>NC_140580.1:154638650-159638650 GCF_964204655.1 Triturus cristatus
GAGGGAAGAACTTGCCCTTGCCAAGGAGAAGCTTGCTCTGGCTAGAGAGCAAAAGTTAAGTGGGTCAGAACCCACTGGTGGCAGCAATATCCCTAAGGATAGAGACAGGCACTATGATAATAGAAACCTGAGCAAGATTGTCCCTCCCTACAAGTGTGGGGATGACATCCACAAATGGATTACTTCTTTGGAGAGAGCTTGCAAAGTACAGCAGGTACCCCAAAGTCAGTGGGCAGCTATCTTGTGGCTCTCCTTCTCTGAGAAAGGTAGAGACAAGCTCCTCACAGTTAGTGATGAGGATGCAGACAATTACACTGTCCTGAAGAGTGCTCTGATTGATGGGTTTGGCCTAACCACTGAACAATACAGGTTGTTGTTCAGGGATACCCAGAAGACACAGACTCAGGACTGGACTGACTTTGTAGATTGTGCCACTAAGGCTCTGGAAGGCTGGCTAATGGGAAGTAAGGTTAAGGACTATACAGGATTGTATAATTTGATCATGAGAGAACAAATACTTAACAACTGTCAAAACCAGCTATTGCATCAACACCTGATTGATTCTGATCTGACTTCTCCCCAAGAATTGGGAAGGAAGGCAGATAGATGGGTCAGGACTAGAGTTAAGCAGAAAAACCAGAACCAGGGCGGTGATCAGAAAAAGGCAGACCAGAAGGGTAATGATCAGAAACAAAAAGACCAGAAGTCTTCACCAGGCCCCCAAAAGGCTCAGGGGGAGGGTGGTCCCAAAAAGGATAAAAAGAAAGATGGCCAAAAGAAACCATGGTGCAACTATTGTAAGTCCAACTCACATTGGTTTAGTGAGTGCACCAAAAAGGATAAGCCCCCAGCCACCATTGCCCCTAAGGCAACTGTACCCCCTAGTTCAGCTGTAAGTGGTGGTTCCCAGCAAAAGGGTGTAGTAGGGTTAACCCTGGGAACTGAGGAGGATTCTGGCCTAGTCAGAGTACCTACTCGGGCTGTTCTGATCTGTGATGGGGACTTAGCTTTGTCCTCTACTGTAGGCCCCAGTAACCTGGGCAAGTACAGACAGACTCCTTTTATCAACCAAAGAATGGCTCAGGCCTACAGGGACACTGGGGCTAGTGTCACAATGGTGACACCTGCTTTTGTGGACCCTGGACAGATCATACTAGGTGAGAATTACCTAGTGACCAACGCTAGCAATGCCACTACCTCCCATAGTGTGGCTATTGTTAACTTCTCCTGGGGAGGGGTAACTGGCCTCAAGAAAGTTGTTGTTAGTTCAGACCTTCCTGTAGAGTGTTTACTGGGCAATGATCTTGAAACTTCAGTTTGGTCTGAAGTGGAGTATAGGACCCATGCAGAAATGCTGGGGATAGATGCACATGTCCTTGCTGTGACCAGGTCACAGGCCAAAAAGTGCACCACTGAACAAGTGCTGGATCCTGAAACTATGGACCAGTCACAGCCCAAGAGAAAGAGCAGTAGGGTTAAGGCTGTGCCTTCCCCCCTGCCTCAGGTGGTGGATCAGCCCTCCCAGGAGGATGATTCTGAGAGCCCTGAAGGAACTGTCCTAGAAGAACTTGAACCTGATCAGGTTGAGTTTCTTGGGACAGGGGGACCTTCAAGGGCAGATCTTAGGCAGGCTCAATTAGACTGCCCCTCTCTTGAACCCCTCAGACAGCTGGCTGCTGCTGAGGCTGCAGGGAATGCTCAAGGTACCCATAGAGTGTATTGGGATGAAGGGCTACTGTATTCAGAGGCTAGAGACCCCAAGCCTGGTGCATCCAGGAGGTTGGTCATACCACTGAAGTTCAGAGGCTTCCTTCTTACCTTGGCCCATGATATTCCCCTTGCAGGACATCTAGGCCAGAACAAGACTTGGGACAGGCTTGTCCCTCACTTTCACTGGCCCCATATGTCAGAAGATACTAAGGAGTTTTGTCGCTCCTGTGTCACCTGCCAAGCCAGTGGCAAATCAGGTGGCACCACAAAGGCCCCCCTCATACCACTACCTGTGGTGGGGGTCCCCTTTGAAAGAGTGGGCATAGATATTGTAGGACCAATGGACCCACAAACAGCATCTGGGCACAGATTCATACTGGTGATAGTGGACCATGCCACCAGGTACCCAGAAGCAATTCCCCTGAGGACCACAACAGCTCCTGTTGTGGCAAGGGCCCTGCTTGGAGTATTCTCCAGAGTGGGCTTTCCAAAGGAGGTCATTTCTGACAGAGGTGCCAACTTCATGTCAGGATACTTGACTGCAATGTGGAAGGAGTGTGGTGTTAACTACAAGTTCACCACACCCTATCACCCACAGTGCAATGGGCTTGTTGAGAGATTCAACAAGACCCTAAAGGGAATGATAAAAGGATTACCAGACAAGCTTAGGCGAAGATGGGACATCCTTTTACCCTGCCTTCTGTTTGCTTACAGAGAGGTCCCACAAAAGGGGGTTGGCTACAGCCCTTTTGAGCTTTTGTTTGGGCATCCTGTAAGAGGACCCCTGTGTTTGGTGAAGGAAGGATGGGAGAGACCTCTCAGACAACCCAAACTAGACATAGTGGATTATGTACTTGGTCTCCGCTCCAGGATGGCAGAGTATATGAAGAAGGCTTCTAAAAACCTTGAGGCAAGCCAAGAACTCCAAAAAGCTTGGCATGACCAAAAGGCTGTACTGACTGTTTACCAGCCAGGACAGAAAGTGTGGGTGTTGGAGCCAGTGGCCCCAGCAGCACTCCAAGACAAATGGTCTGGACCCCACACTATTGTTGAGAAAAAGGGAGAAGTCACCTACTTGGTGGACCTTGGGACTCCCAGAAGCCCCCACAGGGTGCTTCATGTCAACAGATTGAAGGCATATGTTGACAGGGCAGACATGAGGCTACTCATGGCTACAGATGAGGGGCAGGAGGAAGAGAGTGACCCTCTCCCAGACCTGTTGACTCAGAACCCTGATGATGGCTCAGTTGATGGTGTGGTCTTTTCTGACAGCCTCACTGTCCATCAGCAACAGGACTGCAGACAAGTTCTGCAATCCTACAGACATATGTTCTCTCTGACCCCAAGTCAGACAAACTGGTGCACCCATGAGGTGGACACTGGTGACAGTCTGCCTGTGAAGAGTAAAATCTACAGGCAACCTGACCATGTCAGGGACTGCATAAAAGTTGAGGTACAAAAGATGTTGGAGCTGGGAGTCATTGAAACTTCAGAGAGCCCTTGGGCTAGTCCTGTAGTTCTTGTGCCAAAACCTCACACCCAAGATGGTAAGAGAGAGATGAGGTTTTGCGTGGATTACAGAGGTCTCAATGCTGTCACTAGGACAGATGCCCACCCAATACCTAGGGCAGATGAGCTCATTGACAGACTGGCAGCTGCTAAGTTTTTGAGCACATTTGACCTGACAGCAGGCTACTGGCAAATCAGACTAGCTGAGAGTGCAAAGGCCAAAACTGCTTTCTCGACCCCAGGAGGACATTATCAATTTGTGGTAATGCCCTTTGGTTTGAAGAATGCACCTGCCACTTTCCAAAGGTTGGTGAATCAAGTCCTTACTGGGTTGGATGATTATTGTGCAGCTTATCTTGATGATATTGCTGTCTTTAGCTCCACCTGGGAGGATCACCTGGTCCACCTGAGGAATGTTTTAGAGGCCCTGCAAAAGGCAGGCCTCACTATCAAGGCCACTAAGTGCCAGATAGGGCAGAGCAAGGTTGTATACCTGGGCCACCTAGTTGGTGGGGGTCAGGTTCAACCACTGGAGAGCAAGATCCAGACCATAAAGGACTGGGCTCCTCCAACTACCCAGACTCAGGTCAGAGCTTTCTTGGGCCTGACTGGGTACTACAGAAAGTTTGTTAAGAACTATGGGTCCATAGTGACACCACTTAATGACTTGACCTCCAAGAAGATGCCAAAGAAAGTTCAGTGGACAGTAAGCTGTCAAAAAGCATTTGATGACCTGAAGCAGGCTATGTGCAGTGCACCTATTCTGAAAAGTCCAGACTACTCCAAAGAGTTCATTGTCCAGACAGATGCTTCTGAGTTAGGTGTGGGAGCTGTTCTTTCACAACTGAATGTAGATGGTCAAGACCAGCCCATTGCTTTTATAAGTAGAAGGCTGACCCCTAGAGAGAAACGTTGGTCAGCCATTGAGAGGGAGGCCTTTGCTGTGGTTTGGGCCCTGAAGAAGCTGAGGCCATACTTGTTTGGCACTCACTTCAAGATTCAGACAGACCATAAGCCCCTCTTGTGGCTAAATCAGATGAAGGGTGAAAATCCCAAACTTCTTAGGTGGTCCATTTCCCTATAGGGGATGGACTTCACAGTGGAACATAGACCTGGGACTGACCATGCCAATGCAGATGGACTCTCCAGATATTTCCACTTAGAACATGAAGACTCAACTGGTCAAGGTTAGTTTAATGTCCCTAAGTTTGGGGGGGGGGGGTTGTGTAGGAGAGTAGGGCCTGCTTTCTATGTTCACCCCCACTTTTTGCTTTTGCTTTACTGGTTTTCGACTTAGATGTGGCTGTGGGCCTGCTAATCAGACCCACAGCCCTGCTGTTCTCTCTCTAAATTACTTTAGGTACATAACCCATTTGGATAGGATCACCTTATTGGCCCCTGTACAGTGTACCCTAGGTACCCAGGGCATAGGTGTACCCTAGGCCTACCAGGGGCTGCAGCATGTATTATGCCACCCCTGGCCTGGCCTTCCATTTTTGACACAACTGGCTGATCACTCAGCTGGGGCAAGTTCGTGTAATCACCCCTTGCTTAGGTGTAGTATTCCTATACCTAACTTGCATATAGACACATGTGTACCTATCAGTCACTCCTATGGCAGGCCTTAACAATCCTGGAGGCAGAGTGCTTGGTAACATGTGAGATGGTGCTCTAGCATGAGCTGAGCCTGTCTGCAGCTTTCGGAACCAAGTCCTTATAGCTGTTCTATGATATAGCCTACCATATACTCTTAAAGTGCCTTATAATCTTAGACGGTTATGGTAACTATGGTTTGGCTTTATCGAAACATGTCGTGTAAGGTGTCTAACACTGCGGAATAATACCCCCATGCCATTTCTGGACATGAGGATATTATTCCCCCCTTTTAGAGGGAAAGACATGTTAAAATCATACTTCACTGCTAGCCTCTGACCAAAGCCTCAGCATCACAAAATGGATGCTGCTGCCACGACACAAGTCTGACCTCCTGCAGCTGGGAGTGATCCCAGCCAGGGAGGCCTGGACAATAGGTTTCCTGCTTGGGGAGGTGCTAGCACCTCCCCAGACAGCCTTTAGTGTATTGGGGCAGGGTGGGCTGAAAGGAATGAGACATGCCTGGGGCACACAAGGTGTTCCTTGCATAGTCCAGTTCAAACCGGCGCTGGGGCACTCCAGCCCCAGCTCTGGCGCGAAACTGGACAAAGGGAAGTGGGTGTAACCACCCCCTCCCAGGTCCCACCCATAAGGCGTGACCTAGCAGGTATCCCAGCCCCCCAGATTAGTATAAGAGTGGGAGTTGGGCCTCAAGACTTTAGATTATCCTGAACCTGCAAACTTGAACAGAAACTCTGGACCTTCGAAAGAAGAAGACTGAAGAATCTCCCTTGTGGCCAAGGAGTGGCTACCCTGTGCAAACAGGCACCATCAAGAGACTACCCTTTGCTTTTCCCACGTTCTACGAGGAACCGACTGCAGAGCCCGACCAGAGCCTTGACTTCCAGACTTCTCCGACCCTGATCCACATCCACAGCAAAGCTGAGATCCGTGGAGGTGACGAGCGACGTGGGACCGGCTACCTGGGAAAAGTGGCTAGTAACTTCAAGCGCAGCTTCTGAGGCACCCTCGAAGTTGTGCACCAGGGATTGAGAAGCCCCAACCCCAAGAACCATCTGCACCGAAGATCAGCCCCCCACACTCCACGAGTCCTGCGTGGGGCCCTTCTGCATTTTCCTGCTTGCCGCGTCTGTCCGGTTGCTTGCCCGCTGGCTAGTGGCCTTTGTGACGACGCACCCTGAAATCTTCTGCGCTGGTTTGGCTCCTCCAGACTGGCTCCCGCTTCTCTGCAAAGAAGAAGCACCCCAGACCTTCCTGGTCTGCACCAGAAGCAAGTCCTCCGTTCTTCGTGGGTTCCGCTTGCCAAGGCTTGGTGAGTCCTAGTCCAACTTCGACGCCGCCGACAGCAAGAGCCTTCGTGGGACAGCTCGCCTCCTGGTCCTGGTCGTCCTCGACGCTTCCTGGTCCTCCTGGCTGCCGCGACAAGCTTCACCTTCACCTGCAATCTTCACGACATCGCCTGGTTCCTTCCTAGTTCCACGTGGTCACTGGCTAGTGACCTTGACTCTGTCCCTTCTGCTTGCAGGTCTCCTCTCTTCTTGATCCCAGCCTTGGGATCCACCGGACACTCTTCACTGACTGCCTGTCAGCATCTTTCTTCAGGCATCCATAGGAGTCGATGACGAAAACCGACGCATCTTCACCCCTATGCACCCGCAGCCTGTGGGCTAGGTAACTTGGGTACTCCGGTGCTCATCAGGATAGTGACTATCCTAGTGTCTAGTTTTCCAGTCTCGACTTCCTAGCTACTCCGGAAGTGTCCTAAATCTATCGTTTTCTAAACTGTACTATTGCTAGTGACTTTTACGCATTACGCGTGAGTGTTTCCACCCTGCACACGAATCCCGTGGGCCTCCCACTTCCTAACTAACGCTAGTGTAGTGTAGCCCCAGCGATTCCCTAGGCCTAGGCCTATTCTATTTCCGTGACAGTGGTCCTTATACCACTTACTTAGTATATGGTTTGCGTGGCCCCTAGGGCCTAAATGTATTACTTACCTGTGTGACTTAATGTATGCTTAAATAAGACTGTGTTGTACTTACCTCTAATCTCATAAAGAGTGCTGAGGGTTTGACTAGAATAAATACACTTTATTTTATATATATATCTGTTGTGGTGTCCTTTCATTTGGTATTCAAGGGATTATATATGGTATCACAGCTGGCTTCACATGCCATTCAGAGTTTAGCCTAAGACTGCTCTTGTCCATGCTACCACTAGGATAGCTGGTCTATAAGGTTGACTTTACAACCAATCACCATAAGGGTATTTGGACTGATATAAGGTGTACACTAGAACTAGTGACATCATACATCAGGCCAACTTCTCACACCTTGGTCTTAGATTATAATGAAAACGGCCAGGTACTGTTTGATCTTGAAACAAGAGTTCAGGCTCTGTGGTGTCCAATCGAATTGACGGTGGCACAGCTTCTTGCAAAATATCGTCACTTTCCTGTGCTGAAGCTGTGCCTTTTATGCGTGCATCACTGAACGGCACAAAACGAGGTACAGTGTCTGTTTCAGAGTCTGCGATACCCTCCTGGACCCACTGGTCATACGGCAGAGGCAAAGGGATCCTCTTCACGTGGGCGCCGTGGATCCAGTTCTTTTTCCCCTTTACTCGAACAGCTGATCTTGTGGATAGGAGCACGAGATGAGGGCCGATCCAACGAGGCTCATTGTTGCTCTTGCGCTGAAAATTTTTCACCAAGACCCACGTGCCTGGGTCGATAGGGTGTCCTGGAGCCTCAGAGGCCTGGGGAAGAGTATCGTGCACCTGTTGATGTAAAACATGTAATTTAGCCGTCAAT
Source organism: Triturus cristatus (assembly GCF_964204655.1). Taxonomy (NCBI): domain Eukaryota; kingdom Metazoa; phylum Chordata; class Amphibia; order Caudata; family Salamandridae; genus Triturus; species Triturus cristatus. The sequence continues at coordinate 154,646,296 of NC_140580.1, forward strand.
TCATACAAGTAATCAAGCAGTACTGGATGTTCGATTTCACTGAATTTCGTCGGTCTTGGCACACCCCATACATTGGCCGGGCGCCCAAAAACGACCTCGTAGGGACTAAGTCCCACTCGTGAATGCACAGTCATTCTGGTGGACAGGAGTGCTAGAGGCAGAGAGTCAGGCCATTTAAGACCTGAGCTCGCTTGGATTTTGGCCAGTTTGAGTTTTAGAGCGCCATTGTAGCGCTCTACTAATCCAGCTGATTGGGGGTGATTTGCAGCGTGAAATTTCTGCTTTATACCTAGTCCCTCACACACATTCTTCATCACTTGGCCCACAAACTCACTTCCATTATCACTCCACACCATTCTTGGCATTCCAAACCTAGGGAAAAATTCCTTCACAAGGGCTTTGGCTGTGGACAGAGCAGTGTTATCTTTTAGAGGATAGGCCTCTATCCATTTTGAGAAAGCGCAAACAACCACCAATACATATTTCAGGTTGTTGCATCTTTCCATGTGGATAAAATCTAGCTGCAAAACTTCAAATGGATATGATGGAGGCGCAAATTGACCAGCTGGAGTTGGGGTTCCCCTACCAGGGTTGTACTTCAAGCATACCATACAATTCTTGACCACATTCTCTGCACACTTCGGAATTCCAGCATTCTGCCATACTGGAGCCAACAACTTACAGATTCCTTTCGTACTGATATGTGCCATTCCATGTGCCATAGTAACCACTGGGAGCACATATGCATCAGGTAACAACCATCGCCTATGTTCTGACAAATCAATCCAACAACCATTCTCATCCAACTTACCCATACTTTCTCTCCACTTGCTCAACTCTTTCTCTGTGGCTTCAGCTTGAAGGGACTTTACACTCTCTATTGTGTTTTCACACATTCCAACATCACCAACCCATCTGGCAGGGCCTGCAACATACATTCGAGTCTTTACATCTTTTGCTGTTTCTTTCGCGACTTCATCAGCAAACGCATTACCACGACCAACATCATCAGTGATTTTCTTGTGCGCACTGCATTTCATAATCGCAACTTGTGAGGGTAGGGTCAGTGACTCAAGGAGATCATTCACCAACTTGCCATTCTGAATCTTAGCTCCATGCGAAGTCAGGAATCCACGTTCTTTCCACAATCGCCCAAAACTATGAGCCACGCCAAAGGCGTACTGGCTATCCGTATATATGTTCACTTTCATTCCTTCAGACAACACGCATGCTCTCGTAAGGGCAATTAATTCTGCTGCTTGAGCCGAATTTTGTGGCACACGCGCAGTTTCCACAATCGTGTGCAAAGTCGTGTTAGCATATGCAGCAGTCGTATCACCATTCGGAAGCTTAAAACACGAACCATCCACCCATAAAGTACCATCACACTCAGTCAGGGGAGTATCTTTAAGATCTACTCTTCCTTTCGTCTCTTCTTCTGTTCTGAACAGACAATCATGTTGCTCAATCTCATCTAGGTCTGCTGGAATTGGTAATAGTGTAGCTGGATTCAATGTATTGCATCTCTTTATGTGTATATGATTTGCTAACAGTGTCAGCTCATAACCAGATAATCGCGCACTAGTTAAGTGTTGTGTCTTGGTCCTGTTTAACAATGTGTCCACAGCATGTGGAACCATAACAATCAATGTGTTATCCATTACTAGGCCAGCAGACTGTCGAATAGACATAGCTGCGGCGGCTGTGGCTCTCAAACAACTTGGCAATGCCCTCGCTACCGGGTCCAAGGTGGACGAAAAATATGCGCATGGACGCGGTCTATCGCCAAAAGGCTGTGTTAACACTGATAATGCGCAACCGTCTTTCTCATGAACATACAATGTAAAAGGCTTGCTGTAGTCAGGGGTACCCAACACAGGAGCTGAACATAACGCATTACGCAATTCCCAAAAACTTTTCTGACACTCTTCAGACCATGGGATAGGATTCGGTGTGTCTTTGCATGTTAATGCTAACAAAGGTTTTGCAACAAGGAAAAATTAGGAATCCAATGCCTACAGTATGAAGTAATGCCCAAGAAAGCACGCACTTCTCTCTGTGTTCTTGGCACACTCAACTGTGCAATGGCTTGAATTCTTTCTGGGGTCAGTTTCCTTCCCTCCTTCGATAAGAGATGACCTAAGTAGGTCACTTCTTGTCGACAATATTGCAATTTTGAGAGAGACACTTTGTGATGAAAGGCAGACAAATGACGCAACAATGACAATGTAGCTTCTTTGCAAATCTTTTCAGTATCCGCGGCGATCAGTAAATCGTCAACGTACTGAATGAGGATAGCGCCACTAGGTAAAACAAGTGCATCAAGCTGCGCTTTCAAAGCTTGGCTGTATATTGATGGGCTTTCACAGTAACCCTGAGGAGCACGTTTAAAGCGGAAGCTGCGACCTCCTAAACTAAAGCCAAAAATGTCTCTGCTCTCCTCTGCAATTGGGATGCTAAAGAAGGCATTCTTTAAATCGATCACTGAGAACCATGCAGCGGAGGCTGGAATCATAGTTAACAAGGCAGTTATATCAGGGACAACTGGAAACTGTGGCACAACAATCTTATTAACCTCTCTAAGATCAATCACAAATCTGTAAACAGGTGGCTGTGAAGGGTCCGTTCGTTTTAAGACAGGTAAAACCGGACTATTGCAAACTTTGCCTCTTGTCTCTTCAATCACACCCTTTTTAATCAAATCGCTGACAATTTCTAACAACGCTTTCTGACCTTCATTGGAGATCTTATACTGGGGAATACGTGGCAATCTGACATTGGCCTTTAAAGTTACCACATATGGCGGTATTTCCAAGCGACCCACATCATTGGGACCAGTAGCCCAAAGGACATCCGGAAGGGATGACAATTCAGGTGGCATTGCATTTTTAGACAAATACATTGGGGAAATCACTCTCTTTCCTAATGTAAGTTGTACCCCTGAGGGAGAACAATACAGCGTAGCATGTAATCTTTTTAGCAAGTCTAATCCTAGCAAATTCTCACCACAACCTGTTGTTAGGATGAGAGGTGCTTTTAGCTCGCAAGGTCCAACAGAAAGAGACATAGGACTAGAAATCGGGTTCCTAACTGGGGCGCCAGAAAAACCTACTGAAACATTTATTTCGCCAGACAAAGGCGCGCCAGGGAGTTTTGAATGCATAATTGAACTCTTTGCAGCACCAGTGTCTAGCAGAAAGGGCTCCGTTACATTTGCTGTACTTACTTTAACATAAGGTCCGCTCTGATCCACTGGCACTGAAACAACTCCCTCTCTCTGTCTACGGCTGTCCTAGTAATCATTATCTTCTACATTGTCATCTTCTGCATAATAATCATTATTGTAGTACTGAGCTGTATTACCAGTCGCGTTGGCCTGCTGATCAAAGCTATTTATGGTATTTTGAGGCGGAAGAGGACGCGCGTTCTGGGGAACATTTCCACGCCCCCTACCTCTAGGAGCTTGCTGACCACCTCTACCTCTTGCGCCATACGCATTACTGTTACGCTGCATTAATTTAGGACAACTATACTTGAAATGACCTTCCTCTTTGCAATATGAACATTGATTGGGACCTATAGGGATACGTGGTTGATAATACCCATTCATTTGCTGATTATTCTGAAACTGTTGGGGCTGGTGATAGACACCTTGTGTTTGCCTATAATTATTCTGTCCTCCACGTGGTGGATAGGCCTGCTGCAAGAGGACCTTTGTTTTTAGTTCTTTCGTTTTCTTATCTGTTCTATCCTTCTCATCTTTGTCTCTATTTTCATATTACTGTGCAGTAGCCAGTATTTGCGCTGAAGAGGAAACAGCCCAAGAACTTTCCGAGTCCTTTAATTTTTTACACAACTCGGGAAGTAGATTCTGCACAAATTTATCAACAAATAACCGTTGGCCACCTTCAGTGCTCATGTCTTGACCACTGTGGTCGATAAACGTTTCTTCAAACCTGGTGAAGAAATCGGACACTGTCTCATCTTTCTTCTGCTTGCATGCAGATAGTTTGTCCCAATTTACGCGCATCGCGGGCATTATGGTCTTCATGTATGTAATAATTCGACCAGGGAGTTCTGCCACTAAAGGGTCAGGCTTTGCGCCACCAACTTGTCTAGCGTCTGCAGCAACGATATTAGCCCATGTACCCCCTAGTTCTGCAGCATGATCCGTATTACGGATGGATCCCCATAAAGGCTGTGGAACAACATTCCCAAATAACATATCTATGTCGGCCAGATTCATGACGCACGATTCTGCAGTTTGGGATAACTCCTTATAATACCCTGTAGGGTTTTTACGGGGGTCAGGCAATGTCTGCTTAAGCGCTAACACCTCAGATCGCTTCCATGGGACATGCACCCAAACACGCTGAAAATGTGCTAAGACAGGTGGATTAGCATTCGGATCAGCAGGTCTCCAAACTGGGGGAACCTCACGCATCGGATATTGGCGCGCTTTTACCTTCTTCCCCACAGGGAAATCCTGCTCAAACAACGACTGCTGGCAATCATCATTCTTCAAAGATAATAAGGTCGCAACTGCTTTATTCACATCGGGGCCCACAATCGTGCCTTTTCCAAAATCGAATCTCACTCGACATAACTCCTGCGGGTTTGGATCTCTACCATGATCATCCAATTCCTCACAGAGGATTTCACACATTTTCTCGAACATATACCTCTGTTTCGGGGCATCCCATTGGTGAAAAACGTCAACAACTGCTCCACCTCATAGAGTGAAGGAAAAATAATCCACCTACGCGCCATATGATCTAATACCTTTTTCTCTTCAGGATCAGGCAGCTGACTGCGCAGTTGCTTACGTTGTAAACCAGGGGTCGCACTAGATGACCCAAAGAGAGGCGACATTAAAGTAGTCACTACATTAGCTAGTCGTTGTCGTGCTGAAGGAAAAGTTGAAGCGACAACGGGGGGATAGACAGAGGGAAGAAAAACAGATTCAGATACAGGTACCTGGGTAGTGTAAGAAGGAGCGCCAGGGGAAGCCGCTGGCGTGCTAGGCAAAGTCGCAGGAAGCGCGGGGGTAACAGGTACCAAAACTGGCGGCCCTTGAGAGGGCTGCACTGCAGGGGTAGGAGCCAGCTGAGGAGGAGCTGGCGGTTGTGGGAAGGCTTGCGGCATATTTACTGGAGGCTGCGCATTTACAAGCTGTGGAGGCGCGGTAGCATTTTGCGCATACGGGGGTGGCGAACTTAGCAAATGGGACATTAGGGAATCTTTCTCTTTCTCTTTTGTCTCATCTTGCACAAGGGGTGACAAAACAGGGTAACATTTATCAATCCCTAGTTTGCGCTGTCTATGAAATTGCTCATTCATTTGTTCCTCCTCATTATCTTTAAATTGCACAGCTGCTTGCATCACTGACATACCTCTTTCTTTCTTATTCTTTTTTGCTAGCTTAATTTCCTTCTGTTTGGCTTCCTTTCGCCATAGGCGGAAAGAATCAAACATCGCCGGCCGGGCTTTCTTTTTAAACAATTTAACTTCCAAATTATCTAAGATATCTGTATCGAAACTACCATTTTGGGGCCATTTTAAAACACCGTCCTTTCTGGTGTATCGGATCCATACTTCATTATATGCAATGGGGCCCACGCCATGTTTTACATAAAGCTCATAAGTAGGAGTTCCAATTGGAGGAACCGGACATGAATCCTCTAACTGGAAATCCCTTCCACAACCCAAACAAAACAATCTACAAAATACACTAGAACCAGGCATCTTCGCTCACTAGTCTAGTTTCAAACGTCAAAGGATTATCAAATACGATAGTCTCGTGAATACACGAGTCCTCTGGCTTTGGGACTTGCAAGCACCAAATCAAAATGATCCAGAAGGATACCAAATTCAAACTAGGAGACGCTCCACTTATACTTAACTGAATATTGATGATCGATGGCGTCACCAGAAGACTCTCTCGATTGTTTCGCTCTACCAAAAAATCGTCAAGGGTCCAAAACAGGGCGATTAATCATGGCAGCAGTCCTTCGTAGCCGTCGGGACGCAGAGAACCTCGCAGAAAAGACTTTTGGACCACGTCGACATGCAGGGGTCGATGAAGTGGCGGCCTTCCTCCAGAATTTCCACACGAAGCTCCTCACGAACCTCTGGCTTGGACCGGTACCGCTGAAATCGCGCCGAGTTGGGCGCCAACTGAAGTACTGGGTATTTTAAGCCCAGCGGTGCAGGGGAACACGCCCTATGACTTCGGGGTTCTTCCTGTTTCAGACCTACAGAAACACAGAGTCTTCTGGGTGAAGTCAAAGATCAGTTTATTGGCTGCAGACCAATTACAGGTATCCTAGAAGTACAACAGCGTGTATGTTCTCAGGAGACTGCTAAAAATCACAGAAACAGGCTTCTCCTTAAATACAAAATATCCTGCTTCAGGCATACATTCCTAGGTTTACGATATGGCCATATAAAGTATACATTACAAACAAAAAGGCAGAGTCATGATGACCATCCCACATTCCAGTTAAGCCAGCCCGCAATTATTTACCCAGCAAGGCTCAGATCCCACATCAGATATCGATAGGCCCCAATAAACATGAGCATCTCCTGTTTGGAAAACAAGCCATAAAGCAGGAACAGTCAGGTGATAAAGAGATTAGCTGGAGGCTGGTGTTTAATGTAAAGGCTTTATGGTGTGTCAAGCCCTGATGCTAATCACAGGTGGCCAGAGGACGGGGAACTCGTGAGACCGGACTGACCTGGGGCAGCGGAGCCAAGCTGCCCAGGTCACAGAGAAGTCAAAGGAAAACACATGTGCTCTAAAAGGCTCGTATTTGCTCCATGCTATGTAGCCTATGTGAGGGCAACCATAAGATGGCCACCGCTCTAAGATGGAACCCACGTAGTGATGTATAATAGCGTATACACAGTGCATTCATAGCTAAAACGTTATACAAAGCACTTGTACATACCGCATTGACCATTCGCGGTTCGCTAATACCGGGATAGACAGGGGTAGGGCCCTGTCTCCTACGCGGTCCCAAATTGCAAAGTACGACAGCTGTGCGTTATAACATAGGCATCGAGGAAGGCACGTTAGATGGGGCAATATAACCCGTGCGAAGGCAAGTGTGGCATGACATATTCACGGGGTGGTGTTACAGTGCACATAGGCTAGAGAGTGTCATAGCATACGCACTAGCTGGTGGAATACAACACAGAGGTGTGTGGCACTCGGCGGGTACTGGTGGGTGTAACACAGCATTGGGCTCAGCCAGGAGCACGCTGTGACTCTCAAGTGAGGTTCGTCCCCTTTCCAGAGAGTAAAATAAAAAGTATTACACATCCAGCGGTAGATGTGTGTTTTATTAACCGTGAGGGGGGTTTCTTTCATAGTTTGGTCGAATTTTTGTCGAATCCCCCTTTGAATGGCTTGGTGTGCGTGTGTATTAAATGTGCCCATCAATAGCTACCCATGTTTGTGTAAATAAACGACAAGGGTGTCTACTTGGAGAATACCCACCGGCGGGGGCGCCAGGATTAGGCACGGTAGGGCGTCAGACACGTCAGAGCTTCACTAGCGGTGTAAATACATTCCACGTGGATTCATTGTATGCATAGTCACCTTTTAATGAATATCACGCAAATCGTCATGGTGATAGGTACGTACGGTTTGTCCAGAATGTCCTAGGTGTTTCTATAAATATATTTAAAAACAAAATAATAAAAAAACAAAGGCCGGCCCTGGGGGATGGGGTCCCCGGGGCCATAAGTGGCCTGAGGAGGGGGGCAACGCAGCCTCCCTCCTAAAGAATTGAAAAAGGCTATGACCCGGGGGTTGGGGTCCCCGGGGCTGATTAAGGCCTCGGGAGTGGGACCACGCGGCCCCCTTCCAAATTAATTTTTTTCAACAAAAAAATTAGGGTGCCGGCCCTCGGGGATGGGGTCCCCAGGGCCAATAAATTAGAAAAAGAAGGGGGGCCACACAGCCCTCCTTAAAAAATAAAATAAATAAAAGACCGGCATCGTGCCGGAGGCCACGCCCTGTCCCTGCAGCACTCTGCAAATGCGCCCCCTGGGCAGTTGTAAGTTGGGGAATTAATTCCCCTTCAATACTGAGGCTCCCTGAGGGCTAACTAGCCCAACAGGTACCTCCAGTATGCGCCAGGGAGCTGCATTGCAGACAGGTGTTCTGAGGCCACGCCCCTTTTTACACCTCTCTGCAATGCAGCTCTGTGGCGCTTACTGGAGGTACCTAGTGGGCTAGTTGGACCCTAGGGACCCTCAGGATTCAAATGAACTTAATCTCCCAACTAAAAACGGCCGTAGGGCGTGTTTACACAGTGGTGAAGGGAGGGGACGGGGCCTGAGTTAACGTGTGCAAACACGCCCTGTGGCGCGTTTTAAGTTGGGGAAATAATTCCCCTTCAATCCTGAGGGACCCTGGGGGGCCAACTAGCCCACCAGGTGCTTCCAGTAAGCGCCACTGCGCTGCGTTGCAGAGAGGTGGTCTAGGCCGTGCCTCTTTTTACATCTCTCTGCAACGCAGCTCTGTGGCGCTTACTGGAGGTACCTAGTGGACCCTAGGGACCGTCAGGATTCAAGGGGACTTAATCTCCAAACTTAAAACGGCCACAGGGCATGTTTACACAGTGGGGAAGGGAGGGGAGGGGGCCTGAGGTGACGTATGCAAACACGCCCTGTGGCGCGTTTTAAGAGGTAGTTTTAATCCCCTGCCCTATTATATACTAGGGGCTTACAGAGGAGGTCATGCTAATCACAGGGGGACCCCAACGCATAGTGTTCCCTAGTGTATGTAGGTGTTTTCACTGTATTTTGAGAGTCTTTTAACATAGCACTGGCTCTAGGACTGGTTAGTTAGACTCAGTTACCACCAGTATCGTCTGAAAAAGTTGAGGGTACAGGATGATTTTGCAACAAGGCTTCTTTCTGCTCTTCTGTTTGTTCTTTCTGCACGTTATCCTTCTTCCTGCACTTTTCTTCGTCTTTGAGGACTTCTGTTGCTTCTTTCTGCATTTCTTTTTTTTCATTCTGTGCGTTTTTTCTTCTTTCTTCACATGTCCTATCTCTGTAGGCATAGTTAGAAATTAGCATTTAAAAAAACCTTAGAAATTCACTGAAAAAACCATAGGTTTCAGGGGCGTTATAGTTAGCTGGACTTTTCACTCGTACAAAACCATTGAAATTCTCCCGTTATAGTTAGTTCAGCTAACTATAACTCGCGCGCCCGCAATGCACTGCTGATGACGTCACATATTACATCACTCATGACATGGTCAGTGACATCACTCATGACATCACTGATGACATCTCAAATTACATCACTGATGACATCCTCCTTGTGATAGAGTGGCAGAGCTCCTCTCCCCTAATATAACCATTGATACACACATTCAAAAATAGAAACTAAAATTTTCAAAACAATGGACATACCAATACCAGTTACAACAACCTATTCAGTAATTCTAATATCCACATACACATCCACTCATTCACCAACAGTACTATACAGTCACTCATACATGTACTCACTCATCATGTGTACTCATACACCTATACATCCTGTTACACAACACCACTCATCCATAGAGTTACTCACACACATAGTCACTCATGCTAATAAAGAATCAAACATCCATTTACTTGCATATACAGTTATACACACACCACCACACTTACTTCTACAGAAACGTACACATAGTCTTTTAAACAATCACTTCTAGAAACACATACTTATTCATACAGGAACTCTTCCAATCTCTCACTCTCACATCTACTCACTTATATACACCAATACTCACATATACTAGTTTAAAACATATGTAGTTACTCATAAAGACACTATTGAGACAGTCATTCACTCACTAACACACCCATGCACACACTCATCCATCCATACAGTCCTACACATGCTGTCTTCAACACATACAAACAGTGAGTCACTCATTCAGGCACCTATGCACTACGTAATACCCCCCACCGAACCATACAGACACTCAGACACTCATACTGATACTCAAAAAACAACTAATAACCTATATAGACACTCATGTAGCTACTCACCAACCCATGCAGCCACTTATACAAAAAGTGAGAGACTGATACAGATATTTACATATTTAAACATTACTCACTAAGCCATGTATTTACTAAGATACACTTAATCAGTCAGTTATACAATCAATTTTTCAAAAACAAATCATTCATTTAGACACTTGTATACCCATTTATTCTTCCATCGACCTTGAGATATACATATATAAAACATATGTAATTTTCAGAAAAACACACATTCACTGGATGATGTCATCAGTGATGTCATCAGTGATGTCATTTGAGATGTCATCAGTGATGTCATGAGTGATGTCACTGACCATGTCATGAGTGATGTAATATGTGACGTCATCAGCAGTGCATTGCGGGCGCGCGAGTTATAGTTAGCTGAACTAACTATAACGGGGGAATTTCAATGGTTTTGTACGAGTGAAAAGTACAGCTAACTCTAACGCCCCTGAAACCTATGGTTTTTCAGTGAATTACTAAGGTTTTTTAAATGCTAATTCCTAACTATAACGTGCCTGAAACCTATGGTTTTTTCAGTGAATATATATATATATATATATCTATATATATATAGCAGGCTTCGTCTAGTAACATCCACTCGTTATTAGGGCAAATGAACGCGGACCTAAAGTTCTTTGTGCATAACGGTTTATTTGTTGCCCTGCATCGCTGCCATTACGCGTTTCAGCCCCACCTGGGCCTTGGTTACATGACGCGTTGCATATTTTTTGACCTCTATTTAAAGTGCTAGTGCAAATTCAAGCCAGTTGCTCCTTCAATAAACATCAAGGAAATCCTGCATAGTGTTGAACACTGAATGAGCGTATACAAAAGGTTCACCATGTGCAAAAATAGCAATACACTTGATTACATAATAATAAATACTTAACTATGCAATAAATACATAAATAAATATACGCAAGACAAATATTATTGCAAGTGAAAAAGTGGCACCCGATTCTTTGGCATTTAAAATCTATAAAAACATTCATATAAAAATGTAAAAAAGCTAAAAATGCCAAAATTAGTAACACCTATGCTATAATCATAAATATAAATTGGTCCACAATGCATCAGGACTACTTGATCAACACATTCAGTTTGTCAATAAAACTCAATGTAAGTGCAGTTTCCTGTTATTTGTCTGGTGTCAAGATGGTCCTCTCTTTGTATATATTATGCTCAATAAAATCAAGCCCCAGTGGGCAAATAATCATTCCATGTTTAAAACAGGCAACAATTGTGCTAAGCAAGAAAGCGTGTCACCCATATGAACCAGCCGGTTCAATAAAAGTGTTGAAGTGCCATAAAGTGCAAAAAAATGTTAAATAACTAATTCAGAAAAAGATAAAACATGGTTACAGAGCAAGGGAAATGTTGTTCATCTATACATGCATGATATTGTATTTTCAAAAACTGATTTAAGCTAGTGCTCCTACAGTACATCACAATAATGGATTGCCACTATTACACTTCTTATAAACAGGTATAAAAACCTTCACTCGCATTGAGCCCTGCCGGTGTCTTTGTATCAAGCTCTAATATATATTTTGTTTCAAGCAGGTGGAGTTGGCCCTCACGATTTCCACCCCTTTTAAGGGGGGGAATAGAGTCTATTACAAAATAAAGGAGGTGCGATGGATTGCTGTCATGGCTCACCTCAAAATGTCTAGCCACTGGATAGGCTTGATCCTTATTTGTAATGGCTCTTATGTGCTGGAGTATCCTTTTGTGTGCTGGGAGCTTGGTGCTCCCAATGTATCTTAAACCACAAGGACACTCCAGCACATAAACAGCAAACTTCGTTTTGCAAGTCAGTCTTTTACTGATAATTATCGGATCTGACTTAAACGGAGTGGTGTAGCTTGTTTTGTTTTTAGCAGATTTGCAAGCTGTGCACATCGGGCATTTAATAAATCCTTTACGCGAGGTAAGCCAGTTAGTGGAAGATCTAGTCTCTGGACTATTTTTTACAAGACTATTTGCCATAGACCTAGCTTTCCAAAATGTCAGTTCCGGATTTAAAGACCGGTATTTACCAACAATGGGATCACTTCATACCAGACTCCAGTTTTTGTTTAGTATTTTTCCAAGGGCTCTATGCTGCTTATTAAAGGTTAAAATCACTCTATAAGGTGGTTCCAAGTGATCTGAACCTGTTTTTGGTTCTCTATTCCTAGTAGCAAGTGCCTGATCTCTAGTGAGGATCCTGGTTTTGTTAATAGCTCTGTATATGGCCTCCACAGTGTACCCACTTTCCGGAAATCTCTTTTTACTAGCTCCCTGAGCTATTTGGCAATCCTCCACACTGCTGCAAATATGCCTAACCCGTAGCATCTCCCCATAGGGGATGCTCTGAATCAAATGGCGCGGGTGATGACTTGTGGCCTGCAGCAGTGAGTTATCAGCAGTCGGTTTTCGGTATAGTCTGGTTGCAATGCTATCGTCCTTGATGTAAACTTCTACGTCAAGAAAGCACACAGAACATTTGCTAATACTTGCCGTAAATTTTAGGTTCATCTGGTTGTTATTGATCTGTTCAATAAACTGGAGAGCGTGTGTCTCTGAACCCCTCCAGATTAGAAACAGATCATCAATATAGCGCAACCATAAGGGTACATATTGATCTAGTGTAATTTTGAATTGCCCCATGAGGACCTCCCACAGCCCCATATATATATATATATATATATATATATATATATATATATATATATATATATATATATATACGTTTTAAAGGAAAAATAAGAAAGAAATGAATTGCAATGAAATATATAAAGAAGTTAAATAAACAATTATGATAAGATCAATTTTGTTAGCTTTGTTGATATGATTTAACTGGTTGTTGAGCCCATGTCGAACTTAGTTTCTGTGACAAAAGAAATATAGGCCTTGAGGGAGTGTTTCATTGTATGTTTGACTTTTCCCCTCTTCTCCCTGGCCTTAAATTATCTTTTCCTGGAGGGGATCCCCACTTTTGCATTAGCAGAGGCAGACCTGGCCCTTTGAGGTGCAAGGAAATCTCCTCCCCTTCCCCCATTGCAGCCCAGGTCTATTCAGCCCTTCCCTGACCCACCTAGACTATCTGGAGCCACTCCTGCTCCCCAGCCTTCTGTCATCCAAAACCCAAACAGGCAATCCACATTCCAGCAGAGGCACACGGGATGACTGAGCAAGAAAATATCTACTTTCTAAAAGTGGTATTTTCAAACGCAGAATGTAAAAAGCTCCTTCACTAAAAGATGCATGTTTAGATTCTGAGCTCAGGCATGCTTAACTTTATTTTCTTAGCTAATTCCCCGGGCCAGTTATGTTTATAAGATGTTATAAACAAACTTCCCATTCTGTCCTATGGCGAACAGGTAGCCTTGCAGTAGCGAAAAACGAAATGGGCTGTAATTTGCCAAGAGGACATGCCACACACACCAGAGCATGTCCTTAGAGATCACAAACAATGCAACAAAACCTGAGCACACCCATCAAATATACAACAATATATTCGTAAACATATGAATCGATTTGTTAAGGTATGATATCCAGTCTTCATTTATTGATTCTCGCTCCAGCCAACACGTGTTTCGTCGCCTGGGAGTACCCGCGACTTCCACAGGGCTGGAAAATGAACAGATATACATAATTTGTTTGTCTGTATCATAATCAATGTGTATATATCTCACACTCCATAATCACTGCTGTGGTGAAAAATCGGTGGAGCCCAAAGTGAGGAGCACATCAATTTGGTGACATATGTTACAAACATCATGAAAGTTTCCACATGTATACCTAAGTACTAGACACCCACATTGCTAACACAGAGTGACATCAGTATAAATATGTCCCACAAAGGACAAGAAGAGATAGCATGTAATACACCTAGAACGTGTATACTGACAGTCTATCCAAAAGTGAAACACAAAGTCCCAAAACCAAGTCACGGTAATAGTTTGCATGTGTTGTAACGAGCATATCTACCTTGTGATAGGTTATTCTGTCCTGTTCGTTCAAATGAAAAATCGATTATGTTTCCAGTATGTCGTTCTGAAATAATATATATGTGTATCAAAATACATCGTAAGCACGATAACGCTAAAGTACATGTAACCAAAATAAGGTCACTAACATATGCATTTATTAGTAGGATTGGAAACCCAACATTCATAAAAGCGATAGCCAGTATGGTAAACCGGATCTTGAATACACTTTCTAAGTTCCAACAGCCACGCGCCATAGCTAGATTTATATATGCAAACAGTTTAAGACTGCATAATATATCCTCACTAGTCAATTTACTGTTCTACAGTCCATAATAAAGTCTATAGTACTCAATCTTAGCTCATAATATGTGACTATAACCGGCAATCCGTCAAGAAATTACGTAAACATAACTCACGTGTACGTGTATTGAGTGGCGGCCATATCAGGTAAGAAATTGTGTACATCTATCCACAGACGGCTAGAACAGATAAGACGTTCTGAAGAAAAACGATATAAGTCAAAATTACCTTAAGAGTATAAACTCTAGTCAATACTAAAATCTAAAGGTACGTACGGTTTAATGCTAGTACTACAACAAATGTGTACATGACGTAATCATTATGAAGCATTTACTGGTGGCTACATATTTTATTCAGTCACTACTTACTTGATGTTGATATGTTTTTCATGTCCTATCAATGAATTGTAGTGGTGACTCATTTGTGTAAATATGTTATGTAGGAGTAGGAACTATTTGTTTGATGAGACACATATTTACTTGGTTGACTAATATTGAACTTCTGAGTTACTCTGGTGGATGAACCATTCGTCTGATAAGACACATATTTACTTGTTTGACTAAATATTGAAATTTTGGAGTTTTTTCGTACTTGTTATGTGAGCAATCTCTACCCCTTATGAATTATACAGACTCATGTATCCGCGATGCTAACACACAGTAACAGCATTTGATTATATAATAATCAAGTTCAAGTGTTGTCCTCGGATAATATAATTCACACTGTAGCTGGGACCCTTAACTTGGGTATTGTCACTTTTTCATGAATAATTTGCTTTAGACATTTCATTTAGAAATTTAACGTTCATAATCATCATCAAATTTAATTCACGGCACATTTCCGACATTGGATTGGACTCAGCTATATAATTTGATATTTCATCATGGCCGCTGTATTAGGCCGCCGCGTCAATGGATTTAGAGTCAGTCTGACGTTTTTGACGTAGCACCGGATTCAATTACAGACACTTCCGGGTTACGCTACTCCGTGAAATACTTTGGACCGGGAGTCATGACGATATTATGTTACTAAACTCTGTGGTAAGTTCAGACTCAGTCACGCGACCCCTAGCATTAAACTGTACGGACCTTTAGATTTTAGTATTGACTAGAGTTTATACTCTTAAGGTAATTTTGACTTATATCGTTTTTCTTCAGAACGTCTTATCTGTTCTGGCCGTCTGTGGATAGATGTATACAATTTCTTACCTGATATGGCCGCCACTCACTACACGTACACGTGAGTTATGTTTACTTAATTTCTTGACGGATTGCCGGTTATAGTCACATATTATGAGCTAAGATTGAGTACAATAGACTTTATTATGGACTGTAGAACAGTAAATTGACTGGTGAGGACATATTATGTAGTCTTAAACTGTTGGCATATTTAAATCTAGCTATGGCGCGTGGCTGTTGGAACTTAGAAAGTGTATTCAAGATCCGGTTTACCATACTGACTATCGCTTTTATGAATGTTGGGTTTCCAATCCTACTAATAAATGCATATGTGAGTGACCTTATATTGGTTACATGTACTTTAGCGTTATCGTGCTTACGATGTATTTTGATACACATATATATTATTTCAGAACGACATACTGGATACATAATCGATTTTTCATTTAAACGAACAGGACAGAATTACCTATCACAAGGTAGATATGCTCGTTACAACACATGCAAACTATTACCGTGACTTGGTTTTGGGACTTCGTGTTTCACTTTTGGATAGACTGTCAGTATACACGTTCTAGGTGTATTACATGCTATCTCTTCTTGTCCTTTGTGGGACATATTTATACTGATGTCACTCTGTGTTAGCAACGTGGGTGTCTAGTACTTAGGTATACATGTGGAAACTTTCATGATGTTTGTAACATATGTCACCAAATTGATGTGCTCCTCACTTTGGGCTCCACCGATTTTATACCACAGCAGTGATTATGGAGTGTGAGATATATACACATTGATTATGATACAGACAAACAAATTATGTATATCTGTTCATTTTCCAGCCCTGAGGAAGTCGCGGGTACTCCCAGGCGACGAAACACGTGTTGGCTGGAGCGAGAATCAATAAATGAAGACTGGATATCATACCTTAACAAATCGATTCATATGTTTTCGAATATATTGTTGTATATTTGATGGGTGTGCTCAGGTTTTGTTGTATTGTTTGTGATCTCTAGGGATTACCAGTTAGAAGGGTGGATGACCCTTCCTCCTTTGAGCACCCTTAATATTTGAATAGAGTACACATTGGAAGTGGCGAGCGCCAATACCGACCAGGGATCCATCATCTATTATACCAGAGCATGTCCTGCCTTTCACATACACCGCACCAGGCCCACAGGGGTAACTTAGGCCTACCTTAAGGGTGGCGGACATGTATGAAAAGGGAAGGTGGTGGACTGGCAAGTGTGGGCACTTGCCAGTTGACATGGTAGTACCAGACCGCACACGGGCTCTGCGATGGCAGGCCCGAGTTACCTTTTACGGGCCATTCGTGTGGGTGGCACAATCCAGTTCTGCAGCCCACCAGCGGCATTTGATTTACAGATCCTGGCACACGCAGTGCAGTTTACTAGGGACTGACACATAAATCGAACAGGCCAATCATGGAAACACCAATCCATAACACATTTTACCACAAGAGCACTTGCACTTTTCCACTGATTAGCAGTGAGAAAAGCGTGCAGAAACACTGCGATAGCAAAAACAGAGTCAAAACCGGGAGGTCAGGAAGCAAAAACTCTGGGGAAACACGCTAAAAGATGCCAAGTCTAACAGGAGGCATAAGAATCACATTGTTCAACCCTACACTCTCTTCCCATTGTTTATTACCGATCATAGTGAAAGGTGAACCAGAATCAGCTAACACCACAAAATCATGATCATCTACAACAATAGTACATTTTGGCATCACTATTTTCCCACATCAACACCATCATCACCTTCCTTGACATTCAAAAGAATGGTGCGTACAGTCCCAGACGAATCTTCAGGGGTGCGATTTTTCCTAGAAGATCTACAGACCCGAGCATAATCCCCCTTGATACCACACTTCTTGTACACCGATCCTCTGGCATAACAGTTGGGATAATTGGAAAGATGTTAAAAACTTCCACACCTAAAACACTTCAATTTTTGGGAATCATTAACATTCTTTTCATTGACATTACTATCCACACAAGGTTGATGTGCATCTCGCTCCATTTTTGATGAGAGATCCCTGTTAGAGCTACGTGTGTTGCATGCATCCCTTTCCACCCCTTTGCCCTTATCCTTAGAAAAAACCTTAGCAAAATTGTCATAAGATACGGAACATTCTGAATCCAACAAAGCATGCACATCTTGACCATCTTTCTTCTCTTCTCAGTTCTTCCTTATTTCCTTTACCCACGTAGAAGTATTTTCCATCCCTTCAACAATAGCAATGACTTCCGGCAAAGATGGATTCATTGACAACAATTTCTCTTGCACCCGGGTGCTGTTGGTGGACCTCACCAGTCGATCCCTAACTAAGGAATCGGACAACTCATCAAACTCACAAGTCCGTGCGAGAGTTTCAGGGAGGCAACATAACTTCCTACCCGCTTAACTGGACCTTGAACTCTGGTGAAAAATCTGTGTCGTTCGAGGACCACATTGATAGGGGGACCAAAATACCACTCTAACATAGTCATGGACATCTCCTAAACATCCGCAGGCTCTCCTTCACAATTTGCAACTGGAATCAAATCCATGCTGTCATACGTTTCTTCCTTCTACACCTACATTGTGCAGAAGTATGGCTTGTTTTCTAAAAGCAGAGAATTTCTCTCCCCCCCCCCCATAGCCACAATGTAGGAATCAAAAATATTTCTCCATCTCTTCCAAAGAAGAACAGGATCTCCATTTTCCGATAAAAACACAGGGGGTTGAGACATGCTAGTAGAAGTTGCCATGGTGAAATATTCGAAGATTCGAAGAAAAATGTGAAATATTGTACTAGATATGTTCTCGTTGCAATAAATACGTAACATATGGTTTAAGTTGATTGCAAAAAGAACTGTTTGTTGAATATGTCTATTCTGAGCACAGGAAACAGCATGAAATAGGATCCTAATGTAATCAAAAGAAACAGTACCTAGTCACAAATCCAATAAAACCTGGGTGACCAAAACTTAACTCATTAAATAAATGTTCCTGCCAACTCTCACCGTGAATTGAAATGGTAGAATAAAAATTCCGTGTGTACTCATGTGGGTCTCCGATGACAGAATCCCAATGACGAACTCAATTCAATATAGATGAATATCCCTATTAACTCTCACCGTACTATAAGTAAATGTGGGCGTAGTGCTCCGCTCCGCCCGCTGAGTGTGCGTAGTGCTGCCTGCTTCGCGGTCCGCAAAGTAGGCGTAGCTGGCAGACTACGCACACGCCACGGTGGAGCAGAGTCGCCCGCCACCCGCCTCCCGCCTCCCGCCCGCCCTCATTTTAAAATTACTTACAACATTAAAAGTAATGAAAATTACTTACTTTAGCTGCGGCGTCCCGGGGTTCCCTCTTCCTGCTTCCTTGCCGACTTCTTCCTCACAAATGCGCATGCGCGGGCGCCCGCGCATGCGCATTTCTCCCGAGAAATGTACCCCTTACTTAGATATAGGTTCACTTTATCTATCCATATCACTGCACATATCAACCCCTATGGCAGGCCTTATCAATCCTGAAGGCAAGGTGCTGGGTTTTATGTGGGAGGGTGCCCATGCATGAGCAGAGCCCCTCTGCAGCCTTCAGAACCTCTATTCCGCGGTAAATGCTAACTTTAAAACTGCTGCATGGAAACATGTCATGTTTGGTGTCAAACACCTTGGAATCATACCTCCACACCAGTAACTGTTGTGTGAGGTATGATTCCACCCTACTAGAGGGAGAAATATAACAGCACCGGTACACCCGGTACCAACTTTGCAAGCCATGGCATCACAAAATGGATGCTGCCAGCCACAGACACAAGTCTGCCCTCTTGCTGCTGGCCGAAACTCCGGAAGGGGACGGCTGGACAATAGGTTTCCTGTCACAGGGCGGTGGGACCACCTCCCAGACAGGCTTTAGTGCATTGGTCCTGGGTGGGTGCACTCTGAGAGTGCTTTGATGTCTGCACTGGGGGCACATTTGGTGTCCCTGTGCATAGTCCAGCTCAAACCGGTTGCAGGGGCTACCAGCTCCTGCTCTGGCACAAAACTGGACAAAGGACATGGGTGTAGCCACCCCTCTGTCCTGACCCTCCCATAGGTGGGTCCCCAGAGTTTGTCCCACCCCTTCCTTGGGTATAAAGTAGGAACCCCTGGCTACAGAACTTTAGATTTACCTGGCCGAAATTCTGCTACAGAATCCCAGAACTTCACTTATCTACACGACGTTGGATGACCGAAGAATCTCCCTTGGAGTAAAGGGGTTACTCCCCTGCAAGGCAGGCACCAAAGACGCATCTGTCTGGTTTGCAACTACGCAGCTCCTGAAGGTCTCCGAACATTTTGCAACACAAGAGGTGGGTTTCCAAGCTTCCCCGAGGCCGATCTGTGCTCTCAGCAAACCTGAGATCCAAAGTCCTCATGGGGACCGTGCAACCTGAATCCCTGGACACCGTGCACATTTGCAGCAGCATATGCTTTTTGGCGATCATTGAGGCTGTGCTTTGGGCTACTTATAGTCCAGACCCCAAGCAGTGATTCCACTGAAGATAACTGGCCTACACTCCACGAGTGTCCCGTGGGCTGGTATTTAGTGATTCCTCTTGACGTCCCTTCGCGATCCCTTGTCAGTCGACTTGTGGGTCCCCGAGAAGGGTACTTTAACTTTCAATGGGCTTACCTGGTTGCTCCAGACGTGGCCTGACTCTCCATTGCTTGGGGAGTCCCCAGGACTTTGCTGGTCCACACCCAAGCCTTTTTACTCTCACTGCGTGGGTTGCCGTTGCCAAGGCTTGTTGGTCTCCAATCCGGACACTGACCCCCCCCCCCAGCACTCGACATCCTTCGTGGGACAGCTCGCCTGTGGACTTTGGTCGACGTCTCCTGGTCCCCGTGGCTGCAGAGTCAAGCTGCACCTCATCGCACCTGAAACACCCGACATCGGTGGGCATTCGTCTATCGTGTCCCTGGTCACTGGCAAGTGACCCAGACTCTGTCCCCTCTGCTTTCAGGTTCGTCTCATCTTCGATCCAGGCTTGGATCACCCCGGGCACTTCTCATTTTCCCGGCAGCAGCACTTTGCAGCATCTCGCCATTCAAAACAATGAAGATTCCCAGCACCATTTGACACCTATGCACCAGGCTTCTCTGGGTTAGGTAACATGAGTACTCTGGTGCTCACATGGGTGCTGGCCTTAGAACCTTTTAAGTTTGAAAGGGTTTGCTCAAAGTCCTCTCCTAAGTGTCCTTAATCTTTAAAATTCCAACCACGACTTTCCCATACGATTGTACGGAGCTCTCGGCTGTGTTCTCACAATGCACGCGTCCCCCGTGGGTCCCCTGTGTCACAACTTGGGTGGTTCCTTGGGGTCCCAGCGATTCTACGTGCTCTAGGCACTGTATCTAGTCAAGTAGTGGTTCTTATACCACTTTCTTAATATATGGTTTGGTCTCCCCCTGGGGCCCATTGTATATTGTGCTATTTACTGTCGTTTTAGAACTGTAATATTGTGTGCCTTGCTCTCTAATCTCATAAAGAGGTTAGTAGAGAGTACTTAGTAATAAATACATATATTTTATATATATACCTTGTGTGGTTCTCCTTTCATTTGGTCATTCAGGAGGTTATAATCTGGTAAACCAAGCTGCTTTACATTCCTTCGAGACTTCGCCTGAAGGCTGCTCTCCATAGCTACCACTAGGATAGATTTCAATAAAGGTTGTCTTTAACCTAATCATCAATAAGGGTTGTTTGGACTGGTACAAGGTGCCCGCTATTACTAGTGGACAGCATATACCAGTCCAACTTCTCCAAATTATGGAAGCATTAAAAGCTGAAATGAGGTACAGAGGGGAAACAAATGCATGAATTGCTATCAGGACCTGATACAGAAATAAAGAATCATAACATTTAGCAAAATCTCTAATTGGATAAGTTAAGGCAAAAATCTAAGAGTCAAACTCATAAAGAGTAGTGACCGCATTCCAGTAAGAAAATCTGAAACAAATGCACAGAGGCTCAGGAGGAAAATGGAAAGTCACCCCCGAAGAAAAGCCCCAGATTCCAAAATCCAGGGTTTTTTATACAAAATTCACACAAACCATTTATAGTTTCTGCAAATGTATCATGGTATAATCATTGTTAGGGTTGCATTGGGAAATCAGAAACTGCTACGTAATACTTTAAAGCTTTAGTGCTAACCCATTTCTTAAAGTAAGAGAAATCTCCCATCTGCTCCCTCAGCAACTGCACCCTGGAGAGGTGCAATACAAAATTAAACATTCCTAAACAATGGCTCATGGAATGATGTTCTCTATCAAGCCTACATCAGAACTTCAAGTGGAAGTCCTTAAAAATGATACTAAATGGTTTCAGTTTCATTCACAACTGGACACTTAAAGGAAGGGGGGACGGGGAGCGATTTAGGAACGATGGTTGGTGACTGTTCCTATCAGAGAGGGCTGTAACCAATTTGGTTGCAAGAAAGAAATGTAAGTGGATGGCCTCTAAGTGTGTTACTGATCTGATGAAGATGGGGAATTTCTCCTTTGGAAAGTGAGTGTCAAGCTTCATCATCGGGCGTTGCTCCTCGTGGGCCACGGACCCTGCGAGAGGGCTCTTTGTCAGAGATCTTTTAGGAGATGCCACAGTTGTGCATGTGGGTGTATGGGCCTAAAAGAGAGGTGTGGTGCTGGTGTCTTAAAAATACCTCACGGTACCTTAAAATGAATTTCATTTGTAGGTCCGTGGGGTATGGATAAAAAGCAAGTATGTGGGAGACTAGGGCACCTCTTGTAAGCAAATAAGGTAGAGGTCGAGGTATTACTCTGCTGCTCTCAATCCCATACGTGTTAGTGAGAGTGAAGCCTCATCTTCATGTTTTGTGCTGTGGAAGGGGTCCCTAGTGGATCCCAGTGCGCTTCGTTCCGCACCGTGTGGTGCATAAAAAAGGTTAAAAAATAGGAGCCTATAGTCCTATGGTACCTCAATTAAGGTTCTGCTTGAGTTATAGTACTCAGGGAAACAACTCAGTTGTGGTGTTCCTGTTAATTACCTAGAGGGAAAGAGACCAAACAACAACAGACATTGTAAGCACACAGATGAGAGACATACACAAAAGCTCAGTGAACCAGCTTGTATCCACATTAAACTTCATTGAGGCAGCTGTCTATGAATCACAACATGCAATTCCTTATGATCTGCACGTGTCTGTGTTTTAAATTCTCATACGGCCACCTGACCATGTGGAGCGACAGTACATTCTGTCTTTATTGGTGGGTTAGTGGAGGTCTCATGCGTATTCCTCTCATTATCTGTACAGGTTAGACAAATGCCAGGAGCGATGACCCGTACTGGGTCGTTTCAGTACTGATAACTATTATTTCATAAAAAGACACCCACACGCACGGTGGTGAGTGAAGCGCTTGAAAGAAGGGTATGGTAGCCCTTGTGCCTAGAGATAGGACACTGACACCCGTAACGTGCTCAACATACACACATCGTGAGCAAAGTGTAGCGTGACATAGAAAGCCTATGTGGATGTGGACACTTTGTAGCACCACTAGTAATGTCGCTGTATATTACCCCTTCGAATAAGTCGGAGTGCCTCTACAGCGGGTCCCAGCGGTTCTAACGAGGGTCCACTATTGGACGAGAAACAACCGTAAGTATCACGGCGTGCAGCGACATACCTGGTTATTGATGAGTAGCAGCAGAGCAATACTTACAGATGCGCCCCTTCGGAGTGGCTATTATTCCTACCCTACTGCTTGGAAAATGCCGGAGGAGAGGTATCGTACTGGCGGTCTGTTTAAACTCTTTGAACAGCGGGAAAAATGGAGCCTCGTAAGCGTACGTTGTGACGTTGTGACGTTGTCCCGAGCCGGCGTGATTGGGAATACTAGAACGTCAATGTGTCAATAGTAGGGTGGCCATCTTGAAGTAGTTACATAACATCTCCTGGAAGTACTTCTTTGCGTAAACTGCGCATGCGCCCGTGCATTTCTTGCAAGAAATGCTCATGTGCGGGCACGCACGCTTTCACAGTTTTCTCAAAGAATTACTCGTACGGTGAGGAAGAGGAGGAGGACAGCCTAGGGATGCCGCATGCCAGGTAAGTGGTTTTAATTTCATTTTAAGTCATGTACAATTAATTGTTAATATAGGTAGGGTGGAGGCGGGGGCTGGCCAACTCTGCTCTGCGGCGAGTGTACGGTGATTTGCCTTCTCTGCGTTCTCTGTGGAATGCCGAGGAGGCAAATCTCTGAGGTCTCCGCCCAGGGTTACTAAGGAGTACTTGGACAGTAACCTGATCACCAAAGCAGTTCTACATCCAGTTCCACATTTTTCATCAAGACCGCCATAGACTTCAACGGAATGGTCCTGATGCTGGGGATGCGGGATGCTGAGGATGGTAAAAGATGCTCTGGGTGCTGAGTGGTCAACTGGGATATCCTTGTGGATATGCCTCGATCCATGGGTAAGGTGGCGGAGCCTTTGGCCACAGAGGTCAGTGTTGCTCGAAGTCCTCTTTGAGCCCCTAGAAGGCTAGTTGTGGCTGGGCTACCGATATCCGTAGACAGCAGGTTCAGGGGTATCCTTTGATGAAGATTGGTGTCCCTGTTTGGCAACCCATCTGGATTTAGGTGACCCACATAGGTTGAGCAGACTTGAGAGCAACTTTTTGCTGTTGAGGATCGATCTCTTGGACTGTCCAGCGGCGGTCAGCAGCAATTCGTAGAGAGTGGCTACTGACTTGCCGAAATGGCCTTCTTCAGCTTTGGTGGCCCTGTTGCTGGTTCCAGGTGATCATCTTACTGACCACTGGAGTCACTTCTTTGGTCTAGGGCGTGGGAGAGACTTTTCACACATCCAGGAGCTCCAGGCACAGTCCACTCTTTGCTAGTCCATGGTGCATCAGGTGCAGTCCAGCAGATGGTGCAGCCTCTCTTTCTAGGTCCAGGGGTCATCAGGCCAGTCCTTCTTCTGTACTTTCTCCAGTGCCATCATGATCTAATGTTCGGGGTGCTAGGGGTGCCATATTTATGCCTAAAACGTCCTTGGGGGGTTGAAGCGGTCACTATCTAGTGGGCTTCCAGGATTCCTCCTGCCCTGTGAAGACTTCCGGCTATGTGTGACACCTAGCAATCCTACAGTGTACTATTCTTCCTGCTCACAAGATGTCTGAAGCATTCCTTGGATGTTAAGAGCTTGGTATCCCACCCCGGTTTGAGAAATGGTCCTGTCTACCTGAACAAATGGGCAATCTTTCAGGAATGTGATCACCATTTACCCACCAAAGGCGGCTTCGCTGTTGAAGCTCGCATTTTGGACCAACACCCTCAGCGGCTTCCTGAAAGTGGGAGGCAACAGCTCTCTCTGTAGCATGCTTCTATTTTTGAGCCTGGGAGTCGTTCACATATCTTCCCAGGAGAGCAGAAGTATATCTGGTGGCCAGCAACTGTGCAAAGCCTAAGGACAAACTGGGCGACAGAGTGGCAACTTTCTAAACGTTCCCGCCCCTTAAAAGTAACATTAATTTCGACCCGGGCATGAAGTCAGATTTAATGCCACAATTAATTTGAAACCTTGAAGAACCCATTTTAGTAGTCCCATCCAGAAGTTAGTCAGGCTGAGAGGTCAGCCTCTAACTCTGTGTGAGCCAATGGGGGCTATTAACTTTTCCACAGCAAAAACAGTAATTTGGAAGTTTTGTTAGGACATATAGAAAGTATATGTCCCACTTAATAATATACAGCTCCCTGCCTTAGAGCTCCATAGGTCTTCCTTAAGGGAGACTTACATACATTGTTTGGGGGAGTGGGGGCATTGCCATTGGTGTGAACAGCAAAGTCGAGCTAGCAGTTTAAAACTACTCTTACAGGTTACAGTGACAGGCTGACAATCATGTTGTACTTTGTCACACATAGGATGTGGCAACCAGTGCTGCAGCCTTCGGCGGCTCTGTCTTACATGCCCTGGGAGCCCTTGGTACCACATACTAGGGACTTAGAAGTATGTCAGCATATGCCAATTGTGGGTAGCCAATTCAAAATAAATTTTGTAAAGGGTTACCACACTGATACTGAGGTCTGGTTAGCGGGCCAATGTTCACTCTCAAAGTTGAAAAACAAGCAGCATCAGTCCAAAACTTTTGGGGGTGTTCAAGCTAAAAGAAGCATTTCCTTACATTTATTTTTCTTCTCCGTATTTCATGAAAACAATAATATACAAATGGCTCCTATATAGAATGCCACACTTTCTCCCCAAGGTTGATCACAGTCAATCTAGTCGGTGTTTTCGTTGCTCAAATCAGTTAACTGGACGCATATAATTTCACAGTGCCCTTAATTCAGGGGGTTTGGAATGATATTTTCTGACATTTGGAGGCCGAATGTCTAATTAAATTGGATTCTAACAGTTGGCTGAAA
The DNA here is from genome assembly GCF_964204655.1 of Triturus cristatus. NCBI lineage: Eukaryota > Metazoa > Chordata > Amphibia > Caudata > Salamandridae > Triturus > Triturus cristatus. The sequence continues at coordinate 154,672,246 of NC_140580.1, forward strand.
GTCCCGGGGTACGATCCCTCCCTTCGCTTATCTGATAAATGGGTTAAACTATTACATATTGCAATGGTGGTCGCTAGGTCGCTGCTGCTTCAAAGATGGCGATCAGGTCAGGTACCAACAAAATGTGAGTGGGTTCGGAAAATGAAGCAGGTTAGAAATAGTGAACGTCTGTTTGCAATAGGAAGTGGGGGGATTAGGACATTTAAAAAAGTTTGAGAGTCATATTTCGACTAAATACTAACTAGAGCTCGACATTTTAAAGGCACTGTTAATATGATGAAATAATGTGTCGACATATTTGTATACTTTATTGCACTTTATCGCACTCTAGACACTTTAGTTCCTCTTAAAACAGATAATTGATGTTGTACCTGGTCTTTTATTGCGAAATACTATCAAAAGCTCCATCTTTTGTTATATCTCGATGCTTTATTCGGATTCGCACTTTAATGCTCTTTGGGCACTTTAGTTATTCTCTTTTAAAAGGAGAATTTGTACTGTGTCTGGCCTGTCCTGATTTTTTGAGCCCAAAGTTATTGTGGCTTTTATACTGATTATGTACTCTGTTTTTTTTTTCTTCACTCTTGAATATGTATGTCATATTTACTGATTGGAAGCGCATTATTTGACATTTATATTGTGATATATGGATGAATTTGTAAATTTTTATAGATCTCAATTAAAAAAACAATAATATACACAAAAAATATGACAATTAGTATTTGCTTCTCGGTTTTTGTAAAATTCATATCAGCACCATCAAAATTAGACTAGTTTCTGGTTGTAATTCTTTACAGTTATCTCAATTCCCCTGACTCTTTTCCTCAATTTCTTTCAGAAATCAGTATTTTAAAATCTCTATTTCACTATTAAGCTGGGTCTACTTCAGTCAGTCTTTAGGTCTGATTAACTCTCAAAAGTGTTAGGGCACTTGCTTATCTGAAAATTAATCTTCCTGATCTACATCTGTATCTTATTCTGATAGTAGAGCTAGGAACACCTACTCTGGTGACACATGTTTTCGATTTAGAACTCTCCTTTTAGATGGTCTTCTAGCAACTGGTGATTATCTCTCATTAGCTTCTAGGCTCAAATCTCTCTCAAAGTCCTTTTCTGGCACACAGTGTTTTTGTTTGAAAGTTCTCTTTCTGGTTATATATTCAACCCTTTCTGTTTCAGCAACAAGTCTTTTGGATTCTGTTTTTGCCTCATGACTCTGACTCAAACTTGAGTTTTCAGAATGCTCAAAATCTCTTCCATCTGCCATTCCACAGTGTTCTTCCCAAGGGTGTCTTTTTGACTCTGATTTTCAATTGCAACTTGTTTCTGTTTTGATTAGAGACTTTTTCTTCTTGCTGAAACCCATGCTTTGCTCTTTTGCATTGCAATAGCTCTTCACTCCAACCATTCTGTAACTGGATTTTAGTAGTTTCAGTCTCTTCATCTGAACTTTCGCTCACCTGAAACCTTTACTCTCGATCTAGTCTCTGACTAGAAAAATCTCCACCTCCCCATTTGGATTCACGCTGCAAATCTGGTTTTGGCTGTGATCAGCAGACTGTACTTTGATCATCTGCTCTTGCTTTATCCACTGCTTCAGCTACTCTCACTCTCTTCGAGTGAGCAGTGTGGATCCACTGAGGCACTCCAACTGCACTATTGGTGGTCAATATGACTTGAAGCAGCCCTCTCCACTGTTCGTCAAACAGCCCTTCGGAACATGCTTATGGTACGCACCTAGCCAACTGCGTTCAAATCATGGCATGGTGTATCCCTGTAGTCTTCTGTCGCTGCATTCACCCGGTAAAAGACAGATTTCACAACATCACCAAAGCCTTGCCATAATCTAGAACAATGTCATCAGTTTTTTAAACTAATGCAGCTGAAGGTACATGTGCAAGTCTCATTGCTCTGCCCATGATCACCTTGCAGGGTGATGGGCCTCTCTTCCATTTGGAGTACTTTGTATATTCATCAACACAAGAGGAAGCGCATCAGGCCATTTCAAAGGTGTTAAAGCACACATTTTTCCCAGTTTATGTTTGAAAGCATAGTTTATTCACTTTACTACGCCTGAATATTGTGGTTGATAGCCACAATGGAATCTTGGTTAGATTATGAAAGTTGTGCAGATTGTCTGTAACACTTAATTTCTGAAGTGTGCACCACAATCAGTCTCAATAGAAGTCGGGAGGCCAAAGCTTGGAATCAACTCCCTCAACAAAAATTTGGCAACTTGTAAGACTATCTGGTCTCCTAGAGGGAAATGCTTGGGCCTATTTTGACAAAAGACAGACTATTACTAAGGTGTATTTCAGACCATTACAGTGTGGCATCTGAATAAAGTCCGCCTGTAGTCTTGTAAAGGGGCCCTCTGATTTGCCAGTGTGATTCATGATTGTAACAATTTTCTAACCCGGATTATCTTAATGGTACACTAGAAATCGACTGCATATATCTTCAACAACAAGCTGAAATACCATATTTTCCCATTACTTCTTAAAAATACTAACCAAACTATATTTTCCTACATGAGTTTGATTATACAAACATTTTAAATAGGTTAAAACATTGAATCTGTTAGGATACATTTTTGTTCTGCATTCACAAACAAATCTTGATTACTCATTTTATAGTATCATTTTTCCCATTTAATTTTCTAATTTTTAGGAGCATCTTCCAGCAAATCCTTTAGCTCACTCAAAGAGGTCTGCATTGAGTCCATAAAGGAACAGTTTACACTGTTTGAACCTTGTATGACATCATCTGTGGGATTCTGATTTCCATTCTCTTGGACTGGTGATTCTTCTTGCAAGGCACAATAACTCGCCATTTTGTCAGCATATTTGGTTCCCAATGTAACCATATATGTGCCAGTGTTATGGGCTAGGCACTTGACAACCACTACTTCCTTTGGTTTTTGAATTGCATCCAACAGATCTAATATGTACATACTATTTTTAAGTGGGGCACCTAAAGATGTCACAATTCCTCTTCCCAACCATAGTAGCCTATAATTATGAACAACACCAAAACCATTGTGGATATCCATATAGATTGTTACACTCAAATTTTCCAATAAGCAACAAGGTCTAGTTAAGGCCATCAATACTGCCTCTTGTTCTGATGTTACATTTGGCAAGGAGTATGCCTCTAGTGTTTCTGTAATAGAGCACAATGCATAAGCAGCTCTCAATCCTCCATACCGAACTCGCAAACAAAAACCATCAGCATTCAATTGTATAACAAAAGATAACAGTGGAGCCTTCAGTCGACCAGCACCTAACCTAATATAACTCTCCCTGTACTAACCCTCTATTTAAGGGAAAATCGTGTGCACACTCAATAGCACCCACTGTTACAATGCCTATTCCCTGAGGAATCAATGTAATAAACAACAAAAAAGAGGTGCACCACACGAGGAGCTCAAGGTCACACAGTTCATACATGGTTATAAATTTTCTTCAAGAATCAATTTTTATATATATTCATTTTATTTTCGTTTTTCTACAGAGACCAGCCGACGCGTTTCGTCCTGAACAAGGACTTCTTCAGGGCTGTTAATCATAAGTAAAAAAGTACATATAAATATCACACATATAAAAATAAAAATACAAATACATATACGAAAAAGCACTTACATATATATAAAAAGACACTTCTACATATGTAAAAAGACGGCAAACAGACAAAACGACATTATATACAAATCAACAAATAACAGCAGTTTTCCTATTCTAGACTTTGCAAACAAACCATTCCATACATAACATTATGTGTAATGGAAAGTCCTACATATTGTTTTTTTTTTTTAATTTTTAAAATATTTTGAATTATTTTAAACACCATTATATGTTTTTATATATCTCTTGAGGGGTCAAACGAAACAGGGATTAATTATAGTAATAACTGGATCAAATCATACCAACTATACAGGTAGTGTCATGGGATAAGGGCAGGGCATTCAAAAAAAGAGGAAATAATCACGAGTAAACAGAAAAAAGGAGAGAGAGAGGATCTGACCTACCACGGGAATATGGCAACGTTCATAGAAGGAAGTATCTTCCAGAGTGTTTCACCAATCCTAAGTAATTTCAAAGTGAGCGGCAATGTTCCCTCCAATCAGTTCTACAACCAAAACACAATCAGACAGAGCACCTAATCATAATCAATAAATCCGAAATCCCGAGGCACCAAAAACAAAAGCAAAGACAAAATGAGTGCTGCCACAACAATATATATGTATCAGAAACACCGCATGTGACTCACAGATTTACGCCAGAACTTCATTATGGTCCAATGAGTAAACAATACAAGGATTCCACATTCACAGGAATCATGCACCCTCTGGTGCCACGGATGTGGGCAGTAGACAGCGTCCCAATATTCTAAAACGAAACCGGAATATATTATTTTACAAAAAGGGGGAATCCGGGATATATTAAAAAAAATAAAAATAAATAAACAGTAAAAAATAGGAATAAAGAAAGACAAATATTTTTCTTAGAATTTCTGAGGTTACACTTAAGTAAACATCTATCTACAATAGTTTAAGCATGAAATCCTATCGTATTGCAAAACAACTATACAATTAATGACAAACAAACGAGGAGAATTTATTTCTTCCTCAGATGAACAAAAAACCAAGCTCAGCATATAGTGCACATAAGTAACTAAGGAGCCCATATTGCTCTGTTAATCATGAACCCATTCTAAAATAGTCTCAACAACGTACTCATCAAGCTCAAGAAGTGAGCGAGAACGAAAGGAAAATTCCCAACTATCGAGTGTGAAGCCTACATAAACCTTCGTAAACGGCGCGATGCACGGTTCGAAACTTACCGCAATACGATAGTTGCCGGACAGATGTTCATGCGCAGTCTTCAACGAATAAAATGACGGTGAAATACCCTAGCAGGAAACCTGACTCAAAGGAACGCGATCTTTAAATAGTGCGCGTAAAGGGTCCAGGTGAGGACATCACATGGGCAGTTACCATAGCAACTAATTTGTTTAGGACCGACTCGTTGGTGATGGCAATAATATCACAACTACCTATATCAAGGTTACCAGTGTAATCAGCATACAATATGAGCCAAGAACAAATAGCATGTATTGTGGGAAAATATAACTGGAGTCAACGGAGAATAAAAAGCGACCGGTTTTAAAAGTAGCACGAGACCAAAGCAATGTGCGTCTAGTCAACGTTCCTCTGACACTACGGTGGCGGCCATCTTAGCATGGGGAAAGATGTATAATCCCCAGGTATAGGAAAGCCAATAATAGAAACGGCACGGAAACAGTTGAAGTACGTGAAATAAGCGTACCCAACTCAACAAGGTCATGACCATCTAAGCGTGTAAAACATTACCTTAATTGCTATTTAAGCTCAAAATAAGTGAAAGCCTCACAAATCAAAAAATGGGAATAACGAGTAGTGCGCTCCCAGTATTTCTAAGTGCAAGTATAATGAAGGGAATCATATATTCTCTGGGAGGGAGAGAGAATATATCTAACGAAGTTACAACCCCCCTCGCCCCACCAGGGGCAGAGGGAGTCACCCGATAGATAGACGTTCATGATCCTATAATGTCCCAATAAAGGGGGCAGTATATGTCCGTCTGAATTGCGGACCTCAACTGCAGAGGGCTAGAAGGAAGTCAGAGATGGAAAAAACATGCACCACGCCACGTGCACAAATCGAACATAAACATTTAGGGAATGTAATGGAACGATGTCCATTGACCCCCTGAAAGAAAAACATACTCATATATACTAAATCCCAAGCCAATTGGTGAAACCATCGGTCACTCTAGATTCATATAGAGGAAGGAAGTAACGAAGATGGGAGAGCATAAAACTAACACCCACTCAAGATACCTATTGATGTAATGGGAGTACCTAAATCTAATCTGACATAGGAGGAGACAGATGCAGACGTATAGGAGAAAACTGACACAGGAGTATAACCATTCCAAAAAATATATGTATAAGAGACCGGTGAGTAAGAAGAGATCAAGAGATAAGAGAAAAAAGGAAAAACATGTATCAGCCATAAAAGCATGGGTAAATACAAAAACAATGTTTCTACATATTGAGTTCAGATAATCACAGTAATTAAGGCAGCTTCGGTTGTACCTAACAAGTTGCTTATTTTCAAACAGGTAAGTGAGGACAAGCTGGCAGAATAATGATATTACAAAAAAGAATGCATTTCGTCATCACTATTATGTCCAAATTCCACACTACGCAATTTGCAGATCCAACCTGCCTCATTCCTTCTCAGGGAGAGTTCCCGATTGCCACCCCTCAAATTGGCGGGTATATGATCTATTCCCATGAACCACAGCTCTTCTTCCATTGTGTGATTTTCCTGCATGTGATAGGTGAGTGGGTATCTGTGATCACCATTCCGACGGGCTCGAACATGCTCCTGAATTCTTACTTTCAAAGCCCTTTTAGTACTACCCACATGTATCTTGTCACAGGGACAACCCACCACATACGTTACATATTTGGAGTTGCAATTGATTAGATGGTTTATTGAGTAGCTTCGTCTGGTATTAAAGAAAAAGGTCTTAGTATTTTTAAGTGGGGCACCTAAAGATGTCACAATTCCTCTTCCCAACCATAGTAGCCTATAATTATGAACAACACCAAAACCATTGTGGATATCCATATAGATTGTTACACTCAAATTTTCCAATAAGCAACAAGGTCTTGTTAAGGCCATCAATACTGCCTCTTGTTCTGATGTTACATTTGGCAAGGAGTATGCCTCTAGTGTTTCTGTAATAGAGCGCAATGCATAAGCAGCTCTCAATCCTCCATACCGAACTCGCAAACAAAAACCATCAGCAAACAATGTCAAATCTTCCCGTTCCAATGCAATTTCTTTTATGTCTGGCCTTGGTTTTGTGCATAATTTGGTAACTTCAATGCAGTCATACTCCAATTTGTCATCAATTACGCCCTTCCTGTTTTCACATTTGTCTGAAATTGGTAGCAGTGTTCCTGGATTCACGACATTGCATCTTGTAATGGAAATATTCTCCGCTGTGGGAATTATCTGCCAAAAGCTTGTCAATCTACTATTTGTTATGTGTTGTGTTCTTGTTCAAAGAATTTCAACTGAAGGTGGGACATAGACAAATAAAGTATGACCCATCAATATTCCTTCATTTGGTTCAATTGCAAGACAAACAGTAGCAGCCAATTTTAAAACTCCTGGAAGACCTGCAGCTACTAGATCCCACACTCCTGAAAGATATGCTACTTGACGCACAAGTCTTCCATTTTTCTGTGTAAGACCTTAAAGTGCACATCCATCTTTTTCATAACAGAACAAGTAGGACATCAAATTGTAATCAGGCATCCGAGTGTAGGCACATAAAACAAGCTCTCTTTTAATGTCTTAAATTCATCAGGGCACTCATCATCAAATGGTACCCGATCTTGTACATCATGACATGTCAGCCTCACTAAAGGATTTGCAATCAGGAAAAAAGTTTGCAATCCATTCTCGACAATACACAACAATTCCAAGAAAAACCTGAACCTCCCTCTAGGTGGTCAGGGGACTCAATTTCAAATTTGTAGAAACGTATTCTTTTGAGAACTTATGCACCTTTTTCAAAACGGTGTCCGAGATAAGCAACCTCCCTTACACAGTACTGAAGTTTAGTTGGGGATACTTAATGTCCTTTTTCAGCCAAATGATTTAACAAGGCAGTAGTATGAAGTTTACAATCCTCTTTAATCTTGGATGCTATAAGTAAATCGTCTCTATATTGAACTAGGACTGAATTACATGGCAATTTTAAACTCTCCAGATCTTTTTTAACCTCTTCAGTGCCCATGACGAGATAGTCTCGTCATGGAGCACGGTTGCGCTGTGCCCATGACGAGACTATCTTGTCATGAACCCCACCCACTAGTGCAACGCCCGGCACAGGAGGGGGAAAGGGCGTGGCACTGAAGGCGTTAAGTATGTGAAGGAAACTTGAAGGGTTCTCTGAATATCCTTGTGGAATGAATTCTGCACCACAAAAGAACGTTATTCAAAATTGGAACGCAAAAAGAAATTGAGATTCCTAATGCAATAGTATTGAAATGAACGCTTGACACAAGTCATTTACTGTATACCATTCTGTTTCTGATGGAATATGAAACAATATTACTTCTGAATTTGGTACCACCAAACAACAAGGGACCATGCTTATATTTATCTTTCAAAGATCATGAACCACCCTCCGTTTATCACTTGACTTTTTAATTCCCATCTCCGGAGAATTGAAAGTACTACCAAGCACTTCTAAAAAGAAAATCCCTGCGCAATCAATTTCTCAAACACTGGTTTCATTCCCTCTTCAGCCTCTTTAGTTAGTCTGCATTGCTTGGTTCTTGGATATATTGCATCTAATTTTATCTGAATTTTCACTGGTTATGCTTTTTTAATTAATCCAAATTCTTTCCCAGTGAAATCGCATACCTCTTCTCTGACATTCTTAAATCGAGAAGTAGATCTTCCTTTGTCAAAACTGGGTAGGTTTTTACTGTTGTGTTTTCTGAACTTAATTTAAAAACTGAATTTTCATCTTTCTTTTCAAGTGCAACATCTTCCTATTTGAGATAAATCACACAAAGCATCTTGCAAAAAATGTCCCTTCCAAGCATGTTCACTGGACTTGAATCACACAATATAAACTGATGTTTATTCTTCATCTGTCCTATTTTGACAGGCATTCTGCATTCCCAACCCCACATTACGTTTCTGTACCTGTTAATTTTGAACCAGATTCTCTTGAACCGTATCTGGATTCTGTCTACACTCCTTCACTAGTACTCGATCCACCCACAAAAATGACAAGCTGTATTTGTCAACTTTTCAACATTACCAATCATTCCATTTCCTCTACTCTCTTGCACCATTTGATACATCCTGTACACGCCATTTCACACACAATTTGTATTTGAACCCATCTGATACTACGATCCTTTTTCAGATTGTTTTGTTTGAGCAATAATCAGCTTTTCGTTCAACTTCTTTTGCTTTTTTCCAGGTAATCAGTACTGTTTTTTGATAATTTCAAGATCTCATCAATGCCTTTTGTCGACCAACACAACTCACCCTGTTGGATGTGATTGCTAATCTCTGGCCTCAGCCCATTCACAAAAGCAGAAATGAAACCATCAACAGCTTTATCTCTGGATTTTTGACTCTGCTAGGTTTCCTAAACACTTGCATTAGTCTCATAGTAAGAATTCACTAACTCTATGGGTTCCTGTGTCATTCTCATAAACTTTTGCCAATGTATCTCCCTCTCTGGAATCCATTTCTTAACCTGTTTTAGCTGGCTCTCATGCTAGCCATCCAACGGTTACCTTGCACTCCCACCACAAACCTCCAGGTACAACCTTCTCAAATAATTTGGTTAAATCAGCCCCCAACATCGGGTAGAGGTGTTTCAGCCTATGGACCTCAACATACCACTTTGCTGAATCTTCTCCCAATTTTGGGAAGTTATGTGCAAAGTCATGCAAGTCTGCCTTTCTCCAGGGGACATGCACCAATTTCTCTCTGTGTACCTCCCTTAAAGGAAACTCAGTCACTGAATTTGTCCCAATTATTATGTTTCTTGCTGTTCTTCCCGTTATTGCTTTTTATTTTCCTTTTATTCACTATCCTTTTTTCCATTTTCTCTATGTTTTTTCAAATCATTCCAATCTCTTGTTTTCTTAACCAACTCTTTAATATGGGCCCTCAAGGTGAGCAGATCCTTCTCTTTGATTTCTCCATGAGTCAAAGCTATTTTGTAATTTTGTTTTGCATTTTTCATTTTAATAATGTCAATTTATAATTTATCAGCCATTTCTTCAATTTGCCATGTGCTTCATTTGCACATCTTGCTGCTTCTTTGATCAAATATCTCATTTCCTCAGCATTGTATATCAATAATCTGTTCAATAACATTTTCTTGAAACATCTCTCCAAATTATGTTTTTAGAATTCCAATACTGACTTATTTAGGAGGTGGCTCTAGCACCACTGTCCTTTCAGAAATAACCTGTACCCTTTCCTCCTATGTCCTGTTCCCATTCGTTCCAGGCATTGGCATTGTGACTGAAACGTCTCACTTGGTATACAACTCCAGTATGAACTTGCATCACTGCTTTGCCTCCTCCTACATCTCTGCCAAATCTGACAGTAGTCTGGATCAGTTCTGTTTGTCTATGTGTATATGGAGAGGTCTTGAAATCAACAGACAATTTGTCATCATCAACATCTAATTCCCCGTTCTCTTTTTTGTCTTTCACCTTGTCTTGCTTGTTTCCCATAACTACAGCAGGAAATGTTTTAACACATTCTAGCACATCTACCCTCCAATTTTTCTCTTGCCAATCTAATTTACCTTCTAACCAGCTCCTGAATGATTTATTCATAGTTGTATCTTTCTTGTCTCTCTATGTTGCCATGCAACCCCATTTATTAAGTGGTTCAAACTGTGTAGTTCTAGACACTGGGTTCTTGTCACATGGTTTATCTCAGGATGTCTAATTTTTTAATATTAAAAGTACCCGCCATTGGGAATTGCAAAGCCTCATCATGAGCTGGATATTTATTTCATTCAGACACGTGTATAATAACCAATCTTTTCCATAATTTCAAATGCTGGTGTGCCCTCATTTGGTAACCTCTAGCCCTCTCTAGGTATGTCCTTCTTAGGTTTGGGATTCATAATTTCTCAACCCATATTTTACAGTTAAACTCAAAACAATCTAGAAAAAAAGCCAATATAAAGGAACTTGGCATACAACAACCAATAGTAACACAGCTCTGTCAAAGGTCAACCTATGACAGTGCGACTATGCCAGTAAACAACCATTCAGAGCACAGCCTAGTGGTGACGTCACACCAATCCCAACAGGGCTCCCTGGCTTAAAAACTAATCACAATGCGATTTTTCTCTGAACAGGCAAACAACTGCAGAAATACATTAAACCTTTACATCAATAAATCACCTTTGTCTATGTACCCTAGAAATGAAATAAAGTTAGCATTTAAGTATGGCAATTCACTCTTAACTGTTGAGACTTGATTTCAAACAGGACAAGAAAAACAATACCAGCAAAATCCAGTTTTTTAATACAAAATTCATTTAAACTACTAATAGTTTTTGCCAATTCAGCATGGTATAATTGTGGTTAGATCACATTGGAAAATCAGAAACAGTTACGTAATACTATAAAGCTTTAGTACTAACCCCTTTCTTAAGGTAAGCTAAATCTCCCAAATTCTTCCTCAACAACTGCACTCCAGAGATGTACAACACAAAATAAAACATTTCTTAAACAATGGCTCATAGACTTATATCCTCAAGCACGCTTACATTGGAACTTCCAGCGGAAGTCCTTGAAAATATTACTTTGGGAAACTGTTTGAAGCTTCATTCATAATACACGCTTTCTAACATAGCTAGCCACCTTTGCCCTCATTCACTAGGTGCTCTGTGGAAGCAAAGGGAGGGATGGCTTGCAGCGGGTCACTGATTGGGAGGGGGTGAGCAGGAGCAAGATGAGCAGAACACCAGAAACTGCATCCATTTTTGTGGCATATTCTTTACAGTTCTAATTATACTTCGAGGTGTCATTGTACATTTGTTTCCAGTGTGACATTTTTATTTCATTGGTTACGACTCTATGAATCATTAGAATCATCAATTTTCACAAATAATTTTCATGTAACATTTACACATTTTGCAGATTTAAAGAAACTACTACATAAGTGGTCAGGAATGCCTGCATTTTGCCATGAATGACTGCCATTCTGACCTGCATTCTACAGGTATGGACACTAGAATGCCAAGCATACCCTCAATATGCCTCTGATGTCAAGAATTGTTGCATGCATGGTCGCCTCCATGACAAGGATGGACGAGTGAGCTGAATGCTCATCGTTGAGATATGCCGTGATGTGCAGATTGTGAGTTTGAACCCTAGCATGGTGAACACATCCTTCTATTCTTCTCAATTCTGTAAATTGAGCACGCCTTAACTTTGGTGGTAGTAACACCAGTTGCTAATACCACTTAGAAATGGAAGAAGTGCAGTTTAAGCACTATGTAAGAAAACAAGTTGTATTTGAAAAATATTGTACAACTACTACCCTAAGCCACGGGCAGTACCATCATGACAAGGATGCCCACAGTATGCCAAGGAAGGCCAAACGTAAGACAAAAAGACTATTATCAGGTGGCTGTCTCCGCTGCTTCCTTGGCTGTCCTGCAGACAGTGCTTTTACTCCTGTTCCACCTTCAGTGGCAGGGCCCGTAATAACACTTACTCTGTGATTGACAGCAGAAATCTTTGCAACACAGCCATTTCTTACTTCGCCATGTTGTAAGGTCTCTGGTGTCAATGACACTGTGAATATGAGCATAAGGCCCTTGCTTTGGGTGACTGGTGCACGAGCATGGGCACACTCCATTCCCGCCAAAACCAGAAACTGCTCATATGCAGTAAACTGCTTCACCCTTTGTTTAAGCGGATTTAGAATTTAAGGTTGAGCCTCTGCTACCGAGCACAGGGCTTGACATGAGCAGCAGTTACATTACTCAAGAGCACATTCTTTACCCTTTAGTTTAGGCCAGGGGAGATTAAGTGATTTGATCAGAATCACAGGATGTTAAGCAAAAACCGAGATTTGAACCTCCTTTGCCCAGTTCCAAAGTCGGCAGCTCTGGCCCTATCGCCACATCCAAGTCGCATCCCGGATGCATTTCGCCTGCTTTTAGCGCTGTGCAGATCTTTAATCCATAAAAATGCTGTGTGAACTCGCACCTCAACAAGTTTTTCTGTGACTTGGAGAACTGCTGTTGAACTTTTACCTGCAATCACGTTATCGCAGAGTTTCTCCCTTCATTAGTGCCTCGCGCCCATAAGCTCTTGTAGCTCGGGGCTGAGACGCAGAGCAAATTAATTTCGAGATCCGGCTCAGGTAGGCAACGAAATGCAATTATGGTCGATGGCCAGCCGTAAACCTGATTTTTATTGGAGACCTTGCCTTGCACGCAGGTTCTTTTCTATGTAAATTCAGCGCGCCTTGCGCAAGCCGCTAAACCAATAGTGTTAGATTAAAAGCCTTATCGATGGACTTGGTTTAATTGAATTCCGCCAGCAATGCAATCTCATCGGCCCTCGGCATCTGAAGGCGCAAATATATTCAGGTTCACAAAGAGTTTGTGGAACATTCAGACTTCTCATTTCTTGTCAAGAAAACACATCCGAAAGAACCTGGTAAATATCAAATGTATATGTTAATTTATGGTTTCGGGAAGTATTGCCATTCGAATTGTCCCTTCCCCTCAATCGGTATGTATTGAATATCAGAGGAAAAATACATCTTTCAGTTTTTCATGAGCTCCTTCCTATTATTACATTATTTAATGTTATCATAGCGTTTCATACTGGGGAAGGGCCTTTCTGTAAACACTAGGAATTCCCACAATACACAGAGCGGTGCAACTTCACCTTCCCTAGCCTCCGGCGAAGTGCATCATAGGAATTATCTATGATAATCCAATAATCCAATAGTGAGTACTAATTATTTAAATCATCATAAGTCTGTTGCCTGCCGTACGATTCTGAGCTGTGTTTTTGTAAAGTGCATTTTTCCCCCATTGGTATGGCCCCTCGTTCCAGAAACACCCGAATGTGAGACGTGGAAAAGCCCAGGTAGACTTCAAAATGTGGATAGGAAGCCATTTGAAATTGACTCCAACCAGCACAAGAAAGACGCGATGAACCAGATGCAGGGACATACACTGAGTACTGATAGCCAGAAAACAGTAGTGCAGGACAAATGTGGTCCAAGCCATCTACTGCACCACAGAATAAAATGCAGCACCATAATTCATTCACCAGGCTATACCATACCTCAACATATCCCACCCCACCTTACTTCTCACCACATTAAATTTCCAGCTTTAGAGCACACGCCGGTGTTGCACACTAAGCACTGAAAATCGTAATTAGCCACACCATACCACTCAGGAAACACCAGGCCCAATTTTGCCAGCCAGAAAATTCGACCACTAACATTCCATAGGGAAAGGTCTGCCATGCAGCCTTGATCCATTCAATGGCCCCCACTCACCCACCAGTCAATGCATGGGGGGGCATGTAATGTTCTCCCTGGCTGGCCCACTTCCACCCTTGCCAGTCCCACCTGCCCCTGCACCCGTAGAGTGGTCCTGCAGACCTTCCTCACCTGCTCATAGCTGGTGGTAAATGTCTGTGCTAGGCCCCTCGAGAATAGAGAACTCTGCCCTGAGATTCTGGGTCTGTAAAGCTATTCCCTATTCTGATGGGATGAATTTGTAATTGGAGGAGTTCATAATAGGTGTAAAGAGGTGCCACTTACTGTCTATATTCTGTTAAATATAATTACCCAAGAATGATGTGCATTCACCCTCACTTACTGCATGAGAAATTCACCTGAGTGTTGGACTTGGCCCTTTTTGCAGGGTCATCCCAGAACTTTTTGCCTTCCTCCTGTATTTATTCTGACCTGTTGTTGGTGGTTTCATGACTCTGGGCACTTTACCACTGCTGATCAGTGCTAAAGTGCATATGCTCTCTTTGTAAAATGATGTTATGGATTAGTGATTTCATGATTGCAATATTTCATTTACTTGTCAGACCCTAGTACAGTGCACTGTGTGTGCCCAGGGCCTGTAAATCAAATGCTGCTGGTGGGCTTGCAGCACTGATTGTGCCACCCACAGAAGCAGCTTGTAAAATGTGACTCAGGCCTGCCATTGCAGAGCCTGTGTGCAGTCAAGGACTGCCATGTCGACTTGACAAGTGCGCACAATTGCCAGTCCCTAAACCTTCCCTTTTCTACATATTTGTCACCCCTAAGGTGGGCCCAAGATACCCCTGTGAGCAGGGTGCATTGTATGTAAAACGTAGGACATGCCTTGATGTGTGTGGCATGTCCTGATGGTGAAATACTGCCAATTTCGTTTTTCACTATTGCAAGGCTATCTTTTCCCAGAGGACAGAATGGAGAGTTTGTTTATAACATCTTCTAAACATAACTGACCCTAGGAACAAGATAGAAGAGTAAAGTTTAGTATACCTGAACTCAGAATGTTAAAGTGCATCTTTTAGTGAGGGTGATTTTTACTTTCTCTGTTTGAAAATACCACTTTTAGAAAGTAGGTATTTTCTTGCCTAACCATCCGGTGTGCCTCTGCTAGGTTTGTGTATTGCATGTCTGGCTTTTGGATGACAGGGGCTGGAGAGAGGCAGCGGCTCCAGAAGTCTGACGAGTCAGCGCTGGGCTGGCTAGGCCTGGTCTGCATTTGGAGTGGTGGGAGGAGTAGCACCTTCACCTCAATAGGGCTGTGCTTGCCTTCCACAATGACGGCTCTGCCCCCCCATGGTGTGTCTCGAGCCGGGGCTCACACTGACAATGTTGGTTGTTGTTCGGTTTCAAAGTACCCCACAGAAATGGTTTTGGCTGGGTACAGACATTCTCTGCCTTCAGAGAACAAAGGGTTTTTGTGTATATAAAGAGGGGCCCAGACCCCAGACTTCTAGATCACTTTTGGGAAATCAAGGGGAACCTTTGCCAAGGAGAAGAGCCGGATAAGCTGAGGAGGAATACTGCCCCTGTGCTGTTTACTGACTTGGGTTGACCTGCAGTGGCTGCTTGCTGCCAAGGAAAGGAGGAAAAGGACTTTGCTGTTTGCTTTGTCGCCTGCTTGAAGAAAAGATATCCAAGGGCTTGAAACTGAGCTTGCCTCCTGTTCTGAAGTCTCAGGGACACAAATACTTCATCCCTTCTGTCTCCCTGCATCTGCCACAGAAGGAAATTGCAACACCGATGCCGGCGAGCGATGCCTTAATTTGCACCGAAGCTGTGGGCACTGCTGGTGAAGAGCAAGACGCACCTCCCCGACTTGTGGCGTAGTCCCGACACCTGCTGCTGTGCCGCATCGACTCCTAAGCCGACTTCATCAGCGTGGAGCCGATCCTCGACGTGGGTGACTCCCGAATCCATCCACAGCGCACCGTCGTACGGAACAGGGGCTTTGGCACCATCGTGACATCATCTCCCCGACACAGTAAGGAACCGTCGTCTCATCTCCCCTGCGCTGCAGTAAGGAACAGAGGCTTCATCTCCCCTGGGGTGGTAAGGAAACGATGCCGTGCGGCGTCAACGAAGCATCATCTCCCTGACGTAGTGCACCGTCTTGGACTTCATCATTTCCAAGGTTCTGTTCTTTGTGGGCCCAATGCAGCGCACCTCGTGGTCGGCGCCGTACTTTGGGATTTTCAACGGTCGCGATGTCGTTATAACTCCAAGTGGAGTTTTATGTTGCTAGGAACTTTATTTGAGTGAATAACATATTTTTAAGGATATTTTTGATACTGTATTGTGGATTTTTGTCGTTTGGTCTTGTTTTGGTTCAGATAAAGATTACTTAGTTTTTCTAAACTGGTGTGGTGCCCATTTGTAGTGTTTTCACTGTATGTGTTCACAAATGCTTTACACACTGCCTCTGAGATAAGCCTGTCTGCTCGTGCCAAGCTACCAAGGGGGTGAGCAGGGGTTATTTTTGGAGTGTATTCCCCTTACCCTGACTAGAAGCAAGGGTCCCTATTTGGACAAAGGTACCTACCTCTGCCAACTAGAGACCCCCATTTCTAACACTCCGTATACAAAATAAATGAAGCCTCTTTACGCTTTTTATACATTTTTCCTGTAATGGTGCATCAGGGAATTAGAGGACTTCAGTTTTAGCACATTTAAGTGTTAGAGGGCAGCGGCATCTATGAGACAAATTTAGTTTCTAGAAGGAGTGTGCGAGGAGGAAAAGTGAAAAAATCAGGGTATCATCTGCCTATACATGATATGAGAAATTAAAAGACATGATGTCGCCAGGAAAAGTGGGGCAGAGAACTGACGATGGCCCAGCACTGAGCCTTGGGGGAAGCCAAATAATACAAATTGGTGGTGAAGAGCACAAGATAGAGAATGAGTTTTTGGAAAGGCAGTATTAATGTCTCAATGCTTTCAAGGTATAAGCACCAAGGATTGCCCAAGGAAAGGGAGATCTCTCCCAGTAGCCACAGTGCTACCCAACATTTAATATACATGTGAAAGGTGTCAAATGTCTCTTAAGAGAGTCTTAGGAGGAAAAAGCCACAAATGTCAGAAGTTTTTTTGGCAATC
Source organism: Triturus cristatus (assembly GCF_964204655.1). NCBI lineage: Eukaryota > Metazoa > Chordata > Amphibia > Caudata > Salamandridae > Triturus > Triturus cristatus. The sequence goes on from NC_140580.1 coordinate 154,689,491, forward strand.
TTAGTGGTTCTTGATTGCAGATGATGAACGCATGCAGGTGTTGAAAAGCAAGACAAAAAACTACCCTGAACAAGGGTTGAGAAAGAACCCATCACTGATCTTCCGGACTTTGAAATCCAGGGAAGAATCCCTCTACAAGGTAGAGCAAAAAGTGGTTGCAAGTGGGCAATGAACTTGACAAAAAATATGTGAAAGAATATTATTTGCATGGATATCTTCTTAATGTCTCCTAACGTACAGTTTACAAAGGAAACGACATAACACATTAACTCCATTTTGGATAGAGAGCTTCAGGCAATAAACCCAGGAAAATTCACTATCTTTGGGAAGGGTTATTTATAAGGCTAGTCCGTCCTACGTCCTCAGAGATTTGGCATCTTGCAGGTACAAGAAAAATAGACCCCATGTTTGCCATCTTTTCCTGTGAGCTTCCTTGCGTCGAAAACCGCCCATCTTGTAAAGAATATCACATAAGCTTTAAGGACCCCTCGAGGCAACCACAACCATGGAAATAATGATGGGCTCTAAGCAGTGAAGAGTTAGACTCTTTTCTCTGTGCTGAGCATTGTGGCCAAATATGTGCTGCCCCATCACGTGCTAAGCGTGGAAAGGCGAAACGAGTTACCGTCTCATAAGTGTATGCTGCTGCCTCTGGTAAGTTACTGACATAGATGAAACAAGTTGATAAAAACCAATAAAGATTGTTGCTGGTGATGCCAAAGAAGCAAGTGTCAGGAGCATGGTAGAGTGTTGCCGGTATAGAATGCAGCAGAGAAGTCGGGGAGAATTAGGCTAGTGGGGAGGGGATTGTGGTTTGAAGTGGCAAGGAAATTAAAGATGTGCATGAGAGCCTTTTCTGTGCATCAGAATTCACTGAAACCTGATTGCAGAGGATTCTGTAGATTTAGAGAAGGAACATAATGGAAGAGTTGTTTAAACACAATTTTCCCAAGGGTTTTGTATAAAAGGATTAGAGAGATTGGCGGTGTTCAGCAAAGGGTGGAGTTGGCAGCCAGTTTTCGAACAGGGCAAAAACAAAGCACCAGTAGATTTGAAACACAAAGAATACATCCCAGAGGTTAGGAAATTGTGACTAATGTAGCATGATAGGCCATTACTGAAGAAAATAGGGCTAATGGCTTTAGTATTTGATGGCAGAGAGGGTCTGAGAGAATGCTTGATGTGCTATTGGTGCAAATTCGAGGTTAGGTTCCACTGGTTATTTCAAGACGAAAAATCAAAGCCTGGTATTATGTATGGGTGGAGGAACAGAGATAGGGAGTCAGAAGCAATGGGAGGTGCCAACGATGAAAGCCAGTGTGTTTCTGATGCTGTAGATTTCAAAGCAGAAGTGGGATAAGTAGTCATTAGCAGTGAGTTTCAGTAGGATGGCTTGAGAGAGCCTATGGTGTGGGTTTCAATAGTGTGTGACGAGAGTCTAGGGTGAGGGACAAGTCCTGAAGTTGATGTTTTTAGGAAGGAAATTAAGCCAGTGTGGTATGTGGACTTGGAGCAGTGAAAAAGGCTCTGCTCAGAGTATCGATTGTCTCTTTGAGTATAAATCCAGTTGATCATGACTGCATGATTGCGTTTACGTCCATATTAGGCACACATTTAAATCCTAAATGCTTAAGTGGTTATTGTGACCGGTACTGTGGAGGGAGTGTGAGGATTGGTTGAAGAAGAGGAAGGGATAGTGGTAGCTGAAAGGCGAGAGCTTTGAGCCTCCAAAAAGAAGACCGATGCAGTTTGTAGTCAACAGAATGTAATGCGGGCCAGCTTGACTTTGAGACTTAATACCACTTGATGCTTTTTCTTGCAGATGTCCCTAGATGACTGAGGACTTCTACTATGCAGATAAGGCACCACGGAGCCCTGCTTTTGATACCTCATGGTTGATCATTTTGCAGACTTTTTTGATCTGTGATTACTTCTAAGATATTATTTAATGGGGCAAGATTACCTTTATCCAACTGCAAATGTTCAACCATTGGTGAAATGGTGTGTGTAACAGATGTAAAGTCATCCTTGTGCCCTGGGCACCCCCATTTTTTGCTGACTAGTACTGGTGCTAACTGACTATGACTGTCCCTGAGCTGTGCTTAATCAGGCTCAGGGCCAGTGCTATGGTGAAAACACACACGTTAGGGTACACTATGGGTTAGGGTACCCCTATGATTGGCATGACCTATCCTATAAGTCCCTAGTACATAATAGGACAGGGGGGTTAAAACTACCTTTAAGTCCCTAGTATATAATGGGGCATGGCAGTTTAGAGGCCAGAGCAGCCCTTTCTGCACTTGCATGTGTGCTGAGAGCCTAGAGTCTTTTTAAAAGCAACCCAGTGTTTCTGGAATGCTTTTAAATATAAATGGTGCCCATACTCGACTTTGGTGGTAGGGGTACTTAAGCATTGATAAACTACAAAATGTTGGCATATTGGGTACCCCCAGGGTCTCTCCTAGGTGCCCTAGGATAGGGGTGATCAGGTACTTATAAGGAGGACCCTTATAAAAGAAGATTTATTTGCCCTGGGGATAGAGAAATTGCACATTTCACTTCCCTCATTGTAGTATGGTGCTTCCCAAAATCGAGTTTTGTGTTAGGAGCACTCTGGTGTGAGGAATTACATTCTTTTTGTATATTCAGGACCCCTAAGTGTCCCTAAGGTGTCCCTGGGGTGGGGGTCATGTAGCTATAAGCAGGGTCCTGGTGCTGGAGAAATTCGACATTTCATTTTCCCCATTGTTGATCTCCAGCCATCTAGGTTAACATGTCAATAGTTTATGAACTCATAACTACCACTGGGAATTCACGAAATATCTCATTCAAGGACGTAGGGGAATTGCAATATGCTATTGTTGAATGTATCTTAAAGAATACAGAAAATACATTATAAGAATTTCTTGTCTATAAGCCGCAATTCAGCCTTTCAGTGGTCGGCTCTGATTGGTTAGAGTTAACAGAATTAGCCAGGCTGCTTTTAAGAAGTGATAAGTGGCTCACTACAGAGATTCTATTCTGTTTCAAAGGGTACTGCTACAGAGGAATGCCAGAGCACTAGGGAGTGATCGTAAACCATGGGGCTTCAAAGAAAAGATAGGACAGGCAGGAATAGCCAGGTCCATCTCCCCTATCCCTTATGAACCCAGTCAGATGTCAGGCTTAAGGAAGGAATTTGCAGATGTCAGGGGGAGGAAAGCTATGGAAATGAGCCATACTGGAGGTTAGTTTAGCTAGCTCTTGCTCCTCTGCTGAGACTTCAGCTGCATTGAATTTTGGAGAAATAGTGCTTTCTGGGAGACCATTATGCCTCACTTTGGAGGAGGTGGTCATGCTCTGTGGTGTTGACCTGCACCTGATGGACAGGAGTGCCCTCCTGCTTCACCCCAGAGAACACGGAATAAGTATCTGAGAGGGGCAGAGCCTTTCAGATCTGCTGCTTGAAACTAAAAGAAGGGTCGATGCTGGAAGGTTGATTTACACCAACCAAGCCCTGCACTCTGACTGACTGCGCCTGATACACAATCTGGCATTACAGCCCTGTGGACTTAACTTGCTTCAAGAAGATGAAAGAGCGGACTCCCTGCAAGGTATAGGTTAACATAGCTCACCTGGACCATCACCACCAATAAACCCCAGCCTGGAGTGTGTCCAGAGGATTTATAAGGGTTTTGTTCAAATGGATTGTGGGAACTGAAGTCCCAAACTTTCAAGGACCATCTTGGAGATTCCATATCCATGGATTGTGTTTTGGACCCTTTGGGACCCCCAGAGGAACTTCAGGAAGTAGTTCCAGAAGTTTGGAGCAACTTTGGCAAAAAGCTCCATAAGTGGACCAACTCAACTTTGCAAGCCAAGCTGGTGACCCTCAATCGCGAGCCTCTCGTTGAAAGGCTCAGAAGGTCCGACTTCCAGAGTTTAATTGTGAGCTCGCTGGAAACTAAGCCGGGCCTGGTGAAGAGTATCAAGAGATCCCAGCGGAAAAAGCTCCAGAAAAGTTTCTAAATCGGAAGGTAAAATCTTGACTGGCTCCAACTGCAAGAGTCAGGCCATCCACCTTCAACCACGAGCTGGCCTGGTTCCCTGCTTTGTCCCACTGAAAAGCTCCAGAGGCCTGATTTCCAGAGTTTGACCGGGAGCTCGTTGAAAGTCAAGCCAGTGAACCCTCACCAAACCCGGACTGGTGGAAAACATCGAGGGACCCCAGCAGAAAAAGCGCCAGGAAAGTTTCTAAATCAAAAGGTAAAAACTTTGACCGAGGCCTACCGTGAGGGGTAGTCAATGCAGGGCTCCATCGTGATCGGCCTGAAACTTTGACTTTGTCCCGGTCTAGTGTGACCAGATGTCCCACTAGGCACTATAGGTTTCTATGTGCTATATATTGCTACATTAAAAAAAAATCATATTTACGGTTCCCTATACTGATTTTATTCTTGTTGTGTTGTCATTTTAAAGATAAAAATATTTCCTATTTTTATGAATTGGTGTTAGATTTTTATTGTGTGTTGCATTTTAACTATTTACTGAATTGCTCTTTTTAAATGCTTTACATACCTGTCTTTGTAGTTAAGCTTGTCTGCTTGAGTTGAGCATAAAAATAGTTTTCTGAGACCTATTCTGAGCCCTAGACTGTGTCAGTGGCCTTATTGTCAGTGGTCGATGCATATTTACCACTACTAATAATCCACTTTCCAATAGTAACCACCAGTCCGCATCACAAAAGCTATTTAGGGGGCTAATTTAGAGATGGTTGGAAATGGAAGCACCTCTGACTTGGGTAAGAAGTATAAAATCCAGAGGGGACTACCAGGGTATATTTTCCTACAAGGTTGGAATAATTTGATAGAGGGAATTTTTATCAGTGGATTCTATTTTTGGAATTCATTCCTCACTTTATAAACTGGATATCCAGCTTTATATGAGCCCCATAGAAATATTTCTATTTTTTTTTTTAAATATTGGTTTTTCCATTGAACTTGAGATACTACTTTTTACAATGGTTTTAATTGGTGATTAGGTTTAATTTAGTTTCAACACTTGGGGTTTCCTTTAGCTTTTGGTAGAAGGCTCACAAGTTCACTTAGTCCTCAGAGGATCAACTGACATATTTAAAGATCCCACCTACCGAGTTAGTGCAACGTTTGTTTGGCTCACTCTGCATTCAATCTTAGTTTTTTTTCTGAAAGCAGCCCCCAAAACGGGAGCTTGGAAAGAAAAATCAGTGGCAGTAACCCCATTCTAAAGAGGGTGTTTGTTTCACCACTGTCACCTTCAGGCCCGGACTGGCCGTAGCGGGCACCGGGCATTCCCCGGTGCGCCGCACGGGTGGGGGCCTGTTTTGGGATAGCTGCAAAATCGGCCCTGTAACAAAATCGTCCGAAAACCGGCCCTGGCAAAGAGCTCGGCGAGTCGGCGGCACCCCCAAGCCCCGGGGGGCTGGCCGAGCACTTTGCCAGGGCCGGTTTTGGTTCCCAGTCCGGCCCTGGTCACCTTGTGGCCAGCCGAGGCTCCCCTATTTGAAATGCAGAGATTTCTCAGACTCTGACTGAGGTGGGAGAACCAAGAGTTAAGAAAGGCGGGAGAGCTTCCAATTTATTTTGAAGCTCTTGCTCTGCCGAAGTCTTTATGAGGCCTAAATGTATGATTCTCTATAAATGACACTGATGTATCTATTTTAATGTCTTGTGCAAAGCTTCCATGGAGGATAGCGGGGCCTGCTCTCCTGTTGAACACCTCACATGGCTGAAGTAGGTTTGAACAACAGAGCTTGGAGAAGTCAGATGTGAGTACATTAAATGTCAACATTACTGTATTGGATGCTATTTTGGGAGCCAGCACAGCTGGAATGAATGAATGAGTGAACTACATTTGTATTTTGCGCAGCGCTCACAAGTGGAAGGGAAGAATAATCCCCCATGCCCCAATGAGGTGTACTTTTTTAACACTGGGACAGAACAGGTAAGAGAATCTCTAAGACTGTATACAATTATTAAAGTCTGAATAACTATTTCTTTTTATTTTTTACAACAGATTTTATTGATTTTTCAACATACCACATGGGCGGAGCCCAGCGAGCATAATACAATCGGAATGCAAAATAAAGAGTCCTCGGGTACTGTATACCTCCCACCCCAGAGGTCTGCAAAACGTCAGACCACGAAAAGTAACCCCTTCCCGCCCACCCCCCTTGAGCACACCATACAGACTTTGATAACGTTGTATACACAAACCAGAGAAGATCTCGACCACGTCTTCTTAACACTTTACACTTTATACAGGTAAATCACTCACCACGAGTCATTCAATAGGGTCTCTGGTAACTGTCCGGGACATTAGGGACAAGTCTATACCCCTAAACTTGGCCCACCTAGACCAAATCTTCCCATGCTTCTGGGGGCACCCCCACGGCTGGAACACTGCAACCTCCGCTGACATGCACCTATCCAGGGCCTTTTTCCAATTGGCTATACCAGGTGGGGACGAGTCCTTCCAGTGCTGTGCTATGTCCCGCTTAGCTAGAGTGAGCCCCAAAAATAATAAATGTCTTTTATACCTGTTCCCCCCCCATGTCTTCTGTGCTGTGTAGGAGCACCAGCTGAGGGTCTGCCGGGACATCCCACGCTAGTACCATCCCCATGCAAGATATCACACGAGACTAGAAGTGCTGCAGTGCCCCACAGCTCCACACCGTGTGCAGGAACGACCCCTCGTCTGCGCCACACCTGAGACAGGTAGGAGATCTAATTACCCCCATTTTCCACAGACGGAGACGTGTGTAATAGACCCTGTGGAGGAATTTGAATTGGATTAGTCTGTATCTAGTAGAGAGCGCCGCGTACCGAGGGCTAGCCAGCGCCTCTGCCCAATCGTCATCCATCAGAGCTGGCAAGTCAGCCTCCCAAGCCATCCGGGTCCAGTGAATAGTGGTCTTAGAGTGTGTAGTGAGGGTATGGTAAATTTATCGGATTTTGTGAGCCCCCAAGTCGCCCATCAGTAAGCAACCTTCTGGTGGATGGAATTCTGGTAGCGACTCTAGTCGCCGAATCAGGAGTGTCAGTGTGTGACGTAGCTGCAGATAGTGATGGAACTGTGACTTATGAAGGTCATAATCCACCTGTAGCCTTTGAAAGGATTTGAGGGTAGTCCCCTGAATAATATTACCAAGCGTGGATATGCCGATATCATCCCATCTACGAAACCCCACCAGCGACGAGATGGGCCGAAGGTATGTTCCCTGCCAGAGAGGAGTGGGGCGCGTCAATTTACCCCACCAACCCGTGGACCTAATCACCTGTCTCCATGTCCGACGAACTACTTGGCAAGCTGGGGGAGTTACTATATAGGAGACGGAGCATGGGGGTGCCTGCCATGGCCGACAGCTCCACGGCGTAGGCCGGGTCCTTCTGGGAGCCATGCCACCACTCATTGATCACCAGGAGATGCGAAGCCCAATAATATGCACGGACATCCGCCGCTGCAATTCCGCCACAGTACGTGGACTGAATTCACGTCGTGAGTGCGACACGAATCACATCCCCTTGCCAGAGGAATCAACTGAGGAGTGCGTTAAGTTGGCGGAACCACGATGGGGGGACTGGGGGGATAGGGAACGGGTAGTTCTGGAGCCTGTATAGCAAGCGCGGCAAAGTCACCATCTTAAAATGTGCGGACCTGCCGTATAATGATAAAGGCAGTTGAGACCATATCGTCGTCTCATCCCGGACGGCGGGGAGTAGAGACGCTATGTTGTGCGTCCAGGCGTCTCCGAGAGACCGTGTTATGTAGACCCCATGTTACTTCAGGCCCTCGACCGCAATGATTAGTGATGATGCCCAGGCCTGACTGTGCTGTTCGCCGTAGATAGGGAACAGTGTAGATTTGGACGGATTGACACTGGGGCTAGAGGTCTCCCTGAAAACTCGAAGGATTTGGAGAACCCGGAGCCCGGAAGCCCAAGGGTCCGACATAAAGAATAGGACGTCATCGGCATAAAGCGTCTTGTCCGAGTATTCCTGCGTCCAGTCCATTCCTCTAAGGACAGAGTCCAGTCGCACCCACACAGCTAAGGGCTCGATCGCTAAGGCAAATAAGAGAGGAGACAGGGGGCACCCCTGCCGCTTTCCCCTGTGAATCGGTAAGGGGGCAGAGCGGCAACTGCTTGCACTAACCAATGCCATGAGATCCATATACAGTAATTTCGCATATGCCAGGAACCTGGACCCCAGGCTAATGGCTCCTAGGAGCTTAAATAGGTAGGTCCAACTCAGAGAGTCAAACGCCTTGTCAATGTCTGCCAGCAAAAGTGCGATGGGACGGCCCAAACGAGGGGCTTCCGCGATGGCGTTGTGGACCCGCCTGATATTGTGCCGTGTGGAGCGCTGTGGCATAAAGCCGGACTGGTCCGGGTGCACCAGGTCCTGAATGCAGGTGCGGAGGGAATCGGCTAGGACCTTCCCTAGGAGTTTGGGCTCTAAATTCAGCAAGGAGATAGGAAGGTACAAGCTCGGTATCTACCAGGTTTAAGAAAAAACATAATTTCGGCGTGTCGTCAGTCCGGAGGCAGAACCCGCTGCTCCAAGGCTTTGTGTAATTCCCCCAGCAGGTGAGGCCCCAGGGTCGCCACATGCGGGCGCAAAAACTCACAGGGAAATCCGTTGGGGCCTAGAGCACGGCCAGGGTGTGTATTGGACAACGCCGCCTGCAGCTCGTCCAGGGTGATTGGCCTATCTAGTTCATCTCACACATCATCGGGCAAGCGGCGGGGAGGGATATCGGAAAAAAAGGTATCAATGAGGGGCTCGGCTATGACCTCGCGCTCCTCATAGAGGGCTGTGTAGAAGCTGGCAAACGCCTGGACCACCGCCTCGGGGGAGGCGCAAATAGTGCCATCTGGGGACCGCAGGAGGGGAACCTGCGTCAGAGACGTCCGAACCTGGCACAGCCTATGGAGCATCTGACTGGACTTGTCGTCCCACTGATAGATTCTGTATTTGGTCCCCAACCAGGCCTCTTTAGCGCTGTCCGTATGCAACTGGTGGAGCTGTTGGACGTGTAATAGGTTCCGACAGGTACTGGAATCGGCGCTCTCCACCAGTTGGGACTGCAGGTGTATCTGATGGTCCTCTAGCTCCCGGACCTGCACCCAACATTGCCGTTTTTCCCCAGAGTGATAGCTGATGTCAGCCCCTCTAATCGTAGGCTTAAGGGCCACCCAGATAGTGACTAGGGACAGGGAGGTACCCACATTGAGGCTGACATCTTACACTATAGCGCATTGCAGCATCTCTTGGTAATCAGCATCACAAAGAAGCCATGGGGACATGCGCCAACGATAAGTGGCCTGATTAGTCTGCAAGCAGAGTCTGAGTTGAATGGGTGAGTGGTCGGAGAGACCCCTGGGCAGGATGGATGCGTGTGCCGCTCTGTGTTGGTAGCTATGTGGGAGGAATATATAGTCTAGGCATGAGAGGGTGGGATGAACCATTGATGCATATGTGAAGAACCCGCCAAGAATCTGTCCAGCCCAGTGAGGGGGCCAGTGCATTCAGTTTGGACTTAGGGGGGGCGTATCCGGCGGCTGAGCCCGCCATCTGTCAATGGGAGCCATGGTGTCATTCCAATCCCCACCCAGAATTGTCAAGCCACCGGAAAGGTCTCCCCAGAGCTGTGTAAGTTTATCTATGAACATCTGACTCAATGTCGGAGGGGCATATACACTCCCAAGTGTGATCCGTTCACCGGCTATGGTACCAGAGATAATAGTGAAGCGCCCCCCGGGATCTAGCCAGTGTTGTGTAACCTGAAGTGGCACGCGGCGATGGATGAGTATCGCCGTGCCGCATGCCCCCCTCGTGAAGCCAGAGTGGTACACTGATGCGAACCTGTATCGGGAGAGACAGAGGGCTTTGGTGCCCAGAAGATGAGTCTCCTGCAGTAACAGGATATCAGCCCAGTAATGCTTCACTAAATGAAGCACAGCCCACCCGTTTGATCTTGTCTAACAGTCCACGAACATTCCATGCCAGAATATTGAGTTCAGCCTGCGGAGATCTATCTGTGACTTGAGTCATCTCTACCCTCTAAGGTATACGGTGACCAATGGTGCATTGATGACGTGACTTGGAGACGTATGTCTGGTGTGCAAAACACAAAATAAACAACCTGAAACCCAACATGACCCCCTCACTCCCCCCACCCCCATACTTCCAAAAACAAGGAGTATCTGTCGCAGTGGAATCCTGTCCTAGGCCCCCAACATGATGACCCAGGCAAGTCCACCAATGGATCCCCTCCACCCACTATTACCCAAACCGTCCAGGGTGGTCAGCGACCGACACCAGTCAGAGCAGGTGGGTTTGACCCCAGCGCACCAGGATCTTGCGCTATCCAGTGAAAGACCACATCTTCAATAGAATGTTCTGCAGAGAAGAAAAAACCAGGGTATGCCCGTATCCAGGGCAGTCTCTGTCTGCAGTCCCCAATTGACCCTGGGAGCGCCAATTAGAGCGGGACCTTTGGCGCCATGTCGTGGAGTCGCTGTACTGCCGACCGCCGTGATGAGATCCCTGCGATGAGTCCGAGTCCAGCGGTGGCGGCGAGTGCGGCTTAAGAATACGCTTCTCATCAGTCCAAGCGAAAATCTCCTCAGGGGAGTCAAAGAAGAGAGTTTTGGCATTGTATATCACCTTCATCCTGGCGGGAACCAGCAGCGCATAGAATAAGTTCAATTCCCGAACACTTCGCTTGGCAACCACGAATGACTGACGTTGCTGCTGCACCAGCCTGGTGTAGTCCGGGAAGACCATGATGGGATGGGATTCAAAAGAAATTTTTTCCTTGTGGAGAAGGGCATAGCGGAGGATCGCATCCCGGTCGGCATAGTTGAGGAGTCGGGCGATCACAGGCCATGGGTGCTCCCCAGGATTTGGCTTCTTAGTCAGGGCGCTGTAGGCCCTCTTCACCACGAAGCAAGGAGACATGACCTCGCCCTGAGCCAGCCAGAGAGGAACTCATCCATGGAGGTACCCTCGCAGCCCTCCGGAAAGCCCACCAGGCGGATGTTGTTACGCCGGGCCCTCCCTTCTGCATCTTCGACCCGCGACGCCAGTTCCTTCGAGACTGTTGTAAGTTTGTCCACCTTCTTCTGGAGGGCGGATACAGTGTCCTCCACGGTGGAGACCCTGGTCTCTGCCACAGTGATCCAGTCTTCCGCCTTCCAAAGGTCCTGACAGAGGAACGACACCTCAGAACTAACAGCCCCAATCTGAGCCTCAAGTGCAGTCCTGGATTGGTTGATGGCCGCAAGCAGTGTCGCAGTGTCAGAGGACAGGCCCTCAGCGACCTCCTTCGCCATTGGAGCGGTGGTATATTGATCAATGGTGGGCTGCTTAGGGGCCGCAGCGCTGTGTTTATCCTTGCCCATCGTGGAACAGAAAATCCAACAGGGGAGCCCTCCCTAGGCCCGCAGCCCTCGCCGGCAGGTGTGGAGGATCGGGCCTCCTCGCAATGAAAGCAATGTTTAGCAGAAAGTGGAGGGCCTCGTGGCACCAGGTCCAGCTCTGGAGGATGCCCCCTGCCCCTGGATAAGCCCAGTTCGATCTGGGCTGCAACCAGGCAGGGGACCCAGTCGCCACAATGCCCCACTCCGGTCACCGCATCCCACTGGCACCAGGGACCACCAAGCGTCTGGCGAACTTCTCAGGGACGCCAGGCAGGTCAGGAGGGGATAGCCTCCAGGGCACCAGCAACTGCCTCAGAAGAGTTCCACGGCCAGATGAGAGGGCGAGCACAACCCACAGAGCGCAGGCCCCGGCAGCCCCACAATTATCCACGGATACGCCAACCCGGCCCCTCCAGCATACCTGTAGTGTTTACGGGCGTGGGCAGCCACGGAGTACAGGGCCCCCACAAGTCCACAGGGTCTCCACGCCCTACCGGAAGCCCGACAAGGGGGTCTAATGTGGAGGCTCCGGGCAGAAGAAGCAGGCCTCTGGCGGAATGTGCGGGCTGGTGAACCTGCTAGTCCTAGCCACCACCTTCACTATCCCGATCCTCACAGATGAAGGGTGAGGTCTCATCGGCAGTCAGCCGCTCACTGCCACAGCGCGTCCACCCAGCACGTCCTCCACATGTCTCAGTCCCTGGAGCTGCCAATGACGGAGGGAAGACGGCCCGACACCCACAGCACAGTGGGTCTAGCCAATGCAGGTGTCAACACAACCGGGGCCTCACCGGGAGCCGCCCCGGCCCCCGGTGTCTCTGCACTCCGCTCCACGCCACACAGGGGATGAGGGATGGGCCCGCGGCCAGGGAGCGACCACCATTGTCCGGGCAGCCGACAAGAGCACACAGCAGCAGGGCCCGGAGCCCCAGATCTCCCCTTAGCCTTAGCCTCAGTCTGTAGCTCCACGGGAAAGTGGCAGTCTCTGCAACAAGGTCCGCACAGTCAGCTTGTGGCAATAGGCGGTCGCGGCCCGGCCCACACAGCACAGCCCTGCGTGGACTCCACTCGCAGCCGCCGCGGCGTCAACACCGGATTGGGGCTCCCCCTGTACGCCACCGGCACCAGACTTCGCCTTGGGGTCCCGGTGTGCTCCTCCAGCAGAGGTCAGCAGCGTCTGGGGTCAGAATAATTGCAGGATTAGGGCTCTGAGGCGGCGTGGGCTAGCGAAGCTCTAGAAAGACGCATCCGCCATGCTCGGCTACCCTGAATAACTATTTCGAGTTAAATTTACTGTAAAATAATGTGAGATTATTTGGAATTATGCAAGGAGCATAACCCAGCATTTAGCTCTCTTTTCTTAGCACAAAATGCAAACTAGTGCCTAAAACGGACAGAGGAAAATAATGCTAAATGCAACAGTACACGAACAGCAGCCAGCCAGCAGCTGATCACACTTGCTAAGTTCATTGATCATATGCTCCTGTGGTATGATTGTTGTGCCAAATTACTCATAATTACGCAAATGCATAATAATAGTGCAATTTTCATTAATTTCACAACAAATGAGAAGCCCAAATTAACAGAAATTACTCTGATTTGGGGTCAACATGGTGTTTTTGATCCGTACAGCACAAAATATCTGACATGTGTGCTAAACTTTAGGAACTCTCTGGAAAACCAATAACTGTTGGGATACATCTGATGCCTAACTGGACTGAAAATGTTTGTTTTTCTACCCTTTGCCACCAGCTTGATTTTGAAGAGAAAGCTCCAAGCATGCTTTGAAAGCAAAAGGTGGGTTTGGCACACCATGTAAGTATTGGAATATTTCATGAGATACTCTTCAGAGCTGGCTTAAACACCTATGGATATTGTAGTTAATTGGTTTGAAAATGTGCCCTTAAAAGCACAATTTCTCTCAGTTTTTTCTGAACTTTTCTGAAGTCGTGTCCTTCCAGAACCACTGAGTTAAGGGTAGCTCAGTAGGAGAGGGAGTGGTGGATAGAGGAGAGTGTGGCTCAGGGCATTCTCTTGCACCAACTACAGACCAGCAGCCAGGGAAGGATAGTCGGATTGTGTAGTGTTAAGAAGTGTGGCCTCCTCCTCTATAAAGAGAGCCCTCCTGCTTACATAACTGCTGATAAAAGAGTAACGCGGTTCACTATAACACTGCCATAATACGCCGTGCCCATTTCTGCCATAATAATACTAGTATTTTTAATATGAAAACTAATTTGGGAATAAATTAATGAATATATTACCCAGCACAAGTTTCTGCCATCTACTATTTAAACAACTGGATAGGAAATGTGTATCTGGGACGAAAATAAGGTTGAGGTAGGAGTGTGGCTTTACTGTTACCCCTTTTAGGCCTGGCCTGGTCACTGAAGAGGTGGGGGGGGGGGGGAGGATGTGCCCCGTCTGCTAGCTTTGGTGCCAGGTTGTACCTTCAGCACTGCAAGTTTGGCCCAGCTCTGCTCCTGCGATTATCTATACATTCTGTGGCTTCAGAGCTTCCACTATGCAAAATGACATTACAAAAATCCATTACTTCTAGGGTGATCCAATTCACAGGAGGTGTGGTCCTCAGAAACTGCCTCATGTGTACATTTGAGCGCATTGCAAGGATAATAGCACAGTGAGCAATGGAAGATGAAATGTGACTTCTACACCTTGTAGTCCCCTAGTTTTATGTAACACAGCCTGTACATTCATTTACAAATGTATATAATTTATTGTATATGTAATATGCATGTCTGATGTAAAGCGCTCTGACACCCTGCATTGGGATGGGTAGAGCTATGCATGAAAAAATAATGGTACTTAAATTATTTCAACGCCTCCTCAGGGGCAGTAAGCTCTATATAAATGCATTTGTTTTGTGTAAATACTGGGAAAGACCAACACATCTGACATTCTTACAGTGCATGCATGTCTCCTAAACAGAGCCTTAACAAAGTGAAAAGCTGCCTCTCATAAGTATGTGTGAAGGTCTAACAAGGTGGGAGCCTTTGTTTCCCCTCCGCTTCATTGTAGGTGTGAGGCTCCTGACTGCTCCCATCCAAGAGACTCGAACAAAAGGAGGCCTGATGCCCCCTCAAATTCAGCCTTTGTTATGGGCCCAGCAGGAGTCTAAAATAAGAATTCCCCCTCCCTGCCTGCACGTTGTTGCCTGTTGCAGATGGAAAGCAGACAACGTGCACGCGCTGCTGAAAGTGTCCCGGTGTTTGGAAATTACACCAGGACGAGTTCAGCACATTATTCAATGGGGCCCAAATTCTTGTCAGGGTGGACGGCGTTCACCCTGTGAAAATAATGGGTGGACGCTGTCCACCCGCGTGTACCCCCGACTCCTGCCCGCCATCCACCCATGTACCAGTCTCGAACTCCCTGTTTTTCGCTGTATGCAACAGCATTTCTAAACCGCAGGATTTGATGTGAGTAATTTAGGAGTGGTCAGACAGTTTTGGTTCCAATAGCAACAAGAACCGTCTGTCAACCAAGCAATGTTTTCAGTGCTTTCACGGGAGAGTCCAACCGATCCCTTCAAAAAGGCATGAGCATATATCAAGTATTTACTTCCTGTGATATTGTTGGCATAGGGAGGATTGTCAGGCTTTATGAACCACAGGAGGATACAAGATCTTCCATCCTCACAGAGCAAGCCTTCTTTCTTGACCGTATTTCTCCTGCTGCGGCTCTTCCACTCAGAGAGGAGGCCACTCGCCTTTCCGTGCAGCTCACCAGGCAGTAAAACTGCAGTTATCCCGACGCAAATGAATAACAGATCCAGACGCTGATAGATAAAAAAAAAAAAAGTAACATAGCAACATAAGATGGGTTCTGATGAATTGCTGTGGAGAAAATTCCGATTGATTCAAATTCCCTTTTGGAGAGAGTACTGGCACGAAATCATGCCTTCATGTGTCAGTTCATACTTTATTAAAACAGCAGAATTCCCCTGCATTTCAGCAGTGCATGGAATGAAAAAGGTGGGAGATCTCTAAATAGGGCGTGATCAAGGCTTTAGGTGGGATTAAAAACGTGATGGTGGGGGTTTCCTAAAGGCGGCGTGGCCTATACAATATTTAGCTCGACAGTTAAGACTTGTTTCCACTAATACAGTGTCATTTTACTCACTCATGACCCTAGACAGTTTTTCGAGTACTCACTATTTACTGAGCTTTGGGCCAAGATATGAGGTTGCATCTGAGAGGAACTGCTAGGGTGTAGCTGCACCATTATAAGTCAGTCTTTTGAATAGTTTGCTTGGCGTTTTATGAGAACACGGCGTTTCAAGAAATCAATCCCTTACTAATTGGGGTTGTTTTATTCTATGTTGCCCTAATTCTTTCGCTTCTCATCCTAGGGCCCAATTCGCCTCACACCGTAATTGGGTCGAAAGGTCGATACTTCTGTTTCTAGCCTGGATTGAATATACACGTCCCAGAGAAGGCTGTGCTAGGATTCTGACACCACTTTCTACTGATTAAGGCCATGTGCCATTGTGCAAAAGGATAGTTTTCTTTCAAACAGGCTTATCTCACCTTGGCTGAATCAGGTCCTAGGAGTCATTGGTGAAAAATATCAAAAAGTATATTGCGTAAATTAAATCCATTTCTTCTTTTCTTGATCACTCTACACTTGAGCACTTCTTCAAACACTCTTTCTAGTGCACTTTCTCGTCGAGCAACCGTGAAAAAGAACCTTTGTGAAGTATTTTACATGTATTACTTCAATAATATAAACAACCGCAATGGAGCGCACACCGTTCAACAAGTACTTACTTGCACCCACTGGTGTGAACCACTCAAGAACTCCATCAGAGATCATCAGTTCAACAAGTACTTACTTGCACCCACTGGGGTGAACCATTCAAGAACTTCATGTACCAGCTTCCCTTGGGGCGACCCGGAGGAGGGGCCAGCAGAGTGCGGTCCATTGCGGTTGTTTCTACTTCAATAATATATCAATATGAAAAAAAATCCAAATTCAGTTTGTTGTTTCCATTGAATTTAAAGTGTGATCTGTTTTTTTGTGTCTCTCTCTCACACCATGATTACAATACGAAAATAGATATTGCATATGTTTATTTTCAAAAATAGTATGCCTGTATAACCATACTGTCGCATGTACTATACAATAAGGGACATGGTTTAAAACCATAATCTATAGTTTGGCAATTCCCTTAGTGTACCACTGGACTGCCATTTTGGTTCCCCACTGAGCTTTCTGTCATTGCATTCAGTTGTATAGCACAACAACTGACAGGCACGTAAAACAGCTAGGACGAATGGCTTTGTCAATGGTTGTTTGCTGTTTAAGATAAATAAGTAACAACAATGATTTGGTTGTAGATAATTATTATCAAAAAATGTTCAATTCTGAAGTTGTGAGTCTGTGAATTAAACATTACTAAGCTCTGCGGAAAGGGCAGTGTTCTTCTGAGTCAATCACCGCTGTTATGTTCATTCTTTGTTAGACGTGTACGCCCTTTTTTTCTCTAGATATCGTCTATCTGCATATGTTACACCTCATCTCTTTCCTCTTCAGAGCCCTATTTGCACTCTATTCTGAATGCTCTTACTTGCATCTACTTCTCTTCACCGCCCTTCAAATATACGCTGCACCCACTCTCCTCTAAGCGCTGCATTTTCTATTACTTTCCTTGCCAATGTTTTGTCAACTGTGTACCTCCTTCACAAACACATTTAAACTGAATCACAATTGGGACTGAATTACATGACCAATGTTCTGTGCACTTTGCAGAGAGGCCATGGATTGAATGACCATGTATTCCGAACACCTTTTTGATCCACTTACCGGCACTGTGAAAAAGTACCACTGTCTTCAGTCTAACTCCTGAGTTCTCAATCGTGGCCTTTTATAAACACCTGGAGTTGATTTACTCAAAGTACCTATACACTTTATTGTTAAAAAATCGACGAGTGTTTTTGCCCCTACGGTTAAGGACATGTATAGGACCCATTATGGACCCGTTTCAATGTAAGTTTTGAATTATTATTGGGGCTGAAACCCGGGTAGACCTGGTTCACTTAATAGCCCTGGGCGTGGCCAAAGAAGCATAACTAGTAATCCTGTCAAATAGGCCTGGCTTCTGTAATTAAGGGCCTGGCTTAAAACACGTACTAAGATTGTGTGCTTCACTCAGTAGGCCACCTGATCAGTGTTTAGGCTCCCCTCTAAGAGTTTTGTATTATTGAAACCTGACATATCCACACCAACCAACACACACAATAAAAACAAGCAGGACCTGTTGCCTTTGCCAATACTTGTTAGTGGCATCAGATAAGAGTGACAACAATGACCTTGTTATGTGATTAATTTAAATTGAAAAAGTCTCTGAATCAAAGATTACTGCACTCTGGGAAAGGCTAGGTGTCCACAAAGTGCCTCAGTCTCTTCTGTCTCCCCTTCATACCAGTTTCCGCTGCACTCTCTCACTCTGTTAGACACTTCGGGCCTCTCCACCCACACATTACTGAAATCCCCATCTGGAAATCTCACAGGTCCTCTTCAGCACCCTGTTTTCCCTCTCCTGTGCGTACTTACTTTCATCCCTCACACATGTAACCCACTTACTCACCTGTAAGCAAGGCATTTCATTTCATTTGCCACTGTCCACATTTGGTCAGCTGTGTTCCCCCTTCACACACTTTCCCACAGTTACAGTTGGCACAAATGTGACCATCGCTCTGTGCACCCTGAGGAGAAGCCAAGGAATGGATGTGCATGTGGGCTGCACACCTTTATGACCCACTGACAAGCACTGTCAGGAGCTCACGCTGCCTTCAGCCCCGACTTCATTGTTCTCTGTCGTGGTCCATTGTAAATGTAATCACCCATCCACAACTTGAACTTAACTTACACACCTGGAGACCCCTCAGTCCATAGTAGAAACGAGTCATACGCTGTATGAAAACCCTACAGGAACACATCCTCGAAAAAACAAACACTCTTAGGGAATGCCA
This sequence comes from Triturus cristatus, assembly GCF_964204655.1. NCBI lineage: Eukaryota > Metazoa > Chordata > Amphibia > Caudata > Salamandridae > Triturus > Triturus cristatus. The sequence continues at coordinate 154,707,929 of NC_140580.1, forward strand.
GAAGACGTAAAACGTGAAGTGTTCGCGTCGCTGAAACAGCGTATCCTACGCGTTTTATAGTCTTTGTTATAAATCTTAAAAATATTTGTGCCAATAAAGGGCATGAATACAGAGAATGATAGGGAGTGTTTCGAAATCGAGTTTTAATGATGGACCTCCCCCCGTCTAGTGTTAAAGAATGCTATATCCCAGAACTGGATCCAAATTAAAGCCCTTTGTAACTTGTCCACTGGAATCCTGAGATAAAGATGCCTTCCTTTTGTTTTACTTTTAACTAATTGTTCTCCTTTGCTTGCAACATAGTTAAACATTGTTAGAAATTCAATTCACAGTTCATTAACTTGTGCTTTCATCGACTTGTGCTAATTCAACCTCTCAAAGGCTTTCTACAGGGACGTACTGTAATGTAAAATACAAAAATACTGTCAAACTGTCTTTGCCCACTAGGTGGCAGTGCGGCACCATATTAGAAATGTCGCGGAACTAAGTACTGTACAGTAGAGGCAATATTTTTCCGAAGCTGCCACCATATATTTCCAAATGTAACAAACGCTTCAGCCATCTCTTTGCCAGCAGCAACTAAGACACAGGCAGAGTCTCTGAGAACAATAGTTGAATGTTTTTTCTCTCTCACCTCGATCATGTCTATTTTGTCTGTTGATGTTATAAGCTCTCATGAGCCCCTGATTTGTTCAATCCATCAGTAGCAGGTGTTGCAGGTCGTCGGACAATAAGACACCGTTTTAGGGATAGATCATATTTCTTCTGCGAGCAGGAGCGACAGTTAAATGTTGCTGGTTGTAACATCTAGAAAAACAACACGAGACTGGGAGTTGGGTTGTTTTTGGGGTTATCACAGGCAATATTAGAACACTACTTAATGGAAACCAGTAGGGGGTCCAGTGTGGTGTGGGTGTGGCCGCATTGGAGGCTCCTCCGCAATGGCGGCGTCACCCCACTGCCTGGCTTAGAGCCAGCAAATGTAATATTTTACATTTGCCGGCTTTTAGCCAGCGGTGTTGGGAGAGGCGGGGCCGAGGCATGGGAGGGGGAGGAGGAGTGTGTAGTATTCGGCTGGATACAGTCTAGTGTTCCATTGTGCCTGTAACCCACACTGAACACCCACCCACCACAGGCGTCACCAGTCAGGTGACCCTGACAATAAAAGTGGCCGAGCGCACGTGCTCCTGGCCAGTTTACAGTACCAGTAATCCTGTGTCCTGTGTCAGTCATCATCGGCATGCGGGCCTGAGGGCCCAATCACCACATTGGCGACGAGGGGGCTGTGCCCTGGCGTGCAGCAGCCCAGCTAATGGGAATAGGGGGAGAGAGCTGCCTGCGTGAAAGCCCCAGCAGGCGAGAAGCGCCTGCTCGCCTGCGGGCATGCGAAGAGCCCAGGCGCGAATACGGTGACCGGGAGCCCACCCCGCACCACCGCGAAGACCTGCAGGCGTACAAGCCGCCCCAAAGTGAAGGCGAGGAAGTCGGGTGCCCACCCCGACCCCGTCATGCCTTCCGCTGTGCCCCGTGGTTAAGTACAGGCCGAGCGGAGCCCACCCGCATCGGCCGCGACGGAGTTGACCCCCTGTGAGGCGGCGCTGGATGTGCCAGATATCCCACGGGGCGTGTGAAGAGCCCCGGGGTCGAAGGAAGCCAAGTGAGTGCCCACCCCGCGTCGGAAGAGCAAGCCGATCGGAGCCCACCCGCATCGGCCGCGTGGAAGTGCCCCGAGTGTCGAGGTGACAAGCGGAGCCCACCCGCGTGGAAGAGAAGCCCAGCCGGGCCGAAGGTGCGCGAATGTGGGGCGTGGAAAAGAAGCCCATGAGCCGTGGCATGCATCTGCCACGGACCCGCCAGAGCCCCAAATGAAGCGGAGCCTACCCGCGTCCAATGTGGACAGTGTCCGGCAACAGCTCCTGCCCCTCCCACCCCGCGCAGTGCAGCGTGTGAACGGTAAGCGGCTGCTGCGGCGGGGGTGAGAGAGGGAATGAAAAGCACGCGTGTGGCCCGAAGTCTGATCGGAGCGGCGTCAGCAACCCCCTGCGCAGCCCGGCGAGAGGAAAGCCTGCTGCGAGAGACCTTGCCCAAAAGGAGAGTGAGCTCGAGCGCCATGCAGGGCCTGCGGCATCGAGGGAGGCCGCCGCACCAGAGCCGTCGTTAAATCCCCCTCCTCCCCCCCTAAGAAAGGGGGGAGACGTAGCGCGAGGAGCCTGTCGTGTGGGAACGAGTACCCCCGAGGGGCTTGCGAGCCCTGCCCTGGAAATAAAGAGACTGCGGGAATGAGTGAATGCAGCGTGAGGAAAGCTGCTGAGGCTCACCCGTGCACTGTGGGGACATTTGAACCGGCAACAGAGTGCCCGGAAGAAAATAATGCAGCACTGAGGGAGCTGCTGCAACACAAACGAGTGTGGGGAAGGTAAAGAGCACAAGCACTGTTGCAGCTGAATTGCACAACAGCAAGGGGAAACTCTGCAACACAGGAGAGCAGAGTGGAGAAGGCACGACCGCCCACACCCGAGTGGCAAACGCTGACAAGTGCACACCAGAGGCCCTCCAGGAAAAGAACCTGCTGACAAGGTTGCGTGGAGTGCGGTGACGCCTACTGGCCAGGGGTAGTCGCCGCAAGAGTGAAGACACCAGAGTGCACCAGCCTTGGGTGGCAAGGTTGAAGAGACTCATCAAAGCAGCAAGTCACAAGAGGATCAGAAGGAAGTGCGCAGCAAGTGCGTCCACGGAAGCAACTAACGAGCGCAGTCAGAAGCGCGCTGAAGCACTGACACAGTGAGAGAATGAAAGGAGTGGGTGCACGACCACCAGAAGCCGACCAGCAAGATGGTCGCAAGGAGGAAGAAGCCGACCAGCAAGATGGTCGCAAGGAGGAGGAAGCCGACCACCCAGATGGTGGCACGGAAGACTGAAGCCGACGACCCAGATGGTCGCAAGGAAGAAGCCGACCACCCAGATGGTCGCAAGGAGGAAGCCGACCACCCAGATGGTCGCACAGAAGAAGCCGACCACCCAGATGGTCGCAAGGAGGACGACGCTGACCACCAGTTGGTCGCAAGGAGGATACAGGCCTACAAGAGGTCGGAGAGCACACTGACCTGCCAAGGGTCAGAGCCGGAGAGAAGAGGAAGTCCGTGGGGACGTCAATGAAGAGGACCCCATGAGAGGTCCACAAAGAGGACCAGGAGGAGAAGGACAAGAGGTCCAGCAACATCAACATCACTCGAAATCAGAAGCAACTACGAGACAGAAGGTCGCGACGACCGGTCCAGTCCCAGAGTGAAAGGAAGACAGTGTCCTAGTGGCGGGACAAGACCAGAGGGAAACGCGTAGAGTGCACGCTACACGAAGAAGCCTGGTAAGGACGAGCAAGGAGGCAGGAAGACTGGATCACGCCGCAAAGAAAGGAAAAGGAAGACAGATCCTGAGTGGCATGACGCCACGACGGAGGAAGAGAAGAGGAAAGGAGAAGCGCAAAGAGGTGTGCGGGACAGATCAACACACACACCAGAAGGGGAACACCCGAAGAGGAAAGGAGAAGAGCAAAGAGGTGTGCGTGACAGATCAACACAACACACACCGGAAGGGGAGTACCCGAAGAGGGAAGTGAGAAGGTGCATGGACACCCAGACCCAGTACCTGGAAAACAACATCAGCCCCACTGGGAGTATACGTCGATGCGTAAACCCGAAGGTCACCCGGGGACGACAGACACGAGCAGGCCGGTCCGTTGGTAACAACCACCTCTGGGACGTCATGGAAACAGGACCGTGGACATCCAAGGGGCAGAGGCCTCAGGGACACCGGTGGCAGCAGATCCCCAAGACGAGAGATGGACTGTTGAAGCTGGCTCTGGAGCTCCTGGGAGAACAAAGGCGGAGCGCGAAGGACCAAGTGCCAACAACACCCTTTCAGGCGGAACTTCGGACACGGAAAGAGGACCCGTAGTGACTCCCCCAACGCGAGGGGAGCGACAAGGCGGCGGTCCACCGGTCCAGTGGAAACCTGGCAACAAAGGGCCTCCGGGTCGTCCAGTGAGAGGGGACACCCACGAGAGAGGGATATCCTGCAACGGTGAGTCCGGGAAGAAGACAACTACTCAACTACTAGTCGGAGGAAACACCTCTACCAGGGCGCACAGCGGAAAATTGAATAACAATGGTCCACCATCATTCCACCCCCACTTCCACCGACGGCGGTACAAGAAAGAGACTGTGAGGCGCACTTCCACGATGTAAGTCCAAAAGAACACATCCGTAGAGCACTCAGACATCGCGCCAAGGAAGCAGAGTGGTACCGGCTGTCAGAACACCCTCGCCGGCAGTTGACCATCAGCAAAAGACTACGTGGAAGTCCTGATCACCAATTTATGGTTTATTTGTAACTTGTGTTTACTCCCACAGGTTCGGACTTTTCATTTGGTTGAACTTTCATTAAAGTTTGGGAGGGATGTAGTATCTGGCTGGATACAGTCTAGTGTTCCATTGTGCCTGTAACCCACACTGAACACCCACCCACCACAGGCGTCACCAGTCAGGTGACCGTGACAATAAAAGGGGCCGAGCGCACGTGCTCCTGGCCAGTTTACAGTACCAGTAATCCTGTGTCCTGTGTCAGTCATTATCGGCATGCGGACCTAAGGGCCCAATCACCACAGAGTGCTAGTGCATTCCACTCCCTAAGTGCTCATGTGTGTTTGGCCGCCCGTCTCATGCCAACCAAAACACATATGTGCACTTAAGTATTCTCTTACATTGAGCAGCGGGGCTGGAGAAACCCCACAGACTTTCTGGTCTGAGCAGGGCGTCTTTCATGCCTGCTCAGACATATCCCTGCGCTGAGCAGAACGGGAATTGGAAAGGGAGTCTGTCCCAGGGGCTGCTGGGACCAGGCAGGAAGAGGAGAGGCGGCGCGATGAGACACAACGCTGGAGGCGGCCAGCGGCAAAAGGTAAGTTTTTTTTTGTTATTTTTAAACTGTATTTTCCACTCCCCCAATTCGCGACACCTCCCACACGACCCCACCCGCCCAACCAACCTTTGTTTATGGTGGCCGCCGCTGGGTGTGAGGTGTTTGTATGTGTGGGGGGATCATCCTCACAAGTGGGGGCATTGGGGAAGGTCACAGTGTCAGACTCAGGTGGCTGTTTGGTTTCAGCTTCCTCGCTAGAGCACGCATGCGCAGAGGGAATCCATTCAAATCCCTGTGTAGTGGAGAAGCGGGTGGCCGCTGTGGTGACTGACCCCATCCCTAAAGACATTGGTCGGTGTTGCAATGAGGTGACACATACTCACTGGGTATTAACTAGGAACCGGTCATAAGTAGCCCCTGTTCCCTTCATTTACCCCTTTGATTGTGCCCAGCCTTAATGTGCCTGTGATGTGGGACTCAGTCATTTCACAGTGTCTAGATGGATTACTACATCCCCTTACACTTTAGATTACAACGGAAGCCCTCAGGGTTCACAGCTACCTTTAAAGAGAACAAAGATAGTCTTACGTGCTTTGGCTGACATTGGGTTTAGGTCTCAGGCTATACTTCTGGCGAGATGATCCTTCCAACTCTTGTTGGTTGGTGGTGGCTCCATAAATGGTTTTTGTGGTGCTGCTTGTTTTGATAGTTAGTGCGAGTGCCGTGGTGTGTCTGGTTGAACCATGGGGCTGCGAGACCAGGCCCAGGCTCACTCCTCCTCTTTTAGAATCCCCTTCAGAATGGGTTGGTCTCACTGGAGGCTCATCGTCCCATCCATGTACTCTCAGTATCTTCTTGAGCCACAAGATATTTTGGGCTTCCATTTCCGTTTGGGCAGTCACCATGGCCCCTTTTACCGTGGATACTGTCCTGGCCCTTTTTCATACGGAGTCCGGAACGTCAACCATGGGTTGTGAACTCTTACTGGGACACTTTCTCCTTCTTGCAGGGATGTTAGTACTGTCTTCGCTGCTAACTAGCTTTCTTGTTGTTCTTGTTTCAATGTTGTGGACTAGCCACGGTGTCCAGACAGCCAGGTAACACTAGAGTGCTGCAGGGAGAGTGTCTAATAGAGGCCGTGCGAACATCGACTTTGCCTGGAGTGCAATGGGTAGTACAGAGAGGGGCGTTTCTATATACCTCCAGGAAGTTGTGGAAGGCCCATTCCAGATTATCACCATGTTCCAGTCGGATCTGCATTGTCTTGATCAGGGTTCGCATTCTACGTCTCCATTGACTGAGGCCAAAAGGGTATGATTTGACGTTGATGAATCCCTAGATGGAGGAGCTAGCTCTGAAAGTCATTCCATTGGAAGGGGGACATATTGTCAGTTCTAATCTCCTGCGGTAGACTGTAGGCGATGAGTGTTTTTTCCAACTTCAGCTTTACATATAAAAACACAGTGGACGTCATAATTTTCCCACTGGGAACTTGGTGTGGAAGTCTACAATGACTAGTGTCTGCCTTCCGTCCGGAAAGCTACCAAAGTCTGTTCTCACATTGGTCCACATAGACGTACATGGATCTCTAGGGCAGGGAATTCAGTTCCAGTGTTGTGTTTAATATTTATTGATTTATATATTTATATAGTGCACTACTACCCGAGGGCTTCTAGGCACTTGCGGAATTGGCAAATCGAACACCAGTGAGATGTTAGATTTCCAGTCCTTGAACAGAATTATAGAGTAAAGAGACATGTCTTAAGTTCTTTCCTAAAGGACAGTAGATTAGAAGAATTCTTTAAATAACAAGCATTTGCAATGCAATAGGTCTCGTATTTACACGAGTTTAAGCTATTGGCATTGTAAATGACAATGCCTTTTATTTAGGTTTTAAAAACAAAAATAAAAGGCATTGTCATTTGCAATGTCAATATCTCAAACTCGCGTAAATGCGAGACCTATTGCATTGCAAATGCTTGTTATAGGGAGTGTCCAAAATTCGCATTATTTGCATATGCATAAGTACGTGAAATGTTTGAAATGTTAGACGAAATTACACAGAATTATGAGAAATATAAAACTAGCATTTGGCAGTATACTTGAGCGCAAGATGTGTTAGTGCAGAGGACACGTTTGAGCTGAAAAAAAATCTCCTGGAAAGAAGCAGCCACTCGTGTTCTGGTCGTCTGCATGCTGCCTTTGAGCACGTGCATAAATACGCAGCATGGTGAAATAATTTAATTTCTGGAATTTTGTGCTACTATCGTACCGCAAAATTGCGCCTCGTAACAGCATTTTAACCGGGCCTAATATATACCACAACAGAGTAAATAATAATGAGTATTTTTTATTAATAATTAGATCAATAAAACATCAACTAAAATATGATTTTCATGATATCGTAATCCTACAGTAACGCATAACTTTGAGTTGAGTCGTCCAGAAAGGTTTGTCGCTGTTCGATAAAGAGAAACATGGATTGAGTTTACGAGTATAATTGGTCTTTGACATGCGATGTGCACATTCTCATTACAACACACAGCTAAATGAAATTGTAAACAGTCCAAATGCAGAGGGAAATAAGGACTCCATGCTTTGCAATAAATAATGCTATCCAATAAGGGACACCCAAAAAACCCAGAAAAACGTATTCTGTGAAGTCTGGAAAGAGAAGGTGCAGCAGGTGCAGTGGCACAGCTTTGTATGTGCGTGTGTGAAAGTAATCGCGATCGCGATCACATCAAAGCGGCCGTGCAGCCCGCGAAAGTGAAAGCAAACGAGTGCTTTCAGGCCTCCAAATGGTGCGCGCGCCCGGCCGACGCACATGCACTGTATTTGGAGGCCTGAAAAGCCACTGTTTGCAATTCCAAAACTCGCTTACTATAAGTCTCGCCAGAGCAGCGCTAAAGCGCTGTCTCAGACGAGACCTAAAAAGGTAGCTTATTCCTCCATCTAGTTGTAATACTAATAAAGCTTTTACCACCCCATCTCTGGGGACGGGAAGTTGGCTCTGTCACCAACTTCAGTGAAGCCGACAGAAGTGTATGTGCTGGTGTATGCCATTGGAAGCGCTTTATCAGGTAGATAGGGCCTGACTACTGTAATGCTTTAAAGGCAATAAATAAGGTTTTGAACCTGATGCGCTTCTCCATAGGTAGCCATTGCAGAGTGTTAAGAGCATGTTTGACTGATGAATGTTTAGCTAGTCCAAAAAGCAGTCTAGCTGTGGAATTCTGGAGTACCTGCAGCTTTGCCACTGCTGATTTGTTTGCTCCAACCAGTAGCCCATTGCAATAATCGAGTTTCGATAACACTAAAGCTGCCACCACTTTTTTCTGCAGACTTGTTGGTATAAATGGAAGCACTTTCCTCAGGATTTTCAGAGTGTAGTAGATAGATGCAATAAGCATTTTTACATAATGAGAAAAGGATAAGGTGGTATTCATGATGACTCCAAGTGTTTTAGCCTTAGTAACTGGGGTGGGAAAAGTCCCTAACTCTGATGGCCAGCATTCTGAGAACCAGAATGATGTATCTCTACCAAAAAGTAGGACCTCTGTTTCATTTGAGTTCAACTTAAGGCAGTTTTCGGCCATCCATTCGCTGACACATCTCATGCACGCCTTAAAATTAAGAGCTGTATCATGGTTTTTACTTGAGATCAATATGATAATCTGAGTGTCGTTTGCGTATGATACCAATTCAAAACCATGAGTTTTGATCATACGTGTCAGAGGAGCGACATAAATGGTGAAAAGGGTGGGGCTCAAAGATGAACCCTGGGGCACCGCACATGAGAGCCTAAAACTTTTTTATTTAAAACCTCCTCCTTCAACAAATTGTTCCCGATCATGCAAAAATGACATGAGGAGTGCCAGGACTGGGCCTGCTACCTCTGCCTCTTGTAGCCGATATATTAAAGTGCCATGGTCTACCGCTATCAAAGACAGCTGACAGATCAAGCAGTATCAAAGCTGCTGAACCTCCTTTGTCAACTGCCAATCTAATTTCCTCAGTAGCGGTGATCAAGGCCAGTTCAGTATTATGCTGGCCTCTAAAACCATACTGGGTGGAATCCAGGACCTGATTGTTCTCAATAAAGGTGACTAATTCCTGGTTCATATGTTTCTCTAGAATCTTTGCTGGTAGAGGTAAACGGGAGATAGAGCAATAATTTCCTGCATCTGTTTTATCCAAGTTTGATTTTTTTAACAGAGGTAAAATTGATGTTTTTTCTACAACATGGGGAAAGTCGCAGTTTCCATAGCAGTGTTAAGAACCTCCATGAGTGGGCGTGCAACTGTCTCCACTATCATATGACTTACTCTGGGAGGACATAGACCCAAAGGGGATCCAGACTTAGTTGCTAAAAGGAGTTTTGAGGTTTGCTCATAAGAGATGGATGTAAAATTTAAAAAACAGAATGAATTCAGTTCAGGATATGGGATGGACCAGTCTAAGGGTAGATTTACAGTATCTGTAGGTGGAGCCTGAACACTCTGGGTATTTACAGACAGTAAGGTGAAAGAATTATAGATGGAAGAAAGTTCATCACAAAAATAGGAGGACAAAATATCACAAAAAGCTTAGTCTATTGTACTTTGACTAGTCTCCTGCAAATGGCTAAGTTTCAAAACCGTTGCAAAAAGCTCTTTGGAGTTATTCTTTGCTCCTTCTATTCTTTCTGAGAAATAGCTGACTTTAGTTTTCTTAATCAATTCTTTATATTGTGCCAGTCTTGACTTATATATTTCTTTCTCCCTGGGATCGTAGTGTTTGCGCCAGCATCTTTCTTGACTACGACAGAGTCTTCTTGATAGCCTTAGTTCTTCAGAGAACCAAGGTTCAGTAGGTGCTGTCCTGCTAGTTTTCCCAGCTCTCTGGGGAATGGTGGCTTGTGCCGCTGCTGCAATCCAGTTGTGACATTGTAAAGAAGCTGCTTCTGGATCTCTGGAGAGGCAGGGTGTATTCTGACTCAGGTGAGTAGAAAATTCAGTTTTATCTATACGCTGCCACAAGTAGCTTTTATGGCTACTAGCTGGACCATGCTTAGAGCCCGTTGAAGAGGGTAGAGTGAGGGTTAACATCACTGCAAAATGGCCAGACAGTGAAGTTGTAAATTGTTATTACATTTCAACTGGGGACAATCCGAAAAAACGGCATCCAAAAGGTGTCCAGCTATGTGAGTTGGTCCTACAACAATCTGCTCTAGGCCTGCACCTGTCTATAGGTCCATCAGGGCCTGAGAATCTTTATCAAAAAGATTATCTAGATGGAAATTAAAGTCACCTAGAATGGTGACATCTTGTGGGTTTACTTTGTGTTCCAGGAGCTGGCCCATAGTTTGTATGAAGCTAGTTCTGGATCCAGGCGGCCTATACACTAGCAACCCATTGAACGAGAACACGTGACTGGCTGCTATCTTAAAAGAGAACACCTCAACTTCCATGTCTGTGGGAATAACTTTGATAGATGCTTTCAAATGATCTCTATATCATTGCCAAACCTCCTCCCTTTCTGTCTAAACGGTCCTTCCTGGCTATTGCAAACCCTGGTGGGGACATGGGGCATCCTTATATTACCTCTTCCACAGCATTGTTCATCCATGTGAACCACAGTTTTCACACAGTCTCTACTTGGTCTTTGCTACCCCTTGATGTCCCTGATGATCTAGTGCAACCGCTTTTGCTTTTAGCGTTTTGGTGACTACTATTTGAAGTCCTTAGGACAAACCCTTCTTTCATGATGGTCACAATTATTCTACAAAATTGGCAATATTTGAATGTGTCTAGACATATTTAAACATTGCAGGTAAGTTCTGTCACCCATTTTGAAAATGCAATCAAATACATGATTGCCAATCATACTACTCCGGTCAGCCACGCCTTACTAACGGGTACATATATCCACAGTGTGACTATCTGAAATGGGGGGGAGAAGTTTGGGGAATATTTGGAGTCCCTTCCTCTTTGACACCTACTCTCAGCTAGGAAATAAATGACAAAAGATGTTAGTGACAGCCCATTACAAGGCGATTTGGTGCCACACTTTTTTTTCACCTAAAATAAAGCTCTGTTATCAGCATGATGCTTCTCTTGGCTAGAGACTCTCACCCCCCTGAGATCAATTAAGGCCCCCCCAAGGGGGGCCCGCTCCCTGGTTTGAAGAGCTCTGTTCTAGAGGTATTTCTTTTGAAGTGCACAGATGAGCTGCCTTCCCTGCCCTTGCTCCAGACCAACTACAAAGGATATGCAGCCCTTTATGTGAGGACAGGACACAGCCAATTCAGGTGTAAGTGAGGCTGGGCCCAGCTCGTCCCGCCCATCCAGTCACACCTAGGCTCCAATTGTGTGTGGATGTTTAGGAAGAATACACAAAGCCAAACTGCCAACTACACCCAGTCAAGTGCACCAAATGGCTCCAAACAAAAGTAGGGGTCAAGGGAACGAGAGGAAAAATGTGTGCTGGCTATATTTGCAACCTCCCTCTGAAACTAAATAACACAACTAAGCAAATGAGACAAACTAAGGTCAAAGTGGGGACCATTTGTCCATTTTTAGACTACCTTAGGCTTTTAGTTAATTTCTATTAGTTGCTGAAAGGACCCTAAAATGTGAATATCCTTATGATTCTCTGAGAGTTCATTAAAAAAATTTAAACGTACGGCCTCACACCCTCCCGGTGTCATGCTTCATTTTCAGCCATTCTTGCTCACCAGAGAATATTCTTGTGGTGGGCCGGCTCACCTGTGAATGTCCTGTGAGTGCATATGAATGAGGAATTGGGATCCAGAGACAAAAAGGGGTAACAATTCTGGTAACCTCTCAACAGAAACTACCTTTAATTTATATAAGAGCTGACAATGTGATTAAAAGACAAGGTAATGTCTAGGAGTTATGATTGCTCCTGTATCTGTGGATTGAATAATTACAGCCTATGACCCAGTCCGGGGTCCGCGGCTTTCTTCAGGACCAACAAACTCTAATCTCTATCTGGTTATTTACACACCAATTCAACATACAGCAGGCATGCACACACAATACCAAATGGTAATTGTTTTCTTATGACGGAGAGATGTAGAGGCGCTACCTTAGTGTTAGACTTGGGGGTCTCTAGTTGGCACAGGTATGCACTTGTGACAAATAGGGACCCTCTCCTCTAGTCAGGGTAAGGGGGTACACTCCTAAAATAACCCCTGCTCACCCCCTTGGTAGCTTGGCACGAGCAGACAGGCTTATCTCAGAGGCAGTGTGTAAAGCATTTGTGAACACATACAGTAATAAAATGACAACACTACAGATGGACACCACACAGGTTTTATATAAAAAATAAGTATTCTTTATATAGATTTACCACAAGACCGTTAAACGACAAAAATACACAATACTGTTACTTTAGATGGTAGAATTTTGCTTAGTTCTCTTAATTTCTTAGATGCGACACTTTAAGTAAATGTACCTTTTAGATGCGACACACAGGGCAACGAAAGTGTTGCAACGATGTTGATGCGATGAAGTTTTTGGTCCAAAGAAATAAAGACATGAAGATCTTCCAGATGCGGCACGCTTCTCCGATGTTGCAAGAAGACTCGACTCGATGCTTCAGCTGCAGCGGCGACACCCTTTACGCGATGCGACGACAGCAGCCTTGGCAGCGACACTCTTCTCCGACGTTTGCGAGACGCTTCCGCTCAATGCGATGTTGCAGCTGCGACATGCCTTTACGTGATGCGACGACAGCAGCTCCGACGGCGGCACGCTGCTCCGTGGATGCGAGGCACTTGTCTTGATGCGGTGCAATGCGACAACTACGATGACTGCGATGGCGACACGCTTCTTCCTCGATGCGAGACTCTCCACTTGATGCGGTGCAATGCATCAGATAAGATGGCTGTGATGGTGACACGCTTCTTCGGTGTTGCAAGACACTTCCTGGATGATGCAAGACTCTTCCGCTCGATGCTGCAGCGGCAAGGCACTTAACGAGATGCGACGACAACAGCTCCGACGGCGGCACGCTTCTCCTTCTTGAGTCACGCTTCCAGCTCCTTGCGACACGCAGTCCCTCAGAAGGCCCAACAACAACAGCAGGCACTTCCAAAGAACTCTGGGGAGCTGGGAGGTGAAGTCTGTTGTTCCTGAGACTTCAGCAGGAGGCAAGCTCTTTTCCAAGCCCTTGGAGATCCTTCACAAGTTGAGCAAAAGTACACACAAAGTTCCTTTCTCCTATCTTTGGCACAAAGGCAACCACTGCAGGCCAATCCCCCAGGTTCAGAGATAGTTTCCTCCTCAGCTTATTCTGGTTCCTCCCTCAGCAGAGGTTCTTCTTGTTTTCCCAAAGTGATCTAAATTCTTGGGATCAGGGTCCCAATACTTATACCCCAAAATCCTTTGTCCTCTGAGGGAAGAGGGGCCATTGCCCAGTCCAAACCAGTTCCTGAGCACTCTGTTTACCAGACTTCTCCTTTCCTTTCACAGTGTAGGGCAGAAACATTAGACGCCCCACAGGAGGTGGAGCCAGCATTGTGGAAGGCAAGTACAGCCCTGGAGCACTTTGTTGACAGGATTCCTTCTCTTCATTCACTGTGCAGGGCAGAGACATCAGCCGCTCCTCAGGAGGTGGAGCCAGCATTTTGGAAGGCAGGCACAGCCCTGTTCAGGTCCCAGGTGCAACTCCTCCCACCCATCTAGATGCAGATCTCTCTATTCACCACTGGGACACCTCACCCTGTCTCCTGGAATTCCCCAGCCCTGTCACTCAAAGAAACCAGACAAGGAATACACAGCCTAGCAGAGGCAGGTTTGAATGGTTAGACAAGAAAATGCCTACTTTCTAAAAGTGGCATTTTCAAACACAGAATGTTAAAACCAACTTCACCAAAAGATGTATTTTATCATTCTGAGTTCAGGCATACTAAATTCGATTTTCTCTCATGTTCCCTGAGTCAGTTAGGATTATAAAATGTAATAACTAAACTGCCCATTCTGGCCTATGGAGAACAGGTAGCCTTGCAATAGTGAAAAACGAAAATGGCTGTAATTCACTATTAGAACATGCCACACACACCAGGGCATGTCCCACCTTATCCTTACAATGCACCCTGCCCTTGGGCCTACCATAGGGTTGTCTGATATGAAGAAAGGGGAAGGTTTAGGGACTGGAAAGTGGCTGCACTTGCCCAGTCAGCATGACAGTACCAGACTGCACGCAGGCTCAGCAATGGCAGACCTTAGACACATTTTTACCAGCTGCTTCTGTGGGTGGCACAACCAGTGCTGCAAGCCCACCAGCAGCATTTGGATTTACACAAGCCCTGGGCACTCCTGGTGCACTGTACTAGGGTCTGACAGGCAAACCAAATCAACCAATCATGGAATCACAAATCATACATTAATTTACCATAGGGAGAGCATATGCACTTTAGCACTGATCAGCAGTGGTAAAGTGCCCAGAGTCATAAAACAGCCAACAACAGGTCAGAAAAAATGTAGGAGGAAGGCAAAAAGTTCAGGGATGACCCTGCAAGAAGGGCCAAGTCCAACACTTAGTATATGAGTTTCAGAGGTCCTGCAGCAACATATAAATGACAAAAATACAAAATAAATGACAAACAGAAACTAACACAAAATAAACTCCTAGTGGGCGATGCCTCTGGAAGTAAAGTGATGTTCAACCAAATGTGAAAAGTTCATGCTACACGTGTGAATAGGCTGATTTGCATTCCTCTGGCATAAGATAAAACACTCAGTGTAGAGGAATTAATGTGAGCGTTCCATGGTTCACTGTACATCAGTGCACAAAACATGTGGATGGTGGTCACAAACAGTGCAGGCGCAGTTTATCACACAAAATTCACTTACCCTTATCTAAGCTAGGGAACAGCTTATGGAGTAGTAAGATGGCGGTGGCCTTGTAGTCAAACCCTAATAAAAGAAAGCGCTAAGTGTTAAACATGTGCTTACACAAAAAATGGAAGTGCCCAGGGTAATTAAAGCTCAATGCTTACTCAAGTCGTCAAAGGTTGCACCCTGCTTTTGGCAAGCAAATGCCAACTTTCTAAAAATTGCATTTTCAGAATTATAATTTAAAATCTCACTTCACCATAAGTTAGGAATTTAAATTAGGATTCCAGAGACACCAAACATGAACCACTCATCTCATTCTATTTGAAAATTAACCTTATAAAGTATAATAAGGGAACTCCAATGTTATCATATCGGAGAGGTAGAAAATGCATTGGTGAAAAAGGAATGTAAGAGTTTTTTACCATCAGGACATGTAAAACTTAAAAGTACATGTCCGACTTTTTAAATATACTGCACCCTGCCTTGGGGCTGTCCAGGGTCTACCTTAGGGGTGGCTTTTATATATTAAAAAGGAAGGTTGGGGGAGGGCGTGGCTGACCACTATGGATGATGGCTGCTTACAGTGCCTTGATACCCTCACGAGTGCACTCTACAAATCTCTGATTGATTGACTGTAGCGGCTTCTGTCGCCCACCACCTAATCCCATACCATCCAACTCACCATCCGACTGCCACACCACTTAATGTCTGCCACTTGACCCTCATTGTCTATCTGCCACCTGATAAGCAACTGCAGAGTGCTGAAGTGACTTGCCACCTGAGATCTGGGATGTGGCCTTGATGGAGTGGTGAAGCCGGGACCTTGTGCACACCGGCACCTTATGTGAAGCAAGTATTGCAAGAGACGAATTCTGGGACCCCCTTCCATGTCAGGGGTAGCGGTTGCGGCCTGTCGTTGCAGTGTGCCGGAACACTGTTGGCCATGCTTGGTGGCATCCAGTGACTGCCCGGAGTTGCGAGGTCTCCTGTTGGCTTCCAGATTTGAGGGGCTTTGCGGGTCAGGAGAGCTGGACCCACCATCTTCACTATGACTAGGCTGAGCCTGAAACAGACTGCTTTGGGCCATGGGCTGACTGGGGCTGACCTCAGCCGGTGGCCGCCTTGCTGCTGCACGAGGCTGTGGCTCTGCCTCATATCTGGCAGGGCGGATTGCTTTTGTCATATCCCTGATCCTGATCCTGAGCGGGGTATCTCCCACTGTCTGTCCTGGAGGTGAGACCTCCTAAGCTTCTTAGTGTTTGGTGGGCATCCCAGTACTGTTTGTAGCCGCACGCCGATGTCTGCCGTGTCGCAGGCCCACTGACACCCAACTGAGGGGGCCTGACCGTCCCAGTGGGAATCCCTGGTTTTGCGCCCCGGGGTGCGCCCACAATTGAGGCCTACAAATATAGCGCTGCAGCCTGCCTCTGTTGGGGACTTTCATCCCTTTAAATTACTCTCCACACAGCACCTTGCATACTTGTGACACCAAATCAAATCATCACTCGTTCTGCTCATCTGGGATTGTCCAATTGCTTTCTTCGCCTCCATATGCCACAAATTACCTGCAGCCACCTTGTACTCCATAGCAGTGGATAGGGCCAGGCAGAGGGGTGCTATCAACGGCCTGCTTAGCTGGGAGCTACATGTGTAACAGAGTGTTTCAGTATGCCATACTCACCCCTGCACTGCTTTCTCTGCGGCACTTTCTCCACTCCCATGCTCTGCCTACTGGTCACCTGGATGTGCTTAGTCCTGGAGGGCCCCTCCCCTTCTGTTTTGATCCAAGATGAGGAGTCCCTGCTGCTTGCAATGAGGGAGCCACCTGCCAATTCTTGTCCGACACATTGCCTGAAGACATAGAACTGCCTGGAGCTGTGGAAAAGAACAAGGAAAGCAGACAGGCTGTGGGACCCTGTACTCTTTACTGCTGGTGTGCAACAGTGAGTACTCCAGTTCCCTGTTCCCCGGCATGCCGGGAGAGGCGGCGACAAGGAGAGGGGCAAGGAGAGCCATAGTAGATGACTGTTGGCAGGGGTATTCACACAGTCCACCAAATCAAACTTGACAAATTTACACAACCAAAGGAAGGTGCGACCACGCCCATGGTGAATGGACAGCGCAATCCTCAGACTGGGCCTTCCCCAACAGAGACGGTGCCCACCCTCATGGACATTATGGTGATGATCCAAGGGATTTGTGTGGCCCTCAAAGCCAAGATAGATTCTGTCTCGACTGAGGTTGGCCTTGTGCACACAGACCTTTGCAACATGGGGGATTGCGTCAAGGAAAATGAAGACTCAATTGTCACATTGAAAGCGGACACTAAGGCCTTACAACTCAAAGTAAAGGAGTTAAATATAACTTCCCAAATCCTAGAAGCCAAGTAGGAAGATTTTGAAGGGAAGTCCAGGAGAAACAATGTCCGCATAATAAGGATGCCCGAATGCCTGGAAGGACCTGCAGTGGACTTATTAGTAGAAGATCTCATTGAAACAACTGCAGCACCATGGTCCCTCTAATTATTTCTCTGTTGAATGTGCCCACAGGGTCCCTGGGACACCGTCACGACCAGGCGCCCCCGCGGCCCATCATAGCCTGCAATTTTGGCTACCGTAATAGGGACATCATTCTCCAAGTTGCCCGTAGTGCACCACCAGTCACCTCTTTTCCAGACTTCACCCTACAAGTACAACAAGTCAAAAGAGAACTTAGAGACCATAAAATCAAGCACTCCATGATCTTCTCTTCAACACTGAGAGTGTTATTGGATGGGAAGACCTGGTACTTTACTTCTCCTGAAGAGGCTTGGGCCTGGCTAGAGGGTTGGAGAGTGGTGGGATAGACAAGTTGCAGATCCCACCCCAGCACCAACAACTTGACAACGAGACAGCAATAGTGCCACTAGATGATGCTGGGGAATAGCATTGCCAAGAACTGAGGTTACTGTACTGCATAGAAGGTGCAGAAAGGGCAATTTCTGAGCTTGAGTAAATGGCGCCCTCCAAGTTCATGGAGACCTGGTGGCTTTCTATATACTGACACTTACTGTGGTACATTTACTTGCGTTATTTGGGAGGTGGTGGGTGGCATCTGGGTGGTGACCCTCTTTATTGTGTTTCATGTTTTGGGGTGACAGGCACTCTACACAGTTTGGGAGGCAGGCAGTTCTAAGGTCCGTCATGCAGGGAGGCGGGGTTCGGGTATTTTGTTGGGGTTAATGTTGATCTGTTTGTCCAGCCAGATGGTGGGAATTGTGGCGCTCTCTCATCACCACACAAGCAAGCACACTTTCTTAATGCATCAGGTACAGCCTTTCTGCCCATCAGGAGGTACACATTTGAGGTTGTGGGAGGGATCACAACGGTTGCAATCAATCTCCACTTATAGCACTAGAGTTGAGAATAACGCATCTCCGCCTTTTGTCATGAAATGTTAATGGCCTGGATGACAAATTTAAACGAGGGGTTGTAATGCAATATATCAGGCATCACTCCACAGATGTGCTCCTCCAGGTCAAGGAGGCCAAGTCTAATGCCTCCCTTGCCTCTCCACTGACTTGTAATGTGGGTGTACTGCTGGATCCTATTTTGTGACTAGATTTAGTGCCAAACTGGCACAGAATCTACAATTGAAGGAGTCTCAACCAGCTGATACAGAGCTATAAGCACCCAGAATGGGAGGCAACTGAGTGACAGCCTCCAGCAGATGTGAGTTGCCATCAAAAACCGCTATTCAACTAGGGCATGAATAGGGTTGTGTTGGGTTATCGTGTAAAGAATGGAATGTGGGGTATTGGAATGGAATTGGAAAGTTGGGGGAGAAGCAGAGAAGTGGTTCAAGGTTAGCAGTTCCTGCCTGACTTGGAGGATCAGTGGTCATATTAGGAATAAAAGAATACACAAAATATCTGGGCTCCGTCTTTTAAGTGGCAACGAGTGACTGCTGATTCATCCAGGTTCTGCTGGGTGAGTATCTGTCTGTTGAGTGTGTTCAGCGCCATCAAGCTGATCAAATGTCTGTGGGTGGACTTCACCTGCTTGAAACAGGTTAAGGTGCAATGTATTCTGCCGTGAGTCAAGCAGGCTTTCTTGAAGCACTTTTGTGTGCAGTCAGAGTGTGTGACTTTCACCTGAGTTAGCCATAGTTGCGAAGCTTGGGAGAGGGAGTTCACCTTATTGTGTTATTTCGATCAGTAAAAAGGATGTCATAGTCCTGGCAGATTATGGTTTCCTATTTACACTGTTAAATGAGTGTGAGTTACCCAAAATACAAGGAGTACATTTACCTGACTCACGCATTTAACTCTTTGCACATGGTGGTAAAAGAATTTAAGTTGTGCAAATAAATTGATGCTAAGTTACATTTTGATAATTGTGTTAACCTCAAACAAGTGTATGTCGTAAAGAATGGATCAAACTTACAAGGCTGGAATGACTAAAGGGAACTTGAGATGATTTTAGATTCCAATCATTTTGACATGGTTGTATCTAAAGGTAAATTTCTGAATTTTGCAACCAATGTGGTCAACCATGTGAGTGTAGGAGGAAACATTTCCTCATGTGTTTAGCGAAAGATTAGGAAAATTGAAAGGTTTTAAACATTGTATTGTGTTGAAGCAAAATGCTCAACCTGTGGTGCACAAGCTTCGTAGGGCTCCAATGTGTTTGAGAAAAAAATTAAAACTGGAATTGGAGAAAGTAGGCAATTTGGAGATTTTTTAAACCAATACAGGGTTTAGAGTGGCTTGCTCCAGTGGTGTTGGCATGCAAGGCAGACAAGTCTTTAAGACTATGTGATGACTTGAGTGACCTTAACTCAAAATTTGAGTTGATAGCCAGCCATTGCCTAACATTAATGAAATGTTAGCAACTTTGAAGGGAGCAAAAATATTCTCTACCCTCGACATGCCCTATGCCTATCATCAGAAAGAACTTTGTGAGGACTCTAGGCACTTGACATGTTGGACCTTGCCCTTTTTACAGGTTTATCCCCAAATGTTTTGCCTTTTGCCTCCTCTTTTGCTGACCCTGTCTTTGTTGGCTTTAGGACTCTGGGCACATTACCACTGCTAATCAGTGCTAACGTGCATATGCTCTCTGTGTAAATTGTGATTCTGAGGGCCTGTAAATCAAGTGCTACTAGTGGGCCCGCAGCACTGGTTGTGCCACCCACGAGTAGCAACAGTGCGAAAAAGGTATCCACTGAATATTTTGAGGTCTAAGAGGAGGGGGAAGCACAAAACTAAAGAAAGAAACCTCCTAACTGACCTATATTACTTTTGATATGGCCATATATGGCTCAGAGCTACCAACACTCCAATGTCACTGTCATACAACACAATTGATCACAAAAATATATTTTTTTATTTGGTTTTTCTTTAATCAAAATTATGTTATGCTTTTTTAAAATTGTTTTATCATTGTACAGTTACTTAAAAAAGACAAATTCATCGTTGTCTACACACACACACACACACACACATATATATATATATATATATATATATATATATATATATATATATATATATATATATATATATATATATATATATATATATATATATATATATATATATATATATATATACACACATCGAAAATAGATACAACCAACAATTACCTGTTAAGTGAGACATTTGTGCTATAGCAGAACCTTCAGCAGGTCTCCCCATTCACAAGTCAAGACAGTCAGCCTGTGGAGTATTGCTCTGCATTAAGCATTGGCTAAGTGGTGGCTTTGGGAAGGTAATTTCATGTAATGCTCAGAGAGGGCTGGATGGAGCTGAAAGGCGGTGTTGAGCTCTACATATCTAAGAGAGGGATTCAAGCATTCTAGAATTTTGCTCCAAAACTGACGGCACT
Source organism: Triturus cristatus (assembly GCF_964204655.1). NCBI lineage: Eukaryota > Metazoa > Chordata > Amphibia > Caudata > Salamandridae > Triturus > Triturus cristatus. Next base: position 154,728,561 of record NC_140580.1, read on the forward strand.
TAGGGGGATATGTACAAGGAAGTGGCGGAGCGAGGTGTTAGCCTTCCTGGCTTAGCGCCTCTCTCTGCCACTTCTGAAATGCAAGGCAGCACCATATTTACAAGAATGTGGTGTAGCCTTGCATTTCCCCCTGCGATGGCGCTAAGTTTATCAACTTAGCACCAACGCAGGCACCCTTGTACCATAGTGCAAGGGTGTCTGCGTGCAGGGGAGAATTGTTTATGTGTAGGAAGGTGTCCCTTCCTGCACATAAAGAATTCTAAAATACCATTCTGTCACTGTTATGTGTGCTGCTTCATGCAGCACACATAAAAGGCACAACATGCCTTTTTTTTTAAGTATTGTTTATGTACAGGAAGGGACAACTTCCTGTACATAAACTGTCCATGGCATTTTGCTTTTTCCATGAGTGCTGCAATAGGCAGCACACATGGAAAAAGCAAAAACAAGGAGAAATAATGCATTTCACCTTGTTTCGCCAACTTAAGACCAGGTTTTATTTTGGCGCTGCCTCCTATGTACGCCTCCCTTTTACATAGGGGGCAGCGTCAAGATGAATGGATGTTGTGGTGGAACTCCTACCACAACACTCACTGCCCACCCCTTTCACGCTAACCAAAGCGTGAAAGGGGACCTTATTTACAAGGCAACGTTAAGCCATTTTAAGTGGCTTAACACTGCCTTCTAAATAAGGGGCAGCCCCTAATGCCACAGCCCCTAATGCCACCACAATGTCGATATAAGTGAAGTTGGGGTGGCGATAGTGGCTTGTAAATATGCCCCTTAGTCTGCTCCTGTACCACATGGCTGAAGGAAGTCAAAAGCGTACCAGTGAAATGTACCTCTTGTTTCTGGAGGGTGCAGAAGGTCATAAAGAAGAGGACGCTTTTGCCTGCCTGGAAATAACATTGGGCCTACTGGAACTGGTCTTTTGTTGTGGGTTGGAAGTTGCATTGTGTGACCCCTGCGCAAATGTAAGAAGTGTAGTGGTGCCCATGAAGGCCTGTCCTCAAGATATAAGGAAGTTCTTCAAGGTACTACCACTGCCAGAACTTGCAGAAAACGTTGATCTTTGTGAAAATCTTCCACTCTAGGACTTGTGGGACCTGTAATCTCCCTGAAAAAGATACCACTTCATCGAGCTCTACTTTGAGATTTATGTCCTCTGATCTTCTGGATCACTCATCAGATGCAGTCAGTAGGACCAACCACTAACTTGTATTTGGTAATGCTTATTGATGGAACCACAACAGTAAGTATCTAGGTCGTATTTTGTAAGGGTTAATATTCAATATTCAATGCATTTTTCCAATGCTTTTCTTTGGAGTGAATTTTGTTTCATTTTTGTTTTAAAATAATATATTTTTGTCTTTTATTTACTAACTTTGTTTGGAGTGTTAGGTTCTTTATGGCTTGACTTTATCAATATTTGGTTACTAGATGCACACATTCCACCTGAATTTGATCCTGAAAAAGACCTTGCCAAGAAAATCAAGCACCCAAGGGTGATGCAATAATTCTTCCCAAAAAGCATTTTACCTTTTGTAGATCCGGGGCTGTATTATCAATATGTGCGCTCATGTAGGGCACATCTATGCTCCTGTTTTAATATGAATTCTCTGCTATAGCGCATACGTTTAACTCCAAATTCCTCTGAATAAATGAATGAGCAGTAGACCGCACAGTTCAGAAACAGATAGAGAGGCATTGACCACTCACTGTTTTCGAGCTGTTCTGTCTGCTGCTCATGCACCAACTTGGAGAAATTCAGAGTGAAATATATGCACTTTAGACAGTGAGTATACACATTCCAGTTATGGGTTGAGAATCGTGTGAAGTTCAAAGCCCTGAGCTATATGTTCAAAGTGAAGTCTGGTAGTGCCACTCAATATCTAAGGTCCATCCTTACACACCTTCCCGTTCTCTTCGCTCTTCTACCCAGGCTAAGTTCTCAGTTCCTAAGATCAGACTGTCTCGTATGGGAGGTCGGTCCTTTTCTTACCTGGGTCCTCATCTGTGGAATTCCCTTCCCACACTCCTCAGGAATGAAACTATCTTCAGCAATTTTTGCAAACATTTAAAAACCTGGTTGTTTAACCAATAAATTGCAGATTATTTTTTATAATCCTGGTCGTTTTATTATTTAACTCTTCTCTTTTTACCTGTCAAATGGCGCCGGGAAACTTTTTGGTAGCTGTGCGCCTTATAAAATTAAATAAATAAATAAATGACCCACGATTGTTTGGGCCTAGTGGGATTCAGTCACAGCTCACATCAAGACGGTGGCCTCTCTCCCCTACAGCCTTTCTATCAGATTCCCTACACTTGGACATGGTAAAAATTCTGCTGTACAACTCATCTCCAAAACGGATAGAGAAATTAATTTAATGTACACTGACTGAGGTCTCGACCAGAGCTGATGTTAGGTCTTACAAAAGTCTCCTTGAAGAAACTTTTGTGATTGCCTATTTACTTGGGTACAAACATATTTGTCCCATTTCCAAAACCGAAGGCAGCTGTTACTTATAAATATGTATTTCAATCAATTAATTTTAAATATGCTCTCAGCTCTGCTCATATGTTACTTGTGGGAAAGAATGGGATGTGCTACTGTGTCCACATATACAGTACCAGAAAGAAACTGGCATTGGCAAAGAAAATGAATCTAGCATTGTCTTGAACTTTTGGAATTGTCAATGCCTATCTTGTTAATGAATGTAAAAGCAGACTTTACTCTAGCTGTTCCTGTCAATGAGGGGCACTGCTTATGTTGAGGATGTGCACATTGTGAAATAGCAGAATGCTGTCACTCACAGTCAGGTAAGCCAATAGCTACAGTGGGCGGTCCCTGTGCCCCATCTATGTTGTGGTGTGCCCAAGCAAAATGTGAATGCCTCTGCTGAAGACCAGTGGATGAAGAGGGCGGACTGACAGCCCCTGTAAGTACCTATATGTTTAGTTAATGTATTTTTTTAAATAAAAAAACTAAAGGTTTTGGAGAACGCCAGACCTCAAACGAATAAAATAAGTACAAAGACAAATAGCCTGATCAAGGTAGCCCAGATCTACGGTTACCAAGTCATGTGAGTTTACTACTGTACTAAATTAGTATTCATGGATAACCTCAATTTTATATCTGATATGCACCATGTCCGCAGATCTTCATCTGAACTGCACATGTCTGTTGAAGGAAACACACATTTACATATGCTAAGTTGTTGTTAATAGTTTTTGAAGTATGCATAAAGTCTGCAAATAATAAAACTATTGTCTGAATATCTAAGTAACACCTCCTGTCCCTTTCTTCAAATGTTTAACATGGCTCCTCCCAGCATAGACTCCTGGGTAATGTCACACAGGCAGGACCAGGAGCTGCATCACTGCAGTCTGCCTCTCTGCCTTACTTGTTCATTTGCCTTTCAAGAAAAAATAAGGCAGCAAGTTTATGGGCAGAGCGTCCTTCGGATTTAATTCACATCTTTTGCTTGTTGTTAATTTTGCTTAGTGAATTATACTGACAAATATAAGCAACTCTAATAAAAACTATAATAGGGTGGAGAACATCTTGTGCATGCCTTCTGTCATATTATGTTGTTTTTCTCTTTAAATAATTATGAACAATGTATTTGATTTTCTTTCATATCTTACGTTAATTGATAAATCTAATTGAAACTATGAAAGCAAAACTGGGTTTGCTTCTATGCACTCTGATTTTTATTTGTTTTCTTTATCGAAGCGAATATTGGGAGTCTAACAATAAATATAGCCAAGATTTTGTTTGAGATGTGACCGCGCTGTTGAAACAGGGTTCCACCCACGGCTCTGCTGATTGGCACACTGAATGGGTGTTGTATCCAACGTGGTAGATCTTCAGGGGAAATTAATTGAGCTTCTATGGGATGAGATTTGGAGAGAGCCCTCACATCACCCTTTAGGTAAATTAATATTGGCGAGGAATGCCTACCTATCAGAACTTAATAGAAGATTCCTAAGGATTACATATTAATTGGACCAGGTTTGTAGCATGGTCGTTGGGCCTAACTAATGAGAGGAGATAAATAAAGTAGTTGTAGCCTCTATCAGAAACAAGTAGGAAGGAAGCTCCATGTCACTCATTGCTTATCCTTTGAGACATTGCCTTTGGTCCCATTATAAACACAGAGAGAAAATCTTGGTAACCTACAGCTCACAATGGAAAATAATATCTGTAAAAACCTTCAAATCAGCTGAAGGACCGTCTTTTGAGTTGGATCATTTAGGGGCTGATTAGGAGTTTGGTGGTCCCCGGACCACCCAACTTGCTGGCGTGTGACAGTCTCTCCGCCACCCTATTATGAGATGGGTGGTGGGACCACCACAGTCCCGCCGCAGCCGCCAGGGAACCGCCATTCCCTGACGGTGTTGTGGTGGTCAGGAGTCATCCATATGCTTGGCGGGACGGCGGCGGTCCCGCTAAACATATTAGGAGCCCCATGATACCTCTGCACCCTGTGGATGCACACATGGGGGTACAACATGTGGCCCCCTGTGTACATGCACACCACTTCCTGCACTGCATGGACTTTTCAGTGCATGCCATGCAGGAACTGTTTTTGGTGTTCCCATTATGGTGTCTGTTTTTAGAAGCTCCGCCATGGGAACGCCCAAAAAATACTGCCAGGCATGAGGAAACTACCAATCTGGCGGACAGCCTCAACACGGTTTGGCGGTGTGGTGGTCTGGTGGACTCGGCATCACACTGCAAACACATAATCGGACCCTCGGTGGTGCTGGAATCTGTTTTTCTGATGGTGGTACCTAAACTGGCTCTGCTGTCGGAAAAATCTTCACTTTCAACATCTGGTGAGAATGGTATTAGAGAAACTGGTGCACTTATAGAGGTCACTCCAATTCTTTGCAGCCTTGTACACCATAGTAGTCCAGGTTAAATGCATAAAGATAAAATGTACTCCCTTGTAGTGAGAGAAGAATACCAACGTCCCAGGGGCAAACACCTGCTTTTGGGGTGCTGCTTTGGGAACAAAGATTGACTGTAAACCCGCAATGTTATGCAGCATGGTGGGTAATAGTCAACCTTTCTACTGAGCAAGTGCTCCTAACATGTAGGCAGCAGCTCTTTCTGAAAAAAGACTCTTTTAACAGAAGGAGAACTCTAGGTAGGGCGGGCAGGATGCTGTTGGTTTGACAGTACAGTTACCAAGGTGACTAACTAGTGGCAGTCACACTGTGCTGTAGTACCTCCCCAAGACATCTGCAGCAGCCTCAGAACTTTTGTTTGTGTTTTGAGGGAGACAGAGAGGCTTTGAGGAAGTCCTCTGAATAAAAAACTGTTCCCCCTCCATGTCCCTGCCTCCTCCTACTCTTATCTCGTGAAGTGAAATTAGGCTATTACCTCAACATACAAAACAGAGTGAGTGGAGGGTCTAAGGGAAGGATTTTATAGACCTGCGCAAACTAAATCCCCATTTGATACATACCAAACACAAAAGTCTGCGGGTCTAGTGAAAAGCACAAACAGTACAAAGAGCAAAAGTAACAAAAATAACAGGGAAGTCCTATTTAAGAGGACGGAATCCCATTACCCACCGGAGTGGCATGCTTCATCATCTGGGATCTCCTCTTGGCTGCAGACCTAGTGCAGCCAAGGAGCTACAACTCCTTCACGATGATGGAGGAGCTCGTGGATGTTTTATTACGATCAAATAGCTAGATCTCCTAAGATCAATGGAGCATGGCAAAGTGTAAATGAATGTATATAATGCAGTGTACAATATGATTTAAAATTGGCTACCAGGAGAATTTTTTTTAATTAAATATCTCTTGGTGTCAAAAGTTAAAAACAGTGCAAGCGCTGTCTGATAAAATTTGCGATCGCGCTGGTCAGAATAGAGGGTCTACATGTTTCAGCCAATCATGATCATAATGAGATCGTGGCCTTCCTTATGCTATTACCTCAACGCCATTTAATAGAACCTCCCAGGACATTTGCGTCCTATTGAACCTCCTCAGGAAGTCTAAAATCTAACGTGCCCAAGCCTGAGCCTGCTGACTAGTACTTATTTGTTGTTGTTGTTGGCAGTAAGAATGGATGAAATATTTGAGCAAATTTTGAAGCATGCAAAATGTATCCTTTTTTCTGTCTGTGGAGCCTTAGTCAGAGTTGGACCACAGGCAAAACAAAAATCCTAAATCAGGTGCTTTTAGAAGAATGGTGAAGAACTGGGCAACATTTTTATAGTAATGATGATTGCATTATACTTATTATATTGCTAGGCCCCCTTACAGCGCTCTTGGAAGCTCTACGAGGCAGGCGCCATGCAGAGGCTGCCCTGAGGTAACTTACAGTATACACACACACTGACCCAGCATGCCTTATTCTATACATTTTTCACAACACAGAATGAGGAATTCTTGTACTGCAGGGTATACTGCATCCATCTTGCTTTTTTTTTATTTCAGTACAGGTGGGTGCAAAACCAATGGAGGTCATTGTTCAAAGTTTTGCAACCACAACCGAGGATTAAGAAAAGGATTTCACCCACACATAAATGGCAGCTGTAATATCAGAGGGGGAAACAACAGGCTTGCAAAGATAGTGATCGTAGCCACATGATGAGTGGAATTGCCGTGGATCATCTTGACAAATGAGGATGAACGCTTGAGCGGATCCAAGTGATCACTCTTGTGGCGCAGCAGCAAACCCTAGGTATGGATCTGGAGAAGACCATCTTTCACTTTCCCAGTGTTCTCCTGTCATTTGTAGGAGAAAGTAGACCCATTCACAGTCCCTTGAACACACCCCTCTAGCTCTCATTCTCATCTATTAATGGCTATCTGTCAGCACATTCTTTCTCGTCTAAAATGGAACATTCTGCATATGCATCTCCCTTTACCTGTGGGGAGGGAGGTGAACCAGCTTTCCTGGCAACAGTCATCCAGGCCCCCCCACATGGGACGGATGACTCATATACAAGGTAGAAAAGTCTCCTGTTGCTACCAACTTCTCCCCTGTTCAAGTAAATTTCATCTGAGTCAGAATCTTCTGAGGTTTAGACCTAGATTTGTGTGAAATTTATAGAAGGTCTCTCAGACTGTGTTATCTTTACTTTATAAACTTTATTTCGTCTGTGAGCCATAAAAGTACAAAAAAAAACCTACAATAAAACAATTGAGTTAAACATTATAAAACGTATAACAATCTGTTCAATAGTATTGTCAGTGAAGCAACCTATGTCCCAATGCTATTAGGCAGACTCCTACAACGTAAAATTATACAAAATGTCAGGAAGTTTGTGGTACCTCCCAGGCTGGAGTTGGTCGTTATCATGATTGCGTATCCAGCTATCCTGTGACTAGGTGCACTAATTTCTTGCACATTGAATAGGTTAATCGTCTGCTAAATGTTAGGAAGTATAATACCTATATAAAGTGATCCTCTAGTGGCAGAATGTTCTAGTAGCCTTATAGCCCTTCGTAGCTGGGCTATACCGGCTATTAAAGTCCCGCTGCCTTGTTAAAGTCCCTCGCCTTCGGCTCGGGCCTTTAACTATGCAGCGGGCCTTTATTAGCCGGTATAGCCCGCTACAGCGGGCTATAAGGCTATATTAGAACATTGGAATGCGGAGCACTCCATTGAAGACAATAGAGTGCTCCATGTTTCTACGGGCCAGTAAAGGCCCGCAAAGCAACATTGCAATGTTGTTTTCACAAAGGCCTCTCGGAGCCCAAGAGGATTTATACCCCCTCGGGCTCCGACAGGCCTTTGTTTTATTTGTAGCCCTTCGTAGCTGGGCTATAGCAGCTATTAAAGTCCCGCTCCGTTGTTTAACGCTGAAGCGGGCCTTTAATAGCCGGTAAGGCTATATTAAGTCGCTACCCACTAACTTTGATAGTATTCACAAAACCTCTAGCACGCATTTAGTACACTTACTGTGGTACCAGTGTACATTCTGTCCAGATTGTGAATTAAAGATGCATAATTCGTGCTGGTTTTCCAAATGTGGGCTTGAATAGGTGTCATTGTAGGAAACATGCTTATTTTGGAGGAAATATTAGACAAGAATATGATTTGAGATTGAGTTGTTTTGCCCCAACACTAGAAGCCCTACTCACCATAGTAAAATTTACACTTGTAGATTTACTTGTGTAAATCTACCCTTGCAACTTTACAATTTGTTTTGCTTTCATCATTTCTGAGCGTGAAGGTACTCCTAGGTGGAGACCTATAACTCTCCAACCCCTAGTGGAGCCTCCAAGAACAGGATTTATGAGTGTAAAATTACTACTGGTAATTTCACTTGTAGGCAGAGATCTCTGCCACCAAGTCGGAGATCTCCCTGCAATAACCTATAGGTAAATGTATTAAAGTTTATTAAGCCTAAAACATCATTTAAAATGTTTATTGTACACCATTAATGCAAAAGAATTTTATATATTAATTTTCAGTCTTGAGTTAGCAAAATACAGTTCTACAGCACATCAACCGAAAAGTATATTAAATAATAAAATAGTTAAAATATATTTATTTCATTTAAAGATAATATCCTTAATGGATGAATTTATAAAAATTCCCACCTCCATTAAAATTTGTACTATCATATAATATATATTAAAATGTATTAGTTATACATATATTTATATATATAATTAATTTTAAATACTGAGAGTTTCAAAACAATCAATTAATCAATTAAAGATTTATAGAGCTTAAGGCTACTCCAAGAGTGTCCTGGCGCTAAAGGACCCTTCAGCCATATCCTCACACAATAGCTTATCACTGAAAGACTGTGTTAAATTATCATGGTTTAAGAGCTCACCTAAAACCGTTTTCCTCCCTCAATGCTATCAGGCATAGAGGAAGGGCATTCCACTCCATACTCGCACAGAAATATTATAGAAGGACAAACCCATTTTTAAGCTGAATTCTCAGTAAAAGGGCAATGCCAGTGTTAGAAATGGGGGGTCTCTAGTTCGTAGAGGTATGTCCAAGTAGGGACTCTTCCTTTTAGTCAGGGTGATGGAGTTACCCACCTATATAACCCCTGTTCACCCCCTTGGTAGCTTGGCAAGAGCAAACAGGATTATCTCCGAGGCAATGTGTAAAGCATGTGTACATAACCACACAGTAACACAGTGAAAACATTACAAATAAACACCACACCAGTTTTGAAAAATAAATGATCTTTAACTAAACCAAACAAAACCAAAACAACAAAAGTCCAAAATACATATATCAAGATAACACTTTTAAAACGATTATTGTACAAAATAAAGCTTTTAGAAACATATAGCTCTAACTGGGGTTTTTAAGACATTGTGACTGGCACAAATCCAAAGTACGGCACCGACCACGAGATGCGTGGCCGGGCGACGGAGTCACATGAACTCCCAGATAACAGTACCTTGGAAAATGCATTTAATGGACAGTGCACGGCATCACTGAGGTGAGGTGTTAATGCCAAGGCGAGGCCGGTTCCTTACTGCCACAGGGAAGGCGAGGTGTAGAGTCCGCTGGAAGGCGAAGCGTCGAGTCATTGCTGGCAGGGGAGGTGAGGCAGCGTCGGTTCCATTCAGCAGTGTGGTGTCGAGCTTGGGAAGTCACCCAGGTCAGTTATCAGCTCCGCGATGTCAAGATGCAGGTGCTGGCGGTGACAGGCATCGGTGCGATCGCTTGTGTTGGGGAGCCTGATAACCTGCAGGCGACGGTAGCTGCCGGTGGGCGTCGGAGCTGTGGTGCAGGCAAGGCAGAGCGTTGTGCACTTCACAAGCGGTACCCATGGCCTCGGTGCAGGTCGCAGCATCACTGGCAGTGTCGCTGACAGCGTTGGGTTGTTTTTCTTGGGCTGCAGCACGAACCACACGATTCCATGGGTCCAGGAACTGGAATGAGCATCCTTTTGCAATCAGGAGTCCAGCAGAGGAGTCCAGGTTGTGTTTAGCAAGTTGCAAGTGAAGTATTTGTTTCCCTGAGACTTCAGAAGAGGAGGCAAGCTCTACTTCAAGCCGTTGGAGAATCTTCTTAAGCAGGATACCATAGCAAAGAAAAAGTCAAATCCTTTCTATTGCCCACAGACAGAAGCAGCTACTACAGGCCAATCCAGCGAAGCAACATACAGCAAAGGGGAAGTACTCCTCCTGACAGCTCTTCAGCTTTTCTTCTTGGTAGGGTCCCCTTAGTCCAGGAGTAATCTTTTGAAGTCTTTGATTTCCCTTAGACTTCCAACAGGAGGCAAGCTCTGCATCAAGCCCTTGGGGATACTTAAAAGGTAGAAAGAACAGTTCAGCACTTTTTCTGCTCAAGACAGAAGCAGCAACTGCAAGCCAACCCACCGCCGACACACAGCTCTTTCAGCTCTTCTTCCTGACTGGCTCTACAGATGCGTCACTTTCTTGTAAATCTGCCCCAAAATGCACAGTATTTCACTGCCAGGACATGTAACACACGCCAGTACTACCTTTAACATACACTACACCCTGCCCATGAGTGTACCTTGGGCCCACCTTAGTGGTGACTAACATGTTGTTAAAGGGAACACTTACCAGGTCGACATGGCAGTTAAAAACTACAGGCGCAGAGTGCCGCAAACACCTGCAGTGGCAGGTCTGAGACACATTTGAAAGGCTACTAGTGTGGATGGCACAGTGCCCACTAGTAGCATTTAATTTATAGACCATTGGCACACACAGTGCACCTTACTAGGGGATTACCAGTAAATCAAAAATGCCAATCATAGATAGCAATCAGAATCACAATTTACAGAGAGCAAATGCACTTTAGCACTGATCAGCAGTGGTAAAGTGCCCATAGTCCTATAGTCAACAAAGCAGGTCAGAAAAATAGGAGGCAAAAGGCAAAAAGTTTGGGTATAAACCTGCAAAAAGGGCCAAGTCTAACATCTGGCCTCAGAGGAACAGAGGGTTCTAGCTGGATGATAATGAATGATCCTTACGGAATGGTAGGTAGGCCCCGTCCGATAGAAAGCTCTGTGGGAAAGAACTGAAATTTTAAACTAAATTCTCTCCATAATAGTGAGCCAGTGTAGCACTTTAAAAAAAAGGAGAATTGATATCTGCCTATGGATTTGTTATGTACAATACATTAAATCAACTATGAAACACTCATTGTTTACTGGATAATTAATTTAATTACACATAAATCATTTTTTTTATATATCCTAAACCTGCCTAAGCATCCAACTACACTCTGGGTTGTTGTTTCATAATCTCTGATATAGCAAAAAATAAATGAACACTAGTAGCTACACTCATATACACCGAATTATATACAAACACATTATACCATTTTTATATGCCCGATATTCCCCAATTTTTCACTCCATAACAGACACATAGAAAGTTAAATGCCTTGCTACACAAAAACAATACTTCCTGTAACACATTGTGAGTTGGCGCAAGGCAGCACACAGTGTCAGGGGTGGCTCTGGAGGGGGAGTGTCGCCCCACTGATTTCTTGCAGTGCGAGAAGCAGAAACATAAAATGATAATAACTTTTAGTTATTACCATTTTATTTTAGCGTTGTGTTTTGGGCGGGCGGGTTGGCTCTGCTCTTTGAGCAGGGCGGGGGGGAGTGGTTTGACCACTCCTGAGTGCACAAAGACTGTGTGGTCGGCCCTCTCCAGCAGCCCAAAGCAGTCATGCGTACTCTGCCCATCTCTATTCAGGCTGCAAAGCAGCCTGCATGGAGAACATGCCCACCCCATAAGCCCCTGTCTGGGCGCAATCCCGACCAATCACAATGCTGCATGCAGCGTTGTGATTGGCTTAGGGGTGCGAGCCTGGCTGCCTGCTTCCTGTTCCTGTCTGAGGCAGGAGAGCAGGAGCCGAGAAGATGCGGGACCCGGGCTCAAGGTAAGTTAATTTTATTTTGTAATTAACCTCCCCCTCGCGACCTCCCCCTTGATTCATTCCCCTCCCCGCGCGACCCCGCCTCCCCCGTGCGAGCCATGCTGACAATGACAGCACAGTGCGCCATTTTCCCTTTCATGCAGCTTTGCTTGTTATCCTGTATTGTGTGAAATATAAGTAAATATGCCCCTTAGTGTTAGGAGATCCCTCAAAAACATGCCTGGAGAAAGGTGGCCATGCTCACTTCCTTCAGTCACTCACTGTATTTTAGGTTTTCCTCAACACCAATTCAAACATTACCAGGCACCACTGGACTGTAGTTCAAAGCATGTTGAGGAATGAGCAGAGAGAAAATTGTTTCTGATTGCACAAAGATGCACTCTTAATTGTTTTCTTGTAGAAACTATCAGTCCGAATTTCAAACGCAGGGGCCAATCAAAAGCTAAGATCTCTTGGCTTGCAAATGGCTGTTTCTGCTCACACCAAGGGAAGAAAAGGCCACAAGATCGTTGAGATTTGCATCAAACTCATGAAGCTCATTCACAAGGCAGTCTCTATTGACATCCATTTTGGTTGAGCTGGATGGTCATTGAAACCAGAGAAAGCAAGCTTCAGAAACTTGGCAAAGTCTTAAGCAAGCTGCATTTCCTTTCGACCTTGCGGCCTGTAAATACTCCAAAGTGGTTACAAAAAAGGAGGTGAGACATGTGGGTTACCCTCACAAGATTGTAGAGATAATCTTGATTGGATGGCCACAGTTGGACGCAGAACCTGCAAACCCTATAGGGAAGAGCAGGAGACACGTTCTCTCTACTTCCACTATCTTCTCAGACTCTAGAGCAGAGTTGATCAGGATGAGGGTGCTAAGATGCTGACGTGTGAAAACAGGAATCTAAATTTTGCCCCGGAAACCATGTCTGGGCAACATAATCATCAGGCAAGATACTGCCCCATGAACAATATTGAATTGATGTCATGCAATAATGCAGGCAATGATGTGACGGTGCCCCCTTATCTGACTCACTTAGTGCCACCCTCTGTCAAAGATCTTTACATTCTTCAAAGTCTATCATTTTACGATGTCAAATTGAGGAGGGTGGATGTGAAAAGGGAAAGGCTGGCAACACAGAAAAAAGAAGACAATAGAAAAGTTTCCAGAAGCCAGTAGACCACAACCCTTATTCTTCAAAAGATTATCAAATTAGGTGAGGGTGTCACTGATGAGGCAGAGGCATCTAAAGCTTAAGGATGTAAAACAGCCACAGAAATATTCACAATAAAAAATATACGCAGAGCAGTGCACATGTCTAGGTGTACCACAAGTAGCAAAGCGAATCCTGTGCCTGCCTGGAAACTTGAATAGGCACACTGCAGACCAAGAACTGGAGAAGGCAAACCGAATGGCCTGGGATCCTTATAACAGGAGTGTGAGTAGCCAGCAATCACAATTATCACAGTCTCCTTATTACTGAAGGACACATGATGTGAATTTGGCGAACGTTTCTCCGTGCTAGATCTTAGAGTAAAACAATGTGCAGCCCTAAAAAGGTTTTGCTTCGGAGACCTAAGACTTGCTCGAACAGCAATTGTTAAGGCAAAAATGTGCATTGTGGCTTAGGGATATGTGTGACTACGGACTAACGCATTCAGGATCTGCAGAAAAACAAGCGTAATAAAAGCAGTGTGACTGACATGGAAACTGCACAATCCAGGATAAGATGTGCTTTAATTTTGAGACTTATAACAGCATTAACAAGCACTGCTAAAAACCAATTTCATTGCACCTTCTTAAGAAATAAAGAGAGGGAAGGAAGGAAGAAAGGAAGGTAGGTAGGTAGGTGGGTTGGTGGGTGATCCTTTGAAAGAACCATAATTGGGGTTCATTTCACAGTGGTACATTTCAGGAGTTCAAAACAGGAAGAAACAACAAAAGATAACTCTTAACTTCCCTTAAGCAGGAAATAGTAAACTCAACTTCGGGTTGAAAAACAATTGCTCACTTACAAATGGAGCTCAGCCGTGAGGCAAGGCTTGTAAGATCCACGCTGGCATGGGTGACCCCATCTCCTCGTCTTTATTTCACCCCGCACCACATGAATATCACTAAAAAGGCTAGAGGAAGACTTTTCAGCCCATCAACCTCACTCCAGGCAGAAAGAGACGTTAGTGTTTTTATAGAATGAATAAATGGTCTCTGACCCTCAAGAGTGACTCGTAATTTTAACTTGTCCTAATGTTGTGGGAAATGGGATCATTAATTTGCCTTTGCTTTCCACTGTTATCTTCTAATTTTCCTGCAGCGTGGCATGTCAGTTATCTTGCTAGCAGCCATTAGGTTGTTCTGACCTGATGAGCTTTGAATGACTGCACGCCAGCAGCAGCCTGAATACGATTTGTCTGTACTCGATTTATCAGTCTCATATTTTGCTCCGAATACATCATTTATTTAAATTGCACATTTTACCTTCTCTGCATTCTCTGTGTGTGCACGCAATCTCATATCTTCCTTGAATCACGGAGAGGCATTAAGAATTCTATGTAAGTCCATGGAGGCTCAGATTATGCTTCTCCTTACTTCACTGGCAAAACAGCAGCCAATGAAACTGGCATACCCCCGGAAGGACAACCCCCTCCATAGTATGCACCAATAACATATCACATGAACCTATAAAATGTCCGTGATGTAACACCACTTCCTCTTTCTTTGCTGCTGCAGCAGCGAGTTAAGTGTTTTTAGGTCTCGCCTAGGCAGCGCATGCGCTTTCTCGTCGAGAGATGCTGTATACAGTATAGCGGGGAAGCTCCGCCTACTTTCTGCCTATCTTTCTGATTGGCGGAAATCCCAAATGCTCAATTCTGATTGGTTTTCGGCAAGTTAGTCCCACCTCCCGACAGCCATGTAGTAATTTTTGTCCTACCATGGCTATCGTCCCCTTTACTTTAGAAACTGTTTTATTGCCCTGCCTCCCCACCACCCCCTCCCATTCGTGCCTTCTTCGACACCCGAACTTCCATTTTAAATGCAATAGGTCTCATGTAAATATGAGTCCTATTGCATTTTAAATGATTATTTTGTTCTGTGAATCCCCACTCTAGTTTGCCTGACCTGTCCAGTCTCTAGTTTGTGTCGTGACTCACAGGGCTCCGTTACCCGGAAGCGGAAGCGCGGCTATGAGAAGGGTCAATGTCAGCAGCAGCATGATAGCAGTAGCCATCCAAGCTGGAAGAGTTCGTGCGCAGAGACCTCGGACAAAAGCATTGAGCAGCACACCATAATAAGCGAGCCGGCTGCAAGGTAGCTCCGCACCGTACCGATCCCAGGCTCACGCTTATTCATGGAGTGGCTACTCTACACTACCGTCATGCACAGCACCTGATCCTCAAAAACCTACGCTTCCTTTCCTACGACCCCGCGGTGAGCGGGATCCGCATGTTGTTACTTTCATCTTGCCCCTTTAACTCTACTCTCTCTGCATTCGATGCCCAAGAGCTGCGGCACCATGTTCACACAAATGGCCTCGTAAATGCGAGACGAGAATCAAGAGAAAGTGCAGCTGGGCAAGAATGGGGCTACCTTGGGCGCCCGCCGGCAGACGTGTTGTGCTGGGCGTGTTGCAGAATAACCGCGTGGCCAGGGTGCAACCTCAAAGAAGCAGCCGGCAGCAGCCCCAGCAGGTCAGTATCAGTACTTCCTTGATT
Organism: Triturus cristatus; assembly: GCF_964204655.1. Taxonomy (NCBI): domain Eukaryota; kingdom Metazoa; phylum Chordata; class Amphibia; order Caudata; family Salamandridae; genus Triturus; species Triturus cristatus. Next base: position 154,744,126 of record NC_140580.1, read on the forward strand.
AAGGGATCCTGTCCAGGCTGTACGACCCCACTTTAGTCTACTCTACCATGGGTCGTGGCAGAAGGAACCCTCAGTGCCATCGAAGGGTTGTCGGATAGTTTGGGGTTCTCTCCGTACAAAGCATTGTTCCCGTGCCACCCATTAATAATGTCTCGTTAATGCGTCCAATCCACCATCTTTATGTACTGTGTATGTATATATTGCGACTGGTGCGTGTACCCTAGAAGCCAGTTCCCGGTGTTCGCTGGTTAGCGTAAAGGTAGACTGTTGGTTTGATCCGTATGACCTAGGCCTATTTCATGGGACGTGGCCCCCTTCTGCACTGTGCAGGCCGGGGGCACTGCTCCTATAGGTCAATTAACAATCAGCTGCTGCGTCGATTTTGGCGCACACAGCTGTCTGGCTTGCATTGTCCCCGGTTCTTCCGCACTAACAAGCGCGTTTTGTATCTCGTCATTATAGGGAAGTGGAGCCTCTGCACACATTTTCGATTCCGACACTCTTGCATCCTGGTACGTTTTCTCTATCCCCCCTCAATTTACAGCAGTCAATTCCTTTTTTTTACTATAAGAACCATGCACGTGTGCCTATTCCGGCTGGCGACTATCTAAAAGGCATGCCTTAGCAAACTACTACTCATGTGACTATTCTTACCTGCCCACCATATGCAGCGTTTTAAGACGATAGCGTAACATCTGCTTGTACTTCCTGGCTACAAAAGTATTTCTTCAGCAGGGGTGCTCTTACGTTGCCATAAGTGCCTAAAAGTCTCAATTAGCCCAAATGTCTTATTTACTCCGTCCCACCCAAGAAACTGACCCCACTACACGGATGGTAGACATCTGCACGCAGAGCTCACTCCTGCGCGATAATCGTAACTACAGCTGTGCGTTCGTAACGATAGAAGGGAAAGCATGCCTAAAGAATGAAGAAAGTAGGGCTACCAAAAAGTTCAACATTCTTTGAAATGCCGACCGCATGACCCTCTCTAAATGGAGAAGAATTCAATTCACATTAAATTGTCGAGACTATAAATGATACATGTGTTCTCACCAGCTCAAATCTTACTTGCGGTTTCATTGGTGGATGAGACGGCGAGTAGCTGATTTGCCCACGATCACACAGTTTGTTTAACTAGTGAAACTGTCTTTTGACTACATCAAAGCTGTATTGTCTGTGCGCTGATGGCCCCTCGTGCCTTCTATGCCCTGATAGACGATTGTTGTTTTGAAAAGGTCCACATTTCCTTCTTGGTGTATTTGGACAGGGAGGGAGTGGCCAGTTTGCCTCTATGGCCCTGCTTGATGAGTCTGTAAAAATGCGGTGGTTAGCCAGAGATCCACACACACGGGCAGAAATTTACCTACACAAAATGCATTGGCACTCTACGTGCATTGTGCTAATTTTTGTAGTCCCGAATATAAGATCCTGCTAGCTATAATGTTATCTTCATCATTCCAAAACAAGGTCAACCCATCTTGGCTGCATAGTGCTTCTGCACATTGCAAGGTAGTCCATGCAGAGGCCTTGAGTCTGTGTAAGGTTCGCAGTGAGCTTCAGAGTGCAACCATCATGGTGTCACTGGTGATACAGAGCAGGAAACTTCAAGCAGAGGCTCAGCCAAGGCATCACTTGCTTCTTGAACCCACTGCAGGTCGCACCACTCATTTATGTCCATAAACTTAGTAACTAGATGAATGTCCATCCAATACTGCTTTGGAGGCATTTGGGCGGAAGAGTCACTGGTCGTTGCAAGATACCGAATTGTAGGCACATTAGCCTTAAATAGGATCATGGAAGCACATACGTGACCAGTAACGCCTTGATTTAGGTGAAGCAATAGAAAAGGACCGTGAAGCCATCACCATTTGGATATTTCAAAAATCGGATGATTGATATTGCACAAGATCCAAATAAACGTTGTTAAGAAATACTGCCCTGACGAAGTTCTGTGTAAAGGAACGAAACGCGTTGGCTGTGAAAACATAAAGAAGAATAAAGAGAAAATTTTGGAACTATACACAGTATTGAATGAACATTCATCTAATTACTAAGTTTATGGACATAAATGAGTGGTGCGACCTGCAGTGGGTTTAATGTTTTGGGTCTAGTTGATCACCCCTGGGAAACTGTGGGGGAAGTAGAGTTGCACACTACGTTAGCTAAACAGCTTTTTTATTTCATAGAAAATGTAGGAGGGTCGGCAAGAGAAGCGTCGAGAGAGGTGCGACCTGAACCCGTGTGGGTACAGTAAATTGAGCCGTTTCCTTTTGGTTTGTAGTATCACTTGCTTCTTGGACACAGGAATCACTGTCTGGGGGTTCTGGCACTTTATAGACCTCACCTCGTCTGTTTCTCGAGGTGGGAAGTTCTCTGTGATCTTTACCAGTGGAATACAGGTTGTTATAACAAAATGCATATTTGACTAATTGGTTTTATGGCTCCGCTCACTGTTAGATTTTAGAACTTGGGCTGTTATAAGGCTTCCTTGAAAATGCTTCAGTTCATCCTCTTGTTCATGCCCATATATTTAGGAAGGGTTCTATGCGCTGGTTTGCTTCAACAGTATTCCAATGCAGAATCTCATACCCCATTTGTGAGCCTTTAGCCCTCATATACCAGAGAGGTTTAAAAAGCAAATTTCTCACCCCTTTATTGGATACCCTCTTTTACGAAACATTGGTACCTGTTATAAAGGGACTTGGCACCTCCTTGCATCAACCAATGTCATCGGCCCATCCCTTCAGATTTCATGCTTCTAGATTTCCACGTGGATGTCACCACACTTGTCTGTTGCCAAGTCTAGTGCCAGACCCATGATAATTGCCACACAGTACATAGATAGGCTAATTTGCAATAATGTGCGATAATATGCTGCATGGCTAAATACTTATAAGGTCCCAAAGGCGAGACCGATTGCATTGCAAATGCTTGTTCTTCTTCTTATTGATATTAATGTTTGGTGCATGTACGGTTTGATATCGGCTTGTGCTCATTGCACGTGTGTGTTCGCGCTGTCATTTTGATGGTTATCGGAGCTCCGGCTCTCGTGTGGCATTGTAATTAGTGAGGAGTGGGAGCGGGACAGACGCGCACTGCGTGCTTGAGGGGCAGCCCACTTGCGAGTTCCATGTAGTCCGTGCATGCGCGAGTAGCCGCGTCGGATTTTCATTCTGATCGGGTTTGCTCGTGCATACCGGACCTGTTGCTGCCATACCCTCAGTCGCTGTGAACGCCTGGCGGGGCGTAAAAATGATCAAATGCACTGCCATAGGGGGAAATAAGGGGTGGCTCCCTCCACTTGGATATATAATCAGCACTGAAGCAGGTTGAAAGTGTTAGTTAGTTACAGGGTGAGTTCATTCAAAGAAGAAGAAGAAACACAAGACGCTTAAAGAGAGCGTTCTTCCCCCCAATAGGAACCTGCTCTTCGACCCAAAGAATATTGTGCATCCAAGGTCCAGTGAATGGGTGCCTTGTGTGGAAGTGGCACACTATGTCCAAGAAAATTTACGTCAGGGATTCGAGCGTGAGGTTCGCGCCACTCTAAGATCGGAATGCTCCAGGCTGACCCTAGTAGACGAGGTAGCAGACCCTCCTGAGTTGGACCCCAACATGGCCACCTTCCTGAAAAAATTCTCAAAAGACCCCAAAAAAGGATTCGACCGAGCATGGAGAGGTTGTACGGATAAACTCCTTGACGTGTCTGGCCCTCTCATGAAGATTCTAGACGCTGCAGTGCAGGCCAAAGACTCCAACACGCCCTTAGATGCGACGGAGATTCTAGAATGGGCACAGAGGGCCCTCTGCTTTTTAGGTAACGCTAATTGTGCCTTATCCACTGAACGGCGACATTCTTTCCTAATGCGAATTGATCAGCAACTTGCGGACATGGCCTCGACAGAGGCGGGTACCCTGGCGAACGGGTTACTCTTTGGAGATAAATTCGTTAAAGAGTTGGGTAAATATGTGGCCACTTTCTCAGCCCTAGACAAGGACCAGAGCAACATTAAAAAAGTCTTCCATGCTGGCCTTTTTACCAGGGCCGGATGCTTCAGGGGTCGAGTGGCTGGCTGTAGATTCAATCAGGCCTAGAGAGGATCGGATCAGAGAGGACCTGGGGGCCCCCAATGATCCAACTTTTACCCAACCAGAAATCGTGGATATAGAGGCAGAGGCCAGAAGGGAGGATACAGAGGTCACAACAACGACAGGGACACATCCTATTCAGGTAAATTTAATTCAGTGGGAAGATGTCAAGGTGGGGGGGTCGGATTGCTGGGTTTGTTCACAAGTGGAGAACCCTGACTGGCGACCCTTGGATACTGCAGACGGTTCAAGGTTTTCAAATAGACTTTTACGACACTCCCCTACAGACACGCACACCACAGCCACTACATTTTTCTCATGTAGAGAGGTCTTTCATAGACAACTGATGCAGAAGGGGGCTATTGTGCACACTACACCACACGATCAGGGCTTCACCAGCACAGTGTTTCTCGTCCCCAAAAAAGATCAAGGTTTTCGACTGGTGTTAAACCTCAAAGAGTTCAACTCTTGGGTTGTGCATCGCCACTTCAAGATGGAGGGCCTACACTTACCTCGGGACTTACTATTAGAAGGGGATTGGATGGTGCGACTCGATCTAAAAGACGCCTATTTGGCGGTTCCTATTTTTCCACCACACAGTAGGTTCAATGGGGAGGCACATGGTACGAATAATGCGCCCTGCCATTCGGACTCTCATCCACCCCTTGGTGTTTCCCCAAGCTCCTCAAACCGGTGGTTTAGTTTTTGAGAGAGAGGGGGGTCAGGCTCATCATGCACTTAGACGATATCCTGATAATGGCTCAGAGTGTCACTACAGTTCTTCATCATCTAGCATGGACAACTCCGCTCCTGCAGGAGTTGGGGTTCATCATCAATGTAGACTAACCCATTATGATTTCATCACAGTCAATGGAGTTCCTGGGGTTCCAGGTGGACTCAGTCTCTGCTGAGCTATTGCTACCTCTCAAGAAACGAATTGCCATCAAGAAAGAGTTGAGGAGAGCTTTATACTCTCAGACCATATCATTACGGATGTTGGCCAGGCTTGTGGGCCTGCTAGCCTCGTCCATTCAGGCTATTTTCCTAGGTCCCTTCACTACAGGGCACTCCAGAGGCTGAAAATTCGACACTTACACAAGGGTCTGAGTTACACAGAACAGATTCTGATAACACAGGAGGCCAGGACAGAGATTTCATGGTGGTTAGAGCACATGGACGCCTGGTATGGCAAGGCCATTTTTGCGTCAGTCCCAGAGATAGTGATCAAATCGAATGCCAGCAGATGGGGCAGGGGAGCCCAGTGTGGGACAGTGGAGACGGGGGGTCGTTGGTCCCAGGAAGAAATGAAACTCCAGATAAATTGCCTGGAACTCTTAACAGGTTCATTTGCAGTCCGAACCCTGTCACCTCACAGGGCGAGTTGTTGTATACTGCTACGAATGGACAATGTCTCAGCAGTATGTTTTATCAATCGTCTAGGGGGTACGAGGTCCCGGTTACTAGCGGAAATAGCCTAGGACTTCTGGCATTACTGCCTACTACATCACATTTCGGTGACAGCGTAATATATTCTGGGCTGCCCCAACGTGATAGCGGACTGGAACTCCAGTTTCCTTCAGAACTCCAGCGATTGGCGTCTTTATCCCAGGATCATCTGAACGCCAAGTGGGGCCCGTGTACGATAGATCGCTTTGCATCCAGACTCAATGCGCAACTGCCTCGGTTTTACAGTTGGCGGTCAGACCCTCTAGTGAGCAACTGGGATGCATTTCTTCAATCGTGGACAATGGGTATGCTTTATGCATTTCCTCAGTTCGTCATGATCCAGAGAACGTTGGCACAGATCCGCAGACAGGGTGCGGAGGTGATGTTAATATCCCTGTGTTGGGGAGCACAAGCGTGGTTCCCAGCAGTGCTGGCCCTATCATGTGCATCCCCAGTACGTCTTCAGTCCTTCCCGGAGATTTTGACGGACCCTCTGGGTCAACCGTATCCACTCATACTTCAGGGTCACTTGTCCCTCATGGCGTTGAGACTTTACGGAGACGCTGGCAAATGCCAGGAGTTTCGGAGGACACTTTGTTTTTCTTTTACCAATCTTGGGCACCTGCTACACATAAATGATATGAGTCAGCTTGGCGCAAATGGGTTAGTTGGTGTGCTGCACGACAAGGGGATCCCTTGGAATCTGGTATCCATATGATTCTCAATTTCCTGTGCAAGATGGCAAGTACAGGTTTGGCTTATAGGACAATTAACAATTTCGGCAGGTCATCCTCACGTGGATGGTAAGCTTGTGGGAGAACACCCATTGGTTTGTGAAATGGTGCGAGGTATCAGGTTGGTAAATCCCCCCAAACCCTGTTACTCAAATTTGTGGGATGTAAATGTGGTATTACGTTTCCTTCGGAATTGGCCCGCGAATGAGGGTCTCTCACGTAAGCAATTATTGGCCAAACTGACACTCTTCTTATTGTATTCCGCTTTAGGTGTCCGTATATAGGTTTTCCTGAAACATGCCCTTATATAGGCACAATTCGCATTGCCCTTATATAGGCATAAGATCCCAGTCCTTATTTAGGCATTAGCCATGCTATCCAAATACAGGCATGGTCACCTACATCCGTCCATCCCAATGTCACAACGAGTTCTTAGAAACCAGACCCTTAAGCTCTTGGGAGTTCCCCTAGCACAGGATTATTGATTTCTCCAAGAACTCATTTATTATGCATGAACCGCTATTCCTTAAGGGTTCATTCATGACGTCTTCCTCTGCCCGACTTTCCGTCAATGCTAACATTTCAAGACACCTACCAGGTATAAATATACCTTCCCTTGCCCAAGCAAGTAGGAGGAGACCTCGACTTTAGAGGAACCCGTCTCCTGGCCTGACGCACTGACAAGAGACGCTGTCATCCCTGCTCACAAAGAATCCAGCTTCCAGTGTTTTGACTCCCTTCGCGGGGTGTTAGAGTTCGAGACCCGGAAAGAGATTTCCACCTCTCTCATTCTCAAGGTATGGAGCTGACTAGAACCTAGAGGGACTCTTGGCATACCAGACTTGGCATACCAGACTAGAGCATACCTTACTATAGCCTACCATACTTTAGAAAACATCACCCACTTCTTACCTTGTACTCTACTTAGGTTAGGTACACTGGGGTAGAATTAGTTAGAGAAGCATCTTATGAGTACTCACATTTTTAGCTTATGTTATTTATGTATATGAATACATGTGTCATAGCTAAAAGATAATACTAGCGCAGTATTATTTCTTTCTACTGCTTATGCTGTACATAATATATCTTGCATACTGTCTTACGATTGTAACAGCTCATATCTCTTACACGAGCAACAAGACTGTTTGTAGGACCTGGGGTCACCGGGCCCTAAAGGCGTAGCGTGACTCGAGCGGTTGGGCACCCGAAGGCTTACGTGTGAAGCAACCATACAGCACACACATCCCCTGAAGCAGAAAGCGCTCACAATAATTGACACCACACAGGAGGTTCACTTAAAAATCAATCAAGTTTATCTAGTTCAAATGCAATTCATTAGATTCTCACTGGCAGTATCACTATACATGCAGAGGCATTTCAATTCAAAGGCAACTCCGCAGTAGCAGGGGCCTGTGGCAGCCATCTTAGGGGAAGGGAGCACCTGCACCTTAAAACTGATTGGCAATGAAAAGGCGCCCGGAGACCTAAGTCCAACACAAAAATGAGGGTGGAAAAAATGAGGCACGATGAAAAATACAGGGGGAGACCACCCTAGGGCTGACAGGTCTAACACGCGTCCCCCCCAGCCGAAAGAGGGGAGAGCTACCCAACCTCTAGGGAGTTCTCATCACTAAGGCGGAAAAACCGGGAGAGACCGTCAGCATTGGCGTGGTCAACTCCGGGCCGATGTTCCACCCGAAAGTCCATCCCCTGTAGGGAAATGGACCACCTCAGCAACTTGGGGTTTTCGCCTCTCATCTGCATGAGCCAGCGAAGGGGGCGGTGGTCCGTCTGAATCAGGAAGTGAGATCCAAAGAGGTATGGCCTCAACTTCTTCAGAGCCCAGACCACCGCGAAGGCTTCCGGCTCGATGGTGCTCCATCGCTGTTCCCGAGGGAGGAGTCTTCTGGAGATGAAGGCCACAGGTTGATCTTGGCCTTCTGTGTTGAGCTGCGAGAGCACCGCACCTATGCCGTGCTCTGAGGCGTCCGTCTGTACAATGAACTCTTTACTGAAATCTGGGGTTGCGAGTACTGGAGCGGTACACATCGCTTGTTTCAGCGTTTCAAATGCCTCCTGGCAAGCAGTGGTCCATATGACCTTGCGAGGTTGTTTCTTGGACGTCAATTCTGTCAAGGGGACTACGATGGTGCCATATCCCTTGACAAACCGGCGGTAATACCCAGTGAGGCCGAGGAAAGCTCGGACCGCAGTTTGGGTCTTGGGGGGCTCCCAGGCCATGATGGTCTCTATTTTGGCCTGGAGGGGTTGCACCTTACCTCCGCCCACCAGGTGTCCCAGGTACACGACAGATCCCTGTCCAATCTGGCACTTGCTGGCTTTAATGGTTAAGCCAGCGCGTTGCAGCGCCTGCAATACCTGCTGGAGGTGTTGCAGATGGTCCTCCCAGGTGCTACTGAAGACAGCTATGTCATCCAGGTATGCCGCTGAGAAGGACTCCAGGCCAGATAGTACCTGATTCACTAACCGCTGGAATGTGGCCGGAGCATTTTTGAGCCCAAAGGGCATCACTCGGAACTGGTAGTGGCCCTCGGGGGTGGAGAATGCTGTTTTCTCCCTTGCTCCATCGGCCATGGCAATCTGCCAATATCCGGACGTCAGGTCAATGGTGCTGAGGTACCGGGCTGCTCCCAGCCGGTCCACCAGCTCGTCTGCCCGTGGGATGGGGTGAGCATCTGTCTTCGTGACAGAGTTCAGCCCCCGGTAGTCCACACAGAACCGAAGTTCTGGCGTCGTACCCGGTGGGGCCGCTTTCGGCACCAACACCACTGGACTAGCCCACGGGCTGCTGGAAGGTTCTATCACCCCCAGCTCCAGCATCTTTGCCACCTCACGCTGGATGCTATCCTTCACTCGGTCAGAGAGCCGGTAAGACTTGTTCTTTACCGGGGGGCTGTCCCCTGTGTCCACATCATGGGTACACAGATGAGTGATTCCAGGCGTGAGGGAGAACAACGAGGCGAACTGTCCCAGGACATGGCGACAGTCCCTCTGTTGCTCTGGGGTCAAGGATGGGGAGAGGACTACACCTTCTACCGAACCATCCTTCTCTTGGACCGCAAGAAGGTCAGGAAGAGCTTCACTCTCTTCCTCCTCGCTCCCATCCGTCACCATGAGGAGAGCAAGCTCCGATCGCTCATGGTGCGGCTTCAGGCGGTTGACGTGGAGCACCCGATGGGGCTGACGGGGGGTCTTCAGGTCAACTACGTAGGTGGTCTGGCCTCGTCGCTCCACAATTTCGTACGGACCAGTCCATCGGTCCTGGAGGGCACAAAGCTCCCCAGGTTCCATGACCCACACCTTCTGTCCAGCGTCCAACTCTACCGTCCGAGCGTTGCGGTCGTACCACTCCTTCATGACGGCCTGGCTAGCCTCTAGATTCTCTGAGGCCGCCTTCCACAGCTTGGCCATCTGGCTGCGGAATGCCAGCATGTAGCTGACAATATCCCGGGGAAGCTTCTGCGAAGTCTTCTCCCACCCCTCCTTCACTAGGCTGAGGGGCCCCCTAACGGGATGGCCATAGAGCAGCTCGAAAGGGCTGAACCCGACTCCCTTCTGCGGCACCTCACGGTAGGAGAACAGCAGGCAAGGGAGGAGGACGTCCCACTTACGCCTCAAGCCCTCTGGCAGGCTCCGGATCATTCCTTTCAACGTCTTGTTGAAGCGCTCCACAAGTCCGTTAGTCTGGGGGTGGTAAGGGGTGGAGAACCGATAGGTCACTCCACACTCCTTCCACATGGCCTGCATGTAGGCCGACATGAAATTCGTGCCCCTGTCCGACACCACGACCTTGGGGAATCCCACTCGGGTAAAAATCCCCAACAGTGCCCGCGCCACCACCGGTGCAGTGATGGTCCTCAGAGGAATAGCCTCTGGGTACCTTGTGGCGTGGTCCACCAAAACCAAGATGAACCGGTGTCCTGCTGCGGTCGGAGGGTCCAATGGCCCAACAATATCGATACCGACCCTCTCAAAAGGGGTCCCGACCACGGGGAGCGGTTCCAACGGGACCTTCAACTTAGTCCCAGTCTTGCCACTGGCCTGACAAGACTTGCAGGTCTTACAAAAGGTGTCCGAGGTAATCCTCATCCTGGGCCAATAAAAATGGGGGACTAACCGTGCAAAGGTTTTGTCCTGGCCCAGATGTCCGGCTAAGGGTATCTCGTGCGCTAACTCCAGCAGGAAGGCCCGGTAACATTGGGGGACCACTATGGCCCTCGAAGATCCATGTACCGGCACCCTGGGCTCACTGTATAGGAGACCATCCTCCCAATACACATGATAACCTCCCAGTTCCTGACTGGCCACTTGGGCTTCGGCCTGCCGCCGCATGCCTTCAAGAGTGGGGCACGTCCTTTGTGCCTGACAAAACTCCTCCCGGGTAGGTCCTCCTTCCACATGCCAGTCAGCAAGGGTCGGCAAGTCCTCCACAGGAACGACATCTACCTCCGCGGACTCCGGGGGCACCTCTGCGGCCTCCCCATCCATCTCACGGGGCGTGTCCTCCACCACCTTCTTCCTTCCATGTTTGGCTTTGGGTTGGGCCATGATTCCAGGCTCCAACCCAGGGTGAGTTCCATGCCGGGCAGCCATGGACCGCGTGCTTACGCAAGTCCACCCTGGTAACCCCAGCATCTCTGTATGAGCTCGAAACTCTACTTCTCTCCACTCGGTGTGCTCCAGGTCGTTCCCTAGCAAACACCCCACAGGCAAGGCAGGGCTCACCGCAACTCTCAGCAGGCCTTTGACTCCTCCCCACTCAAAGGGAACTTGAGCCACTGGATAGTGACTCACACTGCCGTCAGCCAATACGGCCGGATGGAACTCCTCTGGGATTACTTGCTCTGGGGACACCAGCCGCCTCACGACAGTGGTCATGCTGGCCCCTGTGTCCCTCAGAGCCTCCACCCCCTCCCCGTTAATTCTCACCTTCTGCTGGTATTTAGCAGTATTCGGGGGCAGGGACACTACGGGAACCATCTCTCTATCCCCGAGTGAAACCAGAGCCAGGCCTGTCCACTCCCCTTCCCTATCTAAGGGCAGCTCCACCCCAAGCGCTACACTACTTACCCCGGGGCTCTTCCCGCCCGTTGGGGCTGGTGGTCGCTTGCGACACTTGGGATCTCCCTTGTAGTGTCCAATCTCCCCACATTCGTAGCACCGCACAATCCTTGGCTGCTGACTCCTGTCAGGGTAAGTGGGTCTTGTGGAATTGGACGGGGGTGGGGTTCCTACTCCCTTCCCAAACTTATTTTGGGGACCTTTCGAGAACTCCACCTTTTTATCTCCCCCCTCTTTCTTCTGGGGGAAACCCTGTCCGCCTTTCGAGCCATCTCCCCCGGGGCCCTTGTGAGACACCCGGGTGCTCACCCAAATATCTGCCTCCTCCGCAAGCTCACGGGGGTCCGTTATCTTGCGGTCCACCAGATGTTGGCGCAGCTCCGGAAAGCACTTATCCAAGAGGTGCTCCCGTAAAAAAAGATTGTACAAGCCCTCGTAATCCTGTGCTTCGCTGCCACGCACCCAACCATCTAGCGCCTTACGGGCGTAATCAAAAAAATCCACCCACGTTTGCGTGGACAGCTTATGGCTGCCACGGAACTTCTGCCGATACCTCTCGGGGTTGAGGCCAAATTTCTTAAGCAGGGCTTCCTTCATGGGGGCATACCTGACCTGATCTGCCTTGGCTAAATACAGAAGGGTGTCCCTGACGTCGGGAGGTATGTAGCGATACAGGCCACCCCCCCAGCTACTCTCAGGTACCCCATGGGCTGTCAAGGCCACCTCGTATGCCTCCAGCCACTTGGCGATGTCATCCCCTCTCGTGTAACTGGCAATCACGTCTTTGGGCAAATAGAATTTTGACTCCTGGGGAGTCTTTGGTACGCTGCCACCATCGTCCCTATTGGACGCCTTCAACTGGAGAGCGCGCAGCTCCAACTCTTTAAGCTGAAGCTCGTGCGCCAGCTTCTTTTCTTCCATTGCCCATCTCTTGTTTTCTCTTTCCTGCTCTAACTTGGCTAGCTCCCACTTCAACTGCCTCTCCTCCCTCCTGTCCTCATATTCCTCTGGAGACGCGCTTCTCCTGGACCCTGCCCTACTGCTGGCCCCAGAACGTCTCCCTGGTGGCCCCTTTTCGGACACATCCCCATTGATCAGGTCTAGTACCTCCTGCGCGCTCTCCTCCTGAGGGGCATCCTGCGCCTCCTGTCCCTCATCCCCTCTTCCCTCTGGGTGGGCTTCTACCCATGCCCTTAAGGCGGTGCGGAGTTCCGGTCCTTTGACCTTCCGCACCCCAGGCACCCCCATCTCCTGCCCGAATTCCCTCAGTTGCCTCACAGTGTACCCCTCGAGGTCAGCTAACCGGAACTCCATCGTGACAGGCGGGGACCTAGATACTAAGGAAGAAGAGGAAAAAAAAAATCCTAGGATGTGGGGGACAGTTTCCGGCTACTGGGATTCTACACCCTCAGTCTGGACAGTGGAATTCACTCCATGCAGTAATCAACAGTTGAAGAGCCTAACCACAAAAGGCGTCTAATTGCGGCGCCCTCCGCTTCACTGGAGGGTGCTGTATGGTCACAGGTCCTTATCCCACCGCTCGCCAACAATGTAGGACCTGGGGTCACCGGGCCCTAAAGGCGTAGCGTGACTCGAGCGGTTGGGCACCCGAAGGCTTACGTGTGAAGCAACCATACAGCACACACATCCCCTGAAGCAGAAAGCGCACACAATAATTGACACCACACAGGAGGTTCACTTAAAAATCAATCAAGTTTATCTAGTTCAAATGCAATTCATTAGATTCTCACTGGCAGTATCACTATACATGCAGAGGCATTTCAATTCAAAGGCAACTCCGCAGTAGCAGGGGCCTGTGGCAGCCATCTTAGGGGAAGGGAGCACCTGCACCTTAACACTGATTGGCAATGAAAAGGCGCCCGGAGACCTAAGTCCAACACAAAAATGAGGGTGGAAAAAATGAGGCACGATGAAAAATACAGGGGGAGACCACCCTAGGGCTGACAGGTTTAACACTGTTGAATAAATCCTTTTATTGAAACGCCCGTCTATTCTTTCTGTGTAACTCTGAAGAAACTAAGCATGCACGATTAGCTGATTGAAACTGTTATCTGTTGTTTCCACGATTCTGAGAGTGTTCCAATTCTAAAGGGACACAAAGTTGTCATGTTTATGCGGTTGCCAGAAACTACTCCGTTCTTTTTTACAAGGAGTTTCTAGTGGCCTCTGAGTTAGCTGGCACAAAGTAATTAAGTTTAATATACTCGATAGGGGCATACTGACCTCAGTCCTATGCCAAATCTATAGGGTATATTATTCCCATGCGCAGAGCCTATTTGGGAAATATGAACTACACTAGATTATGTTTAATATCATGCAGACGGGTGTCTGATGTTCACGCTTTGGACATAGCAGGTAGGGTTATCACTCCTGCGGGGGTGTCGTTTACTATTGCTAAGCGAACTAAAACCAACTCTAAATGTATTTCTTACCCTGCCATTCCACATCGCAGTAAGTTATTTTTTGTTCAAAGTGTTATGAAGATTGCACACAAGAATTTAGGACAGATGTGGCAGGACAATTGTTGATTTATTTACTGAAGACTTTCTGGCCATGCACTGCCGCGACTTTAGCCAGGTGGGTCACTTGGTTGTTGCAGTTGGCAGGTATTGATACTTCGGCCTTTGGTGCTCATTCAGTAAGAGGGGCTATGGCCTCGAAGGCTCTGGCTACAGGTTCCCGTTTAGAAGGTATCATGACTGCGGCGGATTGGTATTCTGATTCTACTTTCAAAACGTTTTATCATAAGCCAATTGTAGATGTTGCTACTAATGTGGTGGGTCAACTTTAAACTAGCATAATCTGAGCCTCCGTGGACTGACATAGAATTAAAAAAATAATAGCTATCGCGACAAAGAATTTTCAATTCTATTAAGGACATGAAGGTGAGGATTATCCCACCCTTGAAACTGTATGTTTTGACATAAACTAAGATTTGTTTATTTGTTGGTTCTGTAGAAATGATAGTATGTAATTTTTAGTGGGTTTCTTCCCGCTTTGTTATATTTAGACATACATTCGGTGGATGGTATATTACAATGTATATTCTCTTTCAGGAGAACAGAGTAAGCCGAATAATAGGTCGATGGTGTGCTGTGTCGAGCTCGACAGATGAAGTTCCTGTGGTTGAAGTTCGGATTCATGTGGATGACGGAATCGGCGGAATTCAATGTTCGACGGTCAAGGTTACAGACTGTGTTGAAAAGTTATTTGCAAAGAAAGATGAAGTGGTGTTACGTCACAGACATTTTATAGGTTCATTTGATATGTGATTGCTGCATACTATGGAGGGGGTTATCCTTCCAGGGGTATGCCTGTTTAAAGTTTTCATTGGCTGCTGCTTTGCCAGTAAAGTAAAGAGAAGCAATATCCTCACCTCAGTGTCCTAAATAGAATTGAAAATTCTTTGTTGCGATAGATAGAATTTTTTTTATTCTTTAAAAAAAAAAAAACATCTTTCCTTCCCATCCTTTCTATGAGGGGAGACTGTGTAGCCCTGGACCAATGAAAGTCAAGGTTAGACTGCGACAGAAAATATACCCGGACAACAAAATAAAAGAGGCCTCCTTTGGTGAATTAGATAGCTGAATTTTACTCACAATTGCAAATTGAGGGAGTTTTGAACATACTGTATAGGTGTTTTGCAAGGTATGGGAGACTGCTTGCATTTGTGCGTGCTACAGGCAATGGTTGTCGCAATACTAGGTAAATCATCAATAAAAAACTGACCTACCAAAACCTAAAACAGGCCCACAACAACCAAAAACCATCCCACACACTGAACTTTCAGACCAGCTCTTCTGGCACTGCTACATTTCTGCCAGTCTGACCAAGGGTAAAATATCTTTATACTGAAGCAGATAATTCTGCATCAGGACAAGGTGATCAATATGCTTTTCCAATTCTCTAGTTTCTGAAATTTACGAAAACACTGCAAAGTGCTGTAACACTAGTCAATATTACCTGATTATATTTATTTATTGCTGTGCATAGACGCGGACCTATACACAGTGGCAAAGGTTCGCTTTACGTAGAACACAATACCAAAATAAATGTACAATTGAAGTGCAACAAAGGATAAAACGTAGACACCTCGTCGGGTGAGAACATATTGGAAAAGTTTGTCATAGAGAAATACACACGGAGGAAACATAACAGTAGCACATATGTAACTATAAGGCAGCAGAGAGTGGTGGTCACTGAAAGTAGAACAACAGAGCAGTAGAGATTTTGAGGATCTCATTCACACTGGGACGTGAAGGGAAAGAGAAGATTTGAGGAGATATTTAAATATGGACTAATGCGGCATCAGTATTTAATTTAATTGCAACATTTACATAGTTTTTACGGTTGGCGCTTAAGGGCACTTTCGGACGGGTAGCATGCACAAGCATCGAGGAGTGCTTGGTTGGAATTTTTGCATTGTTATTCTAGGCAGGGGTGGGCAGAACTTGCAGAGTTTCACTCCGCAGTATTCCACGGAGTTACATAAAATCTCTGTGAGATTCTGCAGAGTTCCGCAAATGGGCAGAATTAGGCATGTTGTGTTGCTCACTGTTAGAAATTGGGGTCTCTAGTTGGCAATGGTTTGCACCTTTGTCCAAGTAGGGACCCTACTTCCTAGTCAGGGTAAAGGGGATACACTTCTAAAATAACCCCTGCTCACCCCCTTGGTAGCTTGGAATGAGCAGACAGACTTATCTCAGAGGCAATGCGTAAATCATTTGTGTATACATACAGTAATACAGTGAAAAGACTATGAATGAACACCACACCAGTTTAGAAAAATAAGTAATCTTTATCTAAACCAAACAAGACCAAAATGACAGAAATCCACAATACTGTAATAAAAATATGACTTTCAAAGGTAGAAACAGTTCTGTTCAAAGCAAATTGCAGATGCGATACTTTTCACGCAAAGTGACTTTGATGCGTCAAGCACACAAACAAAAACTGTGGCAGGGAAGGTGATGCATTGGTTTCTTACTGCCACGCAGGGGGGGTGATGCGTCGGTTCCTTACTGAAGGGGAAGAGATGCGTAGGTTTCTTACTGTGAAGGGAGGTGATGTGTCGGGTTCTTGCTGCGACCCAGGTTTTCTTGCAGGCGTGGTGCCCAGATACAATGCATGAGGATCGGGGATATGTCGGTTCTTGGAGCCGCGGTCCCACGATGTGTTGGTTATTGCAGCCGAACAGCAGGGCCTGTGTCGGAATCGGTGCAGTGATCTTGGACTACGTAGATCAGTGCACTCGATGCGGCGTGCAGTGATTTCTCGAGCCATGGGCAAGCGCTGCATCGGTTTCTTCGGCAATGCATCAGAAACAGGTGCGGATGCGTTGCACTTCTCGTCATTGCATTGCTTTCCCAGCAGCCGGAACAACATTCAGAGGCCTGAACAGCAACAGGCACCTCTTGGCAGGTCAGTACTCCCAGCAAGGAAGTTCAGGGGAGCTGGGGGTTAAGTCTTTGTATCCCTGAGACTTCAAAACAGGAGGCAAGTTCTATTTCAAGCCCTTGGAGATCTTCCTCAAGCAGGGGACACAGAACACAGCAAACTCCTTGTCCATTCCTTGGCAGAAACAGCCACTGCAGGCCAACCCCAGACAGCACACAGCAAATGGGTAGTGCTTCTCAGTTTCTCCAGCTCTTCTCCTTGGCAAAGGTTACTCTTGAATCCCAGAAGTAATCTAAAGTTCTTGGGTCTGGGCCCCAATATTAATACAGCAATTGTCTTTGTTCTCTGGTGGCAGAAAAGACCTGTGCTCAGTCAAAATCTGTTCTGTTCTCTCTGGTGCAGCTTCCCGGCAGGAGGTGGAGACAGCATTGTCCCAGGCAGACCAGGCCCATTCAGGTGTGAAAGAAATCTCCTCCCCCTACCCTAAATGCAGCCCAGGTCTATTCAACTCAGCCCAGACTTATCCAGGAAAAGCAGGACACACATTACCCCCCTCCCCTCGGTGGACGTCTGAGAGAATGCACATCCCCAGCCCATGTCATTCAAAAGCCAGACAGTCAATACACAAACCTAGCAGAGGCTCACAGGATGGCTAAGCAAGAAAATAACCACTTTCTAAAAGTGGTATTTTCAAACACACAGTATAAAAATCATCTTTACTAAGATGTATTTTTATATTCTGAGTTCAGTCATACTAAACTCCATTTTTCTATCTTGTCCGAATGGGAAGTTATATTTATAAGATGTTATATATATATAAACACACATTCTTTCCTGTGGGACACATAGCCTTTCAATAATGAAAAACGAAACTGGCAGTATTTCACTATCAGGACATGCCACACACATCAGGGCATGTCCTACCTTGGGCCTACCTTAGGGGTGACTCACATGTAAGGAAAGGGAAGATTAGGGCCTTGCAAGTGGGTGCACTTGCCAGGTCGATATGGCAGTACCAAACTGTGCACAGACACTGCAGTGGCAGGTCTGAGTTACATTTACAGGCTGCTTATGTGGGTGGCACAATCAGTGCTTCAGGCCCACTAGCACCATTTGATTTACAGGCCCTGGGCACACACAGTGCACTGTGCTAGGGACTTACCAGAAAATCAAATATGACAATCATGGATTCACCAATCCATAATGACAGTTTACAGGGAGAGCTTATGCTCTTTAGCACTGATCGGCAATAGAAAAGTGCCCACAATCATAAAAACAGGTCAGAAACAGAAGGCCCAAAAGCAAAAAGTCTGGGGATAAACCCGCTGGACAAGCCAGGTCTAACATAACCCCCTTCCAGCCGAAAGCCAGGGTAGACTAATCAATCCCTTTATGGACTTCCATGCTTGAGGTGATAGAGCCTAGACATGGCCCACAACAGCGGGGGCCCTTCTGGTTCTATGCTTTTCTGAAGCCCGTTGGATGCCTCTGTCCATTCTCTCGGGGCCCACTAAGCTAACCCATGGGGAACCATCCTTCTCACCTGGGAACCCCATCTGTGCAGCACCTAAACGTAGCTTGCTCACAGGTGTGTCACAGCAGGTAGACAGTACCCAAATGACCAACACAGTGGTGTGGCCGAGTCCACCCCGGGGTGTGACTCCTTTCCCCCCCCCAGGGGCTACTCTGTCCACCAGGACAGCAAGTCACAGTGGCCACTGACAGTTGTCAGTGATGAGACCCAGGTCTTATGCCTCTCAGCCTCCAAACCTCTGTGGCGTCAGAAAATGGAGGTCAGTAGCCTCAGTTGCCTGGCACTCTTTGTCCACTCTCCCTTTTGCCAGGTCAGAGATGACATCCTGACACTGACCCACCAGCCCATGGTCGGTACCCTGAGACGGGACAGGGGACTGGGGTGGGCTCTCCTGCATCTGGTCCTCCTCCTTGGGGCTCTGCACCCTCCCACTTGGAGTGGTCCCCCTTCCAGAATTGTCAGGGTACCTGTGGCAGGTGCCCTGCACAATTGGCCCACCAGTTCAGGGGTTCTATCCTGCAACTGGGCTCCCAGCCTAGGGTCTGTACCCTTAGACTTAGCAGGGGTCAGGGGTGACACTGCCCTCTCCCCACCCCCTGTACTGGGGCCCTGCACCCTCCCACCTAGAGTGGTGCCCCCAGAAGAAAAATCAGTAGCGGCACTGTTAGCAGTCGCCCCTTCCTCCAGGTCAGTGGGGACACCATGAACCTGGCCTTCCAATCCAGGGTCTGTACCCTTAGGTTGGACCTGTGCCTGGTAACCCAGGACTTCTGGGGGAGTATACCAACCTCCCCAAGGGAAACACATTCCTCTGGAGTTAGGAGCCTGCCTGACGCAGGTCTCCAGGCTTCTGCCCACCTGACAGAGCATGAAGACTCCCCGGGCCAGAAGTGGCCTCACCAGGGTCAGTCCTGGGGTGCTCTGACCTCCGGGCTGACAACTCCACTGGTCCTTCCACTGGGGACTGCGCCCTCCCTCACCCCTCTTTCTGGACTCATGACCTCTCCCAACTGGAGAGGTGCCGCCAGACACCAGAGCTGATGGAATGCTGGTTACAGCAGTCTCCCCCAGCTCAAATGACACCTTGGGATCCCCCTCAGGGGATGGCCTCCCGGTACAGACCAGGCCCCCCTCCTGGTGTTCCATCATAGAACCAACCAGGACTTGAGACTGGGTTTTAGGTACCTTGGGACATAGCCCCCTTCCACTCCTTCTCCTTTGAGACAGGACATAGGACCCTACATCCCTCCCCTTACTCTGCAACCTATATGGGCCACCACAACCTTCCCCAACCTCACTTGGGGGCATATTATTAAGACCGGCGATAAAATTACCGCCGCTTTAGCAGCAGAAAACTGCAGCTAAAACGGCGATAATGGGCTTGCTAATATGCTCTATGGAATTCCATTTGAAGCCCATGTTAGATGTGAAGGACATCTAACATGGGCTTCAATTGGAATTCCATAGAGCATATTATCAAGCCCATTATCGCCGTTTTAGCGGCAGTTTTCTGCCGCTAAAGCGGCGATAATTTTATCGCCTGGCTTGATAATATGCCCCTTGGTTGGGGAAAACCTCAGCCACCTCCTTCAGGATCACCCCCCAGATACTTCTTCAGACCCTCTGGAATCCAACAAAAGGTCTGCCTCTAGTATGAGCTCCCTGGGGTCAGAGAACTCACACTCCACCAGGTGTTTGCATAGCTCTGGAAAACAGGGACTTAATATATGCTCTCCAACAATTGAATCACACAGCCTCTCACAGGTCTTAAACAAGCCACCCTTTGCCTCACCATCCAGTGCCTCACACAAGTACCCCACATCACTCTCCTGAGACTTGCAAGACAGTGTCTGACTGTTTCTGTCACTCAACCCACACTCTTATGAGTGGTATCCACACTCACCAGAACTTCTACCATGGGGGTAACCCCTCTCCCTGAACCTCTCTTCTAGAGTCAAAAGAGTGTCTCTCTCTCCACTAGGAATATGATCCCCTGTGCCAGTTCCCCAATCCACTTCAGGGACTCTGCGCACCAATGGAGCTACCTCATAAACCTGAACCCCTGGCATGTGTCGACCCCCTCTGTCATGTCAAGCGCCACATCTCTGGGTGTGTGTACTGTTCACTCTGCACTAAATAACACCTCTGTGCTGCCACCATCTGAGCTGGACTCCAGCCCCGCCAACCTCACTTCCTGAGCTACACACATTGCTTTGTCAGCTAAGTCTCACTCTATCTCCTTGTACTCCCGGGTCTAGTTGCCTCAGCCTCCGGTCACGAGCACAAGCACGAATCCGATTCCTCTCCTCATAAGCCAATCTTTCCCATAATGTTTCCTCCTCAGTGTCACTGCCCTCTTGGTATTCTAGCTGGGGATCCTGCCCCTCAGAATCCTCTTCAGAGTATTCTGATAGTGTTGCCTCCCAGCGTAGCACCTCATAACTATGCAGGGCTGCCTTAAGATCCTGCCTTGTGTATCTCCTCTTCACAGGTAGCCCCTTCTCCTTGCAAAATACTTTTAGATCCCTCATCTTGTAGATGTGCAGGAGCCAAAAGTTGATTTCCATTTTCACAAGGCCCCACACGTGCAACAACTAATCAGAGTTCCAACAATCAAATTCCAAAAGGAAACAGGGAAAAATAGTATGTGGTTGTGTAATGGTCTGCACTATACTAGAAGTGCACACCAATCACTGTATGTAGGGCACAAATGCAAGTCCAGATCCTCACCGCTGACCACCACTCTTAGAAATAGGGGTCTCTAGTTGGCAATGGTTTGCACCTTTGTCCAAGTAGGGACCCTTCTTCCTAGTCAGGGTAAGTGGGATACACTTCTAAAACAACCCCTGATCACCCCCTTGGTAGCTTGGCACAAGCAGACAGGCTTATCTCAGAGGCAGTGTGTAAAGCATTTGTGTATGCATACAGAAATACAGTGAAAACACTACAAATGGACACCACACTAGTTTAGAAAAATAGGTAATCTTTATCTGAACAAAACAAGACGAAAACAACAGAAATCCACAATACAGTAATAGAAATATGACTTTCAAAAGGTAGAAACAGTTGGGTTCAAAGCAAATTGCAGATGTGATACTTTTCACACTAAGTACCTTAGATGCGGCATCGCACAAACAAAAATTGTCGCAGGAAAGGTGATGCATCCGTTCCTTACTTCAGTGGAGGTGATGCGTCAGTGCCTTACTGCCATTCAGGGGTGGTGATGCGTCGGTTTCTTACCTTCCGGGGAGGTGATGCGTTGTTTTCTTACTGTCCAGGAAGGTGGTGTATCGGTTTCTTACTGTGGCCCAGGCATTTTTACAGGCGTGGTGCCCAGAAGCGATGTGTGAGGATCGGGGATGCATTGTAGGCCTGGGCTAAATTTCTGTTCTGCTCGCGGAAATTGCGATAATTTGACATTTTCGCGTTCCGCGGAGAGCGCGAATATGTCAAAATTTCCGCATTCCGCAGCTTAGCGATAATTTGTTTCTTGCTCGCGCTGTAAAATAATACATTCTCGTGCGCGCGCGATCGCCTTACCTGTATCCCCGCGTTCGACAAGTTTTCCTGATCCGGTTGCGTTCTCCACGAGATGTTGGATTGTTGGTAGCCATTTGCGATGTCTCGCGACAGTTCGCGCCCGCAGTAATGTCATTGGTCGCGCGATCACGTCTTTCTTCTCGCGATCATGCACGCGAGAAGAGTGAAAACAAGATGACCGCACCCGCGAGCAACTGCATGGGTAAGTTGGCGAACCGCGACCACGCAGAAAATACTGCGAACGGGCAGGAAAAAAACTTCTGCATCTTCGTGATATTTCCGCGTGTTTGCGGAGATTTTTAACATTTTCGTGATAACTTTCGCAAATTCCGCCCACCCCTAATGCATTGGTTCTTGCAGCCGCGGCCCCACAATGCATTGGTTCTTGCAGCCGCACAGCCAGGCCTGCATCGGAATCGGTGCAGTGATCTCGGACTCCGTAGATCAGTGCACTCAATGCAGCGATTTCTCGAGTCGTGGGCAGCGCTGCATCGGCTGCTTTGGCGATGCGTCGGAAACAGATTTAGATGCGTCACGCTTCTCGTCGTTGCATTGCTTTCCCAGCACCCAACAGCAGGAATAACCTCCAGACGCCCAGAATAGCAACAGGCACCTCTTGGCAGGTCAGACACCCAGCATGGAAGTTCAGGGTAGCTGGGGGTGAAGTCTTTGTATCCCTAAGACATCAAAACAGGAGGCAAGCTCTACTGCAGACCCTTGGAGATCTTCCTCAAAAAATACACACACAGCACACAGCAAAGTCCTTGTCCTTTCCTTGGCAGAAACAGCCACTGCAGGCCAACCCCAGACAGCACACAGCAAAGACAACATTCAGTCCAGTGATTGGTTTGTGTTTGGCAATCTTTCCTGTGATTGACTTGTGTGCTCCCTGTGACTGCATTTTTGTGGGGCTAAGAGATCAGATTGTTGTTTTGGCATAGGTGGTGGTGTCAATTGATATTTGGCATGTGTTGCCCTCTCCTTTTCTTTTAAAATACGGTCTGTCATAAAATATATATTTTTTTAATTGTACCATGACAGATAAATATGTAGATATAAATGATAAGAAAGGGAAATATGATATTGATTGAGAACTTAGAAGTAAGCGCACGTACTCTGTGCCTGGTTCCCGCAATCACATGTCTCATAGATGATTCAGTCTTGCAGCCTCGGCAATTAAATGTTCCCTTGTCTCCTTCCATTTTACTTTTATTTTCGCCTCACAAACCTTTCTAAATGTTTCTGCTGTTACTTAAAGCTTTTAGAGCATCCCCGTGACTGCATTGACTCAAATAAAGAGTATATTGATCTTCAAAACAAAATGTAATGCAATTTCAATAAAATTGCTGCCATGATTTCATGCTTTTTCGTCTCCCTAGGTAATAATTTAAATTGGGCAAGAACATCAAAAAATGGTGCAGCATTTTTCAAATGCTCCACGTTTAAATGTGTCTGTGGGATATAAACTTGAAATAGGACTGTAATAATACTAAAGCAGTGAATAGGCCACTTTGGAAAGCATCCCTGTGGATACAACGTGGAGTGCATGTATGAGTGTATACAATACATAAATGGGCTCTATATGTTTTAGAGATCCTAGTTTCAGAATGGAAAAACAGAGGGGGTGAGGATATTTTAAGGTCTCTTTTTATGCCAGATAGTTCGGCCTATGACGGTCACAATTACTTTAGTATACTGCGCAGGAGCGCCCTCTGCCTTTGCAATGCTAGAAAGCCTCATAATGATCAGCATCAGGTTTAATGGCACGTTCTATTATTTTATGTTATATTAGTATCTATTTAAAAACAAGCATTTGCAATGCAATCGGTCTCATCTTTGGGAGCTTATATGTATTTAGCCATGCAGCACATTAGCCCGAGTGCTGAAACATCTACTGTTCTTTAACATGGAGGAAAAGTAAGCACCAAACTGCGTGACATGCCAGGTATGTGAACACATGGAGTGAAATATTGCCTTTCAGTGGGAAATGGTATAGTCCAAAGCCCTGTTTTTAATATAAAATCAGTTCCTTCGGTGGTCGTATCACTGAAAATACAAGATTTGAAAAAAACATTATTGTCTATGGGTGCTTGTGGAAGACAGCTTCTATGGACTGGAATCTAGGGAATGCTAAAGTGATGCTGGTATTTTACTGACCTCTGCTGGTCGTTTTTTATCAAGAAAAGTTAAATAGAGGCAGTTGAACAAGCAGAAAGCAATTCTAGTATTTTACTGACCTCTACTGGTCATTTTCTATCAAGACAGTTAAATAGATGCAGTTGAACAGAAAAAAAGAGTCCCTAAGCGGAAGCAGACAAGTCCTAGGGCTGATCACCAGAGCCTACAAAGCACATACACATATAAGTATATACTAAAGTATATACAAGGGGTCTTGAATGCTCGACCTAACAAACTGTATCAGAAGGACAAACACATCTCCTCTCCACAAAATTCCAAATTGCCCACCTCGTTCTCTGGCAGTGCTCCCAAGATTAGGAATACCCACTTAAGATGTTTTCGCCACCTCTCAAAACAGTTGTTCTTCATGTTCATGTATACTTTTCAGTGGATGCCACATTAACTGGCGAGTGTTCTGCTGTCTTTCAGGACAGGATCCACAGCTCACTAAATAAAAATGAAATAATAGAAATAAAGAGAAATATTGTTATGGGGCCCCCTTTCCCTGTATTTAGGCAAAAAATTGGGTTGTAAATATCGAGGTACAGAACTATCCTAAAAAATATTGTGAAAAAAATATTGTGATGTGGAAATTTCATTGTCAAGAATATCAATTTTTCAGGTAATATCGTTGTTCATGAATATCATTGTTGTTAATATTGTTTACAATACCATGGTTTTAAAAAATTCATTTTTTAATTATCTGCATATGTTTTTAATTCATATATCTATTTTATGTGTTATTATTGTTGATATAATTGTTAAAATATTTTAAAATGTAGTTTGTACTTTTATTAAAATAATTCTTCATTTATTTGCTGATAGTTATTTAAAGTGTTGTAGTGGATTGCTAGGTTTGTAGGGGTATAGGGTGGGAAGTTAATTTGGTAATAACGAGCAATTAACTTTTTAATATATTAATAATTATTCAACTGATGATTCATTATGTAAATTGTGTAATAATTATATTTTTAGTTATATTTTAGGTATGGGCTGATGGATTTGTAGGGGTATAGAGTGGGAAGATAGTTAAGTAAAACATAATTAACAATCCTTTACTTATTCATTATTTCATTGAGAATTAATTCTATACATTATGTAATATTGATTTCTTTTAGTTATATTTTAGTTGCGGTTTGCTAGGCTTGTAGGGGTAGAGGGTGAAATGTTAATTAAGTAATAATTAATTAACAAATAATTATTCATTTTTCATTGCTTAAATATCAATGATGTATATTGTGTTATACTTAAGTATTTTACTTATATTTTAAGTACAGGCTGCTGGGTTTGTGGGAGTATTTGTGGGAAGTTAATTAAGTAATAAATAAATAACATTATTTAAATGAATCAATAATTAGTAAATTGTTTAATATTCATATAAATTGTTTTTTTTTCTTCATTTTTTGTATTTATTTTGATTAATTAATAATGTTCATGCTAAGGGCTTCATTACGAGTCTGGTGGTCCACGGGCCGCCAGACTCATGGGGGTGCAGTAGTGGCGGTCTTCTGACTGGCCCATTATGACCAGGGTGGTCGGGCTGCTCTAGGACAACCGCAACTGCCAGGGATTAGAGATCACTGATGGTGGCGCAGTGGTATTGAGTCCGCAATATGCTTGGTGGGGCCGCTGCAGCCCTGCCAAGCATATTACGAGTTTCCTCACCGCGACCACAATGAAAAGTGTGGTGGTGAGGAAAGGAAGGGGGTCCTACAGGGCCTCCTTGTGCATCACACCATGTGGGTGCACACAGGGGGGCACAACATGTGTTCCCCTGTGTGCATGCGCACCAGTACCTGCATGGCATGGACTGCAGCAGTCCATGTTGTGAAGGGACTGCTTTTGACATTCCCCTTGTGGTGCCCATTTCATAGACACCGGCCTGGGAACGCCAAAGACCTGTCTGCCAGACAGAGAAAACTCTTAATCTGATGGGCGATTTGTACATAGGTTTGGTGGTGCGGATACGGGGCGGTCCCACTCCTGCACCGCCAAATTCACAATGAGGCCCTAAGAGTTTTATATTTGTTCTAAATTAATAGGGTTATTCAAATATGTAAAGTGTTTGAAGTGAAGTACTTTCCCCACTGTTGCACAGACTGGAGTGGGAATCTTAAATTTACCTCTCTGAAGTCCAACACTTTGCCCACAGTTGCACAGATTGGAGTGGGAATAGTATATTTAATTCGTCCAAAGTCCAATGCTTTACCTACTGTTGCACAGACTGGAGTGGGAGTAGTTTATATTATTCCTCCGGAGTCGCCTCCAATGCCCAACTCTTTCCCTTACTGTTGCACAGACTAGAGGTGGAATAGTAAATCTTACCCCTCCTGCCGCTATTTTTCACTTTGAAATTTAATATCTGTGGATCTACTGATTGGAATGTTGTCATTCTGGTATTATGTTATTGATTAAAATGTACTCTATTTGGTATAGGATTTATCTTGTATTGTGTTTTCATTTATTTACTGTTTGCATGCTGCAAAATATTTTACACCTTTACAATAAGTTAAGCATGACTGCATTTGTGCCACGCCACCTGAGGGTTATGCACAAGTTAAAGTAATGATTTTTGTGATTCACCCTGATAACTCAATTCGTCACACAGTTTTACTCTTTTTCTTTGCAACTCAGCTCACTGTGCTAGCAAAGAATGGTGATTGTTTATTTTTTTTATATTGAACTGATTTTGTACTTATATTATATTTGTGATAATTATTGAAGGTGAATCTGGTATTTTAAATTAGTTTTATGTTTACATTTTGGAGTGACCAAGGACTTACATTATACTGTGAATGCTGACACAAGGCTTTTGTTTTCCCTGTTGGTCCCACAGAAACGTAAGCTATTTTGTCATGTGTGTATTATAGCAATAGGAAAAGGATTTTGTTTACTGCACGACGTATTACTTCTTATAGTTCCTGCTGAAGATTTTGGTTAGATAGGGACAGTGTTATGGCCTTCATAGCTAACAATCTGGTTTGGAAGACATATTGGCAAATAGAGGGGATTCTCAACACTTTGAATAGATGTTCTAGGATGGAAGAGAAGTAGGGTTTCAGATCTCATAGTGTGACACAGCCTGATAGATATATATCGCTTGCTCTAATAGCCCAGTGAGGGGTGGTGTCTGGGGCACATTTTGCCCAGATTGTGAGTTGATTGGCCTTGAAGGTGCACAGCTGTGGTTTTCAAAAGGGTATGGGTCACTCCACAGATTACTAAGGTGTCTACAAATCAGTCCAGATTTAGTGGAAGGAGGGCTCTCAATGAGAGGCAAGCCTGAGGGTATGTTTGAGAAGCCTGGTATGTGATATATAGCTGTGCATAGAGCTTTATCTTGGCATAGATTTTAGAGACTATAGAGAATCTGGACAGGCCTGTATGTATTTATGCGTAACATTTATTTCTAATTAACCAGAGGATAAGTCAGCAGTTTTTAGAGCAGTTAGCTGAAGGAGTTTGAGGTCTGCAGCTTAAGAGCTTAGGTGGCATATTTACAAGAAACAGACGCACCACGGCACCCCAAGCCAGCTTGCTGCACCGTGCCATAAGGAAAGTGCAGGGCTGCAATTATATTTATGGCAACACAATACATCCCTGTCCTTTTCTTTGCACTGGCACTCAATTGGCTGCCTAGCGCCAATGCAGGCACCCTTGCACCATGGTCCAAGGATGTCTGCATTGTAGGAATTATTGTTGTGCAGGAAGGGACACCTTCCTACACAAAATCAATCAATGGAGGTTTTTTCTATCTTCTATGTAGAATTCCGCAAATATAAAAAGAGGAAAGAATGGGGAAAATAAAGATGTTTCTCCTCGTTCTGCCTTACCTGGGAGGCGTAGACTTTTAACACATTACCAGGTTTACAACTCCTTGTAAATCTGGAAATGCGTTAAAATCCATGGGTGCTGAATGGAAACACCCACTGCAACACCCTTAGAACACCTCTTTGACGCAGAGTAAGGCAACACAGCGACTTGCACTTCTTTGCCTCACTCCATATCTACGAGGTCATGAAAAGCCATGTAAAGTGGATTTGTGAGGCCTTGTAAATATGGGTGTGCACACTGCGCCACCGCTGCATCAAAAAAGAGCGATGCAGCGGTGGAGCAGGCGCCTTGAAAATATGCCCTTTAGTTTTGCAAAACACCCCAGGGTGTTTTAAGAGTAGAGGAGTATCAGGGGTCCCAATATATATTTTTTCATGAAATGCAGATCATTTTCAAGAGAAGAATGCGGAATGTTGTGGTATAAGAGTTGTATTCGAGTTGTATCTCCCATGAAAATTTTGCAAAATGGCATACCTTTTGTGAAAAGATTCTACAAGATATTTGCAAGAGCGTTGCTCGAGTAGAAAATGTTTATCCATGGCAGTTTTACAGTTCGTCCGAAGCATTATCTGTTTGTGCCACAGTCCAACATTTGAAATGTTGTGAATTTCGCCTGAAAAGATATGCACACATTTCATGAGAATTTACTTGTGTATTTACAATTTTGCCCATGGCTATTTTAGATCAGGGCGTAGCACAGATTAGGTCTTGCTAGCTGTACAGGAAGACTTGCAGGCTGTGGGCCATGCTGGCTGTATTAGATCCCTTGTTATTAGACCTACCTGTTACTTTCACCACCATCCACCATTAAAATGTTTTGCGGAGCTTACAAGTTAAAGGCATTCAGGTTATAGCCCTTAAGTGAGCAGTCTCTTTGTTCTTGTTTTACTAACAGGCTATAATGGGGGAGGATGTGGCTTAAGGGCTAGAGCGGCTGATCTTGAAGCTGGGGGACCAGGTTGAGTCCGGCGAAGGCTCAAATATCCTGTGATTCTAGGCCGATTTTGGTCCCAGGAAACCCATGCCCCGGGGCCCGGCGATTTTCTTTTTTAAATAAAAAAAAAGGAGGGGGGCGAGCTGCCCCTCACCAGGGCAATTTTTTGGCCCCGGGGACCCATTCCCCAGGGCATGGCCAGCTGGTTGTGGACTGTGGGGGAAGCCTGAAGGCACCCGCGGTCTCGGACGGGTCCCGCATTATGCGGGAGCCGGCATGACTTTTTACCCCCGTGAGCTACTCAGATGCGGCTCTCTGGGGGTAAAAAGCAAAGTGTGCTCACGTTGAACAAGTGAGAGCAAAGTGCCCATAGCAGTACTTGCACACCCACTCACTAGTACATAAATCTACACACACATCCACTCACCTATATGCCACTTATACACCCAATTCACTCAAAAACTACAGCCACTGACATATCCACTCATACACCCATACAGCCACTCATACAGTGAGTCAGTCACGCATAGAGCTATTCACACACCTACTCACTCACCCATACAGTCAATCACACAGACATTATTCACCTATACAGATACACACCCACACTCACTTACTTACTTGTACGGATACTAACACATACTCACTCACCTATACAGTTACTGACAGAAGCACACACTCATCCATACAGCAGATCTCACATTCACTCACTCACCCATACAGTCACTTGTATACCCCATCATGTATTTAACACTCATAAACATTTTGAAAACACACTCTCCGTCACTAAAGTATGTAGTTAGTGATGTCATTTGAGATGTCATGAGTGATGTCACTGGCCATGTCATGAGTGATGTAATATGTGAGGTCATAAAAAGTGCATTGGGGTCGTGAGTTATTGTTAACTCAGCGAACTTTAACTGCTGAATTTCACTGGTTTTGATTGAGTGAAACCTGAGCCTACCCATAACGTCTCTGGAACCTTTGATTTTTTCAGTAAATATGTATATATCTATACTCACACATATATCAATATAATAACTGAAAAAACATATATATATATATAGTGCTATTTTGCCTTCTTGTGTTGTGATGTGTTGTGCTTCTTGTGTTGTGCCATTTGTATTCTGCTGTCTTGCTTAGTGCCTTTTTCACATTTTCCCTGGTTGTCCTTTTATCCGTGCCCCTTCGCCACCCTTTTCTCCTGCCGCTGCTGCCCCCATGGCCCCTTCCACCTGCCATTTCCCCCTGCCACCGCCCAGCTGCACTTCCCACCCCCTCCCCTATTTAATGGCGGCCGATGTGCAGACACGCCGCTGGCACTCTGAAGGTGCACCAAAGGCAAGCTTGTCTGAGCCTGTCCATGACCCGACCGCGACCAGCGCCAGGGACCCAGGCTATCTGGTCACCCACCGATACAAATCAGCAGCCCTCCTCGCACTCAACCCCTGAAGAAACAACAACTGCCAGCTGTCAACGCCAAGCACCACCCTTGGCGAGTTCTCTTGCCACCACTGCCACCGAACCTTCACCACCCTCTGCACCACCACGGCTGCTACCCCCATGCCGGACGCCAACAACACCGGAGCCCTGAAGAGCTTCCTCCTCAACATGCGCTCCCTACACAGACACGCCATGGAGATATGGGATCTCCTCGACACCCTCTTGCCAGACGTCACCTTTCTCACGGAAACATGGACAAACACCACCTCTGCCCCCGACATCGCCACCACCATTCCAGACAGATACAAGATCCAGAGGAAGGAGCACCCCCACTGCCTAGGAGGGGGACTCACCATAGCACACAAGAGTTCCCTCTGACTCTCCACCTCCAGCGCGACACTACTCCATGGTTTGCTGCACCCTCAGCTACAGACCCCCAGGGCCACGCTCTTCTTTCGCCACCACCATTGCTGACCTCATCGCAACCCACGCCATCGCCTCCACGGACTACATACTCATCGTCGACCTGAACTTCCACCTCGACAACTGCGGCGACCCCTACTCCACCTCTCTACTGAACACCCTCACCATGCTCGGATTGAAGCAGCTCACCACTCCCACCCACGGGGCCAGACACATCCTCGACCCTACCTTCGCAGGAGGGACACAACATCCACTTGAGCCACACCTCACAGCCCCTCTAGACAGACCACCACTGCGTACACTTCTCCTTCAACACCACCACCACACACAAGCCCGCCCCGCAACTGCCATGAAGGAATTGGAGCAAGGTCACAGAGGAGCACCACAACTCCACCCTCTTCCACGACCCCCCCTCCGCCACAACCTATGCGAGCTCTGCAGCCAAGGAACTACACCGCTGGATCACTAGCTGCGCAGACAAGATCGCACCCCTCCGCCACCCCGACAGCGCCCCCTGAAGGCCACCTGGTTGACCACTGTCCTCCAAGAAGCCAGATGCTCCTGCAGATGTCTCCAAAAACGTGGGAAAAACAGCAAAACCACCGAAGACCGGAACACCTACAAGAACGCAAACACAGAATACCACCAACGCATAAGAGCCACCAAGAGGACCTTCATCCGGAACAAAATCCTCACCAACACCAGCAACTCAAAGGAACTCTTCAACATCATCCAGCAGTTCACCTAACCCCTAAGCAAAGCCATGGACGTCACGCCTTCCCAGGACATCTGCAACAAGCTCAGCTCCTACTTCCACCTGAAAATCAAGGCCCTCTACAACAACTTCAGCGAACAGACTTCAGAAATCACCCTCCCCTCCGACAATGACAGCCAGCCCACCATCTGCGCCTGGACACCAGCCACCACTGAAGATACCACCACGACCATGAAGAGCACCCACTCAGGAGCCCCCATGGACCCCTGCCAGCCACACATCTTCCACAGAGCCACCTCCACCGTAGTGTTAAATGGTAGCGGCAGTTTCAGTCGATAACCTTTCAAGTATTTGCCCGGCGGTAATCGCCTCTCATACCACTCGATAATTTACCAATAAAAGAGGCAGGCGCCGGAGACTGGAAGGCAGGAAACAAAGTTTTATTCCGTCGGAGCAGAACACATCAGATCAGACAGCAAGGTATCGTCACGAGGTGCTCTAACCGCATCTCTGAGACCTGGTCTCTTATACACCGGTTTATTGCTTTATTACATATAGTACATTCTTGAGATTCTCTTGATGCCTGAAAGAACATCCCCTGAAGCCCCGGCTCAGATCCGATCCCACACATAGTTACAGTAGAGGTTCCCACCCTACCCGCAGTGGGAGATGGCTATCGCGCAGCAGGGAATTCCGCTAATTCCCGGGGGTATGTGCAACCGGCCGGGTCTCAGGGGGTAGGGGCTTTGATCTACTGTAATCCCTTTGATGCGGGGTGTTTCCCTTACAGTAGGGGCAATAAACTGCATCCGCAGGGCTAGGTGATGGCCTGGGACCAGTTCGGACAATGGGGCGCAGAGGAAGGGGGTTATCAAAGGAGAGGCATGACCATGTATGGGATGTCGGTCGGATGTGGTTCCGTAGCAGGGTCGCGCAGAAGGAGAGGGTTTATGGCCTGTATGAGAGAGCGGGGGTGGCCGGCGCGCGGGGGATGCTCGCAGCGCCGGGGGAAAGCGCTGGCGATCGAGAGTGAGCGGGGAGAGAGAGTGGGGTGCCTAAAATGGCGACCGTGCATTTGCTATGCGTGGCGCTGGGGAGAGGCAAGATGGCGCAGATAATGTTCAGTTTGCACGCTAAATTTCCACAGTCCTCCCTTTTAACATGTCTCGCCAGCTTGCCTAGTTCGGATTTATCCCCATAATACTACGGACCTCTACCTCATAAAGGGCTTTCATCCGCTCTGTTTCAAAGTTCAAAGTCTTAGGGCAGATGCAGTTCATAAAAAGCGAACATAAAGGTGGCAGACACTGAATCCCCAAGCAACATCCACATAGTATCACAATCGGTATTAGGATAAATGAAAACAGCCTCCATCCCCAACTTTTAATAGCGTCCCAAAACCAACTCCCCAGCGACCATTCTTCTTGCTCTTGATGGACCTCTGTGGACAGTCTGTGGAGGTGTTCAATTGCTTTGTAGACTGAGGGTGAGTTGTCTGGTACGTAGGTGCAACAGCTGGACCCAATGATGCGGCATGCTCCTCCACGATCAGCCAGAACCACATCTAGAACGAGGCGGTTCTGAAGGGCCACTAAGCGGACGGCCTGGAGCTCGGCGGTGTTGTTGGCGAGGGCGCCAGCCGTAATGTTCATTGCCGTTTCGACTGCCTGGGTTAAGTGGCGGATGGCACGGCTGTTTGCCATTGGGCCCCAGAGTGGAACAAGGCCTTTGACTGCGTCCATGAACTGTGCTCCGGTGGAGTCGGCCTGCACAATGTCTTTGGCCCGTTTCTGTCGGTGATGGTTTGCTGGAGCCACATACGTTGGAGGAAGGACAAAGGCGATGTTGCAGGTGCCTCCCCAACCTTTCAGGAGCCAGGTGTAGGCCTTAGTACCACAGACGAAGTACATATTCGGGGAGGCAACAAAGGAGGGTGGGTCAACTGAGTCCAATGTTCGGGTGATGAGGCAGGAGCTGTGGCCCACCAGCTGTGTCCCCAGGCCTTCGAGGCATACAGATTCAGTGATGTTGATGACGGACAGGGCCACTGTTAGGGTGGCGGCGGTCCGTTTTCGGAGGTAAGAGAAGGTGGGTCTGGCTGGATTGTTGAACACTTGCATTTCAATTTGTTCTTTGGCGGGGATGTCCATGTGAAAGGAAGTGTTCGATCTCAGAGGGCAGAAGAGGGCGGAGGTTCTACCAGTTTTGTTCAGCCAGAACCCATGGTAGAAGTGTGACATGGTTCTGCCGGAAGTGGCATTGTCCTTGTAGCTCTCCTGCAGGAGGATCAGCCAGGCGAGGCAGGAACCATGGACAGAAAAAGGTGAAGGGATGAAAGGGATTGAGTGCCCAGTGGCATGTGGTAGCAATCCACAGATCCAGCAGTTAGTGGCGTTGGTGGCAAGATTGTGTTGGTGGAGCAACTGCACAAAAGAGTTATTCCAGAACTCCTTACGCCTTTCTCGGAGTTGGGGTGAAAGTGAGATCAGATGGTGCTCCTTCGTGGTGGTAGGTTGAACGGTGGTCAGCAATGTCTTATGAGCGGGTGTGTTCTCCTCCATGATCCAGAAGGTGACCATGAGGAGAAGGCAAAAGAGAAGGGTAATAAAAAGTGTTATAGTCTTAAAGCTGTGCATTCGGTCAGTCTTTGGGTTTCTGTAGGGGATCTTCGGACGTCCGGTTGCTTCCATCACCTTCATGTCGGGCGCTTCCATCACCTTCGAGAGACTCGGTAGCGGGCAGAACCACAGACTTTGCTTAGTTTCTCTCCTGGTGGCCTTTGAAGTGACTAGGCTACCGCTCTGAGATTTCCACTTAGCCTGTGGTCTGCTTAGCCGAAGTTCTCTCCTTTCGTCGCAAGTTATACCCTTCTTTGGATGGCACAGTGGGATCGGGATATTCAATCAATTCAAGTGTCTCTGTATCCGGGCAGCGGCTCAGGGATGGTCGGTCTTTGTTCAGGAGTTTCTCTTGGGCGGTGACGTTGTCCGTGGTTGTCAGGGTCGGTGATATCTTCTTGCAGTGGTGTGCATGCAGCCAATTGCGTTTCCCCTCCACTCGAAGAGCTGTTCGGGTGGTGATCAGGACTTGCAGGGGGCCCGTCCACCGGGGCTCCAGACTCTTGGTGCGCTGGAAGTTACGCACTAAGACGAAGTCACCTGGTTGGATGTCGTGCCCGGGGCCCCTGGAAACATCGGGAATGGCGTGCAGCACCTGCTGGTGGATGATAGACAACGTTTTAGTTAGATTGTACAGATAATCAGACATGAGGACGTCCGGGACGTCGTGGATGGATGTTGGTTTTGGTGCAGTCCAAAGGTTCATGGGCCGCCCGAAGACGACCTCGTAGGGGGTTAAGTGGTGTTTGGTGGGAGTGGAACGCATTGATAGCAATGCTAGTGGGAGAGCGTCTGGCCATCTTAGTCCTGTGGTGGCGACTATTTTTGCTATCTTAAGCTTCAATGTGGCATTGTGTCGCTCAACCAGGCCTGCAGATTGGGGATGGAAGACCGCATGGAACTTCTGTTTTACACCCAACCCTTTTAAGATGAGTTGGATAACTTCGGCTACGAAGTGGGGGCCATTGTCGCTCCACAAAATTCGACAAAGGCCGTATCGGGGGAAGAATTCCTTCAGTAGTACTTTTGCGGTAGTCATAGCGGTGTTGTCATGGGTTGGGTAGGCTTCCACCCACTTGCTGAAGGCACACACAATGACAAGTACATACTTCAAACCTTGGCACCTTTCTAGCTGGACATAGTCCATTTGTAGGACTTCAAAGGGGTGATTGGGGACCCCAAACCCTCCCCGGGGTACAGCAGTTCCTTTCCCAGGGTTGTGTTGGAGGCATACTAGGCATTGTTGGACTAGACGTTTGGCTGAGTCTGGTATTTTGTCGTTGTGCCAGACTTTAGAGATGAGTTCGATCATGGGGGCAGACCCTATGTGTGCGGGGGAGTGTGCCATGGTCAGCATGGGGATCAAGTATGAATCTGGTAACAACCATTTGTTCAAGTCTTTGGTTCGCCAGCAACCGTCATCGTCCTTCAATCCCACCCGGGCCCATTCAGTTAACTCGTGTGGTGTGCTGGCTAGTTGGATATCCCTAATTGTTTCCCTAGCATCCTTCCATTTCTCAGTTTGTGACCTGGTCACGTACATACGGGTCGTGGACCTATTCTCGGCTGTGGTTCGGGCAGTAATGTCAGCCAGTGCATTTCCCTGTCCTATCATGTCTGTCACCTTCTTGTGTGCCTGGCATTTGATCACAGCTAACCGTGTGGGGAGGAGGACTGCTTCGGTCAGGGCAGAGACTAGATCTCCATGCAGGATGGGTGTGCCATGAGAAGTCAAGAATCCCCTCTCTTTCCATAAGAGCCCAAAGTGGTGAACTACCCCGAAGGCGTACTGACTGTCTGTGTAAATGTTTGCGGTTGTCCCTGCTGCCAGGATGCAGGCTCGTGTGAGGGCAATTAGTTCAGCCGCCTGTGCGGATCGCTGTGTGATGCGGGCTGTCTCAACAACTGTTCGAGCTGTGGTGACTGCATAGGCAGCTGAGGTGGTGCCATCAGGGAGCTTGATGCATGAGCCATCCACCCACAGTTCTCCGTCAGGGTCCGGGAAGGCAGTATCCCGGAGGTCAACCCTACTCTTGGTTTGTTCGTCGGTGAGGGTCACGCAATCATGTATAGGGGATGCATTGGGGTCAGCGTCAGGGAGAGGCAGTAGTGTAGCTGGATTCAGAGTGGTGCATCGTTTCAATGTGATGTGGGGTGCAAGCAGAGTCAGTTCATAACCAGTCAGTCGTGCGCTAGTCAGGTGTTGAGTCTTGGTTTGGTTCAGGAGGGTGTCAACAGCATGGGGTACCAATACCGTGAGGGGGTTCGAGAGCACGATCCCCTCACTTTGTCGGATAGAGACAGCAGCGGCGGCTACTGCTCGAAGGCAGGCGGGCAGAGCTCTGGCTACGGGGTCAAGAGTGGCAGAGAAGTAGGCACAAGGGCGTTGCTTAGGGCCTATGGACTGGGTTAGGACAGACAA
This sequence comes from Triturus cristatus, assembly GCF_964204655.1. NCBI lineage: Eukaryota > Metazoa > Chordata > Amphibia > Caudata > Salamandridae > Triturus > Triturus cristatus. Next base: position 154,780,536 of record NC_140580.1, read on the forward strand.
CGCACATCCCTCCCTTTCGTGGGTGTAGAGGGAGAAAGGTTTAGTGTAGTCTGGGGTTCCTAGGACTGGGGCCGAGCAGAGGGCGTTTCGTAATTCTTTGAAGGAGGATTGACATTCAGGTGTCCAGGGGAGGGGGAAGGGGACATCCTTAGCCAGCAGGGAAAGCAGAGGCTTTATGGTAAGACTGAAGTTTGGCAACCACTGTCGACAAAAGGAGGTGAGGCCCACTAGGGATCGTACTTGCTTCTGAGTTTTGGGAACAGGGGTTTCTAGGATGGTTTGAATTCGGTCAGGGGTAAGTTTCCTCCCGTCTTTGGATAGTAGGTGGCCTAGATACGTTACCTGGGGCTGGCAGAATTGCAATTTCTTTCTGGAGACCTTGTGACCGTTCTCCGCAAGGAAGCGGAGGAGGTGAATGGTGGCTGTGACGGCAAGTGGAGTGGTGTCGGCCGCCAAAAGAATGTCATCAACGTACTGTATCAACACCACTCCATCGGGTAGTTGGACTGCATCCAGTTGCCTCTTGAGGGCTTGGCTGTAAATACTGGGACTCTCAGTGTAGCCTTGGGGTGCCCTGCAGAATCTGTACGAACGGGCTTTTAAAGTGAAGCCGAACAGGTAGCGGCTGTCTGGGTGGATGGGGATGGAAAAGAATGCGTTCTTGAGGTCAATAACAGTAAAGATGGTGGCAGTGGATGGAATCAGGGTGAGGATGGTGGTGATGTCTGAGACTACGGGGTACTGGGGTATGACTACTTTGTTAACCTCTCGCAAGTCAACAATGAAACGGTAGGCTTTCTCATCCCCCTCGCCTTGCTTCTTTACAATGGGTAGGATAGGGCTGTTGCAAACATTACTCACTACTTCTTCTACCACTCCTGCCTCGACTAGGGACTCGATGATTTCCACCAATGCCTTCTCGCCTTCGGGTGATATCCGATACTGTGGAAGCTTTGGGAGCACTGCGTCCGGTCGGACGGTTATGTGTACTGGGTCGATCACCATGCGTCCTACATCTGAGTCGGTTTTAGCCCATAGATGTGAAGGTAATGTGTCGAGTAGGGACATGTCAGCATCGGTTATAGAGAGCATACACCGTGTGTGACAGGGTCTGGACAGATCTGGGTTATCGTGTAGGATGACTCGAACTCCGTCTGGGGAGCATCTGATGGTGGCTCGAAAATGCTTTAGCAAATCAAGTCCCATAATAGCATCGGGGGTGTTGGAGGAGAGCAGAAAGGTCGTGTCAGTGATGTTATCTTCTAAGTCAAAGGAGATTGGTGCTGATAAGGGTTAGTGGAGGGCGTTCCGTCAAAGCCTATTGAGGTTACGTGTGAGCCAGACAAGGGTGCCCTAGGAATCAGTCGTTTAGATAACGCACTACGTGTCGCCCCAGTATCTACCAGGAATGGAGATTTTGTGCCCAAGACCTTAGCAGTGACGTAAGGGCCTTGCTGGTCAACACGGAGTTCGACTGGATCCCTCCCTTGCCCCTGGCGGTCCTATGCGAAGTCATGGGTGCTTTCATAGTCGGACTGCTGACACTGGTTTTGTCGGGGGCGATCAAAGGTGTTTGGTCTGCCTGGCCTGTCGTTGATGGTGTTGTTCGTGTGCCCTCGTCCCTGTCCTCTATTTCTGGGGTCATATGCTGTGTCTCCGGGGTCCCTATTCTTGTTCATTTCCAGAAGGACCGGGCACTGGGATTTCCAGTGTCCGAACCCTCTACAGAACGCGCATTGATTCCCATCTAAGTCTCTCCGTCCGTTGTAGGGTGTAGGTGTATGGTCTCTAGGGGGTAGCTTTCTAGGGGCGGTTGGTTGGTAATTCTCTTTCGGGGGTTCCCTTCCCATGGTCACCCCTTGCAACTGTGCTATCATTACCCTCTCCTTTAATTCCTTTTTCTTCTTTTCTGATGCCCTATCATTCTCGTTCTTCTGGTTTTCGTAGTATTGGGCCATCTGGAGAATTGCTGCGGGTTTGGAGGCTGCCCAACTACTCTCGCTGGTCTGTAGCTTCTGGGAAACTTCTTGTGACAGACCCTTTACATAATTCTGGACAAAGAGGTGGTGTCCGGTTGCGGTGGTCATGTCTTGGCCACTGTAATCGGAAAACACAGTCTCGAATCGGGAGAAGTATTCAGACACATCTTCCTGGGGTTTCTGACGGCAAGCCGTCACTATCGACCAGTCTACCTTTCTTTCTGGGATTAGAGTCTTCAGCTTTTGTACAATCTTGTCTGGGAGCTCTAAGATGGCTTTCGGGGGTTTCTGTCCTGGTTCTCGCTGTTTATCTATGGTATCGAGTTGTACCCAGGTATATCCGAACAGCTCAGCGTGGTCAACTTTCCGGATTTGTTTCCACACATCAGCCGGCAGACATAGCCCAAAGAACAAGTCGATATCTGCTGGAACCTAGTACACTCCTGAGGCGGAAGCCGGGAGCTCTACGAGGCTGCTATTTTTAAACATTGTATTGTCACTAAATATCTTGTATTTTAAACTTTGCACCGCCTCCTGGCAGACTTTGAACCACAGTAGAAACCCCTCACTCACCTCACAGCGGATTTAACGCTGGGTGTAGAATCGAGCGAGGACGCAAACGAGATCGCCATTTCCAACGAGGCGCGAGGCGACGCCCACTCCGAGGCCACGCCCCCCGCCCGCACAGAGTATAAAAACACTGATTGAGAGTGTTTTTACCTGGAACCTAGTACACTCCTGAGGCGGAAGCCGGGAGCTCTACGAGGCTGCTATTTTTAAACATTGTATTGTCACTAAATATCTTGTATTTTAAACTTTGCACCGCCTCCTGGCAGACTTTGAACCACAGTAGAAACCCCTCACTCACCTCACAGCGGATTTAACGCTGGGTGTAGAATCGAGCGAGGACGCAAACGAGATCGCCATTTCCAACGAGGCGCGAGGCGACGCCCACTCCGAGGCCACGCCCCCCGCCCGCACAGAGTATAAAAACACTGATTGAGAGTGTTTTTACCTGGAACCTAGCACACTCCTGAGGCGGAAGCCGGGAGCTCTACGAGGCTGCTATTTTTAAACATTGTATTGTCACTAAATATCTTGTATTTTAAACTTTGCACCGCCTCCTGGCAGACTTTGAACCACAGTAGAAACCCCTCACTCACCTCACAGCGGATTTAACGCTGGGTGTAGAATCGAGCGAGGACGCAAACGAGATCGCCATTTCCAACGAGGCGCGAGGCGACGCCCACTCCGAGGCCACGCCCCCCGCCCGCACAGAGTATAAAAACACTGATTGAGAGTGTTTTTACCTGGAACCTAGTACACTCCTGAGGCGGAAGCCGGGAGCTCTACGAGGCTGCTATTTTTAAACATTGTATTGTCACTAAATATCTTGTATTTTAAACTTTGCACCGCCTCCTGGCAGACTTTGAACCACAGTAGAAACCCCTCACTCACCTCACAGCGGATTTAACGCTGGGTGTAGAATCGAGCGAGGACGCAAACGAGATCGCCATTTCCAACGAGGCGCGAGGCGACGCCCACTCCGAGGCCACGCCCCCCGCCCTCTTTGCCCCCTCAAATATGTGCAACTACCGTACGCGCAGCGGACGGGCGCAGCGGGCGCGCCGCATGCGCGCCGAAGGCGCGCCAAAGGCAAGCCCGTCTGGGCCCGTCCGGACCCGGACGGCCCGTGGCCCCGTTACTCTGCCAGGTGACCCTCAGGAGCGAGTGATGTATACAGCTGATACACTACGAGCCCTACGTCCGAAAACCACCCTGACCTGCTACCACACGGTTACGGAAGGTAAGGTCTTCTCGACCTGCTCATACTGCAATCCGACCCCCCCCCCTAAAATCACTAGGCCGGCCCTGAAAGCTGGACTCCTCAACTGCCGCTCCCTCCCGAAACACGCCACCGAAGTAAATCTCCTAATCCAAAATCAGGATTTCGACCTAATGTTCCTAACAGAGACATGGCTTTCTGACTGCACCGATCCGGATGTCGTCACAGCCCTCCCCACAGGTTATCTCTGCCAAACGCTAAATAGACCTAAAGGGAGGGGAGGCGGGGTAGCCATAATCCACAGGGAACGATACGTCTGTAGGATGATTAACGCTGATATCGAGGATTGTGAGTGCGGCCAGTTCTCCATCCAAATCTCCCCAGCCTTCACTGTGGCGGGGCTTCTGACCTATCGTCCCCCTGGGGCCCCAGGCAATTTCCCCAACTCCATAGTTGAATCCATTTCCCAACTAGCTTCCTCCACCTCCAACTTCCTGTTATTAGGTGATCTCAATCTCCACTTCCTTGATCCAACGGATCGTGTCGCCGCGGACATCAGGCATGACCTTACAGTTCTAGAGGTATGTCTGGTGAACAACGAGCCCACCCACGAGAAGGGCCATCTATTGGACCCCATCTTTACCAATATTCCAACGATGACCACCAACCCTCCAGTGACCCTTCCATGGACTGACCACTTCCTGGTTCCGTTCTTCTGGGAAACTCCCATATCTAATCACCTAACTCCTAAAACCCAGGTTACCGACCGCCAATGGCACAAATTGTCATCTGATATATGGGCCCGTTATCTTACAGACTCCACTCCCGAGCTTTCCTCGGACCCGAATGCGGCCGATAAACAATTCAGCGACTGGATTACGTCGTCTCTCGACGCTTTGCTTCCAAAAATCACTACTTTTAAACAGCTTAAAAAGATATCCCCTGCTCCATGGTACACTCCAGAGCTTAAAGCCCTACGGCAAGAATGTAAAAAAACCGAACGCTCATGGAGACGTGATAAAACAGGAGCAAATAAAAATATCTACTCCATCTCTCTGCTCAATTATAAAACCGCTATCCGGAAAACCAAAAGCGTGTTTTTTCAGGAGAGAATAGAGAGAGCGGGTGGCTCCGAGAAGGAAGCATTTGCTATCCTCAAAGAACTCTCAAAACCACCAGAACAAGAACGGGGACCCCCTTCTGACCCTAAAGCTGACCAAGAGAAATGCCAACAATTGGCTAACTTTTTCCAGGACAAAATCCGATTAATCCTGGATTCAATTCCTCCCCTGAGCCCGAGGGAAGAAACTGTTCTCCCATATCCGACTTCTTCCACCGGCCTGTCCACATGGGGCCAGGTCACCTCAGACGAAGTACGGACGACGCTCAACTCCATGAAGAGCGGCTCCCCCAGAGATCCTGCTCCTCTTCGGATCCTTAAAGAGGTAGCCCCCTCTATCATTCCCTCCCTCACTCAGTTGATTAATACGTCACTTCAACAGGGAGTTGTGCCCCTGAGCTGGAAGAAGGCGGTGGTAAAGGCCTTACTGAAGAAACCCACTCTTGACCCTGATAACCTGGCGAATTACCGGCCCATTTCCTTACTCCCAGGAGTAAGTAAAATCGCGGAAAAACTCATCAACAAGAAACTTTCGCAGTACCTAGAGGCTAACAACAAACTGAAAAATTCCCAGACGGGCTTCCGACCAGGACAGGGCACGGACATCGCCCTCCTGGCGGCGGTAGAGGAAGCCAGAACGCTGCTGGATGGAGGAGGATCAGTGGCAGTGATCCTCCTCGACCTTAGCGCAGCGTTCGATACCGTTGACCACCAACTCCTCATCGAAAGACTGGCAAGAGTTGGTCTGGAAGGCGCAGCCTTATCCTGGCTCTCATCCTTCCTGACACAACGATCTTATCAGATCTGGGAGAAGAACGCCCGCTCCTCCGAAATGCCCCTCCAATGTGGTGTGCCTCAGGGCTCCTCCCTGAGCCCCACATTATTTAATATCTATATGTCCACATTGGAGGAGGTTATCACCCCTTTCGGAGTGAGCGTCATCAGCTATGCTGACGACACACAATTAGTGGTGTCTCTGTCCCACCCTAAACAACAGAAAGCTGATCTCCTCAACTGCCTCACGCAGGTCCATCAGTGGATGAATAGATCAGCGCTAAAACTAAACGGGACAAAAACCGAGGTCCTTGTACTCGGCTCAAAAGGAACCTCACTTCCTCTGGACATGTGGCCAACATGTCTAGGTCCTCCCCCAGACCCAAAGACAGAGGTGAAAAGTCTGGGTGTTTGGATTGACTCGGAACTCTCATTTGCCCCGCAAGCAAAGAAGGTCGTAGGGACCTGTTTCGGTTTTCTAAAATCCTTGAGGAAAGTCCTGCCCCTTCTTCCTCCGAAATCACAAAAACTATTAGTCCAGGGTCTTATTATATCAAGACTGGACTATAGTAATGCGATTTACCTGGGTGCACCGGAAGCAACACTGAATAAACTGCAAAGGATTCAGAATACTGCTGCCCGGATCATTACCAACACCCCGGCCAGATCATCGGCCAAACCTGCCCTCATACTCCTGCATTGGCTCCCTATAAGGGAGAGAATTAAATTTAAAGCCTTGTGTTTGGTGCACAAAACTTTGAACAACCAAGGCCCCCCAGTTCTCCGCAACTTCATCACCCCTTACATAGCCACGAGATCCCTCCGTTCCAACGCAGAAAATCTCATCAACGCCCCAAGGTTTAGGAAAGCACGTTCAGGAGGAAGACGGTTCTCGGTCCATGCGGCCCGTCTTTGGAACTCCCTTCCTCGGGTTCTCCGTCTGGAACCCCAATACCTTCGCTTTAGGAAACTGCTTAAGACACATCTTTTTCCCTAGCTTCTATGTCCCCCTCGTGAACTCAGCCTCGGTCCTCAGTTTTACTTTTTTAGGGTTCCTCAGCGCTGGGATACCTCCTGGTGACTATGCGCTTTATAAAAAATAAATAATAATAATAATAATAATAACGTCATTATCGTTGAGCCTAAGGCTGTACCCAATTCCGTGTAGAAGGCAGTCGGGTTCTTTCTTAAGTCGGGTAGAGTCTTTCTAAAAGTCAAAATATCTTGCCGGTCCCACGGCTGATAGACCCAGTTATATACAACCCTTCCCTTCGCATCTGGGTTGTTGATGTCGTCGTGTGTTCCCTGACCCCGTGGGGGGACCCAGTAGGGGGCAGCTTCTTTAATGGGCATCATGGCATCGGCCCTTCCTCCCTGGGGCTTAGTTGCTATGGGGGTTTCTGTTTTGGTGGTCTGTCCATGTTCTTTAAGGTGTCGGTAGACCTCGAGTGTACGAGTGAAGAGGTTCGTTACATCGCCCTCTCTTTCTTCCCCAATGTCTATCTTCCTATATAGGGCCGCTAAGCCTTCGGGACCTTTATCGTGGTACCTATCCTCATATGCATTCAGGGCGTGATAACAGAGCCGTACGACGAAGTGTCGTCTGCGGCTGTCGGCATACGAGTTATACACGTCTGTTATATACTCCTCACTTTCTTTTCGTTCCACCAGCGTCCCTACTATCTTGTCAATTCCTGCTCGTTCATCCTTAGTTAATCGATTCATTCTGGTGGACTCTTTCTTTCCTATCTCATGGTCGTCTGGCGTTGTAGTCGACGTTGGGTTCGGCACAAGAGGCTCAGCCGGCGCGGAGGCCGTGAGGGCCGAGGCCCCTGTACTGCTTTCGCTCGTGTTCGGGGGTTGTGGGAGTTGCACTATTGATTGGGAGGGTGCATACGGAGGGGGCATGTAAATGATCGGGGGACCTAACAGTAATTCGTCATTCGTTCGCTGCTTGGAGGACAACTCAGGGTAGAGCAAAGAAGGGGTCCTAACAGCGTACTGGCCTGAGGTTTCGGGCTCCTGTCTTAGTTTAGTTTCCCTTCTCTCCTTTATGTCTTCTTCTAACTTTCTAGCGGCAAGGTGAGCTGCCTTTCGTAATTCCTTTTCTGCTTTTACTTCTTCCCTCTTTTTCCGTTACGTCGCTTCTTTGCGCCACATGCCGATACTGTCAAGCATAGTAGGCGTCGTCTTATTGCTACGCAGAGCTATTTCTAGCGCTTCTATCTTATGGTCGTCGAAGGATCCCATCAGTGGCCACTGACTTTCGGGGTCCTTCTTGGTATATTTATGCCACAGCTTGCTATAGGCTACGGCGACTAGTCCATATTTAGTGAACATGTCCTTATTAGGGGTGCCTTCCAGTGGAGCCGGGTGGTTCACCTCTAATAAGCGGTCCGGGCAGAACCAACTACCAATCAGTGGGGAGAAGATAGGCATGACGGGTTTCAACGGGGACAAAAGTCAGCACTACCTATCTTTTCACTGCTTGCAAAGACTAGACAGAATATCTCTATTCTTCGTTATTTGTAAGCAGAGAATACCTCCAAAGAACCAATATCGAACAACTAGTGTTCGGACAATCAATCAATCAATCAATGGGGAGATAAAGATAGGCACGACGGGTTTCAACGGGGACAAAAGTCTGCGTTACCTACCCTTCACTATTTGCAAAGACTAGACAGAATATTCCTATTCTACGTTATTTGCAAACAGAGAATATCTCAAAAAGCACTATTCTTCAAAACAATCAATGTTCGGACAATCAATCAATGGGGAGATAAAGATAGGCACGACGGGTTTCAACGGGGACAAAAGTCTGCGTTACCTACCCTTCACTATCTGCAAAGGGAGAGAGAGAGAGTATTTCTACTCCTCCCCGTTTGTAGACAGCGAATATCTCAAAAAGAACAATCAATGAGCAATACTAGTATTTCCAAAGCATCAAACAATCAATCAATTATTTCTCAATTTGTCGTGTATCACGACCTTACCCGGACCGCGTGGACAGTTTCTCGTCTTCCGCCTCCAGCGCCCGATCGTCCTCTACTCTCCGTATTTGCCGCGGCACTCCTGATGGTTCCCAGTCAGGACCGTAGATCACTCGAGAGAGGTCTGCTCGGAACCAGTGAAGTTCGGATGATCGGCTGCCAGACGAGGGTCTATTGGGCAGGAGCTCTCCCGATCGTTGCAGTCGTTCACTCTGTCGTCGGGACCTCTCCCACTGGATCCACGTGTCGCTGATGGGCCCCACGTTTGGGACGCCAATTGTTAAATGGTAGCGGCAGTTTCAGTCGATAACCTTTCAAGTATTTGCCCGGCGGTAATCGCCTCTCATACCACTCGATAATTTACCAATAAAAGAGGCAGGCGCCGGAGACTGGAAGGCAGGAAACAAAGTTTTATTCCGTCGGAGCAGAACACATCAGATCAGACAGCAAGGTATCGTCACGAGGTGCTCTAACCGCATCTCTGAGACCTGGTCTCTTATACACCGGTTTATTGCTTTATTACATATAGTACATTCTTGAGATTCTCTTGATGCCTGAAAGAACATCCCCTGAAGCCCCGGCTCAGATTCGATCCCACACATAGTTACAGTAGAGGTTCCCACCCTACCCGCAGTGGGAGATGGCTATCGCGCAGCAGGGAATTCCGCTAATTCCCGGGGGTATGTGCAACCGGCCGGGTCTCAGGGGGTAGGGGCTTTGATCTACTGTAATCCCTTTGATGCGGGGTGTTTCTCTTACAGTAGGGGCAATAAACTGCATCCGCAGGGCTAGGTGATGGCCTGGGACCAGTTCGGACAATGGGGCGCAGAGGAAGGGGGTTATCAAAGGAGAGGCATGACCATGTATGGGATGTCGGTCGGATGTGGTTCCGTAGCAGGGTCGCGCAGAAGGAGAGGGTTTATGGCCTGTATGAGAGAGCGGGGGTGGCCGGCGCGCGGGGGATGCTCGCAGCGCCGGGGGAAAGCGCTGGCGATCGAGAGTGAGCGGGGAGAGAGAGTGGGGTGCCTAAAATGGCGACCGTGCATTTGCTATGCGTGGCGCTGGGGAGAGGCAAGATGGCGCAGATAATGTTCAGTTTGCACGCTAAATTTCCACAGTAGCACCCGAACTACGCCGCATCATCAATGCTTCCTTCGGATCTGGCATTTTCCCCAATAACTGGAAGTGGGCAGAGGTCAAGCCCCTCCTCAAAAAACCCTCAGCTGACCCGACAGGCCGATCTCTCTCCTTCCCTTCACAGCTAAAGTCACAGAGAAATTCGTCAATACCCAGCTGTCCACCTTCATCAAAGAAAACGCCATCCTCTGCTCCTCCCTGTCCAGATTCTGCAGTAACCACAGCACCGAGAGTGCCCTCATTGTCTCCACCGATGACATACGCTTGCTACTCGACCAGGGCCACACTGCAGCCCTCATCTTGCTTGACCTCTCCACAGCCTCTGACACCGTCCCCCACCGCACTCTTGCAGCCAGACTTCATGACGCGGGCATACGGGGAACCACCCTCAACTGGATCCGCTCCTTTCTCGCCGGCAGAACCCAAAGGATCAGACTCCCACCCTTCCTCTCCGAACCCACAGAGATCATGTGCGGAGTACCCCAAGGATCATCACTCAGCCCCACACTCTTCAACATCTACATGACCCCCTTGCCACCATCGTCAGACAGCATGGGTTCAGTATAGAATCCTACGCCGACGACACCCAGCTCATCCTCTCCCTCTTGAAGACCCCCGAAGACACCAGACTCAGCTTCCAGGAAGGAATGAAAGATGTCGCAGCTTGGATGAGCAACAGCTGCCTAATGCTCAACTTGGAGAAGACAGAGGTCCTCGGACCCTACTCCACCCCTTGGGACACCTGGTGGCCCTCCACCCTCGGAAACCCACCCTCCCCGACGGACCATGCCCAGAACCTCGGCATCATTCTAGGCTCCTCCTTCACCATGACTCGCCAGATCAACGCCGTTGCCTCAACCTACTTCAACTCTCTCCACATCCTCCACAAGACCTTCAAGTGTATCACCGTTGAAGCCAGAAAGACCATCACCCACGCACTCATAACCAGCAGACTGGACAACAGTAACACCCTCTACACTGGAATCAACAAATCCCTGCTACACAAACTCAAGACCATCCAGAACACTGCAGCCAGACTCGCCCTCAGCACCCCATGACATGAGCACATGACCCAGCACCTGTGAGACGTCCACTGGCTCCCCGTCGAGAATAGAGTAACCTACTCACCCACGCCTACAAATCCCTCAACAACATCAGACCCAAATACCTCAACGAAAGATTCTCTTCCCACGTACCCAAAAGAAACCTCTGCTCTGCTGACCTCACCCTTGCAGAGACCCTGCGCATCAGCAGAACCAGAGCAGGTGAAAGAGCCTTCTCCTGCGTCGCGGCCAAGGGCTGAAACGAGCTCCCAGTCAACACCAGCTGCTCTCCTACCCTACACATCTTCAGGAAGAGCCTCAAGACCTGGCTTTTCGGCTGACCCAGAGCTGCACCCCCCCATTCACCTTGAGACCCTCACGAGTGAGTAGCGTGCTTTAAAAGCCCCTGATTGATTGATTGGTTGGTTTCTGACCTCTATTTTGCCTCTTTCTGCTAATTTCTCACCTTTATTTTGCATCTATCTGTTCGTTTCTCAACTTTATTTTGCTTCTTTCTGCTCATTTCTGACCTTTATTTTGCATCTTTCTGCTCATTTCAGACCTTTATTCTGCCTCTTGCAACTTATTTCTGACCTTCATTTTTGCCCTTTCTGGTAGTCTCTGACCTCAATTCTACTACTTCTTGCTGCTTGTTTCTGACCTTTAGTTTGGCTCTTTCTGCTCGCTTCTCACCTTTATTTTGCCTCTTTCTGCTCATTGCTGACCTTTACTCTGCCTCTTTCTACTCATTTCTGACCTTTTCTTCTGCCTCTTTCTGCTAGTTTCTCACCTTAATTTTGCCTTTTTCTGCTCGGTGAAGACCTTTATTCTGCTTCTTGCTCCTCATTTCTAACCTTTATTCTGCCTCTTTCTGTTCCATTCTGACCTTTAATCTGCTTCTTTCTGCTCGCTTCTGACCTTTATTTTGCCTTTCTGATCGTATCTCACATTCATCTTGCTTCTTTCAGCTCATTGCTGATCTTTATTCCGCCTCTTTCTGCTAGTTTCTCACCTTTATTTTGCCTCTTTCTGCTGTTTTACCCTAGGACCTCAGAGGAGCCTCAAGGCCCCCGTGGTCCCAGCCTGTTCCCCGCCTCCTGCAAGAGTTTGCATTGCTGCTGCATGAAGGGAGCTGCTGGAAAGGCAGCTCCCTCCATGCAGGACCAATGGTTTCATCTCTTCCTCTACCCGCATGTCTGCAGGCAGGGAAAGAGATGAAACCTCCGCTTCCAGCAGGCGGAAGCACTTTGACAGCTCCCGCCCTCTGGAAGCGAAGTGTTTGCCTTTGCTTGGTGGGAGCTGTTAAAGCTTCAGCCAAGTGAAAGCAAACAGCTATGTCCTGGGGATGGGGGCCCCAGGACATAGCAGGAGCCGGCCCTGGGGGTGGCGTTCCCCGGGGCATATATATCTCCAGGAGGGAGCCATGTGGTCCCCCTCCTTTGATCTGCTAGGGTCGGCTCCGGGGAGGTGGAGACCCTGGGGCCGTATATGGCCTGGGAGGGGGACACGTGGGCCCCCTGCCACTTTAAAATTTTATTTTGGGTCCGGGATGTGGTGGTCTCTGGGACACCCACGTACTCCCCAATTTTGTTCAAGTAGCCACAGGAAGATGGTGGTCCCCGGCTTGTGACAGCCCAGGAGTCGGGTCCATGTGGCCCCCGCCATTAATTAAATAAAGCACCGGGAAAGTGGTGATCCTCTGGGCTCAAAGAGCCTCAGGAAGGGTGCCCCATGCATCACCGCCTTTTTTTTTACAAAATTCACTGGGACCTGGCATACCCTTTTCAAAACAAGAACTGGAGCCCATTCTTGGTTTTTTCATTTTTGCTGCAAATTCATGAATTTCATGAATTTGCTGCAATTAAAAAAAAAAAGCTTTTTTGCCCTGCCGGGGTCCCTCTGAGTCGAAGGCTTGAGGGTTGGGGTATCCTTAAACTGCTCCCTTTTCCTTTTTTTACGTTTTAATTTTGGGACTCACCTGAAGCCAGGTCCCAAAATGGCTGCCAACACTTCCTGGTTGAAGTGTTGGCAGCCAATCAGAGCTCTGCAGTTTTCTGCACAAGCTTGTTATTCTTTGCGCATTAACCCTCAGTTGTGCAGAATATCCATGGAATGACTTAAGTGTCTTTTTGAGAGAAGCAAACTCTAACACTAAATGCATCAAATTCAAGATACCAGGAGAACTTAAAGATAGAGTTGTGTATCTGTCAAGTTTGTGCAGTGTAACATCTGCGGCAAGCAATTATCAAGAGAGACTGGTAAAAAGTATTCTTATGGAACAAGTTCCATGTGAAAGCACCCTACAACCCTCCTCAGAAGGATATACAATCACTTGATGCAGTAGGACAAAAGTGGAGGAGAACCACATCTGTAGTAGTTTTGGGGAAACCTTCAAATGTTCAACAAATAACACTACCAGTTAAATATCTGGAACTCATTTCTGGAAATAAAATTAGCCCCGAAGGTGTGGATTTTCTAGATGCCCCTCTCATCAAGGATGAAGTTTATGCTGCTCTCACGGATCTTCCCTCTGTAAGGGTTGACAAAATTCCATTCACATTTCATAAAGTATTCTTCCTAGCTTTAGGTACTGTTTCCGGAACACTGATGGGCAAAGGCGGGCTTGCCTTAGGCATGGCTTCGGCACGCCAGCGGTGCATCCGCTGTGTGTGACTGTGCCGCAGCCGCCATTAAGTAGAGGAGGGGGGCGGGACAAGAGGTAGGGAGCAGGGGCTGCGTCGGGGAGGGTCCACAGGGGCAGCAGCGGCGGGAACCTAGCTTTAAACAATTCCTAAGTCAGGAGGAATGCGGGCGAGTTTTAACCAGTATACAAAATTAAATTAAGAAGAATCAGTGAGTCCGGAGGAATGCGTGAAATGAAAAATAATGATCACCTTGAGGCTGGGCGGGCTGCCGGAGCGAACCCTACACAGCAGAGGACTCGAGGTTGCAGCGGTGAGGCGGAGCTGCTGGGGAGAGTGCTGGCCTAAACCAGTATGAGACTCAGGTGGTAGCCAATAAACACATACACACTGCTGATGTACATACTGTGGGAGAAGCAGTTTACCTGGGAGTTAGAATTACATCAGATTGTTGAATCTAATCTAGCTCCGGTAATTTAAAAAACAAAAAGAGATTTATGAAGGATGGATAATCTACATGTGTCCATGGTTGGTAGCTACAATGTTGTCAAGATGCTATTCTTACCCAAGATGTTGTACGTCTTCAGGGCAATCCCACGTACATTTGAAAAACAATGGTTTAAAATGATGAAAGACATGGCTAGCAGTTTTATCTAGCCATCCACCAAGGCCAGAAGGGGTCTCAAATACCTGATGCTAACTAGAGATAGAGGTGGCGGAGCCATCCCCAATTTTAAACATTATTACTGGGCCGCTGCTCTACAATACTTGAGATCCCTCATTGGTAGGAATGAGTAAAATTGCTGAGCTGGAGAGAGCATTCCTCCCATATACAAATTACTAATAGGGGAATATGCTTGAAGCGGTTTTCTAAAGATGGTTGAACCAAGCTATTTTAAGAAATTTAAGTTGACGACTCTTTATTCAGCTTTTAACTGGACCTGAGCAATTAAGAGGAAAATAATCGGAATTGGGAAATTTAGCTACCATGCCCCAAAATGGGTAGTTCAATGTCTTCCCTCGCAGTCCCAGGATTCTTGTTTTCTTAGGTAAGAGGCCAAGGGGCTTAAAAGTTTAGGAAATTTTTGTACGGGAGGCACAGTGGCATCATTTGAAGAACTGCAACAGGACTACAGGCTGGATAAGTGAGAATTTTTTAATTACCTTCAGATTCGTGATTTTCTTTTAAAAAAGTGGTGGCGACCTAGTGGATTTGCCAAGACGAATACATAAGTGCTATGTGGGTATGTGAGTGAACGTGTGACTGCTTCTGTCCCTGCCTAACTGGGTGTGTGTGTTAGTGGCTCTATGCTATTGTACATAGAGATGTGAGTCACAGTATGGGGGCAGACTGGGGGACATATTTACAAGCCCCTAATGCCTCCAGAGCATCACTTTTTCTGATGCTCTCATCCCAATATTTACAAGGTGGCTTTAAGCCACTTAATGGGCCTAATTCCACCTGGTAAATATGCCCCAGTCTGCTGCAGCAAAGGGGGGGTGATGGGTGTTGCTGTGGGCATTCTTCCACAACAGCCATTGCTTTTGATGCTGTCCCATATTTACAAGTTATGGGGCACTGCCAAAAATATGACAAGGAAATACCTGGTCTTAAACCGGCGATACAAGGAGAAATGTTTTATTTCTCCTTGTTTTTTGCTCTTCCCATTTGTGCTGCATTCTGCAGCACACATAGAAACAGCAAACCACCTGTAAAGTCACCCTTGCAACATGGCACAAGGGTGCCTGCATTAGGCAGTTTTTAGAGCGCCAGCACTAGGGGAAATGCAGGGGTGAGCTGTATTTTTGTAAATACAGCGCTTCAATGCTTTTAAAAATGTCAGAGCATGGCATTAGCAATTTTGGAGTCATATCGTGCTTCGACATTTTTTTGTAAATATCCCCCTGGATGTATAACTGGACATATGGGTCTCTAAGTGCATATGTAACTCACTGAACCTTCAAAAGTGTATATCTTACCTTTTAAGCACATAGAACCCTGCCTACCTTAGGGGTGATGTCATTGTACTAGACGGGAAGTATAAGGGTTGGCAAGGGGTTTTAAATACCAAGCCAACATAGCAGTAAAACTGCACACACAGGCTCTGCAGTAGCAGGCCTGAGCAATGCTTAAAGGGCTACTTGTCTGAATAGGCGAATAGGAGTGTCAGTACTTCAGTACATATCTACATATCTGTATCAGTCCCTCTGTGAGTGTGTCCCTAGATATGTAAGTAACCATGTCAGTATATGACTTGCTCTCTTAGTAACTTTATGAGTCTGTAAATGTGTATGTGAGTGGATGTATGGATTGATTTCTGGCTGTATTAGTGAGTATTGTGGTATTTAACTGTGTGTGCAACCAGCTTAGTTACTACTCAATAGATAAGTGCTTGCTTCTGTCAATCTCTCACTGGATGTTTTTTTAAATATGTATGTAAGTAGCTGTATGGGCGGGTGACTAGGTATATAATTGAGTGTATAGGTGCGTAAGAGTATGTGTAACTGACTGTCAGAGTGCTGGGTCCATGATTTCCTGTACAGGTGTGTGAGTAGGTAAGCCAGTGCCTATATGAGTGTGTAAATAATTTGGTAAGTGTATGTATAGGTGAGTAAATGGGTGTGTGAATGGTTCTAAGTCTGTGTGACTGAGTGTGGCAGTCACTGTCTGGTTATGTGACTATTGGGTACATACGTGCTTTAATGGGACTGTAACTGGGTGTGTAAGTGCCTGCCTGACTGTGTGAGTGGGGTAACATTTACATACTATTAAATTGCATACTATAAGCAAACACCCACATATAATTTTAAACACATTAATTCATACTGGCTTACTGAAATTACTGTTTTTATAATTCCAATTCCTCTTTCTCTTCCTGTGTACTCTATTTTTAGTTAATGTTATCATCTAAGCTACCTTCTATATTGCCTTCTAATATAGTGTCTGAAAGCTACACATTTTCTTCCATCTTATATAAACTCACAATTTTTATCTAAATATTCTTTTTTTATACTACAACCTAATTAACATACCTGTAAAGGTTATTAGCTGTTCTCCAACTTTAATTTCTATTTCTGTTAACATCTGTTTTCATTGGAAATCTCAAGTCAAAACTATGATGATCCTCCTCTATTCTCAGCACAAAAGCAGCTAAAATGGCTACCCTTCACCATGTGCTCTTACATACACTCCTGTAGTTAACAAATCACAGGCTTTCTTTCATCTTTAAATTTTGTTATACTACTTCTAAATGGTCAGTATTTCTAACCCTTTTCATGTTTCCCGAAAAGAAGCCCAATTTATTTTTTTCTGTGACTACGCAGATCCACTACGATGATCAGCATTGCCCTCCCATGTAAATTCACGGTGGATCCATTGATCTGCACCGAAGCCCGTAGAAACATTTAACGATCTACTATTAATAGTTTGCATCTCTGTTTTACATGTAAAAACTACTAAATTAACAGCCAAACACTCCATAATTACCAATGTTGCCACACCACTCTTTTCGAATTTCACAGTGCAGTTGTTTTTGTTCCCATACCCCATATTCTTTTAGCTGTGTGTCTATGGTGACCATGTTAGCAGCACTCTCTACCTTCCACTAGGTCAAAAGTCCACATTACTTTCTGTAAGCAGTATACCAGCTTCAAATTAAACTGTAGCAGATGTGGTTGACTGGTTGCAATTTCAAGCATATCCTAAACAACATACTGTTTTTTATTTTTTCAAAACTAATCACAAATGTACCTACTTTTTTCTCCAAATCACCACCTAATTTTAGTTCCATGCACATCTCCATCATCCAATCAAATATGTTTTTTTATATTCTACTTGCTGTCGTCCATTTTAGCTCCCTTTCGTCTTCAAAATTGACTCATTCTATTACAGCCTTCTCCACTGAGTTACCCCTCTTTCCCGCTAAAGTAGTCATAGTGCGGATTCTAGGTTAAACTTTAGGTTATACTTTAGAGTTTTGAGCATCGCTGTTCCCAAACCAAAAGCATACATACACTCATAATAGCAGCAGTTTTTCTTCAACCACGACCATTTATGTAAAACAACAACACATTTAATACAGTAGTTATATAACTGACTACATAGGTATCTAAGAGAGTGTGGGAGGGCCTCAAAAGGTCTGTAAGAAGGAGTGTCAGAGGTTTTGCTGTTGTGGGTTTCACCATCAACCTCTCTCTGCTTCTTGATGAGTTGAGGGTGGTGGCGCTGGTGTTGGTAGTCATGCCATACAGTCTACAAACATCTTCTCTTGTGTCCTTCAGTTGTATCTGTCCAGCCAGGGGCACGAATGTCAGGGGCTTGTTTTAGAAGAATGAACAAGCCGACGTCATTGTGTGCTTCAACTTGAAATACGTTAGTATATCACGGGATTGATTTTCCCACCCTTTCGCAGATGACCAAGAGTTCTGCACTTCCTGCCCCTATGTAGATGTCCCATTCACTTCAGCCCCAGTCTACTTGTCGTGAGCCGGACGGTCAGGCTGTTTAGTAAGTGAAAAGCTGGGGAATAAAGGCGAGTGTCCCTGTATTGTCTGCCCAGCGCATAACACGCCATCATGGTCGAGGTCACAGTGTTCAATACTGACCTCGGGTATAACATTTTGCCTGCTACGCTGGTATTGCTTGTGGGGTACAATGTGGGCAATCACCTCACATCTGATCAGCACACTGCTCCCTCAATTTTCTACCTGTCAGCCAACAAGTATAAGGAGATTTCAAAGCCAGATCAAAATGCGAGGGGCATTTAAAACTTCACCTATATCTCAATGTATTCAATTGTGTTGAACCCTGAAAAAGCGATGATAATCGTGGAATTTGTGATAGCCTCGAAAAGATTGAACAATTGAATAGATTAAGATACGAATGAATTTTGATATGCATAGCTCATCTGTGATTGGATTGCCTCTTGTGTGCCTATTTCTAATCAGTTTCTTCCCACAACAATAAGTGACAGATGCTGCTGTGGCGGGAAGAACAAATATAAAGCAAAGTGGGCTTCTACAGCATAATCATGGCACATTGGTCCAGGGCCCGAGAAGTCCTAATGTTAAGAAGTCCCATCTCAGGCCGGGCTGTTTTCTTGCCCATATTAGGCTGGACAGTGAAGACCTAAACATGGTGAAGAAAACCTGAGGCAGTAGAACAGGGACACTGACACATTTATCCATGCTTGATACCAGCTCATTTTGACTACGGAAACACCTTTATCAATGACCGTATAGTTTATTTAAATTAGAACCTGGAAATTAAGTGAGATCCTGCATTCCTGCATAAGTTTCTTGGCATGAACATGTTACCTTATATATATGTGATCTTCAAACGCTTTCAGTGGCCTTCAGAATTAAACGTTATTAAATAGTTTTTGTTTTTGAATCTGTCCAATATTTGAGGCCTCAGTTGGTACAAAGTCTGTGTAACGTTGCTGTTCATGAACCTGAAATTCTTTCACCCAATAGTGTCCATTAATTTTACTATCTTGCACATGGTATGTCTTCTTATCTGCGCTGTGGTCTTCACTGAATATGGAACTGATGCTGAACAGGCCCAAGGTAACTCAGTGAGTTAGCTCTATAAGTTATCAGTGAGTCACTTGTGTATTATTATAAGATCACCAGTTCAAGTCTCTGCAGGTTTTATTACACTTTTTATCCTTCTGTATTGAGAAATGGAGTGCCATGAAGTTGTTCAATAGTGATGCCAGCTGCTTATGTAGCTTCAAATGTTTTTGTAGAAAGTACTATGCAAAATTCCGATTAATTTATTGAGTGAGTTTTCCTACGTGTGCATTTATCTCTAGGATGTGGTTCCAAATACGTTGCCCAGTCAACGTTTTATCTTGGTTAAAAGTGTATTTCTATCCCCCTGTTGAATGGTGGGTAGAAACTCCAAATAAATGAAACGAGATGAAAGAGTAAGCCTGATATGCAGTACCCAGTCATTTGTTTGAGGTGTAAGGGGTCTGCTCTCGCCAGCATGACCCCTAGGCATTCTTTGGCCTAGCAGGGGTCTTGTGCAAGAGCAGCCCTGATGATGCTTCCAGTTCTGAAAATGACAAACTTTAAATAACTTTTGCAAGAAGGACATCTTCGTCATAAAAAACCGCATTAGGCTATTTAAGTGGGCAGAAAGCAATGAACCCGGAAGCAATCGAGGGAGCAGGCTTCTCGCTTCAGAAAGGAGCTTCGCAGCCCCCGGGCCTTTTTCCGCCGATGGATGGATAGCTGTGTCGAGATGTGCATGTCTTTAACCTCATCTTCCTCTAATGGTTTTTGTTTTCAGTGTCATTCATCATGTGCCGGGCCTCATAATCCTCGATTATACAAATGTGCAGCCCCCGGGGGCTCTGATCGTCATGACTGGAGCTGTTGGGCAATGCTTAATGATCCTAACAGCTTGATTACATTATATTCTGATATATTTGAGCATGCAACAATAAATCTAGATAACCTGTGTTTTCTTTCGGCACTGCTAAAAATATTGAGCCACTTTAGATAATATTCACTCTTTAGAAAATATTGAGACATTTTACATAACCAGGACCTAGAAGTGATTGGGATTTTCCAAGATTTAAAAAAAAAAAAAAATACATATAAAATACATGACACAGTTTAAGATGAAGCAAAAATGAATCTAAAAATGAATATTGTTTGCAGGGTACAGGGCATATTTTAGCAGGGTATGGGAATGCTTTATTTAGTCTACCTGGGAAGTAGTTCTATAACATATGATATTCCAGGATTCCCCTGTATATCTACTATTTCCATATAACATCATAGTAAATGCTTATGGTATAGAAATACATTTTCCCTTCTTGGTAGGCTCACCTACCAATCTCTGTAAGAGACTAGCACAAAGATCAAGTTGGCACACACAATAATGATGAAGAGTTTACTCATCGCACATGTATGACTGCACTTTACGCACACATAAGTCCTGATTCACAAGTTTGACCTAATTGAAGGGGAAGGGATGGACAAAAAGCACAAATACTGCTGAGTTCCACCCTCCATGTTTCGACATTTTGCATTGGTTCTACTGATCCGTTTCAGTGACATAGACCTGCTGAGGGGTTGCTGTTTAGTTGGAAATGCCCTTTGCCTGAGTTGCAGGCAGGAGCCTCTTCTTTGAATGAACCCACATGCATGTTTCAACCCAGTTGAGCATTGTCGTCATATGTGCTCAATGATCTGCAGTACCTAGGTACTGTAAAATGCTGCCACCCACAGGGGGCTCTGTGGTCTGGAGGGAGGAAGAGAGTCAGACTGCTTTCTCTTCATCAGACTGTGAGTTACGGACAGTGTTGGCACAGTGCATTGTTAATAGTAGGATCCGACTATTCCTGGTACCTACCGGCCTCGCTGTGCATCAGGTACAATGCTACTTTTTTCAGTACTAGATATTTCATGTATTTACATACTTTTTTTTTTTTTTTTTCCAAAACCTTTATTCTTTTAAATCAGTGACATAGCTATTCAGCCGACAACCTGGAGGTACGGCAGCTTTAGAAACACAACACATGCGAGCGTCCACATTTCACTGGCAGGAGAGTTAAAGGTTCAGTTTTAAATAAACACAAACCCAAACCTAAACACAAGCAAGGCGATAAGTGCTGAAAGCATAAAAAGGGTTCCCATCAGGGGGAGCGAGCCCCATTTCGTCCAACAGACACAGGTCGATAACAAGGGAAAGGAGGGGAAGTCAGAGACTCAAGAAGACAAACACATAGCAGCAAGAAGTACAAAGCCGGAAAGAAAGCTAAGGGGAGAGCTGCTCCTCAGGCGGGTCCGGGTCTGGGGGCAGGCATATGCCCCCTCTGTACTGGTTCCATCGCCCCCATACAGAGTGCCATTTCCGAGGGCGCCCTCGAGCACAATACACTGTCTTCTCCCTAAACATGCTCCAATCCATGTTTTCCATCCACGCTGTCAATGTAGGAGGCCTAGTAGAGCCCCACAGACGAGCGATGTCGCGCTTGGCTACCATGTTCCCTAGGGTCACCCATTGAGTCTGTGCCGCGTCGTGGTCAGTAGGACCCCAAACATTCAGGAGACAACACCGCGCCTCAGGCTGCATGACGATGCCCGTCACCTCCCCCATCACATCGTGGATTTGCTTCCAAAACTCCATAATCGCACCGCATTCCCAAATAATATGTAGGAAGGTGCCCACCATACCACAGCCTCTCTTACATAAGCCCTCCTCAGAGAAACCCATATGGACCAGCCTGGGCCCCGTCACGTAGACCCTATGGAGTATTTTAAGCTGCACCAGCCGCAGGCGCGCGGGGATCGCGACCTCTTTGGGAGAAGAAACTGCATACTGCCAATCCTCATCATCGAGTTCGAGGCCATCCCTGGTCCATTGCTCGCGCAACCCTAGTAGAAGATCCGCCCGAACATTAATTAGTTTCTTATAAATGAGCGAGATCGTACTCTCTGGCATATGGCCATCCAGGATCCGGTCCTCTAACGGAGAGGACTCAGGCACCTTCTCCCCTTCTACAAGGACTGACCGCAAGGCGTGGCACACTTGAGCGTATCGGAAGAACTCCGTGCTCCCTAGCTCATATTCCTTCTTCAGCTCCTCGAATGACTTTATCCTACCCTTTACCAAAAGGTCTCCAACCCTGGATATGCCGATCAGGTCCCATTTCTCAAACCCTTTTGTATGCCAAAGCTTTCCCAGAATATCAGAGTCAAACAGAGGGGTGGCAAGGGTAAGCTTACCCCTCCAGCCCAGTAAATCCGTCACCACCTTCCATACATGCACGGCCACCCTGGTGGGCCCCGTAAGGGTTAAGTCCGACGACTTCGAGTACAACGCTCTGTGGTAATTACCCCCACGTAGTAACCATCGGTCCATGGCGAAGCCGGGGCTCAGCGCCGGACCATATACACCATGGTTAATCGCGCTCAACTGAGTGGCCCAATAATAACGTCGAATGTCTGGAAGCGCGATACCACCGTCATACCATGGAAGCGTCAACTTAGCAATCGCTATGCGCGGACGCCCTTCCCACAATAGCGCGCGCTGGTGGCTTTCGACCTCACGGAAATAACTGGCCGGGACCAAGTCAAGGGTATTCTGCAGGGCATAGAGGAAACGGGGCAGAGACATCATTTTAAACAGGGCGGCACGGCCAAGGAGGGAAAGCGGCAAGCGCCGCCAGCCCGCCACGTCCCGTCGCAGACGTGCCAAGGGAGGGAGCAAGTTCTTCTCGTATCGTAAAATGGGGTCGGTGGAAATATAAATCCCCAAGTACAAAAAACCCCTCTGGGCTATCTGGATCGAGCAGTTGCGCGGGACAGGCGGGACATCCCCACACAGGACATACAAGTATGACTTCCCCCAATTGATGACAAGACCAGAGTTCCTACCGAAAGAAGTCAAGACGTCACAAACCACTATAAGAGATTTCTGAGGCGAGGTATAACAGAATATCGTCGGCGTAAAGTGAAATACGGTCTTCGTGGTCAGGCGACCAACGAATCCCACGTATATCGGGGTGCCATCGTATCCACGCCGCCAGCGGCTCAAGAGCAAGGGCGAACAACAACGGCGACAGGGGACAACCCTGCCGGGTGCCTCTCCCGAGCTCGAACGGTGTCGACGCCCGCCCGTTCACCACGACGCTAGCAAGAGGCCCCTCATAGAGCAACCTCACCCAGCCTACAAATCCAGGCCCAAAGCCGAACTTGGCTAGCACAGCCCACAGGTATGCCCACTCCACCGTATCGAAGGCCATCGTGGTATCGCGGGACGCCACAATAGCCGGCTCTCGCATCGTGCCCGTCCTAGCAATCACTCCATGGAGACATCTAAGATTCAGTGCAGTGTTACGGTGCGGGATAAAACCCGACTGATCCGGGTGGATCAAGTCGCCAAGCACCCGGACCAGGCGGTTAGCAAGGATCTTAGCAAGGATTTTCGGCTCGGCGTTGAGAAGTGATATCAGCCGATAGGAGCCACACTTGTCCCGGGGCTTACCGTCTTTATGTATGACCACAATCGTCGCCAGCCGTTGATCAAGCGGAAGAAACCCATTCACCCGTGCCTCCACGAACATGGCGCGCAGGTGAGGAGCCAACTTATCCGGGCGAAGCTTATACAGCTCAATCGGCAGACCATTTGGGCCCGAGGCCTTACCGGAGCGCAACGCACGGATAGCACACGCCACTTCGTCTACAGTTATATCGCCATCGAGGTCATCCCTATCAATGGCAGAAAGGCAGGGCAGAGCGATATCACGCAGAAGGTCACACGAGTCCTCAGTCGGCCTATCCGAGACCGAAGTGTATACCGTACGAAAATAGTCCGAGAAACACTGAACTATACCGTCGGGGTCAGTGACAACCTCTCCCCCATCCATCGACAACTCCGGCACCACTCGATTAACACGCTCTTTTTTATCCAACCACGCCAGCAATTTCCCGGCCTTATCACCAACATCGTACAATCGACCCTGCTGCTCCCTATTGAGGGTCTTGGCAGCGTTTGTCACCAGATCCCTATATTCCAATTGCTTCAAGCTCAAATTATGCAGTGTGGCCGTTGCAACATCCTCTTCCAAAGCCACTTCTAAAGCCGCTATCTCGTCCTCTACTTGCGTCACCTCGGCGTCTCTCCGCCGCTTGGCGGCCACTCCCAAGGAGAGGGCCTCCCCTCTCAATACAGTCTTAAAAGCTTCCCACAAAGACACCGCCGATTCAACTGAACCCTGATTATCTTGAAAATAGTGATCAACTGTCTTCAGCAACGCACTGCGCAGCTTGGGGTCACAAAAGTACCAGGGGTTAATGGGAGCCACCCTGCCCCCGCCACCCGGCCAATATCCAGACGGGCCCACACCGGCGAATGATCAGAAATGCCCCGTGCCATGTGCCTAGCCTCAGATACCAATGAGGCGTGCGCAGCCAGAGTGAGCAGGTAATCGATCCGAGAGAGACTCCCGTGGGCCCCGGAATGAAGGGTATATTGTCTCTGAGTGGGGTGCCGTAGCCTCCAACAGTCTACCAGACCAAAAGTATCTATAAAGTCGGGGAGCCACTTCTGAGCACCCCCGGTGTCCCTGGGCGGGTACCTATCTAGCATTCCAGACCCAACCGCATTGAAGTCTCCTCCCACCACTAGCATCCCTTCGGGGAGTTCCAACAAGGCCTTGCCCAGATCAGCAAACGTGGAGGCCTGCAGGGCAGGAGGGACATAAACAGAAACCAATACCAACGTTCTGCCCTCCCACCTCCCCGCCACAGCCACAAAGCGCCCCCTGTCATCAGCGATGGTGGAGTCAACCTCAAATGGTAGGGAAGCTCTAACAAGTATGCCCGCACCCCTGGAGCCCGAGGAAAACCCCGAGTGAGCAATGAATTTATAACCCTTCCTGTTAAGTGCATAACATGTATTCCCTATAAGGTGGGTCTCCTGCAGGAGGACCACATCTGGCGAGGTCCGTTTCAAGAATTGCAGGACTATCCCCCGTTTAATACGATCCCCTAAGCCATTGACATTCCAGCTAATTACGTTTAAGCCCCTATCCCCCATCCCCAAACACAAAGAGACCTCCACCCCCCCGGAGAACCACGAACGGACAATACTGACAACCATTGCTACGCCTTGCAAGAAAAAAAACAACCCCCAACAACAACCCCAACATCCCGAATCCCCCCCCCTCCCTGCACCCCTGCGTCAGCTTACTAAGCCCCCCCAACTTGCAGTGTGCCTGTCGCCCTATCAAAAACAAATCTACAGAAAGTACCCCAAGGGAGGAAAGAGCTCCTATCTTCCCCCCGCCGCCCTCCCATTACTGCAGTAGGGTACGAGTCACTGTCCGGGGCTGAGTCAAAACAGACCGACACCGGGGGTATCACTTCTGTCCATCCCGGTCGCCTTCCGCTCCATCCACACGGTCCCGGCCGGGCTGTCGCCGAGGGAGCGCATCCAACCAGTCCCCCGCCATGTCCGGTGATTCGAAGAAGAAAGTCCGATCCTCATACACCACACGTAGCCTGGCGGGGAAAAGCATGGCATACTTCAGGTCCATCTCCCTAAGCCGCCGCTTCACCCCCAGGAAACTCTGCCTCTGTTTCTGCACCATCTGGGTGAAGTCAGGATAAAAGCTCACAGAGGCATTCTGAAAAGGCACCGGGCCTGTCACCCTCGATGCTTGCAGGATAGCGTCTCGATCCCGAAAATTAAAGATCCGGGCGACAATCGGCCGCGGGGGGGCTCCCACCTTAGGCCGTCCGCCAGGCACTCGGTGAGCCCGCTCCACCGCAAAAAACTTGCCAAGGCCCTTAGGCGCAAGATGATTCACCACCAAGTCCTCGACGAGTAAATCCACGGAGAGCTCCTCCGAAGTTTCCGGGACCCCAATAAGGCGCACATTGTTGCGCCGGGCCCGACCTTCAAAGTCTTCGAGCCGGCGGGCGGAGAGGTCATTCGCGGTTCGTAGCTTACGAACCTCAGCCTGGAGTTCCGAGACATCGTCCGCGAGACCAGTAGTCTTGAGGTCCAGGGACTTGACCCGCTCATTGGTTTTGCTCAGGTCCGCGCGAATCAAGTTGACATCAACCAAGATCATGTCCACCTTGTGCGCCAGGGTCTCGAATTGTCGCCCAATCGAAGATTGCATCCCATCTGTCGCCCCCTTGATATCCTGCAATGATAACTCCGAGGCTGGGGATGAATCGGCCTTCTGTGCTTCCAGCGACTGTCCCGATCCACCAGGCGACCCCTTCTGCTGGGCATAGCGATCCATATTGTTGGATTGGGTATAGCCTCCCCGCCTGGTAGTCTTAGACTTCGACTTGTCTGCCTCCGATTTGGTCGACATCTCGAACAGCAGGGCGGTCAGTCGCAAAAAGACGTCCCTCACTCAGCCAGAGGAAACAGGGTCAACTAGGACGTCAACAGCCAGCCAGGGCCGAGCGGAGATCTTCCAGACAGCAGGGGACCGGCATGAAGCACTCCCGACCCAGAGCAAGCAAAGGGCGAGAAAGCGAAAGTGAAAGTGCAGCGGCACCCGTCCGCCAGTTCACACCTCCCGAGGCCGCTGTTGTTCAATTAGTGGCCGGGCATCCTGCCAACGCAAGCCCCTGGCATCCTTCGGAGGTAGGCCGCAATCTTCCGCCATGCACAACTTCGGTTCCCGGTGGGCGATCTTAGCCCGGACAACGTCAATCGCCCCAGCTGTGACTCATCTGCAGGATTCCGTGCATGAAAATCAGGATTTAGGACAGGATGATTGCAGGAGGGCGCGAGGGTCGCGGGAGCTCAAGGCTCACGCGGCCATCTTGGTCAAGCGCTAGGCTCCTCCCCTATGTATTTACATACTTGAATCATTCCCTGTCATCAGACAGGGAGGCCCAATAGCTTTAAAAAACAGTGTTTGGTACCACAACCCCTTTATTTGAAAGAACCCAAACTTGAGCCAATAAAGGTGTAAGTGCTGAGCTCTCCTACTCCTCCTAGATACCAGAATAGCTCAGATTTCTATGAAACATGTTGTGAGGAAGTCCCAGAGAACACCTCCGCTCTAATATTTCTGTGACCTTACCCTGATACCTTCCTTGTCTTCCTCAAGCTTAAACCAGCCAACCTTCAGCTTTCAGACTACTTCAAGCTGTTTTTAGATACGTTTGTGGAAAAAAACTCTACTTTCTGGGCCAAGGAGACATTTTCTCTGTCATCAACTGTCTCCGTGACTGACAAAGATAAAAATTATTCTTCGAATCCTACAGTGCCTGCAGCCACCTCATGGCGGAGTTACCTAAAAAAAGACACTCTATAAATGGCAAACATTAACCTGTACAAACATGGGCAAGAATACAGCTGACTTGATTCTCTGACTGAAGTGCCATTCTCACTTTTGACTTTGCAGTCATCCTTGTTGATGACAACAAAGAAACCTCCATCATTGACTAATGCATTGCCAACTACATCTTTATTAAAACTTATGGAACACGCCACATAAACAACCGTGAAGAGATCCTTGTTGCCGACCAAACCCTCATCAACAATGACAAGACCATTGTTGATGATGACACTGTCGATCATCAAACCAAGGAAGTCTCTCTTCTGATTGTCAGTGTCGATCATGCCTACAGCAAGCATCCCTTCACCATCGACAGTGAGTCCAGAACTGATACCTAGTACTTTGTCAACAACAACCTCGTCCACAGCTTCAGAATTTTCTGCTCCAGTCTCCTTTTCACCAGTGGGCTTGGTGGGAAGTTTACAGACCTAAACTCTGGAATCTGAGATGGAAACTCATGTGAGTGGCTAAGACATCTCCTCAGAGTAGGCTTACAGCTCTGCACCGCTTGATTCTCGTAACCTGCCTAAATTTGTGGAATAGGTTCGGAGAAAGTGGAAACTACCAGGAATATGAATATCAGACACAGCTCATTATAGCTAACAAATCCCTTGTCATTACTACAGAGAAGCTGAAGTCAGGGAGTGCTTGTTGCATTCATGCTAACATTACAGCATATGTCAGGAAACCAGCAACTACCTCACTCTCAGCTCCATCCATGCCTCCACCAACACTGCCTCCTGAGCGAATGCCAGCTCCACCTTCTCCACCCCCTTTGCCTCATGCACTGCTAGAGACACCACCCAGGAAAATTTCCCTTTCACTAGTCCCAGCAAAATCAAAGGACTTTGAAGAACTACCGTCATCGGATTCCAACCAGTATTCAGATTTGGAAAAGGAGGGTGAGTTTTTACAGGTAGATCACAAAGTCAGTAAAGAATAGGTTGAATACATCTTATCTAAGGAAGGAGACAATGTCCCTTTTCAACAACATTCTCCTGCCGATGAGTTGATGGATAGGGCATCTCAAAGGCTCAATCTCCTGATGACCTGGATTGAACAACATTGTTTCCTTTATCATTTCAAGGAACAGCCATGCAAGGCCACAAGGTCAATCCCCATACTAGACTCCCTATGATTGGAAGGACTAAAACTGATGAAAACACCAGCTACAGTAATTGCAGTGGTACCACATTTGTAGAAGTATAGCATGATATGACATCTCACCACTGATTGACATCACCTGTGAGGA
Source organism: Triturus cristatus (assembly GCF_964204655.1). Lineage (NCBI taxonomy): Eukaryota > Metazoa > Chordata > Amphibia > Caudata > Salamandridae > Triturus > Triturus cristatus. Next base: position 154,809,091 of record NC_140580.1, read on the forward strand.
TAAGAGAGAAGCTGCAAAGGGCATCATCAAAGAGGGAACATATACATCTACAGTCATCACAGATGCAGTCATGGATGTGTCCAATGTTGGCTTTCCATTATGACATAATGGGGTAACCCAATAAAATGTACACAAACATAGGTAACGATTGATATAGAAGACAAATGGTCCTAGACTAATATTTCTTACAGATGAGTTGTACTCTATTCATGATTCGAAAAACACATTAGAGATGCAATTGATTATCATACAGTCATAAATGCATATACAGTTTATACAAGAATACATATATATATATATATATATATATATATATATATATATATATATATATATATATATATATAAGCGCACTCTCAAGAAATGTAATGGTACCCAATAAAATATCACTGTTTTATTTCTATTTTTCAAATACTCATAACGTAAATGGATCGCTAAGTTCAGTAGCAGAAATGGAAACAGTTGCTCCAAAAAGGGGGGAGGGGAGGGAAAGGGGTGTGCTCATGTGTGAGATAGATAAGATCAGGGAAAGAAAGGATCCAAAAAAACATCCAAAGGAGAATCAATTATATTCATTATATAACATGAAAAAACTGTCTGTAGTTCACAATGAGACCAGTTTCTGATCTGGGCCTGCCCCTAGTGAGCCGTTCTGGTAGTTATTTATGACTATTCATAGCAAGATGCACAGAGAAACATCATCTGTGAGTTGGGCAGGGTAGGAGTGGTACTGGGTGCAAGCCCACTGGGGGAAGAATGTCGACGTTTCAACCCTGTCGCATGGGAGGTGATTTACATCCTCAGCTTACGGGTCTTCCTCAGGACAGAGGGAGGGAGAGACAACCTAAAAGGTATAGCCATACAGTCAGACGGGTGCCTCATTGCTACATTAGTCATGTGGAAAACAGAAAATAGATTCAAGTACTGACCTATGTATAGGTATAGGTAGGATTAGTCTGGTTACTGCCCCCATTTGGTGGGTAGTCTGTAAGGAGAAGTGCGCAACATGAGTTCGTAGTCCCTAGAGCATGTGAACTACGTCAAGAATAGACAGCCATGCAAGGCCACAAGGTCAATCCCCATACTAGACTCCCTATGGTTGGAAGGACTAAAACTGATGAAAACACCAGCTACAGTAATTGCAGTGGTACCACATTTGTAGAAGTATAGCATGATATGACATCTCACCACTGATTGACATCACCTGTGAGGATAAGAGAGAAGCTGCAAAGGGCATCATCAAAGAGGGAACATATACATCTACAGTCATCACAGATGCAGTCATGGATGTGTCCAATGTTGGCTTTCCATTATGACATAATGGGGTAACCCAATAAAATGTCCACAAACATAGGTAACGATTGATATAGAAGACAAATGGTCCTAGACTAATATTTCTTACAGATGAGTTGTACTCTATTCATGATTCGAAAAACACATTGGAGATGCAATTGATTATCATACAGTCATAAATGCATATACAGTTTATACAAGAATACATATATATATATATATATGTATATATATGTATATATATATATATATATATAAGCGCACTCTCAAGAAATGTAATGGTACCCAATAAAATATCACTGTTTTATTTCTATTTTTCAAATACTCATAACGTAAATGGATCGCTAAGTTCAGTAGCAGAAATGGAAACAGTTGCTCCAAAAAGGGGGGAGGGGAGGGAAAGGGGTGGGCTCATGTGTGAGATAGATAAGATCAGGGAAAGAAAGGATCCAAAAAAACATCCAAAGGAGAATCAATTATATTCATTATATAACATGAAAAAACTGTCTGTAGTTCACAATGAGACCAGTTTCTGATCTGGGCCTGCCCCTAGTGAGTCGTTCTGGTAGTTATTTATGACTATTCATAGCAAGATGCACAGAGAAACATCATCTGTGAGTTGGGCAGGGTAGGAGTGGTACTGGGTGCAAGCCCACTGGGGGAAGAATGTCGACGTTTCAACCCTGTCGCATGGGAGGTGATTTACATCCTCAGCTTACGGGTCTTCCTCAGGACAGAGGGAGGGAGAGACAACCTAAAAGGTATAGCCATACAGTCAGACGGGTGCCTCATTGCTACATTAGTCATGTGGAAAACAGAAAATAGATTCAAGTACTGACCTATGTATAGGTATAGGTAGGATTAGTCTGGTTACTGCCCCCATTTGGTGGGTAGTCTGTAAGGAGAAGTGCGCAACATGAGTTCGTAGTCCCTAGAGCATGTGAACTACGTCAAGAATAGACAGAATGAGAGTCTGACTTTTCTGTTTTCCACACGACTAATGTAGCAATGAGGCACCCGTCTGACTGTATGGTTATACCTTTTATGTTGTCTCCCCCTCCCCCTGTCCTGAGGAAGACCCGTAAACTGAGGATGTAAATTACCCTTCATGTGCCAGGGTCGAAACGTCGACATTCTTCCCCAAGTGGGCTTGTACCTGGTACCACCCCTACCCTACCCTGCCCAACTCAAAGATGATGTTTCTCTGTGCATCTTGCTATGAATAGTCATGAACTACCAGAACGACTTACTAGGGGCAAGCCTAGATGACAATCTGGTCTCATTGTGAACTACAGACAGTTTTTTCATGTTATATAATGAATATAATTAATTCTCCCTTGGATGTTTTTTGGGATCCTTTCTTTCCTTGGTCTTATCTATCTCTCACATAAGCACACCCTTTTCCCTCCCCCCTCCCATTTTTGGGAGCAACCGTTTCCATTTCTGCTACTGAACTTAGCAATCTGTTTACGTTATGAGTATTTGAAAAATAGAAATAAAACAGTTGATATTATATTGAGTGCTATTACATTTTTGAGAGTGCGCTTATATATGTATGTATTCTTGTATAAACTATATATGCATTTATGACTGTATGCTAATCAATTGCATCTCTATTGTGTTTTTCGAATCATGAATAGAGTACAACTCATCTGTAAGAAATATTAGTCTAGGACCATTTGCCTTCTATACCACTGTTGGCTCTCATCAGTTAGTAGGAACAGCTGTACTAAGAGGGCAAGGTAAGGTAAGGTCTACATCATTCCACCTGAAGTACACGCTATAACCCTAGACAAGTCTTTCCGTGGGCAGTTTCCATTTTTTGGGGAGCACTTAGACAACACTCTACAACACATTAAAATGCATACAGACACTGCAAAATTCCTTGGACCTTTACAGTGTAGACACCCTGTTTCAGCTACAGTTCGGGCCTCAAGAAGGTCCTAAACATAGAGGGAAGTTCCAACCACTATGGAGGTCAAGGGAGATCATATTATTGCCTTAGACAGACTGAATATGACCAAGGCTTTAGCTCTAACAGAATCAAAGACAAGGATATGACAGATCCTCCAGGTGGAGAAAGAGCACCACCCATTCACACTCCCAGTACAACCAAAAGAGAGCCTGACTCTTTGTAGCTGCCCCCTTCACCATCTCCAATTAATTAGAGTAGGAGGAGTATTTACTTTTTTGCACCCACATGGGAGTCTATAACATTGGACTTTTGGGTTCAGCAGATTTTACACACCAAACACACAGCAGTTCACACAGAAATCTGGTCTTTGCCCACCCAGGATGGAACATCATGTTCACTCGAGGGAACTACAACTGTAAATTTTCATTCTTCTAAAGGGAGCAATAGAGATGGTAGCTTGGCACAAAGCAGTTAGGCTTAACTTAGAGGCAATGTGTAAAGTATTTATGCAGCACACAAACAGTAAGAAAGAGAAAACACAAAACAAGAAAAATCACACACTAATGTAGAAAAATAGAGTAAAATGTAATAAATTATTTAAGACGAGAAAGACAAAACCCAAATTATTAAAACCGGAGATATGCAATTGTACAGATTTCAGATATGTAAAGCAAAGAAAATCACCTAGAGCCACTCGCAGTTATCTGGTCGTACGAGACCGGGTGAAACTCTTAAATTCAGACCGACCATGATGGAGCATGAGCTGGATACAGGAACCAGGTTAGTCCAGCTGATAGCGTTTCCAGCGCAAAGAGTTCTGTTAACAGTGGAGGGGGCCACGATGAGCAGGTTGAACATTGTGGATGGTCGGCAATCAAGTTAGAAGAGCACTCTGGGTGTCGCAAGTCATTATCGCTGCATTCCAAAGATCCTGTTGGGCGTCCTAGATGGTCATTGCTGGAGAGTCATTTTGACGGTCATCGTGTTCTGTCAATGCTGTAATGCAAAGTGCACATCTAACGTTTCCTGGCATCGCTGGTGGTCACTGTTGGCATGAAGAGTCTGGTTTGTGGAGCTTTGCATTGTTGAGAGGTGCAGGCATTAAGATCTTGGAGCAGACTGTCTGATTGCAGTCACAAAGAGCCCAAAACATCAAGATTTCTCCTTGTCTTTGGAGAGGAGCTCAACTGATGCCACACCAACGGTCCAGGAGGACCTGAGGGGTACCTCTTGGGGGTCAGGACCTCATTCCAGCAGAGGCCAGCAGGGCTCAGGTAGGTCCAGTGGCAGGTCCAGGCAGCAGGTCAGCTGTGAAGATGCAGGAAGGACTCTGGAGCTTGTTATGCCCCTGTAGCTCAGAACAGGAGATCCGTCAGCTGACCCTTGGTTTAACTTCAGCCGGGATGAAGGGTGCAGGTTCGGTCTTCCTTTTCAGCATGCAGGTCAACAGGCAGCAGGGCATCAAAGTAACAGGTCAGCATAGTAGCAGTCTTTCTTGCAACATAGCAGTACAGCAGTCCTTCTGTAATACCCATAGGCCCAGGAGTGTACAGAAGGGTTGGGTCTAAGGGTCTAGTATTTTCACCTGGTGCCAGCTTTGATGTAGGAGTAGATACTGGAGGTTTCCAACCCTGTTTGGAATTTCCTTCCCCTTGGTCCAGGTCCCAGCTTGTTTGGGGGTAACACAATTCTAGTGTCAAACCCTTTGTGACTGTGCTCATGTAGTGCCTTTGTGATATGCAAGTGTGGTGGTTGACAGCTCCTCCCTCTTATCAATTCGAGATGGCTCATCCTGCCAACACTTATTTTCCTTTGCCTCACTGTTGGGAGCAATACACAAAGACCAACTGCTAGCTGCACTTAGTCATGTGAACCAGGATAGAGGCTGTCGGCACCAAACGGTTGGAATAAGAAAAGGCCAATTTTCTAAAAGTGACATTTTCAGAATTGTGACTTAAAATACAACTTTACCATCAAAGAGGATGTTAAATAAAAATTCTTTAGACATCAAACTCTATTTTTCCATCTGCTCGCAGTTGAAAGTTTTCACTTATTAAATGGAATAAGGTAACCCAGTGTTATCCTATGGTTACTTGTTCTTTTGTGGAAGGTACAGCTTATTAACTGCAATAAGGTAGCTCCAATGTTATTCTATTTGAGAGGTAGGTAGGTATTCTTGCAGTGGTGAAATACAAATGTAAGAGTTTTCGACTACCAGGACTTGTAAAATTTAAAAGTGCATGCCCATCTTTTCAAATACAGAGCACTCTGCTCTATGGCTGTGCACACTCTACCCCAGGGGTGATTTATATTTATTGAAAGCAAGGTTTAGGCCTGGCGAAAGGTTTATTTTGCCAGGTCGAAATGGCAGCACAAAAATGCCCACATAGGCTGCAGTGGCAGGCCTGAGTCATGCTTAAAAGGGCTACTTAAATGGGTGGTGCAGTGTTGCAGGCCCACTAGCATTTAATTTACAGGCCCTGGGTGCATGTAGTATCACTTTACTAGGAACTTACAGATACATTGAATATGCCAATTGAGTGTAAGCCAATTTCACCATCTTTAAAGGAGAGAGCACACACACACTTTAGCACTGGTTAGAAGTGGTAAAGTGCATAGAGTCTGTTGGACTTGGCCCTTTTTGCAGGGTCATCCCAGAAGTTTTTGACTTCCTCCTGTATTTTTTCTGACCCGTTGTTGGTGATTTTCTGACTCCGGGCCAGTGCATAATTTGTAAAATATTAAGTGCCAGGGCTCTAACCAGGAGGCCACTGCAGCTTGCACCACCCATTGATCTTGCATCGCTGCCAAAACAACTACTAGCCATCTCTCTTGCATGTAAATGCGACAGTTCAGATTATTCCAGGTCCCCAAACCTAAAGGAATGGGTGGAGAGGCAGGTAGTAGCAATTTTAATGTATATTGTATTCCTAATAAACTTTTTTTCTGCTCATCTCTAAATTAGATGAGCAGCACACCATTTGGTAGACTGTTGTAAGAATGGTGTTGACAATTAGGTGCCAGAGCCGAGCACAGGAAACCAAGTAAGTGCCGGTGCTGAGCACCGGAAGGCATCGGCTCAATTTAAGCACTGCTCTAGACACTTTACCACTTCTGATCAGTGCTAAGGTGCATGTGCTCTCTATTGTAAACTTGGTACGATTGGTCTACATCAGTTTGGCATATTTAATTTACCTGTAAGTCCCTTGTACAGTGGCATCCCATATACCTAGGGCCTGTAAATTAAATGCTACCAGTAGGCTTGCAGCACTGCTTGCGCCTCCCACCAAAGTAGCCTTTTAAACCTGTCTAAGGCCTCGGCCATTGCGGGGCCTGCACACGCAGTTTATTGCTGCAGTGACGTGGCATGGCAAGTGGTTGCCACGTCCAAACTCCCCTTTTACTATATATGAGTCAACCCTAAGGTAAGCCCTAGCTAGCCCTATGGGCAGGGTGTGGTGTAGATAAAATGTAGGACTTATGCCTTAACTGTGTGGCATGTAGTGGTAGGGATAAACAGCCTATTTGGTTTCTCACTGCTGTGAGGCTGCCCTATCATAGGGTTGCATTGGGAATTACCTGATATGTGCAGCAGTGGTAATTCCTGATCAGAGTGGGGTAGTGTGACCATGTTTGGCATGTTTGTAATAGTAATGATAAATTCTTCTTATTGTCGAAAGTAAATTTATTATTACTATTTTAGAAATGCCACTTTTAGAAGTGGGCATTTCTTTGTGCTTATGTGTCTTTGTGCCCTGCCTAGATGTGTATTGACAGTCTGGTTTTGACTGACAGGAGAGAAGTGATGTGCATTCACTCCAGACTGTTACAAGGGGGGTTGAGGTGTGTCCTGCCTTTCCTGGACTCAGGACTAGGCTGAATAGACGTTGGCTGAATTTAGAGTAGCAGGAGGAGTTTCTCTTGCTCCTGAATATGCCTGGTCTGCATTTGGAGGGGTGGGAAGAGTTGCACCTGCACCTGAATAGGTTTGTGCCTGCCTTCTACAATGCCGTTTCCGCCCCCGTGGTGTGTCCGAGCCCATGGCTTACAATGTGAATGGGGGTGTTGTGCACTTCTAATATGTTTCTGGAGTGCCCCCAGAAAAAAGACTTTGCACTATAAATTCAGGGGCTGTGACCCCATGAAAAAGGGAAGACACTCCGTGGACTGTTCCCAGAGGATTGCTGTCTGCCAGGAGGAACCGCCGTTGGGGACTACCTGCTTGTGGGACTAACCTTCTGCCTGCTGGGTGGCTGAAGGGACTGCGACTCTGCTAAAGTGACCCTGTGTGCCGGCCTGCCTGTACCCTGTTCTCTGCCCCAGTGGCTCCAGGAAAGAGGTAATTCTGCCCTCCCTGGTTGCTAATAGTGCTGGTGGGCACTATCAATTCCATTGCCCAAGGAGTGGGCTCCCTTTGTGCTAAACCCGGAGAGGAGCGCTTGTTGCCCGGCAGTGCCGACCTCTCGTCTGGGGCCTGAGCAACGGGAGGGAAGAGCTGAGAGGAACGAAGCGTTCTCCCTCTCCCTGCCGTATTGCCTGCATTTGTTCTGGCAGCCTGCAGCCAGGACTCTGCTACGTAGCCCCAGGCTGAGCAACAGCACCCAAGCAATAAGGAATCCCAGCCTGGAAGTTCCTGGTGACGGGAGAAAGAGGACGGGCCCGCCGCACCCGGAAGGGACCGTAGCCTCATGGAGTCCAGGCTACAGCCTCCCCTCACCTGAAAATGCGAAGAGAAGAGTTTCCGTCGGGTTTGGGTCTCGTCGAGGAGACCAGGGTGGGGCCAAAAGCGGTCTCAGGGAGATCACGGTGAGGAGGACCGGGTGAGTGCCTTTCCCTTGAGCCTCCCACACAAGTAGGATGCAGTGTATTTAAAAAGTTGTACTTTTAACTTTCACATGTCTTGGTAGTTAAAAACTCTTAAATTAGTTTGTCACTTCTACAAGGCCTACCTCTCCCATAGGATAACATTGGGTTACCTTATTACATTTAAAAAGAGATAACTTTCAATTGGGAGCAAGTAGGGGTGTTGTGTTTGTTCTCCAAAGAATTGTTATTTAAAACCCTCTTTAATGGTAAAGTTGAAATTTGTCACACTTTTTAGAATGCCACTTTTCCCAGTCATTTGGTGCCTGCAATATCTATCCTGTATCACATGCCTAGGTGTGACTGGTAGCTGGTCTTTGTGTATTACCCCCAGATAATAAGTTAAAGAGGAAATAGGTGTTGTCATGATGGGCCATCTATTTCAAGGTGATGGGGAGGAGCTGTCAATTACCACATTAGCATATCACATAGCCTGTACTTCAGCGCACTCAAAAAGGGTTTAACACTAGTTTTTGTGCCCCCAGGCAAGCCAGGGCAGAAAGAAAGGAAAATCCAGACACCTCTGTAGGTGGAGTACTCTAGAAGCTTGTCCATTTCAAAGTGGGCACCAGGTAAAAGTAGTGGACCCTGGGACTCAACTCTTCAGATCACTTCTGGACTCAGCCAGGACGAAGGACTGCCCAGCTGTGATGTCTGCCCTGCTGACCTGCTTTCTGACCAAAGATTGCTTTGCTGCCCAAGGCCTGCTATGGCTGCACCAGGACTCTTCTGTTACTGTAAGCTGCCCTGCTGAATCCAGCCTGCTTGTGTGGACCCAGGACTCCAACAAATCTCTAAAAGTCAGTCGGCTGGCCTCTTGTTCAGGTCACAGGGGCTTAAAAGGGTTCTTTGAAATTGACACATCTTCCTGCAGTGCGACACAGCCAGCCATTGACTTCAGCCAAGCGCAACGCAGCTCATCTTCAATACCAATGCAGCCAGCTGCCAAGCTAGACACATCTCATCCCCTGTGCCGATGCATCACAGCGCAAGTCTTCGCAAGCCCCACTCTCTTCCTCAACGACCACACATCAACCTTGCAATGTGGTCCTTTGTTAAAAGTCTAAATTCTGACACTGTGCAACACATCTTGATGCCAGAACTTGCATCGCAGCACCTTGTCAATGGCTCCTTGACACCGGCCTGCGCAGCCCGATGCAAGGACTTTGCATCTTGACACCCAGGCTACAAGGTACTTTGCAGAGGACTGAATTCATTTCTGTTTCTGGCCCAGGCTCCATCATGGTTTGCTCGATTTTATGACTTAGACCTGGTCTACTGCAACCAGATAACCGCAGTAGATGCTTTTTTGCTTCGTAGTGCTTGAGTTCAACAAAACCTTCTACTAATTGGATTGTTGTTGTTTTGCTGTCAAATAATTAATTACATTTTACTCTCTTTTTCTAATTTGGTGTGGGATTTTTCCTTGTGTTGGGTTTTTACTTTATTACTGTTTGTGTACTGCATAAATACTTTACACATTGCTTCTAAGTTAAGCCTGTTTTGTGCCAAGCTAGCAGAGGGCTAAGCACAGATTGATTTTGGGTTTGCGTGTGTTTCACCCAGACAAAAATTGTGGTTGCTGCTTGAGTAGGGTTTAAGCCCCTCAACCAGTAACTTAATTTCCTACATACAGAATAACCCACCAATAATTAACATTACCAGGCAATACCTGTCTGCATCTTCCATTCTACCAACCACTGCAGTGGCAATGAACACATGAATGCAGGCATGCAATGTGTAACCTGACTGTGTAAGTTTTTACTGCAAATGCGACCTGGCAGAGTAACCCCTTTTGAGAGGCCTAAACCTTCCATCTACATAATAAATAGACACCCCTCAGTAGGCCTTATTGCTCACAAAGGCCGGGTGCATTATATTTAAAAGCAGGACAATGAGAAATGAATGATGGACATGTCCCACCGGTGAAATATCCCCAAAAGCAATGCCATTTTTACGGTAGCAAGGCTTGCTGCCTCCATAGGGAAATATTGGGCTACATTGTTACATTTGTTAAATATTAAATTCATATTAGTAGCAGCTAGAGAAATAATTCAAGGACTCATTTTAATAGTATTTAAAATACAAACTAATGGTCAAGTCAGATTTTGTATCACTATTTTGGGAACACCACTTTTAGAAAGTTGTCAATTTCTTGCATAAAACGAAAAGGCCTTGATGCCAGTGTTTAGTGTCACATGACTGCTGTTGTCTCTTTGCAGTAAAATGTGTATTGTTTCGAGACAGTGGACAACAAGACTAGGGTGTGGGTCAGGATTTTCCCTCCATGACAGAATGATTAACTTGAAAGTAGCATATGTAGCTGACACCTGGGCTTTACCCTCTCTATTGTCCTGCTAGCCAGCTTATCTCCAAACCCAGTGGCTGGGGAAAACTACCCCAGAACTGGTTTAGAGTGATCAAAAGGTAGGAGCTGCTCATTTCCATGTCCATACCTCTGAGTGGCCAAAGAAGATCTGCACAAGGAAATAAAGGGTCTGCAATATGGAATTGTCCCAAAATGCTGTGCAGGAGCAGTGGGACAGAGGTGGAAAGAAGGTGTGGCATCCTACGATTGTCCAGGGGTGACTGGTATTTCAAACTTTCCAACCACATTTATAAACCCCTGCAAAAGGGAGACCTAGAGAGCAAGACCCTGACCTGGACGACGACACCAGAATAATGGACAGCTGGAAAGAGAAGCCCCATGATAGACTAAGGACATTGCCTGCAGCTGACTCCCCAGCACTAGATGGGTCTCTCTGGGGCCAGTGGTGCTTGCCCCTTTTTGCTCTCTGAAGCTCTGGGGCTTCTGAGCGTGGAAAGGAGGGTGCTATGATGACTGCTAGAGGAGGGGCTGTGAAAGAAGACCCCAACAGCAGGAGATGAGCACCCGGAAAGGAGGAGACTTGTGCAGGGAGCTATTAGAACAAGTTCCCAACTAAGTGCATCCTTGAGAGACCAGGGGGCTTCTACCAGGAGCAAAATGTGACCAAAATCAAGAAAACCAGCATAACGAGGCCGGAGACATTCACCGCTAAATATTCTGACCTTCCTTAGGAACACCGAGCATGTTGCGCACCTCCTCTATCTCTAAACTTATCCCCTGGGGAGAGTCAAGATCAGAGGCCCAGTGTATCTTAATTTAATAACTATTTGAAAAGAGGTGTGTGTGTGTGGGGATCCCCTCAGCAAAGGTTGTTTTGGCCATGGTTGCCCCATCCCTTTAGGACTGACATAGAAGATAAAAAAAAGGCCAGATGGGCTTGACACAACAAAGATGCTTCCGGGGACCCAATGCCCAGAAGTCCAAAAGGATCCTTTTGCCAGGTGCATCACCCACCCTGTGCCAGTGTCTGAGGGGTGGGGCACACACCAGCCACTCAGCCTCCCCTTTCTGAGAGGGACAGGGGGAAATGCCCCACTTCCGTTCACAGACAGGAGCAAAAGGATTACTTGCGCCTGCTTTGGCAGCAGCACCTCATAGATGCCAGCTCCCACTCTTGCCTTGGTCCATGTCAGCCAGGCTAGCATGGGAGTGGGCACCCCACACTGCCTCAATAATTCACATGGCTGTGGGTGCCACGGGTACTACTGGGGCACCCATCTTAAACAAGCATTTGCAATGCAATAGGTCTCGCATTTATAAGAGTTTGAGCTATTGGCATTGTAAAATTAAAATGCCTTTTATTTATGTTTTGGTTTTAAAACAAAAAAAGCCATTGTCATTTACAATGTCAGTAGCATAAACTCACATAAAAGCAGTGTGTGGAGTGCAGCAGTGTGCGGCGTGCAGCAGTGTGCGGCGTGCAGCAGTGTGCGGCGTGCAGCAGTGTGAGACGTGCAGCAGTGTGTGGCGTGCAGCAGTGTGCGGCGTGCAGCAGTGTGTGGCGTGCAGCAGTGTTTCGTGTAGCAGTGTGAGGCATGCAGCACTGTGTGGCGTGCAGCGGCGTGCAGCAGTGTGCAGCGTGCAGCAGTGTGTGGCGTGCCGCAGTGTCGTGCAGCATGCAGCAGTGTGTAATGCAGCAGTGTGCAGCAGTGTGTGGCATGCAGCAGTGTGCGGTGTGCAGCAGTGTGTGGCGTGCAGCAGTGTGTGGCGTGCAGCAGTGTTTCGTGTAGCATTGTGCGGCGTGCAGCAGTGTGTGGCGTGCAGCAGTGTGTGGCGTGCAGCAGTGTGGCATGCAGCAGTGTTTCATGTAGCAGTGAGCGGAGTGCAGCAGTGAGCGGAGTGCAGCAGTGAGCGGAGTGCAGCAGTGTGTGGCGTGCAGCAGTGTGTGGCATGCAGCAGTATGGCGTGCAGCAGTATGGCGTGCAGCAGTATGGCGAGCAGCAGTGTGTGGCATGCAGCAGTGTGTGGCGTGCAGCAGTGTGTAGCGTGCAGCAGTGTGTGGAGTGCAGCAGTGTTTCGTGTAGCAGTGTGAGGCATGCAGCGCTGTGTGGCGTGCAGCGGCGTGCAGCAGTGTGCGGCATGCAGCAGTGTGCTGCGTGCAGCAGTGTACTGTGTGCAGCAGGGTCGTGCAGCATGCAGCAGTGAGTAATGCAGCAGTGTGCGGCAGTGTGTGGCGTGCAGCAGTGTGCGGCGTGCAGCAGTGTGTGGCGTGCAGCAGTGTGTGGCGTGCAGCAGTGTTTCGTGTAGCATTGTGCGGCGTGCAGCAGTGTGCGGCGTGCAGCAGTGTGTGGCGTGCAGCAGTGTGTGGCGTGCAGCAGTGTGTGGCATGCAGCAGTGTGCGGCGTGCAGCAGTGTGTGGCGTACAGCAGTGTGTGGCGTGCAGCGGCATGCAGCAGTGTGTGCGTGCAGCAGTGTGTGGCATGCAGCATTGTGTGGCGTGTAGCAGTGTGCAGCATGCAGCAGTGTGCGGCGTGCAGCAGTGTGTGGCGTGCAGCAGTGTTTCGTGTAGCAGTGTGAGGCATGCAGAACTGTGTGGCGTGCAGCGGCGTGCAGCAGTGTGCAGCGTGCAGCAGCGTGCAGCAGTGTGTGGCGGGCAGCAGTGTCGTGCAGCATGCAGCAGTGTGTGGCGTGCAGCAGTGTCGTGCAGCATGCAGCAGTGTGTAATGCAGCAGTGTGCAGCAGTGTGTGGCGTGCAGCAGTGTGCGGCGTGCAGCAGTGTGTGGCGGGCAGCAGTGTTTTGTGTAGCATTGTGCGGCGGGCAGCAGTGTGTGGCGTGCAGCAGTGTGTGGCGTGCAGCAGTGTGTGGCGTGCAGCAGTGTTTCGTGTAGCAGTGTGCAGCGTGCAGCAGTGTGCGGAGTGCAGCAGTGTGTGGCGTGCAGCAGTGTGTGGCGTGCAGCAGTGTGTGGCGTGCAGCAGTGTGTGGCGTGCAGCAGTGTGTGGAGTGCAGCAGTGTTTCGTGTAGCAGTGTGAGGCATGCAGCACTGTGTGGCGAGCAGCGGTATGCAGCAGTGTGCGGCATGCAGCAGTGTGCTGCGTGCAGCAGTGTGCTGTGTGCAGCAGTGTCGTGCAGCATGCAGCAGTGAGTAATGCAGCAGTGCGCAGCAGTGTGTGGCGTGTAGCAGTGTGCGGCGTGCAGCAGTGTGTGCCGTGCAGCAGTGTGTGCCGTGCAGCAGTGTGTGGCGTGCAGCAGTGTTTCATGTAGCAGTGTGCGGCGTGCAGCAGTGTGCGGCGTGCAGCAGTGTGTGCCGTGCAGCAGTGTGTGGCGTGCAGCAGTGTGCGGCGTGCAGCAGTGTGTGGCGTGCAGCAGTGTGCGGCGTGCAGCAGTGTGCGGCGTGCAGCAGTGTGTGGCGTGCAGCAGTGTGTGGCGTGCAGCAGTGTGTGGCGTGCAGCGGCATGCAGCAGTGTGTGGCGTGCAGCAGTGTGCGGCGTGTAGCAGTGTGCAGCGTGCAGCAGTGTGCAGCGTGCAGCAGTGTGCAGCGTGCAGCAGCGTGCAGCAGTGTGCGGCATGCAGCAGTGTGCGGCGTGCAGCAGTGCGGCGTGCAACAGTGTGCGGCGTGCAGCAGTGTGAGGCATGCAGCAGTGTGCGGCGTGCAGCAGTGTGCGGCGTGCAGCAGTGTGAGGCGTGCAGATTGGACTGAAAGGTGTAGAAATAAAATCAACTGAAGGCACCTGAATCACCTTTATTCCAAGGTTGCCTTTGTTAAAGATTAAAAAGCGTGTGCACGCATGGGGTAATAATGGTCCTGGAGTTCTACAAATGGTTAAGTGCTAAACCCTTGTGCTTGTTACCCATTTAGTTTTATTTCGTAACATTTTTTTAAACTTAAAATAAAAAAAAACAGGATGTTAAAATGCCTACACTGCATAGCGAGAGTGGAGTGTCTGACAAGTGTGGTAAATCGATAATTATGCAGGCAGTGACTCATTGTCTATGTGGCCCTGGGTATTACCATACTAGATGCAGAGACTTGAATTCGGGTGGGAGCGGGAAGCCACCTGTGTCTCTCTTGAGCGCCCTGTGGGAGACAGGCAGGCATGGGCCAGACCAGTGATGACGATGTCACTTGTACTCCAGCTGAGACATGTCGCTGTTTCCTCTGGAGAAAGTGCTTTAGACAGGTCACCACGTGGCCCGGGGCAGAGGCACGCCTGGGCCCTGTGACCTCCCCGGAAGAGCACCGGATGCCATTCCTGGATTCTCCCCTCTTTGATGATGAGGTGACATTTGCATCTGAATGGGGCTGGCGCTGCGGGGCCGGTGTTTGATGTCCCAGAGAGAGGGGGGGGGGTCGCAAGGGACCCTGGCGGACCAGCTAGATAGCAAGGTGTCGGCGCGCACGCTCCTGCGTCCCCAGGAGGGCGGCTCCGGACTCCTCATTATCAGATGGCCCAAGGGGGGGTCCCTTTATCCGAAGGCCGCTTTGATCTCCCCAGGAGGACTGCTGGGTTTACAAAGTGAACAATTAAGGAGACCTACTATCATCACAGAAGCCTCTGGTTTGTAAAACAAACCTCCTTGCCCCCCCGTGAGGTGAAATGTCCGGATGAAGAAAGCACAGGTCGGCCTGGAAGGAAATTGGAGGGGGCGTCGCTTTTATTGTCTTAGCTGCTTACGTCCTGAACATTTACTCAAGGCCCCTACAAACACTGCAGGGAAAGGAAACTTGTCGAAACAAGCATAATAATGTAAGTTATTCCCTGGAGATATCCTGTGCCAGTTAAGGGCCTTCCCTGATAGTCAATCATGCGAGAAGCAGTGTAGGCTTAACTGTGAAGCGGTTCTTCCTGGCAGGTTTCGAGGCGTTGTTTGTCTGCTGGCATCCTTGGAATGCAGGTGGGGGTTTCCAGCAGCGTTCCCTCACGTTCATATAGGGAAGTTTCAGTCCGCTGCCGGTGCACAAATGTGATATATTACAGCTGACTTTCCCAGTGGTGCCACAGAAAATGTGCAGAAAGCAAATACGACACAGGACTCTAAAACTGAAAATGTAGTGACTGTGACTTTCTTTGCACTGGACAAATGTTTTATCAAACCCAAATTACGAAACGTTAATGGTAAATTACTAATGCACACGTGTAAGTGTGTTCGGTGACGAGCTTGGTTTTTGTTCATATTAAGAACCAAGTGGCGCACATCTTAATGAAAAAATAAAAACCAGGCAAGCATAGTGTCAGGGAGCAGAGGCTGCTAAAAGAGAAGACAAGCACGCACTGAAGTTGACGAGGAGGGAGTGGGAGGGGGGAGTGGAGGCGGGCACAGTGGTGCGGCCGCGGTTGTAAAAGGCAGGGAGAGGGTGAGATTGAGAAAGGGAAAGATAGGGATCAAAGGAAACAATAACAAGCAGGAAGGGGGTGGCAAATGGTGTGCACTTTGATGTCCTCAGTGGTCGCATGGCTCACTGAGGACATCAAAGGGGCCGCGAAGTGATCAGGCAGTGCTTTTCAGGCTGCCAAATGGTGCGCGCGCCCAGCACACATGCACTGTATTTGGAGGCCTGAAAAGCACTGTTTGCACTTCCAGATCCCCCTTTTACAAAAGCTCTCGCGAGAGCAGCGCTAAAGCGCTGTCTCAGGCGAGACCTAAAAAGGAAGAAGCAAATACAATAAAACCACACGTAGTGCAAAGATGCCCTGATAGAGAACAATCCCTCTGTTCTATTATTCTCTGCTTTGGGGCTGGGAGCACCCCATATTGCCCCGTAAGGGCTTGTTTTCATATTTCTCTCTCCTTGACATGCCCCATAGATTGGCCGAGGCACTACCAGCGTACCTTACAGTGTTTTGGGGGGTTGCCTTGAGCGCAGCAGCCCCCCTGCAAAGCAGTCGAAACACTACCCATAAGTCTCCTGAGTTATTGTATTTATGACCCTTAGAGAGTTTATTTTTTCAAAGCATTCCAGGGCGGGAGGTTTTGCTCTACAGCTTAGGAATGCCACTTTGTTGTTGAGCGCGTGGTTTCATTATAGTGGCTTGAACAGTGTAAAAAGAAAAACTCGGACACATGTTTAATGTCATGAATACTAATGCTTATTCATACCTTTTGATGATGAACAATGTAATTTTTATTGATAGAGAATCCATGTAAACTTGGTTACTTAATTCATTGGTTTTCAGTGATGAATTCTAACGTGAAGATTGCCATCATTTTTAATATGGGGACCCCTTTTCAGAGCCAAAAGGGATGCCTTATAATTTATTGTAGTCACTCCTTGACATAGCCTGTAGGCCAGCTTTATTTATAATGCCCCACCCCAATTTTGAGATGATCTATCTGGTGTTGGTAGGGAGATTTGTGATTTGGGGCTGATCACCCATTAATGGTCAAATGTGATTTCAGAATGTCACCAAAGTTATTTCCATCTGCTTGATGTATATATTTGTAAATTAATGTGTAGTTTATAGTAGAGTGTGTGTGATTGTACTTTGCTTTTTCTTTTTTAAATAATTGACTTGACAATGATTTATTGAGTGTTGTTTTTGTGTACCAATGAATGGCAATTACTAACCCACCTCAAAAAATAGTATCCTGTCTACTGGGAGTTAATGCTCAAGGGCAAAGAGGAAAGGAAAACCCGTCTTTTCTTTAATGTCTTAAGTAAATCTCATTCTCATAAGACGTCATTGGCAGCTATTGCACTGGACGCTGAGAAAGCTTTTGACAGAGTCAACTGGCAATTTATTTTTTCTTCCCTTTCTTGGTTCGGTTTTGGCCCTAAGTTTCTTTCATATGTCTCAATGCTCTACTCTTCTCCTAGGTCCTTTATTTTGGCCAATGGCCTTGTCTCTTCCTCCTTTCCTCTTCTTCGTGGTGTTCGGCAGGGTTGTCCGCTTTCTCCGCTCTTATTTATATTAGCATTAGAACCCTTCTTAACTAAGATTCGTATGAACGATGAAATTTCTGGTTTCCCTTATGGTTCTACACAGTTAAAGATATCTGCGTACGCAGATGATATTTTGTTATTTCTCTCGAACCCTCATACGTCTCTCCCATCATTTTTATTAGAGGTTTCGAACTATGCATCTGTGTCTGGCTATAAGCTTAATGTAGACAAATGCGAAATCCTTCCTCTTAATAAATTCTGTTTTCATGCTGACTTCTTAGCTTCTTCCTTCAACTGGAGTCCAAACAAAATCAAATATCTTGGCCTTTGGTTTACACCTTCTATTAAAGATACTGTGGCTTTGAACCTTAAAAATGTACTATTAGCTCTTACTGCCTCTACGAAACAATGGCATCCCTTGTTCTTATCTTGGTGGGGTAGATTAGATTCTATCAAGATGATGTTGGTACCATTAGTCTTATTTCTCTTATCGAATCTTCCAGTTCACATTCCCAAATTCTATTACAAGAATATTTATTCCATATTATCTAAATTTTTATGGCAAAACAAAACTGCCAGAATGTCTTTTTCTAAACTTAAATCTCCTAAGCATTTAGGTGGTGTTAATTTTCCTGACTTCTCCTCATATCATACGTCCTTTTTTCTCACTCACTCTACCTCTTTCCTTTCTGATCATATTCCTGATCCCTCTTCTTGTCCTTTATGGGTAGAAGTCGAAACTTCCTTTTTTCATCCCTTTACGTTTGAAGAGGTTGTTTCATTATCGCAGGCTCCAAAGAAATTTTCTCTTCCCATCCTTCAACATGTTCGCAAGACCTTTCAACCTATTATTTTGCACAACCTGGATGACCGTGCTCGTTTTTTACAATCTCCTATTTGGTATAATTCTCTTATCAAAATTAAAAATAGATCTATTTTTTGGAATGACTGGTTATCTCTTGGTCTTAAATGGACTCATCAGCTTTTTCATGATGGTTCTTTTCTCCCCTTTTCTGTTCTTCAAGACCGTTTCTCTCTCCCCCTCTCCTCTTATCCCAAATATACTCTATTAAGAACGGCGGCTCAAGCTACTTTTGATGCTCTTACGGGTACTTCCTTTCAATATAACTCTTCTCTCATTTCCTTACCATTTTTACATTCTTCTCCATCTGCTTCTCAAATTTACCAAAAATTGTGGGATTCGTCTGCTCAGCGAGTGAAATCTGCTGTGGAATGTGCTTGGGAATCAGATTTAGATGATTGTTTTCCCCTTACTACCTGGGATAACATTTGGATCAAAATAAGGAAATCGTCTAGAGCGGCAAATACTACTCAAACTCTATTTTTTATATACAATAGACTTTTAATCACCCCATACAAACTACACCACATTGACTCTTCTATCCCGTCCGTCTGTTGGTCCTGTTCGGCTTTAGTGGCTGATCTTAAACACATGTTGTTTACTTGTCCTGCTGTTCTCCTTTTCTGGGGCAAAGTATGGCAGCAAATTAATTCCATTTTTTCCACCAATTTCCCCTTTTCTCTCTCTCATATTTTTCTTGGTAGTCTTTCACAAGTATGGTCCTCCTCCAGTGCTAATACCTCCATTGTTGATCTCCTTCTTGCTGTGGCATTTCAACAGATCACGAAAGCTTGGAAGGATACCTCCCTTATTTCTTATCAAGCCTGGTGGTATGGGGTTTGCTATAACCATAGACTAGATAGAGCTTATGTTCACCCTATTTCCCTTGCGATTAAAAGGGACTTATTATGGTTACACATTACCTCCTTCCTGAACCTGTCTGCCCAATCCCTTCCTTTACATGATCCTTGCAGGGAAGAAGTATCTAAACCTCCTTGATCTTCTTGTTATTATTAATAATTCTGATATTATTAATGTATGAAGTTTGCCAATTTGTTCTATCTCTTTTTAAAATATTAATTCCTGTATTATGAAGTTATATTTTTTCTTTAATCTGCCATTTACTTATTATATATTGTTGTAATATGTTTCTGATGATATTCCTTTTTCTTTCCTTCTTTTCTTCTCTCCCTTTTTCTTTCTACACCTTTTTATTTTTCTGAAATATCTTACAATGTATTTTTTCCCACAAACGTATATTATTAATGTACTGTAACTTTTTTTTTGTTCTTCAATAAAATCCTCTTTAAACTAAAAAAAAAAAAAAAAAAAGAGGAAAGGAAAACAGATACTTTCCACCGCACTCAGAGGGGGGAAGAGGAGAAGCCTCTTTTTATATGTAAACCTCACCCACTCTAGTAGTGTCATGCTTCATCTTTGGGTTCACCCTAGCTCCGAAAGGTTAGGGTGGACTCAACCATGTTCCAGGGCGCACTTTGGAGAAAACTCGATTTTATTCTTTGGGGGTTTTATACATATAATAAAAATCCCTAACTCACCCCCTGGTATCGCTTTATTAGTGGGGTGAGTGGGGAAGGTTAAAAACTATGCAAAGGGGCAATAAGGATATTGTGGTCCTATGACCCTAAGGTAAAAGCACCAACATGTTTCTGCCCTATTCTATTGACCCATGTGGGTCCGGGGAATTTGTCAGGGAGGTACTAGTGAAGAGATCCACCAGTAACGTCACCTTGCAATTGTTGCAAATGTGAACATGTGGTGCCAAAGAACTACTTCAGCATGCAAACAGAAATAAAAAGGAAGTACTTGCTGTGTTTGAAGAAATTCCCCCAGCTGTAAACAAGAAATACGAATCAGGGGGCAGTGGGGGAAGGCCCTGTAGTCACACTTGCTGCAAGGGTCCCAACCCCCAGGCTGCGCCTTCGTCTGGCAATTCACTAAACACAGCGGTGAAAGTATATGTCTTCCTTTCCTCTTTCCCCTTGAGCATTAACTCTCGAAAGAGAGAATACTTTTTGAGTTAGGATTATTTCAGTGGGAGTATGTATAGGTCTCTGAGGTATCCCTTCAGACTCTACTTGTTGTAAGTAATTACTAGCCAACATCACCTCCCTGCAGTAGGCCTTGGACTGCTCTTCTTTGCTATCCTGAGGTAGTCAAGTGCTACAATGGTGTACTTGGTTCCCAGTAAGGAGACATTTATGGACCTATAACTTGTGCAGGGTTCACATCCTGCACAACTAATAACCCAATTTCTTACATACACCCTCTATTTTCTATGCAGCACCTAGCAGAACTGGAGGTGAATTATCTTTTCTCCAGGCTGGCTCATAATAATCGATAATAAGCTTCCAGCGGTGCAACTTGCTCCCTAAGTGAATCAGATGCACTAGTGGTAACTGTGGTCGAGTAGATTAAGCTGCTCTGCCAATAGCCAGTCCATACAGTGTAACCCAAATTATCACAATCAGTAGAGATCAATATCCTTCCATAGGTATTGTATTTGCAATGTTTAGTTTTGGTTGAAGTAACAGATCAATTAAAATGGTGAACATTTTTCAAAACAAAAAGTCTTGCAGTATTTGAGTTTCAACTCCAAACAAATTTAACACACTACGTCACAGCACACCTTAATTGGCATTTAATGCTTATTAAAAGAATTGAGCTTGTTAGCCTACTGGTCAGGTTAACAAAGCCTAATATCAAGTGGGTTCCAAGCGTCTGCTAAGATCTTCATTTACTAAACCTTGTAACTTAAGGTATTTCCGGTATATCAAGAAAAATGTGTTGAATAAAGCACCATATGATTTACACAATTGTGAAAAGTTGAGCAATGAATATGTGCTGGGTCTAAACTTAAATTATTTAAACTACTATTTTCTGTCTGTACCCCTCAAAATTGCATATGCTCTGACCTAAGATAAAGCATCAACTTGGCTTGGAATGTGTCTGCTGATTATACCACCTGCACAGGAAGCTCATAAACCAGAAAACAATCTTATCTGACTTCTCCTCAGGACTTCTAATACATCAGCAGCCCTTCCAACTGGACCTGGGGTGGTGTCCATATTACTTTCTGAAAGTAGGGCGGAAAGTCTACAGTCTTTTTTATGCAAGTATTACTTAATGAAAAATGCCTTAACTCCAGAGTAGTGAAGTTTCTGAGACATCATCTTGTTGTCACAGACAACATCACACCAGGCATTGGCAATCATTGTGTGAGTCTGGTCTCCATTCTAAATGAGTTAATGGCAAATGATCTCCATACTCCTGATGATGTCAGAAGATATGCATTGGTGGGTGGAGCCCTGCATCTTGGATGGTAGATCTGATAATCCTGCTAACCCAGCAAGTTGTGATGAGAGATGCCATTAAAATGGACTGGACTAATCCTATTTCAAGGATTATAATTTGTTGAAGTAGAGAGATTAATTATTCCCTAACTAAACCGGAAAGGAGTACCGTGAGCTTCTCTGAGCAATATTCTGTATGATTTCTAGGGCATGGAAAATATCCAGGCCGGTGTCATTCTTCAGAGCCAATTTGAGATATTTCACTGGTATTTCATGGTTTTTCGCATCTCCAGCGATTGAAGAAAACCAGTTCTTGTGGTCAAGTCAGTCTGCGACGTTGTTGCTAGTGTTTGAATGTCTCTGGATAACAGGTGCTGGCTATAGATGGCTTATTACTGTTCCGATTTAGAAAATGTTCCAGAGTAGGTTTAAGGTTTCAGCGCATGGGGGCTCACTGTGACAAGATGGCAGCAATAGCTGTGGCTGAGGCATTGGTTCCCACAATATAAGATAATATCACTTTGGAGTGCTACATGTCTGGAACTGAAGTAAGGACATCAACGTTAGACCTGTCAGCCTTAAAGTGGTCTTCCCTCAAACCTTTTGCCTGATTGCCTCCACTTTTGCTGAGGT
Organism: Triturus cristatus; assembly: GCF_964204655.1. Classification (NCBI taxonomy): domain Eukaryota; kingdom Metazoa; phylum Chordata; class Amphibia; order Caudata; family Salamandridae; genus Triturus; species Triturus cristatus. Next base: position 154,831,181 of record NC_140580.1, read on the forward strand.
ATTTTTGTTGGCCTTAATACTCTGAGCACTTTACCACTGCCAACCAGTGTCAAAGTGCATGTGCTCTCTCCCCTAAACATGGTTTGGTTGACTTATCCCCAATTGGCATATTTAATTTACATACAAGTCCTTCATAGAGTTCACTACATGTGCCCAGGGCCTGTAAATTAAATGCTACTAGTGGGCCTGCAGCACTGATTGTGCCACCCACGCAAGTAACACTTAATAAATGTCTCAGGCATGCCAATAGAGATTCTGTATGTTCAGTTTACACTGCCATGTCGACTTGGCATTTAAAACCTCTTACCAAGCCTTAAGCGCCCTTTTTATTCCATATGTCACCCCTAAGGTAAACCCTGGTTAGCAATAGGGCAGGGTGATGTGTAATCAAAAGGTGGGACATGCACGTTTAACTTTTGCATGTCCTGTTGGTGATTAACACCCACATTCCTTTTTCACTACTGTGAGGCCTACCCCTATCATAGGTTAATATTGGAAATTCCTTATTTCACTTATAAACTCTAATTCCTGATTGATAAGGAGTAGATCTGTAATGTCTCATATCATTGGAATGCTATGATAAATCCTCTTTAGTGGTAACGTCTGAATTTATCATTGCACTTTTTAAAATGGCACTTTTAGAAAGATGCAAAACCAAAGGGGATGATGGACGGAGTGTTGAACATTGCAAGCACTCAACCCCAGTCAACTGATCTGGGTTTAATCCATCATTATTCTTTAGCTCACTCCGCCACCCCAGTTCAGACATGACCATATGCAAATCAGTCTGACCCTGTGCCTCAGGGGAACAGTCCAGCCCGAACTGGAAACAAGCATCCTGGGACCGGTTTCTGGCTAATCAGCCATCATCAGCCAGGTTAGCTTGAATCCAGTGGCAAAGTGAGCAAGGGACCCATGTCTGGGCATACCCTGCCAACTTAGGGCGAACAAAGCAAAACCAAAGGGGATGATGGCCATGTCTGAACTGGGGTGGCGGAGTGAGCTAAAGAATGATGATGGATTAAACCCAGATGAGTTGACTGGGGGTGAGTGCTTGCAATGTTCAACACTCCGTCCATCATCCCCTTTGGTTTTACTTTTAGAAAGATGGCATTTTTCTGCTCTTAGCCATGTGTGCCTGAAGCCTGTCTCCAATACACATCTGGGGCGGGTGACAGATGGACTTTGTGCAGTCCCTCTAGACAGCCACACACAAAGGGAGCTCAGTTGTGACCGAGTTGCCATCCACATCCTAATGGGTCATCCTGGGCAGGACACTTACACCTGAATAGACTGAGACACGTCCCCACACAATGGGCTGCATAGACCTTTGGAGTGACTCTAGAGCCAGAGCGGGGAGGGAGGACCGTTGTGCCCTTCAAAGCCCTTCTTTGAAGTCACCCCCACTTCAAAGGCACCATGGGGTATAAGAACTGGACTTCTGACCATACTACATCAGTACACCACTGGACCTATGAAGGAACTCTGCCAGGAGAAAGGATTGCTGTGCTGCTATAAGGATTTCCACTCTGCTGGACAGCTGCTCTGAAAGAGCTGCTTTTCTGGTGTGCTTCCCTGCTGAGGAAGGACTGTACCCATCTCATTTGACTCTAGAGTGTGTCGAAAGGCATGCTGGCTTGCCCCCTGTTCTAACTGTCAGGGACATAAAATACTTCTCATTAACCTGCAACAGCACTTGGACTTTGCTTGCTGCAAGTCTTGCACTGCCGAGAGCTGCCAATCCGGTCCTGGGCCCTTGGAAGTCGGTAAAAAGGGCTGCAACTGCCAGAATGCATGCATCGACAACGTTGAGCTGATTGGACCAGCGCATCTCCCTGACGTCAATGCATTCCTGCTGCTCACAGACTGTGGACATCGCATCGCCAACTGCATGATACATGGTCTCCATTTTCCAATGCATCTTCAATTTTGTGTAGCTCGGTGCCGACGCATCACCTTCAGCACAGTGGTTCGACGATGACCCATCACCTCCTTGCTTCCTGCATCTCGACTCCTTCAATGACACATCTAAGGTACTTTTCAGTGGACCAAGGCTGGTCCGCTTGTCCGACCCACGCTCCATCACGGTTTGACTGAAATTTGGATTTTCCCTGTCTAACATGATTAGATATCCACGGTTGACGCTTTTAGCTTTCAAAGCACTACATTTTGATCTATTCTTTAAAAATTCATAAATTCAGTTATACTTGTTGGATTGTTGTCATTTTAGTCTTAAAAATATGAGCTATTTTTCTAAACTCGTGTGGAGTCTTTGTGTGGTGTTTGCACTGTGTTACTGTTTGAAGTGTTGCACAAATACTTTACACATTTCCTATTACTTTAAGCCTGCCTACTCTGTGCCAAGCTACCAGATGGTGAGCACAAGTTAATTTATGATGTGCATCTGACTTACCCTAACACGGATTGTGGTTACTGCTTGGATGGGGTGCATACCTCGGCCATCTAGAGACCCGATTTCTAATAATTAAATAAGTTGAAAAGGCTTACCATTGTTTAGATCCCTGTGTAATGGCCATTATCAAAGATGAAAGGACTGAAATGGAAACTGGCACAACCCATAAAGCGTAGGATGTCTTTGACTGTTTTTGGTTCTGGACACCGAGGTACAGCTTATACTTTGTCTTAACCTATTTCTGTTCCAATGGCTGAGAGGACATAGCACTGAAATGTGACTGAGGATGACTCAAATGTACATTTGGATATCTTGGCATTTAATTGATCGAGTATCAGATGTTGAATTCATCATGGTAGATAGCAGCAAACCAATGTAGGAGCTCAGGGAATATATAGTTAATGAAATGCAGGATGGATGTCAGTGCATTGGATAGGCCAACGGGCATCACTAAGTATCACTGTTGTTCAAACTTGGTATTATAAACAATCTTCGATTCATCTCCACTTCTGATTTGCACAATATTATATGTTCCATGAAGATCCAGTTTCATGAAATACTGAGCAGTACATATTTGATCCAAAAGTACAGAGATTAAAAGCAAAGGATGTCAATTGCACACAGTAATATTTCTATAACCAGTGAAAGAATGATGCTCTCCATGAAGCTATGGGACAAATAAAATAGGAGACAAAGCTGGTGATGAAGGATGGTATAGAGGGGCGTGGCTTACAACGTGTCAAAGATGGCCACGTCTGTTAGAAGCTCCGGAGGAGGGCGCGGAAGTCGGCGGTGCGGCGGCAGCTCCCTTGCTGTGTTTCTCGCTGTGTGGCCCGTTTTTGACAGGATATGCACAGCAGTTGCGATTTGTTTGCTTTCCGTAAGGCATGGTTTTAACAAGCAGGTTCTCTCCCTCAGAGCTGGCAGCCATCTTAGCTATGAGAGGAGTGAGCTCATTCCTCATTGGAAATGACTGACAGGCTCCTCCTTTGAAGGCGGTCCATATATTTAAAGGCATTTTCTGCACCTGAGCTCCCTCTACACTTAAAGGCATTTATTTTTCTTTTTTCTCCCTTTTTTACCTATTCTCTTCATGTAAGAGGTGCTTCTCTATTTTTATGGCTTTACATTGATATTTAAAGGATACCCTTCAGCTGCTGACAATACTGGAGTTCTGCGTCACCACTGAAAAAGTTTCTAGCATCATTTCTATGGAAATTTTGTGGAGAGTTTTAGTTTTTCACCGACGTCTCCTTTTAACTGTCACACTTGCTTTGGAATTTGTAGCTGCTGCATCAGTTTAGAGGCATATATGATAGAGCAATAATTGGCTCATACTGGCTGCACTGTTATACTCCTTTTATGTAACTCTAATACATGGGCAGGTCAAAAAGTCTGCACTCTACATTTCAAACTCCAGTAGGTAAATCGCGAAGGCATTTGTAGGCATTGGCTGTTCCTACCAAAATGGAAAATCTTACTTCGAATGTAGGGCAGAATTTGGCTTCTTCTCATATCTCATCTGTTGTGTCTTCTCAAACCCAGGTCAGTAGGACACAAGTTAGTAGGCTTAAAAAAGACCCACCCTCACCTACAAAGTCGGCACCTGGGGCGTCTCTTGACCTTTTATTGGAGGAAATTAGAGCTCTACACCCTTTTATGGGAGACACTAATGCTCAATTGCAAACTCTCAGTATTAAATGATCACTCATGGAAAAACATTTTTCTATGGTGGGGCAACAAATCATGCACTTTAATGACACATCTCTTAAAGTGAACTCCTTACAGCTACAGGTTTCCTCTTTACAGAAACTTGCAGAAGACCTTGAAAATCGTAATTGAAGAAATAACCTACGCATTTATGGCCTTCCTGAAGGCACAGATGGGGCGTATTCTATTTCTTTTTTCAAATCTTTTTTTACCACAGGTCTTGCAGTTACTGAAAAGTCCGCAACTTAACATCCAGAGAGCTCACAGATTGGGTTGCTCTTCTTCGACTGCCTCACCTCTTAAAAGACCTAGAGGTGTTATTCTTTACTTCTTAGTTTATACAGATTTAATGCAAGTTATATCTGCTGTACGTCGTCTTAAAATAATCTCCTGGTCAGGCAATGCTTTATATTTTTCTCAGGACTATGCCAAAACTACATCAGACAGGAGAAGAGACTTTCTCAGTATGAGATCTGCCGTTTGCTCAATAGGAGCTCAATTTGGTCTTTTCCCGCCCTGCTTTTTCACTCATAATAATAAAACACAAACATATGAAGATCCATTTTGTTTTATGGATTTTTTTTACGTCTTGCAGAGCAGATGTCATTAAAGTTGCTCCCACAACCTGTACAAAGTGACTGCCTTTTGTAGCTGAGTTTACTTCTTACTTCTGTCACTTTTAAGATTATTCTATGTTATTCGTGTTGATGAGCTTTATTGTTCTAGTACAATATTTTAGGATGTATTTTTTGATCTAACATCTTACATTGTTCTCTTTTGCTCTACAGATGCTTGTTCTATGTTATGGTTGTCTTCATTCCTCATTTCGTGTTGCACCGTCCCCCTCCCGCTTCCTGCAACTCCCATGATGTCTTCTTCGTGTAGTCACTCCCCTACCATCATTGGGTTTTTGTGAGGTATGTAATTCTTTCTGTTTGTTGGTTTTCCCTGTCTATGCTTTATTAGTGTCGATGCATTTTTTCTTTTCTGGTTACAAGTTCCTTTTTCTTTTTCTCCTCCTCCTTTTTCTCTTCATTTCTGTCTTTACCCTTCTCTTTTATTTCAAACGTTTTATCTTGTCTCATTTCTTGCTGAATATTTCTTTCTCTACAACTTTCATGGCTTTGCTGTACTCTCTCTCATATACGATCTGAATGTTCTCCTCATTCTATTTGTCTGCAATGGTGCTGACAATGGTTTCCTGGAATGTCAGGGGTCTGAACTCTCCAAATAAAAGACATGTCTCCACCCATTTGTCAAAACTTAACACCCATATAGCTTTTTTGCAGGAATCTCGTCTTTTGGATACAGAATGTATGAAACTGAGAAGGGGGTGGGTGGGTGAAGTTTTCTTTTCGCTTGCCTTGGGGAAAAACATGGAGTTGTAATATTGTGTCACAAGTCTTTGAAAGTTCAGTTGATTTCTCAGGAAAAGGATGAGGAGGGGAGATGGCTAATACTTAAAGTGCATTGTGATAAGATCCCAATTGTTCTGTTTAATATATACGGGCCTAATGCACCTGATTGTCAATTCTGGTCTTTAATTTCTCAGAAGCTTTTGCAGTATCCTGATGATAATCTAATTATGGCCGGTTGATTGCAATTTAACTGTTGACCCTTTTTTAGATGGACACTCTTCATCGTACTACATACGAAACAAATCACAAAAAGCTTTCACACAAGCTTTTCAGAGACTCAATCTTACCGATGCTTGATCATTATGCAATCCAACCCTAAGGAATTATAAATTTTTCTCTCCAGTACACAATACACAATCCCAAATTGATAATGTTTTTGTTTCATATCACATAACTCAATCCTTGCATTCAGCAGACATTGGCTCCATTTTGATCTCCAAACATCCCCCAGTATCTGTGCATTTAGACATCATGCCCAAAGCTTCTCTTCCTGAGATGGAGATTTATTAATTCTCTATTATTGGACTCCTCTTTCACCTCTTCCTTTACTGCTTCTGTCCAGGAGTTTTTCCTCTTTAATCAGATGGATGACGTCCCCTTCCATACGTTATGGGATACATTTAAAGCCTCAGCTCGAGATTTTATAATAAATTTTAATTCTAAAAAGAGACGACTATCTCAATCTCACTCTAAGCTAATTCTGAATGAACTTAAACTTTTAGAACATTCTTACTATACGTCCCATTCTCAACATGCTCTAAATCAGCTTATTAAAGCCAAACTTAATTTTAAAGACGTATCCACTGATAATGCTGCTTCTCACTTTCTTAAATCTAGTGCAAAGTATAATGGAGACCAAAATAAGTCTGGAAGGTTACTAGAAAATTACATTAAAATTAAACAAAATAAACTATTCATTGAATCAATTATTGACAACAGTGGATCTTCGCATCATCAAGACCAGGATATCCTAGCTCAATCCAACAATTTTATACAAATCTATACACGTCAGACTGCCTACCCTTGGATCCTGCAATTTTAAGCTATTTATCCTCTACTTCAAATGGTTTATTCTCAAGTTGATTTTTCTTCCCTAGAGGCAGATATCACTCAAACAGAACTTTAGCTCGCATTGCTTTCCATTAAAAAAGAAGAAGCTCCAGGGCCGGATGGCTTTACAGCTGAGTTCTATACACATTTTCCCAAATATGTTTCTTCCTAAACTCCGTTTGTTAATTAATTTTTTTCATAATTCGGCTATCTCTTCCAGCTTGTTTCTTGATGCCTTCATTTGTTTAATACTGAAAGGAAGTAAAGATCTGCATTTCTGTAAAAACAATCGACCCATCTCTTTAGTTAACTTAGAGTAAAAAACGTTTTCTAAAGCATTGTCTTTACGGCTAGAAGTGCTTCTTCTTGATCTCTTAGGCAAGGAACAATCCAGTTTTGTCAAGGGTACACTCGTTTGTTTTTTTATATTATTTCTAGGTCTGGAAGCTTACTGGATTCTTTATCGGCTATTATTTTAAACTTTAACTTGGTTTGGTTTTGGATCAAAATTTATGGCTTTCATTTCTCTCCTCTATACTTCTCCCAAGGCAGACATTTGTGCTAATGGTTTGACGTCTTCTTTTTTTAACCTCCACAAAGGGGTTCATCAAGGTCGTCCCATTTCTCCCTTCATTTTTAATTTAGCATTAGAACCATTTTTATCTCGGATTTGTCAGAATGTTAACATTCATTGTTTCATCCATGACCCACAACAGATCAAATTGGCTGCATATGCCAATGATATTTTATTAGTTATATCTAAACCTCATTCTTCACTTCCTGCTTTTGCATCAGAGGTTGCTTTTACTCATCTGTTTTGGGTTATAAGTTGAATACAGACAAATGTGAAATTTTACCCCTTAATAAATCCACTTTTAGTCATTATTTTTCTTCTGCCCAATTTACGTGGCAATCAAAACAACTTAAATATCTTGGTATTCAATTCTCTTGCTCCCTTACCTCTTCTATTTCAATTAATATGAACAATTGTACTCAGAAAATCTCTTCTCTAACTAGTAAATGGCATCCTCTTTACTTGTCTTAGTGGGGTTGTCTCGACACCATTAAGATGATGATTGTTCCTATTCTGTTTACCCTTTCTAATATTCCCCTACATGTTCCTCTCAAGCAGTACAAGAAATTGAATTCAATATTGTCTGCTTTTCTTTGGAATAATAAGAAACCTTGTATGTCTTTAGCTAAGTTGAAATGGCCTAAAGTTGAGGGTGGAGTTCCCTTTCCTGATTTCCCGGAATACCATAAGCCTTTGCTTTTGTGACATTCTTCTCATTGGAATGCATCCTTTTCACTATACTCCGTTGTGGGTTGATTTGGAACAAGCTTTTTTAATCCCTTATTCTTTTCCAGAATTCCTGTCCTTCTTGTGGAAACCTCGGAAATTGTCTAATCCTATTATTAATAACACTTGCAAATTATTATCTTCGGTACTTTCTTATTCTCCCAAATATCTTTACTCTTTTCTTAACTCTACTATATGGAATAACCAATTTATTCAGGTGAAGAAGCATCCCATTTATTGGCATTCCTGGAGAACTAAAGGGTTGATTTTGGTTCATCAATTTTTTGTCAGATTAATTTCTTACTTTTCCACAAGTTCAGGGTCCCTTTAGTCTTCTATCTACCTTCCTAGCCAAACTTCTACTTTTACAAGGGGCAATAATTCAAGCATATAATTATTTCAAATCTGTTACATCCTCTGTTACTTCATCATCCACACAATTAGCTGTTATTTTACCTTTCGTGCCCCAAGGCTTCCATTATTTATTCCCATTTAATTGAATCTTCCACTTTGAGACCCAAGTCTAAGACTGAACTTGTATGGGAGGTAGATCTTTCCATAACTTTACCCATATCCACCTGGAAACGAATCTGGACTAAAATGAGAAAATCCTACTGTGCAGCTAGCACTACACAAACACTTTTTTCATGTACAACACACTTTTTATAACACCAGACACCCTCATGAGATTAATCAAGATATTCCAAACACCTGTTGGACTAATTCTGCACTGCAAGCTGACTTGAAAAACGTACTTTTCACTTGTCCCCTAGTCTCTACATTCTGGCTACAAGTGTGGCTTCAAATTAATCTTATTTTACAGAGTAACATCTCAATCTCTATTTCCAATGTATTTTCGAGGAGTGTATCTGAGGTTTGGGATAATACTCCTTTTAACATGCAGGTGCTAGATTTATTATTAGCACTTGATTTTCAACAAATAACCCGTAATTGGAAGGATTTTACATAATTGACTTTTAAGGTGTGGTGGTATGCAGTTTGTCCCAACCACCAACTGGATACTGCATATATGCACCCTTTATCTCTTGTTTTAGAACAAAAGGCCCTTTCGTCACCTGTTACTCAATGTCTTGTTTATTCCGCTATCACAACTTTGCCCCCCACCTCATCTCCAAGAAGTTCTGCAATCTCCCTGACTTCCCTGTCAAGTTTTTAAGACTTATTTATATCAATTATTCCCTTTTATTTCCTCTAATATGTATGGTTGATAAATAATCAGACTGTTTTTTTTATGCATTGTGTGCCTCTTATTTTCTTTTTCTTACTTTTGTTTTCTTCCTTTTCTGTATTTCTTGATTAATTGCTTGTATTATTCTACTGTATGTTATCTTCAGCCGAATAAACATTCTTTTTAAAACTTGAAAGGATGGCATATAAGTCCTTTGTCGATGTATTTCTGTAATTCAGCTTCTTTTTTCATAAGAGAATACATTTAACTATGTGGTAATTTTGCTCTGTGTATGAGTTTAACAGTACATGTCATAGGGTGGATGTGGCAATGACCTTCCCCTTTTTCACGAAATACATCCACATATTCTTAATATGCTCTTGAGAGTTACTGCTGACTTTGATTTTCTTTTTCGATTAGCATGCAAGCAAAGAGTAAATGGTCTTGGAACAAAGTAAAAGCAAGGCATATTGTCTTTGGAATCCAAATAGTTTTTGGATCATCAAAGAGTGCCCATTATGGTGGGAAACGTAGAATCGTAAAAGAGGTCAAACCCAATGGTTTCAAGGTGTCCTTTGATAGACACAGTAAGTAGAGAAAAAGTCTAATTTGCTACATATCCTGATATTACTGCTGTTTCATTCACAGTTCAGTTATTGCATGCTTCTATGCAAATGTGTAATCATTAAAGGAGCTTAAAGCTCTTGAATGTACAAAGGTTGACACAGGTAGGGGTCCTGTATGCCATTTAATAATACCATCTCCACAAAGAAACATATATTGCTTTTAGCAGGAGCCAACCCCTGCTATTGAAGCGCGCACACTGGAGTTTTCCAGAAATCAAGGACCAGACCACACAAAGTGACCTTCTTTGCCACAGTACATGCATAGTCTATCATGATATCCTTCCTCTTAGATTCATCAGTTCAGTTTCTGATCCCACTGTACAAGATGTTGTCTCAGATGGATGATATGTATATACAGACCAACGTGCTTTAATTTTAGTCAAGTAGTCAATTTTCCATCTTTAGAATCAAGCCTACCAGTTCTGATATTTTTTAATGTAAATACACTATAGAGACTGGGTCCTTTCGATCTTCATGGAAGCCATGGCTAAAAGATATTGCTGAGACTTCATGTCTTCAAGCTGTTTCAGCTATAAGCCTTTGGAAATGTCATATATATGTTACTAATTCTTATGCTCCTTGCTTTAGAGTTAAAAACAGCATATGTGCTGCTTAGGTAGTTTGTTGTTTTTCAAACACAGCCTGAAACTTGACCAGAAAGCTATCACCGTGAAGTAAACAGTATTCCATTTTAATGCTTCCTTAGTCAGCTATAACTAGAAAAATTAAACTTTCGCTAGATCTTTACTGAACTGTTAGGGTTTGATCATAAAATGTCATTTGAACTGTGTCAAAAATGCGAAGAATATCTTTGGCTTTCCCAAAAATTTGTGAAGTGGTGCCATACTGAAATTCATAGTGGACACAGGTGCAAACCGGGGTACTTTTTTAGAAGTACTATTGGCACTATCACAATTGGAGAATTTTATACCAAATGAATTAGGTGTAACATTAATGACTCAATAATGATGTTTATCTCCTTTGTAGATGATTTAATTGGCCTACTTTAGCAATTTTTAATTGCTTGCAGTAAGACACCAAAGGGATTGCCTGAGGGATCCATTTGTAGGCCTGCAAAACTGTCAGTAGTTCATCGCTCCATTAGTACTATGCTGTATTCCCGCAACAAGTCAGCAAATATGAGTACGTCATAAATTAAAAGTATCTATAGTGCCCAGTAGAGAAGAAAGGATTGGTAAACGGGAAGTAGTTCAACACCTAAAGTACAATGAGTAGGTATACCTGCCAAGGTTTCAGGTTGCTAATGTGTGAAATTTCCACAGTTTCAGTGCAGTTATGAGTGACATTCAACAACCAAATGTATGACACTTAGAATGACACTTTCTTGCAAGCAAAATCAAGCAATGAAGTCCAGGGAAACAGATAAATATCAGAAATTACACCCATTTGACCAATAAGAAACCATGAGAAGATCTTGAAACTACTGTAAAGCACCAGAAATTGGATTAAATCCTTTCTTCAAGATAGATCTCAGGCAGTTCGACTAGGCACATTCACCGCCTCTAAGATGGCTACTTCCTGCGGAGTGCCTCAGGGTTCATCACTCTCCCCCCTTTTATTTAATCTTTACCTTAGACCCCTTATTAGCTCCTTAAAAAAGATGAAGGTCACAACCTTTAACTATGCAGATGACCTCCAGCTTATTTTTACATTGGACGGGCCAAACTCAGCCTCTGACTTTCAAGCTACCATGCTACACATTCAGCGTTGGATGAACCTCAACCACCTCAAACTTAACCCTGGCAAGACTGAGCTTATCTTGCCAGGCACTAGCGCAACCATGTGGGGCCCACAATTTTGGCCTAATAATCTCGGTCTACCTCCCTCCCCCTCCCCATCTGTAAAAAGCCTTGGAGTGATTTTGAACGCTGACCTCTCACTTAGGGGACAAGTGGGGGCTGTAGTTTCCTCATGTGCTTTTCAGCTGGGAAAACTCAAAAAAATTGCCTATCTTCTCACCCCCTCTGCTCTCATTCAGGCGGTGATCTCTCTTGTACTTTCGCGTCTTGATTTTAGTAATTCTATCTACTTTGGTCTACCTTTATTCCTGCTTAAACGTCTTCAAATGATACAGAACCAGGCAGCCAGATTGATATTTAAGCAACCTAAATGGCACTCTGCCAGCCCTTTACTGGCTAAACTACACTGGCTTCCTATTGCTCAACGGGCAGCCTTCAAGATTGGTTGCCTCCTCTTCAAATCTCTACATTGTAAGAGCCCTAAATTTCTCAGTAACTTGATAACTAAATACATACCACGTCGCTCTCTACGGTCTGGCAACCTCATGCTACTTGCAACTCCAACCATTAAACGAAAACGCCAGGGAGGGTGCAGATTCTCGTACCTTGCACCTGGCTTATGGAACTCGTTACCTCTTGATATCCGTATGCAAAACAATCTTTTGAGCTTCAGAAAGGCCTTGAAAACACAGCTGTTTGCACTCTCATGCAACTAGTTTGTCCTCTGCGCTCTATCATGACAATTAAGCGCCATGAAACCTCCGGGTGTACGTGCGCTATACAAATTCATTTTAACATAACATAACAGAAATGGAAAGCCACTAACCTAATTGACTGGGCAGCAGCATGTGTTGAGGTAAAAAGGTTGAATACTGTCCTGTCTTGTAATTAATTGGTGCAGGGCAGCAGCAGCAATTTCAAGGTCCAGCCAGGTGAGCAGGAAATTGAAATTAATTAAACATCCTGCCACAGCCTGCATTGACCGAACCTTCCTTGGCATCACTAACAAAAGTGAGGCTGTCTTGTCTGTTCTGTCCATGTGGGACCTGACCCGACCCGTGATAGGCCTTTTTAGATTCCTAAGAAATAAAGAGGAGTTAACATCGTCCAAAAGTTCAATTTCTAGTGTAGCTGATTTGGCTACACTGTGGGGACCCAAAAGTCAAGAGATTTGATTAAAGGTAAGTTTATTACAAATTCAAAGCCAAACTAATGTACACAAGTTTGAAGAATATGTTGTCAAAATTCAGAATCACGACTGGCAGTACAAATTGTCTCCCAAAATTTAGTCTCAACAGGATAAAGCATCCAAGGAATTCAGGAACAGTAATGCAGAAAATAAGGAACAAAATCTGGTGATTAGTAAATGATTTGCAGTTCTCTTGCCTATACATGAGTAAATCCAAATTACTGAAACTAAGCCCGAACTAAGTAGCAGTTGAAGTTCTCAAAACTCAGGAGTATTGCATAGCATAAAGCCATACGCCATAAATATAGCAATGAGGTCTGTACCCTTCCAAGTCTAAAAGGAATCTGCCTAAAACTAAAGTGTGTCCACCAATTCAAACTCTACAGAACATTCAATAATCCCACATCATGTGTTCCAGTACTTTTCCACCTTCTCACAGTTGAACTTGGCAACTGTATTCGATACTCACACCTCATGGTGCAAACATCAGGACATCCTTAGATTCCTTCCGTTTCTAAATATAACATGAATAGGGGTGCACTCTTTATTCTTTAACGCGTCTCATCCTTGATAAAAGTTCTTCTCCTGAGCCTCACTAGCTCTCATACACAATGTGCCTTTCACTAACTATGAGAACATATGAGCACACCTATAAAAAAGAAAAACAATGCAACATGTGCAAACTTTAATGTTGAAGGTTAAACATCAGAATTCAATGCTTAAGGCCTTTGGTAAAGCTAACATAGCAAAACCCTTCAATATACATTTAAATGCATGGTATATATACACATATATGTATGTGTGTGTGTATATACACCATGTCATGAGTGATGTAATATGTGACGTCATCAGCAGTGCATTGCGGGGGCGCGAGATATAGTTAGCTCTACTAACTATGGGGCATATTAACAAGGGCTTTATCTCTGCTTTTTTGGCTTTACAAGCCAAAAAAGCAGAGATAAAACTAACACCCTATCAACAACAGGGTGCTAACATGCAAATTTGCATGTTAGCACCCTTTTACTCTACCCTTCCCCTTGCATCTCTAATGAGATGCAAAGGGGGCATTCCAGAGTAAAATAATAGGAGAAATGTCGCTAAGCGACAGTTCTCCTATTATCAAGAATATCGCTAACCCTGTTAGAGACAAAAAAAGCAGCGCTAACCGCGGTTAACGCTGCTTTTTTACGTCTGGTATTTTTCTGACTTAGCCATGATATCCTATGGAAGGAGGATATCATGGCTAAGTTTGTCTGTCCCAAGAAGCTAACATGAGATTATCGCTGGGTTTCCAGCGATAATCTCACGTTAGCCACTTAGCGTGAGGATTTTTATCGCTATTGAGATAAGCGTTGCTAATAGCACTCTATCTCAGCGATAAAAATCAACGCTAGCCGGCGATAATTATCCTAGCGCTAAGTGCGCTTAGCGATAATTATCGCCGGTTGTTGTTGATATGCCCCTATAACGTTTCAATTTCTCTGTTTTTGTACGAGTGAAATGACCAACTAACTATAACGTCCCTGAAACCTATGGTTTTTTCAGCGAATTTCAAAGGTTTTGAAAATGCTAATTTCTAACTATAACGTCTGTAAAGCCTATGTTTTTTTCAGTGAATTTCAAAGGTTTTTTAAATGTTAATTTCTAATTATAATGTTCATGAAACCTATAGTTTTTTCAGTGATTTTAAATTATCATTCCATTCTCAACCTGGTTAAAACAGCCGATATCCCCAGTTTTCCAGCAATAGCTCCCGCCCAAAAAAATTGCCACAAATGAGAGCAACAACTAACGCAAATAATATACAGAGTAGGCATTCCTGTATAAAAATAACACGAAAACACCACTTCACAATATTTTCAACGAGCAGCCAAATCTGCGTTGAGTTCCAAATACAGGCGATAAGCTGCGTAAGCAGTAGGAATGTAACATCTGCCTTTTACTGGTTTAAAGTAGGATGACTACCTACAGTGTGAAAAGGGAGCCCAGCCCAGAATCACATCTGAAGACCAACACATGTCATAGAGCTACTGTTCATGCACCTCCGACACCCAAGAAGGCCACAAAACCCACTGCCACCACCCTCAGGACCTCCCCTGGACCACCCCCCCACTACCACCGAGGCAGCGCACAACAGGACAGAGGACCTTCCACAAACTGCATGGCCCCTCAGCCACACAATAGCTGAATGCAGCGAGATGTGGCAACCAAACATGTGTGAAGAACGCAAGTCACCCACCAATAATAATGCACACAATACCAAGAGTACAGGGTGACACATTGGCGCTTGCGGCCCGGGTGGTGGCAGCACTACAACAGGGACACCTGCATCAATTGATTCCTCATACAGGCCAGGACGGAACCACGCCCAGAACTCCGGAGTCATTGTTCACAGCCTCACGCAGGACTGGCATACGCCAGGCCAGCCCAATCCGTTTACACATACAGGGAGGGACAACAACGCTACATGGCCCAGTTTTTCATTGTAGCGATCTGCTGCCCACAGGTCTAGTTGTCAGTACGCCACAGCCTCTCCCTGGCGGCTGCTTTACACCCACACCACACCACACCCATCAAGCACAGGCGTCACAGGACATGTGACACCGCTAATAAAAATGACCGAACGCACATGCTCCACGCCATTTCCATTTCAGACTTAGTGCACCGGATGCACTGCGGCCGGCACAGGCACACCGCCACGGGACAGTGAATTTCGGTCCACTGAGATAGGGGCATTGTAAGTGCTGAGCGGGTGTGCAGCCTGCGATGATGCCCTGTGCTGGTGGTCTGAACAGCTCAAGTTTTGTGTGCCCTGCTGGACCGCAGTGTAGGCCTGAGCCATGCGTGGTCTCACTGGTCACTGAGTTAGTGGCACCACAAGGGCTGAGCGGGTGTGCAATCTGCGATGATGAGGGATGCACTGGTAAAATGCCGTGGCAAAATCAAGACGTAGCACCAAATGTGAGACCTGTTGGCCTGCGGAGCGGGGCTGCATGATGTAGAGGGTGCCCTGTCCGCGAAAAGGTGAGCAGGGAGGCCTGGGTGCGCAGGGGCGGGCAGACACCTCTGGGCGGAGGGAGTGGATGGGGTGCAGCAGCATGGATGCGCAGTGGCGGGAAGACACCTCTGGGCAGTGGAAGTGGATGATGTGCAGCAGCCTGGATACACAAAGGCGGGACAGCGATTTAGGCGTGCGCAGTCGTATATACTCTTCCATTCCTGATTCTGTACTATGTTTCAGATATGGGAGCTTGAGGGCTCCAATAGGTCCTGACACGTGGTTGGAGACACAGCAGTGGCGTAAAGGTGAGCTGTGAGGGTTTTGTCCACAGTGTGGGCACTCACTGTCCCTCCTCGTCTCTTCCTTTCTCTCCCTCACACTCTTTCTCTCCCTCTTCCTCTCTCTCACACTGTTTCTCTCTTTCTCTCTCTCTCTTCCTCTCTCTCTCACTCTTTCTCTCTCTCTTTCTCTCATTCTCTCTCACTCTTCCTCTGTTTCTTTCTTCCTCTTTCTCACACTCTTTCTCTCTTTCTCTCTCTTCCTCTCTCTCACTGTTTCTCTTCATCTTTGTCTCTCTCACTCTTTCTCTCTGTCTTCCTCTCACTCTTTCTTTCTTTTTCTCTCTCTCTTCCTCTCACTCTCACTGTTTCTCTCTTTCTCTGTCTTCCTCTCACTCTTACTTTCTTTTTCTTTTTCTCTTCCTCTCACTCTTTCTTTCTCTCTCACTTTTCCTCTCTCACACTCTTTCTTTGTCTCTCTCTCTCTCTTTCTCTCTCTCTCTTACTCTCTCTCTTCTTTGATGGACGCATGCCGCACAATCTTATCTTGCTTCTTGTCTAACAGGCTGTGATTCACGGATTGACGCCCCCCAACACGGAACTCCCACCACTCAGTGCCACCAGAGCTGAATGCGTGTGCAGCCTGCGATGATTTCGTGGCCATCCTGACAATCAACACACATTCTGAATTGTGAGCTCTGTTAACCATGTGTACGCAACGCCTGAGAAGGTTGCTTCAGCACATGGTGCACCCTCTTACACACACTCCGGTGGCGGAAGGTGAGCAGAGAGGCTTGTTTCCACAGCAGCGGGCAGTCACCTCTGGGTGGTGGGAGTGGATAGTGTGCAGCAGCATCGATGCGCAGGAACGGGGGTGTAGCAGCTTGGGTGCACAGCAGCAGGCAGACACCTCTGGGCATTGGGAGTGAATGGGGTACATCAGCCTGGGTGCGCAGACGCGGGCAGACACCTCTGTGTGGCAGGAGTCGATGGTGTGCAACAGCCTGAGTGCGCAGGCCGGACAGACGCCTCTGGGCGATGGGAGTAGATGGGGTGCAGCAGCCTGAGTGTGCAGGGGCGAAACAGAGAATTACGCGTGTGCAGTTGTATGTACTCTGCCATTACTATTTCTACACTATGTTTCAGATGACTAAACTTGAGGGCTGCATTATATCCCGGCACGTGGTTGGAGACACACCGGTGGCAGAAAGGTGAGCTGTGAAGATTTTCTCCACAGTGTCAACACTCACTCTCCCTCTCCATGTCTTCCTTTCTGTAACTCACACTCTTTCTCTCTCTTATTCTCTATCTCTGCCTTTCTCTCTCTCACACTTTCTCTTTTTCTCTATCTCATCATCTCTCTCTCATTCTTTCTTTCTCTCTCTTCCTCTCTCTCACTCTTTCTCTCTCTCCCTTCCTCTTTCTCACACTGTTTCTCTCTTTCTCTCTTCCTTGTATCTCACTCTCTCTCTTTCTCTTTCTCTCTCACTCTTTCTCTCTTTGTCTGTCTTACTCTCTCTCTCTCACTCTTTCTTTCTTTCTCTCTCTCCTTTGCTGGACGCATGACGCACCATCTTATCTTTCTTTTTGTCTTGCAGGTTGTGATTCACAAATTGTCGACGGATGACACACCAGGCGAGGGAGCACTCGGACTACAGCAATCCCCAGTAGACCAAACACAGAGCAGGAGCAGCCTGACGCGTTTCGGAATAATCCTTATTCATAGGCTTAGTTCACCAAGTGCACGGCGTTTCTGACCGCACCTTTTATTTAAATATTATACTGCCTTCCAATAGGCTAAGCATTTTCACGGCCCCCCACAGGATTATGGGACCTGTAGTGCAGTAATTCCACCCAAATGGGTGCCATGTACTCAGAGTTCCTGATGCATGCCCTTAGATGAGCCCCGCAGTGTGCAAAGTCTGGTGTTCTCTGGCGCTGTATGTCCCATGTGAAGCTGAGCACGATTCACAGCTCCATGGCCCGCTTCCTTCCTCGCGGTGGTGCTCCCTCCACGGCCGGGCTGCCGTGTAAATATCTCGCTCCAATTGCCCACAGGCGAGGGAGCACTCGGACTACAGCAATCCCCAGTAGACCAAACACAGAGCAGGAGCAGTCTGACGCGTTTCGGAATAATCCTTATTCATAGGCTTAGTTCACCAAGTGCACGGCGTTTCTGACCGCACCCTTTATTTAAATATTATACTGCCTTCCAATAGGCTAAGCATTTTCACGGCCCCCCACAGGATTATGGGACCTGTAGTGCAGTAATTCCACCCAAATGGGTGCCATGTACTCAGAGTTCCTGATGTATGCCCTTAGATGAGCCCCGCAGTGTGCAAAGTCTGGCGTTCTCTGGCGCTGTATGTCCCATGTGAAGCTGAGCACGATTCACAGCTCCATGGCCCGCTTCCTTCCTCGCGGTGGTGCTCCCTCCACAGCCGGGCTGCCGTGTAAATATCTTGCTCCAATTGCCCACAGGCGAGGGAGCACTCGGACTACAGCAATCCCCAGTAGACCAAACACAGAGCAGGAGCAGCCTGACGCGTTTCGGAATAATCCTTATTCATAGGCTTAGTTCACCAAGTGCACGGCGTTTCTGACCGCACCCTTTATTTAAATATTATACTGCCTTCCAATAGGCTAAGCATTTTCACGCCCCCCCCACAGGATTATGGGACCTGTAGTGCAGTAATTCCACCCAAATGGGTGCCATGTACTCAGAGTTCTTGATGCATGCCCTTAGATGAGCCCCGCAGTGTGCAAAGTCTGGCGTTCTCTGGTGCTGTATGTCCCATGTGAAGCTGAGCACGATTCACAGCTCCATGGCCCGGTTCCTTCCTCGCGGTGGTGATCCCTCCACGGCCGGGCTGCCGTGTAAATATCTCGCTCCAATTGCCCACAGGCGAGGGAGCACTCGGACTACAGCAATCCCCAGTAGACCAAACACAGAGCAGGAGCAGCCTGACGCGTTTCGGAATAATTCTTATTCACAGGCTTAGTTCACCAAGTGCACGGCGTTTCTGACCGCACCCTTTATTTAAATATTATACTGCCTTCCAATAGGCTAAGCATTTTCACAGCCCCCCACAGGATTATGGGACCTGTAGTGCAGTAATTCCACCCAAATGGGTGCCATGTACTCAGAGTTCCTGATGCATGCCCTTAGATGAGCCCCGCAGTGTCAAAGTCTGGCGTTCTCTGGCGCTGTATGTCCCATGTGAAGCTGAGCACGATTCACAGCTCCATGGCCCGCTTCCTTCCTCGCGGTGGTGCTCCCTCCACGGCCGGGCTGCCGTGTAAATATCTCGCTCCAATTGCCCACAGGCGAGGGAGCACTCGGACTACAGCAATCCCCAGTAGACCAAACACAGAGCAGGAGCAGCCTGACGCGTTTCGGAATAATCCTTATTCATAGGCTTAGTTCACCAAGTGCACGGCGTTTCTGACCGCACCCTTTATTTAAATATTATACTGCCTTCCAATAGGCTAAGCATTTTCACGGCCCCCCACAGGATTATGGGACCTGTAGTGCAGTAATTCCACCCAAATGGGTGCCATGTACTCAGAGTTCCTGATGCATGCCCTTAGATGAGCCCCGCAGTGTGCAAAGTCTGGCGTTCTGAAATGGCAGAATGAGACGCACCCATACAGGGAAAAGACACGGACTATCAGTCCCACAAAGCAGTGCGTTAAGCTCATAGGAGTCTGCCCATCTGAGGGCGATTAATTGTTTAAATAGTGGGAGTGTCTAAGCGCCAGAAACTCAAGTCGAGCCTCTGAAGACGAGCGAAGGCTCAGAAACGCGTCAGGCTTATAATCGAGACATGAGAGCTGCAGACCGGCATGCGGTGATGTCCTTTACCCGCTTGAAATTGTAGTGCTGCTGGATGAGTGCAACCTTGCCTGTGGGCACCCTGGAGCTTTAATTTACACACGGCAGCCCAGCCGCGAAGGTTTGCACACCCCCCTGAGAAAAGTGGGGGTCACGGGGGCCGGAATTCGCCGAGCCTCTGAAGTGAGGCAGCAGCCGAGGGATTAATGGACACCTGCATCCCGGGGCCCATCCAGGGCTTTGAAATGGCAGAATGAGGCGCACCGATACAGGGAAAAGACACGGACTATCAGTCCCACAAAGCAGTGCATTAAGCTCATAGGAGTCTGCCCATCTGAGGGCGATTAATTGTTTAAATAGTGGGAGTGTCTAAGCGCCAGAAACTCAAGTCGAGCCTCTGAAGACGAGCGAAGGCTCAGAAACGCGTCAGGCTTATAATCGAGACATGAGAGCTGCAGACCGGCATGCGGTGATGTCATTTACCCGCTTGAAATTGTAGTGCTGCTGGATGAGTGCAACCTTGCCTGTGGGCACCCTGGAGCTTTAATTTACACGCGGCAGCCCAGCCGTGAAGGTTTGCACCCCCCGAGAAAAGTGGGGGTCACGGGGGCCAGAATTCGCCGAGCCTCTGAAGTGAGGCAGCAGCCGAGGGATTAATGGACACCTGCATCCCGGGGCCCATCCAGGGCTTTGAAATGGCAGAATGAGACGCACCCATACAGGGAAAAGACACGGACTATCAGTCCCACAAAGCAGTGCGTTAAGCTCATAGGAGTCTGCCCATCTGAGGGTGATTAATTGTTTAAATAGTGGGAGTGTCTAAGCGCCAGAAACTCAAGTCGAGCCTCTGAAGATGAGCGAAGGCTCAGAAACGCGTCAGGCTTATAATCGAGACATGAGAGCTGCAGACCGGCATGCGGTGATGTCCTTTACCCGCTTGAAATTGGAGTGCTGCTGGATGAGTGCAACCTTGCCTGTGGGCACTCTGGAGCCTTAATTTACACGCAGCAGCCCAGCCGCGAAGGTTTGCACCCCCCCGAGAAAAGTGGGGGTCACGGGGGCCGGAATTCGCCGAGCCTCTGAAGTGAGGCAGCAGCCGAGGGATTATTGGACACCTGCATCCCGGGGCCCATCCAGGGCTTTGAAATGGCAGAATGAGACGCACCCATGCAGGGAAAAGACACGGACTATCAGTCCCACAAAGCAGTGCGTTAAGCTCATAGGAGTCTGCCCATCTGAGGGCGATTAATTGTTTAAATAGTGGGAGTGTCTAAGCGCCAGAAACTCAAGTCGAGCCTCTGAAGACGAGCGAAGGCTCAGAAACGCGTCAGGCTTATAATCGAGACATGAGAGCTGCAGACCGGCATGCGGTGATGTCCTTTACGAGCTTGAAATTGTAGTGCTGCTGGATGAGTGCAACCTTGCCTGTGGGCACACTGGAGCTTTAATTTACATGCGGCAGCCCAGCCGTGAAGGTTTGCACCCCCCCCCCCCCGAGAAAAGTGGGGGTCACGGGGGCCGGAATTTGCCGAGCCTCTGAAGTGAGGCAGCAGCCATGGATTAATGGACACCTGCATCCCAGGGCCCATCGAGGGCTTTGAAATGGCAGAATGAGACGCACCCATACAGGGAAAAGACACAGACTATCAGTCCCACAAAGCAGTGCGTTAAGCTCATAGGAGTCTGCCCATCTGAGGGCGATTAATTGTTTAAATAGTGGGAGTGTCTAAGCACCAGAAACTCAAGTCGAGCGAAGGCTCAGAAACGCGTCAGGCTTATAATCGAGACATGAGAGCTGCAGACCGGCATGCGGTGATGTCCTTTACCCGCTTGAAATTTTAGTGCTGCTGGATGAGTGCAACCTTGCCTGTGGGCACCCTGGAGCTTTAATATATCTATCTATATATTCACTGAAAAAACCATAGGTTTCACACATGTTATAGTTAGCGGAAATTTTACTGATAAAAAACCAATGAAATTCCCCCTTTATAGTTAGTGCAGGCAACTATAACTCACGCGACCGCAATCCTCTGCTGATGCTAATACTGTATTTAGACACTTATTTGCCCATGTCTTCTTCCATAAATTTTTAGCTATACATATATTACAAATATTTTTTTTTCATAAAGACACATATGTCATCAGCAGAAGATTGCGGTCGCGTGAGTTATAGTTGCCTGCACTAACTATAACGGGGGAATTTCATTGGTTTTTTATCAGTAAAATTTCCGCTAACTATAACATGTGTGAAACCTATGGTTTTTTCAGTGAATTTGCAAGGTTTTTTAAATGCTAATTCCTAACTATAACGTGTGTGAAACCTATGGTTTTTTCAGTGAATTTGTACGGTTTTTTAAATGCTAAGTTACTTTACGCCATTCGTGGCGTGCGCGCCCACTTAACGCAGTTCGTTCCGTGCGAAGCGCACCGCGTGCCCACTTTACGCACGCGACCTGTGCCTTTTGCAGGTCTGGTGTAAATCTGTTCAGTATTTCCTGAGAAAATAGCATTTAAATCAATATATATATCTATAAGCGCGTTCGCGCGAGCGCGATTCTGATTGGTTGTTCGATCTTAGTAAACATTCGAATCGGTCGAAACCAGGAAGTGTCGGCCGCCATTTTGTCTCTCGCAGTCTGAGGGGGTGAAAAACAAAGGTGGAGAACGTGAAAAGGGGGCAGGGTGGACAGTTCCTGACCCCCTAGCCTTTGTCAGGGGGTCCCAGAAGGACCCCCAAGGGCCATAATTTCATTTAATTTTTTAGCGAAAAATCGCGGGGTACGCGTAACGTGCGCGTACGGTCGAAACGGGAAAATTCCGCGAACTGCGTAACGTGGGCGCGCGTTGCGCGAAGCGCACCGCGCGCCCACAGCGTTCGCGCACCGTGCGCGTACGGTACGCGCACGGTGAAAATCCTACACAAAAAAAAAATACATAACTTAGCATTTAAAAAACCGTACAAATTCACTGAAAAAACCATAGGTTTCACACACGTTATAGTTAGGAATTAGCATTTAAAAAACCTTGCAAATTCATTTAAAAAACCATAGGTTTCACACATGTTATAGTTAGCTGGACATTTCACTCGTGAAAAACCATTGAAATTCCCCCGTTATAGTTAGTGCAGGCAACTATAACTCACGCGACCGCAATCCTCTGCTGATGACGTCAGATATTACATCACTGATGACATATGTGTCTTTCTGAAAAAAAAATATTTGTAATATATGTATAGCTAAAAATGTATGGAAGAAGATATGGGTAAATAAGTGTCTAAATACAGTGATGTAATATCTGACGTCATCAGCAGAGGATTGCGGTCGCGTGAGTTATAGTTGCCTGCACTAACTATAACGGGGGAATTTCAATGGTTTTTCACGAGTGAAATGTCCAGCTAACTATAACATGTGTGAAACCTATGGTTTTTTAAGTGAATTTGCAAGGTTTTTTAAATGCTAATTCCTAACTATAACGTGTGTGAAACCTATGTTTTTTTCAGTGAATATATATATATATATATATATATATATATAATATGTATTTGAGAACTAATAGTCACATTCACGGCCTTCTCATCAACTACCGCTCCAAGTCTAAATCTCACCTCCATACCGATAGGATCTCACCCACTTTGAATTTGCTTCATTTTAGATGGAGAACACTACCTTCCCCCAATGCCACCACTCTTCCCTTTAGTCTATCTGATCCCCTATCTGATGAAGATGTCCACTCTTTGCTCCTATCTTACAATTCAACAGACTTTGATAACATAGACACTCATAGCCAAATCCAACCCATTCCTGCGAATCCACACGGAAAATCAAAGCCTAACCACAGAGTTGTAAACAATTACAACCTTAACCGGGTTACCCTAACTCAGACCTCCCCTTCCAAAGCCAAATCCCAGCTGAAATATATGCTACTCAATTGAAGATCGGCTGCAGGAAATGCAGTGGCTATCGCCAACCTCATCCTTGCACGGGTCCTCAACCCCCTTATCTTGACCAAAGTATGGCTATATGCTTCCTCTCCTGCACCTATCCTGGGCATATTAGACCTCCTAGCTACAACATCACCAGATCTGACAGACCCAACAGAACAGGTGGAGGCCTTACCTGCATTCACCGCAACAGCCTCTCAGTCAAACACTTTCAAACCCCTGTTCTCCCACATGCGAATACCTATGCATGGATATTGCATGCAACAACAGACCACGAAATGCAAGTTACACCCAATCTATCACCTGCCTGGTGATAACTTTTCTTTCACAGAAAAAATCATGGAAATCATTGCAAAAAACGCAGAGCAACACCGCTCCCAAATCTTTCTTGGAGACTTCAACCTCCACAGGAATGATCTGAAGGACCCTATAGTTAACAGCCTTATATCCTTTCTGGCCGACCTCAGCCTGATACAATTCTGTAACAGCCCCCCACTCAACAAGTGGGAGTCTTGGATCTTATAATTGTGAAAGGTAGCTCAATATAACTGGAATGTATCCTTCCCTGCGACTGGTCTGACCACCTACACATAACATTCCTCATTTCGGTATCAGCAAAAACAAATACTGCTCAATTGATGAAACCCAAAATATGGAAAAGGAGCATGCATGGTTTTAACCTTAATGAACTGACATCCCTCTCTAATGACATTCTTCTGCCACCTAATGACATGGCCGATGTCCACGATCTCACAAACCACTACATCAGCTCAATGGTAAACATTCTAGACTTGATTGCACCCTTATGGCTAAAAAGACTTTCCACCAAAGACTCTAACCATGGTACAACAGAAGCCTCAAGACCGAAAGACATAACTTGTGACCAGCAGAATGAAAGTTGAGATCCCAAATGTCCCTTAAACACTTCAAGCATCTGAAATCACTGAGGAACTTATATTGCAAAAGCAAAAGAACCTCAAAAGCAAATTACTTAAGAAAACCAGCTAGATCAAGCTAGTAACTGACCCTAAAATATATTTGAGCTTGTTAAACTTCAATCAAATGACCTTCCCTACCGTTCTCCAGCTGGCTTCAGTCAACTACCAAACTGTGAAAAATTTGCCTCCTTCTTCTTGAGAAGACAGAAAATGTTAAAGCTGAGTTGCAGATGGGATGGGAGCACTGCCCTCTCACACTTCACTCTAAACCTCCCCTTTCCTGGTGTGCCATACCATCATGGCGTCCAGAGCACATCCTTTAAAACAAAGCCTCATGGAACTCTTTCAAAAAAGTTGAAGAAAACGCCATGCTCAAAATTCGAGCAGATCTGACACCCTCAAACCACTTCAGTGACACACTACCCCCAACTTCTTCAATGAGAGCAAACAAACATTACTCCCTCTTTGGTCAAAGATTGTTAATGCCTCCCTACTTCAAGGCACAATCCCTGACTGCCTAAGGTCTGGGCAGGTGACCCCAATCCTTAATAAACTGACAGCTGATCACACAGAACTAAATAACATTCACCCTATCTCCAATATGCCAACACTGACTCAGCTCCTTGAAAAATGTTTACACGTACAATTATGAAACCATTGTGATCAATTCCGTCTGCTTGACCAATTCCAATATGGCTTCCGCCCAGGGCACTGCACCAAATTGGTACTTACACATTTAGTGGACAATGGGTTGAAATTGTTGGATCAAAACAAATCATGCCTCCTTATCCTCCTTGACCCAGCATTCAATACGGTTAAGCACAACTACCTACTTGACCTACTAGAATATAGGATGGGTCTCTCAGGCACTGTCCTAAGCAGGTTCACTTCATTTCTCCAAAACAGATCTAAACAAATCAAGGTTAGTCAGTCTGTGATCTGCACCTGTCACCTTAACGGTCCCACAAAGTTCCTCACTCTCACCCACTGTCTTCAACCTGTTCATGGAGCCATTATCAGTAATTCTGAGCTCTTCCAACATCCATTATCGCATGTATGCCGATGACACCCAACTATACTTGAAAGCCTTCTCCCCTGAAGACATCAAAGACCTCAACTTAACCCTACAAAAACCCCAAAATTGGCTGACATCCAACCACCTCAAACTAAACCCTCTCAAAACTGAATTCCTCCTAATTGCCCCATCCAAACAGTCACCTGTCATTAACGAATGGATGAAGTAACTAACAGCGTTCAACTGCCTGCCTCAGGTCACTGAATCAGCGAGATCACTGGGTATAACTCTCAACAAGAACCTTACCATGCAGAAGCACATTAGTGCTGTCACCAAAGGAGCATACCTATGAATGATTATTTTCAGAAAATTAAAAACCTTTCTACCCCAAAGGACTTTAACTCTGCTGTCCAAGCCATAGTGAGTCCCAGGTTGGACTATGGAAGGGGTACCATAGGCGGCCTACTCAAATTCACAACGGCCCACTTAAGAGCCTCTCTCAACTCCAATGCAAGACTCATATCTGGATCAAAATGAAACAACCACATCACCCCTGACATAGAAGCCTCAACTGGCTCTCATACAAAGCAAGAATTCAACAGAAAACTGTATGCGTGACCCACAAAGCCCTACACTTCAATACCCAGGCTACCTTGCTCAGAAGCTTGAGCTCTCGGGTGGCTCCAGATTTTCTAGAATCATCAGCAATTTACTGTTAAAATCACAGAGATTCACTAAAAAGAAAACCTACTCTAGGACCTTCTCTTGCCTCTCCCAGAGAATTTGGAATTCCCTTCCCCCTGAAACCAGAATGAATCCCTCAATGGCATCCTTCAAGAAAGAAGTTAAACTACTGCTCATGAACAAATGTATGCCTTAGGTCCTGGAACTCATCCCTTGGAGCATTTCAGGACTCGGGATTACTGCTTGTCTATAATAATTCTGTTCTTTATCTATCTGTTTTATCATTGTGAAGACCCCACCCTCATATGGGATCTGCCATATCTTGTACTGTTTCTCGACTATTTAAAAATTGATGTTCCCTGTGCGTCAACATGTGTAAAGCTCTCTCATACTCACAATGGTGTTGTTTGCGCTATATAAAACCTTCAAATAAATAAATTATATATATATATATATATATATATATATATATATATATATATATATATATATATATTACTGCTCCCTTCGCACCTGTTTACCGAGTCACTCACGGTCGGGTGCTGTGAATACGGCGGTGCCAGCCGCATAACATTTTCGCTCCAAAATTCTCTAATTGTAAAGAATAAAGCACTCACGGGTAGCGTGTCAACGAGATTTATTCCCAGAACAGACGCGTTTCGGCGATCTGCCTTCCTCGGTGTTCACAGCACACCGTAAAGCGCCATTATTTAAATCTTTCAATGCATCATGAATTTTAACATAGAAAGAGGACAGCGTAAAGTGCAGAGATAATACAGCGCCATTTTGAAGTGTGTTCCAAATCAAGTATATGAATAGATAAACATATACATATGCATACTAAATACATGCAAATTGATCCAAATTATAAAATCGTCAAAATGATTAAACATGATAAAGGCATATTGTCTCAAATACCAACATTTCAATATTTTGAACAGCAATTTTGCGTAAATGTAAATTCATAAAGCCATATATCGGCTTACGCTTGCTGGCATCTGCTTTTTCTGCACAAAATCAAGCCGTGTATCGGCATTGCCATCAATCAAACCGTGAATCGGCTTTTACTGCCCAACTGATTTTCTGCAAGAGCAGAAAAATAACTAAAAGGCAACGTTCAAAGCTCACCATGGTGGTCATTGCCCCACCACACCCCACACACTCACAATGATATTGCTGTTACCATGATCAACTCTTTACTAAGATCCCAGGTGTACCGATAATTCCTCATTACTGTTCAAGCCACGAGGGAATTTGGTTTGTAGGTCTATAATATAGCGTGATTCTAACCTGCGTAACTTTTTAAGACGATCCCCTCCTCTAATGTTATCTGGAATATAGTCAAGGCCAAAAAACTGTAAAAAGTTTCTACTGTTGGGATGTTTGTCATCATAATGCCTTGCTACTGGATATGAGGCGTCATTCTTCAATATTGCTCTCCTGTGCTCTAAAATGCGAATCTTTAATTCATGAATGGTGCTGCCTATGTACAGCAGTCCACACGGACAGACAAGGCAATAAACTGCATAGGATGTACTACAGGTTAGAAACTTAAGGATAGGTTTTTTGAGATTTACATCAGGTACTGTGTAAGTCAAAACCCTCTTGCTATTTGAACAGGCCTTGCACTTACCGCAGGGAAAGAAACCCTGCATATCTCTAAGAGTGCCCTGTGTAGTAGGTTGTTTCACTAGATGACTACTGACTAGCCTGTCCTTAAGTGATCTCGCCTTTTTGAAAGTTATCATGGGGTAATCTGGAATATCTTCCCCCATGATATTGTCACTTTTGAGAATATGCCAATTTTTCTTTAACATTCGTTTCAAAGAATTGGCTTCTGCAGAGTATGTGGTGATAATTCTGAACTTGGTTTCTGGGGAGTCAAATGACCTTGCATTTTTGCTGGTTTTGCCACTCTTTTCATCCAATAGCTGCTGTCTAGGGATCCCCCTGACCTTCGCTAATGTCATTTCCAAATGTGTCTTATCATAGCCCCTTATACAAAATCTGGAAATGCAGTCTTTTGCAGCAGCCTCGAAATCACAGGGTCTGGAGCTGTTCCGTTTTAATCTCAGGAGCTCTCCATATGGTATGCTCTGAATTAATTTCGGCGGATGATTGCTGGTTGCGAAAAGAATGGAATTGCCCGCTGTACTTTTGCGGTAAAGAGCAGTTTCCAGCTTGCCTGAGGAAACAAACACTTTCAGGTCCAGATAGTCCACTGCCGCTGGACTTACTGTACCTGAAAAATGTAAGTTGAGATCATTGTTGTTCAAAGTTTCTATATAATCTCTAGCCGATTCTACTGTGCCATCCCAGACAATAAAAAGGTCATCGATGTATCGATACCATGCTTTGACCTCACCCTTGATGTTTCCTCTCTCATAGGTTCTGGGCACCTGCTCCTCCCACCAGCCTACAAACAAGTTGGCATAGCTGGGGGCGAAACAGGTGCCCATCGCCGTACCTGAGACCTGTTTGAAAAATTGATCCCCAAAAACAAAAATATTGTTCGAGAGGCAGAAGTTTGTGAATTCCATCAACATAGAATTATGTGCTGCGAATCTCAATGATCTTTTGTTCAGGAAGAATTGGACAGCTTTTATACCATCTTCATGTTGTATACATGTGTATAAACTGGTAATGTCCAATACCATAAGTTTATAATTAGCATCCCAGATTAGAGTATTAAGTTTGCTCAGGAAGTCTTTAGTGTCTTTCACATAGGATTCAAGATGAGACACAAATGAAAACAGAAAATAGTCAATGAACATAGACATGTGCTCTGTTAGACTTCCTTGGGAAGACACGATAGGTCTACCTGGAGGTTTCACATTGTCTTTGTGGATTTTTGGTATGTGATAAAAGGTTGCCACCACAGGAGTAGTATTCCTTAAGAATAAATATTCATCAGTCTCCAACATCTGTCCAGCAAGCGTAAGCCGATATATGGCTTTATGAATTTACATTTACGCAAAATTGCTGTTCAAAATATTGAAATGTTGGTATTTGAGACAATATGCCTTTATCATGTTTAATCATTTTGACGATTTTATAATTTGGATCAATTTGCATGTATTTAGTATGCATATGTATATGTTTATCTATTCATATACTTGATTTGGAACACACTTCAAAATGGCGCTGTATTATCTCTGCACTTTACGCTGTCCTCTTTCTATGTTAAAATTCATGATGCATTGAAAGATTTAAATAATGGCGCTTTACGGTGTGCTGTGAACACCGAGGAAGGCAGATCGCCGAAACGCGTCTGTTCTGGGAATAAATCTCGTTGACACGCTACCCGTGAGTGCTTTATTCTTTACAATTAGAGAATTTTGGAGCGAAAATATATATATATATATATATATATATATAGTATCCAATTCCAAACTTCAATAACATACGCTCGCAGGAACATGCAGACAAAGCACAATTTAGATGTCCAAGTTTAATTCGGTTGAATTAAACTTGGACATCTAAATTGTGCTTTGTCTGCATCTTCCTGAGAGCGTACGTTATTGAAGTTTGAAATTGGAGATATATATATATATATATCACTGAAAAAACCATAGGTTTCACACATGTTATAGTTAGCTGGAAATTTTACTGATAAAAAACCAATGAAATTCCCCCGTTATAGTTACTGTAGGCAACTATAACTCACGCGACCGCAATCCTCTGCTGATGCTAATACTGTATTTAGACACTTATTTGCCCATGTCTTCTTCCATTAAATTTTAGCTATACATATATTACAAATATTTTTTTTTCATAAAGACACATATGTCATCAGCACAGGATTACGGTCGCGTGAGTTATAGTTGCCTACAGTAACTATAACGGGGGAATTTCATTGGTTTTTTATCAGTAAAATTTCCAGCTAACTATAACATGTGTGAAACCTATGTTTTTTTCAGTGAATTTGCAAGGTTTTTTAAATGCTAATTCCTAACTATAACGTGTGTGAAACCCTTGGTTTTTTCAGTGAATTTGTACGGTTTTTTAAATGCAAATTTTTTTTGACATTTTTTTGTAAACCTATGTATAAAATAATGCATTATGGAAAGGTTTTTTTTTTTTAATGCTTTTTTTTCCGTGCGCGTACGGTAAGCTGACGGTACGCGCTCCGTGCGTCATAAGTACGGTGCGCGTACGTAATAGGATACGCGTACCGTAAGCTGACGCTACGTGCTCAGCACGTCATAAGTACACCGCGCCTACGTGATACGTGCGTGACGTACGCGTACACGCGGAAGCAACGTCGCGGTTACGCAGGGGCGTGTAATGCGCATGCGCGAGTGCATCTTACGTACGCGCTCCGTAAGCGCTCCGTAAGCGTCACGTTTGCGCATGCGTACTTTTTTACGAGCGCGTACCGTGAGCTTACGGAGCGCGCACGGTAGGTCATGTGATCCACAAAGAACACTTTTCATTGGTTGAAATTACTTTCATTTCCAGAAACTTCCCACACCACACCCATTCCCCTCATTACTGCTAGAAAGAACATTTTTCATTGGTTGAAAGTACTTTCAGTTCCAGAAACTTCCCACACCACACCCATTCCCCTCATTACTGCTTGAAAGAACACTTTTCATTGGTTGAAAGTACTTTCAGTTCCAGAAACTTCCCACACCCCACCCATTCCCCTCATTACTGCTTGAGATCCCTTAGGAGAAGGAGCTGGATTGACATTGGGATACAATGGCAGAACAGCAGAGCTCTTCTGAGAGTGAGGCCAGCAGCACCACCATGATCCAGAGAAGGAGGAAACAAAAGACTTCTTTTGTATGGGAGTATTTTTCTTTTCCAGAGGGGGAGAAAAAGGTGAATGCTCAATTGGTCACTTGCATACTTTGTGGCCGTGTTTTATCTAGAGGAAATCCAAGGAAGAAATATTCCTTTGGAAATCACTCTATGAAAAGACACCTGCAGGATAGACATCCCAGGACCTTTGCTCGACATACTGGAGAAAACTCTTCAGTAAGTCACCAGAGCCCAACCTCAGATGCTCAGCCGAGTACATCATCGGCAGCTCAGCTGAGCCCTTCCTCTGAGGTGGGAGCATCCCCTTCTTCTTTTCCTGTGGACATTAACCCTCGATTTGGGAGGGTTGAAATGAGGTGTACAAGATGTGGTGGTCTTATTGTTTATGGGGAGATCAGTCTTCCCCTTATTAACAATAAGATAGACCAGCATGTTTGTAGACGCTTATAATATTCCCATTCTTTCTTTCCTCTATCCCTGTATTAACCCAACGGCTCTTATAAGAGCCAACCTTACCTCACATTTTTTTTTTTTTTTTTAAGCTTTCCTTTTTGCAAATTTTTTTTTGCCGTGCGCGCACGGTACGCGTAATTCCGCGAATTTCGCAGGTTACACCGTGCGCGTACGCTACGCGCATACGGCGATTTTTCGAAAAAAAAATAAATTTCATTTTTGCCCTTGAGGGTCCTTCTGGGACCCCCTGACCAAGGCTAGGGGGTCAGGAACTGTCGAGCCTGCCCCCTTTTCACATTATCCACCTTTTTTATTCACCCCCCTGACAGTGCGAGTGAGAAAATGGCGGCCGCCGCTTCCTGGTTTCGACCGATTCGAATGTTTACTAAGATCTAACAGCCAATCAGAATCGCGCTCGCGCACGGCACCGTACGCGTACGGTAAGCTTACCGTAAGCGCACCGTAAGCGCACCGTAAGCTGCCATAGATATATATATTGATTTAAATGCTATTTTCTCAGAATCTACTGAACAGATTTACACCAAACCTACAAAAGGCACTTCCTTGACCTGGGGACTACCTCTCTGCCAAATTTCATTAAATTCTGTTCAGCCGTTCGGGCTGTAGCTCTGTCTAAAGGTCCTATGGAAAAATGCATGGGAAAAACGCGTTTTGGGACCCCCCTTTTATCTCAGCCCCCGCTTGACGAATCCCCCCGAGACTTTCAGGGTAGGAGCGGAGCGTAGCGCCCCACCTATTTTGAAAAATTCGCGAGGATTCGTCGACCGGCGCCAAAGTTATTCAAAATAGAATGTTGCGGATTTCCTATGGAAACGTGGTCCTAACTATAACTACCTACTGGCGACCGCCAGTAGGTAATATATATATATATATACATATATATATATATATATATATTGCTCCTCCGGTTGCTTCGGTATACCCACCACCTCCAGAACAGAGGGCGCGTCGGCAAAACGGACCTCCCAAGCACGGTCCGATAATATTAACGAATACTTCCTCTCACAACAGGAAAGCCGACGCCGTGTCTTTGCGCAAATTTTCTAAATTAACATTGGTATTGCCGACTTTGCTGTGTACGTGCTGCGATGCCCGTGTGGCCTGCGGTACGTGGGCAGCACGATCCTTCCTGTGCATAAGCGAATCCTACAACACTTAAGAGCTATTAAAAATGAGGACAAAACATACCCCGTGGCAAGACACTTTGATCAGTATCATGGTAGAAATACAAAGGGACTTGAGTATTTTGTAATCGATGCAGTCCCAATGAGCGAAAGGGCAGGTGATCGAGTCAAGAAACTGAGAAGATTAGAATCAAATTATATCATCCGGCTCAACACCAAGATCCCTGAGGGACTCAACATTGAGGAAGATTTCCACACACATTTATAAATTTAATATCGCTGTACTCCCTATTCCAATTTTAATATATAATAAATCTTTTTTACATTTTTTAGTTGATATTTTTATCATAGCACAAGCACTTTAAACAGACCAGTTCAGTGGAGTAAAATACATTCATGGCAAGCCTGCTGTGGGCATAGAATAGTGTTAATTTTGCCCACTTGGGCTGGATGTAAAGAACCTTGGTTCTGTAGTATTGCTGTGATAATATAGCCAGAGTAAGTTCGTAATAGAATATCCCACTGGGGCGGAGCATGAACGAAGAATCTGTGTTGTTCTTAACAGACCAGGGTTCAAACCCAATTAATTCATTTTTACTAAACTGTGGATTAAGTTCAATAATTTTTAGAACAGTCATTACTTGAAGCTTTTTAAATTGTTTTTAATGCGAAGGACTGTTTTAATGTATTACTATATGATGACTATATGTAATTTATGCTTTGAGTTGCTTGCACTGACATGACGAGATTGAACTACGAGTCTGTTTTCACTCTTTATTGTTTGGTAGTTCCTCACGTGACACGTATTCACAAAATGTTTAAAATGGTGGTAAAACTTTATGCAAACTGTAAGTGAGCAAGCCTGCAGGGCAGGCGAAACGCGTTTAACGTTTTAGCTGACAAATAAAGAAAATTTGCGCAAAGACACGGCGTGGGCTTTCCTGTTGTGAGAGGAAGTGTTCGTTAATATATATATTCACTGAAAAAACCATAGGTTTCAGGGGTGTTATAGTTAGCTGGACTTTTCACTTGTACAAAACCATTGAAATTTCCCCGTTATAGTTAGTTCAGCTAACTATAACTCGCGCGCCCGCAATGCACTGCTGATGACGTCACATATTACATCACTCATGACATGGTCAGTGACATCACTCATGACATCACTGATGACATCTCAAATGACATCACTGATGACATCACTGATGACATCATCCAGTGAATGTGTGTTATTCTGAAAATTAAATATGTTTTATATATGTATATCTCAAGGTCGATGGAAGAATAAATGGGTATATAAGTGTCTAAATGGATGATTTGTTTTTGAAAAATTGATTGTGTAACTGACTGATTAAGTGTATCATAGTGAATACATGGCTTAGTGAGTAATGTTTAAATATGTAAATATCTGTATCTGTCTCTCACTTTGTGTATAAGTGGCTGCATGGGTTGGTGAGTAGCTACATGGGTGTCTATATAGGTTATTAGTTGGTTTTTTGAGTATCAGTCTGAGTGTCTGCATGGTTCGGTGGGGGTATTACGTAGTGCATAGGTGCATGAATGAGTGACTCACTGTTTGTATGTGTTGAACACAGTATGTGTGCAGGACTGTATGGGTGGATGAGTGTGTGTATGGGTGTGTTAGTGAGTGAATGACTGTCTCAATAGTGTCTTTATGAGTAACTACATATGTTTTAAACTAGTATATGTGACTATTGGTGTATATATGTGAGTATATGTGAGAGTGAGAGATTGAAAGAGTTCCTGTATGAATAAGTATGTGTTTCTATAAGTGATTGTTTAAAAGACTAAGTATGTGTAAGTTTCCGTAGAAGTAAGTGTGGTGGTGTGTGTATAACTGTATATGCAAGTAAATGTATGTTTGATTCTTTATTAGCATGAGTGACTATGTGTGTGAGTAACTATGGATGAGTGGCATTGTGTAACAGAATGTATAGGTGTATGAGTACATATGATGAGTGAGTACATGTATGAGTGACTGTATTGGACTGTTGGTGAATGAGTGGATGTGTATGTGGATCTTAGAATTACTGAAGAGGTTGTTGTAACTGGTATTGGTATGTCCATTGTTTTGAAAATTTTAGTCTCTATTTTTGAATGTGTGTATCAAAGGTTATATTAGGGTGAGAGGAGGTCTGCCACTCTATCACAAGGATGATGTCATCAGTGATGTCATCAGTGATGTCATTTGAGATGTCATCAGTGATGTCATGAGTGATGTCACTGACCATGTCATGAGTGATGTAATATGTGACGTCATCAGCAGTGCATTGCGGGCGCGCGAGTTATAGTTAGCTGAACTAACTATAACGGGGGAATTTCAATGGTTTTGTACAAGTGAAAAGTCCAGCTAACTATAACACCCCTGAAACCTATGGTTTTTTCAGTGAATTTCTGAGGTTTTTTAAATGCTAATTCCTAACTATAACGTGCCTGAAACCTATGGTTTTTTCTGTTAATTTCAAAGGTTTTTTAAATGCTAATTTCTAACTATGCCTACAGAGATAGGACATGTGAAGAAAGAAGAAAAAATGCACAGAAAGAAACAAAAGAAGTGCAGAAAGAAGCAACAGAAGTACTCAAATACGAAGATAAGTGCAGGAAGAAGGATAACGTGCAGAAAGAACAAAAAGAAGAGCAGAAAGAAGCCTTGTTGCAAAATCATCCTGTACCCTCAACTTTTTCAGACGGATACTGGTGGTAACTGAGTCTGACTAACCAGTCCTAGAGCCAGTGCTATGTTAAAAGACACTTAGAATACAGTGAAAACACCTACATACACTAGGGAACATTATGCGTTGGGGTCCCCCTGTGATTAGCCTTACCTCCTCTATAAGCCCCTAGTATATAATAGGGCATGGGGATTAAAACTACCTCTTAAAACAGGCCACAGGGCGTTTTTGCACACGTTACTTCAGGCCCCGTCCCTTCCTTTCACCATTGTGTAAACACGCCCTGTGTCCGTTTTTAGTTGGGAGATTAAGTTCATTTGAGTCCTGAGGGTCCCTGGGGTCCAACTAGCCCACTAGGTACCTCCAGTAAGTGCCACAGAGCTGCGTTGCAGAGAGGTGTAAAAAGTGGCACGGCCTGGACCACCTCTCTGCAATGCAGCTCAGTGGCGCTTACTGGAAGCACTTGGTGGGCTAGTTAGCCCCCAGGGGCCCTCAGTATTGAAGGGAAATTATATCCCCAATTTAAAACGTGCCATGGTGCGTGTTTGCACACGTCACCTCAGGCCCCGTCCCCTCCCTTCACCACTGTGTAAACGCGCCCTGTGGCTGTTCTAAGTTGAGAGATTAAGTCCCCTTGAATCCTAAGGGTCCCTAGGGTCACACTAGACCACTAGGTACCTCCAGTAAGCGCCACAGAGCTGCGTTGCAGAGAGGTGTAAAAAGGGGCTTGGCCTCAGAACACCTGTCTGCAGCGCAGCTCCCTGGCGCATACTGGAGATGCCTGTTGGGGGCGCGTTTGCAGAGTGCTGCATGGAGGGGGCATGGCCTCCGGCACGATGCCAGTCTTTTATTTATTTTATTTTTTTAAGAAGGGGGGCTGTGTGGTTCCCCTTCTTATTCTAATTTATTGGCCCTGATGACCCCATCCCCCAGGGCCTGTCTCCTAATTATATTTTTTTGACCCCAATCCCCAGGGCCGGCCACTGTTTTTTATTATTTTTAAAAAATATATATTTATAGACACACCTAGGACATGCTGGACAAACCGTACGTACCTATCACCATGACGATTTGCGTGATATTCATTAAAAGGCGACTATGCATGCAATTAATCCACGTGGAATGTATTTACACCACTAGTGAAGCTCTGACATGTCTGATGCTCTACCGTGCCTAATCCCGGTAGACACCCTTGTCGTTTATTTATACAAACATGGGTAGCTATTGACGGGCACATTTAATACACATGCACACCAAGCCATTCAAAGGGGATTCGACAAAAATTCGACCAATACTATGCAAGAAACCCCCCTCACAGTTAATAAAACACACATCCACTGCCGGATGTGTAATACTTTTTATTTTACTCTCTGGAAAGGGGACGAACATCACTTGCGAGTCACAGCGCGCTCCTGACAGAGCCCAATGCTGTGTTACACCCACCATTGCCTGCCGAGTGCCACACACCTCTGTATTGTATTCCACTAGCTAGTGCATATGCTATGACACTCTCTAGCCCATGTGCACTGTAACACCACCCCGTGAAAATGTCATGCCACACTTGTCTTCGCACGGGTTATATTGCCCCATCTAACGTGCCTTCCTCGATGCCTATGTTATAACGCACAGTGCTATGCCATACATATTACAATTTGGGATCCATATCTTTGTCACAGTGCATATGCAACGTTACACTCCCCAGCACATATTTTATATTACAACTTTAGAGACTAGTTAGGTTACACAACACTGCCCTGTGCATATTACACTCCAAGGCGCATATCGCATAGCACACGCTAGTGCCTGTGCTATCTCGCGCTCTCCAATGAATCTGTCATTGCGCACAATGTATTGCATATTATATTTCACGCCTGGTTCATCTTATATCACACTTTTTGGTGCATAGTTTATACCATACACTATATCTAGTTTTCATTTTCAATCGTGCTCTCAGGACTATGTTCTATATAACACTGTGTTCACCTACCCTTTTCACGGGCATTACATTTTGCGATAGGGGGTGGAGGGTCAGGGGGTGTTTTTGCCAAGTGAGCCCGGAGTCACAGTCACTAACGTCTTCTTCTTCCTGAATAAAAGTGAGATTATGCTGCATACTTGTTCATATTTTAAGTAGTTTGCACAGACAAAATGTTTTAAAAACAATAAAGTTTCTAATACCCGCCTTCTCTGAACAGTTAGCTTGCTGCCCCATCCCCCTCCTCCCTATCCTCTGTTGTGTGAATCCATGGACTAGCCTCCTCCCTCCTGCCATGCATGGTCTGATGTGCTGCCACTGCCCTCAATTTAGTATGATGTACCAGTCCACTCCTCCTGCCCTCCATTGCCCAATTCTATGCCCCATCATTGACCTCCTGCTTAAACTCTGTGCTTAGCTTGCTGCCCCTATTCTCCTTCCCCCTGCCCTCCGATGTCTTTGTGCATGCCCCTGCTCCATCCTTTTTGCCCACCATGTCCCATGGACCTGCCACTCCTATCTACTCTGAGTGTTCTGTTGAGCTGCCACTCCCCTCCCACCTGCCTAGCATTGTCAGATGACTGTAACCTGTCCCTGCCACCTCCACCCTGCCTGTCCACATGCCATGCCTCTATCCTCTTCCTCCTGTCCTACATGGTCCATTGTACTGCCACACCCTTCTGCCCTCCCTGGTCTGTTGTGCTGCAACTGCTCCTCCTGCCTGCCCCGTGTGGTCTGTTGTGAGGCCCCTTCCCCTGAACTTTCTTGTCTGTGCACAGGTCCTGACCCTCCCTTCTATCCTCCATCGTCCTTTGTGCATGCCCCTGCACCCTCCTTCTTGCCCATCATAGCCATTGTGCTGCCACTAACCCTCCCACTTGCCATGCATGGTCTTCTGTGCTGCCATGGCCCCTCCCACCTTCCCTGTGTGGTCAGTTAGCTGCCCCTGACCCCCTCCCACCTTCCCTCCATGGTCTGTGTGTATGCCATCACAGTCTCACTGTTGCTCTTCATGTTGTGTCTTGCTTCTAGTGCCCATCCTGCCTGACCTCCATGGCCATCTTGCTGCTCCTGCCCTGCCCCCTTGCCCCCAGCCCTCTGTTTACATGTGCAGACCCCTACTCCCTCCCTCCTGGCTTGTCTGTTCCATTGTAATGCCCCTGATCCGTCCCTCCTGCCCTTTATGGTCTGTTATGCTGCAGCCTTCTCTCCTGTCTGTCCATTATGGTCAGCTAACTACCATTGCCTCTTGCCCCTCTGTTCTCTGTTGTCCATGTGCATGGTCCTGTCCCCTCCCTCTTGCTTTCTATGGATTGTTGTGCTGCACTCCCGTCCTGCATGCCCTGTGTGGTGTATTGTGCTGCTGCAAACCCTGATGCCTGCCCTGCAGGGTCAGTTTGGTGCAACTCTCCATGTCTCTCCTGTCCTCTGTTATCCAAGTCCATGTCCCTATCCCATTTCCTTCCATGATCCAATGTACCATACTTGCGAACATTTTGAACTTGGTAAGAGGGAGATTTTGAAAAAAAACTGGGGTTTTGATTTTCCCCTTTGAGTTACATTGAAAAAGAGGATATTGTAGACAGGAGACAGATCAAATAAAGCCCATTTGAGCTTAAAAACATTGGACGTTTCCTGGCTGAATCGGGTCTGTTGGCATGTATGGTTGTACTACCATTGCCTCTTCCTTCTGCCCACAATGGTCTATTACATTGCCACAGCCTTGAAGGAGGGTAGATTTTGTATCACAGGGGGCCCCTGGCCCGTTCTGTCCACACCTGAAGTATGAGACCCTTGTCCTTGCCCTGCCAGCCGCATTTGTAGGCCGTATTAAATTGACCAGCGGGTCCTGTGTTGCTATATAATTATCCTGAGACATCCTTACCACTCAGCCAGCATAAAACCCCTGTGTAGGCCCTTCTGTTCAATATGTAGGCCTCTTTGTTAAATTGACCATAGCTCTGCAATTTTAGTGTATAGCAGTCTGAAGGCAGGTCTGCGAGGCCTTCTGCTCCAAACTAGTAGCCCCCACCCTACCCGAGTGCTCCGTGCTCGGTATCAAAGTTCAACATCCCCCTGAAGCTGTCGACATACAGTAGGCTGCATCCTGGACTGGTACTTGCTTCCTGGGCAGGTTTCCCGCTTTTAAGGAAGTGGCAACCGCAGAGCGTCAAGTTAGGAGAACTGAGGAGATTTTATACATGAATATATTGAATTCCTGTACAATACCCATTATTTTCTGCTTGCTCTATGGAACTTACGATAAGCGATTGGCCTGAGAGACTGACCTTTTCACCCAGTCCATTGTCAGCATTAAGTGGGTAAATGACGAAATGTCTGGTAAAATCTGCAGACGAAGCTTTTGGGTAGCATACGTAGGTAGATGTAGCGTGCAAAGGAGCCCACAAAATGATATAAAAAGGGAGCACCCACAGATATCGACGGACAACTTCGCCGTCTGTATGTAGGTTAACAGGCTGTGCAGGTTTTCCCCAAGAACTGGGAGCTCTTGTCTTCCTTTGCTTAAAATGTCTTGCTCGGCTTTGCTTGAAGTATCTTATTCTATTTTACCTATATGAAATGTCATGTTATGTTTAACCATTGTTCTCTTTACTTTTGCATTTAAAAGATGTTGTATTGTAATTGCAGGAATGCTTGCTCTAAGAGTAAATGTGAGTGTCCCTAGGTAACATTTTCCTTGGTGTAACTTGTTTCTCATGATGCATTTATAGATGTGTTTTCTCTCTCTCTCTGTCAGTCCATTAATTGAGATACAGAGAATATCATGACAGCTGTATGATTATCTGGATTCTGTATTTTGTACTTTAGGTCTCTATTCTGCGGTTTCTTTGAAGTTGCATCTTCTCATTAAACTGCCATTGTATTCTGCCTCCAATTCCATGTCTCATATGTCTGTTTTCTTCATTTTTGGAGCAAGCATTCCTAGGCACCCCGGCTCAAATTAAGGTGCCCCTTTTGTCCCTGACTCACTCTCCTGCTCAGTTCTGTGGTGGCTCCCGGGGCTCTGGGGACCGCCCCTAGCTTCCTTGACCCGTAATAGATCTTCCCTCCAACAGCCTCTCTTGCAAGTCCTGTATTGTTGGTTTGTTGCCCCTGCCCCCCTTTCCACTGCCCTCCATAGTCTGTTGTGCTTCCACGGCCCTTCCTGCCTGCTCAGTGTGGTTAAATTGTTGCCTTTGCACCCTCCTACCTGCCTTCAATTTTCAGAGTCCGTGCCCCTGGCCTCTGCCTCTCAACAGTATCCTAATGAACAACTAGATTGCTAACATTCTATATTTATTACAAAAGTGTGGAGCGCCTGACATCATCTTGATGTAATCAAAACTGTAATACCTAGAGCATTCCTTTAGAAATTACATATATGAGAGGGTCTTATTGGCATCAAAATTATGGTTAGTGCTCTAAAAGACTAAAATAAGGACATATTTTCTGAGTTTTCAAATAGCGACAAAGCACTTTTAAATTATTTGTTATCTTTATGTTTTTTTATCTAGTTGACAACTTGATTAAATGTTGCACTTAGGGGAGAGGATGTGGTGTTACTTCCAGAACTGCAGACTTTGCAACTGGGGAACCAGGTTGAAGTTTCTGCTTCAGCTCGACATTCTGTGATTCTGGTCAAATCACTTAGTCTCCCCATGTCTACAACCAAAATGAATTTGTTCTTGTGTGATGTAACCAATGCTCATGTAAAGCACTCCAATACCTGACAAGTCTGCACTATATAACACTGCAAAAACACAAAATAATAAGTGTTTTGCACACTTCTGTCATTGGGCTATATTTGGGCTATATCTGGGTGATTTTGGGCTACATTTGGGCTCTTTTGTCTCCGGTGGCCATCTTGGGAGATTTATTTGTTATGAAGTTTCCTAATTTCCTCATGTACTGCAGTCTCCTCAGTCGGAAATGCTTTCATTTTTTTACTTTGATTCCATCATGAAGGTATTCAGATATGTCACACATTTGCCATGAATTCTGAATGTTAGCACTCTAGTTGCTCATTAGATCACTGTAGTAAAACTACTGCTCACCATGGAAGTCTGCTCCTGGTATTAAAAGTGCATGTTTCAGTCTGCATGTCAGAATTTTTTAATGAAATAGAAGAGGATTTGAGAAGTCACTCAAAATGTGCCCTCATTTTCTTTCTTCAGCATTAATCATAATTTCTATGGCAAAATGAACCCCCTCATTGTGTTCCTTTTTAAATTAAATGTTTTAAGTGTTACCAGTTTATTCCAATCAAGATGGCTTCAGGTGTGCCATACTTTTGTCATAATGAAGACAGTAAGTGCTCTAGTTGTTTTTAAGAACATTCTTGGACATTCTGTCATTGGGCTATACTTGGGCTA
Organism: Triturus cristatus; assembly: GCF_964204655.1. Classification (NCBI taxonomy): domain Eukaryota; kingdom Metazoa; phylum Chordata; class Amphibia; order Caudata; family Salamandridae; genus Triturus; species Triturus cristatus. The sequence continues at coordinate 154,872,930 of NC_140580.1, forward strand.
CATCTGGGTGATATTTGGGCTACATTTGGGCTCTTTTGTCTCTGGTGGCCATCTTGGGAGACTTATTTGTTATGAAGTTTCCTAATTTCCTCATTTACTGCAGTCTCCTCAGTAGGAAATACTTTCAGTTTTTTACTTTGATTCCATCAAGAAGGCATTCAAATGTGTCACACATTTGCCATAAAATCAGAATGTTAGCACTCTTTTTGCTCATTAGATCACTGTAGTAAAGCTACTGCTCACCAGGGAAAACTGCTGCTGGTATTGAAAGTGCATGTTTCAGTCTGCATGCCAGGATTTGAGAAGTCACTCAAAATGTGCCCTAATTTTTCTTTATGCAGCACTAATCATACTTTTTATGGAAAAATGAACCACCTCATTTTGTTCCTTTTTAAATTAAATGTTTTAAGAGTTACCACTTTAATCCAAGCAAGATGGCTTCAGGTGTGCCATACATTTATCATAAGTAGGACGGTTAGCGCTCTAGTAGTTCTTTGGAACACTCTGGAAAGCTGCAGTAGAACACAAAGGAATCAACTGACAGTCTCTGCCCTTGTTGGATGTACATGTTTTACTGAGAATGTCAGACTTCATTCTCACATGACTGAGAAAGATAATGTGAATTTACAGAAAATAAGCTCTCAGTTTAGCTTATAGATCACCTTCCAAACCTCTGTGGTAAAAGCATGAGAAAATATTTTTCTCTCAATCATGATATCCCAGCAGAAGGCTTTTTCACATGGTGAAATCACCTTAGAACATACCACAATTCCTAAAATGAGTATGGTACCATCAACAAATGATTTATAATGTAACTAAAGTCTTAAAATCTTCTATTAACTGCAATGCTTTTTAATGAGGTGCTATCATGTATATTGGTCCCAAGATGGCTGCCAACACTTCTTGGATGAAGTGCTGACAGCCAATCAGATCTCAGGATGAGATGTGTGGTTAGGCTCCGCCCACATATATATATTGATTTAAATGCTATTTTCTCAGGAACTACTGAACAGATTTACACCAGACCTACAAAAGGCACTTCCTTGACCTGAGGACTACCTCTCTGCCAAATTTCAAGTAACTCTGTTCAGCCGTTCGGGCTGTAGCTGTGTCTAAAGGTCCTATGGAAAAATGCATGGGAAAAACGCGTTTTGGGACCCCCCTTTTTTCTCAGCCCCCGCTTGACGAATCCCCCCGAGACTTTCAGGGTAGGAGCGGAGCGTAGCGCCCCACCTATTTTGAAAATTTCGCGAGGATTCATCGACCGGCGCCAAAGTTATTCCAAATAGAATGTTGCGGATTTCCTATGGAAACAGGGTCCTAACTATAACTATCTACTGGCGACCGCCAGTAGATAATATATATATATATATATATATATATATATATATATATATATATATATATATATTACCTACTGGCGGTCGCCAGTAGGTAGTTATAGTTAGGACCTAGTTACCATAGAAAATTCGTAACATTCTTTTCGCAATAAATTTGGCGCTGGATGACGAATCTTTGAGTAAATTTCAAAACTGGTGGGGCACTCCGGTCAGCTCCTATCCTGAAAGTTTGGGGGTGATTCGTCAAGCGGGGGCCGAGACAAAAGGGGGGTCCCAAACACATTTTCTCTATGTTATTTCCCCGAGGACATTTTAGACATGGCTACAGCCCGAACTGCTGAAAGGAATTACACCAAATTTGGCAAAAAGGTAGCACTTGGTTCAGAAAGCGCCCTTTTTTTTAAATGGTGTAAATCCGTTCAGTAGTTCCTGAGAAATTCAAAAAATAGAGGTCAAAAAATCAATTTCCCATAGGAAACTTTAGGCACAGTTCTATCAAAAACTGCTGAACGGAATGACACCAAATTTGGCAAAAAGGTACTGCTTGGCTCCGAAAGCGACCTTTTTAAAAATGGTGTAAATCTGTTCAGTATGTTTTTGAGAAATTTAAGAAATAAAGATATCAATGACTGCGGAGCATCCACGTACCCTCCCGATCACGAGCTTCATGCTAATTGGCTGTCAACACTCCAAACCAGGAAGTGTTGGCAGCCATCTTGTGCCTCGGTAGAAGCGAGGCACAGGAAAACAGAAAAACAAATGTGCAAAACAAGAAAAGGGGGTAGGGTAGAATCACCCTGACCCCCTAGGCCTACGTAGGGGTTCCCACAAGGACCCCCAGGGCCAAAAAATTATTATTTATTTTTTTTAAAGTCGGGCGATTCGTGGAGGCTCTGCGTATCCGGCTGAAAAATTTTAAAAAACAAAGTGCGGGCTCCCGCGCTTCATTATTAATTAGCCCCCGGGTGGGCTAAGTCCCGGGGGCACTGCAAAAAAAAGTATTGCGGGGGCCCAGGGGGACCCCCGCAGCCCTGGGGACCACAACCCCAGGGCTTTCTATAAGTTTTGCGGGGTGGCACACAGCCCCCCCGCAGCCCCGGGGACCGCCACCCCCGGAGCTTCTTTTTTTAATGTATGGGGGGCCTCAAAGGCCCTCCCAAGCCCCAGGGGCCACCACCCCAACGGGGCTTTGATTAATTATTTGCGGGGGGTACACTGCCCCCCTGCAGCACCGGCGACCGCCACCCCCCGGGGCTTCATTTATTTAAAAAAATACCTGTTTGTGGGTGCTCGAGCCTCCCCACACGCCCCGGGGACCGCCCCCTCCCCGGGGCACTAATATGTAAAGGACCCCCGGGGACCACCACCTCCCCAGGGCTGTGTACAATCTGGGAGGGGGGCCGCACGGCCCCCATCCTGGAGCCTGTGATGGCCCTGGGGACCGCCACCCCCCAGGGCCGGCTCCTGTAGTGTCCCGGGGTGCCCACCCCTGGGACAGTGCTGTTTGCTATGACAGGGCGGGAGCCTCGCGGCTCCCGCCCTGTCATAGCAAACACTGGTTTGGATTTTGGAAGCGAGAGCAGGGATCCTGCTCTCTCTTCCAAAATCCAAACCAGTTTGTTGTTCCACACGGGGAGCTGAATGTTAGCAGCTCCCCATGTGGAAAAGCAATGCCGGGTCCCGCAGGACGCTGAGAGCCGGCAGGGACCATGGGGGCATTGGGGCTCCCCCCACGGTCCCCAACGAGTGGCCAGGCCTCGGGGAATGGGGTCCCCGGGGCCAGAAGTGGCCAGGGAGGGGGGCCATGCAGCCCCCCTTCTCAAAATAAAAAAATAAAATAAAAAAAAGGCCGGCCCCGGGGGATGGGGTCCCTGGGGCCAATGGAGGCCTCAGGAGGGGGGCCACGCAGCCCCCCTCAAAATAAAAAAAAATGCAAAATGTGGCTATGCCCCGGGGGATGGGGTCCCCGGGGCCAGAATTGGCCACGGGAGGAAGGCCCACACGGCCCCCTTCCCGTTATTTTTTCTTTTTTTTAAAAAAGGGGTCAGGCCCTGGGGGATGGGGTCCCCAGGTCCCACAAAAAGGGAAAAGAAGGGGGGCCACACAGCCCCCCTTCTAAAAAAAAAAAAAAAGGACCGCGATCTTGCCAGAGGCCCCGCCCCCTGAGCAACACTCTGCAAACGCGCCCTGTGGCGCATTTTAAATTGGCAAATTAATTCCCCTTCAATACTGGGGGTCCCTAGGGGCCAACTAGCCCACCAGCTATCCCACCAGGTACCTCCAGTAAGCGCCACAGGTGGTACAGGCCACGCCCCTTTGTACTCCTCTTTGCAACGCAGCCCTGTGGCGCTTACTGGAGGTACCTAGTGGGCTAGTTGGACCCCAGGGACCCTCAGGATTCAAGGGGACTTACTCTCCCAACTTAAAACGGCCACAGGGTGTGTTTACACAGTGGTGAAGGGAGGAGACGGGGCCTGAGGTGACGTGTGCAAACACGCCCTGTGGCTCGTTTTAAGTTGGGGAATTAATTCCCCTTCAATCCTGAGGGCCCCTGGGGGCCAACTAGCCCACCAGGTGCTTCCAGTAAGCGCCACTGCGCTGAATTGCAGAGAGGTGGTCTAGGCCATGCCCTTTTTACACCTCTCTGCAACGCAGCTCTGTGACACTTACTGGAGGTACCTGGTGGGCTAGTTGGATCCCAGGGACACTCAGGATTCAAGGGGACTTTTTCCCCCAACTTAAAACGGCCACAGGGCGTGTTTGCACACATGTCACCTCAACTCCCGCCTCCCTTCACCAGTGTGCAAATGTGCCCCGTGGTGCGTTTTAAGAGGTAGTTTTAACCCCCCTGCCCTATTATGTACTAGGGTCTTACATAGGAGGTCATGCTAATCACAGGGGTACCCCAACGCATAGTGTTCCCTAGTGTATGTAAGTGTTTTCACTGTATTCTAAGTGTATTTTAGCATAGCACTGGCTCTAGGCCTGGTTAGTCAGAGTCAGTTACCACCAGTACCCGTCTGAAAAAGTTGTGGGCACAGGATGATTTTGCAGCAAGGCCACTTTCTGCTCCTCTGTTGGTTCTTTCTGCATGTCTTGCTTCTTCCTGCAATTTTCTTCGTCTTTGTGGACTCCTGTTGCTTCTTTCTACATTTCTTTTTTTTCTTTCTGTGCGTTGTTTCTTCTTTCATCACATGTCCTACCTCTGTAGGCATAGTTAGAAACTAGCGTTTAAAAAACCTTTGAAATTCACTGAAAAAAACATAGGTTTCAGGCACGTTATAGTTAGAAATTAACATTTAAAAAACCTTAGAAATTCACTGAAAAAAACATAGGTTTTAGAGAAAGTTATAGTTAGTTGGACATTTCACTCGTACAAAACCAGTGAAATTTCCCCGTTATAGTTAGTTCAGCTAACCATAGCTCGCGCCCCCGCAATGCACTGCTGATGACGTCACATATTACATCACTCATGAAATGGTCAGTGACATCACTGATGACATCACTGATGACATCTCAAATGACATCACTGATGACATCACAGATGACATCATCCATGTGATAAATTGATGCATCTTCTCACACCCTAATATAACCTTTGATACACCCACTCTAAATTACAGAGGGCCATTCTCAAAACCAATGACACTCCAACACTAATAACTACATACCCACACACTGATTCTTAGGTCCACATACACATCCACTCACTCACCCGTACAATCACTCATACTTACGGTCACTCAGCACAGGACTATCATATGCACTCATACATCTATATAGACACTCACACACCACCACTCATACATAGAGGTACTCACACACCTAGTCAGTCATGCAAATAATTAATCACACTCCCATTTACTCACCTATACAGTTATACACACACCAGATCACTTACTCATACAAATACTAGCACATTCTTACGCTCTTATACAATCACTGATACAAGCACACTCATCCATACAGCTACTTTCCTAATCACACACTATCACTTATAGCGATTTATATACTCTAACACACGTATATACTGCCTTTCACATATGTAGTTACTCACACATGTACTACTGAGATATACATTCACTCACAAACACACCCATACACACACTCACCCACCCATAACTCCATCACGAATGCACTCTTGAAACCATGCACCCAGTGTATCACCCACTCACACATCTATGCACACACACCCAAACCACACAAACACTCATGCACTGATACAGATAGTCAGACAACCAATCAATAACTCATATAGACACTCAGGTACCTATTCACAAACCCATGCAGCCGCTTACACACCAACAGACAGACGGATACAAACATTCACACAGTTTAGTCACTAACCCACACATTCAGTAAGATACGTTTAATCACTCACTTATAGTCAGTCACGCACCTACTAAATCAACCATTCAGACACTTATACACCCACTCATTCTTCAATACACTTTTCCCTATATATATTAAACATATTTATCACTGGATGATGTCATTTGAGATGTCATCACTGATGTCACTGACCATCTCATGAGTGATGTAATATGTGACGTCATCATCAGTGCATTGCGGGGGCGCAAGTTATAGTTAGCTGAACTAACTATATCCGGGGAATTTCACTGGTTTTATACGAGTGAAATGTCCAACTAACTATAACTTTCCCTAAAACCTATAGTTTTTTCTGTGAATATATATATTGTTAACTAACAGCCTCATGCATCAAGCCAAAATCCAGTCGGTAAAATACCGATTCGCTAATAGCTCCCGGTATTGAGTTAAAAATACCCAATCCCAATGCATCAACCCAAAAGCAAAAATCGCTATTTAAGGAATCCTTAAATAGCGATTCCTTAAATAGCGATAGCATTTAAGGAATCCCAAATTGAGATTCCTTAATTTAAGGAATCTCAATTTGGGATTCCTTAAATGCAATGCATGAAAGTTAAAAAATTAGCGAATTCGCTAATAGGGGGAGCAAATTACCATGAAGATGAACTGCATGGTAATTTGCTAAAAGTTTGAAAAATGCACTTTTGTGCATTTTTCAAAGTTTCATGTTGCGCACACACATGCCCTTAGAGCATGTGTGTGTGCAACATATGTGCACATATCAATTTCAGGGGTGCAATAGGGTGTCATTTTGACACCCTTGCACCCTTGAAATTGCATGAGCAATTTGCGAGAACCTACTGGTACTCGCTATTTGCTCATGCAATCTCCAATTCATTCCTATGGGCCTGGAGGCCCATAGGAATGATTGGGATGGCATTCCTTAATTGCTACTCGCAATTTGCTAGTAGCAATTAAGGAACGTTAAGGAATCGCTATTTGAATAGCGATTCCTACATGCATAGCCTTTTGCTATTCCTTATTAGCGATTCCTTATTTTTCGCTAATAAGGAATCGCAAATGGCATTGTTGATGCATGTGCCCCTAAATGACTCAAACTACACAAATGCAGATATATATGAAATCTGCAATTTGGTGTCACTATAAGGGAAACAGCATGTACACTCATGTAAATGTATGGATTATGCACCAAGTGCACCTTCAGTGTTTCGGTCAGTTGCAACACCTCACGTTAATAATATTAAAGCGAACAAATATATGATACTACATGCATGTATATATGACATAGTCAAGACGTGAAAGGGTGGAGCTAAAATTACGCTGCTCCAGTAGCTACAAAACAATAAAACGTTCCCTCAGTGGGAAGGCCATTGAGGGGCTGAATAGCTGTGAGAATTCCAACAAGATGCACAGCTGCCTGTCAACTTCCTTATGTAAGTAGCTGTTCCTTTATACCTGGGCTGTCTATCTGGATCCAGTGATCCTGTTTGGGTCACCTGTTACCATCTTTGTTTGAGAAGGCCATGTCTGAACATGCAGGAAACCTATCATCTTGCAATGGGATCAAAACTATACTGCTGACACCACTGGGAAGCTGGAAACCACATAAGACATGTTCTGGGTTTCTGATTCCAGAAGCCATTCTGACCTGCAGGCTTTCCTTTCATGTCAATTAAGATCGATTCCTAACACTATCTTTCTCTCTTTGTATTGGTAAGTTTGTGCATCAACTGTTTGTGCATGACTGACAGAGTGTGTGTGTGACAGTGTGTGTGTCTTTGCATCTGTCAGTGTGTTTATGTGACTGTCTGGGTGGTCCTATGTCTGGATTTTGAGCTGAGAGTTAAAGACGAATGTGATTTGTATTTTATGCATTATTATTAATCATATGTGCTGGTCATTGGCAGTTCTGCTGGAATTATGCAAATCTGTGGCCTGGCATTTTCTACATTCTTATGGCCTTGATGCACTAGACACAAGAGCCATCATCTGCTGCATAATATGCCGATTTTCGTAAAAAAAATGTTTTTGGCTCAAATGAATTAAAAGTTAGGAGAAAAGCTGCCAAACACATGACTGCGCAGTGACAGCCCCTTGGCAAACGTTAACTGATCACCTTCCAGTTGCTAATTGTTGTTAAAGTGATATTAATGAAGTGAAACATTTGCCCAGACAGTATAATAGGTGTAAAAGGGCAAAATAATGGAGTAACACTGCCCAAAAAATTTGCCCTACGGTGGCAGATAATTTGCATTTTAGCAAGACTGCCACATATTTTAATCCTTCCCTGCAGCACATTTCCAGTGGCCGTGTTACTTGTTTGGAATAATACTGCTGGACTGCCATTATTTGTATACTCTAAAGGTGGTTAATTTAATCTTGAATAATGTTATTGTTGATTGATCTATTCTAATCATGACTGCTGCAGTAATTGCTTCTCTTGTCTGATTGTCATTGTTTCTCATTTTGCCTGATGCTCGTTTTTTTCAAATCCTCACTGTTCCCTTGGTTAATTGTTTCCCATCCTGTAAGGTGATCATTATCTTACCCCCCCCCCCCCCCCGCCCCCCACCCCCCATAGGATCATTATATTGATTCGGGCATGATAATAATCATTTTAACTCCTGCCCTATAGTTAGTAGGGGAAGTCCGATTCGAGGATCATTGTTTCCAATCGATTGATTGATCGATTGAAATCGTGACTGATAAACATATCACTACTTCTCCTCTCTGGTAGTCAGTGTTGCTAGTCACACCTGATATCTTCTGTATCAGGATTTCCCCTGAAGCATGCACGGGTGATACCTCTGTTTTTCCTCTTCTGTGTCAGTGAGAGACATTGCACCGCTGCTGCCCATGCGTGCATGTGTGCTGTTCTACTGACGTTTGGTAAAGTCATTTTCATCATACAAGAGCCAAAGGGATTGGCGCTGCCCACGCCTGTTAAACCTTTGTTAGGCGGATGTTCAATGGAAGCAAAGGGTTATCTCCAAGCAAAATGTAAAATGATTTGAGGGGCCAATGCCGAAGCGAGGGAGGGTGACTTCGGTATACAGTCTCTGCACTGAGCGAAGGAAAGCTGCAGAGCCGAAGAAGAGAACGTCTAACAAGCGATGGATGCATCTCTTGAAATAATGTCATCTACTGGCAATCACTTCTAGACGTATTCATCTTTGTTTTTGCTCACAGTGCCGCCCAACCCACCTACGGACGAACTGTATACAAATAAGTCTTAATTCCGCTCGCATAGAAACAGGCCATTCCAAACTGCAAGGCCAAGTCCCCTCTGAATGGCGAGTAACAGAGACTAGCCTCAGCCTTGTTCGGCCTCATCGGTGAGGTGCAGCTCGAGTCCTATGGCGCAGTGAGCACGGAATTCCATGCCTGGGCATTCCCTTCACGGCGCCGGCGTCTCACCGAATACAGCTTTTAGTGCTGCAAGCATGATTTTGGGAATGCTAAATAGCTGCACAATAAGCCCACCTACTTGGGAAAGAACGAGAAAGGCGGGGCCGGCATCGGCCCCGCGGCCCCGCCGCAGATATGGCGGGGCACCGACCCCCTCCCCTCTCTCTCGCCTGCTCTCCCGGCCCGGCGCGTTCCACCGCGTCAATATGACGTGGTGGGCGCGCCGCGGCGGGGATTTGCTGGTGGCGGCGAACCCTTGGCCCGGAAGCGTTAAGGCGCTTCCGGGTCGGGGGGGGGGGCAGGGGGCAGACCAGTTAGAACTGACCTGCCCCCAGTACAAACAATAAAAAGCCGGGGAGCGCGGGACTCGGACTCTTTGTCCCGCGCTCTTAGGCATCCTGCACGCAGCCTCTGGGAGCCTGCTAATTTTTGTTTTATTTTTCAGGTCTTCGTGTTTGGCTGCGGTCGGCGGGACGGAGATTAGGCGCGCGTCATCATTGCAGCGACAGGAAGTCGAAGGCGATCTTTCTACAGCGGCGGATCGGCTGCGGGGAATCTTCCGAAGGCGTCGGCAGGAGATCCGAGCGTCGGTGGGAGAAATCGGCGGATCAGGTATAGGGAGGCATCGCCGGTGTGGGAGTGACGGGCGGTTGGTTCTTTAGGCGCGTGCACGCACCGAGAAGGTATTACAGAAGGGGGGGGGGGCCCGGGGGCTGGGTCTCAGAGGCACTGGAGCTCTTTATTTGTCGGCGGTTGTGTAGTACTGCTCAAGGTTAAGCCTGTGTTTGCAACAGTGAAAGATTCCATCTGGGGCAGTCTCATAAAGACAGAGTCACTGGGGCATAAAAGCTTAAGGTCTGAGGCTCTTATTCATGGGGTAACAGGTTCAATTACCATTGATTATGTGCAGGTAGATCTCCTTGTGTTTAGAAGTGAGCCTCTTGCTGGGGGGATGCAGTTTGAACCCTCAGTGACTTGGTTCAGGTAGATAGGATTGCACATTGGGGATTGTGGCATAACGGTGAAGAGGGGGTATAGAATTTTTTCCAATTTCAGTGATTTTGCGCAGTTGGTTTTGTTCACAGGTGGCGTATAAAGCGGGGTTATAACACTGTAATTTTTAATATTGCAGCAAAGCCTGTGTTAACTCTTTTTCTTCGCAGGTATACTGTGGGAGCGCGCATCACGCTAGGCGACAGGGGGTGCGTCGACGTTGTCGCAGCAAGGGTGCGCAGGCAGGCCTGCACTTCATTGCTTCTGGGGCTGCGTGGCTCAGAGTTCGCTCGCCTTACCGCCCAGATTAGCTGGTGTGGTGCGGTCTCAGTTGCATGGTGCTTGTGGCCAGCTTGTGTACTCCCAACACCAGGTAAGGGCACGTTGGGTCCCGGTAAAGTAACAAGTAGCATTCTATTAGTAGGCTATTGAGGGACCGGTGTGTGGGTATTTGATACTCTAGCATGTTGGGTAAGCGGGGAGCTAAGCGTTCCCGCATGGAGCATATGCTGGATGGCGACTATGGATAGGAGATGGGGCAAGGTGGAACAAATGGGACACACCCTAGCGGAGCTCAGGCAGAAAGTGGAGGATCAGGACGGGCCGTCAGGCAGGCCTAAGCGGACAATAGTGCCTCCAAAGCCCAGGGGGGAATTGGAAGCTCTTCCCAAGCGTGTTAGGAACAAGAAGGGGAAGAACCAGGACCCAAGAACGGGGCAACCTTTAGAGATACCGGATGGGGGCGGTCCCTCCAGGATTCCGGTAGCGCCAGAGACCCCGCAAGGTATCTCTGATTTAGTTCCCAATGTGCCAATACCTGCGCCAGTTCCAACGCTTCCAGCAGTAGAACCGGTGGTACCAAGTGCCATACCAGTAGTGCCCACACCATGCCCAAGTGTCCCGGTCCTGAACCCCGTTGGCCCGATCCCAGTGTTAGCGCCAGCAGGGGGACGGCAGGTGCCTCTTGGTTAGGTAAGAGGGGGATGTTACCACTGTCGGTGGGCACCAAAGAGGTAGGGGAGGACCCATTGGCAGAGGCGCAACGAATGGTGGCAAGGATTATGGCGGCCCCGAGCGGGGAGCCAAGTACGGGCACAGATAAAGCCAGTCAACCCCAACCAGCGCTTCCAGAGAAAGACAGTGGAAAAGACAAGACGGCGGAGCCAGCGGGAGTTGGGGCAAATGGTAAGGAGCTGGCCTTGCCATTATTGGGCGCAGGGGTGTTACCTTCCAGGAAGGAATATTTGGCACTGCATGTAGCACGTGATGTGAAAGAATTGATTTGGTCTGGTGCCTATGTAAACATGTTTTCTTTACTGGTTGACAACAGGGAAATGGAGTATGCTAGGAGGCAAAAAGATTGGATGCTTCCCAGTGATTGGCGGGTAGAAAGTCAAGATTCAGGGTAGAGGAGACATTGACCAATTGGATAAGGGCCTTTTCAGTGTTTATGGCCATAACTGCTGAACGTTCACCTAATCTGCAAGCAGAAATGGCATGTTATCAGAGCAGGGTAACGTTGACACATGATAAATATGGTGGCGTCGGTTGGAAAGAATACGATATGAATTTCAGGAAGGCGAAAGAATTTGACCCCTCACTCACATGGGACCGGGTGGATTCTATCTCATGGTTTGACCAGTTTGGCCCAGGACAGCCGGGCAATGCAGGCCAAAATTGGGGCAAGGGTCACACTTCTCAGCCACCTCAGTCCTTTCGGCCAACGCAAACCGGGGGCGCGGCCCCGGGTACAGGGAACGGGGGAGGGCGAAAAGGAGTATGCTGGGATTTTAATAGAAAGTCATGTACCAGAGCCCAGGGCACCTGTAAATTCAGGCACGCATGCTCCATATGTAACCACCCCTCTCACCCAGAGTCAAAATGCCTCAAAAAATGGAATGGTTTTTCGGGAAATAGAGGCAGGAAGAAGCAAGAATGAGGAAAAAGAAAGAAAGGTAATGCATTCACCCATTGATGTATTTGCTATGACTCCCTGGTTAAATAGGTACCCAGACCTTGCCACTGCTAGGATGTTGCAGGAGGGGTTTTTGTATGGTTTCAGGATACCAGCGGGGAATTACACAGGGACATCAGAGTGCAAAAACCAGTTGTCAGTAAGATCAAACCCAGGGGTGGCAGAGCAAAAAATTAATAAGGAATTGCGCTTAGGTAGAATAGCGGGTCCATTTGACTTCGCCCCTGTGCCAAACTTTGTCTGCTCCCCCCTGGGGGTGGTCTCAAAAAAGGAAAAGGGCGAGTTCAGGTTGATTCATAATCTATCGGCCCCCAGAGGGAAGTCATTGAAAGACGCCATCAATGAAGAACTTTGCAGTGTGAAATATGCTTCCTTTGATCAGGCTGTTGAGATGTTAGGGTTTTGGGACCAAGGGCCCTGCTGGCAAAATCGGATGTTGAATCTGCATTCCGGCTGCTGCCGGTTCATCCTTTAGATCATCACCTTCTAGGTTTTTCATTTCAGAAAAAATTCTACATGGATAGGTGCATGCCCATGGGGTGTTCGGTTTCCTGTGCATACTTTGAAAAATGTAGTTTATTTTTGGAATGGGTTTTCAGGCAGGTGACGGGGCATCAATTTGTTATGCATTATTTGGATGACTTTCTATTTCTGGGGTCGGCGGGCTCCCAGGAATGTTCTGGGGCATTGGAGGAATTCTGTGTGCTAATGCGTACATTTGGGGTCCCCCTGGCACCGGGGAAGACGGTAGGGCCAACAACCACAATTGAATTTTTAGGCATTGTAGTGGATTCAATACAGGGGTGTTTTAGGTTACCGGAACAAAAAATAATGAAATTTCGTGCAGCTTTGCAAAAACGCCTGTCGAAAGACAAAGTAACTTTACACCAGCTGCAGCAGGTTGTAGGACAGTTGAACTTTGCGCTACGGGTGATACCTATGGCGAGACCATTCTCCCGTTCCATCTCACAGGCCATGACGGGCCTGCACGAAAAACACCATCATACACGACTGTCATCTGAGGTTCGCCAGAACATGCGGATTTGGATCGCATTTGTGGAGGGTTTCAATTGCAGGGTAGTGTGGCCCGGTCCCCCCACTAATTCTGCTGAGTTGGGTTTATGGACTGATGCAGCGGGCTGTGTGGGATTTGGTGCCATACTCGGGAACCGGTGGGTGGCCCAGCAGTGGCCGGCTTGGTGGGGGGAGAGTGGTTTAACAGCCAACATAGGGTTTTTGGAATTATTCCCTATTTGGGTTGCATTGACGGTGTGGCCCCATTATCTGCAGAATCAGTCTGTAATTTTCTGGTCAGATAATATGACAGTGGTTGAATCCATCAATCAACAGGCGGCAAGGTGTAAGATGATTCTCCGCCTGTTGAAGGAGATAGTGCTGCTATGTATGAAGCTGAACATACAGTTTAGGGCTAAACATGTACCAGGAGTGCGGAATAATGCTGCTGACGCACTCTCTCGCATCAAGATGCAGGTTTTCAGGGAACATCTACCATCGGCAGAGGCAGCAGCGGCACACTTTCCCGAAGTACTTTGGCAGATTGGTGCCCCCAACTACAGAACCTCGTGGCTGCTAGCCTAGCACCCAGGACCAGGAAAGCTTATGAAGGGGCATTTTGGTCTTACTGTACTTTTTTGGGGCAGGACTGGGAGGATAGATGGCATACGTCTGGTGCATTCCTCTTGTTTTTAGACCACTTGCATAGGGAGGGACGCTCCGCGGCGGCGGCCAGGCGACATGTAGCGACCGTTTCTTTCTTTGCACAGATCAGAGACACGAAAGATCCCACAAACAGTTTCATTGTACGGAAGGCATTGAAGGGGTGGAGACGCATGCAGGGTGCGGCTCCTGACACCAGGCAGCCGATAGGGTTCGAGCGGCTGAGTGCGTTGCTGACGGCATTAGGTGTCATCTGCAGTTCAGAGGGGGAGACATTATTATTCAGAGCTGCCTTTGCATTGGCTTTCTATGGGGCATTCAGGGTAGGTGAATTGGTGGCACGTAACAAGTTGGATGGGCAGGGTGGGCTCTTACTGGAGCACGTGAAGATACAGGGTGATACTTTGTTATTAACCATCAAGAAATCAAAAACCGATCAGGAAGCTCGGGGAGAGGTGGTGGTCCTTCATAGGGCCCAAAACAACCCTTGTTGCCCGGTAATGCACCTAGAAACGTACCTCAGACAGAGGAGCAGTGCGGTAGGTGGGACATTGTTACTCCATGCGGACGGTACCCCACTTACCATGTTCCAGTTTTAAAAGGTATTGGCAATGGCGATCAGCAAGGCGGGTCTGAATCCAAAAGTGTTTGGTAAACATTCAGGATAAGGGCTGCCACTGAGGCAACGGCCAGGGGGTTGCATTGTAGTAGTGTACAGAGGATTGGACGATGGGTTTCCAATAGTTATAAGCGTTATGTGCGGCTGCACATGTTGTGAATACACAATGCAATAGGGGTGTGATGCTTGTTTTGTTTATCGATTTCTTTCACAGTTTCTCGAACCTGTCATGCAGGAGGGAAACTGCAGTCGCCACAACAGCAAGATTCTGCTCAACGACGGCCAGAACTACAAGGAAAAGAAACACGTAATGTGTGGGTTGAGGGGCATTCGTATGTACGGTGTATGAAATCTGTTTTTCTTTCAGGCAATTACAAGCAAAGAGCAGAGCAGCAGGGTTTCACAGTATCCTTCCACGGAAAAGGGGGCCTTTGCCTTAGTCAGTTTAGGGGTTTCATGACTGGTCTTCTGAAGAAATACAGTCCTCCGCCCACAATAGTTATTTTACACTTGGGGGGGAATGACTTGGTGACGTTAGGCAGAAGGGTCTTGATTGAGGACATAATCTCTGAGGTAGGCTGGTTAGCCAAGGTGTGCCAGGGCTGCAACATAGTTTGGTCCCAGATGATACCCAGATCAAAATGGAGGGGGGGAACTCTGTGAGAGCGTTGAATCACTCGGTAAAGAGGGTCAACATCAAAATAGGGAAACTGTTCAGATCTCCTAAATTACAGAACATTGCACATGGGTGTGTCAGGGGAGAACCGTGCTTCTTAAAAGACGGGGTCCACTTGACTAGGTTGGGTAATGAAATAATGTTGGAGAATTTCATAGCTTACCTAGGGAATTTAAGGGTGGGGGCATGACCTTTCTGAGTGACAAGGGGGGGCCAGATAGTCGGGCAACTACGCTGGCCTGTGGCGGTAAGGTCATGACTGGTGAGCAGTAAATTTAAGGTCCTTAGGGGGCGGCGCCATTCTCGGATGGGGTCGCCCAGGGGGAGGGACAAGGGGTCTCTCCTATAACTCCAGGGGCGGTACATCCGGTAGGCTGGATGGGTGCGGGGAAAGGGGGGAGTCACGCTTTCTTTAGGCTGGTTGGCCACCCCGCACTGGCATTGATGTCACTAAATGGCGCAGAGTGCAAGACCCCCCAAATTTGAATGGAGTCAGGGAACGTGTGGGGGTAACCGGGGGGGAAGTACCCTCTCGGTAAGCGTGCCCTCTGCGCATGCGCAACTCTTACGGGAGGGCGTGGCTAATTGATAAGGATCTGACACCAGTTAGCGACTTTGCCGTAGGCCCAAATAGGATACGCAGGAAGTAATTAATGTATGATTATGATCCTTATGTTAGATTCGGATAGGAAAACTATGTATTAGAGATATGCTAAGGTTAGCCATCTGATATCTGTGCATATGAATTGTAATCAAATGTCGTGTTATATTTCTGCGTATAATTGTGTGAATATCGTTTATTTAAAAAATGTTAATTTTTTTGCATATTTTAATAAATATGGCCGGGGGTTTTATGACCCCCGCCTCCAAAAGAAATTCCCTTCTCATGTCCATCATTAGAAATGTGGTATGAGCAGGGGAGGAGGGGGAAATTCGGTAGTCCCAGACCATGTGCCGATTGTATCAGTGCCGAGAAATCTCTGGAAGTGCTCCATTGAATACTCATTAGCAAAGAGCCGTAGAAGAACAAACGGATCTTCTGGAGGGGTAGGCACGCTCGCAGCGCTTCCCCATTGCAGTATGTGTTTCATGTCCCGTACGTTTTCAAGCAGCTGCTTTTCCTTTGTAAGATGGAGGGCACAGTCCAGATGAGCTTGCACCACCGCACCGCTTCTAAACGAGATTCAAACCCTCGCGACGTGCCTTGACTCCACGGGCTTCACGTCACGCGAAGCCTGCAACTCCATAGACCTAGGTCCTGTGGTTCACTGGGTCGCCCCATTAAATTGTGATGGTCTCCATGGACACAAGCATCACCTTTACTCTTAGATTTCAACTTGTATCTTTCAGCTGCCTCAGAGAGTGGAAAGAAAACTGAATAGGAAATGGGCTGGTTCGGCTGAAGCCTGCCATGCTAGAGTGTGGCATGAATGCACAAATCAAAAGCGTAAACTTTCTTGTGCTCATTTCAACTTGCCTTTATGTGGAAATCAATAAGTTTGTTTTAACTATAATTAGTGTGTTTTTTATTCTTACACTTTATATATTTACCCATTCATACTGTTTCCTGTGATTCATATCATGTAAAAACATGGGAGGCAAATCAAAGTTAGAATTAAAATGAGCGTGGCTTGATGCGCCGCTAAAATAGCGGCTGCCTCTTAATCTCCATGGAGCCTCCGGCATGTAAACTGGGCCGGATGCCGATATAGCCACTAATCTTCTAAAATTCATGCGGCGGAAGGTGTGCTGATCGAGGGAGAGTGCCTGACATGCATGAGCAGCATTCAAACGAGACATTTTGCGGCAAGAGATGCCCGCGACTCATGACGGATAAATTCAAAATGTGGGCCTTCCCTGTGTCACCTCAGAACCCCTGCGACCTACCAACCAATGTGAGGAAAGCAACTTGTGGGACACCAATGACACATCGGAACACAGTCTATTCGTTTCTAACCCTGTGGCTTGTTGTTATCCCGTAGTTGACTCTGGTAAGAGCGCTTGGGTCACAGTGACCAGGGGGCATATTATCAAGCACGGCGTTACAATTATCGCCGCTTTAGCGGCAGAAAACTGCAGCTAAAGCGGCTATAATGGGCTTGATAATATGCCCTTGAGAATTCCAATAGAAGCCCATGTTGACACCAGAACATGGGCTTCTATTGGAATTCTCCAGGGCATATTATCAAGCCCATTATCGCCGCTTTAGCGGCAGTTTTCTGCCACTAAAGAGCGATAATTGTAACGCCGTTTCTTGATAATATGCCCCCAGATTCGTGACATTTTACCGCCAGTCTCTCCCTGCCAGGTCCGAGACCGAGAGCTTATTCGGGGCATATCAACAACAACCGGCAATAATTATCGCTAAGCGCACTTAGCGCTAGGATAATTATCGCCGGCTAGCGTGGATTTTTATAGCTGAGATAGCGTGCTATTAGCAACGCTTATCTCAAAAGCGATAAAAATCCTAGCGCTAACTGCCAAACGTGAGATTATCGCTGGAAACCCAGCGATAATCCCACAAAGTTCGGCTATAGCTTGCTGATAGGGCCTCACATACTTAGCCATTTTATCCACCTTCCATAGGATATCATGGCTAAGTCAGTTTCAAAGCAGTCGTAAGGAAAGTAGCGATAACAGAGGTTATCGCTACTTTTCTTGTCGCTATGCTGCTTTACGTGAGGCTTAATAATAGGAGAAATGTCGCTTAGCGACATTTCTTCCGTTATCCTGGGGAGGAACGCCAACTTTGCATCTCATTAGAGATGCAAAGATGGGCGTTAGGAATTCAGGCGCTAAGGCAAGGTTTCACGCGATAGCATGACCTTGCTAATATAGCGATAAAATTATCGCCGCTTTTGGGCCGAAAACGGCCGCAATAGCGGCGATAATTTTATATCGCCGCCTTATAGATATGCCCCACACATGCGGCTGAATGCGTGTTGATCAAGGGGGATTCCCCGACATGCCTAAAGGCCATTTAAGCAAGGTTTGTGGGGGCATGCGATGCTGGCGATTGCCGTGACGGAGTGATCTAAACTGACAGCTTCACTCCCGGTGTCACCTCAGTACCCCTGCGACGCACTGACCAATGTGAGGAAAATATCTTGTGTGTCCCCAATAGCACAGCGGATCACATTTGACCACAGGCAGCAAGGTTAGTGAGATTTTACGGCCAGTCTCTCCCTGCCCATCCTGAGGCCATGAGTTACGTCCCTGTGGTGTCTTGGGTCCGAGGCCCACATGCTGTGTAAACGACCACAGGGACACAATGCTATGATACTGGAACTGGCCCAGGGCATGTGTGCCAGGCCCCCTTTTTGATGGGTCACCTGACTGGTGATACCTCTGATGGGTGGGTGTATGTGTGGGGTGCAAACACAGGTAGAACACTAGAATGTGTCCAGCAGGACACTACTTCCCTCCCAAACTTTAAAGACAAGAAACAATCAAAATTCCAACCTATGAGGAAAACAAATAAACAATAAACAGCACCAATGAGTCTCTTCAGCCATCTGCTGGGTGGTGCTGGGGCTCTGGACCACAAGTTCAGGAAGCTTTGAACCGCCCCGGTGATGAAGTTCAGACCGTCCTGGATTATTTACAAAGTTCAAATAGTGGTGCATCTGGAGCAGTGGCGGAGTCCACTTTGGAGATCTTCGTGCAGCCGCTCCGGCTCCGGTGGACAGCCAACCTGAAAATATGGAGGATGACCTTGGTGGATGAGGGCTTTCCTGGGAGGCAATGATGATTTCCAGTTCCCATTAGCCGAGCAGCTTTAGACTTGCCTCTCCTGCCTGGACTCCCCTCTCACAGGAGTCTCCTGGAGGGACTTCCTTCCGGGCTGCCATGGGACCATGTGGACTATGCGGGCCTCGTGTAGGCCGCGCAAAGGCATTGCTGAAAATTGCCAACAGGGCCACATCCTGGTTGCTCATGCAGCCACAAGGGGTGGTGTCTCAGAGTCCATGTGCTCTCGCCGTTAGGACTCAGGTTCTCTGGTTTCCTCAGATGATCTTTGGATGACCAGTCTCCATCTGCGACCTCCATGCTTCCCAGTGCCTGACATGGAGCTGCTGCTGACGCATCTCTCCGATCCGGGTTCTTCTCTCACATGAACTCCATTGAGGCCTTTGCCCCTGGATTGCCATGTGACCGCATGGGCTGTGTGGGCCTTTTGTAGGCGGCTTTGAGGGGACACTGCAGAACTCCCAACAGGGCCAAGGCCAAGCCTCGTGTAACCCCAAGGGTGGATAGTCCAAAGTTCGGTATGCCCGTTTTCGGCAGTTTTCAGGTTTACGGGGGTACACAGAAGGTTCCTGGGTGGCTAGCCTCCCATGGTGCCAGGAGTGCCTCATTGAACTCCGGATGTCTTGAGGGTTTGAATCCACTCTGGTGGTGCGATGCTCCTCAGATGTTCCTGGTGATGATGGTGATGCACCTGGATGATGGATGCAATACTTTTTTTCAGTTGGGCAACAGGCAGCGATCTCTTGCTTTCGGTGACCTCGTGGAGTGAGGAGGACTGGAGGCACTTCGTGCCCAATTACGGTTGTCTTCTGACAGGTGCACTTACTAGATGTGGCACCATCGATGCCAAGCAGCCGGTGACAGGTGAGAGAACAGTCCCACCGTGAAGCGTGGCGCCTGGATGCGGATCGCGCTTGCTGGCGGCTTACGGTTAGTCCTCCCACGAAGCTGTCTCCAGTGACGTCTCAGCACCCTGGTGGTTGGCCTCTGCTGATGACAACCTTCTTTAGTGCTGGCATGAGTCCTCTGTCCTGTCGCTCTTCTCCTTTTTCTCTCTTGTGCGCCTGTGGTGGTTTTGCCCTGTGGCATCGTTCCACTCTCCTTTCTTCCTTCGCGGAGTGGCCTTCTGCCATGCTCTTTTCCACGTGGACCTTTCGCGGGCCCATCCCCTCCTCAGGGACTTTTTGTGGTGCTCCTCTGCCAGGATGGCAGGTTACCACTTTGCTCGAGGGTGTCATGCTTGCCCCTCGGGCCGTCGCTGTCGTGTGACGTGCTCTTTGCTTGCGGTGCTATGTGGCATCCGGCCACGTCTTTGGAGCACATGTTGCAGTGGTGGCTTGCCGTGTGGAGTGCGTGACTCTCCTCTTTACCTGTCTTGGGCCACTGGCAACTCCACCTTGAGGCAGTGTGAGGGAGGACACTCTTTGCTGTCTTTTGGCTCGCTGCGGGGCTTTGCTGGTGTGATGTATATGTAGAGGATCTCCCTGCTGCCTTCAGCATTGCTTATCGACTGCGGAGAGGTCTCACGCTCCTGGGCATCTGCCCATGTGGTCAAACTTCTGGGTGCCTTAGCTGGGGGTCCTCGGACTCTACGCTCTTGGTCCTTCTTCAGGGCACCCTCTTCTGGCGCTTGGCATGCTTGCTCTTCTTTCTTACCGTGGTGGCTTCTTGCCACTCAGGGCTTGCAATGATCAGTTTGTGATGCTCTTCTCTTCATACTAGGTGCTGACATTTCTTACACTCTGCTGCATAGTGCTTCTTGTCTTCCTCTTGCAGGGCTCAGGAATTTTGGATTGCTGGGTCTGCTCTTGCACAGGGATGGTGGCATGCAAGGCACTGCAGGCTATTCACTTGTGTTGGACTGTAGAACCAGCCCGAACTTTGCAGAAATGGTTGGTTTTGTTGGGACTACTTTTATTTTGTAGTCTTCACTTGGTTCTGGTGTAGTGCAGCAAACTACCGATAGGTGGTGCTGCAGCTACCCTGGGAGGCAAGCAGCAACTCTCTTCCAGCTGCATGGCAGTTGCTCACTGTTAATGTGGGCTTTGTCTTTCTCTCCCCCTGGGGTAGGCAGCTACTTCTCTTCTGGATGCCTGTGGCTGTAGATTGCTACCAGGGGTGCTCTATGCACTCACCCATCCGGGCTTCACACGCAGTGATGGGCAGTGCTCGATGGATGCTGTGTGGGCTCTGTGTGCATGGGCGCACTGGGGGAACTGCTCTCCTGTGTCTTTTGCTTGCATGGCACTGTGAACCATAGACTTTTGGTGCAGGTGCTGGGCCACTTGTGTTACATTCTTACTGTTCCTGCAGTTCTGTCAGGTGGCCACGGCAGCCTTCTCAGCTCTGCAGGGCGTTTTCTGGACACTGTACTCTTGAGACTGGTGTGGCAGCTCCCAATGGGCATTAGGTGGCAGTGTAATAACCTCCATAGGTCCGGGCAGTTTTTTTGACACCACAGGCCTCTTCGCTTTCTCAGGCGCAACAGAGGAAGGTGCAGGAGAATTGGCACTGCAGCGAACACCTTCACTTGTACCGCGGTAGCTCCTCTGACACATCGGTTGTGTCAGTCACTCTCCAAACAGGTGCTGCTGAGGCCGGTGCTAGGCACAGCCATGCCTCTCTCGCCTGCAGGGCCTCCATAGCTAGCAAGTGAATGCACGTGGCGGAGACTACTGTAAAGTAGCTGCACTTTGTCATGCTGGCCAGCAGCACCTTCTCGAGACTTCCAATTTCTGGACCAGGTAACTGCCGCTGTGGTTGGTAAACATTTAACAGGGGTGCTTCCGCTAAGTCTTGCCCGCTGTGGCAGTCATTATGAGCCACACGGGGTCTGGCAGCATTGCGGCCCTATATCTGCTTCTCTTCACATAGCCAGGGCGCTTCCCTCAGGAGATGCCGGTGCAGGGCTCTTGGCACTGGTGCAGGAGTTCTAGCACTTCTGGTAACCTCCCACCATGGTGTTTGGAGCTGACCTACAGCAGCGCTGCAGACATTGGGGCTCCCTGTGCAAGGATCTGCTCTTGGTGCAGCCTCAGTCTTCTGCCCCGCATAGACTGCAGGCATTCAGTGTCACCTCGAGCCAGTGCGGCCAAGCAGTGTGCCCTCCTCCGGCCTTCACACCTGTCGGTGCCACCACATTCCGTCGCCCCTGTAGGAAGTGCTTCTTTAGATAATGACCATGGCAGGCTTCCCGGTGCTGCAGGCCGTGCTTCACTATGTGGGTGCACTCGCTGCGGTCTGTCCGCATTACCTTCACCTTCGGGGCGTTTTCTCACTGTGCTGGGAGGCTATGTGTAGGAATTTGTGACAGGTCCCTCCTTCACCTGCTGCATACCATCCTACCTGCGAGGCTCACCTTATGTCCAGCGGATCGTTGGGACCAGCATCTGGTTTGCTTCTGCCTTATCAGAGA
The DNA here is from genome assembly GCF_964204655.1 of Triturus cristatus. Lineage (NCBI taxonomy): Eukaryota > Metazoa > Chordata > Amphibia > Caudata > Salamandridae > Triturus > Triturus cristatus. The sequence goes on from NC_140580.1 coordinate 154,895,133, forward strand.
CACAGCAGGTGGGTAACTGCATGGTAGGTTGGCCAGATGTCGCTCTCGTGGGCTGTCACGCTGGCAGCAGGTGTGGGGGTGCCTTAGGCACAGGCTACATTTCCCCCCACGACAAACCATGTAACCACTGCCAGCTCACACGTGGGGGCCGACCCCCTCGTCGCCATTGTGGTGTCTTGGGCCCTAAGCCCACATGCTGAGTAAAGGACCACACAGACATGATGCTACGATACCCAGAACTGGCTCCTTTTATTTGCAGGGTCCCCTGACTGGGGACACCTGTGATGGGTAGGTGTATGGTGTGGGGTGCAAACACAGGCAGAACACTAGAACATGTCCAGCAGGACAATACATCCATCGCGGTTCGCTTCTGCTCCTGACCTGGGATTATTCTCAGCTCCCTCTAAGGTTTTTGGGTGTTGGGTAGTGAGAGTCTATTAAAATTTCACACTCTCCTCTGTTTGCCTGGTACATCTACACTAATTGAGACTCTGGGACTCCAGGTGTTACCATACCTGAATGCCTAAGATGACGGCGCAAGCATGAAACTCACGGCCCGATCTGCAGTGTGTACCATGGACTTAATTAATTGGTTCCTGCTTTGTTTCGCTACCAGACTTACTTGAGTGGGTAAGGTTTGGCCAATATACTGGAATTTAAGAACACAACATATATGAAGGCTCAGAATGGAGGTGTTTAGAGAGTTTTACAAAACTTTTACACCCTCGATCATTAAACATTTTAAAAATACCCCGGATCTCTTTGCACTCAGGGGCATGGTGACTGGAAAGGCCTTCGAAACCACAATTGTCGTTCTCCCCAAAAGAGGGCAAGAACCACTCTGATCCAAAACATTTTTGCCCAAATTCATTATTAAACATGGAAGCAAAAATCCTTGCCAAAAGATTGGAGCTATCCATTCCTAAACTGATTCATAATTCCCAAATGGGGTTTGTCAAGGGGAGGCTCACTAGAGACAACATACTCACATTTTGTCATATCACTGAAAATGCCTGCCTTTCTCCCTCGCCAACAGGGGCAATCGTCCTTGATGCTGAAAAGGTGTTTGATAAAGTCTCCTGGCCTTCTCCCCACACAGTCCTCTAATTTCACAATCTCTGCAACTCATTTACTAACGTGGCTATGGTCCTTTATGCTACCCTGAAAGCTAATATTAGAATTAACGGTGCCACCTCTACCTCATTTACCTTTCACCAAGGCACAAGACAGGGCTGCCCCCTCTCCTCGCAGCTATTTCTGCCTTCCATTGATCCCTTACTTACATTTCTCAATTCATCCTCTGAAATAAAAGGGCTTAAATTTGGCTCGAGATCTTATAGAACAGCAGAATACGTGGATGATATTCCTATTTTTACTGAGGACATTAAGAAGGCGATTCCCAGTATCACCAACATCATCCAAGAGTTTTCAAGGGTTTCTGGGTATGCCTGAAATAAAGACAAAACCGAGGTCTTTCCTCTGAAACCTATATGCTTCTCCTCACAGTTAGGCGACTCTTGTCTTAAGTGGCATCCCAAACGTCTTAAATACCTAAGAATTTGGTTCTGCAAAGATTTAACGGAAACACTACCATACAACGAATCTCAGATTATTTCCAAAGTTAAAGACCTTCTGTCATCCTGGTCTCCTAAGTACATTAAATGGTGGCGTAGACTCCAAATACTCAAGATGATAATAACTCCAATTGTGAATTTGGTTTCTGTCATGCTACCAATGTAACTGTCTCCCTCTATTTTTCAGGAGATTGACAGATTAACCTCTACATTTCTGAGAGGCGACAAAAGAGTGAGGATCTCATATAAGTCACTTAGGAAAAGTTTGGCCCATGGGGAATGCAGTCTCCCAAATTAGAGCATCTATCAATTTGCCTTTCTAGCAGCGCATGGAGCATGCTGGCTTGTCCCAAATCCCCTGACCATTCCCCGATTGCTAGAGATAGAACGTGCTGTTTGCTCTCCCTTTTGCCTATCTTCCATAATCACAATGTCAAAGTTCAAACCCCCGCAGTCTCAGACTATATTTTTACATACTATGGCTGCACTGAATCTACTAAATAAACATGCTGGACTCCATTTACAATTCTAGACTAGTCTCACTGTGGTACAATCCTAAAACAATCACCGATGTTGCTAGGAACATTTCCAACATATGGGCCTCCAAGGGTATTAGTCAAATTAGGGACTTATACGATGATTACAATACTCCACTGCCCTTCTCACACCTAATGCAACTGTATGACCTTCCTAACTTGGACTTCTATACCTTCCTTAAAGTCAAGGTAAAGCTGTCCAAGTTCAAACATGTTATCCAGCTGTCCCTTTGGGACCGTCTAGCCACATGGCTGCGTTTAGGTCTCATTGCCTCTAAAATTTTCAAAACCCTGGCAAATTCTCCCCAAATACAATCTACGATTTTACACACCAAACAGGCTAGCATTTTGATTCAGTCATCTTTAACCACATCTCAGAGGGAAATTGGCAGAATATTAGCAAGCTCTCTCTGCGCAGTAAAATAGCTCCTCTCTCCTCCAATCAAATTCTTTACAATGGACTAACTGCACAGGAGCCCAGATAGGCTACACGAACTACATTTTCAGTAGAGGGACTTACAACAAAGAGTTTGGTTCTTATTGACACATGTTATTTCAATGTCCATTTCGCGATCGCTACTGGGCTCCAATAGAAATCTACCTCGCAGATATTTTTGATACTCAGATTACTTTAGACTTTCCATTGGTGGCATTGGATCCCTAGGCCTTGTAGGCTAACTTGAAGCTGCTTCTGGTGATGGCTGTGAAAGTAATCTTGTCTGAATGGAAATTGTTTAACCATTGCTCCTCCATAACCTGGTGGGCATTGGTTACTTTTTTTAGAGGAGCCCATGGCTCTCAGCCCACTCACCAGTCCTATGCTCAGATCTCTAGTGAGGTTTGGTGGACCCTAGACATGCTCATGGAGTCCGAGAAGACCATGCCCACACTCCTATCTCCCCCATCATCAATCTTGAGGGCCCGTTCCCTACTCCCATCTCCCCCTCCCTCCTTTCCTACCCTTTATTAATTATGTTGATCTGTGTTACTCTCATACAATAGCATGTCAGTGAATAATACTAAAATGCTTAGAAAATAAGAAAAAGGTGTGACGAGGTAAAACACATGTATCTGGTCCATACTCCAGGGAGGAGCTTACAAAAGAATAAAAGGGAAGCCTTTAGGAAGTAAGCAATCAAAAGATTGCAAATGAGAGTGAAAACGAAAACAACTAATGACATGCCGTGGGTGGGTTGTAAGACCACTGAATTGCAAACAATACATCTTTGAGCAAAGCACATGCACTGCGTGGGTGAGACCTAAAAATAACTGCAATACAAAAATGAAAACCAAGATTAAACTCATTTCACACTAATCTATCGTATATATTTCTTAACTCAGAAAAGACATAAGACTGTCACAGGCATATCATGCCTGTGATAACGGTATTTCAATGGCCAACATTCAGAGATCATAATTTTGTAGTGTTTGCCTCATCAACAAGGCCCTGAACAGGCACACTTCATGATATTAGGCCACACCTTCTAAGCCTGCCAACCATCCAGATGTCAGAGCCCAGCCTCCTTGAACTCACTCACTATCAGTAGTCTTAGTTTCAAAATATATGGTGGAGGATCTCTGCATAATTAGGAATCCTTCTACTGGACTGCTCACCCAGCAGGGGCAGCTTCTCCGTTTGAGCGGAGGAGCGTTGCCCAGCCTGTTGCAAGTGCAGCAGGCACACACAAATAAGTAAAATGTCATGTCAATGCCATTTTACTTAAACGCCACAGTGGAAAGGTAGGGGGCTGACCTGGATCCTGGAATTTCTCGGATTACAGCTGCCCCTGCAGTGCACATGTCGGATTGGCTGGTTTTATTGCTGCAGCCAGCCCGACATGCTCATTGTAAACCCAGAAATCTCCTGGCTGTGAAACAGCAGGGGCTGTGCTGGCACAGGCCCCCAGCCTCAAAAGGAGTACTCGGTTAGCCTACTCCCAGCCTGAGTGCAGCTCCAGGATTGGTTGTATTGGTGTCCACTGAGTAGGAAGGAAATCCTGGCCTTTCCTGCTCGTGGTTGCTGATCAGGGAGAGAGGAGAGCACACGGGGAGCAGTATATGGTGGATCGTGCGCCATAGGGGTCCACCATATTTTTATAGTTGTAACCACCACTATCTGCTAGTCCCTTTCTAATGCTCAAAGCCACTAACAAAGGGTGGTAGGGCGGGTGGGGGGAATGGGGTGGGAGAGCACACGCGGGGTGGGGGACACGTTCCAATAATAATAGGAAAAACGTAGCTGAAGCCGCAGGCCGCCTCCTGCGTCGCATCTCTCCTGCTGGCCTCTTCCTGGTCCCAGCAGCCCCTGGGACACAGACTCCATTCAATCCCCGTGCTACAGAGCAGTGAGGGATTGGCCTGAGCAGGCAAGAAAGATGCTCCGCTCAGGTCATTGAGTCTGTGGGGGTTTTTCCAGCCTGGCTCCTGAATGCAGCCGGGCTGGAGAAACCTAAGTGCACTTGTGTGTTTTGGTCGATCTGAGATGGCCGGCCAAACACATGCTTACTTAGGGAGTGCACAAGCACCGCTCCTCCCCATGCCCCTCCTCTTCCTGCACAGGCTGGCTCAGAGCCGGCGAAAGAAAAATAAAACAATGCTAGAGCATTGTTTTATTTTTTGTTTGCTGGCTCAGCGCCAGGCAGTGTGGTTACGCTCCTCCGCCATTGCGGATGAGCCGCCACTGCTCAAAGCGACCTTCTCAGGTTTTCATAACGGTTGTATGACATGCTTCTTTCACTCACAATCCATCTAGAAAACAACAGACTTGGTCATCTCATCAAAATCTAGAGTCATTCCTGTCTAGGACAGTTGACACCAAAATTCGGCCACCAGCATTGGCCAATCATAGGTCAGGCTTCAGAAGCCCGTGAGAACCCAGATCCTCAAGGCTTTACAATCATACTTCCCACAACCCAGAAAAACGTAGGAAATCAGTGTGTCAGTAAGATGCTGCATGATACATGGAGTTAACCTCACAAAAAGCACATAACAACACTGCGTCCACAGACCTCAACAAGTTTTAATCCCCCTCTACAAAGCACTCATAGGGGCCTAAACTGCGGCTTGCGATAAGGCAAAGTAAACGCTGCACAAGGAAAGGACTTCATCAAATAAGAGAACAGTTCAAAGAAATAAAAAATGTGAAGTGTTTTGCGTATTCTTCAATTGTCAGTGTGATAAAGGTGCAAAGATGTCAGTGGTTTGAAAAATAATGGAGCTCAGTTTAGAGAGACGCTTTCTGAATTTTTTTCATCTGTTGTGATCACTAATTCTTTTAGACTCCAATTTCCTGTTTTCCACCTCAGAGCATGAACACAATGTGATCAGCCTTGCCTTGATTTCACCTGTTCTATTGACACTGGCTTCCGAGAACAGCAGCTGCTGTAGTCAAAGACAATATTTTCTCAACCATGTACCTTGGTAACAAGCAAAAGGGTCAAAACTGAAAATTGACTGTCCACCATCAAGGTGCGGTTATTGTGATACGGACTGCAGTGCATAGCAGAATGTTGGATGATGAAGTGTAAGGCCAAGACACGCAGTTTTATGGTTTTATGGTTTTCAGTGTGCTGTTAGCTTTGAATAACTCTGCAGATCCAGAAATAGTATTTCATATGACATAGTCTGCTGAGCTGGTTACAGCACTGGCTTATCCAATCTGAGATGTTGTGTATATTTGTGGTCCTGAGCTGGCATGGTTGGAGGGAGAGAGAAGTGGAGAGATCTGCAGTTATTGGTATTTTTAATATCATCCCATATCTGAGTGTCTATGTGAAATGTAAAAAAGTAGGCAGATTGTATAGCTATTTGGGACCTGCAGTGAATGCCCAGTAATATGTGAGAGATCTCTTCAGGTACTCCATGCCTGTCATTTGGTGATATTTTTTTTGGGCTGTACAATGCTGGTGATGGACAACCTACATAACAGATATCTATTATGTGAATTTATTAGGTATAAGTTATAATTTGTTGTTGACCACTGCATATCATGGTTTTACTATTGTCGTAACCGTTATATGTGGAAGTACATAACTATTTAATTTCACTGTGACCCATAGGTCAGCCTTATTTGGCTTAGTTGCATAAGGAAAACAGTTAGCTAGTTAAGATGTTTGCACTTTGTGGGTAGTAAGCTGATGGTTGCATGTGAGGGTGTGACTGTTTTCTAGGCTCTGTTGCCAGGCTGCAGGTGGTACATTTATCAAGTAAAAAGACACATTTTCAACTGCTTTGGGGAATGTCTATGCTCATGGGTTTTTCTAATGCTGGCTGGTAGTAAGTTCCAGAGCTTGGCAGCATATGAAAGCATATTAGCAGAGATGCGTCAGTTAATTTGCGTTACGTAAAAAAACCCTTGCGCCACCATGGATGCGTCGCATTTACAATGCGGCGCACCATGGCGCAAGGATTGACAGATGCGTGACGCATCTATTGGCGTAAAGGCAACACATTGCTGGAGTTGTGTCGCAAGCACAACGCAACTCCAGCAATGCTTCGGAATGCCTATTTCTATTATGCTGCGTCACTCCTTACCCCTGCTTCAATCAGGCGTAAGGTTTTGACGCTGTGGTATCGTAAAAGTGACTCAGTGAAATCTTGTAGATTTCACTGTGTCACTTTTATGAGGCTTTCTTGTGTCAGAGCGCCCACCCTGCATACATTTACCTGACGTAGGTGTAATGTGACGCAGGGCTTTACAACTTGACGCATCTCCATAGATGCATCACGTTGTAAATGTGTTGCAACGTGGCGCATTGTTTGGAATGCCGCTGCGTTACAAAAGTGACGCAACGGCGGGGTAAAAGTGTTGCAAGGGGCTTGTAAATCTGCCCCTTAGTCTCAGAGAGATACACAGAGTAGACAATGGGGACGTTTTCAATAAGCATTTATTGAACCAGCGTCATTCTAGTATAAAATATGTTTGCTGTGACAATCATTAGACAGAAACAGATGTATAAGATTAGAAGCACCGTTGCAGGGATTCTGCACATACACAGAACTATGCGCAGGAAAATGGGACCTCGGTGTATAGGGGCTAAGCCTTCCCACCAACTTAGTGCCCACGAACCCAGGACTATAGTGTCTATCTTGCTCTCCTACACACTCATAAAGAAGCAAATGGTTAGACACCTCAGAACACAACACTCCCGGATTATTATTATTATTATTAATAATTTTATAAGGCGCGCAGCTATCCGGAGGTTTCCCGCTGCCATCAGACACTGGCAGAGTGAAAGGAGACTATTGATTGAATAACCACGTTTTTAAGCATTTGCGGAAATTCGTATAGATGGTTTCATTCCGAAGTGACGTGGGGAGTGAGTTCCGTAGAGAAGGGCCCAAGGCAAGAGAAAGACCAGCCGCCCATACGCGACAATCTGGTCCTAGGAACTGAAAATTTGGCCTGAGTTGAAGAGCGAAGGAGGCGCGGTGGAAGGTAGGGATGGACTAAGGTGTTCAGATACTGTGGTGCTGTACCAGATTTGATTATATGCATATAACTCAGGGCCTTGAATTTAATGAGGTTCTCCACCCTAAGCCAGTGAAGGTCGAAGAGCGAGCCTGAAACGGAGGCACTTCTAGGCACCTGGCAGAGTAACTTGGCGGCCGAGTTCTGCACTACCTGAAGTTTACGAATCACCTCCTTATTGGCACCTAAATACAGGAGGTTGACATAGTCCAGTCTAGAAGTAATAAGAGCCTGGACCACAGTTATTTGAGAGGCAACATCCAAACGATTTTGTTTAGCCACTTTAGGATGGTGAAGCAGGAATCTTGGTAACAAGACACACCTTTTTGCTCACACTCTCGTACATGTCCACAATAAGAACTGACCGAAACACGAATATAGTTTAAAATGTTAATTTACCTATCATGCTCTAAAACGCAGTATACGAGCCACAACCAGCAGAAAAGTGCATACAATCAACACAGTTAGCATTGCAGCAAGGCCATAGATCATAAAGATAGATGTCATCATATAAAGACAGTGGAGAAAGGACTATAAGGCCTAACCACCCTCCCCTTGGTAAGAAGAAGTATTATTATATAATAGAAGATATCTGGGATTTGTCAGCAGACCCCATACATTAGTGCCTAGATGGTATATCTACATCATAGGAACCTCCTGGCTCATCTCCCTGGAAAGCTCCTTCTCTAAGTGTGTGCTACCTAAACATGCCTCCACATAATATCGAAACACAAGTCTCCAGCAGCAGCTGTATTAGACTGTTTTGTCTAGGTGCTAGGGACTGACCAGAACAGAATAACAAGGGGCATTCTTTATCGACTTTGCTCTCAATGTTCAGACTAAACTCCAGGAACAGGCAGAGAATGGACCAAGCAGACGGTTCTCATGTGAAAGGCATAAACAGAGATTTGCAAAAATAATCCATGTAGCAACACGCACAAAAAGCAGCATCATGGTTGCTGGGCTCATGCTAAATTAGCGATGTCCACAATGTCCCTATCGGCCATGTGACAGCACCAACAGAGTAAATAAAAGGTAGAATTCTACCATGGTGCTAAAACAGTGAATATACGCAGGCCTATATATACATGATGATAATCAGGTGTACTCCTACGATGCAAAACCTACTTAAGTGTACCTCAGTTTACCTAGCATGTATGTGGATGCAAAGCAAAAAATCCCCTATGCAAGAGCTAACCCCATTACCTGATGGGATAGAATGAAGGACCACGTCTTGGTCTCGAGTTGGACACCCCGCAAGGGATGTTAGACCGCTGCGTGTTGTAGCTTCTGCAGGCCAGGACCTCAGCGTCTAGTGACAGCGTGGAAACTTCTCTGCCTTTCTGGTGTTGGTATGTTTTTTTTATACCTTTAAAATGATAGCCGCGGGATTCCATACACAATCGACATGTTGTGAGTATGATTATGTAAATGAGCCTAAATGAATACCTGCAATTATGCAAAGTAATTCTTTCACCCTAGGGTGAAGCTGACCATGACTTTTATACAAAGTTTTTTAATCCTGTTATGTGTGCCACATGCAGGGACTTTTCTAAGAATCATCATGCAAAATAAATTAGGCTAGTTTCAAGGAAACTGATCAACATTTAGTTAGCACATAAGTAGGTAAAAGGTCAGTGCTAGAACCGTTATGCAGAGCAAGGTAGGGCTAATGTAGGTAGAAGGTTGTGTACCTACCTAGGCCTATATAAGGGTACATTGGGGTACATTACACCCACTCCTCATCCAAAGGTCGATAAGGTCAACTAATGCTAAAATAAGCCTGTTTAAAAAAAGTGTAAAAAAATTGTCATAAAAACTAGTATAAAACTTCTAAAAGCATGGTATATGTTACAAATGATGTGATAAAAACGAAAAAAGCTCTATAAGTCTAGAAAAGAGTCAATATATGATCAGATTGACTGAGTACACCGAAAGCCATGGTGATCAGTGAGAGCATAAAAGTTAAAACAAAACACTGTTTTCACATCTAACTTGTAGGAGTACTTGAATGGAAACCCTTTTGGCAAGGCTGAGCTGCTGTTGCACTTAGCGTTCACAGCTATCATTGTCTGTCCGTCTATTCTCGTACAAGAATGAGTGATTGCAGCACCGGCAGCAGTTTACACTGTCACCTTGGCTGCTTCATCAGCCAGTGAATTCCCTTCAACATGCACGCCAACACGTTGATGACCTAATGTGTGAATTACATGAGCCCATGGCAAGCCTTTTTTCAGCTCTGCCACATGTTCCCAAAGCAACTTGTGCTTTATTGTGCAACCTTTGGAATCTCAAAACCCGTTCTGCCCCCAATATTGAAGATATTCATTAAATGACTGGATACAGTAATACGAATCGCACACAATGAGTGTGGGGAATTTCCTATTCGTATTTTTTAGTGCCAGTATCAGGGCTTTTAGTTCTGCCAGCTGTGCCGTGCAATCTCCTAAAGACTGAGTCTGTGCATTGCTAGGACGGAACTTGCCGTCCCGCATACATCCCTTCACAATCGCACATGCTGCTCTGTATTGCTGTTTACTTTCTACAGCAGGCTGGGCAGTTCTGTCAGTGTAAATGATGTATTCATACTGATCTAGAGGCATCATTTCATTCGGGAGAGGATATTCTTGTTCGTACTGCAGGAATACTTCTGTTTTTAATGTAGAATCAAATGTTTAGCCTACATCTGTTGCAGTTAGAGAATTAGCCCATTGTATCCATCATGGATGCATTGCTTTTGAGTTTGGAATTCTGGCTTTGGTAACAGCCTCTAAGGTTTTTATTACAACAGTTATGCGTTTCCACTGAGCTAGTGCTCTTTCTCTCACTACAGGAGTTTGTACTGCTGTTAGTATTTTTTCTGTGGATGCAAAACATATTTCAGTGTTCGTGCACAAATGTGATTTGTATGCAATGGGTACAGTTTCGCCTTTATTGAAGGTGAGGTAATTGTATGCTGATTAGCCCGCGACTACACAGATCACCAAATTCGCAGTATATTTACACGTGTGTTTGGAAGCTATCATATCAGCTTGTAGGGAATGGAGAATTTCTGTGTGTTCCTGTGTCCAATGTTGAACTGAATAATCATGTCTGATTAGGTCATAGACGGAGTTTTACCATTTCTGCGTAATTCAAAATGTATGTTCTGCCAACATTTAGGAATCCTAAAATGGATTGTAAGCCTTTCAGAGTCTTTGGAGTTTGGAGCAGTGCACATCTTTCTAGAAATTAGCTGCCAGGCTTTCCTCTTCACTTGATAGCTCATATCCCCAAAAAAGGACATTGGGGGGGGGGGGGGGAATATTTGATTTTTTAAAGTAAAATTTGTAGCCCACAGTGGCAAACCCCAAAATGATGTTGTTCACCCTTTGAAAGTGATCCAATAATCATTGTCCGTCAGATAAATATCATCTCAGTAGGACAATGCCACCTCCTCACTATTTTTACGTTACTCTGTTACTCTTGCTGAGAGCAATCCGGGGCTATTCTTATAACCTTGGGGCAGTTTACAGAATTGGTGTTGAGAGCCCAGGGCCGAGAATGCGGTCAAATGTCTGCTTCCAGACACTTTATTTTGGCAGAAGAATCCATTTGAGATATCTAGTGTTTTTATTTCTTCCTCACAATGTTATTCATTAATGTGGCACTGTGTGTATTTTGTACTGCAAATGTTTTCCCGTGTGTACAAATGCCTGTAGTCTAAAACTAGACGGGATGAATTGTCGGGTTTCATTACGGGGAACAAAGGATTATTCATGGAAGAGGTGCAATTCTCAATCACACCTTGTTTTTCAAGTTGATCTAAGATCTCCTTGACTTGTTTCTTTGTGTCATGGTTTATTGGGTACTGCATCAGTAAGTTCCACCAATGGTTACAATGCCACCACCTTCTTGAAACCATCACCGCCTTTCGATACCGCCAAAAAGCTGAATATTGGTGACAGATGAACTGCCTGGATAGAGACATTTAATTATTTCATTGATGTAATGGGAGAAGCAGATATTAAGAAATGTATCAAGTTCTTTAAAAATCTTTCTGGTGAAGGCATAAAAGAAGTCAAAAAGAAAAAGCTGCTTGCTGATGAAATTACATACAGTCAATCAAAGCAGCCTTCAATCTCATGTTCGATCCAATGCCAAATGTAGATAACAAAAGGTACATCTTCAGTTAGGAACAACAGAAAGCTGGTGAGACCATCAATGAATTTGTTGAGAGATTGGATAAGCTCATCAAATACTTACAAAAATGTATTTAAGGATGAGGAAGCTATACGCCTCTATGTGAATGACAGATGATTGTCAGATTCATTCAGACGATTAATTCTGAGAGAAACTCATAGTATGCAGCTAGTTCTCATGGCTGGCAGAGCTGAAGTGCGTGCTGATCAAGAAGGTGCTGATGTGGAGGCCACTGGTGCCCAAAGGGAGTTAGTCATGAATGTGAAAAGTAAGCCTAAGCACAAGGCGTAGGGACACAGAGTTATTTCTCCACAGAAAAGAAGTTGTGCTTTAAGTGTGGAATTCCGTTTCCACATGAAGGTAAATGTCCTGCATTGGGCAGATCTAAAAAAGCTGTGCAGAGGAGAACCATTTTGTAATGGTCTGTAAGACAAAGGAGAAAGTAAGTGTGTCACGGCGTGAAGACAAAGTGGCCACCTGAACGTTCCAGAACCTATGTTTGATGCACATCCATAAGACTAAGCGACCTCATCAGCTGAGTCAAATCGACACAAAACAAAGTTGATCAGCATCCAAATCTTCATCAAATAGTTTGTCAGTATAAATGTCAAGTGAAAGTGAACAAGATGTTTGTGGCATGTTGATGTTTACCTCAGAGAAATATGCCCATGTTGACCTGGCCACACCTGGGGAGTAATACTGGTCCAAGAAAAGTTTACACAACAAAGCACCAAAGTCATTTAAACATTGTCTGAAAATCATACTAAAAGTAAAGGGTTGTTCAATACCCTTCATTGTTGATAGTTGTAAATTATTATGCCTGAGGAAAATATAATAAACCATCTCCATTAGCTCGACTTATGCCATCAAAAACTGAAGTGTATATATGGGCTGCGTCTACGCCACTTAAAAGTCATGGTTCATTTGTAGCAATGATGAAGCGCAAGAAAACAAAAGTACAAGCATCAATGCATGTACTTCAAGGTATAGAGTGCCTGTTTATTCAGTTTCAGAACAGCTGCTGATATGGGACTGATATCCGTTAACTTTAACATGAATGCTCATCACAAAATAGTAAGTTGATTCCCTTTCCTGTTTCATGGGTTGGGAAAACGCAAGACTATGAAAGTCCAATTTCACATTAGTGAAGACCTTCCTCCTATTTCTGAAAGACACAGACAAGTTGCCTTTCATTTACAGGCAGCTGTTGAAAAAGAGCATGAATCATTACTCAAACATAAATGATCGTTCCACTGTTACAATGTCATGGGTTTCTCCCATAGTGGTGGTACCCAAAAAGGACAGTGAAGGAGCTGTATGTATCTGCGTGGATATACATTAAACAAACAAGGCAATTGAAGGAGAAAGACATCCACGTCCGCACATTGCCGACATGATAAACAATTGTATGGTACGAAAGTATTCTCTCACCTTGATCTGAATAAAATATATCATCAGTAGGCACTCAAGGAAAACTGCAGTTACATTACCACCTTTTCTGCACATATTGGTCTATTCTTTTACAAACGACTAAGGGCCTGATTTAGAATTCAGCAACTGGGTTAATCCCTCACCACAGTGACAGATATCTCGTCTGCCGAAATATAAATCCCATAATATCCATTGATTTTTATATTTCGTTGGATGAGATACCTGTCACCGTTATGACGGAGTAACTCATCTGCTGAAATCTAAACCAGGCCCTAAATTTCAGTGTGTTAACAGCTGCCGAGCTGTTTCTAGATGTCATTTGACATATCAAACAGTTTGTCATGAATGCTTTCAATTATAGTGATGACATTGTTGTTTGGAGCTAAACAGAAGGAGCACAATAAAGCTCTCTTGCAAGTGTGTTGTTAGCTCACTGATGCAGGTTTAACCTTCAGTGCCCGAGAAATTTGAGATCCATAGGACAAAGTTAAAACTGTTTGGCCATATCTTTTCTGATGGAGGCATGACCCCTGATCCAGCTAAAGTGCAGGCATTGTCAACTGCCAATCTGAAACAAGATGTTTCCATATTATGTTCATTCCTTGGCAAGGCCCGCTATTGTTCAAGATGTATATAAGACTGTGCCACTGTCAGTACACCATTAGGGGACTTGACAAAAAAGAATGTTTCTTTCAATTGGACACATGAATGCGAGCAAAGTTTTCAGAAATTCAAACGAGCTGTTGACAACACTACTGAAATGGAATATTTTGATCCAAAGCTTCATACTGCTGTTGTTGTTGACGCCAGCCCTGTCGGGTAAGGCGCCATCCTTGCACAGCACAGTGGACACACAAATGCTCAAAGACGCATTGTTGCCTATGCCAGATTAAGTTTGTCCCAAACTGAACATGCTTACTCACAACCTGTGAAAGAAAGCTTAGCAGTGAAGTGGCCTTTCTTGCATGGAAAGCCCTTCATGCTTGTGACAGATCATCAAGCATTGTTGGTCATTTTTTGCAATGCAAAGGCAAAAATGCCTCCTCGCACATGGGGGCCTGTGTTTTCAAGAATACAACTACACCATTGTGTATTACTCAGGCAAAGATCAAAACCCTGTTGACTACTTCTCACAAGGGCATCTACTCTGCCCTGGCACCCTTTCTAAGATGGCTGAAGCATACATACATTTCATTGTAAAATCAAGCACCCCAGCTGCCATTTAAATGGAACAAATTGTCACTGCTATGAGTCAAAATAGTAACATGCTAAAACTGAAAGACATTATTACGCATCAGTGTTGGTATCATCACTCTCAACCTCTTACCAGTGACAGTGAATACCAGAAGTTTAACAATGTCAAAGATTAACTGTCCGTTACTCAGGAAGGCATTATTCTAAGAGGTTCGAGAATTGTCATTCCAGAGAGTCTGCGAAAGCAGATAATTGAAGTGGCCCATGAAGGACATCGTGGAATTGTTGCCATCAAAAGAGCTCTCCAAGACCGAGTATGGTTTCCACATCTCGACGAGAGAGTTGAAAGAGAATTGAAGTCCTGTGATCTTTGCAACTGCCTTTCATCGAAAACCACTCAACACATCTTAAACATGTCAGAGTTGCCACAGCATGTATGGGAAAGAATTGCTGTTGCCTTCTTCGGTCCTCTTGACAACGGACATCACCTGATGGTGATTATTTATGAGTACTACCATTTTTTGCTGATAGACGATCTTTCATGTATCACTCAAGAAAGAGTCATTGAGAGATTAGACAGCACCTTCGCAATATGTGGTGCTCCTGTGATCTTAAAATCTGATAACAGCCCCCCTTTCAACAGTCGAGAATTCAGAGACTTTCTCAGTCATCTTAATGCGATTCATCAGCCGAGCACACATATTTGGCCACAGGCCAATGGCCTTGTTGAACGTTTCATGTGTACTCTTAAGAAAGCTGTTCAGCATGCTGTGCTAGAAAATCGCAATCTTAAAACTGTCTTAAATCAACTCTTCTAGCTTACAATTCGATCCCTTCATATTTAGTATTTATGGACACTTCTAGTGCCTCTCCCCAGTTACTAAGATAGCGTCAGTATGTGTGATCAAAGCACCATGAAGACTCATTGAAGAGTTGTGAATGTGTATGCATTTTTTTAGTTTTTATATA
Source organism: Triturus cristatus (assembly GCF_964204655.1). Lineage (NCBI taxonomy): Eukaryota > Metazoa > Chordata > Amphibia > Caudata > Salamandridae > Triturus > Triturus cristatus. The sequence goes on from NC_140580.1 coordinate 154,910,489, forward strand.
ACAGAGAACGAGATGTAGTGTCATGTGCGTTTGCAATGATGGAAATCTTGTGGCTCCTGATGGAGTCCGTAGAACTTTGATGTAAGCGTTAGAGCGTAGTGAAGCAAATGCAGGTTTAGAATGCCGAGCCTATGCTTTTACACAGAGGAATAAAGACATTTGAGGCATAGTCATTTGTGAGTACCCGGACTGGGAAGGACGCTACAGTGACATGCTAGTCTCGGAAAATTCAGCTAATGTTTCTCTTTCAATGTAATAATTCATGGTGCTTCATGCCTATGCCATTATATGAGTCTATTGTTGTTTTCAGTGTAACTAGATTTGTTTTGCCACATTTGTTGACATTGGGTGAAAAAGGGGTTGTAATAATGTTCATTTAGGGGATGGTGTTGGAATAGTGTTAGATGATGAGACAAAATCTGTATTCTGATTTGTCAGCTTATGTAACAATGTGATCACCTTATTCTGACAATGTGATATTCACTCTGTTTTTTGTAATAAAAAGGCTCCATTCGCGAGGTGCGACAAGTCTGGTTTGCTAACTTTAGAGAGCAGACTCTTTATTTATTTTATTTATTGAGGAGTTTATAAAGTGCACAGCTACCCCTAACGGAGGTGTCCCTGCGCTAATGCAGACGGCAGATGATAGGTGCAGAGTGGGGAACAAAAGGTTGGTAAACAACCAGGTTCTCAAGGCTTGTCAAAAGATGGGTTCTGACTCAGGAGAGCGGAGAGAGAGTAGCAGGGCATTCCAGATTTTGGAGGTAATAACCGCAAAGGCTTTGCCACCCATTCTAGTCCTGCGAAAACGGGGGGTAGCAAGGAGACGTAGATGGGTAGATCTGAGGGTCCGGCTGTGTTGATTATGCTTGAGTCTAGCTCTCAGTTATGAAGGACCATGTCCCCGAAAAGCACTGAAAGCCATAATGAGAGCCTTGAATTCAATATGTTTAGTCAACGGTAACCAGTGGAGCTTCCTCAGATGGGGGATGATGGAGTGATGGAAAGGGATTTTACAGATCACTCTTGCCACAGCGTTTTGTAAAATCTGTAGACGCCTAATCAGATAGGCAGGCACCCCAAGGTAAAGACTGTTGGCGTAATCCAGATGGGATGTAATTAGAGCATGGATTACCATCCTACGGGACTCCAGGGGAAGGAAGTGCAGGAATTTACGCAACATGCGGAGCTTCCCAAAACAAGAGGAGGACACCTGTCTAATTTGAGCTTTGCAGGACAGTTAATTGTCAAACCGGAAGCTGGTCTTTCTATTGCTAGGACTTAGAATATATTTACTTGAGACTTGACAATATGTCATACTCTTTGCTGCATTTGACTGAGCCTTATGCTAATCCCCTAAATTGATTACCATGCATTTTGATTCATCATTATTTTTGCTTTCTGTACTCCACTTTAAATTATTTAATAAACTTCAATGTTTTCTAACTTTTAGTGATCTTGAGCATTGTTGAGCATTGAGGCTAATTTAATTAACCTCGACACGGATAAGTCCTGATCTTGGGGAACAAAAGCTCTTCCTGGTAGCCAACAGACCTGGGACCCATCCCCACTGACCACCCAAGAAACCTCTGCATTATCTTGCACTAAAGACTCACGATGGCCAAACAAATGAACGTCGTCATCTCCTCCTGCTTCTTTATCCGACGTATGATCCACAAAATACTCCAAAGGCTCCCCATTGACACCAGATGCATGGTCACCCAGACCCTCATCACCAGCAGACTAGACTATGGCAACGCACTGTACACAAGCATTATGAATCAACTCAAACAAAGATCCCAGACCACACAGAATACAGCCGCGAGACTCATACTCAATATCCCCACCTCAGAGAGCTACACAGGCTATCAATCCAGAAGCTATGCCAATTCAAGCTGGTGACCCACGCATACACAGCCCTCCACAATGTCGGACCACCTTAACCACCGGTTCAACTTCCACCGACAACCAGGCAACTGTGCTCTGTGCAACTGTGCCCAGCCACACTCCACCTTGCTCAAAAAACCCACATCCGCGAGAGCAAATCAGGAGGATGCTCCTTCTCCTACATCACTGCCAAATCCTGGAACGACCTTCCACACCACATCAGGAGCCCCCTCCCCTCCGAGTTCTGCAAGAAACTAAAGACCTAGCTATTCAACTAAGAGCCCAATAGTCCTACTTATCTACTCAAGTGCATGGATACCCCTTGGGTGATAAGCTCACTATACAAATCCTTATAATATGACATACTTGCTGTCAATCTGTTATCTGTTGGGACACGTTCCTTCATGTGATCTTCAGGGTAACATCATTCCGATCTTGCATAGGTGCTTTTTAGGTCTCGCCTACGCAGCGTGCATGCACTGCTTAGGTGGGCCTTTAGCCGTCGCCCTGCTCATTTTCAAGCACACAGTCGTGCTTGTGGCGGCATCCACATTGCGGGAGCGAGCAGGGGCACGCCACAAGCATGAGTACAGTGCTTGAAAATGAGCAGACTGTGCTCGCACGCACCACTCCCGGGCTCACCTCGTGCTCCCCCTCTCTCTCACGCGCATTTCTTGTTTTGTTATCTTGCGGATTACTCATCTCCCCAATTTCTGATTTAACTTTATTACTGACAGCACTTTTTAATTAATTCCCTTTGGGGAAATTAAAAGTGAAAGCACTTAATTTTTCAAACAGTCAAAATATTTGAAATACGTTTCACTTCTATGTGTCTTTGTAAATAGCATCTGATATTTCACTCAAACGGTGGACGTTTTGTTGAAGAAAATGTCCTGTATCACCATGCTGTATGGATCCTAATGGCAAATGTGCCAGCTATTTGAACACCACATCCACCACCACGTCCACGTCCACCACCACCACCACCATGTCCACCACCACCACGTCCACCACCACCACGTCCACCACCACCACGTCAACCACCACCACGTCCGCCACCATTTCCACCTCTACCACTACGCCCACCACCACCATGTAGTCCACCACCACCACATCCACAACCACATCCACCACCACCATGTCCACCACCACCATGTCCCCCTCCACCACGTCCACAATGTCCACCACCACCATGTCCACCACCACATCCACCACGTCCACCACCACATCCGCCACCACATCCATCACCACCACCACGTCTACCACCACCATGTCCACCACCACGTCCACCACCACATCCACCACCACATTCACCACCACCACATCCACCTCCACGTCCACCACCACCACCACGGCCACCACCACATCCACCACCACCACATTGACCACCATGTACTCCACCACCACCATGTCCACCACCACATCCACCACCACCATGTCCACCACCACCATGTCCACCACCACGTCCACCACCACCACATCTACCACCACCACATCCACCACCAGCACATCCACCATCACCACGTCCACCACCACCACGTCCACCACCACCACCACGTCCCCCACCATGTCCACCACGATGTCCACCACCACATTCACCACCAACACCTCCATGTCCACCACCACCATGTCCTCCACCACCACCATATCCTCCACCACCACCACGTCCTCCACCACCATGTCCACCACCACCATCACATCCCCCACCACGTCCACCACCACCATGTCCACCACCACCACATCCACCACCATGTCCACCACCACCACATCCACCACCATGTCCACCACCACCACCTCCACCACCACCACCACGTCCACCACCACGATGTCCACCACCACCACAAAATTCACCACCACATCCTCCACCACCATGTCCTCCACCACCACGTCCTCCACTTCTACGCCCACCACTGCCATGTCCACCACCACCAGCACATCCACCACTACGTCCACCACCACCAGCACATCCACCACCACATCCACTTCCACCACCACGTCCACCATCACCATGTCCACCACCACCACATCCACCACCACCATGTCCAACACCACCATGTCCAACACCACCACGTCCACCACCACCATTTCCACCACCATGTCCACCACCACCACGTCCACTGCCACCATGTCCACCACCACGTCCACCACCATCTCATTCACCACACATCCACCACCATGTCCACCACCACCATGTCCACCACCACAACCACCACATCCACCACCACCGGTCCACCACTACCACGTCCACCACCACCATGTCCACCACCACCATTGCCACCACCACCACATCCACCACCACCACGTCAACCACCACCACGTCCGCATCCATTTCCACCTCTACCACTACGCCCACCACCACCATGTAGTCCACCACCACCACATCCACCACCACATCCACCACCACCATGTCCACCACCACCACGTCCCCCTCTACCACGTCCACCATGTCCACCACCACCATGTCCACCACCACATCCACCACGTCCACCACCACATCCGCCACCACATCCATCACCACCACCACGTCTACCACCACCATGTCCACCACCACGTCCACCACCACATCCACCACCACATTCACCACCACCACATCCACCTCCACGTCCACCACCACCACCACGGCCACCACCACATCCACCACCACCACGTTGACCACCATGTACTCCACCACCACCATGTCCACCACCACATCCACCACCACCATGTCCACCACCACGTCCACCACCACCACGTCCACCACCACCACATCTACCACCAGCACATCCACCACCACGTCCACCATCACCATGTCGTCCACCACCACATCCACCACCACCACATCCACCACCAGCACATCCACCATCACCACGTCCACCACCACCACGTCCACCACCACCCTGTTCACCAACACCACGTCCACCACCACTTCCACCACCACTTCCACCACCACATCCACCACCACTATGTCCACCACCACCACGTCCACTACATCCACCACCATCACCTCCACCACCACGTCCACCACCACATCCACCACCACCACATCCACCACCACCACAACCACGTCCACCACCACCACAACCACGTCCACCACCACGTCCACCACCACCACCACGTCCCCCACCATGTCCACCACCATGTCCACCACCACATTCACCACCAACACCTCCATGTCCACCACCACCATGTCCTCCACCGCCACCATGTCCTCCACCACCACCACGTCCTCCACCACCATGTCCACCACCACCATCACATCCCCCACCACGTCCACCACCACCATGTCCACCACCACCACATCCACCACCATGTCCACCACCACCACGTCCACCACCATGTCCACCACCACCACCTCCACCACCACCACCACGTCCACCACCACGATGTCCACCACCACCACAAAATTCACCACCACATCCTCCACCACCATGTCCTCCACCACCACGTCCTCCACTTCTACGCCCACCACTGCCATGTCCACCACCATCAGCACATCCACCACTACGTCCACCACCACCAGCACATCCACCACCACATCCACTTCCACCACCACGTCCACCACCACCATGTCCACCACCACCACATCCACCACCACCATGTCCAACACCACCATGTCCAACACCACCACGTCCACCACCACCATTTCCACCACCATGTCCACCACCACCACGTCCACTGCCACCATGTCCACCACCACGTCCACCACCATCTCATTCACCACCACATCCACCACCATGTCCATCACCACCATGTCCACCACCACAACCACCACATCCACCACCACCGGTCCACCACTACCACATCCACCACCACCATGTCCACCACCACCATGTCCACCACCACCACATCCACGACCACCACCATATCCACCACCACTTCCACCACCACCACGTCCACCACCACCACCAAGTCCACCACCATGTCCACCACCTCCATGTCCACCACCACCACGTCCACCACCACGTCCACCACCACATCCACCACCACATCCACCACCACGTCCACCACCACCACATCCACCACGCCCACCACCATGTCCACCACCACCACATCCACCAACACCACGTCCACCACCACCATGTCCACCACCATGTCCACCACCACCACGTCCACCACCACCATGTCCACCACCACGCCCACCACCACGCCCACCACCACATCTACCACCACGCTCATCACCACGTCCACCACCACGTCCACCACCACCACCACCATGTCCACCACCACCACCACGTCCACCACCAAGTCCACCACCACCATGTCCACCAGTCCACCACCACCACATCCACCACCACACCCACCACCATGTCCACCACCACCACCATGTCCACCACCACCACCACATCAACCACCACCACCACGTCCACCACCACCAGGTCCACCAGTCCACCACCACCACATCCAACACCAAGGCCACCACCAGGTCCACCACTACCATGTCTACCACCACCATGTCCACCACCACCACGTCCATCACCACCACCACATCCACCACCACCACCACCATATCCACCACCACCACCATGTCTACCACCACCATGTCTACCACCACCATGTCCACCACCACCATGTTCACCACCACAACATCCACCACCACATCCACCACCACCATGTCCACCACCATGTCCACCACCACCGCATCCACCACAGCCACATCCACCACAACCACGTCCACCAACAACACATCCACCACCACCACGTCCACCACCACACCCACCACCACCGCCACGTCCACCACCACCATCACATCCGCCACCACATTCTCCACCACCACCATGCCCACCACCACCATGTCCACCACCACACCCACCACCACCGCCATGTCCACCACCACCATCACGTCCACCACCACATTCTCCACCACCACCATGCCCACCAACACCATATCCACCAGTCTACCCCCACCACCTCCACCACCATATCCACCACCACCACGTCCATGACTACCACCACCACTACGTCCACCACCACGTCCACCACCACCATGTCCACCAGCACCACGTCCACCACCACGACCACGTCCACCACCATGTCCACAACCACCACCACCACATCCACCACCAGGTCCACCACCATGTCCACAACCAACCACGCCCACCACCACCACATCCACCACCACGACCACGTCCACCACCATGTCCACAACCACCACCACCACATCCACCACCAGGTCCACCACCATGTCCACAACCAACCACGCCCACCACCACCACGTCTTCCACCACAGCCACCACCAACAAGGCCACCACCATATCCAACACCACCACATCCACCACGTCCACCACCACGTCCACCACCACCACGTCCACCACCACCACGTCCACCTCCACGTCCACCACCACCACATCCACCACCAAGTCCACCACCACGTCCTGTAAAAGCACTTGCAGCATCTCTACCTCACAGTGACATACCTGCATGAGCCACTCACTCAAAACAAGCATTGGCATAGACAATAGGTCCCGACTTTGGGACCTTATAAGTGTTTAGCCATGCAACACTTGATGTTGTTGCACCAAGGATGTTGTGCTGGATAACTAAACTAACCCTGGGCGTAGTTCGTGAAGTAGCACTTCGCGAAGCTACGCAAATTCCACTTCGCACTACACGAGCTACGCGTAGCACTTCGCGAACTGCGTAGTACCTTGTTCGCACTGTGCCAGATGTCGTTTTCAATGATTGCACAGTGCGGACAAGCAACCAGCACTGTGCAATCATTGGAAATGGCATCTTGCACAGTGCGAGCTGTAGTTTTCTGCTGCTCGAGTAGATTTTTACTCGAGCGGCAGCTTTCTTAACGCGAACTGGTAGTTTCTCATCGCGAGCGGTCACGAGCATACGCGACCACTCGCAATGAGAAACCTGACATCCTCGCGTTGGGAATCTCGCCGGGAGGTTTATTTTCCATGCTCGCGATCGCCAACTTGATGTTGCTGATCGCGAACAAGGAAAAAGTCTCGCCGGGATGTCATTTTGCTTGCTCGCGGTCGCCAACTTGACGTTGAGGACCGCGAGCAAGCAAAAAATGACCGCAGCACTACGCAAGACTACGCTACGCGTTTTCGCACTGTGCTACATGCAATTCGCGTAGTGCGAAGTAGCGCGAACTTCGCAAACTACGCGAGCGTAGCGTAGTGCTTTGCCCAGGCTTAAAATAAACTCTTATAATGTCCTAAAGGCGAGACCTATTGGCTATGCCAATGCTTGTTTCTAATCTAGCGTCAACAATAATAGTCAAACTACTGGTGACAAAGTTCTCCAATATTCGGTTTCTCTTTTCCCCATCCCTGAGGACAAGTTGCTGGGAATGGTTAAATTAAATACCACCTGTAGGTTTCAAGTGTTTAAAATGTACTTTATTTGGGAATGGTAAGTTCGGTGTATTTAAAGAGAGTGCAAGGCAGAGTTGTCTGTGGCTGAAAAACAGACGGAGTTTGATGCTGAAAGGGTCCCACAGCCGATATTTTCACTCTTTGTAATGGCCACTCAGGAGCTTAGACTGGCTCTACGGCATCTCGCAGAGAAAGCAGGATGGTGGCGGGCCTGGCCGCGAGCCCACCCCGCCGCCGCCAGCCTTCAGCCTGCCCCTGTCGAGCCTGGCTTCCGAGGACACCAGCTGCTGCAGCGAGAGCCAATATTTTCCCAAACTTGTGCCTTGTTAACAAGTAAAAGGCACAAAAATGAAAATCGATGGCCCCATTTAAGGCAGCAGCATTCTTCTCAGGCGGTAGCGATCATTGTATTATCCCCGCAGTCTGCTGAGGAATAGGGAAACTCTTGACACGTACTCCGTCACTTCCTAGAAACATCTGTGTCGGCTTTGCTGTGAACCACTGACTGCAGAATGCACCTTATTGACTATTTTAAGGTGAAACGCAATTAGCTACACTTGCTTTTATAACACTGCCGCTGATGGTCATTATTTCTGACTCCCGTATTCATCCTAAAACGTGCCTTCTTTTCTGCTTTTATACACGAACTAAGTGGGTAGACTAACATATTTGTTGAAACGGGAATAATCGACCTCTCCATCATCCCCTCTGACACACGGGACATTGTCTCAATATTCTACTTATTTATCAAAGAGAACAAGAGTCAAACCTCAGGGTGCGCAGTGTGTATCCAGAGAAAGTAGAAAGTGAAACAACATGTTGGTAATACAGATTACTCATGCCTACGCATGGCGAAGTGTATATTTTTAGACACTCCGTGACTTCATCAATTACTCACATCTTAGGGGAAAAGGCACCGCTGTCACTCCACCATCACAGTCATTCTTGTTGAAATGATCTGTAACAGTAAGAAAAACGTCCCATATAGCAAAGACTATTTTTGGTGGTCAGCTATTTTGTGATGGTGGTGGCTGATGGGACAGCTGTCGCCCAGCGAGTGAATATGGGTAGGCCATTGGAGGCTGAACAAGGGACAGAGGGCAGACTTACCAATCGCTAAAGTTCATTGCAAGTCTCCATACCTACTTATGCAGCTCATTATCTCACACAGAATGCAAGACATCTCGGGATTTCACTGGAGCTGAAGTGGTTTTTGCATAGCTGATATCAGCGAGGCGCCCAGAATGTGGTCAGATAGAACCGTTCGATTTTCTCCACTGTTTACATAGTGTTTTTCAGAAAAAAAGACATGTTTGGGGCCCTGTGGAAAGGTGAGGAGAAAGGGGAGTGTGTTCAACTTCCCCCTGCAGTGGTGTACAATGCATAAAATTCAAAATATGCACGTGTGTGCTCCCTCTATTAGGAATCAGATCCTCGCCTCCTCTTGCCTGTGCAAGATGGGTGGAGGGTGTACATTTCTGCCTGCTGCTTCGAGGTCAGCATTATCACATGGATGCAGCTTGCAGGCTGGTTGGGGCATCTGCACTTACACTGTACCAGGGTTTCTCTGGGCCTGCTTCTGCTTGGGAAGATTGCTGCTGTTAGTACATCAGTGTTATGCTACCTTCTATCATTTTACAAGGAAACCTCTTAGGGGAAGCAGTAATGGACAAATCATCCTAGGCCCCAATGGCAGTTAACTACATTTCCCAGCAGCTTATGCATACGTGCATGATAGGAAGTCAGGCCGCGGAAGGTGGCTAATCTATACATTTCTCAGCAGCATGTGCGTCATCTGAACCTGACTGGAATTGACGCCCCTATTCGCTATAAAAGTGTAGCTGATACAGAGATTTGTCTGCACAATGCCTTTGGTGTTGTGGTATTTGATATCAGTATTCATCATGTTTGTGGTCTCGCTACAGATACCCTGATCTGTGTAGCAAGGACAGCATTGTTGCTAGTACTTTACCATAAACTTTGATTATGCTCTGGGTCTGCCCCATGCTCTCTATTGGATACTTTTTCTGTATATCTTAGCTCCCTGCTTCTTATTTGATACCTATTCTTGTTTTGGCCCCATTATGTCTATATTGGGTGATTTGTATTCTTCCTCTGATGATGTTAACACATTGGTTTTTGCATGTTTCTATTGCATTTGACTTTCAGTACTTCAGAAGTGTGGTATGCATTCCTCTATACCCTGTTATGCCAGCATCTTAATGCTACTTCGCACATTTTCTATTTCCCCCAGCTGTTCTTCTCTCCTCAGAACTTCCTGCTTGTTTTATTGTATTCTACTGCTCAAGCCCCTCCTTCTGGCTCACCTGTGCCCTATGTTATTTCTTGCCCTCTTTCTCCTAGTATCTTCCACATGCACTCTCTTAGCCTTGTTCTCTCGTCATCATGGCTCCAGAGCATGGCACCAGCCCCTGCATCTTTGGTACTCATTCCCCTGCTTCTGCACTCATTGCTCCACTCACCTTGCTTCTGACCTCAACCTCTGAGCTCATCCCTCCCCTCACCTCTGTCCCCCGTCTCTCTGTTCATTGGTTCATGGGAACTTGTTGGCTAGGTGTTTCCTACTTTTTCTGAAGCAACATTTACTTTCGGCCTTAGATGAAGCATTTTCCCGGGCTGCGTCTCTGCCATTTGGGCAGGCAGAGTTGTAATATTCATTATATACAGCGTATTGTGTAGTTGTTATCCCAAGCCATTTTCCTTCCTTCCTCCCTCTTTCTTTCTTCTTCTCCAAATTCTCTTCATCTCCTTATTATGCCTTTTCAGGATTCTTTCTGCTGGACATTCCATGGTTCAGTAAGTGACAGTTTCTGGGATGTCAATGGTACTTATGATGCTGCATTACTTATCCCAGTAAATCTATGCTTCTATTTACTATGTGTACTTCGTTTGTAGAGGAGTTCTTTGTAACCCTGGGCGTCAATCTCTGCTCCACTTGCAGTTTGGGGAGTTTTGGCAACTCCGCGTTTCACGTAGAATGCAGAGTTTTTTAAAAACTCCGCACTCGACAACGGAGGGAGTTTTTCGTGTGTTTGCATGCCCAAAATGCATTTTGGTGTGTGTGGGAGCGGCTTAACGAGTGCCCACGACCGCCAACAAGATTCACGAGCCATTTGTGAGTGCCACAAGATTTGTAAGGTGGCCGCATGGTCCCGCGAGAGTTTGTGGTCGCCAACAGGTCATTCGCGCACGCCAGTGGACTTCCGGCAGGGGTTTTGTGAAGAACGCGATCCCAAACGCGCAGGATCTACCGCAACTGAATTCTGGAGAAGGTTCTCTCCCTGAGCAGCATCAAAACCTTCTCAAATTGACGATTTGGAGTAAAAAAAACTCTTCAAATTGACATTTGGCTATACTTTTTTGTGCAAGGAGTCCTTTTTCAAAAGGAAGGAATTGCCCCAGAGCCTCCAACTTCATGTCCCTGTCCAACAGGCTCCTTCCAGTGCTTTGTCCATCTCCTGGTAACTTTTCATTTGAATTTGGAGCTGAAAGGATCACTCTTTGTGTCTGCTGCATAATATATGACTATGATATATCATTGGATTTGAGGACTTTGAATTGAATTTTAGATTTCACAAGTAAGTTGGAAAACTGGTGTTGTTTGTTGGATTGGGGCCTTGCATTGTGCATTTCATTGATTTTTTAAAATTTATTTTGGTGGGTGGCCTATTGTTTCAGTAGGGGCCTAGTTATTTCTTTGTAAGTAATTTTTCTTCTTTTATAAAGGAAACATGTTGCACAGTTCACTCAATTTTCTCCTTCTTTTGAAATCAATGTGCAATATGTATTTAATTCACTATGTAGCCCAGTTGTCTGCCAATACATAGGCCTTTCTCAGCCAGTAGGCCCAGAGCTACTCATGGGTGCATGAAACAACTGTTTTTGTGGTGTCTGTTTAATTAAATCATCATTTAGGGCATGGATGGCATTAGATTGAAATACAAAATGTGATTTTTTGGGTGGTATTTCACTTTTTTTCCTCATGTGTGTTGATTGATGCATTTGTTCGATGTGTGTGGCTGTAACTTGCAAACCTTTTTAGCCCTGTGGATTTTCGTTTTTGGTATTGTTGCATCAAAGATGTTTTGTTTAGCATGCCTCCTTTGTCTGGCCAGTGTGTGAGTGTGTTTGCAATAGTAGGCCAGCATTTGCCTTGGTTCCCCATGTGACCAGGGGCCATTTTGTAAACACTGTCCATAGGCCTGCATGTGTTCATTGTTTTCCAGGCCTCCTGCTTGTTGTTGTGAGTGACCATGTGGCTGGCAGCCATTTTGTGGAGGCAGTCAGCATGCTTTTGACATAGGCATGCATGTCTTCTCTTTGTTCCTCTTGGCTTATTGCTTCTTGTTGTGGCTTGGCCATGTGACTGGCAGCCATATTTTGCATTCTGCAGTGTGCCCCTTTGCCATATGCTTGCATGATTAGTTGGTCAATGAGATAAAAGCTAAGGCTTAATAAGTTAATAATTAGACGCTTGAGGGTAATTTTTATTTTGTACTTATTTATTTATTTTCATTTTTTTGTTTTTGTTTAATTTAATTTCTTTTTTCATTTTAATGTTTTATTTGTTACATTTTTTATACTTTAAATTTGTTTATTAATTTTAAATTTTCCAAATTACAAAAAAAAAATGTCAATGTCTTCTTTGATTTTTTTTTCCAGTTTCAAAGTAACATGATTTGGCATCAATGAACCATTCATATTAACCCCATGTCTGCTATATGGCATGCACACCAGTATTCATGGTCTAGGGATTGTTCCATTTCATTGTCATTTGTCAGCTGCAGCTCCCTGAGTGATGCATCCCAAATGATGCACAATGCCAAACCGTTACATTTGTATTTTTGTTGTTCTTCTTCTTTCCTATCCTTCCTGAGTATACTGTACTACTGTACAGTACACCATGAAACCCTTGTTGTTGTCAAAAGTCTCACAAATTATTACACTATATTGTTATTTTTTTAAATAACTGAGGTAACACTGAAGTACTGGGTTTTTAGAACCCAGCGGTGCAGGGGAACACACCCTAAGACTTTGGATTCTTCCTGTTTCAGACCCACAGAAACACAGAGTCTTCTAGGTGAAATCAAAGATCGTGTTTATTGGCTGCAGACCAATCACAGATATCCGAGAAGTACAACACGATGTAGGTTCTCAGGAGACTGCTCCTGAACCAAAAACCAGTCTTTACTTTATACACAAAATTACGCTTTGGGGGCAACACCGCCCCTGTTTTACAAGTGGTCATTCACATATTTTAGTTTAAAAGGAACAGCAGAGCCATAATGACAATCCCACATTTCAGTTCATTAAGCATGCAGTCATTTTACCCAGCAAGGCTCAGAACCCTCATCAGATAACAGCAGACCCCAATAAAACGGGCACCTCCTGCTCGTAAAACAAGCCATAAAGTAGGAAACAGAGTCAGGTGTGAAAATAGCTTAGTCAGAGATCGTGTGTGAACAGGGGCTTTATGATGGGGCGAGCCCTGATGCTAATCACATTAGGCCGCGAGAAAGGAACCGGCCGGACAGGATTGACCTCGGGCAGCGGAGTCGGTTTGCACAGGTCAGAGAGAAGTCACAGAAGGTGTACGTGTCCTTTAGGCCTGAGCATGGCCTTAGTGCGCAGCCTATGTGAGGGCAACCACAAAATGGCTACTGTTCTAAAATGGAACCCAAAGGGTTCGATATGTGGTATCATGTGGACGGTGAATTCATTAGTGAAACATGCCGCAAACACTCATACATACCGCGTTACTCATTTGCGGTTCGCTGATACCAAAATTGGCATGGTGGGACCATGCCACCTACACGGTTCCGAATTTACAGTTCCACAGACCCTCCTTTTGCCCTTACATAGGCAAGAACTATACTAATCTGAGTCCAAGTCTATGTTCATAAAGTCATGGAGATGTTGCTGTAGCATCATCCTATTGCTTAGCTCGTCCTTTGATATAGGTTTCCTTACACATGATGTAATACAGAGGCTACACATTACAGGAGCACACTGTATACATAAACAGAACAGAAAAAGAATGGCTAAGATCACCAATGACTATTAGAATCTTCCATCCCCAAGCTGATATCATTCCCCAGAACCACCCCATCATTGACCAATCTCCTTTATCCACATGAATGGATTCGGAAATCTTATGCAGTTTGGAAATGGCCTGGTAGACTGTCGGAGCGTTATCTGGTATGAAAATACAACAGCTCGATTGGATAACCTTGCATACCCCACCACGGTCTGCAAGTATGACGTCTAGAACCATACGGTTCTGCAACGTCATCAGGCGATCCGCTTGAAGCTCAGCTGTCAAGTTACCAAGGGCACCGGCCGTTACATTAACAGTGGATTCAACTACACGGGTCAGTTGTCTCAGGTTCCGACTCTTGACCATTGGTCCCCAAAACGGCAGGAAACCCAGGAAAAAGTCTCCCGCTTCCTGACCGGTAGTATCTTCCTTACTAACAACGCCTCTCACAACTCTGGTCTTGTGATAATCAGAGGCGGCAGTAAATGTTGGCGGTAGCAAATTCGCCACATAACACGTGCCCGAGAAATCAGGGGGCAACCATGTATATGCTCGATCATTGCAGACAAAGTATGTACCCTTGGCAGCCAAAAACGCAGGGGAAAACTGTGATGGAAAAGTGTATGTTTCAGTACAGTTACTCTTCCCTAGTTGAGCTCTTGGATTCTGACCATTGCCTTGTAGACAGAACCGACCTATGTGGGGTACGACCCAAATCGGAGATGAACTTTTGCGCTGTTTTTCGCCCAAACTGATGCTATACCCAGTCGCGTTCCAACCTACATAAGCTCGCAACTCATCCTTGGGAATAGATGTATATGCATCGATATCTCTACTCATATCTGCGACTCCTTTCATCAAGGCTTTATTGTTCGAGTTAGGTCTAATGGAACGCGGTGGTCGCTGGGAGTAGGTTTCAAGCGCAAAAAGAAACATGGTTTGGAATGCCCATGATGAACCATTATAGCTAAACGGCAGTACTAGATATGGGATGCCCTTATTAATGGTGTGTGGCATCAAACCACACACCCAGCAGTTCGTTGTATTCATAACTAGTTGGTGCTGGTGCAGGAGTTGAATGAACAAATTGTTTACAAATTCAGCAAGTCTAGCTTGTTTGTGCTCTGGCAGAGGGTGAAAAGAGTGCGGGAAAACAGTAGGAAGAGATGTGGGCTGTACAGTGGGTGCAAATGACACTTGGAAAGACAATAATACACGACCTACAGAAAACATCATTATGCTAGATAGCACAAACAGACATAATACTACAAAACATTTGCTATTCATTATTTTATATATTCTGCTCTTGAAATTTATTTCCTCGGTGGGCCTCTTCATCCTGAAAAACTCCATCCTCTAATCGTGCTGCTCGCGGCGGATGAGTATCTTCTGCTAAGGAGTACACCTGTCAGTTCAGGGAACGCCCTAGACCAACCAGAACCGTTGACCTAACGTCCCCGGCTTGTACCCCAAAGTCTTGGCACCGCGACCCTGCAGCTGAACCCGGATGGTGGTTCGAAAAACAAAAAGTCAAAAAGTTTTTCAGTTGAGAGAGAGCTGCACTTTTGAAGATATCAAAGAAAAAGATTTTTTATTTGTCCTTAGTTCTTGGCCTCAAATTATACCTGTTTCTGCCAGGTACTGTCTGGTCTTGAAACAAGAGTTCAGGCTCTGTGGTATCCAATCGAATTGATGGCGATATAGCTTCTTGCAGAATGTCGTCACTTTCTCGCTCTGTATTTGTCCCCTTTACACGTGCATTGCTAAATGGCACAAAACGAGGCACAGTCTAAGCCTCAGAGTCAGCGATCCCCTCCTGGACCCACCGATCATATGGTAGGGGCAAAGGGATCCTCTTGCAATGTATGCCGTGTATCCAATTCTTTTTCCCTTTCACTTGATCTGCTGATCTTGTCGATAGCAGGACTAGGTGGGGGCCGATCCAACGGGGCTCATCATTTTTCACACGTTGAAAATTCTTAATTAGCACCCACGTTCCAGGATTAATAGGGTGTCCTGGAGCTTCAGAGGCCTGGGGCAGAGTATCGTGAACCTGTTGGTGTAAGACACGCAATTTAGCCGTCAATTCATACAGGTAATCAAGCAGTACTGGATATTCGATTTCACTGAACTTTGTCGGCCTTGGCACTCCCCATACATTGGCCGGACGGCCAAACACAATCTCATACGGACTAAGTCCCACTCGTGAATGCACAGTCATTCTTGTTGATAGGAGTGCTAAGGGCAGAGCGTCAGGCCATTTAAGACCGGAGCTCGCCTGAATTTTGGCCAACTTAAGCTTCAAGGTGCCATTGTAGCACTCTACTAATCCAGCTGATTTGGGGTGATTTGCAGCGTGAAACTTTTGCTTAATGCCTAATCCCTCACACACATACTTCATCACTCGGCCTACAAATTCGCTCCCGTTATCACTCCATACCATCCTCGGCATTCCGAACCTAGGGAAAAATTCTTTAACTAGGGCTTTAGCTGTGGATAAGGAAGTATTGTCTTTTAGGGGATATGCTTCTATCCATCTTGAAAAAGCACAAACAACAACCAGTACATATTTCAAATTGTTGCATCTTTCCATGTGGATGAAGTCTAGTTGCAGAACTTCAAAGGGATATGATGGAGGCGCAAAATGACCAGGTGGAGTTGGGGTTCCCCTACCAGGATTGTATTTCAGACATACCATGCAATTTTTGACCACATTCTCTGCACATTTAGGGATTCCAGCATTCTGCCATACTGGAGCCAACAACTTACAAATCCCTTTCACACTGATATGTGCCATTCCATGCGCCATCGTAACCAGTGGAAGCACATATGCATCAGGTAACAACCATCGCCGGTGTTCTGACAGATCAATCCAACAACCATTTTCATCCAATTTACCTTTACTCTCTTTCCACATACTCAATTCTTTCTCTGTGGCTTTAGCTTGAAGGGACTTCACACTCTCTATCGTGTCTTCACACATTCCAACATCACCAACCCATCTTGCAGGGCCTGCAACATACATTCGGGTTGTCACATCTTTTGCTGTTTCTTTCGCGGTTTCGTCAGCAAATGCATTACCACGCCCAACATCATCGGTAACCTTCTTGTGTGCGCTGCATTTCACAATCGCAACTTGTAATGGCAAGGTCAGTGACTCAAGGAGATCATTCACTAACTGACCATTCTGAATCTTAGCTCCATGCGAAGTCAGGAACCCACGTTCTTTCCACAAACGCCCAAACTATGGGCCACACCAAAAGCGTACTGACTGTCAGTATATATGTTCACTTTCATTCCTTTCGACAACACGCATGCTCTTGTAAGTGCAATTAATTCTGCTGCTTGAGCCGAATTATGTGGTATGCGTGCAGTTTCAACAATCATGTGCAGAGTCGTGACAGCATACGCAGCAGTCGTATCACCATTCGGAAGCTTGAAGCATGAACCATCCACCCATAAGGTACCATCACATTCAACCAGGGGAGTATCTTTAAGATCCACTCTCCCTTTTGTTTCTTCTTCTGTTCTGAACAGACAATCATGCTGTTCAACCTCATCTGTGTCTGCTGAAATTGGCAATAATGTGGCTGGATTCAACGTATTGCACCTCTTTATGTGCACATGACTCGCTAGCAGCGTCAACTCGTAACTTGACAATCGAGCATTAGTTAAATGCTGTGTCTTGGTCCTGTTTAACAATGTGTCCACTGCATGAGGAACCATTACGATTAATGTGTTATTCATCACTAATCCAGCAGACTGTCGAATAGACGCAGCTGCTGCAGCTGTGGCTCTTAAACAACTTGGCAATGCCCTCGCTACAGGGTCCAAAGTCGACGAAAAATACGCGCATGGGCGCGGTCTGTCTCCAAAAGGCTGTGTCAGTACTGACAATGCACAACCGTCCCTTTCATAAACATACAAGGTAAAAGGCTTACTATAGTCGGGGGCACCCAACACAGGAGCTGAACATAATGCCTTACGTAATTCCACAAAACTTTGCTGACACTCTTCGGACCATGGGACAGGATTCGGTATATCTTTATATGTTAATGCTAGCAAGGGTTTTGCCAATAAAGAAAAACTCGGGATCCAGTGCCTACAATATGAAGTAATGCCCAGGAAAGCATGCACTTCTCTCTTTGTCTTTGGCACGCTTAATTGTGCAATGGCTTGGATTCTTTCTGGGGTCAGCTTCCGTCCCTCCTTCGAGAAGAGATGACCTAAATAGGTCACTTCTTGTCGACAATATTGTAGTTTAGAGAGAGACACTTTGTGATGGACGGTAGACAGATGACGCAACAATGATGATGTAGCTTCTTTACAAATCTCCTCAGTATCTGCGGCGATTAGTAAATCGTCAACATACTGGATAAGGGTAGCACCTTCAGGTAAAACAAGGGCATCAAGCTGTGCTTTCAAAGCCTGACTGTATATTGATGGGCTTTCACAGTAGCCCTGTGGAGCACTTATTAAACGGAAACTTCGACCTCCTAAACAAAAGCCAAAAATATCCCTGCTCTCCTCTGCAATCGGGATACTAAAGAAAGCATTCTTTAAATCAATTACTGAGAACCAAGCAGCAGAAGCTGGGATCATAGTCAACAAAGCGGTTATATCAGGGACCACTGGAAACTGTGGCACAACAACCTTATTGACCTCTCTAAGATTGATCACAAATCTGTAAACAGGTGGCTGAGAAGGGTCAGTATGTTTTAAAACAGGCAGAACCGGACTATTGCAAACGTTGCCTCTTGTCTCTTCAATGACATCCTTCTCAATTAAATCATAGATAATTGCTAACAACGCTTTTTCACCTTCCTTAGAGATCTTGTACTGGGGAATGCGGGGCAATTTAACATTGGCTTTTAAAGTGACAACATACGGCGGTATTTCCAAAAGGCCCACATCATTAGGGCCAGTGGCCCAAAGGGCATCAGGAAGAGACGACAATTCAGCTGGTAGTTCATTCTTTGACAAATACATGGGAGAAATCACTTCCTTGCCCAGCGTAAGTTGTACTCCCGAGGGGGAACAATATAATGTCGCATGTAATCTCTTCAACAGATCCAATCCTAACAAGTTTTCATTACATCCTGTCGTTAGGATGAGGGGTGCTTTCAGCTCACAAGGTCCAACAGAAAGGGCCATAGGACTTGAGATCGGGTTCCTAACCGGGGCGCCAGAAAAACCTACGGAAACATTAATTTCGCCAGACAAAGGCGCGCCAGGGAGTTTGGAGCGCATAATAGAACTCTTTGCAGCACCAGTGTCCAGCAGGAAGGGCTCTGTTATACCCGCTGTAGTCACCTTAACATACGGTCCGTTCTGATCCACTGGCACTGAAACAACTCCCTCTCTCTGTCTATGGCTGTCCTAGTAATCATTACTTTCCGTATTATCATCTTCTGCATAGTAGTCATTATTATAGTACTGAGCTGTCTTGCCAGTTGCATTGGCTTGCTGATCAAAACTATTCATCGTATTTTGAGGCGGAAGAGGACGCGCGTTCTGGGGAACATTTCCACGCCCTCTACCTCTTGGAGCTGGCTGGCCACCTCTACCTCTTGCGTAATAAGCATTATTTGTGCGCTGCAACAATCTAAGACAATTATTTTTAAAGTGACCCTCCTCCTTGCAATATGAACATTGATTGGGACCGATAGGGACACGTGGTTGATAATACCCATACATTTTTGATTATTCTGGAACTGTTGGGGTTGCTGATAGATACCCTGGGTTTGCCTATAATTATTCTGACCTGCACGTGGCCTGCTGTAAAAGAACCTTCATTTTCAACTCTTTCGTTTTCTTGTCTGTTCTATCCTTCTCATCTTTATCCCTATTTTCATAATACTGCGCAGTAGCCAGTATTTGCGCTGAAGAGGAAACGGCCCAAGAACTCTCCGAATCTTTTAATTTTTTACACAACTCTGGAAGCAAATTATGCACGTATTTATCAACAAATAACCGTTGGCCACCTTCTGTACTCATGTCCTGACCACTGTGGTCGATAAATGTTTCTTCAAACCTGGTGAAGAAATCGGACACTGTTTCATCTTTCTTCTGTTTGCATGCGGATAATTTATCCCAATTTACACGTATTGCGGACATTAAAGTTTTCATATAATTAATTATTCTACCAGGGAGTTCTGCTACCACGGGCTCAGGCTTGGCACCACTAACCTGTCTATTGTCTGCATTAATGATATTAGCCCATGTGTCACCTAGTTCTGCAGCATGATCTGCATTACGAATCAATCCCCACAAAGGCTGTGGAACAACATTTCCGAACAACATATCTATGTCAGCCAGGTTCATGACACAAGATTCTGCAGTCTGCGATAACTACTTATAATATCCTGCAGGGTTCTTACGGGGGTCAGGCAATGTCTGCTTAAGCGCTAAAACTTCAGATCGTTTCCAGGGAACATGTACCCAAACTCGCTGAAAATGTGGCAAAACAGGCGGATTAGCAGCAGCATCACCAGGTCTCCAGACTGGAGGAACCTCACGCATCGGGTATTGTCGCGCTTTTACCTGTGTCCCTTCAGGGAATTCCTGTCCAAACAACGACTGCTGACAATCCCCATTCCTGAAAGACAGCAGTGTCGCAACTGCTTTCTCAACATCAGAACCCACAATCATACCTTTTCCAAATTCAAATCGCACTTGACACAACTCTTGCGGACTGGAGTATAAATCATTATCTTCCAATTCCTCACATAGGATTTCACAAATTTTCTCAAAAACGTACCGCTGTTGTGGCGCTTCCCACTGATGAAAAACATTAACAACAGATTCTACATCATATCTAGAAGGATGAACAATCCATCTACGTGCCATGCGGTCCAGTTCTTCTTTCTCTCTAGAACCAGGTATTTGACTACGTAACTGCTTACGTTGTGGACCAGGGGTCGTAGTAGACGACCCAAAGAGGGGTGATATAAGGCTAGTGACTGCACTAGCTATTCGTTGTCTTGCAGAAGGAGAAGTCGAGGCAAGAACCGGGGGAAAAACAGAGGGAAGAAAAACGGGTGTAGATACAGATACAGGAGTAGTAACAGGTAGGGCAGCAAGGGAGGCAGCTGATGTGCTAGGTAAAGTCGCAGGGGTCGCAGAAGTGGTAGGTAGCAAAATCGGTGGCCCTTGGGAAGGCTGTGCTACCAGGATAGGAGCCGGCTGAGGAGGAGCTGGCGGCTGCGGGAAAGCTTGCTGAGCATTAGCTGGAGGCTGCACATTTACGGGTTGCGGAGGCGCTGTAGCATCTTGCGCATACGGGGGTGGCGAACTTAGCAAATGTGACATTAGGGAATCTTTCTCTTTCTCTTTTGACTCATCTTGTTGAAGGGGTGGCAAAACTGGGTAACATTTATCAATGACTAGTTTGCGTTGCCTGTGCAACTGCTCATTCATTCGGTCCTCTTCATTATCCTTAAATTGCAAAGCTGCTTGCATTATCGACATACCTCTCTCTCTTTTATTTTTCTTTGCTAATTTAATTTCTTTTTGTTTGGCTTCCTTTCGCCATAGGCGGAAAGAATCAAACATCGCCGTCCGGGCTTTCTTCTTGAACAATTTAACTTCTAAATTATCTAGGATCTCTGTGTCGAAACTACCATTTTGGGGCCATTTTAAAACACCATCCTTTCTGGTGTATCGGACCCATACTTCATTATACGTAATGGGGCCCACGCCATGTTTCACATAAAGCTCATAAGTTGGAGTTCCAATTGGAGGAACCGGACACGAATCCTCCAATCGGGAGTCCCTTTTACAACCAAAACAAAACAAATTTCCAAATATACTAGAACCAGGCATCTTCGCTCACTTGTCTAGTTTCAAACTTCAAAGGATTATCGAATACGATAGTCTCGTGAATACACGAGTCCTCTGGCTTTGGCACTTGCAAGACCCAAATCAAAGCGATCCCGAAGGATACCAAAATCCTGAAGGATACCAAACAAACTGGGAGACGCTCCACTTATACTTAACTGAGGTGTCGATGACTTCACCAGAAGACTCTCTCAATTGTTTCGCTCTACCAAATCGTCAAGGGTCCAAAACAGGGCGATTAATCAGGGCAGCAGTCCTTCGTAGCCGTCGGGACGCGGAGAACCTCGCAGAAAAGACTTTCGGACCACGTCGACATGCAGGGGTCGATGAAGTGGCGGCCTTCCTCCAGAATTTCCACACGAAGCTCCTCACAAACCTCTGGCTTGGACCGGTACCACTGAAATCGCCCTACGTTGGGCGCCAACTGAAGTACTGGGTTTTTAGAACCCAGCGGGGCAGGGGAACACACCCTAAGACTTCGGATTCTTCCTGTTTCAGACCCACAGAAACACAGAGTCTTCTAGGTGAAATCAAAGATCGTGTTTATTGGCTGCAGACCAATCACAGATATCCGAGAAGTACAACACGATGTAGGTTCTCAGGAGACTGCTCCTGAACCAAAAAACAGTCTTTACTTATATACACAAAATTACGCTTTGGGGGCAACACCGCCCCTGTTTTACAAGTGGTCATTCACATATTTTAGTTTCAAAGGAACAGCAGAGCCATAATGACAATCCCACATTTCAGTTCATTAAGCATGCAGTCATTTTACCCAGCAAGGCTCAGAACCCTCATCAGATAACAGCAGACCCCAATAAAACGGGCACCTCCTGCTCGTAAAACAAGCCATAAAGTAGGAAACAGAGTCAGGTGTGAAAATAGCTTAGTCAGAGATCGTGTGCGAACAGGGGCTTTATGATGGGTCGAGCCCTGATGCTAATCACATTAGGCCGCGAGAAAGGAACCGGCCGGACAGGATTGACCTTGGGCAGCGGAGTCGGTTTGCACAGGTCAGAGAGAAGTCACAGAAGGTGTACGTGTCCTTTAGGCCTGAGCATGGCCTTAGTGCGCAGCCTATGTGAGGGCAACCACAAAATGGCTACTGTTCTAAAATGGAACCCAAAGGGTTCGATATGTGGTATCATGTGGACGGTGAATTCATTAGTGAAACATGCCGCAAACACTCATACATACCGCATTACTCATTTGCGGTTTGCTGATACCAAAATTGGCATGGTGGGACCATGCCACCTACACGGTTCCGAATTTACAGTACCACAACACTAACAAGTGTGACCACACGCTGAATTATATATATTATGTTTGTTTTTGTACTAGTAACAATTATTGAACTACAACAATGCCACATTTCACTGATGTTCTTCGTGCTTCTTTGCTTTTAGGTGCACAAGAGGAGGATACAACAACATCACTCATTTTACTGCCAGACAGATGGCCTGCGCACAACGTCACATGCTGTGTGACCACAGGCATCTCTTCTTCAACTTGTGAATCTAAGACAAGTGCTGCTGCGTGCTAACTGTCAGCTTCAAGATGGCCCCAAAGAAAGGTACCAGTACCAGGAAAGTCAAAGTAGCGAGTTAGAAGAAGAAGGCACTGCCACTTACCACCACCGGTATGTCGCCCAGTACTTTTTATGGGAAACCAAAAATTGACACTGCAGTAGCGGTGTCCGGGCAGCAAGCTGGAACCAGCATTTCGCATCAGTGATCCCACCCCACCAACCTAGGCCCAAGCACATGTCTGTCGCTGAGGCAGCCAGTCTAATCACGACAACGTTGACGAGCAGTGACGTTGAAATTGACTTATCGTTATTGCAAAGTAGTACCCAATCGATGCAGGAAATTCAGATAAGTGGGCAACAACAGCCGCAACCCCCACCAATAGTAGTAGTTCCTCCTGAAGTAGGGGCTGTTCACGAGATCAAGCTTCCTGCTGAGGAAGAAGAGCAAGCCACTCTTTCAGAAGATCCATTGTCTTCCAGCTCCAGAGCAAGGAAAGGGAGGATTAGTCCATCAACTTCTTCTCCAAGCCCCCCTTCTGATGATCTAGACACGACTTTGATCTCGCCTCAGTCTGAAAGTGAGACACGCCACGCCCACAAGACAAGGCTAGGGAAAAGGAAGGTTCAGGAGGGTCTTAGAGTTATGGAGGTATATGTAGAAGTGGAGCATGATGACGAGCCAGTCATCATGGACGTTAGCCACACCCCATTTGTAGACCGACATTATCCCATACCAAATTGATGTGAGGTATGTGACATGGATACCACCAACACAGATACCACCAACACCACCCCAGCTGCCATATTTACAAAGTCCCGGCAGCGACCTACATCCACCACATCCATCTCAGTAGAAGTAGGTACTGCAGAGAGTCTAATGTCATGCCCACCTACCAGTTCATCCAACATTGCAAGTGGCAACAGCAGCATCAGAAAGTTGACCTCCCCAGTTTGGGAGTTCTTTTCGGTTAGCCAGAAGGAGGTGAACATTGCTATATGCTCCGTTTGTGGAGTAGGTGTTAGACGGGGTAAGCTTGGTACAAACTATGGTACTAGAGCCCAAACAACCCATCTGAGAAAACACCACTTGATCCAGTGGGAGGCGCACCTTAGCGACCAAAAATCTGCAAGTATTGTTGGTGGAGGGGATGACGATCCGATCATGGTGGAAGGTGAAGAAGAGGGAGACATTTTCTCTGGTACACAAAGCAGTCCAGTCCCCAGCAGTGCAGTGGTATCACCAATATCATCATCAGAAACATCGCAATGGCACAAGAGTCAGGTCGAGACACCAAGGGGTCCAAGGCAAGAGAGCACCACAACGAAAAAACGCGCATTGAGACTAACAATATCCAATATCTGGTCTCAAGAAGTCACCTGCATCAGTGGCACCAGAAAATAAAAAAATCCAGGCTACCATTCTCAGCATGTTTATGCTGGAGGGGCAGTACGAAGCAACCACCCAACGGTACATTTGTACAACACAAAGCTGGCTAAAGTGTTAGCGCTGGACCTTTTCCCTTTTTCTTTTGTGGAAGGGGTGGTTTTTCTTGAATTTGTGGCAGCCATCTGCCCAAAATGGAAGGTTCCCAGCCGGTCCCATTTAGCCAGAGTTGCTGTGCCAGCACTACATCACAACATGCTGGAATTGCTTGGACAAACTTTGCAGCAGAGTGCTTTTCACACTATCCACCTGACTACAGACATGTGGACCAGTTGCCAAGCCACTGATTACATGTGCATCACAGCTCTTTTGTGAGGGATAAAGAAAAGATATCTGCTGGTGTTGACACTGCTGATATTTTTAATGGTGCTCAGAAGCATGCTACAGTAGCCATGTTCACCATGAAGAAATCCCATACTGCTGCAAACATTTCGACATTTGGGAAGACTTTAACACGAAGGTCTTTGAATGGCTGTGACAAAGAGGGCTTGACATTGGTTTTGTTGCCAAGAACAATATACAGTTAAGACCATGGCTGATGGTGGCTATTTCAGGGTCCTGTGTTTGGTGCACTGCATTCAAATCCTTGTTCAAGACTTTCTGAAAAAAGAAGCCAGAGTCAGCAACTTACTGACCACCTGCAGAAGAATCTGCACACATTTCAGCCATTCTTTTAAAGCACCAAAACAGCTGAGGATCATTCAATATAATAATAGAATGCCAGTTAAAGAACTCATCCAGGAGGTGCCAGCACATTGTAACACAACTTATTACATGCTTGAACTTCTGTTTGAGCAGTACAGACCAATCAATGAATACGTCATGCAAAGAGAGGATGCAACTGTGAAAGGCATGATCATTGAGATGGACCAGTGGTGCCTAGCTAAATGCCTGTCAGAGATACTACTTCCTTTCGAGGTCTTCGCACATGAAGTCAGCAAGGAGGACTGTACAATGCGCCAAGCTATCCCATTGTTGCATATGATACAGGAACAGTTAAAGGAGGTGTCTGCAATGTACACAGGTGTGGAGGTAAAAAAAAGAATCATATGAGTTGGTAGAGAACTTAAACCTTTGCTGATCTGAAAATACAAGGGTGCAAACTGGCATTGTGTCATCCAACCACTACATTTTTGCCAAAACTCTTGATCGACGGTACAAACCATTACTGGACACTTTCATTCCTTTTTCAGACGGGGATGTTGCCAGATACAAAACTTGGATAGCAGTGCAAGCCAGTCACCTAGAAAAAGAACGGCTGGGAATTAGAGGCCTGCTCCTCCAGGGTACAACAAGTACTGCAGGGCAGCCTTCAAGTTTAACTTCAGAGCCTGAGGGCAGAGCAGTTGGCTCACAGCAGTCAAAACCACCAACAACAGCATGAACAACAACATCAACAACAACAAGAACAGGAGCATCATCCCCAAAATCGGCAAAAGAATGGTTTTCTACTGGCAGGACTTAAATCCAGTGCTGAGGCAAAGGCAAAAGAAGCAGAGGAAAGCGGAGCACCCATGACCATTGAGTGGATGGTCCAGGCTTATCTGGATGACTCAACAGAGGTCTACTTTGATCAAAATCTATTGCTGTATTGGCATGGGAAAAGGCGCCAATGGCCAGTGATCAAAAGGGTGATGATAAACTATCTGGCTTGCCCCTTAGCAAGTGTCTGTGCTGACTGTGTTTTCAGTGCTGCTGGTGCCGTTCTGACAGTGAGAAGGACCAGTCTCTCTCCTCAAAAAGTGGAGAGGTTAACCATTATCAAAATTAATTAGCACTTTATACCACCTGATTACACAATACCTGAAGTACCATAGCTAGAAGATGATGACGGCGACTCAGGTCATGGAATAGTGTGCTAGGTGACCTACTTCTGTGTGAACCACCAGAGTTTGAAGATGAGCTCTACTTCCCTGACAACTAGGCTTAAGTTTGTAATTACTTTCTTTCTTTGACGTCCCAAACCGCTCAACCAAAATAAGATATAGCTAAGGAACATTATTTATTTTATTAATTGTGTGTGTCTGGTTGACCAATTCATCCCCACCGCCTTACTCATAGACACATTTTATTGCCGGATTGGAGTTGCAACTGTATGCAATGAAGAAGTCCTGACTCACCCTAAAGCCATTTCCCTCAAGCCAGACATTCAATGGAGAATACAAACAGATGTGTGCCTGCCTCTGCCTCCAACCCTGGACCCTGACTATCTTTCTGTCCTTTCCTTTTAGCCTAGAGGGACTGCCCCACATGTTGGATCATTAATAATTTGATCTATAGCGAAGCAATGGGTGATCTGCATTCTGCAATGTGCCACCAATTGATCACGGTGAGCACACCGGAAGAACAGGTAAATGATGGCATGCATTGTACGATGAGTGAGTGTTGTTTGTTGTGATGTCAACTTGTGAATGATTGACGATATTTCTTCATCATCAATCATGTGTCTGTCAACTTGAGTTGAGACTTGAGAAGAAGAAGAGATGATTATGTAGTGGCAGCAGGCAGTGCGAGACTGGGTGATTGTTTGTTACTCTTAATGTTTTAGTGATGATGATGATTGAGATTCACAATGTTGTGGTGGCCTACAGATGCTGATCAATAATTTTTTTTTTCCTTCCCCTTTGAAAGATCGGATAGTGAGATTCCTCCACCGGGTCCACTCCACACTGTCCACAAGGCTTTTTTTTATTGTTTCATGCTGACTTATACTGCTCAAAGTCTCAGACCTGACCAGTCACTTAGTTAATGCCAAGCTTGCAAACACAAATCTAGTCTACTCTAGTCTACTCTACACACAAAAAGTGACTCTGTCAAGTCAATCTTTCCCTTCTTGTTGTTCGATAACAAACTTGTACTGCTGCAGGCTGATCCATTACATTGAGTTGGGACTCACTCGGGACACTGTTGGTACGGGGTTGGACAACATACTCAGAGTCAGAGTCAGACTCAGGAGGATCAGAGATGATGGAATGACTCAGGGTGTGGGCGTGAGCGTGACTACTTCAAGAACTGCTACCAGAAAAAGATGGAAGTTTTAAAATTCACTGAAAACAAATTATTTGGATGATGATGACTTTGAAGTGGACTAAAGGTGAACAACAACAACACCAGACCTACACATGTCTGTGCAGTGATGGTGGTGAGTGTGGTGTGACTGACTTATAGCGGTGCATTGATTTTTGACTTAATTGGCAAAATGGTATGTTGCTGACTGTGTGTGTCTGTCCTCAGTGCTGTCTGGATCAAATTCGAAGCTAAGTGGAGGTTGGGTGGGGGGCCTGTTGTAGGAGGTAACTTCTTTATGCAGTTTAACTTTCCCCCTTGATTCTTCAATATCTTTTTTTTCCATCTACAGGCCCTTACCCAGTGCCATTCTGGAAAAACAACTCACACTTACCTTACCAAATCGCATTCCGCCAGGCACCCAAGATTAACGGACAGTCCAAGAGGAATGCAGTGCAGAGAGATGCAACTGCCAATTTGGCAATACACTATCATTTTTTAAACAGTGCAAAGTAAAAGAGTAACCCACCCAAAAATATTTACATCATATGTAAAACTATAAATATATACCCCTAACAAATAAACTAGAATTAAAGAAACCCACAACACCTGACCCACTCCTCTCGCTAACCCCAACCAATCTCCAGTAAAAAGTACAATTGTCTATAAAAAAGCCAAATGTCCATAAAAAAAGAACACCCAAGTGTTCCCCAACTCCCACATTAACAAGCTCTCCCCAACAAGCCCCACCCACTAAAAAAAAGATTAAAAAAGGGGCAAGAGAAGTCTATCATTTAGCGGCGGGCTAGGAGCTGGATCTCTTGCTAAAGATGGTTGAAGCGC
Source organism: Triturus cristatus (assembly GCF_964204655.1). NCBI lineage: Eukaryota > Metazoa > Chordata > Amphibia > Caudata > Salamandridae > Triturus > Triturus cristatus. Next base: position 154,939,405 of record NC_140580.1, read on the forward strand.
GCCTCCATCCTGGTGTCTAGGCACGCCATCCAGAGGAGCATTTGGCATCGAAAGGTTTAACATGAACAGGGGTGGACAGCAGTGGTTAACTTGTGGTGGGATGCTGCTGTACCACTGTGCCATACCACCGGAGGGCCTGGCTGGTGCTCAGGGCATTAGAGGTTACAGCTGCTGCCCCTCCTCTGCCAAAGTCACTAGCCACCGATATTCTGCCCTGATAGCCTCCTGCATCCGTTGCCGGGTCAAGGCTGCTATCTCCTGCCTGGTGGGTTGGGAAGGAGTAGCTTTATCAAGAAAGAAAAAAGACAATTGTGACCAATACTCTTAACAAAACAGTAACACATAAAATTATACACATAAAATTATAGTGGCACAGTATCACCAGCAGTACATAACATTTGTGGTATCCTCGATTCCTTGGCCCCGAAAATTTGGATGTGATTAGAGTTTTGGGCATTAGGCACTATGGAGTAGACAAGTATTCTTCTTCCCTCTCTTGTTTAACTAAATTAATCTTTTAGGCATGCTAGCTCAGCTTGCGCCCTAGACAGACATACTTGTGTCGCAGACTCGCGTTACTTTACTACTCTCTGCAGGTGGGGCAGCTGTAATACACAATTATCTCTTTTTTTATTATGTCGATACTCTGTTAAATCAATGGTAAATGCTCAATTTCACTTTCACCCTCACTACTACAACAAAGCAGATGATATGATTAATTACTAATATGAATGATTGATGCTATACAGCATGATATACTACTATTGTAATAACCATGCAAACGATAGGCCACCCATGGCAGACACTGTCAAAATTACATGGGTAGGGAGGGAGTGGGCCTTGGACTCAGAGGGAGGCGATTGATCATGGGTTGGTACATACATACATACATAATATATATGTTGTGCTTTTAAACTACTGTGAGTCAAGGGAGTAGTCTGAAATACAACCTCAAACCTTTGAATCAAAAAGCTTGAAAAAAAAACATTCATTGTTTATTTTTCTTCCCAGGGATTTTTCCATTTATCATTGAATTGTTCTTCTAGCATTATTTTTTTTTCTTCACCCTTTGTATTGCTAATCTGGTAATCTGGTACAGTTTAATTTTCTTTTACATTCTTTTCATCCAGTCTTCACCTATGATCGAATACCATCCATTTATCCAAACATGGCTATTATTCTCAACAAACCTTTCACCAACATACATTTGTCATTTACCCACCCATGTGTCCTTGATTGCCTTTGAGTCTGACCCATCAAACCCCCGGAGGATTCCTTTCTCCCATACAGTTTCACCCACCCAGGCAGGCATCCTTTCTTTCACCTTTCACCCATCCTTCAACCTATCAGCCACCTATATGCATCCCGGGCCCCCTTCACCTACGCATGCTTCTCTGCCAGTCAGATACTACATGTCACCCATCCTTCCTCCTTCCATCCTTCTTTCCCTTTTCCATCAACCCATCAAGGTCTTACTCTTAGTCTTCTTCATGAAACTTTCTCTGCTGAGTTGAAGAGAAGAGGCCATTCGTTACTCAACTCCCACTAATGCTTATGCTAAGTAAAGATGTCTTCTTCAACTGTTCACAACGTAGTCTCAAACAGTACAGTGTACACTGTACACCCTTGCAGCGAGTGTATAAATTTGATTGTCAATAAGTAAGGAATATGACTTACCACCCCCTGCTACTGCTGCTGGCTCACCCCCTGCAGCAGTGGCACATCTGCTCCCTCCTGGCTGGCATTGCCTTCCGTGCTGGGCCAGGCACTGGTGGTCGGTACGCCTAGAAAAAATATTACACATTTTTTAGATGCCACAGATGCCTCCCCCTTTTTTTTTTTACTGGCAAGATTGAAAATACATTACATACACCACACACATCACTACAATTCAGGTACACAGACTAGAGTAGACAGTATGTCCTATCAAAAATAATGAAACATCCGGTCGGGCATTTTGTTGGTAGCAATTTTTGAAAAGCCCCTCAAGAAGAGGACATCCCAAAGGACTGGACTCAGTAGCTAGAGCTATTGGTGAATCTGAGTTTTTGAAAGGAAAAAGAGTCGTCAACTGGACGGGCAATCGGACATAAGGTCTTCTTGGTTGCAAAATGCAATGGTGCCTTTCTTCCTCCTCATACCAGCCATGTTGCACGGTAATTATTTCATCAACAACTGCTGTTAATAATAATACTAGGCCTAGGTGAGAAGAAGAGTAGACACAACTTTGGGGTGTCCAACGGGACCATCATTTACTGATTGAGCATGAGAAAGTAAAAGAAAGCTTTCTCATCTCAACAAACATGCGTAGAATACCTTACTAGAGCATGCAATCTGCACAGCAGAGTAGTAGTACTAGTACTAGTAGTAGTAAGGACTAAATGGGTTATCTGAGTCTTACATTACCAATACTAGGCAGTCCACAAAATATATAAGGGGAGAGGGAAAGCTGACTGAAAAACCAGAAGAAAGCAACCTACAGACAGACTAATTCCGAGTCAGAGGCAGTTTGAGGTAAAAAAAAAACCACTACAACTATAAATAACTAAGTTAGTAGGTAATGCAGGGATAACAAGTATATAGAAACAGATAGATCAAAGAGGATTTGGGAAAAAAGAAAATTAGAAAATATAGTTCAAAATAAGGAACGGTAAAAATTAGGGAATTGTATATTAATATAAATAGGAGGACTTACTGGGGCCAGCAGAGCCATCCAATGAGGCGCGTTCCTGACACTGGGAGGCACCTCCAGGTCCCGCATCCCCCTCGGAAGACCTTGTGTTCTTGCCTCTGGATGCTGATGATCATGTAAGACATAATTAAAGAGATGAAAAATCATTGGTCTTAAATAGCTATTAAATAATCGCCCCAAAAAGATTTTTTGACAGGAAACAGCGATTGCAATAACATTGACCTTTCCGAAATGAGATCGACTAGTAGTAGTAGTAGACTAGTATCGCGGACCGTCCTATCTTTATTATTCCACAGTTCCATTCCAATTCCTGAATCCTAAACCTACCTACCTCGCCTATTCTAAAGACTTTGGAATGAATTGCAAAAAAATTATATTTGCTTCTAAGTTCCGATCTCATTCGCAATCATCTCAACCACCTTTGATGCGCCAATTCACTAAATCTGCATTTTGTCTAAATGCATTGATGGACGCATGCATATTGCATACACCAAATTGGTTGGTTGCTATTCACTCAGTATACTACAAAAAAGGTTCAACTAAGGAGTCAAGGACTGAAGTGAGAGGATATGAGCCGCTAAATTACTAACTAATGCTAAGTAACTAACTAACTACCACTATCTTAGTGACAGGACAAAGGAAATTAATCTCTCTAGTCCGCATTACCTAACCTAATTAAGTACTCTTACATAATCGGCCCAAGCGAGTGCAAAGTTGCAAACAAGTACGATAAGGGAGCGCCAAGCACCTGTCTAGAATAAAGATCACATAATATAGGATTTTTAAACGTAACTTATTTGTATGCGAGCAGCAGCGTTCTTGCTATTTGGGAAAAAAATTATATTCGCAATAACATAGAACACACAATTATAATAATACAGCCTCATGCATCAAGCCAAAATCCAGTCGGTAAAATACCGAATCGCTAATAGCTCCCGGTATTGAGTTAAAAAAACCCAATCCAAATGCATCAACCCAAAAGCAAAAATCGCTATTTAAGGAATCCTTAAATAGCGATTCCTTAAATAGGGATTCCTTAAATAGCGATTCCTTAAATAGGGATTCCTTAAATAGCGATTCCTTAAATAGCGATTGCATTTAAGGAATCCCAAAGTGAGATGCCTTAAATGCAATGCATCAAAGTTAAAAAATTAGCGATTTCGCTAATAGGGGGAGCAAATTACCATGAAGATGAACTGCATGGTTATTTGCTAGAACTTTGAAAAATGCACTTTTGTGCATTTTTCAAAGTTTCATGTTGCGCACACACATGCCCTTAGAGCATGTGTGTGTGCAACATATGTGCACATATCAATTTCAGGGGTGCAATAGGGTGTCATTTTGACACCCTTGCACCCTTGAAATTGCATGAGCAATTAGCGAGAACCTACTGGTACTCGCTATTTGCTCATGCAATCTCCGATTCATTCCTATGGGCCTGGAGGCCCATAGGAATGATTGGGATGGCATTCCTTAATTGCTACTCGCAATTTGCTAGTAGCAATTAAGGAAAGTTAAGGAATCGCTATTTGAATAGCGATTCCTACATGCATAGCCTTTTGCTATTCCTTATTAGCGAATCCTTATTTTTCGCTAATAAGGAATCGCAAATGCCAATGTTGATGCATATGCCCCATAATTAGCTACTCACCAAGCCCCTAGCAGGCCCAGCAGGTCCTACTCTCGGTCCAGGATATCGGACTACCAGTGAGAAAGTTTGTTATGGGTGCGCCGGACCCCAGAGCAATGATACACTGCCCAGTCCAACCTCGTCCACCCCTACTGGCGCTACCGAAGCCTGTACCCAGACCCAGGCCTGCCGCCTGCTGCCAGGGTGGAGGGGAGGTGGTGCTGTACAAAAAAACAAGTGCTGCCACCTCCACCTCCGAAAGCAAGGCCCGGGGCTGCACCCCTTCTGGGCGCAAGGAAGGCGGCTCCACTTTACCTGGGTCGCACTCTCTGAAATGATGCTGGGGGTGGAAAAGAAAATGTATAAAGAAAAAATGAAGGTAGGAGAAGAAGAAAGGAAGTTAAAAAAATTAGAAAGAAAGGGATATAGAAAAACAGTACAAAACGCAGTAAAAAAACACACCAAAAGTAGAATACAACACAAAATATACACTTAGGAAGACACAGAGAAAGATAATAAATAAAAAAGATCAGAAAAAAGTTTTGAGATAGAAGGATTGAAAAGATTAAGGCAGGATGAAGAAGGCCCCAGCACCGTAACAGAGAGAAGAAAAAAAGATGGCCGTGCCAATTCCTGACTGCGTGGTGCAGTTTGCGCAATTTTCCCCCCAGAAACGTCACTCGAATGGGCGGAACAAGCAACTCTGCCCGCTAGCGTAACTCAACACAGCGGAGTTTTTTTACCGCTTCACGGAGCTCCATGTACCACCGCAACTCAAACTCCACCCAGGCTTGGTTCTTTGCTGATGTTTACAATGCACGGATTTGGCACCTGAGTTTGTCTTTGCGCATGCACATTTTGTGCTAGTAATATCGGGGGTGGGGGTCTGTAATTACTTTGGATGGCATATGACAGAGCCGTGGTGCTTTTATTTCCCTTTTCCATTGTGGCTTGGGGAGATGACAATCAATTTTTCAGGGATTCCTGGCACCTGCATTATTCACAGTCTACTTTTATTGTTCACTCCTTTGACTTTTTTTAAAATTTTGTTTGAATTTAGGCACAATCAGGTTCATTCTCTGGTGGCTAATTAATACTTTATGTCTATTTATGACACCCTTGGTGAAGCAATTCTAAAGGACATAAATTAAAGATTCTTACCAGTACTGCATTGGTTCCCCACTTTAATCAGCTCTTTTAATACATGTATTCTTTGCACACTTATCTTGTTATCTTGGATAGGCTATTGAGGAGTACTCTGCAGCCTACCCACTACATTTACTCCTGTTTTGTGAGATGCTAGTGACTGTCATATTAGTCTGCGTGCTAGTAGTTGCTTCACTCTGGTCTTGTGCGGGATCCAGGGTGAGCAAATAGGACTCCTTGAAGTGTGCCTGCGCAATGGGTGCAAGCAGCTGGCACACATTACAATGGAGGCGGTCAGAAAGGTAATCGACCGGTCATTCCGGCTGGCTTCCGACGGGCTCGGAGAGCCCGTCTGCCAGTCGGAAGCGGGTAGTAACTAACCCTGGACTCAGTGCTACGCTCCGGCCGTGGAGTGTGCGTAGCTTTGCCTACTTCGCGATCCGCGAAGTAGGCGTAGGGCATGGAAGCTACTCACACCCGTTGCCGAGCGAGTTGCCCGCCACCCACCTCCCTCCCGCCCACTTTTAAAATACATTAAATATAATGTTAAACTTTTAAAAAACAATGTACAAGTAAATTAAATAACTTACCTGAGCTGCGGTGTCCCGGGGCTCCCTCTTCCTTCTCGCGCCTACGACTTCCTCACAAATGCGCATGCATTCACTATTCCAGCATGCATTACGGCCGGTGTACAGCCATAATGCATGCTCCCATAGTGAAATATAGGCATGCGACCAAACAGTGTTCTTTTCGCATCTTAATGGGGCGGTCAGGACCGCCGACTGGGTGTCGGCCGGTCCCATGACCGAGTCAGTGTCGGTCGGAAGTGATTCCGCCCGACATCATAATGACCCCCTTAGACATGAAGTTTTCTTAATTTATTGAATTCATCACTTTCGCTTGGGTGACCAGTGGCACAATGGGAAAGTTGCCACTGTTTTTCTGAATGGTAACCTAGCTGTTTTAATTCCTGTATAGGTTGACTGACAGTGGATCCCCTCTGAATTTGCCAATGGAGCCCTGTGAGGTTAGTATTATTTCACATGAACATATTTACTTTAGCAGAAGGACTTGTCTCTATAAGTCCTGACGAATATCAGAACACCTCTTTTGAGGGTAACATGGCAGAAAGATGTTGGACTTTTCTGGGGACACATCCAAGCATGTCGTATTCCCACCTTTAGTGTCCCTTGTTTTAATCCTGACCCAGGGTAGCATTAATAAAGGTGTAAGCACACCCTGGAGCCAGTCTTAATGACTGTATCATTTTTTGCACGCTCTGTCCTCCTCAACACCCTTTGGCTCACAACAGGGTATCTACCATATCGCTACAAGATATCCTCAGAGCTCCCCTTCATTGTAGCCCGCACCGTGATCAGCTATCATGGTGTGAGGAGATTCCAGATGCCTCCTTTGGTGGGTAAGGAAAAGCACCCTTAAAAAGGAATATCCCATTCCAGCGGGGTTGTTTTTACTTATTTTCCCCTCTTCCTGTTGATGACCCAGGTGTTTGTCTGTGTGTGATAGAGAAAAGAAAATGTGTCATGTGCAATGTACTAAACTCATTTTGCAAGACTTTCCAAATCACAAAATGTATTTTTCCATCTATTCCAAACTTCAATGGGGTTGAAAGGGGCATCCCATCATAATTGCTAGTTGTAATGGCATATGTCAGTGGTTTGTGAACGCAATTGCGGTGACAAGCCATTGATCAGTCACAAGCATCTTGTGAGAGAGTACTTTTATTGTGTGGTTTTTTGACTTCATGCAATAGGATTGTAGTATTGGGGTTCTATTCACTTTAATCTTTTAATGATATCATTTCTTTTGTGTGTGCCATTATTCTCGCTTGGATTACTTGGTGGGTTCTGGAATCCTCAGTTAGAGTCAGTTGCTTGTGGTTCCTTGAGTTGCCTGGATGTTCTAGTTGTCGTGGGTCCTTATTCATAATAAAGAAACAAAATTTTGCCCTCTAGTTCTTCAAATTGCCCTGTTAACCACATTCTGCATATTTGTACCAGGAGTGGGGTGTGGCAGGCTCCTGAAACAAACCCACTGACAGATGATGAGAGTCCTGCACTGAACTGAGAGTTTTGACGAAGATAATCAGGAAATGGTTCCAGGTTACTAGTAGTGCCTGACTAGTTGGACTGTCTGACTGCCTTGCTTTCTTCAGGACCTACTCAGAGGTGAACATTTTATTTTATTTTCCAAAAAGAATTGACTTACTAGGCAGAGTAGCAATAGCCACTCATCTGTGTGTGTCCTGTGAATCCTTCGCACCACCGCTTGGTCACTCAGGCTTGCCCCAGAAGGCCTAGCGCAGAGTGGAGTGTGTGTCTGAAGTAGGATGCCTGATGTTACACAGCATTACTCCTGTAGGCCTTCTACAGTTGGAAGCATGCGTCCGACATGGGACGCAGGCGAACATATTGTATTGGACCCATATCTGAATATATTGGTGGCCTTGTGATTTTTCTGACGTGCGTCTGACATGAGACTCTGGCTGCCATTTTGAATTGGGAACATATCAGCATATATTGAAGACTTAAAAAACTTTCTCATCATTGTTCTTCACTTCTTGGAGTCAAATCTGATCTACAAATTCTGTTGTGGAATCGGTTACATTCAAACACAAAGCCCTCACTACTGAGAATATTTAAGGTACGATTTGTTATTGATTTTGTTGCATTTTACTCAAGGTAGCAAGTCAAATAATTATACAACTACCACCATTTCTCCAAAAGGCTGGTAAACCAGAGCTTAATTAGAAGGAATGGTTGCGCATATTTGAGAATTACCTTGCAGCAATTGATGCCAATGACTTTGAGCTTCAAGGAAAATAGTGTTACTTTTTAATAAATTAGGAATTGCAGGTAAAATAATTTTTGACAATTTTCCCATAGAGGGAAACACGCTTGGAATGTTTATTTGGGAGCAAAAGAGAGAATGCACAGAATGTAATCCAAGGAGTGAAATGTGCTTCTTGAGAGGCACAATCTTTCTTAAATGAAAGCAATCAAGTGAAGAAACTGTAGAGGGGTATATTGCTGCATTGAGAATTCCGGCTTCAACATGTGAATTTGAGAACAATGTTGATATTTATATGCAAGACCAATTTGTTTTAATTCTTTTTGTAAAAAAATCCAGGAGCAATTGTTAACATGTAGAAACCCTTTTTTCTCAAAAGGTCCATTATTTGTACAGACGTTATGTAAAATCAGGGTGGTTTATCACCTCTTAGTTATGTTTCTGAAGCGAATCCTATTTGTGATGTGAATTATAAGCACAACAAAAGCAGAAGAGGGCAGAATAGCTGCTATAGGTGTGGTTCTAGACATTATATAGGAAATAGTTCATCCTGTGAAAAAAGATATAATTGTTACTGAAGGATTGGGCATTTTAGGCTGTTTGTAAGGGATTGGATAATGGTTCAGACACTGTCAAAATAAGTTATGTCAATGTGTGTGATAATACTGAAGGGCTGCAGGAATGTGTACAGAGATTTACTAATGTTCTTTTGACTGTGGATATGCCGATTGGTACTCAGACTCACATGAAAATCAAAGGACTTTTGTGTCAAGCTACAATAGAAAGGAAGCAGGTGATAAAAATTGCAGATTCAGGGGGACCTGTCACAATCTTGGCTGACACAACTTTAATAAACTGTAACCGAATTCTTTAAGTCTTGTTCAACCTGATTTCAATCCAAAAGCTTTGGTGGACAATATATTGACCTACTTGGGTATTTCGTGTCATCATTGGAGGGTCTGGGGAGATGCAGTTTGACAAAAATGTATGTGGCAATTAAATGTAGGAACATTATTGGTAGGATGAATTTAGCAAAGTTAGGAATTATTTTGCGCCTAGGTCCTTTCGGTTGTTTTAGGAGAAATGCTGGCTTTATCTGTGAGCACTGATCAGGATATTATACAGTTAATATTTTCTAAGTTTCACCAAAGTTATTAAAAATAAAATTAGTGGAGTTAAAGGGTTCGAGCATGAAATTAAATTGAAAAAAATGCTACACCCATAAGACCTATAACGATGAGTGTGGAAAACTGACCTGAAAGTACTTCTAGAAAAATTATGTTCTGAAATTGTTATAACACCTAGAGATTCCTCGGAGTGGGTTTCTCCAGTGGTTTTGACCAGGAAATGGTCTGGGGGAATTGAGGCTTTGTATGAATTTAAGATCTCTCAATTAGAACATTTTAGTGACTTGCCACCCTTTACCTTGTATTTAGGAGATGATTGCTAATATTGGGGAAGCTAAGTATTTCTCCACAATTGATTTACATACAGCATATCATCAAATTCCTTACTACCTTTGTTACACTTCATAGTGCTGTTAAATATATGTGGCTCCCATTTAGTCTTGCATTGACAGCTAGTGTGTTTAAGATAATGATCGATTCCTTATTTGGAGACCTGACAAATGTACACACATTCCAAGATGATGTTTTGATATTCCTTAAGAGAAGAGGGGAACATATTGAGGTTCTTGGAAAGGTAATACATGATTTAGATGAAAGCTGCATGACTGTGAAACCAGAAAAATGCAATCTTTTGGTTCAGTAGGTTAATTATCTGGGCCACACTATTTAATTATGCAATGTTGAAACCATAAAGAAACACCACCGCCATCAGATAAAGATTTCTAATGCTCATTTTTGGGTTTATGCTCATATTATGCTCGCTTTGTACTTGAATATGCCCTAACAGTTCAACCTTTAAGGTCCTTACTTAAAAAGGGTACTATGTCACTGGTCTATTCAGGTCAACAAGGCTTTTGAGGATATCAAGAACCTAGTCTCGAATGCTCCGGCATTGAGTGCGTATGTATATAGTGGGAAATCTTTTATCACAGTCGATGACAGCCTTAAAGAGTTTGGTGCAGCCTTTGGTCAATAGGTGGAATGTAAAGAAAGCACCGTTACTTTTGCTTCTAGAATGCTTAATTAAATGGAAATTAGTTACAGTACTACTGAGCGTGAGGCGTTATCTTGTGTTTGGGCGGTGCAAATATTTAAGACTTACACTTGGGCCACTTCTTTTGATGTGTACACTGATCACAGGCCATTAATCTATCTCTTGACTGCTAACGGTGAAGAGAAAGCATCAACATGATTAGGACCACTGCTTTCCAATCTCCAAGAGTATGATATGACTACATACAGATTGACAGGAAGTTTCGTCCAGATTGTTTGTCATGCTTCCTTTACCTCTCCCTGAATTTTCTGTCCGTGACAATAATAGTCAATGTGTCATGGCAGTAGTGGATATCCTTTTGCTGCCTCCAAAGGAATCATATCTGAGGATGAATGGATGACAGCAAATGATAATATTTTGCAAAAAGTGTCTCACTACATCAGAGTAGGTTGGCCTGCTGTGAAAAATCAGGAGAGATCTAAAGAGTTTTTATCAAATATCATTGGAGTTGACGTGTGAAAAACAGATTTGTTTAAGTATTGTTTCTAGAGATAATTAGTAATTTGGAAATGATGTGGAAGGGTGGTCTATGAGAGACGGAGTAATGTGGAAACTGGATGCACAGAAAAGAATCTATGACTGCAGTAAAAATGTGAAAAATATTGAAATCAATGTGGATCATTAGATTTTGATTAGGAAACCTTTCAGAGTTTTTGAAATTGGCATTGCCTGTCAAGGTGGTTAAGATGAGTAAGGCTTTGGTGTTGCTACAGGGCAAATGATAATGAAACATGAACAGTGTGGTTCCTATTTCTGACACTCAAGCAGAAATTTATTTTCACACTTGCTTAAATGAAAAGGAAATTGATTTTATGAGAACAACTAATTTGTCTGGTCATTGTTATGATTCTCAAAAACTGCAAACTGTTTCTGTTCTGAACAGTGAGAAATCTGACTCTGGTTCTTCCCAAAATTGTTCACTGAGAGTTGACGAAGGAACTTCTGTCTGCAAAAATGCTGTAAGTATTGGTGAGGATGTTAGAAACTGCAGTTCACATATTGTCAAATTACCTGCTAAACTGCAGGATTAGGATTTATCTTAATTATTACTTTTAGTTGATTTTTTTTTTTTTTTTTGTGTGAGGAAGGGGGTGATGCAGTATTGGGGTTCTGTTCACTTTAATCTTTTAATGATGTAATGTCATTTATTTGTGTCATTATGTTCTCTTGGAATACCTGGTGATTTCTGGAATCCTCAAGTAGAGTCAGTTTCCTGTGATTTCTTGACTTGCCTGGATGTTCCGGTTATCGTGGGATTTTATTCGTAATAAAGAAACTACATTTTGCAAACTAATTTTGTGCTGGAGTTCTTCAAACAGACCTGTCAACCATGTGCTACAAGGACACTGCTAAGTAGGCCCCAGTACATGAGCTGTGACCCCTAAATCATTGCTAAATCTTTATTGACATATTTAACTTTTGTTTAAGGCGATAGTATATAGTGCCAAAAGTACATCCATGGCATGGAAAGTGAAATTTCACCTACGCACCATTCACTCTCCTGGCACCTGCAATAAAACCTGCAGCTCATCCTGTCAAACAAACCATTCCTTCCTTTTAAATACTAATAAGTCACCCCTATGTAGGCCTTGAAGCTCATAGGCCATTGTAAGTGGACTTTTAAAGTTAACATGTTCTTACAGTAACTAGCACCGACAATCTATTTTCACTTTAGCAAAGCTGGCTGGCACTTAGAGAAACACTAGTAAGTAGCAGAAAATATTAATAATGCTCCCTAGAAATATGAAACCACTATTTATATTATTTATTAAAAGCCCAACCAAATGGTGAAGACCGATTTTCAATAAAAGTTAAGGTAGATAACTTTTAGAAAGTTACCTTTTCCATGTATAAAACTCCTAAAGACTAATTTGCATTAGCAGTGGCACAGTGAGTGCTTAGCCCTGATGAGGAGTATAAACTTCTCTGAGAGCAGAAACAATGTCCTTGGTATGGAGAGGTGTTTTTGTGCCCCAGACAGGAAGAACAGTTGGGCTATGTCCAGCAATGTAATTTAATTGAAGAGGCCTCCCCTGTCACAAGCAGATGTTAGATGACACCTGAACAGGCCCCTTTCTTACAGTCAGGCAGGCACCAAACTCAATTGAGGAAAGGTGCCTCCAGAGCGGGTTTGGAGTAACTGCAGAGGAGGGGCTTTTCATTACCTTGACCACACCTCTGGATGGGTGCATAAGCTCTGCACATTCATCTTGAATTTAGTGAATGAGGGCACTGTGGGATTGTTTGTCACAGAGCAAACAGGTACTGCTGCAAAATTTGCAAGGATTACCCCTGTGAACTTTTACCACATTTATTAGGAAAGAGGCAGAAGTAATTCCCACCCACTAGCTAGTGGCAGCCATGAATGTGATATTTAAAGTTGAAAACTGCACACGCAGGCTCTGTAAGGGCAGGCCTTAGACATGTTCAAAGGGCTACTTTAGTGGGTGGCACAATCAGTGCTGCTGGCCCACTAGTAGCATTGAATTTACAGGGCCTGGGCACATGTAAGATCACTTTAATAGGGATTTTTATCAGTAAATTAAATATGACAATTGGGGATACCCCATTATTACCATGTTTACAGGACAGAGCACAAACACTTTAGCACTTGTTAGCAGTGGTCATGTGTTCTAAGGCCAGCAAAAACAAGGTCAGAAAAGATTTATGAGGTAGCTAAAATGTTGGGGGGAAGACCACCCTAAGGCAGGCAGGTCTAACACATTCTGACTTTCAGGAAAATTATATAGACATTTCAATATGTCACATAAAGCAGCTTCTAGAGGGAGGCAGTGAGCCCTCATCTACTACATCATCACTTGTGCCATCACGAAACAGAACAGCAGTCTCTTAACTGCCAGACTTTTCCGAAGACTCAGGGGAGCATACAACAGTCAGAGAGATGCCACAACCTGCTGTATGGACAGGAAAATGCAAAAATGGCATCCCTCAGCTCCTGCCCTATAGGAAGGCGCTTAAGACTATTCTCTGTGTAATGCTTCTTCTGATGCTGGTGTACTAGTGGACCTCTTCCTGATGGGTGATCTACAGCGCCTTGATGCCCTTGCTGCGCTTTATACATTTTAAATCATACATTTTAAATCAAATGAAATCAAATCAGTGCTGTTACAGTGCTTAACAACAAATAACTTTTGCTTGTGTTACACCTACTCATGGTGGAGAAAGAGCAGATTTTTTTGCTGGATTAGAGGCTTCCATTTTGGCAGTGAAGCACCTAAACAAATATATATATATATAAACGCTGTTAATAAACAGCTAATAGGCATGAATAAAAACATTTGTTCCATCAAAGATTGCTTAAATAAGCTCACAAACATAGATAAGGAAGGCCAAAGAAAGAATTGCTGACACATTCAATCAGTTTATTGATGCAGTAACCACATTATGTACAGTTTTACATCTTGAAAATGTGACACATATGCGCAGAAATGATCAATTTATGATACACATATATTGCTTTTCCTGATCTCTAAACCACCTGGCACATGCTACTGCCACTTTGTCAAGGCACACTATAAACTTGCAGATAGAGATAGGGAACTATAGCAAAGATGTTGCAACTGGCCTAGTACAGGTAACCAGTGACCTAGAAAATATACAAGCGCTCAAATAACAGCTACTGGTGAATTAGGCGGAGGTGTACGTGCAGGGCCTTCAAGCCTCAGTAGTGTCGCTGTATCAGAAGGCATGAGTGAGTATTGCACTCACAGTCAAGCTGCAAGTAGTGATGTATCTGAAACTTTTGATGTTATACCCACCTACAAAGGAGTTGCTGGGTGAGGGAGAAGGAAGCGTGAGCTACATTTGTTTAACTTACCTGATTTTGTGTGCCTTTTGTTACAAATAGTAATTTACAACAAATTCAAGTTTAGTAAAACATTGTTACCTTTTTGAGATAAAAAATAAAACACTTTCAGTACTAAAAATCTAAACAAAAGGTATATTTTGTTTAATGTATTATTTACTAAAATGTAGTATTGTGCTTTGTTATAGCTCAACTAACCTTAAAAATAATGGCTAGTATGCTCTGCCATACGCAGCTCCAGATACATCTTGTGGTAGATGGGGTAATGGATTTGCCTCCTCCGTATCTGAATCTGGTCCAACAGTGGTGTGGCCCTTTCTTGTAGGTATGTTATGTATCATAGCACAGGTTGCTATGATTTTTCAGCATGAGTCAGGGCTATATTGCAGTGCACCACCACTCTTGTGAAGACAGTGAAATCCTCTTTTTAGAAGGGCAAAGGTACTCCCTACAACTGATAGTGTGTGTTTGTGAGCAGCGCTTTACGCTCGCTCACTTCTGGTGCTTGGATTGAGGTATGAAGATAAAATCCTTGGATGTAAGGCATAAGCACTGCCTCCTGATTCCAATAGTTTTTAAATGAGTACTAATCAAAACATTTGTGTTAAAATTAATCAACACACTTACCAAGCAAAGACCCCTCACCAGTGTCTTCTCTAGATAGACGATTACTAACCGCAATGTATTGAAACTCATAGAAGTTGTGTGTGCTGCCTGGAAAAGGTGCAACAAGGTATGTGATATTACATGATGCATTACACACAACCTGTATATTTAATGAATAACTATTTTTTCTAATAAGAGATAGTCAATTGCAGATGGTGGTCATGTTGCTACATGATTCCCATCTACACATCTAATAACATGGGAATTGAGTTAAGTAGTAAAATAACAATTTGGTCTGCTGTAAATCGTGGTGTGTGTTAGGAATATATATATATGAATATTAATTTTCCCCAAAATAATATTAAAAAACCTTCTAAAAACGAGAAAAGGCACTGTGGAACACTTCACCTGAAACTGCTATTATTCCATGGTAACTACCAAAAGCTAACAGGTGAAGAGAACAGAGTATATGCACATGAGTTGGTACAGCATTATTTCTATTTGCATTTCTTTCTAGGCCGAGGACAAGCTCAGCTATTAAGATTAAAGTAATCTGTGTACATAGCCTATCTTTATCTGAAATCTCCTCCTCAGTTTGTTCACAGAGTGCAATCCTGACCCTACATTCCTTCCTCCTCTTCCTCCTTCGCAGACCAGCTAGCATTCGCATCCTCCTGGCCATCACATACAAAGCGGCCATTGCGAAAGGGCCGGATGCATTCTGACACTGTTTATATAGCTTGCACATGATGAGCACCTGTTTCTATTTGTGTTATGTGAACATGAAAAATGATCATTCAGCCGCTAGTCTCAATTTGCAAATGCTTGATAGATACAGACACTGATTTGCTATTAGGAAATACCTAATAAAAAATGTCTATTGAGAGTCGCAAAATTTGTGATTCAGATTTTTTTAGCTTTGCTAAAAATTGCCACAAAATGGACTTTCTTACATTGGAATACGTAGTTTAGCATTCGGTAACTAGTTTGCGATTGGTTACCGAATTGCTAAACCTTTATACATTTGGCCTTAAATCTGATTATAAAAATCTTGATAAAGCAAAGGCGCCAAAAGTATCCAACCAGTGAATGACCTTCCCCTGGTATGAAAGAGGCAGTGAAAACAGCTAAATGCTCCCCTTGCCATGAGAGAAGGATCTTATGGTGAGGGGAGCATTTTATTTGTTATTTTCAAAAAGAAAATCCCACTTTGATATTTTATTTTTGAAAATAGAAAGGAAACCAATTTAGTGCAAAGCTCCATATGTTGATGGAGCCATGCACCAACATTCCAAAAGCATTAACTGTAGCCACTGTGACAGCAGTTCCTGCCAATGCTTTAAGAAATGACTACTTATTTGGCAGTCATTTCTCAATTTTTGGCGTGAGGCACCTCTATCAGAGCTACAGAGTACTTTACTCTCTCTCCCTCACAGAGAAACGGGACACCCGCCAACATCTACATGAGACCTTATGCCTCAAGATAAAGCCTATGACAGAGGCAAATTTGGTGGGTGTATCTGACCTGTACTTCATCATGTTTGGACTCAAATCGCACTTACTTCCCAGGCTACCGCGACTATTGCTTATAATTGCTGGTTTGCACTTTTTGGCACTATTTCTACTTGAATCTTTAAAAATTCATATTTTGTGATCCCCTTATTAGATTTTTGTCATTTAGGTGTCATAGGATTTTTATTGTGTTGTGTTTTTGACTTTCAACTATTTTGTTATTACTACATTATGTATACATTTTCTCCAAGTTAAGCCTGGCTGATTTGTACCTTACCTACCAAGGGCTGTGCTAAGGTTTAAGTTGAAATCTTTTATTGAAGCTAACAAAATAGTACCTATATTACTATTGGTGGACCTTAATCCACAGTAACTAATATCCCACTTTCTCACACACCTCAAAAGCGATTGTAACTGATTCAGTTGTGCCACATTGGCCCCTGGATCTGTGTCTAAAATGTAAGCACACAAGGATGGAATTGAAAGTATGGTAGTGGAATGTAGGTTCTTTTTATGGTCATAGTGATGAATACCAGCCAATGGAAGGGGTCTGTTTAGAAACACTCTGGTGACGTTGAGTAACTTGAGGCACTGCATAGGCTGACTCCAGTTTGATGTTCTCTAGTGGTGAAACAGGCCTCAGATCTGTGCAGAGAAAAAGCACAAAGGAGTAAACCTCTTATCAGCAAATGGCAAATTGCAGCAGCGTTGCCCTCGTGTTGACAGTGGTTCATGAAATCTTGTCCCAAATTGATCCAAAGCTTCAGTAGCTGGTGCAAGATGCTAGTGCAAGGAGACAAGTGTTGAATGTCTTTCAAAAAACCCGCAATGTTGCAAGTCTAAATCACAACTTGTTCAATGTTTAATTTGACAAGCCAGATCCACTTTATAATAAAAATAATGAATAGCATGACTTTTCAATGAACTGCCTTGGGAAAAGTTGTAGAGTACCTAAAAGCCACCTTGCTACTGTGTGACATGCATCTAATATGTAATGCTAATAGGCTCTGTTTTACACAGCTCACAACATAGTTCAAAAAGAAAAACCCCAGAACATGTCTTTGCACTTAGTGCAAAATATGGAATTTACTCCTGGCTAACAGTGAATTATCACAGAAATGTCCTGATCAGGTAAAGATGATCTAAACGTTCCCTAATTTGAGTGGGAGGATTCAAAAGGGCATTGGATCCTAGGAGCAATTATTTAACCAGGATAGAAAGTGGCCAAGATTATTTGAATAAAGAAGGGAGTTTGCCCATACTAAAAACATAACATTTGGGGCATCATTGTCAAAGTTGAACACACAAACTTAAGTACATACATTTCTTGTTAATGGCTGAAAAACTGGCCAAATTCACCCATTTTTGATGACCCTCTGCCCTATGATATATGATGCATGTGATAAACCAGAAACTATCCCACAATGTCTGACCAGATGCCACACACTCAGCAAAGAGATAGGTCTCTATATAATGTGACACACGTTAGTCATCGATAACACCTGATAGAAAATAGAATAATATATTCAGGGACGCGAGTAAGGACTTGGGCACTACCCTGCCCACAAACCATCAGGACTCATCCCCGATGTCAACCTCACTGAAGGAGGGACTATTGAGCACTGTGAGCACTGTTTAATGGACTTGTTATCCCGCTGCATTGATTGTGAGTAAGAACTTGGGAACTACCAAGACCACAGTCCAACAGGACTTATCTCTGTCATCAACAATGTTGGAGGAGGGGCTATTGAGCACCATGAATGCTATTTAACTTTCTGGTTTTCCAGCAGTGTGGGACACGAGTAAGCACTTGGGCCTACAAAGGCCACAATCCATCTCTGTCATCAGCCCCTTTGGAGGTGGGGCTATTGAGCACAGTGGACACTATTTAATGCACTGATTTTCCTGTGGTGCGGGACGTGAGTATAGATATGGGCCCTACCAAGCCCACAATCTATCAGAACTCATTTCTGTCATCAGCCTTATGGTAGGGTGAGCTATTGAACCCCATACGCGGTAATTACAGTGCTGGTTTTCCTGTGGCATGGGATGTGCATGGGACCACTCGGGCACATGCCTGGGTGTAGACTGGCCAAGAGCGGACCCGTCTGTGCCTATCACGCCCGACTGGGAATGGATCACGCCTTCTCTCTTAGTTTTTTTTTTTTATTTCAATGATATGGGTAAGCACAAGTCTACTTCTTCCCTTGGTGATGTCAAGCGCCCCACAATGGTTTAAGCATCATGACATTTCTCACCTGAGATGTAGGGGCTATCACAGAGGAAATTAGCACTGAAATTGTGGAGGATTGGCTAGGTGTGCACCAGCTGGGAGTAATGCAGATACTATGGTAACACTTGGTAATATCTTCACTGAATTTCATGCTAACACTTCAAATAACACATGATTGGCAGCTCTGCTGGTTGATAATATGCATGCTCTTATGACTATAGCAGTTGTGCAACAGTTGAGCTGCCACAATCCTGTGTTTGCCCGTACATTGTAAAGAGAAAAAAGAAGAGTGAGGGACTTTTAAATAAGGTGCCCATCGAACCTACCAAAGGAGGCGTGTGGCTCCAGCGGTTCCAAATGAGTGTCTGAATGAACTATTTAACAAAGGGACTGTGAAACTGAAATCTCTACTTGTCAATTCTTTTGAGTCATGTAACTAAAGACTTCTGAAGATTGAAAAGGCCATTGACACCTTATCAGAGTATTTTAGAAGCTTTGTCAAGACAAATGTTTTTGGATGCCCTGTCATGCGGAACTTAAGGATAGACCTGATCCGGCACCCAACTGTCGTCTTCTGGTGCTACTCAGTTTTATCATAACCTGACACATACTGATGGTTCTCAAGACGATAACAATAGAGAGTCTGCTATACATACTGCCTATATGAAGAGCAGTTCTATGGTTGCCAATTCCACCACTCCATCTTGCCATACTTCTACTGGGTCCAAGGTGGGCCATCTGCCTACCTGCCATAATAATAATAATGTTGCCTGCCCTGGTGGCAAGGGGCCAGTTTGAGTTGTAAAATAATGTTCTGTACCTGTTGGACTTGGCCCTCTATGCAGGGTTACCCCCAAACGTTTTGCCTTCACTTCTATTTTGCTGAATTTATTTTTGTTGGCGTTAGGAATCTATGCACTTTGCACTGCTAACCAGTGCTAACGTGCTTGTGCAGACTTCCTAAACCATGGTAATCTTGTCTTACACCTGATTGGTCTATTTAATTTACTTAGCAGTCCCTAGTAAGGCGGTATACCGTATACCCAGAGTCTGTAAGTTAAATGCTACTAGTGGGACGGGAGCATTTAACGTGCCATCGACTAAAACAGCTCCTTAAAGTATGTCCCAGGCCTTCCATTGCAGGCTGAATGCAGTTGTAAACTGCCAATTTGACTGGACAAATTACCCCCTTGCCAAACCTTAAACCCCCCTTTTAATACCTATGTCACCCCTAAGGTAGGCCCCAGGTAGCCCCAAGGGCAGGATGCATTGTAATTGAAAGATTGGATATGTACTTTTAAGTTTTACATGTAATGGAAGTGAAAAAAACTCCTAAATTCGCTTTTCACTACAGTGAATAGGATAGCATTGGGTTGCCTTATTACATTTAATAAGTGCTAACTTTTGATTAGGAACAGGTAAACAATTTATGTTTGGTTTCAGAGAAATTTTAATTTAAAACCTGCTTTGATGGTAATTTCAGATTTCAAGTTACAATTTAAAAAATGCCACTTTTAGAAAGTTGGAATTTTCCTGCAATAACTATTTGGTACCTGCAGCCTGTTCCTGGGTCACATGATCCAATTTTTCACAGTACCTTATTGTCTTAATTTACACCCTGCAGCTACACCATATGTTTTAGTTTTGGACAAGGTTCCTTTGTTAGGGTTCCAGCACTTGCTACAGCATGTCCTACAATGTGAAACTCATGGACTAAGGTCCCTTATGTAACTGAGCCTTTTTCTTTTAAAAGAGCATCATCCGGGGTTTATGAAGTGCTTCACTCGACGAAATATTACATGTGCATTATTTGGGATATGGTATATATGCACCTTATTGCTCAAACATCCCTAGTGGCAGTGGTAGGCTTATAATCTACTCTTGAGTTCACAGTTTCACTGTTTAAGTAAAAATCTTAGGTGGCAGTGGTAGAACTGCAATACATAACTTTGCACGCTCTAGAATCAACGAGCAGGTTGGCTTCTCCTGGCTCCAGGGACAATTCCTGGTACGACTCTTGGACAGCAGATCCTCCTAATAACCTGTGTCTTCGGATTTCGGACATTGCGGTCTTTTACTTCCTAAAGAGAACAGACAAAGAACAACAAAGACATGAATAAGGTTTGATGCAAACACATAGCACTTTATAGTTTCTATCACTAGCACTACAGAGACTCACATTTACAAAGAAAGGCCTTGGTTGTTGGCATTATTTTTTTTTATTTTTTTATATGCCATATTCAATCACAAATACTGTTGCAGGGTTAGCCACGAATGGCAGAGAACGTTCGTACAATGCTGCATACGTGGTTACCCTATTACTGCTTAGATTTTGATGGTGAAGGAGATGGAAGTTGGAAAGGACAAAAAAGTTAGAGATAAAAGAAAAAGATGGATAGGACAGGCATATAGAGAGATACATTCTCT
The DNA here is from genome assembly GCF_964204655.1 of Triturus cristatus. Taxonomy (NCBI): domain Eukaryota; kingdom Metazoa; phylum Chordata; class Amphibia; order Caudata; family Salamandridae; genus Triturus; species Triturus cristatus. The sequence continues at coordinate 154,960,469 of NC_140580.1, forward strand.
TGGCTTTACATTAGCGCCAGTTATACAAACTGCATTATGTCTTACAGCAAATCAAGGTTCTTGAGTCCGTCTGGGAGCCCACCCAGGCTCTGCATTGTGCTGTGCATTTGGTCCGTGGGTCGGTACAATAGATGTGAGGGCCAGTTGATTATGGAGGTTCATAAGGGTCTAGGAACATGTCCAGAGCTTCCCACAACCCCCTCGAGGACGCTTTCCAGGTCGAATACTGCAGCGCCATGCGGTCCGCTCCTCTGAGGTGTGTGACCCAGTTGATCCATCCTTTATAGCTAGTTTTGCTTGTGTCTTTCCAGTTGGATAGTACTAGTTTAACCACAGCTGTCAGTAATAGGTCCATTAGGTCCTTATCTCTCTCAGAGGAAAGATTTGTTCACATAAACACTGTGGTGAGGGAGGAGAACTCCCTCGCTAGTTTGCAGTTAAACACATTGTTGATGAAATCAAATACCATTCCCCAGAACACCTTGAGTGCTGGGCATTGAAAGATAAGGTGTGCTAGGTCCCTTTTCTCTTTGTTGCAGTTCCAGCAGAGGGAGTCCTCCCTGGGACCTAGTGTGAGTAGTCGGGCTGGGGTCCAGAAAGCTTTATGGAGTAGCCAGAATTTCGCTTGTGCTTGGGCTGGGGTGATCTTATTTCGCGTGGCCAAGGCCCACAGAGTTTTCCACTCCTGTTCATTTAGCGGGGTGTTGGTCTGTTTATCCCAGTATGCCATTGTTTTGGCATTTAGTTTGTTGGCTTTTGGGCGTAGAAGCTTGTATATTTGCGAGACTTGGTGTCCTAGTTTATTGATGTTTGCTACATATCGGAAGATCGAGGGTTGTGTGCTAGTTAGATTTCTCTTTGTTAAGGCTGCTCTTATCTTTAGGAATCTGTATAGGTCTATGTCTTTTAGGTGGTGGCGCTTGATTTTAGGTCGGAGAAGGTAATGGGGTATTCACCATCCTCGAGTTGGTGCGGGTAGCATATATCTTTTTCTATCCATGTGTCGAAGGTAAGACTTTTCCCTTTGTACTTAAGCTTTCTATTCGCCCACAATGATTCTGACTTAGACCCTTTGATGCCTACTACCATCTTCTTGTCGACTTTTAGGAGTGCGATGTTCGTATTTTTAAAGATATGTTTGGATATGTAGGGGTATGAATTTTTCATTAGTAGGGCCGGTAGGCTCAGGTTGTTCAGAATGGCCTTCTCTCCCTGTAGCCATACTGGTATGTAGTCGGTCTCCGGGGCACCCAGTAAGCTCCCTGTTTTGCTAGGAAGGCTAGTTGGAAGACCCTGAAGTCTGCTAGGTTCACCCCTCCTGGATTTTCTCTAATCTCAGTTTCTTAATGCTAATCCTTGCCTTCTTACCGTGCCAGATGAATTTGGTGAGCATGTTATCAATTTTCCGGTGGAAATCGTCTGTGAGTAGGAGTGGAAGCATGCTTATCAGGTAGTTAATCATTGGGGTGATCATCATCTTTATCATTTCGATCCTCCCCCACCATGTTACGAATTTCGGGGACCAGGAATCCAAAGGGTTCATAACTTTTTCTAGTAGTGACTTCTCATTGTAGTGTAGAGTGTTGATTAGGTCGGTACCGAAATATATTCCTAAGTATTTGATGTGTCCCGTCTGCCAGGTCAAACCCGAGTCCCCTAGAGTGTCTCTCGTGCAGTGGATGTTTAATGGTTTACATTCAGATTTTTCATTGTTTAGTTTATACCATGATAGCCTGGAGTATTCTGCTATTGTGGTCATGAGAGCCCTTATCGAGGCCTTTGGTTGTTCTGTTATTATCAGAATATGATCTGCGTACGCAGCTAGTTTTACTAAGGTTCCATTGATATCGACCCCTTTTATGCTAGAGTTTAGTTTTATGTCCTGGATGAGGGGTTCAAGGGCCAGCAGGAAGAGTGCCGGGGACAGTGGGCAACCCTGTCTGGTTCCTTGCTGCAGTGTGAAGGGGTCAGAGAGTGTGCCGTTAACTGTAATACGGGCTGACGGGGTCTGATAAAGGGCCATAATCATCCGTATGTATGACTTCCCTAGGTTGAAGGCCTGCATACATTGCTCTAGGAAGGCCCAGGAGACCTTATTGAAGGCCTTTTCTGCGTCCAATGCAATAGCTACTGCCGGCACTGGTTTGGTGGAGACTTGTTCTAGTATATGGCAGAAAAGCTGTGTGTTATCGCTACATATACGGTTGCACATGAATCCGACTTGGAAGTTGCTTATTAATTTGGAGAGGACCGTGTTTAGTTTGACCCCCAGGATTTTGGCATAGATTTTACAATCCACATTGATGAGGGATATGGGTCTGTAATTTTTTGGTAGTTGGTGGTCTTTACCCTCCTTTGGGATGACTATTATATTAGCCTCTGTCATGGAGTGGGGTACCATCCCTGTAGTCGCAGCATGGTTAAAGACCCTTTTCATGGTTGGGATTAATTAGGTTAAAAAGGTCTTATAGAAATCAGCAGTGTACCCGTCTTTTTTAGTGACTTGACTGCCATTTCGATTTCCGTGTAGATGAATTCCTGGCCTAGTCTTACTGTGTCTACTGTGTCTAACTTTGGGAGCCCTATTCTGTTGAGGTATCTTGTGCATTCTTCTTGATTGAGGGTCTGATCTGTCCTATATAGCTCTGAGTAGAACTCCTGGAATGTATTGAGGATCTCCTTGTGTCTTGTATGTGTTTTGTTGTTTGAGTCTGTGATTGTTGAGATCGCAAACTGGTTGCGTTTGTGTTTCAGGTAGGATGCCAGTAGTTTCCCCGCTCTGTTGGCTTTGCAAAGCCCTGCCCTCTTGCTCAGGATTTTGTTATACTCATATTTGTTCTGTGTTAGTCTCGCTAGGAGTACATTGTCATTTGTGACTTTTACGTGATCTGGTTCTAACCTTTTTATCTCTTTCTCGAGTTGGTTTATTCTCAGGTTCGTCTTCTTGTTTATTCTCGCCTTAATTCCAATTAGTTTACCCCTGATCATTGCTTTTAGGGCCTCCCAAAGTGTGCTAACACTAGTCTCTGTGGTATCATTGTGAATTAGGTAGTCTGTTATGGCTTCCTCGATTTCTTTTTTGTTTCCTGGGTCTGATATAATTCCCCTGTTAAAACGCCATCTTCTAGGGACAGCTTTGTTGTGGCAGTCGCTTAGTTTTAGACTGATGCATGAGTGGTCTGAAACTAGTCTTGGTGCTATTTCGGAGTGTTTGATTAGATGTGTGTGCACTCCCGAGATTAGTATGTAGTCTATCCTGGTGTAGGAGTTGTGTGGGTTGGAGTAGAAGGTGTAGTCTCTAGTATCTGAGTGTTGAAGTCTCCATGCATCTTTGAGGTTGAATTTGGTGCAGATGTTTTGGAGTGCGGTGTGCGAGTTGGTGGGGTGGTATTGGCAAGAGGACTGTCTGTCTATTATATGATCTAGTGGGATGTTGAAATCCCCCGCCACAATCGTGAGTTCTTCTTGAGGGAGGTTGTCTAGCGTGTTTGATACTTCCGCCCAGAAAGTAGGGTCGTCTGTGTTGGGGCCATATATTTTCGCTTCGTGGAACCGTTCCTCCCCTCTCCTCAGGTGTGTTATTAGGAGTCCTCCTTGTCGTGGGAATGGGAGTCTATTGTTATATTTGATCTTTTGGATAATAGGGTCAGGACCCCCCGCTTCTTCTTGTCGGCTGGTGAGGAGGCAGTTTGCGCTATCCAGTTGGCTCTGACTAGTTTAGCATCTTCCTTGGATAGTTTGGTTTCCTGTAGTAGAAATATATCGCCTTTGATCTTTGCTAGGTAGTCCACTATCTTTCTGCATTTAATGGGGTGGTTTAGACCCTTGACATTGAGGGATACTATATTGAGGTCAGATGTCAGGGTGAGTGTTTTGTTAAGAGCCATCAGATGTAGTGTGGTGCGGCGATTTTGTGTGCTCAACACTCAAGTTTTTCTGGTCCCGTCGGAATTTCTCTATCCCTATGTGGCCCCCCTCCATTGTGTATTGATTTGCAGGCTTCGTCAGATATCGTGTGCAGTGAAAAAAAAGGTGTGAAAAGAAGAAAAGACTGGAAAATAAAGAGGACAGAAAACTGAGAGATCCTAGTGCAGATCTCTCCCCCCCTTCTCCCCCCTCCCCCCCGAGTTACTCGTATGTCGGAGGTGCAACAGCAGGATCGCCGTTCCGCCTCCCGGAGAAATGTTGTTGGGTAAGTAACTTGTATACTCCATTGTCAGCATTGTTCATTAAAGCTGTTGAGTACATATATGGTGTTGTGATCCAAGAAAAAGGATACGCTGCTGTGCCCTGAGTCTTCTTTTTAACTGCTTTATTCTTCCACACTGCGTTCTTGTCGAGGCAAGCTAGTTGGTGATTGTTATCGACCGCTGGCTTGAGGTAGTTCCTGATATCTATGAGGTAGATACATGTAGAGGCTTGATGGCTCTTTACTGAGGTCATTCTTTTCAAATACCTGCCCCCCCCTGGCGAAGGTCCTCTCTTTGCTGAGCCGTGTTGTGAGGTGTCCATGCTCAGAGCTGCTGGGCCGTCTAGGAGGCTCACCAAGTCTCTTGGGTCGGTGAAAAAGTGATTTTTGCCCTCAGCTGTTATCTTGAATTTTGCGGGTGCTACAAACGAGAATTGGGTGTTTTTACTCCTGAGTCTGTGGCGTAGGGCTAGAAAGCCTTTCCTGGTGTGGATCGTGGGTTTAGAACAATCCTGCGTGAGGATGATCTTGTGGCCTTTCCAGTTGGTCTGATGGTTTTTGCGGGCACAGTTAAAGATGTCTTCCATGTGTTGCGATCTCAAGGGTTTACATGTGATAGGCCAAGCGGTTTGGGATGTTGAGGATTTGGAGGCGGGAATTCTGTAGGCCTTATCCAGCTCAAATTATTGAGTACATTTTAGGTTGGTGAGCTTGTGGATCAGGTCTTCGAGGAATGCTGAGCAGGACCCCGCCATGTCCTCCGCCCCTTCCGGGATCCAAGTATGCGTATGTTCCCTCTGCGGTTGTCCTCCATCTCCGCTGTCTGCTTTTGGAGTGTTTCTGCGAGTGTTGATATTGACTTCACCTCCTTGCTTGTGTTGTGGGTAGAGTCCTCTACGTCGCTGATCCTGTGCTCTGCCGCTGCGAGTCTAATGTTCACTGAGTTCAGGTCTACTCTGACTGCCGCGATCTCTAGTTGGATTGTATCTGTGGTGAGTTTTGTAGTTTTCGCCAGGTCGTGTACTTCCGCTAATTTTTTTATGATCATTTCCAGGGTGGTGCTTATGTCCGGTTTTTGTTTGATCGGTGAGTCTGATGTCGCTGGTTCCCCTTTGCTCTTCTTCAGTTGTTGTTGCTGTAGTCTCATTTCTCTGTCTGCCATGTTGCTTTTCCGGCGTTGCTTGCCTTCTTTATCTTCCTTGTTCTCTTGGTGTCTCTCTCTGTGCGCCCTTTTCTGTGGATCTCTTCTGTCCTTGCAGCTCTCTCTATATCCCGCTCTCTATGTGAGCTTGTCTCTCCCTTTAGTTGTTTGTTTGTTTGCTTCAGGCTATTTTGCGTGGGCTGTCTGGAGAGCTGCTTGGATGGTATGATAGGGGGTCCCTCACCTGTCCTTGTGTCCTTTGCTCCCGTGGTAACCCTTTGTCCGTGCACAATGGGATGCGGGCATTACGTTTTCTGGCGCTGTGATCTCTCTTTTTGTTCACTGAGTTCCTAGCCCCCCTTGCCTTCTTCTTGCGCCGTCGAAACCTTTCTGTCCTCCCTGTTGGAGGCGCTTGAGTAGTTCCCGCTTGGTTCTCCTACTATGCTGTCTTAGCTCTACCCGGTCTAGGGCACTGTGTGAGTCTCCGTGGCTAGGCGCGTGCGGTCATGGGCCTGAGTACCCCTAAAGGCCTTCCTTTGGTTTAGCCGCCATCTTGGGCTGGGAGGCTCTTGTAGTTCGTTAGGCAGTTCTTACTTGTGTCGTGCCTCTGCCTTGTAGCTGTAGCGCTACCCGCTCGTGCCGCTTCACGTGCTTGGTGTGTGCTCGTTTGCTGCTACTCCTGTTTAGGTCTCGTTTTCATACACAGGTGTGAGGCGAACCCGCAGATCAGTCTTGTGCATTTTTTAAAACATTTTTGGTATAGTAAGCGGTCTGTCCGCTCTCTCGCCCACTGATGTTTGCGGCGCTGGAGAAACTGTGCGTTAGAGGAGTCCTTTCCCATCTCAGCGCTACTTCTTTTGATCCCAGCTCGGTTTCGTTTATGCTGACGCCATCTTTCTTTCCTTTTCACTTGCTCTGCTTCGCCTCCTGAAGTGTTTTTCACCCCTTCCCGGCGTCTAGCTACTTGGAGGGGGATGGCAACCCAGGGCGCTGTGTTTCCGATGCCTGGAGCGCCTGTTGTCCTTGTGTTCAGAGGAGCACTTAGCTATCGGCGCGCCATGCGTTAGTTAACGGTGCACGCTGTGAGGGGGCTGCTCCCGTTTCAGTTTAGATTTAATCCGCTGGCGCGAGGTGAGCTCGCGGTTCGGTCTTTGGGAGGTTTCTTTATTTTTGATCTTGGTAACCGGGCAGTCCGCTCTCTCACCCGCTCTTGTTGCACAGTCTTGCGGCGCTGGGAAATCTGTGCGTTAGCTATTGGTGCGCACTGCAATGCGGCTAGACTCAGGCTCGCGCTCACCTCATAAGTTTTAGCTTCCCCTCCTACTGACCGGGTGTCGGATATTGTTGGGTCGGTGAGCGTCTGTTGTCCGTGTGAACAGTGGAGCCCTTTCCTGTCTCAGCGCAACTTCTTTGTTTCCCTGCTCAGTTTCATTTTCGCCGTCACCATCTTTCTTACTCTTGCTCTTGCTCTGCTTCGCTCCTCAAAGTACTTCCCCTCCTTCCTGGTTGTGTCTAGCTTCTTGGGGAGGGCAGCATCTCAAGGCTCTGCATTTCCGATGCGTGGATCTTCTTTTTGTCGGGTTATATCCTCGCTCGTTACCGGAGCATTTAGCATCATTATCTCCGTTACGGTGCAGCGGCAGGATCAGGCAGCCATCATCTCTGCCGTCCAAGCCACGCCCCCTGGTTTTTGGCATTATAATCGCTATTGCTAGTGCTACAGAGACTCACATTTACAAAGAAAGGCCTTGTTGTTGCAATAATTGCTATTGTTAGCGCTAAAAGGAGTGCATTTCAAAACAGAGACATTCATGTGTGAACAAAGACTTTGGTATTTGGCATGTTGCACGCAGCATGAAAAACAACACACTGTGATTTAAAAACTGCAAACTTTTGACATTTGACTTTCAAAGAACTAATACCTGTTAATAGGAATGTACTGGTCAATATTTTAAACTAAGGACTAGTGTTCAAATTATGATAATGTCATGATGTTAACACTTGTTCCCTTGTTCTATTAATCATAACCCAAGAGAGTGTGTTAGTAAAAGCGGACGGCTTAACCTCTCTTGCTATAACTCGTGGCACTGCTCAATGAATTTTGCATTGTTGCATCAATCTCCCACGAATGTGAACCTTGAAAAGAAGAGGATGTAGTTCCTATTCCTTATCCTGTGTGTTTTGGGTGAGATTGCAGAGCAACTCTGTTAGACCTGACAACCTTGGCGTGGGTTTTTCCCCTATCTTTTGCCTCTGCTACCTGGATTTTTTATGCTGTGCTGATTTTCGTTTTTGCTGGTTTAGATGCTTTGGACACTCTGCCACTGCTAATCAGTGCCAGAGTGTAAGTGCTCCCTGTGTAAAATATCATATTGATTGGATATACCTGATTGGCATATTTGTATCACCATGAAGTCCCTAGTAAAGTGCACTGTGTGTGCCAGGGCTGGTGATGACAGATGCTACTAGTGGGCCTGCAGCGCTGATTGCGCCACCCACATGAGTAGCCCTAAAATGGTGTCTCAGGCCTGCCACCGCAGGCCTGCCTGCAGTCCCTGGACTGCCATGTCCTCCTGGCCAGTGTCCACACTGGCCGGGCCTAACCATTCCCTTTTTGTGCACATCAGTCATCCCTATGGAAGGCCCAAGGTATCCCCCTGGGCAGGGTGCAGTGTATATAAAAGGTAGAGCATGTACTAGTGCAGGTACCATGCTCTGGTAGTGAACCGCGGCCATTTTGTGTGTTCACTGCTGCAAGGTTATCTTGCTCCATAGGCTAACATGGGGGAGGCTGGTGACAATGGCTATCAGCCTATCTTCTCATAGGAACAAGATAAGACATGAGTGTTTGATATCCCTGAGCTCAGCATTTAATAACACATCTTTTAGGAGAGGTTGTTTTTAAATCCTGAGTTGGAGAACAGTACTTTTTAGAGAGTAGCTGTTCTCTTGTCTGACCCTTCTGTGTGCCTGGGCATGCTTGTGGATTGACTGTCTGGTTTGAGAGTGACAGGGGCTGGGGATCCCCCAGGAGGTTGGCTGAGTCAGCCCTTTACTGAATGACGGCATTTGCAAGTAGAGTGGAGGGAGGAGATAGCACCTGGGAGTGAATAGGGATGTGCCTGCCTGCCACAATACTGGCTCCACCTCCTGCTGGGCGGCTGACGACTCTGCCCCTCACTCTGAAAGGAAAGAAGAAGCAAGGAAAACAAAGTGCTCCAGCAACACCCAGAACTGGATCAGACTGGGCTCAGGACCCACTTGCACAAAGACTTCAAAGACTTTTAGGGGTATAAGTAAAGGACCCCTGACAACAGAAAACCAGATTCTACAATCAAGAGGAACCTCTGCCAGAAGAAGGACCGCTGAGGAACTGAAGGAAGATTGCCTTGCTGTGTGCTCCAAGGGCTGACCTGTTCTACTGTTCAACTGAAGGAGAGAAGAAGGGCTTGCTGTGTGCTGTGCCCCTGCCTGCTTGTACTACCAAGACTTTAGTGTGCTGTGTCTGAAACTGAATCTCCAAGGGCCTGAGAAGAGCTGGCCTCCTGTCCTGGAACCCAGGGTTAAAAGGTTCCCAAGAAACTGAACTAAGCTATCAAGATTGTGCTGCACCGGCCTGGAGCGGGAAGTTGCCTGCAGCTGCTAAAATCCCTGTTGCCGTGAGGGTTTTGCACTGCCAGAGGGCCGCACATCGCCCCGCAATCTCGCCGTATCTTGCCAGCGCTCCCGAGGCGAAGATCGAGCCCGCTGTCCTCTCATTGGTTGAGAGGATCGAGCCCCCTCACTAACGCTGCGCTGGGATTGGCCAGCGTCATCGAAGCATCCTGAGAAGCCGCTGCCCTCTCATTGGTTGAGAGGATCGAGCCCCCTCGCTGAAGCCGCGCTGGGATTGGCCAGCGACATCAAGACGTCCCGAGAAGCCGGCAGATTGGTGCCCGAGTCACCTGCGTGACCCGTCTTCATCGAAGGAGCCGCGAGTGCATTCAGCGTGCCCCCAGCCTGTGAACCCAGGAAGAGAAGGGCCGCACTGCCTTCCCGCCGCTCGTTGGATTGTCGAGAGCGGGCGGAAGGGCGGACGTGACTGGCCAGGGCTGTCAAGGAAGAATCTGCCCACGCTGAGGCTGCAGCATAACGCGCACGGTGAGAAGAGCTGACTGGATATTACAGCCCTGCTGTGATACCCCCTTTGATAGCAAGTAGAGACTTGAGACTGTTCTTAAAATAGAAGAAACTTCCTAGTAACCTAGTGCAACCATTAAGTTCATGTGCAAATATCCTGTAAGTGATCATCTTTTCTCCTGCTACACTATATAAAGATATATTTTTTTTATATATATACCTGTGTGGTCTACCTTTGTGGTGTACTGGGGGGGTCATTGTGGGGATTGAGTGCAAATACCTAGCACATTGCCTTGGGGATAAGCCTGTCTGCTCGTGCCAAGCTACCTAGAGGGTGAGCAGGGGTTGTCCACAGTGTGTGTCCCTGTACCCTGACTAGAAGCAAGGGTCCCTATTTGGTCTCAGGTACTTACCTCTGCCAACTAGAGACCCCCAGATCTAACATTGGTGGTCAGCGGTGCGGATTAGAACCAGTATTTGCACTTGACCTGCAGTGATTCTTTGTACATCACTAGTCTAGTTAACAGTTACATATTGCACAAAGTTTTGGAAACCTATTTTTGGAAGACCTAGGAAGCATCATGTCTCTGAATGGAGTAGGCGAGGAGATGGAATTGCAATTTGAAGTAAAGGAGTTGCTCACATACAAAAAGGAGCAGCTGAAGCAATTCTGCAAGCAGCTAGAATGCCCAGTGAAGGGCAGCGCTAACAAAGAGGAGCTACAGAAAGCTCTAAGGGCCTGGTGCGAGGCCAAAAATGTTGCGCCAGAGGATTTGACTGGAGAGGAAGGTGCACAGGAGCATGGATTTGGATCCAGTGATTTGCCAGTGAATAGGCCAGCATCTAGGGCTGGCAGCACCCCTTCCAGTAGGGGCCTTTCTCCAGAGGAACTGGAGGAAAATCAGAGGATTAGGGCCCATGAGATTGAACTTTTTAAGCTCAAAGCTCAAGCAGAAGAAAGGAAACTGCGCCTTGACAGTGAAAAGAAGGCGGAGGAGAGGAGGAATGCTCTCGCTTTGGAAGAGAGAAAACTCCAGTTGGCTCATGAGTTGAGCATGAGGGAGCTGGACATTAAAGCCAAACAGGTGGAGTCCAGTCCGAATGGTGGCAGCGCACAACCAGTACAGGCGGGTAAAGTATACATACCGAAAGATTTGGTGCAGAATTATCAGAGGGGTGAGGATATCTATGCATGGTTTAGATCCTATGAGCTTGCCTTGAAGATGAATGAAGTGCCTGAAAAGAGTTGGGGGGCAGGTTTGTGGAAGCATTTTGAGGCCTCTGGGAGGGATGTCTTAGCACCCTTAGAAGCAGCAGGTACCTTAACCTACCCCACTATGAAGGAGGCCTTATGCCTCAGGTATGGGCTTACACCAGAACAGTACCGCCAGAAGTTTAGGAACTTCAAGAAACTTGATTCAAGTACTTGGGTGGAGTGTGTGAGTATGTACACGCGTGCACTGGAAGGTTGGATAAAGGGCAGCAAAGTTACTGATTATGTGGGGTTGTGTCACTTGATTAGTTGGGAGCACTTGAGTAGTCTATGTGTTCCAGAGCTGCTCCAGCATCTTTTAGACAGCAAGTTAACTGATCCCAGTGAGCTCGCTAAAGAGGCAGACCGCTGGACTAGCACCAGGGTCAAAAAAGGGGTGGTAAGTATCCCAGCCAAGGGTGGACAGGGTCCCCAGCAGAAAGGTGGGGAGGACAAGGGTAACGGTAAGGAGTTCTCTAAAGGGCCCCAAAACAGTTCCACGGAAAAGGAGTCCCAAGCCCCCAAGCCTAAGAAGTCTTGGCCCCATAAGGGCAGACAGGACAACAGACCTCCCCCTACTTGCTATGCCTGTAGGGAAGTGGGGCACATCGCCCCCAAATTTCCCAAGAAACCCCCAGCACCAGCTGCTGCCCCAGTCCCAGGGTTAGCTAGTGTAGCTTTGGGAGGGGATTTGGTTTCTAGTGGGGAGGAGGGATTAGCTATGATGACCCTTGTCTCTTTAGGAGACCAAGAGATGGTCCAGGATACCTTGATACCCGCTACCACTAAGAAATACGGGCAGAAGGTGACCATCAATGGGAGGGAGATAGAGGCTCTGAGAGACACCGGGGCCAGTGTGACATCTGTCCGGTGCCAGTGGGTGTCTGAAGAGCAAGTCATTCCCAATGTACTCCGCCCAGTAGTGGCAGCTGACACCTCAGTGCACCTCTGCAAGATGGCACGTGTTCCCTTTACATGGGGGGGGAGTCTCTGGTACCTTGGAAGTCTGTGTCAGTGATGCCTTGCCTGTAGATTGTCTGTTGGGTAACGACCTGGAGAGTTCTCCATGGAAGGACGTAGAGCACCGAACTCACTTGGAAATGTTAGGTCTGCCAGCGTGGATCTGCGTATCCACACGTGCTATGACAGCCAGTAGGGGTGGATCAGTAGAATTGGAGCCTGGAACAATGGCCCAGGAACCTGCCAAGAGAGGAAGGGGCAGAGGGCGCGGGAGACCGGCCCCCACTGTTCCCACGGTCCAGGAGGAAGCAGAACCTGAGTGGGATGCCCTGGAACCTACAGGGGAACAGGTGGCCGAACTGGGGGAATTGCCTGAGCTGACCCATTGGCAGCAAGAGGGTGATCCCTCCAGGGAGGAGTTCTGCCAGGCTCAGAAGGAGTGCCCTTCTCTCATTGGTGTGCGGCAGCAGGCTGCAGACCAGGCAGCAGGCCTAGGGTCCAAGGAACATTTGATCTACTGGGAGGATGACTTACTTTATAGTGAGCCTAAGTTTGCTGAGCCTGGTGCAGCCCGTGTGCTGGTGGTACCCGAGCGCTTCAGGAACTTCTTACTAGGTCCGGCTCATGACGTGCCTCTCGCAGGACATCTGGGGCAAGACAAGACCTATCACAGGCTTGTCACCCACTTTTACTGGCCCCAGATGAAGAAGCACGTCAGTACCTTTTGTAAGTCTTGCCAAACATGTCAAGCCAGTGGTAAGAGCGGAGGAAAGTGCGTGGCACCCCTCCAGCCTTTTGCTGTGGTGAGCACCCCTTTGAGCGGGTGGGCATTGATATCGTAGCGCCCCTGGACCCCAAGACTGCCTTAGGCAACAGGTTCATCCTGGTCTTGGTGGACCACGCCACCCGGTACCCGGAAGCAGTCCCTCTCAGGACCATCACAGCCCCCGTGGTGGGCCGTGCATTGATGGGGATCTTTTCCCGTGTGGGGTTCCCCAGAGAGGTGGTCTCCGACCGGGGTAACAACTTCATCTCTAGGTACATGAAGTCTCTGTGGGAGGAGCGTGGGGTAACTTATAAGTTCACCACTCCTTACCACCCTCAAGGAAATGGGTTGGTTGAAAGGTTCAACCGCACCCTGAAAGGTATGATTATGGGCCTAGCGGAGCCCATGAGACGGAAGTGGGACGTCTTGTTACCATGCCTGTTGTTTGCCTACAGGGAGGTGCCGCAGAAGTCCTTAGGGTTCAGCCCCTTTGAACTGCTGTATGGCCACCCTGTTAGAGGACCTCTCACACTGGTAAAGTAGGGGTGGGAGAAATCCGGTGGGAAAACCCCCCAGGATGTGTTCAGCTATGTGCTGGCCATCCGCAACCAGACGCAGCGTTTCAGGAAGCTCGCTCAAGAGAACCTAGAAGCCAGCCAGGAGGAGATGAAAAAATGGTACGACCAGAATACCACTCTGGTTGAATTTCATCCTGGGCAGAAAGTGTGGGTTATGGCGCCGGTGGAGCCTTGTGCGCTCCGTGGCAAGTGGACCGGGCCATACGTGGTGGTAGAGCGCAAGAGTGAGGTGACCTACCTGATCAACATGAAGACTCCTAGGCAGCCCCTGAGAGTCTTGCATGTGAACCGCCTCAAACCCCACTTTGAGAGGTCTGAAGTGACAATGCTCATGGCTACAGATGATGGTGGGGAAGAGGATAGTGATCCTCTCCCTGACCTCCTGGCAACCAAGGAGCAAGACGGGTCAGTGGATGGTGTGGTCCTCTCGCCCACCCTGACCCCAGAACAGCAGAGAGACTGTCGCCAGGTGTTGGGTCAGTTTGCCTCCCTGTTCTCCCTGACCCCAGGTGTCACCAATTGGTGCGTCCATGATGTGGACACTGGAGATAGTCTACCTGTGAAACAGAAGTTTTACAGAGTAGCTGACAAGGTCAGGGCCAGCATCAAGGAAGAAGTTTCCAAGATGTTGGCGTTAGGGGTAATTGAGCCCTCCAGCAGTCCCTGGGCTAGCCCAGTGGTCCTAGTTCCCAAGAAAGCTGATACACCCGGTGGTCCGCCAGAACTTCGGTTTTGCGTGGACTACCGTGGGCTCAATGCGGTCACCAAGACTGACGCGCACCCCATCCCCAGAGCTGATGAGCTTGTAGATCGGTTGGGAGCTGCCAGGTATCTCAGCACCTTTGATTTGACTTCAGGGTACTGGCAGATTGCCTTAACTGAGGGGGCAAAGGAGAGGTTGGCATTTTCAACACCAGAGGGGCATTTCCAGTTTCGCGTCATGCCCTTTGGATTGAAAAATGCCCTTGCCACCTTCCAGAGACTGGTCAACCAGGTACTGACCGGGCTGGAGCAATTCAGCGCCGCATACTTGGATGACATTGCTGTGTTCAGCTCCACTTGGGAGGAACACTTGCAACACCTCTGTGAAGCGTTGAAGGCTCTGCAGAAGGCAGGCCTCACTATCAAGGCCAGCAAGTGCCAGATAGGGCAGGGATCAGTGGTGTACTTGGGACACCAGGTGGGGAGCGGCCAGGTGGCGCCCCTACAGGCGAAGATTGATACCATTCTGGCTTGGGAACTCCCCAAGACCCAGACAGAGGTGAGAGCCTTTCTAGGACTCACCGGGTATTACAGACGGTTCATCAAGGGATATGGCACCATTGTTGCCCCCTTGACAGAACTAACCTCTAGAAATCAGCCCAGGAAAGTGAATTGGACCGAGGCCTGTCAAACTGCTTTTGATGCCCTGTAAAGTGCAATGTGCACAGCACCCGTGCTTAAGGCACCTGACTTTTCCAGTGAGTTCATAGTGCAAACAGACGCTTCAGAGCAAGGCGTGGCAGCAGTACTCTCACAGATGGACGACAAGGGCAGGGACCAACCTGTAGCTTTCATTAGTAGGAGGCTACTCCCCAGGGAACAGAGGTGGAGTGCTATTGAAAGGGAAGCATTTGCTGTGGTCTGGGCCCTGAAGAAGCTGAGGCCCTACTTGTTTGGGACTCACTTCCGTGTTCAGACCGACCACAGGCCCCTCAGATGGTTAATGCAGATGAGGGGTGAGGTCCATCTCCCTACAGGGAATGGACTTCACGGTGGAACACCGTCCCGGTACAGAACACGCCAATGCTGATGGTCTGTCCAGGTTTTTCTGCCTTAGTGATGAGAACTCCCAAGAGGGTGGGTAGTTCTCCCCACTTTCAGCTGGAGGGGACACGTGTTAGACCTGACATCCTTGGCGTGGGTTTTTCCCCTATCTTTTGCCTCTGCTACCTGGATTTTTTATGCTGTGCTGGATTTCGTTTTTGCTGTTTTAGATGCTTTGGACACTCTGCCACTGCTAATCAGTGCCAGAGTGCAAGTGCTCCCTGTGTAAAATATCATATTGATTGGATATACCTGATTGGCATATTTGTATCACCATGAAGTCCCTAGTAAAGTGCACTGTGTGTGCCGGGGCTGGTGATGACAGATGCTACTAGTGGGCCTGCAGCGCTGATTGCGCCACCCACATGAGTAGCCCTAAAATGGTGTCTCAGGCCTGCCACCGCAGGCCTGCCTGCAGTCCCTGGACTGACATGTCCTCCTGGCCAGTGTCCACACTGGCCGGGCCTAACCATTCCCTTTTTGTGCACATCACTCATCCCTATGGAAGGCCCAAGGTACCCCCCCTGGGCAGGGTGCAGTGTATATAAGATGTAGAGCATGTACTAGTGCAGGTACCATGCTCTGGTAGTGAACCGCGGCCATTTTGTGTGTTCACTGCTGCAAGGTTATCTTGCTCCATAGGCTAACATGGGGGAGGCTGGTGCCAATGGCTATCAGCCTATCTTCTCATAGGAACAAGATAAGACATGAGTGTTTGATATCCCTGAGCTCAGCATTTAATAACACATCTTTTAGGAGAGGTTGTTTTTAAATCCTGAGTTGGAGAACAGTACTTTTTAGAGAGTAGCTGTTCTCTTGTCTGACCCTTCTGTGTGCCTGGGCATGCTTGTGGATTGACTGTCTGGTTTGAGAGTGACAGGGGCTGGGGATCCCCCAGGAGGTTGGCTGAGTCAGCCCTTTGCTGAATGACGGCATTTGCAAGTAGAGTGGAGGGAGGAGATAGCACCTGGGAGTGAATAGGGATGTGCCTGCCTGCCACAATACTGGCTCCACCTCCTGCTGGGCGGCTGACGACTCTGCCCCTCATTCTGAAAGGAAAGAAGAAGCAAGGAAAACAAAGTGCTCCAGCAACACCCAGAACTGGATCAGACCGGGCTCAGGACCCACTTGCACAAAGACTTCAAAGACTTTTAGGGGTATAAGTAAAGGACCCCTGACAACAGAAAACCAGATTCTACAATCAAGAGGAACCTCTGCCAGAAGAAGGACCGCTGAGGAACTGAAGGAAGATTGCCTTGCTGAGTGCTCCAAGGGCTGACCTGTTCTGCTGTTCAACTGAAGGAGAGAAGAAGGGCTTGCTGTGTGCTGTGCCCCTGCCTGCTTGTACTACCAAGACTTTGCTGTGTGCTGTGTCTGAAACTGAATCTCCAAGGGCCTGAGAAGAGCTGGCCTCCTGTCTTGGAACCCAGGGTTAAAAGCTTCCCAAGAAACTGAACTAAGCTATCAAGATTGTGCTGCACCGGCCTGGAGCTGGAAGTTGCCTGCAGCTGCTAAAATCCCTGTTGCCGTGAGGGTTTTGCACTACCAGAGGGCCGCACATCGCCCCGCAATCTCGCCGTATCTTGCCAGCGCTCCCGAGGCGAAGATCGAGCCCGCTGTCCTCTCATTGGTTGAGAGGATCGAGCCCCCTCACTAACGCTGCGCTGGGATCGGCCAGCGTCATCGAAGCATCCTGAGAAGCCGCTGCCCTCTCATTGGTTGAGAGGATCGAGCCCCCTCGCTGAAGCCGCGCTGGGATTGGCCAGCGACATCGGGACGTCCCGAGAAGCCGGCAGAGTGGTGCCCGAGTCACCTGCGTGACCCGTCTTCATCGAAGGAGCCGCAAGTGCATTCAGCGTGCCCCCAGCCTGTGAACCCAGGAAGAGAAGGGCCGCACTGCCTTCCCGCCGCTCGTTGGATTGTCGAGAGCGGGCGGAAGGGCGGACGTGACCAGCCAGGGCTGTCAAGGAAGAATCTGCCCACGCTGAGGCTGCAGCATAACGCGCACGGTGAGAAGAGCTGACTGGATATTACAGCCCTGCTGTGATACCCCCTTTGATAGCAAGTAGAGACTTGAGACTGTTCTTAAAATAGAAGAAACGTCCTAGTAACCTAGTGCAACTATTAAGTTCATGTGCAAATATCCTGTAAGTGATCATCTTTTCTCCTGCTACACTATATAAAGATATATATTTTTTATATATATACCTGTGTGGTCTACCTTTGTGGTGTACTGGGGGGGTCATTGTGGGGATTGAGTGCAAATACCTAGCACATTGCCTTGGGGATAAGCCTGTCTGCTCGTGCCAAGCTACCTAGAGGGTGAGCAGGGGTTGTCCACAGTGTGTGTCCCTGTACCCTGACTAGAAGCAAGGGTCCCTATTTGGTCTCAGGTACTTACCTCTGCCAACTAGAGCCCCCAGATCTAACAAACTCTATAATATAATGTGTAATATTTTAATTTTTTATTTTTGGAGTTTTATATAGCGCTTATATGACCCGAGGGGTATCAGAGTGCTTTACAGCAGCATACATGAATAGAAACATAAACATTAGACTACATGACTAGCATCTAGAGTACTGGAGGTCACATAGATCGAGGTCATTGACCAGATGCACAGAGATGACGCTAGAGGAGAAATTCTTTTAGTTGTCTCTTGAAGTTCGTGAAGGAGGGATTAGTCCTGATGTGGGTAGGGAGAGAGTTCAAGATTTTTGGGGCATTCCCAGAGAAAGAGCGTGAGAGGGCTTTTTGTTTATGTCTTTTTGGGGGGATTAAGAGGAGCGAGTTGGAGCTTCTTAGGTTTCTTGATTGTCCTGCTTTTGTGAGTTTGGCTGCGAGGTAGTCCGGTTTGCCCTATGTGTAAGGATTTATGGGTGAGACAGGCAGTTTTGAAAGCGCACCGTGCTTCGATAGGTAGCCATTTTAGGTCCTGTAATGCAGCGGTGATGTGGTCGTATTTCTTGGTCCCTGTGTGTGCTCTTACATGAACACAGAGATAATTGTTCATTTTTTCCATTGACCGATACCCTGTGCAGTAGCTCTACAACATTTCTGGGGTGCTGAAGCAGCTGAGCAGTGATCAGGGCTGAAGCAGCGGCACAGTGACCAGGTGAAGACGATCCAACTGCAACATCTTTCTCTCATGTCAATCCCACTCTCCTCTTACCCTTGGGAACTGGTCACCAGTGCAGAGTCTCTCATCTAACTCTGAGGTTAGTGCTCTGGTGGAGAGGGGGTCCAGCTTCGCCCCGTCCGAACCACCTAGAATTCAGGTGTGTGGTACAGCCTTGAACTTTGACATCCACCCTCGAAGGATTCCATTGAACATTTCTCACAGTTAAGAAATGAGGTTGTTCATTGGTTTGACAGGTATTGGGGACGTAAATTTCAGCTGTTAAATCACATTAAAATGTTTGGAGGGTACCATGGTTTGGCAGACATCCCCAAAACCTAGTGGGCAACTGTATTATTTAATAACGTGTCCACAGCTGGTCACTTGTTATCTAAACTGTCGCCCATGAAGGGGCTTCTCCTGGTACCCTGCCTTCTCTTTGGTTAATTTCAACAAACCACATCAACTCAATGGTCCTGAAAGGCATGCTGCACACGTGCACCCAGTAGATGATCTAATGGGCCAAACTATGAAGTAAATACTTCCAACCGATTCACACCTTTATGCACTTTAATTAAAAATGACTGACTGCCCAATAATTCCAGTCTGAATTTGGGTCCTAATCTGGATGTTGTTTTGCTGAATACCTTTACTACTTACACATTAGACCTTTTGACTTGGAATGTAGCTGGCTTGGTGGGCAGAAATGTAATGTAATTTCAAGAAATATGGGATGCTGGCAATATTTTTTTCTTGGATGGTTTTAGATCACTTTCAGTCCCTGACACTCCTTTCCAAATCCGGGAGGGCCAAATGTGACTTTCTTATTTTAATTGCTTTGAAATTAAACTGTAGCTCCATTACTATTTTTTTTAATGTCAGGCAGATTGTAAATTGTTGATTTCTTTAATGCTAGCTGGCAGCAGCGCCACCAAGAACATATTCGCTCTCTTAGAGACCTCCTGGAGAGGTACTTATTTCTGACAGCGCTTGCACTTCAGTTACATTAGTGGGTGACTTTAATTGATTCTCTGCACTAATTCTTTCCCTGACATTAGCACACGGGAGACTATTTTAATTAATAAATCACATTTTATCTACACGCTGGAGGGTGAACTCATGAACTCTACTATTTAAGATTTTAATCTTCCCCCTACAGATAATTCATGTCTAGCGTGTGTCTACTATGGACACCCCCACTTTTATCGCTAGGGATTGCTCAGTGGTGATCGAATTTATATTCGTCTCACTTACTCTGATGCATTTCAAAATTCTGAGATTTTATGGGATACTCGGAGTGGCCATAATGCTTCAACTGCGTCATTTACTTCAAGACAAAAAGCAAATCTTCCCCCACCTGCCTTGCAAGCAATTCAGTAAAAATTCAAGATCAACGTCGCAGATATAAATGGGCCACGGTTTTTCATTCCGAACTATTTATTGATTGTTCTTTGTGTAAAGAAACCCGCTTGGATAATACCTCCCGTGACGAATTAATCATTAATTCTTTTATGTCAATATGTGATAAAGTCAAGTCATTGCTGTCTGGCACGATGAACCTTCTCGAGCCAAACCCTTTAATGTTTTGATAATTTATGTCTAGGACCCATCGCAACCCCATTGAGGCTTTAAATGCTACGTATACAACAAGCATTGGTAAAACCAATAGGTCTCGCCCATAAGATTTATTGTCTTTAGCAATGTTTTTTGGGCATGTTGTACAGCAGCGCAGTGGCTGTGCAACATGACTGAAGTAAACAAATAAGCGCTATGATGCTGTCAGTGTTGTCCGTGTTATAGCGCCTTTTTAGGTCTCGCCTACGCAGACCTTTAGCCATCGGTTCCCTTTTTCGCCCAAAAACATGCCCGCGTTCCATTGCCTTCAATGGCAACGCGTGCACGTCTGGTGATATCCTTGCGGGAGCGAGCGTCAGCGTCATATGGTATCAATATTCGTGCCTTGCCACTCGCTCCCGCAAGGGAATCGCGCAGGCCCCCTCCTCTCTCCCCTCCCCCTGCTGGCTGCGCGAGGCGCGCGCGCTTTTGCTTGTTTATTAACACTGTTTGTCTTTGCAGGCTTTGATTTTAGTTTTTTGATAGAAGCGGATTTTCAGATTGTTCTACTGTGGGGTTTTTGTTGCAATGACTTTCTGGCTATGTACTTGCTAATGTGTCCATGGCTAAGCATTGCTTTTTCTCCATAGATCCAGGGGCATTCTAACCGGAAGGGGAACGGGCGCTGCGTTTTAAGCTTGCCTGACCACATAAAGAAGCCTCTTACAACCCACCCCACTCTTGTAAATAGCAGAAGCTGCCACAACTGTGCCAGTTGGAATGTAGGCAGCTTCCCCTGATGCCGGAAGGCAGGCACGGCTCTTCAGTTCTTTCTCGCGCTGAGTCAATGTTTGCTTTTTGGCCACAGCAAGAGAGAAAACATTGGATTTTTAAAACCCGTGGCTTCATTTTCAAAAGTAAGAACACCGAAGGAGCATTTTTTTTTAACTTAAGCTGTCCTGCGCTTTTATATGTGTTTATGTTCATTTTTATAATGTTGATAACACATTCCAATGTAAATAAGTTAGATCTGTGCATGGAATTCTAGTGGTTAATAATGCAACGAAAACTGCTTCGGATTCATCCATTCTGGATTCTCCTGTAAGCCAGGTGACAAAAAGGAGAGCCTGTAGGAAGGAAGGCAGTGGCATCTGCTTGTGTCTGCATTTATGGGCGTATGTATGTTATTTTGAATCTGATGTGTTGTGCTTTCATGGCATGGCATGGAATGATATGTGATGTCATTGTCTTAACTCTCCATAACATGCCATGCATGTCATAATTCTTCTAAGATGTTGCGTGCTTTCCTAGCGTGGTCTATGTATTAATGTTGTGCATTTGTTGCATGAAATCAATCAATCAGGGGTCTGTAAAGTGCTACTACTCACCCGTGAGGGTCTCAAGGTGCTGGAAGTGGGGGGCGTGGCTCCGTTGAGTGCTAGAATCATCCGAAGAGCCAGGTCTTGGGGTCCTTCCTGAACTGGGGCAGTGTGGGGGTGCAGGCACCTTACACTCAATTTGCTCCTGTATGATAGACAATTGGTTTCTGCAAATCGTGAAACAACAGATCGGACGTATACGACAACTACCTGAAACGTACTATAGTGGGGCAAGGTTATCTGTGTCTGATCCTCTGGCTTCAGTTCCACTGACATTCAGAGCATTAGGCCCGATCTAGAGTTTGCATGATGAACACACTGTCACAAACTCCTAATTAGAAGTGTATTAGGGCAGAATGCACTTGTAATAAGACACAAGCCCTTTGTCTCTTCAGGACCTTTGTTTTGGTCATTGTGGGAAAACAAAATGGTGGACATTACCATTGCTTGCTCATTTCGTTGCAAACCTTGCATAGGATGAAGTTCCTTAAGCTTTCTCCAGGGCCACCCAGGAGATGTTACTATCTAAAGCAGGCTTGCTGAGAAAATTGACTGCAAGGGACAGATGCTTGACACAATTGGAATGTCACTGCAGGAGAGCGTGTGGTCCTGATAGAGATCGGGGTGTGTATGATATTCCCACTACCACAGATAGAGTAATCTCACAGTTACACGCACATACATTCATCATACGCTAGGGCCCATTTCACTAACATACGCTCAGATACTCTACCAGCAATAAACCTGTGGAAAGAAAACTCCTAGTCACCCTGCATCTATATCAGGTCGATAAGATCTGGTTATTGAGACTGCCCTTAAACATAATCTAAACAATCTATACAATAATAATCAAAATAGGATACTCAATAATTGACAAGAAATAATATCCAACACCATGTTCAAGTTATATTGCTTTATCTAAAATTAGTCAAAGAAAATCAATCAGAATAAATCATCTTTCTCATAGTTACCTATTCTAGCTAAATGTCAGAACGGGTCAGGACCAGTCTCTTGGTAAAAGTCTCTCAAGACGAAGTCCCTTCAGCATCAATCCTCAGCAACGCAGATTCGGTACGCGGCAAAGGTAAATGGCAATTGGCAAGTGGAGTGGGGGGAACCCTCTCTAGGCTAACAATTTTTATACCAAATCGAACAAAAGAATGATACATAGAAAAGTTGTAATGTCCGCTGGACCGCTGAGCAGAGCGAGAAGGAAAGGATGTAACATCGCTACATTTGAAAATCTCCGCTCAGGAAAAATCACAAAATAAAACTACGGAACAGGAACCAAGAAGCACAAATGTATCTTGTTAGTTCTACTTTTCCTCGGCAATGAGACCAATGTTCAGAGTCTTTCTCTAAGGCTCCTTTGTTTTCCCAAGGCTGCCAAGGACGTTCCATTTCACTCGAAGATTACCCAGGCTGCTGTTGTCCTCATGGAAATTTTACAAAGCAAGCAAGGACTGTGGTCAGCTGACTTCAGGACCATATTCAGCAGGGCTCTCTCCCATCACGGTTTTCTACTCTCAAATCGAGGCCAGGCTTACAAAATCGGCCATCTTTGACTAGGCCACCATAGGCCACAATAGACCATCTTAATTAAAAGAAACAAAAACAACGTTACCACAGCATAGTGATTAAACAATGTAAATCCCACTAATACCCTTATGTGTATGCATCTATCTAGCACTTGCATCATAGAAAAGCATTAATTCGAAAAGCGTTTTGTGCTCGAAAAATAAACAGCACATAGCAACGTTTAAACATGAAAACACGCACGTTATTTTTAAACAGCACATTTATGCGTACCCACGTGTAACTCTCTCTTATTAAGACAAACGGATTGATTAATATAAACACACTTACACAAGACAAATAATTAATTATTAATAATTAGTAAATTAATACGACAAATAGACATACCAGAGCTTCAAAAGCCAACGAATTTTCAAACAGAAAACTCTGCTCCAGCAGTCCCAGCTACATTTGTGTGGTCTGGGGCTGTAAACATGAAAGACCCCAGTGGATCTTATTATGACTACACACTATAAAGGGGAACATTAAGAAATTGGTACATGCACACTTCAGAAGACTTGTACCCAGGAACTCTTAAGAGACTTACAGTGCAAGGCCAGTGAAATGAAACAGACACATTAGAGTGAACCTGCAATAGGTTGCCTAAGCTGGCCAGCATAAAAAAGCCAGTAAGCTTTGCACAAATAGAGAATTATGTTGTTTTGCAGTGAAATGACGTTAATGCATGCAAACTGGGTCTGAGGAGCAGAACTTAGTGCAGGCACGAATAGTGGCATATCATGCCTTGATGCCAACCACAAAGTGCAAATGCTGGGCAATAAAGGGGGTACACCTCAGCCCCCCACCCCACAGATGAGCTACAATCGAGATGGTAACATTGCAACTCACTCAGACTGCTGTAATAATTGGCGAGAATTCAACCTGGGATAGGTTATATGAGGAAAAATGTACTAAACGAGGGCCACGTTGTTTGGCTAACCAGAAGACATTATAAAACAAAGCTATAGATTAAACAGTAGCGCTATACTAGGCTTCTTTCGACACTTTTCACCATCCCTTGAGCCCAGAACAGGTAGGTCTCATTCAATATCACGTAAATATGTAAAATAACCTGTTGTGTTGCACCTTCAGCCTTGTGACACCATGGAGAGCAAGAGCATGTATCTCACAGAATGCATTAGCTGCATTTCCACCAATCATAAAACCAAACCAGAGCCCTGAGGTTCCATTAACCAGGCCTCAGCACACAATCAGCAAAGGCTAGCTCCTATGTCATAGTCGCTGTCTCTCATTTCACTCATGCAATAGATGGGGCACGTCACATTCGTACCAGCCGCTAATGTGGTACACATTTACAGGAAACGCACACAGTCCATTGACAAGCAGATAATAAGTGATGCAAAGTATTGCTTCACAAATATGGCAGCCAAGCTTCCAGGGAGTACACATGGTACTTACATTTTAGAAGTTCAAGGACAAACTCTTTGGTAGATGTGAGAAACACGGGTACAAGATATAATTGATTTCATGTCACATGCACAGTACATTCTCTGCACTAGAATGTAGGCGACCAGGTGTAAGGAGGTCTGTGACTGATATCACCATACAACCATGTCATCACCCAACTCAAAAGCATGGAACACTGCACTCAGGTAGACATGCCATTTAGTAGCGAGATGCTTTGATATTTAAAAATAAAGACTCAACTACTTAGAACTATATCTGATTGGCTGTTAAATAAGCCATACATAGTTTGTGATGGCATTCTGGTACTTTGCACTTTACATTCAAGCAGTATGAGGAATGCCCCTTAAATACGTCTCAGAAAGTGATGCAGGCCGTTTGCAAGATGACACGCTCAGAGAATACAATACTGGCAAAGCCTTGCAGGATGGAAGGGAGGAAAGATACGTGATCACATAGAACATCCTTACTTGGAGGTCTCTGCACAAATTGTAAACATGCATTAACTCCTTTACTGACTAATAGCTCTAACTAGATGCTGGTTAGTGCATTGGTCAATTGATTTTTTTTCGGCATGATACAGCTACCAAAGTCAAGATGAGTCTCGCACTTAAGTTATTTTGCTGGATAACTAAACACTTATAAGGTCCCAAAGGCGAGACCTATTGGCTATGCCAATGCTTGTTATTTTTACTGCTGGCAGGACAGGCGGGGAGAAGATGCAACACAGAGGAAGGGCGCGTGGTGGGGCAACACAGACGTTTGGTTTGCGGAAAATAAGTGCTATGAAGTGGCCAATACTGGCCAAGTGATAGTGAAATAATTTTGTCTATTGCGGGAGGGGAGGCAGCACAAATGGAGGGGGACAAGTCAGAGGGCAACACTGACAATATAGGCATGGAGGGAGTTGCTGGGGCAAGCTAACGACAACAGAGGATGGAAGGGAAGGGCTGGAGGAAGCTGATGTCAGTGGAAGTGGAGAGGGAGGGGCTGGAGCAAGCTGATCACTCTGGAGGGTGGGAAGGCGTGGCTGGGGGCAAGCAAACATACAACACAAGGGGGACTGGGGGCAAGCTGATGGACAGCAGAGGGTCGGTGAGTGGGAGGAAGACTGGTGCATACCTGCCAACTCACATGGTGCCACTGTGTGACACACAATATTGGCTCCCATCACACGGTCTCCCTGTGAGGAGCTGATAACAGAAGGTGGCAGGGAAAACGAGCTGAAAACCACTGTAGACAGTAGTTTTCCAGATCCTTTTCCAAGGATTTGAACTGCTGACGTCCATTAAGGGGTGTGAAAACTCCACAGAACATCAGCACCAGCCTCAGCAAGCTTTTCTTGGGGGGGAGGGGTCTTAGGGCCCCGCCCCCTTCACACATGGTTAGATTGTTCTTCAAGTTGGCAGGTATGCGTGTTGTAGAGTACATATGAAAGAAAGACCAAAAAGACACACTCTGGTACAGTATTTAAACACAAATAAAAAAATAGTGCCTAACAAAATGAGCAGTTTTCCCTCCCATGCTCCATGGGAGGAACAAACACACCAACAGAAAGGAAGCCTAAGTAATGAATAAGGAAATGAGAGTGACTATGAAGCCAACCAATAGTAAGTAATGAGTGGTCGCATACCATCATCGATATATACACATCTACCTGGTGTATCCATGGTTTATTATCTCACTATTGTTGGGGGGAAAGAAGGGCATTGATACGTGACCTAGCCAAGGCTTTGCCTGTCATGAGTCCTAGCCTCTGCACAATGGGATGAATAATAGCACATTGCGCTGAGTTAATATGCACACACATGTTGGAGCGGAACCCTGAGAGGGACAGCTGGTAAAAATAAATGCCTCCTCTGACATACAAGCACAGAAGCTCAGTACTGCATAAAGACGACTGCGCTGCTTAATGATGCTGAGACTTGGATCCTATTGCCAGTGGACACTAGCGGGTGTGGTGTTACTTCCCTTGACTCCTCTGTGGTTTCGAGACATGCTGCCTTTTGCCTCCTTGGTGGCCTGTGACTATAAAGTCACACGTCTGTGCTGACCACCACTTCTGTGCGGCAGGCACAGTGCTGCTACATTAGTGACCTGACGCACAGAGGTGGTGATCAGCATAAGCAGGTGTCATAGCGCAATAGTGTGCTGTCATCATGCTAACTTTGCCCACAGGACCCAGAGAAAAATGTGCAGTTGTCATCTGGGTGTCTGAGCCCTGTGTACAGTGTCAAAAGAATATTGACCTTGCAAGCACAATGGGTATGTCTTGCAGTCGAACTGACAAGGGTTCCAACAGTTTATTTTTAAACAAGAAAACTTGCCGCAGTCTCAGTGAAGCCAGAGTACACAGATGTATGGCTTTATTAATGGAGGTGAAACCCCACCATGCCATCGTAGGGTGCATGAGAAGAGCCTAAACATGATACTCCTTCTGTGCATCATTGTGCTCAAATACATGCCACATAATCGAAAAGAAAATATTGTAAAGATTCTACTATAGCTTTATGGCCCGCCGCACCCCCCAACACACCCAATGCTTTTTGACAATTCCACAGATTTCTAAGGATCTGTAAATCTGAGGCAGCACCAAAAACTAACACTATGCAATTGCAGGCGTTAGAATGGTGCAATGAGGAGAAAAACTTTTATTTCTCCTCATTCTTGCTTTTTATATGCGTGATGTATTCTGCAGCACATGTAGAAAGAGCAAAACGCCATTAAAGATTGTTTATGTGTAGGAAGGTCAGCAGCGGCTCCTTAGCTAATGTGGAGGAGCATCACCCCACTGCCTTTCAGCAATGCAAAAGAGGAAAAGAAATATGCTCATTATTTTTTTCAGTGCCACCTTCCAGCACAGAAACAATAATTCCTTGCACTATGGCACAAGGTTGTCTTTGTTGGAATCAGCAACTATTTTTAGTGGCAGTGCTATGGAAAACACAGGGGTGCACCGTATTGTTGTAAATATGACACATCCCTGCATTTTGGAAATGGCAGTGCTTGGCGTTGTGAAATTTGCCGCAGAGCAGTGCTCGATTTCCTTGAATATATATCCCTAAATAGGGTTGTAAATAAATTCTATTCTTTGTTTTCCTTAATTATTAGTCATGGATATCATATTTATATTTGCTGTTTGAAGTATGCACAGATAAGGGCTGAAAATAACGGCTTTAGGTGATTCTGCTTATTTTTGTACTTGCTGAGACGCCAAAATACTTAGCTGGCAACCCTAATCACAAGACTGAAAGTTTGTTGCAGGATCAGCGCAATTATTTATTTCCTCCACCCTCACTCCCTGATTGATGCTATAATGGCATGTTATTGATGGCTGGCATAAGGTTTCAGATATGTGAAAGTATTGCTGAGTTACTTCAAATGTCTGGGAATACGTCCTGCATTCAGACAACCCTCTCCTCATTCTCATGCTTCACTTTCACACTCAACCTGCACTCACAGCGATCACACTGCTCACCATGCACTCAAGCCATTCACCCTCCTCCTAAGCTGCACTCACACGAGCACACCGCTCACCATGCACACACATGACACTCCACTCACCTGTCACTATCACCACTCACCCTACACTCACAGCTATCACGCTGCAATCACACTGCTTACCATGCACTTGTGCTGTTACCCTGCACTCACACATTCATCCTCCTTTTACCCTGTGCTCACACAAGTTCAGCGCTCACTCTGCACTCAGAGCGACTGCACTGCACTAATGCCATTCACTGTGAACTCACACCATTCTCCCTCCACATGTCCTGCGGTCACATGAGTACACCGCTCATCATGCACTTACAGTGATCACACTGCACTTACACCACTCACCATGCACTTACTCTGAACACCATGTACTCACCCTGCAGTCACATGAGCACACTACTCACCCTGCACTCATGTGACACTTCACTTACCTGTCATTCTCAATGCTCCCTCTGCAATCTCACCAAAGAAGCACATCATTAACCATGCAATAATTTGTTCTACTCTGCACTTTTACTTGCACCCAAGCTCAAATGGTCACATCACTCACTCTGAAGTCACTCCTCTCACCCTACTCTCACACTGTTGCATTGCTCACTATGCATTCACATCGACACTCCTGTCACTCACACAGCTCACCCTTCACTCACATGGGCACAGCACTCACCCTTCACTCACACCACGCAAACAAGCACATCACTCACCTTGGAGTTGCACCACTCACTCTGCACTCCCTCCTCTCACCTTGCACTCACATAGACACACCTCTCAGCCTGCACTTATTCAAGTACCTCTGTTCACCCTGCCTGCACAAAGGGACAGTAGTCTGCCAGAACTCATATGCACACACCATCACCCTGTGCTACTTTCACGATGCACTTACTAGTCACTCTCACAGATCATCATTCACTATTGCTGCTCACACTGCTCCACACACAGACACACCACTCACCCTGCATTTACACTGCTCACACCACCCTGCACTCACTTCTCTTACTCTGCACGCACTCCTCTCACCTGACACTCACGAGGACCCTCCTCTCACATTGCATTGATGCAACTCACCCGACACTCACATTGGCACATTATTCACCCTACACTCACATCACCCACGCTACACTCACACTATTTACCATCACCCAGCACTTACATGAGCACACCTTTTACTGTACACAAAGAAACATTACACAACTATCATGAATATACACATATTTCTACAAAGGCACCCACAGAATACATGCGCCTTCCGTAGTACTAGATGCCTACCTAATTCCATCTGCAACAACTTGGCTGGCGCAGGAGATAAGAGTGGACTTAAAATGTGGGATGGCATGAGGAAAGATAATAGTACTGAGGCTTTGGGGCATGGTGCTGGATTGAGAATCATGTAACACCTTCAGCCAGTCCTGGCTTACCATTCACCACAATGCTTCATCCCTGGACATGGAATTTTTTTTACCTTGTAAGTTGGGTCTGGAAATCCCAAAATGCAAAGTGTTACTGGATAAAATCCATGGTTACCGAAGAAGTAAGACATTTCAAAGGTTAGTTGGATGCTGTGATATTACAAGTTAGAATGCGGATTAGTTCATTTCCAGTACTGTAACTGCTTGATCCATTTTGAATGAGGGAACATCCTTAATGTAAACCTCTATTCGGCAATAGGATTAGCCTATCAACAAAAACATAGTCCACAGTGTAGTTAATGCACATGATGCTTTAGGAATATTATTAGCAAATACTATTACCGCATAGTAAAGTAGTCTTCCGATTACAGACTGCCACATCAGTACTTTTTTTTAGGAGACTGAACCCCCCTCAGGATCCACAGGAATATGACAATCACTGTTTTTTTGCAATGGCAGCACATGCCTTCTGCCCAATCAAATATTGTTCTCAAGATCACCAACATGTGAACGGAGACAAAGGCCCTTTCTCAGGTTTGCTTCTTGAAACTCTTTTTCTGTTGATCCCATATGATCAGGTGACTGCTGCGATGTGCCTACAGGCCTAAAATATATTCTCATTGGATAAACTAAAACTGTACATTCAGTCAACAATGGGTGAGGAACATTTTTCTGGACTTGCAATGTGTTGAAGCCTAGAAACAGTGTGAAATGCAACAAAACATATGTTTGTTATACTATCACTTTTGTCCAATATGTTTAAACTGCACAATTTGTCACTTGTTTTTCCTCATACAATGGCTATGAGGTTAGCTACGACCCCGTTTTTGCAAATGCTTGTCCTGCCCCCTTCTGGGAGCAAGGCTGACTGTAGGGTGGTGCGACTGGTGCAGCCGCACCTGCCGCTGACTTTGGTGGGAGGCAGTGTGTTTAAAAATAACTTTTGGTTTAAAAGCACATGCACTTACGAGTGCATCCAGCAGTTTTCAGGCAACAATAAAAATGTCAAGAAAACTCTGGTGATTAATGTTCCTACTGGTGAGAGATTGGAATTTTGTCTAGTGGCAGTTGACTCATCGTATAGTAGTGCAGAGGGTTAATGTGCCAGCTGCAAAGAATGTGTACCACGCAGATCACAGAACTGAATGTGAGTGAGCTATGTGTAGCACTGTAAAAAAATGAAATTTTCGTCAGAGAGAGGCTGTGATGAGATGAGGTGCATTGTTGGAGAGTGGTAGTGAAGAAATTCATAGAGAAGGAGGTCATTGGGAGGGGGTGCCAAAAGACTGTCATACCCTATATTGACCATAGTAGGTACTTTGGCACCTCCACAATTGGCTACTGGTGTACCCTTGTAAGCCCCTAGTATATGGTACTGAGGTACTCAGGGCATAGGTACACCAGGGGTCTCCCATGGGCTGCAGCATGTATTTTGCCACCCATGGGAGTCCACTTAAACTGTGACTACAGGCCTGCCGTTGCAGCTTGTGTGAGTTGGTGCTTGCCCCTCTCATGACAGATATATGGTTCCTCATATCTAAGGTCACTACACTTAAAACCTATAAGTCACTTCTATGGCAGGCTCTTCAGTCCGGTGCGCAGCGTACTTGGATATAAGTGTGAGTGTGCCACTGTATGAGCAGGACACCCCTACAAACCCCAGAGTCGATTCTCCAGGTTTGTAAGTGCAATCTGCCATTTAATACACATAGTGGACATCAGTCATTACGAGATGTTTAATTATGTAGTGGCTGCCCCGAACTCAGTCATGTTTAGTATCAAACATGTTGGAATTATACCACAACACCAATTCCAGTGTTGGAAGTATGATCCCATGTAATGGGGACTTCCTTGGGTACCCCCCGAGTTGGCCAACCCTTTCCTTAGGGTACTTAAGGGCTTACTTGTGGGTGGGTCCTTAGATTAGTTGTGGGATAAGACTAAAACTGCGTTGATCTTCAACCGTCTGGACACTTGGACTTCATTGGACTTTGACTGGAACCAAGACTGCACCTAGGAAGAGTTCTCCTGCTCCTGGTCTCACTGTTCTTCAAGTCTTCATCATCATCTGTGTCTGTGCTTTTTCCAGGTTCTTCAACAGACCTGTGGGCATCAAGGACACTCAAAGAAATCTCCCTTGGATTGAAGGAGTCTCTCCCCTGCATCTACAGGCAGCGCAACGAAGCGGACCGGTCTGCTGCTATCGTCGTCCTACGGATTTCCCGAGGCTCAGCAACAAAGGTAGTGGTTCTACAACTCCCTCAAGGCCTGACCTGTCCTCTTCAATTTTGAGGCCTGTATCCCTCATCGGAACTGCTGGGACCAAACCCCTGTGCACCGCGGTTACCTGCCGTTGCCAAAGCTTGTTGGCTGTGCACTCTAGTAGAGATCTTTGGACTACAAGAAGCACCAGCCTCCAGCAACTCTTCCCTCCAAAATCAGCATCCTCACCACATCCTCTATTCTGTGGGCCGTCATCTTTGGTGAGCTGCTCGGGGTTCTCTTGTGACTTCTGTGCTTTCAGCCTGTGGGTCCTCCTGAAGGTCTGCTACTGCATCAGTGGTCTGCCATGCTTGCTCGGGGCCTGCTCTGACTCTTCTACTGTTGGTGAGTCCCTTGGACTTTGCTGTTCCCAACGTTGGTCCTTTTTTGTCTTCCATGCCAGTTGCAGCTACCAAGGCTTGTTGGTGCACCTGCCGGACACAACCACTTAGTCACCCTTGGATTCCACTGGACTTCTTCAATGTCTTCTCCAGAGGCATTTTCTTCTAGGCCTTCCATTGTCGTCTACAGAGGTTTCTGACGTCTCTTACCCCCTTTGCACCTGGCTTCTCTGCTATAGGTAACCTGGTTCCCATGGGTGGGGTGGCTGTTCAAACTTCCATCCTTCAAGGGAATTCTTCAGGGTCTTCTGGTAAGGGTCCTTCTTCTGCAAAACTGCAAACGTGACTTCTCCATTGACTTCCATTGGGCACTCAGCTGTGTTCCCACTTTGCACACAGCCTCCATGGGGTTCCTGAGTACTTACCTTGGGTGGTTCCTTGTGTCCACAGCTCCTCTGGGTCTTCTGGTCCAAGCCCCGTTCTCCCTTGCAGTTCACATTCCACTTTTTCAGTATATGGTTTTGTCGCCATTGTAGTTTATGCTACTTACCTGATTGCATTCGAAGTTTTCTTGTGTATTGTGTTGATATCTACTTATAGGAGATATACCTATGTGTTAGTGAGTGTTGTGTAATAAATAGAAATATACTTATATAAACACTGTCTGGTTCTTTTTTATTTCACTTACACTACAGATTACTCTAATAAAATAAGCTGCTTAACACTCCTTCAAGATTAGCCTGAATGCTGCTCGCCACAACTACCACTTTGAGAGCTTTCTATGGTTATCAAAGACCACTAAAATCATCATAAGGGTTGCCTGGATTAGTGCAAGGTGCATCACTTAAATAAGTTTTGCACGATATGCTAAATCAGCCTCCTACAGCTACCATGTACGTTACTAGAGAAACAACAACAACATAATGGCTGAAGAAGAAGAAAACAATAAATAAGCAATTCAATTAAAATAATGTTAAAAAAAACAACTCGGAACCATTAGTAGTCTAGAAAACATTTGGACTAGCATAGACACGAGTGCTCTAGGAGTAGGAAAAAACAACAAACATGAATTACTAGTGAAATGCACACAAAGCAATAATTAGACTTGTGAAAACGTTATCACTGTGTAATGTCAAAGAACAGGATCCGGTGTCTCTTGCGAATTGTGACTGGACCTCTTCACTAACTGTTCGGATTTCAAAGCAACCAGCGCATATTGCATCTCAATGCACCTGTTTACACACATGGTATACCTCAATCATGTGTTCCAGTTCGACAGGAGGCCTTTTCCCACCAAGCAAAACAGAGCAGCAGCCCTTAACAAGGAAGGTGACAAGTGAACAGCAGAATGCTCCCCGCCTGTTGCATGGCATCTAGGCGGGCGGTAAGAGGCAAAGATGCCAAATGCAGAAGGAGTGCATGAAAGAGGAAGAAAGAGAAAGAAGTATGCGGCGCAATGACCACAGCTGCAGAACTCGAGAATTAGATTAGAGTCTTGGCATTGGTTCAATGTCCTGTGATCATGGGCAAATCACATAAGGAAGAAATAAAATGTATGTGAACTTGTGTAACATAAGTTGTGCTCATGTAAAGCACTTCACTGCCTTCGGGTCCAGACATAGTCGTGGCTATATAATACAAGAAAATAACGAGAAACAGGCAGTGGGAGTAGGCAAGAAATAGCACCTCAATCATGTCGGAAGCAGTGGAATGGCACAGAATTAACTTGAATTAATCTGTGCTCAGTCCCTGCTCCACAGAAGTGACCGGAAATTACTTTACGTCTGCAGTGGCCTATTAAGAAGGCTCTAAAGAAGACACATGGGAAGTCAACAAATGGTAAGTAGCGGGCAGGCTCCAAGCTCTTTTTCGTATACAACAGTATCTCGCAAGCGAGTCGTATGTGCTAACAATTTTGAAAGAATTTAAAAAATTGATGCGCCCATCTCTGTATCTGAGCCCCATGCCTGCTCTTTGACCATTGCCCACCAGCTCGAACGCCTTAGGCGCACTTTGACCCTTGGTTCATTAACATAACGGAAATTACTAATTGTATAATTGAACAAGTTGATGTTTGAACCTTTTAATCTGTATATATTGTAAACTCTCCTGCGCCGTATGCTGTGGTGTTTTTCACGTTGTCACCTGCGCCGTTACTTCACTGTCACGAGCACTTTGTACACATTCCACTAGGGTTGCCTGGGTATTTATACCCAACAGTGCTTTAACAACTGTTTTGTACATTTACTGATCTTCTTATAATATATGCCGCCTATGGGCGCATGGATTGAATTATTTGAAGCCTCCTCTCTTTTGTTCGCCTACTGTAATGTCTTGTACATACAAGTTTAAGTAATTACAATAACTCCTGCTGAGATATTGTTGCATTTATACTGCTCTTTGCCCAGTGGCATCACAACAATCTCTTTTTAGGTCTCGCCTAGGCAGCGCATGCGCTGTCTCTCTGAGACATCTAGTTATCTGTATAGCGAGGGTAATCCCACCTACTGCTTGCCTCCTGCTTGCAATTGGCTTCACTGTGATTTCCGACCTCCCTATTGGTTGCTGGTATGATGCATAACTTTCGTTTTTATCGGAAGCAGCACCGACCAACTACTATCATATTGCGCTGTAGGGCTTTGTCCAGTTCCTTTAGGGACTACTTGTGTTTTTTTTTGCTGTCCTCGACGCTTCCTACCACTGTTGTGTTTCTTGTGGCTGGTAACCCTCCTTCTGTGTGTTTGCTGTTGGCTGCTCCTGAACGTGCACTGCAGCGTCTGCAAACTCCTGTGTGCTGCATGAAGCACCCCTCCTCCTCACCTCCCGTCTCACTCCACTCGGTATTACAACAATTATCAAACTCCTCTGTGCGGCATGAAGCACCCCTCCTCCTCGCCTCCCGTCTCACTCTACTCAGTATTACAACAATTATCGGGGTTTCGTGACATGGCGCCTGGTTCCCGCATATGTTTAATGTGCACGGACGCTTTCCTTGGTGTTGTCACCCCCCACTACCACCCGCCCCTCGCGCCTTGTTTACTCTTGTTCTATAATGGTGGTGGTGGCTGCCGCACGCATCACTCGTGTGAAATGCTGTGTCCTTTCTCTCTTGCTGTCCTAGCTCTCCACTGCTCTCTGCCCCCATTGCCTACTATGTTTGTACATCTTGTTCGCTCCTGCTCTCTACCCTTTTTTTTCTCCTAGCCCTCTGCCTCTCCTGCTTACTGTCCTTTCGTTGCGGCTAAAAATGGGATTTCTAGTTTTCATTTTCTGTGCGCTATATGCGCTTTCACTTTTATCTTTTTTCCATTATGGCGGCAGTGGTCTCCGCACACATCAGTCATGGGAGGCGCTGTGTCTTTTCTCTCTTGCTGTCCTAGCTCTTCACTGCTCTCTGCCCCTATCGCCTACTATGTCTGACCATCTTTTTTGCTCCTACTCTCTGCCCCTCTTCCTTTCATTGCGGATAAAAATAGGATTTCTCTAAGAAAGATCAGGAGGGTGCCACTTTGTAGTTCAGGCAAGAAGCACATTTTAAATGAGCTAGATGAATTTTAGCTCCAAAGCAGGTAAAGGAATCTATCATTCTCCATTTTATCCTTTTATCGCATACATGTGCTCCGGCCCATTTTCGTCTCCGTCAATTATCTACAAGAACCCACTCTGGTCGGATGGAACTTTTTACTTGCCCAATAGCGTGGAGGGAATAAACACAATTATCGAAGAATGCTGTCCGCAATTTGTCATAATCAAGGACTCGAGACTTAATCTCTTGGCTCTCTGGCTTTTATTATCAACATAAACATTTGAAGATACAAACTCCTCAATACGAGGCACAACAAATACATAGGCACTAACACAAATGCTACTCTACGAAGAATCCGCATACGACTAAAAATAACTAAAAGCACAATTTCTAAAAGCATGAGGTAGAAAACTACCAAGCCAATGTCGATATTAGGGACACTGGACCATACCATCTCTGTCCCTACTCTGTACTAGATGTCATCCCTACTTAGCAATCCCTTGAGACCCTCAAATCGAGAAAAGGTGTCAGAGTGAAACTTCCTAAGAAGTCTTCACTTGGAGAGCTTGATCTATAAAAGTGCCTCCTCTAGCGCCTCGCCTAACTCTTCTCTGCTCTGGGCTGCTCTGTTCTGCCTCCACCCTCGGGGCGCTTTCCCTAATACAGAACCCCAAATCTCAGAACACGCCCTTTTACACCTCCTCTCCAGCCGGGTCATCTTTCAGTAATTTTCCCTTGAGCGCTGTCCAGTTCCATCGTCCATCAGCTTGGCCTTGAGTCCCAGACACCGTCCACACTAGGAGTTACGATTGGAACATTCCAATGCACTCCCATGTCTGGCTTTAACTACATAAGTCAATTCGTGAACAAAGAACTTCTCTACTAACGAAGCAACTGTCCTTGCACCTGGAGTGAGATCATGGAATGCAGACATACTTCACATCTTTTAACTTTGCAATTTACTACAGCCTAAAACCTCTACTGGAATAAAACCTTTTGGCCTATTGCCCTCGGCTAACATAAGAAAATAACAGGCCTTTCTCCTCAACGATATATGTGAATTCTGGCCACTACTCGGTTACACAAGCATGCCTAAATCAGGCTATTGACATTTACGTCTTCCCTTTCATGTATGTTTAAACAATCTACATGCACGTATTCTAGGTTACACATTTTAACGTCACATTGCGTTTATATATATATACTAAAACTCTATGCATTTCTCCAAATACATTCACAATACTCTTATACATTGCTAACACTTCTAAATTAAATCGATACCTTACACATTTCTTAAACATTTCGCACACAAAATACCTGAGTACACATTTGATTATATGCGGGTGCCAACTAACAGTGAATATAACGCACCCCTACAATTTTCAACCTTTTAAACGCTACATCAGTTCCCCCCTTTGATGACATCTGTCATCACCATTACAACCTCTCTTCTTTATAACTGATTTAAACAGTACTGGTCATTGCTCTGCCATGTTGAACTCCCTCCATTCTCTTAAGACTCTCATATTGTTGATCCTAAAATTTCGCCATTCTCTGCTCATTTCCTCTAAGAGCTCTTTCGACCTTGCC
The DNA here is from genome assembly GCF_964204655.1 of Triturus cristatus. Taxonomy (NCBI): domain Eukaryota; kingdom Metazoa; phylum Chordata; class Amphibia; order Caudata; family Salamandridae; genus Triturus; species Triturus cristatus. The sequence continues at coordinate 154,996,949 of NC_140580.1, forward strand.
TCCTTGATACCACTTCCAAGCTTTCACACATCCCCACAAACAAATCACACAAACCACAGCAATGATAATTGGCTTCAATACCGATCCAAGAAATCCCCTCCCCAAATTTGCAAACCATGTTCCCACTCTACCAAATCCCTGTCCAATCTTTTCCCACACATTCTCCTCCGTTAAATCCATAATTTCCTTGTGAATAGTTGTGATGTTATCTATGTACTTCCCCAACTCCTTCGTATTGTCTGGAATATATGTGCAGCATTCTTGAACCTTCAATAATTTGCAGACCCCGCCCTCTTTAGCTAATAACACGTCTAACGCAAGCCGATTCTGCATAACCATATTCCGTATCGACAACATCTCTCCAGTCACCAACAAGGATCTCGCTGTATTCATTGACAGCTCGTCAACTACAGTCGCCAACCTTCTGATCTTCACTTCATTCAAAACCACACCCATACTAGGTATCATTGCTCCATATAGATCACCAATCACTGCACCTGCATTTACAGTCCTACGTCTTCTAGAATGTTGTCTCGTCTCTAACAGCTCCAAGTCCTCCGTGTGATAAATCTTCGGGAATATAATAGCCAAATAACATATGCCGTACCAATTTGCAGGCAATCTTACATAAGCATTCTTCCCACATACATAATACACTGTCGGAATCACCTGTACTGCACCTTGCATAAAGTCCTTAACAGAAGTCTCCATAGTGAAGGTCTGGGAACAAGTGCTATGTCCCACTGCAACCTTATCAGTAGCTGATTGAGGGCGTCCAATACACAAATTCCCTTTCTGCGCTTCATCTAATGCAAGTGGTCCATAGCTTCCCTTGGACTTGTGAGATTTCTCCTCCTCAGTCCAATCTACTGAACTATCTCCGGTGTCTTGAGCCTGGGTCAATTTTCTATATCTGTCCTCTACCTGGTCAATGAATTTCTTCTCCGTCTCGGACAATGCACATGTCAGGTTATGCCTGTGAGCATGCGCAGTATCCAACTTCACAGTTGGTCTAAAATACTTCAGGAGTCTGTCCTCTTTCTTATAATAGTCGTACTTATTCAAATGCTTGATTGCTGGAACTTCAGGAAGTACCGTATCAAAATTTGAAAAGAAATACTCGAACTGCCTCCTGTCGTAAAATAAACTAAGCAACAAACTACAGGAAATCCCATATGTCAAAGGGAGATGATGATACTTGATACCTTCATCTACGGAAGCAGGCAACTGCATACACACATAGCAATCCTTCACATCCATCGCATCAACATACTCGTACAACAACTTCGCATAAGCATTGAGTTTAAAATCACCCTTCGACAAATCCATGTGGAGTCTACGGTCCTCCCTTGACTTTGATGTTCTCTGATCTCTAATATTGACACCTCTCTGCCCTGGGGTAATAGGTGTAGGTGCTCCCTGAACCTCCCCCTCCTGCCTGTGGGCCACCATGTACGAACTTATCACTACTGCAAATATAGTGACTATCACAACTCCTACCAATGTGCCTACTATTAGTCTAGCCCTACGATGTGTGTTTGCAGGATCTGCCATCTTCGGATTATACTCAATGTTCAATACAGTCTCTGGAATAATAAGTGTCTTTCTTATTAATGTCTCTTTTGCGAACTTTGGCAGACCTCCCTAACTTTCTTCGTTCTACAACGGAAGGTCCCTAATTTTATTCTTCTTCCACTCGGGTCTAGGTTATCTTCTTTTTCCTGCCTTACAACACTCTTGAATCAGTCCAAAATAACTGTTGGTCCCAACAGTTCTAGGACCCCCTGCAATATCTCAAGCTTAAGAATGGTCAGTTCTTGTGGAGCTGGCACAACTGTGAACGTCGGGAAATCCAAAGTATCCAAGATCATACCACGAATGACGCTTAGAAATTGTGGATTCGGGATGTTGATGGTCAGGATTCCATCGATCTCCAATCCTGGAATTCTCAGCAACACTTCCACTCTCGGAAACGGAGCACTGCTGACCAATGTCATTGACCTCAATCTTCCCGTGCTCGGTAAACCCGGCATCAGTCACTGGATATGCCCACTCCGGTGAAGCGTATTTCTGACTTGGCACTCTAGTTCTTCTTGACCTTCTCAGAGTACCTTGAGGATGCTCCTCGTCACTCAATTCTGCTTCTGGCTCCTCCGAAACTGGTGCGAGATCTGTGCTCGGCGCCAACCTCAGGTTTACCCGTTTCTGTCTCGCGGGCCAAACCCTTTCTGCTTCTGTGGCACCTCTGGCCTCTTCCTCGATACCCAGTACACTGCTCTCTCCTTCTTCAGCAGAACTCGATTCAGAACTGCCCACTACACCTCTTGCTTCTTCTCCTGTTTCTGGTTCTGGGCTTCTCTCACGTTCTCCTTCAGCTTGATTCAGTGCACCACCAGCTGCTTCAGCAACCCTTACAGCTTGACTTGCCCTCTCAGATGGCTCGGCCACCTCAGCTGGATTTTCGTTCTCGAGAGGGGCTGTGTCTTCTATGGGTGCTGGGACTCTACGGGTATGGGAAGCATGCACCCAGTTCGGTAAACCTCCACACTTGACTGCTGTGTTCGTGATGAGGATCACTTGAAACGGCCCTCGCCACCTAGCATCCAGGCAGCTCTTCCTCACGTGCTTGCGAACCAGGACCCAATCGCCTGGACATAGGTCGTGGCACAGGTCACTCGCAGCTGGAACCGTTGCTGTCTGCACCTGCTGAGACACAGAACGGACCACGTCCGCAAGGCCTTTACAATAGTCCAGGATCATATCATCAGTGATATTTATCAGAGCAGTGGCAGGTATTGCAGGCAAATGCATCGCCCTCCCCATGAGGATCTCATGGGGTGACAATCCAGTCCTTCTATCAGGCACACTTCGGAGGCTCATGAGAACTAAGGGTAATGCGTCAGGCCATTTCAGGGACGTCGACGAACACACTTTCGCCATTCGAGCTTTTAAAGTTCCATTCACTTGCTCCACTATCCCTGAAGCTTCTGGTCTATAGCTACAATGTAACCTCTGATCTATATTTAAGGCGGCATAAAGCAACTTTATGACTTCACTGTGGAAATGAGTTCCTCTATCTGATTTAAAAGAGGTCGGGAACCCTTACCTTGGAATGAGTTCTCTCAACAATAATTTTGCTACCGTAAGTGTGTCACATCTACGTGTAGGGTATGCCTCCACCCACCTGGAAAAGACACATACTATGACTAATATGTACCTCAACCCATTACACTTCGGCATTTCAATGAAATCCAGCTGCATCCTATTGAAAGGTCCACATGACCTCCCTATGTGACTCAACGTCACAGCTGTCCTCTTTCCTACATTCATCTGTTGACAGGTGACACACCTCTGGCACACAGTTTCGGCCACCGCCCGAAACTTCGGGTTATACCAAGTTTGGCGAAACACTCGCATCATTGCGTCTCTACCAAGATGTACAGCACCATGTATCAACCTCGCCATGGGGTTCAACAAACATTCTGGCAACACCGCTCGTCCATCATTCGAAACCCATATATCCACATCTCCTTTATCACATCCAGCTCGTATCCAGCTGTCTCGCTCCTGATCCGAAACCCCTTCCTGAAGCTGCTTCAGTTCCTCCCATGAGTCTGCCATTGCTAACATCTGATCATACACCGTTTTCTCCTCAGTTTCCTCAATGTGGTTCTCCGTGTAATTACATCCCTGCTCTGCACAAAACCGGGCAACTTCGTCGGCATAATTATTACCCAATGAAACAAAATCATTTCCCTTAGTGTGTGAAGAACACTTAACAACAGCAATCTCATCAGGACCTTGCAATGTTTCAAGCAATTTTCGCACATGGTCACCATTTCTAATGGGTGAGCCTGAAGATGTCATGAACCCTCTCTGGGACCATAGCTGTCCAAAGTCATGAACCACACCAAACCCATATTGGCTGTCCGTGTAAATAGTTACACGGATCTTGTCGGCTGCGAGTCAAAGCAATAAGCTCAGCCACCTGCGCGGAGTGTACTCCTTCTAAACAAGCGGCTTCAACCACCCCCGTGATGGTGCATACAGCAAACGCTGCTCTCAATCGACCGACACTGTCTCTTAAGCATGAACCGTCCACAAAGAAAATCTCATCTGAAACTGGGAGCGGTTCATCAACAATGTCTGGTCTCGGTTTGGTGCATAGTTCAGTCACATCGAGACAATCATGGTCCTCACAATCTTCATCATCATCTACATTTGGGACAGGTAACAATGTAGCAGGATTTAAAACAGCACACCTCTTCAGTATCACATCATCGGCTGCAAGGATGACTTGCTCATAACGAGTCAGCCTATTATTCGTGAGGTGCTGTGTTTTAGTCCTAGTCATCAACAGTTCAACGGAATGTGGCACATGTACAGTAAGAAGATGACCCATCACAATGCTCTCACATCTTTCGATGCTGACACCTGTTGCAGCAACGGATCTGAGACATCCGGGCAACGCAGAAGCTACTGGATCTAAAGTAGCTGAAAAATAGGCAACTGGTCTACGGACAGCTCCATGATTCTGAGTTAACACTGCTAATGCGCAACCTTCTCTTTCGCAGCAGAATAACGCGAATGCCTTGTTGTAATCCGGCATTCCCAACGCAGGAGCGCTACATAAGGCTTCTCTCAGCCTCAGAAATGATTTCAAACAGTCGTCGTCCCATGGTACCGGATCACTTACGTCCTTTCGCGTCAGCCTCTGTAAAGGCTTCGCTTCAAAGGAAAAGTTTGGGATCCACTGGCGGCAATAACCCACCATTCCCAAAAACATTCTAACTTCCCTCTGCGTCGAGGGAACTGGCATTCTCAGAATCGCATCAATGCGATCTGGAGACACCTTTCTTTTACCCTTCTCAATTCTGTGCCCCAAATTCTGTACCTCAGGCAAACAGTATTGCAGCTTGTTTGGGGACACCTTGTGACCATTTTCTCCCAGGAAATTCAACACCGCAATCGTATCAGTTCTGCAAGCGTCTTCTGTTTCCGACGCAACAAGCAGATCATCAATGTATTGCACTAAAACAGAGTTTTGTGGCAACACAAGACTTTCGAGGTTTTTCTTCAAAAGTTGATTAAAAATCGATGGACTCTCTGTATACCCCTGTGGGATACGACACCACGTTAATACACGGTTCTCTAGTCTAAATGCAAAAAGAAATCTGCTCTCTTCATGTAGGGGAATCGAAAAAAATGCTTGACACAAGTCAATCACTGTGAACCATTCAGCTTCACATGGGATCTGAAACAGGATCACAGATGGATTCGGTACCACTGGACAACATGGAACAACTATGTCGTTTATTTTTCGCAAATCGTGCACTATCCTGAACTTCCCACTTGGTTTCTGCAGTCCCATAATGGGCGAATTGCATGGACTACCCAGGATTTCCATCAGTATTCCCTGCTTAATCATGGACTCGATCACAGGTTTAATCCCTGCAATTGTCTCAGGAGATAATTTGTACTGAGGGGCTCTCGGGAACTCCACATTTGGCATGATCTTTATCCTCACTGGATCCACTCCCCTGACTAAGCCAATCTCCTCTCCACTTAGGTCCCACACATCGATGGACACTGAGTCCCTCAAATCAAGTGGAAGCTCCTCCACTGTCAAAGCTGGGTACATTTCCACACACACCCGCTGATTCGCAACCTTAAAGGTCGCGTCACCGTCTCTTGTCTGTACCTCTACTCCTCTCGGGGTACAGTAAATTGTGCAATTGAGCTTGCACAACAAGTCTCTTCCTAATAAACAAACAGGACTAGAATCGCACACCACGAACTGGTGTCGATCCCTAAAATTTCCTATCCTGACTGGAATCGGTTCTGTCAAAGGGCTAACTAGCCTCTTATTCGCCACCCCAACAACCTGTATGCTTTCCCCAGAAAGGGCTATGCCTGGAACTACTGCCGATCTTATAGTCGACCTCGTAGCCCCCGTATCGACCAAAAAGGTAGTAGGGTGTCCATCAAGCTCTGCTTCCACAAAGGGTCCTCTCTGATCTACCTCTAAGATGGCCCTAAGTATGCAGTCATCGTCTTGGCTTGAACTTAACCGGGCCAGCAAATCTGTATCCTTCTTCTTGCTTACTTCAAACATGGGCATCTGCAAATAAGTTCAAGCTCCCTGCTGTATGTTCTGTATCCTGGGTGGCTGGGGAACCTGCACCTGCGGGACGCCTGTCCCCCCTTTCATCATTTCACCGTCTGTGCCTGTTCCGCCCCAGGGACCTGAGCTATTCCTCCCTCCATCTGTTGCTGGTTCCAGGGGTTCAGGGGACACTCGCGTCTCCAGTGTCCCACCTGGTGACACTGGTGACACGCAGTCGTCTTTTTCAGTATCGCTACATCCATGCCAGTCCTAGGGTCTATAGGCCTTGGCCTCCCCTGCCCCTGTACGTTCGGATTTCCTACTTGATAGTTTCCCTGTCTCCTTACCACTGGTCCCCGAATTCGGTGGTCCCTGAGTGGCTTGCATCTGTATAAACAACAAATTATCTTTCAGCTTCTTATGCTTCGACTCAATCTCATCCGTGCAGTGCCTAGCGTACCGTAAGATTTCATCCACGGGCTTATTCTGCCAACAGATCAAATGCTGCTGTATCATGAGACTAACCTCTGGCTTCAAACCCAACACAAACTTAGAAACGAACTGTCCCATATCTTTCGTTTCTAACTCGTCTAGGCCACTGTACTGCTTAAAAGCCTTCAAGAGCCTCTCGTAAAACTCATGTACTGTCTCCTTTGGTTCCTGCACTGTCCTGTCTATTTTCACCCAATCAATGTCTTGCGGCGAAACCTTCGATTTCAACCAGGTAATTACCTTATCATACAGCCTCATCACCGCTGGCGACGGACCATTTGTAATCATGTTCCTATCAGGCTCATAGTCCGGCCAATCAACGGCAACCTTGCATGCGTTCCACAAATCTCCCGGAACCACAATATCAAATAAGGTATTTAGATCGATCCATAATACCTTTGAAATCTTAACAAAGCGCTCAACTTGCTTGTACCACTCTGCAGGCTTCTCCCTGAGCCTGGGAAAGTCATTTGTAAATGATGCCAAATCACCCCTGCTCCATGGTACATGCACATATCCCCCGTTCGCCACTTCCCTCAAAGGGAAGGTCTTTGCCAGTGTCAACCCTCCACCCGGAGTTCCTCCTTCCGCTCCCTTAGAGCTCTTTTTCTTAGACCATTTCTCCTCCCATTTATCAAGCATCAGCCATACTCGCATGGCTAGAATCAGTTCTCTGGTATGTGACCTTAATCCAACAACCCTTTTCTCCTCCAACTCCCGCTCAGTATAATGCATCCTATGACTTCCTTGCAACGTCCTAGTCTTGGATAAATCCACCTCATATTCCTTCGCCAATCCCCTTAATTTCTCGTGTGCAATTCGTGCTTTACGAGTCACATCTTTCGCTACAAAGAACAGCTCATCCGGGTTGTATGTTACTATTCTCTCAAGAGGTAGACTTCCATATATTATTTTATCTACCTCTGCCTTGAGCCTTACTATGTCTAGCATCCCTGCTTTCAAAGCTCCTCTCAACACCTGACAACTTGCTTCATGTCTCTCGTCATATTCACATTCCGGTTCCTTCTCTCTACTCTCCTCTGGTGCTTCCATGAGAGCAGAACGACTCATAAAATTAGCCCGATCTCTCTCCGATTGGACTGCATTTGGGTTCTGATGCCTCTCTGATGGTACCCACGACCTTAAATCTGATTTTGACTCCATCAGATTTCTCGGCCTCACTGGTCTCTGTTCCTCTTCGCCCCTGGATGTATCTGACACCGCTACCAAGGGTGTACTCCATTGTACAGGGCTTGGAGGTCGGGCCATTGCGCCCTCCAACCCACTTTCCTCGCTTTCCCTCCTCGTTCTTTCAGCTACCCGTTCGGACCTCTCCATGTCCTCTGATTCCAGACTATAAATCGACACAATCGGTCCAATGGTGACCGGTACCCTCAGTGCATCCGGTAACCTCATCTCTCTCTCGATCCTCCCACTAGCCTCAGACTGACTCCATGAACTCTCGGTCCCAAACGAGACCATCCCTTCTACTCGAGTCTCGGGTTGAATTGTTACCCTTCTAGTTTCCCCTCTCTCACCCCACCTGTCTTCTGCCTCTTCTGGGTTGTAAGGAGGTGGTCTCTTCTCCAACAGTCTTTCTAATACTCCATCATCAGAATCACTTTCTTCCTCCTGTGCTCTCACATGCCTTATCCCCATCGAGTCTATTAGTAAGGGGTACAGTTTCTCTTCCTCAATTGCCTGTACTCTCCATCTTTTCTCCGCTGCATCCCACCTGGCATCTTGGAATGCCCTAATCGATTTTCTCACCCTTTCCTGATTCCTTCCCTTTTCTTTATCATGCGCTGCTCTAATCCATGCATGTAATGCTTCGAATTGTGTTGGCCTTGGCAAGGGTCTTAAGGACGCCATCACAGACTTCAGCTGATACAGCACCGCTAGTCTGAATGAGCCGTACCTCGGGAAAGCTAGTTCCCCTTCACTTTGTGTAATCTTATGCCAATTCTCGATCCAAACTATGGTATGTAATCCCACATTCTTTGCCATATAATGTGCTGGGGTATCCTCGGGAGGGGCTTCTTCTCCCTTCCAAGTAACCACATGCTTGTCGCCTCTACACAATTCTCGTAAAACCCTAAGACACTTCATGACGAACGAGTTCGATCTCGCGCTCTGTTTACTTCTTGCTCTTAAATCCTCCAATACCAGCGCGACTCACACCAACCGGCCTATCACAGCGCGACACTCTCTGACGTCACCTTCCTCCGTTCGCAGCAGTTCCCTTCACCAGACACGTTTCACGCCTACTCTCGTCCCATTCGTACACTGAAATAACCAATTAAGTTACTTCTCTGGCTGTCCGTCCACAGCCTCTGACTGTTCGTCCACAGTCTCTCGACCTTGTTGACCTCGATCGGCGACCGTCTGCCCCCGTCCGGCCAGACAGATCGCCCCTGATAGGTTACTAACACTCCGATCCACTCGCCACAACCCACGACCAGCGTTAAGTTGCCATACACACACACGTTCGCTCCCCCTATCTCGGTCCAGGGGATCGATGGTACCTCACGATCTCCTTTGGGTGGTCAACAAAATTTATCTCAGGTGTCTTCTACACCACAACTCCCGGGCTGCGCGCGCTCACAGCCTGATCTCACAATCACTCGACATACACCTCAACTCCGCAAGACATCAAACAACAACTCAACACCGCAACCTACAACATCTCATTTTGTTCATACTCACTCCTGGAACTGCTGCCTCCTGCCGCCCTGCTACTCGCCGTCGATGCTCATCTGCCGCCGTCGTCTCCCGCTCACCACCTGATGATTCACCATCACTTATCGTCTATGGTCCTCAAGGATCACTTATCCTTATCTAATCTAATCGTCCCTCGCTATCGGAAGTAACCATCCGTCTCTGCTACCAACTGCTCCGGCCCATTTTCGTCTCCGTCAATTATCTACAAGAACCCACTCTGGTCGGATGGAACTTTTTACTTGCCCAATAGCGTGGAGGGAATAAACACAATTATCGAAGAATGCTGTCCGCAATTTGTCATAATCAAGGACTCGAGACTTAATCTCTTGGCTGTCTGGCTTTTATTATCAACATAAAAATTTGAAGATACAAACTCCTCAATACGAGGCACAACAAATACATAGGCACTAACACAAATGCTACTCTACGAAGAATCCGCATACGACTAAAAATAACTAAAAGCACAATTTCTAAAAGCATGAGGTAGAAAACTACCAAGCCAATGTCGATATTAGGGACACTGGACCATACCATCTCTGTCCCTACTCTGTACTAGATGTCATCCCTACTTAGCAATCCCTTGAGACCCTCAAATCGAGAAAAGGTGTCAGAGTGAAACTTCCTAAGAAGTCTTCACTTGGAGAGCTTGATCTATAAAAGTGCCCCCTCTAGCTCCTCGCCTAACTCTTCTCTGCTCTGGGCTGCTCTGTTCTGCCTCCACCCTCGGGGTGCTTTCCCTAATACAGAACCCCCTAATCTCAGAACACGCCCTTTTACACCTCCTCTCCAGCCGGGTCGTCTTTCAGTAATTTTCCCTTGAGCGCTGTCCAGTTCCATCGTCCATCAGCTTGGCCTTGAGTCCCAGACACCGTCCGCACTAGGAGTTACGATTGGCACATTCCAATGCACTCCCATGTCTGGTTTAACTACATAAGTCAATTCGTGAACAAAGAACTTCTCTACTAACGAAGCAACTGTCCTTGCACCTGGAGTGAGATCATGGAATGCAGACATACTTCACATCTTTTAACTTTGCAATTTACTACAGCCTAAAACCTCTACTGGAATAAATCCTTTTGGCCTATTGCCCTCGGCTAACATAAGAAAATAACAGGCCTTTCTCCTCAACGATATATGTGAATTCTGGCCACTACTCGGTTACACAAGCATGCCTAAATCAGGCTATTTAAGAGGAAAAAACAGCTGTGATGCACTCAAAAAGAATCAATTTACAAACAATACACAAAACTTTGACTAGTAAATAAGCTAATACAATCGTGTGTGCACCAGGTTAAGTGGCTCTGCGAACCACTGAATACAACAGTACAAATGAGACCCAGAAGTGTATCTGGGGATGCCCAGTGCACTACAGAAAAACACTATCCAGTGTGAGTCCAACACATTCATAAACATTAGGTAACGATATATTTCTCATGAAACACATTTCAATATTGTGAGTCCAAAGATATTCTCTGTATCAAGCAGAATCAAATCGGAGTCATATGTTGATTGCACGACAATTCTTCTTTATTAGAATAACGATGTTCATGGTTGCTGTAGCGTAAAGCAGCAATAACAAATGTTCAAAATAACCGTCTCACTGTGTGAGTTTCCCAATGCATTTCGGGCTGATAAAGCAAAGCCCTTCATCAGGGGAATCTGTGAAGCATAAACAATAACGGTCTGTATAATTGTCATTACAACATATGTATACATTGATCTTTGCAATATGGTTCATACGAGGACAGGACTAGCGAAATGCCAAAAAGTGCGTGATAGTGGTGGAGAGAAGCTGCAAATAGAAATGAAAAAGGAAGAAACCGTGAAGGACAAATGACTGAGAAACAAAATCTAAAACCGTGATCACAAGCACCACGAGTACCAGTAGTGAACGAGCCATCACCCTGAACCGTGATTGAAAAAATCCAAAAGGTCTAAAACAAAATGACATACCAATGAACGGTCAGCGAATAAATGTCGGGTGAAATGAATACCGGACAAACGTCTGACGGGTTATAAAACCTAATCAATGAATGAATGAAGATTGAAGTGAGCAGACACATAGTATTATCAAAAAATGACCATCACCAAAATGCACAAAGAAAAACCGTCAAACCACTTACCCATGGGTAAGCGGTTTGACGGTTTTTCTTTGTGCATTTTTTTGACTACTTATAGCTCATAGTTCATTGTTCTTGGCTTACCCATTTCCATGGCGTGGTTTCATATTTTGCAGCAACTTTTTGAATTCTTCTTCTTTGGGCCACTGTCGCGCTCAGTAATTCATTACGTGGTAAGATTTCAGCATGTTATTTGGTGATGGTCATTTTTTGATAATACTATGTGTCTGCTCACTTCAACAACATATGTTGTAATGACAATTATACAGACCGTTATTGTTTATGCTTCACAGATTCCCCTGATGAAGGGCTTTGCTTTATCAGCCCGAAATGCATTGGGAAACTCACACAGTGAGACGGTTATTTTGAACATTTGTTATTGCTGCTTTACGCTACAGCAACCATGAACATCGTTATTCTTCGATAATAAAGAAGAATTGTCGTGCAATCAACATATGACTCCGATTTGATTCTGCTTGATACAGAGAATATCTTTGGACTCACAATATTAAAATGTGTTTCATGAGAAATATATCGTTACCTAATGTTTATGAATGTGTTGGACTCACACTGGATAGTGTTTTTCTGTAGTGCACTGGGCATCCCCAGATACACTTCTGGGTCTCATTTGTACTGTAAATCAGGCTATTGACATTTACGTCTTCCCTTTCATGTATGTTTAAACAATCTACATGCACGTATTCTAGGTTACACATTTTAACGTCACATTGCGTTTATATATATATACTAAAACTCTATGCATTTCTCCAAATACATTCACAATACTCTTATACATTGCTAACACTTCTAAATTAAATCGATACCTTATATATTTCTTAAACATTTCGCACACAAAATACCTGAGTACACATTTGATTATATGCGGGTGCCAACTAACAGTGAATATAACGCACCCCTACAATTTTCAAACTTTTAAACGCTACATCACATGTGACACAATATTCTGCTTCGAGCTCTCGGGCATACGTGGTACCGCAAGCTTCAAGCTCTCGGGCATACGTGGTACCGCAATACAATTTTTAATATGTACAGGCACAAACATTTGTCACTCTCTCCATTACCCGACTTCTACCTCTACTTATGTAAAAACAAGGCTGTTTTGTGCATCTGTGTGATAACGTTAATGCCTTTGCAATCTGTTTAGACAATTGTTTCCCACCTCATCTGAGCGCGATTCTGCTATGAACAGTCTTCCTCGTGCAGCCCTTACTGGCGGCTTCACCTCCTGCTACTCAGTGCTGTGGGCCCGCATGTGTGATATCCGTCAGTGGCCACATCCTCAGTGACCAGACCCGGTGTCAGGGGCCCGTTCACACCTCAAGAAGGGGCAAGGAAACCCCTTTCGCTCTGTCTGCAGTTTGGCACAGACTTGAGAAGGCAGCCTGAGGCGCAGATGGCTGAATTCCCCTGAGGTAAAAAGAATCAATATTGTATTAGTGAATGAGGGCTACAGAACCGCTTTAAGGTGCTTTGTACTAGAGGGGTGCGTTAGGTGCTTGTGAAAGGAGCAGGGGGTAAAGCGCTGAGGCATACGGATCACCACAGCAGTGCGCATTTCTAAACGGCTCACTGGAAGTTCTCTGGAAATTTGGTGCGGTAATACAGTAGCCGGGAAATTCAGATCCGTGTGTTACTGTATTTACCATGTGCAACGACTCTGTGGCATCATTTCGGACTTAGGAATAGGCATCACACCGAGAGGGCATGTTTCGCCTTGTTCTGGGCTGCACAAACTCAGAATAGGTGTTTTGTCTGCAAACATTTTGTCTGTTTTAACACCTCAAAATGGTGTGGGCAAAACATGGGTGTGCAGTGATTATCCCTAAAACACGGGTTCCTGGTTCAGGTACACTCGTAATGACGGCTGAAGTCAACCCACTAATGTGCCTTGTATCCTTCCAGGCCGATCAAATGAAAGATGCAACTCCGGTGTCAATACAGGGACTCACTGCACTGGGATGCTTCACGATGCATGATGCATGCACACACTGAGGCAGGGAATTTGCATTAATGTTATGTTTATCGTGCGCCCCCGCACGGTCAGCTTATGTGTCAACCTCCTTCGGAACCCAAGGAAAAAGGAAATGGGAACAGATACAAAAGAGTTGTAACATATTCAGGATGGTTGTGTGGTGCTCATTGATAATATAAGACTGAAACAGGGACAGGTCACACACATCTGATCAAACTGTGATGCGACAAAGACCCTAATCTGGCTAAGGATACAATGTAACAACTATGGCGTGTAATGTAGAAATGGCGACCCTTAGCATGACTGCGGACGGCTCTAGTGTCAGTGAGAATTGTGTCAGCAAAAGGTTATTGTCACCACATAAACAAAGACAAAGAATTACACATAACAAGCGCAGGCTTGGCAACTAGCTGGCTGTACTAGGACACATCAAATACAATGGGAGTCACAGTGCTGCCTCATGACTTAGGTGTCTAAAATAGCATAAGATAAACCGCACCCTGTACCCCATAGATGAACAACTATTTTTAGTTAAGACTTTGGTTATTGTTGGCATGTATCGTGAACCCATAAGGTTTAGAAGCACCTGGGAGTTCCTATATTTATGGTGCCTTCAAACTGAATACAAACAAAATATATGTCTAGAATAATAAAGGGTCAATGAAGACTGTTCCCTTTATAAAAATGGCTATCTGAAGTTATTGACATAGCTCATAATTCCTGTTGGGTCAGAAGGCACCTGGTGGTCCGTGTATCTATAGTGCCTTTAAAATACTCGCGTAACTGCGAGACCTATTGCATTGCAAATGCTTGTGTTATTAGGAAGAGGCCATTATTGAGCTGCATAAAAACAGAGCACCAGGACCTGATAGAGAACTTATTTAAATCCAATTTACCGCTTTCGGCCCAATTGCTCAGTATTTTCAGCAATTTTTCAGTTAGGCAGTCTCGGTCAAATTCGGTGATCAGGGCAGTTTATACGAAGTGAAGTAAATCTGACTTTGCTTGTTTATTTCTTATTACTTTAATATGTGCTGTAGTTAAGGTTATTGGGTGGATAGTTTTGAACAGGCTGATGATATGGGCCAAAGATGCAATATTCTGTCAGATGTACAGTATGGTTTTAGATCTGGTCTACGGACCATTGACCACTGTCTAAACCTTAATTTCATTGTCACTAAATACACAGGGTCTCATTTACGAGGCACTAGCTTCAGTTTTGCGCCTCCAGAGCTGCACTTTTTTGATGCTCCGGTGATGCAATGTGCTGCAGCATATTTACAAGGCCATCAAAACCACTGTATGTGACTTTGCATGGTCCTGTATACATGTGCTCCACTCACACAGAACACTAGTGAAAGAGGAGTTCCATGGGTGTTGATGTGGGTGTTCCCATGGAACATTCATGGAATCTGAAGTGTTCCCAGATTTATGAGGAATCGTAAACCTGGGAATGTGTCAGAGTCCTTCGCCTCCCCGAGGGGAGGCATAGGAGTGGCTCAACGAGGATAAATTATTTTATTTCTCCTCATTTTTCCTCTTTCTATGCCTGCTGCATTCTGCAGCAGACATAGAAAGAGAAAAATGCCATCAATGATTATTTTTTTGCAGGAAGGTGTCCCTTCCTGCACAAAAACAATCATCCCCGTAACGTAGGCACCCTTGCAACAAGATGCAAGGGTGTCTGTATTGGGCCACGGCTGCTGTTTGTGCATTGGGTCAAGGGAGAAGGACAGGAATGCGACATATCTTGCAGATACAATGCATTCCTGCCCTTTTCTTTTGACGCATTGCAGCACAGCAGGCCTTCCTGATGCTCTGTCGTGCGTCAAACGTTTGTAAATGAGGCCCACAGTTGCTAAACAAGGATCCATACATTTGGCATTAATGGATCTGAGTTTAGCATTCACCAAGGTGAAAAGAAACAGACTCTGGAGCATAATGCTACACATGGGAATTCGGGACAACACAGTTTAATTTACTGCGCACTCAAAATTGTCAGCTTCAGTTAGCTATGGTGAGAGTGGTGAATGCACTGAGCACTTTAATTTAAAACGTGATGTATGCCAAGGTTGCATCTTTGCACCTTTCTTATTTGTTTTATATTAACCACCTTGAACAGGCCCTGGTTGATGGGGGGGAGGTATGACCCTGATTGCCATGTGTTCTACACCAGCATTGCTTTATGCTGACGATCTGGTCCTTATATCCAGGACAGCATTACGTTTACAGCACTTACTTGATTTCTTCGTGAGCTTTACAGACAGTTCAGACTTGAGTACAAACTTCAATATATCTCATGTAATTTTGGTTGGTCCTAGGTCAACTAAAAACTAGAGCCGTGTTTGTAAAAGACTAATCTATTAGCTGCATTGTCTAATTTCCCCATTTAGAAGAGACATTTTGTGGGGGTGTGGCTTCGACGCCAATCAAGATGGCGGCGTGATCATGGAGCTCAGTGCCGGCAGTCCTCACAAAGCTCCATTTTGAATGGAGAGAGCTTCTTTTCAAGCCTGAAGATGTAGGTTTGTGCTTAATCTACACAGCGGGAAGCTTTTGGTCTCTTCACATGTCGTTTACATCCTGTTTTCGGCACCTTTGATGACGGGAGCCGATTTTTCACATAACGGCCACAATTTTAGCTCTGCTGCTTCATGATGCCTGCTTCTCTTCAAAATTGCATAATTATCATTTTTTGATTCACTTTCTGTCTGTCTTTCAAGTTGGGCAAGTGCACCTTCTCTTGTTACTGCTCACCCTTATGCTTTCTCAACAATTTTAAAGCAACAAAGTGTTTTTCTAGTTAATGGCTGACATTTTGTGACTCTCTCCTCACACCTCAAACCCAATTCCTTTCTTCTGGCAGCGTTTGGTAATTATTCTTTTAAGTTGGTCACACAAATTTCCTTTTGCTCATTACCTACCTTGGCGCTTCCTCTATGCTCAAGAGAAATAGTGTGACTTATTTGTCAATGGCAGCCTTATTACTATGATTAACTTCAGCTTTCATCGAATGTATACCAGTGGAGACTCTGTTTTAAAAAATGTTTTGGGCTCTTTTTTTGCATTTTAATCTCCTGTTTGCACATGCGAAACAGGTATATCTAAGGAGCTTAGGTACTAAGATGATGGACTCTGCGATTTCCATTTAGATCTGAATTTCTCTTTTCCTTATAAGACACTTGACTCTGCTGTTCTGTTTCTCAAAATATTCTAAAGCTAACATTGTTTATTAAAATCCCCTTATTATCTCTTCTATGGGGAAACTGAGAAACCTTAAGCTGAATCAGTCCTCTAAACCTACTGCACAATCAGACTCTGACTCTGCTCTTAACAACATGGAGGACATTTCTCTTCAGAAACCTGACCATCCGACAGGCACCATTCCAAAATCACATCTTTCAAGTAAACTACCTGCGATTTCTACCAAACGTCCCAAAAAAGATCCTCCTTCTCCAGTGAATACATCTTCATCATCCATGGATATAATCCATGAGGAAATCCACGCCTTGAAACCCTTCATAGAGGATACCAAAAAAAGTTGCAACTTCTGGACGATAAATGGTCTTCGTTGGAATCGCGTGTGCTTTTTGTAGAACAAAGAACTGACTCTCTTCAGGTCTCTTGTTCTCGTATTTCAACTCTGAAGTCTGAAATATCTCTACTTAAGAAACAATCGGAGGATTTAGAAAACCGAAATTGTAGAAACAATCTTCGAATTTATGGTCTACCAGAAAATATTGAAGGATCCAACCCAACTGTTTTCTGTTCAACATTCTTGCCTAAGCTCTTGGAGTTATCCTCTACGTCTTCTCTTAATATTCAAAGAGCTCACAGACTAGGTCCTAAGATTTCCGCAAAACCTTGTGGATTCGTCATGTTTTTCTTGCAGTATACTGGCCTCTTGCAAGCCTGTCTGTAGTCAAATCTAAAAAACAAGTTTTTTGGGAGGGCATCGCCTCTTTTTCTCTCAGGGGGTGCCTAAAGTTACAGCTGATCGCTGCAAGAAATTTCTTGATCTTCGACCTCAACTGCGCGCTATAAATGACAGATTTGGACTGATTTTTCAAGGTCACTTATAAAGAAAAGACTACCACATTTGATGATCCAGACGTGCTGCAGGTATGTCTTTGGCAACATGCAACTGTGGATTTGGACACTTTAAAGTCTACTTGATTTGTTATTTTGCTTTGTCTTGTCTGAATGTTTCTTGTTTACGTAATTCCTTGATGTTTGTTTTGCTTGTATTTGTGTACCACTTATTGCTATAGGATGTCATACCTGTTTTTCTCTCTTTTATATTTCCTCAGATGTTTTTCTTATCCATATTGCTTTCTTTACTTCTTATTTAGATATGGTTCTCTCCCGTCATTTGCTTCCCCTGTGGTCTCTCCTATATGTTGATGTCCTATCCCTGGTCCTTCTGAGGTTCGGTGGAGTTCCGGTGATGATGTTGTCGTATATATATCTTCATGATGTTGCCATCCCTCACCTCGTCTTGTGTTCTAGGTATGTTCTTCAGTCGTTATTTGTATGACATATATTGTCTTTTTGTTCTATTTTACCGTCTCCTTGTTTTCTATTTTGTTATTCCCTTCTCTTAGTCTCTTTGTACCATTGTTCTATCTCTCTTCTTTCTTTCTAATATTCTTTCTGCTTCTTCCTTTTTCTTTTCTCTCCTGTTCAAACAATTTTCTTCTCTTCATACTCTTTCCCTTCCACTTTATTTTAATTCAAAGATTGATTTTTTTCACTGTTCGCTTAGAGAATGTTCATGTTAATGCTTTTTGCTCACATTCCGAGTTACCGCATGGAATGTCAAGGGATTAAGTAATCCCATTAAAAGACAATGGGTACTAACCCACTTAGCTAATTTACAAACTGACATTGGACTACTTCAAGCATCCCATCTATCCGAGGCTGAAGCTTCTAAACTGAAGAAATGCTGGGTGGGAAAGGTTTTTTCTTCTCCGGCTCTAGGAAAGAAAAATTGAGTTTTGAATTCTTTGCCATAAGAAACTCAATATTTCTGTTGTTCACCAAGAATCTGATTCCGATGGTCGTTGGATTATTGTTAAATTTCTTATTGATAAAATACCCTTAGTTATTTTTAATGTATATGGCCCTGTTACAGTTGATAAGGTTTTCTGGACACAGATCTCTGATAAATTAATTTTATATGATGATGATTATATTGTTTTTGGTGGTGATTGCAGGCAAATTCATGACCCCTTATTGGATAGACATTCGCCTGTCAAATTTGTAAATACTAAAATGCACTCACAATTTACTTACACCATACGCCGTAGATCTCTTGTCGATATCTGGGGACTTTGTCACCCAGATCTCAGAGAATACACTTACTTCTCACCTCCACATCAAACACAGTCCCATATTGATTATCTCTTTCTCAGAAAACCCTTAGCTCAACATGCCCTTCATTCCGAGATAGGATATATTTTAATTTCAGCTCACGCCCCAGTTTTTGTTGACTTTGATCTAATACTTTTACCCCACATACTGGTAGGTGGCTTTTTAATAATTAATTACTTGTGGACCCTAATTACTCTAGCCAATTCAACTCTTTTTCCTCTGAGTTTTTTGCTATTAATTTAACTCCAGACTCCTCCCATGTTATGATTTTGGATTCCTTTAAGGTGGCCGCCAGAGGATTTATAATGAATTTTGTCTCACAAAAAAAAAACTTTTGAGGTACAATCTACTCAATTACTTCATAAAATTAAGCAATTAGAATATATTTATTACCATTCCAACTCTGAATCTTCTCTAAAAAAATCTCATTGATGCCAAGCTTACTTTTAACAGGCTTTCTACAGAGGCTGCTTATTCTTATCTTTTAAAAAGCAGCACTCACTACTATAGTGGCCAAAATAAAATGGGGACTATATTGGCCAACTACTTGAAAAGAAAGAAAGAAAGATCTAGAATAGAATCTTTGCAAAGTACTAACGGGTGTCGTCTATTTAAAGATGATGATATCTTAAAAGAATTTGTCTCCTTTTACAAAAATCTATATACTCCAGAGACTCAACCAACTCAAACAGATTCATCCTCTTATTTTCAATCTATTACTTCTCCTCCCTCTCAACTTATTGATTTTGATTCTTTGGAACTTGATATTACCTTAGCTAAAATCACTCATGCTATATCATTCTTGCAACGAGGGAAGGCCCCTGGACCTGATGGATTTACTGTTGAGTTTTATGAGCACTTTGCTAAGCTTCTTCTTCCAAATCTTTTACTCTTATTTAACTCTTTTATTACAAATGGTTCGTCTCATGGCACTTTTCAAGAAGCCATGATATGCCTAATTATTCTTTAACATCCTTAGTAAGGCTTCCTCCTTAGATTACCCTATTGCTGCCATAGCTTTAGATGCTGAAAAAGCATTTGACAGGATTGGTTGGGATTTTACGTTTCATGCTTTAAAATGAATATGGTTTCCTCCCAATTTGATCTCCTTAATCTCTTTGCTTTATTCGGGTCCTAGAGCTTCAATTTTCGTTAATGGTAAAACCTCAGATTATTTTTCTCTTCTCAGAGGAGTATGACAAGGGTGTCCTTTGTCTCCGTTATTATTTGTAATAGTGTTGGAACCCTTTCTAACTAAAATTAGACAAGATGCTCAGATCTCTGTATTTCAACCTGGTTCTCATCAGGTTAAAATGTCTGTTTACGCCGATGATATCCTTTTATAGTGTTCTAATCCAACTTCTTCCCTCCCTCCTTTCCTTCATCAGGTTAATTTTTTTTCTCAATTATCAGGGTACCGTCTTTATCCGGATAAATGTGAAGTTTTATCGCTCAATGTTTTATGTCTTAAGCACTATTTCACCCATACCGGTTTTTCCTGGCAAACTTCTAAAATCAAATATCTAGGCCTATGGTTTTCCTCTTCTATCCCCGACATTTTAAAATTAAACTTTGATCATATTATAAAACCGCTAAATGATACCATTACTCGTTGGCATCCTCTTTTTCTATCTTGGTGGGGTCGACTGGATTCGACTAAGATGATACTTACCTCATTGATTTTATATACTCTTTCTATGATTCCTGTACATATTCCCGGACATTATTTAAAAAAATTGTATTCACTTTTAACTAAATTTCTATGGAAGAACAAATCTCCTTGAATAGCCTTGTCTTTTTAAAAAAAAGACAAATATATTGGAGACCTTCGATTTCCAGACTTCAAATCTTATCACTCTGCTTTTTCTCTAAAACAAACTTCCCATTGGCTTTCTTCAGAACTTTCCACTCATCTCGTGTGTGGATTTGTATAGCGAAATCTATACTTTCTCCTTTTGCGTTTCAGAAGTTTCTTGCTTGCACCAACAATATTTCCTTTATAAGCTCTCCCATTATTTCTCACTCTCATAAGATTTTAACCCCTTGTCTACCTTTTTCTTATCCTTCTATTACTTCTCTTTCTCAACAACCTATTTGGCACAATAAATTATTATGCATCAAGAATCGTACCATTTATTGGAAAACCTGGAGATCCAAAGGTTTGCTCTGGATTTCACAACTTTTGAATACTAATCTTCCCCTATCCTTCTCTGATCTACAAACATAAGCAAAATAATTGTCTACTTCCTTCTCTTAATCAGTACCTTCTTACATTACCAATTAACCCCGCTCTTCCTATAACATGCTCCTCTCTTTTTCCCATATTGGACACATCCCCTTCGGCTTCTTCTATTTATAAATGCCTATTAACACCCTTAGAGAGACTCAAGTCAAAATTGGCATGGGAAAGGGATCTACAACAATGCTGGCCAACCTCCTAATGGAATAAATTATGGCTCAAAATTCACAAAACCTCAAGAGCTGCTAATACTTCTCAAACCCTTTATTTTGTTTATCAATGACTATTACTTTCTCTGCAAAATTAACTTCCTTTTCACATACTACTTCACCTACCTGTTGGTCCTGTTCTAGTTCTAATGCTGATTTAAAACATATGTTATTTGAATGTGCCAGTATCGTTCATTTCTGGCAACTAGTTTGGTCCCAGATTAAAAAGATTTTTAAAGTCAATATTTCCTTTTCTTTATCCAATATTTTCTTAGGTTCCCTGTCTTCTCATTGGCCTAAATCACCATCTAATTTTAAGTTGTTAGATTTGTTAGTGGCTGTAGCGTTATATCAAATAACTTCAAATTGGAAACAAGCAGACAAAGTTACTTTCAGAGCCTGGTGGAACGCTGTTTGCTTTCATCACAGGCTTGATATCAATTCTATGTCAGGACTGGATGCTTCGGATTATGCTAACACTTTCTATGCTTTATTTGCACAGCAGCCATTTTAAAACTCAAATCTGGATCATCTTTCCCAAACACCCTCGGTGAAAATGGTCAGACAAAACAAAGAAGGGACAACATATCCCTCAGTCCATAGCAACCAATCACAGTCCAGGACCCTCCCCTAGTCCCTCTTCACTGCTCTGTTCCTCCTCTTTCTTTGCTGCTCAGCAGCCGAAGATAAGTGTTTTTCCGTTTCTCTGTGTTATTGCTATGTTATTATTGTGGTGATAATACTGACTTTGGCATCCCGCGCCCGTTTACATTGTTTTTGGGCTGTTTTTTATGTATCGCGCTTTGCGTTGTGACCCTAAGTGGCAGCGCGTTCCGGAGCTCACATCGCGCTTTGTGTGAAAATGGGTCTGTTGGTGGGCACCGCAACGCGCTTCCGCTGTCTGCCGCTGAGGCTGTCTGTGTGGGAGTGTGCTTTATGACGGAGCTTCGGCTCCATTGTTTGCTGGTGCGGCGGCCCGCGGGTCCGGTTTCCGGGTTTACGTGGTCCGGCTGATGTGACATTTGAGGAGGCGCGGTCAAGACCCCCAACCGCTAGGGGCGCTGTGACGTCTCTCCGACACGATGGCCCTCTCTCTGGCAGCGCGGCGCGTGGAATTTCACATTGCATTCACATTCCGCTGCCGCTGCCAGCCTGCCTCACACCCCTGGAGACGTACGCCCTCTTGGAGGATCTGTAGCACTTCGCTCCCGCCTGCCTGACGCTCGTTTTCACGAGCAGTTTGGTTTGGATGCCCGCTGGGTGTACTTTGGTGCTTACAGCACGCACGCATTTCCCTGGTTAATTGGGACCTGGAGGGGACAGTCCCAGGGTGTTTGGTGTGCCTTCTCCCTCACACCTATTGTGTCCCTCAGGTCTTTGACCGAGTTGTTTTAAGAAAGGAGTTCTACCCTGTGAATCTCGCTGGTCCCCAGCTTATTGACGTCAGACAGTCTGTCTGGGGGGGGGGGGGGGGGGGGGGCGCTGGTTGCTTTCTCGCCCATCCAGTGTTCATTTGGGTTCAGCATGTCCCAACAGGGAGACAATAACTGGGGAGAGGATCCCCTCAATCAGCTACCGTGGGATGATGATTTCTATGACGCGGTTGATTCTTCTATCTACCGCGCCGTAGAAGAGGCCATGGGCCCTATGGAGGAACGCCTTTGTAGACGTTTGGAAGAGTTCTGTGCTCGATGGGCTCCCCCTGCACCCTTTAATCAGCAAGCGGTCCCTTCGGGTGACCCGGTACCTGCGAAATGCCCCAAGAAGTCTTCCGTCGCGGAAAGTAGCAAAAATTCGGCACGAGCTCAGACGGACGCTGGCCAAGGGCACGGTTCCCCTGCGTCAGATAGCCCGCATAGTGGGCTTACTGTCAGCCTCGATCCAGGCTATCTTTTCGGGGCCCCTTCACTATCGGGCGTTACAACGACTCAAAGCCAAGTTCTTACGCAAAGGTCTCCCGTACTCCCATCCAGTAACCCTGTCAGTGGAGGCGGTGGAGGAAGTTCGTTGGTGGCTCTCCCACATGGAAGCATGGAACGGGAGAGCGATCTTTGGCTCCGCCCCGGACCTGGTCATAGTGTCAGACGCAAGCAGGTCAGGCTGGGGCGCTCGATGTGGAGATTTCTCCACAGGAGGTTCATGGTCCCGGCAGGAACAGGAGCTTCACATCAACTGCCTGGAGCTTTTGGCAGGCTCCTTCACTGTGCGTTGTTGGACCAAGGACAGACTTCAGTCTTGCGTCCTATTGAAAATGGACAACGTGTCAGCGCTCAGGTATATAAATCACCTGGGCGGTAGTCGCTCAAAGGTGCTTTCGGACCTGGCAGCGAATTTGTGGCAGTTTTGCCTCGACAATCATATTTCATTGATGGCGGAGTATCTCCCGGGTCGTCAGAATTTGGTGGCCGACTGGCATTCACGTCATTTCTGCATCCGAACGTGTTTCGTCGGGTGCTGGACTTTTGGGGTCCTTTTTCTGTGGATCTTTTTGCCTCCAGGTTGCAGCCGCGGTCGGAAGTAGGAGTAACTGCAGGGCGGTGACGTGGGGAGGGGGAGGGGCAGGGTGGGGGGTAGTAAACTATGGATTACGGAGATTTACATTTAAATTAACATATAAGTTAATAAAAATGAATTTCGTTGCGTGCACTGCATCACATTTGGGGATGCAGAACACGCAACGAAATTCGTTTTATTAATTTATATGTTAATTTACCTGTAAATCTCCGTAATCCATAGTTTACTACCCCCCACCCTGCCCCTCCCCCTCCCCATGTCACCGCCCGGCAGTTACTCCTACTAACGACCGCGGCTGCCAGGTTGGACCACCAGCTGCCTCGTTTCTTCAGCTGGAGGCCGGACCCCCTGGCGGTGGCCACGGATGCGTTCCTTCAGGACTGGACGCGAGAGACGGCTTACGTGTTCCCGCCCTTCACCATGATTACTTGAGTTTCTGCTCAGATTCGACGGCAGCGAGCCAGCATAGTTCTCATTACACCAATTTGGAGGTCTCAAGTTTGGTTTCCGGTTCTTCTGGAACTTTCTTGGGATTTTCCACTCCCACTCCCCCACTTTCCGGAGCTTCTCCTCAATCCGGACGGTGTTCACCATCAAATGGTTCTCGAGGGCTCTCTCCACCTCATGGCGTGGAGGATTACAGGGGACGATGGGTGCTCCCGGGCCTTTTGCAGTTCGCTGAGAGCCTCTTGGCCAGAGCTTGGTCAGACAGCACGGTCAAACATTATCGCTCCGCCTGGACAAGGTGGTGTCGTTGGTGTATGTGATGGGATTGTGATCCCGTGGTCGCAGATGTGGTTGAGATCTTGAATTTTTTGGCGCACCTTGCTCAGCAAGGCCTGGCTTATCGGTCGTGGCAACACAATGAGTTTCTCTACCGTAAAGAATTATCAGCGAAGCTTGTGATGCTTCTTTGTTTGATTTCCTGTCGCAGAGTTTTGGACATGCGAGCTCTAGACATCACGGGCAGAATTGTTTCTCCTTCGGGAGTGTCTTTCTCTGTCTGTCGCAGGACTAAGACTCATACTCGGACTATTGAGTACCCAGCGTTCCCGGACTCTCCTAAACTGTGCGTGGTCCAATGCTTGAAAGCGTATGAGGAGATGTCCGAGGAACTTCGTCCTCCTGGAGAGTGGCAGCTCTAAATTGCGCTCAAGAAGCCCCACAAGGTGGTTTCATCCCCTACTATCGCACGTTGGGTGCGTTGGGTCATGCAGGAGGCAGGCATTAGCCTACGTCAGTTTGGGGCTCACTCGGCACGGGGGCGATGGCTTCTAAGGCTTTTTCTCTGGGTGCCCGTTTAGAGGACATAATGAATGCATCTGACTGGTCGTCCGATTCAACTTTTAAGAGGTTTTATTTTAAACCGGTCATTGATATGGCCCATTTGGTGGTAAGTAAGCTTTGAAGCAGCATAATCCGAAGCCTCCGGTCCTGACATAGAATGAAACATTTCCTAGCTAAGCGTAATGGAAAGTTTCAATTCTATTAAGGACTCGGAGGCAAGGATTATCCCACCGCAGATCGACGCTGCGATTCCCACCCTTCGTTGGGAGTAAGTATCAGTTGCCTTTTTTCTTGAGCTGTTTTTGTGGGACAGTGTTTGTGATTTAGCATGATCTTCTTTAGTCTAATTTGAACAAGTCAGAATCTTGTATTTGTCTGATGATGTTTATCTTGCAGTTTCTTGCTTTGTACTCGCTTTGTTGCATAGGCTTCCTTCTCAGACTGGGCCCTGACGGTTTTCTCTTTGGTTTCCAGGATCGGATTCCGGAAAGCAGGACACTTGGTCGAGGTTGAGACGCTTCCCCGCAAAGAAAGAGGAGGAACAGAGCAGTGAAGAGGGACTAGGAGAGGGTCCCGGACTGTGATTGGTTGCTATGGACTGAGGGATATGTTGTCCCTTCTTTGTTTTGTTTGACCACTTTCACTGAGGGTGTTTGGGAAAGATGGTCCTGATTTGAGTTTTAAAATGGCTGCTGTGCAAATAAAGCATAGAAAGTGTTAGCATAATCCTCGCCTCCGAGTCCTTAATAAAACTGAAACTTTCCGTTACGCTTAGCTAGGAAATTTTTCATTATATCACCCCTATTTCTTTAGCAATTAAGGGAGATCTTTTATGGCTCCCTCTTACTTCATATTTATCCTTGTCCACCTCTAATGTTGTAAATGCTTCAGATGATGTCCGGAAATTGCCATATATTCACCATGTTGTATTTTTCTTAAAAATTAAGATATTGTTATTCTTGCTTATGTACTAGAATTAGGTTATATTGTGATTTCTTTTAATCCCTAGGTATTATTATGCTCACAGTGTTTTAATTGTATACCTTATTGCTCTTTCTCTAACATTTCTGTAGCATCAGATTATTTTTACCCCCTTTTTTTCCCTCCTCTTTCTGGCCCTTTTTCTTCCCCTTTTGGTTGTAATACTTTCCTACATACAGCATGATTGTTGTACCAGTGTTTTTTTCATATTCTTTAATGTTTCTTATATTAATATTTTTACTCTCTAAGCTTAAACGTATATGCTGTTCCTTCTCTCTTGTTTTTCAATAAACTCACATTTCGTTATTCCAAATTCTGGTCCCCTTTGGTAATTTCTAGACGACATGTCTTTGCCAGGAGCAAAGCATCTGTTTTTGATTTTGCTACCAGATTGGATTGCAAACCACTCGAGGCAATGTTGTGCCTCTACAAGGCTAAATGCGTCCCCATGGCTGCATACGCAGAAAGGTCTGAGGTTAAGCAAAGTCCCTTATGTTGCCAAAATGATGTGTCTAAGCAGGCTATTATCTCTTCCCCAAAGTTTTGCCTCATTTGTCATATATGAGGAAGGCCAGGGATATTTTTCAGAGGTTCTGCAATTACGGCCTATGCTTCTATGGCTCACAGTCTGTCTGAGACTTGAAAGGGAGTTAAATCGCTTACTTATAAAAGATTGTATGTCCCTTGACTTTTTAACTAAAATACTGTGATTGAAATATGTCAAACATGTTTTGATAAATTGGGACTAGCTGAGAATTTTTTAACGCCTCAAGATTTTTGTAAAAGGTGATATTGTCTAGACTTAAAAGGCCTTCAAGGATTGGAAATCAGCTGAGAGAGAATTATGTGCACTAAGCAAGTTGTCTGTAAGAGCTTATGTTCTGTAAAAATCTGCGTCAATCGAACCATATCCATTGTTTAATATGCCTAATCAACACTGTTTTTTATTGACCTGTTTTAAGTCGAATATGATTCATTTTGTATTAGCTATCCCTAAGGGCAGAATGATTGATTTTAATTAGGCACCATGTAAATACGGCCATGTTTCCATCCAGGACACTCTGCACTTTGTTATATTCTGCCTTTTCTGTGAATCTTTACAGAAGCCTATTATTTTTCCCCCATTGGCCGATAAACACTTTAACCAAGTGAGACCTGCACTGCTGCATTTACAATTAACACCTGAAGAGCAAACCTGATTACACATAGCTTCTTTTTTATCTGGCACTATTAGATTGATTAGGTTTATAGGAAATTATCAATGTACTTCCTTTTTATTGGTGTCTTTTACGGCTTTATTTAGCGTGTAACCGACTAAAGAATGAATGAAACCAAATATTCAGAGCCCAACCGTATTTTTAGTTAAAATGTACATAGCGCCACTATAATCATAACCTGAAGCGACATACAAAGTAATAAACACTTCAGCATATTTTATAGAACATATATATGACTTAGTTTGAACTTTCATGGACTTCGGGGGGGTGGGGATGTTATATGTACATCATACTTGGGTCCATATTATCAAGGAGTTAACGCCACCAGAACGCCACTTTTTCAGACGTTCTGGTGGTGTTAAGTCTTTTGCCTTATTTACAAGGCAGCATTAAGCCATTTAAAGTGGCTTAACGCTGCCTTGTAAATAATGCCCTTATTCACACAGCACTTAGCATGAAAGGGGTGTGCAATGGATGTTGCAGTGGTTGTTCCGCCGCAATACCCATTGCGTTTTGATAGTGCCCCATATTTACAAGGTATGGGCCAGCACCAAAAATACCGCCATGGAATAACTGGTCTTAAGCAGGCGATACAAGGAGAAATGTTTCATTTCTCCTCGGATTTTGGTCTTTCCATGTGTGCTGCATTCTGCTATTCTAGTTTCTAGTAAATATGCGTTTATCATTCTAAATTTGATCTTCGCTACAAAGTATTTGCTTTATTACAATCAGTGTTCGTAATTCACAAAACTAAGGAAATAAAATGCTTCAATTATTTCAAATGTAATTTTAAATAGAAAAGTTGTATGAAATGTGATGGCTGATTTATTTTGATGTATTGCACATGATTTTAATTGGGCCATATGGAATCATTGATAAGGTTGAAACATTCAATAATGGAATGATATGGACTTGTACGGAAGGCTGTGCATGCTTGCAGAATTCTGATCTGAAGATTTGTGAAATTTTAGTTCTTTGAACAGTTATGGAAGAAATATTTTGCAGTAATATTTTTTTAAACAGTGAAAAAATCTACAATACGTGAGAAATTCCTCCAATGCAAATAGGAAAATCACTTATAACATGGCAGTTTCATGAAATAAAAAAAATAATCAATCTTTTATGCTAGCAAAATTGGAATTTTTAGCACCTTTTGTTATAGAAAGGATTTAACAAAAACAGGTACATAATTATGAGGCTAATGCACATCACAGTAGTGTTTTAAATAGTAGATATTTGGTGAACCGAGTTTGTTTAAGAAGGGCCACATGTAAAGCTAGAAAAAGACCTTTATTAATGCTTGGATTACTTACCGGTAATCTTCATCATCATCACTACGATTCTTTTTACTCGTCTCAATACTTACTTTAAGAGTGAATATGCCTAGTCAGAACCTGCTTGTCACTGTTTCTCAAAGCTGCTTTCTGTTTCCACAACTGGCTAGAGGAACTACCCATAAAGCATCTCACACCCCCTATACTTCCTGTTCCCTACATGCCCCTGAGGAGAGGCTGATGATGGATGCAGAGTGGGATGGAGTTATAAGTATTGAGACGAGCATGAAGCATCGGAGTAATGAAGATTTCCCTTTCTTGACCGACCTAAAGTTGACAAAGAGGGAATCCCAGATCCAATACTTAGCTGATCTCTTTTAATGTATATTTATGATCTCTTTAAATGTATATTCACTGCCCTCACTCCATCCAGAGATGTATTAGTGGATCTGGACTGTCTTTGTCCCGTTGTAAGAGAGGAAGAAAAATCTCCTGACCTCTATGGAAGTCAAAATTTACTTTTGAAATGAACATAGGATCTAGGGTGAGAATAAAAATGATCTTCAAACACTTCAATTAAGGGTATCTACACACAAAGGCGAGCAACTACCAAAATGTATTGCCAGAGTAATAGCCAGTAGGGAAAATGACACTTAGAGTCTTTCCCTTTGTAAGAGGCTCAAAAGGAAGTTTCTGCAGCAAAGAGAAGACCAAATTTGAATCCCTAACTAGAAAGGGGTTATGTATCTCAGGTCTTCATAATTCAAAACCCCTAAACAACCTAGAAACGTAAGGTTCTACATGGGATGATGTTTCCAAGGTGATCTGAATTCCCTAATCGAGAGCCATTGTAACCAGAGAGTACAAACTGCAAACCTAGCCTGCTGCCAGCCCTTTGTCAAAACGCTCTGGTAGAAATTGGAGCAAGTTGCCGAAAGAAAACATATGATGATCATAAGCCCTATTAGTGTATTTTTTCCTGCAGTTCTGCAGAGAGATAGACACTGAAAGAGAAATACATCGACTTGGAAATACGTCCCTCTCAACCTTCAGACTGACAGTCTTAATCTGATTAAGATGTCTGGAGATAGAGGTGGGTATGTCAGGGCAGGAGGGGGACAAAGAGACAATGAACTATGGTTCTACATGGAAGCATCTCAGAAGTTGAAATCATGGTCTCCTTATCCAGAAAAACAAAACCAATAGAATCTCAACTGACTCCCTCTGAAGTCTGGCTAGGACCCAGACATTAGGTCTGGGTGCTAGCCAGACTTTTAAGGTATATAGAAGTATGCATAGAGGATTCCCTCCAACCATGGACTTGTCAGGGCATCTGCACCTATGGCCTCTTGATTGTGATTTGCGACTTAACACAAAGTCCTGAGAGCAAGGGAAATCTCAGCTGAGGGTGTCTGCCTGGAAATGTAAGGAGCCGTTGATGTAAATGGCCCGAGGCGTAGGAGGTTTTCCTATGCCCAACGAAAAATGTAACGAGCAATCAAATTCAAGGAGTTGTAACCTGTGCTGAATTGATGGAATAGATATGACATGGTCACTGTGTTTTCGGTGCATATGACCATAGCCTTCCTCCTCAGTTGGAAAAAATGTTGAATCACAATCCCAGCTACCATTAACACCCTCCATTTGAATGCTCTTTTCTGTTCTTCTAAACCCCGGACACCTGTCTGGGTGCCTAAAGGTGCCTCTCACACTAGCCTGCTGGCGTCCGTAGTCAGGATAATGGGGTATCAAAAGAGAGTTCCCCTCTTTAGAGTTGGAGACACCATCCTCAAGGACAGCATCTCTCAGAACGAGGGCATGACAGGAATTGGGCTATTGTAATATAATCAATCAAGTTACTTGTATAGCACGACTACTCAACATTAAGGGTCTCAAGGCGCGGAGGTCTGCTGATCTGTTGAAGGCACTGTCCTTCAGTCAAAGAGCCAGGTGTTGAGGTCCTTCCTGAATTGGGACAGTGACGGTGATTGCCTGAGGTGGAGAGGCAGGGTGTTCCAGGTCTTTGCTGTGAGGTAGGAGAAGGATCTTCCCCAGGCCATGATTTTGCGGATACGTGGGATGGTAGCCAGGGCCAGCTGGGTGGAATGCAGGTCTCCGGTGGGTGGTTGGAATGTGAGGCGGAGGTTGAGGTATGCAGGTCCTGTGTCGCGGTGTATGGCTTTGTAGGCATGTGAGGAGCTTGAAGGTGATTCTTTTGTTGACAAGGAACCAGTGGAGGTCTCCTAGGTGGCTGGTGATGTGGCTGCGGCAGGTGATATTGAGGATAAGACTGCCGGAGGCATTCTGAATGTTCTGCAGTTTCTTGAGGAGTTTCAGGGTGATGCCGGCATAGAGTGCATTGCCGTAGTCGACTCTGCTGCTAATGAGTGCATGTATAACCATCTTTTTGGACTCAGTGGGGCTCTACTTGAAGATCTTCTGAAGATAGCGTAGCTTGTGGAAGCAGGTTGATGAGAAGGCGTTGATCTGGTGGTTCATGGTGAGCGAGGAGTCCAAGATGATGCAGAGATTTCGTGCATGGCCTGTGGGTGTTGGGGTGATCCAAGATCTGCGGGCCACCAGGAATCGTCCCAGGGGTAGGGGGAAGTATGTTCAACACCAGCTGACCCAAGTGGCCTGTGGGTTTTGGGGGGGATCCAAGATTTGTGGTCCACCGGGAATCATCCTAGGCAGAGAGGGAAGTATGTCCAACACCAGCTGACCTAAGTGGAATCCATCCCAAGGAATGACACTCAGAGTTGCCGTTTGTAGCAAAGAAAAAAGAGAATAAAGGAACCAAAATGTATCTTCTCCTAGGTAATAAAATAAATAGCAAGATGCTAAGTAACCAAACAAGTTAACATATTCCCCTGAATACTCATGCATTACCTTGGTGGTGTCTCCTCCTTCAACATCATCCTCTGCAGAAGATTCCTGAGCTTGATCTTCTGGGCCTCTAGATGAAAGACGTCTGGCTCCCAGAATGGCATTGATTCTGGCCCCATAATATTCCAGAATGTGAAATTTTAACATCTGGAGAGTGCCTATTGTGAGGGCTGTATCCTTTTCCGACTGGCTGTGAGCGGGAGACTAGTTTAACATGTTGTCCAAATAACCCTCGACTACTACTCCCTAATAATGCAGAAGGCCTAAGACCTGAGCCAGGATCATGGCAAAAACCCTGCGTTAAGTTTTGAGTCCAAAAGAAAACACCTGAAACTACCAGTTAAGGTTGTCTATCAAGAAAACGCTGGTGGGCAGCAGCAATTGGCACATGAAGGTAGGCATCCTGCAGGTTAATCTTCTTGAAGAAATCCTCCTTCAAAATCAGAGGGATAACTCTTTGTAGTGTATTAATCTTAAAAGGCATGTGGGAAATTGACTGATTGAGAAATCTTAGGTCTAAACTCATGCGGTATTAGTAAGAGGCTTTCAGAACAAGAAAAACCTTGGAGTAACAGCCAAGACCCATTTCCCAGTGAGAAACTGGTTTTACTGCATTTTTTAATTCCAGTAGAGCAACATTGTCCTGAAGAGATTTCCTTCTGGCTGTGAGTTTCTGACAAAGTGGGGTTCTGGAAATATGTAAGACACTTTTACGTAGTAGCCTTGAGAATGGATCTGATACACCCATCTGTCTGAATTTGAGCGCTTCCAAATTTGATAGAAATGAGAAGGTGACCTTCCACTGGGCCAGAGGAGATCTCTGCATATCATGTATTCTATTTTGAATTTTTCTTCACAGTAGACTATCAGGAAGAAGAACCCGAATGCTCTCCCCTTAGCTGAAAATTAGATTTATTCAGGGAAGGAGCCAATTTTCTCTTTCTGCTGTTATCAGCCTTCTTCCTACTTAATTCCCATAGGCCTTATTTACAACAAAAAGACTAAGGGGTAAATTTATCAGAAAGTCACACAATGCCGCAAGACATCTTGCTGTGCTGCACTGTGTGACAGGGAGAAAGCAGAAATGCCCCATATCTAACGAGATATGATGCTTTCTTGCTCCATCCCTGTGCTAGCAAACTGAGTGCTGCCTAGAGCCAACGCAGGCACCTTTGCGCCATACTACAAGGGTGCCTGCGGCACGGGCAGATTGTTTTTGTCCAGGAACTGGAACCATTCTGCAGAAAAATAATTCTATTAAGTTTTTTCCTCTTTCTAAGCATGTTTCCGAATTCAGAACACATCGAAAGAAGAAATAATGAGGAGAAATAAAGAACCCTGCTGTTGAAACAAAACCCGTTGCACCATGTGATCTCTTAAGGGCCCCCTCAACCTTCATACCTAGAATCACCTTCAAGCTCCTCACTCATGCCTACAAAGCCCTCCACGACGCTGGACCAGAGTACCTAAACCACCGCCTCACATTCCACATATCCGCCAGACACCTCCACTCTTCCCAACTGACCCTTGTCTTAATCCCTCGAATCCACAAGACAAGAACCAAAGGAATACTGTTCTCCTACCACGCTGCCAAGACCTGAAACACCCTACCCTCCAACTCAGGAACTCCCCGTTGATGACCCAATTAAAGAAGGATCTCAAGACCTGGCTCTTTGACTGAAGGCAGATGGAGCAGCAGTATCCCCCCCACCACTCCCCTTGTGCCTTGAGACCCTCACGGGTGAGTAGCTGCACTGTACAAACCCCTTATTGGTTGAGCGATTGATCGAACCTACCTGTCCACTGGTTCAGACAATACAGAGCCCTCTGTAAGAAGACTTCCCAAAAGTTTTCCCATTAAGGAGGTCAATGATCAATGATTGTGGAAGCTCGGTCTTCCCACTAGCCAGAGGGCATAGCCTGCCAATAAACCTGGTGACTAAAATCCAATTTGGGTCCTTCCATTCTCTTTTTAAGAAATTCTAGAACATAGGAATTACTTGCTTCTTAAAGTATAGCGGTCTCTGTAACTGTCAAAACCATTCACTGCTAGACTGCTCCTCCTTAGCAGGTAGCTGGAGATTAGAGGAGAGATAAGATATCACGGGACCTCAGATCCTCCTTAAATATTTACTGTCCCCCAGGCACAGATGAAACCTTTGAGAAGCCCACATCATCTTCGTCATACTCAGCGGAGAAGCCCAAGAGGAGATGGAGAGGAGACAGAATAGGATGAATTGTCAGTAGATGGCAGAGAGTCATGAGAGGGACAACATCTCCTAGACTGAAGGCTATATGCCTCGGATAAGGACTTAACTATCTCCTGCAAAATGCTTTCTGAGAGACGGGAAGAGTGAGAGTGAATACTTGCCCTTGTCGAGAGGAATAGGAGTTCTCAGGAACAACACACATCTAAGCCAAAGGGAAATGTATTTTTTATACCTAACAGTGGTCCTTAAAAAAGCAGGTTTACCACTGTCTGAAAGTTGCAAAAAGGTTCCTGGACCACGTCAATGGATTGGACACCTGCAAAAATCCTAGGTTCATCCTGTAGTCTTCAACCATAGCCACAGCCCTCAGAGTAAGACTCTAACACGCTTATCACAAGGCAAGTAAAATAGGGAAAAATTGCATTTGGTGCCCTTCTGTAACTATGGCTAGTACTCTAAACCGAAGCCCGAGGGGAGAGAATAACATTCTCATAGCATCCAAACTTAAGGGCTGTGTGAGCAGTATTCCTGTTTCCAGGTGCAACAGGCTAATGAGTGACGCCCCAGCAGACGCAGGCACCATACAAGTGTGAATAAGTTAATGCATTCGCTAACTGATAAGCGGCATCCTCCATAGCCATGTAATCATGAAATGGAGCCATTGTTCTGCTCATAAGCACAGGAATGAATTTACCGCTCAAGCACCCCTGCAGGTACTGAGGATAAACACGTACCTTAAGACAAAAGCAAAGTTACAGAAAAAAGAGGTCCCAGCACCCTAATTCAGTGGTTGTCACAACAAAACCCAGAGAAACCCCAGTCAGGGAAATGACTGGGCTCTAATATTAACAGGAAGTTAATGCTTTATGGGTAGTTCCTCTATCCAGTCATGAAAATAGAAAGCAGCTTTGAGAAACAGTGACAAACAGGTAGTTAATGGGCACACTCCAGGGCAGATTTAGAATAATCTAACGCAGCACGGTGCAGCAAGTTATTTTGCTGCGCCACACTGCATTAGTTTGGAAGTACAGGGATGCAACATATTTACAACAATAGGTTGCATCTCTGTGCTTCCCCCTGTGTTGGCGCACAAACTGCTGCCATATACGCCGACGTAGGCACCCTTGCACCATGGCACAAGGATGCCTGCATCACAGGTATTATTGTTTATGGGTTTAAGGGTTTGCTTCCTGCACATAAACAATTAGAAATGGCGTTTTCAAAAATCTATGTGTGCTGCATTAGCACACATAGAACTTGGAAAACGTCATTTATTTAAAGGATTTTTTATGTGCAGGAAGGGACACCTACCTGTACATAAACAATCCTTAGAGGCAATTTTCTCGTTCTATGTGTGCTGCAGAATACAGCACACATAGAACGAGGAAAACAACAAGGAGAAATGAATACATTTCTCCTCGTTGCGCCTCCCTATGCCTCCCCTGGGGAGGCGTAGCATTCACATGCATTTCCATAGTTACGATTTTTTGTAAATCTGGAAATGTGTCTGGTTCCATGGGTGTTGCGTGGGAACACCCACAGCAACCCCCATGGAACGCCCCTTTCACGCAAAGTACTGCGTGTACAGGGGCCATATTTATAAGGACAGGAAAAGCCACGCAAGGTGGCTTTTCCTGTCCTTGTAAATATGGGGCAGCAAAATGTGCTTCCAGTGCTTCACAAAAAGTAATGCACTGGCAGCGCAAGGGGCTTGTAAATCTGCCACTCAATATTAAAGTAAGTAATTGAACTAGGTAGAAGAAGAGGATGTAATAGCTTGTTTATTAAAGATGATCGCATGGTTCATGGTACTCAAAGAGTGACAATATCCTCACCTTAGCACTTAAGCAAAAATCTTTTACCGCAAAGGGTTTTACCTTCCAAATAAGATCGGACCTCTCAAGAATTACTCTTGAAAAACAATGGGAGTTAGGCAGAAGACTAGATGACTTTAGGAAACTGGGCGCAGTAGCCCAGTTGAAATTTCCTGCAACCCTAAAAATAATGTATAACAACAAGATGCTTAGTGTGAGGACAGTTATGGCAGCGGATGCACTGCTGAAAGACTTAAGTAAGGATTGATGTTTTATACACTTTAATCCGCTTTAGCTATTCAAACGGCAATAAATTTAGGAATTGCACACATAATTAAAAAAAAAAAAAAAGAAAAAGAACATTTAATTTAGTTAAGGGCCACATAGGATAAGGTGCCGAATACTGGACCAAGTCCAGATACTAGGGGGCGTAAGGAAGGTAGTTGGGTCACAGGGGGTTGGGATGGAAATGGGGCTACTCGAGAGCTCCGGGGTGGGGTGTTGCAGGGGGGAAAAATCAGAAGAAAAAAAGTGTCCTCCTTCTCAGCTGTAATTTGCTCTCCTTTCTGTGCGGCAGTCTTAAAGAGGGAAGAAGAAGGGAGAAAGGGCGAAAAAGAAAGTGCTCATATGTATCACTGTTTCTTTTTTGACTTTAGGTTGATGGGATGGGTCGGATTGTATATAGTCCCGGCAGTTACTCTATGAATTCAGTTCATGTACTCTCCTGGAATGTTAATGGTCTGCGCACTAATCCAAGAAAACACAGGATCCTTCAATATATACGAGATAGTAGTGCGCAGATCATCATCTTGCAGGAGACACATTTAATTGAGCATGAGATTTTAGCTGTTGCCAAGAAGGCAAAATGGATCGATTTTGTTATCTCTACTACACAATCAGCTAATATAAGAGGGGTGGCAATCCTGGTTAAAAGAGCTGCACAAGCGACTCTTAGAACATCAGCAGTTGACCCAAGTGGCAGATGGGCCATCGCAGAAATTCAGCTGTACGGTCTGAGAGTTACGATTGCAGGCTATTACGGTCCGAATCAAGACGACCCCTCCTCTCTCAATAGTTTGTTATCAGCTCTGTTGGACTTCCCTGAACCAGTTAAATTATCTGGGGACTTCAATATAGTATTAGATCCTTCAATTGATAAATCCTTAAACAGTCGTGCATTAACATCTCAAAAAACAAGGGCTTGTCTCAAGGGTGCCATGAAACAAATGGGGTACTTAGATGTATGGAGGGATAGGTCAGGGCTTAGACGTGAATATTCATTTCGTAACTATAAATACAAACATCAATCTAGAATTGATGTTATTCTTGCTAGCCATGTATTGAAGAAGTTGGTTAAAGATATTTCCTACCTTCCTTCCCATCTTTCTGATCACTCGGCGGTGAGTTTGATTATAGAAGTAGAGGCTGAGGACATGGTCAATGGACCGCTCACTTTTGGCATTAGATGATGTTTCACTCACCCTTCGGAGGGAGACCGAATATTTTATGGTGAGGAACTTAGACACCGCCTCAGTAGTTATTGTATGGGAATCTTTTAAAGCCTTCCTGAGGGGGAGTATCACGAGTATGTCGATCTATAAAAACAAAAAACTATAAGGAAGAAATCTCTGGGATTGAGTGCAAAATAAAAGCTACACAAATATTGCTCGATACACAAAATCCTGGCTCTCTCGAAGGAACACAAGCTAATCTACGAGATCTCAAGGGGCAGCTAGAAGCTGTACTGAGTTCGCGATTAATGCAAAGGTGGGAGGCCAGCAGGATAGCCCATTTTGAATATGGCGAAGGTGCAGGGAAACTCCTTGCTTGGAAAGTAAAATCCGACCAAGCTAGAAATCATATTAACTCTATTGTTAAGGATGGCATCTCCTATACATCTGAAGTGGATATTAGAGGGGTGTTTCATTCCTTTTTTCGGGAGACTTATAGGGAGGATGGAGTTTCAGATCCTTTGAAAATTCAGTCTTGGTTAAGGAATATAGATCTCCCAGCACTAAGCCCGGAACAACAAGCGTTGTTAGATCAACCGGTTACCCAAGAGGAGGTTTATAAGGAAATAACGAGGCTAAAAACGGGCAAGGCAGCTGGTCCGGACGGCCTTCCTACTGAGATATATAGGTGTGTTGTTAAGGAGGTCGTTCCGGTTCTGACATCCCTATTTAATCAAATCCTTCAAGAGGTTATCTCCCCCCCCGCCGTCTTGGAATAATGCAACCATGACATTAATATTAAAGCCGGGGAAACCACCTACTAGCTGTGAATCATATAGGCCAATCTCTATATTAAATGCTGACTATAAAATTTATGCCTCTATAATGGCCTCTAGGCTTGCAAGAGTTGCAGGGGTTCTTTTACATCAGGACCAAAAGGGCTTTGTCGGGGGACGTCATCTGTCAGAACTGACCTATGATCTGATTGGGGCTATAGATCTGGCCTCAACGTGGTCTTTTCCTCTTGCAGTGATGACTCTGGATGCCACGAAGGCCTTCAACAGGGTCAACTGGTTGTTCCTGTCGGAGGCCTTGGCAAAGTTTAAGATCGGCAACAAGTTTAGGCGGTCTATTGCACTGCTATACAGAAAACCTTTGGCCAACCTCTTTATAAATGGCTCCCTTGCTGAACCCTTTGAGATCTCTAGGGGTACGCGTCAGGGCTGTCCCCTTTCCCCATTATTGTTTGATTTATACATTGAATCTTTTGCCCAAAGGTTACGAGATGAACTCAGAGTATCTTCTTTTAAGCATGGGGAATGGGAAAAAAAGGTGGCTTTATATGCAGACGATATTTTGATTTTCACGTCAGATCTGAACAGTGCTTACCCCGCAGTCATTGAGTTGGCCCAAGAATTTGGTACAGTTTCAGGCTACAAGGTAAACACTTCTAAAACCGAAATAATGGCATGGAACATGCAGATTCAGCACCAACTCCCCCCCTTGAAAACTAATATGAGATACTTGGGTATTTACATTCTTCAAGATATAGGATTGATTTCTACCTATAATTTATCACTGGTTGCTAGAGAGACCCGGAAGCTAATGAAATCTTGGGCTTTATTACCCTTGTCTATATTGGGCGAGTTAACTTAATTAAAATGTCCATTTTGCCCAGATTTACTTTTCTTTTTAACTCCATTCCTTTAGTTTTTGACACTGTCGCCTTGAATAAACTACAAAGTGAACTTAATACATTTGTTTGGGCTTCCCGACACTCTAGGATTGCCTGGAAGAAATCAGAAGACGCAGGGAGAAGGGAGGTTTAGCAGCTCCTGACCTTCAGTTGTATGCCTGGGCGTTTCAATTTTCCCACTCGCGTATGCTCCTGAAGCAGCCTACTAGAGAGGGAGTGGGTATTATGCTTTTAGCCATGTTGAGAGGCTCTGGTATCCCAGAAGATGGTTTCTTTTATAAATAC
Source organism: Triturus cristatus (assembly GCF_964204655.1). NCBI lineage: Eukaryota > Metazoa > Chordata > Amphibia > Caudata > Salamandridae > Triturus > Triturus cristatus. The sequence goes on from NC_140580.1 coordinate 155,035,817, forward strand.
GGTGACCCCAAATTCTTCAAAAAAGTTAGGTTGAAGGTATTACAGGGGTTGCTAAGAATGTGGGTTAAGTTGAGGGTCTCGCTGAAGTTGGGATTTTTTTCCAGTAGTGCCCCAATTTGGAATTCTTCAGGGACTCCAGAGTGTCTGTTAGACAGTTTATCTTTGTCCCTTAAGATTGCTGGAATCGAGAGGTGGGGTGATATATTTGAGGGAGAAAGTTAGTCCATCTCTTTCGAGATTTAAATATCTGCAACTATCCAGCTGGGCTACCTCAGTTAAAGTTTCCAGTAATAAAAGTCCTCAGGGCAGTAAAATTCAATTTGAGCGTTTGATTTTGCAAAAACCCCTAACAAAGAAAGAAGTTGCTTTTTGGTATCAACGCATCATGGAGGAGGAGGATGGCGAATTTCAACTACCGACTTTACTCTGGGAGAGCTATATCCCGCAACAAGATTTACAGTTATTATGGATAAACTCTTGTAAGATGTTGTGGGACACTGTAAAACCAGCCTGGCTCCGCAGGAATCACCTCTTCACAATTCATAGAGCCTATTACACACCTCAGAGACTAACAAAATTCTCTAACGGACCACCAGTTAGCTGCGAGAGATGTGGGGAAATCGCAGCCTCAGATATACATATGTTTTTGAACTGCCCTGCCCTTGCAGATTTTTGGGAAAAGGTGGGCAATACACTTTCAAGGTCACTAGGGATATAAATTGCTATCAATTTACCATTGCTTATCTTCGGCCTAGCGAATAATTTGGAAGGCCCATCCAAGAAGCTTCTTTTCTATGCTATTCTCCTTGCTAGAAGAGAGATATGCATTAAATGGAAAGACCCTCTACCACCTAAATATCAAGATTGGCAGTTATCTCTTTTAAGGGTTTCCAGACTGGACCTTTCAAGGGCAGGAAATAAGGAAAAGCGTGACTTTTGGAACTTGTTGAATTGGAGCTAGGGTTTTTTTTTTTTCCCTATTGCCCTAGCTGCATGAAACCTTTAAAAGAAAAGTTCATCCTCTTTGTCTCCTTCATAAAAGGTTTCATGCTGATCTGTCAATCTGTCAAGTGGGGGCCAAAAATAAAGAGGGGATCCCAAAATTGTGATTTCCAATTGTAATTCAAATATGAAATTTTGCTATTTCTGATGAAGAAAAAAATTGCTAAACAGAATAACACCAAATTTGACAATGTTAGAAATTTACTCAGAAGCATGCTGTTTGTGATTTGATGTGAATCCGTTCAGCTGTTTTCAAGAAATTAGCATTTAACATGGTGTTCTGGGTGGTAATAAAGGGATTGACGCTAGTAAAAAGTTACAAATATCTGGACTTTTGTTGTCTAGACATGCTCTGGTTGGTCTATTGAAAGTGGATGTACAGACCCGGATAGGCTGGCCACAGCATGGAGAATCACCTGTGGCAGCCATTACAAGCCTCGGGGACTTGGTCACCGAGTCCTGAAAATGAATCAGTGGTCACATAACGTGACATTATGGGCGCACCATGACCCATAGGGCTTTAGCCAAAATAAAAAATATTTACATTTTTAGTTGCTGGGAGTGAAGTACTAGTGCCTGGTACCATGGTACCCAGCAAGGCACACCCTGTGTTACAGAGGTAGTGAAAACATGGTATCACACTAACATGGCACAGCTAAAATATAAAAAACGCACTATGAGAAGGGTCTGGTCCTAGACCAGCCCCTGCAGCCAACTGCCATTATGCAAGCCGTGCACAATGGGGGTTGACTGTCTGCAGTGGTTTGAGCACGGGATAACCAACTGCTGTGCACACCTGAATGTGGTGCACAGAGGAGGGATTATGCATTCATAGGAGGTTGGCAACAAGGCTAGGTCCTGCAGCCAACCTCCCATGATGGTCGGCCAAACCCATGCACAGCAGATTGCTGGTCAGATAACTGGGGAATTACATCACTGATGATATCTCGAATTGCATCATTCATATTATTGCGTTCACATTACTTCATAAACCCTTACATTATTTTGAAAAAGAAAGTTGTTTGTGATGGGCCTATAATCATTTACAGCTTTGAGTTAGTGTGTATATATGTGGGTGCTTTGATGGGAATTAGCGTAAACCCTCTAGTCAAGTGTGGTGGTGCACACACAGTACACCCTTTAAAACCAATAAAGGTTGGGGTGCAAGTAGTAATCTCTGCTAAACAAGGTAAAGACTGAGTGCGCCTGATCACCTGTGAGTTGCAGAGGCATGTTTCAAAGTAGGTTGTGGCTTAAAACCAAAGCCTGTTGCAAAAAATCTGTGAGAAAAGTCAAAACTTCTGCTGACAATAGATTATTCACTAGTGGATGTCTTGGCCCGTTCTCTGTTAAATAGTTGCAATCAGTAGCGGTCCGTGGAGGGAGTTCGGTGGGGCAGTGAGGCGGGGCGGGGGAGGGGCAGAGTGGGGAAATGTAAACACCGGAATATGGATGAACGGAGGTAAGTACACATTTAAATAAATAAAATGAATTTCGTTGCGCGAGCAAAGGAATTTGTTTTATTTATTTAAATGTGTACTTACCTCCGTTCATCCATATTCCTGTGTTACATTTCCCCACCCTGCCCCTTCCCCGCCCGCCTCTCTGCCCCACCGAACTCCCTCCATGGACCGCTACTGGTTGCAATACAGTGATATAGACATATTCTAATTTGCAATGTCATTTAGAAGGTGTGGATGTTTATTTCCAAAACGTTGCTGAAGATTTTGAGGCATTGCATATTGTTGAATATTGTAAAATGAAGTGGTGACTCACGCTGAGGTTGTTTAACTCACTCTAGGGTTGTATGCCATTGTGCACACTTCAGGAATGTGTGCAGAGTGTTTTACCCAACTATGGTGATTAATCCATAAGGTCTGCCAGAAGGTGCCTTATCAGTGAGTGTGGGCAATGAACTCCCCTCCGCTGGCAGAGTTCACAGAGTTTCTGTCACTCCGCACTCCTCTTGGAGTTTGACAAAAACTCTGCCTACGTCATGTGGTGGATTGTACCGGCACCCGCACCTAGATTTGGAGCAGTGAAGGCTCCTTAGCCAATCATGGTGAGCCACACGATATTCAATAATGCTGATTGGCTGTTGTGGAGTCCACATGCACCATTGGCTGAGCCGTCCTCCTTGCTGTAAGCGGGAGTTGCAGTCTCTTTCGGAGTGGGCTAGGCTTGGTTGGACTGGAGTACAAGCGACATGCCTCCATGGTGCACTCTGGCATAGGCACAGGACTCACGAGGCAATCACCAAGAGTGGTGTCTGATGCACCCCCACCCAAAGACACTAGTTCCGAGTCAATGGGGCTGCAGATAATCAGCCCACAGGGAGCAGCGAGGGGCTAATGGACCGCTGAGCCACACTTATGTATGGGCCACGGTTGGAGAGGAGGGTGGTTGAGGCTCCTCCCAGGCTGCCCAAGCCCAGAGAAAAGAAGGGTCCATGCCACTCTGTGGGTAAGTGGGTGAGACAGTTTGTTTTAGCTGTGGGTCAAACGTAGGAATTAATATAATTAGCAACCATGTTTGTGGCTATCCTCGGTAGAGGAGGTCACATGGCTGAGTGCAGCTCCTTAAGTGCTGCTCCCTCCAGCGGCCATTCATGCCACGGTACATAAGTTTAGAAGGTCATTCATAGGTCAGTGAGAGGAAGGCAGACTTTCACCCTCCTTTGCTTGTATTAAATATGAAGAGTTGCACTTTCCAAAACACATTGTTCGGTGCACCCTTCCAGCAATATAAGGTGCACCTTTGAAGTACTCCAATTTTTGAGACTCCAGAGGTGCTAGGGGTAGCACCCTATGACTTCGAGTACTTCCTGATGTGGTATTATAAAATTCTGCATATCTTGATAATATCACAAAGAACTTGGCAACAGAAGCTGAAATATGAAAAGACATCTTTATTAAACTCAAATGAGTGAGACTACGTCGCACAGAAGCCTTCGCAACTGAATGAGGCAGTCTGCAGAACAGAAACCAGTTTCCTTTTTTATACAGAATCTGGGCAACACCGCCCTTCTCTTGCAGTTGGTCTTTCACATATTTTACTTCAAAGAACAAGCAGAGTCATGATTGCAATCTCACATTTCAGTTCAGCCAGCCCGCAATTATTTACCCAGCAAGGTTCAGATCCCACATCTGACCCCAATAAACGTGAGCATCTCCTGTTTTGAGAAACAGGCCATAAAGCAGGAACAAGCAGGTGCGAAAGTGATTAGCCGGAGGCTTGTGTGCGATGAAAGGACTTTATGGTGTGTCAAGCCCTGATGCTAATCACAGGTGGCCGGAGGAAGGGGAGCTCGTGAGACCGGACTGACCTGGGGCAGCGGAGACCAGATGCCCAGGTCATGGAGAAGTCAAGCAGAAAGTACATGTATTCTAAAGGCCCGTACTTGCTTATAATGTGTTTGTCTATGTGAGGGCAATGACAAGATGGCCACTGCTCCAAGATGGAACCCACGGAGTCAATGTATAATAACGTATACATAGTGCATTTGGCAATGGGACGTTATGCAAAGCGCTTGTAAATACCGCATTGACCAATCGCGGTTTGCTAAGACATGAATAAACAGGGGTAGGGCCCTGTCTTCTACGTGGTCCCAAATACCAAAGTACGACAGACCCTCCTTTTGCCCTTACATAGGCAATCACTATACTCATACTGATCTTAGTCCAGGTCTACAGACATGAAGTCATGGAGATGTTGCTGTAGCATCATCCTATTACTTAGCGACTCTCACGGGACACATGTAGTAGCACAAAGGCCACATATGGCAGGACAAAATAAGGAATACCTCTATCTAGGTGACATAAGATCACACCCCCAACAATTAGTGATGTTTACTACTAACTAGTGTCGATGCAGAAGCTGTATAGAAGAATTGCTTACGAATTCTGACCTTTTAACCTGCTCATGTTCAGGAAAAGGGTGAAAAAGAGTGCAAAGAAACAGTAGTGGGAAAAGACATAGGTTGAGAAGCGGGTGCAGAAGTCAATTGGGTAGAGAAAAACAATCCCACCCATAAATGACAACGTCATGTTTAAAAAACACTAGAAAACATAGAGACAACGGGAGAAAGTAGTAACCACTATTACAAATGAAACAATAATTTTTATGTTCAGGTGAAACAGTGGTGACCCTCATCAATGCTCTGAGGTGAAAAGGGGGCACCTTTCCACAGAAAATGGATTTTATTCTGCTTATACTAGACAATGCCAGCAAAACAAACAGTCTTCTAACACCTAGTCTATACAATCACACGGAAACCTCTCGTGAAACCACCTATGCCCAGAGTCCGTTCAAAAAGCCTCTCTGGCAGGATTCTATTGTCCATCAAATCTTCTTCTGTTGTTTTCTTTTGCATGGGCCTCTTCATTCAAGCCTTTCATGAGAAAAGGAAGTACTGTTCAGTTGGAGTGCCCTCCTGGCAAACACTCACAGCTCACGGTCTCAATGTTTCAAGGCAGTGCACCTGTGTCTTTCCTCTGCTGCAGACACTACAAATAATATGCTCTTCATTGGTCATGGGCACAGATCATCTTGTGCAGACCCGGGACCATTCTCAGGATCCAACACTCATCATTCGGTGTCAGAGGACGCTCAGGCTGCTCTTTCATGGGCACTGGAATGTAGTGCCTTCTGTCAATCTTGGATCCGCCGGTGCACTGCACTTCCATTGAAGCAAAGGAAAAGAGGGGGTATGTGTGGCCAAAAACTCAGGCCAAGGGGCTCAAGGGACTGCACACTGTCAGAGGTTACCAGCACATGACAGGCGCTCTTGTGTACTGAAATTCTGGTTCTTGGCAAAACCAGCTCCTTCTTCCTTTCTGATGTTGAACGCCTCCTGATGAAGCAAGCGTGATGTTTTAACCAGTTCGTTGTATAACAAGGGGAATGTAAACAGGTGGCCTGCGGTCCTTCAAAGGAGTGGCCACACGCCATGGGACAATTTTGGTCCAGAATACACTGTCTTTCTTAGGAAGCAATACAAATAAAAAAAAGGCAGTAGGCAAAACAGTGCCTCTAAGTTTTTCAATTGGGTTTCCGTGTGAGAGCCTTCATCATCTAAGGGTAGATAACTACACGAGAATTCTATCTAAAATGGATGTCTTCACATATGGTGGCATTGTCTAATAGGGCAAACACACATTTTTTTCCTGAATGATTACATATAAGTGTTTCTAAATTCCTTATCTAGGACATTTCAATAGAGAAATCACATGGTACAGATTATCATAGGCATGTAGAAACCTTTCATATCAGGTGCACTAGGCAATACACAGGCTAATAGTCAGATATGAAAACAAAAGACAAGAACTAGAGGGTCCTGATATTTGCATGATTAGAACACATCTGATCCCACCAAAAATTAAAGCAGCAGGAACAAGAAGGGTAAAAACCACATTAAAAATAGACATTGAAAATTTGTCGTGTTCAAAAGGGTAAACGCAAGATATCCCCTATTGGTATGGAAAACTTGTCTTACTATAATATTGAGTCAGTTAGCCAGTCTATCGCTACCCTGACAGTCAGGCTGGAAAACATTGCAGCAGGCCTAAGGAAAATTCTTGGAAACCAGTCTGGTCATGCAAAAGGGAATTGTACATAATATGGGGGTTCCTGGTGCATCACTGCAGTCTGGAAGTATGTACCTGAACAATACACCTACAATAATAAATGGGCTGACTGGTGAAAGGAATACGGAAAAGGGAATTGGAACTAGGACACAACTAAAATCCCCAATCACTAAGCATAATGCGACATTGGGCAGGGAAGAAACAAAAGCAATAAAAAATAAAAATATATAGGAAGGACAAGAATTTAGTAGTCAGGCATGTGACATCACCAAGAGTACGGGTGATACACAAAAGGCCAAAGTCACATACGTTTTAACTCTACCGCTGGCGACTACACCATATACGGTAATCTTAGGTAATGTTGCAGGGAAAAATGAAAACCTAGTTTCCTTTTAAGAAGCAAAGGCCATATGCTACTTAGGAGACAGGACACCATTACCTCATGTAATATAGAAATTAGGCCACCTTGAGTCACAGATCTATAATTTCATCCTTAGGTCCAATCAAGGATACATAAATGTAGGGCTGCCTGTTCCTTTAAGGGAAGGGCAGTATAACGTGACAGGTGACACACTTTGATCCTGTAGATCTCTTTTAGTTTTCTGTAATACCATTATAGCCAATTTAGACATGCACTGGTGAAGTGTTGCCTCTCATGTTCACAGCATGAAATATCATTAGCTGTGGAATTTAGTAACCAGAACAAGTTCAACCAACTGTTGCGTAGCGATGGGCATCGTCATGACCATCCCCTTCACAACACAGGTAAACTTGTAATAGTATAAAAAGCAGCAACAAAAACAACGAAAACATGCAAAAAATAATAAAAACACACAAAACATCGAGCCATCAGATATACTTGCTGTATATCAAGCACAAAAAAAAGCATAGACAAAACAATAGCATATGTAATAAAACGGTGACACACAACACCATGTCATGTATTTTATGCACTGTAAAACTGCAGCCCAAAACCCAATATTTGGGCCCGTTTAATTTGTCAGGTTTAAAATACTTACCCTCCTTTTTGACAGTAGATCACCAGGGAATGGAAATCTGCTGTCAAATATAACTTTTCTGTTTCTCATCTAACATACAGGACCAGCAAGAACAATTCATGATAGAACCAAATACACAAAAATAAATTGCATTACTTAACTGTTACCCTCTTGTCAGTCCTTTCAACATCCAGCCACTTAAGTTTTACATTTCTAGAAATAAAAAATCGTTACACTGACACTCCATAGTAATTTGGCACCTACAATTTCCACTGTGAAAAAGAAGTCTTAATTGGCAATGCATTCTCACGTAGGCATGTAGCCTTAAAGAAGTTTTAGAAAAAGGCTGCATCTTGTTTTCTGTCTAAGACTTAATGCAACACTTCGTTTTCTGTTAAATAAGAGCAACTATAGCAGGCATCATTCTATTTTCTTTTTTAGAGCACCAATGTATCAGCAAAGCATTTAACATGATGTTTGGACTTTCAAAGAAAACCTCTTGGCGATATTTTCCCTTTGGAATTAAGTTCTTTAGTTTTAGTGATGCTATGGAGAAACCAGAAACCCCACCTTTAGAGGCCCGTGTAGCAAGGTCATTCTGCATTCCACAGAGGCAAGGCCCTAATTTAAAAGGTCATAAAAGTCAACGTGGCAGCCTACTCATTGTTTACACTAAAGATAGCATCTCAGCAGCCTGACCGAGCCAGCCTCTGCAGCTCCCAACCCCCAGCTTCTGACACTCTGAATTCGTCAAAGCCAGAAGGCCTTCCTAATCCCTCCTAACTTGCAATAATTCGCTCTATGTTGAAAAATAATTTCTCCTTTTTAGGCGCTAAAAAATTATCCCTATTCCCAGATTGTTAAACTACATGTACTGTGAATAATTCACAAAACTTAATAACACACATACCAGTTTTTAGAATAAATGCTTGTTGCAATCCTATGCAATGGTATACATTTCATCAACCTTAAATGAATGAACGTCTCAGTAGGCCCAGCTAAAGTTAGACTGAACTCCAGCAAGTGAGACCACTTTCTGCCCCAGTCCACTGGCACTGTGAATTGTATTCGCAATGAGTTTTGATATTTTCTTCATCATTTAGTCATTTGCCTTTATTCAAGCTCTGTTTGGCGGTTTCATATTAGCAAATGAAACTCAGTGCCTCCCGCCAGGTAATTACAATATTTTCACCCCTACTGCTAGAACCTGCAATCTCATCTTTCCCCTCCTACTTACTCAAACCGGTACCATATTCCTCTTTATTCCCTTCGTCAATACAACCTTCCTCACGCTATTCTTCATGTCTTTATTACTCCCCTTCATCATCTCTCTTCCCTCCACGGCATTGTATTTTCCCAATTGTTCTTCTCCTTCCTACTTATTACCCAGTTCCTATAACCGTAGTTCTACATTTCTCCACCCCTCTATCATTACTGACTTCATCACGTACCTGCTCACAAACATCCTCTATTTCCTTTATCAAAAAACAATTCTCCATTTCTCTTTCTCTATGTGGGTGCTAACTCCATTAAGGCCGTTTTTTATTAACATCAAATAGTTGCGGGTTGCGACACCATATTTTATTTAATTTCCCCAAGTTTTTTAACCATGTCTTGTTTTTCATAGCGTGTTCAGTAATATCGTGACAGACACAGCTAAAGTTAGAACCTTCAACCCTGATATTAAAACAAGCCTTTGTACTGGCACATTGACTCATTGAATCATAAGAAGGCACAACCTGTAAATATATATCAAAACCTAGACGTATGCATTTACTGAAGCCTGGAACCCTTTAAACAGTACTCTGAATGAAAGAAAATGCAATTGAAACAGTCCTTTTTACCCAAATTCGACTTTGATATTTTAAGCATTAAAAAATGAATATCCTACAATTTTCTTGCATGATATGCATTACCAGAATGTCTATTACATAACCCATGAGTCAGGCATTGGAAATAATAACTTATACTGTATAAAAATGAGCTTGTTTGCGCCTGCGCCAAGGGAAAATTGTACGCGCGAATGCTTGTCGTTTTAGTGATGCAACACAACTTAAATCAAATTTTAATGCTAGGAGGTCATAGTATGAGTATTAAGCTTTATAAATATCAAAAAACGATTTTGAAAAGCACTTATTTTTTTAAAAAATAATTTTTCCCATGATTAATAATTTTCTTTAAAAAAATCCCAATTATTCGTTTTTGTGATAATTCCATGTATAAAAAACAAGCTGCATCCCTTGCCTATCATTTTGGACACATTTAACTTACAAGCCTAAGCGCATAAGCCCAATTTGAAACGCGTCACATTTTTGCGCCACTTTCATTTAAAAAAGACGGTTCTGCCAAATTTCACCCGTGTTCAACTGGGAAGGTGCTGGCTGAATGAACATTTCTATCAAATATACTGCAGCTGAAAAGTTTGCCTGTGAACATCTAATATAATGCATCTAAGGAAAATGCTGTAAATTTATTTACTTTTGCAAAAATAGATAATTTCGTTTTTGGGGCCTGATTTATATCTATCGAATGTGTTTCTAATTTTATCCTTTAAGTATTTAACGGCAGTTTTGTATATGTGCACAATTGCTCATTCTATAAATTAAAGAGCAACACATAGCTATTGTAGCACATCACATTGTTCATTTCTGGATTTTTGTTTTAAGTTTCTACTTGATATTAATTAACCAGCAAACTACTTAACAGGCTGGAAACATCAGAAGACCCACAAACACATATTGAGCTCATTTCAGACATAAACAGAAAGGGGTTAAACAGGCAATACAGCGCGCTTTAGCCATTTTTCATAAATAGCGCCGTCGCAATTTACTTACAGAAGTTGCACTAATGATAAAAAAAACACAGACATTTAAACACACAGTTGACTTACAAATCAATACGCATGACAGAAAGAAAGAACAGCTCACAGACTATACTTGAAACAAACCATTTGCAAATACTGGTTGTAGGTCATATTTACAAGCAACGCTTTTCAATAGTGTTCCAAAAGGCTGCATGAACAGCCCCACAGACAGATGCATGTCCAAGAAGTAGTGAATGCGCTCAATTCACTAGCTCTGCCTAGCAGAACACCACACAAAATCGTTGTGCATATCTTCATTCGTGAAACTGCGCAGAACGAAGGATCCTTGTTTTGTATTATGTCATATTTTAATTCCCTGGGGATACAAAATCACCAAGGAAGAAATATGTTTTTAAATCTAACCTATTTAGATATTTCCCATACTATGGTACCTTTCAAAACAAAAAGCAACACATTTTTCCATGTGAGCTTACAAACAGGCATGCCAAAAATACTGCGGAAAACGCAAGTATTATAATCCAAACCAAATGGAGAAATATCTCCTCATTACCTGCCTACACAAATTGCAATTCGCATATCCAAACCTATACAAACCAAAAGCTACATTTCCAAATTTGCTAAGATCAGGCATCTTATAGCTCACTAATCTAGCTTCAAACTTCAAGGGTTTATCTCTACCAATAAATTCGCAAATATGCGAGACCCTCGGTTTTGGTAATTGCAATGACCAAATCAGAAACCAAGAAACCAACCCCTCGGCTTTGGTAATTGCGATAACCAAATTAAAGACCCAAAGAACCAAAGGACTGGGAGCGACCCACTTATACTTAATTCTTATTCTTAATAATCAAAAGGTTATCCAAATTCTAATTGTCAAGTTCTACATGCCCAAACGTCTTTTATAATACTCACGCCAAAAGGGTTCTTTTTCTCACCTTTTGAGTGACATCATGTGGAGGATCAAAATCAGGAAGAGCAGAAATATACCGGACTACATAATCAAAGAATCTCCAGAATCCCTGTGCACAGAGTACCTTCTTGGTAGAATCCCGTTCTGTCCTTCCAGTAGATTTCAGTCTCCTGACCAGATCACTCCCACAGAAAGTCACTTCTCTGATGAGGCCCCGCGTTGGGCGCCAAACTGAAGTACTCCAATTTTTGAGACTCCAGAGGTGCTAGGGGTAGCACCCTATGACTTCGAGTACTTCCTGATGTGGTATTATAAAATTCTGCATATCTTGATAATATCACAAAGAACTTGGCAACAGAAGCTGAAATATGAAAAGACATCTTTATTAAACTCAAATGAGTGAGACTACGTCGCACAGAAGCCTTAGCAACTGAATGAGGCAGTCTGCAGAACAGAAACCAGTTTCCTTTTTTATACAGAATCTGGGCAACACCGCCCTTCTCTTGCAGTTGGTCTTTCACATATTTTACTTCAAAGAACAAGCAGAGTCATGATTGCAATCTCACATTTCAGTTCAGCCAGCCCGCAATTATTTACCCAGCAAGGTTCAGATCCCACATCTGACCCCAATAAACATGAGCATCTCCTGTTTTGAGAAACAGGCCATAAAGCAGGAACAAGCAGGTGCGAAAGTGATTAGCCGGAGGCTTGTGTGCGATGAAAGGACTTTATGGTGTGTCAAGCCCTGATGCTAATCACAGGTGGCCGGAGGAAGGGGAGCTCGTGAGACCGGACTGACCTGGGGCAGCGGAGACCAGCTGCCCAGGTCATGGAGAAGTCAAGCAGAAAGTACATGTATTCTAAAGGCCCGTACTTGCTTATAATGTGTTTGTCTATGTGAGGGCAATGACAAGATGGCCACCGCTCCAAGATGGAACCCACGGAGTCAATGTATAATAACGTATACATAGTGCATTTGGCAATGGGACGTTATGCAAAGCGCTTGTAAATACCGCATTGACCAATCGCGGTTTGCTAAGACATGAATAAACAGGGGTAGGGCCCTGTCTTCTACATGGTCCCAAATACCAAAGTACGACACCTTTTAAAGTACTTTCTGATGACCTGCTGGCACCAAGGAGTTCAGACCACCCGGGAGAACAAATCTGGGCTAGAAATATCACTTTCTGACCCAAAGCAGCTCCTCTGTTTGACTGTCTTGCTAGGAAGCAATTTTATAACTAATCAGTAATCGCTGTTAGAGCTCTTTTGGAGGAAGCACACGCTGCTTTATCGCCAACACTATTTCCTGCGCAGTGGGGTGGCACTCAGATTGGTGCTTTAATGAACACTATTAGGTGGTGCATGGTAATGCTCTTTAAGCATCAAGTGTATGTGTAGAACCGGTGCAGCAGCAGCGCACAACAGAGACTATAGGGGTGGGTGACGGGTGAGTGGAGCAACTCCGCCCACTCATAGAACTCCGCGGAATTCCACTGAGTTTTTATGCAACGCCATGAGCTCCGCCCACCCTTACTTATCAGTGGAAAATCCTAGAGCATCATAGGGCCATACGACGGGATGGTTCCATTTATCCTGTGCTGTGTCATTTCAGAAAAAAAAAACAATCTAATGCAGTAATATTACCGCTTTTGGTATAGATAGGGTACTCCCAGCAAGGAGAGGAGGCAACAGGATCAAGAAAATAAGAAACTCGGAGAGCAGATGTATCATTGAATTGAGGAGCAAATACACAGGTGTACTGAATATGGAGGAACACCTGACTACACACATTATTTAAGCACAGAGTTGTGCATATATTCTACAAATAGTATCCTAATGGGATGTCGATATTATATGCCAGACCTTTCCCACATTTTCTAATTTGATTTGACTTAAAACTGTGTATTTGATTATCATATATATGCTAAAATTCTTCTCTTTCCTCATATAATGTTTGTGATGTCATTATACAAGGTTTTAGGACAGATAATTATGACTGGCCCACAGGAGCAAGATGTCACTGTTGAATTTGGGGAAGTCATGATTAAGTATCTTGGATATGGTAGAATGCATGTGCCCATGACATGAATTTGGGGCCATATTACCAAGGACTTGCGATAATCATCGCAAAGTGCGCATAGCGCTGTATTTTTTATCGCCGGCTATTGCTGGTTTAGATCGCGGAGATAATGCGTTATTATCAACGTTTATCTCCAAGGCGATAATAAACCAGCGATAGCGGCGATTCTCCATCAATAACGCGGGAATATCAGCGATAAATTCCCATCGCTAAGGAAAAGGTCGCTGATAGGCAGGTGAGGATTCAGCTGTAGAATCCACCTCCCATAAAACACAATGGCTAAGTCAGGATTTTAGCAGGTGTTAAAATCCAGTGATAATCGCGGTTAGCGTGAGTATTTTTATCGCTTCACGGGCATTGCTAATAGGGAGAAGCTGAGTTAGCGACTTCTTCCTATTACTTTTAGTGAGGAACGTCCACTTTGCATGTCATTAGCGATAAATATCGCTGACATGCAAAGCAGTAAAAAAACGGCCGCTATTGCCATTAAGCTGTCACTAACAGTTGTTAGCGACAGCTTGCTAATAGGGCAATAAAAATATCGCTGCTTTATCGGAAAAAAGTGCCGCTAAAGCGGCGATACTGCCCTTGCTAATATGGCCCATAGTGACATTAGTTTGACCATCATAAATGGTTGGTCCACATATGATTGATATCACTGCTATTAGCACATGTGACTCACCTACCCATACACACATTCAATGTTCTCACAGTGAATGAGCTATGGAGCATTACAGAGTGGTGGTAGCCACTCTGTAGTTATTGTTAGGTTTATCAGAGAAAAGAGTACCTAGGATTTTCCACTTTTAATAATTGTGCACCGGTTTGAAAAATCTCCACAAAACTTTCCAGACTTATTCCTCTTTCTACATTGGCGGAGTATGGTATGTTTTGTAGTGACGGGTCAAGGGACAGCAGAGATAAAAGTGGGATCCCAAAATGCATTTGTGCACCAATACATTTTTCCATGGACTTTGTACTTATGCGTAGCAGCCAAACGCCCAGTCGGATTTCGATGATATTTTGGCAAGATTACACAATATGGTGTGCAGATGATCCTTTCGGGTACTACAGGTGAGAAGGGTATTTTTTAAGTTATAATGCATTTTAACTTAGTGATACCTTTTGTTGCAGTACTTTCGCAGAATTTTCAGTATTTTGCGGAGGTATCACACTGATGACAACTGCTTATGTGCTTAAGTAATTATATTTTTGTATACATTTTTTTAAAACATGTACTGAGAACCACGGTACTGCCTCGGAAGTTACGCATTCTGTAAAAAAAATATAAAACAACAAATATGTAAAAAATTTCAAATGCACTGCACTACACTGTACTTTACAAATATAGTATACTGCATTGCATTTTCAATGTTTTATATATTTAAATCTTTGGAAAAATATCTACATGTTCTGTGGTAATACCTAAAAATTAACGCGCTACTTAAAACTTATTTTTAAAACGCAGAGCTCCAGAAACTGCTGCAAAAGTGAATACATTTCTCTATTATTGCTTTGTTAATGTGGTAATAGTTAAGGAACAGATATAAAACCTAATACTTACCTATACATGAGGCCCGAGCTCAGAAACCAGCAAAAATGTGCTGAAAACTACATGGCAGCCACAATCTCAAGACCTCCCACTTGACCTATATTTCTTTTTTCCCAAGGCTGAACCAGCTAGGTTGGGCTACCAAGATTACGATAGGATATGTAGGTAGCTCAAACCAACTGGTTCAGTCTGGAAAAAAATAAATATAGGTCAAGTTGGAGGTTTTGAGATTGATTTTGGGAAGAGGGAGCAGTAACTTTATGTTCAAAAGCACTGCAGATTAAACTTTAATCTGCAGTGTTTTTTTAAACATAGAGAGACTGCTCCCTCCTCTGGCCCTGTTTAGAAACCACTGCACATCAGTGCATACCCCTTAGCGCCCTTACATACTATGCAGTAATCTCTGCTGAGTATCTAAGGGCGCTGAGGAGTAGGCACTGCAGTGGATTTGGTATCCGGGTGCACTATTTCTTAGCACAAAATGCAACATCGAATCCATTTCTTGATGCAAGGGTTCATTTTGCCACCCAAATAGACCCTTCACCAAACTCATGCAAGACTGCAAAACATGACACAACACACATCCCTTTGTGCCGTTCCCCTTAACACTGCATGTAATATTTGTAAGTCACCCCTACAGAAGGCCTTATGGCCCTAAGGCAGGGTGTATTATATTACATGTGAGGACATATCTGGATGAGTAGATATGCCCCTGTACTCATCAGTTTAATTACTGTCAATACTAGTGATCAGGGAAGCAATTTTACAAGCATGTGCTGGACACTGGTGAAAACGAGTTCCCCAGCTACTTGATGGCTTCACAGAAGATAGGGATGTTTGGCTTTATTACTACATGTACATGGAGGGCACCTTAGAGTTTGCCCCTAAAAACCTACCAGCTACTGGTTTGCTGACTGACTGGTTTTCGCCAGCCTGCCACCAGAGACAAGTTTCTGACCCCCAGGGGTAAGGGTCTTTGCTCTCAGGAGGTGAGAAGCAAAGCCTGCTCGGGCAGATGGTGTTTTTCCACCTCCTCCCACAGGCTGACCTGCAGATTAGCATTCCAAGGCAGGGGAGCTTCAAAGAGCCCATCGCCTTTGGTATGAGAATCTGGCTTCTCTCACAGGAGAGGAAGCTAACCCCCTTTGTCCAGAGCCATTTGGCATCTGGGCAGGCAGGACAATTAGCTAGTGAAGATAGGCATGTCAACCATCAGGCTAGTACCACCCCTAAGGTAGGCAACCTCAAGTGGATATGACTTTTCAGAATGACCATCTTGGTGATGGCAAACTTAAGATCTCTGGGACAGGGTTATGCCCACTTCCCACAGGAAGTGGTCATGTGGGGGGCGCAGTGACCCCAGGGGTAAGTAGTCCATTGGGTACTACTTAACACTCCCCTAACACCCCTACATTCAGTATTTAGTGGAGTCCCTGGCACCAGGAAATCAGATACTGGTGACCTATGAAAAAGGACACTAAAGAGCCATGGAAGCAATGACTAAAGAAGAGCAACTGACTTGGCACTAGCCCTGCCAGACAGTCTGCTTTTCCCAGTTGAATTGCGCCAAAGTTGACTTGTCTTGCAAGCTGTAGTGCCTCTAAAGCGTGGGAAGACTGCCTGTCTTCAATAAAGACTTGAGGACTCCTGTGAAGCAGTGGAGCTGCTCTCCTGCATCCTGCAGGCACCCCAAGAAAAACCGTGAGGACATCGGACCTGCAAAAACCTGAGGCCACCAAGCACCACTGCACCTGAGCCAACCCAGTCGAAGTGGGCCAAAGTAGTCAGTGTGGTCCCCAAGCCCTCAAGAAACAGAGTACACCTTAGCTACACCCCTTGAGATAGCTCTAACGTTGCCTGCAGCCTCTGTGTGCAGGCCCCCTCAACCACGAGTGCTCCCAGATAAAGAAGCCCGACTCCTCAAAGACCCTCTGACCCTGCAGCCCCAGCCCAAGGAGAAGAGGACCACCTGTGTCACCTAGCAGTGCAAGACTCGAGCACACTTGTTGGTTCAGCCAGACTGGTGTCCTAGTCCAGACCTGCAGCCTCCTTTGCGGCTGAACGATCTCCATTGACTAACATTGGGCACCCAAAGCTGTATTGCACCACTGCACACGGCGGCCCTAGTGCCGCCGAAGTTGACCTGCTGGTGCTGTCTTGGACCTGTTATATACCCTGGTTAGGCCCATGTAGCGAAGCTACTAATTTCTTACATTGTCCTCTTTTTCACAATAACATTTCTGCTGTGACCTTTTGCACATATTTGTGTGCATGACAATGTTGGATTTGTTTCTCTAAAACTACTCCTGTTAGCACATCTGGCTTCGTATAACATTATCACAATGCCTCGAACACCAAGTACAAGACCTCTACGCACGAATGTACAAATATAGTTCTATCTACATCCACGGGGCAACAGGGCAATATACATATCCATAACATTGCTAATATGTATGTCCATCGCAAGAATGCTTTTTATTATAAATAATCAGCATCTCATAGAATTAGCAGAGGAGTAATGTAATGTGCATTCGATCTCCTCATTCTTAATAATTGCACATGTATGAAAGATTATTGAGCTTGCAATTTATGAACAAACATATATTTACATATATTAATTGAAAAATCACTCATGACATGTTCAGTGACAACATTGATAAAATGACTGCAACATCTAAAACTACATAATTATTGAAACACTGCATGCTGGGGGCAACTTTATTGCAACAGTTTTTACAAAAATATGTTTTGGATATCAGGGGGTACCTCTGGGACCCCCCACCAGGCTTAGCAGGGTAGGGTATCCACCCCTACCCCGCTTACTTCTTTTTAAAACTTTTTTTGAGGACTTGGGACTGAGTTGTTGTGGTAGCAGCCAATTGCGGCTCTCTTAGTGGATCATCCACAGCATGAAATATACTTTAGGCTTAATTTCTCAAAAACTCCTGACAAATTTATACCAAATCATGAAAAGTATGCATTATGCACCACTTTCTTCCAAATTTAGTGTAATTCCATTCAGCCATCTTTGCGATATTGCTGTTCAATTTTCCCATTGAAAAATTAATGGGAAAAATGCAGTGTTCTCAGCCCCAGCTCATGGCCCATCCCAAAACTTTCCAGGAAGGAGCTGAGGTGAATTAGACATTTTTTTGCAAAGTTTTAAGACAAATGACACTAAAGTTATAAGCAAACCAAAAAATGCTTTTTCTATGGCAATACGATCCTAACTATAACCATATTACCACCTGCAGCGACTATATATATATATATATATATATATATATACACACATATATATGTTAGTTTATATAATACGTATGTGTGTATATATATATAAAAGTGTAAGGCGTATAAATTCCAAAGGGACAAATTAGATTACCAAAATGGCCAAATCTTTACCTTTGCATGAAAATACGACGCAGTCAAAGGGAAGCATAAGCAAGGTAGCAAGGTAATCCTCTGACAAACCAATCTGATACTACTCATGTGACCCCAGCTTCAACATCAGCATCGGAATTGAGCTCGGTCACAGAAAGCGATACCGATAATGGGCAAGCAAGAACAAGCTCTGACTTGGGGTTTACCAAATTCTCCCTAGTTCAAGAGGTGGACTGCCTCCGCCAAGACAGGGGGCAGACACTGTGACCACGAGTGCAAAGAAAGCAAAATGCCAAAGATGCAACAAAAAGCGCCGAGAAAGACAGCGGCGCAGTAACACGTGGAAAGTAGCCGATCAAGAAAACAGTGAATGCCAGATGGAAACGAAATAAGGGGAACAAGGCATGAATATAGACTCTAATACAGTAATCAACCTATCGGACATTACCCTAAACGTGGCAGAAAAACAAATCCTGGCACTTGGCCTGTCATAAAGACCAGAAAGTAACTTTAACTATGCTGAAACCTGCATGGATGTGTATCGTTTCATTCGCAACTTAAAATTGCGCAAATATCACCTACTCCAGGGCAAAAACAATAAGGAGCAGCCCAAGCAGGTAGCCAGCAATACTCAAAGCCCAACGGTGCTTGTTGCAGGGCATGTAGATCTACTATTGGACCTGCACAATCTGGCAAATGACAATTACAGCAGTCAGGCAATAGGTCCAGCAAACATCAGTGAATCCATTCAGACACCGTTTAAACCTAGATCTACCTTCCATCCAGTAAAGCTGCATGGCAATCTGAATGTATTTCACGACCAAGTAACAACAGAATTGAAGAAACTTTATAAAACAACCACACATGCCCAACGCAATATTAGCCGGAAAACAACCAATATGCCCAACTAATGAAGAAATTACAAGATAATGACAACATATTCATAAGACAATCTGACAAAGGGGGCAATGTTGTGTTATGGCCACGTGAGATGTATATGGAGGAAGCCCTTGCTCAATTAAATGATAAAGTGTGTTATAGAAGAAGTAACATGCAATGTGTGAAACAAGCACAGAATGTCTATCATGCTTCACTCTTGGCTTGGAAAAGCACAGGGCCTTTGAGCTCGGATGAATTCAAATTCTTGAAAAATGATTACCCAGAAATTGCGGTGATTTACTTCATCCCTAAAATCCATAAAAATGCTTTGAAACCGCCAGACAGACCCATCATTTCTGCAAGTAACAGTCTCATGGAGAACACCTCAAAGTATGGAGACTATTTTTTACAAAGCCACGTGAGGAATTTACCATCGTATCTACAAGATACGGGTGACTTTTTGAGGAAGATAAGTGATGTGACCTGGGACGCTGAATGCATCCTGATCACCCGGGATGTCACATCACTTTATACTAGCATATGACATCTGGATGGGATCAAGGCCATCGAACACTACCTGAATGAGAGACCGATGTGCTTATATATGCACAATAAAATACTGGTATCGATGATCAAGACATGCTTAGAAAACAATTACTTCCTTTTTCAGAATCAGGTCTACCAGCAAACTAGGGGAGTGGCAATGGGGGCTTGCTTCTCCCCTAACTATGCATGTTTGCATATGGGCCTATGGGAGGAGCAAGTCCTCAGAACCAAACATGCCGACATTTTGAGTCAACATGTATGTCAATGTTATAGGTATATTGATGACCTGTTCCTGATTTGGAAAGGCCTTGAAGATCTGGCACACCAATTCATAGAACAGATCAATTGCAATAACCTCAACCTGCAATTTACTGCGCATATGAGTAGACAAAAGGTTTGTTTTCTTGATGTTGAAGTATATATAAGTGACAACAAAATTGTAACCAGCATGTATAGAAAACCGGCAGCTGGTAATACAATACTACATGCCACTAGCCATCATCCCAGACGCCTTATCCAAAGTATACCATATGGGGAGATGCTGCAGATTAAGCGCATTTGCAGCACCCCGGATGATTGTAGGTTGGCCCAGCAAAAGAGTAAGGAACGGTTCCTTGCCAGAATCGGCGGCGGACCCCAGAGTCGAATCGCAGCTCTGGGAGGGATCATTGCCGAGACGGGTGGCATCCGCAAGACCCACTAGGAAGAGTATCGGCTGACGGAGGGGTGGCGGCGGATCCACGAGTGAAACCCAGCTTATCCCAGGGCAGATTTGGAAATAAAGGAAGGCCTGTGAAGCGCCATGATGACGATCAGGCACCCGCTGCATACCGGACGGGATGGTGAGGAGCGGTGGGGTGCCAGTAGTGGTATTGACGATCGAATCGGGCCCCACCTCCTTCACCCCCTCTCTTCTTTGACCCATCCCCCTCTCCCGAAGGCCAATTCGGCAGCAATCCATAGGCTACCTTTCCCCCCCATGGTGCAGGCACCAAACATTAGAAGGAAGAACCCGTGCTTGCTTAGAGGCCCTGCTACGCACCTTGGGGAGTCTAGGACACATTTGAGTGGCCTACATGAAGGTTCTCTGGGGTATGAAGTCATGAAAACGGACTGAACTATAGTCCATACACATCATTGCCTGCAGTGAGGGGCTGGGCCTGCCGCTTGAGAGTGCCCCCCCGGCCTTGGCCGAGGGGCACGTGTGGAACATAGAACTGTGCCAACACCCCCATCAGATCAGCTACTTGGCAGACCGATTAGCTCGTGGCACCCAGCGATAAGGAGACGGCCCTGCGCCGAGTGGCATACCACTGGGATCAGGGAGTGAAAGAGGCCGTGCTGCAGTATCCTGGGCCTACGCAGACGTCGATATGGAAAAGTCCAAAACGACAGGGGAGAAGGGCTCAAAAACGGTCCAAACAAACAAACTCGACCGATAAACCTTCCCCAAGGAAACGCTGCAGGAGCTTCACTCCAAGGGTAAATCCATGGGCGACCCGGGAGGAGAAAATCAGGAGTTGACCCTGAAAGACGTAATGGAAGCGATAACTAGTATTAAGACCTCTCTGGAATACAAGATGGACTCCATTTCGATCGACGTAAACCTTATCCGTGCAGACCTCATGAAACTCAATGAGAAGGTCAAAGAAGTGGAAATCATGACGACAAGCCTAGTTGGGGACGTCACGCAACTCCAAGGGAATGTCTGCGACCTGCAGACTTTCCGCAAATTCGCTGAAGGCAAACTGGACGATTATGAAGGGCGGAACAATGTATGCATTCTGGGGGCACCAGAGAGGGCGGAGGGGAAGGCACCAGACCTCTTTGTAGAGGACCTTATCTTTAAACATCTTCAACCCAAAGGCCTCAGCAAGTTCTTCGTCATTGAAAGGGCACACAGGGTCCCGAAGCCAGGGGCCCCTCCACGCCCGATATTGACGAGAGACTTGAATTCCAGGGACAGAGATGTGATCCTCCAAAACGCCAAGACAGCGCCTCCTCTCCGCTATGACAACGATGAAATCACCTTCTTTCCAGACTTCACGCAAATGGTACAGAGACAAAGAAGGTCCTTCTTGGCGGTGAAAAAGAAGCTCAGGGAGAGAGTATTTATATATGCAATGCATGTTCCCTGCGCTCCTTCATGTGGAGGGTGGGGGGAGAGCCTGGTTCTTCGAACAACCGGAGATGGCCTCCGACTGGCTTGAAAGCCGGCTGGACCACTACTCTAGCCATCGTCGCAGTGGCGGCGAGTCGACCTCCCAGCAGAAGGGATGAAGAAACCTTTGAGGATGATGGGACCTTATCAGACCTACATTAGTCCACAGACGTGTTGAGTCAGGTACTGGGGACACATGGCTGCTATCACTCACAGGGAGCCCTCGCCCAGCCATCTGTACTTAGACCTGTTCATCGTAACTCTTCTTGGGCAATGCATTACAGCAATTCCGGTGGGAGGACAGGGGGGCGAAGTAAAGCACCCCACCTATATCTACTTTTAGTTAATAAACATGGCGACAGGCACTCTGCAAGTTCTAAATGGGCAGTTCCACGCCCAGAGTGCAGGGAAGCAGGGTGGGGGGTTGTTGGGTTGGGGGTTTGTGTTTGTTTAATGTTGTGGTTTTAACATCGACAATGCATACTGACATCTTTGCAGAGGATACAAACACTTATTCTGGACTCAATGAATACGCAGTGGGACAACGGTGCCAAAATCCTGGGCTGGAATGTTAACGGGCTTGGGGACAAGGTTAAACGAAGTGTGGTCCTTCAATATATTAAAAGGCAGGTCCCTGATGTGGTTTTGCTTCAGGAAACGCATTTGGTGGGAAACTCATGTAAAGCAATGCACAGAGGGGGTTACAAAATGATAGCACATGCGGGATTCACGACTAGGTTGTGGGGCTTGGGTATTATGTGGAAAAACTCATCCCCCTCAGCGTAAATTCCACGTGGACTGACGATCGGGGCAGATATATAGGAATTATGGGTACATGGGAAGGGCACACCATCACTCTTGTGTCAGTCTACATACCACCTGTCCTGCAAGCTACCACATTTAAGGACTTGGGCACTATATTACTCGCACTGCAAGACGGCTCGCTAGTACTTGGGGGCGACCTCAACTCAGTAGTCTCGGGCACATTAGACCACTATCCTCCGCGTGAGATAGGGCCAACTTCTCACTAGCTGCCAGACTTTCTTGAGGCCCTGGGGCTAGCAGATGGGTGGAGAACATACAACCCAAATAAAATACAGCATACTTTCCACTCGGGGGCTCACTGCAGCCTTTCCCGCATAGATTATATTCTAGTACCCGCCCCACAAGTGGCCCACATCCACAAAACTAGACACTTAGCCTGGGGAATTTCTGATCACTCTCCTATGTGGGTAAAAATAGTCCTCAACCAAGCAAGGGTGGGGAGAATTGCCCCCATCAGCCCATGGTACCTCCGCGACCCGATAATCCGTAAAGACCTCATCAAAGCCATAGATAACTATTTTTCCAAAAATGAGGGGACAGTAGACTCTTCTCAGACCCTGTGGGAAGCCTTTAAGTCTTTAATCCGGGGTCAAGCCTTGTCCATAATCTCAGGGCTGAAAAAGGACAGACAGAAAGATATCGTGGAGGCTGAGGCGGAGATCTACCGGATGGAGAGTGAACTGTAAAATGAGATCACACTTGAGACACTTCACTCACTACACCTCAAACAAGATGAATATACGGCACTAGTAACTGACAGATCCAGGGTCCTGGGGAAGGAAAAGCTGGGCAGAATATATGACCTGGGGGACAAGGCGGGGAAACTCATAGCATGGCTTGATAAAAAGGAGTGGGCGAGCAGACTGGTGCCACACCGATTCGCCAGCCATTTTAGTACTATATACACAGCTGTTTCCCCATACAAGGAGGAGGAGTCTCACGACCTTCTACGAGACATTATACTCCCCACACTCTCGGTGGAGGATCATAATTTTTTGGACAGTGCCCTGACAACGGACGAAATAGCGCAGGAAATCCGATCATTAAACTCAGTCATGGCCCTCGATCCCAATGGCAT
Organism: Triturus cristatus; assembly: GCF_964204655.1. NCBI lineage: Eukaryota > Metazoa > Chordata > Amphibia > Caudata > Salamandridae > Triturus > Triturus cristatus. The sequence continues at coordinate 155,059,641 of NC_140580.1, forward strand.
CCCCATCGAGCTCTACAAATTCCAGCCTGACAAATTAGCCCCTTATTTAAAAGCCATGTTTGATGACAGCAGGAAATGGGGGATAGTGCCAATAGATCAAAGAGTGGCCATTCTCGTCACCATCCATAAACAGGGTAAATCCAAACTGACTGTGCTTCGTACAGACCGATCTCGCTCCTAAACGCAGAACCCAAAATTCTGGCCATGCTCCTGGCTAATCGTTTAATAAAAGTCATTGGAGGCCTAGTACACCCAGATTAATCTGGCTTAATGCCGCACCGAAACAAGGCTCTTAACCTGCGCAGAGTCCATGGTGTCTTAGGTGGGGCGGCCACTATTCAGGAGCCAGCTATAGTTGTATTCCTGGATGCGACTATGGCATATAATGGCCCTATCTTTTGGCTGTGCTCACAAAGATGGGGTTTGGCCCGGGCTTTACTCAATGGATACGCCTCCTATATGCAGAGCCCATGGTGCAGGTTGTGGTATACAATAAAAAATCAGACACTTTTACACTCAGTCGTGGGACCTGTCAGGGATGCCCGCTCTCGCCTCTCCTGTTTGCCCTGGCCCTGGAACCATTGGCAGCATGAATCAGGAGAGACCCAGAGATACGAGGACTGCGCTGGTCCCCGGAGTGGGAAGACCGCATCTCACTCTACGCAGATAACATTCTATTGTACTTAGCCTCCCCCAGGAGGTCTCTAGTGGCAGTTCTAGATATCCTGGCAATATTTGGCAGGTATTCTGGGTTTTCCAATAACTGGACTAAGTACCTTCTGTATGTCCTCAAGGGGAACCCTCCTTCTCCACTGCGAAATCGCCCAATACAAGTTAGTACAGTGGGCTTCAAATACTTGGGAGTATTTATCTCACTAGACCACGCACTCCTTTACAAACACAATCTTCTCCCTCAGCTACAGAGGCTCAAACAAGATATAGCCAGTTGGAAGACACTTCCCCTGTCACTGTTGGGCAAAGCAGCTCTTTTTAAAATGATGTCCTTGCCCTGTTTTCTGAATACCTTGCAGAACTCGTTAGATCCTGTCCCGATGTCATATTTTAGAGCAATCGAGGGACTCCAGAGAGATTTGTTATGGGACGGGAAGCCACGCATTGCTCTGCACAAGCTCATACTAACTGGTATGATGGGGGTATCAGCCTCCCGGACATCAAGAAATACTACTGGGCGGCACATCTCGCTGCCATCAACCACGGTACATATTGCCGGCCTGACAACTGCACGTACAATGAGGACAGGTAGCTCCTCCCCGGGAGGAATTATAACAGGGCGCTCTATTCCAAACCTGGTCGGTACCCATTGACAGGCCCTACTAAACACTCAGTCAGCGTCTGGCATGCGGCCACTAGATCCCTTGGATGGGGGCATAAACTAACTCTAGCAACTCCACTATGGGACTCCCATCGGTTGGGAGATCTATGGAGGTTGAAGGGATTCGATAGATGGAAACTCATCGGGATCTCACAAATCAAAGACATGTGGGAAGTGGGCGGGGTGAAGAACTTTACCACACTTCAACAGCAGCACGAACTGGCCGACACAGAACACTTTCGGTACATTCAAGTCCGCCATGCACTTCAATCACTTCTCCCAAAAGGTTCCTCTCCTCCTGAGTCTTCTCCGTTGGAAGACAGAGTGCTGGATGGGCACCTGCCTGAGAAAACCATATCACTAATATATAAGAAGCTGATAAACAATTTGGCAGATCCCCTTGAACCGCTGCGGGAGAAATGGGTGAGTGATGGTAATGAAGTGGATGATGAAGAATGGCAGGAAGCAGTGTCCTCCCCGAGAGTGGTTGCAATTCCAGCACGACTTAGGCTTGTGCAGCTGAAAATCCTCCACAGAGTATATGTCATGGGACCCCGATTGGTACAGATGGGGAGGGCGGAGGGGGGAGAATGTAGGAGACAGGTACGTTCATGCATATTATATGGGAATGTGAATACATAGCAGTCTGGAAAAAAGACCTTGATTGGTGTATGTACAGAGAAAAGACAGTATATGCATCCCGGGGTTGCCCCAAAAAGTGGCCCCGTATATGGAGCCTGTGGAACTCGTACCGAGGGGAGATATGCCTTCCACCGCATAGGATTGAACAGTAAGATGCCTCTACCTCGTAACTTTCCCCGCAAATGTAATGTTGTAATGATTGGCTACTCATTGTCTTCATCATGTGTGACTATGCCGAATCCTCTGTACTGAATGTCTTATGTCGATGACTGTTAATAAAAAGTAAAAAAAAACAAACAAACAAGTAGGGATTGGTACACAATGACCCGGTACTGGGGGAGCATATAGCTAAAACCCCTGATCTTACAGTTAGAAAAGCACGCTCTATGAATGATATGCTGGTAAAGAGTAGCCCTGAGGTAACAAATGTTAAGAGTTGGTTGTCCTCCCGCAAGGGATTTGTGAAATGTTCCTCATGTAAAGCATGTAAATTTGCTAGCAGTAAAACATCATACACTAGCCCATTTAGATCGGAAAGAGTACCAATTGCTAAACTGTTAACATGCAAAACAGAGTATGCTGTATATGTGCTGGAGTGTCCCTGTGGCCTGTGTTATGTTGGTAGTACCAAGCTGCAGGTCCACAAGAGGATACTCCAGCACATTAGGGCTATCAGCAAAGGTGATCCAGCATATCCTGTCGTGAGGCATTTCATGGATACACATAGCAAAAATCCAGAACATCTAAAATACGATGTGGTTGATACAATCCCGCTTTTAAGAAGGGGAGGTAATCATGAAGCACGCTTACGCCGATTGGAAACCAGGTATATCCTGGATTTAGACACAAAATTTCCTTTAGGTCTTAACTCCAGTGAGGATTTTCATACCTGTCTTTAATTACTGTTCATATTCCCTTTTTATAATGTTCGCATAGCTCAAAGCTGTATAACTTTAAGATTCTTTGCTCATGATTAGTCTTTTTATTTGTATATACGCCTCCTCACTTTTTAAGTCTTCAGATTTAGCACTTAACACTTTATGAGCTGTGATCGGTTTAATTGGGTGGCACTTTTCAGCACTAGCACTTCAAATTTTGTAATTGAAGTATTGATTTTATGCCCACTATGGGCTATATTGAGCAGTAAAGCAGCAAACTCATCTTGGACATATTGAGATACAGTTCTATTGTATAATTGGTTTATAACTGCATTAATATAGTGAGCTCAACATTGTTTACAGTTGATACAATTGCATTAGCATGGTATAATGTTCCCGTTTACAGTTGCGTTATATATTTTTAATATATATATATATATATATATATATATATGATGTACAGGTTTTTGAAAGGTAATGTATTGGCTTTGCTTTTAACATATTTATATGTTTTTAAGGTTTCTGAAATGTGATATGCCATCATTGTCTTTTAATATGTTTACTTGTCCAAATGTAACGGTCCATGCAATGTATGAGAAACAACTCTTCCATTTCTATTATTTTATCATGTGATTGGTCACAAGTTAATGCACAAGCACTTTAAATGTATGAGGGCACTCCGCATGCGTGTTATGCGAACAAGACCTCTTGAAGGTTGAAAAGTGTTGTGGCGGAGGTGCGGGCAACTAATAAATACCTTTGCACTGCAATCTGGGTCTGTTTTCGTCCTTATCCTACCAGTGGATGTTGTGTTGCGAAGGTGTGTGTGTGTGTGTGTATGTGTGCGTGTGTGTGTGTGCGTGTGTGTGTGTGTGTGTGGCCAATCCTGAATTAAATACACAATCGGGGAAGATATGGTAGGTAGATGACATTTAATTCCAGTTATGTGTTTCGACTGAGAACAGTCTTTATCCCACACTGTATCCAATGCAGACAACTTATTAACATAGGAAATGCAAAACAGAAATTATGGACTACAATAGTCATGAGTATCGCAATACAAACGTCTATGGCAGACATATTTGAATATGTTACATTATGTCTATCCAATCCTTGTAGGGTGTCTGTGTGCCATTGGTGCTTCATTAACCCCTTCGGTGCTCATGACGGAATGGTTCCGTCATGACCCACGGTTGAGCTGTGCTCATGACGGAACCATTCCGTCATGACCACACCCGCGCAAGATTCCGCCAGCACAGCGGCGGAATCTGCGCAGCATCGAAGGGGTTAATATCTTCCACAGTAATCTTTGTATATTAAAACCAGCTGGCAAAAAATTCTCCAACAACCTAAGTAGGCTGATATTGAAAACATTCCCAAAATAGGGTGGATCAAATCACCACCTCTGTGGCTGACATCTTAAACACCTGATTGTACAGGGTGATGCGCATGATGCATTTAGAATGGCCAAGTGCATAAAATTCAAACTTGGTATTAGTTGTGTAAATAAATGCAAGTGGCTTTGCAATCCATCCTATATGGTGTTGAGGATACACACTCTATAATTGTGAATAACATCTGGTATATGCCAAGTGGCTAGGGAAAGGAGAAAGAGTAAAAGGAAAACAAATTGCACATCCTCTTCACTAATGAAGGAATGTAAATGCAGCACATTTCAACAGGCAGCATATGTTCATTAGCAGTGCCAGTGGTCATCTGTATGCTACTACTAAATTGGCATTCCCTGATGCGAATTCTGTGGTAAAACCAATTGGTAATAGTTCCACACCTCAGAAAACAAACAAAAAACATCCTAAGAATAAACTATACATGTCCAAATGAAAGAAATTCAAACAGTCTTATCTGTTGTGAACTCTTCACCACGGAGATGTAATTCTGAAGAAAAGGGTAGGGACCCCTGTCAACTCCTTCAACCAAGAGTAGCCCCTTTCCTCCTTTAATAAAAAGAATAGACAAATGTCAGGTTAAAAACATCAGGAGTAGTTTCAAACAATAATTACGAAATAGAACATTTCATAATCATTAGTATGTATGTAAAACAAGAATAATGGATCTGCGGCACAAGTATTCCATCAATAAGATCAGATATTGAACAATTACTGCACCGAAGTGCATAAATGGATTCTACTTGAATTTAAAATTTCAGTTAATTCTTATATAGGTGTATTCCCAGTTCTTCGTACGAGTTGTGCCCCCCCCCCGGGCTTTTAGTTTCCAAATCAATGATGCACCTGGATTCTCTCTTTCTCAGTTGGAGAACCTCATTTCCACCACTCATGTTCTGCGATGTCTTTACTTATTCTTTCAATACAAACTACCTTAAACTATACAAGATTTAGAAATTCGAAAGTTATATTTAAAATTTCTAATTTGCGCATCTCCGTACGCAGTCTTGTTGTATCACTCACCACACTGCATTAACTATAACTTGTCACTCTATCATGCACTGTGTGTTGTTCAATGGCAAAATGTATCACGAGGGAGCTGTTAGATAAATTGTACCCTTAAAAATGCCCTAGCTATGGGGTAATGCATGTCTCTATTATTTATTGCCCTCATATGTTCAAGTATCCTTTTCTTGGCCATGAGAGTGGTAGTCCCAATGTATCTCAGATCGCATGGGCATTCCAGAACATAGATTACAAAAGTAGAACTACACGTAAGGAATTGGGTGATGGTCTTTTTACCCCTGGGTGTCTCATAGATTTTTATTAATGTAACTATTGCGACTCACCTTGAAGTGTCCCCAAGGTAAGAAACCCTGTAAGCTGTGTTGTGTTGGAGAATGTTTCAATGTGATGCCTCCTTTCACTAGAATGTCACGTAGACTACGTCCTTTTCTATAAGTTACACTAGGACAAGATTGTATGTTCTGTCCTATTGTTGGGCCACTTGTTAGTATGTTCCAATTCTTAGTGAGGATTTAAAAAATTCCTTCCGAGTTGGTGCTGTATGTGAGAATGATTCTGGTAGAACTTTCCTCCAAGTCTTTCTCCATTTCTTATTTTTTCTCTTCTAGAGTCTCATTTCTGGTGACCTTGCTTGCTTTCTTCATGGTTTTATCCAAAACCCACGTAGGGTAACCACTTGGTTCTCTGAATCTGCCAATCATGTTGGCCTGTTTGGTGAGGTAGGCCCCATCAGTACCGCAGTTTCTTCTCACTCTCAACAGTTCTCCATTGGTGATGCTCCATTTCTGATTTTCTAGATGACTGCTGAGAGCATGGAGAATACTATTTCCTGCTGTAGGTTTATGGTGTAGTTTGGTACATATGGTGTTGTACTGAATATTAACCAGGACATCAAGGAATTCAACATATTTCTTGTTCAGGAATATGTGAGTTGAAGATTGTAACTATTCAGGTAAAGCTTGTCAATGAATCTCACAGCACTGGCTTCACTGCCCTTCCATGTGATGAACAGGTCACCAATATAGCGTAGCTATTTGACAACTTCTCCCTCTGCAAGATGCATACTGTGATATTTCTGTATTTCTTCTTCCCATGCCCCCAGGAACAAATGAGCAAAACTGGGGGTAAAGCAGGTACTCATGGCAGTGCCCAAGAATTGGTTGTATATGGTGTCGTTGAACATAAACATGTTGTTGTAGAGACAATGCTTCATCATCTCCAACAGCATGTTAGTATGTTCAAGATAACAGATCTGCCTAATTTTGAGGAAATGCTGACATGATTTGATGCCAAGTGTGTTGTGGATGATTGTGTACAGTGAGCTCACTTCCTTGGTGATGAGAAGTAAATCTTCTTCCCAGATAAAGTCATTGAGTTTGGACAAGAAATCTTTAGTGCCTCTTATGTAGGAAGGAAGAGATGTTACATGTTCTCTGAGAAAATGATCTACATACTTGGAGATGTTTTCTAACACACTCCCTTTTGAGAATACACTGGGTCTGCCTGGAGGTTTGTTAAGATCTTTGTGTATCTTGGGGAGGCGGTAGAGAATTGGTAGCTTGGGATAATTGCATTTAAGGTAACATAATTCTTCGCATTCAAGAATCCCCCTGTCTTTCCAAACTGTCAATCTCTCACAAATACAAACAATACTTTCATTATATTCTTCCATACTGATTTTGACATAAATATGGTTTCTTCCAATTGTCTCTGTGCTTCTAACATGTACATCGTTCTGCCCCATGTAACAGTGTTTCTGCCTTTGTCTGCTGGGCATATCACAATGTTAGTTAGATATGCCCAGCAGACAAAGGCGGAAACATATATATATATTTTACCTGCTGGTGATCGCCAGTAGGTAGTTATAGTTAGGACCATGTTTCCATATGAACAATATTTTTTGTTTTGCCAATCACTTTGGTGCTGCTTGACGAATCTTCACAAAAAATTTCTAAACTTTTGCTTCAGCTGGTTTAGCTGCTTTGTTCGAAGTTTCTGGGAGATCCTTTCAGAAGGGCAGAGAAAAAAGAGGGTTCACAAAACACATTTTTCCCATGCATTAATCAATAGGGATTTTGAACACGACTACAGCCTGAACCGCTGAATGGAATTACACCAAATTTAGCAGAAAGCTGGATGTTGGTCCAGAAAGCATGCTTTCTTTGATTTCATGTAAACCCATTCAGTAATTTGAGAGATATTTAAGTTTAAAAAATAGAAATATCTAGGGACGAGGATCCTTGCAGTAGACTCGGGGATCCTACTGAAATTTCATTGGCCGCCAACACATCAACCCTGACCCCCCAGATATGGTGGGGGGGTCCCACAGTGACCCCGCCGGGCATTAACAACAGATTTTTTTGTCTTCAATTTTGCTACAAATTTGGGGGTAGATTTGTGTTAAAATAACAAAAAGAACAGTGTGGGCTCCTGCGCTTCTTTTAAAGGAAGCCCCCGGGTAGGCAAAATCCTGGGGGCATAAGAAAAATAAAGGAGGGGGTGCATGGGGCACCACTCCTAGGGTTTAATGATGCCCCAGGGACCTTCACCTCTCTGGGTTTTTTGTTTTAAATTATGCAGGCGGTGCCCGCACGGCACTCCTGCACCCTGGGGACTGTCACCTTCCCGCATCTTTACAAGATTGCAAATTTTGAAAAAAGGTTGGTGGCCTCACGGCCCCCCTCCAAGAGCCGAAGATGGCCCTGGGGACCACCAACACAGAGGGCTGGCTCCTGCTGTGTCCTGGAGTGCCCACCTCCAGGACATAGCTTTTTGCTATCACTTGGTGTTAGGTTTCATGCTCCTGCAAAGCCACAGCAGACTGTGCTCTGCTTTGAGCAAACAAGAGCATTTTGCCCTCGCTTGCTCAAAGCAAAGCACAATTGCTTTGACACTGAGGGAGCTGCATGTTAGCAGCTCCCTCTGTGTCAAAGCAATGCCTTCTCGAGCAGGAGACAGGGAGCTGGCATGAACCGGAGGACCTTGAGGCTCCCCTCGCAGTCCTGAACACTTGAACGTAGGTGCCCTGGGTGGGACTAGGCCACCCACATAGAGTTTTAGGCCCCAGAGGATGGGACCCCGGGGCTGAAATTACCCCAGGAGGGGGGCCACGTTATTTCATTTAAAAAATAAAAAAAGATGCTGGGCCCAGGGGGATGGGGTCCCTGGGGCTGAAATCGGCCTTAGAAAGTGGCTGCACGGCCCCCTCCCCTTATTTTGCAAAAAAATGTTTTTAAAAGGCCTGGACCCGGGATTGGGTCCCCGAGGCTGAAATCAGCCCAGGGAAGGGGGGCCACACTCCCGTAATAAAAACTAAATATAAATTAAGAAAAGCTGCAAGTCGTGGAGTCCCCACCCCCTTTCACCTCCACTCTGCATTTGTGCCTCCTGGCATACTACTAGTAGGGGGATGAAGTCCCCTTGACTCAAGAGTGCTTTTGAAGGCCAACAAGGCCTCCTTTTACTTTCAATAAGTCCCACACAGCGGGATCGGAGAGACGTCTTTGGAGACTATGCTCCCTTTCCCCACCACTCTGCAAATGCACCTCCTGGTGACTACTGGTTGGGGATGAAGTCCCCTTGGAAACTGAGGGTCTTTGGGGCCAAGAACCCCTCCTGTTGCCTCCCGGATGTCCCACACAGCGTGATTGCTGAGAGCTGGTCGGAGGTCCCGCCCCCTTTCTCCACTACTTTGCAAATGTGACTACCAGTTAAAAAAAACATAGAAATTTACTTAAAAAACCAAAGGTAACTAGGATGTTATAGTCAAATGACATCACTGATGATATCACTGATGACAACATCTACAGAACCACTCACACACCTACTCACCCCATTCAACCTCTCATACACCCACTCACAAACCCATACAACCACCCACATACCCATTCACAGACCCATAACAGTACTCACATACCTACTTACTCTTCCACAGAGGCCCTCACACACCCTCTCACTCACTCATACAGCCACTCACACAACCACCCACTCACACATTCAGCCACTCATACACACAGTCACTCACCTTAAAGGCCACTTACATGGCCATGGACTCACCCATACAGCTACTTACAGACCCAAGTATTTACCTACACAGTGACTCACATACCCACTCACCTATACAGCCTTTCAACACAGCCACTCACTAACTCACTCACCCATAAAAGCACTAACATACCCATTCACACATCCATAAAAGCACTCACACATCCACTCAATCAACCACACAGCCATTCACACAGACACTCACTTAGGCCCTAATTATGATGTCATTTGGGTGAGTGTCTGACCAGTATCGTTGTGGTAAAGGGACTGGCCGACAGGTAGTCAGCAGACCCGACCGCCTAATTGGGATCCGACCACCGTAGAGGCTGTCGGAAGCATGCCTCTGTGCATTGAGGCTTCTGCTGCAGCCCAAAAAAAGGCTGCAGCATAAGCCCCAGTGCCAAAAGGCATGCCTTTAAACATTCCTGCACCCTGTGGCAGGCACCCCATGGTGCCTGCCTTATAGGGCAAGGATGTTTGCCCCCACTGGCCTCATAACCGAGGCCGCGGAGGGACGGGGGCCCTGCTAGGGGCCTCCATTGAAAGGCAATTGGAAAGGGCCATTGTAATCCCTACAGTGGTGTCTGAGCAGGCACCACCCTCGTTGTAGGGATTCTGATCTGACTGCGGGCTGATGGGCTCCTTGAGCCCATCAGATTTGCAGCAGTCTTTCTCTCAAACATTTCTGACTGCATTGCAATGCGGCAGTCTGACTGCTGCTTCGGATGTTGGTGGGACCGACACCGACGTGCAATCAGTGTTGGTCCCACCCACATCCTAATGAGCCCCTTATTCTCCAATACAGCCACTCACACACCAACTCACTTAACCAGACCCCCACTCACAGACACTCACTCACCCATAGAGCCACTCACACACTGGGTCACTCATTCATACTGCCATTCAGACACCCGCTCACTTGCCCATACAGAAACTGACACACCCATGCACTCACCAGTACAGCCACTCACATAGCATCCCACTCACCCACACAGCTACTCACACATCCACTTATACACCAATACAGCCACTTGCACACCCATACACACAAGGATATAGTTACACAGCCACTCACATAATATATGTTAGAAGTAGTATCACTCAGTAGTAGTGCACCTAGTATAGTATACTAATGTAACATATGTAGTAGGTTACTGTACATGTTTAACACCCATAAACTCTTAAAAGTGATGTCATCAGTTATGTAATTTGAGATGTCATCAGTGATGTCACTGACCATGTCATGAGTGATATAACGTGTGAGATCATAAGCAGTGGATTGCAGGGGTGTAAGATATAGTTAACTATAAATGCTGAATTTCACTGATTTTGTATGAGGGAAATCTGAGCCTAATTATAACGTCCCAGTAACATTTGGCTTTTTCTGTGAACTGCTCTGTTTTTTTAAATTCTATTTCCTACCTATAACGCCCCTGTAACATTTGGCCTTTTCAGTATACATATATATATATATATATATATATATATATATATATATATATATATATATATATATATATATATATATATATATATATATATATATATATATATATATATATATATTACCCACTGGCAGTCGCCAGTAGGTAGTTATAGTTAGGACCTATTTTCCATAGGAAATCCGCAACATTCTATTTGGAATAACGTTGGCGTCGATTGATAAATCTTCGCGAAATTTTCCAAACTTTTGGCCAGCTCTGGTCCGCTCCTATCCTGAAAATTTCACGGTGATTTGCCAAGCGGGGGTCGAGAAAAAAGGGGGGTCCCAAAACGCGTTTTCCCCATGCATTTTCCCATAGGACCTGTTGACGCAGCTACAGCCCGAAGTGCTGAACGGAATTACTCCACATTTGGCAAAGAGGAAGTCCTCAGTTCAGACTCGTGCCTTTTGCTTAAATGGTGTAAATCCGTTCAGTAGTTCCTGAGAAAATCAAAAGTAAAATCACATATATATATCTGGGCGGAGCCTAACCACACATCTCATCGTGAGATCTGATTGGCTGTCAGCACTTCATCCAAGAAGTGTTGGCAGCCATCTTGGGACCAATATACATGATAGCACCTCATTAAAAAGCATTGCAGTTAATAGAAGGTTTTAAGACTTTAGTTACATTATAAATCATTTGTTGATGGTACCATACCCATTTTAGGAATTGTGGTGTGTTCTATGGTGATTTTACCATGTGAAAAAGCCTTCTGCTGTGATATCATGAATCATGTTTGAGAGAAAACTATTTTCTCATGCTTTTCCCACAGAGGTTTGGAAGGTGATCTAGAAGCTAAACTGAGAGCATATTTTCTGTAAATTCACATTATCTTTCTCAGTCATGTGAGAATGAAGTCTGACATTCTCAGTAAAACATGTACATCCAACAAGGGCAGAGACTGTCAGTTGATTCCTTTGTGTTCTACTGCAGCTTCCCAGAGTGTTCTAAAGAACAACTAGAGCGCTAACAGTCCTACTTATGACAAACATATGGCACACCTGAAGCCATCTTGATTGGTATAAAGTGGTAACTCTTAAAACTGTTAATTTAAAAAGGAACAAAATGAGGGGGTTCATTTTGCCATAGAAAGTATGATTAGTGCTGCAGAAAGAAAAATTAGGGCACATTTCGAGTGACTTCTCAAATCCTCTTCTATTTCATTAAAAAATTCTGATATGCAGACTGAAACATGCACTTTTAATACCAGCAGCAGACTTCCGTGGTGGGCAGTAGCTTTACTACAGTGATCTAATGAGCAACTAGAGTGCTAAAATTCAGAATTTATGGCAAATGTGTGACATATCTGAATACCTTCTTGATGGAATCAAAGTAAAAAACTGAAAGCATTTCCTACTGAGGAGACTGCAGTAAATGAGGAAATTAGGAAACTTCATAACAAATAAATCTCCCAAAATGGCCACCAGAGACAAAAGAGTCCAAATGCAGCACAAATATCACCCAGAAGTAGTCCACATGTAGCCCAATGACAGAAGTGTGCAAAACACTTATTTTTTGTGTATTTGCAGTTTTATATAGTGCAGACTTGTCAGGTATTGGAGTGCTTTACACGAGCATTGGTTACATCACACAAGATCAAATTCATTTTGGTTGTAGACATGGGGAGATTAAGTGATTTGACCAGAATCACAGAATATTGAGCTGAAGCAGAAACTCCAACCTGGTTTCCCAGTTGCAAAGTCTGCAGCTCTGGAAGTAATACCACATCCTATCCCCCTAGGTGCAACATTTAATCAAGTGGTCAACTGCATAAAAAAACATAAAGATTACAAATAATTTAAAAGTTCTTTGTCGCTATTTGAAAACTCAGAAAATATGTCCTCATTTTAGTTTTTTAGAGTACTAACCATAATTTTGATGCAAATAAGCCCCTCTCATATGTAATTTCTAAAGGAAATACTCTAGGTATTACAGTTTTGATTACATCAAGATGACGTCAGACGTTCCACACTTTTGTAATAAATATAGCATGTTAGCAATCTAGTTGTTCATTGGGATACTGTTGAGAGGCAGAGGCCAGGGGCACGGACTCTGAAAATTGAAGGCAGGTAGGAGAGTGCAGAGGCAACAATTTGACCACACTGGGCAGGCAGGAAGGGCAGTGGCAGTACAACAGACTATGGAGGGCAGTGGAAAGGGGGCAGGGGCAACAAACCAACAATACAGGACTGGCAAGAGAGGCTGTGGCAATATAATAGACCATTGTGGGCAGAAGGAAGAGGCAGTGGTAGTACAACCATACATGCCAACAGACCCGTTTCAGCCAGGAAACGTCCAATGTTTTTAAGCTCAAATGGGTTTTATTTGATCTGTCTTCTGTCTACAATCTCCTGTTTTTCAATGTAACTGAAAGGGGAAAATCAATACCCCAGTTTTTTTTCAAAATCTCCCTCTTACCAAGTTCAAAATGTTCGCAAGTATGGTACATTGGATCATGTTAGGCAGGAGGAATTGGGGTAGGGACATGGACTCGGAGAACAGAGGACAGGAGGGACATGGAGAGGTGCACCAAACTGACCCTACAGGGCAGGCATCAGGGTTTGCAGCAGCACAATACACCACACAGCGCATGCAGGACGGGAGTGCAGCACAACAATCCATAGAAAGCAATAGGGAGGGGACAGGACCATGCACATGGGCAACAGAGAACAGAGGGGAAAGAGGCAATGGTAGCTAATTGACCATAATGGACAGACAGGAGAGGAAGCTGCAGCATAACAGACCATAAAGGGCAGGAGGGACGGATCAGGGGCATTACAATGGAACAGACAAGCCAGGAGGGAGGGAATAGGGGTCTGCACATGGAAACATAGGGCTGGGGGCAAGGGGGCAGGGCAGGAGCAGCAAGATGACCATGGAGGTCAGGCAGGATGGGCACTAGAAACAAGACACACCATGGAGAGCAACAATGAGACTATGATGGCATACACACAGACCGTGGAGGGGGAAGGTGGGAGGGGGTCAGGGGCAGCTAGCTGACCACACAAGGAAGGTGGGAGGGGCCATGGCAGCACAGAAGACCATGCATGGCAAGCGGGATGGTTAGTGGCAGCACAATGGCTATGATGGGCAAGAAGGAGGGTGCAGGGGCATGCACAAAGGACCATGGAGGATAGAAGGGAGGGTCAGGACCTGGGCACAGACAAGAGAGTTCAGGGGAAGGGGCCTCACAACAGACCACGCAGGGCAGGCAGGAGGAGCAGTTGCAGCACAACAGACCAGGGAGGGCAGAAGGGTGTGGCAGTAAAATGGACCATGGAGGAAAGGAGGAAGGGGATAGGGGCATGGCATGTGGACAGACAGGGTGGAGGTGGCAGGGACAGGTTACAGTCATCTGACAATGCTAGGCAGGTGGGAGGGGAGTGGCAGCTCAACAGAACACTCAGAGTAGATAGGAGGTCCATGGAACACGGTGGGCAAAAAGGATGGAGCAGGGGCATGCACAAAGACATCGGAGGGCAGGGGGAAGGCGAAAAGGGGCAGCAAGCTACGCACAGAGGCTAAGAAGGAGGTCAATGATGGGCCATGGAATTGGGCAATGGAGGGCAGGAGGAGTGGACTGGTACATCATGCTAAATGGAGGGCAGTGGCAGCACATCAGACCATGCATGGCAGGAGGGAGGAGACTAGTCCATGGATTCAGACAACAGAGGATAGGGAGGAGGTGGATGGGGCAGCAAGCTAACTGTTCAGAGAAGGTGGGTATTAGGAACTTTATTGTTTTTAAAATGTGTGTCTGTGCGAACTACTTAAAATATGAACAAGTATGCAGCATAATCTCACTTTTATTCAGGAAGAAGAGGACGTTTGTGACTGTGACTCCGGGCTCACTTGGCAGAAACACCCCCTGACCCTCCACCCCCATCGCAAAATATAATGCCCGTGAAAAGGGTAGGTGGACGCAGTGTTATATAGAACATAGTCCTGAGAGCATGATTGAAAATGAAAACTATATATAGTATATGGTATAAACTATGCACCAAAAAGTGTGATATAAGATGAACCGGGGCGTGAGATATAATATGCAATACATTGTGCGCAATGACAGATTCATTGGAGAGCGGGAGATAGCACAGGCACTAGCGCGTGCTATGCGATATGCGCCTTGGAGTGTAATATGCACAGGGCAGTGTTGTGTAACCTAACTAGTCTCTAAAGTTGTAATATAAAGTATTTGCTGGGGAGTGTAATGTTGCATATGCACTGTGACAAAGATATGGATCACAGATTGTAATATGTATGGCATAGCGCTGTGCGTTATAACATAGGCATCGAGGAAGGCACGTTAGATGGGGCAATATAACCCGTGCGAAGGCAAGTGTGGCATGACATATTCACGGGGTGGTGTTACAGTGCACATGGGCTAGAGAGTGTCATAGCAAACACACTAGCTGGTGGAATACAACACAGAGGTGTGTGGCACTCGGCGGGCACTGGTGGGTGTAACACAGCATTGGGCTCAGCCAGGAGCAGACTGTGACTCTCAAGTGAGGTTCGTCTCCTATCCAGAGAGTAAAATAGAAAGTATTACACATCCGGCGGTAGATGTGTGTTTTATTAACCGTGAGGGGGGTTTCTTGCATAGTTTGGTCGAATTTTTGACGAATCCCCTTTGAATGGCTTGGTGTGCGTGTATATTAAATGTGCCCGTCAATAGCTACCCATGTTTGTATAAATAAATGACAAGGGTGTCTACTTGGAGAGTACCCACCGGCGGGGGTGCCGGGATTAGGCACAGTAGGGCGTCAGACACGTCAGAGCTTCACTAGCGGTGTAAATACATTCCATGTGGATTCATTCTATGCATAGTCACCTTTTAATGAATATCACGCAAATCGTCATGGTGATAGGTACATACGGTTTGTCCAGCATGTCCTAGGTGTTTCTACAAATATATATTTTTTAAAAATAATAAAAAACAAAGGCCGGCCCCGGGGGATGGGGTCCCCGGGGCCATAAGTGGCCTGACGCAGCCCCCTCCTAAAAAAAAAAAAAAAAAAAAAGGCCATCACCCGGGGGTTGGGGTCCCCGGGGCCGATTAAGGCCTTGGGAGGGCCAAATTTATTTTTTTCAACAAAAAACAATTAGGGTGCAGGCCCTGGGGGATGGGGTCCCCAGGGCCAGTAAATCAGAAAAAGAAGGGGGGCCACACAGCCCTCCTTCTTAAAAAAATAAAATACATAAAAGACCGGCATCGCGCTGGAGACCACGCCCCCTCCTTGCAGCACTCTGCAAACGCGCCCCCTGGCCAGTTGTAAGTTGGGGAATTAATTGCCCTTCAATACTGAGGGTCCCTGAGGGCCAACTAGCCCAACAGGTATCTCCAGTATGCGCCAGGGAGCTGCGTTGCAGACAGGTGTTCTGAGGCCAAGCCATTTTTTACACCTCTATGCAACGCAGCTCTGTGGCACTTACTGGAGGTACCTAGTGGGCTAGTTTGACTCTAGGGACCCTTAGGATTCAAATGAACTTAATCTCCCAACTAAAAATGGCCACAGAGCGTGTTTACACAGTGGTGAAGGGAGGGGACGGGGCCTGAGGTGACGTGTGCAAACAAGCCCTCTGGCACGTTTTAAGTTGGGGAAATAATTCCCTTTCAATCCTGAGGGACCCTGAGGGCCAACTAGCCCACCAGGTGCTTCCATTAAGCGCCACTGCGCTGCGTTGCAGAGAGGTGGTCTAGGCCGTGCCCCTTTTTACATCTCTCTGCAACGCAGCTCTGTGACGCTTACTGGAGGTACCTAGTGGTCTAGTTGGACCCTAGGGACCCTCAGGATTCAAGGGGACTTAATCTCCCGACTTAAAACGGCCACAGGGCGTGTTTACACAGTGGGGAAGTGAGGGGACGGGGCCTGAGGTGACGTGTGCAAACACGCCCTGTGGCACGTTTTAAGAGGTAGTTTTAATCCCCTGCCCTATTATATACTAGGGGCTTACAGAGGAGGTCATGCTGATCACAGGGGGACCCCAACGCATAGTGTTCCCTAGTGTATGTAGGTGTTTTCGCTGTATTCTGAGTGTCTTTTAACATAGCACTGGTTCAAGGACTGGTTAGTCAGACTCAGTTACCACCAGTATCCGTCTGAAAAAGTTGAGGGTACAGGATGATTTTGCAACAAGGCTTCTTTCTGCTCTTCTGTTTGTTCTTTCTGCACATTATCCTTCTTCCTGCACTTTCCTTCGTCTTTGAGGGCTTCTGTTGCTTCTTTCTGCATTTCTTTTTTTTCTTTCTGTGCGTTTTTTCTTCTTTCTTCCCATGTCCTATCTCAGTAGGCATAGTTAGAAATTAGCATTTAAAAAAACTTTAAAATTCACTGAAAAAACCATAGGTTTCAGGCACGTTATAGTTAGGAATGAGCATTTAAAAAACCTTAGAAATTCACTAAAAAAACCATAGGTTTCAGGGGTGTTATAGTTAGCTGGACTTTTCACTCATACAAAACCATTGAAATTCCCCCGTTATAGTTAGTTCAGCTAACTATAACTCGCGCGCCCGCAATGCACTGGTGATGACGTCACATATTACATCACTCATGACATGGTCAGTGACATCACTCATGACATCACTGATGACATCTCAAATGACATCACTGATGACATCATCCTTGTGATAGAGTGGCAGACCTCCTCACCCCCTAATATAACCTTTGATACACACATTCAAAAATAGAAACTAAAATTTTCAAAACAATGGACATACCAATATCAGTTACAACAACCTATTCAGTAATTCTAAGATCCACATACACATCCACTCATTCACCAACAGTCCTATACAGTCACTCATACATGTACTCACTCATCATATGTACTCATACACCTATACATCCTGTTACACAACGCCACTCATCCATAGAGTTACTCACACACATAGTCACTCATGCTAATAAAGAATCAAACATCCATTTACTTGCATACACAGTTATACACACACCACCACACTTACTTCTACAGAAACTTACACATACTTGGTCTTTTAAACAATCACTTATAGAAACACATACTTATTCATACAGGAACTTTTTCAATCTCTCACTCTCACATATACTCACTTATATACACCAATAGTAACATATACTAGTTTAAAACATATGTAGTTACTCATAAAGACACTATTGAGACAGCCATTCACTCGCTAACACACCCATGCACACACTCATCCACCCATACAGTCCTGCACACATGCTGTCTTCAACACATACAAACAGTGAGTCACTTATTCATGCACCTATGCACTACATAATACCCCCCACCGAACCATACAGACACTCAGACACTCATACTGATACTCAAAAAACCAACTAATAACCTATATAGACACTCATGTAGCTACTCACCAACCCATGCAGCCACTTATACACAAAGTGAGAGACTGATACAGATATTTACATATTTAAACATTACTCACTAAGCCATGGATTCACTATGATACACTTAATCAGTCAGTTATACAATCAATTTTTCAAAAACAAATCATCCATTTAGACACTTATATACCCATTTATTCTTCCATCGACCTTGAGATATACATATATAAAACATATGTAATTTTCAGAAAAACACACATTCACTGGATGATGTCATCAGTGATGTCATCAGTGATGTCATTTGAGATGTCATCAGTGATGTCATGAGTGATGAGTGATTTCACTGACCATGTCATGAGTGATGTAATATGTGCATTTCGGGTGCGCGAGTTATAGTTAGCTGAACTAACTATAACGGGGGAATTTCAATGGTTTTGTGCGAGTGAAAAGTCCAGCTAACTATAACGCCCCTGAAACCTATGTTTTTTTTCAGTGAATTTCTAAGGTTTTTTAAATGCTAATTCCTAACTATAACGTGCCTGAAATCTATGTTTTTTTCAGTGAATATATATCTCTCTCTCTCTCTCGCTCTCTCTCTCTCTCTCTCTCTCTCTATATATATATATATATATATATATATATATATATATATTCAAGACAACTCGGTAAAGTCCCCAACCAGAGTATCCACGGCACAGAAGGAGTCCACAACAGTTAAATTAAGGTATTTTTTTAATCCTTTAACACCATGTGCAAAACAAAGAGGACGGTCGACACATTTCGGCAGATGCCTTCAACTGCACCATAGAGTCCCACCGTCTAAGCTGTTTATTTAAAGTGACAAAGTGCAAAGATCCCTTGTTTGTTTCCATTAAAAAATAGACTAGACCAAAAATCCACATACAAAGGTTGGTAGTTTGACTTATAGTGACTACCATTTTATCTTTCTATTTAGATTTTTTTCAAATTTGTTACTTTTTTACGGTAGTGAACATTTTATTGCGACATTATCAGTAAAGTACTAAAATTAGGTGCTAGAGACTCAATTAAGTATTTGCGACTGCCTGTTTTTCTACTCTACTGTTCAAGGAGAGTAAAGGTGAGAAAGAGAAAAAAAAAAGGGAGAGAGAGAGAGAGAGTAAGGAAAAGGAGAGAAACTGACACAAGAAAATCTTTTAAAGAAATTATTATACAGGTAACTAAAAGAAAGTTGATGGATAGCCCCACGTACATCCTAAGATTGTATAATTATCTGGAGAGTAAAGTGACATGTGCCTAATATAAAGAATATACTTATACATATACTTTTTATATAGATAATCAGATCTTCAAGAATTCTTGAGGTATTTTTTTGGGGGGGGAATCAAGCAAAGAAAGTGACAAGTGCATTGTGCAAGTACATTGTACAATTTGGAATTCCTTCTAGCTTGTCTCCAAATGATCGTAATTCTCATGAGATAATATTCATAAAGTGACAAATGCAATGTGCAAATATATTGTGCAAAATCGCAATTCTAAAATGTCTCTCCCCCGAGTATTATATTGCTCTAAAGTAGCAAAAAAATATTTATATGTAAAAAATATAATGTCAATCAAGTTCAATTGGGGCATTTCTTCAATTAATTAATTAAATCCATATTTGTAACATTTCTTCAAAAAGCAGTCTTCGAGTTCTTTTTATTTCCTTTTCCACCTCATGATATATTCTTTTATCCGCTCTTCTCTAAAAAATCTCTTTATTCCTCAGTTCATTATCTGGAAAGTACTATGAAAGGTGCTTCTACCAATAACTTAATCGAATACCACTACGGAGCTTCTTTCTTTTTGCGTGCCCCAGCGTTTTGTTCCTTCATTTCCTCCTGAGCAAATTTATAGATGGAATTGATAGTTCTTATAAATTAACATGCAGTTCAGCATCCAAATTATGGCCATATGGTTTTTCTGACCCCAGTGCTAAAATGAATTTAGACTCCGTTCTTCTGAGCTCCAGGGTTCTATCACCCCATCTGTCTTTTTGTTTTATCATTTTAGCACCAAAGTATCTCAGTCCTTGAACATTTCCCTGGTGCTTTTCTGAGAAGTGCTTTGCCATAGGATATGCAAGGTCTTTATTTTTTATTGCTCGGAGATGCTGTAAGATCCGTAGTTTCAATTTGTTAATGGTACTCCCAACATAAAGTTTTTTACAAGGACATTCTAAAACATATACCACGTATTTAGATTCACACGTGATATGTGCAGTGATCCTTTCTTTCTTTCCATTTGACAGTAGATATGATTGTGTATTGCTTCCATATTCCCAGGCTTTACATTTGGAACATTTCCAAAATCTGGGAGTAGTTAACCATGTTCCGGTTTCTTTTTTGATTGTTTCCAGGTGACTATGTGTCAATAGGTCACCCAATGAGGCAGTCTTCCTATATGTTATTTTTGGAGTAGATGGTAACTTTTTCTTTAATGATTCATAAAGCAATAATATACTCCAGTGCTTTTTTATGATCTTCCTTAGGCACTTATTTTCGACATTGAAATCTAGGATAATCCGGGTAGTATCATCATTTTCCAACTCTTCTTGTTCATCTAGTAGTTCTGATCTCGGTTTCTCCATCACTCTACTTTTAGCACCTTCAATGACATCCAATGGGTACTCTCTTGCCCGGAATCCAGTGCTGGTTTCTTCTAGATTTTGCTCGATATCACTGGCTTCAGAGCAATTCCTCTTGGTGCGGAGCATCTCTCCATATGGGATGCTCCACTTGAGATGTTGTGGATGTCTGCTATTCGCATGCAAACTACTATTCGTGGCAGTCGGTTTCCTATATATTTTGGTACAGAGCTTCTGTTTTTGAAGAAACACTTCTACATCCAAATAGATCATTTGTGTCTTACTGTTGGTGGATGTGAACGATAGATTGTAATCATTTTGGCTCAAGCTTTGGATGAATTCTTCAAGGCTCGACAGATCTCCTCCCCATATTACAAATAAGTTGTCGCTATATCTCATCCATGATTTGATATTCAACTTGTACCTGCTCTGTAGAATGCCTTCTTCCCAGACTGCCATAAATAAATTTGCATAGGTTGGAGCAAATGATGTCCCCATTGCCGTACCTTATCTTAGGAGAAATATCTCCTCATTGAAGAGAAAAACATTGTGTGTTAAACAATGGCTCAACATATCCATAATCATTTCCGAGTGTTTCAAAAAACTCAATGATCTTGTTTTCAAGAAACTGCTGACTGCTGTTAAACCGTCTTTGTGGAGAATTGATGTGTACAATGAAGTCACGTCAATTGTGACCATGATCTGATGATTATTCCAATTGATGTCTTGCAGTCTGTTCAGGAAGGCCGTTGTGTCTTTAAGGTATGAGGGAAGTGATATTACATATTCCATGAAGAACACATCGATGTAATGAGAGGTTTTTCTAGAAGAGAGCCCATGGAGCTGACTATTGGTCTGCCAGGGGGGTTTATGAGTGATTTGTGCACTTTGGGGAGGAAATATATGGTTGATGTTACTGGGTTGTCCACTTTAATATACATATATTCCTCAAAATTGATCAATCCCCTTTCTTTCCAAGTTAGCAGTTGCTTGTGGTATTCCATAGTCCATTGTTCCATTGGGTTCCTCTTAAATTTTTGATAGTGTTCCTGGTTCCTCAATTGCCTATATGCCTCAGCGATATATTGTTCTCCATCTTGTATAACAATATTGCCGCCTTTATCGGCAGCTTTTATGATGATTTTTGGATTGTCCCTCAGATCTTTCAGAGCTTTTTGTTCTTTTGGTGTAAGATTCCATGATTGTTTGTTATTTCTCTTTTTTATGGAAAGCTGATTGATTTCTTCTACCACAATTTC
This sequence comes from Triturus cristatus, assembly GCF_964204655.1. Lineage (NCBI taxonomy): Eukaryota > Metazoa > Chordata > Amphibia > Caudata > Salamandridae > Triturus > Triturus cristatus. Next base: position 155,081,649 of record NC_140580.1, read on the forward strand.
ATGAAATAAGTAAATTTTATTTCCTGGGGGTAATTGTGGACAGAATTTAGACTGGGATTTCAATCCACTTTCTCCACTTCGATGAGTATTTATACCTTCTCTTTGGCAGAATGCTAAGTCACCTTCAATGTTTGGACTAGAGTTCAAGCTATTGTCTGGAGTATCACTTCCTAGGTTGGACAGAGCTCTGAGGGCTGGCAGGTCATTTTGGTTAAGGGGGGAAATTTCCATAGATTTTGAACATGTTATGCCCCCTACTGTTGCCGGCTTTTCCTCATAATATTTCTTTAGTTTGGCATTGCGACAGAATTTGTACAGGTCGATGTGAAGGTTTGGAATGTCCATGGTTGAATTTGGACAGAAAGTTAGTCCCTTGTTGAGGAGGCTAATATGGTCCGCATTTAAAAGCATACTGGAGATGTTAATAACCAGATATTTATTTGATGATATATTTTTCTTTTTTCTTTTTTCTTTTTCTTTTCTTCTCCTCTTTTGGGCCTTGCTCCTTCTTTTGTCGCGTCTTGTTTGGGTGGGTTTTGGGGTTTGTTTTTTTGTCCCCTTCCCCTCCCCCATGTGGTACCTCTTGCTCGACCGCGCTGTCGCGTCTCCATCTGGGAAAATCGCATTTCCCCACAAAAATCCAATTTGGAGATCTCTGTGTCCTCGTCAGCAGAGCTCAAGTCAGAGCTATCATATGTGCCCTAAGTGTCATAGCTAATGCATTTATCCATTACGGCTCTGTTCCTCAGGGAGTCATATTTCCTCGCGAACGTATAGATTCGGCCGTTGGCATAATCTGTACGATCGCAACTGAACTTGCTAGCTTTCCTCTTTTCCACTTCAATTTCATGTTTCATTATCTTTTTCTCCATAGCGTCCACTAGCTCTTTTCTGTCATCATTATTCGGTAGTTTATCCAATTCATCCTCCAAAATTTAAATTTTTTCCAGAATACCTTCTAGTTTCCGCTCAGCATGCAGGATTAATGTTTTCATTAACCTTACAGAGCATTCATTTGTGTGTATATATAAATATATATATATATATTACCTACTATAGTTATAGTAGGTAGTTATAGTTAGGACCTATTTTCCATAGGAAATCCGCAACATTCTATTCCCAATAACTTTGACGCCGGTTGATGAATCCTCACGAAATTTTCAAAACCTTTGGCCAGCACCGGTCCGCTCCTATCCTAAAAGGGGTGATTCGTCAAGCGGGGGCCGAAAAAAAAGGGGGGTCCCAAAACGTGTTTTCCCCATGCAATTTTCCATAGGAACATTTAGTCGCAGCTACAGCCCGAACTGCTGAACGGAATTACACCAAATTTGGCAAAAAGGTAGCCCTTGGATCAGAGTCATGCCTTTTAGTTAAATGGTGTAAATCCGTTCAGTAGTTTTTAAAATATTAATGGAAAAAGAAATATATATATCTGGGCGGAGCCTAACCACACATCTCATTGTGAGATTTGATTGGCTGTCAGCACTTCATCCAAGAAGTGTTGGCAGCAATCTTGGGACCAATATACATGATAGCACCTCATTAAAAAGCACTGCAGTTAATAGAAGCTTTTAAGACTTTAGTTACATTATAAGTCATTTGTTGATGGTCCCATACTCATTTTAGGAATTGTGGTGTGTTCTAATGTGATTTTACCATGTGAAAAAGCCTTCTGCTGGGATATCATGAATCATGTTTGAGAGAAAACTATTTTCTCATGCTTTTCCCACAGAGGTTTGGAAGGTGATCTAGAAGCTAAACTGAGAGCATATTTTCTGTAAATTCACATTATCTTTCTCAGTCATGTGAGAATGAAGTCTGACATTCTCAGTAAAACATGTGCATCAAACAAGGGCAGAGACTGTCAGATGATTCCTTTGTGTTCTACTGCAGCTTCCCAGAGTGTTCTAAAGAACAACTAGAGCGCTAACAGTCCTACTTATGACAAACGTATTGCACACCTGAAGCCATCTTGATTGGAATAAAGTGGTAACTCTTAAAACATTTAATTTGCAAAGGAACAAAATGAGGGGGTTCATTTTGCCATAGAAATTATGATTAGTGCTGCAGAAAGAAAAATTAGGGCACATTTTGACTTCTCAAATCCTCTTCTATTTCATTAAACAATTCTGAAATACAGACTGAAACATGCACTTTGAATACCAGCAGCAGACTTCCCTGTTGAGCAGTAGCTTTGCTACAGTGATCTAATGAGCAACTAGAGTGCTAACATTCAGAATGTATGGCAAATGTGTGACACATCTGAATGCCTTCTTGATGGAATCAAAGTAAAAAACTGAAAGTATTTCCTACTGAGGAGACTGCAGTAAATGAGGAAATTAGGAAACTTCATAACAAAAAAGTCTCCCAAGATGGCCACCAGAGACAAAAGAGCCCAAATGTAGCACAAATATCACCCAGATGTAGCCCAAGTATAGCCCAATGACAGAATGTCCCAGATTGTTCTTAAGAACAACTAGAGCGCTTACTGTCTTACTTATGACAAAAGTATGGCACACCTGAAGCCATCTTGATTGGAATAAACTGGTAACACTTAAAACATTTCATTTAAAATGGAACACAATAAGGGGTTCATTTTGCCATAGAAATTATGATTAGTGCTGAAGAAAGAAAAATTAGGGCACATTTTGAGTGACTTCTCAAATCCTCTTCTATTTCATTAAAAAATTCTGACATGCAGACTGAAACATGCATTTTTAATACCAGCAGCAGACTTCAGTGGTGAGTAGTAGCTTTACTACAGTGATCTAATGAGCAACTAGAGTGCTAACATCAGAATTTATGGAAAATGTGTGACATATCTGAATACCTTCCTGATGAAATCAAAGTAAAAAACTGAAAGCATTTCCTACTGAGGAGACTGCCGTAAATGAGGAAATTAGGAAACTTCATAACAAATAAATCTCCCAAGATGGCCACCAGAGACAAAAGAGCCCAAATGTAGCACAAATATCACCCAGATGTAGCCCACATGTAGCCCAATGACAGAAGTGTGCAAAACACTTTTTATTTTTTGTGTTTTTGGAGTTTTATATAGTGCAGACTTGTCAGGTATTGGAGTGCTTTACATGAGCATTGGTTACATCACACAAGAACAAATTCATTTTGGTTGTAGGCATGGGGAGATTAAGTGATTTGACCAGAATCACAGAATGTTGAGCTGAAGCAGAAACTCCAACCTGGTTCCCCAGTTGCAAAGTCTGCAGCTTGGAAGTAACACCACATCCTCTCCCCTAAGTGCAACATTTAATCAAGTGGTCAACTGGATAAAAAAACATACAGATAACAAATAATTTAAAAGTACTTTGTCGCTATTTAAAAACTCAGAAAATATGTCCTCATTTTAGTTTTTTAGAGCACTAACCATAATTTTGATGCAAATAAGACCCTCTCATATATGTAATTTCTAAAGGAAATGCTCTAGGTATTACCGTTTTGATTACATCAACAGACTATGGAGGGCAGTGGAAAGCGGGGCAGGGGCAACAAACCAACAATACAGGACTATCAAGAGAGGCTGTGGCAATATAATAGACCATTGTGGGCAGAAGGAAGAGGCAGTGGTAGTACAACCATACATGCCAACAGACCCGATTCAGCCAGGAAACGTCCAATGTTTTTAAGCCCAAATGGGCTGAGTTTGATCTGTCTCCTGTCTACAATCTCCTCTTTTTCAATGTAAGTCAAAGGGGAAAATCAATACCCCAGTTTGTTTTTCAAAATCTCCCTCTTACCAAGTTCAAAATGTTAGCAAGTATGGTACATTGGATCATGGAAGGCAGGAGGAATTGGGGTAGGGACATGTACTTGGATAACAGAGGACAGGAGGGACATGGAGAGGTGCACCAAACTGACCCTACAGGGTAGGCATCAGGGTTTGCAGCAGCACAATACACCACACAGGGCTTGCAGGACGGGAGTGCAGCACAACAATCCATAGAAAGCAATAGGGAGGGGACAGGACCATGCACATGGACAACAGAGAACAGAGGGGAAAGAGGCAATGGTAGCTAGGTGACCATAATGGACAGACAGGAGAGAAAGCTGCAGCATAGCAGGCCATAAAGGGCAGGAGGGACGGATCAGGGGCATTACAATGGAACAGACAAGCCAGGAGGGAGGGAATAGGGGTCTGCACATGGAAACAGAGGGGCACTAGCAGCAAGATGACCATGGAGGTCAGGCAGGATGGGCACTAGAAGCAAGACACACCATGGAGAGCAACAGTGAGACTATTATGGCATACACACAGACCATGGAGGGAAGGTGGGAGGGGGTCAGGGGCAGCTAGCTGACCACACAGGGAGGGTAGAAGGGGCCGTGGCAGCACAGAAGACCATGCATGTCAAGCGGGAGGGTTAGTGGCAGCACAATGGCTATGATGGGCAAGAAGGAGGGTGCAGGGGCATGCACAAAGGACCATGGAGGATAGAAGGGAGGGTCAGGACATGGGCACAGACAAGAGAGTTCAGGGGAAGGGGCTTCAAAACAGACCACGTGGGGCAGGCAGGAGGAGCAGTTGCAGCACAACAGACGAGGGAGGGCAGAAGGGTATGGCAGTAAAATGGACCATGGAGGACAGGAGGAAGGGGATAGGGGCATGGAATGTGGACAGGCAGGGTAGAGGTGGCAGGGACAGATTCCAGTCATCTGACAATGCTAGGCAGGTGGGAGGGGAGTGGCAGCTCAACAGAGCTCTCAGAGTAGATAGGAGTGGCAGGTCCATGGAACATGGTGGTCAAAAAGGATGGAGCATGTACAAAGACATCGGAGGGCAGGGGTAAGGAGAATAGGGGCAGCAAGCTAAGCACAGAGGCTAAGCAGGAGGTTAATGATGGGGAATAGAATTGGGCAATGGAGGGCAGGCGGAGTGGACTGGTACATCATGCTAAATGGAAGGTAGTGGCAGCACATCAGACTATGAATGGCAGGAGGGAGGAGGCTAGTCCATGGATTCACACAACAGAGGATAGGGAGGAGGTGGATGGGGCAGCAAGCTAACCTTTCAGAGAAGGCGGGAAGGCCAGTGGCAGAACAACGGCCACACAGGGCTGTAATAAGGGAGCAGGGACATGGACTTGGACAATGGATGGCTGGGAGGAGGGAAGGCAGAAGCAGCAAGCTTGGGTGGGGGCAGCACAATGCCAGGCCCTGCTTCCAACCCCCCACCATCCATTGTGATATGCATCTTACTTAACGTTAAAAAAAACTAGAAATTTGCTGAAAAAAACAAAGATTACAGGGACGGTATAGTTAGACTCAGATTTCACTCATACACAACCAGTGAAATTCAGCAGTTATAGTTACCTGAGCTAACTATAACTTACACCCCCACAATGTACTGCTAATGACCTCAGACATTACATCATTCATGACATGGTCAGTTACATCACTCATGACATCACTCATGACATCTCAAATGAGCTGTGAATGGAATGGAACTATAATTGCTAGAACTTTATTTAGGGACAGTGTGTGTATATTAACACCCCTTTTTTTCCTTTTCTTTCGTGTAAGAACCATTATAATACGCAACGTGCCCAAATTAATATGGCCGATAGTCTTTCATTTTAAAGTAATGTGTAGTCCATTGTTTATGTTGATGTTTGCAATTCGAAGTATGTTTATTATGAATAAGTCACGTTGACGAACATACAGGTATGGCGGTCATGGGGCAAGATATATTGAAATGACATTGTGTGCATATTAACACTTGTTTTCTTTTCTTTATTGTATCAATTCCTGAATTTTCACATCGTGACCAGGCCAATATGGCCCCAAGCTTTTTAGATGAAAGTAATGCACTGCTGATGACGTCACATATTACATCACTCATGACATGGTCAGTGACATCACTAATGACATCACTGATGACATCATCTACGTGATCATCTGATGCACCTCCTCACACCCTAAAATACAGACTACCATTCTCGAAACCATAGACACACCAATACTAGTACAGCTACAATATTCTGTGCACTATGCATGCAGACCTCTAATCAGCTACATAGCTTTGATACAGTCTTTTAAATACTCAGTTAGTACCTATGCAGTCTAGGAATCCTTCTGTCTGTCCCATGCACTTCTCCATTCAACCATCCAGCACTATCTACGTATCCTATCACTCTGCCAATACCTAAGCACTAATAAATTTAGCATGCACTGTCTTTGCAGCACTGAAATTACTCCAGTTATTAGTCATATACTTAAGGAATGGCCTAGCCACTAACACAAGTGCAGGTACAATATTTTGTACACTATGCATGCCGACCTCTAACCAGCTACATACTATTGATACGCTCTTCTAAATACCCAGTTAGTACCTATGCAGTCTAGGAAGTCATCTGTCTGTCCCATGCACTTCTCCGTTCACCCATCCAGCACTATCTACATATCCTATCACTCCACCAATACCTAAGCACTTATAAATTCAGCACACACTTTTTTTGCAACACTGAAATTACTCCAGTTATTAGTCGTATACTTAAGGAATGGCGTAGTCAAAAACGCAAGTGCAGGTACAATATTTTGTACACTATGCATGCACACCTCTAACCAGCTACAAAATATTGATACGCTCTTCTAAATACCCAGATAGTACCTATGCAGTGTAGGAATCCTCCTGTCTGTCCCATGCATTTCTCCAATCACCCATCCAGCACTATCTACTTATCCTATTACTCCACCAATACCTAAGCACTTATAAATTCACTATATACTCTGTTTGTAATACTGTAATTATTCTAGTTACTAGTCATGAACTTATGGAATGGCCTAGCTACTAACTCAAGTACATCTATAATATTTTGTGCACTATCCAAGCAGACCTCTAACTAGCTACATACTATTGATACACTCTTCTAAATACCCAGTTAGTACTCATGCAGTGTAGGAATCGTCCAGTCTGTCCCATGCACTTCTGTAATCCCTTATCTACCACTATCTACTTATCCTATCACTCCACCAATACGTAAGCACTTATAAATTAAGTGTTCACTCTGTTTGCAGCACTGTAATCATTCCAGTTACTAGTGGTATTCTTATAAAATGACCTAGGCACCAACACAAGTACACATAAAATATTCTGTGCATAATCCCTACAAATCTCTAAGCAGATACATACTATTGGGCCACTCCATTAAATACTGAAGTAGTACCCATGTAGCGTAGGATACCTCCTGTCAGTCTCATGCAATTCTTCAATCACCCATCCAGCACTATGTTCTTATTGTATCAGTTTGCCAATACCTAAGCACTTATGGGGCAGATTTACAAGCACCCTGCGCCACCAGTACGTCACTTTTTGTAATGTAGTGATGGCGCCAGGCACTCCTTCATATTTAGAAGGAGAGGAAAAGCCACCCTGCGTGGTTTTTCCTCTCCTTGTAAATACGACCTCTTCATACACAGAACTTTGCGTTGAAGGGGCGTCCCATAGGTGTTGCTGTGGGTGTTCCCACAAAACACCCATAGAACAAGACACATCTCCAGATTTATGAGAAATCGTAAATCTGGAAATGTGTGTGAATGCTGCACCATCCTAGAGTTGGTGTAGCAAGGCGCAACGAGGAGAATTGTTTTAATTTCTCCTAATTTTTATCCTCTTTCAATGCATGCTGCATTCCACAGCATACATTGAAAGAGGAAAATGTCTTTACTGATTGCTTTTGTGCAGGAAGGTGTCCCTTCCTTCCTGCACAAAAACAATCTCCACAAGACACAGACATCCTTGCACCATGGTGCAAGGGTGCCTGTGTCACCGCATGGCTGCAGTTTGTGCAGCAGTGCAGAGGGAAGCACAGAGTTGCAGCATATTCATGTACATATGTCACATCCCTGTGCTTCGGAAGTGCTACAGTGCAGTGCAGCTAAAGAGCTTGCAGTGCCACTCTGCAGTACTTCCTCATAAATCTTCTCCTATAAATTCACCATACACTACTAATGCATTCTTTCAGTCAATCATGCTGTATACATATATTCAACCAAACGTTCACACATTACCTTGCAATTATAGTTCTTTCTTTAAACAGATAAGAACTTTTTTTCTCTTCTTTTTCCTTTTGTATTTTTTTTTTTTTTTAACAATTTTGTATTTTTTTGGTGTTTTTTCAAAAAATGAACAAAAAAAGAACGAATAAAACAGGAAATATTTGGAATTACTTATCATTCCAAAAACAAAGAAACAAAAAAAAATTAACAACGATGGTTGCGTTGCGCAGCACAAACTGTATCCACCGACTGCTCACCGAAGCATATAAGTTTCTTACACTTCACGCTGTGTTGCTCGAGAAAGGCGAATTCTGGCCTAATGTCCATTGCAGGTGTTCCTGAGGATGCTCCAGATGTACTTGCCACAGCAGGTGAGGGGTTCAAAGCAGCTCGCCACATTTCCTCCCGAGCAAGATTGTGGTCCGGAGATGCTTGTACATAGAAGCAGTGCCACAAGAGTATTTTTTTTCACTGCCTCTTGACAGGACTCGGTCACCAATTTTGCACGTCACCTTTCTCGCATTTACTTTCTTCTCTCCAGGTGGAAAAGTGAAGAATTTCCACACAACAGATTCCGGCCTCTGTGGACGTGGTGCCTCCTGCAAGAATTCTTCTTCAGAAGTAACTTCCTCCTGCTGCTTTCCAGATGCCATTTTGTTTGATTTTTTTTTAAAACACCAAAAAAACAAGCAAAAAGGGTTCTTGTAGGAAAAGAGATGTCTCTCTAAAGATGCTCCATCAAGAATGATTACAATGGGTGAGGTCCTTCCATAGTTACAGTGGGAAATGTTATGAACCAATGAAATCTTTTTTTTTGAGGTCACATGGGATCCGCGCACTCTGCGCTCACGAAGCACGCACCCGACGCGACTTCGCGAAAATATATTTAAAAATAATATAAGTTTATTATAAGTACAAATATATTATTTTTCTGAATATCTTAGATAGTCTTTTGCCCTAATATGTATAATAAACACACATACATATAATTTTAGAACATAAAAAAAATTTGTGGGAGTCGCGCACCCAGCGCGCCCCAGCACGTATATGACGTCATGGGGGACCCGCCACTGTGCAAGCGTTGCGTACCGTAATGTGCATGTGTTGCGAATGCACGGGAGCAGGAATCACGGACTGGTCGCATACCAATTGCGCACATCACGTAATATTAAATGTATATGATGTAACTGAAAACACGCAGCCGTTAAACACCGTACGCGGATCCTTCACAACGTTTCTAAAATGACGACTTGAATCTACGCACCCACCGTAATGTGTAAGCTTTGGGTGCACGACTCCCAAAAAAAATTGGAAAAAAAAAATTACTAAATAAAATAATATAAATATATTCAAATAAAAAAAAAAAAAAAAAATTAAACAATATTTCAGTTTAAATTTGTTTTAATTTTTTGTGCAATTTTCAGAAAAATATATAATTTTATTTAATGAATAAAATATTTATAACTAAACAGTTAAAAAACTGTAGAAAATCAGTACAAAAAATAGGTATAACTACTATTACACTTAAAAATTAACATTTAAAAAACCTTTGAAATTCACTGAAAAAACCATAGGTTTCAGAGACGTTATAGTTAGAAATTAGCATTTAAAAAAGCTTTGAAATTCACAGAAAAAACATACGTTTCAGGGGTGTTATAGTTAGCGGGACATTTCACTCGTACAAAACCACAGAAATTCCTCCGTTATAGTTAATATGTTAAAAAATCACAATTACAATTATACACTCATTCATATAGTTACTCTCACAATCACTGACTCGTATATATACTTATTTATATACACCAACTCTCACATACAATGCCTTTTATTTTTTTACTTTGTTGAAAATGTACAACTAAAACATATATTCGCTCACCAACACACAAATAAATACACTCAGTCACACAAACAACTGTTTCCACATGCACTCTTAAACCTATACACCTAGTCAATCAACCGTTCAAACATCTATGCATAGAGTTACACACACCCCATCCAACCACACACAAACTCAGTGTCCCATACAAATACTCACCCAACTAATCAATAACTAATATACACACTCATGTAGTTAGTGACCAACTGATGCAGCATGTTATACAACAACAGAGACAGTGATGCACACATTCACATAGCTTAGTTACTAATCCATATATTAAGTGAGAAACTTTTAATTACTCACTTAAACAGACAGTCAGACAGCTACTAAATCCTCCATCCAGACAGTTATATATCCACTCAATCATCAATACAGATTGGTATATATATAATACATATGTAAATGTCAAACTAAACCACATTCACTGGATGATGTCATCAGTGATGTCATCAGTGATGTCATTTGAGATGTCATCAGTGATGTCATCAGTAATGTCACTGACCATGTCATGAATGATGTAATATGTGACATCATCAGCAGTGCATTGCGGGCGCGCGAGTTATAGTTAGCAGAACTAACTATAACAGAGGTATTTCTATGGTTTTGTACGAGTGAAATGTCCAGCTAATGATAACGCCCCTGAAACCTATGGTTTTTTTCAGTGAATTTCTAAGGTTTTTTAAAAAGCTAATTCCTAACTATAACGTGCCTGAAACCTATGGTTTTTTCTGTAAATTTCAAAGGTTTTTTAAATGATAATTCCTAACTATAACATACCTGAAACCTATGGTTTTTTAAGTGAATGTCAAAGGTTTTTAAAATGCTAATTCCTATCTATAACTTATCTCTAACCTATGATTTTTAATGAATTTCATAGGATTTCTAAATCTTTATTTTTCAGTTTATCAATTCCTTTATTTATGTTTTTTATACTGTTTTTCAACATTTTTTTAAGGTATTTTTTTTACATATTTTTAAAAAAGTAATAAATATTACATGTTTTTAATATTTGTAAAAAAAATGTAACTCTTTTTTTATTCATTTTTTAATATTTTTTAAACTATTTTTTTAATACTTTTTTATTATTATTATTTTTCAATTATTGCTTGGAGTCGCGCACCCAATGCTCTAGGAACCACGCACCCTACGCGAGAGAAATCGTGCACCCAACGCGTTAGGATGCGCGACCCCTAATTTTACCGTAAAAAAAAAATAGCTCCTGTCACTAATTTTTATTATCCCCGGGGACCCCATCCCCCGGGGCTTATAAAAAACTTTGGTGCCATGGGGGGAGCCCCAACGCCCCCATGGTCCAAGCCGGCTCCCTGCCTCCTTCGGGAGCCGGCATTGCTTTTCCACATGGGGCGCTGCTGACATGCAGCTCCCCGTGTGGAAAAGCAATATGGTTTGGATTTTGAAAGAGAGAGCAGGTTTCCCTGCTCTCTCTTTCAAAATCCAAACGAAGTTTGCTATGGGAGGGCGGGAGACTCCCGCCCTCTCATATATATATATATATATATGTACTTTTAACTCTCATTTTCTCAGGAACTACTGAACGGATTTACACCATTTAAGCAAAAGGCACGAGTCTGAACTGGGGACTACCTTTTTGCCAAATTTAGTGTAATTCCGTTCAGCAGTTCGGGCTGTAGCTGCATCAATAGGTCCTATGGGAAATTGCATCGGGAAAATGCGTTTTGGGACCCCCCTTTTTTCTCGGCCCCCACCTGACGAATCACCCTGAGACTTTCAGGATAGGAGCGGACCGGAGCTGGCCAAAAGTTTGGAAAATTTCGCGAAGATTAGTCAACCGGCGCCAGACTTATTGGGAATAGAATGTTGCGGATTTCCTATGGAAAATAGGTCCTAACTATAACTACCTACTGGCGACCGTCAGTAGGTAATGTATATATATATATATCCAAATAAACCCTCCATTCCTGAAGAGAAAACGGGTCGCACTCTTGCAGCGTTGTTTCAGCCGGTTAATTTATTTCTTTAAATTCATTTAGCAGGAGCACAGACAAAAACCAACGTGTTTTGCTATTTCGTAATACCTTGGGCACCGTGACCAATTTAAAGATATAATATATATATATATATATATATATATATATATATATATATATATATATATATATATATATATATATTTTTTTTTTTTTTTTCACTAAAAACCCAAAGGTTACATGGACGTTATAGTTAGGTTCTAAAATTACACATGCAAAACTGAAAAAAAGATGAAACTCAAAATTTCTGGAGAGGAGGTAGATGGTTTAATCTCCTCATAACACAACCTCAACAGAAGATAAATTTGGTGACAAGTGCCAACTACAATACAGTTACACTTCATAATAAGGCATATGAATAAGTTCACATGAAATAACAAGAAACCACAACACATCTCCTTCCTATAATGAACTACTGAAAAGGATAATCCTTGTGCCACACAAGGACATGGTGTAGACGAGTCTTAAGGGAAGGCTCAGATTGTAATTTTGAAGTGGACAGCAGGTGAACAGCACCAGCTTGCCAACCAGCAGTGGAGGCCCTGCACCTAGGAATTTTGTTCATGCTCCAAACCCTTCCAGCCTCTAGGGTCACCACATTGGTACTGAATTTTGGAATTCTGAGAAGTTTTGAAAACTTAGTGACTCCTCCAGCCCTTGCATCAGGGAATCTGACCACAACCAATCCACCCACCATGAAATTGCCTTCTTTGACTCAGTGTTTGTTGTTATACCTCTTTTTTAGTCAGTAAGGTGACTCTTGATGCACTTATCAACACTATCATACTGCACCAATCTGGCTTTTCCGCCACCCATCCAATTAGGAAATAATTTAGTGCTAGGAAGTCTTCCTTTTATCAGCAGGAACGGCGGGACAGCAGTGACAGAATTAGAGGCAGTGTGGTATGACCACAACAACATCTTGACAGCAATGGCAACAGGAACCCTGGAAATTTGAGCTGTTTGGATGCATTCTTTTAACATGCGATTTACCCTCTCCACCATCCTGTTGGCCTCCGGACAATACCGGGTGGTTTTGAGATGTATAATGGATAGATACATATTTTTAGAAACTCCTTCATCTTACCTAAAGTGAACTGGACACCATTGTCAGTTATGATATACCCAGGTATCCCTTCATACATAAAGGTATCGGACAAAAAGTCAATCATATCCTGTGTAGTAATATACTTGACTGCTTTAACTACAATCCAATGCAAGAAGTAATCCACCAGGACTATAAGCAACATGCCTGACCACACAGTACCGTTAATAGGTAACATGATGTCTAACTCCAGTTTGTCCCATGGTTTGGAAGGAACACTTACTGGGGACAAGGGTGCCTTTCTTATATGTTTGCTTTTATCACTCAAGGATCAAGTGAGAAACGCTTTCACCTTTTCCTCTACCAAACTGTACATGCCAGGAAACCAGTAGGTAGATTGGACTTTAGATTTAGAATTAATATGCCCCAAATGCCCCTCGTGAGCCAAGTCCATAATCTTTCCCACAAATGTTTAGGTGGGACAATGTTCTCACCTCTCATGACCATCTCATTGTAAATATGCAATTCATGCCTTACTTCCAGTAACTAAGAATATCCTCATGTAACCCACTAGGCTTAGGAGGCCACCCTTGAGAAATCATATCACTCAACACAGAAATAATGGCATCCTTACTAGCACATTCAATCCATTCTTCTTTTGAAATGCCAGGGCAAGTCAGCATTAAAACACGGTCCTCAACAATCAGTACGCCTTCCACACTGCCGCCCTTTGTGGAATGCTAGATATGCAGTCTGCAACCATTTTCTATTCCCTTGAATAAAGTCTATCTTGAAATTGTAGTCCTCTAAACCCAAGAACCATTTGGATATGCGAAGAGTGGAATGTTCTCTCCCTTTAGTGGTGAAAATATACATTAGAGGTTTGTGATCTCTATAGTCCATTTTGTTCAGCCAAGTCAATTGTATGCACAAAATGTAAGAAAAGGGGTCCTTACGCATGCATGTGCAGAGTAGGAGAAATGGAAAAGAAATCTACACAAGTGGTTGAAGAGATTGATTCTAATGCTATAAATGTGTGTTTTAGGTTAAGCCTGAGGGGTTGGAAATGGGCATTGACTATCCCATCCTCATCACCAGTGACAAAAGATGAAACTCACAATTTCTCGAGAGGAAAATGGTCTAATCTCCTCATCACACAACCTCAACAGTCAGCCTCTAACTGTCAAAACTGTCAAAACAGCAAGGACAATGAACAAAGAATGTTCCACATACATTAGAATGCAGGGGGGGAAGGGGAATGGACCAATGCATTGTACATAAGATAAATTGGGTGCAAATTGTCAACTACAGTACATTTACACTTCTTAATAAGGAATATGGTACATGAAATAACAAGAAACCACAACACATTATAGTTAGGTTCTGAAATTACACACACAAAACCATAGAAATTCAGCTGTTATAGTTATTTCAAGTATCTATAACTTCTGCCTTAAGGTAGCTATATCTCGTGCCCCGCCATGCACAGTTTTCGTATCGATAATTTCACTGTAAATGTTATAGTGATAATATCAATGAGTCCATAGAAGATGTTATCAATGATGTAATATGTGGAGTTATTAGCTGTGCATGCATGGCGAGGGCGCGTGTTATAGTTACCTTAGGGCATGAGTTATAGTTACTTGAAATAACTCTAACAGCTGACATTCTATGGTTTGGTGCGTGTAAATTCAGAACCTAACTGTAACGCCCCTGTAACCTTTAGTGTTTTTCAGTGAATTTCTATTTTTTATTTATTGCAGTGAGGGTTTCCCACAGAGCCTGGCCTGTGGCCAGGCCCTGCGACCAATGCTCCACATGCTGCCAATCCCACACTGTGCACAACCAAAGTGGGGTTTGGCTGCAAGGCCTAGCTTGTGACGAGCGAGACCCTGCAGCCTACCCCTGCATGCATTCAGCCCCACACCGCACATGGCCTTTGTGTCTGAGTGGGTGTGTGAGTGGGTGTATGAGTATCTGAGAAGGTCTGTGAGTGGATGTGTGAGTGTCTGAGTGGGTCTGTGAGTGGGTGAATAAGTGTGTGAGTGGGTCTGTGAAAGCTGTGTGGGTCTGTCAGTGGTTTTGAGGGTTTGTGAGTGGGTGTGTGAGAAACTGTATGGGTGTGTGAGTTAGTTTGTGAGTGATTGTGTGGTTGTGTAAATTAGTGTGTGAGGGGATGTTTGAAAGCTATTTGGGTTTGTGAGGGGGTGTGTGAGTGGTTTTGAGGGTGTGTATGTGGGTGTATGAGTGGCTGCATGGGTGTGTGAGTGGGTGTGTAAGTGGTTGTACGGGTATATAATTTGGTAAGTGGTTGTATGGGTATATAATTTGATATATGAGTGTGTGAGTAAGAGTGTGGGTCTGTGAGTGAGTGTATATATATATTTATTACCTACTGGCGGTCGCCAGTAGGTAGTTATAGTTAGGACCTATTTTCCATAGGAAATCCGCAACATTCTATTTGCAATAACTTTGGCGCCGGTCGCCGAATCATCGCAAAATTCTCAAAACTTATGGCCTGCTCCAGTCCGCTCCTATCCTGAAAGTCTCAGGGTGATTCGTCAAGCGGGGGTTAAGAAAAAAGGGGGGTCCCAAAACGTGTCTTCCCCATGCAATTTTCCATAGGGACCTTTAGCCGCAGCTACAGCTCGAACTGCTGAACAGAATTACACCAAATTTGGCAAAGAGGTAGTCCTTGGTTCAGACTCGTGCTTTTTTGTTAAATGGTGTTAATCTGTTCAGTAGTTGCTGAGAAAATCAAAAGTAAAATCACTTATATATCTATGGCCGCCTGGATCCGCGCACCCAGTGATCTGAAAGATAGTGTAGAATTTGTAATTGCAGAGTACATACAACTGCACACGCATAATTCTCTGTTTCGTCTCTGCACACCCAGGCTGCTGCACCCCATGAACTCCCACTGCAAGGAGGTGTCTGTGCGCTCTTTTGCTCCCAGGGTGCTGTACCCCATCCACTCCCACTGCCCAGCGGTGACTTCCCATTCCTGCGCACCTAGACTGCTGCACCCCATCCACTCCCACTGCTTGGAGGTGACTGTCCGTTCCTGGCACCCAGACTGCTGTACCCCATCCACTCCCACTGCCTAGAGGTGTTTGCCCGCTCCTGTGCACTCAGGCTGCTGCACACTATCCACTCCCACCGCCCAGAGGTGACTTCTCGCTGCTGCTGAAAGAAGCTTCTCTGCTCACCTTCTGCCACTGGCGTGTGTGAAAGAGGGTCCACCACGTGCCGAAGCAAGATAAAAAGCAAGATAAGATTGTGCGTTATGCATCCATCAAAGGAGAAAGGAAGAGAGAGAGAGAAAGAGTGAGAGAGTGACACTGAAGAGAATCTTCGCAGATCACCTTTCTGTCACCGGTCCCAACTATTTTAATGGGCTTCGATTTACCAACAATTACTAAAATATTCTATTGTTTGTACCTAGTTACTGGCCTCCAATCTGAGTAAAATGCTTATTAAATGTAGTATTCTAATGTTCATTCATACCTGCCCTGCCAAGTCAGGAATAGAATGCTTTCTGTCCCCATCGCTCCCCCACGCCCTCCCAAGGCGATCGGTGCCTTATGACTCACTACCTGTGATATTAGGCACTTAAACATTCATGTGACCAGCGGTAGGCAGCACTGCTACTTAGCCACCCTAGTGCGAGTATCCTGGGCACCTCACTCTGAAACATTGCATGCATGCTCTACATGTGTCCCAGTACGAACCAATGCACTCAAACCTGATTCCCCAAGTGAGTCAAAGTTATAATCTATAAATGATTTCTGTGCACGCAGAGGAACAAGCACCCTGGGATATCTGTGCAGTGCTAGATTCAAGGGTACTCCCTTGCTGCGGTCATCACTAACATCCTTCATGCCTTGCAAGCACCCATTAACACCTGTTCTAGTTTAAACGTGTAGAAGAGTAACCTGCCCGCCCCGGAACTGCAATATGCTCTCTTGTTGGGGGCCAACCTTGGAAAAGGGTACCCTATACAGAAGAGGAGATTCCTCCTGCGCTATCAGGAAGGCCTGGGTGTGGGAGGTGGTGCAGGGGCCGCTCTGAGCCACGTCATCAGCTCCAACAGTATGGAAATGCTTGCACTGTCCATAAGGCCACCCACGCCTCACCCGAGGGCTGGGCGGCGCTCACCTGTGTCACCAATGATAATATACTTGAAAAGGTACGCGTAAGCCATAGTATCGCCGCCCACTGGCTGCTGTTGCTGGGGCTGTGGAACGCTTTCCTTGTGTCTGCCTCAGGGCAGAGGGTCGTGATCCTTACTTCGATCGCTACGCGCAGATCCGTGTGAGGGGCCAGGCCAGTCCTGAGCAGTGGGGGAACCAGTGGACCACAGAGGAGGGGGGGGAGCGCGGCAGCGAGGCGAACACGCGCTGCTACGCGTGCTAGCCACCGTCGGGAATGGGCGTTACAAAGGCGGGACATGCGCCCGCCTTTGCCCAATCGCGTGACGGCAAAAGCTGATCACATGCACAAGCGTGTGGTCGGCTTTCAAAACCCCATACAAAAGGGCTCTCGCTGCCCGAGCAGTGCTGAGCACTGCAATGCAGGCGCGAGCCCTAAAAAAACGGAGAAAGGAAAGGTTGTCAAAATAAGATGGTACATTTAAAGGTACAAAGTATGAAAAAATAAATACTCAACTACTTTGCTACAGATGTGGGAGCGGCGGATATTTGTCCGACTCTAAAAACTGTCCTGCTATTGAATAAAAAAAATCTAAATGCAATAAGACAGGGTAATGGCAGGGTATATACGACTAAATTGCTGCGTCGCCTTTCTGTATCCAGACTGCTGCACCCCATCCACACCCGCTGCCAAGAGGTATCTGCCCGCCGCTGCGCACCCAGGCCTCACTGCTCACCTTTTCGCGGACAGGGCACCCTCCACATCATGCAGCCCCGCTCTGCAACCAAGAAGTCTCACATTTGGTGCTGAGTCTTGATATCGCCATGGCAAAGGACATACTCGTGCACCCATCATCATCGCAGGTTGCTCACCCGCTCAGTTCTTCCGGTGCTACTAACTCAGTGACCAGTGAGGCCACGCACAAAGCGGTAGGCCCCCCTGTTTCATGGCTCAGGCATACACTGCAGTCGAGCAGGGCACACAATACATGAGGTGCCCGGACCACCGGGACGGGCCATCACCGCAGGCTGCATACCCGCTCAGCACTTACAATGCCCTTACCTCAGTGGATCGAAATTCACTGTTCTGTGGCTGAGTGCCTGTGCCGACCACAGTGCAGCCACTGTGAGCAACTCTAAAATGGCGTCGAGCATGTCTGCCCGGTCTTTTTTATTGGGAGGGTCACGTGTCCTGTGACGCCTGTGCTGGATGGGTGTGGTGTGAGGGTATAGCAGCCGTCAGAGAGTGGCTGTGGCATACTGACAACTAGACCTGTGACCAGCAGATCACTACAATGAAAATCTGAGCCATGCAGCATTGTTGTTCTTTCTGTAAGCATAAGCGGAGTGGGGTGGTGTCACGTATGCCAGTACTGCGTGAGGCTGTGAAGAATGACTCCGGAGCTATGGGCGTGGTTCCGTCGTGAGGTATATGAGGAATCAACTGATGCGAGTGTCCGTGTTGTAGTGCTGCCATCACCCGGGTCACAAGCGCAAATGTTTCATTCTGTGAGTGAAGTCCCACAACATGGCCAACATGGAAGGTACGGGGAATCACTGACCCTACATTCATCCATAGTTCCACACATGAAAGATGGTGGACATGACGCATTTCTGTGGATATGAATGTTTAGTGCACATTCACTGGAGTGTTGTAGCTGTAGCAATACAGGGCCATGGAAAGTTCAGGTTGCAGTTTTTGGCACATGGAGGGCAGCTAATGAGAGCGAAGCTCGTGGTTGGAGTTAGGCTGCGCCAACATATGTACTTATGTGGTCCGTCGGTTAGACTGCCGAACTTGGGGCTGGAAACCAGGGTTCGAGCCTCAGGGTCTCATTCACATCCTGTGATTGTGGGCAAATCACGTAATCTCCGCGTGCCTGAATGTGTAATGTAAATACGGTGCTCATGTAAAGCGCTGAAATACTTTTGGGTCGAGTTCGCGATATATAAGTATGCAACAAAAAAAAAATCCGCCAATCCCCACTCACTTATAAATTTACTATATACTTTGCTTGCAGTACTCTAATGATCCAGTCTCTATGTTCGTACTTGTAGAATGAGCGAGAGAAAGTTACATAACCGAAGTTTTGCCTACTGCCAGAGGTAACATGGTTGCATACACTGTCTACAGCACACTGTAATGTGGTAGGGCCCAGGGGCAGCATCTTGCAAACATAATGAACACACGGAAAGAGATAGACAGTTGAACTGGGTACGGGCACGTGCGCTCGACTCCTTTTTATTACCAGGGTCACATGTCCAGTGACGTCTGTGCTGGGTGCATGTGGGGTGAGTGTAAGCCAGCCCTCCGGGAATGGTTGGTGCTGGTAACAAATACAACAATAATCAGCGGATCATAAACAGAGATTCAATTATAAAGGGTCTATGACTTGTGCTGCAGTAAGGTAGGGGCAGCAGATCTGAAATTATACACAAAAGATACTATCATAAAGGGTCCATGAGTTGTGGTGCACTGAGGTAGGGGTATCAGATGCATTCAGTCAGAACCCAAGTACTTATGCAGTGAGCCAGGCCTTAGCACATGGACTGCTTCAAACGCCTATCCACTATGCATGTAGTCCTCTAACCACCTACACACTTGTCTTTCACACCTTCAATTCCCTAGTCAGTATACATACACTTCCAGCAAACACCCTGTTACTCCCCTTGCACTCCTCTACTGATCCATTCAGCACCATGTACTAATCCATTCACTGTGCCAAAACACAACCACTTATAAATTCACCAAGGCACTCTCCTTGCAGTACTCTAATCATTCAGTCAGTACCCAAGTACTCATCCAGTGACCCTGACAAAAAACAGTATTTCAGTTTCAATATTTTAAAAAACATTTTTATTTCCATTTATATTAAAAATATATAATGTAATTTAAAAAATAAAATATGTAAAAAATAAACAGTTAAAAAACTGTAGAAAATCAGTATAAAAAAATACATATAACTATTATTACATTTAAAAATTGGCATTCAAAAAACCTTTGAAATTCACAGAAAAAAACATAGGTTTCAGAGACGTTATAGTTCAAAATGATCATTTAAAAAACCTTTGAAATTCACTGAAAAAACATAGGTTTCAGACATGTTATAGATAGGAATTAGCATTTAAAAAACCTTAGAAATTGACTGAAAAAACCATAGGTTTCAGGGCTGTTATAGTTAGCTGGAAATTTCACTTGTACAAAACCATTGAAATTCCTCCGTTATAGTTAGTTCTGCTAACTATAACTCGCGCGCCCGCAATCCACTGCTGATGATCTCACATATTACATCATTCATGACATGGTCAGTGACATCACTGATGACATCACTGATGACATCTCAAATGACATCACTGATGACATCATCCACGTGACAATCAGATAAATCTCATCATACACTAGTATAACCTTTCATCACTCACTGTAAAATACAGAGTACCATATTTGAATCCATTGCCACACCAATACAAGTTTCTAAAAACCCACTGAGTGATTCCTAGATCTACACACTCATCTAATCACTTACCTATACTTTCACTCATACATGCTGTCAATGATCTATAGAACACTATCAAATATAATTATACACCTATATCGACATTACACACCAGCACACATCCTATTCACTTATGCAGTCATCCTACTCACTTATGCGAACAATGGATCATACTTACATTTAGTCAGCTACACACTTATACAAACGCCACTTTATTTATTCATATGGATTGCAACTCATACTTAGTGTGTTATAAAATCACTATTACAAGTATACAGTTATCCATACAGTCACTCATACAATCACTGAGTCTTATGTATACTTATTTATACACAACAACTGTCACATACACTGCCTTTTACTTTTCTAGTTTGTTGGACGTGTACCATTGAGAGATATATTTGCTCATCACCACACCCATAAAGATATTCACTCACACAAACAACTGTTATAACATGCAGTCTTAACCTCATATACCTACTGAATCAACTATTCACACATCTTTGGGCAGTCACACACCCCCACCGAACCACACACATTCACTCTCCTATACAAATACTCAGTAACTAATCAATAACTAATATAGACTTTCACGTAGCTAGTAACCAACTGGTGCAGCAGTTTACACAACAACTGACAAAGTGATACAGATATTCACACAGTTTAGTCACTATCCAATATATTTAGTGAGTCACTATAAATTAGTCAAGTAAACAGTCAATCACACTGCTACTAAATCCTCCATCCAGATATTTATATATCCACTCATTCATCAATGCAGATTTCTATATATATAATACATCTTTAAATAACGAACCAAACCACATTCACTGGATGATGTCATCAGTGATGTAATTTGAGCTGTCATCAGTGATGTCATCAGTGATGCCACTGACCATGTCATGAATGATGTAATATGTGACATCATCATCAATGGATTGCGGGCGCGCGAGTTATAGTTAGCAGAACTAACTATAACGGAGGAATTTCAATGGTTTTGTACAAGTGAAATGTCCAGCTAACTATAACAGCCCTGAAACCTATGTTTTTTTCAGTGAATTTCTAAGGTTTTTTAAATGCTAATTCTTAACTATAACATGTCTGAAACCTATGGTTTTTTCAGTGAATATATATATACATACAACATTGAAATCAACAATTCTAGATGTTTCTATGTTTCCAGGAGCTGGCTGCATGGAATTAAAATGTGTTAGACATAAATCATAATACTGGGGATGACAGATGTACATAAAGCTCTTCATCAACGTTCAACCCTATTGGTTGCTTGCAATCCATTTCTAAAATGTATCTTGATTCAAGCCTTCTGAGTTCTTTCTCTCTGTCTCCCCCTCTCTGTTTTTTCGGCACACTGTCAATCATACTGTAAGTCAATAACTTTTGGTCACCACATGTACACTTCGGAAATGCTGTGCTACAGGATAGTTATTGTCTGCATTCTTTGTTGCTCATAGGTTTTGGGGAATACACTTATGCACCTGTAGAATTGTAACTTCCTACATTCCATTTTGGACATGGGCATGACAGTACTTACACAGCGTTATCAGTTTTGCACGTCAGACTCATTCCTACTCTTGTTTTTTTCCCAAAAGGTGTAGTCAGTTTGGTCATGTTCTTACCATTGGCACAAGCTTTGCATCTCATACTTTTTCTGAAACTGGGACTGGGTCTCAGCCAAGTGCTGGCAGCTGTATTTACTTCACCTTTTACAAAAAAATCCCTCATTGACCTTGCCTTTCTGAATGTAATCTGGGGTCTTTTGGTGACACTATTCCCAATGATGTTATCATTTTTAATCAGATGGCAGTATTTTACCGATGTCCTTTCTATGTTCTGATGTTTGGCATGGAATGTTGTGATGAATCTGACTCCTTGTTCCATGTTTCCTTTACTTTTGTTGTTCTTGTCTATAAACAGTAAGTCTTCCCTTTTACATTTGGCAACCATCTTCTGTGCTTCCCTTAACATGGCTTTGGTTCACCCTCTTGCTTTTAATCGTACAAGCAAGCTATCCTGGGTCTCACTAAACTGTTCTTCACTACTCCAGATGCACCGTGCCCTCAATGATTCTCCAAATGGAATGTTATTCTTATGAGATAGATGTTTCTTGGAATCCGGACCCAATGCCCTCAAAACACATTACCCACCGAATCTCTTTAAGAATGCAGCAAAACAGTTCAAACACAGACTCTTAAAAGCAAACCCAGAAACACTGATCGCTGACTCACATCTTTGCCCAAAGTAAGGAGCAATAAAATCAGATCTGATCTTCTTCACACGTTGACAGCAAGATAGGGAAAATCGATACATGCAGTCCTATAGGTATCAAAATCCACCAAAATACCACTTGGTCTCAAACTGTCAATTTCTCCCTCCCAAACATTCAAGGCAGAAGTCGCAATATCAATTTACAAGATGGCATCTTGCTGGTACAAGCTTCAGACCCAAACCTCAAAATCTTTGATCAATGGTTCCCCAAACTAAGAACCCACACAAGAGCCATCTCATCTCAGAGCATGTCCCAAGATATGCAGTCCAATCCACAAACTCAGAATTGAAACCTCTCCAGAACAAGACCCAAACTCTATGGAAATGGTTCGTTCCACACCCCAAATCCCTACGAATACATTCCAGCAAAACCTGCTCCTCAACACAAATGACCAAGACCCTAAACCAGCTATTGCCAATCATCTAAACCACCACCTCATGAGGAACATCAACAACTCTACAATACCGACAAAAACATTTAAGGATCTCTGCCAAACTCCAGTCACTCAAATTCCAGACGCTACCTTGGGGCCACAGCACCAGATGACAATGAACAATATGGAAGAAAGGAGAGTCAAAGAAACCCACAAAGACGAGTATGACATATACGAAAGGAACATAAAACTTCACCCCTACGGAGCTAAGTCTTGCACGGACCCCCAAATGAGCTTGACCATTGTGCCACAAGAACCACACATGGCTGCCTTCAACAAGTCCAAAACTCGCACACGTCACTCAGGGTATCAGAAGACTCGAAGAAGCGAACTCTCCTTAATTGACGACACAAGAAAAAAGCCTACAATGACCCCAACAACCCATTGCACGGGTGCTTAAAGGCACATACAATAAGACAATCACCACTTCCAGACAACATGAGCTACAAAGATCACTCACCTAGATCAAGCCATAGAGTTGATCAACAGACGGAGGCAAATGTTACAAAATTCACGAAATACAACTCGCTTGGCAGACACAATCTGGCCACCTATTGGAACGCCCAGCTAAGCAAGATGGAACACAAAATTGAAACCATAATGAAGTGAGCATAGCATATTTCATGATCAAAGAAACCTCACTCGCTTGCCAAAAGATTAAGACATTCATACAAAACACATTAACCCCTGTAGTTAACAACCTCTCACTTTCAACAATTAGCTACAGCAAACAACCTTGGCCATCCATTTTTTGACTCAAGAGGGCACAGAACCATCTATCCATGAAAGACATTGAAACCTTGCTTCCATACTACAACAACCCCCTCACATCCATTCGATACACAAGTTTTCAACATACAGACTCTGGATTTCAAGGAAAGGTGAAAGTCTGGTGAAAAAAGACAGAACACAAACAATGAGAACCTAATTGAAATCCCAAGGGCACTAAATCCCAATCCTTTGTTCCTCCCAAATCCGACCACTAAATGCATGTTACTAAACTGCAGATCAGCGAAAACATGCCACAGACATTGCCAAAGCTATTCTTCACCATGAATTGGATATTCTTTTCTTGACGGAAACCTGGCTAAATGAATGGTCCGTATCAATGCTTGACTTACTGGTCCCTCCAAAGTACACCATCCAACACCACAACCGACAACATCAACTGGGAGGAGGGATTGCAATCATTCATGAGAACGTCTTTCAAGTCAAAACCTTACCGGTAGCCAATCTCACATCCTGTGAATACATGGGTGCAGAAATCTACAAAGCAGAGAAATCGCTAGCAAAAGTACACCTCTTTTATCACCCTCCAAGAGACATACATATCATGGAAACAATCACTATACATTCCATGCTTCAACCCGGTGTGATTTTTCTTAGTGACTTTAACCTTCACTGGAATGACGATGATGATACACAGGTCTCTACCATTATACAATTCCTCGATGATCAATACTTGACCCAATCTTGCACAAGCCCAACACACAACAAACGCTCAACGCTCAACCTAATCATATCCAGAGAAGGGGCATTGTTAATAGAATCAATCACATCCAACAACTGGTCTGATCATTACTCAATATTATTCCACCTAACTACGCACAAGCAGACCACCAAAGGGCAAGTAACCAAACAAAAATGCTGGGTCAGAGACACCAAAAATATGGATAAGGTGAAACAGACAGAATTGTGCAAAACAAACCTCACTCTTCCAGCAGCAAACCAGAATGTGTTCGAATTAAACGAACACTACAACCGAACAGTATCAAATATAATGGAGGTAGTAACCCCTCTGAGACTCAAGAAACAAAGAGTCAAACCCTCCCAACCATGGTACAATCAAAGCCTAAATGAGGAAAAGAGAAGTCTTAGACAGGCGGAGTGAAGATGGAGACAGGAGCTCTCAACATTACTTCCAAGCAAACTACGTGAACGACGAAACAGCTACAAAAAACGCATCTGGGAAGCCAAAGCATCGTACTTCAGAACCCAACTAGACAATGCAAGAAATCGCCCGAAACGATTGTTTGAAATTGTTAACCAAAAGAAGGGGCAAACAATGCAACCAAGCTCAATAAGAACACAGTGGAAAAATGTGAAGTGTTCTCTTCATTTTTCCATGAAAAGATCTTAGAAATCGAAAAGGAAATTGCAACAGACAATCATAATACACAAGATAATATAGTCAATGATCGCCATTCCGTCGATGACCCTACATTCCAGATGGTGTAGCCAATGATGAACCACCCTTCCAAGACCAAACATCAAGCTATCTTGAGCAAGTTCAAAATACTAACTGAGGAAGAGGTCCACAAGATCTTACTATCTATGAAACCAACTTCACATTTCAATGACCCCATCCCCTCCACAACACTAAAGGAACTAAGTCACCTCTTCTCATCCATACTAATGAAGATTGTAAACTCATTGCTAAAACAAGGCAGTATCCCAGAATGCCTGAAGACTGGGCAAGTGACACTCCTCTTGAAAAAACGTGGGTGCTGACCCTACAATCCTGAGCAACTTTTGCCCAGTGTCAAATATCCCCTTTGTACAAAATGCTGGAACAATGTGTGAACAAAAAACTGAGCCAGCACATTGACCAATTCAACCTACTCAACAAATTTCAATCAGGATTTAGAACAGGACACAGCACTGAATCAGCCACTGTTCACATAATAGATGACACCCTTAAGATGCTAGACAACAACGACTCGTGCCTACCCATACTCCTAGATCTCTCATCGGCATTTGACACGATCAATCACAACATCATACTAAAAGTACTAGAAAACAGAATGAGGTTGTCTGGGAAAGTGCTTTCTTGGTTCACTTCCTTCCTGCAGATTCTCTCACAACGCATCAAACTAGGCAACACATTCTCTGACTCCTCACCAGTGAGGTGCGGAGTCCCCCAAGGGGCAACCATTTCCCCCACACTCTTTAACCTTTATATGGAACCACTAACTGAAATCCTCAATCAATCGAACATTGCATACCACATGTACACAGACGACACACAACTATACTTAAAGATATCCTCCCTAGAAAACGTCATTCAACTAAATAACACTCTAATCAAAACTCAGTCCTGGCTCTTTCAAAACAACCTCAAGCTGAAATCTATGAAAACAGAATTCCTTCATTTCTTCCCACAAAACAGCTCCACATTCATCTAAGATTGGCTCAAGCATCTAGACACCCTCAATTGTAAACCTACCATCATTGACTCCACGTAATCCCTTTGAATAACACTAGACAAGAATCTAAACATGAGATTTCACATCAATGCTACCACACGCAGTCCGGCATTCCAACTCAGATTACTGAAGAAATTGAAACCATTTCTGCCACCTTCATACTTCAAATAGGCAGTACAATCACTTGTGGTCTCCAGACTAGAATATGGTTCAGTGACCCTGTCAGGTCTGCCCAAAGCAAGAACAGCTCCACTCAAAATGATTTTTAATGCTGTAAGCAAGACTGGTAACAGGAACAAGATGCATTGACAACATCACCCCATCACTTAGGTATCTAGACTGGCTTCCCCTCGGGCAAGAAATCAACTGAAAATTGCCTGCCTCACACACAAAGAATAACATTTTAACTAACCAAGTTACCTGGCAGAAATGATTTGAATCTCTGGTGGCAGCCGCTACCTAAGAAGTGCTAACTCTCTCAGGCTTGAACCGCTTAGATTCCGAAAACAAAAAATGTACTCATGCTTCATCCCCGGGGCGGGGCCAAGGATCTGGAACTTCTTACCACCCAAGGTGCAATCAAACCCATTGCCCCACTTTTTCAAAATAAAGGTGAAAAAAATCCTAATAAATAGATTCTTGGCATAGACTTTTGGAGAGCCCCTCCCCAGGGCGCAAGGGACGTCACAATGGCAGCAGTTTCTAGATTGGTCAGAAGCATGTAGTTTACAGGAGAACCCTCTAAAACATTGCTCCCTGGGTAACTGGAACTGAATAGTTTCAAAGCTGGAGCAAAACAACCACCATGAAGATGCTAGACCATTGCCGACTAATGGAATATTAATGGATCGATGGTTGTTTATTTTGATTTCTGGTGCAACAGCCTAATGTGGCTCTTTACTTTTGATGTACCTGTCTATACCTAACATTTTGCTAAATAAATCCATTGTAGAATGCTCTGATGCCCTTGGGTCATGTGCGCGCGCTATAAAACACTCTAAATATATAAATAATAGACTGTGGGTGGAAGCTATTTGCATGCAGTATGCTGTTTCCCGCTGGGGGTTTGCAGAACACCGTGGAAATGAGTTTGTAATTCTTAACCAGAATTTGCACTTCAAGAAAGTAAATTTGTGTATTGCTCATCTCACAGGTGAAGTTGAGATTGAAGTTGTTTTTGTTTATATCTTCCACGAAACGTCTACCTGTTCCTCTCCTTTCCATAGCACAAAACGGTATTTATGTACCGAACACATAGTATGACATTATCTGACAACTGACTCAATTCCGGTCTGTTGAGTACCTGCTCCTCCCACCAGGCCACTTGCAAATTCGGATAGCTGGGGGTGAAGCAGGTACCCATCAAAGCCCCCTTTAATTGCTGAAAAAGTTTGCCAATAAACAAAAATATATTCCTGCTCAGAAACCACTCCATCATCTGTAAAATCATCATTTTGTGCTTGTAGTACTTAATTGCCCTTTCTATTAGAAAATGTTGCGTTGCTAAAAGACCATCTCTGTGTCTGATGCATGTATCTAGTGATGTCACGTCTAAAGTCATCTGCGCATGCCCTCCTCCAATATCACATTAAAGATCCTTTTAAGGAAATCTGTTGTAGCCCTCATATTGGAGGGAAGGTTCTGCAGAACGGGATGTAAAAAATGGTAAATATAGATGACAGTGTTCTCAAAAAGGCTATCAATGTCAGCCACTATGGGCCTCCCAGGTGGTCTGCTTCTGTTTTTATGTATTTTGGGGAGCAGGTAAAAAATAAGGTACCTTTAGTTCTGTGTTGTTCAAGAAACTCCATTCATCCCAATAGAGCAATTCTGTATTTCTCCACTCTGTTAACTGGGTGTTAAAGTCATTCTTCACTGTTTCATACTCTGTTTGTGCAATCCTCAAATAGCATTAAGTACCACTAAACTGTAAATATTCCATGTACATTCTTTTGTCTCAGAGGGCTCCATTCTCTCCTTTGCGTGATGTTCGTAACACACAGTGCTCCACTACCTCAGTACCAGCCAGAATTGTTTATTTTGCCTAAACACATTTCTAATTTTTTACATCAGTATGTGATTGCAGTCTCCTCAATTCTGTAGACATCAGATCAAAAAAAAATCTCTATGCCATCATGCATAGGAGGCGGAATGAATTTGGATTTAGCTCTGAAACTGACAGGCGCCCCCCGCGCCTAGAGGAGGGGCGCCCTTAGTAGCGCCACGGGACTGGACCTTCCCCAGGGCCAAAAAGGGGGGCTGAATGAGGTGACGTCATCGGGGTGCGCTGGAAGGTTATTTAAATCCGCGCCCTGCGATCTTCAGCCTCTTTGTCCCTTTGAACCTCCGGCAAGCTGCAGGGGCACATCGTCGTTCAAGTGTAATGTCGTGCCTAATTGCCTGGCAGCCTTCGGCAAGTTAATACCGCTAAAGAGTGATGCTTTGATAATTTTATATCCAAAAGGGATACTGTTACTCTCGTGTTGGTCACTGGTGAGTTACCTGTTTCGTGAATAAAAAGGCTACGCCATGAACAACACGCTCTGTTTCTGAGAGTTCTTGGGCAAATGGGAAGAGTGAATGTCACGTTGTGCGCCTACTATGACAGGTGCCCCCCGCGCCTAGAGGAGGGGCACCCTTAGTAGCGCCACGGGACTGGACCTTCCCCAGGGCCAAAAAGGGGGGCTGAATGAGGTGACGTCATCGGGGTGCGCTGGAAGGTTATTTAAATCCGCGCCCTGCGATCTTCAGCCTCTTTGTCCCTTTGAACCTCCAGCAAGCTGCAGGGGCACATCGTCAACCACCCACTCACCCGGCAAGAGAGCGAGGGCGGAACGGTGACAGTTAACAACAAGCAAGCACAACAATGGCGGTTCAACAACTGGATGGCCCCCAGAAAGGGGTAGGAGCCACGTGTGCAGAGGGTAGGCGGAAGGGGGGACTGGCCTGCGGGTGGTCCCGGACTCTTCTGCCCTAACCCACAACGTATGGACTGAGGTGAACCCTGGGGAGGCTGCCTGAGTGCAGGTACCCCGGTGGGCATGCCAGTGTGCCATGCGGGGCCCTGGTTTACAAGTAGTGCAACTGTTTGCTGTAGCGCGTTGGGGCCTGCTGGCACAATGTGCACAGCAGAGGGGGGGCTTGGTGGGCCGAGACGGCCAAGTTCAAGTGTATGGCCAAGTTCAAGAGTTCAAATGTAATGTGGTGCATATCTTCTTTACTGCCTTTGACAGGCCAAGGCCACTAAAGTGTATGGCCAAGCTCAAGTTCAAGTGTAATGTCGTGCCTAATTGCCTGGCAGCCTTCGGCAAGTTAATACCGCTAAAGAGTGATGCTTTGATAATTTTATATCCAAAAGGGATACTGTTACTCTCGTGTTGGTCACTGGTGAATTACCTGTTTCGTGAATAAAAAGGCTACGCCATGAACAACACGCTCTGTTTCTGAGAGTTCTTGAGCAAATGGGAAGAGTGAATGTCACGTTGTGCGCCTACTATTGTGTTACCCCTTTCGTCCACATATACCGCTTCTGAATTCAAGAGTTGTGTGTTTCCTACTGCGGGATATATCTCTGTTCTTTGGAGGGAGAGTAAGTCTCTCATGTAGTTTATATCAGAGATTTGTAATGTGTCTTGATTGCCTTTTTCGTTTGTCACCAACTGTCTCAATTTTGGGTTCATGATGAAGAGTTTTCAGTATTAACTTGTGAACAATTTTGAATGAGTCCGCCTTTGCTTGGGCATAATCAAAGCCTGAGACAGGACAAAAGGAGAGGCCAAGGGATATAACTTCATCATTTTTTTGTGATAAGGGCATATTCGTTAGATTGATTTCTGTATTCGTTTGGTAGGTTACCTCTTGTAACTAGGTGTCATTCATCCCTTAAATTCTGTGTCTTTTCCCCTGTCCCCCATGCCTTTGTTTCCTGCTCCTTGTTGTTGCTTGCTGTCTCGGCGGTCTAAACACTGGTCGTTGCATGTCTCCCCTCCACCGTATCCAGGTCTTTCCCCTTCCCGTTCTCACCCAGTGTCAGAGCTGAAGTCACTAGGAGACACTTCCTTTCTCAGTTGGTTGATTTCTCCCTGTCTTTCTCTGAGCATGTCCTCAAAGCACCTGGCAAATGTAAAAATCTGGCCCCGCGGGTCATCCAATTTATCTCAGAGAAATTCAGAATTTTTCTTTGTTTCACCCTCTCCTCATGTTTTATCATTCTGCTTCTCATTTCTTGTTTAAATTGCTCAATGAGTTCTTTGTTAATCAATTAATGAATCCCTTCTATCTGTCCCAGTGTTGCATTTCTTTCAATTTCCGCATATTTGATCAGTATATGTGTCATGTTCTATGAACCTTGATTATTAGAATCTAACCACTCCTTTATGAGGTCGGGATGAGGGTTCTTGAAACTGGGGATTATCATAAATGCGGAGACCTCTGGGGATTCTGCCAAATGTAATGTATTTCTTTAGTGATACTACATCCCACCACTTTGTAATTTCCAGCCTTGTAAGTCTCTCCAGTTCATAAAGCATGCTCTGTAAGTTGCCTCCTAGGAGTGCACCTCCTGAACCAATGCCTGTTCTTTCCTCAACCTGATTCTCTCCCGCAAACATCGTTTCTGCTGCTCACACCCTCGCTGCCAGCTTCTCTTCTTCTGCCCTAGTGAGCGTTTGTATGTTGCCATGCACCCGCTGTGTTCACACACATGTGTAAACAGCTCCGGCTCCATAGGATGGGTTGTCCATATACCCTTCAAGAGTGGAATCATGTCTTTTGAGGGAAGACCACCTTCCATCCCTAGACTTGTGAATTTTTTTTAACTTATAGTGATAGGGACATTTGGCCCTTATATATGGCTGTTTTAAACAAACATAAGAGTTTCCAAGTGTCCAGGCATGAACTTTCTAGGTAAATTGATTTTTATCCTAAAGGAGTGAGACAAGTCTGACTGACCTGTTTACGACTTGCTTAAAAGACGGGTCTGTGAGTGCAGAATCCCACAATGGAGATGACCTAGGGTCCTCAGCGCAATACTCTCCCCAAGAGGTATATTTCTTACTGAATCTGACTTCGGCCCAGATAAGTGAGGCTAAATCGGGCTCGGACACTTGTTCCCGCTTTCTAAAAAATATATTAAACGCACCCTGCCCCTTGGAACACAAAGCTTGGCTCACTAAGCCACATTCCCGGTGATCCAGTGAGTGAGAAGAATTTGGCTGCAGTGTAAAAATACGTATAATATATTCACCTGCAATGTATCCAAAAGCTCTTATTTCAGAACGATATGTGAGAGATGGTATTAATTCCGCCTCCATTGATTTAAGGAGGTGAGTCAGTGCTGGACCTCTCAGATTGGTATATAACGTTTTAAAGGCTGCTAGCACTAAGTTGGCTTTTTGTTTTATTGATGGCATATGCTGGCCAAACTGAAATCGTTGATCAAAATGGTCTCCTAAATGTGTGTAAGTGTCAATTTTATCCAATTTTTCATCCAAGTGCCAACTGAAGATTTTTTTTGTCTTGCAATTACCGAAAACAATTACTTTTGTTATCTTGATGTTTATTTCCAGACCCTTTTTTGTAGTATAATCAGCAAAAGCAGTTTACAAGCATTGTAGACCAATGGGGGCCCGACTGAGCAACACATTATTGTCCTTATATTATAGGCCGGTCAGAGGAGTCTGCGCAATTGCGGTGTATTCGATATTACTACATTTAGACTTTCATTTAAATCTGAAACAAATAGGGTAAATAGGGCAATAGGGTAAATAAAAGTGGTGCAGCCCTGTTTTAGACCGTCACTTGTAAAAATCTTTTTTGTAGCGGCTAACCTCTCACCCATGTTATTTGGTATAAGAGATGAATGGAACATAATAGTTAGTGTTGGTGGTATTCCCCATTGGCTTAATTTGGTCCACAAAACATGCCATGAGACCTTGACAAACTCAGACTTTAGGTCTACACAACAGGCACAAAGTGGAGATTTATTTCAAAACGAGGCCTCAAGAAGTACTGCCAGTGGAGTCAAATTTACAGTAGCACCAGTACCTTTTTGAAAAACGGCTTGGTTAATTCATAGCATTGACAATGCCACAACCCAATTGACAATGTCATTCAATAAAAGGCTAGAGTAAACTTTTGGCTGTGTGTTGATTAAGGCTATCAGTCTATAATTGGACAGGTCGCCTTTTTTACTGCTTTTGTAAATAGGGTGGACTGTGGTACCTCTCCAGGAGTCAGGGATGTTGTTTTCACACAAAGGGATCAATTATGATCCCGTTCGGAAGGGCTCCGAATCAGATTTAGGTTTGTCGAATCCGACACAGAGCCCTTGTTTTGACCGAATTGTACCCAGTTCCGAACAACCGATTACGATGCCCGGAAACCGTTAGGGCTGGCCGAATCAGTTCCGAATGGCATTTGCACAGTTCGAGCCTTTTGGAACAGATTCGTACAGCTCCATTGACACGGTTTCCGAGCGAGCGATTACAATGACAGATTCGGACAGCCATTCCAATTCGGTTTGCCCAGAACAAAACAGCTGTCAGAATCTGTCTTTGGGGGCCTGCAGCAGGCCCCCTTCACCTGAGGCCTTCCAAACCGGGCCCGTGGGGTACCCATGGGTTCCCTCTTTTCCAACCATGCACAGTGTGGCAGGCACCATGGGGTGCTGCCAGAGGGTGCAGGATTTTCCCTAGCCACCCCTTTCTTCAATGGGAGCCTGTGTTCTCGTTCGGAACACAGGCTCCCATTGAGGTCCATAATAGTCTGACTGAATCATATCCGGAAGGATCTGGACACATCCAAATCGCTCTGTCGGACTCCCCCTATACTAGTCGTCTGGAAAGCATTCCAGAACGGATTCAGTTGGAATGCTTTCCAGACAAGATCGTAATCAGCCCCAAAGAGTTAATAAACAAAATACAGAATGTAGTTGATCAAAAATCCATCTCAGTTTTATATAAGGCTTTTGGGAGGCCATTTGGGCCAGGTGCCCCATCTGGTTTAGCCTTTTTAATGCTTTACCGGAGTTGTGTCGGTGAGTACTGAGATGCACAAGTTGTTTTTAAACGTTGTAGCAGAGGGTCCTTTAAGTTTAATTCCCAATATAATTGTTCTACATGTTTTATCCATGCTGATTCTGAGATCCTTGCAGTATGTGCTTTGACTGTACCATAGGCCAGGACATTGATAAACCTCTAGAAGGCTTTCTCATCACTCTTTCTGCATATGTATTGTATTGTTATCAATTTATAATGTATGTGATCCGCCTTAGCCATTTATAATGGCCTTCTTTTACATTGATCTGGTCTCCCTTAATCAAGTAATGTGATTGTCTGGCAGCTGTTGGGAGTTTCCAAAATGCTCTAGGGGCCAGCTGTACAAAGCATTTTTCTGGTCGTAAATGACCTGATTCGCAGAATCGGCCCATTTGCGACTGGAAAAATGCTTTTTCAGATGTACAAAATGCTAAATGGGATTCGATAATTTGGAATGGGTGTGCTTTGGGCGTCCCTTCCAAATACAAAAAATCTGTATGGTATGTATTACTGCAACCAGATTCTGGTCACAAAACAGTAATACTGTACTGCCATTTTAAAAGTGGTGGTAACCCATATACAACTGGGAAGAAGTTCCTTGGGGTTCCTTACCCTTTGCGAATGTTGAAAAAATATTTTTAAGATCATCCTGTGGTCCCATGGACCACTCCCTACTCTTAAAAAATGAAACTTGAAGTTTCATTTTTTTTCTTCTTAAAAGCACAGGTAATGCATGTAGTTTGAAGATCCAGCACACTTCTGTGCTAACATTGTTCTCTTCTCTAGCTAAAATGTCCACTTGACACAATAGAAAAATAGCCTGCTTAACCTTGAGGTTAGTCTCATGCGAATTGTCATATATGCTAAAGCAATTTCGCATTATTTCCAGTATTTCGTATTATGCCTGTTTAGCAAAATTCACGAGATTGCACCATTACCTTAATGATATTTTATTCAGGCGATCATTCTATCAAGGGAGCCTTAAGACAACGTGAACTAATCAAACGCAACCTGCTGTTGTTTTTTCATCATGCATCATTTCCTGCTATTTAGTGTGAAAGGTGGGTTTACATCCAAAATGAATGTAAGGACGCATGTCAGAGCATAAACGCAGTGAAAAATGCAGCAGCAGTCCGTGCAGGTAAGCGTGGTGGGTCTGTGGGATGGAGCAGGGGGGATATCGACAGACGACGTCATAGTATTTATTTATTTATTACATTTTCCCTATTCCGTTGTCTGTTGACTCCCCGCTCTGCCCCCGCCCCACTGCGCTTTCCTGCACGGACCACTGCTGAATTTTTTTTGCATCAGCTCTTTGAGTAATAACACTTACTTTCATGTAATTTTTTGTGCATTTCTCCCAGGTTTACTTGAGGCACAACGAATTTGTGCTTCCATATTTTTACTGCTTTTCCTCTCACACAGTTTCAGATGGGGTCTTCCTCTTTTGAATTTAGAACCCGTGATCGGTGTTGGCAACCATGATAACATCTTGAATTGTTTGATTGTTCTAAAATTATAGAAACCATGATAATAAACAGAGTGAATCCTTATCTACATCAAAGAAGCAGGAGGCATGTTAGCTTTACTTTGTACATAAACACACCATGTGTAATTTGCAGGAACTGCACACACTGAAATACAGAACGTTACATGAAAACAAACCCAAACAGTCCAGTTAAACTAAACACGAGAGCCCCCATAACCCTTGGTATTATATGCGCAAATATACAATGCTCAAGTACAAGGATTTTTGTTTTTATAAAACACTAAGCACGAAACAACAACAGACGCAAACAGTTCCATCTGCACTTCAGTTAGACAGAACTGTGTGGTCTGTGAGTGAACTGCAAAAATGCACTTGTCCTAAAACTCCTCATGTTGATTCCTCTGCATAACATATTCCAATGTTTGTATTTTTTCTAAGGTGAACATTAAAATGTTTTATCGTATGAAAGCTGTTCTTTTATGACCCGATGAATCGGAAATAAATACTCTGTTCTAAAAAAGTCAAATATGGACTTGGATTTCTTATTGAACATTAAGGTGCTTATTACTTAAACAAGTCTCCTGAGGATCAATGCCAAAGGCGCGACTACAAGAGACCTCAATAAGAAGATGCAGATTGGACAAAGGCCTTATCTAATAACATATTAATCTGTGATTTTCAAATTACTCCTACGAATTTAAATTGAATGTTTTGACATATTTAGTTTGCTCAGGGAACTTTTCGTTTTTCTGTACAGTTGCAATTGTTATCAATTGTAGGCAACAGCATTGGGTGGTGGCTGTTTTGTTCCCTTCGATGCAATCTTTGTGATATTTGTGGTTCTCTTTTACTGTCTTAATCACTATTTGTTTGCGCAGGATATACCTCACTGCCCATCTCTTTCTTGAACATTAAAATGGCCCCAAGAACATTTTTCCCATGGCGTTAAGTTAAGTTTGACCAAAATGCTGTTGTGGTGGACACAAAGCCTCTACCATACCGGAACCCGAAGGACCACTGACGTTAAAGATGTCTGCCATCATGCTCGATATTACCCCTCTCCCCCCAACCGTCATCCCCTCCCTAGAACGGCCTCTACAGTTAATGCGGCTGCCCGCGGCCCCCGCAGGGGGCCACCCTAAGCGGGCGGCCACCCTTAGTCACATTTGGGCACTTCCCCACCCCCACTAATACGGGGGACTATAGGAAGAGTCCCCTGGCAAGACAAGTCACTTCCGGCACAAAGAGGAGGGGGAGGTATTTATGCCTCCCCCGGCCATCAGGCGGGCAGGGCAGCATAGGTTTATACAGCTGCCTGCCCTTGGATCGCCCGTAAGATAACCCACCATATTGCATACTTTTGTATGGAATAAACCTGCAGCAATATTTTTCCCAAACAAAAGTTGTGTTGTGCATTTATTTATGCATGCATACTCGGTTGTGGTAAGGGTGGGACCTGGTGCCATAATGGGACTATGCAGCATTCGCTTAGGGTGACAGACTGTGGTGGCAGGCCTGACATGCTATCGCAGTGTGGCGCCACGCTTACTATCTATCTAAGCCCTGGAAATAGACCCTCATGGTGTTTTTGTTGATTTTGTGAATATCCTTTTACCTTCAACCGCTAAATGAGCCTTTTGTATCTACATTAGTAGCATTGTGCTCTCAGTGACAATATTAACTGTCCTTCCTACGAATAGTAAGCAAGTTGAAATGAGAACAACATGCACAATAGTGGCACCTACAATGAATTGCTTTTTGTGTAGTTCTTCATACCACATTTTTGCAGTGTCTATGCAATATTAATAACAGGTGTACTTTTATCATTGTAATGGTAGTTCATGTCCCAGGCGTGGAAGAATGGGAGGCTGAAGTGCTCGTCCTGAATTCAGACCCATGAAGTACAAATCATGCTTATGCCTCTGGCAAGCACTTCACTTGCTGAACCATCTTGCCAGCTTTACATGGTTGCGCTACCTATAACCTCTAGCGAGCAAAGCTCAAGTTAACCTGAGCTAGGCATTTGTATAGAATGCACTCTATCTCAAACGGTGGCAGGGAACCTCAGAAAGAGTGCCCCAGAAACAGGACAAGCAACTAGAAGGCATGCTAATAACTCAACAATGGCATTACCAGTTAGAGTCCACTGAATTCCCTCAACATAAGTTCCTGCTCTCTCACCATGCTTGTGTGGCATAGTAGAACGCTGTGTAATACAATTTTTAACAGGACTTGAATTTGTTCCCAGCCCTTTTAAGAAGGTGCTTAACCAATAAGGGCTCCCTGAATTCTGATATTCTGAAAAGAAGTAGGATGTGCTCCATTGTGTTTTTTTGGCACACACGTTGTTCTCACACACAATATGGTATGACATGCTAGTCATTTAATTTCTTTGTGTTTTTATGCAATTGGTCTTGAAGAATGTTTATGTCCTTTGCATTGTCTGGTGTACATTTTTCAATTTCGAAATAACTTGAAGCAATGCTGTGTACGTGTATATAAGATTCATCCATGTACTGA
Source organism: Triturus cristatus (assembly GCF_964204655.1). Lineage (NCBI taxonomy): Eukaryota > Metazoa > Chordata > Amphibia > Caudata > Salamandridae > Triturus > Triturus cristatus. Next base: position 155,119,215 of record NC_140580.1, read on the forward strand.
CGAGATAGTTTGTTCTTCCATAGCTTCGAAAAATTGATTCTCCCTAAGATGTACCTAGAGATTTTCTGCTTTTTGACTAATCGGTGGTCTGAGGTCATCTGATCAGGGCTAACCTCCATTTTACCTTTTCACTTTGTACCATGTTCTATTATTCATCGCAGAATGCATACATTCGAAATGCTAACTTCAGGAATTCACAAATGTGCAGGTGGCACCATGAATCCCATCGAGAAAACTAAGTCCCTTTTTTTCATTTTCGGGGGAGGAGGAAATATTTATTCCTTGGGAACTTTCCTTCTGTGGTTTATGAAAACTCTTACCTCCTCCCATATCCCTCCAAACTGCTTTCGGTGGTGCAGGTTCTACTATCACTCACTGATATCTTGCAGCAAGTAACAGAGGCTGCAACAAACACATTTCAGTAATGGCCAGATTGGCAGAATAATCGGTTTCTTTCAGTAGGACTGGATTCCCATTGGGTGAAATGGAAAACAACCCTCATCAATTTGCATTTGTTTATTTTTCAAACTTGATTGACATACTTCACAAATTCTAGATGGCAACTTTGTCAAGATATCTCATTTGTAATCACATTTGAGTCCAGATTTGGCTGCTTTTGCAAAAAACTAGGCAGCTTCACGTTATCCGATTTTCATGGAAATCTCTGCAGCTGTTAGTGCTTTACATGCAACATTTGGATGCTTTTTTTCTAGGAAATTAACACGGGTTTGGCACTCTTCGGAACCTTCCTATGACTTATGACTTTCTTGAAACTCTCCATGATGCGATTGCTACAATTCTGTCAAACAGCTCGAGCGTGGTTTAAGAATCAAAAAATAAACTCCTATGAAAAGTGCAAAGTTGCAATACCTATTGAGTTCCTTTTGAAGACTCTGTAATGTTTTTGACAAAAATAAACTTTTTTACAGACAAATGATTATTACCTTTATAACAAAGGAATTTTTGAGCATTAAAAATTAGAAATTCTCATCCCCGTTAGAGTGATGCATTAGTGTTAATGGAAAATCTAAAAATCACTGAAGTTTCCCTTCTCCCATGTAACCATAATTCACTGAGTTTGCACAAAAGGGGCTTAGGACAGAGCCTGGTTCTGCCCCACAGGGACATATCACACTGCATGGCCTTTGGTCACACACCACACAAGCATATGTACCCATGTAGCTTTCTGCACACAGACTTTGGCTGTGACCAGTTGCAATGATGAACAGTTATGCAGGTAGCCAGAGCAATGTCAGCACAAACAGCTTCCCAAAGTATATCAAATTAAGTTATGCAGTGTTCCCATGGTGCTCAAGCAAGAATAGGAGCAGACACACCTGTACCCCCCAAGCTCAGGCAGAACCCAAACTATTGATCACAATCTTTTCAGGTGCACAAAAGAACATGAGCGGGTTCTTGTAAAGATTCTTCCAGTAAGTAGAATTAATTCCATTGTCTTCATCAAAGAGCTTCTAGTTAATAAGTGTTTTGCCCAGCCTCTTCGCCTAGACTTCTCTAGACTTACACAGAATTCCACATTTGGACGTGCCAATTGTTATGTTCCATTCTAAAACTGAAGGTTCCTTCAATGTAAATAGCTATACATATTGATAGTATCCAAGGCCCATACAGCAAGTTACAGACATTATAGTGAGGCACTGCAATTGAAGTAAGTCACCAAGGTAAGTGGGAATAAGAAATATGTAATGGTAGTTATATCCAAAGAGAACAAGTAGACACATCTTAGAAAGTGATGTAGCACTGGGCCCTGAAACGTAACCTCTTAGTCAAGTCATCTAAGATTCTTCCCCATTGGTCATTTCAGTAAAAGTCCAAAAATAAAAGGAAATATGTGTTTAGCATACAGCATCACTCTTGTAAGAATAGGGTACGCAAAGAGGTCTGTACCTCTTTAAATCTAAAAGGAATATGCTCTACCTTCAGCTGCGTGAACACAAATTTAAGTCACAAGAGATTCAGAAGCGTTCTTATCTTCACGCCACTAGGGACAAATCAGAACACTATTAGAGTGCATCTGCAAGATGGGTCCAGGTTCACATTGCATCAGACTAAAGCTTTGGTTCTTATCTTTGAACAACTTGCCCCATATTCATTGCCAAGTTTCTCTCAGGCCTCTCTAACACCCTTCTAATGTAGACAATAAACTTTTCTCTAGCTAACATAAATCATGATAATAAACCTGCAAGAAAAAGAGAAAATATGCTAGAGAGGCATAAAGCATTTCAGCTGAGGCCTTTAGTCAAGCTAGATTTAGTTTAGCATTTAATGTGTACTTCAAATGCATGGTTATAAATGCACATGTTTAACTTTAAAAAAAAGTGCAACATGAGCAGAAAATTACATGTTTATATATGCAAACACATCTTGATGTATAAGTGTAAGACGTGAATAAAGAAATACATGTGTTCGGGTTTAAACTAAACATTGGTGCACAGATGTATATGAGTATCTAATTTCTACAGTGAATACATTTCAATAATGCGGTTATGTTTCACACATATCGATAAAATAAGGCACACAGAGAATATAGTGTCAGGTACACGTATATAATTGTACTTCTGTGACGTGTATGGGTGAAGTCTGAATTATGCTGCTCCAGTAGTAAGAAATAATTGTCAGAGTATACCAGTTTTCAAAAAGATTGTAAAATGGTTCCAATGTCACGGTCTATAATACAACAAGCACAATGAAGGGACACCTTTCTGCACAAAAACAATGATTGATGCTGTTTTCCTCTTCTTATGCATGCTGTTCTTCTAGTCACAGCAAGCAAATAAAATAAGGACATGGCAAAGCTATTGTTCTTGTATCTGCTAATATCCTGCTTGTCCAAGAGTACTTATTCTGGGAAAGTTGTTCCAGCCTCTTGCTTGAAAAATTGCTCCAAACAGTTGCTCCGGGAGCTGTGAGATACTGTTCCCTGACAGACCCACATGGACAAGGGGCTAGGTCAGGGTATGCCCAGAAGTGGGAAAAAGAATGATGATGGATTCAACCCAAGTCTTATAGTGACTGGGGGTGAGTGTCTGATAAGTTTCAGTACTCCCTCCAATATCTTATTGTGTTTGCTTTTTTCCCCCTAACTTTGAAGGGTATGATGAGACGTGGGTCCCTTGCTCACTTTGCCACTGGATTCAAGCAAGCCTGGCTGATATGGCTGGGTCTGAACTGGAGTGGCGAAGTGAGCAAAAGAATGATGATAGATTCAACCCAGATCCAATCCATACTCCACAAAAGCAGGGGTCCCTCAAGGCTTTATCATCTCAGCCATTCTTTTCAATATCCACATAAAGTCATTACTGGTACTGATCAATGAATTTCACCTCACATGCTATAACTATGCAGATAACACACAAATACTTCTTCAACTGGAATGCACCAAAGACACTGCAAACTCAACAATTTTCAGTTGTCTCAGAGCAGTGGATCAATGGATGACTTGGAGCCATCTCAAATTGAATGCTTCCAAAACGGAAATACTCACGTGTGGTGATTGGAAACATTATGACCCGCTTGCCACCTTGCCTGATGAACCGGGATCACCACCTAAAGTATTGAAGGAAGTAAGAAACCTCAGTCTCCAAGCTATCGATGAATGCCCAAGTGGACAAACTAGCAAGATCACGCTTTGTTACTATAAAAACTCTGCAACTAATCTTCCCCCATGTGGGATTTCCACACGAGGTCCAAGCTACCATCTCCCTTGTTCTGTCCAAACTCGATTACGCCAATAGCCTCTACCACGGATCACCTTCAACGACCATGAAAAGACTACAACGGATTCAGAACTCGGCTGCCAGACTACTCTTGCATATCAAACCCCGAGGCCACTGCATTGGTTACCGGTTGCCAGAAGATCCTTGTTCAAGCTGCTTCACCCACAAAGTGATACATGAAATGGGACCACTCTTCATCAGGAATTAAATCACCAGACATATTCAACAGAGGAACCTCCACTCTAGAGTGGCACCTCGACTCAAAATCCCAAGATACAAGAAAAATACTATGGGTGGCACATCCTTCTCTGTTCACGCAGCCAAACTATGGAACTCTTTACCCCCAACATAAGATCTACGGACAACCATCTTATCTTCAGAAAACTACTCAAGAATTGGCTCTTCCCCACATAAGCACCATACGCAAACAGAAATCTACGGCATATCCCTCTGTATATAAGCATTAATATGTACTTATATAAGTGTATTGCTTTGTATAAACATGTAGAATAATTATGTTTAAAAGAAATACATTTAAGTACAGCAACAATTGAAAACCAGAGTTTATTTAATGTATCTTTAATCTACATATGCTTACTTCCTTTATGCATCTATATACCTTCCATGTACTTGGATCAATATATGTATTACTTTTCTCCTCAAAAAGCATATTCAATGCACTACCCTATTTCTCACCCTATACCTCTATCAATATCTTCAGTCTACATATACTCACTTCCCTTATGCATCTATATACCTTCCATGTACTTATGGATCTATATATTTATTACTTTCTTCTAATTCAGCATTTCCAATGCACTACCCTATTTTGCATCCTATGCCTCTCTCAATATTTCTTGTACCTCAACCCTCTGACTCATCTCAAACCTCTTTCTACTACTCTTTCCAATGCATAAACCTATTTCTCAACCTATACATCTATCAATATATCCTCTACATCCACTGTCTCATTCATCCCAAACCCCATACCACTACTATGATCCCCAAAATAACCCTTTCTAGAATCTCCCCTTCTCTAGCCTTCCTTGCATCATCTGACACCTATTTTACTACAACGATCCCCCAAAACAAGCCTTTCTAAACTCTTCCTTCTGACTCTCCCACTCCACATCTCTTTTCACTCATCCCAAGCCTCCTCTTCCTGCTATATCCTCCAAAACAAAAACAAACAAAAAAGTCTAAATCCTTATCTCTTCTATCCCTCCACTATCCTTTCAATCAAAATAACATACTAACATGTCCACTTCTCAAATTTAATGTGTCACTATACTAATAAACCACTGATCCTTTATGGGTTCCAGAGTATTGTGCTACTCGCCGAAAAAGCGCTTCAACACCTCATCAGGGGTAGCAAGTTCTATATAAATTCATACCTTTTTCCCTCTTCTATCCCTCCGCTACCCTACTCTATCCAAATAACTGAATAACATATTAACCACTCAAAGTACTTTCATATTTCACTATACTAATTCAACACTAATCCGTTATGGGTTCCAGAGTAGCGTGTTACTTGCCGAAAAAGTGCTTCAACACCCCACTAGGGGTAACACGCGCTATATAAATGCAAACCTTTTTCTCTCTTCTATCCCTCCACTATCCTTCTCAATCCAAATAACTAACTAATATCCACCACTCTAATTTCTTACATATTTCACTATACTAGTTCACCACTAATCCTTTATGGGTCCCGGAGTAGCGTGCTACTTGCCAAAAAGTGCTTTGGCACTATATAAATGCAATTACAGTACAATACAATACAATATTGACTGGGGGGTGAGTGTTTGAAAAGTTTCAGCACTCCGTCCATCATCTTATTTGTGTTTGCTAGGTCTGTTGTTTAAAGTCTGCTTTGTCTGCTGGAGTACTTTCTAGCTGGAAGCTTGAGTGTTTGAAAGCAAAGAAGATTTAGGAACCAGAAGGTATTATTGACCCTTTGCAGGCTTCCTAGTAAACTGATGTGTGACTCGGAAGGGAAGACTCAGTATAAGTGTGCTATTTATGTGGAGAACCTAAAAGTGTTTTCAATGAAATTGGGTTCACTAAAAACTGTCCAGAAGAAACTATCAAAAAACAAAAGAAGGCCCGTCCGTTCCAATGTAAACTAGCCCTCCACAGAATGGTGAGAAAACACTTTGGGGCATATTATCAAGCGGCAGCGATAATTATCGCTGGCCGTGCTTAGCGAGAATTTTCTCATCGCCAGCTATCACTGGAATTTATCGCCATGCTAGCGCTGTATTAACAACACATAGTGCAATGGTGATAAATGTTCCAGCGATAGCGGGGGAAATGGGCCAACATCTCTGAAAAACCAGCGATGTTGCATGAAAAACGGCGCTAACCTTGCTGATACGACCCTGTGGTCGTATCACCATAATTCACCCCCCCATTTAATGTATACATAAGTCATGATTTTTGCAGACGTTAGAAACCAGCGTTAATGCCGAGTTAGCTCATATATAAATATCGCTTCGCCGGACGGAGCCTCGTTGTAAATATCGCAATGCCCCACTAGCGATATTATTCCATGATGTTTTGTGAGGCACGTGTCCTTTGCATCTCATTAACGATGCCATGTGAGGCGTGCCGTAAACGGGCGCTTAGTCATTAAAACACGCGCTAGTGTGTCCTTGTAAATAATGCGATAAAAGTATCGCCGCTTTTCGCCTGAAAACGGACGCTAAAGCGGCGAAAATTGTATCACCAGCCCTTGATAATATGCCCCTTTGTTTTTTTTTAGATAATTTTCACCCATCAAGGTTGCCCCTTGGTGGCATGCTTCATCATCAGGTTCTTACCATTCCCCTGCGAAATGGGGCATGCTGCGACCTGCGAGGTATGAGGGAGCAATGAATGGTATATTACAATGATGAAAGTGAATAGGAGTGGTAGGGGTCTTATGTAGGAAGGCAGGTACATTACCACCTAGACTTCCCACTTTCTCCCCGTTTTTAATCAGACAGCCTAGAATATGGATTAAAGGATTCACTCATCTACCAGAAGGAATTTTTAACTGTGTACATAAGACCCCTCGTACTCCCATTCACTTTCATCATCGCTCCCACATATCTCGCAGGTCACAGCACCTGGGGGAGCGTTATCTAAGAAAACCATAGGGTTTTCTTACCGTTCTGCAACCTCATCAGAATTAAGAACATCTATGACTCACTCTGAGCTGCTTCAAATCTGCATACATTTCTGACTAAGATGTCAAGCCAGTCGTATCTCGGTATCGGCTTCAATGTTGCCAGCCGGAAATGAACTACTTACTCAGTGCACAAAATTCAAATTAAGCTCTAGGAAAGCAACATACTGAACTTACCATCTGCTTCAAAGTTTACATGACCCTTCTCTCTCACATCATAAGATCCCATGGAATCTACATTGTCTCCCCCACAGATGACACTCAGCTCATCCTCTCCCTTATAGACAACAACTGATAGAGCTAGATTTTTCAAGATTAAGCATCGCTCTGTTTTGTGTTTCAGACAGACTGCGTTTAAAAAAGGCACACAGATTTTGGTGCAAGCAAAATACATGGCACATGAAATATGAACTGAGGCCTAGTCAAATACTTTTTAAAAGGGGCACTTTTGTTGCATGCAAAGTGAATGACATAAAATGAGGCCTGATCAAAATGCTTACAGTCTGAAATGCTTGTGCTGAATTAACATGTGTTTTTGCAGTGTAGAAAAACTCGTGAATTCAGGTTCCTCTTTAACTTTGAAGATAAGAATGGAATGTGTGTTCTCTCCTCCCAGCTTCTCTTCCCTGTAAAGTACACTCCCAGTTCCCGTCTTAAGAGACTTTGGCTTTGTTGCATATTTAGACAATACATATTCGGTTCATAACACATCTTTTTATAATGTGTATTAATTAATCAACCATGCACCAACACTACCCATGGGGCAAAAGCATTTTGCATGAAAAGCTATCTAAAACATTAGAGCATGTTGATGTGTTAACTGTTTGCGCTTTGAAAATTTGCAATGGTGCATGTTTATGCTATGTTGTACATTGCACATTTTTCCATGATGTGAACAAATAATCGAAAATATGCTTTAAACTAATAGCTTTTGCTAGGTATTAACTAATACAGGGTAATAGTATGGGGGAGGTAAACATAATGGGTTTTATTTCATAAATTAATACTCTTATGTGTTTGTTTTGTTTTTGGGTCTAAAATAAAATGGCTGCTTGGGAATCCAGCATGGCTGAGAATTGTGCTGAATGAGAGACGCATGCGCAGAACCAGCTACAATGAACTGCCAAGTGCCTCAAGTGAAGACACATGGGTCAAGGCCATAGTGAACTGTACATTCTTGTCATCGTGCCAATGCACCAGTGTTTGTTGTAAAGTGTCATTCCTGTGTGCTATGTGAAAGACAGACAGGAAATTGAGTGATACATTTTGTTGCAAGAAATGTTCTTACTGATACATGTTATGTATTTTGTTCTTAGCATTAGGCCCCTATTGTTAGAACTGGTATGGGTTGGATTAGCAATGAGAACAGGATTTCTACTGAAACTGCAACATTATTAGTGTAGTCAGCCAAGAATTAGAGTATAAATAATGACCCCTTAGGGGGCGTGTCGGAATAGAAGAGATAGGAGGAGAGAGGAGAGGGAGCAGATGAGACCAGACATCATATGGGTTAGGTACGTGAACGTCGTGGGTGCACCCTGGGAGGAGATTGCATCCGAGGAGAGGCAGAGGGAGGTGGGGGTTCTTGTTCATATCTTTTTCAGAGAGTCCTTGCACATCATATTTTTGGCAAGGCAGGTCACATTCCTCTGTGGTCTTGTGAAGGGCAGGCAGCCTCTCTCTGTGAAACACAGAGAGGCAGATTGAACAGACCAGGGCAGAGAGTACAGCTGATGGAACAGGTTTAGATTTAGATGATAAAACTCTAAGTCTATGCTTTGACTAATTAACTAGTTTTGAAAAAGATTTATTTGTCTTATGCATTTATTTCTCTTTATGGGAGATTTTTGCCAATTATTAATTATTGATTAGCCTCGCAAACTCACTCTTGAATTATATTTTTCCTGAAACACTTTAAAGAGTTCTGACATTAGGGGTTTTCCTCTTTTATGGAGTGCTTTGTATGCAATCTATAATATGTTTGTATTAATTCTATTTTTCCTATTTTCAATTCTGTAACCTGATTGATATTTGACTAATGAATAAAGGGTAAGAGAACTTTAACTTTTAACTAGAAAATAAAATCTTTTAAAATACTCACAACTCTCTTTATTGGCTTAAATATTAATTGCATTTTTGATTTTTCATGTGTATGTAAAGTCTCCTGAAGGTAATACACGGTGGCAAGGGTCCACTACCTTTACAGCGGTAATCTAGAGGTAAATGAGGTTCTGCATTAAGAAATTACCGTGAAATTACCGCTGGATCACAACCACACTACCAGGAACAGCTTCACCATCTGCATGTCAAACGTTACAAACTGGATGAATCAGAACTGCCTACAACTTAACACTGAAAAAACAGAATTGCTGATCTTTAGGAACAAGAGCTCTCCATGGGACTCTTCCTGGTGGCCAACCGACCTGGGGTCCACTCCGGCCCCCATTGATCATGATAAAAAGCTCAGCAAATTTTGAACAACAGACTCACAATGGCCAAATACGTGAACGCCGTCACCTCTTCCTGTTTCCTCATCCTACGTATGCTCCTCAAGTTATTGAAATGACTCCCCACTGACACCAGAGGCACAGTCACCCAGGCCCTCATCACCAGCAGACTAGACTACGGCAAAGCACTCTACACTGGCATCACAAATTATCTCACACAAAGACTCCAAATCACCCAAAACACCACCGCCGGATTCATCCTCACCATCACCTGCCGTGCACACATTACACCCCACGCTTGCTACCAATACAGAAGTGCTGGAAATTCAAATGGCTCACCCATGCATGCAAAGCCCTCTACAATGCTGGACATGCCCACCGCAACCACTGCTCAACTTCCACCCACCCACCAGGCAACTACTCTCAGCCACATGCTACTTCACACAGATACCCCGCGTCCACAGAAGCAGATCAGGTGGATGCTCTTTCTCCTACATCGCCGCCAAATGTACCTATCTTCCACATTAAATCAGGACCTCCCCATTCCTACTCGAGTTCCGCAAGAAACTTGGGGCCAGATGTACGACATGATTTTGCATGCGCAAATGGGTTTGCAAACCCGTTTGCGCGTGCAAAATCACTGTTGGCCATGTACAATTCATAAATAGAGAGTCGCAATTTATTTATGACTCTCTATTTTGGAATTGGGACTCGCATTTAGGAAGGGATGTTCCCTTCCTAATTGCGTCTACAATGCTATGTGTGAATATTTTGTGACCGCAATTGCGGTCGCAGAACACTCGCAAATTACCACCCTCTTCAAGAGGGTGGTAATGCAGTCGCAATTTGGAAGGGGACCTCTTCCACTTTGTGACTGTCTCTAAAAATATTTTTTAAGGGCAGGAAGTGGTCCCAGGGACCACTGCCTGCCCTTAAAAAATTAAACGAAAACGTTTCATTTCCTTTTTTTAAAAAAAATGCATCCCATTTTTCTTTAAGAAAAACAGGCTGCATCTTTAAAAAAAACTATGCTTTATTAAAAAGCAGTCCCAGACATGGTGGCCTGCTGAGCTCAGCAGGCCACCATCCTTGGGAGGGCTGGCATTCCCAATGGGCTCGCAAATTGCGAGAGGCTCATTAATATTAATGAGCCTCGCAATTTCCAACCCCATTGGAAATCGCAAATTACTGTAATAACACTGTTGTACATTTCATTTAGCACCTGGCAATTTGTAACTCGCAATGAGTCACAAATTGCTAGTGAATGAAAGGGTCGTATATCTGGCCCTAAAGACCTGGCTGTTCAACTAAGAGCCGTTCAGCATAATCATCTACTTCAGCACCTGGATAATCAGGTGATAATCATGCTTTACAAATTCATCTAACAAGACAAAGCATGGCCCACTTCTGATTCAGGTCTTTGCATCAGGCATTGACAATTATAATGGCTGGTGTCTCACTGCACGCTTTAACAATTTGTTGTATGATTCTTTGTAAGGACTCAGAATATGGGAAGTCTCGTAACCATCTTGGAGGCAGACGTCGGTCTTTTTCATTTTATTAAAAACTGGAAAGTTCCATTATTTCGATAAGGGAACCATGAAAGTTTAATATTTAAATTACAATTTTACTATTTGCACTAACTTCTTGTCTAATTAAATTAACATGTCAGAAGCTAATGGCATATCATAACATAGATAAAACCTCCAACAAAACAGATGATTGAATTTGGAATTTGGTATAACGTAATCTGAAGTGAAACTACAAACTTTAAACATCTTGTCCTTTTCTGTATGGCAGCTGCCTGGGCTAATATATTTACATTGATTTCTTTTATTACCATATAACATAGTAAAATGGATAGAAACAGATGTAGATTCTCCAAGAAAGCATGATAGATTGACAGTAAAGATGCATCTGTACGTGGATCTGGCCTCCAGCTGAAGAACCTCCCCACCATATGCATCAGAAATGATGCAAAAAAAGTCTTTGAAACTCCAATTGCTGTAGTCTCTCAAATAATGTGAATTCCAAGACTCTACACAAATGCTCTGGCATGGTAGGTACTCTGCTCAAACCTATCTTGTGCTCCAAACAGAAACACTACACCTCCTTCACTACCTCTATCAAACTGTGAAACTTGCTGAGACTCAGACTGTTCATTTACTGTGCTGCAGACATGTTGTCCATCCTCAATAAACTTAGCATTTGCCCACTCTTTTCTCAAATCTACCAGAGCAAACAATACAGTATTCAGCTCCTCACAATTGACATCTTTTCCTTCCCAGCCTACCTTCTTCCCATCTCCTGATGGTCTAAATAACCCACCCCCAACAATTCAAACTACTATGTTTTTCCAATGTAAAACCTGGAGACACTCCATAAATGACCTGTCTATTACAAGATGGTAGATTCTATAGCCACAGATCAATTCCTCCTTTGCCTCCTCTGTAAGTTGCACCTCGTCTCTCTAGCTTTTAAAAACTGCAGGTCCTTGAAATGTAATTTGTCCAGAAAAGCTTCTTGTATTGATGAGGAAAAGAGACCTTTTACCAAATCCAGAAGACTCAAAGCTGCCTTCACTATATTCACCTGGAAACTTAAACATGTTATTTCTCTCCTTGACTTCACAGTTGACTTTCCTCTGTTTACCATGAAGGTTAAACTTTCCTCTTTTCTATGGCCATGCTAGAATGATCTTCCAACTCTTTGTGATGCTGAGGCTTAAACCAATATTTATCCATATGCATGTTCGCACATACCTCTGTTCCTATGAAGCACCACAAAACTATCCCAAATGGAAGGTAGACAAGCTCATAAAGAAGTCTAGACAATATGAATTACCTTTTACTTTTTTCTGCTACCTGAATCTATTCTTGCCAGCCAGGTCCCTGCCTGCAGATTATGACTCAAAAAATTGATTTCTTCCATCTTCAAATGTCTGTACTTCACATACCGATTCAGAGCTCTTAAATTATTTACTGAATACCTACCTTTGTCCTTTTTGTTTACCAGGCAAAGGCATACTAACAAAGGGTTTTCACTCCTCTGACACTATCTTATTAGCACCCATCACCAAAGTATGTTGTATCTCTGCATCCACCAGACATTTCTGTTTCTTCAAAAATATAATCTCCTCCAGTTAAACCTTGTGACTGGAATTTGTGTGAACTCTGCAGAACCGACTGGTCATTTGTCACACACATCCCATCCCCTCTCCCAAGTTTTTTTTTTTTTTTATATCTCTGTTTATTTAACTTAGATAAACAGTGGTCATGCAGTACAGATCTGTAGCTCGTATATAACAATGGTATCCTTTCGTCACACGTAGCAGTACATCATGGCCGGAATATTTACAGTACATGCAGTGCATTTTACACCCTACAGTGGTCCTCTGGGGACGAGACAATTGGCGGTTCACACAATCCCCCCCGGTACACATTCCACTTAGTCCAAATTGCCAACCATTTTTGGGGACATCCCCGTGCAGTGTAGACAGTTTTCTCTCGAACCATACACCAGTCCATATCCTCTTTCCATTTCTTCAGTGTGGGTGCTGCAGCGGCCCCCTCTACCTAGTTTTGAGGGAAAAACCAGAAGACCTTTTCATACTTACCTTGTTCTGCCGATGTCTGTTGAGTTGAGCTCTGCCTCTGAAGGAAAAAATACTTGTCACTAATAGGAACCATCTAAGGGATCGCCATCTGTGCATCTGATACTAGACCTTGATAGTATAGAGTTGTAGAAATATCCCCTTGCCCTAGTACTCAAAAAAACACTACCACCAAACAATACTCTTCCCAAAGATGACCATGCCTTGTCTAAGGCCGTAGAGGTTGAGAAGTATTTTCCAACTCCTTTTCCTAAACCATCTCTAAAAAGTAAACCATTGGAACCTCGCTAGTCTCTCATTTTGCAAAATCTCCTTATGCATTTCTGCTATTGACATTGAATTAGCGTTTAAAAAAAAATTGTGTGCAAACTAACTCCAACCACCTAATAGACCAACAATGATATTCACTCCCTAAGTAAGTGCAAACGGCATGACAGAAAAACAAAAAAAAACACGGTGTCTTAAGTCTGAAGGGCTTAAACCACTTTGGAGCAGGTATTGTGAGCTGAACAAATAGCTCGGTCATGGCGATCCAGCTCGATCTTTGCATCTTCTAGACACTGTTTTATAATATAAATTTATTTACAGAATGTTTCCAGTTCCACTGGCTCTGTGATGCTCAACACTAGATTTACGGCCTAAGTACAAGTTCGGGCACAGTGGGCGATGAAGAGTTTGTCATTGGCTAGGGGACGGTAGGGCAAATGGAAACACTGCGATACTTGGGTTTTACTCTTGTCTCCTTTAATTCATAAGAAAAAGAGCTGTATAAGTCCCAGGGAACTTCTGTTCCCTTCTTTCTGGTGTTTCGGCTTCTGTTCCTGAGGTCTCCTTTGGGTCTTACAAAGGCTGGGCTCTCCCAGGGTCACCGGTCGGCTTATGCCCCTTGGAGGAAGAGAAACCAAAGATAACCATCTGATAGTCGGTGTACATATAACAAGGTAGGGAGTTTGTTAGGGAGGTATCACCCGGGCAAATCAAATTAGACAAAAAGAAGAAAGCTCTTTGACCCACCACGAGTGAACTTTGGTTAAGTCACGGGCCTTACAACTAGGGGTTTCCCTTTAGACCAGAAAATCAGCCTCCCCCTACATTTTTTTTCTCTCCCCAGCACTCCGTGATCCCTTGTATACAAACTTGTACCTTGGTTAGCCACACTCCTCCAGGAGCATGGCAGGGTGAGTCGTAGGACCGGTGTCCTCCTGGCGTCTCCTTGATGTCAGAAACGGACCCTCGGTTCTCAGTGGGATCGAGTATCCCAGCTGAACTCCACACGCTGTTCTCCTTCCGCATCTCTTCACTCCGTCCAGGTCACTCGGGGCAGCCCACTGCTTCCTTTTCCGGGCTCTTGAGTGGCAATTTGTATGCTGATTGGACAATGGTTGTGTCTTCTGTGTTGCCAAACTCCATTTTCTTAAAGGCACAGGCAGTCAACGGGGTCTGTGCAAAAAGGAACAGGACTTCAGTCGGCATTTACTTTGGGGAGTATGGAACCTCTTTACCTACGTCTTCCTCCCCGGTATCTTCCTCCACCCTGTCATAGAGTGGTAATAGCAGTCTGTGGCATGGTGAAAGTAGTGCAGAACAACAGCAAAGCAGGTAGTTAGAAACTTCATATTTGTAGTTGCAGAGTCAGCAATTTTCAATTACCCTGAAATATCACCATCTCAGGTTTAATTCCTTGATTTGTAGTCCCATTAGGCTAAGCAACAAGTATTTGTTTTAGGTAGCGTATACGGATTGCGGTCTAAGGATATCCAATTGAGAACTAATGTATGATCACCCCACAGCTTGCAGAACTCTGTCGTTTTCAAGCTTGTCCATGTTGGATAGCATTTTGGATTGTTTTTTCAAGGGGCGTTTGAGCATGGCATTTGAGAGGTCCGGTCTGTTTAACACCTCTTGATTAATTTGAAGGGTGTTGATTGAAAGTTGTATGTATTGTGACCATGTATTCCCACTTTGGCTGCAAATGGGCCAGAGTGCTGCTTTAATTGTATTAGCTGGTGCCTTTATTATTCTGTCATAGTAATTTCCAAATTCTGCCTTACTCACCAATGTTTGGGCCACCAGTCCAAAATCCAGTCTTATCATGCCACTGAAGATAGGAAGAAAGGCTGAAGACTCTTTTGTAAGCCTTGGATTAATATTTGTCCAGGTTACATGCTAACTCATTCGAGTAAACTTCTTGACCGTAATTAATAGTGGACAACAGAGTGGCTGCCAGAACCCGTCTTATTGGACCAATGTGCGGACTTTCCAAAGAGCTTACTCACACTGATGATGGTTGCCTGAGCTTTTGTAGTAGTATGTCTTAGTTTATTTTCATACCACCTTTAGTGGTGAGCCAAACATCCAGGTAGTTGTAAGAGTCTGCATTTTCGATTTGTAGCGCCCCTAGGCTCCACCTGTTTTTTTTTTACTGGGTGTCTAAAGAGAGAGTTTTGGTCTTAAAACCATTTGCTGCCATTTTATTAACCATATTATAGTTGCACAGTGCACTGTAGGCCTATTGTTGAATGGTCCAGGAGGACAATGTCATCGGCGTATTGCAGTATAGAAGTCTTGGTACTGTCCAACTTCGGGAGGATAAGGTTGGCATGATCCAACGCAGTGCCCGTGTCGGCCGTATAAAGATTAAATAGGAGGGGCGCTAGCACACAGCCTTGCTTGAGGCAGTTGTCAGTTGTGATCTTTCTAGAGACGGTTGTAGGTGTTAACTTGACTATGACCCAGGTGTAGGTATATAGAGATGTAATCGCTTTTTGTACTACAGGAGTTGGGCACGTGCTTACAGAAATGAAAGAGTGCTGTCAGGCTGTGTCAGAAGCATGTTATCAGCATATAAAGGAATTTTGAGTTCTAATTTCCCTATAAAAATTCCTTAAATATTATTAGCTGATCCAGTCAATATTGACAAAGTTTCAATGGCTATTTCAATTAACAATGGAAATAAAGGACAATGCAGTTTTGCTACCTTGGCCCATGTATACGCATCAGATTTTATCTCACTAGTACATATCTTGGCAATGGTATTACACAACAATGAACTGAGCACACCAATGAAACCCCCAGATTCTTTTACAATTAGCTGCCAATTATAATTTACTCTGACAGTCCCATGTTACGTTTCATGGGTTCTATTATGCTTTTAGTTCATATCCCTCTCTGACTACAACAGTTGGATCAGTAAATCACCAATCGTTTGTGAGTCTGAGAGCTATACTAAATATAGACTCACCTGAGGCTTTAGAACTCTTTTCAGCACCTGCTGGAAATCACTGTTTTCTCCGAGCACAACAGTGCAGGATCTTTAAATGGTCAAAATATATCGTTGGACACATTATTAATATCAAGGGACAGAATATCACAGAGAAGACTATCCTCTTTAAGTGGTTAATATTGTTTATTTTAATATAGCTGCATATCATAGCAGATTTTAAATTATTTTGTTCTGTTTTATTACTTTTTGTGTTACACTTTATTAATGTTTCAATGTTAGTTATGTATAATTATTTTTCAGTATGGTTTTGTTTGCTTCGTGAATACATTTAAATAATCTTTTATGACGTTTTGAATTAATTTTTTTATTTGCAGGTTGTTTGATTTGTAGGGAATGGGGAAGTGCTTTAAATATATATTTTGATTTTTTTTTCTAAACAATAAGGGGCCGATTACAATATGGCCTGGAAAAGCCCAGCCGCATCATGATCGGCCCCCCGGTTTGCTTTCCGACCACCGCATTACAATGCTTGTGGCCGGAAAGTAAACCGGCCGATCATTCTGGCTGGCTTGCGACAGGCTCATGCAGCCCGTCGGCCAGTCGGCACAGGCTCATAATCTCAAATCCACGATCCACGGCTTCTGACATGGTTTATGGCCATAACATGAGCTACCATTGAGAAATGGGAGAATGCAACCGACCAGTGTACGGCCACATTGTAATTAGCAGGCCGGGACCGCTGATCGGAGGTCGGTCGGTCCCAGGACCGAGACGGTTGCATTGTAATCAGGCCCTTAATTTTTTTATACATTTCAAATTTTATTTCATTGTTAATTATGTTATGTATTTTATTTATTAATTATTTAGTAAATAATCAAAAAATAGTGATTAATTGTTCTAAATGTTAATTAGTTATTTAGAGTATTGATTATGCAAATTAATTAAGTGTTTTCAGTTAGTTTTACATTTATTACATTATGTTTTGTATTTATATATAATAATATAGTTTATAGTATGCTTAATTTTTGATTATTAGGTACTATTATTTATTTTTTATTTTAGTTTTGTTTGTGGGTATTATATTTTTATGGATGTAGGATGGGAGTGTTTTAAATGTATATTTCTAGTTGGCAAATACTTTCTTAATGATATCTTACTTGTGATTGTATTTTGTAATGTAGTCATGATTTTCAATTAATTATATAAAATATATAATGTTGAAGATAGTATATTATTTTAGTATATTTATTGAACTATATTATTTTTGCTGTTTAAAAGAATTTTTACTTTTACATGTTTCTTGTTTATTTGTAATATTTTTCAGTGATATGCTGTATTAAATTTTGGTAATTGTTATATGTATGTTTAGATTATTACAACAGTTATATATAGTTTTAAAATAAATGTTTAATGTTATTCTTTTTTTACATTTTAGCACTCATTTATTTATTCATTTGAATTCTTTTCACATTATGTTTATTAGCTCCTTGACCTTTATTTTGAAGAATATACCTTTTAAAATTGTATACATTCACTAAATGTGTTTGTATATTTGCTATAATATATTTATGCATTTTTTACATGTAACATTTTTTTTAAGTCAATATATATATTTTTTATACTTAATACAATGTTAAATATAAAAAATTTGATATACTATATATCAATCAATCAATCAAACAATCAGGGGTTTGTATAGCGCGATACTCACCCGTGAGGGTCTTAAGGCGCTGGGGGGAGGAGGGAGCAGATCCGGATCAGTCGAAGAGCCAGGTTTTGAGGTCCTTCCTGAACGTGTGCAGGGTCGGGGAGCATCCGATGTTAACCGGGAGCTTGTTCCAGGTCTTGGCTGCGATGAAGGAGAAGGCTCTCCCATCTGTTCTGTTTCTGCGGATGCGGGGGACCTCTGCCAGTGCGAGGTCGGCGGAGTGGAGGTTCCTCTTGGGAACATGGAAGCATACTCTGTCGTTGAGGTATTTGGGTCCAATGTTGTTGAGGGATTTGTAGGCGTGGGTGAGGAGTTTTAAGGTGACCCACTTCTCAACGGAGAGCCAGTGGAGGCCTCGTAGGTGTTGGGTCATGTGCTCGTGGCGCGGGGTCCCCAACACGAGTCTGGCTGCGGCGTTCTAGATGGTTTGGAGTTTGTCTAGAAGAGTTTTGTTGATTCCAGCATAGAGGGTGTTGCCATAGTCCAGTCTGCTGGTTATGAGTGCGTAGGTGACGGTCTTTCTGCACTCGGTGGGGAACCATTTGAAGGTCTTCCGGAGGATGCGGAGGCAGTCGAAACTGGTGGACGCGACGGCGTTGATCTAGTGGTTCATGGAGAGGGAGGAGTCAAGAACGATTCCGAGGTTCCGAGCGTTGTCTGTCGGGGTGGCTGGGCTCCCAAGGGCAGAGGGCAACCAGGTGTTGTCCCAGCGGAGGGTCCGAGGATGAGGACCTCTCTTTTCTCTGAGTTGAGCTTCAGGCAGCTGTCCTTCATCCAGGCTGCCACGTTCCTCATTCCTTCCTGGAAACAGAGTCTGGTGTCTTTGGGGTTCTGCTTGAGGGAGAGGATGAGCTGGGTGTCGTCGGCGTAGGATACGATGCTGAGCCCATGCTGTCTGACGATGGCAGAGATGGGGGCCATGTAGATGTTGAAGAGCGTCGGGCTGAGTGATGATCCTTTGGGTACTCTGCAGTTGATGTCAGTGGGTTCAGATAGGAAGGGGAGAAGCCTGATCCTCTGGGTTCTGCCGGAGAGGAAGGGTTGGATCCAGGCGAGGGCGGCTCCTTGTAGCACTGCATCAAGGAGTCTGGCGGCAAGCGTGCGATGTGAGACCTTGTAGAAGGCTGCGGTCTAGAAGGATGAGGGCCGTGGTGTGTCCCTGGTCTAGCAGCATGCGGATGTCGTCGGTGGCGGCGAGGAGGGCGGTCTCGTGCTGTGGTTGCTGCGGAAGCCAGATTGGGAGGCATTTAGGATGGAGTTTTCTTCGACGAAGGTGGTCAGCTGGGCGTTCACGAGTCTCTCGGTGACTTTGGCTGTGAAGAGGAGGAGAGAGATGGGCCGGTAGTTTTTCAGGTCCGTTGGGTCGGCCGTAGGTTTCTTGAGGAGTGGTTTCACCTCCGCACGTTTCCAGTCGTCTGGGCAGATGACGGATCTGAGGAAGGAGTTGATTGTCTGTCCTAGTTCGGGTGCGATGACAGCAGAGGCCCTGTGGAAGATGTGAGGGGGCAGGGCCGTTGGGGCTCCCGAGTGAGTTTTCTTCATGGTTGCGGTGATGTGTTTGATGGATGCGGGGGCCCAGGACGTGATGGCCGGCTTCTCGGCGGCAGTGGGTAGTGGAGTACTGTCTTGTGCAGGCTCGTTGAAGTTGTCGTAGAGGGCCTTGATCTTCAGGTGGAAGTAGGAGCTGAGTTTTTCGCAGAGTTCCTGGGAGGGTGTGATGTCCATGGTTTCACAGGCTGCGGAGTTGGTGTCGGTCGTGGTGCTATTTTGATGATGATATTTTGGTCCACTATTTTTTAGTAAGAGATATTTTGGTACTTTACATAGAAAGTATATAAAATTGATATTTGTGTCCTCTGTATCTTTATAAATGCTATAATTTTGTGGGAAATATTATGCCTTAAAAGCAATACAATACATCCAGAATTTATTGTGCCTTGTTTCCTCCAAGTTTCTTGATCAAGCCGATTTGATCCTCATTCATCAGATACACAATACTGAACCACAAATCTTAGCCAAAGGTTTGTAATGTATGTAATTTATGGACTCAGTCTATAATTCATGTGGGGCCTGATTACGATGGGAGTCGGATGAGCATTTGACCGCCGTCACCGTGGGAATAGAACCGCCCAACCTGTAGTTAGCAGTTCCACCAGCCAAATTACAATGTGACCGCCATGTAGGCGTACGGAAAAATACTTTTTCCATTACGGTTTGTGCTGCGGCCCTAAAAGAGCCCGCAGCACAAGTAGCAAATGAAATAGACATTTTACAAACATTCATGCACTGTGTGCCAGGCACCATGTGGTGCATGGATGTTTTGGGGGGTACCACATGTGCCCAACAGGCCCTATAGTGGAGGCCCATGGGTGACGGGGCCCTGCGATGGCCCCTAAAAAGTCCTTTTCTGTCTGCCTTCACATGGGGGTTGGACCACCATCTAAATGCAAAGGAAAAGGGACATTGTAATCCCTACAGAGGTGCCTCCACAGTGCAGTCTTTCAGTTGAGTAGACTAACCTCCAAATGTTGCAGTCTTAATTTTCAATAATGTTAAAGATAGTTTATGATTTTATTATATTTATTGAAATATATAATTTCTTCTGTTTAAAAGTATTTTTACTTTTACATTTTTGTTATATATTTTTTACATTTTTGAGTGACATTTTATAGTAAGTTATGTTTAAAATGTTAATAATTTAAAGCATATGTTAATTTATTATAACATTTAATATATATTTTAAAATTCATATTTAATATTAATGGTGTTGTATATTTTTAAGCTCATTTATTTAATAATTTTTATTATTTTCATATTAGGTTTACTAGATCCTTTAGCTTAATTTTAAAGTATATATTTGTTTTTAATTACTTACATTTATGAAATGTATTTCTATAATTTCTATAATATATTTATGTACTTTTTGCGAGTAATATTACTTTTAAAGTTAATATATGTTTTAAAGTTAATATAATGTTAAATATTGTACATTCTCTATACTTAGCTATATGATGATATTTTGGTCCACCAGCCAAATTACGGAGGGACCGCCGTGTAGGCGTACGGAAAAAAATATTTTCCATTGCAGTTTGTGCTGCGGCCCTGAAATGGACCGCAGCACAAGTTACAATTGAAATAGGCATTTTACAAACATTCATGCACTGTGTGCCATGTGGTGCATGGATGTTTGGGGGGTACCACATGTGCCCAACAGGCCCAATAGTAGAGGCCCATGGGGGACGGGGCCCTTCCAGGACCCCCAAAAAGTCCTTTTCTGTCTGCCTTGACATGGGGGTTGGACCATCATCTAAATGCAAAGGAAAAGGGACATTGTAATCCCTACAGAGGTGCCTCCATAGGCACGTCTCCATTGTAGGGATTACGGTCCGACCGACGCCCCGATGGACTCCTTGAGCCTGTCCAAGGTGTCGCTTGATCCCTCCGACCACTGCGCTCGGACCGACCGCATCATAATGCGGTGGTAGAACCACTATCCTGGATGTCAGGCGGGATGCCAACGATGCCCTGACAGTGGCAGTCTACTGACATCCTAATCGGACCCATAGTCGACTGGGTCCGTCCTTATTTATGTATTACTAAAACTGTCAACTTTTCGGAGTTCTGTGGAAAGCATGTCATAATGATGTTTATTATTTATAACTCTTGGAGAAGGAGGTCTGTTGCCTGTTGACAATCTTCTCGATGACTTTCGCCGGGAATGGGAGGAGGGAGATGGGCCGGAAGTTCTTGAGTTCCTTGGGGTCAGCTTTTGGGTTTCTTGAGTAGGGCGTTGATCTCAGCATGCTTCCAGCTTTCCGGGAAGGTGGCGGTCTCGAAGGTGCTGTTGATGATCTTGTGGTGATGGGGTGCGATGGTGGAGCTTGCTTTGTTGAAGATGTGGTGCGGGCAGGGGTCAGATGGTGAACCGGAGTGGATGGTGTTCATGATTTTGATGGTCTCTCCGTCGTTGACATGGGTCCAGGAAAGCAGGGGGTTGATGTGGCTGGGGGCGGTGAGTCTGAGGTGTCTGTGTCTGTCGGGAGGGCCTGGTTGCTGAAGCTGTCATGGATGTCTGCGATCTTGCGGTGGAAGAAGGTGGCTAGGGAGTCACAGGTCTTGTCATGGAGGGATGTCGTTGGAGTTGGAGCTGGGGTTGGAGAGTTCCTTCACGATGTTGAAGAGCTCTTTGCTGTTGTGTGCATTGTTGTCAATGCGCTCTTTGAAGGAGGTCCTTTTGGCGGTTCAGATGAGTTGGTGGTGTCTGCAGATGTCGCTCTTGTAGGCCGTGTTGCTGTCTGGTGTCTGTTCGTGGTGCCACTTCTTCTTGAGCCTACGGCAGGCCTGCTTGGATGCCTGGAGGTCGGTGGTGAACCAGATGGCTTTTCTGTCGGTGCATCTGTTCGAGGGTTTCTTGATCGGGGTGAGAGTGGTGGTGCAGTCGTCGATTCATTGCCTGAGGTTGAGGGCGGCTGAGTCGGTGTCGGTAGTGTTCGTTGGTGGGTTTCGGGCGAGGGTGGTGACTAGCTGGTCTTCGGTGACTTTGCTCCAGCTGCGGTGGGGGGCCCGTTGTGTGCGGTGGTGTGTGGTAGGCTTCTCGAAGGTGAAGTGGACACAGTGGTGGTCGGTCCAGTGGAGTTCGGTTGTGTGGCTGAAGGTGATGTGGTTGCTGGCTGAGAAGATGGGTTTGAGCGTGTGTCCGGTGGAGTTGGTGGGAGTCATGACGAGCTGTTTGAGTCCGAGGTTGGCAAGGTTGTCGAGCAGGGTGGTGGAGTTGCTGTCGTTGTTGTTCTCGAGGTGGAAGTTCAGGTCTCCGAGGAGGATGTAGTCGCTGAACTGTGGTTGGGGGCCGGGTGGACTGTAGATGAGGGTTCCTCTGATGGTGGTGTTGGGGTCAGTGTGGATCTGGAAGTGCAGGTGTTAGGCGGTAATAAGCGTGTCGTCGGTGCTGGTCGAGATTCTGAGGAGGTTTCTGTGGACGATGGCGATTGCTCCTCCTGTTCCGTTGGTGCGGTCCCTGCAGGTGATCTTGTAGCCATCAGGGATGGCTATGGCGATGTCGGGTGCCGAGGAGGGGTTCATCCAGGTCTCCGTCAGGAAGGCGACGTCTGGGGAGGTGGAGTCGAGTAGGTCCCAGAGTTCGATGGCGTGTTTGCGGGCAGAACGGGTGTTGATTAGTAGGCATCGGAGGCTGTTGCGACCCACCCCGGTGGGTTGGGGGTGGTTTAGACGCTGGTGTAGCGGCAGTTCCAGCAGGAGAAGGGTCCATGGGTCCGCTTCTGGTGGCCTGGAAGCAGGTGTGTGATTGGCCAGCGTTGAGTGCGTGGTGGGTTCTGGCATTGTAGCGGCGTCTGGTGTTGTGGCATTTGCGGGGGCCTGGGGGTCTGGCGCTGGGCGCGGTCCAGGCGCGGACGGGCGCAGATGGGTTTGCATTTGGCTTGACAGCGGCGCTGCAGCACAGCGGCCGCCATAAGAAGGGGAGGTGGGAGGGAGGTGCAGCTGGGACGCGGGACAAATGGGTGATCGGGGGGGCGGGGCTGCAGGGGAAGCAGCGGCGGGAATAGGAGTGTCGAGCGAGCGGAATTAGCAAAAGGGCACAAAATGGAACAAAGCAATACAGGAAAATAAAAACAGAAATTACAGCTCAGAACAGAGCAAAAACACAGCGGGCAGACAGGAAAAAATAAAGGGCAGAGCGAGCGCACAGAACCTATGGCCTACCACTGGCCACCAGGGATGAGGCGCAGGTGGTAGCCTGCGGGTGGAGGAGGGCCTCGAACCTTCAGCAGAAGCGGCAGCAGCGGGCTCAGGGACACACACACAGGTGGTGCTGTGCAGTGAGGGGAGCGACCTGCCTGGAACTGGGTCAAGGGTCGCTCTCCTCACTGCACAGCGGCCGCCATAAGAAGGGGAGGTGGGAGGGAGGAGCAGCTGGGAGGCGGGAGCGGGACGAATGGGTGATCGGGGGGCGGATCCCCAGGGGATGCAGCGGCGGGAACAGGAGCGCTGAGCGGGCGGAATTAGCAGAAGGGCACAAAATGGCACAAAGCTAAACAGGAAAATAAAAACAAAAATTACAGCGCAGAACAGAGTAAAAATACAGCGGGCAGACAGGAAAAAATAAAGGGCAGCGCGAGCGGACAGAACCTACAGCCTACCACTGGCCACCAGGGATGAGGAGCAGGTGGTAGCCTGCGGGTGGAGGAGGGCCTCGAACTTCCAGCAGAAGCGGCAGCAGCGGGCTCAGGGACAAGGACACACAGGTGGGGCTGTGCGGCGTGGGGAGCGACCTGCCTGGAACAGGGTCAAGGGTCGCTCATGCGTGTTTCCTGTTCGCGAACGCAGGTGTGTCTGAATGACGTGGTCAGGATCGCACACTCTCGTGGGATCGCACAGCCGGCTACCAAAACCTCGTGGCGCACGCGAATGGATAGGAAAACTCGGTAAATCGCTCTTGCGCGCACGAACACGCATTTTGAAAGCGCGATCAAGGGAAAAATTCTGCGACTCCGCGGATTGCGGAATTTTTGGCAATTCCGCGTTCTCCGCAGAACGTGTAATTGCCCAAATTCTGCAAATTCCGCAAGCGGAACGGAATTTACCGCCCAGGCCTGATATATATTTGTCCAACCCCAATCGCTTCAACGTTTTCTAAGATGTAACCTTCAGTGAATTTACAACGTGTTTATATGTAACTTTAACCACTAGTATCTGTAGTGACTTATCTACTTACTACCATTCATATGTGAAGGTAGAGTTTATCTGTTTGTATCTTTTATGTAATTCACGTACTCTGAAGTCCTTATGTAATGTAACTGGTTCTATTGTAAAGAGTTCTGACACCTTCGGGTAAAGTTTGCGCTATAGAAAAACACATAAATAAATAAATATTAATAAGTGTTCGAAATGTTTACACCTTTGTCCAAGTAGGGACCATTCTTCCTAGTCAGGGTAAGGGGGATACACTTCTAAAATAACACCTGCTCACCCCCTTGGTAGCTTGGTGCAAGCAGACAGGCTCATCTCAAAGGCAGTGTGTGAAGCATTTGTGCACACATACACTAATACAGTGAAAACACTACAAATGGACACCACACCAGTTTAGAAGAATAAGTAATATTTATCTAAACCAAACAAGACCAAAACGACAAAAAAATCCACAATACAGCACGCAAAAGGTACTTCTTTCAAGGTAAAAACTGTTCTGTCCATAGCAAACTATATATGCAACACTTTCAACACAAAGTACCTTGGATGTGTCCAAATGTCAAAACAAAAACAAAAACAACCACAGGGAAGGTGATGCGTTGGTTCCTTACTGCCACGCAAAGGAGGTGATGTGCTGGTTCCTTACTGAAGGGGAGATGATGCGTTGGTTTCTTACTGCCGGGGGGAGTGATGTATCGGTTTCTTATTGCAGAACCGGTGTCCTTGTAGACATGGCTCCCCAGTGCGATGCATGGGGATCTGGGATGCGTCGGTTCTCGATGCGGGGGCAGCGGTAACAGCGCTGCGTTTATTTCTCCAGCCATGGTCCCATGATGCCTTTGTCCTTGCTGCCACACAGCAGGTCCTGCGTCGGAAACTGTGCAGTGATCTCGGACTTCGTTGATCGGTACACTTGATGCGGCGTGCGTCAATTTCACCAGCGGAGGGCAGGCGCTGTGTAAGTTTCTTCAGCGATACGTCGGCAACAGGTGTGGATGCGTTTCCCTTCTCATAGAAGTGTCTCTTTTCCAGCTCCCAACAGCAGGAACAACCTCCAGAGGCCCAATTCAGCAACATGCACCTCCTGGCAGGCCAGACCTCCCAGTAAGGAAATTCAGGGGAGCTGTTGGTGAAGTCTTTGTCTCCCTGAGACTTCAGAATAGGAGGCAAGCTCTACTTCAAGTCCTTGGAGATTCCTCAAGCAGGGGACATAGCACACAGCAAAGTCCTTGTCCATCCCTTGGTAAAAACAGCCACTACAGTCCAACCCCAGACAGCCCACACCAAAGGGGCAGTACTGCTCCCTCAGTTTCTCCAGCTCGTCTCCTTGACAAAGGTTCCTCTTGAATTCCAGAAATTATCTAAAGTTCTGGGGTCCTGGCCCCAATATTTATAGAGCATTTCCCTTTATTCTCTGGTGGCAGAGAGGTTCTGTGCTCAGCCAAAACCAGTTCTGTCCTCTCTGTTCCAGTTTCCAGACAGGAGGTGGAGACAGCATTGTGTAACTCAGGCCAGGCCTATTCAGGTGCAAGGAAATCTCCTCCCCCTACTCTAAATGCAGCCCAGGTCTATTCAGCCCAGCCTTGACTCATTTAAAAAAGGCAGGACACACATCACCCCCTCCCCCCAGTGGCTGTCTGAGAGAATGCACATCCCTAGTCCTAGTCACTCCAAAGCCAGACAATCAATCCACAAACCAGCAGAAGAAGCACCCAGGATGGCTAAGCAAGAAAATAGACACTTTCTAAAAGTGGTAATTTCAAACACACATTATAAAAATTATCTTCACTAAAAATTTTATTTTTATATTCTAAGTTCAGGCATACTAAACTCCTTCTTTGCATCTTGTCCCAATGTGAAGTTATACTTATACGATTTTATAAATAAAATCCCATTCTATCCTATGGGATAGATCTTTCAATAGTGAAAAACGAAATACACTGCATTTCACTGCATTTCACTAGCAGGACATGTCACACACATCAGTACATGTCCACAGTTCACATACACAGCACCCTGCCCACAGGGCTACCTTGGGCCTACCTTAGGGGTGACTCATAAAACCAACAAAGACGGGGTAAAAAACAGGAGGCCCAAAAGCAAAAAGTCTGGGGATAAACCCGCTGAAAAAGCCATATCTAACAATAAGTATTTCCTATTTTGAAAAGGAAGCCTCAATTACACTTTTGACTTTCTGAGAGAGTTAAATCAGAAGGTAGTGCAAAAAGTTGTTCCCATTAATTTATTTCTTTGTTACTTTCAATGGCTCTCAAGCAGCAGTAATGTAATTAACTGTTCGGTTATTCAGTTCCCAACTTTCCCAGAGCTCCCTGCGCAGGAATATCACCAAATATTTGAAGTAATAAAATTGTAATTGTACTGAAGCATGTATGTAAGCGGGGGCGTGGATGGATCGACGACCGTAATGGCCGCTTGAGCCGAAGCTCTGTGTCGACCCTGCATTCCCTGACACCACAAAGCATGTAAACATTGCTTAAATTCCCCAACCCTGCAGAATTCCGGGATCAGCATGTTCATAGACTGCAGACAGCGCCCGAAGACCGCCGCTTGAGCCTGAATTAAACCCTAACGTATCGGAGCTCCTACCAGTAAGATGGCGGCCACCGACATCGAACAGTGGAACAAAAGAAACACCCCGGGCATCCTGAAGCGCTTCTGAAGAGAAGCGGGACCAGCGCTATAACCGGATAGCGTTTACACCGCCACTCGGCAGGAGAAGTTGGGCGCGGCGACCCCCATGGTAATCAGACCCAGGACTGTATTCAGCACTGGGCGGGGCTGCGGTGCCCAAGCTCCCTGAGCTGAGGAGTCTGGATAACGGTGAGAGACATGCGGGACGTCTCATCTGGCGGGGGCTGCTGAAAGCGCGGCAGCGGAGAATGAACTGCAGCCTCTCTGACACTGCCGGTGCCTGACTGCCCAACGGCTGAATGTTTATGGAACGGTGAGGGCAGGTGGGTGCACCGAAGACGCACCCGCACTCCTCTGGGCAGTGTCCCACCTCATAAAAATAGTCAAACTGGAAGAATTGAGAAGATCTTTCCAAAATTGGAAGCAAACTTAACAGACTATTTTGAGGGACGTAGATGCCCATAACATGACACTGTGCAGGAGAACAGCCTGGGGCTAATAGTTAATGGCACACTGTACGGGGGCACCCACCCCTACCTGGCAATAAGACAGAGCATCCAACAGCCCACAGGCCACTGCAAGGAGCCTTTTGCCTAACAAGACCAACCACTGGAGGGGCTAGAAAGCAGATTAATATGCTTGTTACATATAAGGCACACACTGCTCCCTGACCAGACACGCTTTGTGCCCTCTATTGAACCACCAAGAGCAGCCAGATCAGATCTTGATACACCTTCTGGGAATGGTGCGTAAAGATTCTAAGCAAAAACAACTCAACTTCAATACCATCCCTAAGATGACCACCCGGCAATCCATCTCAATGGCGGCGCAATAAACAGCTGGTGCCGCCGGAGGCTCTGTACCTCCAGACAACTCAGCCCTGCTGTTAGAGCTACGGTCCGGCAACACCAGATTTGACTCCCTTGAGATGCGACTTGATGGATTGGGCGAGCGCATCGAACACCATGACTAGAGACTGGATAACCTAGAGGGCCAAACTTTGGATTTGGAAGATGGAGCAGCACAAATCATCAAGTGAGTCGACCGACTGGAACATATACTAAAGACGGTGGTGGCAAAGAATGATGATTTAGAAGCAATAAGCCGGCGCAATAACGTACGGATCACGGGAATACCGGAATCCACCAATACTGGAAAGATGGACCGTTTTGTGGAGCAACTATTGACAGATGTATTCAGCACGGAACATTTTTCAAGCACCTTTACCGTGGAACGTGCCCACAGAACACTGGGACCTCGTCCTAACCCGGGACACCACCCAGGCCGATCATGGCGCGACTGCTAAATTTTAAAGATAGAGATACTGTACTACAGCTGGCCAGAGCAACAGGGACATTGTCGTGGCAGGGCTCTAATGTGTCATTCTATCCAGATGTCACAGTCATGGTTCAAGAAGCTCGGCGCAAAGTCGCAGGAGTTAAGGCAGTGGTCTGGAAACTGGGTCTCCGTTACGGCATGCTATACCTGGCCCGGCTCAGAATTGATGTGAACGGTAAAATAAAAGTTTTTGACACCCCTGAAGAGGTCCATAATTTATGTAAACAACAAGCAGGAACTAGAGGTACGAATGGCGGTTCTTCCCCAGGGGGAGCTTCCCAAGTAGCGTCATCAGGGACGACTGCGGATTTATTTTCGACAAGCTCAGGCGCAATACTTAGGTGGATGAACTGATAAGTATTGGTGCTCATAGAGTAAGAGAACTTTGGTCGGTTATTATATGCCAAATGACACTTGGGCACATCTAGAGAGATATGTTTTTACGTAAACAGGCCCTTAACATTAGAGGGGTATTATTATTCATTGTTGGGGGGCGGGGTTCCACGTGGCGTAGCCACTTCTCCTTGTGGGATCTCAATGTTACTGATTGGGAGAGAAATGCCACATTGGCAATCACGGCAGCAGTAGTTATGGTGGGAGGGTTATAGGGACACCGCCCAGTGAACAGTCATTGAATGTGGGAGGGGGAGGGGTGTAGAATTGTTTAACCATGCAATGGACGCAGTTTCGCTATTACGCATACTACTTTGTTACATAGATACAGGAGAGCAGACATATTGTACATGCACCACCTTTCAGACATGGCTCACAAGGTAGGGTTAAAATGCAGCGCGAACATGACCCTGCTTACTTGGAATGTCCGCGAGCTGAATAGTCCTAAAAAAAGCAGACTAGTGCTCCAATATATACGGCAACACATGGCAGATATAGTTTACTTACAAGAAACCCACCTATCCCCACAGACTTTGCCGAAATTTGCATCCACTTGGGGGACTCACCGTTTTTTCTCCAGCTACAGCACATATGTCAGGGGAGTAGCTATCTTGATAAGCCGGAAAGTGCCATTCACACACATAGACATGATAACAGATTCGGGAGGGCGTTACTTGATAGTGCAGGAAACAGTAGCGGGACATAAAATAGCTCTGATAAATGTATACGCCCCTAATGTAGATGATGAAACTTTTTTTTACTCGCTTGCAGACACTCATAGGCAATATATCGGCAGACCATATATTATTAGGAGGGAACCTAAATAAGTTACTTTAACCCCTATTGGATAGCACGGCAAAACCCCCACACACAAGCCCCGGGCCCATAAGGTCCTACGAGAAGTGTGTCAAGACTACGATCTAGTAGACATTTGGAGATACCTGAACGCTACCCATACAGAATACACCCACTATGCGCAACAACATGGTACATGGACCAGAGTGGACTATTGGTTACTCTCTAGGTCAACAACAGCATGGGTCAAAGAGGTGAAGCACTTACCTCGCACCTTGTCAGACCACTCCCTGGTATCCATTTCCATACATCTGCCTGCAGAGAGTGGTTTCGAGAGAATATGGCGATTCCCCTCACTGGCGTTGAAAGACCCAGTATTCCATGACGAGCTACGAACTGCCATAGTGGATTATTTCACCAATAATGTTGGCTCTGTCACAACATACGCAGTGCTGTAGGAAGCATTTAAGGCATGCGTGAGGGGAGATTGTATATCTACGCATACAGGGGTGTTGAGAGACTTGAGGAACAGGCTGATGGTGCTAGAGGATAGGCTGCAGACACTCAACAGGGATAATATGACAAAGGATGGTGAAGCAGGGGCAGACTAACTACATCATAGGACAGAAGTGTTGGCAGAATATACTGAGGACGCCAGTAGAGAGGCGCTCCATCTAGGAAAATATGCTGTAGCCCGCAGGTACGGGGAAGGAGAGAGACCGGGTCGCACCTTAGCGAGACTGCTTAAGCCCTGTTATACCCAAAATGACATCACTAAACTCCGTGACGAGGAAGATAAGGTCATAGTTGGAAATGCAGACATAGGTCACACTCTATTGACATACTACACCAATTTATATACATCTAAGTCGGGTTCTAATATCCCAGACATTAAGGCATATTTAGAGGAGATTGCCATGGTGTGGTTGCCGGAATCCTACAGGGCAGTTTTAAGTGACCCATACTCAGTCGAGGAAATCCAACAAGGCATCGACGCAATGGATGGCTCCAAAGCTTCTGGATTAGATGGACTCCCCGGAGTCTTTTACAAAACATACAAAACAGTCTTAGCCCCATACCTCCTGGAGGTGTACGCCAAAGCACTAGACAAAGGCACCCTCCCACCCTCATTTAGAGAGGCTGTGCTGATACTCCTTCCTAAGCCGGGCAAGGACCCTGAAAAGTGTGGCTCCTCCGACCTCTGTCGCTTCTTGACTTTGACTACAGAATATTGGCAAAAATGATGGCAACCCGACTATCGCTTTCAATGGAGCAGATCATCGCACCAGCACAGTCTGAATTTGTGCGACATAGATCCACAGCACTTAATCTACGCACCTTTTTCTCAGTGGTCAACAAAATAGATCCAACTACACCTGCAATAGCAGCTTTTTTAGACGCTGAATAGGCGTTTAATTCTGTGGAATGGCCTTTCCTGCATGCAGTACTGGCCAAAATGGACATGCCTAAAAGCTTCACAGACATAGTGAAATTGCTTTATACAGGCCCGTCAGTCCATATACGCTACAACGGCACTATCACAGAGCCTTTCGCAGTGACGAGGGGCACCCGTCAGGGGTGTCCCCTGTCTGCTTTGCTGTTCATAATAGCCATGGACCCCCTCATATGCTATTTTCAAAAAGACCACTTGCATAGAGGGCTCCAATTCAAGCACGGCCCGGTACTAGTAACTCTGTATGCTGATGATGTAGCGTTATATATCAAAAGGCCCGAAGAGAACTTGGTACCAATACTACAAGCAATAGATCGCTTTGGCGCCCTCTCGGGCCTCAAAATCAACTGGTCGAAATCGGATGTGTTTCCTCTGACTGAAGTACCCAGTCCAATGGTGTCAATCGGAAACTAAATACCTAGGCATCCACCTGCACAGGGACCGGGAGCAAGTCCTACTATTGAATTACGGTCCTGCTATCAATCGCTTACAGACTCAAGTTGAACAGTGGATCAAGATTCCACTATCAATGGCAGGCCGAATCGCCATTATTAAGATGGTGATACTACCTTGCTTCCTTTACCTATTTACCAACATCCCCATTCCACTAACTAATCATTTTTTACACAACTCCGCTCACATCTTCTCAAATTGATTTGGGGAGGGAAACAGCGAAAGATTCGATGGGATACTCTAACGCTCCCATACGAGAGGGGAGAGTTTGGGGTTCCGGACATGCACCTTTATTACTTAGTAGCGAAAAGTGGTTATGCATACCACTGGTATCACCCAGATGCATGCATCCCTTATGTGAAACCAGAATGAGACTTGGCATACCCCACTCCACTGAATGCTGTTCTCCCGGTCGGAATCCCACGGGACCCACAGGATATTCAACCAATATCTACCACATGCTGGATATGGAAAAAACTACTCATGAGAAAGGGTGGATCCACACTATTCACCTGCCCCGCCACTATTGGTGAACCCATGGATCCCTCCTACGACAGACGTTGGGATCAAGCACACATTAGTTCAGTTTGGGCTAGAAACTATTGGAGACTTGTTTCCGGGGGCACATTTTCACTCGCTCTGAAGATTCACGTTTTGCTACAGCCACGTTCATAGATCATTTTTCGTTGGCTTGAGTCCAAAGTGCATAAAGAGATGTGAGCCCTACCTATGCGCTCGAACCGCAGATTTCAATCTACTCACCACAATAATAACAGATAAGAGCGGAGAACACATTCTTTCTAGTTTATATAAAACTTGCCTTGCGCTGGTGCCGCAGCGAGATACTAAAGTTCGAGAAGCATGGGAAACTGACATCGGACAGCTACTCATGAATGAGGTCTGGAAGGGATGCTGCAAACAGACCAGGCTAGTCTCCTGTAATCATAGGCACAAGTTAATACATTTCAAGATTCTTAGAGGGGCCTACACTACACCACAGCAAATGATTCGGATTAAAAGCAACTCCTTCACACACTGCCCCAAATGTAATTTGCAGGCAGCTTCCTTCCTTCACATGACCTGGTCTTGCAGTACAATTGCTACATTTTGGCAGGAAGTCTTTATCCTAGTACAACAGATGGTGGGGACACACATACTAGTGACTCCATTGATAGCATTGAGGGGCTATGCAGAATTACTGCCCAAAAAGACACGCAGATTCACAGCGATAGCAATGCTACTGGCAAAAAGAGAAATAGTGCTACGTTGGGGCACTGGGCAGAAACCTACTGTAAAGGGCTGGCTTAAAAGCATGTCCTATTGCGACACCGCAAGTGAACTGTATGCAGAGTTACAAAACCCCACTTTGGAACCCAAAGATATCTGGCAGCCACTCCGAGAGTATCTTTGGCTACAGGGCACACAGAGCGCATCTGACAGCCAGACTGAACACAGAATGAGCCAGGGAACACAAGCAGATGGGAGGCAGGGAACACAAGCAGATGGGAGGCAGATGCAGGGTCAGAGAGACCGCACAGAACCCAACAATTAATGCAACCGCAGACAAAGACCGAGTGTATAAGAACAGGAAAATAAGTTAACCAGGTCTTACATAATAGAAATTACAACACAGTTTAAAGGAGGAAAGGTACAGATTCAGCTACATGTGTTGCACGATGTTTGCAATCTTGTTTCTACTAGGCAACTGTGAGAACTGTATATTTGTACTTAAACATTGTACATCCATGTATGGTATTAATGGAAAAAGTTAGATAAAGGTTTTAAAAAAAAAGTTTGTATGTATGCAGTTGTAGTTGGTGTAAAGATTATTCATCCTGTTTATTGTTTGTATTTGGTAGGGGGTGGCATTGGACCAAGGTCCCATTGTGTGTGACACAATTGTTATCATACGCTGCTGTGAAATGCATAAGGGCCTGATTGTGAGTTTAAGGGTATGGGAGTGGGACTGCCCCTCTCCCGCACCGCCAAACCCATTTAGGGACCGCCTGCCAGATCAGGAGTTTTCTCCTCTCTGGGGGGCAGTTCTTTGGTGTCCCCAGGGGCACCGCAATGGGAACGTCAAAGGCAGTACCTGCACTGCATGGACTGCCTCAGGCCATGCTGTGCAGAGACTGGTGTGCATGCACACAGGGGGGCTCATGTTGTGCCTCCCTGTGTGCATTCACTTGGCATGAGGTACATGGGGCCCCCTTTGTTTCCTCAGTGCCACACTTTTCATAGCGGTTGAACAGTGTGGCAGTGAGTCAGAATATGCTTGGCGGGGAAGCAGCAGTCTCGCCAAGCATATTGCAGTTTCAAGACCGCTGTGACACCGCCATGTATCTCTAATCTCTGATGATTCCGGTGGTCCCAGGGCAGCCCGAACTGCCCTGGTCCTAATAGGGCGGTCGAAAGACCACCACCGCTCCCCCCTGAGTCTGGCGGTCCGTGGACTGCCAGACTGGAAAAAATCTCTTAAGAGGAGATCGGAACAGGTGGAAGTGGAAGAGCTGATGCTGTTACAGCTTTGCAAGTGAATAAACTTGCATTTGCTATGCATTGACTACCTGAGTATCTTCACAAGTTGCTGCAAGTTTTCTCCCTGCGCAACAAGGACATTTAAACATTTTCCTCAAGGTATGTGTAAAGAAAGAAAAAACAGTGACTGCCATTCTCTTCCCTATATAGGGTAGCACTACGGACTCCTGGCGCCTGTGGAGAGGGCCACAAGATTGGGTTTCCACCAGCAATGCGAACTGAGGATTAGCCGTTGGAAACTCAGCAGACCCAAAACCTCTAAATAGGGTGGGAGAGACATGATTATCTCCTTTGGTCTCTTACCTCATAAATTGTGTACTCTAATGTTCGTAAGTGGTTTATTTACCACATGAGGAACTGTAACCATAATGTCCTGATGTATGTGTAGTGTACATAAATGTGACGCTCAACTGAGAAAGAGAATTGTAATGGTCATGCGATGTTCCTGATGAATTAACACAATGTGTCCCTTGTATGCAAACACTTTCAACGAAATAAAAATATCAGTGAATTAAATTTAATTTATTAGCTTGTGAATAGGTTTTCATATTATTTATAGCACCAATTTTTTTGGCTTAGAAAAATGAATGTTTTTCTCAAACACGAGTCAGCCCGTCTCACTCGTCGCCATGGTCACGACCGAGTTGTCCGCTGCTAGTTGTAAACATGTGACACATTTACTAGAATGATAAGCGTCTCCCATATTGTTACTCATGAACGTGTTTGTCATGGTAACATTTTAGCTTTGAAATTGAAGGACAGATTGAATGTTGCACAATGTGCGTATAAATCAATTGGCTGATTGTCATGACACACTGTTTACTGAGTCTATTGCCTTGAAATTACCTTGGAAAGAACATGAAGACGTCGCGAGGAGGCGGTGAGTTTTGAAGGACAGGACATGCTGCGGCAGCGGGACATTTATATTGATTTAGAAGAAACAATGTTGATGACATTAAATGAATGTAAAAGCGCGCTTTGCCAAAATAAAATAAAATAATGGTTTTGTTAAGTGGTACCCTATTGTTTACATCTCTACAAACACACATCATGAAATGTCGCGCCACACGGAGTCGTGTAATTTTACCTCGTTAAACCTCTGGAGGGAACATAAGCAGTTTTAAGAATGCCCTTTGGTTTGTTAGCAGTGTCTGCTGCTTTCCACTGAGCCCTGCGCTCTATTCAAGGTAGTAATAAAGGTCAAGTATTTTCACAATGAAATCTTAATTTAGAGGGGCGAAGAAAGATGGAACTACAAGGTGGTCTTTGAAGAACAGAGAATTCTGTTTTAGAGCTGGTAAAGAATCAAATTAGAGCATTGCACGGTCTCGTTTATATACTTTATTTCAGCCCTAGACCACAAAGTATCAACATACAGTTCATATAAATAGTCAATAACATAGGTAAAATTTTAAAACAAAACAATACAAAATGATACAATACATCAATAAGAACAGTGATTTAAAAACTATATGATAGCACGATCCTATTTCCAAACAAAGATGAAATGAAATGGCCACAGTCTGAGAGCAAGTTGCCATTCAAGTGTCAAGTCGCAACAGAAAGAGATAACATTGTACACCGGATGGGCTAAATGCTCTCAAGGTATTTGGTACCTAAGAACATTACAAAGAAGAGGTATCAGATCTAAATATTCTCAGCACTAATCTGTAGTATCTGATGCATGGAGAGACTCATAAAGGGGCTATCTAGGGACTAAGCTGTAAACCGTAGTTTGAACAAAAGATAACAGATGGTCAATTGTTTTATCTACACTTCTACATGCAGGGTATAATTTGCTAGCCCTTTGATTATCTTTCAATTTTGCTGTGACTGTGGCTAATGGCAGAAGCCCCGCCTAAATTTAATATATAGTGCTTTGGAAAAGGAGGGATCTATTTCATCAAAATAATTTCAAGA
Organism: Triturus cristatus; assembly: GCF_964204655.1. Classification (NCBI taxonomy): domain Eukaryota; kingdom Metazoa; phylum Chordata; class Amphibia; order Caudata; family Salamandridae; genus Triturus; species Triturus cristatus. Next base: position 155,155,356 of record NC_140580.1, read on the forward strand.
AAGAGTTCTGTTAGCTTCCCTAAATCTGCCCCATGCGACAGTGTGAGCTTCTCCTTCTCCCAGAATATTGCATTCAGCTGTTTGTTAGAAATTGGGTAACTAGTGTGTGGGCCCTGCCAGAACTCTTGTAGGCCTAATGAAAAACAAGTCTGCTTTACAGAATTCAACCATTGTAACTTCTTCCCACCCTGGGCCCTAGCCAAACATCTTTTAATCCCTCTCTGTAGATAGCCAGCTCTGCACATTCACATTAAGCACGATAAAGTTGTGATGATTGTATTGTATATTTTACTGCAGCAATTGTATAGCACCTCATAACCAATACGACTCCCAAAGTGGCCTTGGTGGGACGAGTTAGGGTCATGATTGAGACTGGTATGATTGCTACAAATGTATTGAGATAAGCATGTTGCTGTGCTTAGACACCTGGACAGTGCAGAATTCAAGAAGATCAATCATATGGCTGTGTCATATGATGATTTACTGCCTCCTTGGCATAGTTCACCATCGATAGGTAGACCAGGAGCGGCTTCAGGACTTTCTTTGCTGGATGTAGGTGGGCAGTGTGACTGGGCAGAGGGACATTGGACATTTGAAACTTTTGTAGTCTGTGAGAACTTTCCAACTCCATGTCTTCGCACAGCACGTATTTATGAAGATGGAGAGGAATGATGATGGAACCATGTGGGACACAATTGCTGGTGCATAAAGATAAAGAATAGGGGAAGGATAGTTCTTTCAGCGTGGTAGGAGGAGCACAACTCATTGATGATATTCATCCTTATCATGGACTGGGGGACTTTATTGAAGGGAGAGGGTAGGACCAGTAGTAGCAAAGCTGTGACTCCACTCCTGTCAATAGAGATCTTCAAGTCTCCCGCAATGGAAAATCAAATTGATTTTTAACTATGCCTGGACACAAACCAGGTTGCTGAACTTGTGGGCTGAGGAGTTTATAGTTGATAGCTTTCTTCCAGAAAATTAGAGAACAGGGTGCAGTCTTTGGGAAAGCTACCAGAGTCTAAGGAGTCATTGATGATAGTCCGGATGGGATGGCAACAGCTGTAGAGAGGAAAATGTCTTGCATAACCTGTAGCAGGCAAGAGTCTTCAGTAAGTCTGGCACACAACTGGCCCTGAATTTAATGGGATGGATTTGCTTTGAAGGTGACTATGATTGTTTTTTTGGCTCAAGTAGTTGAGTCAGGCAACCACAAAAGGGAAGCTGTTGGACGGTTTGCGTCAGAGAAAGTCTTTTATGTTACTATTGGCTTTTGAGATTAGGTGATCTGTGAGGGTGTCATAGAGAGTTTGAGAGAAGGATCCTGGCCATTGCGCATCCTGAATAATGCGATTTATAGTTGATTGTGTGAAGTTAGTTGAGTGAGTATGTTGCCTCAGAGATCCAGCAGGAGTAGTGGCCATTGTTTTAACTCATCATGGCAGATCTGAAAAGGCCTAATTTTCTTTGGAAGTACAGATAGTCATTAGGGGTGCTTGTTTTAATACATTTGCATTTCATTTCATCTACACAGAGCCAGTTTGATTGGTTGATGATGCTGGTTAGAGCAGACCTTGAGGTGTATCAATTTGAAGGTTTCAGGGAGCCATTGGTAGAGCTGTTGACATTGCTCTCTTGTGATGTGGATGAAAGCAATCAGTCGAACAAATGAGATTGGAGAGAAGTAAGCTTTAGTTTGCTATTTCTGTGAAGGGTCTTATCAATCTATTTTATCAAGGTAAAGTTGAAATGGATGAAGGTGATTGTTGCTCTAGATAAACGCCCGATTTATGAGCCTTTACAGAGAGAAGAATGTATCTAGGGTGTGTCAATTTACCGTAAGCTGATGTCTTCTCAAGTTGACATTAAAGATCCACGTTCAGACTGGTTTCGTTGGACAAACCAGATGTTGAAGTCTCCAAAGATGTAGAGGTTTGTTAGAAATGGGATTTCTGGTTGGATAAGGCTTGCGCCAAAGCCAGGCAGAAACCACCACTCTAGTCAGGCCAAGGGAGTTACACACCGAAGATAACCCCTGCTCACCCCCTTGGTAGCTTGACACGAGCAGTCAGGCTTATCCCGGATGCAATGTGTAAACCGTTTGCGCAACACACACACAGCAACAACAGACTAATCACACCACAAAAGGAACTCCACACAAGGTTATATCAAAAATAGCGTTTATATCATAAACACATTAGAATAGTTACCACACAATATACACTGTGCCAACTGGCACTAGGTAATATTTACAGGGGATTATATACACCTGACATGGCCACTTGGACCACTGTCAGAACCATCACAAAGTGAACATAGTAAATGTAGAACTTATAATAAACGTAGAACACAACCAGTAATTACTGGCAAACACTGTACTCAGAATTATCCTGCAACATAAACCGTATTAGGCACAGTATCACATCAGGCGTAAAATACATTATACGCCAACCTCATAAACCCAAACGTATTAGACCCTAACCTCCTAATCATAGCTCACATTACGCATATATTACAGTGGAGAATAACCTCCCAAGCATAAACCGCAATATGCAAAACCTCATAACATAAACCACAGTAGAGACATAAATCACGGTGCATAAAACACAGTACATTAATCACATTTCCTGCACACCGCATAAATCACATTAGGGCCTGGTGCCCTATCAACCTAACAGCCCCCCTGGACAACTGGCCTCCTCAGAGGGCTTAAATGCCCTATGTCCAAAAGTGTCAGGCCGGCTGCCAATGCAGCAGAATCCACAAGTGCGCAATGGCGCTGAGGCACAGGAGTGTACTTCACTCCTGTCTCACTAAAAGTGCCACCAAAGAAATGTTGGCCTAAACGTTGCACCTGCCGCTAATTGCCGTGCAGCTGTGATGCAAGGAAGGCCTGGCACTCACTGTGCCCTCTGAACTAATGTGCAAAAATGGTGCGGCGCAGCTGAGAACAATGTAAAGGGGTCCTGGCATGACTGTACCCTTGGGGCCCCACTGGGGCTCTATCAAAAATGCCCCCATTGTTGCAGCTGCCCTCTAGCAAGCGGGGCAGCTGTAGGACATGGTCAAAACTGGAAGGCACGGCTCTGTCTCCCCTCGCGGCTGCATGCCTCAGGAGAGCCCCCACTCCTCTGGAACTCTCTTCTCCTCTGGAAGCGCGGGGCTTCCCTCAGCTCACGGGAGCCCCGCCAATCAGCTGCAGCACCTCTCCTCATTGCCGGGACCTTGCCATGCTCCTCGGGGACTCTCTCTCCTTCTCTGGCACTGTCTCCGGCAGGCGGAACTTCCTCTCCCGGCTCGCCAGAGGCGTTTGAAGCCCCGCCCACAGTCAGGCAAGGCCGCTTGACTTCCTGCTCCTAGGATCGGGCCACGGCGGTGACTTTTCTCGGCTGGGCCAATGCGGGGGTGGGCACCCGCTCGGATTATAAAACATAGGTGGGGTGGGCACCCGCATTTAAAATCTCCAAATAAGCGGGTGGGCACCCGCGAAAAGTAGAGGAAACACGGGGTGGGCACCCGCCAGTTAATCATCACAGGGGAATCCCTACGTCGGGATTCCCTCTAAAAGAGCGGCAGCTCAGCTCTGCACACCCCTCACTCTCCCCCTTCTTTGGGGAAAATTAATATAAAGCGCTCGCAGGGCGCAAAATGCAGCAAAAAGGTCCTGAAGGTCCTGCACTATCAAAGAAAAGTAAAAGGGTCCAAGCAACAAGTTCTTTCAGGTCCAAGGGGCATAGCTGGACCCAGGGAGGCCAGCACACAGGGCCCTGCAGCTGGGAGGTAAGCCCCCATGGCGGCTCCTCCTGGGATTCAGCAGCAGCACGCCCCCAAGTCAGGAACAGCATCAAAAGCACAGAACAGAGCTTCATGGGGTCACAGCCCTTAGTTTTAGACTTCATTTTCCTTTGTCTGTAGTACAGGGCATGGGGGAACCAGTTGTAGCTGGTTCAGGGAGGAATTGGAGTACTTTGTTTTCCAGCCTCCTCTTCCCCTTTGTCAGGTGAGGGCTCAGTGATCAGACACACCACAGGGGGCGGAGCCAGCATTGTACAGGCTGGGCACAGTCCTATTCAGAGTCAGGGGATTACTCCTCCCACTACTCCCACTGCAGATGTCCCATTCCGCCTAGCGCTGACTCACCCTGCCCCTCCTGGAACCACACACACCTCCCAGCCCCTGTCACTCAGAAGCCAGACATGCAATTCACATCAGGCAGGCAGACACATAGCACACAGAAATGCCAACTTCTAAAAGTGGCATTTCTAAAATAGTCATAATAAATCTGCACACACCATTGCGAGGCATTTATTATTAATATTCCAATGATACTAAACTCGATCACGCTGCTCCTCCCATTTCAGGAATTAGCACTGACACACTGATCAGGGAATCCCCAATGCATTCCTATGGGAGGGCAGGCCAACCTAACCAAATGTAACACAGAGAGCGCACGCACTTTACACTGGACCGCAGTGCTAAAGTGCCCAGAGGCCTTAAACCACCAACAACGTGTCACAGAAAAGGCTAGGAGAAGGCAAAAAGTTTAGGGATGAACCTGCCAGAAGGGCAAAGTCCAACAAGGTTGTTGGGAGTTACAATGCTGTCATATTTGCATTGAAGAAGGGATCTGAATATAAATGGTTGCTCTGAGAAGATCTGAACATCAGTGGAAATTAGTATGATTAGGAATGGGTAAGCAAGCTGTGCATGAATTGGGAATAATGGGTCCGTTTAGGAGCAGCAGAGGTGAAAACCCATGGCAAGGTACTGCTAGTACACTAATTTCAGACATTCACCAAAAGGGATGTGTTACCTCGAAGTTAATATTTCATTAGATGCCTAGGAGTCTACCCAGGGGCTGTAGGGTATACTCCAAAGGGGCTAGTATACCATCTAATAGCATGGAAGGGATTTTGGGGAGTGAGTTTTCAGGAGAAAGCTTATCTAAAGGGTGTCATGGGAAAAGGATGATAGAGGAGGAGAGGGTATCTGGTCTATTGCAGGCCCAAATAGGCAAGACTCTTCAGGAAGGCATCCTTAAGGACTCTGCCCTTTACTGGGACACCAGGCTGGAAGGGTTAGTTGGATCGCAGTTTAGGGAGGAGATGTAGGGTTCTGTGACTTAGAGAGGGCGGTCCAGATCAAACTCCTACAGTAGTTTCAAGAAGGCAGACCGAAGTGGACACATCAAGGCCGAGTGACAGTGGCAGTGTCAGAGAAGTAGGAGCTGCTAGAGTGAAGGAGTCATGGGATAAGACTGAAAAGGAGCGGGAGACGAAGAAGTCTGTTGATGGGAAGTTTATGCCACGAGCAATCAAGAAGCTTGGTAGGGACAATAACAGATAAGGATAGGTTAGACCAACACTTGTATCTTGCAGGTGATGCTGCAAGAGGGAATCACCTATCAAATATTTAGGTCGAACCAGTGGTTTGAAAGGCCACTAACCTAGTACCATTCCTGATTTTATAGCCAACAGAAACCATTCTTAGTCTTGCAGTTTACTACTATCATTGCAAGTGCAGGTACAAAGCTAGACGCAATAGATTTTTTGTTTGCATTCAAGAAATATTGCAACATACACACATTTTATTTTCTTTGAATTTCTCAATATTCTGCAAGATTTACAGGGTGTGAAATGTTGTGAGCTTTTTAGCCATGAGTGACTAGCTTCAGAAAAAAATGTCAGGTAGCAACAGTAAAACCATGTCCATGAGTCCCAACTAGCCTCTTGCAGATGTGTCATCTGACTTTTGAATTCTAAGGATTCTGTTCTTTCAATTTTCAAATACAATACTGGTAAGGACATTTTGTAAATGTTCTAATTTCTCATAATTTTCATCCAATTTTACGGATGCTGAATGATGCCCTTGATGAGCATGTAGACTGGCAATTTTTAGTGAATCTTAAAGACGCGTTTAGACCTACATAAAGGTTTGATGATCCAGGCAATTAGGCAGGAATTGTGCTTAGATTTATCAAAGGTATTGCATCACCCTTACACCATGGAAGGAGATGCAGGGTGACGCGAAACCTAAAATGAGATTTAATAAGTCACACAAGACCACCTTGTTTTGGTAAAACTGGAGTAACGCAAGGCAGTGCAAGTTGCTGTCTTGCGTTACTCTGCCCAGGGAGGTGTGCCATGGGTGGAGCATGGGTGTTCCCATGCATTCACCCTTGTATTTTGACACATTCCTAGATTTACCATGAGTGGTAGACCTGAGAATGCCTGGACGTGTTATGCCTTCCAAGAGTAGATGTAACAAGGGGAATTATCTTTATTTCTCCCTCTTTCTGTGTGTGCTGCATTCTGCAGGACTCACAGAAAGAGGAAAAAGTCTCACTTTTCTTTCTGCACAAAACAATCCTGTCTGCAACGCAGGCACCCTTGCATTGGCAATAAGCAGCACATAGTGTGTCAGCACATGGAGAGGACAGTAATGCACCATATAATGTTATATGTGGCTCATTCCTCCCCTCTTCCTGTCTTGCAACGCAGCACCGCGAGGTGTCTTGCTGAGCTGCACTGTGTCGCATGACATTTTGATAAATCTGCCTCTTGGTCTCTACTTGCTTGTTCACGTACTGTGTGGTTTCTTTCTTGGACTATCCATCCAAGAGGGTGAAAAAGCTTTAGACTTTAATGTTGCTGGATGTATTGGTGCGATTCACAAATTCATCACTAAGTCACAGCTAGGAAACAATATTTTAACGATTGAGCTTACCATGTGACTTTAAAAATGCTTTGAAAGGTTGAGTAAGAGATTCTTTTAGATAGACAACGTGACATCACTGCCTACGAATATGCAATATCAAAAGAAAACACCATATGACGTCTCTTAGGGTCAACATTTGTGATGAATAGGAAGGGAACACTGCCGAAAACGGGTCTCTCACTTGGGGCCTCATGTAGGTAGCTAAATACCGGTCGGTAACGGACGAAATTCGGTAAATATCCCGTTACCGACCGGTATTTAGCTATTTGGGATGTAGGAGGCATTATTCAGGATTCGGTAAATTACTGAATCGGTAAAATACCGAATCGGTAAATACCGAATCCTGAATGTAGGGAGCACTCTAAAGAGTGCAAATTAGAATTAAGAATTCGTTATTTACCACCAAATACAGGTTGGTGATAAATAACGAATACCTTGCAAAACGCAATATTTTGCAGATGTAAGAGTGCCATGTGGCAGACATACATGCCCTTAGGGCATGTATGTGCGCCACATGTGCACACAATGTCAATGTGACACCCTGCCACCCTTGTATATGCTCCCCCCATTACCGAATCGGTATTTACCGAATCGGTAATGGTGACTGGCTTCCCATTGATTCCTATGGGCCTCCAGGCCCATAGGAATCAATGGGAAGGTATGCCCCATTACCGAATCGGTAAATACAGATTCATATTTACCGAATTTTTCCGATTCGGTAAAATTTACCGAATCATTACCTACATCACATTTACCGATTCATAAATACCGAATCGGTAAAATTCGGTATTTTTGAATCGGTAAATGTGTTGCCACCTACATATGGCCCATGGTTTCTAGAACTTTCATCTTTAAACTATATTAAAGTGTGATGTGCACTAATGACAAGGGAACTACTGAGCCACAAGCTCACAAATGGTGCTCAAGTGATGCATATGGAGACCAGAGGTAGGTGAAACCTCTGCCTTCTACCGCAAAATGCTCCCTTCAGCGCCAACCACTGCCTTCTCTTCAGGACATCTAGACTGCCCTGATCCTACAATGAGCATGTGGTATGTATTTTCTGGGTGCAAGCACCTGTCTGTTCCATTGGTAGATGATCTCGGGCAGCCAGGACACCATTTTGAAACACTGGGGGCATCATTTACGAAGAATTGGCATAGAACAGTGACACAAGACATTTTGCTGCGCTGCCCTACGCCAATTCAACAGAGCAGCATATTTACAAGTTATGGTACATTCTTGTCCTTTCAGCCAGTGCCGGCGCACAAGTTGCTGCCAAACGCATAGGGTGTCTGTGTTGTTATCATGATTGTTTTGCGCAGGAAGGAGCAACTTCCTGCCCAAAAACAATCAAGAGAGGTGTTTTCTTCTTTCTATGTGTGCTGCGTGGAAAGATGAAAACACAAGGAAAAATGTAAACATTTCTCCTCATTACGCCTGCTCTGGGGAGGCGTTAGTTTTTGGCGCTGCCTCAGGTTGACATGATGTTGTAAATCTGAGGCAGCGTCAATATCCATGGGTTTTGAGTGGAAACGCCCACAGCAACACCCATGGAACGCCTCCTTGACGTAGAGCAATGAAAGGATGCGCTTTGCGCTGCCTTGTCTTACTCCATATCTATGAGGTCATGCAAAGCCGCGCCTCATAGATATGATTGAGAGTACTGCGCCAGCTGATCGCCTAAAAAAGTGACACTCCAAGAGCGCAGGCCTCTTGTTAATGAGGGCCTAAGACTTCAGGGTCGCTTATTACCAGATTTTATTCTTCTCTGAATTGTAGTAGTAAGAAGCTTCTTGAAATTAGAATTGACAAAGTATTAAAGACAAACTGGCACCTTCAAGGCAGTGTTGAGGAAGACTGTCAAATATGACTGGTCAAAAATCAGTAGGAGGCTTCTCGAAGTGTCAGTAATAAGATTGCGGATGCTCCTGCCCTAAATATATTTAAGTCGAGCTTAAAATGAATACAGATGACTTTATATAAAAATTTAATTTGACAATCATGTCTGAGCCTTTGCAGAATCTTAAGACGTGAATAAATGGCCGGTATTTGTCTCTGGGAAATGTGGCAACCCAAAACAGAAACCCAATTAGCAATTAAGTAATGTGGTCCACTAGACAAGTTGTGCTTGGTCAAATGATGCCTTAGGCATAACAAAGGCAGGATACGAGACATTGTCTAAATGAAGCAGTGACATTTGGTTTTTCAATCAGTGCTCAGCCAGTTAAGCCAAGTAAAGAAAGCACCAAGGGTCATCCTTATTGTTGTTACTGTATAAGGCGTCATGATGGTGTAGCTTGCTGCTGGCAAAATGCAGCTTTTCTGCAGGTGATCAGTTTGAATCCGATCAAGGAAGACTCAGACCTCCAATATTGCGAGGTCAGGAAAGTGAGTCCTGTAAACAGGGTGATGATAATATCTCTCTATTATTTACAGCGCCTAGCAACGACCGACTTGCCGAATATACACGGCATAATTTTTAAAAACAATTACAGTATAATTAGTATCTTGTCTTTGTTTGGGAAAAAAAAATCCTACTTGGGGATTACACTTGAAATGCTCTGTCCCATTGCATGTGCATTTCACAAATACGTTGTCAATATCTTCTCTTAACGTTTACCGATAGAGTTTTTTTCACACTTAACTTTGCATCATTTGTCCTCATGTCATGGGATTCAATTAATGACTGGTGAATCTTTTGCTGCCATTTTGTGGTAATATATCACTCCAGATACCGAACCATCTTAATTGTCTACTGGAAGCCACGAGGACAAAAAGGTAGGCTATCTAGTGAGCGTGCCCTGCGTTTTAAATAATGTGGTTTGCTAGACTGACTGGAAGGAATATTACTGATTTTTTTTTAGCTACTGTAACTGTCACCCTCACCGCCATCCACTAGTGATTGATTGTGGTCCATTTTTCTTCTTCTTTTATTCGTGTACCCAATTGACGCTATTCTTCCTGATTGAAGCTATTCAATGGCTTTCGACACGCATTATTGCAGCATCTTTTACTGTAAGATCCGCTTTGCCTGACAGAATACTCGTTTTCTGGAATTTCTAACTCGTTTGGTATGAGTAGTTAATTGCATTGTTGCTAGTGGATTGTATTACTCGCAGTTGCCTAAAAACATTTGAGGCCTGTTTTGCCCCTATGCTCTACATCCACGTTAATTATGTTCACTGGTCTGAATCGTCATGCAGTTTGCAAAATAATTATTATGAGCATATGTCATACCCCGTTCAGGAGGCCTGAAGGGAGGCTACTGGTCCCCAGCCGTGGTGGTGGAGGTCTTTTGCCAATAGTGTTCGGGTATCCATCCTACAATGGCTCTGCAAACAAGGCCAAGAACATCCCTTTCCTCCTTTGACTCTCAGGGTAGCCATAGAGAGCAGCCCGAGACTTCTCAAGTAGGTAATGGGAAGAGGTGGACATTTTTCGCATTATTTCGGGTAGGGTAATCATGTGATATTACAAAAAAATTCCATGCAATTATGCGAGATGCATCTCGCACGGAAAAATTTACCCAACTAGTCAGGGTAAAAATTCAGCCTAAAAATGTTCTTTTGAATTAATTTCCACTTATTCGCATTCACAGAACACCCGCTTGCATTCAGATTTGTGGTTTTGCATTAAAAAACATATCCAAGTGGTACGCTCAGGTAAAAAATCTAACTGAAATCCCGCTTGCCTAATTGGTACATATAGTGTAAAACAGTCTACCTGAAATGACACCTGTATTATTAAATTATCCGATCATGTTATGCAAAATGTCCTCAATAATGCTAATTACTACTGCACAATCACAATTGCACCCAGACATAGTAATGGGGCTATAGCTCAGAGCTCAACAGTCAGCCAACAAACACAATAAATATATTGCCCAGCCCAGTACACATCATTGTGAACAAAGTACTTTTTTTCCTATAGCAGAACGTAATGCAGTTCAGTGGAGCGTGGGTGCAAGATTGTACATGTAACTACGATTCCTAGTAAAAGGAGCCACCTGTTCTAGGACTTGGCCTAATATCTATAGCATTTCGAAATAAGTCACAGACACGGATCAGGTCCAGGTGCAGGTTGTGAGGTCTCCATTCTATTCAGAGCACTTCATAGTTCAAGAATCTGTTACCAAATTAAACGGACCGCCTGGTAATAGTCACTGTTCCCACTGCAGAGCAATGTCTGTGCATCAGCTTGAGCCTTTCTTGGGAGGTTCCTGCTCATGCTGTCGCGTTTAGTTGGCACTGGCAGGTGCCCGCCCCATCTTCATGCACTCTCTGCTGTGCCTTCATGGACACAGGACTTCAGTGGTGGTTCTTTTTAGTAATTGAGTCAGTACAAGTGTGGTCTCCAGGCTGGGTTCACTGGGGATTCTGTTCCTTTGGGAAGTAGCAGCCTCCAAGCTGGATCCACATAGGAATTGTGCTCCTTTGGGTAGTTATGGCATTCAGACTGGTACCAGTTCCTGCTTCTGAGGCTATTCCAGCTCATCCTTGGGATTCGCTAAGGGGATTGGCACAGCAGCACCAAGCCTTTAGGTGTTGCAAGGGTGGCGGCAGCGCAGGATGACTTCTGTCTTAATCTTTGTACATGGTCTGCAATGGGTCCACCGACGGGAGACCAGAGAACCCGTCCCAACACAGGTCAGTGCAGCCTTTGCCTCCAAAGGCAGTCAGCAACTTCTGTGTGCACCTCACACTGAGAATACAGCTGGCTTCTCTTCAGGATAGTTAATCCTCAGGCAGAGCCAGGACACAATGGGCACAATGTGGTGTGAGTTCTCTCATTCTGGCTGCTATCAGTCTTCCTAAAGCAGTAATCACAGAAAGGAAAAGGGGCTGGCCCTCCCGAAAAGTTCCTTCAACTTGAACAGAAACCTAATCACTAATGAGCAGTCATTTTCTAAGAAGGACATCAAGTAAGTTCTAAAGGTGGCCCTGTCGCGTTCCTCCTCACTGCACTGTTTGGGTCTCCTTCATCCGGCCACAGGAATGAAGGCAATATACTTCCACTTTCTCAGGAAACTATCCAAACCTTCCTTCTTGAGCCAGGCTATACCAGAGGCATCCCAAATTGATCCTACTGGTACTTAGAATCATACAACGTCTTATTACCACACATGTAGTACGCACATACGGCACATACGCACACACGTGGCATGCACATGGAAGGTCAGCACAAGGCTCTAGGTGTCATATTGCAGTTGATCTTTAGATGGGTGGCTTAGTAGATAATGCTTTCTTTGAAACAGTGAGAACAAGGTGTGGTCACACCATAAATGAGCAAATCATGCTACACTGCCACCACTGCTTTCTATGATGCACCAAGAACAAGGACAATAGTCCATTGACTAATAAGAGGGCACACTTAGTGCACCCCTGCAGGTCACAGGATGGGCTCTGGACCTCAAATTGTCAGGGACAGACCTAGAACCCTGCGCACATGCAAGATTGGCATGAAGCATTGCCAAAATACAATTCAGGATACTAGGGCCACATGTACTAACATTTCTGTTTGCAATTTCTTAATATCTTATTTTTGCCATTCGCTATTTGGAAATCGCAAACAGTTTGAATTCCCAGTGGGTCGCAATTGACCTGCCTCGTTCATTTTCATGAGGTAGGTTGCAATTTGCGACCCATTGGGAATTGCTAAAAAACAGGGAAAGTGGCATGCTTTTTGTGTAAATTCAGCCCATTTTTTTTTTAAGGAAAGCGAGATGTCTTTCAAAAAGAAAAATTAAAAGTTTTCTTTTCTTTTTTTGAGTAGTCAGTGGTCCATTAAAAAACGTTTTTGCATACATCCACACAGGGTTAGGGGTCCCTTGGGGACCCCTTCCTGTTTGCAAATGGGTTACCATCAAATTTAATTTGGTGGTAAAAAGTGAATGCTTTGCGACCGCATTTTAGTCACAAAACATTCTTACATACCACTACGAGTTGCTATTAGGAAGGAAGGCCCTTTCTAATACTGAATTGCTAACATATTTTGCAATTCGGTCATAGGTTACCTAATCGCAAAATAGGAGTTGGTACATAGAAATAGTCTTTTTACTGGTCGCAAATGGCATGATTCTACGAATTGGGCCTTTTGTGACCGAGAAAAATCTAGGTATAAGTGGCCCTTAGTTTCACAAGCGTCAAGCAATCTGGGCAGTGGAACACTACTATGTACAATGCAAGGGACATTCCACGTCCAACAGCATATATAACATTTGATTGGTTGTGCAAAACATTATATTGTTGCTGTTTATGTGGGACTGTTGGGGTATATTAAATTATTCTATGGCCAATTTTGTGAAGATTGGTGCTTTCTGGTAACTCACTGTGCAAAAATAATACAGGTTTGTCAGAGAGTTTAAAACTTAATGCTCAGCTCTTCTGGGCACTTTCTTATAAGTATAAAAAATATGCCCTCATTGCAGAAGAAAATGCGACCTCTTGTGGTAGGTCATGGTCATAGTACCTCCAAGAACAGTTGGACCTTAATGGTGGACCATACCCAAGGCGTACTGCTATATGGCCGACGGGCTTCCAATATACCAAGTATGTAATCCAGCTCTTGTTCCTGAACAAACTTTTGTCCATAAAGAAACAGATTAGTCAGAAAAGCTACAAAGAAAAAGACAAAGAAAATGGAATGTTGTAGAAACCATGTGCATGTGTCACGCTAAAGAAGAGGTGTGTTTCTCCATTCTAAAATACTTGCTAATTTCTGTCTTCCCAGTGCCAAATATTCCATGATTGATAATTATCTCCCAATTGTTTTTAGTGACTTTACCCTGAAAAAAGAGCAGTTAAGACAAATATAAGCCACATGACCAGGCTACAATCTAGTGCAATACGCAGCAACTGGTGCCAAAAGTGAAACAAAAGTGATAAATCTAGTACTGTACTCTAACCCATGCAAAACAAACTGCTAATTGTGACTGCATGCTGTACACAATATCTTGTGGAAACTCCCATGTGAAAATCAGCCGCAGTGGAACCAATGTCATCAATGAACCATCGTACATGTCGGTAACATCCTTTGTAGGTTACTACTCACAAGACACGCGTCATCCAAAGAGTGAGCGATTAATGAATCAGATAATACTTTCGATACGCTCAATGCACTAACTGGTGATTTCTTTTTAGTAGCACGTTTCATTCAGGAGCAACTAAAACTCCACTCCTACAAACACAAATGGGGCATTTGTTACAACACAACCCGCCCGCACTGTTGCACCCCTAAACCAAATATTAACTCTAATTACCTTTGTAAGTGAAAAAACGTGTTATGAATGAGTAGTAGCGGCCGTCATGGCTCGTTGGATGGGGGGTGGGTGTGGGAGGGGTTGTGCGGTAAGGGGGTCATAATGTTGAAAAAACGATTCAAACCTACCTTTCCGCTGGGTCCCGCGTCTTCACTGCTCCTGCTCTCCTGCCTCTGACAGGAACAGGAAGCAGGCAGCGAGGCTCCCTCCCCATAGCCAAACACAATGATGCATTCAGCATTGTGATTGGTCTGGAGCGCCGTGACAAGGCACTCTACCAAGGCTAGAGGGGTGTGCATGATCTCCATGCAGGCTGCAACGCAACCTGCATGGAGAAGGGCAAAGTGCGCATGAATGGTTTGGGCGGCCTGAGAGGGCACCAATCAGTCTGTGTGCACTCAGGAGTGGACAAACCAGAGAGCAGAGCAGCCCCACCAACCCGCCTGCCCACCCGCAAAGCAAACATAAAATGTTAATAACTAAAAGTTATTACCATTCTATGTTTTGGTTTCTTGCACTGCGAGAAAGCAGTGGGGCGACGGCAATGGCGTAGGAGTCGCCCCTGTGAATGAGTCCAATTACTGTGACCGGTTCTTTAGCCCATCACGGTGATAGAGCACATGTCACCAGCTCGGGTTATACACACCCATACCTAAATACTCACCTGGGCCCAAACCATTCACACAAATAAGCCAGCAAACCCCGCTGTTATCAATTTTGAGTTTTACCTGTAGTTTTGTTGCACCTTTACCAAGTCATACCAATTTGATGTCCTTAAGAATTAATTTCTCGATGAATCAGGTTTCTGAGATAGTTTAAGGTAGAAAATTATATTTAACTTAAACTTGAAATAACCACAAACTAAAAAAGTTTGAAAACCTTTATCTAAATTAACATTTTGTGAGTGAAAATCAATTATAGCTAAAACACATTCTTCCAAGAGGCTAATTAAAGTTAATAAAACAAAGTCATAATATTGATCAATAAAGACGGTACCTGGAAAAGGAAAAAGAGAGAGCCGGTACAATGACAGTTTTTGCAGAATTTATATTTATCTAAGGTGATAGCTGAACCCAACTCTTTGAAGATAGGCCAGATAGAATCTGCCGGGACAGGATGCAGAGAGAGGATTGGACAGATTCGGATCTGGGAAGGCGACCTCTTCTAAGTGCAACGCCAGCGTTGCACCCCTCTCTGATACTACTCTCCTCAGGTGTCCCTCTTCCAAAATCCCCTTCTAGATGATTAGATTAGCAATCAGTATCTCAATTTCTTGAGCAAAGTTTCTGACAGCAGCAGGGTCTGAGACAGCGTCTCGGACAGAGTCTGTAACAGCATATGCGTTGGGTCGGTGACGAGTCGGAATGACGGATCTGACAAGTCTGACAAAGTCTCTAGCTAACTTACCTCAATTATAATATTCTATATTCATGTACCTCCCCCCAAAATTGCAATATTTGTGTTTTTTCCTATTCTGATTGGTCAGGGTGAGGAGCTGAGTTCATCACACCATATTAAAAGTAATAATTTCACTGTGGACTATTGTTCTATGTTTCCGCCCCTTAAATGTACTTTCCCATAGCTTTATTCACACCTGCATTTCACATTATGATCAATACGAGTTTATGCATTTTATTCAAAATTGTTGCTGGTGTGGGTCAATAGTTTTCTTTCCCAGGCATCTTCGCCTAGTGTGGCCTTGGCTGTGGTTTAAGTGTGCCATCCCAGTTTCCGGCAAGTTTCTATGTGCACGCGCGAGGATCATGTGAGGTAGGAATTTCAGTCACCCTCCGAGTCCCAAACGTGAACTAATAATAAAGTCAGAAAAAGACACGTTACAATGAGACAATAAATGATTTCACTGTATACCACTTAACTCCACTGTATCCCCATTTACTTATTTTAATCTTTTGCATTAGTGTTCAATAGAACTTCCGAGTTTTAGTTCAAGCAGTAGCATATGCGTTAACATGTGAGTTTCAAGCCGCCATTTTTAAAGCTATTGCGCAGCTGCAAAGTTTTCCCACCAAGCGACAGAATACGTCATACTATGTAGATGCAGTAGACGCATGCGCAGAGACTTTCCCGCGTTTTCAGCAGCCATTCTTAGACACTCAGGTTACTTGTTAGTAATACACATAGGCAAGCATCCCCTAGATACAGTATGTCGTGTATAATGCAATGTTAGTATGTACAAAACGTGTTGGTTACGTGATTACATGTTATTTGAGAGTATTGCAGACAAGCAAGTTTCTTTTAATACGAAACCTTGCTCCATCAACGGTGCCTGTACATTACAATAAGCATGCCGTTAGCTAGATGTATAACAACACTAATGCTACAGCATGTGAAACAGGAGTACCCTTTGTGTCGGTATCATTACCTTGTGAAGCACGCCACGCTCTGCTTACAACCGTGCTGCCTGGAAATACGCTGTGAACCTGTCCCCAGTGCCATAAGTGTTTTGAAATGTTATGGAACGTAAGCTGGACAGTAGTGCAGATGTGGGATAAATATAGAAAACACACTTTCATTTAGAAAAATAGAAAATAAACCTGATGATGAAAAGGGGTAAAAAAAAAAGCAGCTGTAGGTACTAAACAAAATGAAAGGTGCATTGCATGCCTTACCCAATTGAGTGAAACTCTGACCAAATTATTAATATTGCTCTCTGCGCGGGTCACATAATTGAAACATCCCATGTACATATGACATTCTGTATCCATTGTAGCTGCAGCAAAGCTGTTAGTGTTACCCATTTTTTTCTATTTTTGTATGTAACAATTAAAACAGTGTTGAGTCTATCTGAACCAATGGATATGTTTCTGTCATCAATGGTATGAACTGCCATATGTCATATGATGGGACCATGCTCGACAAAAAGAGACACTGAGCAAAATACAGTGAGCTATACAACAATTATTTAGGTGTGTCTGTGTAGTCTATCCTCGTAGATTTAATGGTACCTCTGAAATTGGTCAAATATTAAGATGGGACTATTTTCTTTTGGTGGAACCTGCTCTAAATCATTACACATATTGATAGTGTGTGTCTGACCGGAGTTTGGTGTAGAGAGAATCTGGATTTCATTAAGGACACGGAGGCTAGCATTATGAATTAACTTTTCTTGCCAAGCTCCTTGCAGCCATTCAAATAATGACATCACAAAACATAAGATTCCAGAACTAAAGAATGTCCATAACATATATAAACTCTGTCATGGCAGCCATCTTTATCTTTTAAGCTGCTCTGGACCCATAACACGTAAACTTTGATTTTTCCAAATGACCAACAAAATCCTCTCGCCAATCTCTTCTGGTTATCTGAAACAAACAATAAAAACTTTATTTACTTGTTCTTAAGTTTCTACTAATTAAATCAACACATCATGGAATCCTCTTAAATCCACCCCCCCTCAAAACACTTACCTGGGAAGGTGGGAGGGATGATGCTAGCCTCCGTGTCCTCAATGAAATCCAGATTCTCTCTACACCAAACTTGGAGAATCTACATTTCTTGACAGGATCCAAGGCTAGCATTATGCATGTTCAAAGCTGTGCAACAACCACAGATGAAACATGACCCAAAGGTTGCAAATAAGACCGTGCAAAAACATCAGCATTAGTCCAATCTGCTGCATGCAAGATCTCTTCCAAACGTCCACCTGACATGAATGCCTTACTTGCCATAGCACCCCTTACAAAATGTGCCCCAAAATCATTCATATCCACAACTTCTTCCAACATACAACCTCTCACCCATCTTGCAATGGTCGCTGAAGTAACCGTTCTATAAGGCTTCACATAAGAAATCAACAACTGATCGTCACCATGCCTTCTGAACTCACTCAACCTGCTCTCATACTCCTTTAAACAATTTACAACATACAACTTAGGATGATCTTCAAATCTAGGATAAAGGTTCGATGAAGACATGCATTTTGTCCTTCTAAAAATATTAAATAACACTCCATCTGGATTATAACATCTGTTACAAACATCCAAAGCTCGAACATCCAAAACTCTCCTAAAGGAAATAAGACACAACAAAGTTGCCAACTTACCTGACAACTGTTTTAGATTAAAAAATCTATTCATAGGCCAACCTTCAAACATTTGAAGTAACTTATTAACATCCCACAAACAATTGTATCTAGGTGTCAGTGGTCTCCGCAACCTTACACCCTTCATGACTCTACAGACTAACGGTTCTCTACCTACAGAGCAACCTCCCACTAAACTATGACCTGCAGCAATTGCAGACCTATAACAATTAATTGTTCTATAACTTAAACCCTTCTCATACAAACTAGATAAATAATTTGACAATTCTATGGCAGATGCCTCCACGGGATCCATATCCCGTTCCATGCACCAACAAACTTCTTCCATGCTCCAACATACCTCTTTCTGGTTCCTAGAGCCCAAGACTCCTTGAGCAACTCTTGAGCCTGCTCCAAAAGGCCTCTGAACTGCATACCTCTCCTGAAATCTTTCAAACAAGAAGGCTCAATGCCCCTTCCAAGACCAAAGGATGAAAACCCTCTTCTGCCCCTAGAAGAACATCCTCTGTTTCCGGAATCAAAAAGGGCTCTTCTATTGCCATTTCCAACAAACCTGTAAACCGTGCCTGTCCTGCCCAAAAGGGTGTCACAATTATCAACTGACATCTCTGCCTCCTCACTATCAACAATACTCTCTGAATCATCGCAAATGGGGGAAAGGCATACCCCGAACTTTTCTCCAATCTTTCTGAAATGCATCCACCTCCTCTGCTAACGGGTCCGGTCTCCAACTGTAATATCTTTCCAGCTGATACGTCAGCCTCGATGCAAACAAGTCCACTTCCAAAGGGCCCCATACATAAGATATTCTTTTGAAATAGATTACATTCAGCTTCCAATTGCTGTAATCTCTGAGATATCTCGAGTTCCCATCTGCCACAACATTTCCCAGACCGGGAAAATACTCTGCGTTCAAACCTATTTTCTGATCCAAACAAAAACTCCAAATCCTATTTGCCAACTGAGTCAGATTCCTTGATCTGCTGTCACCCAATTTGTTTATATAACGGACTGCCGAAACATTGTCCATCTTCAACAACACATTGAAATTTTTAAACTTCTTCCCAAAACTCCTTAAAGCATAAAGTACTGCTCTCATCTCTAAACCATTTATATGTTCCGACTTCTCTTCCAAAGTCCACTTTCCTCTTGTCTCCTGATCCTCTAAACATGCTCCCCAACCAAATAGATTCACATCTGTTTCCAAAACAAAATCTGGACAAATCCCCAAAATAGCCCTTCCATTCCAGGCCTCCAGATTCCCTAACCACCAAACTAACCCCTCCTGTGCCTCTATTGATAAAACTACCTGATCTTCATACCACAATCCTTTCCTCAGGGCCTCTGCTTTCAATCTCTGCAAAGCCCTGTAATGAAGCGGACCTGGAAAAACTGCTTGAATGGATGAATAAAATAAACCAATCACTCTTGCTAAACTCCTTAGAGCCACTCTCTCCTTTATTAACACTCCCTTCACTGCTGACTTTATCTTTACTACCTTCTTCTCTGATAAACTTAAAGTCTTCTTTACTGTGTCCACCACAAAACTCAAAAACTCCAAACACTGACTCGGTTCTAAGACTGATTTCTCCTTGTTTATGAAGAAACCTAATCTCTCCAAGAGATTCATTGTTAGTTATAACTAATTCTTCAAATCCTTCTGACTCTGAGACATTATCAAAAAATCATCCAGGTACATAATCAATCGTACACCTCTTTCTCTCAAAAACTTGGCTACAGGTCTCAACACTTTTGTAAAGCACCATGGTGCCGATGCCGGACCAAATGGGAGAGAACAAAACTGATAAAGCTCCCCCAACCACCTGAATTGCAGAAACTTGCGACTCACCTCAGCAACAGGAATAGTGTAAAAATACGCATCCCTCAGATCCAAATCCACCAACCAGTCTTTCTCTTGAAGAACATCCCTGAACAGATGGATTCCCTCCATCTTGAAATGCCTGTACACAACATACTGATTTAATCCTCTTAAATTTATCACAGGTCTCCATCCCTTTGCTTTCTTTTTCACCAAGAAAACAGTACTCACAAATCAGTGATCTTCCTCTGAAATCTTTTTAATTTCTCCTTTTCGCAACATCTCCAACACCTCTTCTGCTACTATTTCCTGCAGATCTCTCTGAAAAACTAGCTGCTTTGGTTCCTTCAACCGAATTGGCTCTTCTTCGAAATCTATTACATATCCTTTGACAAACTGAATAACCCAACTGTCCTTGGTAAGATACTCCCAATTCCTCACAAACCATTGTAACCTTCCCCCTACCTCGCAAGGGATAGAACCAGAAATGATCTTCGTACTCACCCTGAGTTCCTTGAGTGAACTGCGCACGCCCTCTTCCTTGACGCACTCTACCTGTTCTTCCCCTCTGAGGATAGAATCCAGTCGCTGACTGAAAACCCCTGAAAGCAGCATGTCCTTGCGACTGGTACTGAGCCCTGCTGAAAGACTGGCCCCAGCCCTGTCAAAAAACTCCTCTTCCAAAGACCTTTCTTAATGAAGATTGAGCCTTATCCAAAGTGGTGAAGGTTGAAACATATTTTCCAACCCCATTCACCAATCCTTCACCGAATAGATAACCATTCATATCTTCAGAAGGTTCTTTTTTAGCAAAGTCCCCCAACTTAGGATTTAGTCTCATTAGGACGGCTTTCCTTCTCTCAGCTGATAACGCAGAATTTGTATTACCCAGAAAACATATCACTCTTTGAGCCCAACCCCTCAAAAGCTCATTATCTATTTGAACACTCTTCATCTTGGCTTCCTCAGCCATGTCCAAAATACGTGCCAATGGCCCTAAGACATCCAACCAACGATCTTGGCACTGCTTAAGTGCTCTTTCTAATCCTTTTCTGGGGTCACACCCCATTTTAATAAGAAAACTAATCAAATCCGGATCCAAATCCAGAGTCAAGTAATTGTACGTGAACACTCTGCTCTCATAACAGTTCTTGCTTCCTTTTCTAGTGGTCCCCTTATCCAGAGTTTTAACAAAATTTCTCAAGAGGTAAAGGCCACCAGTCTTTGCCTCTAGGGTGACGAATCATCTCCGGACTAAACATATCCTCACCCTGAGGATCTTTAACAATTCCTTTCTCTTTCCTCTCTTTTTCCACTTTGTCCTTATCCAAACTCTATCGTCATCTAAATAAATATCAAGCACAAACTCATCTGTTTCCTCAACAAACTCCTGGTTTAGGAGATCCTCTTGATGCTTTTCTCCATCATTTGTGCCGCTTTGGACACCCTCTTTTGTGCTGCTTCGGACACCCTCCTCATTTGTGGTGCAAGGCTCACCTTGATTTCTCTTGAAAAATCTAACCCCTACTTCAATATTCTTTTCCTTTCTTGCCCTTTTACCATAACCTCTTACATCTCCTCCCTCCCCCTCCTCCAATGACCAATATTCATCCTCAGAGCAATCCGCTGCCCTTCCTTTCTTTTTCAACACACTTTCTAAAACTTCTCCCATAGAAGTTTTCATCTCCTCCTGCACAATCTTCCGTAAATTAGCATCTGCAGTCTGTGAAGAGTGAGTGCTCTTTCCAAACTCCATCATTAAACCTACACTAATTATTTATACTAAAAATAAATTCTTCTTTTTTTATATTTAACACCAAAAAATCATTTCACAGAGAGGCAACCCTTCAAAGGATAAAAATTATATATAACAATTTAGAATCCAGATAAATAGAAAGAAATTAGGTTCTTTTATTGTTGCAGGTTGAAAAGCAGCAGAGATGCAGCCAACGCGTTTCGCCCAACAGCGGGCTTCCTCAGGGCAAAAATCGGAACGTAATCCAATCCGGTACAGAACCTATCGATTCCCACAATTTCGACTTTAAATCACTTTGCCTTTAAACACCAATTCTCCTCAAATTTCCAAATTTGTACAGACAAAAGTAACCGGAATTCTTCGGTAAATCACCACGATTGAGGAAAATATTTTCTCCAAAGGTAAAATACAGTCACGAAAATTCACTACAATTGGTGAAATTTGCCAACAATCTTGAGGTGTAGAACGTTCTACACCTCAAGATTGTTGGCGGGTCCGGGAAACTAGGAACTCGGAGTTCCACGGAGCCGTTTACCGAAAAATAACTCATGTTCAGAAAATTTCACCAATTATAGTGAATTTTCGTGAGCAACGGAGATTCAAAAACGCTCGCGGCGCAACGGTAAAAACCTTTCTTTTCTCTCTCTCTTAATTTTTTTAAAACAAAACAGTTAACCTTAAAAAAAATTACCACACAGCCAACTAACTAGCCCACCATATCTCCCCACATAAAAAAACGGCCCATAGATTGGGTCCAAAAATACCTGAAAAGCGTAACACCAATTTAAACAAGATAAGCATCACTCAAAATACATGAAATGTTTAAAACACAATATAATTCTTAACTTTCATTAAATCAAATACAACTGCTACAGTAACATTCAATATTTTAAAATGATACTTATCTGACAAGGAGCAGCAATTAAAAGAGGAGGATGGCTGCTGTGACAGAGTTTATATATGTTACGGACATTCTTTAGTGCTGGAATTTTATGTTTTGTGATGTCATTCCTTGAATTGCTGCATGGAGCTTGGCAATAAAAGTTAATGCATAATGCTAGCCTCTGGTCCTGTCATGAAATTGGAACTGTAGATTCCTTACGTTCAATTCTATGATGTTCTTTTCTAATGCCTCTTTTTTATCAAAAAGATACATTGGTCTTCAAATTTGGTCAAAGGGATATTTGCGTAGCTCGGTGCTCCAGATAAACCCGTAGAGGTCCCGGTCTTTTACGAATAAGATTGGTCATCTCCAAAGAAGTAAATCGGCAGAAGTGAAGTAATTCCAATATGAATATTGGTTTGCATGCATATTCTCTTGTTGTAACAAAGCCCACTCTGCTGCATATATCCCTTCGTTGTGAGAAATTGAAGTGTATGGTGCAGTCACATCAAAAGTGCACAGCCACCAGGTATTTGACTCAGTGGTTGGTATTTTTGCCAGCTGTTTGAAGAAATCTGTGGTATCCTAAATGTATAATTTCAGTTTTGTACAAATGTCTGTAAGAAAGTATCCAGATACTTGCCCAATGGTTCATGCAATGAGCCATACCGCCATACTATTGGTCTGAATGGTGGATCCGTAGCAAATTTATGGATTTTGTGTAACGTGTACAATCTGGGCCTAAGATGGAAATCAGTAGTCAAAAAACGTTTAGTGTTTTCACTGATCCATTCAAAAGATAATGCTTTCTTCAAGATTTCTGACAAAATAGCAGCTGTTTCTGCAGTTCGATCGTGATCAAGATGCATGCACATATTCTCATCTAAAAACTGTGCCAGCCCGTTGGTCTCGTAGTAAACATGATCCATCACCACCTTAGCACCTCCTTTATCTGTGTTGGAAGGTCAGATTTTTGTTCTGAGACAAAGATTTGAGAATGCCTTGCTCTTTTTCAGTGATATTTGTTTTATTTTATGTGACTGAAAATTGAGTTTCTCCACCATCACAGCACGCTCAAACGCAGTTTACGTTTTCAGAAATGTGTGTTTTTTTTATACATGCTAATTGTATGATTATGATTATGTTTTCTGTGAGTGCATTATAATACATCAGTCAATTAGATCATGGTTCCTCTCAGTGACTATTAAACAGTGCAGGCCGCTTTGGAAATTAATTTATAGATGCAAATGGCCTGGTGCATAATTCTCCCTTGTGACAGCCTGGACTATTATACTGCCTCCGCCCCCTCTCCTACATAACAGCCCTCCAGTACTGATTGGCAGCTTATCTTTAATTTCTTGTTTTAATTGCAAATAATTTACAGTTAATTATGTGCTATTTTAAACTTTCTATATATGCCACATTTCAGTATGTCCTGTGTTAGGTGTGGTTACGATAAAATAAGTGTTTGTCCTGATAGTCTCACAATTGTTGCACAAAAGACTGAAATGCTGACCGTGAAACTTAGAAATACATTCTAATACAATAAATTAACAGTTAACTATCTTCAAGTAAGTCATTCTCTATTGCACAACAAATTTTTGTACAGCTGTATATACTCAAAGCATGTTGGTACCTTTTATATCCCTAGAATTGAACAGTATCATCTGGCATGCATTGAGAAATAAATGGAAGAAAGACCTGGCAACCTGCTGAATACTAAAATATAGAGAAGTAAACTGAGGATTAAAAGAAGGCAGTAGTGTCATTAATCCTCAGCTTCTTCAGCTGCATCATTAGTAGTGTAAGAGGTTGCCATTGGGCTGGTCCATAGGTCAGGGCCATGCTAAAACTTCAAAATGTGTTTTTATGCGACCTCTCCATTTTGATACGAGGTTTTCATAAAAAAACAGAGTTATAGCATGACAAAATTGAAGAGTGGGGGCTGGGGTGTCAAAGGAGACATGCTTTATGGCAAAGAGAAAGAAATGGAAATTATGAAAATAGTAAGAGAAAAGGCAAAATTATGGGGAAGGAATAAATAAGATGGAGACAAAGAAGCGACAAAAGGTAAAGGGATAGTGAAAGAAAGCACAGAAGTACTAAAGAAGAAAAGTTTGAAAGGAAGGAAGCAAGGAGGGGCATACAAATCAATGTAGAGAGAAAAAGGAAGGAAGGAAGGAAGGTAGGAAGGAAGGAAGGAAAGGAAGGAAGGAAGGAAGGAAGGAAGGAAGGAAGGAAGGAAGGAAGGGAGGGAAGGAAAGGAAGGAAAGGAAAGGAAGGAAAGGAAAGGAAAGAAAGAAAGAACTGTGGACATAGGAAACAGGTTAGAGTTCCGGCCACGGCTCAACATCCTGTGATTAAAGGCAAATTACTTCATCTCCTCTTGCCCTAAAGATATGAATTATAGTTTGGTGCACATGTAAATTTCTCGAATACTATTGAGTCCATTTGCACTATATAAAACTGCAAAAAGGAAGTAAAAGGGAGGGAGGAAAGATGAACGAGAATAAATAAATAAAGGGCAAAAGACAGTGAGGAAGAAAGAAAGAAGAAAACAACAAAAATAAAAGAAGGATCTCAGGAAAAAAAAGAAATAATGTAAGAAAGAAAGAAAGGGAAAAGCAGAAAGGAATAAATGTGGAAGAGATAAAAGAAGAAACAACAAGGAGATGACAAAGAAGAGAAGAATCAAAACAAGTTTAAAAAAGGAAGAAGGAAAGAAAGAGAGAAAGAAAGAAAGAGAAAAAGAAAGGGCAAGTGGAGGAAGGAAGGAAGGAAGGAATAACAACAAAAAATGAAGGAAGATAGGAAGAAAACATAAAGGTATTAAAAGTGGATATAAGATAAGATGGAAGTAAAGAAGGAACAAAATAACAAACAAGGGAAGGAAAAATAGAAGGAAGGAAGAAAGAAAGCAAATAAGAAATAAAAAACATAGAAATAGAAAAAAGAAAGGAAGACAGCAATAAAGAAAGGAAGAAAGAAAAGGGTAGAAGGTATGAAAAGGTGAAAGGAAGAAAGAATTAGTAAAATGAATATACAAATGTAGAAAGAATTAAGGAACAAACCAGGGAAAAATGAACAAAGAAAATAAGGATATGGAGAAAAAAGGTGGAACCAATACAAGAATGAAAGAAAAGAAGACAGAAATGCATAAACAAATAAGAAAAAGGACGCAAGAAAGAAAGTAAGAGAGAAAGAAGAAAGAAAGAGAGTACAATGAGTAAGAACAAAGAAAGAAAACTTTAATAAATAACATGTCAGCTCGATGATTGATCGGGAACAGTTCGATGCCAAAAGGGGTCCACCTCTCGACAGCCCCAACCCTGAATGTTAAGAGCACACGTTCTGCCCGCAATAGACGATCAACAACAATTTCCACTGAATTAGCAACACCGGGAAGTTCCCGGTCAAGGTGGTGCATGTGCACTCTTACCCTACTCAAGCTGAAGCAAGGATCAGCAGCATTGTCGGCGCTGCTCCAACAGGGAATAACCAGCAGCTTGTTCTTCATCTGTGGCTGCCTTTAACCAGCCTTCCTCTTCCAGTGGAGACGCCACATGATCGGGGCAATCGCGGATACGTCCGCTAAGCCTCATGGGAGATGTAATCTCCTTTTCCCGGCGCCGAACGCAGACCGCGTTGCAGCGCCATTCCACTGCCGAATCGGCCACCGATGCTGAGCCCCCACCTCGGGTCCACCAACCAGACAGCCAGGACCAGATTTCACCACCGCAGATTAACAGAGATGCGTCCCCCTCTCCCGCAGGTACGTCTTTGTTTTCAGTCCTACCGGGATCCGCCAGAGTTGTCCTGAGATGTGCAACAGCACATGATGAGAAGAAAGACAGGTGGAAGAAAGAAAGAGTAGGGAAAAAAGTAAGAATAAAAATTAAAGAAGGGGAGATGAAAAAGAAATGTGCTGATGAAAGACAGGAAGAAAGGTGACAAGAAAAAAAGAATCCATGAAAGAACAAAAAAGTAAGAAACAAATAGTATGGGGAAAAAAAGAAGAAATTTAAGAAATTAGGTTACTGGTTCAGGGGGTTGAAACCCTTCTCAAGCAGCAGCCACGATTCCTGTCAGGGTGAAACACAAGCAAACCCCAAATTAACTTGTGTTAAACCCTCTGGTAGCTTGGCAAAAAAGCTGTCAGACTTAACTTAAAGGAAATGTGTGAAGTACTTATGCAATTCTTCAAACAATAATAAAGTGAAAATACAATCCAAGAAAGATACCACACCAATTTAGAAAAATAGATTACAATTTAATAAATTATTTGAGACCAAAATATAAAAAAATCCAATCAGTAGAATCAGAGATTTTAAATATTTCAATGAAAAAAATGCCTAGAAGTGCAAAGAGCCAATTTTGGTCATCTGGTCGCGCCGGATCAGGACAAATCCACAAGTTTCGGTCGACTACAATGCTGTGCGGCCTGGAAACAGGGACCAAGTTAGGCCCACTGAACAAAGTACCTTAAATCCTGGTTGCAAAGCGTAGTGAGATTCTGCATAAAGGAAGCTTCACGCAGTGGTGGCTCGGAGGAAGCTGTGGAGCTGCGATGCCCAGTCTTTTGTCGTCTTCCAGGATGCTGTCGACGAGGGGCTTGTGATGCGAAGGCCTACATCGAGGATGCATCGCACAGTGGCGGTTCCGAGGAAGCTGCGATGTGAAGTCCTGCATCACTGTTGAGGATACCGTCGATGAGGGCATTTCCTATGGGAGAGGTATGCCTTGCAGTAGTGAATAAAACCCTAGGGCGACAAATGTCTTAAAAAGAAGGGGGTAGGCCTGGCAAAAGGTTTATTTTGCCAGGTCGAAATGGCAGTTTAAACTGCCCATGCTTTTTGCAGTGGCAAGCTTAAGACAAGTTTAGAAGGGCTACTTAAGAATGAAAGAAGAAAGAGTAAGAAACCAGAAAAAACAAAACAAGAAACATCAAGAAGAGGGAGAGTAAAGAAAGAGTTAGAGAAAATAATGAACCTGGAGAAAAATCACAATTATACTAACTATCCCTGACATAATGGTGACCTGGGAATAAGATTGCCATCCTAGTCATACCTTAAACATCCTTGCCGTTATATAGGCCAATAGAGACATGAGTTTGGCTATCTCTGGCTTGTGGTGCAAACCACTAACGTCTGATGGGCATCCTGGCATACGGTGGGAATATTTTGCTTTTGGTGGCTAGCTCTAGCATATGATGTGCATCCCAGGAATATGTATGCTGTACATGCATATATAAGACAGATCCTGTCCATATGGACCAGTCGTTCCAGTGAACAAGTGAATTAACAATCGCTGTTTACTGTCATGCATCAGCTCTGAGTTTTCACTAAAGATTATTTAAGGAGACCCACACTGTCTGCATGCTGACACAGAAGGGCAGGTGATGTAAGTTTCTGAATTCAGTGAAACCATGCCACATCACAAGGTGGGTGTCTCTTAAAACCACCAAGAGCACATTTTAGTAAAATATGTGAATCGATGTAGAAATGGGATGAGACATGTGCAACTTTCCTGTTCAAAAGAATGCTAAGCATTTTCTGGAAATGGTTTACCCAAGTCAATTCAGAAGAGGTTGACAGCAGATGAGCATGTTACGATTTGAGTACATTTCACCGCGGTCAAACACCGATGCATTCTCAGCACTGGTGCTTGCCCTACGGCGCTTGCAGTTTTTTTACAGCAGTGCCCCCACGACGCCTCACTCCCCTCCCTACCCTGCCTATAGACATTCCACTACCTCCAAATACAGCACTATTTAATTAGGTGGTGCAGTGCAGGCGGTGAAATGACTCTCATCAAAATAAATGCAGCACACATTCTGCAAAGCACCTGCTAATAACCTTGTTGGCTGAACCTTGGGGAGAAAGGGGGTTCATCTGTACGAGAGGTAGCTGACCTTTTTTGAAAATTATAGTACAGGACAAAATCAAACATCGAGGTGTTTTGAATTTATCAGTTGGCATAATTATGGCCTACCCTGAGGTCTCCTGAAAAAATTGTGAATATTTTTGTGCTTTCCATATCAAAACAATCCGCTTATACCGGTACGTACCAAGGATGATTCCCTGGTAATTATCACCAGTTTTGACCCGCCAAAATTTAGGTTTGCAGACAAAATATCAAAAAAAATATTGAGATGCAAATATATTGAGTTGATAATATTGTGTTGCGTAAATATCATGTGCAAAAATATTGTTTACAAGAATATTGATGACCTTACACATTTTCAGGATTATTGATTTACCATCCCCCCGGAACACCTGGACAATTTCTCAAAGCATTTAGCAAAACTGTTGCCAACTTAGCTAGTTCTCCCTCTAATTTCACGGTTTTGGGAGATCTCAATCTGCACTTAGAGGACCCCAATAACTGTCATCTCCGAGTTAGTCATAAACCTCTTAGCGCTCCAGTTCCATCAAAAAGTGTCGGGAAGTACTCATATTAAAGGCCATCTCCTGGACCCGATCTTCACTAACAATGAGGAACTCTCAGTAGAGGCACCAACTCAACTTCCATGGTCAGATCACTTCTTGATCCCCTTGTCATGGGCCATTACGGGGCCACCGACCTCATTTAATAAGATTATTAGTCAGGAATGTCCATGGTCCAAACTTCCCCTCGAATAGTGGATCTCAGTTCTGGATGCCACCACACCTTCTAATGATTCAAACCGACTGTGGCCAATGATATGTTTAACAAATGGATCGAGCTTTCGCTAGATCATGCTCTCCCTAAACAACCATGCCTCAAAAAAGTCAGGTCTAAGATTTCGCCATGGTACTCGCCGAAGCTCCGCAAACTTAAACAAGCTTGTAAAAAATTAGAAAGAGAATGGAGAAAGGACTATGCAGCTCCCAGGAAACAAAAATATAGGGAGGCTATTAAAATTTATCAAGCCGAAATTAAAAGGGCACAAGCCGCATACTACGGGAAAAAAATCGTTCTTGCCTCCAATGCGCCTCGGGAAATCTTCCGTATTGCTAAAACCTTCATTAAACCCCCGCACCACGAGCTACCACAGATGGCGCCCTCACCCGTTGCAATAACCTGGCAGAATTCTTCTACAAGAAGATTCTTGATATAGCTTACATTTCCTTGCGCAACCACTCACAAGGACCTGTATTCTATGGATATGCACCCCTCAGGTACTCAAGGAATGCTGGATCATATCCCTTTACTTCATCTTAACTCTGTAGAATCCATCCTGGCCTGGGTTAAATCAGGATCATCTAGGGATCCAGCCCCCCCCTCATGTTCTGAAATTAGCACCTGGTACAATTCTCCCAGTGATCCGAGAATTGATCAACACCTCCATCTCTGCGGGAGTGGTTCCTCCACCATGGAAATGTGCCATGGTAAAAGCATTACTAAAAGAAAACAATCTGGACCCAGGGACCCTGGGGAATTATCGGCCTATTTCCCTCCTCCCAGTGATCAACAAAATCCTGGAGTGGCATTTTAACTCAGTGTTATCCGGGTTTCTAGAATCAAATAACTTGCTTCACTCTTCACAGACGGATTTCTGGCCCCTACATCGGACGGAGACAGCACTCCTAGCGGTGGCTGAAAAGTCCAGGAGGATCTTGGATCAGGGGCTATCATTCTCCTGGATCTCAGTGCCGTCAACCATAATATCTTGACCCTCAGACTCAGGAGACTGGGAGTGTCGGGTGTTATTATTTGGCAACAATCCTTCTTAGAAAACAGATCCTTTCAGGTCTTCGAAGGAGAAGCTGTGTCTAAGTGTATGGCCTTCAGCTGCGGTGTGCCTCAGGGATCCTCCCTTAGCCCCACGTTATTTAATATATACATGAGGCCACTGACTGAGATAGTCCAACCACTTGCCATAAAAATCGTCACATTTCCGATTATACACAACTTGCCATGGCCTAAAACTGCCCAGAAAATTCATCTGCAAGCTTAGGCCCTTGCTTAGAGGAGATTGCCAAATGGTTGGAGCTCTCATGCTTACAATTGAACGGAGACAATACGAAGCTCATGCTCCTAGGCAACTCCCCAACTTCTAAACAGGGTTACTGTGGCCAAATTGTTTTGGCCCTGCCCCACCACCAAAGAATCAGATTAAAAGTCTTGGCATGTGGCTGGATCGCTCCCTGACTCTTGGGCACTAAACAGCGAAACTGTCTGCAACATGCTAAGGCATCATGAGGATGCTTTGGAAAGTTCTACCTCTACTCCCGTTCCTGGCAAAAGGATAATGGTCCAGGCTTTGAGTCTCTCACGCATGGACTATGGAAATGCGCTCTATCTAGGAGCTCCTAAGGCCATTACAACCAGAGTACAGATCATTCAAAATTGTGCAGCCTGTTTGCTCCTAGATTTCCCTTATCTGCAATCTGCCAAACCTGCATTGAAAACTCTACACTGGCTGCCAATATTGGAGAGAATCAAATTCAAAGCACTCTGTATTACCCATAAGTCTTTCTGGGGAAAGGGACCGGCGATCAATCAATCTATGATCATCCCTTACCACCCTAACAGAAGCCTCCGCTCGGTGAACATGTTGCGCGCCACTTTGCCAAAAATAAAGAGAGGAAAAAGCTCTTTTTCCTATAATGCGGCTAGGCTGTGGAATGCCCCCCCCCCCCACATACGTCAGGAATCCAGCCATCTGTATTTTTGGAAATTACTTAAAACATGGCTTTTCAAAGTCACTACTCAGTAAAGGTGTTGTCTTGGTCCGCATCTGCAAACAGCGCTGGGATGCCTTAGGGTAGCTATGCGCTCTATAAATGTTTCTTTCATTTCAGATAGCGTATGTTAAAAATATTTATGTTGGGTAGTATCAATGTTAAAATATCTATGTTGTTAATATCATTAAAAAAATTGTTGTTAATAATATTGCTTTTTCTTATTTTTATGTATTTTGGTATATATTTTAATTTTATATCTTGTTAATTGTTTGTATAATAATTCTTAAGGTTTTTTAATATAGTTTATAATTTATTAGTTGCTTTTGAATTTGATTTAATAGATTATCGTTATTTTTAGTGCTGTAAGGTTTATAGGGATACAGGGTGGGAAGTAAATTAATTATAATTAATTAATAATTATTTTTTATTAATACTAATTCGTTCATTGATAATTATGTTACTTGTGTGATTAATGTTTTCGTTACGTTTTAGGTGCGGGTTGTGGGTTTTGTAGCGATATAGGGTGTCAAGAAATGTAATTATACTTAATTAATTTTTAATTATGATTCATTAATTGACGATTAATTATGTAAATTGTGTAATTAATTTACATTGTTGTTTGTATTTTGGTGTGGGTTGTTGTTTTTTGGAGTGATATAGGGTGTGAAGGAAATTAATTATAATAACTAATAATTAATGTTTTATTGATAATTATTGATCATTATTTAATTGATAATTAATTATGTAATTTGGGTAATTAAGATATTTTTAAAGTTATATATCAGGTGTGGGTTGTTCGGTTTGCGGGGGTAAAGGGTGTGAAGTTTATAAAATATAATTAATTTATTATTAGTTAATTGTTATTAATTATTTAATTGATAAATGATTATGTCAATAAGATATTTTTAAATTCATATACTGGGTGCATGTTGAGTTTGTAGGGATAAAGGGGTGGGAAGTTCGTTCAATATAATTATTTTATTATTAGTTAATTGCTAATAATTGTTTAACTGAAAATTAGTTATGTAAACTCTGAAAGTCTTATAATTTTTAACATATATTTTAATTGTGTGTTGTTGCGTTTGTAGAGGTATGGGGTAGAAAGTTATGATAAATGTAAACAAATGTATTTATTTGTGAAAAAGTGTGTAATTTATTATATGTGTTAATTATGTCATGCTCTTTATTTGTAAATAGCATTATATTTGTTGGTTGTTGTGAATGTGCGACTATAGGGCCTGATTATGATGATGGTGAGACTGCTACCATCACGTCGTCGGTGGCGGTCCTACCGCCATCCAGCCCATTGGTTGGACTGCCGCATTAGGATGCCGGCGGTCGGAGCTCGGCTGTCGGGGGAAAGACTGCCGCGTCCAACAGGATCAAGGATTCCGTCAGTGCGGCGGTTGGGCTCCCATTCCCTGCAGTGAGGGTGGTGCCTGCTCAGGCACTGCTTATGGATTACAATGTTGCTTTCCGCCTGCCCTTTCATGGCGGTTGCCCCTGACCATGTGGCAGGCCATGCATGGTGCATGCCACATAGTGCAGGGATGTTTTAAATGTGTATATTTTGAATTTCGGAGTGTGCTGCACCCACAGCACATGCCGAAATAGAAAATATTGTAATTGTAATTGCATTTATATAGTGCTTACTACCCCTGATGAGGCGTTGCGACTGCCGTAAAGGTGGTCGCAACGTAATGCAGGCAGTGGGACAGCCGACTTCTAGTCGGCGCTCCTGCTTCTGCCGCGGTGCCGGTTGGACGAGAGTCCGACCGCTATCGTAATCAGGCCCTAGTGTTGTATTTTAATTACATTAACATTATTTGCTTTAATTTAAAGTATCTATTAAACATTTTAACAAATAAGTAATTTTCTTCTTTTTTGAAATTTTATATATATTTTTATATTTAAATATTTATATTTCTTGTTATTTAATGTAGTTATTTAAATATTGTATTTATTTGAAGTGAACTCTACTGTTGTACTAACTGGAGTGGAAATAGTAAAACTTACCACTCCCCAATCCGACACTTTCCCTATTGTTGCACAGACTGGAGGGGGAATAGTAAATTTGACCCCTCCTGTGTCCAACCTTTTCCCTAATATTGCACAGACTGGAGTGGGAATAGTAAACCTTACCCCTCCTGAGTCCAACCTCTCCACTGTTGCACAGACTGGGTGAAAATAGTGCAGTTTACCCCTCTACAATCCAACCATTTCCCTACTGTTGCACCGACTGGAGTGGGAGTAGTACATTTTACCCCTCCGCAATCCAACGTTTTCCCTACTGTTGCACCGGCTGAAGTGGGAATAGTAATTTGTATCCCTCCTGATCCCAGCGCTTTCTCTATTGTTGTACAGACTGGAGTGGAAACAGTAAATTGTTACCCCTCCTGAGTCTAACCCTTCCCTACTGTTGCACTGACTGGAGTGGCAACAGTAATTTGTACCCCTCCTGAGTCCAATGCTTCCCCTACTGTTGCACAGGATGGAGTGGGACCAATACATTTTACCACTCCTGAGTCCAACGCTTTTCCTACTGTTACACAGGCTGGAGTGTGAATAGTAAGTTTTACCCCTCTACAATCTATCATTTTCCCTACCGTTGCACAGACTGGAGTGAGAATTGTAAATGGTTACCCGTCCTGAGTCCAATCCTTTCCCTACTGTTGCAATGACAGAAGTGGGAATAGTAAATGTTACCCATCAGCAATCCAAAACTTTCCCTACTGTTGCACCAACTGGAGTGGGAACAGTAATTTGTACTCCTCCTGAATCCAATGCTTTCCCTACTATTTCACAGGGTGAAGTGGGAATAGTAAATGTTACCCCTCCTGAGTCCAATGCTGTCCCTAATGTTGCACAGACTTGAGTGGGATTAGTAATTTTACTGTTGCAGAGAATGGAGTGGCAATAGTATTTGTATTATTTATTCTACATTTTTATAATTCTGTTTATATTATTTTAATTTATATTATTATGTTGTTTCTGTGTATTTAAAATTAGATTATGTTTGTTTAGTATTTTTTAATGAATATATATTTATTTGTTAGATTTTTAATGTTTACAAAAAATGTGCACTTTGTTAAATGAAAAGTATTATTTTGATAATAGTTTTAAATTATATATGTTTAAATAAACATACACGCGTAGGTACACAATACTTTTTTTACATAAGTATAACATTTATATATTTTTAATACTTTCAATGTATTTAATTTTCATTATATTACTGTTAAATATTAATATGTGTAATGTTTATTATTTTTAACTATATATAAGTTAACAAGTGATGTTTTTGTCTATGACATTAGTGTACAAAATATTTTTTTCTACATTCATGTTATTTACATTATAAGTAATGTTTAACAATCTTTTTCTTTTTCATATCTTTGACACAATATTTACATACCACGCTATATGAGGTTTCAATATTTTGTCACTGAACTAAAATGTATCCAGGGTGCAGATTTTATCACACCCGGTAATCAACCATTGCGATAACATCCGCCAAACTCATAAATCTGATAAGTGTGGTAACAAAAGTTACCCTACATAACAGAATTATCAAGAGCAAAGTGAAGAAAATAATTCTACTTACTCGTCATCGTGCGATGAATGTAAACTCCTCGTTCCTCTGAATATTTCTTTTCCCAGAGTTGATCTAAAATGAAAATGAATATAGGTTAATTTCCCATTCTAGTGTGTGTTGTAATATGAAACACCTTAGTGACTGTTCCTGTACAGTGTTCTGAGAATTGAAGCAATTGCATTATCCCCTCTAATTGTGCATTTTTGCTCGCTGCCTCTTTTGAAGTTTTCATTATTCAGGGTTGTAGTGAAATTAAATTCCTGATTCTTGTAATATAAATGCAGATTAGCTGATAGTGTTTAATACAGTAGCTCACATGGATGTAATTAAATATCTTCGAAGTTGTTTCCAGATTGTGCTGTATTTAATGAGACTTTGGGGACTAGGAGTATCAAGCAATCCATAATGCAGAGGACATCTCTGAAACAAAACATCTGTTCTCTAATTTATTTGTTCTCATTTGTCTTGTGTTTAAAAGGTGGCCACTGGTTTCTTCTGAACATTAGCTGATAATGGTGGACAGGTCTAAGGGTAATAGCAAGGATACAGGAATGGAGAAAAGTCATAGAAGACAGATGCTAGATAAGATGAGGATCCTTGAAGGCTGACGATATGTGAGACCCTGGGTGAACGATTGGGTCAGAACCAGGGGGCACAAGTCGGGGGAACACACAGGAACACATCGTCTACCAACTATTCTCACAGGGTGGATGCTGTCCCCCCGCCAAGAACTTGGGCCCCACAAAAATATGCAGAACTTGTCACGGTGTAATTTTCAGACACCGCGACACGCTCAGCAGTGCCTGTAAGTTGTCTGCTTTCCATTCCCAGCTGCGAAGTGCTGGCGGTGAGTGGGCTTTTTACTCACCTCCAGCTGGGCCAAAGATAAAGGCAGAAGTTAAGGGGCCATTCAGGCCTCCTTTTGTTTGAATATCCTGACTGGAGGCGACCTGGAATCTCACACTTACATTTAAATGCCATGGAGGGGAAACAAAGGCACACATCTTGTTATCTCTTCAGAGGTACTTAAGGGAGGCATGCTTTTACCTTTGTTCAGTCCTTGTATATAAGAGATGCATGCACTGCAAGAATGTCAGGTGTGTTGGCCCGTCCCAGTATTTACACAAATAACAACTTCAACAGCACTATTTCATATCTTTTCTAGAACTACGCAACCTAATGAAGATGGTCAGAGCTCTTTACGTAACACACACATTATAAATTGACAGTAAATCATGTACATGTGTAAATCAATGTACAAGATGAGTTACATGAGACAGTGTTACAAGGTGTAGGAGTCACATGTCCTTCACAGCTCACTGTGCTATATTACAAGGATTATTATTTATGAGCCGTAGGTAACAAAAGGATCTCTGTGTTAAAAGCAGTAAACCACTTTGCTATCTACTTAAAATACAGATCTGTCATCTGCTTGTTACATGATGTTCTTTGCAGGAGACACATTAATCCTCTATGCTACTTTGATTCAAATCTGGGGCTTCACAAAACACGGATCCCTCCAACAAATGAATTAAACTCCAGAGTTATCTCACCATTATTACTATTCCCTGAGATTTACTGGGCACCTTTACAGCAGATGCCTTAACCCATAAAATATTTTAAAATGCAGATTTTGCGACCAATCAAGCAGAGCAGACATACTGCCATGCTTCTCCTTGTTGACAATTTCGATGCGACACCGTTCAAAAAACATACATGTATTAGTTGAAGCCCAGATTTTGAGTCCGAATTGAGCCACTTTTTTGGCACAACCCCGGCGATAAATCTAATTTGTTAAATCTCATAATGTGCTTAAATGTACTAGCGATATACCTGATAAACATTAATGAGGTCTTACTATCTGATGTCACTTGTGATGTCACATCCAGTGAGGTCCCTTCCTGTTATGTCACGTGCAATGTCACTCATCATGAGCTGTGATGGCACGTGTCATGATTTCACTTGCATACTATACTCCCTGACCAGGTTAGATGCCCCACTTCTGTTTTTTAGGACTTGTGCCCTGATCAGAACGTCTAAAGGGCAGTAACAGAATGTGACAATGACGCTAGAGAGCAGGCCTGAGTGAAATGTAAATTACTCTGGTATGATCAGCATAACTCAAATAATTTCTGTCTTATGCTTATTATGCAAGGTTCCTGAAACTTGGCCAAATCTCGTAATTATATCGCAAAATCAAAGCATAGAAATGCTAGCAACTAGAACGCGAGTGACTGTTGTTCGCGGCCTTTGTGTTTATCATGCTTTTTTGTTGTTGCACAAAATGTATCGTCAATGCATTTCATTTTAAAATAAAGCGCTAAATGCTCTATTTGCATTTCACATAACTACCCAAAATGTCCCACAATTTAACATCATTAGAAGAAAGTACAGTGTGCACATTTTTCATACCCTGTGAGAGGTGCAATGGATACGATTTAATATCTTCTATGTGTTTCTTATAATGCTATTCCATAGCATTCCACACATGCTGCGCCATGCACAGCCAAGAGACGGGACTGTAAGTTAAGAGGGACGTACTGGAGGCCATTTTGGTGCTATAATGACTACCAGATGGGTTAGCGCGAGTGGTAATTCAGGGTCAAAGTCAGGTCAGAAGAGATGTGGAATGTGTGAGGCATAGATCATCATGATTTAAAAGTGACAGTTGGTCGTAAAATGATGTTTTTTATTGGAATGCTGGGATGTATTTATCTTATTTCTAAATACTGCCACGTTTGGTAATAGTTGTATGTCACACTGTTATATACAAAAAATATTGCCGGACATAAGTATCATGTCCTAAATATCATTTATAAAAATATATTGGCCCTTCGGCGCAGATTTTCTGTTATTACCTTCACTTCAGTGGATATTTAGAGTATGATATTTATGTCAGGCGATATATTGTCAAGAAAATTCTGGTACCTCACCCCGTCGATACGGGAGGCCAGAAGCCTGTGTTGCAGAAAGATATAGAGGTGCAAGTGAGTTGATGTGGGTGAAGGTGACGAATAGCCTTTTCTTTTGTGTCGGCATTTCCCAACTAGGGGTGGGGGAAATGTTTCATTCCACCCGCGGAAAAATGTGAATGGCGCAACAAACCAATACTGAAATTTCTAGCACTGTTTTCTCCAAATATGTTCAACAAGAAAACCCTGCAGAATCTTCCTAAATGGAAGGGATTGTTGCCCCATCAGTTTTAAAGTTCAGCTACCACCATAGAGGCATGTATGTGGTGCATAATGTCATCACAGACCATCGGACATAAAAACGGGAACCTGTGTTTCTTTAAGTCTCAATGGGGGATATGTACAAGGACTGGCGATAACTACCGCTAACGCTAGTTAGCGGCAGTTTTCTTAACGCTGTGTACCACTGAAAACTATTGCCTTGTTAGCGAGGTATGTACAATACATTGCTACATGGCGATAGCTTCAGGGATCAGAGGTGAAAACTGTCGCTAACATTAGCGTGATGGCAATAGGAATTCCGGCGTTAGCAGGCGAAAACCAACGAAAGCCCATTTGCGGCAAAAAAACTCACGTTAGCCCAACATACGTTTTTTTTGCCTCTATAGCCAAAAATAGCTTATCAGTTGACCTCCAATGAAAAATAGACAAAAAAACAATGGGATGCAGAATGGAGCCAGGGCTAAGTGCAGCACAGATCAACAACCTCCACAAGCCCCCCAACATCCAGGATGACCAGCCAGAGTCCCAGGGGAAGAGGAAATGCAGGGCTACATCCATGAAAAGAGGTGCATCGCGGTGCAACACCAGTGATGCATCACTTCTCATTGCGCACTCTTCGCAACACCATGGCATCCAAAACCTTGAAAACGCGGACAGTCTCTGGGGCCTAGAGGCCCCTCTGGTCCTGCGTCTGGAGCCTGGATGCCTCGCTGGTCCTGCGTCTGGAGCCTGGATGCATCGCTGGTCCTGCATCTGGTGCCTGGATGTCTCGCTGGTCCTGCGTCTGGAGCCTGGATGCCCTGCTGGTCCTGCGTCTGGAGCCAGGATGCCTCGCTGGACCTGCGTCTGGAGCCTGGAGTGGGATGCAGAGGTGCTGTGGAGTCGATGAGCCGTGGCGGTAGACATTGAGGTGCGGCGATCGCCCTTACCTGGTGGTGAAGTCTGGCAGGGCACACTGCGACACGTTGCTGACCTGTGTGAGAAGACCGCTGTGAGAAGGGGGCCTGATATATGCTGTCCACTAGTTCTAGTAGGCACCTTGTATCAGTCCAAACAACCCCTTATGGTGATAGGTTAAAGACAATCTTTATTGAAAGCTATCCTAGTGGTAGCTATGGAGAGCAACCTTCAGGCTAAGTCTTGAAGGAATGTAAAGCAGCTTGTTTTACCAGTCTATAATCTCTTGAATGATCAAATGAAAGCACACCCCTCTAGTCTCTTTATGAGACTGGAGTTCGAAGTACTTAAGTTACAAGTGAGCAATCATCAGTAATAGCACAAATACATGTTTGGCCCTAGGGGCGTACCAAACCATATACCAATAAAGTGGTATAAGAACCACGACTGAACTAGACACAAGTCCTAGAGCCTGTAGAATCGCTGGGACCCCAAGGAACCACCCAAGGTAGTGACACAGGGGACCCACGGGGACTGTATGCAGTGTGTGAACACAACCGCGGGTTCCCGTTATCTTCTATGGGCAATGTCGCGGTTGGAAATTTAAAGATTATGGACACTTCTAATAGAGTCAGGACCAAACCCTTTTGGAATTAAGACGTTCTAGGGCTAGCACCCACCGGAGCACCGGAGTACTCGAGTTACCTCACCCAGGGAAGCCGGGTGCATAGGTGTCTTTTGGTGTCGGGTCGAGTCGTCGATTGCAATGGAAGCCTGCAAAGAACTGCTGCTGCCGTGAAGTGGAGAAGTGTCTGAAGAGATCCAAGCCTGGATCTAGGAAGGAAGGAACCTGAAAGCAGAGGGGACAGAGTCTGGGTCACTTGCCAGTGACCGAGGGCAGGATGGACCAATGCCCACACATGTCGGGTGCTTCTGGTGAGTTGATGGGTGTCTTGTCTCTTCAGCCACGAGGTCCAGGAGGCGTCGACGAAGTCCACGAGCCGGATTCGAGCTGTCCCACAAAGTCTGTTGAGTGATGCAGTATCGGCGACCAGAATGGACCCAACAAGCCTTGTCAACCGCAAGTCACAAGAATTCAGAGAAAGGACTGCGGTGCAGACCAGCAAGGTCTGAGGGACTCACCCAGCAAGGGTAAGTCAGGGCACGTCTGGAGCAACCAGGAAAGCCCAAGCAGAAGAGGAGTTGCCTTCGTGGGGACCTGCTATCCAGCGAGCTAGTGATCGCGAAGGAGCCTCAAGTGGTCGCACTTGAAACTGACCCACGGGTCACTCGTGGAGTGGAGGCCAGCAATTTTTGGTGCGGGAGGTGCTCAAGGCTGTGGCTAATTAGAGCCCAAAGCACAACTTCGAGGAGGACCAGGAAGATAGTGTTGCTGCAAAAGTTCACGGTGTCCAGGGGTCTCGGTTCCACATCACCCACGATAGCCACGGGCCTCAGCTTTGCTGTGGACTCAGGGTAGCCTCGAGGAAGTCTGGAAATCTACCTCTGGTGATGCAAAGACTTTGGCGTCCGGCGGGAGCTTCAGCGATGCAGACCGGTCAGTTGCTTCTTTGGTGCCTGCCAAGCAGGGGAGTCACTCCTTGACCCCAAGGGAGATTTCTTCAGTCTTCTAGTCAGGATAGAACGTCGAAGGTCCAGGATGTACGTTGCAGAGTTTCGTCCAGGGTAATCTAAAGTCCTAGGGACTGGATTCCTATACTTATAGTAAGTTTAGGGGATGGACTAACTCTAAGGCCCCACCTATGGGTGGGCCAGGAAAGAGGGGTGGTTATACCCATTTCCTTTGTCCAGTTTCGCACCAGAGCAGGGGCAGGTAGCCCCTGCAACCGGTTTGAACTGGGCTATGCACAGGGACACCAAACGTGCCCCCAGTGCAGGACTTCAAAGCACCAGAGTGCTCCCGCCCAGCCCCAATACACATCTGCCTCCCTTTGACAGGAAACCTTTTGTCCAGACCTCCCCTGCCAGATTTTCGGTCAGCAGCAGGAGGCCAGACCCATGTCTGTTGCAGAGGCATCCATTTTGTGATGCCAGGGCTCAGGAATGTCCTACCGGGTTTAGCCGGTGTGAACATGTCTCTCCCTCTAGAAGGGTGGAATGCTTCCCCCGCCGCCAGAATTGGCGGGGGGGGGGTAGTATTCCAAAGTGCTTGACACCAAACACAGCATGTTTTGATGCAGAAATCCCAAAGTTAGCATTTACCGCGAGGTTATAATGCACTTAAGAGTATATGGTATGGCTGTATCACAGAACAGCCATAAGGAAGTATTTCCGAATGTTGCAGAGGGGCTCAGCTCATGCTTGGACACCCTCTCACACAAAACCAAGCACTCTACCTTCAGGTTTGTCAAGGCCTGCCATAGGAGTGACTTATAGGTTTATATGTGTCTGTATATACGTGGATATAGGTAGCCTATACAACTGTAATGGGTGCAAGCACACCCTTACCCAGGCTGCAGTAGCAGACCTGTGATGCCCTTTTGGAGTGCTTCCCAGGGGTGGCATACTACATGCTTCAGCCCCTGGTAGGCCTCTGAGGTACCTATGCCCTAGGTACATAGTATACCTTCTACTAGGGGCTTATAAGGCACTCCAGAATCCAATTAGATATGTACCTAATGTACATGGAAACCATTTTAGAGAGGAAGCAGCTAGGCTGTGGTCCTGATTAGCAGGGCCACAGCCAGACTAAGGTCGAAAACAGTGAAACCCCAGCAAAAAGGGGGGGTACCCATGTGAAGCAGATCCTACTCTCCTACAACCGCCATGAGCCCCTTTGATCTGTGAATGGTAGAGGCGCTCCTGTGCACCAACGTAGGGAGGTCTGCACCGCGTACTCCGATCCACCACTACACCGCAGTGCACGGAGGGGATTACCAATGGTGGGCAGTGCCTCTCTGCATCACACACCGGATGAATTTGCACTGGCCGGACTCTGTGGAGGGCGAGGCCCCTGAGCTGCGCCAAACTTGTGTGGCGGGAGCGCTGCAACTTCACGCCTAAGGGTGCCCTGCTGCATCACCTGCATCAAGAGGTTCCCCAGTGGACTTGGCAGTGACTGCTGTACCCAGGCTTGTGAAATCCCATCTGGCTGAGGCTCCTGATGGTTGAGTCACAGATTTGGAGAGAGTGCAGCTGATTGTGCCACTGTGTCAATATCCAGGTAAGGAGAAGGTGGGACGTGTAGCAGAGGAGGACTGGGGGTCGAGTCGCCCAGGCCTAGCACCTGGTGTGACGCACCCCCTGTAGCGGCTCATCCGCATTGACGGAAGAGCATCACCCCACTGCTTACAAGCAGACTCAGGAGAGCAGAAGCAACGAAGACACAGGACCCAGCCTCGAGGTAAGATGTCTTTCATTTAAATATTTACAACACCCGCTCACACACATCCCTGCGTCCCCGCCCTATCCAGAGTTGTTTCCAGAGTTTCCAGCCTCCCAGCTGTCTAGTTCCCCCCGCAGCAATTCTCTATTGTTGTAGTTGAGTTGTAAAGGCATTACGATTTATTGCCTGCGTTTTAATGGACGTCTCCCCTGCCAAAGGCAAACCATAGGCAAGC
The DNA here is from genome assembly GCF_964204655.1 of Triturus cristatus. NCBI lineage: Eukaryota > Metazoa > Chordata > Amphibia > Caudata > Salamandridae > Triturus > Triturus cristatus. Next base: position 155,197,791 of record NC_140580.1, read on the forward strand.
CTGTCTGCGTCTGTCTGCCCCTGGGCCGCGCTCAGCAACAAGGCCCCTTCTTCTCGGACACCCCACCTCTACGACGCCAGCACCCTCCTCCCCATCAACCCTGAACCCCACATCACCTGACAGGACCAACCTCTGCTCCGGACTGGACATTGCCATCACCATCACTGACGGCCACTAAATCACCCACAAGGACCACCCCGGCTATCCAGGAGGAGGCATTGCCATCATCTACAGAAGCACACTTCGACTGAAAATGCACTCTAATGACCCAACGGTGACCATGGAACACTTCAACTTCCAGATCCAAACCAACCCCAACCCCATCCTCTGCGGCACCCTCATCTGCAGGCCCCCCGGGCCAATGGACCCCCATTCTCTGATACCATTGTAGACCTCATTGCACCCCAGGCTCTCCCATCCACGGACAACATCCTACTCGGTGAAATCTACTGCCACCTGGACAACCCCAATGACCAGAACACCACCCCTTCCTGGGGAAGCTCGCCAACATCAGACTCAAGCAGCTAGTCACCGCAGCAAGCCACATCGCAGGACACACGGTCGAGCACTTCTCCTCCGCCAGCAGGAACGTCAACTACAGCGACACCACCGGACTCGCCTGGACCGACCAATATTGTATACATCACGTCTTCACCATGCCCATCGTACACCACCGCCATCATCACCCCCCTCACAGCTGGATCAAGGCCACCAAAAAACTTCTTGTCAACTCCCTCAGCTCCACCACTCCGCCAACGCTTACAGGCGATAACACTGTAACGCGCAACTGCCAACGATTGATCTCCAACTGCGCCGACACCCTGGCACCCCTCAAGAAAAGACAAGGCAAAATCTAGCACAACATTGCACCGTATTTGCAAAGCAACGCATGTAGGCATATGAGTGACCTGGTGAAGCCCTGTGCCACATCATACCTGCATCAGGTATGATGTATGCAGGGTGTGCGTTCCCACGTGACAAGGTCTCATAGGAGTGGAACAGTGAACAATTGTAGAACGTCCCTGTGTCAATACCTTATGCCTGCCTGATGGCAGGCATAAGGGTGACGCAGTGCCACATGGATAGGCTGGCCCCATGCATTGCTGGAGTTGTGTCATGCTTGTGACACAACTGCAGCAATGCGTGACTTTTGCGCAGACAAACACGTCTGGATTCCAGACGTATCTGTCATTACTTGCGTCATGGAGCACTGTCCAGTAATTACATCGCATCCATGGTGTCTCAAGAAGGGCGTAGTGAAAAGTGTTACAACGCTGTCTTGTCGCAGCACTTCAACACTTTTCATGACTGAGGCCCAGGAATGCGCACTATTCTATTCATGGTGCACATTTCTGCCCTGTAGTTTTGTCGCATGGCAGTGCAGCAACATTGCTTGCAGCGCTGTCCAGCACCAAAACCTGCTGAAATGAGGCCGAAGATGTTATCTCCATTTTTAAGACCAACTATTTTCTGGTCTTAAGAAACTGCCTCTAACTGCAGTTAGAGGCAGTTTTTTGGGTCCTCCTAAATTCAAGGATTCCCTAGTACATGTCGCGCAGTGAGGTTAGTGGCCGTTTTTGCATGGGAACACCTCCCTTGCATGTCATTATCGCTAACAGAAGTGGCGATCTTTTCTCTGGACGTTTTCGCAGGAAAACTGCTCCTAACAGAGGTTAGCGACAGCTTGTACATATGGCGATGTTGGAAAAGTGTTGCTAAGGCGGCGTTAACTCCTTGTACATATGCCCCAATGTGTCCTTCAAGGTCTTCATCCCATGACAGGTGAGGAAGAAAAATGCAGCAGATTCCAGAATGTGAAGTCAAACCCTACCTTTATATCTAGTACTCAACCAAAGTGAATGCTTGCTGGGTAACATAAATGTGCGCCCATAAATTGCATACCCATTAGGCCAAGGTACTTCTTTTCCTCTGCTTTAAGTCTATTGCATCCGTGCTTGGATAACCATTAGAGCCATCTGTGGTACCCTCAAGTGATGTTAGCTTGACCCAGCATGCTGAGTAGGCTAACTGAGATATGAAATCTATTGATGATGCAGCCATAAGGCATAGACAGAGAACTGGTGTAATTTTAAAGGAACTGCGTGCTTCTTACACTAGGCCTGTTGCACCAACTTTGAAAATCTATGAAGCAAAATCCCTAGGAGCTGCTTTGTATGGTGCTGAGCTCCGGAGTTATGGCCACATTATGGGTTTGGCAAAATCAGAGAACAAATTTGCAAGAGAACTGGTTTAATTTACAATTAGCACCCCTCTCTATCCTTTATTTATATTTATGGATTTGGGTATTAAAAAAGTAACTTTTAAAGCCCATTTGCTACCCCTCTTATACAGGCGTAGAATCTGGGTCACTTTGGAGGATGGATAATCAAGTTGGATAGAGCAAATAAAGCCCGGTGTCTGAGCTCAGTAAAGCAGCTATTGAAGGTGATTGGCTTTGGTGACCTAGGCTTCCACCCTGAGACTGGGAAAATTCCCTCAAATGGTATGCTGAAAACAGACTATTGGTCTTACACCTTACAGAAGGAAGTGCGCATGGCTGGGGATGCAACACTGACTGGTGAATTTCAAGATCACGTATGTGTTAGAGCAGAATTGGGATTTGGTTACTGTTGCATCTGACAGGAAGTTATACCATCAGTGTAGTGTGGGCACACTCCCTGTTAAAGTGTTTACTGTGAAATGGAAGCGTACATCTAGTGAAGATTGTCCACTTTTTGAAGGCCAAAAAGAGACCATCACGCATGTGTTTTTGGCCTGCGTATGGCAAGTTTTGCTCTTTTTGGATTGCACCAGTGTTGGGCACCCTAAGCCATCTGGTAGCATTAAGAATACTACTCACTTCCTTTGTATGTTTGAGCAGTTGCAAAATTCTTGGGCTTGATGTGGGTATGAATTACTGCTAAGTGATTTTAAGATTTATTTAACATGCAGGGGCATGTTCTCAAGAATGTGTGATAATCATCACAAAAGTAACTTAACGCAACCTAAAACATCGCAGTCTATCGCGGGAAATTTACACCGTGGTAAACAAGAATTCACAACAAGGTGGTACCATGCGATAGTCACCAGATAACCCATCAAATGGCTGCGTAAAAATCAACGCCACGCCGCAAAAATGCGAAACACGAACGCAAACAAGCTGCGATGAGGCCAAGCGTGATACAAAAAGCTGCGAAAACCAGCCACAGGCCTGCAAATCCCATGCGTCCGGCGGGAAAATACGCTATAAAAGCAGAACAAGAAAAACACATCAGAAATAATCAAAAGTGCGCAGCACCATGGATGCACCCTGACCTAGTGCAGAGGCCAACGCGAACCCCACAAGCCCCACAGACCACCAGCAAGGTACAACGGGGTCTAGGATGGCCAGGGAGAAGAGGGAGAGGAAGACTGGGTGCAGTCCGCAGCAACACAAGACCAGCGTCACAGATGTGACAGAACACTACCAGCAACTGTCCCACAATCAGACTACCTGGAATGCAGCCGGAGTGTCGAGGAGGCCAATGGATGAGGCAAAGAGGTGCTGGCATGACCTGAAAACACAAACCAGGCACAAAGACGCCACCAACAGGAAGGCAGCAATGGTGACAAGAGGTGGGAGTCCCGTGCCACAGGAGGAGCAGGAGGAAATGGAGGCCAGTCATCATTGTTGAGACGGTGCAAGGAGGTGGGAGTACGGACACAGCTCGAGAGGACCTGACACAACAAAAGGGTGAGTAACAACCAGGGACTGGGGGAACGGGGGAGATGGGCACAATGGCACACATGCACAATCAAGTATAGCACACTGCACACCCACAATGACTGTGGAACATGCCCCTCATCCCCGTGGCACACTGCAGCACACACACATAGCAATCACAGCACACCCATGACAATGTGGCACCAAGTGCAACACCGACACTGCAGAACAGGGGACACAACTGGGTCCGCTCATGCGCAGAAACAGGCCAATCACATTGGACAGAGCATGGAACTGTGAGATGCATATGCACGTGTACAACCTCACATCCGTCATGTAGTCCCAATGTCCACTCTTCCCCCCAAATTGCCAGCACCGCCCAAATAGTCACAATGTACATTGTCACACAGTCTGCATGTAAACAAGAACAATGCACAAACATAAATGTCAACACAATGTCAACATGCATCTCCTCTTCACATTGCAGAGGGACATAAAACACCTCCAGCAGGTCAGAGCAGACAACCCATCAGTGATGCCGGGTACGACCACCACACCTCCGACACCGACGCCATACAACAGCTCATGGACTTCTCAGGCAACCCACCCCCGGGAGCAGGGCAGCCAAGCTACAGAGAGAAGACACCAGCCCCTGCACAGACCACACAGCAGGAAGCACCCGCCACCACAGCTGGCTCCCAACACTTCACCGAGGCACATATCGCATTCCAATGCCAGGTGTCAGAATGCCAAAAGGAGGTGGCCGAACAGGTGCAGGTGGGCCCAGAGCTCATGGAAGCCGAAGTAGATCACATACGTGGGTGTTCAAGTCCAATCAGGGGCCACCTACACCCCACAAAGGAGACCCACACAGTGACAGATACACATGCATGTGCACATGTCCTTCAAATAACCACGCCCAGTGCCACGGAATCATCATTCACATCCTGACGCTGGACCTCCGTACGAAGGCCCAGTCCACTCCTCCTACGCATTGAGTGGCTGACGACGAAGCTACATGTCCAAGGTCTTACCCACTGCCTGCGGGTACATGTCTGCGTCCACTGTGCACAGCACAATGTAATGTCATAGGGCCCAGGGCCCTCATGCATACAACAAGACCACAGGGACACATGCATTTATCATGTTGAACTGGCTACGGGCATGTGTGCCCGGACCCTTTATTGGCAGGACCACATGTACAGTGACGCCTGTGCTGGATGTGTGTGGGGTGAGTATAAGCCAGCCCGCACGGAGTGCTTGGTGCTGGCAACAACTTGAACAGTGGACACCAGTGCAATGGAAACAGGAAACACCTTCATAACAGAGTCAACTGCTGAGCAACATGGAGGGAGCCGGAGCAAGGACAGCGGTCACCCAACATTCAAACAGAAGTGTCCGTGAGTTGCAGTGCACTGAGGTTGGGGCACTAGAGATGAGCACACTCATGTGAAGAAATTGCTAGGATTGTGTCCCTTTGGGTTAGTCCTGATGCAGATGCAGTGGGGTGTGTTACACCGGCATCAACTTCCTCATCAACGTCCCAGGTTTCCCACTCTGCCTGAGGTGACATTGCTGCGCAACCTCTCCACAGCACAAAACTCAATCAGTAAGGGTCCATGGGTTGCCGTGCACTAAGTCAGTGGCACCTGGAGTGCTGAGCAGGGGATCAGGCAGATGATGGCATCCACGACAGGCTTGAGCAACTCCGCCAGTCTGCCAGTACCACAGTTCCGACTCTGGCAGATGGTGAATGGAGTTGGCCCTTGTGATGGTGGCATGTGCCTCCTGCGGTGATGCAACGTCCGGGCCGGTCAGGACTCGATTTGATGTGTGAGCCCTGGCGGTCCGCATATGAGGCCGGAGGCAGTGGATAACGCAGGGCCACATGCACATGGCATCGATGACCCCAAGACCACCATCACAGAGGTCATCCAATATTCATTCAGACAGGGTCCCTGATGTGAGCTGCACAGAGTTAGTGGCCCCGGATACACAGCGGTCGGCACAGGCACACCGCCATGGGACGGTGACTTGCGGTGCACTGAGGTAGGGCCACACGGACTGGGCGGGTCCTCATCGATGTCCGAGGTGAATGTTGAGGAGGGTTGCGGGGGACAATCCAGGGCATGATGCAGAGGTCTGATGTTATCTGGAAGCAGCAAATGGAGGAGTGAAAAGCGACTGTCTCATTGCCACCACCAATTCGGTGACAGCCACATGAGGATGAAAACTACCCCCTAGTCCATAGACTCAGACTACACCAATGTACGACCAGAGAGTGTCCATGAATGTTGGGGAACAGACTTAGTGGCACCGGGCCTGGGATGGCGTGCAGTCTGCGATGATGCTGGTACACTGATATGAACTCTGCCCTCGCTAAATGAAGACTCTGTGACCCACTGGACCGCAGTGTAAGCCCGAGGCAGCGGTCAGCAGTGGCCCACAGCCACGTGTCGTTGGCTCGCGATGCACAGAGTTAGTGACACAAGGGCAGTTGTCGGTAGTGTTCGATCACCTCCATAACGATGATCCTATTCCCTCCGGACAGCAACACGTCATCCTCTTACGCCTCTCCTTGCATGCAATGATATGTATTCTGCCTTTGAATAATCAATGTTCAGTTCCAAATCTGTGACCTACTCGTGCGCAGCAGCGTAGGCCGAGGGTAGTAGTCCACGTGGGCCCACAGACCCGTATGGTTGTAATGCTATGCACAGACTTGGTAATTATATCAACAGAGGAATGATTCAATTCAGGAGTCCAAAGGCCAGAATCAATGTAATAAAATATAAACAAACAAATGTCTCTGAAACCATAGATAACAACGTTTCTCGTGCCACACTAGTCCTTTTTATTAACTATGGGCTTCGATTAGTTTACTTTTTGTTTTTTATATTATTCACATTAAAGGATATTTTTCAACATACCCTCAGTATTTTTAGAAAAACAATTAACAGTATGTACAACACATATATACACTGTGTGACTGACAGTAACTTTTTACTCATAAAAAAATATATGTATCAACATCAATTACAATTATAATGTTCCTTTAAGTTTGCGCACAACTGCGTCTTATCTGCAGTTTTTTCAAGGCTACTGTCTTATATACAAAAAGGGCTGGGACCTTATTCTTTTTGTCCTCAGAACTATCTATTGACAAGGTCCTGCAGAGGTCAGAGACTATTTACAAACTATATACAAGAGCAGGACCACTCCAGCTCGAGACGCCTGTTGTTTGGCGTGTTATCGTCCTTGTTTGCTCTGAGCCTCTTAGTGGTAAGAGCCAACGCGTTTCGACCTTCAATGGGGGGGACCAAGACGCTGTATTTATAGGAAGGTCTTCGTCAGGGCTGGACTTGATTCAGGTAGGACATCTATTGCCAAATTCAGTAGATGCGCTGTAGTACAGTGACTTGCAGCCAATTCTGTTCTTGGGTTGGGGAGGGTTTCGTATAGTGTAGCTTCTCAAACTTTTCTCCTTACTTTATGTAAAGATGCTTGCTTTTGTCGTGGAGCAATGCATCAAATTCGGCACGTCCCTCTGTTTTCTTCAAGTTGTACGTATTCCTTTCGGCAGATAATGTGCAATGCCATGGTGTAATCAAGCGTCAGTTCCAAATGTGTGACCTACTTGAGGCCTGGGTGCGCAGGGGCGGAGGGGCGGGCAGGACTGGTATGGGGACCAGCGTCCCGTGGTGCAGCAGGTGCACAGGATCGCTGGCAACTCCGCTGATGGCGTCGGCCTCGTGGCAGGGTGAGAGGCGCTGCCCTGGCAGAGACATTTGGCATTCCGGAAGAGGACCACGCCCAGAGTTACGTGCCTTTCATCCACACCCCTACGCTGGCCTGGCGTACGCCGGGCCGGCCCACTCCTCTCACACTTACGGGGGGACATAACAAGCTATATTTCCGTGATCTTCCCCACTGGCTGGGGTGACATGGTTGCGTCCACTGTCCACTACACTCCAAACACCAGCGGTCTGGCCATCACATCGAGGCCACACCTGGCATTGTATACAGTCTCATTCATGGGTCGGTTGCCTCCTTCAACATGCCTGTTGCCCCCCTCTTCCGACATTCTGCTATTGTGTGGCCGAGGTGCCATGTCGTTGATGGCTAATGTACATGGCTGGCTCAGGTTCCCACAGTGAGTTGTGCTGTTATGTCTGGTGGGTGTGCATGTTGTATGTGAGCTTGTGACATGTGCATTCCCAGTGTTGTGAGTTGCATGATTGTGGAGTTGAGGTGTGTGGTGTGGGAATTTGGTATTGGCCAACGTGCAGTGCATTTCCGTGGCTGCCATCCTGGTGGCACAGGTTGATGATGGACTGTCGGAAGGTGTAGGAATCATGCACACTGCCTAAGTGGTTTGTGGCGGCATTGGCGGAGATTCCCAGGGGGTCAACTATTGTCTGGACATTGGTGGGATACATGCACTTTCTATTGTGCTTCTTGTGTGCTGTGTTGCCAGAGGCCACTAGTAGGACATGTGTGCAGTCAATTGCCCCCTGGCATGTGTGGGAAGCCGGCTGTGGCATACACGCCTTGCTTGTTCTCCGGTTGTTCCTGCGCAATGTGTGTGGGAAGTATAAATTGTGGGGTACCAAGCTGATGGTGTCATCCATGACCGTTGTGAGGGACTTGGATTGGCCTGGCTGTGTGACTCCTCAGTCTCAGGCGGATGTTGGTTGGAGGGTACCAGAGGACAACAAGTGCAGCACAGTCATCAGCTATGTCTGAGGTGGGATATTGGTTGTCCACTGTGTTCGTACAGTCAGCCAGTGGGCAATGGTGGTCAGGATGCGGAGGAGGGTTGTCCGGTTGGGTATGTAGTGGGAAATGGCATTCTCTGGTGTTGGGTCTGTGTGGTTGGTGCATTTTGGGAGGGTCGCTGTCTTTGTCTGCGCTGCCTCAGGGTTGGTCTGGGGGGGCGGTGGGTGTCCCGGGGATGGGGGTGGTCCTGGGAGTGGGTGTTGTGGCCCTTTTGGGTGTCCGGCACGCATGTTCAGTGGCTCCATGGCACCTGTTGTTCTTCAGGTGTGGGTCTGGGCTGTGCTCCCTTTTCTGGTGCAGGCTGCCATCTGACTTTGCAGGTCAGAGCAGGTGTTAATTTCCTGCTGCTAACGCACCTTATCGCCTGTTTTGTGATCTTATCGCCGATCTGTCTGGTTGTTGAGAATGTTGTGGAGTGGTGTTGTCATGGCTTTTGGCAAGGGAACGCCTACTCTGCATCTCATTAGCGATAGTTGCCGGGGTCATCTTTAGCGATGTTTTTGTGGCTGCTATCGCAGGTAAACTGGTGTTATTGGCTGTTGACACCAGCTTGTGCATGGGGCGATATGTTTATCGCAACTTTGGGTGTGATAAAGTGTTGTTAACTCGGCGATAGTTCCTTGAGAATATGGCCAGTAGTGCATACGTTTAAAATGACTTTTAATCGTATTTTCATAGTCTGAAGCTTGGTTTTAGCGAATCTTACTCATGGAATATTGATTAATGTAAATGCAGATGTGGATATGTTGCTAAATGTGATTTTGAAAACATCACAGTGTTGCATGTACAAACTGTATTTATTTATATATCTATCACTTTTACGGCTTATACCACCATAAAGTTATTTGAAATGAAATCTAAAGGATGCAAATAAGAGCTGCATTATAGCTAGCATGATTAGTTAGATTTTGATGTCAAATCAAATATTATTCAGTTTGGTGAAAAATAAAATCTATCATTAAGAACTAAAAGACATCTCAATTTGTGGTGATAAGTTATATATTCTTAAGGTGTTATTGCTCATGTGCAGATTTTGGAACATGATTATCTGGGTTCTAATTCTTTCAGCACTTGAACACAAGCAACATAACTATGCAGAATACATGAGACTCCTGTGCACAACTTTGCTTTTAAGTATGTTTGAAATAATTGTGTATTTTAAATGTGTAAAATACTCTGTGGGCCAGGTTATGACTTGGCTGAACTCTTGATGAGTACTTGTAGCGTGGCATTCCTTTACCCAAGATTACAATGTTGGGAGCACCAACCAGAAAGTTATTGGGTGTAAACATAAGTAATATCGCATGCAGGTTCGGCATAGGGGTTATGTGGTCATGCACAACCCATCACCCACCTGGCTCCTACCAATAAAACACTCCACCCAGCTGGCCCAAAACCTTTTGAGAGCAGGGAAAGTCCTTGGAATTAGAGATAACAAGGAGGAAAGGAACCCAGTAATACTGGGTCTACATTTTTTTTCCCCCAATATATTTTATAAGCATTTTCAGCGATAAACACAGTACAGACTGCACAACACGTGCATTTCGCAGAATAAAACACAGTTTGGATTCATCAATAATACATAATCACGTTCTGGACCACAAGTAGGGGCCAGTTGATATCCCAATACGATGTGCAGTCCCAACGGTTGGGTCTACAACAATACATATTAATCAAAAGAGCATTAACAAAAACTTAAACAATATCCAACAACCTTACCCCCCTTACCTTCCTTCTGTGTCATAACATTTCGGTCCTGTGTGTTACTACCATTAGTCCAATATCAATCAGGTGTCGGGTGTGTCTGTCCTGGGTCCCAGTGGCGTTGCAACCTTGAATTTCATCGCCGTCCTGAGAGCATAGTATGGGTTGAGTCTGACCGTCCTGCAATTCGGAGATCATAGCCACCCTGGCCAATCTATCATCCTCCGCTTTTTCATCATTCCTGACAAAGTGCATCCGGACCAACTCCACCATTGCTCATTCATTTATATCTCTTTGCCAGTCTTAATATTTCCGGGATCTGGGTTGCATCCAGGCTATAATCACCCGCCTCTTGGCCAACACCAGACCCAGGTTTACAAATCGTCGGCTCAATTTGTTATTCTTAGGCGTCGGCAGTAATCCCGGTAACACTGTCTTGATATCACGTGTAATAGTCCAGCCCGTGGCCCTTTCCAGTCTTCCCAGTGTGTCTTCCCAGTACAACCGTAATGTGGGGCAGGTCCAGATAAGGTGAATGAAGTCCGCTTCCTGTGAGCGGCATCTAGGGCAACAGTCCTCCCTAGCGGGGTATATTACATGTAGGGTACGCGGTGTTAGATATACATGGTGTATAACATTGTAATGGAGTAATTTAAAGCGAGCGTTTGTGCTGACTTTACGAACTCCCCCATGGATCTTCCGCCATTCCGCCTCCGTTAGGGGCTCTTCCAGTGCTTCATCCCATTTCTGCTGAAAGCGCAGTGATTCCTGCGGGAGATCATCGCTCAAGGCTCTATACAAAAATTATATCAATCGACACCTCTGGACCATTTCCAGCATAGTTTTAAGGATATTAGTAACGGGTGGTTCATCCAGAAAGGTCTGCCATAACTCTCGCTCAACCTTTGCTATTTTAGCATATTGTAAAAACTGTCCCGGTCCCAGGTTGAAGGTAGTTTGTGCCTCCTCACGGGTCAAAAAGCAACCATTCGTATACAGATCCCCCATCAGTAGACATACCCCCTCCCTCCAGCGGCTGATCGACATAGAGTCCGCTATGGCACATCCATTGCATATGGAGCATGTCGGACCACCCTTTGGAAGGCCTGCCCCCATACAGTTGCCACATGTCGTATTATAGAGGGGTACCTGTCGGGGATCAAAGATCTCATCATTAATAGTGGGACTAGCGATTCCCCATCATATGTTCCGGCCAAAAAACCTTTCTCCTAGTTATTTTCGTGGTCGCACCAATGAACCGCATATTGTAATTGGGATGTCATATAGTACATATCTAGGCGTGGAACCTCCAGGCCACCTCCCTCCCATGTCCTCTGCAATGTCGTTAGGCAGACTCTCCTTCGTTTTGTTCCTCACAAGAGGGTGCCAATGAGGGTGTCTAAGGTGGTAAAACGCGATCTTGGTAGCATTTAAAAAGAGTGCTGGAAGTGGTATAGACACCGTGGGAGAGTAATCATTTTGACAATCGCTATTCGTCCCATAATCAAGAGTGGCAGCTCCGCCCAGAAACGCACCGAGCCCTGTAGGCACTCAAGGACCCATCCCATATTGGCTGCATAAATGGTGTCCCCAGAAAAAGCCAGACAAATCCCCAGATATCTGTCCCCTTCAGCGGCCCAAGGGAGGCCGACATTTGGTCGCTCCTCTGGCGGGCAAACGGCCATCCTATCCAATGGTATCACCCGCGACTTACCATGATGAATGTGCAGTCCGAGATATCCCCAAATCACCCTAGTTCATGCAGGAGCAGCGGGATAGAGGCTCCCTGCTGTCGTAGATACAACAGCGTATTATCTGCATACAATGAAATTACATGGTGCGTGCTACCCAATCATATCTCCCAAGTATCCATGACTGCCTGTATGCAAACTGCCAATGGTTCCAAGGCGATCGTGAAAAGTAGGGGAGAGAGCGGGCATCCCAGCCTCGTTTCTCTGTGTAGTGTTATTCGTCTGGTCACGGTCCTGCCCATCCGCACTCTGGCCGTTGCAGCTGCAAATAGCAGCTGTGTCCACTTAAGGTACCGCTCCCCAACTCCCATGCCCTTCAGGACCTGCCACATGTAAGGCCATTCCACCAAATCGAATGCCTGCTCAATATCAAGGGATACTGCCACATTATCCGAGTCTGCCAGGCAGGGGGCATGCCACACATGTGACATCCGTCGTAGGTTAAAGGTACTATTCCGCCCCGGGATAAACCACGCCTGGTCTGTGTGAATCAGACGTCTCATACAGGGAAGGAGGCGGGTAGCCATGATGCCACTCAGTATCTTGGCATCTATATTCAACAGGGAAATGGGCCTATAGGAGCTCAGCAGGTCAGGATCTTTATCCTTTTTGAAAATCATAGCCATCAGAGCCTCGCCCATAGTAGGCGGGCAGAGGCCCTTTTGCAACGCCTCATTATAGACTGCGAGCAGTCTATCCACTAGGAGCTGCGCAAAACTTTTGTAAAACTCTGCTGGGAGTCCATCCGATCCCGAACTTTTCGCCATCTTAAGGCACCGGATAGCCCCAAAAATGTCTTCTTTGGTAATTGGGGAGCCCAGCTCTTCCCGCTCATCATCAGTGACCGAGGGAAATTGTATTGTGTCCAAATAGTCTGTTATGCAGCTTAGCCCCAGGTCCACCCGGTTAGTATAGACTTTTCTAAATGTGTCGCCAGGGTGTCTTTTATGATCTGCTGAGTGTAGTGCAGAGTTCCATCTGCGGTTTGTATCTGCAGTACAGAAGTAACTGAATGTCTACTGCCGGAGGAGACATGCCAACAAGGCCCCAGTTTTATCCCCCTCCCTGTAAAGTTACTGTCGATACGTCGTATAGACATATTTCTCCATTCTACGGCGGTCTGTCATTAATGCTTCCTTTAGCGTAAGTCCACTCTTTCAGTTTCTGGGGGTCAGAACTTAGTTCTGCCTGTAGTTTCCCTAACCTAGATTCATGTAGAGCAACATCCCTCTCCAATTGGGTCCGCAAGCCATAAGCGTTTTTTATATAGACGCCCCTGAGGCAGTCTCCCAATTTTCTCTGAAGTAGTTACTCAGTTCTGCTGTAACCGTGGCTAAAAATGTGGTTAGGTAAACGCCTCACTTTTACCGCCACAAAGAGATCTGTGGTATGACCCTAGTAGTCCCCAACTCAAACAACACCGGGGAATGGTCTGACAAATATCTCGTCTGATACGTTACACTCCCAACCAGGGGACCCAATTCAGATGATAAGAACCAGTAACCTAATCTACTGGAAGTGCCCGTAGCAGGAGTATGGCAGGAGAACTGTCACTGGAGGGGGAAATGCTCCCGCCAGACATCCCGGAGTTGGAAGCCCTGCAGTATGCACTGGAGAGCCAATGTCTTTCTGGGTTTGGTCACGGTGTGCATTTTAGGGGGTTCTCTATTCAGCGCACCATCCAGCACACAGTTAAAGTCCCCAGTGAACAATATTGGAGCTCCAAGATACTGGGAGGAGGTTTCTAGAAGATCATTAAAAAAGGAGGAGTTGTCATCGTTCGGGGCATAAACATTTACAAAACAAAGTTCAGTGCCATCAACTCTCCCATGCAATATAACATACCAGCCATCCACATCAACCACATGGTGTAAATGTTGGAACGGGACTCCCGGTGCCACCCATATGAGGGCACCCCTTGCAAATCCAGAATAAGAGGTGGCATAAATCTGTCCTCGCCACCTTTTCTTCAGACATTTTATGGAATCACCCCAGACATGAGTTTCCTGAAGGCATACCACAGACACCTTATATCTCTTCAGGTAAGCAAATATTCATCTACGTTTATCAAATGCAGCAATACCGGGTACATTTCAGGTGAGTAATTTTGTCATGGTGGATGCCATAGCATTTCCCCCTCAACATTCCTCCCGGAAGAGACCCGCCCATCTCACGAGACAATACGGGGTGTCCCCAGGTCATACAACCTCTGGCAGCTTATACAACATTGCACATGAAGGAAGGCCCAGTCCCAACAGAGAAAAACACCAACAACCCCCCACCCCTTGGGCATCATCACATTTCCCTCCCCGGCAAACCCACGCACAGTGAGGGCATGTAGACAACGCCCAATTGCCCTTAATAAACACCACAAATTCAAAAGAATACAATTAAAGGAATTGCAGCACAGTCATACGAGTAAGCCCGCCCACCACACCCCATTCCCTAGAAGTGAATGGCAAGCTGCCGAGGTGTGAGGTCTAGCCTCCAACTCCATCGGCAGGAACCAGTCACTTGGGGGGCATGCTCCCGTCAAAGTAAACATTGCGTAGGGAGAAAAGGTCCGTATAACAGTGAATTCCCTGTGCAGCACATCACAAACCCCCCCACATTAGGTCGATCTTACCAAGCAGGAGTGTCCATCACAAGTCGTAACAAATGACCCTGGCAAGAAACAAGTTCAGGCATCAGAGTCCTCATTGGCATCTGTGTCCGGCGGGCGACCCGGCGATGAGGCTCTTGAATCCGGTACAACCTCCAAGGCCTGCAGAGTACCATCAGGGCAGACCGTGATCCTGCTAGGACTGCGATGTTCGGTGGTCTCACGAGGTGGCCTCCGCAGCCGTCGACTCCTAGACCGATCACGAGGACCGGGCTTGCTAGGCATAAGCGTGGAGGGAACCAAGCAGGGTCCCGGAGAGCTATTTGCATCCAGCCAATCAGTCGCTACTTCGGCAGTGAAGAAAAACAGAGCCTTCCCGTTGTGTTCAACCCTCAGCTTGGCCGGATAGAAAAGGCTATATTTGAAATTCAAATCACGCAGACGTCATTTCACAGCCAGAAAGGAGCGTCTTTGTTCTTGAACCCGTTGGGTATAATCAGGATATATTGCAATTTGTTGTCCCTCAAATAAAAGTTGTCTCTTCGTGCGAGCCAGTTGCAGCAGAAGATCCCTATCCTGGAAATTAAGGAAACGGGCTATCATGGCTCTGGGAGGCACCCCTGGTTTTGGAGGAGGCACAGTCCCCTATGCGCCCTCTCTATTTTAAAGAACTTCGAAATCCCCCAGGGGGCTGCGATCTCCAGCAGCCACCTCTCGAGGAACAGTTCCGCCGATGGCCTCTCCGCCTTTTCGGGAAAGCCAATAAAGCGGAGATTGTTGCACCGGGAACATCCTTCTGCGTCCTCGGCCCGGTCATCCAAGGTCACTAGTTTTTTCTGGAGGGTGATCACAGTGTCTCGGAGAGTGTGTAGTTCCGTTTGCATTGTGTCGACTGTACGTTCAGGGGTGGTAACCCTATCCGAGATTTTCCGTAAGTCACAACGGGGTAAATTAACATCAATGACGACCGCCTCAATCCTGATTTTTAAGTCCCCACTAGTATCATCGTTAGCTGTAAGTATTTTGACAATATATGGGGGTCTATCCACTGTCGACGGTGGAACATCCGTTGCCGTCAGCTGCGGCTGCGCCACGGCTCCCTGGTCCACATGGAGTGGCTGGGCATAATTGGAGATTTTGTTCGATTGAGCCGTCTTGCTCCCCTTATCCTTCGCCATTGTGCGGGTAGGGGTTTAGGACGGAGGATCAAGGGACACCTGTGAAGTGTCTATTTCTGCAGTACAGCTATATGACACACTGCAGGGCCGCAAGCACCACCAGTTATACTTTGTGCTCGCGATTCACTCCGCAGGACCGCTCTGGTGCCACACCTCCGCGTAGCCCAACCGGCGTAAAGCAGTTGTAGGAGTACCCCAGCACAGTATTGGAGGTAGCAGCTAGGGTCTCAACAGCAACGAAGGCCCCTCGCAGAAGTATGGGCCTAGGCACCACCAGCCCAGGCATAGGCAGACCAGTCCAAGTGATCCACACAGTCAGTTATCTCCGAGCTGCAGCATTTCAGTGAGGCAGATGGGGAACGTTTATACAGAGAGCCTGCAAGCCCGGATCAGTAAGAGCAGCCTGAGGCTCCTTTGGTAGGCCCCACTTATTCAGAAGTGTCCTGGGTCCGATTCACAGAGCCAAGGCCTCCCACGCAACCCCGGCTCTGAGCAATCAGGCCATATACATCCAAGCACTTTGCCAATACGTGTCGCGGGACCCCAGCACAGGCCACGACAGTCCGCTAGGCACCGCAAGGGCCGCCCCGCTGCAGCATGCCCAATACCAGCCCCTCAGGGTAGCCGTTGCAGCTGGTCACCATCCTCGGCGAATGACGAAATTCACATAGCACAGGCCGGGCCCCAGGCGCAGAGTACCTCGAGTTTGTGGCTACTCACTGGCCTGCGCGCTCCTCCCTGTAACAGCCGGGCACGTCCCACGGGACACCCGCGGCACCACATCGGCACACCTGCGCGGCAGCCCCTGCAGGACACCAGCTCCGCAGTCTTCAAATGCCAGAGCCGCGCACATACATCGCAGGAGGAAGGCCGAGAGAATGGCTGGCGGCTCCGACAGTCCGTCACTCCAGCCTGGGATACACTGCTACATGGGATCTGGACCTCAGGAACAGATATCCCGTAGGCAGCAAGGGATACGCAGGGTATGGGTATGTTCAGAGTTGAAATTGCCTACGCCAGGATGATTAATGGATGATCGGGTGACGGGAGCTCGTTGCTTGCACATCGACACCGCCATCTTGCTTGGCCACGCCCCCTGGGTCTACATTGTTATTCACATCTTGAGGACTCAAACTGTGAATAACATATGTATATTACCTACTGGCGGTCGCCAGTAGGTAGTTATAGTTAGGACCACGTTTCCATAGGAAAACCTCAACATTCTATTTTGAATAACTTTGGCGCCGGTCGACGAATCCTCGCGAATTTCTCAAAATAGGTGGGGCGCTACGCTCCGCTCCTACCCTGAAAGTCTCGGGGGGATCCGTCAAGCGGGGGCTGAGATAAAAGGGGGGTCCCAAAACGCGTTTTTCCCATGCATTTTTCCATAGGACCTTTAGAACGAGCTACAGCCCGAACGGCTGAACAGAATTACTCAAAATTTGGCAGAGAGGTAGTCCCTAGGTCAAGGAAGTGCCTTTTGTAGGTTTGGTGTAAATCTGTTCAGTAGATTCTGAGAAAATAGCCTTTAAATCAATATATATATCTGAGCCAGCTTACGGTACGCTTACCGTACGCTTACGGTAAGCGTACGGTGGCGTGCGCGAGCGCGATTCTGATTGGCTCTTAGATCTTAGTAAACATTCGAATCGGCCGAAACCAGGAAGCGGCGGCCGCCATTTTGTGTATTTCACTCTGAAAAAAAAGAGTGAAAACAAGGAAAGGGGGCAATGAGGAGAGTTACAGACCCCCTAACAATTGTAAGGGGGTCAAAGATGGACAGAAAAGTACAAAAAAAATATTTATTGATTTTAAAAAAAATCACGGGGTACGCGTACGGTAAGCTTACGGTAAGCGTACGGTAAAAAAAATAAAAATAAATAAATGAAAAGCAGATTTAAGAGTTTAGAAATTAGGGAGCTCTAAAAAGAGCTGTTGTGTTTATGGAGTCATTTTTTTAGTGGTACCTACAAGTAAGTACCGATGCAGAGTCTAAGGTTCAAGAGGAAGACTCTGTTCCCTTCATCATTGAAGTGCACACCATCTCCTCTATAAATGTCTTGCATGTCGTAACGCAAGTTGTTGTGGTAAATGGCACCCATACCATAGTCACGGAGGAAAGCAGAAACAGATTTGTTGACGTGCTTTCTTGCTTTGTCAATCTGTGGACAGAAATGATTGGACCAGTTCCATTTTTGCCTTTGGCATATGTTGGAAAACACAAAGGCAGTTTTAGGGAAAAGTGAAAACAGTTGTGCAAAGGTGTCCTTCATAAGCATTTCCAGACCTACCCCAGTCAAAGTGCCTAGGTCATTGCCACCACAGTGCACTATTATGAGGTCAGGGTGTTGGATTTGCATGAAGGATTTCACCAATGGCATCAATTGGTGCCACTTTAACCCTCTCTGACCAATCCATTTAATGTCTACATTTGGCAAAGCAAGGTCTCTCACCATATCTGTTTTCTCTGCAAACTTTTCACTCCAGAAGACATAGCTGTGCCCTACAATCCACACTGTGAACATCTTCAAAGGAGATCTGGATGCACTCAGGAGGTGTCTTTCAGTAGAATGGCAATATGAAAAGAAAGACAGTTTGGAAATGGAGGCATACATATTTTTTTCAAAACAAAAAGAACTGATTGGCTGTTTCATACCATTCCAGAATAAAAACTAGGCTGTATGTGTAAATTAATAGAAGCATGTTTTGTATTGGTACAAAAAAATGTGTAACCAAAGAACAGTACTATGGATTTGCTGTTAGGTTTGAAAAGTCAAGCACTCTTGCTCTGTGGAATTGAAACATTGTGTGTCGAACTTCTGACCTAACTGAACACAGCAGTGTTCCATGAGCTGTTGCTATGGTAGCAGGCAGAAGTCAAGTTGGGGGAAGGGTACTAGGCAGAAGTCAAGTTGGGGGAAGGGTACTTTTGGAAAAGGGTTGGTTTTCAACCAATAGAAATGTGTGATTACATTTGAAAAAAAGGGGGAAGCACTGAGATTTGAAACTTACATGTATATGTGTGGAAAAATAGAGGGAAAGTTTGCCATTATCTGGTTCTGCTGAGAGGAGAGAGGTGAACACAACAGAGATCCTGGCTCTGATAATCTGCTGTTTGAGTGTCACATTTCTTTCACAACTAACTAATTTTAAAGGTGAGTTTAGAGTCTGAGAGGGGATGTATATGGTAAATTAAGAAATGAATAATAGAAATGGGAATTGTTTTTGTTGTAGTTACACATGGTGGTTTCATAATGTGTCAGTGTGTAAAAGTGATTTACACTTGCCCCTGAAAAAAAAAAGAGCAGTAAGTGTGCTTTCAAATTGGCAAAGAAATTTCGTTTTGGGACTAATGTGAAAATATGACTCTGTGTGCATAGAAGAATTATAGGCAGAGATTTATTGCGTCTTGCTCTGGTGATTTCACAGTTGCATTAGATGGAAAGGGGGAGCGAATTTTTGGGGGAATAAGCAGAGGGTTAGCACACACCCATGTCCTTGCCGTGTATAGTCATGCACAGTATTTACAAGCCAGTGGGGTTTTCAGGTTTAAGTCTGTAATGCAAATACATTCAGCATCACTAAGGCTGGTTGCCCTTGGTGGAGTGTAGGCAGTCACAGAGAATGCACATGGTGGTGGTCTGAAAAAAAAACAGCTTGGACACGTGCAATTAAATAAATCAAAAATAGTGGTTTCATAATGTGTCAGTCTGTAAAAGTGATTTCCAATTGTTAAAAGAGGCAAAAATATTTTTTGGAAAAAAATGTAAATATGTGTACTGTATTATAAATTGTTATAAAAATATTAATACTTTTGTCTTTTTTTTCAGATCGATATAGAAAATTTTTGAAAACTACAACCATTTTAAAAACTATTTTTTAAAAAAACAAATGAATAAATATTTTTTTGAGTGAGTATGGTAAGTCAATGTACTGTGATAAATGATTTTTAGTGTTTTTTTTAAAAAAAATAAAAAAGGTACGCTTACCGTACGCGTACGGTAAAAAAAAAATAAAAAAAAGTTTTTAAAAACATATGTAAAAAAAAGATGAAAGATAAGGTTGGCTCTTAAAAGAGCCGTTGTGTTCATGCAGGGACAGAGGAAAGAAAGATTGGGAATATTAGACGGTACGACAAGTGTGCTGATCTATTTTATTGTTCACTAGGGAAATACTGGTCTCCCTATAAGTAATTAGATCGTGACAAGTGGCGCACCGTACTTCAACCCTCGCAAACCGAGGGTTAATTTCCAGAGGGCCAGCAAAAGGAGATTCTCCCCCCACAGATGAAGGGCTCACCTGACCTGCAGAAGAAGGAGTCTGCCCTGCAGATGATGGTCCAGGCTGAGCTGCTGTGGATGTACTGGCTCGTCTTTCTGAAGAGTTACCTCCAAAAAGATGACCATGTGTCCTTTTGTGTACATCCTTGAGGTGTCTGATCATGGTATGATTCCCAAAGGAATACTTCCTGTCAGGATTACCTCTAGAAAGTACACGCTGACACAGCCTGCAAGTAACTAAGGGTGCATTCACCTTTTGCTGGCCTTCTGGAAAAGTAAAATAATCCCAAACATAAGAAGGCTTTACTTTCCTCGCTCTCTGCCTCAAGACAGTGCTGCTGGTGCTAGCCTCACTCTCAGAAGGGCTCTGCTGTTCTGCCATCGTATCCCAAAGACAAACCAGCTCCTTCTTCCAAGGGATCACAAGCAGAAATGAGGGGAATGGGTGTGGTGTAGGAGAGTTCTAGAACTGAAAGTAGTTTCCACCAATCAAAAGTTGTGTTTCATGATCACATGACCAACCGTACGCTTACGGTACGCTTACGGTACGCTTACGGCAAAAAGTACGCGTGCGCGTAAAAAAGACACGCGCTTGCGCGCATGCGCATAACAGTCATTTCCCGGCACTTCCGCGTAACGTGCGCGTGTTGCGTAAGCGCGCACGCGTCCCACGCGCAGTACGCGCGGCTACGCAAAGTACGTAACTATGCGCAAGCAGCGTAGATAGATTACGGACGTTGCGTAAACCGTACGCTTACCGTGAGCTTACGGTACGCGTACTATAAAAAAAAAAAAAAAAAAAAAAAAAAAATCTGGAAATAAATTTTACATGTTTATTTTAAAAAATATATATAAAAAAAATATTTAAGGATTTTAAAAATTTAAGCATAGTCTTTATAAAAGATAAGAAAATTAAATTAAAAATATGTTTGAAAAAAATGAAGAATAAAAAAAAAAAATAGCATTTAAAAAACCTTGCAAATTCACTGAAAAAACCATGGGTTTCACACACGTTATAGTTAGGAATTAGCATTTAAAAAACCTTGCAAATTCACTGAAAAAACCATGGGTTTCACACACGTTATAGTTAGGAATTAGCATTTAAAAAACCTTAGAAATTCACTGAAAAAACCATAGGTTTCACACACGTTATAGTTAGGAATTAGCATTTAAAAAACCTTAGAAATTCAGTGAAAAAACCATAGGTTTCACACATGTTATAGTTAGCTGGACATTTTACTCGTAAAAAACCAATGAAATTGCCCCGTTATAGTTAGTTCAGCTAACTATAACTCGCGCGCCCGCAATGCACTGCTGATGACGTCACATATTACATCACTCATGACATGGTCAGTGACATCACTCATGACATCACTGATGACATCTCAAATGACATCACTGATGACCTCACTGATGACATCATGCTTGTGATAGAGTGGCAGACCTCCTCTCACCTTAATATAAGCTTTGATACACACATTCAAAAATAGAGACTAAAAATTTCAAAACAATGGACATACCAATACCAGTTACAACAACCTCTTCAGTAATTCTAAGATCCACATACACATCCACTCATTCACCAACAGTCCTATACAGTCACTCATACATGTACTCACTCATCATATGTACTCATACATCTATACATCCTGTTACACAATGCCACTCATCCATAGAGTTACTCACACACATAGTCACTCATGCTAATAAAGAATAAAACATACATTTACTTGCATATACAGTAATACACACACCACCATACTTACTTCTACGGAAACTTACACATACTTAGTCTTTTAAACAATCACTTATAGAAACACATACTTATTCATACAGGAACTCTTTCAATCTCTCCCTCTCACATATACTCACATATATACACCAATAGTCACATATACTAGTTTAAAACATATGTAGTTACTCCTGAAGACACTATTGAGACAGTCATTCACTCACTAACACACCCATACACACACTCATCCACCCATACAGTCCTGCACACATGCTGTCTTCAACACATACAAACAGTGAGTCACTCATTCATGCATCTATGCACTACGTAATACCCCCCACCGTACCATACAGACACTCAGACTGATACTCAAAAAAACAACTAATAACCTATATAGACACCCATGTAGCTACTCACCAACCCATGCAGCCACTTATACACAAAGTGAGAGATACACTTAATCAGTCAGTTACACAATCAATTTTTCAAAAACAAATCATCCATTTAGACACTTATATACCCATTTATTCTTCCATCGACCTTGAGATATACATATATAAAACATATTTAATTTTCAGAAAAACACACATTCACTGGATGATGTCATCAGTGAGGTCATCAGTGATGTCATTTGAGATGTCATCAGTGATGTCATGAGTGATGTCACTGACCATGTCATGAGTGATGTAATATGTGACGTCATCAGCAGTGCATTGCGGGCGCGCGAGTTATAGTTAGCTGAACTAACTATAACGGGGCAATTTCATTGGTTTTTTACGAGTAAAATGTCCAGCTAACTATAACATGTGTGAAACCTATGGTTTTTTCACTGAATTTCTAAGGTTTTTTAAATGCTAATTCCTAACTATAACGTGTGTGAAACCTATGGTTTTTTCAGTGAATATATATATATATATCCCTCCAGCTCGTAACACCTCGTAGTTGCTTGCGCATGAATAACGAGTGCAGACCTCCAATGGTGCCAAATTACTTTATTTTTCTTTTAGTCCTCTGCCATAACGCGTTTCAGCCATTCAAGCGGCCTTGATCACATGACGACGCCCAGCTTATTTGTCCCGCTATTTAAAGTGCCAGTGCATAAGGTTCATGAACATAGTAGAAATACTATAGTAATAGTACTATAGTTTATTACAAACATAGTCTCTCAAATGCTTGTGCATGTTCTTAATAGACAGTTTTTGCATTTCCAACATTTTTAGACATAAAATATGTCCACATTTAATATTATAAATAAAGTTTTTTGGAAATGCACGATCAATGCTGATAAACATCTCAAAATTGCGGCCTAAATGCCAAGTTCATTTATATTGAATAAAGTGAATTAAAAAAATGTTAAACATGCTCCATAACCGTGAAAAATGCTGACATATACTTCACAAAACCAGTAATGAAAAAGAAAAATTTCTGTATATATATATATATATATATATATATGAAACAAAAAAAGAGATAATTTGTATCATAGCCATATTAAATCCATTATACCTAGTTCTATAAGTCGTCTACTTTTTCTTGTGGTTGATTCCATGCTATGCATTTGTCCCCATACCTGGCTAATGCCTATTGGGTATCTCATTAGATTTAATTACTATTCCGATTTTGGATCCACCCTCACACAAGATTAAAGTGACATTGTGCTACAGTACTTTGGATTAAAGTGACTAATGCCCTTAGAGTGCAAATGTACAAAAAGGTCCGAAATTCATATTTTCACAAATGTGCCAATGATCATGATGTACTGTTGGTATAGACATTGAGTTATACCAGTATCTCAGAGTTTGACCAAATTACCAAGGTCTTACTAAGGGGCCCTGAAAGAAATTATGAGGCAATTATGCTGCGACCCGGCTCAAGACCGACTAAATAAAAGACAAAAAGATAAAACTACCCTATGTCCTAAAAACCATCCTTCCGAGACTAAGCCACCTCACAAGAGCTGCCGAATATAATGTTTAATAAATGGATTCAAGTAGCACTGGGAGGGACCTGTCATTTGTCCTCTGTGCTAAAATTATGTAAAAACAGCAATTTTATTTTTTTAGATTAATTCTACTTGTGGTTGACATATCCCCTGTTACATGCTAGAGAAGACTGAATTGGCTCATTAAAGAAAGGTATGGAGATCTTCCGTGATATTGAGCCCTCCTGGTGACTTTGAATCGAATTCCAATATGAAACTTGTCTCCAGGCGACACAATTTTGCTTCCCTATCCCCCCCTCTTTTTGTTATGGGGATAGCTTCAATAGCAAAGTAACTCAAATGTTAGGGGTTGCTGTTATGAGCCGTCTGGAAATGCCTTGCCACAGGGTAATTCTGATCTTTATTAATTATTGCCCTGATATGTTGCAAAATGCGTTTATGGACTGCCAGTTTGGTGCTGCCAATATACTTTAAGTGACAGTCACATTCCAAAACATAAACACAATATTCTGTCTTACACGTTAGATGTTGTTTGATTTCTTTAACGGTTTTGGAAAAAGCAGTGGTATATGTTTTTGTGTTGGTCCCAAACTGGCAGGCCTTACATGACAGACATTTAAAAAAACCTTTTTTTATAGTCAACCACATATCTTTTCGACAACTCTCATGACTGTTTTTAGCTAACATGTTCCCCATACTCATACCTTTTCTAAATGAAATTGCAGGATTGGAAGGCATCAATTCACCTATCACAGGATCATCCTGGATAAAGTGCCAATTGCGTCTAATGATGCTCCTTAGTTCTTTTTCCTGTTTTGAGTATGTTAAAATAAGCCTTACAGGTTGTGGATTTTGCTCTACAGCTGACTGTGATGATTTAGACTTATAGACAAGGAGATCCTCCCTTGCCCTCGCTTGTGATTTTCTCATGGCGGCATCCACAATTTCAGTACCATAACCCCTGGCTAGAAATCTGGCACGACTTTCCATCTGTTTTGTTCTCGCATCCTCTGGGTTACTACAGATGCGACGGATACGGAGCATTTCCCCATAGGGGATGCTCTTAATTAAATGAGACGGATGTGCACTCGACGCATGTAAAAGTGTATTGCCTGCTGTCGGTTTTCTAAAAAGGGTAGTAACTAAGACATTACTTTCCACTAAAACTTGAACATCTAAAAAGGTCACTGAGCTCCTACTTATGGTAAAAGTGAATTTAAGATTAAAATAATTTTGATTAATTTCATTTATGAATTCCAAGGCACTTTCCTCCCCTCCTCGCCACACAATAAAAAGATCATCAATAAAACGCATCCAAGAAATGACATTGGTGGTATATACACATTCAAATTTTCGCATGAGGACCAGTTCTTCCCACCAGCCCATAAACCGACAGGCATAGCTGGGGGAAAAACTGGCCCCCATCGCAACGCCCTGAATCTGTTGGTAAAACTGGCCGTTGAAAAGGAATAAATTGTTCTCCAAGCTGAAAAACAGCATGTCTAACAGCATTCGGGTGTGTTCTGCATACATCATAGGTCTAGTGTTTAGGAAATACTCCACAGCTCTCAATCCATCCTGGTTTCGAATGCAGGTATAGAGAGAGCATACATCCAATGTTATTAATAGCAAATCTTTATCCCAAGACAACTCCTTAATTTTGTTTAAAAAGTCACTTGTGTCCTGGATGTATGACTTTAATTGCTTCATATGTACCTGCAAAAAATATATATATATATTAAGAACCAATGGTGATCCTACTAGCGGTGCGCTCAACAGCTGGTTTTGCGTTTGGGGGTAAGACCACACACCCCCAGACATATAGATCAACAAGGAGAATACGCCGCACTCCCAGAAGTGTAGATAGTCAGCTCTTTATTTGTCTCACAGCATGCTGTTAATTTTAAAATACCACAAAGCGTTTCAACATCTGTCTTCTTCAGGTGGTAAAGATTTACCGCCTGCTTTAGTTTCGCCATGCCTTAAATCTAGTGCCAGGCATGCTGGGATATGTAGTCCCAATTTTCAAACATGTAGGAATTGATCTTGAGTTTAGCATTAATTATAGCTGAGTGCTTATCTTTGTAATTCCCACATGTTCGTTCTCAACAAAATCGGCATTGTTGTTAGATGTGCTTATGTACTGAACACTTCCACGCCCTTCCTCCATTCCTGGAACGGGTCGCATCGGTGTTGTTTTCCTCGAAAGGACACTTCCTCACCTATGACAACAGATGAGGCAGTCCTTCTCTTGGAAACATGCATGGCGGGATTTGAAGTCGGATCCCCTCCAGTTCTCCTGTCTTCAAACGCTCAGTGCGTCCCACAAGAGATTAGTATCTCCCCGCCTGCTCCAGAGTATTAATAAAACCACCGGGTGCCGCCGCTTGAAAATGTTAAGAACCAATGGTGATCCTATTAGCGGCACGCTCAAATGCTGGTTCGGCGTTTGGGAGAAGACCACACACCCCCAGACATATAGATCAACAAGGAGAATACGCCGCACTCCCAGAAGTGTAGATAGTCAGTTATTTTTTTGTCTCACAGCATGCAGTTAATCTTAAAATATCACACGCATTTCAACATCCATCTTCTTCAGGTGGTAATGATTTATTGCCTGCTTTAGTTCCGCCGTGCCTTGAGTCTAGTGCTAGGCATGCCGGTAGAATGGCCGGAGGCTCCGGAAGTCCGTCACTCCAGCCTGGGATACGCTGCTACACACAAAACAGGATTTCAAGGAAGCAAATCCACGAGCCCACTCAATCAGGTATGCAGAAGTTTATTTTTTCGTGACATAAGAACGCATTTCAACCACGTACGTGGTCTTGATCACCTGACCCCATCCTGGGTCGTACACCTTCCTAAAGTTTACTCGTGGTCAAATATACCACGTGACAGTAAACATAAAAGAAATATATGTCAATTTACAATAAGTGAAGATTGCAACATTACGGATTTCATCAATCAAAATAATGCAGATTCCTTAAATGTAAAATTCAGTTAAGGAGGATGTTCAATCACATCTGGTGTGCCGTAAGGTAAAGGAAAATTGTGAGCTTTGTTTTCGATTGTCTGGGAATGCCAGTTTCCCGTGTTACTTGACAGGGGTGAATTAATGTAGTGTATCCCCTTGAAAAGTGGAGGGCGGGTTTGCACTTAGGGTCTAGTACCTAAACGTGTGCGTCCTGTCGTATGGCCAATACAGTAAAAATAGGGAGGCTGGGGGGCGTGGCCTAGGGCGTCAAGATGGCGGTCACACTCTAAGAGTGCTCCAGACCCCTTCTGTCATCCGCCTGGCATCCGCCACCATCAGCTGCCATTCCTTCTGTTACATTGCACTTACCGCCTCCCGGACCTCTCCGGCTGCTCACGGAGCCGTTTCTGCGGCGTTTCTGCCTCCTCTGGATCCAACTCGGCCCAGGACTGTGCAGCATGTCAAAGTGGTGGCCTGTTGGTAGGCCGTTCTGGAGCTGTGTGGGCCCGACTGCCTTCCCGCCCGCGGTGCCTTCAATGACTGACCTTGCCCGCGGACCAGTGGTGTAGTGAGGACCGGAGCGGGTTGCGGAGCACCGGCGGTGAGTCTGAGGCTGCCCTGCTGCTGGGGAGTTGGTCCTGGACGCGACTGTCCTTTTCTTTGGTGAGTCGCTGCCTGCGGGGGGTTGCTGTGCTTGGCTGCCTTGGCCGGGCAGCGGCGTGAGGTGGTGAGCGGCGCGCCTGTGGCCTGTGGTGGTGTCTGGGGCCTTGCTCGGCCGCCAAGTCGGGCAGCGGCATCCTGTCAAATGGGAGATCGGGGCCTTGATTTGCCGGTGCTGACGGGCGTGCTGGGGCGTGGACCTCTACCTCACGCATGGCCTTCTACGCCCTCGGCTCCCCCCACCCAAAATTCACTGCTGCGGCGGGCTCTCCCTGACCGGGGCTGTGGTGCTGGGGCAGCCTGGCGCCTGAGGCCTACCGGGTGTTTGGGGCTGCATCGGCACTGAGGGGCCTGGGGCGCCAGCGCTGTGCTCCTGCTCGGCCACTAAGTCAGGTGGCGGCGTGCTGTGGGAGGGGTGGCTGGACCCCCTGGAGGAGGCGGACTGGAGAGATGCCCTTATGGCACCCAAGACCCTGACAACTTCCTCCAAACTTCACCTTACCCAACTTTACTTCCTTCATACGGCCTACCTCACTCCAGCACGTTTATATAAAGCTAATATGCGGCCCTCCCCAGCTTGCGTGTGTTGCTCTCACACCTCTGCGGACTTCTTTCATGTGGTCTGGCAATGCTCCGTTATTGAGCCGTTCTGGAGGGGAGTGGAAGCGGAGCTCACGGACGCCCTGGGTTGGGTGGTTCCCCATGATCTGCTGTGCCTGCTGCTGGGGGTGCTGGATGGCCTGGACGGATCCCGGGCAGATAAACACCTACTGGGAACGGCGGTGGCGGTTGCGAAGCGGGACATTGCCGCATTGTGGTCCCAAGCCAAACCACCCACTGTGCGGCGCTGGAGACGGGGAGTGAATTGGTGCGGAGCCCAGGAGCAGCTCCTTTTTGCGGCCAGAGGTTATCCAGAGATGTTTGGCAGAGTATGGGATAAATGGTTCAATCTACTTCCCCCATGAGGGATCCGAATGCGTAGGAGACAGTACTAGTCCTCACATAATGGTCTAACTATTCCATCAGTGTTTTGAGAGCCTCAGTCTTGATAACTTGTTTATACCTCGCCTGATTAATGTGTTGATCTGCTACCGCTGTAATTTTGTACGGAGGCTGTTGTGTTCACCAAAGGTGTGCCGTGGGTTTTCTCCAGGGTCAGTGGTTTACGGTTTCCCGGATGTGCTCATCTCACACACTGTGTGACAGGGGTGTGGTGTTAAATTGTGTCCCCTTTGAAAGGGTAGGACGGGTCTGCACGTAAAGGTATAGTACCTTTGTGTGTGCGACTTGCCTTTTGACTAATATGGCTTGGGCAATCATTTCAAGAAGTGCCAGTATAGCACTATTGTTACAGTCAAGCTATTAGACTGGTACGGTCTGGGTGATCTCTGATTGAGGACAGTTTATCAAAAGGTAGGAGGATGTCAGGTTTGTCCATCCACTCCTGGTGCGCATACGTTTATTGTAGGTGAGTAAGTTCCCCGGGCAGCACCAACGTTGTCTCCCTGTAATAAAGAATATAAAAACGCATATTTTCATTGGTCACAGGCATCAACCTTCATAAATATAGCTAATTTCTCAAGCATTCGGTAGGCATTTAAGACAAAATTTACAGAAAGCTTAAGGCTCATTATCCAACACATCCAGATTTGTTGCAACATTAAAGTGATAGATGTATATACACGTGATACATTTCTGGGTGAATGGTGAATTGGGCGGGTGGGAGAGGGGGGAGGAAAGGAAAAAGGGCAGTGGGGGTGCGTGAGGCTTCTTGTGACTGTTCCTGATTCTTACTACTCTATCAAAGATGTGCATGCATCTCTTCATCTAAATTCAACCCTCCTGGGAACTTACTACCGGCTTGTAAAATAAAGCGTGACTCTAGTCTTCTGAGGGCCCCTACCCTGTTGCCACCCTGGGATTTTGGTTCACGCAGTCAAGTCCACAGTATTTGGCCTTGGTCCAATATATATATAGCGGGTATCGAGATGAATCCAGGTGCACTTAAACGGCAGAAAGTTTCTTGCACAACACCTACAGCCTATGACAAAGGGCAGGGAGCCCGAAACGCGTCGACGAAAAGGACTTTTGTGTTGGGTTGCTGTGTCCACCTACGCTGCAGCTCCCATTAAATGTTGATGGTGGATGATACCTTGTGTGGGCTCTTTCGTTTGGAGGCAACTCTTGTGGTTTATGTTGAACGGCTCGCCTAGCCATAGAAAGAGCCCCGCTGTGTTTTCAGCGGACCTGGGAAGACGTCATAGGGCGAACACCGTGTCAGACCAGGTGCCGATAATGGGAACATTACAAAGTCAGCATTGGTGTGACATAGCAGCGCTTCCACCCGCTTGGGATTTATTTGAGTAACATTGGTGCAGATCCTGAACAGCGTCTCACTGTAGCAAAACGAGAGTGCACTACCGATACCAGCAGGCCATGTGCATGGCCACGCCCACAAGGGCGGGTATCGGGATGAATCCAGGTGCACTTAAATGGCTGAAAGTTTCTTGCACAACACCTACAGCCTATGACAAAGGACAGGGAGCCCGAAACACTTTGGCAAAAAGGACTTTTGTGTTGGGTTGCTGTGTCCACCTACGCTGCAGCTTCCATTAAATCTTGATGGTGGATGATACCTTGTGTGGGCTCTTTCGTTTGGAGGCAACTCTTGTGGTTCATATATATAGCACCAACGTTGTCTGGGCCTCCTTCTCCCAGTCTAAGTTCTGTGAGGAACTAACAAAAGGAGGCGATCCAGGGGGGGATGATGCAGACACGGCTAACTCCAATCTCTGCAAACGCATTAACAATGCACTAGATCTTACTGCCCCGCTATCCAAAACTAAACCCAGTGATCGTGCTCAAAAAACCGCACCCTGGTTCAGTACTGAACTGCGAAATGCTAAAACCTTATTGAAGAGAGCAGAAAGGCAATGGCGTCGGGCTATCTCTAAAGATACTAGAGAGGTCTACTTGTCAGAGAGGCGAGTCTACCACGGACTGATTAGAAAGGCGAAAACCACACACTATGAGACTAAGATCAACGAAGCTGGTAACTCCACGAAGGAGTTATTTCTGCTTTACAAAACTCTCTCTAGTGGAAAATCCGTCACTGTCCCTGATGACTGTTCACCTGAGTCTTGTGACAGAATCGCAGATTTCTTTGCCGAGAAAATATCTAGAATTTACTCGGCTTTCCCAACTCAACCCACGAATGGGATAGAGTTTGTGGAAAAACCCAGGGACAGGGGAAACTCACCCACCCTTACCAACTTTGTTACCCCACCCACAGAAACTCTCCTAAAAATCTGCCGTTCTGTAAAATCAGGTTCCCCACGGGATCCCACCACTCCCAAACGCCTAAAAGACAGCCTGGGGGCCTTGGAGCCCTACATTAGGCATCTACTGGACGTGTCTTTTATGACAAAGACTGTGCCTAAAGAATGGAAAAAAGCGGTGGTCCTTCCTCTTAGAAAAAAACCTACCATCAGCTTTGATAAATTAGACAACTTGCGGCCCATCTCTCTTTTACCATATCTGGCCAAGGTAGCAGAAAAAACGGTCAATCTCCAACTAATGGATTTCATAGACAAAACTGCCTTACTCCACGACACACAATTTGGCTTCCGCCCCCGCCATTCTACGGAATCGGCATTATTGACGGCTGTGGAATCCCTACGGCAGGGGGTGGATGAAGGTCACACTATGGCCCTTATCCTATTGGACCTGAGTGCGGCATTCGACACTGTAGCTCACTCCATCTTGCTACAGTGTCTGAATGATGGAGGTATAACTGGAGCCGCACTCCAATGGATCCAATCCTTCCTAACGGGGAGAAGTTTCCAGGTCCGCCAAGGGGACCACTATTCCCGAGACATAGAATTGGGTCAGGGCGTTCCTCAGGGTTCGTCCCTGAGCCCAACTCTTTTCAATCTCTATGTCTCCTCAGTGGCTCCAATTGTAGTGGGACACGGACTACAAATTGTTACCTATGCCGACGACACTCAGCTGGTTGTCTCCCTCTCGCGTGCACCCGGTCTTGCTATGGACAGTTTCAGGGCTTGCATGCAAGATCTTGCAACCTGGATGTCCACTAATTGCCTGAAATTAAATGGCAACAAGACTGAGGTGCTCGTGGTGGGAGGCAGTCCATCTGTCTGGACGTCGGCATGGTGGCCACCATGCCTAGGCGAGGCCCCTACACCTCGGAAAGAAGTCAGAAATCTCGGGGTCTGGCTAGATACTGATCTGTCTTTCGGACCACAGATCAACAGGGTGACGGGCATGTGCTTCAGCATTTTAAAAACTCTGCGGAAAGTCCTAATTCTCCTCCCCACGGCCGCCCGCAGAACGCTGGTGCATGCTCTAGTCACCTCACGCTTGGACTTTGGCAACCTACTCTACTTGGGAGCTACCTATAAAGCGATTAATCGACTTCAGGTGCTACAGAATGCTGCAGCTCGCCTCATTTTAAACCTCCCAAAAAGATCGAACTCCAAGGCCGCCCTCCAGTCACTCCATTGGCTGCCAGTGAGGAGCAGAGCTGAATTTAAGTCCCTCTGTACCTGCCACCGTATCCTCGCTAAAAAGGCGCCAGCACCACTCCAGAACCTTATTACAAGGTATGCACCAACTCGTGCACTGCGCTCCTCGCATGGAGGCTTACTTAAGGTCCCTAGGGTGAAAAAGGCCCGTATGGGAGGAAGTTCCTTCCGATACCTGGCGGCAAAAAGCTGGAATAATTTGCCTCTTAATCTCCGTCTGGACCCCTCCGAATCTAGTTTCCGGAGGAAATTAAAAACTTACCTCTTTTCAAAATAAGTGGGCTCCTCCCCCACTTCTCTCTCTGAGTGCTTCAGTTCAGCGCGGGGACACGCATTTTGCGTAACCAGGCGCTCTATAAATGCCCCTTAATAATAATAATAATAATATATATATATATATATATATATGTATCTTCACTGAAAAAAGAAAGGTTAAAGTAACAATATAGTTCAGTGAAAATTTCAGTGACAACGTAATGTTTTAAACCAAAAACCTTACTGAAAATCAGCATTTGTAGTTATCGTTATTAACGATAACTCGTGCCCTAAAGTGACTAGAACTTCTCCGCCATGTACAGTCTTGTCATCAATTATGTCATTTCAGATGTTGTAGTCATGTTATCAATAATGTCATAGATCATGTCACGAGTGATGTAAAATATGGGATACTTATAATTCCTAACTATTAGGTCACATTAACCTTTTTTTCAGTGAATTTTGAGGGTTTTTGACATAAAGCAATATTTTATTACCATACATTAAGCCAACCTCACACCAAGCATGGTCCAAGGCCATGCTCAGTGAGGGGGTTGGCCGCAAATGTATATTCCATTAATTCAAACAATGCAATGTTAAATAATAGTGATTATTATAAAAAAAAAGTTAAATATGGTTTTTAGTAATAAATCATCCCACAGAATGCTGTCATAAAAACAACCACAAGAGGGCCTTGTATTCCTGCTGAAAAGCATAGAGCTCCAGCTAGGAGTGTTTTTGAAAAATATGATAAGTTCTCCTGGGGTTATGGATTTAATGCCCCAGGAGTTTTACTGTTTTTTTTAATGCTGCTGAAGGTTACTACACTTCCAGCTACCTCACATAACATTAAAGAAATCCTTGACGGTGCCCCTGTCTCTTCGAGTGGTATCACAAGCATGACAATATGTTATATTAAAATGCCCCAGGGCATTATGGGGTGATCCTTGCTAGGAGCAGTGAATAACAAATGAGCTGCTCCTGCATCTTGGGTGTGATGGAGCTCACCCAGAACACCCCGATCCTTATTTTTTTGCTGGGGGCTGCGGGAGTAGCCCTAGGAATCACTCAGGCCTGCCGGCTCCCCTATCAGCACCAATCACTGGTGTCTACGGGAGCCGCAATTCTATATATATATTTTTTAAATATGGATATTTAAACTCACAGAGTTTTACTCAATGGAATTCCCCTGAGTTACATAAAAACTTCATGAGATTCCACGGAGTTCAGCGAGTGGGCGGAATTCAGCATGTCGCAATGCTCTTGCTGATTTTTAGCACCTGGAGCTTGTTCCTCACTGTCAACTCAGTGTGATGGCACCACGTGGAGCACCAGAGGGTTCTGCTTCTTTCTGCTGCTCAAGCAGATTTTCTACTCGAGCAGCAGCTTCCTCAGCGCTAACAGTCATGACCTGCCACAAGTGCCCACATTTATAAAGGAGGTGTTCTCGCACCCTAAAATCACACTAGGGGAAGCAAATTCTCACTCACCAACTTTATGTTGGTGAGCCGCATGTGAAAAATAACTTTGCCACACAGTGGTTGGCAGAGTTTTGCCATAATTTCGCGTTCCAAGTGCAACACAAAGTGGGCAAATCTCGGTGAACTCCGATGGTGGAGTGGAATTTTGGCCCACCCCTAATAAATGTTGGGGAAAGAGGTCTGTGGCACCACTCCCTGAGACTTTATAGGCCCCAGGGACACCCCCTCCTCCAGGGCAATAATCTATTTTTATGGGGAGGGAACCCATGGCCTCCCTCCCTGAGGGTTTATCGGTCCAGGGAACCCCATCACCTGGGGCCTTTGATGGGTGCCCAGAACCCCGCCCTGGACACCCACAACAAATACAGCTGGAGGCCGCAGGGGTAGCCCCAGGGTCCCTGCAGCCCCTCCAGCTTCCTGCATGCATGGGTACAGTAGGAGCCGGTATTTTTCACTGCTCCTACCCGGTGAGAGCCTTTTTACAGCTCCAGCTGATTGAACAAGTTTTTCTTGTCCACACTCTTGTAGACATGGAAACAGTGTCCTGGGTTTCTGCTCCCTGGGATGCAGTGATGAGCAGGCCCATTGCAGGCTCGGGCAAGGCATGTGTCCGGCTCCCCTTTTTTGACTATAGCAACCACAGGGCTGAAATTGGCTCAGAGAGACGGCCACATGTACACCCCCTCCACAAATCAATATATATGTATTTATCCCTGTGCCCTTGCCCACCCTGTGGGTCATTTTAATTTAAAAATGAATGGCAGCCGTCGTTATGTTTTTTTGCTTCTGTATTTTCTTTTGGAAAACAGAAACAAATATAAATTTGATGGACAGCTCTGTCAAGTTGATGGAGCCATGTGTCAAAGTTAAAAAAGCATTGACAGGATCTGGCATGATGGTGGTTCCTGCCAATGCTTCACAAATTACTGCATTTCTAAATTTGTCAGGCAGTGATTCCGTCAGGGCAACAGTGTAGTTTACGCCATCACCCTGACGGAGTAAACTCTGTCCACCATGATATAAATCTTCCCCTAGGATTTGAAACCCTGCAAGACTTCAGTGTTCTGTATTAGTTGGTATGTAATCTGCTGGGCTAGGATGGCACCTTGGCCGAATTTTAGAGCCATATCACTAATTTTTCACTTCATCTGTCTTGCTGTCTCATGCAAACTCTGGGTTCGTCATCTTGGATGCGCCCTCCTTCATAAATTTTCATGTGGACCTTTCATTCAGTAAACTCCGCCATGTCCAGTGCCAAGTCTGGCTGCAAAATGAGGAGGGTTATGCATGAGGCAAGCTACCCCACCATGTTAAAAAAAATCCTAGCTACTGAAATGTCACCCAAAAACATACCGCCATTGGGGAGAGAGAAATATTCTCCATGAAGATCTGATGTCTTGTGGTGAAAGCCAGAGATCCTGGGAAGCCACAAAGCTGATCCATCTGCTTTCGACCAGGACCCTCACCATCGGGACATGGAACAAGAGGACCATGCATGATACAGGTAAGACAGCCCAAGTGGCAGCGGAGATGAAAAACTATAACCTTGCCCTGCTTGGCATCAGTGAGACCAGATAAACACAGTTCAGCCAGAAAAGACTGGCTCTGGGAGGGATGTTGATGCATTTTGGACATGAGGACGAGAACGCCCCTCACACCAGAGAGTAGCACTGATGCTATCACCAGCAGCTAACAGAGTTCTGATTGGGATAGAAGCCCACAGTCCCAGAATCATACATGCAACCTTCCACATAAAGAAAAATAATGTTATCCAGTGCTATGCACCTACAAATGACAGCAAAGTAAGAAGAAAGGAACAGTTTTACACCAGACTCCAGTCCTTCCTGGAGAAATGCCCTGAGAGAGACATCACCATACTGATGGGGGACCTCAATGCCAAGATTGGAGGCTGGGTCATGGCCTTGGCGACATGAATGAGAATGATGAAAGGCTCACGGATCTCTGTGCCCTGAACAGTTTGGGGATAGGCAACACACCTATCACCAGAACACACAAGGCAACGTGGGTGTCACCAGACCATTAAAAAAAGAATCAGATCAACCATGTCTGCATTGCCAAGATGTTCCGGAGGGCCCTGCAAAATGTGAGAGTGATGAGAGCATTGAGTTTGGCATCAGACCTAGCTGAAGCTAAAGCTGAAGAAAGCAGATGCAGCAAGCCAGAAAAATCTGTTAAAGAAAAATCTGGGAAGATAATCATGGGTAATAACGGCCAACACAGAAGATGGATGGCGCACATTGAAGAACTGCTGAACCAACCTCTAACACAGTCTCCATCAAACATACAGCCAGCCAACAAGGACTAGCCAATCTACTGAAGCAGACCAACAAAGGAAGAAATACAGAAAGGCATGAAGCATCTGAGAAATGGGAAAGCAGCAGGACCTGACAATATTCCTTCGGAGGCACTGAAGGCAGACATTGAAACATCAATATTCATACTCTACCTCATGTTTGAAAGGATCTGGGAAGATGAAAAGGTAACAACACTCTGGAAGGAGGGATATCTCATCAATATCCTCAATTAAGGTTACCTGAATAACTGCACAAACTACATAGGGATTACTCTTCCATCACCCCAGGCAAATTTTGGATACTAATCGAGCATATCACTCTATTAAAAAAAAGCAATCTGAAGACATCTTTGCATTGAAACATATCTGGTTGGAGGAGGATTTTTCTCTTTAACAATATTCTGTGTGAATAACTATCTTGGGTGTAATATTCAGGAGAATTAATTTCTTGCATAATATTGTGTGAAGAATAAAAATATTATTTACACAATATTCTGGGGACAGTGATCTTTTGTTTACATCTGATAGACATTTTCTTTTCTTGCATGATACATTAAGGAACCATTGTTCCATTACAAAGTATTCTAAGACATAACTAACCATGTTGGAGAATTAAGAAGTGAATGTTAACTCCTTGTGTAATCAACATCCCAAATAAGCACAGAAAAA
This sequence comes from Triturus cristatus, assembly GCF_964204655.1. Lineage (NCBI taxonomy): Eukaryota > Metazoa > Chordata > Amphibia > Caudata > Salamandridae > Triturus > Triturus cristatus. The sequence continues at coordinate 155,234,359 of NC_140580.1, forward strand.
GATTGGGGAGACAATGCAAGAAAACTCATCTTAGCAGTCCTACCTACCAATACCATTGTGACATAAGTGGCATCTCTATAGCGGGCCAGATGGGGCCATTCCCCAGCTCTATTTGTCCCCTCTTGGGCTCCACAACCAAAACTGTTGAACATACCAGGGGCGACACAGAATTTGACTTTTCCACATTCATTTATTTTCACAACTACTTTTTACAGCAAAGCGGATATATTGGACTTGGACCTCTCTGCAGAGTGATCCCCAAATCTGTTTTTGTAGGCTTTTAAGACTGGGTGCACTTTACCACTGCTATCCAGTGCTAAAGTGTGTTTGCTCTCTCCTTTAAACATGGTAAAACTTGCATACATTCAACTTTGTGCTGTTTTTAATATATATGTCACCCCTAGGGTAGGCCCTAAACAGCCCATAGAGCTGGGTGCATTGTATTTAAATTGTTGGACAAGTACTTTTAAGTTTCACATGTCCTGGTAGTGAAAACTCAAATTTGTTTTTACTACTGCAAGGCCTACTTCGCCCATAAAATAGCATTGACTTACCATATACATTTAATAGATGCTAACTTTTATTTGGGAACAGGTAGAAATGTCATATTTTGGCTCAAATGAATTGTAATTTAAAACCCTCTTTAATGGTAAAGACAGATTTTAAGTCACAATTCTGAAAATGGCAATTTTAGAAAGTTATTATTATATTGTCCTAACCATTTGGTGCCTGCAGCCTGTGTTCTTGGTCACATCTCTAGGTGTAGTTAGCAGTTAGCCTTTGTATATTCCTCCCAAACAGTGTCACAAAGGGAGGAGACTGGGAGTTGGCAGGATGGGTGGGATGGAGCTATCCCCTCCCAATCTATCACTTACACTCACAAAGAACGTCTTACTAGTCTTGGGGCCAGGTCAGGTAAAGGAAGGACATTCAAGAACCAGGTGTGAGGGGAAAAAATATTGGACTCTGAAACTCACTCTTCAGAACACTCCTGGACTTGCAGATTCTACAATCAGCTGCCTGAAGACTGCATTGCTGTTTGAGCCCAGAAATACCAAAGTGTCACCAAGGGTCATGCAGCTGGCCTCCTGTTATGAGCTGCAGGGATACAACAGGCTCCTGACCGGTGGCTACCTCAGGATAAACGCAGCACGATGCATCTCTGCACATGTCTACTCATCCCCAGCTTCAGACCGGTGGCTTCATTGGAACTGACACATCGTGCTGCACCTCAACACTTGTCCCCGCATTGCAGCTTTTGATAGACAGCTTCACTGGCACCGACCCAGTGTGACGCACCTCGACACAAGTTTTGCAACATACCCCCGGACCGGTGGCTGCACAGTCTGTGCTCCATCGAGGTATGCCTGAACTTGTGACTTTGTAGTGGCCCAGTGTGACCGTAATTGGCACTGTTTAGTTCTGAGCACTATTTACCCTGAAATATTTAAAATGGCATAACTCTGATTCTACTGATTGGGGTTTTGTCAATTTGGTTTCATTTTATTTATTACATTTTTCTCTATTATTTAACTTGGTGTTGGATTTTTCTTGCGTGATGTTTTCAGTTCACTACTGCTTGTGTGCTGCAAAATGCTTTACACATTGCCTTGAAGTTAAGCCTGATTGTTTTTCTGCAAAGCTACTAAAGGTTAAGCACAGCTTAATTTAGTGATTTTAGTGGTTCTCCTGGACAAGCATTGTGGTTGTTGCTTGAGAAGGGCTGAACGAATAACCCAATTTCCCACAAGCTATTTTGCTAAAGAAAATTAAATCTGGCTTTGTATGTATGTTTGCATATGTATTTATAAATACATATATTGATAAGTGCAAACATATACTGCCAGACTTAATCATTTTCAGCAAATTTGCATATAGAAACATGCACACATTCTCCTTATGATTGCCCTTTGTCGATGGCCCAATGCGTGCGCCTCTTGTGACACAACTTCTTGTCATACTCAAAAATCTATTTAACTCTTCACTCCTAATTTATATAAATCATGTTCTGGCAGCAATGTTTGGAATGTCTGTCAAGAGCCTGGCTTATGAGATGAAATCTCAAAAATGCAAAGATTATAGCTTACCACATGCATAGATTCGCTCATGATACAGCAATGTCATATTCCTAACAACTTTGATACAATTCTATCTATTATCTAATGTATAATATACATTTCTCTACTTCGAAACAGTGACTTGTAGAGACTTGTAAATATTTGCTGAAGGTTCAATCAACAAAAATCTGACAATGAGAGCCTAGCAAGGAAAACTCCTTGAATCAAAAATAAGTTTTAGATCGCACTCAGTACTTAGGGCTCAAATTAATTCTTGGTGGTAAGCATACTCTGTCGTAACGGTGACAGAGTATGCTTACCACCAAGGAAATAGTCTGTTCGACTGATTTAAATGCAGGTCGACCTTAGTTTAATCACGACAGAGACTTCTCCATCACCACCGCAATTATACCCCTCCAATGGCCCTACAGACTAAGGGCACCCAGAGGTTGGACTCTCATTCCGCCCACCTAATTTAAATGGGTGAAATTAGAAGTCAGTTTTCACTGCGTGTCACCATCAGGAAAACCTTGGCGCTAAGAGGCAGTGACACGTGCTAAATGCTCCCTTCACCATTGGGGATACCTCCCATGGCGAGGGCAACATTAACTTTTTTTATTTTCGAAAAGAAAATCCCGTTTCAGGAGTTTCTTTAAAAAAAAAAGTTTGATGGATGGCTTCATCATGTTGATGGAGCCGTGCACCAAACTTTAAACAGCATTGACAGTAACTGCCATGACAGCCTATATTGCCAATGCTTTAGAAATTACTGCCAGCTTGACGGTCATTTCTAAATTTGGTGGGCAGAGTAGTCTCAGCCTGGCAGATGTTAAGTCCTCTGACAGGCCAATGGGGACTACTCCATCTGCCAAAACATCATTTGTGCCCTTAGTTTTAGATTCCATGTTTGAAAAGCCCTGCAGGAACAGTCCAACAATGCAGCCTATCCCAAAATGTCCATGCCATGCCAATATTTATTAGTTGTGATATATATCACCCCCCTTTTCCTGTTTCACCAGATTATTTCTCAACTTGTCTCTATAGTATAAAGTTGTTCTGCTTCAGATATAGATGATATGCACATTTGCTAATTTATCAGTAGGACACTTTTAATTGTTTTCATTCATTTTAATCTACCAACACACTCATTCTCACTCTTTTTGCAAAACTGTTACTGCATGTATTGATAGAATTTCTGCAGTGAGATCACCCAAGAGCAGATTTATAGCACGTGACCAAATTGCATGTGAAATAGGTATCCTGAATTATTTCTGGACCCGCAACACACTAGTGTGTGTACTGAGGCCCAGGCCTGTACATGGAAAAAACAAAAAGGTCCAGAACCTGGAGGTCCAGAGCCTGGAGGATGCACCAGGTTCTTTATTGACATTGGACAATTGTCCATGTTATGGACTGTTGACATGAAGCAGTTGTGGTGTACCCATTTTTTAGAATTAATAGTCCTGAGCAGATGTTTTTAATGTTTCATGGGGGATTGTGACCTACCAGCCCCACTCACGTTAAGTTCCGCTTAGATGTAACATACAGACTCTTTTGATGATATTAAGTGTGCATGGCGAGTCTGGGCATGTATAGTGAATGTGTGGCACTTGTATGGTAGCAAGCCACTGTGTGTGGTGAGAATATGATTGCTTGGACTAATGGTTTACCCCTGGTTTAGCATTGCTCAAGATGGAGGATGAATACAGCTTCACCCTAGGAGAGTGGATACCCAGACACTAAAGTGAGCGAAGATGGAGACAAGGTTACCCCTAGAACTTCTATGATGATCTTCTATTAAAAGATTGCTGAATAGTGCTTCCTGAGCTCAGTAATTTGGTGGATGGTATGGCATTGGGGGCATATCCTTTTGTATGGCCCTGATTACTACTTCATAAATGTTGATAACTGCCGGGTGCAAAAACTTTACATTTCATTATGCCTGTTTTGTGGAAAGCCCTGCTAGTACCCAGCATCATCACTACTGGCTGAGAGAGCCATTACCTTCCACATTTTAAAGGGAACCATCCCTTACCGGTTCCAGGACCTTACGCATTAGATCATCGACCCCTGCCTAGAAAATGAGTATTAAGGAGAGATCCAAGCCATCTCAACTTGTTCCAGTTCCAAGATCTTCCTGACCAAAGGAAGAAAGAGCTCCACTGAGTACTCAAAGAGCTGATATATGACCAAGATTGGTGTCTGCAAGACATCCAGCCTCCCAGAGATCAGGTGACATCAGCTCAAGTCTGCCCACCTTGCTGGAGAATCTGTGGGTCTGCCTTCTGCCTAGAAGCCTGACTGCTCAGACATGGAAGGAGAGTGTCTGGCTCTGCAGAAGGGGAAAATGTCCTGGAGGAGAGGCCCAGCCACATTCCTGGCATGTCCAGTAGCTGACTGCATTGGAAGAGATGTCTGAGCCAAGTCAAGCCAGATTAGGTCACTAGGTCTCCCTGTGCAGTTCATGTAGTGAACAGTGTGAAGTCAATTCAGCAGCATGTGGGTTATACAGTGAGAGCCATCATAATTAGTGTGACATCTTCTGAAGACAAGTACCCACCATTGAGGCCTGCTGGACTGTTCAAGTGAGGCTGCCACTCCTGGTCCTGGCCCACCAAAGAAGACACTGCTGGTGGGATTCTATCAAGCACACCATTAAACACCACACTAAGCTGCATCTCCACTGAGCATGGAAAGATTGAGAGACTATGGGGCTTATTACAATGTTGGTCGGTGTTGCCTCCAGCTAACACCGTCAAGTTCTCGGAACCGACCGACCTCCGGTCTCAAGGGGAAAGAGCTTAATATAGGCAGAAAGGGGACTGGGTTTCCAGTCAGGAACGGATGGACAGAGGAGTGAAGGGAAGCTCCTTCATACCCAAGATGGTTATATGTTTTAGATGCCATAGGGAGGGACATAACGAAAGAGACTGTCAGGTGAAAGATTTTGTACCAGCTGCACCCATTATAAGACTTGTATTGACTATGGGTGAGGTTACCCGGGAGGGCCCTGTGGCACTCAACTAAATGTCTATGAACATTTTGGGAAAGGAAACTAGATGCAAATACATCCAACTACTATGGGATTTGTGTTGGAAGCAGGCATTAATGGAAGAAAGAACTAGGGTTGAGAGAAAGCATTGCAGACCTGAAGAGATTCCCCCTGGTGTCAACAGTACAGGCATGGTAGCTAAGGATATGACATGGAGGACATGTTTGCCAGGGCTGAGGTAGAAGTTAATGGCTAGATGACCGTGATCAATGTAAGAAACAAGATGCACAATGTCTCTTGAGCGATGATTTGTGCGTTTATGGTTTACTTTCAGGAGCAGAAGCCTTCATGCCCTGACAATGTCATCCGTGTTGGCCGGACAACAAACTGTGCATGAAGTCTAAGGAAGAGGCTTGATCTTCCTAGAGTAGCAAGGACCATAATACAATTGTAGTGAGTGGATCAGGGCAGAGTCTGAGAAGACAGAGGCCATGGCATTCATCGACACTGCTCCATATAGGGAAGAGTATGAAGCAACCAAAGCAGACCAGGTGTTGAAGTGGGTACTTTACTAGGGCAGAAGGGTTTGTTAGCTGCTAGGTTACCTACCCAGGAAGTATTGTGCCAGGCAAAAGTTGAGTGCCCTACACTTGTGGGACTTTAGAAGGAAGCGGATAAACAGGTCAGTAGGGGAGTCCTTGAAAGACATTATGGGGCCCATTAGGATGTCGGGCGGTGGCACCATCGTGGTGCTGGCGGTGCGGAAAAAAGCTATTTTCCGCTCGCGAGCAGCAGCCCTCATGTCCACCATATTAGTATGGCCAAACATAGGCCATTTCCCGACCGCCGCGGTGCGACGCGCACCGCCATCAAAGTGCGCCTTCCACCGCGGTGGTGGGAGCCAATGGAGTCTCTCCGCCGTGTGGAATGACGTCCGCCCCGCTCCACAAATTAGGATGACTCAAACAAGCAGACGCACTGCAGCAGAGATACCGCCCAACCAGAGACGGCGGAAGCTCGACAGTGGAGCACGAAACCAGAGTCCCGGTCACGACCGCCATGGACTCAGCTCTACACGTCTTTCCGGTGCTGTACCTGCTACATCACCAGGAACTCATGGACCACTGCGGATGCCGCCGCAGGTACGCAACAACACAAACACAACACACGTGCAGACACAGGGTCTAAATCCACATCAGACACCCTAGGGGGGACAGGGACACATCCACAAGGGCACCCACACATCACCCACCTGCCACAAATTCACCCCTCTGCATCCAGGACACACAGCTACCGCCACCATGCAGCAATGTCCCGATCATGTCACCGCAGCGGCGAACACAAGGGATACATGCGCACAATGCAGAAGGCAGGGCCAGCGCCAGGTATGGGCAGGGCACAAAGAGGACAGGGCCACACCTCCACCCACCACACACTACCACACCCCCTGAAGGCACATGCCATGTGCCCCTCCTGTGCACCCCATGCACAACAACAAGCCAGGTCAATACACACCCTGCACCACACAACAAACAATCATGGAGACAGACACTGCAGGAGTGGCTGCACAGGAACACACAACACACAGCACAGTAGCACAGGGCCAGGGAAACACCCACACACCACCAAAACACCACACTCAGGGCAATAAAAATGAGGAAAAGCACCAAATGAACACATACAAGGAATTAACATCCAAATGGACACAATGCCTGCACAGTCACACATACATGCCACAGACTGACACACACACATACACACCCCACATGCCAACAGCAATGGAGCACAACAAATACGGAAGCCAAAGTGGGCTGCACTCAAATGGAAGGCCATGGAGACACACAACAAGCATGTGTACATCACATCAACACAAGGAACAGAGAACAACATCCTCACACCATCAAAGCACACATGACTGGCACAGTGAGTGAACTCAAACCACAGACAGCTCAGTGCAACAACACAGGGAGACAGCAAGGCAAACCACGTATAGGCACAAGGATGAAAGGAAGGCCCTGAAGTCAAACTGTGAACAGCCACACATCCATACAACTACTTCACAGGAGTACACCAGCAGCACTACACACAGGGCCCATCTACACACCTCAGGACTGACAAACACCAGTAGGAATCTACACACATACCCCCCTCACTCCAGCAGCACACAACACCAGTGCCAAACACACTGAAGGCTGGCAATACTTTCCAGTCAATACACACAAACAGCCACACACCCTGGTGTCAGCCACAAACATCACACACACACACAGAGATGCCACCACAAATGTCGAAACAAATACAACAGACAAACACATAACCCAACAGAAACACACACAGAGCCACAACAACAACAGACATGCCCTCTGCAGCTAAACTGGGGAAAGGCAATGGGAGTACAGACACAACAGGAGTGCACAACCTCATCACTCAGGAACAATGCACAGAAAACATACCACAACACACACAAGAAGTGCACCACACAGAACAACACAGCCACAGCTAACAAACAACAGATGCACAGGCAGAACAATCACATAGCAAACATAGCTAGGACATCAGGGGATGCACACCAGGCCAGCACAAGGCAACATACACACACAGCACTGCATGCACAACAAGCTGTGTGTGCACACCAAGCATACCGGCCGCACACAGACATCAGTGACAGAACAGCAACCCACACAACACCATACAGCACAGCACAAAGACAACAGCACACCCAGGAAGTGAAGCAATAACACAGCCAACACACATACATCCAACACAACACCCAACAGATGCACAAGTCTGGGACACAAAGGTGGAAACAACTTGACCAGAGAACTGGGGAGCACACACAGGTGAACTGCATAGGAGCAACCATGACTGACAAACAGCAAGGCCAGTGGCCAGTCCAAGGTGCAGAGTGAGTCCATGAGAAGCTGAACAGGCAGGGGGCACACAACAGTGAACGACAAGGCCAGTGGGCAGGACAAAGTGCAGAGTAAGTCCATGAGAAGCTGCACAGGCATGGGCAAAACAGCAAGGCCAGTGGCCAGTCCGAGGTGCAGAGAGAGTGCATGAGAAGCTGCACAGGCAGGGGGCACACAGCAGTGAACGACAAGGCCAGTGGGCAGGACAAAGGGCAGAGTGAGTCCATGAGAATCTGCACAGGCAGGGGGCACACAGCAGTGCACGACAAGGCCAGTTGCCAGTCCGAGATGCAGAGTGAGTCCATGAGAAGCTGCACAGGCAGGGGGGACACAGCAGTAAACGACAAGGCCAGTGGGCAGGACAAAGTGCAGAGTGAGTCCATGAGAAGCTGCATAGGCAGGGGCAAAACAGCAAGGCCAGTGGCCAGTCCGAGGTGCAGAGTGAGTCCATGAGAAGCTGCACAGGCAGGGGGCACACAGTAGTGAACAACAAGGCCAGTGGCCAGTCCGAGGTGGAGACTGAGTCCATGAGAAGCTGCACAGGCAGGAGCAAAACAGCAAGGCCAGTGGCCAGTCCGAGGTGCAGAGTGAGTCCATGAGAAGCTGCACAGGCAGGGGGCACACAGCAGTGAACGACAAGGCCAGTGGGCAGGACAAAGGGCAGAGTGAGTCCATGAGAATCTGCACAGGCAGGGGGCACACAGCAGTGCACGACAAGGCCAGTTGCCAGTCCGAGATGCAGAGTGAGTCCATGAGAAGCTGCACAGGCAGGGGGGACACAGCAGTAAACGACAAGGCCAGTGGGCAGGACAAAGTGCAGAGTGAGTCCATGAGAAGCTGCATAGGCAGGGGCAAAACAGCAAGGCCAGTGGCCAGTCCGAGGTGCAGAGTGAGTCCATGAGAAGCTGCACAGGCAGGGGGCACACAGTAGTGAACAACAAGGCCAGTGGCCAGTCCGAGGTGGAGACTGAGTCCATGAGAAGCTGCACAGGCAGGAGCAAAACAGCAAGGCCAGTGGCCAGTCCGAGGTGCAGAGTGAGTCCATGAGAAGCTGCACAGGCAGGGTGTACACAACAGTGAATGACAAGGCCAGTGGGCAGGACAAAGGGCAGAGTGAGTCCATGAGAAGCTGCACAGGCAGGGGCAAAACAGCAAGGCCAGTGGCCAGTTCGAGGTGCAAAGTGAGTCCATGAGAAGCTGCACAGGCAGGGGGCACACAGCAGTGAAATACGAGGCCAGTGGGCAGGACCAAGTGCAGAGTGAGTCCATGAGCAGCTGCACAGGGAATGTGTGCGACTGTACCATTCCATGGTCAGCAACACAGTCAGGGGGCAACAATGTGCAGTACAGGCCCACCTGTGTGAGAGACAGGTGTGTGAGGGTGACTACCACTCAGACTTGGCTGTCAGGCGGACTGGGAGCTGGCTGTGTCTCGGTGACTGTCGGGGCACTTGACCGGGGAGAGAGCGGAACAGCTGAGGTAGAGCTATCAGTGGCTTGGCAAGCCGGAGGGCTGCTTGGACCAGTTGGTGTAGTGGCATGGGGAGGTGGAGTCAGGCAGACAGGAGACACGGTGTGGCTGGGAGATTGTGGAGGGGTGCCCTTCCACATCTTGGGGATCCTAAATGGCTTGACTGACTGTGGATCAATGGGAAGTGGTGTGGGCACAACAGGCACACTTACCACCACAGCTGCAGCAGGTGCAGGCGCTGGCAGCCCCTCTGGTGATGTGCTGGACCCAGGGGAATGCTGTGCCTGGCTTCACCTCTGCCCCCGTTCCCCTGTTTAGTAGGTGTTATCCCTACAGTGCCCTCCGGCCCCTGCTTCACTGGGCTTGGAATGGAAGTCGAGGTGGTTGGTGATTCTGCCTTGGAGCCCTTCCTAGGTGTACCCTTGGCATGCACTACCTCCTTGGTGGGCACAGACACTGTATGCTTCTCTTTGCGCGATGCTTTAGGGGCAGGAGAGTCCTTGGATGTGGATGCCACTGAGGCATGTGTGCCTGAGGTCTGCTGCTTTGTTTTTTGTCCACCGGTGTCGCCTGACGGGCTTTTCTCCCTTCGCTCTGGGGTGGCTTTGGTCTTCTGTGGAGATGGTGTCTGCGCCCGGGTCCGCTTGGGTTGCTGCTGCTGCTGTGTGCTTCATGTGCTGTATCGTGACTTTGACGTATGTGTTGCGTGGTCACTATCGTCAGAAGTGGCCGCTGCCAGGGGGTGGACAAAGGGACCGGAGCTGGACTGTGAGTATGTGCCTGTTGCAGGGCAGACATCACTGTTGATGTCAAAGCCTGGACTGTCCGGTGCAGCCCACCCACGTCTGAATGTATGCCCTCCATAAAAGCAACCACCTGGGCCAATTTCTTGTCGTGGTTAAGGAAGGCATTGAGGAGAGCTGTCTGGCCTACACACAGCTGGCACAAAAGGTCCACAGACTCAGCACTGATGGCAGCAGGGGGGAGAGGGGCAGGGGCAGCGGTGCCAAGGGTGAAGGACACTCTTCCCCTCCTACTGAGGCGGACACGGGCAGCACCAGAGGAAGTGGCTAGGAGGGTGGGCACTGGCCGCTGTGTGGTGGAAGGTCGATGCAGAGTCCCCATTCCCTGTGACCTCCAACATGGATGCATCCCCGCTGGCATCGGAGGATGTGGTGCTTTGCATCTCATGCTGGGATTCCTCCAGCAGACTCCTGTCCCCCTCTGAGGCGCTGGTGACATATGTGTCACTGGGCTCCTGTGCAGCTGTTGTGCAAGTTTCACCCCCACTGGTGTCTGTCTCCTGTCCCTCCGTGACCACAGGTGATGCTGCATGAGAGAGAGAGAGATGTAGGGTCAGGTCAGTTCCAGCAACAGAACAAAAATATGCAATCAATGCATCACAAAAGATGACCAAATCTACATGTTGCACACCACCCTGTGCAGTCACATCGTGCCAACTCACTATATTGATTCAAGCAGTGTGTGGAAACTGGAAACTCAGGCATGAGTGAGCCATGTGATGATCACACAGCACAACACCCTGCTTGTGGCTCTGTTCAAACAGACACACAACTAGCTCTGAGCACACCTAGGGACATGATGGGGGCACACTACTTGTGGCCAATGACAGATCTGGATGGAACAGGAGGGGACAACACAGACCCAGACTACAACATGACAGTCCACAATGGACATTAGCCCATGCCACCCACCATGTCGTACCTTGGGGACAATAGAATGGTGCACATTGTTGTCAGATGTGTAGGCCTCCCCAATGTGGGTGCATGCAATGGACGCATTGATGAACGCACAGTCAGATCGGGCACACTGACGTTCCTTTCCATGGGATTCCCAAGACTACCCCAATGCAGAAGAAACCTGAAGAGCACAACTCAGAATGTAATGTGAAGGCACAGCATCCAAATCACCTTTGTAAGTACAGGTAGGGCAAATGCATGCCACCGGCACCCAGGCCAGCAGCCACTTACATGCCACAGCATCACACTACCAACATCACATAGGCCAGCGCTGGCACAGACTCTGTACACATGCAGCCACTCCCAGCCAAAGTCAGACTCCCCAAATGCTCACCCCTGGCTTGCTGCTGATGCTCCTTCAAACGTGCATCCAGCTCAGGCTGTGTCACCACCAAGATGCGCCCCATTAGTGGTGCCATGCTGCGCCTTGCCAAACGCCCAGTGCGAGGAAGCAGCCCCAAGGTCATCTCTGCCACATTCTTTGCCAGCCGGCTGATGTCGTCCCATCTCTTGTGGCAGTGGGTGCGCCATCGGTTTGAGACCATTTGGGGAACCATATAGCCTCGGGTACTGTGTGAGCACCTCGTCCACCAGGACCTCCAGCTCCTGGCTTGTGAAGGGACTGGCACGGATCTTCTCTATCCTTGCCATCACTGTGGACATGAGATAACAGCGGTGGAATTTGGTGGTGAGGGGTCTCAGGCTGCATTCCCTGGAGGCAGCAGCAGGTGAGGGGTCTCAGGCATCAGTCCCTGGAGGCAGCAGCAGGTGAGGGGTCTCAGGCAGCAGTCCCTGGAGGCAGCAGCAGGTGAGGGGTCTCAGGCAGCAGGCTCTGGGAGCAGTGGAAATGTGAGGCTCACTCCCACACATATATAGCCCCCTGGGGTCATTTCAAAGGTGCCAAGCTGTAGCAATTGGTGGTCCGGGTCTGCCTCTTTCAAATGCATCCAATGGCCGCCTCCGCGGTGGCGGAGCACGCCTACCCCGATCTTGAAAATGCATCATGTCACCGCAATCATGGCTCCCATTGGCTGTAAGGGCATGCTCTATGGTGGTGACACAATGCTGGGGCCCAGGGTGCGCTACCGCGATGGTGCATCTTCCAAATGCAGCCAATGTCTGCCTCCGCGGTGGCGGAGCACGCCTACCGCGATCTTCAAAATTGCATCATGCCACCGCAATCATGGTTCCCATTGGCGGTAAGGGCATGCTCCATGGTGGTGACACAACGCTGGGGCTCGGGGTGCGCTACTGCGATGGTGCATCTTTCAAATGCAGCCAATGTCTGCCTCCGCGGTGGCGGAGCACGCCTTCCGCGATCTTCAAAATTGCATCATGCCACCGCTATCAAGCTTCGCATTGGCTCTATGGCAAGCTCCATGGCGGTGACACGCCGCAGGCGCCCAATGTGCGCTACCACAATTTTTAGTGGCGGAGCATGCCATCCACCATTTCCACATGTCTCCATGCCTATCAGTACCGCACTTATGTGAATGGGGGTGCTGGTGACACACCGCCAGGGCCAGGCGGTAGCTACCGCAATTTGGGTGCCATACATTGACACGAGGCTCTGCCATTCAGGCAGCGGAGCATGCCAACTGCCATTTCCACATGTCTCCATACCTATCAGTACCGCACTTGTGTGAATGGGGGTGCTGGTGACACACCACCGGGGCCAGGCGGTAGCTACCGCGATTTGGGTGCCATACATTGACACGAGACTCCGCCATTAGGGCAGCAGAGCATGCCAACCGCCATTTCCACATGTCTCCATGCCTATCAGTACCGCACTTGTGTGAATGGGGGTGCTGGTGACACACCGCCGGGGACAGGCGGTAGCTACCGCAATTTGGGTGCCATACAATCGCAATGGCCATCTGTCAAACATCAACAGGGCACAGTACCAACATGGTCAATGGAACATCATCGTGCACACGATGCCAATGTTCCATTTACTCCGCTGATGGCTACACATGCCATGTTTGTGTGTGTGTTTCGTAGATTGGCCTGTACCCACTCACATGTCACTTATGAATTTGATGATGGTGTAGGCAGGACAGTGTTGTTCTGGACTCTAAAATTGTGTACACATGTCAATGTGTTGAGGTGCAGTGACAATCACAGCGATGCTCGTCTCAATGAATGATGAACTATGTTGCATTGCCTCTCATATTTGCTCATGCACACATGCGTCATACCAGCGCCGACTGGTCATTGTGTGGTGGATGTGTGCCAGATTGTAATGACACATTGAGGTGGACAGGTACAGCAGCTAGGTATGAGACAGTGGGTTTGATTAGTTACACATGCTGGATGCTATACTCCCAGGCGTGTCCATTTAAAATGTGGCCGTATCCCTATGTGCATTCACATTGACCAAGTTGACAGGTGTGGCCTTCATGTACATGAAGGTGTCCCTACATGTGAGCTGGTCTGTTAGTCAAGATGGATGTCAGTCATTGTTGTCATTGTGTCACCCAGAACGTGATGTGCTGTGCACTTCTCATGATGTATTGCATTGACATGTGTTCACTAGCATCTCCAATAGGAGGAGGTCAAATTTGATTTGTCACTTGACGGTGCTGGAGGACATGGAGGATGTTGCGATCCTACGGAAATGCCGCCTGGACAGAGCCACCCTGAAAACCCTTTGTGATCTGTTGGAGCCCCACCTGCAGCCTCGCAGGACATATCCAACAGCTTTCACCCCTACTTATAAAGTGATGGCGGCCCTGCATTTTTTTGCCACTGGATCGTTCCAAGAGACAGTGGCCAGCGCTGGTGGGATGTCACAACTGATGTTCAGCATGGTGCTGTGTGATGTACTGTCCGCCATGATGCTATACAAGGACAGATACATCAATTTCTCCAGGGGTGCTGAATTGCCAGCTGTGAAGGGAGACTTCTATCCCCTTGGACAGATCCCCAATGTTGTTGGTGCCATTGATTGCACCCATGTCGGGCTTGTGCCACCACAGGCAAGTGAGCACATTTACCGCACTCGCAAGCATTACCACTCCATCAATGTGCAGGTGTTGTGCCTGGCAGATATGACCATCTCCCACGTGTGTGCCAAATTCCCAGGCTCGGCCAATGACTTCTACATCCTGCGGAACAGCATTGTGCTCCAGCTGATGGCTAATCTGCTTGCAGAGCATGCATGGATTGTGGGTGAGTATGCCTAGTCGTGTGGCATGCTGGATGTGTGACCTGCTGCCCTCAGCCTCTGCGACATTGCAATGTCTATTTGTGTTTGTCATACCTAGGTGACTCTGCATATCTCAACCATCCCTGGTTGCTGAGCCCACTGCGGAATCCCAGGACCCCGGCTGAAGTCTGCTACAATGAGGCCCTAGGGAGGACACGTTGTGTGGTGGAGCGTACTTTTGGTCTGCTCAAGTCACGAATCCGCTGCCTGGACAAGACCGGAGGTGCACTGGCCTACTCGCCCGGGTAGGTGTGTCAGATCGTAGTGGCATGCTGCATGCTCCACAACCGAGCCATTCGCAAGGTGATTGCCCTGCTCCTGGATGATGGTGAGGACCCAAGGCCCTAGCCTGCAAACCAAGCCGTGTCTAGTGATGAGGACAGTGGAGAGAAGGAAGGTGTTGACCTGCGTTAACAGCTCATCACCCGCTACTTCACTTGAAGGTGGGTGTCAATGTGCAACATACCCATTGTCTGCTTATATTGCTGTTGTCGTGAAGGGGCATGTGAGAGTTGTAGCAGTAGCCAGTTGTAGACTCTGCAGTGTTTGGCAATGTTTCTGGGACAGGTCATTTGGGAACATCTACAGGACGTGTATGTTGACACTTGTTGCCCATTGTGACATGTGCATGTTGGGTTATCCTGATGGTAGGGGTTGTGTGATGTCTGTGATGCCACACCCAGACCAGTGAAAGTAGTTCTGTTGTGTTTCCCTAGGTGCCTTCGACTTCTCCTTGCCTATATACAGCCCATGCTCCTGCTACATTGTGGAGTATAAGAATAGTGGTCCCAGTATACAAGATAATTCAATATAAAACAATTAAACAAACAAAGTACCAAGAAAACTTATTAGGAAGGTTCAAATGCCTATTTAATCACATTGAACACAAATTAATAGTTATGACTGAGCTCCATAGTACAGACAATATTGAAATATCATAGCAGTGCCCAGGAAGGAGGAATGGGGGTAGGGAGGTGGGTGATGAAGTGTAGGGTTTGGAGGGAAGTGAATACAAAAAAATTTGGATGCATTGAGAACAAAATCAAATTTGAAGGCAAAATTAATTCACTGCCTTATTTACATTCCGATCAAATCATAAATCCAATATCGACAATTTTTAGAAAAAGCCATATATATGAAGAAAATCACAGTACATCCTGAACTGGTGATAATATTGGCAAAGATGTTGTGTCGACGTTTCGACCCCTTAAGGCATGTAGGTACTCATTGCGACCTTACGGGATGGGGTCTTCATCAGGACTGGAGTGCGTGTGGAAGGGGGGTGAGTGTGGGCACCTAAAAAACAAAGTTAAACATGCGTAAGGCTATTGGATCTATAACTAGGAAAAAGATTCTAATCAAAAAGTTTTAAAAGCAAGTTACCCAAACTGTCAGAAGACAGGACTCTGAGATGTCAAAGGATCATCAAAGGTAGAGGGTAGTAGACTCCTCGAGGGTAACATTGTGATCATGTTGAAGACTGTACATCCTGCAATAAAGACAGAGCAGACACAACACCATGTGTGTAAGGATATTTTATTTGCAATGTGAGATGCGAGGGGGGTGTACATTTCCATTGGGGGTGAGGTGGAGCAGTGAGTTGACAGTTCTGGTAGATGAGATAATCGAGTAGTCACCACATTGATGTGGTGACCCAGTCCAACAGACAGATGCCATTCACAAGGCAGTGTGGGGAAGGACAGTTCAAAAAGTCAATGCAGTGGTGGAGAGGGTTGCCATCATGGCTGGCTCCATGACTGGCGTCTGGCAGGTGCTTTGCCTCGAGATACTCCCAGGGTCTTCTTGGGATGGCCCCTTCGTCGTTTGGCAGGGGGGGCCCTGCTGCAAGGCCAGTGGGGGTCTGAGGACTCACCACTCCCTGTGGGCACAGGGGAGGATGGTGAACTGTCATCATGCGGCCCACTAGAGGGAGGTGGAGGTGTTGTCTGTGACGCATGCCTGTTCCTCAGTACCACAAAAATTACAGCACACGTGCACTCGAAAGTAATCTAGTTCAACACAGTAATCTTTTCTTCAAAGTTCTATACTGCAGTGTGCACCCTGTGGTAGGTTTTGACAGCCTCCTAAATACAACAGTGAACAAGAAAGCCCGGAAAAGCGGCAAGGAACTCAAGGTGCACTACCTTCAATGTCACTTAATCCAAAGTGTACAGTAGTGTTAGCAAAAGTAATATATAATTTTAACAATTTCAAACAAGTAATCACTAAGACATTGATCTTCCAACATCGTATTCCAATATATTAAACAAGGCGATGTCCAAAAATGTGCTTTTATTCAGTCCATGGCAAAATTTCTTTAAAAGAAGTATAATGATGCTTTACTCAGCAAGTAACGTCTGGTGACAATGATTGTTTCCTTTCCCAATGCATTTCTGGTCTTGAAATTTGCCCCTCGTCAGGGAAATCTACAACATCAATATATACTATGAATATCAGAAATGTCGAGTTTGAAACAAAATAAACGGTAATTCGAAATTATGAGGCTCATGCAGACAAGCAACTTGAGCTCTATAAGTAGCAGTGCTCTCTGGGTAACAACCATAATATGCAAGGATTCCTTTAATTATAAATTAAAAATATAGTATACAAAACAGACAGGAGTAGGAATAGGTAGCAATACAGAGTATAGAAAAAGACACCCGACGTATTTTACATTAACGGAAAAGCGTGCAAATTGTGCAACGTGAAGAAAATTTGGGCTAACGAAAATCGTGAAGTCAAAAGTATAACGGTGAGCACCCATTGCGCAGTGTGTGAGTAAACAGTATATTTAAAAGCGGAGTACCTGCAGTGTATGCCGGGTATGTGACAAACCGTCGACTGTCGACGAGAAGTTAGTATAAGCTATAAATCAATCGGAAAATAGTGTGAGAACAAAGCAAGGACTTGAATTTATAATAGAGATAACTCACTAGCTTAAGTCTAAGTAATTACCTTTTTAGAAGACGAAATATGGTGAGTAGCGTCTGTAAGGGGATTGAACACTAGGGGGCCTATTCCAATCCTGGAAAAAGGCTGTACGAATCGTTGTACGGAGCGTTTTCTCCGTACGACTCGTACCCGGTAAACGTTCCGTACAACCTAGGAAGTACGATTCGTACAGAAAGCCTATTTCCATACGTTTCGTACAAAAGACCGTACGGGTCAAAAAAAACAACGATTCTGATCCGGAACAGCTTGTACGCGACGTCCGGATGCATTCAAGCAGCGGTTTCCGGCCCAGCAAGTACGAATCTTCCCTACGTCACTCCGTACGGCTCTTTTTTTACGGGAGCCAAACACAGCCGGAAAAGCAGAGTCCTACGCAAACCGCTACGCAACGGAGCCCCGGTACGCAACGTACACGCCATGAACCCCATCGTAAGTGTCATCCCGGTCCTCCTAGCCTATGACCTGGTGCACCGGACCCGACGCACACGCTGCAGAAGGTGAGAACAACACCCAGGGGCCAGGGGGGTGGTGAGGGGCAGGAAACATACCCCTTACCCAAAGCCAAACCTATAATATGGAGCCCATACATTACCACCAGGGTCTGGTCACTGGGGGGGCGTGGTCAGCAACCCCTGCGTACCGGGAAGTGGATGTGTACGGTGCGTTTCACACGTACCCCTACGGCACAAGTAGAACAGTGATACGGACTGTACACAAGCAATGAATGCGTGGGTACGGTGCATTGCACACGTACTCCTACAGCACCAGTAGAACAGTGATATGGACCGTACACACGCAATGAATGCGTGGGTACGGTGCGTTGCACACGTACTCCTACAGCACCAGTAGAACAGCGATACGGACCGTACACACGCAATGAATGCGTGGGTACGGTGCGTTGCACACGTACTCCTACGGCACAAGTACAATAGTGAAACGAAGCGTACACATGCAATGATGTTGTTGTGAGGTGCGTACATACGCGATGTTGGGGTACACACCGTACATACGCGATGATGTTGTTGTGAGGTGCGTACATACGCGATGTTGGGGTACGCACCGTACATACGCGATGATGTTGTTGTGGGGTGCGTACATACGCGATGTTGGGGTACGCACCGTACATACGCGATGATGTTGTTGTGAGGTGCTTACATACGCGATGTTGGGGTACACACCGTACATACGCGATGATGTGGTTGTATGGTGTGTACATACGCGATGTTGTTGTGAGGTGCGTACATACGCGATGTTGTTGTGAGGTGCGTACATATGCATGGGGGGGCCTGTACGACTCGCACCCCGGGAACTACTTTTCCCGGGATACGAGTTGTACAAAGTTTGCTTTGTAGCGGGTAAAGTCATTCCCCGTGTACGGGATGTTTTCCGTACGAATCCTAAATCGGAAAGCCGGTCCGGATCGTACTTGTACGGTCGGACTGTATTTTTTGGATTCGTAGGGAAAAGTGTCCGGGTCCGTCTCGTACAACTTTTCCCCATCGAATTCGTACGGATCGGGCCGATCCGTATGTGTTTTTTCACATACGAATCGTACTTCACGGGTGGGACGGGACTTGTATGATTCGTACGGGAAAAATTACGGGTACGAGTCGTACGGGAAAAAACAATACAGGATTGGAATCGACCCCTAGGTGTCAATACGGTCTATCATGGATCAGGAAAGACGCTAGATGTTAAGAAAAACATGCTAATGAGAAAACTAAAAGGAAGCTTACCGACTGGAACTTTTCAAAGCAGGCTCGTCACAACCGTAAACGTGAACCCAGTCTACCAAAAATCGGGGATGGCCGCTATGGTGCGTGCATGGCGTTGTAAGCATGATAATGGAAACAGGACTAATTCAAAATAACTTGGGAGTTGTTACGTAATGAATGCGATACGGACACATTAAAATGTGACAATTTCTAAAACTAAAAGTTGTCTGATTGTTAAACAGAAAATTTTAAAACGCAGAATTATCGTGAACCTAGTGTAGGGTTAGTGTCTTCCACGTGAAAATAGAAACAAGACTAATCCAGATGCACTCGAGGTGCACTGTTAGCGAAAACTTGAAGGTGCATTGAATCCAATAGTGACAGTAGTATTAAGAGATAGAGGGAATAGTGATACTCGCTGACATGTAACGGAATCGTAAAGGTTAAAGTGTACAAGAAAATCATAGAAAGGTGAAAGCAAGCGGTACCCATGATAAAGGTAGCATCAAGAAGGCAATGGTAAAGAACAGCGATGCCCTACCTATACAAAACTAATGCCAATCCTGCTGTCAGGGCTCCTAGGGGCGCTTGGACAATAGCGGGTACAGTGTTGGGCAGAAGTTATGGGTCAGGAAGAAGAATGCGGGCCAGAGGCAATGGCTGGACCAGGCTGAATCAGAAATGGAACCGAAGAAAGGCCGCCGCTTTCTAATCAACGCAGCGGTCTAGTTTATTTATTCCCCAGAGGTGTTCAGAGGCAGCTTGAGGCGCGCGCGCTGGAGCCAACGCGCACTTCACTGAGGAAGTTTCAGAGCACGCAGGTTAATTCTTAGGCTCCTCAGATTTAGTCAGAGAGCAACCTCGTCGGGTTTCGCCCAGTATCTCGTCCGCTACCTCCGTCGGGAGTAGTCAGAAGCAGTCTAAGTTCGTAGCAAGGTTGAGAAGGAGAAGTTTGCTGAGGTAACAGTTTGTGGCGCCTCTTCCCAATTTCTCGGCTTCAGCTGGTGAAAGCAACTCGTCGATGGATACCTAGCGCTACCAGAACCTGAAGGAAGAAAGAAGTCATAAGCTAAGTCACACAGAAAATTATAGAATTACTCTGAATGAAATGTAAATAAAATGTTGTATATAGTTAGAGACAAGACAGTACTTACTAGAAACAAATCTAGATTAATGGCAAAATCCTGCTAAGAAGGAAAAGGTCGTCAAAAGGGAATTCCAGAACAGTTAAGAAAAGTCGTTAGAAAATAGATACTATTAAGAAGAGTCCTTACAAGATAAAGGCATACACACTCAAGTAAGTGAATTAGATTACCTAAGGTGTAAGAGAGTTTCAAGGGGTAAATAGGAAATAAATACATTAAGCGATATCTTGTTGACAGGTAAATTCCAGAGGTGCCTTTTCAAGAAAAAGAAAGAACAGAAAAAGAGATAGAAACAAGAATGATAGAAGAGGGGCACAGTGCTTGGAGCTAAGGGTAGGTAAAGAACAAGGGAGCGGAATAGAATATAGAGTTCAGCTAAGTGTAAGAAATAATAACTTAATGCTTGGTTTCTAGATTCTCTCAGTTGACACGCAGTCTGCAGATAGAATGAAGAAGTAGACGAAAGAGAGAAGACAAGCTTCAGGACCAGTCTCTTCTTGTTTATTATTTTATCCACTCACCCTTCCCCCTTGGGGGTAGATTTGTGGGTCTAGAAATTAAACTGGACCGCAGAAATATCCTTGAAGGGGAGTTGGGAATCAGCGTCTCTGTTCCTGTGCAAGATGCTGAAAGAATACTCTTGAACCCGTGACAGAGTGAAGTGCCCACGTTTAAAAACTTGCACCTGAGCAGAGATGGCTGAAGGAATAAATTTGCAAACCTTAGGAACAGTTTTAGAGACAATACAGAAGGAGTTGGTGGCAGTAAGGGAGGAAAATCAGAGTCTTAGACAGGAGGTGGTCAACTCTAGGAAGGAGACAGCAGAAGTAGCTCAGAGGTTAAGACAGCCATTTAGTACAGGACGAGAAACCGGAGACCCTCCTATAGAAGGTCCAAGTAGAATAGCAACACAAGTAATTCATTCTCTGTCCCCAGTCATACCGTTAGCTTCCCCAGAGCGATTCAGCGGAGACCCACAAAAAGCGCAGATATTCATCACTCAGTGCTCACTACACTTCATGTGCCGCTTTTCGATTTTCCCAGATGCACAGTCAAGAGTAGCCTTCGTGTTGTCATACTTAAGCGGAGACGCGGCGTCCTGGTCAATGCCCTTGGTCTCCCGTGATGACCCCCTACTGCATAATTACGAAGCATTCAAACAAGAATTTCTTCGGATCTTTGACAGACGGAGAATCTCTCAAGCGGTAGATAACGAATTACTTGACTTAAGACAAGGAAACCGAGATCTCGTGGCATACTTGGCACAATTTAACAAACTAGTGGTGGAGACTGACTGGCCAGAGAGTAAAAGAGCAGCAGTCTTCTATAGAGGGCTAAAAGACGAACTCAAAGATGTGTTGGCGCAAATTCCAAATCGACCCACCCAAATCTCAGAGCTGGTAGATCTGGTCTTAGAAATAGACTTCCGCCAAGGAGAGAGAATAGGAGAAAAGAGAAGAGATTTTAAACCAATAGTTCCAAGATTTGACAGGGCTCGGTCAGAAGGAGTCAAGTTTGCGGACGGACAAGTGGTGTCAGAACCGATGCAAATAGGAAATATAAGGGGTCCTTTGACCAAGGAGGAGAAAGAAAAGAGAAGGACAGGCAATTTATGCATGTACTGCGGCTCCAGTGGACATTTCGTTAGGAGGTGTCCAAAGAAACCAAAGACTTCTTTCAAGCCGAAGGAAAACTTGCAGCACCACCAGTAGCGGGAGTTGGACCGGTGGATGCTAATCAAAAATCAACTCCAACTGAACATCAAGTAGCAAATACCCTGCAGTCATCGGCCCCACACTTGATTTTGTCAATGGTAATTAAGTTTCGGCAAGTAACATTGACCGAGGTTTCAATAATGATAGATTCCGGAGCTACTGGAAACTTTTGCGACTTAAAATTTGCAACCAAGGTAGGGTTATGAGCAATATTGAAATCTAGGAGCGAACCCGTCCGGGCGGTGGACGGAACGAATCTTTCCTCCGGACCCATAGTGAGCCATACAGAGCAAGTACAGCGGATTTCCAGTGACGGACACCAAGAAGTGATCCAATTCAATTTAATTGACGCACCCCAGTTTCAACTCATCTTAGGCCTACCCTGGCTTACTGAACACAACCCAACAATTAATTGGAGCTCCAGGACAATAGTAATGGATTCAGAGTATTGTAAGAAGAATTGTTTTGAAGCAAAAGAAAAAAACAATGGGTGTAATCCAGCTCATTCTTTGTGTATGACTGCAGAATCTGTTTGCGTCATCAATTCTCAAGAAATTCCACAAGAGTATCGAGATTTTGAGGATGTGTTCAATGAAACGGATTGCCACCACATCGGGTGTATGATTGTAAGATAGACCTGGAACCGGGCTCAAATCTGCCTTGCAGTCGAGTTTATGCCTTAACAGAAAAAGAACATCGTCATTTAAAAGAATACTTAGACAAATATCTGGCAAATGGTTTCATCAGGCCATCGCAATCTCCAGTGTCTTCGCCTCTATTCTTCGTGCCGAAGAAGGAAGGTGATTTGAGAACTTGTATCGATTATCGCGCAATTAACAGCATCACCAAGAAAAATCGGTACCCGCTTCCACTTATTTCCGTCCTTTTGGATCAGGTGAAAGGAGCACAGATATATACGAAACTCGACCTTAGAGGGGCTTACCATCTTGTCCGAATGCGAGAAGGAGATGAATGGAAGACAGCTTTCAGAACAAGATTTGGGCTATTTGAATACCAAGTTATGCCGTATGGTCTCTGCAACGCTCCAGCAGCTTTCCAACATTTTATTAATGACATCCTCCATGAATACATTGATCAGTGTGCAATAGTCTACATTGACGATATTCTGATTTATTCATCCGACAAGAATAAGCATCGAGGAGAAGTGAGAGGCGTTTTACAGAAGCTCCGAGAAAATAAGCTGTTTGTGAAACTAGAAAAATGTGTGTTCAACGTTTCCCAGGTGGAGTTTTTGGCCTTTGTCCTTTCACCAACCGGAATAAACATGGACGAACGGAAAATCAAGGCAGTGGTCGACTGGAAGTCCCCCGGAAGTGTTAAGGAGGTTCAGAGCTCTATAGGGTTCGCAAATTTCTACAGAAGGTTCATAAGTGAATTCTCACGGAAAATACTTCCTCTAACAAAACTACTCAGGAAGGGAGTTCGCTTTGATTGGACAGAAGAAACCGAAGAAGCTTTTAAATCTCTGAAGAAAGACTTTACCACTGCTCCAATACTTTTACATGCAGATCCCTCGGAACCATTTTATGTTGAGACTGATGCCTCCGATTTAGCAGTTGGGGGAGTGCTATCTCAACGACACAAGGAAACAGGTCAGCTGCATCCAGTAGCTTACAGATCGAGAAAACTAACACCAGCTGAAGTAAATTACACTATAACAGAAAAAGAGTTATTGGCCATTAAAGACGCCTTTAAAGAGTGGCGACACTACCTCATGGGAGCTCAGCATATCGTGACAGTTTTCACGGATCATCGAAATTTAAAATTTCTAAAATCAGCTAAGACACTAACACCAAGACAACTTAGATGGTCATTGTACTTTGCCGATTATGACTTTGTAATCACCTACAGACCTGGGGCACAGAATGGGAAAGCAGATGCCTTGTCCAGACTAGGAACCAATAACCAAAAAAGTAACACGGAAAATCAAGCCATAATTCCAAGTACCAGAATCATAGGCGCCACCACCTCAACTGACCTGAAGAAACAAATAATCGAACTCATGAGTCCAGAAGAAATGCAAGGTTGGGCCGAAGAGGGCGCTGGAAGGGAAATCCAACATCAGTTGCCATATTTTAAAGGAGCTTTGTATTTGCCTACCAAAGAGTTACAAGATCAAGCGCTGTACGAGTGCCATGATGCTCTTTTAGCTGGGCACAAAGGAGAAGCTAAAACCGAAGAATTAATTAAAAGGCTTTATTGGTGGCCTCAAATGACCAGGGACGTGGAGCAGTATGTCAAGACCTGTGAAATCTGTGCTCAGGGAAAATCAGAACGGCAGGCTCCTAAGGGATTGTTACAACCTTTGCCTACACCACCCTTTCCATGGCATACAGTTACGTTAGACCTCATTGTAGATTTACCCCTTAGTCAAGGGTACAATGCCATCCTAGTGGTGGTGGACACATTTTCTAAAATGGCACATTTTAGGGCTCTAAAAGGGGTTCCCACAGCTAAGCAACTTGCCAGACACTTCAGTACACAAATTGTGAAGATTCACGGAATTCCGAAGATTGTCATTTCAGATAGGGGTACACAGTTCGTATCCCATTTTTGGAAGGCTTTTCTGGAAGGTCTGGGAATCGAAGCTAGGTATTCAACCAGTTATCACCCAGAGACAGATGGGCAAACAGAGAGGGTGAACCAAGAATTAGAGCAGTACCTAAGGTTGTATCTTTTGAAACAAGATGGAGAGTGGGCAGATTATTTATGGGCAGCTGAGTTTGCACACAACAATGCCAGGAATGTTTCCACAGGCTATTCCCCATTTTACTTGAACTATGGCCGACACCCAAATTTCACCATAGGGCAGACCGATGTTCTAGTCCCAGCAGTGAAAGACCTAGTATCTCATTTGAAACAAGTCCATCAGACGGTCATACAAAACTTAGAACAGGCTAAGAAAAAATACAAGACCTATGCAGATAAAAAAAGACGAGAGGGTCCCCCCTTAGAGGCAGGAGATTGTGTTTGGTTAAGTACAAAGAACCTAAGGTTAAAAGGTAACAGGAAATTTCAACCAAGATTCATAGGGCCCTATCGAATAGAAGAAAAGATGTCTCCGGTTACTTATCGGTTGAAACTACCCACCAAATTGAAGGTTCATTCAGTGTTTCACGTATCATTGTTGAAAAAGGCACCACTAGAACTGCGAAAAAACTTGCCTCCGAAACCCATTCCATTAGAATCTGGAACAGAATTTGAAGTCAAGGAGATTTTAGACTCGAAGGAGGTAAAGGGCAAATTGTACTACTTGGTGGACTGGAAGGGCTATGGGCCAGAGGAGCGATCTTGGGAATTGGAGTCCGATGTGCATGCTCCGAGATTAGTAAAATCCTTTCATCAAAGATTTCCTACAAAGCCACGATTGAGAGGACCTCCTTTGTTGGGGGGTACTGTCAGGGCTCCTAGGGGCGCTTGGACAATAGCGGGTACAGTGTTGGGCAGAAGTTATGGGTCAGGAAGAAGAATGCGGGCAACCTAGGAAGTACGATTCGTACAGAAAGCCTATTTCCATACGTTTCGTACAAAAGACCGTACGGGTCAAAAAAAACAACGATTCTGATCCGGAACAGCTTGTACGCGACGTCCGGACGCATTCAAGCAGCGGTTTCCGGCCCAGCAAGTACGAATCGTCCCTACGTCACTCCGTACGGCTCTTTTTTTACGGGAGCCAAACACAGCCGGAAAAGCAGAGTCCTACGCAAACCGCTACGCAACGGAGCCCCGGTACGCAACGTACACGCCATGAACCCCATCGTAAGTGTCATCCCGGTCCTCCTAGCCTATGACCTGGTGCACCGGACCCGACGCACACGCTGCAGAAGGTGAGAACAACACCCAGGGGCCAGGGGGGTGGTGAGGGGCAGGAAACATACCCCTTACCCAAAGCCAAACCTATAATATGGAGCCCATACATTACCACCAGGGTCTGGTCACTGGGGGGGCGTGGTCAGCAACCCCTGCGTACCGGGAAGTGGATGTGTACGGTGCGTTTCACACGTACCCCTACGGCACAAGTAGAACAGTGATACGGACTGTACACAAGCAATGAATGCGTGGGTACGGTGCATTGCACACGTACTCCTACAGCACCAGTAGAACAGTGATATGGACCGTACACACGCAATGAATGCATGGGTACGGTGCGTTGCACACGTACTCCTACAGCACCAGTAGAACAGCGATACGGACCGTACACACGCAATGAATGCGTGGGTACGGTGCGTTGCACACGTACTCCTACGGCACAAGTACAATAGTGAAACGAAGCGTACACATGCAATG
This sequence comes from Triturus cristatus, assembly GCF_964204655.1. Taxonomy (NCBI): domain Eukaryota; kingdom Metazoa; phylum Chordata; class Amphibia; order Caudata; family Salamandridae; genus Triturus; species Triturus cristatus. The sequence goes on from NC_140580.1 coordinate 155,260,594, forward strand.
ATGTTGTTGTGAGGTGCGTACATACGCGATGTTGGGGTACACACCGTACATACGCGATGATGTTGTTGTGAGGTGCGTACATACGCGATGTTGGGGTACGCACCGTACATACGCGATGATGTTGTTGTGGGGTGCGTACATACGCGATGTTGGGGTACGCACCGTACATACGCGATGATGTTGTTGTGAGGTGCTTACATACGCGATGTTGGGGTACACACCGTACATACGCGATGATGTGGTTGTATGGTGTGTACATACGCGAAGTTGTTGTGAGGTGCGTACATACGCGATGTTGTTGTGAGGTGCGTACATATGCATGGGGGGGCCTGTACGACTCGCACCCCGGGAACTACTTTTCCCGGGATACGAGTTGTACAAAGTTTGCTTTGTAGCGGGTAAAGTCATTCCCCGTGTACGGGATGTTTTCCGTACGAATCCTAAATCGGAAAGCCGGTCCGGATCGTACTTGTACGGTCGGACTGTATTTTTTGGATTCGTAGGGAAAAGTGTCCGGGTCCGTCTCGTACAACTTTTCCCCATCGAATTCGTACGGATCGGGCCGATCCGTATGTGTTTTTTCACATACGAATCGTACTTCACGGGTGGGACGGGACTTGTATGATTCGTACGGGAAAAATTACGGGTACGAGTCGTACGGGAAAAAACAATACAGGATTGGAATCGACCCCTAGGTGTCAATACGGTCTATCATGGATCAGGAAAGACGCTAGATGTTAAGAAAAACATGCTAATGAGAAAACTAAAAGGAAGCTTACCGACTGGAACTTTTCAAAGCAGGCTCGTCACAACCGTAAACGTGAACCCAGTCTACCAAAAATCGGGGATGGCCGCTATGGTGCGTGCATGGCGTTGTAAGCATGATAATGGAAACAGGACTAATTCAAAATAACTTGGGAGTTGTTACGTAATGAATGCGATACGGACACATTAAAATGTGACAATTTCTAAAACTAAAAGTTGTCTGATTGTTAAACAGAAAATTTTAAAACGCAGAATTATCGTGAACCTAGTGTAGGGTTAGTGTCTTCCACGTGAAAATAGAAACAAGACTAATCCAGATGCACTCGAGGTGCACTGTTAGCGAAAACTTGAAGGTGCATTGAATCCAATAGTGACAGTAGTATTAAGAGATAGAGGGAATAGTGATACTCGCTGACATGTAACGGAATCGTAAAGGTTAAAGTGTACAAGAAAATCATACAAAGGTGAAAGCAAGCGGTACCCATGATAAAGGTAGCATCAAGAAGGCAATGGTAAAGAACAGCGATGCCCTACCTATACAAAACTAATGCCAATCCTGCTGTCAGGGCTCCTAGGGGCGCTTGGACAATAGCGGGTACAGTGTTGGGCAGAAGTTATGGGTCAGGAAGAAGAATGCGGGCCAGAGGCAATGGCTGGACCAGGCTGAATCAGAAATGGAACCGAAGAAAGGCCGCCGCTTTCTAATCAACGCAGCGGTCTAGTTTATTTATTCCCCAGAGGTGTTCAGAGGCAGCTTGAGGCGCGCGCGCTGGAGCCAACGCGCACTTCACTGAGGAAGTTTCAGAGCACGCAGGTTAATTCTTAGGCTCCTCAGATTTAGTCAGAGAGCAACCTCGTCGGGTTTCGCCCAGTATCTCGTCCGCTACCTCCGTCGGGAGTAGTCAGAAGCAGTCTAAGTTCGTAGCAAGGTTGAGAAGGAGAAGTTTGCTGAGGTAACAGTTTGTGGCGCCTCTTCCCAATTTCTCGGCTTCAGCTGGTGAAAGCAACTCGTCGATGGATACCTAGCGCTACCAGAACCTGAAGGAAGAAAGAAGTCATAAGCTAAGTCACACAGAAAATTATAGAATTACTCTGAATGAAATGTAAATAAAATGTTGTATATAGTTAGAGACAAGACAGTACTTACTAGAAACAAATCTAGATTAATGGCAAAATCCTGCTAAGAAGGAAAAGGTCGTCAAAAGGGAATTCCAGAACAGTTAAGAAAAGTCGTTAGAAAATAGATACTATTAAGAAGAGTCCTTACAAGATAAAGGCATACACACTCAAGTAAGTGAATTAGATTACCTAAGGTGTAAGAGAGTTTCAAGGGGTAAATAGGAAATAAATACATTAAGCGATATCTTGTTGACAGGTAAATTCCAGAGGTGCCTTTTCAAGAAAAAGAAAGAACAGAAAAAGAGATAGAAACAAGAATGATAGAAGAGGGGCACAGTGCTTGGAGCTAAGGGTAGGTAAAGAACAAGGGAGCGGAATAGAATATAGAGTTCAGCTAAGTGTAAGAAATAATAACTTAATGCTTGGTTTCTAGATTCTCTCAGTTGACACGCAGTCTGCAGATAGAATGAAGAAGTAGACGAAAGAGAGAAGACAAGCTTCAGGACCAGTCTCTTCTTGTTTATTATTTTATCCACTCCCCCTTCCCCCTTGGGGGTAGATTTGTGGGTCTAGAAATTAAACTGGACCGCAGAAATATCCTTGAAGGGGAGTTGGGAATCAGCGTCTCTGTTCCTGTGCAAGATGCTGAAAGAATACTCTTGAACCCGTGACAGAGTGAAGTGCCCACGTTTAAAAACTTGCACCTGAGCAGAGATGGCTGAAGGAATAAATTTGCAAACCTTAGGAACAGTTTTAGAGACAATACAGAAGGAGTTGGTGGCAGTAAGGGAGGAAAATCAGAGTCTTAGACAGGAGGTGGTCAACTCTAGGAAGGAGACAGCAGAAGTAGCTCAGAGGTTAAGACAGCCATTTAGTACAGGACGAGAAACCGGAGACCCTCCTATAGAAGGTCCAAGTAGAATAGCAACACAAGTAATTCATTCTCTGTCCCCAGTCATACCGTTAGCTTCCCCAGAGCGATTCAGCGGAGACCCACAAAAAGCGCAGATATTCATCACTCAGTGCTCACTACACTTCATGTGCCGCTTTTCGATTTTCCCAGATGCACAGTCAAGAGTAGCCTTCGTGTTGTCATACTTAAGCGGAGACGCGGCGTCCTGGTCAATGCCCTTGGTCTCCCGTGATGACCCCCTACTGCATAATTACGAAGCATTCAAACAAGAATTTCTTCGGATCTTTGACAGACGGAGAATCTCTCAAGCGGTAGATAACGAATTACTTGACTTAAGACAAGGAAACCGAGATCTCGTGGCATACTTGGCACAATTTAACAAACTAGTGGTGGAGACTGACTGGCCAGAGAGTAAAAGAGCAGCAGTCTTCTATAGAGGGCTAAAAGACGAACTCAAAGATGTGTTGGCGCAAATTCCAAATCGACCCACCCAAATCTCAGAGCTGGTAGATCTGGTCTTAGAAATAGACTTCCGCCAAGGAGAGAGAATAGGAGAAAAGAGAAGAGATTTTAAACCAATAGTTCCAAGATTTGACAGGGCTCGGTCAGAAGGAGTCAAGTTTGCGGACGGACAAGTGGTGTCAGAACCGATGCAAATAGGAACTATAAGGGGTCCTTTGACCAAGGAGGAGAAAGAAAAGAGAAGGACAGGCAATTTATGCATGTACTGCGGCTCCAGTGGACATTTCGTTAGGAGGTGTCCAAAGAAACCAAAGACTTCTTTCAAGCCGAAGGAAAACTTGCAGCACCACCAGTAGCGGGAGTTGGACCGGTGGATGCTAATCAAAAATCAACTCCAACTGAACATCAAGTAGCAAATACCCTGCAGTCATCGGCCCCACACTTGATTTTGTCAATGGTAATTAAGTTTCGGCAAGTAACATTGACCGAGGTTTCAATAATGATAGATTCCGGAGCTACTGGAAACTTTTGCGACTTAAAATTTGCAACCAAGGTAGGGTTATGAGCAATATTGAAATCTAGGAGCGAACCCGTCCGGGCGGTGGACGGAACGAATCTTTCCTCCGGACCCATAGTGAGCCATACAGATCAAGTACAGCTGATTTCCAGTGACGGACACCAAGAAGTGATCCAATTCAATTTAATTGACGCACCCCAGTTTCAACTCATCTTAGACCTACCCTGGCTTACTGAACACAACCCAACAATTAATTGGAGCTCCAGGACAATAGTAATGGATTCAGAGTATTGTAAGAAGAATTGTTTTGAAGCAAAAGAAAAAAACAATGGGTGTAATCCAGCTCATTCTTTGTGTATGACTGCAGAATCTGTTTGCGTCATCAATTCTCAAGAAATTCCACAAGAGTATCGAGATTTTGAGGATGTGTTCAATGAAACGGAAGCAGAACAATTGCCACCACATCGGGTGTATGATTGTAAGATAGACCTGGAACCGGGCTCAAATCTGCCTTGCAGTCGAGTTTATGCCTTAACAGAAAAAGAACATCGTCATTTAAAAGAATACTTAGACAAATATCTGGCAAATGGTTTCATCAGGCCATCGCAATCTCCAGTGTCTTCGCCTCTATTCTTCGTGCCGAAGAAGGAAGGTGATTTGAGAACTTGTATCGATTATCGCGCAATTAACAGAATCACCAAGAAAAATCGGTACCCGCTTCCACTTATTTCCGTCCTTTTGGATCAGGTGAAAGGAGCACAGATATATACGAAACTCGACCTTAGAGGGGCTTACCATCTTGTCCGAATGCGAGAAGGAGATGAATGGAAGACAGCTTTCAGAACAAGATTTGGGCTATTTGAATACCAAGTTATGCCGTATGGTCTCTGCAACGCTCCAGCAGCTTTCCAACATTTTATTAATGACATCCTCCATGAATACATTGATCAGTGTGCAATAGTCTACATTGACGATATTCTGATTTATTCATCCGACAAGAATAAGCATCGAGGAGAAGTGAGAGGCGTTTTACAGAAGCTCCGAGAAAATAAGCTGTTTGTGAAACTAGAAAAATGTGTGTTCAACGTTTCCCAGGTGGAGTTTTTGGCCTTTGTCCTTCCACCAACCGGAATAAACATGGACGAACGGAAAATCAAGGCAGTGGTCGACTGGAAGTCCCCCGGAAGTGTTAAGGAGGTTCAGAGCTCTATAGGGTTCGCAAATTTCTACAGAAGGTTCATAAGTGAATTCTCACGGAAAATACTTCCTCTAACAAAACTACTCAGGAAGGGAGTTCGCTTTGATTGGACAGAAGAAACCGAAGAAGCTTTTAAATCTCTGAAGAAAGACTTTACCACTGCTCCAATACTTTTACATGCATATCCCTCGGAACCATTTTATGTTGAGACTGATGCCTCCGATTTAGCAGTTGGGGGAGTGCTATCTCAACGACACAAGGAAACAGGTCAGCTGCATCCAGTAGCTTACAGATCGAGAAAACTAACACCAGCTGAAGTAAATTACACTATAACAGAAAAAGAGTTATTGGCCATTAAAGACGCCTTTAAAGAGTGGCGACACTACCTCATGGGAGCTCAGCATATCGTGACAGTTTTCACGGATCATCGAAATTTAAAATTTCTAAAATCAGCTAAGACACTAACACCAAGACAACTTAGATGGTCATTGTACTTTGCCGATTATGACTTTGTAATCACCTACAGACCTGGGGCACAGAATGGGAAAGCAGATGCCTTGTCCAGACTAGGAACCAATAACCAAAAAAGTAACACGGAAAATCAAGCCATAATTCCAAGTACCAGAATCATAGGCGCCACCACCTCAACTGACCTGAAGAAACAAATAATCGAACTCATGAGTCCAGAAGAAATGCAAGGTTGGGCCGAAGAGGGCGCTGGAAGGGAAATCCAACATCAGTTGCCATATTTTAAAGGAGCTTTGTATTTGCCTACCAAAGAGTTACAAGATCAAGCGCTGTACGAGTGCCATGATGCTCTTTTAGCTGGGCACAAAGGAGAAGCTAAAACCGAAGAATTAATTAAAAGGCTTTATTGGTGGCCTCAAATGACCAGGGACGTGGAGCAGTATGTCAAGACCTGTGAAATCTGTGCTCAGGGAAAATCAGAACGGCAGGCTCCTAAGGGATTGTTACAACCTTTGCCTACACCACCCTTTCCATGGCATACAGTTACGTTAGACCTCATTGTAGATTTACCCCTTAGTCAAGGGTACAATGCCATCCTAGTGGTGGTGGACACATTTTCTAAAATGGCACATTTTAGGGCTCTAAAAGGGGTTCCCACAGCTAAGCAACTTGCCAGACACTTCAGTACACAAATTGTGAAGATTCACGGAATTCCGAAGATTGTCATTTCAGATAGGGGTACACAGTTCGTATCCCATTTTTGGAAGGCTTTTCTGGAAGGTCTGGGAATCGAAGCTAGGTATTCAACCAGTTATCACCCAGAGACAGATGGGCAAACAGAGAGGGTGAACCAAGAATTAGAGCAGTACCTAAGGTTGTATCTTTTGAAACAAGATGGAGAGTGGGCAGATTATTTATGGGCAGCTGAGTTTGCACACAACAATGCCAGGAATGTTTCCACAGGCTATTCCCCATTTTACTTGAACTATGGCCGACACCCAAATTTCACCATAGGGCAGACCGATGTTCTAGTCCCAGCAGTGAAAGACCTAGTATCTCATTTGAAACAAGTCCATCAGACGGTCATACAAAACTTAGAACAGGCTAAGAAAAAATACAAGACCTATGCAGATAAAAAAAGACGAGAGGGTCCCCCCTTAGAGGCAGGAGATTGTGTTTGGTTAAGTACAAAGAACCTAAGGTTAAAAGGTAACAGGAAATTTCAACCAAGATTCATAGGGCCCTATCGAATAGAAGAAAAGATGTCTCCGGTTACTTATCGGTTGAAACTACCCACCAAATTGAAGGTTCATTCAGTGTTTCACGTATCATTGTTGAAAAAGGCACCACTAGAACTGCGAAAAAACTTGCCTCCGAAACCCATTCCATTAGAATCTGGAACAGAATTTGAAGTCAAGGAGATTTTAGACTCGAAGGAGGTAAAGGGCAAATTGTACTACTTGGTGGACTGGAAGGGCTATGGGCCAGAGGAGCGATCTTGGGAATTGGAGTCCGATGTGCATGCTCCGAGATTAGTAAAATCCTTTCATCAAAGATTTCCTACAAAGCCACGATTGAGAGGACCTCCTTTGTTGGGGGGTACTGTCAGGGCTCCTAGGGGCGCTTGGACAATAGCGGGTACAGTGTTGGGCAGAAGTTATGGGTCAGGAAGAAGAATGCGGGCAACCTAGGAAGTACGATTCGTACAGAAAGCCTATTTCCATATGTTTCGTACAAAAGACCGTACGGGTCAAAAAAAACAACGATTCTGATCCGGAACAGCTTGTACGCGACGTCCGGACGCATTCAAGCAGCGGTTTCCGGCCCAGCAAGTACGAATCGTCCCTACGTCACTCCGTACGGCTCTTTTTTTACGGGAGCCAAACACAGCCGGAAAAGCAGAGTCCTACGCAAACCGCTACGCAACGGAGCCCCGGTACGCAACGTACACGCCATGAACCCCATCGTAAGTGTCATCCCGGTCCTCCTAGCCTATGACCTGGTGCACCGGACCCGACGCACACGCTGCAGAAGGTGAGAACAACACCCAGGGGCCAGGGGGGTGGTGAGGGGCAGGAAACATACCCCTTACCCAAAGCCAAACCTATAATATGGAGCCCATACATTACCACCAGGGTCTGGTCACTGGGGGGGCGTGGTCAGCAACCCCTGCGTACCGGGAAGTGGATGTGTACGGTGCGTTTCACACGTACCCCTACGGCACAAGTAGAACAGTGATACGGACTGTACACAAACAATGAATGCGTGGGTACGGTGCATTGCACACGTACTCCTACAGCACCAGTAGAACAGTGATATGGACCGTACACACGCAATGAATGCGTGGGTACGGTGCGTTGCACACGTACTCCTACAGCACCAGTAGAACAGCGATACGGACCGTACACACGCAATGAATGCGTGGGTACGGTGCGTTGCACACGTACTCCTACGGCACAAGTACAATAGTGAAACGAAGCGTACACATGCAATGATGTTGTTGTGAGGTGCGTACATACGCGATGTTGGGGTACACACCGTACATACGCGATGATGTTGTTGTGAGGTGCGTACATACGCGATGTTGGGGTACGCACCGTACATACGCGATGATGTTGTTGTGGGGTGCGTACATACGCGATGTTGGGGTACGCACCGTACATACGCGATGATGTTGTTGTGAGGTGCTTACATACGTGATGTTGGGGTACACACCGTACATACGCGATGATGTGGTTGTATGGTGTGTACATACGCGATGTTGTTGTGAGGTGCGTACATACGCGATGTTGTTGTGAGGTGCGTACATATGCATGGGGGGGCCTGTACGACTCGCACCCCGGGAACTACTTTTCCCGGGATACGAGTTGTACAAAGTTTGCTTTGTAGCGGGTAAAGTCATTCCCCGTGTACGGGATGTTTTCCGTACGAATCCTAAATCGGAAAGCCGGTCCGGATCGTACTTGTACGGTCGGACTGTATTTTTTGGATTCGTAGGGAAAAGTGTCCGGGTCCGTCTCGTACAACTTTTCCCCATCGAATTCGTACGGATCGGGCCGATCCGTATGTGTTTTTTCACATACGATTCGTACTTCACGGGTGGGACGGGACTTGTATGATTCGTACGGGAAAAATTACGGGTACGAGTCGTACGGGAAAAAACAATACAGGATTGGAATCGACCCCTAGGTGTCAATACGGTCTATCATGGATCAGGAAAGACGCTAGATGTTAAGAAAAACATGCTAATGAGAAAACTAAAAGGAAGCTTACCGACTGGAACTTTTCAAAGCAGGCTCGTCACAACCGTAAACGTGAACCCAGTCTACCAAAAATCGGGGATGGCCGCTATGGTGCGTGCATGGCGTTGTAAGCATGATAATGGAAACAGGACTAATTCAAAATAACTTGGGAGTTGTTACGTAATGAATGCGATACGGACACATTAAAATGTGACAATTTCTAAAACTAAAAGTTGTCTGATTGTTAAACAGAAAATTTTAAAACGCAGAATTATCGTGAACCTAGTGTAGGGTTAGTGTCTTCCACGTGAAAATAGAAACAAGACTAATCCAGATGCACTCGAGGTGCACTGTTAGCGAAAACTTGAAGGTGCATTGAATCCAATAGTGACAGTAGTATTAAGAGATAGAGGGAATAGTGATACTCGCTGACATGTAACGGAATCGTAAAGGTTAAAGTGTACAAGAAAATCATAGAAAGGTGAAAGCAAGCGGTACCCATGATAAAGGTAGCATCAAGAAGGCAATGGTAAAGAACAGCGATGCCCTACCTATACAAAACTAATGCCAATCCTGCTGTCAGGGCTCCTAGGGGCGCTTGGACAATAGCGGGTACAGTGTTGGGCAGAAGTTATGGGTCAGGAAGAAGAATGCGGGCCAGAGGCAATGGCTGGACCAGGCTGAATCAGAAATGGAACCGAAGAAAGGGCGCCGCTTTCTAATCAACGCAGCGGTCTAGTTTATTTATTCCCCAGAGGTGTTCAGAGGCAGCTTGAGGCGCGCGCGCTGGAGCCAACGCGCACTTCACTGAGGAAGTTTCAGAGCACGCAGGTTAATTCTTAGGCTCCTCAGATTTAGTCAGAGAGCAACCTCGTCGGGTTTCGCCCAGTATCTCGTCCGCTACCTCCGTCGGGAGTAGTCAGAAGCAGTCTAAGTTCGTAGCAAGGTTGAGAAGGAGAAGTTTGCTGAGGTAACAGTTTGTGGCGCCTCTTCCCAATTTCTCGGCTTCAGCTGGTGAAAGCAACTCGTCGATGGATACCTAGCGCTACCAGAACCTGAAGGAAGAAAGAAGTCATAAGCTAAGTCACACAGAAAATTATAGAATTACTCTGAATGAAATGTAAATAAAATGTTGTATATAGTTAGAGACAAGACAGTACTTACTAGAAACAAATCTAGATTAATGGCAAAATCCTGCTAAGAAGGAAAAGGTCGTCAAAAGGGAATTCCAGAACAGTTAAGAAAAGTCGTTAGAAAATAGATACTATTAAGAAGAGTCCTTACAAGATAAAGGCATACACACTCAAGTAAGTGAATTAGATTACCTAAGGTGTAAGAGAGTTTCAAGGGGTAAATAGGAAATAAATACATTAAGCGATATCTTGTTGACAGGTAAATTCCAGAGGTGCCTTTTCAAGAAAAAGAAAGAACAGAAAAAGAGATAGAAACAAGAATGATAGAAGAGGGGCACAGTGCTTGGAGCTAAGGGTAGGTAAAGAACAAGGGAGCGGAATAGAATATAGAGTTCAGCTAAGTGTAAGAAATAATAACTTAATGCTTGGTTTCTAGATTCTCTCAGTTGACACGCAGTCTGCAGATAGAATGAAGAAGTAGACGAAAGAGAGAAGACAAGCTTCAGGACCAGTCTCTTCTTGTTTATTATTTTATCCACTCCCCCTTCCCCCTTGGGGGTAGATTTGTGGGTCTAGAAATTAAACTGGACCGCAGAAATATCCTTGAAGGGGAGTTGGGAATCAGCGTCTCTGTTCCTGTGCAAGATGCTGAAAGAATACTCTTGAACCCGTGACAGAGTGAAGTGCCCACGTTTAAAAACTTGCACCTGAGCAGAGATGGCTGAAGGAATAAATTTGCAAACCTTAGGAACAGTTTTAGAGACAATACAGAAGGAGTTGGTGGCAGTAAGGGAGGAAAATCAGAGTCTTAGACAGGAGGTGGTCAACTCTAGGAAGGAGACAGCAGAAGTAGCTCAGAGGTTAAGACAGCCATTTAGTACAGGACGAGAAACCGGAGACCCTCCTATAGAAGGTCCAAGTAGAATAGCAACACAAGTAATTCATTCTCTGTCCCCAGTCATACCGTTAGCTTCCCCAGAGCGATTCAGCGGAGACCCACAAAAAGCGCAGATATTTATCACTCAGTGCTCACTACACTTCATGTGCCGCTTTTCGATTTTCCCAGATGCACAGTCAAGAGTAGCCTTCGTGTTGTCATACTTAAGCGGAGACGCGGCGTCCTGGTCAATGCCCTTGGTCTCCCGTGATGACCCCCTACTGCATAATTACGAAGCATTCAAACAAGAATTTCTTCGGATCTTTGACAGACGGAGAATCTCTCAAGCGGTAGATAACGAATTACTTGACTTAAGACAAGGAAACCGAGATCTCGTGGCATACTTGGCACAATTTAACAAACTAGTGGTGGAGACTGACTGGCCAGAGAGTAAAAGAGCAGCAGTCTTCTATAGAGGGCTAAAAGACGAACTCAAAGATGTGTTGGCGCAAATTCCAAATCGACCCACCCAAATCTCAGAGCTGGTAGATCTGGTCTTAGAAATAGACTTCCGCCAAGGAGAGAGAATAGGAGAAAAGAGAAGAGATTTTAAACCAATAGTTCCAAGATTTGACAGGGCTCGGTCAGAAGGAGTCAAGTTTGCGGACGGACAAGTGGTGTCAGAACCGATGCAAATAGGAACTATAAGGGGTCCTTTGACCAAGGAGGAGAAAGAAAAGAGAAGGACAGGCAATTTATGCATGTACTGCGGCTCCAGTGGACATTTCGTTAGGAGGTGTCCAAAGAAACCAAAGACTTCTTTCAAGCCGAAGGAAAACTTGCAGCACCACCAGTAGCGGGAGTTGGACCGGTGGATGCTAATCAAAAATCAACTCCAACTGAACATCAAGTAGCAAATACCCTGCAGTCATCGGCCCCACACTTGATTTTGTCAATGGTAATTAAGTTTCGGCAAGTAACATTGACCGAGGTTTCAATAATGATAGATTCCGGAGCTACTGGAAACTTTTGCGACTTAAAATTTGCAACCAAGGTAGGGTTATGAGCAATATTGAAATCTAGGAGCGAACCCGTCCGGGCGGTGGACGGAACGAATCTTTCCTCCGGACCCATAGTGAGCCATACAGAGCAAGTACAGCTGATTTCCAGTGACGGACACCAAGAAGTGATCCAATTCAATTTAATTGACGCACCCCAGTTTCAACTCATCTTAGGCCTACCCTGGCTTACTGAACACAACCCAACAATTAATTGGAGCTCCAGGACAATAGTAATGGATTCAGAGTATTGTAAGAAGAATTGTTTTGAAGCAAAAGAAAAAAACAATGGGTGTAATCCAGCTCATTCTTTGTGTATGACTGCAGAATCTGTTTGCGTCATCAATTCTCAAGAAATTCCACAAGAGTATCGAGATTTTGAGGATGTGTTCAATGAAACGGAAGCAGAACAATTGCCACCACATCGGGTGTATGATTGTAAGATAGACCTGGAACCGGGCTCAAATCTGCCTTGCAGTCGAGTTTATGCCTTAACAGAAAAAGAACATCGTCATTTAAAAGAATACTTAGACAAATATCTGGCAAATGGTTTCATCAGGCCATCGCAATCTCCAGTGTCTTCGCCTCTATTCTTCGTGCCGAAGAAGGAAGGTGATTTGAGAACTTGTATCGATTATCGCGCAATTAACAGAATCACCAAGAAAAATCGGTACCCGCTTCCACTTATTTCCGTCCTTTTGGATCAGGTGAAAGGAGCACAGATATATACGAAACTCGACCTTAGAGGGGCTTACCATCTTGTCCGAATGCGAGAAGGAGATGAATGGAAGACAGCTTTCAGAACAAGATTTGGGCTATTTGAATACCAAGTTATGCCGTATGGTCTCTGCAACGCTCCAGCAGCTTTCCAACATTTTATTAATGACATCCTCCATGAATACATTGATCAGTGTGCAATAGTCTACATTGACGATATTCTGATTTATTCATCCGACAAGAATAAGCATCGAGGAGAAGTGAGAGGCGTTTTACAGAAGCTCCGAGAAAATAAGCTGTTTGTGAAACTAGAAAAATGTGTGTTCAACGTTTCCCAGGTGGAGTTTTTGGCCTTTGTCCTTTCACCAACCGGAATAAACATGGACGAACGGAAAATCAAGGCAGTGGTCGACTGGAAGTCCCCTGGAAGTGTTAAGGAGGTTCAGAGCTCTATAGGGTTCGCAAATTTCTACAGAAGGTTCATAAGTGAATTCTCACGGAAAATACTTCCTCTAACAAAACTACTCAGGAAGGGAGTTCGCTTTGATTGGACAGAAGAAACCGAAGAAGCTTTTAAATCTCTGAAGAAAGACTTTACCACTGCTCCAATACTTTTACATGCATATCCCTCGGAACCATTTTATGTTGAGACTGATGCCTCCGATTTAGCAGTTGGGGGAGTGCTATCTCAACGACACAAGGAAACAGGTCAGCTGCATCCAGTAGCTTACAGATCGAGAAAACTAACACCAGCTGAAGTAAATTACACTATAACAGAAAAAGAGTTATTGGCCATTAAAGACGCCTTTAAAGAGTGGCGACACTACCTCATGGGAGCTCAGCATATCGTGACAGTTTTCACGGTTCATCGAAATTTAAAATTTCTAAAATCAGCTAAGACACTAACACCAAGACAACTTAGATGGTCATTGTACTTTGCCGATTATGACTTTGTAATCACCTACAGACCTGGGGCACAGAATGGGAAAGCAGATGCCTTGTCCAGACTAGGAACCAATAACCAAAAAAGTAACACGGAAAATCAAGCCATAATTCCAAGTACCAGAATCATAGGCGCCACCACCTCAACTGACCTGAAGAAACAAATAATCGAACTCATGAGTCCAGAAGAAATGCAAGGTTGGGCCGAAGAGGGCGCTGGAAGGGAAATCCAACATCAGTTGCCATATTTTAAAGGAGCTTTGTATTTGCCTACCAAAGAGTTACAAGATCAAGCGCTGTACGAGTGCCATGATGCTCTTTTAGCTGGGCACAAAGGAGAAGCTAAAACCGAAGAATTAATTAAAAGGCTTTATTGGTGGCCTCAAATGACCAGGGACGTGGAGCAGTATGTCAAGACCTGTGAAATCTGTGCTCAGGGAAAATCAGAACGGCAGGCTCCTAAGGGATTGTTACAACCTTTGCCTACACCACCCTTTCCATGGCATACAGTTACGTTAGACCTCATTGTAGATTTACCCCTTAGTCAAGGGTACAATGCCATCCTAGTGGTGGTGGACACATTTTCTAAAATGGCACATTTTAGGGCTCTAAAAGGGGTTCCCACAGCTAAGCAACTTGCCAGACACTTCAGTACACAAATTGTGAAGATTCACGGAATTCCGAAGATTGTCATTTCAGATAGGGGTACACAGTTCGTATCCCATTTTTGGAAGGCTTTTCTGGAAGGTCTGGGAATCGAAGCTAGGTATTCAACCAGTTATCACCCAGAGACAGATGGGCAAACAGAGAGGGTGAACCAAGAATTAGAGCAGTACCTAAGGTTGTATCTTTTGAAACAAGATGGAGAGTGGGCAGATTATTTATGGGCAGCTGAGTTTGCACACAACAATGCCAGGAATGTTTCCACAGGCTATTCCCCATTTTACTTGAACTATGGCCGACACCCAAATTTCACCATAGGGCAGACCGATGTTCTAGTCCCAGCAGTGAAAGACCTAGTATCTCATTTGAAACAAGTCCATCAGACGGTCATACAAAACTTAGAACAGGCTAAGAAAAAATACAAGACCTATGCAGATAAAAAAAGACGAGAGGGTCCCCCCTTAGAGGCAGGAGATTGTGTTTGGTTAAGTACAAAGAACCTAAGGTTAAAAGGTAACAGGAAATTTCAACCAAGATTCATAGGGCCCTATCGAATAGAAGAAAAGATGTCTCCGGTTACTTATCGGTTGAAACTACCCACCAAATTGAAGGTTCATTCAGTGTTTCACGTATCATTGTTGAAAAAGGCACCACTAGAACTGCGAAAAAACTTGCCTCCGAAACCCATTCCATTAGAATCTGGAACAGAATTTGAAGTCAAGGAGATTTTAGACTCGAAGGAGGTAAAGGGCAAATTGTACTACTTGGTGGACTGGAAGGGCTATGGGCCAGAGGAGCGATCTTGGGAATTGGAGTCCGATGTGCATGCTCCGAGATTAGTAAAATCCTTTCATCAAAGATTTCCTACAAAGCCACGATTGAGAGGACCTCCTTTGTTGGGGGGTACTGTCAGGGCTCCTAGGGGCGCTTGGACAATAGCGGGTACAGTGTTGGGCAGAAGTTATGGGTCAGGAAGAAGAATGCGGGCCAGAGGCAATGGCTGGACCAGGCTGAATCAGAAATGGAACCGAAGAAAGGCCGCCGCTTTCTAATCAACGCAGCGGTCTAGTTTATTTATTCCCCACAGGTGTTCAGAGGCAGCTTGAGGCGCGCGCGCTGGAGCCAACGCGCACTTCACTGAGGAAGTTTCAGAGCACGCAGGTTAATTCTTAGGCTCCTCAGATTTAGTCAGAGAGCAACCTCGTCGGGTTTCGCACGGTATCTCGTCCGCTACCTCCGTCGGGAGTAGTCAGAAGCAGTCTAAGTTCGTAGCAAGGTTGAGAAGGAGAAGCTTGCTGAGGTAACAGTTTGTGGCGCCTCTTCCCAATTTCTCGGCTTCAGCTGGTGAAAGCAACTCGTCGATGGATACCTAGCGCTACCAGAACCTGAAGGAAGAAAGAAGTCATAAGCTAAGTCACACAGAAAATTATAGAATTACTCTGAATGAAATGTAAATAAAATGTTGTATATAGTTAGAGACAAGACAGTACTTAACAGAAAAAAATCTAGATTAATGGCAAAATCCTGCTAAGAAGGAAAAGGTCGTCAAAAGGGAATTCCAGAACAGTTAAGAAAAGTCGTTAGAAAATAGATACTATTAAGAAGAGTCCTTACAAGATAAAGGCATACACACTCAAGTAAGTGAATTAGATTACCTAAGGTGTAAGAGAGTTTCAAGGGGTAAATAGGAAATAAATACATTAAGCGATATCTTGTTGACAGGTAAATTCCAGAGGTGCCTTTTCAAGAAAAAGAAAGAACAGAAAAAGAGATAGAAACAAGAATGATAGAAGAGGGGCACAGTGCTTGGAGCTAAGGGTAGGTAAAGAACAAGGGAGCGGAATAGAATATAGAGTTCAGCTAAGTGTAAGAAATAATAACTTAATGCTTGGTTTCTAGATTCTCTCAGTTGACACGCAGTCTGCAGATAGAACGAAGAAGTAGACGAAAGAGAGAAGACAAGCTTCAGGACCAGTCTCTTCTTGTTTATTATTTTATCCACTCCCCCTTCCCCCTTGGGGGTAGATTTGTGGGTCTAGAAATTAAACTGGACCGCAGAAATATCCTTGAAGGGGAGTTGGAAATCAGCTTCTCTGTTCCTGTGCAAGATGCTGAAAGAATACTCTTGAACCCGTGACACCTGCCTATATAAAACTAAATAATGTACAACAGACTTAAATCAGAGACAAGACAAAGCAAAGTCGAATGAAAACAAAGAAAAATGAAATAAAAACAGAGAACAGAGTAGCAAGCGGACAGGGAAATAAATGATCAGCTACAGAAACCACAAAAAGCAGGATAGTTCAAATTTATCATTTAGCCCTTTGGGGTGAAAGGTCTCAAGGAAACAAATCCAATGTGTTTCGCGTTGTAAAAGTAATTTGCATAAATCTTGACTGGGCTGTGTGTCAATATCTTCAATCACACTAAAATTAAGTTGTGCAATGGTGTGTTGGTGATCTATCCAATGTTTGGCCAATGAGGAACTCAATGTTTTAGTCCGCATCCGACTTTTGTGTTCAGTGATACGGGTTCTCAGAGTTATCTCAGTTTTACCCACATAGTACAACCCGCAAGGGCACTTGATCACATAAATGACATAAGTACTATTACAGTTGGCGGTGAAACGTAGCTGTATGTTTCTCCCAGATCTGGGATGTGTTATAGATTGACCCGTTAGCACATTATTACAGTGAGAGCAGTTCTGAAATTTCAACATACCTTTATGGTTCCTCTCAGAGGAGAGTATTGGGGATGTCAGTATTTCTTTTAAATTATGAGAATGTTTGTATGCAAACAATGGAGGATTTGAAAACAGCCCCTGGAAATCAGATTCGGTTTGGAGATGTTCCCAGCGTTTTCGAATGATCTTTTTAATCCTATGTGACTGGGATGAAAAAGTTGAAAGAATCACTTCTCTGGATTCATTTTGAATATTGGTTGTTTTTTTCCAACAAATTGCTTCTAGTCACTTGTAGTGCCTTAGCTTCAGCAAGATCGACAATCTCGCAAGGGTATCCCCTAAAAATGAACTTTTTCTTGTATTCTTGGATGGTTTGAAGGCTTAAGTTAGGGTCTTAAGCGATACGTCTGATTCTGGTGAATTGTGAGTATGGGAGGTGGCGTTCAAGAGACCATGGGTGGAAGCTTTGATACAATAATGCATTGTTTCTATCTGTACTTTTTTTAAAGACCTTGGTAGTGATCTGACGCTCGTTCAGTTCTATGAGAACATCAAGATAAGAAATTCTCTGAGCATCGATGGAAAAAGTGAATTGAATTCTGGAGTTCTTATCATTCAGGTCAGTAATCATGGATTCAAGATCTGTACGTTTGCCATGTCAAATTATTAGAATATCGTCCATGTAGCGGCGATATAGAATCAAATTTCTTTGCCAATTAGTATTAGATAAGATGTGTTCAGTTTCAAATTTAGACATAAAAATATTAGCATAGCTGGGGGCTCCCGAAAAACCCATTGAGGTACCGTTGGATTGAAGATAAAAACGATTTTTCCACTTGAAGTACCTGTGAAATAACCAAAAGTGTAAAAGTTCCAATAGAAAGATTGTATTAACCCCAGGTGTCTCGTGACGCAATAGAGCCCACTCTATGGCTTCTATGCCTTCCATGTGTGGTATTGAGGTGTATAGAGGAGACCACGTCTACTGTGGATAACCAAATCTCACCAGCCTCTGGAATCTGAACTGCATTCAAGATCTGCAACAAGTGGGTGGTATCTTGAAGATAGGTGCTGCTTGTTTGAACTATAGGTTGTAGAAAAGTATCTAGATACTGGTCGAGTGGTTCATGTAAGGACCCACATCCCGACACAATCTGTCTAAGAGGTGGATTCATGAGGTTTTTGTGTATCTTAGGTAACATATATAACTTTGGCCTGCGTGGAAATTTAGTCGTGAGAAAGTCTTTGGTTTTGTCGTTGATCCAGCTCATTTCTTTAGCATAAGTGAGTATAGAGGAAAGTAGAGTCAAAAAGGAATCAGTGGGATCATTGGGCAGTAGAATGTATGTGGTTGCATCCTGCAAAATCAATTCAATTTTAGCTTCATAGATATTTTTATCCATAACAACCATAGCGCCACCTTTGTCAGCTCTGGTGAAATGGAGAAATTGGTTCTTTCTGAGTTCTAGCAGTGCAAGTTTATCACGTGGAGACATATTTTCAGTGAGTTTTGGGCGAGCAGGTAATTTCAGCAGATCTTGCTTGACTAGAGTCTCAAAGATGACTATAATCTTATGTGAAACAGGAGAGATAAATGTGCTTTTTGGCTTAAATTCATGATATTCAGACTGTGGAGCACTCAAGGGTTCAGGGTTCAATGTAGAAAAAAAGTATCTCAATCGCAATTTTCTAGTGAATTTATACAGTGCCACCTCTGCGTCAAGTGTTTTGGAGTGAAAGGTGGGAACGAAGGAGCTGCCCTTTTCCAAAACTGACAACTGATTGTTAGACAACTTTTGTGAGGAAATATTTATCACTAGTGTTTCTTCTGGCGAGCTGGTCTGCCACTTGCTGGCCGAAGAGGTCCACGATTTGTCGCATGCGGGTGTGGATGGACCTCATCAGCAGGATGAACTTGTGCAACAGTTCGGCCCATTCGTTCCTGGGCCTCTTCGTATGCGCCCAGGACTCTGGTGATGTGTTCCAGGGATTGGGTCCCAGCCTCCTGGTGTCCGTGGGTGACCCTGCCCCTCCCACCTGCCCTGCTGCCATGGACCTGTTGCCTCATCACTGTGGGCACCCAAATCCTCTCCCTGCCCTCCTCCGTTGGTGGTGTGTTCTGGTCATCCTCTGGGACAGGGAGGATGTTGCAGGTAGCACTGGTGGTGGTGGCGGTGGCCGCACAGGCTGTGACAGCAGGGGTCTGCTGTGAAGTTGTTGTTGGCGCAGATGTGGTGAGGGGATGATGGGGTCCTGGGACCTGTTGCTCCCTGGCACACCAGATGGGCCGGCTTCGAGCTCATCATCCATGGAATCCTGGGAGTCAACATCCGCGAGTTCATGTACCGGGGGGGGGGGGGAGACTGGCTCTGCAGGTTGCTGGTGTTGTCCTCTGCTGTGAGTTCTTGGTCACCTGTGGGTCAGATGGGAAATGGTCATTGTAGTGCACCCGGCAAGCTTTGTGTTAGCTGTGTGTCATTCACTTTTTGTACACTGCATAATTGACAGATCATCACATTGTTTACTATGTGCACTACTGTGTTTCCTGACAAGATGCAGTGGTACAGGCATTACTGTATGGTGCGAGGTGTCAAGGCATACCATGCGACCCTGTGCATAATTGTGCCCTGACTTTCTTCTACTTGTGCATTGGTGTGTCACACTTTGGTAGCTGTGACAGTTTCCTTAGTTTACCTGTGTGCACACTGTGCTTGGCAATGGGGTAGGTATGCCTCTTTGTGCAATGAGAGGGCTGGTGTTGTCATATGGCACCATTTAATTTGTGACGAATGGGTGGGTGCACGTACTGGCTACTTACCTGTAATGTGCCCACATTTGGGTTTGTTATGTCACACGTGTGTGTGCGTGGTGGCGGCTTACATTCTGCTCAGTGGGGTCACGGTCCAGAATCATATGTCTACCTACCTATAAGTTTGCTTGGTGTACTGCAATGGCTTCCAACTGCTTCTGGGTGGGGGAGTGCTCCACCCTGCTCTGGTGTGGGACAGAGGGAATGTTGGGAGTAGTAGTGGAGGCCTCCCACACCCAGGCACCCTCACTGTGAGGATGGCTACCTACCTGGTAGTTTGATGAGGGTGATGTAATGGCTTCCAACTGCTTCTGGGTGGGGGGGAGAGATCCATTCTGTTGAGGGGGGCCAGGGTGCATGGTGGGAATAGTGATACAGACCTCCCACCCACAAACACCCTCACTGTGAAGGGTATAAAGATAGAATATCGACGGGAAAATATCGACTAGCATTAATATCGTGGTAAGAATATCGACTGTGAAAAATATCGTTATAGAAAATATCTTTTTAAAAAATATCGTTTCGTGAGAATGACAAAAATATCGTCATAAAAAAATATCGATGAACAGAATATCATTGAAGAAAATGTCGTTTCATATAATATCGACAGAAAAATATAAGTTGTTATAAAATTTATAAGAAAATATGTATTATGTTTTTAAAAAACTTACAAAACTCCTACTAGTAATAATATGTGTTAAAAAATATTTTCTACAAAAGAATTGTTAAAATTTTAGTAGCGGGTTATTGGTATTATAGGGGATAAGGGTGGGTAGTAATTTAAAATTTGGTTTTTAAAAAATGTATAAAATATAAACAAATTAGAAAATATTTAAGAAATCCAAATTTTAAATTGAAATTTTGAATTCTTCACGAAATTAAATTTGTAATTAAATTTTATAATTTCAAATAAAAATTTTAGGAGCGGGTTTTTGGTATTATAGGGGATTAGGGTGGGTAGTAATTTAAAAATGTAGTGTTTAAAAATTGTATAAAATATTAATAAATTAGAAATTTATAATGAAATCAAATTTTAACCTCGAAATTTAAAATTTTACACGAAATTTATATTTTAATATTAATAAAAAATATTACATTAATACTGAAGAAGCGTTATTTTGGTATTATAGGGGAATAGGGTCTAAAAAATAATTTAGATAGAAAAATTTATATTGTTTACTAACCTGCACATTTCCTGACTTATGTTGGATTGGAGTTAGAATAGTAAATTATTATAAAATATAAACAAATTTGAAAATAATTAAGAAATTAAAAATGTAATTTTAAATTTCGAATTGTTTACGAATTTAAATTTGTAATTACATTTAAAAATTTCAAATAAAAATTTTAGGAGCGGGTTTTTGGTATTATAGGGGATTAGGGTGGGTAGTAATTTAAAAATGTAGTCTTTAAAAATTGCATAAAATATTAATAAATTAGAAATGTATCATGAAATCAAAATTTAACATCGAAATTACAATTTTTACACGAAATTTATTTTTTAATATTAATAAAAAATATTAAATTAATATTGAAGAAGCGTTATTTTGGTATTATAGGGGAATAGGGTCTAAAAAATAATTTAGATAGAAAAATGTATTTTGTTTACTAACCTGCACATTTCCTGACTTATGTTGGATTGGAGTTAGAATTGTAATTTATTATAGTTTACTATCCAGCACTTTCCCTGAGTTATGTTATGTTTGGAGTTAGAATAGTAATTTATTATGGTTTACTATCCAGCACTTTCCCTGACTTATGTTGGATTGGAGTTAGAATAGTAATTTATTATGGTTTACTATCCAGCACTTTCCCTGACTTATGTTGGATTGGAGTTAGAATAGTAATTTATTATGGTTTACTATCCAGCACTTTCCCTGAGTTATGTTATGTTTGGAGTTAGAATAGTAATTTATTATGGTTTACTATCCAGCACTTTCCCTGACTTATGTTGGATTGGAGTTAGAATAGTAATTTGTTATGGTTTACTATCCAGCACTTTCCCTGAGTTATGTTATGTTTGGAGTTAGAATAGTAATTTATTATGGTTTACTATCCAGCAGTTTCCATGACTTATGTTGGATTGGAGTTAGAATAGTCATTTATTATGGTTTACTATCCAGCACTCTCCCTGACTTATGTTATGGTTTACTATCCAGCACTTTCCCTGACTTATGTTATGTTTGGAGTTAGAATAGTAATTTATTATGGTTTACTATCCAGCACTTTCCCTGACTTATGTTGGATTGGAGTTAGAATAGTAATTTATTATGGTTTACTATCCAGCACTTTCCCTGACTTATGTTGGATTGGAGTTAGAATAGTAATTTATTATGGTTTACTATCCAGCACTTTCCCTGACTTATGTTATGTTTGGAGTTAGAATAGTAATTTATTATGGTTTACTCTCCAGCACTTTCCCTGACTTATGTTGGATTGGAGTTAGAATAGTAATTTATTATGGTTTACTATCCAGCACTTTCCCTGATTTATGTTGGATTGGAGTTAGAATAGTAATTTATTATGGTTTACTATCCAGCACTTTCACTGACTTATGTTATGTTTGGAGTTAGAATAGTAATTTATTATGGTTTACTATCCAGCACTTTCCCTGACTTATGTTGGATTGGAGTTAGAATAGTAATTTATTATGGTTTACTATCCAGAACTTTCCCTTACTTATGTTGGATTGGAGTTAGATTAGTAATTTATTATGGTTTACTATCCAGCACTTTCCCTGAGTTATGTTATGTTTGGAGTTAGAATAGTAATTTATTATGGTTTACTATCCAGCACTTTCCCTGACTTATGTTGGATTGGAGTTAGAATAGTAATTTATTATGGTTTACTATCCAGAACTTTCCCTGAGTTTACAATTTATTTTTGATCAAAGGGGTATTTAGTCCTCTGGAACGCGTAGACCCTCGGTTTTTGTCGTCACATACTGTAACTACATATTCTGTGGGAAAGTTATGTCAATCCTGGCTGCGACATTCCACCTTAGCATCTGTCAAAGTTCATTTATCGAAGTTACATGACAAAATAGATTTGAATTCTTTTGTTAAAGGTCCTGTGGGTGGCAGAACCAAAAGGTGGGCGTATGCTATTTACAACGAAGTGTGGAAATTTTCGCAAATTGAGGCGGCTTCAAGATTGAGAGCTATTGACCAAGCAAACATGGAAAAGGTTTTAGCCGTTATAGATAACAGCATTAGCACTCTCTCTTCCAGAATTTATACATTAGATAATATTGTTTCGTCAGTTGTTGATATTGTGCATGATGATATGTCTGTGTTATATAATGGTCAAAACCAGTTGCGTTCTGTTATGCAGTTTGCATGGACATTGCAGACGTTAAAGGCAGGGAGGGTCCCTTGGGACTATTTGAGCACTACATCGTTATTCATTCCTTTTAACATTACTGATAAGCAGCTATTTATGTCCATGAAAGATGCTAAATATTCATTATTACATATTGAAAAATTAGAACCGTTACCTTTCTCTGTGGCGGAAATCAATTCAGTCACGTGGCTTATATACGGGTTGATAACTCTACCGTTCGCACTTCTTAAGTTTACGTCTTGTATGAAATATTATGCTCTGGGTAGATATGAACAGCTGGGCACCGCTTTCATACATGAGGTTTGGTCCCTCCCCTTTACGTATAGATGTACTAGGGACGGAACTGAGGTTTATCTGAAGGGTGAGGAATGTTCCACGACACCAGATCATTCCTTGGTATGTAGGCACATTCAATTACACGGTGCATGCAATGTACAAGCCCCGATTTTGGCCTGCGTCCTACGAGGTGTCCCAGTGCCTGTGATTACGCCTTCTTTGACGCTGCTTGCAAACAGTAGTTATTTAATTTTGAATAATGAAGCTTGCTGCGGGATGTTAGTGGGAATCCCATATATAGTAACTGTATCGGAGAGGGTTGTCTCCTGCAATAATGTTCTCTTTTCACCCCCGCACGGGCGGCTGGATGTTTCCATCTGGCCTTCGATTCCAACCTTGAAAGCAGAGTTCAACAAGTTGAGCAGAATAAGAGCTGTATTGTTCCAAAAAGAGGTGTCATTGACTTCCTCTCGTGAAACATTTGTCCTTCACGTTGCTAATACGCGCACTGAGGTACAGGCGGTTTTGAATACTGACCTCCCCCTACATTTCGGAGCTTTGATCCTAACTATTTTCAATGCCTCGTCCACGACCGGCCTGGCTCATTTTTTTAAACTTGTAGGCTCAGGCCTCGTGACCTCTTTCCAAACTATTTTTGGTGTGATTCCGGCATTTTTTCATTCGATTTTCTCGAGCATCTTTGGAGGTGTTCCGCTGCTTCTGGCGCTGGTGGCAGGTGTGCTGCTTTTACTTTTCATACTACGGAATGGCTGCTGTTTCTGTGCCACACGAGCACCTGTCACTGCTGCATCTTCTTCGTGATAGGATGCTTGACTTTTATGGTACTCTGCCATTGGCGACTTTAAGCCTGGAATATGGATTATCCTTCAGGTATTCCTACTTCACCTGCGTGCAACCTGTATTTCACTGCCTGGATTGTCCCTTTGAATGGCCTCTGGATTTGTGCTTGACCAACACGGTGTCTCCGGTGCCGGATTTCGATCGACTGATGAGGCCCTTAGTGTCTCACGAGTTGGCCTGTTCTGGTGTCCGGATTATGGCTTGTGGTGCGGCGCATGGTATCCTGGGTAATTGGGACATATCAACGGCTGCCTACGACTTCTTGGCTATGAGCTATTTAGAGGAACATTCCGGTTGCCCTCTGATTGTGCTAGAGGCTCCGATGGTTGAAGAACACGTATGTTCCTTTTCTTTAATTAATTGGATGGCTGAGACTTTTAGTGGCCCTGCAAACGATTTTTTGTTGGAAGCAGTTGCCACGTATGCTGCCTATACATTCATGGATTAACTGAACTATCCTCCTTTGCGCCTGTGCTACTGGACAGCAACCTAGTGCAGCATTCATTTTTTTTTTCTAATCATTGTGTTACTTATAGTATTTGGATGATAGTAGTTGTTAATATATGAAGTAAATTGTACATTTACTTAGCAAGTTTAAATAATTTTTGTTAGCTATCTAAGTAGACATGGATAAGGTAGTTAATAAATGTTTTTACATGTAAGTTTCTGGTCGTTGTTGATAAGTTCAACATGTTCTTTTTTCACTCTAAAGAAGAACACTTTTTAATTTAGGGAGTTTATCTACTTTATGCTAAGTTCGAATGAAAAAAGCAATGGGATTTTACTTACTTCAAGTGTAGTATGACGTTTTGTAGTTGTAGTCGTAGGTTTGTATTTTCTTCTCTCAGCAAGGTAACTGTTTTTCTCCAAGTTTGGCCCAAAAATGGTAAATTACGTTAAGTGTATAATTGTTTTTATATTAGTGAGTTAATTAATGGTAGCTTTTGATTGGTTCAATTAGTGAAATTTCAAAATCATTGGTCGAGAACGTTATTTAGAATTAGAAAACCGTTAAATAATTATATGTGTGAATAGTTTTGCAAAGTTAAATAGTTAAAAAAAAGTGTGTAAAATAAAAGAATAGTGCATATCGAGTTGGTAATAAAAAGACGATATTTTTTGTATATTTCTATAAGCAGATAGGTCGTCGATGTTAGTGTAGTCGATATATATGTCTAAGGTCATGTTATTTAAAATAAAGTTGATCATGTAGTAGTCGATATTTATGTTGTCGATATTAGTGTGAACGATATTAGGGTTGTCGGTAAAAAAAAATCGATATTTGTGTGAATCCTTGTTTAAGTATAGGATGACGATATTAATGTAAGCGATATTTTAGTGACGATATTTATTTCTGACGATATTTATGTTAACGATATTCCATCATGGAACCCTGTGAAGATGGCTACCTACCTGTAAGTTTGTTTGGTGTACTGCAATGGCTTCCAACTGCTTCTGGGTGGGGGAGTGCTCCATCCTGCTCAGGTGTGGGACAGAGGGAATGTTGGGAGTAGTAGTACAGGCCTCCCACACCCAGACACCCTCAATGTGAAGATGGCTCCCTACCTGTTAGTTTGATGAGGGTGATGTAATGGCTTCCAACTGCTTTGGGGGGGAGCGACCATCCTGCTGAGGGGGGGGGCAGGGTGCATGGTGGGAGTAGTGGTACAGACCTCCCACCCACAATCACCCTCACTGTGAAGATGGCTACCTAACTGTTAGTTTGTTTGGTGTACTGCAATGGCTTCCAACTGCTTCTGGGTGGGGGAGTGCTCCATCCTGCTCAGGTGTGGGACAGAGGGAATGTTGGAAATAGTAGTGCATTCCTCCCACACCCAGAAACCCTCACTGTGAAGATGGCTACCTACCTGTTAGTTTGATGAGGGTGATGTAATGGCTTCCAACTGCTTCAGGGGGGAGGGCTCCATCCTGCTGAGGGGGGGCAGGGTGCATGGTGGGAGTAGTGGCACAGACCTCCCACTCACAAACACCCTCACTGTGAAGATGGCTACCTACCTGTTAGTTTGATGAGGGTGATGTAATGGCTTCCAATTGCTTCTGGGTGGGGGGAGGGCTCCATCCTGCTGAGGGGGGCAGGGTACATGGTGGGAGTAGTGGTACAGGCCTACCACCCACAAACACCCTCACTGTGAAGATGGCTACTTACCTGTTAGTTTGATGAGGGTGATGTAAATGCTTCCAACTGCTTCCTAGTGGGGGGAGGGCTCCATCCTGCTGAGGGGGGGCAGGGTGCATGGTGGGAGTAGTGGCACAGACCTCCCACTCACAAACACCCTCACTGTGAAGATGGCTACCTACCTGTTAGTTTGATGAGGGTGATGCAATGGCTTCCAACTGCTTCTGGGTGGGGGGAGGGCTCCATCCTGCTGAGGGAGGGGCAGGGTGCATGGTGGGAGTAGTGGTACAGACCTCCCACACCCAGACACCCTCCCAGGGAAGATGGCTACCTACCTGTAAGTTTGATGAGGTTAATGTAATGGCTGACACATGCTTCTGGGTGGGGCTGGTGGAGGGCTCCATCTTGCTGATGCTGTGGGACAAGGGGTCCTGGTGGGAGTTGTAGTGCTGTCTGCCTGTACACATACCCCCATGGTAATGTTGCTAGCTACGTTTGGGGTGAATGGGAGTGGGTGAATGTTGGATCTTTGAGACATGTTTTTGTGAGTGTGTGGTGCAGATGGATGGAATTTGTCGTAGGTGGTGTAGCTTTGTAGTTGTGCAAGACAGTACATAGCAGAGTGGTGGTAGTCATTTGTTTGTACTTACCAGCCTCCACTCCACCGGCTACTCCTGTGAGACTCTCTGGATGCAGTATGGCAAGCACCTTCTCCTCCCATGGTGTGAATGGTTTTTATGGAATGGGAGGGCCACCGCCAGTCCTCTGAGCCAGCTCACGGTTCTTGCTCCTCCCTCCTTGACCACCCTCTTCAGATCATGCCACCGCTTCATGATCTCCTTTTTTGATCTTGGGGTGGTCCATACTGCATTGACCCTTTGGACTATCCTTGCCCACATTTGTGTCCTTGTGGCTAATGGTGTCTGTTGGACCAGGCTACCAAAAAGCTGTGGTTCCACTCTGACTATCTCATCTACCATGACTGCCAACTAACTCTCTGTGAATTTGGGCATTTTCTGTGTGGCCATGGTGTGTGGTGTGCATGGGGGTTACTTGTGCAGGTGTGGAAGTGGTGGTGGTGGTTGTGCGTGGTGTGGCTAGTAATGTTGTGTCCTTTGCCTCTCCTGTCAGCTGGAGTATGTGTCCCTTCTCTCATGGAGTATTGCAAAGGATTGTGGTCAGGGAAGGGGCTGGTTATATACTCAGCTATGTGGGTGTGTCCAATTGGGGTGTTGCTGTCAGGTGTGTTGTCCTGAGATTTGTATGGTTTTTTTTGCCATGTGGTTGTGTCATTGGGGTGTGTTTTGTGTATTTGGGGCCATGGCTAGTTTTCTGTGTGCACTTTTTGGCCTTCTTGTGGGTTTTTTACTTCGTCCAACATATTTTTTATGGATCGTCCGCAACGGTGACTGTGCTTCAGCTCTTCCGCTGGCTCTCCCATTCATCCCATTGTGCGACCGCGGCGGTCGGAGACAGAAGTGCGTACCGCGGGACTGTCGGGGATATCCTAATTTCCTGTGCGGTGTCTCCGCTATACTTGAGGCGGGTTGGTGTTTTTCCGCCGCGAATCTGACCGCAGCAGACAGATTTTGGCCATCTCCGCCCGCTACGGTCGGTTTTTCTTGGCCCCGTTCCGCCGCGGTCGGTGTTTTTTGGCAGTTGATCCTAATTTGGCTCCCGGTTTTCCCACAGTGCCGGCGAGCGGTTGTTTTCCGCTTCCATGGCGGTCGGGGTGCTTTTCCACCCTCCATCCTAATAGACCCCTTAGTTTGTTGGGAGAATGGACTACTGTACTGGGGGCCATGAAATCTTTGCCAGGAACTAGCAAGAAGCAAGTGGTTCTCCTAGTGCACAAGAATGTCTTGTTGTTACTGGCCCATGAAGGGCTTTTATCAGGGCAATTGGCATTGGCTATCAAAGTCCAATGGGGCAGATTTATGACGACTGGCGCATCCCTGCAAATCAGCAGGGATGCGCCAGGTAGATATGTCACACAAGTTTACCCTTGCGCCACCACAGATGCGCCCCATTTACTATGTGGCGCATCGTGGTGCAAGGATAAACAGATGTGTGACGCATCTCCCGTCGGAAGGGTGGCAGATTGCTGGATTCGTGTCGCAAGCGCGACGCAACTCTAGCAATGCTCGTGGCCTGCCCATAGATAACGTGGTGTGTCACGCCTTACGCCTGCTTCAAACAGGCGCAAGGTTTTGACGCAGCGGCGTCGGAAAAGTGACTGAGTGGAATCTTGTAGATTTCACTCAGGCACTTTACCGAGGCTTTACTGCGCCGGAACGCCCCCCCCTGCGCCGGAACGCCCACATGAAACCTGACGCAGGTTTCATGTGGCGCAGGGCTTTACAACGTGACGCATCTCCCTAGATGTGTCACGTTGTAAATAGGGTGAAACGTGGCGCATGGTTTACGCCGCCGCTGCGTCACAGAAGTGACGCTACGACGGCGCAAAAGTGGCGCAAGGGGCTCGTAAATCTGTCCCATTTTCTTTAACCCCATGTGCAATGTGTAGTTCGTCATTTTCTTTCCTTCGGTGCTATCAACGTAAGTGTATGGTTTGTTCAGCCAGGCAATGAAGATTTCTCTCCACAGGTTATACGGATATAAGTGACAAAGAATTTCAAGTTTCAGCTTCAATATATTGGAATATCGTGCCCATTGTCCTGCAAAGGGACTCTTGCTGTCTGGAAGGGAGAAATCCGTTGTAGACGTGCCTCTCCTTGGGCCTCATGTAGGTAGCTAAATACCGGTCGGTAACGGCCGAAATTCGGTAAATATCCCGTTACCGACCGGTATTTAGCTATTTGAGATGCAGGAGGCATATTTCAGGATTCGGTAAATTACCGAATCGGTAAAATACCGATTCGGTAAATACCGAATCCTGAAATCATATGTAGGGAGCACTCTAAAGAGTGAAAATTAGTATTAAGAATTTGTTATTTACCACCAAATACAGGTTGGTGATAAATAACGAATACCTTGCAAAAAGTAATATTTTGCAGATTTAAGAGTCCCATGTGGCAGACATACATGCCCTTAGGGCATGTATGTGCGCCACATGTGCACACATGCAAGATTCAGGGGTGCAACAGGGTGTCAATGTGACACCCTGCCACCCTTGAATATGCTCCCCCCATTACCGAATCGGTATTTACCGAATCGGTATTTACCGAATCGGTAATGAGGCATACCTTCCCATTGATTCCTATGGGCCTCCAGGCCCATAGGAATCAATGGGAAGGTATGCCTCATTACCGAATCGGTAAATACCGATTCATAATTACCGAATTTTTCCGATTCGGTAAAATTTACCGAATTATTACCTACATCACATTTACCGATTCATAAATACCGAATCGGTAAAATTCGGTATTTATGAATCGGTAAATGTGATGCTACCTACATATGGCCCTAAGTGTTCAGATTCGGCTGCCCTGACTTTATCGGTCAGTTGGTCTTTTCTTTTACTCTGGCGCCAAGAATTTTGAGTGACCATCTTCTCTTGTGATCAAATATCCCGGTGGCATCGCATTATACAGCAGTTTATTTGAACTGGCCAATATTTTACACATCACTCTACTTTCCTAGACAAAAACGTCTTTCTAACACTTCTGGCTCTGGCTAACCTTCCATGCTGAAATTGTTAAGCATGCTCAAGTCAGTAACTACAGGCGAGTGGTACAGACACACACCTATTGACTCCTGCATCATTGTCTTTTACATTATCCTGAGCCCTCTCAAATGTGTCAGGTTTCCCAATGTTGCATGGTTAGCGTTACTTTTTCCTTCTTTTTTAGACAAACATCTGCTGCACGGTGAAAGTGTAAAGACTTTGACTGGCACACCCTCACTGCTTCTGACAATTGTTGTATGGGTAAATATGGTAATTTCGAACCTGGATGTATTTCCCCCAGTATTTTGTGCTTAATGAATGCCCTAAATAACATTTAAAACATTAACATAAGCATTATGAAAAAGTAATGCTAAAGGACAAGCATCATGTTCTGGAAAGTCTTCTGAGAGCTGCAGTGACAGGTGTTCACAAAGCTCCTGAGGCTGGTTGTATTCTGGCATCCCTTGAAAGGCCTGAGATGGATGGCAGGTTCCACAGGGAGCAGTGCAGCTGCTCAAGAGGTGCGCTGTCGCAGGGGATAGAAGTGATGACGCAGTGATCATAGAGTGATAATCAGCCCTCTCAACAGCCGGTCTGTCTCCCACAGGGAATTCGAATGCCTTTGCATATCCAAGTTGTCTATCATGCCCATGCCGTGTTGTGCCTGCCACCGTCCTTTACATATATTATAGGACGATAGTTCTCCAAGTGTATACCGTGTGAAAATTATGTGATTTTTGAAAGATATAAAAGCTGCATCAAGTCCTACATCCAAACTGAGAAACCATAAAAGAACAGTTCCCAAGATCATTTCTCGTCAGCAACCATAATCTACTGTCTAGCCACGGATGAAAAGACTGTAATTTCCGGCCACTTGGTCTCTGCTAAATCTGGCGCGCGGGACTGCCTTACAAGCGCAGAAGACCCGTCACTGTCAATGCATGGAATATTCAGCTGCTTGACCCAGTTTGCTTGGATGTTGGGCGCTAGGACAAGACCATGTTTGAAGGGAGGTGAAGAGATTTAAACCCTAAAACATAATGATGGTGTAGGGATCAATAGCTAGTGCCGCATAAAAAAAAGAGCAGTAGGCGGTGCTGCAGCTGCCGGGAAGGAGGAAATTTAGTTATCAAAGTTCAGTCCCTCTGTACTTTCTCCGCCCTATGAATGAATGACGCGTTCGTGACACTTTGATTTTCTCAGAATTTGAGAATCTAGACTTGCAGATAAAAATAATCTAAAGGTCATCAGCTAGATATGCTATGATTAGGGAAAAGAAATACATCGGTGACGACTACTTGGGCCGTCTAATATGCCTATTTACCAACCAGCTTTGCAGGATTCCATCAGCGATTAAGGGGAATGATGTGGCGGGCAGCAGAGATGGACGAAGAGGGAGACGGCAGAGGAGAATATAACAAAGGGAAAGGCTTAAGAGTGGGAAGGAAATCAGGTCAGCGATTTAAGGGAGCTCCTATTTCACACCCCATATAATAGCGCATGCGGTTTTGCGCTCTTTACAGAAACACCAGCCTTTTAGGGGGAGTAAGAGAGAGGGCGAAGTTGAGAGGTGGAAGAAAAGAAGACATTAGCAAGCGTCGAAAGGAGTGCTAATGAGACCGAGCTTGTGTGAGAGAGGACCAAGGGCACAACAACAAGAAGAGGAAGGTAGAAAGGGGAATCTGCCATCTTATCCTGCCACTCATTTATGTACTGTGGGGATTATTTACAAGCCCCTTGTGCCACCTGTACGTCACTTTTCCCATGTTAAAAACGATGCAAAAGTGGCGCATGAGGCTTGTAAATAAGCCCCTGTATATCCGCAGACGCGTGGGGCTCCTCAGCTTCACACGGCGACTTGTAGAATGGGGGGGCAGATTTATGAGCCCCTTGCGCCTCATTTACGCCGCCGTTGCGTCACTTTTGTGACGCAGCGGCGGCGCAAATCCTGCACCATGCTGCGGGGTATTTACAACGTGACGCATCTCCTGTAAAGCCCTGCGCCAGCAGTAGGCGTACCTGTGCAGGGGGGGGGCGTTCCGTCGCAGGAACGCCTCCTAAAAGTGGCTCTACAAGATTTCACTCAGTCACTTTTGAACCCATGCTGCGTCAAAACCCTGCGCCTGCTTGAAGCAGGCGTAAGGATTGACGCAGCATTGTAATGATAGGGCACCCCCAAGCCTTGCTGGAGCTGCGTCGCGCTTGCGACGCAACTCCAGCAATGCGCCGCCTTTCCGACAGGAGATGCGTCACGCATCTGCCCATCGGAGTGCCACGGTGCGCCGCATTGTAAATGCGGCGCATCAATGGTGGCGCATGGGTGGACAGATGCGTCGCAACTCTTCTGGCGCATCTCTGCTGATTAGCAGAGATGCGCCAGATGTTATAAATAAATCTGCCCCTGAATGTCGAGAAAAAGAAGGTGATTGTGGGATGGCGACTGCGTGGAATGGCCTGGGTGGAGGATGGTAAGGGGAGGGTAAGAACAGGAAGAGGGCAAGGAGACACGAGCCCAGCAAGAGGTACTGCCTCGTGCAGGTTTGTAGGCCCCTTTGTTCTCTTCGAGTTTCGACAGTTCCTTCAGGGCGAGGGAGGCATTTGCTTGAGTGAGGATGTCTGACGTGATTATTAGTATGAAGAATGCTACGCAGTTTGGCTACTGATTTACCTGCTAGTGTGCCCTTATTTAATCTGTGGTGCAG
Organism: Triturus cristatus; assembly: GCF_964204655.1. NCBI lineage: Eukaryota > Metazoa > Chordata > Amphibia > Caudata > Salamandridae > Triturus > Triturus cristatus. Next base: position 155,293,106 of record NC_140580.1, read on the forward strand.
CCGAGAGAAAGTTACAATGTTGCAAAATATATTTAGCTGGCTTTACTTTTAGGATCATGTCCAGGGATAAAGTACAGAGTAACAGAGGGCCGTAAAGTTTTAATGAAAGCACAATGCAGGACTGACAACAAACATGAGTGAACGGTCCTGTCTTTGGATGGGTCTCAGAGGTTGTGTCCATGTTGGCGGAGGTATTGCTTGAAGAGGAGGACCCCGAGCCCTGTCTCAGTACACGCCTGGCTCTCTGCGCTGCACGGGAACACGATAACGGCACTTGCAGTCCATGAGGGAAGCAGACGACGTGGTCACCCTGTAGGCTGGTGATAACTAATTATAGGTCGAGGAGGGCCTTGGCAACAAACCCCATGTGAGGGGCAGACGCTTCTGTGGCAGGATGCCACTCTAGACGGCCCGGGTTATGTTACTACACCTATGGCTTAACAAATTGTCAAATGAGAGGATGAGTGCATCATTGCACACAGCTTTACAATAACTTCTCAAGCATTGACTGGCAGTTGTCATGCACTGGTGTGTGACTGATGGAGTGGTCCATACGAGAGAAGCTGATACTTTGTTGTCTCATAAGGTGTTCCTCAGTGGGTTTATATATAAAAGCTTATGGTTAGGGTTGCATGTTGCTTTATCATGGTCAAAAGATCGACCTATAGAAATGTAGCCTTCACAATATTGATTATGAATATTTTGTCAAGGTAAGTACATGTAGGTAAGATTACATTTACCATTCTTAACTTGACGATAAAGTGGGATTCGATGTAGCGTATGGAATTCTTTTACACATCGATGTTTCAATAATGAAAAATGGTCTCATTCCTAGGGCTCCCAATGCCGCCAACAATGGTAATTTCAGGGGTGAGGAAATGACAGTTTATTCCAGGACTCTCTTATTGAGACGTATAGTCATACAACACCACTTCGTCCTGCTTAAGACATGTCTGCAAGTGGATAAGAATATTGTTTACATGTATGCGTATGCTCATGAGCACTCCACTATACATCAACTGATGCTGGTCCAGTGTATTTTGGATGTGCACGTAATGTGCCTCACTGCAACAATAATTAGTCAATAAGTGACACAGATCACTCCTGATCACTTTCATGTTACGGATATTTATGCAGTTCTACTGTACCACTTTTCCACACAATCTGACTTTGGGCTTGTCTCGGAGAGAGGTGAGAATGAAAAGCCCTCTGGTTTGTGGATGAAACGATAAATCCTCCTCTGGATGATTATCTGCCAGTGGAGAATGCTCTGTCAGAATGACGCCCTCCATAATAACCCTCTGCAGAATCCTCAAGCCAAATTCACCACATTCATACCACACTCTTTTTTTCTTTACCACACACATTAGGCAACAGTTAGCGTCTTGTTTATTGTCATGGCTTGTAGAAAACCAATCAATTTTTCCACTCACCTGTAGCAAAGTATTGTCCCAGGCACACTACACCTACTCCTAGGTGCAATGCCCATATCTGAAGGCAATGGCTGCTCTGAAATGCATAATGTGTGTTCAATAGTTTAACTTTTACCATAAAAATAAAAGTACCAAGCCTATGAGTATAGATGGGTTGTCTGAATAAATAGGACACACAGTGAGGACGTTAACTATGCAAAGTCACAAGAAGCTAAAATGTCCAAAGATGAGTTTGAAACTTCAATGTGTTTGAAGACGTTTATTTAAAGATGTAGAAACAACAAAATATTCAACCTCAAGGAACTCCGCAGGATAATGCTTTAAGCCTTATTTAGAGTTTGGTGGACAGCACCTCTGCCGTTAAGTGCTCCCAGGGACATTGGGCCTTTGGTTTAAGTACCTCAGACTGCCTGCCCTACTTGGGGCAGACATTCTGACTTACGTTGTTTTACTGTCTGGGACCACTAGGAAAACCATGGAGGTCCAGAACATGAAAAAAAAAAAATGACAGCCACGTACTTGGAAAAAACCTTCCTGGGTGGCACGTCCATTATTTTTGTTTTTCAAAAATATCCGTTGGAAGTAAGTTTTCAAAAAGCAAAACATTTTTCTGAACAGATCTATGAAGCATGGCGGCCACTCAGCAAAACTGCAGTGCCTTCAGGTGCAGCTATGGGGGCAACTCCCCTAAAAGTACAGAGATCCCCACCAGACAGGTGTTGATCTCTAAATATATAGCAGGCAGTAATTTGCCAAGGGGTGAAGGGATAACCTCCTAGTAGAATGACAAAGCCCAAATAAGTTTTTTTTTTATCACCTATTGACAAGACACCACTAAGCAACATAGTTCTTGGGAGAGGATATATACGTAACCACTACATGGTATGCCTTCTTTCCTAAACATGTACACAAAAATAATCGATACAACACGGAATGGAGGGCTGGGTAAAAATTACGCAGAGTTGTGAAATGATAAAGCAATTCAAATTTTAAATAGCTCAAAGGATATGGCAACGGCCATCCACCATATACCAGATGGTATAGAAGTTCTACACCATTTAGACATACAAACTGAATATATCCTGAGCTTTGTCCACAATTATTCAGAGTCCTTAATGAATCAACATTGAAACGGTCTTCTTATATCTTCTTTTATTTCAAATCAACTTCTCCAACAACAGTACTAGCCGCCAACACGTGTTTTGTCTTATGTGGTGTAGGCCACAGACTTCCTCAGGGCTAGAAATTGTAACATACAAAAGGACTGTATTATGGTTATTGTGATCTTAAAACTATTATATATTACAACAAGTTATTCATAATATACCATTTGCAAGATCCAAAGTCAGAAAACAAAGTCAAGACAAAATAAGGAACAGTCGAAAAAAGATGTAAAAGGAGTAGGGGGGGGGGGGGGGAAAGGGTCAAATAAACCAATAGTGAAAAAGAAAAATCTTTATGTATAGTGTAGACCTCATTGTTATGGATAATAATAAAAACCGTGTGTATTGAGGAGAAAAGAGTGACCACCGAAAAGGACCAGAAAAGAATAGCCATTTAGAACAAAGAAAAACCTAATACGTGATAGTAAACATAGTGGAATCTTTAACACTCCCATGGTTGACCGAAAAGCACAAAAAACACGCACCAATGTTAAAGATATGAAGTAAAAGAATTAAGGTGACAGGAGCCAAAAGCAACGACTCACCTAATGCTATAAAGTGATCCAAACGACCTAGGAAGGTCAAGGCGTAACAGCTATGTCAAGTTCCAAAATTGTAAGGAACAAGAACCTGAAACTGTAATAATAATTGTGAAGGCGTCCCACAAAGAAGGTAAGTCTGAACAAAAAGTTACTCACTTATCGTAATCCTGTGACGAGAGAGAACAAATATACAGCCTGTCCACTTGTCTGATCTTTCCTGAAAAACGGCAAGTATCTCATTCGTGAAAAACTAAAATTTACATTAACCAAAACTAGATATAATTCATATGTCCTAAAGATCATATATTGAATCGTAAACAAAGAGCCTAAAAAATGGAACAAATGGACTATTTTCCATAATACGAGCGGTCAAGCGATATCTCGAGTATTAACGCTCAAAAGGGACATGATGAACATCCCGGAAAATGATTAATAAAATCAAAACCGTATCCAAACACAAAGTAAATTAAACACTGATGTCCTGGTTCTAAATGACAAAATGTAAGTCGACATAGAATATCAATAGACGTAAAATAGTTTGTTAGTAAATGTTCAAAGATAATAAGCATGTGGAAATTCTTGACAATGTCATGTTCAATATCCTATAAATTTATATCGTTAAAGGAAATTCAGGAGAAACACAAAAAACGAAAATAGAGTCTCAACTCAAACATATCCGATATCTAAATACTTAAAAAACAAAACAGCATAATGAATATCGTGGCATAAAGTCAAAACAAGAAACTAACCACTGAAGCTCACCATAAGTAACAGAATCGCGTGTAGCATCGAAGAAAAAGTGGCGTCTAGCTATAAATAGTACATTGTGCTGCCATCCTAAAAAAAGGGACTAAGTTTATCTATGTCCCAATGAAGCAAAAACGGCCGCCATCTTGGAATAGGAATAAGTAACAAAACGAAAAACCCCGATATTTATAAATTAACAACTATATACTGAAGAGATCCCTGAGAGATTTTGTGTTTGTGATTTTGGATAGCAAGGACTAATCATATTTCTGATTGTCAAACCTCAACGGTAAGTTATCGATGGATGATTCTCTACATATGGTTGTAGCGTTGGATCGGCAGTAAGCATAAACCAATATCTTTTCAGAATCTGGTATATTTTAGAAGAACAGGGATGATAACCAGTTATCATTCTTACCGGATTCTTCTGCTCATTGCTAGTTCTGTTCTTTGATTGTAGAGTGTCCTTCCTAGTTAGTTTGAGTGCTCTAACTTTAGCTCTAGTAACAATCTCTTGTCCATAACCTCGTGTTATAAATCTGTTCTCAATGTCCCCTATACATGGAATAAAATCAGAGTTCTCACTACAATTACGACGGGCTCTGTATAATTCCCCAAATGGTATCGCATTGACTTGTGATCTCGGATGAGCACGGTTTGAGTGTAATACTGAATTACATGATGTTCCTTTTATGTATAGTTTGCTACAAAGCCTACCTTGATTAACATATAATGTCAGATCTAAAAATACAATACTCTCATGACTGTAGGTTAATGTGAAAGACATATTGAAGGAATTGTTGTTTAAATGTGCAAAGAATTTCAAAAGTTCAACCTCTCCTCCTGTCCAAATGAACAGAAGGTCATCAATGTATCTTCCATAGTAGCAAATGTGTTGATGCCATTGTGCACCGCCAGGGCCCCAGATCTGCACCGTCTCAAGCCACCCCATAAAGAGGCAGGCAAATGACAGCGCAAATCTGGAACCCATGGTGGTCCTGCACGTTTATTTGTACCATTGACCATTAAATAAAAAAACATTGTGCTCAAGAATTAGTCTAGACATAGTCAATAACATCTCCGTGTGTTCCAATAATTCTACTGGTCTTTTGTAGAGAAAGTATCGTAAGGCATTTAAGCCATGTTCATGACATGTTTGTATATAAGGAAACAACGTCCATTGTCACTAACATCATTTCTGGTTCCCAAAGAAAGTCATTTAAGATGTTAAGAACATGTTTGGTGTCTTTTATATTTGAAGGTAGATTTGTGACGTATGGTTGTAAAAACACGTCTACAAATTCTGCAAGTTTTTCCGTAGGTCCCCCTATCCCCGATACAATGGGTCTCCCAGGGGGTGATTTGGCATCCTTATGAACCTTTGGTAAGGCATAAAGAAAAGGAAAACGGGGTCGGTTAACAGTTAAGTATTTATGTTCATCATCACTGATGATGCCTTCTGAGTGCCATTTATTAAGATGTCGATTGATGATGTTAACAATTTCAAAGATTGGATTATGTGGCAGTTCTATGTACCAGTCCGTATTATTCAGTTGACTCAAAACTTCAGCATCATACTTATTTTTATCCATTAAAACAACATTCCCTCCCTTATCAGCTTCTTTAATGATAAGGGAGTTGTCATCACCCAAGGTCTTAAGTGCAATCTTTTCATTATATGTTAAATTATTTTTATAGTGTGACAACTTAGTTTTCTTCAGTTTCTCTTCCAGGATGTCTAGCTCCCTATTTACACTTTTATAGAAAGCATCGATATTGTTGCCACTTGATAACTGTGGTGTCCATCTGGACTTATCAATCAATCAAAGCTTTATTTCGACATGTAATGTCATAAAAGCACAAAAGTACATAAAACACAATTTCATAAAAGTACATTCTAAAAACATGCCATAACAAAATCTAAATACCATATATACAATAAATATTTAAAAAAATATTAAACTTGGCGGCTTTGGAGTTAAAAGAGAAGTTAGCTAAAACTAATTAACCTCTGCCTGATCAGCCATGCCCAACCTAAGAATTTGGCCACCCCACAGACTATGGTTGTATCTGAGGTCGAATTAAGTATTCTCAGGGCGGCACAGTAGTCCCTTGTCCCTAGCTGCAGACATACGGACCTAAGCCATTTCGATCTTGGTAGGGCATAAGCTGGACAAACAAAAAAGAAGTGGGAGATGTTTTCAACAACACCAGGGCAATTTGGACAATCCGGGGGAGTCTTATGCGGGGGATTCCACTTACTGGTATGGTCACGGAGGGGGAGGGTCCCGAACCTAAACTGGATGAAGAGGGATCTGTCCTTGGGCTTCGTAATGAAGTCCAGGTAAGGTTCTAAGAAGGGCATGAGCTTGTACTGTCGGAATGCCTCTGTCAGCATACCAAGATTCGGATCTCTTGAATCCCGAGCATCAACCCAGGCCCAAAAGGCTCTTTTAGTTTCTTCCTTGGATATTGGTGCCCCCAGATCCCGATCAGATGCAAGGCCTGTTGCGACCAAAAGCTTCTTGATGCTTGTGAGCCACTCGAGTTTATGTGCTCCTCGCAAATTCATAACTTCCCTGAGGCCGTCGGTGTAGCTGGAAAGCTCAGGGGTACGCCACAGCCGCGCCCAGTATAACAGAGGGTGGAGAGTGACTAAATCTCTAATGGAGAGCCTACCAAGGTCGCTCAATAGTGGTTTAGTCGGGGTGCCCCTAGGGAGCGATACAAGGTCTCTGAAGAACTTATTTTCATTGGTCACTAGAGCATCTACGCAGCAGAAGCCCCATAGTTCTGCGCCATAGAGGGCACTACCTAGCGCCTTTGCAGCATAGATGTCCAGAGCTGGAGCAATGGGTTTGGTAGTAGAGGCTCGGAATTCCTTTCCCAGGGCTCCAGTTACCCGTCTATGGTTAAGCACCATTTTGTCAATGTGGGGTTGCCATTTGAGCCTGTCAGTGACTCTGATCCCTAAATAATCGAACTCCTTGACACGCTCAAGTGGTTCTCCATCTAAAGTCAAGGTAGAACCAAAGGATCTAGTTGGGTTGAAATAGAGGAGTTTGGTTTTGGAAGTGTTAATGACGAGGCCTCTCAGCTTACAGAACGAAGAGAAGCGATCTAAAAGCTTCTGTAATCCTGCTGGTGTTTTTGAAATTAGAAGCGTGTCATCCGCAAAAAGAAGGGCGGGGACTTTGTCACCCGCCAGTGTGGGGACGTCAGCTTCAACTTCGAGCAGGAAGGAGACTACGCCATTCACAAACAATGTGAAGAGCGTAGGTGCCAACACACAACCTTGGCGGACCCCTCTATTCACCGGAATTTTGTCAGTTATTTGTTCCTGAGTCCCCCATCTGATGCGAGCAAAGTTATTTTCGTGCATCCGAATGAGGAGGTTCAGGATATATGGAGGGATCCCCAGCTCCTCCAAGATCAACCACAAGCGATCACGAGGAACCAGATCGAAGGCGGTCTTAAGATCAATGAACGCCAAGTATAGGGCGCCCTTGCCAATGGTGACCACCTTCCAATAAAGAAGTACTAGCCTAAAGGCCTGATCGATTGTACTGGTGCAGGCCCTAAAGCCTATTTTCAAAACGGGGTACAGAGTTCCTCAGGTACAGGAAGAAGAGAGATGTGGACCAGGCGGAGACCCAGTCGGTCGCCAATTGGTTGTGGAAAGAGGTATACAGGGAGGGCCAGGGAAGTGCCCTTTGCGGAACTAGAGCTCTCACACACCCAGCAAGCTAGGTGTCATGCTTCATCATATGAGCACTGCCCCTCGTCAAGTCGGCGCTGCAATCCTTGACGGGCTCCCGGAACCGGGGCTCTTTAACGGGGATCTTTTGTTCCTGCCGATTGTGCTTGGGGGTGAGGGGCCTAGTGGAATAGATGTAGCAGAAAATGGAGATATTTAAAAAGGGTTAGTCAGTCCTAATCATGTATTTATTCTAAAGGTAGACTTCCCTGTTAAAATAAGTGTAGAGTGGCTAAGTCGTAGAATTTAAGGTGTCCAGACGTATAGCTCTACTCTAAAAGATCGACATGTTTCTTGCCATAAAATGTCTGGAGGATCAAGGCAATTCTTCAGGATCATAACACTGTCTACATAAAAGTGGTAATGTGGACTCTACATACCACGTCCTAGGTTGCTGCCCTGTGGAGATAAAGTGACAACATGAAGACGGGAAATAAATTTATAAACATCATCTCTTTATCTAGTACATTATTGGTCAAGGGTGGTGTTGTATAAATCACCAAGCAAACGTGTACAGTAAAACATGGTAAAAAGTGTATTATGGTTAAAACCAGTGAGGGGGGGGGGGGGATGGGTGTGTTGTGAAGTAGATCACTAGCTACTAACGTTGTGGCTAGTGGAACTCTCAAGGACAAGCAGGGGTACACTCACCTAGTAATTTGACTAGAAGTGCTAGCAACGGTACTGGCGGTTACAAAGGACACCTGTTGGGTCCTACATTAAGAACGGTATACAAGAAAAAATGAAACTTAAGAAGAAGGTAAAATCACTTGGTCAAAATGACGTAAACTGTCAAGATTACACGGAGCTTATCGATGCGTAATAGCATAGCCATAAAACAAAATGCCCATCATGACCACAGCATTAGTATGGACTCAGTGAGCCCGGAGATCAAAAAGCTAAAGTCTGTAATGACTCGTCGTTCCCAGCGAGAACGAGGGAGAACGATGTAGCGTGGCATACCGATAGATGAAAGATTGCACTCACCAGACGTCAGTAGACGTAATTCCGTCGACCTACCCAAAACCGCCAGGGACCGGGGTGGTGAAGTGCTTCTGCCGCTACACGTAATTATAGTGTAACTGATAATGACGTATCAGTAGTGCGCCGTTGTATGGCGCGATGACGTCAACCGTTGCTAGGCGATGGCCTGGGACGCTCTAGGTAACGGAGACGTGGGGGCGTGACAGGGTGTAACAACGCCGTCAATAGAGGCGTAGTGTGTTACTTAGCAACATGAACGTGTGTGTCACGCCGCAGATAGGTGGAGGGAGGAGACCGTCTCTGGAACGTGGATGGTGTCAGGGGGAGACGCGCAAAATCCAGAGCGCCAATTTACACATGGTTAGTGTAAATTTCACCCAATACAGTCTACGTAGTGGAGACATGTGTTCACCAACGATGTATATGTTGGGTCTGCCGTGGGGGTGAACCTAGTGCATGTTCACGGGACAACTGACTAATTTCAATCCATATACCCAGTATGGTGATTAAGTCAGGTATGGCAGTTATGTTATAACATAGAGGTAGAACAGTTATAACAAATTGGTGAATTCGTATTCAGTGGTAATTCAAAGGCCTGTGTGTCATGATGTTGAAATAGCTGTACCCCATGAGCGTAATATGTAATCATGGTATAGAGCTCCAAGGGATGTCATCATTAAGGCCTAAAGTGTCACAAGAGAGTCTATGCACCCACCTCTGTTCAATCCTGAATAGAGAAGCTTTGGAAATCTGTGTGTGGGATTCTAGTATAATCCAATGTAATGACTCAGGGGAGTGATGTGACTCTAAGAAATGTCTGTAAAGTTTGGTCGTGGTACGTTGACAACGTATACTGCTTCTGTGTTCTATTATGCGGGTTTTAACTGGTCGCATTGTCATGCCGATGTATTGTAACCCACATGGGCACGTGATCAAATAGACACATTGTTTGGTGTTGCAGTTAGTGTGTTTCTTGATTATCCATTTAAAATTGGCATGTAAAGTGACTTCTTTGGTGGTACTGGTGAAGTCACAGACAGTACAGGTACCACAGGGGAAATGACCTCTAACAGGTGGAAGGCCCCAAAGTGTAGTCTGTAAAGGGGTAACTTTTCTCTTGGGTCTAGTGTGAACCAACATATCCCGTAGGTTACTGGTCCTCTTGTAGGCAAATCTCGGCCTTGGTATCTGTAATTCTCCTGTATTAAGGATATCCCAATGTTTCAAGATGGTTTTCTTGATCAGGGTTGAGTTAGGTGTAAAGGAAGTCACACATGTCAGGGTCTCTCCAGATGGTTTAGGGTGTATCTCTAGAAGTGATTCTCTAGGGTTATTGAGGGCCCTTTTCATGGAGTCTTTAATCACCTTGTGTGGGTATCCCCTTGTCATCAGGTTGGTAGCTAGAGACTTAGCTTCCATTTTGTAGTCCTTGGTTGAGGTGCAATTACGTCTAATACGTAAGAATTGGCCCACTGGAAGGTTATCTCGAAGGGCTCGCGGGTGGTAACTTTGGTATAGCAGAAGGCTATTGCGATCTGTTGGCTTTTTGAATAAGCTAGTCGAAAGTAGGCCCCCCGATAGTTTAATATTTAGATCCAGAAATGCAACAGTTGTATCTGAAATCGTGTGGGAGAATTTAAGAAAAGGGTTCTGTATGTTGATCCACTGCACAAAGGTGTTACAGATGTCAGTGGGCCCCTGCCAGAAGATGAGAATATCATCAATAAATCTTTTCCAAAGAACTAGATATTGTTGGAAAGGATTGTGGTCAGTATTGATGATCTGTTCCTCAAAAGATGCCATATAGAGGCAGGCCAGACTGGGAGCAAATGTGCTCCCCATCGAAGTTCCCTGGCACTGATGGTATAGTTGCCCCTGATACTCAAAGAAATTCTCAGTCAGTGCTATGGAGGCTAAGTCCATTATAAACGTGATAGGAGTGGGGGAAGACCATTCCAATGAGTTTAGGGCTGTCTCTACTACTGCCAGGGTATCACCCTGAGGGATGTTTGTGTAGAGGGACTCTACGTCAAGGGTTATGAGCAAATCAATACAAGTAGTGTCTTCTATTGAGTCGATTGTTTTGAGAATATCTGTGGTGTCTCTGATGAAGGACGGGATGTTCCTCACCAGTGGTTGTAGGAAATGGTCGACAAACTGAGATAAGGGCTCAAGGATAGAGCCGATCCCTGAGACTATGGGTCTCCCTGGTACCGGACTTATACCTTTATGTATTTTTGGCAAGGTATAAAAATATGGGGTTCTTGGTTCTGTGGCAATCAGGAAAGCTGCTTCTTTCTTGCTAATCCAACCATTGGTCAGACCCTCGTGTACCAATACTGAAATGGCCCTAAAGCCTGCCTGGAACTTGGTCATGATGCCATTTTCATCCACCCAGGAGTGGATCCTCTCCAGGAGGACCCTACCGACCAATTTCTGTCCAGAGTCAATGAGACTAATTGGGCGGTAGTTCGCTGGGTCTCCCCTGGAGCCCTTCTTGAAGATGGGAATTACTTCGGCTCCCCTCCAAGACTCAGGCACCGGTGAGCCATCCAACAGAGCATTAATAAAGATCGCAAAATACATTGCCCATCCATCAATGTTGGCTTTGTATAGGTCACCCGGGATACCATCTGGTCCCGGGGCCTTTGCGGATACAATTTTATTAATGGCGGACTCGACCTCTTTCTTCTCAATCTTGGCGAATAAAAAGTGAACAGAAGGTGTGGCTATGGGCCCCGAACGGGTGTCCAGGTCCTCCACAGGCTCTGCCCCTACATAAAGATTCCTAAAGTGGTCAAACCATTCCCTATCCGTAATGTGGTTGGGAATTTGGTCCTGAACGTAACTAGTGGATCTTCGCACTATGGACCAAAAAAGCTCACTGTTTTTTGAGTGGCTTGCAGACTTTAAAGAATCCCAACGCTGCTCTTCCCAGTCCTTCCTGGCAGAAACAAGTGCCTGTCTGTAAAGCAACCTCGCATGCCTGACCTCACCTGGATTATTGGATTTGATTGCGAGGATCAGGCTTTTTTTTTTTAGTCTACAGACTTTATTAAACCACTTGTTTTCTGGCTTGGCTCTTGGGTTGGATTTTTTCCTGTGGTCAAGGAACAAGGCACCGATCGAATCCATAGATTCCTCGAAGACTTTGGTGTAACCAAACATGTCCTTGGATGCTGTGGAGAGCCTAGCAGTGTTGTCAGCAAGGATTTTCTCCAGAGCAGCACGTTTTGTATTGCACAGGAGGAATTTAGACCATTTAAGGAATCTGTTACAATTAGAGGGCTGGAGTATCTTTGTTATCATTTGCATTCCGTGAGAGGGGATTTGATCTTGTCTATGCCACAACTCCCGCATGCTGAGAGACAAAGGGTTATGATCGCTATTAATTGATGGTGTTACGATCATGTCAACAACATGTTTCCAACCTCTCCTGTCAATCAATATGTAATCAATTCTACTTTGACAGGCGACCCTATTAAAAGTGTTAGCGCCCACTGGGTCAGAGGTTGTGCGCCCATTTGCAGCTCTTAGGCCGAATTCTAGTGCTAGGGCGTTTAATTGGATCACGACTGGGGACCAACGTTTTACGGGGTTGAGTGATAGTAAGGGAATACCCCATCTGGTGTCCTCATCGTGTGTTCCCAAAATATCATCTGTAGCAAGCGGTTCAAATGAACAATTGAGATCGCCAGCAACAAGTAGGGGGGAGTCAGGAGGGCAAGTGGAAAGCATACCTGAGAGAGCTGTGATGGTACAGGACTTAGCACCCCCTTGGGTTCCACGGGCGTAAACATTGAAAAGTTCCCATGAATAGCCACTCTTAGAGCCTTTGATGGTAAGTCTCATTATGTCTGGCGTAGAGCGGCTATTAAGTGTAATCCTAAGGTTGAGGTCTGCCCTAACCCATGCCATGAGTCCACCAGAGGGGCGGCCACGACCAATTGTGGTTGCAGGTACAAAAAAACAGGAAAACCCCGGCTTGTACAGTGGCTCGACACTCCAGGTTTCCTGGAACATACATATATCATGTTCCTCAGTTAGTTCACTCCAGTCTGGAAGTGTAAGCTTGCTACGTAGACCTGCCACATTCCAGGAGACAAGCTTAAAGTGACTGGAGTTGTTTTCCCGGAGAGTGGAAGCCCTTGGAGGGTGGTCTTGGTGGTGATCAATACTGGTGGTGGGCCTCTGGAATAGGTTTAATAAAGTATTTGGGTCCCGACCCAAATGTTCTGAAGGTGTAATAGGATCTAGTGTATGGCAACCTAGGGGGGTCGGGGAGATGAGTAATATACCTTCATTACCCTGCAGTCAATCAACAGCCTCTAGGCTGCTATAGCGATTTTCCGTGGGGATAAAATCTAGCGACGGTGAGGGTATAGGCCAACTCCCCTGCGACAAACCCCTCCTGTTCCGGTGAACAAACATCCACGCTTCCATAAAATGACCAGGAGGATAGAAGTAGGTCAAGGGGAGAGCTACAATAGATGTTCCTGGACTGGAAAATTTCCAGTTGCAAATGTGGTCAACAGTTTTAGGGTCATTAAAATTAATTAGGATAAAATCCCCCCTTATATTGTTAGCCAAGTGACCTACCCATGGGACCCTTCTTACCATGAGTATTTTACTGCTTTTATGCGATGGCAGTGGTCTATTTTTGTTGAGCCAGTGTACCACCCTATTCCTCAAGGTTGTAGGTGACTCAACATCACTTTTGCCTAATTCGGGGACCCCTGCTAATATTACGACATATGGGGCAGTTTCAGGTGGCAGGTTGGGAATATTTGCCCCAGTTGGGGACCTATGTGCAGGTGTCCTAGCAACCTCTTTCAGCTGAGTTATGCTAGGATGTTTGGCTTTCCTGCAAACAAGAGCTGGAATGGGCTGATTAGTTACGGTTGCTGGTTGGCATTCAGGGGGACTACTGGTTGGTCTTGGGGGACCACCAGGTCCTTTGCAGCTCTTGTGTTGACCGGTGTATTCAGGGCCCCTGGTCGATAGGTGTTATTTGGATTGTTAATCAAAACCCCAAGGCTGCGATCAATCCTAGATAGGTGTTGTTCAATTTTAAGTAATCTATCCTCCACAGGAAGGAGGAGAAACCTGATTGCATCAAGTATGTCATGTATGTTTGATAAATCTGGGGACCCTCCCTTGTCTACTGCACTTGGCCCCCCAGTGACATCCTGACGCATTAAGCTAGAAAATGATGAATATGGCTGGAGGGTGGCCTTGTCTGGCAATACCGCCAAAGGAGGCTGCTCAGGGACAAGAGGGTTTTTTTTCAGGTTTCCAATGTGGTTAGTCGATTTTTGCTTACTTTTAGTAGACTTGCCCTTCCCACCATTAGAGGGTGGGCACCCTTGTTTGTTTTTGGGGATTGCCCCCTTGTTGCGCTCGTGCAGCTGCCTAGTGCCAAGCTCTGGTACTGTACTAGTGGCAGTCGGCAGCGAGCGAGGAGAGATTAACAGAGTCAAGGGGCATAGACTGATCGTCCAAAGAAACAGCAGCAACTGTTCCACTTGATGGCAAGTCCCGGATGGTTAAATCCACATCAGATCCAGAAGTGGTGACATTGCCGAAAATTTGCTGTACAGGAGAACGCACATTAGCGAGGTAGCCCATGGAGGACCTCCTGGCCGCTGCAAGGTCCTGCGAAACACGGCGTTCGAGGAGCATAATTTCTTGGTCAATAACACAGTTGACCTTAGTGACAAATTGGTCCATCGTTCCAGTAAGGCGTTCGTTGGCCGCTTTGCATTTGGAGTCTTTTGGTGGCATAATAGGGGCCAGGGGGTTGGTAGAAGAGGGACCGGGCACAGCAAAAGCAAACGAGTAACCAAGCACATATACAGCTTCAAATGACAGTATTCCTTGCAATGAGCTTAATAAAATTAGGGGACGACAGTACCTTGGCACGTGCGATGAGAATGCGACGTTAGAGGGGTTGCCCAGTCCAGTCCGCTCCGGTCAGTGACGGGCAAGGACGGGCCCGCCCTTGGCCCGGGCTTCGCCCGGGCGCTGCCCGCGCGCGTCCCGCGCTGCGGTGACACCCGGCGGCTTAAATGCTGCTCCGGCACGCCTGGATGACGTCACCCGCAGCGCCGATGGTGTGGGATGCTGGGTAGGGTAGTTTGTTCCGGGCCGTTCCCCTCACGGCGTCGGAAATTGAAGAGGTAACCAGGATTCCCCCACTGGCGATACCGTTCCCCTCACGGCTGATCAAAAGGCACAACGTGGATGTGTGGCAGGCTCTCAAGCGTGTACTTATCTTTAAGTCCACTGCTTATACTTTTATCAGTACAGCAGTCTAAATCTTGCAGTACTTGATGCAATGTAATCGGGTCACTATCACTCTCTGTAATTGAGATTAACATTCTAGTATCATGTATGTCCTGTATTGTAACATTACCACACACTTTATCTGTAGGAAGATCATTTTTTTTTAACATAAGTAGTGGCAAAGAATTTTTTAATTTTAAGTTGTCTTACAAACTTATAGACATCAATTCTCACATCATTAATATCACATTTCATAGTAGGATAGAAATTCATACCTTTCTTAAGGACAGATAACATGTCATTGGTCAGACTCCTACCAGAAAGATTGATAATTTGTATATCATCATTAGTGTCTATCTCTTTTGGTTGGCTTTCCATGAACGTATGTGGTATCGTTCCCTTTCGCCCACACTTACGTCCACCCCTTTTTCCTCTCTTGGTCCTCCTGCTGTATCCACTCTCTGATCTTTGATACTCTTTTAATGAAGCACCATCCCACTACTTACTAATCTCAACCTTCTTTAATCTATCCCGTCTAATACATTTGGATTTGAGACCTTCATTTGGCCGTTTCTCACCCTGTGCAACTGCTTTGCTGACCGATGCACCTGCATTTAAACTCTTAAACAAACCTTCTGCCACTTTGCCTCTTTCATTTCTTGAACACATATCTGATAGAGTGTTAATGACCAAAAGGCCTATACACAACACGCAGCAACCCAAAATTAACACTACAACACAGAATGGATGGCTCGGTAAAAATTGCGTAGAGTTGTGAAATGATAAAGAAATTCAAATTTTAAATAGCTCAAAGGATATGGCAAGGGCCATCCACCATATACCAGATGATGTAGAAGTTCTACACCATTTAGACATACAAACTGAATATATCCTGAGCTTTGTCCACAATTATTCAGAGTCCTTAATGAATCCACATTACAAAGGTCTTCTTATATCTTCTTTTATTTCAGATCAACTTCTCCAACAACAGTACTAGCCGCCAACACGTGTTTCGTCAAATAATCGACCCAGTCACAAAAGTTTCTTCTTCTATATCAGCCTTATATCATATCAGTGTTCTGCCAAAATATCATTTAAAATGTATTGTACAGTGCAAACATAGTGTTAAAAGTATTGCGGTTTAAAAACTATCATGGAACAGAATGTAGACGGTAGGAATATCATTGTTTAGGTGCTTATTTGATACAGTTTTAAGCAATATCGTTTTCTAATTATGTTTTTATTCATTTTTGTTTTGTAAGTTATTATTTTAATGTCTAGTGTGTAATCTATTTAGTATAGTTTTTTTATTTGGTAATAAATCTAAAGAATATTTTTTAATTTTATTACAATTTTTTTATTGGAAGGTTTTTGGTTTCCAGGGGAAGAGAACTGCAATTTTTATATTTAATTTGAAGTGCTTATCATTTCTTTTTATTTTAAGTTCTGAATTTGATTACTAACTATGCACACTATTTTGATTGTTCATTATTTAATTGATAATGGTAAATAATTGTTGTAATTGTTAATTGAGCAAATAAATTAATGATGTTGTTAACCAATTACTTAATTTGATTTATTTGCATATTAGTTAGTTATAATATATTTTGTAATAATATTTTAGAGTTATTTATAGAATTAATGTGCTTTAATAATGATTACAAATATTTGTATTTTTTATGGGTGTTGGATTTTAGCATAGTATTTTGAGAAATATTGTAAACATATATAATTGCAATGTTTTAGTTGGAAAATATTTTTAAATTGTGTTTCATTTGTTAATTAATAATTTTAATTTGCATTGTTTTTTATTATTCAATGCTAAAATGTATGTATTTTTAAGTAGCTGTTAAAATATATTTTATGTTAATATTTCTGAATCTTCTATCTATCTATCTATCTATCTATCTATCTATCTATCTATCTATCTATCTATCTATCTATCTATCTATCTATCTATCTATCTATCTATCTATCTATACATTTTGAGGGGTCTGGTAAATGTAATCTTTTAACTCTTGCTCTACTTTTTCTTACTTTGGAGTAGCTATGGAAAATATGACTCCACCAAAGTCAAACACTTTCCCTACAGTTGTTTATGTTTGAGTTAGAATAGTAAACATTATCCCTCAAAAGTCCAATGCTTTCCCTGCTGTTACTCAGGTAGGAATGTGAATAGTAAATTTAGCCCTTCCAAACTCCAACACTTTTCCTATTGATGCTTACTTTGGTGTGTGAATAGGGATACCTCCAAAGTCCATCACTTTCCTTATAATCTTTTTTTATGTTGGAGTGGAACGAGTCACTCTAATCCTTCAAATGTCCAACTCTTTCCTTACTGTTGCTCAGTTTAGAGAGGGACTAGTAAATTTGATCCCTCCAAAGTCCAACACTTTCGCTACTGTTGCTTATGTTGAAGTGGGAATACAAATATGACTCAAAGTTGTTCAGTTTGCAGTGGGAATGGCAAATCTGACACCTTCAAAGTCCAAAAGCTTCCCTATTTTTGCTTCTGCTGGAGTGGGAATGTTATATTTGACTCCTCCAAAATCCAACACTTTCCCTACTGTTGTTTGAGTTGGAATGGGAATCGTAAATGTAACTGCCAAAAGGGTAAATTTGAATGTGAATTTTTTGTTTGTAATGTTTTCAAGATTTATTTTTCACGATTTAAGTTTAAATAATGATGTTAATTTAATTGTTTCAATGATGTAGTTTTTGGAAAGAATATTTTTAAATACATTTTGAAGATGTTAACTTAATTATATATATATATATATATATATATATATATATATATATATATATATATATATATATATATATATATATATATATTTATTATTTGATTCATGAGGGTTTAATTAATATTAATTATGTTACACTCTTATTATTAATGATCATGTTATCATTTTAATTATTTGCAGAGTGCTCGCTGTGTCCAGACCTACCCGCCAGCCGCCGACCAGAGCCCTGCTTGTTCCCCGCTGCCGTCGCCTTTCTCCATTGAGGCTGAGCAGCGAGGGGACTACTGACCCCAGGAGCCTTTGCGGCAGGAGCCGCTGCCCGCTTTCGCGCCAGGTGGCGTGTAAAAGACAGCCAGCCCTACCGCCTCGCGGGACACGCGTGGGCGGCGCCGGGCTTAGCCCGGGCAGAGGGCGGGCTGTCTGTGGCCGTCAGGGGTCATCAGGGGCCGGGTTGGGCTACCCCCCGATGTCGTGACTTGAAGGTACTGTGTGTATCGGCGGGGAACATTATAAGATATGGGCAAGAGGAAAAATCTGGAGGGTGAGTCTGAGCCTACTAGCACACCACCTAGTAAGAGCAAGATGAGGAAGTCCAAAGCAAAGAAAAAACGCCTGCATGCAGGGGGGAACTGTGTAATGGACCGAATTGACAATATAATTGAAGAGTGTGGAGAGCTGCTTATAACCTCTTCTACAGCTGTCGTAGGCGGGAGGAGGGGGGCCACCAGAGGTTCTGTTGTTGTTCCGGACATGTTTCTCACTAAAAAAAGTGGAGAGGTTCAGAATATGGGGGTGTCTGGAAAAGAGTCTGACTGTTTGGTTTCAGATACTTTGTTTGTTGAGGAGCATGTCTTTCTTTCTCCTAATGTGATTCCATCTGATGTCAACCAAGTGGCAAATGTTATCTGTACCAATAGGTTCTCTATCTTGGGAGAAATTGATACTGATATTTGTAATCCTGCATTGCCCCCTAAAGTTCCCCCAGCCATAACTCCGGATACAAATGTATTAGAGGGTAGTAGTATTATAAATCCATCTGAAGGTATCCCTGCTCTAGAAATAAGTGCTAGTGACGTGAAATCTTTATTGGTGGTGGTGAAAAATATTTGTTCCTTGATAGAGTCTATGCAAAGTAAAATTGAAATTTTAACTGTTACTGTTAAGAAGCTTGAAGAAACCAACACGGGCTCTGGTATTCATCCTATAAATGAGGTACCTATGCTTGGAGGGGGTTTGAATAAAGTTCAACCAATAGTGGCAGCTAGGCATAGTGAGCCTCTTAATACCAGTAGGAACAATTCACCCCAAGAGGGAAACTTATTAAGTAATCAGACTGGATTTTTAAAATCGTCTAGGGTTGACCGATCTGTTGATCGCATCCCTAGAAATGAAGGACGAGATATTAGAGCACCCGCAGGCAATCATCACGCCAAGAAGCATGCAGGAGGTTCATCCTCCGATAATGTGAGATTTGGAACTTACCTCAGGGGTAGTACTTATCAAGGAGCTCCACAACATGAACCAAATACTTACACGTCTCACCCACACAAAATATATATGGTGAATGTCCCTAGGTTGCTTCCTGGGACTGGATATGAAACCAGTGAATCTCTGATTAATAAAGTAATACACTGGATTAGATACGTGAGGGGCTGTCGTTCGGTGATTAGAGCTGACATTGCTGGAGCTAGAAGGATTTCACAGGGAGGAAGTGAGGTGGACTATATAGAGGTAGGTTTTATTGACGCCAGTATTGCAGGGAATCTAATTTATCTTGAGTTTAGAAGTTGTTCCCCGGATTGTTCTGCAATACAAATGAGGTTTACTCCCTTTCGATCATTACAGGCAGACGTTTTTTATAGACAGCCTATGGGAGAGTCGTGTTTAGAACGAAATGATTGACTGCGCAATGAAAGTATCGTAGATGACCCTATAGTTCGTCCTTTGGCGACTGGCAAAACCCTAATTATTGATTCTGAGCAGGGCATTATCGATGTCCCAGAATCTCATGGTTCCCTCATGGAATTGGAGAGGACACCTCAAATGAGTAGTATTTTGGAGGTTCAGCAGGAAGGTAGTGTAAATGATACAGAGTTTGGGATGTTTTTATCGTGGAATATTGCAGGTCTAAGAACAAAGACTGAGGATCCTGATTGGGCATCGTTTATTTATTTTTATGACGTATGTTTATTTCAGGAGACCTGGCTCCTAGAGGCCCAGTATTTTCCTGGGTTTTTGAATTTTAATGTATTGGCAGAAAAGGGCAAAAAAGGGCGGGCCTCGGGCGGTCTTACTGTTTGGATTAAGCAGGACCTTGGCACTATTGTCAAGGAGTTTCCTACTCAACATCCGGATATCCAATTTCTTAATGTTAAGTTTAAAAATGAGAAATCATTAGACATTTACAATGTTTATGCTAGGAGCACAGGTGGTAAGAAGTCTGATACTATAGCTCACCTTGAGGAACATTTAACGGCAGGTCCGAGCAAGACAAATTAGGGTCCAATACTTTTAAGAGTGGTTTACGTGCCAGTAGAATTGATTATATTTTGATATCGCCTGAACTGTGGGAAGACCTGAGAGGTATGTTGGTTATTGATAGACTGGAGAGTGACCATAATCCTCTTTCTTTGTCACTCTTGTATTGGGTGAACCCTATTGTTTCCCTTAACACGTCTGCTCAGATTCAACAAGATCTAGTCATTGCGAATGACATGCGCCACGTTAGATGGGCAAAAGTAGTTAAAAGTCAAGAAAATCTTAATTTCATTTCAAGTAGCCTAAACCAAGCTATACAGGAACTAGGGGCAGAATATAAAAAGGGTGCCTCAGATTTATCCCGTATGTCTGGGATAATGATTCATGAATCTTTTTTTCTAGAACTTAGAGGTATATTTGTTAGGCCACGTAACCCAAACAAGAACCAGTATGATTCTTCCCCACGATGGTATACTCCAGAGTGTAGAGAAGCTCGCTTGTACCTGGGTATTGCCCTTAAAAGTGGCGTAAATTCCAGTGTTCGCTCTGCAAGATATGCCTATAAGAATGTAATATTAAAATCCAAACGAGCATGGGATGATCAAAGATGGCAGGAACTCAGGGAAGCAGGTGCCCAACAAAACTCTAGACGTTTTTGGTCAGTCCTTAAGTGGGGGAGTGGGGGTAATCCTGACAAACCCCAAAATTGGGTATCGCAAGAAGCATGGGTCGAGTATTTTAAGTCCCAATATGCTAAAGGAGAGGGTCTGAGCACTACCCCTGAGTTTCAACTTACGTTCTATAAGGATGAAGCTTTTACCTTGGGTGACGTTGATAATACTTTAAAACTTGTGGTTCTAGGTAGGGCGCCTGGTATGGATGGAGTCCCAGCCGATATATTTATGAGCAATAGTGAATCCTGGGGAAAGTATATACTAGTATTAGCTAATTTGATTGCCAGAGGCGCACCGATACCTACCTCCTGGAAAGGCGCTGAAATCATCCCGGTGTTTAAGAAAGGGGATAAGTCCCTCCCCGGTAACTATCGACCAATTAGCCTCATAGATACCACACAAAAAATTCTGGGTAGGTTGATTTTGAATAAAGTGTTGGAATGGGCCTCTGAACATCTAATTCTTTCCTATTTGCAAGCAGGATTTAGAGCCCGTATAAGCACTATCGACCAAGTGTTGCATTTTGCCATGCTCCAATGGAAGATCCTACTCTTAGGAGGGGGCAGTCTATATGCTGCCTTTATTGATTTAAGGGCAGCGTTCGATCTTGTCCCTCGGGCATCTTTATGGGCTGTCTTAAACAAAATGGGATGCCATCTACACTACTTTCTCTAATCATTAGACTCCACGTGGACAATTTTGCACAGATCAGGTGGGGTTGTGTGGGACAAGTGACTAGCCAGTTCCCTATAGAGAAGGAGGTTAGACAAGGCTGTGTTCTTGCGCCAACCTTATTTTCTTTGTACATTAATGATGTGGCTAAACTATTAATTGATGCAAGCGTAGATGCCCCTATATTGGCAGGTGCTAAAATTCCTATTTTAATGTTTGCAGACGATTGTCTGATTATTGCCAAAACCCCGAGTGGTCTGCAGAAATCATTAGGTATTTTTGAGGACTTTTGTTCAGCTCGAGGGCTAGAAATAAATGTTTTAAAATCTAAATTCATGACTTTTAATCAGACCAAATCTTTCAAGGGCAAAATATTCATGAACAATTTGCCACTTGATCAGGTCCAAGATTTTAACTATTTAGGTATTTGTATCCAACATGATTTGGGCTGGAAGAAGCAAGTAAATATGGCAACCCTTAAACATTCTCAACTCTCTGGCGCGCTGAGTAAAGAACATACTAAGTCTTTGACAAAACCAATCGACCCGGCAATCCGTGTGTATGATGGAAAAGTGGTTGGTGCAGCACTCTATGGAGTCGAGATATGGGGATTTGAGAATTTACATAAAATGTCTACCTCAGAAAATAGATTTTTACGCAATCTCACTAAATTACCACAGAGTACTCCTTTGTGTCCTTTGTTTTATGACTTAGGGATGAGACCAATAGCAATAATTGCCTCGTTTCGACCAGTTTTATACTGGCGACGATTATGGGTTACCCCGGAACTTAGGCTTTTTGCTCTTGGCCTTATGGACATAATTAAGATCGATACTTTACACAAAGTTAAGTGGTTACATAGAATATGTGAGATTCTTAAAGAGTTGGGCCTAAAGGATTTGTGGGAGGACCCAGCAAATGCTGGGTTCCCGTCAAAGAAAGTATTGAAGGCCCTATATTGGGAAGTGGTGGCTAATCGAGTATATAGAAGTACAGCCCCACTCTCATTAACAGGTGTATTTCTTGATTTTAAGGACACAATATCCCTGGCAACTTTCTGGGATGATATTACTAAACCCCTGGATAGGAAGCTTTACTTCCAATTTAGAGTTGGTAGTCTTCCAGTCAGAGAATTTACATCTAGATGGTCCTTGAGAAACTTGCTCAATTGCCCGGGCTGTTCGGCACTTACTGAATCAATTAACCATGTCCTGTTTCAATGTCCATTATATGTAATTCGGCGACGGGCCTGGATAAAACCAATGTGTCTTCAGTTGGGCACTAGGAATGCCAAGGTAGCAGTGAGAATTTTGCGTACTGCAGAAATTTCATTTATTTATATATCTGCTGCTAAATTCCTTGGAAGGGCTTGGATGATCAGGAGTAAATTGTTGGCTGGGCAGATTATTTAAAGCCATGAAATATCAATCATGTTGTAATACTATTTTTAAATTTTTTAATATGTTCTTCCTTTTTGTACATATATTTAATTTTTATATGCTTTTATGACAATCGTCGAATAAAGCTAACTTGACTTGACTATAATTATTTGCATATTATGTTTAATATTTTCACATTTAATTTAGAGAATATATTTATTTTGTGTTTGCAAGTTATAATTTGTAAGTTTTTCAAATGTAATATTTTTTAAGTTAATATATAGTATAACATTAAACTTTCTATATACTTACCTATTTCGTGATAATTTTATGACCTTCTACAGTTTTGTAGTCAATGTTTTGTTCTATTCATACGAAGTATAGGAAGATGACATTTATGTCCTCGTTATTTTTTGGGTGATATTTCTGCATTTTGATATTTTTAAATCTAATATGTCGTCATATGACCCATCATAACCACTTTCATATACATTTTTGCGTGCTAGGGGTATCATGACCCTTGAACAACTAACCAGAAGAGGTTTGTTCAAAACCTTTCTTTCAGAGTACTGAATTTGGTCAAATGCTCATGTGGCAACACAATTCATCGTAGGGCCATTGCAAATCACTTTTCCAATCACAGTCCAAGAATCCGTGATTGTCCAATATCTAAACGTTTGGGTGTCAACTCAAAATGAAAATCATAGAAAATGTATTCTCCAAATCAGTGATGGCTTCTTCCAAACTGTTCTGGCAAATTACTGTACAACATCACAGAACAGATGAGGCATGACCATCTATTTTTTTCACACGATAAACATCTTAGAGAATCAAGCCTGAAGTCATCTTATTTAAAATATTTCAGAAGCTGTCCTGTTCCCCTCTTACTGTAGAAAGCAGCCCCCTTCACGAATCTAATTGTTAGAGGTGCAACCAATCATGGTGTGTTATGGTCCATATCTTATGGAAATATGCCTCCATTAGGCACAACTTGACAGAACTGCGGATCACAAAGTATGCTTCTAGTGTGAGCACCTAGATTAATTTCAACCAGTATGACATTAATTCCTCTTTTAAGTGTCTTTTCTCCACTCATTTTCACATTCACTATAAAGCTTCGCCTTATTCCCTGTTTAGACCTGCTCCAAATAACTACTTTCATTAAGTATGGCGTTTCTGGTTCAGGTATGCCAGCTGCATTTTCAGTCTTCCACCTTCCACAGGTGGGCTGGACAATCATAATGAAACTTTGTCCACACAAAGTAAGGGGGTAAATCATAGTAAGAATAGAACATTCAATTCTGGTCACCAGGTAATAAGATAAAGTACACCTTGCAGAGTCCTTCTGTAACAAAATATAGGTCGAACAGTAGAGTCCTCTGGATATGGTCTTTACTAGGGGTTTGCCACCAACACTTATTACTTCTCTTTCGACATGTGTTCACACTACATACAAGGAATGAGTGACACATGACATTGATTTTTTTTGCAGAGCGAGGCCCGCTTCCCTGAGCTGTTACCAGGTAGAGGTGGGTCTACTTATCCACCGACTTGGGTGAGTAGAACTGAAATAGATACTATAACAGTATTCTATGGACATGCTACTTATTCATGTCTACGAAACACTTATAATAACGGAATCATATTGTAATGTTGTCTTATTTGTCTGATTTGTTCTTTTTGTGTCTCATATCCGCAGATAAGTTCCAGTAGTACCGAGCTAAACATTGGATTACTGGTTTGGTATCTTAACATTTATTTGTTTTTCTTTAATTGTTTCACATTTTGCAGCAGCATTGTTTATTGAATATGGTCCTGATGAAAGCCTGGACACTTTAAGACCATATAGGCTGAAACATGTCGACTGACCTTACCATTTTAGCAGTCTAATTCACACTGCTTTGCACTGTTTTTTAATCCTGCCAGTTTGGACAAGCCAATAAAAAGTTGTTTGACCCAAGTTAGGTAGTTTTAACATCACCTTCTTATCACATCTAGCGCTGCACTCTCACAACACCAAGCACTCACATATGGGATTTTAGCATCCTTATACATCATAGGATATATAAAGAAAACATTCCAGAGCTCCTACCTCACAGTGAGGGAATTGTAACCCTCAGTGGGACTAGGTTTTTCCACTGGGAGGAGAAGCCCATATGATGAAGCATGCCACCTATGGTGGATGAGGGCATTCGTCCTGAAAGGCATTGCCCCCCAGAGGGGCTTTATTGAGAGACACATTATCACCACACGTTATGATAGACCCAAGAAGTATTGTGCTTTGATTTTTATATATGGGGAGTCACTTCTCCCAGGTCTCTAAATTTTTCCCTTGGACCCTCCTTTCACCTCTTCCTTCTGTTCTGATTTGTGGTGAGTATCACCAAGCTGCAATCTGTGCTGAATACCATGCCTAAACATTGCTGATCAACAATGATCATTTGGCTCATATTGATTTTGTATACTCTTTTCTTTTTTAGCAACTTCTGCCTTAACCTTTGACATCCATGAGTGACTCTCTCAAGACCAACAGGGCCATTGTAAGTCTTTTCCCTTCTTTCGATTATTTTGGCACGTCCTCCATCCCTTTTGCCTCTGTCAAAATTCATTTGTCATATTCAATTTCAGCTTTTGAGTGCTCTCAAATACTCACATTGATCACAAAGTCTTGATGATGACTTTCAATCTATATAAAGGTCGAAATGCAGTCAATTAATATTCAATTAGACTCAAATCACATCATTTGTCAAGGAATCACTATATATCTAAAGTCATCTGTTTTTATTCACACAGATACCTGTCACCTTATCATGTTTGCTGCACCTGTGAGTACCGCTTCTTGAGCACTCATCTGTTAATGTATAAGCAAAGTTTGCAAAATTCAGTGTAGCTCGTTTATTGGTTGTATAATTGTTGGTTATGCTTGCTTTCCTTGTCGTTATTTACACAACTGCAATGTGTCTGACATCCACCACATTGAGTTTTATGTTTATGAGAAATAAGTCCACAGTGAACCACTATTTTTTGCACCCTGAAGTTGTCAAGGTTGGACTCTTACATAAACATAACTTACAATGTCAATGACTGAACGGTGATTTAAATAAATGATGGCATCCCTTCTTTGGAAGGAATGGAACACATATTAATTGGCTGTGATTGACCTTGGGTACATTCGACAGATCATAGTGGGATTTGAACAGTACATTTTCTGTAATTTTCCTTGTCCCTCATTTCTGTCCTCTCTCTTGCTCGTACCCCTACATAGAGGCAATACTCATAAGACATATAGTTACATCTTTTCCAACGAGTCATGAGGGGAAAAGAAAAGAAAGTGTTAGTGTTAATGAATATGTCTTTTAAATTCATATATGGAAAAGTGGTTCACCAGAAAATGTGCGTTCCCATAACATTTGGAAAATAAAGAACGATTGCAAAATATTATAATCATCAATTTCAATAAAATAATTTGGAAGACACCCTAAAGGTATAAATGACATGGATCCATATACAACTACTTACTGCCATGATCTACCTAGAGATTTAGGAGTTACCATTGACACTTTTCAATCCATGTCTTCGTCCACCCTGGCCATTCTTCATGGCAAGTATTCCCAGTTTCCCCGGTGAGTTATTGTCAATTTACCAGCATTCCATCACAGGACAATCCTAATGCTACATTATCATTCAGCTCCCATGCTTTTGACATTTCTTACTGTAGTCATCCAGAATTTGATTCATATTGTTGCCCAATTCATTTCCGTGGGGAAACTGTATAGCACCCTAGCGCATAGAGGGGTTTCATGGCAAATTATTATACTACACGCTATGAGCAATATAATAAATTTTTAGGTCGAGCCTGGGCAGCACATGCGCTGCTCTGCGAGGCATGCTGTATCTGAGTATGGACCTGAAGCCCCGCCCACTCTCCGCCCATATTTGTCATTGGCTTGCTTCATTGCCCTTCGTAAATGCTGGCTCTGATTTATTAACAGGCTTGTTAGTTTCTTCTTAGTACCGCCTTGTCTTCATTTGTAACCTCCCATGAGGACTGGTCCTTTTACTTCTGTTGTTACACGGTATGTTTTATTTAGTCTGTAATCAATATTTTCTTTAATGAGCTTCTCCTACTGCAGGTATGACATGATTTCCTGCAACATTCAGTGTGCCATGCGCGCTTTCACTTTCCAATGAGCCCCGGAAAAATGACGGATGCTTCTTATAAAATGAAATAGGTCTCGCATTTACAAGAGTTTGAGCTATTGGCTTGGTAAATGGCAAAGCCTTTTATTTATGTATTAATTATCAAAACAGATAAATAATAGGCATTGTCAATTAAAACCCCAACAGCTTAAACTCGCGCAAATGTGAGACCTATTACATTGCAAATCCTTGCTACTAAATTGACGTGATAAATATTGAATCTCTTTATCTGTACAGTGTCTAGTTCCTGCACATATCAGCATGTGCTTAAAAGTGAGCAGATGAAGAGCGCTTGAGACCAAAGTCCATATCCCGTACAGCGCAAGCTTCCTCACATTGTCTACCAGTACAAAGAAAGGCTGCTTAAGAAGGTGGAAAGTTAATCTTGGGCAAAATAGTTCATCCATCCAGTCTCTTATAGTATCACAAGAGGCCATATTTGAGAAATATACATTTTGCTGTTAAGCAAATATCTCATAATCGACCCTCATTTCTAAGCACATAAATGGTACATGATCCCTCTCGAGGTGAAATGAGGGCTGCTGTTAGTCCGGAGAGTAAAGGGAGGGGTTATTAGAATAACTACAGAACGAGGGGACAAATCGTGTACTGCATGAGCATCTAACCAAAATATTTGTCGTCCATTTTTTCTATCTTTATACGGAAATACATGGGGGGCTGAAAGGGATTGTTCTTCTGACTGCACGTGTAAAACGCAGTAAAAATGTGAGGCTAAAGTATGATGCTGCCTTCCATGAAACACTTCCTTGATCCATAGTATACTGTATATTTCCTAAGCAAACAAGGCACTTTATATTCAGCAACATCATTCACCCATTAAATGACTCCCTCCACCGCCTGACTCAGGAGTGCCACGCCCACATCCAGCTCTACTAGCCCCACTGTCAGTGCCATCTAAAGGCGGCCTTCACATAATTGCGGCCATTATGTTGTAAACCGCCCGGAATAAACCTTGCCGTAACGGCGGACTCATGCCTTCTTTAAAGGCTCTTTTGGAAATGAAGAGTGATCGGATTGTCACCTTTTGATATAAACAAATTTACCGGAAGCTTGCGATCTGTATGAAGCTAAAACCATACGCCCCACACGTATTTCTGGAACTATTGTACACCCGACCACCAAGCTGGGACGTCCTTTACTATGACAAAAGTAAGTTTACTTAGCATTCCTTATGGTTCAGGAAGCAAAGGATAGACCTCTCTTCTTTTTCTGATTCATCTGCAATAATGCAGCAGCACACACGCAAGAACAGTCACAGCCCTGTCACTGGCATTGAAGAGGACAGGCTGGGCATTCTGTCCCTCTGGCATGTTCAGGGATGTGTGGGCTGCCAAGATTCATTCTAGCCGCTGCCTCCTGCAGTTTAGGACTGGCTTGAACCAGAGACAAATGTATTCGCATATTTCCCTAGCAGAAAGTGTACTAGCTGCAGGACTGTATTTCCCAAGTCACCAGGGGGCCTATCAACAAGGGCTTTATCTCTGCTTTTATGGCTTTAAAAGCCAAAAAAGCAGAGATAAAACTAGCGCCCTATCAACAACAGGGTGCTAACACGTAAATTTGCATGTTAGCACCCTTTTACTCTACGCTTCCCCTTGCATCTCTAATGAGATGCAAAGGGGGCGTTCCAGAGTAAAATAATAGGAGAAATGTCGCTAAGCGACATTTCTCCTATTATCAAGAATGTCGCTAACCCTGTTAGAGACAAAAAAAGCAGCGCTAACTGCAGTTAACGCTGCTTTTTTACGTCTGGTATTTTTCTGACTTAGCCATGATATCCTATGGAAGGAGGATATCATGGCTAAGTTTGCCTGTCCCTATCAACAAGGTAACGTGTGATTATCGCTGGGTTTCCAGCGATAATCTCACGTTAGCCTGTTAGCGTGTAGATTTTTATCGCTATTGAGATAAGCGTTGCTAATAGCACGCTATCTCAGCGATAAAAACTCACGCTAGCCGGCGATAATTATCCTCACGCTAAGAGCGCTGAGCGATAATTATCACCGGTTGTTGTTGATATGCCCCATAATTCTATGGAATCTCATGCCACCTCGGGTACAATGCTGGTCTAAAAGGACCCTGAAACACGGTTGGAATATTTATATACATGCAATGGGGACCCAAAGCTGCTCGCATTTTCCATCTAAAGCTTATTGAGGGCCCTCTTTTCAGTTCTCCTTGCATTTTTTGTCTCCGCCCTATCACTGAGGAATACCTTCAAAGCAATGTACCTGGTGCCATCATAGGCCATAGATGCTGCTGGAGGAAATAAGTGGCAGACCCCCAGAGCACTGGAAGGGAACAATAGTCCCCATCCATATTAAATCTTGTGTCCAGTGACATCAACTCCCAGGCATGCTAGCAAGATGTTGAGCAGGTTTTGATGGCCTAATGTCTCAAAGGTGCACCAAATATTAGGCAGAAATAAGAGACAGCAGTTGCCATTGTCCGTGACATCTTGCTTTTTTGTCAAAAGGCTAAACCCATATCTTTCTCATTAACATTACCTGTGTTGTGGCTACATTCACTGGTTGTGTTAGCTGTACATTGGTTACTGAAGTATTTATTTGTGGTTTAGTTTACTTTTGGCAGCATTTCTGTTCATTGTGATGTTATGTTATATACTCTTATAACGCGCACAGCTACTCGGAGGAGTATCCCGGCGCGAATCCAAGAAGAGTCACCGAACTGTACCACCATCATTAAGGGAAAAGGTGAGTTTTTAAAAGTTTCTTGAAGGCTAACGGGTCTTGAGTATTGCGCAATGGAAACGGAAGGGCATTACAAGCCTGGGCAGGCTTAACGGCCAAGAATCAGCCGCCCATCTTGTGGTGGATGAAGCGGGGCACTTTTGCTACGAGAAGAGCTGATGTGCGCAGTTGTCTCAGCGGGACATAGAAGGAAAACCGCTTCTGTAAATAGACGAGGCGAAAACTGTAAAGGGCTCGATGGGCAATGACCAAGGATTTAAATTTGACCAGATCCGCCACAGGAAGCCAGTGGAGTAAGCGGAGATGTTCGCGCACACTGCTCCTTTTAACGATTCCCAATCGCAGCCTGGCGGCTGCATTCTGTTTGACCTGGAGTCTATTCAAGGAGTATCCAGGGATGCCCACATACAACGCATTCGCGTAGTCCAATCGAGAAAGGATCAAGGCATGGATAACCGTCTCTTTGGCAGGCCTAGGGAGTAGAGGGAGAAAACTCCTCAGTGTTTTGAGAAGGCCAAAACAGCTGCCTGAGAGCTTTTTTACCTGAGAGGAGAAGGAGAGGTTATCCTCAAACCCCACTCCCAGGTTATTTGCGTATTTTTCATCAGGGGTTGGTAGGGGGAACCCAGGAGGCCAGATCGTATCTCTGAAACCCAGAGGGAATTTACCGTAGAGTAGGATCTCTGACTTGTCTTCGTTGCATTTGAGTTGAGTGGCTGCAAGTCACTCAAAAACCGAAGACAAGCAGTGCTGAACAAAGGATACAGAATCCTCATCCTTTTCTCAGGTAAAGAGAAGCTGGGTGTCGTCTGCGAAGGCTATCACCTTAGCCCCCAAGTCCTCGGCTAAATAGACCAGAGGAGTAACCTAGATGTTAAAAAGAAGGGGGCTAAGAGGAGACCCCTGCGTGACACCAGTGGTGACCGGCTGCGTGGTTGATGCGGCCGGCGGCTGCAGGGTTGATGCGGCCGGCGGCAGCCAGACCTGTTGAGCCCGCCCTTCAAGGAAGGACCTCAGCCAGCCCCAGGCGGTGCCTGAGACACCAATCTCAGTGAGACGGGCGAGCAGCAGTGAGCGCGGGACCATGTTGAATTCCGCCGATAGGTCGAGCATTACCAATGCTGCTCTCCCACCGGCATCTAAACACTCGCGAATGGCCCCAAAAATCTCCACAAGCACTGTCTCTGTGCTGTAGGAGAGGCGAAACCCAGACTGTGCTGGATGCAGAACATCAGACCCTTCAACAAACTCAGTAAGTTGTCTCGTCAACATCTTCTCACAGACTTTTGCTAAACTGGGCAGGAGGGAAATAGGGCAATAGTTCCCTGGGATCAGGGGGTCAAGAGTGGGCTTCTTCAGAAAGGGAAGCATTTTTACCTGTTTCCAGGACTCTGGTACCCGAGACTCACGAAGGGAGACGTTTATAATTGCATTACGTTCGGGTTAATAATCTCCGCGACTGCAGCTAACAATCTAGCCACGCAGGGATCTGTGGGTGAACCCGATTTCAAGCCCTTCAGGATTCTAAGAGAGCTAGACAAATCCACAGAAGAGAAGGCCCGCAGAGGGTGCCTGGGGGCAACAGGCAAAATGGCGGTAGGCACAGGGTCAGAAGGAGGTCCGGGCCAAGAAGTGAAGGCCACCTGAATTGGGCGTATTTTATCCATGAAGAAATTGAATAGAGTATTACACCAGCCCTCTGTGGCTGGAAGTGAGCACGATTGCGCCGCAGGGTACGTAAAACTCTGAAATATAGAAAAAATATCCTGGGAGTTATTATGTGCCTGCTCAATGCGGGCTGCATAATACTGCTTCTGAGCCTGTGTTATCGCAGTATAATAGATTTTTTGCCCGCCCATGAGAGTACCCTTAGCCAGGGGACAGTACTCACTGAGGCACCAAGCACGTTAGTCCGGGGTAAACCAGGGTTTGGAAGGCGATTTCCTGGAGAACCTGAACGGGGTCGGTGTGGCAAGCATGTTCATGGAGTTGGATAACCAGTTTGAGAATCCTGCAAGGCTCCCATCAAGATCTGGGGTAAGTGCGTGTCTAGAAGCTACCAGGGGCGTGGCGAGTTTGGAGGGTTCCATTTTTTTTAAAGCTTGTTTCCGGTAGGAGGGGCCGAAGGGCAGGCCGAGGCTAGCTCCCAGGAGAAGTAGGTGAGACAGTGGTCTGACCAAGCGACTGGTAGAGGATCTTCAGCCGTGATAGAGAAATTGGAGCAGATAGGGTCGAGAATATGGCCTCCTTGATGTGTGGGGCGATTGACCCATTGAGACAGTTGGGCAAGCTGGAGGATGTCACAAAAAGCAAGTGTGTCATTCGAATCGAACTGGTCAAGGTGAATATTAAAATCCCCTAGGACCATATACTGGGAGAATCGAAGAGCCCTGGAAGTCACTGCATCGCCCCATGATTGCAAAAAGGACCTAGCAGGGCCCTGGGGCCGATAGATCAGAGAACCTCCCAACATAAAATGGGGGGAAACCCTAATACTGAAATCCAGAGCCTCGCAGTCAACCCAAGCGTTAGTGTTGCCCCTAATGAGGTCCCATTTGTCCCTATACATGATAGCCACTCCAAAGCCCCCTCCCCACAAGGCGATCTGCTCTAGCGATCTTAAAGCCCTCAGGGGTGGCCAGAGCAACAAACGGGTCAGATGTGTTATCCAACCAAGTTTCTGTAATAAACATTAAGTCCACTGGTCTATCAGAGAGGAGCTCAAAAACATCAGATTGGTGTTTCTTTAAGGAGCATGCATTAATCAAAGCCGCCAAAATTGGCAGCGGCCTGGAGGGCCTAGACGAGGAAGCCGGAGATTGCAGAGATAAAAGAGGGTCTAAGCACAACCTGAAGCCACACGCAGCACAGATATTGTCCTGAGCAGACAGCAAGTCAAGCAGGTAGTGAGAGTAGCATGCTGGTAAGCGGAAAGCCCATAGTGCCTTGATTGTATAACACACCCTTTCCAATATGGCGGTAGACCGACGGGCAGAGTAACTGGCCCTGGCTGTTACCGGGACACTGACAGGCGCAGACGGGCTTGCCTTAGGCGCATCCGCTGCGCGGGCCCGCTGCCGCTGCGTGCATATTTATGGGCCCGGGAGACAGAAAAACTAGTGAGCGCACTGCCTCAAAATGGCGTCTCTCACTGGCTGACAGGGGAAACAGGAAGTGAGGAAAGCCCCCCTCGTCGTAGATTCAATTCCCCACAGTATCACAACACAACAATAATTTCAAAAGTACGTTTTTAAAAGCGGCATAACATTTGATCAACAGAGTGCAAAGTAAAAAATTAGAGCAGCTGAGAGTGTGTGCAAAATCGTCAATTACGGGAGTAAAAGAGCGAGCGTTCGTTCAGAGTAACCTCTCAAGGCACCTGCGTCCGCGCAGTGTGCATAGTACCCCCAGGGGCAACCCGCTGTCCCCCCTCCCCCATAATAGGTTACCCAAATGACACACACAAGACAGTTGGTGTTGGGTAACAATGCTGCAGGTTTATTACATAATTCCAGTATATGTAATGAATGGGTGGGTTATCTTACGGGCGATCCAAGGGCAGGCAACCAACTGGGTCGCCTGCCCGCCTGATGAGCCGGGCAGCGCGGGAGCGATGCCCGCCGTTGCTGCCCCCCAGGTGATTCTTTCTACGATCACGTGCCGTTGGTAATTCTACTCACGCCCCCCTCTCGGGGCGGAGCGTCGCATAGCAAACCCCCGGCTGCTCAGGCCCACAACCGCCCGCAGGACTAGCGGGGCGCCGACACGGCTTCCGGGACCTCCCTTGAGGCTCCTCGGTTTTGGCTCAGGCACCCCCTATGGTGCCGCGCAGAGGTACCCTTTGTACCGGCCTGCTTCCAGATCGCCCTGTAACTCCGCCTGCAACGAAAAAAGAAAACATTACAACGCTCAGAAAACCCCCCCACCCAACGCCTACGCCGGGTAAGCGGTAGGGAGGGAAAAGGCGAAGCGGGCGACAAAGAGGTCGCCAGGAGAGTGGGGGAAGGCTAAATAGCGTCCCCCTCACCCCAGGGCCAGGAAGTGACACGCATTGCGCGTCACTTCCAGCCATCCCAAGGAGGGGGGCTCCGGACTGCGTCCCGCCCCCCCCCCCCAGAGGGGAGGGGGTGGGGAGGGGTGACCGGTGCACCGGGGGCACTAAGGCGCCGACCGCCGATTGGCCCCCTGCGGGGGCCACGGTCAGCGGCATAGTACCCCCAGGGGCAACCCGCTGTCCCCCCTCCCCCATAATAGGTTACCCAAATGACACACACAAGACAGTTGGTGTTGGGTAACAATGCTGCAGGTTTATTACATAATTCCAGTATATGTAATGGGTGGGTTATCTTACGGGCGATCCAAGGGCAGGCAACCAACTGGGTCGCCTGCCCGCCTGATGAGCCGGGCAGCGCGGGAGCGATGCCCGCCGTTGCTGCCCCCCAGGTGATTCTTTCTACGATCACGTGCCGTTGGTAATTCTACTCACGCCCCCCCTCTCGGGGCGGAGCGTCGCATAGCAAACCCCCGGTTGTTCAGGCCCACAACCGCCCGCAGGACTAGCGGGGCGCCGACACGGCTTCCGGGACCTCCCTTGAGGCTCCTCGGTTTTGGCTCAGTCACCCCCTATGGTGCCGCGCAGAGGTACCCTTTGTACCGGCCTGCTTCCAGATCGCCCTGTAACTCCGCCACAGCCCTGGAGGCAGCTAACCGCTGCAGCCAGGGCCCCCCACCAATCCGCTATAGTCTTACCTGCAACCTCTCCTATCTAGGGCTTCCTGCAACTAGCTGGAAGGGACCCATCCTAGCAGAAAGAAGAGTTTGAAATTCTGCCACCGCATGACAGTGTGACAGCGCTAGGGACTCAAACTCTGTGAGATCCCCTATATCCACAGGCCCAAGACTTACCAGTGAGCCAAAGCTCCTGGTGTTGTAGATGGCCCCATCTATGTCCCTAAAGCCCGAGACGCCATCCCAATCGGATAGGGTCTGCTGAATAAAGGACCCGTTGGGCCTGCGAAGATGTGCCAAGAACTATTCGCCCCCCAGCGGGAAAGTTACACCTCTTCACAATTCTGGGCCTGCCCTCTTTGGCTGTTAAGGTGAGAAGGGTTTTACTTAATCTTCGGCCAAACCCCTCTGATTGCTAAACCTGGAGCACAGGAGTGCTCCTAGCTGCCCGCGCGTGACCATGGGCAAGGGGTGACTCTTGCCCCTGCCCACCATCCCTTATTCCTTATGGGAGTTAAGCCCCTACAGATCCCTCAGTGATGAAACCCCCCTAGGCCTACCAGCTTCGGGAATCTGTCTGACTTAAGCATTGCGCGCTGTCTGTAAAGTTCAGGCATTGAGGGATGACTAAGTCCTACTTCGCCCCTCCATCATGCTTCCTAGTACTAGGGTGGCGGGGGGGGGGTGCCCCCCCACAAACCCAGAGCATCCTCAGCGGTGCCAAATTCCTGCTCCGTTGAAGTAGAGATTGAATGCACCCTGGGCGTGACAAGTGTTCTATTGACATAATGTCCCCTTGTATTTGCCCCGCTGACACCCCAGTTATTGGGACAGCAGCACCATATGTAGGTTGGCAGCACTCCCTGAGCGCGGTAAAGTGTACGTAAACCAGGATCCCAGTCTCCTGCAGCTGCAGTACGCGACCAGTAATTCCGTTGGGGGATACCCCAACTGCAATGGTCCTCTAGACACGAAGAAACCCTATTTTACCTGGGCCTATCTCCAATGATGGCGGTTTCACCCATCTATGGAACCTATTTACTTGATTTGCTACTCGGCCCCCCTATGGGTGGGCCTCAGAGTTAGGGCAACGCGCGTGCTCCCAGGGCATGGTGCTGCTGGAGAGCAGATGTCTGTTACCTACACGCTGATACTTCATCTGTTGCTAAATGCCCTACCGCTGGAAGTTACCCGTGATTTAGGCCCTAGTGATGCGCTATGTGGTGACCACTTATTCTTTTGCCGCTATGTCAGTGCGACCCCGTATTCAATGTGATTGGGGCACTGAGCTGCACCCATATCTACACCCATCTAGTGGCTCACTCCAGACTTCCTTTAGCATTAGATAATAACTACCATTCTATCCCGGTTGCGTAGCCCTGTCCGACTGGCACCCCCCCCGGGTGTCTAGGTTACAGTTAGATATGTGCGAGTTCCCCATATCAGTGACCGTTGAAGGTGGCCCACATAAGCATGTTGGCGGGGCCGAGTTGCGGGCTTAAGCATTCCTCTTCTAGACTGTCGGCAGCGACCCGTGTTTAACTGTTACTAACATGGCAATGATCGTTCTACGTTAGGACTATCCCCACACTGGTCCGCCCTGCCCAAGGACTGATGCACTTGGGAGCACGAGGCCGTAAGCAATGGGGGTGGGTGTCAAGACAACAACAACAATGACAAACGACCCAAGCCCCCTTCCAGCAAAAGGTCGGAGACGAGCGACACGTGGTCACGTGTGGTCAGGATCGGACTACGCCATATTTACATTACCTCTTCACGCAGGGGGTGCTTACGACAATCGTACCATATTACCCGCTCCCCGAACCGGATCGCGCGAGTACCGCACCCGATTCCCCATTGAGGTGCGGGGGGTTTATTAATGCCCGTAATCGCGTATGTGAAAATTGCATGCACTTGTATCATTTATCTGCCTTATAGGAAGCCAGCAATACATGTTGCATAATTAGATAGCACGAGCTGAAGGTGTTGGAGCGCTTTACCTGAGCACCTTATTTACATTACACATTCAAGCACGGGGAGCTTACAAGATTCGTACCATACTAAACGATCCCCGTGCCAGGTCCATTGCGCCTGCCGCACGCAGCCCACTGCATGCCCCCCCCTCCCTCAATGGCAGCGTAGCTGACGGGAGGGGGGCGATAACCTTTACCAGGGAGCGCCACAGGTGTTGCACCGCCCGCGATCAGCGGGGACCCAGGCAGCTCCCAGCCTTGCAGTGCTGGTGTATTGGGGCAGTGAACCCACGCTAGTCTCCTACCGGCTCCCACGGCACAGGGTATGCGGCTTCTTAGCCGACCGCACCCCCTTTAATTTACTTTGCTCGCGAGGCCGACCGCCATTGCGAAGTATGCCCCGCGGGCGAAAGGCCGACGGACACGCGATCACTAACATGTGTGCTCTGCCGGACCCAACGAAAGGTACGCCAACCGATACAGAATCAATGTAACTTGAACCTGCGACCTTGCGAGCAAGCGTCCCAGGGCCGAGGACCCACGCACGCTCATGCCCGGTCCCACCGTGCGCCGGGTGCGCGCCTTATTGGCCGGCCGCTCCCATACCAACTAACGTGCGCGCGGTCCACCGCCATCAAGCAATACACCCCAGGACCTTAATGGAGCTTTCAAGAATCAATGGGACTTAAGGGATGGCCCCGGCTGGCAAGAGTTCCATTCCTCATTCAAAACCGGGGATAAAACACATATCACAGGCAACGTAGGGAGAGCACGCCTAGGGTTCCCGCATCGCTCCCACCCGTGAAGATACATAGTTCAGGTCCTGCCCTTCCCTGTGACACGCTAACAGAAGTGTTCTAATTGTGCATGTTTCAACAGCGCGAAGGTATAGGTAATTTGCCCCCTGCGCCACTTACACCCTTGTCCAGTGACGAGCGGGTCCCGTCAGTCAACCGGACACCAGGCACGATCTAGGAGAGAGAATGGAGAGGTGAGTATAATTTTTTTAAATTTTATTTTTTTTATTATTAATTGATTAGATGCGCCACCCGGGCGCAATTGAAACAAGGTATAGGAAGTGCTCGACCTGGTTCTCTGGCAAGCATGTCCAGATGGCCGTGCAAACATACTCTCAGTACCCCCTCATGCCTGCCCACGTATTGTAGTGCCGTCAGGGTCCCGAGGCGGAAGGCAGGTGACGTAATGTCCCGGGGACCTAATACGCCTTGTACGACAATGGCTACCTGAGAGAAGAGTTTGTACTTTTAGGCAACATATGACACTTCGACAGCATACAAGTTCGAACCATGCATCCCCAACTTGCAGGGATTGGCGGCACTCTCATGGGCCCATACGATTTATGCAACGCGCATTCGTCAGCCCCCGTTTTTCCTTAACGCGTCACGCAATGACTGGGGAATTGGAACGCTTTATGCGTTCAATTAAAATTTGGTGTGTATCATAGCATGCGGGACCCGACGTTATTGGAGCACCTGCCATAACACCGTATTTACATTACACATTCAGGCCCGGTGAAGTTAATTGATTTGCCCTGAATCACAGCATGTGGACACGACCACGATGCTCGAACCCTGGTCTCCTGCACCAGAGGTGGCAGAGCAGCCGCGCACAGAGCGTACTGGTCCAAAGCGCGCGCCAAGAGGCAGGTTGTCAACGGTTCCGCGTTCGCCGGAAGAAACCTGTGAGAAAAGTCCCGCCTAGGCCGCCTCCCCTAACCCTGGGTGTTACAATTTTAATTTCGAAAGCGTATTGGAAGGCCACTGTATGCGGCGCGTGCCGTATTATTAAGAAGCTTCTTAACCGGGTTTGAAAGTCTGAAAGAGGAGTTCGAAATTTGCCCCTTATGACACTGTTTGCGGGACTCGAACCCTTGTCCCGTGCGATCCTTCGGAACCGCAGGCACACGACTCATCATGGCGCTATAGCCCTAACACGATCTAAAGGAGGCGGTTGTAATGCCCGAGACTATATGCATTGCAGTGTGACCTGAGATGAGTTCTCATCATGCGCCCTAAGACCTTGGGGCTTAGAAGTGCGAGGCTGAAACTTAATTTCCAATAAAGCAACAGCCTTAGAACATGAATGGCAGTCTGCCTCGTTTCGGGTTTGCACACATGTTGCAATGAATAAAGCAAATATACAACATCTCATCTGCACATAGCGAGCGGACGCCGACCGATGCACCAGAGGTGGCAGCGCAGCCGACGGACCACATCCCTTCCCCCCTAGTTCCGGCAATAAAATCAGCTGCTCAGTTGACGCAACACCCGGCTCCGGACTAATCCCCCAATATAGCAAGTCGTAGCTCCGACGGGACGGGGGGGGGGGAGGTTGGTGTTCAGCGCTCGATAATTACGGGAGCGCAATACGCTGCATGCCCCAGGATCTACTCTGGTACCGGTAATGGTGCACATGCACCGTTGCGCTCGAGACATTTTTAAAAGCGATATTTGCTACCCGTTTTGTCTGCTCAGTGCCCCGTTTCCCTCGATGCCGGGAAAGGACGCGACCCAAAGCACGCACCAGGGTCTCTAACGCCCAGGAGCAGGCAGGCCGTCGGGCCCATCTGTCGACACAAGGGGCCGGGGCCGCAGCTTAATGGCATCTGCCCCCATGAAACTGCCCCATGCGAGGCCCGCACCCACAACCTCCGCAAGGGTCCGTGCGAATATAAATCAGCGCGGTTTTTAGCCCCACGGCCGCCTCCCCAACCCCCATGCCCCTATCTTGCATCCCCTCCGCCCGTGGCCATCCTCGCCACAGGGCCATTTCAACCTCTGACTGCCCAGGGACAGGGCCGGGGCGGAGTGGGTGCTGCAAGACTCACTACAATAAGTAGCGTGGAGGCGACGACGATCAACAGTGCCGTGGGGGCCGGAGTCACACGAGGACGGCGCAGGACGACGGACCGATGCTGCGAGGTGAGGTCAAAGGCGAAGCGGGCGACAAAGAGGTCGCCAGGAGAGTGGGGGAAGGCTAAATAGCCTCCCCCTCACCCCAGGGCCAGGAAGTGACACGCATTGCGCGTCACTTCCGGCCGTCCCAAGGAGGGGGGCTCCGGACTGCGTCCCCGCCCCCCCCCCCCCAGAGGGGAGGGGGTGGGGAGGGGTGACCAGTGCCCCGGGGGCACTAAGGCGCCGACCGCCGATTGGCCCCCTGCGGGGGCCGCGGTCAGCGGCATATTTATGGGCCCCGTCAGTCAGAAAAACTAGAGAGCGCACTGCCTCAAAATGGCGTCTCTCACTGGCTGACCGGGGAAGCAGGAAGTGAGGAAAGCCCCCCTCGTCGTA
The DNA here is from genome assembly GCF_964204655.1 of Triturus cristatus. Taxonomy (NCBI): domain Eukaryota; kingdom Metazoa; phylum Chordata; class Amphibia; order Caudata; family Salamandridae; genus Triturus; species Triturus cristatus. The sequence goes on from NC_140580.1 coordinate 155,332,911, forward strand.
GATTCAATTCCCCACAGTTTCACAAACACAACGATAATTTTAAAAGTAAGTTTTAAAAGTGGCATAACATTTGATCAACAGAGTGCAAAGTTAAAAATTAGAGCAGCTGAAAGTGTGTGCAAAATCGGCAATTATGGGAGTAAAAGAGCGAGCGTTAGTTCAGAGTAACCCCTCAATTGTATTCCTTTTTGATTTGTTTCATCATGTCTTAAATGATATAATTTCGTACAGCACCCTGTTTCGTTTTGAAACGAGAACCGTGCTATAAAAATGTTTAACATAGGCTAAATAAAATATATGCGTCTATGATGGATGGTTGTGATCTTTATGCCACAACATGATCTGAAATTAGGCTAATGAGCAAGTGCGATGGAATTCATGGTAATTTGGCTTTGGAGTTAGATGGCAACTGCTTTTTCATGAAGTATCAGTCCATCCCTTATGTCAAGAGAGCTAAAACCATATTGCAAGCTGTTGCACCACTATTGTGTATTTACATATTTATTTTCTTTGGCGCCGCCATTCCTTCGTGGCCAACTGTTCATTGTACAGATAAATATGACAATGCATTGCTTGCATTTTAAATATTATGATAGTGTCCTTTTAGTTGATATATTCAGAATATACAGTTTAGTGTCTTGCTTAGTCCTTAGTGAACTTTCATGTGTATAGTCACATACAAAACTGACAAAGTTCCGATTAGGTTTTTTCACGAGCTGTATCAGATAACATGGGGGCACTTCCTCCTAGTTCTCCTATAAAACAGTACACACAGAATGACTTCAGCTATTTAAGGCAGAAAGCTGAACTTGTTTGCAGCCAAGAGAAACACAGGCTTAAAACTGACCTGCCCCTCACAGACACCATTTCCAAACAAGCATGCAGCCTCCACCTCTCAAAAGGCTTAACTTTGTAGGTGCTAATTCTTACTAGCAGAGGCTTAGTTGGAAATGAAATTGCTAAAAAAAACCCTTGATATCTCTTTTCATACTATTTATGCTTTCTATTGCCATTAGAAATGGTTATATTTGCTATTATAATTTTGCCTATGTTCTAGGTTACCTTGACTTCTGATAAAGATCGTTAATAATACTAGTCTAAGTGTCTGTGTCTGTGCTGGCTCTGGGAAACGTGTGAGAGGACATCAAAAATATATCTGTTGTCTTTGGCTGATTGATCTGCTCCTAGCATGGATCATTTTCAGGTAAGTTTGAGAGTGATTGATGAGACATCGGTCTATTTTCTCCCTTGCACTACTAGAGGTCCAAGGGTAATCTACTGGGTGTGAGCATGATTAGTTTGTCAACACAACATTGTGCCCGGTGAGGGAAATTGAAACCCTGTGATGTCACAATTAATAACAAGATAAAAACGCTCAAATAATTTGGCAAGAGGAGATTGTTGCTCGGATATGAATTTACCTTAAAGAAACGAAATGACAAGGGGCGTTTGGCAAAACAGGAATAAGTTGGTTTAATTAAATGCAGCTGCTGGGAGAGTCTCGACAGAATACATCTAGGGAAAGTTTCTCAGTGTACAAAGTTTTGGTTGGTGTTATAAATATCTTGTGAGGTTACAATAAAGTAATTTCTGCATTTCTGAAATGCATCTGATTCATAAATTAACAGTTTTGGCCATCTGTTAAGGACACAGATGGCTCTCGACCTCGAGGTGAGCTAGTGTAGGCCAGTGTATGTGTCCAAATGTCCGGCATGAGGAATGCATAATAACTATGTGTGGTGTGCATGCTGTGCACTGACTTGCTGAGTGTTTCTTTCCACACATGGCACTTAGCTTTGTGGTATTCTTGGTGAACGCGAGCTTTTGGCCAAATGTGTTTTATTGGGGCCAATTGCTGTGGACCTGTTTGTAGCACAACTATCTCTGTGGGATCGATCAGGGTTTTCCTTGGGCGTGCGTTTGTCTTTCGGTTAAGAGAGACCCCACCTGTGACCTGTAATTCAATAGGAGTGGGTGTGGGTCACAGGGCCTGCCTGACCACGTATCTTTGACTCAGGGTTGATGGGGAGGTCTCCTAGGGTAAATCCAACAGCAATGATCCAAGTTCACTGGAACCTCTAAAAATAACATGGCAGTCTCTGGTATCATTTTTATCGACATTCTCAGCATTGTACGTACAGATGTCATAGCGTTCATCAATATTGTCTTTACTGATATTGACATAGTTCTGCAATTCTAGATCATGGCATACATCAACATTGCTTTTCCTGGTAACAACATTGTCATCAGTTCTGGATTATGGCACACATTGAGACTGTTACTGCCGATATCGTCGCTGTTGTGCATGCATAGATTATGGCATACATTGATATTGCATTTATGGGCATTGACATTGTTATTCAGGCACAGGTTATGGCATATGTTGCCATCACAATTGTTGGTATTGCCCTTGTCGGCCTGCACATATCATGGAATTCATTGACATCGTATTTAACCATTCCAACAAGGTTTAGTACTCTAATTAAACTGTTCTACTGAAGAGTTTGTTAAGCTTGATGAATGAATGGAAACTCCATTGTTTGATTGGGTTTTGATTCATAATCTGAATGTATTAGATTTACATGTGTTGATAAACCAATTTACAAGGACCATTGACTGAATATTTGACATCACAAGAGTTCCCTGCAATTGAAGGTGAAGTAATACTGGTGGTTACTGCCATGCTGAATTATCCAATAGACCGTTTTACTCATGGGTAGAATTAGAGCATGGATAAACAGCTACTTGACACTTCCTGAGGCACAAACACAAAAGACCTGGTATTAGATATGCTTCCTATGAGAGTCAAGAGGTTCCCATAACCTTTCAAGGACACATAGATTCCTTCAAGGTTCAAGGGAAATGTATCTCATGTTCGACTTGTTTGAATGGGACATTTGGGAGAACTGTGTTCCACATGGCCAGTTTTAGGAGGATCCACACTAATTCCACAGCATGATAATCTCAATGTAGCTCAATTTAGAGGCATTGTTATAAATGTTGTTTCTGTTTGGCCAGGGTGTTGACCTTAGCCAGGCAGAACTCACCACTTTAGTGAGGGCAAAGGTAACCTGTGCTCACCCTCTGGTATCTTGGCACAGAGCAGTCAGGCTTATCATCAGAGTTAATGTGTAAGGCATTTGCGCAACATACTCACACTACTAACACAATATAAACACCACAAAGGAACTCCACACAGGATCATATATAAATGTATAGTGTATATTGCACACAAAACATAAACCAAAAAGACATGAATCATAAATACTGTGCTTGTTATGCAATTACTGGGATAGTACTCATTATCTTGACAGTGCCAGAATCAAAACGACATATATTATATCCTCAGCGAAGACTTAGAGCAAGAAACCAGTGCTAACGCTCATCAAACCTTCAACGCTGGAATGCACATCCCTGGCTGACAAAGTTAACAACTCTGGTCAGAGGACTGTGGAAATGTGGATTTTCCTGATCAGTTATGTCCCCTATCTTGGACCCCAACGGTTCTATATGCATGTTACAAGTACATGTATGTTCCCTCCAGTTCCAGTTTCTAAGACGCAAACATATGTGTGTCTACCGTTGACATGTTCTCTGTCAGATCCGCCATCAATGGGCTGGATATTCGATTCCTAAGTATGAAAAGCCACCGACTTTATATGGCTAAGTTACTCCATTTTTACAGTTCAGGCAAGTAGGCCCGATTCTGTCCTCAAAGCCTTTCCCTGCTCTCTGTCTTTGACAGCTTCAGCTTGAGCTCGCATCTGTATCCATGAACGTTGTCCTACTCCCTGTGCAGCTAACGGTGACTGCCTCGGCCAGTTTTCGCCTGTCTGCCAAGAAGTTGTATTTCACCTTCGAATTATCTATTTTACTCTTCAGCCGATGCATTCCTGTCCAGTGATTTAGGTAAACATTTCCTTTAGCTCACAAGCAAAGGACTCAGCCTTTCCGTCCTCCTGCAAGTGATTCATAGCCCTGTTGCCATGGAAAGTTTTCTGCCCCTCGCATCTCATATAGACACTTAGACGCTTGTACACGCACACAGTCAGTATAGAATAGATTCTGTCCGAGAGTTCTTCCTTGTGGATAACATAGTTCTTTAAACATAGGATGTTAGATATGATTTGGGATTAGGTTGACTTGACCCCAGACTTCTCGTCTCCACATGTAGAGCTAAATGTCAAGTCCCCTTCACCCCCTAGTTGCACGTCAATTACACGTCATGCTGCCGCGCGCGCATCTATGCCAAGTATTATCTTATAGATCCACCTATGTCTGATAATTCTAACCAATCATGTTTCTTTTATTCCTTATTACGCCTAGTTTCGATTATGTCACTGTTTTGTCACTTTTCTTATCAAATGTTACGCCTTCTACATTCGTTTCATTATAATGCACTTATTATAAAAATACATGTCTGTTAATGAATTATTGTACTTCACTTCCTGAACCCTCGTGGTGACGGAACCTGAGGACCGCGACTCGAGTCGGCCATTTTGAATGGAATAAAGCCCATTAGAAAACCTCTTATACCACGGATTCTGCCTCTTGTTATTTTGAGCTATTTACTTCAATTTAAGATTCCGCATGAAATTCAGTCCGGTAATATTTATTTTTATTTACCACATAATGGCGCCCGAATAGGGACACTTTCTCATCTCACGCGCCGGCGGTGCGTTGCAGGCCCGGTCTCCTGCCACAGCTGGACGGACCATAAACGCGTACCAGCAGGATTTCCTGTAAGCTCCCTCCGGTCAAGCGGGGGCGACTGAGGCTGCGATCAACCCAGACGAGGCGGTGAGAAGTGCGAAGTATCCCGACCAGAGCCTAGCTGAGAGAGCAAGATCCGAGGTATACAGAGGCCCACCAGGTTTTCCGAAACCCCGACGTCCAGAGGGTCCGATGTCCGCAGTTATCGAGTCCTGTCCATTCTCTGAGGCCTTCCGTTTCAAGGAGCTACTCGGTGAGTACCATCGCCGGGGAGGCGTGTTGACGCGCACATAGGTTGTGCCGGTCAAGACGGATTTGGGTACACAAATCCGGTCTGCACTGTTTAGCAGTGTATATGTACTGTTTAGCAGTATATCAAGTATTCCGAAGTATTCAGTTATTGTCAAGAATTCAGCGTGGTGATTAGTTAGGCAGACTGTCATCACTGTCGACCATTGTTATAATGTTTAATGTTTAAAGTTTAAAGTATTCAGAAATGTCTTGCATATTGTGGTATGAATGACTGTTCATTGTTCACTGTTCATTATTGTGTTTCTCGTATTAAGCAAAGTTCAAGAGTAAGTATCAGATCAGTTGTGAATATGCCGCTCTTCTCGAAGTTAAGACAGATTACTACCAGAAAAGGGGTGCTTGAAGAAGCAGTCCCTATTCCTCCTAGGGATACTCCAGGGCATTTCATGTACCATAAACATGGCTTAGATGCCATATTGTTTCTTGATCTATGGGTAGATTATACCAAAGGATTACCGGAAAGTCAAAGGTGGCCCATAGCGGGAACCTGGGATGCAGAGTGCATTATGAAAGTGGAGGAAGAGTTATGGAAAAGAAAGGTCAGACAGTCACAGAAAGACGCTGTTGAGTTATGGCGTAAAGAATCTCATAGACGAACAGAAAAAGCACGTAGACAAGAAGAGAGGAGTAAAGGAAGTTCAAATAAAGTTCAAAAAAATCTATTAATTGAGGAAGGTATCCGAGTGAAATCAGAACAAGTGAATAGACAAAGAAATGCTCTTATGAATGGTATGTATCCCCTTCTAGCCGAAGGACTACCTAAGGCTGCTCCAGAGATACCAAAAGACTTGCCACCCCCATTATTTCCAATTAAGGTACATCCAAAGGGGCATCCCAGAACCGCAGAAGATGTTTTTCTTTCCTCATATCTAGACGATGCAGCTCCCGAGTATGCTAACGCCACACCACATAGACCGTCTGGCGGAGGGGTCCAACGTCAGGATCAGGTATCTGTCCCCGTGCAACAGCAAGTCCCGATACAAGCTTCGGCAAGCACATCTGTTTCCGCATCTGTCTCCGCAGTCGACTCTACAGAGGTATCGACACCCATAGTTGCTGTGTCACGTTCAACGAACCCATTCACACCCGACGCCCCAGATAGGGCCACGGGAGGTGCTAGCAGTACTTTTACACCACCTAGAATAAATAAACTTGTCTTTCAAGAGTCAGCGCATTCACGTACACCTAAATTCGTAAGTGAACGTACGCTTAAAGAACTCCTTGTAAATTGTAGATATGACCCAGTGGTTGGTAAAGAGGACGAAATGGTCCTGGCATCATTACGTATCAGGCGAGCCGCAGAATATTTAGCAAGGTTACCAGGGATGACTACGCATCTAGATAACATATATCATTTTGTTCAAACAGGACGAGATCCAGGATGTATTAACAGAGCTATGGAATTCCAGAAAGTAGAGATACAGGGGGAACTGTTACGTTTCCTCATAAACTGTGTAATCAGAAATCAAGATCGTCCGGGGGTAGACCCGAATGCAATGCTTATTCTTACAAGATGGAGTCAGAATATATCAGAAGGGAGACACGATAAGCAAAATTGTATAATAGCCATGTGCCGAAAAATACGTAAAGAAATAGAGCGTATTCATGAAGAGAGATTGGGAACAGACGAGTTTGAGCAAGATAAAGTGTCCGAATCAGGGAATTCCGCAAGACAGTCAGAGACCATAGCTTATGTAGGCAGAGGAAGATCTTGTGAAAATATTAGATGTTTTTCTGATCCCATACACTCCGTATGTCCAAATAATAGCAGAACGTATCCGACGCCTGTAATAAATCTGAAGTCTCCTGAACATTCGTTTCAAGCCGCAGATAAGATACTACGAGAACGAAGAGGTTACCACCTCCTCGATTCTATGGATGAGCAAGAATTAGCCAGATCAGCCGTTCACTGGATTGACAGTCCTGAAAAATACGGTGATGAGACCGTAGCACACACGTTTCTCAACCTCAGTACAGATGACCAACGCTTAGCTGGAATCTATATGATTCAGCAACTTCTCATATTATATAAGAGCCAACATGCTGACCCTGGTCCTTTACCTGATATATTAACGGAACTACTCACAAACAGATGGAGAGGTTCTAGTAATAAGCTAATTAAAGAGATATTAGTGTCACGTAAGCAGTACGTCCTTTTTGTAAGTCCGGATTCTCTCTCGCTGCCCCACAGAGAAAGAACACCGTACTATATGGATAGACAAAATCCTTTACGAGAAGTGCACCCAATAAAAGGCGAAGACAATGAGTTTCACCGTGTATTTGTTTACACACCCATATCAAAAATGGAATTATTAGAAATGAAGAAAGTAGTACCTAGTCATGACAAAGACCCAGCGGGTTTCCACCGAGAAATTAAAGACATGTTACTGATGGGAGAGTACACCTTTCCTGATATTATGACGATATTAAAGGTGCTTTTGCCTGCTGGCATTTATGAAAAACTGAAAGAAAAAGAGTGGGAAGTGGGAGACCAAAAGATAGACTGGACAGCATTAGCAGAGGAAGAAAGGAGCCGAGCTGCAGGTTCAGGGCTCGGGGATAAAGTTAAACTGTTACCAGGTTTACTAGTACAGGTACTGCCACGTTTATTAACTACAAAAAAGGAAGATTGGGGTGCAATCACAGCCTGCAAACAAAAGCAAGATGAAGACACAAGCGATTATTATGCTCGATTTGAAAAATGTTTTGGTATAAATAGTGGTATAAAAGCAAGTAGTGACTCATATCCACATTTATTTGTGACAAAATTGGTGGAAAATGCATTGCCTCCAGTGAAGAATAGAATATTGAAATTCGAGAGTACCTGGCAAAGTAACACTCCGTCGCAAATGCTACAAATGTTACAGTATCATCACAATAGAATTAGGGATGAACAAGAACACGAGCATAGACGCATGAAGGATACAAAAATGAAAATGCTAGTTTCTCAGACAGTACCAGCAGATGGTCACAAAAAGGGTGTGACACATTCTGGTGATTCTGCAGTTCCTGTAAAAGGAACCTGCAATTACTGTAAACAACTAGGCCATTATGTACATGATTGTCAAGTCCTGAAACGTAATATAGCTACAGGTATTGCAAAAGAGAGACCACGATTAGTTAGACAAGATCAGAATGAACAAGGAGCTATGCAGCATGGACAGTCCATGCCAGTTCAGCAACAGTCTATGCCAGCCTCACAGCAACCCATACAGTTTGTGCCAGCTGCACCACCGTTGCCTGCTACTGCCACACAAACCACAACACGACAAATGTATCAGACTGCACAGTATGAATACCCTGAGTATCAGCGCTACGCATGAACCAGCCTAGAGAGGGAAGTCGACTTACCGCTTATCGAGATTCCTGTAGATCAAGAAGGACCTTATGTACATAGTGAATTATTAGGTCAAGATAGAAAATTCTTACTCGATACAGGGGCAAGTCGAACAACCATAAAACGTAGTGAAGTTCCAGGGGCACCCCTCTCAGGCTCTCAAAATGTTTCCCTTGGTTTTTCAGGAAAACCTATTGTTAATGAAGTATCACAGCCTCTACCACTTACGTTAGGACCTTTGACACGAACTACAGATTTATTGCTTACTAAATCATGCCCAGAAAATCTGTTAGGAATTAAGACTCTGAAAGCACTAGGAGCCATAATATGTTGTTCTCCGGAAGGAGTAAGGTTGTTTTTACGTGATTTTAAAGGTCACTATGTGTCTAGAGACATGGATCCCCGACTACAGACTTTACCAGTACATCTATGGGCACAAGGCCCTACGGATGTTGGCTGCATGAACATTACACCCTATCGAGTTACATTGAAAGCAGGAGTGGTATTACCACGAATGCGACAATACAAGTTACCGCATGATGCTGTAGTGGCTTTGTTGAAAATCATTGATGAGCTAATTGCCCAGGGAGTAGTTGTAGAAACAGACTCCAATGTATGTAATTCACCGATAATTCCGATTCTTAAACGAACTGATCCTACTGCTCCGCCAGTATACCGATTGGTTATTGATTTGCGTGAACTAAACAAGTGTATTGTACCACAATTCCCTGTGGTCCCTGATATATCATCATTGTTGACAGCAATTGATTCCGAAGCAACATTTTTTACTGTAATCGATCTCAAGAATGCCTTTTTCAGCGTCCCAATAGATCCGGAAAGCCAATACTTGTTCGGATTCAGTTTAAATGGGCGCAGTTTTAAATTCTCACGCGCTCCCCAAGGATTTACAGAAAGCCCCAGCATCTACAGCCAAGCACTGAAAAGAGAACTTGACAGTATCCACATGCCAGTCAATACTGCACTGCTTCAATATGTCGATGATCTGCTGATCACCGCAAGAAGCGAGTCAGAATGTGAAAAAGCTTCTCTGACAGTTTTACATTTCCTAGCCGACAAGGGGCACAAGGTGTCCCCTTCTAAGCTGCAATTCTGTGTTCAGCGAGTTATTTATCTTGGTCACTCGCTGTCCAAGGAGGGAAGGCAGCTTACACCAGATCGCATTCAGTTAATTGCTAACATGTCAATACCCCAGACACAAAAGGAGGTGCGAGCTTTCATAGGCCTCACTTCATATTGTAGGCAGTGGATCCCTCAGTACGCATTTCTAGCAAAACCACTTATTCAGTTAACCACACAGGAGGCAGCCACATCGACTGTTCTCCCTTGGACTCAGGAACATACACAAGCTTTTGAAAGCCTAAAGGAAGCTTTATGTCAAGCACCTGTTTTAGCAACGCCATGTTATAGCAAACATTTTACACTCTTTGTTACAGAACGCGAAGGTACTGCCTTGTCAGTACTCACTCAGGATCAAGCAGGATCATGCAAGCCATGTGCTTATTTTTCCAGTACATTAGATCCCGTAGCTCAGGCTTTGCCTGCATGCCTGAAATCAGTGGCAGCGACAGCTTTAGCAATCAGACAAAGCGATGCCATAGTATTAGGACACCCATTGACAGTTCAAGTACCACATGCAGTAGAGGTTCTTGTGAACCGAACACAAACACAACACTTGACCATAGCAAGACTTACCGGTTATGAACTGACATTGTTTCAACCACACATAGAGATCCGACGGTGTAATACATTGAATCCTGCTACACTATTACCTGTAATTGGAACAGACCCACTAGCTCATGATTGTGTTGAAATCATTGAAATAAAGACGAAACCTAGACAAGACTTGACAGACGTTCCATTGTTAGATCCAGACCTGACGTTGTATGTAGACGGATCATGCATGAGAGCAAGTACAGGAGATTTAGTGGCCGCGTATGCAGTCACAACAGACACTGAAGTTATTGAAACAAATTGTATAGATACTTTGTCAGCCCAAGCAGCAGAACTCATTGCTCTAACGCAAGCCTGTATTCAAGCCACAAATAAGAAAGTTAATGTATACACTGACTCACGTTATGCATTCGGAGTTGTACACGACTTCGGCGTGCTGTGGCGAGAGAGAGGTTATTTAACGTCCCATGGTGCCCACATTCAGCACGGACCCCTCATTCATGCTTTGTTAGACGCAATACATCTACCCACTGCTATATCGATTATGAAATGTAAAGCACACACGAAGGTTACTGATACCATTTCTCAAGGCAATGATTTAGCTGACAGAACAGCTAAACAGACTGCTCAGAATCGCACATTAGACATGACAAAGCCAATAGTTCAGACACCAACACAGTGTATGACAATTAAGGATCCCGCACTTGATGTAATTGACATACAGACACATGCCACAGCAGAAGAAATAAAGAAGTGGACTGAACTAGGAGGGATCCAGACAGATCAAGGGTGGATGACAAAGGAGAAATCTGTATGGTTTCTCCCTGATTCCATGGTTCAAGCCATTATAGCTACAGTTCACAGTCCAGCACATTTAGGAGAGAAGGCTATGCTAGACAGCATTCAGCACATTTGGTTCAACAAACATTTACGAGCAGCAGCTAAACAAAAAGTTCGTACCTGTATGATATGTTGTCAGTTTAATCCAGGAAAGAGTGTTCCCGTAGAGCAGGGTGGATTTCAGCCTCCTGACCATCCTTTTGAAGTCCTCCAGATGGATTATATTCAGATGGAACGTTGTCGAGGATTCAAATATGTTCTCGTAGTTGTCTGCGCTCTCTCCCGTTGGACAGAGGCGTATCCCGTATCAGATTACACTGCCCCGACTACTGCCAAGCAGCTAGTTCGAGAATTCTTCCCACGGTACGGTTTACCACGTGTTGTATATTCAGATAACGGTCAGCCTTTCTCATCCGAATTAATGAAACATGTCTCACTCTTGTTGGGATATCAGTGGAAATTCCACTGTGTCCGACACCCCGAGGCAGCAGGTCTCGTAGAAAGACATAACCAGACACTGAAAATCAGACTGTCCAAAATATGTAGAGAGAAAGGTGTCGACTGGATAGTAGCATTACCAGTTGCACTCTTTTATATGAGAATGGTAGCACACTCTAGAACAGGGCTATCCCCGTATGAGGTGATCTTTGGTAGACCACCGAATATGTGGGGGACGCCTATACCACGCAAAATAACTGACATTGACTGTAACATGCTGACAGATTACTTGGCTTCCTTGATGTCTGCACTACAATCTTCTCGTTCACAGGTAGCTGCAGCCTTTCCCGACAACACTGAGGCGAAACCCCATGACATTGTTCCGGGTAATCTTGTCTTTGTGAGAAATTTCGACAGGAAAAGTCAATTGGAGCCCAGGTGGAAAGCACCGAAGTTGGTCCTGTTGACCACAAGAACAGCCGTGAAGATCGAGGGACGTAAAGGGTGGATTCATTCAAGTCACGTCAAAAAATTCCATGGACTACCTTCAGATATAGACACTGTGCCCTGCACTCCCTCACAGACTGATTCAAAACTTCCTTTTGTTGAAAAGAATGACTCTCAGTGCTATAAATTAAAGCTTAGGCCCAAACAGTCGAGCAATTTGATTGTTTAAGTCCTCTCCAAGGTGAAGCGGTTGAATTGTCTCCGACATGTATCCCTTGGACCTGAGTAGAGAAAATACCCGAGAAATGTTGAAACGACAGGCGTATTGTAAATCACTGCGTAGCCACTGTATTGTGACTTTATTAATTTTGTTTTTCTTGAGTTTTTTAATAGTTACTGCAAGTATATTGTTGCATATGTATTATCCTGATTCTAAACGTGTTTTCAATATAACTGATGAACACTCTTTTAGTGACCTACCGCCACATGAGTTGTCCTATAGACTTGCGCTGCGTAATAACACATTCATTAGTATGTTACATCATTCCCATCAGACTAGTAATGCCACCAATTGTTGGGTGTGTGGCCGACTCCCTCCCTATCAGAATAACAAAGGAGTTCTGCCTTTCTTTCCACATCCATTCACACACAATGGCTCCTGTGGAGCATGGTTTAGTTTATTAAATTCCATAGACCCAGACACAGCAGTTTATCAACAACACTGGATATGGGGAAATCTGAATCTAGTTATATTTAAAGTCTGTCACCCTAATAAGGAGGGTTACCCCAGTAGAACAGGAACTGATTTAGAAAATGAAGTGTATCAATTAGGTAATTTTACGCCTAATCTTATGATTTTGAATGTCAAATCCGAAGTTGAACTAATTCTGCCCACTATGTCAGTATTTCCAGTTAAGGGTGAATTATGTGTACGAAAAGTTGGTTCCATACACATGGGCCATAGCCAATGCGTTACTACAGTAAAATATAGTGATCAAGGTAAATCTTCATTTAGAGCTTCTCGCCATTCTTACTTTATATGTGGTCAGACGGCATATATGCGTCTGCCTCTAGATTGGGATGGTACTTGTTACATAGCATTCCTTTTGCCACCTGTTTTCCTAGCTCCCCCTGATTATTATCGAAATGTTCATTTAGTACACAATAGAGAGCAAAGAGATCTCCCAGTTGTCGATTATACTGAAACAGCATGGGACAAGTATGTAGATTTCAATAAAGGTATCTTTCCCTATATAGGTACAATATCAAATAGTAAGCTGATACGCAGACTCACCAAGACTCTTGAAGCTGTAGTAAACGAGACTATAGCCGCCCTAGGCAATCTGACAGAGGAACAATCAGTGATGAGAATTGTTGTTCTCCAGAATCGTCTTGTCCTTGACGTCATCCTGGCCGATAGGGGCGGAGCTTGCAGGGTCATCGGATCCAGCTGCTGCATATTCATACCAGAAAATTCGCCATCTGTATATAAAGCTATAACACGCCTTCATAAGATTGTAAGCCAGATACACGAGAATCCAGGCACTTGGACGTGGTCCGGGTGGTTTTGGAGTGTGATATCAGCCTGGGGATGGAGAGTTCTATCCTTCCTAGGTATTGGCCTTCTTATGCTCTTCAGTTGTTGTTTATGCCTACAATGTGGACCAGCGATTTGTGGTCTGTGTGCCACATCGTGTATTCCACATCAAGGTTTTCGTTCAAAATACCAGAAGAAGAAGGAAGAAGAAATGATGCTCCATGAGCAAATCAATGGAATGATGAAGATTGATGTCTCGTGAAGGGCAAGAAGGGGACAAGGAGGGAATGTGGAAATGTGGATTTTCCTGATCAGTTATGTCCCCTATCTTGGACCCCAACGGTTCTATATGCATGTTACAAGTACATGTATGTTCCCTCCAGTTCCAGTTTCTAAGACGCAAACATATGTGTGTCTACCGTTGACATGTTCTCTGTCAGATCCGCCATCAATGGGCTGGATATTCGATTCCTAAGTATGAAAAGCCACCGACTTTATATGGCTAAGTTACTCCATTTTTACAGTTCAGGCAAGTAGGCCCGATTCTGTCCTCAAAGCCTTTCCCTGCTCTCTGTCTTTGACAGCTTCAGCTTGAGCTCGCATCTGTATCCATGAACTTTGTCCTACTCCCTGTGCAGCTAACGGTGACTGCCTCGGCCAGTTTTCGCCTGTCTGCCAAGAAGTTGTATTTCACCTTCGAATTATCTATTTTACTCTTCAGCCGATGCATTCCTGTCCAGTGATTTAGGTAAACATTTCCTTTAGCTCACAAGCAAAGGACTCAGCCTTTCCGTCCTCCTGCAAGTGATTCATAGCCCTGTTGCCATGGAAAGTTTTCTGCCCCTCGCATCTCATATAGACACTTAGACGCTTGTACACGCACACAGTCAGTATAGAATAGATTCTGTCCGAGAGTTCTTCCTTGTGGATAACATAGTTCTTTAAACATAGGATGTTAGATATGATTTGGGATTAGGTTGACTTGACCCCAGACTTCTCGTCTCCACATGTAGAGCTAAATGTCAAGTCCCCTTCACCCCCTAGTTGCACGTCAATTACACGTCATGCTGCCGCGCGCGCATCTATGCCAAGTATTATCTTATAGATCCACCTATGTCTGATAATTCTAACCAATCATGTTTCTTTTATTCCTTATTACGCCTAGTTTCGATTATGTCACTGTTTTGTCACTTTTCTTATCAAATGTTACGCCTTCTACATTCGTTTCATTATAATGCACTTATTATAAAAATACATGTCTGTTAATGAATTATTGTACTTCACTTCCTGAACCCTCGTGGTGACGGAACCTGAGGACCGCGACTCGAGTCGGCCATTTTGAATGGAATAAAGCCCATTAGAAAACCTCTTATACCACGGATTCTGCCTCTTGTTATTTTGAGCTATTTACTTCAATTTAAGATTCCGCATGAAATTCAGTCCGGTAATATTTATTTTTATTTACCACAGGACAACAGCCTGCCTCTGAGCTGAGGAAGAGCAAATGGGAATTAACTGCTGTCCCTTTATCAGAGATTAACTGCCTGCGACAGGGCAGGAACATTTGCCGGAACGAAGGACAGCATTAACACTAACTCTTTTGATTTGGAGATGCCAAGGAGGACTTCTCCTATTAATTTCTAGAACACTCCAAGACAGCCAGTCTCCATTCACAGTAGAAGGCAGAACACAGTTTTCTCCTGTCAGAAGGGAGGAGAGCTCATCTATATTGGTGAGTTGCTAAGGACCTGAAGGCAACCTTCTTTATTGTAGCTGGTTTTGTCCATCTGGAAACACGGGCTCTATGGTACTTTTATAGTCAGGCATAGAAGACATGCTTCAAAAGGAGGTGGGGGAGGTTGTAGAATTTCTCCAATCATTGGCTAGTGCACAAGATAAAGTGGCACCACAACCATCACCTCCTGAGAACATTCCTTGACTTGGGTGGCTCCTCTGGAAAAGAAAGCCCTGCCAAAAGAAGACTCCTGATTCATATTGGAGAAAGAGGTCTCACTGAAGGGCTCACGAACTCCTAAATCCTACTGTCACCCATGGACTGGAACTGCTCTCCAAAGGACCCAGCTGAACTTCTGTTTGTCTGCTTCAGGGATTCAGAAAAAGAACTCCTGACTCCAAGATGATGCAGCTGACAATGGAGGATTCAACCTTGCAAGAGACTAGGCTGGAGAGAAGACCTGGTGTTATAAGCTTCCCCTGAGGAGCTAGAGCCTGCAGAACTAACCAGAAAGAACATTTTCAGAACTTTGAAAAAGTTGGGACTTAGGGCCGGATTTCAAGTGCGGCAGACAGAGTACTCTGTCGCAAATGCAACAGAGTATTCCGCCTGTCAAACCCCAGTCCATCCCTCACTTAGAGACAAGTGGACTCTAAGAATTCTCCATTGGCTTCATTGACAGAATACCCTGTCTGTTTAAGTATTGCTGTTAATTGAAGGACATTACACTGCCCGCTCTATGTAGAGTATGCAGTGTAATGCCTTTTTTCCCCTGTAATCACCACAAGGACAATTTGTGATGACTGTTCCTTTCAATACCCTGAGAAGACCACTGGTCCAGCAGCCATCTCTAAATTTGGCAGATGGTAGTCGGTCCACAAAACTATAAATTTGGGCCTTGGTCATTTTTTCTGCTTTTTGATGCCTAGACAAGATGCTGACGCTTGCCCAAGAATGTCACATAAAAAGCTGGCAAATAAACCAGGTTTGTCTCACTCTGAACTTTTTGGCGTGCTAAAAACTGATTCAACTGGACCTCATGTCGAACATATCCGACCTTGGAGAGCCTTGCCCAGCTACAGCTTCTAGCCTTACCCCACTGGAGGATTTTAGCTTTCAAAAAAGTGATTGAGTCCCAAAAAACAATGTGCAAAGTTACCTCAGCAGAAAAGTAATCCAGGTTTGCCCCTCTTGGAGCTTTTGGCACCAAAACCAATGGCTTCACCCGGAGACTAAAAACAAGGTATCTAATTGCGAGGGACCCCTGCTGGTCACAGCCTTAGACCTTGCCCTTCATGAGAATCTTGAGCAGAGGTGAGAAGAATGTTTCATTCCGCCCACGTAATTGGCAACACTGTGTTACTTTTGTAATGAGGAGTTCCGGCAATTTTTTTCCCGCGAAGCTCCTAAAATGCAAGCAAGATTTTGGTCTCCTCAAGCATGATTTTCTAATGCGATTGATCACTGGTGGTTGGGAGTGGTCACAGTTGGAGGGGTGCTTCTCGAGTAGAATTGCTGCCTCACAAGTGGATTTTCTACTCGACCGGCAGCAAAATCAACCCGAATGGCTGTGCACTCTTGCGCTGAGCGTGGTGCAATTCGTGCTGATTTTTCAGTGCTAGTGTTCTACCGACACTAAATTACAGTACGAGCAGCGAGACCTGCATATTTTCTGCCCGTTGGAAGACATCTGCAGAATCTCTTGGAGTTTTTATGTAACTCCCTGGAATTCTGCTCTGTCAAATTCTGCAAGTTCCGCCCCTCCCCGAATCTTGAGTTTCATTTGAGAGAAAAGGGCCTGATTTAGAGTTTGGCGAATAGGTACTCCATCCAAATATGGCAGATATCCCTTCTGCTTTATTGCACATATCATAATGCTCTTGTAATAAGGCAGATGAGATTTCCACCGGTATGGACAGAATTCCAAACTGTAAATCAGGCCCTAAGTTTCAAGGAAAAACTTTCACCAGGGTTCCTTGCTTTGTGTATCCGACCTCCTCTCCACTGTAGCCGGACTGAAATCATGCATAGGTCCAAATTAACCTCAAACTATTGCTTTTGATTGGTGTTTAACTTTTTCTTGGCACATTATACCATAAAACTTTAAAAATTGATATCTGTGGCAATCCATCATCAATTTTAAAGATTTTTCGGTTTTGGAATGGTTTCTGACTGAATTGGATTCTGGGAGTCTGACCTACTGATTAGGATGATTCCGAACACCATTGGGTCAGGCTCTCCTTGACTTCAATAGGAGCCTGTGTTCCGAACGACTACACAGGCTCCCATTGAAGAAAGAGGTGGTTGCGGGAAAACCGTGCACAATGTGGCGGACACCCCAAGGTGCCTGCCACACTGTGCATGTTTGAATAGGGGGGACTCATGGGTACCCCCTTGGGCACGATTCTGAGACCCCTGCGTGAAGGGTGCCTGCTACTGACCTACAACAGCCTATCTGTGTTGGAACAACCGATTCGGAAAGGCTGTCTGAATCCGACATCCTAATTGCTCGGTCGGAAACACGGTCTGTAGACCTGTACGAGCTGGCTCTGACTTACTCGCTTACTCCGAATGGCATTCGGAACCGAGTCGGACAGTCCGAATGGTTTCCGAACATCATAATCGGTCGTTCAGAAATGTTTCCGAGTCGGTCGGCAACATGGCTTCTGAATCGGATTTGGACGAACCGAATGCTGTTTGGAGCCTTTCCGACTGACATCGTAATCAACCCCTAAGTGTACATGACTGTTTGGCCGGCCGTCTTGGGCCGGGAAAACAGTCATGTGCGCTCTGCAAGACCTCTAGGTAGCCACGTAATGCATTTTTCTGTTACTTTAAAGCTTTGAGTTCCAGCCTCAGAAATTATTGCTCCTCTGTTTTTCCACCCTTAGTTTCCTCCAGTAAGGTTACTCTGTCCTCCAACGTGTTCACTTAACCCTTGACTTTCTGCTGTTTTGGCTTCAACATGCCCTGTAGGGACGAGAAGTCATCGCTCAGGCACTGGAAGAGCTCCTCTGTGAAATTCTCTGTTATTGGCACCTCGTTGTCCTTGGAGTTCTCTAAAGGGCATCCAGCCTTCAGGGAGTCTGCCTGTTTACTTACTTTTCCATTGAGTCTCTACTTTGTGTGACCAAGGATTTGGGAATAGCCCCATGAGGGTCTGTTTTTTGTTTGCTGTTAGCCACAGCCATGGTGGCGCAGCTGGCTGTTTGCCCTAGGTCGGGTGCCTCCTGCTCCAATACAAATTCCCTTTCAGCCCCGGACAATCGAGTTGCAGTTTTCTCTGTTCTGAAGCTGTGGTATCACGGCTCCAGTGAAACCTCAACTCTGTGGGTCACTGCTGCCTCAATCCCTGTAAATTAGGAAGAACTATAGAAACACAATAAATTATTCAAAACAAAATGCATAAGCCGGAGTAATAACTCTCCATTAGTCCAGACATTGCACATCTGGAAGGTTCTGTTAGAAAAATATTGCACTCGAAGTCATGATTTCTAAACAATAACTTTGTAACGAAGGAGTGCAGAAACATGGTTGTTTCTGAGTGCACCCAGAGTAGATGAGACGCAGAGTAAATTATGTGCTATACTAATGATTTAACCGCCCTTTCTTGTAAAACTGTGCCTGGGGTTTGGCAAGAAATAGAATGTTCTGTCCGGTAAATAGCGCTTTTTGACAAAGAGCAGAATGCGATTGGCAAAGCCTTCATTTGATTAAAATCGGCTTCAGGATCGTAATGTGACGTTTACTGGGCATCAGCCGAGGACAGCGTTGCTAAGCTGCAGGACCCATGTATCTGGATTAACAGAACACGCCAGACTCGTGGCTGCTGCCGAGACGAGCAGGGAGGTCTGTGCCATGGTGATGGCTCTGCTCTTTGACGTGTTTAATAGTGATCCCCATTAAACGAGTAAGCCACTTCAATGCCTAAGCTGGAGCCCTTGAAATGTGTGCCTGCGTCAGAGTGAGTGCATCCTTTCACGAGAGTGAAAGCTTGTCAAGTTGCTGGCCAGTTGTGTTTGGTTGAGTGGTTAGTAGTTGTCCAGGCGCCATTGTCATAATTGCATGCTGTGCTGTCTATGTAAGAATGCGAATACTAATTAACCTGCTCGGTCCAGGATGGCTCTGGTGACGTACACGTACACGTCAGATTACACATGGTCCAGGACTGACTAAAGTGTTCAGTTATTACTGTCGACACTTCCACACGTGACGACTCTGTTGTACTGATGGGGCGCATCCATATGATAATCTATATGAATTAGGTATTGCATTGTGGAATAATGAGGATGGGATATTCTGTCTAATGTATTCTGTTGACTCTGTGAGGAGTGTTTGACGAGTAAGATATGCTGTTGAGGTGGCAATCTTCTTTTCAAATGAAGACTTAAATAATGGAAATAAAAGTACAATGACTACATCTACCATAAAGCAATGGGAGCTTATTGGAGGCATACACGGATGTTTTAAGCACTTTTTGGGCCCTAGGTGAAATGTATTTTGGGGGCCCCTGTTCGGAACAGCTTTGATTTTATGACCTAGGTTCAGCTCCTTCATGCCTTCTTTGGTCAAATTTTAAATGTGTGGACATCTGATATTCAGGGTTCAGGGATAGTGATGCTTGTTTTCAGTATTGCAGCACAGCAGCAGCTCACTAATATTACTGCAAATAATTTCTGTCACCCCCCCCCCCATTTCACATAAGTGAGGTACTGTATTGATCTAAAAGAAACTTTTTATATGGATGTTGCATGAAACTAACACATTTTGTCTGCAAAATGTCTGTTATAGACTCACACATTAAAAATAAATGATAGAAAAACGCTCTTTACAACAATTTGCTTAAAAATTATTCAAGGTCTTCAGGGCAAGACTCTGTGCAGAACATAGCGGGCTCTAATGGGGAGTGGGGGCGGGGGGGCTCTGAAAGGCTGGGACACTGGGCTGGAGCCAATTTGCCCATGCCTTAAAACGTGTCTGGAGGCATACACATGGAAACATCTGACACTGCTTTGACTGACTGTTGCCACAATGAGCTTTTAAATATTTCACAATATTGTTTTATCTTACCTGTTTTTGCCTAAACACTTTGCATTTTTGGTAGCTTTTCTCCAAAATGGGGATTGTTTTGCAAACACACAAAACTGCCCTTGTGACGATGTGTCTCAGCAAAGCACTACTCACTTAATGTTATTCTGCACTTTCTACAGCATCCAAAGCAAATGTTCTTAAGTGCCAATCCTACTGGCTTCTGCTATCAGATGCCACAAGTTAGCTATTGTGAGAAAATGAGTTACTGGTTGGGGGGGGGAGTTGAAACCGTACACAAGCAGGAATCACAAACCTTGTCAGGGTGAAGTCACAAGAAAAGCTAAATGAACCTGTGCTCAACCCTCGGGTAGCTAGGCACAGAGCAGTTAGGCTTAGAGGCAATGTATAAAATATTTGTGCATCACTTCAAACAGTATAAGAGGGAAAACACCACACAAAAAGTATCCCACACCAGGTTAGAAACATAAAGCTGAATTTAATAAATAAAACAAGACCAAAGTGCCAACAAACCCAATCAGTAAAACTGGAGATATTAAATTTGAAAGATTTCAGTTAAAATATTGCCAAAAAGCACAAAGCACCAACTGTGGATATCTGGTCATGCCAGATAGGGACAAAGTCACAATTTCAGGCTGACCATGGTAGAGCGCAGGCTGGCTACAGGGACCCAGTTAGGCTCACTGAACAAAGTACACAAAATGACCTCCAGCACACTCTCAAAGTATATAGTCAAATGACAATAATTTAAACAAAAAGTTGTCTTCTTCTTTTCTGTTCTTTATTGATTTTTTTATCCAGTTAATTGAGTCACTTTGTGGCCAATAAATTTTTTTCTAGCCAACATGTTTTTCATCACTTTAATGGGAAGAGATCCTGTGACTTCTTCAGGGCTAATTTATCACCTTCAAGATCCCTTAAATCCACTTGTAATTCCGACCCGAAAGTCATCTGCAAATGTTTCTACCAAATTCAGTGTAATGAAAATTGCATCTGAATTGTTCGCCTCAATGCGATACTCCAATTATGGAGACTGCTTGTCCCCATACCCGATCCGGCATGTCAAGTCTTCAACTTTATTCTCAGTCAGCGAGTACGCTGAGTGGAACAAAATACCTTAAATCCTGGTTTGCGAAGCATTGCTTGGATCCACGTTAAAGATGCGTTGCACATCCAAGCAATTCAGTGAGGTAGTGATGCGAGGGCCTGTGTAGTCGTAAAGAATGCCATTGACAGGGCTTGTGATGATGCAGAGCACTATCGGCCTATGTGTTATTTCCGAAGAGCTGAGAGGCTGAGTTTGGCGTCATTGTCGAGGTTGCTAGCGATGAGGGATAGGAGCACCTGTTGCCAGAATGCATCACACAGTCGAGGCGCTGTGGCAGTTCCAAAGAACTACAATGCAGGTCTTTGTGACGGGTCTAATCCATGCAGCAGTGGATATGCATTGGTCCTGCTGGGGCTGTGCCGTGCAGCAGAGAAAATGCGTTGGTTCCACTGGATCCACAGAGGCTGGCAGAACACCTTAATTCCACTTCCAAGAGTCTAGGACTGGGGTGGCACCACTTGGCAGAGAGACTCACAGATGGCAGAGTCCCCAGATGCAAGGTTGTTGGAAGTCTGTTATGTCCCTGAGGCTTCAGATGAAGACGACAGCCAACTGGCCCTTGTAGTCACTCTGGATTTTGGGTTCAAGAGATACAGGTCCAGCCCTTCTCACCCAGGCAAGAGGACAGAAGGAAACAGGCCAGCACAGCAGGGAAGCAGTTACTTCAGAGCAGCAGTCCAGCAGGGTGTAAGTCCCTCTAGTAGCACAGCAGTCCTTCTTCATGGCAGAGTATCCATAGGTCCAGAAGTGTACTGAAGTGGTGGTGTCTGAGGTCCAGTATTAATACCCAGTTGTGGATCCAATGACACTGACACATCGCCCCTGCTGTACGGCACAACCCTTAGAAGAACTGATGCATCTCCGTTGCGGCATGGATTGGACCCAT
The DNA here is from genome assembly GCF_964204655.1 of Triturus cristatus. Classification (NCBI taxonomy): domain Eukaryota; kingdom Metazoa; phylum Chordata; class Amphibia; order Caudata; family Salamandridae; genus Triturus; species Triturus cristatus. The sequence goes on from NC_140580.1 coordinate 155,355,005, forward strand.
CGCAAAGACATGCATTGCATCACAGCTATTCGGAAAAACCGCATCGCCCAGACTGTGCAACACATTCTTAATGCAGACACTCACATCTCTTGTTGACGGCAGCCTCGCCGATAACGTTGGACTCCACAGTGCAGTCTTGTACCTCTTTGTAACCAATGCAGTGCCCCAACTGCGCACAGCATCCTCAACGCCAGACTGCACATCGCAAGCCCTGTCAACATGATTCCTGATGATGATGCAGACCCTTGCATTGAAGCCTTGCTGCATCTTGGGATTGACACCGCTTAAGCTGCATGATGCATCTTCGACATGGATCCAAGCAATACTCCGCAAACCAGAAATGAAGGTACTTGCTCTGCGGGCCTCAATGGATCCCTGTAGCTGGCCTGTGCTCCACTGCAGTCGGCCTGAGCTTGTGACTTTGTTCAGGTCTCCGGTGGCTAGAAATCCACAGTTGGCATTTTGTGCTTTTTGATGCTATTTTTACTTTAATCTTTAAAATTGAATACCTATTGTTCTACTGTTTGGTTTTCTGTCATTTGGTCTATTAAATTATGCTCTGTTCTTCTAACCTGGTGTGGTATACTTTGTGTGTGGTGTTTTACCTCTTTTACTATTTGAAGTGTTGCACATTTACTTTACACATTGCCTCTAAGTTAAGCCTGACTGCTCTGTGCCAAACTACCAGGGGGTTGAGCACAGGTTAATTTTGGGGTTTGCTTGTGCCGTACCCTGACAAGGACTGGGGTTCCTGCTTGACTAGAACTCATACCCGAGTCAGCCAACAAACACATTTCTCACACTGAGTTACACCAACATGCCCCAGCATACCCTCGAGTGATAGTGTGCTCTGCACATACACATAACACAACATAACAACACATGCAATTGTCTTACACCATAAACAATATATATATATATATATATAATTCACTTAAAAAACCATAGGTTTCACACATGTTATAGTTAGGTGAACATTTCACTCGTAAAAAACCAATGAAATTCCCCCGTTATAGTTAGTTGAGATAACTATAACTCGCGCGCCCGCAATCCTCTGCTCATGACGTCACATATTACATCACTCATGACATGGTCAGTGGCATTACTCATGACATCACTGATGACATCATCCTTGTGATAGAGTGCGGTCGCGCGAGTTATAGTTATCTGAAGGGTCCCAAAACGCGTTTTCCCCATGCATTTTCCCATAGGACCTTTAGTCCGAGCTACAGCCCGAACGGCTGAACAGAATTACTTGAAATTGGGCAGAGAGGTAGTCCTCAGGTCAGGGATGTGCCTTTTGCAGGTCTGGTGTAAATCTGTTCAGTAGGTCCTGAGAAAATAGCATTTAAATCAATATATATATCTATAGGCGCGCTCCGTGCGCTTACGGTAAGCTTACCGTACGCGTACGGTGCCGTGCGCGAGCTCAATTCTGATTGGTGGTTACATGACTGTAAACATTCGAATCGGTCGAAATCAGAAAGTATCGGCCGCCATTTTCTGTCTCTCGCACTGAAAAACAAAGGTTGATAACATGAAAAGGGGGCAACGAAGAGAGTTGCAGACCCCCTAGCGTTCGTCAGGGGGTTCACGAAGGACCAAAAAGTATGAAAAATAAATTTAATAATTTTAAAAAAAAATCGCGGAGTGCGCGTACGGTAAGCTTACCGTACGCGTACGGTAAAAAAAAATAAAAAAATAAAAAGAATTAACAATCACATTTAATATATAAATCGAAGGACCCCCAAGGGAGAAAAAAACAATTGATATTTTGTAAAAAATGGCGAGTTGTGCACGGTACGAAATGCGCAACGTGGGCCCTCGGTGCGCGAAGAGCACCGAGTGCCCACAGCGCGCGCACGGTGCGCAAAGCGCACCGTGCGCGCAAAAATTAAAAAGAAATACATAACTTAGCATTTAAAAAAACGTACAAATTCACTGAAAAAACCATAGGTTTCACACACGTTATAGTTAGGAATTAGCATTTAAAAAACCTTGCAAATTCACTTAAAAAACCATAGGTTTCACACAAGTTATAGTTAGCTGTACATTTCACTCGTAAAAAAACAATGAAATTCCACGTTATAGTTAGATCAGGTAACTATAACTTGCGCGACCGCAATGCACAATGTGTCATTTCAGATGTCATCATTGATGTCATGAGTGATGTCACTGACCATGTCATAAGTGATGTAATATGTGACGTCATCAGCAGTTTATTGTGGGCGCGCAAGTTATAGTTACCAGGCAATTCCAACACTACCACTGCAGTTTTTGACCCAAAGTACTGTCTGCTAAAATTGGTAAAGTGGGCTTTGCGTTAAAAAATAACACTTCCTTGAGGCTGGCACTAATAAGGAGAAATGTTTTTATTTCTCCTAACTGTTCTAATAATGCATGTGTGCAGCATTTTACTGCACATATCCAATGTGTGGAATGTTTTTAAGGTAGTCTATGCATATTATTTTGAACATGACAGAATACTCTTCTAGTATAAAACCTATGCTAGATACCATGCAGACATTTTTGCTCTATGGTACAAAGAATGGGCGTGGCTCCCGGCAGGTCTAAGGAGCATCATCACAGGAGAAGAGAGCAGCAGCACCATTTCTTACTTGTGCGAGTAAGTAGCCCTGAGGAACAGAGCAGTAGCGCCATATCCTAGTGGTGCAATGCAGCAACTTTTGTTCCAGCACTTCTTTTTACAAAATGTTCCCCACAGGGTTTCCTGATGTTGCATGTTTCTTATGTGAAATGTCTCTGGCATGCCACGCTGTTGACAACAGCCTCCCACAAATAACTTTTGCTAGAGCTTTCCTTGGCCTGTTTAGTAAGGGCGGGCTGCTGTAGGCGGATAGAAAAACATTATATGACAATGAAAAAATAATTACTTGTTTCTATCTGATATTTCAGTGGGACAAGGATCTATTCTGAAATGCTCTCTTCTGTTGCTAAAATCTCAGCAGCTGGTTGGAACCAAAGTTTTCATCCTTTGATGGCTCCGCAAAGCTGCATAAATTGGCTGCTCCATTGCAGTGAAGGCAGAGAAAGAACAAGACAGTTCAAGCTGCCTCTCGAGCTGACACTCTGCAACAGATGGTTGATGCGAAGTGACAGGATTTCTGGATGACTTCATCCTGTTGGCCCTCCTTTGCCGGAGTGGTGATGCTCACTTTATGAAGAGAGCTGGAGCAGCTGGCTGTCCTTGGGGCGACATTGCGTACGTCATCGGGAGACCTTGACAAGTTTTGCCCTCTCCTGCTGTAGGGGCTACAACTTTTCCTCTTCTGCCATGGAGGGTGGGCGTGGCCTTCCTTGCTGGCCCCGACCACACCAGGACCACAGCGGAGCTCTTCTGCTCCCTTCTCCGTGGTAAGCGTCGGCTGCTGGAGTCTGGTTGCTACAGCAACTCTCCTCTTCTTTCCCTCAGGCTGCACGCAGCGCTGCATCCTTTCCCAAAGGAGGGGGCCGCGCTGGAGGCAGATTTCAGGGTCCGGCACTGCACCATGCAGCCTGCACTTCATTGCAGGATGAGCTTATGCCTTGGCACGGATGTTTAGCAAATTGGGAAAGTGGTCCACATGCGCTGTTGTAATATAGCCAGGGAGAAATGACCAAATATAGCGCTCCATGTGCTGGGAGGCAGGCAACTCCCAAAGCGCGCTATCTTCAGGGAATCCAGAACTTCCTTCAGGCAAAAAGGGCCTTTTTAGATGAAGAATACTGTGCTCACCACACGCTGTTTAGCAAATGCTGAAAGAACAGTCCAGACCTTTCTCCTGGTCCAGACAGGAGCAGCAACTGCAGGCCACTCCACCCCCACACACCTCCAGTGGCTGCACTCCTCACAGTTCTTAGCCCTTTTTTCTGGCAGGGTCCCTTTAGATCCAGCCAGGAACTTTCCTGAAGTCTTTTTGCTCCCTGAGACTTCCAACATGAGGCAAACACACACAAACCCTTGCAGATTTTCCACAAGCAGGATACCACAGCAGGGCCAAAAGAGTCAGTCCTTTTCCTCCTCCACAGACAGAAGCAGCACCCACCCCTCACACAGAAAAGGCAGCGCGCCACACAGAGTCCTTCCACTCTTCTTCGTGGCAGGGTCCTCTTGTTCCTTGAAGTCATCTAAAGTCCTGGGGTTTTAGGACTCATACTTATACCCCACTTTGTCATTGTTCTCTTTGTGGCAAAGGTCTCTGAACCCAGCCCAAACCAGTCCTGTCGTTCCTGGTGCAGCATGACCACAGGGGGCAGAGACAGCATTGTGAAAAGGAGACAGCCCATTCAGGTGCAAGCAAAACTGCACCCACCACTCTCAATGCAGACCAGGTCTATTTAGTCCAGAGATGAGTAATCCAGGCAAGGCAGGACACACCTCAACCCCCCCCCCTCCCCTAGTCACTGTCTGGAGTAAATGCTCCTGTCACTCCAACCCCAGACGCTTAACACACAAACAGTCAGAGACACACAGGATGGTAAAGCAAGAAAATGCCCACTTTATAAAAGTGGCATTTTCAAACACAAAATTGAAAAACCACCTTTACCAAAAGGTGCATTAATAAGAGAGAGCCTAAACTCAATTTTTCCATCTTGTCCCAATTAAAACTTACATGTGAAAAAAAGGTTACAGTGCAGCCCCATTGATAAGCCTATGAGACAGACAGCCTTTCAGAAGTAAACAACGAAAATCACAGTATTTCACTATTAGTACATGTCATACACACCAGTGCATGTCCTACATTTCACACACACTGCACTATAGCCATGGGGGTACCTTAGGCCTACATTAGGGGTTTCCTTACATGTAAGGAAAGGGAAGGTTTGGCCCTAGCAAGTGGGTGCACTAGCCAGTTCACATGGCAGTTAACAACCGTGCACGCAGACACTACAGTGGTAGGTCTGAGACACATTTACAGGGTTACTCATGTGGGTGGCACAACCAGCACTGCAAGCCCACTAGTAGCATTTGATTTACAGGCACTGGCACACTCAGTGCACTTTACTAGGGACTTACTAGCAAATTACATATGGCAATCATGGATAACCTATCATAATTACAATTTACACAGAGAGTATATGCACTTTAGCACTGATCAATCAATCAATCAATCAATCAATCAGGGGTAGTTAAGCACAGCTACTCACATAGAAGGGTCTCAAGGCGCTGGGGGGGGGGGAGGGCGTGTGCAGCTCCTGGGCTCTCATGGCGTTTTGTCAAAAGCATGGTCCTGAGGTCCTCCAGGGCCCACCAGGGTTCGTGCAGCTGCCGGACGCTCATGGTGATGCGTCGAAGAGCCAGGTCTTGAGGTCCTTCAGGAACTTGGGGAGCGTTGGTGTCTGGCGGAGGTGGAGAGGAAGGTTGTTCCATGCCTTGGCCATGAGGAAGGAGAAGGAACGGCCTCCTGCTCTGCTATTCTTGATGGGTGGCACTGTCGTGAGGGAAAGCTGGGCTAAGGGAAGGAACTTTGGGGTGCGTGGAACGGGAGGTGTTGGTACATGGAGGCAGGTCAGTGCTGTGGAGGGCTTGTGGGCGTGGGTGAGAACCTTGAAAATTATTCTCTTCTCGATGGAGAGCCAGTGTAGTGCCCACAGGTGATGTGGCAGTGGTGCAGTAGGTTAAGGACTAGTCTGGCAGAGGCATTCTGGATGTTCTAGAGTTTGCGGTGAGGTTCTTGCTGATCCCGGCATAGGGTGCGTTGGCGTAGTCCAGTTTGCTATTGATGGGGGCGTGGGTGACAGCATTGATTTGGAGGTCCATTTTGTGTTCGGAGTCCAGGATAATTCAGAGGTTGAGTGCGTGGTCCATAAGTGGGGGTGGGTTCCCAAAGGCGGGGGGCCAGTTGGTGTCATTCCAGGCATCGGGATGTGGGCCTATGATAAGTACTTCGGTTTTGTCTTTGTTCAGTTGTAGGCAGCTGCTCTTCATCCACCAGGTGACAGCTTCCATTCCTTCTTGAAAGTTGTGTTTGGATATGTTGGGTTCATTAGATTGGTAGAGGAAGAGTTGAGTGTCCTCTGCGTACAATACAATGTTGAGTACATGTGATCTGACGATGGATGCAAGTGGGGCCATGTAGAAGTTGAACAGGGTGGGGCTGATGGAGGCTCCTTGGGGGACTCCGCAGGTGGTCGGTGGGGTTCCGAAAGGAAAGGAGGAAGTCTGACTTGTGTGATCTGCGGGAGAGGAATGAGCGGATTCAGTCGAGGGCCTTGTTCCAGATTCCTGCGTCATGGAGTCTGTGTGCTAGGATGCAGTGTGAGACTGTGTCAAAGGCTGCAGCGAGTTGGCTGTTAACAGCTTTTTCAATTACTTTCACCGGGTACGGAAGTAAGGAGATTAGTCTGAAGTTCTTGAGGTTGGTGGGGTCCGCTGAGGGTTTTTTCAGGAGAGAATTGATCTCGGCTTGTTTACAGTCATCAGGTAAGGAGGCGGTCTCGAAGGAGCGGTTGATGTCTCATTGTAGCTCGGGCGATGATGTCTGCGGCTCTGTGGTAGATGTGGTGGGATCAGGGGTCGTCGGTGGCCCCGGAGTGGGTGGTCTTCATAATCTTTAGGGTGTCTTAGATGCTGACAGTGGTCCAGCTGTCCAGTGTTGGCTGTGTGGTGCAGGAAGCGGTGGGTGTGGGTTCCTCGTGGAAGTTGCTGTCATTGTCTTTATCATAGTTAGTCTTGATTTTGTGATGGAAGGAGGCGCTGAGTTTGTCGCAGAGGTCCTAGGAGGATGGGATGTCGTTAAACTCACTGTTGGGTTGGGCGAAATCTTTGATGATGCCAAAGAGTACTTTGCTGTTGTGTTCATGTGTGGAAATTCTGTCCTGGAGTGCTTTCTTCCTTGAGTGTCTGATGAGTTTGTGGTAGAGCGGTGGTGGCTGTTTTGTAGTTGTCGAGGTCCACTGAGGTTTTGGAGCTCCTCCATAGCTTTTCGAGGCATCTGCAGGTTCGTCTAGATTCCTGCAGTTTGGTGGAGAACCAGCTGGCTTTCTTGGTGTGAGGGTTGGAGGATTTCTTGAGGGGGGCTATGGTGTTGGCACAGTCGATGATCCTTTTGTTTAGGGTACGGGTGGCGGTAGTAGGGTCATTGTCTGAGGTGGTGGAAGTAGAGGGCAGCAGCGAGCTGATTGTCAGAGATCTTGTTCCAATTTCTGAGTTGGAGCTGTGGTGAGCGTCTGCAGGAGATGTTTGCTTCGTAGGTGAAGTGGATGCAGCGGTGGTCTGTCCATGGGCGTTCAGGGGTGTGGCTGAAGGAAATTGAGTTTTCTGCTGTGAAGGTGGGGCCCAGAGTGTTTCCTGCTGAGTGCGTTGGTCCTGGTAGGATCTGGATGATATGGAGGTTTTCTAGAAGGGAGGTGGAGTTGGGGTCTTGGCGGTTGTCGAGGTGGAAGTTGAGGTCTCCCAGCAAGTGTAGTCGGTGGAGGTGATGGCATGCGGGGTGATGATGTCGGTGATGGAGTCGGAGAAGGTGCGCTGGGTCTGGGAGGTCTGTAGAGGAGGGTGCCTCGGAGGGTGGTGGTCGGGTTGACCTGTATCTTGAAGTGGAGGCATTCCATTAGGTCTGTGGGCCCGTCAGTGTAAGTGCTCAGGTGGAGGTTGGCCTTGTGGGCGATGGCGATGCTACCTCCAGGCGGTTTGGGCAGTCCTTCCGGGTGAGTTTGTATCCTTCGGGGATGGCGATCGCAATGTCTGGTTCCGAGGTGTCGCATGTCCAGGTTTTGGTAAAGAAAGCAATGTCAGGAGTGGTGCTGTCAAGGAGGTCTTAGATTTCCGTGGCATTTCTGTGGAGGGAGCAGACGTTGAGGAGGATGCATTGCAGGGATTGGGCTGTGGTGGAGTTGTTGTTGGTCGGTGTAGGTGGGTCCTGGGTCTTGGGCAAAGTTGAGGGTTTGGTGGCAGTTTCAGCAGGTAAAAGGACCATGGGTGTCGAGATGTGAGGAGAGCTTGCAGTTGTTATTCTTGCCAACTTTAAGTTTGTGGAGAGCCACAGAGCTGTAACGTTGGCAGGTCGGAGGACAAGGGTTCCTGGCGCTTGTCGCGGATGGGCACAGATGGGCTTGCCTTTGGCGCACCTTCAGCGTGCTGGCGGTGCAGTGGCCGCCATTAAGTAGGGGTTGGGGAGGGCAGGACAGGGGTAACACGCGGAAGGGGCCGCAGGGGCAGCAGCGGCAGGAAAGCGGCAGAAGGGGCAGGACACAGAGGAAGGTTGCTAGAGAGTAGAATAAAGTGAAAATAGAGTACAAATAAGTGGATAATCCGGAGGAGAGTGGGAAGGGAAAGCAGACAAGGGAAAAAGACAAAACAGGAAGTAAAAAAGAAAGAATAGACACAGGCAAGGGCAGTCTAGTGGTGAGGCACAGGGCCTCGAACCGCGGTCTGCTGTGATCAGAGGCAGAGCACTGCCTGGTTGAGCTGCTTAGCTTGCGCTGGAAGAGCAGGAACCCAAGGGGTTCAGCAGTGGTAAGGTGCCCAGAATCCAATAGCCAACAAAAACAGGGTCAGAGAAATAGCAGGCAGAAGGCAAACACGTTGGGGATATACCTGCCGAAGGGGGCAAGTCTAACAATTCTGAATCCTGAAATGAAAAAAACATGAAGCGCTGGGGCCAAAGTACCATGAATTCTGGAATATAAAACACACCACAGCACATCCAGAATCATATTGTGCCACCAGTTATCGCTTTACAATTTAGAGCCATTAATTAGATTCACAATGCCCCTCATTTTCTGCTTTCACCATGAATTTATACTCCATCATTGATCCATTCTCGCAGCTCTGCGAATTCACATGAACTGTGACCCTTAGCATGCGCAGCTATCACGTCATTGAGCCATGAAAAGGACTCCCACGGCGCACCTCTATTCAGACCTGAGCCATGGCCGGCTATTCCAGTAATTGAGGCAATCAGAGGATTTGACTTGCGCCATTATCTGCTATGACTGTACTGGTAAAAGTACTATTATACTCTGTCTGACATGCACCAGGTATTCACTGGCCCTGGATCTAGGGATGCTGGAGGTGCTGCAGCACCCCCATAAATCTTGAAATAGTTTAGAAGGAGAATGCAAAATGAAGGTTTCTCACAAATGCTTTTGTCGTGTTTTGAAAGCAGCTTGCATCATATCCCCTATGGATTTGGTGGAGAAATGTTGCTGACCAGCACCACCCCTCCAAAAATTGCTCAAGCACCTAGGTAGTGCCATCACAGGAAAGAGACAGCTCTGAAAATGAATTTGTTTACATCCTTACCTAGAACAGACAACTGTCTAAGTTCTTGGCCAACTAGAGAGCTCTTACCACACGCCTCTATTCTGACGCTGACCAGGCACTCACTATCAAGTAAAGGAAACATTCATCAACATCCCATAATGTATTAGTAATAACGTATTGAGGTATAAATACCACTCCCACAATACCTCTAGGAATTGGCTTAGACCAATGATAACCAAGCCAGAGCGAAATAGTATACATGCCAGTATAATCTTGCATAGTTTCTGTTATTTCTTATTACAAATGCAACTGCTGTAATGCCTGCGATTAATTATTACGCCACATCACATAAAGAGATTTTATTTGCGCAAACATTCTATCATGGAGTGTGACAACAATGAGAAGGAAACACATGTGAGCAGCTGTTGTTAGCATTACTTGCGATTTCATGCTATTTTTAAGTGCAAAATGCCTTCTCACGTCCATTTTGGATGCAAGGTCCCGGGCCAGCATCGGGGAATTGTATGTATTTTCTTGCATTTTACATCATATCCGCAATAAAAAGTATTCAAGTTTCACCTGGGCTTATGTTAGCCCAGCTTTGAGAGATTCACAAGGCGCTCATTGCGCACATATGTACTGATAAACATTACGCATTGATACCTTGCAGGCCAGGTCGCGCCCCTACTGCCGCACAGCGCCACCTGTCTGCCAGCGCCTTACCCCCCGCTGCCGCTGATCGCTAGTTCGATCCTGCTGTGCCCCTGATCGTGCTGACTGCCTGCTTGACCCTGTATTTGTCCCCATTGTTGCCACTGTTATTGTGATTATCTGTGCATTTTGGTAAGTTCTGTACTTTTCTGTACCTGTTTTTTTGCCTTTTGCCCTCGCGTCCTGCTCCTCTCCCCCCTCCCCCCCTTTCTCTTCTGTACCCTCTGCCCATTTTCCCGCCGCTGCTCCCCTGCGGCCTGGCCCCGCTGCCGCCTCCCAGCTCCTCCTCCCTCCCTCCCTACCTTAAATGGCGGGCGCTGTGTGCCCGTGCCGCTGGCACACCAGAGGCAAGCCCGTCTGCGCCCGTCCATCCCTGGACCGCGCCCAGTGCCGGACCCCCTGGACGCCACGTATGCCACGACGCCAGACTCCGATACGACGCCAGCACTCTCCATGCACTCAACGCCGGACGGCACGCCACCTGCTTCCCGACCACCCCGAAACGCACCCATGGACATTTCACCTGCCGCAAATGCAGCTCCACCTGCGACAGAACCACCAATCCACCAAAGAACGAACCCAACCATCTCCGCTGCATACTCCTGAACACCCGCTCCGCACGCAAACACGCCGTCGAGCTCTGGGATCTGCTCAACACTTCCGCCCCAGATGTCGCCTTCCTGACCGATACCTGGTGGAACGACTCCTCAGCACCCGACATCGCCATTGCCATCCCGGACGGCTACAAGATCTCCCGCGGAGACCGCACCAACGGAATCGGAGGAGGAATAGCCATCGTCCACAAGTCCACCCTCAAGGTCTCCACACACTCAGACGACACCCTCAGCACCACCGAACACCTGAACTTCCGGATCCACACGACCCCAACACCACCCTCAGAGGAACCCTCATCTACAGATCCCCCGGACTCCGCCCACAGTTCAGCGACTCCATCGCCGACCTCGCCAGCACCCACGCACTCGCTTCCATGGACTACATCCTTCTCGGGGACCTGAACTTCCACCTCGAGAACAACAACGACGCCAACACCGCCACCCTGATTGACAACCTCGGCCTCAAACAACTCGTCACCGCACCCACCCAGACCGCCGGCCACACGCTTGATCCCATCTTCTCCACAAACACCCACGTCTCCTTCGACCACGTCACCGAAGTCCACTGGACCGACCCCTGCTGCGTCCATTTCACTTACGAGAAGCCCACCACGCACCACCGCACCCAACAGCTGCCTCGCCCCTGCTGGAGCAAAGTCACCGAAGACCAGCTAGCCACTACCCTCACCCAGAAACCACCCACCGACCCCACCGACCCAGACACCGCCACCCGCAACTTCAGACAATGGATAGACGAATGCACCAACACCCTCGCACCGCTCAAGAAACCCTCCAACAGCCACACCAGCAAGAAAGCCACCTGGTTCACCGAAGAGCTCCAGACCTCCAAAAGAACATGCCAGAAACTGGAGAAGAAATGGCTCCACGAACGAACACCGGACAGCCACGCAGCCCACAAGGATGCCACCCGCAGACAACACCACCTCATCAGATCAGCCAAGAGATCGTCTTTCAAAACCCGCCTGGTCAACAACGCTCACAACAGCAAAGAACTCTTCAGCATCGTGAAGGAACTCTCCAACCCCAGCGCCAACACCAACGACATCCCGCCCTCACAAGTACTGTGCAACTCGCTGGCCACCTTCTTCCATCGCAAGATCGCTGACATCCACGACAGCTTCAACATCTCGACCGCCCTGACAACGCCAGACACCACCCCCCCTGCGAACTCCACCTGCACCAACCGCCTGACCTCCTGGACCAACGTCAACGACGACGAAACACGCAAGATCATGAACTCCATCCACTCAGGTTCACCATCAGACCCTTGCCCACACCACCTATTCAACAAAGTAGACGCAGCCATCGCACCCCAACTACGGAAAGTAATCATCATCTCCCTCGAGACAGCCACATTCCCGGAAAGCTGGAAGCACGCTGAGATCAACGCCCTTCTCAAGAAACCCAAGGCGGACCCCAAGGACCTCAAGAACTTCTGGCCCATCTCCCTGCTTCCGTTCCCGGCGAAGGTCATCGAGAAAGTCGTCAACATGCAACTGACCCGCTACCTCGAGGACAACAACATCCTAGACCCATCCCAGTCCGGATTCCGAACAAACCACAGCACCGAGACAGCCCTCATCGCCGCCACAGACGTCATCAGGATCCAACTTGACAACGGCGAAACATCAGCCCTTATCCTCCTGGACCTGTCAGCCGCCTTCAACACGGTCTGCCACCGCACACTAAAGACACGCCTCCAAGAAGCCGGAATCCAAGAGAAGGGCCTGGACTGGACCACATCCTTCCTCTCCGGCAGAACCCAGAGCGTCCGCCTTCCCCCCTTCCGCTCTAAAGCCACCGACATCATCTGCGGTGTACCCCAGGGATTATCCCTCAGCCCGATGCTGTTCAACAGCTACATGGCCCCCCTCGCACACGTCGCCCGCCAGCATGACCTCAACATCATCTCCTACGCCGACGACACCCAGCTGATCATCTCCCTCACCAAAGACCCGCACACCGCCAAAACCAACCTCCACGAGGGAATGAAGGCCATCGCCGAATGGATGAGGAACAGCCAACTGAAGCTGAACTCGGACAAGATGGAGGTCCTCATCCTCGGAACCACCCCCTCAGCCTGGGACGATTCCTGGTGGCCGACCACGCTGGGAACAGCACCGACACCCACCGACCACGCACGCAACCTGGGATTCATCCTCGACTCCTCCCTCTCCATGTCGAAGCAGGTCAACGCCGTCTCCTCCTCCTGCTACAATACCCTCCGCATGCTTCACAGGATCTACAAGTGGATCCCCACCGAAACAAGAAGAATGGTGACCCAGGCCCTCATTAGCAGCAGACTGGACTACGGCAACGCACTCTACGCAGGAATCCCGGCCAAGCACCTACGATGACTGCAACGCATTCAAAACGCATCCGCCCGACTGATCCTCAACGTCCCTCGCCACAGCCACATCACCCCTCACCTGAGAGACCTACACTGGCTCCCCGTCAAAAAGAGGATCACCTTCAAGCTACTCACCCACACACACAAAGCCCTCCATAACACCGGACCAGCCTACCTCAATGGCCGACTCAGCCTCTACACCCCCATCGCCAGCTCCGCTCCGCCAGCCTCGCCCTCGCCGCGGTCCCCCACATCCAACGAACTACCTCCGGCAGCAGATCCTTCTCCTTCCTCGCGGCCAAGACCTGGAGCACACTCCCTACCCACCTACGGCAGACCCAAGACCTACTCACCTACAGAAGACTCCTCAAGACCTGGCTCTTCGACCAGTAGCGGCACACCTTTCCCCTCAGCGCCTTGAGACCCTCACGGGTAGGTAGTGCGCCTTATAAGTTCATTGATTGATTGATTGATTGATTGTGGTAACATTACAGAGGGCTGTCATTGTGCACCTCCACTCTAACCTGTACCAGGCACTAACATTCTGTTGAGAGGTCGATTTGGATTGGATTGTACAAGGAAGATGTCTCAGTGCACTGAATGTTTGCGTCTACCATTTCTAGTATTCTGGAGGCCATGAGTTTGAATACCAGCAAGAAATACTCTACCTTCATTCTTAATGAGGTGGGTAAATCGGGCATTATAAGCTGAATAATGATGCCAGCTGTTAGTTATAGTGCTTAGAAATCTTTTACTTATTAACTTGTTACCATCCAACTTATGCCAGAGAGTACCCAACGTCAAGCTGCCAGAATATAAACAACAATACAAACAGTGCATAACAGTAATAATTCATATTTCAAAGTGTTTTATTGAATTTTGTGGGAACAAATAATACAATTAGTACATAAGTAATATGCTGAGTATTAATAAAAAATAATAGATCATAAAATATATAAAGCAAGATACAAAACATACAATAAAACAATACAAGGCAATAATAATAGTTCAACTCAATAACTGGCCTGAGATCATATGTAGTGAGCTAGTCTGTAATATAGGGGAAAGAGGGAGAGAGCAGAAGGAAAAGGGAACCATTACTCACCAGGTGCATTGAGATACGTGCAACAACCTTCAGGGAACAGAGGTGCAAAGTGTGGTTGTAGGTGATTGTTAGAGGAAAAGCCACCGGCGGTTGCTAAGAATCCTTGAGGTTAATCCGTTGGATCTTAAATGAGAAAGTGTACACCCGTAGATCTGCCTAAGGTGGTTTGTTTGAGGCGACGAGGTTGTCTAATCTGACCCATATGTGATTAGCTGGAGATTTCCAAAGGGGAGTGTTGCAGGGAGATATTGTCTGTGCCTCTAATATGCAGGATTCAGTTAATCCAACATTTGAATGAGGCCTTACTTTGTCTTTCCAATTGTTTAGGACAATTTTAACTGCAGATGTTAGTAAGAGGTCCATAAGTGCCAAGTCTCTCTTGGATTCCTAGTTCTGCGTTAATAAAGCCAGCAATTAGTGAGGCAATTCTTTTTTTAGATGGCAATTAAATAAGGTGGATAAAAAAGTGAACACTTTGTCCCAAAAAGTAGATAGAGCTTTACAGTGAAGGATGAGGTGGGCTAAATCACCTACTTCTTCTTTACAGTTCCAACAAGTGGGCTCTGAGAGGAGGTGTTGTGCATGTAGACATGCTGGTGTTCAATAAGCCTTGTGGATGAGCCAAAGTTTCGTTTGTGACAAAGCTGGAGAGATTTTTTGATAGGTAACAGATTTCCATATTTGGGCCTATTGAGATTCAGCTATAGGTTTAGAGGAGTGTTGTTCCCAGAAGGAAGTGCGAGGATTTAGCACATTGGAGTTTATATATGTGGGAGACTTGGCCTCCCAATCTATTAATTTTATTATGAAGGCAGGGAGAGATGGAGTTGTTCTGTGGAGTTTGGATTTCGAGATGGCAGCTTTGATCTTAAGAAAGTTATAGAATTCAATTTTATCGAGTTTGTCTGTATTTTTGAGTTCCGAGAATGTCAAGCGATTTGATGAACCTTCTAGTTGAAAGTGGGAAGAAAATACCTTTATTTATCCATGACACAAAGTATAGGGGTTTACCATTGTATTTGATGTTGCGGTTGCTCCATAAGGAAGCAAGGTTTGAGTTTTTTATGCTTGTGCAGAGTTTCTTGTCTAGTTTTAAGAGAGAGGTTTTTGTGTTTTTAAAAATAGATTTTGATCTATCAAGTTTGGCCATATTGGTAGTTAATAATGTGAGTGGGTTTAGATTATTTAGGGTGGCCTTTTCTTCTTACAGCCACAATGGGTTGTAATTGTTAGGAGGGTAAAGCCAGTAGCAGCCTTGTTTTGCTAAGAAGGGAATTTGATAGGATTTAAAATCGGCCAGATTAACCCCCCCCTAATAATCTGTCTAGTCTGAGCTTTTTGAGGGCTATTCTAGCTTTCTTCCCCTGCCAAATGAATTTTGAAAGCAAGTTGTCTAGCTTGTGGTGAAAGTCTTCCATTAGTAGGAGGGGTAACATATTGATGAGGTAATTGATTAACAGTGTGATCATCATTTTTATTGTTTCAACAATAATAATTCTTAATGTACGTTAACAAATTACATCATCACACAAACTTAAACCAACAGAAAACCTATTGAGCGAAGAAATGACAGAAGGCATTTTAAAGCGCTATGTCAGGAATGTTATTATTATTAGTCTGAAGGATAATTATGAAGTCCAGGATTGCAGTGTTCACATGGGTAAAATGTGTACAGTACTGTATTAAGTTGTTGTTTTCCCAAATTGTGGTACTATTGAGAAGCAGCAGCGTCAGTAGACACACCCCAATGTAAACATGTTATTGGATGAGGATACCAACTGTTCAGTAACACGCATAATGATTGGCTGAAGAAGCAATAGACGTATGGTGGTAGGGAAGTGGGTGAGTCAGTGTTTTAACATTGGAAGATGGCATATGATTCGGATTTAGGTCGCCTTCATCATGTGAGATCCTTCTGTACAACTGCCACACCAGTGTTATTACTTTCTAATCAAAATAACTAGATTTACTAGGGAATGACTGACTGTGAGATGAAATAGTCCCATTTTCAGTTAGGAAGATCAGATATATATGTTGATCTATATTTTGAGTTTGGGCTCCCTACAAGATTGCAGTAATTAGTGATTCTCAGTTTCTGGCCGAATCAAGAACTGCAGGAATACCATACTTCTGATACTCCAACCTCCTAGAAATTTCGCAAGGTAAAATCTAGTGAAATCTGTAGGGCGGGTGAAGTTGCAGAAAATGGAAAACTACTGTGGAAATTGTATGTGATAATCTAGTTCCTACAGTTAATTCACTAGTTCTTACAGAATTCTTGTAGACAATTTAGACTACTGTGAAATCCCTGCTCCTGAAGTTACCAAAGATGATAATTTTAAGAGTAGGACTATAAATGCAATAGTCCCCATTACGTCTAAAGAGCTCTGAGACTAGGGTCAAAAATCCCAATCCATTGTTAGGTTATATACCTACAGTTATGTAGAAGGCAGCCAAGAGACGAGTTAGCAGCTTCTCTGGCAAAAGAAGAATAAAAGGAATCTCAGTGAGAATGCTAAGTTTTGGACTGAATTGTTCTGGCCTTAATGATCCCCAGGTCATTGTGAGGAAGATGCTCTCAAGTCCTGCGAAGGTGGTCATGGTAAAGCACATTTTGCATCAGAATCCTTAAAGGGTTGCTTGATTGCCTATTGGGTTATTCATTCCACTAGGGGCAAGTGGACAGTCAATGGATAGAATTTACAAAGGTGACCATTAAAACCAAGGGTAGCAAAAGGCAGCCAGAGGTACAAAAGGGAAATCCAGAAGTAGCAGCTTATACTCCTAGTAACACCCACTTGCTGTTCTTGAACTGTATTCATGTGCTCTGTACTATTGACCGATTTCCTTTCATACAAGAAGTGGTCACTCTAGAAAACTTACTAAGATTACAAATAAAATAATTTGTAATCACTAAAGGCGTACTGGTTCAAAAGATACAAAATTGGTTTATTTTGCCAAAATATTTTTGGAGATTCAAACAATGAGGAAGGAAACTTTG
Source organism: Triturus cristatus (assembly GCF_964204655.1). Taxonomy (NCBI): domain Eukaryota; kingdom Metazoa; phylum Chordata; class Amphibia; order Caudata; family Salamandridae; genus Triturus; species Triturus cristatus. Next base: position 155,372,012 of record NC_140580.1, read on the forward strand.
TAATCACATTAAGCAATGGAATGAGCAACTGCATGCGACAATAAATGGAGGAAGAGAGGTACAGAAGCAATGCAATGCATATGATTTTCAATAAACTAGAAAGACAAAGTGATGAGGTTGCTCCCCAAATAGATAGAAACTAGACTTTGATTGCTACCCTCTTCCTATGGAGGTGTTTGTTCAAGGACGCTCATTGGTTCAGATTCACTAATGTGCTGCTTGAAAAGCAAGCAGCATTTTATTGTACAAAGTGATTTTGTTAGCACAGCACAAACTTTACTTCCCATCAATTGGGGAGCGATTACAATGTCGTCTTGAAAGGCTTCGAACGGCATTCGATTGATACAAATCCGATTTGAACCCCGCCTTTCTGACCGACTTGAACACTTTTCCCAACGAGCGATTACGACGGTTGGTAAGCGTTCAGACTGTCCGACTCGGTTCCGAAAGGCATCTGGAGTAAATGAGTCGGTCGGAGACCAATCTTTGCGGTCTACGGATCGCATTTCCAGCCGAGCGATTAGGATGTCAGATTTGGACAGCCTTTCCGAATCGGTCCTTCTTAGATGGATCATCTGTCGGAATCTGACTTTGGGGGCCCGTAGCAGGCCCCCTTTCACCCAGGGTCCTCCGAATCGGGCCATTGGGTGTACCCATGGGTCCCCCTTCCCATGCATGCACATTGTGGCAGGCACCATAGGGTGCTCGCCATAGGGTGCAAGCTTTTCCCCAACAACCCCTTTTGTCAATGGGAGCCTGTGTTCTCGTTCGGAACACATGTTCCCATTGAAGTCAATGGGAATCCGACCGAACAATATTGGGAAGCATTGTAATCAGTCAGTCGGACTGGCAGAACCCGATTCGTTTGGAAATGATTCCGAAACTGATTTGGTCAGAAGAGTTTCCTAACGGGATCGTAATCGGTCCCTTAGTGATGAAGACATTACCTATGGAGACTTTATGAAGGTTGTGCTGTGCGCCCTTTGAGTCATGCAAATTATAAATTGTTCTGGGTGACTGCACCAGGCAATAAAACAAAGCACATAATTGCAGCAAAGGTGCATGAAAGGTGCTGGATGGGTGCTGATGAGTGAGATAAGTCATCACAAAACCATAAAAAGGGTGTACAGCGCTAGGAAACCCAGGCCAGTGATGGAGGAAGAGAAAGATTACATTTATAGATGAGAAGAATGAAATCATTAATAGTCAGATAACCAGAAATCAGGACAAAGGGTGTGTCTCCTCAGATCTACTATTTGCCAAATAAAGCACACCCTGAAACAACATGGGTAGGGAAAGAATGCAGTGGCACCAAAGCGGATGAACTCAGAAAGCACTGGCATAATGTGAAGGACTGCTCCAATGAGAAACTGGTGCGGAAAAGCAAGAGGCTGCTCTAATCTTCTTACATTTGCTGCGTGGAGTCCTTGCCAGGGCACAACAGGCCTTGAGGAAAGGTCAACTTCAGGTAAGCAATGAAACATACAATATTGTGTATATAAGACACAAGACACTTCATGATCATTTGTGTAAGTATGATCTCCTGACAATGTTCAATTGCATACCCTCCAAAGCATACAGGATTGATTTCCACCAAATGTCATATTCAGCCACTGGGCACACATATCACAGTGTAAGGGGGAGTAGGAGAGAGGATGCTTGCACTGAAAAATAGTGGCTATGTGAAGGGTGACATACTGTGATAGAAATGTGTCACATGTGCAAATTCATGCCTGCGTAAGTATCAAATAAATAAATGCTACAAGGCTATCTATGTACTAAGAAGCTGCTGTAGAACAGGTCAGAGCATGATAAGTTTTCGTACATGTGAACGTAAAAGAGTCATGCAACCGATGTGAAGGTAATGTTTGTGTCACCCAACACTTCCATGCAATGCAGAAGGAAATAGTTTAACACCGGAAAGTATTGCTATCATTCTACACTGTATGGGCACTGACCATTGCAACATTGAACTTTTCCATGCCTATCTTTTATAATTGAATAAAATACAGGTTATCTTGAAAGTTGTGCACGGTGTAACGGCATTTCACATTGCCACATATTCCACTTCATCTTTATAAAACCCCAAAGGTTAAAACTGTCATGTTGTCCTCTCACAGCATGATCAGATCCTGTAATTTGGTAACAGGATAATTGATTGCCACACCCATACAGACGTGGTGGTAGAAGGTTGGCTAGTAGCCATTCATGGAGATCCAGAGGACATACAAAGAAGCCTTAAGCCAGTGTGTGCCATGCAGTAGCACACTAAAGTTTTTAACCCTACCTCGCATAGATGAATTACATTTTGAAGAACTTGACAACTTAATCAAGGATGTAATTGGGCATCTAATGATGTCAATATGTCCCTAGTGACTTTTGGTGCCTCGTTTATGGGGTTTTGGTGAAGGGCAGTACAGCAAGGTGCGCTGCCCTGCATCAAAGTGAAAGGGCAGAAACGCACCATATTTATCTAATACCGTGCATTTCTGTCTTTCGCCCCTGCGCTGGCTCCGTTCCAGCAGCTTAGCACCAATACAGGCACCCTTGCACCATGGTTCAATGGTGCCTGTGTTTTTGGTAGGATTGTTTTTGTGCCGGAAGGGGCACCTTCCTGCACAAAAACAAACCTGGGAGTTTTTTTCCCCCTTTCTATGTTTGTTGCAGAATACAGCACACATGAAAAGAGGAAATAATTAGGTGAAATAAAATTATAACGTAAGGTTTTGGTGCATCCCCAGTTTACACGGTTTTGTAAAACTGTGGAGGTGTAAACATCCATGGGTGTAGCATGGGTACCCACACCGCAATGCCCATGGAACACCTCCCTAGTGCAGAGTAATGCAACGCAGCAATTTGCGCTGCCTTGCATTAATCCATATCTATGAGGCCATTCAAAGCCAAGCAAGGTGGCTTTGCGTGACCTTATAGATATGATTTTGTAGTTTGCACCACCAGAGCATCAGAAATATGCCCCTTGGCTTGAAGGCCTGTTTGCTCACAATGGAAATGCATAAGAGTGCCTGACAGAACAAAGCAAGCACGGTCCAGATGGCCAAGCCGCAAGGGAACATAAAGTAGTTTACACGCTGATGGTCATACATACGTGCCCTCATTGACTCACACGAAAGGAGTGATGAAACTGTGTCCTTTATCAGCCTCATCATCAATCATGGATTTGGACTGGATACAGAAAAGTACAATGTGTAGTGCAAATGACATCCTTGCATCACAAATTGCTTGCACATTTGTGGCTTCTGTTTACCTGTGCCATTTTAGCAGGTGGAAGGAATGTGAGGAGCATGCAGTTAAAGAGCCCCCTACACACGTGAGAAGTTAGTTGCTAATTGCATAAAAATCTTTTCTGACTTCTAGCTAATTAAGACCTAGTTTGAGGAATCTGAGGTTGTCTTGTGTGATGGACAGTACTGCCTCCAACACTCCAAGCAGGAATCCCGAAAGTGCATTTTGAAAGAGCGGATATTATTAAGCACATGTGCTCTGGTAGGAGCCTGATGTCAGTACATAATAATTTAATGTGCACTGGTTGCATGCAACATACAAGTAGTTGGTTGAAAGGAGTGTGCTATTTACAAGGAACTATAACATTAAGTCACTGCTTTGCCTTTGCCTTTATTTGAGTCACAATCTCTCTCTGCACATTAGAACCTCCATTGTAACTTTACTGGGGAAATGTGTTTTATGGCGTCTTCTATGTTGTTTGAAAAACTGTGCAGAATGTTTGCATCTATTTCCATTCTGCATAATTTTTTTATGAAATTTTCTTGGGCACATACTTATGCTACTTTTTACTATTTTAGTAGAAATGGATTAGCGTTGATCTCTATGAGTGTTTACAGTGCTCTTGCCCGAAAACATCCATTCTGCTTGCATTATCGGGGATGTAAAGGCTATGTAGCGCGAAGTGTTGTAGTGTTGTTTTTGACTGAGAAAAGATTTACTGCTCACATTTGTACTGATTTGCACCTCCTTGTACCACTTGCGTTGAGTCAGAGTAATAAATAACAACATCTGGGGGAATATATGATTATGAGCACTGGTGAACTCAAATCTTAGAGCCATGACAAAGAGGGGTCGATTCTGATGTCGTTCATAAGGGTTCTGAATCGGATTTGGGTTTGCCGAAACCGATCAGGGGCCCTTGTTTCCCATCGACATGTTCCCAGTTCCAAACAACCAAGTACAATGCCTAGAAACCGTTAGGGCTGACTGAATCAGTTCCGAAAGCCATTCGGACAGGTCGAGCCTTTCCGGAGCTGATTCGTACAGCTCTATGGACTTGGTTTCTGAACGAGTGCGTATGATGACCGATTCAGACAGCCTTTCCGATTCAGTTTGCACGGAACAAGAAGGCTGACGGAATCGGTCTTTGGGGGCCCGTAGCAGGCACCCCTTCACCCGGGGCTCTTTGAATCGGGCCCGTGGGGGTACCCATGGATCCCCCCTTCCCAACCATGCACGATTTTCCTCAGCCACTGCTTTCTTCAATAGGAGCCTGTGTTCACGTTCGGAACACAGGCTCCCATTGAAGTCAATGGGAGTCCAACCGAATCGTATCCAGATGCATACGGATACATCATACTTGCTCCGTCGGACTCCCCCGATCCGAGTCATATGGAAAGCATTCTGGAACCAATTCGGTCGGTATGCTTTCCAAACGTGATCAGAATCGGGCCCAGAGTAGATGAGCTAAGTAGGACTTGGGGAATAAAATAGGATTTAGCAATATAGGAATGGATGTGCTAATAAAGACTGAAATGAAGTGAAGTTACAGTCGGGCTGCGACTTTTAGGTTTTGTCGTAACTGATGTAGTTGACAATTTTCTGTCTATTCCTAAGAAGACAACCTTTCAATAAAATTGAATATGCTTATTTATTGTTATTGCCTAAGTTTTACAAACCTTTATGCTGCATCCTCCAGCGTGCACAAACTCCGAGTCCTGTGCGAATGCGGTATGATGTACCCCGATGCACACTGATGAGAAAAGAGGCCGATCTTTCCCCTTGCAAAGCCTTATATGCTGCAGCCCCGGGCACCACCTGATGATGTCACGGGCCACACTCATTTGCAGCGATAACGATGAGGTACTCTTTACATTGGCTCCTGCCCGTGGAGTGACTAATGCCGCCCCTCAGCTATTTGACCCTGGCACCTGTCTAGGGGCATATTTATGACTGCTTTGCATCATGCTTGCACCACACAACGTGGAACATGCATGACTCAAACCTCTCAATCATATTTATGAAGCCACGCAACGCCACTTTGTGTGGCTTTGAATTACTTCACAAATATGGAGCAATGCAGTAGATCGTAAATCGCTGTGTTGCGTTTCTCTGCACAAGGGAGGTGTTCCATGGAAGTTGAGGTGGGTGTTCCCATGCAATTCCCATGGTTTTACCAAACCTGGTAAACATGGGAATGCACCAAAAAGATGTGCCTCCCCAGGTGAGGTGCAACAAGGAGAAATATCTTTATTTCTCATCGTTTTTTCCCCTTTCTATGTGTGCTGCATTCTGCAGCACACATAGAAGGAGGAAAACATCTCTATGGATTGTTTTTGTGCAAAAGGTTGCTCCTAACTGCACAAAAACAAATCGGCATACAACACAGGCACCCTTACACCATGGTGCAAGGAGGCCTGCATTGGTGTTAGGCTGCCGAAATGGTGCCAGCGCAGGGGGAAAGGAAACAAATCCACTGTATTGGATACATATAATGGATTCCTGCCCTTTTCCTGTGACGCAGGGCAGCGCAGCAAAGTAACTTGTTGCACCTGCCTGTGCCACAGTTCCCATAAATATGCCCCTAAAGTTGCACTCTGACAGAAATGACCTGTAGAGTAGTGAATTACTGTAGGTCTAAGAACAAAACCGTACATTTGTTTTTGTTAAATATATTATATTGTTTTCTCAGATTACCAAAGACATCACATCAAAGTGAAGGGCTGACAGAGCAAAAAGAAAAACAGGGTAATCACACAATATTAACCAGTACTTTGTCTTCCCAATGTAATGACATGGTAACTAGGCCTGGGAAAAATTTCTATTATGCCGGTGGGATCTTGCATAATTTTTGTAATTTTACATTACGCTGCTTATGTGAAATTCCCCAAATGACACTATTATATTGAATTGCGTGATTGCACGCAATTCATGGTAAACATTTACACTCAGCAAATGGGAATAACATGAACAACGCAGTGACACCTTAAGGATTTCCGGGCCCTGGGCCATACTTATTTTGGGGGGCCCTGTTCGTGACAGCTTTGAATATATGATCCAATTTCAGCTCTTTCATGTCCTCTTTGGCCAGGTCACTGACATGGCACAGGCACAGGCACACTGGTCCAAATTCTAAATACAATTCAAAAAATACTCAAGGATAGTGATGTGTGTTTTCAATATTATTATTCAGCCGCAGTTCACTAATATTTTTGCTAATAATCTTTGAGACCCCCTGCTATTTCTCCTGTGTGAGGTCCTGGTTTGATCTAAAAGACACTGGGGCATATGTACAAGCCCGTATCACGACCACAATGTCACTTTTACCAACGTTGTGGTGGCGATAGGGGATGCGCCTTATGTACAGGGTAGCGTAACTCTGCCTTGTACATAAGGCCCCCTTTTACGCTATGGTTAGCGTGAAAGCTTTGGGGAGTGGGTGTTGCGGTGGGCGTTCCACCGCAACACCCATTCATTTTGATGCTGCCCCCTATGTACTAGGATGGCGAACATAGGAGGCAGACCAAAATTGAGACCAGGTAAATCCTGGTCTTAAGTTGTCGAAACGAGGAGAAATGCATTATTTCTCCTTTTTTTTGCTTTTTCCATGTGTGCTGCCTTGTGCTTTTATTACACATGTCCTACATTATTATCACGAACAAGACCTTTTTGTGGCTCACAGTATGAGTCACTGAAGCCAGGAGCACTACAGGAAAATGCTCCATAGTCGTCATCATCCTTTTCTTTGGCATCGTGTCTTTCACGTTACTCACATTATGCCCCTGGTGGCCTCTGCATTGACTCTACAGCCCTCAGTCATGGATGTTTGTAAAGTCTCTGGTTTTAAAAAAAAAACATTTTTGTTGCAAGAAAAGAAACATACAATAATCTTACATGTGCAGTCGGTAAATAGGGACTGGCTTACAAAAGCACAGCGAGGGAGCAATTCAGCTGGTTCTAACACATATAATAATGCCTCAGCCTTTCGTTGTATCATGCTCCTGATAACAATAGTCATCCAGGTTGTGAAATGACCTCGGATTCTTGAATATATGATGGTACAATGTATACCATTACAACGCGTAGTTTACAACGCAGACTTTACAACTGGACTGCCATTACAATGCATGTTTTCACAGTGCAAGCCATTACAACGCATGTTCATAGGGATACATAAAAAGTGCTAGTTACAACGCATACCATTACAACTCATACCAATGCAACAAATACCAAAACAACGCATAATAATTAAATGCTTTTAAACATAGACAGATGTTTCCCAAGACCGAATGGCAGTTGCAGTGGTCCCAAAGCATTCCGACTGCCATACTCATAAAAGGGCGGTAGGACTACTGGTGTGGCAGTACCCGACTACCACCAGACCTCCACCGCGAGTTTGGGGGTTCGATGGACCGCTAAACTCGTAATCAAGCCCTTAACCTAAATTGGGGTCTGAGTGTGTGAGAGCTGAAGCAAGGAACAGGAACACCGGCACCTGCAGTAAAGTAACTTTTGCAATGCACTGCTTTACACTTGCATTAACAATTAAGGTATTAACAATGAGGAAAAAGTACTTCACACTGTATTATGCTTTAAAAACCCCCTAACATATTTGGCATTGGCATCAAGGCAAACCGTGCATGACACCCTCAAGAAGCAGCAGGCTCTCCTGCCACTCCATGAGAGAGAGAGAGAGAGAGAGAGAGAGAGAGAGAGAGAGAGAGAGAGAGATGTATGTGTGAGTCTTAGTAATATAGCCCCTCAGGAGAGCAATACACAGCAGGTATTCACTACAGGGACATAACACACGATGCAGTAATTATTGCGTTTCTTCCAGCTTTTCTTTCTAGGATTCCCCTATTACAGTGAGTTCCAAAAGATCACATGTTGTCCTAGTGCCTGGAAATGAATGCTTGTGGAAACAGAATATCAGATGAATGACGAATGTCAACTGTAAAATACATCTGAAATATGAAGTGGGTTGCTAGGTTCTGTTAGACTCTCACACAGAAAGGCTCAATTTAGCAAGCTGTTAAGGACAGGACCCAAGTTTCCATGTATTAGCTACGCCATTAGTTATAGCCTATGGTACCTATACATCTTTCTAATATTTGCGTAATAGGCCACAGCACTTTTCGAGATGCCCCACGCTGCCTTTAAAGAAACAGCCCACCTTATTCACTCCTCCCACAGCACCGGGATGGTGGCTCTAATTCACCACAAAATATTCCTTGGCTGCCTCAAATGCTGGTATGCCCTTATTCAAAGGGCTTCAAAGCCACCCAATCCCTGGTCTGTAAGTCTGAATATTTATGAACGGAAGTGACAGCAAGGCATTGTTGGCCCAAGGAATATGGAAATAACCTATTAATCATTCATGTGCCTTGTTTGAGTCTGTGGTCGCAGGTGCGCCCACCTGCAATTAGTTTTGAGGGCCAGGACTCGTTACTCATTCATCATACTTTGCCCCAGAACAAGAGAGAGAAAGGCATAAAAGGGAGAGGAAGACAATGTCAGAAAAAAAATGAAAAAAGAAGAAAGGAGGGAAGGCAAAGAACCTGCAGGAGTGAGATAAAGACACAGGGACGGCAGGGTGGGAGATCAAAGAGGTACGAGATGGAATCAAGACTAGACAGCTTTGGTATTTCGCAACCCTGACATTTATCAGCGCCGACCGCGGGGTTCTGAGAAAAGCTTTGGGCACCTACCCTTAATATTTTTCAAATTTACGCACTGGGCACCTTTTACAGAAACTACATTAACGCCTTTAGAAAGTTCAAGGAAAATGAGATTTCCAAGTACAAGGTAAAAGATCTAGTAAATTGAGCTTTCAAATGTTTTGAAAGAGTGAGGCTTCTGCCCAAGAAGCCATGAATGATACAATGGAGCGAAAAGACAAGTCTTAGAAGGGATCACAGTGAAGGGAGGTTCTTCCATTCATATTGGTTCCACACTACAGCACCGCCTGCAGATTGGTTGCCTGCCTTCCTCTTCCCTCGCACTTTCATCTGTGGATCTCTCTTGTTCTGTTGGAGGTGTGAAGTCGCTTCGCCTCTTTATGGGGCGGCAGCATCCCTCAATGGCGGAGCATTTTTTGTTGTTTTTGTTCGCTCTGCGTCAGCGAGGGCCGCGCTGTGCGAGCAGAGCGGCCATGTCCATTATTGGGTCTCTTTCATCTCCCACCAGCATTCAGCAGCAATTCAGGCACTCGGTTGCCAAGACAATGACATTCACGTCGTCCATTTGAAATCGTTAAGTTGGGCCTCGGAGAATGTGACATACGCTCCATCAAAAGCGACTCTAAGAGGAGGGGGCAAGACAGCTAAAGAGAGAGATAACAAGTGTGCTAGAGACAGAGAAGCAACGCCGAACTTACTATTCTTCCACTTACTTTAGAACGAGGCATCTTTGTTTTCAGTTTTGTGCTGCTCTGTAATTCTGGAGTGAAACATTTAACACCTGGAAAATGTTACTCACGGGTCCTCACCACGCATCCGATTAAAACTAACACCAAGGGGCAGATTTATGTTTGGAGCTGCGTCGCGCTTGCGACGCAACTCCAGCAATGCGCCACTTTTACGGCACAGATGCGTGACGCATCTGTGCCATTTTTGCCCCATGGTGCGCCGCATTATAAATGCGGCGCATCCATGATGGCGGAGCTGGGGCGCAAAATAACTGGCGCATCCCTGCTGATATGCAGGGATGCGTCAGTTATTATAAATATGCCCCTATGTTTTTTCCCAGTGTAATGAGTATCACCTATTTTGGGGACTATCATGCAGATTTTGTCTCTTAAAGAAGCAATTCACTAATTATTTGGCATACTTGGCACCAGCTGTCAAATTAATTTTTTTCTGCAGTGCTTGGCTGTAATAAAACATGGTCACCAGTCACTAAACATATCAATGAATACCAATCATTCCTAGTGTCAACCTCCCTTGTGAATGATGGCTGTAAATTCAGCTTTTGCCACATATGTTGTAAGTGCTGATATGTTTGCATGAAATAGTGGGTGTCATGGGCAATGGCAGATATTTTTCAGTCGCCCCTCATGTTGTAAATGTCACCGGTGCATTTTGTGGAGAATTCTGGTGCAAATTCAAATCCGTATTGTATTTTCTATAGCGCCCCTAAGGTAAACAAACTTTACAACGCAACTTTTACAACGCACTACCATTATAACAAAACTTTTACAACGCAAGTGGATTTACAACGCATGCCATTACAACGCAAGTCTTTACATCGACTTGCGCTAGATGGCGTGCTAACATTACAAATAGTGTAGTTTACTATCCCAACACCTTCCCTACTGTTAAGTGGACTGGAGTTGGAATAGTAAATTACGCTTTTCTAATGTTAGCACGCCATCTAGCGCAAGTCGATGTAAAGACTTGCGTTGTAATGGCATAGCGTAGTAACATCGCAGTCGTTGTAACGACCGCGATGTAACTGCACATGTTGTAATGACTCGCGTTGTTACATCATACATCCGCCCCAAAGCATGTGGGCTTTTGGCCGCTTTAAGCTTTTACCAGTGCTCTATTGAAAAGCTCTTGATATTAGCCTCATTAGCCAAACATAATTTCCTAATGTTGCTATTGGTTCATCTGCAATGTCACCAGTAAAACCTGGCTGCAATTACCACATTTTTTGCTGCAGTTTGGAATTTAAGGCTGTGTGTAACTGGGCCTTGAGGCTCTAATTAAGACATTGATCACTGTATTCGGAATATGATGTCTGTACCTGGTATGTGAAAGCGGGCCCGAAGTGTCATAGCTGCAAGCTTGGCATTTCATTCCAGCGCGGTACTTACTACTGGCGCTAGGCAGCTTTTTTTCCACCAGTGCAGGGGAAACACAGGGATGTAATGTATTCTTGCAAATAGAGCGCATCCCTGCATTTTAAAAACTGTCAGAGCGCGGCACTGCTGAATATGGCGCATCCGCAGTGCTCTGAAATTTTATGTAAATATGCCCCCTGTCTCTTTTTACAACAGCAAATGGCTGTTTCTCCAGTGGCGTACCAAAATCCCTACCACCAAATAGGTGGCAACATCATTTCTAATGCTGACAGTGAATTCCTTTTCTGCATAAAGGATGGATCACAAAATAGCGTTGAATTGCAGTATTCAATGTCCTAGGCGATAAGTAATGCGGTGCTCGGTGCAAACACCTTTTACAACACTAGTAGAAAGCCTTCTAGAGGGGCTCATTTGTTACACGACTGTTGCGTATATTTGCTGTTCTTAATTTTGCTGTGGTGGTCTTAACTTGGAATCCCGTTTCATGTACCAACTGCAATTTGCACTGGAGCAGAATTTGCCCCATGGTCGTAAATCCGGGCCATTATTCTATAAAAGTCCCACAAGAGCTCCCATACCATGCTGATACGGCCCACATTTCTATACCCGCAGCAGCACCTTCGTGCTCTGTGTCCATTTGTACTGAATTTCACAGTCGCACCCAACTCTAAGCGTGGTTAGCAGATGACCAGTATAAAACGCTCATACCTCTGGAAACCACGACCAGTCCTCGTATTCTCTTTGTACCGTACTCAAACTCGCATATTTATAAATAACATATATGCCCGTCTGCAATTAAAATTCTTCAAAATAAAGCAAATGCCTCTGCCAGGGCACAGGTCCAAGTGCACCGCAGCGTTATGGGGGAGGGGGAATCCAAGCCCTGACACTCAAGTCAATGCATGCAGGAATCTGAGGGGTATATTCACAGGAACGTGTGATAACTACCGCAAGAGTAGCTTAAAGCAACTCTCAACATCGCAGCCCATCGTGGGAAAATAACCCCGTGTCAACGTGGAATTCACAACAAGGCGGTACCATGCAATAGTCTGCCGAAACCACGGACATTGTCTGCAATGCAACCATCTCGATGGAGATAAAAACACAAACCACAACACAAAAAAACCTGCGATGAGGAAATCAGTGATAAGAGCGCCAGGCCTGCAACACACACCTGGCAGGCAGGAAAAATCACCATAAAAGTAGAAAAAAACACCCAAACACAAACTGACCAACACACAAGCACCATGGAGGCAGCCGGAGCAGGTGCAGAGGACGAGTGCAACCCCACAAGCACCCCAGACGACCAGCCCGGGCCCTCGGGGACAGGGAAGGGCAAGGACAAGAAGAAGAGGAAGACGAATTTCAGTCCGCAGGCGAACACTATCATAGTCACGGAGGTGATGGAACACCATCAACAACTGTTCGTCACCTCCAACTGGAATATGGCGGGACATCGTGGACAAGGTGAATGCCGTCGGAGAGCACAAGAGGACAATGGACGAGGTCAAATGGCGATGGAATGACATCAAGCGGAAGACCAAGGAGAAACTTGCAGCCAACCAGAAGGCAGCAATGCAGACTGGAGGTGGGGGCCCAGCGCCACAGCTCATGCTGGATGACATGGAGGAGCTGGTGGCAACAGTCATCAGCGTGGATACAGTGGCCAGAGTCGGGGGACCGGACACTGCTTGACAGGACACAACACAACCGCAACAGGGTGAGTGACCACCAGGTAATGGGGGGACGGGTGGAGATGGCCATGATGGCACACATGCACAATCAAGCAGAGCACATTGCACAACCTCAATGACTCTGGGTCATCGCCCAGATCCACAGAATGATACAATGTACAATGCCATGCTGTCTGAATGTCAACATGTACCATGAGGCTACATACATGTGGACACATTGCAATACACCATCTCCCCTTCACATTGCAGGGCCACCATGAACACCCCCTGCAGAGCAGTCCCAGCCACTCTTAACTGATGACGAGGAGGACAACCCCAGCATTGACACCCAAGCCCTCCTAGACATCATTGACATCATCTGCGACTCACCTCCAGGATCAGGGCTGACCAGCTGCATCAAGGAGACCCCAACCACCACCCAAACCACCCAGCAGGAAGCACCCATGGCCCGGCAGTCTCCCAAGACCCCCAGGAACAATACACAGCCTTCCAAAGCCGTGTGCTGGAGGCCGAGAGGGAGACGGCTGAGCAGGTGCGGGTGGGGCTCGACCTCATGGCCACCAAACTGGACGCCATCCATGGCTGTCTAGGCCCGCTCCATGGTCTCCAACAAGCCATGACTGATATCGCCGGAGTCCTGACGCGGAGAGAAGAACAGCTGTCCGCTCAGAGGGGCACCAGCGATAGCAGCCGTGAGCTGGCACACATTCGAAGGCTCATGGAGGACATGGTGCGGATGTAGACGGAAAGGATGGCAGCCACCACTGCATATCAGCGAAATGTAGCTAGGATCTACCATGCCCTGCAGGCCATCATCATGGCATTGCTGCCACAAGGCGTGGCGGTGATGAATGCTGCTGCCCCCACACCATCCACATCTCCGCCCCCTGGTGTCTCTGTGCCTCACTGTGTGGCAGGCGTATCTACTCCGGCACCTGATGTGTCACTGCCACACAGTGGGGCCAACAATCCTCTTCCGGCCCCTGATGTGTCAGTGGCACACTGTGCCGCAGCCGGTACTGCAACACCCACACATGGGGCAGAGCACACATCCGGGGACAAGGACGTGGATGGGTTTGTGATCAGGAGGCACTAGCATTCATTTCCGTCACCTGGCCTGTTTCTGCTTGGTGCCGCACATGGCCTCATGACCTTCCACTGACCCCAGATACACTCCGATGTACTCACCTTGGACAGCGACATGGACTGCCATATCCTGTTTGATGACCAATGACACGTCGACCAGACTGCGGACTGTACCCTTCCTCTTCCGCAGTACTTGTCATCCCCAGATGGACTCTGGCTGGCCCTCCACGGGCCCATACTGTGTAGTGTGCCCGGCATTGCCCTGTACCGCTCTAGCTGCAGAACTGCACTGGATGTGCAATAAACATCCAGTGATGCACTGCTGTGTCATGTTTGTCATCATTCATGTATGAATGTGTGGATGAATGTAGGGACAGTGATTACCCTTGCGTCAATGATGCTCATCCTGTGGGATGCCAATCAGAGGGTGCTACATTGCATATTGTGTACCGGGTCCTGTGAACACTACAACAGGGACACACGCATCAGTCACTTCCATGTCTGGATATGGACTGAACCATGCCCAGACCCCACGAGTCATTGTTTCAAGCTCTGAGCTGGGCTGGCGTACAGCAGGCCAGACCACTCCGCTAACGCTCCAAGGGGGGCCCTCATTGCTACCCGTTGCAGGTGTACTCGCTGGTGGTGTGCAGGTCACTGGTCTAGTTGTCAGCATGTCATAGCCACTCCCTGAGGGCAGGTTTGCACGCACACCACACCCATCCGACATCAGGCCATGTGACTCCGCCAACACAAGGGGCCTATGATGTCACATTGCCCTCTGCTGGTGGTGACTGGATGATGGACCCTCTACGGTTCCCAATCATAAAGGGCCCATGAGTTGTTGCGCACAGGGTTAGTGGCACCCAAGGCCTTGCGGCTGTCACGGGCCTACCACTACGTGGCGCTGACTGGGGTTGCACAGGGTTAGTGGCACCCGAGGCCTTGCGGCCATCATGGGCCAACCACCACGTGGCGCTGACTGGGGTTGCACAGGGTTAGTGGCACCCAGAGCATTGTGGCTGGCACAGGCACCCCGCCACGGGACGGTGACTTTGGGTGCACTGAGTCAGTGGCACCGTAAGCTGCTGAGCGGGTGTGCAGCCTACGATGATGCTCCGCCCCGGCGGTCCGGACAGCTCAGGTTTTGTGTGCCCTGCTGGACCCCAGTGTAGGCCAGAGCCAGCATGCAGCGCGGGCCTACCACCACGTGGCGTCGCTTCCGGAATCCCAGAGTTAGTGGCACCCATTGGGCTGAGCGGGTGTGCAGCCTGCGATGATGACGGGTGCACTGGTATGTCCTATGCCAAGACCCAGCACCAAATGTGAGACCTGGTGGCCTGCAGAGCGTGGCTGCATGGTGTGAGGGTGCCATGTCCGTGGGCCCCGGACTTGTGGCTTGCAGTGGCACGTGGTGGGACCTCCTGTCTACACGCTAGTGGCGAAAGGTGAGCAGGGAGGGCCTGCTCCGATGGGCGACGGGAGGGGCTGGGGTGCCTCTGCCTGGGTGTGCATGGGTGGGCAGGCGATGTTATCTTGTGCAAGTGTGTGTACTATGCCAATCATGTTTCTGGACTCTGTTTCAGATGATGGCTCTGTCTCAGATGTGTGACCTGGTGTACTGCTATATGTACCGGCAAATGGTTGGAGACAAACCGGTGGCAGCAGGTGAGCAGTGTGGCCTGGGTTTCGCAGAGGCAGCACTCTCTCTCTCTCCCTCTCTTATTCTCTCTCTCTCTCTCTCTCTCTCTCCCCCTCTCTTATTCTCTCTCTCCCCCTCTCTTATTCTCTCTCTCTCCCCCTCTCTTCTTCTCCCCCTCTCTCTCTCTCCCTCTCTTCTTCCTCTCTCCTTCGCTTTCTCTCTGTCCTTTGATGTGTGCAGGACACACCTTCTCATCATGATTTTTGTCTTGCAGGCTGTAACCTATGGATTGTCCAGAGGGGAGCCGCCATGTGTCTTTATTTCATTTCAGTGTTCATTTTAATAAAGTTTCATTTGTTGCTTCGAAAGTGAATGTGTGATGCTCATTTCTGTGATGACACATGCATGTCACCAGTTGTGATTGTGCGACATCAAGCTGGTTATTTTGTACATGTTTAGGGGTAGCTGATGTGGCATGTCTTTGGTCAGGGGCGGTGCCGGGGAGGGGGGATCCTGGGGGTGGTGGCGAAGGGTGATGTTGCACTTTCGGCTCTCCGGGCTGCATGTTCAGTCGCCCAGGTGCATCTGTTGTTCTTCAGGTGTGGCTGTGGGCTGTGCTCCCTTTTGTGGTGCAGGCTGTGGTCGGACTTTGCACCAGGTCAGAGCAGGTGTTATTTTCCTGCTGCTAACACGCCTTATTGCCTGTTTTGTGTTCTTATCGCAGTTCTGTCTGGTCGTTGTGAATTCTGTGGTGTGGTGTTGACGCGGCTTTTTGCACGGGGACGCCTACTCTGTATCTCATTAGTGACAGTTACGGGGGTCATCTGTGGTGATGTTTTTTGCGGCTGCTATCGCGGGTAAACTGGTGCTGTGGGCTGTTAACACCAGCTTGTGATTGGGGAGATAAGTTTATCGCAACTTTGGCTGCGATAATGTGCCGTTAACTTGGTGATAGATCCTTGTGAATATCCCCCTGAGAGTGCAAACCTGTGTGACTATTTCTCATAATGAGGACATATTAAGTTAGTGGTCACAGGGTTCATTCGCTCAAAGTACTTTTTAATGTTTTGTCTGCGGGTTATTAAATGTGATGGATGTGTTAAGCTTCTTCCTGGTACTTGACAATTTCTTTCTTTGAGTTGCAGAGTACGTTGATGTGGGATTTATTTTAGAGAACTGAACAGACTAAAGGAAGAAAAGCCAAGTGGCTTTAATGTGGTGGATGTGCATCTATATTTGAAACAGCAGCTACAAAAACATGAGCATTATACCTTAAAAATGTTTTTCCACCCACACAGTTCTTGAAATCAACAGGAACGTTAATGGAGAAAACTGCAGAAGCTTTCTGAGTTCCAACGGATAGGACAAACTCCCTCTAAATCTAAAAAACACAACTTAAAAATCTGACAACTTCTTAACAAACATCTATGGTACATTTGCTGTAATCAAAGCCCATCCTGTTGGCAAGTATTTGAAAATCTTGGGGTTATAAATGTATAAATGAATAAATGCATACATTAATGCTAATAGATATCATCGTGGAATTTTTTTTTTTTTTTGGGGTGTGCCATTATTTAGAAAACTTAGGGCCAGATGTAGGTAAATGTGAAATACCGATTTCTTACTACCGAATTTTACCGATTCGGTATTAAGAATTCGGTATTTCCGATGTAGGTAAAAATTCTGTAATTTTAACCGAATCGGGAAAAATCTGGAAAAAAATACAGAATCCTTAATACCGATCGGTATTACCGATTCTCAATTACTGAATCGGTAAATACCGAATCGGTAATTCAAAATTCCTGCAATTGAGGAATCAGCCAATCCTGTGCATCCTATTTACTCCCAACAAGGAAGTGGCCACACCCAAGCAGCTGCACTGAACCAGAAGCTGTTGGAGAGGCAGGCAGCAGAGAAAGACAAACAGGAGCAACTTTACTACCTGACATCAAACACCAGAGTGGACAGCCAGGACAGGGAAACTGATGGTGCAGGAAGGAAAAGAAAAATTAAATTTAGTGAGAGGGAGCTGGAGATCTTAATTGAGGAGGTGGCAAAGGAACACACCAAGCTATTTGGTAAAAAATCACTACAAGTGCATGAGTTACAAAAAAGAAAAATATGGATTGGAATCTAGGACCTCATTAATTCCATAGGTGTGACCCACCGTGACGTGGACGACCTAAAAAAGAGGTGGTATGACCTCAGGAGTATGGCGAAGAAAAGCATGTCTGAAAGGAAAAAGCAAGCAAACCTGACAGGTGGAGGAAAAAATAGAGCACCTGCACCGACTGCCCTGGACCTGCTTGTGGAGTCCACCATTGAGCATGAGAGTGTCAGCGGCATCGGGGATGCAGACAGCTCAGCCAGAGCTGCAACCAAACAAGGTATGATGCATGCACACCAAGCTGCGCCCCCACTCCCTAACCCCATTCCCCAATGAGGCAGTGTGAATCCCACTCCAGTACAGGTTTTACTAAACACCAGCAATGCATTATGGGAGATGTAGTCAGTGTAACACCTATCATAACAGTCAGCCCACTGTACCCAAAGGCATGTGACGCACATCAGCGATAGGCAAGCAGAGGACAGTCAGATTTATTGGCAGATATTAAATTTATTTGTATGCAAATGCTGCCAGACAAGTGAACTAATATACAATCTGTCTCCACAGGCGAGACATCGCGCAGGGCTGCACCAGGCAAGGCAGGAAAGGCACCCGGAGAGATAGAGCAGAGGAGGAGGATGTCATTTCGCCTGCCGGCCACACCAGAACACCACCACCGTCAACACCACCACCATCAACACCACCACTACCGGCATCAACACCGGCATCACAACCGGCATCACCAGCAGCGTCACCAATGCCATCATCGCCAAGACCCAGGAGGCATGCAGTTGCCAGCCTCCAACAGATGGAGTTGTCTGACGAGGACTGCAGGGGGGAAGAACAGCCAACGGTGCCATGTGATGGCAATAATGCCGGTACACAGTCCCCTACAGAGCGTCCACACACAGGTGCCAGACGCCGCAGGGCTAGGGCACACAGTCCAGCTTCGCAGGGCGAGGGCGAGGATCAGAGTGTCTATGCAGGTCTGGAGGTGAACATGTTGAAGGTGCAGCGCCTGCAAGGAAAGGTGATCAGATCAGTTCAACAGCAGATGGGGCACATGACGGTAAATAGACATAATATCGAAAAAAAATATCGAGTGGACAGAATATCGAGTTTTAAATATAGAATGGACAGAATATCGAATTACCAAAATATAGTGGTGAAGAATATCGAAAAACAGGTAAGAAATATCGATTGCAATAATATAGAAGTAAATAATATCGACAGTCATAATATAGTTGTTAAAAATATCGAATTTTTTATAGTGTTTTAAGTGTTAGTATATGTGTTGAAAGTATGTATTAATATTGTAATGTATGTTAGAATATTTTTAAAGTAATGAATTTTATTTTATTTTATTTTTGTGTAATTTAATTCCGTAGCGGGTTGTGGGTTTATAGGGGAGTAGGGTGGGAAGTAATTTAATTATAATACATTAAATAATAATATATTGGAATTATTAATAATTTTTAATTTAATTTTGCGTTTTACTTCTGTAGCGGGTTGTGGGTTTATAGGGGAATAGGGTGGGAAGTAATTTAATTGTTATTAGTTAATTATTAATTGTTATTGAAAATTAATTGGTTGTTGATTAATTATTAATTGGTAAATAATTAGTATTAATTGGTAATTAATTTGTATTAATTGTTTAATTGATAATTATGTTAATTGTATTTATTTAATAATTGTAGTGGGTAGTGTGTTTATAGGGGAATATGGTGGGAAGTAATATAATTGTAAATAATTAATTATTTAATTGATGTGTGTATATTGTTAATTAATATATCATTAATTTAATTTAGCGTTTTACTTCTGTAGCGGGTTGTGGGTTTATAGGGGAATAGGGTGGGAAGTAATTTAATTGTTATTAGTTAATTATTAATTGGTATTGCAAATTAATTGGTGGTTGATTAATTATTAATTGGTAAATAATTGGTATTAATTGGTAATTAATTTGTATTAATTGTTTAATTGATAATTATATTAATTGTATTTATTTATTATTTGTAGTGGGTAGTGTGTTTATAGGGGAATATGGTGGGAAGTAATATAATTGTAAAAAAATAATTATTTAAATAATTTGTGTATATCGTTAATCAATATATTATTAATTAATGATTAATTGGTATTATTAGCATTTATTAATGTTTGTTATTGAAAAACAATTGGTTGTTAATTAATTATTAATAGGTAATTAATTAAACAAAAATATATTGGTATTTATAAATAATCAATTATTAAATTTTGTGTGATTGGTAATTAATTGTAATACTTGTTTTGGTATTAATAATTAATTAATTGTTAAGAAAATATTAATTTATTATTTTCCCTACTTTTGCACTTACTTGAGTGGGAATAGTAATTTTTACCCTACTGCTTTGCAACGCTTTCCCTACTGTTGCACTCTCTGGAGTGGGAATAGTAATTGTTACCCCTACGCTATCCAATGCTTTCCCTACTGTTGCACTCACTGGAGTGGGAATAGTAATTTTTACCCCTACGCTATCCAACGCTTTACCTACTGTTGCACTCGCTGGAGTGGGAATAGTAAATTTTACCCTCCCGCTATCCAATGCTTTCCCTACTGTTGCACTCTCTGGAGTGGGAATAGTAATTTTTATCCCTACGCTATCCAACGCTTTCCCTACTGTTGCACTCTCTGGAGTGGGAATAGTAATTGTTACCCCTACGCTATCCAATGCTTTCCCTACTGTTGCACTCACTGGAGTGGGAATAGTAATTTTTACCCCTACGCTATCCAACGCTTTACCTACTGTTGCACTCGCTGGAGTGGGAATAGTAAATTTTACCCTCCCGCTATCCAATGCTTTCCCTACTGTTGCACTCTCTGGAGTGGGAATAGTAATTTTTATCCCTACGCTATCCAATGCTTTCCCTACTGTTGCACTCTCTGGAGTGGGAATAGTAATTTTTACCCTCCCGCTATCCAACACTTTCCCTACTGTTGCACTCTCTGGAGTGGGAATAGCAATTTTTATCCCTACGCTATCCAACGCTTTCTCTACTGTTGCACTCTCTGGAGTGGGAATAGTAATTTTTACCCCTACGCTATCCACTGCTTTCCCTACTGTTGCACTCACTGGAGTGGGAATAGTAATTTTTACCCCTACGCTATCCAACGCTTTCCCTACTGTTGCACTCACTGGAGTGGGAATAGTAAATTTTACCCTCCCGCTATCCAACGCTTTCCCTACTGTTGCACTCTCTGGAGTGGGAATAGTAATTTTTATCCCTACGCTATCCAATGCTTTCCCTACTGTTGCACTCTCTGGAGTGGGAATAGTAATTTTTACCCCTACGCTATCCAACGCTTTCCCTACTGTTGCACTTACTGGAGTGGGAATAGTAAATGTTATCCTCCCGCTATCCAATGCTTTCCCTACGTTTGCACTCTCTGGAGTGGGAATAGTAATTTCTACCCCTACGCTATCCAACGCTTTCCCTACTGTTGCACTCTTTGGAGTGGGAATAGTAATTTTTACTCTCCCGCTATCCAACGCTTTCTCTACTGTTGCATTATCTGGAGTGGGAATAGTAATTTTTACCCTCCCGCTATCCAACGCTTTCCCTACTATTGCACTTACTGGAGTGGTAATAGGAAATTTTACCCGCCCGCTATCCTACGCAGAAAATATTGAATATTTTTAATAAATATTACGTTAATTTATATGTATTAATTTTTTTTTTACTTACATTAATTATTTATTAATTTTAATGTTATTTAAGTATTTTTAAGTATGTGTCAGTTAATTATATGTATTATTTCATTAATTTTACATTACTTTTAAAACATTTAAAAAATTCGATATTTTGACTAACTATATTATTTACAACGATATTTTGGATTCTATATTTTTGTATTTTCCTGTTTGGAGATAGGGAGTCGATATTTTGGTATTCTATATTTTGGCATCGATATTTTTGTAAGTCTATATTTTTGTAGTCGATATTATGTCAGTGATCCGCACATGACAAGACACTTGCAGTGCATAGAGAAGGGCATCTGCACAATGAACACAACACTGGCTGAGGGAATGAGGGACATGACTGAGGGCATGAGGGACATGTCCGACTCAGTGAGGCTGCTTTGCAGCAAGATGGACGATGACAGAATGGCAAGGCGCAGGGAGAGGCAGAAAATGGAGAACTACACCAAGACGGTGAACCGCCTCTCCACTGCCACTTCTCTGCTCTGCAGGCGCTCGGTGGCTATGCAGGAGGAGATGGCACACTGCAGCCGGGATGTGGCAAGGGGGCTGGTGACAGTGACCACTGCACTTGAAGTGCTACAAAATAATCAGACTGCCAATACTGGTGCAGGTGATGTGGTGGACAGTGAGGAGACAAATAGCCACAGTAGTGAAACGCCCCCTGTTACAGAGTCCAGGAGGCGCAGCGGACGGCAAAGTGGTGGCACAGGACAGATTGTCAGTGAGGACAGTGTACACAGAGGAAGCAGCAATGTTGTGCATGGGCGCAGGAGGTAATGCCAGGCACACTTGTTTTTGATACATGGGTGAATTAACCTATGACGGCTTTGTAGGCTATTTGGAATTGGGACTGCCATGTTAAGCCCTTCATGATGTGGCGTAGTGACATGCTATTAAACTACGTCACTCACACACAATTACTGGCTGTGTCTCCTTACTCACCTAGAAATAGTTTTGTGTAATCTCAGCCTGTCTTTGTCTCCCATCTGGTGCTGGTGCCGCTCCTGCTGCGCTGGGCTCTGGCTGTGGACAGTCATCGTCCTCAGAGTCTGTCAAATCGACTGATGTCCCTTTCTTAGTTGCCAGGTTATGCAGCATTGCACATGTAGCGATGATATTGCAGCAGATGATGGGTCGGTACTGACGGGCGCCTCCGCTTTTGTGGAGGCAGCGGAACCTGCTCTTTAACAGTCCAAACGTCCGCTCCACCACGTTACGTGTTGATTTGTGCGCAGCATTATATCATCTCTCATTTGGGGTTGATGGGTTCAGGTGAGGAGTGAGGATGAATGCCCGCACGGCATATGCACTATCACCTAGGTGAGAAAGAAAGTGACATTAATAACAAACACCAACACGTTCATCTGCAGTATACATCAGGATGTGTCACAGTGATTTACTTAGCAGGTATCCTTCTCCAAATTCTCCCCCAGCCAGACGTGTGTATATCCCACTGTTGCGGAATATGTAGGAGTCATGGGTGCTCCCAGGAAATTTTGCCATGATGTCAGTGATGATGTTGGCCGCATCGCAGATGACCTGCACGTTGATGGAGTGGGTCGATTTTCTGTTACGGTAGATGTACTCGGCTGCAGGTGGGCAGATAGGTATGTGTATCCCATCAATGCACCCTATAGCATGCGGGAACTGTGTCTTTTGGTAGAAGTCTGTTTTTGTTTTCTGCATTTCAGCCTGTGTGGTGGGGAAGCGTATGTAGTGATGCATCCTTTGCATCATGGCATCCAGGATATTGTTAAGGAACCGAGACAGGCAGCTCTGCGACACACCACCTGCCGCAGCTATCACGCCCTGGTAACTTCCTGATGCTAATAGGTGGAGGCTACAGAGCACCTGGACATGTGGTGGTATAGCGTGCGCCCTTGGTGTAGGATGCTCCAGGAGTGGGTGCAGGTCCCGTATCAGGTCCAGGATAGTTTGGGGGTGTAGCCTGTACCGTTCATGAATTTCTGCCTCAGTGAGTTGAAATAGTGTGATGCGCTGTCTGTATATGCGCACCTCCCTTCTCCAGATCCTCAATCCTGCTGCCTGTAGTCGTAGCCGCCTTACAATAACGTAAAGGGTCGCCATTGTGTTGAGACTGTTGCATTTTGGGGCTGTTTAAATGCTGTGCACATGATTACCACCTGCTTTGAGTCAGTGGTAATTACCGACTCTTAAATACCGAATTTCATGAAATTCGGTATTACCGATTTTTGGTACATCTCTTTTACCGATTCTTATTTACCGAATCGGTATTTGGGGTTTTCGGTATCTCCGATTCGGTAATAAGGAATCGGTAACTGGTTTTCCTTATTTTACCGATTCCTTATTACCGAATCCATTCGGTATTACGAAAATTGCAATTGGCTAAATACCGGTCGGTAACAATGAAATGTACCGAATTTCACCGTTACCGACCGGTATTTAGCCACCTACATCGGGCCCAAAAGTCGTTATTATGAAAGCAAACAGTTGTGGGCTTTGCTTAGGGGTGTCATGGAGTTTGGAAGGGGGGCAGGGTGTATCGCCCCAGCTTCGTCTTATTTTGGGTGCCTTCTTTAATCTGGAAGATGATGGTTGCCTCCACTCTACGTAATAGTTTTTCCAATTTAAAAAAAATAGAGTTTAATAATTTCCCTGCACTGCTTTTTTATTGCTTCCTGTAAGAAATCACTTCATTAGGCGGGTGGCACGCTTCAAGCACCATCATTTCTAAACAGGACTCATGCTGTGTGGCGTGAGTGTTTATCGACAACACAGTGCACTCTGATTACAAAATGGCTCAGTGAGCTGAATGCTAACATTTTAGTAGATTAGTAGTTCATAAGTTTCAGTCCCAGGTCAGTCATAATTACTTGTCAACCATTTTGAGGATAATAAATTGAATACTAATAAATTATGTAATGTCAAAATTTACTGTTAACAGTGCTTAGACTGGCAAATTTGCATCACCACCTCCTTTATTAAAAGCAAATTAATATTACCTCAATTGGATCTTACTACTCACACTAAACATCTGTATGTATGTATCTATTTATATATGCCTAGCTACACAAGGAGTCTGGGAGGCCAAGTAGCAGGGCATTACCACTGTACAGATGCTAGAGAACGAGGGCTTGATTAGCAGTTTTGAAGTCCCTTTCTGAAAGAAATGTTTTCACTTGCTTTAGAAGAGGGAGCTGGTACAAGGCCATCTTTGATTTTTTGTCAATGTGCTCATTGAGGGTAACGTTGGATTCCAAGGTGAATCCAAGTGACTTGGTTTTCGGTAAAAGTTGGAGTTCACAGCCTTCAAGTTCATGCCATTGATCCAGATGTGTGCTGTTTCTTGTTTGTTATCCTATTACAAGGGCTGAAACTTGGAATGGTGAGGAAATTACATACCCACTACTTACTGCTGTACATCTTTTTGCAAACTGTGAAAGAATCATTGCAGCACCAAGTTTGCTCCAAAATTGAAATGAAGAGCAAAGAACTGTTGGGCACAGGCAGTACAATGACTACGGTGCTCATTACCAGTTTAGAATTCACCATGGTTTAGCCAGTAATGTGTTTGGTTGATTGACGAAATTTCAAGCTGTGGATGAAAATCTGCACCTAGTCAGTTTTCAAGTTTTGCCTGGTAAATTAGGTGTAATTTATCTGACTAAAAGTGCACAGATTAAGGTGAAAAAATGTACACATTGGTGCTTCAATACCGATACTCAGCAGGGTATTTCCTCATTAAGGGGGTCAAAACATATCCTCATGCTTTAGTACTACACCTAATAAGTACTACATTCCCACAATATATGCGAGTGCCTAGCTTTGAAAGGAGATTGGGGTTGTGTTTGGGGTGTGACACCCTCCAAATAAATCCTTTCCTTGCATGGTATTTGGGGTGTCAGGGCCAAGATTAGATTCTGCTGTGTCGGGGTTAGTTTTTCTCGTTGCCCTGATTTCACTCAAAGAATTTAATTTGTTCATTCTTTGGATCAGGAACTTAAATATATAAAGTTACTGGTTTATCAAACAAGTACCAAATCTATACCCAAAGAAGTACTCCTCAAATGGATGCAAATGTACTACGTTTTGGAATTCACAAACATTGAGAGTAGTAGGCATGATCAGCTGCGCCAGTCGCAGATTTTCATCGATCTGTACAAAAAAGTCACATGGGACTTGTTCAGAACCAGAGTATTCATCCAGAGGTATGAAGGCTCAGTAATCTAACTGACCACATTCAGTGCAAACTTAATTCAATATGGAGAACAGAATGAATCCTAAATATTGAATAATAAGTAATGATACATGAATAGTCAATAAATAATGTGCTGGACAAACATAATCTCTGTCACATATATATTTTATTTATACATACACAAAAAATATACGTATAGTGTGAAAAAGTAACTCAGTCAGTAGTACAGACAACTCAGTGCTCACATAATATAAATATAGACAACAGTTAGAATAGAAACACTATATTCCCCAATTGTTGCACACACTTCCAAGTCCTTAGGAATCTACAGTAGTTTTCATAAAGTTAGCAAGCCCTTTCTGTTCATTACAGGTGCCAACCATTCAAGTTTTTTTTCTCTATGTTTTGACCCAGATATCTTTGAGAGGTTTCCTCAGGACGCCATCATCCAACTACCACACCACCAGGGTGTAGATTTGTCCTTCCATCAATGTATTCCAGAGAATAATCAGGGAAATGTTGATATTCCACAGATGCTTACAAGTCGCAGTATCTACAATACAGTGGAGTACTTCTGTGCTCCTCGCTACAAATGAATCGCTCACATCTAAGATGAGTTTCTTAGATGCGAGCGATTCATTTGCAGCTAGGAGAATGGAGGTCTCCCAATGATGGATGGACAGCTCTACACCCTGGTGGTGTGGTAGTTGGATGACAGAGTAGCTCTGTCATGTTTAATATCAATCAAATAGTAATGATAAATCCTCTTTGTTGGCACAGTTGGATTTAACTTTACTATTTTAGAAATGCTACTTTTAAAAAAATGGCATTTCTCTGCTCATAAAGCTTTTTGTTCCTGCAGCCTGTCTCCAATACCCGTCTTTGGTGGGTGATAGCTGGAATTTGCGCATTCCATCTAGAAAGCCACACACAAACAAAGGATAGGTGTGACTGAGTGGCCATCTGCATCCTGATAGGCCATCCTGGGCACGTGGGCACGATGGAAGGGAGGAGTGTTATGAGCCCCAATGTACCCCAATATAGGCCAAGGTAGATGCATGACCCCTTACCTACATTTGTCCTACCTTGCTCTACATAACGGTTGTGGTGCTGATTTTACATATACCATGTTTTTAGACGTTTTTACATTTAAGTTTTTTATGTTCTTATGCTTCTTAGACAGGCATATTTTATCATTCATTTATCTCATCATCCTTCGGATGAGGAGTAGGTATTGGTAGATGCATGACCTTTTACCTACATTTGTCATACCTTGCTCTACAAAACGTTTCTGGCGCTGACCTTTTACCTAGTTACGTGACGAATAAATGCAGTGTGGTTTTCTTTGAAAACTAGCCTAATTTATTATGCATGAGGATTCTTAGTATCATACAGGCCCACAGTACCATTTTAGGTAGACCCCCTGGGGGTAACATTTGGCTATATAAGCACCACATCATCACTGGGCAAAGGAGAAGAGAAGCTTCCATGCTGACACGAGACGCTGAGGTCCCTGCACACAGACACTCCAGCACGCAGTGGTCCGACATCCCTTGTGGGGGGTCCAACTCGAGACCAAGACACGGTCCTTCATTCTCACCTATCAGGTAAAGGGGTTAACTCTTTGATAGGGGACGTCTTGTGTATACATCTACATACATGCTAGGTACATTTAGGTACATTTACTTAGGGTTTGCATCTTAGGAGTATTCATGACTACTGCCATGTATCTATATGCATGCAAATATACACTGTTTTAGCGCCATGGTAGAATTCGACTTTTTATTTACTCTGTTGGTGCTTATTCGTATAGATCTGTTTCTGTCTAATGGCTGTTGCACCACACGTATTTTATACTAGAATGACACTGGTTCAATAAATGCTTATTGAAAAACGTCCCCATCGTTTATTCTGTATATCTCTCTGAGAAGAAGTGAGAATGAGTGACTAAGGGAAAAGTACTGTACTGTTTCCACGATCCCTAAGGATCAAGGGTTGTCATGTACGGTCCTTGGTAAGGTTAGGGGGCTTATAGTGGCACTGTGAGCTTGCTGGTGTAGAGGCTAACATATCCTTTGGGGGTGTCTGGAATCAGTCTGGATACCAATCCCTTAGTGTATGTTGTCTAAACACGCAGATCCTATGTATTATTAGGAACTACATGACAGGAGCTGAAACTTATACCTGAATGGTCAGTGTCCTGTCCCCACATAAAGGGTGGCATACACCCATAGTGAGTCTGCAGCCAGGGCTGGAAAGGGAGGACCTCTGTGCACCTTTGAAGTCACCTTCACATCAAAGGCACAACTGGGTATAAGTACTGGGTCTCTAACCCCACCAAATCAGACACCACTGGACCTGTGAGGAACGCTGCCAGGAGGAAGGACTGCAGCACTGCTATAAGGGCTGCCACTCTGCTGGACTGCTGCTCTTAAAGAACTGCTTTTCTTCTCTTCTGTGCTGCCCTGCTGCCTGCTACTCTTTGCCCTGCTGGTGAAGGACTGACCCCATCTCACTTGAACCCAGAATGACTCCAGGGGCATGTTGGCTTGCCCCTGATCTAAAGTCTCAGGGACAGCAAAGACTTCTTCTTTTCACGTGCAACAGTACCTGGACTTTGCTTGCTGCAAATCTTGCCTTCTCAAGTGGTGTCAACCCTGTTCTGGACCCTTGGAAGTGGATATAAAGTGCTGCAACTTCTGGAATCCATGCATTGCCGTTGTTGCACCGATCTGAACTGGTGCATCTCCCTCGATGACATCACATTGCGGTGGCTGCAAGAACTGAGGACATCACTCCTCCATCAGTGCAACACATTATCTTATTTTCTGTTGTAGCCCTCACTTTGTACAGCTCAGAACTGATGCGTCATCTACAGCT
Source organism: Triturus cristatus (assembly GCF_964204655.1). Lineage (NCBI taxonomy): Eukaryota > Metazoa > Chordata > Amphibia > Caudata > Salamandridae > Triturus > Triturus cristatus. The sequence continues at coordinate 155,400,385 of NC_140580.1, forward strand.
GGAAGCTCAGCGACGGTGCATCTCTGCTCCGTTGACGAAGCAACAAGGCACTTTTCAGCTCACCAAGGCTCGTCCCTGTATCTCGCCTGCACTCCATTGCGGTCAGCCTAAACATTCCTTTAAGCTTTTAAGCACTATATTTTAATTTATTCTTGAAAAAATCCTACGTTTTTGTTGTTTTGGTTTGTTTCGTACATAAAACTATAAGCTATTTTTATAAACTAATGTGTAGTCTTTTTGTGCTGTTTTAGTAGGTTACTGTTTGAAGTGTTGCACAAATTCTTCACACCTTGCCTCTTAAATTAAGCCTGCCTGTTCTGTGCCAAGAGGGTGAGCACAGGTTAATTTATGTTGTTTATCTGACTTATCCAGACTAGGATTGTGCTTCTTACTTGGACAGGGTGTATACCTCTGCCAACCAGAAGCCCAATTTCTAACATTGGTGATCAGTGGTGAGGATAGGACTTGGATTTGTACAGTGTACGCTACTACTTCATGTCGAGACCAATTCAAACCAATTCTCTCTAATTGACATTCTTGATTTTTCCAGTCTTTTCCCCCAATTCCCATTGTTTCTGCTATGTCTGTGACCGTACCTGAGAAGATGGAATTTGAGCTACACAGTGGCCCACCTCCAGGGATTCCGCCAGGAGAAGATGTTGTTCACTACGGGGAGTGCCAGGGAGGCAGAGCACCCTTATGAGCATGGGCGGAAGCCCACTAGACCAATTCAGAAGATGAAGAGGGAGGGTCAGAGCCTAAGGAGGAGTTGGGAGTAGGGCCTTGACATGCAACCTGTTGAGGAGGGGGGTAACATCTCCCAGGACTGGAAGTCCATCCAACAGAAGGCACAGTGTGTCTTCTAGAAACCTGTCCCCTGGAGCTGCAGGACAGGAGGGAGGAAAGAAAGCTAAAGCTAGAGCTTACCAAACTGAAGATGGAGAAAGAGCAGTTTGTAGAGGAGAAAAGACTAGTCATGGAGGAGGGCCGTATGGCCCAAGGGCATGAGAGCCATGCATGTGGAGGCAGAGTACCTACAGTGTCTGCTGTAGAAGGGGGAGTTTGCATCCCAAAGGATTTGGTGCCCAGTTGTGCTGTGGGGATGACATAGACAAATGGTTCTCTGCATATGAGGTGTCTCTAAGGGTGCATAAGGTTCCTGAGAAGTCCTGGGGAGCTAGTCTATGGAGATGCATGCCCACGGTGGGGAGTTACTCACTCCTTACACTGGAGGTAGATGATCAGATCCAGTACACCCCCATGGAGGCCATTTTGCTCTGTATGTTTGGGCTGACACATGAGAGGTGTAGGCAGAAGTTCAGGGCAGCCCCAACATTTCCTCACAAACATGGGTAGACTTCTTTGACTATGCAAGCAAGGTACTGAATGGCTAGTTCAGAGGCAGCAAGGTTGATGATTATTATGGGCTATACAACTTAATTTTGATGGAGCACATGCTAAATACTTGTTTTCCAGAGCTGTGCCAACACCTATAAAACCAGCACCTGAATGTCTTTAAGCTGAGGTGGATGGGTTGCCAGAGGAGGCCACCTCAGAGCCCACTGAGGAGAACATTGCCTCTCTTTGTGACCTGCCTGAGCTTGCTGGATCATTGGAATCTTGAGCTCTCCATTGAAAACAATGGAGTGCTCCGGGCTTCTACTGGATGGAGCAACATTTCAATGTTTTTTTCCCTTTCACAACTGTTGCTGTGAACAAAGGCCTCTCAAAGCCGAGGAGATTTAAACCCCTCGGCCTCTGAGAGACCTTTTTTTTAACTAATTAGAACATTCTGCCCTCCAAGGGGGGAATATTCTAATAGCCATAGAGCCTTCCGTAGCGGGCTCTACTGGCCAATAAAGACCCGCTCCCTTGTTAAAGGCCGGAGCCTTCAACGCTGGAGTGGGCCTTTAATGGCCAGAAGAGCCCTCTATGTCGGGCTCTAAGGCTATAGTGGAGAGCAAGTTGGCAGACCACAAAAAGATTACTGAGGAAGCAGAGATCTGGGTCAGTACCAGAGTGTCCAAGAAGGCTTCTGGGGGGGACTCCCAAAAGGTTGGTCAGGGTTCCCAACAAACGAAGGAGGGGAGCTAGAAAAAGAAAGAGTTCTCTCAAGGCCCCCAAAACAACTCACTGGGTAAAGGATACCATTATCAATCTGGCCACCAGAAGAAGAGTTTCCCTGACAAGAGTCAGCCAAAGAATCCCAAACGCCATGTGTGTTTTGAGTATGGGCACTACACAGGGGATCCCAAGTGCCCAAAAAGACCACATCTTCCCACTGGGGTAAGACACCATGGGTGGCTAGCATAGTGCTTGGGGAGGAGTTTGTCCCAGTGCGTAGGGATGAGTTCAGTGAGGTTACCTTAGTGTCCATGGGTGACAGTGAGATTGTTCCTAAACTCCATGTGCCCTCAAATTCTGCAAAGTATAGGCAATGGGTTACCATCAATGGGTACGGTGTAGAGGCTCTGAGGGACACAGGTGCCAGCATGACTATGGCAAGAAGTTAGCTGGTGACCCTAGAGCATGTTATTCCCAATGCATTCCACCAGGTTGTGAAAACTCAGAGGGTCACTATCCAGTGGCCTTTGTTCCATTTGAGTGGGGGGGGGGGGCTCACTCAGATCTTCTGAAACTTGCAGCGAGCCCTGCCATGCCTGTGGACCTCTTGATAGGAAATTACCTTGAGCGCACTGCCTGAAAGGAAGTGGAGCTTACGGCACACCTGGAAATACTAGGGTTGCCTGAGTGAATATGTGCTACAAGCTGGTCCATGGCTCCCCAGGAAGGGAGTGAAGGAAGGCCCGAGCCTGGAAGAATGCCCCAGACACCTGCCAAATACGTAAATGGCAAAGGGCATGAAAAACCAGCACCTGAATGTCTTCAAGCTGAGTTGGATGGGTTGCCAGAGGAGGCCACCTCAGAGCTCACTGAGGAGGACATTGCCTCTCTTGGTGACCTGCCTGAGCTTGCTGGATGGCAAGTGGTGGGGGTACCCACTAAGAAGGAATTATGTAAAGCACTAAAAGAGTGCCCAGCCCTGAAGGGCATGGGGCAACAGGCCGAAGCCTAGGCAGCAGGTAATGCCTTTGTGAATCATTACATCTACTGGGCTGGAAACCTCCTGTATAGTGAGTTTAAGGCACCTGAGCACGGGGCAAACAAGGTCACTTGCTATTCCCCAATGCTGCAGGGCCTTCCTGCTGGAGATGGCTCATGAGATGCCACTGGCAGGACATTTGGGGAAGGCCAAGACCTTTGCCAGACTTGTTCCCCACTTTTATTAGCCCTGGATGAAGATTTCCTCGGTTGCGTTCTGTGGGACTTGCTTGATCTGCCAGACCAGTGGCTGAAACCCCCCACCTGAATCCCTGGCCTGTCATTGGCACCACCTTTGAGAGGTTGGGCATCAACATTTTTGGGGCGTATGGATTCTCATGCAGCCTCTGCCAACTGATTCATTCTGGTACTGGTGGACCATGCCACAAGATACCCAGAGACCATACCTCTGAGGACTGCATCTGCACCTGCAATGGTTAAGACCCTAAGAAGGATTTTAACTAGGCCTGGGCGGTAAATTCCGTTCCGCTAGTGGAATTTGCGGAATTTCGGTAATTTCGCGTTCCGCGGAGAACGCGAAATTGCCCAAAATTCTGCTTTTCGCGACTTCGCGACATTTTTTCTTGTTCGCGTTCTCAAAATGCGTGTTCGCGAGATATTTCTCCCCGAGCACGCAAACAGCAACTGTGAACAGGAAAAAAGCATCGCGAACAAGCAATTTCAGCATGTTCGAGGAGATTTTTTACCGTTTCACGGAGATTTGCGTAACGCGGTTACGCAAATTCCGCCCACCCCTAATTTTAACCAGAGTGGGTTTCACCAATGAAGTGGTGTCTGACAAGGCACCAACTTCATGTCTGCTTATATGCAGTCAATGTGGAAGGAGTGGGAAGTTCTCCACGCCTTATCACCTGCAAACCAATGGGGTTGTTGAAAGGTTCAACGAGGCCCTGAAGGGCATTATAAATGGCCTGCCTGAGGCCTTGAGGGGTATGTGGGATGTTCTCTTGCAGTGCCTTCTCTTTGCTTACAGAGAGGTGCCACAAAAGGGGGCTGGCTTTAGCACCTTTGAGCTCATGTACGGCCATCCTGTAAGGGCACCTCTCAGTTTGGTGAAGGAAGGGTGGGAGCAAGCTCTAAGGAAAACTCTCCAGGAGGTATTTAGCCACATGCTGGCCTTTTGGTGCCAATCGGCCGAGCTGTGGAAGCAAGCTTCTGACAATTTAGAGGCCTGTCAGGAAGTAATGAAGCAGTGGTATGACCAAACGGCTACACCTGTGGAATTGCAACATGGGCAGAAAGTGTGGGTGATGGAACCCATGGTGCCCAGTGCCTCCAAGACATGTGGACTTGGCACTACGAGATCATTGAGAGAAAGGGAAGGTCACCGACCTGGTGGACCTCATGACCCCCAGATACCCCGACAGTGTGCTCCATATCAACTGTCTCAAACCACACTTTGAGATATCCGAGCTTACCATGCTGTTAGTGACAGATGGAGGGGAGGAAGAGGAAAGTAAACCTCCTCCTGACATATAGGCCTCTAAGGAGAAGGATAGGTCAGTAGAAGGAATTAATCTTTCTCCTGCTCTGACTTCTGAACAGCAGAGGTACTGCTATCTGTTGTTGGGGCAGTACTCCTCTCTGCTTTCCCTCATCACTCGGATCACTCACCTGTGTTCCCATAAGGGGGACACAGGAGACAGCCTCCCTGTCAAGAATAAATGTTACAGGATAAGGTGAGGGCCAACGTCAAAGATGAGGCTTCTGAGATGCTGGAGTTGGGGTGATTGAACCCTCCATTAGTCCCTGGCTAGCCCAGTGATGCTTGTACCAAAGGCTGCCTCATCGGGCACCACACCAGAACTCAAGTTCTGTGGGGATTGCAGGGGGCTCAATTCAGTCACCAAGACTGATGCTCATCCCATCCCTCAGGCTGATGAGTTGGTTGATAGGTTAGGGGCTGCACAGTTCCTGAGTAATGATTTTGCTTTGGCGTACTGGCAGATTGCCCTAACTGAATGAGCCAAGGACAGGTCAGTCTTCTCCACTCCAGAGGGACGCTGTCAATTTAGAGCAATGCCCTTTGTTTACGACAAGGGAAAACGTGTTCTTAAACAGGTGAAATGAGGAGAGATGCTTTATTTCTCCTCGTTTGTTCTGTTTCCATGTATGCTTTGTTGTGCAGCACACATAGAAACAGCAAATTGCCATTGATTGTTTCCTTTCCTGCACATAAACAATAATTTTTTTACATTTTGCAACTTCTATGTGTGCTGCATTAACCCCTTCGCCGCGGCGGGAATTCCGCCGCGGCGCGGGGGGGTGCAGGGGGGCAGCGCGGTGGCGCTGTGCTCATGACGGAGCCGCTCCATCATGAGCCACGGTTGAGCTGTGCTCATGACGGAATGGTTCCGTCATGACTCCGCCCAGTTGCGTTGTCCCCCCGCACAGGCGGGGAAACAGCGCCGCGTGGGCGGAGCGGCCGCCAACGGTCGTGGCATGACGGAACCGTTCCGTCATGAGCACACGGCAACCGTGGCTCATGACAGAACGGTTCCGTCATGAGCGGGGAAGGGGTTAAGCAGTACACATAAAAGTTACAAAACGTAATTTAAAGATTGTTTATGTGCAGGAAGAGAGCCCTTCCTGCACATAAACAATCTTCCCCTCAAGACAGACACCTTTGCACTATTGTGCATAGGTGTCTCCGTTGGTGCTAGGCTGCTACATTTAGCACCAGTGTAGGGGGAAACACTGACCTGCACCATATTGTAAATATAGTGCAGCCCTGCGTTTCTTAAGTGGCGGAGTGCAGCGTTAAGCCAGGAAGTCTAACGTTGCACTCCGTCACTTCATTGTAAATATGCCCCTTTGTTTATCCATGAATGGCATATTTGATTTACCAGAAAGTCCTTATTACAGTGTAGTGCATGTAACCAGGGCCTGTAAATCAAATGTTACCAGTGGGCCTGCAGCACTGATTGTGCCACCCACATGAGTAGCCCTTCAAACCTGTTGCAGGCCTGCCATTGCAGAGCCTATGTGTGCAGTTTTAAACTACCATTTCGACCGGGCAAGTTCACCTACTTGCTAGGCCCAAACCTTCCCTTTTATTACATGTAAGGGACCCCTAAGATAGGCCCTATTTAGCCCCCTGGGTAGGGTGCAGTGTATTGGAAAGGTAGGACATGTACTTTTGAGTTTTACATGTCATGGTATTGAAATACTGCTAAATTCATTTTCCACTACAGCAAGGCTTATCTCTCCCATAGATTAGCATTGGAGCTGCCTTGTAACACTTTACAAGTGTAACTTCTAATTGGGAGCAGATGGAAAATTGGAGTTTGGTGTCTCTGGACTCACAATCTAAAAACACTTCTTTTAGTGACGTTGGTTTTTAAATTGCAGATCAGAAAAATGCCACTTTTAGAAAGTTGGCATTTTCTTACTTTAACCATTGTGTGCCCCTGTTTGTCCCTAGAATACACATCTGGTTCAGGGGACAACTGGGCTTTCTGGATTCACTTTAAACAGTCACACACAAAGGGAGATGAGGTGAGCCCTGCATATACTGATGGCCCATCACCAGGCTATCGGGTATTCCTGAGCTAGAGTGGTGGGAGGAGTTGACACTTGCACCTGAACAGGGTTATGCCTGTCCCCACACAAACAGCTGCATACCCCCCTGCAGTGTGCCTGGAGCCAGGGCCAGGAAGGGGAGGGTCTTCTGCACTACAAAGACCTTTCTTTGAAGTATCCCTACTTCAAAGACTAAAACAGTTATAAGTACTGGACCTCTGACACCATATACTCAGAACACTACTGGACTGAAGACTTTCTGCCAGGAAGAAGAGCTGTGTGCTACCAGGAGGGACTGCCACTTTGCTGCTTGCTTTGCTGTGTTGGCCTGCTGCCTGCTGGTACTTGCATAGGAGTGAGAGTACTGGACTTCACTCTCTTCATCCTTCTTTCTAAGGTTCTCCAAGGGCTTAACTGAGTTTGCCTCCTTTTACTGAAGACTCAGGGAAACCAAAGACTTCATCGTCATTTTGCTACCAGCACCTGGGCTCCTCTGCTGTGAGTGGTGCCCTACCAAGTGATGCCAAATCCAGTTCTGGGCCCTTGGAGGTGAATTTGGTGCTGCACCCAAGAAATTGATGCATCGACCCAAAGCATAATTTCAGAACCAGCGCATCCCTGTGAAACTGACCCATCGTCTCTGCCTGCACTAAAGCCGTGGGCACCGCTCGCAGAGTGCGCGACCCAACGACCTTGACTTTCAATGCAGCCCTAATTTTGGCGCAGCGCGTCTGAATAACTGCCTCTGCATGAGTCCACCACCGCACCAGCGACGTCCGTCCACCCCTGGCCCTGTGTGTTTTTCGACCGATGGATCGCCTTTAGCCCAGCGGTTTGACTTTGACGCTGAGGAATTGATGCACTGCGCTCTTGACATCAACTCATCCTCAGCACTGCATCAACTTCAGGAACTGAGGTCTTGTACCTTCAACTGACGCATCACCTCCTCTGTTCAATGCATCCTCCAGGAGCATCAAAAACTTCAATGACCTTGCACTGCCTTCACTTCCTCTGAGCAATGCATCATATCGGATTTCTGGCGCATCCATTGTACTGTAAGCGGGTCTGCATGACTCCTGCACCTGACCTGGGCTCCATCCCAGTCAGACTGAACATATGGATTTGTCCCGGTCAAGCGCGACCAGATAGCCCCAGCTGGAGCTGTAGACTTCTAAGCACTGCATATCAATGTAATCTTAAAACATTCATATCTTGACTTGTGTATGTTGGATTTTTGTCATTTTGTTCTTGTTTTACTCAGATAAATATTAGCTATTTTTTAAAGTGGTGTGGAGTACTTTTGTAATGTTTTCGCTGTGTTACTATGTGTGTGTAAAAATACTTTACACAATGCCTCTTCAGTTTAGCCTGAGTGCTCTGTGCCAAGCTACCAGAGGGTGAGCACAGGTACACTTTTAATGTGTACTAGGGTGACCAACTGGCATGGGTGCAAATTCAGGACAGTGAGTGTGAAAAATTCAGGACAAAGTGTAAAAATTCAGGACAAAGATTCATGACAGAAGGTCAAAATTCAGGACAAAACTTTACGACAAAAGGTACGTTTTACAGACCTAGCAGAGGAGGTCGCACAATTGTATATAAGTAAGTAAATAGACAACCACTTAAGTACAAATCAAAATAAGTTTATATTAGGTTGAGGCAATCGTGCACTTCACGTTTTTTTGGTATGTGCGCAGCTTTCAGTAACTGTGCAGGTCTTTTTGTGGTATTTCATATGATAATAATCTATTGATATGGTGACTGCATTGGGTTGTCCAGGCTAATATTCTGTTGACAATTCATAGTCCTGAGCAGGCATGTTTGGTGGGAGAAGTGGTTGGGAATATCTGCCTTGATAGACTTCGTTACTAGCATCTCATATCTGAGTGCCATTGTGCGCTGTAAAGCGGCACGCATAGGTGAACTAAAGGGAGGATTGCTGTGATGAACCCACTATTGGGAACGCATTGTGGATGCTTCAGCAAGTGGAACTTAAAACATGGAATCAGACTTTGTTTATGAGGGCTTCACAAAGAGTTGTACTGGCTGACAGAAGTCACAAAGGGGCTTTTACCTGCAGCTTTCTTAAAGAAGGCACTGTTGATACACTGTTACATAGTTTATTTTGGATGTCTTGCCTATCGCTACAAACACAATATACATCTCAAGCACAGCTCATGGCACTATGAGGCTCTCCCTAAAACCTTACACCTAAAACAAAACACAGAAGCACACAGCAAATACAAAACAGAAAAGTCACCCATAGGCAATGGAGTAGCATGAAAATTACAATACATCCCATTTTGAACTGACGCTCTCATGAAACCTAAAAGGCAAAGTAAGTCATCACAACCCTTCCCAGAAGAGCTCTGTTGTCCAAGGATCTGGCCGTTCGTCCTTCCATTAAACCACTGATCACCCCATTTCACATTTACATTCTGTCATCCATTCATTTTTCAATTCTTTCGTCCATCATTCAGTCTTTTGCCATTCATTCTGTCCTTTCATCTGTGTGCCCATCCATATCCAAACCTATTCAACCGTTTGCAAACCTATCCATCATCTATCCTTTCATCCCTCATTTCACTCATTCATCCTTCCATCCACCCTTTCACTCATCCATCCATCATCCCTGCATCCACCCTTTCACCCAGTCCATCCTTTCACTCATCCATTCAACCGTTTCCCCCATCTAGCCATTCTTTCACTTACTCATCCATCCACCCAGTCACTCATCCATCCACCCATTCACCCATTCACCCTTTCACTCATCCATCCATCCATCCATCCTTTCTTCCAGCTCCCCAACCTCCCTTTCACTAATCAAGCTTTACATCCGTTTCACTCATCCATGCACCCATTTGTCCATCCATCCTGTCAATCATCCATCCATCCTCCCTTTCTCGCTCTATCCACTTATCACTTAGCCATCCATCCTTCCATCTACCCTTCACCCTTCCATCCAACCACCCATCCATCTCCTAATCCACTTGTGAATCCATCCATTGACCCTATCACTCATCCATCCTTTCAGTCATCCATCCACCTTTCATTCATCTATCCAACCTTCTGTCCATCTACCCTCCCTTTCACTCATTCATCCATCCTTACAACCACTCTTTTACTCATCCAGCCATCCATTCACCCTTTCACTTATCAATTCATCAATCGATCCATCATTTCACTCATCCATCCACTCACTCACTCGCCCATCATCCACCCTTTCACTCATCCATCCATTCTTTTACTCATCCATCCTCCCTTTTACCCATCCATCTACCCTTCCACCCATACATCCATGTATTTACCCTTTTTCTCATCCATCCTTCCACTCATTCACTCATCCATCTATCCTTTCTCTCATTATCCATCCATTCACCCTTTCACTCATCCATTCATCCAATCACCCTTTCACTAATCCAACCAGCCATTCCACCCATCCCTTGACTTACTTACTCACCCACCTTTTCGCATTAATTATGAGCGGATCCTTTGTCTACAGAGTTGCAGACCGAAGAGGCCTATCAAGAACCCCACCCTCACCATAGTTCCTAAAGCAAGGGGTGGGGGGGGGTTCCAATATGGAAGATTGGAATAACCTATTTAGTTTTGATCAATGGAATATCAACAGACAGCTATTATGACTCTGAGTGCAGATGGAACTACTGAGTTCAACCAGAAGATCCAACTGTATTGAGGTATGTTTATGAGTAATGGGCTTAGGGTTCTTTTGGCAGACACAAATAACAACACTCTGGTGTGATGTTGTACTTCAAAGTATTTTTTGCTAAGAAATAAAATGTTCTGTACAATATTACTTTGTTGGCATATTTTCTCTCTTGATTGGGGAGATCAAGTATAGGGTTCCTGCATGTGTGTAATATGCCTCTTTGTCCTTGGACTTTGATTTTGGAGAACCTCTAGTGAGTGTGTTGGCTATGGGGCAGTGGAGAGGTTTTGCTCTAGCTGCATCCTGTGATGCTGTTCACACTATCTTTTTGAAACTTTATTGATCTGTTTGGTTGGAATTGGGGCGTCCCAGCATTTGTTGCAATGCCCTGGGGCCGTGTTTAATGTTAGGAAGAAAATCGCACCATAAGTGGTCTGGCACTTAGATTTGATACTTTGATGTTGAATGTAATCACTGGCTGGTTTTGTGCGTGGGGCCACTTACTGCACATAGGCAATCTGACAACTTTGAAGTAATGAGTCTTGCATGATACACAGTGCCAGAGCGTGAGGGGATCGGGGAGTGGTCTCTCAAAGGGGCGTGGCCGATGTAATTAAGGGTGTGGCTTTAAACACTGAAGCTAAAAATCTGTGCTCAGCATTGTGTGCTGCCCCACTGGTATTTTGCTGCTTCTGTCATTGCACCCAGTAACATTATACCTACAACAAGCCATGACTATTCGCTTTGTCAATTATTGTTAGTTACCTAAAATAAAAATGCAGCAACTATGGCTTCGTTGTAGATAATATTGAAAATGCTTCAGTTCTGAAATGATGAGACTGTGAAAGAACTATAACCTCTTTATTTTAACTTTTTTCCCCGACTTTTTTTCATGAACTGGCACATAACAGCAGTGGCATTTTTGTACATTTGTTTTGTACATTTCTTCCATCTGGCAGAATGCCTGCCCTAGACAGAGGAGGAGGCCGCCACATGCAGTGACAGCCCAGACTGGCCTATTGTCATTCTGTATGTGACAATCAGCCGGCATACAGAATGACAATGGGCGGGGTGGGGCTTCTCTTGAGCAGAGATGAGTGCGAGGCAGCCCCATCAAGGAGCTGAGGCTTCTCGCAGGGGAACAGAGCTGCTCCCTTCAAACTCCAAAATTACGGACAAAAGGCGTCCATAAAAGGGATCCTCACGGACAATGGACGTGAGATCCAAATCACGGACGGTCCGTGAAATTTATAACAGGGTGGTCACCCTAGTTTGTACTACACTTACCCTAACTAGAAATCCGGTCCCTACTTGGACAGAGTGCATACCACTGCCAACTAGAGACCCCCTTTCTAACAATTAGTTACACATGTTGGTCAAAGTTCTATATGGACAAGGGAGTCAGTAGACTCTCACCAAAGGGTACAGATGAAAAGGCGTCAACAAATAGTCATCGGTAAATGTTAATTTCCACACAGCCTGGCGACCAGAAAGCAATCACTCTCCACTGTGGTTGGGAGCTTTCACTCTGCCATAAGATGAAAAAACATGTGGAACACTGCTGGTGGACTTGAGGTGTTGAATCCCCTGGGAAAAAACAGAAGAGGGAGCCATAAAGGGTAGAACTGTGACATTGTAGCAAGGCTTTCCATACAGTGCAAAGAAACATGTCTTTACCATAACCTTGGTTAGCCCGCAGATGTAATGCATTCCTTGGAATAAGTATCATTTTATTGTATGCCATTCACATTCAATGCTGCTGCTCATGCTGAGGCTAGATTTTCCAGTCTGCCTATTCAGGTAATCCATGGCCTGATATTATGAGTGACGTGGAGTAATATCTGTTATTTACCCGCAGGAAATCAATGTTACCAGGGGTCCCAGTAATTCCGGCAGTGGGCGAATTATGGGGATTACATGTATTGGGGTAATAACATGCAGTAATTGTAGCGGAAACAACTGATATATCCGTGTAGAACACAACTTTTAACTGATAAATCGCATTAGTAGGTTGATCAGATGTTAATGGCCGACTCCTAACGAGGGCCTGTATGTTCGAGTTTGGCGAGTGTCAGGGTAGCCTGGCAGGACATTAGACATGTCATCCTTGTATTGAGTTCTCAGTGAAACCGGTCTGTACTTTTCTTCTTTTGACAGATCCATCAATTCTCTTTGAAAATTTCCATCCAAGAACTCAGTTCCTTGCAAACATCTTCCAGGAAATCTTCTCTTTAAAAGCGTCTTACTTATGAGAGCTGACAGAGTGACTGCCCTTGCTTTGTGACTGGCACCCACAAGATGGCGCTCTCAGAACACGCAGGTGAGCGGATCACCTCCGTGACGCTGATACAGAAAGAAAACTCCTTGCCTCACATGTTTGTTGCACGAACAGAGACCTGATAAACTTACCAAATCACAGAGAACATATTTATAATTGCACAAAATAGATGCAAGTCCGTAGCTATAAAGCCCGTTGTAAATTAACAATCTGCTGTGGAGGATGAGACAATTGCCTTTCAGGCTTCCCGCGGGTAATGTATTTGTTTGAATTCTCTATCGATAGTGGAATTACCACCAGCGTTAAGGGAAAAGTGGGCCTCCATTCGCCTGGAAGCAATCGTTTGATGTAACGCAAGCGGTGAGAACTCATTCAAAGAGACATATGTAAAATTAGAATGGTATCAGCAGCACACGAACAATAATAACATTCACTAAATAAACTAAGTACAACATATAGAATTAAACCTGGATAACAGATAATTATGGGTATGTTTTTCACCAAGGGGTTCTTAATGAGTTATAACAGCGCAACAAAAGGCCCCAGAGCCACTGTGGTGCAGAGTGGGGGGAGGGGGAGAGGGCGGTCGAGCTCCAGGGGACCCCTCTGCCCCTGTACAGGGAGGGTGGGTCCCTGGCCTCTGGAGCGCGGGGCACCTCTTCCATGTACTTTGCAATGCCCCCCCCCCCTTAAGTTTCATCACGCCACTGGAGTGAACCTTGAGTTGTCTATGCCACTCAGAACCCAGAGGTGAAAAACACGCACTTAATAGATGGCTATACATCTGTAATTTTATGTTATATATACTCCTTTCTCCCTTTCACTATCATGAATTATTTTCGGTATGTCCATTTTTTATAGACAAAGATATCTGCATTTGAAATACTTTTTTCTTTTTATGGAATATTCATACATCAGCAGCTTCCTTGGTGCCTTTTTTTCTGGTACGTTCTTTATAGCAGTTTTGCTAAGTAAAAATATGTGCCTTTGCAATTTGTTCCATTTTCTTTTGTAAATTATTGTATTTTGCATATCTGGTTGTTGTCTGGGGCAGACACGGTTACATTCTTACATATCGGTCACAGTTTGCCTTTTACATGCAGTGTAAGGAAGCAGGCAAGGTGGCAGTTCATTCCTTCATGGCTTCTTTCTTTGGTGGCCTAAATTCCAGGTAGTGATGCAGCGGAACTGTAGTGTGTCACAGCGCTGGTTTATGAGTTTTGTTAACTCCCGTTGTGGCGCACTTGCAGTGAGTTATCGCTTATGGAAAACCCTGTTCAGATAGTGAAAGGGTATTAGAAGCATATATAACATCCGTTTGAAGCCTCGTGTAGCTGATTCAGTTGAGCTCTTTTTTTTTGTTAACAGTTGCATGCCCTTTTGAGAATGTTGAAAAAATATTTTTTAATAGTAAGAGTGATCCCACGGACTTTACAGTCTAATTTTTTTCTTTTTAAACCTCTTCCTCTAAGAAAAACGTCCTGTATTAAAAAAAAAAACAATCACACACTGTGGTCTGCTGACCTCAGCAGGCCACCAACCCTGTGATGGCTGCAATTCCTAATGAGTCGCAAGTTGCGACCTACCTCATTAATTTTCATGAGGTAGGGTGATCTGCGACCAACTTAGAATTGCAAATTAAGAAATAAACATTTCATACATTTAGAATATCGATTACCAAGCAGCAATTTGGAGAAAAAAAATGTTATTTCGGAATCATTATTCTAAAGGTACCAGTGTTAGAAGTGGGGGGGAACGGAAGGGCACGGCGTGCCCCTACTTTTAAAAATTATGCTAGTCCGTTCCCCTACTTCTTGATTTAAAAAAAGCGTCCCGGGACTGCCCTAATTCAGACCCGGTTCTAGTAAGGGCTTGAAGGCAGGCGCGAAACGCCATGGGGCTCAAAGTGGTTCAAAGCCTGGGCGCGCACACACAGACAGTTTCAGAGATTATCGCAGCCGTACCTGAGTACTTCACAGGTCTTTAAAAGACCATTTACATGTTAACGAGGCTTTGTTTATTTTTTCACCCCTTCATCTCCACATGGCGAAAGGCGACAAATCCTTTCTTTGGCCGCGGTAACCTTTGCCTGCTGTCCTGCTGCGTGGATATTCTTTTTCTATGCAGCGCAGGAGGAAAGAAGTTTGTTTATTTCGATTCACCTTTCCCAACCCCTGCAGCTGCTTATCACTTCAGGCTGCGACACTAAGATTGACTAATGGAGTAGGTAGGAGAATGTGTCACTATTTGTTTTTCTTTTTAAATTCTGCACAGGCGCAGCAGGACATGTACTTCGTGTGTGCTTCATTTAATCCGTTTTTATCGTTATCATGGCTGATGCAGGACAACAATCGGACAATAAAAAAATGCCCAGATAACGCTGGGGATTAATGATCCTGCTGGAGAGCAATAATTTCTCTGTTAGTAGTTAAGGGCAGATGAACTGTATTTTATGTGGATGCTCAGTGGGTTACTGTCATTGTGACAGAGATCCTTGTGTTACTTGCAGTTCAGAAGTTACAATCCTAACATAGGACAGTGACCAATGAACAGTCATCAAAGAGCTGTATGCAAACCTGAATGATATAGTTAGAACTTCGCGTTTTTTGTTTTGTGATATAGTTAGAACTTCCCCAGTCTTTCATTATTCTAATGTTGCTAAAATGAGTATCTTTGGGAAGATATACATTTTTATCAGTAAAGCCAACCCCTAACCACTGGAGTACTCTTTAAATCCTGAGTTTGTGCTTCTCCAGACCAAACCCTCTTAAAATAACTGCCCACCAGTATGGATGACGTGATTCATACACCTTGTAATCCTCATTGGCTTATGTGACATTCCCTGTAGGCTGATTTACATACTTGTATGATTCGTTGTCTCTGTATAATGTGTGCGTGGTGTAAAGTACTGACACACACTTCACTGATATGAGTAGCGCTACACAACAAATGAAATGCATATGAGAGAGGGGCTACATAAAGATGAGGGGCACTGTTGGAGGGTGGCAGTGAGGGAATCCGAGGAGGAGGTAGTGGGAGTGGCTATGGAGCGATGAGGGGCACTGTTGGAGGGTGGCAGTGAGGGAATCCGAGGAAGAGGTCATGGGGGGGAGGGGGGAGCTAGGGAGAGATGAGGGGCACTGCTGGAGGATGGTCATGAGGGGGAGGCGCTACAGCGAAATGAGGGGCGCTGGTGGATGGTGGCAGTGAGGGAATCCGAGGAGGAGGTCATGAGGGGGAGGGGCTATGGGGAGATGAGGAGCACTTGTGGCGTATGGCAGTGATTATTGGTGTGGCGCCAAAAAAGACTTTCGCATCAGCGCTAAAGCCGGCCTTGTCATGGCCTTTCTGTTTTTGTTTATTTAATTAGCAGTCGGGTCATAAGGGCTACTGTGGAACATACTTTAAAGTGTGTGCTAATTATATTTACTGCTATATTCAATGTTTTAAGTTTGAAGGTGATTTTACTAATGTTTTTACCGGGAAAAATGAAAGTAGAGCTCGATGGTGCCTGATATGGGGCTGGGGCCCAAGGTCAGCTGTGAGATAAGGTGCACTGGAGAGGAGTAGTGGATAATCAAGCCTGCAAGGGAGTGCGTTGCGGAGTCTGGGGTCAGGTGGAGGTAGCAATGAAGAGGGATCCTCCCTGAAGGCTCGAACAGAGGGAGCCCAAGTAGTGTCACTTGCCTGATAGTACCACCTCAGAAACCTCCTCTTCCCATCAAAGGAAAATTACATAGAAAAAACAGTTTTTGAGAGTGATAATATTTAGAAAGAGATTTGGAAAAGAGTGCGATTTACTGGGCCTTGTAAGACTAAGAAGAGATAAAGGAGGGCCCGGAGGATTTGCAGTCTAGGTGTTGCTACTCCCAAGATAATTTTGAAAAAAAAACTATAGGGTCAAATACTGCATTTTATTTTCAACACCCCATTTTTACACAAATTCTCTCCAAAGCCATTACTGTGCCAAGACAACATCCCCAGGAGTTGACCACATTTTTTTTCAAGATGCACAATATGTTCCTCCCATAAGTAAATATTTACCTCCACTTTGCCATGGCCTGTGTTTTGTCCTGCTTGCTCACATGTTATCTCACTCAGGCTCACTACCCCCATTATTAATTATCATTCACTTTCCCTTTTACTCAAAATTGCTCACTTGCACTCACTCTTCAACATTCGGTATCACATTCTCACTCACTCAGTCTCACCACTTTTTCCTACTCTGATTACCTCATTCTAACTTACAGTTTCACTTACTCTACGTGACTCCTTCTCACTCACTTTCTCTCACTTTCATCGACATACACTTTTTCACTCATGCTCAGTTACATTCAGGCACTCAATCATTCACACCCACATTTACTTACTCGCACTCATTCTTCTTTGCAGGACACTTGAATACATATGTGCTATACTATGTTTGAGCAGCTAGCTGGCTGACATGAATAAGAATTATTTATTTATTTATCTCACTTGTAAAGCGCACTCTCACTAACAGGCATCCTGGCGCTGACAATCAAGAGTGCACAATTTGTGGATAAGAAGGAGCCCTTGTGGGTTTCCGTGAGTCAGATCAGATTCTCTTGAAGAGTTCCTTTGTCTCTGAGCCCTGCTTAACACATGTGTACAGGAGGAGCCCTATATTCATGTCCTCAATGTTTGAGACAAAAAATACTCATTGATTTCTGAACGAGAGTAAAAGCGTTAAGGTAACATGTTGTTCCTGCTTATATTTTGCATGCTTTACATAATCCTGCATTCCGTATGAGTATTTGCTTTTCCCAGAATGTTGTTACTTTTTTTCAGGCACTGCATAATTTGAAATGAGTCACATCCAGGTGCTTATAATGGGGCAGAATTGGGTTGTAGGGGAAGACAGTGCGAGTTTCACTCAGTGGGGCAGAAGGGTGTTCGGTGGGGATAGGATGTGGCATTATGGCCAGAGCTACCAAATTTGGAACTGGGGAACCTGGTTCAGCTTTCATGCCTTGTCCATCAGACCACTCCAGAGGGAGCACCCATGATAGACTTTAGAAGGCCCCACTAGACCTTAGAAGCCCTGGTCTCTTAGCACCAGCAGGTGAACCCTACCGGTGGCCAGTTGGGTAAACTTGAAGCCCTGTCCACCACAATTCATACCGAAGTTCACCACCAGTCTTGCGGGCAGGTCTACAAAGCAGCACACCCTAGAGCAGCAGTGGCTTTGTCACGCAGTAGTTTTCCTGCAATAATAAAAGTCTCCCACACAACCCCCACGTTTTTTGACGCATTCATAGATTTACAAGGACTAGTAATCCTGGGAATGCGGCAAAATATTGCGCTGCCCCAGAGGAGGCATAACTAGGAGAAATATCTTTATTTCTCCTTGCTTTTTCCTCTTTCAAACTGTGCTTTATTCTGTAGCCCACATAGAAAGATGAAAAAGCCTCTCAAGATTGTTTTTGTACAGGAAGGTGCCCCTTCCTGCACAAAAACAATCCTGCATGCAAAGGAGGCACCCTTGCACCATGGGGCAAGTGTGCCTGCGTTGAAGCTAGGCTGTCGAAATGGCGCCAGTGCAGGGGGAGAAGACCGGAATGTACCATATTGGATAAATACGGCACATTCCCACCCTTTCCCTGTGACGCAGGGCAGCGCAGCAAAGTAACTTGCTGTGCTGCCCTGCGCCACCATTCCCATAAATATGTCCCTAAGCTCACAAATAGTAAATTGACCACACTAATTATCTGTGTAAGAGCATGTATTGATAAACACAATGAGCCACTGGCCTTTTTCTTGGACCTTGTTGAGTTGCCAAGCACAGCAGCAGATCTAATCTTAGATACCTTACTTGCATGCTTAGAGAGACACGGTTTTACTGATGAGTATTTAAAAAGTCATTTGGTTCAGCTTGTAACAGATGGTGCTTCCAATATGATAGGTAGGAAATCCGGTGTGGCAACTCTTCTGAAACTGAAATATCCACAGTTGAGTGTATGGCACTGTGCTAACCACAAGCTGGAGTTTGCTGTGGGTGATGTTTGTAAAGAAGTCGCAGGCATTAATCAGCTCAAATTTTTTTTTGATAAACTATATACCACCTACCACGCCTCTCCGAAAAATCAGAGAGAGCTTGGGGAATGTGCTCTGGAGGTAGAAGTAAGACTTCTGGCAATTGGAAATGTGCTAAATGTACGTTGGGTGTCCTCAAGTGAAAGATCTGTGAGAGCTGTTTGGAATAACTACAAAGGACTTATTAAACATTTCATGGAATCTTCCGAAGACTCAACGAGGAGTGACATTGAGCAGAGGAAATATGCTGGTTTAAACCGTTTATTAACCTCCCTGGTGTTTGTTGAAAATATGGGCATTTTATATGATGCTCTCACAGAATTGGGTGACCTATCCAGAAGGCTGCAGCGGCGTGATATGACCATATATGAGGCCGATCGCTCAACACAGATGCAGATTTTAGTGTTTGAATCAATGGCTGATGCACCTGGGCCCTTTGTTTGCTACAACTGCATTAGATGCTGCTGAACAGATGCAGTTTGCTGGTGTAGGACTGCAACAGAACAAAGGCTGTGTTAGCATCAATAGGGCACAGTTCTTTAGGAGCTTAGCAAATAACCTGCGAAAAAGGATGACAATGTCTAATGCATCAAATGTTTCTAGATGCACAACCACAAACAATGATGAAATAGAATACAAAGAGTTAGTACATAGAATGAAACTCCTACAACCAGTTTATTGGCCAGATCCAGTAGACATTTTATACGGTGAGGGAGAATTACAAAACCTTTGTAGCAGGTTGCATGTATTTGATACCAGGCAGTACATCCTTGGTTTCAGAGAGTACAAACAAAATAAAAATTGCATCTCTGAAAGCCTGAAACCATTAATGCGCATTATAAACACATTTTGTACCTCAACTGCTGAATGTGAACGGGGCTTTAGTGTAATGAATGATGTGCTCACACCACTGCGGAACAGAATATCAATCAATCGTCTGTCTTCTACAATGTTCATAAATATCGTGGGGCCACCTGTCATAGAATTTAAACCTGAATTTTATGTTCAGAAATGGTTAGAAAAATGGAGAAGTACAGATGAAAGAAACTGCATGGCTCGGAGACAAATGGCTTATGATTCCACTTATAAGCGTATTTGGAATATTCTGTGATTGGAAACATGTCCCACATTGTAAATGAATTAAATATAAACAACTTATATATTAAACCTCAAATAAACATGTTTATTGATTCTTTGAATTAAATAATGTTATAAGCTGTAACTGGTCAGTGAAATGCCAAACGTTCAAAAATTGGTATGTTTTGCTATTTCTAGCCACACCTCCGACTCCGCCCACTAATCCAATCCTTGGGTTATTCCCGCCCCCTGAGTCTCCGCCCACAGTTCCCCTACTTTTTTTTCCCCACTTCGACCACTGAAAGGTACATATGTCTGGCCCATTAATTCTTGGCACTCATTATCATAGATGTCTTTATCTTTTCATCAACTAATGCCACTGAAGCATGCATCAACAAGATGTCCCACAAGGGTAGCTTGCTGAAAAGAGACATCTAGAGTCAAGTACATCTAGGCCATGATCATTGCACTGCATTCTGGGAAGATGGCCTTCCCAGAATCCCTTTAAGGAGGCACATCATACGGTAGCCTAATTGCGTGGATCTTTCAGACTTTGGAAATAAAGTAACTTAGATAGTCAGTTGCCTTAGCCTTAAGGTACACAGTCAAGCTTTTTGAACAGCTCATGGGCCCAGGCCAGCCTTGTAGGTGCTGCTGCTTCCAGAACTTTTAGCGAAGTGCTGCCAGTCTATATGATAAGTTCATATAGAGATGATGCACGTAAGCACAGTACAGGGGCTGAATTACAGAAATGCCCAGGGAGCACAGTGGGCATTTGTGCATGCTTTGTGCACCCCGGGGCACTTTGTTGTTATAGAAGGGGGCCGCAGACGCTTGTGCCACACCTTCTGTAAAACAGATAGCACTGGCGCACAGGTAGTGCCAGTGCTATCGAGAGAGGGTGTGGCCCCATGTAAATGAGGGAATCACTTTGCCTTTGCACCTACACCGTATTTCCATGCACAGAGCAAATATGCCCTTAGGAGGAACACTTAAAGTGTGCCACGAAAGGTGGGGCAATGTCAGTGCTCCCCCCACCCCCCGAGGGCAGCACTCTTAAGGGATGAAAGGTGATCCCATGACCCCCCAAAAATCTCCCTGCAGGTGGGCGCAGTCAATAACTCCACTAGCCTGCAAGGGGATCTCTAATCCCTTTCTAAATGCCGCCTGCAGAGAGATACATGGATCAGCTTTATTTCTCTTGAATGTGCTGCCCTAGGGGCAGCGTGAGTTTGCGGTTGCCCTGAGGGCAGCACATTCTTCCTAGAAAGGCGCACTTTTCCTGTTTGTACCCAGTACACCTACTTTAAGGTGCACCATGGCGCAAACAGGGAAAAGTGTGTCCTATCAATGATAGGGCCCCAGATGTGCTGCAGTGCTAGTGCACAACCCCAACTTTGTGCATAGGCGTGCATTTGTGTTACTGGTTCGTTTATCACTGGGAGCAGAAGTTGAGGGGTGAACCTTTTTTCCCAAGACACTAGGATCATAGATGAGTAATGAGTAACCATATAACTGATATTGACATAATGAAATACCAAATGCTGACAATAGGCAGGAAAAACGCGAGCAGACTGAAATAGAGAGAGTGCAATTGATAACCATGAATTCCATATATCTGTTTGGTAGAGACCTGACATGGCCTCACAGGAACCATTCACTGGGAGCACGGGATTATCAAAAGAGGAGGAGTTCACTCGGAGAAGAAAGACTCTGGTTCACCCACTTGGATTTTGTGCTGGGTGGGTAGGTTGTGGGTGTTTAGAAGTCACAGAACTTCCCAGCTCCAAGCTAACGATGTCGAAAGGTTATGTAAGAGCGCCTTCTGCTTCTTCAGAAAGATGGAAGGTATAATGTGACTATCTGACTTGTGTGATGAAACGCACTTTGTTCAACCCAGAGCTTTCTAAAGTCTAAACTGGAAATTAGTTATCTTTTCTGAGTTGTTCATAGATAAAATGGTCCCTTGTGTTGCTACAAGATGTACAGTGATCATGATGTTGTTCCTTAGGTCACAAGAGAGGGTTTTGCAAGTGATCGTTTCAGTGAGACAACCTACGAGGTACGTCACTGTGCGTTCTAGTCTAAGAGGTGTTTCCTGAATATAGATACAAGTTTTGTACAGATTGAATGGAGGTGACATCTCTGTTCCAAATGACTTTTAGTCAATCCAGTGTTTTTTGCTTTCACCTAAAATATGATGGGGCATATTATCAAGGCCAGGCGATAAATATCGCTCAGTGCTCTTAGCGCGAGGATAATTATCGCTGGCCAACTCTGAATTTTATCGCGGAGATAGCGTGCTATCAGCAACGCTTATCTCCAAAGCGATAAAAATCAGAGCGCAAGCTGCCAACTGTGAGATTATCGCTGGAAATCCAGCGATAATTGCACAACTTTTGGCGATAGTTTGCTGATAGGGCTACACATACTTAGCCATGATATCCACCTTCCATAGGATATCATAGCTAAGTCAGTTTCAAAGCAGGCATAAGGAAAGTAGCGATAACAGAGGTTATCGCTACTTTTCTTGCCGCTATGCTTCTTAGCAAGAGGCTTGATAATAGGAGAAATGTCGCTTAGCGAGATTTCCCTCAATATTCTGGGGAGGAACGCCCACTATGCAGAGCTGGGCGTTAAGGGAAAGGGCGAAGAAGCATGGATTCCCGCGTTAGCGTGTCCTTGCTAATAGGGCGTTAAAATTATCGCTGCTTTTCGTCCGAAAACTGACGCAAAACCGGTGATAATTTTTTATCGCCTCATTGATAATATGCCCCTAAGTTTGTTTACTATTTGAGTTTAACTACAGGCACATATATATGAAAACTCCTCTATCCTTTATGATTCAGAGCACTGTCTAATATGGTTCAGAGTACACTCTGAGTCATTGCCATTCCTAGTACATAGAATGGAGAGAGTAGCGCTATAATTCTGACACTACTTGCTGCACACTTTTTCCTTGGGCTGAAGATTTGCCAGCTTTCCTGGCGCTGACCGTTCATTCTCGCTGGCCCAGAGCCAGCGCAAAGAGTCCCGAGTTGCAGAAAGAGTGCCTTGAAGCCCTCTACACATATGGCCAGAGATCTAATAAAATACTTCAAGCATGAGTGAGCTGAGTGGCGACCTTGCCTGGTGAACACACTCGTCTCTGCACCAAATTTCTTTTTTTCATTTCTTCAAATGACCCTGGTACTTTGATGGTGGTCCAGCACCTGAGTGGATTGTCAGATAGTCAGAGTAAGATTCATGGGTGGCCCCAGGTAAGCACTTCAAGACAGGTCCTCCCTCTGCCGTAGGCTGCTGACTCAAAGTCAGCAGGGCCACTAAGAAATGAATACCCAAATGTTAAGGGCTCAGCACAGTATTTCCCGAACTCCAGGGCACTGTCCCGCTAGCTTTCAGGTCACTGGCACACTGTATTATTGTCTGCCATTGTATTTCCTTTGTTTCATCTTGTTTGCAGTGTTCTTGAATGCTAGGGGCCTCATTTATGAAAAGTGACGCATCGCTGTGTGAAAACAGCGATGCGTCACTTTTCATTGCGCCCTCCTTGCGACATGCTGATACATCATATTTACACAATGACGCATCAGGTCGCAAGGAGCTACACATACGTCAGTATTTCTGATGTATCTGGAAGCGCAAAAATGACGCATTGCTGGAGTGTGTCACAAAAGTGACGCAACTTCAGCAATGGGTCATTTAACATGGGCAAGTCCGATTTCAATGTGGCTGTGTCAGTCTTACGCCTGCTGTGAGGCAGGCGTAAGATATTGACGCATTTGCATCCTAGAAGTGGCGCAGTGAAATCTTATAGAATTCACTGAGTAAATTCTACGACCCTTTCTTGCGTCAGAACACCCACCCTGCATACATTATACCTGGCGCAGGTATAATGTGGTGCAGGTGTTTACAAAGTGACTCATCTACTTAGATGCGTCACTTCGTAAATATGATACAACATGGTGCATTTTTTACGCCGCTGGTGAGTCACAAAAAGTGATGCAGCAGCGGCGCAAAAGTGTTGCAAGGGCTCATAAATAAGCCCCTAGATTTGCAAATAATGTGGGTTTGCAAACTCATTACAAACTATCGTGGTTTTGGTAGGAGGATTGTGATCCTCCATTTCTTGGTATTGTGATCGCGATCAGTTCGCAACCTCAGTCAGTATATGTTTGTTAACATTGTTGTACCCTTGAATGTTCTAGTAACTGCATTGCCAGCGAGTGTCTTTTCACCCACAAGATTGTGCTATACTTGTTCGAATTTAGTGATTGTGATCTGTGCATAGTGATAATGCCAGGGGACATGTTTTCATCACTGTAACCTGTTTCATTTCCTGTTTCCATCTCTATTGTTTTGTGTACTTTTTATTCCCTTTTATACTGCAAATATTTGTATATATTTTAGGATTCGTAAAATAGTGTTCACTGCTAATTCTGTTCGGAAACTAACTCGTGCATCACAGCTGTAATTATTGTGTTGTACCGTCCCCCAGCTCACCCTGCACAACCCCCCTTGAGTTAGGTCTTGCCTGCTCACTCACCTCGACCTAGAGAGGTTTAGGAGTAGAGCTTCTTCATGGGGCTTCCTAGAGTCTTGGTTAGTGGGGGGCATTAGCAATCTCAACATTATATTTGCTTCTTTGTTCCTGTGACTGCACTGGCCATGGGAAGCTTGATGGTACCATAGAATCTGAGGAACAGATGAGAGAGGACAAAAAGTGCATGATGGTCAATACAACAGCATTCCAATAATGATAGAAAGCTAGTGGGGGGAGCAAAGGATAGGAGAAGCAGAATCAAATGTCCCGAATACAACACACTAGATGTAAAGCAGTATTACAGTGCATTAGAAGCGAGTGAAGGAGTTCCTTTCGCAGCCACAGGTAGAATGAATAACAATATTCCATCCTTCCAAAGAGAACTGTGCAGCATGTGGCACTGAGGAAAGAGAAAACGAGAACGAGGGGTAAAGAGTGTAAGGGAGAAAGGAAGAATATAGTGTAACTGCTACTTTAAAGGTGTGCCCTGCTATTGGAGACATTCATAACAATTCAGCTTGACCGTCAAATCTCTGCTAAAAATACCCACATTTACTCTTTACATGTGAGTTCAAAATAAGAGATAATTTTCCTGGAAGTTAGTTCCACTTTTTAGCTGCAGTAAAAGAAAAGTCTTGGATGGTAAAACAAGATTGATGATGCAGTTGATAATTGGAGATCCTTGGGGCATATTTACAAGAGAATGGCGAAGCGTGGCATTAAGCACAAAATGCTAACACCACGCTCCGCCATTCTGAAAACGCAGGGATGTGCCGTATTTACATGGATACGGCACATCCCTGTGTGTTCCCTAGAGCTGACACTAAATTAAGCTGCCTAGCGCCAACGCAGGCACCCTTGCACCACAGTGCAAGGGTACTTGCGTTGAGGGAATGATTGTTTATGTACAGGAAGATGTCCCTTTCTGCACATAAACAATAACAAATGGCGCTGTGAAACTTCTATGTGTGCTACACAATGCAGCACACATAGAAATTGCAAAAACGAGGAGAAATAAAGCATTTCTCCTCGTTTTGCCATGTTAACAACATGTTTTCCCTGGTCTTAATTTTAGTGTTGCCTCCTATTTGCACCACCATTGTAAATAAGTGGCAGCGTCAAAATCATTGGATGTTGCTTCAGAACGGCCACCTCAACACCCATGCCCCTCCTTTCACGCTAAGTATAGCGTGAACGGGTGCCTTATTTACAAGGCGGCATTCATCCACGTTAAGTGGCTAAACGCCACCTTGTAAATATGGCGGAGCCCCTATCGCCACAGGAACATCGGTAAAAGTGGCGCTCCTGGAGCTATAGGGGCTTGTAAATATGCCCCCTTGTGTAAATCACAATCTAAATTGTTTTCCAAGTTCTTAACCACCTTTTGTCCAGTAGGACAGAAGCCCCTAGATCTGTGATTCAGACAACAGGACCCTCTAATGCCCAATATCATCCAAAATTATCTGTCACTTTTGTCTGTGCTCAGGATGAGCCAGTTACCACCCAGCCAATGCTGCATGCCCCTCACACATAGCTGATATCAGATGCTATGGCACTTGGATTTAGTAGAAGACAAAAGTGAAAACGGAGATAGAAGATGAAGCGGACACATGACAGTCATGCTGCCTGCACTACTGAAGAGAGAGTGTGCACAGAGCCAGGGCTGCAAGTTAGAATAAAGCTAGTTCTCAATATGCAACAGCAGCTGGTGCAAGGCTCGCTGGGGACTTTCCAACCTCTAGCCCCGGTGCCACTGCACCGGCTGCATCTGTGATGGCAACGCCTTTAGAAACTGACTTTGCTCAATCAATCAACTAATCAAAATAATCAATGAATCTTCATATTTTTGTGTAGATCCATATGGATAAAACAATAAATACGCAGTTCACGATGACAGATGATAAAATCCCATATAAGTCCAAACGTATCTAAATTAAATATTGCTAAGACAAATATCAATTATAAACATAAATATCCCCCATCACCATCAACAGTACTAGTCTTTCATGGATTAAAAGAATAAAACACATAAAAGTTCATAAAATATCAATAAAGCCCCAGTTTAAAGTCTCAGTTTTAACATCCATTATTTAGTATCAGACACAGTTAGATTATTCAAGTGAGAAATAACAACGACAATATAATTAAAGATGTAAAGAATTCTGACGTGAATGGTTAAGAATACTAGCAAAGACAAGTGTGCAGATTCAGTAACATTTGAAAATAAATAAGGGCAGGTCTTAATTGACTAAAATGCACATTTTCGGCACAGGAATTAAACACTACTGGAGCAGATGCTTAAAAAACGTACAAAACATAATAAAATGCATAGTAGTTTGGAAGGCGGATGATTCACAAGGACATATCATCATCAAGCGCCCAACCTTTGTGAAAACTCAAAGGAAAATGGACTATATTCTGTCTGAATCGACTCAATAGAAATCTGTGTCAGTCATTATCAAGTATAATAAGGTAAGAATCAGTAGTAGAAATGGGTTTCAACGGCATATGATGTAGCTGTACAATTTGTCAATTCTTTCTCCAATTTTGCCACACAAATTTAAAAGGCACAGTTTTTACTATTAAATGCGGATTAAAAAACAAATCCCACCGACTCAGGCTGGAAAATGTATTGTTCACATATTTGAACCAGCGGATCTTCATGGCCCTACCCAAAGTCAGGCAGTCTTTATTAATCGGATACTCAGTCTCAGATTTAATCCGCATTGAAAGCCATAACATCAGTTGCTGCAATTTTATAGTATCTTCTATATAGCCCTGGCCCAATTCGTTATGACAAATAAATTAAAGGGTGCTTGGTAGCAGACCGAGGAGGAATCTAAAAAAACTAGTTTCCACTTTTTGCAGATTAGGGACATGTATGTATCTCTAAATAGCTGCACCATAGGAGATCATGGGCACAAAATTACCCTGATATAGCCTTAAGATGGCAGGAAGGTGTTTGTTAGCCAACCACAAGGCAAAATCATAGACAGAACCCGTAAAGTTACAGAATAATTGAATTTTAACAGACTTCAAATGGTGCCACTTGTTTAAGCAGTCAAACGGGAAGCCTAAATAAGAGAAGGAATTGACCTTAATTTTAAATTTGTCCTTAATCTCGAATTATCCGATTCTTGTGGAATTTGGACCAACCCTCATTATGTAGATTTTAGCATAGTTAGTGCTGAGCTCTAAATTGTCCCTAAAAGTAACAAAATAATCTAATAATTAAAATCTAATCAGGATGGTTTAGACAATGTCCTCTGCCATCCTGACGGATTACCATCTGTCTGCGGCATTCTAAATCAGCCCCTATGTCTCCCCAGAAATGGCCCTACTATTGAGGGAAGTGAATACCAAAAGACCCCTTTTAGCCCTCCCCGAAGAGATGGAACTGCAGAGGTAAAAAGAAGGTATAACCATCTATGAAATAAATGTTTTGGGACCAAGTTTTAAATAAATAATGCTTAAAAGCATGATATTAGATATCTATGTTGAGTATTTGAGACTGCAGACCATCAATATTCCAGGAAAGGACATTAAAATTACCTATATTAAAATTACTATGTGTGTAGAGGCCCAGGAACCTCTTCTGTCATTGCTCCCATTGGGAACAGAGAGGGGGATGAAGTCAGCTACTGCTATTCAGGCGAGTCAATGGCTTAACCCTATTATAAATTTGAATCCCCAAGCCATGATTTATCAGCTGAACCAAAAAAACAAAACATGACCAGCCGTGATGATGTATATAGATAATGCCTCCACATCCAATCTGGTGGTGTAGCCAATGGACAATCTTATTTTTTAACTGTTTGTAATTTTCAGAAGTGCAAGGATTCAAGGGAGGAACATTAGTAATACCATAAAGTAGATGGAAGCCCCAGGAGGATTTTGAATTGTGTTAAGTGTGCCCACTGCAGTGGGCAAAAAATTCCTAAAACTCTATAAGTACCTTTTTTCTATTGTTGAATAAGTCACTAAAATCAAGCCAAAGAGGGGGTTCTGACTTGGCATCGATTAAATGTGAACGGGCACAGTTTGGACCCAATCTGTGCCTGGTCTTGGCCCGTCTACATCCATGCACTGGGCCCCATGAATGTGCTCATAGCGCTACTGTTCGGGTCCGCCTCCTCCTCCATTTCGGTCTAGTGAACCACTGGTGGTCCTCGCAGGGCAGCACCTGCACCATGTGCTGCACTACTTTAACACAGGGTGCATCCCAGTGGTGGTGTAACCTCACTACCTAAATCACACAAACCCCGAGTATGGGGTTGAGAAGAGGGAGTGACAGGTCATTATTTTTCTTACCCCTGTCTCTCGACAGGATCAACTGCTACTGATCTCTGTTTGTTAAATAAGGTTATTTTGGCATGCAGGTTTTCCAAGGAGTGTTAATATTAACCCATTAACAGGAGATGCTCGCATTTACATCTGAAAGGCATCTCTGCCTTCTCACCCACTGGTCTATTTAACCTGGATCTGTTTAAAAGAAAACAACTTTTAACACATTTTTGTTATGAGCTCAAAACCCTAGCTTGCAAAGTGCTGTTATTCAAAATGCTAAAATTGGATGGATGTGTTATACCTGACATGGAACCACTTGTCAGCTATATTTTTTTAATAGACGGGGCAACGATATGGTCTATGGTGGTTGTTGTAGAGGGTGCACCCTAAACTGTTTCAAGGTTCTCTCAAATGTGGGTGGAAAAGGATGCACAGTGAAGAAAATTAAGAGACTATGGTCACAATGTTTGGTCAAGTCTGGGTGCTCATTTGAAGCCAGGTTTCCTAATGAGACATTGTGTAATTCAGATCCTGGATGGATATTACATTCTATCCCTCTTCTCTCCTGAAGACAATTTTATTAGTGACCCAAGAGGCAAGTTGGTTGGCATGTGCCTCTTTTGAAAGGCCTTTTGTGTGATTATTGAGAGAGCAAAGGTGTAGGCTATTTAAACTAAATTCAAAAGAGGTTTTAGTACAGTGCACATCTTGAACCAAATTATTTGAAGGTATTCTAAAATGTGAAGATCACTGAAAAGAGACAGAGAGAAGAAAAGTAATTGTGCAGGTTCATTAATTTTGGCCAAGAAGAGACGCTGGGATTACAATCAGGTTCTCAGGTTCTCTGGGTCTGGGTGTCACAACTAGTTATGGCCTTTGTTCAATAACAGCTTCTGACCAGCCTGTGCATTTTCAACAGCAGAGGAAACACCCCTCTTCATAGAACAGCTGCACCAGGGGCAGAAATAGTGCAAGCTTCCCTTCTTCAGAGGACAAGTAGTTCTAGGGTAGCATTAGCACAATTCTTACTCATTACAGGACAGATACATAGGGCAGTAGCAGTACATGTTTAGCTTCCTCTCAGAAATAGGGACAGCATGGCAGTAGCAAAGCAAGTTTCCTTCTCTCAAAGAAGGTGTAAGTCCAATCTTCAGTTTCCCACAGAACAGGTCCAGCATGGCAGAGCTGTACAAACTTTCATCACTCACAGAGGCAGCGCACTTAAGACATATAGTTTACATACAGATTTCTAGAGCAGGGGCTTAATTCACTGAGAGGGAGGTATAGTATAATGAGTGACTGAAAATGCAAGTTCTGGCACTTAAGGAGCTATTCCATGTCAGCACCCTGTGCCGAATCTTTATTTTTCCATATATTGAAAAACTTTGCTTTAGACATTCACACAGGTGTTTTCAAAAGGGTTTTGAATGCATGCGCACCAGGCACTATTTAATCCCAGCTTCTGTGCTACGTCTGTGCAGAATGTTGAGGGCCGCCCTGTGCTATGTAGATCTCTGGTTAGGGCCTGCCTCCTTCTCTCTTTCAGTTTAGTTGTAGTTCTCTCCTTCTCAGGTAGGAAGTCTTAGTGCAGGGTCCAATTTGCTCATTTCTTTGAATTGGTAGAACAAGATGTGAGATGCATACATGAGCTACTCAGATTTGACACGAATTGCACAGAGCAGGAGGAGCTAAGGTGACTCTAGTTCGTATAGTCCCATAAACTAGGGGCCACGTAGAAAGCACTATCATTTGATTATAACTATACCTATTGTCCCATACTTACTGAGATATGCTCTGGATCATTTCAGAACATGACCAATGAACCTAAGTGTTGCACCTATGATGGTGTATCATTCCTTAACACGTTGCCGGTCAATGGATCCCTACTGCATCTCCCGGGGCAGGGGGATATGACTGTCATAAGCAAATATATGTAAGTACAGACTCTAGGCCATGGTACTCTTCTCTGAAGAACTTTCTATGTACAGATGAACATTTGCATGACAGGAGTTGTAGAGGTCTGCTGATATTATGATGTGAGACCTCAAATTAGAGTTAGATATCTCTCTTTTTCATTCGCTCTATGGTGTTTTCCTACCAACAGTTTCACTATGCCTGTTCAATTTCAGGTCCCAGTGCTTAAATTGTAAAATAATAAGTGCCAGAGCCCTCATCAGGAGGCCACTGCAGCTTGCAACATCCATTGCCCCTGCCAGCACTGCCAATGACAGAACCAACACAACTACCAACCATCACACTCCTTCCCACAAGTGTGACAAATCAGACTATTTCACGAGTCAAAAACCATGAGAATGGCTTGGGAAACAGGTATTAGTCATATATAATATATAGTGAATAACTGTTGTTGTGCTCATCTAAAATTAGACAAACAGCGCCTCCTTGTGGCTAACTGTCTTAAAAGCCAGTGTTGACGATGTGATCCAGCGTTTTGGGACTACCCTCTTACCATTGGTCCTACGATCCTACGATGGGCCTTTTATTTTCCACCTGAGAGGTGATGGGAGTTAACATTACATCAATCAATTTAAATTAACAGGGCAACCCATTTGACTGCACAATAAGGGCCAGGAATCAGTAACTATGGTTAAGAAGGTTTATTACAAAATAGCATTCAAATTAAAGTACATGGCTCTTAGCACCATGTTATAAAGGTACTGAATAGCAAAGGGAAGCCCAACCTCCAAAAGATATTGAGGCGAACCAATATTAAGCAAAGAAGAAGTTCAGTCACAGCAATACAATGGATTAACAAAAATAATTGATGCTCAGAAAAGAGTCTCAACAGGAATGCTGTCCCAACTAACCTGCTCCCTCTGTCTCACTGTAACCACCAGCAAATCAGGAACAGGTGCTGTTACATCATCAAGGGGACAAGGGACTCTGCAAGTATGAGCAGCATGTATCCAGTTGGGGAGACTTCCGCACAGCTGTTGTGGTGACCAGAATAACTTGGTTGGGGCCTTGCCACCAAGGCTCCAAGCACAGCTTCGCACATGCTTTTTCACCATAACCCAGTTGCCGGGACTGAGATCATAGAACTGCTCTTGTTGAGGCAAGGCTGTAGCCTCCAACCTAGTGAGACACAGAACGCACCACACTAGCCAGTCGTTTGCAGTAATCAAGAATCATGTCATCTGAAATGTTCACAGGCACAGCTGGCAGTCTCATGGCCCTTCTCATGATGATCTTGTGGGATGATTGGATAATTCTCTCCTCCTGCCTGTATTACTGTGTAGACTCATCAACACAAGAGGCAAGACCCCAGGCCATTTCAGGGGTGACAAAGCACAAACTTTAGCCAATCTGGATTTTGAAGCGCTATTGACTTGCTCCATAATTCAAGAAGCCTCTGGGCGGTAAGTACATTGTAGCTTCTGCTCAACTTGTAATGCTGCACATAACATCTTCAGGACCTCATTATTAAAATTAGTTCCTTGGTCTGACTCCAGAGAAGTCAGGAAACTGAAACGGCGCATTAACTCTCTCAACAGCAAATTAGCCACTGTGAGACTATCATTTCTCCTAGTTGAGTAAGCTTCAACCTAAAGTGAAAAGATGCACACAATCACTAAGACATATCTCAGCCCATTGCACACAGACATCTTGATAAAGTCCAGTTGTTATCCTTGTAAAGGGACCTCCTGATTTCCCTATGTGACTCAGTGTTACAGCTGTTCTTCTGCCTACATTCTGCTGTTGGCACACAACACATCTGTGACACAATCCTTCAGCCATCAGTCTAAATCTTGGGTTGAATCATGTTTGCTTAACCCCTTCAGTGCCCATGACGAGCTGGACTCGTCATGGGCTGCGGTGGCGCTGTGCCCATGACGAGTCGTCATGAACTCCACCCGCTAATGGAAGGCGCGGCACTGGGCGGGGAAAGGGGCGGGCATGCAAGGGGTTAAACAAGCGCATCATGGTATCTCTTCCTACATATGCAGCTCCATGATAATGTCTCACCATGGGAGGCAGCAATCTATCTTTTAAGACAGGTCTTCCATCTCCTGAAACCCAAATGTCATTATCTCATTTGACACAACCCACTCTAATCCAGCCTTGATGTTCTGCTTCTGACACTTCTTGCTGTAACCTCTTAACTTCCTCCCAAGTATCAACTGCAGTTAACAGTGGATTGTAATTAGTGGCATCTGATGTTCCATTGTTGTGCTCCCCATTAAAGGCGCAAGTATTCCGAGCACAGTTTCTCGCTGTTTCATCAGCATACCTATTGCCTGCTGTCACATAGTCAGTGCCATTTCGATATGAGGCACATTTCACAACTGCAGTCTGGGAAGGTAACTGCAAAGGTTTATGGACATTCCTAATGGGCAAGCCTGAAGAGGCCATAAACCCACGTTGTGACAATAACTGTCCAAATTATTGAACATCACCAAAGCCATACTGACTGTCAGGGAAAATGGTCACTTTCAGGTGATCTGAAACACAGCATGCTTTAGTAAAAGCAATAAGTTCTGTCACTTGTGCTGAAAATTCTTCTCAAAGCCAGGGGCTTCGCACCTGAGCCAGTACAAACTGCGGAGTTATCTTTCGGGTTTCCATTATGGTCTTGTTAGCAGGAGCCATCAACAAACATCACATAATCTGATTCAGGTAGTGTCACATCTAGTGTGTCAAGTCTCGACTTGGTGCATAGTTCAGTAACATCAAGACAATCATGCTCAACTTCACCTTCAAGAGATTCATATCTAGGTATTGGCAAAAGGGTAGCAGGATTTTGTACAGTACATCTCCTTATTTTCAGCGCCGAGACGACTATTAGTCAAGTTCTGAGTTCTGCTACGAATTAATGAAGCCTCCACAGAACGGAGGACAAAAACGGTTAAAGAATGACTCATGACAATGCTCTCGCACTGCTGTATGCTTACACCTGTGGAAGCCACAGCTTTAAGAAAGCCGGGCAAAACATCAGGTCCAGGATCAAGTGTGGCAGAAAAGTATGCAACAGGTCTGCGAGCAGTCCTGTGCATCTGGGTTTGCACTGAGAGAGCAAAGCTCTCTTTCTCACAAAGCAAAACATTTATTACAATCAGGTATTCCCAGTGCCGGGGCACGGCAGAGACATTCTCTCAGCTCTGAAACGGCAGGTATGCAGCTGTCATCCCATAGTACCATTGGCCACGTCTTGGTTTGTCAGCCTCTGTAAAGGCTTGGCCTTTAGGGAAAAGTTGGGAATCCACTGTTGATAGTAGCCCACAACTCCCAAGAACATTCTCACTTCTTTCTGGGCTGCAATCGGATACATTTTCAGATTCTCCAAGATTCTCTCTTGTGACACCTTCCTCACTCCTTTTTCAGTGTGATGTCCTTGGTCCAAGACTTCTTTCCGACAGTAACGAAATTTGGTCGGGGACACTCTATGTCCATTCGCAAATAAGTGGTTCAACAGAGAAAGTGTGTCTCTTTTGCAAGCCTCCTGCGTATTTAACATCACCTGTAGACTGCCACCAGAAGGTCGTCAATTTACTGGACTAGGACTGAGTAATAGGGCATCACCAGGAACTCCAGGTTCTTTTTGAGTATCTGGTTGAAGATTGATGGGCTCTCTTTATACTCTTGTAGGAATCTGAACCATGCCAAAACACATCAGTCAAAATGAAAAGTGAAAAGGAACTGGCTCATGACATGGTATAGAAAAGACGGCTTGGCACAAATCAGTGACAGCGAACCACTCGGCCTCACATGGAATCTGAAACAAAATCACAGCTAGATTCGGTACCACAGGACAACAAGAAAAGCAATTTGTTTCTATTTAGAGTACAGGTCTACTTATTTAGAATGGTTTATTCATCAAGTCTTCAGCGAATACATAAATTGCTATGGTTAAGGCATACAATATGAGTAAATTCACTAATCCTTCAGTATATGCACTTCAGAAATAATGTCAAGTGCAACACTTTAATATTGCTAGCCCACACGCAAGTGCTAAATGCACCTTTATATCATGTATCATTTCAGAAATTGTGATGTAATTTTGACATGTAACGGATGGGAAAAATTGTGCTGCACTACTATTTATTGCCAGTGCCGAGCATCGCAAACGCCAGCTCAAATCAAACACTGCCGATGACCCTAGCCAACATCGTAACTTAGTTAATGACTGTCACTTTAGAAAGCTTGAGTGTCATGACCAGTCCTGCTCAAACTGATAGTTGCTTGGGTTTGTGACCCTAGCTACAATAGTTCATCTCATCACAAAGAACACAATGTGTATTTTCTGATAAATGTTTCGGTTCCCGATCTTTATTTTCATTGTAGGAGCATTTCCTGTTTATTGCGAGTTAAAAAACTGAATTTACACGTCATGATCTGTATTTGTCGCTCATCACAAAAACACAGAAAGAGACATGGACAAAAGTGGAGGCGTATTTTTTTTGTTTTGTTGCATCTTTTATATAGCGCCAACTCGACCCGAAGGTATTGGAGCGCTTTACATGAGCACCATATTTACATTACATATTCAGGCACGGGGAGATTAAGTGATTTGCCCAGAATCACAGGATGCGGACGCGACCCCGAGGCTCGAACCCTGGTTTCAGCACCAAAGTCGGCAATCTAGCCTACGGACCACATCCTCTCCAAGTCTCCATAATGCGTACCCCCACCCCGGGTGGGGAGGGAGGGGAAAAGGGATGGGGTGGGGGGGGGGGAGGTTCATTAGAGCAAGGACATGGCAGACAGAAATCACAATGTAGGGGGCCAAACACAATACTGAAACTTTTACAACTCATGCTTAGCCTGCGCGAACCTTTCTTTAGATACATGACCTTTTCGGTAATTGAATTTATTACACTACACTGTCATAAAAACATACAGAGCAAAAGGCCAGCTATTCTATGAATTAATATCTACATGCGCTTTTATCCTGGTGAATTACGGTAATTGCTTCTGTGAACAGAATCTTTGTGCTCTGGGATTCCCTTCATATTTTGCCTGTAAGTCATTCTCTCGTTTTCTATAAAAATGCATGGTGTACCACGAGCAGTGGCCCATTAAGATAATACTGAAAAATATGTATTAGTCATCTATTAAATAAATCTGGTAGTTGCACACTTTGGATCGCATGGTTTGAATCCATGTTCTTTGACAATGGTCTAATGTGAATTTAAATCATGTGCTTGTTGATATGGAATTCCCAACTTTAATCTGCAGCACCGCAAGGATGGCAGATCACTATGTTTATGTATTGATTTGTCATGTTTCTTACAGGTTGCTTCAAAATGCCATAGATCTCATCTGTGTATTATGAAAAAGTCAATGGGCCTGCTTATTTATCCCGAAAACTAATTGTTAAAGCCAACAGGCCTTTAACAGTAGATTGTTAACACACTGTGTAAAAGGATGCAGGGCAGGCATTTTTTAGATAGAATCTTGCAGATTACCACAGTAGGCAATTGTTTTCTTATTTGTAACACACTAGAACAAACTGTGGGAAAAAACATTTGCACTAGTAAAATCCTTATTAGGCCCTCTTTAGAGGGAATTTACATTGTTTTAAGCACTGTAATTTTGTGTGTATTTGTTATTTTATTACAGTACACCTGATAGTTGCCTTTGTGGAAAAGGTTACGCTTAAGACAGAAGTGTTGAGTTGGTTAAACTGAGAAGCCTATAGACCTGATTGGTTCAGTGGGAAAAGTTGTTTCGGATGCCAAAAGTGTGACCTGTTTGTTATGAGAAGTTCTAACAGACACAGTAGGCCTCCTTTATTCACTTCATTTCATTTTGTCTTTATTATCGATAAAATTTCATCATAAAAGACATTTGTGTACATTAAAAAATACAGAAAACAAATATTAAAAACATAACCAAGGAAACACGATAATGATCATTCAAAGACACAGCATCGCACAAATAATCTATTGCCTCCTATTCCTGATTATCCATGTCCAGCCTAAGAATTTGGCCACTGCAACAACAACAAATTCGCCAGTATCAAATCTCAAGATGCTAAAGGCTGCAAACCCCTGTCTAGTTCCCAGATTACGGCAAATGGGTTTAAGCCATTTGGCCCTGGGGGCAGCATAAGCCGGTCATGCAAAAAATATATGCCCTACTGAATCAACACAATCTGGGCACCAGCTACAAAACTCGGAGGACCCGCCCTTCCATTTTTTAGTGAATGATTTTGTTGGTAGGGTACCAACCCTAAATTGATGATAACGTTTTCTATCACTAGGCCTGGAGATGATGTCCCAGTAGGCTTCAAGGAAAGGAACTGTTTTATGTTAAAAAAACCTACCGGACAAAGACTCTACAGGGACTAGGGAGGATTGTTTTTGTAAAACCATTGACCAATAGAGATTTTTAAAATCTTTCTTGGATGGAAAAGGGTTGGCACCTGGGTCAGTCCAAAGCAATCCTAAACCCATGGATTCCAATAGTAATCTAACCTGCCTGAACCATGTAATGTTATCAGAACCCAAAATAGAGCGGACATCTAAAAATGCCTTAGCATAGGGACCTAATTCCGGTGTCGTCCAAAGTCTCCTCCAAAAAGCCAAGGGTTTGAACCTTGCGATGTCATCAAAGGGATGGCATCCAAGGTCCAACAAGAGCGGTTTCAATGGGGTGGAACAGAGGAGGGCCGTAAGTGTTCTAAGAAATTTGTATTGTGCCTTAACCAAGGAAGAAAGGTCGGCAAAGCCCCAGAGTTCGGCACCATAAAGAATGGCTGAGTTTATCCTAGCATTATAGATTTTAATGGGGGGGCCTATCAATTTCATCTGTGACTGTCTCTGATCTTTAACCAAGCAACCAGAAAGTTGGGCAAATTTCAAGGAGAGAACATCTATTTGTGGCCTCCAATTAAGCTTATTTTCAAATACTACCTCCAAATAGGTCATGATGTTAGTTCGTTCCAGTGTGTCATTGTTCATGATCACATGACCTTTCACATGCTTCGCTTTGTTGAATACCATATATTTGGTTTTGGAAACATTCACTAGAAGGTCAAAGTCAGAACAAAATTTGGCAAACACATTCAAAGCCGTCTGCAACCCAGACAAAGTCTGGGATAAAAGTAGGGTGTCATCCGCAAACATAAGGAGAGGTATGTTGGAACCACCCAACGTGGGGGCGTCCGTAGAGATAGAAGAAAAATATTGCACAACTCTGTTTATAAAAAGCAGAAATAGAGTAGGCGCAAGGACGCACCCTTGCCTGACACCCCTACTAACTTTGAATCTTTCTGTGACCTGGCCTTGGTTTCCCCATCTAATTTGGGCGAAGTTGTTTTCGTGCAGTCTGATAATGATGTTTAAAAGATCATCCGGCATCCCAAGCACTGCTAATACTTCCCAGAGTTTGGTCCTATTGACTAGGTCGAAAGCAGACCGAAGATCTACGAAAGCGGCATATATTGTTCCACCACAGAGATATACCGTCTTCCAGACAATTAGTTGAAATTTGAATGCCTGGTCTATGGTACTAGTACAGGACCTAAAACCGGCCTGCAGGGGCGAGATAATATCGTCCTGCTCGATCCATGACTGGATCCTTGCCAGGATCATTCTTCCAATTGTTTTTTGGATTGAGTCGATAAGACTAATGGGACGATAGTTCCCCGGGCAGGAGCGATCGCCTTTTTTAAAAATAGGTAGAATCTCGGCGCCCTTCCAAGATTCCGGAATGGCAGCCCCCTTGACTATAGCATTAGCCAAGAAAGCAATGTAGGGCACCCAAATGCCAGGGTCAGATTTAAAAAGGTCCGCAGGGACACAATCAATTCCTGGAGCCCTGCCACCAGGCACCTTAGAAAGAGCAGTCTTGACCTCTTCATCCTCAAATTTAAAGTTTGAAGAAATGGTCAAGTCCCTACTAAATGGAAGAATGGGGGCCTCTGCCTGATTAATGGCCGAAAACTGAGACTCATAGTGTGACACCCATAAGTCCGGGGGAACATTATTAGAGGGAGTCTGCATACTCGGGTGGTTGCCCCACTTCAAAATATGCCAGAACATTGTTAAATTCCTTTGTTTACTGGCCGCCAAAAGATCATTCCAGTGATCATTGTCCCAATCTTGCTTTGCTTGTATTTTGGCTTTGTTATAGTCTTTCCTGGCCGATCTAATAATTGCCTGATTTTTAGTATTAATGGGAATTTTCAGTTTACTATAAGACACCCGGCAAGCTTTGGTATACCAGGAGCGTGGTTTTAGAGTGAGAGATCCCTTGGCCTTGCAAGGTTTTAAAAAAAGGGACTTGAGGCCTGAAAATAAGGTTACATGAATGTTAGTAGTTTCATCAACAACATCCTCCAGGTCCCGGAGGGCCTGCAGATCTTCCAACGCACGGGAAACTTTTTGGCTGATCTCAGAGACTGCTGCACTATCAAGGGCGACTTTTTCCCAACGCACTCTCCGCTGGTTATTGGCAAGGAGAACGTCAGCTGTCACTAACTCAGTTTGTGGGTTTCTGTGGTCTGGGCAGAACAGGAATGTCAAGACTAAGGGATTGTGGTCACTCTCCGTGCGGTCTGAAACCATCATATCACATAGAGAGGACCAGAACTCCACTTTAATTAAAGCGTAATCGATTCTGCTACTACGACCACGACCATCAGAGAAAGTCACCTTGCCATTTTTATCAGATGGAGTGTGTCCATTAGCAGCCCGAAAGCCACGTTCCATACAAAGACTCATCCACTGAACAGCGGACTCAGTCCACCTCTTAATGGGTGGGAGGTCAAGAGAGGGGATGTTCAAAATGGTATCCACTTCCAAAGTGAGTGATTCCCAAGCGGGGTGCATTGGCTCAAAACAACAATTTAGGTCACCCACTATCACCACGTTTATGCTTGAGTCGACAGTATCCAAAAACCCATCCAGTTGTAAAAAGGTGTTTGAACCACGCCCACCAGGAAGGCCCCTATTGTATATATTTATAATCAAAATTTTGGGGTCATTATTGTGTTGCAGGGAGACGATCAGTAAATCGGGGCTATCAATGGCCAATTCGGTGAGGGTATACCTGAGGGTTTGCCTAACCCATGTGCAAAGTCCCCCCGAGGGACGGCCCCTTGGGCCACTAGAAGCCCCCTTAGAAAAGTTCACATACCCAGGAAAGTAAATAGGATCCACAGCCCACGTTTCCTGAAAAACAAGGATGTCGTGGGTGGTTACCCAAACAGACCAGTCCTCCGTGGAGATTTTGCTCCGGAGACCGGCAATGTTCCATGAAGCCAGGGTAAGGCGGGGGGAGCTGGAGATTTCAGGTGGCAACAATGAAGGTAGGGGCCGCGGGACTGCTTGGTAGGAAACACTAATATCAGGTGCCATACTATCAGTCTCTAAAACACAAGAAACAGTGGACGTGGTTGCTGGTTTAGCAATAAGCGACACACCCACACAGGGTGTCCGCTCAATTCTTAGTATGTTACCAGTTATGTGACTGGAGGGCGGAGAATTATCATGACACGCCAGGGTAGGTGGGTAAAGATCTAAATTGCTAGGGGGGGCTATAACGGGGTCGCAAACAGGATCCGAAAGCAAAGCACCCGGCCCCAAAGATGCCCTCTTAGGCCCACCCCAACTAACAAACCCAGGATAAGCAAAGTCGACTAAATCCTTGAGCACACTACCCTGGTTGGGACAATTTGTGAATGGTCAATCAACCCCATCCAAGTTATTCAAAGGGGCAAAGGAGTTAACCAATGGAAGATGGAAATCTAAACCTGGGTGGCGGAAAGAACCCCTATTGACCCTTTCCCAACCAGGTACCACATCACCAGATATAACACGCTGGCCAAGAGGGTAAAAATGCGACAAATCCAGGGTAATTATTCCAGTGACATTCGTAGTATTAGGATGGGAACATATATGGGTCACCACCATAGGATCTCGAAAATTGATAATCTTATCTTATCTTAAGTGTGACTTGTAAAGCGCGCTGACACCACAGGCTTCCTGGCGCTGTTAAGACAGAGAGAGTGAGGGACGAAAAAGGCGAGAGTCGCATAGGTTAGACTCAAAGAGGGAAAAGGTGAGTTTTTAATAACTTCCTAAAGTTCAAGAGGGAGGGAGTGGATTTGATGAGAAGAGGAAGAGGGTTCCAGAGACTGGGAGCCAAGTGAGAGAAGCGGCGACCACCGAATTTCTTTGTTTTAGTTTTGGGGGTGACAAGTAGGTGGCGATAAGCAGATCGAAGGTTGCGTATTGGGTGATGAGGGATGATTAAGGATTTGAGGAACGCGGGGCCGGGGCAATGGAGAGCTTTAAATGTGAGGCAGGCCACCTTAAAGGCTGCTCTCTGGCCTATTGGTAGCCAGTGTAATTTATAAAGTAAAGGTTTGGCCGATTGCCATCTGGGGGTTTTGTGAATGAGTCGGGCCGCTTGATTCTGAACTATCTGAAGGCGATATAACAGAGATTGTGGGAGGCCATAATAGAGGGAGTTCGAGAAGTCCAGCCGGGAAAGCACAAGTGAAATGACGACTTGGGTGAGTGCGGCAGGTGGAAGTAGATGACGAACTTTACGAATCTTCCGAAGCTGATACATGCATGATGAAATGACCGCACCCACTTGATTTTTAAGGGATAATTCGGAGTCAATAATCACTCCCAGGCTCTTCACTGATTTGACCGGGGCTGGAGGGAGACCAAGCTCCGAGGGCCAGAACTGTGGGCCCCAGTGGATGTGACTGAGTCCAGGGAGGAGAAGCTCAGTTTTTCCAGGATTTAGCTTCAATTGATTCTGGTTCATCCAGGATTGAATATGAATCATCACGGAATGAAATGTTTTGATGTCGTGAGGGGAATTAAGGGAGAAGATGATCTGAAGATCATCGGCGTAGTTGTAGACAACTGCGTCCCATTTCTGGAGGGATTGAATCAGGGGCCTGAGGTATAAATTAAACAAGAGCGGTGAGAGGGAGGAGCCCTGAGGGACTCCGCAGACCACGGGCGTTTTGGTTGCAGTGTAAGGGCCTAAGCGGACGGCCTGAGTTCTGCCAGTCAGAAAGGACTCAACCCACTTAAGTGCGGAGCCCTGGATGCCCGCTTGCCTGACACGGTGGAGAAGGATGTCATGGTCCACCGTGTCAAATGCGGCGGACAAATCCAGAAGTACAACGGCTTGAGAGACTCCTGCATCTGCGTTCCTCCTAAGTGTCTCCAAGACTGCCAAGATGAC
Source organism: Triturus cristatus (assembly GCF_964204655.1). Lineage (NCBI taxonomy): Eukaryota > Metazoa > Chordata > Amphibia > Caudata > Salamandridae > Triturus > Triturus cristatus. The sequence goes on from NC_140580.1 coordinate 155,442,112, forward strand.
AGCCTCAGTAGAGTGGGCAGGCCTGAAGCCGGCCTGGTTAGGCTCAAGATAACCAGAAGATTCAATAAAGTTGGAAAGGCAGCAAGTAACATGAGCCTCCAAAAGTTTTGAGAAATAGGGGAGAAGGGAAATGGGACGATAGTTCGACGGTTGTGCAGAATCAGCACCGGGTTTCTTAAGGAGGGGCAAGAGGGTAGCCTCCTTAAAAGGGCTGGGGACAATGCCTCTGTTGAGCGAGCCATTTAGCAGGGGTAAAACACAGTCAGGTAAGCTGAGACAGATACTCCGCAATACAGAGTGTGGACAGCTGTCGTTAGGAGAGCCAGATTTCACACGGATGGCGAGTTCCGCCAATGAGAGTGCGTCCAAGGTAGGGAAGGTAGAAAACGTGAGGGAGTTGTCAGAGGGAAAGTTCGGTGTGAGTGACTGGGGTAGGGAAGGTATAGAGTTTTTAATTTTTTCAATCTTTTCCAAAAAATAGAGATTAAGGGTGTCACAAGCTTCTTGCGTGGGGGTTTGGGCTGGGAGAATTCTGTCGTCGGTAGTGAGTTTGTTCATTACTTTGAACACCTCTTTTGATTTATTTGCTGCGGACGAAATCCTGATAGAGAAGTGTTCTGTTTTTGCTGCAATGATGGCCGATTTATATTCCCTACGTGCAGTCATGTAGGACTGCCTGGCTACGTTGGAATAATCACGTCTCCAGATACGTTCCAGCTGGCGGGTTTTTGTTTTCTGTTGCTTGAGGTCAACAGAAAACCACCTGTGGGAATTGTGATGTCTAGTGGGGGGGAATTTGGTTAGGGGGGCATAAAGGTCACTGGCTGACTTCAGCCAGGAACCGATGTCATGTTCTATTCCTTCGATGTTATCAGGGGAGTTGAAAGTTGGCCGAGTGTCAGCCAGGGTTGTGAGAAAGCCCTGAGAGTCGAAAGTACTCCATTTGCGTGAGGAGCCGCCGGCCATCAGGGGAGCAAGAGTCCGGCCAGCAATAGTGATGATGGTATTTACTAAGTGGTGATCTGACCAGACACAAGAAGAGATAACTGGCTGGGACAGGGCCAGGTTACAGGTCCAGATCTGATCCAAAATATGGCCCTTAATGTGGGATAATCACACAATCACCCTCCACACTTTTAACCCCCTTACCCAACCAACACACCCTACGGACGGTGAGAATTTCGGCACAAAGTCTAGCCGGTAGTGGCCTATAATGATTTAACCAATGAATTACTTTATTCTTCAACTCATTATGAGATTCCGTCTTGACTTGCAGGAGCCTGGGAACGCCCGCCATAATGACTGTATATGGATTCGACTCCGGGGGAAGATTTATACAGGGAAGTTTAAGAAAACGGCTGTCGTCGTCAATATTAGAATGACCAGTTGCAGGGTTGCTTGAATTAATAGCAGCATTTCTGGCTGGCTCGACAGTCGTGGCGAGAGTAGGTGGAGTGTGAGATGCTTCCGCAACATGTACATTAGGAACAGATAAATTAGAGGATGCCCTAACCTGGGGGGTGGTGCCCCTAGAAACAACCCCTACTCCATTTGCGTGAGGAGCCGCCGGCCATCAGGGGAGCAAGAGTCCGGCCAGCAATAGTGATGATGGTATTTACTAAGTGGTGATCTGACCAGACACAAGAAGAGATAACTGGCTGGGACAGGGCCAGGTTACAGGTCCAGATCTGATCCAAAATATGGCCCTTAATGTGGGATAATCACACAATCACCCTCCACACTTTTAACCCCCTTACCCAACCAACACACCCTACGGACGGTGAGAATTTCGGCACAAAGTCTAGCCGGTAGTGGCCTATAATGATTTAACCAATGAATTACTTTATTCTTCAACTCATTATGAGATTCCGTCTTGACTTGCAGGAGCCTGGGAACGCCCGCCATAATGACTGTATATGGATTCGACTCCGGGGGAAGATTTATACAGGGAAGTTTAAGAAAACGGCTGTCGTCGTCAATATTAGAATGACCAGTTGCAGGGTTGCTTGAATTAATAGCAGCATTGCTGGCTGGCTCGACAGTCGTGGCGAGAGTAGGTGGAGTGTGAGATGCTTCCGCAACATGTACATTAGGAACAGATAAATTAGAGGATGCCCTAACCTGGGGGGTGGTGCCCCTAGAAACAACCCCTACATCAAGAGCAGTATCAGGGGTAGATGAAATCTTGGGGACAGATTGTGTTACCATAACCTTCTCCATTAGGGACGAATTAGACAACACCATGCTCTCTAACTTCTCTAAAGAAGTAGAAAGACGATTAACTCTTTCGTAAAGGGGTAGGAAAAAAGATTTAAGTAGTTGCTCTAAGGGTTCAAGGTGTCCAGGGGACAGGGAAGTATGGGATGGCGTGGGACACCCAACAGTAGTGGGGGTGCCGCAGGACAGATTGGGGGGAGGGGGAAGACAAGGATTTACAAATTTGGACAATTTGGACACTTTAACACGTTTGCCCCTAGGATGCACTCCACCACATTTTCTTTTCCTATTAATGGACGGAAATTTGCCACCCGGAATCGTGGAGTCATCACCGGGCTGCTTATTGATAAGCAGCGAGTGGTTATCACTTGTATTGGAAGGCTGACCACAGGGTTCAGAGGTACTGGCAATGACAGGGGAGCCATCCAGCGAACTCAGGGTTTGAGGGGCCACTGACCCAAGCTCGTTGTTACCTGATTGGTCGATGAGTGTTTGGGGTGACCTGAGATCAGGGGAAGTAGCTTCCATAATATTACCAAGAGACGATCTCTTAGCAGAAATTTCTAAGGACAATCTTTTTTCCGTCAGGATGATTTCCTGTTCAAGGACCCTGGTTGCTCTCGTAATAAAATTGTCCAGGGTCCCTGTAACACGACTCATAGTGCTGTCCTGTGTGAACTTTCTGCCAGACCTAAGAGATGACATTCTTAGAGAAAAAGAGCACACAGAACCAGGGAGCAGCCAGGTAAAAAAAAAAAAAAAAAATGCAGGGGAGGGGGGAATCTAAAAACACTTGGTAAACAGTAGAGATATTACAACAATTGCTGCGGCTGGCTGACAATCCACGAGTAATAATATAAGAATAATTCTCACTGGCACAACCGTTCGTGTGAGATAGGCAATAACACCCCTATGGATATGGACCCGTCCCGTCCACGGCCGTCCACGAACGGCCACAAACGGCCGCTCTTTGCCCGGTCTTCGCCCCGTGCTACGTCCTGCGCGCGTACCACTAGCGCATTCGGGCGGGGTCTAACAAAGGAACGGAAGGACAAGAGGGGGCGGGGCCGGGAAGAGGAACCAGGTGAGTCCGATCAGCTGAGCGCTGAGCACCGTGGTCCTCGCAGTCCCGCAGCAGAGCGATACAACAGCCTTCCCCCTTCTGGCAGCAAAGCGTCCTGGCAGGTCCTTGGGCAGTGGGAGGCACACAGAAAGTAAAGACCAGCCGAGTTTTTATACAATCCAAGCCCTACGAGCGGCTCCCGCGAAGCGGGGGCCGCGAGGCGTTGCTTGGTTGGTGGAGGAGGAACGGGAAGAGGAACCAGGTGAGTCCGATCAGCTGAGCGCTGAGCACCGTGGTCCTCGCAGTCCCGCAGCAGAGCGATACAACAGCCTTCCCCCTTCTGGCAGCAAAGCGTCCTGGCAGGTCCTTAGGCAGTGGGAGGCACACAGAAAGTAAAGACCAGCCGAGTTTTTATACAATCCAAGCCCTACGAGCGGCACCCTCGAAGCGGGGGCCGCGAGGCGTTGCGTGGTTGGTGGAGGAGGAACGGGAAGAGGAACCAGGTGAGTCCGATCAGCTGAGCGCTGAGCACCGTGGTCCTCGCAGTCCCGCAGCAGAGCGATACAACAGCCTTCCCCCTTCTGGCAGCAAAGCGTCCTGGCAGGTCCTTAGGCAGTGGGAGGCACACAGAAAGTAAAGACCAGCCGAGTTTTTATACAATCCAAGCCCTACGAGCGGCTCCCGCGAAGCGGGGGCCGCGAGGCGTTGCGTGGTTGGTGGAGGAGGAAAGGAAAGAGGAACCAGGTGAGTCCGATCAGCTGAGCGCTGAGCACCGTGGTCCTCGCAGTCCCGCAGCAGAGCGATACAACAGCCTTCCCCCTTCTGGCAGCAAAGCGTCCTGGCAGGTCCTTAGGCAGTGGGAGGCACACAAGTATCTGATATCTGCTATTATCAGTTACTCCCCGTTACACCACGTTCCAATCATTGCCTTATAATGAGGAGTTACTTCGCTTGGTGGTCCAGGTTTTACAGTATATGCGGGGGTGTAGCAAAGTTATGGTATAGTTGTGCCAAAATTGGACAGTTGGAGAGAGGCGTGGTTGCACTTTCCCTCGGGCGGTCTCCTGTCGGGTCAGTGTCTGGGGAGCAAAGGAGCAGATGGGAGGACAGCGGGGCGCGCAGGGCAGGTCGTAGGATGCACCCAATCTTATCGCGCCGTGGGCACTCACTCACTGCGACTGCCCGCTGATACCAATTACAGTTTGCGCTTGCCGGTTACCGCTGTGGTTGCTGTGGGAGTGCTGTGGTAGCACTGATAGGCTAACCTGATCTCTGTGGTGTCCGCAGTGCTCCACACGATGACCACAATGCAGCCGGCAGCCGGGGGTTAAGGCAGCAAGAGGCGGCAGGAGACGTGCTTTGCCTCGTACTTGGCAGCTCTCTGCGCTTGGTGCCCTGGACACCTGTGGCCCGTAGCTCACCGGAGCCAAATAGAATTGGACCACCCCCTCTGTAAAACTCAGCCGGGTGCCGGCACGGAGTTCAGACCGGTCTCGGCGTCCTTCTCACACTCCTCGCACACACAGTCAGCGGTGGCTCGCGGTCGGTACAAAGCTGCGGGCTGGATTCTCTTGTGCTACTGGATTGTCATTATGAAATGCTTATGTTAAAGCCAGTAGGCTTCAGTGGATTGTTATTGCAACATGTCAAAGCCTGCAAACGTATTTTGTTGCATTGAATCTCACAAATTACATTTGTAGGCAAGGATTTTGATATTGACTACCTACCGCCTTTGACAAACCCAATGGGTAGAAGATTAGAATTGTACTAAATCTTGCTTTTTCCGAATTCCTGGTAGGTTAAATTGTCTGCCAGCATCTTGTATTTCATAGCGGGGCTTTGGTTCACTCTCCCCTGCCATTCATTTGCATGAGGTCATATAAACTCTCCTTCCATCCACGGTGCATATAGCATGGGGCATTAGGACAGCCCACATCAGCATTTGAGTTTCTTATCCTTTCTGTGACACCATTTGTCTGATCAGTGGTGCATATGGGTCTGAAAATGAGGGTGTTTCAGTGCCAGGGCTGATGTTTCAGTATGCCAGTTTCCCATTTTCTCCTCATAGATCAACTATTATTTCTTTCCTTTTAATTTTATTTTCATATTTAAGGCATACTACACCTCCACAGAAAGTGCTAATGAGCTGCTTGCTGCTGATTTAATTTGCTGTGCTCCGCATTATGCACGGCCACTGTCTCTAAACCAACCCAAGCAACATTAAAAAAAACAATAAGCCTCCGGGGACTTTAAATCCATGCCACCAGAAAAGCTTACCATATTTTGGGCTGGAGCTCTATGCTCTTCAACTGGAGTGCAGAGCCCCCTTGTGGTGAGTTCTATGGCTGCAATTTGCAGCTTGATAAATGTAAATAAAAAAAGAATCAAATACATGTTGGTGTTTTTGTTTTTTGTTTAAACTTTATTTAGTTTTTTTGACAATCATGTCTATTAAACATAGCACTGTGTGAATTACTGAACTATACATTTCACTTTTACTATTGACACTCGGGCTCTGCACGCCCCCATCACACTGCCCAGGGCTCAGACACAGGGAGTTGGGCACCAGCAGGGATTGGGTGCAGGGCCTATCCTGCAGCCATCCCCACGCCATGCATGGTCTGCGGGCCATGCTCAGCATGGGGTTAGCTGGAAGTGAGGAGTCGGTGTTTTGAATGATGTCATAAAAATGTCATGAGTGATGGAATATGTGAAGTCATAAGCGGTGCATGGCAAAGAAGCAAGTTATAGTTACTTTGGTTAGGTGTAACTGATGATTTTCTGTGGTGTTTTAACTTTAAAATGTTACTTTTTAACTGACATTCTCACCTAACTATACGGTCATTGTAACCTTTGTTTCAGTGATTTTATGAGGTTTTTAATGTAAGATGAAATGGTACTTTACCTAAGTATACCATCACTTTAATCTTTGTTTTTTACGGTTAATTTATGGGCCTTTTTGGACATAAAGTAAGATAACATTGCCATATGCACCTCCATTGCTGGTGGTCAACCAACCTCTGTGTTCAGCCTTTGGCCATGCATGGTTGGCTACAGGGTCAGAGCTGCTGCCAGGCCCGGCACCAAACCCCGCCCTCCCCACAAGCAGTCAAACCCCTCAACAAGCACAGTAAGAGATTGGCCACAGGCCCTGTGTCTAACCCCCAAGGAGGCCAACCCCTGTTGAGTGCAGCTTTCAGCCGTGTATGGCATGGGGTTGGCCACAGGCCCTGGCCTACGGCCACAACCTGCACCCAAACTCACATAGGCAGCCACCCCACCACAGACATCCAAACCCCATTTTTAAAGATTTTATTCTGTCCCTGCTCCAGCAGGAGTCTCGCAGGAGAACTCTGTTTGTTAATGTTGCACGACCTCAAGAATCCCATGAATTTCCATGTGTGCAACGAGAGGCTGCCAGCAGAGCCAAAACGCCCTGAAGCTAGCCAACACCCAACGGCTAGCCAGCCGTCCACTGTGCAAGGCCATTAGCCATGTGCATTGGGTGGTCAGCTGCAGGGCAAAACCCTGACATCAGAACCCCATGACCGGCTAACCCTCTTGCCCTGAACTGACTTTCATATACTGATACCAACCCGGCCTTTCAATTTTATTAAGGTCCCTCAAATTACATCCACCATGATTAGAATTCTGCTATATTTCTTTCCCTCCTGCTCTATTTGTTTGTTTCAGATGTAACCAGGAGTCTCGAAGGCTCACTATGTGTTTTGATGTTGCCAATCGACAAGAATTTCCCGAGAGTCCACGTGTGCAATGAGGGGTTGGCAGCAGAACCTTTCCTATGGCCAGACTCTCCGTACAACCCCCCACAGCCAGCTAACACTCATTGGCCAGCCAGTCCCCCACTGCGCTGTTAGCCATGTCCACTGGGGGGGTTGGCTGCTGGGAAATGGCCTGGGACCCAACTTCCCACGAATGGCCAAACCTCTCACTTTTCAAATACTGATACTAATCCATCTTTTTCATTTTATCATGGTCCCTCAAATTATATCCACCATGACTGGATTTCATGCCTTTATGTACAGATGGTACAGCTCCATGTTCATTCTATATTTGTTTTAACGCCTTCCATAACACTACTAATGAGAGTGTGCCACACATAGTAGTATAAACACTAACAAAGATTGTTCCTCATGTAGTGCATTCGTCTATAGGTAGTAACATTCCAAGTGAAACACACATAGTTAATATTCTATGTTTATTTTGGGGATGCTATGTGAAGATAGATAGCTTCAGGTTGATGGGTTCTATGAGCAATCCAAAATGGAATCTCACTTACTTTGTGGGGGCTTTGCCCATGGTAGCATTATTAGTCTGTGGACTGATTGCCTGCACTTTAGGATGCACTTGTTATGCAGGGCCAGGAACCATTTCTCTGTCCTCGTTGACTGTAAAACATATTGTCAAAGTTGCCTATTACCGGCCAAATACAGACTTCGCAAATGTCTTAAATGTGCTGCAGGTGGATTTGCTGCCTCCAGATGTGGCATATACCCAGCCAATGCGGGCCAGGTAGCCACTTAATTACTTGTACGACCCATTCTGATGTTCTCAAATACATAAGGTAAATGTCCACCAAACTGTACCAAAAAAAACACAGCTCTTAACTGCTTGCTGGTCAACACCCCCTCCGCCAAAAGATCGTCCAAGGCATTCTCCCCCTCCTCTTCTGTATATATTTCTTCGTCGACTCTTTTTCAAATTTTTCAGGGACATCAACTTCTGTGCCGTTGTTAGAATTGGCATCTTTGGTGTAGCTTCCCCTGACATTTTGCCTCTACCTCCTGTATTTTTTGATGCTGTGCTGGATTTCGTTTTTGCTGGATTAGATGCTTTGGGCACTTTCAGTATCAAAGTGCAAGTGCTCCCAGTGTAAATTGTTGTTACAATTGGTTCTCCCTGATTAGCATATTTCATTTACTGGTAAGTCCCTAGTAAAGTGCACAGAAGTGTGCCAGGGCCTGTAAATCAAATGCTACTAGTGGGCCTGCAGCACTGGTTGTGCCACCCACACGAGTAACCCTGTAAAGGTATCTCAGATGTGCCACTGCGGTGTCTGTGCACAGTTGTTAACTGCCATGTCGACTTGGCAAGTGCACCCACTTGCCAGGCCCTAATCTTCCCATTTCTTACATGTAAGGCATCCATATGGTAGGCCCAAGGTAACCCCCTGGGCAGGGTGCAGTGTATGTGAAAGGTAGGACATGTACTGGTGTGTGGGACATGTCCTGATAGTGAAATACTGCCAATTTTGTTTTTCACTATTGAAAGGTCATCTTGCCCCATAGGATAGAATGGGAAATGCTTTGCAACATCTCACAAGTATAACGTCCCATTAGGACAAGATAGAGAAATAGGTTTAGGCTCTCTGAACTCAGAATTTAATAACACATCTCTTTAGTAAAGATGGTTTTTAAATTGTGTGTTTGAAAATGCCACTTTTAGAAAGTAGACATTTTCTTGTTTAACCATTCTGCGTGCCTCTGCCTGCTTGTGTATTGACGGTCTGGTTTTGGAGTGACAGGGGCTGGGGAGGTGCATTCACTATAGACAGCCACTGGGGGGATGAGATGTGACTGGCCCTTCCTGGATGAATCAGAGCTGAGCTGAATAGACCTTGGATGAATTTAGAGTAGTGGGAGGAGATTTCTTTGCACATGAACAGGGCCTGTCTCCCTTGCACAATGCTGTCTCCACCCCCTGTGGTCATAATGCACCAGTGAGGACAGCACTGGTTTGGACTGGGCTCAGAGACCCTTGCACAAAGAAAACAAATACATTTTAGGGTATAAGTATTAGACCTAAAACCCCAGAACTTTAGACTACTTCTGAAATCAACCTTTTCCAAGGAGAAGAGTTGGAGAAACTGGAGACGGAGTACTGCCCCTTTGCTGTTTGCTGTCTGGGGTTGGCCTGCACACTAGCTATTTCTGCCAAGGAAAGGACAAGGTGTTGCTGTGTGTTGTATCCCCCTGCTTGAGGAAGATCTTCAAGGGCTTGAGTAGGGCTTGCCTCCTGTTCTGAGGTCTCAGGGACACAAAGATTTCACCCCCAGCTCCCCTGTACTTCCTTGCTAGGAGTTCTGACCTGCCAAGAGGTGCCTGTGACTGTGTTGGGCCTCTGAATGTTGTTCCTGCTGTTGGGAACTGGAAAAGCAACGCAACTACAAGAAAGTCTTCTTGCGGCTGAGCGAGAAGAATCTCTACGCATCGCCGCTCCGCTGCCAAAACTGATGCAAAACCAAAGGGGATGATGGACGGAGTGTTGAACATTGCTAGCACTCACCCCCAGTCAACTGACAACGGAAGCAGCCAGAGCGAGCACTCACCTGAGAGCCACGCCATTGCCCACGCAGTAACGCCGCCACCGCCAAGAGTCTAGCAGGAATAACAGCAAGCACCATCCTCCGCGTCGCCGCCCCGGGACTGCAAATCCCGGCAGCCTCAGCGGCGGCGCGTCCAGCTGACGCGGTGCAAGCGCCAGGAGGCGTTATAACCGCAGAGAGACCGGCGGAGCGGGGGGGAAGCAGCCAGAGCGAGCACTCACCTGAGAGCCACGCCATTGCCCACGCAGTAACGCCGCCACCGCCAAGAGTCTAGCAGGAATAACAGCAAGCACCATCCTCCGCGTCGCCGCCCCGGGACTGCAAATCCCGGCAGCCTCAGCGGCGGCGCGTCCAGCTGACGCGGTGCAAGCGCCAGGAGGCGTTATAACCGCAGAGAGACCGGCGGAGCGGGGGGGAAGCAGCCAGAGCGAGCACTCACCTGAGAGCCACGCCATTGCCCACGCAGTAACGCCGCCACCACCAAGAGTCTAGCAGGAATAACAGCAAGCACCATCCTCCGCGTCGCCGCCCCGGGACTGCAAATCCCGGCAGCCTCAGCGGCGGCGCGTCCAGCTGACGCGGTGCAAGCGCCAGGAGGCGTTATAACCGCAGAGAGACCGGCGGAGCGGGGGGGAAGCAGCCAGAGCGAGCACTCACCTGAGAGCCACGCCATTGCCCACGCAGTAACGCCGCCACCGCCAAGAGTCTAGCAGGAATAACAGCAAGCACCATCCTCCGCGTCGCCGCCCCGGGACTGCAAATCCCGGCAGCCTCAGCGGCGGCGCGTCCAGCTGACGCGGTGCAAGCGCCAGGAGGCGTTATAACCGCAGAGAGACCCGCTTCGCGGGACGCGCGCGGGCGGCGCCGGGCTAAGCCCGGGCAAAGGGCGGGCCCTCTGTGGCCCTCAGTGGTCGGAAGAGGCCGGGCTGGGCCACCCCCCTTGAGTCTACATACGAAACAGGTAACTACTCTAAGCATGGGGAAACGTACTACGAAAACTACATGCACTGTTACCGCCGCCCATGTTGAGTCGTCCACATCAATAGATGCACTCTTGGCTAATGCTCTCACTATGGTCACAAATGAGATCGCAGACACTGAACGTAGAATGTCTTTTGGAGTCCCCTCCATTACTAATATTACCGCGCCATGTTCACAATCACCTAAGGCTTTATCTAACTCGGACCTCCCCCTCTCCCCCATAGTAACAGTTGTTAAAACAAATAGTAACGTGGACACTTTAAGTATGACCACTGGGAAATCAAGTTTGCGGACTATTGTTGTAACAGATTGCCAAGTGGAGCCAGTACAAGATAAAACACCACGTTCCAACAAACCCGCAAGAGAGAAACGTAAGAGAGGCCCAGTGAAATGTATAGTAAATAAAAAGAAACAACTAGGTCGATGTAGAAATCAACCAACGCCACAGAGTTTGTGGAATAAAGATAAAGCCAAAGATTGCGAAATAGTAACATCAGGTACCATTGAGGATTCACTACTCTCCTCAGCGCCATCGGATGAAGGATCTGAGAGACTTACTACTCCCACACGCAGATTAGAGCCTCCAACTACGGACAAAAGTATTTGTAGAGTCTCTATGTTATCCAAGGAGAGTAGCGCTAATACAATCAGTACCCAGACTGAGGCCACTGATCAAAACTTTTTACCCAAATTCAATGGTAACCTGATAGAAACTATTGTTGATACTATTTTTAAACAAGTTGAAATTCAAATAGTCAAACAATTTAATACTGTTTTTAAGAGATTGGACAAAATCGAAAACCTTGTCAAAAAAGAGGAAACAAAAAGGAAAGGATCTATTAGCTTAGACGTTGTTCGTGGTGACAAAATTATGAACAAATTAGAAACTTTATGTAAGGATTTGAGGGAGGGGAATCAGAATGCTGCCATTGATCCCAGCCGTGTCAATATGCAAGGTCTTACTGTTGATAAAATTGTGTCATCTAACAGTACCTCTGCTAATATTTTACCTACATTGCCCACGGGCTCTGATCATGACCCCCCTGGTCGAGAAGGAATTGTAACTGGTACTTCAATCCCGGATGCCAAGACCCCGCTAGCCACCCGAATAGATAGGATAGGCATTACCTTGGAAGACACAAGCACTGGTGGAGGCCCATCAGTAAGTAACAGAACTGCTAATAATTTAGGACAGTCCCTCAACTTACCCCCAGAATCTTGCCCATATGTTTTAGTGTTAGCTGGTGTACCTGCTCTAAAAGAAGGCCAAAGTGAGTCATGGGTACAATTACACAATAAATGCATTAATTGGCTGACAAAACATAAAAGGGCAAGATGGAATATATCAAATGAAATCATACTAACTCGTAGGGTAAGTTGGGTGGGGCCACAACAGAAAAATATTAGCGGGGATTGTATAGTGATCAACTTCAGACATCCGAATTTTGTGAAATATTTTATGGATACACGCAACATCTATGCCAGCACATTCACTACAATAAGCCTCCATCCTTTGGGCTATTTTTATAGGCCCCCCCATAGACCAATTCAGACAGCCTCTCACACTATCCCTATAGCTAATAGATTCTCTGCCTTATCGGACTTAGAAAGTTTAGACTGACAACCACTAACATCTCCCATTACAGTGGATGAGGTTGTTAGCACAGTGCCTATTGATATGGTCAACTCTACACGCACCAATAAACCTTGTCCAGATAGATTAGTCGTACCACATGTAGCTTGTTCAGACTGTCCCATTATTCCCACTCCTTCCACCATTAATCCATCAACTGACACCTTAAGTGTCATTAGTTGGAATATTGCAGGGCTTCCAGGTAAGATGAAAATTAAAGAATGGGTTACCTGGATAAGTAACTTTGATGTGGTAATGTTACAGGAAACATGGTGTACATCTGCCCAATTGTTGGAGGGTTTCTTTTGCCACAATCTTATTGTACCAACTCCTGCTTTGGGACGTCCAAGTGGCGGTCTATCTATCTGGGCAAAAATTTCCAAGGACACGATAATTGAACCTCTAAATGTGGTTAGTAAAAATCTAGCAGCCGTTAAATATGTTGCAAGGTTAAAGATTTGTTTTATAAATTTTTATAATAATGATTTTGTCAACCATCCTAACCCCACCTTTTTAGAATTGTTTAAGTTTATCGATGATGTTGTGGATGGTGAAAAATACGGTTTATTTGATGGTATTTGTGTTGGCGGAGACTTTAATGCACATATTTATACTACATCTCCACCTTGTAGACGAGGCTCGGAATTATTGGACCTTCTACAAAGTAGAGATCTAGATGATGTCATGGGCCATTTTGGAATTGATGAGGGAAAGACACCGGCTCCCACGTATATTGGTCGTGGTTCTTTAACCACGATTGATTATATGTTTATCTCTTCCCCCCTTAGTGAAGTATTAATTAAATCTAAGGTTGTTAGTAGACCATACAGTGACCATCTACCACTAGTAATTCATTTTAAATCTATTAAAAAGCCTGTAGGTCGACGTGAGGTTGGAATTCAAAATATCAATGTATCCACCGATAGACTAAGAATCATCTGGAGAGGGATTAATAACAGGGAGATCTTAAACGATGTAATTAAGAACAATCCCCTTTTGATTTCCAACTGCCTAACATTTGGTGGCCCTGATATTACTAGATCCTTTTGTGATCTATGTGCAGCAATAAAAAGGGCTATTTCCAGACCGGTAATAGAACATAATATAAACACTCAAAAATGGTTTGATACCAATTGTTCCAGGGCGAATAGAGAACTAAGGAAAGCTCTTGAAGCTAAACCCCGAGATATTTCCCTTGTCAGTTCACTACGTTTTAAATATAAACAGGTTTTAAAAATTAGGACTGAAGAGCTTCTAATAAGCCACTGGGATAATCTCACTAAAACAACTGCCCTAAAAGATACCACCGGTTTCTGGAAAGAAGTAAAAAGTCTAAGAACCCTGGGTAGTAACATCTCCCCGATAAATTGTAATATCACAGGTGATTCATGGGTCAGCCACTTTTCTAAGCTCTATGCCACAGCTGGGAATTTTTCTGAGGATTCTTTCCCAGATGATACTGTAGTAATCACATTAGAGGAGGTGGAGGAAGCCATCGCAAATAGTGCGGGTAATAAGGCCCCCGGCCCGGATGGTCTGTCCATCGACCAGATAAAATCAAATACATGGTTTTGGGCACCCCTACTTTGTAATCTTTTTAATAATTTAGGTAAGGAATTTATCCCTCCCACATGGTCTTGCAGTACCATTGTGCCTATTTTTAAAAAGGGAAATAGGATGGACCCGGGGTGTTATCGTCCCATATCTTTGATAGATAACACCCTGAAGGTCCTCGGTAGGGTCTTGTTTGATAAAATAAGCGCCTGGGCAGATGAAAACTCCATCATCCACCGTTGCCAGCTTGGGTTTCGGAGCAAGCTTGGGACGGTGGAACAATGCCTAAACCTTAACCTCATAATGGCTAAATACACGAGAGCTAAACGATCTCCTCTGTATTTTGGCTTTATGGACCTAAGTTCAGCGTTTGATTTTGTTAATCGCTCTCGCTTGTGGTCCATTCTTTTAAATTATGGTTTAGACGAACCCCTAGTTCACTTTCTGGCCAATCTTCATCGTAACTTGAAAGCCCGTGTTCGTTTAAATAATGATGGTGAGGTTTCAAATGAGATTTTAATTGGCAAGGGGGTAAGACAGGGCTGTGTCTTGGCCCCCTTGCTTTTTATCTTATACATCAATGAATTAACTCATTCCCTGTGTAATTTGACAAAGGACGTTCCAATTATCAATAAGAAACCTATCCCGGCGCTACTCTACGCTGATGATGCGGTCCTTATGGGCCGCACTCCGAATGCTCTGCGTATTTTAATAACGGGATTCGTTAATTATATGTCCGATCTTGGGCTGTGCACTAATTTTAACAAATCGTTTATCATGACTTGCGGTCCCAAAAATTATAAAATCCCGAAGATTGTGACAGGTCCAAACATTTTAAAAAGCACATGCACTTTCCCCTATCTGGCTCTCTTATTCTCTAATAGTGGCTCGTGGCAACCACACGTGGCGATGGGGAGAAATAAACTTTCAAAATCGATTAATTCTATCACCTCCCTACGCCAACCGCGCCAGGCTGATGTGGTTCCCAGCCTATTACAAATTTATCGAACTCAATGTCTCCCAACTGGCACATATGGTGCGGAAGTTTGGGGGTTCTCAAATTGTAAATCAATACAGAGCGAAGAGAACAGATTTTGTCGGAAAATCCTGGGGGGAGTTATTAGCGCACCGACCTTTGTATGTCACAATGAATTAAAATTAAAATATGTCGAGGATTTCATTAGAGCGAGACCTGCATTATTTTGGCTAAGGATATGGCAAAACTCGGCAGCTTCATTGACTCGAGAGATTATTTTAGACTGTCTGAAAAGTGATAATGTAGCTCTAATCCCATGGATTAATGCGGTAGAGAGTAGCCTTAAGAGCGTCAATTACGGTTACCTGTTCACACATCCGGATAGAATTGACGCCTCTCACAAAAATTCGGTGAGTAGAGCACTCTATCAGCATTTCCAGAATGAAAGGGAAAGAGCGGTTTTTGTGAAACAATCCACAGTTGATTATTTGTCAATCCAGGAACCCCATATTGAATCCCCGATGACCCCCCAGCTTTATTTATGTAAAAAACTGGGTAGATGGACCAGATGTCTATTATTTAGATTCAGGGACAGGAGCATTATAAACCTCATCTGCTTTCCACTGGGTTATATTAAAAATTTGGAAAAACTACATTGTCCTTGTGACCGCGGTGGAATCCAGAGTATGCCCCATTTTATCTTCGGCTGTGGATTTTACATGAAATTCACAAGACATTATCTAATACCATACTGTAAGAAACATGAATTGCTTAGCCATAACCTTGCCTATAGACACTTCTTAATGCTAGGATCGGATGAATTGATTTTTAGAGTTAGCAGCTTTCTTAAAGCCATTGTATGCTCACGCAGGTCGTTGCAAATTGATTAGTTCTGTTTAAATATCCACTTTGCACTTTAAAATATGTCTTGTCGGAATGTAATACATTATTTAGTTTATATTAGAAATTTATGAGTCAATTTCCTTAGTATAACCCCATTTGCTGTTGCACGATGGCTTATTTTGCACAACCCAGCTAGTAGGTTTTTGTGTTTTCATTGCTGTCTTTTTATAAATTATATTCTTATATGTAATGTTTGATGGCCCAAAATTGTAATTTCTGATGTGTATTTTTAAATGTTGTTTATGTGCTTTTATGGATGGTTTGTGAAATCCGAATAAAGTCTATTTGAATTGAATTGAATTGAACTGATCTGGGTTTAATCCATCATCATTCTTTAGCTCGCTCCGCCACCTCAGTTCAGACATGGCCATATGCAAATCAGTCTGACCCTGTGCCTCATGGGAGCAGTCCAGCCCGAACTGCCAAGCCACGTCTTCCCTGGACCAGAAACAAGCATCTTGCGACCGGTTTCTGGCTAATCAGCCGTCATCAGTCAGGCTAGCTTGAATCCAGTGGCAAAGTGAGCAAGGGAACCACGTCTGTGCATACCCTGCCAACTTAGGGTGAACAAAGCAAAACCAAAGGGGATGATAGAGGGAGTGTTGAACATTGAAAGCACTCACCCCCAGTCAATTCATCTGGGTTTAATCCATCATCATTCTTTAGCTCACTCCGCCACCCCAGTTCAGACATGGCCATATGCAAATCAGTCTGACCCTGTACCTCCTGGGAACAGTCCAGCCCGAACAGCGATTCCATGTCTTCCCTGGACCGGAAACAAGCATCCTGGGACCGTTTTCTGGCTAATCAGCCGTCATCAGCCAGGCTAGCTTTAATCCAGTGGCAAAGTGAGCAAGGGACCCACGTCTGTGCATACCCTGCCAACTTAGGGTGAACAAAGCAAAACCAAAGGGGATGATGGACGGAGTGTTGAACATTGCAAGCACTCACCCCCAGTCAACTGATCTGGGTTTAATCCATCATCATTCTTTAGCTCACTTCGCCACCCCAGTTCAGACATGGCCATATGCAAATCAGTAAATGTATTAAAACTAATATAAAAGTAATTAAATATTAAAAACAATTAAATAAAACAAGATTTTGTTGGATAGTGAGAGCGTAAAAATTACTATTCCCACTCCAGTGAGTGCAACAGTTGGGAAAGCGTTGGATAGCGGGAGGGTAGAAATTACAATTCCCACTCCAGAGAGTGCAACAGTAGGGAAAGCGTTGGATAGCGGGAGGGTAAAAATTACTATTCCCACTCCAGTGAGTGCAACAGTAGGGAAAGCGTTGGATAGCGGGAGGGTAAAAATTACTATTCCCACTCCAGAGAGTGCAACAGTAGGGAAAGCGATGGATAGCGGCAGGGTACAAATTACTATTCCCACTCCAGTGAGTGCAACAGTAGGGAAAGCGTTGGAAAGCGGGAGGGTAAAAATTACTATTCCCACTCCAGAAAAGTGCAACAGTATGGAAAGCGTTGGATAGCGGGAAGGTAAAAATTACTATTCCTACTCCAGAGAGTGCAACAGTAGGGAAAGCGTTGGATAGCGGGAGGGTAAAAATGACTATTCCCACTCTAGTGAGTGCAACAGTAGGGAAAGCGTTGGATAGCAAGAGGGTAAAAATTACTATTCCCACTCCAGAGAGTGCAACAGTAGGGAAAGTGTTGGATAGCGGGAGTGTAAAAATTACTATTCCCACTCCAGTGAGTGCAACAGTAGGGAAAGCGTTGGATAGCGGGAGGGTAAAAATTACTATTCCCACTCCTGAGAGTGCAACAGGGAAAGCGTTGGATAGCGGGAGTGTAAAAATTACTACTCCCATTCCTGAGAGTGCAACAGTAGGGAAAGTAATGATTTAATATTAAAATAAGATTAAATTAAGTATCAATACCAATAAAAGTGTAATTAAAAATAATTACCAATTAATACAAATGAATTACCATTGAAAAAAAATTAATCACCAATTCATAAAAATTAATTACCAATTAATAATTAATTATCAATATATATATATACATGGGCTCTATTGTGTGGCTTTTCTTATTTGTGATTTTATCCTCTGTTCCGGCTTTCTGTTGAACCTGTATTGCACAAATTTGTTTTTGTGAAAATGTAAATTTAATTTAATTTACTCTCAGCAGCAAGGAACATATAAGTTTACTCAATGTCTGTCTTCCAACTCTGGGGAAAAGACTTCTTTTCTATTTTCTATGTTCATTGTATTTCGTTGTCATGACGATTTTTCTAAAGACACAGAGTATATAACGGTTGCTATTGGTGTTACCTGTGATATTGACAAAGGCGGCTTGCCGTCGAAACGCGTCAAGGTCTCTTGGTGAAATAAACTACTCCTTGCTTTATCCTCACGGAGTCTACGCCTGTTTTGAAATTTTGTAGCAGGATTGGTTGCATATATATATATATATATATATATATAAATTAATATTTACTTTATTACAATTAAATTACTTCCCACCCAATTCCCCTATAAACCCACAACCCGCTCCTAATAATAAAAAATACAATTAACATAATTATCAATTAATCAATTAATAACAATTAATTACCAATTACTAAAAATGAATTACCAATTAATAAAAATTACTTACCAATTAATAATTAATTATCAATCAATTTATTATCAATACATATAAATAAAAACTTAATATTTAATATACTATAATTAAATTACTTCCCACCCTATTCCCCTATAAACCCACAACCCGCTACTGAATTAAATTACGCAAAAATTAAATTACATAACATTCATTACTTTAAAAAAATTAAACATACATTACAAAAATAATAAATAATTTTAACACATATACTACCATACATAACACTAACAAAAATTTGAAATTATAAAAATCGATATTTTAAATTCGATATTATGGAAATCGATATTTCATACCCCAATTTCGATATTCTGTCCTATCTATATTTTGGTAATTCGATATTCTGTCCTATCTATATTTTAGAGTCGATATTCTGTTCTGTCTATATTTTGGTCGGTTACCGTGTGGGGCAAGTTAAAATGCAATTTTGCAGCATATTAGTGAAGTGGAAGTGAATAGATTTCACATCATCAATGAGTGAAGAAGCACTTTCATTTATGAGCCAGACTTTCGGCATTGCCAATTCTTGTCAGATGCATTTGTGACTTCGTTGTTTCTTTTTTCTCTGTTGCTCTTTGGGTACAGGTTTCCTCTTCTGGGGCAATTATGCAGAGAGAGCACCAGCAACTTCAGATACAGTCTTCGATTTTTAAAAGAATTACCTCTGTACATCTATCTTTGAGGTTTATATGTATTTTTGACACCCAAATCTATGCGCTGTTTTACTGTCTCCAGGTAAGAAAAGTCAAACAATGCCTGAACACATTTCTGCTGATCTAAGAAACTATTAACTCCCCTCTGCTGCAGAGATGTGAAGAACCGTTATACAGTGAAGTCATTATTTCACAACGCCCACTCATTATGCTTTAGGTTCATTGATGGGTTCTTGTGACGGGCACTTTGAAATACAGTTACCCTTTTGGTGCCTATGTGGAATGTAAAAGATGCTGGCTCTATGAAACTGTGTTTGGGCCCCACAGAGGAGTTCTGTGTTTTGAGTCTTCTGCTGAGCCCGGTCAAGTGATAGTACAGTACTACAACCATCATTTACTCACTCGTCTGGCCATAGGCTCATCCATTCACTTCTATACCACATATGGTGCCCCCTTTCGCACATTGCCGTGCCCCCACATTATCCACTCATGGGCACACTAAATAATCTAATCCTCCATGCATGCACTCATTTATTCTTTCACCCATCTATGCATTCAAGCAATTGTTCCTCCAGCACTCACTTGTTTATCCATCTGCTGGTATTCCCCATATAAATATCAAACCTATTGGCTTTGCAAATGCCTGCTCTGTGTGGTATAAAGGCAGATTTAGCTGCCTGCCAGATGTTATGTCATAAATAAAAATAAACACTATATAGAGTGGCTTTGTGCCAGCCCCCTTTAACAATTGCCTGTTAGAAGGCCATTCACATTTCATCTTTTTCCATAGAGCAGTGTACGTAGGCAATGGATCTATGTTCTTCAGCCATTGCATATTGGAAGCGTCATTCACATTTTTCATAAATCAAAAGAACAGCCATTAAGTGCTGGAAGTGTCAGTTATTGTAAGATACTGGAGTATTAGTTGAGGGTGGTAAGAACACATCTCAAATAATAATCACAATGCTTGGAAGGGTGAACCACTAAAATCACTAAATAAACTTGTGCTTAACCCTCTGATAGCTGAGCACAAAGCAGTCAGGCTTAACTTAGAGGCAATGTGTAAAGTATTTATTCATCACACAAACAGTAATAAATTGAAAACACAATCTAAGAAAAATTCCACATTAATTTAGAAAAATAGAGAATATTATAATAAATAAAACGTGACAAAATGGCAGAAATCCAACAAGTAGAACCAGAGATATGTTTATTAAATTTTGAGTTAGAAATAGTGACAAAAAGCAAGAAGTGGCAACTGTGGCTATCTGGTCGTGCTAGAGTGAGTCAAAAGTTAAGGGCGACTGGGATGGAATGCAGGTTGAACACAGGGAGCAGGTTCATCCCTGTGGACAGCTTACTTTCTGACCTTTAGGGGGAAAAGTTTTTGTCAACGAGTTGTTGGTAGGGAAGGCTGTAAACAACATAGACTGTGGGATTGGTGTCTAGACTGAGTCCAGACACCCCCACCAGGTATGTGTGCCTGCAATCCAGCTATCTCACAGTGCCACTGTAAACTCCTCTTACCAAGGAGAGAATAGTTCTTGGAAACTATCGAACATGACAACCCTGTCCAATCAGGAATCATGGAAACAGTACAGAACCTTTCACCCAGTCACTCGTGCTCACTTTGTCTCAGAGAGATACACAGAATACACTGTGGGGAGGTTTTTCAATAAGCATTTATTGAACCAGCATCTTTTTAGTGTAAAATAGGTGTGCTGAAACAACCATAAGACAGAAAGAATAGGACACGTTACATCGCATGTGTTTACAACGCATTCGATTACAACGCGGTCGTTACGACAATCGCGTTGTTACATGGCATGGAAGTACATCACAACGCAAGTCGTTACATAGACTTGTTGTAGGGGGCGCACTGGATTTAGGTATAGCATAATTTACTATTCCAACTCCAGTGTGCGCAACAGTAGGGTAGGTGTTGAAATAGTAAATTATACTATTCTTTATGTTAGCGCGCCCCCTACAGCAAGTCGATGTAATGGCTTGGGTTGTAATGTACTGCGATGTAACAATGCGGTCGTTTTAACGACCACGTTGTAATCGCATGCGTTGTAATGCATGCAATGTAATGGCTGTTTCTCGACAGAAACAGATATAAATGATTATAAGAACAAATTGAGTAAATAGATGGTAGATTTCTACCATAGTGCTAAAACAATGAATACGGGTAGGTATAAAAATACATGACAATAGTAATGCAAACTCCTACGATGCAACCCTAACTAGATGTTCCTAAGTGTACATAGCATGTATGTCGGCGTAGAGCCATGAATCCCCTTAGGCTGAATCCAACCCCATTACCTGAAGTGAGAGACTGTGGGACACCGTCTTCGTCTCGAGATGGATACCCCGCGAGGGTGTCAGACCACTGCGAGCTGGAGTGTCTGTGTGCAGGAACCTCATCGTCTCGCGTCAGTGTGTCAGCATGAAAGTCTTTCTCCTCTTCCTGCCTTGGCAAAGATATGGTGTATATTTACCCAAAAGGTATCCTCAGGGGATTCGACCTTGCTGTGTCATGTTGGCCGAGGTTGACCAAAGGGATGACCATTATACATATTTATTATGCAGAAGATGGTAATCCTGCTGTGATTATGAGAATGTTCATGCATAATTAAAGAGGCTATTTTTCGGGGAAAAACACACAACATTGTATGCAGCGCTTATCTAGGTAAAAGGTCAATATTAACACCTGTTATGGACTGTAATGGTACATTAAGGGGCCGATTCCGATACGGGGTCGGACAGCTGTCCGTAGCCTTACCGTGCGACCGACACGTACCCGTAGTCGGTCCTTCCTGTAGAGTAAGTATTATGCACATAACTGCCAAAAACACGACCGACACATAGGCTGTGATTCAAGCTCCATTCCCCGTCCGAGCCGTAACTCCTAACGCTCAACAGAGTCGCCCGGAAGCAGTATCCATAGCAGTTTCCGGCATGACAAGTACGATGCGTACTTCTTACGTGCCAGATGGGTCGCCACGTACAGGACTTCAAAGCATCTGGAAAACAAGCATATCAGCTACAATTCGCGCCACAACTCAATCCACGGCTACGAGGCGGACCAGCTTGCAGCGGGTACGAGACGGAGCAACAAGCAGCGTGTACGACACGAACACATTATGAATCCCATCGCGCAGATCATACCAGTACTCTACATCTATGACCGGATCAGGAACCGATGCCGACGGCGCAGGCGGTAAGTCAGACACCTGCCACATAAACAAACGACACGTACCCGCAAAATGGCACACACACACAGGGGATCCACATCCTGGTCACTAACAACAGCCCACCATAGGGGTTGCATGGCCAGCACCACTAACACCTCCACCTATAGGGGACCTGTTGCCCATCACTACTGCCACCCCCAGCCATAGGGCTTATGTTGCCCAGCACTCCTGCCACCCCCAGCCATAGGGCTCATGTTGCCCATCACCCCTGCCACCCACACCCATAGGGCTCATGTTGCCCATCACTACTGCCACCCCCAGCCATAGGGCTTATTTTGCCCATCACTACTGCCACCCACATCCATAGGGGACCTGTTGCCCATCACTACTGCCACCCCCAGCCATAGGGGACCTGTTGCCCATCACTACTGCCACCCCCAGCCATAGGACTTATTTTGCCCATCACTACTGCCACCCACACCCATAGGGGACCTGTTGCCCATCACTACTGCCACCCCCACTCATAGGGACTATGTTGCCCATCACTACTGCCACCTCCAGCCATAGGGTTTATGTTGCCCATCACTACTGCCACCCCCACCCATAGGGCTCATGGTGCCCATCACTACTGCCACCCCTACCCATAGGGCTTATGTTGCTCAGCACTCCTGCCACCCCCACTCATAGGGGACCTGTTGCCCATCACTCCTGCCACCCCCACTCATAGGGACTATGTTGCCCATCCCTACTGCCACCCCCAGCCATAGGGCTCATGTTGCCCATCACTACTGCCACCCCCACCCATAGGGACTATGTTGCCCATCACTACTGCCACCCCCAGCCATAGGACTCATGTTGCCCATCACCCCTGCCACCCACACCCATAGGGCTCATGTTGCCCATCACTACTGCCACCCCCAGCCATAGGGCTTATGTTGCCCATCACTACTGCCACCCCAAGCCATAGGGCTTATGTTGCCCATCACTACTGCCACCCCCACTCATAGGGACTATGTTGCCCATCACTACTGCCACCCCCAGCCATAGGGCTTATGTTACCCATCACAACTGCCACCCCCAGCCATGGGGCTCATGTTGCCCATCACTACTGCCACCCCCAGCCATAGGGCTTATGTTACCCATCACTACTGCCACCCACACCCATAGGGGACCTGTTGCCCATCACTACTGCCACCCCCACTCATAGGGACTATGTTGCCCATCACTACTGCCACCCCCAGCCATAGGGCTTATGTTGCCCATCACTACTGCCCCCCCAGCCATAGGGCTCATGTTGCTCATCACTACTGCCACCCCCACTCATAGGGACTATGTTGCCCATCACTACTGCCACCCCCAGCCATAGGACTTATGTTACCCATCACTACTGCCACCCCCAGCCATAGGGCTCATGTTGCCCATCACTTCTGCCACCCCCAGCCATAGGGCTCATGTTGCCCATCACTCCTGCCACCCCCACCCATAGGGACTATGTTGCCCATCACTACTGCCACCCCCAGCCATAGGACTCATGTTGCCCATCACCCCTGCCACCTCCAGCCATAGGGTGGGTGATGCACCACACATCCAGCATACTCCAACATCAGGTATGTCAGCAAAATACATCCCCCTAACATCATGACAACAGTGTGTAGTCTGTGACAAATGCCCACAACAGTGACTGTGACTTCGAACATACAATGTAACTAACAGCACATGTGTGACCAACACATGAGTGTGACATACACAAGGCAAGCATCACTATAGCACTGTGGCAATGTAAAAAGAACACCCCCTCACTGTGTAGAACAGAAGTTAAGTGGGGGCTTCCAAATTGCAGCAGATGTTGAGCATTGTGGTGATGGGGACTACACCCCCCCTCATCACAGCGACCAAAAGGTAAGTGTCAACATGGTCAAAGCTGCAAATAACAAACACCATGTATGATCCCTGCTCCCAACACATTAAACACTTCTGGGGCAAACTAGTGGTTGTGTCCCATTCCCACAGAGATGTGGTGAGGCTAACAGTGCTGTGAAAACATAACACACTCTCGGCCATGTGCAGACAAGCACCACACATGGGGGCTGACAATGCATAAAGTGTACAATGATACAAGAGCAGAAGTGACCATCACCAAGCATGCACACATCTCGAAAATAGACACACTAATCAAAACAACATGTGTAGACTGTAGGTGTCAGCTCACAAAATCACATTCCATGCCAGCAATGGCACCTAACAACCAGGATGAATGTGCACAATGATGTGATATGACTCACAGGGACAGCAGGCAAAATCACAGAAACAGCATCCAGACAAAGGCCCACAACAGCAATACCAATGCAATGGTGCAGATGCACAAACCCAAACAGGCAACCTCACACTGCATATCTGACACAGCATATGTGTGTGTGTGTCACAGTATCCCCAGTCAACTACACAGCACATGAGGGGGGCTGAACCACAGTGACACAGATGTGGACACAGTGCCATACAAAAGTAAACCATCATTGGGACACCCTCGGTGGGCAATCAGGCATTGGGAGATGAGAGGGAGCACAACAGACACATGTGACACAAGCTGGAATGAACACCAATTAACACAGCAAGAGACTGACACACAACAGCACTACCCCCAGGGACCAGACATTGGGGTGACACAAGCATGCATGACACCTCCACTGTGATGACAAAGGCAGATGTCGTACAAACTGGGAAACCTAGACATGTGTCCTGTGCCACAAACGTACATCACACATACACAAACACAAATCACTCAGCATGGCCCCTCATCCATGGACAAACGGGAGCTAGGGGACCATCCATTCAAACATTTACACAGTCCACCCTCAACACCACACACCCTGAACTGCAACAATGTGTATCTGTGAAGCCCACATGGACAGGTGACATTGCACATGCACCCATGACTAACACAGGAATGTTGGGAGGAACTAAGGTGCACAGACACATCACACAAGGACAGTTGACAACCCTGGGGAATGACAGACATACTGCACAGTATGCGGTACATGGCCATGACCTCAAAGCTCACGTAACCTTCAGAATCCCTGCCACAGTCCCAGGACAATGCAGAAGCCAAGGAGAACCACAAGGCACACATGCTAACACCTGCCAGCATCGCAGCCATGAACCCGACAAGTGGGAGCAGTCACACACACATACAAAGGTCTCAATCACTGAAAGGTACCACATAGGGACAACTATATGATTTAGCAAATAAACAGGTGCCTTGAGGAACCCTGACTGTGTCCCATCTGTGTCTGACAACATCATCACCACTCAGTACTGACAAATTCCAATGATTATACACCAATTAACAGTAGTGTGTCATGCACCCACACATCTGGTAGTCCATTGGAAAAGTAGTGGGATGAACCCAGTACCACTCAGCAAGCATTACCAACAGGAACATATCAAGGCAACACTGTCTGTGTATGAACAGGGATGTGGACACACACACATGCTCATACAACACACACCATGGGCCCAGGCCATGTCACTGGACAACACACTTACTTGAGGGGACCCAACTCCTGTGGAAGCCCAGCTGTGCCAAACATATTCACCGCACGTCTCACTAAGTCTGCAGAACACTTGGTCAGTCAGCCATCAGTTACCACACAATGAAGGCTCTGGTCATAACAGCCTGGGTACATGAGTCTCCCCTAAGTCATCTGCACATACCCAAAACATATGTCTAGCAAGTTGCACAGAGGACCCAGTTGCTCCTATACCAATGATGCCCAAACCTGTAGGTCCAGTGTTGATGAGCACAAAGTCTGTGGAAGTGACAAATTGGACAATGGGAAGCACATCCATATGTGCAGGGGTGCAAGCCAGAGATGTGACCATGCAAATGAAATGTTCACAGAGATGTCCACAAATAGTTGATCCTGACACACCCAGGTAGCTGCAAAGGATGACATGGATAACCCCCAGAATAGGATACATATCTCATGGACCACAGGGAGTACCTCACAGCAACACATCAGTATTCAACATTGGAAACCAAGCATCACAGGTGCAAGGGCATGATAAACATCATCAACATAATGTACAGCTAAATCTAGTTCACAGGGATAAAGAAAAAAGCTTTATTCAGCATATTAAAAGTTAAACGTCTGTTCAAACAAAAGGCCAATGGCCAGTCCATGTCCAAATGCCAAGGAGTGAAGTAGAGTGACAACTGTCCCACCTTGCTTGTCTGCACTGCTAAGGACCGGGTTCATCTCCTCAGAAGGCCAGGCACCGCAGGGACAGGATCAGGGCGCAGCAGAAGGAGGCAGTGAAGAGGTGGTGGATGCAGGCGAGACACTTGCAACTGCAGAGGAGCTGACTGAAGTGGTGGGTGTTGTCACAACTGTGGGGCACAAGTCAGATGGGGTGGGTTCCGGCACAACTCCAGTGGGCAGTTCAGATGGAGTGGATTGGGTCACCACTGCAGTGCCCAAGTCAGACGGGGTGGTCGTGGACTCCAATGCAGTGCCTACATCCATGGGAGCGGAATGGGTTGCAGGTGAGGTCGGCAGGGCAGGGGGGGACACGGTCCCCACGTCAGTGGCACCAACCGTCTGACCAGGTGTGGAGGAGCAAGTGCTAGGGGGGGATGGTCTTAGAATTTTGGGGATGGTGTATCTGTGGGTGGGGGAACCCGGGGCAGGGAGTGGTGGGGAACCTCTGGAGTGGTGGCCTGGGGCATGGAGGACGGAGACTTTGCCTTGGAGCTGCATGGTGGCGGGGGGGTCTTGCTCTTCTGGTGCCGGGGTGACTTGCGGGTGGGGGTCTCTGTCTGACTGCGCCTGGGGGATGGTGCCCGGGTGTGAGGGGCACTCCCCTCTGTGTGTGGGGACTTCCTCTTGCCCTTGTAATCAGGATCTGCTGGGTCGGTGGGGAAGAGGCCAAGGTCACAGAGGAAGAGCTTCTGGGGAGATGGGGTTGCAGGTGATGCAAGGGAAGGGGGCTGGGAGGGAGAGGTCTCGGAGGACTGCAGAGTGGTTGTGGATGACTGTGTGTGTGTCTGCAAACCTGCTGCCATCAGGGAGGAGGCCACGGACTGATTGGTCCTCTGTAGGGCAGACATGCCCGAGGAAATGCCCTCCATGAATGACACCAGTTGTGTCAACAAACCTGTGTGTGCATGGAGGACCTTCAGCATCGACGTCTGCCCTACATGGATCTGTCTAAGTAAGTCCACAGACTCCTCACTCAGGGCAGCAGGGGACACAGGGGCAGGGGGTGCGGTGCCTGGCACAAAGGAGACATGCTCATGAACACGGGAGCCCACAGGGACCTCTGGGATGGGAGATGATGGGAGGGTGGTAGTGGTGGTGGTCGGGGTGGGGACAGCCTTACTAGCTGGGGTTTGGTGGCTGCTGACACACGCCTCCACAAGGGAGTCATCCTCAGAGCTGCTGTGGCCCTCAGCTGGGGGGGATGGTGCTGACAACTCCTCTGTGTGGCTCAACTCGCCCTCCGTGCCACTGGGTCCACCCAACTCCTCTCCTTCTGTCCCTGTAAGGCTCTGTGGCTTCTCCTGGTCCGTGGATTTGTACCCTCCTGCGGCCGTGGATGTATCTGGAAAGGAATAGGAAGTAAGAGAACAACATCAGTCACCTGCACCGACTGCACACACCACAGTGAGTGCATCACATCACAGGGCAAGCCCTGGCATCATCAGCTGAATGCAGCTCAAAGTGCCAACACTGTTTACAATAAGCCAATTGTCATTCTCAACATCAACCATGGCACACATATCCCTCCTTGACTTTCACACATATGTCTGTTGCATGTTGGATGCTAACACCCCAATGTGCCAACGTGCACCACCCACACATTAGTTGTACATGCAAGTGAACATGTAGGAATATGTCACTATACACACAGCACATCTCTTGCCACTGACCCAGTACAGGTGTCCGGATAAAAGGATGGGCAGAGACTCATTTCGCATGCTTGTGATGCATGCCAGCAACACACACTATGATGTTCTCATGTCCTGATGGGCAATGACACAATGGGGTGCATGGTGCACACTTGAACACAATGCAGGATCACTCATAGCAAGTTAAATGCCATGGCACTGGGATGCACTGAAAGTCAGTCAACACCGTCTCCTGTCACAGGGGCAGGGCATCCAGACAACAACAATATGCACTGACTCACAATCCTAGCTCAGGGGTAAAGCTAACTCTGCAGATGACCGGCGCACTTGCCCACCTCATGCAAACAACATATCCAGGACCCAGAAGACCCCACATCATGCAAATCAGATATATGAGTCTCTGCAAACACAAATCCCTGTATATTAACACATCACAGTCTGCCATGGATGAAACCCAGCTGCATGAAGGACGCAGTTGCATACACCATTGTGCGCTGTCAGATGATCACACACCTATATGTCACACAGGTCTTGTCTCTCACAGTCATATCTCAGATGTCATGCTGACCCTCTGAATCATGGACACCCCAGTTGTACGTAACAACAAGCCACACCCCAATGACACAGAGGCAGACACCTGAGGCCACATGTCACTAAGCACAACCTGCAATTTCATACACAGGAGTGGGATTACAGAGTGTTTCTAAATGCCCTTGAGGAGGCATGACTGGCCAGGTCTACGTGAAACAGTGTTAGGCCCTGGACAGTAGTCAGGTGGCTAAGCAAGTGTGACATACTTGATATACGTACTCCTGAGGCCCAAAAATGTGAGTCTCCTGCTGCATGGGTTTGTTTGGAATACCCCAGCCACATGTTGTGAGTCAGACCAGCTATTGGAACACGTCTCAAGTGCACACACAGATCACATGTCAGATTTCAGGCATTGTGTAAACAATTGACCCACCCATGAAACACACAACAGAGTCACAGGAACAGATGCTGACCAGTAGCTGAAGCATAGCTGACTGCAGGGACACAGTGCCCTAGTGACAAAAGCAACAGACTGAAGGGGCCACACCTGTGGAACAGATGAGGAGGGTGCATCACACAATTGAGGGACATGAGTATTGGACTACAAGACCTACGTAATGTGGAAGTGTGACCAGGCCAAAAGACTGCTATTAGCATGTCAGACATAGTACACAGATCAGGCATGGATTTACCCCCTTCCTGCTGCTGTCTGGCCTTCAGCTGCCTATCCAGGTCCGGGAACACCACCACCAGTATCCGGAGCATGTGGGGAGTCAGGGTCCGGTGTCCGCCCCTCCTGCGTGGAAGTGACAGCTTCAGCTGGACTCTAGCTATCCTCCGGGTCCAGCCCCGAAGGTCCTGGCACCTCTTCTGGCAGTTGCGGATCAGTCGCTTGTAGACCCCCACCGAACAAACAGCCGGGCGATGGTCAGCCAGATCTCCTGCTTCTGGTGGGCATCAACCTGTGAGGATGACAAAGCGAAAAGTACATTAACACACATGCCCCAGATTTGTGCAGCACACATTTGGATATACATGTCATCATCACAAAGGGAAATGAATTACACAGGTAGTGCAACCATGGGGAAGGAAAAATCACCTGCATGTCTGACATGCTAACAATGCCTGGATAGTTTAAGCTTGCGCTAATGCACTTT
This sequence comes from Triturus cristatus, assembly GCF_964204655.1. NCBI lineage: Eukaryota > Metazoa > Chordata > Amphibia > Caudata > Salamandridae > Triturus > Triturus cristatus. The sequence continues at coordinate 155,471,854 of NC_140580.1, forward strand.
AGCAGCAGGAAACCTATTCATTACATGTACCTACACACTTTGGGGGATGAAAGGAGTCAGTGAGAATGCTTGCCACTGGTGTACACACTGCTAGTACTGCTAGTCAGACAACATGCATAATTAGGAAGGCAGCGGACTGCACACTCACCTGCTCCCCTGGTTTCCCATAGAGCTTGCTGTACTCTGGAAGAAGCCCATCCAGCAGGGCCTGGTTCTCCCCCTCAGTGAAGGCTGGGGCCCTCTCCAGAGTATGTGCCATAGCAGTAGCCAGAGGATGCAGAGACAGCAGCAGTGGTAGCAGGGATGTGGTCCAGTAGCATATAGTGCAGGCAAGTGAGCTCCCTGGGGGCCAGCCAGCCTTATATCTGTGCTGCAGAGGCAGACTCTGTGCCATGTGTCCCAAGTGATAGGTCCAACACAGTTGCATTCTATGAATCTGGCCAATCCATTTAAATGTACGACTCGTACACGCCTTCCGCATCGTTCAAATCTTCACCTTCATGGAACACTTGAAATTGCAACATTGTTGTAGGCATCCAACTGAATTTCCAGTGCACAACTCGTACAAGTTTTGAATCCGCATCCGTCTCCATGACAGTCCGGAGCCAATGGGCTTGTTCAACTGACTGTAGAACGCGTATTTTGAATATACATATGCACCCGTCTCCATACGATTCAATGGCCAAGGCGTACGCCGGTCTCGGACCATGCCTGTCCGATGCTTATGCATGATAGTCACCCGCGTCGGACCTCATTGCATTCAATGACAAAGCGTACGCACGGCTCGGTCATGAACCGTGCAATGCGTACGCATTGTCACCCGTGTCGGAACTCATTACATTCAATGACAAAGCGTACGCACGCTCGGTCATGAACCGAGCAATGGGACGCATTGTCACCCGCGTCGGACCTCATTGCATTTAATGACAAAGCATACGCACGGCTCGGTCATGAACCGTGCAATGCGTACGCATTGTCACCCGCATTGGACCTCATTGGTGTGACTATTATATGGATGCAACACACATTTACTGGCCAGGGACACCTGTACACACCTACCACACTACAGCATTGGCCACACAGTGTCCCATGGCATGTAAGGCTGCATTCCCTGGGTGTTTGGGGGGGCCACATATGGTTTGTTGGGTGGCACTTTGTGCAGCCACTCCTAGGCTGTGCACGTGTACATGGGGGCAGAATTCTTTGTGTGTTGTGCACATTACCACTGTGATGTGCAATTGTACAGTAATGGGCATGAGTCACGGACACAGTTTCTGGTTGGATATGTTTAGGACATGTCACATACACCCTGAGTCCTGGGGTTGATGGCATGTACGTCACAGTGAGACCTGTAGCCACAATACTGATGTGCACCCACAGTCTGTGTGCATGTTGTGTCTCAGATGTGTCTGATCAAATGTGCCCAATGGGTGACAGTCTCCACATCCATGTGGTATATGCATCAACCTTGATGGGGTGTGTGTCTAAGAGACGTACATGTAGGGCCAGCAAGAACAACAGTGACCACTTCCCGGTGGACTTACGCTTGCCTTGTGGTGTGTACGTGCTACGCCATGTCCATTGCTGTGTCGATGTGGCAATACAGGGACCCTGAGTTCATGCATGGCAAAGATCTGTGATGCCTGGGAGACATCAGGCCTCGCTTGTCACTGTGGTGTGTGTTTGGAACGTTGCAGCAGTACATAGGTTGGGTGACACAGCCAGATGATTGGCCATTGCACTACATGGGACTCATGTGGACATGTGGAACTGAGATGTGAGGTGGTGGTCATGTAGGTGACATATGTGTCCATGCCCAACAGAACACCCCTCAGTACATTGTGTAATGTCATGATCTGGCATGTGATATTGATCCTGGTCATGGCCACATGGTGGATGAACTGACAATCTTTCTTTGTGCATCTCTGTACTGCAAGGCACCGGCTGTCCATCGACCGTTCCCAGACCTTGCAACCATGCGGGAACGCGACTGCATCAGACGGTACCGCTTCACCAGGCCACTGATTGAGAAGTTGGCGGAACAGTTGGTGCCACATCTGCTACCTGGCCGGACATACCCTACAGCACTGACCCCAGAGGTGAAGGTGATGGCAGCCCTGCACTTCTTTGCTACTCGTACCTTCCAGTACACTGTGGCTACTGCTGGTGGGATGTCGCAAACGATGTTTAGTTGGGTGCTACGCGATGTCTTGGAGGGGATGTTGCATTTCCTAGACCTGTATATCAAGTTTCCGAGCCCAGCTGAACTCCCTGAAATAAAGGATGCCTTTTATACACTGGGTAGGATGCCGAACGTCATCGGATCTATTGATGGGACACATGTGGCCCTGATATCACCACCGGCACGTGAGCAAGCATATCGTAACAGGGAGCACTACCACTCCATCTATGGTGGTATGTCTTGCTGACATGTCGATCACACATGTGTGTGCACGGTTCCCTGGTTCTGCGCACAATGCCTACATTATGAGGAGTAGTCGCATTGCAACGCTGATGTCACAGATGCCAGCTCAGCATGCCTGGCTTGTCGGTGTGTACTGACTGTTTCTAATTGTGTGTGTTTGTCAATGTTGTATTCCTCACTCCTACAAAACTCAGCTACTTGTTCATTTTTGTGTGTGTAGGTGACTCCGGATACCCCAACATGCCGTAGTTGCTGATACCCCTCAGGAACCCTGTGACACCAGCCTAGCTGCGCTACAATGAGGCACATGGTCGGAGCAGGAGGGTGATTGAGCGGACATTCGGCCTTCTGAAAAGCCGCTTTCGCTGCCTGGACAAGACCGGAGGGGCACTCCCATATGAGCCTGTAAAGGTGTGCAAAATAATCCTTGTATGCTGCATGCTACACAACATAGCAGTGCGGAAGGAGGTACCTCTCATCCAGGATGACCATGACCAACCTCCGGCACCTGTGGAGGATCCCGGCCTGGGCCAAGATTCCAGTGATGACGAGGATGAGGGTGACGTCAGCTCACAGCTGATCAACAACTTCTTCACCTGAATGTGAGTTCCAAGGGTTGTTATGTGAATGTATGGAGGTAGCCTGGAATGTGTTGTGGAAGCTCTGTTGCTGTCTGAGTGTGTCTGTGTGCCACTTGACTGGATACGTGCAGTGATGTGTCCATTCAGGTGGTGTGTACTCCACAATAGGGTAGTACTGCTAACTCGTTTTTGTGTAGGTGTATTGCAACATGTTTTGTGCATGTGTATTGCAGTTCTCTCCTGTTCTTCAGTGCTTTTGACTGTGTCTTGTGTCTGTCCTTCCCAGGGTACTTTGCCTGTTGTTTGGTCAACATTGACCCCCAACACCCAGAAGCCAACACCAGTGTGGAAGGTGACAATTCCCATCAACTGATGTACCACACATCCCTGAACTTCCATTCTCCAACACATTGTGAGTGTGTGTCCACTATTACGTAGAATTACCGTGCAACTATTGTGGAATAAACGTGTTGCTGATGTGAAATGAACCTGTGCTACGCTTTCTTATGTGCGTTGTCTGTCTTCCCACATCTGAGTGACATCTGCTTACCTCACCTGTGGACTGGTTACCACTGACTGAGGTTGGTGTTGTGTCTGTGCATGCCAATGTGTTTCAGGTCAACATCATTGTGTGTGATGAGTAACATGGCCATGGTGAGTATGTGTTGTGTTGCCATAGTGGTGTGTCTCCCTCACATGTGTCACATCACCATGACTCACCTTCCGTTGGTCACATTGTTGCAGTATTTGGCATGCACTGTGTTGTGTAGCAGATCGACATCTCCCTGAACATGACAAGTTGGAATCACAACAGAGGCAAGTATGGTGTACTGGTGAGTTTATTTTCAAACATGTGTGAGGGAAGTGCACAGGATGGTGGGTGCTGTACATTGGTTTGGGAATCCAAAGTTCACACTAGAGTTGGAAGTGCTGGTAGATGAAATGTCCAGAGTAAAGTCCACAGTCATCTGCTACATTGGCCCAACATGAACCCTCCATGTCATGTGGGTGAGTTGTGTGCGATTGGACAAGGTGAACGGGTTGCTCACAAAGGTCAATGTCCAGAACAGGTTTAGAGGCCCTGAGGGTTGTGCTGGGTCATCTGCCTCTCACATGTCCTTTGGACGACCCCTCTTCTTCCGGGGGGGGGGGGATTCTCATGTGCAGGCCTCTGCGGTGCAGGGGACTCTCCACCAGAGTCCTCCTCCCTCCCTGTGGCGCTGGCAGATGGTGTTGCGACAGATGTTGTGGCCACACAGGGCGGTGTGGACAGGTTGGTGTTGATCTGGTGGAGGCATTGGAGTATGTCCCAATGCACCGCAGTAATGTCATCCCACTTGGCCTCCATACGGGCATGGTGGGCGACCTGCTCGTATTGCATGTCCTTGAGGATCCCCACTACCTGGCCAAATCCTTCGGTGCTATCCTGGTATGCATAGATGCGTGCCAGGTGGGGGTCCTCATGCAGTCCAGGCCCCTCTGCAAGGCGTGCCCTGTGCCTCGCACCCCTATCCACATGGGCAGGACCAGCGGCGTGCCGCACAGGTGACACTGGGACCCCTTGGGTGGTGTTGCTGTTGGTGTTTGCTGTAGCTTCCGGGGGTCCTGTGTCCCTGTGCTCTGGGTGTTGATTGGCCTTGGTCTGTCCGTGTTGGCGGGGGTGCTCTGTCGGTGTCCAGATGCTGGAGGCATGGGTACAGGGGGTGCAGATGTTGATGCTGATGGTGCTGCATGATGGCTTACATCGGAGGGGCCAGGTGGGTCGTCGTCATCCGAAGAGGACAGAGAGAGAGTCAGACCAGAGAGCTCAGTGTCCGCCAGAGTCTGTGACTGAGTATCCTCATCATTTTGTGCTGGGTGCCCAGCACCACCTGTGTTTGGAAGAGACACACAATGTGAGTTATGTTTCTACATGCATCGATGGTTTACAAACATGACATTTTCTACTTTTCGAACAGATGCCTGCCTGTACACTGCTTTTTTCCCAGCTTGTCACGGACAGAGTTTGATATTGTGTCAGACATCTTGGCTATCCCTTCCCGCTCCCTGTGAGGCGAGTATGGTTCAGTTTGATCTTGCTGGGCCATGTGGGTGGGTGTAGATTGTCTGTGACTGCGACTCCCATCATACTCTTTGCTACACCCCCTTCCCAGCATGCCCATACTTCCTCCCTCTTGATTCTGCTTCCCTGTGAGGGGGTGTGACAGCAATGGCAAGATGGCTGACTGTGTAGTCCTGGTGTTTGTTGTTGGCCATTTCCCAGCATGGCCTTGTGCTCCCCACGACAGAGCCCAGTGTCATACATCTTGGCTGTCTCTTCCCACTCCCTGTGAGGCTTGTATGGTTCAGTTTGATCATGCTGGGCCATGTGGGCGGGTGTAGATTGTCTGTGACTATGACTCCCATCATTCTCTTGGCTACACCCCCTTCCCAGCATGCCCATACTTCCTCCCTCTTGACTCTGCTTCCCTGTGAGGGTGTGTGACAGCAATGGCAAGATGGCTGACTGTGTAGTCCTGGTCTTTGTTGCTGGCCATTTCCCAGCATGGCCTTGTGCTCCCCACCACAGAGCCCAGTGTCAGACATCTTGGCAGTCCCTTCCCACTCCCTGTGAGGCGAGAATTGGTTCAATTTGATCGTTCTGGGCCATGTGGGTGGGTGTAGATTGTCTGTGACTGCGACTCCCATCATTCTCTTGGCTACACCCCCTTCCCAGCATGCCCATACTTCCTCCCTCTTGACTCTGCTTCCCTGTGATGGGGTGTGACAGCAATGGCAAGATGGCTGACTGTGAAATCCTGGTGTTTGTTTGGCTACAAGTCCAAAGTGAGCCCCTGTGCTTCACACAGCAGCACCAAGTACAGGGTATCTTTTGCTGATATTTCAATGAGGTGTGTGTCAATGCATTCTACCCGGTGAGTTGTGTGGAGTTTGTGTTGGGGGGGGGTGTCTCCACATGCTGGTAAGTATGGTCAGGGCTGTCAGTCCTCCTTCCCATCATGAAACGTGCTTCCATTGTAGAGCGTGCAAGTTGTCTTTCAGGATGTCAGTCAGTGGCATCCTGCTTCTGATTTGCACACAACCCTGAGCAGGGCCTTGTGCTCCCCACAGCTGGACCCAGTGTCAGCCATCTTGTTAGTCATTTTCCACTCCCTGTGATGTGGGCATGTTTCAGAGAGGTCTTGATGGGCCAATCAGGAGGGGGAGCATTATCTGTGACTACAGGCCCCATCATGCTTTTGGATACACTCACTTCACCTGCATCCCCACAATTCCTTCCTGACAGTCAGCTGCACTGTGAGGTGGTGTGTTTGTGGTGGCAAACTGTCTGGCAGGGTCTATTTGGCTTTGTGCCACTGGCTTGCTCTATTTGTTTGTAGGTTGGTGCATGTCATGACACAGTTCCCAGTCACTATGAGATGGCAGGTATTGTGTTTGTCTGACTGGCATACACATCTTGGGATGATTATCTATTGGTTAGTGTAGCTTTGCTTGTGGTGCATGGTTTCACTGTCCCCTTGCCACACAATCTTGGGTATGTTGTTTGTGTACTCACCAGGCTCTGGGATGACTGTTAGGCCATGGACACTCTCTGGTGGTAGGATGTCCCGCACCTTCTCCTCCCAGGTCCTGAAGTAGACTGGTTTGGCAGGAGGGCCACCGCCGGTGCACTGACTCAGGGCGTGATATTTTTCAATGAGTTTCTTGACCCTCCTGCGCACGTCATACCACCTGTTCTGGATATCGTCCTTTGTGCGCCTTGCTGGTGCTTGTTCATTCACCTTATCCACAATCCTCGCCCACATCTTGGTTTTCTGTGAGATGGGGGTCCTTTGGACCAATGTACCAAACAAATGTGGCTCTACTCTGATGATCTCGTCTACCAGCACTTCTAACTCACTATCTGTGAACTTTGGATTCTTATTTGGGGGCATGGTGATGGGTGGTGGTGGTGAGGGATGTGTGTGTGAGGGTGCAAGTGAGGGTGGTTTGGTGTTGGTTTTGCTGGGTGTATGTGTGTGCGCTTTTGTATGAGGTGCTTATGGTGTGTGGGTTGTGTGATGGGTGAGTTCTGAGAGTGTCTGTGGTTGCTGTGTAATGGTGTTTGCTGCTGGCTGTGTCTCCTGTTTGCAAGGGATGATGGTAGTGATTGTAGTCCTTTAAATGTTTGGAGTTGTGGGTGTGTCTTTGTCCCAGATTTTTTTTTATATTTATTGGCTTTGTCATTGCTTGTTTGTCCTTTGTTTGTCTTTTTTCCTTTGGGTTTTGTAGGCATGAAGGAGACGTTCATGTGACGGAAACGGACGCTGCTGTTGTCTCGTGCGGGCTTCTCCGCCTCGTTCACGCTGCCTATGCGTCGGGTGCGGCGGTCTCTATTGCTTGTGTGCCTGGTTGTCTGTGCGTGTCAGTCGTGCGGCTTGGTCTCTGTGCGAGTCGGTCTGGTTTTACACGCATTGCATCATACTGCGCGGATCGGACATTGCGGGTACGGGTCGGTCGGGTTCATTGCGGGTTCGTGTTGGTCGGTGAAAATCATGTCGGTTTTCCGGCTGGATCACTATTTTCCCTACGGCTCGGTCGTACGACTTGTATTCCGTATGTGTCGCGTTGCATCGTACTGCACGGGTCGTACGGCGCTGGTCCCTGTCGGTCGGTATTCAGTCCGGGTCCATGTCGGTCGGTTCGTTTTGCGCCCGGAATCTGAATCGGACCCTTAATGTAGGTGAAGGAGTAGGGGACTACTCAGGCCTATATTGGGGTACCCTATGAAACATAATAATGTAACACCAGGTAAGTTTCCAGAAACTGGGGGAACCTCTTTGGTGTTAGGACTCACTTCAACGGAGGCCATCATTAGGGTCCAGGGCAGGTCAAGTTGGAACTGCTCAGCTGGGCAGTTGATGGAAGAGAGTCCTCCGGAAACTTGTTGTGTTCCTGTAGCCCATACATGTGATCAGCCAACGAGCACTTGGAGGCACTTCTGAGATCCTCAGTTCAGGGCAAGCAGGTCAAGTCTTCTTTCGTGTTACCAGACAGCATGGCAGTCCTGTTCCTCATTCTTCAGAGGCCCAGGAATGTTATGATGAAAGGTCTGTGGGGTCCACTAGTATTACCAGTGCCAGCCTGTGAGTAGAGGGCAAGCCTTTGTCTATCCCCGAAACCAGTTCTGGTCACTTCCTCCCCTTCCACTGGGTTTGGCACCAGTCTAACTAGAGAAACAGAAGGGAGGCAGGCTGAGGCATGAGTTTCATCTGCAAGGTAGGCATTCTTTAAAGCTCTGGAAGGGCCTGGGTACATCCCACAGGCCATCCTGTCGAGTGCGTTCTCCTCCCCACATCCATTGCCCTTTGTCTACGGTCTGGGAGCTATAAACATCTCACCACAGGGGAGCCATCAGAAGTCAGATAACAGTTTGAAACTGGCAGGAAAGCTTTTTAATTTAAGGCAGGAAAATGGCAACTTTCTGTCACTTACAAAATAGTAATATAAAATCTGACCTAACCATTAAGTTGGTGTTTTAACCATTATTAAAATAAGTCCTTGAATAATTTTTCCAGCTGCTCTCAAACTAAAAACAAGCGCTATAAGTTGTTTTGCTATGAGAGAGCCAGCCTTGCCACAGTGAACAACGACTTTGGAGGTTTTTCACTGCCATCATTAAATATACACGCTCTACTTTTTAAACAGCATGCACACTGGGAATTTAGTGCCTACCCTTGGGGTGACTAACAGGTTTTAAAAAGGAAGGTTTAGCCCTGGCAATAGGTTTGTGCTAGAAATAGGGGTCTCTAGTTGGCAATGGTTTGCACCATTGTCCAAGTAGGGAAGCTTTTTCCTAGTCAGGGTATAGGGGATACTCTTCTAAAATAACCCCTGCTCACCCCCTTGGTAGCTTGGCACAAGCAGACAGAATTGTCTCAGAGTAAGTGTGTAAAGCATTTGTGCACACATACAGTAATACAGTGAAAACAAATGGACACCACACCATCTTAGACAAATAAGTAATCTTTATCTAAACCAAACAAGACAAAAATGACAAAAATCCTCAATACAGTGCTAAAAATATGATTCTAAAAAAGGCAGAAACAGAAAATGTGGGCTGCAGCACTTTTACACAAAGTACCTTAGATGCGTCAAAAAAGGAAAGAAGGCTCGCAGGGAAGGTGATGCGCTTGGTTCCTTACACTCAGGGAAGGTGATGTGTCAGTTCCTTGCACCGGGGGAGGTGATGCATCAATTACTTACTGCTGCTCAGGGGAGGTGATGCATTGGTTCCTTACCAGACAGGAGGTGATGCGTCATTTTCTTACTGCATGGGGAGGTTAAGTGTTGGTTTCCTACTGCGTCCTCCAACGATGAGACAGACTGGATACTTTGATGCGATGCGTGACCATCCAGAAGGATGCAATGCATGAAGACCAGGGATGTGCTGTGATGATTTCAGCCGCATCCCCTCGATGCGGTGGTCCTTCAACAACAGGGCCTGTGTCAGAATCGGTGTGGTGATCTCGGACGTTGGAGAACGCTGTATGGAATTCATTGCACTGCAGACACTTCAGACTCGAGCAGGCACTGCGTCGATTCTTCAGCGGCAGTGATGCGTCAGAAAATTCTTCTTGCACAGCTGTGATGTGTTGGAAACAGGCGATGCATCGATTTTCATTGTTTTTGCAGTTTCCAGTCCCAAAACAACCTCAGAAGGTCCAGAACACTGGCAGGCACCTCTCAGCAGGTCATAACTCCCAGCAAAGGAGTTCAGGGGGGACTGGGGTGAAGTCTTTGTGTCCCTGAGACTTCAGAACAGGAGGCAAGCTCTATTTCAAGCCCTTGAAGATCTTCCTAATGCAGGGGACACAGCACACAGCTAAGTCCTTCTCCTTCTCTTGGCAGAAAATAGCCACTGCAGGCCAACGCCGGACAGCACACAGCACAGGGGCAGTATTCCTCCTCAGTTTCTCCAGCTCTTCTCCTTGGCAAAGGTTCCTCTTGATTCCCAGAAGTGATCTTTGAAGTCTCTTCTATCCCTGAGACTTCCAACAGAAGGCAAGCTCTTCTTCAAACCCTTGGAGAAAACTCTAACAGCAGGATGATGAAAGCCCAGTCAAGTCCTTTCCCTGCCTAAGACAGAAGCAACCACTGCAGACCAACCTAAACAGCACACAGCACAGGAGCAGTACTTCTCCTGCCGCATTCCTAGTTCTTCTTCCTGGCAGGTTCCTTAGTTTAGCAGTAATCTAAAGTTCAGGGGTCTGGGTCCCACTTTTTATAGCACATACTTTGTTCTCTGGCAGGGAAGCTCTTTGCCCAGCCAAAACCAGTTCTGTCCTCCCTGGTGCAGCTTCCTGGCAGGAGGTGGAGACAGCATTGTATAAGGCAGACAGGGCATGTTCAAGTGGAAGGTAAATCTCCTCCCACCACTCTAAATGCAGACTGTGCCTATTCAGGTGCTAGTGAGAACTCCCCCCCCTATGCTGAATGCATCCCTGGTCTATTCAGCCCAGCCCTGACTCATTCAGAAAAAGGCAGGACACACATCAACTCCCCCCCCCCCCCCCGGTGGCTGTCTAAAAGAATGCACCTCCCCAGCCCCTGTCACTCCAAAGCCAGACAGCCAATCCAAAAACCAGCAGAGGCACACAATATGGGTAAGCAAGAAAATGCCCACTTTCTCAAAGTGGTATTTTCAAACACACAATATAAAAATCATCTTTACTAAAAGATGTAGGGCCATATTATCAAGAATTCTAATAGAAGTTCGGGTTTGATGTCCTTCCCACCAGAACCTGGGCTTCTATTGGAATTCTCTAGGGCATATTATCAAGCCCCTTATCACCGCTTTAGAGGCAGTTTCCTGCCGCTAAAGCGGCGATAATGTTATCGCCCGTTCTTGATGGACCGGATTTTTATATTCTGAGTTCAGGCATACTAAACATTATCTTCCCATCTTGTCCCAATGGGAAGTATTATTTATAAGATGGTATACATAAACTCCCTTTCTATCCAATGGGAGAGACAGCCTTTCAATAGTGAAAAACAAAATTGGCATTATTTCACCATCAGGACATGCCACACACATCAGGACATGTCCTACCTTTCATCTACACTGCACCCTGCATACAGGGGTACCTTGGGCCTACCTTCGGGGTGACTCACATGTAAGGTAAGGGAAGGTTAGGCATTGGCAAGTGGGTGCACTTGCCAAGTCGACATGGCAGTCACAACTATGCACAGACACTGCAGTGGCAGGTCTGAGTAACCTTCAAAAGGCTGCTTGTGTGGGTGGCACAATCAGTGCTGCAGGCCCACTAATTGCATTTGATTTACAGGCCCTGGGCATACACAGTGCACTGTACTAGGGACTTAGTAATACATCAAATAACCATCATGGAAACACCAATCCATCATAGCAAATTTACAGGGACAGCATATCACTTTAGCACTGATCAGCAGTGGTAAAGTGCCCAGAGTCATAAAACCAACGAAAACAGGTCAGAAACAGAAGGCCAAAAATCAAAAAAGTCTGTGTATAAACCCGTTGGACAAGCCATGTCTAACAGTTTGTTTTGCCAGGTCGAAATGGCAGTTTAAAACTGCACACCCAGGATGCAGTGACAGGCCTGAAGAAATGTTTAAAGTGCTACTTTAGTGGGTGGCAAAATAAGTGCTGCAGTCCAGTAGTAGCAAATAATTTAAATGTGCTGGTCAGAAGTGGTACCATATAGAATCGATTGTTAAGCTATGTCATGTTATACAGATTTGTAGAGCGCACTGTCACCAGGATGGTATCCTGTCACTGAGCAGGTGTGAGTCTTGTCAAACCTAGGTCTATTTGAAAAGCCAGGTCTTCTTGTGGAAGTGAGGAGTCTCTTATGTGGAATGATGTAGGAGAAGCTTGACTGCTGGATCTGGTTATCCGGATGTGTGCATGGAGCAGTCCAGACTAACAGAGGTGTCTGGAAGGCTTTTGAAAGCAGATATGATTGTTGAGGTATGCATGCCAGTGCTATGTAGTTTGAAATGTGCTTGTTTGTGTATGGGGAGCCAGTGATACTACCTCAGGTATGGTGTGATTAGAGCGCGGTGTGGATGTTTTAGAGTTATTCTGGCTGTCAATTTTAAAATGGTCTGTAGTGACAGTCTTCTGGATGCTAATTATGAGCCATTTGAAACCTTCCTCAGCATCTTCAGGGTATGGAAGCTTGAGACAGTGCCATGGTGACTTCTGCAGTCATGTTGAGTTTGCTGTTCATGACAATCATAATCTGTTGGCCACCAGGTAGAGTCCCATCCTGAAATGCTCTTCCCGAAGATCATGATTTTGGTCTTGACAATGTTCAGCTTTAGACAGTTTGTCTTCATCAATTGCAAAACTCAGTCATGCAGGTATTGAACGTGGCCCGGGTATTGGGTGTCTTGTCCATGAGGGAGAGAATGAGTTGAGTTTTGTTGTTGTAGAAGAAGTTGTTGATGTAATACGAGCGGATAATGCTGGCTAGACGGATCATGTATGTGTTGAAGAGGGTCGGGCTCAGTGAGGATCTTTGAGGAACTCAACAGATGAGATCGAGATGTATGGTGCCAGGCTTACTGACTAGTCAGGCAGGAGCAGATTCATTTTAGTGCGTTTTCAGGGATTTCAATGTCGTAAATAAGCTGAATTAGGATGGGGTATGTGACTGTGTCAAATGCTGCGGAGAGGTCAAGAATGATGAGGGCTGCCATGTCCCTTCTGTCCAGAGTCATGCGAATATCATCTGTGGCATTGATGAGGGCAGTTCGTATGCTATTGAGGGGTCTGAAACCAGAATTAGTGGTGTTGAGGAAATGGTGGTCGTTGAGATATAAGGTGTGGTGTCTGCTGATGATTTCGTCTAAGACCTTGGCTGGGAATGGTCGTACAAAGATAGGACTGTAGTTGGCATCTGTTGAAGGTCTACGGAGGGTTTTGTCAGCAATGGGAGGACAGTTGTATGTTTTCAAGCAACTGGGATGGTCATGAAAGATGTGGAGGCATTGAGAATGGGTGTGAGTGTGGTTTTGATGGTTTGCAGTCCTCTGGAGTAGGGCTTTTGGGGGCTGGGATCTGATGGAACCCCTGAGTCAATGGACTTCATGATGGTGGCAGTTTCCTCTGGGGGGATAGTGAGCCATGCAGTTATAGGTGGTTCTTTAGATGAGCTCGAAAGGCATTTGGGGGCATATCATCAAGACAATGATCGCCGCTTTATCGGCCGTTTTCGAATGGAAAGCGGCGATAATTGTATCGCACCATTAGCAAGGTCGCGCTATCGCGTGAATCCTTGCCTCATCGCCCTTTCCCTTAACGCCCAGCTTTGCATCTCTAATGAGATGCAAAGTGGGCGTTCCTCCTCAAAATAACGGGAGAAATGTCGCTAACCGACATTTCTCCTATTTCCAAGCTGCACGCTAAAGAGCATAGCGATAAGAAAAGTAGCGCTAACCTTGGTTATCGCTACTTTCCTTATGCCTGCTTTCAGGTGGACTTAGCCATTATATCCAATGGAAGGTGGATATAATGGCTAAGTCCACTCTGCCCTATCAGTAAGGTATTGCCTGTTTTTTGTGCGATTATCGCTGGTTTTCCAGCGATGATCGCACATTTTGTAGCTATCGCTGGTATTTTTATCGCTTTTGAGATAAGGGTCGCTGATAGCGCGTTATCTCAGCGATAAAATACAGCGATAGCAGGCAATAATTATCCTAGCGCTAAGTGCGCTTAGCGATAGTTATCACCCCCGCTTGATGATACGCCCCCAACTGAGCTGTGTCAGTTCCAACTGGGGTTTGAAGTTGCTGTAAATTGCAGTCATTTTGTTGCAGAAGAAATGAGAGAGATTGTTGCAGAGGTTCTGTGAGAGGGTGATCGAGTTGGAGGCAGCTGATGGTGAAGTGAAATCCGTCACATGGGACAAGATTTATTTGCTTCAATTGGAGCTGACATCGATGCGGTTGACCAGAGCGGGGCATTTGGGCGTCCATGCTGTCTTGTCTATTCCCCTCAAGCAAAACCTCAACACTTAGTCATTTATTGAAGTAGCAAAAAGATCCAGGAATAGCTGACCCCCTCCTCACAACCACCCCTTGTAAGTCAGAAGACTGAAAAGGTCTGGATGGAGAGAAAATAACTGGGGAAAAAGGAATAGATGCTCTGTCATGTGTATGGCCTCCGAATCTCTTGTACCCCTTCCCTCCTTTCCTATTAATAAGGTCCTTCCTAGTGAATTTGAGGTCAGAATATGCAGAGGTAATATTGAATGCTCTAGCTTTTCCACAAGCCAATTGGGTCCCGCTCCTAGCCGAAATGTGTGTAGCTCGTGAGTGGAGACATACAATCCTTCCATCTCCCCTTTAATTTCCTGCCTCTAGAGTAGCTCAAATTAACAGTCTCAAGGTTGAGGGGAGGGGCTTAAATCTTCAGGAAGTTCCAGGTCATTTGGCAAGGAATCTGCAAGAGTCTAGGAGATAATCTACTCTGAAATCCTAGGCTAGACACTGGTGTGTCTTTTCTAACTGATGTCTAATTAGATATCTTGATCCCACAACTGTGGATTTGATCCATGTGCTGGGCCTCTTGCAAGATGGGTCTAGATTGGATTTAAGATTTCCTACTCTTAGAATCCAGTGGGCGGCTACAAGAAAATTCAGAAGCTCATGGAGGAATGTAAGGGATGAAAATTGCTTGGTGGCTAGATTTTTTCAAGGGGTGCAGAACATTTATCCTTCTCCTACAAAATGTTTTTCAGCGTAGGGTTTACTTCTGGCTTTGGGGGCTTATTGTATTCCATCCTTTGAGCTCAATGTTTTTTTTTCTGGCAGCAATCACTTCTGCCTGGTGGTTAGGAGAGTTGGGCGCTCTTTCCTACAAGTTTCCATTTTAGAAAGATTTTCCAGACAAAGTGGTACTTTCAGTAATCCCATCTGTTGGATTTGGGCACCAACCTATTTTCTGAAACCATTTTTATTGGCTTTTAGGACTCTGCTAGGACTTGGCTTTTAGGACTCTGTGTTATCCCTGCTAATCAGTGGCAAAGTGCTTGGCTTACACCTAATTGGAACATTTAATTTTCATGTAAGTCCCTAGTAGAGCGGTACTACATGTATACAGGGAATGTAAATGAAATGCTACTGGTATGCCTGGCACACTCATTGTGCCACCCACATATGTAGCCCATCACAAAATATCCCAGGCCTGTCATTGCAGTCTGTGTGTGCAGTTTTAAACCATCTTTTCGACCTGGCAAAATACACTTTTTGTGTGAAGCTAGAAAACCTGAAGGTGAACTAGACCCAGAACGTACTACAATATGCCTGAGGGCTGAGAAGGTAATCAATCTTTAATGCATGCACAACATTTTTTAATTTCAACAATAGTGTGGTAGAACTGTCATGCACAGTTTATTCATGAACATAACATGACAATATACAGATTTTAACAATCTGATGCAAGTGCTGATGTACACTTAAAAATAATGGCGTTGAATTACAATGGACAATTCTTGTGCGATTCTGTTGATGTGAACCAATGTATTTCGGGTGAAATCACTTTTTGTCAGTAAAAGTATAAGTAAAAAAACATCATAGGTAACAATTTGTAAACAAGAAGTCTTGCTCTAAAAAGGAATAACATTCAGGAGGTACAAGGCAACAAGAAGATCAAAAGAAATACTTATCAATGCGGCAAAAACATAAATGCGCACATGATTGTTCTCCCCCATACTGCACTGAGTATGGAAAACAAATGTCTGAAAGAATCTGATATGTCCCGTGCCAAACCATTCAATCGCCCTACCAATCAATCCACCTGTGCATCGCGTGACTCGAAGATGAAAGCATGCTTCAAAGAGACCATAGATGTGGTGGTGTGACTGCTCATGGCCAACTAGCTGAAAACGTGCCTGTAAAGGGTGGATCAACCTCAAAACTACAATACCCAACATGCACCTTAGCGCAACCTGTATACACGTAGCGGGAGCTGTCCTGTTCACGATCAACATTGTGGTTGATGTTTAACCAATGCTGATACTTAGGAAACAAATGCTAACTCAATAACTAAATTTGATATTATGTGAGCAAACCCAACTGGATATGACTTGACGTTTCTGGGGTCAGCGTGTGAGTCAAACACAGTCACTGAAGCGGAAAAGGTTGCTTCAATAAATCAGTTTAACAAATACAAGAGCCAAACCCAGAGTTAACAGCAAATTATAGTACACTTCGTCTTAGTCTAAAAATGTGAGTGGCGGTTTACCTGAAAAGCGTGACATACAAGTGTGCGAGGTGCATCAATGCTGTCAACTCCACAATAGTTACAGGAATGCGGTAATTATTAAAAAGCTGAGTTATGTGCCAGTTACGTGAAAAGTGATAGACATAGACAACAGACCACCAAGTCACGATTCTGTGTAATGAAGAAGCAATAGAAGTGGCATTTAAAAAAATATATATCATCAATATCCTAACAAGCAAACACAATTCAAAGGAAATTGATGGTTTAACACAGCAATTTACTTGGTCACAAGTAGGTAACAAATCCAATGCATGTTTGTGGTGTAACCCAAATGGGTAACAACCGGTGCCACATTTGGTGATCAGACAAAACAAATATAATGAAACACTTGTTAAAAAGTTGTTGGTTGCATAGTACAACAAATTCAATTTTGCAACAAGTTTGTAGATGAAATAATAATAGACATTGGTGTTGGCCCTGCCATCACATTTTCAATGGTTTAATTGCCTGCCTATTTGGCGGTCCACCAGCTCTATTCAGATCTTGGCGGGTCAATGGACTAAATGCTGTCCAAGTGCCGCCAACTCTGCCAGGAGTTTTTACGCGCGTTGACAGCATCAGAGGCAGAAGTGGCTGTCAGTGGGAGTCCAGCTAATCACGATGTGCCTTTCCATCAAGGAAACTGTGGCAGGGATAACTACTACTTTGAGTTGGCAGAATCAAAGGAAATGAGGTAGAAACATACCTATTTTATTGTTTCCCACTTACGTTTCTGTCTTGAACTTCATTGTACAGCTCCTTCCTTTCTTTGCTACTTCTATTTGACCATGAACCTAATCAACTCCGTTGTCGGCCAGATCTAACGTAAGTATTGTTTACACTTGTCTTACTATGAATCGTGTGTTGACAATTGCTTTAACTTTGTGTATGTATACATTGCTCTTACATGCAATGTATTTCTTTTGTGTAATGCAATAGTGTTCATTTTAGGACATGCCAAGGTAAAAGGAACACAACTGTATTGGCATTTAAAAAAAAATTGGTCATTGTGGTGGTTGTGGGTGTTGTGCTTGCGGTGTCTGTGGGTGTACATTCAATGGTATGTATATTTTGTTTGTGTGCTATGCTATATGTAAGAAAAGGAGCATCATACATTACCTACATATATTTTTTAAGCACACACAACATATATGTGCGGTGTCACATTAATAAGTAGTACTTACCGGTCTCCACTCCACCAGGGATTCACTCCATCAGGAATCCTCCACTAGGACAACACCTTCACAATGGGGAAATCTACATAAGCTTAGCGCAAATCCGCCGGCCTGATGGCAACAGAGTACTCTTATCCAGCAAAGGAGTCTGCCACGTCAATGGACATGCACCACTTACGCAACAGTAGAAAGTATTTTGATGCAGATGGTGGTTCAGCCAGCCCACATCTAAATATGGCAGACAGCACTCTGTCAGCTCAATGGAGTACTTGAAATGGCCATCAAAGAGGAATGACGGGAGTCCGGCCAAGATTTAATCAGGCCCTAAATATGTAATCAAACTTGAGCCTGAACATTGGACAATGTGGAATGGTTGATAACATGGTGTGAATGTAAAGTGTTACAGGAACCTCTTAACAGTGAATGCTACAGAAAACAGACCATTTGTAATTTGTCATTGAGTTCGTTAGGCAGAAGACTATCAAGGTGCTTGATCCAAAATGTCTCCATTTGTGATAGAACGTTATGAATGTTAGTATCCGAGTTGACCCTGATGCTTTCCAATATAGTGAACAAAAGTTGTACTATGTTGTGATTACAGTGCAGCCAATGTACAACTTGACTTGAGTTTTTGGTTTTATTTCTAATAATGGTTTTATGTTTGGTGATTGGAACCTTGACTTTCCTTTCCATGTTACCTATGTACAAAAAGCCACAAGGACATTTAATTGCATATATAACGTTTAATGCAATCTGAGGTATGTCAGAGTCAAATTAATTTGGCAGATTTTGGGTAAGACACTGTGTTGCCAATAATGAAGTCGCTGTAGTGAATGCAATTATCACACTTCTGCACTCCTTTCTGAATCAATAGATGAGATTGATGAGTAGGAGACAGTATTTATTTTAAATTTCTTTTGCTTAAGAGCACAAAAATTGGTTTATTGTGAAAAAGTCCTCTGACATCCAGTTCAGTCTGAAGTAAATCACAGCTTTCATAAATGCTGTGTTTGATAGCAGAAGATTTTGTGGAGAATTTGGATACAAACAGCTCCCGCAATGGTTTTTCTATTGTAGTGTGTTTTATTATTGACGATCGATCCATGGTATGTACCCATTATAGTGATGTGCTAAGTATCTGCTCAGGATAACCTCGTTGAGTGAACTGGGACTTGTATGTCAGCATGGTCTGGTTGCACACCTCTTGGTCTGAAGTAATTATTTTAATGTGTATAAATTGTGACAAAGGTAAATGCTGTTTTAGTGAAGGGGTATGAAAGCTACTAAAGTTAAAAGTGTTGTTTCTGTCTGTTGGTTTCCTGAAAATGTTTGTTGACAAACCTACTGAAGATAATTCAAGGTGCACATCCAAATATGTGATGCTGTCATTGCTGATTGTGTGTGTAAACTGTGTTCTTGAGTTGTAACTATTCAGTGTGTTGATATATTGTTCCAGAAGTGTTCAAAATTAGGAACATGTCATCAATATACTTCCAGTAGGAGACTAGGGGGCATATTTACAAGCTCCTATAGTCAAAGAAATGTTACTTTTAGTCACGTTCCTGTGGCGATAGGGGCTTCACCTTGATCACAAGGCGCGTTAAGCCACTTAACGTGGCTTAATGCCACCTTGTGAATAAGGCACCCTTTCACGCTATACTTTTGACACTGCCCAGATTTACAAGGGTGGCAAAAATATGGGGCAGCGCCAAAATTAAGACCAGGGAACATCTGGTCTTACTCTGGTGAAACAAAAAGAAATGCTTTATTTCTCCTCGTTTTTGCTGTTTCTATGTGTGCTGCATTGTGCAGCACACATAGAAACAGCAAAACACCATTGATTGTTTATGGGGAGAAAAAAGTGCCCCTTCGGGCACATAAAAAAACATTTTAAAAAAATGACCGTTGGAAATGGCCCTTTTTGCCGGGTTATCCCCACACATTTTTGCTTCTTCCTCCCTTATTTTTCGTGATCTGTGGTTGTTGGCTATAGGACTCTGGGCACTTTACCACTGCTGATCAGTGCTAAAGTGCATATGCTCTCCCTGTAAATTGTTATTGTGATTGGTTATCCATGATTGGCATATTTGTTCTACCAGCAAGTCCCTAGTAAAGGGCACTAAGTGTGCCAGGGCTGGTAATTCAAATGCTACTAGTGGGCCTGCAGCACTGATTGTGCCACATGACGAGTTGCAACTTCTATGTGTGCTGCACAAAGCAGCAGAGAGTGGCCTTAAGCCAACAAGGCTAACACCGCACACCGCCACTTCACTTGTACATATATCCCTATGTTTTCCTGCAAGTACTTGGATCAAAAATGAATTGATCCTCAAATGTGGCCATGAAGATGTTAGCATAGTATGGGGCTCCAGAAAACCCCATTGATGTGCTAGTCTTCTGTAAAACAAATATATCCTTCCATACAAAATAACTATGAAACTAGCAAAAATGAAGTAACTCCAAAATGAAAAACTTGCTCACTTGAATCCCATCATGTTGTAACATTACCCATTCTACCACCTCAATACACTCGTCATGGGGTATTGAGGTGTATAAGGCTGTCACGTCAATGGTATATAACCAGCCGGACTCCAGGTTGATTGATGTCAAGAGAGATAGATGTTTTAAAAAATCAGTCGTATCCTGAATGCATGAACGCCATTGTTGTACCATTGGTTGTAGAAAATTGTCCAGATATTTGCCTAAAGGATCATGCAAAGAACTGCACCAAAATACTATAGGTCTGAATGGGGGATCTGATGGATTCTTGGGGATCTTCGGCAGCATATACACATGAGGCCTGCAAGGAAAGTCTGTTAGTAGAAACCACCTGGTATTTTCATTGATCCAACCACATTCTAGGGCTTTGTCCAAAATTAGTTTCAGAGTTATCACAATTTCCAATGTTTGATTCCTTTCAAGTGAAATGCACATGTTTTGATCCACCACCTGGGATGTGAATTTTGCTTCATAGTACTCCTTATCGATTACAACCAGGTCACCCCCTTTATCAGCTGGTTGGAATACTAAGTCCTTGTAATAAGCCAGTGTTGTAACTATTCCTTGTTCTTTACACATGATATTCCTGAATCACATAGATTGAAAATGTGTCTGTTGAAGGTTATTTTGAACTAAGGTTTCAAATATATCCAAAGCCTTGTGGGATGATGGAGTTATGAACACACTCCTGGGTTTGAACTCTTGGTAATCCAATTCTTCTGGCTCATTGTTGCTTGGTGAAAGATTGTCAAAAAAATAGTGCAAGCGTTGCTTGCGCAGGAATTTGAACAATATTATCTCACTTTCCAATATATTGGTCTGATATGTGGGAACAAAAGAACTCCCTTTGTTGAGTACAGCTTTTTGAGAAGAAGTCAACACAGTAGAAGAAATATTGATAACTAAATCTTCATCTGTCACCTTAAATTCATCCATCGCTCATTCTTTTTCTCTTTTTCTTTGTCATCTGGGGGTTTTTCTGGACTTGTTATGCTGTGACTGGAAGACTCTGGTGGCTGGCTTACTGCTTGACTGGTCAACAAAGAAGAAATGAAGAAATCCTAGATTGAGTTGGCTCCGTAGAAGGAGTGGGTTGCTTGTCCATTGGCCGTGTCCCAATACTCATATGCAGATAGGTGGGTGCTATGTTACCGTCAGAGGCTCTGCTCTCCTCGATGATGTCACGTTCTGATTCCTAAAAGCTCGTTTTTGATCATAAACCTCTGCCCAGGTATCAATTTCATCCACTTTATAATCAATAGCCTCCCTCCTGAACTTGCATAATTTTCTCTCATGAATATCTCTGGCATGCAAATCCAATTTTTGGTGGATATTATCTGAGGTTGTATAACCACGCCTAAAATTGTGCAATTCCTGCAGACATTGTTTTTTCATGGAAGAGAATCCTGATTACATTGTAAGCGATGATGGTCTGCAATTTGTGTTCAGGGAGTTTGAAAATTGTTTGAAAAATTTAGAGCTCAAACATATTACAACCTCATTGAAACCTTCCGAAAGAAAGGGTCAGGTGGAGAGGTGTAACAGGGTCATTAAAGAGAACATTCAGTTACCTTTGGCTAGTAGACTTGACTAGCAGTTTGAACGGAGTACGTTTTTGAAGGTGATTCAAATCACTCCCAATGCCAATACTAATGTTTCACCTTTTGTGTTATCAAATGTAAGATCTCTGGGAACTAAGATGAATAAACTTTGGATGATGTACAAAGATGTATCTTTGGAATCTACACGTGATGTAGGTGTGGAAGCGCCAATGTTCCACAAAAATGGTACGAAGGAGTAACTAATAAGAAATTGAGTGTTGAAGCAGGAGATCTGGTTAGGGTTAAAATGTATCAAACCAAAAATGGATCTCAGTTATTTACCCCAAAAAGGGTGAGCCAAGTGATATAGAGTGCAGTGAGATTGGAGGATTGTAAGTGTTGCAACAAGGAAAGACTTTCTGTGCAGAAGGCGGGGTGATTAGAGGTACGCATAAGATGAGAATGCATGAGGATCCTAGTGGGGCGGCACACAGGAGGTCACCTATGAAATGATTGCTGCCTATTACATTTCAGGACTATGTGATGTCTTGAAGTTCATTTCTTAAAAGGTTTCATGACTATGTGATGTCTTGAAGCTTATTTCCGATAGGGTTTCCGGATGCACCACAATGGAGAAAAACAAAATTGGCAGTTTTTCTTTCACCAGGGCTTATAAAACATCTTTTATAATGTCCCTGCTTATATTAACATAGCACCCTAGTCTTGGGACACCTAGGGTAGACCTTACGGGTGACATATGTAAAAATAACGTAGTTTAAGGCATTGGAAGTACCTTTAATGCCAAAGTTGAATTTGGACATAGTTTCATTTTTTTAAAAAAAAGCTTGCAAGGCAGGGCTGGCTTTTAAAATGTCTGCAGGCTGCACAGTTGTGCACACTTACATGCATTGAATCTGCTGGGCCTCTAATCCTACATACCCTACCGTATACTAGAGACATACTGGTAAGTTGTCATACCAATCGTAAGTACACCTAATCTCCTTTTTAAACAGAGCACTAACTAAAATGTTGATGATCAGGGCAAAAAGGATCCCTTTCTCACATTTTTCTGTATGTCACATAATTTAATTTTTCTTCTAGCATTTGCTTTGACATAAATTGCTAAAAGGACATACAAAAAAAACCACACGTCCTTCAGGGTTAGTGAAATGTTGCCAGTCATCACACAGAGCATATCAAAATGTATGTTCTTCTCTGATGCAAAGTATGTTACATTGTGGGCACAGTGTCATTTCAGAGATTGGACACTCTTTATGTAATGAAAAAGCTTTATAATCCTACTTTAAAAAGGTACAAACGAAGGATATTTTATTTAAAAAATCTGCTGCTTTCATGCAGTTTTTTTAGATATCCCCTGAAATGGTTTGTAAACAATTCTAGTTGCATCCTAGAGCTGGTAACCATAGTCGTATTTTTATTTACTCAGTATAATGCTCATTGTTGAGTTACCTGAACATATTCCATTGCAATTCAGAGTCCAAAACATAAATGCTATAACTGAATCCAATAGAGTCCATTTGTGGTTGCTGATTTGGTGCAACTCCACTAGGAAATGTGGTTTATTGATGTAGTTGTTCATTTAAACAATGCAGAATGTCAGAAGCTGGGGCCTGAAGGATGAACATTATTACAGCACGTGGGGGAAAAATAACACTGTGGAAAATAAAGAAGCTTGCACGCAGCAGTGACGTTGTCGTATAAAGCCATCCTGCTGGATATGCCGGTTGCCATGGTAGTTTTGCTTTTCTGTGAGCCTGTGAAACAGCTGGGTACATTGATGACCAAGGTCACACAGCCTTCACATTTTTTTCCCTCAATGTCACGAGTATTTGTAATAATACCCTGCACGTATGAAACTATTTATTTAAAACCGAGAGAGTGCATTATTCTTCCAAAGGCAGGGTGACATTTTGTTTTCCAGTGGGGTTATTGAAGTGGCCATTAGGAGCACAGAAATGTCTCTGGAAAGTATATAGCTGGACCTAGGGAAAGCGTCATTTTACTCGCGTTCACGAATTTAGACGCATTTAGACGAATTTCGACATTTAGCATTTAGTTTAGAGAATTCATGTGCATTTGTTGAACTTTTTACTGAACTCTCCACTTATTTTTGAAGCTACTTGTATTGCACAGTTGTTAAAATATTCAAAATTGGACATGCAAAATATGCTCTGGCTTCCATTTACAGCTCACAATTGTTTTTGCTATTTATTAGTTCTTTATGTTATTTCTATTTAGCGAGTATAACTTTTCACAGTAGCGGTCCGTGGAAGGAGATCCGTGGGGTGGTGAGGCGGGGCGGGGGAGGGGCAGGGTGGGGAAATGTAAACACCGGAATATGGATGAACGGCGGTAAGTTCACCTTTAAATAAATAAAACGAATTTCGTTGCGCGCGCTGCATCGCATTTTGCGATGCAGCGCGCGCAAAGGAATTCATTTTATTTATTTAAATGTGCACTTACCTCCGTTCATCCATATTCCAGTGTTTACATTCCCCCACCCTGCCCCTTCCCCGCCCCGCCTCACCGCCCCACGGAACTCCCTCCACGGACCGCTACTGACTTTTCAGTTATTTCCCCGGGGTATAACCAGTGTACATAGTTCAGTGTCCAAATAGTAAAAGTCCACATGCTGCAACTGTGTCCAGCTGTGTCCAGTAGAAACCATGGGTACTGGTCAACTGGAATTTCCACCAAGGTAGTTAAACCACACATTTCTCAGAGCGGACCTTTGTGCTACTTTTCCATGCTTCATGCATTCTGTTCAACATTTCGTAGGCATCTATGTTCTACAAATGTCCAAAAGTACAGCTTATTTTCTGATTATAAAATACATTAACAAATGTATGATATGCAAATCAGGACACCAGTTAGGGTCAGATGTATTAAGCACTTGTCGCAAAATATTGGTAGCAATTTGTGACCAGTATTTTTTAGATCAGTGTGGTGTTTTGCGAAGTTCACTGACATATTATCAAAACCATAAATATCATGCTACATAAATATCGTGTCAAAAATATCTATCACAAATATGCAACTTTCCTATACATATAAATGTGAGTACCATACACAACAATATAGTTTTTAAAGATATATATAGTTAAAAATACTAAATATTAAATATTTAAACATGTAACATTAATATAGTGAATTAAATGTCTAAATAATATTTTAAAATATACAAACATATAGTTATTTAAACGAACATATAAATATATATATGTATGTTTCTGTACACATATATATTGTAAAATTATGATACAAAATATTCATTTTAATTTATATTATAATTTTCGATTTTATTTTTAATTTACTAATATAACAAGA
This sequence comes from Triturus cristatus, assembly GCF_964204655.1. Lineage (NCBI taxonomy): Eukaryota > Metazoa > Chordata > Amphibia > Caudata > Salamandridae > Triturus > Triturus cristatus. Next base: position 155,496,711 of record NC_140580.1, read on the forward strand.
ATATATATATTTATATATATATTTTCTCTCTCAACCTATTTCCCTGATAATGAACAGGCACCGCCATGGCTGTATTACAGTAGCTCAATTTTATTTGCAACAAAATACCTTACACCTGTGGGCATATACGTTTGCCTTTCTCACATTTATAGACTCCATGATTGAATTCATGTACATAATCTCACGTGTTATGTGTAAAGCGGCAATGACATGGAAAAATATGCAAATATATATATATATAAATACCTATACAAAAAAATGTTAAATATAACAAACCAGCAGCGGCTGGTGGAGGGAGTGAAGTGTGGCGGGGGAGGAGCAGGGTGGGGGGGTAGTAAACTAGGGAATACGGGCGAACAGAGGCAAGTAAACAAATAAATAAATAAAAGGAATTTCATTGCATGCTCTGCATTGCCAAATGCGATGCAGCATGCGCAACGACATTTGTTTTATATATTTATTTGTTTAATTACCGCTGATCACCGGTATTCCGTAGTTTACTACCCCCCAACCTGCTCCTCCCCTGCCCCACCCCTAACGCCACGCAGCGCTCCCTCCACCATCCGCTACTGTAACAAACAAACTGGATTTTTTAAAAAAAGATTGCTCATTTAAATATACATAAATAGTAAGCAATAGAAAAAATATCCTACAAATTACATACATTTCTGTACAAAATATAAAAATTAAATACACAAACACATAATAATAATACATATTTAAGCTATATTAATAGAAGTATTACATTCTAAGAGTAATACATGTACTAGTTCCACTCTAGTGTGTGCAACAATAGGCAAAGCATTGAACTCAGGTGGGCTAAAATGGAATATTCCCACTCCAGTCAGGGCTACAGTAGAGAAAGCGTTGGACTCAGGAGGTGTAAGATTTACTATTCCCACTCCAGTCTGTCCAACAGTAGGGAAAGCATTGGATTCAAGAGGGGGTAAATTTACTATTCCAACTACAATCGGTGCAACGATAGGGAAAACAGACTCAGGAGGGGTAAACTTTACTATTCCCACTCTGGTCTCTGCAACAGTAGAGAAAATGTTGGACTGTGGAGGGGTAAAATTCACTATTCCTCCGCCAGTCAGTGCAACAGTACGGAAAGCGTTGGGCTCAGGAAGGATAACATTTACTATTCCCACTCCAGTCTGTTCAGCAGTAGGGTGAGTACTTCACTTCAAAGACATACCTTATTTTAATTCATAGACTAATTGAACACAACATATAAATCTAATAATATAGAAATTATATATATATATATATATATATATATATGTTTCCAAAAGCGGCCCGCTTTCAGGTTCCTGGGCGCTCGTTAGGCGGTGCGTTCAAGGTACGACAGAGCCAAGTCGTTACGTATTTCTCCTTTGTCCCCACCGGGATTCCTCGCGCACTCACGAGACCAGAGGCAGGTGTGCAGTGAGTCAGTTTTCTTTTTATTTCAATTTCAGCAAGCCAATGCTCCAAATAAACAACTCTACGCGTTTCGGTTTCCCTGAAACCTTGCTCACGAGTTCTAACAGTTTTCAAACTGCATTTTTTTCTCTTTATAGACAAACAATGAAAAACAAAAAACACCCATGTGATACGTCGTGTCACTTCCTGTGCTATCCAACTAAGCATTGTGGTACATGTAGTTTGTTATAATGCTTCCGTAATATAGGTCATATTATAATCTCATGATCTCAATACATTTAAGGAATTGATCCATAGCAATCTTTCCACTCATTAATACAATTGCAAGACGAAAACGACATTGTCATTCCAATATTTTTAGGCAATGCCTGATTGTTAAAAAATAATAATAATACCGCCCTCCAGTGAGTGCCCAATTCTATCTGACTCGATTTAACGAAATAATCGAACAAAATATGTTTAAACCCTCTAGTGGGTCTGCCAATCAGGAATGGAGATATATGTCGATATGTGAACACACATACTCCTAAAAACCTAGTATGACATTCACGCCCTCTAGTGGGCCTTCATCTCCTGTGGAAAGAGGATCTTTTTAAATTGCGCTTGTTATACTGTTTCATATTTTTTATTTTTCATTGCTATGTATGAGTTTGCTCATTGTCCCATTATGTCTTACAGGAAGATTTGTTACAGGATAACTTCAATTACAACCCTATATTTGGGAAGTTCATTTCTTAAAAGGTTTCATGACTATGTGATGTCTTGAAGCTTATTTCCGATAGGGTTTCCGGATGCACCACAATGGAGAAAAACAAAATTGGCAGTTTTTCTTTCACCAGGGCTTATAAAACATCTTTTATAATGTCCCTGCTTATATTAACATAGCACCCTAGTCTTGGGACACCTAGGGTAGACCTTACGGGTGACATATGTAAAAATAACGTAGTTTAAGGCATTGGAAGTACCTTTAATGCCAAAGTTGAATTTGGACATAGTTTCATTTTTTTAAAAAAAAGCTTGCAAGGCAGGGCTGGCTTTTAAAATGTCTGCAGGCTGCACAGTTGTGCACACTTACATGCATTGAATCTGCTGGGCCTCTAATCCTACATACCCTACCGTATACTAGAGACATACTGGTAAGTTGTCATACCAATCGTAAGTACACCTAATCTCCTTTTTAAACAGAGCACTAACTAAAATGTTGATGATCAGGGCAAAAAGGATCCCTTTCTCACATTTTTCTGTATGTCACATAATTTAATTTTTCTTCTAGCATTTGCTTTGACATAAATTGCTAAAAGGACATACAAAAAAAACCACACGTCCTTCAGGGTTAGTGAAATGTTGCCAGTCATCACACAGAGCATATCAAAATGTATGTTCTTCTCTGATGCAAAGTATGTTACATTGTGGGCACAGTGTCATTTCAGAGATTGGACACTCTTTATGTAATGAAAAAGCTTTATAATCCTACTTTAAAAAGGTACAAACGAAGGATATTTTATTTAAAAAATCTGCTGCTTTCATGCAGTTTTTTTAGATATCCCCTGAAATGGTTTGTAAACAATTCTAGTTGCATCCTAGAGCTGGTAACCATAGTCGTATTTTTATTTACTCAGTATAATGCTCATTGTTGAGTTACCTGAACATATTCCATTGCAATTCAGAGTCCAAAACATAAATGCTATAACTGAATCCAATAGAGTCCATTTGTGGTTGCTGATTTGGTGCAACTCCACTAGGAAATGTAGTTTATTGATGTAGTTGTTCATTTAAACAATGCAGAATGTCAGAAGCTGGGGCCTGAAGGATGAACATTATTACAGCACGTGGGGGAAAAATAACACTGTGGAAAATAAAGAAGCTTGCACGCAGCAGTGACGTTGTCGTATAAAGCCATCCTGCTGGATATGCCGGTTGCCATGGTAGTTTTGCTTTTCTGTGAGCCTGTGAAACAGCTGGGTACATTGATGACCAAGGTCACACAGCCTTCACATTTTTTTCCCTCAATGTCACGAGTATTTGTAATAATACCCTGCACGTATGAAACTATTTATTTAAAACCGAGAGAGTGCATTATTCTTCCAAAGGCAGGGTGACATTTTGTTTTCCAGTGGGGTTATTGAAGTGGCCATTAGGAGCACAGAAATGTCTCTGGAAAGTATATAGCTGGACCTAGGGAAAGCGTCATTTTACTCGCGTTCACGAATTTAGACGCATTTAGACGAATTTCGACATTTAGCATTTAGTTTAGAGAATTCATGTGCATTTGTTGAACTTTTTACTGAACTCTCCACTTATTTTTGAAGCTACTTGTATTGCACATTTGTTAAAATATTCAAAATTGGACATGCAAAATATGCTCTGGCTTCCATTTACAGCTCACAATTGTTTTTGCTATTTATTAGTTCTTTATGTTATTTCTATTTAGCGAGTATAACTTTTCACAGTAGCGGTCCGTGGAAGGAGATCCGTGGGGTGGTGAGGCGGGGCGGGGGAGGGGCAGGGTGGGGAAATGTAAACACCGGAATATGGATGAACGGCGGTAAGTTCACCTTTAAATAAATAAAACGAATTTCGTTGCGCGCGCTGCATCGCATTTTGCGATGCAGCGCGCGCAAAGGAATTCATTTTATTTATTTAAATGTGCACTTACCTCCGTTCATCCATATTCCAGTGTTTACATTCCCCCACCCTGCCCCTTCCCCGCCCCGCCTCACCGCCCCACGGAACTCCCTCCACGGACCGCTACTGACTTTTCAGTTATTTCCCCGGGGTATAACTAGTGTACATAGTTCAGTGTCCAAATAGTAAAAGTCCACATGCTGCAACTGTGTCCAGCTGTGTCCAGTAGAAACCATGGGTACTGGTCAACTGGAATTTCCACCAAGGTAGTTAAACCACACATTTCTCAGAGCGGACCTTTGTGCTACTTTTCCATGCTTCATGCATTCTGTTCAACATTTCGTAGGCATCTATGTTCTACAAATGTCCAAAAGTACAGCTTATTTTCTGATTATAAAATACATTAACAAATGTATGATATGCAAATCAGGACACCTGTTAGGGTCAGATGTATTAAGCACTTGTCGCAAAATATTGGTAGCAATTTGTGACCAGTATTTTTTAGATCAGTGTGGTGTTTTGCGAAGTTCACTGACATATTATCAAAACCATAAATATCATGCTACATAAATATCGTGTCAAAAATATCTATCACAAATATGCAACTTTCCTATACATATAAATGTGAGTACCATACACAACAATATAGTTTTTAAAGATATATATAGTTAAAAATACTAAATATTAAATATTTAAACATGTAACATTAATATAGTGAATTAAATGTCTAAATAATATTTTAAAATATACAAACATATAGTTATTTAAACGAACATATAAATATATATATGTATGTTTCTGTACACATATATATTGTAAAATTATGATACAAAATATTCATTTTAATTTATATTATAATTTTCGATTTTATTTTTAATTTACTAATATAACAAGAATATATATATTTATATATATATTTTCTCTCTCAACCTATTTCCCTGATAATGAACAGGCACCGCCATGGCTGTATTACAGTAGCTCAATTTTATTTGCAACAAAATACCTTACACCTGTGGGCATATACGTTTGCCTTTCTCACATTTATAGACTCCATGATTGAATTCATGTACATAATCTCACGTGTTATGTGTAAAGCGGCAATGACATGGAAAAATATGCAAATATATATATATATATAAATACCTATACAAAAAAATGTTAAATATAACAAACCAGCAGCGGCTGGTGGAGGGAGTGAAGTGTGGCGGGGGAGGAGCAGGGTGGGGGGGTAGTAAACTAGGGAATACGGGCGAACAGAGGCAAGTAAACAAATAAATAAATAAAAGGAATTTCATTGCATGCTCTGCATTGCCAAATGCGATGCAGCATGCGCAACGACATTTGTTTTATATATTTATTTGTTTAATTACCGCTGATCACCGGTATTCCGTAGTTTACTACCCCCCAACCTGCTCCTCCCCTGCCCCACCCCACCGCCACGCAGCGCTCCCTCCACCATCCGCTACTGTAACAAACAAACTGGATTTTTTAAAAAAAGATTGCTCATTTAAATATACATAAATAGTAAGCAATAGAAAAAATATCCTACAAATTACATACATTTCTGTACAAAATATAAAAATTAAATACACAAACACATAATAATAATACATATTTAAGCTATATTAATAGAAGTATTACATTCTAAGAGTAATACATGTACTAGTTCCACTCTAGTGTGTGCAACAATAGGCAAAGCATTGAACTCAGGTGGGCTAAAATGGAATATTCCCACTCCAGTCAGGGCTACAGTAGAGAAAGCGTTGGACTCAGGAGGTGTAAGATTTACTATTCCCACTCCAGTCTGTCCAACAGTAGGGAAAGCATTGGATTCAAGAGGGGGTAAATTTACTATTCCAACTACAATCGGTGCAACGATAGGGAAAACAGACTCAGGAGGGGTAAACTTTACTATTCCCACTCTGGTCTCTGCAACAGTAGAGAAAATGTTGGACTGTGGAGGGGTAAAATTCACTATTCCTCCGCCAGTCAGTGCAACAGTACGGAAAGCGTTGGGCTCAGGAAGGATAACATTTACTATTCCCACTCCAGTCTGTTCAGCAGTAGGGTGAGTACTTCACTTCAAAGACATACCTTATTTTAATTCATAGACTAATTGAACACAACATATAAATCTAATAATATAGAAATTATATATATATATATATATATATATATATATGTTTCCAAAAGCGGCCCGCTTTCAGGTTCCTGGGCGCTCGTTAGGCGGTGCGTTCAAGGTACGACAGAGCCAAGTCGTTACGTATTTCTCCTTTGTCCCCACCGGGATTCCTCGCGCACTCACGAGACCAGAGGCAGGTGTGCAGTGAGTCAGTTTTCTTTTTATTTCAATTTCAGCAAGCCAATGCTCCAAATAAACAACTCTACGCGTTTCGGTTTCCCTGAAACCTTGCTCACGAGTTCTAACAGTTTTCAAACTGCATTTTTTTCTCTTTATAGACAAACAATGAAAAACAAAAAACACCCATGTGATACGTCGTGTCACTTCCTGTGCTATCCAACTAAGCATTGTGGTACATGTAGTTTGTTATAATGCTTCCGTAATATAGGTCATATTATAATCTCATGATCTCAATACATTTAAGGAATTGATCCATAGCAATCTTTCCACTCATTAATACAATTGCAAGACGAAAACGACATTGTCATTCCAATATTTTTAGGCAATGCCTGATTGTTAAAAAATAATAATAATACCGCCCTCCAGTGAGTGCCCAATTCTATCTGACTCGATTTAACGAAATAATCGAACAAAATATGTTTAAACCCTCTAGTGGGTCTGCCAATCAGGAATGGAGATATATGTCGATATGTGAACACACATACTCCTAAAAACCTAGTATGACATTCACGCCCTCTAGTGGGCCTTCATCTCCTGTGGAAAGAGGATCTTTTTAAATTGCGCTTGTTATACTGTTTCATATTTTTTATTTTTCATTGCTATGTATGAGTTTGCTCATTGTCCCATTATGTCTTACAGGAAGATTTGTTACAGGATAACTTCAATTACAACCCTATATTTGGGACATAAGGAGGGTGTGAAACGTGAATTTAGTGACAACTGTGCTATAGGAAAACAAAATATATATATACGGAGACAAACAATAACGGCTCTGCTGGGCATTTGCATTGGTCTCATTATGGAGCATATTTTCAAACAGTTCATAAGTGATAATGGAGTTCCTCATCCTGGTTCAAGCCATCCGGCATCAGTGTTCGAAAATTAAGAATGTGGCGTGATTCCTTCTGTCTTAGGATCCTTTCACGATCCCCACCTCTGGGGTGTATTCCTACTGTCTCCAACGCATAAAATTTTAACTGTTTCCAGTCTCCACCATGTTCCTTCTCCATATGTTTGGCTACCGCGTTGCTTCGATCTGAGTTAATAGTAGCTCGCACGTGCTCTAAAATGCGTTTTTTCAATTCGCATTTTGTGCTGCCGATGTATTTTAAAGCACATGGGCATTCCATGACATATATTGCAAATTGGCTTTTGCAGTTAATTAGTTGGTCAATCCTCCACATCCGTTTGTTTGCCATCCTCACCTCCTTCTTGTTTTGTGCGATCAGACAGACCTTGCAGCTAGTGCATTTAAAAAATCCTTTCGGCTTAAGCCATATATCCGATTTCTTTTGATACTGAAAGTGACTATGCATTAGTTGATCTCGTAAATTTTTGGCTCGTCTGTAGGTGATGTTCGGATGATCTCCCACTATTTTGGATACTGTGGGGTCCATATGTAATACATGCCAGTTCTTGCGCAGTATTTTCATCAGTTGGAGGTTTTCAGTGCTGTATGTTGTTATGAGCCTGATTTTGTTGTTTTCCTCGCCTTGACCTTGTTTTTCTTTGATCAAATCAGTTCTTTCCACTTTGCTAGTGCGTTGCAGTGCATCTTGAATGATTTTACGATTATATTTTCTCTTTCTGAATCTCAGTGTGGCATTGCTCTGATGTTGTATCCATTCCTCTTCTTGGGAGCATATTCTTTTGATTCTGAGGAATTCCCCGTAAGGGATGTTTTTGATTAGACTTGTTTGATGAAAACTTTCTGCATGTAATACAGCGTTTGTCGCTGTATTTTTGCGATGAAGAGTAGTATGGACTGTCTCATTTGCGATGTAGATCTCCGTGTCGAGAAACACTACCCGTTCACTACTGATGTCATACGTGAATTTGAGGTTGAAGTGAGAGTTGTTCAAAATTTCAAAATATTCACCGAATTCGTTCTCAGTCCCATCCCATATTAGGAGCAAATCGTCGATGTATCTGAGCCATGTAATGGTCTTATTTACATACTGATCGTTTTCACTTTTCCATGCCCAGGTCTTTTCCCACCATCCCATGGTGAGGCAGGCGTAGCTGGGACTAAATGAAAAACCCATGGCCGTACCTTTCACTTGGCGGTAGATCTCTTCACCGAACAGAAATGTATTTTGCACCAAGCAGGTGTTGATCATTTGCAAAAGCATTTTGTTGTGGTCTGTGTATTGTATGTTTCTTTCTTGCAAGAAATATTCGCATGCTTTCATCCCAATGTCATTGCGGATGTTTGAATATAGCGATACCACATCCATTGTGATCAATTTGTATGTTTTTTGCCATGGGGTCTCTTGTAGATGTCTTAGAAGATCCCCTGTATCCTGAAGGTACGACGTTAGGTTTTTGACGTATGGTAATAAAAAAACATCTAGAAAGTTGGCCATAGGTTCCAATAATGCTCCTTTCGCCGATATTATCGGCCTCCCTGGGGGCTTCGTGGGATTTTTGTGAATCTTCGGTAGAAAATATATTGTCGCCATTTTGGGATGTGGCATCTTCAGGTATTTCACTTCCTCCTCATTCAGCAAATTTTGTTGCTTCCATAGGTCTAGTCTCGCGTCCAATTCCTCTTTCCATTTCTTGGTGGGGTTGGATTTAAGTTTCTCATAATATTCAGGGTTTCTCAGCTGTGAGTATGCTTCCCGCATATATGCCTCTTTCTCCAGGATAATGATGTTACCTCCTTTATCAGCCATCTTTATTTCAATGGTCTCATCCTTTTTCAATTTCATCAATGAATTACGTTCCTCAAAGGTTAGATTGTCTCTTTTCTTGGAGTAATCTAGCTTATACAGATCTTTAATTACACACTCATGGAATAAGTCGATTTTATTGCCTGGTGTCAATTGCGGGTAAAATTTAGATCGGGGTTTCTTTGAGCTGCACCCCGCCCCCAGTTGGGTACAATATTCTCGCACATCTTGCTTTTCTTGTTCAGGACTATATTCCAACTCCATCAGTGTGACAAAATGTTCCGCATCTTTTGCTGTTAGCTCCATTTCAGGGGTTACACTTTTTTTACCATATTGAGCCATTTTAGAATTTTCCTTGAAGAGTTTGGCTAATTTGATTTTACGTATATATTTGTAGAGATCTATTCTTGTTTCCGCCAGATCCATGGTGTTAGTAGGGCAGAAATTCAGACCCCGTTTTAGAAGTTGCAATTCCGTTTCAGTGAGAACTTTGTTGGATAGGTTTATTACTTCCAAGTCTTGTGTCTCATTATCAGTATTTTCAGTTAGTTCCATTTCTGCCTCATGCTCCTCGTCGTTGTTCCCACCCGGTTTGTACTGGAACCTGGATTTGATGTTCCGCTTGCCTCGTCTCGTTTGTTTCTTTGGGTGTTGCCACGCCCTCTGCCTCTTCCCCGATTGCTTCTTACTGGGGACCCCATGGTTTTCTCCCAATTCTTTTGTTGGAGGGCCAGCCTCATTTCTCCTAAAAAAGAGCATTGCGGTCTTATGCCTCCCTGCTCTCCTTCTCCATCACTGGGTTCAGTTGAGGCGAGCGACGATAGGCTGCTTGTGTTGGTTGCCAAATCCAATTGTTCCTCTTGTTGGAATCTATCATATTTCCTGGCATAAGTGAAAATACGTCCTTCCGAATAGTCCTCTTTATCCCTCAAAAATTTGGATTGCTTCCTAAGTCTCACTGTTTGTTCATGTTTCTCAATATATTGCTCCAACTCATCCTTGAATTTCTTTAGCTCCGGGGTCATCTCCAATGTGGCCAATTCCTTTTCCATGTTCTTTAGTTGCACTGTGGTTTTTTCCAGTGCCAATTCAATATGTTTAACTAAAATTTCCATAAGTCCCAATGATGATTTTAGAATGTACTCCCCCCATTCATTGAGTAATTCATTACTCGTATCTTGATGGTTAGGTAACAAATGGATGCGTAGTCCGCGTGGGACTCGTTTTACTTCCAGATATTTTTTTAGGGATGCAACCTCCCACCATTTGTTGATTTCCTTTTTGGACAATTTTTCCCAAGAGCGTAATTTATTTTTAACATCTGGTTTGAATGTGCTGCTCGATGCTCCGCTTTCAGTTGTTATGTCTTGTTCAAAAAATGTCCCAATCAGAGCAGTTCTATTTGCCTCTCTTTTATCCATACTGGAGCCGGCTTCGTTAATGTAAGCTGAATTTTCTCTTGTTAAATAATTTCGCCACCTTTTTCACAACCTTCCCCCGCACCTCGTCTCTTCGTATCACTGTGTTGTCCAATAATATTAACAAAGACAAAGTTCTCCGAGTTGCTTAACTCGAGTCAGTTCCTGGTTACGCATTACGAATCTTGAGACCAACCGGTGCCTTCCATAATAGATACATTGTTACATGTAATGTTGCAGTCGCTCGCTCACCCTTATGAAGATTTTCAAGTTCCGCGCTCCCCTCCGGTTCCGCTTTCCTTGATTCTCCTCTTCGGGCTTGCCTCCGCGATCTGCTCCACTGAGACGGATATATCCACCGGCGTTCACCCGAGCCTGAGTGAAATTTGTTTCCAAAAGCGGCCCGCTTTCAGGTTCCTGGGCGCTCGTTAGGCGGTGCGTTCAAGGTACGACAGAGCCAAGTCGTTACGTATTTCTCCTTTGTCCCCACCGGGATTCCTCGCGCACTCACGAGACCAGAGGCAGGTGTGCAGTGAGTCAGTTTTCTTTTTATTTCAATTTCAGCAAGCCAATATGTATATATATGATTAAAAACAATTAATGTGTATAATTATATACTTTTAAATAACTATTACCTACTAAAAATGCTATTAATTAATTAATTAATTAAGTTTCCACTCTATACTCCCACATACCTAACAGCCCACATTGACAATATAATTAAAATAAAAAATTAGAACAGAGCTAACATATAAAGTAATACATAAAATAATAAATAATAAATGAATAACTAATTGTTAATTAAGTATTCCTTAAATAGCTTCCCACCCTATCCCACTAAAAACACAACACACACCTAATATATACATAAAAAAATCTTTATTAACTAATTTAAAATAAATTCCTTATTTTAATTAAAATGAATAATTAATTGAAATTTAACATTTACTTAACTTCCCACCCTATACCCCTACAAACAACCTGCACCTAAAATATAAGTAAAAAAATATAAACATTACACTTTTTACTCAATTATCAAGTAAATAATTGATATTATTATTATTTGCACTTAATTAACTTCCCACCCTGTACCCCTGCAAACCTCACAACTCGCTACAACACTGTATTATTAACAATCAAATTAAAATTATAAATAGCTTAAAATTACAAACTTTATTTACAAACATTAACAACAATTATACAAACAATATATAACAGAAACAATTACAATATTATTTAAAACGCAAAAATAATTTAAAAAACTATGTTTTTTACAACAGTATTATTAAAAACATTATTAACAACGCGATTTTTTAAAACGATATTACTTACCTTAGAAAATCAATATTCATGTCATTGATATTTCTGCACCCCGAGATTAATGTGACAAGATGTTTAAACTTAATATTTGTGTAACTCAATACTTAGGTCTCGATATTATGTCCAAATACCATTTTGCTAATCAAACTATGTATTAATAACTCAGTTTGCAAAATACAGAATCTTAGTGGGTCGCAATTTGATCTACCTCATGAATATTAACAAGTTGGATTGTAAATTACAACCGCATGGATTCGCCGCCATCCCAGGAAAGGAGGCCTGCTGGGTCAGGAGGCCTCCTTGTCTATGATTGCCTTTAAATAAAGCAATCATTTTTTCTTAAAAGGCATTCAGTTTTCTTTCAAAGAAAAAAATGAAACGTTTCACAAAAATATTTTTAAGACTAGATACTCGTTCATCAGCTACCTACAAAATGTATACCATAACGCATTAAGCATGGAATAGTAGCACCAAGGTCTAGTCTAAACAAGCATTTACAATGCAATGGTCTCGGCAATATTATAGGTAGAGCTATTGGTATTGCTCATTATTTTTTTATCATTTTTGTATCCCTAAATAAATGGCATTGTCATTTCTATTGGCATTAGTTTTTTTTTGCATATGTGATACCTATTGCATTAGCAGAGAGAGAGTGAGGTAGTGAGATAGAGAGAGAGAGTGAGGTATTGAAATAGAGAGTGAGGTAGTGAGAGAGAGTGAGGTAGAGAGTGAGGTAGTGAAAGAGTGAGTTAGTGAGTGAGGTATTTTCTGACGTAGTGAGATAGAAACAGTGAGTGATGTTGTGAGATAGAGAAAGATTGAGGTAGTGAAAGAGAGAGTGAGGTAGTGAGGAATGTTGTGAGATATTAAGATAGAAACAGAGAGTGATGTAGTGAGGTAGTGAAAGAGTGAGTGTAAGTGACTTAGTGTATTTGAGAGAGAGAGTGAGGTAGTGAGATAGAGAGAGTGAATTAGTGAGTTAGAAAGAGAGAGTGAATTTGCGAGGTAGTGAGAGAGTGATGTAGTGAAGTTTTGAGAGAGTGTGTTGTGATATAGTGAGGTAGTGAGAGTGAGATAGAAATAGATAGTGATGTAGTGATAGAGAGTGAGGTAGTGAGATAGAGAGAGAGTGCATATAATGTATTTTAACCTGCGTGATTGTTGGGAAATCTGACGTATATACCCCTCCCCCCCCCCCCAATCTTCCTGAAGAAGCTACCCCCTGTGCATTATGCGAGGCTGACTGCAAATAATCGAGTCCTGTATTTCACAAGAAGCATTGACCAATAACCACTGACAAGAAGAGCGTGTGCCCCAAAAACTTGCCCAGGGCTGTCTGCCTTGCAGGCCAAAGAAGGCAGAGTTCCCTCCCAAGCCGTGATCTTCGTGCGAGCAAGCAAGTCCTATCTGCCGCCCTTTACTGTAACCTCACAGACTTCACTCAGGCGTCCCTGCAAAGGACCCCCCAGGGGTGAAGCTTCCATTGGTGCAGCAGGTGCAGTGGCACCAGGGACACACTGAGCCTTGAATATTATTGTATTTCACAGTTCAAACAGCAGCCGGGGAGGCATGTCCTTCCTTGCACTAGTACCCATGACACACTGACTACAATAACAACACTGTGAACCCCGCTCAGTCAGGGGGCAAGCCTCGATATCCGCATCCGGCACGAAGGCGCGGTCCGACTGAGGAAACTGCGCACTTCGTGCCCCTTTGAGGAGGGAGATAAACAGTTGTGTCAACAGAGCTCAGTCCTCAGGGGGACATTGTGGCGACGAGATTAGTAGCTTTCTCAGTACTGTCTGTAACGCATGCGGGGCCTGAACTCAGCTCAAAATTCATGGTCAACATCAGAAATTAGGTATTGCCTGAAACCGACTCAAGCGGGCATTGACTGCTGGTTCACACACACTGGACATAGACGCGCCGCTCGTCCGCACTTAAACTACTCTGATAACTGCACAACGTGCACGTCAGTTCTTGGGTTTCACGCGCTAGAGGAGTTTATGGAAACTGTAACCATTAGGGAAAGCCCCTCTGTAATGGTCACGGGGACACTACAACCTCAGTGCTCAGTCTCGTTCAACACTGATATAAACTGTGTCGACGGCGCATCACTTGTTAGTATGACTGACGCAAACTGACCACAGCTCAATTTTTAGTCAAAATGGCGTTTTTGTGATATAATGAATTTTTCTTGAAAACTGTAACAGTTACTTTCGCAAATCTTAATTTTCCATTTGAATGCCATATGGAGTATTTATTTGTCATTTTGTTTGAAAGTGTGCACTTGTGGTATTTACGTGGGCTTTATACATGCACCTCGCTGCTCCGGTGTAATGTGATGAGAGTGGTATATCGTTAACTTTACCCACGCGGTGGGACTCGTGGTACACAAGTACCGATTTTAAAGACGCCCCATGTTCATAATAAAGCGCTAGGATTTGCATGTTTGTTGTATTGGCAAAATGTGCCCACTCTGTAGTACTTTGGGTAGACTGGCACAGACTCATTCAACACACGCCTCGGTTTTCAGAATAACCCCGGCGACGACTCAGCAAGACCAGGGCGTTGTGTTGGAATGTGCGAAGATGCCCTTCCGGGATGGGGCATCTCTTGAATGTCAAAGCCCCTTTTCCAGGGGGTCCGGGCTTTGTTTACATCCAGATGGCGCCGATTACTTCCCAGTAGGGACAGTGGGCGGTCAATAGCAGCTCACTGTGAGGTAAATTGGTGGGGGTCGCTAGGGATACAGTGGGGGTGCTCCCGTGTGGGCGGGGGCGTGCCTAAGGTGGTGGTGGGCTGCATGGCTTTTGTAAGTGCGTTTACATAGCGCCTCAAACCTGCCGAGGCACGAACAATTAGGGCGTCGATGTTGCAGGGTCAGATTCAGGCTGGGACAGAAAATAGACCCGGGCTGACTGACAGAGACTCGTGGCACGGCCTTTTCACAGAGCCTCGTTCGCGTCCTTTCAGCTGTGGATTACAGGCGGGCGGGGCAGCCCCACTTCTGTGGAGATTTACGTGGCAGCGCGCGCAGCCATTCACCCTGGCAGCGGGCGAAGCAGCAAAGCTAATGCCGCACAGATGGTGGCATGGCATGTGTTTCAGTCTGGAGCAAAACAGGGCTTTAACAAAACATTGATTTGCACACTTGTATGATTTATTGTCTCTTTCTAATGTATGCGTATGCTCTAAAGTGCTCAGATGCCCCATATTGGGATGCGAGAGGTATTAAAGAATTAAATTAAACATAAATTAGTGCATTTAACTTGTTATTTGTGTTGGTATTCATACAGACAGATATATCTGATATTCTTACAGTGAATGCATATCTCTTACACACAAAGTCAAAAACATGTCTCCAAATCACAGTTTCTTTTAAGAATTTATGAAGTGATAACCTAAGAGCCTTTGTTTCCCTCCATTGCATTGGCATTTAGATGCTACGATCAAGATAGCTTCCAGCCAGGATGATACTGGAACACAAGTGAGACTGATGGCTCTTTAAGTGAGGCCTGTGTGTTTGGACCCAGTTGTAAGTGAAAGTGGGAAAGACACCTCATCACCTGCAGGCTGCTGCTCTCTACGGAAAGCATACCATGCTACAAGCACATCTAGAATGCATCCCGGTGTTGGCAAATTACATTAGGCAGATTCAGCATACTCCATCAGGCCAGCAGAACCAGAGTAGGCTCCATAACAGCTGCTGGTTCCCTGATCTAGCTTGACCCCCTCACTTCCTGCACTGCCTGCACGTAGCATACGAATCTATGCAACAAAGACATTAACCCACTAAGCTCAGCTGTCTTACATAAAACACATCTGTAACCGACATTTATAGGCGATGCTGTGAAGCAGGAACATTAACCTGCTGTGTTATTGTAAGAGCTAAACATGAGATGAAAGCCCACGCAGGTCACTCCTGCAAATGCATTTAACACCACAGTCACCGTCTTCCACCCAACAAGTCCTGGATACGCACCGATCGTTGCAACAGGTGCCTTACCCCGTAACCTAGTGTAAAACAGAGCCTGCCTGTGACTAAAGTAAGCCAGAAGAAATAAAATGTACTATCCAACTTTTCCCTGCTGCCAATTTCTCTGAGGAGGGAGTTTGTAAAAAGAAATAACGCATAGCTCTCATGACTACCGAATTTCTGCAGCGGTCTTCGGTGAATATATATCGATTGTCCGAGCATTGTTTTATTGCTCATCACCCCTGCTCTCGCTTGCAGCTAGGTACATTACTCTATAGGGGGACTGGAGTTCGTAGCTATCACTTCTGAAACAGTGAAAGCAGCAGCACCGAAACATGAAGGAAAACACACGACGAGCCAAGAACAGCGCAGACACAAGCAAAGCCGGAGTTCGTGGACGGCGCAGTTCTCTGCAGGCCTCTGCCCGGCAGGTCTGTTCCCAGATAATAACATCGCACTGCGGTCTGCGGCGGGGTACGCAGGACAATCTCTCGGAAAGGTAGGCGCTGGCCGAAAGTTCATGCCCTCTTTGGAGAACCTACTTTCATACACGGACCCAAAGACCTTGCAGTGTTTTCATTTGACAGGCATCCCATTTCGACACTGCGCACAGTTTATTTTAGTGTGCAAACTGCATGTAACCAAGCTGGGCAACCTACACTCGGATGGTGGTGCTGTGTCGTATCACAGCCCCCCTTTTCCAAGGCGGGCCCGACTTGACGTTATGTTACGCCTTATCACTCGCTCGCTGCAAGCTGAAGCGCCTCGCGCTGGAGGCAGATGTCGCCTGCCACACAACGGAAAACAGGCAGGGATTTGTCGGAGAGCTCCATACAATTTAGCGATAACTTCAGGCTCGACATGAGGCTGCCTCCCATAACAAACACCTACCTGGTTACTCCGAAAGCAGGTCAAGCCACTTAAAGTTTTGTACGCTCAACATGAGAGGACTTAATAAACCGGTAAAACGCAGGTACTACTGTCCTAGCTAGGGGGAGAGGACGCCATGAACACTGCCGCCTTTCTCCGAGGCGAAGAAGAAATGCCTCGGAGAAAGGCAGCGCCGGTTTCAGATTCGGGGGCGTGTTTCTTTTTCCCTCCTCTTGCCATTGGCTGGAGGAGAGAAAAAAACGCCTGAGAAAGGGCGTGGCTAAAAAGTAGAAAGACCAGCAAGAACACGCCCCCGAATCTGAAAAAGACGGAGCCTATTTGGAGGGACGGCTCTCTCCTCCAATGGCTGGCCTCCGTTTAGGAAGCCAGCCAATGGAGGAGAGGCAAAAAGAGAGGCGGGCTAAGGAGCCACTCTCAGAAACATTAAATCTCCGGCTTCCGGTTCTGCCTTCGGCAGACCGGATAGTCCTCGACCTAAAAATATGAGTGGTTTAACTAACTGGGTGAAATTCCAGTTGACCAGTACAAATGGTTTCTACTGCACACAGTTGGATACAGTTGCAGCGTGTGTGCTTTTATTTTTTTAGACACTGAACTATGTGTACTCAGTATACCTAGGGAAAAAAACTACTCTTTAAAAAGGTTTTGGCAGCTTTCACCAAGGGGAAAGACGTCCCTTGGAACCCCTTACTGGTTGCTAATGGGTTACCACTACTTTACTACTTCTGTGTAGTCGGTAAAGTATTAAATGTTAGGCAATTGCATTTCAGATGCAAAATATTAATACATTCTGATTCGCTATTTTAAAGGGTCGGCCAAAACATGCCCTTTCCAAATAGCGATTAGGTATATAGTCGCTAACCCAAATTGAGATTTAGTAACATGTTACCAAATACCAATTTGTGTTTTACACATACCAAACGGCACTTTTACAGTCACAAACGGTCCAATTTTGTGAATCGGACCCCTTGAGCGTTAGTACGTCTTGCCCTTAATTACGAACTTGATATGATATTGCCTTTCTGAGATACAGGCCTATCAGGAATTCTATACAATTTATGTCAGCCTAGACGACATCTAGACTAACATCAAAGCTTGAGGTCATGATTCAGTGCTACTTGATCATATATCCACACGATTCACTTGCCAAACCAACACACCGCTCATATGTGTATGTCTGTGTTGTGCATATAGCGCTTGTGCTGTATCTATGCAACTAGTGCAAATTCATGATAAGACTAGGAGAAGTGAATATTGAAATGTGTGAAACATTAAATGATGCGATTTCCATATGGAAAATGCATGAATGGAGGGGTGGCATTGTACAGGCAATTAGGATTTGTGAAAACATTTACAAAAATGCAAATTGTATGGAGGATTTTGCTAATTCACAAGGCTAAGAGGGCCTGAGTATGAGTTGCATGGTACAGGAGGCACAGGGATAATGTGCACTGAATTGCTGTTTCCCCATCTTTTTACCGTGCAATTGCGTGTATTTAGGCCTGGAATAGGGAATAACGTGGGTCCAGGAATTACTTCAAGGTTGTACAACACAATATCGAGGACAGAATTATTGAAAAAAGAATATCGCCTATCACCGTGTCCTCAAGGTACCAACTTATTGGTAAGTCTAGATTTGGTATGCTTAGCTCCTCATCTGTGTACCTTATAGCCATATATCATCTAGGTATAGATTTACTATCCTTAACTTCACAAGCTACGTACCTAGGGGTGATATAAATATAGATAGCTTCAAGGTACACACAAGTAAAGTTGAGAATAGTAATGATGGACTTTCTTATGTATGATTAGTTTGACAACATTGTGGTAGTCAATAGTATGAAATAAATATTTTGGCAGGACCATATTAAAAACTTGAAAATATGAAGAACATGTTACCAGGCTCAGTAGCGGTCCGTGGAGGGAGTTCTGTGGGGCGGTGAGGCGGGGCGGGGGAATGTAAACACCGGAACATGGATGAACGGAGGTAAGTGCACATTTAAATAAATAAAACGAATTTCGTTGTGCGTGCAGCATCGCCAAATGCGATGCAGCGCGCGCAACAAAATTTGTTTTCTTTATTTTTTTCATAACTTACCTGCAATCGGCCATATGCCGCATTTTGCAACCCCCCACCCTGCCCCTCCTCTGCCCCACGTCAGCGTCCCAGTAAAACGCCCAATGCGGGCCGTCGCTGTGCGTACTTACCTCCGTTCATCCATATTCCGGTGTTTACAATTCCCCACCCTGCCCCTCCCCGCCTCACCGTCCCACGGAACTCCCTCCACGGACCGCTACTGACCAGGCTGCTTCTCGCACACAATTCTCTAAATCCAGGCCTTGTTTGATCACACAATTTTCACCTGCTTTCATCAAGTGAAATCTGTTCTCTAATCACAGGGAAGTTACTGGGTACAGATTTGCTACTATTCAGCGCAGAATTTTGTAGAAGATAACTCTCCACATGACTCGTAATCAGAGTCCCAGCAATAAATTTGAAAACTTTTCCTGTCTGAACGAGAGGAAGCTGTGAAAATGTGCTCGTGTATAACAGGGATGAGGGTGCAACAGTGAACATCTGTTGAAAATAATGCATTTGGCATTCAGAAGTTGAGTTACATGAAAATTGCACGCGCATCGGTGAGCAAGTACTCCAATTTGAAGAATAACACACATTTACATGCACCTACGTTGCATGCTCATTTTGACCATGGTGAACACTGAAATGTAAGTGAAAGACTAGCAGTTACTTATGTTGTGCCCATCTACATGCCCAATCATATATTTTACTTTTAATAAATCGTACCATGGAGTCTCTATTGCTCCAGCTCTGGGAAGGGACACAACTATGATCAAGGTCGTGAAACTAAGAGTGTCTTTTCTGCAGTATTTTGTCTCACCAAACTGTTTCTATCACTGGTAGTATTTACCTCTTTATTACCCTCAATCACTGTGATAGGCCTCTGGCTTCGTCGCGCTAGCTGATCTTTTTAATTTGACCAGAAGATGTCTTCCTACTATTTGTGTGAAAGCAGTTGTGGCATTCCTGTTTAGTTGAAAACCTCGGGCAGTGGTCCACCCAAGAAAGTAAGATTTCATTGCAAGTGTGGTGGCAATTTTTGACAAACTTCTGTCAGAGGAGCACATTCTGCAAAAGTGTAATGCCAGCCTTGTCATCATATCAGATGGCCAGTCAATACATATTCTCGATTTTCAGATACAAACTCCCAAAGTAGCGGCATCTTGTTGGGAAAAAAAGTCCAGCTGCACAGGGATTTTTTTTGTTCCTGGACATCCAGATTATTTGCATGAGAATCAATTATGCTTGGGAAAAGTCTCTGATGCACGTTTACGAGAAGTGGCATTATGATAATCACAGGTGGTAGTGGAAGTACCACCACATGGCTTTGATCCACCATTCAACTAGATGGACTCAGAACTAATGGCAGTCCTGGAGAATATTTTATTTCCAATTGAGTATTGCATGATTCATGGGTTTGCAGTAAGTGTGCTTGGCCCTGTAGAAATGGATTTGAGGTATTCCCGCACACCCTCACCAACGTGAAAGCCATTTCAGTTACATTGAGTAGGGTAACAATAAACATCTATTATTTAGCGCCAAGATCCCCTTGGGTGAAATTGGGCTTTTCAAATAAATGTTATGTCATGTTACATTTAACAGGTGAGGACAAACATTTTGAAGGCCAAATCATTACAACACATTTTCTAAAAAGCTTTTACTTTTACAGGGTGTTGTAAAGCAAAGCTCAGTAAGTCCAGAGACTGGTGTAAAGACCATGAAACCTATTTCTCTACAAGAGCAGTTCACGTGGTGTGGTTTGGAACTTTGTACCACAATCTCCTTGGACACTTTTTAGTCTGTATAGAAAAAGATAACTCAACACATCCAGCACTGAACGCAGTTCTCATTGCCACAGCCTACCAGTAGTTTCTATGTCTCAAGAATGGCAATAACTGAAAGTGAAGCATCTTGATTTTAGACCGACGTAAATTTGAAAAAGCAATCTTTATTGAGATCGTCCGACTGGAGGATGTTGCTAAACACTGATCAATAACAGCCACAAACAATGTGCGGATCACTGACAGAATATCGAGGAGCAAAATATCGACCTGCCAAAATATTGATGAAAAAATATAAAATGACAGAATATCGACTTCCTATCTACAAACAGGTAAGTACAAAAATATTGAATCCAAAATATCGTTGTAAATAATATAGTTTGTTAAAATATCGAATTTTTTTAATGTCTTAAAAGTAATGTAAAATAATTAATATAATTAAGTAAAACATAGTTAAAAATACTTAAATAACCTTAAAATTAATAAATAATTAATGTAAATAAAAAAATAAACATGCAGTTTTATTTTTTAATACATATATATGTTCACTTAATATTATTCAAAAATATTCAATATTTTTAGTGTTGGATAGCGGTAGGGTAAAATTGACTATTCCCACTCCAGTGAGTGCAACAGTAGGGAAAGCGTTGGATAGCGGGAAGGTAAAAATGACTATTCCCACTCCAGTGAGTGCATCAGTAAGGAAAGCGTTGGACAGCAGGAGGGTAAAAATTACTATTCCCACTCCAGTGAGTGCAACAGTAGGGAAAGTGTTGGATAGCGTAGGGGTAAAAATTAGAATTCATTCTCCAGTGAGTGCAACAGTAGGGAAAGTGTTGGATAGTAGGTAGAAATAATTTACTATTCCCACTCCACCAAATGTAACAGTAGAGAAATTGTTGGATAGCGGGAGGGTAAAAACTACTATTACCACTCCAGAGAGTGCAACAGTAGGGAAAGTGTTGGATAGCGTAGGGGTAAAAATTACTATTCCCACTCCAGAGAGTGCAACAGTAGGGAAAGTGTTGGATAGCATAGGGGTAAAAATTACTATTCCCCCTCCAGTGAATGCAACAGTAGGGAAAGTAATGATTTAATAATTAAATATATATAAATAATTATCAATACCAATGAAAATATTTTAAAAATGAATTACCAATTACAAATTATTTAATAATTAATTATAAATAACAATACATAAGAATTATTAAAAAGTAATTCCCCATTAATAATTAATTAACAACAAATTATTTTTCAATACCAGAAATTAATAAGTAATACAAAATATTACCAATTCATAATTAATGAACAGTAAAATAATTATCAATACAAACATAATTTCAATAATTACTTTATTACAAATAAATTATTTCCCACCCTATTCCCCTATAAACCCACATCCCGCTCTGAATAATAAATGAATACAATTAATATAATTATCAATTAATCAATTAATACAAAATAATTACCAATTAATAAAAATGTATTACCAATTAATAATTAAGTAACAATAAATTAATTATCCATAACAATAAATACAAATAATTACTTAATTACAATTAAATTACTTCCTACCCTATTCCCCTATAAACCCACAACCCGCTCCGAATAATAAATTAATAGAATTAATATAATTATCAATTAATAACAATTAATTACCAATTAATAAAAATCACTTACCAATTAATAATTATTTAACAATACATTATTAATTAATACCAATAAATAAAAATAAATATTTACTTATTTACAATTAAATTACTTCCCACCCTATTCCCCTATAAACCCACAACCCGCTACAGAAATAAAATGCAAAATTAAATAACATAAAATTAATTACTTTAAAAAAATGCAAACATACATTACAAAAATAATACATACTTTTAACACATATACTAACACTTATAACACTATAAAAAAAATCGATATTTTTAACAACTATAAAATGTCAATATTACTAACTTAGATATTATGAAAATAGATATTTCTTACCTGAATTTCGATATTCTGCTCCACTATATTTTTGTGACTCGATATTTTGTGCACTCGATATTTAAAACTCAATATTTTGCCAATTCGGTATTAAAAATTCGATATTGTGACTGTTCACCATTCCATCTGCATTCTTATTGCCTTCATATGAGAAGAATTGGTTGTCTAGTATAATGGGAGATTTATTGGAATCACAGTCAGAAACTTTCTTAGGGAAACTGTGTATTTCATTTAAAACTGAGCTTTCTGATAAGATCTCTCCCCTGATCTCCAGAATAGAGGCTATTGAAGCTAAATTGACTTCCTCTTCATTTTAAACCTGGTTATTTACCCCCATACACAAACACTTTTAATAGTGATCTTTCACGGCCTGTTAGTTTAATGCCAGGAAACAAAATTACAATGGAGGTGAGTAGTGCACCTATGTCCATACCATGGTACTTCTGCCGGTCAGGCTCAGATAAAGCAAGTTTGTGTATTATGTAGAAAGGACACAAGCTCTTATGGGCCATCAGTTAATCCCTTGCAGAAGGTGATTAAGGACAACAGTAATATTTTACAGTCCTTTATAATTATAAAGGTATAACTCTTCCCCCTGCCGTCGCCCGTATGTGGCTGTAATGAAGGCTGTTCCTCCATTGAGAAAAGACCAGGAAGAATCTTATGAAGAATATTTAATAACACATTCAACTGGTTAGTTTGTACTAGAGGACTGTTCTTTTCCAACGCAGGAGATATTCTGATGGTCAGGAGATGTGCATGAGTGGGATCAAATCCCGTAGATATTCATGGTAACTGTTTTTCCGTGTATTTTAGGTACTCAAGGCTGGCTCATCAAATGCTTTTTAATCATTATTGAAGCACTCTGTCCAGAAGCTCTATTGCTTTGGTTCCTTTGAGATACTTTTATAAACCCCCCTTTTCTCAAATACTGCATCCTAGTCCCTCCTTGCTGCTTAAGAGAAATGGTAGTCTGGACAATGTTCTCTCTCTCTCACTTGGAGTCAACCAACCGCGCCTGGTATATCCCAATACACCAACAAGAGTTAGATCCCAAACTGGCACTGCTTTGAAGGTCCTTTGGCGAATTCTGCCAGCATTTGTGCAATTCCTATAGCTAATAGATTGAAAGTGCTCTCCAACTTGGATTGGCGAGTACGTTTAAGGGAGTATGGCCCTCTCATTGATGAGGGAACTCCGCAGTATCAAGTTAGAATCCCTTCTCCTAAATTCAAACATTATAGTATTATCTACATACTGAGTTGGAATGCAGCAGGCTTAAGAAGTAAAATTGACAATAAAGACTGGCAGACATTTGTTTCAAAGTACAATATCACAGCACTACAGGAAACTTGGTAAATGTTTATTTTAACGATTTTAGTAATTCTGTCTGTACCCATTTCACTAAATATTTCGCTTTATTGCTAAATTGCAAGTCTCTGATGCTAATAGGCATACATGACCCCATTATTATTTGTGCGGTGATTTTAATGCTAAGCTGCATCGGTGTTCACGGGACCCAGGCGAACGAGCTAAAGGGACCGTTACTATTTTAGACTCCGGGGGGACCGAACATTTTAAAGGTTTAGCCGTCTAATGGGCTAGTTAATCTACTTGAAGTATTAGGAGGGGTTGGTATGATTTTACCCACATATAGAGCATCAGTTATTGATGATATGTTTGTTAGCTCTGGATTTGTATCTTGGTTTCTTCAAAGGAGAGGCTGTACCCTTTGCACATTGCCGATTAATATTTATCAGTGTAAAGTTAATTTAGCTTCTATCACCCAGCACTCTAGGGATGCCTTAAGATTGGTCTGGCGGCACAGTAACTCAATTGAAACATTAACTACACTGATTAAATCCCATTTAAGCATATTTTTAAACTGTTTGTCCGATGGTGACCATGGGATGAAGATACAGTACTATAACAGCCTTTCATATATGATTAGGAAGGTTTTGTCAAAACCAATTTCTATAAATGATGAGAACTCTCCGTGGTTTGATGAGTCTTGCTCCATGGCCTATTGCAGGCTTAGAAAAGCATTGAGTGCCCATGACCATGGTAGCTTCTGAGATCTGACAGGCGCAACAAGAATATAACGTTGCTCTCTTAAATAGGAAGAAAGAACTTTATAAAAGGGATTGGGAATTATTGGAATGTGTAGCATCTGGGAACGATAGCCATCATTTTTGGGCTCTTGTGAAATGGATGAGAACTAGGAGGCTGATGACGACTTTGGCGGTGCTGCGCTAGCTCTCCGCGACATAGCACCACCAAAGCCACGCAAGGACCGCCCACCTTATTACAAGTTGAACTTGCCCTTTGCCTTTCTCATGGAAGTGCCTGGAAAAGAGGCAGCACAATGGGAAAAGTTCCAGCACTGCATGGACGGTGATGTCCGTGCCGTGCTGGAACTTTGGTGGAATACAGACAGGGGGGCAGATGTTGTGTATCCCCATGGTGGGGGGAATGGGGCCCTGTATGGCCCCCTTTGTTCCTGCACCACCAGCCTTTTCATGGTGGGGTTCCCGCTATGATGGCTGGTGGTGCAGGATCTAGTAATATACTCAGCAGGACTGGCGTAGTCTCACTGAGCACTTTAAATTGTGGAACAGCACCACCACCACCAGGGAATAACTGTTCCCTGGCTCAGCCGATGGTCCACCTCCAGTGAGACGGTGAGAGTCGTAATCCAGAAGACGGTGGACCCCCACTGCTGCTCCACACGAGTGTGGCCGTCGGAAGACCACTACACTTGTATTCAGGTCTTGGGACTTCTTCCCTCAAACCTATCAATAGTATTTCTGGGACAGTTTTGTTATCCAATTTTACTTCTATTTATTATATTGAGGAAGACCCAACCTTGTCTACCCTATTACATTCAAGATTACAGAATTCCCAGCCTCTGCTTATATCTAGCCAGGAGGTGGATTTGGCCATACGGCATAGGATAGGTGGGAAGGCCCCCTCATCAGATGGCGTCCCAATTGACCTGTTGAAATGTTTGCCTGACCTATGGAGCCCTTGGATCCTCAATGTTTTTAATCTAGCTTCTGATATTCCCTAATCTTGGGTATTATTGATGATAGTGTTACCATCCAATATCTCTTAAAGATAGCACCATTAAAATCATAGGTAGCGTGATATACGATCGCCTAGTACAGTAAGAAGGCGACAATGGTGTCCACTCACCTTTTCAGTTTGGGTTTAGACACAATATAGGAACCAATAAGTAGTGTTTAAATCTAAACTTGATTATTAGTAAGTATATCTATGCTAGGAGGTCTCACATCCATTTGACCTTCATGGATCTATCCACTGCATTTGATTCTGTAAATAGGACAAAACTGTGGCTAATGCTGTTGGATTTAGGAGTGGAATGCTCTATAGTGAACTTTCTTTATTTCCTAATGCAGATTTATCAGCTAGAGTACAGTTAAATGTTTCTGGCGAACTTTCACCTTCAGTTCTACTGAAGGGAGGAGTACTGCAAGAGTGTATATTGGCACCCCTGCAGTTTATTCTTTATAAGAATAAGCCATTCGACCAACTAGTTTCAGTTGAAGTGGACACTCCAAGAATGCAGGTACTCCTGTGCCTGCCTTAGTATATGCTGATGATGTCGTGGTTATAGCCTTCACACCAAATACTCTAAGAGGAATAGTGAATCATTTTGTTGTTTTTATGCAGGACCTCAATTTAACTACTAATTATACCAAATCTCATATTATGTCCTTTGGCCCAGGAAAAAAAAGCCTTAATAGGATCATAATTAAGGGCCAACCACTGATGAGTGTTGACAATGTTTGTTATTTAGGTTTGAATTGTAGCTCTTCATGATCCAGGCACCCGCAGATCAATAATTGCACTGTCAACCTTTGTTGAACTTCTGGAGCAGTTTGTAATGATATCAGATTTGGTATTGTGGGGACAGTTCACTCAGCCCTAAAGGTGCACAATGCTCAATGTGTTAGTGCTGCCACACATGGAGCAGGAATATGGGTTATTACAAAGAAATTCTCAATACAGACTGAGGAAAATAATTTTCTATGTAGATTGCTTCTCCTACCACCATCAACACTGAGCTTTATTATCCACTCTGAACTGAGGCAAGGATCCATACAAGGCAGGGTCCAACTAGCCCCTCTTTTACTGTGAGTTAGTATTTGGTCAAATCCGGCTGCTATCTCTGTAGGGACATCATTTGTAAATGTCCTAATCAGGACAGAATCTTTTTTGTTCCTTGGTTACAATATATTTGTGATACATTTGTTATGTTGGGGCTGTATACCTTTTCTATGGATCCCTCAATTATTGTTAAAACATACAAGAACAGGGTAAAAGCAATATTTATGGAGTATTGTGAAAATTCAAGACCGAAAAATGAATGAACTAAAAGCACTGTTTTGACTTATTACCGATCCTTGACATCAGAAGAAACTGCCCTTTTTTAACTCTAGATTTTACTCAACTGGAGCACTCACTTCTTTTTCACTTCAGGGCAGGTACTATATATTGGTCCCTTTATTTTAAAAGAGTGTTGGATATAGATGGGACTGTCATGGTGTCCAGCCCTTGAGACAATCAATCTGAACAAACACTGTTGCACTGCATGTTCTTTTGAAGTTTATATAATCTTCCACCTGAGCAATTTTTTAAAAATAGGATCATACCAATGCAGAGTAGCTCTGCTTTAGTTGCAATTGTTAAATATCCCTGAAGTCTGTTTTTAAGTCTGTGCTTTTCTGAAATGGGCAATCCATTGAAGAAAAGGAATGATAGATTAGAGTGCATAATGAATGCTAATTCATTCTTGACGATGAATTAGCAGTATAGTGTTATGAATTTTTATATATATGTATATTTGTAAAGCACTGGTTCTTGAGTGCTTATATCATTTGTGATGTGTTAATCATGTTTTTATGGTAATGTCGCTGTTATACAGTGTTTTTTTATAATATTGGTATTTCTCTTTCATGATCTGTGTAGATCAAATAAAGATTGTTGTATTGAACTGAATTGACATCCATAGGGTTTGCAGCCAGATTTAGAGAGGTAGCGATAGATATCGGGCCCCTCAAAATCACATCAGCACTGTAGAAAGCAACATTGTGAGTACATCATTTCTCTTTTATAAAGGAATATTGGGATCAGGGGAGTCACAACTATCATAAACTGATCTAAATGGTGACCTAAGACATCAATGACAACTTTTAAGGTGATCATCGAATTCCATTTTATTTTATGCACTGACACCACTAATCATCTTCTAGAAACAACTTTAAATGTTGTTTTATTTCTTTTCCTTTTGGTATTTTTGTGTTATCACCTAACTTTTACTGATATAGTTAGTCAGTAATTCACACACTTGCTGGTTTACTCAGTCAACTACCTTCTCACCTTTGCTTGGGTTATGTAACCTTTGAAAATAAAATGAATACAAGCAAGAAAGTTTTTTTATGAGCAGTCCCCAAACCGCTATCTGGAAACTACATCAGACATGAGGGAAAAGCAAGACTCCACTAGGGTACTGAATGTGCTAGCAAGGAACGAGCGGCAAGAACAGCGTCCATGATTGAGCGAGCAGCAAAGGTTTCCTTCAGCTTGTTTAAAAGAATTAAGGGTGGCAGTCAGGTAATACTCCAATTTAGATGTAATGGGCAAATGATATGGATTATTAACAGCACTTGACATGCTGGAGAGCCTTAATCCTGAGATTTAGTGGGCCCGCGCTACTTTGTTTGCAATGAAACTAATTAGCCGACCAATAAGATTTCCATTATCAATGCTTTATGTGCTCATTACGTGCTCATTAGAGAAGCAGCAGGCAGCAGTCACGTACAGCAAGGGCTGCAAAAGGATGCATGAAAGTGTCTTCAAGGAATGAGAGGATGAGTGTGTATTGTGACGGGAACACCAAGGCTGCAGCCAACATGTAACAACATTATCGTCCTTGTCCACCGTGTATTTTGTCTCAGTCTCCTCCCACCCTTCCTTGGGGAAGTCTTTTCATTATTCTCCTTTCACAGCTCCTGTTTCAATGTGGTTTAGTTCTGTATAACTGCTCACTTTTCTTTTCAGTAAACAGTTTGTATGAAAGGCACACAGATGCCCATCGGGACCTAATAACAGCAGAACCTCACAATACCTATGTATAATTTTTGAGCGGCATTCATCAGGTAGTGCGAGCAGAAACCCAGCATGGTGCTTTGTCGGGTTACATTGTCATCCATCACATGAATTAATTTTATAGTGTCATAATCAAAAGGCCTCCATTTGTTTTTGTGATCAGTCCTTGCCACGCCTGCTAGATTTCCCTTGCATTAAGGCAAGCACACCTACACCAAGTTACCAGACTCAGCGAGGAAAACTGAACCGTGGTGTCCCATGAACCTTCAGTGAACTTATTGAGCGAAACCTCACGTTTGCCCAAAAACTGTAAAACCTGTTTGTGTACGTGTACTTCAGCCTCTAGGATGGTCCACTGTAGGTCAACCGGAGAATGGCTCTTCTCCTTGTAGTGAGAGCTCATCTTTGTTGTGTCCTTTTTGCGCGTGACATTGCTACAATGCTCAATTATCCTCATTTTAACTGCCCTAGTTGTCATGCCTATGTAGTGTTTTGGCATGGGCAGGTAATCATATATATGCAACTCTTTGTGTTGGTATTTGTATGGGATGTTTGGGTCCATGTGCTAGAGGTACTCAGCTGGATTTCTTTGGAAGGTTTTGTCATGTGGCACACACTACATGACCCACAGGGAAAATGTCCCTTGACTGACGGAAGGTACCAGAGAGTGTTATGGGGTGTCGTGTTATGGTTTTTGGGCCTAGTGTGCACAATACTGTCTCTGAGGTTGGAAGTGCGCCTAAAGGCAAAGCATGGTACTGCCGATCATTAACTACCTGTGTGTAGTATGGGCCAGGTCTTTTTGATGATTCATTTGATCTGAGTAGAGTTGGGGTAAAAGTGGTAATACATGTCAGGACATTATTCACTGGATGGGTGTGGATCTCCAGGAGGCTCTCTCTGTTATTATTTCTAGCTTTTTTGCAAGCTGACTGAACCTCCCTGGGAGGATATCTCTGGTTGATCAAGTTAGTAGTTAGGGTTGCTGCCTGTTCTTTGTAGTCATAGATAGAACTGCAATTGCGGCATAACCACAAGAACTGCCCGAATGGCTTGTTGTCCCTGAGATGTCTAGGGTGGTGGCTGTCATATCTCAATAGACTGTTGCATTCGGTTGGTTTTCTATATGTAGTAGTGTGTGGTCTCCCTTCCATAAGGGATATCAGTAGGTCAACGAATGATAGTTGTGTCCCTGAAATGTTGTTTGTAAATTTCAAATATGGGTTGTGTGTTTACCTAATCTTTGGCTTGTATCCAGATTGCCTCACCACAGAATGAGGATATCATCTATGTAGCATCGCCAGATAATGTTGTTGGCATAAAATGGGTTTTCATCCAATAGGATGTGTAGTTTTTCAAAATTTGCCATGTATAAAAATTCTAGGCTCGGGGCAAAGGTGCTGCCCAACGCAGTGCCCTGTTTTGGTGGTAGAGATGTTCCTGAAATTGATTTTTTTTTATTTTACTGCTAGTGTAGCACTTTCGATAATTAAGGTGACTGGGGGGGGATAGGGGTCCAAACCCCTGTTAACAGAGTTTGTTCAATCACTTCTAGAGTCGCATCTTGGGGAATGTTGGTGTATAGGGCTTTCACATCTACGGTGACTTAAAGGTCAATAGATACATCAGCCTTGAGTGTCTCTAGCAAATTCAGTACATCTTTGGTGTCTTGCAAAAAAGATAGACGCTAGGTTACTAGGGGTCATAGGAAATGATCACAAAACTGCATCAGAGGCTCTAACAAGGACCATATGCCTGAAACTATAGGCCTGCCTGGTGGGGGGGAGGTGCCCTTATGTATTTTTGGGCAGGGGACATAACAATCCTAACAGAAACATGGCTCACGGAATCCTCTTCCCCTTTCATGTATCTACTGGTGCCCGCTCATTATAACATTGTGAGATTAGACAGACTAAAAAAGACAGGTGGCGGTATAGCCTGCATACACCGATCGGATATAGAGGTCAACCAAATACAATGTGACCCACTCGAATTCTGTGAAAACCTAGGTCTCAATATAAGAACTGCAGACAATCAAAAGTGTGACCTGCATGCGCTTTACCACCCATCAGGCAATAATGCTACTTTCATAGATCAGTTAATGGAGATCATCACGGCTAACTCTAACAGTCACACCAATAACATATTCCTAGGCGACTTCAATTTACACTGGGATGACAATAATGGCAAACAGGTCAACGCGCTTAAAGACTTTTTAGCAGATCTAAATCTTATTCAAGCCTGCACACAGCCAACTCACTCGAAAGGGACAACCTTAGATTGGGTCATTTCGAGGAGTAAAGATATTACAGTCCACTCAGTTGTTCCTCGCGATTTGTCGGATCACCATGCCATAACCTTCCTGATACCCACCATAAAAAAGAGCAAGACCGCGCAGCCTGTCAAACTTAAAAAGTGGACTCGGGAAACCAAAGACCCTAATATTGAGCTACTAGTAGCAAGATGTGAGAAGGATCTAAATCCGCCTAACAACTTGCTGAACGTTAACGAACTCACTGAGCGCTACACTAAGTCAATGACGAATATAGTCAATGCCACCATGCCACTAAAACTGAAAAGAATGTCAGAGAAAGATAAAAATCCATGGTTTAATGAAACACTGAATGAAGATAGGCGGAAACTGAGACTTGCAGAAAGAAAGTAGAGACAGCACCCATCATCCTCCCAGCTTAAAACTCTCAGAAAAATCAGAAACAAGTACAACAAAAGGGTACTCAACTCCAAAAAGGAATTTTTTAGATCGGAACTGGACAACGCCAAAAACAGACTGCGGAAACTATTCGAGATGTTAAAGCAACAATCAAATAAGTTGGCCAAATCTGCACAAGAAACGACTAAAACTCAACTGAGCTGTGAAGAA
The DNA here is from genome assembly GCF_964204655.1 of Triturus cristatus. Lineage (NCBI taxonomy): Eukaryota > Metazoa > Chordata > Amphibia > Caudata > Salamandridae > Triturus > Triturus cristatus. The sequence continues at coordinate 155,528,272 of NC_140580.1, forward strand.
TTCTCAACATTCTTCACTGACAAGGCCAACTCGCTAGAAAGAGAGCTCAGGATGGCAGCCGACAACCTTACCAGCCAACTACGACCACAGAGCAAAGATACCACGACAAACGATCATGATAGATTGAAAAACAGTGCACAATGGGCAACCTTCAAGTTATATGATCAGAATACCATTGACAAAACTCTCTCAGATATCAAACCTAATAATCACTACAATGACCCCCTCCCCTCTTAATGCCTAAAAAGAATCAATCATATCGTCGTCCCAATATGGACAGAAATAATAAATGCTTCACTATCTCAAGGAATCCTACCAGAGTGCCTAAATACAGGTCAAGTCCTCCCCATCATCAAAAACCCTACAGCGGACCCGGCAGACTCAAATAAATTTCGCCCAGTAACCAATATTCCATTACTCGACAAACTAATTGAGAAATGTGTACAAAATCAACTGAGCAATCACATCGTCAATTTCAAGCTGCTGGACGAATGCCAATCCGGATTCAGACAAGGTCACAGTACGGAAACAGCAATTTTACATATAGTGGATGATGCACTAAAGGCCCTAGATCACAATCAAACATGTCTACTTGTCCTTCTTGACCTGTCGTCTGCTTTTGACACAGTAAATCACGAAAAATTGCTAGCCAGGCTTCAAGACAGGAAGGGACTATCGGGAATTGTTCTGAAATGGTTTGAATCCTTCCTCCAGAACAGAACACAAAGATTCCTGGTCAAGCAGACTCTATCACCATCATGCCCAAATTCGATTGGAGTCCCTCAAGGATCAACACTATCACCGTCACTATTCAACCTTTATGTCGAACCCCTTATAGAAATTCTCCGAGACACAAACATATCTTATCACATGTACGCGGATGACACTCAGATCTACACTGGTTAACTAGCAATCACCTGAAACTAAATGCACAAAAAACTGAATTCCTATTAATATCACCACCTAAGAACCCCACAGAAGTGAAGGAATGGACCAAACTGATCACAGCGCTAAACTGCACCCCTACTCTAGTTGAATCAACAAAATCACTGGGAATCACGCTTGATAAGAACCTAGACATGAAAGCCCACAACAAATCAGTTGCAAAAAGTGCCAGGTTTCACCTGAACTATATTAGAAAAGTGAAACCACTCATTTCTATGGCAGACCTCAAAATGGCAGTCCAGTCCTTAGTTATTTCAAGGATTGAATATGGATGTACTACTCTAGCAGGTCTATCAAAAATTTCCACAGCACCACTAAAAGCATGTCTAAATGCAGCCGCAAGACTTATTACTGGATCTAGAAAAAACAACCATATCTCCCCTCACCTGAAAGCATTAAACTGGTTACCTTACGAAGCCAGAATTCAACTTAAACTGGCATGTACGACCCACAAAGCGCTCCCCTACAAAACACCAAGGTACCTAGCTAAGAAAATTGAACTATCAGGGGGAAGCAGACCAGCTATAAGTGCCAGAGAGCTGTTGCTGAGACCACCCATCTTTCGGAAGAAGAAAACGTATGACAGAGCTTTCTCCGGAGCAGCCCCCAGAATCTGGAACTCACTCCCTCCAAACATTAGAAACATTTCAAACACAGCAACATTCAAGAAGGAAGCAAAGCTCTTCCTTATGAGCAAGTTCCTTCCTTAGGCTAGACTGTTCATTATCAGCATCGTGATTAATACCCAAAAGTCGATCATGAATTGTTTCTGATTTAGAACTCACGGAAAGCACATCAGAACCACTTGTATAGAAATACTGTTACACCTTGTTTCCTTAATCAGTTCCTGAAAAAAAATAGTTTTTTGCCGAAACTGCTTAGAGAATCATGTACCAGATTATTATATATAGTAATGCTGCTATACCCGCTATATTCCAAATGTACCTCATGTAAATGTGAAGCACTCTGATACCCAAGGGTCATGTTTGCGCTATATAACACTCTATAAATAAAATAAAAAATAAACAAAGGGTGTAAAAGTATAGGATCCTGAGATATTCTTTGATCAAAAAGTCTGACTCCTTTTTACTGATCCAGCCCTGTACCTCTGCCGAAAAGACCATGGATCCTATGCGGGTCCTGAACCTATTGGTTGGGTCCCCTGTGATTGGCATATAGTATGAGTTGTTAGATAGTTGGCATTCTGTCATGTAATCCCCCTAGTTCATGATGATAATAGCCTTTCCTTTGTCCACTGGTTTTATGGTGATGGAAGTGTCCTCACTCAGGGATTTCATAGTCATGCTTTCAAGTTTTGATATGTTGTTGAAGTGCGTTTTTTTAGGACAGTTAGTTATATCCCATGTCAACTCAACGATTGGCACCTGCTACCATGTTCTGGGCCTACTCAGGCGAATCTTTCCCTTACTTCCTCCGGCAACCAGGAAAACATTTATACAGGTTTTGATTATGAGCAGAATCGACTACTGTAACGCTCTGCTTTTTTCGACTCATGAAGCCTCCTTAAATAAACTGCAGGTTGTGCAGAACATGGCGGCCCGCCTTGTTACGGGCATTCCACCCAGGACTCCCTCCATGCCCCTGTTAACTAAGCTCCACCGGCTTCCAGTAAGGAAAAGAGTGAAATTTAAGATAGGATTTATGGTCTTTAAGGCCTTAAACAGGCTCAGTCCATCCTATCTCTCTAGCAAAATAAGTACTTATACCCCTCTACGCTCTCTTAGATCAGGATCTAAATGTTTACTCTCTATTCCTATAATTAAAAAGTCGTGTTCTGGCGGTAAAGCTTTTTCTTACCTGGCCCCGGTTTTCTGGAATGAACTACCACAATATCTCCGTGCCGATATGACCATCTTTCAGTTCAGAAAACTTCTTAAAACCTATCTCTTTTAATTAGCTCGCCGAGGCAGTAGGATTGTTACAAGCGCAGAGATACCCCTCGGGGTGATTCAGCGCTACATAAAATCATAAAATAAGTAAATAAATAAATAAATATCTTTCAATACTGCTTGCGTAAAAGACACCACCTGATGGTGGACCATCCCCGATGTGGTGTGTGATTGAGGACGTGTTGTGTAAGCATGAGTCCGTCACTTCCATGTCCGGTGTGCCCTGGAAGGACGCATGTAGACACATCTTCCTGAAGAATTGATGCAGTTCTTGTGTGGTGCGGAACAAATCATCTCTGAGGGTTGGACCAAAACCTAACCCTTTCTGTAGGACTTTGATTTCCGCCAGGGTCAATAGTCTCTTAACTATCAATTTTTCTTGGTGTGTGAGGGCTCTTGCTCCTACTATTCCCCTCTTGTTTTCATTTGGTAAGGACCGTACACCTATTATTTTCTCCCCTCCCTCCATAGGACCAGCATACCTCTTTCTTCCCAGAATACTAATTGCCGTTTGTTAAATGTAATCACATAGAGAATCCATCTGAATTGTCTCCTTAAATGAAAAAGGCCTTAATAATAAAATCAAAGCTCAGGATATTGCTGAATGGATGAGAGGTCACTCACCGGATATTTTATGCTGATTCAGGAGATGCATTATACTGATAAAAAGGAAGCCACATATAAAATGTTCAGACAATGGGGAGGAGATATATATATCTCATTGGCGAATGTCACCCATAGAGGGATAGCAATTTCTGTTAAAAATGTTTTCCCTTTCAAATCAATTTTTCTCTGGTGAATAAAGAAGGTAGATGGGGCTTAATTAGTGGGATGGTTATTAATAATAAACTTCCAGTAGCCACAATTTATGCGCCGATTTTAGATAATTCAGTACCTTTATTAGAACTTTATCATGCTCTGTTAAATATTCCTGGTTTCATGATTTTGGGTGGTGACTTCAATTTTCGCCAAAATCCGAAATTAGATTCATCTTCTGATAGATGGAAGCAGAATAAGCCACAAATGGAAAGGGCACTGACGGAATGTATACATGGGTTGAATTTGATCAACTTATGGAGGGGAGAATATCCAAATAAGACAGACTATTCCTGCTTCTCTGCAAAATTAAAAAGAAGCCCGTTAGATTGAATTATTTACTCTTCTCTCGTAATTTAAAATTAATTAGATGCATGCATATCCTGAATGACCTTTCGGACCATGCTTTGGTCCAGCAGGAAGTATTAGAGTTTGGAGCACTAAATACATCTACAATATGATTTTTTAGTAAGGTTAATCTCGCAGACTAAGACAGGTGTACGGATTTAAATAATTAAATAATGTGCCTTTTTCAGTCAAACAATAACACTGCAAGGGTAGAAAATGCATAGGAGGCATTTAAAACAACTATACGTGTTTTTACAACCTCCAAAGATATAGCATTAAGGCAACATCAAAGAGTACATGGGACACAATTAGAACTAGAAGTAAATTGGGCAATTGTGCAATATTTACGGAATAAAAATATTAATAACAAACTGGCACTTAAAAAACTCAAGGATATGTATGCAAGGATTGTTGCCTCGGTATTAAATCCTAAGCTTGTGAAATTAGCCAACCATATTTTAAAAGGGGGTGATATCTCAGCTTCTTTTCGCACTGCAGTTGTGTTTAGCTTTTTGCAGAATAACAAGGATAAGTAGGATGTCAATTCATATGGACCCATAAGCCTTTTAAACATTGATTATAAAATTATAATTAAACTTTTAGCAAATAGAAAGAGTAAGAGTTTAGGCTCAGTTATACACCCGGACCAGTGTGGATTTGTGCCAGGGCTGCAATTATCTTTTGATACAAAAGTGATTTGATTTGAGCTTTAGATTACTTTTCTCAAAATAAAATCCTGACTCTGGTCATGTTACTAGATGCAGATAAGGCTCTTGATTTAGGGTGTTGGGAAAGCCTTTTTACTATACTCTGTGTGTTTGGGTTCCCCGGTAAATTTATTAAAATGATCTCTTGCTTTTATACAGGGGTCTCCATGCAAATAATCATCACTTCCAGTAATATTGGTACTTGTCAAGTTAACAGAGGTACAAGACAAGGCTGTCCTCTGTCACCTATACTCTTTGCTCTTTTTATAGAGTCATTAGCAATATCTGTTTGTTCAAATGCTAATACAGTACCACCGCTGAAAGAGATGACCAATATAAAACTTTGTGCCAATGACATAGCCTTGTTTCTTAAACCTAACTTAGCGAATCAAAAGAATGTGTTTGTAATTCTCCAAGAATACCAATTACTCGGCGGTTATAAGCTAAATAGATTAAAAACAGAGATTTTACTTTGTAATACTGCACTAGACACTTTATTAACTGAATTTCATTCCTCAGTTAACTCACGGTCCTAAAGGTCTCCTGGAACACATATCTCAGTAAATGTTAAAGAGCTCTATTTTTTTAATTGCATTCCTTAATAAGTAAGATCAAAGGGCTTCTTTAAAAATTTAACAATCAACCCCTGACAAAAATGGACCGTGCCGCTCTGATTGGTATGTCAATCTTAGCTTTGTGCAATTTCTTGTCTGCTTCTATTCCCAATGCTGTGCAGATGAAATGTTTGAAAAAATGCAGGGTCGTTTTTGGGCTTTCCTATGGGCTAACAACATATCTAGATTAGCAAATTGTGTAGGCCAGTGAAAGAAGGCGGGCTGGCCCTTTTTGATTTGAAAAAATATTATTTTGCTAATTTTACACATGCTACATGCAGGTTATTTGAGCAGGTTTGGTAGTTCTTTCTAATATTTGATTTTCCCAGAATATGACATTGTTGATTTTTCATGCCTTGTGAAAGTTCCTAAAAAAGTGAGATGTAAGATTCCACAGTGGACCATTAAAAATAGGCAGCAATTGTTTAGTCATTATGATATCATCTTGATTAATGGAGTGTCTTACGTGACTGATATATATCTTGCGGAGCATCCTTTTGTGGATACAATTGTTGCTTCTAGGTGAGAGAGTAACGGATATTGTAAGATATGGGATTTTTTGGATGAAAATTGGAGAAGTTGGAGAAAGTAGAGCTTAGCATTAAGTTATTCAAAGCAACAATGCAATGGTCTTTTATTACGATTAGACATTTCTTTTGGGATATAAATCCCAGAGATATAGTTGCAACTATGGAACTTGTTGAGGACCTGATAGAATCTAAGACCCGCAAATTAATTCATTCCTTGGTGTCTTCTTTACGCAATTATAGGGCAGCTAAGCTCAATGAGAAGGTGCATGATAAATGGCAGATCAAAGAAAATCTTCAGGTATCTACTACATCTTGGGATAGGATAAATTCGTTTAATTTTACACATGTTAAAAGGGGCGCATTTGTGCCAAATGCAATTTTATACCAAGTGGATGCTGTACAGAACTCCTGCCCTCCTCCTTACAACTAAGCCGCTAATTTACGCAAATTGATTTAGGTACTCTGGGCGGGGGGGGGGGCAATTGAACCCAACTCATATAAGGCTGTCCAAGATCACGACAGTTCTGGGATGAGATCGAATAGTACTGTTCTTAAACACTAAAATTGCAGTACCGCTTAGATGTTCAGACAATGGTCGTGCGGTACTCGTCTGAACTAAATGTTGGCCTTTTACAAAACAAATGATTTGATATATATAGCCAGATCCTTAATTCTTCAAGAAAGGCGATCTGAGGCAATTCCAATATATTTCAACATTGGTGGTCCAAATTATGTAGACTCAATCAATCACAAAAGAGATAGGCATTAAGATCAAGATAATATAGGACATTTTTAAAACTTTGGGAGGAATTTGGTTAAGAGTTTACATATGGAATGTAAAATCTAAAATAATGAATTGTTTTTTATTAAGTTGTGAGGGGGAGGCAATTTCCCATGATACATGAAATTCAAATTTAATAGAATGTAATTATTTCTGCCTTTTTTACAATCTTATTATTGTATCTGTTTATCAAATTGAATTCTCGAAGTCGTCCTCTAATGAAAAAAGGTTTGTTATTATTTAATTGCTTTAAAAAATGTTTTTCATTTTATGCTATGTAATTATTATTTATTTTGAAATGGATGAACTCTCTCAATAAAAAAAGAAATAAAAAAACGAAACACAAGGTTTTAATTTAGATCACTTCCCCTTCCCCCAATAGAGCACACACAAGAAATTGGAAGCATTATTTTATAATGCTTTATTTGGTGGTAATGGAATTCAAAGCAATAAAAAATCTCATTTGCAAATCTAGAGCAGGGCAGAAGCACAGCAAATGAGCCCATGTTTCTTGGCTTTTGTTTCATAACTTTCAGACGTTGTTAATACCAAGTCCGGGCCATGGTGGATTACAGTCTCTAATGGGTAGAGCAAGTGATCTCATGGAAAGTGTCTGAGCCCGGGTCGCTGCATTATTTGAGTCCAGAAAGTAAGATTGTGGCTTCCCCAGTTGATAAGTGGCCTGTAAAGGCTGCCCCATCACAGAGCTTTCAACTGCATGTACATCATGCTTCCATGATGTTTGTTTCACTTGTCTGTTGATTGCTGTCTTCCAGAAAGAGAATGGAGTATTGTCCTTCCCTGCAGCAGCTTCTTCAATGTTAAGTGCTAGAATCGCCTCAGTTAATTGCAGAAACCACGGGATCCCAGGACCTTCATCAATATTTTTTAATAGGCTTTTATTGGGTTCTTAGGTGCTGTTCTGCACCTGATTTAGTATTTTAGCAAAGATGCTTTACACTCAAGAGATTGACTTGCTAGATTCAACTCTAATCTTAATCTAGAACGACAGGTGCATCTGGATTGCTGTAATATTTTTTTATATGGTCTGCTGCAGCATAGTTCCTGGGAGGCGTTAAGTAACTCAGGATAGACAAGATGACCATACTGTAAGGCTGGAGTTAGAGTTGCCTTCATTACTCTCAGAATAGGGGGTGCAGAGGCACTGCACAGTGCTCGGATTAGTTGACCAATCCCATACGTGATAGCAGCCGCCTTCCTTTTAAATTCATTTATTTGGGCTGTAGCTGAACCATTATCACTGAACCATACCCCTAAGTACCTGCAGTGCCTAGCTGTAGAGAAGCTCTTTCCATCCAGACACCACGTCGCCATCTTCTTTGACCTATAGCTGCCAAATATGAATGCTTTAGATGTGGCATGATTCACCAATAGGTGGTTTTCCTTGTTAAATCTACTCAATGCGTCTTGAGCCCTTTGTAAGCCAGATTTACCATGATCCATGACTACTACGTCATCAGCATATTGAATAATTTGCAGAGGGGCTGAACGTAATTTGGGGGGAGCCAGGCAGCTGCCATCTAAAGTCTTCCCCAGACCTGCTGAACACAGATTGAAGGGCATGGGGCCAATACTCAGCCTTGTTTTAACCCTCGGTTAGTTTCAACTTTCCGTGTGACCTTAGAAGGACCTGTTTTCACCCAAATCCAAGTTTCAGTATGTAAGGAAATTACTGCACTTGAAAGGTTTGCAGGTATACCCCATGCAACCAGCATCCTCCAAAGGGTGGCCCTGTCCACCCTATTGAAGGCCGTGCTGCAATCCATAAAACAGCAAAGTAGAGGTAGGCTGTTCTGGAGCACACAATGCCTAAGAGAGCTTGAATATTGTATGTGGTAGAGGATCCAGCCCTGAAGCCTAATTGAAAAAAAGGCAAAATGCCCTCCTCCAGCACCCTACCTTCAAGGTGTTCTAGAAGGATTCAAGCCTAAGCTTTTGCCTTAATGTCCAATAAGGCAACCAGTCTATAATTTGCGGTTAGCAACCGATTTCCATGTTTAAATATGGGGCATAGGATGGAACCTCTCCAGCTTCTTGGAATATTGCAGTTTCGAAAGGAATGGTTATAGACCACTGACAGCACCCTGGCCCAAGTAGTATGTGCTTTCTTGAATAGGTCAGCTGGAAGGCCGTTTGGGCCATGGGCTCCATCTGATTTGAATTGTTTTATTCTTTTTCCTACATTCTGGGAGTTTGTTAGACTCCCTTGGCCCGATTCACAAAGGTAAAGTTAGATGAAAGTCTTACTTTATGACTTTCAGGATTCACAAAGGGCATTTATTACTCATAAATGCGATTTGTCAATACTGAGAGTCGTAAAGTTTAACTTTCAGTATTCACAAAGGGCATTTACTACTTGTAAATGCCCTTTGAATACAGAGAGTCGTAAAGTTAGACTTTCGTCTAACTTTACCTCTGTAAATCGGGCCCCCTGTGTCTAGGTGACTCTTCTCCCTATAGTGGTTCTCCATTTTTATCTGATCTTGTATCTGATCTTCTTGTTGGATTGATTTCGGCTCACTGAGAGCCAATTTGCCATCTTGAGTTAATTTCGAAACTGTGGTTTCAATCTGTGGTTTCAGTCTGTTCAGTTCTTGATGTAATGACAGACTCATCCATGTATAGCTCAACAATATGTCGTTCCAATGCTGCTCCCGAAACACCATTTTCCATGGACATACATGGTATATCAGGTTACTGATGTGGGCCCAGAAGTGTGCCTGGTTAGAGTCTTTCAATATCTGAAATTTGGTGGTCCATTTCTTGTCCTGCCTTTCCTTCTGTTGCTCCCATATTCTTTTGTTATACGCCATTCTGGCCCGTTTTAAAGCTCCAGCTGTAGTTTTGGATGGATTTAACTGGTGGGCCCGCTGGGCCTTGCAGAGGGATTGTTTTGAAAGAATGATAACTTTACTGTGGAAACCAGACTTTTCGTGCTTCCATTGCCCCTGCGGTATCTGGTCTTATGCTCCTGACCCAATGAGTACGTTCTTAAGTACTCCATGTGATTTCCCCATTCCTGTAGGGTACATTCCTGCTGCTTAGACTGCAAGGTACTTTCCAGTGTCTCAAGCCAGATATCTACCTTGTGACTATAGTTGGGCTGCCACTTGACTCTTCTTGCTAACTTCACAGTCTCTTCTCCCTTTGAGGTGCCTACCTGATTGATGTTATCTGCTTTTAATGAGTTATGGTCACTTTCTGGCCTTGCTAGAATGCCAACAATGACCAGATAAGTAACCAACCCCTCAGATAAAAAACTGTAGTTGAAATGTGATATTCCTTTACATGTTGGGGGGAGTCCCTGGGTTTTGTATTTCCCTTCAAATTCCATCTGAGCTGATACAAAATTGTGAAGCTTTAAGACGTCATTAATTACTGAACATTCTCTGGACTTGTGTGCTCCTCTTCATGACTTCCCCAGGCCTCTAACGTTAAAATCCCCTGTGATTATAAATTTGTGTTGGGGGTAATCTAATAGGACATCATCTAAATATTCCAGGATGTGATTGACCTTCTCTGACTCTGCTTTCCTTAGAGCATTAAGATAGCAGTTGACCAAGATTAGATCCATGTATTTGTAATTGATTTACAGTCCCTGGATTTGGATGATTTGAGATGCCCTGCATGTGCTCTCAAGCACCTTAGCTTCTATTTAATAGTGTGCTTAATAAAAATGGATAACCCTCCCAACTTGGAGCCCAAAGAGACTCAAACAAGATGCTGCACCAAAAAACTCATGGCAGCCTAGGCAAAGCTGTTGAGACCAAGGCCCATTTTTCTTGGCGGCATAATATATCCCCTGATTCCAGAAAAGCCCACCCATCACTACTTTCAATTATTTTCTTAAGCCCTGCCACGTTCCATGGAGTTTTGTGATAGTGGTCTCAAACCCAAATCATTTATTACATTTTACTCTATTTTTCTAAATTGGTGTGGAATTTTCTTGTTTTGTTTTTTCACTGTATTACTGTTTGAAGTGCTGTATACATACTTTACACATTGCCTCTAAGTTAAGCCTGACTGCATTGTGCCAAGCTACCAGAGTGTTAAGCACAGGTTTATTTGGAGTTTGCTTTTCTTTCACCCTGAGCATTGTGGTTGCTGCTTGAGTAGGTTTTCACCCCCCTCAACCAGTAACCCAATTTCCTACAGTTTACCTTCACCAAAAGCAAGAGGAGGGGCTGAGGGAGTGTTGTGGCTGTATGGGGCCATTTTAGTGACCAAGCATTCAGGTGAGAGACTTTTTATTCTCCCTCTGTGCGACTTTACCTTAGAAGTACCGTAGAAGTAAAAACCAAAAAAACACAAGAAACAGGTCTTTTGAATCTATACACCCGGTACCTGGAAAAACATCCTCATATCCTTCAGGCCAACAACAACTCTGCACCAGTTTAGGAAAGACTTAAAGACTCAAATCTTTAAACTCAGAGGACACTACATTATAATACATGAACCTTCCACAACTCAGCTTCCTCTCTTATTACTCACCGACTTTAAGCTTTCCTTTCACCATGTATATCATCTGCTGCCTTTTAGCAAAGTTTGAGCAATAGAAATACCATAATCATACATAAATCTTGGAATGTTGCAAACTCCATTGCACAGACTGTTTCCTTCAACCTTCCAATCTATGTCTTCTCAGTCTTAGTGTTTCATTTAGAACATTCAACCCTCAGTGTGTGGAGTGTTCAAATTGCAATAAAGACCTTCTGCATCAGATTATAGCAGATGTCAAATGCCCTCTCCCTTGTTATAGGCCATTACCAGTGGCTTGTGCCTAATACCCAGTTTCAGGGCCTCAGCAGTGGGCTATGCAGGTACTAAAATAAGTGCAGGAATTATAAATAAACAAAAAGTAAATATTATAAACACAAACATATAAACACATACACAAATATTATAAATGCATACAAGATTAAAAGAATTCCCTCCTTAAGAAATTCTGGCTAGTAGTGATTAGCGTGGATATCATGAGGGGTGAACAATATTTTCACACACCTGAAAGCTGAGGGCAAACAAAAGGAGCCTGCAAAGTCAGTTTACATTTCTGAGAAGCCAGTGTGTTCTCTGTCAGGAGCCTTAATAGAAAAACATGTTTCCCAGAAAATGAAATTCTCTTCTCTCCATGGGAAGGCTGAAAATATTGTTTTGATATCATAGATTGGTCCATTTAAACTTTGCCTAGTCATAAAAACATATATAAATTAATAATATATATCAAATTACGTCTAAGTGGTTAAAGCTAATTAAAAACAAGTGCTGTAGAATACATTTCTACCAAAAAAAAACATTCAGTTACCTTTTAGTTAAATACTCAAAGAGAGTCGGTCTACGTTTTTATCATCCTACTGCGAATAAATGAACATTTATTTTACAGAATTTGGTACAGAGAAAGAAATGCATTGTATGAGTTTAAATTGCACATGATTGCTACTTTTGAGACTGGGAGAACACCCACCCTCCGAAAAGGGCAATTAGGCGTCTTTTTCTTGGGTACTTATATAATTGGTAAAATAGTAGAAAGGGCATATTCATTCTGCAGACACCAGTCATCAGCTAAGAAGGCACAAGGCAAACGTTAACAGCTATTCCTTTTCAGAAATTCCTCTCCCAGAAGAACAATACCCAAACTGAGCATTATAAATGAATCTTTCGTTTAGGGACAGTACATGACGTACAAATATGGGGGCATATTTACAAGAGGATATTGCCACCAGATCGTCACTTTTAGTGATGTTCTGATTGCAATAACCCGTTCTCCCTATTTACATAGCGGCTTTAAGCCACTTAACGTGGCTCTAACGCAGCCTTGTTAATAAGGCTCCTTTTCACACTCTACTTAACGTGAAAGGGGCGTGTAATGGGTGTTGCAGTGGGCATTCTGCTGGAAACCCATTGCTTTTTGATTCTGCCCCGTATTTACAGGGGCGGGGTATAGCCAAAACCTAAGGCACGTAAAAACCTGGACTTAGCCTGGTGACACGAGGATAAATTATTAACTTCTCCTCATATTTTGCTCTTTCTATGTGGGCTGCAATGTAGGTTAATGGGTTTGATACAAGTAAAGACTGTCCATAGTAGGGCATTGATTATGTAACAGGGCTTCAGTATCTTGGCGGAACTTGGTTTTCCCTGAACAGTTGTATGCAGATTAAACACCGTGCGCAGGATAGGTTACCCTTTCATCTGTGGTTCATAGTCAACATGAACGCTGCTATCTATGAAGTGTATGGTATAGGGTCAGTTTTGCACATAACACAAGCTTGCTTTACAGATGGGGGGTTGTTTGTATGATAGTAGTAATGATTCTCCATATTATTCTGAGGTATTTTGCATTTACTTTCATAGCTCTAATGCTACCCGTTTATAGACCAAAGTGTACAAAAGAAGCATGGACGATGTCAGTGATGTTATTAGTGATGTCATCAATTATGTCCTTTGAGATGTCATCATGGATGTCATAAATTATGTCATAGAACATGTCATGGCTGATGTAATATGTGAGGTCATAAGTAGTGCATGTTGGGGGCGCAAGTATTTTTTTACTGCAAAACGTTAATGTTATCACTGACATATTCACCTAACTATAACGTTACTTTAACCATTGTTTGTTTCAGTGAATTTTAATTATTATTTTTTTTTTAGAGAAAAAGAGATTTTTTTAGCGCACCTAATTATAACGTTTCATTAACCTTTGGTTTTTCAGTGTATCTTTTGAGTTTTTATAATGTAATGTAATCCATTATTACCTTCAGCGGTGCACAGTGGGAGGTTGGCCACAGGGCCTTATCTATTTTTGTAAAGGAGAGAGGTGCCAAGTGGCCCCCCTCACAAGCCTTATTAGGCCCTAGGACCCCATCCCACATGGCCTTTTTTTGTAAAGGGAAAGAGGGCCAGTTGTCCCCCTCCCAGTGCCTCATTAGGGCCTGGGGACCCCACCCCCCAGCTCCTTTTGTTTTTTTAAGGGGAGAGAGATTAAGAGCCCCCTTCCCAGAGGCATATTAGGCCCTGGGGACCCCATCATCCAAGCCATTTTTTAGATCTCGCTGAGTCAGCACGCATGCGCTGCTCGGAAAGACTTTAGTAATGGCTTTAAAAAATTCTACCGCCGGCTACAGCTTGCAGTGCATGTGCGCGGGCGCGCGCTTCAGCAGAGGCTCCATATGGCGTGATTACTGCTGCGCGTGCACCACTTGCGCACATGCACTACAAGCTGTGGCCGGCGGTAGCATTTTTAGCTTGCTAATCGCGGCACCGGTGCTTTACTTTTAACATTAAAAGTAAAGCGCCAGTGCCGCGATTATAGCAAAAGTAAAGAAATAGAAACAAACATCTATTTCTTTACTTTTGCTATAATCGCGGCAACCGCGCTTTACTTTTAATGTTAAAAGTAAAGCACCGGTGCCGCGATTAGAAAGAAACAAGCATTGGCATAGCCAATAGGTCTCGCTTTTGGGACCTTATACGTGTTTAGCCATGAAACAGTTGCATAACTAAATACTTATAAGGTCCCAAAAGCGAGACCTATTGGCTATGCCAATGCTTGTTTTAAGGGTAGGGGGCCATGCAGCCCCAATTTTAAGCCTTTATTAGGCCCTGGGGACCCCATCACCAAGGACCATCTCTCTTTTAAAGGGGAGGGGGCTATGTGCCCCTTGCCCAATCCTCATTAATCCTTAGGGACCCCACCCCCGAAGTTCTATGTATTTTCGAGGGGAGGGGCTCCATGAGGCCCCCCTCTCTGAGTCTTATTAAGCCCTGGGGACCCATCCCCCAGGGCCTTTTTTTTACAGAGAGTGCGGCATCGCAACACAATCCCTAAGCCATTCTAGGACCCAGGGCCCCACCCCTTGGGTCAAAACTTGTTTTTAATTAAAGGGGATGGGGCACGTGGCCCACCTACTCGAGCCTTATTGGGCCCTGGGGACTCCACCCCACAGTTTTTTTCATTAACAGGGATGGGAGCGACATGTCACCCCCTCCTCCCCAAGATTTATTATGTATAGGGGACTCAATTCTTCAGGGCCACTACATAAAATAAAGGGAAGGGAGTTTGGTGGCCCCTTAACTGAGCCTTTTCGAACTCGGACACCCCATCTCCTGGCGCCTGCATTACTGAAAGGTGAATGCCTTGGTGCTCACCCAGGGCACCCACCACACACTCGTTGTGCAGAGAGCCCCATGACCTCCATACTCAGAGCCAGCTCCTCAGGACATAGCTAGTGAGCCGGCTTCGGGATAGGATCCCGGGCCATTAAGGGTTCAACACTGGGGGCCACACAGGAGTTTGGCACCCCTGCGGGATGAGCTTCCTGCCTTTAGAGGCCATGTGGCCCCCCACCCCTTTTTGAGAAACTCTCGACCTCAGTGTTGGACTCCCTGAGGCCTGTGAGGGCTCAGGAAGGGGGACCACATGACCTTCCATTGTTTAATAATTAAATCTGCACAGGGATGGGGTCCCTGGGGCCTCTGGAGGATCAGGGAGGGCCCCTCATGGCACCCTCTCCTTATTGAATCTGGTCCCAGTGGCGGGCTCCCCTGGGCCTATAATTAATGAATGCAACATTGGCCCCCATTTTATTTGTTTTTATCTTGCAGGAGTCCCAAGGGTTTGCAACAATTTTTGCTGAATTTTTTGTTTTGTGTTGATTTTGGTCCAGGGTGGCACCTTTGCCCCCCTTATGGGGCCTAAAGGGGCAGGTTACCCCTACTCTATCCCTTATATCTTTATTGCTTTTTACAATTTCAGGAAGGGGTACAAAGTCCCTGAGTCCTGAACTTGTAATTTTTCTGATGTTGCCAGTCGTGCTTGTTCCGGGAGGATTCTGACTTCTATGTTTTTTTAATTCCATTTCCTAAGTATAATGTTCCTTTAACTTTTGTTTTTTCTGTGAAATTCTATGTTTTTTAATGCTATTTCCTAACCATAAAGTCCCTGTAACCATTTTTTTTTCAGTGAAATTCTACTTTTCTCAAATGCTATTGCCTCACTATAAGATCCCTGTAACCTGGCTGTGTGAGTGGATGTGTGATTGGTTGTCTGTGTATGTAAGTGTGTGTGTGTGTGTGGGGTGGGTGTGTCAGTGTATGTGTGACTGGCTGTTTGGGTCAGTGAGTGGGTGTGTGAGTGGCTGTAGGGATGTGTATGTGGGTGTGTGAGTGAGTATGTGAGTGCCTCTGTGAATGGGTGTGTGAGTGGCTGTATGAGTGTGCAAGGGGGTGTGAGTAGTTTTCTGGGTCTCTGAGTGGGTGTGTCAGTGGCTGCATGGGTGTGTCAGTGGAGGTATGAGTGGTTGTGTGGATGTGTAAGTGGATGAGTGAATGTGTGACTGCATGTTGGAATGCCTGTACATGTGCATTACTGGGTAAGTGAGTGGTTGTATGGGAGGGTGAGTGCCTATGTGGGTCTGTGAGTGGGTGTGTGAGTGGTGTCCTGATTCTCTTAGTGGGTGTGTGAGTGACTTTGTGGATGTATGAGTGGTTGTGTAGGTGTATAAGCGGGTTTGTGAGTGAGTGAGTGGGTCTGTGAGTGGGTGAATTTTTTTTAAATTAGATTCTGGATCCGCGAATCCATCATGTATTTACATGGGAGCCACACTGAGCACTATTGTGGATCCGCTGATCTGTGAGCAATAAAATGCTTTTGGACAATTTCGTGCCCATGGTAGGGTCCATCACAGACCCCCTCCATCAGTCCCATTGGGTCAGGATACCTCTATTTTCCCCACTGGGAATCATGCCCTGATTCACAAAATGTCGGCCACAAATTTGCTCTCAGGTTGCAGCCAGCCAATCATGGCCTTAATGTTAGCATGTGGATCTGTGAATTCACTGAGGTGGATACGTGTCTCAAGATATATATATATGTATAAATATTTGTTCTTTAATAACTTCAAAAGTACTGAACAGATCTACACCAAAGGACAAAAAGGAATTTTTGTGGACCAAGATTTAGCTTTCTGCCAAATGTGGTGGAATTTCATTCAGCAGTTTGGGCTGCAGTCGTGTTTAAAATCCCTATGGGAAATTGCATGGGGAAAATACATTTTCAACCCCCTTTTTGTTGGCCCCCGCTTAACAAATCACCTCAAACTTTCTAGACAGCAGCTGGAGTGACTGGCAAACTAGTTTTGAAAATGTTGTGGAGATTTATCAAACAGCGCCATAGTTATTAGCGGAACCAAAAATGCCTTTCCTATGGAAAATAGAGGTCTAATTTATGAGGAATTGGTGTAGTGCAGCATCGAAAGTCTTCTTGCTGTGCTGCCCTACACCAATGTGAAAGGACACAAATGCACTGTTTTTATGAAATACGGTGCATTCCAGTCCTTTTCCCCTGTGCTGACTCAACATTTCCTGCTTGGCACTAATGTAGGCGCCCTTTCATCATAGTACAAGGTTGCCTTCATTGCAGGCAGGATTGTTTTGAGCAGGAAGGGGCACTTTTCTTCACAAAAACAATCCAGATAGGACTGTTCCTCTTTCTATTTGTACTACAGAACGCAGCACACATGGAAAGAGGAAACACAAGAGCCTAACTATAACGTCCCTTTAGACTTTGTTTTTTTAGTGAATTTCTATGTTTTTTAAATTCTATTTCCTTACTATAATGTTCCTGTAACCTTTAGTTTATTAAGTGAATTTCTAAGCTATTTTTTATTCTATTTCCTAACTATAACGTTCTGTAACATTTGTTTTGTTAATTGAATATATATGTGTGTGTGTGTGTGATTATGTGCACTTTAAATTATATATTAAATTCTATATATGCAAAGTCAACATTTTTGTGGTCGAACTTTTATCCATGATATTTTTGTACAGCAATATTTTTCTGCTTGGTATTTTGTTTTGTCATACAACCAAACCTTACATCTAGAATGGTCTTCTGGCTCCCTGCTGATGGCTTCATATCTTCCTGTAAATGTGAAGCACAATACATGAAAAGTTCTTGCATTTTTAGGGGTGCTTTTTTATACAGTATCACATAGGCAGTGGACGCTTCCACTTTTTTAGAAGCAAGAAACTAGAATGAATAAAAAGGCTGTGTTATTTTATGGCACACTATTAATAGGCTTAACAAATTTGCAGTTGTTATGGAGGATTTTTGTTTTTAGGAAAAACCTTTGTAAATGAACATTCACAACTGTCATCCATAGTCTTTCACGGAAGCTTTGGTTTTCTGTGCTTTAAGCATCTATAATTCTGCCCTGCCTTATCGCTTATTAATGAAAGTTTGCATTTTTTACTGATTGTGTACGAAAACAATTATATGAACAGCATTTTTTATACTGTTTTGTGAATTGATTGAATGGCAAAACCGCCAACCAGTGTATTGATATTAGACAAATAATTAGCAAAGTCTCAGGCAAGGATTCTGTTTCATCCTCAAGAGGATGGAGTTAAGATATTTATATTGGAAGTGACATTTTATCCCAGTCTTTCCACTCATGCACTGTGACAGTTTTTTTCCTCTGTCACAAATGGTAAGCAAGAAAGTTTTGGTTTGATGGATGATATGGACTCTTTCTCATCCTCCGAAAATGACATGTTGGCAGCTCTGAGTCACAGCCAGCAGCAAGACTTCCCTTGAGATGCACTTCATCCTGGGTTTACAGTCTTCTGAAATAAAGGACTCATCTTCATTCTAAGTGTTGGACCAGGCCCTTTTTGCAGGATTATCCCCAAACTGTTTGCCTTCCCCCTGTATTTTTTCTGACCTGTTTTTGTTGGCCTTAGGACTCTGGGCACTTTAACAATGTTGATCAGTGCTAAAGTGCATGTGCTCTCTCCTTTAAACTTGGTATGATTGATCCACATCTGTTTGGCATATTTAATGTACCTGTAAGTCCCTTGTACAGTGGGATCCTATATACCCAGGGCCTGTAAATTAAATGCCACTAATGGTCCTGCTGCTCGCTTGCACCACCCATGGAAGTAGACTTTCAAACCTGTGTGAGGCCTCTGCCACTGTAGCGCCTGAATGCACCCTTTACTGCTACCATGATCTGGCAGTTAAAGTTACTTTCAAAGGCCGAAACTCCCCTTTTACTACGTATAGGTCACCCATAAGGTAGACCCTGGGTAGCTTTACGGGTAGGGTGCTGTGTAGGGAAAAAGTTTGACATGTGCCTTTGTTGTGTGGCATGTCCTGGAAGTGACAAACAGCCTATTTGGTTTCTCACTGCTGTTCTCTGATATATGCTTCAGTGGTAATTTATGATCTGAAAGAAGTAGCGTTGCCATGTTTGGAACAGTGGTGATAAATCTTGCTTATTGATGAAAGTGGATTTTTCATTACTATTTTAGAAATGTCACTTATAGAAAGTGGACTAGACAGGGACTGCACTACTCATAAAACTCAAAACTGAGTAAAGAGCAAGTTAAACGTCATTTGTCTATTTAACCAAGCAGTGAGTTATATACATCATATAACCATCAATAATTATTTATGAATGGAGGTAACAAATCATCTTTTCTTCTTGTCAAAGTGTTAATTTATTCACACTTCTACCAAGATCAAAACAAGATCAAAAATTCATGTATGCAACATTCTATAGTACATATAGTATAGCTTGATCTTCCCAATGCATTTCGGGCGCAATGTTCGCCCTTCTTCAGGGGATATCTAGAAATGAAACATCAATCAGTCATATACAAAATTATTCACAAAGAACAAAAGTTTACGGAAGGCAATTCTGGCGTCACATGGGTCTTAAGACAAAATGGAAAAATGGGGAATTAAAATCACTGAGTTATATCACCAACGAGTTGGTGAAGATTCTGATAAGTGTGGGCAAAGAGGAGGTGTGGTCCCAGCAAAAGAGCAGCATAAATGAAAGCGAAGGAGTGAAAGACACCATGTGCAAATAAAGGTCGTCACACGTGAACGATGTACAAGCATCAAACCATCACCAAACCAGAAGGACAAATGAATACCTGAAAAAGCTAGAATCTCTAGAAATAATCCGGAGTTGTAAACAATGAGAGACACAATCTGAAGAAAATAAGGACTTGGTATTAACAAAGTCTTGAAAAATATAGTGCTATAATGTAAAGGGGGAACTGTTTGAGTGATGAAATCAACTTAAAAACGCTTACCGAGAATTATATCGGCCCTAGCGGACAATGGAAAACAGTCGATAACTGTATTAACAATGGCGCGTGAACAGCGCTATGATGGAAAAGGCAGAAACCTGCGGGTAACGAGTGAGAAGGGTTAAACACTACGATATGAACGCTAAACCGGGACAAATTAAAAGCTTTAAAAAACTACTGGACGAGTCGATTATGATACCTGGAGGTGGCTGAAAATATCTGCAAGGTTAGTCCGTCGGTTCATAGGGCAGCGAGTAGATCCGCACGTGGATTCCAGTTGAATACTAGTACACGAGTGGAAACAGCAGTGTGCGAAAGAGAAGAGGGGCTTATACACGAGAAAGACGGGGGCGGCCATGTTAAGTTGGGAAGTGAATTCAGTGGAAGACAAGTACAACGGAAACCGAAAGAAGACAAGAATGCAAACTAAGTAAAAAACAAAGTAAAAAACATGCAACAGTGTTGTGAAGAATAAGATGTTTGAGAAATTATTTAAGAGAAATAATCAAACACATCCTGCCTATTTACAATCTCCCGAAAAAATAAGTGTTCACGGGGCAAACATACTACCTGTTTATAAATTATATCGACAAAAATTACTGACAATAACTACTGACAATGACTCTGACCATAGAAACTTTTCTGTGGGCATCCTGCCTATTTACAATCTACAAAATGTAAAAAATGTAAAAAATGACGATTCGGAAATATATCTAACAAATAATGTCAAACAATGTCGTTACCCATTTAAAATATGATGAATGTGTAAGTGGATACCAGTGTATGTGTGAGAAAATGAAGTTTGACTCATCTCCTAGTGTAACGTGATCTGTCCTAACTATTTTATGTGTGCGTGTGCAAGTTAAAAACCCAAGAGTCCAATATCCTGTGTGTGGCTGAAGGCCCACGTGTATATTAAAAGAACAAATGATGGAACATGCAAAACTTTGAGTGGATGACAAATGAGGCCTGTGTGTGCTCTGATGTGAGATGGGGACTACTGTATCCCCCCCTTTTTTTTATTTAATGTCTACAGGAAGCATGCAAATTCAATTTTATCATTGAGACCCTTAGGACTCAAGGTATTGAGATACCGAATCCAAAAGGACTCCCTTTGTACAATAAATTTACTCATGTCGCGATCATTACAATGTTGAATGACTTCGATGACACTGAATTTGAGTTGAGGAATCGTGTGATGTAAATCACACCAATGACTAGCCAGTGGTGACGATATAGATCTGGTTCGAATACGGCTTTTGTGCTCCGTGATGCGAATGCGTACAGATCTCTCAGTTTTGCCTACATAATATAGGCCACAAGGGCATCGAATGATGTATATGACATTTGCAGTGTTACAATTTGCAGTGAAATTGAATTTAATAGGCTTACCCGACCAGGGGTGAGCCAAGGACACGCCTGTAATTACGTTATTGCAGTGTGAGCAATTGTGACATCTAGTCATCCCTTTGAATGTCACATCAATGTTAGGTTCTCGTTTTTTGAGAAGTTCCTTGAGATTGTTGGAGCGTTTGTATGCAAAAAGCGGTGGATTAGTGAACAAATTCCCAAAGTCTGGTTCACTCTGCAGAATGTCCCATCTATTAAGGATTGTTTTTTTGATAGCAGGAGAGAGGGTCGAGAATTTAGAAACATATACTTCCCTAGATTGAGGAGGTTTGATGCGTTTCTCAAGAAGTGATGATCGAGACACCTGGTTCAGGCGTTGAACTGAAGTTTCAATGAGTTTATTGGGATAACCACGTGCCAAGAAGCGAGTTTTGGTCTCTTCGAGGGTGGTGTGTAATTGTGCTTCATCAGAAGTGATGCGTTTAATTCTCAAGAATTGAGAATAAGGGAGATGGCGTTTCAATGAATGAGGGTGAAAACTGTCGTAGAGGAGCGTGTTATTACGATCTGTGGGTTTTTTGAACAAAGAGGTTACCAAATGGTTGGATGATACTTCTATATGTACATCAAGGTACGAGATTGAATGTTTATCCAATATATATGTGAACTGGATTCTAGGATTGAAATCATTTAGAGCTGCCAATTTTGATTCCAATACCTGTCTGTTACCTTGCCACATGATGAAAATATCATCAATATATCTGCGATATATGACCAGATGATCTGTCCATTCACTGTCATTAAGAATGTTCTCCTGTTCAAATTTCATCATATAGATGTTTGCGTAGCTGGGAGCTCCCGCAAAACCCATAGATGTTCCATGAGTTTGGAGGAAAAATTTATTTTTCCATGTGAAGTAACTGTGAAATAAACTAAAGTGCAAAAGTTCCAGAAGAAATTTTTTTTGTTTGCATGAATAGTGTCCATTTGGAGCAATGCCCATTCAATCGCCTCAATACCCTCAGAATGTGGGATTGAGGTGTATAAGGCAACAACGTCAACTGTGAGTAACCAAATGTCATCAAAACTCTGAAGATTAAGGTTATTGAGTGTTTTCAAAAAGTGTGTGGTGTCTTGTACATATGTGGTACCAGCCTGAACAAATGGTTGCAAGAAGTAATCCAAGTACCGGCCAATAGGGTCGTGGATAGAGTCACACCCTGACACTATCGGTCGCAATGGTGGATTGGTGAGAAGTTTGTGTATCTTAGGGAGTGCGTAGATGACTGGTCTACGGGGATGTTTTGTGTACAGAAAATCATATGTTTTGGTGTTAATCCACTCCATGTCTTTAGCATGTTTGAGAATGGTGATCAATATATCCTGGAATTCAGCAGTGGGGTCCGACTGTAATGGGATGTAAGTGGACTCATCAGACAACATTTCACTGATTGCGGATTCATAGAAACTAGTGTCCATTATAACCAGTGCACCACCTTTATCAGCCGCTTGAAATGTCAAGGAGGGGTTATTTCTCAAACTCTTCAATGCTGTTTTGTCCTGTAATGTTAGATTCTGATGTTTTTTCGATGGTGCACTGAGATGTAATAAATCATGTTTGACCAATGATTCAAAAGTGTCTAGCACTTTATGAGAAACAGGGGATACAAAGGTACTCTTGGGTTTAAACTCCTTGTACTCCATTTCACTAGTTGTCGGGGCAGAGACAATTTGGGTGGAAAAAAAGTATCGCAATCTTAGTTTCCTCATGAATTTATAGAATTCAACCTCTGATTGAAATGAGGTGGTATGGTAAGTGGGGACAAAAGATGTTCCCTTATTGAGAAAAGCGATTTGTGAATCTGACAAACTGGAGGAAGAGATGTTCACAACTAATGTTTTTTCTGTCTCCTGCCTGTGCTTTGTGTTTTTGTGCTTTCCACCACCTCTACGGGTTTTGGTGGAATTGGGTCGAGGGAAGATTGACTCGTCGGTGGACTGTTGGCTGCTGGGCTTGTTTCTAAAAAAGAAACCTTGGTGCTAGAGGTTGATGGAACTGCTGAAGTCCCTGACTCATTAACAATAGGTACTGGAGGTCTGTTTAAGCGGGTGTCGCTTACCGAAGCTACACTTTCCTCAGATGAAGCGTCTCCTGATTTAGCAAATGTGCGTTTGTGGGCGTACACTTCCGCCCAAGAATAAACTTCGTCGAGTTTATAATCAATAGTGTCCCGCCTAAACGTACGGACTTTACGTTCGTGAATTTCCTTAGCGTAACCGTCCAGCTTGTTGTTAATCGTTTCGAGGGAGTTTGACCAATCTTCTCCAGTCATATGTTTTTTCAAAGAATCTTGTAATTCAGAAATTTCCATTTCAAGGTCAGCCAAAACTTTTGAAAGTTCTTCCACAATCAATAAGATTAAGTCTAATGAGCATTTATTAAGTATTGAAAACCACTTTTCCATGAATTTTTTATTCATTTTAAACATCATAGGTCTGAGTGGGAGTCTCAGCCCTCTCGGGATCCTGCTGGCTTTGTGGTACTGTATTAAAGTAGTGGCATGCAATCGCTGATTAATTTCGCGACGCATCAAGTATTCCAGTTGTCGTAATTGCTGTGTGGTTGAACCCTGTGTGGCGTCGAATGTGCGAGCCTCCCGTATGAGTCCATATATTTCTTGTGCTTCAGTGTCAGTGTATACCTCAGTGTCCGCCTTGTTGGCGGTGAGATTAAGAATGTCCTCGAATGACATGTTTGAGTATGGTGCTACAGATAGCTGTTGAGGGTGGAAATGAATACACGAAATGTGGGGAAAGGAAACAGCTGGTGTGCACTCGGATAATAATAGTAATCCCAAATTAAGACGTTGTTCACAAACTTAAATAAGGCTTAGTGTGCTGACCCTGAGGTGGTTCCACCCACCACCTAAATTCAAAAGCGTAAGAGACTAGAGCGAAATGCACTAGACAGGGACTGCACTACTCATAAAACTCAAAACTGAGTAAAGAGCAAGTTAAACGTCATTTGTCTATTTAACCAAGCAGTGAGTTATATACATCATATAACCATCAATAATTATTTATGAATGGAGGTAACAAATCATCTTTTCTTCTTGTCAAAGTGTTAATTTATTCACACTTCTACCAAGATCAAAACAAGATCAAAAATTCATGTATGCAACATTCTATAGTACATATAGTATAGCTTGATCTTCCCAATGCATTTCGGGCGCAATGTTCGCCCTTCTTCAGGGGATATCTAGAAATGAAACATCAATCAGTCATATACAAAATTATTCACAAAGAACAAAAGTTTACGGAAGGCAATTCTGGCGTCACATGGGTCTTAAGACAAAATGGAAAAATGGGGAATTAAAATCACTGAGTTATATCACCAACGAGTTGGTGAAGATTCTGATAAGTGTGGGCAAAGAGGAGGTGTGGTCCCAGCAAAAGAGCAGCATAAATGAAAGCGAAGGAGTGAAAGACACCATGTGCAAATAAAGGTCGTCACACGTGAACGATGTACAAGCATCAAACCATCACCAAACCAGAAGGACAAATGAATACCTGAAAAAGCTAGAATCTCTAGAAATGATCCGGAGTTGTAAACAATGAGAGACACAATCTGAAGAAAATAAGGACTTGGTATTAACAAAGTCTTGAAAAATATAGTGCTATAATGTAAAGGGGGAACTGTTTGAGTGATGAAATCAACTTAAAAACGCTTACCGAGAATTATATCGGCCCTAGCGGACAATGGAAAACAGTCGATAACTGTATTAACAATGGCGCGGGAACAGCGCTATGATGGAGAAGCATTGGGAAGATCAAGCTATACTATATGTACTATAGAATGTTGCATACATGAATTTTTGATCTTGTTTTGATCTTGGTAGAAGTGTGAATAAATTAACACTTTGACAAGAAGAAAAGATGATTTGTTACCTCCATTCATAAATAATTATTGATGGTTATATGATGTATATAACTCACTGCTTGGTTAAATAGACAAATGACGTTTAACTTGCTCTTTACTCAGTTTTGAGTTTTATGAGTAGTGCAGTCCCTGTCTAGTGCATTTCGCTCTAGTCTCTTACGCTTTTGAATTTAGGTGGTGGGTGGAACCACCTCAGGGTCAGCACACTAAGCCTTATTTAAGTTTGTGAACAACGTCTTAATTTGGGATTACTATTATTATCCGAGTGCACACCAGCTGTTTCCTTTCCCCACTTATAGAAAGTGGACATTTCTGTGTGCTTATGACTCTTTATGCTTTGCAGCTTGACTCAAACCAACGTCTAGTTTAGACTGACAGTGGCCTGTTTTGTGCATTCACTCTAGACATTCACAGAGGGAGCTGAGGTATGCCCTGCATTTCCTGCTGGGTCTTTCTGAGCTAGAGCAGTGGGAGGAGTTGCCTCTGACACCTGAATAAGGGTGTGCCTGTCCTCCCACAATACTGTCTCCACCCCCCTGTAGTGTGTCTGGAGCCAGGGCTGGAATTGAATGGCGGTGTGTGCACTTCTAAAGTTTGTTTGAAGTTATATCCAGATCAAAGACACTTTTTGTAGAAGTATAAGGGTCTGAACCCATGATTTTAGACACCGCCTGGTACTTGTAACCAGATGCTGCTGGCTCTACATTTTGCACATTGCCAGGAGGAACTGCTGGGCTGTCAGGAGGAACCACCACTTGGACGTTGCTTTGCTGTACTGACCCACTAAGAAGGACTGCCTCTTCAACCTCAAAGGTCCCTGGGGCATATTCACAAGGACTTATCGCCACGTAATTTTATCGCCCTATTACCAAGCTGTTGCTAACAGCCGTTAGTGACAGTTTTTAGGCAAAAAACGTCTGTTATAGAGATTGCTACTTCTGTTAGTGATTATTATATGCAGGAGAGGCATTCCCAAGCAAAAACTCCCGCAAACAACACTACTCCATATTCACAAGGGGATCCTTGAACTTCTGAAGACCAAACAAACTGGCTCTAACTGCAGTTAGAGCAAGTTACTTAAGACCAGAAAAAAGCTGGTCTTAAAAATGGGGATAACTCTTGGAGCCACATCTCAGCATGTTTTAGTGCTGGACAGCGCTGCAAACAATGTGGCAGCGCTGCCCTGCGACAAAACTACAGTGCAGGAATACACACCATCAATAAGATAGTGCGCATTCCTGGGCCCCAGTCATGAAAAATGTTGCAGCGCTGCAACAAGACAGCATTGCAACACTTCTCACTACGCTCTTCTTGCGACAGCATGGATGCACTGTATTCACTTGACAGCGCTCCATGATGCAAGTAATGACAGGTGCGTCAGGAATACTGACGTATCTGTCCGTGATAAAGTCACACATTGCTGCAGTCATGTCAGAACCATGACGCAACTCCAGCAATGCATGGGGCCAGCCTATCCCTGTGGCACTGCATCGCCCTCACGCCTGCCATCAGGCGCCCATATGTCGGAGCTGTTGGAGATCCATTGGTGGTGGTTGCGCGCTGCGGTGTTATCGTTTGGAAGCATTGGCGGAGTGTTGTTGCGGAGAGTGGACGTGATGTTCTTCAGTGGCCTTGATCCAGCTGCGAGGGGGTGCGATGGTGGCGTCTAGTGGGCAAGGTGAAGAGGTGATGTTACCAATGATGGTCCGACCAAGAGAGTCTGGTGTTGTGGCTGTAGTTGAAGTTCCTGCTGGCGGCGGTGATGTGCTCGACCGTGTGTCCTGCTATGTCGCTTGTTGAGGTGACTTGCTGCTTGTGTCTGATGTAGGGGACCTTCCCCAGGAGGGGGTGGTGTCCTGGTCACTAGGGTTGTCCAGGTGGAACTTGAGTTCACCGAGTAGGATGTCGTCGGTGGATGGGAGACCCTGGGGTGCAATGAGGTCTACAATGGTATTGGAGAATGGGGGGCCATGGCTCGGGGGGCCTGCACATGAGGGTGCCACAGAGGATTCGCTTGGGATTGGCCCGGATCTGAGAGTTGAGGTGGTCCATGGTCATCCTTGGGTCATTAGAGTGCGTGGTCAGTCGGAGTGTGCTTCTGTAGGTGATGGCAATGCCACCTCCTTGATGGCCGGGGTGCTCCTTGTGGGCGATACTGCAGCTGTCAGTGATGGCGATGGCGATGTCTGGTCCAGAGCAGAGGTTGGTCCTGGCAGGCGAGGTGGCGTCCAGGGTTGATGGTGAGGAGGGTGCTGGCATTATAGCGATGGAGTGTTCAAGAGGAAGGCTCCTTGGTGCAGAGCGTGGTCCAGGGGCAGACGGACGCAAGCGGCGTAGCCTATGGGTTGCCTTTGGCATGGGAGATGACCATTACAACGCAGGAAGTACATCGTCAACAACGCAACTCCAACAACGCAGATGCCTTTACATCGGATTTGACTACAACGCATTATGAGGTCAGTAATGGGGTAATGTAAAGTTTTTCAGGTGGGTATTGGTTTCGGATGTAAAATATGAAAATTGGGGTGTGTGTTGGGGTAAAATATGGAATTTGGGGTGTGTTTTGGGGTAAAATATGGAATTTGGGGGGGGTTTGGTAAAATATGGAATTTGGGGGGTGTGTTGGGGTAAAATATGAAAATTGGGGGGGTGTTTTGGGGTAAAATATGAAATTTGGGGTAAAATATGAAATTTGGGGGGTGTTTTGGGGGTATAATATGGAAATTGGGAGGTGTTTTGGGGTATAATATGGAAATTGGAGTGTGCATTTGGGTCAAATTTGATTTTTGGGTGTGTTATGGGGGCTCAAAATGGAATTCCAGGGTTCACGGTTTGGTTTGGGGTGCAAAGGTTAGTTTTGGGTTGCATTCACTGATGTGAGAATAGTGATATTGATGTCTCCGCTATGCATACCTACTCTACTGTTGCAATGTGCCTAGTATTAGTATGCATGGGAATAGAATGCAATGTTATGACATGCGTCGCAACCACATATTTTCCTTTGGCACACGGGTGGTACGCCCGCTGTGCATGGGCGCACAGTGGCCGCCATTGAGAAGTGCTGGTGGGACTGGACAGCTGTGAGGTGGTAGACGTAGGAAAGAACACTGGATGGGGCGTGGATATGTGTGTGAGCGGGTGTTGTAAAAATTTTAATAAGGGAAGTCTTACCTCGAAGCCGGGTCCCGTGTCTTTGCTGCTCCTGTTCTCCTGCGTCTGCTTCCAGGAACAGGAATTAGGAAGCCAGGCTCCCTCCCCTGAGCCAATCACAATGCTGCGATGCAGCGGTGGGATTGGTAAGTGGCAACTGGACAAGGCATTCAGCCAGGGGCTGGAGGGGTGGGCATGTTCTCCATGCAGGCTGTAATGAAGCGTGCATCATGAACAGGGAAGTGCGTATGACTGCTTGGGCGAACTGAGTAGGCCGACCAAACAGTCACTGGGCACTTGAGTGGGCATGCCAATCTGCCCATGCCTTTCCCTGTGCTTGGTGCTGTTCTTACCACCCTCCCACCTGCAAGGGAAACTTAGCACGGTTACATCAGTAAGTTATCATCATGTGATGATTGTTCCTCCTCTGCACTGCTTGAAAGCAGTTGGGCGACGCTCTTCCGCCATAGCGGATGAGCCGACACTGGGGGTGCGTCATCTATGTGTGCTAGGCCTGGGGGAGTCGACCCCCAGGCATCCTGCGCTACACGTCCCACCTTCTCCTTACCTGGACACTGACACCGTGGCGCAATCCACTGCACTCTCTCCAAATCTGTGACTCAACCAGCAGGAGCCTCGGCCAGGAGGGATTTCACAAGCCTGGGCACAGCAGTCGCCGCCAAGCCCACAGGTGAACCTCCCGATGCAGTTGATGCAGCAGGGCCCCCTTAAGCATGAAGTTGCAGCACTCATGACACACAAGTTTGGCGCAGCCTAGGGGCTTCACCCTTCACAGTGTCCGGCCAACCCAACATCATCCGGCCTGTGATGCAGAGAGGCAGCACCCACCGTTGGCAATCCCCTCCGTGCACCCCAGTGTAGTGATGGATCATAGCATGTGATGAAAACCTCCCTACGTTGGAGCGCAGGAGCGCCTCTACTATTAACAGCTCCAAGGTGCACAAGGCGGTCTTCTCACACAGGTCAGCAACGTGTCTTCATGCGACCTGCCAGACTTCACCATCAGGTACAGGCAATCATCACGCCTCAATGTCTACTGCCATGGCTCATCGACTCCACAGCTCCTCCGCATCCCACACCAGGCTCCAGGCGCAGGTCCAGCGAGGCATCCAGGCTCCAGGCGCAGGTCCAGTGAGGCATCCAGGCTCCAGGCGCAGGTCCAGCGAGGCATCCAGGCTCCAGGTGCAGGTCCAGCGAGGCATCAAGGCTCTCATCCTGGTCATCCTAGATGTTGGCTGGCTTGCAGGGGTTGTTCCATTCTGCAGTTTATTGTTTTTTATGCCTATTTTATAATGGCGGGTGACTGATAGGCAATTTTTTAGAGACAAAAAAACTCACTCTGGGCTGACTAGTGTGAGTTTTTTTGCCGCTAATGGGCCTATCGGTAGTTATCACCCGCTGACGCCGGATTTCCTATTGCCATCCCGCTGATGTTAGCTGCAGTTTTCACTGCCGTTCCCTGATACTATCGCCATGTAGCGACAGCTTGGTAATACATCGCTAACATGGCGATAGTTTTCAGGGTTAGGCGGCGATAAAAAAACTGCCGCTAACCGGCATTTGCTGTAGGTATCGCCGGTCCTTGGGAATATCCCCCCCTATGTGCTGGACTGCTACCTCTACTCCTGCTTTGGTGCCCCCAGGGATTTCACAGGGTTATGTGGCCTGCCCTGTGTTTTTGAAAACTTAGCGCCTGGTGAGCACTTAATTTCTTTGGTTCTTTGCCACAAGAAAAGCGAATGGTGAGCACTTGATTTGTATTTCGTTTTGGGTCAGGGCGAGAAGCACGGGTCAGGGCAAGAAGCGCACGGTGAGTGCTTTGTTCTAAACATATCTGAAGCTCCCTGTGGTTTTTAATCAGAACATGGGGAGCGATTCTGTTTCTAAAGCTCCGAGCACATGTTGAAAAGCTCCTACTCGTAGCCTGTTTGTGTCTTCGTGCACCACTCTTTGACCGCGCTGAAGGAAGCCCCGGCTCTGGAGTCCAGCATCGCCTAGCAAGGCTGATGTCACATCTGGTCGAGGCCCAGTCTTCGAATCGGAGATCCTCGCAGAAGATGCCATGACTGCCCCGTCTCTGGTGAGCCCGGCATGTTGAGGGGTGGATTTCATCCCTGAGAGACACATTTGAGGCTTTTTCTGGTGGCAGCCCGGAAGCCTCTCCCCAAAGCAAGGTTTTGCGAGGGAAGGGCACTTTCCGTGCCAGCAAAGCCACCCTGTGATCCTTAGGCGGGCAGCTACATGGGAAGTCTGTTGTTGCCTATGCTGTGAGTGCAATGAAGGGCTCCAGACGGGCCCAAGTCTAAGACCATTCAAGGCTAACACTGCACCCCGACCCCACACTGAAGCAGTCTTATCATTTAGGGCTTTCCTTGGTAGCCCCATACCCGTGCTGGCATTGCTGCCTCGGGTGATCCAAAGGCGGGGGACGAGTGAAGAGTGTGTGTACCCCTGCCTCTTCTTGTGGCATACCTTTTGGAGGGGCACTTGTTCTTTTGTGGAAATTGTGGGGCAAGCCCTTGATGGGGGCCCCAGCTTAGGGTTGGGCGTATGCAGGGAAATCTGCTGCATTCACTGTACTTGTTATAGTAGGGGCGCAGCTGCTTCTGCTTTTTACTGGGGCCAAAAGAAGTTATCGCATTCAATCAATCACTCAATCAATCAATTTATATAGTGCGCTACTTGCCCGTGAGGGTCTCAAGGCACTGAGGGGGGCTAACAGCTACCGCTCAAACAGCCAGGTCTTGAAAAGTCTTCTGAAGGCCAGCAGGTCCGGGGTCTGACGCAGATGGGTGGGGAGGGTGTTCCATGTCTTGGCGGCGAGGTAGGAGAAGGATCTGCTGCCGGTGGTTGTTCTGTGTATGCGTTGGACGGTGGCGAGGGAGAGGTTGGCGGAGCAAAGCTGGCGATTTGGGGTGTAGAAGGCGAGATGCTTGTTGAGGAATACTGGTCCGGCGTTGTGGAGTGCTTTGTGAGCTTGGGTGAGGAGCTTGAAGGTGATCCTCTTGTTGACAGGGAGCCAGTGCAGGTCCTTCAGGCGGCCAGTGATGTGGGAGTGGCGGGGGATGCCGAGGACGAGGCGCGCGGAGGCATTCTGTATACCTAGAATAGGCACGCAGATGCACTGTGGCCTAGAATTTCATAATGACATCTGAAGTGAAGTGAAGTATGGTGATTTATGTGCAATGATGTTTGGTGACGTGCTTTTTCTTCCTAACATTCCTGCTGCATTGTATTCCCTGATTTATAGTTTATGTCATTTTATGCCTTACAATGGCAGGGTAACAATTATTATTTTAGGACCTGCATAATATGTACAGTGATGGTGTGCAACATATAAGTCTTTACTTAATTGCACTATTTGTGATGTTATGTCATTGTCTAGTTGGCAAGGTGACAAGGTGATATATGTGGTTTTTGGTCTATGTGTTATACACAACATATGATATATTATTATATAATATTGTGTGGAGTCTCTTTTGTGGTGTATTTATTGTGTCACTGGTGTGTATGTGTGTGTGTTGCACAAACACTTTACACATTGCTTCTGGGATAAGCTTGAATGCTCGTGCAAGCTACCAAGGGTGTTGAGCAGGGGTTATCTTGGGTGAGTAACTCCCTTACCCTGACTAGAGTGGTGGGTTCTGCCTGGCTTAGGTGCATACCCTAGCTAACCCGAAGCCCCATTTCTAATACTTAGAGACTGGATCTGCCTGGAAAAGGGAAAAGGCTTTTTGGAGGAAAAGACTCTTCCTGCTATGGCCTTTGCCTAGGACCTCACACCTTACCCATGGCCTCTTGAATGATTCCTCTCATCCTTTGTTTAGACACATCAGATGAAAAATATTACATTTTCTTTAACCTCAAAGGCTGATTGGTGTAACCCCTCACAACTCCTATGAAGTTCCGTGAAATAGCAGATCACTATTATGTCATGTAAACTGAATTCCCTGTAAATAGTTATGTTATGTAAATTTGTAAAGTGCATCATCATCCACAAGAGAATCCTGGCACTGAGATGTGTGTGCCTACTCTTGCCTATGATAGGTTGTTTAATTGAAAAGCCAGGTTTTCTGCTTCTTGTAGAATTCGAGAAGAGAGGAGGAGGCTGTGCTGTGGAGTCTGATGCCATATCACTCTTTAACAGCGATTTAAGAGAATACGCATTCTCCTGATCTGGTTATGTGTATGCGTTTGATATGTGAGTAGGAGTCCTATGGAACGGAGGTGTCTGGGTGGTTGGTGAAAGGGAATGCAACGGTTCAGGTATGTGAGGCCTGAGTTATATAGTGCCTTGAATGTGTGTGTGAGGAATTGAGTGCGTTTGTGTATTGGAAGCCAGTGTAGTTCCCTGAGGTGTGGTGTGATGGGAGTTCTGTGTGGGAGGTTGAGGATGAGTATGCTGCTGATTTCTGGATGGTTTGTAGTCTTCTAGTGATGTGCTTGGTGATCCCTGCATAGAGGGTGTTCCCATGGTCCAACTTGCTGGTGACAAGGGCATGAGTAATAGTCTTTTTAGTGCTGCTTGGTAGCCATTTGAAGCTCTTCCTCAGCATCTTCAGGGTGTTGAAGCAAGATTCAGGGATGGCGTTGACTTGTGCGGTCGTGTCCAGTTTGCCATTGATGATTATTCTGAGGTTCCTGGTGTTTGTTCTGGCTATGGGTGTGGATCCGCCCACCAGTTGGAGTCCCATGGATAAGTGTTCTTGCCGAGGATCACTACTTGGTCTTGTTGGTGTTGAGCTTGAGACAGTTGGCTTTCATCCAGTTAGATTCTTCGGTCATGCAAGCGTCAAACAGGTTTCTTGTGTTGGGGGTCTTGTCAGAGAGTGAGAGGATGAGTTTCATGTTGCCTGCATACAAAAGGATGCTGATGTTGTTTGGGCAGATGAAGTTGGCCAGAGGGATCATGTATGAGGGGAAGAGCGTGGGCCTAAGCAATAGACTTTGAGGCACTTTGCAGATGAGTTTGCGGGCTTCTGAGGAATAAAGTGCCAGGCAGACAGCTTGTGTTCTATCCATTAAAAAGGAGCAGATCCAGCAGAGAGTGGGTCCTTGAATACCAATCATGTACTGATGAGTATAGGATGTGAGACCATGTCAAATGCTGCTGAGAGGTCTTGGAGAATGAAGGCTGCTGCTTCTCCTCTGTCAAGAATCATGCAGATGTCATCTGTGGTGGCGATGAATACTGTTTCTGTATTGTAATCAAACCAGAATCTGGGTTGTGTGGTGTTGAGGAGCTGGTGGTGGATGAGGGAGTCATGAGGGGTTGGTGGATGAGTTTGTCTGAGACCTTTGCCAGGCATGGTAGGAGGAAGTTGAGTCTGTACTTGGAAAGCATGGCTGGGTCGGCGCAGATGGTTTCTTCAGCAGGAGAGTGACATTGGCATGTTTCCAGGTGTCTGGGAATGTGGCTGAGTCGATGGAGGAATTGAGGATGGGTATTAGCCCTTTGCTGATTGGTAGGAGTCCTTTGGTGAAGGTGTGGTGGGGGCAAGGAGGGGCATTGTGTTTCTCCAGCCATTCAGGGTTGTTTTGGAACAGCTCACCTCTGTCTTTTCATTCTTGCTCCAATCTGACTCCAACCAGTCCAAAGTTTCTTAAAGCACTTCTGTTGTAATTGTAGCTGCAGTTACGGCAAAAGTGCCTAAAGACACATTGTGGGATTTTTACTGTGCAATGTAACTGACATGATTCGGTGAGTCACTCTGCTTGCTCCCCATTGATAGTAGATTGGATGATTGGAAAATTACGAATCAGAAGAACCCTCATCCATATGCCTCTGCTTTTCACCATGCTTTAAGGCAGATGTATGCGTGAACCACCCATGTCAAACATGATTACTTTATAAGCCATCATAGAGTCCTTGAGTGAATATTCAGCTACATTAGAAGTCATTTTCACATCGTCAGACATCATCAAGCTCTTGAAGTTGTCACCAAAGTTTAAAACTGAAGACTTCAGGATGATTTAAAAATGAGTATCTGATTACTTCATAGGATCCAATTTTTCTTCATGACTTAACAAGCATTTGCAATGCAATAGGTCTCGCATTTAAGCGAGTTTGAACTATTGGCATTGTAATGACAATGCATTTTATTTATGTTTTGTTTTTTAAAACATATATAAAAGGCATTGTCATTTATAATGCCAATAGCTTAAACTCGCATAAATGTGAAACCTATTGCATTGCATTGCGTGCACATCGGCTGTCCGGGCTAGTGCACATCTCCTGTCCCCCTTCGGCAACCAAGTCGACAACAATAGATCTTGCCAATACATCTTACATAGACAATCCATACACACAGACACGTGACCACATACACAAACACACACAGAAATACACACAGGTGTACACACACGCATAGGCACTGCCCCCTACACAAGAGTAAACAGATATACTTTTATACACAGACAGATAAGCAACTCGAGGCACAACAGACACAAGCACAAAAGTACACATGGAATGGAAGCCCACAAATACAGAAAATGACAACATGCGCACACATATACCCACACACCTGCAACTTACTGTTGTGAAAGCAGATTTACAGGCACACGCGCACAAGCATCAGTTTACACAAAGTTGTACCAATGCACATGCCTAAACACATACACATTGACACACAACCATGGACACACAAAGAAATAGCTGCATACGCAAGTATAAACAAATATAGAGACATACACCCAGACGGCACAGGCATAAAGACACAGGTCTACATTGGCACACCGATGCATACACATACATGCACTAGCAAAAATACACCACCTACCAACTTACAGACACATCCTATATACAAACAACTCCATATGTACTTATTTGTACACATTAATACACCAAGAAATACACAGATACACAAGCACTTATGCACATGTCAAAACATACAAACACAAATGTACACATACAGACTTGTACTCAAAGACTTACACACTTGACCATGGGCAAACACAAGCATAGACGCATACGCAGGCACAAACGCACACAGACTCACAGGCACACAGACTCACATACACACAGACTCATAGATCCAGACACACCATCCAACACACTGATCCACACGGCACGCACATACAATCACACATGCACAGACACACACAGACTCACAGATCAAGACACACACCATCAGACAGACGCACAGCCACACTCACAGAGTCAGGTGTCAATACAAGCCTGGTGGAAGAAATGGCTGTGGAGAGAAATAAGGATAAAGATACATATAACCATAAAGAAACAACAAAACGTAATACTGGAAAGCAAGCACCCATGCAACTGGTATCGAACCCTTCCAGTGTCACCCTTCCACATCGCTCCCCAGAATTGTTTTAAACATAAAAGTACATCATACGGACTAGCAGCTCCTTTTATGATCGTGCTAAATCCTGAACGGTCCTGATCCTGTCCTCCCTGCTTGTGGAGGCACCCCTACACCACCACCACCAACTCTCGGTTGTCAGGAACGGTGACCGGGTGAGCGCAACATGCTCTCCCACTCATACAACAATCCCACCACCCACCACTGACAAGAAAAAAACACTGAGTTCCTCTGCCGCATCACTGCACAGCTGGTGTTACTGAGGGACAAGACCTCCGCAGCTATGACACACTGAGAGTGCAAGCCCAACTTCCCTGATTGCCTCATCGCAGCCCACAGCTTTGTTTCGGAAAACAGATGCATAAACCAAGTGCGGCCGCTAAAGTTTGCGTACCGCGCTCCAAAATAATTAAATAAATAAACAAACGCAAATGCAACAATACAAGCCCGGTGTTAGAAATGGCTGCGGAGAGAAATAAGCATAAAGATACTTATAACTATTAGGAAACAACAAAACGTAATACTAGAAAGCAAGCACCCATGTAACTGGTATTGAACCCTTCCAGTGCCACCCTTCCTCATCGCTCCCCAGAATCGTTTTAAACATCAAAGTACATCATACGGACTTACAACATACGGATTTGGATCATGCTAAGTGAATGTTAAGAGACGCCGTGCGTGTGCCCATCTGCTGTCGGGGGCAAGCTGATAGAGACGCCTTGAGCTCGAGAGCACAAAAGTGAAAACGTGCAGTGGGAGTGCTTGATAGTGAAGAGACGCCATGCACGTGCCCATCTGCTGTCCGGGGGCAAGCTGATAGAGACGCCGTGAGCATGCACGTCGGCTGTCCGGGCAAGTGCACATCTCCTGTCCCCCTTCGGCAACCAAGTCGGCGGCAATAGATCTCACCAAGGCAAGCAGCGCATGCGCTGCGTCGCTAGGCGAGGCCTAAAAATGCTCATCCGATGACTCCACAAGTTTCATTTCTTTTTAACATTATGAAATTGTTCCTGATATTTTGAGGATGATTAGCTGACTGAATATATGTTGATACTTCGCAAACTAAAACAACACATACTTTTACAACGTTGTTTTTAGTTCGCAAGTACCATTACAACACATTTCTTTATAATGCATAGCATTACTTCGCAAGTGCTTTGAAATGCATATAAAATGTCTTTTCAATGTATCTCAATTCCCGCATACTTTTACAACGCATTTTTATTTAAATAACCCCCAACACCACGCTAATTTCTACATCCATTAACACTACCCTGCATAACACATACTCCACAACACTACCCTAACCCCTCAAACAATTCCCCCGCACGACCCTCCCCCTTCCACCAATCCGGTCCCTACATGCAAACACTACCCTGCACGACCCCCCAATGCTGGAGCAGGGTTTTCTGATGAAAATCTATTGGGTTTTTAAGCTCTGGTTTGTCTATTTGTCATAATTAAAATTACTAATTAATAATCACTAATTATTTGTTTTGTGTATATGTTTAAACTTATCAACGTGAGCTAATGAAAAGAAAACCAACACGGGGAAATGCTTTCGTATTGCTATTTAATAAATGTGCATGTTTTATTAAATAAACGTTGCTGAGTGCTGTTTATTTTAAAGCACGAAACGCTTTTGAATTAATGCTTTTCTGTGTTGCAAAAGCTAGATAATTACATACACATAAGGGTATTAGTGGGGTTAACACTGTTTAATCACTATGCTGTGGTAACGTTGTTTTTTGTCTCTTTTAATTAAGATGGTCCATTTTGGCCTAGCGTAAAATGTCCGCCGTTTGCAGCCTGGCCTCGAGTGAAAGATTTGTGATGAGAGGGCCTTGCTGAATATGGTTGAATCATCTGACCACAGTCTTCGCCTGGTTAAAACTTTCCGTGAGGACAGTAGCAGTGCTGGGCAAGTCTCCAAGAACCAAGAAATGTTTGAATAGCCTTGGAGGACAAAGGAGCCATAAAGAATTAACTGAATGGACTCTGAAGTCATCGTGTTAGCTGTGAGGAAATGTGGATGTTAAAGGATACATTTTTTTAGTTCCTGTTCTGTCTTTTTATTTTTGTGATTTTTCTTGAGCGGAGATTTTCCAAATGTAGCGATGCTACATCCTTTCCTGCTCGCTCTGCTCAGCGGTTCGGCGGACGTGTAGAACATTTAATGTTTCTATAATATTGCAAGTTTCATTATAAATATTGTTAGCCTAGAGAGGGTGGGAGGTCACTTTGCCACTTCTTCCCAAACCTGCGTTGGTGAGGATCGATGCTGTGAGGACGATGACTCGGGAGACTTCTACTGAGAGACTTGTCCTGATGACCCATTCTGACATTTAGCTAGAATAGGTAATTATGAGAAAATGATTTATTCTGATTAATTTCTTTGACTAATTTTAGATAAAGAATCATAATTTTAAATACAGTGTTGGTGATTATTTCTTGTCAATTATTGAGTACTCTATTTGATTATTGTTGTATAGATTGTTTAGATTATGACTCAGGACAATTACAATAACTAGGTCTTATCGACCTCAGTGTAGATGTGGGGTGTTTAGGAGGTTTCCTTCCACAGGTTCAATGCTGGTGGAGTATTTGAGTGTATGTTAGTGAAATGGGCCCTAGTGTATGGTGAGTGTATGTGCGTGCAACTGTGAAATTACTCTATCCGTGGAAGTAGGGAGATTTTGTTCACCCCAATCTGCATCAAGTTCCTGGTAGCAGAGGATGGTTATTGATGATTGTCTTGATCTGATTAGATTGCTTGTACATTAGCTTATTGATTATTGAATATTGATTGATGTTGGTATATGTACTAATACTATATGTTGGAGTCGTCATGTTGAGTTATATGTAGTGCTTCTGGAACTTGGGAGCTAGTAGCAGTTCCGTAGTAGGGCAGAGGGAAGTATATCTTGCTCTCGGGAAAGACGGGATTGTTGGTCCTGTATGTATGCAGGAAAAGAAAACGTGTGACAATTGAAGTTGCGCGTCACATTGTCTGGGTTCGGAATCAGTGACATTGTCGTATGTTACTATTAGAAATATTTCTGGTATATAAGGAGTGCGTATGGTAGTGAAGGTTATCTGTGAAACTCTGGTTTTAAGTCCCAGGGATCCGTAAGGTTCGCCGTTAAAGCTTATTGCGGGAGAAGTAATAGGTATTCTCTGAGCTTGTTTGAGAAACTGGGTAGAGGTAAGCTGCTTGGTTAATGTGTGTTATAATTCTGTAGTAGAGCAGATTGTTCGCTGTTCTCAGGAAAAGCAGGATTCTGTGTGTATGTACTATATTTTCTTGTATGAATGTGCGTGAATGCTCATATTTAGTTGATTGTAAGACTCTTTGGACAAGTCCTAGAGGAAACAATTAATGAATATATGTTAGAAGGGCAGAGTAGAGGGATGTGCTACTGTGTCAATGGGATTTTTGTGAAATAGATTTTCTTTACTATTCTGTGGTTAGCGAAGCAGACAATGGAGATGTTTATATGTTGTAACTAATAGATTTTGTAGAAATTTGACACGGAGTCTACTGAGAAATTTTGTAAAGGAGGGGTAGACGAGTGACAAGAGACAGGAGACAGAAGCGACTGCAGCGACTGCTGACGTCAAACAGACCGCGCTCTGATTGGATATTAGATCAGAACAGTGCTCGCGCTGAGATTGGTGCGTTGGTGTGAGCCGCGCTAGGATTGGAAGAGCTATTCTAGTGACTTAAACGCTTCAGGATTGGTGCGTTAGTGTGAGTCGCGCTGTTATTGGTTTTAAAAAATCATATTGTGCAGTTGTATTACGGAAGAGATTAGAGAGTTTTGGTAAACGTTAAAATGTATTACCAAGAAGAGAAAAAGAAAAAATCTTTGTTCAGAAAGATTAAAAATTGGTTCGACAAGGATAAAGATGTTAAAACGAGAGAGGGTGAATTGTTACCTCCATCGAAAACGCCTGCATCCTTCATGGCTGCGAGATATGGGTATCATACCTGTATATGGTTGGAAAATTGGGTTAGGTATACCAAGGAAGATGGAGTTTTAGCATTTCCAGAACATGGTTCATTTAATCTGGCCGTGTTGAAAAATTTACGGGAAAAGATGTTATGTCTTGACCCAAGACCAAGGCCGACACAGTTCGAGGCTTTAGTGGAATGGGAAGAGGAAGTGCATGAGCGAGAGAAACAGAGGTCTGGAGGCA
This sequence comes from Triturus cristatus, assembly GCF_964204655.1. Classification (NCBI taxonomy): domain Eukaryota; kingdom Metazoa; phylum Chordata; class Amphibia; order Caudata; family Salamandridae; genus Triturus; species Triturus cristatus. The sequence continues at coordinate 155,568,022 of NC_140580.1, forward strand.
ACTATAGGTACATGTTCGGGAGGAGACATGGTCGTGAAACTCATCATGATCGAATGACGAGATGGCGAGATGCTAGTATGTCAGAGGGATTATATCCTATGAGAACAGTTGAAGAGGGAACAGAAAGGGTTCCTGAGGCAGAAGTGAGGCAGAATTGAGAAGATATGGAGTTAATGGATATGAGGATGAGGTTTTAAATGACATGATTTACAAAAGACCACCTCCATATAGACCGGAACCAGAAGAGAGTACACCAGTTGTTTCTCCGATAAGAGATACAGTGCGTATCATTAAGATAGAAATTGTGACACCTGAGTTAAGAAGTGGTAATCCTTTCAGGGAAAGAGAGAATAGAAGCAGTGGCGAAAATACGAGAGAATTAGCCAGAACTACATCGGAGTTGACTGAAAAAATCAAAGAACTGACAAAGAATCTAGACGCTGTTACGGTACCCGTAACCATAGGTCCGGTTATGCCTGTTTTTGACAAGCAGAGGACGGGTGAGAATGGTTTGGTTATTCCATATATTGGGAATAGATTGACAAGTTTGGCTGGTCCTTCAGGAGATTCAGGAAAAAGGGCAGGAAAATTCAGACATGACACATGTAGTGAAGGATTAGAGGTACAGTCTAATTCAGGACTGGATGCTGGTGAAGCTAGTTGTTCAGGGATGCCAATTTTAGAACCGCAGAAGAAAGTGGTTCCAGTGAGAAAATCTACTGAAATAACAGCTGAAGATTTGAATGAATGGATGAAAGTTCTTCAAAAGAGGGATAAAGATTCACAAGCAATTGATGTTGCTAGGTTACGTGTAGAATTAGAAGAGCTTGTTGCAGGGACAGTTCCAACAGAAATTCTAAAAAATCATCATGATGGTGAATTGTTGTTTATGTGTAAAAATATCACCTGGAGAGCGAGAAATACACATGACAGATTAAGAGCAATAGCAAATGACTATGGAGTTGACATTGATAAAGTGAAAGTTTTGCAAAAGTCTTACAGGATGGATTTCACAGATAAAGATATTGAAAATTTGAATGGTACTGGTAGAACAGGACAGATTAAAGAGAACAGGAGCACCAGATCCAGAAGTAATGAGAAAATATGAGCAGGTGATCGTATACCTGAAAAATAAAGTACCTCCAAAAGAGACAGACTGGGTTAAAATAGATCGAACACATCAGGAAGCCAAAGAATCAGTTCATGCTTTTTACGAGAGGCTGATACTGGCGTTTAAACAATTCAGTGGAGATGAACACCTGGGTGACAAGGATTTGAGTCATTTTGTATACAGATTTGTATATGGCCTGAGACCTGAGATTAGTGAAAGAATTCGTGAGCATACTGTGGATTGGCAGAGTAAGAAAATAGATGAGATTCTGAGACATGCAAAATACTTCAGTGATGAGATTGAAGCAAAACAGAGAAAGCTGAAAGAGAAAGCAATGTGGGCACAAGTAAAAGTAGCGGAAAGACAGGAAGCACAGTTGGTGGAACAGGCGAATAATGCAGGAAATAATGCAGGGAATAGACCTAGGTATGCAGGGAAAGGAAAGGGGAATCTTGAGGAAGCTAAAAAAAAGTTCCCATGTCACAACTGTGGCCAACTGGGACATTGGAGATCTGAGTGTACCAATCTACCATTAGTGAATAATGAGGGAAAATCCTTAAATCAACAGGTGCAGAACGAGGGGAATAATCAACAGCAGCAACAACAGAAAGTTGTGAGACAGCAGAGTCAAGAGCCAAAACCGCCCTTGCCGCAGAATAGAGGATCACAAACATATAATCCGGATTCGGGATTCTACAATGATGAGCAGGTAAACAAACCAAGGCGTTCTAACCAGGTACAACAGTACTTGTTAAAGAATGAAGGGAGTGAGTCTGAGGGTGATTATTGACGGTGCCGAAGAGAGGAGGAAGAGTGCATACTTGGTGCAACTCTAGAAATAGACCAGGCAGGACCATTTGTGGATGGAAAAATAAATGAAGAAGGTGTTACTTTTTTAGTAGACACAGGTGCGACAAGATCAACTGTCAGGTCAACAGATATTAGAAATCTTCCTCTCTCGGATGAAGCAATCCAAGTAGTTGGTGTAGCCAATACACAAATCAGGACACGTCTTACTGAACCAGTAAGAGTACAAATAGGGAAATTTTCAGACATGCACAGATTTATCGTCTGTGACACAAGTCCAGTGAACCTGTTAGGTAGGGATCTACTTTGTAAAATGAATTGTACTATTTTTTGTACACCGGATGGAATAGCTTTTGAAACACCAGATGAGGATGTTTTGTACCGAATGACTCTAGAAAATAGAGAAAGTGAGTTAATTGGTGCATATGCTGTGTTTGATCCGGAGGATTTGCCTCAAGAACTGAGAGACACAGTGAAAAGGACAGTTTGGGATTTTACTGGAGAGGATGTGGGATTGATGAATAATGTAGATCCTGTGAACATTTCAGTGAAAGAGGGAATTACTTATCCTAACATTCCTCAGTACAAAATGACACCAGAAATAATTGAGGGAATAACTCCTATAATTGAGAAAATGATTCAGCAGGGAGTTCTGAGAGAACTACTGAGTAGTCCGTGTAATTCACCGATAATGGGGCTAAAAAAGCCTAATGGGAAGTTCAGGATTGTACAGGATTTGAGAAAAGTTAATCAAATTGTGGTGGCATGTTGTCCTATTGTGCCAAATCCATCAGTGATTTTGTATAAGATTCCACATGATGCTGAGTGGTATACAGTGATTGATTTGTGTCATGCTTTCTTTTCAATTCCATTGCATCATGACAGCCAGCCGATTTTTGCATTTAGATTTGGCCAGCGTATTTTAGCATGGTGTCGTATCCCACAGGGGTATACAGAGAGTCCTTCGATATTCAATCAGTTATTGAAAAAGTCATTGGAGAGTTTGATCATGCCTGAAAACTCAGTTCTAGTGCAGTATATTGATGACCTACTTGTGGCATCAAAGACACGTGAAGCTTGTGAAGTAGATACTATAGCTTTATTGAATCATCTGGCAGATGGAGGGTTAAAAGTATCTCCAGCCAAATTGCAATTCTGCAAGAAAGAGGTGCATTATCTTGGAGACCATATTGAGAAAGGTCTGAGAAAAGTAACTGATGACAGGATCAAAATTATCAGGGAAATGAAGGCCCCAAAGACCCAGAGAGAAGTGAGAATGTTCCTGGGAATGGTGGGTTATTGTCGTCAGTGGATAATTAATTTTTCACTGATAGCAAAGCCACTGATTAAGCTGACAAAAAGTGAGATGACAGACCCATTGGAACTAGATGGAGAACAAATGGCAGCATTTGAAGAATTAAAAAGCAGAATGTGTGAAGCCCCTGCTTTGGGTATGCCAGATTATGAAAAAGAATTTGAATTGTACTGCAGTGAGAGAAATGGATGTGCACTTTCAGTGTTAATTCAGAAGCATGGATTACTGAGAAGGCCTATTGCGTACTTCTCATCGACACTTGACCCTGTAGCTGTGGGTTTACCAGGTTGTCTGAAATCTGTGGCTGCAACATGCAGAAGCCTAGAACAAAGTGAGGGAATCATAATGGGATATCCTGTAAGGGTATTCGTACCTCATAATGTGGCAATTCTTTTGACAAGAAGCAGAACTCAGTACATGTCACATAGTCGGTTGACTAAATATGAGAAAGTCATTCTGGGAGCATCAAATGTGACTCTTGAGAGATGTGTGAATGTGAATCCAGTGACATTGTTGCCGGATATTGAAAATGTAGGTGTGAAAACAGAAGATGATCACAATTGTTTGGATGTGCTTGATTACTGTACAAAACCGAGACCAGACATAAGGGATCTTCCCTTGCATGAGAGTGATCATGTGTTGTTTGTGGATGGATCATGCCTGAGGAATGATGAGGGTGTGCTATGTGCAGCATATGCAGTGTGTAAGGTTTCAGAAGTAATGGAAGCATCATCATTGAAAGGAGTGAAATCTGCACAAGTTGCTGAATTAGTGGCATTGACAAAAGCTTGTGAAATTGGGAAAGATTTGAGAACGACTGTGATGACTGATAGTCAGTATGGATTTGGAGTTGTGCATGACTTTGGCCAACTTTGGCTGCAAAGAGGTTTCTTGACGTCGAGTGGGACTCCAATAAAGAATGCTGAAGTGATTGGGAAATTACTTGAGGCAATACAGCTGCCTAAAGAATTAGCAGTTGTAAAATGTGCTGCTCATGGACAAGGAGATGATTTTGTGACAGTGGGCAACCGTTATGCAAATGACATTGCTCAATATTGCGCCAAGAATAACCAGTCCATTAATCGGGAACGAGAAGGTGAAATGTCTTTTTGTTCTGTGATGTTTACTAATGTCTTAGAGACGTGGGATGAAGTGAAACAGTTACAGGATGAGGCAGAGGAGGAAGAAAAGAAAGATTGGATTAAGGCAGGTATTAAGGCAGGTTGTGCCCCAAGAGAGACAGACCATGTTTGGGTCTATAGAGATGGCAGACCAGTAATGCCGAACTCCATGCTGTCAGCAATGGCAAGGATGTATCATGGCCAGGGACATTTGGGAAGGGATTCGATGATTAGGTCTTTTAAGCAAACATGGTACAATGCAAAGTTCAGGACAATTGCAGAAAGTATTTGTCAAAGATGTTTGATTTGCCAGCAATTTAACACTGGGAAAAAGACAGTGGTGAGTCTGGGAACAATAGGCAGAGAACGAGGTCCTTTTACAAGAATGCAGATTGATTTAATTGAAATGCCCCAAGTGAACAGACTGAGGTATGTACTAGTGGTAGTCTGTTTGTTTTCAAGGTGGGTTGAGGCCTATCCGACTAGGAGAAATGATGGAGTAACAGTGGCAAAGTTACTGTTAAGAGAGTTGATTCCTAGGTACGGATTTCCGGTAACGATTGAGTCTGATAGAGGTGGACACTTCTATAATGAACTCATGAGTTTGATTTGTGAAGCATTGAGCATACAGCAGAAGCTACATTGTGCATACAGACCAGAGGCTTCTGGTGTTGTTGAGCAGATAAATGGCACAATCAAGAACAGGATTGGTAAGATGTGTTTAGCCACTGGTATGAAATGGCCGGATGTCTTGCCTCTAGTGCTAATGACTATTAGATCTACTCCAGATAGAACTACTGGTTTAAGTCCGCACGAAATCATAATGGGACGTGCAATGCGACATGCATATGTACCTGTCAATAAGTTGATGACAATAACTGATGACATGATTTTGGATTACTGTAAAGGCCTGGCTGACGCAGTTCATTCTGTGTTTCACCAGATTGGAGAAGAAGCTGCCACACTAGAGAAGAAGCAAGCTCATGATCTGAGTCCAGGAGACTTGGTGAGGATTAAAGTTCACAGAAGAAGAAATTGCTTGGTTCCAAGGTGGGGAAGACCAAGACAAGTCATTCTAACTACGACAACTGCAGTGAAGTGTGCTGGTGTGAAAAACTGGGTACATGCGAGTCATACTCTGAGAGTTCCAAACCCAAAAGATGGGACTGGTAGAGAGTATTTTGAAGAGTCAGATTCCAGTGATGATGAAGACCCAGAACCAGTGAGAAAAAATCAAAGTTCAGGAAAAGAAGCAGAAAAGGCTTCAAGAGAACAATTGAGAATCTCAGAAAGGAGATCAGATTCTGAAAGAGAGCCTGAAGTTCCAAAAAGCAGTGGAGGAAAAAGAAAAGAAAAGAGCAGTTGCACAGAAATTACTCCTGAATCAGAAGAGGAGGAGATTGAAGAACCACTTGAGATTATATCTGAAGAAGTAGGGTCAGAAGAAGATAGAGAGGGACAGATTGCGGAAGACCCCCGAGGAGGTGTAGGGAACATTCTTGACAAGCTAGGTGAAGGGACAAGTAGACAGCAAGAAGATTGCGTGTCGGAGACCCGAGGAGGGACAGAAGTAGGGAAGTCTCAAATAGTGGTGAAAAAGACTGTGGAGCGAAAGAAAACTGCTGAAGAACAAGAGGCAGTTGAAACAGAATCGGATGAAAGTGAGAATGGAAAATCAGAGGGTCGAGTTCTGAGAAAGAGAACTTGGATTGGAGAAAGAAATAATACAGAAACAAAACCGAAAAAGGTCGTAAGAGGAGATTTTTGGCCTAACAACAGAGTAAAGAGGCTGAGATACAGACTGATAAGAGGAAATACATCGAAAGCTGAACAAGTGAATGAAGTGTCGAGTCAAAACGAAGTAAAGAGGAAGGAGCAAAAGGAGTCAAGAGAACCTGAGGAGATAAAGAGAATTAGAAGACCCAACCAAAAGTACAGATCACCGGAATGGTCTTATGTGGCACTGTCTGAAGAAGGAGAAGAAGAAACAGTGAATCGAGACAATCCGGAGGGGATCTTGAGAAAAGTGGTTGAGGAAAAGGAAGAATCTGTTGGAATCTTAAAAGTTATCCTGACTGACATTGGAGTAGAGTCGGATGCACAGGATGTTGTTGATGATCTGATACAATTTGATGTTGCTGAAGAAGAAGGAGTAAAAAGTGATGAATATCCAAATTGAGTGAACTGAAGAAATCACTTGGAGAAAAGTGAAAAGGAGAAAGTCTGAAATTCAGCTGTCTGAAGTAATCCAAAGTTCGAGAAATTTCAGTAGTGGAGTAGTAGAGGCTAAGTCAAAAGACAAGGTCAAAGTAGTAAAATGGCTAACATAGAGAATAATCAAAGTAGATGTGCCTTCTTAAGAAGATGGTGTAGAATGTGCTGCTGCTGTACTGGATTATTAATGCTACTATGGGGAGTTTTAGCTTTATTAGTTACATTTAGAGTTTCAATAGGTACATTTGAAATACATACTGAGAATGAGACAAATGCAGAGAAGAGTTCGCAAAAAGTAGTTCCAACTAGAATTAGTAATACTTACATGCATAAAGATAGGTCAATTAATGATTTTTCTAGTAATGTTTTTTCAAAGTTGTTATACGAATATGTGAAAACAATGGAAGTTAGGGATTGCTATGTTTGTATGCAATTACCTGCATCCGTTTCAGAGGGTGTTACTTATCACCATTTACCAGCTACGTATGGAATTTCTTGCAGTGTATTAAGTAGTGTTTTTTATTTGCTAGGGAAAATAGATTATAAGATGTCTAACAAAGATAGTATTTTTGGGCACTTGCCAATGAAAAAAGAGCTGAATCCAGCTAAAGAAGCTAACATTTTTGGTGAGATTTTTATTGAGAAAGAAGAATTAACATTAGATTACATTTTTAGGAATAATTTAACTTGTAGTTTGGAAGAAGAGGAGAAAGCTTTCCTAAACATGGTGGAGGAAAGGAGATTGAGCATGCATGAAAAGGTAGGGAAATATAAAGTGAATGAGACAATTTGGGACATTGAGATGGGAAAAGAATTGAGAAATGGAGCTAGTCCAACTTTAGCTTTAGATGCACCACAGAAGGGTAAGCTGTGCATTACAAGAGGGAAATCCCAATATGATACATATTTTGTTGGGACTAGTGAATGTCATGATACATACTTCATTGCAACAGGATGGGGTTTCAGAGGTGGAGAAGATATAATTTTTCCAGGAGTGTATTATGTTTGTGGGAACAAGGCTTATTACAAGTTGCCTGACCATTGGTATGGCACGTGTTATGTGGGCCTGGTTTTTCCAAAGATCTTTCATATAGATAGAATAGAAGATGTAGAACATGTTAATTTACTAATGCGCTTCAAGAGGGAAACTTGGTCTGAAATAGTGGGTGACATTTTTGGAGCTTTAATTCCAGCAGTGGGAGTTTCTTTAACCCCTTCAGTGCCCGCCCCTTTCCCCGCCTAGTGCCGGCCGTTGCATTAGCGGGCGGGGTCTATGACGAGCTGGACTCGTCATGGGCACAGCGCCACCGCGGCCCATGACGAGTCCAGCTCGTCATGGGCACTGAAGGGGTTAAATGCTTATGGGATTCGGAAACTGTCAACAGTGGTGGATCGCTTATCGACAAATACCGCTGGAGGGTTTCTTATGGTGAATACGGAACTAATTGCCGTACGTGCCATGTCTATGCAAAATAGACTTGCTCTTGATATTCTATTGGCTAAGGAGGGTGGAGTTTGTGGAATGCTGAAAGTTCAACATTGTTGCACTTACATTCCAGATGAAAGCAAAGACCTGAAGGTCTATATCAAAAATATTACTGATTTGCATGAAGAATTAGTACCACTTGAAGCTGAAAGTATTTGGAATAAAATAGCTAATAAAATAGTTGCTGTTAAGAGTTTTAATGCAAAAATAGGTAGTACTATTATAGGTAAGGTATTGTTTCCTTTAACTTGTATAATTGTTGCTTTATTGATATTGAGATTGGTGTGTTTGTGTTGTAAAAACAGGGGAGGGAAAAATAAATTAATTAAAAGAAACAATGAAAAGAGAAATAAAAGGTTGAAAAGAGAACCACAAGAAATTGAATTAGAAGAATTAAGGGAGAGTGTTTATTTAGAAACAAAGAGGGATGATGAAAGAGTGTCTGGTGTGTAGTGTTGTGTAAGGAGGAAAAAGACATTTCCAATTTCTCCTAAAATGGGACAAAAATTTCACTACATGTTTTTTGGGGTTATTTGGTGATAAAATCACCAAAGGGGGGATTGCTGGAGCAGGGATTTCTGATGAAAATCTATTGGGTTTTTAAGCTCTGGTTTGTCTATTTGTCATAATTAAAATTACTAATTAATAATCACTAATTATTTGTTTTGTGTATATGTTTAAACTTATCAACGTGAGCTAATGAAAAGAAAACCAACACGGGGAAATGCTTTCGTATTGCTATTTAATAAATGTGCATGTTTTATTAAATAAACGTTGCTGAGTGCTGTTTATTTTAAAGCACGAAACGCTTTTGAATTAATGCTTTTCTGTGTTGCAAAAGCTAGATAATTACATACACATAAGGGTATTAGTGGGGTTAACACTGTTTAATCACTATGCTGTGGTAACGTTGTTTTTTGTCTCTTTTAATTAAGATGGTCCATTTTGGCCTAGCGTAAAATGTCCGCCGTTTGCAGCCTGGCCTCGAGTGAAAGATTTGTGATGAGAGGGCCTTGCTGAATATGGTTGAATCATCTGACAACAGTCTTCGCCTGGTTAAAACTTTCCGTGAGGACAGTAGCAGTGCTGGGCAAGTCTCCAAGAACCAAGAAATGTTTGAATAGCCTTGGAGGACAAAGGAGCCATAAAGAATGAACTGAATGGACTCTGAAGTCATCGTGTTAGCTGTGAGGAAATGTGGATGTTAAAGGATACATTTTTTTAGTTCCTGTTCTGTCTTTTTATTTTTGTGATTTTTCCTGAGCGGAGATTTTCCAAATGTAGCGATGCTACATCCTTTCCTGCTCGCTCTGCTCAGCGGTTCGGCGGACGTGTAGAACATTTAATGTTTCTATAATATTGCAAGTTTCATTATAAATATTGTTAGCCTAGAGAGGGTGGGAGGCCACTTTGCCACTTCTTCCCAAACCTGCGTTGGTGAGGATCGATGCTGTGAGGACGATGACTCGGGAGACTTCTACTGAGAGACTTGTCCTGATGACCCATTCTGACATTTAGCTAGAATAGGTAATTATGAGAAAATGATTTATTCTGATTAATTTCTTTGACTAATTTTAGATAAAGAATCATAATTTTAAATACAGTGTTGGTGATTATTTCTTGTCAATTATTGAGTACTCTATTTGATTATTGTTGTATAGATTGTTTAGATTATGACTCAGGACAATTACAATAACTAGGTCTTATCGACCTCAGTGTAGAAGTGGGGTGTTTAGGAGGTTTCCTTCCACAGGTTCAATGCTGGTGGAGTATTTGAGTGTATGTTAGTGAAATGGGCCCTAGTGTATGGTGAGTGTATGTGCGTGTAACTGTGAAATTACTCTATCCGTGGAAGTAGGGAGATTTTGTTCACCCCAATCTGCATCACCAACACTACCCTAAACCCTAAAACACTACCCTACACAATACACAAAACACAACACTACCCTAAACACTAAAACACTACCCCCTGCACTACCCTCCTCCTTCTCCCAGTCCAGTCCCTACACCCAAACACTACCCTGCACGACAACCCAGACACTACCCTAAACCTTAAAACACTACCCTACACTACACAAACACCAAAACACTACCCTAAACCCTAAAACACTACTCCCTGCACGAACCTCCCCCGACCACCAATCCTGTCCCTACACCCAAACACTACCCTGCATGACCACCGACACTACCCTTAACCCAAAAACACTACTCCTTAAACACTACAACACTACCCTTAATCCTAAAAGACTAACCCATGCACGACCCACCCCCTACCCTAAACCCTTAAAAACTACACAACTCCTCTTACCTCTTTCTCCTCGTGGTTCCTCTCTTCTCCTTCCAGCGTCATCAGGGGGGCGGTGATCAGTGCACGTCATTGTGAGGAAATTGAAGAGCCTCAGTTTCCTCACAACGATGTGGATCGCATTACAACGCTTGCGTTGTAACAGTGCATGCGATGTAATAACATGCGTAGTAAAGGCTGCGCGTTGTTACAGCGCATGCGTTGTTACGCTTGCGTTGTAATGGGATGTGGTGTAATAGCCGCGTACTAACGGCTGTTCACCTAGCTGACTACCTTTAGAGTATGGCCTTTATTTTTATTTCATTCTTGTCAGAAGCGTCAATCCTGCTGTGTGATTTTAAAATGATTGCCGATTACTACTCAATGAACAGATAATAAATGCAAATTAGCATAAAATGTCTTTCAGAAAACGGTATGTAGAATATGTTGAAGGTAAATAGTGTTTTTTTCTTTTACAACATTTGTATTTAGAATATTCAGTATTAGAAAGTACATTTTATTCAAATCTTCAAAACATCAGACTAATAATAATGCCAATCGATCAATTGTAAGCAGTGCCACTGGAATCAAGCTGCAATGGAGTTTGAAATTATGGGGAATGGTCAGTGCTTAAAATGGGCCAGTGGGGCTCACCAACACTCATTTTTGAGGGCCTGCACTAATTTCTCTGAATGAGAAGTTTACCAACAGCAATAGAGATAAAATCAGCAATGCATAAAGTCGGAGGAAGAGAAAAATGGAAAACCTCACAAAGTGAGAAAGCAGGAATCTGCAAGAATGAGATCAAGGGGTAGGGAGTGTCTCAAAGTGGATTAAAGAGGGACGAAGTCTATTGAAGACTAGCAGCCTCGGTATTGGGCGTGCCACAATAAATTGCACTGGCTGCAGCATGGACGTCGCTTCATCAAAATGCCAGGGGCAGCAGAAGTGACATCAGACACACTTTGACCTTAATGACATCAGAGGAAGTGGCATAATTTGATATTTGACGTTGAATATCTTCAGAAAGTGGTGTTGTGACGTTTACCCTGAAGACATCACAATAATTGACATCACTAAAGTACCGCAACTGCATGATTGCTATAAAACAACACAGACAAATGTCCATTTTAGAAACCATTAGGGCACTAGCATGATCTTTGAAAGGGGTGTGAAGAAATGCTTCTCTTACTTGTGGTGAGAAAGACCTCTTCTAGGAGGACGTGAGGGTTCTCCCCAAGAGAACATTTTATTTAAAATGAAATCAAATGGTGTATTTAAAAGCACAATGTTCGCATACATTTGCTAAAAAGACATAGGGGCAGATTTATGAGGCCCGTTGCGCAATCGGAACGTCACTTTTTGTGACGTTCCGTGGCGCAGAAGCCTGCGTGATATTTATCAGGCAGCACTGAGCCACTTTTTTTGGCTTATTGCTGCCTCATAAATATCAGTCCCTTTAACGCAGTGTTCTGCGTTAAAGGGGCGTGCAATGGGTGTTGCTGGGGGCGTTCCCAGCAACACCCATGGCCTTTTGACACTGCCCCAGATTTATGAGAAATCGTAAATCTGAGGCAGCGCCAAAAGCTTCTGCCTCTCCAGGGGAGGCGTAAGGGAGGCGCAACGGGGAGAAATATCTTTATTTCTCCTCGTTTTTCCTTTTTCTATGTGTGCTGCATTCTGCAGCACCCATACAAAGAGGAAAAACCTCTTGTGTTTATTTTTGTACAGAAAGGTTTCCCTTCCTGTACAAAAATATTCATCTCCGCAACGCAGGCACCCTTGCACTATGGTGCAGAGGTGCCTGCGTTGGCGCAGGCAGCCCATTGTGCGCCGGCACAGGGGAAAAGGACAGGAATGCGCCGCATTTTATAGATACGGCGCATCCCTGCCCTTTTCTTTTGCCGTAGGGAAGCGCAGCAGGAAGGCCTGCTGCGCTTCCCTACGGCAAAACCTCATAAATCTGCCCCATAGGCTCTGAAAGACTACTCATTCATATTCATGTCCTTCCATGGTCTGCTGAGCCAATGTACCCTGTCGCTCCCAAAGTGTTGACCCCATTGCTTTCAGAATGTGCTATGGGTGCCCCATATGCCAAAAATTACCTCCATTGTGCCAGGTCCAGCATTTTTTTCACGCATGCCCCTCATATGCCATGGGTGCACCCTTATTTCAAAATTACCTACAATATGCCAGTGTCATAATTTTGACAATAGTGCCATACATATTTCTTTTTCCAAATATGCTTCTGGTACGTCAGGGCCACTAGTTTTGTCATGGATGCCCCCTTCCTATACGTAATGGTCTTCCTTTCATATCAAGAAGTTTTTCCAATGACTAGTGCCCTAGGTGCCCCATGCCAAAAAGTTCCTCATGTAAGCCAGTGCCAGCATTTTCCCAAGGGTGCTTCATATGCCAAGAATTGCTTATGGCATACCAGTACCAGTATTTCATTAGTGTGATTATCATGCTACGAAATACCTCCAGAATTTAGTCACAGGTGCCTGTTATGCGCACAATTGCTTCCAGTATGCCAGTAGCAGTATTTTTCCCTGCGTGCCTATAAGCCATGAATTACCAACAGTATGCCAGAGCCAACGGCAGATGCTACTTTCTTACCCACATTCACTTACATTCATTCACCCACACTCCCTTGTTCATTCTCACTTACACCCCTTCACTCGTATTCCCTATCTTGCACTCGCTCTCGCTCACTCCCTGACTCACTCATACTCACTGACAATCACTCATTGTCACTCACTACCTGCCACTGACTCTTACACACTATCTGTCACTGATTCTGACTCATACATGCTCACAAACACACACTGTCTTTCACACAAACACACCCTCACCCACAAGCAGGCGCACAACATACATTTAAATTGTTTTTATTTTTACTTACATCCTCTGCAAGTGGAGTTCTCGTTCCAGCTTTATCAAACTACTAGTGAATAATAAACTATTATTTGCTAGTAGCATAATGAAATATGGGCAGAAAACAAGGGTGGAACACCGACTCCCATAAGAGCCGGCTGCCTCAGTGTTTTTGGCACTGCCTTTACCGCCTCTGGGGCATGGGTTCACAAAGGCTGTGCATGTGGCTTAATCGAATGCTCAAACGCAGCGCAGCGGACACGGCAGAATCCTGACAGCAGGTGACGCTGCTAGTTGTGCTGCTAAAGCCTCGTGCATTCTCAATTCTAAAGTGAAACGCTGTTACTAATTTTAGGAAAGTTCTTAAACCCTTCATTGTGTCATTTGTATAAATGTTTCTGTTTTTAATATATGCACTTTGCACCTGATCACCTCACCTGTGTCAGATTACCCCTTCGCCCCGGTCCGACGCGGCTTGTGCCGTTGCGCGGAGGGCTTCCTGGGAGTTACAACAGGGCAGGCACTGATGGTAGGGGTTAGCGCACCAGCTCTCCGCGCCCCCACCACTACTTAATTGAATGCTCAAACGCAGCGCAGCGGACACGGCAGAATCCTGACAGCAGGTGATGCTGCTAGTTGTGCTGCTAAAGCCTCGCGCATTCTCTATTTTAATGTCAAACGCTGTTACTAATTTTAGGAAAGTTCTTAAACCCTTCATTGTGTCATTTGTAGAAACGTTTCTGGTTTTAATATATGCACTTTGCACCTGATCGCCTCACCTGTGTCAGATTACCCCTTCGCCCCGGTCCGACGCGGCTTGTGCCGTTGCGCGGAGGACTTCCTGGGAGTTCCAACAGGGCAGGCACTGATGGTAGGGGTAGGGGTTAGTGTACCAGTTCTCCGCACCCCCACCACTACTTAATCGAATGCTCAAACGCACGTGCAGCAGACGCGCGCAGCGGGTGCGCCGCCGGTGCACCAAAGGCGCGCCAAACATAATATAACATAACACGTGTATTTGTAAAGTGCACGTTCACCACTACGGGTATCTTGGCGCTGAATAACAGATGTTTATTGTTACCCAACTCAATGGTACTCATTTTATCGACCTCAGATGGATGAAAGGCTGAGTGGACCCGCCGGGATTTGAACCTGTGACCATGAGGTCGAACACAGGCCCCTGCAGCAGACGCATTAGTCCACTGAGCCACCAGACCCGGCTAAGAAAGACAAGCCCGTCTGCGCCCGTCTGCAGCCGGTAGGGGCTAGGGGCGACCCGCTATGCCCAAATTAGCTTTTACTCAGCAACTGAGTTGAGACACTTACAGGCAAATCACCCCCCTGCTCCAGGAAAACACGACCCTGGTGTTTAACTACTTAAGCACTTGCTCGTTGGTGAAACACCAACTAGAAGTATTCCAGCTACTCGACATCAACAAACCGGATATACTTCTCCTCTCAGAAACTTGGCTCACCGCCGACTCCGTACCTGACATCCTGGCAGCAATACCTACAGTGTATTACATACTTCAGTCCAACAGAACTTCAGGGAAACCTGGCGGCGGAGTCGCCGCCATTATCCACCACAAACTCAGATTCACCTCCTTAACAGTTGCTGGCATACCGTCAGTGGACAGCCTCATTTTAAAATTTGACTCTCCCTATTCCCCTTTTATCTGTGCTCTTTTATACAGACCCCCCCAATACATGCCCTCTTTCCCTCAGCTGGTAGGTGAACTGATCTCCCAACTAGTCATCAATAAAGCTAAAGTCATTATCATAGGGGACTTTAACTACTGGCCCTCTGACACAAAGGAGAGTACCAGCTCCTTAGAATTTACGGACCTCCTGTCCGGGCTAAACTGTGTCCAGCATGTACACACCGCCACTCACATCAAGGGTCACATCCTGGATCAAGTATGGACCTCCAACTTGAACATTACACTACCCTCCATCTCCCCTTGCCTATGGTCAGACCACCACATTATCGCTTCTTCCTTGCACTGCACTCCCCCTACAAAACCCCCTCTCCTGGGCAACCACTGGGCCAGAAACTGGAACTGGGCCAACATCAATGAATTTTGCACCTTATTAAAAACCTCCCTTCCGGCTGACCAGGGCTCCCTAAACAATCAGGCCGCCGCCATCAAGCACTGGCTCGACTCAGACAGGCCGAGCGTAGTTGGAGACGTGACTATACCCCGGATAAAAAAGCCATCCATATGAGCCTCTCAAAAGACTATAAAAAATCTGTCATCCAGGCCAAGACTACGTACTTTTCGTCGAAAATCACCAACTCTGCCACTAAGACCAAAGACATCTTCGCCATAGCCGACGAATTATCACTGCCGGACAGAGTAATTGCTAAACCACTCCCCTCCCAACCGCTATGTGATTTCCTTAATGTGTATTTTATGGAGAAAATTGCCACCATTAAAAACAGTATCCCCCCACCGCCCTTCCATTGAACCCTCCGTTCATGTGCAATAACTCCCAGATGCTGAACGAAATACCTCCGATGTCTAAAGAGGAATTCCTCGACCTATTAAAAAAAAGTCGGGTCCGGGTCCCCTACAGACTGCTGTCCCCCACACATTCTACAAAAAGCCTTCTCTTCCTGCCCTGGCCCTCCACTAGTGCTTCTTAACAACTCTCTGAGACTAGGCATGGTCTCCGACTCCTTTAAAACCCCCAAAGTCGTCCACATCCTTAAGAAGCCTAATGCTGACCCCCTGATACTTAGCAACTTTCGCCCGATCTCCTTACTCCCCTACCTCAGTAAGATCCTAGAAGCTCATGTCGCTAAATGCCTCAGCTCCTTCATGGAACATTTGCTGTTCCTCAACCCTCAGCAGGCGGGATTCAGACCAGCTCACTCCACTGAGCTGGTCATCCTCGCAGTCATGGACGAACTCAGGAAGGGGGCCGACCACAACATCTCTCAGGCCCTCATCCTTCTGGATCTTTCGGCTGCTTTTGACACGGTCGACCATGATCTCCTGATCGACCGTGTCGGCAGCGCCCTGAAATGGATCTCCTCCTTCCTGGATAACCGCTCCCAGGCTGTCCGTCTTGCTACCTTCTCAGTCAAAAGGATCAGGCTGACATGCGGGGTCCCTCAGGGGTCTTCTCTCTCTCCCTTTCTCTTCAACCTATACATGTTCCCCCTGATACGCTCCCTGCGCGACTGTGAGGTGGCCACTTTCAACTACGCCGACGACCTCCAGTTAGTGTTTAAAATCGACTCCTCTACCACCTCAGTCTCAGACTTTCAGTCTACCTTGTACCTCATCAGCAATTGGACGAGCGCCAATCAACTAAAGCTCAACTCTGACAAGACTGAACTGCTCTTGACGGGCGGTATCTCCAATCCCTGGAACCCCAACTTTTGGCCCCCTCTCTTAGGCAAACCCCCCTCACCCAGCGGAATCGGTGAAAAGCCTAGGGGTCATCATAAGCAAAGATCTGTCCATGAAAGCTCAGATCAGCACAGTCATATCATCTTGCTTCTTTCATCTATGTAGAATCTGAAAAATTTCCAGATTCCTAACCACCGAGGCCCTCACGCTGGTTCTTCTGGCCCTGGTCATATCTCGTATTGACTACGCCAACTCACTCTATGTTGGCATCCCGGCCTATCAGACTCGCAGCCTACAATTGGTTCAGAACCAGGCAGCTGGGCTTATCTTTCATCAACCCAGACATCAACATGTCCGCCCCTGATGAAGAGCCTTCATTGGCTCTCAGTGGCCAACCGCTGCGCATTCAAACTTGGTTGCACTATCTTCAAAGCCCTGGCCGGTCAATGCCCGGCTTTTATCTGGTCTATGATACTCCGCTATACTCCCTCACGCGCACTTCGCTCCACACACTTGAACCTGCTCGTTGTCCCCCTCTTTAAGCGGAAAAAACACAGCGGCCTCAGATTGTCTCTTTTGGCCTCTCAATTTTGGAATTCCCTTCCCGCCAAGCTCAGATGTGTAACCCTCTATACCCGATTCAGATCCCTCCTTAAAACCCTTTTATTCTCTCAGGCATACAAGTAATCCCCTCTCATTATACTTCTGTCGTTCCCTCTGCACTAGCGCCATGAAACCTCTGGGTGTAAGAGCGCTTTATAAATAATTTTAACATAACGTAACATAACAGCGGTCGCAATTGCCACCCCTGGCAACCCTTAAATGACGTCCATGGGCCGCAGGCTGCTAAGCAAAGCGTTAGGCACTGGCACTCATTCTTTTACAAATTAAGCACTGGGCAGGGTTGTCTCTACCATGCTGTTGGGTAAGACAGATTATGGATTCAAAGACTGCAAATTGTACCATTCATTATGTGAAATGTAGCTCTTAATATTTTGACAAGGGGTTGCAGACTCCATCAACTTGAAACTTTTAATGCCTATTAAAATCTCAGTGCAATACTGAAAAATAAAAAGCCAGGCATCTGCAGCAGAATTCCATGAAAGTGAAGAAACCAGGGAAACCATGGCTGCTTTGAGATGCTGAGTGGGTGGACTGCTGCCTCTTGACTATGGTCCCCATCGGAGAACCTACCAGAAACAGGTTTCCTACGACGAATAAGGAACATAAAGGCAAATGAGCTTTGTGAATCAGATATGAATTGAGACATTGTGAATCAAGGTGCGCGGGTGTCACTTTATCCTATGCCACCCTTAGCTTCTATTGCATTTTGTTACACTGTCAACAAACAAATACTTTAACACAAAAAAGAAAGGAGGAATGGAATGAGACACACACGTTCTCAATGCTTGTTTTTCGCCTCAAAGGCTGCACTGGTCATGAAGTGCAGCGGAGGCAGCAGCAAGGTGTCACTGGGACGCAAGGAATAAAGCAAACAAGCTTATTATAAAATGGCAAGCTCCTCTGATTAAAACGAGCTGTCGATGTGCAGACATGTCCCGGCACTCTTCCTCTGACAAGGCCGAATCGTTTGTGGTCTTAATTTGATCAATGCTGCTCTCGGCATGCCCTCGTCTCCTTATCATAGATGACATTTAAATGGAGGCTGCCAGCCCGGCTGCGAAGGGCCTGGAATGATCGGCTGTATGAACGGCTCTCGCTTTGTAAGCGGAATTAACATCGGCTCGGAATACGATTCTGCTCCCTTCGCCCAAGTTAACAACTATTCTTATGCATTATCGCTCAGGTATTTGATGCTTGTTGGATATTCTGCCATAAAATAACATTTTTGCGAGCAAAAAATTCACCAGGGTTTAACATATTATAGTATCCAGATATTCTGTGATTATTGCCCCTTTGGTCTTTTAATTGGCTTCGGATTTTAACATTATTTATTGACCCTGTGCGTCAAACCCTTGAAGTTGTGGCGACCCCCTTTCGGCCTGACCACCGGACACATCCAAACTCATCCAAAGTAAGCTCCTCCTCACTTTCCATCGGATTTGCATGCATGCAGGACACACGCAGGACACACGTAACAACGCCCCTGGAACGACTACTTGAGAAAGGACCTGTTGGGGAGGGGGGGAATGGAGTTGGACCCTTTAATAGCCCGAAGAAGTGGTATAATGCAAATGTTTCCCAAGCACACATGTTGAGGGACCACCTCTGAGTTTAACACCATTCATGACACAAATACTTCAAGAAAAATGTGCCAATTCAAACCAAGGGGTTGTGCTCAGAGCACAAGCCGAGGGAACATGTGGATAGATGGCGACTACCCACTCATTTCACGGGTTGGAAGCCGTGAACTCGTCCCTGTGTCATTTTCAGACACGGGGACACATTCAGCAGTGCTTGCATGATGTCTGCTTTCATTCAGAGCAGCAACGTGCAGGCGAGGGGGCTTTGTTATTATAAACTCCAGCTGGCACCAAAACAAAGGCCGCAGTTAAGGGGCTATCAGCCCTCCTTTTGATTGACTATCCTGGCTGGGAGCCTTTTGGATTCTCACACCTACCTGCAAATTCAATGGAGGGGAAACAAATCTAGAGGAGCATGCATAGGGTGTGAAAGCAGGCAGAGGAGACAGAGTACACCTGTTTCTTCATAGATAGCTTGCTGTCCAAGATGATGCTGAGGTTGTGGGCATGATCTGTTGGGGTTGGGCCTAGTTCAGCAGGTCACCATGCATCAAGAGGAGGACTTCCATCTTGTTGGTGTTGAGCTTGAGACAGTTGTTCTTCATCCTATTGGCGATGTTCTTCATAAACCTGAGGAAGTTGGCTTTGGTGGTGAAGGAGTCTTCTGACAGCAAGAGGATGAGATAGGTGCTGCCAGTCTAGGAGATGATGTTGAGTCCATGCGATCTGATGTTGTTGGCCATGAGGATCATGTATGTGTTGAAGAGGGTGGGGCTGGGGGACAATCCTTGGGGGATGCCGCAGATGATCTTCTTGGGTTCCGAGGTGAACCCTGGGAGATGGATTCTCTGGGTTCTTCCAGTGAGGTATGAGGTGATGCATTTGAGGGCATCCCCCTGGATTCTGATGTGGTGGAGTCTGTTGATCAAGATAAGATGGGAGAAGGTGTCGAAGGTGGCTGACAGGTCCAGGAGGATGAGGGCTACCTTTTCGCTGTGGTCTGTGAGGGCCCTGATAACACCAGTGGGTGTGATCAGGGCTGTCTCGGTACTGTGGTTGGCTTGGTCTCTGATTGGGAGGGGTCCAGGAGGCTGTTGTGTTCCAAGTGTTTGGTGAGTTGCTGGTTGATTGCCTTCTTGAAAACCATCACTGGAAAGGGGAGCTGGGTGATGAGCCGGCAGTTCTTCGATTTTGCTGCATCGTGGATGGTTTCTTAAGGAGAGACCTCACTTCAGCGTGTTTCCAATTCTCAGAGAAGGAGGCCTAGGTGATGAAGCTGTACAGGACTTACTTGAGCTTGTTGCCAATGATCTTGCTCCCTCAATAAATCACATGTGTAAATCAAAATATAGGATGTGTTACATAAGACAGTGAGGGTTACAAGGTGTAGGAGTCATGTCCTTCATAGCTCGCTGTGCTATATTAGAAGTATTACAATTTATAAACTGCAAGCAACAAAAGAATCACAGTGTTAAAAGCTGTAACCCACTTACCCATCTACACAAAAAAAAAGATCTGTCATCTGTATGTCACATCATGTGCTTGCAGGAGACCTATTAACCATCTAGGCAGGTTTTAGATAAGGAAAAAGGAGCTGCCCTGACCCTGCTTGATTTCTCAGCAGCTTTTGACACTGTCAGACACTGTCAGCCACCAACTACTAATAAACTGTCTAAAGTCTTATATTTCATGCATATCAATACCATACCCTTATAGATAGACTCAATATCGTATCTATTGTTTCTTTTTTCCTGCTACCAAGGGGATGTGCGTATACATTTATTATCATCAAAGGTGTCTTATTTCCTGGACTAAGAGGCCAGACCTTAATTGCTTGAATGTTCGAATGATCAATTTCCACTTCTTCAATCTTTATTTTTAAGGCCACTGTTACGTATAAAGCCAAACCTCCTGTTGCACGCCCCTTCAATTTTGTTTTAATTGCTGGCTTGCTATAGCATGAGTACGCCGGTAACTTAATTTCCTCTTGAGCCCATGTTTCTTGAAAGAGGATTATCTGAAACCTTCCAATATATGTTAAAAATTCATGATAGTCTACCTTTGCTGCCAGTCCCTCTATATTCCATTAGCAGATGTCAATTTTGTTTTTGTGACCAGCGATACAGTTTTTATCCTGTCAATATCTTAAGTCTTTGTCTGTCCTGACATTCAGGGCATTTGGAAGCCAGTACCAATCCGATTTCGAATAGAGGGTTTTGCTCACCATGGCATCCGTATAGTTATCTGCCTGAAGGGTTATATTATCCCTTAAAGGAGTGATTGAGCTACTCCTTGCCCCCTTTAAGATCGACGTTATGCTAGATTGCTGATTTTTATTACCCATTTGTGGACTTTCGTTAATTTCGAATCATAGATCCTCTATTTATTCAATCAAAGTGACCCCTAGATTTATATTTTGGTACGAATGTCATTTTACAATGGATACTAGGCGAGCTGTGCCAAATTGTCCTCTCTCTTTGACCCTGCTGAATCGTGCAGACTATTTCCTGCTGAATATTCTTAACCTGCCCTAATTCATTTCGGTCACTCTTTCCCAATTGACATTCGTCCTGCGGTCGTTGCCTCTGCTCCCCTTGTAGATCATTATCATTCCTTGATGATTGTTCCCGTACTTGCATTCTGTTCTCCTTTTCATCTTTCTCCTCCAAGCCGTTCTCTACTGCCGGGGCATTGAGCGATCTTTCTCAAAGGTCCACCATCTTAACTGTTTAACTTTGGCTTGTAAGTTCATCTTTTACCCATTTGGCCTGGACTGACCCCTGTTGGTTCTCTTCCATTTGTCTCTTCTTTACCTTCATCCTTTTTCCTTTCGCTCTAGCTGTTATATTCTCATTCACCTTCTCCACATTATTTTCCCTTACCTCCTCCTCACTCTTTTTTTGTTCTGGTGGCGCCACTTGATTTCCTAATTTTGGGCATAAAATTGGATACACCTTCCCTTGAAGACCTGGATTATTCTCCACCTCTCTTTTATTGTGGCTTTTCCTAAGTCTTTTTCTTTGTCTCTTAGAGAGCTTACATGTCTTGACTGCATCCCCTCGTGTGGTCGGTTCTGGGGCTCCCTGCACCACAGATCCATTCCTGCCTGATATACTAAACCATTTCTGGTCACTTGAGCGCCTTTCACAAATGTCAGTGTTTTTATCTAGGTTTTTTCCTGGATTACTCCCCTGTGTTATATCCACATTCTTCCTCATATGGGCCTTCTCCAAGCTTGAAATTTCCCCCCTGAGGCTCCTCTTCTCCAGTTCACTTACTCAGGTAGATTAATTTTCCTCTGGTTTCCCACTGTTGTAAGCTATTTGACCCCTCGGGGCTCATCACTTCTTTGGCAGATTGTAATTGCCCCTTTATCTCTGCCAGGACCTGTTCCGGCATCCCAGGCAGAGAGGACAGTTTATCCAGTACTGGGCTACATTCACAAGTATTCTCAGGCAATATCTCCACCTGCGCCTCTGCCTGAGCCCCTTAGGACCAGCTGATTCAGTGCTCCAATTTTTGTATCAATCGCTGTGATATACAACGCCATTGTATTTAAAAGTTCCACCTGGATATCCAACTTACTTGATTGATATGTCAATGCATTGACCATCGATTGAAATGAATTAAGTAAAATCTCCCAAGTGTTGCTATCCTGGCCTTTTTCCCCCAATGATTTTCTACTTGGTGACCCAACTTGCATACCATTAGCCAGGAAGCCCATTACCGGGGACCCAACAGGTTTAGCCCCTGGCAATTCAGTTACCTCAACCCTGTCCTTTCTCTGTATTAATTCATATTTGTTTTCTGATTGAGCTTCTATCTTTGCAGGTGTTGTATTCTCCCTAACGGCATCCTTTCTCTGAGATAAGTCATGGGATGGATTACGAATTGGATCGTCAGACGATTCATAAACGTTTTCTAATTGTGCTTCTATCACCACAGGTACTGCGTTACCCCCAACAATGTCCATTACGTCCGTTAACTCTGTTAACCTCATTTCCAGATTTAATTTCTGAACAGGATTTATTCCTTCTAAGTCATCTAGTTCATTCAAATTAACCACATATACCATCTTGTTATCTACTTGTTGGTGCACCTCAACTTGAATCTGGATTACTTTTCCCAAACCAGTATGAATCATTCGTTCCTTTTGCCCCACTTACGCCAATTTCAATTGTGTATCGCCGTTATCGCCTGCTTCCTGAAGGACTGGCGTCTCCCCTTGCTAGGCCACTATTATGTTACTTTCCTTCTCACATGGCCGGTCACTACTTAGATGCCAGGTTTCCCAGTTAAACGGGTTTTTTTTAAATGTATTTTTGTATTTGACCCCCCCAAGGGAGAGAAAGGTTTTAGTTCCTCTTTTTTTACTCATGTTTTTGCTGGGGACCAATCTGGGAGGCCCCGTTGCCTGTGGGGTATCGGGCTTTGTAGCTCCCTAATATGCATCTTTTCGGTATGTAAGCAATACATCCACCGGGTTCTTCAAAAAGTCTGTCTTCCTTACCCTTTTTATTTGTTCGGAATTCGGAGTTCTATCAAGGCACGGTGTTATTATACCTGGCCACCTCCATGCCAGTCTTCTCCATGAAATTAACATTGGCAACATAGTCAACATCATTATCCTCATTGGCAGAAGCTGCCCTGGCTTGCAGTTTTTGCTTCCTCCGCACTACCTCCCGCGCTCCTCTTGTTCTCCCGAGCGCATTACTTTATGTGTGTGACTTATACTGTCTTATTCGGCCACTGCTGCTTCCCTCTGTTTTCCCTCCTTATCACTGGGTGTTCACTGGGTATTCAGCTGTCACCGGGAGCAGGAGCAGAACTCAGCAGAATTCAGGCTTTACCCGCTCACTTCTGCACCCCTCCTTATCCCTCCTTATCTCCACTTACTTCTGCTTACTTCTGCTGTAACTGGGTCCTGGGTGCAAGGTGGTGAGAAGGCAAGGTGCAGGGTGCAGTGTTTCGGGGCAGAAGCGGACTCACCGCTCTCACTGCTCAATTCTGATTTCCCTCCTGCTATTTTCCTCCTGCTATGGGAGTAGACTCAGGCTCAACCTCTCACCTCTCACCTCTGCTTCCTCTGTACTCTGTACTCTGAACTGGAGCCGGTGTCGGTGCCTGGAGGCGCTCGAAAAATCAGGAGCACAGATTCGGACCTCACTGTCAGCACGCCACACACTTCCGCTCCTGCACCGCCTTGCAGGTATGCTTGCCGCACCCCACCGCTGCTCAATACTCCATACTCAATTGCCTGGAGCCTGGGTCACTGCAACTGCAAATGCATCCGCCACTGCCGCTGCCACTGCCCTGCTCCCTCTGACCGTTAATAAAAGCGGGGGTCGAGCTGTAATGGACCTGCGGCAACGAAACACGTAGCCGCTGGCCACTAGCTGTTAACTGTACAGCGGGAGCAGGTAGCTGAAGTTGGCCGGCGCCTTCCTTGTCTTTCGGCTTCTGCTACTGCTGGTCACTGCAAAACCACGGACTGGACACGCAAAACCACGGACTCCCCTGCAAAACCACGGACTCCGAGATGATGATGTTTGGGCCTGAATTACATTTTTGAGGCCCTGATGTATGGTCAAACACTATGGGTCCAGTCCCCCTCTCAGTAGATAAAGCACGAAACGTAGGAGTGATTATAGATGCAAAACTCAACTTCACAAAACAAGTAAATGCTGAGACTTCCTCCACTTTTAATATCCTCAGAATATTGAAGAAAGTCCTACCTTTTATACCAGCCAGCCTGCAAAAGACACTAATTACAGCATTAGTCTTCTCTAAAATAGATCACTGCAACAGTCTGCTTCTGACAACCCCAAAATATAATTTGAATAAACTCTAGGTACTATAGAATGCTGCAGCAAGATTCCTTCTAAAAATCCCTAAACATTGCTCAGTGGCTCAAAAGGCTAAAAGAACTACACTGGCTCCCCATTAAACAAAGAATAACATTTAAGGTACTTTGCCTAACCTAAATGGCAATTCACAACCTGGGCCCAGCCTTTCTGAACCACAGCTTCAGGCAGTATGTTCCAGCTAGGAAACTTATTTCTGCCTCGGCTTATTTATTGATACAGCCCAGATTTAAGAAAACTAGATGGGGTGCTTAGACGCCCCTGGGCATTAACAAGCTATATCAATAAAATTAGCATAACACAACATCTATGCTACTTTGATCCAAAACTGGCACTAGATAAAACAGCTCTCTCCAGCAAGTAAGTTAACCTCCAGAGTTATCTTACAAATATTATTATTCCCTGAGATTTACTGGGCCAACAAAGATCTATACATCAGGTGCCTTAACCTCATAAGCTATTTTAAAATGCAGACTTTGCAACCAATTACACAGCACAGATTTACTGCCACATTTCTCATTGTTGTCAATTTCTTCGTGGCAGATATTTAAAAAATAAATGTATAATCTGAGGCCCAGATTTTGCTTTGGGGTTGTGTCACTTTTTAGGCACAACTCTGACACAAAATCTCCTTTGTTAAATATTTTAATTAGACCTGCTAAACATATAAGTGAGTTCTCAGACTCTGATGTCACTTCTTGTGATGACATTCCCATGAGGTAATGGTTTGTGATGCCACTTCCTGTGATCACACAAGCGATTTCACACTCTGTGATGTTCTGAGCTGTAATGTCCTGCACAATGATGCCACTCGCATACTGCCTAGTTTGGTTAGTACCGCCACTTCTGGTTTTAAGAACTTGTGCCCTGGTTGTGTGACTAAATGCAAGAAAAACCCTGGATGAGCAGCAGAGCAGATGCCAAGGTAAGAGCAGAGTAGGCCCTGGAAACCGGGCTACATCTGAATGAAAATGTGGTCCCACTGAGACTAGATAAACAAGTGGCACCAAACATGACCGAAAGAAAAGGTGAGGAGAACTGACATTTGACCTCCCGGTCCGAAAGGGAGGCAGTTTGTGGGGTGTTCAGTGAACAGTCTTGCAAATGACCATGGCACAGCCAAAGATCTGCAGTGACAAGGAACAGGCTGGTAAGTGACGCGGAGTGTGGGGATGGGGGTAACTGTGAGAAGTACTGATGGTCCCAGATGGAAGGTGTGGACGAGTGCAAAAGGCCTCAGAAGCCAGTTGTGTAGAGTCAATGGGCTGAACGCAGAAGATCGAAAAGCTGAGGTGGACCTGCATCCCTGATAGGAGAGACAGCCAGTGCAGTGGAGACCAGTGGCAGCTAGCATGAAGGGGGGTGAGAGAAGGGATTTGCCCAGGCCGGCCATTCCTGAATCTATGACTCCACTAGGTGGACCTAAAACATCCCATTCTGCCGTTAAGGCAAGGTACAGAGGCTATCGTGGCACAAGGCAAAGAGGCAAAGGCCCGCAGGGCTGAGACCACCATCCCCCCATAACTGCTGACACTAAACACAATGAACTTGCTCTGGAGGCTGCAGGCCTCCCTGGTAAAGAGAACAAGGTGCACCAGGTGGAGCCACCTGTATAGCCGGTCAGAACCGAGTTGGAATGACTGGCTGGTTTACGTTTCGCCAACAATGTAATCAGGCACCGCAAACCGACCATGTCGGTTGGAAAGCCTCTGACCGCGGTAGGAAAACTTCCGACTAGTGGTCAGAGGCTTTCTACCGACATTGTAATCGGCCCTGTTAGAATGGGGGCCTCTAGTTGGCAGAGGTAGATACCTTTGTCCAAGTAGGGACACTTCCTCCTAGTCAGGCTAAGGGGGATACACTTCTAAAATAAGCCCTGCTCACCCCCTTGGTAGCTTGGCACGAGCAGACAGGCTTATCTCAGAGGCAGTGTATAAAGCATTTGTGCATGCATACAGTAACACAGTGAAAACACTACAAATGGACACCACACCAGTTTAGAAAAAATAAGCAAAACTTTATCTAAACCAACAAGACCAGAAATGACAAGAATCCAACATACAATACTGTAAAAATTGTTACTGTGTAAAACAACCTTTAAATTGCAGGAATAACGTGAAAACACAGTTCCTCCGAATCGGTAGCTCCTTTCGGGGCTTCTGCGATAGTGAACACAACAAAATCTAACAATTCTCGCCAAGCGCGTCGATACCGGTCAGTTAAAGCAGCCACAGACTCGGAGACAGTACCGTTCTTGTTGCCGCCAACGTGCTGATGCGATCTCGGTCGTGGCAACTGTTGCGGTTGCGTTGTGAGATGGAAGAGTTGCAGCGTAAGGTGTCCTCATGGCTCGGTGCAGGCAGCGGCTCGTTGATGGGGTCAGTGAGACCAAGGCTTGCGTTGTAGGGTGAAACGGGGCTCCATGCGGTGCTGGCATGTCACGGTGCAGCGAGGGAGCCGGTTGATGTTCCAGTTGGGCAGCGATGGAGCCGGTTGATGTTCAAGTCAGGCAGCGATGGAGTCGTGATGTCTGTGCAGCAAGTAGCGAAGCGGAGCAGAGTGCGGTGCCCACAGGACACGGTGCAAGCAGCGGCTTGTTGACGGAGTCAGTGAGACCAGGGTTGCGTTGCGAAGCAAGGTGGTGCTCTCTGCCGTGCCTTCAGGAGACGGAATCCTGTGACGGACTCAGTGACAGAGTCGGTTGCCCTTTTTTCTATGGTGACTGAAACCAGCGGTCCCAGAGATGGTGCCCAGAAGGATGGGGAGGTCTTTGCTGTTCCTGAGACCTCTTGAACAGGGGGCAAGCTCCACTTCAGGCCCTTGGAGATACTTTCTCAAGCAGAATGCGCACACAGTTCCTCTCCTTGGCAGAAACAGCCAGTGCAGGCCAACCCCAGACAGCACACAGCAAAGGGGCAGTACTCCTCCTCCAGTTTCTCCAGCTCTTCTCCTGGCAGAGGTTCCTCTTGAAGTCCAAAAGTAATTTAAAATTCTAGGGTCTGGGCCCCAATATTTATACAGCAAAATCCTTTGTTCTCTGGTGTCAGAGAAGCCCTGTGCTCCGTCAAAACCAGTTCTGTCCTCTCTGGTTCATCTTCCTGGCATTTTGGGAGGCAGACCAGGCCCATTCAGGTAAAAGGAAATCTCCTCTGCCTACTCTAAATGCAGCCCAGGTCCATTCAGCCCAGCCCTGACTCATCCAGACTCTCTGGAACCACTGCACATCCCCAGCCCCTGTCACTCCAAAGCAAGACAGTCAATACACATCCTAGCAGAGGCACACTGGATGGCTAATCAAGAAAATGCCTACTTTATAAAAGTGGTATTTTCAAACACAGAATGTAAAAATCACCCTCACTAAAAGATGTATTTTAACATTCTGAGTCCAGGCATTCTGCATTGTATTTCCCTACCTTGTTCCCAGGGGTAGCTATGTTTATAAGATGTTATAAGCAAACTCACAATTCTATCCCATGGGAACAGGTTGCCTTGCAATAGTGAAAAATGAAATTGGCAGTATTTCACTTGCAGGCATGTCCCACCTTTTACATACACTGCACCATGCCCACAGGAGTACATTGGGCCTACCTTAGGGCTGACTCACATGTAAGAAAAGGGAAGGTTAGGGCCTAGCAAGTGGGTGCACTTGCTAAGTCGACATGGCAGTACCGTGCTGCACGCAGGCTCTGCAATGGTAGGCCTGAGTTAAATTTACAGTCTGCTTATGTGGGTGGCATAATTAGTGCTGCAGGCCCACTAGCGGCATTTGATTTACAGGACCTGGGCACACACAGTGCACTGTACTATCGACTGACTAGTAAATCAAATATGCACATCAGGGAATCACCAATTCATAACAAAAATTGACAAAGGGAGCGCTTGTACTTTGGCACTGAACAGCAGTGGCAAAGTGCCCAAAGCATCTAGCCCAGCAAAACAAGTCCAACACACAGCAAAATAACAGGAGGCAAAGGCAAACATACAGGCGAAACCCACACCAATGATGCCAGGTCTAACAGGCCTCTAAAAGTTTTTCTACTTTAAACAACACTTCTCATGTCTTACTTTATTCAAAATACCAAAAATACACTACTATGAACTTAATTTCAAAATGTACGATCACATGAGTGGCCTGCGAGATCCAGACAGGAAGTACAGTCCCTTTGTTGTCCATGCAGGGGATTGTGTGTTCAGCTCCTGTGATCAACTGGCGAGAGCCATACTTTTGTAAATGGACTACTTAATGCAATACACATACTTTACTGACTTTATTATTAAATATTAGCATTCAATAATAATGAACCACATGAAAGAGTTGTTCGTGCAATAGATTAGAATGAAATTTATTACATTTATAACTCTATGATCTTGCGAGACTCCCAGGAGCCACTCGTGAACCTCCCGCAAGAGCCATCAAACACGTTAAAATTTAATGTACACAATGAAAACACATAGTTTGCATTAAAGAAAAAACTGAACAGTGTCTTTTTGAAATATAAAAATGAAGATTATGTAAAGATAAATGCAAGCAGTATGAATATTATGCTGTAAATATTTCTATATATGTGAGTTACAAAAACTAAGAAGTTGAACATTCTAAGCTCAAACATTGTTGGAGTAGTTAGTTTCTATGTATTTTTTAATCTAATTTTATTTTTAGGAAAAAAAACTTCAATTCACTGAAAAAAACAAAGGTTAAAGCAATATTATAGTTAGGTGAATTTCTCAGTGACAACGTTGACGTTTTGAACAAAACAAACAAAACTGAAATTCACCAGTTATAGTTAGCAGCACTAATTATACCTTGTGTCCTCGCCTTGCAGTGCTTATGACCTCAAATATAACATCACTCATGACATTTTCTGTGACATTTTTTATGACATCACCTTGACATCTCAAATGACATAATTGATTACATCACTGATGACATCATTAAAGCTTCTCTTGTACACATTGCTCTTAAAAGAAGTATTTCATGAAAGTAAGCACAAAATACCTCAGAATAGTATGAAGCGTCTTTACTGCTATCATACATACAACCCCATAGGAAAAGCAAGCTTTTGTTATGTGCAACAATGACCCTATAACTTACGCTTCAAGGGTAGCAGAGTTCCTGTTGACTATAAACCACAGATGAAAGGGTAACCTATCCTGCATGCGGTGTTTAATCTGTATACAACTTCTTCAGGGAAAACCAAGTTCCTCCAGATACTGAAGCCCTGTTACATAACTAATGCCCTACTATGGACGGTCTTTACCCTGACAGTCACTGAACCGACAGTGAGAAAACAAGTGTATACATGTAGAAAAGTGGGTACTGTTAACACTGTTTACTCTAAAGAGAGAGTTTAGCCTGTACCACATTTTTTGCAGACAGGGAAACACTCGTGAGAAATATATCACAGAGTATTAAAAATTATCTAATAAGACTGTATGTAAAACTTGCCAAAAGTGCAACTATTCACTTAAAATAACCAGAGTCTGAAGGTGCAAACAACCATGGGGCATATCAACAAGGGCTTTATCTCTGCTTTTTTGGCTTTAAAAGCCAAAAAAGCAGAGATAAAACTAGCACCCTATCAACAACAGGGTGCTAACACGCAAATTTGCATGTTAGCACCCTTTTACTCTACGCTTCCCCTTGCATCTCTAATGAGATGCAAAGGGGGCGTTCCAGAGTAAAATAATAGGAGAAATGTCGCTAAGCGACATTTCTCCTATTATCAAGAATGTCGCTAACCCTGTTAGAGACAAAAAAAGCAGCGCTAACCGCGGTTAACGCTGCTTTTTTACGTCTGCTAATTTTCAGACTTAGCCATGATATCCTATGGAAGGAGGATATCATGGCTAAGTTTGCCTGTCCCTATCAACAAGGTAACGTGTGATTATCGCTGGGTTTCCAGCGATAATCTCACGTTAGCCTGTTAGCGTGTAGATTTTTATCGCTATTGAGATAAGCGTTGCTAATAGCACGCTATCTCAGCGATAAAAATTCACGCTAGCCGGCGATAATTATCCTCACGCTAAGAGCGCTGAGCGATAATTATCGCCGGTTGTTGTTGATATGCCCCTAAGCTACCTACAGCTTTCCTACTGAGTTGAACACTTTACAGACACCCATCTTCTGAGGCAAAACAAGCTCATGCACATAGCTTAACACCTGGTGCACACAGTCTTCTATGTTACGTAGAAGTTGTCAGGCTGAAACTTTTCTGTCTAATAACTAAAGGGTGCTTACAATACCTAGTATGTAGTATGTAGAATCTATGCCCTGGGGAAACTTTTTCTACAGAGCCTAAAAAGGTGTATGGGACATAATGGGCAGTTGTCAAATGTCACCTGCAAACATTTTATAATGTCTTCAATACCTCAGCACACCTATTGTGCATTAGTAGCACATGCATTTGGTTAACAATTATACCCATTAACTGGACCCTGGCTGTACAAAAATAGGTAGAAAACTAATATGGTAGTTGTTTGCCAACATATAAACTATAAAACAAACTAGTACACATCAATGATGTCATCTGAAATGTCATAGAATATGTCATGAGTGATGGTATATGTGAGGTCATAAGCAGGGCATGGCAGGGATGCAATTTATAGTTAGTGCTGGTAACTTAACGGGTGAATTTTAGTGTTTATTTTACTTCAAAATGCTAATGTTGTCACTGAGAAATTCACCTAACTATAATGTCACATCAACCTTTGTTTTTTTCAGTATATATATATATATATATATATATATTACCTACTGGCATGTGCCAGTAGGTAGTTATAGTTAGGACTTAGTTTCCATAGGAAAAGCGTTTTTTGTTTTCCCAATAACTTTGGCGCCGGATGACGAATCTTCACGAAATTTCAAAACTCGTGGGGCTCTCCGGTCAGCTCCTATTCTGAAAGTTTCGGGGTGATTCGCCAAGCGGGGGTTGAGAAAAGGGGGGTCCCAAAACGCGTTTTCTCCATGTTATTTTCTATAGGAAACTTTAGACACGACTACACCCGGAACTGCTGAACGGAATTACACCAAATTTGACAGAAAGGTAGCCGTTTGTACAGAAAGAGACCTTTTTGAAAATGGTGTGAATCTGTTCAGCAGTTCCTGAGAAATTAAAAAAATAAGAGTAAAAAAATCAATTTCCCATAGGAAACTTTATGCAAGGCTACAGCCAAAACTACTGAACGGATTTACCCCAAATTTGGCCATAAGGTACTGCTTGGCTCAGAAAGTGACCTTTTTAAAAATGGAGTAAATCCGTTCAGTAGTTGCTGAGACAATCAAAATAAAAGTTTAGATATTTAGAGGCGCGGAAGATCCGCGACCCTGCCGATCACGAGCAGCATTCCTGGAGGCTGTGATGGCCCTGGGGACCGCCACCCCCCCAGGGCTGGCTCCTGCAGTGTCCTGGGGTGCCCACCCCCGGGACACTGCTGTTACACTGGTTTGGATTTTGGAAGAGAGGGCAGAAAATCTGCTGTCCAAACCAGATTGCTTTTTCACACGGGGAGCTGCATGTCAGCAGCTCCCCGTGTGGAAAAGCAATGCCGGCTCCGGCAGGAGGCAGGGACCTGGCGGGACCGTGGGGGAATTGGGGCTCCCCCCACAGTCCCCAATGAGAGGCCAGGCCCTGGGGGATGGGGTCAGTGGCCAGGGAGGGGGTCACGTGGCCCCCCTCCATGATAATAAAAGTTTTAAAAAGTTGAAAAAAAAACACGCAAAGGCGGGCCCCGGGGGATGGAGTCCCCGGGGCCATAACTGGCCTGAGGAGGGGGGCCACACAGCCCCCCTCCAAAGAAATTTAAAAAAAAAAAACACTGGCCATACCCCGGGGATGGGGTCCCCGGGGCTGTATATAGCCTTGGGAGGGGGGCCACGCAGCCCCCTTTCAAGTTTATTAAAAAAAAATAAAAAAATCGGGGTCAGGCCCTGAGGGATGGGGTCCCCAGGGCCCGTAAAATAGAAAAGGAAGGGGGGCAACACAGCTCCCCTTCTTAAAAAAAAAAAAAAAAAAAGACTGGCATCTCGAGGCCCCGCCCCCTCCCACCAACACTCTGCAAACGCGCCCTGTGGCGCGTTTTAAGTTGGGGAATTAATTTCCCTTCAATACTGGGTTCCCTGGGGGCCAGCTAGCCCACCAGGTACCTCCAGTAAGCGCCACAGGGCTGCGTTGCAGAGAGGTGGTCCAGGCCACGCCCCTTTTTACACCTCTCTGCAACTCAGCTCTGTGGCACTTACTGGAGGTACCTGGTGGGCTAGTTGGACCCCAGGGACCCTCAGGATTCATGGGGACTTTATCCCCCAACTTAAAATGCACCACGGGGCGCGTTTGCACAGTGGTTAAGGGAGGGGGCGGGGCCTGAGGTGACATGTGTGCAAACACGCCCTGTGGCACGTTTTAAGTTGGGGAATTAATTCCCCTTCAATCCTGAGGGCCCCTGGGGACCAACTAGCCCACCAGGTATCTCTAGTAAGCGCCACAGGCCCGCTTTGCAGAGAGGTGGTCCAGACCACGCCCCTTTTTACACCTCTCTGTAACGCAGCTCTGTGGCGCTTACTGGAGTTACCTCATGGGCTAGTTGGACTCCAGGGACCCTCAGGATTCAAGGGGACTTTATCCACCAACTTAAAACGCGTCAGAGTGCTCGTTTGTACAGTGGTGAAGGGAGGGGGCAGGGCCTGAGGTGACGTGTGCAAACACGCCCTGTGGTGCGTTTTAAGTTGGGGAATGAATTCCCCTCCAATCCTGAGGGCCCCTGGGGGCAACTAGGTCACCAGGTACCTCCAGTAAGCACCACAGGCCTGCGTTGCAGAGAGGTGGTCCAGGCCAACGCCCCTTTTTGCACCTCTCTGCTACTTGGACCCCAGGGACCCTCAGAATTCGAGGGGACTTAATCCCCCAACTTAAAACGTGCCATGGGGCGTGCTTATACAGTGGTGAAGGGAGAGGGCGGGGCCTGAGGTGACGTGTGCAAACACGCCCTGTGGCGCGTTTTCAGTTGGGGAATTAATTCCCCTTCAATCCTAAGGGCCCCTGGGGGCGAACTAGCCCACCAGGTACCTCCAGTAAATGCCACAGACCTACGTTGCAGAGAGATGGTCCAGGCAAAGCCCCTTTTTACACCTCTCTGCAACGCAGTTCTGTGGTGCTTACTGGAGGTACCTGGTGGGCTAGTTGGACCCCAGGGACCTAAGGTGACGTGTGCAAACACGCCCTGCTGTGCATTTTAAGTTGGGGGATTACATCCCCTTCAATCCTGAGGGCCCCTGGGGGCCAACTAGCCCACCAGGTGCTTCCAGTAAGCGCCACTGCACTGCGTTGCAGAGAGGTGGTCCAGGTCATACTCCTTTTTACACCTCTCTGCAACGCAGCTCTGTGGCGCTTACTGGAGGTACCTGGTGGGCTAGCTGGACCCCAGGGACCCTCTTAACTTAAAATGGCCACAGGGCGTGTTTGCACACATGTCAACTCAGGCCTCCCCTCCCTTCACCACTGTGCTAACGCACCCGTGGCGTGTTTTAAGAGGTAGTTTTAATCCCCCTGCCCTATTATGTACTAGGGCCTTACAGAGGAGGTCATGCTAATCACAGGGGTACCCCAACGCATAGTGTTCCCTAGTGTATGTAGGTGTTTTCACTGTATGTTAAGTGTCTTTTAGCATAGCACTGGCTGTAGGCCTGGTTAGTCAGAGCCAGTTACCACCAGTACCCGTCTGAAAAAGTTGTGGGCACAGGATGATTTTGCAACAAGGCCTCTTTCTGCTCCTCTGTTGGTTCTTTCTGCACGACTTGCTTCTTCCTGCAATTTTCTTCATCTTTGTGGACCTCTATTGCCTCTTTCTGCATTTCTTTTGCTTCTTTCTGTGTGTTTTTTCTGCTTTCTTCACATGTCCTACCTCTGTAGGCATAGTTAGAAACTAGCATTTAAAAAACCTTTTAAATTCACTTAAGAAAACTATAGGGGTACAGGCATGTTATAGTTAGAAATTAGCATTTAAAAAACCTTAGAAATTCACTGAAAAAACCATAGGATGTCATCATTGATGTCATGAGTGATGTCACTGACCATGTCATGAGTGATGTAATATGTGACGTCATCAGCAGTGCACTGCAGGGGCGCAAGTTATAGTTAGCTGAAACTAACTATAACAGGGGTATTTCTCTGGTTTTGTACGAATGAAATGTCCAACTAACTATAACTTTCCCTAAAACCTATAGTTTTTTTCAGTAAATTGCTAAGGTTTTTTAAATGCTATTTTCTAACTATAACGTGCCTGAAACCTATGGTTTTTTCAGTGAATATATATATATATATTACCTACTGGCAGTCACCAGTAGGTAGTTATGGTTAGGACCTTGTTTCTATTCAAAAAGCGTTTTTTCTTTTCCCAATAACTTTGGCGCCGGTTGACAAATCTTCGCAAAATTTTCAAAACGTTGGTCTCGCTCCTATCCTGTAAGTTTCAGGGTGATTCGCCATGCTGGGGCTGAGAAAAAAGGGGGGTGCCAAAACGCGTTTTCTCCATGTTATTTCCCATAGGAAACTTTAGACACGACTACAGCCCGAACTGCTGAACGCTATTACACCAAATTTTGCTAAAAGGTGGCCCTTGGTTCAGAAAGTGACCATTTTTTTTTTAAATGGTGTGAATCCGTTGAGTAGTTGCTGTGAAATTCAAAAAATAAGAGTCAAAAAATCCATTTCCCATAGGAAACTTTATGCAAGGATACAGCCGAAACTACTGAACGGATTTACCCCAAATTTGGCAAAAAGGTACTGCTTGTCTCAGAAAGCGACCTTTTGAAAAATGGTGTAAATCCGTTCAGTAGTTGCTGGGAAAATCAAAAATAAAGGTTTCGATATTTAGAGGCACGGAGGATCCGCGCACCCTTCCGATCACGATCTGCATTCTAATTGGTTGTCAACACTTCAAATCAGGAAGTGTTGGCAGCCATCTTCTGCCTTGGTAGAACCGAGGCACAAGAAATCAGTAAATCAAATACGAAAATAAATAAAGGGGGCAGGGTAGAAACACCCTGACACCCTAGGCCTGCTTAGGGGGTCCCACAAGGACCCCCAGGGCCAAAAAAAGCATATTTGTTTTTTAAAAATCGTGGGATGCGCGGAGAATCTGCGGATCTGGCCGTGAAAATAAATAAAACGAAGCTCGGGCTCCCGCACTTCGTTATTAATTAGCCCCCGGGTGGGCCAAGTCCCGGGGGCATCGCAAAAATATATTTGCGGGGGCCCAGGGGGACCCACGCAGCCCCGGGGACCGCCACCCCCTGGGGCTTTTATTTTAAATAGGTGGCCCAAGCCCCGGGGACTGCCACCCCGGGGCTTTTTTTTACATATTTGCAGGGGGCTCATGGCCCCCCCGCAGCCCCGGGCACCGCCACCCCGGGGCTTCTTTTGCTTTGAAAAAACTGCCTGTGTGGGGGGACTCGTGCCCCCCATACGCCCCGGGGACTGCCACCTCCCCGGGCACTATGTATGTAAATTTGGGGGTCCATTATGGAGCCCCGGGGACCACCACCTCCCCGGGGCTATGCTAATGTTGAAAGGGGGGCCACGCGTCCCTCGTCCAGGAGCCAGTGATGGCCCTGGGACCACCATCCCCAAGGGCCGGCTCCTGCAGTGTCCTGGGGTGCCCACCCCAGTACACTGCTGTTTGCAATGACAGGGCCCTGTCATTGCAAACTCTGGTTTGGGTTTTGAAAGCGAGAGCAGGAAACCTGCTCTCTCTTTCAAAATCCAAACCACATTGCTTTTCCACATGGGGAGCTGCATCTTAGCAGCTCCCTGTGTGTAAAAGCAATGCCAGCTCCCGCAGGAGGCGGGG
Organism: Triturus cristatus; assembly: GCF_964204655.1. NCBI lineage: Eukaryota > Metazoa > Chordata > Amphibia > Caudata > Salamandridae > Triturus > Triturus cristatus. Next base: position 155,604,505 of record NC_140580.1, read on the forward strand.
AGCCGGCGGGAGCTCCCCATGTGGAAAAGCAATGCCGGCTCCCGCATGAGGCGGGGAGCCGGTGGGACCGTGGGGGAATTGGGGACCCCCTCACGGTCCCCAACGAAAAGCCAGGCCCCAGAGGCCATTAGTGGCCCGGGAGGGGAACCACGCGGCCCCCTCCCCATTATAATTTTAAAAAAAAAAACCTTGGAAAGGCCGGCCCCAGGGGATGGGGTTTCCGGGGCCATAAATGGCCTGATGAGGGGCCCCCCTCCAATAATTTAAATAAGAAATAAAACTGGCCATGCCCCGGGGGATGGGGTACGCGGGGCAGAATATGGCCTCAGGAGGTGGGCCACGCGGCTCCCTTCCAATTTAAAAAAAATAGGGGTCAGGCCCTGGGGGATGGGGTCCCCAGGGCCAATAAAATAGGAAAGGAAGGGGGGCCACACATCCCCCTTCTTAAAAAAATCAATTAAAAAAAAACGGCTTCGCGCCAGATGCCTCGCCCCCCTGCAGCACTATGCAAACATGCCCCTGGCACGTTGTAAGATGGGGAACTAATTCCCATTGAATATTGGGGGTCCCTGGGGGCCAACTAGCCCACCAGGAACCTCCAGTATGCGCCAGGGAGATGCGTTGCAGAGAGGTGTTCTGAGGCCACGCCCCTTCTTACACCTCTCTGCAACGCAGCTCTGTGGCGCTTACTGGAGGTACCATGTGGGCTACTTGGACCCCAGAGACACTCAGGATTCAAGAGGACTTAATCCCCCAACTTGAAATGTGCCACGGGGTGTGTTTGCATAGTGGTGAAGTGAGGGGGGGGGCCTGAGGTGACATGGGTGCAAACACACCCTGTGGCACGTTTTAAGTTGGGGAATTATCCGGAGGGTCCCTGGGGTCCAACTAGCCCACCACGTACCTCCAGTAAGTGCCACAGAGCTGCGTTGCAGAGTGGTGCAAAAAGGGGCGTGGCCTCTGAACACCTCTCTGCAACGCAGCTCCCTGGCGCATGCTGGAGGTGCCTGATGGGCTAGTTGGCCCCCAGGGACCATCAGGATTGAAGAAGAATTGATTCCACAACTTAAAACACGTCACAGGGCATGTTTGCACACATGTCACCTCAGGCCCCACCCCCTTCCTTCACCACTGTGCAAACGCGCCCCCTGGCGAGTTGTAAGTTGGGGAATTATTTCACCTTGAATACTGAGGGTCCCTGGGGGCAACTAGCCCACCAGGTACCTCCAGTATGCGCCAGGGAGCTGCGTTGCAGAGAGGTGTTCAGAGGCCACGGCCCTTTTTACACCTTCCTGAAACGCAGCTCTGTGGCGCTTACTGGAGGCACCTCGTGGGATAGTTGGACTCCAGGGACTCTCAGGATTCAAGGGGACATTATCCCCCAACTCAAAACACGCCACGGGGTGCGTTTACACAGTGGTGAAGGGAAGGGGCGGGGCCTGAGGTGACATGTGAGCAAACACAGCCTGTGGCGTATTTTAAGTTGGGAATTAAGTCCCCTTGAATCCTGAGGGTCCCTTGGGGCCAACTAACCCACCAGGTATGTCCAGTAAGTGCCACAGAGTTGCATTGCAGAGAGGTGTAAAATGGGGCATGGTCTCGGACCACCTCTCTGCAATGCAGCTCTGTGGTGCTTACTGGAGGTACATGGTGGGCTATTTGGACCCAGGGACTTTCAGGATTCAAGGGGACTTAATCCCCCAACTTAAAATGTGCCACGGGGTGTCTTTGCACAGTGGTGAAGGGAGGGGGCGGGGCCTGAAGTGACATGTGTGCAAGCACGCCCTGTGGCACATTTTAAGTTGGGGAATTAAGGCCCCTTTAATCCTGAGGGCCCTTGGGGGCCAACTAGCCCACTAGGTGCTTCCAGTAAGTTCCACTGTGCTGCGTTGCAGAGAGGTGGTCCAGGCCATGCCCCTTTTTACACCTCTCTGCAACGCAGCTCTGTAGCGCTTACTTGAGCTACCTGGAGGGCTAGTTTGACTCCAGGGACCCTCAGAATTCAATGGGGCTTTATCCCACAACTTAAAATGGCCACAGGGCGTGTTTGCATACATGTAACCTCAGGCCCCCCTCCCTTCATCAGTGTGCAAAAGCGCCCGTGGCGCATTTTAAGAGGTAGTGTTAATCCCCCTGCCCTATTATGTACTAGGGTCTTACAGAGGAGGTCATGCCAATCACAGAGGTACCCCAACGCATAGTGTTCCCTAGTGTATGTAGGTGTTTTCACAGTATTCTAAGTGTCTTTTAGAATAGCACTGGCTCTAGGCCTGGTTAGTCAGAGTCAGTTACCACCAGTAACCGTCTGTAAAAGTTGTGAGCACTGGAGGACTTTCTGCTCCATTGTCGGTTCTTTCTGCACATCTCTTCTTCTTCCTGCACTTTTCTTCGTCTTTGTGGAATTCTGTTGCTTCTTTCTAAAATTCTTTTTTTTCTTTCTGTGCTTTGTTTCTTCTTTCATCACATGTCCTACCTCTGTAGGTATAGTTAGAAACTGGCATTTGAAAAACCTTTGAAATTCACTGAAAAAAACATAGGCTTCAGGCACGTTATAGTTAGAAAGTAGCATTTAAAAAAACCTTTGAAGTTCACTGAAAAAACCATAGGTTTCAGTTACGTTATAGTTCGAAATTAGCATTTAAAAAACCTTAGAAATTCACTGAAAAAACCATAGGTTTTATGGAAAGTTATAGTTAGTGGGACATTTCACTCGTACAAAACCAGAGAAATTCCCCCGTTATAGTTAGTTCAGCTAACTATAACTCGCGCCCCCACAATGCACTGCTGATGACGTCACATATTACATCCCTCATGACATGGTCAGTGACATCACTGATGACATCACTGATGACATCTCAAATGACATCACTGATGACATCACTGATTACATCATCCAGTGACTGTGTGTTTCTGTAAAGTTTAAATATGTTTAATATATATAGGGAAAGGCGTATTGAAGAATGAGTGGGTGTATAAGTGTCTAAAAGGATGATTTAGTAGGTGCGTGACTGACTATAAGTGAGTGATTAAACGTATCTTACTGAATGCATGGGTTCGTGACTAAACTGTGTGAATGTCTGTATCCGTCTGTCTGTTGGTGTGTAAGCGGCTGCATGGGTTTGCGAATAGCTACATGAGTGTCTATATGGGTTATTGATTTGTTGTCTGAGTATCTCTATGGGTGCCTGAGTGTTTGTGTGGGTGGGGTGTGTGACTCTGTGCATAGATGTGTGAGTGGGTGATTCACTGGTTGCATGTTTTCAAGAGTGCATCTGTTTTGGACTGTATGGGTGGGGAGTGTGTGTATGGGTGTGTTAGTGAGTGAATATATATATCTGTGGTACATGTGTGAGTAACTACATATGTGAAAAGCAGTATTTATGTGTTTTGGAGTACATAAATGGCTATAAGTGAGAGTGTGTGTTTGTGAGAGTGGCTGTATGTATGAGTGTGTGCTTGTATCATTGATTGTATAAGAGCATAAGAATGTGCAAGTATTTGTATGAGTAATTGAGCTGGTGTGCGTATAACTGTATAGGTGAGTAAATGTCAGTGTGATTAATTATTTGCATGACTGACTAGGTGTGTGAGTAGCTCTTTGGATGAGAGGTGGTGTGTGAGTGTCAATATAAGTGTATGAGTGCATATGATAGTCCTGTACTGAGTGACTGTAATTATGAGTGACTGTATGGGTGAGTGAGTGGATGTGTGTGTAGACCTAAGAATCAGTGAGTGGGTATGTAGTTATTGGTGTTGGAGTGTTTATGGATTTGAGAATGGCAGACTGTAATTTAGAGTGGGTGGATCTAACGTTATATTAGGGTGTGAGAAGATGCATGAAATTATCACATGGATGAAGTCATCAGTGATGTCATTTGAGATGTCATCAGTGATGTCACTGACCATGTCATGAGTGATGTAATATGTGACATCATCAGCAGTGCATTGCGGGGGCATGAGTTATAGTTAGCTGAACTAACTTTAACGGGGGAATTTCTCTGGTTTGTCCAACTAACTATAACTTTCCCTAAAACCTATTGTTTTTTTCAGTGAATTTCTAAGGTTTTTTAAATGCTAATTTCTAACTATAACATGCCTGAAACCTATGTTTTTTTCAGTGAATTTCAAAGGTTTTTTAAATGCTAATTTCTAACTATAACGTGCCTGAAACCTATGTTTTTTAAAGTGAATATATATATATTTATAATTTATTATATTAAGCATATATTAGGTCTAATCCACACATTCTGACCTCGTGGGTTCTGCAATGGACAACTGGGGAGTGCAATTACTGGGTATCATGATAAGCCCACTGGGGCAATACCACCTTGATAACTTTACTTCCAACATATGTAGGATTGGGAGATTGCATCACGCCCATCTATACAAGAGAAGCACCTGATTTGACACCAAATACATGTATGAGTCATGTTGTATTAGTAAGCCCACTGGGGACTAGCCTAGTGCATACAAGTATTGCACAGGACACATGATTATTTGCACTTCCCCACATATGCTCAGATATGCCAACTGAGTCTGCAGGGCTTACATCATCAGGACTGTCTAATTTGTCTCAATATTCTGTACATCTCACCATACCAAGAACATTAGTCATGGCTATGGACATGACTAGGACAATCATGTAGATTGCAAGGCTTCGCTAGCCACATATCATATTCATTCTACATACACAAAAGTAATGGAGATAATATTTGCCACATACGGTTGATTGAAGTAATTCAATATGAGTGATACACGTGTGCGGGATACACATTATAAAACAGATACTCACAATATGGCATAAAAACCTCTTGAAAAATGTTATGACATCTTTTCAATAATTTCAAAGGATATTTTGAGCACAATGTGGATGAATATGTATTTTACAAGATAAACAATGTCATTGTTTTCGCTCCATTATGACAGTCTGTCTTCTATGTCTTTTATGTTTTGGTGTTTGGCTTGCATTATTAATTTTCTAAGGTGGATAGAACCTACAGTTAAGAAAGGTGGGGGGCGCTAGAGGGCGCTAAGCAAGATTGCCGCACTCCTGTGAGGCTCCTGCTGCTCAGGGCAGTATCCGGCCATTATCCTGGTCTCTATCTGCCCCACGCTGCTGGAAATATTACCGCCGTGAAGCAGAGGCCACCCGCTGTCTGCCGATGCTGTTTTCTTCCCCGTGCGAAGACTGATACTCTCTGAGAGAGTCCGCGGCGGATGGAAAGCCTGGGCGGCCTAAGATGGCGACTGCCACCAGGATCTAGGCCGTCGCTGAACACCGGTGCAGAGAATTGCGTGGGCCGAGCCAGCACCGCTCCACCCCACCTCCTGCTGTGACCGACCGCCCCTATGGGCTGCCTATACCTGGGGGACTGCCTGTGCCCGCAGTGCCGCCTGTGACTGCGGCGGCCCCACCTCAGCAAGAGCTGTGCTCGCATCCTGGATCTGGTGTAGCTGCGGGTGACGCAGCCTGCTCCTGTGACCGGAGGCCTCGGCGGGGGCCCGGAGCGGGAGAGACATCAGTGGAGGGCCTGCACTATCACTGCCACATGATGTTTACTCCTTCCTAGCCCGGGCTGCTGGATTGGTCTGCCTCGCCTCCCCTGTGGTTGCACCGGCTCTGGATACTACCTGGAGCTGGCTGGGGTCGAGAGGTTCTTTCTGAGGCCTCGCTGCTTGAGCTGCCTGCCCCAGAGGCCGGAGATAAAATCTCACCAACATCGGGTGAGTGGACCCTCGGAACCGGGCTGCACTCTACCCGCCGCCACCACCTTGCCTCTTCCCCGCCTGCACTGCATGGAGCATTTGTGCTGCCTTCCTCACTGAAATCCTTGGTGCCCATATTACCGCAGGTCTACAGGTCAATTGAAACTGCCACCCAAATATAAAGGCTGCACTTACACGCCGCGACCTCGCGGACCCGCGCCTGTCCTGGGCCGAGAATCACCACCACACAGAATGCCTGTTTCTACACCGCTTACATTGGGGGCTGCGACTGCGGAGAGGGCCTCTCTCTCACCACCACCATCAGCTTGCTTCTCTCTGACTGGGCTGTGCGCCTGACCCGCGCTGACCCCACAGCCGGCCCCCCTCACGGGGACCCCGGCCCTCCTCACCGCTAAAGCCTTGGACATAGCTTCAGGGTGCTACTTGGGGTCAGCCTTCGGTGCCTTTTGCTGTTGCCCTCCCGCGGCGCACTGCCCTAGATCTCTGCTGCGCTGAGGACACCCCGACACCTGGAGGGAAAACTGCCCTGTGGGCCACAGGTTTGCGACACCCACCCTGGCTCTCCACCTTGGGTGGACCTTCTGGAACATGGCCGTCTCCACCGCCTGGGCCTATTCCGACCTGCTGACCTCTGTGCCGCCTGACTACTGGGCCAGCTGCACATCCCTGACGGTGCGTGAATATATCCGTACTACAAGCTGATCTCATGGTAGACTACATCCCTCCCCTCGTTGCGCCATTGGACGGCCTAAGGTGCATTCGCCCGCCCGCCTTCCATCGGGCCGTGCCTGCTGCCATGGGGCGAACTGATGGCAAACAGCCCAAAATATCCTTTAAAGCCCGAAAATCCACGAGAACGCAAGCAGACATAGAAGGAGAGCAGACTGCGCTTCCGCCCCAGAACAACCCACTTCCACAGAGGACCTCAAAGTGATTCTATTTGTCATCCAATCTAGCCTGTCTTCCATAGAGAGCAAAATGGACGCCATGAATGCTCGTATGGATGCTCTCACCCACAGAAGCGGAGCATATCAAAGAGACGGAACACCGCATCTCTGACCTGGAGGACACCTCTACCGCGACCACTGACAGAACAGTTGATATGGAAAAAGTCCTGAAGGTTAAAGCCACAAAGAAAGAAGACCTGGAATCCCGCTCGAGGAGAAACAACCTGAGTGCCGCAATCCACCGCTATGGGCAAAATGGAAGACTTTGTGGAATGCATGCTGACCACCACCTTTGGGAGAGAGGCCTTCTCGACGGTCTTCATTATCAAAAGAGCACATCGCTCTCTGGCCCCTGTCCCTGTCCCTGGTGCCCTACCCGCCCCATCGTGGCGAGGCTACTCAACTACAGGGACCGAGGTGCTGCACTCCACCTAGCCAGGAAGCAAGGAAAGGTACTCTTCGAGGGCATTGAAGTCTTCCTGTATCCGGACTTTACCATGGCCGTCCAGGAGGGACGCCACAAGTTCATCCACGCTCCTAGTCGACATTTCTTCAAACTCCTAAAAACTCAACTCATGTGGATCACATGGGGAGGGAAACATGCTAGACTGCACTGGGACACTCTCACACAACCCTTCGAAGCTGGGGGCTTTGAAATCTGGGATTTGGAGCTATATTTTAGTTGTGCCCAGGCCCACTTCCCATCCTAATGGATGAACCCCCCCTTATATACCACATCTCGCAGTCGAAGAAGGGCATATGCTCCCAACCCCCTGTTCTGCATACCTTAGTTCACCTGTTCTCCCTCGTCGCCTGGCCTCCACCACAGTGGAATGTACCGTCAGCGCTTGGTGGGACCTAGCCCGCTGCCTCCACGCTCCCTTTCTCTAGTCCCCCTTGCTCTCCCTCCAGGTCAGACTTGACCTACCAATCACATGCGAGGGCGGCTGGTGCCGACTTCTCCGAAAACTCTCCATTCAAACCTGGGGGAAGCTATATGTCAAGGGGACATTCTGCACCAGTGAGGAATTCTTTGGCACTACCCCTCCCACCCCTCTGGACCGTTTTCTTTATATCAGGTTGCGGCAAGATGTAAAGGCTCTCACCCCACGCTTCCCACAGGAGCCCCCGATCCTGACCCCACTGCATGCCCTCCTTCAGCAAACTACCCCCACGCATGTGGTATCATTGCTATACCGTACCACCTAGCGAGACAGCACACATTCTCCCTCTCTGGCTCGTTCCCGATGGGAGGGAGAACTGGGCTACCCCATCACTGACGAGCAGTGGTCCTTTTGCTGTCAACAGACTGGTAAAATATCTGCAAGCAGCAGACTGTGTATCATACACGATAAATGTAATCATCGATTCTACTACACGCCCGCACGCTTACAGCACCTACACCTCCATGATACTGACCGCTGCGACCGCTGTGGCTGTGCGGGAGTGGATTTTAAGCACTTCGCTTGGGATTGCCCTCCCATACGGAGCTACTGGACGGAAGTGCTGACGGCGCTTGACCAAATGACTGGGCTACGCTTTTCCGACGACCCCCCGGTAACACTCCTGGGACACACCGCACCACTAGCTGCCTCGCTGCGGCGCTACATCTCCCTGGCACTTCTTCTCTCCAAGAGGCAGATCGCCTGCAGATGGGGTAGGGGGCGGGCTCCAAAATTTAAAGAATGGCTAAAGGACCTCCTATATTGTCAGGAACAATTGAATACATATGCTGATCTCCTGCTGCCCTCCTCCCGCCCGCGTGAAATTTGGTCCACCCTCCAATCATACCTCCTGGGACATCCCCCGGTGGAGGATACTGGCACTGAGCCACGCACTGAAGGGAATGGGGATAGCGCAGGAGAAATACCTCTTAGCCCCCCATGTACAGGCCTGCTCAGAGGGCACGGTCGAAAACAACTGGACACTCAAGACTATGGTCGTTTCCTACATTGGACTGGCTACATTTGTCACGATGTTCGAATGGTCTATCTGCAATGTTGTTATTGTGTAGTGGTATTGTTTATCTCTGCAATATGTTTCCTATAACAAAACTCAATAAAGAAATAAAATAAAAAACTACACTTAAGAAAGGATGTAGAGCTGAAACACGTTGTCGTTGGCATTGCAATAAACTAGATTAATCACTGAATGGAGTGCCTTGGATTGTGGCTCTTTTTTTTGTTCACACACACACATATCTGAGAAACAGCGCAGGCTAATTTTCGATGCGTGAAATATATATCTATATATTACATAATTCATTTTCATATGTTTATATATTTTTTATTTTTTTTAATATGTTTTTATGCTGCCTACTATACCATTTGGCTACTTGAAAGTTGTCCCTTTCTTCTATATTGACTCTATCCTACCCAATATTTGTGATGTTTTATATGGGCTAGATTAATGTATGATGGATCCTTCTAATGGGGTATGTTTAGTGTTGCTACTCTGCAGACCTCCTCGGCGATTTAGCTCTTTCTCATTTAAGATATGCAGTTAATCTCAAGATTGATTGGGGAAAGCCTTCTTCTCTTTACTTCATAAAAATTATTATAGTTCCTCCTCCATATTCAAACCATTTGGGAATTTAGTATTTATATTTCAACGTATCTTCTCTCAAGTTGTCTCAGCTTTATTTATCGGTTGCTTCCTCTCACAGAGTTCGGGACAGCATCCGTCACATAATATGACAGGAATTTGGCATCGTTGCCATGTACATCAAAGACATGTCTGGCTACTGGGTAAGACAATTCTTTGTTCTTCACTGCTCTCAGGTGTTGTGGTATCCTACAGTGCACCTGTAGGGCTGTTTTCCCCACATATGACAAGCCAAATTTGCACCATAGCACTTTGAGGTTTGCAGTTGAAAACTCCTTGATTTCTACTGGCTTTGTATTGAATGTGTGGTGCATTCTCTAGTGTGTTCTCCTTTCGTGCATGTCTTATATTTATAGCATTTATAAAACCCATTTCCCTGTTGTAGCCAGGATCTTGGGCTTTGAACCTCTGGACTACTGCGTACCAATGCATCACACATAGACGGGGCTCTCCTGAAAGTTATCTAGGGAGTTCAGGACATTTCACATCGGGAAAATAGAAAATTAGCCTGGCACTGTTTCTGAGATCCCCTTTTACCTAACAGGGAAGAGTCCATATGGTCCACTTTAGTTCATGCTTTGAGATGGACACATAGCAATATAACAGTCCATATAAAGTCTTTATTTCCAAAACTTCTTCACTTAAATTTTTTTTTTTAATTCTCCATCGAAGCACATACATTCGACAGTCAAGCCAACATGTGTTTTGCGAATTTCTAGCTTCTTCAGGGCTTCTAATATTGTAATTCAAGTAATCTATTTCAACTGACCTCTCCCCTTCAAAAAATCATGGCCCTGGGGCATGGGGGCCCTAGGGCAATTTTAATGCTCAGGGATAGGGGCTGCACGCCCCCTTCCCTTTAAAACAATATATGGCCCTGGGGATGGAGTCCCCTGAATTCATTAGGCGATAGGGGGCTATGTGGCCCCCCTGTTCCTTACAAAAAATAAGGCCATGGGGATGGGGTCCCCAGCCTAATGAGGCTCGGGAGTGGGGCCACATGGCCGTCTCTCCTTTTGAATTGGTATCGCTCCGGGGATGTGAACTGGGCAGCCTCCTCAAATTATTTCTTGTATTTGTCCCCAGATAGGATCCCGGGGCCCAAAGGCCAACCTTATGTAAGCACGGCAAAGGCTGTGTGCAGTGTGTGGTTGGCTTTACAAAGTGTAATAAAATATTACTTTATGTTAAAAAAACCTAGAAATTCCTTGCAAACGATAAGGTAAAGTAATGGTATAGTTAGGTAAGATAAAAAAATCTGTTTGTTTTTTTAAAAAACTTTAGAAATTAACAGAAAGAAACAAAGTTTAATATAACGTTATAGTTAGTTAAATATGTCAGTGACAACATTAGTGTTTTCAACAAAATAAAAATACAGAAAAGCAAAAGTTACAGTTAGCAGAGCTAACTTGAACTTGAGACCCATCACGCACCGCCTATGTCCTCACATATTAAATCACTCATGACAACTTCCATCACATCATTTATGACAACACTGCCCCTGCACCGAATGTAAAGAGATGCTCTTGATTTTACCATATCATACGCATATTCATTGACCTTGGCAGAATGGGTCCCTCTGAATGGTTTGAAGGACCCTGAGGGGTAGGGGGACCCCCATGCACAACAGGAGTTGCAGGGGTCTGTGTTACGCCCCTGTTCTTTGGCCTTCCAAGAGCAGGCTTCAATACAGCCTAGATACAATACATAGATCAGAGACTTCCTGAGGCTCACCATCTTCCAAATTTAAAGTCAGCCAAGCACTACAGGAGCCCATGGAGCTAGCCTTTCCTGAGCCTCCCAACAACCATCAAAGTGTTGAAAAGGGGCAGGCAGAAATCAGAAGCATGGCAGATAAGATGGCCTAGTATAGTCACTATTGGAAAGCGTGTCTTAATTCAAATTATTCCTTCGAAATAGGCTTGCCATGGGTTGGGGGATGCAACGATGGAAGAGAATGATGTAATAACTATTTCATCAAATAAATTGATATTCAGGCAGCAATAAGCTGCCTCGTTCACGTGATACACTTTTTATTTTCTTCTGTTAGATTGTGGTATCTCCTCTCATGCAAAAGTATTGGACTTGATATTAACCTGCCTATAGAATTGTATACATTCAGCTATTATTTAAATGTCTTTCCATCCCTATGAATGCACCGGCTTTCTCAATCATAAAAAATGAGTATAACACTCAAGAGGAACTCCCTCTGTGACTCCTGGAAAAAATTACCAGTTTGATTTCTATCAATTTGATAGTTCTGAGAATTATAGTATGGGCTACAAACAAACTGTATTTACAAGCTGTGGCAGTTGGGTGAGCTTAGACAGTGAGGAAAAGGGAAATGCATAACAACCAAAGATCTAGTATTAATTGTACAGATTACAAATAGTTGCAGTTCTAAATTCAATAGGAAGTGGCATGGTTTTACCACTCATTTTAGTCTCAGGTTAAATACAATGGAACCCATAAATGGTTTTCTTTCGCTTATTATATGGGAAAGCTGAAGAAGGGTGAGGAATCCCATGAGTCTGACCTCTAAATGTGAAAGTGAAACAACTGGGTAGCATCAAACATGTTTATTTATATGTTATGTTACATATCAAAACAGACAAATGAAAGCAGGAATACCAGGGGTGTGGAATCCCTATCACCCGACACTCAGGACATATTGTTTTGGGGTCAAGGACAACCTGATATCCTGTTTATTTTGTTCACCAGCCACTTAGGCTCAACCCCCATTAGCACAAACCATTTGGCTGCCACTTTGCATTACCACAATTTGGATCTATGAAAGTGGATTCGGTATTATCATTTATTTTTAAATATTGGCATGCATCAAAATTATTTTACTACACAGTATGGAAGAGAAGTGGTACTTAATGTTGTAAATTGGTTTAGCAAAACATTTTTTTCAAGTTGCAAATTTTTCGTGAGTACATTTTACTTTGAAAACGACGTCAACATTTAATCAGGGAGCATTTATAGAACATTATAGAAAGGCTCAAATTGCTAAATTTTGCAACCATGTTTACTCATTTTTATAGTGGATTCACTGTAAGCAATGCAAGATGATTTCACACTAATAGTAAAGGCTTTGCATTAATTAATTATATGCAAAAGATTGAATAACTGATACATATCAAGACAAATATTGCCTTATTGGCAGACAATCAGTGTAAAACTAATATGGGCAGCATTATGGACAACATGGAAATAAATTAAGGACCCAAAGTGTACCGTGAAAATAAATTAGGGGCCCAATTCCTAAAGAAAGTCACAAAAGTGCGCATGCAAATATATTTCCTTGCACTGGGGCTGGTTTTTACTTTCATGAATTCAGAAGAGGTTAGAGGTTATGTTATGTTATGTTAATTAGTCTTCTAACGTTCACAGCTACTCCGAGGAGTGTCCCGAGCGAGCACAGAGGAACTGAGAGCATAACCAAACTTTCAGCAAAAAGATGAGTTTTTAGCAATTTTTTAAAAACCACAGGATCTTCAATACTGCGGAGCGCAGGCGGCAGGGCATTCCAGGCCTGGGCCGCCAAAACGGCGAGGGAACCGCCACCTAGCCTATGCCGATGAAAACGGGGAACCCTCGCCAAGCGAAGAGCGGAGGAGCATAGTAGTCTCCCTGGAACATAAAAGGAGAACCGTTTCTGCAGATAAATTGGCCCAAGGCCATGTAGCGCACAATGGGCAATGGTGATAGATTTAAATTTCACCCCTGCCACCATCGGAAGCCAATGAAGAGAGCGCAGATAGCCTTGCACGCTACTTCTTAAGAAAGTCTCTCCCAAAAGCAGATTCGCCGCATTTTGCACCACTTGAAGTTTATTAAGGGAGTATGCCTGAATCCCCACATACAGCGCATTAGCGTAATCCAGGCGGGAGAGAATGAGCGCGCGGACCACTGTCTCTTTCGCTGCCTGTGGGAGGAGTGGGAAAAATGTTCTCAAGATTTTAACCCCTTCGACGCTCATGACGGAACGGTTCCGTCATGAGCGTCGGTTGAGCTGTGCTCATGACGGAACCGTTCCGTCATGACCACGCCCGCGCAGGTAACGGTCAGCACAGCGGGGGAATCCGCCCCGCATGGAAGGGGTTAAGGAGGCCAAAGCAGCACCCTGAAAGTCTCTTTACTTGGGTTGCAAAAGATAGATTATCCTCAAACCAAACTCCCAGGTTCTTAGCAGTACAACTGCTAGAAGATGGTGTCGGGAACTCGGAAGGCCATATCAGATCTCTAAAACCAGGGGAGAAGTTGCCATACAAGAGTATCTCCGATTTATCTTCATGAGAGGTGTAGGCCTGGACACTGTACCCTGCCTTACTCTTTCCATTTTTACATGCAAATATACACAAGTACATTTGCTTGTGCAAAAATCTTCTGAGTGACTGCAAATTTAATTATCCTACACTCCATTTTTCCAATCTTGGAAAATATTTTACTTCTGCCTTTGTCAGGGGTAAATTTCCAACCTTTTCCAATGAGGGAAAAGATTGGAGAACAGTTGATGAGTATGATGAAACATGGTAATTTGGGGAGTTCATCAACTCACAGAGCATTCCAAGCCCGCAACTACAGCTTCCCTCCTACTTCCCTGTGTGTAGATTTGCAGAAAGGTGGCAACATCAGTCTTGCTAGAATCCAAAATCTTAATTTGCTCCCTGATACAAAGAGAGAGTTGAATGTGAGAGAAGTGGTATAATGAGAATGTGGCCCTAATTTGTCACCACACTGCATGCCACCAAAAGAGACAAGCTGAATATTTTACAGGACAGGTAGATTTCTGAAGAGTTTCATCATTAGAACGAGTAGATATTTTATAAAATGCCACATGCAGGTTTGAGCTGTTGAAATAAGGGCTGGATATTTTTTCCTCCTTCCTCACTTTGCAGAAGAGAATGGTGAAAGAATCCCCATATTTTGCTGATTTACTTTTACCAATCACATAAGATATAAAATGCAACAGCTGCTGGTCATCTTAATACAAGCCTTATAATGTCCAGATCGAGGGCATTCCTTCGCGGCAAACCAAGTCCCCCAAAAAACCTCAAGAACTGCCTGGTTTGTGAGCAGTTTATGTGGTACTTCATGGACATAGTTTTTCCAAGGAGAACCACCTGAACTGCATTAAATAAATGAAATTAAATGTTCCCACTCCTAGTAGAAACATTCAACGTAAGTGGGCTTGTTTCTGTTTTATTTCTTAGTCTTTAAAAGGACATAGCTGGTAGAAACCTAGCAGCAATGCATCACAATTTTCTCACCACATCTGTTACAGACCTATCAACTTTTAAAAAATGACTGTGTGAGGATGGGCATGACCTTGGAGGGGGAGCCTTGTGCAGAGAACTACTAAAGAGGTCCTTATACTGCCCCCCCAACTTCCTCCTCCAAAAATCAAGCTTGCTAAGGCTAGTGTCGATGTCCTGTGGTGTTTTCACTCCCCTTAATGGCCATTAGCAGATAAAGCTTCCAAATAGAAGCTGGAAATCCAATCTTTGCATTGGTTAATTTTTCCAGCTAGTTTTCCCTGCCACTGTATGGTATTGGCTGTTCACCAGATGACCGTGTGAAAGGAGCCAATATTGTGTGGCACTGTGTGAGTTGGAAAGCCGGCTGTTATGGTTCTTAGAATTCACTTTTTTACAGCTTGCCTCAGAACCATAAAATGCCTTGCCATATTACCTAGCCTATCCAATAGGAGTATATAGCTCCCACAGCCCTAGCTAGCCAATCCCACATTACTAAAATCAGAGCTTAATTTGAGCCTGTGGTTGCACATAGGGACCTCCGGCACTAATTTTTGGGGACCGATACTTACATTTCCGCATCAAACATTGACTGCTAGCAAAAGAGACAGAACCCCACACACTAGAAGGAAGTGGGAAGAAAAAGACCGGAAAAAACATTGCAATGGGAGAAAGCACAAATCTGCACAAGTGATATAAAGTGGCCGGAGATATCTGAGAGTTGATGAAAGAGCCAAAGAATTGAGGCAATAGGTGAATGCAGTGCTGGAAAGTAGGGTGACCCCACCAGATCTTGGTTCTGGCAGCTATTTCTGGGCCAGATCTCGGTGAAAAATACTGAATTTGACACTAGACATAATTCAGCAGCAACCACATTTTATCTACCTACTGTTTGGAGCAGCAACCTACAGGCAGGGAGAAGGGTTTCTTATTTGCTCTTCCAGCTGGGTCCAAAACAAAGGCCTGATCTAATGGGCCATCAGCCCTTCTTTTGGTCAAGTGTCGGCCTGGTTGGGAGCTACCTAGAACCTTTTATCTAGATTCCAAAATAGTGGATAAAAACAAGAGGCACACTGTTTATCACTTCACAAGACCATTAGAGAAACTATAACTTGGAAGCAGGTTTTGATTATGTTCAACCTGCTATTTGAGAGATGTGCATACACTGTAAAAAAAAACAAGGTTTATCTAAGTGTATGAGTAATTATGAAAAAAATGAATAAAATGACACTACTATTCAAAAATAAATTCTTTTATAGGGTGTCCGAGCGCTTTACATCATTCACAGAGGCACAATCAATCATACAATTGTGAAAATCAGCGTACAGGAATGGTTACATAAGACGATGAGAGTAATAAGGGGTAGGAATCGCATATCGTCCATTCTTTAAGAAATCATGGGGCATATCAGCAACACCCGGCGATAATTATCGCTCAGCGCTTTTAGCGTGAGGAGTGAGGATAATTATTGCCAGGTAACGTGGATTTTTATCGCTGAGATAGCGTGCTATTGGCAACGTTTATCTCCTCAGCGATAAAAATCCTCACGCTAACTGCCTAATGTGAGATTATCGCTGGAAACCCAGCGATAATCTCACGTAGTGTGGCGTTAGCTTGCTGATAGGGACTCACAAACTTAGCCATGATATCCACCTTCCATAGGATTTCATGGCTAAGTCAGTCCTGAAGCAGGCGTAAGGAAAGTAGCGATAACAGGGGTTTTCGCTACTTTTCCTGCCGCTATGCTTCATAGCGAGGGGCTTGATGATAGGAGAAATGTCACTTAGTGACATTTATCCTGTCATGTTAGGTTAGGAACGCCCACTTTGCATCTCATTAGAGATGCAAAGCTGGGCGTTAGGAATCCCCACGCTAAAGCAAGGTTTCACGCGTTAGCGTGGCCTTGCTAATTAGGCGATAAAATGATCGCCGCTTTTCGGCCGTAAACGGCCGCAAAAGCAGAGATAATATTTTATCGCCAGCTTGTAAATATGCCCCCATATGTGAAGAGTGAATACTCAGGAGAAACACATAGGATGTAAAACTTAACGCACTGACTGTGGTCGTCTGTACTAATGAGACTTTATTACTCCTCAAACAAACTCTTCAATGCTATTTTAGAATAACAACAGATTGAGAAAAATAAGGATCTAAACTTATGACTTGGAGTTTGCATGCAGCTCTGTGATGCTGGTAAATAGATCATTACGCAATATTAGAAGGAGTGCATCTTATGAACTGGAAGTAACAAAATGATCACAGTCTCAAAAGCAGTACCCCACTTAGCAATCTCAATAAAATACAGAGCTGTGAAGAGCATGTTACATGGTGTGCTTTGCAGCAGGTTCATTAACCCTCTATTCTACTTTGAGTCAACACTGTGACTGGACAAAACACAGAACTTTCAAAGAACTGGGTTAACTCCTAGAGTTATCTAACTGCTATTACATTTCCCTCAAAATTACTGAGTACAAAAATATATGTGCAGCAGGTGTCTTCCCTGTAAGGTATACTTGAATGCAGTCTCTTTGTTGCCAATTAAGTAAACTAGAATAGAGTTACTGCAACATCTGTCCTTGTTGCCAATTTCCTTGCAGTAGATTTTTTTTTTAAATTAAATGTACAAGTTGACTGTCAGACTCTGCTTTTCATGAATCAACCCCTTATGACTTTAACACCTTTCCTGTCCCACACCTTGACCCCAATTTATGGGTTCCCATAGTAAATGTGTTCCCATTCCAGGAGTGGGTGCGCTTGCTGCAGCACCGGCACTCATTCTATTACAAATTAAGAGCTAAAACATGGATGCATGTGCTCCTTCAGAAGCCAATGGCACAAGTGACTACAGTTTTCATTCAGCCGTCCTCCTTTCACCCCTAAACTGACAGGTATTTTTCTATAATTTAAACAGTCAGCAGCTGAGCCATGCACACAGCTAATAACTGTGGACTGCCCTTTTGTTCCCACTTCTTCTGTCCTAAGCGGTTTTCCTGTTTGCTTTTCGTCGTGAAAGCTTTGGATGTGCGCAGGTGGACAGCCCTGCTGCAGCTCGAGCTCTGCAGGCCGCTGTGTGACGACTTCCGCGTCTGCTCTGAATTCAGGCCGCGGCTGGAAGAAGGAGCGGGGCTGGCGGCAGAGAACCCAGCGGGGAATCGTACAGCCGGAGAGAATCTTCAAACAGATTATGTTCCCTTTGTAGCCACTTTAATAAAGTCACTGAGAGGGATGGATTTAGTTGAAGAACTTGTTACACCTGAGCTGCCAAGAGCCATAGTTGCTGATGCCTTGCCTCAGGGGGAACCTTCGGATGTTGTTCAGGAGGTTCTTATGAGTCCGTGTGAAAATATAGACATCAAAATACAGGCTGAAAAACTGAAGGACTCAGAACTGGAGAATGCAAAAATAAAGAGCGGGCAAAGTACTCTACCTACTAATTTATGTTTGCTTTAAAATTACAGCCCCGCCCCCAATCAGTTTTAGCATTTGTGAAGCTGTTTTCATTGCTACTATGACGTTACGCCAAGCATGCTTGAGTTCAGGAGCTCGTGTCGGGATTATATGCATATCTATGGCCTCTTTTACAAGCCCATTGCGCCATCGATACGTCACTTTCTTAGACACATCGGCGGCGAAGTGTGCCAGCCTACATTTACAAGGAAAGGTAAAGTCACCCTGCATGACTTTTCATGGCCTTGTAAATATGGGGCCCCTTTCTAGCATTATTCTGCATGAAAAGGGCATTCCACGGGTGTTGCAGTTTGTGTATATGAGTCCCACTTTTATTTCTCCTCATTTTTTGCTCTATCTATGTGCGTTGCATTCCGCAGCACACACAGAAGGAGCAAAACGCCATTATAGATGTTTTTTGTGCGGGAAGGTGTCCCTTCCCGTACAACAACATTCATCCTTGCAACACAGGCACCCTTGCACCATGGCACAAGGGTGTCTGTGTTGGTGCACAGCTGAGTGTGCGCTAGTGCAGGGGAGGACAGGAATGCCCCATATCTTGTAGATGGGGCACATTCCTGCCCTTTCAGTTTGAGGTAGGCAGCACCGCAGGAAGGCTTGATGCGCTGCCATGTGTCAAAATATAGCAAGTGTGAGCCCCAGATTTTTAAAAGTAGTTTTTAACTTGTCTATTTTTGAGAAGTCTACATTTTTGAGTGTTGTGTTTTTTGCAGCCAGCATTTTTACAATGGATTATCACAGAAATCTGGTTTAGTTCTCTTCAAGAACTCGGGGTAGCAAGTTCTATAAGTAAACAAGCATTTGCAATGCAATAGGTCTCGCATTTACGCGAGTTTGAGATATTGACATTGCAAATGACAATGCCTTTTATTTTTGTTTTTAAAACCTAAATAAAAGGCATTGTCATTTACAATGCCAATAGCTTAAACTCGTGTAAATACGAGACCTATTGCATTGCAAATGCTTGTTTGTTGCTGGAACCGTAATCCTGCCTTCCTGTCCCTGCTTAGAGGGCAGCTAAGGAATGAGCTTCCCAGAGATAAGCACCTGATTTATGAGGTCTTTGAGCTCCACATGAAGGCCCCTTGATGTTTACAATCCCTTGTGTTCGCACTGAAAGGGGGGGGGGGTTTATGGCCTTCACAGTCGCCTGCTAGAAGCTTCTTATATGTTACCTGTATCTGGGCCCGTGTTGTAATTGTGCTGCATGCAAAAAAAAAAAAAAAAGCATTTGCAATGCAATAGGTCTCTCATTTACGCTTGTTTGAGCTATTGACATAGCAAATAATAATGCCTTTTATTTTTGTTTTAAAAACATAAATACAAGGCATTGTTATTTACAATGCCAATAGCTGTAACTCTCGTAACTGCGAGACCTATTGCATTGCAAATGCTTGACATCTGTGACACTTCCGCTATCCACCTTTGCTTCGCCCCTTCCTTCAGTGGCACAGTAGATTGCACTCTGGCTGCAGGGAATTCCCGCTGAATAAAGTCACTGTGTGCCCGTCTCCCTCCTCACAGCCACAGAAGAGCCATCTCACTTTAAGAGGGGAGAGGGTGCTGCTTTAGGGCTAGAGCGAATCACACTCCGTGACGAAAACCTCACACGTTCTTGGTGACAAGACGGGAAGTGACATGCAGTTCTTTTGTCCTAGGGTGGGGGTGGGGGGAGCACCACTCGAGATGACATCATGAAAGGAGTAAACAGTTCTGGTTTAAATATACAATACATTCTGCATATTACTGATACAGCTCACTGACACTTCTAGGCACTACAGCCCTATCTGTATAATTGCTCAAAATAATGATTCATACACGTTAGATCAGAGGATGTGCAAAGACGTTATTGGGGTGACAGCAACTCCACAGAGGAAGGAAGTCTATCTGGCAACTTCATCATTTCTAAAAGCTGTCAGTTCAACGATTTTGTATACACGTGGAAGTAACGCACACAGTAAAATGTGAATGACAATCAGAAGCGCAACTAGAGCCAGATTTCGGGGGGGGCTGAGCAAAAATTTCGGGGGGGGGCTGAGCAAAAATTTCGGGGGGGGGCTGAACTTTAAGCAATAGGCAGAGTGGAGCTGCAGGGGCTCTTAGAAGGGGTGAAACAACAGCGAGGCCTCATTAACATGCAAATGGTCTTTTAAAGACCTGTGAAGTGCTCGGGTGCGGCTGCTTTTTTGCCCGGGAAGGTGTCTCCTCCCGGGCTGCCACACACGACGGGGGGGGGGGGCTGAAGCCCTGTGAGTCCAATGGGTGTTGCGCGCCTGATGACAATACAGGCAGTGACTTTTAAATTAGCCCCTTTCAAAATACAACTGTATTTTGCCTCCTGTTTGCTGCTGTGTGTATAGCAGTTGGGGAATGCCACGTCTTAAAATAAATCGCGCCGCCTTGTCTTTTTTTTTTTTATAGAAACCGCATGTGCGTTTAAGTAACATAAAATAACAGCACTCAGTATGGGTGTACATACTATGTTTTCCTTGTCAGTTTGTTGGAAGGGAACTTCATTTCTAAAAGCTGTCAGTTCAACGATTTTGTGTACACGTGGAAGTAACACACACAGTAAAATGTGAATGACAATACAGGCAGTGACTTTTAAATTTGCCCCTTTCAAAATACAACTCTATTTTGCCTCCTGTCTGCTGCTGTGTGTATAGCAGTTGGGGAATGCCACGTCTTAAAATAAATCGCGCCGCCTTGTCTTTTTTTTTTTTAATAGAAACCGCATGTGCGTTTAAGTAACATAAAATAACAGCACTCAGTATGGGTGTACATACTATGTTTTCCTTGTCAGTTTGTTGGAAGGGAACTTCTTTTGAACAACTAAAATGCAAGCCTAAACCGTTTGCAAGTGTGTGAGGGGTAGCCCATACATTAGAACAGAGTACATTCTTTCCCAGTACTGTTTCACCTGAAAACGTTTCTTTGTATGCTGTGGTTGGTGCAAGAGTGTGTTGTAATTTATGTAAAACGCGCACGAGGCACACATTACAGCGTCTTGACACAATGTGTACATTGTATGTTTAGACTGTTTAATTGTAAATGAAGAATATAACGATGCTGTTTTCTTTTAGAGTGCTCTTTGTACACGCAGGCTGCCACAGTGTGAAAGTGATCGCGATCACATCAAAGCGGCCGTGCCACACTTCAAAGCGCGGCTGTGTGACAGGCGAAAGTGAAAGACGAGTGCTTTCAGGCTGCCAAATGGTGCGCGCGCCCGGCACACATGCACAGTAGTTGGCGGCCTGAAAGCACTCGTTTGCACTTCCAAAAGTGCTTACTATAAGTCTCGCCAGAACAGCGCTAAAGCGCTGTCTCAGGCGAGACCTAAAAATGCTACTCTTCCGGAAATATCATTTCATCTCATTGTTCAAAAACTTTGAATTTTAATTTATCTTCATCCTATTTTACTTTCAATGTTTTTTCTTTTTAAATCTGTTTTTTTCAAGCTGCAAGATAAGCTCATACGAAAGCGCCCGCTTTATAGCATCTTAAGGAAATTCAAACTAAAAGAAAAAATGTGGATGTTAAGCAACCATCATTTAATTCAATAAAGAAGATTGTAAAATACTTACCCTGCAAAATGGATATGTTACTAGAACACGACAAGTGTGCCTGTATGTTTGTTAAAAAGCGTGATTGTCGGGCAGATATATAAAACGGCGTGTGAGAGTGGTTCTAGGTTTCAATCTGTCTATTTCCAAGCATACATTCAACAGGTTTTGCAGTGCATAAGGCTTTTGAAGCGCAACATATCAATTTGAACAGAATCAAAGGCAAAACCAATTGACCTAACCTTTTTATGGAAAGTAGATCAATGATTGGCGCTGAAGAGTGTGATTGGGCAAATGTGAGAAAGAGCCAATCGGTGTATGAATGGAAAAATGAGTGAATGCATGGATGATCCAACGGGAAGGAATGTCCTGAGGAATGAGCAGCCACCTGCCAACTACAAGACTATGGACACTGCCAGCATTCTGGTCCCAGTCATGAGTGTTCATACTCATCATCGTTCCAATTCACTGATCCATGTACTTATGTACTCACTCATTTGTCAGCCTTTCATTCATCAAAACTTTCTTCTATACATTCAGCAATTGAGAATATTTTCACTCGTCTATTCTTTATCCATGCACTCATTTGTTTATCCATGCAATCAGTCACCGATCCATGTACTTACTCAGTCATGCAACCAATCACACATCTATTTATGCATTCATGCACTCAAGCTTTCGACTCATTCTCTAACTCATCAATCCACACAACCTCAGATATAAAAAAAGCAATCAATTAAGAAGCGCCTTAATTCAACAAGCATCGGCAAAGCCATCAGGTTTTGCTCATTGTCCGTGTCATGGTGCTTTTTAAAACAACTTTGAGTAATATTGCACAGCAGCTCAACTGCTCTGCAATTTGTAAAAAAATTTGCAAAGTCAACAAAATTTGCAGAGGTGAAACCTATTGACTTTGCCAATGCTTGTTTTAAATACAAATGACTTCCCAAGCGCTGTGCGGGTGAAACCTAAAAATGAAGCGCTGATTGAAACATTTATAAGTTACAACCACTCTTCCAAAACCTACAAAAATACATAAGGCATGGGGCTCACAAACTCTGAAATGTATCCTTCCTTCAAAATGATTACTGTTTTTTTTTTTTGCACATTTTCAACCACCAAACTGCATCACATTGTAATGATACTGCATTACAACCATACACATGGCCCCAAGAGAGTGCTTCAATGAATGTAATGCTTTTAGCCACCTTTGGATCTTTCAGGCCATAATGAACATAACCATAATTGTGGCCCCTAGAGGACATAGCACTCCCAGCTGTAGATCAAAGCTCCAGCCTTGGGAGTGCTCAAAATATAAAGACATTTTTGGGGTGGTAAATGTTTTACCCCCCCCCTCCATTTTGTGGAAAGGCTTTGCCTTCCTGATGCCGTTGGTGGTAACCCCGCCGCCCCAGGGTCACCACATGAGGGGAAATAGGCAACGATGCGGTTAAAATAATCCAGCCCTGCAGGACCTTATGGGGCGCTCCTCTGGAGTACAGTGAATAATGTAGTATCAGCTCTCCCCTGAGCAGGGGGAGCAGGCAGCCTTTTCTTTATTTTTTTAGGTCTCGCCTAGCGTCGCTGCGCACATGCGTAGCTCGCGCGGCAAGATTTAATGCATATGAGTAGTTTCTGTAAAGGGCTTGAAGCCCCGCCCCTTATTTCCATCGGCTTGCGTCACCGTTTATGTTAAACGGTGCACCGCCATTGGGAATAAACTTTCCAGGGTGCCTCTTTTTCCCTTTTTTGACCGGCCCACCAGGACTGGCTCGCCTGCATTACGGCTGTCGTGACGAAGTTTCTTATCAGAAGCTTCGTCACGCTCCCTTGCACGCACCAGTCCGGTTCTTTGAATGGGCCAGACAAAAAAGCAGACAGGGCCCTGTGTGTTTATTTTTGCATCTCGCTTTCACTTTAAACGTTGCCTGGCGAGCGCTTGTCTGCTTTACCAACCTGGTCGACTTAATTGCTGTAGAGCCATACTTTCCCGGAAATGTCGGACGCGGTGTCATTGCTTTCAGACCCCCAGCATGCAGTGGAAGCTGCTGCGATCCCTCAGCTCCTTCCGCGGGGACGCCTTGTTCTGCGATGCTTGCCTAGTTCTGGAGGGACAGGAGATTCCGGTGCCCAAGAGCATTTTGGCGGCTGCCATTCCATACATAAGGTGAGAAAATCACCCTGGTTTTATTCCTTGCTGAGATGCTAAATTAGCTCCATGTAGTACGAGAAATCGCCCGTACCCCGTAAATACCTTCGAGTCAAGGTGCATTCTTCCTTAGAGCCGCCATTGCTTGTCTTCATATACTTGGCATAGGTTCAGCAGTCTCTGGAAGCCGATTACCTATTTCCGTGTGTTTGAAGTTGCAATACTTGCTTTTTGGTCAGCTATTTAAAACCAGTTAAAGGCAGCGGTAATGGCTACTCTCTACCAAGGATCTCTTTCAGGTAAGTCATGTCACAAATAAAATGTTTGTCTGTCGCCTGTTTACCATACTGTACATCCCCCTGTGGTAGCTTGTTGAGGTTCGGTGGGCAACACAGTGAGGCCGTCAGTTATGAACCCTGCATGCGGTACATCTGACACATGCTATGTTGCTTGTGAACCGACAGCAGACGTAAGACATCTTTTTAAGTACTGCCCTTCCCTTCATTGTGAAAAACAAGATCTCTATACATTTCTGACAGCAGTCAGAGTATCGTGTGTCTAATTGCTCGTGTGTTTTTTTTGAAGGAGTGTGTGTGTATGTGCGCGTGTGCACAGTTGCCTGTGTGTTTGTGAAGGAGTGTGTGTGCACAACTGCCAGTGGTGTTAGAAGGAGTGTGTGTGGGCACAACTGGCAGTGTTTTTGAAGGAGTGTGTGTGGGCGCAACTGGCAGTATTTTTTGAAGGAGTGTGTGTGTGGGCACTACTGGCAGTGTTTTTGGAAGGAGTGCGTGTGCGTGTTTGTGTGTGTGCGCGCCCAATTGCCTGTGTGGTTTTTGAAGGTGTGTACACGGTGGGCAACACAGTGAGCCCGTCAGTTATGAACCCTGCATGCGGTACATGTGACACATGCTATGTTGCTTGTGAACCAACAACACACGTAAGACATCTTTTTTTAAGTACTGCCCTTCCCTTCATTGTGAAAAAAAAGTGCTCTATACATTTCTGACAGCAGTCGGAGTATCGTGTCTAATTGCTCGTGTGTTTTTGCTTGTGAACCGACAGCAGAAGTAAGACATCTTTTTTTAAGTACTGCCCTTCCCTTCATTGTGGAAAGTCACCTTGAAAAAACATGGATGAAATAATCCATATCTTGCTCCAAGTGTACGTAAAGCTGGCCGGTGATCAAGTAATTATTTTCGTTGTTTAGCTGTTGATGGAGAAACATCCTGGGAGATAATCAATTTAGAGCCTGAACAGACAAGCTGTTTTTTATGTTTAGCTGCATTTAAAACTAGTGGCAAGTCTGTAAATTTCAAAAAATTGAAAAATCACCCCTCGTGGATTGGAAGGAGCAGATGACGAAGACAAGCGAGGGCGCAGCCTGTGAGCTCTTTGGATATTCAGATTGGTAGATGCGGGAAGGTCAAGAAGCTTTGTGAGGAAGTTGTTGAAAAAGTGGACAGGATCGTCACCCTCCAAACCTTCAGGAAGACCGTATAAGCGAAGATTATTGCACCTATTTCGATTTTCAAGGTCCTCTGCTGATTTCCTTAACGAAAGGACCTCCCTCTCTAAAGTGACCAATTTTGTGGATGCATTTTGTAGGTCATCAACTTGTTGCTCCATTGTGGTAATGGGAGATTCCATAGATGACAATTTGGTATCCAAAGTTTGTAAGCGAGTATTTGTTTCTTCAATAAATGGGTGCAAAGCGCGAATTTCCTCTAAGACAATGTCTAGAGACACTGGAGAATCAGACTTTGGCAGAGAGGGAGGATCCTGTTTAAGACGCTTGTTAGCAGAGGCTGGAGTCTGTGTTTTGGCTGAGGATGGTGGGGAGATCGTAGATCTTGAAGAGCCAGACTGCGCCATAATGGTATTTGCATGAAGCACAGATTCATTAGATGAAGAGTCGGACACAGGAATATGAGCAGTGAATCTCTTATTTGTAAATAATACCCTGTTACTGCTACTCATAAAGAAGGGGGAAAGAGATTACGTTGAGGTAAGAGAAAACACTAGCAAATACCAGCAAATACCCCACAGTGTGTGAAGAGAAACTCCAGATGAAAACTGCGCAATCTGCTGTTGGAAAATAAATAAATAAATAATCCTCCTTTAAAGCCAGCATTGCAGAAAAGTTTGGCGAAAGTCAAGAAAAAAGGATTGTACCTGAGGAGAAGTGAAAAAATCACCTCTCAGAGAAAATCAAAATGGCGGTAGTAGAGGAGCTGCAGCAGTTTTGTGATGCTTTTAGCTTTAAAGTTGAAGAAAAGCCATAGTCAGCATAGAATGTCACTCAGGGACATCTCTGACGCAGGAAACACTCAGTTTCAATATGTAAAAACGGGATAGAAGGTCGCGAAATCACCATGACATTCCCGCCGCGATGCTGAGCTCTGGGGCTAGGTGGCCATCTTGGTTCGCATGGTGCGCTTGCACTCCACAGCCAATGTGTCTTTCATTAGGTATTCAGAGAATAGAACATGCCCTGAGAATAATGAGAACTGATATGAGCGAAGTGATCTCTATCAGTGTCGCTAAATTCTAATTCTCTACATGGATGATTCACAAGAAATCTTCTGAACCGAGGTTAACTAATGACCCATCCGGATTATCTGTTATGCATGAACTCTAGTAATGTAATGCTTGCTTTGCACTCACTGTATTCTTTGCATTTTAAGACAATGTAGATGCAGTCGCATTTGATTGTTGATGTTTATTAATAGACTGCTTCCTTGCATTTGCACTTTTAGACATTTTGGTGCTGTTTTTCCATAATTACTTGCACTTTCCTATTTTACTGCGATGATCCCCCAGTGTGTTGGTGACTTATGTTTTTACCTTGGACACATACTATGTATTTTATTGTGCCATTTTATTATTTTTATTTTATTTCGATTATAATTATTGTTTTTACCATGATGAATGTTGTAAAGATTTTAAATTCAGAATAAACTACTTGAATGAAAATGAAGTGCCAAACGCCAGTTTTGCACTTTGTGTAATTGCACATAATTCCACTTAATTGTCCTGAATTTTTGCTTAACTAAGCACAAACAAACAGCGCAAAATGTGCACACTCCTATGCTCCCAGAGACAATGCATCAACTTCTACTCGTGGGTAATGGGGCAGCCCTTTTATAGTGGCCAGAACCAACCTCAAAACAGATTCTTGTTCAGAAATCAGATGAATTCCTCAATCCAATGAGAATCAGCGATCGACATGGCACGTGCTGCCCTGGTTTTGATTATTAAAAAGCATTACTCATAGTCATAGCGCAGACACGGGGGCAGCTGTGTTGACTGTCTGAGTCGTATTTACACGGCACTGAGTTTGGTAAGCGTACACAGCTCATTAGTAGGAAGAAAAACAACCAGACGACAGGGATTCTAAGAAGAAAACAGGGCTAGAGAGAACATGAGCATGCCTGCCATTAATGAGAAATGACTCGCCCTAAAAACGACACGTTTTAAGAAGAATAGTTTTAAAGAAGGAAAAGATGGATTATGTAGATTCAGAACAGCATGCTTACAGAAGGGCAAGTTATTGCTTGAAATAAGGTGTCCATAACTGATCCCCATTAGAAATGACAATAGATGTAATGGGCCTGTTTTTTCCCAATTTGTTTGACCTAAAAGCATCTTATAAATCCAATCCCAACGTTCAATGCGTAGGGTAGAATAAACTGAACTTTAAAGAGCTGCTCGCCGCGGCCGTGCTTCTATTTCGAAAGGTATTTGCAGAGCAGATTACCCATCATGCTCCACAATGCCTCCATCCATCACAACATAAAACGCCCTGGATGGGCTGATTCTCGGTTTTAAAATGTCATGCTCCAATTTGCTTCAGATCTTACACCCTTCGCACCTGTTGATTTGAGGCCTTGGGGAGGAAAGCACAAGGAGCCAGGAATTCTGTGTTTTTTTCCTGGCACTACGGACTCATTCGAAATAGTAGCATGACATTACATTTGTACCTGCCGAAGAGAACTCGTTCGATTTTTCAGCTTCAAATATATTTAGGAAAATGAGTGAGAAAATTGCCTTGCAGTTGATTAGATCATTGCATTTTTTCGGCACAGCTTTTCCTCGTACGAGACGCTGTTGTCCCTTTGATACATGGTGGCATATTTACAAGGTCTGGGGCATCTCTGCAAATCAGCAGGGATGCGCCAGATCACTTGCGACAGGCAAAACCACCCGTGCGCCACCACTGATGCGCCGCATTTACAATGCGGCGCGCTGTGGCGCACGGATGGGCAGATGCGTGTCACATCCCCCGACGTAAAGGCGGCGCATTGCTGGAGTCGCGTCGCAAGCGCGACACGGCTCCAGCAAGGCCCTATGCCTAACATGCTGCATCACTCCTTGCGCCTGCTTCAAACAGGCGCAGGATTTTGATGCAGCATGGCCGTAAAAGTGACTCAGTGAAATCTTGTAGATTTCACAGCGTCACGTTTACGAGGCGTACC
This sequence comes from Triturus cristatus, assembly GCF_964204655.1. NCBI lineage: Eukaryota > Metazoa > Chordata > Amphibia > Caudata > Salamandridae > Triturus > Triturus cristatus. Next base: position 155,632,699 of record NC_140580.1, read on the forward strand.
TGCGAGGGAACGCTCACCCTGCACCGTAACGCCCACATGAAACCTGACACAGGTTTCATGTGGCGCAGGGCTTTACAATGTGACACATCTCCCTAGATGCGTCAAGTTGTAAATAGAGCACAACGTGGCGCAAGGTTTACGACACCGCTGCGTCACAGAAGTAACGCAACAGCGGCGCAAATGAGGCACAAGGGGCTTGTAAATCTGCCCCATGGTGTGCAACGTTGGACACAAACGTGACCGAAGATGTTATATATCACGAGGTAGGCTGGCGCTTTATTAAGGCGATAAAGGCATCACCTCATGGACCTGGCTCAGAGGACCAAAGCAGAAACTTCAATGCACTTCAGACTCTGTGCGGTGTTCATTATGAGGGCCTCATTAAATTATTCTCAGACCCGTCGGAAACGCTGTTTGCCTGAGAATCGGGATTATGAGTTTGTAGGATTTTATCATACTCAGTAATCACCAGGTGTGGTCAAATCCCAGAGTTGCATCATATTTCCTGATAACGTTGTGACAGGAGAAACCTGCTGGAATGTATTGAGGAAGATGTCTAGTGAATAATGGAACGTGCAGCTTTTGGTGGGTAAAGCACCAAGGGGCATATGTACAAGCCCCTATCGCCACCACAACGTCACTTTAACCGACGTTGTAGTGGCGATAGGTGCTGCGCCTTATGTACAAGGCAGCATTAAGCCACTTAACATGGCTTAATGCTGCCTTGTACATAAGGTCCCCTTTCACACTATGGTTAGCGTGAAAGGGGTGGGCAGTGGGCATTCCACCGCAACACCCATTCATATTGACGCTGCCCCCTATGTACAAGGGTGGCGTACATAGGAGGCAGCGCCAAAATTAAGACCAGGTAAATCCTGGTCTTAAGTTGGTGAAACGTGGAGAAATGCATTATTTCTCCTCCTTTTTGCTTTTTACATGTGCGCTACCTTGTGCAGCACACATGGAAAAAGCAAAATGCCATGGTTTGTTTATGTACAGGAAGGTGTCCGTTCCTGTACATAAACAAACCTTTAAAAAAATGCCATTTTGTAACTTTCATGTGTGCTGCATGAAGCAACATGCATGAAAGTTACAAAATGGCATTTTAGGATTGGTGATTTGCAGGAAGGGACACCTTCCTACACATAAACGATCCTCTCATGCACGCAGACACCCTTGCACTAAGTTGCTAAACTTAGCGCCAGGGCAGGGAGAAACGCAAGGCTGCACCACATTCTTGTAAATATGGTGCAGCCTTGGGTTTCAGAAGTGGCGGAGCGCGGCCTTAAGCCAAGGAGGCTAACGCAGCGCTCCACCACTTCCTTGTACTTATCCCCCCAACATCCATTTTATGTCGCTTTTGGCAATACTCATAATAGGTGCAATGTCTTGCACCTGTTAAATTCCGATTCCCGGGGCATTGGATTTTAATGGGTGTGATAAATAACACCTTTCACTTCGAGACACCTAGCTCATCGAGGCACTAGTAATCAAAGCCTATGAGTATAGGCATTGATTTTCTTTGAAAAAAATACACACACACACACGCATACTCACACGCCCTAACATTATCATTGTATCATCTGTAAAGAACACTAATCAAATCACAATCAGGCATCACCCTTCAAGGCAGGAGATCGCTCTCCATCCTAATTCAGTACTCTATATAAACCCAGTAGCTGACGACAGAATATGGAAGTTTGGAACAAAGAAATATACACCAATCCTTGCTCCATAGGATGGAACTTAACATTGTTCCAGTGTTATACTTTAAAGAGGGCCTACAAAGACATGTTCACCACAATACAAATGACTAACATAATCAATATAGGTAGACTCATGAGAGCACATTCCAGTAATTTGCCATTGTCCTGGAAACAATATATTGCCTCTTGATCCCTGAAGAGGTATGAACATGAGTGTCAGAGAGGACTTAACTTGTACCCTCGATCGACTGGAAGTGATGCAGTACTGTTCCCCTGGACAAGGCCGAGCGCTAAACTAGCGCGCGCCACCATTATGGCGGTCACACCGGTCCCTGGGGTAAGGAGGAGGTGGGAGCACTCCCATCTCCCCTGAGGGTCCAATAGGTGGCGTACGGAGCACTTTAGTGCTTCTGGTTCACGCGGGCGCCCAACTTTGGGGTCTTACCGGTTTAGACCGGCCTGTGCCTCCCCTTAAAAGGGGGTGCGGGGAGCAGAACAGTCTCTTGTTCCTTTGCTCCCCACAGGCACAGCACCCGGGCCACCAGTGGTCCGTAATTTGTTTTCCCCACGCACCATCCCCTAAGGCAGGCATTTTAAATATGTTTCTCAGTGATGTATTTGCTTTGTTCTTGTAACTTTCATTGCAGGTATCTCAAGAGATAAGATTGAATGTAAATATGATGATTTGGTGAATTTGTAATAAAAGTGTCGATATTTTGTAATTGTGTCAGGACAGGATTTTTAATGCAGAGTTATGTAGTTGAAATGTATACCATTTAATAAAATCTCAGTACATGAAATTTTGTTTCAGGCAATAATGTCGTAGTTAGGTGTGTGTGTGTGTGTGTGTCTCCGGTCAGGCAGTAAGGTCATGATTGGTAAGCATAGTCTTCGGTCCTTAGCGGTCAGAACCATGTAACTCCAGGGGCAGTGACAGCCGGTAGGTAGGCTGTCGGGGTACGGTGGCCGGGGGAGACACTCTTCCCAGTGGGTCTGTGGCCACCCTCGCACTTGCATGTGCATCATGGGGCAAGTATGCAGAATTTTGCAGCCCCCGTTTATGGAGTTTAAGGCACAGGGCGTAGGGGGGGGAGAATATCCATCCTATAAGCTGTACCCCCTGCGCAAGCCTACTCCTGCGGAGTAATTTGAAGTTTGCTGGGATCTAGAGGCTGCCAGTCATTGACCTTGCCGTAGGCTCTAGTGGGGACACGCAGAAAGTAAATATATACATTGTTGGATTTACGGTAGGAGTGTTGTGTGTATTAGAGTTTAAGGTTAGCCACGGTACATCATCTGTCTAACAATGTATCCAGACTTTCTGCGTAATTGTACATAATGTGAATAAATAATGTTTTTGAATTTTTGTAATAAATACGGCCGGGGGGTTATACCCCCTAATCCAAAAGTTGGTGTGGTCTTATTAATTGCCTTAAAGGAGGGAGGGAGACCCCATCCGTACAAGGGCTGCGGGTAGAAAAGGAAATAGGGGACTCGGGGAGTACCAGGCCATATCTACCTGCTGACTTCTGATGCATAAACCATGAATCCTGACAGTCCATGAGGATCTAGGTTTTTTAGCAGTTTGGAGCACTATGTATGCTGGGTAATATTTGTTATGTCCCACTGCCCTAAGATTAATTTGTTATGGTTGCATTTGATTGCCTTTCGCCCCAGACACTCAATTCACCAAACATGAAGGCAGACAAGTCAAAGAAGGGATGGACCTCAAATGTCTTGAGTATTATCCCAATCCATTGACCTGTGCTAAATGAATGATTGTCTTTCTGACTAAATGCCAGACATATTTCCTTTGGAGGCAAGCTTCTGAAAGGACTCTACTATTGGAGCAAACCTGATTGCCTTTTTATTAGAAACATTTGATTTCTGTGTTCGGGACTCATTTTCTTAATTAAGCGCACAAGTCCTTCTGACATTTTCCTCTGAGACTTAAATATTCTAAGCGTGCCACATGAGTGGGTAGAAAATTTCACATGAGAACATGGGCAACACGATTCTTCCTCTGGAATGATTATGTTTTTTGCACACTATAAAATTAACCTACACTTCAGCACGAAATAGAAAGCAGTCAGAGAATAACCCCATCATCATTGTATCAAAGGATACTGCCATGTCACGCATAATGCAAACAATGCCATGCTCAGGTGGCATTTCTTGAGGAAACACTTTAAAGATGCCATCCATACTGAGATCTGTGTGGCAGGATATCATGGTGCCACATATAACATATATCAAGCGAGTGAGATGCGGGATAGTACACTCTTTTTACATATCATAAACATACCCTGTTTTGCAGAGCCATCAAGGCCTGCGCTATGCCATCACATTAACCCAGTACAATGGGTTGATCACTTTGAAAGGGTGTACAACTTTGGACACAGTGAAGGGCCCCCCACTGAGATAGAATCCTGTCCATGTGATACATTAGTTACTTTTTCTCTGGAGGAAGTATGCCTGAGCATTGAGGGATTGTCCTGAAATAATGTGCCTGGACCAGATGGTATCCCTCTGGATTTGTTCCGGAACAACATAGAAGTGTGGGCCACGGTCTTGACCAGGGTGTTAAACGCAGCAGCAAGGAAAGGGATGCCGCCTTCTTGGTCAACTGCTTCCATTTTACTGATTTTCAAAAAGGGGCTAAGGATAACCCCTATTACTGTCATCCCATATCCCTCATTGACTCTTCAGTTAAGGTTCTGGGTCGGGTTCTACTGACTAGACTCTCTGCATGTGCTGACACGAACCTAATAATCTCTGAGGTAAAGTTTGGATTCCGGGAGGGATGATCTACCATCGAGAAATGTTTTAACCTTGAATTATTAGTGTCCAATGGTAGCTCAACCTGGTGCCCTTTTTTTAGGCTTCATGGACCTTACATCCGCCTTCCACCTTGTAAACCTCAAGAAACTGTGGGATCTACTTAGTTCTCTGGGAGTTGAGCCTGCTATTGTATCTTTAGTAATGAACCTACATGCCCACACTACAGCAGCAGTCAGACATTCACAGGGGGGTCCGCCAAAGCTGCATTTTAGCCCTTTTTTATTTACATCAATATCAATGGCCTAGAAGCGGCCCTGTCCGCATTACAATCTGATTGCCCTCGAGTGGGCAGGGAAGCATTGCCAGTCCTTTTAAACGCTGACGATGCGGTGCTGATGGCCCGTACAGCAATAAGCCTCCAAGTACTGATCAACAGGTTTGTCTTGTTTATGGACAGGCTGGACCTGTAAGCCAACTTCACAATAATCATACGTTTTGGAAGTTGGCCCTCGGGCTACTCGTCCAAAACATTTATGGCAGGCGCTCAAACCTTAGCGAAGGTCCGCGGCTTTCCCCTACCTGGGAATTTTATTTGATGCAAAAATTAATTGTAAACAACTGTTGATGGGAAAGTTGTGTGACATACAAAAATCCATTGAAGCAATTGCCAACTATGACAACAGATTGGGATCTTGGTCCCCTGAAATGATCTTAAAATTATACCATTCTACATGTATCTCCAAGGTCTTGTACAGTACTGAGGTTTAGGGGTACACAGTGGCCAACTAGTTACAGGCCGCCCAAAATAAGTTTTTTTAGATGAATTTTGAAGGTCCTACAAGGCTCCCCCTCATTTATCATACATAAAGAAATAGGGGTTAGTAACATAGCGGGATTTGGTGACAGTGAAGCCCTTGTTGTGTTGGGTGAAGATATGGTCCAGGGATGAGGCTGAGTTGAACCGTTCAATTATTTTAGTCTGTCTGGTTCTAGGTAGGGCAGATATTTTCTTGAAATGTGTCAAAGTAAGGCCTCAGAACCTGAGAACAGTCAAGGGACTTTTTTTTTAAACATGGTGTTGCCCACCGTGAAAATACTGAGCTTATGAAACCAGCTGTGAGAGGGCATGTTTTGCTAAAGTCAGTGAAGGGAAAAGGAAATTATCTTTTTACCCTTAAAAACCCTTCTGATAGATTTTTAGTAACACGTTTTAGATTTGATCAGCTCCATTATCTGCTGGCGACCCCGTCTGTTTTTTTTTCTGTAAACGTGAGAGGGCCCTGTAGCTGCAACGATAGGTCACTACAGGACACTTTACACTTTATCCTCTTATGTAAATATTATGGGGAACAACCTTTACAATGCAACTTTTACAACGCACTACACTTACAATGCATTTTTTACAACGCACAATCCATTACAACGCATGACATTACAACGCAGGACACTACAACGCATTTTTAAAAACTACCTTTACAACGCATTCCATTACAACGCATTCTACCATTACAACGCATACCATTACAACGCATAATATAGTAATTTTTACCCCTATACTATCCAACACTTACCCTACTGTTGCACCCCCTGGAGTTAGAATAGTAATTTTTACCCCTATACTATCCAACACTTACTCTACTGTTGCACCCCCTGGAGTTAGAATAGTAATTTTTACCCCTATACTATCCAACACTTACCCTACTGTTGCACCCCCTGGAGTTAGAATAGTAATTTTTACCCCTATACTATCCAACACTTACTCTACTGTTGCACCCCCTGGAGTTAGAATAGTAATTTTTACCCCTATACTATCCAACACTTACCCTACTGTTGCCCCCCCTGGAGTTAGAATAGTAATTTTTACCCCTATATTATCCAACACTTACTCTACTGTTGCACCCCCTGGAGTTAGAATAGTAATTTTTACCCCTATACTATCCAACACTTACCCTACTGTTGCACCCCCTGGAGTTAGAATAGTAATTTTTACCCCTATACTATCCAACACTTACCCTACTGTTGCACCCCCTGGAGTTAGAATAGTAATTTTTACCCCTATACTATCCAACACTTACCCTACTGTTGCACCCCCTGGAGTTAGAATAGTAATTTTTACCCCTATACTATCCAACACTTTCCCTACTGTTGCACCCCCTGGAGTTAGAATAGTAATTTTTACCCCTATACTATCCAACATTTACCCTACTGTTGCACCCCCTGGAGTTAGAATAGTAATTTTTAACCCTATACTATCCAACACTTACCCTACTGTTGCACCCCCTGGAGTTAGAATAGTAAGTTTTTACCCCTATACTATCTAATACTTACCTTAAATGCAATTTAATATTATGCGTTGTAATGGTATGCGTTGTAAAGGTAGTATGCGTTGTAATGGAAATGCGTTGTAAAGGTAGTTTTTAAAAATGCGTTGTAGTGTCCTGCGTTGTAATGTAATGCGTTGTAATGGATTGTGCGTTGTAAAAAATGCGTTGTAAGTGCATGCGTTGTAAAAGTGTGCGTTGTAACGACATACATCCAAATATTATAGCCGCCCCAGGAGATTGTTTCTTAGGCCCCTTTCAAAAGCTATGAAATTTAGACCAGCCCGGGTTGCACTTATTTACTTGCAGCTATTGCCCACCGACCATACCCTTTTTGTTGTCACGATTTTTCCGGTCCCAGGATGCTTGTTTCCGGTCCAGGGAGGACCTGGCCTGGCAGTTCGGTCTGGCTTGTTCCCATGGGGCACAGGGTCAAGACTGATTTGCATATAGCTGGGTCCAATCTGGGGTGGCATAGTGGGCAAAAGAACAATGGATTTAACCCAGATCTTTTGACTAGGGGAGAATGTTTGCATTGTCAGCATTCCGTCCATCATTTGTTTGCTGTAACACTTTTTGCCCTAAGTGGGATGGGTATGCCCAGACGTGGGTCCCTTGCTCACTGTGCCACTGGATTCAAGCTAGCCTGGCTGAAGAAGGGTGACATACCCTGAAACTGGTCCCAGGATGCTTGTTTCCGGTCCAGGGAGGACTTGGCCTGGCAGTTCGGTCTGGCCTGTACCCATGGGGCACAGGGTCAAGACTGATTTGCATATGGCTGGGCCCAAACCGGGGTGACGTAGTGGGCAAAAGAACGATGGATTTAACCCAGATCTTTTGACTGGGGGAGAATGTTTGCATTGTCAGTATTCCGTCCATCATTTGTTTGCTGTAACGATTTTCATGAGGGCTGCTTTTAGATTAAGAAGCTCAAGATGTGATTGATTCCCGCTTGCGATTTTGCACAATACTTCTTTTATTGAATTATAACTGCAATGATGTCCTTTTTGCAGTATGTTGTTATCTTTTATGGTTGTGTTGACGTCCGAATAACTATTTATTTATTAGTGCTACATATAATATTTATAGTGTTAAAAGCTATTGCTGTGCCATATTTCTTAATCAAGAAGTCAGTGCTATGATTTTGATAGGAATGGGGGGGTGAGTTATATACAAAATGGCTTAGACGAAAACTCTTCCTCCCACAACAATCACATTGATTGCCACCCTTCTGTGGGTTCAACGAATAACAGAAAACACCAGCATTATCCTGTTAGTTTTAGTTGCATCCTTTTTTCTTTCACGATTTTTTACTTTTATACTCTAGTGAAAGCAGCAAGACTCGAGCATACTTTTCAATTAACAAATTTAACAAATATTTAGCAATGCAAGGAATTTGTTTGCGTCGTTTTACTTTCTTTTCTGTCACCTCTTCTTGGCATTTGTACTACATTCAAGTCTGTGGCTCTGTTGGGCTTCCAATTGTGGGCCAACTTTTTTTATATTTCATTGCCTGTGATGAGCACAAAAATATTTTATAGGGCACGTTTAAAGTTACTACAGTTAAAATGGACCTAAAACAGCAGTAAATGTACTTCAGCTCAGCCTTGGATTAAGCGCAGCACCACACATGGCCAACGACTGCCACTGCAACACTTTCCGATAGTAAATAATTTAGCCATCAAATAAATATGGAAATATATAGGAAAATAAAGGATTTTTCTTTGTTTATGATCCAAGAATTTAGCAACTTTTAAGTAAATCATGTGAAATCTCATAATGTATTTTTTTAGACGTCCATTTTTTAAAGCGAATGCTATTGAATTTTATAAGATGGCTTACATCACTTGAAACACATCTGGTAATGCAAGTGGTGATTATTGCGAACTCCAGGACCAATCTACAGCTGAAATGCATTTTAACGAAAGAAAAAAGAACAAATGATGGACAGAATGTTGAACAGTCAAATATTCACCCCCAGTCACAGATCTGGGTTCAATCCATCATTCTTTTGCTCACCATACCACCCCAGTTTGGACCCAGGCATATGCAATCAGTCTTGACCCTGATCCCCATGATCAGCCCTCATCAGCGAGGCTAGCTTGAATCTGGTGCCCAAAAGTGGGTCCCATGCTCGACATGCCACTGGATTCAATCTAGCCTGACTGATGAGAGGTGATACCTTGAAACCAGTACCAGGATGCTTGTTTCCGGTCCAGGGAGGACCTGGCCTGGCAGTTCAGGCTGGACTGTTCTCATGGAGAGCAAGTTTAAAACTGATCTGCATTTGGCTGGGTCCAAACTGGAATGTCATGGTGAGCAAAACAACGATGGATTTAGACCAGATCTCCGTACTGGGGATGAATGTTTGACATTGTACAGAATTCTGTCTATTAATTATTTTTTTTGAATTTGTCATCCAGAGTGGGACGGGTATGCCTAGACATGGGTTCCGTGCTCGCCAGCATGCTTGAGTCAAGCTAGCCCGGCTGATTAGGGGTGATACCTTGAAACCAGTACCAGGATGCTTGTTTCTAGTCCAAGGAGGACCTGGAAGTTCAGGCTAGATTGCTTCCATGAGGAGCAGCGTCAAGACTGATTAACATATGGGTGGGTCCAATGTGGAATGGAATGGTGAGCAAAAAACATGATCGTCCATCAATTGTTGTTTTTGCATTTGTCACCCGAGTGGAACGGGTATGCCCAGACGTGGGTCCCCTGCTTGCCATGTCACTGGATTCAAGCTAGCCTGGCTGATGAGGGGGGACACCCTGAAATAGGACCCAGGATGCTTGTTTGTGGTCCAGGAAGGACCCGGCCTGGCAGTTCTGGCTGGAATGCTGCAATGCGGATCAGGGTCAAGACTGATTCGCATATGGCTGTATCCAAACTGGAATGGCATGGTGACCAAAAAAAACTATGGATTTAGGCCCAGATCTTACTGGGATTGAATGTTTGACATTGCATTTCATCTATCAATTGTTCTTTTTGTATTTGAAACACATTTTAACATCAACCATTCACATACAGGTTGATCATGTAAGAAATTACCTCACACACCTGACAAGGTTTCTGAATTCAATATGGTGGTGAACGTGTTTGTTACTTTGCATCTCATTTTGAGAAATACTTATTCAAGGAGTAGAAAGAGGGTTTATAGGCAAATGATCAACATATATGCAATGTCCAGAGAAAAAGTCATTGCCAAATAGTACTTCTTACCTGATGTGATCCTTGACATGGTTACAGACTGTAGATAGGCGCTTGATTCACTTACACTCTACCCCCAAGTTATCCTTGCCCACCTCACAATACTGGCTATACTCCTTTCCCTGGCCACGGGATCTATCTAGAGGGTCAGCTGTGACAATGTAGACATCTCACAAGCAAGTCAGTCTTGATGTTTACATCAGATACTGAAATGCTTTATCAGATGAGTGCACCAGTTTATTGGCATTACACCATCACTGTCAGAAAGGCAAAGCGTGGTGAGTAATTTTATGCCTTTGACCAGTTCCTTTGTGTGCTAAGTGCCATTGACACCACCCATTTGGCACTTCAGCCACCTCACCACACAACACACCTTTCCCACTACAAACACCTCTGGCACTTGTCAAGGTGCAAGCTGTTATCAATGCTAAGGCTACTTCACTGATCTCTGGAAGCTCCTACTACAGTGCATTTTGAGGAAATGTGGTGCATTGGTGAGTAACAACAACTCACACTGAGGCTATATGTGCAACTGGCAGTGACATTGCAAACATACTCATTAATCACTAATCACTACAGCACAATGCACACAAATTACCCTGCCACACACTGCATGCATGTAGGTTAGAATAGAGGCTCCCTTTTAATATTGCACGTCTTTGTTTTAGGTGATGCCGCGTATAGTGTCTCTCTTGATTTCCTCACAACCTACAGGCATTTAACTGCACTACCTCAACAGAGGTACAATATGGCACACACACATACACAAGCCATTATTAAGCACACTTTTGGGATCCTTAGGTCTCAATTCAGTCTTCACAGTATGCACGGGGGGTTGCTAGTGCACTCCCCACAGGTTTTGTGCAGGAATGTTGCAGTCTTTGCATATTGTAAAACAACACCATGCATATAGCTCTTGACCCTGATACCTGGGGCGGAGTACAAAATAGAGGTCTGGATGGGTATTCAGTTGATGGATTACATAATCAACTAATTTGTTCTATAGTTGCTAGTGTTATGTTGCATTTATTTTGTTGGACAGTCTTTTGTCAAAGATACATGGTGGGCTACCACACTGTCCATTTATTACATATTGAGAAAACGCTTTGAAATTAGCATATTGTCATTAACAAGCATGCTATGTTCTAGTTAAATCATTTGCATCTTCATTCGTTATAACATTCAAACAATTTTCAAACACCTAATAAAAACTCTTACATTCTACTGTCAAGTTTTAGAACTAAAACAGTCAAAATCTCCATGGAGTTTGCAGAGTTTTTCTCACTCCACACAGCACACAGAGTTCTGGAAAACTAGTAGAGCAGAGATTTTTCCGCGGTTGCACTAGCCAACATTAAGTTGGCGAGCACGAGCAAGGAAAACTTTACTCCAGACCACCTCCCGGCGAGATTTCTCAACACGGGATGTCGCGGATGGTCGCTACTGCTTGCGTTGAGAAACATTCCATTCACAGAACATCTACTCAAGCAGCAGAAAGAAGCAATGCCCTCTTGCTCGTGCCATTTGCGCTGACTTTTCAGCGTGGGACAAACACCCGGTGCTAAAAATCAGCACAAATGACGTGATGTAACGCACTTCGCAGCTTGCGGAACTCTGCATAGTGCAGGGGAGTGCTCCGCAAACTCAGCCAGGCCTAATTTTCTCTGCATGCACACGGAGGTATCTCCTCTGAATGCGGAGTCTGCATTCCACATGCTGGTTGGATATGTCAACAGTCGGGGAAGATGTCTCTACCTATCGCAATAAACAGGAAATTACACACAGGAAGAGGAAGTCAGCCATTTAAAGTTTATTCTAGCCATTCTCTCAACACCACAACACCTTCCTCCTTTGTCCTGCTGCTCCTTTATTTTTTATAACCCCCAACATGGCTGAAGACAAGATGAGAAGGCCCCCTCCTGTTTAAACGATGACGAATTGGAGATAATGTGTGAGGTTGTCCTCTAAAGGTACTCTCAGGTGTATGGCGGTCGTGAGACCCAGTCTTTAAATGTAGTGCAGACCCAAATTTGGAAGAACATTGCAAGGCGCTGCAGTGAATTGGGTGTCCACACCTGACAGCAGAAGCTTTGATGGAAACATTAGGCAGAGCTTCGTTGCTGGGACTGAAATAAGGTCCATGACATTATGGAATTGTCCTCATAGTCACATTTTTGGTGCCCCCCGCATGACACCGCTGTACAGAAGGGTACACAAAGAAGCCTGGCCAACCCTTAACACTCAGCTGGGGGAGTCTGGTCAGCGGACATGTGGTAAGTGTATTATTTGTATGTTTGTAATCTGTCCATTATTTTATATATAAAGAAGCACATGCATCCATTGTGTCCATGAATGTGTTCTGTCTAAGCTTTTTTCTCACATTCCATGTTATAATTAACCTCTGTTATTCGTGTGCAATGAAAGGTATGAAAGTTGAAAAATACTAACATGCATGTATTGTAGTTTTGGTTAAATTGACTAATCATCTTATCTGAACATGATACTTTCAGTCAACATAGGTTAAAACACTACTTTTGGGATCTGATTCAGTTTACATTTTTCAAACTTTGTTTATGCCATGCTGAGACTGTTTACATTTACCTTACTTCAAAACACCATACATATTGTAATTATAAATATGTAGATTCACACAGTTTTTAAAAAAAATGCGCAAACATATCCACTAAAAACAGTCACAAAGCCGAATGCTTTAGATTGCTTTGTTGACTTGTACACATACGCTCTACTCTAAGATGCCAGTTCTTGTATTTAGATATATAATAGCACTTTTAAATAAAGTATTTTTGATACGCAGTATTGAACAGATAAACTCAACATCTCTGCCTTTTTTCACAGTCCTTTCCAATGGACTGGTATGGCCAACTGATATCATGGTATGACCCAGCTCAACTTTGAGGTGGACATGACAGCTTGAGACACCTCCAGTGAGGAAGCCCGCAGCAGCCAAGAAAGTGCACCTCTGAGATGCAAATAAAATCTGTCACCTGAAGCCTCCGGGCAGAGGCTGGAGAGCCAACTGTGGTGGTTGGGGGAAAGTGGGCACTACCAGCCAGGAGGAGGCAGGTATTGGGATTCTCTTGACCCTGAACAAGACCATCCAGTAGTGTCCTGAAGGCAAGTCCCACCCCCATCGGGGTGTGTGCCCTCCCCCTTCTTTACTCCAGAGGCCAATATACCATCGGGGTTTCCAGCTGCAACCCATGCCAAGGCATCCTCTCTTTTTCTTAGTGCACGCCCGGAACACCAGCAGTCGAGGGACACATTTCTCTTGTGTAGCCCACTCTTTCCCAGAGTATGTGTCCTTGGCTGTTCTCAAAGAGGTCCAGATGGCAATCAGAGAAGTTCAGTGTGCGATCTCTTAGGATATCCATGATTTAGTTGGAGAGGTTTGGATATTCCGAGAGACAATCATTGAGCAGCTCCCAACTTAAGTGGCCTCATGACCTCCTTGTTAACAGGTCTAATATTGTGTTTGCCTCCTAGTTCATCTCTCATTGCCGTTTCTACTGATACCCCTGTGTTTCCTTATTTCTGTGGGGTGTCTTGTTTTGCCACAGCCAGCCATTGAATCTCTGAATTGGAGGAGGACTTCTCGATCATTGTGGTGAAGAGCAAGAATGAGGATGGACAGGAACTTTTGCCTCCAAGCCAGAAACAGTACACAGACACCCCCTCTGGCTTAAGGGAATTACTTTTTTTTAAAATAGTTTAGGACAGTGGTTAGATTTTGTTTTGGGATGCTTTACGTAAATACTTCTAATTGTTCTCCTTTGTTCACAGACTTCTTGCTACATTTCCTGGCATGTTTTTATTATTGGCCTACACCTCACAAAGTTTGTTTTTCCTCTCTGCATTAAGACTCCATTTCATTTAACTTTCCCAATTCCCAAGGACTGTTTATGTTTACACCAAAATTATTATTTCACATAATTCATTATGTTATGATTCATGTAAAAAGTTGAAACATTAATAACTTGCTTGATTATGACAACATTTGCAGAGTAATGCATTGCATGTGCCAGGAAATAGAACTGTTTAGTTATTTACTAAATGTTTTCAATATAATAATGGCATTTTGAAAAGCAATACACTTTGAAAGTTCAACAAATAATAGAACCTAAATTACAGTTATCCTGAGTTGTAACTTCAACATCAAGTCATCCAATATAGATGAGAGATACATATATTTACAAAAGACTTTAGTTATATGTGTCAGGGAAGAATTGAGAAAGTTCAGAAAACACAGGTTATTTGGGGGGGGGGTTTATCATACTGCTCTACGCATTACTGGTTCTGAGATTATTTGAGTGGGTGGTTGCATTGTGGGTAGCTGAGTTGGCGTCGCTTGAGGTGGTGGTGTGTGGGACTGCAGGTGGAGGTGATACAGGTGCCCGTGGCATTGGCGGAGGAAGGCAGGAGATGGTTGCTGTGAGGAATTGTGTGCCTGTGTTAGCTGTGAAGAGTGACTTTCGAATGTTTTGCTTATCGGCACTATCATCTTCATGACTGTTGGACTTGGCCCTTTTAGCAGGGTCATCCCTGAACTTTTTGCCTTCCTCCTAGCCTTTTTTCTGCCATGGTGTTGGTGGTTTTAGGACTCGGGGCACTTTAGCACTGCTACTCAGTGTAAAGTGCATGTGCTCTCTGTGGTAAACATGGTGAGATTGGTCTACACCTGTTTGGCATATTAAATTTACCAGTCAGTCCCTTGTAAAGTGGTAACTTAGACACCCGGGGCCAGTAAATTAAATGCTACTGGTGGGCTTGTAGCGCTGAGTGCGCCACCCACCAAAGAAGCCTTTCAAGCCTGTTTTAGGCCTCTGCCATTGCAGGACCTGTGCGCGCAGTGCCACTGCCGCTGTGACGTGGCACCTAAAGTGTGTGCATGTCTGTGACCCCCCTTTTTACTGCATGTCAGTCACCCCTAAGGTAGGCCCTAGCTAGCCCTCTGGGCCGGGTGCATGGTAGGTAATAGGTAGGACATGTACCTTAAGTCTGTGACATGTCCTGGTAGTGACAAACAGCCATTTTGGTTTCTCACTTTTGTGAGGCTGCCCTCCCATAGGACTGCATTGGGGATTCCCTGATAAGTGTTTCAATGGAAATTCCTAATATGAGAGGAGCAGTGTGGTCAAGTTTGTTATGGTTGGAATAGTAATAATAAATGCTGCACAATGGTGTGTGCAGATTTATTATCACTATTTTATAAATGCCACTTTTAGAAGTTGACATTTCTCTGTGCTATGTGTCTGCCTGCCTGATGTGGATTGCATGTCTGGCTTTGGAGTGACAGGGGCTGGTGAGGTGTGTGTGGCTCCAGGGAGGGCAGGATGAGTCAGCACTAGACTGAATGGGAGATCTGCATTTGGAGTAGTGGGAGGAGTAGTCCCCTGACCCTGAATAGGTCTGTGCTAGCCTAGGTGAATGCTGGCTTCGCCCCCCCTGTGGTGTGTCTGATGACAGAGCCCCAACCTGACAAAGGAGGGTGAGAGCCCTGTAAACAAAGTGCTCCACACCCCCAGGACCAGTTGAGGCTGGGTTCCCCCAAGCCCTGTGCCAGGGCAGACAAAGAAAATGTTGTATAAATACTGGGGCTGTGACCCCATGAAAGCGTGCTTACTTGTACCAGCAGCAGCTTCCTGGGGGTCCCTACGTACTGGCCTGCCTGTGCCCAGCTCTCCCCCTCTGCGTTTTGGACTCAGTGCCTTGTGAGCGCTCCTTTTCTTATCCCCAGGACAGGGAGGGCTGGGGCTTCGCAGCACTGAGCTGCACATCGCTTCAGAGGGAATCCCCGGTGTAAGGATTCCCCAATGCTGCTGGTGGATAGGGGCCTACCCCGCAGGGTGGGTGCTTCTGCAGCAGAGCGGGAGCCCACACTGCACTGCTGTTGCTAATGGAAGCGGGAGCCCACCCCTCATTTGTGCTCTAAATGGAGCGGGAGCACACCCGCATTTGTAAGCCTCGGAGAAGCGGGTGCCCACCCCCCATTTTTGCTCTATAATGGAGCGGGAGCCCACCCAGCATTTGTAAGCCTCGGAGAAGTGGGAGCCTACCCCGCATTTGATCTCTAAAACAGAGCAGGAGCCCACCCCGCATTTGCTGCCTGACTGTGGGCGGGGCCAGGGTAGGGAAGTGGATGGCCGGCCGAAGAAGAAGAGGCAGCACAACGCTGGCAGAATCATGCCTGAGGGCGAGTGGGAGCCTACCCCGCCTTCACAAGCTTGAAGTTGGAGCCTCGCAGGCTCACAGGTGAAGGACCACAGCCTGGCGAGCTCCCTGCCAAAGTCCCACATTCCCGGTGCCCGGACCGGGCAAAAGAAGGAACGGAGTCGACAAAGAGCCCCGGTGAATGGAGCTCATACTGGGCATTGTGGTTCCCGGACTTGTGCTGCGCAGACCAGAGGAGTCAAGAAGAGCCCGGTGAGTGGGGCTCGAGTTGGCACATGTTGGTTCCAGTGCTCCTTTGACCTTGTTACAGCTGCACCGCTCTGACTACGGACAGCTGCCACGTGGGGCAAATTGTTTTAGAGTCCCAGTGGGGGCTCAGGAGGCACAGCAGTGCAAAGGTAACCACTGCACCGCGAGAGCGTGGGCAGCTGCAACGGGGGGCCATTTCCTTTTGCTTCGGGATAAGGAGAGGGTGAGTTGAACCCCACGCCACCGACGCATTGCGCCCAGTGTTTTCGCTGCATCGGCAGCCAGAGGGCCAGTGAAAGGCCCTACAGGAGATCCCTGACCTTTTTGGACAGAGGGCATTTGAGCCCCAGAGGGAGGCCAGTTGGCCAGGGGTCTGGTTTGGTACCTGTGTGTGCCAGGAGGATTCAAGGCCCTAAGGAAAGGTGGTGTATGTGCTCCAGCATGGTGTACAAAATCCCTCCCTCCGTCACAGACCACAGATCTCACAAACATACACTATCCATACATTCGCTGGTGGGGCCCATAACACCAACATTCACTCACCATCAATCTGTGTTTCTTGGGAGGCGATTATCTTCCAAACGCTGGCATGAAAGGAATTACCTTTTACCCTAATGAGCAACAAATCCACGCAACCTTCTGATACTCATTAGGCCCTGAACTTCACCTTTTAGTATTCCTTTCATAAATCGGGATGGATCAGTTAGTTGCAGGTTTAGGTTGACTTCCAATTCTCTAATTTACCTTTTTATTAATACATTTTCAATGAATAAACAACCCAACTCATTCTGTAGTTATTCAATTCAATCTTTATCTAATTAATGCAAATTAAAATCATTCATTTAATCAAGTCGCCAATCATATATACCTATTCTGGCTAATTGTCGTCCTCTATGTCAAATCTGGTAGTCTCGCACATCTATGCCCATCAAATTTAGTAATTTCAGTTCATCAGGAGTTTGGGCATTAATTCAGTCTGTCAAAGATTCAGGGAAACAGCTGTCCTGCAGTGTCACCGTCCTCTCCGTCAGCATAACGTCAGGAAATCGAGAAAAGCCAGAAACGAACCCGCACCAACCTCTCTATTCTACCATAATTTATAGTAAAAATCATTGACAAATTGTAACAAAAATGGGTCTTCAGCTCCTCTGATTGGTCAATCGAAAATCGTCTGACAGGGTTCACACAAAATAATGTCTCTTATGTCATCAATCTTGCTTGTTCCGGTTTTTAAAGGCATCTTATTGTTCTTTCTGGAAAGCTGGCTTGCTTCCCAGGGAGACCTTGATGGGTACAGTCTGGTTAGGGTCATGACGAGGCCACTGTAGCTGGCGTTAGCACAGGCGCACTTCACCCAAACCTCATGCAGCGTCGACGGTCGGATTAGATACCAGAGGCAGCCATCTTGTGGCAGGCCCAAATGGTCAACTTAAGCAAAAGAAACACAAAACGTAATTAATACATAGAAATGACTAAATAAATGTTATTCCCTCACTAATACCCATATGTGTATGTATTTAACTAGCAACAAGCAACACTCAAGCGGTTTATACTTACAAAATAAAGCACAGATCACAAATACATTACAAAAGCAACATATATCATGCAATATTCTAATTGTCTATCATTAGTATGCGTGCATAATTTAGTTTACGATTTAATAAAGTCATGCAAAGCAATCCCACGTGTATTTCAATCATTAATAAGGTTGATTAGTATTTTGTTCCCATACCTGCTCCGTTGTGCCCCTGTTTTTTTTCCCGCCGTTTGCCCTCCGACGCTGACCCTCCCTTCCACCCCGCTCCCGCCTTCCAGCTGCTCGTCCCTTCCCCCTCCCCAACAAATGCAGACCGCTGCGGGGGAGCGAGCGTGAGTCCTAAGACCTCGGTCCCAGGACCTCCCTCTTCCCGGCAGCTCCGTGGTGCTCTGCTTCGCCTTGATGACCAAGCATGTTGCCTTGCATTCTCTTCCGTAAAACTTTGAAAATATTTAGTGCTTCTTTGTAATGTCTTGGCAGAATTTGCAATGTTATTCAAGTCAAGGATCTGCTGGCTAGTTATCCCAGGGAGTCCTTCTAGTGAAACTGCTTACTTATGGAGATTTGCCGCCATTGCATGAATATCGTCCCATATATTAGACTGTTGCTGGAACAAATTATCCAGCTAGAGAGCTGTATCACACCATTCCAACCACCCCCTGCATTTGTGGACATCTGATATGGCCAGCAGTTTGTCCATAACAGAGAGGTGTGCCACTTTGGTGGTTGTGGAGGGATGAATGGGGGATACTTGTTCCTCACCAGGGTTGTTCTTGTCCTCAAATGAATGAAAGAAGATTGGAGATGCGCATTCAAGTGTGGAGTATGTAGAAGATTGTAAAAAGCAGTTGTTAGTTGAGGGCGGTGTGAAGCTTATTATTGCGTACATGAAACAAAGAACCACAGCTGCTTAGCTAAAGAGCGGGGACTGACAATCCTCAAAAGTAATTTTGGAGGAAGACTGCTGCCTAACCATGAGACTTCCTACTTGTAGATGTTCTGTGAGGGGGCCACAATTTGTTCCTCCTCATCCAGGTCCTCCTTCTACTCGACTATCGGCTCCTTTTTACTCCCCCTTCCTGTGGAGCAGTATTGGCTCCTGAGATAGTAGGGGGGGTGGAAGGATTTGATTCTATCCTTGGATTGCACGCCATCCTCTGGTTGTAGAAGGATCAGTATCATCATACTGTACAATGTCCCTGCTACCTGGGAGTAGAAGATGTAAACAGGTGAAGTACATCAAATACAGTTTTACGTATAACGTTCAACAAAATATTTCAACTGACAGTGTTCTCAAAAAATAATAAAATGAACATAAAGAGACATATGAAATTAAGGGATGATCCTTGCATGGAATTATTATATCTCAACAAAATTACCTCACCAGCTACTGTCAAAGATATTTGATTTTGGTATAACCCCTTTGTTTCCAGCTGCTGAAACTGTATCCTCTTACTTTGTCTTTCCACAATACATTCTGGTCCAGCAACTATAGATAGAAGACTACTGTTAAATGCATATATTGTCGACCTATAAAATAATCCTTATCACAAATGATGGCACATTAAACATACGAAAAAGAAAGGACAATATTACAAAACCAATAAAAATAATATATATTTTTTTACAATGAACAGATGGTAGAGGGACTAATAGCTACTGCCAAAGGGGCTGCATCAAGAAAGAAGAGGCGAGAGAGTCACACATAGTGAGTACGCCATCCTAAATCATACAAGAAGATGGTATTTAATTGGTTTAAATACTCATGTTGAGACTCACAAAGTTTCCTTTCCTACAAGACAAGTCAGTAACAAATAAAGAGATAAGACTCTAAAGAGTAAACATATCACGTAACAGTCTCTAGTATCTGTATGGTGTGTGGTCACAGTCTGGGGTTTGGTGCAGTGCTAGGAGCAGAATTCGATGTTGTGGCCGGTGGGACAATAGCACATTATCTTAAAAGGTAAAAACAATGTATGAGTGCATAATAGCATCACAATATAAAATTCATATTCAGATTTGAGTAGAATTATGTGCTATTACAAAACAAACTTTAAAATATGGTGCTAGGGTTTATGACATTGTTAGCATAATTAAGGACATACCTGTGTGTAGTTGTGTTGTGTTGCAAAACCTGCCATGTGTGTTGCCCTGCTGCATTTGCAATGACTTGTTCCTGAGCCAAATCAACCAATCTACTCAAAAGAGTGGCTGCATAAAAAGAGTACAAATAAAAACAACATAAGCATACTAATAGGTATTTCTAGGTTATGTGTTAGAGGATGTTTTTCTGGGGTATATTTCTGTTGTGTGGCTAACAACGTAGATAGAGGTTAAGGAAAGATATGGGTGAGTGATTGTAGGTTATCTTTTAGTGAGAGAGAAATAATTCAGATCGTATCTGCCATCACATTAGTATTGTCAGAAAGTGGCAGCTCCTATTACAGGTGGGGGTGAGTCGGAGATGAGATACAGTAAGAGCTTGTGCCAAATGAATTCTGGTGAACTTCTCCTGCAACCACTTCCTATCACCTTGTTTTTTTGTACACCCTTCACAACATGTGCCTACCCTCAAATGCATTGGCACAGATTATCTCGCCTCCTGCAACAAGGGTGCCTTCTGTGTTCCAATCAGAGTGAATGAAGGCAGCTCATGAATTTTTCTACCAATGTTTTACCATAGATTTTACTACAAGGGCTTTCTCATCCTAATTGAAATCTATTTTCTTCTTGAGGAGTGGGCTCTGCATCCTTCAGGCAGAATGTGGTGGTTGATGCATCTCAAATATCAAGAGGAAAAAACAGATCTAGAATGGGCATTGTTGGAAGGCAGTGGGTGTCAGGTGTGTTTGATTTGATGTACGTATGATATATGATTTGTGTAGGACTTGGCCTTTAGGGCTAAAGTTCTCTAAAACATTTTGCCTTCACCCTAGACCGTTTTCCTGACATAGCCTTGTTTTTAGATGCTTTGGGTACTTTGCCACTGCTGATCAGCGTCAAAGTACAAGTGTTCCCTATATAAAGTGTAATGGTAATTGGTTGGCCATGATTGGTATGTTTGCCTTACTAGTAGAGTCCCTAGTGATGTGCACTGTGTGTGCAGGGGCTAGTAATGCAAAGGCACACAGAGAAGGGAACTCAGGCCTTCTGTGTAGGGTGAGCGTGTCGTGTGCTAAGCTAGCATGTTGTCTTGACAAGTGCAACCACTTGTCAGGCCTGACTTTCCCTTTTGCATACCCTGTGGTAGGTCCCAGGTAACCCCTGGGCAGGGTGCAGTGTAAGTAAAAGGCAGAACATATACTGAGGTGTGTGCTATGTTCTGACAGTGAAAAGCACTCCATATCGTTTTCACTGGTGAAAGGCCATCCTGCCCATAGGACAGAATAGGGGAGGCTGGGTATTGTGTTTTGTTAGCCTAGTTTCCTATCAGTTTAAAATGGAGAGGTGAAGTTTAGAATGTATGAACTCACAGTGTCATAGCACATCTTTCTATGAAAGTGGTTTTGTCACTGTGTGTTCAGAAGCCACTCTTTTAGAAAGTGGCTGAGTGTTGTGCTTTAGGCATTTCTGTGTATCTTTGCTGAATGTGGATTGACTGTCTGGATCTGAGAGGTGTGAGAAGCTGAGAGAAGTCTTGACCCAGGGAAAGAGGCTGAGATGGCACCAGGCTGCCCTGCATCTGGAGAGTAGGGGGAGGCGAAGCCCGGGAGGTGAAAAGGCCGGGGCTGGTGGTATAGACAAATTGACCCATCTCCTGCTAAGTGATTAAGGATCCAGACCCCCAGTATCAAAGGGAGAAAGGTGACACTGGGAAGGAGACACCCAAAACTGATTTAGGCAGGGGTCAGGGACCCCTGAGCACATGCGAACTTCAAATACATTTAGGGTATAACTATGTGAGCTGAGGCCCCTCAACGTTGGAATGAAACAGGAATGGATTGAGACTGAAAAGGCCTAAACCCGTTTCTGTGGTCAAGAGGAACATCTACTAAAGAAGGAGTAACTGAAGAGACTGCTGGGGAAAGACCAATCCTTGCTTCGTGATCTGGGGTTGGTCTGCGGTTTGCTGCTCTAACCAAGGAAGAGGCTGTTGGGACAGTGCTTGGAGGCGCTGGGTCCCCCTGCTTGACAAACACTGTGCTTTGTGCTATGTCTTGTCCCCAAGGGCCCGAGGTGAGCTGGCTCCCTGTTTAGAAACACAGGAACATAAAAGTTTCCGGAGAAGTTCCAAGCGACGCGGTGGGCACGTGTTGTGGCAGCTTGAGACCCTCGGAAGGTGTGTCCTGTGATCTTGGACACACGGAGGAGAGGTGAGACTCAGACACGCGTGGTGTGTGTCGTGGTGCACAGGAGGCGTTAGGAAGAGCACCTGGTCAACGTGTGCACCGAAGCTGAAGCGAGTCTCGGACGCGCTTGGTGCCTGTCGGGGTGCACCGCAGGTGTTATTGAAGAGCGCTTGGTCAGCGTGTGCACCGAAGCTGGAGTGAGACTCAGATGCGCAGGGTTGCATGTCAGGGTGCACTGCTGGTGTTGGTGAGGAGTGTCTGGTTGGTGTGTGCATCGAAGCTGGAGTGAGTCTCGGACGCGCAGGGTGCGTGTCGTGGTGCACAGGAGGCGTTGGTGAAGAGCGCCTGGTGATCGAGTGCACCGGAGGAGAAGTGAGTCTCTGCAGCGCGGTGAGCGTGTCTTGGTGCCAACTGACACCTCAAGGAGGAGTGCCTGGTGAGCGGGCACTCGGAGTCGACGTGCAGTCCCATCAGCGTTGTGTGTGTGGCTTCACACCAGAGGAGACCCAGAGGGTGCGGTGGTGAACTTGCACCCGGAGTAAAAGTAATCTCAGGGGCGTGGGGTATGTGTGCCCTGCAGCTGCCTGAGACCTTCCTAACAGCCGTGGCCCGGACTGCCAGCCCCTGGAAGAGCAGAGCTGGCAGGCTGAGCCGCTGAGGCCCGTTGAGAGAGTTCGGCACGGCAGGCCTAGTTCAAGGAAGGAGGAGAGGAGAGTGGGGTCGCACCCCCAGGGTAACGTGGATTACTACCTGGGTGGGGTGCGGGCTTGGAAGGACACTCTCTCGGCCTCTCAGTCCTTCTGGCGATGTGAGCCTTTTGCTTCGGCTCAGAGTGAGGCCCGTACTGATGAAAGGAGTGGCAGTACAGGGGTCCGAGTAATAAGCTGTACTCTTTGTCGTCATTGGTCAGTGTGGGGGGGGCAACTGTTATCGAAGAGGCTGAATGTTGCAAAATACATTCCCAATATTGCTGCTAACGAACTGCCGGACTGTCCTAGGAAGCCTGACATTATTATTGCCTAACGAAGTACACGATTGTAGCGCTACGCATTGCATGAATTCTCCCTTGCCAAGTACATGGTTGTAGCGGCCCGCATTGCATTATTTCTTCAGTGCTAAGTACATGATTGTTATTACACATTGCATTGTTTCTTCATTACAATGTATGTGATTGGGGTGCGACATATTGCATAATTCCTTCATTGCGCAGTACATAAAGGTAGCGGTTCGCATTGCATTATTTCTCTCATTGCAGGTACCGAGGTGTATCGTTACGCATCGTATTATATCTCCTTTGCCCAGCACAGGATTATATTGTTACGCAGTGCACTATTGTTTGTCTATTGCAGCGTGTGGGATTCCAGCATTGCGACCAGCATAGCATGTTGAAAGCGGTGGTTGGAATTTGAACCTACCAACCAGCCGGAACAAATATTACCCTTTATTCTATGTTGGCTTATGTATTGTGTGGTCTGATCGTATATCTTTTTATATAAATTTTATACTTGTTTTTATCAAACTCGTGTGGAGTCCATTTGTGGTGTCGCCAGGGGGTTGCTGTGGGCGTGGCAGCACATACTTAACACTCGTGCCTTGGAGATAGGCCTGGCTGCTCGTGCCAAGCTACTAAGGGGGCGAGCAGGGCTATCTCAAACGGTGTCCTTACTTGGCCTAACAATGAGTGAGGAGCCCTGGGCCGTGCACTTAGTGACAGTGGTACGGGATTGGGACTCCGACCTCCAACAATTTGTTATTTATAATTAGGCTATCTGGTTTTAGGTATAAACCTATAATAACTAATAAAACCCCACTGAAAGGAAAATAGTCATCACCGGTGTAAACATATAAACATTGAAAAAACACCTTTGCTACCACAAACTAAGTGCCATTCAAAGAAAGGAAAAGATGAGTGAAAGAGACATTTTTATTTCTTACTGAAGGGGCCAATACAATGTAACTTTGTTATACATGATAGCATCAAGAGAGACTGAGCTAACATTATTCCGCTTGAGTTTTGTTGTTTAGGGATGTCACTAAAACATTGTCTCTTCTTCCTTCTGCTTTTTTCAGTTTTGTGGTCTTTGGTCTAAAGATGCAGTGTTTAGAAGCATGCTTTAAGTCTTATTTAGTTATTTTATAAACTGTAGAGAATCAAGAAATATCAAAATCATATTTGATATTTTGGCTCCATTTGATTTCACTGATAGAAAAAATGGCTGGTTTCATAAGAATCTTTCCTAATATATACCATCACATTTACCCAAGACAGAGAATGGGTGACATCCTTTGATACACCAGCTCCCTTTTTTAGCGAGTCAGTATTGATTATAAGTGAGTTGCCAAACACCCCAAGCTTTAAACATTCAATGCAAGATGTAATGACAGGTATATGTGAAAAGAATGTTGTCACCAAGCATCTGGGATAGTGGTGAAAACATGACACCAGACATTTGGTAAACATGAAACACAGTGTCACTTGGAATGCTGCTGAAAAAAGTTCCTACCAAGTTCAATAAGGATTGGAGTGATATTGTTTGTATTTGCAGTAATTCAGCCACGCATGTGAAAAAGTTGTATGAAGGTCTGTCAAAATCAATACCTGAGCTGAAGTGCTTCCCTGTAAGAGATCCTTGTCACTTGCTAGATGATATGCAGAAAGCATCTTTACAATCTTCAGAGTTAATGAAGAATGCTATTAACATTGTAGTCCATTCTGGTGTAGTAAAAATGTATTTGGACCTCATATACCCTGTGCACACGCTATCTATCCAGATGCACTATCAGTGCGGAAAGCAAGCAATAATTAAAATTAAATTAAAATTCCATAAACACTGGAAAAACACAGTTTCTGTTGTTTTTAACCCCTTCAGTGCCCGCCCCTTTCCCCGCCCTGTGCTGGCCGTTTCATTAGCGGGCGGGGTTTATGACGAGCTGGTCTCGTCATGGGCACAGCGCCACCGCGGCCCATGACGAGACCAGCTCGTCATGGGCATTGAAGAGGTTAATAGCATGAAAATTTGTAAACACTGATAGCCACTGTTTTTTTAAGGTATTAAAAAAACTGAAAAAACTCCAGCAGAATATACCAAAAATAGAAACTGCAAACAGGAAAGCCTATTTATAATTCTCCCTTTCCCTTTCATGTGTAGGTCTCTACCCTGGTTGCAGAGGTCTCTGCTGCTGGTGAAAACCTGAGGGTGATGGACAGCAAAAAAATCATGAGCCCTACACCATTGGAGAAAACTCCAATGGCTAGTTTTAGATTTTTGTTTAAAAAAACTCCCACTTTTAGAGTTTGTTTTTGAAAAATGTACAACTTTTAGCAGTCGGCTGTCATGTTTGACAGAGGCTTTCATCAAACTTTTTATTTTTATACAGTGACTCAAACAGCCATACCAGTGGTTACCCTTAATGTAGAGAGAAGTCTGTGGGGCCATCAGACTTTTTTAAATTTGGTGGAAGATATTTGTGTCAGGGCGACAGATGGAGATTAAACCATCTGCCAACCTGTAGATCACACCCTTTGTATCTTGCATCACAATGTAACTGCTATTATGGGAAGCCATGCATTATTTAACATTGTCTAAATATAGGGTTCTTCTTGGTAGGCACATGTTGGACTTTGCCCTTTTGTAGAGTCATCCCCAAATGTTTTGCCTTCACCCTCCTGTTGGCATTTAGGAGTCTGTGCACTTTACTACTGCTAACAAGTACTAAAGTGCTTTAAACATGGTAACATTGGCTTATACCAATTATTTGCAAGTCCCTAGTCAAGTGGTGCTACATGTACCCAAGGCTAGTAAATTAAATGTTACTATTGGGCCTGCAGCACTTATTACGCCACCCACTTAAGTAGCCTTTTACACATGTCTCAGGCGTGCCTTTGCAGCCTACGAGTACAGTTTAAATCTGCCATTTTGACATGGCAAAATAAACCTTTTGTCAGTCTTAAATCTTTCTTATTAATACAAATACGTGTAGCTGGCAGTTGGTCTTTGTGTATTGCTCCCAGACAATGAGACAATGGGGAAATAGGTGTTGGCAGGATGGAGGATCTCTGACTTAATCTTGGACAATAATGCAGGTCTCTGCATTGCAACCCTACAGATTTCATGGAACCAGGCTGCATGATGCATCATTGATGCCGGACTCCATAACACACTACAACCAGGTTTTAAGGAACTCTTGTTCAGCAGGCATTACTGAGTCCCTGTAGCCGGCCCATGCTCTATCGTTGTCAGCCTGCACTTGCAAGACGCAGTTATCGGGATAGGTAAGCTGGGGTGATTGCTTGTTGATTTAAGTGTTGGTATGTTTACTTATGGCTCCGTGAGTAGGAGTTCAGTAGATTTGTTTGGATACTGTGATACGCGCAGCGGGACCGCCGGACTTCTGCCGGAGTTACGCCTGAGTTCAGCCCGTCTGCGCCTGTCCGCGCTGAGGACGGGCTGCAGGTCGGGCCAGACTCTAGTATTTCCGTGCCTTCCACATTAACGAGGAGGTGTTACTTAGTACATGAGCTCTTAGCTCTGAGACCTCCGCCTCAACGCTGTCATCACAGCTGGTCGCCGGATGAGTTAACACGCTACTCTTCTTGCTCACGGTGTCATGTGGTGCTCTGTCCCTTGGCTTCTGGAGGTAAGGTACGTGCTAAATTCCCGTCACCTCTGATTGCCTTATCCCCAAGAACTGGCTTTTTGATTAATGCTCGGTCGCTTATAAAAAACAACATAGCCTTCCACGAGTTTGTCAATGACAGGCAACCCGACTGGGTATTTGTAACTGAAACTTGGGCATCTGCCTCATCGGGCCATGATCTGGTGTTGGCAATACCAGAGGGCTATACCTTATATAGACTGGATAGATTGGTACGGAGAGGGGGGGGCTTGGCAATCATCTGTAGGGCCCCACTCTTGTGCTCCACCAAAACACTGTCTGACTCTGCGGACGCTTTTGAGGCCTTATACTTTTGCATAACTTGCTCTCCGACAGAGTCCTTTACTGGTATCCTGGTCTATAGACCACCGGGCCCCAGAACCAGCTTCTGCTCTGAGTTGTTCCGTATCCTGGAACCATATTTTGACAAACCTAATTTTTCTATTCTGGGGGATTTCAATTTTCATTTAGATGATGGGGTTTCTAGGGATTCTGCTCAGCTCATTGATGCGTTGGAAGCCTGTGAGTTTATTCAGCGTGTAAAGTATCCGACGCACAGGGCTGGCCACACCTTGGACGGGGTGTTTACCAATGATCCTAGACTCTCTGTTGGCTCCCCCCTCCCCTTGGTCTGGTCGGACCATTTTGCGGTACCCCTTGGTCTTTCATTCGCCACCAAGGATCCTCTCACTGCCGCGCCTCGCAACAAAGCTTTGAAAAGAGGTTATAGGAATATTAATAATCATGCCCTCGTTCCTTTCCTAAAAGACTGTGGTATTTCCGCTTCAAGAGATGCGGATGGGGCCACTCAGGAGCTTGTCAACTCTATTACCATTGCGGTTGATACGCTAGCTCCCGCCTCCTTACGCTATGTCGCGCGGCGGAAACCCTCTGCACCCTGGTTTACGGAGCCTCTTAGACTCTTAAGACAATCCTGCAGGACTAAGGAGCGGAAATGGCGTAAGTCATGGGCTCCTTCTGACAGGGAAGATCACAAACGGACATTGCGCGAATATAAATCTCGAGTTATCAAGGAGAAGCAGGAATATTTTTCCAAGTTGACAACTGCGCTTCCCTCATCTAAAGAGCTTTTTAAGATTGTGGGCTCATTGTGCTCGCTTCAGACCCCTGATCCTGTGGTGGCTTCGCAAGAGCTTTGTAATAATCTTTCCGACTTTTTTTATAATAAAATCTCGGACATCCACTTGGCCCTTGACAGTCAGAAGAAGATGCTGAATGAGCATTCTCTGAATAACATTAAGGCCTCGGAATTTTGGGGGAGAGATCCACTCATCTCTCTTTCCTACTTTCCCCCTCTCTCTCTCGAGGATCTCAACTTATTGTTGGATCGGACTAAGTCAGCCTCCCCGGCCGATCCTTGTCCGCTGAAAGTTCTTAAGGACTGCCGGGAATCACTTCTGCCTCCACTACTGGCAGTCATGAACGCGGCCTTGACTCAGGGCAGCTTTCCAATGATCTGGAAAAAGGCCATAGTGAAACCCCTCTTAAAAAAATCCTCCTTGGATCCGGGAGTGATGAAGAACTTTAGGCCCATCTCCCTCTTGCCTGCTCCTGCAAAGATGCTTGAAGCCCATTTAAACTCTCACCTCTCCACTTTCCTTGATTCCTCTGGGTTCTTAGATAGTTCGCAGCATGGTTTCAGGAAGTTCCATAGTACTGAATCTGCTCTGACTATGGTAGTGGATAACATCCGGCGTAAAGTTGATCTGGGTCAGTCGACGATTCTTGTTTTGCTGGATCTGACTGCAGCATTCGATACCCTGTCTCCCTCCACCCTTACATCGCGGTTGAGGGAGGCAGGGGTCGCAGGACAGGCTCTCAGCCTTTTGGACTCCTTCTTGCATCAGAGAGAGCAAAGAGTTCTGCTGGGGGATTACCTCTCCCCTGCTAAATCTTTGCAATGTGGAGTGCCCCAGGGCTCGGCCTTGAGCCCTACCCTATTTAATCTGTACGTGGCCCCCCTTGCAAGATTAGTAAGATCGCAGGGGATGGAGGTGGTATCCTATGCGGATGACACTCAGATTATGGTGTCTCTCAACCATTCTCTGAGTGTCTCTGCCGCGAACTTTAGGGCCTGCATGCAGATGGTGGCTGAGTGGATGGTGCTTAATTCATTAAAACTCAATGCCGACAAAACGGAGGTCCTTGTGTTCGGCAAAGATCAAAACATCTGGTCCAATGAGTGGTGGCCTCCGTCCTTAGGAACCTGCCCTATTCCCTCCTCTACGGCTAGGAATCTTGGGGTCATTTTTGACACCTCACTTGCCATGAATAGCCAGGCTAACAGGACCGTGGCTACTTGCTGGGGAATTATTAAAATTCTAAAACGCATTATTCATTATCTGTCCCCGCAGGCACGAAAACAGACAGTCACGGCCCTCGTGGGCTCCAGATTAGATTACTGCAATGCACTATACGCGGAGTCTAATAAATATCTGATACAACGTCTGCAGGTAGTACAGAACGCTGCCGCTAGATTTGTCTTAGCACTCCCCAGGGACTCTTCGGCGACGATGGCCAGGAGGAACTTGCATTGGCTCCCTATCAGATTCAGAATTTCATTCAAACTTCTCTGTCTCACTTATAGGGCCGTGCAGGCTGGCCCCTCAAATGCGTTGGGGTCTCTGCTTACTCGATATGTTCCTGGCCGGTCTTTGCGTTCTGCAGACGCTAATAAGCTTGAGGTCCCCCGCTCTAAAAAATCCAGATGGGGGAGCAGAGCTTTTTCCACCGTTGCGCCCCTACTCTGGAATGGCCTTCCTCTAGAGATTAAGGCGCTTCCCTCTTTGTCTTTGTTTAGAAAAGCGCTTAAAACCTGGTTTTTTATAAAGGCATATCAGTAAGCTCTCATGTGTTCTTTCAGTCAGCTTTTATGTTAGGCGCCTTGACGCCCATTGGGCTAAGTCTGCGCGTTACAAGTTCCGCTTCATTCATTCATTCATTCATACCAAGTAACCATTTTTTATGGTTCGATGAACATGTATGTTTAATGGATGGTTACCAGTCAATGGTACTTCGTTGGGAGTTAATGTGAACCCTTAATAACTTAGTAACTTTGCGTTATTACTTGGCGGATTACATTGGGTGTTTTTATAAATATTACACTGTGTAATTATCGATCTATTTGATAAAGTTTGGGGATGTATCATTGACCAGACGTACTTCTTATTTGCCCCAGGTCACGTACTCGTGATTTTTCTACTACTTTGATTTCGTGACACTCACTTCATGATTTCCTGAACTTATTCATTGCTTAACAACAATATAGTTGAGACTTCTCAATTATGTATTTATGTATAGACTGAAGCACACGTAGCCAGATGTTTGTTTTTTCAATTTGTTTTATTGGGATTTCATGATTTTATTAATATTTTTCTAGATAAGAGTTCTATTTGGAACTACTACATTTTGTGGCACTTTTCAGTTCTGATGCCTACAAACTTGCAGAGATAGTCAAGTTAAAAGGTGATATGATATATTTCGTAGTTTTTGGTTATACAGAATCTCAGAATCAGATTGAAAGTGTTTACATTTGAGTTTGTTTTTATATGCAGGATCGAGGAGCATTTTGTGTTCGAAGATCGGGGAATCCCCCATTATGAGGGTTATGGAATACTACAGGCGGATGAACTTTGGATTTAGGGTGATTATTACTTTTCCAAATATTGGGCTCTTTTTATGGAGTACTTCTTTCTGCTCTCCTATTGGCATCAACTTGGTGATATCTGTTCGCACTGAACTAAATCTCTTTACTAGGATTTACTTTGATTATAAATCTACAAATGGTGGTGGCCTTCTTTGTATCACTGGAAGAACTGACCTTTCTTTATTTCTTTATATCTATATGGTTTGATCTTATGTACATATTAGTAATTTTGAATTTCTTGGGATTGCAGCCCTGAAGAAGTCAACTATGCACGATATAGCATGACGAAACACTTGTTGGCTGTTTGATTTTTTGCAACAAAAAATTTGAGATCAAGCTTTATTTTGAAAATACTACTTGGCTGCTGTTAAGACGTGATGTATACGAATAAATAATTGAACTTGGACCTGGAAGAAGAGTCTGTTGGATATTTGGAATATTTGGACAATTTATTGGACTGATTGTGTGCTCAGGGTGATATTTCCATTCACTGATCTAATATATTCTTGAAAGGCTAGAATAGTACGATGATTAATATTTCTTTTCGGTGGTGATGTCTGGTCATATTATACAGGAGCTAAGTGCTAAGTGGGGAGGAAGTCAGAGATCAGTTAATTTACTGAATTAAGGAGTATTCCCATACTCAGTCTGCCTAAACATTTCTATAGTTTTTTTGGGCATGTAAATAATGTTAATGATTTATTCATAAATGGAACAGGTTCTTAGTTTTTCACAATACAGTACATTTAAAAGGAATTGGCAACTCTTCTTAGATTTGGTTTCTTAAGGTTTTCAAAGGTCAGAAAAAATGTCATTGTAGATGGGGAAACATTTATAGTGGGCCTGAGCAAGAAAAGAAAAAAATCTTCAAAGGTAAGTTTTCTATGCTTGATAAGATGCATCTTTTCTAATTTTGGAGAGATGCTGGAAGAATAGCAGTGGCTGGTGGAAATTTGCAATTCACTAGTGTTGATTAGTTGCTGATTTGGTCTGAATGTGTGGTAAACTTTTTCTTCTAAATTAGCAAGATTGAATCTGTACTGGGAGAGGACAGTGTGGGACTCATTCAGCTTGGAGAGCATTTACCTAGAATTCTTTCAGAGGACATTTTAAGAGAAGCTGATTGGTAGCTTTTCTAAAATGAGCAAGATTCCTGAAATGTTCTGTTAAGGAGATACATGTGCATGTGAAAGTACAATATTTTATTAGAAAATAGTGCTTAACATAGGTTTGCTTAAGTATGCATAACAAGGCCACATAAACAGGAGTGCCTGTAACATTGCAGAAAAAGGCATTTCTATTTGTTGTGCATGAGCTGCAATTGCGTTTTATTTCCTTTTAGAAAATCAATGAAATTCAGGTTCATGCAATAATTTTTGTCCTTGTGTGCAAATGTAACTTATCACTAGCTTCTTTGGGAAAGAATTCACTTATGTCACAACATTTTCAAGGCGATGAGATTAACCTCCATTTTAAGGAATGGCAAGAAACAGTTTTTTGTTTTCTCACGTATTTTTGTATTGATAAAACATATAATTTCTGTCTATGCAATAAATAATGTAATTTACAGCCAATGAAAATAAGGTTCAAGTATTTTTTGCTTTGAATAACCATTTTTTTTTCTACTTGCATAAAATCATGCTTTAAATGTGTTTTTATTCTTTGTCTAGAGCATGGTAAAAGAGGTACCATGTGCCATTTGGCAAAGAGCCATTTTTTATTTCATCTTCTTAAGCTTTGGGACTTTTCTGCTTCTTGTTTAGAGAGGCCTAGATGCTTGTGAACTTTCTGTATTTAGTCCTAGCTATTAATATTAGTTTGATTCATTGCTCTTAAATATCTTAAAGGCACATGGCATTTTGCATTAATATGATTTTATTCTAATTCCCTTTTATCTAATTTTTGCATTCCTTCATGATACTAATATTTGAATAAATCTTAAATTACAGAAACCTTATCTTGCAGGTTTTCTTAATGATGTTCACTAAGCAATAAAGTTCAGGATTCTCCCTTTCCTGCCCATCGATCCCCCTTAATTAATTAGAGGTGGAGCGTTGTGTGATGCTTGAAATAAATTCCCCGGGTCTTCTTGTTGGTTAGGGTAATCCGATTTTAATAAGGGTGCAGAGCTAGCAAGCTTATTCCAACCTAAATGTAATGAATGAATTAAGAACAATGAAAGAAAGAAAGTGAGTGAGTAGTCAATAAGAGACTTTGTAAGGTATTGCACTGTTTAACTGTAATTATTATTATTGCTAGGTTTTGTTGCCTAATTTATATAATTAATATTTTGGTCTATGTGATCTGGGTGGACATTGTTTAGGAAAACTTTAATTTGGATTTTTTAAATATTTCTTGTGCACCACATTATAGGTCTGGTAGGCTGATACAGAGGGAGTTGCAAAGTTGCAGATTTCTTGCAGCAGATTCTGATACTTCAGTAAAATTGAGCTCATTGTGGTAGGACTTCTTTGAACTTTCATTTTGCCTCTTCACCTAACAGAGGGCACATGCTGCCAGCCTATAGGGTTCTATCATACTCTCTTCTACTCTAAGAGGCTGTCTAGTCTACTGTGTGTGTTGCCTTAGCAGTGGACATGCATCCTTGGGCTAGGATTACCTGGTGGATAGCATGCATGAACACATTATCAAACCTTTCATTCATGTTAAAATTATACAGGTTTGAACTTCTCTGAGAATTAAAAACTGAAGTAGAAACTGTGCCTTATTCTGAGAGAACACAGAAAGAAGAAATACCGCATGCTAAATATGTGCCTGATTTAAGACTTTTTCATTTCAATTAAGCTTTCTTTGGTTTAAAAAAACATAAAAGCATAGCTGTGCACAGTGCAACCAATAAAATACAATAGCGATTAAAGTCTAAGGAGACAGTGAAATATAATTCAATATGTAGAAGCATGAAAATGAAATACAACATAACTCATGTAGTGTTGTGGAAGTCCCATTAACGCAATTGCAAGTACAAACACAACAGGGGCTATACAAGTAACAAAAAAGAAATCTTACATTGTGCATAACTCAATGCACAAAATGCAAATTAAGCTGAAGAGAATCAAATCAATCCTCTGCTAGACTCCAATCTCGACTGTTTCTCAATCTGGTAGCAACTTTTAAGACATTAAGAACACTAAACACGATTTCCACCGAATGCATTTGTAAAAACATAAAAGCAGGTCTGACCGGAGTAAAATTAGCCTTTTTCAAGATGGGGATATTAATTCCTTCCTAGGCTTTTCATAAAAATTACAGAACATTGTAAAATGAAGAGTGTTCTGCAGAGACTTATCATCATAACCGCAAGATAAAAGTCTGGGACCCCTGCTGCTGCCACTAGGGTAAGCTAGTAGAAATTGCATCAAATCAAAATGAAACCTACTTAATAAAAAACGATTGTGCCTATTTTTAACCGCAAGGGAATACATCTCAACCGAGGACCCCGTTTTTTGCATGAAATGGCATCGTATATATGGCTTGGATAATGCATGTGCTTCCCCCTCCATGGATCTCTTTCTCAATAAAATGTCTTTCTCCCTGTTGAAATCTGCTTTACATACCCCCTCTGGTGTATTGTAAAGACTTACCATCCCCAGTTCTTGAAGAGAGGCCGTGATATGCTTGAGCCAGGGAATAGGCAAGGATAGATAATCCTTTAAAATCTCTCTACTGAGCCTAATGTCCGGCTTTAGCCAAATCTTTAGCCAAAGCGCCAGAGGGCGAAAAGCCACTGTGTCTGTCAAATAATCTACACACAGTTCCACATGAACTGCGAAAGTAGGAGTACTCTGTGGAACACACAGGAGCCACCTTAGGAACCTGTTTTCCACGACCTGCTACTCTAACGAGTTAACATGCCCCAAGATCTTGCTCCCATATGCAATTTTGGAAATACAATTGGCTCTATATACTTGCAGAAGGGTGTCAACGAGACTGCTCCCCAGCCTGGAAGCAAAACTGAACACTGCAACATTGGCTCGGAAAATCTTCCCTTTTTTTGCTAAAATGTGGGAGCCAACTTGATTATGAATCAAACAGTGTGCCCAAATTGGTGAGTGTTTTGGTTTTAGTGAGAGTAGGGGATCCTAATATAAATGTTAATGTTTTAGTGGAATGGGGGCCTACGACCATGACAAAAGATTTACTCTTATTTACTGATTGATCCAACACCCCCATGAAGAGGTCAAAGGAATCCAACAACAACTGGAGCCCCTTGCGCGGTCTTGGCCAAAAGATCAAGACCCGATTCACAAAGGTAAATTTAGAGAAAAGTCTAACTTTACGACTTTCGGTATTCACAAAGCAGGGTCGGATTGGTAAGGCGGGCACTGGGGAAATGGGTGAGTTCCAGTTGTGGGCTGCTTTTTTAGGCAGCCTGGGGGGGCTGATATGGGCAGTGTCTCTGGCGTCAGATGCCGCCAGCAGCCCAGTGGGGTCCTAAGTGGCCTTTCTGGAGGCAGATGGGCCCCAATTACCTCCTTTTTATCAACGGGGCAGAGGTGTCCCTTCCTTTCTCTCGCTGGGCCGGCCCATTAATCTATGCATATTGAGTGGGGGCAGGGGGCCTGAGCAGAAGTGGCCTCACTTCGCCCGAAGCAGTGTTTTGTAGAAAGACAATATGCAAATGTGGGCCACTTTTTTTTAGTGTGCTCGGGCTGATTTTTGATTCCAATCCAACCCTGTCATAAAGGGCATTTACTAGTAGTAAATGCCTTTTGTGAATACCGAACGTCGTAAAGTTAGACTCTCGTCTATCTTTACCTTTGTGAATCAGGCCCAATATGCGTATAACAGAATAGGCAAGCTGCGTTTGCCCACTCGCAAAGATGGGTCCTTGTTTCTTTGAACGTTTGAATTTATAATTGCTAGAAATATTTTCCAGGGAAAGGTGAAAGGATAGGTAAACATACTGGTTCTGTAAAAACATTCAAGCAGATTTTTAATTGGTACTGCTTATATTTTATTCCGAATTTAAAATGGGTGAGTATAAAACATAGAAACAATACACATTACCAATGCATACATTTGTAGACACATTTACTATATTAAACACATGACTGACATACAAAAAATAATTTCAAATACCAGCTGTCTAGTCAAAAGCAGGTTGTTAATACAAGTGTATATTATTTTAAAGGCAGCCAGTGTTATTGGACGTGTCACTATCGTCAGGTTACACAAGAAAGGGGCAAGTTGACCCAACAGTTTCTATTCCATGTGTATAACTTTGAGACAAAAGTTATTTTTCATTTGTATTTTTACTTCAATTTTTAGTACAAATTAATTGGTGAGAACACTATTCAAATAAAAATTCATACGAAATCAAGAGAGAACAGCTGGGAGCATAATAACATATAAAAAGTAGAATTCCTGAATCTGTTTCAATTCTGTTCTGAAATATAGGTCTATTTAAAGTAATCCTCAGACAGCTAATGTCACAGGGTGCTCCTAAAAGTACTTTCGAACTGAATATTGTTTGAGTTGCCTCTCTCGAGGAAAGAGAGTGCAACCGATCACAAACTTTAACATGTAGAAAATCAGTCTTTGTGTGCACAGGGAAATCAATTTCAAGGTAGGAGTCAGAGGCGAGTACCAAATATACTAAGGAATGATATAACCTTTTGACCTAAGATTCACATTTCTGCTGACTGTTTGGGAAACGTGCTCAGCAGTTACAAGTCTTCACAGGCGGATACAGGGACAAGGCAACATGAGTCATTTAAAAAGGACAGCTCTCTTCCAGAGACAAAATAATCTCTAATGAAAAAATGCTTTACTGGCAGCTAAGAGCAATTTTAAATCAAAACATGATCATGTTTTGAAGGGATTATATCATGCTATGCTGCTCAGTGGCAGCTGGTACCCTAAATATTTGGTGACCAGCAATCCCCGAAACCTGCCCACACGAGTGTGCACATCGGACTGGCACCCTTTGCCACGTGCCCAGCACCAATACTACTAGTGCTAGCATTCCATTGCACCGGCACCAGTCCTTCGTCCGCACCAACCAGCAGGTGTCCTGCACATACAATCTATCCACACCCACTCGCATGTGTACTGTACTGGCAGTGCTCCTGTACTCAATGGTGCCTGCACGGCACTGACATACAGTGTCACCTGAACCCACACCCTGTGACACCTGCACCCGTGGGTGCCTGCTTTATATGAACACTCAATGGCACCTGTACCGACCGGCTAGAACACAAGACCTTCACTTACTTCACCCCCGCACTTCTGCTACATCGGCCTCTACTGACCACCAGCTCCACAGTGACACCCACACAAGCACCGATAAATGCCACTACACCCTTTTGCTGTATCTGCAAGATGGGCAGGCACAAGAATAAAGAAATCCATGTTAGAACCAGTAGTCAATCACACTGGAAAACTTGGGGACAGGGAAATGTGCACAGAAACGGGAAGACTCAGGTGCGGCTAGACCAGAGGGGGGCACTGGGACCTGAAGCTGCTTGGACATGTTACAAGAGCACCCGAAGAGCGAAACGCTGGGAATGGCAAACAGCATCATGGACAATGACCAGGGCCGGCTTTAGCACTGGTGGCGCCCGGTGCGACAATAACTGTTGGCACCCCCACGTCCCATGGCCGCCTCCTCGGATTCTCTCCCTACCACCTGCAAATGTGCCCCTCATCTCTCCTATCATAAGATTTTGCTAAAAACAGTCCCCCCCTGAGGTCACAGCGCCCCCTCCACAGGTCAACCCCCAGTGTGGTCGCACCAGTCGCACTGCCCTAAACCTGGCCCTGACAATGACGCAGGAAACCACAGACAACAGGACAGAGCGCTTCAAAGATGGAGGTACTGGAAAGCTTCAACAGTAGGAAACACAGGGACTGGGGCCGCCCCTCCTCTGACTGAACATTCCATGGGTAATAAAAGCAGCTTATCACTCTGGGTAGTGACAGCTCAATGCTGCGTGTTACCGTCAAACTGGTTGGCTTTAAAATAGTTTAGAGAGGTAAGGCACAGGGTCGGATTGGTAACGCGGGCACTCGGGCAATGGCTATGGGGCCGGTATCGAAGTTCCAGCTGTGGGCTACTTTTATGGCAGCCTGGGGGCCCTTTTGGGCTGTGTCTGGTGTGTTCAGATGTCACCAGCGGCCCAGTGGGGCCATGAGTGGCCTTTCTGGAGGCAGATGGGCGTCCATTCCCTCCCTTGCATCAAAGGGCCGAGGTGTCACTCCCTTTCTCTCGCTCGGCCGGCCAATTAATGTGTGCATACTGAGTGGGGGCCTGAGCAGAAGCGGCCTCACTTGTTTTCAGGTGGTTATAAAACTTCACCGAAGCAGTGGTTTGCGGAAAGGCTCCATGCAAATGTGGGCCACTTTTTTATTGCGTGCCTGGGCCGATTTCTAATCAGCACTGTTAGACCTGGCACCTTGGCGTGAGTCTCCCTTCCACTTTTTGTCGCTGTGCCTCATGTGTTTTGCTGGTGTTAGCTGCTCAGAGCACTGTGCCACTGCCAACCTGTGCCACAGTGCAAGTGCTCCCTATTTAAAATGTATATGTTGGTTGGATTCCTTGATTGGCTTATTTGGTTTACTGTCAGACCCCAGTAAAGTGCGCCAGGAGTGCCCAGGGCTTGTAAATACAAATGCTGCTGGTGGGCTTGCAGCACTGGTTGTGCCACCCACAGAAGCGGCCTGGTAAAATGTATCTAGGTCTGCCATTGCAGAACCTGCGTGCAGTCTGGTACTGTCATGGTGTATGGGTAAGTGCACACACTTGCCAGTCCCTAAACCTTCCCTTAACTTCATATCAGTCACCCCTATGGTAGGCCCAAGGGCAGGGTGCATTGTAAGCATAAGGTAGGACAAGCCCTGATGTGTGTGGCATGTCCTAATAGTGAATTACAACCATTTTCGTTTTTCACTATTGTAAGGCTACCTGTTCTCCATAGGCCAGAATGTGCTGTTAGAATTGTTACATTCTATGATCCTAACAGACCCAGGGAGCATGGTAGAAATTCGAGTTTAGTATGCCTGAACTCAGAATAATAAAATACATCTTTTAGTAAAGTTTATTTTAATATTCTGTGTTTGCAAATACCACTTTTAGAAAGTTGGTATTTGCTTGCTTGACCAGTTCAGCCCGCCTCTGCTATGATGAGTATCTGCCTGTCTGGTTGTGTGAGTGACAGGGCTGGGGAAACCCAGAGGGGCAGGGCTAGGTAGCCTGGTGGTGAATAGGAAGATTGGCAGTCAGATGGGTGGGAGGAGTACACCTGGGCTCCGAATAGGGTTGTGCTCTGCTACCACAATGCTGGCTCCACCTCCTGCGGAGCGGCTGATGTCTCTGCCCTGCACCCTGAATAGAAAGGCAGAATCATGTCAAAAGAGTGCACAAGAACTGGTTTGGACTGGGCAAAGGCCCCTCAACCCCAGAGGAACAAAGGAATTAGGGGTATAAGTATTGGGACCCTGCTCCCAAGAAATTAGATCCTGCTGAAACAAGAAGAACCTCTGCCAGAGGAGAAGGAACTGGGAAAGCTGTAGGAGGAGTACTGTCCCTGACCTGGGGGATTGGCCTGCAGTGGTTGCCTTGCTGCTGAAGGAGAGGAGAAAGACTACTAAAGACTTTGCTTCAACTTGTGCTTTAAAAAGATCTCCAAGGGCTTGAACTGAGCTTGCCCCCTGAACGAAGTCCCAGGACCAGTGGACTTCACCCCCAGCTCCCCAGAGTCTTTTGGAAGTGCCTGCTGCTGTTGTTGGGCCTTCTGAGGGACTGCATGTCGCAAGGAGCTGGAAGCGCGACGCAAGGAAGAGAAGCGTGCCGCCGTCGGAGCTGTTGCCGTCGCATCTCCCAGAGAGTGTCGCCGCTGCAGCATCACCTCGAGCGGAAGCATCTCGCATCATTCCGGAAGTGTCTCGCAACGTCGAAGAAGCGTGTCGCCATCGCAGCCATCGTAGCTGTCGCATTGCACCGCATCTAGAGAAGAGTCTCGCATCGAGGAGGAAGCGTGTCGCCATCGCAGCCATCGTAGTTGTCGCATTGCACCGCAACCAGAAAAGCGCCTCGCATCCACGGAGAAGCGTGCCGCCGTCGGAGCCGCTGTCGTCGCACCTCGCAGAAGGGGTGTCGCCGCTGCAGCATCGCATCGAGCGGATGCGTCTCGCAACGTCGGAGAAGAGTGCCACTGCCAAGGCCGCTGTCGTCGCATCTCGTCAAAGGTGACGCCGCTGTAGCTGACGCATCGAGTCGAGCCTTCTCGCAACATCGGAGAAGCGTAACGCATCTGGAAGATCCCGTGTTTATTTCTTTTGCAACAAGAACTTCAACGCATCTGCATCGCTGCAACACTTTTGTTGCCCTGCGTGTCGCATCTAAGGTACATTGACTTAAAGTGTCGCATTTAAGAACTTAAGAGAAACTAAGCAATCTTCTACCAACTAAGCAACCGTATTGTGTATTTTTAATCGTTTAATGGTCTTGTGATAATCCTATATAAAGACTCCTTATTTTTAATATAAATACCTGTGTGGTGTCCATTTGTAGTGTTGTCACTTGGTTACTGTATGTGTTCACAAATGCTTAACCTATAACGCTCTGAGATAAGCCTTGTCTGCTCGCGCCAAGCTACCTAGAGGGTGAGCAGGGGTTGTTTTAGTAGTGTAACCCCTTACCCTGACTAGAGGAAAGGTTCCCTGCTTGTCACAAGTACCTACCTGTGCCAACCAGAGAACCCGGATTCTAACAAGCACCCACAAAATAAGCTTTGCACCGTGAGAGTTCACCTAGATTCTAGCCCGATTCCCTAGAACACATTTAAAACCACATCCTGCAGGAAAGACTAGTTAAAGGAATGAAGACCTTCTCTTAGCAGGGTAGCCTTTCATTATGCAGCAGTAAAGGCTGCATAATGAAACCAGTTCAATAGAGATTTATGGCCGTCTTTAGGGGCCAGCTGGGTTCTGCCCAGCAGAAAGCACTTTATCTCAGGAGTTAGCGGCAAACAAAGTCATGGCCTTTCCCTGGTCAGCAGTGATTCTCCACACCAATCCAGACGCTGCTCTGATGCTGCTGGTAATGTTAAGCAGCATCAGAGCAGCATCACGATTGGGTGGAGCGGACTACCTCAACATTCCCACAGGCATTGGGAGCTTGTGCCCATTCTCCACCTAGCTGTCTGAGACAGCTGGGTGGACAGGTTTACACTGCGCATGTCAGGCTGGCTGTCGCAAGACAGCTGGCCAGAGTGACATGCGCAGTGTTGGCAGGCATCAATGCATTGCTGCCAGCCAGCAGCACTGGCCCTGCCCCCAAACACGGCTCGGGCTGGAGGAAGTGAAAAATAAAATGGTAATAAATTCATTTTATTTTTCACCTTTGCGGCACTCGCAGCAAGGGTGCGATGCACTTCCGCCCTAATAGAGTGACCAGCGCTGATCCTGCTGCCATCCAATGGACATGGAGCACAATCCTGGTATATTTTTCCTTCTAGTGTGATGAAAGAAGGGACCATGCTGGCCAGTAGATATTGTTAAACTGGCAACACATACCAGTCTGCATAAAACTTACTTGTCTCTTGCTTCAGCAGTACAGACATGCTTATTTATGACCCTGTTCTTTAGTTAATATCTAATAAAAGTCCCTTTCTCTCTAGTAACGCCGTTTTGAATTCTGGGTGCTCAACAGAGCCTTTCAAGCGTTTAGTGCCATCACCATCGGGGTGACGTTAGAAGAATATGCATTACACTTTACTCCACAGTAACAATCAGACAGAGGTATAAATATTTGCAAAGGGCATTCATTCTATGATGGGCACATGACTTATCTGCAGGGTCATGTGCAATAAGGGATGACCCTAGGGAGGTTGGGTGGAGAGAATGGCCCTATGGCCAGGCCAGATCAGAGCATGGCAGATTTGCCAATCTGCATTCATATTTGATGGACACTACGAAGAAAAGCTCCCTTGTCCAATGGGGTGTCTTTAATGCAAATTCATGGATGATTTGTGGGTTAACAGTTCATATATCACCACATTTTAACCTCTTTGTTCCCAGACAGGGAGACTTTTTAAATGCCAATTTCTCAAAAGCTACTGAACAGATTCATACTAAACCAGGAAAGGGCACTTCCGGGAATCAAGTTCAATTTGCATTCCAAGTTTAGTGTAATTCTGCTCAGTTGTTTCCTTTATCAAGGAGCAAAAAATCCCATGGGAATCCTATTGCCAAGCAGTAGTTTGAATGCAGGGACGGGGATGCACTGCAGGTTTGCTCTAAATTGGAAATTAGGCATAAAGAACAGTTGGATGGGCTATATGACCGAAACCCCCCAGAAATTCACAAACAAGG
Source organism: Triturus cristatus (assembly GCF_964204655.1). NCBI lineage: Eukaryota > Metazoa > Chordata > Amphibia > Caudata > Salamandridae > Triturus > Triturus cristatus. The sequence goes on from NC_140580.1 coordinate 155,674,638, forward strand.
TAAAGGATAAATGGAAGATATGGTTTGCTTAAAGCAAAGTCATGGTCAGCTTTGGTTTGGAATTTAAAAAGACCTCAGATGTTCAGTGAAAAAACACAGGTAAAGTGCAACTATGGTTACAAAACAAAACCTGAAAACAACTCAGATTTGCTAGTTATGGCTAGGTAATCCAACCATATATCACTCCTATGTCATCCACTGCTAATGACCCTATAAATGACAACACTGGTTGATATTGTACGTTAAATCATTAGGAACATCATTGATGACATCTTGGATGACCTAATCTATTATTATGTACCATAAAGATAGGACACAAATGGGTCTTTAGCCATATGCAGCAGAGGATGCTTCATGGAGGATAGGGTGTCCAACCCCCCTGCTGCACATGGGCAAAGACTGTACACAGTAGGGTTGGCTGCCCACAAATGGGTGGGTGCATGCACAGGCAGTACACCAGGCTCTGCACATAACCCTGGCTGTTCAGTGCTGAATACACTGTGATGTGGCTGGTTGACCTCTCATGTTTTGACACAGGTCCTGGCAGAAGTCAAGGCCCTGCAGCCAACCACCACTGCACACAGATAGAATTTGTGTAAAGAAAGGATTGCCCAGCCATGAAGAGTTGTGTGTATGGTCTAGCTATAGGTTAGCCTCTGCCGCTAAGCCTCACTATGTACAACCGAATGTCAAAGGTGGGTGATTTACCTTGGACCCTGGCAGGCTGTGTATGTTAGCCACTCAGAGGTTTGGCCCAGGGTCTCATGCTAGGGCTAACTAACCCCAGCTGTAGATGACAAAAGGAAGAGTATTGGTACCTCTGGATGCTATTATCAGTGATATCATCAATTACATCAATTGAGGTGTCATTAGTGGTATCATCAATGATGTCCTTTAACATGCCATTAGTAATTTTGTGTGTAAAGTCATGACAAGGGTGCAAGTTATGGTTAGATTAAGCACAACTGGCAAATTGCAGTTGTATTTAGTTTAAACTAAGGATCAAGTTCCTGTAGGAAAAGCATTTTTTGATTTGCTTATAAGTTTGGCACTGTTTCACAAATCTTCAAGAAAATTACCATTAAAAAACTCCAGTTCCTTCCTGCAAGGTTTCGGAGTGATCCGTCAAGCAGGGCCTGAGAAAAAGGGTGGGTCCCAAAACACATTTCCATTATTTATTTTTCCATAGAAAAATTGAACAGCGATACTGTTAGAAATGGGGGTCTCTAGTTGGCAATGGCTGGCACCAATGTCCAAATAGGGACCCTTCTTCCTAAGTCAGGGCAAGTGGGCTGCCCCCTTTGATAACTCCTGCTCAACCGTGTGGTAAGGTAGCACAAGCAGTTAAGCCTATCGCAGAGGCAGTGTGTGAAGCATTTATGACCATGCAGAATAAGGCAGTAACGACACCACAAAAGGACACAACTCAAGTAGGTATAGAAAAATAGTATCTTTATCTAAGGTTTAACACAAGACTCTCAAAGCGTTTTAACAAGCCACAATGCACGTAAATCAGTATGGAGTTAAAAATGCACTAACGTATTCACCAGAACGGGTGCACTGACTGAGTTCAAGGCCTGGGTCTACGCGACCCGTTGAGCACTAGATACCTGCCGTTGGAAGGGGACACAGCACGCAGCTTCTCGAAGAAGCGGAGACGGTGAAAGGCGGACTCCCAGCGACTACTACTCTTGGCTGCAGTGATCCCCAGCGTGCACTCACAATGATTCGGGCACTCGGGGACAGGCAGGCTCTCAGCGGCAGCAGCACGTGGCTGCGGCGGCCCGGGCTGGTGGTGGCGATGACTCTCATTGTGCAGCTCTGTGGTGGGCTGTCTCTCTTAGCTGCGGCGGCCCACAGGACGACTCACGATGATGCAAAGTTGGCAAAGGGGTGGGCACTCAGCAGCAGCAGCTCTCTCTTAGCTGCGGCGGCCCACAGGACAAATCACGATGATGCAAAGTTGGCAAAGGTGCGGGCACTCAGCGGCAGCAGCTCTCTCTTAGCTGCGGCGGCCCACTGGACGAATCCCGATGATGCAAAGTTGGCAAAGGTGCGGGCACTCAGAGGCAGCAGCTCTCTCTTAGCTGTGGCGGCCCACAGGACAAATCACGATGATGCAAAGTTGGCAAAGGTGCGGGCACTCAGCGGCAGCAGCTTTCTCTTAGCTGCAGCGGCCCACAGGATGAATCATGATGATACAAAGTTGGCAAAGGTGCGGGCGCTCAGCGGCAGCAGCTCTCTCTTAGCTGCAGCGGCCCGCAGGATGAATCATGATGGTGCAAAGTTGGCAAAGGTGTGGGCACTCAGCAGCAGCAGCTCTCTCTTAGCTGCGGCGGACCACAGGACAAAGGATGATCTCGACCAGGCTGGCATAGCGGCGGGCACTCAGCAGCTACAGCTCTCTCTTAACTGCGGTGGCCCACAGGACAAAGGATGATCTCGACCAGTCTGGCACAACGGCAGGCACTCAGCGGCTAAAGCTCTCTCTTAACTGCGGTGGCCCACACAGATTCAGCGAAGGTTCCGAAGGTTCAAATTAAGGCGGGATCTCTCAGCGGCGACAGCTCTCTCTTAGCTGCGGCGGCCCACACAGAGTTAAAAAAGGGTTACCAGTCCGCGTTCTTCACAGTAGAAATAGAGGCTCCAGATTACTCGACGGAGGCCTCACCTGCAAGTAGAATCCCTCGCACAGGAATTCAGATGGCTGACGGGGTGAAGTCTAATGTCCCTGAGACTTCAGCAGGAGGCGCTCTCAATTCAGGCCCTCGGGTAGTTTCTTCAGCAAGCTTGGTGAAAGTTTCAAAGTCCTTTCTTCTGTTCACTCTGACAGAGTTTCATCTTGACATCCAGACGGAACACACTTGAAAAAAGTTTCAGCGCACCGTTTTATACCTAAAAAGTCTTTGTTCTCTAAAGTCACAAATCTCTGAATCCAGCCAGAACAAGTTCGGTGAGGTCGGGGAGCACTTGGTTTATGAGGCGACATCCTGCCCTTTGAGAGTCAGGGGGTCTGCTATCAGACGCCCAGTGGGAGGTGGAGCCATCATTCACCTTGCCAGGCACGGCCCTGCTCAGATCAAAGAATCACCCCTCCCCATGCTCTGAATGCCGATCTCCCTCTCCAGCCAGGTCTGACCCAGCTGGCCCTGCTACTCCAAAACCAGACGGCCAATACACATACTAGCAAAGCCTACAGGAAAACTTAGGCAAGAAAATACCTCGTTTCTAGAAGAGGCATTTTCAAACACGGGATATACAAATGATCCTTACTAAAAGATGTATCTCAATGTCCCGAGCTTAAACATATCAAATTCGAATTTCCTATGAGGTTCCTGGTGACAGGTAGGATTATGGAATGTAATACTCAGCCTGCCCATTCTGGCCTATGAGAACGGATAGCCTCACAATAGTAAACAGTGAGATGGAGGGTAACTCACTATTAGAACATGCTACACAGACCTAGGCATGTTCTTCCTGTCAAAGACAACGCACCCTGCCATAGGGGTGTCTTACATGGTGCGAAGAGAAGGTGCAGGGACTGGGAAGTAGGTGCACCTCACAGTTACAAAGGCAATTCTGGACTGCCTGTAGACTCTGCAATGGCAGGTCTGAAACATACTTTAAAAGCTGCTTCGGTGGGTAGCGCAAATCAGCGCTGCAGGCACACCAGCAGTATTTGGTCTACGAGCCCTGGGCACACACAGTGCACTTATACTAGGGACTGACAGGTAAACCAAGCGAGCCAATTATGGTTACCCCAATTCATACAGTCATCTTTAAACAGGGAGCATTCGCGCTGTGGCACTGATTGGCAGTGGCACAGCGCCCAGAGCATCTAAATCCAGCCAACATAAAAGATAGGAAGCGAAAAGAGAAAGGGAGACCCGCGCCAATGATGCCAGGTCTAACACGTGTCCCCTCCAGCTGAAATGTGGGGAGAACTAACCATCCCCTTAGGAGTTCTCATCACTAAGGCGGAAAAATCTGGACAGACCGTCAGCATTGGCGTGTTCTGTACCAGGGCAGTGTTCCACCGTGAAATCCATACACTGTAGGGCAATGGACCACCTCAACAACTTGGGATTCTCACCCCTCATATGCATCAACCATCTAAGGGGCCTGTGGTCTGTCTGAACCCGGAAGTGAGTCCCAAACAGGTATGGTCTCAGCTTCTTCAGCACCCAGACCACAGCAAAATGCCTCACGCTCAATTGCACTCCACCTCTGTTCCCGGGAAAGTAACCTCCTTCTTAGGAAGGCTACCATTTGGTCTAGTCCTTCCTCATTGATCTGTGACAGAACAGCCCCTATACCATGCTCTGAGGCGTCTGTCTGGACAAGAAATTCCTTTGAAAATTCGGGCGCCTGAAGCACAGGTGCGGTGCACATGGCAGTCTTCAGGGCATCAAAAGCTTTCTGACTGGTGTCAGTCCAGTTTACCTTCCTTGGCTGCTTCTTAGAAGTCAGCTCAGTCAAGGGTGCAACATGTTGCCATATACCTTGACAAACCTCCTGTAGTACCCTGTAAGTCCTAAGAAGGGTCTCACCTGCGTCTGAGTCTTGGGGGGGGTTCCCACGCCAGGATAGTTTCAATTTTGGGCTGAAGGGGCGCCACCTGCCCGCTCCCCACCTGGTGCCCCAAATACACTACAGAACCCTGCCCAATCTGGCACTTACTGGCTTTGATTGTGAGACCTGCCTTCCGCAGTGCCATCAATACCTCCCAGAGGTGGCACAGGTGGTCCTCCCAAGAGGAGCTAAACACTGCAATGTCATCCAGGTAGGCGGCACTGAAGTCTTCCAGCCCAACCAACACCATGTTGACCAACCTCTCAAAGGTGGCAGGGGTATTCTTCATTCCAAAGGGCATCACCCAGAACTGGTAGTGCCCATCGGGTGTGGAGAATGCTGACCTCTCTTTTGCTCCCTCGGTCAAGGCGATCTGCCAATACCCAGACATCAAATCAAATGTGCTGAGGTATTTTGCAGCCCCCAATCGATCTACAAGCTCATCAGCTCTGGGGATGGGGTGTGCGTCAGTCTTCGTGGCTGAATTGAGACCCCGATAGTCCATGCAGAACCGAAGTTCCGGGGTGATACCAGGTGCTGCAGCTTTTGGTACCAGGACCACTGGGCTGGACCAAGGGCTGCTAGAGGACTCAATCACCCCAAGGGCAAATGTTTTGGTAACCTCATCCTTAATGTAGGCCCTTACACGGTCAGTCACTAGGTAAGCCTTTTGCTTAATGGGAGGACTGTCCCCAGTGTCCACGTCATGGACACACCAATCAGTGACACAAGGCACCAGGGAGAACAGATCACTGAATTGCCCCAACAGTTGGTGACAATCGCCCTGCTGCTCAGGAGTCAGTGTGGTGGAGAGGACCACACCCTCCACTGACCCATCTCGCTCCCCTGCACACAGGAGGTCAGAAGGGACTCGCTCTCCTCCTCCATCCCAGCATCTGTGGCCAGAAGCATGCCCACTTCAGACCTTTCAAAGTGGGGCTTCAGGCGGTTAACATGCAGGACCCGCAAGGGGTTCCTTGGAGACTGCAAGTCCACCACGTAGGTAACAGGACTCTTGCGCTCCACCACCTCAAAGGGGCTGGTCCACCTATCCTGGAATGCACAGGGCTCCACTACCACACTGGAGAAAATCCCCATCAGTGCCCGTCCGACCACGGGGGCCGTCACTGTCCAGAGCAGGATGGCCTCAGGGTCCACCAAGACCAGGATGAGCCTGTTGCCCATGGCTGTCTTGGGATCCAGAGGCCCCACAATATCAATACCCACTCTCTCGAATGGGGTACTCACAACGGGAGAGGGCTGTAGTGGGGCCCCCACTCTTCCCACTTGCCTGGCAAGTCTCACACGTCCTGCAGAGAGCATCTGAGCTCCTGCGCATCTGGGGCCAATAGAAGTGGGTGACCAGCCTCTCAAAGGTCTTGGTCTGCCCCAGATGTCTGACCAGTGGCACATCATGAGCCAGCCCCAGTAGGTAGGTCCAGAAGCACTGGGATACCACCAGCACACGGGCTGACCTAGGCTCAGCAACCTTAGGCTCGCTGTAAAGGAGGTAATTCTCTGAATAGATTCAATGTGACCCTATTTGATCACCTGCTGCCTGGGCGGCGGCCTGTCGCCACACCCCCTCACGAGAAAGGTAGGTTCTCTGTTGCTCACAAAATTCCTCCCTGGAGGGACCCCCTTCCTGCGGCCAATGGGTCAGCTCCGGTAGGTCCCCCAGTTCAGCCACTTGTTCCCCTGTAGGTTCCAGGGCATCCCCCTCAAGGTCTGCTCACTCCAGGACCGTGGGAACCGCAGGGGCCGGTTTCCCGCTGCCCCTACCCCTTCTCTTTAAGGCAGGGGCCTGGGCCATACTTTCAGGCTCCAGACCCTCCTGAACATCCTTCTGAGCTATCATGGACCGAGTGGTCGCACACGCCCGTACAGGCAGACCCAACATTTCCAAATGAGACTTTCTCTCCACCGTAGCCCACGGGGAGTTCTGTAGATCATTGCCCAACAGACACTCTACAGGCATGTTGGGCCTCACAGCTACTTGAAGAGTTCCTGAGACCCCCCCCACTCAAAGGGAACCTGAGCCACCTCACACTGGCTCTCTGAGTTGTCTGCTGACACTACGGGGCAGAATGAATGGGGGACAACCTGCTTTTTGGACACCAACCGGGAGCTGACAGCAGTCACACTAGCTCCGGTGTCCCTGAGAGTTTCCGCCCTATGGCCATTGATGGTCACCCACTGCCGGTACTTCTTAGTGTTATTAGGCAGTGTGGGGTTAGGGACCGTCTCAAAGTCTCCTAGCGAGACAAGGGTTAACTCTACGGGATCCCACCCACCTTGGACCTCTACCTCCCCCCCAGGGCTACACTGGCAATCTGGCGGGATGGTGCATGGTGTGGTGCATGATGGGATGCATTGGGGTCCCTCTGGGGACACTGGGGATCATAATACCGGTGGCCCACTTGACCACACTTGAAACAAGTGAGTGGCCCCCTCTTAACAGGCCTACCTGTCGGGGACACTGGCTTCTTCTCAGGGGGAGGCTGGGACACCACTGCTTGGTTCCCTTGGGAATTACTTTGGGGCCCTCTCTGGAACTCCCTCGGCTTACTCTTGTCCCCCACACTTCTCTGCTGGGGACCCTGCCCACCTCTGGCGAAGTCTCCAACAAAACCTTTGCGGACCCGGGTGCTCACCCAGCGGTCCGCCTCCTCAGCAAGCTTCCTAGGGTTAGTCAGCTTGCTATCAATCAGGTGCTGACGTAGCTCTGGAAAACAGTTACTAGAAAAATGCTTCCACGCAAACAAATCAATTGCTCAAAAGTTTCCACTTTGCTACCTTTTACCCAGCGATCCATTGCTCTGCAGAAAAACAGACACATATTTAACCCACGTGGTACCCTCTAACTTCTTACAGGTTCTAAACCTCTGCCTGTACATTTCTGGGGTTAAACCATAACGGGTCATCAAAGCTTCTTTCATATGGGCATACACCTTCCTGCTCTCCTCAGGCAGGTCCAACAGGGTATCCCTACCATCACTAACAAAGCGTCCCCACAATCCCGCTCCCCAATCCTTCTCAGGGACCCGGTGGTACACTATTGCTATCTCATATGTGGCAAACCATTGCCCAATATCCTCACTCTTGTGAAAATCATTAAGGACATCCTTAGGAATATACACTCTACTCTCAGGAGTTTTACTAAAGGTATGGTGCCACCAGAGGGGGAGACCGGGACACTCCTTGCCCTGATCTCTATCTCACACCAGAACCTGGGCTTCTATGGGAATTCACCAGGGCATATTATCAAGCCCATTATCGCTGCTTTAGAAGCAGTTTCCTGCCACTAAAGCGGCGATAATGTTATCGCCGTTCCTTGATAATATGGCCCCAAGTTCGTTGTTCCTGGGCCCCTGCACCAGGGGTTTGCCCTAAATTACTTTTAATTACTCAAGCTGGCCTAATGGTGTAATTTTGGAAATTTTGCATCAAATAATAATGCATAAATACTGAAATTACTCCCTTTACTCCAGCGTAATAATAATTTTGCCCATGCGTACTCGGTCCTGTCCTACAAAAGATGACAAATGGATATTGAGGGGAAGGGTAGGGGTAGCCTGCCCCTCTAGACCAGGTCGGGGGGGGGGGGGTCCCTGAGGATGGAACAGCACTGTGATAAAAAGACAAAAAACATAAGACCGCAATCTCCTGCCTTTTTTTAAAAAAAGTCCTCCCGGGGTGGACTAAGGCCTGGGGGGCTGTGCATTTTTATTTTTTCAGCAAGGATGGAGTGTGCCCCCCGAGCCATCATGATGTCCTGGGACCCCATCCCTCAAGGCCGGTATTTTTATACTCAGTAGGGAGGCACGCAGCCTCCCCTCCCCAAGCCTCAAAGAGGCCCTGGTAACCCCATTCCCTGGGGACGATGTTTTTGAAATGGAAAGGTGGTGGGCGCTCACCCCAGAGCCTCGAATATGCCCTGGGGATTAAATCTCCTGGGGGCAGTGTATTTTTTATGGGAAGGGGGCATGCGTTGAGCCCCCACGCCCAGAAGACAGGCTGTGGGGCCCCAGCGCCCGGAGCTCAATTGCAGTGTCCCAGATTCCCTGGGACACAGCTGTGTTTCCTATCTGGTAGGGTGCAGACAGGAAATAGAACAACTTTGGACCAGTCTGAAATAGCAATGGAGCAGACTCCTGCTAGCTCCCAGTATGCTGCTGGCTGGGAACTGGTGGGGGCCTAGTGGCTCTCCCCCAAAGGCGCTCACATGGGACCCTTTGTGGGTGACCCAGGTGTGACACCTGAGCACCCACCAATAATTAAGAGGTCTGCATCTGCCAGGGGAGCCAGCAGGGGCCGCTGGGGCACTGGGGTGCACCCTGTAGCCCCAGTGATGAGCACATTGTTGGTGCCCTGCATGGGCACCATGGCAACAACCAATGTTGTAAGTCATCAGCCTTGCACCAGAGCAGTCTGAAGGGGCCGGGAGGTGTTGGGAATCCCCTGTGGCCCCAACAACTACTATGTTCTGGGTTTACCAGGTGGACACCAGGGCATCCAGTGATAACAATATGCCAGCACCCACAGTGTGCACCAACAAGGGACCTGACAGGGGCCACGGGCCCTGGAGCTCCCCTCACAGCCCTCAGGTTAAAAAATAGTGTGGGTGCCCTGGGCGGGCACCGGGCGACTCAAAGTACATTAAAAAATATAAAAGGAATAACAAATTAGCTAAAACAGCTGCTCATTTATATCATACAGTGCTCCGGCAAGTAGCACCCGATAATGCCCTAAGACTTTTTTGAGGTACATATTTTGTTACTTGTAGTGTCCCTAGAAGATGCAAGGGCACCACATAGCATTTTTGATGGTGTAAGAGAGGCTGCAGCGAGTGCCTCAGCCCCCAGTAACATAAAAATAAAACAGTAAGTCTCATCGGCATTAAATCTGTGATCCCAGAGGAGCTTACCATATTTTTCAAAAGCACTCCAAGCTGGAGCTGTATGCTTTTCTGCTGAGGGGACCTCAAGTGGTTGGTTCTATGGTTGTTCTTTGTGCCTTGAAAAACGAGAAAAAAATACTCAAAGACATGTTCATGTTGTTTTTTTATTATGGCTTTATTGAAAATATTTTTATGACAATCACTTCTAATAAACATTGCAATGTGTGAATTTATTAAATATACCTTTGGTTATAGTTAATGGTGACTTTTTGACAAAGCATATATGCCTGCCTTACTTAAATTAACACCTTTTTAACTTTTTATTGTTACACAATGTCAGCTGTGCATGGCAGCGTATATCCAGTCCAGATCCTGTGCCAAACCCCTGGCCGGGTACGCAGCAGGGGGTGTTGGCCGCCAGCAGATGTGTGAGCACAATGCCCGACTGTAAGCTAGGCCCTGGGCCCAATCCTACGACCCCACGTAGGACACGAGATAGACATCTTACTTTACATTTTAAAAAAACATTGAAATTCACTGAAAAAAGCAATGGCAAAAGGGATTTTATAGTTAGGTGAAAACGTCAGGTAAACCATACAGTTTTAAACACACCAAAACACTGGAATTCACCTGTCATAATGTTCTTAAGTAATTATAACTCTTGCCTTGAGAGTAGCTATAAGTTGTGTGCTCACCAGGCACGGGTAATAACTTTCGATATTGTATCAGTCATGACAAGGTCTATGACATCGATTGATAGCATCAATGCAACAGTGGAAATGACATAATTGATGACAACATGAATTATAGTTACTTTAGAGCACGAGTTATTACTTGAGACAAATGCATCTTTATTCCCATGCTCTTTAATTGTAATGCCTCACATTATCATGCAACATTCCTTTAAAGCCAGACCTATTGGTATTGCCAATGCTTGTTTAAATATGACCAGAAAACAATGCAGTGTGTGATTGAAAGGGTTATCAGGATTTTTATATCATTGACGTTTAAATAAAAATCTGTATTTCTGCCATTCACATTGAAATTCCGCTGCCAAGAAGAGGCCCATGGTAAATATGGTATCACAAAAAACATAGAAAGTCACTGAATACAGCTATAATTAAATGTTGATTGTGATTCAGTAAACACAAAGCTGCTAAAGCCCTGAAATTCACCAGTTATGGTATGCAGAGCACAGCACACATCATAACTCACACCACCCACCATGCTCAATAGACCACTTTGGCAATGCCACAGGGAAAAAACTGTCTGCCAAGAACAAAACTTGGTGAGCAGCATGAGGAATGATGTGTATCGTGCGTTGCATATCATATCTGATATGAACATTCTGTTTCTTAATTTCATTGTATGTGTGTATATTATGATATATGTATTTTGTATTATTAGCCCTCTGGGATTTTTCCTTGTTAAGTGCCTGGGTAAGGGTAGACGAAACTCTATTTTTCCAATCCCTAGATTGAGATTGTGGATTGCAATAGGGAGTCATTTGAGGGAACTGGATCTGTAGACATGAAAATGGCAAGCTATATTGAGCTGCAGCAGCGCAAGGATTAGTGCAGGATACTCGGTGCTGCGCTGCCTATTTCGTCCTCACCCCTGTCTTCCCATACAACCAAGCACACCAGGAAAATCCACAAGACGTTTTAAATGACTGACAGAACAGCTAATGGCCGCAGCTGAAACAGAACCTGTCAGTCTGATTGGCCATCGTTCCACCAATCTGAATAGGGGCTGTATGAAGCCACCATGATTTCCTACTGTTTGACCAATTGGAAAGGTTGGCATCCACAGGCTTTCTTTAACAGGCTTAGGTCCTTGAAGACTTGAACGGGAAAGGGTGCGAATTGCAGCATAATTTCTTTGAAGATTTTGGCTACATTTCTCTAACCCTTAAAGCTTAGCACTAGAAGAACAATTGTTTCAATCGGGACCTGTTTAGTGGCAGGTGTGGGAGTCATCAGCCCAATGGTACCACTTCCTACCTCGAGAAGTAAAGCTATATTTTATGCCTTGAAAAGACGACTTGTGCCAGAGTCTCATAACTATGATACAAGTGTATTGCTTTATTTAATTATACATGTTTAAACCTTGTATAGCACCACATTCTGATGAGGCTGTTTCATGGTGCTGTACATATTGTGCCATTATTTAAGGAGTTTTATGGACAGTTTTGTCACATTTGTTTGTTGTTGAATGTTTACTAGACTCTTCTAGAAAATGAGGGGAAAAAAACTAACAAGACTGATTAAAGTACGGAGCAAAACTTAAATACATTTATTTCTTATCATTGGGTGCTACAAGCGTGAATATTGCTGTACCAACAAAACATCCGGTGCAAAACAAGTTGAACAGTCACAGAGAAGAGAAGTTAGAACAGAACATGTCTTCCAGTAATCAAATTGAACAGATTCATTAAAATAAAGACATGGCCCAAGTCCCAACCGTTGAAGACTCTCGAGAGCCCAGAAGGGCGTAGTGTTTGCCGACATATAGAGATAGGAAGGCAGGTAGAAAATTACAGCGATCAATACTATTGCTGACACAAGCATTCATCAAGTGCTGCCCACAGCCAAGGAAGCATGCAATGCACAGGTGCAGCTGGCAGCTCTGACATCAGAGACCAAATAAAACCAAACTTCCAGCTTCCAGCCAGGACATTTGACATATATCCCCACAGTACAAACTGGAAATGGAGGAAGAGCCTTGCCATTCAGTTCAGTGTAAGCCAGGCTGATACAGCTTTAAAACAAAATGTCTTTTGTGTACCCATAGAATGGAAGGTGGACTGTTGTAAACACTTACTGGATGAGGTTTCACTCTATTGGCTTCGATTATGATTCAGGCAGATTTAGGTGCAAAGATTCCATAAATGCCTGGAATTTACGATCCCAGGCAGCATCTCCACAATTAGGGCCGGATTACGATGGCTGAGGGACCGCCACAGACAGGCTGCCAGTGGTGGTCCCTCCGCCATCGTAACAGGGATCTCCTTCCGCCATATTACAAGGACTTCTGGATGGGTGGCAGTAGGAAACACCGACCTCCACGGTCCCGACAGGCAGTCTTTATCCGATCGCCTGTCAGATGTCCCTGTAGTCCCAAAATGGCGGCGGTGTCTGACAGGCACTGCGGTAGGGATTACAATATCCCTTTCTGCCGGTCATTCTGTGACAGTCAAACTGCAGCAAAATGGCAGGTGGAAACGGATTTGGGGGCCCCTAACTCCATGGGCAGGGGCATATCCCTACACTATATGGTAGGACCAGCATGGTGCCTGTCATGTAATGCAGGGATATGTGTGGGGTGTCTGTTTTGTCCTGCGGCGGCTGCTGCAGCAGAGCGCTTCACCTGCAGCAATACAAAACATGAGCAATGAGACCGCCACTGTGGTGGTCGCATCCTAACTTGCCCTGTGGGACCGCTGCCTTGTTGGCAGGCGGTCCCAAATATGATTGGATAGCGGATGGCATCCTAACGACCCCCTAAATTCCAACTATGACTTACTTCCCATTGGATGGGGAATACATCTGCAGACCCAGTTTTTCAAGGCAAAAGTCTACAGGGAACTCCACTCTTTGAGAGTTAATGCTCACTTTTACCATTTGCTAGGAGGGGGTGGTAAATATGACCTGTGGATTTGCAGCCCAATCCTGGCATGTGTGTTTTCTGGCTGTACATTTCAGCCTGTAAAATCCGGTCTGATTTTCCCGCACCCTAATAATCAAATTACAGGAACAATTTAGCTGGGGATGCAGGTATCGTGCAAAAGAGACAGCTGCAGACTCATTGGGTCTAACTAAGTTTGGTGGGTCATGACGCTTGGGGCCCGTTCCTCTCGGGGAGCAGTGGGACATCAATCGCTTTGGGAGAGTCGGGATGAAGTAGCATTCACTGCACCCCCACATTTCTACTTTTAGTTTTCCAGTTGGGCGACAGGCACTCTGCATGTTTGAGTTTATGGGCGGTTCAAGACCCAGAGTGCAGGGGAGCAGGGAGGGGAGTAGTTGGGATGGGGGTAATGTTAGTTGTTATGTTCATAATGAATCGGAACGAGAAGATTGTGTTCAATGGGAGGAACTGTTGACTTTCACTCACATCTATGACCATTCATGAGGACTGCAATCTTAAACTTATGAGTTGGAACGTAAATGGGCTGGGGGACAACATTAAGCGTAGCGTAGTATTACAACACATTAGGAGACACGCCCCGAATGTAATCCTTCTTCAGGAAACGCATTTAGTGACAAATTCCTGCAAGGCGCTCAACAGGTGGGGTTACAAACTAGTGACCCATGCAGGCTTCACTACTGGTTCACGAGGGGTGGGAATACTGATGCAAAACTCCTTCCCATTTATGGTCCAATCCACATGGTCGGGCGACCTTGGGAGATATATTGGTATCACAGGGCAGTGGGAGGGGCGAACGCTTACCTGCATGTCAGTTTCTGTTCCTCTGGATCTTCAGGCCTGCACTTTCAAAGACCTGGGGGCTGTGCTACTCACACTACCGGAGGGCCTGCTGCTGATGGGAGGGGATTTCAACTCCGTGGTATCAGGCACACTAGACCCGTATCCGCCGAGAGACACTGGGGCATAAGCCAGGTGGTTGCCAGACTTTCTAGAGGCTCTGGGCCTGACGGACACATGGAGAGCCTATTCCCCAAATACTGTCCAGTATATGTTTCTCTCCAGGGTGCACAATAGACTGTCTCGTATAGACTACTTTGTCGTCCCTGCATCCCAAATAACGCAAATCTGTGTAATAAGACACATGGTGAGAGGCATCTCCGACCACTCCCCACTTTTGGTGCATCTGACGCTGGGACAGGGAGGGGTGAGTAGGATAGCCTCCATAAATCCATGGCATCTCCGCGACCCAAATATACGCAAGGCCCTACTGAAAGCCATAGATTTGTACTTCCAAGAAAATGAAGGCACAGTTGACTCCTCCCAGACACTGTGGGAAGCATTTAAATCGGTGGTACGGGGGCAGGCACTCTCCCTGATAGCCGGAGCATGCAAGGACAAAATAAAGGAACTGGTGACTGTGGAAAATGCAGTCCTTAGACTAGAAAGGGAACTAGAGGAGGAGGTGACGCATGAGAAGCTCCATACCTTACAACTAAAAAGGGATGAGTATAAAGAGATAGCCACAGACAGGGCCAAATCCATGGGGAGGGAGACGGCGGGCAGAGTATATGTCCTTGGGGACAAGGCGGGGAAGCTCATAGCATGGCTAGACAAGAGAGAGTTGGCGTGCAGACTGGTACCAGAATTGATAGATAAAGATGGCCAATCTCTCAAGGACCCTCAGGCTATCGCCAACATGTTTGCTGCCCACTATAGCGACATCTGCCGCATGCACACATCTTACACAGAAAAGGATTCCCAGTCTCTTCTCAGAGACATTGCCCTTCCAGCCCTATAAGGTGACGACCGGGCACTATTGGACAGCGACTTTACCAACGACGAAATCTCGCTTGCGATCAGAAGCCTCCAATCTGGTAAGGCACTGTGTCCAAACGGCCTACCGATCGAATTATATAAATTGATGCCAGACAAACTAGCCCCACACCTGCGGTCCATGTTTACCGGGAGCAAGAAGCAGGGGACACTCCCACTGGATCAGAGGGTAGCCACGCGTATCACCATCCATAAGGAGGGCAAACCTAAGACGGATTGCGCCTCGTATAGGCCTATATCACATCCCGACCCTAAAATCCTTGCCAAGTTGTTGGCTAACCATCTGGTCAAAGTGATCAGCAGACTAGTGCACCCAGACCAGTCAGGCTTTATGCCCCAGCGCAACACTGCGCTGAATCACCGTAGAGTGCACGGAGTGATGGGACAACTTGTCACAATACAAGAATCAGCACTGCTGGCAGTGATTGAAGAAATTTGCAGTAGCTTGGATGACGGAAACTCTGCGGCCTTGATTCTTCTTGACTTAAGTGCTGCCTTCGATACCCTCTCCCATGAGTTACTGATTCGGCTGTTGCACGGGATTGGGGTTGGAGGTGACGCCATAGCCTGGTTTAGCTCTTTCTTGGATAGTAGGTCTTTCCAGATCATGGTACCACCTCAAGAACTTAGGTTTTTGGATTGATAGAGGCCTGTCCTTTTATACTCAATCTAAACTAGTTGCTAGGACTTGTTTTGAGTTTAGAAACCCTTATTAGGGTACTTTGAGCCTAAAATCCGCCAGACCATCTTACAGGCCACAATCTTGTCTAGGCTAGATTATGGCAACTCCCTCTATTTAGGTGCCAACATATCTTGTATTAAGCGCCTTCAGAGAATTCAAAATGCGGCAGTTCGCACCTTGCTGGCACTTCCAAGGTTTTGCTCAGTGTCTAAGTTTCTAACCAAACTTCATTGGTTACCCGTAGATAAAAGGATCCAGTTTAAGACACTGTGTTTTGTTCATAAAATCATGACCCAACAAGCACCTCCGGTTCTAGCAGCTCTGCTGGTACCGTATGTCCCTAGTCGCTCCCTACGTTCATTGAATCTAGGGCTCGCGTGCACCCCTAGAGTCCATAGAGCGAGAGCGGGTGTCCCTCCTTTAAAGTTTTAGCGGTTAAACTATGGAACTCTCTTCCAGTTTCCATCAGAGGGCTCCAGAATCACCTGACATTCCATAAAGCCTTAAACACCTGGCTTTTCCCGGCTTAATTTTTTTTCTTTCATTATCTCTGTCTGGACGGCTCTGAGTCATTGGTATCTGGGGTAGCTCTGGGACGCCCCGTTGCTGGGGCAGCTATGCGCTGTATAAATCCAAATCAAATCAAATCAAATCAAATCAAATAATAGTCTCGCTGGACGCACCCATGGCGTTTGATACTATCGAATGGCCCTACCTCTTTGCTGTGCTAGTGAGGATGGGGTTTGGAAATGGGTTTATCCAATGGGTCAAACTCCTCTACTCGGAGCCCTTGGCACAGGTCGTAGTGAACAACAAAAAATCTGAAATCTTTGCGCTAGATCAGGGAACCCATCAAAGTTGTCTGCTTTCCCCCCTCCTATTTGCCCTGGCCCTGGAGCCCTTGGCAGCATGGGTCCATGGAGACCCGGTTATACGGGGTCTGCGTTGGACGGAATCATGGGAATACCGTATCTCGCTATATGCAGTTGACATCCTTCTGTTCCTTGCTTCTCCGAAAGCGTCACTGATTGCAGTGTTCGACATCCTTGCCAGCTTCGGCAGATTCTCTGGATACTCGATCAACTGGGGTAAATCCCTTATATATGTCCTCCATGGAGACCCACCCACTGTACCAAAAGGCTGACCAATTCAAAACACCATGGTGGGCTTTAAAAATCTGGGTATTTATGTGACGTCCAACCCACAGCTCTGTTATGATCGCAACCTACTGCCACCACTGCAAAGATTGAAGCAAGATATCGCGGCGTGGAAGGCGCTTCCTCTCTCTCTGCTGGGCAGTGCAGCGCTTTTTAAGATGATGTCCCTGCCCGCTTCCTATATGTGCTACAAAACCACCCTGACCCAGTGCCTACTCGTCATTTTAGGGAAATTGAGGGCTTACAGAGGGACTTGCTGGGGGGAGGGAAACCTCGGATAGCTATAAACAAGCTCACCCTCAACTGGTATGACGGTGGAATCAGTCTACCAGACCTCAAGAAATATTGTTGGACGGCCGAACTTGCAGCTGTCAACCATGGCACATATCGCAGACTGGACAACCAGGGCTATGCCATGGACCGATGGCTCCTTCCCAGTGGGAATTATAATAGAGCTCTGTATTCTAATCCAAAGAGATTTCCCCTCACTGGGCCGACAAAACACTCAGTCCAGGTCTGGCACGCAGCAACTAAAAGTCTGGGATGGGACCGGAAACTGACACTAGCAACACCCCTTTGGGACTCAGAGAGATTAGGTGATTTATGGAAGTCAAAAGGGTTTGATAAATGGGACCTCATAGGGATCTCAACTATTGGGGATGTTTGGGTAAAGGGCGAAGTAGTGACATTCGCCTCCCTGCAACACCTCCAAGTTCGACATGCACTGCAGTCCCACTTGACTAAAGACACCTCCCCCTCAGAATCCACACCTCTCGAAGATAGACTGCTGGATGGGTATCTACCAGAGAAAGTAATCTCCCTCACATACAAAAAACTGATAAATAACACTGCAGACCCTCTCTGCGACACATGAGTAAAATGGGACTGGGATGGCCTCGAACTAGATAATGAGGAATGGCAGGAGACACTGGCCTCCCCAAGAGAGGTGGCTATCTCGGCCAGGCTACGGCTAGTACAGCTAAAAATGTTGCATAGGGTGTACAATACTGGCCTGGTCCGAATGGGGAGAGCGGAAGTGGGGGAATGCAGAAGACAATGCGGTTGTGAAGGGACGTTTATTCATATCATATGGGAATGTGACCTCATCCAGAGATATTGGCACCAAATCCATGCAAAGTATTGGGCCTGACCATCCATCCCTGAAGTGAAAAGGTGTCTGTTGAATGTGTGGGAACCCACAGACCTGAGCAGATGGGTATGATCTGGGTAACACTCGGCCTCATGGTGGCAAAACGAAATATAGCTCAGTTATGGGGAGCCACAAACCCACCCACCATAACAGAATGGAAGAAACATATGGACTGGTGTAAGTTCCGGGAGAAAACAGTGTACACTGCGAGGGGCTGCCCTAAGAAGAGGTCCCTAATCTGGGGGGCGTGGAACACATACCGGGGGGAGATTTGTAGTCTCCACGTAGTCCCATACTAGATGACTTGTCCTCACCATAATGCATGTAACTCGTGATTTCTCACTGCTCTATTCCTGTAATCACTGTGATTGTCATTGTATCACCTAATGAATTCCTCCCTGAATGTAATTTATCCAACTGATTCATGTACTCACACCGATTCATGTTGTTTAATAAAAAGAATTATAAAAAAAAAGAAATTAAAGGAACAACGGCAATAGAAAGGCATAGCTTAATCCCACTCAGGCCTATGGTTTCACCTGACTCCTAATCAGTAGTGGCTGCTACCGAACAGGGGTGGTGTGGAGGAAGGTTAATAAAAAAATAAAAGCACTTAACTTGGCACGTACGGCCATCACATCTCCTCCATCCTCTTCTCTTCTCTAGCAGCAGGAAGCACGCAGGCTCCCAGAATCCCTTAGCCAATCACAACACTGCCTTACATCAGTGTTGAGATTGGTTTGAGTGCCATGGTTCGGTGCTCAGACAGGGACTGTGAGGCTGTGCATGTTCTACACCCAGGGTGTGCAATACAGCCTGGTAGGAAGCCTGTTAAGTGCGCATGACTGTTTGGTCGGACCATGACAGCCAGCCTAACTATCATGCGCACTTAGAAAGTGCCAACCACTCCTCCTCCAGCTTTGAACAGCCCAGCCCCGCCCTTTCCCTTTCAAATAAACTGAGCCAGTACGGTAAAATAAAATAATGATAATGTTACGTTATTATAATTGTATTTTTCCTTTTTTAACCGTTCACTGAGCTGTGGGGCGACGCTCCTCTGCCTTAGTGGAGGAGCCGCCGCTGCTCCTAATTGGGGGCAATTAGTGGGATATAGGCCAGAGGCTAAGTCAAATTTTAGCCTTCAAACATTACTACTGTGGCTTGGACTTAGTGAAGTTTTTTTGTGTTTAGCTGTGAAATTACCCAGTTTAGAACGGGGTCTCATTTCGACTTGCACTGATAAAAGTTGTATATCTCAATATTGTATACAGAATTATTATATTACAAACATAAGTGTCATAAATATTGTTTAGAAAAATATTGTCCCATTGGGTGTAGACTAGGGGTCGTCAACCTTTTGTGTAATTAGAGCTTATTCTTTTCGATGAAAATGATCCCAAGCTACTAATATTATTATTGGTACTGTAACAGTGACCATATCTGATAAGATTACATTTGTGGCCACCACATGCAAGATTACAAATAATAACCTCAGTGCATCAGGCAGGGTTTCCAGCGATAATGTTAAAAAGGCTTTATCAATTTGGAATGCCCCTACATAGCTAATGTATGACAGCCATAGTTGCAATGCCCTTGGCACCAAAGGAATGTTAGCAATACGTCTCTCTACCGGTGCATGATTTATCACTCTAACATTGAGCTTTAAATATATTTTGAAAAGGCAAGCATTTTTGCCCAAACATTATCTTATGTTTTCTGAAAATAAACACATTTACTTCTCAAATACAGGTTTTTTGGGATGCATATATAAATTGCAAAAGCTTTTATTTCAGTAGAGTGGGCTACACACAAAAGAGCTACTTATAACCAGCTTTGGAGCTTCAAGTAGCTCGCGAGCTACTCGTTGGAGAAGCCTGGTATAGACAATGATATTTCATAACACTGTGAAACTGTTTCCACATTAATGCACAGATCTAGGAAAAAAATGCTTCATTGGAATTACTTAGGAAAGTCTACTCTCCATAAAAGCATTTGATAAATGATTGCAAACAAGAATAACACTTGCATAAAAATGTCAAAGGTGAAAACTAATCAATAACATTTTCAATGGTGGAAACTAAACAAAAAGCCCAACAGTTCATTGAAAGTATAACGCAGCAGTAAAAATCCACAAATAAAAAAATAGGGCAAGTCTGTCAATGAACAACAGTTCCATATTGGCTGCGGAGGGAACACCTAAGCATGGCCTACACATTGTGATGCAACTAACCGCATGGATCAACAAATAGAATCCTCGCTGCACTCACATATGCTCATAGGCTCCAAAATGGACAGTGCTGTTGCCATTATTAAATTGAGCGACCTAAATCCCAATTCGGATTCATGATTTTACTGGAGGAATGATAGCAGGCTGTATGCCGTGAAAGGGTCAAACCAATTCCTAGACAGAGAACGTTGCCTAGGATCCCTTTTACATGTGACTCAGAATCCCAGCTCCTGACAACCTACTTAGTCAGTATCACCACCATGCACTGCATCATGCCTGCCAATGGTGATCCACTGGCGCCAAACATTGACTTCTATAGCTCTCTCCCAAAATTCTTTACAGCGCTACTCTATTTACAACTAGCTCGCACAAGTATAATATGGGCATGGCACCTGGGATGGCACACCTCACCTTTCCTAAGACATTGACACAAGCCCAATAAGTCAGCTCTACTTTGGTTCATAAATATCAAGATTTTATGCTAGCAGTTCTTGTATTCCTGATGATTCACCACCATTGCAATTTTAATTATTGTTGCTGTTAAGACTAACACGAGACAGGTCTCACTCTCACAATAATATATATATGTGTACCTAAACGCTTTGAGAGCTTCATAGTCATAGAAAAGTGTCAGGTGCAAGGAATATTGGGCCAGGTGTAAAAAGACACCGGTTATAAATTGTGCATCAACTTTTTGTAAACTGTGCCTGATATTGCAATGTAACCTATCTTGTAATAGTAATCTGTTATAGAGCCTCAAAGGGCTTCTGCAAATTTGGGCGGACGTATATTGCTCAAAGAAGCAATTAAACTGAATGAAAGTATTTACATTAAAAAATCATTTTTAGTTAAATATGTCTAGAAATTCATACAGTAATTAATCTAAAAGACAAAAAACTGTTTTTTGACAAACATGTAAGAAATTGGGTTATTGGCTGAGGGGTGTGGAAATCCTTTTCAAGCAACAATCACAATCCTTGTCAGGGTCAACCACAAAAGCCACTAAATTAACCTCTGCTTAATCCACAGGTAGCTTGTCACAAAAGCAGTCCGGCCTAACAACTTAGAGGCAAAGTGTATTTAGGCATTATACAAACAGTAACAATCTGAAACAAAACACAAAAAAATACTTCCATCTATTTAGAAAAATAGAGAAATTATAATAAATAATTTGATACCAAAATGGAAAAAATCAAATCATTAGAACCTAAGATATTCAATTTTAAAGATTTAGGTAAGTGTAACGCCTAAATGCACAAAGCACATCTCGCGGTCACCTGGTCTTGCTAGACAGGGGGGGGGAGGCAGGAAGGGGTTCACAATTTTAGGCCCACTGTGAGGATGCACCGGTTAGATACATGGACCAGCTTAGTCCTGCTGAAAAAGTTACCTATTCAAAGTTTGGTTTAGAAGAGTCCAGTTTGCGGGAAGGAGGCCATGAGGAGAGAGAACAGCATCATGGATTATCATTGCTCTAGCTAGAAGAGCAGCCGGGGTGTACTTGAAGGTTGTTGCTGTAACTTGAAGAACTTATCAGATGTCGCTGACTGTTATTGCTGGATCTTTGCATTGGCGGTCACCATGGGCTATTATCACTGTATGGTTAAGTGCAGATCTTGCATTGCCACTTACCACTGGGGGTCACTGTAGCGTGAAGTCAGTTTTTACCAGAACTTTGCATTGGCGGTCATCATGGGCGCAAGATCTCACAAGAACGGGCCTGCTTGCTGTGGTGAAGAGCACAACATTTCAGGATTTCTCCTTTTCTTCACAGGAGGAGCTCAACTGATGGAATCTAAGAGTACAGGACCTGGAGAGGCACCTCTCAGGAATACTCACTCTAGCAGGATTCTGGAGGGCTCACGCAGGTTCAGTTGCAGGTCCAGTGCAGCTGTCATCTGGGCAGTTGCAGGAAATCCTCCAGAGCTTGTTGTGTCCCGGTAGATCAGAACAGGAGATCAGCCATCTGACCCTTGGGGTCCTTCTGCTAGTCCTGGAATCAAGCAGAAGGCAGGTCTCCAACAGCAGGTCAGACCTATGAGTGTACAAGGCAATCTTCAAGCTGCAAGTCTGTCCTCTGGTAGCAGCAGGGCAACACTCTGTGATACACAGCAGGCCTCAAGCAGCAGGGCAGTCCTCTGAAGTACAATGCAGTATTCCTGGAGGTCCTTTGCAGGTCCAGAAGTGAACTGGTGAGTTGGTTTCAAGGTCTGGTATTAATACCTGGTGCCAGAATTTGAAGTGGAGGAGACTTCCAGACTTCCCCCTGCAACTGGATTTTCCTTCCTTCGCTGCCCAGGCAACAAGGGGTCTAGGGCGACCAGTTCTTTGTGAGTGTGGTGAGGCAGCCCCTTTGAAATGTGAGTGGAGCAGGGAACAACACTGTCCTTCCCACCCTGCCAGGATGGCGTATCCTGCCAACCACCAGTCCCTCTTTGTCTCACTGTCTAGGAGGAATGCACAAAGGCGTATTACCAACTACACCCAGACAAGTGACCCAGGACAGCAGCGGGCTGATTGGTGTTTAGTACTCAATGCCCCAGCACCCGCAAGAAGTAGCCATTTTGCGAGGGGCTCTTGTATAAATAAAGCCCCACCCTAGACCGCACACTCGTTATTCTATGGATTTCAGCAGATATGGTTACTGTTTGCCTTCTGGCTTCCACACTGACAAGGGCGTGGTTCCTGTATTCGCTACACAATGAAGGGCCCAATTCCTGCTCTGCTCAGATAGAGCTGAACAATTGAAATTCGTTGTGCCTGCGGTGCTTCGGCTGGACAGTAGGAGATTGGGCTATCTCCGCTGGTAAGAGTACATCCCTGCTTTGTAATTGCTACATTATGCTGTTTTCAAGGTTGGGAACAGAACAGAGCGAGTGCCCTAACTGGTTCTACAGATAACAATGCAGCCACATTTGAGAATCCATGTGCTCTATTACTGGCAAGATTATGCTTGATATGAGGCTGGTCCCACTTGAAAAGAAGAGTTCATAAATACTTGTAGTGTGAATGTGTTATTTTACCCTTCTTGGGAACCTCTGAATGAGCTGAAAGACTAACCATCTGTTAATGCCATACAAATGCACCATTCACAGGAACGCTTTGGCAGCATTTTGGAAGATGTAACATCAGTATTGGAACGTGTTCCATTATAATAACAGGGTGATGCTAACCTCTGTTTCAGACAACCAGGAAGAAAATCTCCACAATGCATTCAGAGCTGTTCTGTGGGATAAGAGAGTTGGCACAGTATATACAGTCTGGTTAAATGTATTATGTTAAGTTGAACAAGAGTAGGTACTTAAATCCTGTTGTTGCTTCTCTATTCAAAGTTCAAATTCAATATCTAAGAGCACACCTGCAGCTCAGGGTTCATCAGGCTGCATAACGCAGGTGATTAAGGGTTTACTTCTGTATCTAGATATTAAGAGGAAAGGGAGCTCTAAGACGCAAGTTACGAATCCATCTTGTTTTATTTTGCAGGTCTTCCTCCCAGCAGTTCCTACCACGCACACCCTTTCCCTCACCTGGTCACTCCAACAGTCAGCGCCATTACAGCCCTCAAACTTGGTTGTGCCTGAAGGCGTACTTCTGTACCATCGTGCAAGTTCCAAGGAACTTCATAAGCATCATGATACTTATATGTATTAAAAAGAAAGGTTTAGGCATGCAAAAAGGTTACTTATACGAGGTCAAATTGGCAGTTTTAAACAGCTCAGAGGCTGCAAAGGCAGGCTTGACACATGTTTTTAAATGGCTACTTACATGGGCAGCATAACAATTGCTGCAGGCCAACTAGTAGCGTTTAATTTATAGGCCCTGGGCACATGTTCTACCACAAATTTAATGTATGAATCAGGTGGAGGCCAATTTTACCATGTTTTAAGGAGTGAGCGCAAGCACTTTAGCATTGGTTAGCAATGGTAAAGTGCTCAGAGTCCTAAAGCCAATGAAAAAGAATTTCAGCAACAGAAGGTGAATAGGCAAAAGGTTTTGGGGAAGGCACGGCAAAAGTCTAACACATGAGTGACACAATAAGCACAAAAAGCACATCACAGCAGTAATTCTATTGGTACAACTCTGTTTAAATGCTTGATTCATGCTTACTTGATTCATAGGATGATGCAATATTCATAGTATTCTTGAAAACAACCAAAGAAAAATGTCAATACGTGTTTCACTGGTTCACAATATGACAGACCTCTTCCTGAGTTCTAGGGAATAAGTGACTGGATGTCTTCTTATACAGAGGGCCCACATCTTTGCAGCTTAGATTATAATAGTCCTTGTCTCCTATTGAATAATACAAAATGCTCCAAAGGATATTCAAGGGATGATCTATTCAAAGAAACCGTTTTGCAAGTCCCTAGCCGCCGTAACGTCACGCTATAATGTATCCCTCAATTTCAATTTCTGATCTGACATCAGTATGGAGGTATAACTATCTCATGTGTCTTCTTCACACTATTTCAGAACAATATCCAAGGTGACAAACCACAATCATGTGGTGTCCATTGATAATTTTTGCTAGCCGCATGCCACACTGACATTGTCAAGAAGCTCCTTTGGGATTCTATAATAGATTATAATTTAGCTGCTCAAAGGCTGCAGTTTAGCCTTCGTCGGGTGGGTTTAGACACCCCTCCTAGGATAGTATCTAATAGTAGTGTTTGAATACAAGATCAGGCTCATGTAGAGCAAAGGAGAGGCTGGACATCCAACAATAAATAAATACAAAATAAATTCACCTCTGCTATAGATCATCAATTTATTAGGTATGCAGACAGCATATGCCCAAATATGCATTCATCAATCTGGTGATTTTAATCTTGTTTTCGATCAAACATAACACTAAAAATGATGGCCAACAATGCTGTGATGGGCACCAAGGGTGAGGACTTGTAAGTTCTATATTGAGTCTACATGGCTTTCAGAGTGTCTGCCTTCCTTGGGGGGTATGTGCGACCCATTTTGAATCCTCTTAATTTGAGGTTCTCCTCAGAACTGGGGTCTGGTGAAAATGTTCTGTTGGAGAGCAAGACATGCAATGTAGCTTGAAAACCCCTCTGAGGGTGTTTGCTGTTCAGAAGACCCCGGTCTTCAAATTTACTAAGTTGAGGTCAGACCAGTTTTACATAGGATGGATAACTAGGGAATATCCATATCGTCACGTTGTGGATGAAGGGAAGACTCTGGTGTAAAAACAGAAATTGGATCTTTATTATTGAATTTTTGGGCTGACGCTGCACAAGAATTATGTGAAACAATACCCCACACAAAATATAAATAGAAGGATTGGTGGATATGGCCACTTGAAAATGCAAAAGAAAGTTGGTTTTCATCTCTTTTGAAATTTTATTGGGTGTTTGTCGACATTTCATGCATTTAAAATCTTGCCTACTGGTGACAGTTTTTCCACTTTAAATTTCCTTTGCACAACGTTCTTACCTTGCAATGCATTGTTGAAATCAAATGAACGTTAATTCGATATGATTGAATGCTCTTAAATTTCAATTAAGTGCTTTATCATCCTGAGTGTGAAGAAAGTTACTTTTGATTAAAAACAAGATTAAAATCACTGTGATGATTAATGCATCACTGTACATTTGGACTCATCCTGTCTATATACCTAGTGAGCCAATGATCTCTAGCAGAAGTGGCTCTTTTGGGTTTATAAACTATGGTTGGGTTTATAAACTATGGAGTCATAGGTTTCATCACGAAATATTCAGTTGCATAGGGCAACAGGAATAAATAAATAATTATTAGGCATATTCCTATTTGGGACCCCTAGTGATTGGCTGCACACAAAGATATGGTGGGCAGCAAGGAACCACAGATACAATCCCTGTGTTTGGATTCACAAATGGAAAACTTTTTTTTATAAAGCAGTTTGTACTCTATAAATGTGCCCATGCTACCTGTAAACAAAAAAGGTTAAAAGGTTTAGCATTTAAGAAAAGGGGGGTGCTCTCTGTGAAATCTATTGACACCATTCACAAAGGGACAAGTGTCCCACATGGACATCTTCTCCTTTGCTAATCAGTTATCATCTACTTTGAGGTGTTGGTAACATGACTAATGGATTGTGACTACAACTGCCATTGCAAGTCATTGATACATGCTATGCCACATCTTAGCTATAAAGGAGCAACCCTTTCACGCCCCTTCCTAATTGCATATATGTATGGGTCGCTAAACCTATTTTGCAAGTCATAAAGGCTTTTCCAATTCACCACATAGGTTTAATACATACCTAAAAGCCATTTGGAACCTTTAGCTGGCTTAATAGATAAGCCTAGGAGTAAAGTCAGTATTGGCCTCTACTGTGAATCTGGTAAAAAACCAGCTGTTTAATCAGTCACTCGATACTGGGACCTTTCCTTCTTATTGGAAAAAAGCGCAGGTCCTTCCACTTCTAAAAAATCTAACGCTGCTCCTGCTCAGTTGTTGAGCAGGTTTAGATCACTCTCATTGCTTCCAGTAATAGGTAAAATGATGGAAAAGCTGATAAATAAACAGCTTTCTGAAATTATTAAAATTAAAGGCATTTAAGATCCCTCTCGATTGGGTTTCTGCACGGGACACAGTACGGTGACCATCTTCTTTGAGGTCTCTGAATTTGTTCAAATCAACCTGGATCACAGTAAGAAGGCTGCAGTGATTCTTCTGGATTTATCAGTGGCCCTCAACACCATGAACCATGACATTCTGTTAGACCGTATGGAGTTAGCATGTATAGTTGAGGAAGCCAAAACTTGGGTACACTCCTACTCAACCAAGTGAATACAGGCATTTTTCTTTCCCCTTTTAGTTCTGGTTATTAAGGACTTAATCAAAGGGTTCCCCATGGCTCAGCCCTGAGTCCAATCTTATTTAACATATATTTAGCTCCTTTGGCCAAAATTGTCGAACGCTGGGGCTTCAATTTAGTGTCATATGTGGATGACACTCAGCTTATGCTCTCCTTTGAGCACACTGATACAGCCCGGATGGAGAATGTCCAGGTTGGCCTCTCTAAGGTGGCAACATGGATGCAAAAGAAAAGCCTGAAGCTCAATCACATCAAAGCTGAGCTCCTTCTCTTTGGTTAATATCACTCCTTTGACCTGTTATATTGGTGGCTGACCTCTTTTGGTGTACCACCAGCTCCAGCCAAGGTTTAAACAATTTAGGAGAAAAATTTGATCAGGAACTTGCCTTCAAAGCCCACATTAGTGCCGTGACAAGGTCCTGCTTTTGTACTTTGAAATCATTGAGAAGGATCTTGAATCTTCTACCACTCCAGACTCAGAATCCAATTGAGTTGGCCCTGGTTAATTCTAAATTGGACTGTGCAAAGCCCTTTTACTTAGGTGACACTGATTACTTCATTAGGAAGCTACAATGAGCCCAAAATGCCGCAGTCAGAGCTATACTTAGGGTTACTAAGACACAATCAATGCAGGCTGGTCTAAAGCAACTTCATTGGCTCCCTGTTAATTGAACAAATCAAGTTTAAGGATTGGTAATCTTATATTGGGCCATTCACAAAAAAAACTATGTTCCTCACAAATAGGTTTCACATCTACCATCCTTATAGAGATCAGTGCTCTGTTAAGCAATGCCTTCTTTATGTTCCCAGATTCTTTAAATCCAGACCGGGAGGCAGTTCCTTCTCAATTATGGCTGCCAAGTTATGGAACAAACTCCTGTTCAATTTTATTATGTTGGACTCAGAAAGTCTATTTAGGAAAACCCTGAAGACTTTTCTATTTGTGACCAAGTAAGATTCCCCAATGAATTCTTTGTGGGCTAGCGCCGGGACGCTGTGCCTTTTACAAATCTTCAATCAATCAACCAATAAATCATTTTGCAGTTGCAAACCCTTTGATTTTGTGAATCCCAAGGTTTGCATTCACAAAATGTTATTGTATATTTGTCCTATTATTTGGTTAATCCAAGATTTTTACAGTTTTGAACTTCAATTTATACACCTCGTCTATATTCATAATGAAGGAGTGCATTATACATAATAAACAGTGCCCTATACAAATTCCCATGGATGTAAAACATTATTTTCCCTAGGCGGCTAAAGTCACACATGGACTTTGTAAATTACACCATAATCTCCAAAGCCATTCCGCAGAGGGCATTCGACGGGTCATGCAGGCAAAACTAATTCCAACCCTAGGCTACGGGCATCTTGCCTTTCCGGGGCTGTTCACCGAAAAATTGGAGCGACTGCATATAGCGGCTTTTAGAAAGGTATTTAATCTCTTATATTCAACATGGCATTCATTGTTCTGGCTGGAGTTTAATATCTCATTGATTGACATTGAATGCAAAAAAGACATAGCCACACTCTATCAACGTGTGACCAAGGCGGGTCCAGGCACAATCAGGGAAGCACTAAAAGCAATTTTCTAGGACAACAAAAGTCGTTTGGCTAGGTAACTTACAAGGGCCAAATAGTCACTGGGCCTGCCCCCTGAAATTATAACTGATACATCCCAAACAACGGCTTGCGTAAAAAGATTGATAAACACACAGGACAAGCGCATTGTAAGGGAACAGGATCTCGAACGGATTAGATATACCCATGGTACAGAGGGCCTTGCCCACTCACATGAAGTCACAGCATGCCAACCATATCTGAAGGCAGGGCTGGGAAGGCAATCCTTACAGAACATTCTGAGAAGCAGGCTTCCAACACTGCCAATGTGGGACTATAGGGGCCACTGGAAAAATGCATTGCCGGGAAAAAAGGCATGCTGCTTGTGCCAATGCCATACAGAATCAGCCAAGCGTAATATTTGTTGCTGTCCAGTTCTGTTGCACCAGAGGTGATTATATCTAAGAATGATGTTTCTGCAAAATGACGCAACCACATGCAAAGAGCCATATGTTTATCTACACTACCAGAGTGCCGCTAGACCTTGCACGAAATGGCAAGTTTTATGCGGAAGCAGGAAGGATTCTGCAAACATCTCAAGAATCGAAGACAAAAGACGGCAATTTACAAGCCTCTGATCGTTTATTGTTGTAGAAACATTTTTCAGGTGGGGAGGCACTTTATATGAATTGGCACTGATCGATTCCACACACGCACCAGGACCTCGAGGATTACATTGGCATGCATGAAGCTTGCACCACTCGAGGGACCCATGTGTGGGTCTGATTTTATAATCAGTGTCTCACTTATCTCTGGCACAATCCCTTGGTGGGATATTCTGCATGAATAGGAGCTATATAGATTTACGCACTTTTCCTGCACTTTAGGATTTGATACCTTATCGTTATCAATCTGGGAGGAGCCCTGCATTTTAAGTCACATTACACCAATCTGGCACCCTAGATCGCAGCAGTGTATGGTCCCACACACACATTCTACGGCATTTGGATGCTTCAGGTTTATTCGATTATTGTTAAGGCATGCCTGGACACCTGAGAGCCACACTTACGAATGGCTATGATGGAAATCATCGAGGGCCACAATGTAATCCTGGAGTAATCCACTATAATTTGCTGATATATGCCCACACACTTTATAATCTCATGCATGCCTGCATGGCACAAACCTGAATGCCCAAGCACCCTATGGTTGCTGGCATTGCCCAGTGATGCTTCATCATGCTTGGTCATTCAAAACAACTCTTCGAGGTATTTGCTGCCCCCATTTCATTGGGCCCTAGCACTTCTTGACACTGTCAACCTCATTTGGGCTTTAAACATTGTGCCATTTTATATTTTTAACTTAAATGGTTATTGCATATGTTCTAATCATCTAGTTT
Source organism: Triturus cristatus (assembly GCF_964204655.1). NCBI lineage: Eukaryota > Metazoa > Chordata > Amphibia > Caudata > Salamandridae > Triturus > Triturus cristatus. The sequence continues at coordinate 155,704,583 of NC_140580.1, forward strand.
TACCTTTGATTCCTGTTTTCACACCATAATTTACATTGCTTTTTGTAAATACGTTTTGGGTAATCATACAATAAAGATCTTACTTTCTTATTTTCCTTACACAAACTTTATTTACATTTCTCCTGTACTTCACCTATGTGTTATGTGGGTATGTCCACATTTGTATATTCTCATAATCTCAAGGGGTGTCTGTCAACCCAGATTGTGTATATTCCTAAACACAATGCTTTTCCAGAACAACAATCAGTCTCAAGGATTTGGTGATTTTTACTGCTCAACTTTTAAAAACACTACTTGCAGTGCAGTGAAAATGCTACCAGGAAGTCTCTTCATTGCTCCCAGCTCTGTTTCCCTCACACTTACCCATCTTTTAGCCTCACCTGACTCGCCTCTAAAATGTTCATGCACAGAAAGGAATGCCTGTGTTAACTCAATACTGCACAATGGAAATTCAAACATTTGCCTGAAGTACTATTTACCTCGGGATCTGCCTGCCATAGAACTGCATCTCTACTGTGGAAAGGAGAGTGTTCCACTGAAATGAATTTGCAGATAAAAGGGACCTCTTTCAGGATAAGCTTGTACAGGTCACAGGAAGCTCTCAAAATATGAGTTACTCACAGGTATATCTGTATAAACACTTCTATAATAGTTACCTGCATAATCTGTGGGTCCTGGCTCTGTACCTTTTCTGTTAAAAGTTATGTTAAGACAATATTTTCTTATTCGGCCAATATAGAGCATAAAAGCACATTTAAATAAAAACATATGTCACCTAAAATCAAATTAAAAACACAATTACATTGAAAAAGCAGTTAATACATATTTATTTACATTTTGACATATATGCCAACAATCTAAAACCATTGGTGCAAAATGTTAAAACTAAACATTAAAGAAAGTTAGAAAAACAGAGTCTGAAAAAGACAATGTAGCACACCAGACAAGGAGGCCTCAAAAAGAGTGATCTTCTACAAAAGGCAAAAGGATAAGCATATAAAGTGCAAATACCTCAGTGCATTACCAAGAACAGATTCACCTGGTTCAATCATTAACAATTAAAAATACTACAGTAAAATATGTGCAACTAATGACACAGGCACTCAAAATCAGTAGGAGGCCCTCTATTCCTAAAATAACTTTTCCATAAGTCTAAGGGATCCTGAAAGGAAACTTACAATCCCAAAGCAGATCATGGGGGCGGATAACATTTGTAAATACAACAACGCACGCCTTACTTGTACAAGATGATTGTTTCTTACCAACAGAGCAATACGTGTGTGCCTCTGGGTACAATAAAAATCACACAAAAAATATAAAGTGCATAGTGTCTTGCTCCCAAAATATGTCACAGGGACAGGACTTTAAAACTCTTGCCTTTGAATATCCTTTGGGAACAGCTAAAAACCAATGTATGGAATTGGGTCTGAATCTAGTCAGTATTAAACAACGCTGGGCATTGTTAACTAATGACAAGTATTGCTTCCCCTGTAAACTTGTTCTCAACATTATGAATTGTTACAGAGTGGGTTTAACAAGTTCCGTGTCTTCCCTTTCACCAAGCCGCCTGGCCAAAAGCATGTTTTTGGTGTCCTGCAAGTTGCTAGGGCATATTGGTCTTGGGTTATTAAACAGATCCAAACAGCATATCATCCTCAGCTGCTCCTTAACATATCCTAACCAATGACCCCTCAAGAGGGGTACAAACCTCTAATACATATTGATTCAAGGTGAGGAAAGGGCTTGACCAAATTCTCAGCCAGCGTATAATGTGTGCCACTGCAATAAGGTCCACTATGTAACCCACTCCAAGCTCTTAGTAAATTGTAAAAGAGTGGGTACTAGTGGGAACAATGAGAAGTATACGCAAAAATGTGTTCTCAACCACCTGCAGTTCTGTAACGTCTTTGTACCCCCACAAGTCGCGCCCACAGATTGCCATAGGAATACATTATTCTTTAAAAACCTTTTCTAGGGCAGGCACTGGTTGGTGAAATCCATTCTAACACTCTTTGAGCAACCCATGATCCTCTATCGTCAAACAACATCGCCAAATAGGGGAAGGCTTAAACTTTGGTAAGTTCTGCCCCCTAAAGAAAAACTTATACTCAGCGACCTTCTGACTACCAATCGTCATAGTATGAGATTTAGTAAAATTGGCAGATAGGTCTAAAAAATCCATGAAATCATTGAAAGCATTAAAAAAGGTTTTGAAGACCTACTGCGGTCCGTGCGAGCAGCACCACATATCTGTGTATAGTAAGGCAGGGCTAAATTTAGTGCCCACCCTGGGGATGTCTCTACTTACTGCTGACAATATATCCCTAAGCTTGTTGATATAAAGAGTAAGCAGCAGGGGAGCCAAAATACACCCCTGACTTACCCCTCTCTTGACCCCCCCAGGAAGCAGACAAACTACCATTCTCATTATACCTCACCGAGGCTGTAAGGTTAGAATGGGAGGTATGTAAAAAAGCCACCAAATCTGCATCCGTACCCGGGTCCAAGAGAATAAGCCAGAGCTTAGTTCTATTGACACTGTCAAACGCTGAGGTTCAATACATTAAGGTCATGCGCAGGCAACCCCTCTTGGCTATAGTATATTTCCCATGATCAAATGTAGGTTAGCAAACTGATCCAATGTCCCACTTCCCTGCCTGAAGCCATATTGAAGCTCTGGGATAACTTTAACATTTTCAAGTCAGGAAGTTAGGCACTCCAGGACAACCTTCCCAATGATTTTTGCAGGAGAATCAAGAAGGGAAATGGGGTGATAACTAGGCCTGGGCTAAAATTCCGTTCCGCTCATGGAAATTGCGATAATTTGACATTTTCGCGTTCCGCGGAGAGCGCGAAAATATAAAAATTTCCACAATCCGCATTTTACCGGAAATTTTTTGCTTGCTCGCGCTGTAAAATAATACATCGCCTTACCTGAATCCCCGCGTTCGGCGACAAGTTTTCCCGGTCCGGTCACGTTCTCCACGAGATGTTGGATTGTTGGTAGCCATTTGCGCTGTCTCGCGACAGTTCGCGCCCGCAGTAACGTCATTCGTCGCACGATCAAGTCTTTCTTCTCGCGAACATGCACCGCGAGACAAGTGAAAACAAGATGGCCGCGCCCACGAGCAACTGCATGTGTAAGTTGGCGAGCCACGACCACGCAGAAAATACCGCGAACGGGTGGGAAAAAAACTTCCGCATTTTCGCGATATTTACGCGTGTTTGCGGAGATTTTTAACATTTTCGCGATAATTTGCAAAAGTGAATTTCGCAAATTCCGCCCACCCCTAGTGATAACAGGCCGGATTGTCCCTCTCCCCCTTTTTAAAAATTGATAAAATAATGGCCTTGGACCGGGAAGAGGGGAAACCACACATGCAGGTCGCACTAAAAACCTGTGTCAAAATCTTAGCCTAGAACAAAGGGTCAGCTTTATAAAGATCTAGGGGAATCCATCCAGGCCCCGCCTTCCCCCAGCTGTGGCCAAGATTGCTTTATGCACCTCTTCAACGTTAAAAATCAAAGGTGACCCCCGGACCTAGAATTCCTGCGGCCACACATGCACACACTGGGCCCACATCTACTAGCGGCAATCCAGGAGGCCCACAATCAGAATATACTACCTCGGGAGTGGCATCACGCCAAAATTGATTTGTTCCTCAAGCCAGGTCGCCCTCCTGAAGAGCCCTCTTCATACCGCCCTATTTCCCTCATTAATTTTGAACCAAAACTCCTGGGGAAGGTCCTGGCAGATCGCCTGCAGACTTGTGTGACAAACCTAATCCACCCAGACCAATCAGGCTTCATGCCGTTCCAAGCCAACCATCACAACATCCGCAGAGTACATAATGCTATGGCATTGACCCCAGAGCTAGGACACCCGGCGGCCATACTACTGGCCGACATTGACAAAGCTTTTGATTCTCTTAGCTGGGTCTATCTCTTTTAATTACTCGAAGCGGCTAATTTCGGCCCTTGTTTTATAACATATGTCCGTTTGCTGTACACTGATTTGACAGCCTCGATCCGTATAGCAGGTCATTGTTCACCCCCCTTCCCTATCCGCAGAGGTATGAGGCAGGGGTGCCCTCTGTCCCCACTATTATTTGCCTTGGCCGTGGAGCCCCTGGCTACGTGGGTCCGGAGTGACCCAGTGTTCTGTGGATTTTAGTGGACCCAGGCATGATCGGATCGCATCACGTTCTTCACGGATGATGTTCTCTTCTTTTTAACAGACCCGTGGTTCTCAGGCCCATGTCTCTTACAAATCCTTAGGGTGTTTGGGAAAACTACATGCCTTCACACAAACCCTTCTAAATCTGTGCTCTTTCCAGTATGTGGTAATCAGGGGAGGGGCACCTGGGCGACGCAACTATCACACACGACTGAGGGTTTTAAATATCTGGGCACATTCATGTCGCCCTGTCCAAAGATTTCTTGGGCGAATAATATTAACCCGGTCCTTACAAGCTTAAACAACTAAACAGCAATTTGGTCCTCCCTTCCACTATCTCTATATGGGCAGTCCACCATCTTTAAGATGGTGTCCCTGCCAACAATTCTCTACTGCTTACAAAATTTCCACTATAACATACCTAAGTCCTGGTTTGCCCAGCTCAATGCCATACACAATACATTTCTCTGGAACGGGGGGGGGAGGCGATCCGGGTTGCATTACATACATGCGCACAATCCATGTACTGTGGGGGGATCACAGCAGCGGACGTATATGCATACTACGCTGCAGCTCATCTGCTAATTATAAATGAATGGTGGTATAACTCCCCAACCGACCCCGCTTTTGCACTGGAGCATGCGGCAATGGAGGGGGATCCTTTTCTCCCTTTCCTATATAGCTATAAGAACCTCAATGTACTACCCCCTGCAAGTGGAACTGTGATTCAGCTATGGCGGTATAAGGTGAGGCAGATGGGGTGGCGCGGGACCTTGACCCAGACAACTCCTCTGTGACAAGGCACATACTTACAACCTGCGACAGCCCTGCAGGGTTTTCGACAATGAGACTTGGTGGGAATATCCATACTTGGGGATGTGATGCAAGGCACTACATTGAAATCCCTTCAACAGCATCAAGAGGATTTTCACTTACATAAGTCGCAATTCTATAAATATTTCCAACTGCGTCATGCACTGGGCCCCCATATTCATGCTCTAGAAACCCTACCAGAATTCCATCCACTTGAGGGTCGCCTACTGGGTGAACTGGGGCTTCATAAAATCAGGCAAATATACCAAGCACTGATGACGCACACTCGTACATCACTTGATAAGATTAGGAGAGCATGGCAGAAAGATATTCCTGGGTTGACGGAGGATTACTGTGCTGAAGCCATAGCCAGCCCTCGGGGTGCCGCGGTATCTACACGCTACCGCCTTATTCAATTTAAGTATATACAATGAGCTTATTACGCCCAATCCCGACTTTGGATGATAGGGGTAATTTAGTCTGCTGCCTGTTTGAGATGTGAGAGGGAAGAGGGTACGTTCTTGCGTACAGTCTGGAGCTGCTCTGTGTTGCAGCCGTTCTGGAGAAGGGTGGCCTCTTGCCTTAGTGACATACTTTCATGGGAGCTCCCGTTGGATCCAAGACTTTTCCTCTTACAGAGCACTGGCGAGATAGGGGGGTAACAAACATAAACAACATCCACTCTTTCTAGCTCTTACCATTGACAAACGCGACATAGCCCAGCTGTGAAAGGGGACCTCCTCTCCGACTTTGGGCAAATGGAAGGCTGAACTAGACAGGTGTATGGGCGCTGAGGTGGCTGTGTTTCTGGCCTGTAGATGCCCCCAGAAACATAGAAAGATATGGACCCGTTGGGCGACATGCCGAGGGATAGATCTTCCCCCTCCCACCCGTAGACCCTTGATAGAATTTACCACTTACACCACTGTTCACAGAACACCTCATTCCATGTCATGTAACTGTCTGTCTTTGCATTGATGTAACTTTTCTGCAATTACTGGGATCTAGGATTGTCTGCACCGTGTTTATGTTGCTGGACCTGCAGTTTCTGCAGGACTTACAAATGTTTAAATATTATGGTACTCCTGGTTTATTTTGTCTCTTACAGGTACTTGTAAGGCTAAGGCCCATATTGCATCAGGAAAACCGAATGTGTAATAAAAAAGAAAATCAAAGGTGAGATATCAATCCCTGGTTCCTACACTGTGTCAGGCTTCCCCAGGTCCTCTCCACTATAGATCCCTTCACAATATTGGACCCATCTCTCAGAAGCAATAGTACAGCCCACTCTAGAATTTACTAAACTTCAAAAAGAAAGGACTGTTTACAACTTCCAAAAATGTAGAACCGTTGCTAACAAGCTGGCCTGACACAGGGCCTTCCATGCTGCCACCTAATAAACTTTTTCATTTGCTGGATCGCAGATTTATATGCTTCTCTATATGCCCTAATCTTGTCCTCATCCTTAGGTTTCTGAGTAAGTGCCGCCATTACCTACCAATGTGTCTTGGAACAGTTACCATCAACCCATCATTTTTTTTCTTTGTTTCCATTATTCTTGCCATGAGAGGTCAAACAATCATCAATCTGCTTGCTTAATTCGTTAAAAGCATGTATTACTTTCCTGTCCTGCATTCCACTATCAAGGCATAATGCAATGTCACCTGCATTTACCATTTACAAATTATCTAAAAAAGCCTCCTGTATCATCTTGTCCCACTTCAGTCGATTGGCTTGAACTCTTGTGCTGATAACACTGTTCGGAACACTCTTGCCCTCTTTCCAATGTATATCTAGGTTCCAGGCCAGTTCCAGCGTTATGGGGCTATGATTGCTAAAACTGTTCCAAAAAACTTTCAGGACATTAACTGCAGGAACCAAGGGGACAGATAACATAATTAAATCAATAATAGAGGAACAACCCCAACCAGTATAAGAAGCAACAATATTGCCCACCCCCATCTGTTCCAGGCAGTGCAGATTGTTAGCTGCAAGGAGCTTCTCCAATAGAAGACCTTGCATCCAAAGGGCCTTTCACTTGGTTTCAATCTAGCTGAAATAGGTGTATATTAAAATCACCCAAGATTATGACCTGATAGTGAAAAAGGTCTTCGTCTCCCCATAATGTTCCATAAAACCCTCCAATGCGGCAATGTGTTCAGTGTCTGAACTTCTGCAAAAAGAATAAAAGTTCACTACTAACACATGGGGATTATTTTTAGACACCAGCTCTACTGCCAGCATATTGGCTAAATCACTCACCATGCTGGTGGTGCAAGGAATATTGAGTGAGGCCCTTAGCATGTCCTGCATAAGAGGGGGATGCGACCTCAAAATAAGAGAAAATCCATCCATATAAAAGGATTTACCACTGTCCCAGGTTTCTTGCAAAGCAGCTATATATGACAGCACACAAGAGTTTCCAACCATTTTGCGTCATCTCTTTTGGCCCTTAGTCCCACAAAATTTCAGGCCATAAGCCTCATAAAAGTGGGAATAAAAGGAGTAGGGTCTGCATGATGAGACAGAATATGCGCAGTATCTACTGAACCCATGGACCTTGGGCTCGGCGACCCATTCTGTTGCGACATCTGTCAATCGTTATCATCTGACCCTGTCAAGGGTGCTAACCTATTACCAAGTGCAATATCTGTCCTAGCAATCTCACCCTGAGGCATCATGGGGGACCTGGGGGAAAACCAACAACTACTGTCTGGGAAAAAAGAATTGGTAGGGTAAAAACATTGAAGGGGAACAATCCTAATCGTTGTGCTCATGACCTTGTTGAAAATTGCTCTAAACCGGAGCTTTTGTATCTCTAGGATGCCTTAAATTAACCACAGTGCAATCTCCCTCAGTGTTTTCTTCTTCTTAGAACACACCAAACACACTCTTCTTGCCATAACATGTGGAGACTGAAGATGCCCTTTCAATATGGTGCTATTACACCAGTGTTTGACCTATGCACAAGGTCTACCATAGAGTCTCTCATACCTCACTTAATAGGTGGAACTCCCATCAAAATGGCCACCAAAGGTTCTGACTCTGGGGGCAAGTGTAAAGAGATGGATACACCCACTTTTGCCATGAGAGGCCTACTCAAGGTGGGTGTATTAACTCTACCCCTATTGGGCTGATGTGGGTCTACAGGGGGATCCACCTGTCTAAGAAGACCTACAGCCTGGGAAACACAATTAGAACTTGTCCCGCAAATACTCCCTTGGGTGACTGACATAGCACTCTGAGCCCCAGGTATTGTGCAACTATGCTCGCTTGAGGTCCTCCCCACACTAGTACAGACCTCACGTGTGGACTCAGTCAGACAACTCGTCCCCACAACCGCTGTTGTTGCCTTACATTTGGGGGGGGGCACCAGAATGGGGGAACAAACTGAGCTTAGCCTCTATCCTTTCAAGCCACAAAAAAATTGGGGGGCAACAAGGTTTTAAACAGTGTTTCAAACCTCGGGAGTAACTTGTCCATACCTTGATCTAGCTCAGAATTAACAAATGTGGCTGGAGACAACATCCTCTTGTGTGACTGGGAGGCTCTCTCCTCCCCAGCCCTCTTCTTTTGAACCGGGGGTTTGACTGGTGTAATATCATGATCTGGTAAAACCTCCGCAGCCTATGGCATGCATGACCACAGGTGGTGACATGTCTTTAAGCAGGTTACCAGCGGCTCCCTCAGAGTCAACAAGGGAAGTGATCCCTGAGTACATCTCTCTGACTCCAGTGAAAGTTTCCTTTTCGGTCAGGGCTATTTCATTCCGAATATATATATATATCAGACTGTCTGCACCTACTCTGTAGTTATAGTTAGGGTCACCAAATATAGGAATTGCCTGGAGTTTTCATTATTAGTAACTTTGTGCCCGTTTGACGAATCTCCACAAACCTTTCCTGACCTATTCTTTTTTTAGGTTGAGCCTACAGCGCTTGTGCTGCAGGATGATCCGTTGTATGTACTTTGTGGGGTTTGACTCCTCCCATCAGTGCTGATTGGTTAAGGAGAACGTCACTCGCAAAAGCTTGCTTTTCAGTGGGTTATTTTGCTACTATGTCCCACCCTCTAGTGTCTTACTCCTCCCCTGGAGCATTAGTCTAGTGATGCTTTTGATTGGCCATCACAACTTGTTCTTCCCTTCCTGCAATTGGCCTAGTGATGTCCCGCAAATTACCTAGTGATGCTTTTAGTTGGCCATCACAACGTGTTCTTCGTGTCCCGCTAAACCCACGCCTCCCTGGCTCCTTCCGCTGCTCGTGCGATGGATCTCTTGTTTAGCATAGCAGTTATGCCTCTGCTTTAAAAACAATGCAGTCTAAAATACGACCCTGGCAATTAGTGCGCGTGTGTGCGTGTATTCCCAACTCGCCCACATAGGTTGTGGCAGTGTGAATGCCTTTTTTGCCTCTGTACAGTTGCTGTCACCATGTTTTGGCTGCCACCTCTCCCTAGTCCTTTCCTTCTCCTCTCCGTCTCGCATGAATGCTGCAGGATGCATGGCCTTCCCCGGGGATCCGATCCTGGTTTCCTCTCTCCTTGGTGGGCTCTCTGAGCAGAGCGGTGCTGGGGGAGGCTGGCGAGTGTGCAGAATGAGGCTGTGCCTGGTAAGCAGGTGGCGTGCAGGGGCTAGTCTTCACATGCCGCTCTTTAGCACTTGGTGCAATCCCCAGCAGCAGCTTAGACGAGAAGTTCATCAGATCCACGGGGCCAGACCTCAGCATAGGAAAGCCATCCCACACAAGCACCCAGCATGTTAGCTCCAGTGTTGTTGCACTCCACATGGGTCACCAGTAAACACGGAAAGCAGTTGTCATGCATCCAAACCAGGAGCGGTTAAACACAAGTGGAGTGTGATCTCTCTAATCCACTTTTTAGTATCAGGACCTATTCTGAAGGACTTAATGTGTTGTTCATATGATCCTTTGATACTTCTACTGGCTGTGAATCCCTGTTGTACCTGCAACTGCTATTGTACTGTAGTGAATGCTATATATGGGAGAGAATGTGACGTAACGGCCATTACTGCCTACATGGAAGCTGGGGAACCAGGTTTGAATCTCGGCGTTGGCTCCACATCCTGTGATTCTGGGCAAATCATTTAATCTCCCCGTGCCTACCAAAAGCTGACAAACCCCCCTGGCATATCTTTCGTGATATTACAGCCCTGATCTGCCAATGCTCTCATGAGACAGTCAGTTGCGAAACGAGTTCACTTATGTTGTGCCGGTGCAGCGCCTAGAAGAGGGCAAATACTCGCTGAATACACGTGCATTGAGGGGTACCATATTCATAGACAAAGCTGGGTCTTCTTTAAAAACCAATGTTGTATACCTGGGTCAAATGCTATTTCGAATAGTATTATAAAAATATACTGCTATAAATAGACGAATAAGGCAGGATGGTGGCTCTTTCCTGTGCGGTATTTGCCAAATCAGATTGTGTAGATTCCATTTTGGAACTCTTGTTGCTTTTATCATTTTCCTTCTGATTTAATAAATAGGTAACAAATGCATGATGCTGTTGTTTTGAGTGTGTTTTAAAAAAGAACTGTGTTAATCTTGAGACAGACAGCTGGTTCTGAATTGGGAACACACTGTTTCCCTTCCTCGTATCCCAGTGGAACCTCTACTGGCCCCCAGCAGCAGACAATGTGCTGCATGGCTAAATACTTATAAGGCCTCAAAGGCAAGACAGACTGCATTGCAAATGCTTGTCTACATTGGTAGAGTATAATAAGTTTGCAGTGAATGGTCAAGGGGGAGTAAAGATAAAAGGGTGATTAAAAATCATGTTAGGACACCAATGAATTTTTCTATAGTCTGTGCATTCATGTGTAGCTGCCAAACGCCTAGTCAGATTTCGATGAAGTTTGGCAGCATTACACATTATGGTGTGCAGATGATCTTTTTGGTTACTACTGGTAAGTAGGGTAAGTATTTTTACTTAATGATATCTGTTCTTGTGGTATTTTAGTGAAATTTCACAGAAGTTTATGGTATTTTCTGGAAGTACTGTAGTACAATGCGAAGACAAGTCATTATGTGTTTGGCTAATGACTGCCTTTACAAAACTTAAAAGCAGCCTGTTGTTAGCTACATTTTGTCTGTGTTCTGCGTTTGCGCTTAGATATAGGTAAATATTAGGTTTGCTATTTTTCCCTTACCTATTACCACTTAATGAAAGTGCCAATAAGTAGGGAATAATGTGTATTTTTTTCTATGTATTTAAAGAAAATGTGTGGAGTACCACGGTACTATTGTGGGAGTAGCACTGTATCTAGAATATATATGGTCAAAAATATCTATATGTTAAAAAAATTAAAATCCACTGTACTACATTATATTTTAAAAATATAGTGTACTTCGGTGTATTTTTTATTTTTTGACATATTTAAATAATCACAAAAAAGTCTATGGAGTACCACCTTAATATCTAAAACTACTGCGCTACTTAATCTATTTTTTTAAGATGACAGTTCTTCCTAAACTGCCGGGACAAATATATAGAAAATTATAAATACATTTCTCTAACTATTATCACTTTTGTAAAGTGGTGATAGGTAGGGAACAAATATGAAACCTAATACTTACCTCTATAGAAGGCCATAACCCAGAATGCAGCGAAGAATGCTGAAAACTGACTGCCTTTTATGTTTTCTAACGACAGCCATTAGCCAATCAGATACTGCCTCCTTATCTGCATGTGTTAGGGTATACCTTGAAGTTACCGTGGTACACCATGGCAAGAATATATTGCTAAGTGTTTTAACACTAATAACCTTAATACTAATTATACTATTTATACCTGCAACCAAAAAGTAGCATTTATGCATCATAAGCTATTTGCCTGGCACATTACATCTACAACCATTCACCCACTTTCGAGCTACGTCTGTTTCAAGTATCATACTCCACTCTACACTATTACACTCTATGCCACTCCACTCTATGTCACTGGACTATATGCTAGGGCACTATATGCCTATCCACAGTGCACGACTGAACTCTATTCACTGTACAACATTCCACTCTATGCCACACCACTCTACACTATTCCACTACATGACACTCAATTCTATGTCACTTCAATGTGTTGCCTCTACAATCAATGGGGCCAATTACGAGGGCGGGCGGATCGCCCCCGCCGGGCCGGCGGTGCTCACCGCCAGCCCGGCGGGGCGATCCGCCCGCCATCCTGACAGCAAAGACCCCCCGCCATATTATGATGGCTGGGGGGTCCGCGGCAGACGGAAAGACCGTCTGCCACTTTCCCGCTGGTCGACTCATCAACCAGCGGAAAACGTGTTTAATATGGTGGCGGTGTCTGGAAGACACCGCCATCCATATTACGATGCAGGCAGAGATCAGCCTTTCCATGGCTGCATTGACGCCATGGAAAGGCTGGTGGTTCCTGCTGTTGGGGGCCCGTTGCAGGCCTCCAGGGTGCTGGGGGGGTGAGGGTGCACATGGGGGGTACCTATGGTACCCCCCTGCATTTGCATGTACAATGTGTTAGGCACCATGCGGTGCCTGTCACGTTGTGCATGTAAAAGCACAAAATGTATATTTTACAGTGCGGCAGGTGCTGCTTGCAGCACCGCCCGCCGCAATGTAAAATATAGGGGATGCGCCCGCCAGTGTGGCGGGCGCATCACAATTCGTATTGCAGGACCGCCGCACCTATGGCAGGCGGTCCCTTTTGCAGCTGCGATAAAGGGCGGATACTCATGTACCTATTTGCAAACCCATGCAGCCACGTACACACCAACAGAGAGACGGATACAGGCATTCACACAGTTTAGTCACTAACCATGCATTCAGTAAGATACGTTTAATCACTCACTTATAGAGTCAGTCACACACCTACTAAATCATCCATTCAAACACTTATACACCCACTCATTCTTCAATAAGCCTTTCCCTATATATATTAAACATATTTAAACTTTACAGAAACACACAGTCACTGGATGATGTCATCAGTGATTTCATCAGTGATGTCATTTGAGATGTCATCAGTGATGTCATCAGTGATGTCACTGACCATGTCATGAGTGATGTAATATGTGACGTCATCAGCAGTGCATTGCGAGGGCACGAGTTATAGTTAGCTGAACTAACTATAACAGGGACATTTCTATGGTTTTGTACGAGTGAAATGTACAACTAACTATAACTTTCCCTAAAACCTATGGTTTTTTCAGTGAATTTCAAAGGTTTTTTAAATGCTAATTTCTAACTATAACGTGCCTGAAACCTATGGTTTTTTAAGTGAATTTCAAAGGTTTTTTAAATGCTAGTTTCTAACTAGGCCTACAGAGGTAGGACATGTGAAGAAAGAAGAAAAAACGCACAGAAAGAAGCAAAAGAAATGCAGAAAGAAGCATCCGAAGTCCACAAAGACGAAGAAAAGTGCAGGAAGAAGCAAGATTTGTGCAGAACGAACCAACAGAGGAGCAGAAAGAGGCCTTGTTGCAAAATCATCCTGTGCTCGCAACTTTTTCAGATGGGTACTGGTGGTAACTGACTCTGACTAACCAGGCCTAGAGCCAGTGTTATGCTAAAAGACACTTAGAATACAGTTAAAACACCTACATACACTAGGGAACACTATGCGTTGCGGTACCCCTGTGATTAGCATGACCTCCTATGTAAGGTCCTAGTACATAATAGGGCAGGGGGATTAAAATTACCTCTTAAAACCCGCCACGGGGCGCGTTTGCACAGTGGTGAAGGGAGGGGGCGGGGCCTGAGGTAACGTGTGCAAACACGCCTGTTGACGTGTTTTAAGTTGGGGAATTAATTCCCCTTCCATCCTGAGGACCCCTGGGGGCCAACTAGCCCACCAGGTACCTCCAGTAAGCACCACAGAGCTGCGTTGCAGAGAGGTGTAAAAAGGGGCATGGCCTGGACCACCTCTCTGCAACACAGCGCAGTGGCGCGTACTGGAAGCACCTGGTGGGCTAGTTGGCCCCCAGGGGCCCTCAGGATGGAAGGGGAATTAATTCTCCAACTTGAAACATGCCAATGGGCGTGTTTGCACACGTCACCTCAGGCCCCGCCCCCTCCCTTCACCACTGTGTAAACACGCCCCATGGCACATTTTAAGTTGGGGATTAAGTTCCCTCGAATCCTGAGGGTCCCTGGGGTTCAGCTAGCCCACCAGTTACCTCCAGTAAGCACCACAGAGCTGCGTTGCAGAGAGGTGCAAAAAGGGGCTTTAGCTGGACCACGTCTCTGCAACGCAGGTCTGTGGCGCTTACTGGATGTACCTGGTGGGCAGGTTGGCCCCCAGGGGCCCTCAGGATTGAAGGGGAATTAATTCCCCAACTGAAAACATGCCACAGGGCGTGTTTGCACAAGTCACCTCAGGCCCGCCCCCTCCCTTCACCACTGTGTAAACACGCCCCATGGCACGTTTTAAGTTGGGGGATTAAGTCCCCTCGAATCCTAAGGGTCCCTGGGGTCCAACCAGCCCACCAGGTACCTCCAGTAAGCACTACAAGGCCCACAAACCAACGCAGACTCATTCGAGTCTCCCCTTTGCTGGCTCATATTTTTAAGTGGTAGGTGTGGCCTCTATGCCAAAATGACTGTAGCACCTCTGAAGAGTGCAATGAGCACGAAACGCATCAGGCGTGAATCAACAGGCATGCTGTAAAAGGCATGCTGTAAACTGGATCCGCCCGCCAATCTGACTTTTACCTCATGAAGGTTGCTGCAGTGGATGTCAAAGTGCGTCTCCACAGGTGGGAACCTTGGAGCTTTGATTTTCACGCGGCCTCCCAGCCGCGGGAGATGCACCACCTGGAAATTTGGGGCCACGGAACTCCAAATCATGGAGTCTCAATGTGGAGGCATCCATGGAGGACTGACAAGCCGGATGTGCGAGTGGAGGCCCATTGGTGGGCTTGAAACGTCTCAGACAGCAGCACACAACTGAGGCACACACTACAAGACCCACAAACCAACGCGGACTCATTCGAGTCGCCCATTTGAGGGCTCATATTTTTAAGTGGGAGGTGTGGTCTCTATGCCAAAATGACTGTCGCGCCTCTGAAGAGTGCAATGAGCATGAAACGCGTCAGGCGTGAATCGACAGGCATGCTGTAAACTGGATCCGCCCGCCGATCCGGCTTTTACCTCATGAAGGTTGCTGCAGTTGATGTCAGAATGCGTCTCCACAGGTGGGAACCTTGGAGCTTTGATTTTTACGCGGCCTCCCAGCTGCAGGAGATGCACCACCCAGAAATTTGGAGCCACGGAACTCCGAATCACGGAGTCTCAATGTGAAGGCATCCATGGAGGATTGACAAGCCGGATGTGCGAGTGGAGGCCCATTGGTGGGCTTGAAATGTCTCAGACAGCGGCACACAACTGAGGCACACACTACAAGACCCACAAACCAACGCGGACTAATTCGAGTCGCCCATTTGAGGGCTCATATTTTTAATTGGGAGGTGTGACCTCTATGCCAAAATGATTGTCGCACCTCTGAATAGTGCAATGAGCACGAAATGTGTCAGGCGTGAAACGACAGGCATGCTGTAAACTGGATCCGCCCGCCGATCCGGCTTTTACCTCATGAAGGTTGCTGCAGTGGATGTCAGTGTGCGTCTCCACAGGTGGGAACCTTGGAGCTTTGAGATATATATATATATATATATATATATATATTCAAAAGTTTTTCTTAAGAGTAATGACGCACACTCAGTAATCCATTGCAAACCACAGAGGTTTATTTAGTGAACCGCTACGCGTTTCGACACCAAGAGTGTGTGATCAAGACACTCTTGGTGTCGAAACGCGTAGCGGTTCACTAAATAAACCTCTGTGGTTTGCAATGGATTACTGAGTGTGCGTCATTACTCTTAAGAAAAACTTTTGAACATTGTTGCCGGCTTGGGTTTCTGCCGGAAGACGCATCACCTGGCAACGGGACCGATCCCGGAAGGACCCGCATCTTGTTTGTTATATATATATATATATATATATATATATGTGCTAAGTTTTATATAATTTTAAAATTATAAATTAAATTAAAATTAATAGTTTAATAATTGTTTTAAAGTAAATATATATGCATTTATTATTGTGTATGTGTGTTTAACTATTTTAATTAAGTTTATTTGTTATATTTGTTGAAATGTATATTAAATCTACTTTATTAAAAAAAAAAATATATTAGTTAATATATTTAATATTTAATATTTTATTTTATTTTATATGAATGCGCTGGGACGCCTCGTAACTGAGGCAGCCATGCGCATTACAAAATCGCAATATATAAATAAATATAAAAATCGATATTTTGTACAACTGTATTTTTAACATCAATATTTTTTCCTCTATATTTTTGTACTTACCTGTTTAAGTTTAGGGAGTCAATATTTTTGCATTCTATATTTTTTCATCTATATTTTTGCCATTGATATTTTGTCAGTGAACAAGCAAAGTAATTCCCTCATTTGCCCTTTGATGATAGCACAGACCCAACATGTGCGCCTGCGTTATCTGTATTGCAGAAGGGGCCGCAGAAGTGTTTATGGCCCCTTCTGTAATACCACAGTGCACTGGGGTGCGGAGGCACTTCTGTAATACAGCCCATTGTGTTAATAGTTTGTCCTAAAACTTGTGATACCAATGACTTAGCTGTGGCTTGTTCTAAATGAACCGAAGAATATGAGATATTGGATAGGGGTTAGCACATCACATTCTGGATTACCAATAATTCCAGGTGATTCTCTGTGATTTTTTTCAAAAAGTTTTTTATGTATAGTGACACTGCCAACATTTATAGAAATCTAATAGGTATAAGCAAATGTTCTAACGTCTGCATTCCCACAAGTCTGATGATAAATATCCAAATGTATCGGTGGGCATATTGCATGGAAAGGGAAATTACCCTAAACATGACCACACGAAGAGAGGAAGTGATGATTGGATAGGAAAGAATTTTACAATGTGGGTACCAGCAGTATTTAGGCCCAGGTCAGTCGGCATCCAGGGTAGCCTTCCAAAAGCAAACATTTCTGAAAACTAAAGATTCATGAGTGACCAGGGTAGTGTGGCGTGCATGGTTTCCAACACTTTTTCTTATCAAACATGCCTTGCAGACATCAAATGTACGTTAAATAATTAGAAGTTGATCAGATTTATGTGAAGAAAACTGCGCTGGGAATTGCAAACATTCACCAGTGGCGGCTCCTCGTGGGAGTACTGTGGGGCGGTGAGGAGGGGCGGAGGGGCAGTGTGGGGGTAGTAAACTTCAGCTCACAGCCGAATGGAGTTAAGTACATAAACAAATAAATAAAATGAATTACATTGCGCGTGCTGCATCGCAAACGGCAATGCAGCGCGCGCAATGTAATTTGTTTTATTTATTTATGTACTTATCTCCGTTCGGCCATAAGCCAGACTTTACTACACCCTACCCTGCCCCTCCCCTGCTCCGCCTCACCACCCCGGAGCACTCCCACGAGGAGCCGCCACTGCCTCCAGCATTCCCATATTTCTCCTGATCGAAACGGTATCCCACATGTATGGCTGGACCTACCAGAGAGCACATGAAGGGCTCAAACTTCAAACGTGGGTCCACCCGCCTGTGCTCTCCCATGTCAACCTAAACAGACTTAAAAGAACATCAAAGAGCCCTGCTTCCCACTATTTAAAGGGTAAGTGTTGAGGTCATCCAGAGGTATAGGATAACTGGATGAGGCATGCAACACGAATTTCGTGTGGGCGAGAGTCTTTTTAAACAAAAGGGTATCTTCCTATCAAATGAAGGTAGAAATAATGACCAAAATAAAGCATACTGGGGGATCATTCTCTCTCTACTGTAATTTTCAAAAAATTTCTGAGGAAAATGAGGTGACACTTTACGACAAACACTTCCCTTTTCCTTCTTTTTATTGGCATGATACTATTAATCCAGACAGTAACCATAGCTGAGGTCCTTTATTTCCGTCAGGTTTATGACATATTTGGAAGGTGTGTATACTTGGTAAAGTATAACAGTTGTTAAGTGTGAGGTTTGCATAATATGCAAACTGTCATGAAATGTACTTAGCTAATATCGTGCATGAAAATTCAACTCGAAGTCATCATACATTCAAAAGTAATGTCAGATATTGGCTGGTCCAAGGAAAAAATGTCCCTCAGCTATAGTTTTTCTTGTCTCATCCTAACCATTTCTGCTAAAACCAGCCTCCTGTGGGCAAAAATCACATGAAATTGACAAGTTCGAATCAGCCCAGGAAGAGCTCCATTTGAACATGAATGATGCTTGCAGTCTTTGATCACGTACTATTCATGCACATCTTGGATTGAAGGAGTCTCCCAAGATTCAAAGATTGACAGTCATCTCAGTGGTCAACACTGAACAATAACACTGAGTTTTTCGATCAGTACCTGTTTCTGCGTTACTCCCTCATTCAAGAAACAGGTGCACATCAGTGTCACTTGGAAAACCCTATGATCCAGAGAAACGTTTCTTCTTGCCACTCTCTCTTGCTAGGCAAGCACCAAGGACTGGTTTGACGCAGTGGCATTTCTGTGAAAGGACATACTGTTGCCTATGGAGAAGACACCCTCTTTGAGGGATAGTGCCTGCTTGTCAGTGAGATTCAGAGTCCAGCTGTACTGGTGTCGAGAGTCAAAGATTATGGATCAGAGACCTCTGGGCCTGGCACTGGAAATACTTTGAGCTTGACTTGCGGTTCTCTAGTAATAGCCCCTTAAAGTATCTTGTGCTGTAGAAACCGGTTATTACCCTTGTTTGGTGGTGGATGTGTGTTCTGACAATTAAAAAAAACAAACCAGTGATAAAAATCTGTCTGTTTCAGAAACTGTCTCAATGGACATTTTGCCACGAGCGTTAATTTTCTTGCAGCTGGTCAAGTTTACCATGAATGTAAAAACAAAGGACACTTAGGAGCTCATTTTGATGGCGTAATGATCGCGACCGTTATGCCATCGTAACGAGAAATACCCATGCCATATTATGATGGTGGGGGTATTGTGGCGGACGCAAAGTCCGTCCGCCTCTTTTCCGCCGGTCAGCAGTCGTTCCAATTGCCGGCCGGGTGGTGCTGGGCCAGTAATAGGGGTGGTAGTGCCTAGCAGGCACCGCCAGCCATATTACGATGTGGGTCGTATACAGGCTCTTCCATGGCGCCGATGCTGCCATGAAAGCTCTGGCAGGGATTGGCTTTGGGGGCCCGTTGCAGGCCCCAGGGGGGGCTAGGGAGGGTGCACTTGGGGGGTACCCCCTGCAGTTCCCTGCACCTGGTGCAGGGAAATGCCAGGCATGCGATTTTGGCATTGCAGCGGGTGCTGCTGTAAGCAGCACCCGCCGCAATGTTAAAATGTGTAATGCGACTGCCAGAGTGGCGGTCGGATACTAATTCACAGTACGGGACCGCCACATGTCTGGCGGCCGGTCCCAACACCACAAGGATGGCTAATAGCCCCCAAGTTCGAATGTGTAAGGGAAAAAGGATGGGGTCTAGACAAGCCAAAGGCAGTTCACAAGTCAAGCGTTGCAAGGTCTAGGCAAACCAAAGGCAGTTCACATGGGTTGCAGGGTCTAGCCCAATCGAAGGCAGTTCACAAGTCAAAATTGTAATCAAGCTTCTACTTCAGAAGATTTTATCTGATATGTGTAGAAGGTTGGAGAACATAGATGTGAGAATAGGATGGGTAATAATAGTGTTATGGTGCTCACAGATTCTGGGGCTAGGTTTACACTGATTGGCGATAATCTGTTGGGGTTACTTAATAATATTGCTTTCCTTCCCACAGTTATTAAGATGGGAAGGTATGGCAGTCATCCTATAGATGTTGTATGATACTTTGAAATATCCCAAGAATTTAAGGGTGCTAAAACTAGAAGAAATGCATAGGTTGCTGAATATAGGTCCTAGCTACTTCAATGCCACAACAAAGAGATCTGTTCATGAAGTTGAATCCAAATCATCCTGATCAGGTTTTAGACTATGACATCATGATGTTAATTGCAAAATGTAAACGTCACATTCAATCCAAATTAGCAAAGCAGTTTTTTAATGTCTTTTCCTAATCTGTGGGTGTACTCAAAGGTTTTGTCCATCGTGTATTACCAAAAGACAATGCCATACCCAGGACTAGACTAATAAAGTGAGGAATGTCCTTTTGTCGGTGAGGAGCAATTTCAAAGCTGAGCTTGATAGTCTGGTGTGTGACAGTGTGATTGAAGAGACAGACTCTTCTAAGTGGATGTTGCTGATTGTAGTGGTACACAAAGCAACTGACAGCATTAGACTTTGTGTCCATTTGCTTGACCTTAACTGATGTGTGTGGGTGAATTGGTATCCATTGCCAAAGATTGTAGAAATATTGGCAACCCTGACAGCTCTAGATTTGTCATCGGCATATGACTAAATCACTTAACATGAAGACACAACACAACACTCCAGAAGGAGATGACAGGTGCAGATCGATGCCATTTGGATTACAGCCTGCCCCTACTGTTTTTCAGCGGTTCTTGTATTATTTGTTCAAAGACATATCGAATATCTCATATTTCGCGTACAACTTTGTTGTCCACAGTTCGACTCAAGTTGGCATGATAAGTGTAATTTCCAAGTTTTTGCTACATTCGAGGAACATGGTCCCAATATTGTTGCAGATAATTGTAAAATTACAAGGGACACTGTTGATTAGTAACCTCAACACATCAGTAGTGATGGGATTAATCCTAAATGAGGACCTTGCAGAATACTATTCAAGATTTATCCATACGTTTGCTGACAGAACAGACTTAATGAGATGCTTGATGAAAAAAGTGTGACTTATACCTAGGTAAGTGAGTGTGAAGAATGTATGACGTTACAACACAAACATTTACAACACATGCCTTTACAAAGCAGTTTTAACATCGCAACATCCATTACAATGCATGATTTTACAACGCATGCCATCACGACGCATTTTTAGAAACTGCATTTACAACCCGTTCCATTACAACGCATACCATTACAAGGCATACCATTACAACGCATATTACTTTAAGGGCAACAGTTGGGTAAGTGTTGGATATTGTAGGGGGTAAAAATTACGGTTCCCACTCCAGTGAGTGCAACAGTAGGGTAAGTGTTGGATAGTGTAGGGGTAAAATTTACTATTCCCACTCCAGTGAGTGCAACATTAAGGTAAGTGTTGGATAGTGTAGGGATACACTTTACTATTCCCACTCCAGTAAGTGCAACAGTAGGGTAAGGGTTGGATAGTGTAGGGTTAAAAATTACTATTCCCCATTACTTACCTTATAATGCGTTGTAATGGCATGCGTTGTAGTGACATGCATTGTAATGACATGCATTATAGTGACATGCGTTGTAATGGCATGCGATGTAAAGGATGTTGCGTTGTAATGACTGCGTTGTAAAGGTAGTGCGTTGTAATTACTGTGTTGTAAAGGTTGTTTTCCGAGTGTAAATGTGAGTATGCTAAGCTGAAATTAGAGATTTTCAAGGGTCCAGTGCTTGTGCCATATGATATTCATTGCAACTAAGTGATTGTAAGTGAGGCCAATAATGTGGGCATCTGAGTGGTGTTAATGCAGAAAAGAGATTGAAGGCTGATGGCTGTGCATGACAGGGGCTTGCCTGACCACAGGGTTTGGACACGGGGTCAGACCACAGGCCAGGCTCTGCAGCCAATGCCACACTGCGTTCCAATTTCAGCCGTGCGCAGCTTGGGGATAGGGTATAGTAATAAAATATTATGTTACATAAAAAAAAACCTAGAAATTCACTGACAAAAAGGTCAAAGTGACGTTATAGTTAGGAATTGTAATTATATCTTACTTTACATTAAAAGAAAATCTTTGAAATTCACTGAAAAAAAACAAATGTTAAAGTAACGGTATAGTTAGGAAAATATTACAGTGACAATGTAACGTTTAAACTAAAAAAACACTGAAATTCAACCGTTATATTTATCTCTAGTAACTATAACTCATGCCCTAAAGTAACTATTACTCATGTCCTTACCATGCACTGCCAATTACCCCATATATTGCATCACTCATGACATGACATATGACATTACTGATAACATGACTGCGACATCTGAAATTTAATTGGAGATTACAATACTGTGTATGGCGAGGAGGGATTAAGCTAGGGTCATCAACCGTAGAGACTAATTTAGAGTATGGAAGAAGACATCCTGATGGACCTCTGCCAGTCCTGCAGACAACTCTATACATTGGTAGGAACTGCTTTTGGCAGTTTAAGGGGTTCTACTATGGCTTCAAGTGGTGTAGGGAGGCTGTACTCTTAAACACATGGCTGAGATCACTGTTTTACACTTTACCTCATTCCTGTTCATTTCTAAATTTTTGCCAATGATTCAGAGGGTAACGGCAGAGGTGGTCAAAGTTATATCACATTGGATGAGGAAGTAATGCATAGATGCCTAAATGTTTACTGATAATCTTCACTGCTCCGCTATTTTTCTTTTCTGAACCCAGTACATATGAATCTCCATTCATCTCTTCTTGATGACCTTCATCTGCTTTCCGATACCTTGTTTTAGAATTATAGGATTACGAAAGGGGAGTACTATAGTTTTACAGGGGAAGTTCTATGCCTATAGATATGGAAGAAAGCTTGGGGAGGTGATGACAAGGAAAAAAGACTAGATTAAATCTTAACAACTTACTTCAAGGAAGAAGAAAGAAGAATTGTAGTAATGAAGATTACTGGTAAGTAATCTAGGCATTGCATGGTGCCACGCAAATATGAAATGGTCCCCTTGTTTGTGCGTGGAAGGCAGTGACTTTGTGATACCACAAGGCATACTACAGAAGGGGCCGCACACATATTGTGAAATCTTTTAGCAGACTAAATTGATCCCACAGGGTAACAAGCATTTGCAATGCAATAGGTCTCGCAGTTCCAAGAGTTAAAGCTATTGGCATTGTAAATGACAATGCCAATAGGCATTGTTATTTGCAATGTCAATAGCTCAAACTCGCGTAAATGCGAGACCTAATGCATTGCAAATGCTTGTTATTTTTGTTTTTCTTTTAAAAACATAAATAAAAGGCATTTTTATGTACAATGCCAATAGCTGAAACTCTCGTAACTGCGCGACCTATTGCATTGCAAATGCTTGTTTTGTTTGGGAGGTGTGGGCGGATATTAAGGTGGTGCACTTAGAAATAGCAGTCGACAGGGCGATGGACAAAAACTGCTGAATGTTTAGTACGTTAAACAATTTGTTTATTTACATACGTATTGTCGGGGGTTGTAGGTTACAAAGTGGAGATATTGTAAGTCTGAGGCACACAGAAGTCCACTTTTTTTACTATCATTTTCAACATCGCTGTCAGTGTGGCTTAAGCCATTGTGGGAGCGCGATAACGAGGGGCACATTCATTCACATAACACCTAAACAAGGTACATCTGTCATTGCATGTTTCTGGACTGTGGGCCACTGGTGGGATTTTAAGCCGACATACAGCAATCGGTCTTCATTTAAACTGTGAGGGTTCATAGATCGCGTCTGTGCAAAAGGCAGCACCTAGAGGTTGCTTATGCCTGACGTAACGCATACTCTTGATGTCAATGTATTTATTAGCCTGTTAGATGCAGCGGTCACCACACGTGCAGCATTTGCCGAACCCAGACGAGGAGGTAGCTCCTTGGTGCCGGTTTATTTTTCCAGGCGCCATATTTTCCCAACCGGTGGTGTCATTAAGCTGTGTCACAGGATGTGTTGGAGAGAGAGAGGCGCAACAAGCTGCAGACGTGCCAAGAAGTCTGTCTTGGGATTTGTTTGGCGCATGGTTTTGTCTCACAAGATCCATAGCTCCTACCTTAGTTTTATTTTGGAAGAGGAGGTTTGTGGTAGGTGGTCCCATGTGGTTGGTATTGCGTGTATTTGTTTTGTTGTTGCCATATTCCTTCCTGTGGGACACTTAACAACCTCACACCTCAGTGCGAGGTCTCACCACGGAGACCTGTGCTTCCCGCTTTCATTGGGAGATGCTCACTCGCTTAAAAAGCTTCCAAGAAATTACGCAAAGCAACATTTGAAAAAACATAAAGTTTCGCTAAAATCAGCAATGTTGCTTATTTGACCGGTGTAATTAACATGTCGCCGATGCCTGGCTTCATTACTCCCCCTGAGATAGACTGCCACAGAGGTGCGCTGGTGTTTTGCAGCGCAGGCCCACACCTCTGGAAGGGGCGAGAGTGGGGTGAGATCAGTTACACCTTGCGCTGAGTGCGTTTGTCATATGTAGCGTAGCGCTGACTCCACCCAGCCAGGCTTCAGCGCGCTGAGCATTGCTGACACAAAAACTTGCAGTCACGCATGTATTGTTCTGGACAACAAATAAGCACATATCGAGCACACATGCCGCATAAGTGATGCGTTAGGGTTATTGCGGTTTTACACTACAGCAGAGTGGACAAAGAATTTTACAACGGGAGTACGTACGTTCGATGGAGAATCGGCATAAAGGGGTGTCCAGTGCAGGCACAAGGACACAGACACTTTCGCACCAGGAAAGTCGGTCGTGCCAGTGACACATGGGGTGTTTGATGGGACATGAGCGCTGTCATGCCAGTTGGCATCACGGCTCTGCGCGCCAGCTCTGACTGTTGGTTAGAGGCTTCACAAACACCATGGGATAACAAGCAAGGATAACGGCAACACAGCGGACTCGTGGAGAAGGCAGGGCTTTTGGGCTGCTTGGTGGGGGGGACAGAAACACATGAGAGCGACAAAGCGAGATTAAACAGTGACGTAGTGGGTGGGGATTGAGAGAATGCAGCCCGGGTTAAAGTGAAATCAGGAGCCCGTGTTGTTATTGAAAGCGGCGCACAAACATGGGTTGAATACATTAAGTTAGGCACATTTCGCAGCACGCCTAGGGCCTTCCCGGTTACAGAAATGTAAAACCATTAATAAAGGCAATTCCCTGTTTTTTGTGTCTGGAACTATGCCTACAGGGGCATTCCGAGCAGCAACACAGATACTTTGCGTCCTTCTCAAACACCATGGGATAACAAGCAAGGATAACGGCAACACAGCGGACTCGTGGAGAAGGCGGGGCTTTTTGGCTGCTTGGTGGGGGGGACAGAAACACATGAGAGCGACAAAGCGAGATTAAACAGTGACGTAGTGGGTGGGGATTGAGAGAATGCAGCGCGCACTGAAGTTGACGAGGAGGGAGTGGGAGGGGGAGTGGGGGCGGGCACAGTGGTGCTGGACATCAAAGGGGCCGCGAAAGTGAAAGAAAACGAGTGCTTTCAGGCTGCCAAATGGTGCGCGCGCCCGGGGCACATGCACTGTATTTGGAGGCCTGAAAGCACTCGTTTGCACTTCCAAAACTCGCTTACTATAAGTCTCGCCAGTGCAGCGCTAAAGCGCTGTCTCAGGCGAGACCTAAAAATGTGCGCAAACACCTGTTGTGATGTTAATCAATGTTGTTAAGCCAGGCTCTGGTCTTCCAACAGAGTAAGAAAGTAATTTTAGGTGTACCAGAAGCATACAAAGCATAAAAGATAAAGCAATATCAGAAATGTTATTTCCTAAATTGAACCGGGCAAATTGCTTTGCTCCAAACTTACAGCAGTCAAACTGTCTATTTGTCAACTCTTGAAATAATGCCAGTGTGTGGGAAGCAATTAATTATTTGCTGTATTAAATATTCACTCAACTCTGCACAGTTGGGATTTACAGATGGTGGCTGAATGAAGGAGCACACAAGGTGCCGTGCAATGCAATTATTACTTACAGGAAAGACCGTCAGACCTCCAGCGACTTCTGTCCATCTTATTTCAGCGGCTGACTTCTATAATTAATGAAAAATGCAAAAGAGAAAATAGTCTAACTCTCCGGAGAGCTTCCAATGTTAGTTCTGTTCCTACTGCAGAATTCACATTGCCGGATACCCCTGGTGCACCTTTCACGAAAATAGTCCCTCCTCCACTTCCCCCTTCCGATGCAGCAAAGTAAAAAGCTTTGAAATAAATTACAGCCTGCACTTTTCCATGGTAAATTTCGCAGCAGTTCCACGTCAGAGGTTAGCTTTGTTAATCGTACAGTGGCTGAGCAACGAGAATGGCGAGTTACGTTGGAAAACAAGCATTTTAAACAAAAGGGTATTTATTTTGTTTTCCAGTCCTCTTCGTCCGAGGGTGTAGGTGGACGCTGTGAGAGCACAAGTGGCCCTTGACATTTTAAGAGTTTGTGATTAAATAGAAAACAGGTGTGGGTTGGAAACTACAGCCGATAAGAGTTCATTTTATTCCAAAGAGCGCAAGATTTAATTTATGCATAATTTTTTCCATTAGCAGCATGCTAATGGAACAACTAGCGACACGATGGACATCAGCATTTTCTTGCTCAAAATGTCCGATGTCAGTTTTTCGAGATAGCTAATGGAAGCGACAATTGAAAGAAAGTATACAGTACGGCGTCATATTGAGACAGTTCACCCATACGGACAGTCCCCGTTGAGCGTTATCGAAGCAGTGAATGAGTGTTTCTCAAAGGTTTTACACGTGCAACTGCCTGACCACCATAACGAGAAACATGAAGCCAAACATTTGCTTCAACCTTTCTTAATTTTTATAACTGCAATATGTACACGTGTAAACAGGACAGGTCATTAGGTTATGATCTCCTTCATTGGCACATTCGTTGAGATTTGAGAGAGATCAGCCATTCATTTTGTATGGAATGCAGGCCGTTGCTCCTTCTCAGATCACAGCTCTTTCAAAGCACTAAGTGGCCCATTAAGTCCGCCCGCCACCCTAGCGGTGCTGGGACCGCCCGCCAGTGGCGCGGGAGTCCCGCACCTGCAATTAGAATGCTGTGAAAGCAGAAAGGACAGTCAAAACAGGAGACAAGACCTACAGACCACGAGATCACCAGCCGCAGACCCCAAGGAACCACTGCGGATACTGTGGGTATGAGGAACACCCCTCACAGGCATGCCCGGCGCAAGGGAAAACCTTTACTAACTGTGGCATCGCAAACCACTTCGCGTCACTGTGCAGAAAGAAGGCACAGCGCAAAGGAGGAAACCGACCCAAGCATATGAGGAGGATGGTCCAACAACTATCGCAGGTCTCGCTAGCATCACAACCCGGAGGGAAAAAGAGAGAACAGACAGCCTGCCAAAGAGATGAGTCTACATCAGAAGAGGAAGGGGAGACGTACCTAATCTCATTCACCCAAGCCCTGAAGAGTAGGAGGCGACCCCAACCTCGCTGCACAATACAAATTGAGGGGACAGACGTCAATGCGGTAATCGACACAGGAACCTCTGTGACAGTAATGGGGGTCCAGCAATACAATAAGCTGAGGCCCAAACCAGAACTCAGACCGTCGAAGGCCCAGATCTTTGCGTATGGGAGCGACTCACCACTGCCTCTCTGAGGAAAAATGACCCTGCCAGTGCGGTCAGGGAGCATCGAGATCACCATTGATATCCATGTCATTAACCAGGAGGTAGACACACTGCCCAGCAGCCATGCGGCTGAAGACCTAGGTCTCGTGATGTTCGCCAAGAGAGTACAAGCAGACCAGACGGAAGAGTTGCTGAGCCAGTTTGAGGACCTGTTCAAGGGGCTAGGGAAGATAAAGAGAGCCCCTATCCGATTACATATAGACCCGACCGTCCTGCCAAGAGCCCTAAGACACCAGAGGATCCCTTTCCACCTCCGACCACTGGTGGAGGAAGGATTACAGAAGCACAAAGATCAAGGGACCATAGAGAAAGAATCCTGGTCCACGCCGTGGGTGTCACCCATGGTAATCGCCAAAAAACCTCGTCAACCGGGGAAGATCAGACTCTGCATTGACATGCGCCTCCCTAACAAGGCCATTCGGCGCGAACGCCACATAACGCCAAACATAGATGATATTGTGGCCGATCTGAACAGGTCCAGATCGTTTCCGAAGCTGGATCTGAATGCAAGCTATCACCAACTGGCCCTTGCCAAAGACAGTCAGTACATAACAACCTTTAGCACGCACCTAGGCCTCCGCAGGTATAAACGGCTGAATTTCAGCATATCCTCTGCCACGGAAATATTCCAGAATGCCGTCAGAGATCCTGGTCATACTACCTGGCATCTTAAACGTGAGTGATGATATCCTCATTCACTCAAAGACAGCAGAAGAACATTATCGGCATGTGAGAGCCACGCTAAAGAGACTCCTGGACCACGGAGTCACCCTACACAATGAGAAGTGCATGCTGTTCCAATAAAAGATAGAGTTCTTCAGCTACACGTTTACCCAAGAGGGCATATAGGTCGATCCACGGAAATCCCATGCCATCAAGACTGCAGCTGCCCCACTCACCGTAGCGGAAGTACGCAGTTTACTGGGAATGGCCATGTACTGTGGCCGCTTTATTCCGGACTTAGCCACCCTTGCAGAGCCCCTCCGAAATCTCACTCGGGTAGATGGCAGTGGGGTCCAGCCGAAGAGATAGTGTTCCAGGCCGTCAAGAAGGCCCTCCTTGGGGGCATGGTTACGCGCGGCAGCGTGATGGCCGTGTTTTGAGGTAGCTCCATTCCCTCCGACCGAAAACCCCTCCATCTGTCACACAGATCCGAATCCTGAAGTGGGGAAAGGCCGCCCTGAGTAACTGCGACCCAGCCGACCTGCTTCCCGACCCTGTCGAACGTGGGTGGACCGAGCGCTGCCTTCTGTGGGCTGAGGCCTTCCCGCGGACAGCAGCTGTGTACTGAGGTGGTTCCTGGTGCCGCTGTGATTGCACCGAGGGACAGGCGCGTGCCTAATTGACGTCACAGCTTGCGGCCTGGTCTGCGAGTCACGGTATTCCCTGTGGCACCTCTGGAGGTGGTCTCGCCACAGACCGAGGAGCGGAGGTCCTCATCAGATGTGCGGTGAGTCAAGCAGCCCCGGGGGAAGGATTATCACGGCCCAAACCCTACAGCCACATACTTAGGGGCACCCCAATTACTGACGGTGTGGAAGGGAGTGAGAGTCATTTCTAAGAGGCCAACCACCCATAACAGCCAGCAGAGGTGTGACCGGTTCCTGGGGAGGCCTGGAGAGGCCTGGGGGAGAGATCCTCCTTTCGACCTGTGGCTCCCTTGGGCCCTCTTGGGAAGGAACAGCGTGCAGCTACAGAGGGGACTGGCTCTCACCTACTTGCAAATAACCCTCCAGATAACCCTCCAGTGGCAGACTTGGTGGGAGCCCCTGCAGCTGGGTGACAGACTGCACCCCTGAGATCCCTTGTAACAGACGCAATAGCGTTGTGGTATGGGTCTAAAGGCAACGCAGCAAAGCAAGCTGGACAAATATACCTACCCCAAGGGCCCCGCCCCAGAACGCCAAGGCCAGGCTGAACCTGCTGGCGGAGAGTGAAATCCCTGAACTATCCCATAAAGATGTAATGGAGGCCATTGCGGGGGTGCGTGCCTCAATGGAACAGCGCACTGATGCCATCACAGTGAAGATGACTCTGATTAGGGCAGACCGCGCCAAAACATACGAGAAAGTCAAGCAACTGGAAATCACTGCCCGGCGTCTTGTGGACAACGTCTCGCAACTCCAGACCAAAGTCTAGGCTCTCCAAACCTTTAAAAAGCTTGCTGTAGACAAGCTGGATGAATATGAGGGGCGCTCGCGGAGGAATAACATCCGCATCATAGGTATTCCAGAAAAATCGGAAGGGCGAACGCTGGACCTGTTTGTTGAAGAACTTGTGCTCAACTATCTCAAACCGAAGGGCCGCTCGAAGTTCTTTGTAGTGGAAAGGGCACACGGGGTCCCGGGAGGACGCCCAAAGCCGGGGGCTCCACCTCGGCCCATCTTGGCGAGACTCCTGAACTTCAGAGACCGGGACGTGATACTGCAAAATGCCAGGAACTCGCCCCCTCTCAAGAATGAAAACTCGACTGTAATCGTCTTCCCGGATTTCACGCAGGCCGTGCAGAGGCTGGAGAGATGCCGGGCAGCACAACCCACACTGAGCCTTGTGACGATTGCCACCTCTTGTTATGGTGGACCTAAGGTTGTCTAAACCTATTCCGGGGCCCCTGTGTATCCTGACTATCCTGGGCCCGGGCACTGCAGGTGGTGCTACAACGTGGAACTGTACATGCTGACACTGATGACTCTATATCCTTGATTGTTGAACCTGGGCGGCCTCCTACTGCAGGACTAGTACAATGTGTTTCCTTTATTCCCTTTTTTTTGGGGGGGAGGGGTGGGGTCGGGGTGGGGGCCTTCATCCCTGCATTTAAATTGTGTTTGTATTTTTGGGGTGACAGGCACTCTGCACAGTTTGTTTAATGGGCTGGTTTTTGCCCGAGGTGCAGGGAGGCAGGAAAGGGGGCGTTGGACGAGGGGTTGGGGGGATGAAGTTGTTCTTTGTTGTTACATCGGCTCCACTGATGCATACGGCTTTGGGTGTGGCTTCACCTATTAATATGGCATTGGGATACGAGTCCACCTTTAGCACTCCATTATGGGAACGCACTGGGACAAAAGCTTCACCTTAATTAGTTGGAACGTGAATGGACTGGGGGACAAGGTAAAACGCACTATTGTCCTGCAGTATATATAACGGCACTCCCCGGAGGTGGTCCTACTTCAGGAATCGCATCTCGTTGGAAATATGTGTAAAGCCCTAAATAGATGGGGATACAGGCTCCTTGCCCACTCGGGCTTCACTGGTGGGTCTAGGGGAGTGGGCATCATGGCTAAAAACACCGTGCCCTTTTCTGTGCAGTCTTTGCACGCTGATGAACGTGGGAGGTATATCGCACTCACTGGGCAATGGGAGGGTAGAGCATTAACCCTGGTGTCATTGTATGTTCCGCCGGGACCGCAGGCTCAAACATTTACAGATCTGGGCACTCTGCTCCTTTCCCTCCCAGAGGGCCTACTGCTAGTGGGGGGCAATGATAATGCTGTGTCATCTGGTATATTGGACCGCCAGGCCCCCGTGTTACGGGGCCCTCTAATAGTTGGCTCCCCGACTTCCTTGAGGCATTTGGCCTGTCAGACTTGCAATACACCTTTTTCTCTGGTGCTCACCACAGCTCCCCCCGCATTGATTATTTACTCCTGCCGGCCTCTCAACTACTCCACTTACACGAGGTCCGTCACCTAGCACGCAGCATATCCGACCATTTGCCGGCCTCTCAACTACTGAACTTACATGAGGTCCGTCACCTAGCACGCAGCATATCCGACCACTACCCAGTGTGGACTAACCCTGGGCATAGTACGACGCTTCGCTCATGGATCATGCGTAGTTTGCACTACTACGCACTATGCACATAGCACAGTGCAAAAACTGTGCTACAACATGTAGCGTAGCAGCAATATCAACAATACCCACAAATGCTTTGATAAAGCAATTTTACATGCGAAAAAGCATATAAGCAATTCACAAAAGTGAGCTGTGAATGAAAATAATAAGCAATGAGAGAGGTGATGATTTTGGGGTATCCCTAACCTAGGGGGAGGACCAAGCAGATGCCTTGAACACAAAGAGCATATCATGCTGGTGAACGATTCAGTGGTGGTCCCTTCCTCCTAGGACCACCCCATGCACAGTTATGGGCAAAAATACAATCCCAATCAAAGGCCCTGCAAAGCATTATGGGATGAGATTAGCATTGGGCACTGAATAATATAGTGTCCAATATCAAAATAATTCTACAAAGAGCTGCAGTTCAACTAGTTGTTACTCGTTACTAGATTTCCCTCACAAGTCGAATGCAAAAGCATTGAAATTACTATTACATCAAGCTGCAGTTCCACTAGTCGTTACTAGATGTCCCTCACGAGTCAAATGCAAAAGCATTGAAACCCTTTTATGAAGCTTTTGCATTTGACTCGTGAGGGACATCTAGTAACGATTAGTTGAACTGCAGCTCTTTGTAGAATTATTTTGATATTGGATACTATAATATTCACTGCCCACTTATAATCTCGTCCCATAATGCTTTGCAGGGCCTTTGGTTGGGATTGTATTTTTGCCAATAACTGTGCTTGGGGTGGTCCTAAGAGGATGGGACCACCACCGAATCGTTCACCAGCATGATATGCTCTTTGTGTTCAAGGCATCTGCTTGGTCCTCCCCCTAGGTTAGGGGGACCCCAAAATCATCACCTCTCTCATTGCTTATTATTTTCATTCACAGCTCACTTTTGTGAATTGCTTATATGCTTTTTCGCATGTAAAATTGCTTTATCAAAGCATTTGTGGGTATTGTTGATATTGCTGCTACGCTACATGTTGTAGCACAGTTTTTGCACTGTGCTATGTGCATAGTGCGTAGTAGTGCAAACTACGCATGATCCATGAGCGAAGCGTCGTACTATGCCCAGGGTTAGTCCACAAGCATCTGCTTGGTTCTCTCCCTAGGTTAGGGAGGATCCCAAAATCATCACCTCTCTCACTGCTTGCTGATTAATCATTTTTTTGTGAAATGACTATATGCATTTTGGCATATAAAGACAGAAATATTTATTTTATCATAACTAGCTCTGTTCAAGATGTTGTTTGCAATTATTGCTCAGAGCAGACAAGCACGCAGTGCTATCAGCTATACACTGTGCAGTTTGAGGAGTAGCTGAGTGTAGTTCAAAGTGTACTTCGCGTAGCTACGTGTAGTACTACGCAAACTACGCCCAGGGTTAGTGTGGACTAGGTTGGTGCTGGGAGACCAACGGATCAACATGGTGGTGCCCATTAACCCCTGGTACCTGTGAAACCCCTCGGTTCGCATGGACCTGCAGAAGGTGATTGACTTCTACTTCCAGGAGAACCTCAGCTCAGTAGACTCCCCCCAGACACTCTGGGAAGCATTCAAGTCTGTTGTTCGAGGGGCAGCCCTCTTTCTCATAGTGGGTGTTAGGAAGGAGAACTCCAAAGAGCTTGAGGCAGTTAAAAGGGACGTTCTATGACTAGAGGCAGACGTTAGGAGTGGAGACACCCCAGAAGCAGCGCATCTCTTGCGATTGAAGACGGACGAGTATAAAGCCATTGCCACTGACCGTGCCAAGTCCTGGGGCAGGGAGAGGGATGGAAGGGTGTATGAATGGGGGACAAAACGGGGAAACTCATCACTTGGCTGGACAAAAAGGAAAGGGCCAATCGCCTCGTGCCCGAGCTCACGACCAACTCGGCGGCAAGAATCTCGGACCCAGTTCATATTGCCAATGAGTTTGCCGCGCACTATAATACTCGCACAGGTGGTGGTCAACAACAAACGGTCCGGGCCCTTTGCTATCAGTCGAGGTACTAGGCAGGGGTGCCCGCTGTCGCCCCTGCTCTTCGACCTGTCCTTGGAGCCTCTGGCTGCCTGGATCCGGTGCGACCTGGCCGTACGTGGTCTGCGGTGGCAGGCAGAATGGGAGGACCGCATCTCGCTCTATGCAGATGACATTCTTCTCTACTTGGCCTTCCCCAAGAAGTCCCTCAGATGTGTTTTAGACACCTTCACATCTTTCGGTAGATTTTCGGGCTACTCTATCAACTGGAAGAAATCTCTCCTTTACATCCTGTCTGGTGGGACTCCATCTCTCCTCAGGGATTGTCCGATACAGGTGGTGTCCGATGGTTTCCGATACTTGGGGAGTTTTGTCACCGCCGACCCCGGGCTCCGCTATGAGAGGAAATTGCTCCCGCCCCTACAGCGCCTGTGGCGTGATGTTGCAAAGGCATTACACTGACCAGCTTATTGCATTTTGGTGGATAAATCATGAGACTGGACACATCTCCTTTTTCCCGAATAATATCCCATCCATTTTTTAAATCACATACTTACTAGCAGCTATTAACTTTGATTCTAAATATTGCCAAAAAGCGAGCAGAGGAATACATAAAAAAAAAAAGTTATTGTCCAAGAGGCGGGTTTAAAACAGTTTTATATTACAGTGCAAATTTCACAAACCATTATATATGTACTTGTACATAGTGAGATTACATTAATTACAATTTTGTGTTTTGATTAAATGTGTTTTGCGCGGATATACTAAGTGATTAGCAAATATGTTCCTTCTTCCATCTTATCTCTTATGACACACCTGTCCCACCCAGCCTTTACAGGAACCTGCTCTGATGGCCTCATATTACTTTGTCCTAACAATGATTCTTGCCCTTCTCCCATTATCCACTTAGTGGAGTGGTACAGGCCCTCAGATCATAGAAGACCAAGAGATGAAAACCACTGCCGAGATTGGTCAACAGCCACAACCTGGCAATTTCACATACAGCGACCCTTTCGCCCACAATGACTCGCTAGAACTGGCCTCCCGACAGCAGATGATACTCATTGATGTCCCATCTATAAGCCTCTCCCTATCCCTCATCCTACCATCACACCCAGCAATCCCTCTTCTAGCCCTCCGTTACCAGACTTTACTTCCCACAACATTGACGATCACTATGGGTTGTGGACCTCTTCATACACCCCAGTAAGCACACATTCCCCCTTTGCCTCTAGGCCACCATACATTTCCATCCATAATGATGAACCCTCTAACCTTGAAGATAAACTTACTGACCTTAGTCAAGACCTTCAGTTAGTTAAAGACAATCTTATACACATCACCTCGAAGCTCAAGAAGCATATAAATCTTAACTGGACCTCTTGAGATAACAGAACCCCTCACACCAATCATTTCACTCCACTCTCTATGGTACAACCTATCTTCTCTCACCAGGTTTCAATGATTAACAGGAATTCACCAAACTTGTTCAGGAGATCTGGACCCTACTTCAATCCTACCTCCAGACTACAGAGTGTCACTGAAGACCTATCTGACGTTGACATACACTCCCTTCTAATATCATATACCAATACAAATATTGATTCAGCAACATCGCAGAACACCATCCAGACTATTTTCTCCAACCCACAGTGAGAACCCACTATCAACAATAGATCCATGAACAAGCATAATCTGCCACAAGTCTACAAGACATGAGACATTAGTTATCAAATCTCATCTTACATATTACCACTTAGTTGCAGATCTGTGGTAAAACACACAGCTGACATCGCTGACCTCATTCTTGCGCAAGGCCTTGACCTCCTTATCCTAACTGAAACATGGCTCCATGATGCATCCCCTCCCATTTTTGACACACTAGTGCCCCCAACTAAGACATCATCAGACTTGACAGATCTGGAAGAACTGTTAGTGGCATAGCATGCATTTACTGCTCCATGCTCACCCTAAAACAATCAAAAACTGCTACAGTGACTTTTTTTGAGTACTTAGTTATGGAAATATGGAGCAATAATAAACCTGTCTGTAAACTTCACACAATTTAACGCCGCACAGGTAATAACCTACCTTTTATTGAATGAATGATGGAGACCATCTCATTTAACTCAGATCAATACACCAATCATATCTTCCTTAGGCATATCAACATCCCCTGTAATGACTTAAATGACCCAATTCCTAACACCTTCAAGGCCTTCCTTACTGACCTCAACCTCAACCAATCTTTCAACTGCCCAGCACACAATAGAGACTCGACCCTTGAACTAATTATCGCCAAGGATACAACTTGAATTCATAACCCCATGTGACTAGTCTGAGCACCACTTAATCTCCGTCCTTATCCTGTAATAGGAGCTGTCTAGAAAGGGACAACTACTTAAACCCAGACAATTGTCTGGAGACGAAAGAAATATTAATCCTACTGAGCTAACTACTATTACCAACAACATCCTACCTCCTCCCACAAACATGATGAATGAAAATGAGCTTACCAACCATTGCACCCAACCCATGACAGACATTCTAGACAAGATTGCTCGGAAATTGCTTAAAAGAATGCCAAGCAGACAGTCCAAACGCAGCTTCAATGGCAATTTAAACGAGGGAAATTGCATTCTAAGGCTTGCTGAGAGATCATGGAGAATCTCCCCATCTGGCTCCCAACTCAAGCATCTGAGGGCAGTAAGAAACTCTTCCAACAAACACATCTGAGGGTTAAAAGCAGAATGCTTCTGGCCACAACTATATAATGCCAAAAACAGATCCCAAAAGCTTTGTGAAATCATAAAACAGAAACAACTTGCCATTCCAAACGACACTCTTTAGACAAGGAAACAATACCTAATGGTGAAGAGTTCTCAGCCAATTCACCAATAAGACAAGGAATATTGAATTAGAATTGCAACTAGTGTCTCAGAACTTGGTCAGCTTTTACCGGCCCAGTCTCCTTCAGTGCAGCGCCTGGTCAGGTCTCCTCATACTGCATATACCATTAAAAATAAGGCTACCTGGCACTCCTTTAACATACCTGATGAAATTGACATATTCACAATAACAACTTCAATAAAACCCTCTAAACATTTTAATGACCCTCTGTCCATTAAGCTTGTCAAAGAGCTTAGAGCTTCTACACTCCCTTTATGGACAAAGATTATCAAAGTTGCTCTCTCTCAGGGCAAAGTCCCTGATAGCCTAAAGATAGGACAGGTCACCCCAATTTTAAAAAACCTAATGCAGACCAGTCCGACCCCAACAATTTTCATCCAATCTCCAACATCCAGACGCTAGCAAACCCTCTAGAGAAATGTGTACACCTACAACTCTGCTACCACATTGAACAATTCCAACTTCTAGATTAGTACTAATCTGGCTTCAGAAATGGTCATAGAACTGAAACGGCTGCATTTGATAATATCAAACATGGCATTATGACTGACCTCCTCAAAAATAGGAAATAGGATGGGGTTATCTTGTCCCATTTTATACTGGTTTGCTTCATTAGTTCATAACAGAACTCAGAGAATCCAAATCAACCATTATTTACCAGACATTACACCGGTAACAATTGGAGTACCTCAAGGCACCATACATTCACCCATGCTATTCAACTTGTTCATGGAACCTCTTACGGACATTATAAGGAACTCAAACATTCATTACCACATGTATGCTGATGAGGATGTCTGACAGAATATCAACGGACAGAAAATCGAGGTGCAAAAATATCGACACAAAAATATCGAAGTCAAAAATATCGAAGTCCAATCTACATATTGATAAGTACAAAAATATCAGGAAAAAAATATCAATGTCAAAAATATCGATGTTAAAAATATCGTTTTTTTAAATGCCTTAATAATAATGTAAAATTAAGTAAATAATAAATATAATTAAAAGAGATATAGTTAAAAATATTAAAACATATTTAAAAATAATAACTAATACATATAGGTGCCGATTCCGATCCTGTAAAACCCGGGTACAAATGGTCGTCCGGAGCGTTTTCTCCGTACGACTCGTACCAGGGAATTCCACAGTACAAACCAGCAAGTACCATTCGTACAGAAATACCATTTCCGTACGAATCGTTAAAAACACCGTACGGCTAAAAAATACATAGAATTCCGATCCTGGACAGCGCGTCCGCAACGTCTGCACAGAGTCAGGCAGCATTTTACGGACCAGCAAGTATGATTCGTACCTACAGCACTCCGCACGGCTATATTTTTACGGGAGCCAAAATGTGCCGGAAAAGCTAAGTACGCTGCGATGCACAAGGAAAAGGGTGCCCGCTACGTGACGTACACGCCATTACCCACATTGTACGTGTCATCATGTACGGTGCGTACCCCAACATTGCATATGTATGGCCCGTACCCCCCACCCCCGTAAGTACGGACCGTACCCCCCACCCCCGTATGTACAGACCGTACCCCCACCCCCCGTATGTACGGACCCTATCCCAGGCGTACCCCCCACCTGCGTATGTCCGCACCATACCCCAGGCATACCGTCCGTACATACGCGAGGATTGGGTACGCCTGGGGTACGGTGCGGACATACGCGGGTGGGGGGTACGCCTGGGGTACGGTGCGGACATACGTGGGTGGGGGTATGCCTGGGGTACGGTGCGGACATACGCAGGTGGGGGGTACGCCTGGGGAACGGTGCGGACGGGCGGTACGGATCGTACTCGCGCACTCGGACTTCAGTTTTACGAGTTGTAAGTAAACCTGTCCGGGGACGTCTCGTAGACTTTTCCCGAGGCGATTTGTATGTATTTTCCACGTACGAATCGTACTTCGCATTTTGTACGGGACTTGTATGTAAAAAAATACGGATACGAGTCGTACGGGAAAAATAAATCCAGGATCGGAATCGACCCCATAATGTTAAAATAAATTAAACATATAAATTAATACATATACTTACTCCACATAGTGCAACAGTAGGGAAAGCGTTGGATAGCGTAGGGGTAAAAATTACTATTCCGACTCCAGAGAGTGCAGCAGTAGGGAAGGTGCTGGATAGCATAGGGGTAAAAATTACTATTCCCACTCCAGAGAGTGCAACAGTAGGAAAAGCGTTGGATAGCGTAGGGTTAACATTACTATTCCCACTCCAGTGAGTTCAACAGTAGGGAAAGCGTTGGATAGCGTAGAGGTAAAAATTACTATTTCCAATCTAGTGAGTGCAACAGCAGGGAAAGCGTTGGATAGCATAGGGATACAAATTACTATTCCCACACCAGAAAGTGCAACAGTAGGGAAAGCGTTGGATAGCGTAGGTGTTCAAAATAACATACCTATAAATCAAATAAATATTGTAATTAAATAGTGATTTATAAAAAAATAACAATAAATAAAATAAAAACTACAAAGATATCAAAATTAATAATTACTTTAATAATACCCACCCTATTCCCCAATAAACACACAGCACACTCCAATAGTAAATTAATACAAATAATATTATTATCAATTAATAACAATTAATGACCAATTAATAATTAATTAACAATAAATTAATTATTAATACCAATAATTATTACTTAATTAAAATTGCATTACTTCCCACCCTATTCCCTTATAAACCCGCGACCCACTCCAATGATAAATTAATACGAATAATATAATTACCAATTAATAATACGTAATCACCAATTAATAATTAATTAACAAAACATTAATTATTAATACCAATAATTAATCATTATTAATAACTTAATTAAAATTACATTATTTTCCACCCAAATCCCCTATAAACATACAACCCACACCAATCATAAACTAATGCAAATAATATAATTATCAATTACTAATAACTAATTACCAATTAATAATTAATTACCAATAAATTAATTATTAATACCAATAATAAAAAAAAAAATTACCTAGTTAAAATGTAATTACTTCCCACCCCCTTCCCCTATAAACCCACAACCCACTACAGAACTAAAATACAAAATTAATTAAAAATAATTAATAATTCCTAAAAATTATTGTTTAATTTACTATAATTAAATTACTTCCCACCCTATTCCCCTATAAACCCACAATCCGTTATGGTACTAAAACGCATAATTTACTTTTTTTAAATTACTAATTTAAAAAATGTATACTTATATTTAAAAAAACAGTACAATACTTAACAAAAAATATAGAACACATACATATAAAATACATACTAAAATACATAACACTAACATAAATATCAATATTATTAACATCTATAATTTTACTATTGATATTACTAACATCGAAATTTGCAACATCGATATTTCTTACCTTAAGTTCGATATTCTGGTTGTCGATATTTTTGATGTCGATATTCTGTCCCTACGATATTTAATACTCAATATAAATGTACTTCGATATTTAAAAATCGATATTTTGACTGTTCACCTGCTGATGATACACAATTGTATCTGAAACTTTCCTCACCAGACGATATCAAAACACTCAATTGCATTTTGTTGAAAACCCAAGAATGGCTGGCCCGCAATCACCTCATGCTCAACTCTCTCAAAACTGAATTCCTTTTGATCGCCCCCAACAATCTCTATGCCACATTGAAGATTGAGTCAAGTGACTCACAGCTGTCAACTGATCCCCCACATTATGGACTCTACTCGATTTCTAGGCATTACTCTGGACAAGCATTTTAATATGCAAGATCATATTAGTGCAACCATCAGAGGAGCCAATCACCAAATTAACATACTATTGAAAATTAAACCTTTCCTGCTTTCTTTGGGTCTTCAATTAGGAGTGCAATCTTTCGTCATCTCCCTATTAGATTACCGGAGTGCCACTCTTGCTGGCCTACCCAAAGTAAAGTTGGTCCCGTGGAAGGCCACACTAAACTCAGCTGCTAGACACATAACAGGTTCCAGGAGAATGTACCACATTACTTCAGACTTGAAGCATCTAAATTGGCTCATGTATGAAGCTAGAATATTGCATGCATGATGTACAAGGCCCTCCACCATAATTCTCCTGTATACTTGTCCAAAAAACTTGAGTTATCCGGGGGCAGTTGCTCTCTAAGAAGTATCGACTCCCTTTTATTAAAGCCAAAGAGGTTAAAAAAAAGGAAACCTACAACCACTCCCTCTCTGGCCTTGCCCCCAGAATTTGGAACACTTCACCTCCTGAAATCAGGACAAATCCGTTGACTGCCTCCTTCAAAAAAGCTCTTGATGCATAGATTCTTTCTCTAGGAGCCTTGATCCTTCTTCAGCTCAGCCAGCATTGAGTGGTCTTTGAACTGATATACTTAATGATATTGTATATATGTAACTTCAGGATCATTGTGTTATAATCTAGGAAGTAAATGGTGCATCCTCTCTGTTGCTGTCCTTGCCTTGCTGCTCAGTCTGTGTGATGTCATCGGAATGTTGAGTGTGTTTGAGTGGAAGGAGAGATCAGTTGGTGAGATGGGCTGAGCAGCAGGGAGGCTGCTCCTGGTGGGGCATTGCTGGACACTGATTAAGGCCTAGCATGAACTTGTTGTGGATCCTGCTTGAAGAATAAAGCTAAGATCTTGGACCACATCTCTGGACTACCTAGCTTTCTTTCATTTGTAACACTGGCGACGAGTTATAAGAACCTGCGTGCTGATTGGACTTTTAAAAGTGAAGAAATCATCTGGATTTGAAGAAACCTGGCACACCTAATGCCCCACCAGTGACCTTGCCAACGGTCGCCGACGACGTGATGGTGCCAGTTTCTGTTTGCCTGTCTACCCTCTTCTAAGTTGGTCTGCTGTGATGTACCATACTCTTTCTAATGTTGCTGTGAAAGACTGATTCTCCTAAAGTCTTTGGCTGTTCCTATTGTGGTACATTTCATTTAAAGAGCTCTACTCGGGTTTTTGGACTTGATGACATGAGCTGTTTCCAGCTGTATACCGAGTGTAATACATGTAAGAACCCCGGTGTTTGGGTCACATCTGAGTACAGAAGTGTTGTATGTATACAATGAACCGGCGAGTGTCAAAACGGAGGAGTGTTGGATCTACTACTGCTCTTGGACTGTAACTGAACAGAGGAGGCATTTTTACAGTGTTTCGATTTTGAGCGTTGCTTTAATTCATTTGGTGGCTGTAAGTTGGGATTTGAAAACGACGCTCGTGCCCTGAGTAGCGTGCGCAGAAGTACCTGTTCGCAGTGAGCAGTTGCCATGGATCCTCCTCCGTGAGTGCTGTCGATGTCTGTTCCTTAGCCAGCATGCGACGACGAGCCGTGAGCCACCCGACCCGCCGTCACCGACGTGCCGCCATTTCAGGATTGGCGGATGATCGTGTTTGTCTCCTGCGTTGCCAACCACGTCAGGTCTTTCGTCAGTGCATTGGTGTCAACACGTTTTTGCCAACCTTGATTCCTTTGAAGTGTCTGGAGTAACGGTTGAATTATCGAGGATCCTCCTGTTTGCTGGTGTGAAGTCGATCGCTTTGGTTGCATTCCGGTGCAGAGTTGAATGTGAGGAACTGACATCGCGGAAGTATTTTTGGGACAGTGAATTCGGGTGAGTGATCGCTCACTGGCGCAAGGGACTTCCTTGATATTACTAGATTACTGTTCGTGGGGTGGTCACTGTTCGTGGGGCGGTTGCTCAAGTTGTGGATTTACAGGGTAATTGTTGGGTGGAGTTTTGAGCCTTAGGTTGTTTCTGTCTCGGTCAACATGTTTGGGATGGATGTATAGATTTTTTTTTAATGTGTTTGAACCCTGTTCACAAAATCCTATTTTTGTACCTTGTTATGCAAAATAGGGTGAGTTCTGTGGTGTCTCAAGAGTATGCAGTAGGGGGAGTATATTTATCCCTAGTCCTGTCGCTGTTCTTTGTTCTGGGTTTAATAGGTCTAACACCCTGTTTCTCTCACGGGAGTTGTGTAGTGTCTTAGTTTGTTTGTCTTAGTTGTTTTTGTATGAATAAGAGGGAGAGAAAGAGTATAGTGTCTCTGGTTTTGTTAGTGTATGTTTTCATAAAACTTTGCTTTGTGCGAGGTGTTGGTCTGTGTGTATCAGTATGCACGTTAGAAGTCTCTTTATTTTTGGGGCTTCTCAGGCTTATCTGTCTGGTTTAACCCGTGATTTGGCGGTTACCTTGTGTGGGGTGTCGGTCTGTGCGTTATGGGTGCGCACGTAAGAAGATCCTTACTATGAGGCTTCTCAGACTTATCTGTCTGGTTTTACCCATGATTTGGTGGTTACCTTGTGTGGGGTGTCGGTCTGTGCGTTATGCGTTCGCACGTAAGAAGACTTATGTTAAGGCTTCTCAGACATATTTGTCTGGTTTTACCCATGGTGTTGGTTACATGTGTGAAGTGTTGGCCTGTGCGTGGGGGGTGCGCACGTAAGAAGACCTTTGTTAAGGCTTCTCAGACTCATCTGTCTGGTTCTACCCTTGGGTTGGTGGTTACCTCGTGTGAGGTGTTGGTCTGCGTGTTATCAGTATGCACGTTAGAAGACTCCTTATTGTGAGCCTTCTCAGACTTATGTCTGGTTGTACCATTTAATAAGTTACCTGGTGAGAATGGTTGGTCTGCGTCACAGGAACGCACGTGTAGAAACTTATTATCTTTTTATCATCTTGTTTTGCCTGTCTGGGGGTGCAATATTACCCTTTTTAAGGTTATATTTTGAAGCTTAGTGTTATACTTGAAGCTCATTGGTTTTTGGGTATGTGTGTTTTTCTATCATCGCACAATTTATTTATTTAGCCTTGTTGCTTAAATGTACATTGTTCTTGCATTTTAATATCTTCACATTTTGCATGGAAGTACATTGTTTTTGCAATTTCCTAGCTTCACAAATTGCATGAAGGTACATTGTTCTTGCATGTTCCTATTTTTTACAAATTGCATGAATGTACATTGTTCTTGCATGTTCCTATTTTCACAAATTTGATGAGGGGGGGGGGTGTGTTATAATCTAGGAAGTAAATGGTGCATCCTCTCTGTTGCTGTCCTTGCCTTGCTGCTCAGTCTGTGTGATGTCATCGGAATGTTGAGTGTGTTTGAGTGGAAGGAGAGATCAGTTGGTGAGATGGGCTGCACAGCAGGGAGGCTGCTCCTGGTGGGGCATTGCTGGACACTGATTAAGGCCTAGCATGAACTTGTTGTGGATCCTGCTTGAAGAATAAAGCTAAGATCTTGGACCACATCTCTGGACTACCTAGCTTTCTTTCATTTGTAACACATTGCTTCTCTGATTGTCATTTGTTTTTCTCTTTTCCCTTTTTTGTGTCTTGATTACTATTTGTACAGTGTTCTAATACCCAGACAGGCCATGTTTGCGCTATATAAAACTCCATAAACAAATAAATAAATAAATATGTTAGCTGATTACTTGCACCTCTACTAACCACCTTTTCTAGATTAGCTGGATACACAGTGGAGGTGTAGCACTACCCCTCTGTCTATGACAGTATTTCCCTACTGACAGACCTTCTCTGGACATTAGATGGCAACAGCGTCCTATCCACTTAAAATGTATTGTTAGCAGAGGAATGTTGTACCATAGATGAGTGAAACAGCTGAAACACTCTGGTCAGCACACACAGGTCAATTTGTAGTGCTTTTGAGTGGCATATGTATATATATCATCACATTTCCATTAAATGTAGATATGCCCATGCATGTGTGTTTGTGTTTAAATAAAATGAGTCTACCTTGCATTTTTCAAGGACCAACCTACTTGATGCAATGTGTGATGATAATACATGTCAAAGTACAGTTTTATGGGGTAGACAAGAATGAGTAAACTTCACTATGGCTCCACCGTTCCATTTCTTAGTTTTTGTGTATCGTTAGACTCACATGTTTGTTCAATAATTTATAAAAATAGACACCGTTAATGCAGTGATATGTTCATTCTCAAGACAGAAATGTAAGACTTTAGTACTGCTGACATGGATTTGTCTGCTCCAACTTGTACTGTGGCAAATTATTATTATGATAACAGTGGGTAGACCTAACATTGTTATGAGTAACTTGATAGATGTAGTCAATACATGGGGTGGTGATTTGTTGTGCAAATGTAAGATGATACCTATTTGTTTGTGTTTCCTATAGGACTTGTGTCAAGGAGAATGATGTGCCATAGTGAATAAATGGTAGATTATGAATATAAAGTGAATGTACCAAGCACTGAGAGATATCTTGCATGAATAGGTTGTCATTAGTGTGCATATTCGCTTTAGGGATTTAGCAGTGTGAGTATGGAGAGGATAATTTAGTGATTGTGAGAGGCATAGTGTTTGTACTTACCTGTCTCCACTCTGCCTTCAATTCCCACAGTGCCTTCAGTGTGGAGCATGGAAAACACATTTTTCTTACAGGGTACCATCTTGAGGGGCCGGGGAGACCCACCACCAGCTGCCTTGGCCTCTTGATGTGCACTAGAAGTGAGGGCACACACTCTCCCCTGTAGGTCATTCGACAACTTGCAGACTGTCCTCCTGTGAGTACCTGGTGTTGGAAACAGCATTCACCTTATACACAATTCTCCCACACAGTTG
This sequence comes from Triturus cristatus, assembly GCF_964204655.1. Classification (NCBI taxonomy): domain Eukaryota; kingdom Metazoa; phylum Chordata; class Amphibia; order Caudata; family Salamandridae; genus Triturus; species Triturus cristatus. Next base: position 155,749,401 of record NC_140580.1, read on the forward strand.
TCTTCTCTGGTTCATGGTTGTTATCTTGACCAGTACTCCAAATAACTGGGGCTCAACCTTAAGCATTTCGTCAACCATCGCACTTAACTAATTTTCAGAGAATTTGAGTTGTCTTCTTCCTGACATTTTGGCACACAATGAAGATGTAGGTCTGCTGGTAGTGGTTTGTGTTGTGCATGGTAAATGACTTGTGTGGTTAGAGGAGTGTCTTTTTAGTGGAAGATTGGGAGTTGTGTTTGAGTAGATTCTCTGCCCAGACTATGCACACCTGCAGTTCATCAATCTGTGGTACCTTCTGCTGATCCTGGTTGTGGAAGTGCATGTTGGCGACCCCCTTCATAAATGCTATGCCAGCAGCCCAGAGTGTCCCTGGCGAAGCCACAGAGTCTACGTTTCACTCCAGGAAGGTGTCTAGCTCCTGTGTCAAATATTCCTCTGTGGCCTTGTCTACTAGGCGCCAATCATTGAGAAGCCAAATCTGATGCTCCCCTTGTGCCTCACGGCCTAGGTGGATGGATACTGGGGCATGGTCTGAAATACCCCGGGGAAGGATCTCTATGCCCATAGTAAGAAGCAAATTAGTTGCCGACAGTGACCTGTGGGCCCACTCCACAATGAAGCATGAAGACAGGTGCCCTTCAGAGACCCATGATAGGTTCCATTACTTGAATAAATTCTTAGGAGCCGTCCTCTCGACCCCCTCAGGAAAGCCCATGAACCCGAGGTTGTTCCTCCAGGCTCAATTCTCTGCGTCCTACGCCTGGATTTCCAGGCCCTGGGACGACATGGTTAGGCGAGCCACCTCCGCCTTCAAGTTTGACACAGAGTCCTCCAAGTCCAAAATACGACCCTCGGTGCAAGCGACACACTCCGAGAGAGTGGAGATCTTGGCAAAGAAGCCTGACATCCACTCCAACCTCCCAACCGTGGACTCCAAGGCTGAACGGGAGGCCTGGACAGCAAGAAGAATATCTGCAATGTTAGGCTGTCCCACCTGCCGGGGGGGTGTACCGGTCGAGTATTATTTGCCCAGGGGTGCTGAGAGGCTGTAGATTTGTAGATTTTCAATTGCGTCTGTGCAGGATGGGGTCCGTCGCACCCAATGATGGATCTGGAGTGTCACACAGTCACTGGGAGCCGGACGGTGAAGTTCACTGATCCACCTCCTTGAAGAGGCTACATCTGTGTGGAGGGGAGACAGCCACGACACAGAAGCAGGCCACCAAGGAGCAGTGAATGCCAAGGATGATGAGATAGAGGGGAGATCCCGACCCGCTTGCACAGGAAAGGGCCAATTCTGGGCAGCCAGACCCTCCACACCAGCCATGACAGCAAGGGTCCTCTTGAGTCCAGCCCTCAGTGGGGGAGCTGAAAGGAGCTCCATAGTCCCCAACCCCTCTGGGCAAGAAGAGTGGGCACAACTCACCCCTCAGGGCCTCCATCTGTCAGCCCCAGCCCCAATGAGCGGGAGCACCAGGGGTGTGTGGTGTAGGTGGGAAAAAAATAAAAAACAGGCTGAGTCTACCTGGGCCAGTCTGATCCCCTTAACCTGTTAAATACAGGGGCAGGAGAGATGCCAGATGCAGCTGTCACCACCTCCAGGGCCAGGCCCACAAAGTGCAGCAAGAGATAGGGCACTCCTAACCCATTTAACAGAGGCTCTGCCCTGCGGGGCTGTGCTGCACAGCATAGTGCTCAACCAGGGGCCTGCAACGCGGTGCCCACCAAGCAGGCCATCTCCTACCTTTGCGGGCTGTCCTACTGATCCCAGGCGGGGCAGCAGTAAGCACGTCCCAGCGGGTCAAAACCCACATGTTGGTTTTGGGTCACACTTCCCGCCACAGGGAGCAGGGAGCAGCACGGTGGGGGCCCAAGACTTGTTGCCCCTACTCCTGCAACCTTGTGAGCATTAACACTTCAGGGATGGGCCTGGAGGCAGGGCTCGGCCACTGCTGATGTGCACCAGGCCGCACTCCAAGCCATAAGCTTCTCCGCCCTCTAACACAGCCAAAAGAAGAAGGAGGAAAGCAGCCACACGTCTCAAAATAGTGAAGAAGTGAGCCGTCTCCTGGGGGAGAAAGCTAGCAGGATGTGGACTGAGTCTCATCCGGAGAGCAGAGAGCTGACGAAGGGGTGCACACCATCTTGGCCCATCAGACTGTCACCTGCATATTAAACATTCATGTACCCTTGCCATGAGTAGCCGACTGCTTCTGAGACTGGTATCCTAACTTTTTTATTTTAGCCCGAGTGTCACGTTTTTCTAGTTGCTGCAGAGGCCTAGGCCATTCCCCTAGGAACGCCTATTCTGTGACCTTACCTAGAGTGGAGCATGAAGCATTCCCTCGTGGTGAGCATTGGACTACTGTTCCTGTTCTTCGTGCACCAGATAAAGCAGTGGTAGCAGAGTACCCCATTTTGTGAATTTTTAATGTGATCAAACCTTTTGTGTAACCATGGTTTGGTCTACTGAACCCTCTGGTGTAAACTTCCACTGTCATGTGATCCCTAGAACCTTGCACTGTCTGTGTGTGTTGGGTGAGTGTATTTACAGTGTGTAGCATATGTATACTAGTAGAACTTTGTTTGTGGTATTAGTTTGAGTCCTGGAACCAGTGAGATCCAGTTTGAATGCCCCTAGTTTACAATGACACAAGATGTACGATAAGGACAGTTTCCCCAGACAGTGGAAATGTATGACCTGCATTCCAGTGGCTGGAAGGTAGAGACCCAGACCCTGAAGTGAGGAAGGACGGAGACAGGGTTCCCCTTAGAAATTCAATGAGTACTTAATAGCAAAGGGCCTTATATTATTTACTTCTGAGCACTGCTATTTGGTAGATAGTAGGAGTGATGGGTGGGACTGAAGTCACTCTTGTTCAAGGGAAGGAAGTTTCTAGGCCGAGCCTTGCCTTTTGTCAGTCCCTGATTAGTGCTTCAGGGAGGCTGATGACCGCCACATGAAGATCTCACACTTCACTGTGCTCTTGTTTTTTATATTCCTTCTTGGAGCCAGCACCATTGCTACATGCTGTGAGAACCACCACCAAGTCTGTATGTGCACAGCAGGCATAAAAGTACATTTCAAAATTAACCCTGTCTGGAAAATATTGAAGTGGGATCCAAACTACCCTACTTCTTCCAGTATAAAGTTCTTCTTGACCCAGGAAGGAAGTGCTCTACAGAGCACTCAAAGAGCTGCTGTGTGATGTGACTAGGATTGGTGTCTGCATGAAAATCAATCTCCCAAGATGTACATCTTGTGATAATTGCACCACTTGTTGGGTAAGCTGAAGGTCTGTCTAGCACCTAGAAACCACCCTTCATGTTCAGAGAGGGAAGTAGAATCCCTGCCATTGTAGGAGGAGAGACAGCCCAGAAGGGGAAGCCAGTTGTGTTCCCAGCGTGAGGAGCACTAGAAGGTGATAATTGCCCTTGAAAGTGAAGCTGGAGCTCATACATGTTGTGAGGGGTCTCACTGACTCCCTTCAAAGAAACTGCAGTGGACCTCAACGCAAAATCAAGTTAAGTTGTCATCCTGTGTTTTCCGGACTCTCTGTGATGCCTGAAGGACTGGTGGTGGTACTCACCAGTGAATCCAATAGAGGAGCTGCCTTCACTGTGAAAGTCAATCCTGGCCTGGAGTATTCACCTACTTAAGAACCACTCTTCATGTGAGTTCACCCTGGAGTTCCCAACTGCCTACAAGCTCCAGGAAGCTGTTGGCATGGAAGCTACATGTGTCAACATGGATAAATGCTAAAACGATCTGCTTGCTGCTCCTTTGCCACAGATCCCAAGGGACACGACCACTGATAGTGTCTGGTAGAGGCGTGCCACATGTGCAAGGGGACTACAACAGTATGAGCAGGTAGCAGGGACTCACAAGATAGACTAAGGGAGACAAACAGACCGTGTTCTTTAACACGAAGAATTAATGTTTTCTAAGGGATCCCTTTAATTTGGGCACAAACTAGTGAACTGAACTGTGAGCTACTCCGTCCAAGGGAGGAGAGACTTAATCAATTGCAGCTGTGCCTTATCTTTGCCTATGACTACACTACAGTACAAGGTCTAGAGACATGATAACTTTTCCTAGAATAGAGAGCTATGGTGGGTGGGCCATTTAACTAGGCATCACAATTGGATTTGGGACTGTGCAGTGGAGCACCATTGGATTGTGCTGTGTTGCATTTTCCTGTGATAAAAAAGTACTATTTTAAATAAGATAAGCCCTGGGCTGGACAATGCATGTATAATGTTTGTTGTTTGTTGATTACTGAGCCCTTTCCCCTACCCCACACCTCCCTTAGAAATATTTTGCTTCTCACCCTCGCTACCCTGAGAGTCAAGAGTGGCAAGGATTGCTCATGGCCTAGTTTACAGAGCCATAGTAGGGCTGACCCCAGGACACCAGTTGCTACCAACCTCAGCAAACACCCCTGGCATCCAGTATCCCTTGTCTGAACTATGGCTGCCCACGAACACAGTCTGACATCGGGAAAATCAAATATATTTTAATGTGCCTGAGCATGGTCTTTTTTCACAACTACCCTCGGTTTGACCTGCACCTGGGATTCAAGTAGTTTCTGTTTTACCGTTGTATGACCAGTGTGTCCGTTTTTTTCCTGTAGGGCTGTTCTTTGCTTGTGACAGGATAGATTTGTGACTGAGAAACATCATCTCCCAATCCATTACCCCCTCGTGGGTCCTCCCCGTCCCAGTCCTTACAACGTGAGGCAGTCCTGCCTCCACCCAGCCAATCACAACGCCAGTATTCAAAAGCTTACATAAGCCCCTCCCACCTACCGCCATTCCTGTTTTTTTCTGCTCCTACGGCGGTCGGAACGCTGGTACTCCCGGTTCCTGTTTCTGTTTCGGATTTTCTTTAGGACGGTGCCATGAGTGTTTCATTTGCAGTTTTATGCTTCTGCATTATTTACTGTGTGTTTTTCATGTGAGTATTTCAATTGCAGTTTTATACATCTGCATTGTTTACTGTGTGATTTTCTCTCGGCGCAGCCACTCCGGTCCCCCGGTCGGCCACGCTCCTGTTCTGGGGTCAGGGACGCTCCCCGTTTATGTGCTGGGCTGGCGCGGGGAGTTTTTGTGGTGTACTGGCCCGGGTCATTCCAGTGCTGTGGCTCTAGTGCAGCATCTGGCCCCCGCGGCCTTGGTCTTTTGACCTGGGGCTCTGGGTGGTGTCTACAGGGCTGCCCTTTTTATCTTTCATTTCACCAGTCTCACGTTGCGTGATTTGGTGATTGTGGGCAGTGTTACTTTGAGGTTGCTGGGCACTTCCTTTGTTGTGTGGTGAGTTCCTGTTTGGTTTGCTCTGGTTTGCTCACCATGTGTGAAGGGGCTTCTTCATCTGTGCCTGCTTGGGCTATTTCCATGCCGCATAGTTTCCTGGTTCTGCAGGTGGATGACGTTTTGCGGATTCTGGGGCTGCGCTGTATACTGTAACAGGGTTCGAACCCTGCCCATGCTGTCATATTGCCCTGAGGTGGTAATGTTTCAATCAGTGCTTTTACACAGTTGATAATTTCGGCTGTTCAGTCTGCGCTGCCGGAGCCTGCGGTGCGTTGTCCTGAGGATGATGTTAGGGACTTGGACGATTCCCCTTTGGTTGGTACATCCCGGGCATGGTTTTTTCTGTTGTGCTGGGCTTTATTCAGGTGATGCTGGGTTTTGGACCTAAATCCCTGGCTGTTGTGGGGTTTTTCCACACAGTATGGTTCCTCTGTGGTGGTTGATCTTCCCTTCCATAATGTCCTGTTGGATATCCTGACTGATGCATGGCTTACGGCAGTTGCGCAGGGCATTCCGCATTTTCTGGGTTAGCGGTTTCACCTGGCGGATTTTGTTTCAGACTTTCCTGCATTTCCATATGCTGCTTCTCTTTTTGGGGTGTGTACTGGCTCTTGATCGGCCTGTGCTTCGCTGGTCCTTCTCATGGGTTGTGTGGAGTTGTTTGGCTGTTTACCGGTTCTGGTACACCTTCCTTCTTGTCTTGGCTCGGTGGGTTGAGTCTTCTCCTCCGCTGTCGTGAAACTGGCGCCTTGGTCCATTGTCTATTTTTCTGTGGCTCCTTGGCTTTTTGGCTCCCTCTACTGACAGTCTCACTGGTGTTGCTCTGTTTTCCTCTCAGCCCTTTCATGGCCGGGTGGGAGGGGGGGCTGTGTTCCATTTGGTTCCCGGCCTCTGATGCGCCTGAGACTGCCCCTGGGGGTTGGTCGGCCGGGGCTTTGGGTATTATTGTTCCCTGGAGGGGTCTCTGTGACCTGGTGGTTGCGGTTGCCTCTCTTCTTCATTGGGTCTGTGTTCCACTCCTGGTGTTCGTCTGGTAGTGGGTTCACTGTCTCCGTTGCTGTTGTTGTTGCGGTTTTGGGGGCTCGGATCCATTGTTCCTGGCTTGTTGGTCCAGTCTGCTTTCTGACTGGTGGGTCCTGTCGGTCTTCGCTCTTGGTTGCCGGATTCCTCTCCAGGGCCGTCCCCCTTTTGGGCTGTTTTCACGGTTGCTGCGTTGTCCTTTGGCCCGTGTTACGTTTTTCCTTCTTCTGTGGGTGTCAGCCTGTTTTTGTCTCTGGGCACTGTTGTGCTGGTTCCGGTGGCGGAGCTGGGCCTGGGTTCCTCTTCCTCTCTGTTCCTGTTCCTGGCGCCCGTTGGTTCCTTTCAGCACGTTTCTGTGTCCCGGGGCTTCGTATGGGTTGGTGCTGCTGGGCGGTTGTTCCTTTTGCGGTCTGTCCTTTCCCTCTTCCTGGTGGGTGTTTTTTTTTTGGCTTCCCTGGATTTGGGAGTTGACTGTTTTTCACGTTCCATCCATCCGGCTGGACCGCGGTTCCTGCGGTTTGCTGTGGATGGGTTCCTTTACCTGTTTTCGTATGTTGCCTTTCGGCCTCTCTCCTGCTCCCCAGGTTTTTCCGCGGTGCTGGCTCATGCTGTGCGGGTTTTTGCTGAATGGCTATTCCACCCTGCAAGCACCTGTTCTTCTGTTCTTAGAAGTTGCACAGGGTCCGGCCTGCTCGGTACCTGGATGGGAGACCGCCTGGGATGGCCAGGTGCTGTAGGTTTTTCCATATGTGGATTTTGTCCGGTTTCTGCTTCCACCCTCGTTGTGGCTATTCTGGTGATGGTGGCGTTGATGGCCTTGTTCCGGTTTCTGGGGCTCGTATTGGTTCTGGCCATTTCTCATCTGGTTCCTGTCCTGGGCCTTCGGTTTTTCGGGGCCTGTTCGTCGCTTTGCAGGGGGCTGTTTTCTCCCTCCGGCTCGGTTCTCTTCCCTGTTGACTCTTTTACGGGTCCTGCTGGGTCGCCGCCCTTCTACCCGGTTTGGGGTTGGTTGTGGGTCCGGAGGGTGTTGGCTGCCTCCACAGCTGTGGTTCCTTGGGCTTACCTGCTCCTCCTGTCCTTGGTGTTTCTTCTGCTTGACTCCTTTGGTCCTTTTCCATGCAGCTTACGTGGCTCTGGTTCCTCTCTCCCCTGTTCTGGTTCCTGCTTTGGACTGGTGGCTTTGCTCTCCCAACCTGGTGTATGGGGTGCGTTTTCAGCTCCCTTCTCTACTCGGACGCCTGTCCTTGGGGTTGGGGGCCACGTTGGGGTCCTTGGTGGCCAACGAGTCTTTTGATTCGTGCGGCATTCAGGTGGCTCATTGTTGCTTGGGCCTTCCTGGGGGGACCAGTTGCATGTCTCTGTTCCTGCTGGCTTCTGTGTTTTGTTCCCACGTGGCTGTGGCTGCTTGGTATGTCTTGTGCCTCTGGTGGCACTGGCTCCCACGGCTCTCTCTGGACGGTGTCTCCTCTGTTGGCTTTGAGTTTCTGTTCGCGTACGTCTGCGTTTTTGTTCGTAGGCGCAGCTTGGGCCATTCTTCCCGTCCTCTGTTTTGTGCCATCTGGTGCTCGCTTCGGCGGCACATTTTCTTTGTTTGGTTCGATTTGGTGTGGATTTGCATTGCCCCTGTGCATTTCCTTGGGCCTTCGGGCTTTCTGTGTGCCTTCCCTCCTATTTTCTCCTCCCGAATAATCGGGGGATGTAAGGGGGGTGTAGGTGCCTGTATTGTTGGCCTCGCTGTCTTTGGTTTCAGCTCCTGCTGCTGCTGGCGGGGGACGGGTTTGGCCGGCCTCCCTTGACTCCAGTTCCACTTTTGGGTCTGCAGCTGGTTTTTGCCCTGTCTTTGTCGCTTGCTTCTGACGTCCTGGCTCTTGTGCGGCTGTCGTTGGAGTCTTTGGGCTGTTCCTCTGTGGTGGCTCGTGACATCCATTTGTTGCGTCGGCCTTCGACCCTTGGGTGCTATGGTCGTCATAGGGGTTCTTTTGTCTCTTAGTTTTCTTCCCATTGGGTAGATCCTGTGCTGGGGGATCTTGCTTCTGTGTTGGATTTTCTCAGGGATGGTTGTTTTTACAGAGCCTTACCCCTTCCGCTTTGCCTGCTCAGTGGACAGCGGTTCATGCTTGTCGGGGTCCTGGGGCCTCCATGGTGGTTTTCGCCCCTTTAGTGAGTCGGTTTCTTCTGAGCTTTCGGCTTCGTCAGCCGGTCTCTCCATTGCTCGTGCCTTCTTGGGTTTTGCCTGCTGTTTTGGGGGGGTCTGCTGTTGCCTCCATTTAAGCCCTTGCTGGTAGCAGACTTGTTATGGTTGTCCACTGCGGTGATTTATTTTGCTGGCCCCCTCCTCCGCTCGTCGGTTGGGTGTGTTGGGTGCATTGCTCGTTTCCTTTCCCTATTGGAAGTTCCTGCCGGATCGGGTTGTTTTGCGGCTTGTTCTGGCCTTTCTGCCTTTGGTTTCTTCCCATTTCCTTTGGCAGCTCGAGGTGTTTCTTCCTGGTTTGCCTGCTGGGGGGGTCCCTTGTTCCCCCTTCCTTGGTTGTTCGCTGGACTCTCCAGTTTTCCCTCCATCATTCCCTGGCATTTTCAGTTTACTCCTGCCCTGTTTGTCTCCTGTGGGGGTGTGACTCGGGGGATGTGGGTTTCCGATTCTACAGTTGGTCGGTGGGTGCGTTTGGCGGTCTGCCTGCCTTTTCAGTCCTTTGGTTCTGCCTCCTCCGTCTCTGATGCTGGGTCGTTCGACGCGTTCTGCTTCCTGGGCTGGGACGGCGGGGGTTTCTATCCAGGAGTTTGTTGGGCGGCCACCTGGATGTCCCTTCACGTATTTGTGCTGCATTATCGGCTTGATGTTTTTACATGCCTCTGCTGGCTGTTTGTCTGTTGGCGTCTTGAGCGCTGCTGTTCATTGATCTTTCAAAATTTGTTCTTTGCATGGATCCCTGGTGTCCTGCGTTTTTTATTGGTTCTCTGCTTGTGAGTTGCTCACGTTGTAAGGACTGGGATGGGGAGGACCCATGAGGGGGTAATGTCTTGTTACTTACCGGTAATCTTCACTACCCCCATTAGGGTCCTCCCCGTCCCAGTCCTCTACCCTCCCGCCCTCCCGCTGTGTTTGTGTCAGAGTCTTGTTGATAACAGGCATGGCGGTAGGTGGAAGGGGCTTATGTGAGCTTTTGAATACTGGCGTTGTAATTGGCTGGGTAGAGGTAGGACTGCCTCACGTTGTAAGAACTGGATCGGGGAGGACCCTAATCGGGATAATGAAGATTACCGGTGAGTAACAAGACATTAACTCCCAAGTGCCTGGCTACTTGAAGGGTAGTTAGTTTCTACAGAATAAGTTTGTCTTTCAGTGAATTGTAGGTGAATCTGTGTCACACAGATGTATATAATGTTATTAGAGCACTCAGCCGTATATGGTTATAATCCTCAATGGTAAGCCAAATGGTAGAGTCTTGCTGCCCAAATCCGACATGATCTACGGCTCACAAGTTTGAATGTTGGTAGGGAGAGTCAAACGTTCATCCTTCCAGCATCGATGGGTTGAGGACAGTCCCATTTCGTAACAGCGATGCCTTGTATTTACAGTGCTTAGAACCAGCAAAACAATTAGGTATTGAATGATAAATTCAAATCGATCCTAAAAGAGAGTATTATTCTCAGAATGTAATAATGTGCAATTAGTTGAAACAGTGCAGGTGAAGTTTCGCACCTCCTGGGGGTGGGCAAAAACACCATAGAGAAGGCTAAAGGGAATCTGCAAGCGCTACTTTTTTCCATGTATCATTTAATTCATCAATCTCCCCTTATAATTTTCAAACCAGGAAGGCAGCATCCTGAGTGAACTACGGTACACAATGTGCTTCCTACTTTTGTACTTGCTTTGCAGCAAATGAGAGGCGAAGATTGTTCCAGAAAGAACAAGTCTAGATACTTGAGCATCTGGGAAGCTATAACAAGAGAGGAAGGACTGCACTGACTGCAGCATCTGCGCAGTATTTGTTGAATATATTTATCTTGTCTGGAAGTTCTGGCCCAGTTGAAGCGACAAGCCACACGCATGGTTGAGGGAAATGCCAAGATAAGGCGCTGTTGTTGTTGGCGTGCATGTTTAACATGTACTTGAGACATTATTGATAATTATGGGTTGTTTTCAATGAGAATACATTGGTGATTCTAAATTGCAATTCTGCAAACTATAGTTGGCATGATGACAAGGTATGCAAATATGAGATAATTTTTTTCTCAGACATTGTACTATTTAATGCTGCTTTAATAAAGCGCAACATCTGACAATGAGACAGTTGGCTGCTTCGGTTAGCAAAGTATCATCGGCTGTTTCTGGGTTTCCCTGTGCGGAGCAGCATGGCGAGTTTTCTTACCACTTCCATCACCTCTTTAAGTAAACTAAGTGGAATGTTTCTTTAATCGAATATTTATTTATTTACCTATTGTTTTTAGGTGGTGCAAACACTGTCTAAGCCTGTTAGAGTGCTTTATAATTCTAGAATTAAAATAATAATGTAACAATGAAAGGCGTATACACACATCTAATATATATATATATAGTCACAAAAAAAACAAAGCTTACAGGGGTGTTATAGTCAAGGGTGGGCGGAGCTCGCGGAGTCTCACTCTTCAGAATACCGCGGAGTTAGCAAAAAACTCTGTTGAATTCATTGGAGTTCCCCTGGCAGGCGGAGTATTGCTCAGCCGCACACACACGATCCACATACGACAAAATTAACAGCTGACCATGTTACAGCTATTGTCATGATGGCCTTAAAGTTGCATTATCAAGGCTGACATATTGGCAGATCCAATATCATCACATTTAGAAATTAACAGCAGTTGTGATGTGTATATAGGCAGGCACCACGTGAGGCTAGGTTAGTAGAGCAAAATGCAACCTGATCCTGCCCAGACAAACAAGAAGCAACAAACTAAAGGCTCGAGCCGAGTGAGGCGTGTCTATGAAATGCACAAGCAGTGATTTTAGATGGTTTGTAAAAAAAAAACCTCCTCTCCCTTCCCCAGTCCCCCAAAAACCTCTACCAATGCCCCATACCTGCTGGGCTCCCCGCTTCTCCCATCTGTTCATGTGGATCCGGGGTGGGCCCCAGGCGGCTCTCTGCAGTTTGGGATCTCATTGCTGACGGTATCCCGGGAATCCTAGGGTGTGCATGGGTCGGTCATTTAGGGCTCCTGTCTGGAAAGCAGCCTCAGGTCCTCAAACTGGGGGGTGTATTGGCTCTGAACGGAAGCAGGGCAGCTTCCAGTTTTTAAAGGGTGGGCATGGCGACTTCCGATCATCAACGTTTTCCCTCCCCTTAGCGCGCACTCCACAAATCCTCACCTCTGGTGTCCATACAGCTTTAAGGACCTTCCCCTACATACAAAGAACGTTCCTTGCTGCTCAAAAAAAGCCCAACCCTTAAAAAGACAGTGACTGGCATAATCAAAACCTGTGAATCCAACGCAAATTGCCTTTAATTAAAGGTGTATTTTAAATCACAAAAGCGACCCTTGTGTCCCTGTGAACCGGGTAAGTACAAAGTACTACAAACAACATTCCCAAGGAACTCATTTGAAGATATTCATCTGTTAAATACAACATCAATGGTTGCTTTTGAGTCAATCTCGCACATGTAAGTAAAGAACAATAAAAAATGAAGATAAAGTAAGACCAAATCAATGATAATCACAATAAGACCACACAAGACCTATTTTCTTTTTGAGATCTACCAAGCCTCAGCAGAGGTCTTTATTTAATATACACTATTTAAATCACATATAAAAATATTTTATATATACAAAATACCTTTCTTTCTTACATTCGTAGTGCAAAGTGAGCCCCAGTGAAAAAACCATAACCTTTTATAATGTGACCAAACAAGAAAAAACAAGAGTGTAGAAGGTTATTGGAAAATTATAAGGACAGATTATATACAATATGCAGTAATTTAGTCAAGGCTGTCTCTTATTTTGTTGTCGACGGCGTTTCAACCCACTTTTAAATACCGGGTCTCATCAGGACTGTATTTCTGGGGACAGTGTAGAACATACAATCGTCCGTATCGGATCCAGTATGTGTAAAGATGTGGCGGATGAAAAATTACATCCAAACTTGGGCTTCTATTCCTCCAAGAATAGGGATCAAGTCATACATCCAATATTTAAGGAGAATCGTAAGATATTCAGAGTCTCTAGGGTATTCTTAACTCCTATTTCAACACTTATATTATAATTCCGAGAGAGAAGAACAAATCTTCTTCTTTCAGTGATGACGCTGCTGAATGCGAGTGCAGCGGCGCTCACCCATTAGTAACCGCTAGTTCGGTACGTATTTAATCCGTGTAGTGTCCGTGGCGGAATCAATCTTGCGATTATTACACTTTATGGGACACTCTGGGACCTCTTTATCACACCATTGGGGCCAGGGTACATCTACAATGACCCCATTATTCAGCACTTTGCATGGAAATTTTCAACCAAATGACTATTTCCCGATACATAAAATGATTGGATGCAACTTCCCAGTCAAGTTTCAGCCATCAAATCAGGGCCCTGATGTGGTGTGTGGAGCTGCAAATTCATGCGGGTGGATTCACAGAGTGTCAGCATTCCTAGATATCCAACTTTTGATTTTGGTTAATACCTGTAAAACTACTGAACGGGAGTGAACCAAATCACAAAAAGCACACTTTCTGGACCAAGAGCTAGCTGGCAAATCTGGTGTAATTGTGTTAAGCGGTTTGGGCTGCAATCATATTAAAAAACTCTATGGGAATTAACATGGGGAAAACACGTTTTGGGACCCCTTCTTTTTCTTGGCCTCCGGTTCACAGATCACACTGAAACTTTCCAGACAGAAGCTAAAGTGAGAATCAAACTCTTTTGGAAAATTTCTAAGAAGATTCATCAAAGATATGAGCAAGTCAAAAAACATCTATGGAAACTAGAGCCTAAGTATAACTACAAACAAAATTTAAAGTCCTGAGCCAGTCACAGAAGCAATAACGTAATCAGTTTTCTCAAGCCCTTTTCATGATGGTGTATTCAATTTTCATATAGATCAAAATACAATGTGCTTCACCCCTTCAACATAACAGGTAGCCACAAGTTGAGCCAACACGTGTTTCATCTATATGCACATAGCCTCAGACTTCATCAGGGCTACAACAAAATTATGCACAAATTACTTTTTGAATACCTGTACAACAAACAAGACCATCACCAGCTAAATGCAAAAAAAAGAAAACACCGCATGAAAAGTCCACCATAAATACCAATATAGTGAAGGCAAATAGGTTAGACCTTAACTAAGATATTAGTGAAGAGGCCGGTCGAATCACAACAACTTTATACACCCAAAAGTGTGGTACCATCGTAAGACGTTTCGTGTAAAGATCAAGAAAAAAAGGGGGGGGGGGAAATAACATACACAGGAAAAAGAATAATATAGTGTATCCATAAACTCAAAAAACCTATAAAAACGTGAGTATAGAGAATCCAAGAAATCCAAGAAATGAGTTGGAAGCTCACCACAGAACTCAAGTATCTGGTGAAGCAACTATATATATGATACTCGCAAATTCAGCCACACTTCTCAAATGTTGACATCTCAAATACCGCAAAAAAACCTATAATCTGACCAACAAGCATGAAAATATATATGTGAGTATTAGATGTCCCATTTACAATTGGATCAAAGATGCGGTCACTTATTAAACACACTCTTTGAGTATATAAATAATACAATAAGAAACTCACCATTAAAATGCAAGCATTAAGTGCATCAATGCGACCTCCAAATTGGAGAAAAAACTATCTTCAAAACTGCAATAGGTGAACTATAAGGAATAATAAATAATAACATGCTACTAAAACTATTCCAATCTTAGTAACTTGAAACACTTAGCTAAGAATAAAGCCCGAATACATCAAATGGTAACACATAACCAAATGTCCCATTCTCCGAAACCATAAGAAGTAACCCCTTATTATAAACGGAAATGAGAACCATATTACCTAGCTCCTAAGACATGGTATATCAAATGGTAAAGAATATCTAATATTTAAAAGCACTATTGTACTATTCGACTTACCTATAGTGTAAGTAAAACGAAGCGAAGAGTACTCCTTTCCGTATCAGAATTCCGGCGTGTTACATAGGCGTCATCTTGGATTAGTCATTTAAGCTAAGCTCTAATAGTAGACACTGAAGACGGACTATTCAATATGCTCAGCCATCAAACAGAAAGTATGTACACCATATTAGAGTGGAAAAAAACTATTACGATAATCAGTAATAGGGGACTGATTAAGTATTTAAAAGAATAAGTAAGCATAACTCTTACAAATTCAGACATTATGATCAAGTATTCTTGTATTTTCCTAAACCGAATTGCCAATGATATAATAAACTACACAACGATTTATTAGTGAAATGGTCCACTCTTCAGTGAACTGGGCCATCAACATAGTGCTCTGTGTGTCATCTAAGACTGTATAGATTAGAAAGAAAGTGAAGAATGATAAAGGAAAAGTGGCAATGTAATAAAATATAAAAGAATAGAACGTATAGTATAGAAAATTATATAGGGAAATTAAACAAAGATAAAAAGGAAGAAAGTGGGGGAAATGAGATGAAAGAGGATTTAATTCATACACCGACGACTTATTGGGTGAAATGGTCCACTCTTCAGTGAACTGGGCCATCAACACAGTGCTCTATGTGTCATCTAAGACTGTATAGATTTATTTTAATTGTTATTATGATAGTGGCTATATAATGAAAAACAAGATATATATTATAAAGAGAAAATTATCGCAAGTCAATATATTTGGGAAATTACCCACATGTAAATGAGATAAGACCAAGTACGTTCAGCAAGATACACCATGAGTATCAATAATATGCCACACTTCGTCTTGCAATGTAAAATTTTACACTAATACCAAAACCAAAACGGAATATTCAAAAAACTCCTCAGGCAATAATCAGAGTTCAGTGGTGAGCTTACACAGGCATCCAGATTAACTAATCTATAAATTACAGCAACCAAAATTCTGTGTGAGGGTGAATTATAGGCAAATCGTATCCTAGCGGACCAAGAGACCGTCCCATACGAATAATCAGTGATGTTCCCAGTTTCTTAGTCAGGAAAGCAGTTGTGCAGACCATAAATGGAAAAAGTATTCTTATAAAAGTCGAAACCGAGGAAGCGGTGTGCATATAAACAAATCCTCATAGGTTCAATCTGAGAACAATTAAAAAAAAAAAATTAATATTCGTTGCCATGAAAAGGGGGAGTGACAGACAGCACACATGTGTCATGCAGAATACAAACATTAGCTCATCAGAAACTGACAGGACATATCAATGTTCCTTATAAGTAAATCTGAATATACGTATTAACTTATTGGGGGACCCATCCGGAAACCCCCCATTGTGTCACGAGATCAATAATCATAAATTTGTACAATTTGTGTCAAAAATCATGTACAGTATTAACTTAGTGACAGTGGTACTAAAACGTAACAGACCCAACCACGCTTCTCATCTTAGTACAGTATAACATGTTGTGAACCAACATTACAATTCTATTGTCCTACGCATCTAAAATGCAGACATTAATTTCTAAGGGGTCCCGAAGAGAATCTCACTTATTCTAGGCAGCAGGTATCATCATACATGTAGAATGAAGCCCCAGCATTTCAAACATACAGAAAATTAATATATGCAGTATGGTGTTACTGATTGAGAGCATATAACCGCTGACAGGATAACTACAATTTCATGTACCCAGGAAATATTGTAACTCTGAATCAATGTTGATGCCCATTTCTACTGCGTGTAATTTAAGGATCCATCGAGCTTCACATTGTCGCATTTTTAGTTCTCTATTTCCTTCTCTGCTATCATACGGCATCGCCTGAATACAATGGAAGGTAAAAAACATCTTAGTTTTTAGTTCCGTACATTCGAGGACATGTGTCACTATAGGATACCTGGCATCCTGGTTGCATAGTGCTCTAAAATGTTCAGATATGCGGTCTCTAAGGCTTTGTATGGTGCTCCCGATGTAGATTTTCTTGCACTTGCATGCGATAACATATACCACAAATTTAGTAGAGCAGTCTATATTTTGTTTCATTCGATATTTGATAGACCCATTATAGTCAAACTCAAGTTTACCATGTAGAGCTAGTTTGAACATGCTGCAATTACGACACTTATATGAACCCATATTAAGTGTGTGCAACCAAGTCAATTCTCCAGATTTAGATTTTGGATAACTAGGACTGACAATGTTATGCAATATTCAGCCCTTATGATAAATGATACCGGGGTTCTTAGTGATGTGCGTACTTAAATTAGGATCAGATGTTAACAGATACCAATGTTTTTTTAAAATATTGTAGATCTTCTGTGATCAAGGGTGAAAATTGGTGATACTTTTCACTACAGGAGTTGAATTAGTATTAGGCTTACTTTTGGTTTTCAGTATGTCGCTCCTAGGTAGTTTCAACACTCTTTTTCTGGCTCTGCATATTATGTTAGGGTCATATCCCCGGGACAAGAATCTCAATTCAATATTGTTTGCACAGTTAGTAAAATCTTCATCATTACTGCAATTTCTACGCGCCCTATAGAATTCGCCATAGGGAATAGCATTGACTTGAACTCTAGGGTGTGCACTAGTTGCGTGCAACACTGAATTGCATGACGTGCTCTTTCTGTATAGTTTACAGTTGATTCTATCATTGTCAACAAACAATTCTACATCTAGGAATACCATTTTTTCTTTGCTCGATGTCGTGGTGAAAGAAATGTTACACAAATTGTTATTCATGTAGTCAAAGAATTCCTTTAGATCCTGCTCACTCCCCATCCAGATAAGTAGGCAGTCGTCTATGTACCTGCCGTAGTACACTATATTCGTGCCACCTTGCTCCCGAAGGTCCCCAGATATGCGCCGCCTCAAACCTCCTCATAAAGAGGCAGGCAAAAGATGGTGGAAATCTGGAACCCATCGCTACTCCACAGCGTTGTTGAAACCACTCACGTTTAAATAAGAACACATTGTGTTCTAGAATCATTTGTGACATCATAATCAGCATTTCGGAATGTTCAAACAACTCCACCGGTCTTTTAGACAAAAAAGTAAGGATGTTCAGGATATGTTTCGTGTCTCTAATGTTAGAAGCTAGGTTGGTCACATAGGGTTGTAGGAATGTGTCAACAAACTCAGAGATCTTTTCCATAGGACCCCCTATTCCTGACACTATCGGCCTCCATGGTGGCATGGTGGCACTTTTATGAATTTTGGGGAGGGTGTATATACTGGGAAATCTAGCTTTGTCTACTGCAAGGTATCAATACTCGTCGTCGTTGATAAGCGCCTGAACATTTTATTTGTTTAGCTCCGTATTGATAATTCTAGTGATTTCAAATAATGGGTTGTGAGTGATATTCCTATAAAAATCTTCACTAGATAACTGACTCATTCGTTCTGCTTCATACATGGCTGTATCCATCACTATAATGTTACCTCTTTTATTGGCTTCCCTAATTGTTATCTCCATATTAGTGCTGAGTTGGTGAAGGGCTGCTCTTTCATTAAATGTAAGGTTGTTAATGAAAGGTCCGGTCCTCTTGTGTCTCAAATTGTCTTCAATTTGATCAAGTTCTTTGTTGACAATTTTGTGAAAGATCTCAACATTGTTGCCACTAGCCAGTTGTGGCACCCATCTACATTTAGTTCTTAAACCACTATCAACACAAAGATTGGTACAACACTCAAGATCCGTCAGGACTTGATGTATAGTCACAGGATCACTTTCGTTTTCGGTAATGGAGAGTAGCAATGCAGTTTCACGCACATCCTGCATAGATTGATCACCAACCACAATATCACTTACATTAGGTTTATTAAGAACCGGGTTCATGTCAAAAAACATTTTTAACTTGAGATTTCGCACAAATCTATACAAATCAATCTTTGTTTCAGACATATCACATTTAGAAGTTGGACAGAAGTTCAATCCTTTACTGAGCACTGATAACATATCATCTAATAACTCAAGTTTAGACAAATTGATCACCTGTATCCCCTCAACCCTATCTGATGTTACTGCTTGTTCTTGTTCCAAGTACGGGTGTGCATTCCTTCTCTTATCTTCTGATTTTCCTCTCCCCCTCCTCCCTCTTTTTGTCTTCCTCGTGTCTCTTCTCTTTGGCGTATATTTGACTCTGTTCCCCATACGATCCGCTGTACTTCCCGTAAAAAAGTATTACCTGGATTCATATCTAATGTACCACCAGTAGCTCCCTCCTCACTGTTGATAGAAAAGTTACTAGAAGATGCAGTGCTGGGCCCTGACTGTAAGGAGGATTTACTCTCTACCCGCTGTAAGTCATGTTTGATAAAGTTGTCAAATCGCTTAGCGAAAGTGAAGACCCTGCCACTAGCGTAATCAATCTCGTCTCGTTTGAGTTTGCGGGCCTTCCTTTCGTTGATGTCCCCTTCAAACCTACCGAGGACTTCCTCCAAGATCACATAATTCTTTTGAGTAACCTCTACCAAGTTGAGCTCTTGAATCTTTTTTTCTAGTGTGTCTACCTCCTTTACGGCTGCTAGTACTTTTTTATCAGTATTTTCTATCAAGATCTTCATCAATTTCATTGAGTTACTAGTTAATTCTTTTTCCCATGTTAAAAGCAAATCCTCCTCTAAATCATCAAAGGTAGAAAAAATAGTTGAAAGCAAACCTCTCGGTACACTTTCCAATCTCTGATACTCTTTCAGGATAGCCCCGTCCCACCATTTTGCTATTTCAGTCTTTATTATCCTTTCTAACCCGATAAATTTAGCTTTTAGGCCTTCATTGGGTTTATTCGTTCCTTGAGTCACAGCTTTGTTAATTGGACCCCCAGCATGCAAGTTCTTAAAGAGATCTTCCGCAACCTTGCTTCTTTCACTTCTTGAGCACATAATGGGAGTTATTATTATGTTCAAATACCTCATTGGTTAATCACAACACCTGCTACAACCCCTAAATAAACAACAAAGCGATAGGAGGGCAGTAGGGGTATGTAGGCTGCGCACGGTGATGCTACTATATATTAATATGTATATATATATATATATATATATATATATAGATATAGAGATATATATATATATTCACTGAAAAAAACATAGGTTTTAGGGAAAGTTATAGTTGGACATTTCACTCGTACAAAAACAGTGAAATTCCCCCGTTATAGTTAGTTCAGCTAACTATAACTCGCGCCCCCGCAATGCACTGCTGATGACGTCACATATTACATCACTCATGACATGGTCAGTGACGTCACTGATGACATCACAGACGACATCTCAAATGACATCACTGATGACGTCACAGATGACATCATCCAGTGAGTGTCTGTTTCTGTAAAGTTGAAATATGTTTAATATATATAGGGAAAGGCGCATTGAAGAATGAGTGGGTGTATAAGTGTCTGAATGGTTGATTTAGTAGGTGCGTGACTGACTCTATAAGTGAGTGATTAAATTTATCTTACTGAATGCATGGGTTACTGACTAAACTGTGTGAATGTCTGTATCTGTCTGTCTGTTGGTGTGTAAGCGGCTGCATGGGTTTATGAATAGCTACATGAGTGTCTATATGAGTTATTGATTGGTTGTCTGACCATCTGTATCGGTGCCTGAGTGTTTGTGTGGGTGGGCTGTGTGTGACTCTGTGCATAGATGAGTGAGTTGGTGATTCACTGGGTGCATGGTTTCAAGAGTGCATCTGTGATGGACGGTATGGGTGAGTGAGTGTGTATATGGGTGTGTTAGTGAGTGAATGTATATCTCAGTAATACATGTGTGAGTAACTACATATGTGAAAGGCAGTATATATGTGTGTTAGAGTATATAAATTGCTATAAGTGAGAAAGTGTGATTATGAGAGTAGCTGTATGGATGAGTGTGTGCTTCTATCAGTGATTGTATAAGAGCATAAGAATGTGCTAGTATTTGTAAGAAAGTGATCTGATGTGTGTATAACTGTATAGGTGAGTAAATGGGAGAGGGTGATTATTTATCTGCATGACTGACTAGGTGTGTGAGTACCTCTATGTATGAGTGGTGGTGTGTGAGTGTCTATATAGATGTATGAGTGCATAGGATAGTCCTGTACTGAGTGACCATAAGTATGAGTGATTGTACGGGTGAGTGAGTGGATGTGTGTGTGGACCTAAGAATCAGTGAGTGGGTATGTAGTTATTGGTGTTGGAGTGTCATTGGTTTTGAGAATGGCCGTCTGTAATTTAGAGTGGGTGTATCAAAGGCTATATTAGGGTAGGAGAAGATGCATCAATTTATCACATGATGATGTCATCAGTGATGTCATCAGTGATGTCATTTGAGATGTCATCAGTGATGTCATCAGTGATGTCACTGACGATGTCATGAGTGATGTAATATGTGACGTCATCAGCAGTGCATTGCGGGGGCGCGAGTTATAGTTAGCTGAACTAACTATAATAGGGGAATTTTACTGGTTTTGTACGAGTGAAATGTCCACCTAACTATAACTTTCCCTAAAACCTATGTTTTTTTCAGTGAATTTCTAAGGTTTTTTAAATGCTAATTTCTAACTATAACGTGCCTGAAACCTATGTTTTTTTCAGTGAATTTCAAAGGTTTTTTTAAATGCTAATTCCTACTTATAATGCCCCTGAAACCTATGGTTTTTTCAGTGAATTTCAAAGGTTTTTTAAATGCTAATTCCTAACTATAATGTGCCTGAAACCTATGTTTGTTTCAGTAAATTTCAAAGGTTTTTTAAATGCTAATTCCTAACTATAACGCCCCTGAAACCTATGGTTTTTTCAGTGTATTTCAAAGGTTTTTTAAATGCTAATTCCTAACTATAACATATCTGAAACCTATGGTTTTTTCAGTGATTTTCAAAGGTTTTTTAAATGATAATTTTTAAATATATTAATTGTTATATTTAGCCTTTTATACTGTTTTTCTACATTTTTTAAACTATTTATTTTTACATATTTTATTTTTTAAATTACATTACATGTTTTTAATATAAAGTGAAAAAAAATGTTTTTAAAAATATTGAAACTCTAATATTGTTTTTTTTTATTTTAATATATTTTAAAATATATTTATAATATTTTTTTCCTGTTTTTTTTTTCAATTTGTTTTTGGAGTCGCGCACCCAACGCAAGAGTCGTGCACCGAACGCATTAGAAGTCATGCACCCAATGCGTAGGAGTCATGCACCCAACGCGTGCACACCAGGGGGCCGCGCTGAGCACCGCGCTGGGTGCGCACCTCCTAATTTGCCCGTAATTTTTTTTTTAGCACCTATCACTAATTTCTATTCTCCCCGGGGACCCCATACCCCGGGGTCTATATACAACGTTGGGGACCGTGGGGGAAGACTTAATGCCCCCAACATTCCAGCCGGCTCCCCGCATCCTTTGGGAGCCAGCATTGCTTTTCCACACGGGGAGCTGCTAACATGCAGCTCCCCATGTGGAAAAGCAATATGGTTTGCATTTTGAAAGAGAGAGCAGATTTCCCTGCTCCCGCCCTGCCATAGCAAACAGCAGTGTCCCGGGGTGGGCACCCAGAGACACTGCAGGAGCCGGCCCTGGGGGTTGGTGGTCCCCAGGGCCATCGACGGCTCCAGGAGGGGAGCCACGCAGCCCCCCTCCCACAATATAAAAAGCCCCAGGGAGTGGTGGTCCCTGGGGCTTGGGGGGGCCTTTGAGCCCCCCCACCCATTTTTTTGAAAGCCCGGGGGTAGAGGTCCCCGGGGCTGGGGGGCCCTCTGAACCTCCTACCCATTTATTTTGTAGCCCTGGGGGTGGCGGTCCCTGGGACTGGGGGGCCCGTCTGGGCCCCCCATCAAATTTAATATATTTGCCCCTGGGATTTGGCCCCACGGGAGTTAATTATTAAAGAAGCACGGGAGCCCACTCTTCGTTTTATTCTTTTTTTTTATGGCAGGATCCGCGCACCCTGCGCGCATTTTGCCGTTTTTTCAACAAAAAATTAATTGGGGCCCTAGGGGTCCTTGAAGGTGTAGAGGGTCAGGGTATTTCTACCCTGCCCCCTTTATACGTTTTGCAGACTTGATCCACTGATTTCTTGCGCCTCGCTTCTACCGAGGCACAAAATGGCTGCCAACACTTACTGGTTTGGAGTGTTGACAGCCAGTTGACAGCCAATTAGCATGCAGCTCGTGATCGGGAGGGTGCGTGCTGGGTGCGCATAGGGTGCGCGGATCCTCCGAGTCCATAGATATATATGTGATTTTACTTTTGATTTTCTCAGCAACTACTGAACGGATTTACACCATTTAACCAAAAGGCACGAGTGTGAACCAAGGGCCGCCTCTTTGCCAAATTTGGTGTAATTCCGTTCAGCAGTTCGGGCTGTAGCTGCGATTAAAGGTTCCTATGGAAAATTGCATAGGGAAAACACGTTTTGGGACCCCCTTTTTTCTCGGCCCCCGCTTGATGAATCACCCCGAGACTTTGAGGATAGGAGCGGACCCGAGCGGCTCACCAGTTTTCAAAATTTCGCGAAGATTCGTCAACCGGCGCCAAAGTTATTCCAAATAGAATGTTGAATGGGATGGGCTCACCATGCGGGCAATTACGGTATGCACACTTGTGCTTCACGTGACATTGGCCTATTTTGATTGGGGTCACACTCAGCAGGGTTTGCATTTACAATTGCAAGCACATATTATGATGGATTTGCATTGATTATCATGATGATTATTATTATTCGTGTGATGGTGTGTTCCCATTCCATCATGGCCGCCAACTCTTACAGAGTGATTCTATTTCCTGTCCGGATGTGCAATTTTCACGTAACATTATTTAAGCCTATCAATGATTGTGTTATTTACATGTGACCAAGACTACGGCTGTAGTCGAAACGCGTTATGTAAATAAACGCTTTGTGCTTCATTCATTTCGTTTCCAAATCTTTGATGTCCTGAGAGCGCACATTAAGTTGGAACTATATGCAAATTTTGATGCCATTCCATTTGTAAACTTTATTTCGATTAAAAGATCATAAAAGTTGCCTAAAATACATATAAAAAGCACATTTGAGCATAATAAAAAACATTAAGAAATTGATTTTAAAATAGACCATGGAAAATATACATAGCAGCATACGATTCTTTAGTACTTAAGACGCTTAATCCACATTGCATGTAAAAAACGTGAAACAGCAAACACTACAACAGTACTTGTATCGCTGGCTAAGATGCGATAGGCTTCAGTACATCTTGTAAATCCTAGGCTCCTACATAGAGGAATGAGCCAATATTTCCTGGGAGCTCTATATGCAACGCAAAGAAACAATACATGGATTATTGTCTCAGGCGACCTTCCACAGGCTGGGCAAATTGTTTCTCTTTGTTTGGACCAGTTCTTAGTAAAGACCCTAAGAGGTAAGGTGCCCAGCCTAAATTGGATATATAGTTTCCTTGCCAGAGATGGGTGCACTTCATTCAGGAATGATTCAAAGATATACTGGTCTTTATTTAACAAAAACTGTCTCGAAAGACTGCCAAGAGTTGTGTTTTGTTGTAATACACTTAGCTTATACTGCCTATATACCTGGACCAGTTTGACACGAGAGAGCGTCAAACAAAATACCCCAGGACTAGTCCAGAGTTCAGGCAAACCAATCCTGTAGCACATCTCCTTAATATAGACAAGCCAGGGAAACTTCTTAGAAGTGCTAACTGCAATTATTGAACTAAGATCACAACAATAGGACCCTAGCTCATCTGTGAGCCAAAGTCTTCGCCAGTATGTTAAAGGACGTAAGCCAGCTTCTTCATCTATTGGTCGTATTGCCAGATCAAGACGTAGTGGTATTAAAGGGGTGCTTTGCGGTAGGCCCAATAAAAGTCTAATAAACTTGTTCTCTATTAGAGAAAGACCTTTCAACTGAGAATGGCCCCACAACTCTGCCCCATATAAAGCTGCATTTCTTGCTTGCACTTTGTAGATTTCTGCAGCGGGGCCAGGGGCCCTATGTGTGGTGTATTTAGCCATTCTTAATATCGCACCAGATAGTTGGGCAAGCCGCATAGCTGCTTTGTCTAGTTGGGGAGCCCAGGAAAAAGACTCAGAAAGTGTGATCCCTAGGTAATCGAATAGTGAGACCCTTTCTAGAGTTGTTCCATTAAGTGTGGGAT
This sequence comes from Triturus cristatus, assembly GCF_964204655.1. Classification (NCBI taxonomy): domain Eukaryota; kingdom Metazoa; phylum Chordata; class Amphibia; order Caudata; family Salamandridae; genus Triturus; species Triturus cristatus. Next base: position 155,773,974 of record NC_140580.1, read on the forward strand.
TAGGCCGAGTTGTGTTAGCTGGGTTAAAAACCATGTATTTAGTTTTCGAAATATTTATTTCGAGCCCATGGTCGATGCAAAATGCTAAAAAACTATCTAAAACACGTTGAACGCCCATCGGGGATTTGGATAGCAGAAGGGTGTCGTCTGCAAATAGCATGACTGGAACCTTTCTACCATTGAGTCTAGGGGAGTCACCACGGTCCGTCTTATTGATATGATTAACCAAAGCGTTAACATAAAGACAGAACAGGGTAGGGGCTAGCACGCATCCCTGCCTGACTCCTCTGTTGACTGGAAAGCGCGCGGTTAATTGGCCTGCCTTACCATATCGGACCTGCGCATAGTTGCCAGTGTGCAATCTTATGATCATAGCTAGTAGGTCCAAGGGGACTCCCAGCTTATGCAATACCGCCCAGAGCTTAGCCCTTGGGACCATATCAAAAGCTGCTTTCAGGTCGACGAATATCAGATAGAGGTTGCCACCCTCCACTGATACTGTCTTCCAGAATAATAATTGCAGCCTTAAAAGCTGATCAACAGTTGACACCCTTTTCCTAAATCCTGCCTGTAAATCACTCAAGATATTCATCTCTTCCATCCAAAAATGCAGACGATTAAGTAAAATTCTAGCTACATCTATTAGGCTAATTGGCCTATAATTTGCAGGAAGCAACGGTGATCCTTTTTTAAAAATGGGAAATATTTCAGCTCCTAGCCATGTATCTGGGATACTCATACCTTTCATGATGGCGTTAAATAAGGTCCATAAATAAGGAACCCAGATCAAGGGTTCTTCTTTATATAGGTCCCCAGGGATTTTATCTAGGCCAGGTGCTTTAGATGTAGAGAGGGTTTTGATAGCACCCTCGACTTCTAAGGCCGTTATTTCATTTAAAGAGTCAAATTGTGCTAGCTGAAGAGGACCCTCCGTAGGAATCAGATCATCTCCAGTTGAGTACAATGACTTAAAATGAGCTTCCCAGGCAGATGCTGCAATATTCGGTAAAGTCGGGGATCGTTCGTCCTTATTGCCTATGTTGGCGATAATTTTCCAAAATCCCCTCATGTCCTTGTTAGAAAGAGCAATTTTGAGGGCCTCCCATTTCTCAAATTCCCATGACTTTTTTGCGTTTTTAATAGTCTCGTAATAAAGCTTCCTGGAAGGCTTCAATATAGCCTTATTTTTTGTTTTAATTGCATTAATAAGAGCAGATTTTGCCTGCCTACATTCTTTAGTATACCAGGAGTTAGAGAAGTGATTTTGCCTGGACTTAGTTGATGGAGGATTAAAAAATGTTTTGAGAGCCAAAGTAAGATGCAGGTAAGTTAATTCTACCGCTTGTAAGTCCCAATCGCTTGGAAGTGGGGTAAATAACCTTTCGGTTTCAAGAAGCGCTGGGAGGATCAGCCCATAAAGTTCTAAGATTTTGTCCGGGGTGCGTTTAACTGAATCCCATCTAATTCTTCTTTTATTATTGTCCAGAAAAAGGTTCCGGTCGGCCGTAGGGCCAGTAGTAGAAGATGCTTGAGAGACAGGAATTAATATCTCAAGCAACAACGCATCGTGGTCACTGTCAAATCTAGAAATGACAGAAAAGTCTACAATGCTATTCCAAGAAGATACCTCCACCAGAATATAGTCTATTAGGGAGGAATAATTGTCCCTTTTAAAGGTAGGTTTCCCTGGCTGGTCTGATTTTAGACGACCATTACAGGCCCTCAATGAATGCGTAAGGACAAATGCATTAATTTGCATAACTAATGGAGTCCAAGCCTTTACCTTCTGGATTTGGGGATCTGGTATTAGATTACAATTATCTTCCTCGTTTTCTAATATATATGGGAGATCAACTAGCGGTTCATATTGACAGTTAAAGTCACCCGCAATTATTAATCTGTCATGTTTAGGTAGGTCTGGTAAACTAGTAGATAATAAGTCGAAAATCGGAGAATCTTGAGATAGGCTAGATGGACGTGAATAAACGTTAATAAGAATTAATTTAAAGTTGGGTTTGAATAAAAGAGCCAGACCTTGAAGATCTACTGAGAACAGATCTAGTTCAGAGATAGTGCAGTCTAAATGAGTTGCAACCCATATGGAGAGCCCCCCGTAAGGTCTACCCCTCTTCCCCTTAGTTGCTACTACAGTATGTGCCGAGAACCCGGAGAACAGTGTAGGCACAAGCGACCAGGTCTCCTGGAATAATACGACATCATATTCTGATATAAACTTAGACCACTCTGAGTTATCTATCTTTGAATTTATACCAGCGATATTCCATGATAGAATCCTGATTTTAAGATCTGAGGGGGAGGCTATGGTTGATTGGCGTTCAGTACAAGGAGTCTCCACATTAGCTGGGTTACTGACTTCTTCGCTTGCGTCTGGTTCATTAAAACTAGGCAATACACAGTAAGTTGACAAATGGGTTGGAGTATATAAGTTAAAACAAGGTCCAATAGCATTAGCATGTACTTTCATGTGTTTGTTTGGGATTTGTGTAAAAGGTAAAGAATTGTTCCCGAGTCAATCACATTCTTCCAGATTGGAAAGTGCTTCGAATCTATTGGAAATTGATAATGTATTAACACAGGATGAGTTGGCAATGGTAGGGGCACTAGACTGTGCCATAGAATTTTTTACCCTGGCTAAGCTTGGGATTTTGAATTGACGTTTATTATAGAAATAATCATATGTTAGAGGCACTATTTCAAACGATCTCCTTTGAGGGGGAAAAAAGTTTCTAAGAAGCACAGGCAAAACGTTAGTGCTCGAAAAGTGCACAATAACACAGTCCCCTTTTAGCTTCTTGTCCTGAGAGCCCACCCAGTCAACTCTTCTCGCCATGATGATATTTCTTACGAGTGATTGGCATACCCATTCAGGGCCCCTGAGATTTGACGATATCCAGTATGCACATTTGTCCATTAGATGGATAGTAGACTCTCTTTGATTGGGTGATAACGGGGGTACCTGTGCCAGAACCAACGCCAAAGGGGCCGCTAGAGGGGATAAATGGAACGTTGGTTGTACTTGTGTTGTATTTGTCGTGGTGAGTATAGCTTTAGATGTTTCCGGCTGGGCTAATGCACAGGGCCCTTCAATTCTATTTTGGGGAGCATTAGGAAGTTGTGAGCTCCTAGTGATTTCTGGATGCGCTACGGATAAAGCTGTTATCATCGAGGGTTGGGCGGCCTGTGTCCCTGGCATGGGAGTATTTTCTGTTGAAGTTGGCTGGGGCCCATGTAAGGGACCATCAAGGATAACATTGTTCTGAGCTATTGCTGAAAAGTTATCAAATCGTGACTCCAACTTGGAGATCCTTACTTCGATGCTTGCCAATTTGTCGATTATCGGATCAATGATAGAGTCCAATTTCTTAAGTAAATCATCCCAAATTGACGTTTGGTCAATGACATGAGGGACAGGTAGGTTGGATGTTGAAAGGGTTGCTTTAGGCTGATGAAGCTTTTTGGTGGGTTTTTTTAGCGAAACTTTCTTTTTCGTAGCACAGGTCGTTTTAGGGACCGTAGGGTTATAGACGGTCAACGTGTTCCTGGTTCTGGTCTCTCTTAGCTTGGGGGGTGATGTTAAAGCCTCAATAGAGATTGGTGGACTTGGATGGATGCCGGTTGTTGAATTACAGTCTCCAACGCTTGGGGTCAGATGTGGATTAGGGTCTTCAATGCCAACTAGATCTCGTGGAATACCTGGGGAGGCTTGATTACTAATTTGGGAGTTTAAATGAGCAGGCGAACCCTGGCATCTCAGTGAAGGACATCCAGGTTCCAAGGACAATCTCCTTTCAGTCAACTCTATTTCGTGTGCAAGTAGAGTCGTTGCCCTGACCAAAAAAGAATCTAGTGTAGCACCAGCACCAACAGGAGTTTTTGATCTCGTGCTTTTTCCTTTCACCATTTTGATTACCGATTGTACACAATCACACTAATTACCTTCTATGGTAGTGGCTATTGGAGAGGTGGCCCAGCCCGGCCTCGTCAGGCCCCGGATGGCCACAGACGGTCCCGCCCTTGTCCCGGGCTTCTCCCGGCGCCGCCCGCGCGCGTCCCGCGACGCGGAGGAAGCCGCGGGCTTTTAGTGCGCCTCCGGGCGCGTGGATGGCGTCAGACGGGCGCTGGGGCGCTGGGGCGCCTGGGAAGTGTAGTCTCCGTTCTCCGTAGCCCAGGAGCAGCCGTAGCAGGGCAGGTGTCCGAATTTGCCAGCAGCAGGGACCCAACAAACAGATCCACAGGTCAGTTTCAAAATTACCCGCTCCCCCAAGGGAGCCGCTGAGTTTTAGTGCGCCTCCGGGCGCGTGGATGGCGTCAGACGGGCGCTGGGGCGCTGGGGAGCCTGGGAAGTGTAGTCTCCGTTCTCCGTAGCCCAGGAGCAGCCATAGCAGGGCAGGTGTCCGAATTTGCCAGCAGCAGGGACCCAACAAACAGATCCACAGGTCAGTTTCAAAATTACCCGCTCCCCCGAGGGAGCCGCGGGCTTTTAGTGCACCTCCGGGCGCGTGGATGGCGTCAGACGGGCGCTGGGGCGCCTGGGAAGTGTAGTCTCCGTTCTCCGTAGCCCAGGAGCAGCCGTAGCACGGCAGGTGTCCGAATTTGCCAGCAGCAGGGACCCAACAAACAGATCCACAGGTCAGTTTCAAAGTTACCCGCTCCCCCGAGGGAGCCGCGGGTTTTTAGTGCGCCTCCGGGCGCGTGGATGGCGTCAGACGGGCGCTGGGGCGCCTGGGAAGTGTAGTCTCCGTTCTCCGTAGCCCAGGAGCAGCCGTAGCAAGGCAGGTGTCCGAATTTGCCAGCAGCAGGGACCCAACAAACAGATCCACAGGTCAGTTTCAAAATTACCCGCTCCCCCGAGGGAGCCGCGGGCTTTTAGTGCGCCTCCGGGCGCGTGGATGGCGTCAGACGGGCGCTGGGGCGCCTGGGAAGTGTAGTCTCCGTTCTCCGTAGCCCAGGAGCAGCCGTAGCAGGGCAGGTGTCCGAATTTGCCAGCAGCAGGGACCCAACAAACAGATCCACAGGTCAGTTTCAAAATTACCCCATTTTTGATGCCAGTACGCTCTACCGGCGTGTGCGCCACTTCTCACGGGTCCCTGTGTATCCAGAAGGAGCTTTTGCTGGGAGGAATATATATATATATATATATATATATATATATATATATATATATATATATATATATATATTCAGAAAACTCATCCGACGTTTTCCTATATGTGAAAGGACAAGAGCAGACCCAATTCTTGCGCTGATTTTCGTTTATTCAGTAATCACCATGTCGCCATGACGCGTTTCGGCCGATCAACCGCCTTGATCACATGTCAACGCCTGGGGGTGGAGATTCCCCTTTTAAAGTGACTGTGCAACCATAGCAGCAATAGACATAGAAAACATAAATCATTGTTTTCAATAATACATGCTTAAATGCATTTTTTTTGCATATATATTAGCTACTATTGGTCGCCGGGACAGTAGGGGTATGTAGGCTGCGCACGGTGATGCTACTATATATCAATGCACAATAATATCAGCTTCATCTATGTTAGTGCTCCATGGACTTTGAGCAAAGACTGCCCCTCGTTGTTAACAGAGTATATACACCCTCCCAAAAAATTCATAAAAGTGCAACCAAAAGGAACTCAGTTGTGAATAAAACAATAAGCTATTTGATAGAAAAACTCTAGTAACTTAGGGTGAAATAGAGAGTAAATTTAAAGCCAAAATGATCAAGAACGTGATACAAGGTGAAGCATAAAATTGCAATCGAGTAAGTGGAAGAAAAACACTTATAACTTGTTCTCTCTTCTTATTTTAATCTCGCTTCTGCTTTTCTTCTCTTCTTCCCTTTTCTCACCTCTACTATCATAGACTTGCATACCAACACTGAGAACATGAATTAAATCCGCTTTCATCTCATTTCCTCCACTTTTTTCCTTTTTATCTTTGGTTAATTTCCCTATATAATTTTCTATACTATACGTTCTATTCTTTTATATTTTATTACATTGACACTTTTCCTTTATTATTCTTCACTTTCTTTCTAATCTATACAGTCTTAGATGACACACAGAGCACTGTGTTGATGGCCCAGTTCACTGAAGAGTGGACCATTTCACCCAATAAGTCGTTGGTGTAGTTTATTATATCATTGGCGATTCGGTTTAGGAAAATACAAGAATACTTGATCATAATGCTTGAATTTGTAAGAATTGTGCTTACTTATTCTTTTAAATATTTAATCAGTCCCATATTACTGATTTATTATCGTTATAGTTTTTTTCCACTCTAATATGGCGTACATACTTTCTGTTTGATGGCTGAGCATATTGCATAGTCTGCCTTCAGTGTCTACTATTAGAGCTTAGCTTAAATGACTAATCCAAGATGGTGCCTATGTAACACGCCGGAATTCTGATACGGAAAGGAGTACTCTCCTCTTGGTTTTACTTACACTACAGGTACATCATATAATACAATAGAGCTTTTAAATATTGTTTACCATTTGATGTCAAATGTCTTATGAGAAAGGTAATACGGTGCTCATTTTCGTTTATAATAAGGGGTTACTTCTTATGGTCTCGGAGATTGGGACATTTGGTTATGTGTTGCCATTCGATATATTCGGGCTTTATTCTTAGCTAAGTGTTTCAACTTACTAAGATTGGAATAGTTTTATTAGCATGTTATTATTTATTATTCCTTATAGATCGCCTATTGAAGTTTTGAAGACTGTTTTTTCTCCAATTTGGAGGTCGCATTGGTGCACTTAATGCTCGCATTTTAATGGTGAGTTTCTTATTGTATTATTTATATACTCAGACAGTGTGTTTAATAAGTGACCGCATCTTTGATCCAATTGTAAATGGGATATCTAATACTCAAATATATATTTTCATACTGGTTGGTCAGATTATAGGGTTTTGTGCCGTATTTGAGATGTCAACATTTGGGAAGTGTGGCTGAATTTGCGATTATCATATATATAGATGCTTCTGTGGTGAGCTTACAACTCGTTTCTTGGATTATCTATACTCACATTTGTATAGGTTTTTTGAGTTTATGGACACACAATATTATTCTTTTTCCTGTGTATGTAATTTCTCTGCCTTTTTTTCTTGGTCTTAACATGGAACGTCTTACGATGGTACCACACTTTTTTAAAGTTGTTGTGATTCGACCGGCCTCTTCATAATATTTTAGTTAAGGTCTAACCTGTTTGCCTTCCCTATATTGGATTTATGGTGGACTTTTCACGCGGTGTTTTCTTTTTTGTGCATTTATCTGGTGATGGTCTTTTTTGTTGTACATGTATTCAAAAAGTAATTTGTGCATTTGTTTGTTGTAGCCCTGATGAAGTCTGAGTCTATGTGCCTATAGACAAAACACATGTTGGCTCAACTTGTGGCTACCTCTTATGTTGAAGGAGTGAAGCACATTGTATTTGGATCTATATGAAAAATTGAATAAACCATCATGAAACAGCTTGAGAAGACTACTACTTGGACTGATTACGTTATTGCTTCTGTGACTGTGGCTCAGGACTTTGAATTTTGTTTGTGCTATTAGAGTGTGGACTTGTCTGCACTCTGTTAACAATGAGGGGCAGTTGTGGCTCAAATTCCTTGGAGCACTATCTTAGATGAAGCTGATATTATTGTGCATTAATATATAGTAGCATCACCATGCGCAGCCTACATACCCCTACTGTCTCGGCGACCACTAGTAGCTAATATATATGCAAAAAAATGCATTTAAGCATGTATTATTGAAAACAATGATTTATGTTTTCTATGTCTATTGTTGCTATGGTTGCACAGTCACTTTAAAAGGGGAATCTCCACCCCCAGGTGCTGACATGTGATCAAGGCCGTTGATCGACTGAAACGCGTCATGGCGACATGGTGATTACTGAATAAACGAAAATCAGCACAAGAATTGGGTCTGCTCTTGTCCTTTCACATATAGTAAAACGTCAGACGAGTTTTCTGAATATATATATATATCTGTATTATATACATATATAAACACATGCACATATATGTTTAATTTATTGAATTATATAATTATTTATGCTGTTGTACATTGTAAGGATATTCCAGGTTTCCCAGGAGTTTCCTGACCCTTTAGAAGAATGATGCAATAGGGTCAGTTCCTTTTTAAGGTCATGAAATGCTTGAGTAAAAGTATCTTTTGGGTTTTTTCCACTAAAAGGGCACACCAAAGTCAATACGTGGTTTGCTCAGTTTTTATATTTTAGCAGCTAGCCCCACAGTCTTACAAAGCACATTTTATGGGTGACGTTTTATAGTATAAAAGTAGGCCATTCTACCTGACAAAGGCAGTGTTCCCTGACGTGTTACTGCAGTTAAAACTGCCACCTCACCAGAGCACAGTGGTGTCCCTAGCAGCCATGTCATTTTGTGTCCAATATACGGGTGGTTTAAGATGTATTGTAGACCACATATGACATTTAACTTTCCAAGCCATGGGTGTATGGTATGCACCATTTTCAAATGAATATGCAGAATACACCAAATAGGGAATTCATATTCCAGCAAAATCAGACAGAAGCAATAGGGGCACCACTGCAAAAAGGTTGACATTCCTTACAAGCCCCCCTCCAGCTGCAAGTGAAAGTTAAAAAGTTAGTGTATTGCGCATTTATTAAACACCATTTCAAAAGGGATTAGAGACAATCAAATCAATAAAATAACGGGACTAATTAAAACGTTTGAAGTATAAAATTGCAATTTACCCACTAACCCAAAGCAAAGAGAAATAAAACTGGGTTACAGCCCAAGAGATTTAAAAAGAGCTACATAACAAAACATCATAGCACTGCACATTAATCATGTCATGTTTATACAATAGTTAAGCTCTGCACATTGAAATTATGCCCTCTACAAAAAGCTGGATAATATGAATTTAAAGGATGTATGACGTTACAACGCACACTATTACAACGCATGCACTTACAACGCATTTTTTACAACGCATAATCCATTACAACGCATGACATTACAACGCATGACACTACAACGCATTTTAAAAAAATACCTTTACAACGCACTACCATTACAACGCATACTACCTTTACAACGCATACCATTACAACGCATAATATTAAATTACATTTAAGGTAAGTATTAGATAGTATAGGGGTAAAAATTACTATTCTAACTCCAGGGGGTGCAACAGTAGGGTAAGTGTTGGATAGTGTAGGGGTAAAAATTACTATTCTAACTCCAGGGGGTGCAACAGTAGGGTAAGTGTTGGATAGTGTAGGGGTAAAAATTACTATTCTAACTCCAGGGGGTGCAACAGTAGGGTAAGTGTTGGATAGTGTAGGGGTAAAAATTACTATTCTAACTCCAGGGGGTGCAACAGTAGGGAAAGTGTTGGATAGTATAGGGGTAAAAATTACTATTCTAACTCCAGGGGGTGCATCAGTAGGGTAAGTGTTGGATAGTATAGGGGTAAAAATTACTATTCTAACTCCAGGGGGTGCATCAGTAGGGAAAGTGTTGGATAGTATAGGGGTAAAAATTACTATTCTAACTCCAGGGGGTGCATCAGTAGGGTAAGTGTTGGATAGTATAGGGGTAAAAATTACTATTCTAACTCCAGGGGGTGCATCAGTAGGGTAAGTGTTGGATAGTATAGGGGTAAAAATTACTATTCTAACTCCAGGGGGTGCATCAGTAGGGTAAGTGTTGGATAGTATAGGGGTAAAAATTACTATTCTAACTCCAGGGGGTGCATCAGTAGGGTAAGTGTTGGATAGTATAGGGGTAAAAATTACTATTCTAACTCCAGGGGGTGCATCAGTAGGGAAAGTGTTGGATAGTATAGGGGTAAAAATTACTATTCTAACTCCAGGGGGTGCATCAGTAGGGTAAGTGTTGGATAGTATAGGGGTAAAAATTACTATTCTAACTCCAGGGGGTGCATCAGTAGGGTAAGTGTTGGATAGTATAGTGTAATATTATGCGTTGTAATGGTATGCGTTGTAATGGTAGTATGCGTTGTAATGGAATGCGTTGTAATGGTAGTTTTTAAAAATGCGTTGTAGTGTCATGCGTTGTAATATCATGCGTTGTAATGGATTATGCGTTGTAAAAAATGCGTTGTAATGGTAGTGCGTTGTAAAAGTTGCGTTGTAAAGGTTGTTCCCCGAATTTAAATGCTGGTATTATATTTAGTTCCAGTTGACATGTCACAGTCATTTACCCAGAGGGCTGCCTACTTAAGTTCTACATCTGTTCAAGTCAAAGATGACTGAACGCATAGCTATTGCAGAGTCACATGCGTTTTAGTACAAGATTTTGTTCCAGGTGGTAGGTGAAACAATAGATCATCGGGTATGATCTGGTCTGGTTGGTGGTTTAATAGCATCTATTATTATCATCAAGTTGGTAAAATCTGTGCCCCCAGACATCAAATAATTTGATTTTTCATCTGAAGTTTCCTCCACGATCTTAACTGCATGTTGTATACATTTCACAAATCTAGCTGCAAGCTATGATGATTGCGGGTATAAACAGGCAGAAATTGCTTCCTGGCATGATCTTATATGTAACTGCAGGAGGACTGGATGTAGCCAGAAGCGTCAATGCACCAGTGATAGCTCACAGATACAGATTATGTGCAGTAGAGACTCCGGTGCTGACCCGCTGAGTCTGCATACTCTCTCCGATGATCCAGCTCCAGCTGAAAGAAGGAAGAACTTGCCATCCTCTTGGAAGTTCTTACTGCTGGGGCCCATGTCAGTGCTCCACTGTAACATCTGTGTTCTGTAGGGAGATGAAACACTTCCACTGTTTACAGTTCTACTGCTGCATTTGCATTTTCAACCATCTAAGACATCTGTCTGAACTTTGGAAATGAGTCCCAAACAGGTATGCTACTAATTTCTTCAGGGACCAGATCACCACAAAAATCTCCCTCTCAATGACACTCCATTGCTATTCCCTGGGTAATAGCTGTTCACTGATAAATACTATGGTTGGTCCTGTGTTTTATTTAACTAGGTAAGCACTGCCCCTATGTTTGTCTGAAGAATCTGTCTGCATGCCACACTCTTTGCTGAAGTCTTGTGCTTTGAGGCCTCGTACAAGTACACTGTGCCTCTTTTAGGGTGTCAGAGGCTTTCTGATACTCCACTGTACAGATCACTTTTTTGGGTTTCTTCTTTGAAGTCAGCTCTGTGAGAGGTGTAACAATGCTCCTGTCACCCTCAACAAATGTGTGATGGTACCCAGTAAAGCCCAAAAGGCTTTCAACTGAGTCTGGGTCATGGGAGGCTCTGAGACCAAAATGGGCTAGTTTGTGGGCTGACGAGGCTGCACATGTCTCCTTCAATTTGATGGCCAAGGTCAACCACAGAAGCCTGCCCTATTTGGCACCTGCTTGACCACCAAATTACAGCATGACAGTCTGAGTCTCAACGCTCAAAAGTTGCACCCTAGTCTGTTTGCCCGGGGGTACAGTTTAGTTTCCCTAGTGCAGACTCTAGCCTAAGTTAAAGGGAGCTGCTGTTTTCACTGTGACTGGAGACCAAATTGCCAGTGGGAACTGGTTTTTGGCTGGACTTTGAGGGACATCGACTCCTATGGCCAAAGTCAGCCCTCCGTGTTTGTGGACTGAGAGGTGGACCAAGGAAGACTCCCGTCCCCGGATCAGCCTCCTTCAGAATCTTCAGTATCCTGAATTCTTTGCATCAGGTCCACTCCATTAATGTCTATGGCAATTCACCCATGGAGCCTGGAAATAAACTGGAGACTGCTTTGACTGCAAGGTAAATGCCCTGCCAAGCCCTATTGGCCCCTGTGACTTGCTCCCTGCTTGAGTTGGTCTCCCAAAATGGGCCGGAGTAGTCGGACACAACTATACAAAAGGTTTTAAATGTTTTCCAAGTAACCGCTTACTGTGGTAGCAGTGATTTATTATTTGCTCAATAATTCATGTCTTCTGAACCCTCTGGTGGATTTTTTTCATTCTGGGGCCCCATTGCACATAGTGGGCAGTTTGCCTGTCTGCACCATGGCGCACTTTAAAACAGTTGCACTGGGCACAAACAGGTAAAGTGCTCTCTATTACATTGAATGCGATAACCCAGGACATCTGCGAAGTTGTGCTGCCATGGGGACAGCCTATTCAAGCAGAAAACAGAGCAGCTTTGAAGAAACCACTCCATTTTTCACTGTGCAGGTGGCAACCCGTCTGCACTTTTAATAGGGGAGAGAGATCATCTTGCAGGGGGGTGCAGTGAGTGGGGATGCAAGGCCCATCTTTCCCCCTCCAGAGGGCTGCAATCAGGGGTCTCGCTGAGAGCTTCTTTGCTTCTGCGCCCCAGTCTATAATATGGTGTGGGCGCAGTGGCAAAGGGATTCCCTCATTTGCATGGGGCTGTGCCCTCATGCTAATGAAGTAATAGCCTCTGTTGATAGCACTGGCACTATATGTGTGCCAGCACTATCTGTATTACAGAAAGGGCCTCACAAGTGTCTGCGACCCTTTCAGTAATGCCAAAGTGCCACGGGTTGCACAAAGCCGGAGTCCATGCCCGTTGTCTAAATGGTTGAGTTTGGTAGTATAATACATGGTGAGGTTTCACAACCAGACCATGAAATAATCTGCTTTCCAGACAGCCGCACATGTATCTGCTGGGGTGTCTTGGCAGCTTTGTATCAAGTTGCCATCTCAGTACATCTTGGCAGGACACCGCTCCCAGTCCTTAGCTTTTTTTACAAATCATTGTTCAAGGTGCGCTAGTCCTACTGGTTAAATAAAGCAAACCATCAGCTTTGGGAAAGCATTAGAATTTTAAATTAAAGTACAACAAAGGAAAATTGGTTTCCTGTCGAAATGGAACAAGGTGGAAGCCCTAATACTCGTATACAGAAATGGCAAATGTCAGCTTGACAAATGGCAATCGTATTATTCCTTTCACCGAAGATGTTTTGAAACCTTCTCAATTAAGAAAAAGAAACCACAAAAAGCAAACATGCAGGGAGGTCAGGCACTGGAACAATCCATACACTTGCCTAAATGATGGATTATAAACACCATTGCACCCACTCCAACTAAGAAGAGCAAAAATATGTCCCGTCCCTTGCAAGCAGGAACACTAGAGGATGATGTGAGGGATGACTGACAATCATGGTCGCAATCAACAGCAGCAACAAAATTGACGGTAATGGGAATTAATGAATTACAAATTAATGCAGTAAGTTTTATTTGCAGTAATCAGAGAAGACGAATTAGAATTAAAAATACATTTATCTTCAAGCAGCGTTAAATCAGCTTTCTAATCTCTGGAGCCAGAGGCCAGCAACACAATATCTCTGGCTCCATCCAACAGCCTGAGAGGATGCTGAGAGTAAGGGACTGACAATCAAAGCTCCAGTCTGAGGATCCCAGTCCTTGTGTGGAATACGACAAAGGAATTGTTCCCCGACTCCCGTGGCCCTTTGAACAGTTGGTGTCCTGCCAACACACACACCAAAACACAAGTCTCTTCCATGCATTAACTTGACAAAGCAACCAACCCCCCAAACACAAGGTGAAATTTGAAGTGGCCACAACTGTCACAAGGCCCATAGGGACATTCTTGTTTTTCATTAACTTATCATTAACACGTTCCAGCTTGCCTGTTGCTTTGCTCACTTTACTACACGTCTTTAGTTATTGCAATATTTTCAAAGATTGCTTTCACATGAGAACTCATCGCTGTGTTTGCTCTCTGCATGTTCTTGGGATTTTGACTGAACATTAATGTGCAAGGTCGAACAACAATGCCCCTTGTTATTTTGTTCTGGCCAGTCCTTAGCCCTTAGACAAAACATTCCGATGCAGCTGTTGTTTGGACAGCGTACTTGGGTTTTTAGTGGGGTGCACGAATAGGTGAGACACACTTGGAGAGGGACCTTTCCAGGGAGAAGAGCACCCATGATGTATATCTACCATCTATAGGCTAAGGTATGGGGTCTGCTGACAAAGCCCAGCAATCTTTTAATATATAATAATACTTTGTCTTGGCAAGGGGAGGGAGGTTAGGCACTATAGTCCTTTCTTCATTGTCTTTCTATGAGGACATCTCCCTTCATGATTTATGGACTGACTGCTATGCTGACAATATTTGTACTATGCCTTTTCTGCTGGTTGTGGCACGTATACTGCATGTTAGGGCATGTTAGTTAAAATAAATATTTTAAACTGTTTCGGGTCTCCGTCAGATCTTATTGTGGATGAGTGCAAGAGAGTGAGCAAAAATGTGTGTCTTGTTACCGCAATTCCTGAGAGATCTGGGAGCTTTGTGTTCTGGGGTGTCTAATCATTTGTTTCTCTGGTAGTGAATAGGAGAGCAAGTGAGACACTATATCCAGTCAGTCCTGGCTTTGTGGGTGTTAAGGTGGTGGGAAGACTCAGTCCCTATACACCAAGGTCCCATTTCCTGCGCATAGTTCTGTATTTGTGAAGAATCCCTGCAACACAACCGGCTGTATATTTCCTGCTATTCTTAGTTGGTGGAAGGATAACCCACCACACCTGTATCTCATTATTTTATTCACTTATCCATCAAATCACTGGTAGGCACTCAGCAGGACCAGGGTGAGTCCATACCTCAGCAGAGGGGACTGCTTCACAAAGAAGATGGGGTTGGAAATGCAGAGTAAATGACTCTCTTCATTGCAAGTTAGTTGCCCCTCGACCCCAAAGATCTTTTGTCTCTCGACCCAGGAAACGTTCAACAATAATCACACCCCAAAACAACTCCAGAGATCAGCAACTGGGTGACATTGGGCCTGGAGTAATTAGTGATACCAGGCGACTGAGCTGGTATGCCACAGGCCAGCCAGCTGGTAGTTAGTAGTTACTGTAATCAATAGCCATTGGGTTGCACCCCACTAACTACAGATCCCACATGGATAAGGACCACTGACTATCACTACACTACCAACTAATGAAACACCAAGGTCCCTAGATCTTCTGCTGCACTAATAAGCTAGATCCCTGATTGCCTCAGTAACTTAATACACCTGCCCATGCCACATGCCAGTACCTCCTGCCACTAAAAGAGGCCTTACTCTCTTGAAATGTAGGGAGCAATAACAAATTCCTCACCCAATCAAGAATCATTGCTGATATATCATATTAAAACTTACAAGTTCCAGTCTCCCTACAAACCCTTCTCTTGATCCCACAGGTGACACCACCTCGCCATGGATGAAAATCACCTTTGTCACAAAAAAAACCCAAAAGACGGTGGAAATTTCCCTGGGAACCCTAATGGTCACTAGTCAGACAGTCATCAATCAATACAGGCACAAGTGCTGGGATTCCCTGCGATAGTATATCTAAATCTTAATGCACTTTGAGTACTCTGCACACATATAGAGCATTACCGCCATTTACCATTTCAGGTCTTTAACATTTGCTTCCTCTCACGCCTCACTTTGCATCCTGCATTGGCCCTTCCACAAAATGTTTTACTCCAGCCACATTCAGATTGCCACTGTACACGTGCTGGGCAACTCTTTGTTCCTCGCCCCTTGGCCACCTCCTTTTATTGTGCCAGGACATGCAGCTCTCCTTTGCAGATGGGCACAGATCAGACATTTCCTGTAAATGTCTGTAAAATGGAACATATCATTAGCGGCATCTAGTCTGCCACCTCTGGTAATGGGGTGATCGATATGGTTGATGCACTCTGTGTCTTGTGGTTGGGTATGTTCTGCATATCGCTCAGTAAATGACAGAATAAAACTTACCTTTCCTTAATGCTGCACATACTATATGTACTCCAGCACTGTGTCTCACCACATTAACCTGCTGTTCCTATTAGCCTAAAATAGCCTAAAGTAGTACAAGGTACCCCAACACTTGCCTCCTGCAAGCTGAAGAAACGTATGAAGTGTGAACTACACTATCTTCACAATTGTGTTGTTATTAGAAGTATTTACCAACCTCAAACCTGGTAAGAGGGAAGAGGAAACTATATGATTTTTGAATTGTGTACAACAATGCGCTGCTGCCATGAGATAAATTAGGTCAGTCAAAGAGACCCTTCGTACCCTGTTATTACAAAGTGACCACCTGACATAGCCTCCAAGTTGTGATGGCATAAGGCACACATGGTGAAAAGGAAACTGGAGGCCATTAAAAACTCATGGATATAAAAATGTAGCATAGCTAGCCAGAAGAGAATACTTCATTGGGACTTTTTCCTCCTACTTAAATTGAGATGAAGGAGTTCGGTCCACTTGGTATGCCACACTTGGGGGCATATTATCAAGGACGGCGTAAAACATTATCGCCGATTTAGTGGCAGAAACTGCCGCTAAAGTGGCGATAAGGGGCTTGATAATATGCCCTAGAGAATTCCAATAGAAGTCCATGTTCTGGTGTGAACATGGGCTTCTATGGGAATTCTCCAGGGCATATTATCAAGCTCATTATCGCCGCTTTAGCCGCAGTTTTCTGCCACAAAACCGGCGATATTTTAACTCCGTCCTTGATAATATGCCCCTTGGTTTTTATGACACATGGGGCGCTGCAACCCTCATTACACAGAACACGGTAGTGTCTGCACAGAACCTGAAATTATTCGCCTCTTCTGCTCATCCGCACGGCCTTCATTACAGGCAAATTTTCCACTGCATCACTCCAGGTATGCATGGTGCACTATAGAACATTTCAGTCATTTTCAATTCGCAATGTGAGGCATGTATTTAATAGGCATATTCTCAAAATCTCCTTTACCTTTTTCACATTAAATACAACTTCTGGCCAACAAACACTTCTTCAGGGCCACACAATCAATTTGCACATGCACGATGAAATATAAACATGCTACACACAACACTATATTAAAAAACAACTATATACATGTAGACATACCACGTCCGATTGCACATTCTTTTCATCCCCAAATGAAACAGGATATCGACATGAACATTTCTAAATGTTAATCATTGCACAAAAGAAAGTTAAAGGGGATCCTAAAGAAATTATCCATTACATGGAATCAGTTCATCCTAGATGATAAATAATTACTCCATAAAGCAATGTGGTATATGTACATTTTTTCCATCAATTAATCATCCTTAATATACTTCTTTGTGTATTATTACCAAATAACTTTAATTGCGCCCATCATTCTGAGCAACCATTTAAATATATGTTTAAAAAGATCCTCATATTCACTGGAGCTAGCAACTCCATTTCTTAAGATCTCAGGGGCATATCAGCAAGGCGAGGCGATAGAATTATCGCCGCTTTTGCGGCCGTTTTCGGCCGAAAAGCGGCGATAATTTTATCGCCTAATTAGCAAGCTCACGCTAACATGTGTAAACTTGCTTTAGTGTAGAAATTCCTAACGCCCAGCTTTGCATCTCTAATGAGATGCAAAGTGGGCATTCCTGACCTGACATGACAGGAGAAATGTCGCTGGGCGACATTTCTCCTATCATCAAGCCCCACGCTATGAAGCATAGCTGCAAGAAAAGTAGCGATAACCCCTGTTACCGCTACTTTCCTTACGCCTGCTTCAGGACTGACTTAGCCATGATATCCTATGGAAGGTGGATATCATGGCTAAGTTTGTGGGGCCCTATCAACAAGCTAACGCCACATTGCTTGAGATTATCGCTGGGTTGCCAGCGATAATCTCACGTTAGGCAGTTAGCGTGAGGATTTTTATCGCTTTTGAGATAAGCGTTGCTAATAGCACGCTATCTCAGAGATAAAAATCCACGCTAGCCGGCGATAATTATCCTAGCGCTAAGTGCGCTTAGTGATAATTATCGCCGGTTGTTTCTGATATGCCCCTCACTTCCTTATAGCAGTTCCAAACCTTAAAACAATGAGGGCTCATTCATGACCCAATGATACACAAAATGATCTATGCTAGTGGTTCTGAATCTTTCAACTACTGTAGGCCTTCACTGAAGCCTTACTGGAAGCTAGGGACCATGACCTAAGCAATTTCTACAATCAGAACCTGAAAGCAATGCAGAAAAATACAGGAACAAATACACAAACTCATTATGAAGCATTTTATTTAAATCACTAACAAGAATGTACTAAAAAAATTTTTTTAGATTTAAAGGGAAAGTGGAGTGTAAAGAACTAGGTTGTAAATTAAGGGGTGAGATCCCACATCAAATAATAACTACAAACCTTGTCAGGGTGAACCACAGGAGCCACAAAATAAACCTCTAATTAATCCTCTGGTAGCTTGGCACAACAGCAGTTATACTTACCTTAGAGGAAATGTGTAAAATATTTATGCAGTACTCAAACAGTAATAAAGTAATCACAGGGCAGACAAAAAAATAATAAATTAGAAAAATAGACCGAATTGTAATAAATAAAAGGGCATTAAAACAACAAAAATCCATGAATTTGAAAAATGTAAGGTTCAAAATAGCATTACAAAGCTTAAAGCACCAACCACAGTTATCTAGTCCTGCTAGACCAAGTCACAGTCAAAAGTTAAGGCAAAGTGTGATACAGCACAAGTCGAATACAGGGACTAGCTTCGTCTCCCTAATAAGCTTACCTTCTGATTTAGCCTCCGGGATGGAAGTCAAAAGTCCTCAACAGGGCAAGGCTCCAGGTTGAGGCCGATGAGTGCTTCACGTCGTCAGATTGCAGCTGGACGAAGTCTTGGTGACCCTATTGACATTTGGTAAAAAAAACTCAGAGCAGGAGAAATTTGAATTTCACATGCACACATCAGAATTGAGTAATGGTTATACAATCCATTCTCTAGTGAGGTCACTGCATGAACACAAATGGGAAAAGAAATTGAAACACACAGGCCAACAGGGTTGCCTTCCGGATGATGATCTCAAAGACAGAATAACATTTTAATTTCTCCACAAACAGCATGATATAAAACACCTCCAAGCTATAAATCGAAACATAAAACAAAGGAAGTCTTAGAAACCAGCAGCCTCATTATTTAATTTTTCAACATCTTTTATTATTTGGCAAAACCAGCTGCCTGAGACATAAGTGATACCTACTCTTGCTGATTAACATGTGTGTTGTGAGCTTTCATTCTCCTAAAGACGAAGGAGGGAACCTGTAGAATCATAGCACCATTGATACCACCATTATGCTGTTTGAATAATAACTTTTGGCTTTGATCTAATCTAAACGCAAGCAGATACCCGTAGTTGGAGTTTTGCACTTTTTAATGATAGAAATATCTAAATCAAAAATGGTGTCTCTGGTTCCCTACATCGAATTTTTGTTGTCTTGGTATCTGCTCATTAAAGTTTCACTATTTTTATAAATTGGAATTAGATTTTTATTGTGTTGTGCTTTCTACATAGTCACTGTTTTGGTACTGATAAATGCTTTGCACATTCCTCCTAAGTTAAGCCTGTATGCATTGTGCCACAGTTACCAAGGGTTCTGTGAGGTTTATATTATTGAGTCCTAACTGGTATAGTCAGGAATAGTATCACTGATACTTGAAGAGGACTACCATCCAATTCAACTAATAATCCACTTTTCTCAAATTGGCGTTTAGCAGTGGGATTCAGAATGTGTGTTATGTAGTACCACTTAGCTATTAAGCTAGGATTTTATCCCCCCCAAAAAAGAAAACTAAAAACCCAAATTCACTAAAAGTAACAATTGTTTTGGATTTTTAATTCGGTTTAAGTCTCTAATTGGGTCATTTTGACTTTTATACATTTTGTTTACTCCAAATTCTGCACTTCTTAAAATTCTAAAGGGAACAGGGTGATGAATCTGTACAGCCTGTCCATTCTCAAATTGGAATGACTGAAAGCCATGTGCAAGGACATTGACTAAAATGAGGCCACAATACCAAGAGGGAATAAGCTTGCTTGGCTTGGCCCAGGTGACCTCTGACACAGAGGAAACTCCAGAGGAGGAGAAAGAGGCCACTTCTAAGAGTGGTGAAGTGGATGACAACTTGTCCAAAATACTCTGCTGAGAGTACCTCCTAGGGCAGAAAGTGAGAGGAGCTCAGCCGCCACCAAAAGGTCAGAGATATCCCTCTGACAAAGGTAGTTGGAGGCCCATCTGGCTCTGATAGCCCTAGAGGACCAGAAGTTAGTTATTGCATAAAGGAAAATGGCCTTGGGGAAACGACGGCCAGACTGATTGTAAGGCCCACTAACAATACTGGCACAAGCGGTGAGAAGATATCTGAAGGGCACGGGGTCATACAGCCATCTCCTTCCAAGAGAATTGTGCCTAGCTTTTTGGTCGCGGTGACATAGCCAAATGATTTGCCTCCTTTGAAAGAGCATTGAAGATGAGGAAGGAGGGCACTCAATACTGGGGATTCTTAATATTTAAGCTAATTCCAGTAGCTGGGAAGTATAGGCTCCTGACCCTAGAGGTAGGGGCATCAGAGTCCTACCAGAACATGAAAGATGCTCCAGTGGAGAATTTTGGTCTGATGTGAGAAAAGTATAGAAAGAAGTCCAGGGGTACTGACAAAGATGCAAAGCACTCCAGGGTGTATTTTTCAGACATCTCAGTAAAGGTACTAGAAGGCTGTTTGAAGGGGAATGAATTTAATTACTATGATAACATTTTAAGAAGTTGTTCTTCAGAGAAGTTACACCAGCACCTAGTAGATTCGAGGCAGTCTAGCCCAAGAGAGCTGGATGAGATAGCTGATGAATGGATGTGCCCCTAATAAAGGGGGGATCACCTGTCCTTAGGGGCAAGAGGGGAGCAACAAAGACAAAAACAGGGAGTTCTCAAAATCACCATAAAGGTCTGCTCAAGAGTGGACAACCTGTGACCAATCCAAGGGAAGAGAGTACCATGGAAAGCATTTTGAGCCTTTGAAGGCTAGGATGTACTATGACTGTAAATAGCAGGACACAGAAGGATGAGTCTGTTTGTTCTAAGAAGCCCACCACTTTTGTTGAGACTCTGGCTACCTTACCTCTCTGCGTGTTGCAGACACAGGCAATGGCCAAACAAACGGTACTGGAGTGGAGGCTCTGAGGGATACAGGAGACAGCATAATCACTGTGGTGGACAAGTTGGCTTCCCCAGGGCAGGTCATACCAGATGTCCTACACAAGGTAGTCAACACTGACAGTGAGATAAAATATAATCCTATGGCTATAGTGACGTTTGAGTGTGGAGAGGTTACTGACATAAAGACGGTAGCTGTGTCTCTTGCCATCCCAGTGGAGTGTCTGCTGGGAAACGATCTTGAAACCTCTGCTTGATCTGCAGTGGAGAGGAGGACAAATCCAGAAATACTGGGTCTACCTGAGTGGATGACAAGGGCCCAGACAGCATGTCAGGGTAGCAATGTCCCTACAACAAAAGGGACAGGGCAATAAATCTGGGAAGCCAGACTCCCAAGTTCCCAAAGCACAGGAAGAGTATAACCATCCGGGGCTGGGACCTGAAAGGAAAGGTACCCAACTAGCTTATCTGCAAGGCTCCTAAGTTGCAAGGGGCAGGCGGGCCCTCCATGGAGGAATTTTGCCAAAGGCAGAGGACCTGCCTTATTCTCGAGGGCCTTCAAATTCAGGCTAAAGCTGAAGAATAGGGTGATACCAGTGGCATATGTGGACTCTATAGGTTCTACTGGGAGGACTGTGTCCTTAATAGTGAGGCAAGGGGCTAAATACCTGGATCAGCCAGGAGATTTGTGGTCCTCCATCAAATACAGGGCCTTCATTTTTAACCTGGCCCATGACATCCCCTTGGCTGGGCATCTGGGGCAGGCCAAGACCTGGGGCAGGTTGGCTAACTACTTCTGCTGTCCCCAGATGTCTACAAAGGTTAACCCCTTCGCTGCTAGGCCTTTTCCCCCCTGTGCTAAGCCTTTTTTTGGCTATTTGGGGTAGTGCGCGCTTAGGCCCCTGTAACTTTTTGACCACCTAAGGTATCCACGCCAAATTTGTGTCCTTTTCTTCCAACATCATGGGGATTCTAAAGGTACCCAGGGTTTGTGGATTCCCCTGAAGGGGTCACAGAAATTAGCCAAAATACAGCTAAGTTTTTTTTTTTAAATGGGAAAAAAGGGCTGAAAATGAAAGCGTCTGGGTTTTTCCCTGCAAATGGTTTCAAAAAAGGGTTTGTGGGGCTGAAATCACCATTTTCCCAGCTTTTAGGGAATGACAGACCAACATTTTTTTACACAGTTTTGGCATTTTTCTGGGACATAGCCTATTTCTACTATTTTTTGTGCTTTCAACCTCCTTCCAGTTAATGGTAGAAATGGATATGAAAGCAATAATGGATCCTGGAAAGCTATACATTTTAGAAAAGTAGATAACATTCTGAATTCAGCAAGGGGTCATTTGTGTAGATCCTTTAAGGTTTCTTTATAGAAACTAACAGTTAAATATAGGAAACATTGAAAATTAGTTGAAAAAAACAGCCTTTTGTGTCAACGTTTTCACCTGTAACTTCTTCTAATTATGACAACTCTTTAAAAGCAATATGCCGTTACATCCACTGGACGTTTCTGGTTGTGGGGATATATAGGACTTGTTGTTTCACCAAGAACCCGACGAACCCAGAGTCAAAAACTGACCAGCAATTTGCAATGGCTTTTTATTATGTACCGGGTATATAACAATTATTGTGGGAAAATGTATACATGGAAAAATCGGTATGAAAGACACCTATGTATTTCTGAAATGGGATCAAATTATAGAGTTTAGAAACAGTAGATATTTGCACATTTTCGAAATTGGGAATACTCATACTAGCTTGAGAATTAGCGGTCATTTTTCAAAATGACTTCTTTTTTACACAATGTCTTTCATTTGGAAGGCAGAAATGCATCGAAAGTCAATAGGTAATAACAGTTGCTCTACAAATCTGAATTACCCTAAGTCTCCCGATAAAAATGGTACCTCACTTGTGTGGGTGGCATAGTGCCTACGACAGGAAATGGCTCAAAACCCAACGTGAGCACACCACATTTTCACAATGAAAAATTACCCTTTTTTTGAAAAGTGCCTAGTTGTAGTTTTTGAACCCTAGCTCTGCTGGCACCTAGGGAAACCTAGCAAAACTATACATTTTTTAAAACTAGACACCCAGGGGAATCCAGGATGGGGTGACTTGACTGCCTCCCACCAGGTTCTGTTACCCAGAATCCCTTGCAAACCTAAACAAATGTCAAAAAAACACATTTTCCCCACATTTCTGTGGTGGAAAGTTCTGGAATCTGCGTGGATCCACAAATTACCACCCACTCCGCGTCCCCAAAGTCTTTCAAGAAAAATGGTACCTCACTTGTATGGGACGGCCTAGTGCCCACGACAGGAAACGGCTCAAAACACAACGTGGACACCCCTCAATTTCGCAGTGAAAAATTACCCTTTTTTGGCAAAGTGCCTAGCTGTAGTTTTTGAAACATAGCTCTGCCGGCACCTAGGGAAACCTAGCAAACCTATACATGTTTTAATACTAGACACCCAGGGGAATCCAGGATGGGGTGACTTGACTGCCTCCCACCAGGTTCTGTTACCCAGAATCCCTCGCAAACCTAAAACATTATAAAAAAAACACATTTTCCCCACACTTCTGAGGTGGAAAGTTCTGGAATCAGCGTGGATCACTTGTGTGGGTTGGCCTAGTGCCCGCGACAGGAAATGGCCCAAAATGCAACGTGGACACACCTCAGTTTCGCAGTGAAAAATGACCCTTTTTGGGCAAAGTGCCTAGCTATAGTTTTTTAACCATAGCTCTGCCGGCACCTAGGGAAGCCTAGAAAATCTATACATTTTTTGAAAACTAGACACCCAGAGGAATCTATGATGGGGTGGCTTGACTGCCTCCCACCAGGTTCTGTTACCCAGAAACCCTTGCAAACCTAAAAAACTGTCCAAAAAAACACATTTTCCCCACATTTGTGTGGTGCAAAGTTCTGGAATCTGCGTGGATCCACAAATTTCCACCCACCCCGCGTTCCCCAAAGTCTTCAGAGAAAAATGGTACCTCACTTGTGTGGGTCGGCCTAGTGCCCGCAACAGGAAACGGCGCAAAACGCAACGTGGACACACCTCAATTGCGCAGTGAAAAATGACCCTTTTTTGGCAAAGTGCCTAGCTATGGTTTTTGAACCATAGCTCTGCCGGCACCTAGGGAAACCTAGCAAACCTATACATTTTTGAAAACTAGATACCCAGGGGAATCCAGGATGGGTTGACTTGACTGCCTCCCACCAGGTTCTGTTACCCAGAATCCCTTGCAAACCTAAAATAATTGTAAAAAAAACCAAATTTTGCCCACATTTCTGTGGTGGAAAGTTCTATAATCCACGTGGATCCACAAATTTCCACCCACCCCGTGTCCCCCAAAGTCTTCCGAGAAAAATGGTACCTCACTTGTGTGGGTCGGCCTAGTACCCACGACAGGAAACGGCGCAAAACGAAACATGGACACACCTCAATTTCGCAGTGAAAAATGACCCTTTTTTGGCAAAGTGCCTAGCTGTAATTTTTGAACCCTAGCTCTGCTGGTACCGAGGGAAACCTACCAAACCCACACATTTCTGAAAACCGGACACCCAGGGGATTCCAGGGAGGTATGGCTTGTGTGGATCCCCCAACGTTTGCTTACCCAGAATCCCCTGCAAACCTCAATTTTAGCTGAAAAATCCACTTTTTACACACATTTTTGTGTTGGGATGTTGTGGCATCACAGGGCTGACACAAATTTCCTACCACCCAGCATTCCCCCGGGTCTCCCAATAAAAATGGTGCCTCACTCATGTGGGAGGCCCAAGTACCCACGACAGGCAAGAGCCCAAAACGTATTGAGGCAACATCAAAATTGCCTATCACCAAACAACCTGGTTTTGCAAGGGGGGTCACCTGGGTTTTTGGCCCCGTGCTGGGCGGTCATCTAGGGAAAACTACCAAACCCACATGTTACTGAAAACTAGACACCCGGGGGCTTACAGGGAGGTATGGCTTGTGTGGTTCCCCCAACGTTTCCTTACCCAGAATCCCCTGCAAACCTCAATTTTAGCTGAAGAAATCACTTTTTCACACATTTTTGTGTGGGAAAGTTGTGGCATCACCGGGATTACACAAATTTCCTACCACCCAGCGTTCCCCCAGGTCTCCCAATAAAAACGGTGCATCACTCATGTGGGAGGCCCAAGTACCCACGACAGGCAAGGGCCCAAAACGTATTGAGGCGACATCAAAATTGCCTATCACCAAACAACCTGGTTTTGCAAGGGGGGTCACCTGGGTTTTTGGCCCCGTGCTCGGCGGCCATCTAGGGAAACCTACCAAACCCACACGTTTCTGAAAACTAGACACCAGGGAGATTACAGGGAGGTATGGCTTGCGTGGATTCCCCAACGTTTCCTTACCCAGAATCCCCTGCAAACCTCAATTTTAGCTGAAAATATCACTTTTTCACACATTTTTGTGTGGGAAAGTTGTGGCATCACTGGGCAGACACAATTTTCCTACCACCCAGCCTTCCCCTGGGTCTCCCGATAAAAACAGTGCCTCACTCATGTGGGAGGCCCAAGTACCCGCAGCAGGCAAGGGCCCAAAACGTATTGAGGCAACATCACAAATTGTTTTGGGACCTTGTCTGTCGCGGTCACTTGGGCCTCCCACATGAGTGAGGCACCATTTTTATCGGGAGACCCTGGGGAAGGCTGGGTGGTAGGAAATTTGTGTCAGCCCGGTGATGCCACAACTTTCCCACACAAAAACTTGTGAAAAAAGTGATTTTTTCAGCTAAAATTGAGGTTTGCAGGGGATTCTGGGTAAGGAAACGTTGGGAGATCCACGCAAGCCATACCTCCCTGGAATTCCCTGGGTGTCTAGTTTTCAGAAATGTGTGGGTTTGGTAGGTTTCCCTAGGTGCCGGCAGAGCTAGGTTTAAAAAACGACAGCTAGGCACTTTGTCAGTGTAATCGTTGGTGTCTAGTGGGCTTTTTGCCCCCCGGGGGGGGGCAGAAAGGCTGTAATTGTTGTGGGTGGGGGTGGGGGCATTGACATGCCTGTTTTGGGCAGCCGCCACCCTAATTAAATTTTGCCCCAAAAAATCCCTGGTGTCTAGTGGGCTTTTAGCCCCCCCCAGGGGGGCAGATTGGGGGCTAATGCCCCCATCTGCCCCCCAGGGGGGATGATAGTCTACTAGATGCCAGGGATTTTTTTGGGCAAATTTTTATTAGGGTGGGGGCTTCCCAAAACGGGCATGCCAATGCCCCCACCCTAATTAAAATGTGCCCAAAAAATCCCTGGCGTCTACTGGGCTTTTTGCCCATCTGGGGCGCAGATTGGGGGCTAATGCCCCCATATGCCCCCCAGTGGGGGAAAGAAGGCTGTCATTTTTGCAGGGGAGGGGGTGGGGGCATGGGCATGTCTGTTTTGGGTAGCCCCCACCCTAATTCAAACGTGCCCCAAAACTATCCCTGGCGACTACTGGGCTTTTTGCCCCCGGGGGTGTAAATTGGGGGCTGATGCCTCCTTCTGCCCCCAGGGGGGGGGGGCAGGAAGCCTACTAGATGCCAGGGATTTTTTTGAGCAAATTTTGATTAGGGTGGGGGTGCCATAAACGGGCATGACAATGCTCCCACCCTAATAAAAATATTCCCCCAAAAATCCCTGGTGTCTAGTGGGCTTTTTGCCCCCCCGAGGGGACAGATTGGGGGCTACTGCCCCATCTGCTCCCCAGAGGGGGCAGGAAGGCTATAATTTTTGCGGGGGAGGGGGTGGGGAAATGGGCATGCCCGTTTTGGGCTGCCCCACTCTAATTCAAATTTCCCCCCCTAAAAACACTGGCATCTGGAGGGCTTTTTGCCCCCCCCGGCGGGGCAGATTGGGGGCTAATGCCCCCATCTGCCCCCCAAGGGGGGCTGAAAGTCCACTAGACACCAGGGAGTTTTTTGAGCAAATTTTAATTAGGGTGGGGGCTGCCCAAAACAGGCATGCCAATGCCCCCACCCTAATTAAAATTTGACAAAAAAATCCCTGGCGTCTACTGGGCTTTTTGCCCCCCTGGGGGGCAGGAAGGCTGTAATTTTTGCAGGGGAGGGGGTGGGGGCATGGGCAGGCCTGTTTTGGGCAGCCCCCACCCTAATTCAAATTTGCCTAAAAAAATCCATGGCGTCTACTGGGCTTTTTGCCCCCCCCCCCCCCAGAGGGCAGATTGGGAGCTAATGCCCCCATCTGCCCCCCAGGGAGGGCAGAAAGGCTGTATTTTTGTGGGGGAGGGGTGAGGGCATTGGCATGCCCATTTTGGGCAGCCCCCACGCTAATTCAGATTTGCCCCCAAAATATCCCTGGCATCTAGTGGGGGCATATGGGGGCTACTGCCCCCATCTTTGCCCCCCTGGGGGGGCCTATGGGGGCTGCTGCCCCCATCTGCCCCTGGGGGGTGCAGAAAGACTGTAATGGTGGTGGGGGTGGGGGCATTGGCAGCCCCCACCCTAAAAAAAAGGTGCAAAAGAAAATCCCTGGCGTTTAGTGGGCTTTCTGCCCCCCCAGAGGGGCAGATGGGGGCTACTGCCCTCATCTGCCCCCCGGGGGCAAAAAGGCTGTAATGGTGGCAGGGGCATTGGCGTGCCCATTTTGGGCAGCCTCCACCCTGAAAAAAATGGTGCAAAAAAATCCCTGGTGTTTAGTGGGCTTTCTGCCCCACCGGGGGCAGATTGGGGGCTTCTGACCTCATCTGCCCCCGGGGGGCAGAAAGGCTGTAATTATGGTGGGGTTGGTGGCATTTGCGTGCCCATTTCGGGCAGCCCCCACCCTAAAAAAAACGCACCCAAAAAAATCCCTGGTGTTTAGTGGGCTTTCTGCCCCCCTCGGGGGGGGCAGATTGGGGGCGACTTCCCCATATGCCCCCCCAGGGGGGGCAGAAAGACTGTATTTAGCAAATTATTGTATGGGGGAGTGAAGGCCCTTGCCCAAGGGGCCGCTCCCCCCTCCCTGGTGTCTAGTGGGTGGATCCCTGCTTGGGGATTGCCCTCCTGGGGTGATCCCCAAGCAGGGATCCACGTCTTTCTACGTGCCCGGGGGGCTGAGATAGCCCCCTGAGCACATAGAAAGTGAAACTGAAATGAGCCTAAAGGCTCATTTCAGTTTCGGTTGCTGTGCAATGAAGACAGCACGACGTGCGCGCTGACCTTCATTGCACAGAAACCAGGGAGGGGGGCTCGGAAACGGGGGAAGCTCTTCCCCAGCTCCCAAGGTCAAAGGGATTACATAGAAATCCCTCTGCTGTCTGCAGCAGAGGGATTTCGTGCCCCTGGCCTCATGACGGAATGGTTCAGTCATGAGCACAGGGGCGCCGATGCTCATGATGGAACCATTCCGTCATGAGCATCGAAGGGGTTAAGGAGATTTGTTGCTCCTGCACCACCTGTCCAGCCAGTGGCAAGATAGGAGGGAAACCAAAGACACACTAAAGAGTCCCTAATTATACTGTCTATGGTTGGGATACCCTTTAAAAGAGTAGGGATTGAAATTGTTGGTTCCTTGGACTCTCCAACTGCTTATGGGAATTGGTTCATCCTAGTGGTGGTGGAGGATGACGCCACCAGGTACCATGAGCAAATAACCCCAAGGATTGCGGCTGCACCCTCTGTGGCCAGAGCCCTGCTTGGTGTCTTCACCTGGGTAGGATTTCATAAGGAAGTAATACCTGACAGGGGCACAAACATTATGTCTGCGTACTTGAAGGCTATATATAGTATGAGTCTCAAGTGCTTTATAAGTCAACCACCCATTAGCACTCCAAATACAGTGGTCTAGTTGAAAGGTTCAACAAGATCCTGAAAGTCATGCTCTTGCGTTTGTTTGATAAACTCAGGGGGAGGTGGGATGTCCGACTGCCATGCCTTCTGCTTGCCTACAGTGAGGTATGACTGAAGGAAGTGGACTTCAGTCCCATTGAGCTTCTGTATGCCCACCCTGTGGGAGACCCCTTAAGCCTGGTCTAAGAGGGCTGGGAGATCCTCTTAAAGAGCCCAAGCAGGATATAATGGATTATGTGCAGGGCTTGAGTCCCACCATGGCAGAGTACATATCACAGGTGAATAAGAATTTAGAAGTAAGCCAGGGGCTTATTAAACACTGATATGACCAAAAGGCTGCCTTTGTTGAGTACCAGACAGGTCAGGAAATGTAGGTTGTGGAGCTTGTGGCACCCAAGGCCCTCCAGGACAAATGGGCTGGGACCTACTTGGTTCTGGAAAAGAAGGGGGGGTCACCTACCTAATAGACCTGAGAAGCCCCTGAAACCCTCACGGTGATTCAAGTGAACCAGCTGAAATACCGGTATGTCAGGACTGACATGATCATGCTCATGGGGGAGAGGAAGAGGAAAGTGATCCTATGCCATACCTCTTGTCATACAATGCCAAGGATGGCTTAGTGGAGGGAGAGGTGCTCTCCTCTATCTGACAGAACAACAATGCAAAGACTGTTGCCAGTTGTTAGAGCAGTTTGCTGACTTGTTCTCATTGATACTTGAACGGGAACAGTGGTGTGTCCATGAGATGGACAATGGTGACAGGTTCCCTGTCAAGAGCAAACTCTACTGGTTCTCAGGTGAGGAAAAGGGCGGCTTCAAAGCTAATATTGCTAAAATGTTGGAGTTGAGGGTGGTTGGAAGGAAAAAAATGAAAAGGTGAGAAAGGGCTGCCTTTGCGTACTGCTACTCACAATGTGGGGTATTCCGGTGGTGAAGCAGACAGAGCAAGAGGCTCAGACTGGTGAGGGCTGTTATCATTGAACCTTTTCATTTTGTACACAGCAGCTTGTGCCACAAGGACATGCTGCAATCCCAGTATATAGTTCTGTGGGTTTAGGTGCTTTCCAAACACATTGTTGTATAAACTTCAGGTCTCTGCTGGAATAACAGAGAGAGTGAACAATCCCTTCTCCAGGGCAAGGCAGAGGCACAGTGAGAGGCCAACCATTTATTTCAGTTCTTCTCTCATAGTGTCTCATTATTTCAACTAGCTGTTAGGACAGTAGGACTTGGGAGGTAGTTGTGAGTCAGTCAGTCACATGTTATGTACTTTATCAACATTATTATGTACATTTTACCATCTGTGGACCTTTCAGGGTTTCCAGAGTCCAGTCTCCGGAACTGCAAACTGAAAATGATCCCCCTTCCAGGCATAAGCTGCCACTACAAGGGAAGCTTGTACTGCTCCTTGTTTAGGACTGCTACTATCTTTGTCATGTCTGGATGCCATCAGAGCAGCAGTAGGAGATGACAAAGTATCACACTTACTATTTCTGTAAGCACCGTATGAAATATTTTGTACTTGGCCCTGAATCAACCACTTATGCACCTTTGGAGAAAGCAGTTCTGTTTACACACAAGTGCCCATCACTGTTGCGTGCCCTATTACGCAGCATTCTGAAACCCAGAAATTATTTTTGCTGACTGACGATAAACAAATAATTAATAAAACATTGACCTGGTTACATAAACATTTGCTTAATGTTAGTTTTTTTGCCCTACCATTTTTAATTTATATGCACAATAAAAAATATTGCCCTAGTTTTTGGGCTTTATATACTGAGAAATCTCTGGGCCACTTCTTCCACTTCAACTCTGGTCAATAAACCTTCATAGTAGCTTGAGAGGAAGAGGGGTGAACGGCAAATGAAATCTAAAAGTACAGTGTGATCATTAGGACCACTCAATAAAAGTCTGAGACTGTAACTTGTCGTTAAGAGGTTTACTACAAACTCAAAACCAGACTAATACAAATTAGTCTAAAAACATAGTATAAAAGTATATAATAACTAAAGGGAGACCAATGTGCCTTACAGTATTGGTTCTCAACAGGTAAGAACATATAAGTATCTCAATAGCTGCAATACAAAAAATAAGAAAAAGAATTTGGTGACTCATCGAATCGTTTCCATCTGTCTCCCCATACATGACATGGAAAAGATTTGCTGCATCTATTAAACCCTACACTAAGCTAAGGATCAGGAAAACCCAATCGAAGCAAGGCAGCAAGCAAGGTTCCAGCATCTGTAGGAAAGTAGGATCTGTTTCTTATGATTACCCCCACTATTTGCTTGATGTTACACTGTTTTGACTAGTCTGACTGGGATCCTGCTAATCAGGACCCCAGTCTATCTGCTTTTTGCCTAAAATGGTATGTCATGTACTTAGGTACACTCCAGATTGGATAATGGGATACCCTTGTCAGTCCCTCGTATATGGTACACATGTACCC
The DNA here is from genome assembly GCF_964204655.1 of Triturus cristatus. Classification (NCBI taxonomy): domain Eukaryota; kingdom Metazoa; phylum Chordata; class Amphibia; order Caudata; family Salamandridae; genus Triturus; species Triturus cristatus. The sequence continues at coordinate 155,805,205 of NC_140580.1, forward strand.
AGGGCATAGGTACCCCAGAGGCCTCCCATGGGCTGAAGCATGTATTATGCCACCCATGAGAGGCCATGCAAAATGGAACTACAGGCCTGCCATTGCAGTCTGTGTAAGATGGTGCATGCACCACTTACTTCAGATATAGGTTTACTATATCGATAGATCACTAAAGTCACTATACTTAAAACCTATAAGTCACCCCTATAGCAGGCCTTGACAATCCTGAAGGCAGGGTGTTGGGTTTTATGTGAGAGGGTGCTCCTGCGTGAGCAGAGCACCCCTGTAGCCTTCAGAGAGCATTCTCCCGGGTTGTCGATGACACAGCCAGACATATTGGTAGAGATGTATCTGCTCGCGCAAAATGCTATCTCGAAAATGGCTGCAACAAACTATGTCGTGTTTGGTATCAAACACCTTGGAATCATACCTACGGTAACCGGTGTGGAAGGTACGATTCCAACCTTCAGAAGCAAGCTTTGTGGGGTCCTTGGTTTTCCCGGTACCAGCCTTCTCGACCCGGACAGCACAAAATGGTTGCTGCCGACCAGGGGCACATTTCTGCCCTCCTGCTGCTGAGCCAAGCTTGAGTATAGGTAGGCAGCACAATAGACATCCTGTCACAGGGAGGTGTGAACACATCCCAGACAGAATTTAGTGAATTGGAGCTGGGTGGGTGCACTTTACAAAGTGCCTGAAAGTCTGCACGAGCGGGGCACATTTGGTGTCCCTGTGCATAGTCCAGTTCAAACCAGTCCTGGGACCCGTTGCCTCCTGCTCTGGCGCGAAACTGGATGAAGGAATTGAGAGTAACCTCCCCACTGTCCTGACCCTCTCCTGGGAGGGTCCCCTGAATCTGTCAAACCCTCTCCCGTGGGTACAAAAGGGCTTACCTAGCTGTAGGACCGTAGATTAGACATGGAGAAGATTCTGAACATGAAACCACTGACCTTCGACCGTCTGGACACTCGGGACTTCGCTGGACTTCGACTGGGCCAGACCTCGTCTCCTTCTCTGTCCAAAGCATCATCTGTACCCGTGCACCACACAGGCTCCGTGCAGGACCTGTGGAGCATCAAGAACAACTGAAGTATCTCCCTTGGGGTGAAGTAGTCATTCCCCTGCATTTGCAGGCACCATAATGCAACTGACAGGTCTGCTGATCCTGAGCTCCTGGGGACTCCGAAGGCTCCAGCAACACAGGAGGTGGGTTCCTATGTTCCTTGAGGTTGAGCTGCCCTCTCACCAAGTTTGAGGCCAGTAGCCCTCGTGAGGACCGCATAACTCCAAACCCTGTGCCTGCGTACATTTCCAAGTGCATATGCTTGTTGGAATTCCCCAACTAAGTGCATTGGGCTATCGATAGCCCCAACCTCTGAGCACACTTTGGCCTCCTCACACTCTGTGCCCTGCAAGCTGTGACTTTGTGAAACTGCTGGAGGTCCCTTTGTGACTCCTGTGCCTTCGACCTGTGGGTCCATTTGAGGGACAACACTGCTTTTCTTGGGCTCCCCTGCTTGCTCCAGGCCTGCCCTGACTTCCATTGTTGTGGTGAGTACTCTGGTCCTTGCTGGGCCCGACTGTAACCTTCTTTGACCATCTTCATGTGTTCCCGCTGCCAAGGCTTGTTGGTGCTCCCGCTGGACACCGACCCCCAGCACTCAACATCCTTCATGGGACAGCTCGTATCCGGCTCCTGGTCATCCTCAACTTCTCCTGGTCCCTGCAGCTGTAGAGTCAATGTCTTCATCCTCACACCTGAAGCACCCGACATCCGTGGGCATTCGTCTATCGAGCCCCTGGTAATTCCTGAGTGACCCAGACTCTGTCCCCTCTGCTTTCAGGTTCCTTCCATCAAGAATCCACCTGTGGGTTCCACTGGACACTTTTCTTCTTTGCAGCAGTGGCATTTCTTTGAAGACTCCAATTGAAAACGATGCCGGTTTCCGATGCCACTACAGCCCTATGCACCCGGCTTCCCTGGGATAGGTAGCTCTGGTACTTCGGTATCCACGCGTGGGGTGGCTGTCCAACCTTCTATGTTCTAAAGGGTTTCTTCGTAATCCACTGGGAAGGGTCCTTAAACTTTAAGGGCCTGATTCACAGAACTAATCTGAGACAAAATCCTAAACTTACTACTTTTGGTATTCACAGAAGACATTTAGCAGTAGTAAAGTTAGGATGTTGTCTTAAGTTTGACTTAAGACAAACTTAAAACAGACTTAAGACAAACTTAAGACAGACTTAAGACAGACTTAAGACAGACTTAAGACAGACTTAAGACAAACTTAAGACAGACTTAAGACAGACTTAGGAGAGACTTAAGACACAATCCTAACTTTACTACTATTAAATGCCTTCTGTGAATACCAAAAGTAGTACATTTAGGATTTTGTCTCAGATTAGTTCTGTGAATCGGGCCCTAAAACTGCAACAGCGACTCCCCTCTTGAATTGGACATAGCACGCGGTCGTTTTCTCACACTGGACCCGTCCTCTGTGGGGTCCCTACTTCTTCACCTTGGGTGGTTACTTGGGGTCCCAGTGATTCTACATCATCTAGACACTGTCTTGACTTGAGTTGTGATTCTAATACCACTATTTTAGTATATGGCTTGGTCTCCCCCGGGAGCCCACTGTGTATTAGTGCTACTTACGTTGGTTTCTGTGCTACAGTATTGTGTGCGTTGTGTTTATTTGCATAAAGTAGATACTATGAGGTATTTAAGGTGTGTTATAATACTAAATACATATTTTTATAACTACATTTAACCAATACTATAAGGTTGCATTCTGGTAAAACAAGCTGCTTAACATTCTTTTAAGACTAAGCCTGAAGGCTGCTCAGAGGGAGTTGCAACATTTGAAGATAGTATAAACAAACACACAGAGAATAGTAGGGTCAAAGGGAAAATTTTAACGACCTGCCACAGTTCTGTTCCCCATACTATACAATATCAATAACCTGATGAACTGGGGGTCTCACATCAAAATACCGACAAGTGCCTAGGGCTACAAGGGACAGAGGTAAAGAAACAAAAAGAAAAGAATATTGTGAAAGCACAGGGACCCTTGAGCAGAGCTTGGATTCCCATCAATTGTCTACGTGATCAATCTTATCATCTGGTCATCCACCCAATCGAATGATATGTCTCTTGATCATAGAGACTATCTTCAGGGGAAAGCTCTCTCGTTAGTGTCAGCGAGGGAGCGCCAGCCAGTGAAAAAACAGATCATATGTATCTTTAGTTAATGATCACATGGAAACATCGTGCAATGCATGAAACAGTGAGTGCAGTATTTAAAATAGAGTTGTAAAGAGAGAAACACAGTTTATTATAGATATCGCCTCACACTCTAAATAAAACCAGTAACAGTGCAAAAAGCTGTATTAACAAATAACTGCTAATTATCAAGGTCGACATGTTTCAGCCATCCGGGTAAAAGTGCCCACGGCTTTCTTCAGGACCTATGTTGTCAAAATTTGCTCACATAGACAATTGATGGGAATCCAAGCTCTGCTCAAGGGTCCCTGCGCTTTCACAATATTCTTTTCTTTTTGTTTCTTTACCTCTGTCCCTTGTAGCCCTAGGCCCTTGTCGGTATTTTGATGCGAGACCCCCAGTTGATCAGGTTATTGACATTTGAAGATAGGTCAGGGCAGGTTTTGTTAGCCAAATCCCATCTCCCTGAGCAAGGGTACAATATAACAATGTCGCAGGATGCTATAGTGATTATGAAAAAATTAATTGCATTATGTCTTGGATCGAAAAGTTGTCACATGAACATGGCCCTTGTTCTTCCACATTATGATGACCCAGAGGTTCTGCTAAAAGCCAGTGTAAGAAGTTCAATCTAAAGTGTGCTGAAAGGAAGCGGTAATCACTCTCAGGTAAGGTTCCATGGAAAGTTCTTATTTTAAAATTATATAAACCCCATCTGTAAGTTTTTGAAGTTCTCTATCTTCTCTGTCAGTTTTGGTGATTGTCATAAATTGCTTTTTAATCCACAGCAGGTATTTTTTGTTGATCATTTCTGGTGTCCAGTATAAGGCGTGGCATCCCAATTTCTTTAATGTGATTTTAAAATAATGCAGACATTGGATGGTGTGGCCTTTGTCCAGGGAAAGCGAATCTCTAATAATGGCCTGGCTCAACTCTGATTCCTAGCTTGTCCAGATTTTAAGCCATCTAACTACAGGTGAATGGGCCAGCTTTCAGAGATATATTCCAGCCCCAGTTGGCAAATTGACAGTGACAGAGGAATTGACAACAGTTTTCTTATGAGTCATTTTCCACTCTTTGTATCTCCCCACAGTCCTTATAACCCAATAAGTCAGTTCCATAACTAGCAATAGCTATACATTTACCTTTGTAAACTTTGACCATTGCCTGTATTGACCTAGCCCCCAGTCTTCCCGTGAAGTCAAATACAGTGGCTACTGTTCTGGCCAACAGGTTTCTCCTAACACTTCTTTGCGGGACCCAGGATCCTCTCTCATCAAAGATGACCCCCAGGTATGGGAAGGTAGGGACTCTGGTTACTTCCTGGTCCTCTCCAATAATCGTCTTCTGCACTCTCTTCCTGTGACCAATAACTATTGTATGGGTTTTAGAAAAGCTTGTGTCCATAGCAAGGGAGGCTTTGAACTCTGTGAAAGAGTTAAGAAGTCACATAAGGCCCACCACTATTCTAGCTATCATGACTTTAATGTCAGCATAGATTAGTGCTGGAATAATCTGCAACCCCACCCGGGAGATGTCCTCTGTGGCCGTACACAAAAATGGACCTAAGTTATTACCATAATGCGTAAATAACAGCGGACCAAAACGCAGCCTTGCCTGACCCCTTTGTGTATCTCTATTGGTGATGTCAAGGACCCATTTTAATTGAATTTGACTACTGCTGTGTGGTCCTGGTGAAGATCAGGTAGAAAATTGACAATATTGCTCTCAAACTTTAGGTCAATTAACAACGACCATAATTTGGCTCTGGTGATGCGGTCAAAGGCCGATGACAGGTCCATAAAGACTAAGTATATCCGCCCTCATTTGGCCACTGTGTATTTGCCAATTATCAACTGAAGGTTAAGGCACTGATCAAGTGTTCATTTGCCCTGCCTAAACCTATACTGCGGGCAAGAAAGCACATTATTATGTTCCAGTCAATTAGACAGTCTGACCAGATTTCCCCTGCCCAGAACCTTAACTGATGAATCAATCAGAGAGATTAGCCTTTAACACGGATGGTCCAACCTATCTCCCTTTTTGAATGCTGGGAATGAATACAGAGATTCTCTATGAAGCAAGGGGACCCTTCCTCCAAGCAGCATTAAATATGTATGTTAGTATTTCTCCCCAAACCAAAGGGTCATGATTGAATAGGTTGGCTGGAATCACATCCGGCCCTGGGGCCTTGCTCTTGGACATAGTTATTATAGCGGCCCCAACGTCCTTTTCATAAAACAAAGGGAAGAATCCTCCCTCAATGGCCCCATAGGTAAAGTAGGCAGGGTGTCTGATGGCTTACCATAAATCTCTAAAAAATGCCTTCTCCACACATATGCGGAGATTGTGCAGTCTACTACCCTGTTTGTTGCTCCAGAGTTGAAGGGACGATTAATAATTTCCCAGAACATTGCGCTATCACTAAGTGTGTGGGGGTTCTTAAGGTCCTCCAAGCTTTCTCCTCGATATCATTTTTATCGGTAACATGACATGCTTGCAGTCCCTTTGTCTCCTTGCTATCTCACCTCTGTTTCTGGGGATTTTCTTTAAAGCCGCTAGCAAGTTTTGATCGGCTTTTGAAAAACTAGAGTCAAACTATCTCTCACCTGTACTGGACCCTCTGACTACCAGTAGCATTAAGGTTATTATCAATCTGTTGGCTGATTCTTCTGCATGTATCCTAAAGAAACTTATCATTCCTTGTGTCATTAAAGCACCACTTAAAGTCAGTGTCACAAGTGGAATAAAGGGAGTAAAAAAATCATGTGGTACCTTGCTCCATTTTAACCTGCGCCCAAGATCTTGTGGTACGATCTCATTTTTACTTGGGCAAGTGTTTTTAATCAAAGCATTTAGTCTCCCCCACTGAACTTTAAAACTGTGCATGAACTGGGCTAACTAGGCTGAAATGAACAAATGTTCAATGACCGTATTAGCCCCTCTGCCCTTAAATGTGGGTATATTTCCTCTTCTAGATCTTCTCTTGTGGATACGAAATTAAAGTCTGCAATGATATCATAAAGGATACTTCCTTCAATATAATGCTCAAAATGGTCACCCCGATTTGAATCCATTGCATGAGGGCTTTTGAAATCAAGAAAACCCAAAAGGCATATATGTAGATTAAAATCACCCAAAAAAGTAACCAGTTAGGGTAATTTATATTTTCCCTTATATGCTTGTTGAAAAGTCCTTAGAGCACACAGATCTTCTGTGGGGGTTACCCGATCAAAATGTAACAAAAAATGCTTGGTAGGCCCTCAAAGTCTAATTGGACAACAAGTAAGTAGCTATGACCAGAAACAATCTGAGTGGGGGTAACTGTGGCTGATGGTTTTGCCGGTTGGAAAAAAGAGATGTATGCATCTAAATTGAAACAGTTGTCTGGGTCCCAGGTTTCTTGCAGTCCCACAATCTGGTACTCCCTAATTGTTTTCATCCAGACCTCATGCTCCCTTTTATTGACCAACCCAGCAATATTTCAGCTACAAATCTTAAGCAGAGCTGGTTGCTTATCAGAGTCTTCAACCATGGGCATTACACTTTCAGTGGTGGGCCTATCTGTACTCTGCAAGTGGCTTCTGGGTACAGAATTTAGTAAATCATTACTGTCCAGGCCCCCCAAAGGCTGAAATCTATTCCTTAACTCTAATGGTGATGTAATACCTCTATTGAAAGGATCTACCCTATCCTTTATGTTGGGGACGCAGACACCTACAAACCATCTTCCCTTGTACAAAAGCAGAGGTTTAAAAAAGCCTAATGGGTGCACCGTAATACCTCAACCCTGCATGCCCTTGGGGGTATAGCACTGGATCAGTCATCTAGCAACACCAGGTCGACTGAAGTTGATCAGAATACATTCCCAAGAATTGCAGCATCTATTAAATCTTACACTAAACTAAGGTTTGGAAAAAACGTATTGAAGCAAGGTAGCAAGAAAGGTTTCCGCATTAGAGCCTCTGTAGAAGTTCTAAAAGTAAAGAATCATGTATAGCATAACGCCACACAATCAGAAATGTCAAGAGAGGTCTGTACCTCTCCAAGTCTCAAAGGACTATGACTAAATCCAAAGTGGGTTCACTAATTAAAATGCACAAAGAACAAAGAACATTCGAGAAACCATGACCTCATGCAAATTATAATATGTTTTCCAGTTCCAAGAAAAGAACTTGGCACCCCTTTATTCTAAATTAAAATCATTTGACCTTGTCAGCTCTTTCTCACCTCTCTATATCTCAATACAGTGTTCTTTTTACTAACTAACAAATGCCTTTGGTCTGCATCTGTAAAGGAGAAAAACAAGCTGAAAAACAACTTTCTCATTAGTATTAACTGCCTAAACTGTAAGCTTAAGGCTCACAATCGAGCACACTTAACTTTCACTTCAAAACATATTAGTTCTACAACCTACACATAATCCAATAAATGGATTCTTTAATAATGAATGCAAAAACAACAATTGATGGACAGAATGCAGAATAATTCCATACATTTACCCCAGTACAGAGATCTGGCCCTAAATCCATCGCTTTTTTGCTCACCATTCCATTCCAGTTTGAACCCAGCCATATGCAAATCAGTCTTGACCCTGTGCCCAATGGGAACAGTCCAGCCCGAACTGCCAAGCCAGGCCCTGCCTGGACTGGAAACAAGCATCCTAGGACTGGTTTCGGAGTTTCACCCCTCCTCAGCCAGGATAGCTTGACTCCAGTGGCATGGAGAGCACGAGACCCACGTCTGGGCATACACGTCTGAGTCGGGGTGACAAATGCAAAAAACAACAATTGGTTGACAGAATGCAGAACAATGTCATACATTCACCTCAGTACAGAGATCAGGGTCTAAATCCATGTTTTTTTGGTCACCATACCAGTCCAGTTTGAATCCAGCCATATGCAAATCAGTCTTGACCCTGTGCCCAATGGGAACACTCCAGCCCGAACTGCCAAGCCAAGTCCTCCCTGGACTGGAAACAAGCATCCTAGGACCAGTTTGGGGGTTTCATCCCTCATCAGCCAGGATAGCTTGACTCCAGTGGCATGGAGAGCACGGGACCTACGTCTGGGCATACCCGTCCTGTAGTATAGCTTATGGGTCCATTGTCGACATCTGCTAAGTTGGCATGAGCTTCGCTGCCATGAGGCTGCTTTTGCGCACGACACTGCAAGCATTTATTGTGCCACTTTCAGATGAGAACTGTCTGCTTTTCGCGTTCTCTGCTGTGCTCTGAGGTTTAGTCTGCACACGATGTACAAGGTCGATCAACAATGCCCCTTGATATTCTGTTCTGGTCAGTCCCTCACACCTAGACATAACATGCTACCCACAGCTGCACTACTGGAAATTGTGAGCTTTAATATTGCAAGCTAAACATGTTTTGACACACTTGGAGAGACACCTTTCCAGAGAGAAAAGCTGTGCTTGTCCTGTGATGTGAACCTTTCATCTAGGCCTTGAGGTATGGGGTCTGCTGACAAAGCCCAGAGGTCTTCTTTTTCATAATAAACTATTTCTTACAATGGGGAGGGTGGTTAGGTCTCTTTGTTCTTTTTCCACTGTTTTTATAAATGATATCACCGTTTGTATTCTATGAAATTGTGACAATGCTGACTATATTGTGTTTATGCATTTTGCTGCTAGTAATAGCACGTTTACTGTACCATAGAGCGTTAGTTAAAATAAATATTTTAAACTATACCGCATCTCTGATTACTCGTATTGTGGACAAGTATGAGTAAGTGAGCGAAAGAGTTGTCTGGCTCCTGCGATTCCCAAGAGAGAGTGACTTGTTCTGGGTTGTCTAATCATTGGTAGCTTTGCTGTAGTCGGAGAACGAATGAGAAACTATAGCTTGTAGGTTTGGGATTTTGGGTACCAATGTGGTAGGTTTGTACATCCCTATTCACTGAGGTCCCGTTTTTCTGAGCATAATTCTGTATATGTGCAGAATCCATGCAACATGGCACTGCCAATGTTTGGTCTTGTTCTTATCTGTGAGACACTTGAGTAGTGCTTGTGCTTTTCCACACTACCCTCACTTCTGCCTCCGGAGACAGCTGTGACGATGTAGCCTCCTTAAAAGCAGTGACAAAGGCAAGTGTGCCTAACTCAAAAGCTTTTCATCCCCGTTGGATACAATGAGCTACTTCTTTAACGTCTCCGGATGTCACATTTGTCTTTGACCCCTCTCTTCAGTCACTGGAGTTCTTGCAGTATGAAGAAATTCATCCGTCTCCTCTGCCTTTGCTTCCTTTGGAGGAGTACTGATGTATTATTTACACCGATAGTTCGGCGCAACTGGCCACTGGTTCTAAACATGCTTATTCAGTGGCTTGTGCTATTGTGGCTGGTACAATGGTGAATGGTGAGTTCAAGTCTAATATAGTGCATACTCAGGCACAAGGAGACTGTACCACTCAATTGGCCAAGCTGCGCGCTCTGGTTCTTGCTCTCGAGTTTGCAGATCGAAAGGTGTCATTTCTTATTGTATGTGACTCTTATTACTGTGTTCAGTCTTTCAATGACAACTTATTCTTTGGGTCTCAAATGATTATCAAGATTCTAAGGGCAGCACAATTAAGCATAAAACACTTTGGGTTTGAGTGGCAGATCTTAAACAGTGTCTGCCACTCACACATATTATACATACTCTTGACCACCAGCGTGTGAGAGCACATGCTCTTGGGAATTGTTTGGCTGATGAAGCAGCCAAATCTGCAGTAGCCATGTGTTCTGTTGCAGCCGTTACAAGGTCCATGACTAAGATTGATAATGACATTTTGGCAGCAATAGCTGCGACTGCGGAGGGCTCTAATTACCCACAGGGTTTCCCTTCAAAGTATTCTTATCAGTTAACTCCCAAAAAATTTCCTTTTGCTAGAGTACCTGACGTTGGTGATCAGCTGCTTCCTAACGCGAACCGCAGACACACTTTAATCAAAACCGCACACAAAAAAGTATGGCTTCAGCCCATTCCGAAGTGTCTGCGACTATTTCTATCTTGCAACAACGTTATTGGTGGCGTGGTTTATATAAACAGACCCATAATTATGTACTTTCTTGTGACATCTGTCAACAAATCAAGCCTTCTACGGTAACACGACCATTACAAACACTGCTTTGCATTGCCTATTGCCCTTTTGCTTGTGTGTATCTTGATCACTGTGGTCCATTTTCTTCTGATATTGCATGTAAATACATTTAGTTGCAGTTTATTCGTGCACTAGATTCCTTTGGGTTTGGCCAAAACGCAGTGCTGATGCTCAAAATGTCATCAGGGATTTGGGTGTCTTTGTAGGGATTTTTGCCTGTGGCACCTTTCATTCTGACCAAGGTCCAGCGTTCGCCTCTAAGGCATGCAAGGATGCGAGGAAGTCTTTGGGGTGCTGGTGCAGTTTTCGTCTCCGGAGGGCAACTCAATTGTGAAGCGAATGAACCGTGACTTAAAGCAATCCTTGACAGCTAGAGTCTTAGGTACTGGCAGGAACTGGTTAGCCCATTGTATGGCGTCCAACATGCACTTAATAATCTCCCTATAAGACCTCTGGGTAGGGGGACCCAATATGAGATGCTCTTTGGCATCAAAATGTTTGTGCCAGACCTTGATGGTCTCCACCGTGCGGCGGTTGCCGCGACCTTTGACGTAGGTAATCCTTCTACTGTGTTACAGAACCTACAAGAGACCCATGACAGTCTTGCTACTGAACATTTGTCCTCAGCAACTGATGCAGCACTCCTGAATCCGGTGGTCGACTGGCTTCCTAAAGTTGGAGATCTGGTCTGAAAAAAAGGTGGAAAACAAAAAATAATTTGGTCCCTCTTATGTTGCACCGGTTCCAGTGCTTGGCTTGAAGGGTACTCAAACAGTAATTTTACTTCCTCTTCCTGGTCACAAAGACAACAGATACATTTCAGTGGAAATGTCAAGCTACAATATCTGGCAGATTCTGAGTAGTGTGACATCTGCTGTTTCATGTACCACAATTTCGAGGATTCGTGAGAGTGGCACATTTTCCAGTACACCACACGACACTGTCATTGAGATGGACCCTGTTGTTGACCATTCTTCTGTTCCCCCAGCTTCCTCCTGCAACGCGGAGGCTGAATACACATATACCACAATTGAGTCTTTGCATGATTTGCCGGATAGTCCTTTACACCATGACAGTTTTTCCTATGTCTCGTCCTCCACCTCCTTAAGTGGCCCAACCGAATTGACTATTTTTTTTCTCCTGGTTTAAACAGACTTATTTGGTCCCTCCATTGACATACTTCTGGTTGGTCCTTGTCCTGATTTTTCTCTTAATGTCAATTGGATTTATAACAGTTTTTTTCCTAGTCATCAATGGTCACTATTTGCCTGAACGCTCTGCTGTGAACTTCTTTGATGGTGTTTTGGCACCCCACTCATCTTCCCACATCATGAAGCGTGACCAGACTCTTGTTAACATTACAGCGTTCCCAGTTTCTGATGGTATCATCTAGGATAAAGTGGATTATCAGGTCCATGGTCCAACTGAGATCATCAATGTACCATACATATTTTGTGTTTCTATGTGTGATGTGGTGAAACAGGACATACGTTCTGATGATTGGGATATGCATGCAATACAATCCTTGTTTTCTGATTTAAAATATTATGCTGCTTTTGATGCTGAAGATTTATATATGAATCCTGCCAACTATGCAGATCTGTTTTGTTATCAACATTATGGGCATGATTTCCTACACGAGACTAATACAATACGTTCTGTGGTTAATTACACTCAGTGGGAACATTACCCAACACCGTTAAAAGGAAGTTCAAAAACACTTAAAAATAAGTTTACATACTTTGATAGGTCAAATCCTGAGGCGTATTATTTTAAATTGAGTAATTCTTCCTCTCCAAAAGTCATGTGGACCCATAATAAATTAATTGATTCCACTTCTTTCCGATATGATCTGTCTCTAAAAGGTTATGATCATTGGAAGGACACAGTTGATTTGAAATCAATCTGGGGTTCTAAGAACTGGCAAGTGTTAGGCACTAAGGCCTTACATCGTGGCTGCCTCATCCCAGCACAGATTTTATTTTTAAATAATACAGTGTACCCAACTACATGCTTTGGTTTGGCTACTGCAAAGATTGTGAATGCCCCTGCCATTCCCTCTTTAGCTGAATATAATAATTGGCGCTCATACACAAATTATACCATTGAAGCATTACAAACTTTATTTCAAAATAATTCCTTCAATGCATCTGGAACGGATCCTCTAGGGTGGTAAGTTTAGCAGTCAAATTCAAATGCCTGCCAACTCCATTTTCATAACACTACTTTAGGTTATATGAGAGACTGACACAACCTGCGATTGCCTGATTCTGAGTCCCATTCTGGAACGACTTATTTGGTGGGTAAATTATGTCAACAGTGGCTGCAGCACTCTACACTATTGTCTGTTAAACAACACTTATCGTTGTTATCCAACAATATTAATTTGGCCGATTTTGTCTTAGGACCGAGGGCTCCTAGGAAAAAAAGATGGATATACGCTGCTTACAATAAAATTTGGAAAAAGTTTTTAGCTGTTCTCGATGACAGCATTAATACACTGTCTTCCCGCATTTATACATTAGACAAAATTGTTTCCTCCATTATTGACATTGTACAACAAGATGTGTCACTATTATATCATGGTCAGAATCAATTGCGTTCTATAATGCAGTTTGCATGGACTTTGCAAACTCTGAAAATGGAAAAAAAACGTGGGATTATTTGAATGCAACTGCTTTGTTTTTACCGTTTGACTTAACAGACAAACAGCAATTTATGTCCATGAAGGATGCTATCTACATTCTTCTGCACATTGAAATAAAAGATCCTTTATCCTTTTCTGTCGCATAAACTGACTCTGCTGTTTGGCTAATCCATATGGTTATATCTTTGCCTTTCTCGCTGTTTCAATTCAGTTCTTGTATGAAACATTACCCTTTAGGCCGCTTCGAACCTCTTGGAAGCGCCTTTCTGCATGAACTGTGGTCTTTGCCTTTCACCTATCGATGTTTAAGGGAAGATACGAAAGTATATCTTACCGGGGAGGACTGTGTTTCCACAGTAGGTCATTACCGGGTATGCAAAAACATAAAGTTGCATGGAGCATGTAAAATGTCAGCACCGAACCTCACTTGAGTTTTAAAAGGTAAACCAGTTCTCGCAATAATTCCCACATTCACTCTGCTTACTAACGGTAGTTATCTTATTTTAAAGAACCAAAAATGCTGCGGCTTGCTTGATGGCATACCATAAAATCTAACGGCTTCACAGCGTGTGATTTGTTGCAATAATGTGCTTTTTCAACCCCCGCGTGGGCCTCTGGATTGTTCTGTATGGCCTTCAATACCAATTTTGAAAGCAGATTTCAAAAAGTTGAGCAGACTCAACATCAAGTACCTGTTACTTCTGCACAAGAAACCTTCAACCTCCAGGTGGCTAGCGCTGCTACTGAAGTACAAATGCTTCTAAACACTAACCTCCCACTACATTTTGGGGAGCTCATCCATCCCATATTTAATGCGTCAACTACTCAAGGCCTGGCACATTTTTTTAAAGCTGTCAGCTTTGGCCTTGTGACTTCTTTTCAGACTATATTTGGTGTAATACCTGCATTCATTCATTCTATCTTTTCCAGCATCTTTGGTGGGTTTCCCTTAATATTGGCGTTAGTCGCTGGAATCCTGCTTCTGCTGTGCCTGCTGTGCAATGGCTGCTCCTCTTGTGGTACTGCACAGATGCCTTTTTTCCCCTATATATTTTTTCTCTTCTTCCGGAATTTTTTTTTTCTCTCTTCCTTTTTTTCTCTATAGACTTTCATCATTGATTTTGTCCGAATTTATGGACACGCCTGTGAATCTGCTCACGCTATTTGAACTCTGTTTTCATCCAATGCCTACATACGATGGACTTACCGGGGGGAGTGTGTAGTATAGCTTATGGGTCCATTGTCGACCTTTGCTAAGTTGGCATGAACTTCACTGCCATGAGGCCGCTTTTGCGCACGACACTGCAAGCATATATTTCGCAAGACTCTGTTTGTTCCCCTTTCACATGAGAACTGTCTGCTTTTCGCGTTCTCTGCTTTGCTCTGAGGTTTAGTCGGCACACGATGTACAAGGTCAATCAACAATGCCCCTTATTATTCTGTTCTGGTCAGTCCCTCGCACCTAGACATAAAATGCTACCCACAGCTGCACTACTGGAAATCGTGTGCTTTAATATTGCAAGCTAAACATGTTTTGACACACTTGGAGAGACACCTTTCCAGAGAGAAGAGCTGTGATTCTCGTGTGATGTGAACCTTTCATCTAGGCCTTGAGGTATGGGGTCTGCTGACAAAGCCCAGAGGTCTTCTTTTTTATAATAAACTATTTCTTACAACGGGGAGGGTGGTTAGGTCTCTTTGTCCTTTTTCCAATGTCTTTATAAAATGATATCCCCGTTTGTACTCTATGGAATTGTGAAAATGCTGACTATATTGTGTTTATGCATTTTGCTGCTAGTAACGGCACGTGTACTGTACCATAGAGCGCGTTAGTTAAAATAAACATTTTAAACTATACCGCGTCTCTGATTACTCACATTGTGGACAAGTATGAGTGAGTGAGCGAAAGAGTTGTCTGGCTCCCGCGATTCCCAAGAGGGAGTGAGGTGTTCTGGGTTGTCTAATCATTGGTAGCTTCATTGCAGTCGGAGAATGAATGAGGCACTATAGCTAGTCGGTTTGGCATTTTGGGTACTAATGTGGTAGGTTGGTACACCCCTATTCACTGAGGACCCGTTTTCCTGTGCATAGTTCTGTATATGTGCAGAATCCCTGCAACACACCCACTCGGGGTGACAAATGCAAAAACAACAATTAATAGACAGAATGCAGAACAATGTCATACATTCACCCCAGTACAGAGATCTGGGCCTAAATCCATTGTTTTTTTGCTCACCATGCCATTCCAGTTTGAACCCAGCTGTATGCAAATCTGTCTTGACCCTGTGCCAATGGGAACAGTCCAGCCCGAACTGCCAAGCCAGGTCCTCCATGGACTCGAAACAAGCATCCTAGGACCAGTTTGGGGGTTTCACCCCTCATCAGCCAGGATAGCTTTGACTCCAGTGGCATGGAGAGCACAGGACCCACATCTGGGCATACCTGTCCCACTCAGGGTTTCAAATGCAAAAACAACAATTGGTGGACAGAATGTAGAACAATGTCATACCTTCACCCCAGTACAGAGATTTGGGCCTAAATCCATCGTTTTTTTGCTCACCATGCCATTCCAGTTTGAACCCAGCCATATGTTTGCTTTTTTCACCCTAAGTTGGCAGGGTATGCCCAGACGTGGGTCCCTTGCCCACTTTGCCACTGGATTCAAGGTAGCCTGGCTGATGAGGGCAGTTAGACCGTTACTGGTTCCAGGATGCTTGTTTCTGGTCCAGGGAAGACATGGCTTGGCAGTTCGGGCTGGACTGTTCCAATGAGTCACAGGGTCAAGACTGATTTGCATATAGCTGGTCTGAACTGGCGTGGCGAAGTGAGCTAAAGAATGATGATGGATTCAACCCAGATCTGTGACTGGGGGTGAGTGTCTGAAAAATGTTAGCGCTCTGTCCATCATCTCCTTGCGTTATCTTTAATAATGAATCACACTATATTGTGCTGTACTCTTATATCTGACATAATAACTAATACATTTTATTAAGCAAAAATTACAACTTGTCACAATTTATAAGTAAAACATTAACACACATATAGCTCATTCTCACTAATCCCTGGCAAATGCACTGTATTAAATGCGTTTTAGTGCACCACCTTATATTCTAAACCCTATCAAAGGTTAATATGAGTAGTTCAGATGTTTTTGAAAAGAAAAACGTTGATATGCAGACTCACATATATATCAAAAAACACAATCGATTCACTTCTATACCTTCAGTGCACCATATTATTGTTCCACACGAGTACATTCGGCCAAGTGTAAATGCACATATAAATGTGGCCTAGCCAAAAGTAGAAGAACAGAGTCAAAATTATGCTACTCCAATACCAACTACAGGTTTAAAACATTCAGTGAGTCAGTCAGTCAGTCAGTCAAATAATCTTTATTCCGTTAAGATTTAACCATAAAAGATACATAAAAATAAAAATTCAGAAATCATAAAAACGCACGAATGGGCAATAAATCACTACCACATATGCCTGTAGATAGCAAATGATCAATATATATAATTACCAATAAAGTGAATTTATTAGGTAGAATGTAATAAATACAAATATATGCAAAACACTCCATCTTTATATGTGATAAAAGACATGTACATACCCTTCATAAAGTGTTTCTATATTTTATAGTGCAGAATGTAATTGACCACTGTTCTGCTTGGGTTTTCGGATCAGATAGAACCCGTTCATCAGAGCCTCACTAACCCAGCCAGAACGTTACCCCCTCCCTAGAACCTATTTACAATCCTGCAACCACATATATCTATCACCTAAGGACAGGGGATTCCTACTATGCATACCAAGACCTCACAATCGGCGGCCTCGCGATCCCATACGGATCCAGACCTTTCTGCCCATACGACAGTAACACAAGTGGCGGCCTCGCGGTCCCATACGAACCCAGACCTCTCTACCCAAACGGCAGTCTCAGCACAATCGGCGGCCTCGCGATCCCATACGGATCCAGACCTCTCTGCCCATACGACAGTATCACAAGTGGCGGCCTCGCGGTCCCATACAAACCCAGACCTCTCTACCCAGACGGCAGTCTCAGCACAATCGGCGGCCTCGCGATCCCCTACGAATCCAGACCTCTCTGCCCATACGACAGTATCACAAGTGGCGGCCTCGCGGTCCCATACGAACCCAGACCTCTCTACCCAGACGGCAGTCTCAGCACAATCGGCGGCCTCGCGATCCCCTACGAATCCAGACCTCTCTGCCCATACGACAGTATCGCAAGTGGCGGCCTCGCGGTCCCATACGAACCCAGACCTCTCTACCCAGACGGCAGTCTCAGCACAATCGGCGGCCTCGCGATCCCCTACGAATCCAGACCTCTCTGCCCATACGACAGTATCACAAGTGGCGGCCTCGCGGTCCCATACGAACCCAGACCTCTCTACCCAGACGGCAGTCTCAGCACAATCGGCGGCCTCGCGATCCCCTACGAATCCAGACCTCTCTGCCCATACGACAGTATCACAAGTGGCGGCCTCGCGGTCCCATACGAACCCAGACCTCTCTGCCCATACGACAGTATCAGCACAATCGGCGGCCTCGCGATCCCCTACGAATCCAGACCTCTCTACCTAGACGGCAGTCTCATACGACAGTTCATCCTATGATCACCATAACATACAAAAAGGGAATCAGTCTCACTATTCATCAGATCACACAAGGATTGCCAGTTCGGGCATAGCCTGTTCTCAGGTTCGAGGGGCTCCTCTTTCCTTTATTCAGTAACCACTTACCTGATCAGGGTTAACATCTGTTCATGTAGCCGCAGCTGACTAGAAGAATAGGCTACCCTCTTATACAAGAACACGCATCACATGTTGGTTCACTACAAACTGGATACTTTATTACTCATTACATACACAATCACATAACATTACGATATAACACATAACCTGCAAAGAAAAGTGAAAGATTAAGTTGTACACTCTAATAAGAAAGGGTCGACATCGCCTTAGTAGTATGTAGCCTGCACTCAGTGGTCATCTAGGCTCCCTTCTCGTCTGTGCCTCGGCTCGCCTGGAATCACCCTTCTCCGAGTCACTGGGACCTCTTCCTTATCGGCTACTCTCTCCTCTCTGGCTATTCTGTTAGGAAAGCATCTGTCTCTCGGTTCTTCTCCGCCTTCAAGATGGCGTCTGTCTTCCCTGGAATAAGTAGTAGCTTTACTGCTAACGGCTAGATGCCGCCTACGGACTGAACATGTAACTGCCTCAGACTTTCACTAATATAGAGGTGCATTTCCTCATGGAAAATTCCGGCCCGTAACCTGCCGCCCACCAAATTCTTGTACCTCCCCGTACCAAGGACACGTTCCCAGCCGGCCGGCCGGCCTGATGTAGTGTCTTCGGCATGAAGTAAAATACAATCCTTCGATAAGGGCCGGCCTGAACCGGTTCTCTCCAAGCGAATAACACCTCATAACTAAAACATTACTTTTGACCTAGAAGCATCCCAAGCTGCCGGAGCAGAAAGAAAGATGGAGTCTCTCCCGTTTGAGGCCTACCAGGCCTGAATTCAGCACAGCTCCATGAAATACCCTCACTACAGGACAGGTTATCCCTAATACTAACGAATCTATCCCCTAGGCTATGTGTGCAAGCCCTGATCTATGGGGAAGAGCACAGAATCATGTCGAAGTGCCTAGTAAATAGGCTCCATTCACTACTCTAACCCTTAGGCTTGAATGGTAAGAGACTGAAGTCACATTCAATCACTTGTTAACACAAGAAGGCCGGGAAAATCGAGCAGAACAACCACCGCAAAACATAAATGAACAGAAAATACATTCAATAAATACAATATTGTGGGTCTGCACTCTGCACTGCCTAAAATTAGTCGATCTTAAAAACGGTAACAATTAAGGCTTTCTAAATGGGGTGTAACATTTTCAAAGGAGCATAAAACAGATTTCAGACTGGAGCGAGGAAGTGTAACAGGAACAAAGAGGACGCACAGAAAAGTCAGGTCTGGGCCCAGTAAAAGCTACTAAGAAATGAAGAACCCGGAGTCTTAAATGCCTAAGGAAAAATTGTGCTGCATGTTAAAAACCCAATTTTAATATGGTTCCAAGCCAGGCTTAGTTATAGTCGGTTAATAATTTACCAGGGAAAACTTTCAAAATTCGGTGCGATTCTCTTTTGTTATGACGGTTTTAAATAAAACTTGTCTTTACAGTGTTCTTACAAGCAACAATGATGATGCTGGGGTTGGAAAACAATTCTGGAAAATCCAGACAAGACAGTATCTTATTCAGATACGCTAACCACGGAATACTGCCAGTCCCAAGTAATTTCAGACAATCTAGCAGCACCTGCCTATTACAGCTCGTTTCCTGATATACCCAATTTGAAATCCACAATGCAATTTTATAAAATCCGTACTAAAATCAATGTTTCACTCGGTATTACAAAAAGAAATTGATAAGGATTAACAGGCAGCAACCTCCGCAGAAAAAACATTCTCTACTTTCCAAATAGCAGGATGTCCTGAAAACTCCACAACCCGCCATGTAGGGAGCAGTCGGGTGACACTAGGTCTTGTAGATAGTCATCAACTCTTTCAAAGACTTTGAGCCCAGTTGCATAGAGAATTTAAACAAAGCCTCAATACCCCGCTCCATCTCAGCTGAATTAACTCAGATAGCTGGCTTCAACCTGCATACAATCAAGACCTCTGATGAGGGAAAGAAGGAACCAACCCAACCTTTCCGCTATTTACATTAGAGGTTCTCATGCTGGCTCTCTTCTGGCCTTGGACCATAACGCGCGTTTTGGCTTCATTAATAGTTAAGTCAAGGTTGGCCATATAACACAAAAATGTATGTATTAATCTGTGTAGGCCGATTTGAGTCCTGCCCATGAGAACCGCGCCATTGCCATAAAGTAATGATGGTATTGGGTCAGAGCGCACCTGTGGGACATCTTTACTTTAGGTAGCCAGTAACATCTCAAAAACATTATTAAAAAGTGAGGGAAGAAATGGGGCAAGCATGCAACCCTGACGGATGCCGCAATTCAGTCCAAAAGGAATGGTTGTCTCTCCATTAGGGCCCTATCTCACACTAGCCTTTGCTTCTAGATGCTTCTGCCTGGAAAGGTTGATAATATGCTCATCCACGCCTAATTATAGCATAATATTCTGCATAATATTCCACAGTTTGGACCGGTTAATATGATCAAAAGCAGAGTTTACATCAATGAAAGTCAGACAGAAATTTCCCTCTTTAACTATGGTGTACTTGTTGATCAGGAGGTAGAGATTTAGGCAGTGTTTTATAGAGCTAAGGCCCGTATGAAATCCACACTTTAGGTTAGAAAGGATACTACCATTCTGAGCCCAGGGCTCAAGGCGAACCAGGAGGATTCTCCCAGCTACCTTTGCTATTGAATCAATTAGTGATACTGGACAGTAGCACGTTGATACTTCTCTATTACCTTTCTTAAAACCAGGTTTTGGATGGTTTATACTTTGCTCCACTTCTCAGCACATTTGTGACAAAGGATGTGCAAAGGGATACGTTGTCCTTAAATAAATCCACAGAATCCACGTAGGGATGCCCAAAGGGGTACGCTGTCCTTAAATAAATCCACAGATCCCACGTCGGGTCTTGGAACCTTAGATAGTAGATGAAGAAGAGCGGCACGCAGAGTATTCCGGAGCGTATTCTCAGTAACCACTTGAAAAGAACTTTGTGTATCTTGGGTGCTAGTGGGTATCTCCCTCTGACCTCAGGTAGTCAATTGAAGACAAAATAGAATAGCACTGTTAAAGACATAACAGTGTCCCCATCAAGCACTCCTTTAGGACTGAGTCCCTTCTGGTATTCAGTAGTAAACCAAATGCAAGGACAATTACTAAAACATTCAGTCAGGTTTAATGGTTGAACCTTGTTACTCCACAAAGGTTTTCATAGATCATACTGTAATTGTAGTGAACATTCCAAATGCGGATGCATACACAAATAACTCCATCTATGCAGGTGTCATGATGGGCGTTAAATCCCAATGCATTTCGGGACCTTTCCCTTCATCAGGGGAAGCCCTTTATCTAGAAAGAAAGAATGAAACAGGTTCACACTCTCCATACACTAGCAAAGTGCCCTTATTTTTGCCTACTCCAAAACTAAGTGTTAGAGCTATTTAAGTACACCCAGAGAAGATCGACAAAAGGTTATGATTGTTGAAAACATTGCCAACAATATGAACATCTCCAAAACAATTAGATCTTCAGAAACCAATATGTAGTAAATCGTACTTTATATTCCTCTTCCAGTGGAAGTAGGCCTATGAGCCCGGCAGTTTAAAGAAAGATCGGCAGCAAACAAGAAAGAATATTTTATGATCAGTAAGTGCTTTGCCATAGGTGGTATGCATAAAGTGTTTACACTTAATCAAAAATGTTGGAAGAAGGGATGTTCTAAAAAACACCTAAAAGTTTTCACAGACAGAGAAACTGAAACCAGGATGAGTAATTCACCCATGGCTCTACACGAGTTTACTGAGAATGCAGGGGGTTGGAACGCCATGTAACCTTTGATATTGTAAGGTAGCATAGACCAGGTTTCTTTGAGAGGGATTAGGTCAAACCCATTGATAAAATCCAACCAGTCCCTATCGAATATTTTAGCACTCAGCTCAACCACATTACAAGAAGCAAATGTATGGATATAAGGTAGCGAGGGCAACTCGGGGTGCCAGGAATCAAGAAGTGGTATCAGAACAGCACTAATAGCCTGCAGGAAATCAACAGGATATGTAAGCAAATGTCTCTGACCAGAGCTGCCAATAGAGGCTGCAAGTTCCAAAATGTGTTCGGATAGCTGCCAGACATAAGACATAAGAGTAATCAAGACCAGAAGTATCTAAAGTCACAAAAGGACATATTGAGATGTTAGTAGTAATCCACCATTGACAATGGGGCATGTTGGTTAGAGAGGGACAGTGAATTGCATGTACAGTTTCCCAAACAAGAAATAACATGAATATCAGGGGAGGTGCAACTATAGGGTCTATAAAAGTACCTCAGTAGAAGCGCCTCCATTCTAGAGTGTCCAGTCACCTCTGCATGGTAAGCAAAATCTTCAAGTGGCTCGCATTGGACAGCATACGTACCATCACACAGGCCCTAATCAAAAACAGATTGGACTATGGCAACACACTCTATGCCAGCATCCCAACCCATCTACTTCACAGACTTCAAACTATTCAAAATGATGCTATTGACTTGTCTTCAAACTCCCATGCCAAACTCATGCCAACACACTCTTCAGAGAGTTCCACTGGCTTCCCATCCAGAAGCCCTGCCAGTTCAAACCTCTTGCACATGCATTCAAGTCACTACACAACACAGGACCCCCATACCTCAATCACTGGCTTCACTTTCACTAACACACCAGACAACTTCTCTCAGCATCACACTCACTTGCACACACACCCCGCATCCAGAGAAGCAGAAGGGGAGGTCGATCCGTCTCCTACTAAGCCTCCAAATCCCGGAAGAACCGCCCCTAAAACATCAGGGCCTCCTCCTCACTTCTTGAATTCCTCAATAAGCTGAATACTTGGCTTTTCAATGAGTGTTCTTTTGGGACCATGGAGACTGCCTGTACTCAGGCCCAGACTCACCACATGCTTACACCCACCTACTCAGCACCTGGATACCCACACGGGTGACAAGCAGCACTCTACAAATCTGCCTTCTAGAAAAGGAGATTGTAACCTACAAAAGATGTTACAAACAAAGCTTGCATCTCTAAAGTTCACTATAATGCAGTCATTATTATCAACCTTAGGCATGTTACCGAACCACAGGATTCTGCGTACCATGTTAATCATATCATGCAGTGAGCTAGTAGCTCCCAGTCTCTCCTTATGCCAGTGTGACACCTTATTGAAACATTTCTCTTGGCTTTCACCCTGTAAAGTCCTTAATTGGGGTTCTCCCATGAGCATAACAACATATGAGGTAGCCTCGGGAGACAGTTGAAGAGTGATGTATTTCCCCTTGAGGCTACAGCTGTGAGCTTTGTGAATGAAATCCCTGGCTGGCTGAAGAAAAGGAAGAGAACTGGTCGAGTCATCTCTAATAAAGGGTATCGAATTGAGGGAGTTTAAGTTTGAAACCATTTGAACATTAAGATGAGAGCCATTATCTTAAGAGTCAAATGATGTTGAAAGGTCCATCATTCTCCAGGATATTGTTTTTAGACAGTTCTGAAATTTTGTACTTGATACTTTTGAGCCTAGAAATAGCAGAGGCAAAAAACTTTAAAAACAGCTTAACCAAATTAGCTCTTTGAGTACAGATGATAGTGGTGTCACCGCCAAGCCCAAGTTTACTGCAACTTTTGAGAGCTGGAGTTACAGTTTTAACCTCCCTGTGTCTTTACTGCATGCTAAACATGCTGTGGTCCTTTATCTTTTTTTGGCAGGGTGTGAACCCAAGAAATTAGGGCCCAAATTAAAAGCAGATCTCCCAGCCACATCAATAGAAATCATCTCCTCTAAGACACAAGCATTTACCCCCTTACCTGCCCATAGTGCTTCAACTAAACATGGGGTTATGTTGATAAAAAGGCTAGTCCCAGAGTTAGTTAAAGATGAACAACTAGCACTGCTTGTTGTCCTTTGTAATGTTTTTTTGGTGACCCCCAATTCTCTTTTCTATAGAGTCAATTTCCAGATTAAGTGCCCCCATGGCAATTTTTGAGAAATTTAGTGGTGGAATATGGAAATGGACGCTCCTTACCACTTCCCGGCATTGACCTCCTTTTCAGCATGGCAAATTGTAGAAGACAAAGGCCAAAGTTCAAGAATTAATTGGTGTGGCCAAGCCGGCCTCCTTCAGTCTCTGACAGGTTCAGATGGGTCCGTCTTGGTCTGTTTTTCACCTGGGCACATTCCGTGCACTCCCACACTGTGGGTGAGGGCAGCACCTTTTGGGGAGTCTTCCTGGCCCCTCCTCCTCCTGCAAACACAGAAGTCTGGAACTTGAAGTCCTTGTGAGAAATGGATGACATCTTAAAAGGTGCTCAAAAAATGTACTGCACTGGGGAAAGTGTGGCGCCTTTTGTGGAGCCTTTTTGGTCCCTCCTCATCCTCTAACACACACAGGAGTCTGGACCTTGAAGTCATTGTGACGGTCCTGCCAACTTGAAATACAAATCTCACAGTGTGAGGAGGGGCTGGGGCCTTGGAGGGGGAGGGCCTTGTGCAGAGAAGTACCTCAGAGGCACTTTTGCACCCCCCTCCACCTCCAAGCCCTCTCCTGCCAACAAAAAAAGCTTGCTGAGGCTGGTGACGATGTCCTGGGTTGTTTTCACACTCCTTAATGGACATCGTCAGTTTAAAGCCTCAGATAACGAGCTGGAAATCCACTATTTACAGTGGCTTTTAGCTGGTTTTCCCTGCCACTGTGTGATATTGGTTCCTCACCGGGTGATGGTGTGATGAGAGCTGATATTGTGTGTTACACGGTGGCACTGTGTGAGTGGGCAGGAATGTTGTGAGAAATGGATGGCTTCATGGTGGCCGCTGGAGCATTCATATATAACAACCACCAATTTCTGAAGGTAAAATAGGTCAGTAGAGTAGTTGAATCTCTTCTGCGGCAATGGTGGTGCTACCTGATCAGTGACTGGTGATGGGTAAAAGTACTCAACCAATGCCTAACATCCAAATAGGGAAATTTGTTAAGGCTACACCAATGACACCTAAATGTTGGAGGTGAAACACCCAGCATTAATAACAATATAACTTTATATTCCTAAATATACTTTAATATTTGTGTCTCGAAATATAAAAGAAATGCAGTTTTGAGTGTAATCACTCTCTCTGGTGTTTTTGCAATGTGTGTTTTCTGTGTCAAAGAAACTTCCACTGCTGCTCCCTTGCTATATTTGCAGCAGTTGCAGATCAGTGTCAGCAGGGGAGAAGGTACTGCTTTTGACTGTACTGCTCTCCTAGGTTTGGGAGGAGATGATGCTTGATTTGCTGCTGTCGGTGCTATAAATGTTGTATGTATGTGTGTGAAGATTGGATTGGTGTTGTTCATTCTATATTCAGAGAAAGCTTCTCTTGTTCTGTATGTGTTCCTGCTAACTGTACCACATCTGGTCCATGTGTGATTGAAGTTTGCGCTGTTTCTCCATGTGCTTTACCCATTATTTGTGTGAAGGAAGTGAATCCTGCTATTACCTAAGCTAAAGAGTTTTTGTATGTGAGAGAAACTTTACTGCTGCCTAAACTTGTGTTGTACCTGTTCTGGATCTGGAGGAAGCTTGCATTGCAGATGCATATGTTGTTCATGTCCCGGAAATGAATTCCCAGGATTGCACTTCTTCCGGTGATGCTCTGCTCACCTGAATCCATCTTCTGTTTAGACACCGACATTTTGAGTCAGAATCATCCTAGCCACCTTCGCTAGCTGGACTAGCCCAATGTTCTCTGATTGACCTTTGTTTATATCAGTATAAAGGGACAGACTTTTCTTCGGAATGTTTGCAAAATTAAGTACTGATTCAGCACTTTTGAAATTACAAATTGTGTGCCATCCAGCATGCCTACTCTTACTTGTTTACGAAAAGAAAACAAGTTCTTGATCAGCCCAGAGGGGTTTAAATGGGCTGACAATGGACAATACATTCAAAGTTATTTTGAATAAAATGCCCAAAATGTCGTCTTTCCTGGCTCCCTACTAATTCTGTAGATATCTGTATTCCTACAAATGCTGCCTAAATTTGGATCCTGGTAGTTTGCCTTTGATATCGGGATCAGAAAGTTCACTTCTTATCAAACATTAATGAAAGGGTTTGGCTCAACAACCAATTCAGGTAAAATCTTGGGAATTTGGCCCACCTCTCACGATCTGACATGAGAGGGGACCTAGCCAAGTTTAATAAAATGAAAACTCTATCCTGAGGCAACCACAATAATAACTGCGAGGAAATGGTGTGTATTTTATGGTACAGTTGTGCAACCTCACCATGTCATACACTTACCCACCTCTTTAGGACCCTTTGGGTTTGTTTATCAAATCTTCAGCTAAACCCTGGTTAACTGTGCCTGTGAGTAGCAAGCCTTATACAAGTGTAAAGCACCAAAACAATTGAAGCAGCAATTGACAAGACACCAAAGAAATCCAACACCAATTTATAACAAGCATTGGCATAGTCAATCGGTCTCGGCAATGGGTGTGTGTAGTGTGTAGCCTTGCTTGGAAGCATCCTCGCGCTGCCTCCATCGTGAGGGTGTCTCGCCCTCTATGTTTTGTTTGAACCTGGTTCCATGATCAGGCTCTGAAAGATGCATGCCAGGATTCTGTCAACGTTAATCAGTTGGCGGAGATCCTGGTACGCAGCGGGAGCGCTCGGTCGTGGGTGCTTCTTTACTGAAAATAAAACCTATCTCAACTTACCTCGAAGTCTCCTGTCTCCTCCTTACTTCATTTGGCGATGACCGGAGGAGCCCGCTCATCCAGGACCCACCGGTCAACCCTTTAAAATTCTTTGATGCGCAGCACAGCACCTCCCTTTGCTGTCTCCTGCCTTACTTTGGGGAGACAACGTGCTCCACTGTCATCCAGCTTTTTACACAGGGCGCAGCAGCAGTCACCTCGTTTTAAAGCATTCCCTGCAGAGCTTCGGAGCTGCCGCTCCTTGTGACGTCATAGTCTATTCAACCTACGAGAGACATCACCGCGTCATCACGTGGGCGGCCATATTTGATTGGGCTGCCCATATGCTCAATCATATAGCCCTGCCTCATAGTGACATCATCATCTCTTCAACCTACGAGAGACATCACCGTGTCATCACGCGGGCAGCCATATTTGATTGGGCTACCCACACGCTCAATCATACAGTCTTCAACCTACGAGAGACATCACCGCGTCATCATGCGGGCGGCCATATTTGATTGGGCTACCCATACACTCAATCATACAGTCTTCAACCTGGGAGAGACGTCAACGCGTCATCATGCAAGCGGCCAAATTGAATTGGTTTGCAAGGGTATCTTGATACAGGTAGGACCCAGCCTGTCTACGCTTACGGTGACAGGCACACCTTATATTCTTTGTTTAAAAATTACCACTAATTAAAAATTGGAGCCTTCAAATTTGGTGATAGGCTCACCTTTATTTATTTCTGTGCCTGCAAACTTCGGTGACAGGCTCAACTTCCTTTAAAAGCATAAGAACTGTTGGGCTAAACTGTTACTTTCTCGCATTTTCACATTTATTGCATTGACAACAGCTTTGCAGATTTCAAATGCTTTCCACTTGTTTTTATTTTACATGTATAATATTTAATATTTCCAGTCTCATTGTCTTCATCCATGGCTACCTCTCAGCAGTTTACACAATCGCCTTCTTTCTTCCAGCATCCAGGTAATCCCAGTATTCCCTGGCAACAATGGGTAAAAGCATTTGTAAATCACGTTGTAGAAATTGATGCAGTCAAGTTTCCACCTGCGCGCAAAGTTGCAATTATTTATGGTTGCTTAGGACTTTCTGCACAACATGTTTTTGAGAATTTGCCCCCTTTCCCAACACCCCTAGGAGATGCTGGTGATGGAGAGTACTGGGATTCCTACAAAGAGGCGTTAGCTCATTTGGCAAGACATTATCACCAAAATCCAAATATTATGCTGGAGAAACATAATTTTTCAGGAGAAAACAACGTGCAGACAAATCTGTAGACAAATACATCGCTGAACTAAGAGTGTTAGCCTCCACTTGTGAATTTTAAGCAAATCGTGATATTTACATTCGCGATGAGTTCGTTTTCTCTTTTTTTTCAAGGAAAATTCAAGAACGCCTCCTTAGTTGCAAGAAACCCACACTCCTGGAAACTAATGACATTGCAAAGAGCATTGAGAGATCCATTATCACCTCCAAAGCTCTTTAGACTGATCAATCTTCCAATTTTGTCAAGTCCTCTACACATGAAACTGGAGACTGCGTTAATGCCATGAACCTAAACAAACCTGCTAAACAATTGATTAGAAAGAGTAACACAAGTTGTTATAGGTGTGGATCAAAGTCACATCTTAGCAATTACCCCATGTGTCCAGCTATAGTAAAAAGATGTGTATTATGTAAAAAAGTAGGCCACTTTCAAGGTGTCTGTAGATCTGTTAAAAAAGCTACCAGAATCAACAGTGTAGAATTTTCTGAGGCTCTTGATGACTCCACAGAGCTATTACATGATCTTCTTTTAACAGTTGAATGCAATTCTATATTTAGCAGTCATTATGTCAGAGGTCCTCCAGGTACTGCATTATTTGGGATAGTCAAAAAATCCCAACTATGGCTGATTCTGGCTCGCCTATAACAATATTATCGGATGTCATGTTTTTTTATAAATGGCAACTTAACTCAAACAGATGTCAACCCCAAAGCATTCGGCGAATTTGATATTGAAATGTTGAGTTACTTTAATTCAAGGTTGGAATATTTAGGTAGATCAATTTTAACAAAAGTCTGTGCTGCAGTCAAGGGACGGAACATAGTTGGTTGGCAAGATCTTGCTAAAATGGTGTTGCTTCTCATTCCTGGCTCTGATAACCCCATTGCTCTGGGAGATGGTCCTCATGGCTATACTGGAGCTGGGTTTTTAGAGGATGAACAACATGAAGTGGATTGCCTAAGTCTTGAAGACCATACCCTAGATGTCAAAAAAGTTTTGGCCCGGTTTCCCAATTTATTTTCGAACAAATTAGGCACTGTTAAAGGTTTTCAACATCAAATTAGACTTAAGCCGGGTGCCCAACCCATTGTTCACAAGATACGCCCTTTTCCCCTTTACTGCTAGGGATGAGCTTAAGTCTGTTCTCAAGTCATTGTCTCATGAAGGGGTCATTGCATCGTGTGACTCCTCGGAATGGGTATCTCCAATTGTTATCATCAGGAAAAAATCTGGGGGGGTCAGGTTATGTGCTGACTTACGCACTATGATTAAAATCATCTTGATTGACTGTCATCCCCTTCCCAAGATTCACAAACTTTTTGCCAGTTGGGGGGGGGCAACATTTTTTTCAATCATTGACTTCCGTTCAGCCTATCACCAGATACCTTTGACAGCAGATTCTCAAGAGTTCACCATATTTGTCACACCTTTTGGGGTTTACAAGCATCTTAGATTACCCTTTGGCCTGGCCTCTGCGGCTAGTGTCTTTCAGAAGTTCATGGATAATCTTTTTATGGACATGCCACGGGTCCAGACCTATCAGGATTATATCCTGATGTTTGCAGATAATTGGGAAACACACGTGAACAATTCGACTAAAGTTTTGAGTAAATTGGATGAAGCAGATATGACTATTAAGAAGGACAAACACCAATTTGGTACTCAACAACTGGATTACTTTGTCTTCTGAGGGCATCAAACTCAAGTTGTCCCTTATTAAAGCCATTAGTTGTTCTGTTCCTCCCAAAGACAAACATACCCTTCGGGCATTTTTGGGATTAGCAGAATATTATGCATGATATGTTAAGGGTTATGCTCAAACATGCCCTCCTGCGCAAGGGTTCAACATTTGTCTGGCCTGACGAAGTCTTGTCTTCATTTAACCAAGTCAAAAAATTCATTGTTGAGGCTCCTGCTTTACATGCTTTTCAAGATGGGTCTAAATGTTTCATCATGGTGGCGCCAGTCTCACATGGTTGGGTGCAGTCCTTGGTCAATGGGTATCTGGAAAGGAAAACACACAAGATGATTGACGGAATGTTGCACATTGGCAAAACATTCACCCCATTCACAGATCTGGGTTTAGTCCATCGTTATTTTGCTCATCACGCCACCCCAGTTCAAACATGGCCATATGAAAATCAGTCTTGACCCTATGCCTCATGGCAACAGTCCAGCCCGAATACCAAGCCATGTCTTTCCTGGACCGGAATCAAGCATCCTAGGATCGGTTTCGGGGTTTCACCCCTCTTCAGCCAGGATAGCTTGACTCCAGTGGCGTAGTGAGCACGGGACCAACGTCTGGGCATACCCTTCCCACATAGGGCAAACAGCAAAACACACAAGATGATGGACGGAATGTTGCACATTGGCTGGGTCCAAACTGGAATGGCATGGTGAGCAAAAAAAAGATGGATTTAAGCCCAGATCTCTGTACTGGGGTGAATGTATGACATTGTTCTGCATTCTGTCCATCAGTAGTTCTTTTTGCATTTATCTGGAAAGGAATACACCATAGCCTTTTCTTCAAGAATGCTCAAACCCTCTGAGACACATTACAGTACTATTGAGCACGAGGCCCTGTCGAGTGTTTGGACAATTGATAAATTTAAAAATTACTTTGGGGACGTGAATTTGAACTTTTTACTGACTATAAACCCCTTACACGTTTACTTAATGGTACAGGGCTTGGCAAGGCTTCTGTCAGACTGGTTAGATTACTTTCGCAGTTGCAAGAGTTTCACTTTTCCATTAAACATATTTCTGGTGGTAAGAATTCCAGGGCTGACTGTCTCTCACGTATGGCTTTTCATGATGACTCTGAAGTTGAGGATGTTAAAGACACAGAATGTGCTGTGGCTGCCTTAGACACTATCAAGGAATGCCCTAACATCACTGAACAGTCATGGACAGAGGCTTACAGCAAAGATGAAATTCTCAAACAGGTCATGGAGCACATTGTCAAGGGGTGCCCAGAGAGCAGAAAGCTTTCTGGTGAGTTGAAAGCTTTTACCATGGTGGCATCTGAGATGTCCCTCGTCAATGGCATGGTATTGCGACATGAATCTTTTGTCCCTCCGTCAAGTCTCAGGGAAGACATCATTATTCTGCCCACCATGGTCATTTAGGCATTACCAAAACTTCTCAACTGACTAAGTTGTACTATTGGTGGCCATCCTTGTAGTCCCAGGTCAAATTTTGTGTTGATTCATGCGTTGAATGTCCATAAAAAATGGAAGTTGATGAGTACACCATTGCATCCTGTTCCTTTTCCGAACAGACCTTGGAACATTGTTGCTTTGGATTTTTCTGGACCATATAATGTCTTACCTCATAACCTCAAGTTCCTCATTTTGTTGGTTGACTACCATTCTAAATGGATTTATCATATGTTGTGATACAGCCAGTACCGCTAATGCCATCAAATTCTTGAAGAATGTTTTTACTGTTGAAGGTTCGCCTTCTATTTTCGTAACTGACAATGGTAACCATTTTGTCTCGCATAAGATGTGTAAATTTCTAGCAAAAAATTATATTACTCATTACAAAGTTGCTTAATATTCCCCAGCGTCCAATGGTTTGGTTGAAAGGGCTAACCGGTTACTTAAGGATGCCATTCAAGCTGCCCTTTCGTCTGGTCAAGACGTTCAAGATTGTGTTGAGGCTAAATTATGGTCTTATAATATTTCTCCCCACTGCACCACTAGAGTTCCACCTTTTACCCTTTTGAGGGGTAGAAATGCCCACACCAATTTGTGTCCCAATTGGTTGCAAAACAAACATGATAAGCCTGGCCCTTATAACGGAGAGCTTGAGTCTCGTGTGTTGCATAAGCAGAATCTTATGAAGTCTGTACATGATTCAGGAAAATATTGTAATAATATGGAATTAAAAGTCAGCGATTGTATTCTTATCAAAAATACCCCAAAAATTCCTAAGGGCTTGTCTAAATTTTCCGCTTCTGTTCAGGTCACCGATGTAAGTAAAGGTTCAGCGCTCCTTGGCAGTAAGGGGTAGTGGAATAAACGATCACTTGTGCATCTCTCTGACTCACAGGTTAGTTCTTTACTCAAATTGTCTAAACAGGAAGTTGAACATTGTGACTGGACTAGCTGGTTGCATGATCCTCCTTCTGGTGTGCCACCACCTGTGCGAGAATGTCATACCGGTAGAGTTTTTGCCTCTCAATGTTCAACCTCACACATCAGCCAGCACAGCAGTCTCATCCCTAAGGCTGTTTCGACGTCTGGACATGTTATTTTGCAAACTGGTGATTTGGGTTCTCGTCATAGAAGATTACCTTCCAGGTTCAATGATTATGTTTTGTCATGAACTTTTAACCAGGACTTTTGGTAACTTCTTTTGTGTTTACTTTCAAGTTATGCTTACCATTGTTTTTCTTCTGTATTCTTGTTCATCTTTTAATTTGTTCTTTGTGGGGGGGGAGAAGTTGTAGTGTGTAGCCTTGCTTAGAGGCATCCTTGCGCTGCCTCCAGTGTGAGGGTGTCTCGCCCTCTATCC
Source organism: Triturus cristatus (assembly GCF_964204655.1). Lineage (NCBI taxonomy): Eukaryota > Metazoa > Chordata > Amphibia > Caudata > Salamandridae > Triturus > Triturus cristatus. The sequence continues at coordinate 155,837,403 of NC_140580.1, forward strand.
ATTATTTGAACCTGGTTCCACGATCGGGCTCTGAACGATGTGTGCCAGGATTCTAACAACGTAAATCAGTTGGTGGAGATCCTGGTACGCAGTGAGAGCACTCGGTCGTGGGTGCTTCTTTACGGTAAATAAAACCTCTCTCAACTTACCTCGAAGTCCCCAGTCTCCTCCTTACTTCAGTGTGCCTAGTTACGAAAATGACCAAAGGGGCATGTGATGTGATAGCTAATTCGGTTATTCAGACTATATTACTTTGATTTTGACAGATCTTCTGCCAGCACCCATGCAATTCAATGAGCAGTAAGTCAAGGAAGATCTTCGTGTTCATGGATTGTTGATATCAGTCAGTGCCACTAACTGTACTGTGAACTGTGCAGAACCGAAATGTCAAATTCGCAAGTAGATCTCACAACTTGATGCACCAAGAATAGTGTGAAAAACCCCTTACATGAAATGTATTAGGCATATAATATTGTTACTTATGCATTTACTGCTCAAACCGCATGCTCGGCACTAAAGTAGAATCCTGCACTCGCGAACAGACCCAAGGCATCAGCACCCTGGAACAGCATAGAGCTCACACAGCTAATCACCATCTGAGGCAAGACTAGGCGTAGCAAAATACACTGCTCTAGAAATGTCTAAGAATTTGCCCTCTGTATGGCAAACCTTATCACTGATGCAAAGGTAACACACTACACCAACATCACCAAAGCGGTCACAAAGAGAAGCAGAAATAACTTCATGATAATTAGGCACTTCGTCAGTCTTCCCAATTACACCATACCACTGCTCCTTTGACCGCCAGCTTCCAAGCACCCCCACCAATGAAAGTGATCTCTTCATTGATAAATGCAACCAACCAGTACTTAAAAGAGAAGACGGAGAAAAAAATTGACATTATTTACTCCCTTGCCATTAACAACCTCAGTAGCCTCCCCAGCTCGCTAAACTCCATGTCCCACTGATACAACATTGTCCCTTCCTAATAGGCACGTCCATGAAAGGTGAAGCTCTCTTTTTTTTTTTTATATATTTTTTATTTGTCAACGAGAGGGTAATGAACAGAAAGCAAAAATCACAATATTGAGTATATACAGATATCAAGAACGCTGATTACACACTTAAAAAGAAAGAAAAAAAAAGAGAAATTAATACATAAATTCATGAGTCGGAGAGCATAATTAAACCAGACTGGACACCATATGTAACTGATTATACAACATAAAACAAAGATCCCCAGAATGCATTACATTTTACTACAGAACGAATGCCTCTTGTCTTAGCCAGCGCTTGTTCCATATCATGCGTTTGTCTTACTAACAGCCACCAATCCATGACAGAAGGGGGTTTTGATGATATCTACACCCGGGCAATTGTTAATCTTGCAAAGACCAATACAATAGCTAGTAATCCATTACATTTAGAACTGAGAGTCCTACATCCCAGCATAATTTCCATAGTCGGAAGAGGTAATTCTATCCCCAGCTTCTGAGATAGAACATTACCGACCTTCTGCCAGAATATTGTTAGGTCTGGGCACGTTATGAACATATGTTTGATGTCGGCCACATAAAAATCACATCTTGGACATTTTGTCCAATCGCTGATTATGTTGTTAGATGACCACTTAGCTATTCTTTCTGGGGTGTAGTATAGAAGACATATCGTACGATATTGCTGCAATCGCAGATTAGTGGTGTGCACGACCTTATCTATAGTACTAAAAGCTTGCAAAATAGTACTAGTCGCAACCGGCGTCTCCAACACCTTGCTTCAGCGATCAGCTAGTCTCTCACAATCATCTGATCTATAGCTACTTAACCATTTGTACACCCTGCTAATCAGAGATTTTATCTCTACAGCATGCAGAAAGTCCCAGATATCAGAGCCAGATACATTCGTCAAATATAAATGTCGTAAAAAGTAGTCCCGGATCTGATAATACTTAAACAGCATATGGTCTGGTAATTTATACATAATCTTCAGTCTCTCAAAAGAAACAAAGCCACTGTAGTCATACAGATCCCCTAGACATGCAACTCCACAACTATCCCAACTTTTGCCCACGGCATCATGAAATATCTCCGGCAAACCTGGGTTATGCCCTAGAGGAAACTTGTCATGATAAAAAGATATATTGCCCCTAAGCAAAATAGCACTCCAAATGAATATACTGTCCCGTACAGTCTTGAATTTGACCCTTTTGAAATAGTTTGGGTCATTAATTCTATAAAGAAACATATTGCACTCTCTCCCCAACATAAACTGGTGACAGAAAATGGTGCTGGCGGGATTGATGAGACTACGAAGACGGCCGAAAAAAGCTGACCAGAAGTATATTTTAAAATCAGGGAACTCAAGACCACCCTGGCTAAATGGAAATTTTAACAGATTAACGTTCTTTCTAATCGTTTAAAAAATAAATTAGGAACCCGTAATGGAATAGAACGAAAAAGATAAAGGAATTAAGGGAGGATCTTCATCTTTATTATATTGATTCGAACAATAATACCTAGGGGCAGCTTATGCCAATTTTTTAGAGACTTAACAGTCTCTTTTAGCAGTACTTCATAATTTAAAGAAAATATCCTATCCATCTGTGCCGACATCCTAACCCCCAGATAAGTGGCAACAGAGCAGACTCCCTGCACAGGGGCTAACGGTTTATAGTTAAGCAGAACTTGGGTCTTATTGACATTTAATTTATAGCCTGAGATTGGACCAAACCCACCAGCTGCTTCTGTTATCGCTTTTAGTGCTTCTCCTGGTTCTGTAGAGAAGACTGCTATATCATCTGCTTATTCGGTGACCTTGAGAAAGCTTGCTCCTGATATAAAAGCACAAATTTGGAGATTATTTTGCAGAGCTGAGATAAATGGCAGTATATACAGGGCGAATAGTAAAGGTGATAGGGGACATCCCTGATGAGTACCACAGAGGACCGGAAAAATAGGCGACTGCAAATCCGAATATGCTAGTTTGGCGCAGGGCTTGTCATATAAGGCTTGCATCCATTTCTTGAGTTGGCCCTTAATCCCGAAGGCTGAAAATGTGGCCCAGAGAAAGTCCCACCCCACTCGGTCGAACGCTGAAAGGTGAAGCTCTCAAGCACTATTGAATGTTATCAACATTTGAGTCTCACAAGATATTTTGCCAGACACAAAAAAACAAACAGATCCTCAGACTGCCGAAGAAGCCTACTAAAGGCCCAGTGATCACTCTAACTACTGTCAAGTCACATGCCTACCCTTCCAATAGTGGACACGAATGAAGAGAATTCTCACACTGTTAGCAATTAATAATGGCCCTCTGCTTGGCCTCATATACTGCTGCCTCTTGTCATTGCTTGTAGAGAACTCCACTGGTTTACTGTTAGGTTTGCACCATGAGGCAGCGGTGTCAACGACACGGACCTCCAGTTCTAGAAGACCATCACAAGTGTTGGCAACCATCCCAGCGTTCATCTATTGGGAAGTGGCATATTGCACTAAAGAGACAATTAGTCAAATCCTCATCTTTCAGAAAACAGCAGGGCATATTAGCAACTGACAGCGATAAATATCGCTAGGCGCGCTTAGCGCGATTAAAGTTATCGCCGGCTATCGCTGAGATAGCGCGTTATTATCAACAGCTATCTCCAAAGCGATAAAATATCCAGCGATAGCTGCGAAATGCTGCAATATCGCTGGTAATCCAGCGATAAAATGTCAGCGATAGGGAATCCCTTGCTAATATGCCATGGTGGATTTAGCATGACAATAGGGCAATATGGGTAAGTCAGAAATTAACCTGGCATTAGAAACCAGCGTTAATTGGGTCTTTGCGCGACTTTCATAGTCGCAACGTGGGGATAGGGCATCCTTGTTGATAGCGCGAAGCTGCGTTATCGATGTTTTGCCATGTAGTGCATGTGAGGAACGCCTACCTTGCATCTCATTAGCGATGAGATGCAAGGTGTTAGTGAAATGGTGATGACACAAGGTAACACACGCTAACGCCTGTTAGCGTGTCCTTGTTAATACCACGTTAGAATTATCGCCGCTTTCCGGCTGAAAACGGCCGCTAAACCGGTGATAATTGTCTTGATGATATGCCCCAGCATTGATTACACGAAACAATGTTGTGTTGGAGGTACAGTCAGTTTGCAATAAACTGACTTTAAAGGGTGCCAAATTCAGAAAACAGGGAGATTGAAAATCATTTTGCAGCTGCTCATCTACTTCTATTATTGGACAACCTACCATTTTTATAGACATTTGTATTAAAAAGGTAGTTAAAAGAAGTACATTTTTTCAATCACTAGTTTAGGTGACATCGGTAGGTTCAAACCAATAACGGAGGACCGTTGACCAGAATAAAATAAATACTGATTTGCAACCTAGAGAAAAAGTTCTTGAAGCCAAGTTATATAAATGTTTGACCAGCCAGGCCTGCACAGCTCTCAGTGACGTGAAAAATGCACTCGATTTGGCTCTTGCAATTTGTCAATCATGAAAATTGTGCTGCATGCCAAAATGGTGCACATTTACTTAATTGACACATCTGTTGAACCACGCACAGTGAGTCAACTCAGCTTGCAATTTTATTAACAACAAACCTGCCATGGAAGTGGAAGATACAGTGCTAGTTTAGAATTAATGTATACAGAAGGAGCATACAATTATTATAATTTACTCCACAAATAGTTATCAAAGTCCATAAATAATCCAAGTTCCAATGCAAGCTTCCTTGTTCACTTGTCTTTATTGACAATTATTCATCTCAGCTGACACTTGTTCCAATATCTTCACAATACAGATCAATCAGAAATATCTATACAGCCAGCCTACGTGTTTTGTCCCCCATGGGACATCATCAGGGCGGTTAAAAGAAAACACACAGTAAAAATCCATTCTACATAAAAAGTAAATATACCAACTCAAACTAAGTACCACACTGTTGATCTCAGAAATAATCACTTAGAATACTCACCTGTGCACACAAGTTCTGACCCTCACCGCTCTTACATGTTGGTTAGCTAGTTCAGAATTTCACTGCATGACCAAAGTTCAGGCTTGAAACTAGATAAAGCAGCATTCAACATACAATTTCCGGAATGCGCTGTGTATATTCTACCAAATTTAGGGCCTCATTTAAAAGGCCTCTAGCTGCACTTTTGTGCCACTGGAGCTTCACTTTTTTGATTTGCTGGTGGGGCAATGTGCAGCTGCAAATTTACGAGGCCACGAAAAAGCAACTTTATGTGACTTTTCATGGCCTTATAAATATTTGTACCTTTCATGCAGAACATTGCATGAAAGGGGTGTTCCATTGGGGTTGCTGCAGGTGTCCCGACCACCTAATTACGATGCAAACGCATACTCACACATCCCTATGGGAGCATGTGTTACCGCCAAAAACAAGCCACAGCACAAGCTCCCATAGGGAAATGGGAAGCTATGTTCATCGGTGCACTACACGGCCTGCCACACGGTGCAGGGATCAACAAGGGGTACGATAGTTGCCCCGTCTGCCCTAACCGGAGGCCACAAACAGAAGGGGCCCTGCTAGTGGCCCCCAAACAAGCTTTCCAACAGGCTTTTCATGTCGGAAAGCCCAGCATGGAAAGCCTGATGGAAACTGTGCATCGTAATTTGGACAGCGTAAAACTTCATCCATATGGATTACGGGCCGAACTCCGATTGGACGACGGGCTCCTTGAGGCCCGTCTAAAGCCAGCCAGATAGACCTGCCGGTTTCACTTCTGACCGCCTAAATTGTAATTAGGCAGTTGGAAGTGAAACTGATGATCTCGATCGGAAAGCCTCCAACCAAGATCGTAATCGACCCCCCTGATGGGACAATTAGTGTGACCAAACTGACCTTTAATGAACTATCAAGAACGGAGCTCACTTTGTCACCCACGGCTAACACACGGGAAGGAACACCACTTTTCTGCAATTATGTAGGTGTTCTGAGAATACATGGCAGTGTCCGCAAAGGCTGGTAGTAAGACCACGTAATCCATGATGGCGTGAACGTAGGTGTCCTTCTTTTATTTCCACAAGGACACAAGTCGTGAAAGAGAAATACGGACAACGGTGCCCACTGGAAGCTTTTGGGCGATGCGCACTGTGCTGATTCATGAGCACAAATGGCATCTCACTGAGCTTGGTGCCAGGTGCAGTTGCACTGGTCGCACCACCATAAAGGCAGCCTTGATCAGATATTATGTTGAGTGGCTGTTGGAAGCCATGTGACACAGATGCAGCTTGTTTACATATGACACAAATCTGGGTGTGTCTTGGGCAGGGCTCAAACTCTAAATCAAGCAGTGCAGGTACTCTCGGCTCCAAAATACATGTTGAGTTCTGAGAAAAGCCAGGACGGTCTCATTATACATACCTCGGCGGAGAACTGCTAGTTCCAGGCGCAGGTGCCTCAATGAGACCTAAACATTGTCTGCATTTGTATGTCTTTTTTAGACACCACAATGAAAAAGATTCACTGGACAGTTGTGGACATAAAGATTTTACAAGATATATTAAATCAAAGCAGTTCACTTAATCACAAACAAACATTGGCAAACTCAACACATTTTAGGTTACCTGTAATGCGGTCTCTTAGAGTCACTGTAGGTGACAAACTCCAGTAGGGAGCCATTCAGGGGATCAGCAAGGTCTTCAGGAACAGTTCCCTTAGCAGGTAAAGCAGTCTAATGTCCATTCCAGGGACTTTTACTTTTATCCTTTTCAGGGCTTTCCTATGGAAGTGGTCCTGATGTAAGGGATGAAAGAGGCTGAATGTGTTCAAAGGATGCTGTGGAAGTAATGCAGTCGATAGGTTGTCTTGCTTTGACTATTCCTTGGTTCTTGAAGGGCGTGAGGTGGTGCTGGTCACAGGGTCAAGTCCAGTTGCCACCAGACTACCAGTCACACAGTATTGCTGTCACAGGCCAATCCATCCTAGGTTGATAACTTGTCCTCTAGGACTCCAAGCTACACTCAGATGACACTCCTGGGCTCAGCGAACTCGGGTTCAGCTTTGTGCATTGGGTCCTGGTTCCTGGTGCTTCATGGCTGCAGTTTCAAGATTCTGGGTTACCAAGTTGCCCCAGCGGGTTTCTCAGCTGTTGTGTCCATGTGCTGTAAACAGGAGGCCAGCTCAGTGACGCTTGGAGTCTCTTGGCTTTGGCTGACCTCTGAGTACTACTTCTCCTTGAGCAGGACACAGTAGGCACTGTCCCTCTCCTTTACTAGCCACCAGGTTTAGCCTCCCTTTTTTGGTTCCACAGTGCAGAAGGGCAGTCGTTCTTCAGCCCCTCTTCCAGTTCAGTCGAGATCTGAGTTTGGGATGCCAGGGGTACCCTACTTATGCCTAGAAAATTCCTCAGGGCAGGATGCAGTTGGTAGCCAATGGGCTACCTGGTACACTTCCACCTGATGTCCACTTCCTGCAAAGTGTGGCATCTGCACATCCCAGGATACACCATTCAGCCCATTTCTAATAGGGTAGGGCATTTCTCCTGGCTCGTGGAGGTCCCTAGCCCAACCCAAATGTGTGGCTACCAAGGGCACTACACGCCCCTGTAAAACCAGTTTAGCAACTGATTTCCCCTCTCCTGTCCCATGTACCGGTCTGTCTGCCTGAACAATGGAGCAGTCCCTCTCCCAAGTATTACCCTTTTGCCCTTCAAAGACAACTTCTCCATTGAAGCTCACCCATGTGGCTTCCCTGCAGGAGGGAGGTGACAGCTCCTTCCAGAGCAGGCCCATATTGGATCCTTTCCTGGGAGTCGCAAGCATGTCTCCCCAGGAGGGCAGAAATCTTTATTGGTGACAAAACCCAGTATGCAACCATTATAGGCACTGCAGAGTAAAGGCAACAAAGTGGTAACTTTGCTAAAGTTGCACTCTGCAACTTGTTATATTAATTTAGACCTGAGAATCCAATTGGACTTAATGTAGCAGGTTGTTTGATACCTTGGATGGCCCACTCTGGTCACACTGTTTCAGAGTTAGAACAGCTGGGGGTCAGTTTGTAACTCTGCACTTACATGTTCTGCCAGTGGGATAGGTTGGATAGCTAGTCTGGCTGATGAGGGTTGTTAGCCCGAAACCGGTCCCAGGGTGCTTGTTTCCGGTCCAGGGAAGACATGGCTTGGCAGTTTGGGCTGGACCCATGAGGCACATGGTCAAGACTGATTTGCATATAGCTGTGTCTGAACTGGGGTGGCGAAGTGAGCTAAAGAATGACGATGGATTCAACCCAGATCTGTGATGGGGGGCTAAGTGTTTGAAAAGTTTCAGCGCTCCGTCCTTCATCTCATTTTGTTTGCATAGGTTAGATCTTGCCTTAGGACTCGATAGACCTCGATAGACACATATACTAGGGGGAAGTCTGGCTTTGCCATTAATTTAAATGGCAAAATCAGGCCAGCAGTTTAAGCTGCTCTATGGGTCTGCAAATGGTGGGCTGGGAGCCTTGTTCCACTCGTGCCACACCGTAGGTGGCACAACTAGTGCTCCAACCACTGAGGAGACATCAAATTTACATGTCCTGGGTACCATTTACTAGGGACATACAGGTAAGTTAGCATAGCCAATTTACTAATAGCCAATTTGACATACCAGTTTAAGGATAATGGCACAGGTACTTAGGTCTGGTTAGCAGCCCTCACTGCATCTCAGAGTCAGAAAACCAGCAGCATCAGTCCAAAAACTTGGAGGTTGCAATACAAAAACAGGCCTTTCCTTACATGGACCCCTCCAGATGAAAGGTGATGAGAAACTAACCCTTGTCCTGGTGGTTCTCATCGCCTAAGTGAAAGATCCTAGAAAGGCCATCTATATTGGTATGGTCAGTCCCAGGTCTGTGTTCCACTGTGAAGTCCATAACATGTAGGGAAATGGACCACCTCAACAACTTGGGGTTCTCTCTTCTCATATGCATCAACCATCTAAGAGGCCTGTGGTCAGTTTGAATTCTGAAGTAATTTCCAAACAGTTAGGGTCTCAGCTTCATCAGGAACCAAACCACAGCAAAGACTTGCCTCTCAATAACACTCCAAAGCTGCTTTCTGATGAGGAGTTGCCTGCTAATGAAGGCAAATGGCCGATCTTGGATCAAATCGTAACACGGCCATGTTCAAAGGCATCTATCTTGACAATAAATTTCTTACAAAGACAGATGCCTTCAAAACATTTTTAGGGTGTCAAAACTCTTCTGAAACTGCTCAGTCCAGATAAACCTCCCGGGCTGTTTCTTTGAGGTCAGTTCAGCTAGTGGTGCTACTGTGGTACAATAACCATTCACAAATCTTTAGGAGTATCCACTCAGACCAAGAAAGGCTCTGACTCAGGTCTAGGTCTTAGTAGCTTCCCAAGCCAGAATTGCCTGCATCTTGAGCTGGAGAGGTTGTGCATGGCATCCATCAACTTGGTTGCCTTTGTAAACAACAGAGTCTAGCCCTGTGTGGCTCCTACTTGCCGTGACAATTAGGCCTTCCTGCTGCAGGGCCTGAAGCACTTCCATGAGGTGAAGATAAATACATCTATGATCAAAAGAAGCTGCATTGAAACTCTCTAGACCTAAAAGTACTAGATTCACCAACCTCTGGAAGGTGCATTTTTCAACCCAAAGGCCATCACTTTAAACTGAAAGTAGCCTTGAAGTGTAGGAAAAGCAGACCTCTCCTTGGCTCCTGGGGTGACGGCTATCTGCCAATAATCTGATATCAGGTCAAAGGCATATCACTCACTTGACAAGAAGGACCTCAAACATGGGGTAAAGAAAAGATCTGCCGCCCACTTACGATGTTGGTCCCACATAGGTCAGGTGAACAAAAAGAGAAAAAGAAATAGGGGAAAGGTGGGAAAACAGTACAAGTGTCAACAGGAGAGAACGGTCCTTTTGGAAAAACTCAAAAGGTTGTAAATACTGCCCTCACCCACTGAATGAGTGGTATGCTTCATCATGGGGCTGCTGCGACACCCCGCTGCGGACCAACTTACAGGGTGGAGCGCAAGAAAAAAACTTTGTAAAGAAAAGGAATAGATCCCTATTGCAGAGAAGAAAAATTATTAACACTGTCTAAGTGGGCACCCAAGACCTTTATTATGGGTCCTACTTGGCAGGATAAAAAAAATATTAGGGATATATGAGAGAAGCAACGTCTCCATTACCCTATCTGCTGTATCAACATGTTTCTGCTCTTAATTGCCAACCGGTAGGCATTCATCTGGAAACAGATGATTAAAAAATGTCTAAATAGTGTTCCCTCCTAGTCTAATCAATAGCTTGTAGGGGATATATTGATGGCAATTCTTGCCCTTTGTAGACACGCTTTAAACTGCAGTTTTCCATGAGATCTATTGAAAGGATTCCATGGAGGCACAAAACAAAGGGCACAGAAGCATCTGTGCGCATACTATATGTGATACAGTAATGTTGGTAGCAAAGTCTACAAAACTAGGCATAGCAAATCACAGCACTAGTAATGCAGTCGCTTCCTTTAGGGGAAATACAGAAACTATTTTGGGAGCGCTGGAAGGGACGCTCAGGATTATTCAGTTTGTTGTGCTCAAACAAACAGTTATGAGTCGCCGAGCAAGGCCCAGGAATCACAGGGGACTGCGGGGGCCTCCGCTCCTAGGCACAGTACCTTCTTTTAATCAGGGCAGACCTTCTGTCATTGGGGACCCGCTCTCTCAAAAAAGCGGCATAGCATCAGGCTAGAGCAGGAGCAGCCTCGGCGATCAGAGTGCATGGGAATCACATTGATCTTCTCCCTGCAGGCGACGGCACAGCCTCCGGAGTTGCATCATCAAAGGGAACTGCAATGCAGAGCAATGTCGGGGGGGCTTCTTCCAGGTCTCGACGACGCGGTTTGTAGTCAACGTGAGGCAAAGAGGGGGCGCGAGGCTAAAGGGGAGGGCTGATTCAGGATTCCACTCATGTACTGGGTCTCTCCTGGGTCGGCACAGCTCCTTGCCATCACATGATATTTTTCAACAAGAGCAGCGTGCAGGTGCCTGTTCTCCTCGCACTTGCACTGGTGATAAGAGACTTTTCTGTTACTTGCTGCCTCAGCTGCTGGACTCATGAGCCACAGAGACCCACTGCAGCACAAGGAGATGGAGGTCTTTGCTGTTTCGGAGACCTCTTGCACAGTGGGCAAGACAACAAGTTATTGGAAGACACTTGTGGAGGCACCAAGCAGGTAGCAAGCAGGCAGGGCAGCTCATCAAGGGAAAGTGCATAAGTGGTTGTCCCTCCTAATGCTCAGCAATGAGCAGGCAGCAGGTCAACACAACAAAGCAAATAGCTATGGTGGTTCCTCCTCGTACCAAAGCAGTTCTTCTGGCAATGTGCGGATGTAGAGCTAGCAGCATCTGGTTACAGTGTCATACGATTAAAGGAAAAGAGTCCTCGGAGTCATTCCAACCACTAAATCTGTGGTAAAACATGACCGAAAGAAAAAAAGTTCAAAACAGAGAAATGCAATCCCCCAAAAAGAAGGAAAAAGAAAAAATTGTGCAACCAATTCACCGTGATTAAAAAGCCAATACCAGCATGTATCTGAAACAGTCTGTGTCAAGCACGTTATCAGAAAGATGCTGTAAGAACATAGAAGTAACCAGAAGTGAAGTGAAATAAGAAGATCAGGCTGCAAGTGACAAGGAAAAAAGACTACCTGAGCACTTTGTTATGAGGAGAACTATAAAGTAAAGAAGGTTGAGGGAAAAGGAATGTGAAACACCGTAAGCAGGAAAATGTGCCAGTTTCCAAGAAGGTGAATTATGGTCGCGCATAACCCTGGTAAAATCTAACAAACTTCCAAATGATACACAGTTGATGCATGGAGTAAAATACAAAGACCCGAGGGTCACAAAGGTGTGAAATTTATACTTAAAAGTGACACCAAATAGTATCATACAGATGGTAACAGTGCAACATACTCAAAGTGGTATATGCTAGGAAAGTGAGTAATCTGGCTGCATGTTGTAAGATATACAATGCGTGCATCCACCAAATCTACAAGGTGAGTGATGCTATATAGCATATAGCTAATTCACTATGCAAGTGCATGTTGAAAAAATCCACTGTAGTATACTACATAGAGCATACAAAGCAGGGTGTATAGCACAACTTACTATCATCAGAATCAATACAGTACAGATGCACAATAAATGTACAGCTGTATAGCGTATAACTAATTCACTATGCGAATGCATATTGAACAAATCCACTGTAATATGCTGCATATAGCATACACAGCAGGATGTATAACACAACTAGCTGTCATCAGAAAGAATACAGTACATATGAACAATAAATGAACATATCGGATAATACAAAAAAACATGATAGTGTTAAACAACACCTTATCACTGACAGCACCTAAAAATGCAACTCTGATGTACAGAGACAGTTGAATGATGAGAGGTGGCGTGACATGATGAACAGAAAGGTAATGCTCAGCTCAAGGAACAAAAAATAACGTGAAGGATGAAACATGCAAGTGACTTATCGTGATAGAAAAGTGTCCACAAGAATGCAGCTCTCAGGGTAATAAGGTAACAATGTGGAGGGAAATGATGGTTACAGAAAGCATGAGAGTTCTAGTTTATCGTTGAGACCTTTAGGAATAAGGGTGTCTAGAAAACGTAACCAATATGTCTCACGTTGAGTCAAAAGCTTCAACATATCCCTGTCAGGTTGTGACTTCACCGCCTCTATAATCGTGAACCTCAACTGGTCTATCGTATGTTTATGCTAATTCCAATGTGTTGCTAACGGTGAACTGATGTTTTTTGTTCTGATCCGGCTTTTGTGTTCCGTGATTCGAGTGCATAGTATCCTTTAAGTCTTGCCGACGTAGTATAATCCGCACGGACACTTGATGGCGTAGATGACGTTCTGACCATTGCAATCTGCTGTGAAATTAAAATGAATAAGTTTCCCAGGCCATGGGTGAAAAATGTTCTGGCCAGTCAACACGTTGTTGCAATGAGAGCAGTTGTGACATTTCAACAGTCCTTTCTGCTCCACATAAGTTGATTCTGTTGTCCTTGTTAGTATCTCCTTAAGATTATTAGATCTCTTGTATGCAAAAAGTGGAAGGTTTGCAAAAATCCCTTGGAAGTCAGGTTCAGACTGCAGTAGTTCCCAACGTTTCAAGATGATGCTTTTAATCATAGGTGACTATGTGGAAAAGGTCGAAACAAAAACTTCTCAGATTTGGTTCGTTTCTTCAGAAGATTGGATCTGTGCAAAGACTGAACACGTTTTTCCGCTAGATCCACCACTTTGTTGGGGTAGCCTTGTGCCAAGAATTGTTGTTTGTATTCACATAGCGTGCTTGCACATTGTTGTGCATCTGAAGTGATGCGTTTAATTCTGGTGAATTGTGAATAGGGTAGGTTTCCTTTGAGGGACGGAGGATGAAAACTGCTATATAACAAAGAGTTATTGCGATCAGTAGGTTTTTTTAAAACGGAAGTACGAAGGTTGGTACCCACAATCTTTATATTAACATCCAGGTAGGAAATGCATTGCTGATCCATGCTAAATGTATATTGTATCCTTCTGTTCTTGCATTTCAATGCCAACAAGCGAGTTTCTAGATCACAACGTGAACCTTGCCAAATGATGAGAGTGTCATCCCTATACCGTCGTTAAAGTACCACATTTTTGCTCCATTCTTCATCCGATTGAATATGTTCGGTTTCAAATTTCATCATGAAAATGTTTGCATAGCTGGGAACCCCAGAAAAACTCATAGTGGTTCCGTTGGCTTGAAGATAGTAGCTCTGTTTCCACTTGAAGTAGCTATGGTACAAGCAAAAGTGCAGTAGATCTAATAAGAAGATTTTGTTTGCTTGCATCTCTCCCTGCTTGAGGAGTGCCATTCTATCACCACGATTCCTTCAATGTGTGGAATCGAGGTGTAGAGAGCTACCCCGTGCACTGTGCATAGCCATATTTCTGCAAACTCCGGTATTTGGAAGTCTAGCCAAAGTTATAAAAGGTGTGTGGTGTCCTGTAAATACAAGAGACCAGCTTGTACTATAGGTTGCAGAAAATAATCAAGGTAATGACCAAGGTGAAAGTAAATCAACGGGCAGTTAAAGCTTCCGGGACAGGGAACATGGCGGCTTCCTGACGCCGGTCGCATGAAGAGAATCATTGAGGCAAGGAAGCGAGGAATAAGCATCTTTCAAGCAGTGAGCCTACCTGGTTGGGTGGGCTCCCGATCCACGTATGTGCACTGGTACGGACATCTCCCCCAGCAGGTATCAAGGGAATTGGCGCTCTGCGGCGGCCTTGTTGCGGAGATCCGGCTCGGCTGTGGCGTTAGCTGGGTTCCGGGTTGGCAGTGGCAGAGCCAGCACAAGAGCCTGCACAAGACGCCTGCCTCCGGAGGTTCGACTCTGGAGCAAGGATCACAGCGGCTCATTAGCAAGTTGTACTGATTGTAGGAGAAGTCCTAGCCAGGCATGGAATGGATATGAAGCAGAGTATGAAGCCACTTTATTGCACCATATAAGTGAGGACAAGATACAGCAGGGGTGGATAGAACACGGGCTCCTGTCTCAGGTACCACCCGTCTTTATGAGTTCAGTGGTTGAAGCGCTAGGGAGTGAGTGTGCTGGAGGAGTCCCCGTACTGGCTATCAAGGGGGGTGTTAAAACTGGCAAGCCCTACTCCGTGACAGTGCCACAGAATCCCCATCTAAGAAATAGGTACCATTTCCGTTCGGTTCCCGAGAGAAGAGGATTAAATGGCAGTGCAAAAGACCTGACACACTGTGAACCCCTAGTTGTTTCCCCAGTAAAAAAGAGTATCTAAAGGGGGCGTGAAAACTAAGAGGTGCGGGCTAAAGGAAGCGCGTTTACCCCTCAACCCCCCTCGCTTAGATCATACTTTAAAATTATGGAGCAAGTTGCTGCGTCTACACCTGCGCAGGGGTGTGGGAGTAAGGTAACCCAGCTTTCCCCCCACCCATCCTTTCAGGCTCAACCATTGCAGCTGGGAAACCGGTTCTCTCTGTTGGCAGAAACCTGAACCTGAATCTGAATTGGTAGGCGACATCCAATCTACGCAAGATAGCTCTGCTGATGCGGGGCTGTGGACCAGTGTCTGAGACGGACTCACGACAACGGTGGGGTTAGGTCTGGGTTGGATAATTGCCCTCAGGAAGAGTCCCCTACAGGGAATCAGTTTGAGAAATTGTTCTCCAGTTTGAGATAAGATATCTTGGAGAAGTTTGAGATCTCTGAAGGTAACCAAAGGGGTATTCAAGAAAAATGTGGGATATTGGAAGAAAAATAGGATGGGATTGCCCAACGTACGTTAGTCCTGGAAGTCGAGGTCAAGTCTCTGTTAACCGCCCTATCTGGAAACATAAGAGATATTGGGGACCTTAAAGCACAGAATAAATTGCTACAAGAGGATTTGGAGAGGCTCAAAATACACTCTGGTGCAATAATCTGAGACTTCTTAACATCCCCGAAAGTGCCGAAAAGACTGATATTACAGGCTTTATATGTAAGCTTCTGGGGGAGGGCCTACTCCAGGATAGCCAGGATATTGATCTAGATAGAGAGATCCAAAGAGCGCATCTGGACCCCTTTAGTTTAAATCCTGCGAGGAAGTCACCTAGAAAAATGTTGATACATTTTCTCTCTTATGTAGTCATAGAGTTAGTGCTGGAGTGCGCCTTGAAGGAACATTCTCTAAAATGTGGGGATTTCAGCTACCAAATATGTTCCGATATTGGAAACCGCGTAGAGGCAATGGGAGCTGGGCTCCAAAATGAATGATCTACACAGCCAGGGTGCCCTGGTCCAGATGAAATTTCCAGCGATGTTGAAAATAATGTGGCGTAACAAAATGCACAACATCAGAAATCCGGATGAGGTGGATACCCTTCTGGCTCAGATGGACGGATCAGATTAGTGGTGGCTCGAAGAGTGACGTTTTTAGCCCCTTCACTATGAAATTATTTAGACTTCGAATCATACCTTTGGCATTTTTGTCATGCTTTTTTTTTTCTCTTGTTCAGTATATTTTTGATTTCCTTTCTTCGCTCAAGGGGTCGCGAAAGGTGAATACATCGCCAGGGAAAGGATAGGGGGGTTCCCCAAGGTGGGTGGGTGGTTGGGTGCACTGGGTGGTGGGAGCAGGGGGAAACAATAGAAAATATGTCCAAATTCTGCCACATGCCTGTATACTTTCTTTTTTCTTAGCAGGTTTTTGGATCTTCTCTTGGGTAGTACCACGATATGATGAGATGGTAAAAGATGCCCACGGGAGTGGGAGGCTGAAGCTTATAGATGTGTAGACCAAATCGTGCCCATTGTATTTCTTGGAATGTTAATGGCTTGAGGTCCAGGAAGAAATTAGCCCGGGTGATTGAATTTCTCAAGAACTGTGAGGCAAATGTATTTTTCCTTTAGGAGACTCATTTGGAACGGGAGAAGTGTAGGTCATCTTTTAATAAATTGGGCTGGATACAGGGAGTGGCTTGCTCAGATCAGAGAGGCTGTAATAGAGGTGTGGCCTTAATTATTAGGATTAATTCGGGTATAAAGCTGATGAAATACGAATATGATTTTTCCAGCAGAAGGTTAGTGACTAATTTGATGTTATAGGGGATGCCAATAGCATGTGCTAATTACTACGGCCCTCATAATGATTCTCCAGAAGCTTTGGTGAAGCTGGAATTATGCCTTTTGGCGGCCACTGCCCCAGTAATACATGGAGGAGATTTAATATAGTTCAGAATAAAGTTCTAGATAGAACGTCTAAAGTCAAATATGTTAGTCCCCCTAGGTTCTCGTCAATTTTGAAAAACATGATGTGCGAACTTATCTTGGTTGACATCTGGTGAAGTAAGATGGGGGGGAGTAAGGGACTTTACTTTCTATAGTAACAAGCATTTGCAATGCAATAGGTCTCGCATTTACTGGAGTTTAAGCTATTGGCATTGTAAATGACGCCTTTTATTTAGGGTTCAAAAACGAAAACATAAATAAAAGGCATTGTCATTTACAATGCCAATAGCTTAACCCCTTCACTGCGGCGCGAATTCCGCCGCAGCGCTGGGGGGGGTGAGGGGTGAGCGCGGCGCCGCCATGCTCATGACGGAACCACGCCGTCATGAGTCACGGGCGAGCTGTGCTCATGACGGCGTGGTTCCGTCACGACTCCGCCCACTCTCTATTTCGCCCGCACAGGCGGGGAATTAGTGCCGTGTGGGAGGAGCGGCCGCCAACGGCCGCAGCATGACGGAACCACGCCGTCATGAGCACACGCCACCCGTGGCTCATGACGGCGTGGTTCCGTCATGAGCGCACAAGGGGTTAAACTCGCGGAAATGCGAGACCTATTACAAATGCTTGTTTAGGACTTGTCCCCTGGTACACACATAGGCAATTCAAACACAGAGAGGTCCGATTCATGGCTCAGCGAGATGAACGCTCCTCAATGAAATGTGCAGATCACAAGATGCAATCTCAGCAAGGCCGCTCTGCCTGTTATCGTTTCGAAGCTGCAATACTGAGGACTATTGAAGTTGCTAATATTAGCACCAGTTACCTCGCTTAGAAACGGCAGCACAGAATCAAGCGCCATAATATGTATAATGCACGCCCTCCAATCCTCCACTCGTATGCAATCTCACTTGCAGTTCCTAAATTCCTACATGTGTTTTACGACTCTCTGCTTCTGGGGGAGGCGCCTGGAGACTGAGCTAATAACCTGGTGGCAGCATGTCTAGAATTATTATAACACTGCCCTTTATGGGTTTATGAAGTTGCAGCTGCAGTGCCTAGAATGTGACCATTTGCATAGGTTTAGGGAGTGACAACATTTGCTTTAATAATCCCGGTTTTTAGGATGAAGTCATAGAAAATCAACAGCAATCCTATACAAGAATGAACAAATGAGAGACAGATTAGAATTTGAAACCAAAAGTAGTATCAGGCATGTGACTTTATCTTTCTAAAAGCATTAGCAAAAAACGCTACTTACAATAGGATCCCAAAAGAATATTCTCAAAGAAAGACGAGAATACAAACTATAGTCGAAAAGAAAATGTATTCTAATGTAAAGTGGAGGCAAATGGAAAGACGTAGAGAAACAGCAAAGGTGAAACGGCAAGATGGATAAGGGAGGCTGTGCTTACAGTCATGGGGCTAGATGGCACTGAAAGTGGCACAAGTCTAGAAACGGCAAAATTATGAGATTGAGGCTTCAGCATTTTCGACATATGGATTTACCGCATTTGCCATGTAATCCATCATCTACTTCCCATCTGCGGTATAATCTGCAGATTTTAAGAGAAGAAAATAGGGGGCATATTAACAACGAGGCGATACAAAATTATCGCCGCTTTTGCGTCCGTTTTCGGCCGAAAAGCGACGATAATTTTATCGCATTATTTACAAGGGCACGCTATCGCGTGTTTCCTTGAAACAGCTCCTGTTTAGTTCACGCCTCACTTTGCATCTCTAATGAGATGCAAAGTAGGCGTTCCCTGCAAAAACTAAGGGAAAATGATCTTTAACTGCCCTACTCCGTATTTACAATACGGCCCAGGACACCCTTAGCGATGTAAAATATAGCGTTAACCACTGTTATCGCCGGTATTTTACGTCTGCTAATTTTCATGACTACCCTATCTATGACATGGGAGGTGGATTCAGTGGCTGAATCCACATCTCCCTATCATCAAGGTTTCTTCTATCGCTGTGGGAATATCGCTGGTTTACCAGCGATATTCCCGCATAACGCCACTTTTGATGTAAAATTTATTGCCCTGGAGTAACGCGTTGTTAATAACGCGTTATCCAGGCGATAAATTACAGCGATAGGCAGCGATAAATATAAAAGCGCTAAGCGCGCTTTGCGATATTTATCGCCGTCTGTTGCTGATATGCCCCTAGGTTTTTAGCCCAAACGGATAACAAAACAAAAACGCTTTAGCGCGTGCTGCTGAGCAGTAGAAGTTGGATTGCATTCTTCCGTTCCTAGTCAGGCGAAATCTTTGCCAGGTAGCATTAAAGTGTAAAACAATCACAAAATAAAGAGGTAATACTAAATCACAAAATGTGCTGCTTAATTTGACTTTTCCTGCAACATTATTTAGAAACGCTTCCACATAATTTGTTCATCCCCTGCTCAACAATCCCTTTGGGATATGCAGTCATTTGTGCCAATGGTTGCTGATCGTGTGCACTGAAAATAATTTTTGGGACCAAGGCCACTTTTTGAACATCAGACTGGTCCAGAACAGGATGGAGGCAGAAAAGGGAGGAAGAAAAAGACAGGGAAGACATTAAGAAAGGAAGAAAATGGGAATGAAAAATCCTGTAAGAATGAGATTAAGTGCAGGGTGCTGCATGAGAGGCAAAAAGTATGTTCAGCATCCCCGGCATTCAGATGCTAGTTCCTAATCAAAAAGTTTGGGTAACAGACTTTATTTAACAAAATAAGCACTGGATACAGCATGTCAACCATAAAAACAGCAATAACGGCGCATGTTTCAAAGTGGAGGTCACACTGCGGTCCTGCACTTCCCGAGGGCGTCTAGAGGAGTGAATTAACTCTAGCGTGCCTATTGTAGAGGAAGTCCACAATATGTATTTATTTTTTCCTGTTCCATAAAGCAAGTTCTCGAGACTGGGTAGCTAAATCCCTTCATACAACGCTTTGAGCGGCAGAGACGCACTGTCACCGCACCAGAGCTTTCCCATAGCCCCGCCCCTCCATGACTCAAATGTCTAGACGCCGAAACGAAGTACTTTCTGATCATTCTGGTTACAGAGAATGCGACAACAGGGTCAGCGTCTCACTAGTGCACACATGCTCTCGGCGCGCGCCGAGAAGGCGAAGGGCGGGGCCTGTACAATCAGTAATCCCGAGGTCGTCATATTATAACAAGCACGGCCAAAGTGGACGCTTGTGCACATCTCCTGTCCCGGAAGGCTCGCATTGTGCGGAAAGTGCTGCCTCGGCAGAACAAGCGTGCAGTGGGAGCTGTGAGCGCAGAGAGGCGACGCCATGCGCGTGCACATCGGATGTCCATGCGCGCACATGGTTTGTCTCCCTTCGCTAGCAAAAGCCACAACAATAGAGTCTCGCCAAGGCGAAGCAGCTAATGCGCTGCGTTCGCTAGGCAAGACCTAAAAAATATGGCCACCATTCCTGTATTGATTACTTCCTGATCGATCAAGGTCTACTATCTGAGGTCAAAAAGGTCAAACATGTTCCCGCCATTTTTTCGGATCATTTAGCAGTTTTCCTGTCTCTGAGCTATCATCATAAATTAGGTGCGAAAAGGTGGACCCTAGACACAACTATTTTGTTAGACGAAAGGGTGATATTAAGTGTTTTTTTTCAGGCCAATATTGGCTCTGCCAAGATCCAAACTATTTGGGATGCATTTAATACATACCTAAGGGCAATAGTTAGTTCCATAATGGTGGGAAAGAGGCGGGCTCTGAAGCAGGAATAGGAGGACTGAATAAATAAGATTAAGGTTGAGGAATGTGATCTCCAAAAAACATAATTGGAGGGCTCTAGTAGAGTCTCTGTCCTTAGCAAAGAATTAGAATTTACAGGTGGACTATCAGAGGCAACTAGACATAAGAATCTTAGGTAGGTGGAAAGTAAGTAAGCTGCAACATTTCTCATATGGAGAGAGGTGCAGCTCGCTTCTGGCATGGAAAGCAAAAACAGACAAGTCCAAAAAACTAATTCGAAATTTGAGAAACTTGGAAACTGGCACCTTACTGAATACCAATTGGGAATTATGTGCCTGGAGATATATGGGTAGTCTATATAGTGAGGATATATCTCCTAGGAAGGAGAGCATAGGGGCCTGGTTGGAGAAGATTGAGCTTTCGAGTTTAAATTATGAACTTAGAGACTGAGATAATGGAGGATGAGGTCAGGGCACAAATTAGGAAGATGGTGAGGGGGAAGGCTGCTGAGCCGGATGGCCTCCCAGTTGAGATTTATTCTCCACTTCTGGATGCCATTGAGCCAGTTTTGAAAACCCTATTTCATGCTATATATATTAAAGGCGAAACAGTCCCGCGGTCGTGGGCTGAGGCAACTGTAACTTTAATTTTGAAGTCGAATAAGGACCCTTTGGAAGTAGACTCCTATAAGCCAATATCACTTTTGAATTTTGATCATAAGGTCTTCTCAGGGATATTGGCCTCTGGGTTTGCTCAGGTCATCAAGGGGGTTATCCATCAGGACCAAAGAGATTTTATCCCTGGGAGGCAGCTCAATGAGCTTACCTGTCTGATGCTCGGGGTTATGGATTTAGCGGAAACCCAGAATCTAGCTGTAACAGCAGTAGCGGTTGACGCTGCCAAGACGTTTGACCAAGTACATCGGCCTTATCATTGGGAGGCTTTAAAGGTTTTTGGGTTTCGGTTGAATATGCTGAGAGCTGTTCAAAATCTCTATCATCTGCCCAGAGCCAGGGTATTGGTGAATGGTGAGCTGCCAGACTAGTTTGATATTACACGAGGCACGAGGCAGGCGTGTCCTTTGTCCCCGCTTTTGTTCAACCTTTATATTGAGCCATTCGCCTCCTTGATCAAAGCGGATTCTACCATCCTTCCATTTAAATTTGCTGGTCTGGTGGCGAAGTTGGCTTTGTACGCCGATGACCTTATCCTTTATACCATCAATCCAGGGGTGGTTATTCCCAATTTAATGGCCAAGGCAAAAACCTTTGGCATGATTTACGGTTACAAGGTGAGTAGCTGGAAAATTGAAATTATTGAATGGAACCAGGCCAGGCCGAGTTTGAGGGCTAAGGCTCATATGCGTTATTTGGGTATTATAATAACGCAGAAGTTGGAAGATGTTCCCAGAGCCAATTGGAGAAAAGTCAGTCAAGAGATTGGGAGTCTTTTGGTTAGGTGGTGAATTTACCATAAAATATCTATGGGCGCGTCAATCTTGTTAAAATGATTGTCCTCCCAAAGATCACTGTTCTTTTTATTTCGATCCCGTTAACTTTTGATAAGGGTTATATAGCCAAGCTCCAGGGGAAGATTGGTAGCTTTATTTGGTCCACTAAAGGACCCAGGATATCCTGGAAAAAGTTGACTAGGCCGTTGGAGCAGGGGGGCTGGCTCTTCCGGACCTCTTGCCATACTGTCATGCCTCCCACTTTAAAAATGTTCGTATGCTTACAGATAAGGTTGACCGGTCTCCCTTGAGAGTACTCTTTGGGGCAATGTTAGGTGAGCTGAGTCACGGGCAGAGTCACTTTCTTTTTAAATACGGAGACCCGAAGTACTTTAAGAAGGTGAGGCTGAAGATTTGCAGGGGGCCTTAAAAAACTGGCTGTACTTCCGGAAAAAACTAGGGGGGATATTCTCAAGAACGTGGGATAACTACCGCAAAAGTAGCTTAACGCAACTCTTCACATCGCAGTCTATCACGGGAAAATAACACAGTGTTAACGTGGTATTCACACAAACACAAGCTAAAGCCCGAGACCATCCATCTAATGCTATAAACCCACAAACTGATACTATTGCTAAGGACCAACTTCTAAGGTCCAATATCCAGGGCTCAACAGTGGGCTCTCGTATTGCTGACTCTAATAATAGTTCCAATCTTGCAGATAAGGTCAATCTCATTCAACCGCTGTTACCGTCATCTTTACCAGACTCTGCCACTCCAGTGATGGTGCATGTTGCTGGAAACACTGACTCTCAAGTTCTACCATGCATTAACCTACCTCCCGATTGTGCTCCATATGTTGTCGTTCTAACGGAGGTTCCGGAATTACCAAGTAACAAATCGGAATCCTATGAGGAGCTTAGGAATAAGACTATGCATTGGCTAAACTCATACAGACCTTTGCCTAGCTTTATTTATAGTAAAATTTTGCATGTTAGAAGAGTGAGTGGGTGGGTAGGCTCCAGACTTAAAAACGTACGAGGAGACTGTATAATTATTAATTTTGAGGACTCCAGGGCAGTAGATCATATATGCAGTTGGCAACAATCAAGCTCTAATACAATGATTAAACCATGGAGGCTAGACTATTTTTATCCAACCGTTCATTTTTATTCCTTCCCCGAACATGGGGGGTCTGATCTGAGGCCACACCAAGAGGACCCCTGGCAGCTAGCACCCAGAAGTAGGGGTAGACAGCCTAGGGGGGAATTGACGGGTATCTCGTTACACAATCGATACAGCTTGCTTGATCAAGTTGACTGACTCTTTGTGTCGTCCTGTCGCCCCCTGCCCCACATAATTGATGCCCACAAAAATGATGATGTTTCTGTAACTACTAGAAATAAGCATCCAGAGGTGGTTAATGTCTCATCTAACCCCAGACTGTCCAAAGAGGTTGATGCTGTGCCCAATGCGAACTCGCTTACAAAATTTTGGGAGTCTAGGGACGTTCGACCATCCCCTACGATTCCTAATTGCTCATTGGTGCCTCAATCTCAAAACATTGGTGTTCAGATTGATTCTAATCTACCCGATGTTGGGATATATGACTTTGCAGCCCCCCGCCATGAGGGCAATGTGGGAATTAAGTTTCCAAACTCTAAAGGCTCTCTAAAAATGTTATCATGGAACATAGCAGGACTTGTTTCTAATTTAGATATCCCTGATTGGTACACTTTTGTGGATTCCCATGGGATCTGTCTATTTCAGGAAACATGGGCTATGGCCCCCACCCATAGAGCAGGGTATGTAACCTATGCAGAACCTGCAGTTAAAGGTGTAAGGGGTAGACCGTCAGGGGGGTTGTGCACTTGGATAGGCATCCACCTTGGATTCACGTTGAAACGAGTGGAGACAAATAGCCCGGATCTCACGTGTATCCTGATGTCACATAAGAAAACACCCAAGCTGGCCTTGATTAATATCTATTCGCGGCCAGTAAAACCTGGTGGCACCTCCGTAACACTGGATATGCTAACTGTGTTATTGCATAAATTGGGGGGTGACGTAGTATTGTTGATTGGAGGTGACTTTAATTGTCACTTTGAACCATTACATGGGGTTCCTATAATGACCAAGGCTGAGGACGAGATCTGGTCAATCCCTCCCCCTATTGTTTACCCCGTTAAAAATTGGTCAGCCTTAGCTTTACAACTGACCTCCCTCTCCTTCACATTTTCCCTCAGAGCCTGTAATGGTCGTTTTAACAGTGACATTCCTGCTCACTTTACTTACAACGGCCTGGGGCACACATCAGTTATAGACTACTTTCTGGTGAGCCTGATACTTTGGCCAAACATTCTGGATTTTACCGTCTGTCGGCGCCCAGAAAGTGATCACAACCCTTTGATAACTGAGTTGAATTTCCAACTAACGTGCGGGGAGAGTGTTAAAACCAGTTCCCCCAGAAGTGATTTAAGGCTAGTACAAGGCGGGAGAAGAATTCGATGGGCAGCTGCAAAATCTTCTGCAGAAGTAATGCCAAATCTATATAGAAATGTAGTCCCCCTACTCGAAAAAACCAACCACGCCATTAGTGACCCTAATGCTACGGATATGACTGTATTTACTGCTATCCATAGTGAGATGGTTTCCTTGTTAAAGGACACCTTTTATAAAGCCGGTCCTATTAAAACCAAGCCATGTTTCAGTGACAATCCCTGGTTTAACAGAGGATGTAGAGATGCCAAACTAGCACTACTATTGGCTCTTAAACAAGGAAATACACAACACATCATCCAGGCTAGAAAAGCCTATAAGAAATTGATAAAAAATGCTAAATCCGAATGGGAGGTTGATCGTTGGGCTGCTATTTCATCTGCCCTCGCAGCAAAGGACGCGAGGTCTTTTTGGAACCTTGTCCACACTGGGAATCCAGAAGGAGGATCTGCAATTATTCCCAATATCTCAGAGGAAGCTTGGTCCTCCCACTTTAAAGACCTCTACTCTCTCTCTCCTTCCTGTACTCAGGTGGCTCCGCAGAGTCCTCTGGTTGTGATCCCCATTCTGCCTACGCAAAAAATTTCACTGGCCGAAGTAAAGATGGCAATACTTAGGATCCAGCCCAATAAAGCTCCGGGGCTCGATCGTATCCCAGGTGATCTATTCAGAGAAGAACCATCAGTCTGGGCCCCTTATCTTCTGGTTTTATTCAACGCAATCTTGGAGGGGCAACCTTTGCCTAGTACTTGGCTTGGGGCGGAGATCATCCCAATATATAAGAAGGGCTCTCCGCTCCAACCCTCAAATTATAGGCCGATTAGCCTCATCGATGTTACACAAAAAATTTACGCCAGGGTTTTGTTACAACGCTTGGAGAGCTGGTCTAGTGACAATAACATTCTGACGCCACTTCAGGTGGGATTTCGGGCGAAAACCTCAACAATTGATCAATTATTTCGGCTACAAGTGATATACTGGAAGCATGTGGCCTTGGAAGGGGGTAGTCTCTACCTCACTTTTGTCGATTTAAAATCTGCTTTCGACATGGTGGATAGAGAACAATTATGATCCATCTTATTATCAATGGGGGTTCCACCCTATTTATGCCACCAGCTTAAAATCTTACATGCTGGTACCTCTGCAAAGGTACGCTTCGGTAAACAAGGACAGTTAACTGGAGCCTTTCCGATTGAGAAAGGTGTGAGGCAGGGCTGTGTCCTTGCTCCTACCTTATTCTCTCTCTTTCTCAACGGGCTTATCGAAGACCTTATGGCCGTAAAAGATATAGACTCCCCCAAAATAGGCGCCCGAAAATTTCCCGCCTTAATGTTTGCGGATGACACGCTTCTCCTCTCAAAATCTCCTATGGGGATGCAGCGCGTGTTAGACCAATTCTCCAATTTCTGTCTAAAAAGAAACCTGGTGATTAACATTGACAAGACTAAGTACATGGCTTTTAATGCAAAAACTGTTAACTGCCCCCACCCAACAATGGGCGGTAGACCTCTTGAAAGGGTTTCAACATTTGAATATCTGGGTGTGACCTTAAATGATAAAATGTGTTGGGGTCCTCAAGTGGCAAAGTCTAATTTAAGACTAACACAAGTAGCAGGGGGCATTCTCAAAGTACAGAAGAGTTGTACACTAAAAATAGTTAGTGCCCCGCTTGAAATTTTCAAAGTGAAAGCTAGGGCCTCCTCTCTCTACGGGGCAGAACTTTGGGGTCATACACAAATAAGTACCCTATCTATAACTGAAAACAACTTTCTTAGACAATTATTGGACCTCCCTAAAAGCACCCCTCTACTCCCACTAAGACTTGATATTAATGTTTCTCCAATTGCAGACGCTATTGCCATTCGACCGCTACTTTACTGGAAGCGTCTCTGGAGCACACCGGAGTTGGTGAGCTATAGGGAGGAACTCCAAATTGTCATGGCTTCTATTGGTTCCGGAAGGATCCCCTGGCTTGCCTTTGTTAAACAGTCACTTATTTCGAATGGCTTTGAGGAACTCTGGTTTAATCCTGAAGCTTCCTGCACAGCCATTCCAAAGAAGTTTCTGAATAGTGTGGTCAGGGAAAATAACCTAAGTAACCATTTTCGCTCAGTAAAATCCTCAAGCTTAACTGATAATTTTCTGGATGTAAAATCCATTTATAGCTTTGAGCCTGCGATTGATTCAATTCAACCAACACTAGCTAAGAAACTGTATTTACAGTTTAGATATGACACACTGCCATTCTACTGCGTATCTGATAGGTGGAAGGGGGGAGTTGTACGACCCTGCCCTGGCTGCACTACTGAGGATGAAACCCCTGTCCATGTAATTCTATTCTGTCCTGCCTATGCTTATATCAGGAAGCCATGGATAATACAGTTGTGCAAGAACCTGGGCATAAAACATTATTTGGCCTTTTTTAGGATACTAAAAACAGACACCAATCCACTTATTGTCTGTACAGTAGCCAAATTCCTACACTCAATGTGGATTGCTCGAAGGAATTTGATCAATAATGTTATTTTAACTTAAGACTAGCCAAATTGAATTTAAGAGAGCAAGAAATATTTTTAGTTTTTTTAGGATTGTATTGCTATGATATTTTTTTAAAAAATAATGGAATTATTTATATTTTTAAAGGATCAATTGTTTTTAAACCATGTAAATGTTGTGCAACTGCTATCATGAAACAAATTGTTTGTTTTTTCGTCTTGTTTATTTTCTGTTATGTGCTTTTATGGTAAATTCAACCGCAATAAAGCTATTTGAATTGAATTGGTATTCACAACATGGCGGGACCATGCGATAGACCCACCACAACACGGCAAATAAACACGTCAAAATCAACGCGAGGCCGCAAAAATGCGAAACACCAATGCGAAAAAATCGTCGATGACGCAAATCGGGATACAGAAATCAGCAAAAACCAGCCACAGGCCTTCAATCCCCATGCGACATGCGGAAAAATGCACTACAAAAGTAGGAAAATAAACACATACAAAAGCCAAATAACAGCAAAGCACAATGGAGGCAGCCAGAACAAGTGCAGAGGACAACCAGAACCCCACAAGCCCACCGGAGGACCAGCCTGGGACCTCGGGGTCAGGGAAGGGCAAGGAGAAGAAGAGTAGGAAGAAAAGGTTCAGTCCGCAGGAAAACAGGATCCTAATAACGGAGGTGATAGAACACCATAAACTACTGTTCATCACCTCCACTGTGCCACTGGCAACTAAAAATGGAATATGGCAGAACATCGTGGACAAGGTGAATGCAGTCGGAGTGCTGAAGAGGACAATGGAAGAGGTCAAGAGGCGCTGGAATGATGTCAAGCGCAAAACCAAGCAGAAACTCGCAAACAACCGGAAGGCAGCAATGCAGACTGGAGGTGGCAGTCCTGCACCACAGGAGGAGCTGGACGAGATGGAGGAAATGGTGTCCACAATCATCAGTGGGGAGACAGTGGCAGGAGTTGGGGGCCCGGACACTGCTCAACATGACCGGTCACAACAGCAACAGGGTGAGCAATGACCAGGGACTGGGGGGACGGGGGAGATGGCCACAATGGCACACATGCACAATTAAGCATAGCACAGCTGCGGACAAACCATGCCCCAGAGTCCCAACTCCCAACAAGAGACCAATGCATCCAAGTATGCAACATCTCAGCACTGTATGAACACAGAAGTCAGAGGCACACCACATGTAAGAGATAAGGGGCAGCCACATCAGAGCTGCAGGGGCGACTCCCCCAAAATGTGGCACACACACATCACTTCCAGAGCACATCAACATTGACAACGATGTGGCACAATCTGCAACATGTCCACCACAGAACAGAGGACACAACTGTTGCCGCTTGTGTGCAGAAACTGGCCAATCACATGTGGCATAGCAGGGAAATGTGTGTTGACAATGTACAAGTACAAACACACATCCGTGATGTTGTCGGAATGTCCACTGTCCCGCATCATATAGGCAGCTCCCCACAAACAGTCACAATGTACACTGGCATGCAGTCTGAATGTAAACATGAACAATGCGACAACATACATGTGAATACAATGTTAAACTGCATCTCCACTTCACATTGCAGAGGGAAATTCAACATCTCCTGCAGAGCAGTCCCAACCTCTCTTCTCTGATGACGAAGGGGACCATGACATCTTTGACTCCGACGCCCTCCAGCAGCTCGTGGACAGCCTCCGCAGCCCACTTCCGGGAGCAGGGCAGGCCAGCTGCTACTAGGAGAACCCACCCCCTGCACAGAGCACAGCTGGCAGCACCCACCACCACGGCTGCCTCCCAGGACCCCCACAACGAACACATGGCCTTCCAACGCCGTGTGTTGGGGTGCCAGGAGAAGCTGTCTGAACAGGTGCAGGTGGGGTTCGACAGCATGGCAGACAAACTAGACGCCATATGTGGGTCAAGAACAACTGTCTAGTCAGAGTGGCTTGAGCGAGCTTGCCCTGGAGTTGGGACTCATGCGGAGGATCATG
This sequence comes from Triturus cristatus, assembly GCF_964204655.1. NCBI lineage: Eukaryota > Metazoa > Chordata > Amphibia > Caudata > Salamandridae > Triturus > Triturus cristatus. The sequence goes on from NC_140580.1 coordinate 155,866,328, forward strand.
GAGAACATGGAACGGACGTTGTGGACATGGTGGAATTGGATTATACTCAATTGGCATATTTAGTTTGCTTGTAAGTCTCAAGTAAAATGGTACTACCTGTGCCCAGGGTCTTTAAATTAACTACTACTAGTGAGCCCGCTACACTCATTGTACCATCCACTTAAGCGGCCCTTTCAAACATGTCTCAGGCCTGCCACTGCAGCCTGTCCAAGCAGTTTTAAACTGCCACTTCGACTATAAACCTTTTGCCAGGCCTAAACCTTATTTTTTAATACAAATAAGTCACCCTTAGAGTAGGCCCTGGACAGCCCGAGGCAGGGTGCAGTGTATTTAAAAAGCTGGACGTGAACTTTTAAGTTATACCTGTCCTCATATTGAAAAGCTTGTAAATTTGTGTTTCACTACCGCAAGGCCTGCCTCTCCCAAAGGATAACATTAGAGTTATTTTATTACATTTAATATTCTGTAACTTTCAAATGGGAACAGGTATCCAGTTCATGTTTGGTGTCTTTGGAATTATAATGAAAAATACTCTCATATTGTAAAGTCGGATTAAATTACAATTTTGAAAATGCCTCTTGTAGACAGCTGGTATTTTCCTGTCTTAGCCATTTAGTGCCTGCAGCCTGTCTCTGGGTCACATGCCTGGGTGCAGCTATCAGTTGGGCTTAGTGTATTCCTCCTAGACTGTCACACACAAAAACAAGCTTAGGTGTGCCTGGACCGGCCATCGCTTACAGGATAAGAGGGCAGAGCTGGGCACAGCCCTATTTACACTTGAATAGGCTTTGTCCTGCCTCCACACAAAGGGCTGCATAACCCCTGTAGTTAGTCTGGAGCCAAGGCAGGGAAGTCAGAAAACCGCTGCACATCAAAAGGAAACCTCTAGAAGCTTCTCCCACTTCAAAGGAGGCAACTGGTATAAATATTTGACCTCGGACACAAACTCTGCAGAACACTTCTGGACCTGTGGAGACTCTGCCAGGAAGAAGGAATGCTGTGCTGCTGAAAGGACTGCTACTTTCCTGGACTGCTGCCCTGCAACCTACCTGAGTCACAGGGATTTGGACCAGTACTTGAATGCAAAACTCCCAGAGTGACTCCAAGGGCTGCTGGCCTTCTGTTCTGAGCCACAGGGACATACTAGGCTTCCAACCACCTGAATGACCACCCAGATCCAGCTGGAGGAAGCCACTGAACCCTAAGTGGTGACCCTTTGTGTCGACTCAGAGAGGCTAAATTGAAGTTTTTGTGCTCTTTGCATCTGTGAATGGGCCCGCTGGTGCCAAAACCTTGTCACTCCTTCAGCCCACCAACACAAAATTGTGTCAGTCCCACCCTTCACGCTACAGCATTGAAAGCTCGCAGTGAGCGCCACTGCAAAGCTCCGGTCTGACGGTTCTTGTTGACAACAGTATCTTCATGCCAGAGTGACATCCATCCATGACGCTTTGCCTGCTCTTCGCACTACATTGGCAACTGTCAGTGACGCTTCCTTGCTCTTTCCGGCCCCCTTCATTACAAATGGGACTCTTTACACTGGACTGAGAAGGTAACTTTTCAACGGGACTACCTTGTTCTGTGAGTCTGACCCGCAGTCCCCTGCAGTCAGCCTGACCATGTGACTTTCTTCCTGTCTCACACAACCAAATAGCTGCGAGGGGCACTTTGGGCTTTTTGGTGCTATCTTTATAACTAACTGCATATCTCCATTTCTAATGCTTGGAGTTTTGCCTTTTTGGTCATGATTTTATTTTTTATTTAAAACTTTGCTCTATTTTTCAAAACTGGTGTGGGTTTTTTCTTGTGCTGTGTGTGTTGAAGTGCTGCATACATTCTTTACATATTTCAAGTTAAACCTGACCGCTCTGTGCCTAGCTACCAGATGGTTAACCACAGGTTAGTTTGGGGTTTGCTTCTGCCTCACCCTGGCAAGGAGTGTATTTGCTGCTTGAGTAGGGTCCCCCCGCTCACCAAATAGTAACCAATTTCTCACAATCACCCAAAAATAACCCCACTCTGCGCTACCTACATCTTCCTCAAAAAAGCATCTTAATTATCATATGGAACGTGTACACAGGACACTATATGTCACTTTCAGAGACTTGCTGGGGTCCATAAATATACGTGAAATGCATTCAAAGAACATAACTTTCTCTTTCCATAAATGCTTGTAGAAATCTCAACAAATTGATCACCCATGGTGAAGTGTATGTGCTGGTAATTAGAGTAAGAGGAGGATATCGTGCATGCAAAGAAATGCCTCCAGGCTTAACCGCTATCGTTTTGTACTTTTTAGAAATAATAGGCAATTAACCCAGCAGCCAGTACAAGAAACACTGCTGAATCAAAGCTTTGTTTCAGGAAAACATGCTGAGACGCTGCACTGCTAATACAAATGCTGTCTGAATGCAGTTCAAAGCCCCCAAAATGTAAAGTATTTATAATTTTGTAAAATGGTGTTGATCTATTCTACAAGCTATTGAATCCTCAACTGATTAGTTTTGGATAATTCTCTGTGATAACAAATCTCCCTCTTGGACACTGAAACATCATTAGTTCTCTTCCAATCAGCTGCAGACCAGCCCTGACAGAACAGTTTGCAAGCTGGTTTTCTTTCAATCGACTCCATTAGTTTCATTAATTCCAGAGATGATTTGCTAGTTGGAGCCTCAAACATGCATACTCTAAATCCTTATTATACACTAAGAAGGAATATGTGTGAGACATATTTAAACCAAGGTATGATACAGTTCAAAGGATCACTATCTTTAAGTAAAGGCATCCTGTAAAGAGATATGGTTATTGGTTATTATCTCATTAGAAGTACACTCTTGGTCGAAGAATTGCGGAATACGCAAACGATGTATTACTCTTCATTGAAAAAGCAACTACAGCCACCCTGCTATCCTTGACACAATGAAGACCTATCCTCGGGTATCCGGTTACACTCTCAACAAAGAAAAAATGGAAATACTCCCACTCAATCCCCACTGCACAAAAGCTATAATAGGTGACACTGGGCGTACGTGGGCGAGTAAGATGATTAAATATCTGGGCATATGCTTTGAAAATAAACTATCACATTCTATCAAATGCAATGAATTGGCTACTATATCACATTTCAAAGATCTTTTGGATAAATGTTAAAAAAATAGAAAACATGGTGACGATGAATTGAAACCATTAAAATTATGATTTCCCCATTGTAGCGTTCTTCTCAGCCTGGGTACCCTCCAATAAAAACACCACACACAGAGCTTAGTATCACACGTCACACATCTTTTTTCTTCTGTGTGAACCTCAACATTATAAAACTGCATTCACTTCACTGCTCTCTAACACTTACATGACAGTTCTAAAGTGTTCATCAGGAGTCAAAAGGTTCTGTCCTTGCTAACTCACATAACACTACATCTAACCCTCTGTTAAATAAAAAATGTTTTTTTACAAACAATCATAGCTCTTCGATGAGTCTTCATGGTGCTCTGATCACATGTCCTGATCGTGTCATTGGAAACTGGGGACATGCAGTCGAAGTGTCCCTGATCTGAGTTGGCGATGTAGGAACAACAGCAGTCAAGGGGATTTTAAATTGTCCTTTCAGACCCAGTCTTTACATTGACATAAATGCCTGATGAGAGATGAGCCTCATGTTGGAAATACTGGGAATCTCACTTAATGGACTTCCCATGATGTTGGGCAGTCACCCAGTGGTGCCCGGCACGACTCGTGGGTGGGGGGAGGTCCCTCGCTGGGGGTGGAATGTGCTAAAGCGGGCTGCATAGAAAAAATAAAAATAAAACTTACCTTGCTGCCGCTGGGTCCCGCTTCCTCTTTCCCGCTCGCCTGTGTCTGACTCCAGGTCGGAACAGGGAGCAGGAAGCAGGCAGCCAGGCTCCCACCCCTAAGCCAATCACAATGCTCCAATGGAGCATTGTGATTGGTCTGAGAGCCGTGACACAGTGCTCAGCCAGGAGCTGGAGGGGTAAGCATATTCTCTATGCAGGCTGCAATGCAGCCTGCATGAAGAACAGGGAAGTGCACCTGACTGGTTTGGGCAGCCCGAGAAGGCTGACCAAACAGTCATTGCGCACTCAGGAGTGGGCAAACCACTCCTCCCCTGTCCTGCTTTGTTAGTAGAGCCGCCCCGCCCACCAGCCCTCTGGCAAAAAACCACATAAAATGGTTATAACTTTAAGTTATTACCATTGTATGTTTTTGCTTCACGCACTGCGAGAAAGCAGTAGGGCGACACTCCTCCACCATAGCGAGGAGCCACAACTGCAGTCACCATGTGTCCTTTGCTAGTCACAATATAAAATGGCTCAGCATTGAAGTGAGCATGAGATTTTCATTTTCAAGACTGACAGACAGGCACTCGATCTCTAGTGAAAGTAACTCATTTGCATGTTGGCGCTTGTCTGCATTGGCCTTCATTTTCCTTTTACGATCCATGTCTTGTATACGGGTTTCTTCCTCAGTCAGTACTTGATCTTCTGTCAGTCCATTGAGGTAAATAATTCATCATGGCTCTTCTGGACATGAAGGTTGCACGACTTTCACCTGTGGTCAAGTGAGGGGTTCAATAGTAAGCTCAAAGAGTAGAATTCAAGGCAGTTTTAAGGTCGACCATTTCCAATACAGCATGTATTCATCGACAATCACCATCAGGTGATGTTCATTGTCCAGAGGACCAAAGAAGTCAACAGCAATTCTTTTCCATACATGCTTTGACGACTCTTACATGTTTAGTGTGTGTTGAGTGTCCATAAAATGCAGTCGAATACCTAACAGACCTTCAAATTCTCTTTTAACTCTCTTAATCAAAATGAGGAAACCAGACTTGGTCCCGTAGAGGTTGTTTTGTTATAATGATTCCGCAATGTCCTTCTTGGGCCACTTCAATTATCTATCATGACAGACTCTCTGGAAGAACAATCCTCAAACATCTCAGGATAATACCTTTGTGAGTAATTGACAGTTCATCTTTGACATTTTTAAACTTTTGGTATTCGCTGTCACCGACAAGAAGTCGAGTGTGCTGGTTCCAAGACTGATTAGTAATTATGTATTTTAGGTTGAACATATACACTATCTTGATTCGTGTCAGTGACATTTTGTTCCAACAAAATGACAGCTGGTGTGCTTCATTTCAAAATGAAATTTATGTAGGCTTCAGTCGTCTTGAAGGGGTACCATGGCATTGTAGAGGCACTTGCGAGAAGTAGGTGACAGGGTTTTGATCTTTACCTGGATGGTGCATGATTGTCTAGTTGTTTTCTTTTAATCATAGACTCCACCATTCAATGCGAGGAGTCATCTTGGCCTTTAGATTGCCAAAGATGGTCTGCAATTCTTGATGATCTGTAGCAAGTGAAAAAAGGCTTTCCATAGAAGAATACATGGAAATGTTCAAAAGCTCATATCACTGCTAAATGTTCTTTTGCAGGTTGTGAATAAGCAAGCTCAGTTTGGGACAAACTTCTGCTTGCATTCGCCACAATATGTCTTCGAGCATTTGGGTGTCCACTGTGCTGTGCAAGACATTTACCTTTGTGTGGAAATGAAAACCACACCTGAAGCACAACTTCTTTTTCAGTGGAGACGCCACTCTTTTTCCTTCTGCCTTGTGCTTTTACTTGCTTTTCATGTTCATTTTCACTCTGGGCACCTCCTGCCTCCATGTCAGAAGCTTGTCCATCAGCACACTCCAGCTCTGGGAACCAGACAAATTTGCTCCAGACAAAGAGTGTCACTCAACATTTATTGCTTGAATGAATATAATATGCATCCATCAATAACTCTGAGACGCAGAGCTTCTTCATCATTTAATTAATTGAACTTACAGTGTTTGATGAGCATATCCAATCTCAACAAATTTGTCAGTGGTTTCACCAACTTTCTGTCATTTGATTGAAGTTGAGATTCAAGGCTTCTTTGATTTAACCATATGTATTGTGTCAGCTCGGGGCATTTTCTGTGACCTCTTTCACACCTTCTCCACCAAGATTGTGAAGGTATTTGATAATCTTCTTGTTATCTGCTTTTTCTAGCGCATCAATGAAATCTTTAATGTCTCTATCCGAGCAGTCAATCTGTTGCCAATACTCTGCTTTTTGGCGGTATCGAATGATGGTGGTGGTTTCAGGAAGTGGCAGTGTTTTAGGCATTTATGAGATTGGCTGACACTGAGAGTGGAGTTCTCTCCAACACGGGCAGCTGTACACTAGGACCTGCTTCATCCATGCCATCTCTAAGGCCCTGGGCTGTGCTGGCCTCTGGGTTATCTTGGACAGGCTGTGGAAATGTGACCTTCCTCTTGGTCTCCATTGGAGCCCTTCACTTTTCTGTAGACCTTTGGAGTTGTTCTGAGTCACCACCCAGCAGCTTTGGTGGTGTGCCGCTTCGTGTATGGATGGCTCTGTGAGCACAACCCCATGCATTTCGTCGAAGGACACTTCACCCAATGCTGTGGTATGATTGCTCTCTTCAATTGGTTCTTGTAAGCTGATGACCTTTTCATGTATCTGAATCTCTTTATTTTAGGCATCTCTTTGTACTGTCTGACACCTGGTTGATCTCTGCCTCGCAGCACATCTAACTGCAGCATTATCTTGCAATTTGCAGTTGCCTTTTCCTGCTTTTTCAAAACCTGATTGTATCCTCCCTCAACATTATCAATCTGCATGATGTATAGCTTTCAGTTGTGTAGTAGTGCGGTACCTCTCTGAACGGCCTTACCAGCAGGTTCCTCTCATACGGTTCATAGAGCACAGAAAACTGGCACAGAAAAGTAGCTCCTTCAGTAAGGCAAAGGGTAGCCTGTGAGTTTAATTTAATTCTAGTTTGTCTGTAAAAATCAATGAACTAACCATGGATAAACCTTCGATTTTGGTCTTACGCCTGCATAGCTTGGCTCAGCAACAAGGTGAGTCACTGGTGCTTGTAAATGTTTACATTAACCCAAAGAGGAAAGCTGCAACAGTGGCTAAATTCATTGTAAGCACGCTACAGCTAAAAACATGCCAGCCAGCATATCTGTTAGTCACTGGAGACTTTAATTTAAAAAAAATTCACCAACCAAGTGAGGAGCATGTTGAGGCAATAGAGTTCCTCCCAGACCAAAGTTTGCCGCATTATATACAATGAGACAGGATCAGGGAAAAACTAGTCAGAGCATGTAAGATGGCTGGCCTCATCGTTCTAAACAGCCGCCTACCAAGGGATGTACCGCCAACATGGACTAGATCATCTGATAAGTCTGCCTCCCATTTAGATTACACAATGGTAAACTACCCAGAATACAACCAGATGGTGGATTTTAGTATCACACACCAACAGGATAGTGACCACCATCCACAAGTAATATCCATTGGGATTAGCCAGCGCAGACATGAGCCAGGAGGGGCCCTGCTGAAAGACATCAGCTCTGTAAATCCAAAGCGTCTGAAGTGGAGACCTGGCAGAAGATGCTGTGGAAACCCTTAAGCTACTTGCCTGTGGTGAATCTAATTCAATAACAGCTTGGGAAACTCTCATTGACTATCTGAAATCTAAATCCCAAGCCAAAGGTGCAAACAAGGGGGCATCTATAGGGCCCCATAAAAGCCCAGTGATGCCGAGGTCTATTCGTATGATGAAAGCAAACATCAACAGAATGCTTTAGGCAGTTATGGCACTATTCAGAGGATCTAGAACTGCTACAATACCTGCGAAAGGAGAGAAGGACCCTGAGAAGAGAAGTGCGGGCCTTAAAAAAAAAAAAGAAACCTTATGAGCCAAACTCTTGTATGCCACGAAGCTAAAAGACCCCAAAAGAATTTTGAAGCTGATCAATGACATTGATAAAGGCCTATGGGCAGCTTATAAGACAAATATAAGTGAGGACAGCTGGGTAGGGTATCTAAAGTCACATCTCTCAGCAAGTGCTCACAATGCGGCTTGGCCAGTATGAGCTCAGGAGATTTCCAGGGCAAATATTCTTACTGAGCTGCTGGAATATTTGGCAACTGCAATTAATAAAATTATCACGAAATCCCATAACAGACTGTGTTCCCTGTCCAAATTGAATCCCTCAATCTGTCTTCAAAGAGCACACCTCGCGGTGGGTCAACTTTTTGAAACGCATTGTTTAATACCATTTTGGCAGATGGGTCTATGTGCGAAGCTGGAAAGGTTCAATTTTATGGCAAGGCAAGGAGGCCAATATTATGAATATCTCTTGATTTGCTAACTTACAGCAGCAACTACAAAACAATTAAAAAGAACTTTGAATAGTAAAACTAACATTCTAAAGTCTATTTCATCCTGTGTGAGGCAGACATATTCCTTCTTTGTTGCTGCTCACAGCCAAGATAAGTTCATTTTGATTTGCGTCCTAACATTTTACTGTCTTTGTGGCACGCAAGGCTTTATATTTAATGAATGGATTTGGAATGAGTGCCACGCTTTGTCTGTGATCTTTGTTTGTCCTTAGATGTATTTATTTTTTTAAACAGAATAAGTTTTTATTAATTTGTCTTTTTCTAATATTTTTTATTGTTGGTTATCGCTGGTTGGATATTTTCATTAATTTGTAAATTTAGTATGTGTCACTTCTCTTTAGGTAGAAGAAGGCTTAATTGATTTATTTCCTATTTACTCGATTTCGGCTCAGTCTTTTTCATGATCGCCTGGGGGTTCGTTGCAGGCAAGCGCGTGCGCTCAACGCTCTCATTGGCATGATGAGCACGAGGAAATTTCTCCTCTCACGTACAAACATTCGTCATTTTTTAAATATTTGCTTCTGAGGGCGCGAGCACTTTACTCGCGTTCCAAACCTTGTAGAAATGCGTGAGGGTTTCGAGAGCGCAAGCATTTTACTCGCTCTCCAACTCTCTTTTGAAGTGTTCGTTAGTTTATTTCAAATGCGAGCGCAAAGAGAGTGCAAGTGATTTTACTTTTAAGCTGTTTAAAGGTTAGTTTATTATTTCGGCAAAGAGTCGATAAGAGGTTTTTCTTACCTGCCTTTCAGAGACTAAACCCCTTTGACCACCGTAGAGAGGTCACATGACGTGGCAGCCATTTTAGATTGGTCTTTTTGCTATCATTTATATTAAATTGAAGCGGCCATCTTATTGGACTTGAGTGAGCTTGAGTTGCCGTTTTTCACACAGAGTTTTTTCCTGTCAGGGTCAAGAGTGGATTGTTGATTACCTGCCTGTGACTGCATCAGTATTTAACTTTTCATTGAAAATTGGATTTGAAAAGGTCTGTAGTGGTTTAGTTTTGTGTTTTATCTATTCTCTTTGGCAAGACTGATTTTGTTTTTTAGGGAAATATTCTTTTTTTGTGTGTTTTGGTTTAATTATTATTCAAGGTTAGTTTGACCTTTTCAGTTGGAACTTGTTTAAAATGGAGGATAATAGTTTGATTGAACCTGGAATAGAGGTCAAGGTTCAAGAATGCGTAGATAAGTCTGTTTCTGCGTTAGCATCCCAGTTGGGTAAAAAAACGGAGGATTGTATGGAGAAGTTGGAAGGGAGATTAGTTGGAAAGCATAGTGAGGAACAATATTGGTCTGTTGAAGAGGTGGTTGGAAACACCTCGTTTGCTGGTGGAGCAAGAAGGTCACTCAGAAGAGAAAACATCTCGAGAAAGAGAGGGTTTCTAAAGCTAAGGAGGCCTTTAATCAGAAAGGCTTTGTAAGGACAACTCTTAAGGAGTACAATGAAAAGGCTAAAAAGGTCACAAAAAGGGAACGCAGGGCTCTTATCTGCAATGAATCCTCAAGCAGTGGAGATATAATAATTTCATGCTCCTCAGATTTTGATTCATCAGAGGATGAGTCTAAGAATAAGAGAGTTAAAAAGGAGAGGAGTGACAAACTAGGTTTGGATCACGCCTTGGACCCTTTGGGTGACGTTATGTTTGACCCCAGCACTATTCAACACCCTCTCTCTCCACAGAGGGTCCCGTCTAAGCACGTTGCTCAGTATGTTGAATATTGAATAAGGAGAGAGGCATCAAATGGTGTTAGGACAAGACTCCGTTCAGAGTGTCCAAGACCTTCCCTCTCTAATAAGGTGGCGTATACACCCAAACTTGATGGCAAGATGCTTACCTTCTTGAATAAATTTGGAAGTGGTCTGGAGAAAGGGCTGAAAGGGTGTCAAGACCACCTTCTTGATGTGTTTGGACCTTTGATCAAGATATTTGACCTCTATGGAGAGGCTTATCTTCAGGAAACTGCTATTGAAAGCTTTGAGTTAAGACAGTGGATAGAGAGAAGTAGTCTGTTTATTGGGGAACGCTAATGCGTCTCTTTGTATTGAGGGTAGGAAAAGCCTACTCATGAAAATCGATCCGAAGTTGTCTGAGTTAGCTGGGAAAGTATCAGGTTTGGAAGCAAACGGTTTGCTATTTGGCAATAAATTTGTTAGAGAAATGGCTCGCTATGCTGGGGCCTTTAATTCGATACAAAAAGTCCAGAGGGACATAAGAAAGGTTTTTGGTTCAGCCGGGAAAATGCGGGGTCGATTCCCTGGCCGAGGCACTGGAATGTCACGTAGTTCCTTCTCTCGTGGGTACAGACCAGGATCTTTTCAAGCAGGAAACTATACTCCTGGATTCTACCCTCAAAGGCAGAGGGGAAGAGGTCAATTTAGAGGAGAAAGAAAGACAAGGAACCAAGGTATGTTTGCAAAATGACCTTTTGTCTACTCAAGTAAAATTGGGTGGCAGACTCGCCCATTTTATAGACAGATGGAGGGAGATTTCTTCCGATCCTTGGGTGTTACAAGCGGTAATAGTTATCGAATAGATTTTGTGGAGACTCCGATTCAAGTGAAGCGTACTCCCCCCTTAAGGTTTTTAAAAGAAGAAGAATGGTTGGTAGATCAGGAGGTTTTGAATTTGGAGAAAAAAGGAGCCACAGAGATTGCTTCAGATTCACTGCTAGGTTTTGTAAGCAATATTTTTCTGGTGGAAAAAAAGGACAAGGGTATGAGACCGGTCATAAACCTGAAAGATTTGAATGGATGGGTGGAATACAGCCACTTCAAGATGGAAGTCATTCATATGTTGAGGGACATTTTAAGAAAAGTAGACTGGTTGACCCATTTGGATCGAAACGCTTATTTGACCGTCCCAGTTTGCAAGGATCAGAAGGATCTTTTGAAGTTTCAATGGAAGGGAACCATGTGGAGATTTAAAAGCATCCCCTTTGGGTTAACATCAGCACCTTGGTGCTTTACAAAGGCAATTAGACCAATATCAGCTTGGCTGTGGATGAGGGAGATCAGGCTAATCATCTATTTAGATGATATCCTGATTATGGCACAGAGCAAGGAGTTAGCTCAGGAGCACACCACCTTGGCTGTTCGTGTGATAGAGGACTTGAGTTTTGTAGTAAACAGAAAGAAGTCATGTTTGGAGCCAAGTCAGGAGACTGTTTTCTTGGATTTTCAGATCTTGACATTGGATTGTGTGTTGAGGTTACCAATGGAGAAGGGAAAGAAAATTTGCAAGGAGATAAAGAGAATGTTAGCAAGCAAGTGGGTAACATTGAGAGTTTTGGGTCTTCTTTCAGCTACCATTCAAGCTATCTTCTCGGGTCCCTTGCACTATTGTGCGATCCAAAGGCTAAAAACACTCAATTTGCACAAAGGGGTGAGATAATCTCAGAGGGTTCAGTTGGATTTACAGACAAGAGAGGAGTTAAAGTGGTGGCTGGAAAATCTAGAGGCTTGGAATGGGAGGACGATTTTCGGTGTGAACCCGGACGTAGTAAAAGAATCAGATGCCAGTTTGCAGGGATGATGAGCGAGATGTGGCTCTCTGGAAGCTGGTGGGAAATGGACAGGTCAGGAAAAGGAAATGCACATCAATTATCTGGAAATGATGGTGGGCTACTTTGCAATAAAGAGTTTTGTCAGAGATCAGACGAAATGTTGCGTTCTCTTAAAGATGGACAACATTTCTGCTGTGAGATATGTAGACAAACTGGGGGGACTTCGTTCAAAGGCTCTAGCGGATTTGGCAAAGGAGTTTTGGCATTATTGTCTGAGCAGAAACATCATGATTCTAGCTCAATATCTTTCAGGGGTACACAATTCAGTTGCAGACTGGAATTCAAGACAGTTGATGGATTTAAACGATTGGAGGTTGAGCAGGGAAATGTTCTTTGCTTTAGACAGGAGATGGGGTCCTCAGGCAATAGACTTGTTTGCAAACAGGGTGAATGCCCAGATTCACAGGTTCTTCAGTTGGAAGTCGGATCCTTTGTTTGTGATTCTTTTCTGGAGGAGACTTCAAAAAGTAACTGACAGATTTGGTTAGGATTATGTCTCAAATTAGTTCTGTGAATCGGCCTCAGTGTTTCTATTTGTGGTTGAGCCCAATAGAAGATCCACTGGTAAGAATACCATCATTCACATTTTGTTCTACCGCTCAATTATCCCTCCATCATCCAAAACTATTATACGTTCTACTGCTAGGGTCCTCTGCTTTTATTGCAATTATTATAGGTGAATTTAGTGTGGCCAGATTAGAGACCCAAATTTGCGACTCATATTTTAGGGAGGTATCAGATAAGACATATTTCCAGACCTTTGACAGTGAAGGCACTCAAGTTTCCATGCAGCTAACTATCCACTGCACATGCAGTTTGCAAATGAAACCTAATTATTGTGTCTCCACCTTCATTTAAATCTACCAAATTATGCTAAAATTATTAGCACATAAAACATTTTCGATTCCCACTTTAGCTTTACACCTTTTGTGAGATCTGTATGAAATCTGGAAGCAATGTACTGAGCTTTTTTGACAAACTTAACATTTTATTTCTTGAAGCATTTTGTTCAGATTTGTCAAAGTGTTCTAAGGTTATTGACAAGCAAACACTTGTTACCCCCTTTAACAATGCCCCCTAGATAAATGTGCAAGAAATTAAAATTATCAGAAACATGTGAAACCTGCCCAGTGCTGGCCAACTTCGGGCAGACCTATGCCATTCTATGAAAGTTGAAAATCAAAGATATTTTTAATCCTCCTCCTTTACCACCTTATCAGATCACATTAAAGCCTGAAATCACTGCACTAAGATTGACTAGCTTATTAGTATATGAACATGTTTTTGCTTGGCTTTTAATTGTGTCTCTTACCTTTGTTGGATTCGCATTGAACTTGCCATACCTACAGAATACTAAGCATGCTAAATACAAATATTTCACATTAGTTCATCAAAGGATACCACAATTATTAACAAATTCATGTTTTTTGACCCTCTTATAATTGTCCCTCTCCCCTGACGGATGTTCACAAATTTAGAAATACCAAGATTAAGCTAAACATGCTGCCTGCTAAGTTTAATGCAAATTTGTCAATATTGCTAAGATGATAGGCAAAGAAAAACAAAAACACCTTTTCAGTCATCAAGTTATCTGTAACTTGTAACCATTCAAAGCCCACCAACACGTTTTGTACACTAATTTCTCAAAAATGACTAAAGGGATTTACACTAAACCAGGCAGGCACCCAGTACATTTCTGGTTTTGTGTGAGGTTTGGTGTAATTCCGGCCAGTTTCTACCACTTTTGTACTTTACCTCAGATGATGAGATCAGCGTGTAATTTCCCATGCTGAAAAAGTCAATGGGGCATATTATCAAGAACGGCGTTAAAATTATCGCCGCTTTAGCGGCAGGAAACTGCAGCTAAAGCGGCGATAATGGGCTTGATAATATGCCCTTGAGAATTCCAATAGAAGCCCAGGTTCAGACCAGAACATGGACTTCTATTGGAATCAAGCGCCAATGAGGCGGAGCAAAGAGAGCGTTGTGGATGATAAAATTGAACTCTCTTCCTCAAGTAAGGGGCACCATACCCATGTAAGGCCTTAAAAGCCAGCACCAGGGCCTTAAAATGTATCCGCTTACGGATTGCGAGCCATTGGAGAGAATTCGAATGAGCAGACATCCAGGTCCTGGGTCCAAGAGAAAGAATGGCCCTGGCCACAGCATTTTGCACTACTTGAAGATGGGTAAGCAGATACTCTGGAAGATCCAGATAAAGAATGTTTAGCCTAGAACCAATCAAGACCTGGACCACAGTTTTCCAGTAAAGGATCGAAAGTAATGGAAGAAATTGTTTGAGCATTTTCAGAAAGCCAAAGCACTGACCGGCCACAGTCTGAACCTGTGGCTTCATACTCAGAGAATTGTCCAGTTTTACACCAAGATTTTTTACGGATGACACCGGGTTAGTGGGAGAGTGCATGTCCTGAGGCCACAAGTTCTGCCATAAATTGTTAGATGGGCAACCAAAAAAGATGATTTCCGACTTATCGGAATTACATTTAAGTTCATTCAGCTGGAGCCAGGAGAACACCGCCGACAAGCAGGCCTTAATTGCTTCCCCCTTGAACTCTGAATCCTTGTCGCATGTAAAAAGGAGCTGGGTGTCGTCAGCATACGACACTATTTTAACTCCATGCGACTCAACTAGACTAGCCAATGGGGACATGTACAGATTGAATAAAGTTGGACTAAGCACCGAGCCCTGAGGTACACCCACCTCCAGAGGGGGAATTAAGGTGGAAAAAGGGGGAGCCCAAACAGTTTGTGGGCTCCCTGACAGAAAAGAGGCAAACCATTTGAGAACCGTCCCTCTTTAACCAGCCTCCTGGAGTCTCTTCAGGAGTCGGCTGTGAGGGACGGTATCAAAGGATGCTGAAAGATCTAACAATATCAGCATAGCCTTGCCGCCTTTATCCAAGACGTCCTTAATGGATTCCGAAATTTCCATAAGTGCCGTTTTAGTGCTGAAATTAGGGCGAAACCCAGATTGGCTTTGATGCAAAATGTTGTTAGTCACAAGAAATGCAGAAGTGACTGAGTGAACATATTTTTCCAGTGCTTTGGAAAAAAAAGGCAAAAGGGATATGGGACTATAGTTAACGGGAAGCTCTGGATCCATATTGGGCTTTTTCAGTAGGGGAAGAATGTGTGTTTTCTTCCACTTGCCGGGGACCAGCCCCTGCTGCAGGGAGGTATTCAAAATCTGGTTCACATAGGGATTAATGGAGGGAGCTATTGCTGCCAAAGTAGACGCAGGGCAAGGGTCAGAAGGAGCCCCTGATTTCAGGTTCTTCAGAATACCTAATGAGGTTGCCAATGAAAAAGGAGGAAACTCCGTGAAGAGAGGGCAACTCGTCTGAAGGTCAAGATGGGAGGGGAACGTATCCTGAACGTTAGCCCCATGGGAGCTATGGAAAGTGTCCTGGATCTTTCTAATTTTGATAGCAAAAAATAGGGCCATCTGATCCACCCATAGTGCTGAGGGGGAAAAGTCCTAGTCACAGCATTGGGGGATGCGAATGCCTTTACTATTTTAAAAATCTCTTTATTTGTATTCCCGGCAGCTTATATTCTTGATGAGAAAAAGCAATTTTTCTCTTTGAGGATAAGTTTGCGATGCAGTTTAAGTGCTTTTTTATACGCAGTTTTCTCCCTGCTCTCAAAGTTTTTCCGTCACGCTCTCTCGAGTCTTTTGCACGTCCTCCTGCTTTCTTTAATAGCCAAAACCAAGGAGCAGAGACTCAAGAGGTCAAGGCAGGACGAGAAGAGGGAGGGGCAAGCTCTCCTGCACAAAGCAGAAGCCAGTTGTCCAGGACAGTAACATCGTCTTCCACATTACCACTCAAAACGAGTGGGTGGGAGTCAAGGGCCATCATCACGGCTTCGGGTGCGATACAATGATAAGGTCTAAAACTGCCCATAAGGGCTTACTCTGGATGTTAGAGGGTGCTGTCTCACAGTGGACTCTAAATCTAAAAGGAAATAGTCTGACCACACCAGTGGCCGAGGAGGGGAGACATCTAAGTCCCATGTGGAAAAGACCTGGTCAAGAATATGGCCCTTTTCATGGGTCGGAGTAAAAAAACAAGGATTCTGTTTGAAAATATTCAGCGCCTCCCCTAAGCTAGTAGCATCAGGTTTGTTGATTTTATCCATGTGGACATTAAAGTCCCCTAATATTAAACAGTGTTTGTGTTTAAGCACAATGAGGGCCACGGCATTGCTAATAGCTTTGTTGAACAGCCCAGAGGGACCCGGTGGTCTATACACATGGATTGATGGGGAGATATTACCAGATGGAACCCTAAGGTTTCAGCCCCGGCAACATCTTCCGAGTGGAGAAGCATGCAGGAATAGATGCTCTTAAAAATAATGGCTATGCCTCCTCCCCTTCCGCTAGGGCGATCTTTCCTGAGCATTTGGTTGCCTTTAGGAATAGCTGTGGCAACTGCAGGATTAGATGAGTCACATAGCCACGTCTCCGTTAAAAATAAGAAATCCGGGCAGACATCTTCCAGCAATTCAAATATATTGAGGGCGTGCTTATGCATAGATCTAGTGTTAAGGAGCAAGCCAAACAATTTACCTTCAGTCCTGGCCCTATTAAAATTAGATAGCACAGGAGGAGCCTGAGTCAGGGGATTACCAATTGGTTCAAGGGATAAGATTGGTGCCCAACCGCAGTGAGAGCACAGCGTTCCCTTGGATATACTGTAAGGGGGCAAGGGGGAGCAACAGCTCACATCCTTAGCAGTTCCCATAGCCTATCTATTGTGAAAGTCCGTCGAGCAGTAGTACTTACAGATTCACCAGCAGCATTTCCTGCGCCGGGCGCTACCGGGACGCGGATGGGCGCAGACGGGCTTGCCTTTGGCGCGGCTTCGGCGTGCCACTGGCGCGCCCGCTGCGCCTGCCATTGCACATTCGCCCCAGAGTGATTTTTAAAGCCCACACTTAATTAGTGCTAGAGCGCTAACCCAGGATACACGGTGGGCCCGCTCGCACAGACGGACACCACCGGAAGAGAACAGAGGCAGTTGGGTCCAGTCGACAGCCAAACTTAGGCAGAGTCAATTCAATCGAACAGAAAACAGTAAGTTTAAAATACTTAAAAGTAAGTAAGGTTTAAAAGTGCATATGTGCAAAATAAGCGTAGCAGCAGTTCTGACACCTGACATACACAGCCAGCTGCAGCGCGTCACTCACGCTGCGCGTTCGCCCCAGAGTGATTTTTAAAGCCCACACTTAGTTAGCGCTAGAGCGTTAACCCAGGAAACACGGTGGGCCAGCTCGCACGGACGGACACCACCGGAAGAGAACAGAGGCAGTTGGGTCCAGTCGGCAGCCAAACTGAGGCAGGGTCAATTCAATCGAACAGAAAACAGTAAGTTTAAAATGCTTAAAGTAAGTAAGGTTTAAAAGTGCATAAGTGCAAAATAAGCATAGCAGCTGTTCTGACACCTGACATACACAGCCAGCAGCAGCACGTCACTCACCTTATGTTTTAGTTTCTGTCTTATGATCACTTGGTCTCTTCTGTTGACCACAGTATTTTGCTCACAGCGGCGTCTGTCCAAAAAGTTCTCCATGTGACGTTTGTGAGAAGAGTCAGTACTGCAACATTTAGCAATATCAAAAGATTTCTCATTAACCCATTGTGGCATTTTGGTGCCTATGGCGCTCTCAAACATTAAGGTGGCAGGGCTTTCACCTGTGGTAGAATGCAAAGTTGACCTGTAGGCATGAAGTGCAGACTGAAGAACTGATTTGAGTTCAAGGTATTCCAGTGCAGCGTGTTGGACGGGCTTCTTGGGGGTACTCATAAATCTCTCGACTACACCATTTGCCTGTGGCCAGACAGGTGTTCTTTTTTGTTGCTTGATATTTAAATGAGTGAGGAAGTCCTTAGATTCCCGACTATTGAAATGCGTGTCATTGTCAGATTTCATACTTGAAACAACACCCCAAGTTGTAAAAATAATTTCTAGTCTTTCAATGACTCTGTCATGAGTCATTGACAAAATATCTTCCGACCAAAGGAAAATAGGAATATTCATCAACAATTCCTCGTAGATGATGCCCGTTGCCAAGGATCCCAAAGAAATCATCAATGGCAATTATCTCCCATGCATTGTATGGGAGATCAGACATGTTTAACAGAGGTTGTCTTAGATTACTAACAGTTGCACAAATGACAGGCCTTTAACTCCTTTTCAACTTTTTCATCAAGACGGGGAAACCACACTCGGTCTAGTAAAGCTCATTTAGTAGCAACAGCTCCACTATGTTCATCATGGGCCAGTTCAATACATTGTTGCATCAAACTCTTGGGTATGGCAAATCTCGACCCTTGTAAAATGATGCCTTCTGGAGTAACTGAAAGTTCCTCTTGCACATTCTTGAATTTCTGGTATTCAAGGTCATAATGAGGATGTAGAGTATGAGTTTGCCATGATTGGTGTGTAATAATGCTTTTGAGTATTATTATATCCCTGTCAGCCTCAGGACTACAATGATTTGTTCTACCAATATGGCAGCAGAGGTATTGGATTTCACAATTAAATTAACATAGGCATTAGCCTCTTAAGAAGTAGTGCCATAACTCTGTAATGGCACATGTGAGAAGTAGTCAGCAGGGTTTTGCCCTTTTCCTGGATGATGTACAATCATAGAATCATACTCCTGCAATAACAACCCCCAACTCTCAATGCAAGAGGGCATATTGACTTTAGGATTGCCGAAAACGGTGAGCAATGCACGGTGGTCAGTGACAGCAGTGAAATGTTTCCATAGAGGAACACATGAAAATGTTCACAAGCCCACACTACAGCTTTCTTTTTCAGGTTGTGAAAAAGCATGTTCTGTTGTTGACAAACTTTGGCTAGCAGAAGCCACAATGTGTCTTGGGGCAGTGGGATGTGCAGTATGCTGGGCAAGGATGGCACCCAATCCACTGGGCTAACATCAATAACAACTGATGTCTGCAATTTTTTATCAAAGTATGTCATTTCAGTCACGTGCTCAATTGCATGCTTGATTTTCATGAAGCTTTGTTCACATTCACTTGAGCATTTAAATGGGACATTTTTTTTTGTTAAGTCTCATAATGGGGTACATACAGTGACAAAGTCACATATATACCTTAAACAGTAGCTGGCCATCAGGATCTCAGCATAGTTACAACCTGTGGAGGAGAAGTGGATGACAAGGTTTGTACTTTGCTCTGGTCCTGAGTCACTCCCCCATCAGAAAAGATATGGCCAAAGAAGTTTGCTTTGATGAAAGTCACATTTTGCCACATTTAAAGTGAGATCTGCATCTGCAAGTATATCACACACTTGTTTCAGAGCTTTATGATGTTACTTTTGTAGGGTCCCAAAAACTATTATATCATTACTGTAGTTGAAAGCATTTTTGACTGTCTGTATTATGCGAAGAATGACGCCCTGAAGTAGTGTGGCAGCTGATGACACTCCGTAGCCTTTTATATTGAAACAAATCAACATGAGTCGAAAAGGCAGTAATGTACTGGCAAGTCTGATCCTCTTAGTGCCAGTGATACCCTTTGTTCAAATCCAGGTGGAAAAGAACTTTCGTCCATTCAGTTGCTTAATCAAGTTGGCACCGTGCGGACTTGGATATCGTTCTTTTTCAATGGCCATGTTGGCTTGACGCATATAGGAATGCAGATGCGAACAGCTCCTTCACTATCTTGTTTTGACACTACCACTATGAGTGATACTGTTGCAGGGATTCTGTGAAATAACAGAACTATGCTTGGGATTATGGGACCGTAGTTGGCAAGGACTGAGTTATCCTACCACCTTAGTACCCATGAGCCCGGGACCGACTAGCTATAGTGTTTCACTTCCCCTCCTACTCACTCACAGGGGAACAAGTGATTAGACACCCCAGAACACAACACTCCTGAACCTCTGAGGAATCGCAGTTGCAAGACATACCCTTTTGTTCATGCTCTTGTACTCATCCACAATAAGATCTGACAAAGACACGAGAAAAGTTTAAAATGTTTCTTTTAACTAACGTGCTCTAGTATGCAGTGCTATCCATATACTGTGGGACAGAGATATGAGGGAGAGAAGAGAAAGGCTACTGCAGTTACACTCCTGCTTTAAATGTATGGTAACAGAGATGAAGTGCAGTAATAATGCAGAATGGTGTTGCACTACTATATACATCTAGATGTCATCACAAGCTGTTGTCAACATTTATATATCAACATATTGATGATAGCGTCTTATTCTACTACATTCTTAAGCAATGTGGGGGTTAAACATATATGCTGTTGCAAGACTGCAGTAGCACATTTAACTTTGAGCTGTCCCACAGAGGTTGTTTTGAGGAGAAATAATTTAGCTCCCTTTTTCGCAATAATATTTAATCAAATGTCTAGTTGTTTGCAGAACATCAAGTGACACCTTTGACGGTGCCATGTGTTTTGCCATTATCAGGTTCCCACTGGTCTAAGGGCGGCTCTTGTTCTTTGTACTCCTATGAGAATGAGCAGCGCACTGAAGCATTTCATTGCAGGAACAGTGCACAGATGTCAGGCACAGGGCCTGGCTAGAAAACAACCTCTGCGCTCAGAGACTACTGGGCAGAGTGGCTGGCCACGTCATCACGTCAAGTGGCAGCTGGGAGAAGAGGTGCTAGTGCATGGTTTGATCAATGGTATGCCCGGCACCCAGAGCATGCTGCGCACTGCTGAACGTCATGTACTAGGCGCGTGGGTGCTGCTTACCTAAAACCACCGGTGAAGTCCTAAATGATGGTGAGATTATTTTGCGGTCCTTTACCTATAGATTTACGGTAATAAATATATAACTACGTACATCCCTCGGAGAACATTCATCTCTACCTGTACCTCGTTATGCATGTTTTTTTCCTCAGAATGTATGTGCGAGTAGCTCTAGGAATATAGTTATATGTTTAAATGTAGCAATGAGAACAGTTATCGATAAAGACGTACAGAGGTTTCTTGTTAGGTGTAATTTATAAATACGGAGATCTTGAAATCGCCCGTACAATTCTCTCTAATTGGTGCATGAATATTGATTTAAATGTAGTTGTTCTGTATTTGCGGCTGGGCAAAACCAGTGTGAGTGTGTAGAAAAGCTTCCAGGTTAAACCTCTCGACAGTTTGTTCTTGGAGGATAATAAGCTATTAGCCTTTGTAATAGATGCACAAAGCCCTGCTGAATGCAGGCTGTGCTGCTGCTAGGCATGCTGGGATCTTGTACTGCAATTACACATGCAGTCTCTAAACATTATCGTAACACGAAGTGTAAAATCATCTGTAATTGCGCAAAATGATGGGGCGTACAGGTGTTCTGCATCAGGCTGGAAGAATATTTTAATTTTGGATGATTACGTGCTTAAATGTGTCGGCACTGGGACCTGAAGCATATTCTTTATGTTCTCCAGCAATGGTAAGCCACCCTTGAACCAGCACGCGAGCCTGGCAGCTTTCTCTCAGCTTCCCCATTATTTTAATGAATGCCTCAGACAATGTGAGAGGGGGTCAGGGGGTCTCCGACACTGACTCCCAATTGCATGTGCGTGCCACCCACATGAATTAATATGCAGGTGACATACATGGGTCAATGTTTAAAATGGTGAAAGAGGCACTGGTGTTCCCTACAGATATTAGGGGCTGCCGGATGCTAATGTTATAAGAGTGAGACAGGCTCCATGCCTTGATTGCCAGCTGAAAGTATTTCCTTGAAATTCCCACACCAGGATTTTCCCTACATGTTGCAATATGCATTTCTATACACGACTCGTGCATGATCCCTCCTTGTGGAGGAGAGGCACTGTACATTTTTGTTATAACAGAGCCTTTTCCGCATGAATACTCATCAACATTTACCCAGAAGCCAAAACGTATGGCCTGTGGTGTAATGGCCACACTGCAGTGTGGTGTTCAGAGGAAGGGGTACGTGTAAGGCGGGCATAGGCGTAGCAAAGCATTTACATGGTGTAGATAGGTTCAGTAAAGGTAGCGAGTGCTATAAAAGTCCTTGACAAAGAGGTATGCAATTTGCTGTGGTTGGCAGACACAAACACCCAACCTCCACCCCTAAACTTGGGACATTAGGACATTTTTAGCTATGTGTGGGAAAGTACCTCTTTTTGACATGGTCATCCCCACTTTTTGCTCACTGGCATTGATGCTTTTGATTAGAAGTGCACTGGGTCCCTGCTAACCAGGCCTCAGTGCAAGTGCTTTCCTAAAACAAGAACATTTTTTATTGCAACCCAATTGTCAAGGACTTTAGCCCACTAATAGGTTCTTGGTAAATGGTACACCTGGTATCCAGGACGTACTAAAGAGGGTCCCTAAAGGCTGCAGCATGCATTATCCTATCCTAAGAGACCCACACACAAACTGCATGTAGACAGCCTTTGCAGGATGTGTGAAATGGTGCAAACCATCTGAAAACATGACACTGCCCACTCCCTATGGGCAATACTAAAGTACACTGCATGTCTTATATGTAAGTCACCCCCACAGCAGGCCTTTATAGCCCTATGGCAGAGTGAATTATAGTACATGTGAAGCAGAACTGCATAAGCAGATGAGCCCCTGTGATGACTAATTACATTGCTGGGCATTGCAAGTGATCCGGAAGCCATTTTAAAGGTTTGTACTGAGCACTGGTCATTACGAGTTACCCAGCTACACAATGGCTTCACTGAAACAAATGGTGTTTGGTATCAAATACCTCATCTCAATAAATCCATACTGATGCCAGTATTGGATTTATAAAGATATGCACCCGGAGCATCTCCTGGTGTTAGCTGACTGGTATCTGCCAGCCTGCCAACTCAGATGTGCTTCTGACCCCCTACAAGGGAGAGCCCATGCTCTCAGAGATCAGAATGATGCCTGCTTGACGGAAGGTGTTCCCAAGTCCTCCAGGAGGATGGCTAGTAATTTAGCATTTCAAGGCCAGAGGCGTTAAAGCCTCTGCTACCTTTGCCATTCAACGCCGCTTCCCCCCAGACCTGGGGAATGCCACCGCCTGCCCTGAGGCCTATTTGTCACCAGAGCAGGTGGGATATTAGATATTCAGGAGGCGTGTTACACTTACAGGCCAGGCACACACCTAAGGTGGGCTACCTGAAGTAGACAGCTAGAGAAGGGTTTCATTATCTTGCTTTTGGTGAAAATAGAGAATTCTGGGTCAGGGTTATAAGGGTTGAAGTCACCCCAGTAGTAGGTGGCCCATTGGTTACAACACTATACTCCCCTAAACACCACTAAATTGAGCATTTAGGGGTCTCTCCAACAACAGACCGAGAGGTTCCACTAGATGGGAACAGATGAAGGACAAAGAAAAGCTGACCCACCAGACTTAAGGACCTGCATGAACTTGGTGCCAAACCCTGCCTGGCTGCTTGTGCCTTTACAATTGCAAAGACCTGACTCATTCTGCAGCTGTGGATCTTCCCCAGCACTTGGAAGACAGTCCAGCACTTCAAAAACCATCTGGCATCTTCCTTGGGGTGAAGGAGCCATTTTCCTGGATCTGCAAGCACTGACCGGTTCACTGTGTTGTTGGCCATCGGGCCTACTGAGAGATCAACAATTCAGGAGGAGGTTTTCATAGTTGCTGGGTTTTGAGATGCTAGACTATCCAGGAGCCCACCTATACTAATACACTGAATACCGGAGCACCAGCCAAGGCTTGTTTATGTTCAGTCCAGACACCACCACCATGGAAAATCTACCTGCACAATGAGGGACATCAGAATTGATAAGATCCATGACCAGAGTGGCCCTGCTGTCTTGTTTTTCCATCCTCTGCGGAACCGACCAACAACAGTGAGAGCCTCGACCTCCAGTGGCCAGCAAGCCAAGACCCTCTGCACCCAAGCTCCACAGACTTGGGCCCTGACTACTGACTGCGTACCATTTGCCTAGGGGTCCTCTCGACTTGTACCCCTCTTTGGGTTCACCCGGACTGGTCCCTAAGTCCATCCTTGCAGCCTTTGTTTTCAGGTCCCCATTGATTGCTACGGTGTAGCGCTTGAGGCTACCATGCTGACCAGCACCTCTGCACCCAGACACCTCAGGGCAGGTTACCCAAAACTGCTGGTGGTTATTTAGACCTTGGCCCCCTAGCCACTTAAGTCCAAAAGGGCAACCTTGAACTTTGACTGCAAGTATATATATGCTGTGTGTGTTTTTCCTCCAATACGATAACATTACAGCATTGGAAGCTCTTGTCACAGAAACCCCCATTCGAGTATTTTTGCTATTTATTTGTAAAATCGATATCTCTGAAATTATGAAAGCTATTCTAAAGATCTTGGTGTCTGAAACTATATAAAATTTCATGTTAGTTTTCTAAATTGGTCTTGGATTTCTTATTGAGTGTGTTCATCATTTATTTTATTGACTGTGTGTGTGCACCAAATGCTTTACACTCCCCTCTGAGAAGCCTAAGCTGCTTGAATACACTACCACAAATAGAGCACTTGAGATTATTAAAGTAAGCCCAGTTAATCAAATAGGAGTCGTCTGGACTTTTTGCATGTGTCCTTCCATTGTACTAGATTTCACATTTAATGCTAGCTTTACCACTTTGCCAAAATATGATGGTTCTGTACTCAGTATTTAAAGGCTGGGCAGGTTCCAAAGAAAGATGGCATTTCTTTTGTTGAGAGTAGACCCTAAATCTCACCATCAGATCCCCTGACACCTAAGTTGCTCTGTAATGAACTAGATGGAAACTTTGGAATCCGAAGATATGTTTTTAGTAATATCTGCCTCCCCTTCTGACAAATTATGGAGTCCTGTACTGGGGTATTGGTACTCTTGATCAAGTTTAGTTATAGTCAGGTCACACCTTTCTCACCCTCTATCTCCTGAATTGCCATTATGTGATATAGGTGGGCGAGCTACTGAAGAATGGTTATCGCAGGTCAATTTTCTCTAGGATCCTTGAGCCCGTGCGGAATCTTCATGTGGCTTCTGTCTACCAGTCACAGTCTAACCTCATCCACCAAGAATTAAAGACAAAGCATTAACTTTTGATGGAAAACTTGAGAGGGAAAGAGATACTCATTTAGTGGCTAAATTGCACAATGTGAAACCAAAAAACCTGAGATCAATCTCAGCTTCCCAACTTGACCAAATTGTGCTATGCAATGGAATTGTTTTATTCCACTTTTCTTCTTTTATTCTGTATCACATATAGGAGCACTTTGCAATATGTTAAGTATGTGAACTGTACAAAACCTTCTCTTGAGTTTGATTTAAAACACTATAATGTTGTTCCATGAATATTAACAACTTAGGCAACCCAGAGGGTGTACATGTCAACTGGTTTTCCTCTTGGTTCACTAATGGTATTCCTGTCAGGGTGAGGAAGAGGCATAAGTGTTTCTAAGTTCATGTATGAAAAGTATCAGGGGCATTTGTACAAGCCCCTATCGCCACCACAACGTCACTATTACCGACGTTGTTGTGGTGATAGGGGTTGCGCCTTATTTACAAGGCAGCGTTTAGCCACATAATGTGGCATAACGCTGCCTTGTAAATAAGGCCCCCTTTCACGTTATGGTAGCGAGAAAGGGGTGGGCAGTGGGTGTTCTGGTGGGCGTGCCAATGCAACACCCATTCATTTTGACGCTGTCCCCTATGTACAAGGGTGGTGTACATAGGAGGCAGCACCAAAATTAAGACCAGGTAAATCCTGGTCTTAAGTTGGCAAAATGAGGAGAAATGCATTACTTCTCCTCGTTTTTGCTTTTTCCATGTGTGCTGCCTTGGTTGGTTTATGTACAGGAAGGTGTCTCTTCCTGTACATAAACAATCTTTGGGGAAAAAAAAGTAATTTTGTCACTTTCATGTGTGGGGCATGAAGCAGCACACATGAAAGTGACAGAATGGCATTTTAGGATTGTTTATGTGCAGGAAGAGGCACCTTCCTAAACATAAAGAATCCTCCCCTGCATGCAGACACCCTTGCCCTATGGTGCAAGGGTGCCAGCATTGGCGCTAAGTTGCTAAACTTAGCGCCATCGCAGAGGGAAACGCAAGGCTGCACCACATTCTTGGAAATATGGCGCAGACTTGCCTTTCAGAAGTGCCGGAGACAGGCGTTAAGCCAGGAAGGCTAACGCCTCTCTCCGCCACTTCATTGTACATATGGCCCTCAGTGTTAATGAATGCCTCTCAATGCTGTTATATAATTTGATGTTTTTAGGTGAAAAGCTTCTGAATGTTAATGAAGTACACTTTATTTTTATTTCAAAGAGACTTTATCATATTTTCACATGGTTTTGGAATGGTGTCATTAAAAATGAAGGTGTTTCTAAAGATAACTGATGTAGGACATCTTTGCTTTTTTTCCTTCACTTGAGCTAACATGTAATTAAATTATTGCCCATGTAACAGCTTTCTGTATCTATTGCTGCCTCCCATTCACTTCCTCAGCACAAAGGGAAATCCTTCTGCAGCCAGAGAATACATAGAAAGATAAATGGAGTGACAAAGCACATGAACAGGTTTAAAGAAACAAACAACTTCTCCCACCTTGAAGTCTGGTACTCTGTTTCTTTCATTAAAATATGTTGTCTGTTTCTCTTGCATTGTAATAACACTAGACCTAATGGTTTCATCAAAACATTTGTCCTGATTCACTTTCACCAACGTATTCATCCATGCTGGATAAAAACAAGTTGTGGCCCTTCTACCTCATATCAGTTCAAATGGTAAAACACCTGTCGCCACATAAGGAGTTGTACGATAAAACCACAGCGTACATTTAACTGCATTAGCCATAACACAATTAATGGCAGTAGCACACTGAATACATTCTCCTAACACTTTGTTCTCGCTCTCAACAAGTCCATTCGTTTGGGGATGGTAATGAACTCTTAAGATGCCTAATGCTGCTTGTTCCCAGAAACATCTCCACTTCCCTTGAAACAAATTGAACACCATTGTGCAATACCAACATGACTGTAAATCCCTCGTTCAATAAAACTTCCTTTATGAAATCTACCACCACTTAAGATGTAACCTCACTCAGAAAGTTTACTTCAGGCCATTTACTGTAATAGTCCATCATTACTAATGCAAACCTTAAAGTGCCAGCTAATAAATAGAAAGGCCCTACAATCTCTATTCCTACTTTTTCCCCAGGTCATTTGGGGAACTCAATGGGACATAATGGAGAAGTCCTTAATTTCATAGTCTCATCACAACTCGAACAGATAACACATTCTTTAACAACTTAATCAATCTTACTATCAATAGCATGGCAACAAATGTCAATCGTACACGCCTTTTGGTCATAGTAGCTCCCGAGTGACCCTCATGAGCCACAGCTATGATGAAAGACCTCAACACAATGGGTGGAACAAACTTGTCTGCTTTCAGCAATAGACCACCTTCAACCAACAACTCTTCCGAAACTTTGACAAAACTCTTGAGATCAAAAAGAAGATTTCTCTCATGTGGCCAAGCAGATTCTGTGTACTTCATGACCAAACCAAAAGTGGTATCTTTTTTTAATGCTTCATGACAATCTTGCTCCGTAAACGCCCCTAACTAAGGTACATCCACAGATTCCACAATGCAGTCTTCCTTATTTTCTTCACATCCCAACTCCTTATCATCTTCTACAAACTCAGATGAACGTGATAAAAAATCAGCACACTCATTTTTTTTCCATGCCTGGGATTTACTCTGGCACAAAATCAAATTGCAGCAGCTTTGTAGAAAGCCTCTCAATGCGGAGTGCAAAACCCTTGGAATTCTTTCCACTCAAAATGTAAACCAAAGGTTTCTGAATAATCTGGATCGTAAAACACTTTTCACATGCGTAGTTTTGAAATGTCATGAGTGCCCACCAGCAGGCCCACAAATCCATTTGAATGCAGAATACTGTTTTTTAGTATCAGACAAGACTCGAGATGCATACCCAGTAGTTTTAAACTGAGAGCCTTTCATTCAGCTGCACCCAATCCTACATTACTCGTGTCCAGCATCAGTGTACACTGGAATTCAGGATCATTATCTTTCAACACTTTGGGTGCAGTCACTCGGTGCTACACTAAAATGCAACACCTCTCCTTAGCACACAAGACAACAGTCTCAACCTTGCTGCATAATTCTGTATAAATCTAGAATAAAATTCACACAAGCCAAGAAACGACTTAAGACTCACCTTGTCCAGTGGTGATTTTGCCTGCGTGATACTCTTCACAAGACTGGGCTTAGGATAATACCCTGACTGGTTACATAGAATTCCAAATATTCTACATTATCAGTAAGAAAAACACATGTGTCCCTTCTGAGTACAGCCCCTTGAGTTTGAAATCTGTCCAATAGTTCATCCAGAATCCTATCATGAGATTCTCTATCTGGAGCATAAATCAGAATATCATCCTGAAATATGGAGACCCCTTGTATTCCTTTGAGCATATTGAACATTACCCTTTGAAAGACCAAAGCAGCTGAAGCTAATCCTAAAGGCATACAACAGTATAGATATGTTCCAAAAGGGGAAATAATGTTGTCAGATGCCCTGACCCTGCCTCTAGCTCAATCTGGAGGTAGGCTGAAGCCAAATCCATTTTTGAAAATAAATTTGCCTCTTTCACCCCTGCTAGCAGCTCAGAGATGTTGGGTAGATGTGAATCAACCCATATTTCCTTGTTAAAACAATGAAGGTCAACACATACTCTTGATTCCCTACTGTGTTTGCGGGCCACTACCATAGGTGACAACCACAGTGAGGAATCAACTGGTTCAATTCTACCCCTTTTACATAACATATCCAACTCGTTTCCCAGATACTTGCAAATGCTGGAGTGAACATTTTGGAGTTTGTGCCTAACCAGTCTTGCTCCTTCTTTTACTATCATTTTGTGTTTCAAATTCTTAACGTTTCCAGGCTCACCCAAAAATACATGCGGATATTTATTCAGAATCTTTTTGAGATCATCATCATCTCTAATGGCTAGTACTTGTTATTTGGTGCCTGGCTTCTTTCAGGATCATGCCAGAGAGACCCTGATCAAACCAATCTAGAATATTAAGGCCTTTATGAGCCACATACATCTTGCCTTCTAATCTACAGCCTTAAACTACAATATATCATCTACGTAACCACACAAGTCAATATTGCATCCCGCATATGACATAGCCTTACAATCCAGGGGTAACAATGATCTGTCATACAATACTTTGTCAAATAACTGTTGTGTGATTATTAATGTTCATGTTCCCGAATCCTCCAGCAACGTAACTTTAGAACTTTACCACCCACTATGATTTCCACATGCGGTTCAATACATGAACTTGGGTCACCTGTTTTTATGTCATCACTTTAACTACTATGACCATGTCCCTCAAATCTCTCCCAATGCCTTATTCATCATCAGGCACACACTCATCTGTGACATGATTTAACAGAAGATGACACCCTAGATCTCTGACTTTGGCAAACTTTTGCAAAGTGGACAAGTTCGATACATTGTCTACAAATTACTAGTATTTACTGCTGCCACATGATCATAACTTTTACTATCCATTTCCTTTGCAGATGCCTGAGATGTTTCGATACAGTTTGCTGTCTTAATAGTAACTTCTAATGAAGGGTTTCCCATGGACAATACTTTTTGTTTGATAGCCTTATCACTACATTGCCCTAAGAACTGGTCTCTAACTAGTTGATCTGCAAAGTTTATTAAATTAACACTCAGCCACTAATCTCCTGAATGCTGTAATATATACATCTGCATCTTGCCCAACATTTTGAACCCTCTTAATAAATTTGTGTCTAACCACTATTAGACTTGACTGAACATCAAACCTAGCCTGCAGTTTTTTTTCCATTTCTTGGTATTCATCAAGCTCATCCTCTCTTCCTTCCACATTCAAATCCAGTAAGTGTTTCAAAATGTCTCTACCCTCAAAACCTAAAGAGTGCAACAGCAGATATTTTTTCCATTCTGGACAAAAACGTAATGCCCAAATGGCACCAAGGTATGTTTCAGAAGCATCAAACCATTGTTTCCAAGCCATAGGTAGATCACCGGGTGTCTGTAAGAAATGAGGAGGAGGATTTACTGCCTATATTCTCTACTGTAATGCCACAATGTCGGTTAAAATAAATGAAATATATCATTGCAGTTCAACAAATCACAATACAACTTGACTGGAATATATGTTTATGTTGTGATTCCTGCACTGCAAACAGGCCTTCGTACACACAAAGGCTTTGAAAAGAAAGACAGTGTCAGATTTGCTTATGCCAATGCGACTTCAGTGTGTTGTGATAGCCCTTCCAAATAAAAACAAATGAGATAATGCACTTGCATTTGAAGATGCTGTGCACATCAGTGTTATTAAGGTATGGTGAAAAAATCAAGGTGCAAGATGACTGTAATGCTGTGCCCATCACTGAGATAACACACTTGTTTTATGGTTATCAGTAATGCTGTGCATATCAACAAGGTGACGCAGTTGGCTATAACCAATGAAGTGCACATTAGCGTTAAGACCAAATGCTGAGATGCCAGTATCAGTGTGCTGTGCATGTCAGTGAACCAACACACTACTTAGCTTTAAAGAATACTGTGCATGTCAGCACTGAAATGAAAAATATGAATTGCTAGTACCTGTTATCTTAAGTGTGGCAGCATGTATGAAGAATGATGTACATGTCAGTGCCAAAATTATTAATATGACTTGCCAGTACCTGTGATCTTAAGCATGTCAGCCAGTACAAACTAACATCCGATGCTGGAGAACACCACCTTTGATTACGCAATAAGCTGGTGCACCGACTGCAGAACAATGTTCTGTAAAATGCCAACTGGACTGAAATGGTAGCCTTCCAGCCAACAAAATGGCCACCACACATTCGTACAGTCACAATGACGCTATGTCTCAATGCGCTCAAAATGTGCCGGCAACACTGTATTCCACACAGCTGTGTGCATTCCAGAGCCTCGGATACCACATCACATGTGCATATCGCTCCATAAAAGTATACTCTGACGAAAATGTTGCCGTAGATGAGACAGCAGTAGGATCCACTGCATACCATACTTTCTAAAAATACCCTCGCAGAAGAAGGAACGCCATCTGTTGAAACCTTGTTTCACCAGAACACATAGATCCATGTAAGCAGCTTGCAACTCACTCGTCGCCAACAAAAGTGTCATACTTGAAGGACAGAAGACACTTGTGTAAGCATTTAAGCGCATTTTATTTTAAGATACAACACGATGAGCTGCTGGTGGTCGCAGGGCACTTCCAACTGCCTGCGATTCAAAGCACATTCTACGTGGAACCTTCGCATGACAATGCCAAGGTTCCACGATCCTATGCCTCAATCATACATGACCATAGAATACCACACTATCATTGGCAATTTATTCTTTTTGGTGCTATATCTATTTGAAACTTTAAAATTTTATTTCTTTGGCAACCCTTATTGGATTTTTTCCATTTTTTTTCATTCCGTTTAGTTTATTACATTTTACTATCTTTTTCTAATTCTGGTTGGGATTTATATTGCATGGTGTTTTTGATTTCATTACTGTTTTGGTACTGCATAAATAATTTCCACATTGTCCTAAGTTAAACTTTTTTTTGCAGATGTCTACTTGCATAATAGTTATAGCCCTGTACCTACGACTTGCTTACCTTTCACAATTACCTTTTCTTGAAGGTATGGCCAAGGAAGCAGACACTTCGATCTATACATACCTTCATGGTGGTCCTGCTAGCTAATGCGTACCATGATGGAGTTATGTCTTTGAGCATGCTGTTACCTACCACTTACCTACCCATTCTGTCCTTCATCTGATTATATTACTGGAAAGAGCTAGGTTTCAGGGCCTTCTAGAGTGTTCATCATGGCTGTGCAGAAAGGTTTATTGACACTTCTGTTTCCATCCACATTATTCCCCTTAAATGTTTAAATGTTCTTGCATCACAGCAACATAAAAGATCCCCTTAAATGTTGTTGTCCATTCAAAAGCCCATTATTGTTACCCAGGTGTTTTCCTATGCTTTAGATAAAACACTGCATGTAGTTGGCTTCATGAGGAAATAACAATCAACTGTCCTCTCTTATCCTCTTTCTTTTGGACCCTCTATATCACTATACGCCAACATATAGAGGACTCAATGACCCTTCTTTCTTGCACGTACTGAGATGGCTCTCATGAGGTTTGTATTTCTCAGGGAGGGTGCCTTCATCCTGTACTCCCATATAAAGAGCTTTGTCTGAAGAGAGGCTTCCTGACGATCCAGGTGCCTTTTTTCCTTAAATTAAACCTAAAAGTATACTGCAATGCAGAAAGTAGTAAGCATAAGAGTTAAAAAAATACAACTATGTTTTAATTCATGCTTGTGCTAGTCTTTTTTAATTCTCTGCATTTCTGCACCACTGGCGTTTTATTTATGTTCTACTCCACTCCATTCCTTCCCCTAGCCCAACACTGAAGCCCTGTTGTACCCTTCCTTCAGTTCATCATGTGGTATTGTTATGTCTTTTCTTACAGTTCTATCTCTCATTCAGAAAAGTTGTTCAGGCCTATATCTTGATTCCATATACCTGAGCTAGGGCCTATTAGGATCAGTTTCTGTTTATGGTACAGCAAAGAACTTAATAAGCTGTTGCCCATTACATGTTTAGCTGCTTCTCCTTGATTTCACATACCTGCTCCAATTCACCCTCGCACACAGCATGAAGTCCCCCAGATTAGGACCACTCTGATGCTTGAAGCCTGAAGAACATTGAGTCCTATCCTAGAGTTAGGCCTGGCCTGCAGAGCTCCCTGAGCTGCAGCACATCCTACTCAATGTCCAGACAAACTCACCCTTCCATTTTCTGACAGAATCTCTGCCTTTCATTGGCTAAGCTAAGTCCATTAACCTTTTCGAGATATATTTTGGTCTTAGTGGTAATAGTGACTAGCAATCTGTCAGTAACAACTGGTCTGTCCTGTGTAAGGGAGTACATCTCCTCTGTACTAGTGCTGCTATAGTTAAAAAACACAAAGTCACAGGGGCCAATAAGAGCAAGTAAGCAAGCCGAAATAGGGAGAATATACCGTTTTTTGGGGCACAGGATTTGGTGGTGATTCTCTGCTGGTAAACTGTACTTTTCTTTATATCTATTAGCCTTTGCCCTCTCTGTCACCTCTTTTTCTTTATAATTTAGGACAAATATTTAAAAACTGAGGTGATTCTGTCTCAGGTCTGTCAATGTGAGTGCTATATAGTTAGATACATTGTTATGGCCATGTTGAATGCAGAACAGAAAATAGATTACTTATAGAATTATGGATGGCTAAGAGTAAATTTCCAGGGATGTTTTTCACAGAGGGTTGCTGAGTGACATCAAATAGACAACGAGAATGAAGCTTAAGTTGTCTATGATGTCACTCAGAACCCAAAGGTAGAAAACATCCCCATAATTCACTTTTTACCCATCTATAATTTTTAGTTATGTATGGTCCCCAAAATTATCTGCCCTTGCTTTTAACTGCTACGCAGTGGCAGAGGAGTAATATGCGAATCATACATACTGTAGCATTTTCTCCGTCACACACAGGGCTTAGTATTACACGACTTTATTCTGCTGTGAGTAATTGTGAACTCAGCATTCCAAAACAAGCTTTCAAGGTATTGCACTCTGAAACCTACCTCACAGCTCTACGTAGTCCATTAGTAGCCAGAAGGAGGCTTCCGTGATAAAATGATGCAAGACATTACATCTCCCCTACGTAAAAATATTTTTTTGCAATTCAGCATAAATATATATATATGCCTATATATATGTGTGTCTATATATATATATATATATATGTATATATATATATATATATATTACCTACTGGCGGTCGCCAGTAGGTAGTTATAGTTAGGACCACGTTTCCATAGGAAATCCGCAACATTCTATTTTGAATAACTTTGGCGCCGGTCGACGAATCCTCGCGAATTTTTCAAAATAGGTGGGGCGCTACGCTCCGCTCCTACCCTGAAAGTCTCGGGGGGATTCGTGAAGCGGGGGCTGAGATAAAAGGGGGGTCCCAAAACACGTTTTTCCCATGCATTTTTCCATAGGACCTTTAGACACAGCTACAGCCCGAACGGCTGAACAGAATTACTTGAAATTTGGCAGAGAGGTAGTCCTCAGGTCAAGGAAGTGCCTTTTGTAGGTTTGGTGTAAATCTGTTCAGTAGATTCTGAGAAAATAGCCTTTAAATCAATATATATATCTGAGCCAGCGTACGGTGCGCTTACGGTGCGCTTACCGTACGCGTACGGTGGCGTGCGCGAGCACGATTTTGATTGGCTCTTAGCTCTTAGTAAACATTCGAATCGGTCGAAACCAGGAAGCGGCGGCCGCCATTTTCTCTCTCGCTCCCTGAGTTGGGCAGCAAAAACGAACCCCAAAAATGTGTTAAGAGGCAGTTTCATGAGATCCTAACCACCCAGCAGTGATACAGGGGTCCCCAAACCACCCCCAAGCCCAAAAATTTTTTTTATTTTTTTCTCGGAAAATCGCCGATTACGCTTACCGTACGCGTACGGTAAAAATTTATAAAAAAAAAAAATGATCCACATTCTCCCCACCCCGTGTGCAAATGGTGCCCGAAGGGCACCATTTGTGCATGGCATATTACAGCTATGAATTTAACAAAGAATACATTTCACAAAGATGCGCATAATATGTCCCCCATGTGCGCACGGTGCGCGAAGCGCATCGTGCGTACATGGCCCATCCCGCTTAACGTGGGCACGCGGTGCGCTGCGCGCACCGCGTGACCACCGTGCGTGCACGGCACTAACTGCGTAAAGTGGGCGCGCGGTGCGCGAAGCGCACCGCGTGCTCACTGTGCGCGCACGGTACGCGAAGCGCACCGTGCGCGCACGGAATGAACTGCGTTAACTGGGCGCGCACGCCACGAATGGCGTAAAGTAACTTAGCATTTAAAAAACCGTACAAATTCACTGAAAAAACCATAGGTTTCACACACGTTATAGTTAGGAATTAGCATTAAAAAAACCTTGCAAATTCACTGAAAAAACCATAGGTTTCACACATGTTATAGTTAGCTGTACATTTCACTCGTAAAAAACCAATGAAATTCCTGCGTTATAGTTAGTGCAGGCAACTATAACTCACGCGACCGCAATCTTCTGCTGATGACATATGTGTCTTTATGAAAAAAAAATATTTGTAATATATGTATAGCTAAAATTTAATGGAAGAAGACATGGGCAAATAAGTGTCGAAATACAGTATTAGCATCAGCAGAGGATTGCGGTCGCGTGAGTTATAGTTGCCTGCACTAACTATAACGCGGGAAATTCATTGGTTTTTTACGAGTGAAATGTACAGCTAACTATAACATGTGTGAAACCTATGGTTTTTTCAGTGAATATATATATATATATATATATATAAATTCAGTGAAAAAACCATAGGTTTCACACACGTTATAGTTAGCGGACATTTTACTCATAAAAAACCATTGAAATTCCCCCGTTATACTTAGTTAAGCTAACTATAACTCGCGCACCCGCAATCCACTGCTGATGACGTAACATATTACATCACTCATGACATGGTCAGTGACATCACTCATGACATCACTGATGACATCTCAAATGACATCACTCATGACATCATCCAGTGAATGTGTGTTTTTCTGAAAATTAAATATGTTTTAAATATGTATATCTCAAGGTCGATGGAAGAATAAATGGGTATATAAGTGTCTAAATGGATGATTTGTTTTTGAAAAATTGATTGTATAACTGAATGATTAAGTGTATCTTAGTGAATACATGGCTTACTGAGTAATGTTTAAATATGTAATTATCTATATCAGTCTCTCACTTTGTGTATAAGTGTCTGCATGGGTTGGTGAGTAGCTACATGGGTGTTTATATTGGATTTTAGGTTGTTTTTTGAGTATCAGTCTGAGTGTCTGCATGGTAAGCAGGGGGGTTTAACGTAGTGCATAGGTGCATGAATGATTGTCTCTCTGGTTGTATGTTTTGAAGACAGCATGTGTGCATGACTGTATGGTTGGATGAGTGTGTGTATGGGTGTGTTAGTGAGGGAATGACTGTCTCAATAGTGTCTTTATGAGTTACTAAATATGTTTTAAAGAAGTATATTTGACTATTGGTGTATATAAGTGAGTATGTGTGAGAGTGAGAGATTGAAATAGTTCCTGTAAGAATAAGTATGTGTTTTTATTAGTGATTAGTTAAAAGAGTAAGTATGTGTAAGTTTCTGTAGAAGTACGTGTTGAAGTGTGTGTATAACTGAATATGCAAGTAAATGGATGTTTGACTCTTTATTAGCATGAGTGACTATGTGTGTGAGTAACTCTATGGATGAGTGGCAATGTGTAACAGGATGCATAGGTGTATGAGTACATATGATGAGTGAGTACATGTATGAGTGACTGAACAGGACTGTTGGTGAATGAGTGGATGTGTATGTGGATCTAAGAATTACTGAATAGATTATTGTAACTGGTATTGGTATGTCCATTGTTTTGAAAATTGTAGTCTCTATTTCTGAATGTCTGTATCAAAGATTATATTAGGGTGAGAGGAGGTCTACCACTCTGTCACAAGGATGATGTCATCAGTGATGTCATTTGAGATGTCATCAGTGATGTCATGAGTGATGTCACTGACCATGTCATGAGTGATGTAATATGTTACGTCATCAGCAGTGGATTGCGGGTGCGCGAGTTATAGTTAGCTTAACTAACTATAACGGGGGAATTTCAATGGTTTTTTATGAGTAAAATGTCCGCTAACTATAACGTGTGTGAAACCTATGGTTTTTTCACTGAATTTGCAAGGTTTTTTAAATGCTAAATCCTAACTATAACGTGTGTGAAACCCATGGTTTTTTCAGTGAATTTGCAAGGTTTTTTAAATGCTAATTCCTAACTATAACGTGTGTAAAACCCATGGTTTTTTCAGTGAATTTGTATGGTTTTTTAAATGCTAATTCTTACCTATAACATGTGTGATTTCCATGGTTTTTTCATTGATTTTGTATGATTTTTTTATTATAAATTCTTATATTAAATGTGTTTTTTATTAAAAAAAAGCAAGTTATTATTTTTTTTTTTTTTAAACTTTATATTCTCTTTAAACACTATGTTTATTTTTTAAAAATTCTGCAATATATTAATTTTTCTCTTTTTTTTTTAACCAAACAGGAAAGATATATTAGTATAACATACAAATTCTTTTTTTCTTTTTTTTTTTTTTTTTTTACTTTATATTCTCTTAAAACACTATGCTTAATTTTTTTTTAATTCTGTAATATATTAATTTTTCTCTTTTTTTTTTTTACTAAACAGGTTAGATATATTGGTATAACATAGATTTTCTTTTTTTCCTTTTTTTTTTTTTTTAAGAGCGCGTACGGTAAGCTTACGGTAAGCGTACGGTTTGCATAATGTTCGTAATATTTCTACTCTTTTTGCGTATGGTTACGCAATTTACGTAGCCGTGCGTACTGCGCATGGGGCGCGTAAGCGTGTACGCTACACGCGTACGTTACGCGGAAGTGTTGGGGAGTGACTGTTATGCGCATGCGCGCGAGCGCGTGTCTTTTTTACGCGCATGCCTACTTTTACCGTAAGCGCTCCGTAAGCGTAACGTAAGCGTAACGTACGCGCACGGTGGGTCATGTGATCATGAAACAAAACTTTTGATTGGTTTAAAGTTGTTTCAGTTCTAGAACTCTCCTACACCACACCCATTCCCCTCATTTCTGCTTGTGATCCCTTAGGAGAAGGAGCTGACTTGTCTTTGGGATACGATGGCAGACCAGCACTCTTCTACTGAGAGTGAGGCTAGCAGCACCACCATCAGGCAGAGAAGGAGGAAACAGAAGAGCTCTTTTATATGGGAGTATTTTAGCTTTCCTGAGGGTGAGAAAAAAGTCAATGCTGCTTTGGTGACTTGCAAGCTGTGCCAGCGTGTACTTTCGAGAGGTAATCCCAACAAGAAGTATTCCTTCGGGAATCACACTATGTTGAGACACCTTCACGATGTACACCCTAGGACACATGCTCGACATACTGGAGGAAACCCTTCAGTAAGTCAACCAAGCACTTCCACAGCAGCTCAGCCGAGTCCTTCTTCGGAAGCTCAGCAGAGCCCTTCATCTGTGGGGGCAGATTCACCTTTTTCTGATCCTGTGGAAACGAACCATCGGTTTGCGAGTGTTACTATGCGGTGTTCATTTTGCCATGGTCTAATTGTTCATAGGGAGACCAGTCTTCCCCTCATTAACAACAAAATAGACCAGCACATTTGTCCTACCAGCTAATGTTCCCATTCTTCCTTTCCTCTGTCCCTGCATGAACACAACGGCTCTTTTAAGAGCCAACCTTACCTCTCAACTTTTGTTTATTTTTTCTTTAAAACTTTTTTTTTTTTTTTTTTTACCGTACGCGTAAAAATCAATTACCACATCTCAAGATCCTTGAGGAATTAATAACTAAATACTAAAAATCTGTTTGATGAGAAGTGGAAGAAAGGGACCATCTAATTTCTGACTTACCTGACCCACCCAACAATTTAATTTTTTAATTAAAATGTAATTACTTGTAAAAATGGTTGGGTTTTTTTGAAAATTTTCTTACACAATCTGGAAAAAAAGAAAAAAGTATTAATATTTAATAATTCATTATATAACACAGTACACGTATTTACATATTTTCAAAAAACATTTTTTTGCCTTTTTTTTGCTGTTTTCAGAATATATTGCATTTCACTATAAATCGTGAAAGCAATTGCATTCATCACTTAACAGCGGGCAAAACAAAAATAACAATCTCAAAGATTGTTTTAAAAAAGCCCAGAATCTCTTTTTACTTAAACATAACATTATAGAAATGCATAATATTCTAAAAAAATATCATCTAATAACAATAACTATTTTTTTAAAATACCGTCTGACAATTTTGTTACAGAAGCATAATCTCAATAATAATTAATCTCAAATAACTCCACAATACTTCTGGTTACATTTCCTTTAGGCCAAATAGTAATTTTAAAATTCTTTTTTGATTAAATTTCCAATGGTAATCTAATAAAATTCCAAAATTTAAATTGTGCAGATGTTACCGATTCTCTCTAACATTTTGTTTTCCGAAAGATTAGTTAATAATTAAATAAGTCCACAATACAATTGTTTACCTTTCCTTTAGGCCAAATAGTAATTTTAAAAATCTTTTTTGAAGAAATTTCCAATGGTAATCCAATAAAATTCCAAAATTTAAATTGTACAGATGTTACCGATTTTCTCAAAATTTTTGGTTTCCGAAAGATTCATTAGGAATTAAATAAGTCCACATTACAATTGGTTACCTGTCCTTTAGGCCAAATGGTAATTTGAAAAATCTTTTTTTTTGAAAATTCCAATGCTAATCCAATAAAATGGTAAAATTGTTTTGTACAGATCTTGCCAAGTCTCTCTAAAATTTAGGTTTCAGGAAGATTAGATAGGAATTTGCTAAATCAAAAGGCAAACGTTGCTTGAAAATCAATTGGGAATCATTACACAGTGTCCAGCCTTTTTCACATTTAAGATAAACTGTGTAATGTCCAGAAGTAACACTAGGTCCTTCATGGAAAATTATTGCAACTGTTAGAAAAGTTTTTCCTGAAATTGATAATTGCTGTCCTGTAAACTTCTTTATTAAAGTATCCAATTTTGAACCATCAGCTTTACATCGTTGCATCATTAAAATTACATACTGTCCGTATTCCTTTAAAATTAACGTTGAAAACATGTCAGATTTACACTCACCACATTCCATGCTATGATTAGCATCTTTAACTAATTTAGCAAAAGTGACTGTTTTACGGTCTGGCAATGTTAAATAAATAAACCTTTCAGAATCAACATTAGAGCCACATGTATTGTAACAGTTTTCACAACTATGTTCCCATTTATAAGAGACACCAAACATATTTTCAATTGGCACCCCTTCTTCTTCCAGTACCTGAAAAAAATACATCAAGAATTCCTGTGCGTCTTGCTGAACATTTTGAGAAAACTGTGTTCGTCCTGAACATACATCTAAAAGTTTTCTAATTTCAGTAGCACTTTCTATTTGAGTTTTATCATTACTCAGCTTTTGAAAAAGGACACTCAACTCAGAACAGAATCTTTTTCTCTGATTTACTATTATCTGCTCTTGCAAACTTTCCAGATAAAATGAAACATTCAGCACTACATTAGCATAGCAGTTGACACCAGAGCTATTTTCAAAATGACATCCTACAACCTCTTCAACATTTTCTTTTTTCTTTTTGCTTGCAATTACATCACTCCTCTTTTTTTTCCTCCTCTCTATATCCTCATTACAGATATTCTCAATTCTCCTTTTTCGAGAAACTACACGTTTCTCTAACACAGGATACTGACCTAAATGAGGAGCATAAGTTCGTCTTAATCTATTATACTCCTTTACACAGTTTGTATCAGCACTAACTTTTGAATCATCAAAGTCTATCATAAATAGACCAGATAATGTTTTCACTCGTGACAAAGCTACATAAGCCATACCTTCTTTGAACACAGTTGAACCAATGTTTACAAATGCACAATCTACAGTCAATCCTTGAGACTTGTGAATAGTTACAGCATATGCTAGAGAAAACGGAAACTGTTTCCTTTGTACATATAAGTCTTTCACAAGCATGAAACGAACTGTACAACGACAAATGTCTATAACTTCTTCTATCTGATCAAATTTTATTTTTAAACGTTCAATTCCATCTTTTTTCTGATAATTAATAAAACCCACAACTCTTCCCATAGCTCCATTAACTAAACCTTTTTCAACATCCAAATTTCTCCTTAAAAATATTCTACAGTTCATGCAAACATATAGATTTTTTTCTAATCCAGCAGTTTTGGAAATGTTCTTCTCTAGTGAATCCAATTTATTTTTTAGTTTGCCTGTTAATGTGATAGTAATTCTTCCATCCTGAATTTTGTCCACTGCTTCCAATTTCCTGATATCTTCCTTTTCCAATTTCGAAAGCTCCTCATTGAATATTGAGCATTCACGTAGAGTTGGCATTAAGCAGATGGCACTTTTCTTTTCTGCAATGTTCTTGTATATCTTCTCTGCAACTATTTCTTCCTTTGGAAATAAATTATGTAGCAACCGACTCTGTAATGCTTTTGTGCCAGCTTCAGTGAGTAGTCCAATTCTGATATCTTTCAGAATACTTCCATATTCTTCATCGTTTGCTTGCCTCATATTAGTAGTAAGTTCCTTGTACTCAAAGAAGGACCAAATATTTGCATTACCAATGCTTCCCAATGACTTTTTTGTGTCTTCATGTGTCACAGTATTAAACACTGGTTGTCCTTTAACTGGAGTAAGCTGTAGAAGATCCCCAAAAACTATGACATGTTTTCCTCCAAATAACACGTCATAGTCTGTCCTTAGAATTTGCTGCATTCTTAAATGCACAAAGGCAAGCATTAAGTTTGATACCATGCTCACCTCATCAATAATGAGAACTTGCATCTTCTTCAATACTCTTGAAACTTCCAAGCAGGCTTCTCCAGTTAGCTTGTGGTATTGTATTTTGTTCTCATGCTCCACTGGTAACATTAGCAAACGATGTAAGGTGATTCCTTTTATGTTATATGCTGCTAACCCAGTTGGAGCAGTAACCACACAAGACAAAGTTGAATCCGTTATTTGCTGTAGGTAGCTTCTGATGACTTTTATTAAGAAACTTTTCCCAGTTCCAGCTTGTCCGCTTACATTCATCCTGATTGGATGAAATGATGTGCATGAGCACTCTTTTTTTTCATGTAGTAATCCGTGATCAATTTTGTTTCTGATCTCTTCATAAATTTGTTGCTGCTCTTCATTCAGTTGTCTTTCCAAATTTGGTAAGTCTATGAATTCTTCTTGAGCTTGATTCATAGCCGTTTCCACTTCATTCATGGCTATTGCAGCTTCATTTTCAACGATTGGTTGTCCTAGGGGATCTTGACTGAGTGTTCCTGAACTTTGGCTGTCTTGAGAACTGTCTCTAGCTACTTCAGCTGCAATTGTAGTTTCCTGTTCAATTTCTTCATTTAACATTTGCACATAATTTGTGAATGTACTACATTCTATGCTGTCTTTGCAAGCATTAAATGAATCTTCATAGCTTTGAAATTCTCCCAGTAGTTCATCCTCTGTACGCCATGGTTTAAACAGCTGTAAAAGAGCCAAGTAGTAAAATTCCTTTTTGTCAGTAGTGTCGCAACTTAGCTTCCTGTGATTTATCAAACTTCCTTTTGTTTGCTTCACCAAACATCCTTCCTCACCAATGACTTTATATTTTCCATTGTTGATGTCTTCTGTGGCTTTCCGTGAATAAATGTAGTTCTGCAGCACTTCATAGAGACACATGTTCTCTAGATGAAGACTTCTCTTAGGATAATATGTGTCCAACATGTTTGATTTCAAAATATCTGTACTTTCTGGGTCATTCTCGGCCAAATATTCAATTTCTCCAACAGATTTCAGAACCCGATTTCTCATTGCTGCAAGGCCTAAACTTGCCCAAATTATTCTTCTTGATTTCGAGTAGAGACTTGCAGAAGATAACCTATCTGAACATTCGTAGGATCCAATTTCTCGATGCGATAACATCTTTAAACTGAAACTGTACAGCTTCTTACTGACAGTCTTCTCGTGAGAAATCTCTTCCCACATTTCTTTCAATTCAGTTTTTTCTGATTTAGTAATGTAAGACATTACATTTCGAGCAACAGCAATGGAATTGTCAGCTACATACTGTATATCCATGTTAGCATTCCACATGGATAAAATGACTGGGTTGTAGTCATTTATATTTTTTGATTCTTCTTTTCTTTTAAGGTTGTAGGTATTCTTAGGAGATTTTCTTGTAATAGTATGTCTTACAGATGACATAAAACTGTTTACTCTTCCATTTGAAAGAACAGGTCTAGGAAATCCAAATCGACATTTAGTGTAGTATTTATCTTTGCTCTTGTATTTCCGTCGACAGTATTTTCCACACCGATGACTTTGGAAACGTAAAACTTGCTCCTTTAACTTTTTCTCTTCTGTGCTTTTTGGTATAGCACATGTTGCATATTCTTCAATGAAAGATAACACTGCTTCATCAGTATCTGTTCCAAACTTTGGGGCATCCTTGATCCACAACAGCATATGAATATGAGGAGCACCTCTTGCCTGGTACTCTTTTCTCCAAAAGAAATCCACTACTTCTCCAAGAGGTGGATTTTTTTTATTGCAGATGAAGGACATCATAGCCTCAAATCTATGATTGAAATATCTGCAAACATTAACCGGATCCAATGAGCACAGTTCTCCTGCTGTCTTGTATTCGATGTTTTTAATGTTTGAATTTGCCTCTCGTAGAAAATCCAGAAGATCATCCCAAGCGTACTCAGCACAGCTTAGGGTAAGGAACCATGTTGGTGTTCCTAAATTCCGTAACATGCATTTTAATTCACCATGGCGTCGGTACCAATATTCATTTGTCCCACGCTGACAAGCCATCAGATTGATCAGTTGTGTTTCCAAATGATCATCTCGGTGCTCCACTTTCTCCATAAAATCCTTAGCAGACACATTTTGTAAATGTACTCCACTTTTTAAAATGTGATTTACTGCATATGATAATGCAGACAAGTCGCTTTCAAATAAAAGATGGAACAAATAAGGAATACTTTGTCGAAATCTGGGATCTTCTGCATATAGTCTTGTAGTTCGATACTCAGAAGCTGGAATCTGTTCTGGACGTTCGTCGTATCGTCCTCCTTTTCCTGTAGGAAACAGCTGGGGAAAACATCGAGCTTCCAAGCTCTCCTCCCATACGCTCACGGGAGTTCCTTTTGCTTTCTTCATCTGAAACAGATCAATATTGTCTCCCATAACTTCTTTTGAATGAAGAGGATGTATGCTAAAATGTTCATAAATTTCTTCTTCCTTTGACTTGTCCACTTTTTCAATTTGTCCAGTTGGTGTTTCTGTGTCTTCTTGTAAATCTTCTTCTTCTTCTTCTATATAAATTGATTCATACCATTTGTTATTCCTTTTCAAATACAAATTTGCTCTTTGTACTTTCCGTACATCTACCAGCTCCTGCCAAATCTTCTTATTCTTTGTAGGTACACCATTAACCAGAATAACTAACGGTTCAGTTTCCAAAGTATCTGCATCAATAGTTTCCATATTTTTTTTCAAATCCAAAGGCAAATACACCACTCTACCTTTTAAACCTCTCAGTAAATCTGAAGGAGGTAATTTACCAGTTTTGGGCTCCATACGTACTATGGTCTGGAACGGATGAACACATTGAATAAGTATAGACTCATATGTATTTAATTCAGACAGTTCAGCAGGAATAGCATCCAATTCTAAATTATTATGTACAGCTCTGGTTGGCATTCTATTTTCCTCTAACTTGTTGTAACAGTATTTACAAATACGCTGATCTTCACCCAATTCAAAACAATTTTCAAGAAATATATATGTGGCAAAATCCTTCCACTTATAATTATCTTCATTTTCACTTTTTCTGTAGAGATCAACATTCCTGGTTTGTTTTCTATAATGAGTTCTGCGGCAACAAATACAAGTAATATTTGGTCTTTCATTAGAGATTATTGCAAATTTTGTTATGTGATCATTACATGTCTTACTTACAGAGGGTTCTACATTCTCTTCCACTTCTTCCTCATTTACTGTGTCCTTTTCTGCACTGTCTTGTTCAGGACCAAAGTAACAAAACTGAATTTCATCAGTAACCTTCTCTACATCTGATACCGATCCACGGAACAGAGCCCTATTCAATTCATCTAACTTTATTG
The DNA here is from genome assembly GCF_964204655.1 of Triturus cristatus. NCBI lineage: Eukaryota > Metazoa > Chordata > Amphibia > Caudata > Salamandridae > Triturus > Triturus cristatus. The sequence goes on from NC_140580.1 coordinate 155,911,106, forward strand.
CTGGACTTTTAGCAAAATACAACCGTCTCACAAACTTTCTCATTTCAGTATGATGAACAGCCAGCATCCTAAAATGATGAAAAACACTTTTACACACTTTTCTAGATAGACAAGCCAGAGAATGTCCCTGCAAACCAGTATTCTCTCTCACTCTGCATGGATCTAGACTTTGAAGCACCTTAATCTTCTGTTTTACACTTTTTTTTACTATATTCTCTTAGAAACTCACGAAATTTATCAATAGATTCCTGACGCACAGTGCAAATACTACTACAATTCCAAGTGTACACTGGGGCTTTAGGACGTCTCCCCATAGCCTCATCCGCCATCACTTGTACCTCATCTCTTGGAACCATTTTCTCCTTCTCCATTATACAACCATTTTTCACTTCATAAGCACGACCTCTGGTGTCAACTGCATGCAGCAAACTATTAGTTTGAAAATAACTCTCTTCATTAAAAAAAGGTTCACTACTTGAACTATGCATCCATTCACCTAAAAAAATTTTACAAAAGTTTGTTCTTTTCACTAGTCTTTTCCTTTTGCTTTGTGATTTCAGTACATTGACCATTTTATCTAATGTACGCATCCTGTTCAAAATTAAAATGAATAGTTTCCTTTTTAATACTAATGCCTTTGCTGCAATGGCTTCAATTTCTTTTTTCTCTTATAAAATTTAGCCTTATTCTTATATTTCTTCACATCCTTTATCAAATTGGACATAACTCTTCTCTGAAACATTTTTCTACGAATCTCTTTAAACGCTGTTTTTCTTTTTAAGTTAATCTTTATTGTTTCTGAAGGTGTATTTGCATTAACTAAATGCTCAATTTTTTCCTGTTGTTTTCTATTTAAAACATTCTTTCCAGTACAGACATTTTGTACATTTTTCCTTTTTTTGAAGATATTGCTTAAAAAATCTTTTGTCTGCTTACCAGAAGACTTTCTCTTTTTCCCAACTTGAGCATCTCCAACTAACTTAGGTCCTCCAGTTGTCTTCAAATATAGTTTTTTTTTGTGGTTTTTCCTTAGTCTGGATTTTGTAGGCATCTTAAATTTTGTTCACTGCTCTTCAGCAATACCTGAAAAAAACTAAAAAAAAATCCTTTAGTTTATTTAAATATATTACTACATTTTTTATGATCTTTTCAAATCTTAAAATACTATGTACCCCTTTCCTACAAGTGAAAATCACAATAACACCATCACAAATTAAATATCTAAAAACAATTCCTGTGTGCACACTGAGTCATGGTTTGAAATTAGGCAGAAAACGAAATTTCTTAGCCAATTTGAGAGCACACTTCCTACTGTTTTTTTGGCAAGTGATAAGTACTTTTACAGTCTGACACATTTTGAATCCACTTTTCAGATTCTGAAAAAAGCACATGTCCAAACAGCTTTTTGAGACCAGCAACATCTGTACCCTAGGTAACTGACTACACTCCAGCAAGGGCAACCAGCCTTAGTGATGCTGAATGTATTTGCATTACTGACTGCAACCTCAAACCCCACTCAGTTGTGAATACTGTGCATGATTCCACAGGATAAGCAGCTGGGTGTGTGCTAAGAGTCTGCTTCTGCAGAAAAAATAGCTCCCCCTTTCCATCTAATGCAAATGTAAAATTACCTGAGTAATACGCAATAAATCTCTGTCTATAATTCCTCTTTGCACACAGAGTCATGGTATCATATTAGTCAGAAAACGAAATTTCTTTGCCAATTTGAAAGCACACTTACTACTCTTTTTTTTTTGCAAGTGATAAGTACTTTTACAGTCTGACACATTTTTAATCCACTTTTCAGATTCTTAAAAAAGCACATGTCCAAACAGCTTTTTGAGACCAGAAACATGTGTAACCTGGGTGACTGACTACACTCCAGCAAGGGCAACCAGCCTTAGTGATGCTGAATGTATTTGCATTACTGACTGCAACCTCAAACCCCACTCGGTTGTGAATACTATGCATGATTCCACAAGATAAGCAGCTGGGTGTGTGCTAAGAGTCTGCTTCTGCAGAAAAAATAGCTCCCCCTTTCCTACTAATGCAACTGTAAAATTACCAGAGTAATACGCAATAAATCTGTAGTGACTGAGTCCAGACGTTTGGAGGATCTTAGGATGTTTATTGGTAGTTAGTTCCAGGCAATCCAGATCAATACATAACCAGTAGTCAAGACCAGTACAAAGACCAATAGTAGGCCCAAGGTAAACCCCACCAGGAGCAGCTTGTCTCTTGCTCAGCCCTTCCCAACTGACTCGCTGGCACCCAACATTCTGTGATACCTCATAAACTGAACATTCCACTGGCTGAGTGGGAGATCACATGCATAAATACAAAGCCAGGATATAACATATCCCCTTTTCTTCCATATAAAACAAATATATTGCTGCAAGTGAAAAGATAAAGTAAAGAAGAAAGACAAAGAGTAAGTCGGAAACACTGTACACCAACGAAAAAACAGAAGAAAATGACAAAAGTGAGAAGACCATCCTCCCTTCTAGCACAATCATAGAAACAATAAGAGAAAACATCAATGACTACCCCAAGATACACTTGCTGGCCAGGCATGTATAAAAAGAGACAATCAATATCAGACGCTAACAGATAGAAGGAGAAGAAAACTTCCAGTCAACGAAAGAATGTACCCCATTAAAGAAAAACAGAGAAAAACACAGAACGAAAGAATCCAGAATCCACAAATGACATCAGTAAAAGAAATCACAAGGAAAACTGGGGTATAACAGGAAAAAGTGAGAAGATAAACAAATGAATCACTCACACTTCCCATTAAATAACAATTTCAAAAACAAGAATATAGATGTTGAATACCAATTGAAAATTTGTAATCAAAGCACATTAAATTTGAGAAAAACAACAGATGGTATTCAGACCACATACCCTGTGAAGGTAACTTAACAAAATAAACAGGTGGTGAACAGGTGCAGACTGTGCACTAAACAGATGAGCATAAAACCCAATAAACACACCACCTAAAAATATATATATTGTGCACTGTTGTGAACCAAAGGGTAAAACTAAAAAATGTTGTGCACTGTTGAGAAAAACGACATATCTCATCTAGAGGTTAAATGTCATACACTGCAATGATAGGACTATAACCCACATTGCTCACCTCGAGTGGAGGTCATTTGTTGTGCACTAAATGGGAATGTAACCCATTTAAAACACCTCATGCAGAGGTAGACACGTTGTGCACTATAGAAGATGGGAATGTAACCCTCTTGAAACACCTCATGTAGAGGCAAACAGGTTGAGACGGGACTCAGAACCCATTGCGAGACGTTGTGATGAGGAACAGACTTTTGCACTGCGTGATTAACAAAAGAAAAAAAAACTTAGACACCCTGCGTAGGGTAAAATGTGCACTGAATAAGCAAACTTATGCATCACATTAAATTCAAAAACATTGTGCACTGTACAAGAAACCACGTAGCTGCGGAAAACATCAACATAGAATAAACTACAAACTTTTCCCATTACAAACTTTTTTGAAATGCCATGCGTGATTTTACATAAAACGAAAGATAACAGATGGAATTCAAACCAACAAGTGTTCAAACAGAAAATGAGAAAAAGCTGCTCCACACGAGATAGATGGCCACTAGATGGCATGGTAGTATAAGAATCAGGTTGAAGTTGGAGAAACCAAAACTGCACTCGAGACACAATGACAATTAAAAGCTTTTCCAACGTAAGGTATTAGTCTTAGCTGAAAAAAAATAAAAGTGTCCCCAACCTTAATGCGAGAGTTCTCTGACCACGAGGGGATGACTCCGGACTACAAAACATAAGCCGGTGTCAAATGTGTGGTGAATTGAACGGGAGGACTGATAAATCGGAGGACGTCTTTCAAAGTTGACACGAAGTACGAGATGGTTGTCTGTGAGCCAGCGTTCAACTCTAGTGACATGTACAATAAAGTTCATAAATAAAAAAAAACGTGGTTGGCAATGTCCCACAAAGAAATGAAGATCGAGATGCATTGAAGGTGGATCGAATGTTCACGCCAATTCAAAGATGGCGGCACGATTTTTCATGCAATCCCGGGTGGCTCAGGGCACGCTGGCGCACTTAGACGTGAATCAGCAGCAGAACTCCGACAAGCGTCACAGAGAGCAGAGGAAATGAAGACTCACTGCCAGCACGCGACACTCGTAGGTAAGGAACGCGCGCATATATTTTAAATTTGAAGGATGCGCTCGCGTTAAACTGTAGAGTAGCGAAGATCCACCTCAGGGCTTAAAAATATATAAAAAAATACGGACTCAGAAAAACAAATAGTTTTTGCCCTGACATATGCGAATAAGCTTAATCAAAGATGTACCAGTACTCACGTTAAGAATAGCATGGCCAGATCCTCAGTGTGAAACTGCCCTTCGACAAACGCAGTCGATAAATGAAAGTGCAATGTCCCCTTGAAATCCAAAACACATAGAGACAAATAGCCGGGTGATCAGGCCGACTACGTCTAGGTGCTGTAATCGAGGCTCTAAGAAAAGATAAGGATGCACACTTGAATAACAACTGTAGGCAAATTGAATGAAAAATTGTTTTGAAACGCTGTAGATAGAGCTTGCAGGCTAGCTTGAAAAACGCATACAGTTCACGCATACAGTTCGCTTGTTTGTAGGAAGTGTTGGGCAGCAGTTGAACAGAGTAACTTCTGTGCTGGATGCTTTAAAAGAACAGAGCTTTTCACACGCTTGCTGTTACTTGTAGAGACGTTGTTGGGCTGCAGTTGAAACAGACAGACCATTTGAGATGCAGCTTGCGTTGGAAGACAGACCTTTTAACAGTAGAGGTAGGAACTTGAGATGCTACAAGTAGAGGCAGGAGCTTGAGATGCTTCAAGTAAAGGCAGTAGCTGTTAACTGATTTGAACCGGCACAATGCGTTGAGGGCGACCGATGGGGGTCACTGGTGGGGTTACGAATGTGAGTTGAGATAGGTGCCAGTTAGATGCTGTTGAATTTTGCTGAAGTGGTTACTTGAAGCTTGACAAGGTTGAAGTTGTAGGTTCTTTAAGAAAATCGTCGCCAAAAATTGTAGTGACTGAGTCCAGACGTTTGGAGGATCTTAGGATGTTTATTGGTAGTTAGTTCCAGGCAATCCAGATCAATACATAACCAGTAGTCAAGACCAGTACAAAGACCAATAGTAGGCCCAAGGTAAACCCCACCAGGAGCAGCTTGTCTCTTGCTCAGCCCTTCCCAACTGACTCGCTGGCACCCAACATTCTGTGATACCTCATAAACTGAACATTCCACTGGCTGAGTGGGAGATCACATGCATAAATACAAAGCCAGGATATAACAAAATCTCTGTCTATAATTCCTCTTTGCACACAGAGTCATGGTTTCATATTAGTCAGAAAACGAAATTTCTTTGCCAATTTGAAAGCACACTTACTACTCTTTTTTTTTTGCAAGTGATAAGTACTTTTACAGTCTGACACATTTTTAAACCACTTTTCAGATTCTTAAAAAAGCACATGTCCAAACAGCTTTTTCAGACCAGAAACATGTGTAACCTGGGTGACTGACTACACTCCAGCAAGGGCAACCAGCCTTAGTGATGCTGAATGTATTTGCATTACTGACTGCAACCTCAAACCCCACTTGGTTGTGAATACTTTACATGATTCCACAAGATAAGCAGCTGGGTGTGTGCTAAGAGTTTGCTTCTGCAGAAAAAATAGCTCCCCCTTTCCTACTAATGCAACTGTAAAATTACCAGAGTAATACGCAATAAATCTCTGTCTATAATTCCTCTTTGCACACAGAGTCATGGTTTCATATTAGTCAGAAAACGAAATTTCTTTGCCAATTTGAAAGCACACTTACTACTCTTTTTTTTGCAAGTGATAAGTACTTTTTCAGTCTGACACATTTTTAATCCACTTTTCAGATTCTTAAAAAAGCACATGTCCAAACAGCTTTTTCAGACCAGAAACATGCGTAACCTGGGTGACTGACTACACTCCAGCAAGGGCAACCAGCCTTAGTGATGCTGAATGTATTTGCATTACTGAGTGCAACCTCAAACCCTAAAAGTATTCCTCATTTATAACAATACACCTTATTTTATGGTGAAAACATAGTCCATATTATTTTACATGTTCCTCACATTTAAATTTCTCCCAAAACACAAAACGATAAACACAACTTCAACAAAAGGAATTCCAATTCTATTATTCATTTCTTATTTTACCATATACATCCCCTCTCAAACTCATAACTCACCTTTAAAATTAGTTAGTTGTGAATGAAATGTGGCACTCAAACAGCAGATTATCAGAGCCAGGATCTCTGTTCTGTGCACCTCTCTCCTCTCAGCAGAACCAGATAATGGCAATGTTTCCCTCTCTTTTTCCACACATATACATGTTAATTTCAAATCTCAGTGCTTCCCCCTTTTTTCAAATGTAATCACACATTTCTATTGGTTGAAAACCAACCCTTTTCCAAAAGTACCCTTCCCCCAACTTGACTTCAGCCTAGTACCCTTCCCCCAACTTGACTTCTGCCTGCTACCATAGCAACAGCTCTTGAAACACTGCTGTGTAGAGTTAGGTCAGAAGTTCACCACACAATGTTTCATTTCCAAAGAGCAGGAGTGCTTGACTTTTCAAACCTAACAGCAAATCCATAGTACTGTTCTTTGGTAACACATTTTTCTGTACCAATACAAAACATGCTTCTATAAATTGACACATACAGCCTAGATTTTAGTGTAGAATGGTATGAAACAGCCAATCAGTTCTTTTTATTTTAAAAAAATATGTATGCCTCCATTTCCAAACTGTCTTTCATTTCTTTTTCCCATTCTACTGAAATACACCTCCTGAGTGCATCCAGTTCTCCTTTGAAGATGTTCACAGTGTGGATTGTAGGGCACAGCTATGTCTTCTGGAGTGAAAAGTATGCAGAGAAAACAGGTATGGTGAGAGACCTTGCTTTGCCAATGTAGACATTAAATGGATTGGTCAGAGAGGGTTAAAGTGGCACCAATTGATGCCATTGGTGAAATCCTTCATGCAAATCCAACACCCTGACCTCATAATAGTGCACTGTGGTGGCAATGACCTAGGCACTTTGACTGGGGTAGGTCTGGAAATGCTTATGAAGGAAACCTTTGCACAACTGTTTTCACTTTTCCCTAAAACTGCCTTTGTGTATTCTAACATATGCCAAAGGCAAAAATGGAACTGGTCCAATCATTTTTGTCCGCAGATTGACAAAACAAGAAAGCACGTCAACAAATCTGTTTCTGCTTTCCTCCGAGACTATGGTATGGGTTCCATTTACCACAACAACTTGCGTTACGACATGCAAGACATTTATAGAGGAGATGGTGAACACTTCACTGATGAAGGGAACAGAGTCTTCCTCTTGAACCTTAGACTCTGCATCGGTACTTACTTGTAGGTACCACTAAAAAATCAAATCACTTCATAAACACAACGGCTCTTTTTAGAGCCCCCTAATATCTAAACACTTAAATCTCAATTTTATTTCTTTTTTTATTTTTTTTTTCTACCGTACGCGTACGGTAAGCTTACCGTAAGCTTACCGTATGCGTACCCCGCGATTTTTTTTTAAAATTAATAAATGTTTTTTTTGTACTTTTCTGTCCTTCTTTGACCCCCTTTCAAATGTTAGGGGGTCTGTAACTCTCTTCCTTGCCCCCTTTTTAAGTTATCACCCTTTTTTTTCTGTGTGAAACACACAAAATGGCGGCCGCCGCTTCCTGGTTTCGACCGATTCGAATGTTTACTAAGATCTAACAGCCAATCAGAATCGCGCTTGCGCACGTCACCGTACGCGTACGGTAAGCTTACCGTAAGCGCACGGTAAGCGCACCGTAAGCTGGCTCAGATATATATATTGATTTAAATGCTATTTTCTCAGGAACTACTGAACAGATTTACACCAGACCTACAAAAGGCACTTCCTTGACCTGAGGACTACCTCTCTGCCAAATTTCAAGTAACTCTGTTCAGCCGTTCGGGCTGTAGCTGTGTCTAAAGGTCCTATGGAAAAATGCATGGGAAAAACGCGTTTTGGGACCCCCCTTTTTTCTCAGCCCCCGCTTGACGAATCCCCCCGAGACTTTCAGGGTAGGAGCGGAGTGTAGCGCCCCATTAGTTTTGAAAATTTCGCGAGGATTCGTCGACCGGCGCCAAAGTTATTCCAAATAGAATGTTGCGGTTTTCCTATGGAAAAGGGGTCCTAACTATAACTACCTACTGGCGACCGCCAGTAGGTAATTATATATATATATATATATATATATATATATATATATATATATATATATATATATATATATTACCTTCATTTGCATTTTGCAACGGTATTGCAAAATGCACCTTTATTGAATTTACAATTACACGGTGTTTTCCAGTCTGTGACAGGGCCCACTTGGGCAAGTGACAATTTTACCTGCAGTAACATGTGGTCATTGTTATGTATTATTGACCCTCAGACGTTTACTAGTTAGCTCGTTAGCCCACTTGGGCGGCATTGTGGGATGCAACTTTATTGAATTAACACGGTGGTCTCCACTCTATGGCAGGGCCCACTTTGGCAAGTGACAATTTCACATGCGACACACGAGTTTTATTTAATGATTGAATTATTTACATGAACTTAGTTTGTTCTTGATTATTATTGTACCAACATGATGTCATTCTTGCACTGTAGATATCTGCACTGGTTCGAGACTAATGTATTTTACGCATTACACCGTTACAAGATGGCCGCGACTGTTAAATCAGGTTCCTCCAGTTGTAGTAGTCCGTCTTTTAATGAATGTGTATATGTACCATAATGATTTCCGGTGTATTCGAGCGTGACCAAGCCGTAATGGCGAAACGCGTCGTTTTTGCACTTGTGTGAATAAACGTAACTGCATACAACTTTGGAGTCCGAGCTTCTTTCCCGTCACGACGAGACTGTGTGGAGCGTATTAATTAGGAATTCCGGTTTCCTTGCTCGGACCGCCCGTTGACAGACCGATCTTCTACCGGAACTGGTGGTTTATTTGAATTTGAAGAGAACGGTCTGACCCCTTCAGAGTTTACGGACATTGTGCGGCTATTCTGACGAGGCTGCTGCATTGGAAGTTACAACAATCCTGAACGGTGTTTTCAGTAACACCGACAAAGTAAAGTGGGTTTTGTGCTCTTTTGATTGATTCGATCTGCTCCTGTGAAGGTGGAGGGCGCGCATTGGAGCGTTGCCGTAGACCTAACACAGGGGACTTCCTTCGTTTTAAGAGTGCCCCCACTAAGATTTTCATCACTGAAGGGCAAGGGAGCGTGTCTAAGTTGCATATCACGCCGCCTTTAGACACGCATTGATTGCATGCAGATTTCCAACAAAACGAGATGGCAAGTGCTTTGGAGGCTCGGAGAAAGCAGACTGCGGACAAGTTATTCTTCACACAAACGAACCCAGGAGTTAATGCATCTAACCCCTCTACAACCATCTCACAAGAAATTAATTTGCAAACATTACTAGGCAATTTGGAGAAGTTACACAAGAAGGAACTGGCGAAATGGTGGGAAGCTGAGTCCCTACAAAGATATATTGATGTTGGACGCGTCCCTAGGGGACTGAGAATTTTCACCATTCCGACCTATGAGGATCCAGATCCAAACATGCTTGAGGAATGGTCCAACAACTCTGCGGAATGTTCATTAACGATGATGCGCATATTGGTAAAATATGCGTTGAAGGACCGTGCAAAACTACTACAAGAGATAGACAAACTGATAATGGAAATCAGCAAGATCATGACAAAGGAGACGTTGGAAGATCATTTGAATAATCTTCATAAAAAGATGGACAAACTAGAGGAAGAAATAACGGCGAAAAAACAAAGGAAATTTCTTCGTGATTATAAAGATTATCAAGCCGGAAGAACATTAACCTTTCAAAGGAAATATGATTACATGTTTGATAAGAAAACAGGCATAACGTCAATCCCTTCTATCAATGTGGGCACTATGGAGGAAATTAGTGAAAGCGACGTCTCGGATGGGAACGTATCGGATGCATCTACATCCGGCACTAATCCAGAAACCAGCAATGATACACAAACAAGAGCGAGCAATTTTTTATTACAGTTCCAGCTACTGAATCAAAACAGGACAGAATTCCAACAAGACAGTGGAACTCAGAGGGGGCGAGGAAGAGGCAACAAAGGAAGAATAAGAGGAACAAACAAGCCAAGAAGAGGAGGAGGAAACGAAGACAGAACCCCAATGGGAATGACAACAAGGGGAAAGAAACCTCAACAAATATGACAGTTGTCAATCTATCACAACGGTCACTTTCGAGTGAAGAAATCAAGACCCTCTCTCTTGGCCTGACCTTTTGCCCATCATCCAATATGAACTACGCCCAAACCCGCATTGACCTATTCCTGTTTTCAAGAAAACTCAAGCTTAAGAAGTGGTATAATACCAAACCTCGTCAACAAGGAACTGTAAGTGACAAACACAAAGAAAGTAATCTTAATATGTCGGATATTGAACTATTGCATGCTTTACATAACATGACAGGAAATGTCGATGAGAGTCAGTCTATGCCTGAGTGGGATACATGGGGTGAGAACCTAGATGAAAACCCTGTAAGCAAATTTAAACCTAAATCTGTGTTTCTCCCTAATGTACAATGTGAAGCAATCGATATATTTGAAAAAGGTGTACTAAGTGATTTACAAAGAATGAGATATAACAAAATATCAGGGAATATGAAAAATCTCACAGCTAAACAAATCACATCCATAGATAACCTCAAAGCAGACCACAGCATAGTTATCCGCCAATCGGATAAAGGTGGGAATGTGGTTGTCTTGGATAGGAAGAAGTATCTATTTGAGGGGTTGAGACAACTACAGGATGAGAAATGCTATTGTAAGACCAATATGGCAGAGGTATTGAAATCCAAAACTACATACAGAGAAATGCTGGTTGGGTGGAAAGATAGAGGACTGTTAGAACAAGAGGAATTTAGCTATCTTTATTGTGCACATCCCAGAGTACCCATCTTGTATCTTCTACCGAAGATTCATAAGGACATGCAGAACCCGCCGGGACGACCAATAGTGTCCTCTATTGGGTCATTATATGAGAACACCTCGAGATTCATTGATTATTTTCTCAGACCATATGTGGTTGCTTTACCCTCTTATTTAAGAGACACCACTCATTTTCTGACTATTATCGATGGCATACATTGGGAGACCGACTACACTCTGGTCTCTTTGGACGTCAGTAGTTTGTACACTAGTATACAACATGATTTGGGGCTACTAGCCATTCAACACTATTTCAGGACCAGATCCATCTCATTGTTTCACCACTCCCAAATGATATTGGAAATGATTGAGACTTGTCTCAAAAACAACTTTTTCATTTTCAATGACACCATTTACAAGCAGTCACAGGGCACAGCCTGCTTTGCCCCCAGCTACGCAAACTTGTTCATGGGCTGGTGGGAGGAGCAGGTGGTGGCTACCATGCAAGAATTTAACAACGTTGCCCTGTGGCTGCGATACATTGACGACATCTTTTTTATCTGGTGTGGGGATGAAGATTCAGTACGGATCTTTATCAATAAATTGAATATCAATACTTGCAACTTACAGTTCACGGAGAATATCAGTAAGAACTCAATGGAGTTCTTAGATGTCCGCTTGGAAGTCATTGACAACCAACTTACGTCGAGATTATTCCGTAAGGAAACTGCGGGCAATAGCATCCTCAATGCCAATAGCAGTCACCCACACAATCTGGTGCGGAGTATCCCCTATGGAGAACTGCTACGGGCCAGGAGGAATTGTAGTACTGTTGCTGCATATAAGAGTGAAGAAACAACCATGTGCCAAAGATTTATTGAGAGGGGTTACAGTGTTAAAACTGTGAAAGATGCAATCTCCAGAGTAGAAACTAAAACTCGCAATGAACTCATTTACCCTAAACCAAAAGAAATCAAGGAAGAAAAAGTACGATTCATTACCACCTTCTCAGGACAAGCAACTGAGGTAAGGAATATATTTCGCAAACACTGGCATGTGCTACTTACTGACGAACACCTCAAAAAAGATCTTGGTAGTAATCCCCAGATTACGTTTAGAAAGGGACGGTCTCTGGGAGATGTATTAAGCCATAATTACATCACGGATATGGCCAATGACAGCAGTCCAGATAAAGTGGGTTTCAAATGTTGCCGTAGGTGCAAGGCATGTAGGAACAGTGTGGATTGCAACAAACTGCAGGTACCGAATTCTAGAAGGGAATTTACCATCAGGAGACAGCTGACATGCAACACGACACATTGTGTATATGTTCTAATTTGCCCATGCGCAAAATGGTATGTTGGGAGTACCAAACATACAGCCAAGAAACGTGTGTTAGAACACCTACGGGCTATACGTAACAACAATAAATTGTATCCCATAGCGAGACATTTTTCGGAACAACACTTTCAAGATGAAACAAAGGTACGCATGGTGGTAATAGACTCAGTGGATTTGGGGATAAGAGGGGGCAACAGAGAATTGTCATTAAGGAAATTAGAATCCCGTTACATTGTGGATTTTGAGAGCCTCGCCCCAAAAGGGCTTAACATGAGCGAAGAATTAGCTATTCATTTGCAAGAATAATGTAAGAATATTGTCCAGTCAGTTAATTTCAAGGTTTTTATGAATTTTATATCTGTTTGTATTTCAGACGGTGTAACAACTTTATTCAACATGAATATTTTGTTTGAAGGATGATGCATTCATCACAGGGAATTTTATACTCAACAAAGTATTTGGCGGGATCTGTTTATCGAGGCTGTCATTTGTGTTTTGAACCACTAATGGGTTGTTGACCCTCAGATGTTTTCTAGTAAGCTCGTAAGCCCACTTGGGCGGTATTGCAAAATGCACCTTTATTGAATTTACAATTACACGGTGTTTTCCAGTCTGTGACAGGGCCCACTTGGGCAAGTGACAATTTTACCTGCAGTAACATGTGGTCATTGTTATGTATTATTGACCCTCAGACGTTTACTAGTTAGCTCGTTAGCCCACTTGGGCGGCATTGTGGGATGCAACTTTATTGAATTAACACGGTGGTCTCCACTCTATGGCAGGGCCCACTTTGGCAAGTGACAATTTCACATGCGACACACGAGTTGTATTTAATGATTGAATTATTTACATGAACTTAGTTTGTTCTTGATTATTATTGTACCAACATGATGTCATTCTTGCACTGTAGATATCTGCACTGGTTCGAGACTAATGTATTTTACGCATTACACCGTTACAAGATGGCCGCGACTGTTAAATCAGGTTCCTCCAGTTGTAGTAGTCCGTCTTTTAATGAATGTGTATATGTACCATAATGATTTCCGGTGTATTCGAGCGTGACCAAGCCGTAATGGCGAAACGCGTCGTTTTTGCACTTGTGTGAATAAACGTAACTGCATACAACTTTGGAGTCCGAGCTTCTTTCCCGTCACGACGAGACTGTGTGGAGCGTATTAATTAGGAATTCCGGTTTCCTTGCTCGCACCGCCCGTTGACAGACCGATCTTCTACCGGAACTGGTGGTTTATATATATATATATATATATATATATATATATATATTCAGTGAAAAAACCATAGGTTTCACACATGTTATAGTTAGCTGGACATTTCACTCGTAAAAAACCAATGAAATTCCCCCGTTATAGTTAGTGCAGGCAACTATAACTCACGCGACCTCAATCCTCTGCTGATGCCAATACTGTATTTAGACACTTATTTGCCCATGTCTTCTTCCATTAAATTTTAGCTATACATATATTACAAATATTTTTTTTTCATAAAGACACATATGTCATCAGCAGAGGATTGCGGTCGCGTGAGTTATAGTTGCCTGCACTAACTATAACGGGGGAATTTCATTGGTTTTTTACGAGTGAAATGTCCAGCTAACTATAACATGTGTGAAACCTATGGTTTTTTCACTGAATTTGCAAGGTTTTTTAAATGCTAATTCCTAACTATAACGTGTGTGAAACCTATGGTTTTTTCAGTGAATTTGTACGGTTTTTTAAATGCTAAGTTACTTTATGCCATTTGTGGCGTGCGCGCCCACTTAACGCAGTTCGTTCCGAGCGCGCACGGTGCGCTTTGCGCACCGTGCGCGCACAGTGAGCACGCGGTGCGCTTTGCGCACCGCGCGCCCACTTTAAGCAGTTAGTGCCGTGCACGCACGGTGGGCACGCGGTGCGCTACGCGCACCGCGTGCCCACGTTACGCTAGATGGGCCATGTATGCACGATGCGCTTCGCGCACCGTGCGCACATGGAGGACATATGATGCGCTTCGTTGTGAAAGGTAATATTTTAATTTTTCACTACTGTGATATGCCATGCACAATGGTGCCCTTCGGGCACGATTTGCACATGGGGTGGGGAGAGTATGGATATTATTTTTTTTTTTATAAATTTTTACCGTACGCGTACGGTAAGCGTAATCGGTGAAATTATCGAAAAAATTAAAATTCCGTTTTTGGCCTTGGGGGATCTTTGAGGACTCCCTCAACATGGCTAGGTGCTTAGGAGCTGTCTAAACAGCCCCTTTACATGTTTTTGGGCTTTGTTTTTTAACCCCCACTCAGAGTGCGAGAGAGAAAATGGCGGCCGCCGCTTCCTGGTTTCGACCGATTCTAATGTTTACTAAGATCTAACAGCCAATCAGAATTGCGCTCGCGCACGGCGGCGTGCGCGTACGGTAAGCGCACCGTAAGCGCACCGTAAGCTGGCTCAGATATATATATTGATTTAAAGGCTATTTTCTCAGAATCTACTGAACAGATTTACACCAAACCTACAAAAGGCACTTCCTTGACCTGAGGACTACCTCTCTGCCAAATTTCAAGTAATTCTGTTCAGCCGTTCGGGCTGTAGCTTGGACTAAAGGTCCTATGGAAAAATGCATGGGGAAAACACGTTTTGGGACCCCCCTTTTATCTCAGCCCCCGCTCAACGAATCCCCCCGAGACTTTCAGGGTAGGAGCAGAGCGTAGCGCCCCATTAGTTTTGAAAATTTCGCGAGGATTCGTCAACCGGCGCCAAAGTTATTCCAAATAGAATGTTGCGGTTTTCCTATGGAAACAGGGTCCTAACTATAACTACCTACTGGCGACCGCCAGTAGGTAATATATATATATATATATATTTATATATGTATATATATCTCACACAACGATGCTCCTGCTGGGATCACTGGCCCATGGCACGTGGCACGGAATGGGGGCGGAGCGTGCCATCGATCAAATCGCACACAACAGGAAATAAGAATTATCCACACTCTCAGGTTAAAGCCAAAGTGAATTTAATTAACAAGGGGTAACGCGTTTCAACAGACTAAGCTGTCTTGTTTATATATATATATTTATATATACACACACACACTCATATATACTCTGGAAAAGTAGTCAGCAGGGTTTTGATCCTTTCCTGGACGATGAATACCCCATATGCCTTTGAGCATGGGAGTGTCTGCTGTGCTGTGCAAGGACAGCGCCTAACCTGATTGGGCTATCATCAACAACAACCTCTGTATGAAGCTTTGGATTTAAATATACCATTTCAGTAGCAGTTTCAATGTCTTGTTGAATTTTCTTGAAACTTCTCTCTCAATCTTTTGACCACTTGAATGAAACATTTTTCTTCATAAGCTCTCGTAAGGGAGCACTTATGGTAGCAAAGTCTTGTATGTATCTTGAACAGTAATTTGCCATGCCAAGAAATGAAGTATCATAGAAACATCTTGTGGGGATCAGCGTTTGATAGGGCTTGTACTTTGGCAGAATCAGGTGTCATACCCCCATCTGAAAAGATATGGCCAAAAATCTTTAACTTTGCCTTGTGGAACTCACACTTGTCTGCATTCGGAGTCAAGCCTGCATCAGGGGGTAAACAACATACTTGGGTGAGACATTTATCATGCTCCTTCTGAGTAGCTCCAAAAATCGATGTCCCCGCAAAATTCTGCAGCCAATGACACACCAAAACAGAGTTTCTTATATCAAAACAGACCACAAGTGTGTGGACCTGAATGTCGTTCTCATTCAATTAACTTATTTGCTTGATACATAGCAATGCATGTGCGTACAGCTCCTTTACTGTCCCTTTTGGGCACTTCCACTATGGGAGAAACCCATGCCACTGGACCAGTTTAATGCTCACTAATGTCATGCTTAAGTAACAATTGAGCAGCTCCTTAGAAATGAAATGGCAGAGAACTCGTCTATGTCTCTTAGCAACAGGCTGGACACCATCATTAATATTCACCCAATTTTCATAGTCTTAAGCTTTCTTAAAATATAAAAAAGCATGAAAATTGACTTACTATATCGTGGTGAGTATTCACATTGCAATTCCCAGGAAACAGCCCCATATCAGCAGTGGCAGTGGTACTGAAACTAAGTAGACAAGCACTTGCTGCTGTTCCTTGAAGCACATGGATGGGTGCTTGCACCTTTGTGTTTCTGTGTCACTACAAATGAACCTTGACTTTTTATGAGCGTTGATGCAGCCCAGGTGTACACTTTAGTTTTCGATGGTGTAAGTTGAGTCAATGGAGATAATAATTGTTTTTCTCATCAGTCATATATTTATCGATGTACCACTGTCGATGATGAAAGGTATCAAGCAATCATTCATTTTCATTGTAATCTTTGGGCAGTATTTGTATGCCATTGGTGCTTTGGCATGTTGACTTTCTTTTGCCTGTCATTTTTCCTCATGTGTTGCCAGTCCACCATGCACACATTTCTCTGAAGTAAACATTGACATGGTGCAACCGTCTTTTTCACTTGATATTGATGCAGACAAAGTTTTGATGATGATTTAGATGACAGTTGACTTCGTTAAGTGACAATTTTCTTCAATTGATGTCGCTGCTTGGCCTCGTTGGGTTGCGTTGAACGTTGACTCTGGAATGTTCTGATGGCTATTTTGTCTTTGTGCCGTGATGCACTTACGTTTTCCTTCACATTACAAACTTTCACAAAATGGTTTTCTTTCCCACAGCATTTAAATATCTATAAAATGGCAGGACATTTACCTTTGGGTGGAAATGAAAATCCACATCTAAAACATAACTTCTTTTCACATGTGGACATCAGTTTGTGTACTTGGCCTACTTTTTATACTCATGACTGATTCACTATGGGCACCTCCAGCCACTTTGTCAGCCAATTGTCTTTCAGCATGTTCCTATGCTCTGGCAGCCATCAGCACTTGCTCCAAACTAAGAGTTGCTCTCAGCATTCATCATCTGAATGAATCTGATAAGCATCCTTCAATAACTCTAAGCAGCAAATCCTCCTCATCATTAAATTCATGTACCTTAGAATGTTTGATGAGTATATGGAGTCTTTCTACAAATTCATCAATAGTTTCACCAACCTTTTGGCATTCTTGACTGAAAATGTATCTTTCGTAATCAACATTTGGTACTGGATTAAATTTAAGATTCAGCGTTTTTAATCTGACAATATGTAATTTCTTTGTCACTACGCAGCATTTTCTTAATCAGCTGTCTCTATCCAAGCAATCCATCTATCGCTGATATTTTCCATTTTGTTGGTCTCAAAAGATGGTGGTGGTTTCAGGAATACAACAGCACTGTAGACCAATGTGGAACATACTGACACCTCGGCGGGATCCCTGTGATTGGGCGTCTGCAACTCATCTGTGAAACCTTGCAACATGCTGGCCTCTGACTCATCTTTAGTGAGAGCTGTAAACATGACTTTCTTCACAGCCATCTGAAAAGTTTCAATATTACGAGAGTCGCTATTGGCTCCCTATTTTCTGAAGACCTGTGAAGTTGTTCTGAGCCCCACTCCGCAACATTGTGAACAAAATGGTTCAGGTATGGACAGCTCCATAAGCACAATCCCGAACACTTCTCCTTGAGCCAACTTCACCCAGTGCTGTAGTATGACGACTCTCTTGAGTGTATTCAGTAAGTCATTTATTTATTTTCTCCTAAATGCAAATTTGCTTTTTCTAACACCTGGTTGATCTCCAACTTGCAGCACATCTGTTTGCAGCGTTATCTTGCAAGTTATGATTATTAGTGTCTGCGCTTCGTAGACCATGTTGAATCTGCTTTCAGCATGAACACTCCGTATAATCTACAATTTTATCTTGCATGGCAGCATGGTACCTTTATGTATGGCTTGATCATCAAGTTTTTGACCATCAACATGTAGCTTCTTTGCAACAGTTCTGTTGTCTTCACCTGCTTTGCAGCAGCTGGGGTCGTGATTTGTCTCCATGTGCATGAAGCGTCAATTGTATTCTTCAACAGTGACACACTTCTTGCGCAAGTAGTTTGCTTGGACCACTGCAAACTCTTTGGGAGAGCACAGTCATTCTTTGGGCTACTTATCCCCTATCTCGCTGACATTTGTATCATCTTCCCCAGTCTGGATACCTGCAAAGGACTATGCCACACACAGAGCTTAGTATTTCACGTCTTTATTCTGCTGCGTGTAACTGCAAACTCAAAATACTAAAACAAGATTTCATGTCTTTGCACTCCGGCATCTACGTCACAGCTCTATGAAGCCAATTAGAAGCCAAGAGAGTTCTGTCAAAAAATATTGTACGACACTGCATATACCATGGCCTCTGTTATCTGTCCTTGCACCAAAGTTTTAAAAAACATTTTTTGCCTTCCATCCTAGACCAGCCCCCACCACCTTCCCAGCCTTCCTTCCCTCTTCTGCAGCTTTGCTTTCTGCTTTCATTCAAAATAGACAATAAGTGCTGTGCTGACAGGCTCTCAGAATTTTGATCTCAACTGTTTCTATGTCATACCAATGAATTACAATATTTAGAATCTGATGTAAATGAAAGAGGCTTCCTATGGAAGCCATGCATATCAGGCAAATGCTTGCCAGTAGGAAAGAGTGAAAAAAAGACAACTGACTGATTGCTGTCTGCTGGATCATCATGTTATACTGTGCAATTGATACTTTCTGAATGAAACAGAATAATCAAAATGCATGCAAACAATACTCCGGGGACCTACCAGCACCAATATTCCTCATCACAGCCTCTCCTCAGCCTCCTTTGCCATTTCATACTTTTCATTAGTCTAGATTATTTCAATGTTCTTGTCTTTCCCAAAGCAGTGGTGTGTTCTCTAAACCCAAAATGGATCACTAGCTGTGCATTAGGTTTCTGCTAGCACTGTACTCAAAGTATTAGGTAGTCTGAGACGCTGTGATTTAAAAAATTAGTGTAGTCAATTTGCGACATCAACATCGTCAGTGGGGTCTACATATGCAGTATATCTATTATGTGGAATGTGTAGAGATATAGGTTTAGGCCCAGGCATAGAAGTTTGAGAGGGAACTATGTGATCATGTAACATGTAAAGACATTCTAACCTGCTGTAGATCATTTTATATACACACATTCTTCTCATAACAACCACCACGCTACATTAACTGTAACTCGCCCTTTCTCCATGCACTGGTTGTACCTTTACATAATATACGACTTACAGAATGTGCATTCATAGAAGTTATAATAAGACTTATGACAGCTGAAATAACTCAATTTCTCAGAACACCGTGCTTGGTAGAGTGGCAAGTTATTGTTAATGTAGTGTGGTGATTGGTGCAAGAGTATAGAAAATTTAAGGTGTGTGTGTAAATTATAAATGTAAGTTCTAACTAGTGGTGCATAAATTATAAATGTGGGTTATGACTGGTGATGCGTAAATGAACATTTTAAGTTGTAAAAATCACTGTAGAATTTCTACTGTTTTCATAATTTAAGTAGGGTTTGTGTAGAAAAAATAAATAAAGTTTTCCCAACTTTAACTTATCTTTACCCATTTGGTTTATTCATTGGATTTCAATGTTTTAAAAAATATATATATATATGCGATCTGAAGGAGAAATAAAATGAAATATAAAGCTAACAGTGCAAAAAAAGTCATCTCAATGTGGAAAGATTACAACCCCAATAACTTGGAAATTGTGGACAATAACTCTAATGCTCACTTGAGAGCACGACTTTCATAAATAAATCGGGACTTTTTAGTAGCCGTGGTCAAGCTAAACAATTAATTTAAACATTTAGAAATATGAGCACCTTAAATTCATTTGTAAATTCATATGTTTATTTTTTTATAAAAGTTAAACCACATTAACCACAATGCATCACACCTAAAATAGGAAGTAATTGGTGAACATTAGAAATAAAAGATGTCTGTTTCTAATATGCAACAACCCGTGATCAAGCCATGAGTAAAGGTGAAACGCGTTGGGTATGGCGATTATTTGAAATAAAGCCGCCTTGAACTTCTGAGAACACGAGTGAGTACGTTTTTCTAAAAGAAATCAGTCTGTCGCGAGGCAGGAGATCTGACATTTTCTATTGAAACAGGCGTGGCCCTGCCGGAAGAAACGCACCGCCTTACACAAGAGCGCCAGCGTCAAACCAGGGCTACAATGTGCCAACGTTTCAAGACGCGAGGCAGCCGTCACGTTAAATGAACACTTTGTACTCGTTGAAGAATTTTTTAAAAGGAAAGGAACAGGAGATTCGCGCTAGCTCGGAAAGCCTGCAATTGTCATTCGGAGGCTGTGAGGAATCCTACCGGAGGGCGGGGAACCACACGGTGTACCAGGAACGGGTAAGAGCTACTGCTTAATTTCTCTATTCTCCAGAAACATTCTTGAAAACGATCAACAAAGCTTAACACGTGACTCAAAAGGCCCCGTGCCATTATCGAAACATACGATATTTGTTTCCTGGCAAAAGTTCATTATCGAATGCCGATCTGCCATTGAAAGAGAAACATTAAAGAAATACTGATAATATACGACCTTCAGGAGCAGATTTACACTGGCGAGAGCGCCATAAAGGGAAACGGGACTCGTGAAATAACAAAAGAAAAGGTATAAAGAGCAAAAAAAGCAGGCTAAATTAAAACAATAAGGAAATAATCACCATGGAAACACGTGAGGCCAAACGGAATGCTGAAATGTCCAATTTGTTCACAACAACAAGTTCTTTAAGAACTGAAAGGGGAGAAATTACAACTATGAGTACTAGCAGAGACAAACTCAGATATTGGGAAAGGATGTCAAAAAAAGAAATTAACAAGTGGTGGGAGCTTATCACTTTACAAAAGTATGTAGAAGTCAAGAGAATTTCTAGGGTTCTCCGCCTAATGCTTATGCCGAGTCATCAGGACACTAGTGGGGAGCTCCTTCAAGAGTGGGGAGAACACTTACTCGAGTCATCGACGGGGCTCATAATTATTTTAATTAAACACATTGACAAAGCTCTGAAAGAAATAAGAATTGAATTGAAAAATCTAGAAGAGGAAATAAACAAAATGACATTAAGTGAAGATATGCAAAAATTGAAGTCAGACATTCTGAAAAACTTGGAAAAACATGATGAAAGAGTGAAACAACGAAAACAACACAAGTTCCTGCGGGACAATAGACTTTGAAGAAGGCAGAATCTTTACTTTCGGAAGACAATATGAAGCAAGAAAAAGTAAAATACAACTAGAAACAACAAATCAACAATTTTCGAGCTTTGACTCCCTGTCGAGTTTAGATACCAGTGAAAATGAAGGTAACCCACAAGTAACAACAGAAACCTGAAAAAAGACCAACTTTTTAACAGAAATGCGCATGGCTTTGGAACAACAAAACAAGAACAATCAACCAAAAAGAGGTGGTGGGAGAGGCTGTGGAAGAGGAACAACAAGAGGAAGACAAGAAGAGGCCAGAGAGGCAAGGGAGGATTCAAAAGTGAACACATGGTCCAAGGATCGGTTAAGATAATAGAAATGGAAGGACTAGATTCACAAGAATTAAATATAATCTATCTTTCAAAAAAACCTTAGCTCCAACCGAAAATGAAGTGCTCAAAAAAGGTTTAAACTTTTGTCCTACCTCCCATCTTGACATTGCTCAAACAAGAATTGACTTGTATAAATACACGAGAAAACTCAAACTAGTAAAGATCTACGCAGAAAAAACAATTAATGAACAACAAAACACCACTATGAAAATGACAAGCTCCCTTCAAGCTGAAGACAGCAAAGGCTTAGAGACATTATTGACAATGGGCACACCAACTGCCTCCCAGGAAAAAGAAGCATTAATGGAACTACAAGAATTCCAGAAAATGGAAGGAGCAGGTGAGAGTGGTCTAAAACCGAAATCAAGATACTATCCGAATTTACCACCAGGTAATAAGATAGACATTTTTTATGAAGCAGTAATAGAAGAGCTCTACAAAATCAAGAACAGCAATGATAAGAATAATCTTTCCAAAAGTCAAATAGATGCTCTTAAAACCTTACAAGAAGATTAAACAATTGAAATAAAGCCCGCGGATACAGGCGGAAATATCTTGATCATTGATAAAAAAAGATGACATAGCGGAAGCAAGAAGACAGCTGATGGATCAGGAATGCTATCAACAGTTAACGAAGGATCCTACAAAAGAAATTCAAGACAAGTTGATTATACATCTACAGCAGTGGCTTCAGAATGGATTGATTAGTGAAGATGAACATCGATATTTGAACAACAAACATCCAACTTTAGCCACCTTTTATTGTCTTCCAAAAATTCATAAAAACAGAGAGAATCCTCGGGGAAGACCGATAGTTTCCGCTAACAATTCATTATTGGAACCCATTTCAGATTATGTTGACCACTTTTTAGCACCCTTAGTAAAAAATCTCAGTTCTTATCTAAGAGATACAACAGATCTTCTAAATAAACTGGAAAAAATCACCTGGCAGTCGACTTACAAACTGGTAACGATGGATGTGGTTTCATTATATACCAACATTGAACACTCCATCGGCACCCATGCTTGTAAATATTTCCTGGGAAAAAGAAACATACAATATAAGGAACATAACATCATGTTAAATGAAATGATCTCCCTGTGCCTGAACAACAACATCTTTTTATTCAACAAACACATCTTTAAACAAATAATGGGATGTGCCATGGGCTTTTCATTCTCTCCCAATTATGCGAATTTAACCATGGGATGGTTTGAGCAAAAAGTGGCATGGAACACAGAGAACTATGAATATCGTCAAAAGATCATTCTATGGCTCCGTTTTATAGACGAACTTTTAATCATTTGGGATGGTACTGAAATTTAATTTAACATCTATTTTGACAAACTAAACAACAGTCCAATGAACTTAAAATTCACCTATGAAATTAGTCCTAAGGGAGTAGTATTCCTAGATACAGAAATTTATGTAGAAAATAACTCCCTACAAACAACTCTACATAGAAAGGAAACAGCGAAGAACGCTACATTACATGGTGAAAGCTTCCACAGTGAATCACTAAAGTGGAGCATCCCATATGGGGAGTTTTTAAGACTCAGAAGGAACTGCTCAGAGGAAACAGAATTCTCCAAACATAGTCAACAAGCAGGAAATTGGTTCTTGAAACGTGGATATCCGAAAAACGTAGTTGAAAAGAGTTTACAAAAAGTGATGAATTGTGATCGGAAAGACATCTTACAAAAATCTAAAAAGAAAGACGATTCGGATGAAACAACGATAAGATTAATAACAACCCACAGTGCAGAGAATAAGAAGTTAACCAAGATAATTAAAAAGCATTGGGGTATACTGAAATTAGATCCAACTTTATCGAAACTCATAGGTGATCATCCCAATATAACTTACCGTCGAGCGAAGAGCATAGGAGACAAAATTGTTCATAGGCATTTTCAGGAGGCACCTATAACTACCTGGCTTCAAAGAGAAGGCTTTTGGCCTTGCAAACACTGCAACATTTGCAAAATTGCAGCACCAACAAAAGAAATTGACATCAAAAAAGGAAAAACATGGAAGATCAGACAGCATTTAACGTGCAAAAGCACCCATGTAGTTTATATGGTAGAGTGCCCATGTCATATGCGCTACATTGGAAGCACTATATTTGAAGTGAAAAAAAGAATCTTGGAACATGTTCGGGCCACAATACATAAAGATCGATCGAATGCCATCGCAAAGCATTTGGAGAAATACCATGAAGGCAAATGGGAGTCATTAAGATACTGTGCCCTGGAACAAATTCCACTAACTGAGAGAGGAGGAGATTGTGTAAAGGTCCTGAGGCAAAAAGAATCACGGCAAATTATAATGTTCAGAACTCTTGATCCTAGAGGGCTTAATGAAAATGAGGAACTTTATGTACATCTGTAATCAAAATGAACAAACAAAGTCAAAGAAGAATAAAAATAACTGAAAAATCATCTAAACATTGGATATGAGAAAATAGTGGGACAAAAATGGTTGCCACAAATCAAAGAGAATGTAATTTAAATAATCTGTGATTCATAAATATGGACTCGTATGCTCACCAGAGAGTGCGATCTGAAGGAGAAATAAAATGAAATATAAAGCTAACAATGCAAAAAAAGTAATCTCAATGTGGAAAGTTTACAACCCCAATAACTTGGAAATTGTGGACAATAACTGTAATGCTCACTAGAGAGCACGACTTTCATAAATAAATCGGGACTTTTTAGTAGCCATGGTCAAGCTAAACAATTAATTTAAACATTTAGAAATATGAGCACCTTAAATTCATTTGTAAATTCACATGTTTATTTTTTTATAAAAGTTAAACCACATTAACCACAATGCATCACACCTAAAATAGGAAGTAATTGGTGAACATTAGAAATAAAAGATGTCTGTTTCTAATATGCAACAACCCATGATCAAGCCTTGAGTAAAGGTGAAACGCGTTGGGTATGGCGATTATTTGAAATAAAGCCGCCTTGAACTTCTGAGAACACGAGTGAGTGCGTTTTTCTAAAAGAAATCAGTCTGTCGCGAGGCAGGAGATCTGACATTTTATATATATATATATATATATATATATATATATATATATATGTTTCAAATTGTACAGTCTATGTAGAGAGTTGTACAGTGCGGTGGAGGAGAGTGCTGTGCAGTGCAGTGTCATAAAGTGTAGTCACGTCAGTGGAGTGGAGTGCTGTAGATCTGAGTATTGTGTGGTAAAGTGCAAGGGAATAGAGTGTTGTTGAGTGGACCACAGTGTCGTGGAGTAGAGTAAGGTGGAGTGGTGTGCAGTGGAGTGGCACACAATGTAAAAACATAGAGGTCAGTGGCATAGAGTGGAGTGCCATATAGTGGAGTAGCGTGGAACAGTGTAGAGTGCAGTAGCCTACAGTGTAGTGACATACATTTGAGAGTCCTGGACTGGAGTGGTGTACAGTGGAGTGGGTTAGAGTGGAATATCATACTGTGGAGTGTCAGATTGAAGTACCATAGAGTGGAGTGGTATACAGTGCAATAGCACAGAGTTGAATTGCATACAGTGGATTGGAATATCAAAAAGTAGAGTAGCCTGGAGTGGCGTAGACTGGATTGGCGTACAGTGGAGTGGAGTGGAGCAGATTAGAATAGAACAGAGTGGAGTTGCATACAGTGGAATAGTGTAAAGTAGATTAGCTTAGAGGGGAGTAGTGTACATTGGAGTACACGAACAGTGGCATGGTATATAGCGGAATAGCCTGGGTAGAGGGTCATAGAGTGGAGTTGTATACAGTGGAATATCATAAAGGGCAATGGCATAGAGGGCAGTGACGTAGTGTGGAATGGAGTACATCGGAGTGGTGTAGAGTGTAGAGAAGTAGAGTAGAATAACATAGAGAGGAGTGGCGCACAGTGTAGTGTCATAGAATGGAGTGGTGTAGAGTGGAATAGGGTAGAGTGGAGTAGCGCAGAGTGAAGTGGCAAAGAGTGGAGTCGCAAATAGTGGAGAGCCATATAGAGAGTGGTGTAAAGTGGAGTGAAGTAGAATGGAATAGTGTAGAGAGGAATAGCATAGAGCGGAGGAATAGAATGAAGTGAAGTGGAGTGGCGTAGAGTGGAGGGGAGTTGCGTATAGTAGAATAGCGTACAATGGAGTGGCATAGATTGGAGTTGAGAAGAGTGGAGTAGTGTACAGTGTAATAGGGTAAATTGGAATGTTGCAGAGTGGAGTGGTACATAGTGTAATTTATTATTTAAAAAGTATATATTTTATTGTTTTCCAAACAAAAACATTCCATCATGTACAGAATGAAAAGGCAATCGGATGTTCATTTAACAGCAATATATCCTGGTCGCACCCAGGCAATCATGACTAGACCATGTGCAACAGTAACCGTGTATCGTTCTACAATATAACATTTGCAACAATCTACAAGAGCAACAAAGCAGTCATATCGCTAATGATCAATTATCAATGGAGATCATGCGAGAAGCACCCTTGCCACACATTAAAGAAGAGAAAAAGAAAAAAACTAAACTACCCCCACCCACTTATCCCTCCCCCTTCCCGGCGTATCTCATTCATCAAACTTGTAGTAAAAGCAAGGTTTAACCCAAGAGTACATTATAGGTATACTGCAGCCAATATCAGGGAGTACAAAGCTGTCAGAGGCAAAGAAACTCAGGGTCCGCCAATCCACCCTCTGATTTCGGCCTCATTAAAGTGTTCAATGCCACCCTTCATGTGCCACCAAACCAGAGCAACCCCGCGATCATCGATTGGAGCTGTTTAAAAGTTGATGCCGGTACCCAGACCGGGAGGCAGTGGCGTAGCTAGGGGGGGATGGTGGGGGCGGTCCGCCCCAGGCGGCACTATTTTGGGGGCGGACAAAGGCATTCAGATAAGGCTCGGCTTGCTTTTGCTTTCGTGGAAGTTCGGGACGGGCAGAGAAGGAATAGGACTCGGGCAATGTCCTCTTCTTTTTTGTGCTGGCAGCTGTATCCCCTCTCTTCCTATTATTCCCTCTCTTTCTGTCTTGCACTTACTGAAAACCGTAACTTGAAAGAAACGGTTCACAACCTCTTTCCTTCTTTCATTTAGTTGCTTCTCTGTGAAATGGATCCAAAAAAGAAAAACACTCTTGCGGGAAATGCCCTTTTTCTGAAATTTTTCTATTCCAAAGTGCAGCGGGATGGAGAGTAATAGATGTTTTTTAATATGAAAAATAAATACATAACTAAATAAAGCAAGACAGAGTGGTTGCAAAGTGGCCAGATTGGTTTTATTCACATCCAAACAGATCAGCCTCACTTTACAGACTTTGCAGTGAAGGGCTACTTTTGTTTTCTCGTCTTTCTTTGAACAGCATTGTTGTCCCCAGGTGGGAAAGTGCACCATTCCTGGAGGTACTGCAATACCTGGTTGATGGGTGGATTGGAAAACAAAATGTGTACCATGGCTCTGTTTATGGATGTGGTCTTTTGAAACCACACTGCTTACGTTTATAAAGGGTATAAGCAATGGACATTGAAACGGTTCCCTTCAGGGCCCCGTAGTCATGTCCTTAACTTTTCAGGTAAAACCACTCGCTGATTTCTGAATAGTGAGTGAGAGATCGTTAAGATAACCATGTTGTTTCTGCTTACATTTCACATGCTTTACTTAATCTTGCATTCCCTATGAGTGTTTGCCTTTATTTTTTTTAGGCAGCATATTACTCTTATCAAGTTCATAATTTGAATTGAGCCACATCCAAGTGTTTATTGCGGGCACAAGTAGGTTGTAGCTGAAGGCAGTGCGAGTTTCTCTAAGTGGGGCAGTATGGTGTTCAGTGGGGGAGAGGATGTGGCACTATGGCCAGAGCTGTCGAATTTGGAACTGGGGAACTGGGTTGAGCCTTCACGACCAGTCCACCAGACCACTCTACTGAGGGAGCATATTCCCATGTTTGACCTTACAAGGCCCCACTAGACCTTAGAAGGCTTGATGTCTTAGCACAAGCAGGTGTACCCTAGTGGTGTCAATTGTGAGTTAACCTTGAAGGCCTGTCCACCACAATCCATACTGAAGTTAATCTCCAGTCTTGCGGGCAGGCCTACGAAGCAGCACACCCAAGAGCATCAGTGATCCAGTCACTGTGACTCTGTCACTGAGGTCACATGAACCTTGAGCAGGTTAGGGCGGTTCAAACGGTGTGACCGCACTGAGTACCTATTTTGGATGGGTGCGTAGTGTTTGCAAGTATATTATGGTTTTAAAAAAACTTGCTGCCTCCTTCCTGGCCTCCAGTAATTTTCAGAAACAATAAAAATGTCATGATAACTTCCGTGATTAATGTTCTTCCTAGAGAGAGATCCAAGTTTTGCCTAGTGGGAGGGTTGACTCCTGGAAAGGTAGCACAGAGGGTTAATGTGCCTGCTGCAAAGAGCATGTACCATGCAGATCACAAAGTGCACTGCTTTAATAGGGGGGACCATGATGAATGGCCATTTAATTTCAGCTGTAGATGATGGATCCCTGAACAGTGTCATGTATGGGCATGTTTGCATTGTTGTGGTAAATTTAAATTACCTAGACTTAATTTATGCGGTAAAATTCAATACGAATAACTCAGTAAAAATAAGAGGCGGAATCCGTGGTATTCGAGGGTATAATAGGGAATTTATTCCTTACAAAGGAATGATGGTTCGAACCAGGCAATCGAGTTCCGTCACCACGAAGGTTCAGGAAGGGATCAGCAATACATTATTGACAGGTTATAATATATATAGTAAATGCATTACAGTAAAGACAGATGCAGGAGGCGTAACAGCTGATAAGAATACACATACGTAATGAAAAAGGCGTTACAATAGGCGTGCATAAAGGCGTATACTAGAAACGTCATTATGATGATGACACAAGTGGGTGGATCCATAAGAGAATCCTGCAAAGTCAGCAAAAATACATGGCAGAGATGCGCGCGCAGCCGCATGACGTGTGATTGACGTGTAACTAGAGGGTGAAGGGAACTTGACATTTAGCCCTACATGAGGAGACAGAAGTCTGGGATGTCAGGACAACCGAATCCTAAATCATATCTAATATCTTGTGTTTAAGGAACTATATTATCTGGAAGGAAAGGTCTTTTCGGACAGAGTCTATTCTATACTGACTGCTAGTGCGTGTACAAGCGTCTAAGTGTCTACATGAGATGCGAGGGGGCATGGGCCTACCATGGTAACGAAAGTCATGAATTACTTGCACGAAGACAGTAAGGCCGGGCCCTTTGCTCTGCAGCTGGAGGGATGTTTACCTAAGCTACTAGACAGGAATGCATTTCTTGAGGAGCGGAGCAGATAACTTGAAGGCTGAATACAGTTTTGGCAGGCAACAGGCCGGGCTAGGCACCGTTAGCCGCGCAGGAAGTAAGACAAAGTTCATGGATACAGATGCAGGTCCAGGCTGGAGCATTCAGAGGCAGAAGCAGGAAAAGCTCGATGGCAGAATTCAGGGCCTACCTTG
Organism: Triturus cristatus; assembly: GCF_964204655.1. Classification (NCBI taxonomy): domain Eukaryota; kingdom Metazoa; phylum Chordata; class Amphibia; order Caudata; family Salamandridae; genus Triturus; species Triturus cristatus. Next base: position 155,940,519 of record NC_140580.1, read on the forward strand.
CCAGAGCTGGAAAACGTGAAAAGTATACCATATAAAGACGGTGGCAAGGCATACTTAGGAACGGAATATCTGACCCATTCATGGCAGATCTGAAAGAGGACATATTAACGTTGGACACAATTGTATTTGCGTCTTCATAGCTTGAAGTGGAGGGAACATACATGTACTTGTAGCATGTACATGGAGCCGTTGGGGTCTAGATAGGGGACACAATTGACCATAAAAATTCATATTTCCTCATTCCCTCCTTGTCCCCTACGGACCCTTCATGAAATATCGATCTTCAGGAATCCATCAATCTGTTCATGTAACATCATTTGCTCTTCTTTCTTCTTCCGTGATTTTGAATGAAAACTTGAACGTGGAATACATGATGTGGCACACAGGCCGCAAATCGCTGGTCCACATTGTAGACACAGGCAGCAACTGAATATCATTAGAAGGCCAATACCTAGGAAGGATAGGACTTTCCATCCCCAGGCTGACAACACGCTCCAGAACCAACCGGACCATGTCCAGGTGCCTGGATTCTGATGTATCTGGTTTGCAATCTTGTGAAGACGAGTTATGGCTTTATATACGGATGGCGCGTTTTCTGGGATGAAAACACAGCAACTTGATCCGATGACCCTACAGGCTCCGCCCCTATCGGCTAGGATGACGTCAAGGACAAGACGATTTTGGAGAACAACAATCCGCATCGCAGACTGCTCCTCTGTTAAGTTGCCTAGGGCAGAGGTAGTTTCATTCACTACTGCTTCAAGGGTTCTGGTTAATCTACGTATCAGTTTACTGTTTGAGACAACACCTATGTAAGGAAAGAGACCTTTATTGAAGTCTGTATATTGTTCCCATGCTGTTTCAGTGTAGTCAACAATCGGGATATCTCTCTGGGGTCTATGGTGTACTAGATTGGTATTTCTATGATAATCAGGAGTTATAAGACTAGTGCAGCTTCAGATTCAACATTCAGAATCATGAGGTTAAGTGTAAAATTACCTAATCCATATACTTCATTTTCTAGATCAGTTCCTGTTCTTTTGGGAAGTCCCTCCTTGTTAGGATAACATGCTTTAAGCAAAACTAAGTTCAGGTTTCCCCATACCCAGTTGCTCTGGTAAACTACAGTGTTTGAATCTAAAGAGTTAATCAAACTAAACCATGCTCCACAGGAACCATTGTGTGTGAACGGGTACGGAAAGAGAGGCAGAACTCCTTTGTATTTCTGATAGGGAGGGAGTCGGCCACATATCCAACAATTTGTAGCATTGCTGGTCTGATGGGAATGATGTAACATACTAATGAATGTGTTGTTGCGCAGCGCAAATCTATAGGACAACTCATGTGGAGGTAGTTCACTAAAAGAATGTTCGGCTGTAACATTGTAAGCAGAATAAGCACGCTTGAAAATAGGATAGTACATGTGCAACAGTATACTTGCAGCAATAATAAAAAGACTTAGAAAAAACATAATCAACAATGTCACTATACAGTGACTATGAAGTGATTTACAGTATGCATGTTTCTTGAGCTGTTTCTGTCTATTTCTCTCTCTAATTCGGTCTAGAGGATACATGTCAAAGACTAAATTCAACCGATTCACCTTGGAGAGGACTTAAACAATCGAATTGTCTGACTTGCTAGACCTTAGTTTCAGTTTATAGTTTTGAGATTCGGTCTTTTCAACCAGGGGGAGTTTTGAATCAGTCTCTGGAAGGGGGCAGGGCTGAGAGTTCAGATCAGATGGTAGTCCATGAAATTTCTTGATATGGCTCGAGTGTAACCAACCCTTGCGACCCTCGACCTTCACTGCTGTCCTCGTCGTTAGAAGTACCAGCTTTGGTGTTTGCCAGTGAGGCTCCAACGGGCTCCTCCTGTCGAAGTTTCGTATGAAAACTAGGTCTCCAGGAACCACTTCATGGGGCTTTACCTCGGTGTTGTCGGGAAAGGCTGCAGCTACCTGTGAACGGCAAGATTGTAGTGCAGACATCAAGGAAGCAAGGTAATCTGTCAGCATATTACAATCAACATCAGTGATTTTATGAGGTATAGGCATCCCCCACATATTTGGTGGCCTACCGAAGACCACCTCGTACGGGGATAGCCCTGTGCGAGAATGTGCTACCATTCTCATGTAAAATAGTGCAACTGGTAAGGCTACTATCCAGTCGACGCCTTTCTCTCTACAGATTTTTGAAAGTCGAATTTTCAGGGTCTGATTATGACGTTCCACGAGACCTGCTGCCTCGGGATGTCGGACACAGTGGAATTTCCATTGATAGCCTAACAAGAGTGAAATGTGTTTCATTAGCTCGGATGAGAACGGCTGGCCATTATCTGAGTACACGATACGGGGCAAACCATACCGTGGGAAGAATTCACGAACTAATTGTTTGGCAGTAGTCGGGGCAGTGTAATCTGAGACGGGATATGCCTCTGTCCAACGGGAAAGAGCGCATACAACTACGAGGACATATTTGAATCCTCGACATCGTTCCATCTGGATATAATCCATCTGGAGGACTTCAAAAGGATGATCGGGAGGTTGAAATCCACCCTGCTCTACAGGTACGCCTTTACCTGGATTGAACTGACAACAAATCATACAAGTTCGGACTTTCTGTTTGGCTGCAGCTCGTAAGTGTTTGTTGAACCAAATGTTTTGAATACTGTCTAACATAGCTTTCTCTCTTAGATGTGCTGGACTATGTATTGTGTTAATGATAACTTGAACCATTGAGTCGGGGAGAAACCATATAGATTTTCCCTTCGTCATCCATCCCTGATCTGTTTGGATCCTCCTAATTCCGTCCATTTATTTATTTCCTCTGGTGTAGCATGTGTCTGTATGTCAATTACATCAAGGGCGGGATCCCTAACTGTCATGCAGTGTGTCGGTGTCGGAACTATTGTCTTTGTCAAGTCAGTTGCATGAGTCATATTCTGTGCTGTTTGCTTAGCTGTTCGGTCTGCTAGGTCGTTACCCTGGGAAATAATATCGGTGACTTTTGTATGGGCTTTGCACTGCATGATAGATATCGAAGTAGGTAGATGTATTGCATCTAATAGAGCTTGAATAAGGGGACCGTGTTGAATGTTGGCACCGTGAGAAGTCAAATAACCTCTCTCTCGCCAAAGGACTCCGAAGTCGTGTACAACTCCGAATGCATAACGTGAATCTGTGTATATGTTAACTTTTCTATTCTTGGCTTGAATGCAGGCTTGTGTCAGAGCAATAAGCTCTGCTGCTTGAGCTGATAATGTGTCAATACAATTTGTTTCAATGACTTCGGTGTCTGTCGTGACTGCATAAGCGGCCACTAACTCTCCTGTACTTGTTCTCATACATGAACCATCCGCATAAAGTGTCAGGTCTGGGTCTGGTAATGGGACGTCTGTCAAGTCTTGTCTGGGTTTCGTCGTAATAGTAATGATTTCAATACAATCATGTGCCAGTGGGTCTGTTCCACTTAATGGCAAAAGTGTGGCAGGATTTAATGTACTACAACGTCTGATTTCTATGTGTGGCTGAAACAATGTGAGTTCGTAACCTGTCAGTCGTGCTATAGTCAAGTGTTGTGTTTGTGTCCGGTTCAAGAGAACCTCTACTGCGTGTGGTACTTGTACTGTCAATTGATGTCCTAACACTATGGAATCGCTTTGTCTGATCGCTAGAGCTGTTGCTGCAACTGATTTCAGACACGCAGGAAGAGCTTGAGCTACGGGATCTAATGTGCTAGAAAAGTAAGCACATGGCTTGTGTGATCCTGCTTGTTCCTGAGTGAGTACTGACAAGGCAGTACCTTCACGTTCTGTAACAAAGAGTGTAAAAGGCTTACTGTAACATGGTGTCGCTAAAACAGGTGCTTGGCATAAAGCTTTCTTTAAGTCTTCAAAAGCTTCTGTATGTTCTGGAGTCCAAGGGAGGACAGTCGATGTCGCTGCCTCCTGGGTTGTCAACTGAATGAGTGGTTTTGCTAAAAATGCATATTGGGGAATCCACTGCCTGCAGTACGAAGTGAGGCGTATGAAGGCCCGTACCTCCTTTTGTGTCTTGGGTGGTGGCATGTTTACAATTAACTGGATGCGGTCAGGTGTGAGCTGTCTCCCCCATTTGGACAGCAAGTGCCCTAGGTACACAACTTGCTGGGCACAGAATTGCAGCTTCGAAGGGGACACCTTGTGCCCCTTGTCGGCTAGAAAATGTAAAACCGTCAGTGATGCTTTTTCACATTCGGGTTCGCTTCGGGCGGTGATCAGCAGATCATCGACATACTGAAGCAGTGCAGTGTTAACTGGCATGTGGATACTGTCAAGTTGTCTTTTCAGTGCTTGGCTGTAGATGCTAGGACTTTCTGTAAATCCTTGAGGTGCTCGTGCGAATTTAAAACTTCGTCCATTTAAACTAAATCCGAACAAATATTGGCTTTCCGGATCGATTGGGACGCTAAAGAAGGCGTTCTTGAGGTCAATTACAGTAAAGAACGTTGCCTCTGAATCAATAGCTGTCAGTAATGAAGAGATATCTGGGACCACGGGATATTGTGGTACAATGCATTTATTCAATTCGCGCAGATCAATAACTAATCGATATACGGGGGGTGCTTTTGGATCAGTTCGTTTAAGAATCGGAATGATCGGAGAATTACATACATTGGAGTCGGTTTCTACAACCACTCCTTGTGCAATGAGCTCGTCAATGATTTGCAGTAAAGCCACTACAGCATCTGGAGGTAACTTATATTGTCGCATTCGTGGTAATACCACTCCTGTTTTGAGTGTGACTCGATATGGTGTAATGTGCATACAACCTACATCAGTGGGGCCTTGTGCCCATAAATGTGCAGGTAGATTCTGTAACCGGTGATCCATGTCTCTTGACACGTAGTGACCTTTAAAGTCACGCAAAAATAGTCGTACTCCGTCCGAAGAACAACATATTATAGCTCCTAGAGCTTTCAATGTTTTTATACCTAACAAGTTTTCTGGGCATGATTTTGTAAGCAATAGATCTGTAGTCCGTGTCAATGGACCAACTGTAAATGCAAGTGGTTGCGATACTTCGTTAATAGTAGGTTTTCCTGAAAACCAAGGGAAATATTTTGTGAGCCTGAGAGGGGTGCCCCTGGGACTTCGTCGTGACTTATAGTTGTTCTGCTTGCCCCTGTATCAAGTAGAAACTTTCTGTCTTTCCCTAATACTTGACTCTGTACATAAGGACCCTCTTGATCTACAGGAACCTCAATAAGGGGTAAGCCAACTTCCCTCTCTAGGCTATTTCATGTGTAGCGCTGATAATCTGGATAGTCATTTTGTGCATACTGGTACATCTGTTGTGTCGTGTTTTGTGTTGCAGCAATAGGCTGTGGCTGTGGTTGTGGCTGTGGTACCACTACGGTCTGTTGTGGAACCGGCATAGACTGTACATGTTGAGGTGCTTGTTGTTGGATCTGATCCTGTCTAGGCGGACGTGGTCTCTCCTTGGTTTTACCCGTAGAGATATTATGTTTCAGAACTGCACAGTTGTTTATATAATGACCTGGCTGTTTACAATAGTTGCATGTCCCTTTAACGGGAACCGCTGAATTACTGGACTGTGTCGCACCCTTTTTATGACCGTCAGCTGGAACTGACTGAGCGACGAGCATTTTCATTTTCGTGTCTTTCATACGTCTTTGTTCGTGTTCTTGTTCTTCTCTAATTCTATTCTGGTGATACTGTAACATTTGTAACATTTGTGAAGGAGTGTTAGCTTGCCAAGTGCTCTCAATTTTCAATACTCTATTTTTAACCTGTGGCAGCGAATTCTCGACTAGTTTTGTTACAAAAAGATGTGGATATGACTCGCTACTTGCTTTCAGGCCGCTATTAATACCAAAACATTTTTCAAATCGGGAATAAAAATCACTAGTGTCTTTATCGGGTTTCTGTTTACAAGCTGAGATTGCTCCCCAATCTTCCTTTTTCGTAGTTAATAAACGTGGCAATACTTGTACTAATAATCCTGGCAATGCTTTTGTTCTGTCCCCAAGCCCTACGCCTGCAGTTCGGGCATTTTCTTCGTTTTCTAATACTGTCCAATCAATCTTTTGGTCTCCCACTTCCCATTCTTTTTCTTTGAGTTTCTCATAAATACCGGCAGGCAATAATACTTTCAATATTTTCATAATGTCAGGATAGGTATAATCACCCATGAGTAACATGTCCTTTAGTTCACGGTGAAAACCTGCTGGATCTTTGTCATGGCTGGGCACTAATTTTTTCATTTCCAATAGTTCTATTTTAGTTATGGGCGTGTACACAAACACGCGTCTAAACGTATTGTCATCATTTCTGACTGGGTGCACTTCGCGTAAGGGATTCTGTCTGTCTATGTAATACGTTTTTCTCTCCATGGAAGGAGCTGGATCATGTTCTGGACACAAAAAGGCACTATATCTATGTCGGTATTCTAGAATTACTTTAATTAGATCGGTACCTAGACCTCTCCATTTGTTCATGAGTAGTTCTATCAGTATATCAGGTAGGGGACCAGGATCGGAGTGTTGGCCTTTATATAATATAAGGAGATGTTGTATCATGTATATACTAGCTAAACGCTGTTCATCTGGGGCGAGATTCAGAAACGTGTGTGCTAGCGCATCATCACTGTATTTTTCAGGACTGTCAGCCCATTGTACTGCTGACCTGGCTAATTCTTGTTCATCGATAGAATCGAGCACATGGTACCCCCTTCGTTCTCGAAGTAATTTATCAGTAGCCTGGAATAAGTGTTCATGGGTCCTTGGATTTGAGATAACTGTTTGAAAAATTCTGTTACATTCTGGACGTATCGGACGTATTGGATTATTGAAAGATCTTCCTTTTCCTACATAAGCTATCGTTTGTCTAGCTGGTAATTCTAATTGTCCTGTGTTCATTTCTGACTGTTCCTCCTCCTCTTCCTCTGATTCAGTTTTATCTGCTTCTAATCTTCTTTCATGTATTCGTTCTACTTCTTTTCTGATCTTTCGGCACATGACTTCTATATACTTCTGTTTATCATGTTTCCCGTCTGCTATATTCTGACCCCATCTGGTAAGTACTTGCATTTCCTCCTGATCTACCTCAGGCCTATCTCTGTTTCTGATCAAGCAGTTTATGAAAAAGCGTAACAATAATTTTTGCATATCTACTTTCTGGTATTCCATGGCCTCGCCAATACTTTCAGGACCTTGCCCTGTTTGGACAAAGCGATATATTTTGTCTAGATGTTCAACCATTCCTGGTAATGTCATTAAATAGTTTGCAACTCGTCGTAAACGTACTGAAGATAGCAACATTCTGTCGTGTTTACCTGGCACTGGATCATATCTACAATCTGTAAGAGGCTCATTTAATATATTGTCATTAGCTCTTTGGGGTGTACGTTGGTGTGCTAAATCCCTATAAGTCAATCTAGTTGCTGGCGGTGGCGTGGAAAAACCTCCTGTCGCACCTCCTGAGGTGGCAAGTCCAAAAGGATTTGTTGGGTGTAGGGTAGAGAGTGTGGGTGCAGAAAGGACTGTAGAAACAGATGGAATGTTTAGAACGTGAGGAGGAGTTTGTTGCTGCGGAGGTGGGTGCAGCTGATCTTGGGGTTGAGCGTCGTTAACAGGTGGTGTGCGTGGCTGCGCACCATTAGCATATTCGGGGGCTGCATCATCTAAATAGGAAGAAAGGAAAATGTCCTTTGCGGTCTTGGGATGTACTTTAATCGGGAGTAATGGAGGTGGTAGATCTTTTGGTACCTCCAGGGTGGCCTTAGGCAAACCCTCGGCCAGAAGAGGATACATACCATTCATAAGAGTGTTTCGTTGTCTGTCTACTTGTTCTGTTTTTACTCGGATACCTTCGTCAATTAATATGTTTTCTCGGGCTTTTTCTGAATCTTCCCTACTTTTCTCTTCCTTTCTGAGCGCTTTCTCTGTGCGTCTATGCGATTCTTTACGCCATAGTTCAATGGCATCTTTCTGTGACTGTCTGGCTTTCTTTTTCCATAATGCTTCTTCTACTCTCATGATGCAATCTGCATCCCATGTTCCAGCAGCGGGCCATCTCTGACTCTCTGCTAAATCCTTGGTGTAGTCCACCCATAGATCAAGATATAATACGGCATCTAGGCCATGTTTATGGTACATAAAGTACCCTGGAGTGTCCCTAGGTGGAATGGGAACAGCTTCCTCGAGTATCCCTTTTCTAGTTTTTATCTGTCTTAATTTTGAAAATAACGGCATCTTGAACCTTGCTACTTAATTCTTACTCGGTCTTGAACACAATAATTACAATAAACACAATAATGAAGATCAAACAATCACTCATACCACGACATTTAAAACATATCAAAACATTTTAGAACGAACAATAATAATTAGAATAAAACTAGTTAACTGCATAATGCTAGATATACTGTATGTACTGCTAAACAGTACAGATACACTGCTAAAACAGTGCAGACCAGGTCTGTGTACCCAAACCCGTCTTGACCGGCACAAACTAATGTGCACGTCTAGATGCGTCCCCAGCAACGGTACTCACCGGGAAGCACGGAACGGAAGGCCTCGGAAGTCTGGACTGGACTAGACCAAACTGGACTGGACTCGACTCGTGACTTAGATACTTCGGAACTTCGGAATCTGGTGGGCCTCTGTATACCTCGGATCTTGCTCTCTCTCAGCTAGGCTCTGGTCGGGATTCTCCGCACTCCTCACCGCCTCGTCTGGGTGTTGATCGCAGCCTCAGTCGCCCCCGTTGGCCTGAGGGAGATACAGGAAATCCTGCGGGTACGCGTAATTGTCCGTCCGGCTGTGGCAGGAGACCGGGTCTGCAACGCACCTCCGGCGCGTGGGGTGTGAGAGGTGTCCCTGTTCGGGCGCCAATTATGTGGTAAATTTAAATTACCTAGACTTAATTTATGCGGTAAAATTCAATACGAATAACTCAGTAAAAATAAGAGGCAGAATCCGTGGTATTCGAGGGTATAATAGGGAATTTATTCCTTACAAAGGAATGATGGTTCGAACCAGGCAATCGAGTTCCGTCACCACGAAGGTTCAGGAAGGGATCAGCAATACATTATTGACAGGTTATAATATATATAGTAAATGCATTACAGTAAAGACAGATGCAGGAGGCGTAACAGCTGATAAGAATACACATACGTAATGAAAAAGGCGTTACAATAGGCGTGCATAAAGGCGTATACTAGAAACGTCATTATGATGATGACACAAGTGGGTGGATCCATAAGAGAATCCTGCAAAGTCAGCAAAAATACATGGCAGAGATGCGCGCGCAGCCGCATGACGTGTGATTGACGTGTAACTAGAGGGTGAAGGGAACTTGACATTTAGCCCTACATGAGGAGACAGAAGTCTGGGATGTCAGGACAACCGAATCCTAAATCATATCTAATATCTTGTGTTTAAGGAACTATATTATCTGGAAGGAAAGGTCTTTTCGGACAGAGTCTATTCTATACTGACTGCTAGTGCGTGTACAAGCGTCTAAGTGTCTACATGAGATGCGAGGGGGCATGGGCCTACCATGGTAACGAAAGTCATGAATTACTTGCACGAAGACAGTAAGGCCGGGCCCTTTGCTCTGCAGCTGGAGGGATGTTTACCTAAGCTAGTAGACAGGAATGCATTTCTTGAGGAGCGGAGCAGATAACTTGAAGGCTGAATACAGTTTTGGCAGGCAACAGGCCGGGCTAGGCACCGTTAGCCGCGCAGGAAGTAAGACAAAGTTCATGGATACAGATGCAGGTCCAGGCTGGAGCATTCAGAGGCAGAAGCAGGAAAAGCTCGATGGCAGAATTCAGGGCCTACCTTGCCAGAGCTGGAAAACGTGAAAAGTATACCATATAAAGACGGTGGCAAGGCATACTTAGGAACGGAATATCTGACCCATTCATGGCAGATCTGAAAGAGGACATATTAACGTTGGACACAATTGTATTTGCGTCTTCATAGCTTGAAGTGGAGGGAACATACATGTACTTGTAGCATGTACATGGAGCCGTTGGGGTCTAGATAGGGGACACAATTGACCATAAAAATTCATATTTCCTCATTGTGCTGAGGGGATTACAAGGGAATTGTTCACGCAGCTATCTGATGGATGTCACATGAGGTCCCCAGATAGATCATGCAGTCTGTGTGCTCTCTTTTGTACTGCCAATCACTGCCAGTCACCGGTGTATTCAACTGTGTAGCCTTGGACCGTGTCATGTATGTGCATGTAACTTGCATGATCGAGGTAAGTATTAGCGGCGATACTACGTGTCTCTCGGTCCTCTTTCAAGTGCTTGCCGTCCTTTTCCCCAGCAAACTCCCCCCCACCCCCAGGGGCGGCAATCTGAGGGCGCCACAAGCTCTAGCTACGCCTCTGCCGGGAGGGTTCTAAAATAGTACGGCAGCCTAGGGAGGGTCACCATCCTGAGGAGGGCCACTCGGCCAGCCACCGAGAGGGGTAGGGTCTCCCAGAAGTCAAGGTTACTTTTAAAACACCGGATTACCCGACCCACATTAACTTCCAATAAGTCTGACTGCGTATGATAAATTCGGGTCCCCAAATATGGCAGACACTGATATTCCCACTGCACCCCATCCATACTTGAAGGTCCACCAACCAATGGTGCAGCTGGGAAGAGGCAAAATTTTGCCCAATTTACCCTGAGTCCAGCAACAGTGCCAATATCATGAAGCAACCACTTTGCTCCAGCGAGTGCGTCGGATGTATTGGCTAAAAACATGAGTAGATCATCGGCGTAGAGCGCAATATGATGGGTTTGACCCTGCACGCAAAGTCCCGGGTATCGCTGCCCCGTCCTGGCCTGGGCCGCTAAGGGCACCATGGCCAGGGCAAACAACTGAGGGACGAGCCGGCAGCCCTGCCTCGTCCCTCGGCCCACAGCGCAGGCAGCCGAAATCAGGCCCCCCGTTTTACCCTGAGCAGTGGAATGCTTGTACAACAAGGCCATCCAATCAACAAAAGCAACCCCCAAGACAAACCCATGAATTACTTGAAATAAATAAGGCCATTCTTAGCTGTTGAATGCTTTCTCTATGTCAACCGACAGAATGGCGGCGGCTGCTTTCTGATAAGTGTCAGCTTCCAATACACAAATTAGGCATCTCACATTCATGGCTGTGTTCCTTGTTGGGATAAATCCTGCCTGGTCACTGTGTACTAAAAAGGTCATATGTGGAAGCAGCCGGGTTGCTAAAATCCGACTTAGAATCTTATAATCAGTAGTCAGCATAGACAGTGGACCATAAGCGGTCCTATCTGAGGGTGACTTCCCTGGTGTCAGGAATGGTATAATAATGGCCTCGCGAGTGGTGACAGGTAGTTGTCCAGCGCGCTTCGCCTCATTATAAATTATTACTAACTTGGGAGCCAGAAGCTCTATGTATGTCAAATAACACTCAATCGGCAGACCATCCGCCTCAGGAGCCTTCTTCCTCGCCATCTGCTTAATCGCTCCTCGAACATCCCCAATCGTTATACCTTGGCCTTGCAACTCCGCCTGTATCTACCCAAGTTGGGAAGAGTAGCGGTAGCTAAGAACTCCTCAAGAGCAGCATCATTTGGGGACACTCTGCTCCAGTAGAGGTCCATATAATACTCAAGGGATTGGTCGTTAACCGCCTGCTGGGTGTAGCACATTTCCCCCGACGGGCTGGGTAACTCTAGAATGACCTGCCCTGCCTAGCACGGTTGGCTAGCTATGCCAACAATGCTCCAGATTTATCACGCTCTGCATGAGCATGCTCTACGTATCTTTTATAATCGAAACAGCGTAGTCTCTCGACCCACGTAGCGACTTCCTCCCTTTCTTCTAGTAAGCTCTGCTGCCGATCCGGGTATCCAGGCCGTCCCAGCTCCACTTTGCGCAGTCGCTGGTCCGCGATCTCTATGTCCTGCAAGAGCGTCCCATGCACCCCCATCATATTGATAATACAATGGCCCCTTAGTACAGCCTTAAAGGCATCCCATTCCACGGCAGTTGAGGATGCCGTACCAGTATTCTCGAGGAAATATTGAGTAACGCCATCCCTCACTACCTCGCGAAAGGCCTGGTCCTCTAACAGTTCTGGAGGTAAACGCCATGTCAGAACAGTGGGGTACTCACTATTTTTGACAGCTGTGTGAATATCCAGGGAACACAGTATCGCATCTAAGCAAACATGAAGTTCGTGCATTGCTGAAAAAAGGAATAATCGCGCACACCCGGGTGATGTACCCTCCATGTATCAATTAACCCCCATCTATGTTGCCAATCCCTTCACGCCTTAGAGATTTTATGAATAGGGGCATCTGGAAGAGGGGGATGGGACTCATCCAGGGAGACACCAGGAATAGAATTAAAGTCCTCACCCATAATCACTGACTCAGTCAGATATGGTGCCAATTTACCAGACAACTGGGTGAAAAAGCCAGCCGTTCAGTGTTGGGTGCATATTTGTTACTTAACACTATATCCCTGCCATTAAGTCGACCCGCGACCATCACATGTCATCCCTCTGGATCCACGAATTGTTGCGTAGGCTGGAAAGGCACCCCAGCCCTAATCCAAAAAACACACCCCGCACGAGGGCAGAATAAAATGTAGAGAAAAGCTATGTTGCAGGGCGAGACCCTCTTGTTGTGTGATGTGCGTTTCCTGGAGAAAGGCGATCTGAAACCACTCTACGAACTAAATATGCGTGTATCTTATGACGGCACACCATTGTATGCATGCCCCTGACATTCCATGATATACATTTTAATTCAAGTAACAATCCCATGATAAAGCGATGCACAGTACTCTAGAAACCTCTGTAAGGAGATACGCCAAGGCCCCCAAAACCCTCCCAATACTAAACAAGCAAACCCCCATCCCTCCCCCCCCAGAACAGGCACTACAACGCTAGTCCCCATCCAAACTCACTACACACTCGGTATTCTCTAGTAGCTACAGAGGATCTAGGGGAAAAGTGGCTACAAGCCGACACTGCATTGTAACAGAAACAACCAGAGCAGAGCCCATGCCTCTTAATAGCACCAAGTGTCCCATGCTCAGGGGCTCACACCAAAAAAACAATGTAAAACTACCCCCGCCACCTTCCACCCCCACATCATAAAACCGTCAAAAAGAGTCAGAGCTTGCCTGCAATTCCGGGAATAAAACAAGTAATAGCCCAGATGAAAGAGGGAGAGCAAAAAAAAAGGAAAGGGGAGGCATTAATACGTATCAGGGCAATCAAATGAGATCATCTGCTGTCCCCGGAGCAACATGTGACAACTTAACACTGTCAGCTTGAGACTCATCCAATGCTGCCCATCAGAAGCCTTCTCCAATTCAGTGTCCGTTCCAGACACCATTTTATGGTCTTGCAAGAGTTCCGACACCAGTCTCAGTGCATCAGATCACTCCTTCTCCGTCTGGGAGGCACTAGGTGTCCACAGGGGGTTATGGCGCTGCCTTGTCCATCTGGTTCTTTGCGAACGCCGCTCTCCCGGAGGAGGGGTGCATCGGCGCTCCGTCGGCCCACGACCTAGGAGCCAATCCTATCCCAAGCCTCTTTGGGGTCATCACAAAAGTGAGTTTTATCGTCCAAGACTATCTGCAGTCGAGCCGGGAACATCAAGGAGTACTGGAGTCCTTCATCACGTAATGCCTTCTTGACAGCTAAAAAGGATGCGCGGCGACACTGGACCTCCAACGTATAGTCCGGGAAAATCGACACTCTGTTATTATCCACTGTATACGGCCCAGAAGTGCGCACCTGTTGCAATTGAAAATCCCTATCCTTGTAATGAAGGAATCGAACGACCACCGGACGCGGAAGCCTTCCCAGCGCCGGAGGCCTTGCAGGGACCCAGTGAGCGCTCTCCATGGTGTAGAATTGGGTCAGTCCAGCAGGGGCCACCACATCTCGAAGCCAGGTCTCCAGGTAGTCAAGCATATTGGAGCCTTCCACTCCCTCCGGAAACCCCAGCACCCTTATATTATTCCTGCGGTTGCGGCATCCTCGGCTCTCTTCTCTAGCGTTGCAACTCTGTGGGAGATATCTCCCATCTGAGCAGTGAGGGATTGATGAACCGGCGCCATATCCGCCAGAAAGGCCTCCGTTTGCTTCACCCAGTCAGCCAGTTTGGAATGTTTGGCCTGTAGGAGCCCCAGCCCCACCGCCACGTTAGCAATGTCCTGATATAGAGTGTCTTTTGTATCTGCTATGGCCAGCAAGATCTGAGCCAACTGCTGCTGGACTAAGTTGTCGGCTGAGGGTTCGGGCAAATCTTGTCATCGGCGGTCTGACGCTGCTTCCTCTTGGTCCTGGGGAACACCCGCCTGTTTGCCCCAGGGTTTTTCCATACCTCTAGGAGTGCAAAGTCACCAGTCTGGCAAAAATGAATTAGCTGCACCCAACCACACATCCACCAGGACAGGTGCAAATCGCTATGTCACAGAGGAATGCAAAGTCGTCAGCCAAGAAGTGTCCCCTCTCACTGCCTGAGCGCTGCACTAGTGGCCAGGCACCAATGTCCAAGTACCACGGGCAGACCTCGGCCAGCACCACCAAGCTCACTGACGTCGCTGGCACCACTTCCCTCCAGATAAGAGAAGCGACTCTGGTCAATACCACCCTGGGGCGTCAACCATCTGCAGCTGGCCAACGAGCGCGCCCCCCTTGCTATATAGCGAGGTCACCGATTTGATTAGTCCAAACAAGGGTGCCCAATGCCCACAACAGACTGGTCCAGGCGGCAGGGAAGGGCACACGGCACTAAGGAGGGCAGTTCCAAATACGATCCCCAGTACTCCGTCAGATGGATCGGCACAATGATCAGCTGGCACTGAGTACAGCGGCCTAACCAGGGTTAGCCAAGCTCTAGCTGCCTGTTGTCAGGAAAGTCTTAATGGCTCTGCTAGCAGTCCAATCTCCGCTGCATTCCAATGTCACAATGGCAGAGGGCACCCACCTTCAAAATGGCACCAATGCCGGCGTCCGCACGCAGCACCTTCAGTCACGGCAAACCACCCCCGGGGGAGTCACACTCGAAAATGGCCCCTTCGTTGTATACCCAAAGGGAGCACCACCCCAACAAATGGCTCCAATCCGGGTCAAGCAGGTCATCTGCTCAGCCGCCGGAGGTTTGTGGTCTCAGGCACAGCGTCCGAGGCAGCACACCGGGCAAAAGGCACACTATTCAGGGCTCACCCAGATTGCCTCACAGTCACTCAGTCAGGCAGTCCGGTCCCCCCGCTTCTTCTCCAGGGTCAGGAAGGCACTCCCGGGAAGCAGGAAGAGCTGCTATGCGGACTCTGGATGCTCTCAGCCTCCGAGCGCCGCCATCTTGCCGTCCCAGAGCCAAAGCCTCGTTTGTCCGCGCAACACAGTAGGCGCCGTGCCTCAGGTGCTCGGAACCCTCAGTTAGGGAGCTCAAAGGTTCCCCAGTGGTGGCGAGGGTCAGCAGAAGCCCCCGGCATTGGGGCGTCAGTAATTATGCAGGATAATCGGCGAGGCCGGCGCGGAGTTCCGAGCTCACGCGTCCATCTCCATCGGCTTGCAAGCCACGCCCCGAGTGGTACATAGTTTAATGGCATAGAGTGTACTGACGTACACTGGAATAGAATTTAGTGAAGTGGTGTACACTGGAGTGGTATGCAGTGTGTCATAGCAGAGTGGAAAGTTGTAGAGAGGAGTTCTGTACAGTGGAGTAGATTGGAGTAGCGTAGATTGGAAGGGTGGACAGTGAAGTGGCTTAGACTGGAGTGCCATTGAATGGAGCGGCGTAGAGTATAATATCATACAGTAGAGTGGGGTAGAGTGGATTGGTGTTCAATGGAGTGGACTAGAGTCGGGTGGCGTGGAATGGAGTGGCATGTAGTGTAGTGACGTATAGTAAAGTGGAGAAGAGTACGTTCTGGGTTAGGGCCTTATATAGAGGTAACTATTATGTTTTATAATTATTTCCTACCTATTACCACTTTATAAAAGTGTTAATAGTTAGAGAAACGTATTTACAACTTTCTATATATTTTTCCAGCAGTTTAGGGAGAACTCACCTTTAAAAAGAAAACTGGAAGTAGCATGTTTATTTTTAGGTACTACCACAATATTCTGGCGACATTTCTGTGGATAAGCAAATTCGTTAAAAATTTAAAATACACTGTAGTATTAAATATTTGTAAAATATGGTGTAGTACAGTGTATTTTAAAACTTTTAACATATTCTTTTTTTTAACATTTTTCAGTACTGTGGTGCTCCTGAGGAAGTACCGAAGTAGTCCATACATTAAAAATAAATATATAGAAAGTTTCAAACCTTATGCTTACTATATCTAACAGCAAAACACAGAACACAGCCAAAGTGTACCTGAAAACAACATGGATGCCTTTAACTCTTGCATAGGCAGTCATTAGCCAATCATATAATGCCTTGTCACGCTATGTACCACATTGCCTCAGTGAAATACCTCAACATTTCACAAAAATACAGCAACAACAGAATATCACTGTTAAAATGGCTTTTAACTTAAAGAAAAACTTACCTTAGTTACCTGTAGCACCCAAAAGGATCATCGTCTCACTGTTATGTGGAATCCTGCCAAATTTTATGGAAATCCAACTGGGTGTTTGCCCATCACGCGTAAGTACAAAGTCTATGAAAAAATGCATTGGTGCCCAAATGCATTTTAGAAAACCCCTTTTATCTTTGCTCTTTTGTCTTTGCTCCTGCTTGACCAATCAGTGGAAAACTTTCAGAATAAGTCTGCAACCTTTCAATGAAATTCATCAAACAAGTGCAAAGCTATTGATGGTAAAAGTCTGAGAAATTCCTCTACATGCAGATATCGTTTTATTTCCCTAACACATGAACAAAAGTATGCTCTTACCACGTTTAGGGTTGGCAAAGTAAATGTAAATCACCCATAGTTTTTCGAAAACAAAAAGCGTGCACGCATGTGCAGTTTACATGTGTTCCTGATGAAATGATCTGTTTCACAGTTGTAAATTATGCATTTGTGTAGGCATAATATTGAACTGCTATGTGCTGCCAAGGTTTTTGTCAATTACCCCCTTTTAAAATATCATGATCTGGATTCTCAGTGAGAGAGCAATTAGTAGAAAACTTTTTTTAAACATAAATTTCAAAATAACGTTGTCGTAATTTTAATTGCATTCCATTTTAAGCATTTGTTCAAATTATGATGTCTAATTTCCATTCAAAACATGATGGTGGCTAGGTACAATACATTATTAACTCCAGTGCTGTAAAATGAGCTTCCGGTCGTTTGTCAGTGATGCTGGGCTACGCCATTACACACTTCATAGCAGGAAATGCAATAAAAGTGAACCTACTGAAAATTATTTTAAAGCTTTCAGTCTGTCTCATTCACTTTCTTAACCTTTTAATAATGTGAGATCTTGCTATAATTTTCGACTTAATCAAATATAAAAAATGACAAGACCTTGGAAGAAAGATTCGCTCATCTTGTGACGGTAAGCAGGCGGTGTGTGTCTCGCTTCAGTGCGTGAGTGATGCTCTCGATGTAGGCCATGCACACGTTAATAGCCCTCGAAAAGTCTTCGGCACAAAGCCACTGACGGGCATCTTCAGAGGATAAAACATCGCTTGCCTGGAAGTGGTCCAGCACTGTCTGCACATAGCGCTGGTACGCAATGTATTCTTGCACTTAATGGATTATGTCCAGATAGCTTAGAGTGGCAGTGATTTAGAAAGATGTTAATCTTCTATGAAAGTACAAATTGCTTTTTTCTCACCAACTCGTATTGCAAAGATTAATAGAGAATCTTTGTTTTTTTGCTCCTGGCAGAAATTCCTGATAACGAATAGGATTACTTGGTGGGTAGATTTTGTGGTCATTTAAAGAAAGACCCCCAGCTCTGTGTACTGTTGATTGAATAGTATTGTACTACACTGTAAAAGAGACTACTTTGCAGATATAGCTGAAGGTGAGGAGGTGGCTCTTATAGGAAGAGTAGATGGGAATGGCGTCTTACATGTGTACGTAGCGTGGGCCATAGCCAATCAGGGCTCATGAGGAACCCCTCATGGCAGAGTGAGCGTGATCAAGGTTGCGAGGCAAAAAGCCAGCAAAAATGCTGTGCTGCAACTGTGCGCATCATCATTCAAAAGGAGGGAACGGCACAATTGGAGACCAAGGGGCAGACACACGAGGGAAGGTAAAGAGGGGTAACGGGGCCCCTGAAACACATAACTGACCTTGCCAGTAATACCCACCCCCCCACACCAGAATAAGGGAGTCACAGACGTGAAAGCAGTGGGAAAGGACACATGGAGGCAGCACAGAAAGGTACGCGTGGAAAGAGTAACTTAGATACAAGAGCTGCTCAAACAGTGTTCGTGGGAAGCCTCAGGGCAGGGGCACAGGTGAGCAGGTGACAGCACACAAGGACTGCCAGAATAGAAGGGCTGCTCAGACAGTGTCCTTGGGATGCCATACAGCAGGAGCACAGTTGAGCAGGTGTATGTGTTGTCTGTGACACTGTGCCATGTTGGCCTTTGTGTGTGGGTTTCTGACTGGACTTGGCTCTTTGAAAGGCTGTTTTAGGCAAGCTTGACTTTCATTTTTTTTGTGCTGTGTTCATAAGTTCATTTTGGTCTGTGTACGAGTTCCTCCTTCTTTATGTAGGATGGAGCATATGCACATACAAAGTACTTCCATACAGTTTCATGAACTACGATACTGCCTTTTCAGGCCCACTTTTTTGTTGTTGCTTTTAGCCAGTGTTTATTTAATATTGGTGGGGCCCCACAGATCCCAAACAGTTTCACAAAAACCATGGCAAAACAAAAGCATCGACAAAACCAAATGTTCGGCAGCCAATGCCGGCCCTATTTGATTTGTCAGTGCTTTTAATGTAGTGTTGTACATCCTCTTGTACTGAGTGGGTATAAGGATAGTCTTATCTGTAGCACTGGGTAGTTGTAGGTGCAGGAAAACCAATTAAGTACAAAGATTTGCATATATAAGCTCTGAGGAAGCTCAAAGAGAAAGAAAAACGTTTACTCTGTTGATAAGTGCTAGCTATCAAAATAGTCAAATCAAAATAGACCTTATAAAGCGCACAGATACCTCCAGGAGTGTCTTGATGCTGCAGGTATGTGGACCTTTGATTTAAAAAGTAAATGTGAGGGGACTCAAACTAAAAGGCTACATTTAAAAAGCTAGGTTCCCAGGCTACGTTTAAAAGAGCCTGCATCCTTAATAGCCCTAGGATGCCGGGGAGAGCATTCCAGCTTGCAGCGGATAGTGCAGAAAAGGAAGGATCCTCCCCATTTCTTCCTCCTAGTCTTGGGCACCACAGCCAGTAATGCGTCAGTCGAACGCAGGGTTCAGGAGGGCAGGTAGTGAAAGTCACTTGGATAATATGTAGCACCTTGTCAATAGAAAGCTCTGTGGGCCAGCACCAGTTCCTTAAACTTTACTCTCGCCTGAATAGACAGCCAATGCAACACATTAAGATGGGCTTGTAGCTTTGGCTACAATCAATACAATTTTACTTGAAGAATGGCCCAAGTAAAGGGTTTAATGTGAACTATGCTTAAAGCCACTTTTTGCAACAGATACGTTCAATACTTAGCGACAATTGATGGACTAAAGTAAAACATACTGCTGAGTAACAATATTCTATTAATATCAGGGAATCACTCCATGACAGTGGGTAGGTGGGTAATGGCTGTTCCCTCTTACTTGTGCACCTGCCCCATCTTTCCTCAATTCCTAATCTACTTTTTCGGATGCGACCATGGTAGGCGCTGTTTGTTGCTGCTTGTCCCCAGCTACCTAATGTAAATTATTTGTTATACCTCAATATCTGACCTTTTTTTTTTTTTTTAAATCTGAATGATGGAGAGCAAATGTTAATTTAATTTCAGTCCCATTTATCTGGTGCAATAACCTTTTTTGCAATCTGTAGCTTTAGTGTAGAGGGTCTATGTTTAACCTCATCTATCCTCCTCAATCACTGTTTTTCATGACCACTGAACCAATTGTCTTACTCATGCCAAAGTGTGACTTGATGGTGCCTGATTCGTATAACAAACTTATAAGAAATCATACATAGAGCGCAACACTGTCACTTTTCAGTGTCTCTTCTAGTTGAATTAATCCTTTCCAAATGTGGTTAATGCCTCGTATAAGGTAGATGGAGTTGTCTAAAAAATATATATTGACCTAACAAGGTGGGTTTTTTCTGGCGGTCTTAATTCATAATTGTGATTTTTCAGTATTTCACTCCTATTAAATAGGGTCTGCAGAGAAAGTTAACTTCTTATATAAATATCTAAATTCGGTGAATTCTTTAAGCCTTAAGAATTGCAAGTCCTTTGACTATGGGCAGTTGTCAGTATGTGCAAAAAATGGCGACAGCATCACCATTATGGCAATTAATCTCAGCCCTGCTTCTGAACATCTGTATCAGAAATCCATTACTAAAATATGCCTGCATATTCTAGATTCTTTTGGCAATGTGTGCTTAAGAGGGGCTGATGGAGAAAGAACCTACTAGCATGTTGGGTATGAAGGGTAATCACACTTATAGCCTGACGTTTTGTATACCTGCGGACTTTTTTATTAAGTGATGGTTAGGTTCCAGTTTCTGTCACAAATAACGAAGTACAGACCACTTTCTTGGTAAAGCTCTGAAAGCTTGTGTACATGATTGAATCGCAACATATAGCATTTTTAGGTCGAACATTCGAGACCTCTTAAATATAATTTAGTATATACTTATTATATACTTCTATGTGTATGTACTTTGTGGGCTCTGGAGTTCAGCCCTAGGACTAAACTGCTTCCGCTGGAGGACTTTTTTTCTGTTCAACTGCCTCTGTTTAACTGTCCTGATAGAAAACGACCACCAGAGGTCAGTAAAATACCAGAATCACTTTAGCATTCTCTAGATTTCAGTCCATAGAAATTGTCTTCCACGAACACCCGTAGACAATAATGTTTTTTTCAAATCTTGCATTTTCAGTGATATGACCACCGAAGGCCTTGATTTTATCTTAAAAACAGAGCTTTGGACTATACCATTTCCCGCTGAAAGGCAATATTTATCTCCATGTGTTCCCATACCTGGCTTGTCACGCAGTTTGGTGCTTACTTTCCCTCCATGTTAAAGAACAGTACCCAGGGTAATGTGCTGCATAGCTAAATACATATAAGGTCCCAAAGGCGAGACCGATTGCATTGAAAATGCTTGTTTTACTTACAGTTGCAAGAAGACTATGGATGACATATACATTGGTCTTCTTGTGGCCAACATGTTGCTCCTTATTTGAAACATACAAATGTATCTTTATAGACCCAGTCTTTTTGTTTTAATTGATAATATCTTAAAATTTAAATAGAATCGAACACACTTGTTTGTTTGTAAAGGCAAGATGTCACTGACAAAACAAAATTAATACAAAAAATGTATCATACGTGCCTCCAAAAGCTTTTTGTCTAATATTGAATGATCTATTATCTTATCAAATAATGCACTTTCTTCAGTCTACTTCTCTGAAATTAGTGCTTGTAATGGATATATAAAATAGCAGGTACTCTGTATCTTAGAGTACTACTGAGAAGTGCCAGTATTCTCTCATTTGAAGTGTGATGGTCCTCTTCTTTCAAATTAAAGAAGTGCAAGGTTCCAAAAACGTGTTGTCTAATATTGGATAATCTACTATCTTATCCAATAATGCACTTTCTCTAGTTTATTGCTCGGAAATCAGTGCTTGTAATGGATATATAAAATAGCAGGTACTCGGCAAATGTTCTTTTTAATTAATGGTTGCCAGCTAAAACAGAAGTTTATTCAAATTCCTAGATAGGTAAAATTATCCACCTTACTTAAAATCTGGCCCTGCACAGAAAAAGTAGCACTTTTCGTGTTTTTCAGCCCCAGTGCTAATACATGCGAATTTTTAAAATTAGCAAGTAAATCCAGACTGCCCATAAATTCAACAAAAATGTCTGAACACCGCTGCAGACTTCTGGCAGTGTGGGCTATTAGAACAGCATTGTCTGCCTAGAAAAGAGCCTGGGGCGGTCTGACTCTGACTCTTGGAACATCTAAGCCCTGTACAGAAAGTACCCTCTCTATAGGCAATTGACATATGTAATAAAAAGAAAGGAGGACAAAATACAGCCCTGCCAGACCCCTGTTCTAAGTGCAAAGTGCTTTGTGCATTCCCCATTAGTACCGTAGTGGGCTGAAGTCGTCAGCCCACGATGAAGTTCCCTGAGAAAATCCACCAAACTCTGTTCCACCCCCATGGACCCCAACTCCACCCAGAGCTTGTCCCTGTTAACCTCATCAAAGGCGGAGCTGAGGTTCATGAAAGCAAGATAGAGGAACCCCTTTTGACCATATTGGGTATCAGACAGGATGTTGTGTTACACGGCTCGCTGGGTTAATCTCTTCAGTATGACCCTGCCAATGATATTGACTTCACCATCAATTAAAGAGATGGGCCTGTAACAGGAAGTGTTATTCCTTTCCCCCTCTTGAACATGGGTACAATAATGGAGTGGCGCCATGACTCAGGTAGGGAGCTACCAATAGCGGCATTAATGTGCAAAGAAAGGAGTGTGGTCCAGAGATCCACGAATGATTAGAACAGGTTCCTAGGTAGCCTATTTGCCCCAGGGGCCTCTCCTGCTGGCAGGGATCCAATGACATCACTAATCTCCTCCCACTGTAGAGTCATTTTGGTGCCCGGAGTCTGGGACAAAAGTGAAGAGACTGAGTCCTTTCCCTGGTATAGGGCTGAAAAGTGGTCTTCCCAAGCCTGGGCATGGACTAGAGCAGCTTGATCCACCCCTGGATGCCCCTTTGAAAAATGGATGATTAACCACCTTCCAGAACAAGGTTCTATTCTTTTGTGTGCGGGCACAAAGAAGATCCTCTCAGTGGTCATTCTGTAATTCCAGCTTCCTATGTTTTACTGCATCTCTATAAATAGCCCCACACTCTGTTACCTCCCTCCTATCACGAGGTTTTTTTTTAGCATAAAGTACCTTGCATACCTTAGCACAATTATTATAGAACCATCAACATAAAACCTGGGGCCCAGATATTGCGGGTTTTCGAAGGGCAGTATTATTGTAGGTACATATCTTGTCATACGCTAATAAAATAGTTTCATGAGAGGCCTCTGCATTCAGACATGCCTAAATCTCTGCGAAACAAGATGAAACTAACTTAGCGATACAAATCTCAGGGATCATTTTGTTCCACTTCAATCTATGCCCCTGATAAATTGTTTTAACTTAGGGTTTTAAGCAGGTGATAGATTCTGGCTGCTCTATATCTCAGTGAAAGCTGGCAAAAAGAGGGTTATGGTCGCTGGAAAGATTCTATTCCACTGAGAATGAAATAAGGGAGGAAAATAAACTCACAGAGGCATACATATAGTCAATAAAGGATCCACCTACAGGACCCTTCAAAGTAGGGGCATTATTACCTAAAAACAGGCTCTCTAGACTCATGAGGTTAACCAGATTGTATTTGCCAGACAGCTCACTCATCGGACCACCCTGTGAATTATGTTTAAGATGAACTTGGTCATGAAGCCACTCCTCACCTTCCTCATAAAGATAACAACCTCTACAAGGGTGAAGATTAAAATCACCTAGAATCAAAAAAGCTGTATATTTGCCAACGCAAGTGGGACAAAAGAAATGTAGGAAAGTGCTACATGAAGTCAACACATCTTCAGACACCTTCCCATGGATTACTTGTAGATATTGATACACAGGATCCTTTATTATTCTTATAGGAGAGAAGAACCCCTAGTATTATGGGAAGAGGTCCCCACGATCTTTTTCATTTTATAGGCCAGGTCAAGTTTGACAAAGGTCACAAGGCCCCACTTGCCCTCCCACTAGGTGATGGTGAGGCATTAATTGCAAAAGAAGCATATCCATCTAGATGAATCCCTATCATCGAATCCCAGGACTCCTAGAAACAGATAATGTCAAAATGGGCAAGTGTCTTTGGCCAGTCGGGCTCAATGAATTTATCCCGCAAATCTTCAATGTTCTAACCCATGACCTGGAGGGCCCTCATTGGAGTTGACCCAGAAGTGGAAACTTTAATATTGTGATCCCGCCCCAGTCAATCTTGTTCATTCTATCCACTTAGGGGTTCATAACGATTGGTCATGGCAAGATTTAACCCAGAGTTCTGAGCATGAACTTTGACAGGGGCCTTAGAGACGTCTGCAGAAGAAACCCCCGGCAAGATGACCCCATGATCACGGGTTTATAAAAGTAACCCAGGGGCAAAATTGTGATGTGACTGGCGGATACTGGGTCAGCGACAGAGTTCGTTAGCATAAATCAATCCCTGAAGCTGTTGCAAAAATTAACTACAATGTAGTCACCCCCAAAGGTTTGGGGGCACTTCCTATCCATCCCAGCCTACATACCATAATTATTCAATCAGACAACATCCAACTAACTTCAGTAGGAACCCTCCCAGCAAGCTAGTGAACCCTTTGCTTTAAAGTTGCTGGTAGTCTTCTTTGTCGTTGATGCAATACAGTCAGAACATTAGCAATAAACAGGACATAAGTAGTGCAGCAGGGGGAGATCCAAAGTAACAGTGGAAAGACACCAAACATGTTGTGTCCCCACTGCCACTTTCTGGGACAGCAAAAGACCCCTTGCTCAGAATTTGGTTCACGTGGGGCTGTCCTGGACCCTTCCTCTAGGACTGCTCATGTTGCACTCCCCATGGTATGACCTTGCGCTATAGCGGGAATAACTAGGGGATTACAAGAAGTGATTCCTCTACCTAATAAAACATCCACTTTGTCTACCCCTGGAGTGGATCCAATAATAGTAAAAGAAAGCTGACTCAGACATTGGGCTGTGTCTGGGAGCAGCACATTCACCTGGGTGAAGTTAGTCAGGGTGTTCAAATGATGAGATAATTCCAATCTATTTACTGAGGGACTCAACTGAGCTTGACAAAGAGCCCACCCTGTCTTCCAACCCATCGAATCTAAGAATTAGTTTTTCAAGGGACAATATTATTTTCGATTCCATGGCACTAGGGACATTCTGGTTGCACACTCATTTAAGGCGGCCACTTGCTCCCTTTTCACTTTCCTCAAGTAGTCTGTATTTGAGTGGGAAGACAGCTGGGACTCTCCTGTTTTACTTTTACCTTTGGGTCTGGCCCCACCTATAACCACCCTCCCCCGTGCTCCCTGAGAAACCACCTGGGATTGTGTGTCTGGCACAGCAACTAGGGCTACTAAAGCCATTCCGGCTACCTGGCTCCCTCTGCTGGAGGATTCCTGGCTGGTGCATGCCGTGACAGTTCTTTGAACCCAATTTCGGCCAATGTGTCCAGGCCCTGTCTTGAATTGGTTAATTGATCATCTACATATGAAATCTCTTTGGTAAATGCACCCACTGTGTTGTTTAGAAAAGATAGGATCAAGCTGCCAGTTCTAAGGGGTTCCGCTTTCATTTTCCCCATTGTGCAAATACTATTAGGGCTGCCAACTACTATTCTAACGCCAGAGCAGATTAAACATTAATAGCTTGGTCCATTGGGTACTAAGCCCAGAAGAAAAAAATAAATCCCTGTGCACACCCAAATTGGTAGAATCACAGTAACTTGTCGAGATAGGAAAGGTTTTAGATGGGGTCCAATTTGATGAGGAACCTAAGTGATCAATTATGTAATTTGAGATGTCATCAATGATGTCATAAATAATGTTATGGAACATTTATTGATTGATGTCATATGTGAGGTCATAAGAAGTGCATGGCGGGGCGCGAGTTATAGTTAGCTCTGCTAACTATAACTGATGAAATTCTTTGTTTTCTTTAGCTCAAAACATTCCTGTTCACACTGACAAATTCCCTTAACCAGAACGTTACTTTAACCTTTGTTTTTTTCACTGAATTTCTAAAGTTTTTAAAAAACAAAAACAGATATCTTTATTACACCTAACTATAATGTTACTTTAAACTTTGTTTTTTTCAGTGAATTTCTAGGGATAAAGTAAATTAATTGTTTTGTGAGTGTATGTGTTTTGACATGTTTTTAGTATAATAATGTTTTTTTTTTTAACAAAACAGGATATAGTTCACAGTTTACTAAATCTTTTTGATATTTTGTAAGTATTAAACATAAATATTCAATATAAATTGTTAATTTGCTCAGTTATTGCAACTCTGCTATCAAGACATGTCGCCAGCAATGTTTTTGAGGTGTTGTTACTCTCGCAATGACAGGTGTGCGTTGTAGGGTGTGTAGAGGGACTGGTTTCTCTGCTGAGACCTTTCTATGTAATGATGGGTGTGCGTTGTAGGGTGTGGAGAGGGTCTGGCCTCTCCTTTCAGCCACTCTCTTAGAGGATGGGTGACAGGGTCGGATTGGCTGTAGCGGGCACCAGGCATTTCCCCGGTGGGCGGCTAGGGTGGGGGCCAGTTTTGTGCCCCTGGGGAGCTGTTTTCGTTACTAGGGGCTGACAATATCGTCCTCTAGTAACAAAATTGGTTGAAACAGGCCCAAGTAAACAGCTCAGCTGCATCCTCCTCTTCCTCCCCAGGGGGGCTGGTCGAGCAGTTTGCCAGGGCTGGTTTCGGTTCCCAGTCCCGCCCTGATGTGTGTGCATACTAGGACGTGGGGAGGACCTGTCCTCTACTTTCCGACCTCTCTCTCAGATGATGGGTGTGTGTATTGGGTGTGTGGAGGGACTGGCCTCTGCTGAAATCTCTCTCTGCAATGATAAGTTTGAGTAGGAGGGTGTGGGGAGGGACTGGGCTCTCCTTACAGAATTCTGTCTCAGATGACAGGTGTGCATAGTAGGGTGTAGGGAGGGACTGCCCTCTCCTTTCTGACCTCTCTCTCAGATGACAGGTGTGCATAGTAGGTTGTGTTGAGAGACTGGCCGCTCTGATGTGACCTCTCTGTAATGATGGTTGTTCATAACAGTGTGTGGGGAAAGACTGGGCTCTCCTTTCAGACATCTATCTCAGATGATGGGTGAGCATAGCGCAGGAGCAATATAAAGATGCTGGCTCCCACATGCACCCACTATGGTGCTGGCTGGGGAGCCGGCCGGGGCCATGGAGGACCTGTTACTCCCTCCTATGGCCCGACAAACTCAGGAATGTGGGTGTCCCAGGTGAGCACCCACTGAAAATGAAAAAAACTGTCTGGGTCCAACCACAATGTGGCTGGGGAGCCAGCTACGTCCATGGGGGTCTTGGTGCATTCACCAACAACAGAAAAAGGGCCAGCTCCTGAACGATATATGGAAAACTCATTGAGTAGGGTGTTTAATATGTATACAATTGTTCAGAGAAAGCCAATGTAGTGAATGCCAATTCCAAAACAAATGCCAACTACGGACAGCATTTTATCTGTATCAAACTCCTGAGACACACCT
Source organism: Triturus cristatus (assembly GCF_964204655.1). Taxonomy (NCBI): domain Eukaryota; kingdom Metazoa; phylum Chordata; class Amphibia; order Caudata; family Salamandridae; genus Triturus; species Triturus cristatus. The sequence goes on from NC_140580.1 coordinate 155,967,987, forward strand.
AACTTACATTAAGAAATAAAGTTGACATCAGTAGTGTACATTCTATACAACAGCTGTAAGAAAATACACTATTTGCTAAAAAAAACAAGATCTGAAGGTGCTAAAGATCATACTACCTACACCCTTCATACTGTGGAGACGAAGACTCTTTGTCCTGTTGGAAACTTTTTAAGCAGAACCAAAAAGTTGTGTGGAGCATAATGAATACAAGTGTACCATCGCTTGCACACAGAGTAGCTCTTGAATGCGAACATTTAGAATGCGTTCAGTACCTATAGCTATGGTGCATTAGGAGCACATGAGTTGTGTAAACACTTACACCCATTAGCTGGACACAGGCTGTACAAAGTTAGGTAGAAAAGTGGTATGGTAGATACCCGCCACTATCTAAACTGTAAAACAATCTAGCACACACTCAATGGATGATGTCATAAATAATGTAATTTAAGAAGTCATCAGTGATGTCATACATGATGTCACAGAACATGTCATGAGTGAGGTCATATGTGAGGTCATAAGCAGTGCAAGGCTACAGTGCAAGTTATAGTCAACACTGCTAATTATAACTGGTGAATTTCTGTTTTTTTTTCCAAATGTCAATGTTGTGACATATTCACCTAACTATAATGTTACTTTAACCTTTGGTTCTTTCATTGAGTTGTTAGGTTTTTATTTATTGTAAATTGATGCTTAATTAGCATATATAAATGCCAACCCCTGCCGAGCATGACCTTCAAAAGAACCTCCTAATCCCCATAAAAAATAAATTCAGCCCTGGGGGGTGGGTCCCTGGGGCCTCTAATGGCTCGGGGAGGTGGGTCGCACGACCCCCACCCCATATAAATAGTTTTTGGTTTGGGGGTGGGCTCCCTGGGACTTACAATAAAAAAAGCAGCCCTGCCACCATTTTTCTTTTTATCCCACAAGGATCATGCGGGATTCCAGCATTTTTTGACATTTATTTTTCTTTTTGACCCGGGAGGAGGTCCCTCTGTGTCCCCCACATAGGACCTAGGGGTTCAGTGTATCCCATTCCATACCCTGGCCCCATACATCTTTTGTTTTTTTACAACTTCAGGACAGAGGACTGTAATGGCTGCCAGCAACATTTCTCAAATATTGCTGGCAGCCAATCAGAGTGCTTGCTCTCGCTGGAGTCTGACTCCCTTGGGAGCGAGATGGCCCAAGGGAAATAAAGCTCCCTGGGCCAATCAGAATGATCTATTTATAAAGTGATGCTCCCACTAGAGTCTCAGACTTTCTGAGCCCAACTGCCAAAATGGACAATTTGTTTTACCCTTAATTTCAAGAAAACTACTGAACAGTTGCACACCAAATCACAAAAAGCACAATCGGAGCCTAATTAAATGTCCCTGTAACCTCTGTTTTTTAAGGGAAATTCTAAGTTTAAAAAAAATGCTAATTCATAACTATAACGTCCTAGCAAGCTTGGGCTTTTTTCAGGGAATTTCTTAGATTCTTGAAGAAGCAGTCATGTTTACGGAATGATGGAGAAAAGGGGCTATGCCTCCCACCAGCTCTCAGGAGTCCCGCTGTGTAGGATTTACAGGAGGTACCAGGAGGGCTTCTTGGCCTCCAAAGTCCCTCAGGAGTAATGTGGACTTCATCCGCTAACCGCCAGTGCACCAGGAAGTGCGTTTTCAGAGTTGTGGAGAAAGGGGGCATGGCCTCTGAATACCTCTTAGCAATCCAGCTGTGTGGGACTTACTCGAGGTAATAGGAGGGGTAGTCCCCGGGGCTGGGCGGTTGTTGCACGGCCCCCTGCATTTATGCTGAAAAAATCCCCGGGGGTCCATGTGGCCCCCCCCATTATTGAAAGTTAAAGCCCCATGGCAGGTGGTGGTCCCGGGGGCTGCCCGGCTCTCTGCATTTATTTTGAAGAAAGCCCCGGGGCTGTGGTGGCCACGTTTATTTGGTTGCTCCGGGATACGCTGTGTCCCTATAGCAGGCTCTGCGCTCAGCATGCAAATACAACAAAAAAACACCCGCCATTGTCCCCATTGTCAATAACAAAAATAGTGCTCACCCAATAGATAAAGCAGACTGTGTAAAGAGCCAAGTAAAAGGTCCAGTCCTTGTGGGCGGAAACAAATAGAGACAAGTCGGTACCAAGGAGGGACTAACGAGCCTCATAATGAATCGGAAACCAGCATTTACGAAGGACAATGGCACAAGCCAATAAAAATATGGGCGGAGAGTGGGCGGGGCTTCCACGGCATACTCTATTACAGCATGCCTCCCAGAGCGAGCAGTGCTTGCGCGCTGCCGCTAGGCTCGACCTAAAAATGAATTATTTTCTTAAGTCCTCCTGTCCTAACTGAATAGCCCATAGGCGTGCACATTTTGTGCATAAAAAGTAAAATCTAGCTGCAAGTACCAAAGAACGAAACATACAGACAGAAATGTTTACGCCTTGCACGGACCACCTCTACAAAATAGTGTTGCAAGAAACATAAACTGACAGTTAATTTCCAACTGAAAGTGTTTCGTAAGTGCTTTACAGAAAATATAATTCCCACAGGTGAGGAAAAGAATCGTTGGAAGCAGATTATGGAATAAAGCGTGCAGAACTTCGCCTTTCTATAAACTCCAAGTTACATACTACATTTCTGCCAAATATCGTTCTTTTGCAAATAACGGGGATTCAGTGAAGCTGGCATAACGTTCAATTTGACAGGGGCTCCCAAGTGTTCGGCATACGGGGACGCCAGAGAGTTTCCACTTTTCCAAATGGTGTTTTAGGTTTATTGTGTGAATTTGTCACATCTGCTTTCATGTTTCAAAGGCCGTACAATGTTTGAAATTAGATACTGAAAAAACACCATTGTGATACAGTTCATTCAAAGTTCATTTCTATCCTGAACAAGACTTTTTCTTTTCCTCATTACAAATTCATAGGCTGACGGCATCAGGCCTGACATGAATGTGTTACTGCAAGCAATCATGAGCAGACACACGTTTGCCAATGTCATGTGTTGGCATATTAACCCCTTCAGTGCCCATGACGAGCTGGACTCGTCATGGGCTGCGGTGGCGCTGTGCCCATGACGAGTCCAGCTCGTCATGAACTCCGCCCGCTAATGTTAAGCGCGGCACTGGGCGGGGAAAGGGGCGGGCATGCAAGGGGTTAAACCTAGGCTTATTTACTTTGCCAAGGCGTACTTAAATGTGGCAACATATGAGGGGAAAAAGATACATTGGAAACCACAGAGGCAAATTCACCAAAACGCCAAGAGAAGCTTTGGTCATCCTCATAAGACATCCCCTGACAGGTTAATCAGGTTTGACCCCTACAGCTGCTCTCCGACTGCTGCTGATGAGCTAGTATAAGGCAAAGAGTGAAAGCTAAGTTAAGTAGACATGGTTTTAGAACCCTGCTTATCTTCTGTTTTTGTTGCTGCCATCATAATCCCAGAGCCCTGACATAGAAAGCTTGGTGGCAAGGATATCAAAGTGTAAGGCAGGGCTGCCAGCTGCTACGGCTGGCTTCCTCTTTTAAAATTCTGTGTCTGAAACGCGATTTACAGTCAAGCATTTCAATTCCAAAACATGGAGGACGCTGGAGAGCACCAGATCATGGATTCTAGTCCCTTTAGGGATGAGGGGGAGGATGCTGCAGCGCATATCATTGCATTCCAGCTTTTGAGATGATGGTAAGGCCGGGCTTTAAGTGGGCCGGGTCTCACCGGTGCCGAGCACCGGCAGTTTTTTAAAGGGGGCCTCCAAACGGGTCTCTGTCGGGCTCTGTTTTGTGCCCTGGCACATACCGTCCGCTTTTTCTGGACTACAGGGACAGCAGCACACCGATGTGCGCTGCTCACACTGCTCACCTCTCACTAGTGGAGAAGTTACGGCATGACGTCATGCCAGGTGAGCGTTGTAGGGTAAGGGAAATCTTTTAAAGAGAGTTATTTTCTCTGTGGATTTCCTTTCTCTTTTTGAAACTCAGGAACAGAAACATTGTCATGGTGTCAGCAGGCTTTAAGTGGAAGCTTAAACGAAATTTATGACTGACTTTTAAACAGCACAGATCATTCAGGGCAGAATAACTTTGGAGGAGGTGCCCCTACAACAGGTAGACACATTCACCTGGAGAAACAAATGAGATGGAGGCCCCACATTGATAATATGGCATTGAAACATTGCAAGCTAGACGGTGCCCTAAACAATGAATTTAAAACATCTCTGACGAAGCCAATCAGCCCAGTGCTGGAGATTTATAATGCGAAAGTTGTGAGCTTGGTGCGATATGGGGTGGTAATATGGGGCTTTGAGAATCCATCGCAGCTGCAGCAGCAGAAAATATGTTCCTCAGAATGATCACCAGCCTTCCACATGATACCCATGCTGAATGATCTAGGTAGGAAAGCACTGGTAGACACAGCCAAGTTACACCCTATTTTATATTGGCGTAGAATCTGGTGTACCCCAGAATTGGCCATTTTTGCTGAGGGTCTCAGGGATGTCGTTGAGGCAGACCACTTTCACAAAATCAGTTGACTATGTGATATTAAAGGGGCTCTGGTCAGCATGTTCCTGCCAAATCTGTGGGAAATGTACTTTAACACCCAGTTCCCATCACGAGAAATAATCAAGGAAAGATATTGGGAAATGTTTCGACAAAACTTCATAAGTGAATTCACAACACTGACGGGGAGATTTTTAACATTTAACTGGGACGCAATCTTAAAATCCTTTGAGCGCAAACTGTATTTCCAATTTAGAGTGGGCTCCCTTCCATTAAAATCTTTTACTGTTAAATGGGCCATATTGGTTGACAACAAATTCCCAACCTGCACAGACCAGGTAGGAACCTATCCCCATGTGCCATTTGTCTGCCCCGCCTATGCAGGCCCCCGCAAAGTATGGCTTGCACAGACTTGTGAGAGCCTGGGCGCCAGACAAGGTAGCTTTGCACTGAGAATTCTGCGGACGGATCCATCACCCTGCTATGAAATTCCTGTAGCCAAATTCTTGAGATGGATGTGGTCTATAAGATACAACGATTAACTGAAAATCACTGAAATTGGAACGTCGTCCACTCTCAGATGTGTTACCAGCACGCTACCCTCGAGATCTGGCTTTGCCCAATGATTTTAATGTTCTTATTCACCCGTGACTATCCTTGCTGTTGTTTTCTTGTCTTGAATTTGTTTTCTAACACGAGGATGAACTGATTTATATGATTATTTGCACATGGTCTTACGATTTTTTAACCTACTGTTTTATCTTTTATACTAAATGTTATGAAAAGATTGCTTTTACGACATGCATTTTGGAAATAAAGCTAATTCAATCATTTCATAACTGATTCTGGACCACCCCCAAACCCCTCCTCCTCTGTAGGGGCTGCCAATGACCTGCATTTGCTTAATTTCCTGACCACTTCTCCCTTACCTGAGCCGGTACCGTGCCTATTTCCCCAGCGGTGGCATTTTTACCTTTATTTGCACCCGCCCTTTGTGTTCTACTACTGACACTTTTGTAGGATCAGAAAGCAATCCACTGAAAGTGGGGAGAGCTTTGAAACTTGAAAACCTCTTGCACAGTAGAGTGATGAAAGACTAAGATTCAGTAAGGAAACCATGTCTCCTTGCTCCCACACACTGCACTTCTTTATTAGGACATCAGGTTAAGTCCTCAAACCTCACTTGTAGTCACAGCTATATATGTAATTAATTTGTCACTGTTTCTTACCAAACAAGCCTGGAAATTTACCACAATATAGCCGAGAAACATCTAAAATGCAAAAGTCTGGTACTTCATCAAATAGTGTGCGCATAATTAATGATAAGTGAAGCACAATGCAGAATCACAATGAAGGGACATATGTGAAATTCCAAAAGTTACAACGAGCTAAGTAAAAAATATATCAGCACAACTGTGAGATAATGCTTTACAGTTAAAATAGACGTTAACTACATGTAATAAATATTTTGAGTGCAATTATATTGTTGCATTTTATAGCATATACATTAACATATGAGCACTCAAATGCCACTGGCTAAAAAATGCAAACCTAGCAAACCTTTCTCCTGTCTTGTACAGGGGCTGTACAAGACAGGAGAAAGGAGGCAGAGCTAATGGTAGGGGTGAGAAGTCACCATCTCTGGGGAAGGATTCACGAGAAAGGTGACGTTTCAGTTTTTTAATGAATTGTTTCTTTCCGAATTGATGTCACAGCTCCTCTGATGGCATTGACCTCCAGATATTGTTGCATCATCAGCTAGGTAAACAGGAGTTGCGGGCCTTGTAAGATATTCAGCTGTTCTTGAAGATGATATAGGCTTTCAGGAGTACCCGTTGCAGATCCATTAGGACTAATATGACATGGTAGGATTTCTTGATCCCCTTGATTTGTTGTGCTGCGGAGTGAAGGTTGCCTTTCAGGGGTGCAGGAGGGTCTCTGGGATGCCTTTGAGCAGGGTGAGCAGGGCATTGCCTCCATAAAGGTGGAAGATGAGTAGGGCCTGAACTGTCAATCTGAAATTTTCTCTGGTGTCACAACCCTGTTCAAAAGGCCAACGGGCAAGCAAAAGCTTCTGGGCCCAACCGTTGCGGTTGAGGCCTTTTACTCAGGATGTCCTATAGGCTCTGAGCAACTGGGCCAAGTACTGCTTCAGCAAGTTGGCTATCAGTGGTAACGTGGGTTGAGAAGTCCATGGCTTTGCAGGGAGGAAAGAGGTGTAAGGCAAGCACAGACTCAGAACTCAAAGTACACCCAGAAACCTCCCAATACATGATTGTCCAGTCAAATGCTTACTTTTATGAAAAAGGAGTATTTTTCCACTAATAAAAAGTACAAAAAACACACTGCATTACCTGGGACAGCTCCTGTCCTACTTCCCAGGCTATGGAAAATGGTTATTCCCCATTCACTTGCGGTGACATCCAAGCTAGGTCCGGTGAGGGAGTTTAAGTTTGAGAAGTTCTACGAGGGCTTTTAGCAAAAGTCCACGTGTCCTTGAACCTAGGAGTGTCAGTCAGAACAAGTTCCCGCAGGGCGCAACAGCCTGATGTCAGTCTTACCAGCCCTGCAGTGAGCAGGACTCTGGAGTCTGCTGCATGAGACTTACATTGTGCTCCTCTGATCATGTGGTTAGTTTTCTTTGATAGGGTGTGGGTTTTGGGTGCTCCTGGACTCAGGTAGGTGAAGCTTAGTTCCAACTTTGTGGATTACAAGCCATTGGAGATCATGACTTTATTCTGTCCGCAGGTGACTGCCCTCTTCCTGGTCTATGCCCCCAATGTGGAGAGGGTCCTTACAGTGCATTCAGGTCAACAGCTCTTAATCTTCTCTGGGATCCCCTCCGGACATATGTGGATCACTTCGCTAAATCACAGCCCTCACCAGGTCCCAGTACTACCTAGGGTAATGGACCTCCCATTGCAGAAGTGTGTCACCAGAATATTGACCCATCCTCTCAGCAGTGACCCTTTCTCTCAGCAGTGGCCTCCTCCTAGCATCCAGGGCTCACACTTCTCACACGGGCTAGCATACAGATTGGTACGTGGTCCAGTCCTCTCTGCTGCGCCCAGTCTGTCATACATAGGTCATACAGCACACAGACACACAGATGACCCAATGGGCATACTTTGCTCAACAAACCAGAATCTCACACTCTGCACCCAGGATCCTCTCAATAGGACCCCTACTGGACCTTGCTGCATGCAGGCAATCTCCTTCTCCTCACAGGGCCCACTGGTCATGGATCAGGCAGAAGTTCCTCGTGAGTGGTTTTTAATCTCTTGGGGGATGTACCCTCACCCACATCGAGGACTGGTGGACCCTTAGTCCCCAATCCTGGGCATAACAGGTAGAACTCATTCCAAGCATTTCTACACTGACGTACAGCTCCAGTTTGACAATTTCGGAGTCTCAAGTTCCCCTTGTTATAATCCATTTTCAGACAAAATTGTAATTTAGTGTCTCTGTCTTTAAAGTTTGTGCTCGGGGTGTGCCAACTTTGAAGTGCCCCCTCCTTTTTGTGCTCTTCCTCCAGAGATCAGGATATAACAGCAGGACAGTCTCCAATCTTCATAGCTCCAAATACTGGCCATGGAAGTGGCTATAGGTTCAGACATAGACGTCAGTGATATGTGCATCAGAAGGTTACCAAAGGGCCCCAATCCTACTCTTTATGATTCTCTTATCAACCCCTTCTTCTTACTCAGATGTACCCAGGCCCCTTTGACCAGAGACCACTTTCAGAATCAAAGAGCTCCTATTGATGGGTAACAAAGTCTCTTCCTTCCTTCAAAAAGTGTCCAACACAGCTCGCAGTAGTGTAGCAATCCACAAATCTGTCTAAGGGAAGCTCTATCTCTCTCTGCTCCTCCAGCAATCCCTGGGCCTCTCAAAATGGAACGCAGTGTCGTCCATGTGTTGTGTCCATTGCAAGCACACACAAAACCACACATGCATAACCTTCAAAGTATTGTACCCTGTCATGGGCATCCATACATCCCAGCACACTCATGCAAGTTTTCATGATATGGATCAATGTTGGGAAGTTAACGGTATAGAAAACTGCAAAGAGCTCAGCAGGACCAGAAGGCATTTGTCAGTTTTGTCACTGAAGGACAGGGTGTCATCCACTACTTGGAGCCCGGCTGTGCACTGTGGTCTGAACTCTGATTCATAGCTTTGAAGTAGGTTCATAAAATACACACTCATGTTGAACATTTTTAATATAGTTCTGGGATACTCACTTCAAATGTGCATTGTCAATTTTGTTGTGGGCACTTAAATATATGTTTTTGCTATTTACAGTGTAAATAGACTTACATGTTCCCAATGTAACCAAGAGCCTTGAGGAAGACCATTGCACGTTTCACCAGGGTGAAACATGTATTGTCTGTTGGAAGGATTGAATTGTTTTGTGAAAGACCAATTAATTACATAATATATAGTCAGGAATTGCTGTATCTAAATTAACGTTATGCTATGTGAAATTATAAAGAAGTAGAAAAAAAAATAGAACATTTAGAATAAATGAAAAATAAATTCACATCAGATTTTGGGAAATACTTGAATGTGTTAAGAAGTAACAGAAAATATCCTCAACGAACAAAAAACATTGCAAAGAAATCAAAATGAACATGGGATTGACCATGATGATACTAGAAAGAAGTGATCTAAGAAACTAAGGATAACCTACATTTAACTTAATTGCAAGAGTGTCTGCCCATTCATACAAATGTGTTAATACATGACCCACCAGTAAAACAAGAAAGGCAGCTTTTGACACATCACACTATTCAGTAGTCTTTTGAAAATGAGGGCAAGCACACAGAGAACATTGTATGATCAATCACTGCTCCAACATGGCAGAACTGATAAACCTCAAAACTAGAATGGATTATTACACCTCTACTCGTCGAAAGAAAACATCTTTGACATATAGCTGTACATTTTGAATCTTTGCAAGTGCGCCCACAAAGCAAGTATGGATCTGTAATGATTATAGAGACTAGATGTTGTTAGAGTATCTTCACCCAATGTCGTCTTGGTACTGCTGCTATAGTTACACTATTGCAGACAGTGGAATTACAAAACCATCACAATAGGCCTCAGGAGTACACTAGATTGCAACAAAATACTTTAATACAAAGCAAAACAGTGCTCTTTTTGGCTCCGGCTCCAAAATCGCTTCTCCAGAAAGGCGTATTCTCTAGCCACACTCTATTATACACAGTGCGAGAGACTGCAGCAGAAACTAAAGGCTATTGTTAACTTCGTGAATATAACATCATATAAATCATACATCATTTGCATGTTCTTTTTGACTTGGTGCCCAAAAGTCCGACACAAAATAAAAAAGACAAAAACGCTTATGAGAGTAATATTTAAATGAAACGCAGATTACAGTTTGTCCTCCGATGAGCAAATTAAGTTAGATTGTTTTGTTTAAAATATAATTAGACAAAAGAGACGAAATTAAGTTTCGAATTTATGTTGTTAACCAAGGGAGTATTGCCAGACATACTTTTTCATTCAACTTGAAACCCATTTAAGTAAAGCAGAAACATGAAACTTTAAGGCACTGTTCAGAACATTGCTGCAAGGCTCCATGCAGCCAAAGCAAACAAGACTGCTACTTTACTGCCAGTTAAACGTGGACATCATAGGGTTTGTTTGCTCGAGGCCCTGCTCTTTCCAAGACCCAGTGCTGCTGCAGCAAAATGCCTTTATGTGCCACAAAGGAAGGCTCTACGAAAGCTTTTACAAGCCTGCAACTAGCCCATTCACTATTACATATTGCGTGCAATGCAGGAGAATATATGGTGCTGTCCTAAAAGCAGCACAACTATGTGAAAATATTCCGAAAAAGAAGTTGATTAGTTCATAACTCGGTTTCATCACTTCTTGAGCCACTTGTTCATCTTTGTTTGTAAGCTTTCAATATATAAAATTAGCAGACGTCGCTCTGTATAATGCAACTTATTATTTACAGTGCTTTATGTGGGTAGGGGCTTGAACCTAGAGGGATATTTGTTCTCTGGAACTCTCAGTGAAGGGTTGTACCTCAGGGATTGTGCCATGCTCAGCTAAATATATGTTGCTGTGGTTTAGGACACAAAATAGGCTTAGATTGCCACTAATTGAGAGTTCATTCCACCAGACCTGATTAATTTAGACTGCTGTGTGGAACCCAAGCCGTCTTTTGTTCCTTTAATCCACTATTCCTACTTGGTGGATTGTGAAGCACTGGACAGCATCACACCATTGTAGTGCAGGCTTACTCCTGCAACTCGAACGAGCTAAGATACCTCAGCAAGCATGTGTTTTCTAGCTTGCTTTCCCTGTTGGTACCTTCTATAAGGTGCAGAGGTTGAACGAGCAGCAGCTCACAGTGTGAGTGGAGAAGACTGCTGTACATCTTAGTAAAACCACATAGGAGGAAACTCGTCCCCCGGGAGGGGCCCAGAGCAAGGACCACACCAAGGAGAAACCTATGACTGTGACCATTTGTATGGTCAGAGATTGCATCTTTCTGTGGACATATTTACTGCAAGATCACATTATCAACCACCATTTAACAAACGTTTATAGCAGAAAGTAATATCAGTGCATAACATAAAATGTCCTAACTGTTTTAACCGGTAATTGGTGGACTAAACAGGTTTTACACACCTTTAATCCAGCCTTTCATAAAAACCAAGGGGCCCTGTCAGAATCAAGAAGAACACTCATCTCCCCCACCAAGGAGCAAGGTCCGCTCAGATGATCAGAATAACCAAGCCAGTTGTCCCTTCAGTAACCCCTGACACTCTTCTGAGAGATGTGCCAGGGTAATCGTATCCTAGCTTGGTACACTGGCACAAGACCCCCCCCCCCCACCCGAGGGGCCATAGGAGAGGACAGACAGTAACAGAGGGTGAGAAACAGCCACATAGGCCCTCATGTTCAGTTCCTTGTCATTAATCAAACTCCATGCTTGTGGTACAAGTTAATAACCAATTATATGGAATTGTTGATGCGAGATGCTAAGTTGTCTAATATTATCAATCCCATCCATGAGTCCACGCCACCACAGTCCGACCATGAGTCACTTTCCATTCAACCTCCTCCCAGTCGAAGCTACTTAACCGTACTCTAAAGTAAAACAGGGAAGCCACAAACATCTGGTTGTCTGCCTGTGAAATGTGCACTGCATGTGCATATAAAAACACTGCCACTCAGACAACCACTCAGATGACTGGTGTGGGAAAGAAGACCAACCCCTCCAAACACTTGTGAGGTTTGCATGTGACCACACAATGAAAGCCCCATGGAATTTCTGTACAAACAAGGTGTGTCTGCTATCGAGAGGATCTCTGTCCCCTCTTTGCCATGCGGGAGGGTGCTACCTGCATGGGAAGGACAGCGTCGCTGACCAAACAGCCGCTTCGTATTTCACTAATACACCGCCATTGGGCAGCAGAAGTTCACTGTTGCCCTGGGCACAGCGCATTATTTGGAATAGGGCGCACTATCCCTGTTTGCACCTAGCACACCTGTTTAAAGACGCACCATGGCTCAAACAGGAACAGTGAGCCGCTACATAATACGGGCCCTGATGTCTTTCAAGACCTCTTCAAACCCACAGCACTGAGAGACTGTTCTGTTTGAATGTATAGACTTTAAACGCACAAAATATAATTATCTATTTTTCATCATCCCGATAAAAAGGAGGCAATTCTCAGAGCAGAGACTGATAACAGCATTGGATAATTATTCAAAAGAGACAATTTTGAAAGTTTATACAAACAAAATTAAGGTCTTAGCATTCGGTAAAAAGAATTGCTTATTGTCAATCATTGCATTGAAAAAGTGAACACATTTTTTATTTTGGTATGAATTGTACTACCAAAGCAAGCTGGTGCATTTGTACAGCCGGTTAACTAGTCCAGAGACAAAAGTCCCCTTTCCATGTTTTTACCTAGTGATTTACATTCTAACTTCTGTGGACCCCCAGTGAACAATTACTGGAATCTGGGAAACCAATTACATTTTCAGTTTTACATCTTTATCAATACTTTATTAATATGCAAATATTCTTTAGCTTTCTAAACAGTCACGCATGTCCTGAGCATGTGTCACGGACCATGAGGGTCTATGGGCCACAGGTCTAGAGACTGATCTAAACCACGTCCGGCATACAGAATCCCCCTCCATTTGCCTATGGTGCTGTGAGTAGAATAACAGAAGTGGGGATTTTACATTCTTGTTTTTCAATGGGTAAATTGACCTGAGTATGTCTAGATCCTGATATGCAGTGTTTTGGAGAATTATCTATGCAACAATAAATATACCAGAACCCAGCAACATAAGTAAAAACATTGGGACACATGTTCAAAGCTTTTTGCTTGTCGCAAATGGCCAGTAGTTTGTAAATGCAAGAAGGCCTTTTCACATGTTGCAACCCTATTTTGTAGTTCGGTAACCTATTCCCGAATTACAAAATGGGTTAGCGATTTAGTATTAGGAAGGGGGCGTGTTAAGGGCGTCCCTTTCTAATAGCGACTTGTAAGGGTCTGTATGAATGTTTTGTGATGGAATTTGGTTGCAAAACACTCACACTTTACCACTAACTTCAAGTTGGTGGTAACCTATCCACAAATGGGAAGGGGTTCCAAAGGACCTCTTTTCAGTGCTAAATTTGAGCCAGAGCTTTCCTGTGCTGAGCACCGGCCCCTGATTGGTTTCCGGTGCTCGGCACCGGCACCTAATCGTCAACACCACACTTAGGGCAGTCTGCCACAAGGTGGCACTGCTCATGTAATTTACAGATGAGCAGTATTAAAGTTGTTTAGGAAAACAATATACATTTAAAAATTACCAATACCTGCCTCCTCAGCCATTAACTTTAGCTTTGGCTACCTGGAATAATCTGAACTGTCGCATTTACATGCCAGAGAGATGGTTAGTAGTTGTTTGGGCGGCGTTGACAGGGGTGATGGGTGGTGCAAGCTGCAGTGGCCTCCTGGTCAGAGCCCTGGGCACTTAACATTTTACAAATGAAGCACTGCCTCTTTCCCTTTGTGAATGCTTTCAAAAACACGGACCACTGTCTTCTCTTCAAAAACTAAAAGAAAACTTTTATTTTTTTCTTTTGAAACGCATTCTGTTTTCCTTAAAGGAAAACGGGCTCCATAAAAAAAAGGTGCTTTATTTAAAAGCAAACACAGATATGGTGATCTGTTGTCCCCAGCAGACCACCATCCCAGTGTTATTTAGTGGTTCCCAAATGGGTTGTAAATTGCCACCTATCTCATGAATATTAATAAGGTAGCTCAATTGCAACTCACTGGGAATTGCAAACAGTGTTATACACACTGTAGAACGTAGTTGTTTCCGATTTCCTAACAATGAATCACAAAATTTCACTATTAGGATATCGCAAAAAGACATCTTTGTACATGTGACACATTGTCTTTAATAGGGCTTCTAAAGCACCCAGTAATCTATAGGCATTGTTTGGGAATAGCAGATACATTTCCAAATAGAAAATCAGTTAAAACAAATATGACATAATGCGCATTGAAATAAATAATAAATAATTCATGTGTAATGAACATCCGCTTGAGGGGGCAGGACTCACAGCGTTAGGAGCCCAGAAGCAAGGTTCAGGGTGGTTGGAGCCTTTTCTGTCCCTTAGGCTCTGATCAGAAGGCCAGCCAACTAGCCCGTGGAGTCACTCGGGCAGCCCTTTGATCAATATGCAGGTCCAGTCCGTCTCGCTTAGGCAGCAGAGTAGTAGTCCTTTTTGCAGCGAAGCAACACAGCAGTAATTCTCCCAAATCTTCCATAGGTCCAGGTGTATACTGACGAGTTTTGTCCGGTACTTGGTGCCAGCTTTGAAGTAGGAGAAGTATCTAGAGCTTTCCACCCCCAAAGGTGTTTGGCATTTCCTTCCTCCATTTCCTGGTCCCAGCTTGTTTGAGGGCACAGAAGACAGTGTGAAACTCTTTGTGAGTGAGTCTTTGTGAGTCTTTGTGATGTGCAAGTGTGGTAGGTAACAGAGATGGCCCAACCTGCCAACACCTATTTCCCATTTGTCTCATTGTCTGGGAGCAATACAGAAAGTTCATCTACCATCTACACCTAGTCATGTGAGCCAAGATACAGGTTGCAGGCACCCAATGATTGGGACAAGAAAATCCTAACTTTCTAAAACTTTTACTCCAAAGAGGGGGTTCACACAGCTAGACTGGGCTGGTAAATACAACAGAACAATTTATCAAGCTGACAGTTTACAATGCTGTTTTTACTTCAACAAACTAGGATCAAACTCGAAGATGTCTTGGTCTCCACAATTTATTATGTTACTTATTTAAACCTATTTATTGGAAAACCATTTCATGAGATTTTTGAAAAACAGAGTTGGAAAACACTTCTTATTTAATCATTGAACATAAAGACAAACTAACACAATGATCTAAAACAACAATACAAAATAAAACCAATAAATTGGTTACATAAATTCCAATATTAATCCAGTCAATATTTCCACAGCAACACTCCTCACAGTTTGCGGGAACAAATATTCAAGCTTAAAGGGTTTACTCATTTAGAAGTGATCCCCATTTAGGCTAATCCTATTTCCATACACTTGTTTACTCCAGTGGCAAAGCGTGCCGAGGCGTTTCAAATCCCAATCTGATTCTTTGGATTTTCTTCAGGGCTAAGGCTGGATAGAATCTGCTGAATGTGTACTTTAGAACGCCTTCTCTAAGAAAGATAACAAAAGCACCGCTCATGTTGCTGACCGTCCGGTTTTCTTGTGAGCACTAGAAGGAATCTTTTCAGGGACTCCTTCTTGTGTTTGAAAATTTACAATGACATGCAAAAAATATTTTGTGCACTCTTGAAGAAATCCTCGTGTTACAATTAAAGGAAGACACGTTCTGATTTTTCTTTACAGTTCGTTCAGTCGTTAAGTTATGGCGTGTAGCTCCGGCGTATAGCTCTGACTGGTCCTCTATAAACCGGAGCTTCACGCCATAACTTTTAACGGCTGAATGAACTGTAAGGAAAAATCAGAACGTGTCTTCGTTTAATTGTAACATGAGGATTCCATCAAGAGAGCACAAAAAAATGTATGGTGTAATCGTAAATTTGAAAACACAAGGAGATGTCCCTGAAAACATTCCTTCTAGTGCTCACAAGAAAACCATAAAGTCAGCAACACGAGCGGTGCCTTTGTTATCTTACCAAAAGAAGGCGTTCTAAAGTATACATTAAGCAGATTCTATCCAGTCTTAGCCCTGAAAAAAATCCCAAGAATCAGATTGGGATTTGAGACGCGTCGGCACGCTTTAACACTGAGGAAACAAGTGTATGGAAATAGGATTAGCCCAAATGGGGATCACTTCTAAATGTGTAACCCCTTTAATCTTGAATATTTGTTCCTACCGGTCAGCAACCTCCGGATGTATTATTAATACAACAACAAACTGTGAGGAGTGTTGCTGTGGATATTTTGACTGGTTGAATATTGGAATTTAATTTGTAACCAATTTATTGGTTTTATTTTGAATTGCTGTTTTAGATCATTGTGTTAGTTTGTCTTTATGTTCAATGTTTAAATAAGAAGTGTTTTTCAACTCTGTTTTTAAAAAATCTAATGAAATGGTTTTCCAATAAACAGGTTTAAATAAGTAACATAATCAAATTATGGAGACCAAGACATCTTCAAAATTGGTCCTAGTCTGTTGAAGTAAAAAACAGCATTGTAAACTGTCAGCTAGATAAACTGTTCTGTTGTAACTTTCTATAAATTACAATTCTTCAGCGCCCTAACTCGATACTTTAGATTAAAAGTTATCACTTTTTTAATGTAATAAAATACCCCAATTTTATCCTTTTGGAGAGAGAGGCATTGCAATAGCGAACAAGCATTTGCAATGCAATAGGTCTCGCATTTACGAGAATTTGAGCTATTAGCATTGTACATGAAATTGCCTTTTATTTATGTGTTGTTTTTAAAACAGATAAATAAAAGTCATTGTCATTTACAATGCAAATAGCTTAAACTCAAGCAAATGTGAGACCTACTGCATTGCAAATGCGTTCGGCGCCTGTGCTATAATTGTTTTTAAAAAACCGTTAGGAGAGAGCGTGCCCTGCCTGTAACAGCAGGCAGGCATGCTATTTGAGAAAATAGTGCTCAGAGGCTTTAATTAAAGCCTACCAAGTAACAACACATAAAACGGGGGGGTTTTGCCATGAGAGGTTACAAAATGAGACAAGGCAGTACTAAGGAGGGACTACTAAGCCTCTTGACCAATGAACAGCCACAGTTTACAGTGGACAATGACACAAGCCACTGAAAAATATGGGCGGAGAGTGGGTGGAGCTTCAAGTGCCTACCTGAATACAACACACCTCGCAAAGCAGTGCATGCGCTGCCCAGGCTTGACCTAAAAACAAATTTAAGGGTGTTTCACTAGCAGGACATGTAAATGTTAAAAGTACATGCCCAACGTTTTAAATACACCTCACACTGTCCTAAGGGCTGTTCAAGGCCTACACTAGGAGTGGCTTGTATGTATTAAAAAAGAAGGTTTAGGCCTGGCAAAAGGTTAATGTTGTCAGGTCAACATTGCAGTTTGAAACTGCACACACATGCTGCAAAGACAGGCTTGAGACATGTTTTAAAAGGCTAATTAAGGTGGTGGCACATTTAGTGCTGCAGGCCCTCTAGTAGCATTTAAGTTAGAGGCCCTTGGTTAGATTGTACCACGATACTAGGGACTTAAAAGTATGCCAGATGGGTGGATCCAATGTTGCCATGTTTAAAGGAAAGAGCACAAGCACGTCAGCAGTGGTAAACTTTGCAGAGTCCTAAGGTCAGCAACAATGAAGTCAGCAATAACAGAAGGATTGAAGGGAAACATTTGGAAAAAACCACACCAAGGATGTCAGGTCCAGTGCTGGATTTTGTCATACATTAGAGTATGAGGTGAGAAGGAGGAAAAATGTTGTCAGCATTGGGTTATAACTATAGGGTTGGATGTGCAGCCTCCCAGTGATTGCATATATTTATGCATAGTGTGCAGCCATGTCTCTGAGTCATCTGTGCAACACTGGAAACCGCCATTACAATGCAGGGGCCTTTACCACATTGCCACGCATACACTGTTGCAAACACAAGGAGATGATCGACAGAGCGCTGAAACCTTTCAGACACTCACCCCAGTCACAGAACTGGGCTGAATCCATTATTGTTCTTTAGGTCACTTCACCACCTCAGTTCAGACCCAGCTAGATGCAAATCAGTCTTGACCCTGTGCCTCATGAGAATAGTCCAGCCCAATCTGCCAGGCCAGGTCTTCCCTGAACCGGAAACAAGCATCCTGGGACCGATTTTGTGGTAACACCCCTCATTAGCCAGGCTAGCTTGAATCCAGTGGCAAAGTGACGGGACCCACGTCTGGTCATACCCTACCAACTTAGGGCAAACATAGCAAACACAAGGAGATGATGGACGGAGCGCTGAAACTTTGCAGACACTCATCCTCAGTCACAGATCTGGGTTGAATCCATCATTGTTCTTTAGCTCACTATGCCACTTCAGTTCAGACCCAGCTATATGCAAATCAGTCTTGACCCTGGACCTCATGGGAACAGTCCAGCCCGAACCGCCAAACCAAGGCTTCCCTGAACCAGAAACAAGCATCATAGGACCAGTTTCGGTGGATAACACCCCTCATCATACACTGTTACCATGCATAGCCTTCACCACGCATTTTATTTTACAAAGTATGTGATGAGGGCATATGCTGGTAATTGCACCTGCATGGTAAAGGCTATCAGCGTCATTAGAGGAGCAAAGAGATTCTTCCGCTTCCTCTTGATGACATGTGTGCAGTGCTTTACAAGAGTTGCCTCATCCTGAAAAGGTAAGGAGGATTGTTGATTTTATTTTAAAGGCTCTGGGTGCCAGATTTAGGGTTCGTGGCGAGGGCCGGGTATTTAAAAGGGCTGGAGGGTCGGAGGGGGTTGCACAGGGTTCTAGATTTAGGGTTTAGGGAAGGGTTGGGTATTTTCTAACAGGGAGTGGTCACGCTGGGGGTCTAGATTTAGGGTTGAAGGAAAGCTCAGGAGGTTTTTAACAGGAAGGGGGTCTTGCTGGGGGTCAAGATTTAAGGCTTAGGAAAGGGTTGGGTGATTTTCAACAGGGCGGGGGTTATGCTGGGGTCTTGATTTAGGGTTTATGGTACCGGCTTGAGGACTGAGGGCAGGGGTTAGGGAAAACGTTTAACACACATAGATCTTCACCATACATTCTTTACAACAAAATATGATGTAAAAGCATGCGTGGTAAATGATATACGTGGTAAAGGAATTCGCATTGTAACACATTTGTGGTAAAGCTTTGTTCCATCACACAACCGTGCAACACAGTTGCACCATTCAACCGTGAGAGTTTCCGGAAAGGATATCTTATTTTTTCACATTATTTTGAGCACGTTCACTTTTCTCTCAGGGTCGTGACGAGAGACAAGAAAATAACATCCTACAGGAAAAAACAAAGATGGGCAGGACATCTGCACCTATTTATAGGTGTGCAGCAAAGGGCATATCTGAAAGGATACCTTCAGCACAAAATCTCCTGGCAGCATTAATGTTCACGGAAAACAACTTTTATATGGTAGCTCATCAACTATAAAACAGTATCTACCATTTCATGTACCCTTTCATTGCATGCCCCAATTCGTGGTCAAATTCTGCAAGTTGAGTTGCTTTTCATTGATACTACAGATGATATATAGACAATTATGACAGGCTAGGTTAAAATCATTAATTTAGAAATTATGCAAGGGGGATGTTAGGGAGCTCTAGAAACTGGCAGCTATTTTCTAAGCTGCTCCTTGAAAAGCTCTTTTTTTAATTGCTTAATTGTTTGTCTTTCTCTTTGTTCAAAATCATACTATGTTCCCAAACGATGCTTTTCTGTGTAATAAATGATGTATATATGTTATTCAGCCCAATCATCTGAAATTCTAACTCGATGTTAGCAGTGTTTATGATTTTTAACAGAGAGGAGATGTTCCCGATAGAGAAATGCTGCTGGCCAAACAAAAATATGCATTCCAGCATTGTGTACTTCTGATGGTGGAATAACGTGGACGTTTTTTTCATTAATGGAAAGGAGAGCTTTTTAATCTACAAACAAATGTACGAAATGCAAGCTTGAGTGTAAACCGCTTTATATAAGTATCATACAAACCTCTGATGACCGCTATAAAGTCAGTACGCCAGTCACCTGCCAGTGTGGAACTTGACGGCAAATGACATGTTCATAATCTAAGAACAAATGGAATACACAATTCAGTCCACCCATAGCAGTCTCCAATAAAAGAACTGTAATTCCCTCTCCTTGTAAATGATATTCACATGCCCCAAGAATAGACCACAGTTCCAATAGACTGAGGAACTAGTGTGCAAATGTAAATTTTAGTAATTCCCCATTGAGTGTATCCATTATACTCACAAATTGCGAGTCCCTAAATTTATGTATGCAGATTGGCCGTGGCAGGACAGCAAATCTTTTTGATTCAGTAGCACAAAATAGGAATCTCATGCCTCTTTACAAATGGTCCTGCCCTGGAAACGATTATTTCCACATCTGCTAAAATTATACACCATGGAAATCGAAAATGAATAGCTGTTATAATTATTGCCTATTCTGAATTCACTTCAGCAAAATGGAGATGACGTGGATTGTGTGGAAAAATCAACTTGTGGCAGTATGTTTCAAAATGTTTTCCCTAAGTAAATTTTGGGAGGCTCCCTAATTGATACAGAAAAAAGCAAAATGATGGGCTGTTGTCTTGTTGTCGTACTGCAAGCAGATCTGTAGGTGGAATATGCACGAGGTAGTAGAGGTGTGAGTAGGCACCTGGATAACTAGTTTGCTACTTGCCTGTGACCTCCAGTTCCTGCTTGTTCCAGACTGATCCAGTGACACCACAGCTGCCCGGGTTTCCAACTGAGGTTTTCCCACTTTTCTGTTCTTCCTGCCTTCCCGCCAACAGAAGCCCCGTCCACTCCAGGACCTACTTAATGCAGGCTGCAGCATAACTGCACCAACAGCAAGCCCGTCTATGCCCATTTGTGCCTGGACCATGCCCAATGCCATGACCTGTGGCCTTCCTGCCCCACCGAAGATTGACCATCGCCGAGCTCTACACCCTCGACCCCAGATGCAGCTAAAAACACTGCCACTGTGCCGACCCACACTCCACGGTAGGACTTTTCACCTGCACCCACTGCCACTTCACCTGCCATGGCACACACAGAAGCCCCACCTCAAACACATCACAGACACCACCTGAACAAAACACCAGCTCGCATGTTCCCGTAACATATGCTCTCTATGCAAGCATTCCACTGAATATGGGACTTTATCGCCACCCTTGCACCCGACATCATCTTCCTCACTGAGACCTGCCTCAACTCCACATCCACCCCAGACATTGCCACAGTGATCCCCGAAGGATATAAAATCAATCACCAGGACCGCACCAACAGCCATCATCCACAAAAAGACCATACAATGTACCACCACCACCCTGGAACAGCTCAGCTTCAATCTCCACAAATACGACAAGGCAACCATCAGAAGCACCCTGGCATGCTGCCCCCCAGGCCTGCGCTCCAGTTTCTGCAACACCATAGCAGACTTCTTTGCACCCCTAGACTTACAATCCAAGGGCTACATTTTCCTCAGTGACCTAAATTTCCACACCAATGACCCCAATTACGAAAACACCATACACCTTCTCCACAGTATGAGCAGCCTTGGATTGACCCACATCATCCACAACCATACACACATTACTGGACACACACTTGACCCAATTTTCACCTCCAACAACCGCGTCACATACAGCCATGTCACAGAACTCACAATGACTGATCACTCCATCGTCTACTTCAGCATCTGCAGCCCCCACACCACCACCCCGAAGATGACCAACGCCCGCCACTGGAGGTGAAACAATATCTTAGAGATCAGCTGGGCAAATGTTCTCAGCACCACCAACTCCACTGCCACCACCAACCTCATACAGGAAGTGAAAATCTTCAATGTATGGATCACAAATTGCACAAACAGCATCGTCCCCATCAAGCGCTATATCCAGAGAAAGTCCTCCAAAAAGGCAGGCTGGTAGAACCAAGAACTCAGAACAGTGAATTGAGACAGCAAACAGTTGGAGAGGAGATGGCGCACTAGCAAGGACTCTTCAGACAGGGCAGCTTTCAAGACCTCCCTCAGCCTCTCCCACCGCCTGCTGAGGGCAACAAAGAAGAAGAGTCCTTGACCCACACATCAAAACCAGCCCCAACAACACCAAAGAACTTTTCAACATCGTTAAGGAATTCTCCAACCTGACTGCAAGCAAAAACAACATCACACCCTCAGAGGAGCTGTGCGACAACCTCACCCACTTCTTCCACAGCAAGATCACAACCATATACAAAAACTTCAAACCCACACTTACAAACTTCCTCGACAGACACACCACCAACATAACTGACAGAAACTACACACTGACCATCTGGAACATCCTCTCCACCCAGGACGACACCTACACTTTGATATCCATCCACTCGGGCGATCCCACAGACCCATGCCCGCTCCACATCTTCACTATCGTAAACCAAAGGATCGGCAAGGTACTCACCACCATACTCAACACCTCTATCACCACCGCAACATTTCTCAATGCCTGGAAACATGCCTAAGTCTGGCCATTAATCAAAAAAGCCTCCACCGACCCCAATGAAAACTACTGGCCAATCTCCCTGCTCCCTTTCCAAATGAAAGTACTGGGAAGAGATCATCAGCAATCAACCTGTGACACACCTGGAGCAGAACCAGCGACTCAACGCCTCCCAATCATACTTCCGCAGCAATCACAGCACCTAAATCGCCCTAATCGCAGCCACAAATGACATCCAAACCCTCCTCGACCAAGGAGAAACAGTAGTTTTGATCCTCCTTTACCTCTTGGCAGCCTTCAACACGGTATCTCACCACGCACTGATTCAAAAGATTCTACCACATGGGCATCTAAGGGGACGCGCTCAGATGGATCACCTCTTTCCTCACCAGAAGAATACAGATGATTGACCTGCCACCTTTCACCTCTGAACACAAGGAGATCAACTGTGGTGTCCCCCAAGGCTCATTCCTCAGCCCCACACTCCTCAATAGTATGTGACCCTGTTGGCCAACATCGTCAGATCCCGCAGTCTCAACATAATTTCCTATGCACACAACACCCAACTCATCCTCTCACTCACCGACAACCTCTCCACCACCAGAACCAACTTCCACAGATGCCTGACAAATGTCGCAGACAAGATAAACTGCCTGCAGCTGAACACAGGCAAGATAGAAGTACTGATGTTTGGCAAAAGCAGCAACACATGGAACGACTCCTGGTGGCGTTTCAGCGCATGCAATGAAATTCGTTTAATTTATTTATTTATTTACATTACTCCGGTCGGCCGTGAGCCCGAGTTTACTACCCTGACCCCACCGCCCCGCGGCACTCCCTCCACGGACCACTACTGCTCCGACCTGTGGTCAGAGGCTTTCCGAGTCACATCCTAATGAGAACCTTAGTGTCATTGACAAATTTGAGGTCATTCCTTATAATTTTACCTAGTGTTGTTCCAATTCCAATGGTGTATTGGGAAACGTTATGTGTGCATATTCACATCAAGATTCCATCTATGTATTTTCTAAATGCATGTCACCAGGCATTTTGGTAAATGCCACTATCCACAGCGATTGTGAATCTGTAGTTACCAGTAGCAATTGTAATACAAATAGTCTGCACATGTATGAGTATTGGTTGACTACATAGTGCAAGACTGCCTTGCTTTGGCAGTAGCTCAACAATGAGGTATAATATGACTTGCCTGCTAAGCCCATGCCTCCCATATGTATTCTCCTCATATGGGCCAAAGAATGTTAATATCCACAATCCACAAACCCTTAAACCTAGCCTTCTGCTTTATTGGGAGCCAGTGCAGTTGTTGCAGCAATGGTGTGGCATGTGCTCTTCTAGGAAGTTTGAAAGTCAGTCTCGCTGCATCATTCAGAACCACCTGAAGCTTCCCTGATAATTTGTCACGTAGCCCGATGTATAACGCGTTATCATAGTCCAGTTGTGACACAATTAGTGCTGACACTACAGTACGCATGGTGCAGAATGACAGGAGGGATACAAGTTTCCAGGGTTGCCTCATAAGGCCCACACAATTCCCCACCACATCGGTCACCTGGTTGTTCGGAGTTAGCTTGTTGTCTAATCTAATACCCAGACTCTCCACAACTGGCATCGGTGTTGGAGTAGTGCCTAGCTCTTGTGGCCAGAAGGAATTAGACCAGGGGTTGCCCCCTGTGGTAATAGCTAGTACCTTCGTCTTGTCGGGATTTACTTGCAGTGAGTTGGTGGTCATCCAGTTCATCATGAACTGAAGGATATTCTGTACATTAGACTGAGACTGTGTCGAATTGTTGAGCCGCAAGATTAGTTGCGTATCGTCAGCATAATTGAATACCAGACAGCCTAGGTTTGCCAGTGCTTCCACGAGTGGATGTAAATAGATGTTAAAAAGCAGGGGCAACAACGTCGAATTCTGCGGGACCCCACACGGCAAAGCGGCTTTCCTGGAGACACATTCCCCTAGATGGACATTTTGTGACCGATCCTTCAAGAAGGAGGCAATCCACTGGTATACGGTGCCAGTGATTCCCAGCCCCTCAACACAGGACAGCAGCTGAGCATGGTTCACCCTGTCGAACGCGGCTAAGAGATCCAAAAGGATCAGCACCGATGAATTCTTCTTGCCGGCTGCGAGCCTCACCTCGTCCAGCACTGAGAGCATCACCAGCTCTGTACTGTTATGGGCCCTAAAGCCTGCTTGCCATGCATGGAGCAGCTGGTGTTCCTCCAAAAAAGACAAAAGTGTTCTAAGCACATGCTGCTCTACTACCTTAGCCAGAAAGAGAAATCTGGATATGGGTCGGTAATTCTTCAGATTATTTACATCCGCCCCCGCTTTCTTCAGCAGCAGAGTCACCATAGCTTCCTTAAAGTTGAGAGGTACCTTCCATGTTACCAGGGACAGGTTTAACAAGGACAATACCTCTGGTCCCATCACGGGGAAGATCATTTTGAACACCCTGGGAGGAGAGGGGTCCTCTGGTGACCCTGATTTCACTTTGGCCATGATGTGTGCTAGGCAGTCTAGATCTAGTGTTGGAAAGACTGAGAGATTCCCACC
Source organism: Triturus cristatus (assembly GCF_964204655.1). Lineage (NCBI taxonomy): Eukaryota > Metazoa > Chordata > Amphibia > Caudata > Salamandridae > Triturus > Triturus cristatus. Next base: position 155,992,807 of record NC_140580.1, read on the forward strand.
CTGGAAGTCCGGTGGATCAACCACTGAGAGAGGGCATGAGCTTATGCCGGTATTGCCTATTTCTGTTAGGATATCCTTGACGTTTGCTAGGAAGAATTCCTTAATGTTATTGCAGTCAGCCATTTTGGCAACCGTCCTCTATTATTTTTTTTACTCAACTCCCTCAGCACGTTTAAGGTCTCCTTCTGAGTGTCCTTGGCCTTCTTAATCTTCAACTCATAGCATTCAGATTTCTTTGCTATGATAGATGTTTTACAGAGGGTTAGTTTTGCTTTATTTTCCTCCCGGGCCTTCGGATCGTATACTTTCTGCCATTGCCTTTCACACTGGCGTTGGGTCTGTTTTTTTCCTCTTACTTCCTCCATATACCATATACGAAAAATAGTGTTTGTGTGGTATTTGCTGCTCTAGAGGCCTTACATAATTTAGACCAGATACCTTTCCAAAGTGAGAGTGGCCAACATAACTCGAAGTCTTTTTCCCAAGCGTCTTCAATTTTTGTTTTCTGTCTATCAGTGTCTATGCCTTGCGGGTGTTTGTAAATGGTAGAGGGATTGGGTTTGGTCAATAACAGGGCATTAAGTCAAGATGGTTCTGAATTATTGGAGATGTTGGGTATGTCAGGGAGATGAGAATAGGCTTCCAATACAGCTTGTTTAAGTACATTGTATTTATGAATAAAGGAGGTCGGTAAATTGAAAACCTGCATGAGCGTAGCAAAAGGCAGAAATTCTGAGTTTAAGAATAATTGACGAATCCAAACCAAGCCCCGAACTCTCCAAGTCCTCCAGTAAAAGGGTCTATTATGGATCAAGAGAGCCTTATTATGCCAAATTGTGGAAGTAAAAAAGGAATCCTTAGAGGAAAGAGTAGGGCTAGGAGGAAAGTCAAGTAACCTGGAAGTATGCTTCAATATAGTAGTAGAAATAGACTGCGGCTTACATGAGGAAGCAAGATATTCACAAAATGAGTAGGGAGACATAAACAGGCGCTCAAATGAAATCCAAAGAGGGCAATCATCTGCAGAGTCAAGCAACCACAAGGAGGCCTGACGCAATAGGAAAGCTTTGTGATAAGCCTGGAAATCCGGGAAGCTAACTCCACCCTCTGTTTTAGGACGGATTAGTTATAGTAAAGACATTCGAGATTTCTTATTATTCCATAAGAAGGAGGATAAAATGGAATTCATTTTTTTGAGTAATTTAGAAGTAATAGGAAGTGGAATATTCGAGATGGTGTATAATACTATGGGTGTTAACATCATCTTTATGGTATCTAAGCGGCCCCACCAAGACAAATAAAGGGGATGCCACTTAGAAGTCAACTCTGTGATCTTTTGAAGGCACTTATTCATACATAAAGTTACCGTGTCTGAAATTGAGGGTGTAAAGTGTAAACCTAAATATTTAATTTGATTTGGACTCCATTTAAATTGAGAAGCTTGAAACTGTGAGCTGAAAGTATTTTTTGTTAGCGGTAGTATTTCACACTTATCATTATTTAATTTGTATCCGGAAATGAGTGAATAAGATTTCACTCCATCTAAAAAAGCTGGAATTGATTCTTCTGGCTTGGACAGAAAGAGAAGAATATCATCAGCATAGGCTGCGAGTTCAACGTGAACATTTGGGTGCCAATTACGATCCGGTAAAAAAAATTCCCGTACGACTCGTATCCGGTCTTTTTACCGTACAAATCGTACAAGTGCCGTACAAACTGGCAATCACGATTCGCATGGTAAAAAGCCCATACGAGTCGCATTGGGAATAATTCCCCACACGTCCTCGGGTCGGAAAAAGTGTCCGACACGTCCTCGGACGATTTACCGTACAAACGTGAAAAGCGAAGTCCGACCGGGGAATCACGATCCGTCCCGGGCGTCCGATTGTACAACCGTATGGTTAAAAGACCGTCCGCACCGAACTCCAATAGCAACCATGGAGACGTCCAAACAGATGCCCGGTACGCGCCGTACCCCCCCCCCAGCCCCCGCATGTACGCGCCGTACCCCCCGTGTATGTACACCCGAGTACGTGTCGAACTGTACGTGTCGAACCCCCCCGTGTATGTACACCCGAGTACGTGTGGAACTGTACGTGTCGAACCCCCCGTGTATGTACACCCGAGTACGTGTCGAACTGTACGTGTCGAACCCCCCCGTGTATGTACACCCGTGTACGTTCGAGTCGTACCCCCACCCGTGTATGTACGGTGCGTACCGCCAGCACGTAGCGCTGGGGGTACGCACCGTACATACACGGGTGGGGGTACGACTCGAACGTACACGGGTGTACATACACGGGGGGGTTCGACACGTACAGTTCGACACGTACTCGGGTGTACATACACGGGGGGGTTCGACACGTACAGTTCGACACGTACTCGGGTGTACATACACGGGGGGGTTCGACACGTACTCGGGTGTACATACACGGCGGGGTTCGACACGTACTCTACTCGGGTGTACATACACGGGGGGTTCGACACGTACATGCGGGGGCTGGGGGGGGGTACGGCGCGTACATGCGGGGGCTGGGGGGGGGTACGGCGCTTACCGGGCCACCTACTCTGGTCGTTTCGCGCCGTACTTCGCTTTTCCGGCACTTTTTGGGTGCCGTAAAAATATTGCCGTCCGGACTGCTGTCGGTTCGAATCGTACTTCCTGGGTCGTGAAACGCGGCCTGAGAGCGTCCCGACGTCACGTCGGCTCTTTCCTCGGATGCCATTTGTATGTATCTTTTCGTCGGTCGGTGTTTTGTACGACTCGTACGGAAATGGTGTTTCCGTGCGAATCGTACTTGTATGTTTGTAAAGTTTTACGACCGGGTACGAGTCGGACGGAAAAAAGCCTCCGTACGACGGTTCGTACCCGGCTTTTGCCGGATCGTAATTGGCACCTTGGTGTTTGAAAACCATAGATTTTTGGGTTCTGACATAATTTGGATAAAAATGGCTCAAGGGCCAAGTAAAAAAAGAAAGGAGAAAGAGGACAACCCTGACGTACTCCTCTGCCTCAGTCAAAAAATGAGGAGATTAGGCCATTGGCACAGATTGCTGCACGAGGATTGGAGTAGAGAAGAGAAAGTAAATTTATAAAATTGGGACCAAATCCAAACCATTTAAGGGTATAAAATAAATATGTCCATTTAACCCTATCAAAAGCCTTTTCGGTGTCCAGCGCAATTCCCGCCATAGGATAATCAAGATGCGAAGATTTGGATAAGATATCAAAAAAGAGCTGTGTATTGTCTGTGATAACTCTTCCCTTGACAAAGTCAGATTGTTCTTTACCTAGTAACTTTGGGAGGTAAGAGTCAAGACGTATAGCTAAGGCTTTAGAATTTTTTTTATAATCAATATTGACCAGCAAAATAGGTCTATAGTTTTTGCAATATTGAGAGTCTTTACGTTCTTTAGGGATAAGACAAATATGAGCCTCGGAAAAAGATCCAGAAGACTTCTTGGAAGTAAAGAAGAAGTTTATAAGTGAATGTAGTTTAGGTATTAAAAGCGTAGAAAAATGGGTATAAAATTCAATAGTAAAGCCATCTGGGCCAGGAGCTTTATCTTTTTTGAGAATCTGTAGGGCTTTCAGAAGTTCAAGCTGGGAAAGATCTGATTCTAAGGGAAAAGATCTAAAGGGGCCTGTTGAGGCTTTTGGATGCTAGAAAAGTATTGCGATAATAAATGATCTGTAGGCTGAGTTTCCGAGGAGTATAGAGATTTGAAAAGAGGGAAAATTCATGTAGGATTTCAGCATCTTTAAATTTTACGACAGAATGTTCGTCAAAGACAGATTCAATATTTAATTTGTTTTGGCGAATCTTTAAGTAGTTGGCTAAAATTTTCCCTGCCTTGTTTTTACCTCCATAAAACTTTGCGCTGTATTTTAAGAGATACAGTGAAGCATCTTCAGTTGATTTTTTGTTAAACTCCAACTTAGCATTAATGAGGGATGTTAAACAAACTTCTGATTGTGAAGTGTAATATGTATGTTCTAATGCCTTGATATCTCAAAGAAGGTCATTAGTAATTTTACGCGCAGCTTTCCGCTTGTTTGCCACATAATCTAAAATAAAACCTCGTGCTGATGCCTTAAAGGCATCCCAATTGATTGCGGGGGATAGGGAATCCGTGCTATGCCTTTCAAAATAATCTGTAGAGTTTGAAACAAAAGCTGCAGTCAATTTGGAATCTAAAAGGAGTGCATTATTAAAACGCCATCTTCTAGGAGCATTATTCCTGGGGAGTAAATCAAAATTAATGGTTACACCTGTTGGATCTGAGTGCTCATACTTGATGGTATTTCTGAAGCCTCCACTTCAGATAATGAGGAGCTACCCCTCTTATTGCTCTATGTGCCAGTACCAGTGCCTTAAACTGAACTCTTCTCCTGACTGGAAGCCAGTGTAGGCTGCGTAGATGGGGGGTAATGTGATATCGCAGTGGCACATTTCTAATCAGCCTGGCTGCTGCATTTTGAATACGCTGTAGTCTCCTCATCAGATACTCTGGGAGACCAATATATAGGTTATTAGCATAGTCAAGTTGGGAGGTAATTAGGGCATACACCACTGACCTCCTACTATCCTTCGGCAGGAAGTGAAGAAATCTACGTAAAGCCTTGAGTTTCCAAAAGCACTGAGAGGAGACATGTGTGATCTGAGCCTTACCTGTTAGATGGGAATCAAACCTGAAACCCAAATTCCTCGCCGAGGGCACAGGTAACGGGGACGGGTTTAGCTCAGCTGGCCACCATAGCTCAGTACATGGAAGAATGGGTTGATTAAAAAAATAAGACCTCCGTCTTCTCAGTGTTCAACTTTAGGCAGCTGTCCGTCATCCATGATGAAATATTTAAAAGACACTGTCTAAAGTTGGCGAAGGCCGTCTCGCTTTGTTCTTTAAAAGAGAACACAAGTTGAGTGTCATCTGCATATGAGAAGACCTTCACCCCCCATTTTTCTACAATTGCCGCAAGAGGAGTCAAATAGACATTAAAAAGTGTAGGGCTTAAAGCGGAACCTTGTGGAACCCCATAAGGCATAGAACTAGAGATGGAGACATAGGGGTGCAGAAAGACTTGTTGCGACCTTCCTTCAAGGAATGAGCGAAACCATCGCAAGACAGTCCCTGTTACTCCTAAATGATGTATTCAGGAGGATCCTATGAGAAACTGTGTCAAAGGCTGCGGACAAATCCAGCAGCACCAACATTGCACAGCTTCCCTGGTCGAAGGTTTCACGAATTGACTCTGCCACATCCAGAAGGGCTGTCTCCGTAATATATCCTGTCCTGAACCCAGACTGAGAATCGTGAAGATGGTTATTCAATTGTAAGAAGTCCGAAAGTTGTCTCTGCACTTCTTTTTCTAAGATTTTAGTGGGTGCCGGCAGGAGAGAGATAGGCCTGACATTTTTAGGCTCTGCTGGATCAGCATCCACTTTCTTAAGGATAGGTCGAACAAAGTCCTTTTTCCAGCTAGATGGAAAGATCCCCGTCTCCAAGGAGGTATTCTAGATGGAATTAAGGATACCATTAAGCCTAGGTGCTAATAGTTTAAAGAGTCTGGCAGGACAGGGGTCAAGAGGAGAACCTTATTTAACTTTCATTAGTTCCTTCAATGACACCTCCGCCTCAAAAGAACAAAAAGCTGACCATTTATCTGATGTGTCAGGAATTGCAACAACAGATATTCCTGATACAGGAAAAGCAGAGTAAATGGTTGAGATTTTATTTTGGAAAAAAACAGCTAGTTCCTCACAGAGAGCCTTCGATGGGGGAATCGTGCTCTCCAAGGCCTGGGGTTTCATAAAGCCTTCTACTATCTTAAAAATCTCTCTGGGGGAGTTGTCAGAGTCCCTAATCTGTTTTTCCACATATTCCCTGATAGTCCTATGCTTCAAGGAGCAAAATTTCCTCTGTGCTGCCTTGTATTCACACTTGGCTGAGGGTTCATAATTTCTTCTCCAAACACGCTCAAGCCTCTTACACAGACTTTTCTCCATACGTAGCTCCATGTTAAACCAGGGAGCCGATGGTTTGCTCCTGGACAATTTAACCGACCTAATCGGGGCCTGTTTGTCAAGGGCTGAATTGATCCAAGCATTAAAAAGAGGAGCATCATGATTAGGATCGCCAGAGTTCGGGGGAGGTGTTATATAATTCACCACCCATAGAGTCAGGTGTAACCTTTCTCCAGTTCCTCCTGTTCTCTGTGATAGACCTCCTATGGCTGTCACAGACCCTCCAAGACAGCCTGAACGTGACCAACATATGGTCTGACCAGGTCACCGGTAGGGGCTCCTCCACCTGAATAACAGGATCATTTGTAAAGAGGAGATCTAGAATATGGCCAGCTGCATGAGTAGGATACAATATCTTTTGAGTCAAATTTAGACTTTTAAGGGTATCCCCTAATTGAGTAGCTAAAGGGCAGTTTACATTGCCCATATGGACATTAAAATCCCCAAGAACGGTGAAATTAGAGTACCTCAAAGAAAGGTTAGCAATACAATAAAACAGTTTCGGCCAATAAGTGGCCACGGTATTAGGGGGTCTATAGACCAAGAGCCCTGCCATAGAGGAGTTTATGGAAAATGTAATATAAAAAGACATGGCCTCTATGGGCCCCATGTCATCGATTTTCCTATGTGAGATTTCCCAACCTTCCCTCATTATTATGGCCAGGCCACCACCTAGCCTATTGCCTGCCCTATCGACCTTAACTATTCTATAGCCTATGGGGATGGATAGAAAAATATCTGGATTTGAGCTCTCTCTCAGCCAGGTTTCCGTCACAAATAACAGATCCCAATCGTAGGTCTTTAGCGATAGCCAAATATCTACAGCATGTTTAGGGAGAGACCTACAATTAATCAGGCAGGCCTTAATCTGTCTCCCGAGGCTGGATCTACCCAAGGAACCATAAGGGGGTGTATCCTCAGGAATACAAATATTTACTTTCTCCTTCCCGGGAGACCTATTCATGCCAAACTTGCAAGACCCACAGTAAAACTCATTGTGTCCCCATCCTTCCGCCTCCACTTGACCTGGTTCAAAAAGTGTGGGCTGTAAACAGTCTGGCTGTGAAAGTGCATAAAGCTGCTCTCTCGTCCACACAGTTCTAACCTGGGGGGGGGGGTGCAAGCAGCTTTGCTGGCGCTGGACGAAATCCGGACGCGGACGGGTGCAGACAGACTTGCCTTAGGCGCGCCAGCGGCGCGCTCGCGCCAGCCTCTGTCTTTTAAAATGCCCCTGCTCTTCCGTGATTGGCCCGCTGCCCGCCTTCCCGAGATGACAACCAAGAGTGTCAGTGCGCATGTGCAGACGCGCAGACACTGAGCAGCACAAATACAATGAAAAACAATCCTTCCCCCCTCGTATAGCAGCACTAGTGACAACTGTGTTTTTTCCACTTAAAAAATTACCCTATTAAAATTCGTATCAGCCCTAAATGTGCAAATACGCAAGTTAAAACATCAACTATATTCTCCAGTAGTCGGGTTGCAATGGCGCCAAGCATCAAGTAATTTATGTTGATGTATAGAGTGAATAAAAGCTTTATGTAGTTTGTTGGGTACGAAGGATACTTTTGAACATCTGTCTAAAAAGGGGTCAAACACCTGGTTACAATCTCCAGCTAAAATAAAATTATGTTCAATACAATGAGATTTATGTTTTGCCAGAGCAGGCCAAAAGAAAACATCACCACCTGTAGGTGCATAAACATTGAGAAGCAAAAGTAGAACACCTTTTAGTGAGAGTTTAATGAGCCACCTCCCTTCACCATCCAAGTCTTGCGATAGTATAGTGACTGGTAAGGATTTACGACATAGTATCACCACTCCATTTCGTTTGCCATCTCCTGGGGAAAAATAAGCCTCACCCACCCAACCCCTTTTTAATTTGAGAGATTCAATATCTGTGAGGTGAGTTTCCTGTAAAAAAACAATATCAGCATTCAACTTAGCCAAGTGCGATAAAACTCTTTGTCTCTTGATAGGAGAATTTAGACCCCAAATGTTCCAAGAAACTAACTTAAGTGACATGAAATATTAAAATAGAATGATAAAAACAGCAGAGAATAACAATCCAATTCAATAAGATGCAAACAACAACAAAAGAATGGTCTAAGCTAACAGTGCAAACATCTAATACATTGTAAAAACATTGTGTAGCAATGAAGAAGACAATAAAAAGAAGAAAGGATAAATAAAGTTTAAGGCATTGAGAGATATAGAAAATGGTTGAACAGAAACAGGAAAAAATTAAAGAAGCAGAAATGGAGAAATCCAAACGTAAGACATCGAAGTCCCAATCAATGCAAAAACGTCGAATAGCAATAGAAGAAGTACTTAAGAGAAGTAGCACCTGCACCTGGTTCCCTTGCCCCTCCCTCTCCCTTCATGCGGCTGATGGCAGATGGTGGCGTTTGCAGCAGCGGCGGCGGTCAGAGAGTTTTCTCTCTCCTCTCAACGTCGAGGCCTGTGCTATTCTAAGGAGAATTTCTGCGTTGGTTCCGTTCCCTTGTAATCAGCAGTGAAGTTGCTCTGAAGTTCGTCTCTGCGCAGAAGCTATCGGCGTGATGGTCTGCCTCTCATAATAACGCTGAGGCTCATACTTCTTTCAGGGAGTGCTGTTGATGCTGTTACTTTCACTGACTTTGGTAAGAGATTTCCTCTGCCTCCGCCGCTGTGGCAGGTTTTTTTCAGCATTGTATTCACCTCTTCATGAAGATTGGTATTGGCTTTTGCAGTCGCTTGTCATAGCTGAAGCATGGGCGGCATGTTTAGACTACAAGTCCCAGCATTCATTGTGTGATGGATTGTGGAAACGGAAATGTGGAGTCATTCCTACAGCAGGGATTTAAGCGCTGATTGCTGACTTTCCCTACGTACCTTATTACTCGGACAGAGCGAGGTGTCAATCCAGTCGATTTGAGCTGTTTTCCCCGCTGTCGCAGCCTAATAACTTGTGCTGCAGCCGCTGTGTGGGCTAAACTCTCGGTTCTAGCAATCTTTGTTAGATTGGGTTTGCTTCTATTATGACTTGTAGTATTTCTGTCAGCTATATTGGAGGCTGAAGAGATATCACGTTGTCACCGGTCTCAATAATGGGCAAGCAATTGACGGCCAGGGCTAAGGCTAAAATACGACGCCAGCAATTAAAGGAAAACTCCGAAAGGGCCAGGCGGGCTGGGTCAGTCGCGGAGAGAGAAACCTCCTCTGTTGAAAATTCTGAGAGTTCCGGAGAAGGTGAGGACGGCCTCGTGGGCACCAGTCCGACTCAGGTTCATCTCCAGAATCCTTGCGAATCCGCTGTCAATGTGGTAAAGGAGGTAATGGTGCCATCTCTGGAGGGAATGGATATGCCTCTACTGGGCTCAGAAGCCAAAGTATCTGAGACAACTCCGAGTTCTAATTCAGTGGCCTTACTCGATTCACAGGTGTCTAAGGACCTTACCTCAGTCTCTGCTCTTAAGGCTTCTAAACAATTCCCGTTATTTCAGCGAAAAGGAGCAATATCTGTCCCTACTAATACTGCTGGTACCCGTGTTGCGCTATCAGGGGGTTCAACCCTCTTTACTTCTCCAATCATTATTCCCTCCATCGAAAACTCTTCTTCAATTGGTGGTCCAAGCTTAACAGACCTTCCGCCCTTAAACCCAAGATCCAGATCTCTCAGTGATAAAGATTTCTCCACTCTCCCCAGTTGTACTTCTACGATTGTCTCCAGTGGAGTTACCTTGCCTCAGAGCTCGATCATGGGGATTGACACCGAGACTACTGGGGATTTTCAGATCTCAGTTAAGGATATGTTGAATTTGATTCTGCAAGAAATCCGAGAGATGAAGCAATCTCAAAAGATGGAAATGGAAGCAATATGTAAGCGTCTGGACAAAATTGAAGACTCGATGGCTTCATTCTCAAATCGATTACTTGAGTCTGAGACCAGAATTTCCGGGGTGGAGGACAATCTGACGATTATGCAGAAAGAAATCACCACTGCTTCTAAATTTTCAAAAGCTTTCGAATCCAAGCTGGACGAGTTAGAAAATTATAACAGAAGGTCAAATCTTCGAATAGTTGGTGTACCGGAGAATATTGAGAATGTCGCAGGTTCGGATATGATGAAATGGATCTCTTCTTTTTTGTCTCGAGAGGTTGTTCCTGAGTTTAAGGGTGACTTAACAATCACTAGGGCGCATCGAGTTCCAGCTCGTCCATTCCCCAACTCTCCGTTTCCTCGAACTATTATTGTCAATTTTGCAGATGTTCGGGTTAAAGAAATGATCCTATCTCAGGCCTTCAAGCAAAGACAATTTCACGTCAATCCTACTACCAAGTGTCGGATTTTCTCTGACATGTCAGCTGCTGCTGCTAGACGGAGAAAAGACTTTGTAAAGATTCTCCAGCTATTTAAGGATAAAGGTGCTCAAGCATCGATTGCACAGCAATCAAAGTTAAAAGTTCTGATTAAGGGTACATTTTACCTGTTTACTGATGTTGATGAGGCACGTGAGATGCTTGATAAGTTGGTCCAGGGCTAGGCTAATGCTGGATTGCGATCTGATTTGCTTTAATGGCTACTGAATATTTTCCTTTTCTTTCTTTTCTTCTTTTACTTCTTTTTCTCCTTTCTCTGTGCATTGGGGGAGGGGGGGTGCGGGTGGGAACTAGGGGTCATGGGGAATAGGGCGAACCACCAAGGCGCCCTTATGAGAGGGGTTAGTGCCATGTGGCCAGCGTGGGAGGGAGATATAGGTGTAGTACAGGGCCACGGGACTAGGGTTAGGGGGGCTAGCACTTGGGTGGAGGGGAGAGCACCTGGGTGGGGCAGGGGTGGTGGGGGGCAAAAATGGAAAATGGAAATTCTTGTGGTTTGTGCTGAAAAATATGTTAGCAAGAAGTTACTCTTAATAATTAATGTCTATTGGAGGGGTTAGAGTTATTTCTTTCAATGTTAATGGATTAAATATTAAACAAAAATGCGCACTATCGAGCTTTGGATTAAAACAGAGCGCCAAGCAGTGGTGATGCTGCAAGAAACTCATATTTCCGTGGATAAAATCAACTCTTTTTCCATGTTTAAAAATTGGTCTTCATATCGTGGGTTCTCATGTGCTCAAAAATCTCAACGGGGAGTTGCGCTTTTTATTAATCGTAATTTAGGTGCAGAAATTATTCAGTTTGAAGATGGAGGAGCAGGGCGGTGGTGTTGGGCTACTTGCGTAATAAAAGACAGGAATAGGCCGATTACCTTTGTTAGCTATTATGCCCCAGTGGAAGATCGTGCCCCATCTACGAGGAGTTATTTCAATCACTACTATTGGTTAGAGGAGATATAGTTATAGGCGGGGATTTTAATATTCTTATTGATATAAAACTAGATTCTACTGGTTATTTAAAGAAACAATCTAAACCAAAGTCATTAAGGTCTAATATGAAGAACTCCGCCTTACTCGATCTCTGTGATCCATGGCGATTAAAATTTCCTCATAAACAAGAATTTACTTATTGGTCGGGAAGACATAGATCCTCCTCTCGTATTGATTTTTTTTTGGCCTCTAGTTCATTAAAATTTTCATATCAGAAATGTTTGCATAATGGCTTTTCCGATCACGCAATGCTGGTAATCGAGTTTAAAGTAGGTGAAGAAATTAGGCCCTCCAAGAGATGGATATTTAATAAAATGTACCTACAAGATAGTAATTGGGTTTCCTTTTTAAAATCGGAAATTGATGATTTCATTGCTCGTAATCTATACACGGCTCCACTACATATCATTTGGGACTCACTAAAAGCCTTTATTCGTGGTATCATCATCGGTAGAGACGCAGAAGAATGGCGTATTATAAAACAAACTAGGACTTTACTCTATCAAAGAATTTGCTCACTAACTCGGCTTCGACAATCTAATTTTTCTAGTCTCTCGCAAAAAAAATTAAACAAGGCCAAACGCGAATTTAGCACGCTTTTTGCTACACAGAGTGAACAGCAATTTCTTATACAATCTCAAAGGAGTTACGAGGAGAGTAATTTTTCAGGCAAACTCCTTGCGTGGCAGGCTAAGGAGCAAGCCGCTGCAAATTCAATGCGTACTTTGAAGTCTCCTACCACCTTGATAGACACATCACAGCCCGATGTCATTGGTACTATAATGCTCTCTCACTATAAACAGATATATAGTCATCATCAGGAAATAGACCATTCTAGGCTCTTTATTTTTTTGGCGAGATATGATATGCCTTCCCTATCCCAAGCAGACAGTGGAGCAATGATGCGCTTATTCTCAAAGTCAGAGCTGGAATTAGTGGTAAAGAACATCCCAATTCGCAAGGCCTGTGGCCCGGATGGCCTCCCCGCTGAATTTTTTAAGGTTTTCTTTTGTGCCTTTGCTGATTTATTATTACAATTAGTTAATTATATGTTAATGGGTGGGCAAGTTCCAGATTCTTTCGGGGAGGGCACAGTTGTTAGTTTTCTCAAAAAAGGAAAAGATCCCAAAGATCCCAACTCATATAGGCCAATCACATTACTCAATACTGATTATAAGATCCTTACTAAATTATTATCAATACGTTTTAATCATATTGCTAAGGATCTTATTCACCTGGATCAGAATGGCTTCGTGGCAGGCCGACAATTAGCTACTAATACACATTTTCTTACTGAGGCTTTAGACTATTTTCAAACAAACAAAATATCTGCTTTAATTCTATTATTAGACGCGGAAAAAGCTTTTGATTTGCTGGTATGGACAACTTTATTTGTTATTTTAAAGCACTTTGGAATTCCTCCACAGATCATTAGTTTTATTCAGAATTTGTACACGGGTGCCAAAGCCAACATAATTATTAATTCAGTTATGGTTGGTAAAGTATTGGTTCAACGGGGCACCAGGCAAGGCTGCCCCTTGTCCCCTATTCTCTTTGCATTCTTCATTGAACCATTAGCCACAGCTATTCGTGAATCCGCAAATATCTCTCCTCCTATTCCTTCTATGGCAAAAATCAAACTATATGCCGATGATATTTTGCTACTGATCAAGTCGGATATTCAATCTCAAACTGCCGCTCTTCAGCTTTTTGAAGAATTCGAACATCTGGGTGGCTACCGAATTAATAAAAAAAAAACTGAAATATTAGTTTGTGGTGGGGGTGAGGTTGAGCTACATACTGATTTACTCGGCTGTATTAATTCAAGACCGAAGTGGTATTTAGGAGTTATGTATTCTGTTTCCGATTTAGTTAGGTTGAATTTTGACCCTCTTCTACGCAAGGTTCAACCCTTATTTAGTCGATGGGACTTGCTGCCATTTTCTATTCTGGAAGAACAGTTCTGGGTTTTGACTTGATGGCAGCAAGGCCAAGTCGACTAGTAAGTACCAAATTAAGTGCCAATGCTGCACAAGGCTTTTGCCTACTCTTTTTTTAACTGTGTATTGAATTAAACAATCACATGGTTGACTACTTTTTCGGTCAGATTTAATCAAAAAGAGGTAACTCAATTACATCATATTTTTCATTTTTCAACAACTGATAATTTCTTAATTAAAAAACTGCACCGTGATTTGAACAATACCCTTGTTACACAATTTAAATACAACAATTTTGTAAGATTTTGACACCTTCAAAAATGCAATACTTAGCAAAAAAGACATTCAACTCTTCAACATTCATACCCACTCACACCCATTCATATTCCTCAATATATACAAAACAAAGTTAAGTGGAAACTGTGTCGAATGACACGTGAAGGCCATCCAGAAAGGTTTTTGTACTTTCGTTGCCTATACTCTTTCTTTTCTTGAGAAAAAGGTTTTTTTTAGATGATCGGTTGGCCTTTGCTCGAAAGGTCTACGCGTCTCGTTGGGGTTCTTTGACGTCGCTGCTATGCATAGCAGCGACGTCAAAGAACCCCAACGAGACGCGGGAAATTCGTTCCATTGAGTGTTACGAATGCAACTGGCAACCTTGAAGCCATTTTTTAAACACACGGACGGTGTTAATACTATCAGTTACACCGAGGAGTCGGAGCTAACCAGAACCGAGACCCCAGAGACTCTGCACCTCGACGCAAACTTCAAGCAAAAATTTGGGCTTGACAGACAGAGGTAGACGGCCAACACATCCCCTGCGAGGCACAGACTGCATTTAAGTTGCAGTACATTGGTCCTGATGAGGTTCCCAGCAAGATGAGGGTTCCGAAACGCGTAGACCTTACGAGCAAAGGCCAGGGAATTTCATGTTACTTGGCTCGTATGTTTCAATCTTTAAAACGTTGGTACAAGTGGAGCCAGTAAGCATTTGTTCCTCCAATCAGCTATGGGATGATTTGTTTACGACTTGTAGGACACGGAAGCCAGGGGTATGGAAACGCTTTTTAGCACAATATATTGAGGATGATCTTAGCCAAAAAGCAATTAAAAAATGGCAAGAACATGTGGTAAATATTTCATTACCGGTACTATTTTTTATGCGGTAAAGTCTAGTAAGAATAACTCAGTAAATATAAGAGGCAGAATCCGTGGTATTAGAGGTTCTAAAAGGCTTTATTCCTCTACAAAGGAATTACAGTTCGAACTGTAGGCTTCAAATTCCATCACCACGAAGGTTCAGGAATGGAAGGCAATACATTATTGACAAGTAATGATATTTATATGAAAAGTATTACATTAAGACAGATGCAAGAGGCGTAACAACTGATAGTACAGATAATGATACACATACGTAATGAAAAAAGGCGTAAACATAGGCATAACTAAATACGTCATTAAACATGATGTCACAAGTGGGTGGATCCATAAGAGAATCCTGCAATGTCAGCAGAAAATATTTGGCAGAGATGCGCGCGCAGCCGCATGACGTGTGATTGACGTGCAACTAGAGGGTGAAGGGGACTTGTCATTTAGCTCTACATGTGGAGACAGAAGTCTGAGGGGTCATGTCAACCTAATCCCAAATCATATCTAATATCTTATGTTTAAAGAACTGTATTATCCAAAAGGAAAGGTCTCTTGGACAGAATCTATTCTATACTGACTGTTAGTGCGTGTACAAGCGTCTAAGTGTCTACATGAGATGCGAGGGGGCAGGAATCTTCCATGGTAACAGGGGCTATGAATTACTTGCATGAGGACAGTGAGGCCTGGCCCTTTGCACTGTAGCTGGAAGAATGTTTACCTAAACTACTAGACAGGAATGCATCGGATGAGGAGCGGAGCAGATAATCTTGAAGGTGAAATACAGTTTTTGGCAGGCAACAGGCTGGATCAGGCACCGTTAGCCGCGCAGGGAGTAGGACAAAGTTCATGGATACAGATGCGGGCTCGGACTGGAGCTTTCAGAGGCAGAAGGCAGGAAAAGGCTTGATGGCAGAATTCAGGGCCTACTCGCCTGAATCTGTAAAATGTGGAAAGTGAACCACATAAAGTCGGTGGCCTTTCATACTTAGGAATGGAATATCTGACCCATTCATGGCGGATCTGAAAGAGGACATGTTGACGGTGGACGCACATGTATTTGCGTCTTCATAACTGGAACTGGAGGGAACATACATGTACTTATAGCATGCACATGGAGCCGTTGGGGTCTACGATAGGGGACATAACTGATCACAAAATTCATATTTCCTCATTCCCTCCTTGTCCCCTACGGACCCTCAGGAGATATCGATCTTCATCAATCCATCGATCTGTTCATATAGCATCATTTGTTCTTCTTTCTTCTTCCGGGATCTTGAACGAAAACTTGGATGCGGGATACACGATGTGGCACACAGACCACAAATCGCTGGCCCACATTGTAGACATAAGCAGCAACTGAATAGTATGAGAAAGCCAATACCTAGGAAGGATAGGATCCTCCATCCCCAGGCTGACAACACGCTCCAGAACCAACCGGACCAAGTCCAGGTGCCTGGACTCTGGTGTATCTGGCTTATGATCTTATGAAGGCGAGTTATGGCTTTATATACTGACGGCGAGTTTTCTGGTATGAAAACACAGCAACTTGATCCGATGACCCTACAAGCTCCGCCCCTATCGGCCAGGATGACGTCAAGGACAAGACGATTTTGAAGCACAACAATCCGCATAGGAGACTGCTCTTCTGTTAAATTGCCTAAGGCGGAAGTAGTCTCGTTCACTACTGCTTCAAGGGTTCTAGTTAATCTACGTATCAGCTTACTATTAGTGACTGTACCTATATAGGGAAAGAAACCTTTATTGAAATCTGTGTATTGCTCCCATGCCGTTTCAGTGTAATCGACAATCGGGAGATCTCTCTGCTGTCTATTGTGTACTAAATGGGTATTTCTGTGATAGTCAGGAGGGGCTAGGAAAACAGGTGGCAGAAGGAATGCTATGTAACAGGTACCATCCCAATCTAGAGGTAGACGTATATATGCGGTCTGGCCACATATGAAGTAGGAATGACGGAAAGCTCTAAACGTAGACTTGCCTTGATCACTGAATTTTATTACAGTGGTGCATTTACTATGGCCCATGTGTATGGAACCATTCTTTCTTACACATAATTCCCCTTTAACTGGGAATACTGACATAGCGGGCAAGATTGGCGTAGCTTCGGATTCAACATTCAGAATCAGGAGGTTAGTGTAAAATTACCTAATCCATATACTTCATTTTCTAGATCAGTTCCTGTTCTTTTGGGAAGTCCCTCCTTGTTAGGGTAGCAGACTTTAAGCAAAACTAGGTTCAGGTTTCCCCATACCCAGTTGTCTTGATAAATTACTGAATTTGAATCTAGAGAATTGATCAAACTAAACCATGCTCCACAGGAGCCATTATGAGTGAATGGGTACGGAAAGAGGGGCAAAACTCCCTTATAGTTCTGATAGGGAGGGAGTCGGCCACATATCCAACAATTTGTAGCATTGCTGGTCTGATGGGAATGATGTAACATACTAATAAAAGTGTTGTTGCGCAGCGCAAATCTATAGGACAACTCATGCGGAGGTAATTCGCTAAAAGAATGTTCAGCAGTAACATTGTAAGCACGCTTAGAAATAGGGTAATACATATGAAGCAATACACTAATTATGATGATCAGAAGACTTAGAAAAAACAAAATTAATAATGTTACTGTGCAATGACTACGAAGTGATTTACAATACGCATGCTTTTTAAGCTGCATCTGTCGATTTCTTTCTCTATTCCGGTCTAGAGGATACATGTCAGAGACCAATTCAACCGATTCACCTTGGAGAGGACTTAAACAATCAAATTGTCTGACTTGCTAGACCTTAATTTCAGTTTATAAAGTTCGGTTTTTGTTTGTTCAACCAAGGGGAGCTTTGAGTCTGTCTGTGAGGGAATGCAGGGCTGAGTGTTCACATCGGACGGTAGTCCATAAAATTTCTTGATATGACTCGAGTGCAACCACCCTTTACGTCCCTCAATCTTCACGGCTGTCCTTGTTGTTAGCAGAACGAGTTTAGGCGATTTCCACCTAGGCTCCAGTTGGGTCTTCCGGTCGAAATTCCGCACCAGAACCAGATCACCTGGAACCACGTCATGGGGCTTCACCTCAGTGTTATCGGGAAAAGCTGCAGCTACCTGTGAACGACAAGATTGTAGTGCAGACATCAAGGAAGCCAGGTAATCTGTCAGCATATTACAGTCAACATCAGTGATTTTGCGAGGTATAGGCGTCCCCCACATATTTGGTGGTCTACCGAAGATCACCTCGTACGGGGATAGCCCTGTTCGAGAATGTGCTACCATTCTCATGTAAAAGAGCGCAACTGGTAAGGCTACTATCCAATCGACACCTTTTTCTCTACATATTTTGGACAATCTAATTTTCAGAGTTTGATTATGACGTTCCACAAGACCTGCTGCCTCGGGATGTCGAACACAGTGGAATTTCCATTGGTAACCTAACAGAAGTGAAACGTGTTTCATTAGTTCAGATGAGAATGGCTGGCCGTTATCTGAGTACACGACACGTGGTAAACCGAATCGTGGGAAGAATTCTCGAACTAGCTGTTTGGCAGTAGTCGGGGCAGTGTAATCTGAAACCGGGTAGGCTTCTGTCCAACGGGAAAGAGCACAGACAACTACGAGAACATATTTGAATCCTCGACATCGTTCCATCTGGATATAATCCATCTGGAGGACTTCAAAAGCATGATCAGGAGGTTGAAATCCACCCTGCTCTACGGGGATGCTTTTACCTGGATTAAACTGACAACATATCATACAGGTACGTACTTTCTGTTTGGCTGCTGCTCGCAGATGTTTGTTAAACCAAATGTGTTGAATGCTGTCTAGCATAGCCTTTTCTCCTAGGTGCGCTGGACTATGTATTGTGTTAATGATGACTTGAACCATGGAGTCGGGAAGAAACCATATAGATTTTTCCTTCGTCATCCATCCTTGATCCGTTTGGATCCCTCCTAATTCAGTCCATTTCTTTATTTCTTCTGGTGTAGCATGTGTCTGTATGTCAATTACATCAAGGGCGGGATCCTTAACTGTCATGCAATGTGTTGGTGTCGGAACTATTGTCTTTGTCGTGTCAGTTGTATGAGTCTGATTCTGAGCAGTCTGTTTAGCTGTTCTGTCAGCTAGGTCATTACCCTGAGAAATGATATCGGTAACTTTTGTATGGGCTTTGCATTTCATAATCGATATTGCAGTAGGTAGATGAATCGCGTCTAATAGAGCTTGAATGAGGGGTCCGTGTTGGATGTGGGCACCGTGAGAAGTTAAATAACCTCTCTCTCGCCACAGTACGCCGAAGTCATGGACGACTCCGAATGCATAACGTGAATCTGTGTATATGTTGACTTTCTTATTTTTGGCTTGAATACAGGCTTGTGTCAGAGCAATGAGCTCTGCTGCTTGAGCTGACAAAGTGTTAATACAATTTGTTTCAATGACTTCAGTGTCTGTTGTGACTGCGTAAGCGGCCACTAACTCTCCTGTACTTGTTCTCATACATGAACCATCTACATACAATGTCAGGTCTGGTTCTGATAAAGGGATGTCTGTCAAGTCTTGTCTGGGTTTCGTCGTGATAGTAATGACTTCAATACAATCATGTGCTAATGGATCTGTTCCATTTACTGGCAAAAGTGTGGCAGGATTTAACGTATTACAACGTCTGATTTCTATATGTGGCTGAAACAATGTTAATTCATAACCGGTGAGTCTCGCTATAGTCAAGTGTTGTGTTTGTGTGCGGTTCAAGAGAACCTCTACTGCATGTGGTACTTGTACTGTTAATTGATGTCCTAACACTATGGCATCGCTTTGTCTGATTGCTAAAGCTGTTGCTGCCACTGATTTCAGGCACGCAGGAAGAGCCTGAGCTACTGGATCTAATGTACTAGAGAAATAAGCACATGGTTTGTGTGATCCTGCTTGTTCCTGAGTGAGTACTGACAAGGCAGTACCGTCGCGTTCTGTAACAAAGAGTGTAAACTGTTTACTATAACATGGTGTTGCTAAAACAGGTGCTTGGCATAAAGCTTTCTTTAAGCTTTCAAAGGCATGTGTATGTTCTTGAGTCCAAGGGAGGACAGTCGATGTGGCTGCCTCCTGTGTTGTTAACTGGATGAGTGGTTTTGCTAGAAATGCATATTGAGGGATCCACTGCCTACAGTATGAAGTGAGACCTATAAAAGCCCGCACCTCCTTTTGTGTCTTGGGTGGTGACATGTTAGCAATTAACTGGATGCGATCGGGTGTAAGCTGTCTTCCCTCCTTGGACAGCGAGTGCCCAAGGTAAACAACTTGCTGGACACAGAATTGCAGCTTAGAAGGGGACACCTTGTGCCCCTTATCGGCCAGAAATTTTAAAACCGTCAGTGACGCTGTTTCACATTCAGGTTCGCTTCGGGCGGTGATCAGCAGATCATCGACATATTGAAGCAAGGCAGTGTTAACTGGCATGTGGATACTGTCAAGTTCTCGTTTCAGTGCTTGGCTATAGATGCTGGGGCTTTCTGTAAATCCTTGAGGTGCGCGTGTGAATTTAAAACTTCGTCCATTTAAACTGAATCCGAACAAATATTGACTTTCCGGATCTATTGGGACGCTAAAGAAAGCATTCTTGAGATCAATTACAGTGAAGAACGTTGCTTCTGAGTCAATAGCTGTTAGTAATGAAGAGATATCTGGAACCACAGGGTATTGTGGTACAATACATTTATTTAATTCACGCAGATCAATAACCAATCGATATACTGGTGATGCTTTCGGATCCGTTCTTTTAAGAATCGGAATTATCGGGGAATTACATACATTGGAGTCGGTTTCTACAACCACCCCTTGTGCAATGAGCTCGTCAATGATTTGCAGCAAAGCCACAACAGCATCTGGTGGTAACTTGTATTGTCGCATTCGTGGTAGTACTACTCCTGTTTTTAGTGTGACTCGATATGGTGTAATGTTCATGCAACCAACATCAGTGGGGCCTTGTGCCCATAAATGTGTAGGTAAATTCTGCAGCCGGTGATCCATGTCTCTGGACACGTAGTGACCTTTGAAGTCACGTAAAAATAGTCGTACTCCTTCCGGAGAACAACATATTATAGCTCCTAGAGCTTTCAATGTTTTTATACCTAACAAGTTTTCTGGACATGATTTAGTAAGCAATAAATCTGTAGTTCGTGTCAATGGACCAACCGTAAGTGGAAGGGGTTGCGTTACTTCATTAATGATAGGTTTTCCTGAGAATCCAAGGGAAATATTCTGTGAGCCTGAGAGGGGTGCCCCTGGAACTTCACTGCGTCGTATAGTTGTTCTGCTTGCCCCTGTATCAAGTAAAAACTTTCTGTCTTCCCCTAATAGTTCACTATGTACATAAGGTCCCTCTTGATCTACAGGAACCTCGATAAGGGGTAAGCCAACTTCCCTCTCTAGGCTATTTCATGTGTATCGCTGATAATCGGGATAGTCATTTTGTGCATACTGGTACATCTGTTGCGTGGTTGCTTGTGTGGCAGCAATAGGCTGCGCTTGTGGTGGTGCTACGGTCTGTTGTGGAGCTGCCTGTTGCGGAGCTAGTTGTTGCAGAACTGACCTAGATTGTGCATGCTGAGGGATTTGTGGTTGGTTCTGATCCTGTCTAGGTGGACGTGGTCTTTCCTGGGTTCTACCTGTGGCAATATTATGTTTCAGGACTGGACAATTGTGTATATAATGACCTTGTTGTTTACAATAGTTGCATGTCCCTTTCGCCGGACCTGTGGAATCACCCTTTTTATGACCATCAGCTGGAACGGACTGGGCAACAAGCATTTTCATTTTCGTATCTTTCATACGTCTTTGTTCATGTTCTTGTTCTTCTCTAATTCTATTGTGGTGATATTGTAACATCTGTAACATCTGTGACGGGGTATTACCTTGCCAGGTACTCTCAAATTTCAATACTCTATTCTTAACTTGCGGCAGGGAATTTTCAACTAATTTTGTCACAAACAGATGTGGATATGACTCGCTACTTGCTTTTATGCCACTATTAATACCAAAACATTTTTCAAATCGGGAATAGAAATCACTAGTGTCTTCATCTTGCTTTTGTTTACAGGCTGAGATTGCACCCCAGTCCTCCTTTTTCGTAGTTAATAAACGTGGCAGTACCTGCACTAGTAATCCTGGTAGTGCTGTCGTCTTTTCCCCAAGCCCTGATCCTGCAGCTCGGGCCTTTTCTTTGTTTTCTAATGCTGTCCAATCTATCTTTTGGTCTCCCACCTCCCATTCTTTTTCTTTGAGTTTCTCGTAAACACCGGCAGGCATTAATACTTTTAATATTTTCATAATGTCGGGGTAGGTATACTCTCCCATGAGTAACATGTCTTTTATCTCACGGTGGAAACCTGCTGGATCCTTGTCATGGCTGGGTACTACTTTCTTCATTTCTAATAATTCAATTTTAGTTATAGGCGTGTACACAAACACGCGTGTAAAGTTATTATCTTCACCTCTTATTGGGTGTACTTCGCGTAACGGATTCTGTCTATCTATGTGATACATTTTTCTTCCCATAGTGGGAATTGGAACGTGCTCTGGGCATACGAAAATTATATACTGATTTCGAAATTCTAGAATTTCTTTAATTAAATCAGTACCTGACCCTCTCCATTTATTCGTGAGTAATTCGGTCAATATGTCAGGTAAGGGTCCAGGATCGGAGTGTTGGCTTTTATATAATATAAGGAGGTGTTGAATCATGTATATACTAGCTAAACGCTGTTCGTCTGGGGCAAGATTCAGAAACGTGTGCGCTAGTGCATCATCACTGTATTTACTGGGACTGTCAGCCCATTGTACTGCTGACCTGGCTAATTCTTGTTCATCCATGGAATCGAGCATATGGTACCCCCTTCGATCTCGGAGTAATTTATCAGCGGCTTGGAATAGGTGTTCAGGGGACCTTGTATTTAACATAGGGGTTTGAAAATGTCTGTTACATTCTGGACGTATCGGACGTATCGGATCATTAAAGCCTCTAGTATTATTATGGGGTCTTCCTCTACCTACGTAAGCTATCGTTTCTAATTGTTCTGATTCTTGCTCCTCCTCTCCCTCTGATTCAATTCTGTCTGCTTCTCGTCTTTCTTTATGTATTCGTTCTACTTCCTTGCGGATCTTTCGATACATGGCGATTATACACGCCTGTCTATCATGTTTCTCGTCTGATATGTTCTGACCCCATTTGGCAAGTTTTTGCATGGTATCATGATCTGCCCCAGGCCTGTCTTGGTTCCTGATCACGCAGTTTATGAAAAAACGTAGTAGTTGTCTTTGTACATCCACTTTCTGGTATTCCATGGCTTCGTTAATACTTTCTGGGCCTAGCCCTGTTTGGACAAAGTGATATATATTGTCTAGGTGTTCAACCATTCCTGGTATCGTCATTAAATACAATGTAGCTCGTCGTATACGTAGTGATGATAGTAGCAATCTGTCCTGTTTGCCTGGCACTGGATCGTATCTACAATCCACAAGATGTTCTTTAAACATGTCGGATGTCGCTAGTTGGGGTGTACGTTGGAGTGCTAAATCTCTAAGGGTCTGTTTATTTCGCGGCGGTGTGGCAAACATGTCTGTCGTACCTCCAGTAGCACCATCTGAGGTGCTGGGCAAGAAAGGATTCGTTGGACGTAAGATAGAAATTGTAGATGCGGGAAAAACAGTAGAAACGGACGGACCTGTGGGAATGGGCGTAGGACTTTGTTGTTGCGGGGATACAGACGGATGATCTTGACGTTGAACACCATCAGCAAGCGGTGTGTGTGGTATGGTATTAGCATACTCGGGAGCTACGTCATCTAAATAGGAGGAAAGGAAAACGTCTTTTGCTGTTTTAGGATGTGCTTTTATCGGGAGTAATGGGGGTGTCAAGTTTTTCGGTATTTCCGGGGTGGCCTGAGGTAACCCTTCGGCCAAAAGAGGATACATACCATTCATAAGGGTATTTCTTTGTCTATCTACTTGTTCTGATTTTACTCGGGTACCTTCCTCAATTAATAGATTTTCTCGGGCTTTATTTGAATTCTCCCTACCTTTCTCTTCCTGTCTGAGCGCTTTTTCTGTACGTCTATATGATTCTTTACGCCATAATTCAATGGCATCTTTCTGTGACTGTCTGGCTTTCTTTTTCCATAATTCTTCTTCTACTCTCATGATGCAATCTGCATCCCAGGTCCCCGCTGCGGGCCATCTCTGACTCTCTGGTAAATCCTTGGTGTAGTCCACCCATAAATCAAGAAATAGTACGGCATCTAGGCCATGCTTATGATACATAAAGTACCCTGGAGTGTCCCTAGGTGGAATGGGAACAGCTTCTTCGAGTACCCCTTTTCTGGTTTTGATCTGTCTTAATTTTGAAAAGAGCGGCATTTTTAGACCTTATTACTTGAACACACTTAATACAATAAACACAATAATGAACAATCATTCACACCACAATATGTAGAACGTATTAAAACATTTAACATTTAACAGTTTTAACGAACGATGATAACTAATAGAAAACTAGTTACTTGACATAATACTGACACTAGATAATACTTAATTATATGCAAGACATACTAGATATACTGCTAAACAGTACAGATACACTGCTGAAACAGTGCAGACCGGATTTGTGTACCCAAACCCGTCTTGACCGGCACAGACTATGTGCACGTTTAAATGCCTCCCC
Organism: Triturus cristatus; assembly: GCF_964204655.1. Taxonomy (NCBI): domain Eukaryota; kingdom Metazoa; phylum Chordata; class Amphibia; order Caudata; family Salamandridae; genus Triturus; species Triturus cristatus. The sequence continues at coordinate 156,016,991 of NC_140580.1, forward strand.
GGCAATGGTACTCACCGGGTAGCGCGGAACGGAAGGCCTCGGAACTGAACTGAAACTGGACCGGACTGGACTCGACTCGACTGGACTCGGAACTTCGGAACCTGGTGGGCCTCTGTATACCTCGGATCTTGCTCTCTCAGCTAGGCTCTGGTCGGGATACTTCGCACTTCTCACCGCCTCGTCTGGGTGTTGATCGCAGCCTCAGTCACCCCCGCTTGGCCGGAGGGAGATACAGGAAATCCTGCAGGTACGCGTTTTTGTCCGTTCAGCTGTGGCAGGAGACCGGGCCTGCAACGCACCTCCGGCGCGTGAGATGAGAAAGTGTCCCTATTCGGGCGCCAATTTATGTGGTAAATATTTCATTACCGGTACTATTTTTTATGCGGTAAAGTCTAGTAAGAATAACTCAGTAAATATAAGAGGCAGAATCCGTGGTATTAGAGGTTCTAAAAGGCTTTATTCCTCTACAAAGGAATTACAGTTCGAACTGTAGGCTTCAAATTCCATCACCACGAAGGTTCAGGAAGGGAAGGCAATACATTATTGACAAGTAATGATATTTATATGAAAAGTATTACATTAAGACAGATGCAAGAGGCGTAACAACTGATAGTACAGATAATGATACACATACGTAATGAAAAAAGGCGTAAACATAGGCGTAACTAAATACGTCATTAAACATGATGTCACAAGTGGGTGGATCCATAAGAGAATCCTGCAATGTCAGCAGAAAATATTTGGCAGAGATGCGCGCGCAGCCGCATGACGTGTGATTGACGTGCAACTAGAGGGTGAAGGGGACTTGTCCTTTAGCTCTACATGTGGAGACAGAAGTCTGAGGGGTCATGTCAACCTAATCCCAAATCATATCTAATATCTTATGTTTAAAGAACTGTATTATCCAAAAGGAAAGGTCTCTCGGACAGAATCTATTCTATACTGACTGTTAGTGCGTGTACAAGCGTCTAAGTGTCTACATGAGATGCGAGGGGGCAGGAATCTTCCATGGTAACAGGGGCTATGAATTACTTGCATGAGGACAGTGAGGCTTGGCCCTTTGCACTGTAGCTGGAAGAATGTTTACCTAAACTACTAGACAGGAATGCATCGGATGAGGAGCGGAGCAGATAATCTTGAAGGTGAAATACAGTTTTTGGCAGGCAACAGGCTGGATCAGGCACCGTTAGCCGCGCAGGGAGTAGGACAAAGTTCATGGATACAGATGCGGGCTCGGACTGGAGCTTTCAGAGGCAGAAGGCAGGAAAAGGCTTGATGGCAGAATTCAGGGCCTACTCGCCTGAATCTGTAAAATGTGGAAAGTGAACCACATAAAGTCGGTGGCCTTTCATACTTAGGAATGGAATATCTGACCCATTCATGGCGGATCTGAAAGAGGACATGTTGACGGTGGACGCACATGTATTTGCGTCTTCATAACTGGAACTGGAGGGAACATACATGTACTTATAGCATGCACATGGAGCCGTTGGGGTCTACGATAGGGGACATAACTGATCACAAAATTCATATTTCCTCAAACAGGAGAATCACGTACTTACCATTAATACCTGGAAAAGTATTAATAAACTGAATTTTAGTGTTCTTCGAGGATCTAATTGGAGAAGAATGCTATTCTTCAATAAATGGCTCCTGTATCGTACTCCTGCTGCCATTGCTAAAATGTTCACTAATACCACTGCCACCTGTTTTAGATGTCAGCAATATACTCCCGCAAACTGGTCCCACACTATAGCTTACTGTGTTAAAATTATGCCTTTCTGGAATGAAATATTCGAATATTTGCAAAAGTATTGCGGGATTCTGATTACTTATAATGCAAATTAATATTGTATGGATACGATTCCGATCTTGGCTTGACAGAACAGATGGTCAAACTATTATTCATTGCAATGGCAGTGGCAAGGTCATTGGTGCTGCAGAACTGGAAGTCAACCCAAGTCCCCCTTTTTAATGCCTGGCTCCAAAAAATTAGGAATGTTAGAAAGACTGAAATGCGATATGCACAGCGAATAGGTGGGATTATGAAGTTCAATAGAATTTGGAGTCTTTACTTTGACTAATGGTCGAGTTCTGCATTTTGTAAAAAACAATTTTTTATGTTACTCTTTATTTCTAATTTCTTGCTTGCCAACTTATGCAAATTATTATTATTTTCCCTTTTTTTTTTTTTCTTTTCTTTATGCCATTTTTATCTTTTTTCTCTGTCTGCCAACTTATGTTATTGTTAAATTGTAACTCTGACACAAGAATTTCAATTAAAAAAAAAATTTAAAAAAAAGGGAAGAAGAGGAAAGATAAGTTCACAGCAATGAGATGTATAAAAAGTGGATAAACAAATATAGAAATGGAAAAAGAAAATGGTCACAAGAAAAAAAGTAAATGGAGAGATTAGATGATGAAAGAACATAGTAGAATAATATAATACAACACACAATACACAAGACACATGAAAGAAAAAACGAAAAGCATAGAAAGTGACAGTTTCAGAAGAGGGGAACAAAAAAAAATCACTAGAAGGTGAAGTAGCATGAGGAGAAAACAAAAAAAACAAGAGAACAAAAAAAAACCATACCTATGCACAGGGAACATTAAGGTGGGGATGAAACCACTTGGAGCTGACGGCACAACCAGAAGAGACTGAGCAGGACCGGAAGAAGATCATGACATACCGATGAAACGAACTGTGAAAGCGAAGAACATCATATGAATTGAGAAGTAACGCTTTGAACAATAAATATAAAAAACTTACAAGAACGAGCAAACTTAACTAAAAGTATGCAATAACATCAAAGAGCTTATGCCTGAGGAAAAGAAGAGGACAAAATGAAGAAACTAAGAGGCATCCAGAAGTCTCACACTGCAAAGGGTATAGATGACTATGGGAGAAAGTCAACGAGGCCCACGTGATGACCTGAGGGAGGAACCAGAAGACTCCATATGACTAGTATTGTGCGAATTGATGAAGCTTTGCAAACGTATTGGATCTTCATAAGTAGTAGTTCTGTTATTGTGCGTAACTTTAAAAAGACAAGGAGGAAAAAGACCATATCTGGCTCCCATTGAACAAAGGTCCGGTCTCATATTCAAGAAGGCTTTGCGTCTGGCCGCTGTAGCTTTGGTATAATCCTGGGCAAAAAACAGAGTTGAGCCAGACCAGGAGATCCGTTGTATACTTTTAGCTGCAACCAGTACTTTTAAGAGATCTGTGTACTCTAGGAAATAAAGGATGACTCCTCTCGGCCTTTGCAAGGGTGGGGAGCCTGTAGAGAGACGGCCCAGTCTATGTGCGCGCTGTATATTAAGTACAGTGTCATCCGGTAGATGCAAGATCTTGGGAAGGAAGGATTTGAAGAAGCTGCCCCCTCCACCAGACCATAAATATGAACATTGTTCCTCCTATTTCGATTTTCAAGATCCTCAACCTGTTGATGAAGTGTTGTTACTTGAGATTGCAAATGGGTAACAGAGTTAGCAGTTTCGCTAAGCGAGGAAACATTGTGCTCCACTACTGTAAGCCTTGTATCCAGTTGGGACCAGCTATCCGAGAGAAATTGTAGTTTAGATTTTGTTTCCTCAACAAAGGGCCGGAGCGCTCTTATTTCCTGCAGCAATAGTTCCATGGAAACAGGTGAGATTGATTTAGGAGGCGAAGGTGGATCCTTTTTTTGTCGTTTTATGTTAAATTTGCTAAGTAAGGGAGTCTGAGCCTTCCAGCTTGGAAAATTCAGTAAAGAGTTTGGAATTATTAACCTAGGAGTATTTCTGTTTGGATGCGTTGAAAAAAGAACCTTTCACTCTGCCCATTAATCTTGATGGAAAAAGGAAGAAACAGACCTGAGAGGTAGACCGCACAACACCAGAAGGTGGAGACTAAGCTCAAAAGTGAGCGTGGGCAATAAGAGTTAATTCCTAGGCAAGCTTGTGATAAAAGACTAGGAGTCAATAACAACAAGAGACTTCAAAATTGTGAAGAACTGAGGCCTCAGAGTGCAGAAACCCGGTATTTGCTGTAAAGCTACCGGAATTAGCTGACAAGAAGTGGTGGTGAAAAACAATAATGGAAGTCACTCAAAATGGCGGTCATAACCACTTCCCCTCATAAAATTGTGACGGAATTAGGAGAAATGAGTTAGAGGACCATATGGAGCAAACTGAGCTTAAAAATCACCATATCCAGATCCAAAAACGAAAATTAGAAGCATTTTAAGGCAAAAACTCTCACTATTGCACTCGTGAGAATGAATTCGCGGCAAAGTACAAAGAGAAAATGGCGGCTGCGATACTATCGCGCCTGCAGAAAAATAAATAAATGAAGTTACAAGCGTACCGCGGCAGTAACATGATGCGGAGAAGAATTAATTCTGTCCCGCCAATGTTCCGACGCCTGTTCATCCGTTTTCGTGCACTTCGTGGAGCGGAGAAATGCGGGACCTTTGCTCCGGTCCGAGGAGCCTCACAGGAAAGCCGCCATGCCCAGCGCGCGCAAAGCCACGCCCCCCTGTGCTGATATATCTCAACAGATGCATTGACGACTTTGGGCCGATCAGAACCAATCTTATATTCCCGAGTTAGATCTATGTAGCGAAGCAGCTTATTTCTTACCTTGTCTTCTTTTCTCAGCAGTAGCCTTTTGCACACATTTGCATGTGTGACAATGTTGGATTAGTTTCCCTGAAACTAAACTTGTTTACACATCTAGCTTCACACAACATTATCACAATGCCCTGAATATCATACACACGGTCTCTTTTCACACTATGTACTAATGTCATCTCTATCTTCATCCATGGAGGAACAGGGCTATCTACATATCCATAACATCCATAATCTATGCGCACATGACAAGGCTGCTTTCTATTATAAAAGATGAAAATCCCTATAGATTAGCAGAGGAGGCACTCCAGCTGATACCAGAGGTCCGTGCATGCTGAGAATTCACCACGCAGCATTCTGACATCTCGTGAGGGGTGTCCAGTTTGTGACCAAGACGGGGTCCTTCATTCTCTCCCACCAGGTAATGGGGTTGGATTGTCCCTTGGGGAGATTCTTGACTCTACACCTACACAAACTCTAGGTACACTTAGAGGAGGGTTCGCATAGTAGAAGTACTCACAATTACTGTCTTGCTCTATATGCCAGCATATATACATTGTTTTAGAAACAAGGAAGAACTATATCTACTATTCACGCTTTTGGTGCTTGTAATCACGTTTATCTGCATCTGTCTACTAATCATTGCAGCACATGTATTCTATACAAGAATAACGATGGATCAATAAATATATTTAAAACGTCCCACTGTGTATTCTCTGTATACGTCTCTGAGAATAAGTAAGCATGAGTGTCTGAGCAGACGGTTCTGTACTGTTTCAATGATCCTTGAGAGGTCAGGGTTGTCATATACAGTGGTTGCCAGAAACCATTCACTCCCTGGCAGGTTAGGGGAGCTTACGGTGGCACTGTGAGCTAGCTGGTCTATAGGCCAACATATGCAGCAGGGGTGTTCAGAATCAGTCTTGGCACCAATCCCCTAGTTTATGGTGTCCAAACAATGTAACGATGACAGACTCTGTGGCTCGATGACGCATTGCCTACATCGTAAAGGGGCTTCTCGACAAAGCCTTCATCAGCTGCGCGGATCGATACCAATGCATCATCCGGCATGCACGGGACCGACAACGACGTCTCGCCTCCTCTGCTTCTTGCATCGAGTCTTTGAAGCTTTGTTCATCCAAGGTACTTCTTCAGTGGAACCTGTGAGAGTCCTGTAGCTAGCCTGCTCTTCATTGTGGTCGGCCCCGGTGTACAGGCTGTTTCCCTTCTGGAGATATGCCTTTGAAGTACACAGATGGCCTGCCCTGCCAGCCCTGGCTCCCGACTAACTACAGGGGGTTTGCAGCCCTTTGGGTGGGGAATGCACATAGCCCATTCAGATGCAAGTGATGCAAGGCCCAGCTCCTCCCTCCAGGCCTGTCAGTGATGGCCCATTAAGTCACATCTCAACTCCTATTGACTTTGGCTGTCTTGGAGGAATAAACAAAGCCCAACTGCCAATTACACCCAGTCATGTGATCAGAGACAGGTTGCAGGCACCAAATGGCTAAGGCAATAAATACAAACTTCCTAAAAGTAATATTTCCAGAATTCTAATTTAAAATCTGATTTCACCATAAGTTAGGATTTTAATTTAGGATTTCAGAGACATCAAACTAGAAGCAATTATATCTTCCCATTTGGAAATTACACTTATAAAATGTAATAAGGTACTCCCAATGTTATCCTACAGGAGATATAAGCCTTGCAGTAGTGAAAAACAGGACAGGTTAAACTTAAAAATACACGTCCTGCTTTTTAAATACATTGTACTCTACCCTCTGGACTATCCAGGGCCTACACTAGATTTGCTTATATGTACTAAAAAGGAGGTTTTGAGCTTCGCAAAAGGTTTATTGTGGCAGTTTAAACTGCACGCACATGCTCTGCAATGGCAGGCCTGAGAGATGTTCACAGGGCTACTTAAGTCGGTGGCACAATCAGTGCTGGAGGCCCACTAGCAGCATTTAATTTACAGGCCTGGACACTTATAGTACCCCTTTGCAAGGGACTTATAAGTAAATTAAATGTCAATGGAGAGCACATGCGCTTTAGTAATGAGTGGCAGCAGTAAAGTCCTCAGAGTCCTAAGGCCAGCAAAAAAAATTCAACAAAAGTAGTAGGAGGAAGGTGAAAAGTTTGGGATGTGACCCTGCTAAAAGGGCCATTTCCAACAATGCAGGTGTGTTTGTGTGTTCATGTTCCCTTGAGTGCATGTCTGTGTGTGTGTGTGCATGCATACAGGCCTTCTCATAATGGTGGTAATTCTTGCAACTTTCAGGCAGCGATCACATGGTGGCAATTTTTGACATCATGTGAGCATCCATGGGATTATGCCAGTTTTCCACCACTAGTAAAATGCTGACCCATGTATAAATGTGGTATTCTTAGCATTTATGGGCAAAGGCCATCAATGTGAGCATATAGTCAAGCCCTGAGAAAAGTTGTACCTGGCACAATGCCGGTAATTCTTCATATCTTGAGGGTATCTAGGGCATGTTTCCCACCAATGGGAAAATGCTGGCAATGGCATAATGGTGGTGGTTTCTGAGATGTTGTTATAGGCCTCCATGCTCTAACTGTGACTATCTCTGAAATAATAATGAGGCTAATGGAATGATCATTCTTGATTTATTGTGTGCATCCATGACAATGTGGTGCCAAACCATGGCATAGTGGTGGTCCTGCATTACAAAAGCATTTTTACATAATGTGGGCATGTATGACACTCTCACCTGCTATAATCTTTTTGACTATGCCAGGGATTTGGAGAAAGGTTGGGTCAAGTTTAATCCTATTGCACTTGTAAAGAAAGATACAAAAAATATATAATTCTCACCTGACTAGTCAGAAAAAGCCACACGCCTTGATGGGACCATGAACAAGACAATAAGAAATACCGTTCATTGACTTCAGAAGCTAAGAACTGTTAAAAAAGTTAAGTTTATTGTAATATCACAGACAACCATGAACAATGCATTATAAAGTGCAAGATAGTGCTTCCATCAACCACTGCATAATTAAAAGTAGACTGATTCAAACGCCCCAGTCCGCTCTCATTGCTAAATTTTAATCCAAAATTCAAATTCTGCAGGCAGAAAAAGCACGTGTTAAATGAAATGGGCCTTAAATTAGCTTTTCTGACAATTTGTTTCTAACAAAATATTATCACTGATTTGTCAACATCATGGTAGGAGCAAAGCGGATTTGGGTGAAACGATAATAACATAAATAACGGTAGCTTCAGCGACACATAATAAGTAACGTAAATATGAACATTTTGTGCCAGGCACTGCTTCATAGTGTTAAACGCACAGACTTCAGGCATTACGCTATGCATATGGATTAGCACCCACCAATGCGGGAGATATTATTCCGTAATCGGTGTTTTAATGAACAAGTTGACATATTTAATCTTAACGAATCAATTAATTGTATCATTTCGAGGCCAAGTGCTTAAGCGTTTCCTCTTAATTTGCTAGAATAGTACAAGCTCTCCTTGTAGGATCCTTGTGCAGCTCTTCACACCCATGAATTAATCAGGGATGTCTAACTCCTGGTCGGCTACCTCAGGAACATATATGACGATTTTTTATTCATTTGAAGGTGAACCATTGCAGTTTCATGAATGCTTCTCTTCTTGTTCCCCTTCTGCACTGGTTATGGGTGGTATTCATAAAAAGCAAAATCTATGCCGTTAGGTCACATAACAAAGTTGAAGAGAATATGTTCTATAAAAAGCACTTGTAAATGAAATAGGTCTGGCTTATTTTGCTGTTTGGGCTGACCTAAAGACATTGGGAAAACCCCAATGAGGACCATAGGCTGCTTTTAGGGATGAGTAGAAGGGGCTGTGAGTTGGGGGCGGGGACATTAGCTTTTCAGACTTGTAAACAGGCCAGAGGGAACAAACACACAATTCTCATAGACACGTGTATAATTTGTGGCCCCAGACACAGCCAGACTTATTTGGTAGAATATGGGGCTGAAATCAGCGGCTTCTCCTCCGCAAAAGCGCTGCTCCACTGCTTTTCAGCAATACAAAAAAGGAAAAATAAAATGATAACACAATGTTATTATCATTTTTTTTTCTGTACTGAAGCCAGTTTTGGGGCGGGGCGGGGTGGGGCTTGGCTGTCTTCGCAGCCAGAAGGGGAGGGGGGATTGGTGCACTTAAGTGCACATAACGGTTTGACCAGCAGTGTTGGGTCGGCCAAACAGTCATGAGCACTTAGCATGTTCTCCACCTGGCTGTATTACACAGCCTCAGTGGAGAAGATGCACAGGTGCCCACTCCCTGTCTGAGCGCTGAACCAGGCTGCTCAGACCAATTACATCCCTGCTGCCATGCTGGTGACAGCAGTCTCGTGATTGGCTAGGGGAGTCTGGGAGCCTGTGTGCTTCTGGTTGATGACGGAGGCGAGGTAAGTGAAATTTTCTTTTCTTTTTTTTCAACCCCCCCTCTCCTCACCCCACCACTACTGCACTGGAGCAGCAGCCACTGGCTGAAATTGATACATTTTTCAGGGCTGCCTTTAGCTCCCAGTCTACCATCGCTTATTTCAGATATGTGCTCTTTGTTTTACGTGCTTCAATGGCAGACTCAGAAATTACCTACTCTAGTGCTAGATTTCAAGTTGTGCAGGGGCGTCCCATCTTATATATGCCACCTTTGACTTTTTCTGGCTCTCTATTTATCAGCATACTGCGTTCTGGGATTTGTAGACTGTCTCAGGATACTTTCCTCAAAACCTCAATTTACAAACTGTTGGCGCCTTTTGAATTCAGGGCTGCTGGTGGTTGTCATACATTGCAGAGAGTTGCTTTGCAGCAACATATTATGTGATGTGCAAATACATCATCCAGTCTCTGTTTTGTGTTTGCATTCTGGCACTTGGGGTAACACACATATATTTTATAAGCAGGACCACGCAATTATAGAAATCTATAGAAGAAGTCCTTTTGGATTTTGAAGAAACCTAGTGCTGTCCCTTCCCCATTTCACCTTTCCTCCATTCTCCATGAGGATGCACATGCTCTCATGGTTCCCTGTGCTGCCCCTGGCCTTGACCATGCCATCCTGCACTGAATGGTCAGTTTGCTGCCCCCCTCGCCTCCCTCCTACCCTCAGTGGGCAGTTTGCTGCCCATGCCTGTGTCGGCCGGCCTTCCGTGCTCAGCTTGCAGCTCCAGCCCCTCACTCTCTGCACCATCCCCCTGCCCCCAGCCCTCTGCCTCCATCAGCATGCCCCTGCCCCCTCCTTCCTGTCCAATGTGGTCCGTTGTGCTGCCCTTGATGGCCTCTGCTCCAATGTCAGCATGTAAATGTTTCTCCTTCCCAACTGCCCTTCATAGTTAGCTTGCTGCCTCTGCAAATGCCAGACTTCCCTCTATGATCAGCTCACTGCCACAACCCCCCTCACTCTTGTCCTCCATTCTTCATGTGCATGACCCTCTCTCCTCCCTACAGCCCTCCATGGTGCATTGTGCTGCCACTGCCTATGCCACCTGCTTGTCCTCATTTTAGCTTTCAAGAGCACTAACCATAATTTCCTAGACACAAAGAACCACCTCATGCTTTAGGTTTGACAGCTTTGATTCTAGATGGCTTGAGTTGTGCCACACGTTTATCATACATACAATGTTTAGCTCTAGATGTTTATTAGAACACTGTGGAAATCTGCTATTAGAGCATCACTGGAAAGCTACATTAGCACACTGGGAAAATAACTGACACACTACTACTGGTGCTGAGACTAGTACGTTTCAATCTGCATGTCAGAATATTTAACTGCAATGGATGAAGAATACATTTGATAACTCATAGAAAATGTCTCATTTTAGCTTGCTAGGGCACTAACTATAATTCCTATTACAAAACAAACACCTCATTATGTTTACTTCTAAAGAAAATGCTTCAAGTTTTACATCTTTGAAACCATCAAGATGGCTTCAACGGTGCCACACGTCTGTCATAAATACAAATGTTAGCACTCTAGTTGTTCAATAGGACACTGTGGAAAGCTGTAGTAGAAGACTCGGGGGGGGGGGGGGGTTGACTAACAGTTGTATTGAAAGTTCATATTTCAGTTTGCATGTCAGAATTAGGTTTGGCACCCTAGCCTGTTTTCTACCTGCATGATCATTATTTTAATGCTTGGGCAGGTACAAAAATAGGGAAACTCTCTGAAAGCCAGTATTTACCTCCGTATCTCTACATACTTCAAACAGCAACTACAAGAAGAAAGGTTACAACTCTAGCCAGAATTTTTTACAGACATAGATGAGAAATTCAATTAAGAAATGTTTTCTTATTTTAGCTTTCTAGAGCACTGACCACAATATCTGTAAAAAAACAAACCTACTCATTTTGTTCATTTCTTCTAAAGAAAATGCTTAAGTTTTGACAGCTTTGAATCCATCAATATGATGTCAGGTGTGCCACACTGTTATCAATGTAAGCGCTCTATTTATTCAGTTATATTACAGTGGGGGGTCAACCTAAAGGCTACTGCAGTTGTTGGAAGTACAGTTTGCCCCTAAATGTCAGACTTTATTATCACAAGGCTGAGGGAGATAGCGTGAATTTATAACAAATGTGCTCTACTTTTAGCATCTAGAGCTCCTCCCATAATCTTTGTGCAAAAATTATTGGAAAACACAATCTTCTCTCAGACATGGCTCATCAAAGCCCAGCAGAGAATCAACATGTTTCACTGGGGAAAAAAACAATTTAGAACAGACAACAATTCCTAAAATTAGCATGGTACCACCAACAAATGATTTGTATTGGGACCAAAATCTGTTATAACCCAATCAGTATTGGCCAGGCCTCTTTAAAGTGGACAATCAGAGCATATCTGGGTAAAGTTCTAACTTTCTGCCAAATTGTGTGTCATTTTGTTCTGCTGTTTTTTCTGTAATGCATCTAAAAATTTCATGTGGGAACTAAAGTGTGTTAACAATGGGGCTCATTACGATCACGGTGAATCTGCCACCGGCAGCCTGCCGGTGGTGGATTCACTGGCAATGCGCGGCCATTTTCCGCCCACCAGATAAGGATGGCGGGCGGATTGCTGGCGGACGGGAAGTCCCTTCACCAAGGGTCCGACACAGGCAATTGTTACGATTACCTGTCAGACCCACCCAGATCCACAAAATGGTGTCAGTGCCTAGCAGGCACCGCCAGCCAGATAGGATGCTGCATCCCCACCAGCCTGTGTATGGCAGTTCAACCTCCATTCACAGGTTAGCAGGGATGTAATTTGGGGGCCTATATATATATATATATATAGTCAGTCAGTCAGCTTTATTTCGATAAAAGTTATCATAAAAGCATGTACAAAAGAATCATGGTAAAAATAGAAGTTCATTAGGGAACATATTTTACAGAAGATCATAATGTTGCTTGATGGCTGATTTTAAAAAAACATTGTGAAAGTACGATTAAAATAGGATTAAAAATGCAGATTTAAAAAAAAAAAAAAAAAAAACATATATAAAAGCAGTTCATTAACTCATCTGGTACAGCTATTAGGTTTATTTCTAATAATCCAGGACCAGGCCAGAAATTTGGCCACAGCACAGACTAGCACCAAACTTGTGTCGGTACGCAAAATACGTAAGGCGACACGATAGTTCGAAATGCCCAGGAGACGGCAAGCAGGAGCTAGCCATCTTTTCTCGGGTTACTGTATGCTGGGCATTCGAACATAATATGGGCTATGCTTTCTACTTTTTCGGGGCATGTTAAGCAAGTGGCAGGGGTCTGATAAGGAGGCTTCCATTTACTGGTAAATTCACGAGTAGGGAGGGTCTCGAGTCTGAATTGAAAATACAATGATCTGTCTCTAGGTTTTTGGATAAACTCGAGAAAAGGCTCAAAGTTAACTGTCTGCTTAAAAGTAAAAAAGTCTTCAGTTAATCTACCATAACTTGAGCTACCAAGATCTCGATTATTGATCCAGGCCCAATATGCTTTTTTGAGATCCATCTTACTAATCGAGGCTCCATGCTCCCAAAGATCGATTAGACCAAGCTGGATGAGAGATTTTTTAATATTGCGAAGCCAGCTTATTTTTTGGGAGCCGGCTATATTCATGATTTCTCTCAAACCCTCTGTGAATTTGGCTAGCTCCGGGGTGCGCCATAGACGAACCCAAAATAACAAAGGGCGTAGCCTAATAATATCTTTAAGTGAACACCTACCCAAGTCACTAAAGAGAGTTTTCAAGGGAGTACCTCTTGGCATTGTAACTAATTCTCTTAAAAATGTATTCTCGGACAGGGTGAGCTCTTCTATATTTTCGAAGCCCCAGAGTTCGGCTCCATAGGTGGCCGAACCTACTGCTTTGGCCTGATAGATCATTAATGCGGGGGTAATTGGCTTGCTCCTCGAGGTGCGGTGTTCTTTGGCTATTACCCCCGTGGCTCGTTTGTGGTTGAGCAGCATTTTTGGATGTGGGGCTTCCAGGTCATAGTGTCGGAGATCCTAATGCCTAGGTAGTCAAATAATTTGACGTATTCGAGGGGAATACCATCAGACATGATGGGTACACTGGGTGATTTCCGAGATTTAAAAGAGAGGAGCTTAGTTTTTGAAGTATTAATGACCAGTCCTCTCATTGAGCAGAACAAATAAAATCGATCTATCAGCTTCTGGAGCCCTGCAGGTGTTTTAGAAATCAGCAGGGTATCGTCCGCAAATAAAAGAGTGGGAACTTTTTCCCCAGCCAGAACAGGTGCGTCCGCCGGGACTTCAAGCAAAAATTTCACCACTCCATTGACGAAAAGGGAAAAAAGAGTGGGCGCAAGTACGCAGCCCTGGCGGACTCCTCTGTTGACTGGGATCTTGTCAGTTCTCTGGGCCTGACTGCCCCATCTCACCCTGGCAAAGTTCCCCTCATGGAGGCGTACCAGAAGATCAAGGATGTAAGGCGGAAGACCTAAGTCTTGGAGCACAGACCATAGGCGGTCACGGGGGACCAGGTCAAAGGCCGATTTTAGATCGATAAAGGCTAGATGGAGATTGCCCCTACCAATCGATACAGTTTTCCAATATAGCAATAGGAGCCTGAAGACCTGGTCGATCGTGCTCGTAAATGGCCTGAACCCAGCTTGGTAGTGTGACAGAATATCATTGTCAGTAACCCACAGTAGAATTCGCTCTAGCAGAACCCTGCCAACCACCTTCTGACTAACGTCAATAAGGCTTATAGGTCGGTAGTTAGCAGGGTCCTCCCTATGGCCCTTCTTGAATATCGGTATGACCTCCGCCCCCCTCCATGACTCGGGGATGGGAAGCCCTTTGAGGAAGGCATTAAGTAAGATGGTAAAATACTCAGCCCAAGATTTGGGGTCATAGCGGAACAAGTCTCCCGGCAGGCCATCTGGACCTGCAGCTTTAGCTGGAACCAATCTGTTAATAGCCGCCATAACTTCCATTTCAGTAAAGGGATCATTGTTAGACGGGGTAAGATCTGTGGGGATGAGAGGAAAAGAAACACTAGTGCATTGCGTGCTGTCGTCCGAGTACAATTTCGAGAAATGGGTAAACCATTCATGGTTGGTAATGTGGTTAGGAATTAAATCAGGGTCTTGGCCTTGGGAGTATCTACAAAGGTTCCAGAATGTAGTCCCGTCCCTTGCTAGGCTAGCATTTTTTAAAGCCAGCCAGTAAGATTCTTCCCATGTACGTTTTGCGATGGCTACAGCCCTCTTATAGGCAGACCTAGCATTTTTAATTAAAGTGCAATCCTTAGATTTAATAGCGATTGCAAGCATTTTCCTGCAGGACCAGCACTCAGAATTAAACCAAGAACCGGGTGCTTTCTGTTTATAAGGGTTGTTGTTAGCAGAGAGAGATATAAAAAAAGACCCAATTGACTCAATGGTGTCTGCGTGGATAGACACGGCCCTTAATTTCTCGTTAGCATCTGCACATGCTTGCCTAAGTTCACCAGTTTTTATTAGCAATATTTCTTTGATGGAGGACAGTTTTTGTTTGTCTACTACAATTTTAGGCCATTTGAGATGTCGTTTACAATTGGATGGAATGACATCCCTTGTAAGCATTATCGGGCGATGGTCAGGGGTTAGTTGGTCTAAGGTCCATAAGCTCTTTGTAGTCAGGCACAAAGGATTGTGATCGCTATCGACAGTTGGAAAAATAACCATATCCTCAGCATAATGCCAGAGTCTACGGTCAATTAAGATATAGTCGATACGTGATGGGCTAGAGATTCTATTGAAAGTAGATGCTGCGTGGAGGTCGGAAGGAAATCGACCGTTAGCAGCTCTCAGCCCGAATTCCATGACCAGAGCATTAAGTTGGATTATCACTGGTGTCCACCTTGTTACTGGGGGGACAGTGAGGGATGGTATCTTCATCTGCAGCTTCTAGAATATCATCAGAAGCAAGAGGTTCAAAGGTGCAATTCAGATCTCCGGCAACCAGTATGAGTGAGTTCGGGGGCAGGAGGAAAGTTCCTCTTCTATGATGGTAACAATAGGGGACTTAGAACCTCCTGGGGTACCCCTAACATAGACGTTAAAAAGTTCAAGGGTAGGTCCCCCGTTTAACCCACTCAAGGTTAAATGCAGCACGTCCGGAGATGGACTGCGTACATGTCTAACTCTGCAGGGAAGGGCAACATTGATCCATATTATGAGGCCCCCCGAGGGGCGACCGCGGCCAATAGTGACCGCGGGGATGCAATGGCATGTGAAACCCGATTTAAATAAAGGTGTAGTGCTCCAGGTCTCTCGGAATATGCAAAGGTCGAAGGTGGCAATAAAATTATTCCAATCTGGAAGTGAGAGTTTAGTTTTCAGACCCGCAATGTTCCATGAAATGATTTTATGGGTCGTATTTAATACTGGGATAGAGGGAGTAACTGAATCCGATGTATTTGGCAACGGGACAGCCCGTGATAAAGCACCATCACCCCTAGGCCCGTAGGAAATAATGGAGGGCGATGTTTGGGGGGGTCGTTCTACCGTTAAAAAAGGGAACAACTTGGGTTCCAGCAGTAGAAGTTGGTGATATATGGGGGACAGACGTTAGTCAGTCAATTAGTCCCAGTGTTGATTTGTCCTCGAGCCTTTGATAGGACGGCCCACCTCTCCACCCCTCTGGGACATGTCTTGGAGAAGGCGGGTGTCTAAACTGGATGGAAGACGAGTCGGGGGAGGAGGATCTGTACTCAAGAGCAATGAGACCATCAGCTAGATAGTGATTAGCTAGAGTCAGCTCAATCGTGTCCGTTGGAAGATTATTAATCCTTAGTCTACGAGCCCTTAAGAGGTCGTCTCTAATAAGGGATCGACAACATCTGGTGTAGCGAATCCAATGGGTGACTTTATTCTTTAGTGAATCTTCACACTCATACCTATCATTCTTGGGAACACCCACCATATGAACAATAGGCTGATGGTTAACCCTTGGGTTTTGCGATAGAGAAGGTTGGGCTGGAGATTTTAGAGGACGAAGAGCCGAATTAGATGTTACATTTTGATTCAACATTGGGCACATTCTTTTATTAAGAGTAGGTGGGCTAGTTCCATCTCTATTGGATAGTGATGAGTTTGATCTGGTTTATAAGGGTAGCACTGACGGTTGGGAAAGTGTGGGTACAATGGAGTCCGTGGTGTTAATAGAAGAGGTTATTGGTGGATGTGGTTGATGAGCGTTGTTAATTGGAACATTAGGTGGTTGCAAAATCTGCATGTGGGGTCTATTTACTATTGATAATAATTCCTTAACTAGCGCTTTGAGATCACTGATTTCAAGCTTCAGTGCATTTATGGAGTCCATAATTATGCCTGATGCTGGATCAGTAACTGCCACTACCTCCCGTGGGTGACTATCCGGTTGCAGGGGTGGTACAAGAACAGGATCTCCATCATTGGACAGATCTACAACAGCTGGTACAAATAAACTAGGAATAGTGTCAAAAGATTCTACAGGATCATTACCCAAATCAGATAATACTTCGAAACTATTTTTACAAATGATTACAGTAGGTTCAAGAGGTACCAGGTTGACCGCAGGGGTGCAAGAACTTAAAGCATCAGTAGTAGCTCCAGAAATAACAGAATGGCTCTGATCGCAGTCCTGGGCTGTTAGTGATAATGAGGTTAGGGCAGTTTTTTTGCTAAACATTTGGGGGATAGTTACAGGACCTGGGCGAAGATTACTTGGGGACAGCGTGGTAGGTAGGTCAGGGTCTAAAATCGTGGTGCAATCATCAACTAAGGATTCAATGCGTTGTAAAACAGAAGTAGACGTCTGTTTTTTACTTGCTTTTCGGGTCTTATTTCTTTTGGCCACGCTGCCGTTAGAATCCGTCGATTTCCGTTTGCCCATTATGTCCCTAGGGCACGAGCGCTAGATGACAAACAGAGTCAGAACACTGCGGGCGTTGCAGGATGGTTCATAGGGGCAACACAGTACCTGTAGACTCCGGGTGTAGAGGAGGGGACGCACAGAACCCAGGACGTAGATGACAGGGACGTGGCCCTGTCCTGCCTCCTCCTGCCCCGGACGGCCACAGACGGCCCGCCCTCTGCCCGGGCTCCGCCCGGCGCCGCCCGCATGCGTCCCGCGACGCGGAGGAAGCCTCTGTTTAAGTAGCGCATCCGGGCGCGCTGGTGACCGGCAGGAAGTCCGGTGTAGAGCAGAGGATGGCGGGTGCTGTAGTTCTCCCCAGCTGCGGCCAACGGTGGAGAGTGGCGGCGAGGAGAACAAGCAGCGTAGGTGTCCCGCGTGTGGTGCTGCCTGCGGGTAAGTTCGCCGTCCTTTTCGCCAAATGGAATGCCCCCCGCTCCACCGAGGGAGCCTCTGTTTAAGTAGCGCCTCCGGGCGCGCTGGTGACCGGCAGGAAGCCCGGTGTAGAGCAGAGGATGGCGGGTGCTGTAGTTCTCCCCAGCTGCGGCCAACGGTGGAGAGTGGCGGCGAGGAGAACAAGCAGCGTAGGTGTCCCGCGTGTGGTGCTGCCTGCGGGTATGTTCGCCGTCCTTTTCGCCAAATGGAATGCCAGTAGATAGTTATAGTTACAACCTAGTTTCCATAGGAAATCTCAAAATTCTATTTTGAATAACTTTGGCGCCGGTTGACGAATCCTCGCGAAATTTTCAAAACTAATGGGGCGCTCCGTTCAGCTCCTACCCTGAAAGTCTCGGGGTGATTCGTCAAGCGGGGGCCAAGAAAAAGGGGGGGTCCCAAAACACGTTTTCCCCATGCATTTTTCCATAGGACCTTTAGACACAGCTACAGCCCGAACGGCTGAACAGAATTACTTGAAATTTGGCAGAGAGGTAGCCATAAGGTCAAGGAAGTGCCTTTTGTAGGTCTGGTGTAAATCTGTTCAGTATTTCCTCACAAAATAACATTTAAAAGCATATCAAAATCTATACGCACCCTGCCGTGCGCGCACCGTGCGCGCACCCTGCCGTGCGCGAGCGCAATTCTGATTGGTTGTTAGATGTCGGTAAACATTCGAATCGGTCGAAACCAGGAAGTGTCGGCCGCCATTTTGTCTTTCGCAGTCTGAGGGGGTGAAAGACAAAGGTGGAGAACGTGAGAAGGGGGCAGAGTGGACAGTTCCTGACCCCCTAGCCTTGGTCAGGAGGTCACAGAAGGACCTCCAAGGGAGAAAAAAACTATTTTTTTTTTTTAAATTGCGAGGTGCGCGCACCCTGCGCGCACTGCGGACCGTGGGCGCGCGCACCGAGCGCCCACAGAGCGCGCACGGTCCGTGAAGCGCACCGTGCGCGCACGGTGCGCGCACGGTGAAAAACCTGAAAAAAAATAATAATAATATAAACATAACTTAGCATTTAAAAAACCGTACAAATTCACTGAAAAAACCATAGGTTTCACACATGTTATAGTTACGAATTAGCATTTAAAAAACCTTGCAAATTCACTTAAAAAACCATAGGTTTCACACATGTTATAGTTAGCTGGACATTTCACTCGTAAAAAAACCACTGAAATTCCCCCGTTATAGTTACTGCAGGCAACTATAACTCACGCGACCGCAATCCTCTGCTGATGATGTCAGATATCACATCACTGATGACATATGTGTCTTTCTGAAAAATAAATATTTGTAATATATGTATAGCTAAAGATTAACGGAAGAAGACATGGGTAAATAAGTGTCTAAATACAGTGATGTAATATCTGACGTCATCAGCAGAGGATTGCGGTCGCGTGAGTTATAGTTGCCTGCAGTGACTATAACGGGGGAATATATATATATATATATAAATTCACTGAAAAAACCATAGGTTTCACACATGTTATAGTTAGCTGTACATTTCACTCGTAAAAAACCAATGAAATTCCACGTTATAGTTAGATCAGGTAACTATAACTTGCGCGCCCACAATAAACTGCTGATGACGTCACATATTACATCACTCATGACATGGTCAGTGACATCACTCTTCACATCAATGATGACATCTGAAATGACACATTGTGGATTGCGGTCGCGCAAGTTATAGTTACCTGATCTAACTATAACGTGGAATTTCATTGGTTTTTTACGAGTGAAATGTACAGCTAACTATAACATGTGTGAAACCTATGGTTTTTTCAGTGAATTTGCAAGGTTTTTTAAATGCTAATTCCTAACTATAACGTGTGTGAAACCTATGGTTTTTTCAGTGAATTTGTACGGTTTTTTAAATGCTAAGTTATGTATTTATTTTTAATTTTTGCGCGCACGGTGCGCTTCGCGCACCGTGCGCCCACGTGGAGCATTTCGTACCGTGCACGCCTCGACATTTTTTACAAAATATCAATTGTTTTTTTCTCTCTTGTGGGTCCTTAGAATTATATATTAAATGTGATTGTTAATTCTTTTTTTATTTTTTTTTTACCGTACGCGTACGGTAAGCTTACCGTAAGCGCACCCCGCGATTTTTAAAAAAAATTATTAAATTCATTTTTCATACTTTTTGGTCCTTCGTGAACCCCCTGACGAACGTTAGGCGGTCTGCAACTCTCTTCATTGCCCCCTTTTCATGTTATCAACCTTTTTTTTTCAGTGCGAGAGACAGAAAATGGTGGCCGATACTTCCTGGTTTCGACCGATTCGAATGTTTACTTTGATCTAACAACCAATCAGAAACGCGCTCGCACACAGCACCGTACGCGTACGGTAAGCTTACCGTAAGCGCACGGTAAGCGCACGGAGCGCTGCCACAAATATATATATTGATTTAAATGCTATTTTCTAAGGAACTACTGAACAGATTTACACCAGACCTACAAAAGGCACTTCCTTGACCTGAGGACTACCTCTCAGCCAAATTTCAAGTAATTCTGTTCAGCCGTTCGGGCTGTAGCTGTGTCTAAAGGTCCTATGGAAAAATGCATGGGGAAAACGCGTTTTGGGACCCCCCTTTTTTCTCAGACCCCGCTTGACGAATCCCCCCGAGACTTTCAGGGTAGGAGCGGAGCGTAGCGCCCCATTAGTTTTGAGGATTCGTCGACCGGCGCCAAAGTTATTCCAAATTGAATGTTGCGGATTTCCCATGGAAACAGGGTCCTAACTATAACTATCTACTGGCGACCGCCAGTAGATAATATATATATATATATATATATTATCTACTGGCGGTCGCCAGTAGATAGTTATAGTTAGGACCGTGTTTCCATAGGAAATCTGACAATACTATTTTGAATAACTTTGGCGCCGGTTGACGAATTCTTGCGAGATTTTCAAAACTAATGGGGCGCTCCGCTCAGCTCCTACCCTAAAAGTCTCGGGGTGATTCATCAAGGGGGGGCCGAGAAAAAAGGGGGGTCTCAAAACGCGTTTTCCCCCGCATTTTTCCATAGGACCTTTAGTCGAAGGTACAGCCCGAACGGCTGAACAGAATTACTTGAAATTTGGCAGATTTGTAGTCCTCAGGTCAGGAAAGTGCCTTTTGCAGGTCTGGTGTCAATCTGTTCAGTATTTCCTGAGAAAATAGCATTTAAAAGCATATAAATATATATACACATGCACCGTACGCGCACTGTGCGTGCACGGTGCCGTGAGCGAGCGAAATTCTGATTGGTTGATTGATGTCAGTAAACATTCAAATCGGTCGAAATCAGGAAGTGACGGCCGCCATTTTGTCTGTCGCACTGAAAAGGAAAGGTGGAAAAAAGGTGGAAAATGTGAAAAGGGGGCAGGGAAGAGAGTTCCTGACCCCCTAGCGTTTGTCAGGGGGTCACAGAAGGAACCCCAAGGGTGAAAAAAACATTTTACTATTTTTGAAAAAAATTGCGGTGAAAAACCTTGAAAAAAAAAAATTAATAAATACATAACTTAGCATTTAAAAAACCGTACAAATTCACTTAAAAAACCCCAGGTTTCACACACATTATAGTTAGGAATTAGCATTTAAAAAACCTTGCAAATTCACTTAAAAAACCATAGGTTTCACACAGGTTATAGTTAGGTGGACATTTCACTCGCAAAAAACCAATGAAATTCCCCCATTATAGTTAGTTCAGATAACTATAACTCGCGCGACCGCCACTCTATCACAAGGATGATGTCATCAGTGATGTCATGAGTGATGCCATTGACCATGTCATGAGTGATATAATGTGTGACGTCATGAGCAGTGGATTGCGGGCGTGCGAGTTATAGTTATCTGAACTAACTATAACGGGGGAATTTCATTGGTTTTTTACGAGTGAAATGTCCACCTAACTATAACCTGTGTGAAACCTATGGTTTTTTAAGTGAATATATATATATATATATATATAACCTACTGGCGGTCGCCAGTAGGTAGTTATAGTTAGGGAAAAAAGGGGGGTCCCAAAACGCGTTTTCCCCATGTTATTTCTCATAGGCAGTTTTAGACACGGCTACAGCCCGAACTGCTGAACGGAATTACAACAAATTCTGCAAAAAGGTAGCCTTGGTTCAGAAAGCGCCCTTTTTTTTAAATGGTGAAAATCCGCTTAGTAGTTCCTAAGAGATTCAAAAAATAGTGGGGAAAAAATCATTTTCCCATAGGAAACTTTAGACACAGTATGCGCCAGGGAGCTGTGTTGCAGAGAGGTGTTCAGAGGTCACGCCCCTTTTTACACCTCTATGCAACGCAGCTCTGTGGCGCTTACTGGAGGTACCTGGTGGGCTAGTTAGCCCTCTGGGACCCTCAGTATTGAAGGGGAATTAATTCCCCAACTTACAACTCGCCAGGGGGTGCGTTTGCACACTGGTGAAGAAAGGGGGCGGGACCTGATGTGACATGTGTGCAAACACGCCCTGTGGCGTGTTTTAAGTTTGGGAACTAATTCCTCTTGAATCCTGAGGGTCCCTGGGGGCCAACTAGCCTCCAGTATGCGCAAGGGAGCTGTGTTGCAGAGAGGTGTTCAGAGGCCATGCCCCTTTTTACACCTCTGTGCAACGCAGCTCTGTGGCGCTTACTGGAGGTACCTAGTGGGCTAGTTGGACCCTAGGGACCCTCAGGATTCAAGGGGAGTTAATCTCCCAACTTAAAACGGCCACAGGTCGTGTTTACATGGTGGTGAAGGGAGGGGACAGGGCCTGAGGTGACGTGTGCAAACATGTCCTGTGGCGCGTTTTTTAAGTTGGAGAAATAATTGCCCTTCCCATCCTGAGGACTCCTGGGGGCTAACTAGCCCACCAAGTGCTTCCAGTAAGTGCACTGCGCTGCGTTGCAGAGAGGTGGTCCAGGCCGTGCACCTTTTTACACCTCTCTGCAATGCAGCTCGGTGGCGCTTACTGGAGATACCTGGTGGGCCAGTTGGACCCAAGGAACACTCAGGATTCAAGGGGACTTTATCCCCCAAATTAAAATGGCCACAGGGCATGTTTGCACACGTCACCTCAGGCTCCCCCTCCCTTTACCAGTGTGCAAACGCGCCCCTTGGTGCGTTTTGAGAGGTCGTTTTAATCCCCCTGCCCTATTATGTACAAGGGTCTTACAGAGGAGGCCAAGCTAATCACAGGGGTACCCCAACGCATAGTGTTCTCTAGTGTATGTAGGTGTTTTCACTGTATTCTAAGTGTCTTTTAGCATAGCACTGGCTCTAGGCCTGGTTAGTCAGAGTCAGTTTCCACCAGTACCCGTCTGAAAAAGTTGTGGGCACAGCATGATTTTGCAACAAGGCCTCTTTCTGCTCCTATGTTGGTTCTTTCTGCACAGGTCTTGCTCCTTCCTGCAATTTTCTTCATCTTTGTGGACTTCTGTTGCCTCTTTCTGCATTTCTTTTGCTTCTTTCTGTGCGTTTTTTCTTCTTTCTTCACATGTCCTACCTCTGTAGGTCATAGTTAGAAATTAGCATTTAAAAAACCTTAGAAATTCACTGAAAAAACCATAGGTTTCAGGGACGTTATAGTTAGTTGGACATTTCACTCGTACAAAACCATTGAAATTCCCCTGTTATAGTTACTTCAGCAAATGAAACTCGCGCCCCCGCAATGCACTGCTGATGACATCTCATATTACATCACTCATGACAAGGTCAGTGACATCACTGATGACATCACTGATGACATGATCCAGTGACTGTGTGTTTATGTAAAGTTTAAATATGTTTAATATATTTATAGGAAAAGGAGTATTGAAGAATGAGTGGGTGTATAAGTGTCTGAATGAATGATTTACTAGGTGCGTGACTGACTCTATAAGTGAGTGATTAAACATATGTTACTTGTTGTCATGCAAGGGGGTCCCAAAACGCATTTTCTCCATGTTATTTCCCATAGAAAAATTTAGACACGACTACAGCCTGAACTGCTGAATGGAATTACACCAAATTTGTCACAAAGGTAGCTCTTAGTTCAGAAAGAGACCTTTTTTTTAAATGGTGTAAATCCGTTCAGTAGTACCTGAGAGATTAAAAAAATAGAGGTCAAAAAATCAATTTCCCATAGGAAACTTTAGACACGGTTACAGCCAAAACTGCTGAACGGAATTACACCAAATGTGGCAAAAAGGTAGCCCTTGGTTCAGAAAGAGTCCTTTTTTTAAAATGGTGTAAATCTGTTCAGTAGATGTTGAGAAAATCAAAAAATAAAAGTTTCAATATATAGAGGTGTGGTGGATCCGTGCACCCTCCAGACCATGAGCTTTATGCTAATTGGCTGTCAACCCTCCAAACGATGAAGTGTTGGCAGCCATCTTGTGCCTCGGTAACTGAGGCACAAGAAAACAGAAAAACGAATGCGCAAAACAAGAAAAGGGGGCATGGTAGAGACACCCTGACCCCCTAGGCCGGCTTAGGGGGTCCCACAAGGAACCTCAGGGCCCAAAGAAGCATTTTTTTTTACCAAAACAACGGTGAGATGCTCGGAGTATCCGTGGATCCGGCTGCGAAAATAAAAAAAACGAAGCGCGGGCTCCCGAGCTTCGTTATTAATTAGCCCCTGGGTGGGCCAAGTCCCGGGGGCATGCCAAAAAATTATTGCGAGGGCCCAGGGGGACTCCTGCAGCCCTGGGGACCGCCAACCCCCGGGGCTTTCTAGAAATAATTGTGGGAGGGCACACAGCCCCCCCGCAGCCCCAGGGACGGCCACTCCTGGGGATTTTTTAATATCAAGCCCCAGGAACCGCCAACCCTGGGGCTTTCATTAATTATTTGCGGGGGGTACACTGCCCCCCCGCAGCCCCAGGGACCGCCACCCCCTGGGGCTTCTTTTAAAAAAAAATATCTGTGTGGGGGGCACGAGCACCACCTCCCCTGGGCTGTGAATTGGTTGGGCCAACTCCTGCAGTGTCCCGGGGTGCCCACCCTGGGACACTGCTGTTTGCTATGACAGGGCGGGCAGGAGGAAACCTGCTCTCTCTTCCAAAATCCAAACCAGATTGCTTTTCCACACAGGGAGCTGCATATCAGCAGGTCCCCATGTGGAAAAGCAATGCCGGCTCCCGCAGGATGCGGGGAGCCAGCAGGGACCATGGGGGCATTGGGGCTCCCCCCACAGTCCCCAATGAGAGGCCAGGCCCCGGGGAATGGGGTCCCCGGGTACAGAAGTGGCCAGGGAGGGGGGCCACGCAGCCCCCCTTCCCCATAATTAAATACATTTTAAAAACACGAAAAGGCTGGCCCGGGGGATGGGGTCCCCGGGGACTTAAAACGAGCCACAGGGCGTGTTTGCACACATGTCACCTCAGGCCACGCCCCCTCCCTTCACAACTGTGCAAACATTTTAAGGTGGGGGATAAAGTCCCTTTGAATCCTGAGGGTCCCTGGGGTCCAACTAGCCCACCAGGTACCTCCAGTAAGCACCACAGGGCTGCATTGCACAGAGGTGGTCCAGGCCACGTACCTTTTTACACCTCTCTGCAACAGATCTCTGTGGTGCTTACTGGAGGTACCTGGTGGGTTAGTTGGACCCCAGGGACCCTCAGGATTCAAGGGGACTTTATCCCCCAACTTAAAACATGCCACGGGGCACGTTTGCACAGAGGTGAAGGGAAGGGGCGTGGCCTGAGGTGAGATGTGTGCAAACACGACCTGTGGCGCGTTTTCAGTTGGGGAATTAATCCCCCTTCAATCCTGAGGGCCCCTGGGGGCCAACTAGCCCACCAGGTATCTCCAATAAGCGCCACAGGCCTTGTTGCAGAGAGGTGGTTCAGGCCACGCCCCTTTTTACACCTCTGTGAAACGCAGCTATGTGGCGCTTACTGAAGGTACCTTGTGGGCTAGTTGGACCCCAGGGACCCTCAGGATTCAAGGGGACTTTATCCCTAAATTAAAACGTGCCACAGGGCGCGTTTGCACAGTGGCGAAGGGAGGGGGCGGGGCCAAAGGTGACATATGTTCAAACATGCCCTGTGGCACATTTAAAGTTGGGAAATTAATTCCCTTTCCATTCTGAGGGCCCCTGGGGGCCAACTAGCTCACCAGGTGCTTCCAGTAAGCACCACTGCACTGCGTTGCAGAGAGGTGGTCCAGGCCAAGCCCCTTTTTACACCTCTCTGCAACGCTGCTCTGTGGCGCTTTCTGGAGGTACCTGGTGGGCTAGTTGGACTCCAGGGACCCTCAGGATTCAAGGGGACTTAATACTCCGACTTAAAATGCACCACTGTGGCGCGTTTGACAGTGGTGAATGGAGGGGGCAGGGCCTGAGGTGAAATGTGTGCAAACGTGCCCTGGGGCTGCCATTTAGGTTGAAGGGGGATGTGTTCAAGGTCTGGTCGGAGTCCGGTGGTAGGAAAAAATGTGGCAGCCATCTTGGGGTCAGGCAAGGGATTCTGACCTTGGAGTTAGAAACAGACTATCTTACTGTCTGACAGTTGAGAATGTTTGACCCCTAGACTCAGCAGCTGGTCTTGCCTCTAATTCAGTGTTTCGAATTGATCAGGTATGCTAAATATCCAGATAGCGCTTATTGGCGGTACCTGGTGGGCTAGTTGGACCCCAGGGACCCTCTGGATTCAAGGGGACTGCATCCCCCCAACTTAAAATGGCCACAGAGCGTGTTTGCACACATGTCTTCTCAGGCCCCCCCTCCCTTCACCACTGTGCAAACGGCCCCATGGCGGGTGTTAAGAGGTAGTTTTAGTCCCCCTGCCCTATTATGTACTAGGGCCTTACAGAGGAGGTCATGCTAATCACAGGGGTACCGCAACGCATAGTGTTCCCTAATGTATGTAGGTATTTTCACTGTATTCTAAGTGACTTTTAGCATAGCACTGGCTCTAGGCCTGGTTACTCAGAGTCCGTTACCACCAGTACCCGTCTGAAAAAGTTGTGGGCACAGGATGATTTTGCAACAAGGCCTCTTTCTGCTCCTCTGTTGGTTCTTTCTGCATGTCTTGCTTCTTCCTGCAATTTTCTTCATCTTTGTGGACTTCTGTTGCCTCTTTCTGCATTTCTTTTGCTTCTTTCTGTGCGTTTTTTCATCTTTCTTCACATGTATTACCTCTGTAGGCATAGTTAGAAACTAGCATTTAAAAAAACCTTTGAAATTCACTGAAAATACATAGGTTTCAGGCACGTTATAGTTAGAAATTAGCATTTGAAAAACCTTAGAAATTCAGTGAAAAAACCATAGGTTTTAGAGAAAGTTATAGTTAGTTGGTTATTTCACTTGTACAAAACCATAGAAATTCCCCCGTTATAGTTAGTTCAGCTAACTATAACTCGCGCCCCCGCAATGCACTGCTGATGACGTCACATTTTACATCACTCATGACATGGTCAGTGACATCACTGATGACATCACTGATGACATCTCAATCATGACCTTTTCTTCTTTGTAGTACGATTCGTCACTACTACAGTTTCTTCTTGCCCTCAGTAGTTCTCCATACGGAATGCTCCATTTGAGAGCCTCTGGATAGCCACTGAAGGCATGAAGGAGACTGTTCCCTGCGGTATCCTTCCGGAATAAGATCGTCTCTATGGTACCTTTTTTCGCTATAACCTTGACATCCAGAAAATCTATCTGGTCTTTGCTCATGGTATGTGTTAGCGCAATGCTAAGGATTATTGCTAAGTTTATCAACAAAATCAAATTCTTCCTCTGTACTCCCATTCCATACTACAAAAAGGTTTTCTATGAAACGAAGGCAAACTATGACCTTTTTGAAATATGCAATGATGTTGGCATCCTCTCTTAGTTCTTCCTCCCATAGGCCAAGGAACAGGTTAGCAAAACTAGAGGCAAAACCTGTTCCCATGGCTGTTCCCAGGATCGGTTTCTATAGATCACCATTAAACATGAAGATGTTGTTATGTAAACATAGGTATATCATTTCAACAAGCATGTTAATGTGTGCTAGATAACTGATGTTTTTCTCCTTCAAGAAATGTGCTCATACTCTGACTCCTTGGTCATGATCAATTATTGTGTAATGGGAGTTTACATCCATTGTGATAAACATGTAAGTGTCCTCCCACATGATTACTTCAATCTTACATAAAAAGTCCTTAGTATCCCACACATGTGAGGGAAGTACTGTAACATATTCCCTCAAAAAATGGTCTATGTATTTCAAAATATTTTCGACAACGCTTCCAATAGATGATACAATAGGCCTACCAGGAAGAACCTTGGCATCTTTGTGAACCTTTGGGAGGAAGTACATTA
This sequence comes from Triturus cristatus, assembly GCF_964204655.1. Classification (NCBI taxonomy): domain Eukaryota; kingdom Metazoa; phylum Chordata; class Amphibia; order Caudata; family Salamandridae; genus Triturus; species Triturus cristatus. The sequence continues at coordinate 156,044,691 of NC_140580.1, forward strand.
CAGGTAATTTGGGGTAATCTCTTTTGAGAAATAAATATTCCTCCCAGGCAATGATACCCTGCTGTTGTCTTTCGGACAATTTCCCCCAGGTATACGTGATGCTGTCATCATACGTTTTGGTACTGCATCTAGTGTAAAATGTACTGTTCTCCAGTTGCCTTTGTGCCTCAGTTATATACATTTCTCTACTGAGCAGCACGATGTTTCCACCTTTGTCCGCAGGACGCACCACAATATCTTTGTCAGTAGCCAATGACCTAAGAATGTCTTTTTGTTTAAGTGGCATAGCTTGAAAGGATTCTAGCCCCCTGAAGGGAACAAAAGTGATGCCAATACTTTTTCCAGCCTTACATACTGATGACTATGCAAGAATTAGAAACACCAATGGCGAGTAGAACAGAAGGATGCACTTTGAACAATTCTGAGGTGTGGGACATAAACACTGAGAAAGCAGTATCTACCCCTTTTAAACCTAGATCAGTGTTTTATCCGAATCTCCCACATGACAATCTAGATACTTTTCATGAGGTGGTCACCAAAGCATTACTTCAATGTAAACATCAAAAGACCTCAAAAGGGTCTATGACATTCAACCTATCACTTAAACAAAAAGACATTCTTAGGTCATTGGCTAATGACAAAGAAATCGTGGTGCGTCCTATATATATATATGAATTGTTTACATTATTTATAAATGTAAAGTTGGATTTATCCAGGAATTTTTTCATATTACCGATATGTATTTATTACATTCGTTATATTTATGGAGTCTATTTTCTATGTCCTTCATTAACTTTCGTATCATGTGACTATTGTGGGAAGGGCATATTATTTAAAAATTGCGAAATCAAATGCAGCCTTTATGTGAACAAGGGCGCTTGAGCCCGAAACGCGTCATCTGTCGACTGCTGCTGGGTATGAAATAAACATCTTGCCTGAGAAAACAAGTGGTTCGTATCTCTTTCTTCGCTGCTGAGGTAGAGGTGGAAGGAGTCATTTTTGCGATTTGGAATTCACGGAGGTCCGACTTTCCTCCGTTTGACGAACCCTCTCACCCGGAAGTGGCTGCCGCCTTGAAGTCGAAGGAAAGGAAGTTCGTGGTGAAATATTAGGCGCAGCCCCCTCGAGCCGCCACGCGTCGCATGAAAAGAGAGGATACTGATCAGCAAGTAAAACTGAAATAAGTTTTGAAATTGAAGCGGAACCGTATCCGGTGAGTGACGACGGCATTGGGGCAGAGGTGGGGAGATAGCAGGCACTTATCAGTTAACCCGAAATACGATTCGAGTTATAATTGTAATATATACCCAGCAGTCAGCATGACAGACGAGGCTGTACGCCAGCGTGAAGTGGCAGCGGAAGAATTGTTCTGCAAAAGACCAGCAGCAGACGCAAATACTGTACCCGTAGCAAGCACATCGGCAAGGGTGGATGAAAATGAAAAAACTCTACTAAAAGAACTAGAAAAGTACAAACGCTTGGAAATCACCAAATGGTGGGAACATTGCTCACTAACCAAATATGCAGAAGTTGGACGGGTCCCGAGGGGTCTTCGCATCCTTTTGGCCCCAAGTTACGATAACCCCAACCCTGCTATGCTAAAGGAATGGGCACAAAATAACTTGGAAGCCTCCATGACCTCAGTTCGTATTTTGATTAAATACGCAGCAATAGATCGGGTGGATATCATTAAAAAGATAGAGAACATCGAAGAGGAGTTAAAGAAATCTGCCAAGATCGATTACATCAAAAGTGCAAGAACTGCCATTGAGGAGAGACTGCGCAAACATGAAGATAAAATAAAACAACGCAAAGCACACAAATTTGCCAGGGATGAAGCAGATTACAACAATGGGCAAATCTTCACATTCGCCCGAAAATACAACAATGAAAATCGTAAAAAATTCGGGGAACAGAGAAGCAAAAACAATATGGAGACCAATGTGCAAAAAACAACCACAACGGAAGAAGCAGCAGCAGACAGCGCTAGCTCTGATTCAATCTCTACCTCAAGCGAACTAAGTATGGAAAGCGGAGAGAGGCCCATACCAGCTATAGTACTGGATGCAGGAGAAGAATTGGATTTTTTAGTAGCAGAGAGATTGCGATCACTGAGACCGAGAACAGATAACAAGCAACAACAAAAAACACAAAAAGAAAAAATAGGCGAAGGAAAGAACGAAGAAAAATTAGCAAACAGAAAAGGAAACAACAACAGAAGACGCAATTGGAATCGGAAGAAGTAGATTTGGATAAAACCATAATCAACCTGTCCAAAGTGTCTTTGTCAAATGCTGAGAAAAAGTTGCTATCTTTAGGTCTTAATTTCTGCCCAGGCCAACCTTTCAACTACAGCTCCACGAGGATCGATGTCTTCAAATTCGTCAGAAAACTCAAATTGAAGAAACACTTCTCTTTGAAACATGTAAAAGAAAAAGACGAAGAGTTGTCACAAGGGGTTAATAACCATGATGAAAGTCTTGGCATTAGGGCAGCGGATATTCCATTCTATTTAGACCTACATGATTTAAATACTGGCGAGGCAGCATGTGACGAGGTCGAGGATGATTCTTCAACGCAAACTAGACTTAAAAACATCAATCTGCTACAAAAGGGCGCTGGGATCAGCCCCTTCAAGAAAAAATCCAAATACATCCCCATGATGCCAAGAGATGCATTAGATACGTTCCACGACTGTGTAGTGGAAGACATTAAAAAACTGAATAAACAAGTGCAGTCCAAAAAATTCAAAAAAAGAAAACAAGTTGAAAAAAAGAAAAAAGACTATGCCCAGTTAATGAAAAAACTAAGTGAAAACAACGAAATCATCATTAAGAAATCAGACAAGGGGGGCAATCTAGTAATCTGGCCCCGAGAAGATTACATTAAGGAGGCAAAACGCCAACTAAATAATAGAGATTGCTACGAGCCATCCAACATCAAAAATTACAAAGGGGCCACAGATTCTCTCAAGAAACTGTTAGTACAACTTCGTGGTGATGGCCTCATTTCTAATGATGAGTTTAAATTCATGCATAATGAGAACCCTATTGTACCTGTGTTATATTTAATACCGAAAGTGCACAAAGGTGTCTCTCCTATACCGGGTAGGCCCATCATTTCAGCTATAGGCAGTGTGGCGGAACAGGTGGGCCAATACATCGACTTTTTTCTGCAAAATCATGTAAAAACACTGCCTAGTTACATCAAGGATACGGGTGATTTTTTGAGTAAGATTAAGAACATACATTGGTCAGATGGGATGTATCTAATTACATTGGATATTGAATCCTTATATACCAGTATAGATCACCAGGCAGGACTGTCAGCTGTAAAATTCTTTTTGGACCAAAAAGCGTGCGAATTCTATCAGCACAATAAGGCCCTAGTGAGTATGATGAATTGGTGTCTCAACAACAACTTCTTTCTATTTGGAAAGGAGCTGTTTAAGCAATTAAGGGGCGTGGCCATGGGTGCTTGCTTTTCCCCCAGCTACGCGTGCTTGCACGTAGGCTGGTGGGAAGAGCAGGTACTTAAAAGGAACTATTCTTCTATCTTTAAAGAAAACATAGTGCACTACTACAGGTTTATCGATGATATTTTCATCGTGTGGCATGGTAATAAAGAAAAAGCGTTGGAATTCATTGAAAGCATTAATGTTAACAATTTGAATCTCCATTTTACCCACCACATAGACAATTCCAGCTTGGAATTTCTGGATGTCAAACTGTATGTAGTTAATAATGGAATAGAAAGTACCCTTTTTAGGAAACCCACTGCTGGTAACGTCACACTGCATGCCTCCAGTGCCCACCCTAAACACCTAATTGCGAGCATTCCCTATGGGGAATTGTTACGCTTGAAAAGGATATGCAGCACGGATGAAGAATTCAACATTTGTGCTTCAGAATCCATGCATCGCATGAAAGCAAGAGGCTATTCAGATGAGATTTTGACTAAAGCTCTAACTAAGACATCAACTAGATCTAGAGCTAGTTTACTCCCAGTTCCAACTGGAGTCTTGGAGGTTTCATCTGACTCACCAGTTACTCCTGAGGCAACAGTTAAAACTCAATGTCCTAGACTAATCACAGCATATAGTGAGAACGAACGCAAAATTAGATCTATTGTTAACAAAAATTGGGGAATAGTACTTACTGATCCTGTTTTAAAAATGAGTCTGCCACCCAGCCCCACCATAACATTCAGTAGAGCTAAAAATATGGGGGCAATACTAGATCTCACTAGCCCGGAAATAAGAACCAAATCCAATTGGTTAAAACCAAAGGATGGTTTTTATAAATGCTCATCTTGCCGGGCGTGCAAGTTCGGGGTCAACACAACAGAATACTACACTCCATTCAGCCCTATACCACACAAGATAATGGGAAACTATAACTGTAAGACTGATTTTGCAGTTTATGTTCTCACGTGTACCTGTGGGCTTCATTACATCGGAAGCACCAAACTACAGGTACATGAGAGAATTCTCCAACATCTACGTGCAATTTTACATAGTGATCCCAATTACCCAGTGGCGCGCCACTTCAAACAAGTGCATGGTAATAATTTATCTTGTTTAAAGTACTATGTGGTAGCTGCTATTCCTAAACCACGCAGAGGAGGAAACAGAGAGGCTTTGCTAAGAAGATTAGAAACTAAATTCATTCTTAACTTCGACAGCAAATGCCCAAATGGTCTGAATAACACCGAAGATATGTACACATGTTTGTGAACAGTTATTCTGCATGTTACCCGGATTATTGTATTCATATGTGGTACAGATTTTTTGAGTTTGCTTTTTTTGATTTGATTTTACACAATTTATTGTTTTAATTTTGTGAATATTGGTGAAACTGGCGACCACGAGAGAAGGATAGAAAGTATATAAGGAATGGTTGGTACTTTTGTACTCACAATTTTTTAGCAGCGATATATTTACACTGTGGCAGAGATTTAGTATCAAAGGAATGGCATCCATTTTTCTTCTTTTTGTTTCATAAGAAATGGTTAAAACTTAGAGATGATCTAGGTTTAAAAAAAATTTAAAAAAATTTTCAAATAGAAGTTGGCGCCATCTTGTAACAATACATAGTATATTTGGAATTATGTCTCAGCCGAGTGTAGATTGCTGATAAATGTATATAGATCATATTTATATGTATATATTATATTTTCTTCTATCCGTGTGGCCATTATTTGTAACCAATATTCTCCACACTTAATATCACATTAATTTGCACATGAATTATTTGGAACATTAATTCTTCAACCAGCTCTGCTATGCACTTTAAATACACGAACAAGAATTATTTTACATATTGCCTTCCAAAGTCACAAGTTTGTTAATGATTGTATGCATTTATGCAATTACAATGAATGAATTGTTTACATTATTTATAAATGTAAAGTTGGATTTATCCAGGAATTTTTTCATATTACCGATATGTATTTATTACATTCGTTATATTTATGGAGTCTATTTTCTATGTCCTTCATTAACTTTCGTATCATGTGACTATTGTGGGAAGGGCATATTATTTAAAAATGGCGAAATCAAATGCAGCCTTTATGTGAACAAGGGCGCTTGAGCCCGAAACGCGTCATCTGTCGACTGCTGCTGGGTATGAAATAAACATCTTGCCTGAGAAAACAAGTGGTTCGTATCTCTTTCTTCGCTGCCGAGGTAGAGGTGGAAGGAGTCATTTTTGCGATATATATATATATATATATTTTTTTTTTTGTCACTTGTGATCAAGGCTGTCTTTTCGGCCGAAACGCGTTATGACTGTTACCTGTGAGAAATACAAAAAAACCTCTTGCCTATTGCAGAGGAGTTTGTGCTTTCATTTCCACCACAAGGAGGGTGAGGAAAGCTAAGCAATCGAGTTGGGGACATATATATATATTGCAACAATGTAGCCCAAAGTATGTCGACGCCGGCACTCTTTGATGGGGCGGTGCGCTTCAAGCTGGCAGGGCTATGCCAGTGAAAATCAAACCAATTCTCTGCCTCACGGCAGAAATATTGAAGTACCCTCACTTGTCAGCAGAAGTTATAGCAGATTTATTGTCAAGGTCTCATCATACCCTACGCGTTTCGCCTTCACATAAGGCTTGTTCACAGGATGTTAACACAAAGTAGAAGGGCATCTTTTATTTCAATAAACACACAGTTACTTCCTGTTTGTATTGCGGTGCATTGTGGTAAGTGTAGTTAATTATTTATCAAGAACTTGTGAACTCCAAGTTTCTTAGTGAAAATGATGTGCTCATTACTTTGTGATCTAAAAACATTTTTCATTTAATTCTTTTTGAGGCATCATGCTTATTGTCCTTTGTTGGCCAATTAGTTCTTTTACTCTTTGGTGAGTTTTTATTTTCACTTGTTCAGCATTTTTTTAGCCATTATTAGTAATGGATCATATTATTGCACTGCTTTCATCATATCTCTCAATGTTTTTTTAGATGTTTTTTAAAATGTTTTTTCCTCTCTAGTGAGTATTTAATTATGAGATAACTGATGCTTCTTTTCCTCGATGGTGTTTTTAGAGGTGTACATAAAGTTCTTCGTTTTGGTTGAGACCCCTCGGATCTAAGGTTCTGAATGAGAGCATGTGTTTCGATTCTCTTTGTCTCAGGATTCTCTTAAGATCTCCGCCTCTTTCCGTCAATGGGATCTGTTCTAAAGCCCAGTATTGTAAGGATTCCCATTTGCCATCATGGTGCGTTTCCATTGGTCTTGCTATGGCATTTGTGCGATCCTTATGATTTGTGGCTCTGATGTGTTCAAGAATCCTCTTCTTTACTTCGAAGATCGTGCTTCCTATGTATCGCATTTTGCATGGGCACTCTACCATGTAAATTACAAAATTGCTTTTACATGCTTTTAGAAGATGCCCTTCTACTTTGTTTTAACATCCCGTGAACAAGCCTCATGTGAAGGCGAAACGCGTATGGTTTGACGAGACCTTGACAATAAATCTGCTATAACTTCTGCTGAGAAGTGAGTGCGCTTCATTATTTCTGCCGCGAAGCAGAGAATTGGTGTGATTATATATATATATATATATATATATCTATATATAAATTCAAACCTCCCTTGCAGGAGAGAGACAGCCGCACTCCGCAACTTTTAAATCCTTTATTTTCAGCAGCTCAATTAGTCCTAATATATTTCGGTCAGCAGTGACCTTCATCAGAGGTGAGCTGAAAACATTGCGTGTAGTTTAGAGGTTTAAACAGCAAGTCAATGATCACCGCTTTTTATCGTGATTGCCCCCTGGTGGGCCTCCAGATGAGTTGTTGAAATGCATCTTGGTCCTTGCTGTTTGATGTTCTTTACCATTTCAAACTCCGGTGGATAATGTTTGTTTGATGTATGAGATTAAGGTAAAGTTGCGTCTTAAACAAGCCCATTTTCGAGGCAAGTAAGAACCATGCCGAAGTCCAGTCTTCGGTGGCACCATTACCCTTACGTTTTCGCGGGTCTCCAAAGTTGGTTCATGTGTCGGGTAAGATCGGCGCTCTCGCTGGCGGTGCGTTGCTGGCGGCTGAACCACGCCGTGTAAAATCAATTCAAACCTCCCTTGCAGGAGAGAGACAGCCGCACTCCGCAACTTTTAAATCCTTTATTTTCAGCAGCTCAATTAGTCCTAATATATTTCGGTCAGCAGTGACCTTCATCAGAGGTGAGCTGAAAACATTGCGTGTAGTTTAGAGGTTTAAACAGCAAGTCAATGATCACCGCTTTTTATCGTGATTGCCCCCTGGTGGGCCTCCAGATGAGTTGTTGAAATGCATCTTGGTCCTTGCTGTTTGATGTTCTTTACCATTTCAAACTCCGGTGGATAATGTTTGTTTGATGTATGAGATTAAGGTAAAGTTGCGTCTTAAACGAGCCCATTTTCGAGGCAAGTAAGAACCATGCCGAAGTCCAGTCTTCGGTGGCACCGTTACCCTTCCGTTTTCGCGGGTCTCCAAAGTTGGTTCATGTGTCTGGTAAGATCGGCGCTCTCGCTGGCGGTGCGTTGCTGGCGGCTGAACCACGCCGTGTAAAATCAATTCAAACCTCCCTTGCAGGAGAGAGACAGCCGCACTCCGCAACTTTTAAATCCTTTATTTTCAGCAGCTCAATTAGTCCTAATATATTTCGGTCAGCAGTGACCTCCATCAGAGGTGAGCTGAAAACATTGCGTGTAGTTTAGAGGTTTAAACAGCAAGTCAATGATCACCGCTTTTTATCGTGATTGCCCCCTGGTGGGCCTCCAGATGAGTTGTTGAAATGCATCTTGGTCCTTGCTGTTTGATGTTCTTTACCATTTCAAACTCCAGTGGATAATGTTTGTTTGATGTATGAGATTAAGGTAAAGTTGCGTCTTAAACGAGCCCATTTTCGAGGCAAGTAAGAACCATGCCGAAGTCCAGTCTTCGGTGGCACCGTTACCCTTCCGTTTTCGCGGGTCTCCAAAGTTGGTTCATGTGTCGGGTAAGATCGGCGCTCTCGCTGGCGGTGCGTTGCTGGCGGCTGAACCACGCCGTGTAAAATCAATTCAAACCTCCCTTGCAGGAGAGAGACAGCCGCACTCCGCAACTTTTAAATCCTTTATTTTCAGCAGCTCAATTAGTCCTAATATATTTCGGTCAGCAGTGACCTTCATCAGAGGTGAGCTGAAAACATTGCGTGTAGTTTAGAGGTTTAAACAGCAAGTCAATGATCACCGCTTTTTATCGTGATTGCCCCCTGGTGGGCCTCCAGATGAGTTGTTGAAATGCATCTTGGTCCTTGCTGTTTGATGTTCTTTACCATTTCAAACTCCGGTGGATAATGTTTGTTTGATGTATGAGATTAAGGTAAAGTTGCGTCTTAAACGAGCCCATTTTCGAGGCAAGTAAGAACCATGCCGAAGTCCAGTCTTCGGTGGCACCGTTACCCTTCCGTTTTCGCGGGTCTCCAAAGTTGGTTCATGTGTCGGGTAAGATCGGCACTCTCGCTGGCGGTGCGTTGCTGGCGGCTGAACCACGCCGTGTAAAATCAATTCAAACCTCCCTTGCAGGAGAGAGACAGCCGCACTCCGCAACTTTTAAATCCTTTATTTTCAGCAGCTCAATTAGTCCTAATATATTTCGGTCAGCAGTGACCTTCATCAGAGGTGAGCTGAAAACATTGCGTGTAGTTTAGAGGTTTAAACAGCAAGTCAATGATCACCGCTTTTTATCGTGATTGCCCCCTGGTGGGCCTCCAGATGAGTTGTTGAAATGCATCTTGGTCCTTGCTGTTTGATGTTCTTTACCATTTCAAACTCCGGTGGATAATCTTTGTTTGATGTATGAGATTAAGGTAAAGTTGCGTCTTAAACGAGCCCATTTTCGAGGCAAGTAAGAACCATGCCGAAGTCCAGTCTTCGGTGGCACCGTTACCCTTCCGTTTTCGCGGGTCTCCAAAGTTGGTTCATGTGTCGGGTAAGATCGGCGCTCTCGCTGGCGGTGCATTGCTGGCGGCTGAACCACGCCGTGTAAAATCAATTCAAACCTCCCTTGCAGGAGAGAGACAGCCGCACTCCGCAACTTTTAAATCCTTTATTTTCAGCAGCTCAATTAGTCCTAATATATTTCGGTCAGCAGTGACCTTCATCAGAGGTGAGCTGAAAACATTGCGTGTAGTTTAGAGGTTTAAACAGCAAGTCAATGATTACCGCTTTTTATCGTGATTGCCCCCTGGTGGGCCTCCAGATGAGTTGTTGAAATGCATCTTGGTCCTTGCTGTTTGATGTTCTTTACCATTTCAAACTCCGGTGGATAATGTTTTTTTGATGTATGAGATTAAGGTAAAGTTGCGTCTTAAACGATCCCATTTTCGAGGCAAGTAGGAACCATGCCGAAGTCCAGTCTTCGGTGGCACCGTTACCCTTCCGTTTTCGCGGGTCTCCAAAGTTGGTTCATATATATATATATATATATATATATATTTTTTTTTTTATCGCAAAACAATACCCTTTCAGGCATGGAGTGACACATACATTACACCAAAAAGAAGCAGAGAACTCTGGGTAGTTCTCAAGTTTAAGGGGAAAGCAGCTCCTGTATAAAGCACCCTCAACAGCAGAAACACTCTAAATCTGCTCATCTCAAATGTCTGCTTTTCTATCAAAGTCTTTAAGCATAGGATTAGCACAGTGCCAGTGTGTTAATCCTATGCTTAAAGACTTTAATAGAAAAGCACACATTTGAGGTGAGCAGATCTAGAGTGTTGCTGGTGTTAAGGGTGCTCTATACAGGAGCTGCTTTCCACCTATACTTGAGGACTACCCAGAGTTCTCTGCCTCTTTGTTGCATTATATATATATATATATATATATATATATATATATATATATATATATATATATATATATATATATATATATATATATCTCCACCATCAAACCTCTCACCACAGAGATGAGGAGCACTCATGGGTTCCAGACACTGGATTTATTCACCCAACACTCACCCTTTTCAATGATGTTGGTTGACTATTGGCATGGTACATGTAGAGTGTTTAAATACATCTCAAAACGCCACGATTGGTGGCCTAATAAACAGCAAATAAGGACTGCTCCCAATTCATGTTGTTTCTGTTATTGGCACTCGTAACGTTATTTTACCTTGGTAGGTGTCATCTCTCAGTGGATACGAGGTATGTATTGCAGTTTAATTTTCAGCGGTTCACAATTGCAGCCACTTGTGCCAGACAGTTACAGATACTGAGGGTCCCTGGGGATGAACTAGCCCACCAGGTTCCTCCAGTAAGCGCAACACAGCTGTATTGCGAGAGGTGATTCGAGGCCATGTCCCTTTTTACACCACTCTGCAAATGCAGCTCTTAGCGCACAGCTGGTGGGGCGATGAGGTCATGAGGTCTTCTTGTGTCCTGAGGACCTCAGGACTAAAGTGGACTTCATCCCCCAAATAGCACTGCGCCAGGAGGCGTGTTTACAGGGTGGTATATAAAAGGGGCATGGCCTCAGACTACTCTCAGCAATCCAGCTGTGTGGGACTTACTAGAGGTACCTGGTGGGCTAGTTGGCCCCCAGGGACCCTTAGTATTCAAGGGGACTTAATACCCCAAATTAGAACGCGCCAGGAGGGGCTTTTGCAGAGTGGTGGAGAAAGGGGCTGTGGCCTGTGTCCAGCTTTTAGCAATCCCACTATCTGGGACATACTGGAGGTATCAGGTAGGCTAGTTGGCCCCTAAGGACCCACAGCAGCGACGGGGACTTAAATCCCAATCCAAGGGAGCACCAGGAAGTGCGTCTGCAGAGTGGTGGGGAAAAGGGGGCATGGCATGCTATGACAACTTAGCAATCCTGCTGTGTGGGACTTACTGGAGGTAATAGGAGGAGTAGTTGACGCCCAAGGATGTCCTTGGGGTCCAACTACCCCTCTTGTTACCTCCAGTAAATCCCACACAGTGGGATTGCTAAAAACGTCTTCGGGGGCCATGCACCCCTATCTCCACCACTCTGCAAACGCACCACCTGGCAGAGTACAGGATGAGGAAGAAGTCCAATTTACTCATGAGGGACTTTGGGGGCCAAGACGCCATCCTGGTACCTCCTGTAAGTCCTACACAGTGAAATTCCTGAACGCTGGTTGGAGGCCCAGCACCCTTTCTCCACCACTCTGCAAACGTGACTACTAGTTAAGGAAGTGTTTGCAATGTTATAGGTTTCACATTTATTGATTAATGTTTTTCGGAGTGGAGTGGTTGTACACTGTGTGTAGTGGAATTATATGGTAAGTTGTGCAGTGAAATTATGTGGATAGAAAGTATGTGGTATTTATTTTATAGGAATTATGTTGAGTGGGTACTATGTGTTATGGAGAGTAATTATGTGGTATGGTAGTCTGTTTTGTGGATTGGTAACCTCAGGTTTAGTCTTCCTTGTTTCCATAGAGGCTAAACTATGAACTCAATGAGACAAAAAAAGAAGGAATCACTGAGGAGGCCTTTTGGACCTAGTTTGAGGGATGAGCATGGCCACTGGAATTATGCAACTGTTTGGCTGCACCAACTTTTGCACAATTATACATTTTCTGCATTAGCCACATAATTCATCATCTGCTGCCTAATCTGCAGATTTGAACAAAAAAAGCCTTGTTTGTAGCTCAGACGGATCAGACGTTACCAAAAATGCAGCTACAATTGTTATAGCGTGGTGGATGTCCTTTGTAAACCTAGAATGCTCACCTGTTACTTATTGCTAAATGTGGGTGTTAAATTGGTACTAATGGTGTGCAAGCCACTATTGCTTCTTTCCTTGCCTCTCTTGCCTCTTTCTGCATTTCTGTTGCTTCTTTCTGCACCTTTATTTCTTTTTTTGTACTTCTCTTGCCTCTTTCTTCACACCTCTTCCCCCTTTCTGCATGTCTGTTGCTTCTTTCTGTAATTCTCTTGCCTCTTTCTCCACCCCTCTTCCCTCTTTCTGCATCTCTGTTGCTTTTTTCTGCACTTATCTTGTGTCTTTCTGTACCTCTCTTGCTTCTTACTGCACACCTTGTGCCTCTTTCTGCACCCCTCTTCTCTTTCTGCACTCCTCTTGCATCTTTTTGTTCCTCTGTTCCTTCTTTCTGCACTTCTTTTGTTATTTTCTGCACCTCTCTTACTTCTTTCTGCACCCCTCTTGTCTCTTTCTCCATCTGCGTCCCTCTTTCTGCACATCTGTTGCTTCTTTCTCACCTCTCTTGTTTCTTTCTCCGCCCCTCTTCCCTCCTTCTGCACCTCTGTTGCTTCTTTCTGCACCTCTCTTGCTTCTTTCTGTACCCCTCGTGCCTCTTTCTGCAACCCTCTTCCCTTTTGTTGCACCCCTCTTGCCTCTTTCTGCACACCTGTTCCTTCTATCTGCATCCCGGCTGGCTCTTTCTACACCTCTGTTCCTTCTTTCTGCACCTCTCTTGTTTTTTTCTGTATCCCTCTTGCCTCTTTCTCCACCCCTTCCTCCTTTCAGCATCTCTGTTGCTTCTTTATGCACATCTCTTGCTTCTTTCTGCACCTCTCTTGCCTCTTTGTGCACCTCTCCTATCTCTTTTGCATCCCTATAGCCTCTCTTTGCACCGTTTGTGCCTATTTCCGCACCTCTTTTGCTTCTTTCTGCAGCTCACTAGCCTCTTTCTGAACTTCTTTTGCTTCTTTCTACACCTCTGTTGCTTCTTTCAGCACTTATCTTGCCTCTTTCTGCACTTCTGTTGCTTGCTTCTGTATCTCTCTTGTGTCTTTCTGCACTTCTTTTGCCTCTTTCTGTTCCTCACTTGCTTTTTTCTGAACCCCTCTTGCCTCTTTCTGAACCCCTCTTTTCTCTTTCGGCTTCTCTCTTGCCTCTTTCTGCATCCCTGTTCCCTCTTTGTGCACCTTCCCTGCCTGCTTCTGCACCTCTCTTGACTGTTTGTGTACCTCTGTTGCTTTTTTCTGCACTTCTCTTCCTTTGTTCTGCACTCTCCTGCCTCTTTCTGTACCCCTCTTGCCTCTTTGTACACCTCTTCTACCTTTTCCTGCACCCTTCTTGCCTCTTTTTGCACCTCTGTTGGTTCTTTCTGCACTGCTTGTGCTTCTTACTGCACCTCAGTTGCCTCTTTCTGCACTTGTCTTGCTTCTTTCTACACCTCTCTTGCTTCTTTCAGCAATTCTTTCTGCATTTCCCTTGCTTGTTTCTGCACCTCTCTTGCGTCTCTGCACCTCTGTTGCTGCTTTCTGTACTTCACTTGCTTCTTTCTGCACTCCTCTTGCCTCTTTCTGCACCCCCTTCCCTCTTTCTGCACCTCTCTTGCCTCTTTTTGCCCCTGTCCCCTCTTTCTGGACCTTTCCTGTCTGTTTCTGCACTGTTCTTCTTTCTTTCTTTCTTTCTGTACCTCTGTTGATTCTATCTGCACTTCTCCTGCCTCTTTCTGCACACTTTGAGCCTCTTTCAGCACCACTGTTGCTCCTTTCTGCATTTCTCTTCCTTTTTTGCACCCCTTCTGTCTTTCTGTACCTCTCTTGTCTCTTTGTGCACCTCTCCTACCTCTTTCTGCACTTCTCTTGCTTCCTTCTGCACACTTTGAGCCTCATTCAGCACCTTTGTTGCTTCTTTTTGCAGCTCACTAGCCTCTTTCTGCACTTCTCTGGCTTCTTTCCACACCTCTGTTGCTTCTTCCAGCAATTCTCTTGCCTCTTTCTGTACTTCTCTTCCTTCTTTCTGTACCCTCCTGCCTCTTTCTTTACCTCTCTTGCCTCTTTGTGTACCTCTCCTACCTCTTTCTGCACCCCTTTGCCTCTTTTTGCACCTCTGTTGGTTCTTTCTGCACTGCTCTAGCTTCTTTGTGCATCACACTTGCCTCCTTCTGCACTTCTCTTGCCTCTTTCTACAGCTCTGTTGCTTCTTTTAGCAATTCTCCTGCCTCTTTTTGCACTTCTCTTCCTTCCTTCTGCACCCCTCCTGCCTCTTCGTGTACCTCTATTGCCTCTTTCTGTACCTCTCTTGCCTCTGTCTGCACTTCACTTGCTTTTTTCTGCACCTCTCTTGCCTCTTTCACCACTGATGCTTCTTTCTGCCCTTCTCTTGCCTCTTTCTGCACCTTTGAGTTAGAGGTAGTTTTAATCTCCCTGCCCTATTATGCACTAAGGCCTTAGGGAGGTCATGTAAATCACAGGGGTACCCCAACCCGTAGTGTACCCTAATATATGTAGGTGTTTTCACTGTATTCTAAGTGTCTTTCAGCATGGAAGTGGCTCCAGGACTCGTTAGTCAGAGTCGGTTTCCACCAGTACCAGTCAGCAAAAAGTTGGGGGCACAGGATGACTTTGCAACAGGGCGTCTTTCTGCACCTCTGTGGGTTCTTCTGCATATCTCTTGCTTCTTTCTGCACTTTTCTTCATCTTTCTGGACTTCTGTTGCTTCTTTCTGCATTTCTCTTGCTTCATTCTGCGCCTTTCTTCCTCTTTCTGCACATGTCCTACCTCTGTAGGCATAGTTAAAAATTAGCATTTAAAAAACCTTTGCAATTCACTGAAAAGAACATAGGTTTCAGGGACGTAATAGTAAGAAATTAGCATTTAAAAAACCTTAGAAATTCACTTGAAAAACCCACAGGTTTCAGGGACCTTATAGTTAGAAATTAGCATTTAAAAAAACCTTAGAAATCCACAAAAAAAAACAGGGGTTTCAGGGACATTATAGTTAGTTGGACATT
Source organism: Triturus cristatus (assembly GCF_964204655.1). NCBI lineage: Eukaryota > Metazoa > Chordata > Amphibia > Caudata > Salamandridae > Triturus > Triturus cristatus. The sequence continues at coordinate 156,059,898 of NC_140580.1, forward strand.
TCACTCATACAAAACCAGAGAAATTCATCCGTTATAATTAGTTGAACTAACTATAACTCGCGCCCCCACAATGCACTGCTGATGATGTCACATATTACATCATTCATGACATGGCCAGTGACATCACTAATGACATCTCAAATGACATCACTGACACCATTATCCACGTGATAATCTGATGCAACTCCTCATACCCTAATAGGACCTTTGATACACTCACTTTTAAATACAGACTACCATTTTTGAAACCATTAACACACCAATATCAGTTACTACATACCAACTCACTGATTCCTAGATCTACACACACATCCACTCATTCACCCATACAGTAAATCATACATGCACTCACTCATCAATACAGAACTATCATAAGTACCCATACACCTATACAGACACTCACACACCACTACTCATCCATAGAGTTACTCACACACCTAGTCTGTCATGCAAAGAATTAATCACACTCCCATTTACTCACATATACAGTTATACACACACCACCTCACTTATTCATATAGATACTAACACCTACTTACTCTCTTATACAATCACTGATACAAGCACACACTCATCCATACAGTCACTCTCACAATCACTCACTCTCACATATAGTCATTTATATACTCAAACACTCACATATACAGCCTTTCACGTATTTTATTATTCACACATGTACCACTGACACATCTATTCACTCAACAACACACCCATACACACACACTCACCCACCCATACATCCTTTCACACATACAGTCTTGAACCCATACACCCAGTGAATCACCCACTCACACATCTATGCATATAGTCACACACTCACCACTCACCCACACAAACACCCAGGCACCCATACAGATACTCAGACAACCAATCAATAACCCATATAGACACTCATATAGCTACTCACAAACCCATGCAGCCACTTACATACCAACTAACAGACTGATATGGTCATTCACACAGTTTAGTCACTAACCCACGCATTCAGTAAGACATGTTTAATCACTCACATACAGTCAGTCACACACCTACTAAATCATCCATTCTGATACTCATACACCCACTCATTCTTCAAGACACCTTGGCATTTATATATATAAAACACTTTTAAACTTTAAGGAAACACATAGTCACTGGATGGTGTCATCAGTGATGTCATCAGTGATGTCATTTGAGATGTCATCAGGGATGTCACTGACCATGTCACGAATGATGTAATGTGTGATGTCAGCAGCAGTGCATTGCAGTTTCGCGAGTTATAGTTAGCTCAACTAACTATAATGGAAAAAGTTCTCAGGTTTTATACGAAATGTCTAACTAATTATAACGTCCCTGAAACCTGTGTTTTTCAGTGAATATATATATATATAGATATATATATATATGTATATATATTTATATACATATATATATATATATATTCACTGAAAAAACCATGGGTTTCACACACGTTATAGTTAGGAATTAGCATTTAAAAAACCTTAGAAATTCAATGAAAAAACCAAAGGTTTCACACATGTTATAGTTAGCTGGACATTTCACTCGTAAAAAACCAATGAAATTCCCCCGTTATAGTTAGTTCAGCTAACTATAACTCGCGCGCCCGCAATGCACTACTGATGACGTCACATATTACATCACTCATGACATGGTCACTCACATCACTCATGACATCACTGATGACATCTCAAATGACATCACTGATGACATCACTGATGACATCATCCAGTGAATGTGTGTTTTTCTGAAAATTAAATATGTTTTATATATGTATATCTCAAGGTCAATGGAAGAATAAATGGGTATATAAGTGTCTAAATGGATGCTTTGTTTTTGAAAAATGTATTGTGTAACTGACTGATTAAGTGTATCATAGTGAATACATGGCTTACTGAGTAATGTTTAAATATGAAAATATCTGTATCAGTCTCTCACTTTGTGTATAAGTGGCTGCATGGGTTGGTGATTAGCTTCATGGGTGTCTATATAGGTTATTAGTTGTTTTTTTGAGTATCAGTCTGAGTGTCTGTATGGTTCGGTGGGGGGTATTACGTAGTGCATAGGTGCATGAATGAGTGATTCACTCTTTGTATGTGTTGAAGACAGCATGTGTGCAGGACTGTATGGGTGGATGAGTGTGTGTATGGGTGTGTTAGTGAGTGAATGACTGTCTCAATAGTGTCTTTATGAGTAACTACATATCTATTAAACTAGTATATGTGACTATTGGTGTATATAAGTGAGTATATGTGAGAGTGAGAGATTGAAAGAGTTCCTGTATGAATAAGTATGTGTTTCTATAAATCACTGTTTATTAGACTAAGTATGTGTAAGTTTCCGTAGAAGTAAGTGTGGTGGTGTGTGTATAACTGTATAAGCTAATAAATGTATGTTTGTTTCTTTATTAGCATGAGTGAGTATGTGTGAGTAACTCTATGGATGAGTGGCATTGTGTAACAGGATGTATAGGTGTATGAAAACATATGATGAGTGAGTGCATGTATGAGTGACTGTATAGGACTGTTGGTGAATGAGTGGATGTGTATGTGGTTCTTAGAATTACTTAAGAGGTTGTTGTAACTGGTATTGGTATGTCCATTGTTTTGAAAATTTTAGTCTCTATTTTTTAATGTGTGTATCAAAGGTTATATTAGGGGAAGAGGAGGTCTGCCACTCTATCACAAGGATGATGTCATCAGTGATGTCATCAGTGATGTCATTTGAGATGTCATCAGTGATGTCATGAGTGATGTCAGTGACCATGTCATGAGTGATGTAATATGTGACGTCATCAGTAGTGCATTGCGGGCGCGCGAGTTATAGTTAGCTGAACTAACTATAACGGGGGAATTTCATTGGTTTTTTACGAGTGAAATGTCCAGCTAACTATAACATGTGTGAAACCTTTGTTTTTTTCATTGAATTTCTAAGGTTTTTTAAATGCTAATTCCTAACTATAACGTGTATGAAACCCATGGTTTTTTCAGTGAATTTGCAAGGTTTTTTAAATGCTAATTCTTATTTTTTCAATTTTTTTAACATATTTTTATTTTAATTTTCTATCCTTTTTTAAAGACTATGGTTAAATTTTAAAAATTCTACAGTATATTTTTTATTTTTACCATTTTTTTAAACTAAACAGGTAAGATTTATTAGTATAACATAGTGGGTTTTTTTCCCCTTTTTTTTTTTTTTTAATTATTTTGTTAACGTGCGCGAAGCGCACGTCTTGCTTTTATAACGTTAGATTTCTACGCTGTTTGCGTTCATTCACGCAATTTGCGTAGACGTACGTCACGCGCGTGCAGCGCGTAACGCGTACGCTGCACGCGCATGTTACGCAGAAGTGAAGGGGCGTGCCTGTTTTGCGCATGCGCGCGTGCGCGTGTCTTTTTTACGCGCATGCGTACTTTTGCCGTAAGCGCATCGTAAGCGCACCGTAAGCATAACATACGCGCACGGTGGGTCATGTGATCAAGAAACACAACTTTTGATTGGTTGAAACTACTTTCAGTTCTAGAACTCTCCTACACCACACCCATTCCCCTCATTTCTGCTTGTGATCCCTTAGGAGAATGAGCTGAGTTGTCTTTGTGATAAGATGGCAGAACAGCAGAACTCTTCTGAGAGTGAGGCTAGCAGCACTACCTTGAGGCAGAGAAGGAGGAAACAAAAGAGCTCTTTCATATGGGAGTATTTTTCTTTTCCAGAGGGCAAGAAAAAGGTAAATGCACCCTTAGTGACTTGTAAGCTTTATGGCCGTGTACTTTCAAGAGGGAATCCCAACAAGAAGTATTCCTTCGGGAATCACACCATGTTGAGACACCTTCAAGATGTACACGGTAGGACATATGCTCGACATACTGAAGGTAACCCTTCAGTAAGTCAACCAAGCACATCCACAGCAGCTCAGCCTGGTCCATCATCTGCAGGGCCGAGTCCATCTTCGGCAGGTCAGCTGAGCCCTTCATCTGTGGGGGGAGCATCTCCTTTTTCTCGTCCTCTGGAAACCAACCATCGGTTTGCGAGGGTTTTAATTCGGTGCGCCACTTGTCATGATCTAATTTGACATAGGGAGACCAGTGTTGCCCTAGTGAACAATTTAATAGATCAGCACATTTGTCGTACCGACTAATATTCCCATTCTTTCTTTCCTCTGTCCCTGCATGAACACAACGGCTCTTTTAAGAGCCAACCTTACCTTTCAACTTTTTTTTATATATTTTTTTTTACTTTTTTTTTTTTTTTTTACCGTACGCGTACGGCACGCGTAATTTTTTTTTTTTTTTTTTTTAAGAAAAACACTAAAAATCAATTATCACATTACAAGGTCCTTGAGAGACTACAATGATAAACTGAAAATGTGATTGTGGAGAAGTGGAAAAAAGGGACCATGACATTTTTGACTTACCATACCCACTCAAAAAATTATTTATTAATTAAAATTTAATTTTTATTGCTTTAAAAATGGTTCAAGTTTTCGAAAATTTTCTATCTCAATCTGAAAAAAAAGAAAAAAGTATTAATATTTAATAAAACATTTTATAATACAGTACACATATTTACATATTTTCCCCCAAAAATGTTTTGCCTTTTTTTTGCTGTTTTCAGAATATATTGCATTTCACTATAAATTGTGAAAGCAATTGCATTCATCATTTAACAGCGGGCAAAAAAAAAATAACAATCTCAAAGATTGTTTTAAAAAAGCCCAGAATGTCTTCTCACTTAAACATAACATTATAGAAATCCATAATATTCTAAAAAAATATCATCTAATATCAATACTTATTTCTTTAAAATACCGTCTGACATTTTTGTTTCCGAAGTATAATCACAAAAATATATCTCAAATAACTCCACAATACATCTGGTTCCATTTCCTTTAGGCCAAATAGTAATTTTAAAATTCTTTTTTGATTAAAATTCCAATGTTATTCCAATAAAATTCCAAAATTTAAATTGTACAGATCTCACCGATTCTCTGTAACATTTTGGTTTCCGAAAGATTAATTAATAATTAAATAAGTCCACAATACAATTGTTTACCTTTCCTCATGGCCAAATAGTAATTTTAAAAATCTTTTTTGAATAAATTTCCAATGGTAATCCAATAACATTCCAAAATTTAAATTGTGCAGATGTTACCGATTTTCTCTAAATTTTTGGTTTTCGAAAGTTTCATTAAAAATTAAAAAAGTCCACATTACAATTGGTTAACTTTCCCTTAGGCCAAATGATAATTTGAAAAGTCATTTTTTTTGAAAATTCCAATGCTAATCCCAAAAAATGGTAAAATTGTTTTGTACAGATCTTGCCAAGTCTCTCTAAAATTTTGGTTTCAGGAAGATTAGATAGGAATTTGCTAAATCAAAAGGCAAACGTTGCTTGAAAATCAATTTTGAATCATTACACAGTGTCCAGCCTTTTTCACATTTAAGATAAACTGTGTAATGTCCAGAAGTAACAGTAGGTCCTTCATGGAAAATTATTGCAACTGTTACAAAAGTTTTTCCTGAAATTGATAATTGCTGTCCTGTAAACTTCTTTATTAAAGTATCCAATTTTGAACCATCAGCTTTACATCGTTGCATCATTAAAATTACATACTGTCCGTATTCCTTTAAAATTAACGTTGAAAACATTTCAGATTGACACTCACCGCATTCCATGCTATGATTAGCATCTTTAACTAATTTAGCAAAAGTGACTGTTTTACTTTCTGGCAATGTTAAATAAATAAACCTTTCAGAATCAACATTAGAGCCACATGTATTGTAACAGTTTTCACAACTATGTTCCCATTTATAAGAGACACCAAACATATTTTCAATGGGAACCCCTTCTTCTTCCAGTACCTGAAGAAAAAACATCAAGAATTCCTGTGCGTCTTGCTGTACATTTTGAGAAAACTGTGTTCGTCCTGAACATACATCTAAAAGTTTTCTAATTTCAGTAGCACTTTCTATTTGAGTTTTATCATTACTCAGCTTTTGAAAAAGGAGACTCAACTCAGAACAGAATCTTTTTCTCTGATTTACTATTATCTGCTCTTGCACACTTTCCAGATAAAATGCAACATTCAGCACTACATTAGCGTAGCAGTTGACACCAGAGCTATTTTCAAAATGACATCCTACAACCTCTTCTTCATTTTCCTTTTTCTTTTTGCTTGCAATTACATCACTCCTCTTTTTTTTCCTCCTCTCTACATCTTCATTACAGATATTCTCATTTCTCCTTTTACGAGAAACTACACGTTTCTCCAACACAGGATACTGACCTAAATGAGGAGCATAGGTTCTTCTTAATCTATTATACTCCTTTACACAATTTGTATCAGCACTAACTTTTGAGTCATCAAAGTCTATCATGAATAAACCAGATAATGTTTTCACTCGTGACAAAGCTACATAAGCCATACCTTCTTTGAACACAGTTGAACCAATGTTCACAAAAGCACAATCTACAGTCAATCCTTGAGACTTGTGAATAGTTACAGCATATGCTAGAGAAAACGGAAACTGCTTCCTACGTACATATAAGTCTTTCACAAGCATGAAACGAACTGAACAACGACAAATGTCTTTAACTTCTTCTATCTGATCAAATTTTATTTTTAAACATTCAATTCCATCTTTTTTCTGATAATTAATAAACCCCACAACTCTTCCCATAGCTCCATTAACTAAACCTTTTTCAACATCCAAATTTCTCCTTAAAAATACTCTACAGTTCATGCAAACATATAGATTTTTTTCTAATCCAGCTGTTTTGGAAATGTTCTTCTCTAGTGAATCCAATTTATTTTTCAGTGTGCCTGTTAATGTGATAGTAATTCTTCCATCCTCAATTTTGTCCACTGCTTCCAATTTCCTGATATCTTCCTTTTCCAATTTTAAAAGCTCCTCATTGAATATTGAGCATTCACGTAGAGTTGGCATTAAGCAGATGACACTTTTCTTTTCTGCAATGTTCTTGTATATCTTCTCTGCAACTATTTCTTCCTTTGGAAATAAATTATGTAGCAGCCGACTCTGTAATGCTTTTTTGCCAACTTCTGTGAGTAGTCCAATTCTGATATCTTTCAGAATACTTCCATATTCTTCATCGTTTGCTTGCCTCATATTAGTAGTAAGTTCCTTGTACTCAAAGAAGGACCAAATATTTGCAATACCGATGCTTCCCAATGACTTCTTTGTGTCTTCATGTGTCACAGTATTAAACACTGGTTGTCCTTTAACTGGAGTAAGTTGTAGAAGATCCCCAAAAACTATGACATGTTTTCCACCAAATAACACGTCATAGTCTGTCCTTAGAATTTGCTGCATTCTTAAATGCACAAAGGCAAGCATTAAGTTTGATACCATGCTCACCTCATCAATAATGAGAACTTGCATCTTCTTCAATACTCTTGAAACTTCCAAGCATGCTTCTCCAGTTAGCTTGTTGTATTGTATTTTGTTCTCATGCTCCACTGGTAACATTAGCAAACGATGTAAGGTGATTCCTTTTATGTTATATGCTGCTAACCCAGTTGGAGCAGTAACCACACAAGACAAAGTAGAATCCGTTTTTTGCTGTAGGTAGCTTCTGATGACTTTTATTAAGAAACTTTTTCCAGTTCCAGCTTGTCCGCTTACATACATCCTGATTGGATGAAATGATGTGCATGAGCACTCTTTTTTTTCATGTAGAAATCCGTGATCAATTTTGCTTCTGATCTCTTCATAAATTTGTTGCTGCTCTTCATTCAGTTGTCTTTCCAAACTTTGTAAGTCTATAAATTCTTCTTGAGCTTGATTCATAGCCGTTTCCACTTCATTCATGGCTATTGATGCTTCATTTTCAACGATTGGTTGTCCTAGGGGATCTTGACTGAGTGTTCCTGAACTTTGGCTGTCTTGAGAACTGTCTCTAGCTACTTCAGCTGCAATTGTAGTTTCCTGTTCAATTTCTTCATTTAACATTTGCAGATAAGTTGAGAATGTACTGCATTGTATGCTGTCTTTGCAAGCATTAAAAGAATCTTCATAGCTTTGAAATTCTCCCAGTAGTTCATCCTCTGTACGCCATGGTTTAAACAGCTGTAAAAGAGCCAAGAGGTAAAATTCCTTTTTGTCAGTAGTGTCGCTACTCAGCTTCCTGTGATTTATCAAACTTCCTTTTGTTTGCTTCACCAAACATCCTTCCTCACCAATGACTTTATATTTTCCATTGTTGATGTCTTCTGCGGCTTTCCGCGAATAAATGTAGTTCTGCAGCACTTCATAGAGACACATGTTCTCCAGATGATGACTTCTTTTTGGATAATATTTGTCCAACATGTTTGATTTCAAAATATCTGTACTTTCTGGGTCATTCTCGGCCAAATATTCAATTTCTCCAATAGATTTCAGTACTCGATTTCTCATTGCTGCAAGGCCTAAACTTGCCCAAATTATTCTTCTTGATTTCGAGTAGAGACTTGCAGAAGATAACCTATCTGAACATTCGTAGGATCCAATTTCTCGATGCGATAACATCTTTAAACTGAAACTGTACAGCTTCTTACTGACAGTCTTCTCGTGAGAAATCTCTTCCCACATTTCTTTCAATTCAGTTTTTTCAGATTTAGTAATGTAAGACGTTACATATCGAGCAACAGCAATGGAATTGTCAGCTACATACTGTATATCCATGTTAGCATTCCACATGGATAAAATGACTGGGTTGTAGTCATTTATATTTTTTGATTCTTCTTTTCTTTTAAGGTTGTAGGTATTCTTAGGTGATTTTCTTGTGATAGTATGTCTCACAGATGACATAAAACTGTTTACTCTTCCATTTGAAAGAACAGGTCTAGGAAATCCAAATCGACATTTAGTGTAGTATTTATCTTTGCTCTTGTATTTCCGTCGACAGTATTTTCCACACCGATGACTTTGGAAACGTAAAACTTGCTCCTTTAACTTTTTCTCTTCTGTGCTTTTTGGTATAGCACATGTTGCATATTCTTCAATGTAAGATAACACTGCTTCATCAGTATCTGTTCCAAACTTTGGGGCATCCTTGATCCACAACAGCATATGAATATGAGGAGCACCTCTTGCCTGGTACTCTTTTCTCCAAAAGAAATCCACTACTTCTCCAAGGGGTGGATTTTTTTTATTGCAGATGAAGGACATCATAGCCTCAAATCTATGATTGAAATATCTGCAAACATTAACCGGATCCAATGAGCACAGTTCTCCTGCTGTCTTGTATTCAATGTTTTTAATGTTTGAATTTGCCTCTCGTAGAAAATCCAGTAAATCATCCCAAGCGTACTTAGCACAGCTTAGGGTAAGGAACCATGTTGGTGTTCCTAAATTCCGTAACATGCATTTTAATTCACCATGGCGTCGGTACCAATATTCATTTGTCCCACGCTGACAAGCCATCAGATTGATCAGTTGTGTTTCCAAATGATCATCTCGGTGCTGCACTTTCTCCATAAAATCCTTAGCAGACACATTTTGTAAATGTACTCCACTTTTTAAAATGTGATTTACTGCATAAGATAGTGCAGACAAGTCGCTTTCAAATAAAAGATGGAACAAATAAGGAATACTTTGTCGAAATCTGGGATCTTCTGCATATAGTCTTGTAGTCCGATACTCAGAAGCTGGAATCTGTTCTGGACGTTCATCGTATCGTCCTCCTTTTCCTTTAGGAAACAGCTGGGGAAAACATCGAGCTTCCAAGCTCTCCTCCCATACACTCACGGGAGTTCCTTTTGCTTTCTTCATCTGAAACAGATCAATATTGTCTCCCAAAACTTCTTTTGAATGTAGAGGATGTATGCTAAAATGTTCATAAATTTCTTCTTCCTTTGACTTGTCCACTTTTTCAATTTGTCCAGTTGGTGTTTCTGTGTCTTCTTGTAAATCTTCTTCTTCTTCTTCTATATAAATTGATTCATACCATTTGTTATTCCTTTCCAAATACAAATTTGCTCTTTGTACTTTCCGTACATCTACCAGCTCCTGCCAAATCTTCTTATTCTTTGTAGGTACACCATTAACCAGAATAACTAATGGTTCAGTTTCCAAAGTATCTGCATCAATAGTTTCCAAATTTTTTTTCAAATCCAAGGGCAAATACACCACTCTACCTTTTAAACCTCTCAGTAAATCTGAAGGAGATAATTTACCAGTTTTGGGCTCCATACGTACTATGGTCTGGAACGGATGAACACATTGAATAAGTATAGATTCATATGTATTTAATTCAGAAAGTTCGGCAGGAATAGCATCCAATTCTAAATTATTATGTACAGCTCTGGTTGGCATTCTATTTTCCTCTAACTTGTTGTAACAGTATTTACAAATACGCTGATCTTCACCCAATTCAAAACAATTTTCAAGAAATATATATGTGGCAAAATCCTTCCACTTATAATTATCTTCATATTCACTCTTTCTGTAGAGATCAACATTCCTAGTTTGTTTTCTATAATGAGTTCTGCGGCAACAAATACAAGTTATATTTGGTCTTTCATTAGAGATTATTGCAAATTTTGTTATGTGATCATTAAATGTTTTACTTACAGAGGGTTCTACATTCTCTTCCACTTCTTCCTCATTTACTGTGTCCTTTTCTGCACTGTCTTGTTCAGGACCAAAGTAACAAAACTGAATTTCATCAACAACCTTCTCTACATCTGATACCGATCCACGGAACAGAGCCCTATTCAATTCATCTAACTTTATTGCTGGACTTTGAGCAAAATACAACCGTCTCACAAACTTTCTCATTTCAGTATGATTAACAGCCAGCATCCTAAAATGATGGAAAACACTATTACACACTTTCTAGATAGACAAGCCAGAGAATGACCCTGCAAACCAGTATTCTCTCTCACTCTGCATGGATCTAGACTTTGAAGCACCTTAATCTTCTGTTTTACACTTTTTTTACTATATTCTCTTAGAAACTCACGAAATTTATCAATAGATTCCTGACGCACAGTGCAAATACTACTACAATTCCAAGTGTACACTGGGGCTTTAGGACGTCTCCCCATAGCCTCATCCGCCATCACTTGTACCTCATCTCTTGGAACCATTATCTCCTTCTCCATTATGCAACCATTTTTCACTTCATAAGCACGACCTCTGGTGTCAACTGCATGCAGCAAACTATTACTTTGAAAATAACTCTCTTCATTAAAAAAAGGTTCACTACTTGAACTATGCATCCATTTTCCTAAAAACACTTTACAAAAGTTTGTTCTTTTCACTACTCTTTTCCTTTTGCTTTGTGATTTCAGTACATTAACCATTTTATCTAATGTACGCATCCTATTCAAAATTAAAATGAATAGTTTCCTTTTTAATTCTAATGCCTTTGCTGCAATGGCTTCAATTTCTTTTTTTTCTCTTGTAATATTTTGCCTTTTTCTTATATTTCTTCACATCCTTTATCAAATTGGACATAACTCTTCTCTGAAACATTTTTCTACGTATCTCTTTAAACGCTGTTTTTCTGTTTAAGTTAATCTTTGTTATTGCAGAAGGTATATTTGCATTAACTAAATTCTCAATTTTTTCCTGTTCTTTTCTATTGAAAACATTCTTTCCAGTACAGACATTTTGTACATTTTTCCTTTTTTTGAAGATGTTCTTTAAAAAATCTTTTGTCTGCTTACCAGAAGACTTTCTCTTTTTCCCAACATGAGCATCTCCAACTAATTTAGGTCCTCCAGTTGTCTTCAAATATAGTTTTTTTTTGTGGTTTTTCGTTACTCTGGATTTTGTAGGCATCTTAAATTTTGTTCACTGCTCTTCAGCAATACCTGAAAAAAACTAAAAAAAAAATACTTTTTTATATTTAAATATATTACTACATTTTTTATGATCTTTTCAAATCTTAAAATACTAAGTACCCCTTTCCTAGAAGTGAAAATCACAATAACACATTCACAAATTAAATATCTAAAAACAATTCCTGTGTGCACACAGAGTAATGCTTTGAAATTAGGCAAAAAACGAAATTTCTTTGCCAATTGGAAAGCACACATTCTACTACTTTTTTGGCAAGTAATAAGTACTTTTACAGTCTGACACATTTTGAATCCACTTTTCAGATTCTGATAAAAGCACATGTCCAAACTGCTTTTTGAGACCAGCACCATGTGTAACCTGGGTGACTGACTACACTCCAGCAAGGGCAACCAGCCTTAGTGATGCTAAATGTATTTGCATTACTAAGTGCAACCTCAAACCCCACTCGGTTGTGAATACTGTGCATGATTCCACAGGATAAGCAGCTGGGTGTATGCTAAGAGTCTGCTTCTGCATAAAAAAATAGCTCCCCCTTTCCATCTAATGCAAATGTAAAATCACCAGAGCAATACCAAACAGATTTCTGAGACCAGCAACATGTGTAACCTGGGTGACTGACTACACTCCAGCAAGGGCAACCAGCCTTACTGATGCTCAATGTATTTGCATTACTGACTGCAACCTCAAACCCTAAAAGTATTCCTCATTTATACCACTACACCTTAATTTATGGTGAACATAGTCCATATTATTTTACATGTTTTTATTTGCATTATTAAGTGCAACCTCAAACTCCACTCAGTTATGAATACTGTGCATAATTCCACAGGATAAGCAGCTGGGTGTGTGCTAAAAGTCTGCTTCTGCATAAAAAAATAGCTCCCCCTTTCCTACTAATGCAACTGTAAAATTACCAGAGCATAACGCAATAAATCTCTGCCTGTAATTCCTCTTTGCACACAGAGTCATGTTTTCATATTAGTCTGAAAACGTAATTTCTTTGCCAATTTGAAACCACACTTACTACTCTTTTTTTTGGCAAGTGATAAGTACTTTTACAGTCTGACACATTTTAAATCCACTTTTCAGATTCTTAAAAAAGCACATGTCCAAACTGCTTTTTCAGACCAGCAACATGTGTAACCTGGGTAACTGACTACACTCCAGCAAGGGCAACCAGCCTTAGTGATGCTGAATGTATTTGCATTACTGACTGCAATCTCAAACCCCACTCGGTTGTGAATACTGTGCATGATTCCACAGGATAAGCAGCTGGCTGTGTGCTAAGAGTCTGCTTCTGCACAAAAAAATAGCTCCCCCTTTACATCTAATGCAAATGTAAAATCACCAGAGCAATACGCAATACATCTCTGCCTGTAATTCCTCTTTGCACACAGAGTCATGTTTTCATATTAGTCAAAAAACAAAATTTCTTTGCCAATTTGAAAGCACACTTACTACTCTTTTTTTTGGCAAATGATAAGTACTTTTACAGTCTGACACATTATGAATCCACTTTTTAGATTTTTAAAAAAGCACATGTCCAAACAACATTTTCAGACCAGCAACATGTGTAACCTGGGTGACTGAGTACACTCCAGCAAGGGCAACCAGCCTTAGTGAAGCTGAATGTATTTGCATTACTGACTGCAACCTCAAACCCCACTCGGTTGTGAATACTGTGCATGATTCCATAGGATAAGCAGCTGGTTGTGTGCTAAGAGTCTGCTTCTGCATAAAAAAATAACACCCCCTTTCCATCTAATGCAAATGTAAAATCACCAGAGCAATACCAAACAGCTTTCTGAGACCAGCAACATGTGTAACCTGGGTGACTGACTACACTCCAGCAAGGGCAACCAGCATTAGTGATGCTGAATGTATTTGCATTACTAAGTGCAACCTCAAACCCCACTCGGTTGTGAATACTGTGCATGATTCCACAGGATAAGCAGCTGGGTGTGTGCTAAGAGTCTGCTTCTGCATAAAAAAATGCTCCCCCTTTACATCTAATGCAAATGTTAAATCACCAGAGCAATACGCAATAAATCTCTGCCTATAATTCCTATTTGCACACAGAGTCATGTTTTCATATTAGTCTGAAAACGTAATTTCTTTGCCAATTTGAAACCACACTTACTACTCTTTTTTTAGGCAAGTGATAAATACTTTTACAGTCTGACACATTTTAAATCCACTTTTCAGATTCTTAAAAAAGCACATGTCCAAACAACATTTTCAGACCAGCAACATGTGTAACCTGGGTGACTGAGTACACTCCAGCAAGAGCAACCAGCCTTAGTGATGCTGAATGTATTTGCATTACTGACTGCAACCTCAAACCCCACTCGGTTGTGAATACTGTGCATGATTCCACAGGATAAGCAGCTGGCTGTGTGCTAAGAGTCTGCTTCTGCAGAAAAAAATACCTCCCCCTTTCCATCTAATGCAAATGTAAAATCACCAGAGCAATACGCAATAAATCTCTGCCTGTAATTCCTATTTGCACACAGAGTCATGTTTTCATATTAGTCAAAAAACGAAATTTCTTTGCCAATTTCAAAGCACACTTACTACTCTTTTTTTTGGCAAGTGATAAGTACTTTTACAGTCTGACACATTATGAATCCACTTTTCAGATTCTTAAAAAAGCACATGTCCAAACAACATTTTCAGACCAGCAACATGTGTAACCTGGGTGACTGACTACACTCCAGCAAGGGCAACCAGCCTTAGTGATGCTGAATGTATTTGCATTACTGACTGAAACCTCAAACCCCACTCGGTTGTGAATACTATGCATGATTCCACAGGATATGCAGCTGGCTGTGTGCTAAGAGTCTGCTTCTGCAGAAAAAAATACCTCCCCCTTTCCATCTAATGCAAATGTAAAATCACCAGAGCAATACCAAACAGCTTTCTGAGACCAACAACATGTGTAGCCTGGGTGACTGACTACACTCCGGCAAGGGCAACCAGCCTTACTGATGCTGAATGTATTTGCATTACTGAGTGCAACCTCAAACCCTTAAAGTATTCCTTATTTATACCAGCACACCTTAATTTATCGTGAAAACATAGTCCATATTATTTTACATGTTCCTCACATTTAAATTTCTCCCAAAACAGAAAATGATAAACACAACTTCAACAAAAGGAATTCCAATTCTATTATTAATTTCTTAATTTACCATATACATCCCCTCTCAAACTCTAAACTCACCTTTAAAATTAGTTAGTTGTGAAACAAATGTGGCACTCAAACAGCAGATTATCAGAGCCAGGATCTCTGTTCTGTACACCTCTCTCCTCTCAGCAGAACCAGATAATGGCAAACTTTCCCTCTCTTTTTCCACACATATACATGTAAGTTTCAAATCTCAGTGCTTCCCCCTTTTTTTCAAATGTAATCACACATTTCTATTGGTTGAAAACCAACCCTTTTCCAAAAGTACCCTTCCCCCAACTTGACTTCTGCCTAGTACCCTTCCCCCAACTTGACTTCTGCCTGCTACCATAGCAACAGCTCTTGAAACACTGCTGTGCAGAGTTAGGTCAGAAGTTCACCAAACAATGTTTCATTTCCAAAGAGCAGGAGTGCTTGACTTTTCAAACCTAACAGCAAATCCATAGTACTGTTCTTTGGTAACACATTTTTCTGTACCAATACAAAACATGCTTCTATAAATTTACACATACAGCCTAGTTTTTATTCTAGAATGGTATGAAACAGCCAATCAGTTTAAAAAAATATATATATATGTATGCCTCCATTTCCAAACTGTCTTTCATTTCTTTTTACCATTCTACTGAATTACACCTCCTGAGTGCATCCAGTTCTCCTTTGAAGATGTTCACAGTGTGGATTGTAGGGCACAGCTATGTCTTCTGGAGTGAAAAGTATGCAGAGAAAACAGGTATGGTGAGAGACCTTGCTTTGCCAAATGTAGACATTAAATGGATTGGTCAGAGAGGGTTAAAGTGGCACCAATTGATGCAATTGGTGAAATCCTTCATGCAAATCCAACACCCTGACCTCATAATAGTGCACTGTGGTGGCAATGACCTAGGCACTTTGACTGGGGTAGGTCTGGAAATGCTTATGAAGGAGACCTTTGCACAACTGTTTTCACTTTTCCCTAAAACTGCCTTTGTGTTTTCTAACATATGCCAAAGGCAAAAATGGAACTGGTCCAATCAATTTCTGTCCACAGATTGACAAAGCAAGAAAGCACGTCAACAAATCTGTTTCTGCTTTCCTCCGAGACTATGGTATGGGTTCCATTTACCACAACAACTTGCGTTACGACATGCAAGACATTTATAGAGGAGATGGTGTGCACTTCACTGATGAAGGGAACAGAGTCTTCCTCTTGAACCTTAGACTCTGCATCGGTACTTACTTGTAGGTACCAATAAAAAATCACTTCATAAACACAACGGCTCTTTTTAGAGCCCCCTAATATCTAAACACTTAAATCTGCATTTCATTTCTTTTTTTTTTCTTTTTTTTACCGTACGCGTACGGTGAGCTTACCGTACGCGTACCCCGCGATTTTTTTTAAAATTAATAAATGTTTTTTTTGTACTTTTCTGTCCTTCTTTGACCCCCTTTTAAATGTTATGGGGTCTGTAACTCTATTCCTTGCCCCCTTTTCAAGTTATCACCCTTTTTTTCCAGAGTGAAACACACAAAATGGCGGCCGCCGCTTCCTGGTTTCGACCGATTCGAATGTTTACTAAGATCTAAGAGCCAATCAGAATCGCGCTCGCGCACGTCACCGTACGCGTACGGTAAGCGCACCGTAAGCGCACCGTAAGCTGGCTCAGATATATATATTGATTTAAAGGCTATTTTCTCAGAATCTACTGAACAGATTTACACCAAACCTACAAAAGGCACTTCCTTGACCTGAGGACTACCTCTCTGCCAAATTTCATTAAATTCTGTTCAGCCGTTCGGGCTGTAGCTCTGTCTAAAGGTCCTATGGAAAAGTGCATGGGAAAAACGTGTTTTGGGACCCCCCTTTTATCTCAGCCCCCGCTTGACGAATCCCCCCGAGACATTCAGGGTAGGAGCGGAGCTCAACGCCCCACCTATTTTGAAAATTTCGCGAGGATTCGTCGACCGGCGCCAAAGTTATTCAAAATAGAATGTTGCGGATTTCCTATGGTAAGAGGGTCCTAACTATAACTACCTACTGGCGACCGCCAGTAGGTAATATATATATATATATATATATATATATCAGAAATACCACTTCCAACAGCCTTGAGGATCCTTCAACTGCTACAGGAAAGAGTACACGAGCCTGGAATCTGTGCTGGTTACTTTATTTGCCCAGAGCGACGGCCATAACGTTTCGGCTCCGTGGAGCCTTGATCACATGACAGCAAATAGTTCGTGAGGTAACAAATTTAAAGTGAAAGGGTAGGTCACATGGGGGGAATCACTTTACGATTGCAGTCATAGACATAGACAAGAGTAAAATATCTTTGGTAAAAACAGTAGAGGTATCCAATCGCTAATTTACCAGTGAAAATAGCTCAACAAGTAAAATAATACATAGCTCAACACGAAAGTAATAATTTAAAATGTCGGCTTGAATGCTAAAAGATTCGGAAAGGATAGGAGCAATTGTCTGTTGTGAGACCTGGAAATAAAAAATAACCAGTTGCTCTTGATTGCCAAAATACCAAACAGAAGAATTACAAACACGCTAGTCAGACCGTAATGCCATAAAACTGTAAAATACAAGTAAATAAATATATAAATATATTTAAAAAACATTTTAGGCATAAAAAAATATATTTCCTGATTGTGGTTAATTAAAGTTGTCCCATGAACCCCTCTTATTAAAAAAGTGAATATTGTGAGGAAGAAAATACTATAAAAGTGATTAAATTGATGAAGTAAAAAAACATGTGGATAAACATGTTTATCAAAAGTGCCTGGACTCTAGGTATAAGGGATATTACATACCCAAGGTAATTGGAAAAATTTATTATATATGCAGATCCCATCCAGAGGTTGCACAGGGATAGGGGTAATTAGAAAGGTGAATACCACTTAGGTGGAATCGGTGGCATTAAAGGTAAATACATGGATACAGTAGATTCCCAGTTGGGAAAGCTGGACTAGTACATATAGAGATCATAATATACGATGGGACCGGAGAAGGTTTCATAATAGTACCTGTGTGATTGACCTATCATGGTCAAACGGACAGCATATGAGCAATAGTGGGTGCAGTATTGGATCACAGGTTGAGCAACATTACATTATATAATGGTAACCGGATGTGCCGATCTCATAAATTTTACATGGGATAAAGTGCATTGTGTCAACAATAAATAGTAAAATACTAAATAAATTACCTAAAAAACATATTAAATAGGATTGTGACAAATGACTAAAAATCCGTAAAAAATAACTAAGAACACATCAGATAAAACAGGTTTTCCATTAAAAACAGTAAAAGAAGTGTAAAATCAACCCAAGCATGTATGCATGTCCTCTGTCATGTTGAGACCTGTGGGGACCTTGGTGTTCAATTGTAGAATGTATCTTGTTTCCAATCTACGGAGGTTCAACTCACGATCCCCACCCCTTCTACTAGGTTCAATACAATCAATTACATAGTAGCTTAGGCCCCTATTGTCACTATTATGTGTTTCCCTGAAATGGCGCGCCACGGGGTAGGTGTTGTCTTGATTGGTAATAGCACGCAAGTGCTGTAAAATGCGTTTGTGTACCGCTAGCTTCGTGCTGCCTATATATTTCAGGTTGCATGGACAAGTGAGGACATATACAGCGAATTCTGTCTTGCAGGTCAACAATTTATTGATCCTGAGCTGCCTCATGCTGAAAGGATCAACATAGATTTTAGTGTTTATTCCATGAGAACAGGCTTTGCAGGTTTTACATTTATAAAAACCATTGCTGAGCTGTAGCCAGGACGTTTTGTCGACCGTTTCAGGATTAGTGTTGACCAGTGCTTGTCTCATAGTGGGGGCCCGGCTATGTGTAATAGACGCCTGTCGCGGTAGTAAAGAACCAAGTACAGGGTCACTACGTACTATGGGCCAGTTTTTGTTGATGATTTTACGCAAATCAGTCTGTTGTTTGCTATAGCCCATGATGATCCTAAAATTGTGACAGGAGTTCTTACTGGGTTCCTCAGGGTTAAAGGGCACCAATGCGTTGCTAGTTACTCCGCTGATGGGTCTTAGTAGATCTTCACGATTCAAAGCATTGGATCGGACTATGGCACTTTCAATGGTACTAGCCGAGTAACCCCTCGCCCTAAACCTGAGTTTGCTGTGCTCCTGGGCTATCTGGAGATCCTTATCATTGCTGCAGATTCTCCTCAGTCGCACCATCTCCCCATAGGGTATACTATTTATGAGGTGGGGTGGATGTGCACTCGTGGCATGGAGGGTTGTATTGCCTGCTGTGGGTTTGCGGTGTAGCCTAGTTTCTAGTTTGCCCGCATGGGTGTACACCTCGGTGTCTAGAAAAGTGACTTGTGTTTGGCTACATGTGGCAGTAAAATGTAGGTTAAGATTGTTTACATTTATACCTTCAATAAACCCAAGTGCCTCCTCCAGTGACCCTTTCCAAATAACAAATAGGTCATCAATGAATCTTAACCATAGGACGACATTGTCAGCGAGGCACTGTGCATAGTCCTGGCGAAGGGTAGTTTCCTCCCAGTACCCCATGTGGAGGCAGGCGTAGCTGGGGGAAAAACTGGCCCCCATTGCTACGCCCCTCAATTGCCGGTATAGTAAGCCATTAAACATAAAGTTGTTGTTGAGAAGGCAGAGCTCAAGCATCTCAGTTAACATTGCATTGTGGCTTTCAAATTGGGTGGGCTTACGTGAGAGAAAATACTTGGTGGCCTGTATGCCATCTTTATGGCTAATGCTGGTGTAAAGAGATGTTACGTCTAAAGCCAACATCCAGTAGCCATCCCTCCATTGGACTCCATTGATCTTTTGCAGGAAATCCCCAGTGTCCTGTATGTATGAATCCAATGATCTGACAAAGTCCTGTAAAAAGTAGTCAATGTATTGCGATGTTTTCTCATACATACCCCCACGTGCTGAGATTATAGGTCTGCCAGGTGGTTTGACAGGGTCCTTGTGTATCTTAGGGATAAAATACAGCGTTGGAATTACAGGGTTGTCTTTTTTCAGGAAGTTAAATTCCGCTTCCGTAATGAGCTTATGCCCCCTCCAGTTAGCCAATTTGTCCCGGAATTCATTGTTGGCAATCCGGATGGCCACCGCCGTGGTACGCGTGTAACAGTTCCTGTCATTGAGCTGGATGGAGGCTTCGTGGTCATAGAGTTCCTTGGTTAGTAGAACGATGTTGCCACCTTTGTCGCTCTGGCGGATGATAATCTTTCTGTTGGTTTTAAGTTTGCTGATGAGTTGACTGTATAGCCGAGATTGTCGGCTATAGCGTGGCTTCCTAGATTGAATTTTGGCATGCAGGGCTTTAATCTCCGTTGTTACATTATCATAAAAGATGTCGATAGCATCATGGGGCATGATAGGGGTGTATGTAGATTTCGGTCTAAAGGGCGTAGTGGGCCCCCTGGAGCTGGAGCCATCTGTGCAGTCCGCACTGATTCCTGTTCCCTCCGTGTCCCAAAGATCCTGAATTGCCTCCTGCAGAGCATTGTCATTGTCAGGGTCGGGAGGGCTGCGTTTATTGCTGCGCATCGCATATGATTTTTTGAGTTTAAGCTTCCGAACAGCTTTGTACACATCGCACCGTACAGAGGCATAATCAAAGTTGTTTTGAGGGGCAAAGGATAAGCCGAGTGCAAGTATCCTCTTGTCTTCATCCGTGAGCTCTAGGGATGTCAGATTAATGATGGTGTTGGCATTCTCACTCATTATTGGTTCTTTGTCCAATACCCCCTTCCTCTTCTCCTGTTCGGATTTGCGGCGTTTCTTCCTTGCCCTCTGCCTCTGCCGGGATTTGAAGTTTGAATGCTTCCGGCCGGATTCGTTATTGCCGGTCTTGGTCGTAGGGTTTGCCTCCTCTCCTCGCATAAAAAATTCATTTCTTGTGCTGGAGAAGGTCTTGGTATTGTTCCCGCTGTCAGGTTATCACGTAACTCCGATTCGGAGTCGCTACCACCCATTGAGCTGAGATCCGATTGTGTTGTGTCATTGGAGGCAGTTCCTTTGTTCGGGCCCCGGCTGGTGGGGGCCGCTTTGAGCTTTGAAACTCGCAAGGCATCGTATCTTTTTGAAAAAGTGAAGATTTGGCCCAGTTGGTAGTCATTGCGGTCGCGCTGGAACTTATACGCTTTTCTGTCCATGATTATTTTCTCTTCTTTCTTGAGCCTATCTGTCATCTCTTTCCTTAGTTTAGCTTTCTCCTCTGAGTCCCCAAACGTATCCAATTCCTCATTGAGAGTATCAATTTCTTTGAGCAGCTTAGCCCTGTCGATATCAGCATATTTTATCAATATTAGGACCATCCTACGGGACGATTCCAAGTTCGTTTCAGCCCATTCACGCATGAGCTCGGGATTAGGGCTTTCGTAGCTGGGTGCCGTGAGAATACGCAGCCCGCGGGGGATGCGATTGACATCGATGTAGCTTTGTAGCGATTTCGACTCCCACCACTTGCTCTGTTCGTTTTTGAGCTTCTTCTCCAAAATTTTGAGCCCTGCTGTGCTACAGACCTGCTGGAGTATCACTCGACCCTCCGGCGAAAGGAAGCTGGTGGCTGTTCACTGAAGGATCATTCCGTTGCAGCAGCGAGGACTGATGTACATAACCCACTTGGGATCCATTAAACTTCATTAGTTTGGAAAGCGGCATGCAGCCCACTGGGGTAAAACTAAGCACAGACTACAAGATCCAAGATGCCACTGACGGTGGCCACGCCCACTGAGGCGGGATTTTTGTCAATGCTGATGCCTTTAAATTGCGCTTTGCCGTGTTTCCGAACTTTGAGCATGCAGCCCATGACTAAGTGCTGTTGAGCACGAAACGCGTCGGGAAGCAAGACTTTACTCCTTTGATGTCATCGAGTTTTTTTCTGCATGCAGTGCCTTCAATAAAGAATTTTCAGCTCTAATACTCACCGGTTGTGGGCTCTTCCATAGCAGGCACCTTCGTTGTTGGATGTATGGCGGTTCCGCCTGGACCGCGGAAGAGCCCTGCTGTGCTACAGACCTGCTGGAGTATCACTCGACCCTCCGGCGAAAGGAAGCTGGTGGCTGTTCACTGAAGGATCATTCCGTTGCAGCAGCGAGGACTGATGTACATAACCCACTTGGGATCCATTAAACTTCATTAGTTTGGAAAGCGGCATGCAGCCCACTGGGGTAAAACTAAGCACAGACTACAAGATCCAAGATGCCACTGACGGTGGCCACGCCCACTGAGGCGGGATTTTTGTCAATGCTAATGCCTTTAAATTGCGCTTTGCCGCGTTTCCGAACTTTGAGCATGCAGCCCATGACTAAGTGCTGTTGAGCACGAAACGCGTCGGGAAGCAAGACTTTACTCCTTTGATGTCATCGAGTTTTTCTCTGCATGCAGTGCCTTCAATAAAGAATTTTCAGCTCTAATACTCACCGGTTGTGGGCTCTTCCATAGCAGGCACCTTCGTTGTTGGATATATATATATATATATATATATATATATATATATATATATATATATATATAGCTGTGGTATTTTACGTGATTTCACCCTCACGTTGGCGGAGAATAGCACCCGTCGAATAAGAGTTCAGCAGCTGGGTGTTACTGGGAGCGTGATGTTTATTCTGCTTGAACCGCCAAGACTGAAAGAAATGAAATTCATCCTGCCAGCTGGAAGATGCTGTTAATTATATAATTAAAGGACTAAAGTAATCCATACTTTACCTGCAGGAGTGCTAAATATTTTCTGAAGCCATGGCACGGCGAGGGATGGTTACAAGGCACAAACAATTGAAAAGGAGGCACAGAGGCTGACTTCAGGAAGGACGGCATCAATCATGCTGCGTGTAAGTGACATTTGTCAAACATGACTTTCCTTTTATCTAAAATGAAATGCAGCCATTTAAACATCATTCGGTATCTACCACCAGACTGCAAATTACACGCAGACATGGCAGCCATGAAGTTTAGCATCACATCATGAAATTCGAACAGTCCTTCGTCACTGACCATGACAAAGTGTTTCCCCAATGAAATCATTTGTGGTTTTACTTAAACGTGCCTTGTGTTTAGAGCTGCGTTGATGAGCACTGAGGAAGGCTAAACGCCGAAATGCATCTGCTCTGTGAATAATGCTTGAATAAAGAACTTTGAACACCACCCGTGAGTGCTCCGCATTTTGGAAGCTGTGATATATATATATATATATATATATATATATATATATATATATATATATATATATATATATATATATATATATATATATATATATATATATATATATTTATATATTTATATATTATGGTTTTGTGACTGAAAGACATGTATTTGACAGACATCTAAACTACCCTAGTTGCTATGCCAGTATAACCAGAAATGAGTATCTACGGACCAAAAATACTTTTGACCAACATCTGATTGAGTGGAGGGAATAAGGTTTGTTAGTGATGATGAATACACATTTTTGATACAGAATTTTCTTAAGCATACTGTTTGTTACCTAATCCCCAAAGTCCACCAAAATGAGAGAAACCCCCAGGATGTTCCATAAGAAAAGCACAAGGCAGTAACTTTGAAAATGTATCAAAGTACATAGATTCCTTTTTAAATACTATGGTTTCTATATTTCTCTCATACATAAAATATACATTGGATTTTCCATGCAGAAGGTCACCTGCAACATCTCAATGCCTGAGTGATTGGCTGAGTGCATGGGTAGCACCTGGATTATTGGATGAGGGCATAGATTGTGCCTGAGTGAATAGATCAGTGCAAGGGTAGGGCCTCGTTCATTGGATAAATGCATGGGTAGTGCGTAAGAGAATGAATAAGTGTATTTTAATGCTTGAGGGAATGGCTGAGTGCATGAGCAGTGCTTAAGTGATTGAATGAGTGACAGGATGAGTGCAAGGCTACTGTCTGGGTCATTGCATAAGTGCATGGGTAGTGCCTGAGAGAATGGATGAGTGTATACGTAGTGCCTAAGTGAATGGTTGAGTGCAAGGATAGTGCCTGAGTAATTTGTAGAATGCATGGATAATACCTGGGTGATTGGATGAGTGCACGGTTAGTGTCTGGGTGATTGGATGAGTGCATAGGTAGTGCGAGGGTGATTGGATGAGTGCCTGAGTAGCGCCTGAGTACATGGATGAGTGCATGGGTAGTTCATGAAAAATAGATATGTGCAAGGATAAGTGTATGAATGTTGACATGAGTGCAAAGGTAGTCCTTGGGTGAATGCATGAGTGCATGGATAGTGCTTGAGTCAATGAATACGTGCATAGGTATTCCCTTAGTAAATGGATGAGTGCAAAGCTAGTAGAAAAGTGAGGTTTAAAACATGATGGCAGATGGATTTGTGTTTATGCTAGTTCATATGCGTGTCTGGAAAGGTACACTTAAAGTAGGCCACATTAATTTAGGTGTCTGCTTTAAATGGAAAGTGAACTCTGTCAAGTTTGAATATTTTCGTGCTATCATGAGGTATGTGTCTACTTCTATATACATTCTGACATATGTTGGGCATCTGAAGACCCCAACTTAAAAACTATATAGCTTATCGTACAGGTGCACATATCACATCAGTTCTGCTAGAGCATTAAGTCACAGAAGCAGATGTCTGTTACCTATGTTACCTATGTTTGTATCAGATAAGTCCTTGAATAGAGAGTTCAATACACACCTGCCCTGTATCATGAAGAGAAAGTAACTAACAATAAAAGCACTTTTATTGGACTTTTGCAGAATGTAAATGTGATACTGCCCCTCAGCAATAAGAGGCTACTTTTCAAATAGTCTAAAAGATGAGGATTATTTATATTAGAACCAAATAGCATATAAATACATTGGAAACATTTCCTCAGTTTATCATGAATAGTGTATTATATATTCTTACCTTTTAAGTAATTTAGATACATCATTCAGTAAATCTATTTTAGAGTAGTATTCTACTAAACAGCTTTAAAACTGTTTCCAATCTTGAACAGTACTTACTAGAAAAAATAAAAAGGAAAACTATTATTTATTGATAATATATTAGAGAAAATATAATATTACATTTCTGAGAACATACCATTAATTTATAATTCGATAACATTCTTAGTTTCCCTTTTTTGCTGTTCTCAGATAGTATATAACTTCACCATACACAGTGATTTGAATGTAGCATCATCATTGAACAGCAGGGAAAACACAATCAAATTAGCTGTACAAACCCCCCCCTGAAAAAAGCATAGTACATCATTATCAACATATGTACCTATGTGTTTTCCTATCCACATGTTCTTAATCACTTCTTTCATCTACATTAACTCTATTTTTTACCACAAATACTTTTGAAAAAATGTACACTATCATGTACATCTGGTACAATATTGACAACAAAAATATAAACTACTTGCTTTTAAACACAATTTACAAAATATCATATCTATTAGGCAATATAATAATGAACACACTAATCATAAATACTAATAGATTGCAATGCTTTCTATTGTCTGTTGATATCTTCCCCAACAGGCTGAATGATGTTCTCAAAACTTTGGCTGGAGAAATAACATATAAGAATTTCTAAATTGAAAAGGCAATCTAGGTTTGAATTACAGGTAGACATTATTGCAATGTGTCCATCCATTGTTACACTTTAAACAGTATAGTGTACAGATGTTGTAGTAGGTCCATCATGGAAAATAATAGCCACTGTTGTATAAGTTCTTTCTGAAATTGATATTTGACTTACTTTAAAATCTGTTATTTTTATTTCCAATTTTCTCCCATTTGATCTATAGTGTTGCAACATTAAAATGGGATATTTCCCAAAGCTTTCTATATGTCATGTAGACAACATGTCTGATATACAATGTGAAAATATCATATTTTGATTTGCAGTCTGGTATTAAGTATTGGAATCATTCTGTTTGTATTTCAGTGGTAGAAGTAAATGAACACTCTTCACACCTAAGGTTTCATTTGTAACTTAGTCCAAATAAGTTATCAATGTGTATTCCTTCGTGTTCTAATACTTCAAGCATGGGCATTACAAATTCTTGTGCATCTTGTTCTATGTTTAGAGTCAATGTCAATGAACCAGTACATTTATCTAAAAGACGACAAATGCCAGAAGCAGTACTTCTGTCACTTACCAACTGTTGAAATAAATAATGTAGTGTAGAACAAAATCTTTTTTCACAATTTTACATGATTTAATGATGAAGATGTGGTAAACAAAAAACAACATTCAGAATCACATTAGCATAACAGTTGATATTGATACCTGAACTGTTTTCCAACTGGTATCCTACAATTTCATCAACACTTTCCACTTTTATTTCCTTTACGACTTCAACTTTCGCTTCAATTGTTTTCTTATTTTCAACCTTAGTTGAATGTTTGACATATTTCCGTTTTGAACACACTACATGTTTTCCATATATTGGATATTTACCTAAAGGAGGAGCATAAAGTCTTCTTAAACGATTGTACACTCTCACACAATTTGCATCAGCACTAATCTTTTTCTCATCAAAATCTATCAAATACAAGCCAGACAATGTTCTTACTCGAGATAATGCAGTGCATGCCATTCCCTCTTTGAACACCGTGCTCTCAATATTTACAAAAGCACTGTCAATACTTAAACCTTAAGATTTATGAATAGGTACTGCATATACTAGAGACAAAGGAAACTGTTATGTACGAACATACAAATCCTTTACAAGCAAAAAACATACAACACAATGTCCAATCTGTCTTACCTCATTAATCTGGTCGAATTTTATAATCAAAATTCTATTCCATCTCTATTTTGAACATTTACAAACTCAACAACTTTTCCAAGTGCTCCAATTACTATTCCTGCTTCTATATTCAAACTACGCCACATAGAATCCAATTTAGCCTTAGTTTCTCATTAGGAAGAATTGTCGCTCCCTGTTGTTCAATTTTGTCAATAGTTTTAAGTTCCAGAATTTGTTGTTTTTCAAGATTGAGAAGTTGTTCATTAAATGTATGACACTCTTGCAGTGTAAACATTAGTTAAACTATAGACTTGTTTTCTACAAGCATATTGTACATTACTTCTGCCCATGTTTTTTCAGATGCAAACAAGTTCCTTAGTAGCCGACTTTCTAAAGCTTATTTGCCATGTTCCATCAACATACCAATTCTTATGTCTTTAAGAATATTTCCATAATCTTCACCACTTGCTTGTTGAATATTCTTAACAAGTTATTTATATTCAAATTTAACCAAATATTTACATTCCCAATACTTCCCAAATATTTCCTTGTGTCATCATGGAGAAGGGTTTAAAAAACAGGTTGTCCTTTAACAGGAGTAAGTTGTAGTAGGTCTCCAAAGACAATTATTTGTTTTTCTCCAAACAGAACATCGTAATCTGTTTTTATAATCTGTTGCATTCACAAGTGTACAGACGCAAGCTTCAAGCTTAACAGCATGCTCACCTCACCAATGATTAAAAGTTTTAGTTTCTTCAATACACTTGAGACTTCGTAACTAGCTTCCCCTGATAGCTTATGAGATTCCAATTTATCATCACGTTCAACAGGTAGCATAATTAGTTGATGTAAAGTAATAGCTTTAATGCTGTGTGCTGCTAATCCAGTTTGAGCTGTTCCAACACAAGATACATGTGATTCTGTAGATTTGTGTAGATAACTGGTCAAAACTTTAATTAAGAAACTTTTTCCTGTTCCAGCTTGACCACTTATATACAATAGAATAGGTTTAAATGATGAACATTGGCATTTTTTTTTCTCATGGAGCAAACCATGTTCTACCTGTTATTTGATTTGTAGATATATTTCTTTTCGTTCAATATTTAGTTGTTCCTCTAACTCTTAAAACTGAATAATATCTTGCTGAGCTTGCTGCATTGCAGTTTCTACCTCGTTCATGGCTATTAATGCTTTTTTTTCATTAATTGGTTGTCCCAGTGGATCTTGAGTCAGTGGACCAGACGTTTGACTGCTTTGTGAACTTTCTCTTGCTATTTCAGCTGCAATAGTACCTTCTTGTTCAATCGTATCATTTAATATTTGTAAGCAAGTTGGAAAAATTGTACACTGAATGCTGTCTTTAGTTGCATTAAAAGAATCTTCAGAGCAGTAAAAATCACCAAATAATTCTGTTTGCTTACGCTAAGGCTTGAACAGTTGCAGAAGTGCTAAGTAGAAACATTCTCTCTTATCTGCAGTTTCACAATTCAGTTTTCTGTGGATAATAAGATTCCCTTTGACATGTTTCACTAAATATCCATCACATCCAATTACTGCATATTTTCCTTCATTATATTTTCCTAACACTCCTTTTAAACCTATAATGCTGAATTATTTCATACAGGCATAGGTTTTCAAGATGTGGACTCCTTTTGGGATATTATGTATCCAACATATTAGTTTTAACAATATCAATACTTTGTGGCTCATACTGTGCTAAGTATTCAATTTCTTGTAAAGATTTCAATATTCTGTTTCGTGTGGAGGCTAGCCCAAGACTTATCCAAATGATTCTTCTTGACTTTGAAAATAAACTGGCTGATCTCAAGCAATCTGATCATTCGTAGGATCCAATCTCTCTAAGGGAAACCATTTTCAAGCTGAAGCAATACAATTTCTTGCCAAGACTCTTTCCTGCCGAAATTTCTTTCCACATTTCTTTAATCTCGGGCTTTTCAGAATTTGTAAAATGCATTCCACATTTTCAGAATTCCTAGATTGTAGTGATTAATGTACTTTGATGCTTCTGTTCTTTTTAAGTTGTATGTATTCTTCGGAGATTTTTGAGTCCTTGTATTACTTACTGCTGAGAAAAAAAATATTTACTCTTCCTTTAGAAACTATAGGACATGGGAATCCAAAACAACATTTTGTATAAAATGTTCCTTTATATTTATATTTCTGTCTGCAGTATTTCCCACATCTATGACTTTGAAAGCGTAAAACTTGTCTCAAGCTCTTTTCTCCTCCTTCTCTTGGAGTGGCACATGTAAAATACTGTTCAATGAAAGACAAAACAGTTTCATCAGTATCTGTTCCACATTTTGGTGCATTCTTTTATCCATAATAGCATGTTGTATATGAGAAGCACCTCTGGCTTGGTACACTTTTTGCCAGAAGAAATCAGTTACATCTCCAAGCAGTGGAACACTTTAATTGCAGATAAATGGCATCATAGTTTGAAACCTATAGTTAAAATATCTGAAGACATTTACAGGATTCAAATAACAGAGTTCTCCAGCTGTCTTTTTAGTTTAATATTTTTCACATTTGAATTTGCTTCTTGAAATAATTCAAATAAATCATCCTACCCATGTTCACCACAGCTAAAAGTTAGAAACCATGCAGCTGTATCCAGGTTTCCTAACATGCATTTAAGTTAACCATGGCGTCGATACCAATATTCATTGGTACCACGTTGGCATGCAATCAAATTCATTAACTGAGATTCAACATTTTCATCTCTTTCTTGAACTTTGTCCATTAACTCTTTTGCAGAAACATGTTGAAGATGAACTCCTGTTTTTATTGTATGGTTTACTGCATATGCAGACAAATCACTTTCAAACAGAAGATGAAATATATATGGAATGCACTGCAGAAATCTTGGATCTTCACAATACAATCTTGTTGATCTGTACTCTGATGCTGGAATCCATACAACTCGCTCTTCAAATCGTCCACCTTCTCCACTGGGGAAAAGCTGTGGAAAACAACGAGCTTCTAAATTTTTTTCACATTCACTCAAGCATCTTTCATTTGAAATAATTCAATACTGATACCTGTGATTTCTTTTGAATGCAAAGGGTGTATAGTATAATGTTCCTGAATCTCTTCACTGCTCGACTTCGGTCACTCTTTCAATTTGTCTACTTGAGATTAGTGTTTCATCTTGTGTAACCCTGGGCATAGTTCGCGAAGTAGCACTTCGCAAACCTACGCAAAGTGCACTTCGCACAACGCGAGCTACGCGTAGCACTTCGCGAACTGCGTAGTAACTTGTTCGCACTGTGCCAGATGTCGTTTTCAATGATTGCACAGTGCGGACAAGCAACCGGCACTGTGCAATCATTGAAAATGGCATCTTGCAGAGTGCGAGCTGTAGTTTTCTGCTGCTCGAGTAGATTTTTTCTCGAGCAGCAGCTTTCTCAACGCGAACTGGTAGTTTCTGATCGCGAGCATATGCGACCACTCGCAATTAGAAACCTGACCTCCTCGCGTTGGGAATCTCGCCTATTTTCCATGCTCGCGATCGCCAACTTGATGTTGCTGATCGCGAACAAGGAAAAAGTCTCGCCGGGATGTCATTTTGCTTGCTCGCGGTTGCCAACTTGACGTTGAGGACCGCGAGCAAGCAAAAAATGACCGCAGCACTACGCAACACTACGCTACGCGTGTTCGCACTGTGCTACGTGCAATTCGCGTAGTGCGAAGTAGCGCGAACTTCGCAAACTACGCGAGCGTAGCGTAGTGCTTTGCCCAGGCTTAATCTTGTGCACATATTACTTGTTCATCAACATTTACATTTTGACAATAAATATTATTCTGTGCCAGGCATAATGTAGCCTTTCGAAGTTTATGAACAGACTTTTGTACTCTTTGTTGGTACACCATTAACTAGAATAACAATGGGCTAATTTTCCTCTCGCTCTCTACACCAACAGTTTCAATATTTTTCTTAAAATCTAAAGGTAAGTATACAACTCTTCCTTTGAGACCTTTTTGAAAATCTGTTGGTGGCAGCTTACCTGTTTTAGGCTCCATATGAACAATGGCCTGAAATGGTTGTGCAGATTGAATGTGAATAGACTCATAACAATTAAATCTACTAGTTCCTGAGTAATAGGTACCAACTCTAAGTTGTTATGTACGCTCTAGCTGGCAGTTTCTGTTCTTCTAATTTGTTGTAACAGTACTTACAAATAACTTGATCACTGGTCAACTCAAACTGACCTTCTACAAACAAAGACCAAATTGCTGCGACTTATTGTTTTCTTTTTCACTTTTTAAATATAAATTAACATTCCTAGTTTGACATCTATAGTGAGCACATTGGCAACAAATACAAATATAGGGGCTCATTACTATGACAGATGGAAGCCCATCCTCACTGTTCACGGTGGAAGAAAACGTTCATCTTCCCGCCCCAAGTGCGGACATTGCGACCACCGAATTACAATGGTCCAGCAGAGGCCATTTTCCGTCCACCACGGTCTTTCAGGCTCTGCACATTTTTTGCGTACGCAACGGTGGGGGATGGAGCCAACAGTGCAAGATCGGCATGCAGAAAGACGTTCCGTCTGCCAACCAGTTTACGATGTGGCAAACAGCCCTTCCCACCGCTGGGTAAAAACCACCATGTGGATGGCGGAAACACAACAACGGAGAGGAAAGCCGATACAGAGCCCATCTAAACCACCAGAAACACCATGGATCCTGCGCAACAGGCCTCCCCACTGCACTACCTGCTGCACCTCCGGCAGACAAGATGCCGCTGTGTCCAACAGCAGAGGTATGTACCAAACATCTCCACGCATGCAACCCCAGAAGAACTACAACTCCCAGCAGCGTTGCAGCACCACGATGAATGTGGCAACCTGCCAAATGCAAAGTGCGAGGCCCACCCAAACCCCATGAGTGACCCTCGGTGCCCCTGAAGGCAATTGGGGCACATGCCGAGCCCCGCAGTTGCAGAGTGTGCACACAGCAATATCAAAATATGTATGCCGAAGGCTCCCATTGGCTGTTGGCTCATTTGCGTAGTTGTTGCAACACGGTGGCAGCCGGGAAGCTGGGACCGCAACCCTGCATCATTCAATTGGGGCCAGTGCATGTCATCGCTGAAGATGCCAGCTACCGCGCATGCGAACACATACAGCATATGCATTGACGCCATGCGAATTACATCACACATCACTACTCATTTTCCTAAAGTGATTGGTGCACCCCATGTGTAGTGTTGTGGGGCATGAGGCCCCCATGCATATAAAGTAACCACACAGACACCGTACATGTATAGGAGAACTGGCCCAGGGCACGTGCGTCCGGCCCTGTTTGTTGGCAGGGTCACATGTCCAGTGACACCTGTAATGGGTGGCTGTGGGGGGTAAGCCAGCCCTCTTGGAGTGGCTGGTACATCAAAACAACTAGAACAGTGACCAGCTGGTCACTACACTATGAAGGTATGAGAGAATGTGACCTGTGAGTCAAGTCTTCACACACATGGTATATCCAAGAAATGGAAAGTGAAATTACATACATAGTCATGCCTCGTGGCCAGCATGGACTGAAATGAGGGAAGGAGTAAAAAAGGACAAAGGTCTTGCACTGTACCAATGTTGTGTAATGAAACATCCAACCTGTGAACATCGCTTGAATTTCCCTTGACATCTGACTGGCGTCTCTTGGCCAGGGGTCGACTTGTGAAGGGCCAGTGATGTAGGCAGATGATCCGAGGTGTTCATTGTCTGCAAATCTGACATACTTGTAGTCCCTAGCACTCCCAACAAACGTACTGGTGTGGCGTGCAGTGTGCATAGCTACCATTGCCTGTAAATGTTGCCGCACACTTTGTAGGAGTGCACATATGGAACAAACAAACATAGCTCTGACCGACATCATCGGTCATTCTCAGCCATGTGGGCATGTATACAAAATCCATGTACATTTGTGCCTCATTCAGGTGAACATTGCAATGCCTGTCATGCAAAATCATCACACACTCACAAAGGACTGACCCCATAGTGTCCACATGTGTCTGGCCACCGTGCTGTAATCCATATTGCGTTGTCCAGATGAAACTCACTGCCCTCATTCCGTAATGCTGTTGTGTATTGTGGGTCAAAAACCTGCGGTCGTGCAGTGACAGCAGCTACATGCAACTCAGCACTGATGCTGGGAAACACAAGTGCTGTGCCATCAGACCACAGGGAAGCTCATCCTTGATGTAGCACTGTACCATATGCCACCAACATCGACTTCTTTGGATGTTGCAGTAGTCAGTATGTCGAGTGAGTGAAGACAAACAACATCTGAATGCAGGTCACTTGTGCATTCCACGTGACTATGAGTCGTGTCAATATTGAGGTTGTGTGAGTGTCTGGGTAAGCTGTTCACCACATCACATCTCCAACTCATCTCATGCATGTGTACCCTGACAGAGTAAGTAGGAGGAGACCACCCATCTTTCGACTTGTCCCTGAACTGGCGACGATGGAAGACATCAGGAAATTCCGTCTGGAATGCAGTGAGCAGGAGATATAAATTGCATGAGGAGCAAACAGACTGCCTCTTTTAAATGCGGCTCGCAAGCAGATAAGTACACACATTTCTTCTTGTTCTTATTTTAAGTAATATTTACCATATTTTGTATCTTATTTATCTTATCCAGATATATACTGAAGCTTCCCTTAGCGCTTCTAGCCTTGGCTTCAAGCCTCGTTTTTTCTGGGTGATCCTGGGTTTTCTCCCCACCCCCTCCCTAACAACTTCCTATTGTGGTTGTCGCACCTCACCCGCTCTTCCCTACCCCTTTCTGTAGGAAGTACCTCTTGACGGGCTCTCCTCTGTCAAGACGAAAAAAACGAACTCGCTTCACTCCCCTTCACCCGGCGTGGGCTTCGCGCCGTCCCGCTCTCGCTTTTAATGGGAGGTTATATTTTGTGCACATTTCTAAAAGTGTGTAACACTTTGAAGTTTTATCTGAAAATTCACTGACGCGCTCGCTCCCTCTTCGCGAGGGCGTCTATTCCTCAGAGAAAAGAAAAGCACCTTAGCAACGGTGCCGTCACGCTAGTCTACTCCCTACGTACTTTCCTCTAATCTGTTCTCTGGCAGCAGCTGAGCTCGAGCGAGGCTTTCAGTTACATCGCTCTCATCAGCTGCTGCCAATGATCGGTTCCTTCACCTTAAAAAAAAAAAAGTGGATATTATTACTAGGGAGTTTGAGGCTCATACAATACCATTATTTCAAACCTTGCCACTCCTAACACCACCAATATAAGGCAGATTACTC
Source organism: Triturus cristatus (assembly GCF_964204655.1). NCBI lineage: Eukaryota > Metazoa > Chordata > Amphibia > Caudata > Salamandridae > Triturus > Triturus cristatus. The sequence goes on from NC_140580.1 coordinate 156,093,917, forward strand.
TGATCATCAAGAGATTAACCACCTCTTCAAAGCCAATTAATGTAATATCTAATCTGAGAATATATCAAGGCCAAACATAATACAGCATTTTCAATTATAATATGTCAGAATTTGACTCAGACGACGCTACTGCCAGCTCTCCGAATCATGATAATGATTAATTTAAAGTCTTCTTGCAGAAAGAAATGAGATCTTGTATGCTATCTACCCTTAAAGAAGTGATGTCTTCTAAGAGGTCTCTCTCCTTTGATCACGATGATCTCCCCGACCAGGTCAGTATTCATGGTAAAAGGAGTAAAAATTTTAAAAATTGCGAACATCCTCCTGACTGCACTATGGGAGGTCGTAGCACCTCAATTAATTTGGGAGGTTCTAGCACCTCACTCTTGATGGGAGGCCATTGCGCCTCAAATGTTAACGGTGTCCCTCGTGGCACAAATATGATGGGTGTCCCTAGTGGCACAAATATGACCAGTGCCCCTCACGGCATAAATTTTAATAGTGCACAAAATGGTGCAGACACTGACTCTGAGGAGGAGGAAGAAAGTTTTAACAACCCTTACGATGAATTCGTACTGGATTTAGATGACCAAGACCTCGAACTCAACAACCCTGGCGATGTCGACTCGCCTTCTTCCTCTAAAAACGTTATCCTCAACCCTCTAGGAGAGGAAATGTTCTCCCCCCTCAATATCTCCCACCCCAATAGATCCAAATGGTTCCCTCAGGAACATGTTTCCAAATTTATTACAAGATGGTTAATAAACTCTCTCGAAAGAGAGACTAGAAACACTCTCAAATCCGAGTGTCCAAGACCCTCCATTCAAGATAAGGTTTCACAAACCCCTAACCTCGACCCTGATTTGATCAAATTCTTATTTAAACTGGGGAAGGACCCTAGAAAGCGCTTAAAGGTTGTCAGGATTGCCTACTTGACATCCTCGGCCAACTCACCAGGATTCTAGACTTAGCTGAAGAATCACACATTTCCAACACCCCCCTCGATGTCAAGCTCATTCAAGGCTGGAGCCAAAGAGCCATCGTGCTCCTCAGCAACGCAAATTCAAACCTCAACATCGAAAGAAGGAGAACCATCCTTACCAAGATCAACCCTAAACTGGGTGATCTAGCCGAAAAAGAACCCTCCGATAACCCTAAGGGCCTCCTCTTCAGAGAAGACATAATAAAATTAATAGGGAAGTATGTCGCAACCTTTACTGCCCTCGATAGGGCTCAAGCAAACATGAAAAGCGTCTTCAACACCAACCTTTTTGGACAGGCTGGAAGAAGGGGCCGCTCTTCCGGCCGTGGTAACCAACAGCCCTTCTCAACATTTAGAGGAACGGGTAGAGGCTTCTACCCATCCAACCAGCAATTCTATCCCCAACGAGAGAGAGGACCACGAAACAGAGGCTACAGATCCCGTGGAAATCCCAACAACTCCAACCTTCAAAGTAAGTCTTCCTCTTCTTTCCTCTTCTTTCCAAGTAGGGGGCAGACTAAAATACTTTTACCATATATGGGAATCTCTAACTCAAGACCCATGGGTTCTCGAGACCGTTCAGGGTTTCAAAATAGACTTCATAGACACTCCCTTTCAATCACAATTCCCAAAACCCCTAACACTTTCAGACGAACATCAGAAGATTGTCGAAGAAGAAATCTCTTCAATGCTTCAAAAAGGGGCTATCGTACAAGTCCCATGGTCTTTAAAAACTTTTGTCAGCACTCTTTTCCTCGTTCAAAAAAAGGAAAAAGGTTGGAGACCAGTCATAAACCTTCGGGAAGTAAACAAGTACCTAGTTTACAGACACTTCAAAATGGATGGTATTCACCTCCCCAGGGACCTTCTTTTGAAAGGAGATTGGCTGGTGAAACTGGACTTAAAGGACGCTTACTTCACCATCCCTATGGCACAAGAACACCAACACTTTCTCCAATTCATCTGGAAGAAGCGTCTTTTCCAATTCCAAGCTCTTCCTTTTGGTCTTTCCTCTGCCCCTTGGTGCTTTACCAAGATCATGAGGACGATTGTCTCTCTTCTGAGAGAGAGGGGTATTCGCCTCATCATTTATCTAGACAACATCCTCATCAAGTCCCAACTCTACTTTCAAATATTGAAAGACCTCAATACTACCATGGAGCTTATCGAAAGTCTCGGCTTCATTATAAACAGGGAAAAATCTATCCTTACACCCTCCAAGTACCTGGAATTCCTCGGCTTCACTGTAGATACCTCGAGCTGCCTTCTCCTTCTCCCTACCAAGAAAATCACCAACATTTGAAAAGAGATCAGGTATGTTCTAAAACAAGAATATCTAACCCTACGATAATTAGCAAGACTTCTAGGCCTCCTTTCCTTCTCCATCCAAGCTATCTTCCCGGGTCCTCTGAATTACCGTGCCCTACAGAGATTAAAAGGAAAAGCTCTCAGGTCTGGTCTCTGGTACGGAGATACTGTGACCTTAGACCAGGAAGCCAGGTCAGAACTCTCCTGGTGGCTGGAGAACTTGGATGCCTGGAATGGAAAAGCAATCTTTGGCTCTGCCCCGGAATTTGTTCAGGAATCAGACGCCAGCCTCTACGGTTGGGGTGCTCACTTCCTTGAGCAAAACACTGGTGGCGCTTGGTCTCTTGCGGAATCTTCCCGTCATATAAATTTCTTAGAACTTACAGCAGGTTTATACGCCCTAATGAGCTTCAAACACTCACTTCAAGGCAGATCTGTTCTTCTGAAGATGGACAACATCTCTGCAGTCTCATATATCAACCGCCTTGGCGGTACCAAATCAGCAGACCTATCCGCTTTAGCCAAGAAACTCTGGATATTTTGCTTAGAACACAAGATCTCTCTGAAGGCAGAATACCTTCTCGGAAAGTCAAATCTCTCTGCGGATTGGAACTCAAGATTCCTCTCAGACCTCACCGATTGGAAACACAATGTGAATGTTTTCAATGTTCTCTTTCATTTTTGGGGTCCACTGGATGTGGACTTATTCGCCAGCAGATTGACATTCCAACTCCCGAAATATTTCAGTTGGATGCCAGACCCGGGTGCTCTAGCGGTGAACGCCTTTCTCCAATGCTGGTCCAACCTTCAAGGTTATACCTTCCCTCCCTTTGCTATGATCCAAAGAGTCCTACAGAAGGTCAGAAAAGACCAATGCTCGTTGGTTCTGATAACCCCATTTTGGCCGTCTCAGGCATGGTTCCAGACTACTCTGGAACTGTCCTGCGACATCCCCTTCCTCATTCCAGACCAAGGGTCTGGTTTCAAACGCAGACGGAGAAGATCATCACCTAATTATTTCAGGAAATTTGAACCTTCTAGCTTGGAAAGTGTCAGGCAATCCAACAAATTGTCTGGCCTTTCGTCATCAGCTCTCACTCTCCTCTGAGAATCATGGGCACCAGGAACGCACTATAGATACAATAACATTTGGAAAAAATGGTTTTGTTGGTGCATGGAGAGGAACGTGGATCCCGAGGAAGCTCCGATCGTCAATATAGTTAATTTCCTTGTCGAACAATTTGACAAGGGGCTATCTTATAGAACTATTAATTGCTATAGATCAACAATCTCCGCTGGCCATTCCCTTGTCAATGGTAAAACGGTAGGTAACAACGTTATTATTTGTAGAGTTCTGAAAAGCATTAGACTGAAAAGACCTCCTAGACCTAAATACCAATCCATGTGGGATGTTAAAGCTGTTTTAGACCTTTTCTCTTCTTGGCCTGATAATGCTTATCTTAACAGAAAATGCCTCTCGCTTAAAATTGCTACTCTTTTATGTCTAATCTCTTGTCGTAGAGTTTCCGATGTCAAATGCCTCGACATTTCTTATAGATCTTATGATATGTTTGGGGTTAAATTTGAAATCTTTAGAAGGACTAAAATCATGTCAGACTCTATTTTTTATCTTCGTTTTGATGTGTGCAAAAGGCTTTGTGTCGTAGACTGTATGAAAGAATATGAGTCGAGAATGAAAGATCTTTGCCCTGTAGATGCTAAACAACTCCTTATCTCTTTTGTTAAACCCTTTAAACCAGTTGCTTCTTCCTCCATAGCTAGGTGGGTCAAGTCAGTTATGAACCTAGCTGGTATTGATCTTTCTAAATTCCAAGCCCATTTTCTCAGAGGTGCTATGGCAAGTAAATCCTTTTGGTCTGGCGGTAAGTTGGATGATATCCTTAAAGCGGCCGATTGGTCCAATGCTTCAACCTTTGCTCATCACTACTGTAAACTATTGAGCATATGTCTGATGTTGTCCTTCAGGGCTACCAACATGCATAATGTAGCCTCCGGTCTTGTAATGAAATTGCGATTCTCCTATTAACATGACCAGAGAATCTGGATTTCATTAAAAACACAGAGGCTATCATTATCCCACCCGTCCCTCCCTTGGACGTAGTACTTTTTGCACTGTTTATTACTGTATGCATATGTTTATTTTTTCCCTTTAGTGTTAGTTTATGACCTTCTTATCATTCTCCTCTTTCTTTTCAGATAACTCCACCCGATGCCTTGCTCTCATCACCCTTGTTCTCTCGCTTCGGAATCCTCACCACCTTCAGTTTCAAGATCAAGTTGGATCTCTCCTTTGAACTTTTGTTGCTTCATTTCATTTAAAAGAGGCAGTCTGTTTGCTCCTCATGCCATTTATATCTCCTGCTCACTGCATTCTAGAACTGTTTTCTTTGTGATGTAGTGTGGCTACTTGTGATCTGCATTAAAAGATTAATGCATAATGATAGCCTCCGTGTCTTTAATGAAATCCAGATTCTCTGGTCATGTTAATAGGAGAATCGCAATCGCCGCACAGTACGAAACCTATGTGCTCAGTTGGAGCCCCATGTGAAGCCCAACAGAGCATATTCGGCTGCATTGTCTGCTACAGTTAAGGTGATGGCTGCACTGCATTTCTTCGCTACTGGGTCTTTCCAGTACACTGTGGCCAGCGCCAGGGAGATTTCACAGCCCATGTTCAACATGGTGTTGCATGACGTCCTGTCAGCATTGATGCTGTGCAAGGGCAGAGACGTCCACTTCCCCAGGAGGGATGAATTGGCAGCTGTGAAGGGGGAGTTCTATGACCTGGGAGGCATTCCAAATGTTGTGGGAGCCATTGATGGAACCCACATTGCCCTAGTTCCACCACAGGCAAGTGAACACATCTATAGGACCCGCAAACACTACCAATCCATCAAAGTGCAAGTGGTATGCCAGGCGGATCAGATCATTCTCACACGTGTGTGCATAGTATCCTGGGTCGGCACATGCCCACTAAATCTTGCAGAACAGCACCATACCCCAAATGATGGCCAATCTGCACCCTGAGCTGGCCTGGCTTGTTGGTGAGTGGGCTGTGTCAATGACTGATGTATGTGTGACATGCTGCTTACCTCACATATTCAGATTACACTGTTTGCCTGTTTGTCTCACAACTAGATGACTCTGAGTATCCCAATCGTCCGTGGGTGCTGTCCCCACTGTGGAATCCAACAACGCTAGGGGAAGTCCAATACAACAATGCACATGGGAGGACACAACGTGTGGTGGAGAGCACTTTTGGACTGCTGAAGTCAAGATTTAGGTGCCTGGGCAAGACTGGTGGTGCACTTATGTACTCACTACAGAAGGAAGTAATGCCAGACGGTAGTCGCCTGCTGCATGCTACACAACCTGGCCTTACACAGAATGATCCCCTGATTCTGGACAATGATGAACAGCAGCAGCCCCCCGCTCCCAACCCACACATGCCCAGTGACGATGACAGTGGTGAGGAAGAAGGTCTTGACCAGTGTCAACAGCTCATCGTCAACTACTTCCATTGAGTGTAAGTTGACAATGAGCGACTATGACTGTTTCTGTGTGCCTTGTTGTTGTCACACAAACTTGGAGAATTGTTGCTGGCATTTTGTACACATACAGGACTATGGGGCACATGCATCAAGGTAGGCTTTTGCGATTCCTTAATTGCGATTATTAAGGAATCGCAATTAAGGAATCGCAAAAGCCTATGCATGCAGAAATCGCAAAAAATATAGCGATTTCTAAACATTCCTTAATTGCGACTCGCAAATTGCGAGTCACAATTAAGGAATGTCTTCCCATTCATTCCTATGGGCCTAGAGGCCCATAGGAATGAATAGGAATTGCATTCGCAATTTGCAAGTACCCAATAGGTACTCGCAAATTGTGCATGCAAGTTCAAAGGTGCAAGGGTTCCAAAAGGATACCCTATTGCACCCCTGAAATCTGCATATGAGTACATGTTGCACACACACATGCCTTAAGGGCATGTGTGTGTAAAATGGCACTTTGAAAAATGCACTTTAGTGCATTTTTCAAAGTTTTTGCAAATTACCATCAAGTACAAATTGATGGTAATTTGCGACTCCTATTAGCAAATTCGCTACTTTTTTACTTTAATATATTGCATTTAAGGAATCTCAATTTGCGATTCCTTAAATGCAATCGCAATTTATGTAATTGCAATTTAGAGATTACTTAAATTGCGATTTTTGCATTTGGGATGATGCATCCCAAATGCAAAAATACCGGTCGCAAAGGGTCAGATTCTCAGAATCTGCCCGTTTGCTGCCGGTTTTTCTTTTGATGCATGTGTTCCTATGCACAGGATTAGAGAACTTGGGCAGGCATGGACTGAGCACCCAGAAGCACCCAGAACCACAGGACCCAATTGCTATAGTACCTCACTAGCTCTCCTATTCTCTCAGAGGTATTCAAGCACCTGTACACAAATAGAAATGTTGAAGAGAAGAAACATTTTGAAATGTGCATTCTTTTACTACAGTGCCAAAACATGCAACATATGTGCCAAAACAAGTTGAGAATGCATGAGTACAACAACAGTTACCATAGTGACACATCCATATCACATGTAGCAAGATGTCATATCATTGATCCTTCTGGACGGAGACGCACAAGCATATCCCCCACCCCATGTTGGGAGGAGTTGCATGAGCTGTCCCTGGTCCATGGGCTTTGTCAGCAGCCCCCATTACTCCGCCAATACATGATGAAATGCACATAACATGTGCTGGGCCGCTCTCATCACTGGATGGATCACTCTCCAAGTGTGGGGCAACTAGCCCGCCTTCCCAGGACATAGAAAAGGCACCCCTGTCCTCTAGCAGCAGTGACACTTTGTGGAGTCGGGGGGCTAGGGCCTGACCAGAACAGAATGACAACAGACAATGTTCTCCGACCACGGACAGAATGTTCAGGCAGTACTCCTGGCCCACGCAGAGGACAAGCTCTGCGGACACTTCTCATGTGACAGACATATACTAATGTACTTGCAAAGGGTAAAAGGATATTGAATTAGTCACCAACTGTTGCTGTTAAGTAGTTACGAATCCAAGAAGGCACAAGCAGCTTAGAAGGCAATCAGTTCCAAAAGACGATCCAAATCATCTTCAGCAAAAAGGACCGCCATCCAATCCAGCAGTATGAAGGAACAGATGTGCTCCTCGCACCACAAGGATGAAAGGAGCATCCCATGGCAACCTGGGAGAGGTTCGATGGAGGCATGGCACAGGAGCCTTTGTGCAAACGGACAGGCATAGCTGGCAGCCTGTCTGACACATTGAAAGGCATCCCACAAGCGTGTATCACCAGAGCAGTCCTGACCGTTGACCAACAAAGGATACACCCACAGCCCATGATCAAGGGCAACAAGGGATGTGTTGGAAAGGCAGACATCCATGGCCCATTGAAAGGGGCATCTGCGACAGTAGAACACAGGTTGCACGCAGGTGAAATAGGCTTAGCAGAAGGTTAGCCTATAACTGATGCGTAGCACAGCTAATCGGACACATCCAAAGAGAAGCTGCATGCGGTCATGGTACAGTTGCAACTGACCGGGGTTTGCCTGGACCACGGGATGGGCAGACATGGCATGAGAGCACTCTTAGAATCAGCGCTCAGCTGTACAGCCACAAGTAGTGATATCAAACCGCCAAATGCAGTCTGAAAATTGGAGGAATGACATCCGGTAGTACACCTAAAATAGCATGAAACGAAGGGACAAGGCCGGAGCCCACAAGTTTGAAAAAAATGTGCAACGGCCTTCAGTATCAGAGGCTTTTGATAATTTTTATGTCAGTCCCCGAGAAAAAAGTGGGAGTGCCATGTTCAGCAGTGACTGAATCGTGCTGGATGGTCAAGGCATCTGGAATTCGAAGGTCTCAGGGCTGATGTGTGAGTAACAGAAGCCCATAGTGCCTGCACACTTATTGAAGTATGCTTTAGCTGTGGGAGGATGAGGCTACAAATAACTATTCACAATCACATATGGGGGAGTAAGAAGAACATTGCTACAGCAAGGAACACGGTGTGCAACAGTTCCTATATACGCGATGTCTGCCCTGTGACCGCAGCAGTTGCACTCATTCAGGAGAACATAACTTTGGTTGTAAAACCGATTTACCGTAGGTATGTTGTCAGGGACTAGTGTTCATGTGGGTAAGCATGCATAGATGGTGCATGTCACATGAAAATCCCTGGGCAACAGTACTTGACTGTGTGAAAGCGACAATGTCACCATCGTCCACATGACAGGATGTGTTGTGATATTGATCTCTTGTGTGCACACTGCAAAGGATTTCATAATTATGCGCTGTGTGATCTGTGACAACTTCTGTCATGTCCATGATGATTTTATTAGGGGGATGGGAGTACACTGCTTCACCCTCCAGCACTGGTCACCCCCTAGCATTCTGGTGAATGCAGTTCAGTCATGATACTTCCTTGTTATGTGACTGAGGTGTTTCACCTGAGTTGGGCAGGGAGAGATACTGAGACCCGAGTAGATTGTGGCAGCTTCCTCAGCAGACACCGATCACAATGTATCTTACCCCTACTGATGTAGGAGATTAACACGACACACGTGTCTAGAGATTCACAGCACTGACCTGCATTAACCTTGGTGACACACGACAACGGTAACAGAATTAAGCTTTTCAACTGAACTGCATTTACCAGGATGCTAAGGGCTAAACTGTGTTGGGAGGTGCAGTTGTGTGCTCCAGTCCGCCTGCTGTCCATGTTGATGGTGTTGGCCAGTGTTATCTGTAATGCATATTGTACAGTGTTGCCTAGTGGTGTGCTTTTGCAATTATTCCATATTATGTCTACGCACTGTTATTTCCTTGTTGCTTTCCAGGTTCCTCTACTCTCTTAATGGATTTTTGCTTTTACATATTTGGATACATTGCAATGGGAGTTAACACGCTACTTACTGTGATGAAAATGCTCTTGACACAAAGGCATGCTGTTGTGAGTTGTATTTATTTTGCAATGAGTGACAGGTGAAGGGTGAAGTAGAAAGTGATGGTACATAGATAGTTAGGGTAGAACACAAAATGGTAGAACACTCCCATCCTTGTGGAAATGTGGCTTGGTATTTATAGAATAGAATAGAATAGAATAGAATAGAATATGTGCTTGTAGAGCGCTCGTATGTCGTGGCGTCTTGGCGCTAAGAAGAGAGTACCTGTGTTAAAGCCCATAACAGTCGTCTATGTTATAGCAAACAGCCAGGTCTTCAAGGCCTTCCTGAAAACTAGTCTGTTTGGTTGGAGACGCATGGCAGTAGGCAGTGAGTTCCATAACTTTGCTGCACAATGGGAGAAAGCTCTACCATACCATCTTGACTTCCTGATCCTGTCCAAATGGAGAAGGCCCAAAGTACTAGACCATAATGATCGAGTAGGGATATAAGGTCTAAACAAAATATGCATAGCCTTAGCGCCTCCTCCGTGAAAGGCTGTATGGACCAGACATAAGGCCTTGAATTCGACTCGACGCTGAATTGGGAGCCAGTGCAGTGTTCGAATACCAGCAGAAGTAGGTTTTCCCCTGGGTATGTCAAGGAGTAATCTGGCAGCACCGTTCTGTAGTGATTGAAGCCTACTCATTTGGGACTTATTTATTCCCAATAGTAGACCATTACAGAAGTCTAATTTGGAAAGTATAAGAGCTACTACCACTGACTTCTGTAATTCCTTCTTAATGAAGGGAAAAATCTTCTTTAAGGTTTTAAAAGAAACAAGAGGAGGTGATACTGTTACCTTGGGCAGAAAAAGTTAAATTGCAGTCAAAAATGACTCCTAGATTTCTGATCTTAAATGCAGGGGTGGGACATTCCCCAGCTGTCATTGACCACCAAGATGCATCCCATCGCGGTTGCCCCTGGCCAAATTCCATGACTTCTGTCTTGTCAGTATTGATTTTTAGGAAGCTATGGTGCATCCAAGTTATAATCTCCTCCAAGCATGCATGAAACCTGACAGCTGTATTATAGGGATGCTTGGCCAGGGAGATTATAAGCTGAGAGTCATCAGCATATGACGTGAATTCGAAACCATGCTTCCTAATCAAACTGGCCAGTGGCAGCATGTAAATATTGAAAATAGTGGGTGATAGTGCAGATCCCTGGGGGACCCCACAAGGCAAGTTGAAACTCTCTGATTGCAGACCATCCCAGTGAAGGCTCTGCACTCTCCCATTCAAAAAAGAGGATAGGCGGGACAATGCTGACCCCCCAATACCTACGTCTCGAAGTCGCTGAATCAACACCGTATGGTTTACAGTGTCGAAAGCTGCCGATAAATCAAGCAGAACCAAGACTGCGTTTCCCCCTTGATCAATTATTCTGCGGATCCCCTCAGCAACTACGATCAAAGCAGATTCGGTCGAGTGGTTAGATCGAAAACCATGCTGGGTTAAATCCAATATTTCATTGGTGTCGATGTATTCAGTCAAAGTTCTGTTCATTGATTTTTCCAAGATCTCGGCCATTATAGGCAAACCGGCAATCGGCGGGTAGTTCTTGGTATCTGTTGGGTCTAGCGTAGGCTTTTTTAAAATAGGCCTGATCGTGGCCTTTTTCCAGCATGATGGAAAACTGCCTGACTCCAGAACTTGATTGATCAATGGAGTCAATTCATCACAAATCCTATTTGCAGCCAGGTGTAACACCATAGCAGGGCAGGGATCTTTGGGTGATATAAATTTTATGGAAAGAAGCAAGTTACAAGCATCCTCTCGACTGACCATAGGGAAACTAGTTAGTTCCCTCAAAAATGGTCCCACTGTCACCTGTGAATGCTGAACCATATCTGAAAGCTGACAGGCTTCGGAGAGGTTATCATAAATAACTTGTACTTTATTTTGAAAGTAAATTGCTAACTTATCGCACATGACTTGGTCGGGATGAAAGATAGTACCTAGTTGGGATTTAGAGAGCAGATTTACTGTTTTAAAAAGCTCCCTAGTGGAGTTTCCCGCTTCCTCAATTTTTGTGACAAAAAACAACTTTTTTGCCTCTATAATTGCCTCCTTATATTCTTTAAGGGTAGTATTATAACTCATTTTTGCAGACTTGTCATAATCCAGCCGCCATTTTTGCTCGGCTGTTCGACATTTCACCTTTAGCGCTTTCAGATGGGGATTATACCAAGGGGAGGTGGGCTTATGTCTTCTAATGGTAGACCATTTTTCAGGCGCTACCTGGTCAGCTGCTGTCTGAAGCCAGTCGTTAATTTCAGAGGCTGCCTCATTACAATCTTTAGACAGCAACAGGGGGTCTTTGCCAAGAGCTATTAGCAAGTCATCTGCGCTGACTTTATTCCACCGTCTGGACCATCTAAGATATGACCTGCGCGATGGGTGGGCTCTCTGACAAGCTGAATAAATCCAAAAGTGACAAGATTATCAAGTAGTCTTTTAGTGTCAGAATTGTCATTAAGATCCAGATGAAAATTAAAGTCCCCGAGTAACATAAACGGACCAGAGTCAGTTTGAGATTCTAAATAGGTCATCAGGGACTGAGCAAATGGTATTTTGGAACCAGGTGGGCGGTAGAGCAATAGGCCCTGAACCTTCATGATATTGTTAACACTAATAATGAAATACAGGGCTTCTGCCGGGAGATCCTTAATGGTAGTTACCCTCAGATTTATATGTTCCCTATGGACAATAGCTATGCCCCCCCCCCCTCTTCCCACCTCTCTCAGAGAAATCACTGTATAACCTATTGGCAGGGCTATGTTCCAATCGGGACATGAGGCATTATCTACCCATGTCTCAGTGAGAAAGATTATGTCGGTATTCATGCTTCGAATCATGTCCTCTATCTGGTATTTGTGTTTACTTAATGATCAAATATTAAGCAACACACACTGTAAAATCAATTCCTGAATATACAAGTGGTTACCAGCTGCTGTATACTGTGAGGGGGAGCAACTTTGGGTATCCCTTTGGGTTCCCATGCTTCCACCCCCACCCACTTTAGCATTGATCAGACATCCCAAACAATACGGACAATTAGTACATTTCGTTTTACCCAAAAGAGTTAGATCATGTGGCTTACATGGTCCTTGTTCCAATGATAACAGCTGTTCCCTGCTATATTTTCGGAGGCGTATTTGGCCAGGGGCTATGGCGCTGGACGCGTTACGGATGCTGACGGGAGCAGACGGGCTTGCCTTTGGTGCGCCTTTGGCGCGCCACCGGCGCGCCCGCTGCGCATGTCCGCCCCAGCACGTTTATGTAGCTTCCGTGTAGTGGAAAGCAAAAAGACTAGTGCGACAACCCTGTGTGCAGTGTGGGACCCGCTAACATCCGGGTACCGCCAGGGTCGAGCGCGAGAGGAGAGGCGAGAGATCCGGAACAAAGGTAAAAGCTATGGCAGTGTTTAGCAGTTCTCTAAAGTGTAATAATGATTAAAATTTCCCCCAGTCTAAAACGGTTAAGTGCAGAGTGCAGTCGAATCCTCAACAGTATTAAAAAGTATTTTTAAAATGACGAGTACAGCGATATACAATAGCAGCAGAGCAGAGACTTTAACAACAACAGGTTCTCACCCCCGCTGCGCGTCCGCCCCAGCGCGATTTATGTAGCTTCCGTGTAGTGGAAAGCAAAAAGACTAGTGCACCAACCCTGTGTGCAGTGCGGGACCCGCTAACATCCGGGTACCGCCAGGGTCGAGCGCGAGAGGAGAGGTGAGAGATCCGGAACAAAGGTAAAAGCTATGGCAGTGTTTAGCAGTTGTCTAAAGTATAATAATGATTAAAATTTCCCCCAGTCTAAAACGGTTGTAAAGTGCAGAGTGCAGTCGAATCCTCAACAGTATTAAAAAGTATTTTTAAAATGACGAGTACAGCGATATACAATAGCAGCAGAGCAGAGACTTTAACAACAACAGGTTCTCACCCCCGCTGTGCGTCCGCCCCAGCGCAATTCATGTAGCTTCCGTGTAGTGGAAAGCAAAAAGACTAGTGCGCCAACCCTGTGTGCAGTGCGGGACCCGCTAACATCCGGGTACTGCCAGGGTCGAGTGCGAGAGGAGAGGCGAGAGATCCGAAACAAAGGTAAAAGCTTTGGCAGTATTTAGCAGTTGTCTAAAGTGTAATAATGATTAAAAATTCCCCCAGTCTAAAACGGTTGTAAAGTGCAGAGTGCAGTTGAATCCTCAACAGTATTAAAAAGTATTTTTTAAAATAACAAGTACAGCGATATACAATAGCAGCAGAGCAGAGACTTTAACAACAACAGGTTCTCACCCCCGCTGCGCGTCCGCCCCAGCACGATTTATGTAGCTTCCGTGTAGTGGAAAGCAAAAAGACTAGTGCGCCAACCCTGTGTGCAGTGCGGGACCCGCTAACATCCGGGTACCGCCAGGGTCGAGCGCGAGGGAAGAGGCGAGAGATCCGGAACAAAGGTAAAAGATATGGCAGTGTTTAGCAGTTGTCTAAAGTGTAATAATGATTACAATTTTCCCAAGTCTAAAACGGTTGTAAAGTGCAGAGTGCAGTCGAATCCTCAACAGTATTAAAAAGGATTTTTAAAATGATGAGTACAGCGATATACAATAGCAGCAGAGCAGAGACTTTAACAACAACAGGTTCTCACCCCCGCTGCGCGTCCGCCCCAACGTGATTTATGTAGCTTCCGTGTAGTGGAAAGCAAAAAGACTAGTGCGCCAACCCTGTGTGCAGTGCGGGACCCTCTAGCATCCGGGTACCGCCAGGGTCGAGCGCGAGAGAAGAGGCGAGAGATCCGGAACAAAGGTAAAAGCTATGGCAGTGTTTAGCAGTTGTCTAAAGTGTAATAATAATTAAAATTTCCCCCAGTCTAAAACGGTTGTAAAGTGCAGAGTGCAATCGAACAGTTTTTAAAAGTATTTTTGATAATAACGAGTACAGCAATATACAATAGCAGCAGAGCAGAGACTTTAACAACAACAGGTTCTCATTTACAACAAAGTCAATGCTCGGTGCTACAGTGGTGACATCAGCGGTTGCTCCGAGAACTGGTACGGCACGGTGTTGTGCCATGTGATCCTCCCGGGATCTTTTTAGGATGCCCCCTCTGCCATTTGGCCGGGGAGGAACCTGCTCAGAGGTGTCTGAGGATTCACCGTGGTGTGACTCACCCTTCCCTGTGGCTGCTGCTGAGGTGGTGTGACTCTCATCTGGCCGGCCAAGGAAGGGGGGGTTAGCAGCAATTTGAGATGCATGCATGTCCCTCAGGACACCCACAATCTGGCCCATGTACTCTGCATGTATTGCGGACGGTCCCAGTCACCACCAGGATGGCGGACGGACTACAGTCTGTCCTCCACCGTAATCGGCCCCTATGTTTCTCAAGACCTCAATGTGTGTGACTGTGCCTGTTTGTGGTGACATTATACATCAAAAGAAGCCTACAAATACCAGAATGCCTCTAAATTTGTGTAAAATAAGGTGTGTGTACTACTTTCTCCTCATTATACAGGGCATTGAATTCTGTATTCAAGGGCTTCTGTGACACCTACATAGGTAACAGTTGTCTGCTTCTGCAACTGAATGCTGTAGTAGGACTGATAATATTTGTACACCTATATGATAAGCTACGTAGTTTTTAATTTATAGTCATCAGATGCACAACACATGTCAGAATACATGTAAAAGTAGACACATACATCAGTCATGATAGCACGCTGATATTCAGATTTGACAGAGTGTACTTTCTATTTAAACTAGACAGCTAAATTAATGCGGTCTAATTTAAGTGTACATTTCTAGACACTCATATGAACTACCATAAACACAAATCCATGTTCCATCATGTTTTAAACCTCACTTTTCTCTTGCAGCTTCAATATTCACTGTCAGCACACAGACTTTGGCCTCGGTAAAAATGAAATGCCAGCTCTTTTCATTTTACTGTTGTAAGTCTCACCATGTTTCTCAAGACCTCAATGTGTGATCCTGTGCCTCTTTCTGGTGACATGATACATCAAAAGAAGCCTACAAATACCAGAATACCTCTGTTTCACGTCACATGCTCTTTAAATGTGTGTACCAGAAAGTGTATGTATTACTTTCTCCTCCTTACAGGACAGGTAGGTATTGAACTCTGTATTTGAGGGTTTCTGTGACACCTAAATAAATAACAGATGTCTGCTTCTGCAACTGAATGCTATAGTAGAACTGACAACATTTGTGCACCTATGTGATAAGCTACATAGTTTTTAAATTAGTCATCAGATGCACAACATGTGTCAGAATACATGTAGAAGTAGACACATACTTCAGACATGACAGCACACATATATTAAAAGTTGACAGACAGCACTTTCCTTTTAAAGCAAACACCTACATTTATGCAGCCTGCTTCAAGTGTACCTTTCCAGAAACACATATAAACAGCATCAACACTAATCCATCTGCCATCATGTTTTATACCTCACTTTTCTCTTGCACCTTCAGTATTCACTGACACCTCACAAACTAAGGCCTAGGCAAATATAAAAGACCAACTGTTCTCATGTCACTATTGTAAGTTTCATTCTTTTATACTTATTTCATGTATATTTGATATTACAATGAAAACTATTACAACACACTTTTACAACATGATTCCTACAAGGCAGCTTCCATTACAATGCATACTATTACAATACAACCCATTACAACACATGTACCATTATAATGCCTGCGTCGTAATGGATGCTTCTCACACAGAGAGTTATATAGACTGGGATGCAGTTTAATACATCTGACAACATTTTTTCAACCACATGTTTCTCTACTACTTTCATTACAGACTCAGGAAGCACACATAGTAGTATGCACAACCTATTTCAATCTTCATTTCAGTACAATAAAACAGACTACACTACACGTTCCTACATTTGGTAACATATTTCAAATACCACATTTCTAAAATGCTTTACCAGCTTTATAAATAAAGCATTACAAAGTTAAAAATGTCATTACAAACACTGAAGCACTCTTACACAATACATTTGTAAGTCACCTTTGAAATAATTTTGTAGAATATGAAAATATCAGAAATACCTAAAAGATTTTCTTTCCCACACAATAAATGTGATGCACCACTCTTAACAAGGTAAAACTAGTAATGGCAACGTTCCCTTTTTTTTTTGCACACAAATGAATGTAACAAATCAAAATTCTCCCTTCATTTTTTCAAATTCTAAAACCCATTTCTATCGGATACACATATTAACCCTTCATTACTCTCTTCTAAAAGTGCCCAATCTGATTCTGTAATTTACTGAAGTCAAGACTCCACCGTGGTGCCACAGTATAGTATCGCAGTTGAGTTGCGAATCCTTACAGGTGTTCAAAAACCTATTTTCCATAATACTAGTATTATTTTTAAAGAATACACCACTTCTAAACACAATACTGATTTGGGAAAACTTAGTTTAGAAGCATATCACATACATATAACATACCATTTCATATTTTAAAACCACAGTTAACTTTCAACCCTTCACCCATTCTGCTTAATCCTAGTTTCCATAGTAATAGTTTCTGCAACATTCAACTGTACCAGCAGGTCACAAGTTCACCATATTTTCAAATTCAGCACACTAGCTAACAAATGCAAATAGCAGGTGTGGTTGACTTTTGCTAAATATTCGCTTGTTCTGTGTACTGTACCTTTCAACCATTTTTCTATAACCAATTAGAAAGATGCTTGTTCTGCAAAGTAACAAGCATCCAATTTTTTTGAGTACACAATGTGTATGAACAACCAATCAGTTATCTGCTTTTTCTAAAACAGCATCTTCTCCACCATATAAGATTACTCTCATTCTACCAACTGACTTACTCAGCTACAGGCGTCTTTTGGTTCCTTCCACACATCTCATTAAAATGCTTACAGTATGGATAGTAGGACACAGCTTTGTTTACTGAGCCAAAAGATATGCTGCACTCAGAGGTATTGACAATGCCCTAGGTTTGCAAAATGTGGATATTAAATGGTTTGCACAGAGAGGATTAAAGTGGCACCAATTGATGCCTTTGGTAAAAACCTTTCTACATCTCCAACCCCCTGACCTCATGATTGTGCACTGTGGTGGCAATGACCTAAGAACATTGACTGGAGAAATGAAGGATACCTGTGCACAACTGATGTTGCTTTTCCCTCATACTGTCTTTGTATACTCTAATAAATGCCAAAGACAGAAATGAAAGTGGTCAAATCAATTCTGTCCACAAATTAACAAAGCCAGGAAGCATGTTAATAAAGCTATTTCTGCTTACCTCAGAGACCATAAAATGGGTTCTATCTATAACAACAATCTTCGTTTTGACATACATAACATCTACAGAAGTGATGGAGTTTACTTCACAGATGAAGGGAACAGAGTGTTTCTCAACAACCTTAAGTTGTGCATCCGAACTTACATGTAGCTGCTACAAAGTCATAATGAACACAACAACTCTTGTTAGAGCCACACTATAACCCAACAATGAAAGTTATATATTTTTTAATATATATACTCTTTATAAATATTTTCTGGATTCGCAGACCAGTCTCGAATCCGCAAAAAAAAGCACAAATTCAACACATTGCACTTTTCAACTGTAACTTTTAATGTATATTTTTAATATTTTTTCTAACTCTGTCAATTTTAATGTGATTATGAAGTTTAATTTCACTACCTCTATAAAAAAGTTGCCAACTATAACACTACCCTTAGAATTGTATAGTATTTAATTATTTATTTAGGGTGGACCCATGAATCTGCCTCGATGTTACACTGGGGGACCGCGCTGAGCGCGTGATAAGGTCACAACTTCTACCACATTTTAAATGTAATGCTCCCCACTTCCTAGGCTGATTTGGGCTCTGGAGACCCATCCCCGGGGCCCTGGCATTTTTTTAAAATTAATTTTTAGTTTATGGAAGGGTGGGGCACGTGGCCCCTCTTCTCTGGGCCAGTTTTGACCCCCAGGAACCCATCCCCCGGGGCCTGCCCAATACATTTTAATGAATTATTTTTAGAGGGGGGGTCACCTGGCCACCCCTCCTAAGGCCAATTTTGGCCCCGGGGACCCAATCCCTTGGGCCAGGCATTATCCTTTTTTTTAAATGAGTAGGGGCCTGTGGAGCATGGCCAGGATGTTGGGGACCGCAGGGAAGCTCAAGGCCCCTGTGGTCCCTCCCAGCTCCCTGACTCCTGCGGGAGCTGGCATTGGTTTTGGGCAGAGGGAGCTGCACACATGCAGCTCCATCTACCGTAAAGCAATTCCGCTTCTCTTCATGGAAATGAGAGCATTTTCCATGCTCTCACTTCCATGAAGCAGAGCACAGCTTGCAATGGCTTGGCTGGAGCAGTGCTCTCGCCATGACATAGTAAACTTCAATTTTCTAGGGTGGGCATCCTGGGACAATGCTGGAGCTGGCCCTGGTGGGTGGCGGTCCCCAGGGACATGGAGGGCACCTAGAGGGGGGCACGTGGCCTCCCTCCCAACTTATGTATAGCCCCTGGGACGTGGTTATCCCCAGGGTCGGGAGTTCGCAACAGACCCCTGCCTTCACTTAATGTGTGCCCCCAGGAGTTGGAGGTTCCTGGGGCTGCAGGGGGCAGTGTGACCCCCGCATTACATTAAATTAGCCCCGGGGAGGTGGCGGTCCCTGGGGCTCTGTGGGGGGGCTGGAGCTCCTTCATGCATCACTTCTATGTAGCCCTGGGAGGTGGCGGTCCGCAAGGCTGCAGGGGAGTGCGTGGCCACCCTGCATTTAACAAAATAGCCCCGGTGAGGTGGCGGTCCCGGTGGCTGCACCTATTTCAAACACTGCCTTGGAGTACACCACCGTGGATTGAAGCGGGCTGCAGCTGCTTACTTGGGCAGCAACTTGTGGATCAACAGGCAGCCGGTAATTGAGGGTGACTTTGGTAATAGTTACCCTGGCATGAATGTTATTTTTGGGCATGCATAACTACCAATCCCATGATGCACTGCACTAGCTGTTTTCACTCACCTGAGGACAATTATAATAACACTGGAGTGATTTGGTGGATAAAGTATGCTGCAATTCTGTGTGCTGCATTTGAGAAAGGATATGTTATCCGAAACGCATCAGACAATGAAAGACTGTCTCTGTGTAATTTACCAAAGACGCGCTGTGCAAATAAAAGGTCAGTTTAAATTTAAAGAGTGCACTTCGCCTGGGGGCAGCTCTGGTTCATATATATATATATATATATATATATATATATATATATATATATATATATATATATATATATATATATATATATCCAGTACTCGTCCTACCATCCCGAATGTTGGAAAGGAGGAAGCGAACCCAAGTTAAGTGCTTTTAGAGTTTTTTCCGTGCCCTGCACCGCCGCAAAAGGTTTCAATGCGATCAGGGATGAGATTGAAACATAACAACCAAATCATTATGATACATTTAACTTCTAGATAGTATTTGTAAATGCATAGTCTGTGTATCTTTCAGAAATGGGGTATTGATCAGATAGTATCTCTTTTTCTATTGGTTGATATATATCATAACATTGTCAATGTTGATGTTAGAACTTTTTTCTGTAGCTCACATCATGAAAGTATTGTTATTTGTCTGAACAAGTGAAGCTTTCATTCCATATCTGCTGCTGGAAAGTCAAAATCATACTCCTTTTGTTCAAGTTGTTAACTGCATCAAGGTTATAGATCCACATTTCCAATGTTTGTGCATTTCATTCACTATTTATCTAAAGAATCGTCTGTTTGTTTTTTAAATTACTATGAATATGAATTTTGCATAAATGTTTTCCTTTTAAAAACATTACATATAGGTGGATTTAAAATTAAATTCCATTCAGTCCCAAACAAATGCACCATTGTGTTATCTCTAATATTTTTTTATTTAGTTGTTTCACAACTCTCTCTTCAGTTAGTGATACATTTGAAAAAGACATGGCACTGTAACCCGTTGAATTATTTGCATTGTATTTAATTGTGAGAATGGAGCATGCTACAGAAGCCAGCTGTATTTTACTAAACAATATTGTTACTTTGGCATTTCCATGTAAATACTACCTCTTGCCTTCGATGATGAATGTAATCAACACATTTGAAAGAAAACTCCCTATGTTCTTAGATGCATCTGAATAGTGTAATGTCATCGGTTTAATAAATCTACACAATAGCGCTAGAAGATTAAAATTTGTATTAAATATCAAGAATAAAATGCTGAGGATGTTAGCAAATAATCCTCTTAGTATACCAGGCTCAGCCTCTACTCAGTCACAGATAAATTCCATATCAAATTGCATAATATTTACAGTTCTACAGCAGAAGGGAACAAAAGGCACAAAAACCAACATGGCTTATTGCACACAGCTTTATTCTACATGTATTGCGAATTTACCAGAGCAATCCAGTGAATGTCAAACCCCCTCAACCCCAAAAATGCTTTTTGCTATTTAGATTTCCACAAAAAATGTTGTTCTAGAGTTTACCCTTATATTTGTCAGTGTAGTAGTCCCACAATGGATCCGATTAAAAATGATTGTCATATGATTTAATCTACATGGAATTAAATGGGTTTGTGTGAAAATGTACTTGCTAATGTAATCACAATACTGCTTTCCTGAAGGCTTAATAGATACAATGTTAATCATGTTTATTAAGTCATCGTATCAGGGAATTTGCATCTTTTTAAGTGTTTGCTATATGGTCAGAAAAGCTTTTTGAAGTCAGATTGTAGCCCATTACATTGACCTACTTATTTTAATAAATTGTAACTGAGGTTATATATGGACACAATGTCACAATCCATCTTCTTCTTGCCAGGGCTTTTCTTTTTGCTTTCTTCCATTCTTTCTTCAATTTGAAAGCATATCAGCTATACAATTATATAACATGAAGAGTGTAATGAATCCAGAATTGCTGTTTCTGTCAAGTAGGGAAATGCATTTTCATCCATTTAAGATGTTTACATCTCCCTACATTTTTCTAGATTACCCCAGTCACCTACCATTAAGCTCACACTTCAGGTTCTAGTTTTATGTCTGCTCCTAACAGACATACAACCTTCTGAAATTTTCAAGGAGAATCTTTATTTCACTTTCATTACTTTTCCAGATTTGTTTTGACAATTGATTAGACAATTTAATTTGGAAATTCTAACAATAACAGTAACAGAATTCCTATAATACATAATATCAGCTTCCGTAGTGTTCTGCCAGACCTAAACACATTTAATATTGATTTGTTAATGAGAATGACAATGTGAAGTACCAGAAAAAACTTCAGCTAAGGCTGTTGTTGTGTACAATGAATTACCCATGCTAAGCGGTAGAGACTCTTTTCCTTGAAGCACTAGTAGTTGCTTACATTTATATACCATTAGGAAACCTTTGTTGATCTGAATGCTTAAATAGCATTTGCAGTTGTGCCTCAATTATTAACCCTATTTTGTCATTAATCTGCTTAAGCGGACCTGCCTCACCTTGTGTCATTGCCACTAATTTGCAATATTCTGAGGATTCTTTTTTTGTTATTTTTAATCAGAAAAAACTAAAATATGTATTTGTATACTCCAAACTGTGTAATACATTTTAAAGATACACTAACCTCACATATTAATTTAAAAGTAATATGGAAAGCATAAGAAGCCTATCCTGATAAAGAAGTCTGCATCAAGTAATGGAATCATGTAATATCTTCAAGGAAATCAGCAATACTGATGTAGCAAACACACTCATCTCTTGCCCTGTAGTTGTAACCTGCCACACTGTGAGAACTTACTCATAAACCTCAACACCTTCAATATCATTCACCAACTTTAAACCCTTTACAGAGGAAGTGTAAAGCAAGTTTGTCACAAGGAATAAATCACCCAAACTGAATGTGTGAGCATGTTCTGCTACATACATTAGACAATATTCTCACTGTGGCAAGTGATACAATGAGCATAATAAACACTTACAGAAGAATTACAATACACAATCATATTACCATCCCTAAATGACCTATTGCAGACACTCTTGTGTTGACCAGCAACTGGGCAGTTTCCAACTTAGCTTAACAACCCCGCAAATCACTGAAAAAACGTATGTAAGAATTAGAAGAATCCATTGAACAATCTCAACTGCTTTCTGGTCTTCAATCATCCTTCTAGCATGTGTCCTATGCAATCTGTCCTACCTGATTAGATAGAAACCTTTTAACATGATGGGCGAAAGTCAACATTCTTCCCTAACTCTTCTGAACCTCCATGAGACACTGTAGATCATTTCATATAGCTAAATGGACAAAATAAAGATTTGTTCTGGGTAATCAGCTCTTTCCTCTGGGAGTGCAGTCAACTTGTATGTATAGGATGTTCAGTAATATTCTCCAGCGGAGCACTGTGCATTAGTCCCCATAGGCCACCATTGCTTCAAACAGGCTCTCTCCAAACTTCTAGATCAACAGCAAATCTATGTCTATGTGAATGCAGACTTTGATATGTACATGTGTATGGATAAGAACTCAAACAGCCAGTCTAGCAGCACCAAATGTCTATACCATGTGCAACAATGGAATAGGACACAACTTGTTTTGGCTGAATGGCATAAGCAAATACTTAAATCAGACTCTTCAGCTCTTTCATTAATCTGGTCTTTTTGTTTAGGTACTGTGCCCACCAAAGCAAAGGAAGTTGAGGACTTTTGGTCCTATTCAATCCTAGATCTCCTATTCACCCCTCAAATTAATGCTGTGGTTGCCAACATATAACTACCCAAGCAATGCAAACTTCCCGCTCTCTTATGTGCCTGGCTGCATCTATCTGAGAAGTCTTGTTATTGTGAATCTGAACTATTGAATTGTGTGATAATCTGTCCCCCTAAATAATTAAGTATACATACTTTAAAATCAGGATGCAGGAGTATGCCCAGAGTCATGGACACATGACCACTCTAAGCCAGCAAAAAAAAGGACTTACTGGCTGCTGCAGTGTTCCAATATGAGATTCAGGTGGGGAAACAGCAGTTACAATGCTGTTGTTACCACACAGGTATGTAACAATGCGGTTGTTACAACGACCGCGTTGTTACCACACGTGGCTTTACATCGCAAGTCGTTTCTACGACTTGAGCTAGGTGGCGTGCAACACCAGGGAATGTGTTGGATTTTAAATCCAACACATTCCCTGCTGTTGCACTAACATGAGTAGGAATAGTAATTTATACTATTCCTAAGTCCAGCGAACCATCTAGCGCAAGTCGTAGAAATGACTTGCGATGTAAAGCCACGCAGGTTGTTACCTTCCGCATGGTAACACCACACGTTGTATTATCATACATTCATTCAAGTGTATTATCCAAAATGCCCATCATATCTACAGAGCTTGCACATCAATATATATATGCTAGGAACTTCTGCTCAACTTCTATGCACCTGATTGCTGGACTGAAACACAACAGTCAGCCTCTAGGCGTGTGGAGCCATGAGGCCTAACAAATCATTGACCATTCTGATTCAGGAAACTCCTCAAAGTGACCTATACAGGAGCTTCATTGGGTGCAAGGTATTTCCGTTCCCTAAGATGGGGGAATTCTGGAGAGTTGTAACACTAATAGCATCCTGTAAGGACTCTAAGAGCTGATGTTATCCAGTTCCTACCAGTTTCATGTCTGGATTGACAGTGCAGCAGTCAGCCTGGGAAAACTACCTTTACAACGCAGGCATTACATCGTAATGGTATTATAACAAATGTTTTAGAACGCAGGTACCATTACAACGCATGCCTTTACAACGCAGGTACCATTACAACGCAAGCTATAGCAACACAATTATGGTTGAGGTAAGTGGTTTTTGTTGTTATATTATTTGTTTTAAGCTATTACTTTGCTTAAAATTTATATATTAAAAGTATTAATTGTACATTTTAAAATAGGACAATTGATTTAGTTTTATTACAAATGGATTTGTTTCTTTGTCTTTTTGGTACAGGTTATAAGGGATCAAGGGGTTGTTAGGGAAGTTGTGTTAATACTCATGTATTAATGTGAATACCTGAGTATTAATTTACATTTTACAAATTATATTTTCTAACAGTAAAAAAATAGATATATTAGGTATGGGTTTGTAACACTCTTTTAGGAACGGGATGTGAGGCAATTTGGGGTTATGGGTGGGAAAGTGTTTTAATAATCATGAATTAATTTTAATACATGGGTATTAATTGTATAGCATTTCAATTAATTGTTTATAATGTTTTTAAATAAATTGATAATATGTATGGGTTTCCGACATAATCCCTTAGGCACCGGATGTGAGGGATATAGGGGTTGTGGGTGGGGAAGTGTATTAATACTCAGGTATTCATTTCAATACCTTAGTATACATTTTTTTTACATGTATTTTTATGTTTTACAGATTTAAATAATTGTAAAATATAAACACAATGTAATGTAAAATATTTTATATTAAATCTAAAATAATTAATCAAGCACTGTACGCTTATGTCAAGTTTTTATTATGTTTTATGAATAATTCAAAACAATTAATAGAATTAAATAACGTTTAAAAATAATAAATACTTTTTCATTAAATCAATAAACTTTTGTTAACTAAAAGATAAAAGGTAAAACATTTTTTAATCTGTTTGTAATTATGTAAATTGTATTTATTTTTTCCAACATTAAAAACATATTTTTCCCATACGTTTGCATTAAAATCAATGATAATAATTGTCCTTTTTACTATTCGGCTTGACGCACGTGATTGAACGTCTTTTTCTACAGTCGGTGCAGCGTCAAGATTACGATCTGATGCAAGAAGAGCGGCGGCCAGGTAAAAACTTTTATAAAGTTATATGTAGAGTTGTAGGTGGATAGATTTTTTGCAAGGAGAGAGGAGGGAGGAAGTTATATGGTACTAGGTGTAAAATACGATGTTTTGTTTGATTTTACCCAATTTTTCTTCCTATGCATGTAGCTGTTTTAGGCTTAAGTCAGGGTGATTGCAGGTATTGCAAGATAAGTTTAAAACAGTATATCTTGATAAAAAGAATGGAATACTTTTTTTAACTTATTTAAAAAAAAGTGATTTTGAAAAGTTTAACTTTTTTTGGCGACATATTTTTGTAGTACTGTTGGATGTTTTATTGCAATCAAAGCCACGTGCCTAACAGTTGAAAAAGGATTTGTTTGATGGGATGCAGGCCTACAAAAGGGCGAAGATGGATTGCTTTTTTGGTGGGATCTGTTTTTTATATAGATTACTGCATTTTGGATTTTTTGTAAAGAAAATGGATTGGGTAAAAAAAGAATTTCTGTGCTTCACATTTTCTTTTCGGGTTGTTTGATTAAAATGTTTGTTTGGGATTGCGTTTTTTCAGTTAAAACAAAACTTTTTAGACCAGCAAATATGTTGTTGGTACTGGTGTTTACGCTCGTCTGTGTTTTCTCTGTTGAATTCGGCCACTTGGATATTTATGGATATTTGGACAAAGATTGTGGATTTTTGGAGTGAAGAAGACTTTTAGTGACAGGATGAATTGAAACCTCACCAAAAGTTGAAAAAAGAAGACATGTGCAGGTAGGATTCCTATTAGATGTACAAAAATTATTTTTAAAAATGCCAATTTAATTGTTGAAGTAAAAACAGGCAAGTAAGTTAGAAGAAGAGGGTTAGATGATTTTGCTTGCAATATTTTCCAGGTGGTCAGAAGCCACAGACAACGTAAATTGTTGCATTTGTACCAATAGTCTTTCTGACATGTCCTTACTTTTTTGGATATACGTGGGTTCATACTACCTGTTAAAGAGTGTGCTATTCTCATTTCTTGGTAACTTTTCTCCTTCTCCAAGGTTTCCAAAATATGATAGAAGTTTCGGTGGGTTTTCCCGATAGATTTGTTGAAGAAGTTGTGCCAACCCTCAATGGCATTATGAGTCTTTGCACCACCCTCTTAGCAGGTCGTGTAACAGTTCCACCAGTCAATTTGGAACATTGGTATCCTCCTGCGACCCGACCTGCTTAGATGGCCAACCCAGGTGTCTTCAAAAGAATTTAGTAAGGTGCCCAATTTCTCATTGTTTCGTGTAAAGCAGTCAGAATCAGTAATTCTTGTGTAGTATTCATCTACACAATTGGGTGGCGCAAAGCATAAGGATGTTGGTTTCTTTAACTGATATTGGAGTTCACTGTCTGAAATATAATCTTCACCTTAGGATGTTTTTTGTTTTCCGCCAATATGCCTGTGAAAAGTGGAAAAAACGTTCTTGAATTTGGGTTTCTGGGTATAATTTAGTAATGGTATTAATCATAGATCATTCAAAATCAATTATCACTTTTCTAGGACTTTTATTTAGTGTTTTGGTTTTTATCACTGACCAAAATTCAGTGTATGTTGTAGCTTGTCTATCAGGCCGTAAACTGTACACTAAAGGAACAGTGGTGTTGTTAATGATGGCATTTATATTGTATATTTGGCTGAAGGCATGGGGGGTGGATTTAAACATACCATCTATCAGCCAAATATCACTATTCTCTAGTTTAGCAAGGTTACGTGGGGTGCTATAAAGTTGTATTAATTTTAGAGGGTTTTTATTGTCCTGCAAAATTAATGTTGTTAGTAGAGGTTACAGTTAATTCCTCTGGAATGTTGATGTCTGAGTAGATTTATGGTGTAACACATTGAGGGTTACTTACCTGTTTTTGTCTGTGTATAATATGACACAGATTAGGAATAGTAGGCATAGAACTATCTACATGCATAGGTATGTTTTGGGGAACCTCCCTCAAAACTGAGCCAAATGGTTCATTAGAGGTGGATGCAATGGCTTTTATTTGTTCAATATTTTCTCAAACTTCAATCTCCATTGCAGAGATTGGTTATGATAGGTTGTTTTTTTCAACATTGTCACTAAGATTAACCACTCTGCCTGTGCAATGGGATGCATAATACTGCACACACCTCCAATGACACCTGGGCTCAGTTGATCTCTCCTTACAATAAATGTAGGCACCCTAACGCAGCAGTCTATTTCCCCTGCTTGTTTTTAAATAGTTGGCTTGTTTCCTTGCTGCAATTCTTTTTCTGTATTTAGAAAGCAAAAAAAAGACTAAACATTGCTTTAGTGATCTGGTGTAGGATTTTTGAAAAAAATAATTAACCTGTATGAAAAAATGAATGTTTATTATTTTACAGCCTCTTATTTTTTTTATTTTAACAAGTGTTTAGTTTCTTAGGCTTTGTGATGTTGGCTACGAAATGTTTGCTGCTTTGATACCTTTAAGAAAAAAAAGTTATTTTTGACTTTATGAAATATTTTACCTTCGATAGGGTTCTCTGTTGTCTGAACGGTAATTCCCAAACCTGATGGTGTGTGTTATTGGATTCTTGTTCAATTTGTTCCCTCTTTTTGGTGTTGTGTTATGGCTTGTTTGGTTCTGAAAGAAAGTCAAAATTGTTCTTTTCATTTTCAGAATTTGACAAGAACTTTTAAAAATAGTCTGCAAAAAAAATGTTTTGCCATTATTTATTTGAAAAATATATATTTTTAAAATTGTTTCACAAGTTCTTATTTTAAAGGCAATGTTATGTTTGCCTACAAATGTATTTTTTTCTTAAAACCTGAGAAGAAAAGTTATTTTTGTTTATTGAATATTTTCTTACATTTTGGTGCCGATTCTGATCCTGGAAAAATGTTCCCCGTACGACTCGTATCCGGTCTTTTTACCGTACGAATCGTACAAGTAGCGTACAAACTGCCAAGTACGATTCGTATGGGAAAAAGTCCATACGAATCGCATTTGGAAAATTTCCCCACACGTCCTCGGGTCGGAAAATTGTCCGACACATCCCCGGACGATTTTACGTACAAATGTGAAAAGTGTAGTCCGAGCACGCAAGTACGATCCATCCCGTGCGTCTGATGTTACAACCGTATGGAAAATGCACCGTACGGACCGAACTCCCATAGCAACCATGGAGACATGTGCCCGCATACGCGCCGACCCTCCCCGTGTATGTACACCTGTGTACGTACGAGTCGTACCCCCCGTGTATGTACACCCGTGTACGTATGAGTCGTACCCCCACCCGTGTATGTACACCCATGTACATACGAGTCGTACCCCCCCGTGTATGTACACCCGTAGCGCTGGGGGTACGCACCGTACATACACGGGTGGGGGTACGACTCATACGTACACGGGTGTACATACACGGGTGGGGGTATGACTCATACGTACACGGGTGTACATACACGGGTGGGGGTATGACTCGTACGTACATGGGTGTACATACACGGGGGGTACGACTCGTACGTACATGGGTGTACATACACGGGGGAGTACGACTCGTACGTACACGGGTGTACATACACGGGGGGTTCGGCGCGTACTCACGGGGGCAGGGGGGGGACGGCGCATACCGGGCCCCCTAATATGGTCGTTTCGCGGCGTACTTCGCTTTTCCGGCACTTTTTGGGTGCCGTAAAAATATTGCCGTCCGGACTGCTGTCGGTTCGAATCGTACTTCCTGGTTCGTGAAACGCTGCCTGAAAGCGTGATGTCACGTCGGAGCATTCCCGGATCACATTCGTATGTATATTTTCGTCGGTCGGTGTTTTTTACGATTCGTACGGAAATGGTGTTTCTGTGCGAATCGTACTTCCATGTTCGTAATGTTTTTTTCCCGGGTACGAGTCGGACGGAGAAAACGCTCTGACCGACGGTTCATACCCGGTTTTTCCAGGATCGGAATCGGCACCTTTACCTTGTATAGTATGGCTCGGTGTGTGCTCAGCTACTTCTGAAGGTCTTGATTTGGTTGATTTTGTAGATGTGTTCCTTCACCCTGGTGTTGTGTTTAGGTTTGAACTGTAGAGAAATGAAAAGAATAAATTATTGTATATTTCTCATTGCCTTGTTTTCCTGAGGATGGTTGCTTAGCATTAGACCAGTAAATATTAAAAATGCTCTTTGTTCTGTAGTTAGTTGTGATATACTGCATTAATCCTGGTAGTGTTTTTTTTATTTCATTAATGGAGTTTGGTTCAGGAATAGTTTGACATTTCCTTTTATTTGGTGATAAAGTTTCAAAACCTTTTTGGATATTTTTGTATCAGATTTTTACCTGTTCTTTTTCAATGTTCCGGTACTCCTGGGTTTTGGTTGCAGTGTGTTGTGGTGTCTTTGTTTGAAGCCTTGATTCTTTGCAAATAATATTGCAGATCTGAAAAGAACTAGTGAAATAACAGTGAAATGTACTGTTTTTTGCATCAGTTTTTAAAAAATGTATGTACAGTTGTATTCTTTATTTGAGGGCAGCCCAAATAGGGGTCATTGTACATTACTGTGTTAAATACCTGACAAGATCGATTTATTAATTTTAGTTCCCCACCACCATCCAGCACTGTTCCTGAGACAAGCACCTGAGGAGTAGGGATAGTACATTTGCCCACACCATCATCTAGCACTATCCCTGAGACAAGCACCTGTAGGGGTAGGAATAATAAATTTGCCCCACCACCATCCAGCACAGTCTCTCAGGCCAGCACCTGTTAGTGTAGGAATAGTAAATGTGCCCCCAGCACCATCCAGCACTTCTCTGAGGCAACCACCTGTTGGAGTAGGAATAGTAAATTTGCCCCACCACCATCCAGCACCTTCTCTGAGGCCAGCACCTGCCGGAGTAGAAATAGTAAATTTGCCCCCACCACCATCCAGCACCTTCCCTGAGGCAAGCACCTGTCGGAGTAGGAATAGTAAATTTGCCCCCACCACCATCCAGCACCTTCCCTGAGGCAAGCACCTGTCGGAGTAGGAATAGTAAATTTGCCTCCACCACCACCCAGCACCTTCCCTGAGGCAAGCACCTGTCAGAGTAGGAATAGTAAATGTGCCCTTACCACCATCCAGCACCTTCCCTGAGGTGAAATTTGAATATTAGTTTTCTAATTGTCAGTTTATGGTATACTTCTTTTTTTTTTGCAATGCAATCTCAGTAATTTTGTTTTTCAATTTTTCATTAATGGATAATGTTGAAACATGGTTCTTAAATTAGCAGTTGATTTATGTAAGAAACACTTACTATTGTGAGTGTGTTTGTATAGATTTAAGCAGAAGTCAGTGGAGTAATAAAATAATTACTATTAGAAAATGTTCAGGGTTTACCTTGTATTATACCTATGTGTGTTTGCTGGGATTATTTTACTTACTTGATCTCTAGGTGGTAGTGTTCCAAAGCAATGTGTCTCCTTTTTTCTCTGTGCTCCGATGCTTGTGGACACCCTGGAAGTCAGTGATCCACTGAGCACAAAATGGTGGATGGCTCAATTTATACGTTTTGGTGTGCTGAATGTTAATTGCAAACAAATTATGGTTTTGATTGCATTTTAAATGTAGAAATTAAATGTGACAGAAACTGTATTTAAAATTGAATGCTTACCAAGAAGTTTTGTTTTGTGTTTGTTTAGAATGGCAGCCACTTTGTTTTGTTAAGGCATCTAGAGTTATTAGTAGCAATAGAGAAAGGAAAAGTGTGAATTTGCTTTTGCAGTGCATCTTCGTTGTTTTGAATCAGTGTTATGTTATTTGCGTTTTTTAAAACCATCTAAGTAACTTTAAACCGTTTATAATAATATTTTCAGAATGTCATGTTATAATTTTCTTCCAAAATAT
Organism: Triturus cristatus; assembly: GCF_964204655.1. Taxonomy (NCBI): domain Eukaryota; kingdom Metazoa; phylum Chordata; class Amphibia; order Caudata; family Salamandridae; genus Triturus; species Triturus cristatus. Next base: position 156,124,889 of record NC_140580.1, read on the forward strand.
TTTGTGAGGGTGTAATCCTTTATTTTTGCAGTATTTTATATTTGCGTTGTAATGCTATGCGTTGTAATGGCATACGATGTAATGCAGTGTGTCTAATGGTATTTTTAATGTTAGTCTATGGGATTGCATTGTAACGGTATACATTGTAAACCTATGCGTTGTAGTGGTTTTTGCGTTCTAATGTCCTCGCTGTAAAAGCATACGTTGTAATGGTATGCGTTGTAACATCACACAACACGCCCTTATATTATTCTCTATTTGGTGTATCATTCCACCCTCAAGAAATCCTTCCACAGGAATGTATGAGCAGCTTTTTTCATTCTGAAAATGCTCACAAACATTACACTTTCACATCCGATTAGTTAAACCCCGTTTGTGCATGTAAGGCATGTATACAGCATTGGTAAATACATGCATTTAAATACTTTGGAACATTAAAGTTCAGTTGTGCCAACAGATACATGCATTTTAATGGTGGGGCCAAAGCAGCTTTCCATGTGGTTGATCTTGTCATGTGATGGTGTAGTCAAGGTAGAAAAACCCACTGCTCTAATTGTTATTGCCATTTGTCTAGTCCAGGGGTATCCAACCTTTTCTGTAATAAGAGCTATTCATGAAGAATGAAAATCATTCCGAGCTACTAATATCTTTAGTGTTGTAATAGTGAACACATACAGAATATGGTGTTAGTAGCCACCCCATTCAAGATTACTAGTCATGATCACCTCAGTGCATAAGTCAGGGCAGCCAACAGAAATGTAAACAAGCATTTGCAATGCAATCGGTCTCGCATTTATGAGAGTTTAACCTATTGGCATTTATGGGTTGTTTTTAAAACAGATAAATAAAAGGCATGGTCATTTACAATGCCAATAGATTAAACTCTTGCAAATGTGAGACCTATTGCATTAAAAATGAGTTCTATAAAATGTATAAAATGCATTAGAATAGAGCGTGTATTGTGCCCGGAGGCTGTAATTAAAGCCTACGGAGCAACAACACACGTGTGGGGGTGTCGCCATGGGAGGTCAGAAAATGAGACAAGGCAGTGCTAAGGAGGGACTACTAAGCCTATTGACCAATAAACAGCCACAGTTTACAGTGGACAATGACACAAGTCAATGAAAAAGGTGGGCGGAGAGTGGGCGTTTTAATTTATAACAGAACTTATTTTAACTGTGGTTTCTCCAGATTTTTTTTTTAAACATATGTTAGTTTGTTATAACCGAAGGTAACCATAACTTCAATTTGACCTTTTTTTAGTAAACAAATGTGTGCAGATAAATAGATTTCACAGAAAAAACAAAAAGGTTAAAGTGATGTTTTAGTTAGGTGTTCAAATAACACAAAAAGTGATGTTTAAAAGCAAAAAACAATACTGAAATTTAACAGCTATAATTTACTGAGCTAACTATATTATGCACCCCCTACATGCCGTGTTTCTGACTTCACATACTACATCACTCATGACGTTAAATTACATTGATGTCAAAGATATCCATCTCCGATAACATGAAGTCATTCAAAGGCCTCACATATTACATCGAAGAGGTGTGGCCCGGGTGGCTGAGTCTGGAACACAGGGGCTCACAGTTTGGGGAATAGGTGCTGGTGGCAGGTTAGCCCTGCCCCATATGACTCTGGGCAATAGCTTGCTTAATCTTCCCAATGGCCCCCAGCGCCTTGACACCCTCGGGTAATTGTTCGCGCTTACAAATACTGGTATTATTATCATCAAAGATGTGTAATGCTATATAACATGAAGTCATTTAAAGACTTTATATATTACATCACTGATGTCATAGATGTGCATCGCCGATCACATGAAGTATTTAAGGATCCTTTATATGGGGTTAGACCATAACCATGGAAATCTAAGATTGCAACAGAGGCCTCTCTGGGCAGGAACAATGTTTTAAAACCACAAACAGAAATGATTCATACTTGGCGCTCACACCACACGACATCTCAAACAACAGTTTTCTTTATCTGATGGCCTGTAGCTGTGATCTTTTTATTGATTAAAAGGTAGTTACCTGGCTTTAAAACTTTCGATAAAAGCGCACTGCCATGTAGCGTGACATCATATCTCTAGAACTGACCTGGTCATGCTGTCCAAGAGAAAGCTGCATTATGGAGTGTTTGAGCTTCTATTTACTGCCATAAATTAACAGCTCTAAATTCAGCGTGGCTCAAGAGACAGGACTGCCTGAGAGTGTCACACACCTGCCTGACTTGAAGAAATGCTTCAGAGGAGGACCACAGGAAATGGCTTGTCGGGACTATGAAGTAGGGGTGGTCGGAATTTGCGAAATTCACTTTCGCAAACTATCGCGAAAATGTTAAAAATCTCCGCAAACACTCGGAAATATCGCGAAGAGGCGGAGGTTTTTTCCCGCCCGTTTGCGGTATTTTCTGCGTGATCGCGGCTCACCAACTTACCCATGCGGTTGCTCACGGGCGCGGCCATCTTGTTTTCACTTGTCCAGCCCGCTCGCGTTCGATATGACGTGAACGCGTCCTCACGCTCTCACTCGCGGTGAAGAATTACGTGTTCGAGATCTCAAGCATCTCATACTCTTGCGGTGCATGATCGCGAGAAGAAAGACGTGATCGCGCGATGAATGACGTGATCGCACGACAAATGATGTTAATGCAGGCGCGAACTGTCGCGAGACAGCACAAATGGCTACCAACAATCCAACATCTCGTGGAGAACGTGACCGGATCGGAAAAAATTGTCGGTGAACGCGGGGATTCAGGTAAGGTGATCGCACGCACACAAGAATGTATTTTTTTACAGCACGAGCAAGAAACCGCGAAAATGTCAAATTATCGCAATTTCCGCGAGCGGAATGGAATTTTCGCCCAGGCCTACTATGAAGCGAGATTCACGTGACAAGTAGAATGAACAGATGAGAAACGACAATGGAGGAAACTCCAGGAAATGTAAGATTTGTGAGCGAAAGCAGGGACTGAGATAGCTCAACGCAGCTCTTGAAATGTTCTGGGAATGTTTGTTAACATTTATATTACGTTAAATAAAGACAGTGCTGTTTTCAGGTCTGGCTCGAAAAAGCTTTATTATTCTCTGGGAAACTTGAGAGGGCAGTAAAATATTAGACTCTACCTTTCTGTGTGCTTGCCCCTGTGGACCCTGCGCGCACTCACCTTGTCCTCGAGGGTTACATGCTGCAAGGGGCGTGAGATTATCTCGGTGTCCCATGGAGGCAACTCTGCTGTTTCAAAAGTGAAAGTGGGTGTGGCTGCTATATGTAAAGGAAACACCTCATCCGCTAATGGAGATACGTATTAAATGAAATAGCACAAGCCATGTGTAACAAACAAGTAAAGGGGGCCGCCAAGAAGTCACGGACTGCAGGAGGGAGGGAGGGGGAGGGACAGGAAGAAAGTAGTTTGAGCAGTAAGCCAATCCAAAAGATGGGCGGAGAGTGGGTGGAGCTTAAACAAAGCTTCTCCACTTTAGTATATACTGTAAATCTTAATGAGACAGCACAAGTGCTGCCTAGGCGAGACCTAAAAAGGCTCTGCAGATATGGAATGCCTTTATATAAGTAACACATAATAGTTGTAGCTTGAATGCCACTGGAATCAAGGTAATACTTTTAGTAAGCTTTAAATATATCACTAAACATCATCTAAGGGTTCGGAAAATACATATTCTTTTTGAATGAACAATTTTCAATGTTGCTATACATATAATAATTCAGCCAAGCAAAAAGCTTCTAATTTAGTAGGCTGGAATGGACACAGAAGAGATTCTTACTGGTAGCTACTCGTTGAAGGAGCCTGGTGTAGTGTTGTTTTGCAAGGATGTCTCGGGCCTTTCATACGGTCCTCGGGTTCTCTTAGCAAACCATGTTTTAACTCGTCCTAGGTGACAGTTTTAGTTTTGATTTCTTGCTTGATTATAGGTTTGATGAGATTATTTTATTAGTTGAAATATTACTGGGTGCCATTGGTGCCAGGAGGAGTGGCCAAAGACCTTAATCATTGCTCATGCATTTGTTCATTGTAAGTCTTGGTGGCTAGGAAACACTGGCTTAAGGTGTGTCCCTTATTTGTTAGACGCAGGCACCCCAGCTGCACATGATTGTACAACGGAACAACGCAGGTAAATACATTGCATGCCTATACCACGCACTTTTTACCTCACAATTTTTTAACCACGCATATGCTTTTACAACGCATGCCATTACTACTCATTGTTTTTATATATAAAAACAATGGGGCAGATTTACAACAAAGTAATGCAGCACGGCTCAGCAAGTCATTTTGCTGCGCCGTGCTGTGTTAGTTTGGGAAGCACAGAGATGCAACGTATTTAAAAGAATATGTCGCATCTCTGTGTTTCCCCTGCGATGACGTACAAACTGCAGCCATGCGCCGGCCCAGGAACCCTTGCACCATGGTGAAAGGATGCCTGCGTCGTGGGGAGATTGTTTTTGTGCAGGAAGGGACACCTTCCTGCACAAAAACAATCACAAGATGCTTTTTCCTCTTTCAATGTGTGCTGTAGAATGCAGCACGCATTGAAAGAGGAAGAAGCAAGGAGAAATTAAAACATTTCTCCTCGTTGCGCCTCGCTAGAGGTGGCGTAGCATTCACACGCATCTCCAGATTTACGATTTCTCGTAAATCTGGAGATGTGTCTAGTTCCATGGGTGTTGCATGCGGACACCCACAGCAACACCCATGGAATGCCCCTTCCACGCAAAGTGCTGCGTGTGAAGGGGCCATATTTACGAGGAGAGGAAAAGTCACGCAGGGTGGCTTTTCCTCTCCTTGTAAATATGGAGGAGCCCCCTGCGCCACCTGTACGTCACGAAAAGTGACGTAGTGGTGGCGCAGGGGGCTTGTAAATCTGCCCCATTGTATTTGTCGGGGGAGACCCCCCACACTCCCAACTTACCTTAAATATGTGGTAAAGGCATGTGTGTTAAAGGCATGACCGTGGTCAAAAAATGAGTTGTAAATGTGTGGTAAAGGCACACCGTAGTAAAATCTTCCTTGTGAAGGCTGTTTCCAGCTGCACATTAATTGAAGTCCTATAAGGCAGAATCATATCTGGGCTAGCTAGTATTTTCATGCATATGGCATGTGGTCTAGCAATTCAGGTAGCACTACTCCTTTAACATCAAAACAGATTTTCTTATGCCTTTTGCACCTCTATACAGGCATAGACAAGGGAAAATGACGCAACAGAATACTTCACAAAGGAAGTTCCAGTGGTAAAAAGTGTTGATCCAAACACGCCCGTCTTTATTTTTGTGTGACATTTCTATTTTTTGACGCTATATTTGTAGTATACAAACTTAAATATGTTTTAGAGTCAAAATAAAGGGAATACTGCTTTTAAACAGAAAAAGCACAAATATACCGAGGCATACATAATTAGATTGTCTCTCTTTAGCTCTGCTTTGAAAAACAAAGTGAAAATACTGTAATCGGAGTGTCTGCTTATGAAGCAGAAAGTGTTTCTAGCAGGCTCCAGCACTTCATTAAAATAGAATTAGACAGCACGCCTAGCTGCCAAACCTCTACGATGAATCTGTTGATAGAAAGGGATACAAAACACATGCATGCATTTCCCGTCTTTATTGGAATATATTAAAACATCTTGGCAAGGTCGGAACTGTCATCGCTAGAGAAAACATCTTGGCACCAGCAAAAAATATACCCTTGGAGAGCGTTCTTAATTTCCTATTATACATGCAGCAATGATAGATGAAGCAGAAATACCACTTGGAGTTACTCGAAGAAGTCTGAAAAGTACAGCACGCTGTGATGATCAGCAAAAAACAGGCGAAACAATGTACCTTGGATTGGCTGAGATGGCGGGATGCATCTAGGATGCGCTAGACCACATTTGAATGTAATGGACTAGTAAGTCAAGAGAATGTTTACTTTGAACTTGGTCGTAAAACATCATAAAACCATATTATATAAAATTATCATTGTGCATATAAAAAAGTTAAAAGACTTTACACAACTAGACTTTAAACCCCTTTTAAAAATGTTCCTGAAGCACGTCACATCTAAAAAACGCATTTCAATTACCAGTGATGGTGCTTGCCTCGCTTCGTATGTACCAGATTTAACCCCTTTGCCGCGGCAGGAATTTCGCCGCGACGCTGGGGGGGTTTGGGGGCAGTTGCGGTGGCGCTGTGCTCATGACGGAACCACTCCGTCACGAGTCACGGGTGAGCTGTGCTCATGACGGAGTGGTTCCGTCACGTCTCCGCCCATTGCGCTAATCGCCCGCACAGGCGGGGAATTAGCGCCGCGTGGGCGGAGCGGCCGCCAACGGCCGCAGCATGACGGAACCACTCCGTCATGAGCACAGCGCACCCGTGGCTCATGACGGAGTGGTTCCGTCATGAGCACGGAAAGGGTTAAGGAAGAGTGGCTTTAGAAGTGCCTTCTGAGGTGTGTGCATCCTCACATAATGTGCAAGGATGTGCGGGCAATCACATTTTAATTGTAACCCACAAGTGCATTTTCCCTGCACATCCAACATTGCTGCCTCCACTTTGCTACTAATGTGGCACAGGTTTATACCTACTCTTAGTCTTAGATCTCTGCTCTTAGTCTGGGGTTTGGTAGAGCACAGTGGCGGGTCCTCAGCTAAGGCGGAGGTGCATTGCCCCACTACCGAAAAGGAAAAATAAAATGACAATAACTATTGTAGGGCGGGGCTGGCCAGAGCAGGGAAGGAGTGCTGTGCACTGCCTAAGTGCACATGAACTGTTTGGCTGGCCCTCTTGGGCCGACCACTCAGCTCATGCGCACTTTGCATTTTCCTACCAGGCTGCATTCAACAGCCTGGTCCGGAACATGCACAGGGTCCCTGTTGCAGTCTCAGCGCTGATCCCCAGCACTCAGACCAATCACAATGCTGCATTGCATCATTGTGTTTTGCTCAGGGGAGACTTTCTGCCCAGGTGCTTCCTGCTGCCAGCTGGGACAGGAAGAGGAAGAGAACAAGGACGGAGGACAGAGGAAAGACGGCAGCCGGCAGTTAAAGCTAAGTCCTTTTTATTATTTAATTCTTCTCCTCTCTCCCTCCCCCGCCCTACCACCCCCATCGTGTAGCAGCCGCTGCTGGTAGAGCATCAATATACGAGAACAACTCCTCCTTCTGCCAGTACATCAACATAAATTGAATAGAGGATTTACTGCATATCCTGTTTTCTAGCTTTATTTTTTTACCAAGGTGCTCAAAATACCCTTTGGGATCCTATCTGGAGCTTCTTGTTAGAGCACTCTAAATAATAATAATAATACTGATATTTGTAAAGCGCGAACAGCTACCTCACGAGGAAGTGTCCCGGCGCTATAGACCGCTGGGGAACCCGTCCTGGCTATCCCTGTGAGATGGTCCCTTTCTGGGTATCTCCAAGGTGAAACCAGGCATCCCCAGCATCTGTGGGGGGCCGTTGTAGAGATGAGGCAAGCTTAATGCCCAGAGTTGCCGAGTGTGTTCCTGGTTAGAGTAGGTACCAAGGCGAGAATTATCGAGTCCGTTTTGACCCTGGTCCACAACCCTGCCGCGTCAGGAATTGAACCCTGGTCCCTGGCCAATTCTCTGCTTAAGGGTCTGCCGCCAGGATCCTACATATTTCGTCCAGGTTTCTTTTGGCACTCTTGGCCCACTTCAGCTCGCTGTGCAAGATCTCAGTTTTACACATCAAGATATCTCTTGCCCTTCTTCTGCCTCCAGACGTTGCCAGAATCTTACTGTATCGGCATATGCTAAGTAGCTTCAGGAAGGTATTCCTGTTTCCACTCTAATTGCCTTGTTCATTGCTGACATTGGCAGCAATAGCATGCTTTTTAGGCATTTTCCCTCTTCATTCTCCCAGTTCAATTTGCCACTTATGCATAGTAATTCAGCAACATCCTGAAATTGCAACCATGGCATGGTAAGCGGTCAAAACCGGTCGTACAGACATGTCTCCATAATATTTGTTAAACTTTTTTAGGCTGCCTTTGATACCAGGGTTCTCTCTTGGAGGATCTCAATATGTTCCTTCCATTTCAGACCTTTTTTAACCAGGTCTGTAGGGGAATATATGTATTCACTGTTTCTAATTTCTACGGCACCAAATAACATGCAGATTTTGCAGATTTATTCCCAGATCCTTGCACCTTGGTCTTATTCATGTTTATCATGAGCTTCTTCTTATTATAGTACTCCAGAAATGTGTTGAATTTGTTTTGTTGGCCTCTTTCCGTCATATCCATTATAATAATAATAATGACCATTTAATCTGTGTATAGGAGGCATGTTATATAGGTACCGTCCATTTTTGAGCTGAGAGCCTTTGCTTCAGCTAATACAGCGGTGATAAAAAGTGAGAAGAGCAAGGGGGCCAAGACACATCCTTGGTGTAGGCCAGATCTAATTGGTATTTTACAGGCCAATATGCCATCTATGTCAGAAATTACCTGGGCCCAGTTTTGTGAGTGCAGAACCTGTATGAAAGTTAGATGACATGGGGAGATTTTCATTTAAATGAGCATTTCCCATAGATATGCCCATCAACTGAATCAAAGGCAGCAAGGAAGTAAACAAAGCAGCAGAACAAATTGCTGCTTTGTTCCACTGCCTGCCTTATGCATGCTTATAAGCTGAACCATTAGTCAGTCACTGAGTGGCCTTCCTTGAACCACCCTTGCTCTGGGAAAACAATCTTATTCCACCCGGTCCTTTGGGCTTTCTAGAATGATCTTAGCAAACAATTTTTCACCCACAACAAGGAGGTTTATCAGTCCATAATTTTTTTTCTTTTGTGTCGTCTTTCTAATGTATGGGTCTGGTGATTGAGCCCTTCAAGGTTTCCAGGAGCTTGCTGGTAGACAGGAAGCCCTGGAAGGCACAGTGGAAGAATTTTGCCTACCAGTCGATTTTGATTTTAATTATAATGGCGGGTAGGTTGTCTGGGCCCGACGCTCTATTTAGTTTCAAGGTCCCTATGGTATCTTTAATATTTTGTAAAGAAAACTGTCCTTCAATCTCCTCAACTCTATCAGCCAAAGCTATTCTACTCACTTCTTCCTGGTCTGCTCACTACAGTTCTTTTATATGCTTGACTCAGGCTTCTTCCCCCACAACACTTCTTAAGGAGCCCCTCTCCTACCCGCAACCCTGTTGCATGAGTTGCCAGAATTTTTTTGTTATGTTTGTTAAGATTGATTCAAGCATATTTTTCCAGCAACCTTCCTCTCTTTTTATTATTTACCAACTTTTATATTTTATGTTTAGGTTCTGGAGATTCTTCTTCTTATCATAATCATTTTGTACTCTGAGATTCTTCCTTGATTCTCTAATGAGCCTTTTTAAGTGTCTGCAGTCTTTATCAAACCAAATGTTAGCTGTCCTTGCAGCTTTCTAGGCCTTTTTCTGCTTACACTTTTTTGCCTTTAACTTTTTCTTTAAACATTGTACCACTTTTAATATTGTTCTATCATACCAGCCCATATCGTTGATCAATATTAGACCATATCTTGGTTCTGTTTGAATTTCGCCAATTCTCCCAGATGGAACTCTGAGATCCTAGTGGTTAGCTGTGTGGGATATTCTACCTCTACCAAGAGGGACCAATTCTCTGTCTGTATGCCCCTATTCCAATTCCCAAATGCAGGCGGGAGTGGTCACTCCAATCTGATTGTTTTGCCTCAAAGCTTTTGATCTTGTCAAAGAACCAAGAATGCATAAAAATCTAATTGATCGAGCACAACTGCGATCCATACTTAAAAATCTGTCTCGCTAGGTGGTCTTGGCCCATACGCCTGTTTAAGCAAAACATCCCCAAGTGCACCAGGGCACATTTAAATAACATAGAGTAGTGGACTAGTGGTTGCAGACACATCAATAAGAGACATACTGTTTCTTCGATGTGTGTGATTGATCGTGGGTATATTGGTGGTGATGGTGATTTTCAGGCCAATTTTTCAAATTGGGGAGTTCCTTTAATAAAATATCGAACACAGTTTTTATGTTGCACAATATCAAGCAGAATAAGAAGCTTAACTATTGAAATATGATTACACTAGGTGCTGCCTTCAGCTAATATTTATTCTATTAAAAGCCCACATAAATCCTCATAGCCAGCACCTTATGATAATGTTCGAAATAAAAAAAAATGTTTTTCTTCCTATATCTTTAATTCCTATGATAACATCCCAACTATTTAAGAAAAACACCCCAACATGGTATTTTCTCTCTATATATGATTATTTGAAAGAACTGCTTCTCTTAATACATTTGTATTGATTGCATCTAGTATATCTAGCCACATCTTCTTTAAAGGTCCCTGAAAGCTTGAATTAACCTGTGCTCAACCCCCGGTGAGCTTGGCACAGTGCAGTCAGGCTTAACTTAGAGGCAATGTGTCAAGTATTTGTGCAAGACTTCAAACAGTAACCCACTGAAAACACACCACAAATAGTTGTAGACGAAGAGAGTACATTTTAACAAACAAGACCAAAATAACACAAAAATTAGTAGAACTGGAGATATTAAATATTAAAGATTTTAGTGAAGATAGTGCCAAAAGGGGCAAATTCACAAGTTCAGGTCAATTTCGATGAAGGGGGGCCTGCTACAGGGACCTAGTCAGGCCCACTCAACAGAGTACCTTAAATACTGGTTTGATGAGCATTGCAAGTAACTGCATCGAAGATGCATCATGCAGCAGAAACGATGAGTCGGTTCTGAGATGCAGCAAGGCAGCGGTGTAAAGTCGTGCTTCATCGTCGAGGATCCCATCGACCACGGCTTTTGATGAGAAGTCTGGAGTTAAGGATGCGGCAGGCATGAGTCAATTCCAGGAAGCTGTGATGCAGAGCCCAGCATTGTAATCAAGGCCTGCCGTTGATGAGGGATGCGAGAACCTGTGCTGAGGATGTGTCACGCAGTGGTGGTAACAATGCTGCAAAGGGCTGCGATGTAATGTGTGCCTTTGTGGTGGTTCCGATCTACACAGTAGTGCCAATACGTTGGTTCTGCTTGGGCTTGCACTATGCATCAGAGGAGATGCTTCAGTTCCACTGAATCCTCTGTGGCTGTCAGAGTACCTTAGACCCACTTCCAAGAGTCCAGGACTAGGGTGACACCACTTGGCAGGGTAGACTCAGAGATGACATAGTCCTGTTGCTGAGTCAAAGTTTTGGAGTCTTCTGTCCCTGAGGCTTAAGTCAGGAGGTCAGCCAACTAGCCCTTGGAGCCACTCAGGGGTTCTGGGATCAAGAGGCGCAGGTCCATTCCTTCTCACCCAGGCAAAAGGGCAGCAGGCAGCAGGTCAGCACAGCAAGACAGCAGCACAGCAAGGCAGTAGTCCAGCAGGCTGTTAAAGTGGAAGTCCTTCAGCAGCTGAGCAGTTCTTGTTTCTAGAAGAGTATCCACATTTCCAGATGTGTACTGAAAAGTGGGTGTCTAAGATCCAGTATTTTTACCCAGTTGTGTCTTTAAAGTAGGGTAGAAGTATCCAAAGATTGCTTTTTAAAGTCACCATGCATCCTACCTCATCTGTCCTAGGTCCAGACTAACCAGTCCTTTAGGTGGAGGCAGGACACAGCCTATTCAAGTGTAAATTGGGCTGTGCCCAGCTCTTCCTTCATATCTTGCAAGTGATGGCCCATCCAGGTTTCCCAAGATGGCCGCTTAGCCCGGGGCCAAAAACCCAGGTGACCCCACCTTGCAAAACCAGGTTGTTTTGTGATAGGTCATTTTGATGTCTCCTCAATGCGTTTTGGGCCCTTGCCTGTCGCGGGTAGTTGACCCACCCACGCAAGTGAGGTATCATTTTTATTGAGCGACCTGGGGGAACGCTGGGTGGTAGGAAATTTGTGGATTCACTTAGATTCCAGAACTTTCCTACTAGGAAATTTGAGAAAAAAAGTGATTTTTTTCATCTAAATTTGAGGTTTACAGGGGATTCTGGGTAGGAAAACTTTAGGGGACCCACGCAAGCCATACCTCGCTGGACTCCCCCAGGTTTCTAGTTTTGATAAATGTGTGGGTTTGGTAGGTTTCCCAAGATGGCCACCGAGCCCGGGGCAAAAAACCCAGGAGACTCCCCTTGCAAAACCAGGTTGTTTTGTGATAGGTCATTTTGATGTCTCCTCCATACGTTTTGGGCCCTTGCCTGTTGCGGGTACTTGACCCACTCATGCGAGTGAGGTATCATTTTTATAGGGAGACCAGGTGGAATGTTGAGTGGTAGGAAATTTGGGGATCAACATAGATTCCAGAGCTTTCCCACACAGAAATTTGAGAAAGAAAGTGATTTCCTTTAGCTAAATTTGAGGTTTGCAGGGGATTCGTTGGGGGACCCACGCAAGCAATACCTTGCTAGACTCCCCCGGGTGTCTAGTTTTCAGAAATGTGTAGGTTTGGTAGGTTTCCCAAGATGGCCGCCGAGCGCCGGGCCAAAAACCCAGGTGACTCCCCTTGCAAAACCAGGTTGTTTTGTAATAGGTCATTTTGATGTTTCCTCAATACGTTTTGGGCCCTTGCCTATCACGGGTACTTGGGGCACCCACATGAGTGAGGTACCATTTTTATCGGGAGACCTGGGGGAACGCTGGGTGGTAGGAAATTCGTAGATCTATTCAGATTCCAGAACTTTCCACCACAGAAATGGGAGGAAAATGTGTTTTTTTACAAAGTTTGAGGTTTGCAAGGTATTCTGGGTAACAGAACCTGGTGAGAGCCAGACAAGTCACCCCATCCTGGATTCCCCTGGATGTCTAGTTTTAAAAAAATGTATAGGTTTGCTAGGTTTCCCTAGGTGCCAGCAGAGCTGGGGTTCAAAATCTACAGGTAGGCACTTTGCAAAATAAGGGTCAGTTTCCACTCTGAAAATGTGGTGTGTCCACGTTGCGTTTTGGGCCATTTCCTGTCGCGGGCACTAGACCTACCCACACAAGTGAGGTACCATTTTTCTCAGAAGACTTTTGGAAATGCTGGGTGTGTTGAATTGTGTGGATCCACGCAGATTCCAGAACTTTCCTCCACAGAAATGTAAGGAAAATGTGTTTTTATTTACAAAGTTTGAGGTTTGCAAGGGATTCTGGGTAACAGAACCTGGTGAGAGCCAGACAAGTTACCCCATCCTGGATTCCCCTGGGTGTCTAGTTGTAAAACATGTATAGGTTTGCTAGGTTTCCCCAGGTGCCACAGAGCTAGGGTTAAAAATGTACAGGTAGGCACTTTGCAAAAAAAGGGTTAGTTTTCACTGTGAAAATGTGGTGTGTCCACGTTGCATTTTGGACCATTTCCTGTCGCAAGCACTAGGCCTACCCACAGAAGTAAGGTACCATTTTTCTTGGAAGACTCTGGGCAATGCGGGTTGGGTGGAATTTTGTGGATCCACGCAGATTCCAGAACTTTCCACCACAGAAATGTGAGGAAAATATTTCTTTTTTTACAAAGTTTGAGGTTTGCAAGGGATTCTGGGTAACAGAACCTAGTGAAAGCCAGACATGTTACCCTATGCTGGATTCCCCTGGGTGTCTACTTTTACAAAAATGTATAGGTTTGCTAGGTTTCCGTAGGTGCCGGCAGAGCTATGGTTCAGAATCTACGGCTAGACACATTGGGCCCGATTCACAGAACTAACTTAAGACAAAATCCTAAACTTACTACCATTTTGGTATTCACAGAAGATACTTACTCATTTTGGTATTCACAGAAGGCACTTACTCATTTCGATATTCACAGAAGTTAGTAGTCCTAACTTTAGGACTCCTAAATGCCTTCTGTGAATACCGAAAGTCCTAAAGTTAGGATTTTTCTCAGTTTAGGAGTAGTAAAGTTAGGAGTCCTAACTTTACTACTCCTAAAGTGAGAAAAATCCTAACTTTTGGACTTTCGGTATTCACAGAAGGAATTTAAGAGTCCTAAAGTTAGGAGTCCTAACTTTACTACTCCTAAACTGAGAAAAATCCTAACTTTAAGACTTTCGGTATTGACAGAAGGCATTTAGGAGTCCTAAAGTTAGGACTACTAACTTCTGTGAATAGCGAAATGAGTAAGTGCCTTCTGTGAATACCAAAATGGTAGTAAGCTTAGGATTTTGTCTTAAGTTAGTTCTGTGAATCGGGCCCTTTGCAAACAAAGGGTCAGTTTTCCCTGTAAAAATGTGGTGTGTCCACGTTGCGTTTTGGGCCGTTTCCTGTCGCGAGCACTATGCCCACCCACACAAGTGAGGTATCATTTTTATTGGAAGACTTTGGGGAATGTGGCCTGGGTGGAAGTTCATGGATCTACGCAGATTCCAGAACTTTCCATCACAGAAATGAAAGGAAAATGTGTTTTTTTTAATTAAGTTTGAGATTTGCAAGGGATTCTGGGTAACGGAACCGAGTGAGAGCCACACAAGTTACCACATCCTGGATTCCCCTGGCTGTCTAGTTTTAAAAAATGTATAGGTTTGCTAGGTTTCCTTGGGTGCCAGCTGCGCTAGGACCCAAAATCCAGAGGTAGGCACATTCCGCAAAAAAGTCTGTGCCTAGTGGGCCTTCTGCCGCCCTGGGGAGGGGGGAAATCAGGGGCTATTGCCTCGATATGCCCGCAAGGGGGGCAGAAAGACTATGGCTATTTTACAACAGAATAACGGTTATGGTCTAAATTTTGCCTGCACACTGTTCGTCCCAGACGTTTTAAATATGCTCACTCTTTTGGGTTAACCGAAAAACCCCAAATCTATACATATAAATTCACAATTTTGAAGAGCAGAGCAGAGCTTTTTATTGAGAGAGTCTAAAGAGATCTTTTATAGATCACAAAAATTGTACATTGTTTGTAATAGAACATATGACAGCAAAAGGCTTATATTAGTCATATAACACACAGATTACTTTCACATTCGGATTGCTTTTCATCATCTTTATTCATAAGTTACTCAAACATTGTGATAAAACAGGATGACATATCCAAGAGGAAAACAGCATACGCGTTTCGTCCCTATTCACATGGGTCTTCTTCAGGGCTGTTAAGCATAAAAACATACATACAAACAAACAATACATTAGAAAAACAATCAAACGCAAATCGATTAACAGTAACAAAGATTTAACTGAAAGGAGCTGTTATTCAGTTCCATTATGTATGAACCATCAGTTAAAAAACTGTTGCTTGTTGTAAACTTTCCTTTATACAGCAAACTGAATCATTTCTAATAAATAGAAGAATACTTTATATTGCACAATTAGCTTAAAAAATGCAAGTTAAACATGCATATCAATTCTTACACCCCTTACCACACTTACACAAGTGCAGGTGGAGTGATCCTATACACCCTACATTACTAGTAATCACGAACCTCCTTTCAGCTCTATTCTTAAATCCGACATCTCTCTTAGCTTAAAACTCATTCTGATTTGACCTAATCATTACTTTGCGTTTATTTGATTCATTGGTCTGGTAATACAGTCTTTTATGTTATTTCGACAAGGCTGCGTTGATGAAATTTGACATGTTGCTTGGTTTTCATAAAAAATGAATGGGTGGGGTCTGCCGTGAGTGTCAACGTATGTCTGTGGGGAAAGTGATGTGACATCAGGGCTTCATATAGTGTGGGGATGTGAGGGCTTGGAATATGCGCGCACCCGTGTGCAAAACATGAAGCGTGGGCTCTTTTTGCCTTCTTGTGGTATCATATCCGCGGCATTAAGTGGTAAATGAGGGTCTTATTGCCAGATTCAGTGATCATCCTGTTATGAACTAGTTTCTAGAAACAGAATTGAAAGGACACCTAAATGAGTATATGTTTTTTGAAGAAACTGAAATATTGTAGAAATGATGTGTATACTGTGGCACAGTGAGCTACTATGTGGATATTTATGACCTTGGTAACTTCTCAGTTTCTATGGTCGAAGGTATGTGCAGAAAGGGCCGATAGAATTGATGCCTGATGAGAAGAGGACTTCAATATTAATACTTTTTTGGATTGCCTGGATTAGGGGATGATAAAGAGAGGTGAGCCATGGTGTGATGCCAGGTTGTGCTCTAAATTGGCTTGAATCGTTATGCTCATGAGGGATATGAGGTTAATATGGCTTGTTTTATTGATTGCGTGGAAAGGAACAAGATACCGCGTTTGAAATTGATTGTGCTGTTTGTATGCCTAACAAGCATTGAATTTATAGAGGAGATATATGAGGTAAGAGTTCTTGTGGCGGAGCTGTTTCTGTGTGTAAGATTGAAGTCATGATCAACTGTTTTCATTGAATTGAAAATGAGAATACTCCCTTTGGTTTCTTACTCAGGTTACAATAGCTGATAAGGAATGTTAAGCATACAATTGGTGGTTGAAGATAAGACTTCCCGCAATATTGAGTGCTGGTAAGTTGTTATCTGTTTTATTCTTGAGGAAGGTGTTACTGGAAAAACCCGGTTGGTGCTGAGCAAGTTTTTACCTGAATAAATGCTTTCAACAGCGAGTCTCCTTCTGAGTGCATCTCTAACTGGGGACAGTTTGGAGCTTTGACATTTCGCGGCAGTCCCGCCGCGTTGAGATGCACCACCCCGTGAGGACTGGGGGCCACGCACTTGACATACAGACAAGCGCGTATGTGGAGAGGGGGACTAAGGATATATGACTGAGCAGCACACCGAGGTCCATCTAGGACCTTCATTTGGACACTGTGATATTCAATGTGCATCCATTCAGGATTCTAAATTAAGGACACATACTACATAGTCCATAAGACTGTGTGCCTTACTCATTTGAAGAGCCCATTGGAGGGCATTTAACAAGTGGGTGTGTCCTAGCGCAAGGTAATGCCGAGCCTCTGAGGAAAGAGCGAAGGGCTCTGAAACGCGTCAGGCTGCAGACGGCATCCTGCTGTGTTCAAGATTGGCGTGCTGAGCAAGTTTTTACCTGAATAAATGCTTTCAACTGCGAGTCTCTTTCTGAGTGCATCTCTAACTGGGGACAGTTTGGAGCTTTGACATTTCGCGGCAGTCCCGCCGCGTTGAGATGCACCACCCCGTGAGGACTGGGGGCCACGCGCTTGACATACAGACAAGCACGTATGTGGAGAGGAGGACTAAAGATATATGACTGAGCAGCACACCGAGGTCCATCTAGGACCTTCATTTGGACACTGTGATATTCAATGTGCATCCATTCAGGATTCTAAATTAAGGACACATACTACATAGTCCATAAGACTGTGCGCCTTACTCATTCGAAGAGCCCATTGGAGGGCATTTAACCAGTGGGTGTGTCCTAGCGCAAGGTAATGCCGAGCCTCTGAGGAAAGAGCGAAGGGCTCTGAAACGCGTCATGCTGCAGACGGCATCCTGCTGTGTTCAAGATTGGCGTGCTGAGCAAGTTTTTACCTGAATAAATGCTTTCAACAGCGAGTCTCCTTCTGAGTGCATCTCTAACTGGGGACAGTTTGGAGCTTTGATATATATATATAAAAATCCCTGGGGCTATTGCCCCATCTGCATCCTAGAGAGGCAGAAAGTCTTTTTCCTTCTTTGGTGGGGTAGGGTGGGGGCTTTGGCATGTCTATTCTGGGCAGTACCCACCCCTGGCGTATAAAAAAAAATACCTGGCGTCTAGGGTGCTTTCTGACCCCCCCCCTCAGGGGGGGGGCAGAAAGGCTCTCTGGGAAAATTAAATGGGGGAAGCAAAGGCCCTCCCTCAACGGGGTGTTCACCCCTTCCTGGAGGCTATTGGGTTGATCCCTGCTTGGGGATCACCCTCCTGGGGCAATCCCCAAGCAGGGAAACACTAGGGAAGGGTAACATTGGAAAGGGGAGATTCCCCCCCTTCCAACAATACCCTCCCATCTGTTTCGGAGCTCGGGGGCTGAAATAGCCCTACAAGCCCCGAAACTGAGAAACTGAAACTAAGTTTCAGTTTCAGTTTCATTGCAATGACAATAGTGCGCCATGCGCATGATCGTCATTGCAAGGAAAGTACTAAACAGGCCTGAGGAGGTTTGGGAAGCTCACCCCAAACTCCCCAGGCAAAAAAAGGGAAATTCCTCTTCTGTCTACAGTAGAGGGATTTTCTGAGCATGTGCTCATGACGAAATGGTTCCGACATGAGCACAGGAGCACTGGTGCTCCTGATGGAACCATTCCGTCATGAACACCTAAAGTGTTAACTGAAAAATGCAAAAATCTATGCAGAATAACTAGCATAGAATAAATGACAATTTTTTAGTGGGTGGTCTTACCTAGATGTTGCAAGCATACAAGTGAAGTAACATAATGTAATGACTTAAGTTAACCTATCTGTTGATGCCATATTAACAGAATTATATGCTAACATTGAAAGGCCTATTTTTCACGATTGAGATGTTATTTTGCACAAAATGTTTTTTTTTCCACTGCAGAAGCTGTAACTTTGCAGAAGCCTGCTTTTAAATAGTGAATATGCATTTGTTTTGTATTATACAACTGGTAGTGAGGTTCTCGCAGAGAGAAGAGGAGACAACATGAAGGATGATTCCTGGGAAGAATTGTCTGAACCGCAAAATGTGGATGAAGTACTTTTCAAGGACTTATTTCTGTGTCCTATTGTAAAGACGTGAGCAACTGGGGAGTCACCTACTCCCTGGAGTTTACTGAAATCCCACTGGATGCTGTGAATGGAGAATGTGATACCTGTTGCGATTCTTATTTCACTGTATTTATTTTAGTGTGTGTTCCTAAAGTAGGTTGTCGCATACTGGAGGTCCTTCGCTTGGTTTCTTGAGACCGTATCTCTGTTCATGAGTGATTACTTTTTGAGCACATTTCCATTTACTATATGTCTGCTGATTTATAGCTGAGAATAATTTCCAGCTTTACAATTCTCTTTATTTGAAGTACAAAGGCTATGTGCATTTTATTATTTCATCAGAACTCTTTCTTGGGTTTCTGAACTGACACATTATTCATTCTTAATTTAATTTAGATTAGGAAATTTCCTTTATGCAACATGCTTGCTGCATTGTTACTATTTTAGCAATAATTTTTACGAATGTTTTATCTTATTTTGAAATACTGACGATTGGAATTCAATAAATCCCTTTAAATTGCACAAGAATTGCAGATACTGAAGGGTTGATAGAAATGATTGCTCCATTTAAACTCATTCCATCAAGGAACAAAGATCCAAACGACCAGTGGGGGGGGGGGGGGGGGGTTATATAATGATTACACTCGGAGATTAAGATATAAAACCCTGCACCATCACATGTATGCTTGACAAGTGTGGGTAATGCTTTTCTATCACTGGTGAACAGTTGGGCAGTGCTGCAAGATCCCAGATTTAGTGCAGATATTGAAGAAGAGATGCCGGCTCTTGCAGGTGAATTCACTAAAAGACCATTAGGTCAAGAAGAGGAAGAATTAATACAACAACATGATGAAAGAAAATACCAGGAGACGAAAACTGCCATAAACTACGATATTGTAGATGGTGGTGCTGAGAAAGTCTGTCCATCCATCTAAGCTAACCTTGACACTGTGACAGATGACCAGAGCACAGAAATTCATGTGTACTGGTAAAACCAATTATTGGAACACACCACTTGGCCGTACTCTTCCATGGCCTGATAACTAGCTTGCCGGAGTGTCACTTTAGACCTGCTGTCCATGTCATGAGCAAGTGGTGTGTGTATTTGTGTGTGTGTTTGCTGAAAATAAGGATATGTGCATTGAATAATCTTAAAATCTTCCATATCCTTCATTTCACCGATGTGTGCCAATACACAAACTGAACAAGTAAATGTGTGTATATCCGTCCAAGTATCAAGTGACTGGTACACCCTCACCTAATGTCAATGCCACATACCAGCATGTCCTGCATCCAATCCTAACCCCAAGTATGTGAAAAGGAGTCATGATCATGCGATATGCATAACAGTGCATTTCAATCACTCTGTGTCTACTGTCTATGATGTTACCTCTCCTTAAATATTGTCAGGGGATGTTAAATGGACAGAATGGGAGCTTGTGGTTGTAAACTCACACATGCAACAGCAAAGCAAAGAGCTGGAGTTTGTGATCAAGGACTTGTGGCATGAGAATGTTGATTCCAATATTGATTATGTAACTGATGGAGTCTGAACAATACTAACACATATCGATCATGTCAGTATGCCATCGGTTCTACTAGGTGGATTGCCTGAAGCTTGCCAGTATCACATCCAGGAACTGTATTCCCTACTGTGCCACGTATTTACACCTCAACCAACACTGCCATTGCTTTTCGTATGGTGAAACCATGTCTGAATGGGTGTGTGTAAGACCAATAGTTTGAAAGGCAAAGATTCAGATGAGGTGCAGCTCAATACAAGAGTTCATAATATAGAAATGATTAATATGCATGTCATGAGTGGATTAAAAGAAGTTGAGAAGGACGGCCTATATAACTGAGAGCATCTGTCATAGATAGAGGACTACCTAGCTCTCTGTTCAGCAATTTCATTGACTTGTAATGAGCCTTTTTTGTCACATAACACCATAGATACTTTGGGCCACATCACCTGGGCTCTGCTATTAAGTGAACTGAAAAAACAAAGGTTAAAGTGACTTTATAGTTAAGTGAAAATGTCAGTTTAAATCTAACATTTTAAACTCAAACATCCACTGAAATTGCTGATGGGTAGAGCACGAGTTATAGTTTGTTTGTTACTAAAGCTGGTGAACTTTAAGTGGTTTTTTCATAGTTTAAAACATTACATTGTAACTAACATTTTCACCTAACTATAACTTCACTTTAATCTTTGCTTGTTTCAGTGAAAAACAATTATATATATATATATATATATATATATATATATATATATATATATATATATATATATATATATATATATATATATATATATATATATATACAAACACATATATATACATAAATATATATATATATATCCCAGAAGAACCAGATCGGGAGGCCGCTTCTTCTCCTTCCTCGCTGCCAAAGCTTGGAACTCCCTTCCGCTCCACCTCAGGCAGACAACATCGCTTCCCATCTTCGCAATAAACATCAAAACCTGGCTCTTCAACGGACCCCCTCCTTGATGGACTGGAACCTGCCTTCCCCCACCCCCAGCGCCTTGAGACCCTTACAAGTGAGTAATCACGCTTAACAAACGCCTGATTAATTGATTATATACATATATAGATATATATATATAAAATAGGATATTATAGTTATGCACTAGTTCCATATGAAAAGCATTTTTTGTTTTGCTAATAACTTTGGCGTCATTAGAAAAATCTTCATCAAATGTTCACAACTAGTACGCATCTAAGTTCAGCTGCTGTGTGAAACATTTTGGGGTGATTCGCCAAGTAGGGGCTCAGGAAAATGGAGATCCAAAAACGTGTTTTCCCCATGCAATTTCCCAAAAGGATTTTGATCACGACTACACCCTAAACCACTGAACGGAATGACACCAAATTTAGCAGAAAGCTAGCTCTCAGTACAGAAATAGCAATTTTTAGGTCGAGCCTGGGCAGCGCATTCGCTGCTGCGAGGCATGCAGTAGTATGGCTTTGAATCTCTGCCCACTCTCTGCCCATATTTTTAATTGGCATGTGTCATAGTCCTTCATAAACAATGGCTTCCGAGTCGTTATTAGGCTTGGTACCGCCTTGTCTGCATTTGTTACCTCCCATAACGACTGGACCTTTTACTAGTGTTGTTACATGGTCTGCTTTATAAGTCAGTGAGCACTATTTTATTGAATGCTATTCCCCTATTCCACCCACTACCTCACAGCACGCCGCATGCTTTTATTTAAATTTTTACTATTGGCGGTCCGCTTTAACTATAGTGGCCGCGTTTTTCAATTTATTTATTTTGGGAGCGCATTCTGTATTTAGCAGCTGCGCTTATTTGTATATTTTGTTTACTGGTGCCCTTGTGGCACTTTCACATTCATAGAGGCTGTGCCCCTTTCTTTACACAAATCGCGTCTAAAGAAAGGTACACAGCCGACATTAAAGTGAAAGCGCAGCATTAGCACTTTTACCCCCCCAAAATTCAGTTTGTGAACTTGACAAACAGATGCCTTTTTTTTGTTAAAGCCCCCATGCCGCAGTTTCATTTTAATGTCGGATCAGCCTCCTTTCTTTAGATGCGGCTTGTCTAAAACAAGGAGCGCGGCCTTCATGAATGTGAAGTCGCCGCATGGGTGTTAGTAAAAAAGTGAATATTTGCAATGCAATAGGTCTTGCATTTGTGAGAGTTTAAGCTATTGTTTTGCCAATAGCTTAAACTCTCGTTAATGCGAGACCTATTGCATTGCAAATGCTTGTTGTCATTTGATGTACATCCCTTAAGTAGTTTTGGAGTTATTTAAGAAAGAAGAAGTATAGATATCTAGGGACGCAAATCCTTTGCTGATCCAAAAGATCTCATGCTGAAATATCATTAGCTGTGAACACTTCAACCAGTAAGTTTTGGCAGCCATCTTGGGACTCAGACTCTGCCAAGTCCCAAGGAAAAAGTTAAGACATAAACAGAAGGGGTCAGAGTAGGAATGCCCTGACTCCTAGGCCTTGTGATGGTGTCCCTGTGGGACCCTGTCGGGGATAAAGAAACATTATTTGCTGCGAAAATCATGGCAGATGTGTGAATCTCAGCAAAAATTTAAAAATAAACGCTGTCTCCAGTGCTTGTTTAAATTTCAGCCCCCCAGGTGGGCGAGATCCCAGGGTCAAACAAAAAAAAGTATATTGGGAGGGTTGCGCATAGAGGCTGTTTATAGACTGAGGACTGCAACCTCCCAGGGGCAAGGCCTATGTTTGCAAGGGGTTGGGGCTGTTTCGGACCCTCATTTCAGGCCCTTTACGACCCGGGGGACCACCATCTCCCCTGGACCAGGCTGATTATTGCAAGGGGGAGGGGCAGAGCTGGCAGGGACTATGGAGGCATTCAGGCCTTCCCCACAGCTCCCAACAGTGCACATTGGTTGCCCTGGATGGGGCCAGGGCACCTATCATGAGGTGGCAGGGGATGGGATCTCTGGGGCCAAAATCAGCCTCGGGAGGGGGGTTGTGTGGCCCCATCCCCTTGAACTAATTGGCTGGCACCCATGATATGGGGTACCCGGGGCCAAAAATCAGCCCAGGGAGGGTGGCCACGCAGCCACCCTCCCCTTGTACTAATTGGCCAAGCCATGGGCGATGGAGTCACCAGGGTCAAAATCGGCCTGCGGAGTGGTGCCAGGAGGCACCCCTCCCATTTTTGCCTCACGGAGAGGGGTTGGATGCCCATCTCCCGGGTTGCCTGCAAATGGGGGGTTGGCACCTGAGGGGAGGTGGCTAGAGGGCTTAGTCGCAGGGGAGGCCCTGCAGCTGAGCAAACAGCGTGCATGGCCAAAAGTTGTTAATGGAGCAGGGTTGGTGCCTGCAGGGTTTGGCCTTCAGCCAGGCCTGGGCCAACTGGGCCACACACTGGCACTGGTTTGGGTGCCTTAGGGGAGTTGGCCACAGGGGATGGCTGCAGGCATGAGGCAGGGTTGGGTGCCTACGAGGTGTTGGCCATAGGCCAGGTTCTGCAGCCAATGCCTGTTGCTCATATCAAAAAGCCAACTCCTGCCGTGCACAGCCAAAGGCCATGCATGGCATGTAGTTCAGGGACCTACGGGGGTTGACTGCATACCCTGTGGCCAACCCCTGCTACACACAGCCATAGGGCATGTGTGGCGGGGTTGGATTAACATAAGGTAATTCAATATTACCTAAAATTACAAAAAACTAGCAACTCACCGAGAGAAACAAAGATTACAGGGATGTTATAGATAGGAAATAAAATGTAAAAAAACCTTAGAAATTCACTTAAAAAGCAAAGGTTATATGGACTTTATAGTTAGGTTCATATTTTACATGCACAAAACCATAGAAATTCAAAAGTTATAGTTATACATTTTTCAAGAAACTAAAATTTGTGCCCTAAGGTAACTATGACTCTCGCACTCATCATTCACTACTACTTACCCCCCATTTTGCATCAGTAATAACATCCTCTGTGACATCATTCATAATTTTACCTTAAAATTTGCAATAAAATTATTTCATTTACCATGTCATGAGTGATGTAATATGTGAGGTCCTAAGCAGTGCATTGTGGGAGTGGGAGTTATAGTTCAGGTAACTATACCTGCTGAATTTCTCTGGTTTTGCATGAGAGAAACCTGAGCATAACTATAATGTCTCTAACTTTTGTTTTTTCAGTGAATTTCTAAGGTTTTTTTATTCCATTTTCAATCTATCGTCTTTGTAACCTTTAGTTTTTTGGTGAATTTCTAAGGTTTTTTAAATGCTTATTCCTAACTATAACATTCCTGTAACCTTTGATTTTTTTCAGTGGTTTTCCATCGTTTTTTAACTAGTAGTTGAGTGTTGGAGAAAGAGGGCTGGGCCTCTGACCAGCTCTCAGGAATTCCGCTGTGTAGGTCTTACAGGAGGTACCAGGAGGGATTCTTGGCCCCCAAGGTCCCTCAGGAGTGAAGTGGGCTTCATCCCCCAACCAGTAGTGCACCACAAACCTTGTTTGCTGAGTGGTAGGGAAAGAGGGTGTGGCCTCCGAAGACCTCTTAGCAATCTCACTGTGTGGTACTTATTGAAGATAATAGGAGGGGCTGTTAGCCCACAAGGATGTCTTAGGGTGAGAACTACCCCTCCTATTACCTCCAGGAAGCCACGCCCCCTTTCTCCACCATTCTGCAAATGTGCCTCCTGAACACTACTAGTAGGAGGAAAAAGTCTCTTGGGCTATTGAGGGTCCTTGGGGGCCAGCTCACCCTTCTGTTACCTCCAGCAAGCCCCACAAATTAGGTTTGCTGTGAGGTGTTTGGTGGCCATGCCCCCTTTCTTCACCACACTGCAAATGTGCCTCTTAGGGTAGTACTAGTTGAGGATGAAGCCCCCTTTGTTCTTTGGGGTATTTGGGGGCCAACTAGCCCTCCTGTTACCTCCAGTAAGACCCACACTGGTAGATTGCTGAGAGGTCATCAGAGGCCACGTCCCCTAGCAAAAATCAAAATAGGAGAAGGGGGCAGAGTACAAATACCCAAACTCCTTAGCCATGGTCCGGGGTTCCAGAGGGACCCCAGAGGGACCCTGGCAGGGCAAAAAAACAGCATTTATTTTAAATTCACAGCAAAATCTGTGAATATTTGCAAATATCGTGCTGAATTAAAAAAATAATAATCTGGTGGGCCAGGTTCCGGGGGCATTACAATATTTATTAAAAATGGAGGGGGGCACACGTGGCCTTCTTCCAAGGGCATATTTATGACCCGGGGACCACCACCTCCTATGGGCTACATACAAATATATAACAGGCAGCACTGACCCCCGCTGGGACCCGGGGACTACCACCTCCCTGGGGCTTTTTTTTTTAATAAAAGAGAGAGGCTGCACAAACCCCCTCCCAAGGGTATTGGAAGGCCCAGAGACTACTACCTCCCTATGGCTAAATTAAAGAATATAGAGGGGATCCGAAGGATCCCCGGCCCCGGGGACCACTACCTCACAGGGGCAAATGTAAAAATAAAACATGGAGTGGGTCTGAGCGGCCCCCCTCCTGGGCCATACACTGCCCCTGGGACCACCACCTCCCCTCACCTGTGCAGAACAAAGTAGGAGGGCCACGTGGCCACACTCCTGGAGCTAATAATGGCCCTGGGGACCTCCACCCCCAAGGCCGTCTTCCGCTAAGTTCTGGGTTGCCCACTCCCGGGACATACCTGTTTGCTTTTGCTTGGCGTGTGCTGTAACAGCTCCCATCTAGCAAAAGCAAACACTACACTTCCACCAAGTGGGAGCTGTCAAAATGCTCATGCTTGCCGGAAGCAGAGTTTCCATCTCTTTCCCTGCCCACGGACATCGTACACAGAGAGCTGCTTCCTATGTGCTGGCTCTCTCAGAAGGCGGAGACCGGGCTGGGACAATGGGGGGCCTCTGGTCCCATAGCACACTGGGTGCCCTGAGTGGGACCAGGACACCCAGGGACACATGGGGCCTTGGGAGGGAGGCCAGGCAGCCCCCGCCCCATTACATTTCAGCCGGGCCCTGTTGAATGGGTTTTAGCCTGGGGAAGAGAGACACGCAGCCCCTCTCCCCATTTGGTTGAGGCCAGACCCTGAGTGATGGTGTCCCTGGACTGCTTTGACCCTGATGCTCATTTTCACAAAAATTAAGCCTCAATGAGAGGCACTTTCAAATAGAAACATAGTAGATGCCCCTGATGAAGCTCCACTTCTGTAAAGGACAAATCATCCTAACTCCTGAGTTTGACAAAGGCAAAGCAAGTGTGTTTTCTTGATAGTTACATAATCAAAAATTATCTGAAATGCTTCAAAGTGGTTAATGCATCGTTGATCTATTAGAGCGCCTCAATGAGAGGCACTCAATGAGAGGCACTTTCAAATAGAAACATAGTAGATGCCCCTGATGAAGCTCCACTTCTGTAAAGGACAAATCATCCTAACTCCTGAGTTTGACAAAGGCAAAGCAAGTGTGTTTTCTTGATAGTTACATAATCAAAAATTATCTGAAATGCTTCAAAGTGGTTAATGCATCGTTGATCTATTAGAGCGCAATCTGTATGTGACTGTGATGAGTGGGTTCTTTGTTGTCTTGTCCTGGTGAGAGCAGAGTCCTTTAAATTAGTACGATTATGGAAATGTGCAAATCACTTGAAAGCTTTCCCAATTGGTCCTGTCCACCTTGGTAGTATGCATAGGTCTTCCTGCCTTTTGCCTGGGTGATGGACAGCTTAACAAGCACCACCCCAGTTCGATTCCCTCAGATTTGGGCAAGGAGTTCTTGATGCCAAGGAATATAAGGGCATCACCACCAAAAAAAGAATCACTTACTTCATATAGTTAGGAGCAAGGAATCTTGTTTGGAGGAGATTTACTTCTTTGTAGTCTTGTCGTCTTTGTGATAGGAGGATTCTTGTTATCACATATTTCTTGATGAAGGTGCACCAGGAACAATCACATTGCCTAAACACGCACAAGGTCACTGGTGAAATGTTCTGGTGTTCCATTATGCAGCAGTAGTGTATAGTGTATACTGGGCATTTACCTAAGGAGGGAGCACATAGAAATTAATGAGTAGAAAGAACACCACTTGAGTAGACATTTTGTGCAAAACTGTGGACTCTTGTTGGGTAAAAGGGCAGATGTGGTTCCTTTGTGGCTTAGTCACTCACACAGCTACTGACACAGACACACCTACACAGTCACTAAGATACCCATTCACACACTCAGGCACTCACACACCCACTGACAGACCCATTCAGACACTCACAGATTTACTACGATACTCACCCAGACACTCATGCATCCACTCACGGACCCATACAGCAACTCACACAGCCGGTCACAGATCCATTCAGACACTCATGCACCCACTCACAGACCCACTCAGACACATGTACCCACTCACAGACCCGCTCAGACACTAATGCACCCACTCACAGACTATAAAGCCACTCATTCTGCCACACACAGACCCACTCAGAGACTCACACACCCACTCAGAAACTAATGAAACGACTCAGAGACCCATTCAGACACTCATGCACTCACTCACAGACTGCCTCACACACTCATGGAAGCACTTGTAAACCCACTCAGACACTCTCATACCTACTCAGACCCACTCAGACACTTACTCAGACACACACAAAGTCCTGGCTCTTCGAGTGAACCTCCACACCGAGATTGATCAGTAGTCCCCCAGAGCATTGAGAGTGCCACACGTGAGTAGCCGCACTCTACAAACTACTAATTGGTTGATTGATTAACCCACTCAGACACTCACTCACACACTCATTCTCAAAGGTTATGTAGCCAATCCCAGACTCATTCAGACACTCGCACACCCACTCACATATCCATTGAGACACTCACACACCCACTGATACTTTCATGCATTCACTCACACACTCATTCTCAAAGGTTACAGTCAGGAAATAAAATGTTAATACCTTAGAAATTCACTTGAAATACCAAAGGCTACAAGGTTGTTATAGTTAGGAAAAAACATTTAAAAAAACAGAAATTCACTGAAAAACCAAAGGTCACAGGGATGTTATAGTTAGGAAATAAAATTTAAAAACCTGAAAAATCCACTAAAAAACCCAAGGTTACAGAGACGCTACAGTTAGTAAATAGATTTTTTTTAAACTTAGAAATTCACTGAAAAAAACCAAAGGTTATTGGGATATTATAGTTAGGCTCAGATTTCACTTGTACAAAAGCAGTTATAGTTAAATGAGCTAACTAGAACTTATGCCCCAACAATGCACTGCCTATGACCTCACATACTACATTACTCATGGCATGGTCATAGACATCACTGACTGTCATGCTTCCCCTCATTACCCCTTGCTAAACATGGATGTTCAGCTTTAAAAGAACTATACATAGATTGCAGAGTGTATATTCAGGGCTTTGAATTATGCACACCCTATAGAAATTTGTTTCCCACTCAAAAAACCCACCCCTGTCCCATGCATCCTGCACACCATGGTGTATTGTGTATGGAACTGTATTATTTGGTATGGCATTGTTGTTGATGTTAATATTGGATTTTGGAGTGTTAATAAGAGTAAACTGCACGTTTTATATAATTGTTATTACTAGTGTGGTCTCAATGTAATGGTACATAACAGAATTCAGAATGCAGTGGAAAAGTCATCGGAACAGTAAAGTTTAGCTTTCATTGCCGAGTAAAACCGCACCCTATTGCTTTCGATACCGAGTCAAACTGTCTTATGTAAAAACGCACGTTGCGTGTTGTGCGTAAAACAACGGCGGTTTTTCATGGGTGTGGCAAGTCTATAAATAGCCACACCCATCTTCTGGAAACCGCTTTGCCTCCTGCTTCTTGAATAGGAATTGACCTGTTTACCTGCTCCTCGACGAGGGATTCCCATCGATCCTGGAAGGTCAGTTTTTCTAACAGCTTCTCTTCTGCCGCTTTTCCGCATCCACGAGGCTGCAAAAGAAAGAAGAATTGAGCTAAGTGAACAGTTTTCTAAGTTTATGTTCCGGCGCCCAACGCAAGAGAGTAAAGAGCAATTGCACAATACTTACCTTAAGAGTTTCCTGGGGCGCTTATCGCTGAAGGTGGACTGAAAGGAAAAGACAACATTTGGTTATTAAGAACATTGTGATTTTTTAAAGGACTTGACAAAGACATTTCTTGCGCATTTGCTTCAAAAGCTTTAAGAACAATTATAGAGAATTTGTTTTGTATTTGTATATATTATTTCTTTCATTTCAATACAGGTCATGGAGAATAAAAGGGTTGGACATAATAGAGAGCACACTAACCATTTGCTAAAAGACCAACCACTCAACTTGAAAAAGACAAAACGTATCTTCACAACGACTACAAAGACGCAACATTTATCACTTCTAGAACGCAGGTCGACAACTAGGAGAGCTAGCGTCCCTGATCCGGCCCTCCTCCCTGAATCCCAACTGAATAGCCTAGTGTCTATAGAGCAACACAGGTTGTAAGTTAGGGTACTGGGAAGTTGGTCCATAACGTCTCTGCGAAATCAACAGACAAGCAAGAAACAGGTAAGATTACTTGTGACTCTGACACTGACCATG
This sequence comes from Triturus cristatus, assembly GCF_964204655.1. Taxonomy (NCBI): domain Eukaryota; kingdom Metazoa; phylum Chordata; class Amphibia; order Caudata; family Salamandridae; genus Triturus; species Triturus cristatus. The sequence continues at coordinate 156,154,523 of NC_140580.1, forward strand.
TGTGTGTATGTGTGTATATATATATATATATATATATATTCACTTAAAAAACCATAGGTTTCACACATGTTATAGTTAGCTGTACATTTCACTCGTAAAAAACCAATGAAATTCCACGTTATAGTTAGATCAGGTAACTATAACTTGCGCGCCCACAATAAACTGCTGATGACGTCACATAGTACATCACTCATGACATGGTCAGTGACATCACTCATGACATCAATGATGACATCTGAAATTACACATTGTGGATTGCGGTCGCACAAGTTATAGTTACCTGATCTAACTATAACGTGGAATTTCATTGGTTTTTTACGAGTGAAATGTACAGCTAACTATAACATGTGTGAAACCTATGGTTTTTTAAGTGAATTTGCAAGGTTTTGTAAATGATAATTTCTAACTATAACGTGTGTGAAACCTAGGGTTTTTTCAGTGAATTTGTACGTTTTTTTAAATGCTAAGTTATGTATTTATTTTTTATTTTTTTTTCTGGTTTTTCACTATGCACACACCCTGCGCGCACGGTGCGCTTCCCGCAACGTGCGCGTGCTGTGGGCGCACGGTGCGCTTCGCGCACCGAGCGCCCACGTTGCGCAGTCCATGCCATGCACGCATCGCATTTTTTTACGCAGTAACATTTGTTTTTTTCTCCCTTGTGGGTCCTTTAATTTATTTAATAAATGTGATTGTTACTTCTTTATTTATTTTTTTTTGCCGTGCGCGTACGGTAAGCTTACCGTACGCGTACCCCGCGATTTTTTTTTAAAATTATTACATTTATTTTTCGTACTTTTGGGTCCTTCTTGGACCCTGTGACAAACACTAGGGGGTCTGCAACTCTCTTCGTTGCCCCCGTTTCACGTTCCCCACCTTTGTTTCTCAGTGCGAGAGAAAGAAAATGGCGGCCGACACTTCCTGATTTCGACCGATTCGAATGTTTACAGTCAAGTAACCATCAATCAGAATTGAGCTCGCGCACGGCACCGTATGCGTACGGTAAGCTTACGGTAAGCGCACGGAGCGCGCTTACAGATATATATATTGATTTAAATGCTATTTTCTCAGGACCTACTGAACAGATTTACACCAGACCTACAAAAGGCACATCCTTGACCTGAGGACTACCTCTCTGCCAAATTTCAAGTAATTCTGTTCAGCCGTTCGGGCTGTAGCTGTCTCTAAAGGTCCTATGGAAAAATGCATGGGGAAAACGCGTTTTGGGACCCCCCTTTTTTCTCAGCCCCCGCTTGACGAATCCCCCCGAGACTTTCAGGGTAGGAGCGGAGCGTAGCGCCCCATTAGTTTTGAAAATTTCACGAGGATTCGTCGACCGGCGCCAAAGTTATTCCAAATAAAATGTTGCGGATTTCCTATGGAAACACGGTCCTAACTATAACTATCTACTGGCGACCGCCAGTAGATAATATATATATATATATATATATATATATTCCTCGAAACAAAGCTCCTTCCAGTATCACGGGGACCCATGAGAAGTGGTGCACACGCCGGCAGAGTGTACTGGCAATAATATCCAACAAAGTCAAAGTTAAGTGCGCTGTCAGGACAATCGAGATCTGAAACAGAGTAAACTTGAAAAAAGCGTTTAATTACACGACGCGTGTCGACTACAGCCGTAGTCTTGGTCACATGTAGAAGTGCAAAAAACACATGATTGGCTTATATAACATCACATGGAACAAATACACAGGAAGTGGTGTATCAAGCAACAGTGGCAGCCATGATGGAAAAGTAAAACATCTATTACAATTCATCTAAACAGAGCTGGACATATATGTGACTGCTATGATAATGCGCTTGAGTAATTAAATGCTTTTTGCAAGTTTACTCCTTTTTCGGATCTCGATTGTCCTGAGAGCGCACTTAATTTCTATCTATCTATCTATCTATCTATCTATCTATCTATCTATCTATCTATCTATCTATCTATCTATCTATCTATCTATCTATCTATCTATCTATCTATCTATCTATCTATCTATCTATCTATCTATCTATCTATCTATCTATCTATCTATCTATCTATCTATCCAAATCCAGTTGCTTGTGTTAAGACCACGGACCCGTGGAGAGTGGTGCATTCACCGGGAGAGGACCCGGTAAATTAGTTTCCAAAATTCGTATCGCCAAGCGAAATAGATGCACTCTCAGGAAACAACGGAATAAGTATATCAGGAAGGTTTATTAGCTTCCACACTACGCGTTTCGGCAGTTACTTGTGAGCAAGACGTAACTGCAGAAAAGCGTACTTGTTGTTTCCTGAGAGTGCATCTATTTTGCTTGGCGATATACAAATTTTTGGAAAAAAATAAAAAAAATAAAAAATATATATATATATATATATATATATATATATATCCAACAACGAAGGTGCCTGCTATGGAAGAGCCCACAACCGGTGAGTATTAGAGCTGAAAATTCTTTATTGAAGGCACTGCATGCAGAGAAAAACTCGATGACATCAAAGGAGTAAAGTCTTGCTTCCCGACGCGTTTCGTGCTCAACAGCACTTAGTCATGGGCTGCATGCTCAAAGTTCGGAAACGCGGCAAAGCGCAATTTAAAGGCATCAGCATTGACAAAAATCCCGCCTCAGTGGGCGTGGCCACCGTCAGTGGCATCTTGGATCTTGTAGTCTGTGCTTAGTTTTACCCCAGTGGGCTGCATGCCGCTTTCCAAACTAATGAAGTTTAATGGATCCCAAGTGGGTTATGTACATCAGTCCTCGCTGCTGCAACGGAATGATCCTTCAGTGAACAGCCACCAGCTTCCTTTCGCCGGAGGGTCGAGTGATACTCCAGCAGGTCTGTAGCACAGCAGGGCTCTTCCGCGGTCCAGGCGGAACCGCCATACATCCAACAACGAAGGTGCCTGCTATGGAAGAGCCCACAACCGGTGAGTATTGGAGCTGAAAATTCTTTATTGAAGGCACTGCATGCAGAGAAAAACTTGATGACATCAAAGGAGTAAAGTCTTGCTTCCCGACGCGTTTCGTGCTCAACAGCACTTAGTCATGGGCTGCATGCTCAAAGTTCGGAAATGCGGCAAAGCGCAATTTAAAGGCATCAGCATTGACAAAAATCCCGCCTCAGTGGGCGTGGCCACCGTCAGTGGCATCTTGGATCTTGTAGTCTGTGCTTAGTTTTACCCCAGTGGGCTGCATGCCGCTTTCCAAACTAATGAAGTTTAATGGATCCCAAGTGGGTTATGTACATCAGTCCTCGCTGCTGCAACGGAATGATCCTTCAGTGAACAGCCACCAGCTTCCTTTCGCCGGAGGGTCGAGTGATACTCCAGCAGGTCTGTAGCACAGCAGGGCTCTTCCGCGGTCCAGGCGGAACCGCCATACATCCAACAACGAAGGTGCCTGCTATGGAAGAGCCCACAACCGGTGAGTATTAGAGCTGAAAATTCTTTATTGAAGGCACTGCATGCAGAGAAAAACTCGATGACATCATGCAGCCCATGACTAAGTGCTGTTGAGCACGAAACGCGTCGGGAAGCAAGACTTTACTCCTTTGATGTCATCGAGTTTTTCTCTGCATGCAGTGCCTTCAATAAAGAATTTTCAGCTGAAGAGCCCTGCTGTGCTACAGACCTGCTGGAGTATCACTCGACCCTCCGGCGAAAGGAAGCTGGTGGCTGTTCACTGAAGGATCATTCCGTTGCAGCAGCGAGGACTGATGTACATAACCCACTTGGGATCCATTAAACTTCATTAGTTTGGAAAGCGGCATGCAGCCCACTGGGGTAAAACTAAGCACAGACTACAAGATCCAAGATGCCACTGACGGTGGCCACGCCCACTGAGGCGGGATTTTTGTCAATGCTGATGCCTTTAAATTGCGCTTTGCCGCGTTTCCGAACTTTGAGCATGCAGCCCATGACTAAGTGCTGTTGAGCACGAAACGCGTCGGGAAGCAAGACTTTACTCCTTTGATGTCATCGAGTTTTTCTCTGCATGCAGTGCCTTCAATAAAGAATTTTCAGCTCTAATACTCACCGGTTGTGGGCTCTTCCATAGCAGGCACCTTCGTTGTTGGATGTATGGCGGTTCCGCCTGGACCGCGGAAGAGCCCTGCTGTGCTACAGACCTGCTGGAGTATCACTCGACCCTCCGGCGAAAGGAAGCTGGTGGCTGTTCACTGAAGGATCATTCCGTTGCAGCAGCGAGGACTGATGTACATAACCCACTTGGGATCCATTAAACTTCATTAGTTTGGAAAGCGGCATGCAGCCCACTGGGGTAAAACTAAGCACAGACTACAAGATCCAAGATGCCACTGACGGTGGCCACGCCCACTGAGGCGGGATTTTTGTCAATGCTGATGCCTTTAAATTGCGCTTTGCCGCGTTTCCGAACTTTGAGCATGCAGCCCATGACTAAGTGCTGTTGAGCACGAAACGCGTCGGGAAGCAAGACTTTACTCCTTTGAGGTCATCGAGTTTTTCTCTGCATGCAGTGCCTTCAATAAAGAATTTTCAGCTCTAATACTCACCGGTTGTGGGCTCTTCCATAGCAGGCACCTTCGTTGTTGGATATATATATATATATATATATATATATATATATATATATATATATATATATATATATATATATATATATATATTAATTACTTACTGGCGGTCGCCAGTAGGTAGTTATAGTTAGGACCTATTTTCCATAGGAAATCCGCAACATTCTATTCCCAATAAATCTGCCGCCGGTTGACGAATCGTCGCAAAATTTTCCAAACTTTTGGCCAGCTCCGTTCCACTCCTATCCTAAAAGTTTCGTGGTGATTCGTCAAACGGGGGCCAATAAAAAAGGGGGGTCCCAAAACGTGTTTTCCTGATGCAGCTACAGCCCGAACTGCTGAACGGAATTACACCAAATTTGGCAAAGAGGTAGTCCTCAGTTCAGACTCGTGCCTTTTGCATAAATGGTGTAATCTGTTCAGTAGTTCCTGCGAAAATTAGAGTTAAAAGTACCTATATATCTATGGCCTTGGAGGATCCGCGCACCCTATGCGCACCCTAAGCGCACCCTCTGCGAACCGTGCGCGCACTCTCCCGATCACACGCTGAATGCTAATTGGCTGTCAAGTGTCTGTCAACATTCGAAACCAGGAACTGTTGGCAGCCATTTTGTGCCTCGGTAGAAGCGAGGCTGATTAAGTAAGGGAAATAAGTGTGTGAAAGATGTTAAGGGGGCAGGGTAGAAATACTCTGACCCTCTAGTGTTGCTTAGGGGGTCCCAGAAGGACCCCCCGGGGGCCCCCTTTTTTTTTTTAAACAGCAAAATGCGCGCAGGGTGCGCGGATCTGTCCGGAAAAAACAAACAAATCCGAAGCGCGGGCTTCTGCGCTTCCTTAATAATTAGCCCCCGGGGGGCCAAATCCCGGGGCAAAATCTGTCAAAATTAATGGGGGGCCCAGGGGGGGCCCCCAGCCCTGGGGACCACCACCCTCGGGGCTTTATTGTTTGAGGGAGGGGGGCTGCGTGCCCCCCCTCCTGGAGCCCTCGAGGGCCCTGGGGACCGCCACCCCCCTGGGCCGGCTCCTACAGTGTCCTGGGGTGCCCACCCCCAGGACACTGTTGTTTGCTATGAGAGGATGGGAGTCTCCCGCCCTCCCATAGCAAACTTTGTTTGGATTTTGAAAGAGAGAGCAGGGAAAACTGTTCTCTCTTTCAAAATCCAAACGATATTGCTTTTCCACACGGGAGCTGCATGTCAGCAGCTCCCATGTGGAAAAGCAATGCCAGCTCCCGAAGGACGTGGGGAGCCGGCTGGGACCGTGGGGGCGTTGGGGCTCCCCCCACGCTTCCCAACGTGTTTTAATAAACCCCGGGGGATGGGGTCCCCGGGGATAAATAAAAATTATTGATAGGGGCTATTTTTTTTTTACGGTAAAATTAGGAGTCGCGCATCCTAACGCATTGGGTGCACGATTTCTCTCGCGTAGGGTGTGCAGTTCCTAACGCGTTGGGTGCGCTACTCCAAGGAAAAAAAAATGAAATTTTTTGGAAATAAACATCAAGCTTAAGTGTTTTGTTCTTGAGTGGCTCTAAAAAGAGCCGTTGTGTTCATTGAGAGTTTTTGATACTTATAAGTAAGTACCTATACAGAGTCTGAAGTTGTTGAGGAAGACTCTGTTTCCTTCATCAGTAAAGTGTACTCCATCTCTCCTATACATCTCTTGCATATGAAAGCGCAGATTGTTATTGTAAATGGACCCCATTCTATAGTCTCGGAGAAAAGCAGAAACAGATTTATTCACATTTTTCCCAGCTTTCTCAATCTGTGGACAAAAATGATTGGACCAGTTCAATTTCTGCCTTTGGCATATGTTAGAATACACAAAGGCAGTTTTGGGAAAAAGTGAAATCAATTCTGCAAAGGTGTCCTTCATAAGCATTTCCAGACCTACCCCAGTCAAAGTGCCTACGTCATTGCCACCACAGTGCACTATTATGAGGTCAGGGTGTTGGAGATGCATAAAGGATTTTACCAATGGCATCAATTGGTGCCACTTTAACCCTCTCTGTCCAATCCATTTAATGTCTACATTTGGCGAGCGTCGCGTAACGTGCTTCATACGTATTGCGCATTAGCTTGAAGTCGCGTACCGGTCGCATAGTAATCGCGCACAAAAATACGTACCCAACGCATACCGTATGCGGATCCTACACTACACTTGTAAGATGGCGATTATGTTCCGCGCAGGGATCGAGAAAGGTGCGCATAGGGTGCGCGAATCCCCCAAAATTGTAAAAAAATAAATAAAGTATTAAAAATATGGTTTAAAAAATATAAAATAAATATAAAAAATTGTTTCAATAAATTTACAATTTAAAAACAAAAAATCATTAAAAACAATATTTTTTTAATTTTTAAAAGAATTAATTGAAAAAAAAATTAAAGGAATTGACACACTGAAATATAAAGATTTAGAAATCCTAGGAAAATCATTAAACATCATAGCTTTAGAGATAAGTTATAGATAGGAATTAGCATTTAAAAAACCTTTGAAATTCACTTAAAAACCATAGGGTTCAGGTATGTTATAGTTAGGAATTAGCATTTAAAAAACCTTTCAAATTCACTGAAAAAAACATAGGTTTCATGCACGTTATAGTTAGGAATAAAGAACTTAAAGAACCTTAGAAATTCATTGAAAAAAACATAGGTTTAAGGGGCGTTATAGTTACCTGGACATTTCCCTTGTACAAAACCCTAGAAATTCCCTCGTTATAGTTAGTTCAGCTAACTATAACTCGCGCCCCCGCAATGCACTGCTGATGACGTCACATATTACATCGCTCATGACATGGTCAGTGACATCACTGATGACATCCCCCTGGGCCTCGCCTCTCATTGGGGACCATGGGGGGGTCCCCAATTTCCCCACGGTCCTGCTGGCTCCCAGCCTCCTGCGGGAGCCAGCATTGCTTTTCCACATGGGAGCTGCTAAGATGCAGCTCCCTGTGTGGAAAAGCAATGTGGTTTGGATTCCTCTCGCTTTCAAAACCCAAACCAGAGTTTGGAATGACAGGGCGGGAGCCGCGAGGCCCCCGCCCTGTCATTGCAAACAGCAGTGTCCCAGGGGTGGGCACCCCGGGACACTGCAGGAGCTGGCCCTGGGGGTTGGCAGTCCCCAGGGCCATCACTGGCTCCAGGAGGGGGGCCGTGCAGCCCCCCTCCCAACATTAGCAAAGCCCCGGGGAGGTGGCGGTCCCTGGGGCATGTGGGGGGGCTCGAACCCCCCCACAACCCCACACAGGTAAAGAAAGCCCCGGGAGTGGCGGTCCCCAAGGCTTGGGGGGCCTTGGAGACCCCACACCCATTTAACATACAAGCCCCGGGGGGTGGCAGTCCCCGGTGCTGCGAGGGGGGCTGTGTGCCCACCGCAAATATTTATAGAAAGCCCCAGGGGTGGCGGTCCCCCTGGGCCCCTGCAAATATATTTTTTACATGCCCCCGGCACTTGGCCAACCCGGAGGCTAATTAATAACGGAGCGTGGGAGGCCGCACTTCGTTTTTTTATTTTCACGATTGGATCCACGGATCCTCCGCATCTCGTGATTTTTTTTTTAAATGCATGTTTTGACCCTGGGGGTCCTTGTGGGACCCCCTAAGCAGGCCTAGGGGTTCAGGGTGTTTCTACCCTGCCCCCTTTTCTTGTTTTTCGCGTTTGTTTTACTGATTTCTTGTGCCTCGGTTCTACTGAGGCACAAGATGGCTGCCAACACTTCCTGGTTTGAAGTGTTGACAGCCAATTAGAATGCAGTTCATGATCGGGAGGTTGCGCGGATCCACTGTGCCTCTAAATATCGAAACATTTATTTTTGATTTTCTCAGCAACTACTGAACAGATTTACACCATTTTTAAAAAGGTCGCTTTCTGAGCAAAGCAGTACCTTTTTGCCAAATTTGGGGAAAATCCGTTCAGTAGTTTCGGCTGTAGCCTTGCATACATTTTCCTATGGGAAATTGATTTTTTGACTCTTATTTTTTGAATTTCTCAACAACTACTGAACGGATTCACACCATTTAAAAAAGGTCTCTTTCTGAACCAAGGGCTACCTTTTAGCCGAATTTGGTGTAATTCCGTTCAGCAGTTTGGGCTGTAGTTGTATCTAAAGTTTCCTATGGGAAATTACATAGAGAAAACGCGTTTTGGGATGCCCCCTTTTTTCTCGGCCCCCGCTTGCTGAATCACCTCGAAACTTTCAGGATAGGAGCTGAGCGGAGAGGGCCATATGTTTTGAAGATTTTGCGAAGATTCGTCAACCGGCATCAAAGTTATTGGGAAAACAATAAACACTTTTTGAATAGAAGCACGGTCCTAACTATAACTACCTACTGGCAACCGCCAGTAGGTAATACATTCACTGAAGAAAACCACAGGTTTCAGGGACGTTATAGTTGGGCTGACATTTCACTCTTACAAAAGGGGAGAAATTCAGCTGTTATAGTTAGTTGAGCTAACTATAACTCGCGCCCCTGCAATGCACTGCTGATGCCGTCACATATTACATCACTCATGACATGGTCAGTGACATCACTCATGACATCACTGATGATATCTCAAATGACATCTCTGATGATATCACTGATGACATCATCCATTGACTAAGTGTTTCTAATAAAGTTTAAGAATGTTATATATATATATATATACACAACAAGATGTATTGAAGAATGAGCTCTGAATGGATGATTTAGTGGGTGTGTGACTGACTGTATAAGTGAGTGATTAAATGTGTCTTAGTGAATGCATGGGTGATTGAATAATCTGTGTGACTGTCAGTTGGTGTGTAAGTGACTGCATGGGTTGGTGAGTAGCTACATGAGCATCTATATGGCTTAATGATTGGTTATCTGAGTACCTGTATGGGTGCCTTAGTGTCTGTGTGAGTAGGTGGGGGCTGTGACTCCCTGCATGGATATGTGAGTGGGTGATTTTGTGGGTGTATGGGTTCATGAGTGCGAGGGGCTATATGGGTGAGTGAGTGTGTGTATAGCTTTATTGGTGGGGGATAGAGGTCTCATTGGTATATGTGGGAGTAACTACATATGTGAAAGGCAGTATATGTGAGTGTTGGAGTATATAAGTGACTATATTTGAGTGAGTGATTGTGAGAGTAGCTGTATGGATGAGTGTGTGCTTGTGTCAGTAATTGTATAAGACAGTAAGTATGTGTTAGTATCTGTATGAATTAGTGAGGTGGTGTGTATAACTGTATAGGTGAGTAGATGGCAGTGTGATTGAGTCTGTGGGTGACTGACGTGGTGTGTGAGTATCTCTGTGGGTAAGTGGCAGTATGTGAGTGTCTGTATGGGTGTATGAGTGCATATATCAGTGGCAGTATTGATGAGTGACTGTGTGGTTGAGTGAGTAGATATCTGCAGACCTATGAATCAGTGAGTGGGTATGTACTAACTGGTAGAAACTCAGCCAACGCGTTTCGTTCCACACAGGAACTTCTTCAAGGCTGCAAACAATTGACATGACAACATAGAAAAACATGTATAAAATATGAACAATAAACATATATAACTAAAACATAACGACGTATTCCACAGACAAGAAAACATATATTAAGAAAATTTTCATTATAAGAATGTCACAACCCCAAAGGTCAGAGAAAACATAAGAAACATAAAAATCAGTCTGAAAGAATAAACATATATCAAAAAAATCCAAGACAATATACAAATGACACATCAATCACCAGGCTATAGGTTGCAATATTGCAGTACGCAATAATTTATATGTGTTCAAATCCACATCTAGTCTCAAGAGATCTGACTAGTGGAAAGACTACAAATAATCGGACCTAAGGCAAGATAAATCCGTTGTACCATCCACTAGTACAAAAGATACATTGATGTCCATAAGCACATTTATGAGTTAACAATCAAAACAAACAAAAGAAGTAAAATATAAATTCCAAAAAACAAAAATTAAAATCCCAAGAGAAATTAATTTCAACACTCACCAATTCAAAACTTTATGGCAAAAACGTTGCACCATGCCATGTGTCCGAGTCCCACATGCATGGAAGTTTTCGAAGTAAGAAATCTAATGAGGAAATGTATATAAATGTCATAAAAATATATAAATATTTTAAGACCTATAATATTGGTATTACAATTGATAAAACGCAAAGGTACAGGTCCTACTGTGGAATGGATACTCGAAACTGATAGGTGTCATTAGACGGACCAAATATGGATTCCCAAAACGGTATAATAGAGCCCTCATTCAGACTAAATGTGACTGACACTACATTATCCACCATACCAAAACAGAATACCAGAGGGCGTGGTAATATCAAAGAGGTATAAGAGACAGCAAAATAATATTGATAAAAGTCAAGTTGAATATATCAGTCTTATGAAATCCAGAACTTAATAAAGAGACTGAAAATTAATAAGGGAAGAAAGACTTACCCCCAAATTTATATAAGATGGAATGATGTGTGTCTTAGAGCAAGGTAGTCTTGGGTGGCCAGGGCTACAAGAACGTATTTGACTTGTGCTCCACAATTAAGGCCAAACGTAAGTGGGTTCCAGAAATCTGGAAACAAATAAGAATATATAATGACCATCTGAATGCTGATATGGCGACACATCTAACGAACACCTAAAAGTAACACAAAGCAATAATAATAATGCACATTTCAAAGAAGTCGGAGTAGGCTGTGGCGACAATTGTATGACCTGCACATAAAACTTATTCAAAATGACCAAATTATGAGTCAAGAGGTAAATTAAACCCTTAATATATTAAAAAAAAAAAAATATTAAAAAATATATTTTGAAAGGTCCCCGATATGCTGGTGAATATACCTCAATATATGGAGCACACCTATAAGTCTTAGGGTGCGTAAGTAAATCGAAAGATCATATACGCTTAACACGAACATGTGTAACGTACCGTAAAAAAGCAATGTCCTTAGGATATTAAGCCCCCATGGATCAAATGTAGATAGGGTTGAAAAAACATTTGCTAGTAGGGTCACTAGTTATTCTACATATTAGAAAATTTACCCAACCGTCACAGCGACCTGATTTTACATGATTCACCTAGGGTCGCTAATCATTCATGGCCGTTCAAATATGCAAAGGATCGCATACGATTAGTAAAAACCACATATAGTAACACAAAAATTAAGTGGATAGTCACAATGTATCAAAGACCGAACATATATCTATCAGGAATCACAGCATCTCATTTAGGCAAACAAGTGCGACCGCATTCCCTCGTAAGGTTGGGAAATTTAATAAATAGACTCTCAAAGCAAACACAGCGGATAATTAGGTAAAAAAGTTGGACCAATAGAACATGTAAAAGTAAAGTTCATACTTGGGAAGTCCCACGGTCCCAGACGATCCAAGGCAATGCAAAGTGTAAAGCGACTAATCTGCCGGGATCGCGCTCATAGCATTATCAAGTTTAAGGACGCCGCGCATGACGTTGTATGCGATCACGTGATCCTCGGTATCATAAACAGCGAAAGAGACTGAGAAAAGAGAAAAGCAGTCACCATGATGGAGAGGTATACAACACCCTCATGGTATTAATATCACTAGTTGGAGCGGGGCAATAGAATCTAAAATTGCGTAAAATAACGCATCGGTCACAACATAATCATACTTAAACCTCCATTTCAAAATACAAACGAGAGGTATGTATAAAAGATTTTTTGTATATACAATAAGTCCAACCACATATTGAAGAACGCTGAAATTCTCGTGAAAAAAGGGGGGCGAGCGATCCTCAGTGTCATAGATAAATGCATAAAAAAGAGAGAGACATAGAAAGGGTTTGAAAAGGAAGACCCAAAACTATAAACTCCAGGATCGAAAGCGATTTGAGACCATCATTGAGAAGTTATTTCGAGATGCAGAGGAGCATTAAGGTATAGAAATTGCAGGACCACCCTGCTAAAACATATACCAAGGAAATAACGAATCTATGTATATTAGAAATTGTAATTACACCTCAATTAATGAAGCAATATATATATATATGGCAAATAAACCCTAAAAGTGGCCTAATAGTGAAAGCATGTAACCCAGTACATATTGAAGTAAGAGAAACGCACACTATTTTCAGGAGGGCCCCAAAAAACAATAGAAAAGGATAAGTGGTATCAATATCAAGAAAGACATGAGCAATAATAGAGTTGGGACACTAAATAAGGTCTGATCATTGCGTAGTCTGACCCCGAATGTGTATGATGGTATATAGAAGAGGATAATTCAAAAAAGGTCTAGATGGAAATAACTACATACCCAAACAGGTCAAGATGCAGTGGGTCGGATGGATATGTGATATATATTCTATTGATACAGGAATTGGCCAATCGATAGAGTCTGTTCTTAAAGGAAGAAATGCATCTCAGAATCAGAGTTGTGCCCTAATATGGTGGCCCGTAGACGACAAATCCACTTGGATTCTAACTTCCTAAGTTCCAGGTCCCGATTTGAGCCTCTTTTACCTATGGGAACATGGTCAATACCATGGAACCAGAAACTGTTACTGCCAATGTGTTTGTTGTTATAATGATCAGTGATAGGGTATCTGGTATCCCTATTTATTATGGCTCTTCTATGTTCCTGTATGCGTATTTTTAAACATCTCGTGGTGCTTCCTACATATATGGTGTTGCATTCACATCCCAAGATGTATACCACATGGGTAGTATTGCAGTGGATGAAATGGCTCATATGAAAAGTACGAGGGCTATTGTAGGAAAAAGACTTGGTTTTATTTTTCCCATTTTTGCAAATATTGCAAGAACCACACGTAAAAAAGCCTTTCGGTTTCTTGGATAGCCAATTCTCATTTCCTTGCGGAGTGACAACGTAACTGGGGCACAGTTGTTTTCTTAACGATGTGCCCTTCCTGTATGTGATAGCAGGTCTGTTAGTAATACAATCCTTTAGTCCTGAAATCGAGGAGAGGAGATGCCAATTTTTAAGTAGGGCATTGAAAATGCCACTACTATAGGTTGTATATTGTGTAATAAATCTCATTTTCTTTTTATTTTCATAGTTCCCTTGTTCAATTGGTTTGTCAACTAGTGTGGGATTCCTGTTTATACAAATAATTCGCTCCTCTGCCTTATCCAATATTTTGTGATTGTATCCTCTGTTTTCAAACCTTCTCCTAGTTGCCTTAATATTGGTTCGAAAAGTCTTCTCTGTGCTGCAATTTCTTCTGATGCGAGTCATTTCGCCAAATGGAATATTGTTAATGACTGAGCTGGCATGGGCACTAGAAGCATGCAAAGTAGAATTACAAGCTGTCTCCTTTCTGTATAGTTGACTCTGTATTTCTCCTTCCTCAATAAAAAAGTTTATATCCAAAAAATTGATATTGTCCTTATGGTAGGACATCGTTAATCTGACGTTAAAAACGTTGTCATTCAGATACTCAAAATATTGTTGTAACATCTCTACAGATCCTGACCAAAGGCAAATGATGTCATCGATGTACCTCCGGGTTTGCCCCCTCGTACGCCTGCCTCTTTATGGGGTGGTACGAGAAGGAGCATGCCTGGGCCCGAGGTGCCTCCCCCTGGACCGAATTTATTGTTTTCTGGGGGAGGTACATCGACGACATCATTTGCCTTTGGTCAGGATCTGTAGAGATGTTACAACAACATTTTGAGTATCTGAATGACAACGTTTTTAACGTCAGATTAACGATGTCCTACCATAAGGACAATATCAATTTTTTGGATATAAACTTTTTAATTGAGGAAGGAGAAATACAGAGTCAACTATACAGAAAGGAGACAGCTTGTAATTCTACTTTGCATGCTTCTAGTGCCCATGCCAGCTCAGTCATTAACAATATTCCATTTGGCGAAATGACTCGCATCAGAAGAAATTGCAGCACAGAGAAGACTTTTCGAACCAATATTAAGGCAACTAGGAGAAGGTTTGAAAACAGAGGATACAATCACAAAATATTGGATAAGGCAGAGGAGCAAATTATTTGTATAAACAGGAATTCCACACTAGTTGAAAACCAATTGAACAAGGGAACTATGAAAATAAAAAGAAAATGAGATTTATTACACAATATACAACCTATAGTAGTGGCATTTTCAACGCCCTACGTAAAAATTGGCATCTCCTCTCCTCGATTTCAGGACTAAAGGATTGTATTACTAACAGACCTGCTATCACATACAGGAGGGGCACATCGTTAAGAAAACAACTGTGCCCCAGTTACGTTGTCACTCCGCAAGGAATGAGAATTGGCTATCCAAGAAACCGAAAGGCTTTTTTACGTGTGGTTCTTGCAATATTTGCAAAAATGGGAAAAATAAAACCAAGTCTTTTTCCTACAATAGCCCTCGTACTTTTCATATGAGCCATTTTATCAACTGCAATACTACCCATGTGGTATACATCCTGGGATGTGAATGCAACACTATATATATAGGAAGCACCATGAGATGTTTAAAAATACGCATACAGGAACATAGAAGAGCCATAATAAATAGGGATACCAGATACCCTATCACTGATCATTATAACAACAAACACATTGGCAGTAACAGTTTCTGGTTCCATGGTATTGACCATGTTCCCATAGGTAAAAGAGGCTCAAATCGGGACCTGGAACTTAGGAAGTTAGAATCCAAGTGGATTTGTCGTCTACGGGCCACCATATTAGGGCACAACTCTGATTCTGAGATGCATTTCTTCCTTTAAGAACAGACTCTATCGATTGGCCAATTCCTGTATCAATAGAATATATATCACATATCCATCCGACCCACTGCATCTTGACCTGTTTGGGTATGTAGTTATTTCCATCTAGACCTTTTTTGAATTATCCTCTTCTATATACCATCATACACATTCGGGGTCAGACTACGCAATGATCAGACCTTATTTAGTGTCCCAACTCTATTATTGCTCATGTCTTTCTTGATATTGATACCACTTATCCTTTTCTATTGTTTTTTGGGGCCCTCCTGAAAATAGTGTGCGTTTCTCTTACTTCAATATGTACTGGGTTACATGCTTTCACTATTAGGCCACTTTTAGGGTTTATTTGCCATATATATATATATTGCTTCGTTAATTGAGGTGTAATTACAATTTCTAATATACATAGATTCGTTATTTCCTTGGTATATGTTTTAGCAGGGTGGTCCTGCAATTTCTATACCTTAATGCTCCTCTGCATCTCGAAATAACTTCTCAATGATGGTCTCAAATCGCTTTCGATCCTGGAGTTTATAGTTTTGGGTCTTCCTTTTCAAACCCTTTCTATGTCTCTCTCTTTTTTATGCATTTATCTATGACACTGAGGATCGCTCGCCCCCCTTTTTTCACGAGAATTTCAGCGTTCTTCAATATGTGGTTGGGCTTATTGTATATACAAAAAATCTTTTATACATACCTCTCGTTTGTATTTTGAAATGGAGGTTTAAGTATGATTATGTTGTGACCGATGCGTTATTTTACGCAATTTTAGATTCTATTGCCCCGCTCCAACTAGTGATATTAATACCATGAGGGTGTTGTATACCTCTCCATCATGGCGACTGCTTTTCTCTTTTCTCAGTCTCTTTCGCTGTTTATGATACCGAGGATCACGTGATCGCATACAACGTCATGCGCGGCGTCCTTAAACTTGATAATGCTATGAGCGCGATCCCGGCAGATTAGTCGCTTTACACTTTGCATTGCCTTGGATCGTCTGGGACCGTGGGACTTCCCAAGTATGAACTTTACTTTTACATGTTCTATTGGTCCAACTTTTTTACCTAATTATCCGCTGTGTTTGCTTTGAGAGTCTATTTATTAAATTTCCCAACCTTACGAGGGAATGCGGTCGCACTTGTTTGCCTAAATGAGATGCTGTGATTCCTGATAGATATATGTTCGGTCTTTGATACATTGTGACTATCCACTTAATTATTGTGCTACTATATGTGGTTTTTACTAATCGTATGCGATCCTTTGCATATTTGAACGGCCATGAATGATTAGCGACCCTAAGTGAATCAGGTAAAATCAGGTCGCTGTGACGGTTGGATAAATTTTCTAATATGTAGAATAACTAGTGACCCTACTAGCAAATGTTTTTTCAACCCTATCTACATTTGATCCATGGGGGCTTAATATCCTAAGGACATTGCTTTTTTACGGTACGTTATACATGTTCGTGTTAAGCGTATATGGTCTTTCGATTTACTTACGCACCCTAAGACTTATAGGTGTGCTCCATATATTGAGGTATATTCACCAGCATATCGGGGGCCTTTCAAAATATATTTTTTAATATTTTTTTTTTTTTTTTTCATATATTAAGGGTTTAATTTACCTCTTGACTCATAATTTGGTCATTTTGAATAAGTTTTATGTGCAGGTCATACAATTGTCGCCACAGCCTACTCCGACTTCTTTGAAATGTGCATTATTATTATTGCTTTGTGTTACTTTTAGGTGTTCCTTAGATGTATCGCCATATCAGCATTCAGATGGTCATTATATATTCTTATTTGTTTCCAGATTTCTGGAACCCACTTACGTTTGGCCTTAATTGTGGAGCACAAGTCAAATACGTTCTTGTAGCCCTGGCTACCCAAGACTACCTTGCTCTAAGACACACATCATTCCATCTTATATAAATTTGGGGGTAAGTCTTTCTTCCCTTATTAATTTTCAGTCTCTTTATTAAGTTCTGGATCTCATAAGACTGATATATTCAACTTGACTTTTATCAATATTATTTTGCTGTCTCTTATACCTCTTTGATATTACCACGCCCTCTGGTATTCTGTTTTGGTATGGTGGATAATGTAGTGTCAGTCACATTTAGTCTGAATGAGGGCTCTATTATACCGTTTTGGGAATCCATATTTGGTCCGTCTAATGACACCTATCAGTTTCGAGTATCCATTCCACAGTAGGACCTGTATCTTTGCGTTTTATCAATTGTAATACCAATATTATAGGTCTTAAAATATGTATATATTTTTATTACATTTATATACATTTCCTCATTAGATTTCTTACTTCGAAAACTTCCATGCATGTGGGACTCGGACACATGGCATGGTGCAACTTTTTTGCCATAAAGTTTTGAATTGGTGAGTGTTGAAATTAATTTCTCTTGGGATTTTAATTTTTGTTTTTTGGAATTTATATTTTACTTCTTTTGTTTGTTTTGATTGTTAACTCATAAATGTGCTTATGGACATCAATGTATCTTTTGTACTAGTGGATGGTACAACGGATTTATCTTGCCTTAGGTCCGATTATTTGTAGTCTTTCCACTAGTCAGATCTCTTGAGACTAGATGTGGATTTGAACACATATAAATTATTGCGTACTGCAATATTGCAACCTATAGCCTGGTGATTGATGTGTCATTTGTATATTGTCTTGGATTTTTTTTATATATGTTTATTCTTTCAGACTGGTTTTTATGTTTCTTATGTTTTCTCTGACCTTTGGGGTTGTGACATTCTTATAATGAAAATTTTCTTAATATATGTTTTCTTGTCTGTGGAATACGTCGTTATGTTTTAGTTATATATGTTTATTGTTCATATTTTATACATGTTTTTCTATGTTGTCATGTCAATTGTTTGCAGCCTTGAAGAAGTTCCTGTGTGGAACGAAACGCGTTGGCTGAGTTTCTATAAGAAAATAAAGAGAATATCTCAAGATATCCATTTGATTTGGACTTTTTGACTGGTGCACCTTCCTCCTTTGTTCTTCATATCCTCATCTGATCTTCAGTGGAGTTGCTCTACGACGCACTCCGGAAGCATTGTGCACAGAATTTGAATACCATGAGACTTTGGGATTGCAAGTGCCAAACCAGTAGTCAGTCGTAGTTTTTTCTTGTTTGATAATAATTTGTTGACTGTTGTGCACTCATCCCGTGAATAATATAATATCTATCTATTAACATGTCAAAATTTGATGATGGCAGGGAGGAAATGGCATACAACCTCTTTGGCACAGGGATCTCTAAAGAAAAAACCAGTCCAGAATCTACACAAAAGAATAGTTTAAAAACTTTGTTTATAAGATTGGAACGTTTGAAAAAACAAGAATTAAGCCGGTGGTGGGACGGAGTTACCCTAAAACAGTATATGGAAAATGGCAAGATTCCCAGGGGCTTACGTATTTTAATCTTCCCCACCTTTGAAGACCTAAGTGATGCTCTCCTCAAAGAATGGGAGTGTAATCTGGAGGGAGCATCACAGACCATGATGAGCATCTTGGTCAAACATGCAATGGAAAAAGGGGAAAGACTTCAGGAAGAGATTAGTACAGTTGAAAAGTTAATCAGTGAGATGGAAGAGAAGGATTTAATAGAGAAAAATTATGCCATTCTAAAACAGATCATGGATAATCATCAGATCTACTTGAAAGATAAGAAGCTAAGAAAAATCAAGAGAGACGATAGGGATTATCGTGACGGGAGAATTTATACTTTCCATAAGAAATTTGATAACGTACAAGGGTTGGAGGATAAGAAGAGGAATAAAGAGGACAAAGGAGAAAGTGATATTAGTTCTGTAAGTAACCTATCAGTGTCATCACAGGGAAGTACTGCCTCATCCTCCTTGACAAATGATGTCCCTTTAGGGGAAGGGGCCACTTCTTTTCAGAAAGAACTGGCGAAACTACGCATTTCAAACAGATTACAACAAAAGAGGGAAGAGCAAAAACCAGACGGGGAGGGAGGAGGAAAAAAGGCAAGTTCCAAAACTACAATCGGAAAACCGGAACCTGTAGGCAGAACCAAAAAGACAAATGTCAAGTAGTGCAGAATTGTGATATGTTGGTAGCCGATGCTGATGATGATTGTCACTTGAAAATCGATAATCTTTCTAATAAAACACTTGATGAAGATGAGATGACTGTACTCAGTAAAGGTCTAAATTTTTGCCCAACTCAAAGTGGAGATCTTGTTAATGCACATGTGGATCTTTTTAAGTTTATAAGGATGTTAAAACTTCATGATTTTTTTGCCAACAGACCACCAGAACCACCTAAGGGTATTCGTTGTAGTGAACCAACATCCCATTCAATCGCTGATGTTAGAAATATACAATGCCTCCTCTCTATCTGTGATGATGATGGTTATGACATGTCCACTTTACTTAATGATTTTGACATCAGACAAGACGGTCATATAGAAAGTGGCCTTCGCCCCAAGCCTAAATTCTTGCCCACTTTTGGTTATGATCTCAATATTGACGTTTTCCATAAGAAAATGTCGGATGAGTTATATGCCTTGGAAAAAACGAACAAATATAAACCTAAACCAACCCAGAATATCTCTTGTACTGAAAGATTGGCCCTACAACGTCTAAGGGATGACACTACCATTGTAATACGAGAGGCCGACAAGGGTGGGAATGTGGTCGTGATGAACCGTTCAGACTATATGAACGAAATCAATCGTCAACTTGGCGACACTTTGTGCTATAGATCTATTGCACTGAATCCCATCCCTAATCTTGTCACAATGATCAATGGTAGGCTCGATGAATGGAGAGATATATGTCTTATCTCGGAGGATGAATACAGATACTTGAAAATTCATTGTCCCTCCTACCCCTGCATCTATGTTTTACCAAAAATACATAAGGGGGGCCCTTTCCCCCCTGGTAGACCAATCATCTCGGGGGTGGGATCATGCACAGAGAATCTTTCTAAATTTGTAGATGCCAAATTAAGGAAATTTGTCCTTGATCTTCCTTCATACGTGAAAGACAGTAAGGATATTTTGGTCAAATTTAGGAATTTTCAATGGTCTGATGAACTCTTATTCGTGACCTTTGATGTCATAAGTTTATACACATGTATTGATAAGTACTTTGGCATTATGGCTATGCGCTCATTCTTAGATAGAGATGGCGCTGAACATTATGAATATAATGAAATGATTGTGGAAATGGTGGATATAATTTTAATGAACAATTTCTTCCTACATGATAATAATTGGTACCAACAGATCAAGGGCGTAGCGATGGGTTCCGGGTTTGCCCCCTCGTACGCCTGCCTCTTTATGGGGTGGTACGAGAAGGAGCATGCCTGGGCCCGAGGTGCCTCCCCCTGGACCGAATTTATTGTTTTCTGGGGGAGGTACATCGACGACATCATTTGCCTTTGGTCAGGATCTGTAGAGATGTTACAACAATATTTTGAGTATCTGAATGACAACGTTTTTAACGTCAGATTAACGATGTCCTACCATAAGGACAATATCAATTTTTTGGATATAAACTTTTTTATTGAGGAAGGAGAAATACAGAGTCAACTATACAGAAAGGAGACAGCTTGTAATTCTACTTTGCATGCTTCTAGTGCCCATGCCAGCTCAGTCATTAACAATATTCCATTTGGCGAAATGACTCGCATCAGAAGAAATTGCAGCACAGAGAAGACTTTTCGAACCAATATTAAGGCAACTAGGAGAAGGTTTGAAAACAGAGGATACAATCACAAAATATTGGATAAGGCAGAGGAGCGAATTATTTGTATAAACAGGAATTCCACACTAGTTGACAAACCAATTGAACAAGGGAACTATGAAAATAAAAAGAAAATGAGATTTATTACACAATATACAACCTATAGTAGTGGCATTTTCAATGCCCTACGTAAAAATTGGCATCTCCTCTCCTCGATTTCAGGACTAAAGGATTGTATTACTAACAGACCTGCTATCACATACAGGAGGGGCACATCGTTAAGAAAACAACTGTGCCTCAGTTACGTTGTCACTCCGCAAGGAAATGAGAATTGGCTATCCAAGAAACCGAAAGGCTTTTTTACGTGTGGTTCTTGCAATATTTGCAAAAATTAGAAAAATAAAACCAAGTCTTTTTCCTACAATAGCCCTCGTACTTTTCATATGAGCCATTTCATCAACTGCAATACTACCCATGTGGTATACATCCTGGGATGTGAATGCAACACCATATATGTAGGAAGCACCACGAGATGTTTAAAAATACGCATACAGGAACATAGAAGAGCCATAATAAATAGGGATACCAGATACCCTATCACTGATCATTATAACAACAAACACATTGGCAGTAACAGTTTCTGGTTCCATGGTATTGACCATGTTCCCATAGGTAAAAGAGGCTCAAATCGGGACCTGGAACTTAGGAAGTTAGAATCCAAGTGGATTTGTCGTCTACGGGCCACCATATTAGGGCACAACTCTGATTCTGAGATGCATTTCTTCCTTTAAGAACAGACTCTATCGATTGGCCAATTCCTGTATCAATAGAATATATATCACATATCCATCCGACCCACTGCATCTTGACCTGTTTGGGTATGTAGTTATTTCCATCTAGACCTTTTTTGAATTATCCTCTTCTATATACCATCATACACATTCGGGGTCAGACTACGCAATGATCAGACCTTATTTAGTGTCCCGACTCTATTATTGCTCATGTCTTTCTTGATATTGATACCACTTATCCTTTTCTATTGTTTTTTGGGGCCCTCATGAAAATAGTGTGCGTTTCTCTTACTTCAATATGTACTGGGTTACATGCTTTCACTATTAGGCCACTTTTAGGGTTTATTTGCCATATATATATATATTGCTTCATTAATTGAGGTGTAATTACAATTTCTAATATACATAGATTCGTTATTTCCTTGGTATATGTTTTAGCAGGGTGGTCCTGCAATTTCTATACCTTAATGCTCCTCTGCATCTCGAAATAACTTCTCAATGATGGTCTCAAATCGCTTTCGATCCTGGAGTTTATAGTTTTGGGTCTTCCTTTTCAAACCCTTTCTATGTCTCTCTCTTTTTTATGCATTTATCTATGACACTGAGGATCGCTCGCCCCCCTATTTTCACGAGAATTTCAGCGTTCTTCAATATGTGGTTGGGCTTATTGTATATACAAAAAATCTTTTATACATACCTCTCGTTTGTATTTTGAAATGGAGGTTTAAGTATGATTATGTTGTGACCGATGCGTTATTTTACGCAATTTTAGATTCTATTGCCCCGCTCCAACTAGTGATATTAATTCCATGAGGGTGTTGTATACCTCTCCATCATGGCGACTGCTTTTCTCTTTTCTCAGTCTCTTTCGCTGTTTATGATACCGAGGATCACGTGATCGCATACAACGTCATGCGCGGCGTCCTTAAACTTGATAATGCTATGAGCGCGATCCCGGCAGATTAGTCGCTTTACACTTTGCATTGCCTTGGATCGTCTGGGACCGTGGGACTTCCCAAGTATGAACTTTACTTTTACATGTTCTATTGGTCCAACTTTTTTACCTAATTATCCGCTGTGTTTGCTTTGAGAGTCTATGTATTAAATTTCCCAACCTTACGAGGGAATGCGGTCGCACTTGTTTGCCTAAATGAGATGCTGTGATTCCTGATAGATATATGTTCGGTCTTTGATACATTGTGACTATCCACTTAATTTTTGTGTTACTATATGTGGTTTTTACTAATCGTATGCGATCCTTTGCATATTTGAACGGCCATGAATGATTAGAGACCCTAAGTGAATCATGTAAAATCAGGTAGCTGTGACGGTTGGATAAATTTTCTAATATGTAGAATAACTAGTGACCCTACTAGCAAATGTTTTTTCAACCCTATCTACATTTGATCCATGGGGGCTTAATATCCTAAGGACATTGCTTTTTTACGGTACGTTACACATGTTCGTGTTAAGCGTATATGGTCTTTCGATTTACTTACGCACCCTAAGACTTATAGGTGTGCTCCATATATTGAGGTATATTCACCAGCATATCGGGGACCTTTCAAAATATATTTTTTAATCTTTTTTTTTTTTAATATATTAAGGGTTTAATTTACCTCTTGACTCATAATTTGGTCATTTTGAATAAGTTTTATGTGCAGGTCATACAATTGTCGCCACAGCCTACTCCGACTTCTTTGAAATGTGCATTATTATTATTGCTTTGTGTTACTTTTAGGTGTTCGTTAGATGTGTCGCCATATCAGCATTCAGATGGTCATTATATATTCTTATTTGTTTCCAGATTTCTGGAACCCACTTACGTTTGGCCTTAATTGTGGAGCACAAGTCAAATACGTTCTTGTAGCCCTGGCCACCCAAGACTACCTTGCTCTAAGACACACATCATTCCATCTTATATAAATTTGGGGGTAAGTCTTTCTTCCCTTATTAATTTTCAGTCTCTTTATTAAGTTCTGGATCTCATAAGACTGATATATTCAACTTGACTTTTATCAATATTATTTTGCTGTCTCTTATACCTCTTTGATATTACCACGCCCTCTGGTATTCTGTTTTGGTATGGTGGATAATGTAGTGTCAGTCACATTTAGTCTGAATGAGGGCTCTATTATACCGTTTTGGGAATCCGTATTTGGTCCGTCTAATGACACCTATCAGTTTCGAGTATCCATTCCACAGTAGGACCTGTACCTTTGCGTTTTATCAATTGTAATACCAATATTATAGGTCTTAAAATATTTATATATTTTTATGACATTTATATACATTTCCTCATTAGATTTCTTACTTCGAAAACTTCCATGCATGTGGGACTCGGACACATGGCATGGTGCAACTTTTTTGCCATAAAGTTTTGAATTGGTGAGTGTTGAAATTAATTTCTCTTGGGATTTTAATTTTTGTTTTTTGGAATTTATATTTTACTTCTTTTGTTTGTTTTGATTGTTAACTCATAAATGTGCTTATGGACATCAATGTATCTTTTGTACTAGTGGATGGTACAACGGATTTATCTTGCCTTAGGTCCGATTATTTGTAGTCTTTCCACTAGTCAGATCTCTTGAGACTAGATGTGGATTTGAACACATATAAATTATTGCGTACTGCAATATTGCAACCTATAGCCTGGTGATTGATGTGTCATTTGTATATTGTCTTGGATTTTTTTTATATATGTTTATTCTTTCAGACTGATTTTTATGTTTCTTATGTTTTCTCTGACCTTTGGGGTTGTGACATTCTTATAATGAAAATTTTCTTAATATATGTTTTCTTGTCTGTGGAATACGTCGTTATGTTTTAGTTATATATGTTTATTGTTCATATTTTATACATGTTTTTCTATGTTGTCATGTCAATTGTTTGCAGCCTTGAAAAAGTTCCTGTGTGGAACGAAACGCGTTGGCTGAGTTTCTATAAGAAAATAAAGAGAATATCTCAAGATATCCATTTGATTTGGACTTTTTGACTGGTGCACCTTCCTCCTTTGTTCTTCATATCCTCATCTGATCTTCAGTGGAGTTGCTCTACGACGCACTCCGGAAGCATTGTGCACAGAATTTGAATACCATGAGACTTTGGGATTGCAAGTGCCAAACCAGTAGTCAGTCGTAGTTTTTTCTTGTTTGATAATGTACTAACTGGTATTGGTGTGTCTATGTTTCATGTATGATAGTCTGTATTTTAGAGTGGGTGTATGAAAGTTTATATTAGGGTGTGAGGAGGTGCATCAGATATTAAGTAGATGATGTTATCAGTGAAATCATAAGTGATGTAATTTGAGATGTCATCAGTGATGTCACTGGCCATGTCATGAGTGATGAAACATGTGATGTCAGTGCACTGCTGATTTTATCTGCTTTTGTACGATTTTTTCAGTGAATTTCTAAAGTTTTTAGATGCTAATCCATAACTATAACATCCATGAAACCTGGGTGCAGAAGGAGGGAAGAGGGGTGCAGAAATAGGCAAGAGAAGTGCAGAAAGAGGGAAGAGAGGTGAAGAAAGAGGAAGAAAGGTGCAAAAAGAAGTAAGAAAAATGAAGGAAGAGGCAACAGAAGTCCTGAAAGAGGAAGAAAGGTAGGGAAAAAAGCA
The DNA here is from genome assembly GCF_964204655.1 of Triturus cristatus. Lineage (NCBI taxonomy): Eukaryota > Metazoa > Chordata > Amphibia > Caudata > Salamandridae > Triturus > Triturus cristatus. The sequence goes on from NC_140580.1 coordinate 156,179,928, forward strand.
AGATAAGTGCAGAAAGAGGTGAGAGAAGTGCAGAAAGAAGCAACAGATTTTCAGAAAGAGGCCTACTTTGACTGTAGCTTTCTACAGACTCATACAAAGTAGCCTAATCACTAATCTTTCTCCCAAGATGTCTTAAACCTCACTTTTCTCTTGAAGGTCACTATTCATCGACTGCTCAAAATGTTAGTCCTATCAAATGTACAACAGCAATCCTTACCATATCACTGCTGTAAGTCTGACCATGTTTGTGAAGGTATGCATGCGTGTGTCCCCGCTTTTACCTAGTGACATGTTACATCAAAATAAACATAAAAATGCTTGAATACCTGTGTTTCAAACAGCATACTCTGTAAATGTGTGTACAACAAGGTCTATTTATTTATTTATTTCTGCTCATAATACAGGGCACATGGGTATTTAATAAATATTTGAGGGGCTGTATACCACCTATATATATAAGACATGTCTGCCTGTGAAACCGAATGACAGAGCAGAACTGAGAAGATTTGACCACCTATAGGAGAAGTTACCCGCTTTTTAAGCTACCATCTTCAGATGCATAACACATGTAAGAATACATGTATAAGTAGACATATACCTCAGTCACGAGAGCACGCAGACCTTTATATTTGACACCTGGCCCTTCCCATTTGACTACAGAAAGAGGCTAGAGCAGTCCAGAAAGAAGCAAGAGAGTTGCAGAAAAAGGCAAACGAGGTGCAGACAGAGGGAAGAGAGGTGCAGAAAGAAGCAAGAGCAGTGCAGAAAGAACCAACAGAGGTGCAGAAAGAGGCACGAGGGGTGTAGAAAGAAGCAAGAGAAATGCAGAAAGAAGCAAAAGAGGTAGAGAAAGAGGCAAGAGGGGTGCAGAAGAGGCAAGAGGGGTGTGAAAATTTGCAAGAGAGGTGCAGAAAGAAGCAAGAGCAGTGCAGAAAGACCCAACAGAGGTACAGAAAGAGGCAAGAGGGGTGTGAAAATTTGCAAGAGAGGTGCAGAAAGAAGCAAGAGCAGTGCAGAAAGAACCAACAGAGGTGCAGAAAGAGACCAGAGGGGTAGAGAAAGAAGAAAGAGGAGTGCAGAAAGAAGCAACAGAGGTGCAGAAGGAGGCAAGAGACCTGGAAAAAGAGGCAAGAGAGTTGCAGAAACAGGCAAGAGATGTGCTGAAAAAGGTAACAGGGTACAGAACTATGCAAGAGAGGTGCCGAAAGAGGCAAGAGGGGTATAGAAAGGAGCAAGAGAGGTGTAGAAAGAAGCAAAAGAGGTGGAGAAAGAGGCAAGAGGGGTGCAGACAGAGGCAAGAGAGGTGCAGAAAGAGGGGTGCAGACGGAAACAAGAGGTGTGTGAACATTTGCAAGAGAGGTGCAGAAAGAAACAAGAGCAGTGCAGACAGATCCAACAGAGGTGCAGAAAGAGGCAAGAGGGATGCAGAAATTTGTAAGAGAGGTGCAGAAAGAAGCTAGAGCAGTGCAGAAAGAACCAACAGAGGTGCAGAAAGAGACCAGAGGGGTAGAGAAAGAGGAAAGAGGAGTGCAGAAAGAACCAACAGTGGTGCAGAAGGAGGCAAGAGGTCTGGAAAAAGAGGCAAGAGAGTTGCAGAAACAGGCAAGAGATGTGCAGAAAAAGGTAACAGGGTACAGAACTATGCAAGAGAGGTGCAGAAAGATGGAAGAAAGGTGCCGAAAAAGGCAAGAGGGGTACAGAAAGGAAGAAGAGAGGTGTAGAAAGAAGCAAGAGAAGTGCAGAAAGTAAGCAACAGAGGTGCAGAAAGAGGCAAGAGGGGTGCAGGAAGAGGCAACAGAGGTGCAGAAAGAAGCAACAGAGGTGCAGAGGGAGGCAAGAGAAGTGCAGAAAGAAGCAACAGAGTTGCAGAAAGAGGCCTACTGTGACTGTACCTTTCCATAGACTCACACAAAGTAGCCTAAACACTAATCTATATCACTGTTGTAAGTCTGACCATGTTTGTGAAGGTATGCATGTGTGTGTCTCTGCTTTTACCTAGTGACAAGTTACATCAAAATAAACATAAAAAGACTTGAATACCTGTGTTTCAAATAACATACTCTGTAAATGTTTGTACAAGAAGGTTTATGTAATTATTTTGCTCATAATACAGGGCACATGGGTATTTAATAAATATTTGAGGGGCTGTATACCACCTATATACATAAGACATGTCTGCCTGTGAAATCGAAGAACAGAGCAGAACTGAGAAGATTTGACCACCTATAGGAGAAGTTACCCGCATTTTAAGCTACCATCTTCAAATGCATAACACATGTAAGAATACATGTAGTAGTAGACATGTACCTCAGTCACGAGAGCATGCAGACCTTTAAATTTGACACCTGGCACTTCCCATTTGAGTACAGAAAGAGGCGAGAGAAGTTCAGAAAGAAGCAAGAAAGTTGCAGAAACATGCACACGAGGTGCGGAAGGAGGGAACAGGGTTGCAGACAGAAGCAAGAAAGGTGAAGAAAGAGGGAAGAGGGGTACAGAAAGAGGCAAGAGGCTCAAAGAAATTTGCAAGAGAGGTGCAGAAAGAAGCAAGAGCAGTGCAGTAAGAACCAACAGAGGTGCAGAAAGAGGCAAGAGGGATTCAGAAAGAGGCAAGAGAAGTGCAGAAAGAAGCAAAAGAGGTGGAGAAAGAGACAAAAGCGGTGCAAACAGAGTCAAGAGAGGTGTATAAAGAGGGAAGAGGGGTGATGAAAGAGGCAAGAAGGGTGCGAACATTTGCAAGAGAGGTGCAGAAAGAAGCAAGAGCAGTGCAGAAAGAACCAACAGAGGTGCAGAAAGAGACAAGAGGGGTTCAGAAAGAGGAAAGAAGCAACAGAGGTGTGGAAGGAGGAAAGAGACCTGGACAAAGAGGCCAGAGGGTTGCAGAAACAGGCAGGAGATGTGCAGAAAAAGGTAACGGGGTACAGAACTAGGCAAGAGAGGTGCAGAAAGAGGGAAGAGGAGTGCTGAAAGAGGAAAGAGGGGTACAGAAAGGAGCAAGAGAAGTGTAGAAATAAGCAAGAGAAGTGCAGAAAGAAGTAACAGAGGTGCAGAAAGATGCAAGAGGGGTGCAGAAAGAGGCAACAGAGGCGCAGAAAGAAGCTATAGAGGTATAGAAGGAGGTGAGAGAAATGCAGAAGGAAGCAACAGAGTTGCAGAAAGATGTCTTAAACCTCACTTTTCTCTTGAAGGTTCACTATTCATCGTCTGCTCAAAATATTAGGCCTATCAAATGTAAAACAGCCATCCAACCATATCACTGTTGTAAGTCTGACAAAGAATGTGAAGGTATGCATGCGTGTGTCTCTGCTTTTACCTAGTGACATGCTACATCAAAATTAATATAAAAATGCTTGAATACCTGTGTTTTAAACAGCATACTCTGTAAATGTGTGTACAACAAGGTCTATGAATTTATTTCTGCTCATAATACAGGGCACATGGGTATTTAATACATTTTTGAGGGGCTGTATACCACCTATTTATACACAACATCTGTGCCTGTGGAACCGAATAACAGAGCAGAACTGAGAAGATTTGACCACCTATAGGAGAAGTTACCCTCTTTTTAAGCTACCATCTTCAGATGCATAAGAAATGTACATGTGCAAGTAGACATATACCTCAGTCACGAGAGCACGCAAACCTTTACATTTAACACCTGGCCCTTCCCAATTAAGAACAGAAAGAGGTGAGAGAAGTTCAGAAAGAAGCAAGAGAGTTGCAGAAAGAGGCAAAAGAGGTGCAGAAAGAGGGAAGAGGGGTACAGAAAGAAGCAAGAGGGGTGCATACATTTTCAGGAGAGGTGCAGAAAGAAGCTACAGCAGTGCAGATAGAACCAACAGAGGTGCAGCAAGAGGCACGAGGGGTGTAGAAAGAAGCAAGATAAATGCAGAAAGAAGCAACGGAGGTGCAGAAAGAGGCAAGAGGGGTGCAGAAAGAAGCAACAGAGTTGCAGAAAGAGGCCTACTTTGCCAGTGCCTTTCCACAGACTCATAAAAATTAGCCTAATCACTTATCCTTCACCCAAGATGTCTTAAACCTCACTTTTCTCTTGAAGGTTCACTTTTCATAGACTGCTCAAAATGTTAGGCCTATCAAATGTAAAACAGCCATCCAACCATATCACTGTTGTAAGTCTGACAAAGAATGTGAAGGTATGCATGCGTGTGTCTCTGCTTTTACCTAGTGACATGCTACATCAAAATTAATATAAAAATGCTTGAATAACTGTGTTTTAAACAGCATACTCTGTAAATGTGTGTACAACAAGGTCTATGAATTTATTTCTGCTCATAATACAGGACACATGGGTATTTAATACATTTTTGAGGGGCTGTATACCACCTATTTATACACAACATCTGTGCCTGTGGAACCGAATAACAGAGCAGAACTGAGAAGATTTGACCACCTATAGGAGAAGTTACCCTCTTTTTAAGCTACCATCTTCAGATGCATAAGAAATTTACATGTGCAAGTAGACATATACCTCAGTCACGAGAGCACGCAAACCATTACATTTAACACCTGGCCCTTCCCATTTAAGAACAGAAAGAGGTGAGAGAAGTTCAGAAAGAAGCAATAGAGTTGCAGAAAGAGGCAAAAGAGGTGCAGAAAGAGGGAAGAGGGGTACAGAAAGAAGCAAGAGGGGTGCATACATTTTCAGGAGAGGTGCAGAAAGAAGCAACAGCAGTGCAGATAGAACCAACAGAGGTGCAGCAAGAGGCACGAGGGGTGTAGAAAGAAGCAAGATAAATGCAGAAAGAAGCAACAGAGTTGCAGAAAGAGGCCTACTTTGCCAGTGCCTTTCCACAGACTCATAAAAATTAGCCTAATCACTTATCCTTCACCCAAGATGCCTTAAACCTCACTTTTCTCTTGAAGGTTCACTTTTCATAGACTGCTCAAAATGTTAGGCGTATCAAATGTAAAACAGCAATCCTAAGCATATCACTGTTGTAAGTCTTACCATGTTTGTGAAGGTATGCATGCGTGTGTCTCTGCCTTTACCTAGTGAAATTTTACATAAAAATAAGCATAACAATGCATGAATACCTGTGTTCCAAACAGCATACTCTGTAAATGTGTATGCAACAAGGTCTATGTATTCATTTCTGCTCATAATAAAGGGCACATTGGTATTTAATAAATATTTGAGGGGCTGTATACCACCTATATATATAAGACATGTCTGCCTGTGAAAACGAATGACAGAGCAGAACTGAGAAGATTTGACCACCTATAGGAGAAGTTACCCGCATTTTAAGCTACCATCTTCAAATGCATAACACATGTAAGAATACATGTAGTAGTAGACATATACCTCAGTCACGAGAGCACGCAAACCATTACATTTAACACCTGGCCCTTCCCATTTAAGAACAGAAAGAGGTGAGAGAAGTTCAGAAAGAAGCAAGAGAGTTGCAGAAAGAGGCAAAAGAGGTGCAGAAAGAGGGAAGAGGGGTACAGAAAGAAGCAAGAGGGGTGCATACATTTTCAGGAGAGGTGCAGAAAGAAGCTACAGCAGTGCAGATAGAACCAACAGAGGTGCAGCAAGAGGCACGAGGGGTGTAGAAAGAAGCAAGATAAATGCAGAAAGAAGCAACGGAGGTGCAGAAAGAGGCAAGAGGGGTGCAGAAAGAAGCAACAGAGTTGCAGAAAGAGGCCTACTTTGCCAGTGCCTTTCCACAGACTCATAAAAATTAGCCTAATCACTTATCCTTCACCCAAGATGTCTTAAACCTCACTTTTCTCTTGAAGGTTCACTTTTCATAGACTGCTCAAAATGTTAGGCGTATCAAATGTAAAACAGCAATCCTAAGCATATCACTGTTGTAAGTCTTACCATGTTTGTGAAGGTATGCATGCGTGTGTCTCTGCCTTTACCTAGTGAAATTCTACATAAAAATAAGCATAACAATGCATGAATACCTGTGTTCCAAACAGCATACTCTGTAAATGTGTATGCAACAAGGTCTATGTATTCATTTCTGCTCATAATAAAGGGCACATTGGTATTTAATAAATATTTGAGGGGCTGTATACCACCTATATATATAAGACATGTCTGCCTGTGAAAACGAATGACAGAGCAGAACTGAGAAGATTTGACCACCTATAGGAGAAGTTACCCACTTTTTAAGCTACCATCTTCAGATGCATAACACATGTAAGAATACATGTGCAAGTAGACACATACCTCAGTCACGAGAGCACGAAGACCTTTACATTTGACACCTGGCCCTTCCCATTTGAGTACAGAAAGAGGCTAGAGCAGTCCAGAAAGAAGCAAGAGAGTTGCAGAAAAAGGCAAAAGAGGTGCAGACAGAGGGAAGAGAGGTGCAGAAAGAAGCAAGAGCAGTGCAGAAAGAACCAACAGAGGTGCAGAAAGAGGCACGAGGGGTGTAGAAAGAAGCAAGAGAAATGCAGAAAGAAGCAAAAGAGGTAGAGAAAGAGGCAAGAGGGGTGCAGAAGAGGCAAGGGGGGTGTGAAAATTTGCAAGAGAGGTGCAGAAAGAAGCAAGAGCAGTGCAGAAAGACCCAACAGAGGTACAGAAAGAGGCAAGAGGGGTGCAGAAAGAGGAAAGAGGACTGCAGAAAGAAGCAACAGAGGTGCAGAAGGAGGCAAGAGACCTGGAAAAAGAGGCAACATAGTTGCAGAAACAGGCAAGAGATGTGCAGAAAAAGGTAGCAGGGTATGCAGGGTACAGAACTAGGCAAGAGAGGTGCAGAAAGAGGGAAGAGGAGTGCCGGAAAAGTCAAGAAGGGTAGAGAAAGGAGCAAGAGAGTTGCAGAAATAGGCAAGAGATGTGCAAAAAAGGTAACAGGGTACAGAACAAGGCAAGAGAGGGGAAGAAAGAGGGAAGAGGTGTGTGGAAAAGGCAAGAAAGGTACAGAAAGGAGCAAGAGAGGTACAGGAAGAGGCACGAGGGGTGCAGAAAGAGGCAACAGAGGTGCAGAAAGAAGCAAGAGAGGTGCAGAAGGAGGCGATAGAAGTTCAGAAAGAAGCAAGAGAGTTGCAGAAACAGGCAAAAGAGGGAGAGAAAGAAGCAAGAGCAGTGCCAAAAGAACCAACAGAGGTGGAGAAGTAGGCAAGAGGGGTGCATAAAGAGGTAAGAGGGGTGCAGAAATCTGCAAGAGAGTTCCAGAAAGAAGCAAGAGCTGTGAAGAATGAACCACAGAGGTGCAGAAACAGACAAGAGGGGTGCAAAAGAGGAAAGAGAAGTACATAATGAAGCAACAGATGTGCAGAAGGAGGCTAGAGAAGTGCAGAAAGAGGCAAGAGAGGTGCAGAAGGAGGCAAGACAGGTGCACAAAGATGGAAGAAGGGTGCACAAAGAGGCAAGAGGGGTGCAGAAAGATACAAGAGCAGTGCAGAAAGAAGCAAGAGCGGTGCAACAAGAAGCTAAAGACGTTCAGAAACAAGCAACTGAGGTACAGAAAGAGGCAAGAGGGGTGCAGAAACAGACAAGAGGGGTGCAGAAAGAGGCAAGAAAAGTGCAGAAGGAAGCAACAGAGGTGTAGAAGGAGGCAACAGAACTACAGAAAGAGGTAAGAGAATTGTATAAACAGGCAAGACAGGTGCAGAAAAGGGAACAGGGGTGCAGAAAGAAGCAAGAGAGGTGCGGAAAGAGGCAAGAGACTTGCAGATAGAGGCAACAGACGTGCAGAAAGAGGCAAGAGAGGTTTGCACATCATTAGTACCAGTTTAATAACCACATTTAGCAATAAGTATCATGTGACCATTCCAGCTTTGCAAAGGGCCTTCCACTACGCTGTAACATGTCTTGCTGCATTTTTGGTAACATTTGAGCTGTTTCAGCTAGAAACAAGGATTTTGTTCAAATCTGCAGATTATGCGGCATATGGTGGATTATGTGGCAAATGCAGAAAATGTATAATTATGTGAAAATCGGCGCAGCCAAACTGTCACATAATTCCAGTGGCCATTCTTATACCTCTGACTAGGCCCACAAGTGCTCCTCTGTGGTTGCTTCTTTTTTTCTGTCCTTTTGAATTTATAGTTTAGCTTCTATGGAAAAGAGGAAGACAAAACCTGAGGTTACCACTCCACAACACAGACTACCTAACCACATAATTACTCTCCGTAACACATCATCCCACTTCACATAATTCCTATACACTAAATACCACATCCTTTCTGTTCACATAATTTCACTGCACAACATACCACATAATTCCACCACACACAATGTACATCCAGTCTACTCCCAAAAACATTAGTAAAAAATGTTTACAACACCAATAGCCCTACCTTTCGCATATCGCCAGGAAGCAACTTTGCAGAGTGGTGGTGAAATGGGGGCGTGGCTTCCAAAGACTTCTTAGCAATCCTAACTATGTGGGACTTACTGGAGGTAACAGGAGGGGTAGTTGCCCCCCAAGGATGTCTTTGGGAGCCAACTACCCCACCTATTACCTACAGTAAGTCCCACACAGCAGGATTGCTAAGTTCTTATAGTAGGCCACGCCCCCTTTGCCCACCACTCGGTAAACGTGCTCCCTTGCACGCTCTTGGATGAGGGTTGAAGTCCCCTTCACTGCTGAGGCTCCTTAGGGACCAACTAGCCTACCTGTTACCTTCAGTAAGCCCCACACAGTGGGATTCCTGAGGGGTGGACACAGGCCATGCCCCCTTTCTCAACCACTCTGCAAACGCACCTCCTAGCATGCTCTTGGTGGGGGATGAAGTCCCCTTTCCACCTGAGGGTCGCTGGGGGCCAATTAACCCTCCTGGTGTCTCTAGTAAGCTGCACACAGATGGATTGCTGAGAGTGGTCCGAGGTCATGCCCCATTTTTACACCATTGTGCAAACACACCTCCTGGCGCACTGCTGCTCTGGGGATGAAGTCCACTTTAGTCCTGAGGTCCTCAGGACACAAGAGGACCTCATTGCCCCTCCAGCAGTGTGCCAAGAGGCATGTTTGCCGAGTGGCGCAAAAAGGGGAGTGGCCTCGGACCATCTCTCAGCAATTCTACTGTGTGTGGCTAACTAGAGTTAGCTGGTGGGCTAGTTTGCCCCTAAGAACCCTTAGGATTCAAGGGGACTTAATCCCCCAACCCTGAATGCACCAGGAGGCGTGTTTGCAAAGGGTGCCGGCTTATCTTTTCTTTCTTATTTTTTTAGAAGGGGGGCTGTGTGGTCCCCTTTCTCTTAATATTTTTTGGGCTCTGGGAAGACCATCCCCCAGGGCCTGAGACATTGTGTTTTGTGTAAAAAATGGTAAGGGGGCCGCGTGACCCCCTCCTGAGACCGATTTCGACCCTGGGGCTTTGCCTCTTTTAAAAAAATATAAATATTTTTTATGGTTGGGGGCTGCGTGGCCCCCCTCCCCTGGGCCACTTTTGACCCTGGGTGCCCCAACCCCTGGGTCATGGCCTCACATTGGGGACCGTGGGGGAGCCCCAATGCCCCCGTGGTCCCTGCTGGCTCCCTGCTTCCTGCGGGAGCTGGCATTGCTTTTAGACAAAGGAAGCTGCTAACATGCAGCTCCCTTTGCCCAAAAGCAATTCTGCTTTGCTTCATGGAAGTGAGAGCAGGTTTGCTGTTCTTGTTTCCATGAAGCAAAGCAGAAGTTTCCTATAGCAGCCCTGCCATAGCAAACTGCAATGTCCCGGGGGTGGGCACCCCGGGACAATGCTGGAGCCGGCCCTGGGTGTGGCGGTCCCCAGGTCCAAGGATGGCTCCAGGAGGGGGGCCGAGCTGCTCCCCTCCCATCAGGATCAAAGCCCCGGAGAGGTGGTGTTCCCCATGGCGGGTGGTCAGCTACAGACCCCTGTATTTTATTTACTCAATGCCTCAGGGAGGTGGTGGTCCCCGGGGCTGTGAGGGGGGAGGACCCCCCCACTTATTATTAAAAATTGAAGCCCCAGGGAGGTGGCAGTCCCCAGGGCAGTGTGGGGGGGCAGGAGCCCCCCATTCAATTTTAATCAAAAGCCTCCCAGAGGTGGCAGTCACTGGGGCTTCAGTGGAACTGTGTGCCACGCACAATATTAATCATGCCCCTGGGAGGTGGCGAATCACGGGACCCCCGTATGATAATTTTGCATTGCTCTTGGGACCTGGCCCACATGGGGGATTCTAGAAAACAAAGCGAGGGAAACCACGATTCATTTTTTAAAACATTTTCGGTGGGATTCGCATGCCCTGCACGAATCCTGCCAAAACCTTTAAAAACATGCTTTTTTGGGCCCTCGGGGTCCCTGTGGGACCCCTCTGAGCAGGCATAGGGAGTCATGCACAACTGCGGCGTCTCCTAAAAAAGAACTCCGACAAAGAGCCCTCTTGCGGGGCCCGTGGGGGACTGCAGCGCCACCCCCACGAGGAGCAACGCCCTATGATGAAGCAGGACACCTGAAAGGGTGTGTGAGGGCACTATAATTCAAAGGAGAAATTCCCCACACTCATTCTGACCCAACCAAGCTCAGAGCACACACAGCAGATCTTTCTATCTTTTTTTAGGAACAGCTACCCTCTCAATATAAATAGGGAGTCAGGTCCCTGGTCGACCATCTGAGTAGGCCTAGGGGTCAGGGTATTTCTACCCTGCCCCCTTTTCTTGTTTTTTGACCTATTTTTGTGACTCGGTTCAACCGAGTCACAAGATGGCTGCCAACGCTTCCTGTTTTAAAGTGTTGGCAGCCAATTAGATTCAAGCTCGTGATAAGGAGGGTTCGCAACTCCACAGCAGTCACCAGATATTGATATTTTTTTTATTTTCAAATTTCTCAGGAACTACTGAACTGACTTACACCATGTAAAGCAAAGACTGCACTCTGGACCAAGAGCTAGCTCTCTGCCAAATTTGGTGTAATTCTGTTCAGCAGTTCGGGCTGTAGCTGCGACTAACCTTTCCTATGGAAATTAACATGGAGAAAACCCCCCTTTTTTCTCTGCCCCAGGTTGACGAATCCCCCCGAAACTTTCAAGAAAGCAGCTGACCGGAGCGCCCCATTAATTTTCAAACTTCCGCAAAGATTTGTCAACTGGCGCCAAAGATATTGGCATAAGAAAAAATGCTTTTCCTATGGAAACTAGGTCCTCACTACAACTACCTACTGACGACCGCCAGTGGGTTATGTACACACACACACACACACATATATATATATATATAAATATATATATATATATATATATATATATATATATATATATATATATATATATATCTTCCTCCAGCATAGGCAGAAAGAAGAAAATAAACGGGTGTAAAGATATTTCCATCCTTTGCAATAAAGTGGTTTCACTTACCTGCCTGTCGAGTGCTTCTTCAAAAGCTGCAGGAGCAATTTGGAGGAAGATGTTAACACGGCTGCCTCTGACCGTGGAAGGAGCACCACCTATGGAGGGCAGGAGCCGATGAAATAGGGGCCGTGAAAGCAGCACAGTAGGGGCATTACAATTATGGATGTGCCTTTTCATCCGGGGCGCACTGGAGCGCCTGAAAATTCAGAGGACTCGTACTACTAAACCCCTGAAACTTTTTTAATGCATTGGTGGATTGCGGGACCCACGTGGGGTTGAAATCAGGACAGATGGCAAAACTACAAGCCCCAGCATACTTTGCAGCTACTATAGCTTGAAATGGACTTGCTCACTACTAAGTGCAACCAATCACGGGAAGCCATCTAGGACTGCTAATTCCGCCTTTCACCAGTTAGCCCAAGAAGAAGGAGTGAACAGCTCCAAAACGCATAGGCAGAAAGAAGAAAATAAACGGGTGTAAAGACATTTCCATCCTTTGTAATAAAGTGGTTTCACTTACCTGCCTGTCGAGTGCTTCTTCAAAAGCTGCAGGAGCAATTTGGAGGAATATATATATATATATATATATATATATTCACTGAAAAAACCATAGGTTTCAGGGGTGTTATAGTTAGCTGGACTTTTCACTTGTACAAAACCATTGAAATTCCCCCGTTATAGTTAGTTCAGCTAACTATAACTTGCGCGCCCGCAATGCACTGCTGATGACGTCACATATTACATCACTCATGACATGGTCAGTGACATCACTCATGACATCACTGATGACATCTCAAATGACATCACTGATGACATCATCCAGTGAATGTCTGTTTTTCAGAAAATTAAATATGTTTTATATATGTATATCTAAACAATGATGGAAGAATAAATGGGTATATAAGTGTCTAAATGGATGATTTGTTTTTGAAAAATTGATTGTGTAACTGACTGATTAAGTGTATCATAGTGAATACATGGCTTAGTGAGTAATGTTTAAATATGTAAATATCTGTATCAGTCTCTCACTTTGTGTATAAGTGGCTGCATGGGTTGGTGAGTAGCTACATGGGTGTCTATATAGGTTATTAGTTGGTTTTTTGAGTATCAGTCTGAGTGTCTGCATGGTTCGGTGGGGGGTATTACGTAGTGCATAGGTGCATGAACGAGTGACTCACTGTTTGTATGTGTTGAAGACAGCATGTGTGCAGGACTGTATGGGTGGATGAGTGTGTGTATGGGTGTGTTAGTGAGTGAATGACTGTCTCAATAGTGTCTTTATGAGTAACTACATATGTTTTAAACTAGTATATGTGACTATTGGTGTATATAAGTGAGTATATGTGAGAGTGAGAGATTGAAAGAGTTCCTGTATGAATAAGTATGTGTTTCTATAAGTGATTGTTTAAAAGACTAAGTATGTGTAAGTTTCCGTAGAAGTAAGTGTGGTGGTGTGTGTATAACTGTATATGCAAGTAAATGTATGTTTGATTCTTTATTAGCATGAGTGACTATGTGTGTGAGTAACTCTATGGATGAGTGGCATTGTGTAACAGGATGTATAGGTGTATGAGTACATATGATGAGTGAGTACATGTATGAGTGACTGTATAGGACTGTTGGTGAATGAGTGGATGTGTATGTGGATCTTAGAATTACTGAAGAGGTTGTTGTAACTGGTATTGGTATGTCCATTGTTTTGAACATTTTAGTCTCTATTTTTGAATGTGTGTATCAAAGGTTATATTAGGGTGAGAGGAGGTCTGCTACTCTATCACAAGGATGATGTCATCAGTGATGTCATCAGTGATGTCATTTGAGATGTCATCAGTGATGTCATGAGTGATGTCACTGACCATGTCATGAGTGATGTAATATGTGACGTCATCAGCAGTGCATTGCGGGCGCGCGAGTTATAGTTAGCTGAACTAACTATAACGGGGGAATTTCAATGGTTTTGTACAAGTGAAAAGTCCAGCTAACTATAACACCCCTGAAACCTATGGTTTTTTCAGTGAATTTCTGAGGTTTTTTAAATGCTAATTCCTAACTATAACGTGCCTGAAACCTATGGTTTTTTCTGTGAATTTCAAAGGTTTTTTAAATGCTAATTTCTAACTATGCCTACACAGATAGGACATGTGAAGAAAGAAGAAAAAATGCACAGAAAGAAAAAAAAGAAGTGCAGAAAGAAGCAACAGAAGTCCTCAAAGACGAAGAAAAGTGCAGGAAGAAGGATAACGTGCAGAAAGAACAAAAAGAAGAGCAGAAAGAATCCTTGTTGCAAAATCATCCTGTACCCTCAACTTTTTCAGACGGATACTGGTGGTAACTGAGTCTGACTAACCAGTCCTAGAGCCAGTGCTATGTTAAAAGACACTTAGAATACAGTGAAAACACCTACATACACTAGGGAACATTATGCGTTGGGGTCCCCCTGTGATTAGCATGACCTCCTTTGTAAGCCCCTAGTATATAATAGGGCAGGGGGGTTAAAACTACCTCTTAAAACAGGCCACAGGGCGTTTTTGCACACGTTAACTCAGGCCCCGTCCCCTCCCTTCACCACTGTGTAAACACGCCCTGTGTCCGTTTTAAGTTGGGAGATTAAGTTCATTTGAATCCTGAGGGTCCCTAGGGTCCAACTAGCCCACTAGGTACCTCCAGTAAGTGCCACAGAGCTGCGTTGCAGAGAGGTGTAAAAAGTGGCACGGCCTGGACCACCTCTCTGCAATGCAGCTCAGTGGTGCTTACTGGAAGCACTTGGTGGGCGAGTTAGCCCCCAGGGGCCCTCAGTATTGAAGGGAAATTATATCCCCAATTTAAAACGTGCCATAGTGCGTGTTTGCACACGTCACCTCAGGCCCCGTCCCCTCCCTTCACCACTGTGTAAACACGCCCTGTGTCCGTTTTTAGTTGGGAGATTAAGTTCATTTGAATCCTGAGGGTCCCTAGGGTCAAACTAGACCACTAGGTACCTCCAGTAAGCGCCACAGAGCTGCGTTGCAGAGAGGTGTAAAAAGGGGCTTGCCCTCAGAACACCTCTCTGCAGCGCAGCTCCCTGGCGCATACTGGAGATGCCTGTTGGGCTAGTTGGCCCTCAGGGACCCTCAGTATCGAAGAGGAATTAATTCCCCAACTTACAACTCGCCAGGGGGCGCGTTTGCAGAGTGCTGCAAGGAGGGGGCATGGCCTCCGGCACGATGCCAGTCTTTTATTTATTTTAATTTTTAAGAAGGGGGGCTGTGTGGTTCCCCTTCTTATTCTAATTTATTGGCCCTGATGACCCCATCCCCCAGGGCCTGTCTCCTAATTATACTTTTTTGACCCCAATCCCCAGGGCCGGCCACTGTTTTTTATTATTTTTAAAAAATATAATATTTATAGACACACCTAGGACATGCTGGACAAACCGTACGTACCTATCACCATGACGATTTGCGTGATATTCATTAAAAGGCGACAATGCATACAATGAATCCATGTGGAATGTATTTACACCACTAGTGAAGCTCTGACATGTCTGATGCCCTACCGTGCCTAGTCCTGGTAGACACCCTTGTCGTTTATTTATACAAACATGGGTAGCTATTGACGGGCACATTTAATCAGTGGCGTCACTAGGGTTGGTGTCACCCGGTGCGGGTAACTCATGGTGTCACCCCCTCACGACTTACCTCATGGACCTCCTCCGCCCGAGTCCGCCAGTGGACACAGTTGGCAAATAACGGGACCATACAGAATCCTTAGTAACGTTTGTAAATGTAGGTCCTATATTTACAAAATGTGCCTGTTAACAACAGTGTGATAATGATTCATTAATCAGGTTGTACAGTGGGCTACCTGCTAGTCAACAGTTTATTGGAATTTATAATATCATAGGTATGGTACTTTTTACTGGTGTGGTGTTCCCACTATCCATCAACACGATATATCAGTGGTCGAAGTGGGGGGAAAAAAGTAGGGGAACTGTGGGCGGAGAATCAAAGGGCGGGAATAACCCAAGGATTGGATCAGTGGGCAGAGCCAGAGGCGTGGCCAGAATGCGCAAACATCCCAATTTTTTGTATTTGTTTGGTTTCACTGCCCAGTTTTATCAACCGATGGATACACATGATTATTTAAGGTTATAATGAGTTATTGACAGTAAAATGTGTTCACAAAGTGGGATATGCTTCTAATCACAGAATGTTCCCAAATACGATAAAATGTGGAAGCACAAGCCATTTGTCTCCGAGCCATGGAGTTTCTGTCATCAGCACTTCTCCCTTTACCAAAACAGCAGTTCAAACATGAATGGCTAAAAATCCTAGTTTGCAAATGTTTTCTAAATAATAATGGCTCTGCCATATTTGCCTCATAATGCAAGATCTGCAGCATGATCTCACCATTTAAACTAATAAATTGTTTGTTGCTCAAACGTATCAAAAGTTAATAAAACATTTGACTTGTGTTGCTGCGGAGTAGATGACAGTTAATAGCTCACTGTTCTATGTTAGGATTTTAACTTATAAACTGCAAGTAACAAAAGGATCTCTCTGACAAAAGCAGTAGCCCACTGGCCTATTTACATTATGTGCACTTTGTGATCTGCATGGTACATGTTCTTTGCAGCAGGTACATTAACCCTCTGAGCTACCTTTCCATGAGTAAAATCTTCCATTAGACAAAATTCCGATCTCTCTCTAGGAAGAACATTAATCACCAGAGTCATCATGACATTTTTGTTGTTACCGAAAATTACTGGAGGCCAGGAAGGAGGCAGCAAGCGCTTTTAAAACCATAATATACTTGCAAAAATGATGCCTCCAACGAAAGTGAGCACCTGGTGCGGTCACACCGGTTGCACCGCCCTAGAGCTGGCCCTTCTCAAGGGTCCTGTGATCTCAGTGACAGGGTCACTGTTCTAGGTTGTGATGCTTCATAGGCCTGCCCGCAAAACTGGAGGTGAACTTCAGTATGAATAGTGGTGGACAAGCCTTGAAGGTTAACCTACACTTGTCATGCTAGGGTCCACCTGCTGGTGCTACGACACCGGGGCTTCTAATGTCTTGCGAAGCCTTCTAAGGTCTAGCATGAGATAGTGCTCTCTCAGGAGAGTGGTCTGGCGGACTGGTTATTAAGGCTGAACCTGGTTCCCCAGTTCTAAATTCAGCAGCTCTGGCCATAGTGCCACATCCTCTCCCCCACTGAACACCATACTGCCCCACTGAGATAAACTCAGACTGCCTTCAACTACAACCCAATTGTTGCCAGCAATAAAAACCTGGATGCGGCTCAATTTAAATTACGCACTGGGCAAGAGCAATATGTGGCCTACAAAAAAAAGTGACAGCATCCTGGAAAAAGCAAACACTCATAGGGAATGCAACATTTTGCAAACCATGTGAAATGTAAGCAGGAACAACATGGTTACCTTAACGCTTTTACACTCGCTGTTCAGAAATCAGTGAGTGCTTTTGCCTGAAAAGTTAAGGACATGACAACAGGGCCCTGAATGGACCCCTTTCAATGGCCATTGCTTATATCCTTACAAAACGTAAGCAGTATGGTAAAAAAGGACAACATCCCTAGATACAGAGCAGCAGTACAAATTTTGTTTTTCAATCCTCACATTGCAGTACCTCCAGGATTGGTGCACTAGTTCCAAGCCCAGGGAAAACAAAGCCAAGACAACAAAAATAGTGCTTCACTGGCAAACTCTGTAAAAGTGGCGCTAATGTGTTTGGGTGTGAATAAAAATCAATCTGGACAGTTTGCTACCACTCTGTCTTACTTTATTTAGTTATTTATTTTTCATATTTTTAAACTCCTGATGCTGCATTTTGGAATTAAATGTCAGAAAAATACGACATTGATTTCCAGCAAAAGTGATTTTCTTTTTTGGATCCATTTCACAGGGAAGCAAATAAAAGAAAGGAGAGGAGACAGTGTGCACTGCGCACAGGCACGTCCTCTTCCTAAAAGGTTAGGTTGCTCTGCGCACACGGGCCCCAGGGCCGGCTTTAGCGCTGGTGGCGCCCTGTGCGACAATGTTTGTTGGCGCCCCCCCAATGACCACCTCCACCACGGATTCTCTCACTAGCACCCTTTAACAGTGACCAAGTCACCATAACCACACTCTCTCAGATGCATTGAATTAGTTATATAGCGCCACTCATACCAGTGTAGGGTGTCCGAGCACTTTGCATCACACACACATTACACAGAGACAATCAATCATAGGTGTGTAAGTCCGTGTATAGGAAATGATACATAAACCAAAGGAGTCACATGACATCCATACTGGTAGGCAGTATAGTGCTTGGTGTGAAGAAGCACAAACGCAGAGTCGAAAAAGAAACAGCATAGTTGGGAGTTTTCTTTAATAATAAGAATCTATTTCTAGCCAAATTAACCCTTTTTGCAACATTAATCAATGTTCTAATAATGTATATTTTTAGGTGTGTATGCAGTTCTAGGATGAAAGTTAATAGCTCACTGTTGAATATTAGGACTTTAAGTTATAAATTGCAACAAAAGGATGTCTCTTTTGAAAGCAGTAACCTGCTGATCTGCTCTCTGTAATCTACTTGGCACACGTTCTTTGCAGCAGACATATTAACCCTCTGCACTAACTTCACCTAAGTCAAAACCTCAACTTTACCAAACACTGATCTCTCTCCAGGAAGATAATTAATCACACGAGTTTTCTTGACATTTCTGTGAGGCCTGGTAATTGCCAGCGGAAAGAAACGCTGCAGCAGGTGCTTCAAAAGCTTATTAAACTTTCAAACACGGCGCCACCAGGAAGCCAGCACCCGGTCGCACCGCCCTAAAACCGGCCCCTGACGGGCCCTGTTGGTGTCACCCCACTTGAGGGTGTCACCCGGTGCGGTCCGCACCCCCCGCACCCCCATAGTGACGCCGCTGCATTTAATACACATGCACACCAAGCCATTCAAAGGGGATTCGACAAGAATTCGACCAAAACTATGCAAGAAACCCCCCTCACGGTTAATAAAACACACATCCACTGCCGGATGTGTAATACTTTTTATTTTACTCTCTGGAAAGGGGACGAACATCACTTGAAAGTCACAGCGCGCTCCTGGCAGAGCCCAATGCTGTGTTACACCCACCATTGCCTGCCGAGTGCCACACACCTCTGTGTTGTATTCCACCAGCTAGTGCATATGCTATGACACTCTCTAGCCCATGTGCACTGTAACACCACCCCGTGAATATGTCATGCCACACTTGTCTTCGCACG
Source organism: Triturus cristatus (assembly GCF_964204655.1). Lineage (NCBI taxonomy): Eukaryota > Metazoa > Chordata > Amphibia > Caudata > Salamandridae > Triturus > Triturus cristatus. The sequence goes on from NC_140580.1 coordinate 156,198,446, forward strand.
GGTTATATTGCCCCATCTAACGTGCCTTCCTCGATGCCTATGTTATAACACACAGTGCTATGCCATACATATTACAATCTGGGATCCATATCTTTGTCACAGTGCATATGCAACGTTACACTCCCCAGCACCTATTTTATATTACAACTTTAGAGACTAGTTAGGTTACACAACACTGCCCTGTGCATATTACACTCCAAGGCGCATATCGCATAGCACGCGCCAGTGCCTGTGCTATCTCGCGCTCTCCAATGAATCTGTCATTGCGCACAATGTATTGCATATTATATTTCACGCCCGGTTCATCTTATATCACACTTTTTGGTGCATAGTTTATACCATACACTATATCTAGTTTTAATTTTCAATCGTGCTCTCAGGACTATGTTCTATATAACACTGTGTTCACCTACCCTTTTCACGGGCATTACATTTTGCGATAGGGGGTGGAGGGTCAGAGGGTGTTTCTGCCAAGTGAGCCCGGAGTCACAGTCACAAACGCCCTCTTCTCCCTGAATAAAAGTGAGATTATGCTGCATACTTGTTCATATTTTAAATAGTTCGCACAGACACATGTTTTAAAAACAATAAAGTTCCTAATACCCGCCTTCTCTGAACAGTTAGCTTGCTGCCCCATCCCCCTCCTCCCTATCCTCTGTTGTGTGAATCCATGGACTAGCCTCCTCCCTCCTGCCATGCATGGTCTGATGTGCTGCCACTGCCCTCAATTTAGTATGATGTACCAGTCCACTCCTCCTGCCCTCCATTGCCCAATTCTATGCCCCATCATTGACCTCCTGCTTAAACTCTGTGCTTAGCTTGCTGCCCCTATTCGCCTTCCCCCTGCCCTCCGATGTCTTTGTGCATGCCCCTGCTCCATCCTTTTTGCCCACCATGTTCCATGGACCTGCCACTCCTAACTACTCTGAGTGTTCTGTTGAGCTGCCACTCCCCTCCCACCTGCCTAGCATTGTCAGATGACTGTAACCTGTCCCTGCCACCTCCACCCTGCCTGTCCACATGCCATGCCCCTATCCTCTTCCTCCTGTCCTACATGGTCCATTGTACTGCCACACCCTTCTGCCCTCCCTGGTCTGTTGTGCTGCAACTGCTCCTCCTGCCTGCCCCGTGCGGTCTGTTGTGAGGCCCCTTCCCCTGAACTTTCTTGTCTGTGCACAGGTCCTGACCCTCCCTTCTATCCTCCATCGTCCTTTGTGCATGCCCCTGCACCCTCCTTCTTGCCCATCATAGCCATTGTGCTGCCACTAACCCTCCCACTTGCCATGCATGGTCTTCTGTGCTGCCATGGCCCCTCCCACATTCCCTGTGTGGTCAGTTAGCTGCCCCTGACCCCCTCCCACCTTCCCTCCATGGTCTGTGTGTATGCCATCGCAGTCTCACTGTTGCTCTTCATGGTGTGTCTTGCTTCTAGTGCCCATCCTGCCTGACCTCCATGGCTATCTTGCTGCTCCTGCCCTGCCCCCTTGCCCCCAGCCCTTTGTTTACATGTGAAGACCCCTACTCCCTCCCTCCTGGCTTGTCTGTTCCATTGTAATGCCCCTGATCCGTCCCTCCTGCCCTTTATGGTCTGTTATGCTGCAGCTTTCTCTCCTGTCTGTCCATTATGGTCAGCTAGCTACCATTGCCTCTTGCCCCTCTGTTCTCTGTTGTCCATGTGCATGGTCCTGTCCCCTCCCTCTTGCTTTCTATGAATTGTTGTGCTGCACTCCCATCCCGCATGCCCTGTGTGGTGTATTGTGCTGCTGCAAACCCTGATGCCTGCCCTGCAGGGTCAGTTTGGTGCACCGCTCCATGTCCCTCCTGTCCTCTGTTATCCAAGTCCATGTCCCTACCCCATTTCCTTCCATGATCCAATGTACCATACTTGCGAACATTTTGAGCTTGGTAAGAGGGAGATTTTGAAAAAAAACTGGGGTATTGATTTTCCCCTTTGAGTTACATTGAAAAAGAGGAGATTGCAGACAGGAGACAGATCAAATAAAGCCCATTTGAGCTTAAAAACATTGGACGTTTCCTGGCTGAATCGGGTCTGTTGGCATGTATGGTTGTACTACCATTGCCTCTTCCTTCTGCCCACAATGGTCTATTACATTGCCACAGCCTCTCTTGCAAGTCCTGTATTGTTGGTTTGTTGCCCCTGCCCCCCTTTCCACTGCCCTCCATAGTCTGTTGTGCTGCCACGGCCCTTCCTGCCTGCTCAGTGTGGTTACATTGTTGCCTTTGCACCCTCCTACCTGCCTTCAATTTTCAGAGTCCGTGCCCCTAGCCTCTTCCTCTCAACAGTATCCTAATGAACAACTAGATTGCTAACATTCTATATTTATTACAAAAGTGTGGAACGCCTGACGTCATCTTGATGTAATCAAAACTGTAATACCTAGAGCATTTCCTTTAGAAATTACATATATGAGAGGGTCTTATTGGCATCAAAATTATGGTTAGTGCTCTAAAAGACTAAAATAAGGACATATTTTCTGAGTTTTCAAATAGCGACAAAGCACTTTTAAATTATTTGTTATCTTTATGTTTTTTTATCCAGTTGACCACTTGATTAAATGTTGCACTTAGGGGAGAGGATGTGGTGTTACTTCCAGAACTGCAGACTTTGCAACTGGGGAACCAGGTTGGAGTTTCTGCTTCAGCTCGACATTCTGTGATTCTGGTCAAATCAATTAGTCTCCCCATGTCTACAACCAAAATGAATTTGTTCTTGTGTGATGTAACCAATGCTCATGTAAAGCACTCCAATACCTGACAAGTCTGCACTATATAACACTGCAAAAACACAAAATAATAAGTGTTTTGCACACTTCTGTCATTGGGCTATATTTGGGTTACATCTGGGTGATTTTGGGCTACATTTGGGCTCTTTTGTCTCCGGTGGCCATCTTGGGAGATTTATTTGTTATGAAGTTTCCTAATTTCCTCATGTACTGCAGTCTCCTCAGTAGGAAATGCTTTCAGTTTTTCACTTTGATTCCATCATGAAGGTATTCAGATATGTCACACATTTGCCATAAATTCTGAAAGTTAGCACTCTAGTTGCTCATTAGATCACTGTAGTAAAACTACTGTTCACCATGGAAGTCTGCTCCTGGTATTAAAAGTGCATGTTTCAGTCTGCATGTCAGAATTTTTTTAATAAAATAGAAGAGGATTTGAGAAGTCACTCAAAATGTGCCCTAATTTTTCTTTCTGCAGCACTAATCATACTTTTTATGGAAAAATGAACCCCCTCATTTTGTTCCTTTTTAAATTAAATGTTTTAAGAGTTACCACTTTAATCCAAGCAAGATGGCTTCAGGTGTGCCATACGTTTATCATAAGTAGGACTGTTAGCGCTCTAGTTGTTCTTTGGAACACTCTGGGAAGCTGCAGTAGAACACAAAGGAATCAACTGACAGTCTCTGCCCTTGTTGGATGTACATGTTTTACTGAGAATGTCAGACGTCATTCTCACATGACTGAGAAAGATAATGTGAATTTACAGAAAATAAGCTCTCAGTTTAGCTTATAGATCACCTTCCAAACCTCTGTGGGAAAAGCATGAGAAAATATTTTTCTCTCAATCATGATATCCCAGCAGAAGGCTTTTTCACATGGTGAAATCACCTTAGAACATACCACAATTCCTAAAATGAGTATGGTACCATCAACGAATGATTTATAATGTAACTAAAGTCTTAAAACCTTCTATTAACTGCAATGCTTTTTAATGAGGTGCTATCATGTATATTGGTCCCAAGATGGCTGCCAACACTTCTTGGATGAAGTGCTGACAGCCAATCAGATCTCAGGATGAGATGTGTGGTTAGGCTCCGCCCACATATATATATGATTTTACTTTTGATTTTCTCAGGAACTACTGAACAGATTGACACCAGACCTGCAAAAGGCACATCCCTGACCTGAGGACTACCTCTTTGCCAAATTTAAAGTTATTCTGTTCACAGTTCAGGCTGTACCTTGGACTAAAGGTCCCTATGGAAAATTGCATGGGGAAAACGCGTTTTGGGACCCCCCTTTTTTCTCAGCCCCCGCTTGACGAATCCCCCCGAGACTTTCAGGGTAGGAGCGGAGCGCCCCACCTATTTTGAAAATTTCGCGAGGATTCGGCAACCGGCGCCAAAGTTATTCCAAATAGAATGTTGCGGATTTCCTATGGAAACACGGTCCTAACTATAACTATCTACTGGCGACCGCCAGTAGATAATATATATATACACACACACACATATATACATATTATATAAATATATATATATATTTTAATTATGTATATTATTAGTACATATTTTATCAGTTTAAAAAAATAACTAATTACAAACAAATTTGATTTTAAAATAATAACATTTTATTTACATTAAGCAATTGGAATTAAATTTATTAAACATTAATTTAAAAAAGTGAGATAGGTTGTTTTATTTTATTTAACAATTTTGTTTATGAAATAAATTACCATATTGATATTATTTAATAATAATTGAACAGGTTCTGTGCACTAACATTTCACCTTTTTAGGGCAAACAATTATTTTAATGTATTTTACATTTATATTTTATAGCAAAATAAAGGTATTTTTTAAAGGTAACAAACTTTAATAGTTTTCAAAATTCTTTCCAATGCATGTGAAAATTTATAAGTAACTTTACACTAGTAAATTTGTCTCCAACCTCCTGATTTCAGGGGGTGGAAACATGTGGATCTACAGTACACTTTGAAGTAAATTAAGCCCAGTAGTTTGCCAGGCAAGGATTCAGTTGAAGTGGCACTCAATTCAAGAGCCATCATATAAATGCAGAATTAACATGCCTTGTTTTTGAAATAAATATGCATGTATATGAATGGATTAGAAAAAGTTGGGAAGGATGCGCTGTACATCTGATAGTGTCAGTCATAGATTTTAACTGCCTAACTTTCAGTCCAGTTATTGCATTGACAGGTCATAGGGTCATTTGGCACCTAACACAATTTATACTTCAGTCAATATCACCTGGGTCCTGTTCTTAAAACTTCATCATAAAGGGAATTCCTCGGGTCACACTGAGCGCATGCAAATTCAAAATGAATGGTGGAGTCGTCATATGCATTGACTAAAACATACAGTCAAACTATGAAATCAGCAATAAAATATAAAAAGGAAATGTTGACCCCACACCCATCCCAACACCAAGGTACAAATAGCAATTATATGATTAAAGACATGTGGAATAGCTGAGCACATGGCACTGAGCACATCCATCATTGTGTATTAAGAGCTTCCGACTTATCAAAGGTACATTCAACAAACATTGCACCATCACTAAGCATGAACATATGTCTGACATTTAGATCTCAAACAGTGAATGAGGAAATTTGGAGGCATATCTACAAGGCGGCAATATAAAATTATCGCCGCTTTTGCAGCCGTTTTCAGCCGAAAAGCGGCGATTATTTTATCGCTATATCAGCAAGGTCACGCTATCGCTTGAAACCTTGCCTTAGCGCCTGACTTCCTAACACCCATCTTTGCATCTCTAATGAGATGCAAAGTGGGCGTTCCTCCTCAGGATAACGGGAGAAATGTCTCCTATTATCAAGCCTCATGCAAAGAAGCATAGCAACAAGAAAAGTAGCGATAACCTCTGTTATCGCTACTTTCCTTACGCCTGCTTTGAAACTGACTTAGCCATGATATCCTATGGAACGTGGATATCATGGCTAAGTATGTGAGGCCCTATCAGCAAGCTATCGCCAAACTTCGTGGGATTATCGCTGGGTCTCAAGCGATAATCTCACGTTTGGCAGTTAGCGCTAGGATTTGTATCGCTTTTGAGATAAGCGTTGCTAATAGCACGCTATCTCAACGATAAAAATCCACGCTAGCCGGCGATAATTATTCTAGCGCTAAGTGCGCTTAGCGATAATTATCGCCGGTTGTTTCTGATATGCCCCTTAGTGTGCTGTCATTCATCCCCAAAAAATGAGAGAGCAAAAAGTTACAAGTAGTAACTTGTGCTAGTCAATTTGTCTTAACCCCCTGCTTTCTGGAGGTGGAGACAAGTAAGTTTACACTTTGGAGTAAATTTACACTTGGAAATGTTAAACTGCCAAACATAATACATTTACTGCAAAGTTTACGAGTAAATTCACATGTGTAGATTTATAAATTAACTTTTGTGAGTAGGCCACAAAGTTAGTGAATTTCAGACTGATGGCCAGTGTCTTTCTCTTTGAATGCAAGCAGTGCACCTTAGGGCAGAACATAATGCCACTCATTGAGTGCAAACTTTACGTGCTTGAACACAGTCACAATCTTTAAACATGAGACTCACACATTGGAGAACATCCTTACCCTTTATCATGTCATGTGACTTGCTGTGCTGTCATGATCAGGTACCATGATGTAACTTCCAGTGATGTACTATTTATGATAATTTTTGTTTTTGAAAACTGAAGAAAAATAGTATTTTCAGGTGAAGAATGTTGGCTAGGACGAATGGCATGTGGTGAAAACAGTACCAGCAAAGTAGAAAATATTAATTAAATACAACAGATCATCTCTCTCCTCTTTATTCCCCCATTATACGTAGGTACATTCCAATACTGCTGATGCAGCCATTGTTGAAGCCCTATCTGTGCTCCTTTTCAACTTTGCAGCTGTTTGTGATAGGTGCAAGCTACAACAGGCTGAGCTGAGATCACATTGATAATTTTCTTTGTGAATAATTGGTCCTTGATACCGATTTTCTCCTGAATTATACCATAACACAAACCCTATTCAAATGCATGCTGAAAGTTCGTTTCTTCTTCCCACTTCTACTCTCATTTCTTTAAACCATCTTTATTGACCTTTTATACTACCTCTGGCAGCTCATTTGCTATGTAAATACAGGTATATCATCGCGTTGTAACAGTTTACATTATGTAGTGAAGGATAATGAAGGTGTGACAAACAACTCTTGAACCATGAGCCTGTGATCCCATCTTCCTAGCAGTGAACACGAGTGTGATAGAGAAATATGTGTAGTACACCCGAGAGTTGGGGGGGATGCCTCCCACATGGGGATATGGATGCAGTTTGAGTAGCATAATAGTGCTGTGCACATGCTCCAGTCTATTTTCTCTGGGGTGGGGATTTGAGGGCAGATAGCGAGAAGGGAAGCAGAATAGTCATGCAAGCGAGATGCATTTCCCACGTGAAGCGTCGGGGCTATTATTGCTGTCCGGGGTCCCCTGAAATGTGGTGTGGAGTTCATCCCATGCAGCTGCAATGGGTCTCCTCCTGTCGCATTTGAGGCACAGATCTGTAAAGGGCCTAGTAGTGCATGTAGAATGCATTATGTGTTTCTTCCTGGGTGGTGGTGATTGGGTTGACGGAAACTCGGACAGCAGTCACTGGCACACTCCTACAGCCATGCCAGTAGATGTCACAGCTTGTCCACTTCCGCTTGGACTCAGGCTTGATAAGTCTTGTAATCAAGGCACCTCAATGACCCAAGTAGTTGGGCATGCCGGTTTCAGTCAGTGCGACCCAGGCAGCCCCATCCTCCATCACGGCCCCATGTTGAGACCTGGATGAGGACCCTGCTGAGTGTGCCCTGCGCTCCCATTACTGTATGTATGTAATACCATTCCACCAAGCGCGTTGAGGTAGTGTCACTGTTTTAGGTTGTATAATTTGCCAATGTTTCTCTTACCGAGTCCCGGGACACAGGGTCCTCTAGAGCCATGGGCTGCATGCGCCATGTTGGTACCAGTGAGATGAGGTTCCCTCACGCACCCTGCCAGAGCCATGGGTTGTGATCTGACAGAGTATTCACAAAAGTACTCCGCTGACCTGACTTTAAACTGTGTAGCAGGGTGACAGAGGAAGTGGTCAAGCCGGAAATGGAGATCATGCCGCAAGGAGTAAAAAGAATATTCTCTAACAGCTGGATTCAGGGCTTGCCAGCTGTCCACTAAAGACCAGTGTGTGAGCCACTGCAACATGTAGGAGGCAGCATATGTGGTAGAGGATTGGAGAAGGGATGGTAGGACCTATCCAATGCAGGATCCAGAAAGCAGTCAGAATTGCCTCCAAGAATCCAAGGCAAATGGGACCAACAGGTCAGAGGTGAGGATAAGCATGCCAGAAAACCTGCCTGTGCAACATTCAGCAAGTCGGCAACTACAGACTTCCCAACCACACCTCCACTCCATCCAAACTGCCCTCATATAGTGCCCCTCTGAGACTGTCGCTGCCACTGTGCTTTGAAAGGGCAGCAATTGTTGTATTCATATTAATGCTCCTCTAGCATAGCCCGAATTGGCTGTGCAGAATAATTTTCCTCTCCACCGTTTTTGGAGTCCCATGTCTTTGAGGTATTGATGGACTAAGTGGTGTCTTGTAACCATTCCCAGTCACCAGACATTCCAGGTAAGGAAAGGTATTTTAGGCATTCAACAAACGTGAATGGGGGGGGGGGGGGGGGAGACAAGGTACCCCTGCCCGGCAGGGAGTGCCCAGGCATGCTGCATTGATGGTAAGATGACAGGCCCATTTAAAACCACAAAATGAATTCTCCAACTCCCAGTCCCAGGGCGTCAGAGCAGCAACGGACGGCTCAAACTCTTAACGTAATGCTGTAAGTTCGTGGGCCCTACAATGCAGCAGTCCAATAATCACAGGGTACCCAAAGCAGGTGGTGTGAGCTTTGTGCAGTACTTTCTGTGCTTGATCTGGGCCAAGGCTGAGAGGGTCCAGCTTTAGCTTCAAGGTCCAGGGCCTCTGCAAACTGAGAGGCGAGGGGGCTCAGGGCACACACTGCACCAGCAGGCAAGCACCAGTGCAGCTCACAATTGGAGCAAGTCATCATCCATTTGTGGCGTGACATGGGGGAGCAGGGTGGACAATACACTTAGCCATGAGTTTGTGCAATTTCTGTCAGAGAAGGCATCCTCCAATTCATCTGTAGCACAGGCTGTGTTAGTTCCCAAAGAAGATCTGCCACAGCAAAATCCGAAATCCTTTCATGGTGTGCCTGTGCAGGCGAGGGAGCCCCAGAGACACTGGCAACAGGTCTGCGTGATCTGCCCCAGTGCCATCTTCATCTCGGTTGGAATTTGACATCACTTTGAGTTATGCTGGAAACAAGAGGGACTAGTTAAACCCCTCCTCTTTCTGCTTATGTTTCACGCCCAAAAAGGTTGCTCTCCAACACTGGACTGCCATAGTGTAATCCGGAAAAAGGAAGAACTGCAACGTGACACAGCTTAGCCACCAGGTGGCTTGCAGTACTGTGTCCGAGTCTCTGAGGTTCAGTAATCTAGCCACCACATGCCTCGTAGGTGGGGGCCATGCAGCAGGCACCCGATGTGGATGTTCAACCGTAAAGTGGGGGGAAAGGTCCATGGGTGCTTTTTCTGTGGAAAACCAAGTTTCAAATTTGAATGTGGGGTCGCCGCTCTCTGCTCCTTATGGGAAACCGATGATTCGGACATTGTTGTGCCTGGAATGGGCTTCCTGGTAATTCAATTTCCTCTCCAATTGCTTGACTCTACTGGTAAAGCCACTGAGCACTTGGTGAGAGATTGCTTCTGCAACTGTAGATCAGAAATGATGGATTCTGCACCCTTCACCTTGTCCAAAAGCTTCCTCAGACCCTTTCATAGTAGTTCCAGCTCCAGTGCCACAGCATCAACCCTACCTCCAAGGTCCAGCCGGGTCGGCATGATGGCGTTGAGCATGGTGTCCAACTTCAAAGCCATGAGGTATGCATCTGGTTGTGACTGTTCCCCTGTGGTGGCAGGAAGCGGCATGGTTCCCATGATCAGGTCTCCAGCAATAGGTGCACCAATGGTGGGGACCTTTCATTTCTTCTGTCGCATCATTTTTGTCTGCTTATGGTGGTCTTCCATAGTGTCTCCTCCACAGGGGGCAGGGGTGTTAGCTGGCCAGAAAAGGGGTGAAACACAGTACAGGCTCACCATCCCCCAGCGCTGTATTCCAGTCCCATTGACACTGAGGAGGCACATGCAGCCAACCATTACTCCTCCACCACTGTCCTCCCGGTAGCCCCACCTCCTGGATCCTGGCAGCAAGCAACTCAGCCCGAAAGTCCCCGGGCTGAGTGAATGTAAAGAAAAGGGCACTATAGAGTAGGTGCGAGGTCCAGCCCCCCAGCAAGGTCTAGTTTATGCCTGTATGGGAGTGGGGAATGAAAGAGCACAGGCAGGAGAATGAAAAGGAACAGTGGTGGGGTCAACTCTAAGAAGCACTCCTTGGGCCCTTTCCACTGCCAGTGCCGCTGACACTCTCATCGCACTCCACCTGCTGGGTCTCAGGCTTTCTCCTCCCGCCTAAGCTGTCTCCAATGCTGCCGGACCCACCATACGGCCCCCACCGGCAGGGACGACAACGAGTGTTGTATATGCCTTGTGGCTACTGCCCGTTCCTGGCTCACGCCTCCAATCGGCCCAGCTGTCTCGAAGGCTTCACTGCTTTTGCTTCACCGCTGCAGCCACTGGTGCTGCCCATGATGTGGCAAAGGTCAACCCTGGACCTCGCCCCCCGCCCCCTCGAGAACCTCAGGGTGCATTCGGGCAGGCCCAATTTTTTTCACTTCTGGCAGAAGCCTTCAAGCCCTAGATTAAATTGTATCTACTTCCAAGGTCGGACAGGGACAAAAAAAATCGGTCCAGGCACTAAAATAAAAGTACCCCCCCCCCCACCTTAGCGAACCAAATAGTTACAAAACTTGGCCCACATTTGTAAATCAGTTTTGAACTTGTAAGGACACAGTGTGTGGGTATTTTGCAAGGTATGGGAGACTGCATGTATTTGTGTTTAATGCAGGCAAATATTGATGGTGGTAATATCGAGGAAATCAACAGTAAAAAACGGCCAACCAGACCATAAAATAGGCCCACAAACTGCAATCGTCCCACACATTGAGCTGTCAGACTAACCCATCGGGCATTACCTGATTACCCTATAGACCAATCTGATCTTGCTGTCCTATCCTCACCCAGCATCCTCAGCTTCCACCCAAAGTATCCAATCTCTCTAAATTAGATGACTGCCCCACCGTCTATATCCTGTAGCTTAATATTTCAAAATTTGGGGGTGTTACATCTCACACATAGGGTTGCCAGGTAGCTTGTTTCATGCAGGTGTCAGTTGAATTTTCATGTCTCACTAGGTACAAAAATTAGTACCCTCACCTCAGGCCGGTATTTTTTCCCCTTCATACTTAAAATGGTACATATAAGAAGAATGTAATTTGAAATGCTTTCACAGTTCCACGTATGACCTAATTGATAATTAAAGTAAGCAAAGTCAGGGAGGGAATGTTTACAATTATAAATTATTTGACATTAGGTTTCATTTAGGGATCGTGTCCAAGATTTTGCAGAATCTCAAAAATGTGAACAAATGGTCAATATTTTTCTGTGGGAAAGGTGTCAGCCGACCCACACACCAGCCATGATCTTATAAAACAGTAGCCACAAGTCTCAGGAAAGAAGCAAGGCTATTGCAGGCTTCATTTCTGTCCTCATGGGCCAGAGAGAAAAGGCGAGGCCCACACAGTAGCAGAGCCCCCCAACAGCAGTCAAAGGTGCTCCAGAGTCGAAAAAACAGAGCAGCTGGAAATCTAAATCACCCATTTCAAAGAGAGGAAATAGTTTATTCAACTCACCATGCCCCTAATGTGCTTTCACTAGTGGGTGGAGATAAAGCCCAGCTCTCCAAAATGAGATGCATGATTGGGTCTCCTTCGAAGAAGAGATTATGGCCCAATCACACATCTCCAGTACCACCAGGAACTTGACATGCTTTACATTACTTTGCACCATGGGGGCGTGACAAAGGTGGTGCATGGGCGTTCCCATGCAACCACTCAAGGATTCTGATGCTAAACCCAATTGACTAAATAAAGTAGATTGGGTTTAGCATGAGAAAATTGCCCACTTTTCAAGTAGGCACAAAGAAGGAGAAATGATTTCATTTCTCCTTCCATTTCCGACTTTGCATGGGTGCTGCACTATACAGCACACATACAAAGTGGGAAAGGCTTCATGTGAGTCTGTGCATAGTATTTTGTACTGTAAGGGTTCCTTCCAGTACACAACCTATGCTAGACTCATGGAGACACCCTTGCACCATGGCGCAAATGTGTCTCCGTGGCGCACGGCAGTTGATTTCAGTGCCTGTGATAGTGAGAGGGGAGGAGAGTGCCTTATTTTAGTAAATAGGGTGCTCTCCTCCTCTCTCCTTTTCACGTAGCGCAGCACAATATTTGCGGCTGCTGCAGTGGGCTATGTAAAAAAATAATAAATCTGCCCCCAAGTGTTAGGAGTAATGTGGAGGTGGGCGACTGGCATGGGAATGGCTTGAGAGTGCAGAAGTGGTTTATGACTGTTTTAGTTGTGCAATCTGGGCATTTGCCCATTAAAGAATCAAGATTAGTTGTAGTGAGAACATGTTTAGAAAGTGGTGTAAGTCCCTTAGGCCTGCAGCAGGAATTCAGGGAGTGATGCAAAATGTGCCACATTTGTGCAGGAAAGGAAATAGTGTTCGGAGTGGTCTGTTATGGGGACAGCAGTGAACCCAGAAGTAAAGGGTCATGTGACTAGTAAGAAGCCAGCACTGCCCACAAGTGATACCTTCACACCCCTTCTTCTCTTCTTCCCGCCAATTGAAGGAGATAAAGCAGGAGCAGATCAGCCTTTTCATAGCCTGAAGGCATCTGTAGGGCCAGACTAGAGAACAACATGTAACTCTGGAACAAGTTACTCAGAGACCTGCGCTTCCTTCAACGCCCACACCCCCCCAAATCACTGTACCACTCTTCTTCCAGTTACTCAGCCTATCTCTTTAAGGATGCCTATCACAGTGTGCCACCATTCAGGCATCCGTAGCTAAGAGTGGACACAGACATGAGATTCTCCTGTCTGGTTCTGTCTATGAATACTAAGAGCCAAGGGCAGGAGCGCCAGCATTTCAGTACGCATACAGGGCAGTGCTGCAGCACTTCTCTGTAGGTGCACCGTGTGCCTTCCTCCATGCTCCTGAAGCATCTCTACAATCAAATAACCAATGCAAACTCACACTCCCCTCACACACAGGCAATACAAGCAATCTCACTCACATGCCAATCATTATTTTTCATAGCATTGGTCCAAAGCATGCACTGCATGTCATGATAATAAATGGCAAGTATTCAGTCATGTAACTAGCAGATATAGTTGACCTTAGCATCACATATAGCCTTGATGCCAATCTTATCACAGAGACCTCACTTAGTTGAACAATCACCTACAATTTTGATGTCCTGGTGCTGCAACCCTACTGGGCCCTGCACATTAACCAGCCATGAGGGGGAGTCGTGGTCACTCTCTGTTCTTCTTTTTCTTACAATCTCTAGTGGCAACCGATTCTCAAAGCCTTCCAGCTTCTATCTGACCATTTCATGTTTTTGCTACAAAGACAAAAGGTTGATTGATCGATCTCCTGACAGCAATTCAGCATTCAGTGCTGTAATGTCCCACCTCATCACAACAGCTTCAATCAGCTTCAACAACAACATAGTCATTGAAAACCTCAACCTCCTAATCAATGCAACAACAGGGCAATGACAGGCATGGATTTTAATAGAAGTCAGAGGCTGATGACACTCAGATCTGCTTGCCTACACAAAGGTGAACATCATGGATCTCATCGGCACCATCTTGTTGAAACTGATCTGCCAATACATTAAATGTCTTCTATCACTTCTGACATGCTGTACACATTCCCACCAACAATGATCAATTTGACGATAGAATAAGGTCGAGATTGCACTATGTTGGATATTTTCGCTTTATTATTAGGACACCCAGTCCCACAGACTTAAAATAATTGGCCATGAACCCATACCTTTGCAAATCTCCAGAACTCAAGAATCCATGCCGGACGTGATGGTTCTACAGTTGTATGACACAACCACGCATGCCAAACCACACTATCTCAACAATACGGTCGGGACACCAAATGCGTCTCGACCACGCATTCCTTTACTACACGTCTTTACAACGACTTGCCTTTGAAAATGCGCTGGACTTTGGAACAGCATAATTTACTAATCCAACTCCAGGCTGCGCTACAGTAGGGAAAGCATTGGATTTAAAGTCCAACGCTGCTTAACCTAAGGCATGTCGTTGTAACAACATGCGCAGAAAAGAAATGCATGGTTAAGACGCATTCGTTGTTCTGACCAAGTTGCAAAGGCAAAGCGCAGTTCGGCCATTGTTATAATTGTTGTTTCCATGTGTCTGCATCAGTAAAAAAACATATCATATCATCCACAAATGAGGTGAGTTTGTAGGTTTATGTCTGAACCTGTACTCCAAAGGCATCTGCATTCACATAAAACAAATTTGGACTATAGGCTCATTTACCAGTGCAAATACTGATGGAAACAAGGGGCAGCCCTGCATCATTCCCCTGGTAAATTTTAATGATTGGCATTTTATGTTATGAACTTTTTTTGCTCTGGATGTTTAGACATAATGTCCCATAGCATTAGATTTTTATATTTGCTGTGTCATCTAAACAGGTTGGCCGGTGCTTTCACTGTGGCCAGCCTGACATGTGCAGTTCAGGCTTCTGCAATCAACAGGTGAAAGGCAGCTGAGAAACAGAGGCACAACACAGTAGTTCTCTGATGGAGTGCTTTGTTTGCCTGCTACAGCCAATCCTGGCACTGCTCTTATGCTGTTTAGCATTGTATGCATCAAGAGATCAGTGATTGGATTGGCTTGGATGCTATTATCAAGCAAAGAAGTAGCACAAGGCAGTAGGAACTTCGGGAGTATTTGCAGCTGAGCGGAATGTGTGCTGCAGAAAATCAGCAAAGGTAAGTTTATTTTGAAAGGTCTTTATCTTTATTTAATGTTTGATGTGACCCACCATTTTTAAAATGTAGCAGCCGCAACTGTATATTTGGCCCTAAATCAGTGTTATCAAGTGTCTTTTTCAGAACACTTCCATTCCATTCTGTTAAATACCTTCTCTGTGTCAAGCGAGAAAAGGAGCATTTGGGATTTCCAGTTGGCAATAATCCAGGTTAGATTAATAGAGAGTTGGATATTATCCATGGCCTGTCAATCCTTCGCAAAGACTGGCTATGCCAGATTCATTATGTGGTGACCTATAGAGGTGAGACACTATAGCATGCTTTGTATAAATATTTATACACACAGTTATTACAAGAAGGTTCAAGAGACAGAAGAAGAAATCCGTGTGCCTGAAACTATTCCAGTCTAGTTAAAGGACGAAAGCCCTCATGCCCCCTCACCCAACTATCTGAAGAGACAGTATTGCACTTGAAGTGTTAATTTAGCCGGCGAAAAGTCCTATGTCTTGATAGATGTGGGCATACAATTCATAGAATGATAGCAGAGTGAACAGGAACTCTTCAAAACTACCAATTGAAGGGCATGTATTATATTTTTTATTATTCACAATATATAGGAGTTAAATGAATGGGGTGTAATTAGACCCACTGTGCAAGTCAACATGTTTCTGCCTACATAAATCCCTTACAACAGGTGTAGAGGGATTCAGAAAATCCTCTTAGCAAAATTATAAGTGGAAAAAAGTTTGTATGAGTAAATAAAACCGGTGGCAACTCACAAGTCCATAATTCAATTGGCATGCTTGCTAATAATGAATGGCATCTTAGTTTCTAGAAAATATGCAGATGAAGAAACCCAATCCCAAGGTATGGATTGGTAATGGGACTGGTAAGGATGGGGGAAGGAGAGGGCGTACATTAAATATTTCAAAGTTATAACCTTAGTAGGTGATGGCGGAATGCCTAGTTCATGGTGGTAAGAGATGGAGAAACTAACAAAGGCAGAGAGATAGCCCGTCCCTTTAGTGCCAAAGCACATACATTTGAAAAAGTGACCGACCAGATCTGCATACTGCACCACACTAAGGAGATTCTATGTATTGGGTGGTATGTCCCATAAGGGCAAACTGGCTCTGTATTGGCGATGACAGGGGATCTTCTAGAGGCAGACTGCTCATGGGTATTGTGGTCCTTGACATGGTATTAAGGGCAATCTGTTACCGAAAAAATTACTACAATGTATTGAATACAATGTAAAGAGTGATGTAGACATAGAGAGTACATAACTGTCAGAATGTATAAACTGTACTAAGTGTCAATATATAGTCCCATTAATTTAATAGGAAAGAAAATGGAAAATAAATCTGTCAAACTTGTGCATGATAGGGCTAGGTAACATTGCCAGAGTGGTAATTTGTACTGGGACTGGGACAGGAGTCTTGGTGGAGAGGGAGCTGGACCAGGAGATGATGGTTAGGGTAACATGAATAGATATGAAGTACTTAAGACATGGTCAAAGATTTAGGGAATAATATCAAGTATGTAAAAGCGACACCCACAGAATATTAATGTGTGTTCCAAGTCTACAAACCCATAGTTGATCTTTTACCACAAGTGCATGAGTGGAGTTAATATGTCTAGGTCTTTCAAACACAGACATAAAATAGAAGAGAGTTGAAGTCTGTGGGCTTCCTATATAGTTATGAGACCAGAGGTCCTCTTTCAGAATAGGTTAACATGTCAGAAAGGGGAGCCATTCTATACTGAACTGACAAGTGAGCTTCAAGTGTGTGTTACAAGAATCAAACCAGAAGACAAATACTGCAATAGTGTCAGTGTCCCTTTAATATAGGATCAAGATAATGTCTATGTGACATTTCCAGAGTTTGATCTGAAGAGAGTAAGAAGTTTATGTCAGAATAGATATGGGACACTACAAATGCATGCATGCAGAGGTTCACCATGCTTGTACTGGTGGTATGAGAAACAGCCTTTACAACGGAAGCGTTACAACGCATGCCATTACAACGCATTTCGTTACAACATAAAAGGCTTTTTGCGGGGGACAGAAGGTGTTGGAGTTAACTCCAACACATTCCCTACTGTTGCACACACTGGAGTTGGAATATTAAATTATACTATTCCAACTTTCAGCGCACCCCCGACAGCAATTCGGGGTAAAGGTTTGCGTTGTAACGGCATGCGATGTAATGGCATGCGTTGCAACGTCATACAACCGGTGGTATAGCCCAGAAAGCCCCAGTAATTTTTAAAAACTGTGTTTATCTTACATGAAGTTCTCTTTCATGGCTAGTAAACCACATTTCAGTACAAAGTTAATGGGGGTCATGAAGACATGTGTGGATGAATCTAATAGAGATTCTACAGTACTCAAAGTCACATCCTTTGGGATGCATGTGTTTGGAGACACACTAATGAGTCCTTTAATGCAGTGCTTTTTTAACATCAAGTTCAATAGTCTCAAGTAGATTAAGGACATCCTTATCCTTGGTGTCTTAAGTAAAAGATGGCATCTAAGAGATCAGCAGTCTTGAGAACCAATCTGTGAATAGAGAAAGTGGTTCTAAATTAGAACTGAATCCAGTAACAAACTGTCACCTTAGCGATAGTCTCTGTGGTTTGTGAATCTTGGGGACATGTAAAAATTAGGGGGATCAAGGATTCAAAGTTTGCAGGAGTTCTGCCTTCTTGCATGTTATCCTTTGTTTGTGTGTTGCTTTTTCTACCAGTTTCTTAATTTCAGCTTATAGTCTATTAGTAGGATATCTGTAAATGTTATGACAGTTATTGCAAACATTCTTGTTTGCAGTTAAGTAGAGCAATGGCACCTCCTTTAACTGGTGGTTTGATGATGACCTTTGAGTCATGTTCCAGGTCTTTCACAAGTTGCATTTTATTTTGAAATAAATTGAAAAACAGGAGTCTATGGTTATCCTTAGTCAAGCTGAAATCCTTCAGGGAACATTCTGAGTCAGTGGACTGAAAGTTAACTTTGTTTGCAATCCTGTGCTAAGGTCAGAAGCAACAGGCTTTCTATTTAAGTAAAGATGAAATTCAAGATAAATAAAGAACTGAAAGGTTGGTGTGAATTTGTCTCCTAAACAATAGGAAAAAAATCAACTCCTTTATAAAGAACCCAGAGTTCTGGTGGTGTCAAAATTTGATTACTTTTTGATGAATTGTTTGTCTTGTTGCTGTTCATGGCTAATTAATCTCTGGTCTTGCTCCTGTTGTTTTTTAGGGACATTCGAGGGCTACCTTGTACTTGAATGAGTACTTCTCTTCCGTACTTTTGACTGTCATCTTCCTAAAAAAGAGCCAGGGGTCACTTTTGGTAGAAAGAAAGGGCTTTGGAATGGGGCCAGAGAGTAACCCCAAGGTAGTGAAAAACACCATAGGCTGGCGGGGGGGACGACATAACCTGGTTAATTAAAGGGGTGTGGTCTCTGAATTGAGGGCAAAGTATGGAGCCCTTATTCAGCTTCCACACTACTACTGCCTTCGTCCACAGTGTTAGAAGTGCAGTCCTGACTGCTCTGCTAACCACCATTTGGAGACCTTTATGAAGGCCTGCCAAGAGATGCTGATGGTATTTGATGGTGATATGGGGTTAATCCTCTTGTAGAAAAATCTGATAACACCCTTCTTGAGTATAGAGATCTTGTTCAGTGTGAAGAATTTCCTGTTGTCAGTCATGGTTTTATTAATCTCCTCAAAATGTATTTTTTTCATAAATGATCAGTTGGGCCATATATTTGATGTTATTCTCTAGGGTTTCTGTCTTAATTAGCATAGTATCCAAAGGGTGTTTGGCGGTATTGATTACCAGGATCAGCCAAGAGTTCAAAGACCGCTCCTTCCTAAAACATTTATCATTAAGGAAAATCCTGGGTTCATTAATCATGATGAGGCATTGAAGAGCTTCACTGCTGAGGAGGCACTCCATCATAATGGCTCTGTGCAAGGCAGTGCGTACTTGTAGTGTAGTGTCTTAAGTTAAAAAGCTTATCCCATTCTTCAGTCAGGTGCTTTCTAATCTGTGTGTCTAAAAAACTAGGAGTGGTAAAGATTGGTTGGATTACATTTTCATCAAAACCTGTATATTTTTACATCTTTGTTTAGTATAGCTATAGACCTATATGGCCCAAACTTGCTAGAGTCTGTCCATGTTTCATAATCAAAATGGTTTCATACTCCATCATGGTTTTGATCACTACACTTCAAGACAAGAACTAGTTAAATAAATATGCCAGTGGTTCTGCTAACAAGTCTGATGGGGTAAAACCATTCACTCCAGGAGCCTTGTTAGTTGGTATGTTTTTATGGCTTGAAGTACATCTACTTGATCGGGTGGTATTTAAAGGTAAGTGGTATCATGGAGATACTCACCTCAGACTATTTTTGTGCTTCTCCTGGCCTATAAAGAATAATTTGGAATTCAGACAATTCCTCAACCTATTCTGCTGCCTATTTCTCTAAAGGCCCTTCTTTGATCTCAATCATTTTTATTACATTTTGGTTGTGGATGGCTTTCAATGGATATGGCAATAATCTATCAGTCTTTTTCCCATTTTTATTGAATAGTTGTTTGGTTCAGAGCCTCTTCCTTGCAGTCTCTCAGAAGACAATTATTTGTGTTCTTTGTTCTTCTGTTTAGTTTTGATTCCCTTAAAGTGTCAATAGCGTGAAGAATCAATCCACCCTTTATTAGACCTGTCAGCTTTAGGGTGGGCTACCCCCAAACCTTTTGCCTTTACCCTTAACTTTTTGCTGAAATTAGTTTTTGTTGGTTCTAAGACTCTGTACACTTTGGCACTGATAACCAGTGCTAAAGTGCTGGTGCTCTCTCCTTTAAATATGATAAAGTTGGCGGCCCACCTGATTGACATATTTTATGTACTTTTAAGTCCCTAGTAGAGTGGTATACCATATACACAGGGCTTGTAAATTAAATGTTACCAGTGAGCCTGCATCACTTATTGTGCAACCTGCTGATGTAGCCCCTTAAAACATGCCCCAGGTCTGCCGTTGCAGCCGGAATGCAGTTTAAAAAATCATCTTGTCTTGGCAAAATGATCCCCTTGCCAACCCTTAAACTCCTCTTCTTACTGCATATACATGTCCTGATAGTAAACCACCTGTATTTGGTTTTCACTACTGTGAGGCCTACCTCTCCCATAGAATAACATCGGGGTGCATTAGTACATCTAATAAGTGTTAACTTCTGGTTGGAAACAGGAGAGTGTTTTGTGTTTGTTATGTAAGAGGTTTTTAAAAAAATTAAAACTACTCCTTAATGGTAAAGTCAGATTTTAAGTGAAAATTTTGAAAATGCCACTTTTAGAAAGATGGCTTTTTCCTGGCCTAACTATGTGGTGCCTGTAGCCTGTTACTGCGTCATCTGACTGGGTGTAGTTGGTAGTTGGACTTTATTTATTCTTCAGAGCGAGACACACAATAGAGGGATTAGGTGTGTCTGGATTGGCAATCAATTGACAATCAACTGGCAGGATGAGGGAGGGGCGGAGCTGGGCCTAGTCCCACTTGCAATTAAATAGGATGTGCTCCACCATTACAAAAAATGATTTGTCACCCCTGCATTGTTCATGCAGTCAGCTTGGAGCCAGGGCAGGGGAGGGGAGTCAGGAAACTTAGAGCACTTCAAAAGGAATTCTCTAGAATCTTCTCCTCCTTCAAAGAAAGCACCGGGTATAACAATTGGACCCTCAGTCCCACTCTCCAGCTTACTTTATGGACCTGTTGAAGGACTCTCAGAGGACTTCCTGCTGTATTCTCCATGAGAATTGTTTTGTTGTTCGCAGGCTGCCTTGAACTCTAAGAGACCTGCCCTGCTGCTTGAGTCCTATTTCATCACTGGAACCCAGGACTACCACAGAGACTCCAAGGGCTAGTTGGCTGGCCTCCTTATCAGAGGCTCAGGGACAGGAAAATCTACAGTCATCTTGACCATGCACCTGGACCCAGACTGAATGAGTACTAAACCCTTGAATGGTGCCCTCAAGTCCTAGAGCCTTGGTGGTGGTTCAAAGGGTACACAACTTGGGACTTAGAAAATGTTTGGCTAATGCTCGCACATCTGCCCAAAGTTCATTGCCGGTCAGTATGACTTTGCTGCAGCTCCCACTACGTTCTTCACCACTGAAGCAAATCCTGTTCAGAGGTCCTTCATCCAAGGGGTATCCGGCCATGTGGACCTCTCATCAGTTACAGCCTCCAACCTCATCCCACTGGAGATTTTCAACTTCTAAAAAACGGACTAAGTCTCAACTAAGAAATCTTCCCCGTGAATTCATCCAGCGGTCTCTGGCGACGAGACTCCCTCCTCAGACACTGCCTACAGTCTTGCCAGCTGAATTTTACCTTCTCAGAACATTTTTCTTCTAAATTTCTTCAAGTCCTAAGGTAAGCACTGACCAGGGCCAATCCACTTCTTGAATTTAACTTTTTCTCCAACCCAGACTGCCATAATTTTTGCCTGACCCATACTCTCGCGCAACTAGATGTCTGACTAGATGTCTGCAGCTGGTGCTACTACTAGGATGTTTGTCATTTTCTTATCAGATAATTTCATAAAATGTACTCTATTTTTCTAAATTGGTGTGGGATTTTTCTTGTTTTGTGCTTTTTCTTTATTGATTGCTGTTTTTGTGCTAGACAAATACTTTACACATTACCTCTAAGTTAAGTCGGACTGCTTTTGTGTCATGCTATCAGAGATTAAAAACAGGTTAATTTAGTGACTGTTCTAGTTCACTGCGACAGAGATTGTGGCTGTTGCTTGAACAGGGGTCACCCCCATTCAACCAACAACGCAATTTCTCACAATCTATTTTGCAGTGTCCCACCTCTTGGATATGGATGCAAATTCATCTTCATTTTCTTTGAAATAATTCTCCAAGGCTTCCCTAATTTCATGTCTCAAGACAGGGTATCTGAATGCTGTTTTATTAATTCATCATTGCCTGCATGTAAAGGTTTTCTCTATGGTCATTTACAATATATATTGAATGGGGCGAAATCTGGGAGCAATTCTGTGTTTATAGTGCTTGCTTGCATTAAGTTGGGAGTAGTATTCTGGGTAAAGAGGAAGTCAATTCTAGATGCCCTAGGATGAATGTTTCATTGAAAAGTGTAACCCTCTCTGTTCCATGGTAGCATCTCCACATATCCACTGGATTCAAGTCTTAAATCCCATTTACTAGTTAGGGGGCAGTGGGTCCCTGTTATGTGTAGTCCCAGACAAGTCTTGTTTTGAGTCAAGTGCTATATTTAAATCCCTGTCCATTTTCTGAATACCTATGATGTAATTGGCTAGGGTGAGAAAGTTCTTTAAAACTATTTCTTTAGGTTAGGGGTATATTTTCATGCTAATGTTATAGGCCTTTTTTCTAGTTCCACTTTCAACAATAGTAGCCTCCCTTCTTTGCCTCTATAAGTGGAGTCAGCTTGCTTTGAATATCAATCTTTTCTTGAATAAAATGGCCCCCTTTTGGCTTTTGTGGGTCCTAGTGAGTGGTAGAGGAGTGTGAGGGTGTTAGAATAGAAAAATTCATGTTTGCGCATTGTTGTATGTAAGTTAGCATTCGCGAAGCCATTTTCTATGTGGGCACCATTTTGAGTTATAATCGAAACGTATTCTTTGCTATTTCTGAGAAAAGGCCTCTGTTGAGTTGTGTTTCTCCAAGGCTAAGTTTTGCTTCACAATTGATATAGTGTTCTTATTAGTGCATAGATTTCCCTTTAGATAGAGGCCATCTCCCACTTGTCAAGTGGCGGACACAGGCAGAACAACCTTGAGTAGTAGTGCACCCGGCCTCAGAATTGAAACGTAACCTCTGTACTTCATTGTTAGCTGCATCTGCTTGGAAAATTCCATTGTGGGCGTGCCTTCATTGGTTTTGAAATGCACATAATGTATCTTCATGCTTGCTGATGTCAGTCCTTGTGCAGCACTCCTAAGTGACTAGGCACATTGGGCTCCATTATAAGTGTACCTGAATAAACAGATATTGGTTTGTATTCTCTACTGCCTGACCGACTCTTCATTTGGTATGGAAGGCTAAGAGGTGGCTGTGAATGACCCGGGTGATCCTAATCAGGCCACTTTCTTCAAGGGTGAAGAGTACAATCTGTGTATATCCTCAAGCATCACATGAGTATCCCTTTAGAGTTCAGCCATTAGTATTATCCTCATTGTCAAGGAATTCAGTCCCTCTCTATTAAGTGTCATTATATTATTAAAGATAATTTTATAGTATAGCAGAGATGATGTAAAAAATGTCAAAGGTTGGTTCTACATGTTTCATGTGATTTGGTGCTCTTGACTGAGTCTGCCTATTTTCCAATTTTTGATATTTCCTTGTACCTGTTTGTGGGAGGGGGCAAACAGTGGGGGAGGGGACAATCAACTGGAATATGAGGGAAATGTGAACAAGAGTACACACCTATGTCTAACCACTAAGGGGCATATTTACAAGAAAGTGACGCATCTGTACAAATGCGTCACTTTCCCTGCGCCACCCTTAGAAGCCCTTGCGCCACCATAGATGTGCCGTATTTACAATACGGCGCACTATGGCGCAAGGATTGACATATGCGTCAGAAATTCTGACGCATCTGTTGGCGGAAAACTCAATCATTGCTGAAGTCGTGTCGCAAGCATGACGCAACTCCAGCAATGCGTGTTGAGGCCTATTCCCACTACACTGCGCCACTACTTACTCCTGCTTGAAGCAGGCATAAGATTTTGACGCAGTGGCGTCCTAAAAGTGGCACAGTGAAATCTTGTAGATTTCACTGAGTCACTTTTACGAGGCCTTCCTTCGTGGGAACGCCCACCCTGCATACATTATACCTGACGCAGGTATAATGTGACGCAGGGCTTTACAACATGACAAATCTCCCTAGATGCGTCACGTTGTAAATATGCCGCATTGTTTGCGCCGCTGTTGCATCAAAAAAGTGACGCAACTGCAGCGCAAAAGTCATGCAAGGGGCTTGTAAATCAGCCCCTAAATTTGTGGAGATATACACAGTAGGTTGCCGCTTCCAGTTTTATTCCCATAAGGGCCACGGTTTTTAATAATTGGTCAGGGAATGAGTGTCCCTGTGCACTCTTGTGCACAGGAGCACTTCTAACATACCTTATGTTGCTAATCCCCATTTGAACATTGAAAGTGAATGTTGATAACCAAGGAGACCATCCATGGATATGATCTGAGTCCAATGAACCCTCTTCAGAAATACCGTCTTGTTCTTTGTCTTTTTGACATTATAAACTTTTTTGTTTCTGTTTTTTACTTTGGGGTACATTGCCTAGACAACTACATGCTACGTAGCATTCTTAAATTCATGTGATATTTGAATATACAAATATATATATTTCATTTTGCTTATTTGCACACTGTGTATAAAAAGTAAAAACTTAATTCTAAAGAAAACTGCTTTTGTTTTCAAGAAATGTGTTTTTCCTATGACACTGTATAAATACACTGATATGAAGGGATATAGGAGATTACGCGTAATAGAATGATTTTTTTAATTTACTGTTTTGTATATGTACATTGAATTAATACATTAAATATCAGACATTTTTGCATATATTTGGGTTTAGTGTTATGAGACTAGAGAGTTTGTAAGTTTTTAATTGATGTGTGAATATATGAATAGGGCTTAGAAACCGGTATGTGGGGATATCCTTTTTATTATACGAGACCGCCCTCATCGCCGCCACCGACGACATCAGGACCCTGCTGGACAACGGTGAGACCGCAGCACTCCTCATAGACCTCTCTGCCGCCTTTGACACCATCTGCCACCGCACACTACGCACACGCCTCCATGCCGCAGGGATCTGAGACAAGGCTCTCAGGCAGAACCCAGAGTGTCTGCCTCCCCCCATTCCGATCCGAAGCCTCCGAGATCATCTGCGGCATACCCCGGGGCTCCTCCCTCAGCCCGACACTGTTCAACATCTACATGACGCCACTTGCACACGTCGCCCGACAGCACGACCTCAACATAATCTCCTACGCCGACGACACTCAACTGATCCTCTCCCTCACCAAGGACCCCATCACTGCCAAAGCCAACCTCCGCGAAGGAATGAAGGCCGTCACAGACTGGATGAGGGCCAGCCGCTTGAAGCTGAACTCGGACAAGACAGAGGTCCTCATCCTCGGCTCCAACCCTACTCCTGGTTGCCGACAGCACTGGAGACAGCCCCGACACCCACAGACCACGCACGCAACCTGGGAATCATCCTAGACTCAACGCTCTCAATGACCAAGCAAGTCAACGCTGTCCCCTCCTCCTGCTTCAACACCCTCTGCATGCTCCGCAAGATCTACAAATGGATCCCAACAGATACAAGAAAGACAGTCACCCAGGCCCTCGTCAGCAGCAGACTCGACTACAGAAACGCCCTCTACGCGGGAGCCCCGACCAAGCTCATCAAACGACTGCAACGCATCCAAAACGCCTCGGCACTACTGATCCTCGACGTACCACACCACAGCCACATCACCCCCCCCACCTGAGAAACCTGCACTGGCTCCCCGTCAACAAGAGGATACCCTTCAAGCTCCTCATCCACATACACAAGGCACTCCACAAGACCGGCTCTGCCTACCTCAACAGTCGTCTCTCCTTCTACATCCCCAACCGCCAGCTACGCTCCGCCGACCTCTCACTAGCCACTGTTCCGCGCATCCGAAGAACTACCACCGGCGGGAGATCCTTCTCCCACCTCGCCGCCAAAACATGGAACACCCTCCCACTGAGCCTACGACAGACCTGCATACCTGCAGACCTTCAGGAGAACACTCAAGACCTGGCTGTTCGATCAGTAGCAGCCCTCCCCCAGCGCCTTGAGACCCTTGCGGGTATGTAGTGCGCTTTACAAATGTTTGATTGATTGATTGATTGATACTGGAATTGATTCTGCCTAGTGTGGGTGTGAAAGAAGGTATTTTGGGACATTTGTGATCTCAACTTCTTTTCTTTTTTTTCCTGTCATGGAGATATCGTCTTTCCTCCTTTTTGATTGGTATACTCTGTGTGTCTTGTCTAGTACAATTTCTGTGTCTTCTGACACTTTTGCAATGAGTGGAAGAGTTTTTGAATGTATGTTAACAGTTAAGCTTTGGGGATGTCTTCACTGACCCTTAATAATTTGCTTGTTATTCCACCATGAGTGGTTTTCGCCCTCATTAATTTTGTTTAAAGTTTTTTGCTATGACATTTACAGCATAGCAACTCACAGTGTCTAGCTCAAGTGCGGTGCATGTTCCACTGTGGCGGTTTACGATTTCTGGAGATGATGATCCAACTGTA
Source organism: Triturus cristatus (assembly GCF_964204655.1). Lineage (NCBI taxonomy): Eukaryota > Metazoa > Chordata > Amphibia > Caudata > Salamandridae > Triturus > Triturus cristatus. Next base: position 156,224,701 of record NC_140580.1, read on the forward strand.
TGAGAGATGTGAAAAATTATAGCGCACAAGGGTGGCAACATAGTGGTGTGGGACAAGCCAAAATATTTACAAGAAGAATATAGGCCACTAGGGGATTCCAGTTGTTATGAACTAGTGGTTAAATAAAATAATAATTGAGACTAGCATAATATTCTGGGACAAGTTGTCCCAGTGGAGAAAGCAAGGTTTTATGGAATGGTATCAATTTCAAGTTCTGAAATGTTGTCAGCCTAGGGTACCACAATTATATTTAATACCCCAAATCCACAGAGATTCAGTGACTCCTCCTAGGAGGCCTACAGTGTCATCAATTTGGTAGCCTTTTAGAAAATACTTCTAGATATGCAGAATACTTCTTAAGAGCATTTGTTACTTCCCTACTTTCTTTTTATATACAAGTTACCAGAGACATCCTCAGTCATGTACATTTGGAATCTGATTAAACACTTATGACATTAGATGTTTATAATCACTACATGGGTATTGATCATAACCAAGGAACTGATGCTTGTAGACATCATTTGGGGTCAAGAGCACTTTCATTGTTGTTACATACAGAAATGCTATTGGATATGATTGGTTTCTGTTGCAACAACAATTTTTGATTTTTTACAACAAGTATTACAAGTAAACCAGGGGAAATTTGGTGGGCACCCGCTTTGCCCCCAGTTATGCAAATTTATTCATGCACTGGTGGGAGGAGCAGATGGTAAGTATATATTGACCCCTTAGTGCTCTGGATGAGGTATATTGATGTCCTCTTTGTAATTTTGAAGGGATCTGGGAAGTTGGCAAAGGCATTTGAAAAATACCTAAATAATAATGTGAGCATAAAATTTACATCCATGATATGTAGACATGAAATTGAATACTTGCATGTAAAGGTAACAGTTGTGCAAGAGAAACTGTGCACCAACCTATTCAGGAAGAACACAGAAGGTAATATCTTGTATTACACCTCTCACCCTTTGGGTGGTCTTCCTCCTCAAACTTTTTGCCTCTCCTCCTCCATTTTGCTGAAACTATTTTGTTGGCCTTAGGACGCTGTGCACTTTACTATTGCCAACTGTGCTAAAGTGCACTTGTGCTAATTTCCCCAAAACATGGTTACATTGGCTTAGATTGAATTGGCATATTTAATTTACGTATAGGTCCCTCATAGAGAGGTATACCATATACCCAGGGCCTGTAAATTAAATGCTACTAGTAGGCCTGCAACACCTATTGTGCCACCTACTTAAGTAGCATTGTAAAACCTGTCCCAGGCCTGCCATTTGAGCCTGAATGCAGTTTTAAATTGCCATGTCGACTTGGCATTTAAACAAACTTGCCAAGCCTAACACACCCCATTTATTACCCATGTCACTCCTAAGGTAGGCCCTAGGTAGCCCATAGTGCAGGACACTGTGCAATTAAAAGGCCAAATATGTACTTTTAAGTTTTACATGTCTTGGTAGTGAAAAACTCCTAAATCCATTTTTTATTATTGTGAGGCCTACCCCTACTGTAGGAAAACATTGTGCTTCTTTATTGCATATAATAAGCTGTAATTCCCAATTGGGAGCTGATAGCTATGCCATGTTTGGTGTCTATGATATTTTAATGATAAACCCTCCTAATGGTAAAGTCTGTTTTTTTATTACAATTTTGAAAATTACACTTTTAGAAAGTTGGCATTTTCCTGTTCTTATCCCTTTTGTTCCTGTACCCTGTCTTGGGTCACAAAATTGGGTGTAACTGACAGACTTGGTGAATTCATCACAGACGCTCACACAGAAGATGGATTAGATGTGCCTGAGTGGTCCATCTGCTGGCAGGATAAGGGGTGGTGCCGAGCACAGCCCCACTTACACCTGAATAGCCTGTGCTCTGCCTCCACACAAGGGGCCTAATGTCCCTGCATTGCCACACAAAGGGCCTATTGACCCTGCATTGTTACTTCAGCCAGCTTGGAGCCAGGAAATGTGAGGCAGAAAATTCCATGCATTTCAAAGCCACTATCTAAAAGCGTCTCCCAACTTCCACAACCAGAGCCAGGGCACACGGGTATAAAAGAGGTATTATGAGTAATATCAAAAAAAGAAATGTATTTATTTATTTTAATTTAGTGCTGCGAAAGAAAAAAGCGATATGTAGACATGAAATTGAATACTTGCATGTAAAGGTAACAGTTGTGCAAGAGAAACTGTGCACCAAGCTATTCAGGAAGAACACAGAAGGTAATATCTTGTATTACACCTCTCACCCTTTGGGTGGTCTTCCTCCTGAAACTTTTTGCCTCTCCTCCTCCATTTGGCTGAAAGTATTTTGTTGGCCTTAGGACGCTGTGCACTTTACTATTGCCAACTGTGCTAAAGTGCACTTGTGCTAATTTCCCCAAAACATGGTTACATTGGCTTAGATTGAATTGGCATTTTTAATTTACTTATAGGTCCGTCATAGAGAGGTATACCATATACCCAGGGCCTGTAAATTAAATGCTACTAGTAGGCCTGCAACACCTATTGTGCCACCTACTTAAGTAGCATTGTAAAACCTGTCCCAGGCCTGCCATTTGAGCCTGAATGCAGTTTTAAATTGCCATGTCGACTTGGCATTTAAACAAACTTGCCAAGCCTAACACACCCCATTTATTACCCATGTCACTCCTAAGGTAGGCCCTAGGTAGCCCATAGTGCAGGACACTGTATAATTAAAAGGCCAAATATGTACTTTTAAGTTTTACATGTCTTGGTAGTGAAAAACTCCTAAATCCATTTTTTATTATTGTGAGGCCTACCCCTACTGTAGGAAAACATTGTGCTTCTTTATTGCATATAATAAGCTGTAATTCCCAATTGGGAGCTGATGGCTATGCCATGTTTGGTGTCTATGATATTTTAATGATAAACCCTCCTAATGGTAAAGTCTGTTTTTTTATTACAATTTTGAAAATTACACTTTTAGAAAGTTTGCATTTTCCTGTTCCTATCCCTTTTGTTCCTGTAGCCTGTCTTGGGTCACATGATTGAGTGTAACTGACAGACTTGGTGAATTCATCACAGACGCTCACACAGAAGATGGATTAGATGTGCCTGAGTGGTCCATCTGCTGGCAGGATAAGGGGTGGTGCCGAGCACAGCCCCACTTACACCTAAATAGCCTGTGCTCTGCCTCCACACAAGGGGCCTAATGTCCCTGCATTGCCACACAAAGGGCCTATTGACCCTGCATTGTTACTTCAGCCAGCTTGGAGCCAGGAAATGTGAGGCAGAAAATTCCATGCATTTCAAAGCCACTATCTAAAAGCGTCTGACAACTTCCACAACCAGGGCCAGGGCACACGGGTATAAAAGAGGTATTATGAGTAATATCAAAAAAAGAAATGTATTTATTTATTTTAATTTAGTGCTGCGAAAGAAAAAAGCGACAATAAGTATTCATGAAAGCGACACCGAAACTCAAAAAAATCAAACTGTAAGATAATCTCTAAAGGTTGCAATTCAATCAGTCCGAGCCAAGTCAAGGGCATGTCATTTGGCATGTCATTAAATGACCCAAAAGATCTTAGTTTCATCAGTTTATCATAAATGCTCAATCGTATGTAAACTGTACATCCTCTAAAAATGGATAGAGAACTGTAAAAATGCATCAAAGACTATGAACCATGCAGTCAGTGTTAAGACCAAGGTGTGTTGTTTCATTTGCATTCTGTTAGCAATGCAAGGCATTGGTCATAAACACTTGCCAGTATACATACGATACAATTTCTAAACACTGCATGGGGAAGGTGACTCAGATGGCTAATGCCATCTTACCTGAGGTCAGTGGAACCACATCGTAGTGAAGACATTGTAATGTCAAAGGCTATGATAAGTCGATAGTTGTCATGTATTATAGTTGCTGAGAGGATGAGAAATGATAAAGAAAAACATGACAAAAGCATCCAATACACCAACCAACGCAATCCAATCATATCCTTAAAGGATGTAAAGAGTGTAGCCAATGCTGACTGGCACCATCCTCAATGTGGACCCGGGCATAATAAGATCATGTGAACGACTCCGTAAGAGTTAGAAAGGTTAGGTGAAAGTAATGACGGCTCAGTAATCCGTCTTGGAAAATGGGTGCCATATTTAATAACATGTCAAGTCCTCACCAAGGCCATGAAAATAAAACATAGTGTAGAAGTTCAACCGGAGCAATCCAGTACGAAGGTCTAGCGAAAACCAACCCCCTTCTGTATCGTGTAGCAAGCTCCTATAAGTCAAATGAGTTAACAGACTGTGGCGACAGCTCATTATTTCATTCTTAGACAAGGATATGTGCCATATTTGTTGTGTGAACTCTTCTCAAATCAATGGCATAAAGACCAGTGTGTGTACACTCAAGGGGAGCATCCAAAAGGCTATAGGTATGAAACCCAACTCCTCTCATATCGTGTGAGTAAAATAAACATGCATGATAAAGTCAAAACAAAAAGTAAAGAAGAAGCACGAGATAAAGGAAGGACGTATTAGTCCTGAAAAGGTGCCATAAGGTGAAGAAAATATTTAATATCAAATAGTCCATTAGGAAAAGTAAAAAGAGTGTAAAAAAGGGGATAACATTAGCACCTGAATAAGTGTGATATTCATAAAGAAAAAGAAATTTACAATTCCAAAAATAGAAATATATTAGTGAGACGTCAACCCAATAGACATTTTTCAACAACAGTATCAACAAACTCTTTATATGTCTTTATAGATCGTATATTGTACAGACAAAACAACATATTATGACATATATAGATGCAGATTTCCAAATATCAGTAAACCTACAAATCTGTCTCAATGTTGGTGGCCAATTTGGGTGACTACCCCCACAATTTAATATAATGGGAGTGAAAGTGTTTTTGCAGAGCAGCAAGACAGGGATCAAAGATGGACATCTGACTAACAATTGATCATTTTAAAATACATACAGTTCCCTATCCACATTCAAGCCATAGTCCACATTCCTGCCTTTGGTTATCCAGCCTGTCTCTAGTTTTCAGATCAACTGTGTTCTGTCTCCTCCTCTGGGATGATCCAGTACAATTCCCGGTCTATGGAATCTCTTTAGCGGCAAATTTGCAGACCCATGGCAAGTGTTAAAATGCAGAGCTAGAGGATAGTTTATATTGTCATTCCTGATGGCATGAATGTGTTCTTGAATCCTTTCTTTTAGGGGCTGAATGGTATAGTACTGCCAATATAGATGCATTTGCATACACACAGGAAACAGTCGACCACAAATTTGGTGTTACAATTAACAAAAGTGTCTATCTTGTGTTCGAAGTTCGTATTCTATTGGAAACCTTTGATCTTATCCAGAGTGTATTGGCATATAGTGCAATGTCCGCTTTTATAGAAAACCTTTGGTTGAGGAGGTCACCAATCTAAGTATGTGTTTGTCTTTTTAGGATTATAGAAACTAGGACACAGTATGTTACATAAGCTTAACCTCTTTTGTAAATGATCCCTAGTTTGTCTGAGAAACATTTATTCAGAGTGGAGTTTGTGCCAATGTTTGTGCATGATATTATAAAAAATGTGACTCAAAGTATGATAGGGTGTAATCACAGAAACCCTATTTTTATAGATTGTTGGTCTCTTCTTATCCATGAGTAGCTTTTTGCGATCAGTTTTAATATCCGTTTTTTGGCAGCAGAAATGACACCTGGTGGATATTCCCTTGCTAGAAATCTCTTTTCAGCATTGTCTATCTCAGATCGAAAAACCTCTTATTCACTGCAATTGCACCTTATCCTATCCTAGTCATCTCTCCAGAAGGAATAGGAAAGACCTGTGATCTAGGATGTGATGAATGAGCATGCAGAATTAAATTATATGCTGTGGCTTTTCTATATAGGGAAGACAGACTTTTTCAATTCTTGATATACAATTTCAGGTCTAAAAACTTTATCTCTGTCTGGCTGTGTTGATGTGTGAATACAATCTTACATTGATTGTTGTTACAAAAGGAGCAAAATTCACCTAATAGGGCCACATGATTCATCATTTCACAGGGGCAGTTTCTCCAAATGTAAACTTTCTCTAGCCAACCAAAAAGGTTTGCAAAAGAAGGAGAAATGTTCGGCCCCACGGCTACGCCCTGGCACTGACGATGCCATATACCAATGTGTAAAAATACATTCTTGTCCCAAACCAATGAAATCATTTCTATCAGCATCAATGTATGTTCCCACAATGTAGCAGCTCGAGATGATAAAATATATTAGGAAGCCTTAGTGCCTGCTTCTTTGAGGATAGAGGTGTAAGGTGAACAAATGTCCAAAGTCATAAAACAAAATTCATCAGACCAACTAAAATCACCTAATAGATCATTTGCATCACGTACTTACAATGGAAGAATACTCACTAACGGTTGTAGGAAGACTTCAATAAATTCCGAGCTATGCTCGGTCAGAGGTCCGATTCCAGATATAATTGGTCTCACTGGCAGAAAGTTACCAGGTTTACGTATTTTGGAAAAGCATAGATACAAGGTGCCCCAGGATAAGGTACAAACATGTATTTGAATTCTAAATCACTGGTAATACATCGGTCACGCCAGATCTTGAGTTTCCTTTTTATTGTTAATGTAATCTGATGTAAAGGATTAGAACTCAATTTTAGATATGCTTTAATATCAGATAATTGTCTATTTCATGGATGTAATCCTGTTTTATTAGCACCAAATTGCCTCCTTTTCCTGCTCCCTTCATAGTTATTTCTGGAAGTGCGGGCACTTTGGCAAGTGCAGGTTTTTCCCCCTCTCATAGATTGCCACTGCTGATCTCAGTATGTTGTTCGGTCCTGTCTTCCCATTTAAATTGTTCCTTGGTCACTAGTTGATGAAAAATATCTATAGCATTGTCATTCAGTGAAGCTGGCAAAAAAGTAGATTTAGGTCACAAACCACTATCTGTACTAAAATCTGCCAAAATACCTAAGTCAGAGAGAATGTGTGTGATGGAGGATGAAGTTGACTCTTCATCATCCAGTGATAACAACAACTGTGTATCCTCAATGTCACAGATTGTTTTTTGACAAGGTATAGAAGTCACGTCTACTGAATTTGTATCATGTTTAATGTTAATTGTACAATAGTAGTACAAGAGAGGCTTTTGAAAAGAGAAAAGTAAAATTATAACAAGATTCAAAGACAGTGTTTACAATACTAAGGGGTCAATTCCGATGTCGTTCAGGAGGGCACCAAATCAGGTTCGGGTTTGCCAAATCTGATCCGGAATGCTTGTTGCCCACCAAATCGTACACAGTTCCCAACAACCGATTACGATGCCTGAAAAACGGTAGGGCTGTTTGAATCGGTTACGAAAGGCATTCGGACAGGTCGCGTCTTTCAGGGACGAATCGTACAGCTCTATCAACTACTGTGGGTTTTTAGAGCGAGTATGATAACCGATTCGGACAGACATTCCCAGGGCCTTCCGAATTGGGCCCATGGGGACACCCAAGGGACCCCCCCTCCCTTTTCCAACCAAGCACAGTGAGGCAGGCACCATTTCGTGCCTGTCACAGGATGCAAAGTTTTACCCAGCCATCCCTTTCTTCAATGGGAGCCTGTATTCTCGTTTATAACACAGGCTCCCATTGAAGTCAATGAGAGTCCAGCCGAATCGTATCCGGAAGCATAAGGATACATCCAAATTGCTCCGTTGGACTCCCCCAATCCCAGTCATCCGGAAAGCATTCCAGGACCGATTCACTAGCAATGCTTTCTGAACTACACTGGAATCGACCCCTAAGAGTATCATGAGTGCAGACCATAAAGTAGATATTGCAGATAGGACAAATGTGCTGACATCGGCAAAATGCAACCACCCAAATGGCACTGAACAGTGAGATTCACCACACATTACAGCAGTAAGGTAAGCATTGTTTAAAACATAGTGAGAAAACACCCAAAAATTACTTTTCAGAAGTTCCTGAGAGACTTTTTAAGACCCAGTCAGATCTTACACCCAGTGAACATGCACTGTGAGTTAAGAGGACCAGGTTTCAAAAAATGCTTGAATTGTAAAGCATGTAAAACTAATAGGAATGTTACAACAGAGATTTTAACATTACTAGAAAATTTTACTTTCAATTCAGATTATTGTATTTACTGTTTGGTGTACCATTTGTGACAAATGTCATATAGGAAGTACAATCCATCCAGTTAAAAGAAGAATCTTAGAACATATGCTGGCTATTAAAAACATTATACACAATATCCTGTGGCCAGGCATTGTTTTAATTCACATGGGCAGGACAATAGTCTCTTGAAAATGTTTGCCCTGCACAGGCAACATAAGATGTGACAACAAAGTGTTGGCATTACACCGACTAGAATCCAGGTACATTATAGAATTTGATACCTTTGTTGCACTGGGATTGACCTCAGATGAAAAGATGTCTGTATGGTTGGGGTAAATTATTAGTGATTTTTATTGAGTTTTGCCCCTCCCCTGGTAGTTAATATAAATGAGCTGATTCTCTTCAAGTTTTAAGTAGAATTTAAAGCATTGACAATATTTTTATCTTTACCCTGGTGCACTCTTTTATTGCTATTTTTTAAATGCATTAGATACATTGTATTTGTTATAATGCATAGGGTGTTGATTGATACCAGAGGCTCAACGGGTTCATAAGGTTCATAATGTTAATTTTTGCTCTTTAACCGGTATATGAATTTTCATGGGAGAAAATCTTTCTAGATTAAGTTTTGGCTGTACAGGTTATTGCTCACAGGTGCACGATCTTTGGCCCTCTCCCTAGTTATTTGTTTAGGTGGTATTGTACCTGCAGCTTTTTCCCAGCACAGAGAATTGCCTACTGGGGCGGGACTATCTATCACCAAGATAATGTCAGAGAGCAATTAACCATGTACTTTGGATGTAACTGGAGCGAGACACTCTTCTGTCCTTCATCACAACAGCTAACAACCAAACACTATCTGATATGTAAGACAAGTAGTAGAAGCTGGGAAAGAGGAATGGGATAAGGAAGAAAACAGCAACATTGGAAATCACTCTCTGCTGTGTCACTCTTCTAGGCACAGAACTGCAGCAAGATATGTGAGCAATATAATGCTGGCCCAACTCCCTCCCATTAGTACGATAACTACCCCTGCCTTCATACATAAACACCTTCGAGAATTGTTGGTTATTGCCTGAAAAACTTGATTCAACTGGAAAATGATTGATCATGCATTGTCATCCTCTATTGCGCATAGTAGTTTCAAGCCTTGATTAAAGAAATCCTGCAGTTGCTTCACAGAGTTCAATTCTCGAACAGACTTAGAGCAAAGTTAATTTCATAAACACATCATCTTCCAGACTAATGTTCTGTTAATTGATCATCTTCAGCAACTTTCAAAAAAATAAGTTCTGTTAACAAGAATTATGGAATCAAGAAGCATTGTTCCTGGCTGCAACAACTTACTTGAATAATAAGGATTCCATGAAACATGACGGAAGTTACACCCAGTAATCCAGGATAGCCAATGCTACCTGCAAACAATGTTAGAGTTCAGGAATCCTGGAGCTTGAAGTTCACAAGCACAATATTATTATACATTACACTCTCCACAACTGTATTGCATTCCTTCGGGTGGCGTCAACCCTGCCAGCCCTCCTTCGGGTCCAGCAATCTAGGGGCATGTTAGACCTGCATCATTGGCGTGTGTCTCCCTTCCATTATGGCGGATTGCCTCCTCTGTTTTTGATATGTTTTTGCTGGTTATATGCTTTGGGCACTGTGCCACTGCTATTCAGTGCCACTGAGCAAGTGCTCCCTATGTTAAATTGATGTATTGATTAGTGACTCCATGATTGGGGTATTTGATTTACTTGTCAGACCCCAGTACAGTGCACCATGAGTGCCCAGGGCTTGTAAATTAAATGCTGCTGGAGGGCTTGCAGCACTGGTTGTACCACCCACAGAAGCAGCTTGTAAAGTGTGTCTCAGGTCTGCCATTGCAGAACCTATGTGCAGTCTGGTACTGCCATGCTGACAGACCAAGTGCACCCACTTGCCAGTCCCTAAACCTTCTCTTTTCATCATATTGTGGTAAATATTTCATTACCGGTACTATTTTTTATGCGGTAAAGTCTATTAAGAATAACTCAGTAAATATAAGAGGCAGAATCCGTGGTATTAGAGGTTTTAAAAGGCTTTATTCCTATACAAAGGAATACAATTCGAATTGCAGGCTTTCTATTCCATCACCACGAAAGTTCAGGAAGGAAGGGCATACATTATTGACAGATAAGCAGTTTTATAGAAAATGCATTACAGTGAAACAGATGCAAGAGGCGTAACAGCTGATAGTACAGATAAAAGGTGCATACGTAACTAATAGAGGCGGATATATGGGCGTAACTTAGTAAACGTCATTTATACATGATGTCACAAGTGGGTGGATCCATAAGAGAATCCTGCAATGTCAGCAGAAATATTTGGCAGAGATGCGCGCGCAGCCGCATGACGTGTGATTGACGTGCAACTAGAGGGTGAAGGGGACTTGACATTTAGCTCTACATGTGGAGACAGAAGTCTGGGGGTCATGTCAACCTAATCCCAAATCATATCTAATATCCTATGTTTAAAGAACTGTGTTATCCAAAAGGAAAGGTTTCTAGGATAGAATCTATTCTATACTGACTGTTAGTGCGTGTACAAGCGTCTAAGTGTCTACATGAGATGCGAGGGGGTAGGAATATTCCATGGTGACGGGGCTATGAATTACTTGCATGAGGACAGCGAGGCCTGGCCCTTTGCACGGTAGCTGGAGGAATGTTTACCTAAACTACTAGACAGGAATGCATCGGATGAGGAGCGGAGTAGATAATCTTGAAGGTGAAATACAGTTTTTGGCAGGCAACAGGCTGGATCAGGCACCGTTAGCCGCGCAGGGAGTAGGACAAAGTTCATGGATACAGATGCAGGCTCAGACTGGAGCTTTCAGAGGCAGAAGGCAGGAAAAGGCTTGATGACAGAATTCTGGGCCTACTCGCCTGAATCTGTAAAATGTGGAAAGTGAACCACATAAAGTCGGTGGCCTTTCATACTTAGGAATGGAATATCTGACCCATTCATGGCGGATCTGAAAGAGGACATGTTGACGGTGGACGCACATATATTTGCGTCTTCAAAACTGGAACTGGAGGGAACATACATGTACTTATAGCATGCACATGGAGCCGTTGGGGTCTACGATAGGGGACATAACTGATCACAAAATTCATATTTCCTCAATATAAGACACCCCTATGGTAGGCCCAAGGGCAGGGTGCATTGTAAGTACAAGGTAGGACATGCCCTGGTGTGTGTAGCATGTCCTAAGAGTGAATTACAGCCATTTTAGTTTTTCACTATTGCAAGGCTACCTGTTCTCCATAGGCCAAAATGGGCAGTTAGATTATTACATCTTATAATCCTAACTGACTCAGGGAACATGGTGGAAATTCGAATTTAGTATGCCTGAACTCAGAATGATAAAATACCTCTTTTATTAAAGTTGGTTTTAACATTCTGTGTTTGAAAATACCACTTTTAGAAAGTAGGTATTTTCTTGTCTAACTATCCAAAGCCTGCCTCTGCTAGGTTGTGTATTCCTTGTCTGGAGTTTGAGTGATAGGGCTAGGGAATTCCAGGAGACAGAATGAGTCAGCCCAGTGGTGAATAGCGAGATCTGTATCTAGATGGGAGGGAGGAGTTGCACCTGGGACCTGAATAGGACTGGGCCTTCCCTCCACAATGCTGGCTCTACCTCCTGGGGTGCGGCTGATGTCTCTGCCCTGCACTGTGAAAGAAGAGAAGGAATCATGTCAACAAAGTGCTCCAGGGCTGTGCTTTCCCTCCACAATGCTGGCTCCACCTCCTGTGGGGCTTCTGATGTTTCTGCCCTGCACTGTGAAAGGAAAGAAGGAGTCCTGTAAACAAAGTGCTCAAGGACTGGTTTGGACTAGGCAGAGGACTCTCTAGCTTCAGATAACAAAGGATTTTGGGGTATAAATATTGGAACCCAGACCCAAGAATTTTAGATCACTTCTGGGAACAAGACGAACCTTTTGCCAAGGAGAAGAACCAAGGAAGCTGCAGGAGTTTGGACTGTCCCACTGCCAGTGTGCTGTTTCCTGGGTTGGCCTGCAGTGGTGTCTTCATTGCCAAGGAAAGGAGAAGGAACATTTCAAAGGACTTTCATCATCTTACAGAATATTTCTCCGAGGGCTTAAACTTGTGCTTGCCTCCTGCTGAAGTCAAAAGACTTCAACACCAGCTCCCCTCTGAATTTCCTTGCTGGGAATTCTATCTGCAGAAGCCTGCGTGTCGCTGGGAGCTGGAAGCGCGACGCAACGAGAAGAAGCATGTCGCTGCCGCAGCTGTAGTCGTCGCATCGCCGGAGAAGCGTGCCGCCGCATCTCCCAGGAAGCGTGATTTCGTCGAAGCTGTCTGCTGTCGCATCACCGAAGAAGCGGGACGCCATCAAGAGGGCCGCCATCGAATCATCGGAGAAGGGTGTCGCAGGGTGTCGCGGCTCCAAAGAACAGAGTCGTCGCAAGTCTGCCAGGGCGTGAATGCATCACCGTCGCATCGTCGCATCAAGCGCGCCATCTTCTCGCATCTCACCGGATTGTTGCATCGCATCGAGGTGCCATCTTGTGCATCGCAACCAGGCCGCAGGCCGAGAACCTACGCATCACCCCCGCACCGGTAAGGATCACAACACATCCCTTACTCTGCGCAACCATTGAGGCGCGACGCATCATCTCCCCCAGAGCACGGAACCGACGCATCTCCCTCTGCGAGCCTTTTGTTTATTTTGTGTTACGCATCCAGGTATTTTTGTAAGAACTGTGTCGCATTTATCATCAACTTGAACTAAATAACTTTTACCATCTTTAAGTCAATCTTATGTACAGTATTGTGGATTTTTGTCGTTTGTGGTCTTGTGTTAAGTCTATATAAAGCATACTTATTTTTATAAAACCTGTGTGGTGTCCATCTGTAGTGTTTTCACTGTATTACTGTATGTGTTCACAAATGCTTAACACACTGCCTCTGAGATAAGCCTGTCTGCTCGTGCCAAGCTACCAAGGGGGTGGGCAGGGGTTATCTAGGAGTGTAATCTCCTTATCCTGACTTAGAAGCAAGGGTCCCTATTTGGACAAAGGTGTATACCATTGCCAACTAGAGACCTTAGTTCTAAGATTGGTGGTCAGCGGTGAGGATTTGGACCTGCATTTGTGACTCATATACAGTGATTGGTGTACACTACTAGTGAGTGCAGACCAAACGCGACCGCATACTTTTTTGAGTAGAATCTTTTCTTGGACTGTTATTTTTTCCTGAGAACTACCAATTCTTACTACCATGAGTAGACCAGCATCTGTTGCATCTATGGATCTTGATTTTGAGGAAGAGAGGTTGGAAACCTACACTTTGAAACAGCTCAAGCATCTCAGCAAGAAATTGAAAGTTGCTACACCAGGCATTTCTAAAAAAGGTGACTACCAAAAGGCGCTGAGGGCCTGGGTAGAAGCAAGAAATGCCCCTGATCTTGGGGTGGAGCCAGCTGGGGATGCAGATGGGCAACTGGATAGGCCAGTGTTTCCAGCCAGGGGAGGGGTACCGTCCCCACCTGGCAGTAGTATCTCTTCCAAAGACCTGTCCTCCAGAGAGTTGGAAGACAGGGAGAGAAATAGGGCACACAAGCAGGAGATGGCTAAGCTTAAGATGGAGGGTCAGAGGGAAGCAGAGAATAACAGATTGTCCTTGGAGAGAGAGAGAGAATGAGAATGGAACATGAGAGGATGTTGAGGGAGATAGAGATCAAGGCGAAGGGCTTAGAGATCAATCCCTCTGGTGGCAGCACACCATCTGTGCCTTCAGAAGGCAGGGTATATATTCCCAAGGATGTCATCAAAGATTTCCATAAGCATGAAGATATTGGGCAGCAGCCTATGAAATAGCAATGTTGGCCCACAGGGTCCCTGAGAAAGATTGGGGAGCGGGGTTGTGGGGCCGCTTTGTGAGTGAGGGGAGGGATACTTTGTTAGACCTACCCAGTGAGAATAGGATGTCTTATGCCCACATGAAGGAAGCACTGATAACACAATATAGTTTGACCCCATAACTCTATAGACAGAGGTTCAGGAATTGTAAGAAGCTGGTGGGAACCACCTGGGTAGAATATGTATCTTTCTTTTGCAGAGCTATGGATGGTTGGGTGAAGTTTAGCAAAGTGGATACTTTTGAAGCTCTCTATGATTTGATTGCAAGGGAGCACTTGTCTGCTAATTGTTTTCCAGAGCTACGCCAGCACCTTATTGATAGCAAGTTGACTAACCGTAGGAAGTATGCTGAGGAGGCGGACCGCTGGGTCAGTACCAGGGTCCACAAGGGTCATATGGGAGACTCTGCCAAGGGTGGGCAGGGTCCCCAGCAGAAGAGTGGGGCGGACAATGGTAAACAGAGGGAGTTCCAGAAAGGGCCCCAAAGTAATTCCCAAGGGAACCAAGGTAAGGGCTCCCAGCCTCCCCCTGAGAAGAAGTCAGAACCCCCGACAGGTAAACCTGTTCATAGGGGGCCTGCTACCTGCTTTCAGTGTAAGCCAGTGGGACACCGTTGGTATGATCCCCAGTGTCCCCAAAAGGGTCAGTATGTGCCACCCCGTGCACCCCCCATCGGATGGCCAGTGTAGCCCTGGGAGTGGAGGAGAAGGGTGCCCAAGGTGGGTGTGTTCGCGCAGAAATGTCCCTTGTCTCATTAGGAGACATTGAGATGGTCCCTCAAGCTCAGCTGCCTGATAACACTAAGAAATACATGCAGTGGGTGACCATCAATGGCCATAGAGTGGAGGCTCTTAGAGACACAGGAGCCAGTGTGACAGCTGTCAAGTGTCACCTGGTGTCTCAAGAGCAGGTTGTCCCCAATGCCTTTTACCCAGTTGTTGCTGCTGACAACACAGAGAGCCACTGCAAGGTGGCTCAGGTTCCCTTTGAGTGGGGTGGGGTCTCTGGTACTCTTCAGGTAGCTGTGAGGCCAGCCATGCCTGTGGATTGTCTGTTGGGCAATGATTTGGAGAGCTCCCCTTGGGCTAAGGTGGAGAAGAGGGCTCATTTGGAGATGTTGGATCTGCCTGAGTGGGCGTGTGTGACCACTCGGTCTATGGCAGCCAAGGGTGGTCAAGAGATCCCGGAGCCTGGAAGTATGGCCCAGGAACCTGCCTTAAAGAGAAGAGGTCGGGGCGCGGGAAACCCACCCCCATTGTTCCCACGGTCCAGAAGAAGGCATACCTTGAGGGGGATGCCCTGGAACCTACAGGGGAGCAAGTTTCTGAACTGGGGAACCTACCTGAGTTGACCCATTGGCAGCAAGAAGGGGGGCCCTCCAGGGAGGAAATTTGGGCAGAGCAGAAGAAGTGCCCTTCTCTTGAGGGTTTGAGGCAACAGGCCACAAACCAGGCAGCAGGTGATCAGTCTGGATCACATTGGATCTACTGGGAGAACGACCTCCTGTATAGCGAGCCTAAGGTTGCTGAGCCTGGGTCAGCCCATGTGCTGGTGGTACCCCAGTGCTTCAGAGCCTTCCTACTGGAGTTGGCTCATGACTTACCTTTAGCTGGACTTCTGGGGTAGAATAAGACCTTTGAAAGGCTTGCCACCCACTTTTCTTGGCCCCAGATGTAGAAGAGTTCAGATACTCATTGTAGGACTTGTCAAACTTGCCAGGCGTGGGAAAAGTGGAAGGAGGCACAAGGCCCCTCTCCAACCTTTCCCTGTAGTCAGTACCCCCTTTGAACGGGTGGGCATTGACATTGTGGGGCCACTGGACCCCAAGACAGCCATGGGCAACAGGTTTATCCTGGTCTTGGTGGACCATGCTACCCGGTACCCGGAAGCCATCCCGCTCAGGACAGTGACGGCCCCCGTGGTGGGACGTGCACTGATGGGGATTTTCTCCCATGTGGGGTTCCCCAGAGAGGTGGTGTCAGACCATGGTACCAATTTCATATCTAGTTATATGAAGTCCCTGTGGAAGGAGTGTGGTGTTACCTACAAGTTCACCACTCCTTACCATCCCCAAGATAATGGGCTGGTTGAAAGATTCAACCGGACCCTTAAAGGCATGATCATGGGTCTTGAGGAACCAATGAGGCATAAGTGGGACGTCCTCTTGCCATGCCTTCTGTTTGCTTACTGTGAGGTGCCACAAAAGTCCCTAGGGTTCTGTCCCTTTGAACTGTTGTATGGACACCCGGTAAGAGGACCTTTGAGTCTGGTCAAGGAAGGCTGGGTCAATCTCCCAGGAAACCTCCCCACGATGTATTCAGTTACATGCTGGCCTTCAGGAACCAGACTCGGCGATTCAGAGGGCTCGCTCTGGTGAATCTGGAAGCCAGCCTGGAAGAGATGAAGCGGTGGTACGATCAGAATGCCACTCTGATTGAGCTTCAGCCTGGACAGAAAGTTTGGGTCATGGCCCAAGCAGAGCCTTGTGCACTCCAGGACAGGTGGATCGGTCCATTTGAGGTGGTGGAGCGCAAGAGTGATGTCACCTATCTGGTTACCTTGCGGTCTCCCAGGAACCCTTTGCGGGTCCTATATGTTAACCACCTGAAGCCCCACTTAGAAAGGTCCGAAGTGGGCATGCTCCTAGCGACGGATGATGGAATGGAGGAGGAGACCGAGCCTCTTCCTGACCTCCTGTCTGTGACAAAGCAAGATGGATTAGTGGATGGAGTCAGCCTCTCTGCCACCCTGACCCCTAATCAACAGCAAGATTGTCGCCAACTGTTGGGGAAATTCTCTGATCTATTTTCCTTGATTGCTGGTATCACTGAGTGGTGCATCCATGATGTGGACACCGGGGACAGACCTCCTGTGAAGCACAAGGCTTACAGAGTGACTGACAAGGTCAGAGCTTACATCAAGGGGGAAGTCTCCAAGATGTTTGCTTTAGGGGTGATTGAGTCCTCAAAAAGTCCTTGGGCCAGCCCAGTGGTTTTGGTCCCAAAAGCTGGCGCACCTGGTGCCACACCTGAACTCCGGTTCTGTGTGGACTACCGAGGACTCAATTCAGTCACCAGGACTGACGCGCACCCCATCCCCAGAGCCGATGAGCTCATTGATCGGTTAGGGCCTGCACGGTTCCTCAGCACGTTTGATTTGATGTCTGGGTACTGGCAGATCGACTTGACTAATGGGGCCAAAGAGAGGTCAGCATTCTCCACACCAGATGGGCACGAGCAATTCCGGGTGATGCCTTTTGGGATGAAGAATGCCCCTGCCACCTTTCAGAGGTTGGTCAACCAGGTGTTGGCTGGACTGGAGGATTTCAGTGCCGCCTACCTGGATGACATTGCAGTGTTTAGCGCCAGTTGGGAAGAACATCTGCGCCACCTCTGGGAAGTGTTAATGGCACTGCGAAAGGCAGACCTCACAATCAAGGCAAGTAAGTGCCAGATCGGGCAGGGTTCCGGGGTGTACGTGGGGCACCAGGTAGGCCCCCCTGCAACCCAAGATTGATACCATCCTGGTATGGGAACCTCCAAAGACTCAGATACAGGTGAGAGCCTTTTTAGGACTCACTGGGACTACAGGAGGCTTGTCAAGGGGTATGGCAACATTGTTGCACCCTTGACTGAGCTGACTTCCAGAAAGCAGCCCAAGAAAGTGAACTGGACTGACACCTGTCAGAAGGCTTTTGACGCCCTGAAGACTGCCATGAGCATAGCACCTGTGCTTCAGGTGCCCAACTTCTCAAAAGAATTCATTGTTCAGACAGACGCTTCAGAGCATGGTGTGGGGGCTGTTCTATCACAGATTAATGAAGAGTGCCTAGACCAACCTGTAGCCTTCATCAGTAGGAGGTTACTTCCACGGGAACAGAGGTGGAGTGCAATTGAGTGTGAGGCATTTGCTGTAGTCTGGGCACTGGAGAAGCTGAGACTATACTTGTTTGGGACTCACTTCCTGGTTCAGACCAACCACAGGCCCCTTAGATGGCTAATGCAGATGAGGGGTGAGAACCCAAAGTTGTTAAGGTGGTCCATTTCCCTACAGGGTATGGACTTTATGGTGGAACACCGCCCTGGAACAGAACACACCAACGCTGATGGTCTGTCCAGATTTTTCCACCTTATTGAAGAGAACTCCCAAGGGGAAGGGTAGTTCTCCCCACATTTCAGCTGGAGGGGACACGTGTTAGACCTTGCATCATTGGCATGAGTCTCCCTTCCATTTTGTCAGATTGCCTCCTCTGTTTTTCATATGTTTTTGCTCATTATATGCTTTGGGCACTGTGCCACTGCTATTCAGTGCCACAGTGCAAGTGCTCCCTATGTTAAATTGATGTATTGATTAGTGACTCCATGATTAGGGTATTTGATTTACTTGTAAGACCCCAGTACAGTGCACCATGAGTGCCCAGGGCTTGTAAATCAAATGCTGCTGGTGGGCTTGCAGAACTGGTTGTGCCATCCACAGAAGCAGCGTGTAAAGTGTGTCTCAGGTCTGCCATTGCAGAACCTATGTGCAGTCTGGTACTGCCATGCTGACTGACCAAGTGCACCCACTTGCCAGTCCCTAAACCTTCTCTTTTCATCATATAAGACACCCCTATGGTAGGCCCAAGGGCAGGGTGCATTTTAAGTACAAGGTAGGATATGCCCTGGTGTGTGTAGCATGTCCTAATAGTGAATTACAGCCATTTTAGTTTATCACTATTGCAAGGCTACCTGTTCTCCATAGGCCAGAATGGGCAGTTAGATTATTACATCTTATAATCCTAACTGACTCAGGGAACATGGAAGAAATTCAAATTTAGTATGCCTGAACTCAGAATGATAAAATACATCTTTTAGTAAAGTTGGTTGTAACATTCTGTGTTTGAAAATACCACTTTTAAACAGTAGGTATTTTCTTTTGTCTAACTATCCAAAGCCTGCCTCTGCTAGGTTGTGTATTCCTTGTCTGGAGTTTGAGTGACAGGGCTGGGAAGATCCAGGAGACAGAATGAGTCAGCACAGTGGTGAATAGGGAGATCTGCATCTAGATGGGAGGGAGGAGTTGCACCTGGGACCTGAATAGGGCTGGGCCTTCCCTCCACAATGCTGGCTCCACCTCCTGGGGTGCGGCTCATGTCTCTGCCCTGCACTGTGAAAGAAGAGAAGGAATCATGTCAACAAAGTGCTCCAGTGCTGTGCTTTCCCTCCACAATGCTGGCTCCACCTCCTGTGGAGAGTCTGATGTTTCTGTCCTGCACTGTAAAAGGAAAGAAGGAGTCCTGTAAACAAAGTGCTCAAGAACTGGTTTGGACTAGGCAGAGGCTTCTCTGCCTTCAGAGACCAAAGAATTTTGGGGTATAAATATTGGGACCCAGACCCAAGAATTTTAGATCACTTCTGGGAACAAAACAAACCTTTTGCCAAGGAGAAGAACCAAAGAAGCTGCAGGAGTTTGGACTGCCCCTCTGCCAGTGTGCTGTTTGCTGGGTTGGCCTGCAGTGGTGTCTTCGTTGTCAAGGAAAGGAGAAGAAACTTTTCAAAGGACTTTCATCATCTTACAGAATATTTCTACAAGGGCTTGAACTTGTGCTTGCCTCCTGCTGAAGTCTCAGGGACAAAAGACTTCACCAACCGCTCCCTCCTGAATTTCCTTGCTGGGAATTCTATCCGCAGAAGCCTGCATGTTGCTGGGAGCTGGAAGCGTGACGCAACGAGAAGAAGCATGTCGCCGCCGCAGCTGTAGTCGTCGCATCGCCAGAGAAGCGTGCCACCGCCGCATCTCCCAGGAAGCGTGTTTTCGTCGAAGCTGTCTGCTGTCGCATCACCGGAGAAGCATGACGCCATTGAAAGGTCGCCATAGCATCACCGGAGAAGCGTGTCGCAGGGCCTGTCGCAGCTCCAAAGTACAGAGTCATCACATAGCTGCCAGGGTGTGAACGCATTGCCATCGCATCGTCGCATAAAGGGCGCCATCTTCTCGCATCGCACCAGGATTGTTGCATCGCAACCGGGCGGCAGGCTGAGAACCTACGCATCACCCCTGCACCGGTAAGGATCACGACGCATCCCCTACTCTGCGCAAGCATTGAGACGCGATGCATCATCTCCCCCGGAGCACAGAACCGACACATTTCCCTCTGCAAGCCTTTTGTTTATTTTGCGTTACGCATCCAGGTACTTTTGTGAGAACTGTGTCGCATTTATCATCAACTTGAGCTAAATAACTTTTACCATCTTTAAATCAATCTTAAGTACAGTATTGTGGATTTTTGTCGTTTGTGGTCTTGTTTTAAGTCTATATAAAGCATACTTATTTTTATAAAACCTGTGTAGTGTCCATCTGTAGTGTTTTCACTGTATTACTGTATGTGTTCACAAATGCTTAACACACTGCCTCTGAGATAAGCCTGTCTGCTCGTGCCAAGCTATAAACGGGGTGAGCAGGGGTTATCTAGGAGTGTAATCCCCTTATCTTAACTTTGAAGCAAGGGTCCCTATTTGGACAAAGGTGTATACCATTGCCAACTAGAGACCCCCAGTTCTAACAGGGCACTTAAGAAAACACATAACTGAATTAGAAAAAGCAGAACTATAAGGAGTGCACAAGTTATTCAGGTAGGATTGCGGTACTACACTAGCAAATGTAAAGCTACTGTGTCAAGTCAAATGAGCTGATAAATAGGATTGTGATGTCATCTACCAATCCACCAGAATACATACTTTTGCCCCAGGATTGGATGAGTAAGGGCCAACAGGAATGGCTATTTAACATTATTGTGCCCCTCAAATCTACTTGTATGGGCAGACTCTGAAACTCAGGTGGTTTCGTCAACTAATCTCATTGTGGTGAGTTAACTGGAATGTATCTCAATCCCCCCAAAACACAGATAAAGTGGAGGAAAAAAATTCTAATGATGTGAGACTAGATGATTTATCTAACTCCTAGCCCATTCCTGATGGCAATAAAGTTTGCTGACCTAGTGCAGTTGAGTTACATCAGCGATCTGGGTGTTCGCTAACCAGCAGAGCTCATAAGTGTGAAAAAGTAACCATAATTTTTTATGAACGGTTGATGAAGATATTAAAAGTGTTATACTCGTCAGGCCATATCACAGTTTATTATGCCTGTGTGTAATGGCACACATTTGAAATCATATACTGGTCATCACACAGACCTCATCTGCCAATTAGATGATTCCCAAATGAATAGTTGACTAGTTTCCGTGCACAAGTCCCAACCAAGTTACGGAGTGTAAAAGGCAGTGACATTGTTTTAGATTCTATTTGATAATTTCAAATTGTAGTCCTCTCCTATTTGTTAGTAGTGGCAATATTTACTTGATAGTCACACTGGTAATGGGCAAGTTTAGTGGCTCCATAATTAATTCTCCTCTTTCTGGTTTTGGTCCTATCGCTTTCATAATTTTGGACCACGTTTGAATTACTCAATTTCTGTGTGGTTGTAGGTAAGCCAGCACATACTTTTCCACTTGTGTTGGACTGGTCAGTGTGTAAGTCACCTACCGATGCACTCCCATTTACTGTATTTCAGGGCCACACCCTGATTATTGCTAGACCTTATGTCCAGATGAAGTCCCTGAAATGAACTATTTTTTAAGGTGGAAATTCCAACTAAATGCAGTTGAACTGATTGGACTGATCACATGTTGTATGGATTACTGATCAGGGACAATTGCTTAAAAAGGTTTAATGTACGGTTAAACTCTGTCTAAAAGCATGGAGGCCACTAAGTACATTGCCATCAACTGATTAACAATTTCAGTACACACAATAGTTTTTCATTGACTTGTTTGTCTTTGTCTTTGTCTAAATATATAAATACATTTTTTGATATACCCTGCTGTAGGAAAGTAGAATCTACTTTCATGGCTACTTTTTGCTTGGTGTCAGTGTGTTTTTTACTTAGTCTGACTGGGATCCTGCTAATCAGGACCCCTGTCACTGTGCTTTCTCCCCTACATTTCCCTGGTAAGTACATTTGTACTTCCACAATTAGCTACTGGTGTACTCTGGTAAGTCCCTAGTACATGGTACTAAGGTACACACGGCATAGGTACACCAGGGGTCTCCCATGTGCTGCAGCATGTATTAGGCTAACCATGGGAGTCCACTTAAACTGTGACTACAGGCCTGCCATTGCAGCTTGTTTTGGCAGGTGCTTGCACCTCTCATGACAGATATAAGTGTCCTTATATTAGAGGTAACTTCACTTTAAACCTGTAAGTAAGCAGTAAGGGAGGATCTTCAGTCCTGAGGGCAGGGTGCCTGGTTGTAAATGTAAGGGTGCCCCTGCAAGAGCAGGACACCCCTATAAACCCCAGAGTTGATTCTCCAGGCTTTGTAAGTGCGGTCCACCATTTTAATACATATAGTGGACATCAGTCATTAAGAGATGTCTCACTATATAGTGGCTGCACCAAACCCGGTCATGTTTGGTATCAAACAAGTTGGAATCATACCCCAACACTGATTCCAATGTGGAAGCATGTACTGTGGGGCTCCCTTGGGTACCCCCTGTATTCCCAGTAACAGCCTTTCAGGGTCTGCCAGCAAGCTAGTGATGCTACTTACCACAGACATGATTCTGCCCTCCTGCTGCTGAGCTGAGCTTGAGCAGGGGAATGTAGAACAATAGGTTTCCTGTCACAGGGAGGTGTGACGACCTCCCAGACAGGACTTAGTGTATTGGTCTGGGGTAGGGGCGCTTTCCAGCACCACCAGACTGCACAGAAGGGCATATTTGGTGCCCCCCTTACATACTCCAGGTTAAATCAGTTCATGGAGCCCTTGGCTCTCACTCTGGTGTGAAACTTGACAAAGGACATGGGAGTATCCCCCCTGTCCAATCCCTCCTCTGGGAGGAACCCCTGAGGTGTTCCAACCCTTCCCTTAGGGTACTTAAGGGCTTTCCTCTGGTGGGTACTCAGATTTGTCGTGGGACAAGACTCAACCCAGAAACTACGCATCTCTTCGACCATCTGAACACCTGGACTTCGTTGGACTTCAACTGGAAACAAAACTGCACCAAGGAAGACTTCTGCTGCTCCTGGTTTTGCTGTTCTTCAAGTCTTCTTCATTGCCTGTGTCTGTGCTGCTTCCAGGTTCTTTAACAGACCTGTGGACGCCAATAAAAATCTCTCTTGGAGTAAAGGAGTCACTCCCCTGCATCTGCAGGCAACACAATAAAGCTGGCCAGTCTGCTGCTCCTGTCGTCCTACATACTTCTCAAGGCTCAGCTACACAGCTGGACGTTCTGCAACTCCCTCTAGGCCTGGCCTGTTCTCGCTGCAATTCTGAGGCCATTATTCCTCATCAGAACTGCTGGAACCAAACCCCTATGCACTGCGTAGACTTGCCGTTACCAAGACTGGTCGCCTTTGCACTTCTGAGATTGTTGAGCTACAAGAAGCTCCAGCCTCAAGGATCCCTTCCCTCCAAGATCAGCATCCTCACCACATCCTTTGCACCATGGGCCTTCATCTTTGGTGAGCTGCTCGAGGTCCTCTTGCGACTCCTGTGCCTTCGGCCTCTGAGTCCTCCTGAGCGTTTTCTACTGCTTAAGTATACTCCCCTGCTTGCTCTGGTATAATCTGACTCCCCTGCTTTTGGTGACTCCTTTGGATCTTACTGGTCCCAACGTTGCTCCTTTTTTGTCCTCCATACCAGTTGCGGCTACCAAAGTTTGTTGCTGCTCCCACTGGACACTAGGCCTGGGCGGTAAATTCCGTTTCGCTCGCGGAATTTGCGGCATTTGGGTAATTTCGCCTTCCGTGGAGAACGCAGAATTGCCCAAAATTCTGCGTTCCGCGGCTTCGTGGAATTTTTTGCTTGTTCTCGTGCTCAAAATGTGTGTTCGCGAGATATTTCCCCCGAGCACGCAAACAGCGTTTGGGAACCAGAAAGAAAGCATCGCGAACAAGCAATTCCGCGTGTTCGCAGAATTTCTGCATGCTCGCGGAGATTTTTACCATTTCGAGGAGCTTTGCGTAGCGCGACTACGCAAATTCCGCCCACCCCTACTGGACACCCACCACCTAGTCACCAACATCCAACATGGGACAGCTCGTGTACCGCTCCTGGTCTTCCTCAGCATTGCCTGGTCCTCACAGCTGCAGAACAAGGTCAACATCGACTCTCCTGCACCTCCTGCCATTGGTGCGAATTGTGTCTCCTTGCCTCCTGCTCACTTCTGAGTGGCACATACTCTGTCCCCTCTGCTTGCAGGTTCTTCACTTCCAGAATCCACCCTTGGATTCCATGGGACTCCATCCTGAACTTCTCCAGAGGCCCTTTCTTCTAAGTCTACGATTTTCGCCGATGGAGTTTTCTGGTGTCTCTTTACCCCTATGCACCTGGCTTCCCTAGTGTAGGTAACCTGGTTCCTGGGGCATCCACGGATGGTGGGGCTCTCCAACTTTCTGTCCTTCAAGAAAATTCTTCGGGATCCTCTGAGAAGGGTCCTTCTTCTGCAAAACTGCAAACACGACTTCTCCATTGACTTCCATTGGGATCGTGGCTGGTTTTCCACTCTGTACACAGCCTCCATGGGGTCCCTGGGTACTGACCTTAGATGTTTTTTTGTGTCCCCGGCTCCTCTGGGTCTTCCTGTCCAAGTCCTGTTTTACTTTGCAGTTTGCATTCCACTTTCATTGTATATGGTTTGGTCTCCCCATGGCGACCACTGCAATTTGAGCTACTTAACTGATTGCATTTGAAGCATTCTGATGTATTGTGTTGATATCTCTGAGTAGGAGATATGCCAATGTGTTAGTGTGTGTTGTGTGATAAATAGAAATGTTTTAATCTAAACACTGTGTGGTTCTTTTTCATTTAATTTACACTATGGTTTAAATTGGTAATACAAGCTGCTTAACACTCCTTAAAGATAAGCCTGAAGGCTGCTCTCAACAGCTACTACTTTGAGAGCTTTCTATGGTTATCCAAGACCACTAAAATCACTATAAGGGTTGCCTGTGTTAGTGCAAGGTGCATCACTTAAATAAATGTGCACCATATATTAAGCCAGCCTTCTACATCTGCTGTCAGAGTTCTTTTTAATAAAAAAAATTGTTGAGTGAATATATGTAAATCATTTTCAATGCCCTCTTTGTCGAGACTCTTCTTACTATAAATATACATAACCTTTGTTTTCGCCATAATGAGATGCTCCCAGGTCATGAAAGACTACAGTTTGGTCCCATTTTTTAGATATCTATGAAGTAAAAACATTAAATCCCGTTTTTGAAACTAGGGGGCTTTGAGACCAGCCATTGAGCAATCATATGAAAAAACACATTCTATCCTTTCAGCCCCACAGAGACAGGAGAAAAGTAACTATAATGTTTTTAATGTGTGTAAGGATAGCTATAATTAGTGCAACATGCATGTAACAATGTCATACAACTGTGGACAAGCTGTATCTGACACTTTTTGTATAGCACACACACATTGGATCTCTGTTGGCCGGTTTGCAACAGGGTTTTGTGGGAGTATGGGAGATCAAAGACCAAGAGCATAGTAATCAATGATGTTGCCCCTACTGTCACATTCCCAGAGTAGGTGCCTTGATACCAACATGTCTATCAAAACCTAGGCTAAGGAACTGCGTTATGGAAGAGAATCGACCCCACAGAACATTAGGAAAAATGCTTCATGACCTCCTTCTGTGCTCCCCAAGACTGAGGAGATACAGCACTGAGCTAATGACTCTCCTAATTGCCCAGACATTCACTGCTGTCAGGGTGCTTCTCTAAAGTCATCATTCTCATAGCTCAAATATTGCCTCAATCATTTCTGCAGTCAGACACACTTTGCAAGGCAGCATATCCTCCTTTTACCAAGACTTCAGCTATATGAGGCTGTATTGTCTGGTTGTCAGACTCGTGGTGAAAATCCCAGTCAGACAAATGGGGCCTTATTAGCTCTGTCAAATGACTTTCCTCAGTGCTATGGATGGCTTCATAAATTCAATTACAGCTCAGTGTGGCAGGCACTCAGTTCTGCTTTCAATAAATGAGCTTTTTTCCCTTTTCAGCAGAAGTTTCTCTAATGTTAATACATTCTTCCACTTGTTAAAGTGAATATATTCAGAAGATACTGTTCTAAAAAAGAAGAGCATCAAGTGTTTCTCTCATGACAAAGGACTCTGCAAGGTCCTTAAAGGGAATGAAAAGTTGTACTTTTACACCTTCCAGAAAAGATTGCTACAATGCCTTTAAAAGGATCTGCTTGAATTTATGTTAGCAATCTTCAGCGAATTTCTTTATATTTCATTTAAAATGTGGCTCTAAATCACACCACAGGTCTGCAAGTCAGGCCACTACACGCAGTAGCAGATGACCAAGGCAGACACGATTGGTCAGGATGACGCAAATCCTGCAGGTGACGTTTGATACTGAGTAATTGGGAGGTCCACCCAACGAACAATAATTGAGGTGACCACAAATACCACAGGTCGTAAATCCGAGATGCTCATCTTTGGAAAGAAGGATCATATTATTTGC
This sequence comes from Triturus cristatus, assembly GCF_964204655.1. NCBI lineage: Eukaryota > Metazoa > Chordata > Amphibia > Caudata > Salamandridae > Triturus > Triturus cristatus. The sequence continues at coordinate 156,251,244 of NC_140580.1, forward strand.
ACACTGCCCAAATAATTCTATACACTTACAGAAATCATGCATTAAATTGACATGGGACTGATTATGGAAGAATGTCTGGGCCAAATCACAACATTAAAATACCATCAAATGTGAAAAAGCATAATAATCACCACCACTGAACGGAAAACTAAGCTAGCTGGAAGAATGCAAACCGTTTGTGGTTTCTTCATCCACACGGCAATTAATCAGAGAAGTTTAGAATAGACAAGTGAACAGTACAAATAAATTATATTTCAAGTCCTGGTGGTTGAGAGAAGCACAAAAACAGTTACTAGGCACTGTGCAATAGACACTGCGATTGGACCATTATTGTACACACTTCACACATCCATGCGGATCACTGAATATGCGTAGAACTAACATGTGACATTACAACATGACATGAAATACCATGTTCTTGTCCTGTAACTAGGGGTGGGCGGAATTTACGAAATTCACTTTCGCAAATTATCGCGAAAATGTTATATGTCTCCGCAAACACGCGGAAATATCGCGAAGATGCTGAAGTTTTTTCCCGCCCACTCGCAGTATGTTCTGCGTGGTCGCGGCTCGCCAACTTACCCATGCAGTTACTCGCGTGCACGGCCATCTTGTTTTCACTTGTCTCGCGGTGCATGATCTCGAGAAGAAAGACGTGATCGCGAGACGAATGATGTTACTGCAGGCGCGAACTGTCGCGAGACAGCGCAAATGGCTACCAACAATCCAACATCTCGTGGAGAACGCAACCGGATCGGGAACGCGGGGATTCAGGTAAGGCAATCGCGCGCACGCAAGAATGTATTATTTTACAGCGCAAGCAAGCAAAAAATTTCCGGTAAAATGCGGATTGCGGAAATTTTGACATTTTCGTGCTCTCCGTGGAATGCGAAAATGTCAAATTATCGCAATTACCGCGAGCTGAACGGATTTTTAGCCCTGGTCTACCTGTAACAAATCATGTTCATAAGTGTTCACACCTGCTGGTTGCTATGTGACATCTTTATACTGCAACTGCAAAACAGCATTAAAACAGCCCTCCTATTTGCTTACAGGCTTAATAACTTTGCATCGCACCAATAATGAAGGCACTGCCACTTCAATTAGGGACATACGGAAAGGTAATGCATCTTATTGCAAAGTAGACCCCATGCGCTCCTATACACCGACAGTAAGCATGATGTGGCACTTTACTGTGCGGATGAGCTTCCAGGTATGGTGTCTTTGCATTTGTCAAATCTCATTGCTGTGAGAAAGGTAAACCCTATACCCATGCAGCAACAGGACAATAATTTCTACTTATTGCATTGCAATCATCCATTATCTCCCAAATAATGACACCAATATTAATAATACACCAATGTAAAGGTGTTCATTTTAGAAACCCTTTTATTATGTACCTTTTAGACTTATCATCCTTAGGGTAGTCTTCCCTTAAGCTTTTTGTCTGCTTACCTCCTCTTTTTTCTGTATCATTGTTGGCCTTAGGACTCTGAGCACTTTATCGCTGCTGACCAGTGCTAAAGTGCATGTGTGAAATTTGTGGATACATGATTGACATATTTAATATGCATGGAAGTCCCTAGTAAAGTGGCATACCATATACCCAGGGCCTGTAAGTTAAATGCTACTAGTGAGCTTGCAGCACTGTTTGTGCCACCCACATAATTAGCATCTCAAACCTGTCTCAGACTTTCCAATTGAGTGCCTGTGTGTACAGTTGACTGCCACTTCGACTTGGCATTTAAAGCTACTTGTCAAACCTTAAACTTTCCTATTCTTACACATAATCCACCCCTAAACTAGACCCCTATGTAGCCCCCAGGTCAGGGTACTGTGTAAATAAAAGGCAGGACATGTACTTTAATGTTTTGTATGTCCTGGTAATGACAAATAGCTACATTTGTTTTTCACTACTGCAAGGCCTACACCACTCATAGGTTAACATTGGGAATTCCTTAATACCCTTTTAAGCTGTAATTCCTGATCAGTGAGGAGATGCCAGTTCATGTTTTATATCTTTGGAATGGCAATGATAAATCCTCCTTACTGGTGAAGTTGGATTTAACATTACTGTTTTAGAAATATGACTTTTAGAAAGTGGATATTTCTCTGCACTTACTACTCTGTGTGCCTTGCAGCCCGTCTCCAATAAACATCTGAGGTGGGTGATAGCTACTCTTAGTGCATTCCCTCTAGACAGCCACAAACATAGAAAAGCTAGGTGTGTCTGAGTACCCATCTACATACATTTGCATTCTGATGGCCCTGCCTGGGGAGGAAGGAATGGGAGGGACTAACACTTCACTGCATAGGCAGTGTCAATCAAGTCACCAAACAAAGGGCTGATTTACTCGCCATAGATAGCCGGGCTGACAGGGCTGGATTGAAAGCATAATTGTACACTTTAAAGACCACTCTTTGAAATCACTCCCACTTCAAAGGCACTTTTGCGTATAAGTTCTGGGTCTCTGACCTCCTAAAATCAGACATTACTTGACTTGTAACTGAAGCTCTACCTGAAGAACTGCTATGCTACTTAAAGTGCTCAACTGAACTGCTGATCTGTAAGGCTCGCTTTACTGCTTTTTGCCCTCCCACCTGCTGCTCTCTGACTTTTCTGAAGGAGAGCTGGAATCTGCCTTTTCTCCAAGTGTGCTCCAAGGGCTTGTTGGCGTGCCTCCTGTTGCTTGAGACTCAAGGATATCAAAGTCTCTACCCTGACTTCTGTGCCTGATTCAATGGAAGGGAACCCAGATACTTTCAACATGGACTTTGACACATCTCCTGTCTGTATGTAGCAGAACTGGTACATTGACCTGATTGCAGGAGTAAAATCGATGCTTTGCTCTAGGAACCAATGCAGCAGCTCGGGAGATCAACACGTCAGAACTATGTATCGCCGTCATAGCAGCTCAGAGAGACCAACGCATCCCTCGACTACATGGAGAAACCCGACTCATCACTCTATGTACCCAATGCATTACAGCCTCCCATCTCTCCTGTGGAATGGATATATTGCCATGCTTACGTGGAGAAGAATCGATGCTTCCTTGACCTGCAGGATCAACATCAATGCTCAGAGAAGCCCTCAGCAGATACCTAGGCTTGGTCTCGAATGGCATCGACTGTTGATGTCCCGTGCCACCCAGGAGGTACAGTCAGCAGCCCCAGCGCAAGGCTTTGCATTTTCTTGAGAACGAGAGGGTCTGGCAAAGGTTCGGTAAACTTTCTTCCCCCTTCTCCAGCAGGGATGGAGGCTGAGATCACACCTTTGGTCAGAGCTTCAGTGGGGCCCGGGCTCCATGCGCCTGCATGATGTGCAGAGCCCCGGAAATGAGCTCTGCGGTCACGGACAAGAGGCCTGCCTGGCAAAGATCCAGACCGGATTCCCGATGATCGGGCATAGTTGGACCTATTTGATGTCTGTAGGCTGCTTGGTTGAAAACACCTGACCATGGCCCTGGTCAGGGCTTTTAAGCCACAGAGCGGACAGGACAGGGCTCCGCAGGGTCAGGGAGTCAGCAGGCCTGGGTCTTCAAGCCCACCAGAGCCCTGGTTTCCCAACCCCAGCCTGTATTGTCATAAAGGCGATGTTGCCCCTGCGTGTCCGGGTTCCGAGGATTTGAATGGGGCCCATGCTGGGCCATGAGGTGGGCGACCCAGTCCAGGGATCTGTCCTCTAGCCTGCAGTGTCGCATAGGACACAGGATGGGGGTCCCATGGGCTCAGGGAGGGTTCCCTGCTTGAATGGGTTCAAAAGCACAGAACAGGGCTGGGCCAGGGCTCCAGAGGCTCCTGGGGTGGGAGCCCCTGTCTGGTGGCCTGTCCCGTGTCCAATCGCCTGGAATGGGGTTCCACTGGACCAATGCGCTTAGGTTGAGGAGCTCTGATTGGGACCTGGGGCCCCAACGGGCCCTGGGCAGGCCTTCCGGCCTGCCGCAACACAAAGGGCATGAGGCAGGGGTCCTTCTGGCCCGGGGAGGCTTTCCCTGCTTGTCCAGGTTCAGAAGCACTGACCGGGACCCTGGCAGCCCTGGGGTGGGAGCCCCTTCCTAGGCCCCATCCTCGGGCCTGCCATGTGGCAAAGCACTAAAGTCAGGATCCTGCATGCCCAGAGAGGCTTCCCTGGCGCAACTGGGTCTAGGAGCTCTGATAATGGCGTGGGGTCCAGAAGAAGCCCAGCAGGGCCCCAGGGTGGGTGCTCCCACCCTGTGCCCAGTCCTCTGCCCTGCTGCAACACCAAGGGCCCAGGATGGGGGTCCATTGTGCTCAGGGAGAATTTCCCTGCTCGGACGGGTTCAGAAGCTCGGGGGTAGGGGATCCCATCCTGGCCTTTTTCTTCCAGCCCACTGGATGTGTCCTGCATGCCCGGTAAGGTTTCCCTGGTGCACCTAGGCCCAGGAGCTCTGGCAAGGCCCCGGCGTGGGTGATGCCACCCTGGGCTCTGTCCTGGGCTCTGTCCTCCACCCTGCTGCACCACCAAAAGCCCGGGATGGGGGTCCTTTGGGTCTGGGTAGTCCTCCCTCGCTTTGCCAGCAAGTTATGGTGCCTGCAGGCCACAAGTCAGAGTTCCATCAAGGGTGCCCTCGCAGCCCCGTGTCTGAGGTCTGAGGCACAGCTGCGGCTTCGAGCACCCAGGTGGCAGAGTCGCCGCCCACTCCGAGGACAAGTAGAAGCCCTTTAATTAAGGCAGAGCGTGACCAGATGGCCATCCTTTGAGCCCGGCCATCTGGTTGCACACAATGCTTTTCAATGGTGCATCCAGATAGCCAGGCTGCCATGGAAGTCTTCTGCTTCCTCCAGCACAGCGAGGTCTCCAGGAAGTCGGGGCATTTGTGCCTTTGGTCTCCTCTGTCACTCGATGTGCATGGATAACAAGAAAGGAGGGTAGCCTTCCTCCAGATTACTATGGACTTGCTACTCTGGAACCCTTGTGCTCCGGCAGTTCTCAGCCGGCAACCAGATGGTCCAGCACCTGGGCCCAGTTGGGCCCTGGGTGGGGTCCCCCATCATACTCTCCGTCCTCAGGCCTGCCATGTGGCAGAGTGCCCGGGAGGGGGTCCTGTGGGCCTGGGGAGGCTTCCCCTGTGCAGCTGGCTCCAAGAGCTCTGACTGGCCTAACAGTCCCCGGGGTCGGCGCTTTCACCCTAGGCTCCGTTTTCCAGTCCTCAGCACCAACATGGGCCCAGGATTGGGGTTCATCGCACCTGGGAAGCCTCCCCTGCTTGGCTGGGTTCAGAAGCTCTGACTGGGCCCCCTGTGGGCTCTGAGGTGCAGGCCTCCCCATGATGAGGTTTCTTCTTCCAGGCCACTGCATGACCAAGCCCCTGAAATGGGCTTCAGCAGGCCCAGGGAGGCCTCCCCTGTGTGGCCTGGTCCAAGGGCTCTGAATGGGTCCTGGTGCCCCACATAGACCGTGGCAGGCACTCTCGCCCTGGGCTCCATCCTCCGGCCTGCCACACCACCAAGGGCCCAAGACAGGGGTCCATCACGTGCAGGGAGGCCTCCCCCATCTGTCAGGGCCCCACTTTCAACCCATGCCTGAGGCCCAGCTGCTGCTCCACGTGCTCGGGACGCAGAGTTTGTGTCCCCTCCAAGGACAAGTGGAAGCCCTTTCATTAAGGTACAGCATGACCAGATGTTTGTCCTTTGAGCCCAGCAATCTGGTCACACCAAGCCCTTCAGCCATCTGGTCATTCCCAAGGTTTTCCAATGGCGCCTCCAGATGGCCAGGCTGCCATGGAAGTCCCGAGGAGGGCTCATTTACTTCCCAGAGCCCAGTCAGGGCTCCAGGTGCCGGTTGCATTTGCACCCTGGGTCTCCTCTGTCACTCGGTGTGCACGGATTACAAGAAAGGGGGTATCATTCCTCCAGATTACTAGGGACAGTGTAATCTGGACCCCTTGTGGTCCAGCAGTTCTCAACTGGGTGCCGCAAGGGAACAAGCAAACCTGATAGGGCCCCCAGAGGCCCGGGACATAGCCTTCCATCCAGTGCTTCCTGATGGGCATTTTATACAAGTGCAGGCAGGGGCCTGAAGCCGACATCCCCATGCAGGGTGGCCTGTCTGGGGAGTGCCCAGCCAGCACCAAATACGCCAATTAACTGGGCATGCTTGGTCTATTTAGGGATGGACTGCTTGGCTATCCTTGGCTGTTGTTTCAAACAAAGAGCTTGCACCCTGCCAGTGACTGTTCAACTCAAGGGCCTGAGGTTCGCAGAGGCCCTACCCATCAGAAAGACAGCCAAGCAGCCTTGGCAGCTTGTGCTCCCAGTGGTCTGACCAGAGTGGAAGGGGATTGGGTGGCTCCAGGTCCGGGATGCAGTCTGGAGGTCCGGGCCCCGCATACCTCTCTGTCGCCCCTCTACCCAGCACATTTCTACAGCAACTGGAAATGACCATTCCACGGGGTGTCGCCAGCACCCCTGCATCTTGCTCAGGCTGTCCCTCACCCTGCCTCTCCCTCCTGTGGAGCAGGCCGGGCCTGCTGGTGCCCATGCAAACATGCCTGTCCCCCCAGCAAGCCCACCAGGTGGGTTGAGGTCCCCAGCAGGCTCCCGAGGGGTGTGAAGGTTGGTCAGCTGACGCACACATGGCCCCCCAACAACCTGTCCAGGTGTGTCTACCTGGTTCATCCTGCCAGTAGCATATGTTTATCTCAAAGATTAAGTCATTCATGCGTAAGTACACACGACTTGAACACGAAACTGCGAATGACTAACTAAATCAGTTGAGGTACCTTTGATCCCTACTCTTCGGCATCTAGCTACGACCTCAGATCAGACGTGGCGACCCGCTGAATTTAAGCACATTGCTAACTGGAGGAAAATAAACTAACCTGGATCCCTCAGTAACGGTGAGTGGAAGCGGGCACGGGAAATGTGGTATGCAGAAGACCTACTCCCTGGCTTCACATAGAGGGCCAAGTCCTTCTGATTGAGCCTCACCACACAGACGGTGTTAGTCCGGTAGCTGCCCCTAGCACGCCGGGATTGGTTCTTCTCGGAGTCGGGTTGCTTGGGAATGCAGCCCAAAGCAGGTGGTAAACTCTATTTAAGGATAAATACAGGCGCAAGACGGATAGTCAACTAGAAAGAGAAAGTTGAAAAGAAAAGAGAGATTTAAAGAGGGCTTGAAATCATTGAGAGGTTTACAGGTTGGGTCTGTACAGTCCGGCCAAAGGATTCAACACGGCTGGAAGGCCGGTCACTCATGAGGGCGGCTCTCCTCCACCTGGGTACACCCGTCCCTACAGGGCACATTTTCTTCACGGCTGTGTGCTGCGAGCGGCTCTGGGTCTGCTTGGAAGGCTTTGGGTTGGCAGGTGGCTCTCCGCTTCGGGTGAGAATGTTACAGCCCACTGGCAGCAGCTCTGTCGTATCTGTGGGGCAAAGGGAGATTTGACTGCTTCCAGTCCTTCCCCAGCAACTGCTCCCAGCTACCTCTTGGGGTGTACCAATTCGAGGAAGGATAACGGGGCACCCTGCTCCCAGTGCAACTGAAGATTGGGGCAGACAGTGCTCAGTGAGCCCCGACCACATCACACCTTTGGGAGGCCCTTGCCAGGCACCAGGGTTCTGCGCTAATGTCGGTTACCCACCTGACCCATCTGGAAACATGGACCAAGGAGTTGAACATGTGCACGAGTTTAAGGGCCAAGCGAAACCCTGTGGCGCAATGAAGGTGCGGACAGTGCTCAATGAGCCCCGACCACATCACACCACTGAGAGTCCCTTGTCGGGCACCAGGGTTCTGCGGCAATGTTGGTTACCAACCTGACCTGTCTGGAAACATGGACCAAGGAGTCGAACATGTGCATGAGTTTGAGGGCCAAGCAAAACCCTGTGGCACAATGAAGGTGAGTGCCGGCGCGTTCTGGCTGGAGCGGGATACCACCGTGAAGCCAGCGGAGGGCGCACCACTGGTCCGTTTCATCCACTTGGTTGGGGAGCGGGAGCATGAGCGTGCATGATAGGACCCAAAAGATTGTGGACTATACCTGGGCATGGTGAAGCCAAAGGAAACTCTGGTGAAGGTTTGTAGCTGTCTTGACGTGCACATTGGTCATCCAAACTGGGTACAGGGATGAAAGACTAGTCGAACCATCTAGAAGTTGGTTCCCAAAGTTTCCCTCAGGATAGCTGGAACCCAGAACCCATGGTTTTATCTGGTAAAGTGAATGATTAGAGTTCTTGAGGCTGAAATTGTCTCAACCTATTCTTAAAGTTTAAATGGGTGAGAATTAAGCCTGGGCGAAGCACTACGCTACGCTCGCGTAGTTTGCGAAGTTCGCGCTACTTCGCACTACGCGAACTGCACGTAGCACAGTGTGAACACGCGTAGCGTAGTGTTGCGTAGTGCTGCGGTAATTTTTTGCTTGCTCGCGGTCCTCAACGTCAAGTTGGCGACCGCGAGCAAGCAAAATGACATCCCGGCGAGACTTTTTCCTTGTTCGCGATCAGCAACTTCAAGTTGGCGATTGCCAGCATGGAAAATAAACCTCCCGGCGAGATTCCCAACGCGAGGAGGTCAGGTTTCTCATTGCGAGTGGTCGCGTATACTCGCGACCGCTCGCGATGCGAAACTACCAGTTCGCGTTGAGAAAGCTGAAGCTCGAGTAAAAATCTACTCGAGCAGCAGAAAACTACAGCTCGCACTGTGCAAGATGCCATTTTCAATGATTGCACAGTGCCGGTTGCTTGTCCGCACTGTGCAATCATTGAAAACGACATCTGGCACAGTGCGAACAAGGTACTACGCAGTTCGCAAAGTGCTACGCATAGCTCGCGTAGTGCGAACTTCACTTTGCGTAGCTTCGCGAAGTGCTACTTCGCGAACTACGCCCAGGCCTAGTAAGAATCCTGGCCTGGTGGTGTGGAGCCGGCATAGAATGCGAGTGCCTAGTGGGCCACTTTTGGTAAGCAGAACTGGTGCTGCAGGAAGGACCGAATGCCGGGTTAAGGTGCGCGATGCCAACCCCAGAAAAGGTTTTGGTTGATATAGACAACAAGAGGGTGGCAATGGATGTCAAAATCTGTTAAGGAGTGTGTAACATCTCACCTGCCGAATAAATTAGCCCTGAAAATGGATGGCACTAGAGGGTCAGGTCCATACCAGGACGTCGCTGGTGTTGAGAGCCACGGGACTAAGCCGCTACAAGTAGGAGGGCTGCTATGGTGAGTAATGAAGCCCATGGTGAGGGCTTGGGTGGAGTCAACGCAGGTGCAGATCTTGGTGGTAGCAGCAAATATTCAAACGAGATCTTTGAAGGCCGAAGTGGATAAGGGTTCCATGTGAACAGACATTGACATGCATCAGCCGGTCATAAGACCTGGGCGAGAACCATTCAGAAGGGAAGGGTGATGGCCTCCGTTGCCCTCAGCTGATTGAAATGCAGTCGGGTACAGATGCCCAAACCCAGAGTGGTGGAGACGGGTGCCCTTGCGGTGTCCAGTGCAGTAACACAAATGATCCCGGAGAAGCAGTCGGGAGCCCCGGAGACAGTTCTCTTTTCTTTGTGAAGTGCGGGTAAACGACGGGAGTAACTATGACTCTCTTAACCTCTTCTCACGCACTGTGGCCTTTACCTCTCAGGGGTACCACTGGTAACTGTCTCTATATCACTCTACTCTTTGAAGAGAAGTCTATAGAGATAGGCCAAAGAAGGTTCTATCATAGCCCTGAGCATGATAGTGGGAAATGGCGAAGTTAACAATCATAATTCCACATAGGATACTTCCTGCTGATTAAAAACCCCAACGTTAAGGTGGTGAAAGGAGGTGCTGTCTTTTACACAAATTGTGATCTATGTGGAGAAATAATAGGAACTTTCAAAGAGCTTTGAAAGCATGTCTTCAATAAACATGGAGGATTTTACCTGAAAACGTATTGTTCAAAATATGACAAGGAAGCTGAATTTCACAACAGTACATGCAACTATGCAAAATGCAAAGGAAGAACAAAAAAGGAGAACTACAATTTCTCTGTAGCTTTTGTGACCTCAGAATCAGAACAAAAAATGGAGTGTCACAACATGCTCAGCATGCACATCCAAAAGCACAAAATGATGTTATACTCGCAGCTATAGCAAGCAGCAAACCATCCAATTTATGGTCACAAGAAGAACTACTGCTGCTAGCAGAATTGGAAAAAGTATACGGAAACAAAAGAAATATAAATGCGCTCGTGGTTCCACATTCTAACAATAAAAACAGGAAACAAATTAAAGAAAAATTTTGGGATAGAAGAGATTAAAGTAGAAAAATGGCAAAGGATGTACTGTAAGCATACGACAACACTGAAAGTGATTCCAACGATAAACCTGAATTATCAGTGGAAATATTAAGAGAAACCCCTAACGACTTTATCAACAGAAAGCATGCGCCAAAAAACTGAATATTTGATGATCTGAACGACAGAAGTTCAGAAATACTGCCAAAATCCAAAGCATCACGATGCTGATATGGACCTGATAGAAGAATTGTGGCTTATATTTCAGAAAACATCAGCGATATAAGTACTAATCCAGTCACTCGCAATGAACTTACAAGTGAACCCAGTAATGAGCCTATGATTACTGCTCAAGTGGAGCATCAGAATTCCCCAGTCCAAAACAACTTAGCAAACAAAGACAAGAAAAATTAAAGGCTCAATAAAATGTATAGGAAAAGATATAGCTATAAGGAATACCACGCAATGGTTAAGAAAAATAAGAAGAAAATTGCCAGGACAGTCTCTGATGGTGCAGAAGATGCCACTTGTCAAATCAGTATCAATGATATCTTTCAATACTACAAAGATATTATAGAAAAGGAGAACAAGAAAGCCACAAAAATCAACCGTATTGATAGGATACCAGACAAATGGGATGTTGAAAGACTATGCAAAGAAATTACACTGCTTGAAATAACTGTAGCTTTCAAAGAATATAATGTAAATAAAGCAATGGGACTAGAACAGATTGACTTAAATTATCTGAACAATGTTCACAATAAACAACCAAGGTTGCTGCCCCACATATTATCAATTTGGTTAACTATCAGAAACGTCCCAGAATGTATAAAGAAAAAACGTTCAATACTAATCCCATAGAAAATAATGATCAGTGAACTAAACAAAATAAGCAACTGGAGACCAATTACAATCGGTACAGCATTCATGAAGCTATTTACAAAAATCTTGACCAAAAGACTTACTTCATTCATCAATCTCAATACTAGACAAACAGGCTTCATGAAGGCAAAAGGTTGTCTCCAAAATCGGACTCTTCTTCAGAATATTATAAAAGGGGCATATAAAAACAAACACTTGCATTGGTCTTCAAAGCCATCTCCGAAGCTTTTGACTCTGTCAGCCTTGGTCACATTCTACATAGTCTCAAAAGGCATAGAGTTCCTTCATACATTAGGAATAAGACTTGTATACAGACTCAACAACGTCTTTCAAGGACATAAATAATTAATCTACCCTAGAAATAACAATGAAATCTGGAGTAAAACAAGATTGCTCGTTATCCCCACTGTTGATTAATATTGTCATGGATCTGTTAATATGTGATATTCAGGAAAATGGCAAGGGCTTCACATTCGGCTCAGATGGCCCTATTGAACGGATCACCACTCTAGCCTTTGCCGATGATATAGCAGTACTCAACAAAACCTGGAAAGGAATAAGTACTAATCTGAAAATCATCTAAAAATTTAGAAAAGCAACAGTTATCAAACTAAATGAGAAGAAAAAAAGATTTTACAAAAATTACCATAAAGATAACATCCTGGTGAATAACTGCGAACTATGGCAGTTTGAAAAACAAGATATTGAAAATATTCATCGAAGTGACTGAGAGATCCACACACCAGCCATGAAAGAAACAGCAAATTAATTGAGGATCTCATAAATTGGGCTCAAAAACTTGACAATTTACTCCTCAAGTCCATTAAAAAAATTGAATTCTTGTGCCAGTATCTAGTTCCTATATTGTTATTTAAATTGGAAATGGCAGGCACAGATGCGAAAACTCCAAACACTCTGGATCAAACAGAAACATGTCAAACACTTCCTACACCTACCTGACCACACCTGCAATGGTCTCCTCTACTCCAAAAGATCATGTGGGTGCCTCAGTATGCCAAAGCTACGTACAACAAGACTCAACAAAATCAACAATCTACTATACCTGGAAGAAACTCCAGTTTTGACATTGCTCACTCTTACATGTATGCAGGAGAAATAATAAATGAAAAGATCGATAATATCATCAAAACTCACAAACTTAACACTGTAGACAGTAGATTCCTGAGTTATTATTTGCAATTGTTAGCAGCTTATGACTGGAGAAAAGAGAAATTTGAAAAATGGAAAGATCTCCCTTTCCAGGGTGATGATACTAACTATCTAGCAAACAATACAACCTCGAATTTCTAGATCAGCAAGCACAACACGCTAAAAAAAAAAAACCATAGCTGCACTGATGTTACAAGCAAATGACTTTGTACACTAGGGATATCATCACTAGGGGAAGATATCTAACATTTGCTACTTGTAGATATTGTAAAGATGTTTGTGAAACAACTGTTCACATTTTAAGTACATGTCCTAAAACCAAGAACATAAGGATCATAAGACAACAACATTTGGGAACTGCTCATTGAGGGAAAATGTGTGGTTGGATGGCATATAGTGAACCTCATGTCAAAACAGGCAAGGTGAACTACGAAAACCAGATGTAGTATTTACCAAAGATGGTACTGTTGCAGTGATTGATGTCCCAATTCGATATGAAAACTCACAAAATTCCCTTGAACTAGCATTTGAGAGTAAAGTTAAATATTATCAGGATTTATCAAAGGAAATCAAAAATCTCACCAACTGTTCCACTGTGAAATTTCATGGTTTTATTGTAGGATGTCAGGGTATTTATCCTCAATGTAATGATGTGGCTCTGGCTAATCTTGATTTTCAAATCTCTTTTCCATTGAAGAAGATTGTTTTCCTGACGACTTTAATGGACACTCTTGAAATGTGCCAAGTATTCATGGACAATTAACTATCAAACTCAACGCTCAGATGTACATTTTTTTGCACCACACATATTTCATTCTTGTTAATATACTGCTTTAAGAATGTTTATTTGTTAATATTTACATTAAGTCTAGGTGGTGAACTCGCTCATTTGTGAACGTCAAGTTGGCGAGCGCGACCGTGGAAAATCAACCTCCCGGCGAGATTTCTCAACACGGGTGATCGCATGTGCTCGTGACCATTCGCTTTGACGAACTGACCTTTCGTGTTGAGAAAGCTGCAGTTCGAGTAAAATTTAAGCCTGGGCGTTGAACTACGCTCCGTTCGCGGAGCTTGCGAAGTTAAGGTAACTTCGCGCTTCGCGTAGAGCGTGAAGTTGCAGATTGCTATGCAATCTAGCGCGTAGCGTAGTAAATTTGCTTCCTCGCGCGCTCAATATTCATTCTCGCGCGCGCGGTAACATCTTACCTTGATTCTGCGATCGCCAATTTGCTTTTCTGTCTGTTTGCGAGCGCCACGAGATTTGTACTATGGCTGCCCAAGCCCGCGAGAGTGTGTGACCCCGAACACGTCATTGGTGCGCGCGAGCTGACTTCCGGCGGCTGTTTTGGTAAGATCGCGATCCCGAACATGGAAAAACTGCAATCTGGCAAAGAATATCTCGCGAGCTTCATAAAACCTTCTCTAAAATGATCATTTTGCTCAGAAAACTCCTCAGATTGTGATCTTGCTGTAGTCTTTTGTGTAAGAAAGAGTCCTTTAATTTTTTTAACTCTTTTTTTTCAAGAGGAAGGAAGTGCCCCTGAGTCTACAACTTCCTGTTCCTGTCCAGCAGGCTCCTCCCACGTGCTTTGTGCATGTGTTGTTCACTTTCATTTGCATTTGGAGCTGGAAGGATCACTTTTTGTGTCTGTCTGCTGCATCATACCATTGGATTGGATTTATTTGAGGAATTTTTGATTTGAGATTTAATTTACTACAAGTAAGTTGGAGAATTGGTGTGTTTGTTTCATTGGGGCTTGTTTGTACCTACATTTTTCTGGGATTTTTATTGTTTTTAAAAATTATTGTTGTGGTGGGTGGCCTGTACTACTTTCAATAGGGGCCTAGTTGTTTTTCTCTGCAATTTCAGCCAGTAGGGTACCCATGGGTCCATGTTTTGTGGTGTCTGTAGAATTTCTACATCATGTAGGGCATGGATGGCATAGGATTGAAATGCTAAACGTGGCTGTGGTGTATTTCACTGTTGGTGTGTGTGTGTGATTTACCTTTGTTGGATGTGTGTGCTTGTGGCCTAGTAGTCTTCCACTAGGCCCAGAGGTAGTCAGCCTCCAACCTGTGGTGCGTGATTTAAATGTACAGTTGGTGTTGTCTGGTGATTTTCCTTTACTCCATGGATGGCTTTGGATTTTATTGCAAAAGGTGTGTTTGGGGTGCAATAGCATTTTTTGGGTGTGTGCTAAACAAATTGGGCTATTTTGGCCTGCATGTAAGGCAAGGGATTCAGCTCGCGAACTTTCGGTAACTTAGCACAGCGCGACAACGTGGACTTACAGTTTTCGTCATTTTTGCGCTCGCAATATGCGTGTTCGCGCACGCGAGAAAGCCTTTTTGTACAGTTCGCGATCCCGAACACGCAGCTTTTGCAATCTGGCAAACAATATCTCGCGAGCAACATAGACCCTTCTCGAAAACGCTTTTTTGTGCATTTCTGCACAAAAAACTCCCCAGGCTGTCATTGAGCTGTAGGTTTGGAGCAGGGAGAAGCTGTTATTTGTCTGGAAAACATTTTTATAAGAGGGATTAAGATCCACAGACACTACAAATTCCTCTCCCTGTCCTTTGCAATCACTTTTTGTTTGTTATTGTGGTGGGTGGGCTGAGCATGTGTGTGGCGGCCATTTTAGGAAGGCATGCATTGTGCCTTTGCCATAGGCGTCCATTGACTGTCTCCCATTTCTTGTGGTTGTTGTGGGTGTGTGGCGGCCATTTTGTGAAGCCATCCAAGCAGTGTGCTTGCTTTTGCCATCCGGTTCCAAGCTTGTGGCCTAGTAGTCTTCCACTAGGCCCAGAGGTAGTCAGCCTCCAACCTGTGGTGCGTGATTTAAATGTACAGTTGGTGTTGTCTGGTGATTTTCCTTTACTCCATGGATGGCTTTGGATTTTATTGCAAAAGGTGTGTTTGGGGTGCAATAGCATTTTTTGGGTGTGTGCTAAACAAATTGGGCTATTTTGGCCTACATGTAAGGCAAGGGATTCAGCTCGCGAACTTTTGGTAACTCTGCACAGCGCGACAACGCGGACTTACAGTTTTCGTCATTTTTGCGCTCGCAATATGCGTGTTCGCGCACGCGAGAAAGCCTTTTTGTACAGTTCGCGATCCCGAACACGCAGCTTTTGCAATCTGGCAAACAATATCTCGCGAGCAACATAGACCCTTCTCGAAAACGCTTTTTTGTGCATTTCTGCACAAAAAACTCCTCAGGCTGTCATTGAGCTGTAGGTTTGGAGCAGGGAGAAGCTGTTATTTGTCTGGAAAACATTTTTATGAGAGGGATTAAGTTCCACAGACACTACAACTTCCTCTTCCTGTCCTTTGCAATCACTTTTTGTTTGTTATTGTGGTGGGTGGGCTGAGCATGTGTGTGGCGGCCATTTTAGGAAGGCATGCATTGTGCCTTTGCCATAGGCGTCCAAACTTGTGGCCTAGTCGTACAGTAGGCCCAGGGGTACAACTCAGCAATCATCCCGGCGGGTTTTTGTTCCTTGCTATTCTTCTTCCTAAGTGTACACAGTACAAATACAACAGGATCCCTGGCCTTGTCAGTCTCTTAATGGCTGGCTATACTGTTGATGTTGTTCACTGACTTCATGAAATGTAATAATTGTGATGACCACCCACGAGACACTAATAAGTTATATATTATATTATGGATCTTTTGACTGATGTTCTTCTGGCTTTTTTGCTTTTAGGTGCACAAAAGACAGAGGTGTGTCATCATCATCCACTGTTGTGGTGCCAGACCGACGTCCTGCTGCTGTAGTGTACACAACGTGACGTGTCAGTGACCTGACCAGGCCTCTCTGCAACTTGTGCAACTGAGTGCTGTTTTGACATCTGTTGAAGATGCCCCCAAAGAAAGCAGGTAGCAGGTCCTCCGGTACCAAGAAAGTTGCCATGGAGAAGAAGGAACAGAAGAAGAAGGAAGTGTCACTTAAGTCTGGTGTGCCTCCCAAAACCTTTTTTGGTTCATCAAAAATGAGGCCTGCAGCAGCGGTGTCGGGGGGGCAAGCTGGGGCAGCACCTCCACATCAGTGGGCCCAACCCACCAACCCATGCCCAAGCAGATGAGTGTGGAAGAGGTAGCCAGCCTTATGGTAGAAAGCAGTGATGCTGAGCCTGAACTAAACTTATCGCTATCTCAAAGTAGTACACAATCAACGCAGGAGGGAACATCATCAACACAGCAGATAAGTGGTCAACAGCTGCAGCCACCGCCCGCAATAGTAGCTGTTCCTCCCGAAGTAGGGGCAGTTCAGGAAATTGAGCCTCATGCAGAGGAAGAAGAGGAAGCCACTCCTTTAGAAGTTGCATTGGCTTTTAAATCCCCAGCAAGGAAAAGGAGGGTTAGTACATCAAGTTCTTCACCAAGCCCCCCTTCTGATGATCTAGATGTCACTTGGAAGCCACAAACTGAGTCTGAGAAGGAAACACATCACAAGAGCAGGCATGGGAAAAGGAAGGTTCCAGAAAGCCTTACACTTATGGATGTTGATGTAGAAGAGCAGGTTGATGATGATGATGATGATGAGCCAGTCATCACAAACATCACTCCCGGGCCTGAGGAGATGGAGAGCAACATTTTTACATTATCCAAAATGGATGCGAGGGATGTAGCACGCATACCTCCAACACAGGTAACACCAACACGACCTCCAGCTTCCATATTTACATTAGCAAAGGGCCGGCAGCGTCCTACATCCAGCACAACAAGCACCACCTCAGCAGAAGTATGTAGTGGTCCTGCACAGAGTCAAATTCAACACACACCCTCCAGTTCATCCGGCATTGGAAGTGGGAGTGGCACCTCCAGCAGGAGACAAAAGTTAAGCTCCCCAGTGTGGGACTTCTTTACGGTTAGCCCAAAGGAGGAGAACATTGCTGTATGCTCCGTTTGTCATTCCTGTGTTAGCCGTGGAAAGCTTGGTACAAACTATGGTACCGGAGGCCAAATGACCCATCTGAAAAAACACCACGCAATCCAGTGGGAGGAGCACCTTAGGCTCATCAAAACTGGAACCATTGCTGTTGGGCATAAACGAGTAGAAAGTCCGCTCACGGTGGAACAGGAAGAAGAGGGAGAAATTCTCTGTGCTAGTGGTACACAAAGTAGCCCTGTCCCCAGCACTGCAGTGGTAACGCCCACATCCTCAGCCACATCTCATTGGCACAAGAGTAAGAGCCAGCCTGAGACACCAAGGAGTACTGCTGGCCCAAAAAGTGCGACGTCGACCACAGGAAGGAATACCATGCAGCCTACCATTCTTAGCATGTTTAGTAGGCCGGAGGGGCAGTACGAACGCAATCACCCAATAGCACGTTTGTACAATGCTAAGCTGGCAAAAATGTTAGCATTGGACCTTCTCCCTTTTTCTTTTGTTGAAGGGGTGGGTTTTCTTGAGTTTGTGACCACCATCTGCCCAAAATGGAAAGTTCCCAGCCGCTACTATTTTGCAAGAGTTGCTGTTCCAGCACTACATCACGACGTGCTGGAATTGCTTGGAAAAGCCTTAAAAAAGAGTGCTGTTCAGAGTATACACCTGACAACAGACATGTGGACCAGTTGCCAAGCCACTGATTACATGTGCATCACTGCACACTGGGTCTCTTTTTCGGGTGTTAAAGATAAGATATCTGACGGCGTTGTTGACACCGCTGAGATTTTTAAAGACACTCACAAACATGCAACTGTAGCCATGTTTGCAATGGAGAAATCTCATACTGCTGCTAACATTTTGGATGAGTTTAACAGCAAGGTGTTTGAGTGGCTGCGACCAAGAGGTCTTACCATTGGTTTTGTTGCCACGGACAATGGCAGTAATGTAGTTCCGGCCATGAAAGATGGTGGCTATTTCAGGGTGCCATGTTTGGCACACTGCATTAACATTGTTGTGCAAGACTTTCTGAAAAATGAAAGCAAAGTCAGCAGCTTACTGACCACCTGCAGAAGAATATGCACACATTTCAACCATTCTTTTAAAGCCCGGAAGGAGCTGAGGGTGATTCAACGTGTGCATAAAATGCCAGTCAAAGCACTCATCCAAGAGGTGCCAACACGTTGGAACTCAACGTATTACATGCTTGAGCGTCTGTTTGAGCAGTACATACCACTTAATGCTTATGTCATGAAAAGGTCAGGGGATCCTACAGTGAAAGGCATGAGAGTTGAGATGGCCCAATGGGACCCTGTCAAAAGCCTGACAGAGATGCTACTTCCTTTTGAGGTCTTCACCCGTGAAGTGAGCCGGGAGGACTGTACTATGGGCCAAGCTATCCCATTGTTGTACATGCTAGAGCAAGAGCTGAAGGAGGTGGCAGAAATGTACGCAGGTGTGGATGACAAAGTAGACGCACATTCTTTGGCAGACACCTTATCCGCTCGCTTATCTCACAATACAAGGATTCAAAATAACATTCTGTCAGATCCACATTACATTACTGCCTCAATTTTGGATCCACGTTACAAATTATTGCTGCGCAGTAATTAAGCCATTCCTTTTTCAGAAGTGAATGTTGCCCAGTACAAAACTTTGATAGCTGAGGAAGCCACTGAGTTTGAAAACGAAAGGATCTTCATTAAAGGCCCGCCCCTCCAGGGCAGAAAAAGTACTGCAGGGCACCCAGAACGAAGTTCTACTTCAGAAGCCAAGAGCAGTGCGTTTGCCTCCCAGCAGTCAACACTGCCAGCAGCAATAACATCAACAGCACCAACAGGATCATCAGGCACATTTACAAAAACGGCAGGTGATTGGTTTCTACGGAAAGGGTATTGCACATCAATGACTGATGCAAAGGCAAAAGAGGCCCAGGAAATCGGAGCACCCCTGAACATTGAGCGGATGGTTCAGGCCTATCTAGATGACACAACAGAGGTCTACATGGAGCAAAGCCCATTGGTGTATTGGTATGGGAAAGAAGCCAATGGCCAGTGCTCAGCAGGCTGGCGATAAAGTATGTGGCTTGCCCTGTTGCAAGTGTCTCTTCAGAGCGTGTTTGCAGTGCTGCTGGTGCCATTGTTACTGTCAAAAGGACCAGTCTCTCGCCCAAAAGTGTTGAGAGGTTAACCATGATCAAAATGAATCAACACTTTATACCACCGGAGTACAAAATACGTGAATCACAGGAGGAAGAGGAGAGTGACTTTGATGACATAAGTAGTGGATTGTTAGACGTACTGCTGTCCGAACCACCAGAGTTTGAGGACGAGCTCCTCTTCCCTGACAACTAGGCTTTCAAATTGTTCTCCCTTCCTTTATTTGTGTGTGACTGTGTGTATCTGTTTTTCTGGTTCAAAATCTACATTCACAACAAAGCCATCAACAGTCTCCTCTTTTTATTTCCCTATTGGAGTTGCACGTCTGTGCATAACTGTCCACTCCACTCCTCAGGGTCCTGCTCCATGTTCCTTACTCTCCCTAAGTACATTTCAAGCAAGTCAGACATTGGATGGAGATGGAGAATAGTACATTACATGTTGCCTCTAACAGTCCCTCCATAAGAAGTGAAACGTGACTCTACCTATATTCCATTTTGTTTCCAATCCGAAAGAAACTCATCACTGACTGGCAGAAGGCTAGGCAGGCATCAGATCAGACAGCCAAAGAGAACACCAAGACAGGTAATGAGTGATTATTGTGAATGATGGTGGCATGCATTGCATTGGATGCTGGCTGACTACGAAGAATTGTGCATGCCATGAAGTAGAACTATACTAGTTTATCGACAAAGTACAAGTGACTCAGGTGTGGTGACAGTTAATGTTTCCTTGTTGTTTAATAATGACCACATTGTACTCCTACCACTGCAGGTGCCGGCCAATATCCGTTGCAATTTGGTAATATGGAATATATTATAAACTTAATCAGTCACTACAGACTGAGTTGGTGTTGGAGAATACGTACCACACGGTCACCATCATTGAGGATGCTGAGCATACTATCTTTGCACACAGTCAGTTGGATTGGAGAAAATTTATGGAATAACTGCGTTTCATGGGATGACATAAAAGGTAAAAAGTTTGAACAAGAACCACAGCAGACCTAGGCTAGATGTCCGTGTAGTGGTGTGGACTGGAGTAGAGTGTCGTGGTATGACGGACAGTGGCGCATTGATTTAGTCACTTCATTGGGAAAATTCTAGGTTGCTGCAGTGCATTTGACATTTCTCTGGCTCGGTCAAAATGTAAGTAAGGGGTAGGGTGCCTGGCCTGTGCTGCGGTTCTCCTGTTCTGTGGCTGTGCTGGCTCCTGAATCCTGTCCCGTTGTTGTTGTACCTTAATGCTGTAGAGTAGACACACTATGTAGCCTATCCAAGCTGCCTCAGTCTGAAAGTGTTCTCTCCAGAGTGTTGTCTTGCACTCCACTGTAATTGAGTTTATTGTTGTAAAGGCTGTAATTTTTCAATACCCCGTTTGTTTTTCCATCTACACTTACAGGCCGGCCTTTACCCTGTGCTACAGTGGGAGAAACGACTCACACGTACCTTACCAATCCGCATCAGGCGTTTCATGGGCTGACATAAAAGGTAAAAAGTTTGAACAAGAACCACAGCAGACCTAGGCTAGATGTCCGTGTAGTGGTGTGGACTGGAGTAGAGTGTAGTGGTATGACGGACAGTGGCGCATTGATTTAGTCACTTCATTGGGAAAATTCTAGGTTGCTGCAGTGCATTTGAAATTTCTCTGGCTCGGTCAAAATGTAAGTAAGGGGTAGGGTGCCTGGCCTGTGCCGCGGTTCTCCTGTTCTGTGGCTGTGCTGGCTCCTGAATCCTGTCCCGTTGTTGTTGTACCTTAATGCTGTAGAGTAGACACACTATGTAGCCTATCCAAGCTGCCTCAGTCTGAAAGTGTTCTCTCCAGAGTGTTGTCTTGCACTCCACTGTAATTGAGTTTATTGTTGTAAAGGCTGTAATTTTTCAATACCCCGTTTGTTTTTCCATCTACACTTACAGGCCGGCCTTTACCCTGTGCTACAGTGGGAGAAACGACTCACACGTACCTTACCAATCCGTATCAGGCGTTTCATGGGCTGACATAAAAGGTAAAAAGTTTGAACAAGAACCACAGCAGACCTAGGCTAGATGTCCGTGTAGTGGTGTGGACTGGAGTAGAGTGTAGTGGTATGACGGACAGTGGCGCATTGATTTAGTCACTTCATTGGGAAAATTCTAGGTTGCTGCAGTGCATTTGAAATTTCTCTGGCTCGGTCAAAATGTAAGTAAGGGGTAGGGTGCCTGGCCTGTGCCGCGGTTCTCCTGTTCTGTGGCTGTGCTGGCACCTGAATCCTGTCCCGTTGTTGTTGTACCTTAATGCTGTAGAGTAGACACACTATGTAGCCTATCCAAGCTGCCTCAGTCTGAAAGTGTTCTCTCCAGAGTGTTGTCTTGCACTCCACTGTAATTGAGTTTATTGTTGTAAAGGCTGTAATTTTTCAATACCCCGTTTGTTTTTCCATCTACACTTACAGGCCGGCCTTTACCCTGTGCTACAGTGGGAGAAACGACTCACACGTACCTTACCAATCCGCATCAGGCGTTTCATGGGCTGACATAAAAGGTAAAAAGTTTGAACAAGAACCACAGCAGACCTAGGCTAGATGTCCGTGTAGTGGTGTGGACTGGAGTAGAGTGTAGTGGTATGACGGACAGTGGCGCATTGATTTAGTCACTTCATTGGGAAAATTCTAGGTTGCTGTAGTGCATTTGACATTTCTCTGGCTCGGTCAAAATGTAAGTAAGGGGTAGGGTGCCTGGCCTGTGCAGCGGTGCTCCTGTTCTGTGGCTGTGCTGGCACCTGAATCCTGTCCCGTTGTTGTTGTACCTTAATGCTGTAGAGTAGACACACTATGTAGCCTATCCAAACTGCCTCAGTCTGAAAGTGTTCTCTCCAGAGTGTTGTCTTGCACTCCACTGTAATTGAGTTTATTGTTGTGAAGGCTGTAATTTTTCAATACCCCGTTTGTTTTTCCATCTACACTTACAGGCCGGCCTTTACCCTGTGCTACAGTGGGAGAAACGACTCACACGTACCTTACCAATCCGCATCAGGCAGGCAGTGATACCCAAGATTGATGTGCGGAGTGTCCATGGAAGGGAGGACCAAGAAGAATGACGAGAATGATGCAACTCCTCATTTGGACCAGGATAATACAGTAACTTTAGTATCATGATTCGTCTTTACATTTATTTGCTTGCTTTTTTCTCTTTAATCATTACGACTGTGTGTTGTGGTTTGTTTGTTAATTGATCCAACTTTTTTTTAGTTTCCTTAGCTAGCTTGAAAAATAAAAGTAAGCCCGGTACAGCATGTAATTGGGTTCGGTCTGAGCTCTGAGGGCATCAGACAGGCAAGGCAAATTTCAATTTCGTCCCTGACTGTACTGTCTCATTGGGTCATAGTAGTTATAGTACAACTCATTATCATTAACCATCAAGTTATCCTCCTCAGCATGCATGCATTTGCTTTCTCTCACTTCATATTTTGATTTCTTTGATAATGGATCATGGTCGTCTTACAAGATTGTGTTTTACTTTTGTTGTGTCCATGCATATTGTCTGTTTTTCTTTCTCAAACCTTTCCCAAAACCCCACTTCCCATCCAATCATCAATCCCTAACCCTCTTCCCCCGGGCTGTGTGATTTATATTGAGGTGTGATGTGATGACTATGTACACCAATTGATCACACGCTTGCTGGGGCAGATGTGGTGAAAGCAACACTAATTGAATTTCAACTGAGGCAGGGCAAGGATCTTCTTCTGCTTGACCACCCATGCTGTAGTTTACTTTGTGTTCTGTTCCACTCCTCCTCCCAGAGTCTCAGTCAAGTGACTTTCTCTTTCTTTTTTCAAACGCTATTGCCAGTGTCTACTACTACCACCACTATAATGGCATCTACTCCGTCAATTTGGGAAACCAACCATGCAGCCATCAGTGTGCCGAACTTCATCATCAATCACAGGTAAGATAAGTTTGGTGGGAGGTATGGACTAGGAGGAGAGACTGACAGTACTATTATGACAATTAAAAATAACTCAGTGAGGGGTACTGCATCTATCGGTTTGTGTGTTACAAAATCGGCAGATCTTTTAAATCAAACACTGGCTGTGGGCATGCAGCAGCACGGAAACAAAGTAAACAACCATGTAACTTACATTGAATTCGGAAAACTGTAACCCACCACAAAAAACATTAACATCGTATAAATAAATAGTAAGTATATTTTTAATGTCCCCTAACAAAAATAAACTATCCCGCTCTGACCTAACCCACCTCCCTCCCTAACCCCAACGAAACGAAACGAAAGTCCAAAGTCCCAATGTCCGTAGAAATCCCCAACGCCCACAAACCCACCCACCAACAAAAGGAATTAAAAAAGGGGCAAACGACGAGGTCCTCTATTGTCGGCGGGCCTTAAGATGTTTGTCCACCAGGATCTTTACCCGCTCCTCCATGTTCTCCTCCCAGCGGGCCATCCAGCGGAGCAGCTGGCGGCGAAATGCCCTAAAGTTGCTTCCAGGGTGGGGGGCAGCAGTGCTGGAAATAGAGGCGCGGCGGCGGGCGAATGCCGGACCACGGCGCCGTGAAAGTGGAGGCCGGGCCTGACTGGGGCCCGGGGCATTGGAGGAGGCTGCAGCTGCAGCCACCTCCTCCTCCTCCTGAGCCACCAGCCGGCGATAATGCTCGCAGATGGCCTCCAGTTTCCGGCGCCGGGCCCTAGCGGCCAACTCCTTCCTTGATGGTTTAGTGGAAGGAGTATCATCTATATCAAGAAAGAAAAAGAACATGTTGGAGCCAATACTCTTAGCAAAACAGGAACACTAAAATCATTCAACACATAGTGTCACAGTATCACTAGCAAGCACAGTTCATAACATTTGGGATTTGGTGCTGGGGTAAGTATCTCTAATCCTACTTCCTTGGACTCTAACATTTGTGACCGTTTCAGACATTATTTATAAATATAATCGTACTATGTATGTACTCCAGTACACCAGTCGTGCTGTTCTTATCTGTAGTTTAGCCCAATTACATAACCTTGTTGTAGGCGGCATGCCAGGTCCATCAGCTAAGCTTGCACCCAAGAGAAACAGATATGAGCCACATGATGCAGACTCACGTTAGTTTTATTTACTACTACTGTCTGCAGGTGGGGAAGCTCATCTTTTTGTCTGACGCCTTACGGCCGTTGGCACTGGTCATACTCTGTTACATGAGGGCAAATGGCATGCACAATTTCACTTACACCCTGCCATGGGTACTACAAAAAGGCTGATTATTTATTTATCGGATCCAACGATCATTGCTTATATTCATATTATAGATGCTGCTAGTGCTAATACGATATACGACATCAGGTCGGTAGCGGTCGGTGGTGGGAGTGCTGCCGGTCGGTGACGTGGGAAGGTGCAGGGTGGGGATAGTAAACGATGGATTAAGGACATTCACAGGTAATTAAAGAATACATAAAAAAAAAAACATTGCTGCACACAGTAGCACACACTGCATCGCATTCGGCGGTGCAGTGCGCACCTTGAAAATAGTTTTATTTATTTTTATGTTGATTACCTGTATTTGGCCGTAACAGTAATACACAGTTTACTCACCAGTGCCACCCACCCGTCCCCTCCCCATGTCACCGCCCGCCAACAATCCCACCACCAACCGCTACTGCAGAGGGTACTTTGCTTTCATTGATTGTGTAACCAATATACATAAACATTAAACAACAGATAGGCCACCCTTTGCAGGCTGGCTGCCCCAATAGAAAATACATTAATAATAATAGGTAGGGAGTGGTCCCCAGAGTGGGAGGAAGGGGTTTCTGCTTGATAATATATGACGTGCTTGCAAACTACTGCAAGTGTACTGTATGCTCATAATACTACCTTGATTCCTCTAGGCTTTGCTACTGTCGCGCAGTTTCTGTTACATTTTCTTCAAAGTAAGAATCTCCAGTGACACTTTCCACCTATACTGTCTCTTGGTGATAGTACATCCAGGCATACATCCATTAAAGTAAACGTCTATCCTTTTGTATATATCTCTTAACAAACCTTAGTTGGTTTCACCAACAAACACCCATGCTTCTGCTCCTTCCTTCCTTGCCTTGGCTTTGAGTTTGAACCAAAAACACCGCTGATTCTTGCTATCTAGTACTATCCACCCATACTGTGTCGCCCACCCAGGCAGGCATTCTTTCACCTTCCACCCATCCTTCAACAACCCATGCATCTGATCTTATTACTATCAGACTCCTATACATGCTTCCAACAACATATCCTTCTCTGCCGGTCAGTCATATTGTTTATCTCGCCCGTCCTTCCACCCTTAGTGCTTTCCCTCTATGTTCAACACATCCATGAAGGTCATCTGATCTGAGTTTGTCTTCTCCATAAAACATTCACAGCTGATTTTGGAGTCAAATAGAAGAGGCCATTGGTTACTCTACTCACGCTGGTAATGCTACGTAAAGGGTGTCTTCTTCAACCGTTGTATAAAGTCGCACAGTACAGTGAAATAGTGAACACAGTTCCATCTAGCTGTAATGTCAAGAAGTAATGAATATAACTTACCGCCGCCGGCCACTGCTGCTGGATCCCCCCTGGGCCCTGTGTCTCCTGCAGGTGCCGCCAGTTCGCCTGCCCCCTCCGGAATGGCCGCATCGCTGGCCCCGACGGCACTGGTGGATGGTAGTGTGCCTAGAAAAAAGCATCACAAATTTTTTAGATGCCTGTAAACCTCCCCCTATTTTAAGTGTTCACTTGGAACATTGAAAAAAAAGTTAATGCGATGCAACATACATCAGCACTAGACAGTAAGTACAGTCAGTAGACAGACACTAGTAGGATATGGTTCCACTTACTAGGGTCATCTAGTCCTACTCTACTCTTTTGAAAGTTAGCCTGAGCCATGAGTAACCCTTTTAGATTCATCATGTCGACTACTACTCTTTTGGTGCATATTATACCTGCCAGCTTATTGACATGTGCAGTAGATGCCTTTAAGGCCGCTTGACTGTTGCGTACAAGTGAAGAGGTCGAAAAAAAAACAACATATTGACTTTGTTTAGTTTATATTGCTTAGCCATCACACATACATGTTACACTTTTTGGCATGACTGCAAAATGCTAGCATCATTCACCAGTATACTATCTAACGGCTAACTCGCAGCGTTTTTCTCATATATCATAGGCGGAAGATTCCCTTCTACAAACCAGAGATTTACAGAGCATATTGGATGCAAGATGATGTAACCAGTATTTCTACGTTCTACGGTGAGGGATCTTCCAGAATTATAAAGATCTTGGCTCTTGTTTTTGTTGTCAATCATGCACTTGTAAATGTTTACTGTTTTAATGTTAGGCTTTTTGCTGGCTTATTGACTATGGCTGTCGTAAATTAAATTTCATATTAACGATGTACAGAGTTTGATACTTGTTTCAAATAAACCTTTTGAACTTACACATGACTCTGTGGTATTTGGTGTGGTGGAGTGGACTTACACAAGTGTGTGAGCAAAATGGTGTTTGTTATTATGTTCTGGGTTGTCTCTGTCTCAGTCATCATCAACATTGTGTATCGTCTTCGTGGGGGGGTCGGGAGTGGGACCCTAATGTGAGACACTATAGCTAGTCTGTTAGGGGATCCTGGGTTCTTCGGACTGAGGTGTGATCAGTAAGATCCAACCTCCCATCAGCACCATCCTATTTTGTTGTGCATAGTTCTGTATGTGGCTCTGCAGAATCCTAGACAATAGTAGTATCATGTACTATCCGATCAAAAATACTAGTCAAATATCTGGTTGGGCATTTTGTTTGTGGTAATTGTCAAAGCCTCAACATTGAGAAGACTTGAAGAGGACAACCCAAAGGACAGGACCCAGTGGCTAGAGCTATTGGTCAATCAGAGTTTTATTGTTGCAAAGAAAACCTTCTATTAAAGAGTGGGCAACTGTGCAAGCTTCGCTACACACAGAGTAATAATAGTAATAGTAGTAGTAGTATTAGTAGCACAGAGAGTCATAGCAGAGGGAGTTAGAAGCAACTTCGAGGCAGGGATAAACAGAATTAGTAAACAGATAGTCAAGGTCAAAGAAGTAAGCTTTTGTAAAAAAGAGATTCAGAAAGTGGAACCATAATTTAGAGTTTGGGAAAAAAAAGATGCAGTAACATAACATTTAGGGAAATATAAATGTCAATCTAACCAATGGAGGACTTACTGGGGCCAGCTGCAGGAGCCTCAGTAGAGGAGAGGTCCTGGGGTTCCCCCGCCGACTCCGACCCCGTCTTCTTGCCCCTGGGTGGTGCTGATGATCATGTAAAATATAATAAAGAAAGAGACCAACATTAAGGAGTGCTGTGAGAAAAATAATAAATCATTTGGAAAAACAATAAGTCAAAGAACATTTTAGGAAACAACAAGTGCAATAAAATTGACCTATCTAATCAGATGGATCGACTACTGGCTGCTTCCTAGTGCATTTACGGATCGTCTACTTATTTATGAACACTCCAGTGTTCCTTGATCATTCTGATTCCAAATACTAACAAAGCCTAGTAAGTACCACCTGACCTACACCACCTATTCCAGACGGGCCAATTGTTCACTAAGTCTGCACTTCAATTTTTTTCAGCCATCAAATGAATAGATGAGATGGAGGACACATGCATAGTTGCATACATTAGTGCATACATACAACAAATTGTGGGTTGGTTGCATAATGCTGATCTAGTTCTGCTACTGACTGACCATGCTAAGCCTACCACTCACTAAACAAAGTACAAAAGGTTCGACGGAGGACTGGGGTAAGCAGCACTCAGTGACAGAGGATGCGTCACGCAGTCCGCATAAAACAATTAGTAACTACTACTAACAAACTAAACCTAGTATCCAATATCCATCCACCACTATTTCACAGTAGGACAATGGAAGGACTAGAGTCTCTCTAGCAAATCGCATTACCTAACTTCAGTTCTGTAAAGTAAACTCTTACATAATCAGCATCAGCACAAGCTAGCGCAAACTACGTTGCAAACAAGTAAGAGTACCACCGTGCACCTGGGTCCTTAAATCAAAGAACATTTTGCTTTTTGGAACGTAATTTACCAGCAACGCTTGGCACGCAGCAGTAATCTTGTTGTTCATCTAATTTAATATACACAATCAGTTACTCACCAAGCCCGATGACCTCGACACCTAGCAGGTCCAACAGGTCCTGCTCCCGGTCCAGGATGTCGGACCACCGGTGAGCTAGCTGGTTGTGGGTGCGCCGGATCCCAGTGCACCTTCGCCCACCGACGGTGCCGCTCCTGGGTAGCGTACCCGGAGCCGGGCCTGCCGCCTGCTGCCAAGGTCAAGGGGAGGAGGCGCTGGATGAAGAAAACAAGAGCCGCCACCTCCTCCTCCCCAAACAGTTGCCGGGCCTGCACCCCTGCAGGACGCATTCTGCCGCAAGGCAGGCGGCGCTTCTCTGCGCCTGCAGGTCCCTTGCCCTTGGGACTTGGTGTGCCCTTGGCCATGGTTCTGGGGTGGGTGGGAGGCAGAAAAGAAAAGTCCGAAGGGGAAAAAAAGTTAGGGGGAAGAAGATAGAAAGAACTTTATAAAAGTAACAAAAACACAGTAAAAGTAGAAATAAAATGCAAAATATAAACTGAGGCAAACAGAGGGATAGATAATAACTAAAAAAAAGTCAGGAAAAAGGCTTTAAAGACAAAGGATTGCTATGATAAAGGGCCTACAAAAGTAGGCCCAGAAACATGGCATAGAGTGAAAAACAAGATGGCCGCGCCCATTCGCGACCGCGTGGGTAAGTTCGCGCGATATTTCTCGCGAACATGTACTATTTATCGCGAACAAGTAAAATGCGCTCCTGAACACGTCAATGCACATCGCGAACACGCTATCCGCGACCCGGAACAGGAAATAAGGCATCGCGAGCGGGCGGGACTATAGAAAAACAAGATGGCCGCGCCCATTGGCGACCGCATGGGTAAGATCGCGAGATATAGCCCCCGAGCATGCAAACAGTTCCCCGAACATGCTTACCGCGCTCGCGAACAAGAAAAAGCCATCGCGAACAGGTTGCCACAAGCAACTACGCAAGCTCGCGAAGCTTCGCGAAGGTCGCGTAGTGCAATGACATCTTCGCGAAGCTTCGCGAAGCGCGACTACGCGAACTACGCCCAGGGTTAGTAAAAATATACTTAAGCGGCAGAAAGGAAGCAGCGCCCGCTTGCGCTGTGCATGGTGCCATTCACGATGATTGCACAGTGCGCACAAGCACCTAGCACTGAAAATAACCACGAACAGCATTTTTCTAACACACTCCATTGCTTGCGGAGCTTCGCGTAGCACGGTGGAGTTTTTTTTGCACTTCGCGGAGTTCCGTGTTGCAGAATTCCACGAACTCCAACCAGGATTAATTTTAACCCTGGGCGTAGTACTACGCTTCGCTCACGGCGAATGCATAATTTGCACTACTACGCACTACGCAAAATGCACATAGCACAGTGCAAAAACTGCAGCAATACAACAATACCCACAAATGCTTCGATAAAGCAATTTTATATGCTAAAAAGCATAAAACCAATTCACAAAAGTGAACTGTGAATAAAAATATTAGGCAATGAGAGAGGTGATGATTTTGGGGTCCCCCCTACCCTAGGGGGAGGACCAAGCAGATGCCTTGAATACAAAGAGCATATCATGCTGGTGAATGATTCAGTGGTGGTCCCTTCCTCCTAGGACCACCCCAAGCACAGTTATGGGCAAAAATACAATCCCAACCAAAGGCCCTGCAAAGCATTATGGGACGAGATTAGCAGTGGGCAGTGAATATTATAGTGTCCAATATCAAAATAATTCTACAAAGAGCTGCAGTTCAACTAGTCGTTACTAGATGTCCCTCACGAGTCAAATGCAAAAGCATTGAAATTATTATTACATCAAGCTGCAGTTCCACTAGTCGTTACTAGATGTCCCTCACGAGTCAAATGCAAAAGCTGCCGCTTGATAATATGCCCCTAAATGCGCAGACTCCTGGCTGCCTGAGCTGAACTTAGCCAGGCTGAGAATTTCATAACCCTGTGGGCGTGACCTCCTCAGCGTGGCAAAAGTGCCTCAAGGCCCTCCCCCTCATAACAAGGGGGAGTCATTGATTGCCTCGGACCTGAGCGCTTCACTTTTAAACCTTGATGTGCCCAGGGCCGAGTGTCAATCAGTGACCCCTCGTCACATAGTGGGGTGGGTCTCACTGACCCCATTCCTCTCTGTGATAATTGAGGGACTGCTGACTTCCCTCACTGGCTGACCTAGGACCTCCGAGGGTTTCTGCTCCGGGAGCAGCAGGACAGGTACGTTTTATGATTTTGAATGTCTTGTGCGTGCATGCGTGTATGCATAAATGCATGAATTTGTTGTGAGTGTTGTGAATGGGTGTGTGCGCATGTTTGAATACGTGGGCATGAGTGTGTGTATATGTGTGCATGTGTTGCCCACACACTTCCTCCCTGCCTGAATTACCGGCCATCACTGCCCATGCCTCAGTCCCATGTGCTGTGTTAAAATGATGACTTGTTCAGCACACCATGAAGCTGTACAAAAAACGAATCCTGAACTGATGTGAGACCACCAGCCTCATAATGTGTTATTTCTGTTAATTAGAGCTGATGTATCAATTACCTAGTGGTGTTTTGGACTACTCCAGACCAATGATAAAGGCATGGGGTTTGGAGTAGGATCATTTTTATCAGATTTGGGAAGCAGCGCACAAGCTTACCTGCTAGCCTCATTTCTCCCCAATAAAAGACAATTAATTGCTAGAATTGGACAGGTGGAAGCCGGTCATTTATTTTTATATCAAATTTGTAGGATATTCTAAAAATGTCATCTGAAAACAAAAATAAACGTATCCCTTTTATTTTTTATGAGATGGGTTATTTTTCAGTTTGAAAATGCTTTATTAGATAGTAGAACTCGAATATAATCGTTTGCACACTATGGTTCGATAATGAAATAACACAAATGTCGAAGCAAAATTTTGTATTATACTAAAGTTGTTACGTTAAAAGGTACAAAGCATTTTATGTGGTCTTACAATTAGGAAGGAAAAGACAGGAAAGAGAAAAAAAGGGGAAGAAGAGAAAGGAAGAAGCCTTACAAAAGAACCATTAGTAGAAATGTATATAAACCACCAATAATCTGAACTAATTTAAACAGCTAGATTACAAGTTGATAGAGACTTAAGGGGGAATCAAATGATCTGATTTCAGGAAATGGTACTCGAGCATGTGCTGACAAAAAGGAGGTTACAGGCCTTCACAACAAGTCTCTCTTAATCTTGTTCT
This sequence comes from Triturus cristatus, assembly GCF_964204655.1. Classification (NCBI taxonomy): domain Eukaryota; kingdom Metazoa; phylum Chordata; class Amphibia; order Caudata; family Salamandridae; genus Triturus; species Triturus cristatus. The sequence goes on from NC_140580.1 coordinate 156,282,891, forward strand.
GGACAAAAGATGAATATGGCAATCAAGTCTGTGATGTGTTGTTGTGTATATCTTTTTTTGTTTGAAACAGGTTGTTCCAGTTTTGAAAGAATATTGAAACTGCTGCTACATAATGCATTTTAGCTCCCCCTTCCCACGCACGATAATCTTCATTAATATATAAAAGTTAATTATGAAAAGAAATTAAAAGCTCTCATTTAAATCTGTCACAGCAGTTCTCTATTATCTTTAGACATGCAGGATAGGAATTGATCCTATCTTCTGAAGATCTTCATTATTGCAGCTGTTCCAGTTTATGGACTAGACCTCATGTGCTCGAGAAAACACGTTTATTGTATTAGATTGGATTTTGATAAACTAGAACAGAAGATAAAATTTGCTAGGCTAAGTCCAGTTTTTCAAGTAGGTATAAACGACCAACAATGCAACCTGCTGTGGCAAGCCGGGTCTATGGAGTTAATTATTTGTCTTTCTGTTTTTTTTGCAGTGTATGAAAGTCGATAATTCTGTCTGACTAAGAATGTATTCTGTAATACTAGATTTCCCCTACCATGGGAACTTTCTCTTACCATGTAGAATAAAGCATACCATTGGGAAGTGGAAGTGGGGATTTTGGAGCCTAGTTAATGATTAGATTGGAGTACATTCTAATAACATACTGATGCTACCCTTGAAAAAACCCATTTTAAGCCACTAGACTTCAAAAGAAATAAGGCTTTCTTGTGTATTGAAAACATAAATCTCTGCTTGCCTGTGGAAGGAACAGTGGAAAAGTTGTTTCAACATCTTGCCTGAATCTCGAGCTCAAGGATTTTCTATAAGAGCAGTAGATAAGGGGTCTACACCTGACAGGGGTATGAATCTTGCCTGCTGGAGAAATTGTTTCATAAAATGTGACAGAGATGGTAAGCCGAGAAGGTCAATATTAAAGAAAATCTGCTCATGAACTGGTAGATTTCCCAGTTAACATTCTTGTTACCGAGCATACTTTGATGACTTTTGCTGCTTGTGTAGTCTCCTTCAATCGATATCAACAGAAATTAGTTCACTGAACGACTTATAAAGTCCCTGCAACAAGGTACCTTTGGACAACTTGATTATTGCCTAAATTTACCACCTAGCACAGCATTTTAAAATATATTAATTTGCTTATCAATGGCATTGTAGAACTTGTGATACTTTTTCAAGAACGACATGTCCTCCTCAGACATAGGCAATGCCTTGTCTAATAAATATAGATAATAACATGCAACCCTAAATTCATTAATCAACTCAACTCATTTACAAATCCATATACATCATGATTTGACCATTCCATGACTGGTTCCCCAATTCCAACCAGATGTCTCCTGATATTGTCTAAAGCCAATATGGCCATCTCCATAACAGCATAGTCCGTGAAACAGTTTACTGCTGTCTATAGTTAGAAGGTTTCTATCCAATCAACTCTTGCCTATTCACAATCTAGCAACTACAATTGAATTAAGCATCATAACACCTTCATCAGATGCAGATTGAACAAAACATGTATTTATCACTTCATTCTTGTACTAAGTCGCTTGAAAAAAGACAATCCTTCTGCAATACACTAGCTAACTTTTTCCCAACAAAATAGAAGTGATCTTTAATAATTACTCTTCTCATACTAAGTCTGAGTCGAATTAAACTATTGCAGGTCACCCCTCACTGGAGGTTACAACATTCATTGAATTCTCTCCTCTTCAAATCGAACAAGTAGATGAGGTAATAAATTCAGCAAAATCGGGTGTTCCAACAGAACTGTCAGGGCCCCACAAGTCTTACCTGGTATACTTGCGGAGTGATCTCGCAGAGACGTCATGATAAACCTCCACCATACCCTACCGTTCCCTAGTAAGGGATAGTATATAAACCAGGGCAAGGATAGGAAATCCTAAAATGAAGAGTGGGGCTATACTCGTCAGCACCCAATGTGATTCTCCTATCGATGTAGAGATGCTCTGGGCAGGGCCGGCTCTAGGGCGGTGCGAACGGTGCCACCGCACCGGGCGTTGACTTGGGGTGGGGGCGTCATGTCAGATGCGACATTCCTTGCAGTTTTCAAGCATCAATAGAAACGTCACCATAAATCCAGTGATTAATGTTCTTCCTGGAGACAGCCCGGAGTCTGGTAGTGGAAGTTTTGACTCATCATAGCACAGAAGGTTAATGTGCCTGCTGCAAAGCACGTGTCCCATTCACATCACAAACTGCATATAATATAAATAGGTCAATGGGTTATCACTTTTGTCCGAGAGATCCTTATGTTACTTGCAGTTTAAAAGTTAAAATCCTAATACAGAGCAGTGCGCTATTAACTGTCAACTGCAAGGAATATATTACAGCTACATGTTTTTTGCCCAGTCTTTCCTTATCCTAATATTGCAAAAAGGATTCGTTTGGGTAGAAATCAATTCTTATTATTAAAGAAAACCCGTAACAATGGTGTTACATTTAAAATTCTGAATTTGTGCTTTTGTCAGACCAAGGACTCTTAAAACTATAGCGACTACCAGCATGGATGCCATTTGACTCCTACACCTTGTAGGCCTCTGTCATATGTAACATCCTATACACTGATTTATACACATATGATTGTCTCCGTGCAACGTATGTGTGATGTAAAGTGTTCTGACAGCTTAAACTGGTATGAGTGGCGCTACAAAACTAAATGAATCTAAGAGACAGCGGTTATGGAGACTTGGGGGGCATTGTCAAATGGTGGTAGTAAGGGAATCCGTGGCAAGGTGGTCATTGGGGGGAGGGAGGGGGGAACCAGCAAGCATTTTCGCACAGGGTGCCACCAGTACTAAAGCCGGCCCTGGCTCTGGGATCACCAGCTGGATGGAGATAACCATAGGTATTAATGTCTACTCTACCTACCCAAGGAGCACACGTACAACAAACATACTGACACCAAGGTATTGTCAATGTATATAGTCACCTGGAAGATGTAAGGGGAGCAGAAGAGAATGTCTTCAGGGATGCAGCCAGGTAACCACGCTTCCTGCGTGTGTTGAACTATACCAAAAGGGAAGCGCTCCTGCGCAACATGGTAAATGAAGTGAAAGACGGCAACGCGCTTCAGCGCATACAGTAGCGAAAATCAACGTGAAAGAGTTCCTGCACTCTTTATGGGCAAGAAAACAAGGGGCAATGCGCTCCTGCGCATGTCGCGGTTTGGGAAAGAGGGAGGTGCTTCAATATTTAGTGGGGCATCAGTTCCGAGACCGCGCTCCAGCGCGTCTCGTAGGGCAAACAAATGAGAAAAGCGCTCCTGCGTGTCTGTGGGGGCAACAATATGAGACCGCACTCCAGCGGGTCTCGTGGGGCTACAAAGTAAGAGAACGCTCCTGCGCTTCAATGGGGGCAACAATACGAGACCGCGTTCTAGCGCATTTCGTGGGGCAACAAAGTAAGAGAGTGCTCCTGTGCTTCAATGGGGGCAATAATACGAGACCGCGCTCCAGAGCGTCTCGTGGGGCAACAAAGTAAGAGAGTGTTCCTGTGCTTCAATGGGGGCAAAAATACGAGACCACGCTCCAGCGCGTCTCGTGGCACAAACAAATGCGAGACCACACTCCAGCACGTCTAGCGGATACAGCAATGTCAGCGAGAGAAACGCTCCAGCGCATCTACGAACAGGCCCACCTGTGCTCCAGCGCGAGTGAGATGGCCAACCAGGAGAGTCTGGTACGTTGGAAAAGCGGAGTCACGGACTTCACGGGCTCCACTCCGAACAGTACTTGAAGCACTGCCAGGCTGGGATCCGCTGGCTTAAATGCGGTCTCACGCGGTAGTGGAGGCTGCAGTGTCAGGTTACTTCCAGGAAGGCCACAGCATGGCATGTTCTGCCTTCAGTGAAAGGATCGTCCGCAAAACGCAGATGACACCCAGATTGGCATTTCTTTAGCTAGTAACACCAAGAAAACCAACATTATATTCAGCAACTGTATGTTGGCAATCAATGAATGAATGAGTTCAAATTGCCTCAAACTAAACACAGTAAACACAGAGGTTAGCCTCCTTGGCAATGTCACCTCCTTTTGGTCTGCCAACTGGTGGCACCAAGAACTGGGTCATCTAGCAGGATCAGCAAAGAAATTAAAAAACTTGGGATTTCAAGTGGATATCAAGTTGATAGAGTGCGACCAGGTTAAGGCCACCATCTCCTCTGCCTGCTACAGTATCCAAATAATAAAGAAAACTCTCCCATATCTTCCTGAGATTTTATGGTAAACAGTCATGGCAGCTCTAGTCCTGTCCAAACTAGCTTACTGTACTGGCCTATATATGAACATCCAACATCAATTCCTCTCTAAACTTTAGGACCTCCAGAATACAGCAGCACGCCTGCTACTGGGCATTCCTAAATTTCAATAAGCCAGACTAGCACTACACAACTCCACTGGTTACCGATGGGAAACAGCCTTTACCACGAAGGCTTTTCTACGCGTTACGTTTACAACGGTACACTTGCCTCGTAAACGTCTTTACAACGCGTATTGCTTTCATGACCGTCTTTACCACGCAAGCAACGTCTTCACGGAACGTCTTCTTCCTCATCCGATTCAGTCCTTTTTTAGTGTTGGCGAAGACGTGAGCAAAAGGCAAAAAAAAGAAAAAAGGGGGCTTGGGGGGGTCTCTCCCCCCCAAAAAAATGCGTGGTAAAGGAATAATCGAGGTAAAGGATATGCGTTGAAAAATCATTCCGTTGTAACGCATGCGTGGTAAAGGCATGCGTTGCAACGGAATGCGTAGTAACGACATATATTCGGTATCGATGAGCCAAAGAGTTACTTTCAAGGCACTATGTATCGCCCATAAGGCACTCCATGTTACAGGTCCGAAACATCAGCAACAGAGTTTCACTTGGTATCACCCAATTAGACAAAAGCGCACACTTAGCACAAAAAAAGTCATTTTTCCCAGTTTTCGGGACGATTCTTAGGGCAGAAGAAGCTTTATATGTAATGCAACTCAACTGTGGAATGCTCATCCGGGAAACATTAAATCGATCCCAGATCTTTTGCCTTTCCGAAAAGCTCTGAATACATGCCTTTTTCACTAATAAGTTAGTACCCTTTAAATTTGAGCTGTTAGATCTCAGTAATTTCGAAGCCGCACCAAGACACCTTTGGGTATACAAGCACTTTACATATCCATTTTAACATAACATGATTATTATTTTTGTAGCAGAGAGGCAGCTACGGTCTTGAAGAATGACAATGATGCCTCTATAAAGAGTTGAATAAGCAGAAACATGTCGTCCTCCACTAGTGGGTTGAATTACTCCCAGCTCCCTTTTTTAATGTCTCCACGGGGGGATTTAATAAAAGTATTTTCTCCACCCAGTAGGTTGTTTCAATATTCACTTTTTTTGATCCCCTCTGCACACAGCTTTTAATCGAGAGACCATATGAGTGGCTTAGCAATACAGCCATCAAAATATTCCCCTTAAGGTCCCCAAAAAAGCCAAATTGGCAGTACCTTGCACCAAATAAACCATATGGGAAGGTGCCAGGGGGGGGCCCATACTGAAGCATGCCAACCAATGGGTAGGTGAGGGCTTTCGTCCCTAAATTAAGTTAGCTCTCACAGTGTAATCTCTATTTATTGTATTTATACTACACACTAAAGACAGCCAGCTCCTATGTGTAGTTTTGATAGGAAGAATGAACTGACTGCCTTGATCCCTCCCGACCCTTATGTGTCAGATGATTTGTCAAATATGAGACTGGCTATGGCACAGTGCAAATTCAGAACATCATGGGCTTTAAAGACATCTTTCATCCCCTTGCAAAAGTTGTTCTGCTTTTTATACAAGACTTAGCAGTTTATTTAGCGTTTGGTAATATGGTTACTCCACTACAAATGCAACAGAGGACCTGCCTGCCAAACTGATGATCTGCATGCTGTATTTAGAGTTCGACAGCCGATGGAAACCTTACACCCATCGCCTGAGGGACTTGGGTCCATCAGTGAATGTGCATACTGTTTGACCAATTTAGAGTGGATGGTCCAATGTATTTTTTTCAGTTTGAGTCTGCCAGTAAAACGTTTGCAGGCCTAAACAGAAAGAAGAAAATGACCCCCACACCCTGGGAGAAATCACTCAGGGTGTCAGAGTAATAAGTATTTGTTTTACAACAACAAATTCCCAGTTTGGGAGTGTGGTTTTGAAAAATGAGTTTGCTGAGCGACCACATGAAACATGGTGCCACTCAGCAGACTTTTAGGGGCAGATTTATGTTTGACTTGCGCCTCATTTACGCTGCCGTTGCGTCACTTTTGTGACGCAGCAGCGGCGCAAATCCTGCGCCATGGTGCGGGGTATTTACAACGTGACGCATCTGGGAGATGCGTCACGTTGTAAAGCCCTGCGCCACATGTAGGTGTTCCAGGGCAGGTAGGGGCGTTCCGGCGCAGGAACGCCTCCTAAAAGTGGCTGAGTGAAATCTACAAGATTTCACTCAGTCACTTTTGAGCCCATGCTGCGTCAAAACCCTGCGCCTGCTTGAAGCAGGCGTAAGGATTGACGCAGCATTGTGCAGATAGGGCACCCCAGAGCCTTGCTGGAGCTGCGTCGCGCTTGCGACGCAACTCCAGCAATGCGCCACTTTTACGGCACAGATGCGTGACGCATCTGTGCCGTTTTTGCCCCATGGTGCGCCGCATTATAAATGCGGCGCATCCATGATGGCGGAGCTGGGGCGCAAAATAACTGGCGCATCCCTGCTGATATGCAGGGATGAGTCAGTTATTATAAATATGCCCCTTAGTGACTGCAGAGAAAACACAATGGAGGCAGATCCTTTGAAGTCCTAGAGCTCTCTGCCAGCCAGGGGGACCTCTAAATATGGTGAGAGGCGGTCTGCCTCAGTGACAGAGGAAATGACCTCCAGAACCCTTGCATACAGTAGATCACTTGCAAATTGATATAAGGGCCTTAGTTATCAGTGGAAATCGTTTTTGAAAATCTACTACATCCCATTGACGTGGGACCTGCATGATGCTGGTCTATCTATATGTATTATCAGGCTTCGATAAAAGGACTACCTTGTCTCTCTGTATTGTTGTTAATCAACAGGATGGCTATCTAAAGGTTCCTTCTTCTGGTTTGATGCTTTACTTCACAAGAGAAACTTCGAGTTACCTATTAATAAGCCTCCACCCGAGCAAATACAGTGTGCCTAAACTAGCAGTCGGTTTCACGTGCAGGCTGACACCACCCGACTTATCCTTTGATTCTGAGAAAAAGCTCTTGATCTCCTTTACTGCATTCAAAAATCAATAGCAAATGAACAGTGGTGATTTGCTTTTATCTATTTCCACTGTAGAAGTGTTCATTCAATCTTACATTTAAGATGGTCTCACCTAGTGTATAGAAATCACCATCATCCAGTCAAACTATGGAATGCGGTCAATCCCACCCCATGTGTCATCAATAGTCATAAGCAGTTTCTGGGACTCAATCAGTAAGGCAAAGAGGATACAACATATCTTTGCTTTATGTGAATTAGATCATGTGCTTTGATCAACAGGTTGGATGCGTGTGTGGCAGCAATAGGATACAAAGCCCTTGCCTTGCAATATAGCCCATCCCTGTAAAAACCAAGCTAACCCATGTTCCTGGTTGCATGTTTGGGTCCAACACTGCAAGTGTTTGCAATTTATTTTACACTGTAACCCTTGCAAAATTATATAATGCTCCCTTTAGCCAAGATAATCTTACCATGCTTCGCCATTTCCATTTCTACCAAAACCCATCCTGGCTTTAGACTTATGCATATACCATCAAGTAGGTATAGCAAGCGGAAACAGTTGTTACCTGTTGCTAGCCATTTGCCACCACAGCCAATGCCTGTGCTACCTCTGAGTTGAGCCATCATGAATGCAACAACAGTAACAGAAAGTAAACATGTCTCAAGAGATGTGTTAATATCATGTTGTTTGCGCCCATCAACAGAAAATTAGAGACCAGAGAAGGTCTAAGGGCAATACAAGTTGTCATCATTGTGATATCATGTATTTCATGGACTTCTAGACAAAAGATACGATTTTCTGTGTATTGTTTACTTTTCTTGTCTTGAGTAAACGAGTTAGCATGGCTTGAGATCGAGGTCGTTTATTTTGGCAAGTCAAATACATTTTTAAAAGTTTTCTTGGATGAGCCTTAGATAAACATGTTAATTAAAAGTAGACAGGCTCTCCATCATTCTTATCCCAAATTCCACTGAACAAAGTTAAGGCTACAGTGACCATAAATGTAAAATACTCTTCTTAAAAAAATGGGATACGACTCTAAGAAATTGAAACCTGAGAGCTGTGGGGTTCACCTGCAGAACAAAGCACTTTACCGTTCATGGTGTGCATATGTCAAATGTCAAATATTCAGGGACCACTGACTGTCCTTAAAAAATGAAACTGAAACGTTTCATTGTTTTTTTTTTTTAAAATGCATCCCGTTTTGCTTCAAGTAAAACAGGATGCATTTTTAAAAACCTGCTTTATTTTAAAAAGCAGTCACAGACATGGTGGTCTGCCGACACCAGCAGGCCACGATCCCTGGGAGTGCCAGCCATTCCCCATGGGGTGCAGTGGCGTAATGACAATTGAGGGGGCCCCCTGCAAGGTATGTGGAGGGGCCCCCTCCGGACTCTATCAGGAGCTTTCCTGTCAAAGTACAGTGCTGAGGGCGCCCCCCTGCACTTCAGGGGATGCGGGAACCTGTGTTACGCCCCTGATGGGGTCACAAATTGCACTTGCCTCATGAATATTAATGAGGCATGCAATTTGCGACCCAATTGGGAATCACAAACAGTGTCTGAGACACTGTTGTACATTCACTTTTGCGGGTCTCAAATTGAGAGTCACAATTCAACGCAATTTGCGACTCGCAAAAGTGAATGGCCATACACCGGTGGAGAAGTGTGGCTCAATGGTTAGAGCGGCAGACCCTGATGCAGAGGTCCGGCCTGAGACCAGGGTTCAATTCCCGCTTCGGCGGGTCTTGGGTTTAATTTCCTCGGACCTGTTATTTCTCGCCTCGGTGCCTATTCTAATCATGGGTCCCACTATGCAACTCTGGGCAATAGCTTGCTTAATCTCCACAACGGCCCCAACAGCGCAGGGGATGCCTGGCTACACCATGGGGGTGACCAGGAGTGGACACTTCACAGGGAAAGCCAGGATGGGTTCCTCTGCGGTATAAGTACAGCGCCGGGACACCTCCGTTGGTAGGTAGCTGCGCGCTTTACAAATGCCAGATTATTATTATTATACATCTGGCCCTCAGTCCTTTAGCACCCACCAGCACTCCACTCTCAGCAGCATCTACCTGCTTGAGAACATTGCCTTCAAGCAACAATACCACAGTAAACATTCTAGGTTGTAGAATACACGTGTGTCATGAGATCAGGAAAACTCTACACATACACTTTAGTACATAAATATATTCATAGGAAAATAAATACTGCTTTGAAATAACATGTAGAAGCAATACAATCTATATGCAAAATAAAACAAAGCAAAGGAACATGATTTTATATTAAGCAGACAGATACGGATGGCATTAGTTCATCATATAATCTGTGAAACAGTCTGACATGATAATAATAATGATAATATATGTGTTTTTTTAGGTAATTAAAACCTTAACAATATTTCGCATGAATAAAAGTAAGCAATGAAATTACTTCAAAGTTTTAAAAAACATTATAGCTTTACATTCTCAATTTTTATAATTAATGGCATTCATATGTCTCTAATAACGTTCATAGCTTATACAATTAAAATCTTACTAAATCATAACATTTCCACATTCTATCGCACAGTTGAAAGTTCGATTTTCAGGCCTGATTATAAAGTTAAGAGCATTTATCCATTTATGTGTCCTGTACAATAACGATTCTTATTCATTCATAATGTTCTCTTTCTACTTTGAAGTTAGCATTTCAATTTTCAGTGCCTGATCGTGAAGATTGAGAAATTGTATCAGTTTACAGTTCATTTGAGGATCTGACGGATCTAGCCCTGTTATTATGGGCGCTCTGCATGTCCTTATTCCGCTGATGTTTAGAGCTTGTCTTAATAAAGTGACTCTTGCTGTGAAAAGTTTGGGACATGTGCCAATTAGATGAATAAAGTCCTCTTTGTTGCTGCCCCAGCGTCTGCATAATGTAGGCCCTTTATGGACCCAGGCTGGCTGGTCTGCAAACAATGGTAGTTTTCCAAAGCGTAGAGCAATCAGTTGCCTTTTTAGACAGATTGAAAATGTAATACTTAAGTAAGGTGCCGGTGCAAGGATCTTATGATTTCTAATCACCATCCAGGCATGCGATCTCAAGCTGAAGATGTTTTTATCAAATAACAAGGAGTAACATTTTGCTGTTTTGTTTATTACCTGCATGAAGGTTGAATAAGGCAAATTATTGTTCCATAGCTCGCCCGTGCAAGTAGTTGTTGGAGCTTTTTGAAGGTATTGATTGAATGGTGATTTTTTGTAATTTTCAAGCTCTGTCTAGAGGGCCCTATTAAGTATGGAGCTAGCTATATTCTGTTTCAGTCAATACCAAAGTACATTCTCCGTATTGTTTCGTTTCTTAGTCCAAATTCAAGTCGCACCTAGGCTGGTGAAGCTGACTTATGTTTCTGAAAAACCTTTTTATAGGTTGAGACTAGTAGTTTTTTCAGAAGTTCTGAGTCTTTGTCGTGTAGAGCAATACAGGCATATGTTATTGTTGGAAGGATTTTGGCCGATATCACTGCAAGCAAAGGTTTATATGTCGGCACCTTCAAGTTTTTTGCCAGGGTCCTGAAGGTGAACGTTAATGCGCTAGTTCTCTATTACTTAAACGTTTTCCGCTCTTGATGGTTTAGTCTATTATCTATGTAAAACCCCAAGTATTTATAACTAGTTACTTCCCCTAACGGATTACCATCGAGCCATATGTTCTGCTTGGTAGTTTGGTGATTGCTGGTGAGCATTGTTTTGCTTTTTGATGTGTTGATTTCTTGTTTGTTGGTTGATATATATCTCGTCATTTCCAGGAGAGACCGATGGAGACCGATCTTAGTTAGGCTCACGTCGTCGGCATAGGAGAGATGCAATAATGATAACTTTCCCAGTTGCGATAGATGAGAGTTGATCTTATCAAGCCGATGTGCCAGGTCAAACATAGATAGATTACAAAGGTGCAGAGCCAACGCTCATCCTTGTTTTAAACCTTTGTTTGTATTAACTTTTCTAGATAATCTTGAGCAGTCGCCCAACTTTATTCTCATCCATGTTTGGGAATAGAATAGCAGTATTCCTCTTAATATTTTCCCATGGATATTCCAAGCTCTCAGTTTTTCGCATTGGAGGTGACGATCTACACTGTCAAATGCTGACTTTAGATCTATAAAACAAAGGTGCAGTTGTTGTTTTCGCCGCTTGCATTTGTTTGCCATTAATGAAAGAGTTAGAATGTTTGTGATCGTTCCAATCCCTTTTCTAAAACCTGTCTGGTTTACTGGAATCAGGTTAAGCTTATTACACCACTCAGTCAGATCTTCCAGGATCAGAGATGCGTAATACTTTGCTTTTACGTCTAATGCCGCAATTAAACTGTAATTCGATGGACATGTTCTATCTCCTCCTTTGTAGATTGGTGTGATTATTGAGCCTTGCCAACTAGATGGAATAAGATTTAGTTGCTCCGTTTCTTAAAATAGTATGGTTAGATGGCTACTCCAGAAAAATGCATCATTTTTTAAAGTCTGACAGGATTCTGAGCCTATGCATGCCCATGTATGTCCTTTGCCACATTTCCATTTTCTTTGACATTTGGGGGAACTTCATCAACCACCGCATTCGTAACCTCACTATCACTATTCACTACACAACCTATCCTGCACAAGTGCAAACTATTTTTTTGGGCACTGTTGATATCTTATTCTTGTTCCTGACCCTGCACAGGTGCAGAAAAGCATGACCAACCCTTTCACACATGAACAAGCCTTATGCATTGTCCCACTGTAGCCAACTTTCTTCTTGTGTCATTAGCTGCACCACTCAACGCATATCTAAAAAGCATCCAATCTTTGCACCATCCATCTGTTTTATAACCCATTTATTTCCTGGTCAGACATGAACCAGCAGCCAATCTTCTCAACCAGAGAAACTCCAGTACTGATATTTGGTGTGGTTCTAATAGCCCACAACAACTTTCATTGTATACTTCCAGTTGATGTTATTGACCAAAGCCAGCTTCAGTTAATCTTTAAATAATCCAATCAACCGTCTCACCTGCCCATTACTTCTGGAATGATGTATTGAAGCCTTTAAATGGTGGCAGACAGGTCACTTGTGGAAATTCAACATTTCTACTGAAAGCCATTGGTTTATATTACCTGTTCAGGGTACCCTCCCCGATTCTCTCCCATGAAATGCCACTGCCTTGTCCTTATCAGGGACCAGAAATCTTTGCTTGTTCTTTGTTGTTCAAGTCTGAATTGAAACTTCTGTAGGCAATACAGACATCCAGCAATGCATGAGGTAGCTTTTCCGCCACCATGGATATGAACAAGTCAAGGAAAGAGTTATGGTCCATCCTCAGAAAAAATTAAAAACCTCACATAAAATATTAAAAATACTGTACCATAATGCCAAGGCCTCAGTTTCAATGGAAGAATATGAAGGTTCATCTCCCCACAAAGCCCTTGACGCTAAGGCAATTCTCACCTCCTTGCTCCACCATTGCAACAGAACTTTCACAGAACCACGGCCACTGTCCTCAGTCATAATTATGCTCTCATCATTTCTGTCAAATGATTTGAGTGCCTGTGCAGAAACTATGACTCGCTTGATCTGACAGCACTAAATTACTCAGTACATCCATACCTCTTGCTTTTTAAGTGACATTCTCAACACTGGTGTTTTTCTAGCAAACACTGGAACAAACTTGAAGTAATATTCAGCAATCTCCAACAAAGATTTGAATTTGTTATGGGAGCAGGAGCATCTTCAAAATCACTCAGAATTATCATCTCTGGTTCAATACCCTTGACTGAAATAAAATATTCACAGTAGACCACCATGTCCTAGGCAAATTTACATTCCTCTCTCCTAAACATCAATCCACTCTTCTTCAGGATAGCCAACACATTCCTCAATCTTCTGTCATGTTCACTTTCATTTGTCCCATGCACCAGGAAGCAGGCTACACAAACATCCCCTACAACAGTATGTACATCATCCTTTTAAATATGGACAACACAGAGGCCAAACTGAAATGCATGCAGATATAACTGAATGTGCCCTCTGGAGTCACAAACAATGCAAGATATCTGGAGTCTGAAGAGATCAATTTGATGGTAAGCTGCCAACATGTCATGCAATTCAATATCTCCACCTCTTAAATGTAGATAACTTCCTATTGATATTGGGGAATGATTGGCTATCAACCTATATACCACTGTTGAAACTGCAAGTCTATACACAACCTGAAGAACTTGTCTGCTTTGCGTGCCATCACCAGAGCCACCCACCTCATTCAGAATCCATAATTTGTTCAGTTATTCCTAGTGCACACAGCTTTTCTAACTCAGTCTTAAATTATTGTCTCAAAGTTACCATGACCTTCCACACTTTGTTTGCAAAAGCATTAGTGCTTTCCTTCAAATCCCTTAAGTATTCTAGCGTGTTCCTGAACACCTCTGAGTAATCCTTCACTCACATATTTCCCTTCTTTCTACTCAATACATTATGTCCAACACCAACCTAGTAATCCTCTATCAATTTGTTTCCCCTCTATGCACATAATGCAATACCTCTAATACTATCCAATCTACCTTTAGATTACCTGGATAGGATCACTTAGCCCATGTCATAGCCCATACAGCTCCTGCTTCAGCACCAGCCTACCCTCCCAGATGAGTTGTGTGCTATACAAATACATATAATTAGGCTATTCTCTTTCAGGGTTACACCTATATTAACCGATGAAACCCTACTGAAAGGAAACATACCGCAGTAAGAACAAACATGTAAACACTAATAAACACCTACGCAACCCCAACTTAAAAAATAATTAAAAGAGATAAACGTGATAGAAAACAAGTAATTTTAATTATTTTCTGAAGGAGCCAACACAATATAACTTTGTTTTACAGGGTAGCAGAAAGAAGACTGGTCTAACACTATTCTGCTTGAGTTTTGTTGTCACTAACATTGTTTCTCCTTCATTTTGTTTCCTCCAGCTTTATGTGATTGGATGAAAGGTGCAGGCGTTAGATGCATGTTTTAGGTCTGATATAATTATTTGATACACTATTGAGAATCTAGGAATATTAAAAACATATTTGATCTTTTGGTAGTGTTTAATTCTTTCATTGATTGGTGAAATAAATGGCACATAAGATTCTTTGCCAATATGTACTTTCACATTTAACCTCAGACATAGAATGAATAACATCCTTGGATACATCAGCCCTCTTTTCTAACAAGCCAGTATTGATAGCAGGTCAACTGCCAAACACTCCAGGCTTTAAACATTTAATGCAAGATGTAGTGAAAGGTACCTTTGAAAAGAGTGCTTTCATCATGCACATGGAATAGTGGTGAAAACATGGCTAGACTTTCCACATACCAACACAATTCAAGCTACAAGTTGCCCCATTGTTATGTGTCATCCCTTCAGCTAATCATGGCTTTTCTATACAACTGCACTTCAGTGCTGGGGGTTTTGAGCCCACAGTTACTATGTTAACAGCACCGTTTTAAGCCAGAGAATACAATGTGATGTCTGTTAAAAGGTCAGGGCTGACTTAAAGTGATACATTTGTCATAAATTTGCCATTTATTTATATATTTTTTACTTTTTAATACAGCACAAACCTATCTTCAAGGAGCAGCTTAGTTCCTTACAGAGAACGCTTCTGTTGTGCCAGGAACAGTTCTTACACAAGAGGAGTTGTACATAGGAGAGTGATTGGCAGCTTATTTATTTTTGACACATTAGGCCTTTTATGAGGTGTTATGCGGGATATAACTACACCAGATAAACTAATATGAATTGGAGTGTGGTGATACCATGACTTTTGAACAAGAGTCATTTTAACTTCACATTTCCTTATTTCCAGTTTGAAGCATTAATCATTATTTACGTAGAAGTATTCAAGTTTTAATCTATTGAGAGAGCGGGATTAGGAACCAAGGGCCATATGTAGGAAGCCAAATTGCGGTCGCAAATGCTGAAATTCGCAGAATTTCAGTGTTTGCGATCGCAATTTGGGCAGTGTGCTATGTAGCACACAAAAACCCACACTCAAAATAAGGAATCGCAAAATTTGCGATTCCTTATTTTGCGAATGCATTTAAGGAAGCCCAAATTGTGATTCCTTAAATGCAATGTAGGAAGCACCCAAGTTGTGCGATTTTGGCTTAAGGAATCATAAATTACCACCAACCTCAGGTTGGTGGTAATTTGCGATTTCTTTGAAAAATGCACTTTTTTGCATTTTTCATAGTGCCATGTGGCGCACATACATGCCCTTAGCGCATGTATGTGTGCCACATATGCACACATGTTTATTTCAGGGGTGCAAAAGGGTGTCCTGTTGACACTCTTGCAACCTTGAAATTGCATTCTCAATTTGCGATTCTCTAATTGAGAATCGCAAACTGAGAATGTCTTCCTATCCATTCCTATGGGCCTTCTAGCCCATAGGAATGAATGGCAAGGTATTCCTTATTTGCTAATCTCAATTTGCGATTCGCAAATAAGGAATATGTGGGATTCGCAAAATATTTTGCTAATCCTACCTACATTGCGTTTTGCAATTCTCTAATTGAGATTCCCTAAAAATCGCAATTTGGGAATCGCAAAACACGTTTTACCTACATATGGCCCCAAGTCTCTAGGTTGACAGTATAGTAACTAAATCAGTAGATAAAATCTCCACCATATTTCGAAATTAATTGATGATTTGAAACCAAAAGTGAGCCACAGAACCTAGAAAAATAAATACTTTTAGACCTCATCAATGGGTGTACTCTTTGAATTGGCGAGTTTGGCACTGTAGTGCCCGCCATTATTGTGCTAGCCAGTGTAATGTGCCTTTACTGTTCCGTGTTAATGGGCAGTGTCAATATTGTGCCATGCTTGTGGTCATGCCAACATTATATATTGTGGTGACAAATTATACTTTTTCTGCATGGCCAGGTTAGCCTGCGCGTATTGGTCAGATAAGCATTATTACCAATTGGGTAAATAGCCTGGGTACCGTGACCGTGTTGTACCCTGCTGGTGTGCTCCACCTGGGGACCTTGTAATTGATGTCGGGAATTTGTGAAAACTATGGCAGCTTTTAATGGCCATCGCTACACCAAAGGAGCTTAGAAACCCAAGCTTGTGTGAGAATGAGAACTTCATAGCAGGGTTCATGGTCTCTTGCAGCTCTCATGGTCTCTTGCAGCTCCCCCTGGGAAAGCCAAGGCAGAAGTGTGAAGGGGCAGCTTTCTCTGAGAACTTCATAGCAGGGTTCATGGTCTCTTGCAGCTCCCCCTGGGAAAGCCAAGGCAGAAGTGTGAAGGGGCAGCTTTCTCTGAGAACTTCATAGCAGGGTTCATGGTCTCTTGCAGCTCCCCCTAGGAAAGCCAAGGCAGAAGTGTGAAAGGGCAGCTTTCTCTGAGAACTTCATAGCAGGGTTCATGGTCTCTTGCAGCTCCCCCTGGGAAAACCAAGGCAGAAGTGTGAAGGGGCAGCTTTCTCTGAGAACTTCATAGCAGGGTTCATGGTCTCTTGCAGCTCCCCCTGGGAAAGCCAAGGCAGAAGTGTGATGGAGCAGCTTTCTGCCAAAAGGACGTCTAATTTGAGAACCCAACATTAAATAAACCAAGTGAAATGTTAAGGTTTCGTTGGACCTTTTGGGGGTTGTTAGTATGAGTGAAAAAGAATCTGCAGCCTTTATAGGACAGTTTACCAGCAGCTTGGTCCATGCTCTGTGTTAGGGTTTATAGGGTCATGATAGGGTAAAGGCAATACCAGATCATACACCTCCCAGGTAATAGCACTTTCACTAGGAGTATACGCCTCAGATACTCTATTTGAACGCCTACTCCTGGTCTACGGAATAGAAGGATATTCATGGTGGAAGCAAGCAGGGCTTTCACTATCAGGCATATTTGGTAATTTCTTCTGGGCGGTAAATGTGATAGTCCTCTCGTTCAAATGGGGGTCCACTTACTTCAAACATGTTGTATAAGAATGACATTTTAGATAATAGTACACCAGAAAGGAAGTTGCCCTAATCTGTTAAATAATTGCACTTTCTGTTAAATAGTTGCAACACACACGCACGCACACACACACACACAAACACACACCTTTAGCTCTTTATTACAATTTCGTTAGGTACACTGTTTAACCAATGTGACATACCCACAAGAGCACTTGTTGCTGCTGAGAATCAAGGACCATACATTTAGCGCCTAATTCATGTGAGTTGTGACCCTCAGATCTGGAAACCCTAATATCGTATCTGCTGTATCCGCCCAAGTGGGGGTCTTCCTGCAAGCTACAACTGTTTACAGCTCAATCAGTACGTGGTTACACAGATAACTGAGGCCCAGTTCTAATCTTGAGGCTCCTTAGCAGCTTCTCATGAACCCCAATCCAGGGCGTGGACTTTCATATAACCATCATCTTTACATGTCTGTCCTTCTTTTAGTAATCTCTAGCATCCTTCACCTCCCAATAATGTACTCTGTTGTGTCACATTACTCTTTTCCCCTCAACCCAAAAAGGCACATTAAGTTTTTTTTCACTGATTTTATTCTTGTACCATTTCTGTGAAGTTACTCACATGAGAGAATCCTCATTCATACATCTCCCCCTCTTCCTAACCTGACTGACAATCAAGTCATGAGATGTTCCATCTCCAAGTCGAGAGGTGATCACAGGCCCCCTTTGTAGCCCTTGTAATGTCACTCTCTTTGATCTGATGTAATATGACGACTGCATGTAGTTTCGAGGCAGGACCTTTCTGAAGCGAAATGAGCTGCACGGCTCACTTATTGGAACGCTTTGATGCTTCTTTGATCCTACCTGGATTCAAACCTCTGGTGATTGTGCCCTTGGGCCAGTTCTGGATCCACTGAACTACCTTACTATATTCTATTAAAGCAAACTTCAGAGCAGGGGGAATCCCATGTATATACCAAAACCCCCCTTCCCCACCAAGCCAGAAGGTTTGAACACTGCCCAGAACATGTATGCAGCACTATCCACACATGTATATTGCTATATCTTCACAGCATGCACTTAATTCTAACCTTGTCCCTCCATTGGAATTCCAGGGCATGAATGCACTGCTAACTGTAGCTTGCATATACAGCTGCTAAACGTATATGTGCCAAGGAGAGCCCTTAAGCTTGATTGTAGAACTAACCATGTATGTGCCCAGGGGCTCAAGGGAGTATGCTCACAGCTTACCCCAGTCTTTTCCCAACTGACCAGCATGTGAGCATCATTAACCAAGTAGTTTTCATTGGTATCACATGGCATGAAGACACCATTATGTTTTTAAAACAAATAAATAAAATACATTTTAGGTACAACAGCACTTTAAAACCAGAGTTTATTTAATGCATTTTTAATCTACATATACTTACTTCCTTTATGTATCTATATACCTTCCATGTACTTATGGATTTATATGTTTATTACTTTTCTTCTAATTCAGAAAATCCAATGTTCTACCCTATTTCTCACCCTATACCTCTCACAATATATCCTATACATCAACTCTGACTCATCTCAAACCTCTTTCTACTACTCTTCCCAGTGCTCTACACTATTTCTCACCCTATACCTCTATCAATATATCATCTAACTCCACTCTCTCATTCATCCCAAACCCTATAGCACTACTATGATCCCCAAAATATCCCTTTCTAGACTCTTTCCTATGCTCCCCTCCTTGCATCATCTCATACCTCGTTTACTATTCCCAATTCCCAAAACAAGCCTTTCTAAACCCTTCCCTCTGACTCTTCCCCCTCTACATCCCTTTTGGTTATCCCAAGAAAAATGTCGAAATCCTTCCCTCTTCTATCCCTCCACTATCCTTTTCAATCCAAATAACAGACTAACATGCCCACCCCTCAAGTTAATTTCATATTTCACCAGACTAATTCACCACTAATCATTTATGGGTTCTGCTCTGTCAATCCAATCTCTGCCAACAGTCCTCCCATCTTCAAACTAACATTCTACATTCCTTTTCAACATTCCGCAGAGCAGATGACTAAGGTGAAAAGAGGTGATAAACAGAATATACCACCTTTATATACACAGTGTAACACATTTCACAAGGTACCAGCCGCCTGGCAGGGTTGACCACCTCTACAATGTCATAATATTCTATGCTGAAAAACAGACTGCCATAACTCCATTGGGCCCACTGCCAATGGAATGCATGTCTTTATTTGCATGATTAATTAAAACTGTTGCAATAATTTATTTAAAATTAGAATGAGTAAGCAAAAGAGTGAAATTGTGCAATTTTACATTAACATAGTTTCACATAAAAAAATCAATAAAACAAGGTTAACATTTGAGGAGTGGTGTCAATGGGATATTGTGGTTCCAAGTACCCAGCAAGAGAGGCACTATTGGGCGTGTTTTGTGTGCAAAAGTAGCAATAGCGGGATGTCAAGAGCCATCTTGTACAATTAAAAAATTAATGGTGGCAGCAACATTTAATTTGTAGCTCGGTCAGCTCATCTGCTGCAGTTTTGATCAGAGGCTCGTCCACCTGATGTCGTCTTTTAGTTAATGTGGTCATGCCATTGTATTATAGTGTATTGGTTATTTATCTTTTATCTTTGTGTCCACTATGGTCAGAAATTTTACCAGACGGCAACTCAGCTGGACGTCCTCTCCAGAGAAGCTTGCTATCACTGTTTGTCTGCAAGACTGTATGTTTTTCCTGTTAAACAGTGGTCTAAGTAATTCTCGACGATCCCTTAGTAGTTCCGTGCAAATAGTTAGGAGGAGCAGTATGTCCTCCTTCCCTTCTCCGCAGAGTTGGCTAGTTGCTGGCATCAGAGGGCGTAATCAGGGCGGCAAGTGGAATTCAGATGGTAGTATACCTAAGCGAAATTCCAGGAATTTCACTTTGATGGCATTGGAGAAGCCGATGCCAAGGTACATTTGTGGCATAATTTTGGTGTAGCTCTGAATAGTGAACCAGCCGTGTGCTCTCTCTGACAGGATGGCTTTATCCCATATAAGAGACTCTCTGTTGACACTTTTGTTGACTAGTTTTCTGAAGCTCACGTAGGTCCCCGATGTCTCCCAGAGGCCAATTAGGCCTAGTTGATGGAGCGAGTCTTCCAGATTGTGTCTAGGTAGTTCTGCCTCCTTAGCTTACAGTTCTTTCCATAAGTAGGCATTTAGGATTTCTGGGCCCCCTTTCTAATTTTATACCAGCTTTTAATGTATGCTTCTTTGCAGGCCAGCCATTGTTTTTGAATCCCAAACTCTAATCTCAATTGTGCGGGGGACGTATATCTGGGCAAACCATAGATCATTCGTAGTGCTCTTGCTATAGTGCCATCCAGTATTTCTGCGTCCCTCCCTCTCATGGCCTCACTTCCGTAGGCGATAGACTGTGTGAGTTTCGTCTGTATCACCCGAATCAGCGAGGAGAAACTTGTGCCAGAGAGCTAATGTTTCAGATTTCTTAGTGCCACGGCTGTCGCTATACCCTCTTTTTTATGGCCTCCCGTTGGGCGGACAAATTCCCTTTTCTGTCGATAATGACTCCCAGATATCTATACTCTTGTACAATTTCCAGCTGCCAGGGGTGGAATGACTTTGCTCGGCATGTATTCACGCACATGACCTTTGTTTTTTCTCGGTTAATGCTCAGTCCGTTGTCTTCTGAGTAACAAGGTGTTGCTGTAGGCCAATTGGGGTCCGGCTAATGAGCACAAGATCATCCGCATACCATAGATTTGATAAGGCCAGCCTCCCAGCTTCAGGGCATGTGAGTTGCATGCGTGCAGCCTGGCTGATAAATCTGCTATAAAAAGATTTAAAAGTATTGGTGCTAGCACGCAGGCCTGCTCCAGTCCTGAGGTCTTAGGGATCTTCTTTGTTAAGTAATCTCCTGCGCCTAATTTTACACTGCCAATGGGAATATACTATATACCTTGCATTACTTCTGCTTTAAATTAAATATGTGCTTAATAAAAATCACTGAAATGACATGTTATTTAACCACTGCAAAAACACAGTTTTTGCCTATTTTTGGGTCTGGGCAGCTGAATAAACACAGATTTCAAAAGCTTTGGAAAACACTGAGACAACCCAGCTGAAATCCACACAAAAAAGCATAATCGAAAACAGAGCAGCTTACACATATCATAACATCAAGGATCATGGTGAGCTCACCTGGATACTGGACCTAGTCTTCACCACATAGATCACTGACCAGGTCACGTTCACATTTTAACTCACCATCAAAATTACCAGTCACCTCAACTTTCCTACCTTCCAGAGGCTAATATCTTGATGTTTGAGTCTTCAAGCTTTACCTGATCAAACATGCGCATCGCTTTGTCTCCATTTGGGATGAACATCAATTTAGAATCTTCCATTTTCCTAATCTCCCACCCATTTAATAAACACATTACAAAATGGTTGCTTTCTCACCTTCACAGTCAGGGTTGCTACCTCTAAAATGTCATCGTCATCCCAAACATCACCTGACACCATCATCATATAATTTTCCTAGTCTTCCACAGCACAGTCTTCTAGCACCTTCACAATCTAATTCATACTTGCCTTGTTACTTGCATTTGTTCACCAGACACATACACAAATGTGACTTTCTGTTACATTTGAAGCACGTCTATCCCTGCACTGAACACTGCTTCTCATTCCCCATGTGTGGTTTACTACGACAGCGGAAACATACATCAATCACCTCAATGCTTTCTCCTTCTTCGTCAGTTTGAGTTTTGACTAATTCTTCTGGTAATGTTTTAAACAAACTTCTATATTTTGGGCCCAGTTTGTGAGTGAGAAGAGCTTTCTTCTTTTTGGATGCAAACATGTGCCAATTGATGGTGTGTCAATTTTCTTCAAACGCCTAACTCCATTGTTCCCAGTTAAGTGGAGGGACACGTTGGACCACAAAGAAAGGAGGAGGTGGTAAAACATCCTCCATGACTGACAAAGAAATCAAAAAAATGGCAAAAGATAGATCATGAGAAAGGGACTCACAATCAAACAACATATGAAAGAACACATATTACATACAGTCAGTGCAGGCCATAGCTGATTAATAGTGCCATTCATGCTGATTTTACAGCTTCCTGTGCTAAAAATCAGAGCGATTAGTGTGACATGCCTATATTTTGCCACTCACAAAACTTCACAAAATCTTGTGGAGTTTTATTAAAACTCCACGAGTTCCACCCACCACTACTTTTTCATGAGATCTTGAAAACTTCACATATGCTTGAGAACATTAGCATAAATGAAACACATAAATAAGACCCTGGGTTTCTGGAGAAAAGAACTGAGTGGAAACAGAGGGAACTCAGAAGGTCTGCAGGTTAATGTAGAGTAATTTTCAGCTTGAATGTTTAAAGAGGAGACTGAGCTGGCAGAAGCTAAAAGTAGATTTGCAAGAAGGAAAAATCTATTGGATGTAGACTTAAGGAAATTGTAAAGAAAAAACAGAGAACCTGGAAATTAGATCTTGCCTTGCCAACCTCCAATTTGTTGACATCCCTGAAGGAAACAAACATTGAAGGATTAATTTCGACATTGTTAAAACAGTTCTTAGTATATGACTCAGACTTGAAATCAGCATGAATGGGAGATTTGAAGACCCAGCAAAAAGTAAGTGGACGAGATGGAGGCCATTCACAGTGGAAGAACCAGAAGATATAGGGTTATCCGCTGTGAGAGGAGAGAAAACCAAGAATCACCCTAGTGAGGCCACTTTTGACCTGGAGGTGCTGCCTGCACTGTCTCAGAGACAGGGCCAGGAGACCTGTGGAAGGCAGACCCCTACATGACAGCCTCAGAGTGTGTCACCCTTGAGGGGTACTGCATGTCTACCCATGAAGTACATGACTGATAGACACAAGTTCAGACTCTTGATACAGACATTGAGCTGAGGAGACAGTCTCAGGGTATCACACAAGAGGTGGTAGAAATAGGAGTGGAGGAGGGTGTCTGCAAACTGAAGTAGTAGCCCCCTACTCTGAGAAACCTAAAAGCCAAAAGGACCTCAGGAGCATGTCGACGACTTCTTGCCAGCCCCACAGCTGGAAGTGATGCCCACCCAAGGCATCAGATTGGAGCCTCCATCTGGCAGTGGATGGCCAGGGGTCTTTGTTCCTGACACTAGCAGCTGTCAGTGGCCTCCGCTGATTGATAACCTTTTGAGTAGAGCTTGCCCTGAGTTCAGACAGAAGTCTGACCTACGGGCCGAATGAGCCGCATCACCTTGTTGGCCTTGGGGGTACTGTGCACCTACCGCCCACTGGGAGATATCTGTGAGAAAGTTGGAATTATTTGTCTGACAGATGGGGTCTGCAGAAAGTTTTCCCATGAACAGGGTTAGTGACTAGGGCAGATGTTGACAGAGGGGTACAAATAAGTTCAAAAGGGCATTGAACAGACAATTGCCACATTGTCCATGTTTTATAGCCAGAGAAGGGAATTAATCAAAGGATTTATTAGTGTACCCTAATTCTTGTCTGGAGACAACCTGCTTAGGGAATATGATTTTCTTCATAGTCACCCTAGAGTTTTTACCTTTGGCTGGCCCATATATTTTGGCTGGCTTTAGATCTGTGTCTTTTACCCTCGCTAACCTGTAGTAAAGTGCCTTTGCTCCCCTTTAAGCATGATCAAAGTGGCATATTCGTAATTAGTATATTGAACTTACCTATAAGCCCCTAGCATAGTACAAGATGTTTCTAGGGCCTTGAAGTTAAATTCCACTAGTAGACTGTGGCACCTACTGTACCGTCCACTATAGTGGCAGTGCAAACATTGCTCAGGCCTACCACTATTGCCTGACCTTAACAGTGCAAAACATGCAGAGTGACCTGTCAAGCCCTTTTTGTCAGGTAAAAACGTTCCTTTTAATTATCAATAAGTCACCCATATGTAGGTCTTAATCACAGGGACTGTGGTTAAGTTCCTGTTTTTGAAAAGTGCTTTCCTGCAACATATATATAGGACTCTTTTGTACTATAGCAATTCAAGATGTCAGCATGTGTATTCCCTTATATCCCACTACAGGTCTCGCCAAACACTGCGCAAGAACTACCCAGTCCTGTTTCCCAAAGATACAAAAATATTATATCTCTACCTCATGGACCCTCCTGCCCCATTCCCATGCTGTGGAGGGCACTGCAGTGGCTGTGAGCCTTTAATACATAAAGAAATTAAGTGTCTTCCTTTGACATAAAATTGTGATCTGGATGTGGAGAAAGCAAATACACTCTTTCCAGAATCTGTGTGCTTTCAAAGCTTTGGAAGGTAGGTAACCGGCCACTGGTGCTCAAGGGGAGATTTGTAAGGCAATAGGGAGTGAGTAACAGGGTCTCAGACAAAGAAAGGGGATTTGGCATTTGCTAACACTATTGGTAGCATTTAAGAAGGTTAAAAAAATAAATCTATTAAACATATGTAAACTCAGTCAATAACCAAAATCTAATGTTTTCATTAATTTAGCCATATCTATTTACCAGGAAACAGCCTTTACAATAAACACTGAGATGCCTTCGAAGACTTTACAACAAGGAAGCCTTTGCGAAGAAAGTCTTTTACTACAGATTCCTTTCACCATGGAAATCGTGGTAAATGTAAGTATCTTGCAGGTAAGTAGAAAGCATTTAAATATATAAATGTATATCACCTACTTGCAGTCGCCAGTAAGTAGTTATAGTTAGGACCTGGTTTCCATAAGAAATGCGTAGAGGATATTATTGACTAGCAAATGTAGTAAGTGACTCCACCCAGAAACACAGGCCTGGAAGTAAAATTATCAATGGACCCCTACTCTAGTAGAGAAGTTAGGCTTGGCTCTAACCTCTGTCCTCAGGTAAGAACTAAGCACATTAGAGCTCAGGTGAAGGGGCAGGTCCGGTGAAAGGGTGCTTATGAAATACATCCACCAACATCAGTGAGAAAGGGTCTACTTGGCCAGTTGAAGGCCTATGATAAACAAACCTCCATCAACTCTATGATGGACCTCTCCTTGCAATAAGCATGGAGATTGTTTGAAGTTAGCACCCCTTGACCCTGATTGATAAAGCAATTGTCAATAGGCTCACAATTAAAGATGTCATGGAAGCTGTAACCAAACCAGAGACTGGCTGTGTCTTGTTCTTGATAACTGGAATTTCGCTTTTTGGGTAGCTGTATCCGCGATCTGCTTATAGTTATCCTTTTTTGTCCCTTCATATTATTTGTCAGGTTGCCACATACCTTTACCAATGTAGTTCGTATATTGAACACTGAATGCAGAACACAGTGAATAATATTTTTATCAACATTAGAATTATTTATTTTTCTTTGGTTTAAAATGTTGTCGCTTCTTGGAAGGTTTTCTTCTAGAAGTGCGGTAAACAGATGTATTAAGGCATCAGAGGAGACGTTGAAAATTGCCTCATTAGTTTACTTTTAATTGTATTTATTTGGCTTCTATTTATGTCCGAAGTTTAAGCATTTGATTGCCAACCAACAGCTGGATTGTTTAGATCACTGATGGGCCAAATCATGTTATTACATGTATTTGTTGGCCAGATTGAGGTTGGTTTGAAATTGTTGCTTTTGGCAGAGCTTTGATGTTCGTTGTGAGGGAATGCATAATACATGTTAAACCTGCTGACCAGTGAACCTTATTCCTAATTGTTTTGAAAATAGTTTAATCATTGCCACTAAAATATTTTGTAGATTAGCTAGGTGAATACAGGAACCCATGTACCTGTTCATGGATTGATAAAGCTCACAAGCAGTGAGGGTGCACGATTTAGGGCAGTTAGACGGGTGCCACCGCACAGGGCACTAAGCTCAGGGGTGTAGGGTGGGTGCTGCAATTTGAAACATCGTATTAATTTAAAAGCACATGCTGTAGTCCTTGAAGCAGCGGCTGGTGCAGGTAAGCGCGGTGAACCGGGGCAGGGCACTGCAGGGGGGATGTCGACAGACGACGTAGTAGGAGTTATTTATTTAATTTCCCCTATTTCGTCATCTGTCGACATCCCCCTGCAGGGCCCCGCCCCACCGCGCTTACCTGCAACGCTGCTGCTGGTTTCTTGCATGTTCAGCAATTTTCAGGCAACAATAAACCCGTCGAGATAATTCTGGTAATTATTGTGCCTGCAGGAGAGAGATGGAGTTTTGTTAGTGGTAGTTCTGACTCAAAATAAAGTAGTGCAGAGTGTTGTTTTGCCTGCTGTAAAGAACGGGACACCATGCAGATCACTGAATTGTAATTGCAGTACATAGCTCAGTGGGTTATTTATTTTGTCACAGAGATCCTTTTGCTACTTACAGTTCATAAATCACATTCCTAATCCAGCACAGTGAGCTGTGAACTGGCCTCAGGGAGCTGCATGCAAACTGCAAGATATAGATTAAAACTTTCTGTTATTTACCCAGCCTTTAATTATGCTATTGTTACAAAAAAAAGAGTTTGTTTGGATAGAAATACATTTTTATTAGTAAAGCCAACACCAACCATTGTGTTACATTTCAAATCCTGAGTTTGTGCTTCTCCAGATCATGCACTCTTACAATATACATCATACCTGTACGGGTGACAGGTGACCGGTGACCGGCTCCTACAGTTTATAGTCGTCTTTGCCTTACGTAACTATTCCTATACAGTGATTTACACGGGTGAATCATTGTATCTGCATAATGTGTTTGTGATTTAAAGTGCTCTGATACCCTACACTAGTATGAGTAGCGCTGTAAAGCAAATGGAACACATGTGAGAGAGGGGCTAGGGAGAGCGGGTGTCACCATTGGAGGGTGGTAGTGAGGAAATCCATGAAGAAGCAGGCCATTGGGGTGCCAACAAAGGTTTTTGCACTGGGTATCACCAACGTTGAAACTGGCCCTGCTTACATCTAGGGTTATGGGATGGGATGTACATACATACATACATGCTGTACCCACTTGCTATCTTCTTGAATTAATGAGGATTGTTGAATAAAGTGTGTTGTTATCCAAAAAAGGCGTCTTAGTGTTAACATAACTGATTTAAGGAAAAGCAGTCATCTGGTTAGGCAAATACAACTAGATTTTGAGTTGTTTCCTAAAAGCTGCTAGTTTGCTTTGAAGTGTAACAGTAAGAGATAAATGAGTCCAGACATTGGGTAGCTGGTAAGAGAAAGAAGAACTGGTCATATGAGCATTGACAATCCTGGGAACCCAAAACCATGGTAGTGCAGAGAACTGTAGCAGATAGTGCAGACTAACAGAACAGAAAGCAAGAACTAAGAAGAATTGTACTAGTGCGATGAAAGACATGATGGTAGATGTGGAAGATGTGCTTATTAATTGGAATTCACTTCATTTTGGTAAGGTATTGAGAGATGGGAGTAAGAAAGTCGAGACCATCAATGAGCTGGCTAGCTGTATTTTTGATAACCTGCAGTCTGGAAAACAGGCTGTTGGGCAGGTCAAGATAAAGGGTGATACCTTAAAATAACCAAGGGGAGATGAGGGCCTAGAACACAATTTATCTACCATTATAGACCAAGAGGTGGATGATCTTGCTCAAGGTCCTAAGTAAGATGACAGCTGGGAAGTGAATGCTGTTAAAAACATTTTGGCTGGAATGAAAGCAAATAGTTGGTAAATGTTGAGAGCATTGTTAGGCAGTGGGCTTTTTTAGAAATTGGCACTAAGATAATTGTGTGAAGAGATGAGGGAGAGAAGAGAAATGCCTCCTATTATAAGTTGGGGGAATACAATTCAACTTCATCTGCAAAGGAGGTTTTCATGATTGTAGCGAAACAGAGGGATCTGGTCTGGAGCTGCACTAAGGCGTTCCCCCTTCTCCACAACATACCAAAGAATGTGTTTGCTTCTAAACTAAGGGCTTGGTTACTAGTCTGGCGGTCCATTGACCTCCAGACTCGCGGGGACGTAGTGTTGGCGGTGTCCCGTCTGTCCTATTACAATTAGGTTGGTCTGACAGCCATTACCCCGCTGAAACCGACTGTGAACCGCCATACCCTGGCAGTGGTGCAGTGGTGTAGAGGCAGAAATATGGTTCGCAGGACCACCGCGGTCCTGCCAAGCATATTACAATTTTCCTCTCCACCACGGTTTTCATGGTGTATCCTCCTCTATGAAAACTATTGCTGACAGGAAACAAATGGGGCCCTACAGGGCCCCCTGGTGCCTCACGCCATGTGGATGCACACAGCGGAGCACAACATGTTCCCCCGTGTGCATGCACACCAGTTCCTGCACGGCATGAACTTCTCAGTCCATGCCATGCAGGAACTCTTTTTGGCATTTCCATTGCTGTAACCATTTTTAGAGGCACCGCCATGGGAATGCCAAAAAAACCCGTCAGACAGGAGGAAACTCCTAATCTGGTGGGCGGGCAGACCACAGCTTTGGCAGTGTGTGGCCGGGTGGACCCGGTGCAGCACCGCCAAACTCGGAATCAGGCCCTAGGACTGGAATCTTTTGCCTCTCCTTGAGTGACCGGTAAAATCTTTCTGATTCTCTTTCTTTCCTGAGCTACAGTACTTCAACTATTCTCTTTCTGGGTTTGTTTCCTTAATGCCTGACACTATTTGTCACACTGTTTTTTTTTACTCTTGCCCACTGTTGTACTCAAGAGGAGTGAATACTGTTTTCCCTCCTAATCATCAGTGTCATTACAACCAAACTGACAATGTGCAGTCTCTACAACATCAAAATCACCTTCGCCAAGGATACCGTTCTTATGCTCTGCTGGTGAAAGCTTGAATATAATTCTTCCTTTTATGAAGGTCCTATTAAGATGAGTAACTGGTTGTTGGGCTTCACCAACACCGGTAACAGGTTTGTAGAATGTAAACCTAAAGTTATGAGTAAGGTGGAAATCCATGTGAATGCCTATGTGAGTGTTGAAATGGATGTATGCAGCATGCATTCCCCAGACCCCCCATATAGGTAATCAAACCATTTCCAATAATACAATGGCAACAAGCTCAGGCATACGTACGCTAAAGAACAGTTTGAGTTCAATTATGCCATCTTTTGGGGTGCCAACCAAGTTCGAGCAAATAGAAAACGTGGGCAATTGCAAGAAAATAGAAACTGATCAATTAAAAGCAGACAATTGCAAAGTGTGCATCAAGTATAGTTAATCATTTCCCTTGCATTCATCTTGCTGTGTAGGTACTGTTCTGATTTCAAAATATCTTTATTGAAAATGTTATGCAAAAACAGAACAGGAGCTGGTATCAGGGACCAAAGCCACAAAGTACATGTAACGGTGCTTCACCTGATCAGCAGACAAATGCCAGCAATAGACGAACCCCTTGACAGTGAAATCGCCCCTTAGTCCCCAACTCCCGAAGAAAGAGAGGGAGAATGAATAAAGGGAAGAAAGTGAAAGGAGAAACAGAAAGGGGAAGAGAAAAGAGAAGAGAGAGTTATCTAGCGCCTCAAGCCTCTTAATAATATAGCATAGTACAACAACAAATATCCGGCCATGTCAGTGACCGTAAATGTGAAGACCACATGGGAATTTTCTTCCAGAAAGTGAAATCATGGCGGCTTATGAGAAGCAAAATAATCGTCCAGGGTAGAACATATGTTCCTCGTGGAGGTTTTCCAAGGTGAATGTTGCAAAACAATATTGTCTGCCCCCCTGAGGTGTATGACCCAGTTCATCCAACACTTGTAAGAGGCCTTGCTAGTATCCTTCCAATTGGTGAGTATCAATTTAACTGCAGAAATCAACAGTAGATCAAGGAGAGCTCGGTCCCCTTCCGACTGCAAATCCACCTGTAAAAAAGCAGTTACCACGGACGGTAGGGACCTGGGGAGAATACAATTAAACAAATTAGACAAAAACAAGTAGACCTTATCCCAGAAGGGTTTCACAACAGGACAGTGTAGAATAAGGTGAGCCAAATCACCTTTGTCTTGCTTACAATTCCAGCACACATCATCTTCCTGGATCCCCATGGAGAACAGCCTAGCCGGTGTCCAAAAGGCTTTGTGTAATAGCCAAAATTTCGTTTGGGAGAGAACTGGGGAAATCTTACTACGTGTAACTGATCTCCATAGCGGGGGCCATGAATCTTCGGTTAGCTGATTATCCGAAAGCCCCTTCCAGTAACCTACTACTTTAGAATTAAGCTTGGAGGATTTTGGGCGCAGAAGTTGATAAATCTGGGAGACTTGATGGCCAAGCCTATTAAGTTTTGCTACAAACTTGGGTAGCGATGGGGAGCTAGGAGACATTCTGGATTTCGTAACGGCAGCCCTCACTTTCAGAAAATTATAAAATTCGATATCAGCCAAATGGAAACGAGATTGAAGTTCACTGAACATCAATGGATATGCATCATTTACCAATTGATGGGGAAAAAAGATACCTCTTTTACACCAGGAGTCAAGAAGTAATGGCTTACCATTATAAAG
The DNA here is from genome assembly GCF_964204655.1 of Triturus cristatus. Classification (NCBI taxonomy): domain Eukaryota; kingdom Metazoa; phylum Chordata; class Amphibia; order Caudata; family Salamandridae; genus Triturus; species Triturus cristatus. The sequence continues at coordinate 156,313,598 of NC_140580.1, forward strand.
GAACTTGGAGTTTAGCCAAAGCGATTCCATATTGGAGCCCTTCATACTGACCTCCATGGACCTATCTATTTTTAAGAGAGCTTAAAGATGGATCTGGAGTGGATGGCGACAAGGCGGTTAGCCGTGAGAACTGACAGAGGACATATGTTATGGAGGAGAGCCCCTTCCACTTCCAGCCACACTGGTATATAGTGATCAGGAGGAGAAACCCAAAGCAGGCCCTGCCTCGCTAGAAAGGCATATTGGTAGAGACGAAAGTCAGCCAGGTTAACGCCTCCCATTGTCTTATCAAGCCTCAATTTTCGAATGCTGATTCTGGCTTTTTTACCACGCCAAAGAAAGGATGTTAAAAGAGTATCTAATTTATGGTGAAAGGAGTCAGTCAATAGCAATGGTAGCATACTTATGAGATAATTAACTAAAGGAGTAACCATCATCTTGATAGTCTCAATTGTCCCCCACCACGTGATGAATTTAGGGGACCAGGCATCCAAGAGTGTCTTAATTTTCTGTAGGAGTACCTTTTCATTTTGATACAGGGTGTCCATAATATTATTACCAATCAATTAGCTTTATTCGGCAATTAAGTCATAAAAGCACATTTACAGACATTACATATAAATACACATAAATTACCTAAAAAGTTAAAATTGCAATTAAATTTATAAATGGCCGACGAGCTTGAATTAAAAATATAAAAGTTAAGAAGATAAACATGTCGAATTGTAATATACAGAAGGTAGCTAGACATTACATTCACACCCCAACTCTCCAGCTCTCGACTTCAAGGTATTTCTCCATGGGAAATATGCAAGATCAATGCTAGCTCAAAAGAAAGGAGCTGGCAGGTAACCTCAGGGCTTTTGATCTTATACTCCAGGCCCACCCTAGGAATTTGGCCACTGCTATACATGTTGGGGGAGTAGGATCGGTGCACAGAATGCGAAGAGCTATGGCATATCTTCTGGTGCCCAAAAGCTTGCAGATTGGTTGTATCCATCTTTTACGAGGTACCACATACATAGGACAGAAAAATAGAACATGTCCGATATTTTCACATAATTCAGCACATCTGTAACACTTATCATTTTTACTGCCTTGCTTCTCCCATCTAGAGGTGAATTCTGCTATGGGTAATGTGCCCACCCGTAACTGGAAATATAACTTACGATCAGAAGTTTTTTCAATAATATCCCAATAATCCTCTAAGTGGGGAAGAACTTTTAGATCAAAAAAACGGGCTGTTAAATGGGTAGAAAGGCCTTGGGTAAATTCCAACTTGTAAACCCATTCCCAATAAATATTTTTCAGGTTTTCTTTAGATGGGAAAACAGTGTTTGCAGGGTTTTTCCAAAGATCTAACAGGCCTAAGCTTCCCAGAATAGATTTTATTCCTAACAGCCATGGTATTTTTTGGGACCTGTCAGATTCTATCATGTCCATAAAGCCACTCCTATAATGAGTTAGTTCATCAGTGCACCAGAGACGACGCCAGTATAGTATTGGACGTAACCTTATATATTATTACCAAATTCAATCCCCAAGTATTTAATAAAACTCGACTGCCATGTTAACCCAGAGTCCCCCAACATTTCGCTAGTACAAAACACGTTTAGTGGTTTAACTTCCGATTTATCTCTATTGAGTTTATACCCAGAGTGCAGAGAATATACTGCAATCGTCTCCATTAGGGCTGTAATGGAGGAATCCGGGCGCTCTGTAACTATCAAAATGTCATCCGCATACGCGGCCAATTTGACACGTACACCATTGATGTCCACACCCGCAATATCCACGTTGAGCTTGATGGCCTGAAGAAGAGGTTCCAGCGCCAAGAGGAAAAGTGATGGAGATAGAGGGCATACCTGTCTGGTACCCTGATATAGGGGGAAGGACTCCGAAAGTGACCCATTGACAGCTATACGTCCAGTCGGTTTTGGGGAAAGTGACATAACCATTTTAATAAAGTCCTTACCCAAGCTAAAGAAATGCAGGCAACGTTCCAAGAACGACCAAGAGACTCTGTCGAAGGCCTTCTCGGCGTCTAACGTAATGGCAATCGAGGGTACAGATTTGGTTGCAGCATTTTCTAATACATGGCATAACAGACGTGTGTTATCGTTGGATAACCGGTTCCGGAGGAACCCCACCTGGGAATTGCTTATTAATTTATGAAGGACCAAATTGAGCCTGACCGCAAGTATTTTGGCGTATATTTTGCAATCAACATTTATAAGCGAGATGGGCCTATAATTTTTTGGGTGAACAGGGTATTTCCCCTCCTTGGGGATAACAACGATGTTGGCTTCAGTCATGGAGTCAGGTGTGTGCCCAGTGTCAGCAATATGGTTAAAAACCTGTTTCATAGCAGGACCTAATTGGGTTAAAAAAGATTTATAGAAGGATGCCGTGAAGCCATCCGGCCCTGGCGCTTTGTTTTCTTTCAAGGACCTGACCGTCTTATCTATTTCCGAGCTGTTGATTTCCATACCTAGCATGGCAGTGTCGTCTTCTGAGAGTTGTGGCAAATTAAGATCACGGAGGAAAGCAGTGCACTTCTCAGTGTCAAAAGTCTGATTATTTGAGTATAGGTCCTGATAGAATTGTTTAAAAGTATTGAGAATGCCCTAGTGTGTTGTGTGGGTTAGGTTATTAGCGTCCTTGATTGAAGAGATAACATGTTGATTTTGTCTATGTTTAAGATATGAAGCTAAAAGTTTCCCTGCCTTGTTGGCCTCACAAAGATTCAGCGCTTTAAATTTATTAATCCACACCCCCGCTCGTTCACTCAATATCTTATTGTACTCATACTTCTTCTGTGTCAGAGTCAATAGTAGAGTAGAATCGTTTAAGGAGGCAATATGGGCAGTCTCTAAGTCTCTAATTTCCCGTTCTAGTTGGAGTAGTCCCTGATTCAGACGTTTATTTATTTTTGTTTTTATAGCAATGATTAGCCCCCTTATAGTGGCCTTCAATGCGTCCCAGTGTGTATTTATATTAGTATCAGACACCTTGTTGTGACCAAGGTATTCTGAAATGGCCTCCGCAATCCTCTTTTTATCTTCAGGGTCTGATAAGACATCATTGTTAAACCGCCACCGTTTGGGAGTTTGTTCCTTGTGACTTCCGGTTAAGTTAAGAGAGATGCAAGAGTGATCAGAAATCAATCTTGGGGCAATATCAGAGGACTCAATGAGGCTGGTGTAGGTACTGTTCAACATTGTGTTTCATCTACATGTACAGTTGTAGGATTAACTGTGATGGTAATGCTTCTCTACACATGAGATACATCTCTGGCGAATGAGTTAACGACAATGAATAACAAGAACATAGTCTGTAATTGCAAACCTCCCCAGAAACTAGTGCTATTGTCATAAACCAGAGGCTTATCTAAGAGATGAGTGAATAAAGACAACTTGCCCACAAGGATTGTACATGGATGGAAAACTGGGAAAGAGCAGTTATACCGATTTCTGACCATCACTCGATGCTGACCACTAGAGCCAGGATCCTTCCATGTAGGAATTTGGCCTCACACTATTCTACAAGTTGAATTTCTCATTTGAAGCAGGAATACAGATCCTTGAGACATCTACTTATTGCTTCGGCGAAGCTAAGGGCTCTCCAATTCCATCAAGCATCCTAAATCCTAGAAATTATCAAGATTATCAGAATCAACTGAGGGCAAAAAATGGGCTGCACTTTATAAGACACGTGTAAAAAAAGAATGTGAGACGATTTGGGCATTTAACCGGGTCTGGAGCTGCTTCCGATGGACCAGCAGCCAACTATCACATTTCATCTAAAACCTAGGAAAACTGTTTAAAGACGCATTTCTCCAGCATTCTTACTCCATATGTTTATAAGGGTATGGACATTTCAGAGAAAGAGCTAACATCATTTAAAAGCCAGTGCAGGAACTCTCTACCCCCTCACCCCAATGGAATGCCAATACCCACAATGAAGCATGATGTATTATTGGGAAGCTGAATACTGAAGTCCGTTTTTGATCATGCTCTGTCTTCCGTCCAGGTTCCAGCTTCGTAGCCGGGCCTGTAAAATTATCCTCTGACACTGAAGTGATCGAGCCAAATTCCGTACTATAGCCTTCTTAGACGCAGAAGGAAAATTATGTACAACATACTTGCTGTCTCTTCTCACAGACTGGGTAACAACTCACAACCTGTTATCAGCATTTCAAACAGGCTTCAGATCCAGGTGTGCTACCATAGATAACATAATGCCACTGGCCTTAAGTCACAGACGGTCACTCTGCATTTATTTTGTAGACTACTCTGCAGTGTTCCATACAGTCAATTACAATCCTTTATGGTTTACGTTTCTTGCACTCTGCATTGATGGCGCCTTGCTACATTTGATCAGGTCACATCACTCCAGCACTTGGCTGCAAGATAAACTAGTGGACAATTCAGCTATCTCTCCGAAGGTCAACATAAGAAAATGGGTTTAAGCAAGTTTGTATCTTAATGCAACTTCTCTCTTCTCTTTATATGTCAGACATAAGTCCCTATATCCACAAATCAAAATGTCTCCCTCTAAAACTGGTAAATCGATTGATTAGCTACTCAGCAGATGCTGGTGATCTTGTCATTTGTTCACAAACTCCAATTGGCTTTCAGCACCAGCTCTTTGCATTGAGTGAATTCAACCTGATCAATGGATTAACAATTAGCATTGCTGAAAAGAAAAATGTATACTTTTGGAAGAGCTCAAGAAAATTCAGTTGGAAAATTGGTTAACAAACAGTCAACACCGCAAATACATACGACTATCTGGGTTTCTTTTTGTATACGCATTTTTCTGCTTTGCAACATATGAGTTCAAAAGGGAGTTTATTGAGATAAAAGAAAATACTAGCACAGAAACTATAACTAGAATAATATTTTTTTTGAGTTCAAAAAGGGAGTTTATTGAGATAAAAGAAAATACTAGCACAGAAAATATAAGGAGAATAATATGCTTTGCAACATATGGATACATTAAAAACAAAGTATTTCATGGTAACGAAAACCTTAAAATGGTTTGCGCAAGTATGTGGCGGTCATGCCATCAGGCCTACTACCACTGTCCTCCAAAGTGCCAAACTTGTTCCCGTTCTGTCCTATGCCTCAAAAGTACTCAATGAAAAGAAGTTAGGCAAACTGGTACACGCCACTCAACCCCTCGCGCAATGATCAGTCTTGAATTATTCCTTCTATCCATTAAGTCCATTAAGTCCGTCCATTTGTCATTTGTTTCGCTTTACAAACTAAGGGCCATGGGGCATATCAACAAGGGGCGGCGATAATATTATCGCCGCTTTTGAGCCCGTTTTCGGGCGAGAAGTGGCGATAATATTATCGCATTAACAACAAGGACACGGTAGCGCGTGTTTCCTTGCATTAGCGCCCCTTAGCAGCACGCCTCCCATCGCATCGCTAATGAGATGCAAAGGAGGCGTGCCTGACAAAACACCATGGGAAAATATCGCTAACCCAGCTTTGTCATATTAACAACGAGGGTTAGCGATATTTGAAATCGCGTTAAGTATGCCTTAACGCAGGAATTTAACGTCTGTTAAATTCCTTACTAAGGCATACCTAACATGGGGGGTGGATTGTGTGGCTAAGACCACAGGCCCTATCACCAAGGATATCGCCGTTTTCCATGGAATATCGCTGGAAAACCAGCGGTGTTCCATGGAAAACATCGCTATCGCTGGAAACTGATCGCCATTGCGCTATGCGTTGTTAATACAGCGCTAGCATGGCGATAATTTCCAGGGATAGGCGGCGATAATAAATCTCACGCTAAGAGCGGCCTGCGATAATTATCGCTGCCGCTTGATAATATGCCCCCATATTATCAAGGAACGACGATAACATTATTGCTGCTACAGCGGCAGGAAACTGCAGCTAAAGCGGCGATAATGGCCTTCATAATATACCCTTGTGAATTCCCATTGAAGCCCAGGTTCTGTGTGAACCTGGGCTTCTATGGGAATTCTCAAGGGCATATTATCAAGCCCATTATCGCCGCTTTAGCTGCAGTTTCCTGCCGCTAAAGAGGCGATAATGTTATCGCCATTCCTTGATAATATGGCCCCTATGGTTTTATCAGGAAACTGATCAGGTTTTTGGATATAGCATAGTGACTTAAATTGGCAGATGTCACAACCAGGGAGTCAGAACTGTGTATATTTAAACTTTTTAGTGGAACTTTATATGCATTTTAAATAATCAATGATATCTATTTATCTACTCTTCCAGGATTTTATATATCATGCAGTTGTACATACAATTTTATACTTAGCACTGCTTGCTATGTTATCTTCATTTAACACTGGTGGCGATTTGTGATCGATTTATTTGTATTTAAGGTAATTAATTTAATAAAATACACAGAATAAAGCAGTTTTAGCCACTACGAATTGAATTCGATGGTGTAGAGGGCATCGCTGCCCTGATCCACCTGTCTAGGGTGCATACTTGCTGGCCCATGGTGATCACCCTTGGTTTTCAGCTTTCCGTGTATTTCTCAGTATTCTGTGCGCTTGTAATGCTTTCTAGTGTGAACACATTTCAGTGTTCTTACCACCACTTCTTTTCCATCCACTGAGTACAGCACTAATAGATGTACTAATATTACCTCTTGTTCACATACCTCCTGTCCAGCCTCGTGGTGACTTCTGACGCTATTGTAACAGAACCTTTGCACTGGATGAAAAATAAAAAAGAAACCTTTGCAATAGGGTTAATTTTCTTGTAGGTAAATCTAAATATATAATTCGTTCAGCTCTCCACATTCCCTGAAGGTCATTTCTCTCATTTCAACAATCCAACGCGTGTCTTGCCCTTTCGGTGCAGGATGCAGAGACTGTGCAAATTGCTTTGGAGATTCAGACAGATCTATGAACTTCCAACTTAATTTGCCAGTGTGATTATAAATGCAACTAGGCAAACAGTAATTTAAAAATACTGCAAAATAGTTTATAGCAATGTATAATACATTAGACTATAATCTGTTGCTTTCATCTGGGATTCGAGTAAATTACTGTTTGTTTATTATTTATTTAGTTTTGATGTCAGATTCCTCCAGTGCACCCCAAGGTAATACATTTTAGGAAAAACAATACGGTTAAACCTTAGGGAAAACAGTTGATATTGCATTCTTTCTGTATGCAAGTTACTACTTTCATAGGAGAGTTTATCCCTTTGTCAGCACTGCGCAAACTAACTTGAAAAGTTTCAGCTTCTTAAATTAGTTTCAGGTTTATGAACATTACCTAGTCACACAGCTTCTAGGATTAAATTATTAGAAATTGCTTTTCATTGCCGTACATCAATTATTACAGTATATATTGGGAAGTGATTTGATACGTGAGCATGGTCGCATTAGATTTTAATTTTTAATTGAGATTTTTATGACATGGTTTGAAGGATGCTTGAAGGACAAGTGGTAATGTAGAGAGGAGTTTGTTGGGTGTTAAAAAGGACACTGAGCACAGTACTGGTTTTCATGTTTAAAAAAAAGCAGAACTGGTCTAGAACTGGCCTTTGCCTCATTTTATACAGAGGATCAAACTACCATGGGCCTAATTACGATCTTGGTTGGAGTTGCTTCCGATCGACACTGTTTCCAACAACCCCATTAGAATGCAACTGCACATGGTGCAGTCGCAAACTTCCATTTTTCAATGGGAGCTTGTATGGGGGCTGAAAACTCCGGCAGCACAAACTCCCATTGAAAAATGGAAGTTTGTAAACATCCCTACACCTTGTGGCAGGCACCGTGGCATATTATCAAGACAGGTGATGTTAGATGTGAAGGACATCTAACCTGAGCTTCAATTGGAATTCCATAGAGCATATTATCAAGCCCATTATCGCCGTTTTAGCGGCAGTTTTCTGCCGCTAAAGCGGCGATAATTTTATCGCCTGTCTTGATAATATGACCCAGAGAAACTTCAGGCAAGAGGGATAACTTTAAAGACAGGACCATGTAGAATGCTAAATTGAAACAGAGTAGAATGTCAGATTCAGAAATACGCAAGAAAAATGTTAAAGAATGAACAGTGAAGGAGAAGGAAAGAAGAACTTCAGAGAAAAGAGTAAAGTAGTTTGTGATTTTCAGAAGTAAAGTAAGCAGTAAAATCAGAGGGAATTAGAGGTGAAAAAAAAGGAGGATTGGAAAAGTGGGGCCTAGAGAAGCTGATTAAGGCTAGAGAAGTTGATTTAGACATGATAAAGATGTTAGGGGATTGTGAGCTACTAGCAGTACAGCATTACATTGTTTAGCACCACGTAATACAGAATCATAAGAAAGGTCAAGATGGGATAAGTGAGTGGAACCAGGGGATTGGTGTGGCTTATTCAACAATCCCTCAACCTTACAAAGCAAATTACAGGCAGGAGTATTCCCCATTTTCAGCTAAGGTTGGGTAGCATACAAGAAGAAAAGTAACAAAGATAGACAGAGTATAAAGGGAGTCTGGAGGACAGCAAATAATAATAGAAGACAGCAAGAAACTGGGTCAGAATGGGAAGCCACTTAAGAAATAGCAAATAAAGGAAGAAAGAGATGCAAGTGAGGCAGGTGGAGGTTTTGGTTGGTAAGATGAGTAGTGAAGAGGATCAATAGCACTCCCTGCACTGGGTGTGTGGAGGGAATTAGAAAAGGAAGTTAAGACAAGGTAGATATAAGTGACAGGTGTAGGGGTTTTGAACGGTATGCAGAGATTTAGGTGATGTGTAAAAATTGTGTGCTGAGTCTAAAGAACCGTTCAAATGTTAAAATTGTTTTAATATTGGTTGAGAAAGTATTTCAAAAGGTGAAGAGGTGAGAGTGAAGAGAAAGGAAAAGGGACCAGAGATATTATTGTCCGTGTTTCTAGACCACAAAGGAGTGCAATGCAGATGGGGAAAGGATGAACAAAGGCCTAGAAAAGGATCATAAAATAGAAGTAGGAAAGATATAAAGTGTTAAAGAACATATCCTGAGGTGCCAGAAGAAAATTACTCAGATTGAGATAAAATTAGAATGAGTATTTCCTCAGACTCTTAGTAGCAATAGAACACAAAACTACTATAGCTATGGTAGGTCAGTGCAGCCCAGCTGTCTGTTTAAAATTGTCTAGCACCTTTCGCTTTTGTCATATTTCAGTTAAACACTCCTAGGGTACATTTTCACAGGTGAATCAAAAACTCCTTAGGAACCCCTTTCCTTCGCATTCCTCAGCAAGTTCACCCATTTACTGTTACTGACAGGAGTGAAGGTGCTAGTGCTACCCGCAATGGGCAGAGACTAATAAATGTCAAAGAATACAGGTCCAAAATATGTTCTCCCACTCCAGACATGGGTTAATCAGCAAGTAGACCCGCTTCCTTTATTCTATTGCGCCTCTTCTTCTCTCCTAACCTTTCATGTGTAAGGGTTTCAAAATTGAGGTGGAGAGTTCTTGAAGTAGGGAGTTTCTACCCAATCATGAGATATAAAATCAGCCCTCTACCCCTAACTGCCATGAGCCATCCAGATCATTCCACATGGGAGGTTTGTGGTGTTGTTCTATCTAGATACAGTACAGCACAGTTTTCACAGCTGCAATAAAGTATGAAGACCCACTCTAACTTATGTGTTAGCTCAAATCTTTAATGATAGCTCCTACTTCCACTTAACCGTAACTAAACACGCACCCAAAAAGCAACTGAAGCCTCGCGTAACATCACCAAAATGCTAAAATCAACCCCCTCTATTTCAATTACCAATACTCCCCATATGCCTCTAACCCGTTTTCAAATCAAAGCCCAACTTCCCCCTTTCCAGTACTTTCAAGGTCAGACAAAATGACCTTACTCAAGCTGCATCCGGCAGCCTACCCTCCTCATGCAACTCTCCCCGTATATTTGAAAGTCATCCATTCTCGCTAAGGTGTAATCCGTTGTTTTAAAACGAGTTATCTCCTACGTATACCCAATCAAACTCAGTGCTTCTGACCCCGTGAATAATTGCACCACATTCACTTTCAAATATACGGGGAGAGTTGGAGACACATATGACAACAAAGTTGGCCTCGATTCTGCCAGCTAAGTAAGCTTTGAGTCCCCTTTCTCGAGTCCAGAGAGCCAGGGGAGGGCTTGGCCCGAAAACACCCCATCAGAAGACTCGGTAAAAAAGGACCCTATGGAACGGAATGACATTCAACCAGAGCCTACGGTGTTGCCAGCAGTACTAAAAAATAAGATCTCAAACCACATAAGGAAAGCAAGAGCGGATGGAGCCCCTGGTCCGAACAGCCTCCCCCAAGCAATGTTTAAATCCGACATTAATTTATGGTCAGATTATTTGACCCCGCTGTTCCACTATTGCAGATTAAACAACACGATCCCAGAATCCTGGCGAGGAGCAGTCATTCACCCAATTTATAAAGGTGGAAAGAGAAACGAGACAAAAAATTATCGAATGATTGCACTTCTTGACGTGGAGTCCAAGTATTTTGCAAACATCTTACTAGAGGAGCTGCAGGCCTGAGCCGAAACAACTGCGCGTCTCCCCTTTAATCAGACAGGCTTCATAGCCAAAACCGGGACAATAACAAATCTGCTAACATTAACAGTTTTGATGAATAAAGCAGCATGCCAACACACACTGCTACATTGCTGCTTCGTAGATTTCAAAGCAGCTTTCGACCGCGTACCAAGAAGCCTGTTATGGCAGAAATTAAAATCATGGGGATTACCACAGTCTCTTCTACAGGCAATAATTCAGCTTCATACTGAAACATGGATTAAAATCAAGCTGGGTGAAGGCCGCCATGTTTCCAGGAAGCTCCAAACTGTAACTGGCGTCAAACAGGGCTGTGTGTTGGCTCCACTCCTGTTTAACCTATTCATTTCGGACCTTTCCCCAGCACTTGATAGAGTAAATTGTCATCCCCCTAAACTTGATGGGACCCGCATTACCAACTTACTTTATGCCGATGACCTGGTGCTATTAAGCCACACAAAAGTGGGTCTACAGAGGTTATTGGACGAATTGTTATCATACTCGACAAAAAACCATCTAGAACTTAACCTGTCAAAAACCAAAACTATCTCCTTTGGGAAGCAAGAAAGGACAATAGAAAGGTGGTACTTTAATAAAACAAAGCTGGACCCAACTCCCAGTTATAAATATTTGGGCATCTTCCTGGAGGCAAGTGGCTCCTTTGGCAAGCACAAAGAAGCATTACAAATAAAAGCACTCTCATTAGAGGTGGCCGCTGCAAAACTGTCAAACCAGCTACTAGGTCCCAGCCTTACACCTATGCTGAAAGTAATGAAAGCCAAAGTAATCAACTCACTGACATATGGTCATGAGATCACCAAGGGCTCAACCAGTAAATTAATAAACAAATTAATTACAAAAATCTTCAAACGAGCATTCCGGCTGCCAAAATCTGCATCGCCAGCCCACGTGAGACTAGAACTGGGACTCCAAGATCACCTCGGCATGGAGGCAGGTGCCTTTGTTAAACTGTGCCATAGACTGCGTCAGGCCCGGGAGGGTTCTTTGGAGGCCCGACTCTGGCAGGAAATACAGAAAAAGCCCACCAGTCAAAAGCACCGACAATTCTTGGATCACAGTTTACAGCTGTTAGGCGTAAAAGATCTATGGAACTTAAATCTCTCCCCATTAGTGTTCAAATCTGTCATAAAGAAATCTGTTAGGCTGTGGTCCTTCCATTCAGACAGGGCAACACTATCAAAGAGGGGACATGCCTGGGCGGTAATTGCCAATTACGAAGTGGGTGTCCAGTTGCCCTATCTGTCTAGCACATATGCACTTTATTGGAAACGCAAGTTTTTAGCCTTGAGGATGGGAGAATGGCCCTTTTTGAAGAATCTCCCGGCATGGCGCCGGTCGGGCTGTAGCATTGCATGCAGGTTGTGCGGTTATCATACTGAATCAATGGAACATATTGTTTGTGCATGCCCAGTACTACTTCAAGCCAGACGGCAGTTATTGAGAGGCCAATGTATTATATTGGGTGTACGCTCCTGCCGTCAAGCAATATTGGCTGCCCTTAACCCTGTTAACACCAAGTTAAATATTGGGCTTGCTAAATTCGTTCATAAAGCGTCAAGACTTCTTGAAGCTAAACTTCCAATTCAGTTAGAGTTGAGATTCTGAACTAAAAGATGTTTTATCTAAAACTACATGAAATCTAGGGTGACGTATTGCATTAGAATATTACCAGATTTTTACGATCACTGAATTTTATTTCATTGATTAATTGTTTTAAAACTTTTAGTATAGTTATACTAGATTATTCAATTTTTAGCATGTTCAGTTGTAAATGGTTTTTAAAATCAAACAATAAAGAGCTATTATTATTATTATTATCAGTACTTTCAAGGTCAGACAAAATGACCTTACTCAAGCTGCATCCGCCAGCCTACCCTCCTCATCCAACTCTCCCCGTATATTTAAAAGTCATCCATTCTCGCTAAGGTGTAATCCGTTGTTTTAAAACGAGTTATCTCCTACGTATACCCAATCAAACTCAGTGCTTCTGACCCCGTGAATAATTGCACCACATTCACTTTCAAAGATACGGGGAGAGTTGGATGAGGAGGGTAGGCTGCCGGTTGCGGCTTGAGTAAGGTCATTTTGTCTGACCTTGAAAGTACTGGAAAGGGGGAAGATGGGCTTCGATTTGGGTGATATATAGTTCCTACATTCAGTGAGATCTGGACTTCTTCTCCCTCTTGATATCACTACACACCTCAGACTCTTATAGCCTGAACTGAATAGCGGTTTCATATTCTTGAACTTGACACTAATAAAAGATGTTACTGAGTGCGTTGGGAAAATTTGAACTTTGGAAACTTTGGGAGGAAGAATTATAGAAAACTGACAAAATATATTTAAAGGTGATATTAGTTTATTCTTCTTTATTTCCCCTAGGAAATGATTAGGAATTTAGTCTGTGTACAATCAATATGTTAAAGAATATAATTCCCTTAATGCTAATCTGCAGCTGCTTGTATTTCATGTTTTCACCCAATTTGAATGCTATTGTTTATCGCTTTCCTTCTATTTTTTTCCCCTTCCTTTTCCATATACCTACTACATATGCAAAGAATTATAGTGTACAGTAGTTTTAATATGTCAAAACTGTCAATGAAGAAATTAACAGTCCTCTGATCTCTACACGGTGGATAACCTGATGATCGCCTCTCAATTCTTTAAAGAGACCAACCTGAAATGTGTTTAGTGTATTTCTTTACCTCTACATTCTATGAATAGTTTTTAGGTTGTAAAGCACTCTAACGTCCATCCCGAATATCTAGTGCATGCAGACTTTGACAGACATCCCGACGGACCGCCGGATCAGAGGAAGGCATTATCTGCTCCACGGAATTTTGCCGAACGGGAACCATGTTTGCTGGGCTGCTCAACAAAAACTTTGGAGCATATTCTCAAGGACCTATCGCCGAGTTAGCAGCATGCTATCGCCACCAAAGTTGCGATAAATTCATCGCACTATTCACAAGCTGGTGCTAACACCTGATATCACCACTTTTCCTGTGATAGCAGCAGCAAAAAACATCTCCACAGATAACACTGGAAAATAACGCTAATGAGATGCAGAGTAGGCGATCCCGTGCAAAAAGCGGTGACAACACTTTGCAACATTCTCAATGACCAGCCAGATCGGCAATAAGTACACAAAACATGTGATAAGGCGCGTTAGCAGCAGGGATTTTACACCTGCTCTTACCTGGTGTAAAGTCGGATGACAATCTACACCATGAAGGGGAGCCCTGCCCAGAGCCACACCTGCAGAACGACAGATGCCATGGAGCCACTGATCATGCAACTTGGAGCCCCAAGAGGGCCACAACACCGACCGCAACCACTCCCAGGACCCCTCCCCCCGGAACCCACCCCCATACAAAGAGATATCACATCAACTGTACAAAATCCGGAACAAAACAATTCGCTTGATGTCGCACAATCACAACAATCAACAATCATGTGTGGTCAGAAAAAGGCGAATCAGTCATTCATCTTTTAATTTAAAAACAAAACTATTTATTCAAATTAAACCAAATACAACTATGTGGAAGAGTCATGGTGTGTCTTCTCTGGACAATCTGTAAGTCACAGCCTGCAAGACAAAATTTAAAGATAATAGGGTGTGTCATGCGCTCATCCAAGGACAGCGAGAGAGAGAAAGAGAGAGCATGAAAGGGAGAGAGAGAGTGAAAGGAAGAGAGGGAGAGAGAGAGAGGAAGAGAGAGAAAGAGAAGGAGAGCGATAAGGAGAGTGAGAAAGAGAGCAAGAAACAGAGAGAAAGAGGTGAGACAGAAAGAGAGAGAGAGAGAAAGAGCGGAAAAGAGAGTGAGAAAAAGAGCCAGAAAGACAAGGAGAGAGAGAAAAAGAGAGAGAAAGAGTGAGAAAGAGCGCAAGAAAGAGAACGAGAAAGAGAGAGAAAGAGAAAGAGAAAGAGAAGGAGAGAGAGGAAGAGAGATAGAAAGAGCGAGACAGCGAAACGGGGAGAGGGAGAGAGTGTGCTGACACTGCGGACCCAGGCCTCACTGCTCACCTGCTGCCACCGGTGTGTCTCCAACCAAGTGCCGGTACACACTGCAGTCCACCAGGTCCCTCATCTGAAATAGATTACCGAATCATGAATGGCAGAGTCTACATCATTGCACACGCCATCAGCGCTTGCCCGCACCTACTCACGCAGTCTGCTGCACACCAGCCCCTCCCGCCAGCCAGCGGTGATTGGCCGCCCCTGTGCAACCAGGCCTCACTGCTAACCTTCCGCCAACGGCGTGTCTCCAAGAGGGCCCACCACGTGCCGGTGCAAGCTCCAAGCCCGGGTCCCGTGACCTTGGCAGCCTCCACATCATGGAGCCCCTCACCGCGTGCCACAAGGTCACACAACTGATTCTGGGTCTTGATTAAACAATGGCAGAGATCACATTAATGCACAGGGCATCATCGCAGGCTGCACACACACCCAGCTCTTTCGGTGCCATGAACTCTGTGAACTGCAAGGCAACGCCACGTGGTGGTAGGCCCGTGGTGCCCCCTGGCTCAGTCCTACACTGCGGTCCAGCAGGGCTCACACAAATCCCTACCAGTCCGGACCGCCAGGATGCCGCATCATCGCAGGCTGCACACTCGATCAGCACCTACGGTGCCCCTACCTCAGTGCACCGAAAGTCACTGTCCCTAGGCGGTAGGCCCGTGCCTGCCACAGCACATCTGGTGCCACCAACTCAATGCAACGCAAGTCATGGACCCTCTATGATTGAGTACCGTGATATGCCAGGCAGACGCAGCCATGTCACCTCCGACAGTGGGGAAGAACTGGGACACGTAGCAACGTCATCCTCCCTTTATACGTAAGGCAAGTGGGATGGGTTGGCGTATGCCAGGCCAGCGGAGGGGTGTGAATAATTATACCTGGGCTCTGGGCGTGCTTCATTTCTGGGCTGGACAGGAAACCAACTGATGCATGTGTCTCTGTCGCCGTGTCGCTGCCACACAGCCTGAAATCGACAATGTTGCAATTTAGCATGCACCCGAAAGGCCACTGTACACAAAGGGATTGTACAAGGAGCAAAGACCGCTCGGGCTTCTGGATCAAACAAGCCCACTGTTGTGTGTGTTTTACCAGTGGTGCACCATAAGCTTAAGGCCTAACCTCATTTCCAGCGTGAAAGCAACATCACATTTCCAGATTGCAAGCAGTTGTCGGACAAACATTAGGGATGAAAGCACCTTTGTCTCAATAGATATTGCGGAAGGACATCTGCACCTCCTACCTTGGTCTTGCATGCTGCCAGCATCCCCTGAGAGAGATACCATAGCAGATGAAGTCGACTGCCACACTTCGCAGAGCGCAAATGAAAGAGCAACGTATCAACACAACAGACACAGAAGTCCTGGCTCGAGGTACTCTTGCATGGAATGCCCTTGACCCTTACGTACACAACTACCCATGCGTCCAAATCTTGCACACACATACAGCTCATTGCTCCGAGCTGTGGCATTTCATCCGCATAAATGCCACATCTCAGAAGAGTGCTGGTACTACGACAACCACCAAGGCAAAGGCGGGACATCCCGGGCACATGCACAACGGCTGTCACTTATAACTGTACCATGACCGAATGCTGCCTGTTAGTGTCTGATGCATTGGTCTGCATGTTGTGGCCCTTCTCCTGCCCGTACTGACACCTACATGCAAAATAAGTCTACGCAACTTCACTAGTGTGCAATTGTGATGAGTGTTGATTAGAATGACAAATCGTGTGCCTAAATGAGCATTGTCCGTACACAGTGAGGGACTGACTGATGCATTTCACTGAGGCGTGAGTCCCTATTGCCAGCTCCACCTCTGTGAGCCAGACATTGTGGTTGGGATAGTTGCTGATAGACCTGTGCTCTTACATGTCTTCAGCAATGTGAGCATGGTGGCCAACTTCTTGCCATGTGTATAAATGTGACCCATCACTACAGGCTGTGCCCACCCATTTGAGTGTGAGTAGATATGCGAAGAGATGTTCTGTTGTCAAATGTGATGGGGACACTACTTTAGGCCTGCCAACGACTTAGACATTACATACACAGCCCTGATCCTAATATTGCGTGGGGCCAAGTCGTGAAAGTGTGAGAGTGTTGCTTCTGTGCATTGAGGCCATAGCTAGTGCACACATTCCCATTCATCTCACTGCCTATGTGTGTCACAGTCACACATGCACATTGCTTTCATTTCCCAGGGTGTCCCTTTTTGGTCCATCAATGTCCTTACATTCATCCATACGTTCAGACTTGATCGATTATGTACATGATATATCTGTGTCATTTTGAATGTTTTATTCACATTCGTTGGCGTAGTCGGAGCTGGAGCAGTACATGGCCATGCAAACACCACATTACATTGTGGACCAGAGTCATTTAGGGATTGACAAGTACTTCGGAAGAGGTAGAGGACCGGCCGCAGTGTGATTGCTGTGTCATTGTTGAGCAAACAGAATATGGCAGTCCATGTCGAGGTCCGAGCTAAGTGTCGCAAAGTGTTTCGGGGGACAGTGGGTGGTGTTGTTACAGGGCATGATGCAGAGGGCAGCAGCAAGATGAGACAGGGCATATGACGGAGAGGATTGCTACTGTCTCCTTCCTACCACTACACAGGTGGAATCACCCGCATCTTTGTCCTCTATGTCATCTGTGTTAGACTTGGAAGTCTCTGGTTGGCGCAAGGTTGCCCTTGTGTCAAGCAGGAACCCTCTCCTCTACGTCAGGGCGCAGGATGACCCCTTGTGAATGACCCTTGCTCACCCTCTAGGTGCGTGGCGTGAGCAGCCAAGGCTATTCTCCAGGCGTTTAGTCAGTTAAGCAGTTGCAATCATACACACAGTAAATATATCAATCCCCCCAGAAACGGACACCAGGCTTAGGTATGTGAAAATACGCTTCTTTATATAAAAATAGTTATCTCAATATGCAGACTTATCACAAGACTAGTAACGTTTTTCTTTATGCCACCAGATCGTAAAGCAGGCAAATGTTCTTTGTTTGCAGTTTCAACGGGGTACTTTGCAGTCTCTCGCAAATGTTACTTGTGGTTCCAGTACTTACAGAAAATCGGCTCCTGCGGACGGGGAAATAAGGCGGTGCGGGCCTTGAGCCCGATACTGGAATTCTTAAGGACGTGTAGTTGCTTTTGGGAGTCGGCACGGGAGGGTGCGACTCAGCGATGATGGGGTCACCTTTGGATCCTCTTTGAGCGGGTGCGTGTCGTCAGGCAGGCGCGGCCCACGACCCTCAGCACGGCAGTGCGGGGGTCTCCTTAGCGGGGGCGGCGTGGCCTGATCACAGGGCGAGATCGCGAAGCGGGGTCACAGGGCACGGTCCGTGCAGCTGGTGACCCGGCAAAGATCACGATCGTCGGAAGGATTCCGGCGGGCAGGGTGACAGCGCTTTCAGCGCGCTCCAGTGGCAGGCGGTGACAGGGGCGCAGGCAACCTAGCCCGGGGACAGAGAGCGTCTCCGGACGGAGCGGGGCTCTCACGGGGTGGAGGCAGGCAAGCTCCTGAGTGTCACGGCCCTAGGAGGGGGCGATGAGGGGCGCAGTCCCTTTCCAGCGGGATGCACACACGGCTCGAATTGGAGGACGAGCAAAAGCACAGAGAACCCACTGGTCCTGGGGTTCAGTTCAGGGGGCAAGCTCAGATCAAGCCCTTGGAGAATGTTCAAGCACAAAGCAGCAAAGTCTTTTCAGCAAGTCTTTTCCTCTCCTTTCTCAGCAAGGCAAGCAGCAGGCCAGTCCTTCTAGCGTCTTCTTCTCCTCCTAGTCGGGCAGAGGTTCTTTGTGGTAAACAGGATTCTGATTTGCAAGGAGCAGGGCTCCTACTTTTATACCACATTTCTATTGTTCTTTCAGGCCAGGGGGGCCTTCGCATCACCGTTCTCAGTCCTGAGCACTTTGTTGGGGGTACTCTGACTTCTGCTTTCACTGTGAGGGGCAGGCACATCAGCCGCTCCACAGGAGGTGGAGCCGGCATTCAGGGGACAAGTACTTTCAGGAGCACTTTGGGGACAGCGCTTCTCCCGTCCTGGGCCAGGTGCAGGCTGAGTCATCAGTCGCTCCCCAGGGGGCGGAGCCAGCATTGTGGTGGTGGAGCACTTGCCCTATTCAGAGTCCAAGGGGCACCCCCACCTCCCACCAAGGTGTTCTCCTGCCATTCGCTACCTGTGATCCCCCCAGCCCTGTCACTCACATAGCCCAGACAGTCAGATACACGCACAGCAGAGGTGGCTGAAATGATTAAGCGAGTAAATACAGACTTTCTAAAAGTCGTATTTACAAACCCAGGATAGTAAAATAAACTTGGCTACAAGAAGTATTTTATCATTCCGAGTTCAGGCATACGAAACATATCTCTCTACCATGTTCCCTGAGCCTGCTGGGATTATAGGGTGTAATAATTCCAGCAGCACATCTGGCCTAATGGGAACAGGTAGCCTTGCAATAGTGAACTACGAATATGGCGGTAATTCACTACTAGGACAGGCCACACAACCAGGGCTTGTCCTACCTTACACCTACAACGCACCCTGCCCACGGGCCTACCATAGGGGTGACTAACATGAGGCTAAGGGAAGGTTCTGGAGGCTGGCAAGTGTGGGCACTTGCCCAGCCGGCGGGACAGTACGGGACTGCACGCGGGGTCTGCAGTGGCAGACCCAGGACACATTTTACATGGTCGCTGTTGTGGGTGGCGCAACCAGCTCTGCAGCCCACTAGCGGCATTGGCATTCACAAGCCCTGGCACTCCGGGTGCACTTTACTGGGGACTGACAGTGAATCCAATAAACCAATCATGTATATCAATTATGAACACTTTATCTAGGGAGCACTTGCGCTGCGGCACGGATTAGCCGTGGCGCGGCGCCCTGAGCGGACAACACCAGCAAAACAATCGAGACACACCATCAAAAAGTGGAAGGGAAACTCACGCCAAGGTGCCAGGTCTAACACGTGCCCCCTCCAGCTGAAATGTGGGGAGAATTACCCTTGCCCAGGGGGTTCCTCGTCACTAAGGTGGAAATACCTGGACAGACCGTCAGCGTTGGCGTGATCTGTGCCAGGACGGTGTTCCACCGTAAAGTCCATACCCTGTAGGGAGATGGACCACCTCAACAACTTTGGGTTCTCACCCCTCATTTGCATCAACCATCTGAGGGGCCTGTGGTCTGTCGGAACTCGGAAGTGAGACCCAAACAAGTAGGGTCTTAGCTTCTTCAGCGCCCAGACCACAGCAAATGCTGCTCGCTCAATTGCACTCCACCTACTTTCCCGTGGAAGTAACCTCCTACTGATGAAGGCTACGGGTTGGTCCCAGCCCTCCTCAGTCATCTGTGAGAGAACAGCCCCTACACCATGCTCTGAAGCGTCTGTCTGTACTAGGAACTCCTTGGAGAAGTCAGGGGCCAAGAGCACGGGCGCCGTGCACATGGCAGTCTTCAGGGTGTCAAAAGCTTTCTGACAGGTGTCAGTCCAGATCACTTTCCTGGGCTGCTTCTTGGAAGTCAGCTCTGTCAAGGGGGCAACAATCGTTCCATAGCCCTTGACAAACCTCCTGTAGTACCCAGTGAGCCCCAGGAAGGCCCTCACTGCGGTCTGCGTCTTGGGGGGTTCCCAAGCCAGGATGGTTTCAATTTTGGGTTGCAAGGGTGCCACCTTGCCACTCCCTACTTTGAGTCCCAAGTACACCACGGAACCCTGCCCGATCTGGCACTTGCTTGCCTTGATCGTGAGGCCTGCTCGGCGCAGAGCCATCAACACTTCCCAGAGGTGGCGCAGGTGTTCGGGCCAGGTGGCACTGAACACTGCGATGTCATCCAGGTAGGCGGCACTGAACTCATCCAGCCCAACCAGTACCTGGTTGACCAACCTCTGAAAGGTGGCAGGGGCATTCTTCATTCCAAATGGCATGACCCGGAACTGGAAGTGCCCATCTGGTGTAGAGAATGCTGACCTCTCTTTGGCCCCATCGGTCAAGGCGATCTGCCAGTACCCAGACGTTAAATCAAATGTGCTGAGGAACCGGGCAGCCCCTAGCCGATCAATGAGCTCATCAGCTCTGGGGATGGGGTGCGCGTCAGTCTTAGTTACTGAATTTAGTCCTCTGTAGTCCACACAGAACCGGAGTTCAGGTGTGGCTCCCGGCGCAGCAGCTTTGGGGACCAAGACCACGGGGCTGGACCAAGGACTGCTGGAGGACTCAACCACCCCTAACGCAAGCATTTTGAAGACCTCCTCCTTGATGCAAGCTCTGACCCTGACAGTTACCCTGTAAGCCTTGTGCTTCACAGGTAAGCTGTCTCCTGTGTCCACATCATTGACGCACCAATCTGTGACACCAGGAACCAGGGAGAACCTATCTGGAAACTGCCCCAGCAAGTGGCGGCAATCTTCCTGTTGTTCAGGGGTCAGGGTGGGTGAGAGGTTAACTCCATCCACTGACCCGTCTTTCTCAGAGGCCACTAAGAGGTCAGGAAGAGGCTCAGTCTCCTCCTCCATTCCATCATCAGTGGCCAGCAGCATGCCCACTTCGGTCCTCTCTAAGTGGGGCTTAAGGCGGTTAACATGTAGGACCCTCAAGGGGTTCCTGGGAGACTGCATGTCCACCAAGTAGGTGATAGGACTTTTGCGCTCCACAACCTCAAATGGACCTGTCCACTTATCCTGAAGTGCACAAGGCTCCACTGGGGCCAAGACCCACACCTTTTGTCCAGGTTGAAGCTCTACCAGAGTGGCATTCCGGTCGTACCACCGCTTCATCTCCTCCTGGCTGGCTTCCAGATTTGCCTCAGCAAGTTGCCTGAAACGCCGAGTCTGGTTTCGGAAGGCCAGCATGTAACTGTATACATTCTGGGGAGGTTTCCTGGAAGATTGCTCCCAGCCTTCCTTTACCAAACTCAGAGGTCCTCTTACCGGGTGACCATACAGAAGCTCAAAGGGGCTGAACCCTAGAGACTTCTGTGGCACCTCTCGGTAAGCAAAGAGCAGGCATGGCAAGAGGACGTCCCACTTACGCCTCATTGGACCGTCTAGGCCCATGATCATGCCTTTGAGGGTTCGGTTGAATCTCTCAACCAACCCATTTCCTTGGGGGTGGTAAGGAGTGGTGAACTTGTAAGTTACCCCACACTCCTTCCACAGGGATTTCATATATGTGGATATGAAATTGGTCCCCCTGTCGCTCGCCACCTCTAGAGGGAATCCCACTCTGGAGAAAATTCCCATCAGTGCTCGTCCCACCACGGGGGCCGTCACTGTCCTCAGAGGGATGGCTTCAGGGTACTGGGTGGCATGGTCCACCAAGACCAGGATGAACCTGTTGCCCAGGGCTGTCTTGGGGTCCAGAGGCCCGACAATATCAATACCCACTCGCTGGAATGGCGTACCGACCACGGGGAAGGGTTGCAGAGGAGCCTTGTGCTTCCCCCCGCTCTTACCACTTGCCTGGCAAGTCTGACAGGTTCTGCAGTAGGAATCTGAATTCTTGTGCATTTGGGGCCAGTAAAAGTGGGTGACAAGCCTGTCATAGGTCTTGTCCATCCCCAAATGTCCTGCTAAAGGCACATCATGAGCCAGCCCCACTAGGAAGGTTCTGAACTTCTGGGGTACCACCAGCACACGGGCTGACCCAGGTTCAGCAGCCTTAAGCTCTGAATACAGGAGGTCACTCTCCCAGTACACGTAGTGTGTTTTGGCCTGAACACCATTGGCCTGGTCTGCAGCCTGCTGCCGCATACCCACGAGAGAAGGGCATTCTTTCTGCTCCCTGCAGAATTCCTCCCTGGAGGGACCTCCTTCTTGCTGCCAATGGGTCAGCTCAGGCAGGTCTCCCAGTTCGGCAATCTGTTCCCCGGTAGGCTCCAGAGCATCCCCCTCAGGGTCCGCTTCCTCCTGGGCCGTGGGAACTTCGGGGGTCGGTTTCCTGTGCCTCCTGCGCCTTCTCCCTATGGCCGGTTCCTGGACCTCTCCCTCAGGCTCCAGGACCCTCTCAACACCCCTACTGGCTGCCATGGACCGGGTGGTCACGCACGCCCAGTCGGGAAGACCCACCATCCTCAGATGCGTGGTCTTCTCCACCTTTTCCCAAGGGGAGCTCTCCAGGTCGTTCCCTAGCAGACAGTCTAAAGGCATGTCAGTTCTCACAGCGACTTGTAGAGTACCAGAGACCTCCCCCCACTCAAAGGGAACTTGAGTCATTGGACAACGACTCTCTATGTTGTCAGCATTGACAACCCTACAGTAGGCATTGGGTACAATCTGCTCTTGAGACACCATGTGTTGCCTCACCGAGGTCACGCTGGCTCCTGTATCTCTAAGAGCCTCAACCTTCTTTCCATTGATGGTCACTACTTGCCCATATTTCTTAGTGTTAGAGGGTAAGTAGGTTTCAGGGACCATCTTGCTGTCTCCTAGCGAGACTAGGGTCATATGCGCAGGACCCCCACCCCCCTGGACTGCTACCTCCTCCCCAAAATTAACATTAGCTACTTGCCGGGGTGGAGCACCAGTGGGTGCGGTCTTACCGAACAGGCGACACTTAGGATCAGAGGCAATGTGACCCGGGTCACCAAACCTGTAACAATTGAAGGGCCCCTTTGGAACATGCCTACCTGTCGGGGCCCCGTTCTGCTGCGGGGGTGGGGGAGGCTGAGAACCCTTCTGCTGGTTCCCTTGGGGATTACTTTGGGGGCCTTTTTGGAACCCTTTCTGTTTACCCTTGTCCCCCCCACTCTTCTGCTGGGGACCCTGCCCACCTTTGGCGGAGTCTCCCACTTGTCCCTTGTGGACCCTGGTGCTGAGCCAGCGGTCCGCCTCCTCAGCAAGCTTCCTCGGGTTGGACAGCTTGCTATCAATCAGGTGCTGGCGTAGCTCAGGAAAACATTGACTGGACAAGTGCTCCCATGCAATTAAATCAAGCAGCCCTTGATAATCATTCACTTTGCTACCCTTCACCCAACCATCCAGTGCTCTGCAGAAAAAAGTTACATACTCCACATACGTACTCTCAGGGATCTTCTTAGTCTCCCTGAACCTCTGTCTATATAGCTCAGGAGTTAACCCATACCTGGTCATTAAAGCTTCCTTCATATGGGGGTATGAGGCCTGGAGATCTAGGGGCAAATCTAAAAGTGTGTCACGCCCTTCAGCAAGGAACCTTCCCCACAACCCCGCTCCCCAGTCTTTCTCAGGGACCCGGTGTGAAGACATGGCTACCTCATAGGCTCTAAACCACTGCCCTATGTCATCCTTTCTAAAATACTCCTTTACTACATCTTTGGGGATGTACACCTTGGACTCTACCTGCACCGGCGGAGTGCTGCCACCAGAAGGAGCGGTGTCCAAACTTTTCGCCTTCAGCTCCAACTCCTTCAATCTTATATCATGATCCATTTGGCGTTGTTGTGCCTCCAAGGCCAACTTCTGCTTTTCCTTTTCCATTTGTCCTGCCAACTTTGCCATCTCCATTGCATGCGCCCTGTCTGCTGCCCTGTCTGCCAGCTCCTCTGGCGACAGGACTCTGCTGGGCTCCCCAAGGTTGTCGGGTGGAACGATGCCCCCCGCATTCTGTGGGTCTCTTGACTCCTTCCAGGCTCTCAACGCCTTGGTGTACTGGATCTTCCTCTTGAATCCAGCATGGGGAACTCGGAGTTTTACACTGTAGCCTTTCAATTGCTCTACTGTGTATCCTTCCAGCTCCTTCCAATCCACCTCATCTATTCCAGAAATCACAGAGAGTGCTCTTCCAGCAGGGAGTGAGCCAGGCATGGTTGCAATAATGGCAGATGTCTCAACAAAGTTCAAAAAATGAAAACCTGTGGCTGCGTTACTTGGTCTGCTCTCACTATCTGGTGATTAATAATTCACTGTATGCGAATCACAAATGCAAATCCGAAATCCCAGCCGCTGCCAACAATGTTAGACTTGGGAGTCTCTGGTTGGCGCAAGGTTGCCCTTGTGTCAAGCAGGAACCCTCTCCTCTATGTCAGGGCGCAGGATAACCCCTTGTGAATGACCCTTGCTCACCCTCTAGGTGCGTGGCGTGAGCAGCCAAGGCTATTCTCCAGGCGTTTAGTCAGTTAAGCAGTTGCAATCATACACACAGTAAATATATCAATCCCCCCAGAAACGGACACCAGGCTTAGGTATGTGAAAATACACTTCTTTATATGAAAATAGTTATCTCAATATGCAGACTTATCACAAGACTAGTAACGTTTTTCTTTATGCCACCAGATCGTAAAGCAGGCAAATGTTCTTTGTTCGCAGTTTCAACGGGGTACTTTGCAGTCTCTCGCAAATGTTACTTGTGGTTCCAGTACGGGGAAATAAGGCGGTGCGGGCCCCGAGCCCGATACTGGAATTCTTAAGGACGTGTAGTTGCTTTTGGGAGTCGGCACAGGAGGGTGCGACTCAGCGATGATGGGGTCACCTTTGGATCCTCTTTGAGCGGGTGCGTGTCGTCAGGCAGGCGCGGCCCACGACCCTCAGCACGGCAGTGCGGGGGTCTCCTTAGCGGGGGCGGCGTGGCCTGATCACAGGGCGAGATCGCGAAGCGGGGTCACAGGGCACGGTCCGTGCAGCTGGTGACCCGGCAAAGATCACGATCGTCGGAAGGATTCCGGCGGGCGGGGTGATAGCGCTTTCAGCACGCTCCAGTGGCAGGCGGTGACAGGGGCGCAGGCGACCTAGCCCGGGGACAGAGAGCGGCTCCGGACGGAGCGGGGCTCTCACGGGGTGGAGGCAGGCAAGCTCCTGAGTGTCACGGCCCTAGGAGGGGGCGATGAGGGGCGCAGTCCCTTTCCAGCGGGATGCACACACGGCTCGAATTGGAGGACGAGCAAAAGCACAGAGAACCCACTGGTCCTGGGGTTCAGTTCAGGGGGCAAGCTCAGATCAAGCCCTTGGAGAATGTTCAAGCACAAAGCAGCAAAGTCTTTTCAGCAAGTCTTTTCCTCTCCTTTCTCAGCAAGGCAAGCAGCAGGCCAGTCCTTCTAGCGTCTTCTTCTCCTCCTAGTCGGGCAGAGGTTCTTTGTGGTAAACAGGATTCTGATTTGCAAGGAGCAGGGCTCCTACTTTTATACCACATTTCTATTGTTCTTTCAGGCCAGGGGGGCCTTCGCATCACCGTTCTCAGTCCTGAGCACTTTGTTGGGGGTACTCTGACTTCTGCTTTCACTGTGAGGGGCAGGCACATCAGCCGCTCCACAGGAGGTGGAGCCGGCATTCAGGAGACAAGTACTTTCAGGAGCACCTTGGGGACAGCGCTTCGCCCGTCCTGGGCCAGGTGCAGGCTGAGTCATCAGTCGCTCCCCAGGGGGCGGAGCCAGCATTGTGGTGGTGGAGCACTTGCCCTATTCAGAGTCCAAGGGGCACCCCCACCTCCCACCAAGGTGTTCTCCTGCCATTCGCTACCTGTCATCCCCCCAGCCCTGTCACTCACATAGCCCAGACAGTCAGATACACGCACAGCAGAGGCGGCTGAAATGATTAAGCGAGTAAATACGGACTTTCTAAAAGTCGTATTTACAAACCCAGGATAGTAAAATAAACTTGGCTACAAGAAGTATTTTATCATTCCGAGTTCAGGCATACGAAACATATCTCTCTACCATGTTCCCTGAGCCTGCTGGGATTATAGGGTGTAATAATTCCAGCAGCTCATCTGGCCTAATGGGAACAGGTAGCCTTGCAATAGTGAACTACGAATATGGCGGTAAGTCACTACTAGGACAGGCCACACAACCAGGGCTTGTCCTACCTTACACCTACAACGCACCATGCCCACGGGCCTACCATAGGGGTGACTAACATGAGGCTAAGGGAAGGTTCTGGAGGCTGGCAAGTGTGGGCACTTGCCCAGCCGGCGGGACAGTACGGGACTGCACGCGGGGTCTGCAGTGGCAGACCCAGGACACATTTTACATGGCCGCTGTTGTGGGTGGCGCAACCAGCGCTGCAGCCCACTAGCGGCATTGGCATTCACAAGCCCTGGCACTCCGGGTGCACTTTACTGGGGACTGACAGTGAATCCAATAAACCAATCATGTATATCAATTATGAACACTTTATCTAGGGAGCACTTGTGCTGCGGCATGGATTAGCCGTGGCGCGGCACCCTGAGCGGACAACACCAGCAAAACAATCGAGGCACACCATCAAAAAGTGGAAGGGAAACTCACGCCAAGGTGCCAGGTCTAACAATCTGTCTGACATGTGGATGCTGATGTTTGGTCTGCAGCACTGTGTGCCACTGACACAACAGGGGCCGGAGATGTGTGTGTGGAAGTACCAGCAGCATTCATCTGCGACTGCCTTAGTGGCAGCAATGGTTGTGCAGGGCATGGAAGATCGTTTTGCTGGTGTGCATCCATGGCAGCCATTCTTTCCGCATGCATATGCTCCATGTTCTCCATTATCCTCATCATCTGTGCCAACCCTCGGCTGACATCGCTGAGGCCACTCTGAGTAGACAGTTGCTCTCCTCTCAGAGGGATGACTCCAGCGGTTTCGGGCATGGATTGTCGGATATCATGGTGCGAACTGTCTGTCTGTCTGTCTGTATGTTAGTTAGTGAAAGTGGACTCAGACACCCACGTATGTCATCCAGCTTGACTGCCATGTTGGCGAAGCCCACCCACACATGTTCAGCCACCTCCTTCTGGCAGTCTAACACCTGGCCTTGGAATGCCATGTGTTCTGAGGTGAGGTGCTGGTAGCCAGCCGTAGTGGTGGGTGCTGCCTGCTGTGTGGTCTGTGCAGGGGGTGGGGTCACCTCGATGCAGCTGCCCTGCACTGCTCCTAGGGGTGGGGTGCGGAGGCTGTCCTCGAGCCGTTGGAGGGTGTCAGGGCAAATGTCCAGGGGGTCCTCTTCATCATCAATGAAGAGATGTCTGCTCTGCAGGGGGTGTTGATTGTCCCTCTGCAATGTAAAGGAGGGGAGGGGAGATGCTGGTTGACAATGCGTTCCGTGTATGTTGATGCATTGTACATGTTTACATACAGACTGCATGACAATGTGCATTGTGACTGTTTGGGAGTAGCTGGACAGTGGACATTTGAACTATATCACTGATGTGAGGTTGTACACATACATTATCATCTCACAGTTTCCTTCTCTGACAGATGTGATTCACCAGTTTCTACGCACATGTGGAACCAGTTTTGTCCTCTGTTCTGCAGTGGAAGTGTAGCACTTCCTACCACATTGTTGTCAATGTTGATGTGCTGTTATTGCTATGTGTGTGCGCTGCATTGTGGGTGAGTCGCCCCTGCAGCTGTGATTTTGCTGCCCCTTACCCCTTTGGAGCGGTGTGCCTTTGACTTCTGTGCTCCTACAGTGCTGAAATGTTGCAGACTTGGCTGATTTGGGCTTTTGGTCATGGTTTATCTGCAGATGTGTTGTTGCTGTCAGGGGTTGTGTGTACACGTGGATGTGTCAGGGTGTGACCTGCTCCTTTCCGGATGTGTTCCACACTCGGCCACCCCAGTGTTGTGGCGTGCAGCATGTCCTGACATTTGGACTGCAGCCATGCTATTCGACATGCAGTGTCACTTGCATTGTCAGGGTGGCTCACAGACACGCAGATTTGCTGGTTTTCATACGTGTGCATGGGTTGGTTGTGGGATTGGTGGTGTGGGGGGACACCTTTCTGTCCATAGTGGATGTGGGCCAACTTGCTGTTTGTATGTGTGCTGCAGTGTGCCAAGGGGATCAGGGACATGCTCTAGAGTCATTGTGGGTGTGAGGTGTCCTCTACTTATTTGTGCATGTGTTCCATTGTGCCCATCTCCCCCCGTCCCCAGTCCCTGTTGGGTACTCACCCTGCTGCTGTTGTGTCAGGTCATGTCGAGCAGTGTCCGGACCCCCAAGTCCTGCCATGGTCTCCCCACTGATGACTGCGGACACCATTCCCTCCATCTCATCCAGCTCCTGGTGTTCCGCTGGGCTGCCACCTCCAGTCTGCATTGCTGCCTGATGGTTGTCAGCGAGTTTCTTCTTGGTTTTGCATTTCGCATCATTCCATCACCTCTTGACCTCTCCAATTGTCCTCTTCCGCTCTCCGACTGCATTCACCTTGTCCAGGATGTCCTGCCATATTGCATTTTTGTTTGCCAATGGCAAGTTGGGGGTGACAAACAGTTGTTGGTGGTGTTCTATCACCTCCATGATGATGATCCTGTTTTCCTGCGGACTGAACCTCGTCTTCCTCGTCTTCTTCTCCTTGCCCTTCCGTGATCCCAAGGTCCCAGGCAGGTCCTCCTGGGGGCTTGTGGGGTTCTGGTCATCCTCTGTGCTTGTTCCTGCTTCCTCCATGGTGTTACGCAGTTTGTATTATTTTGTTTGTGTTTTTCGGTGTTTTTATAGTGCATTTTACCGCATGACGTGTGGGAATTGGAAGCCTGTCGCTAGTTATCGCTGATTTTTGTAACGCGATTGGCCACATCGCAACTCGTTTTAACGCGGTCATTTGGCGAGTTATTGCTAGACTATGGCAGGGTGCCGCTGGGTTGAGAATACTACGTTAGCACGGCATTAGTTTCCCGCGACAGACTGCAATGTGCAAAGTTGCATTAAGCAAATTTTTCGATAGTTATCACACGTTCTTGAGAATATCCCCCTTTGTGTTTTCTTGAAAACAAAAAACTAACAATCGGCATAGGAAGGTTTTCTTTCCGTTCATGTTGGGGATCGGGTTGCCACCGATTTATGCAAGTGATTCTACTCCTGAAATCTTTAAAACGTCCCCATCCCAGCTATGAAAAAAAAAGATAATTAAGTCTTGCATTTTCTTGTCAGGTAGCACGGCCTTTTTAAAGGCGAACATTAAATGTGAAACCGCAGACCTTTGCAATGTATGTCCTAAAATGATCCAGTGAACTATTTGTTATCTTATGAGGGCTCATTAATGGACATGGCTGCTATTTCTGACCGCACAAAGGGAGGTTTCCGGGAAAGAGGGCGTAGGAAAAAATCTGAAAGAAGGTGTTCTGTTTTCCACAATATTTTGTAGATCTGTTTCCACAATCAAGAGACATTATCTTTCATTTAAACTGGATACTCATGGACAGTAGCAGGAACAAAGGTGATGAGCCTGCTAGAATCACTCACTGTGCATTTTCCGGGTAATTGACAGAGTACATCAGACACCAGTTCCCAATTACATTTCTGACCATAAAGGTTATGCCGGGCCTTCCCTCTGTAGAGCAGTACACCGATGTATTCGTGTGCTTTTCTAGACAAAGTTGTCGATTTGTTTGTATATGAACAGTGCCACCCTCAAAGGTCATATGGCAGTCACAAGAGGCAGAAGGGGTCATTCTAAGTGATTTTGTCATAGTCACTATTAACTGTTCTGGTGTTTTTAACTTTTTGTTATAGTATATGTGCACTATTTAAATACCTATTTAAAATACGATAGTCCACATTTTTCTCATTTCAGGTAGGACTGTGGTTGTCTTCTGGCAACAAGAAATGTACAGTGAAAGATTGAGTTATTAGCCACATATTTGTTCAGTGGCACGGAGCTTTAATGCCCTACTTTTTCCTAAGAGGTAATTCAAAAGCCACGTTTACCTATTTGGATGATGACCTAAGTTACACGTTTTAATGGCCTCATAACAGAATGAGAAGCAAAGCTCTGGTGTGAACTACCAAGAAGCGTCTTTCAAAACTTGGAAAATACGCTTTTGTACAAAATAAAACCGAGGCCTCCGTCATGAGCAAAACAAATCAGTGTCATGGGCACTACGGTGGCATAAGCAGCAAACTGCAGGTCCGTTAGTGTATGTTTCAGGTCCCTCAACTTTTGAGGTCAGCCATAATAGCCTGATAAGGTAACAGTTATTCCAACCACGGTACTTGAGGTCGTCCAGCCCCTATTAAGGTGCCTGGGAAACAGCCTTTACTACGCGGGTAGGTTTTTGTGCCGCCCTTTACCACGCATGGTATATATATGTAAGGCTTGTTTAGTGTGTGGGATCAATAAGCATTCTCAATGTTTTATTTCAGTAGCAATAGCAGTGTCACGTTCGCTCATTTTGCAATACTGGAAAACAACCAATGTCCCCTCATTTAAGTTATGGGCTGAGAAAATGAGGAAGACTAACATTTTTGAAGACTCATGTGCAAAAAGAGTGGGGGCCCTCCCGAGTTTTTTTTTAGCAATTTGGGGGGGGATTGGATTGTTCTGGAATTTTCCCCTTCAGTTATCTGCGATTGATTTAGTAAGTTAAACACAGAGGGGCCGATTCCGATCCGGGTCGGAAGGGCACAGAACGCGATCCGGCCGGAAAAACGACGAGCTGTATGCGTGTTTTCTGCCCGACTCGTACAGCTGTACGAGCGAGCAAGTACGATGCGAGCTACGTGAAATTCACCGACCGAGTCGTTTCTGGGTCCGAACCACTCCATACGTCTTGGTCAGAAGCTAACCGTGGCGTGCAATGGATGCGATTTACGACTGAGCCAGTACGATGCACGCGTCGGAGAGCCTGTGCGAGCCGGAGTGTCCGGCTCGCAAAACGTCTGGGTGGTTGCCTTTGGGGGTCCGCGTGGGACCCCCTGTCACCCGCAGCCCTACGACTCGGACACAGGGGGAGACCCAAGGGTCCCCCCAAAACAGGCATGTACGGTGCGGATGGCACCGACGCGTACCCACTGTAGGGGGCGCCCTTGCGCGAGACGTACCCATGTCAATGGGAGCCCATGTACGCGTCGTACGACCGGCTCCCATTGACTTCTATGGGAGTCCGACCGAACCCAGTCTGGCAGCATACGGCCGCATCTTACTCGCTCGGTTGGACTGCAAGACTACGGCTCAAACGGAAAACACTCCGGATCCGGCTCGGTCGGAGTGCTTTCCGACCCGGATCGAAATCAGCACCAGAGTGGTTGATGGTTTGCAATTTGCAATATGACTGGTATCAATGGCACTTAGATAGCACAGCTTCACATTATGGTGCCGATCACGATCCGGTAAAAAAATTCCCCGTACGACTCGTATCCGGTCTTTTTACCGTACGAATCGTACAAGTGCCGTACAAACTGCCAATTACAATTCGCATGGGAAAAAGACCATACGAATCGCATTGGGAAGAATTCCCCACACGTCCTCGGGTCGGAAAATGTGTCCGACACGTCCACGGACGATTTACCGTACAAACGTGAAAAGTGAAGTCCGACCGAGGAATCACGATCCATCCCGTGCGTCCGATGTTACAACCGAATGGAAAAAACACTGTCCGCACCGAACACCCATAGCAAACATGGAGACATGTGCCCGCATACGCGCCCAACACCCCCCAGCCCCCGTACGTTCGAGTCGTACCCCCACCCGTGTATGTACACCCCTGTACGTGTCGTACTCCCCCGTGTATGTACACCCCTGTACATTCGAGTCGTACCCCCACCCGTGTATGTACACCCCTGTACGTGTCGTACTCCCCCGTGTATGTACACCCCTGTACGTTCGAGTCGTACCCCCCCAGCCCCCGTACGTTCGAGTCGTACCCCCCCAGCCCCCGTGAGTACGCGCCGTATCCCCCCCAGCCCCCCGTGAGTACGCGCTGTACCCCCCCCCCAGCCCCCGTGAGTACGCGCCGAACCCCCGTGTATGTACCCCCCTGTACGTGTCGTACTCCCCCGTGTATGTACACCCCTGTACGTGTCGTACACCCCTGTACGTTCGAGTCGTACCCCAACCCGTGTATGTACGGTGCGTACCCCCAGCACGTACCCCAACCCGTGTATGTACGGTGCGTACCCCCAGCTACGCGCTGGGGGTACGCACCGTACATACACGGGTTGGGGTACGACTCGAACGTACAGGGGTGTACATACACGGGGGAGTACGACACGTACAGGGGTGTACATACACGGGGGAGTACGACACGTACAGGGGGTACATATATGGGGGAGTACGACACATACAGGGGTGTACATACACGGGGGAGTACGACACGTACAGGGGTGTACATACACGGGGGAGTACGACACGTACAGGGGGGTACATACACGGGGGTTCGGCGCGTACTCACGGGGGCTGGGGGGTACGGCGCGTACTCACGGGGGCTGGGGGGGTACGGCGCGTACTCATGGGGGCCTGGGGGGGGTACGGCGCATACTCACAGGGGCTGGGGGGGTACGACTCGAATGTACGGGGGCTGGGGGGGGTACGACTCGAACGTACGGGGGCTGGGGGGGTACGATTAAAACGTACGGAGGCTGGGGGGTACGACTCGAACGTACGGGGGCTGGGGGGGTACGGCGCGTACCGGGCCACCTACTCTGGTCGTTTCGCACCGTACTTCGCTTTTCTGGCACTTTTTGGGTGCCGTAAAAATATTGCCGTCCTGACTGCTGTCGGTTCGAATCGTACTTCCTGGGTCGTGAAACGCTGCCTGACAGCGTCCCGACGTCACGTCGCAGCATTCCCGGATCACATTCGTGTGTATATTTTCGTCGGTCGGTGTTTTTTACGATTCGTACGGAAATGGTGTTTCCGTGCAAATCGTAATTCCATGTTTGTAAAGTTTTACGACCGGGTACGAGTCGGACGGAGAAAACGCTCCGACCGACGGTTCGTACCCGGTTTTTACAGGATCGTAATCGGCACCTATGTGTTAGACACATGGCAAGAAATCATATTGAACAATGCTGTCAATGAAAGCGTTGTCAGTGTTTTTTTTTAGTACTCGAGAACACTTTGCTGTCGATTACGATGTCGTCAGGCAAGGCTCCGAACGGCATTCAATTCAGTCGAATCAGATTTGGAACCCACCTTTCCGACTGACTCAGACACGTTTCCCAATGAGCAATTACGATGTCTGAGAAGTGTTCAAACTGTCGGACTCATTTCCAAAAGGCATTGGGAGTAACCGAGTCGGTCAGAGCCAAATCGTAGCAGTCTACGGAGCGCATTTCTGACGGAGCGATTACGATGTCAGATTTGGACAGCCTTTCCAAATCGGTTATTTCAAAATGAATCAGCTGTTGAAATCTGACTTTGGGGGCCCATAGCAGCCTCCCTTCACCCAAATCGGGTCCGTGGGGGTATGAATCACTGAGGGTGTGTGTACTAATTGCTATTGGTCTGTCTATGGTTTCGATATTGGTAGTATGTATTTTAGAGTTAGTGTATGAAAGGTTTTATGAGGGTGTGAGGATGTGCATCAGATGATCACGTGGATGATGTCATCAGTGATGTCATGAACTCTGCAGACTTGCCTCGTACCAGCAACACAACCTCTCAGCAAGAAAGAAAGCCGATCATCTTGCTTCAAGACTAGCCAAATTATATCACCAAGTCGTGGACTCCTTGAAGCTTGCAAACTTCAAATCATCGCCAAAATGCTGTGGGGGCGGGGCTTCAGAGATAACAAATCCACTTGTCTGTAAAAGAAGACTTCCAGGTAGATGATGAAGGTATGCAGATTATTTAAACAACACACATAATATACAAGGAGCCCACATATGCATGACGCACACCTTCAGTAAGCAGCAGCAACTGGCTAAACTGTAAGCACAACCTTACAACTTAACAAGCCCTCATTTTCAGAAGGAAACATATACCTGTGGGGGTATACACTTCAAACAAGCACATTCTAAACAATGACAAGAATCGCCAGACTCAAGCTCCATCCCAGACACAGAGGTACACAAGATCGGCTGGCAAGAAAACATAACTTAAAGGTACAGTACAACAACTCTTCACTCTTTTTACTCACCCTCCTAATGGCTGATGTGCCTCAAGTATCAGTCTTGGGCCCGCTATTGTTCTCCGTCTTTACCATCTCCATTTGTGACATAATGCATTCTTTTTTGTCTCCATCTATTGTCTATATACTTATGATGGCAAATATTCTAACTAACCGTTACATTTCAACGCCGATTTAAAATCTCCAGCTGCCATGGCAGTAGAAGATAATGGAGGATTCTCCATTTTCTTCTGTAAACTCCTTGAAAACTTAAGTTCTTTCTCCTTTACTTTGACTTCACCACTTTCCCATATCCAGTCATATTTCCGCCCTGACCCTTCTGATTATGGCCGGAAGCGTAAATGTTAAATTTAATTTGCAGGTGAGCCTACAGTCAATAATGTATTCCTCCACCATCACGGGCGCATATTTCTATCTCCACACATTTCACCATAAGCTTACACTTGTAAAATCCTTCATCAATACATTTGCTTTCAGCAAACTTGACTATTGTAATAGCTAGTAGGTGGAACAAGTTAGAAATTGTTTAACTCATCATAGGATTATCAGTTTTACCTCAACCATGTTCTAAACCTTCCTAGAAGGTCCCACACTGCAAAACTTGATTAAAAAGAGCCAAATCATACGGAATCAAATTAAAATTATATATATGAAGTTTAAATTTGAAAAAACAAATTGCCACCCAAAAATAATGAATTATTACATATTAATATACATTCAAAGTGATATATAGAATGAATTCATTTAAATTGAGGTTGATATATTACAATAAAAGGTATTGTTAAATTAATTTTCACATTTGAAATAGAGTATTTTCAAATATTTTATAATTACACAACAAATATGTAGTATTTTTAGATATCTGTAACATGATATTATATTTTTAGCTATTTAAAAAAAGTATTTTATTCAATATGTTTTCCTTTCAGTTTTTATTTTAATTCCCTACCTCTATTATTTTTGCTGGGAGGGTCTTCCAGTACCAATGGTTGGCCGTGTGTAGTGCTAGACTTACTACATTTTTTCAGTAGTAACTGACAGTCTGATTTTGTGAGTAAGTAAAACATGGAAAACAAAAGAAAACTGTAAATTACTCAATGTATAAGTCACCTTTTTGAATCAGGCCCAAGGTTTTTGTCAGCCTCTCTAATCTGCAAAGCTGTTCATGGATCAGGTATTATTTTTGTCAACCATTTGTTGGAAGCAATAGTGCCTTATGTATTAGCTACAGATAACTTTATTTTAATCAGAGATTTTAACTACCATGCGGAGCTATTACTGGACACTGACTCCGGCCAATTAATTGGGGCAATGAACACGCTAGGGTTGACATAGAGGGTAGTTGGCCCAACGCATCTAGCTGGACATACGATGGACCTAATTTTCACGAACTCTCTCAAACTGACTATTGAACCACCCTGTCCAGTACTATGGACTGACCACTTTATTTTAAAATTTGATGTGCCTACAAGCACCCATAGGAAACTTGGACCGAATAAAAGTATTCTGATTCGGCCCTGGCGTAAGTTAACTCCTGACGCTTTTTTAGCGCATTTTGAACCCCCGCAGTTATGTCAAACAGATACTGTGGAACAGGCTGCTAGCACTCTATATCGGCTCTGGATAAAGTTGCCCCTTTTTCCAAGGTTCAAGTAAAAAATAATGCTTCACTTTGGTTTACAGCGGCATTAAAAGTTGATAAACAAATAAGCAGAGCTGCTGAACGTCAGTGGAGGAAAACTAAAACTAGCGAAGATCATAGGAACTAAAGGCACTGTCATTTAAATTATATAAAAAACATCAAATTAACTAAAAAGACCTATTTAACCCAACGTATGAACAACGCCGCACACTCGAATAAAGAACTTTATAAAATATTAAAAGAGTTTACTTTCCCCCGGGTTGAGCAGTCTTCTTTTTCTCCTACTCAAGAGTGCGTTGATTCTGTCTCCTCTTTCTTTGATAAGAAAATTAAAACCATCAATGCCTCTTTTCCTCACCAGGAAAGAGACCTTAACTACCCTACCAGTAATATGACTAAGACACCTCCTCTGCTGGAAATAAATGACGTTCCCCTGTTAATGGAGTTTGAACCCATAACCATTACTGAAGTAGTGGAAGGTTTAATTAAGATCAAATCCGGTTCTCCAGCTGACCCTTATCCTCCTCGATCTTGTACTAAGATTACGCCTCTGTTCGCGAATATCTTAACTGTTATTTTTAATATGTCACTAGAGCAAGCCAAGGTTTCGAAGAGGTGGAAACATGCTCAGGTTAAGCTATCCTTATAAAACCTTTGGCTGATCCCAATCTACCAGTAGATTCCCGTCCCATTTCATTGCTACCTTACTTTGGGAAGGTACTGGAGCACCTAGTTAATAAACGCCTTACTGTCCATCTAGAGAACCACGGCCTCCTTGATGCCTCGCAATCAGGCTGCTGTGCTGCTCACAGTACGGAGACCGCGGTTGTTGAGATAGTGGATAACATCAGGCTCACTCTGGAAAAAAGAAAATCAACAATCTTGGTCCTCTTGGACCTGTCTGCTGCTTTTGATACCATCTCCCACAGTATCTTGAAACATCGACTATGAGAGGTGGGTATCAGAGGGAAGGCTGGTTTGAGAATTACTTGGCTGACCGATCCACCACTGTTCATGTAGATGAAATGGTCTCGCGCAGTTACCCAGTAACAGTTGGGGTCCCTCAGGGCTCTATTATCAGCCCCATGTTGGAGAGGTGTGGCTCACTGGTTAGAGGTGGCAGATCCGTAAGCAGAATATCGGCCAGGGACCAGGGTACAATTCCCGACGCGGCAGGGTCGTGGACCAGGGTCAAAACGGACTCGATAATTCTCGCCTCGGTACCTACTCTAACCAGGAACACACTCGGCAACTCTGGGCATTAAGCTTGCTTCATCTCTACAACGGCCCCCCACAGACGCCGGGGATGCCTGGTTTCACCTTGGAGATACCCAGAAAGGGACCATCTCACAGGGATAGCCAGGACGGGTTCCCCAGCGGTCTATAGCGCCGGGACACATCCGAGTATCTGTGCGCTGTATAAATGAAAATAACATAACATGTTATTTAATCTATATCTAACACCTTTAGCGGGTATCATTAGATCGTATGGCTTTGAGACTGTGTCTTATGCCGACGATACCCAATTGCTTGTTACATGTGGCTCTGATTATTTTGGCACACGATCCCGTTTTAAGAGCTGCATGGTCCAAATTAACAACTGGGTGAGTTTAAATAAGATACAGCTAAGTGGCAGCAAGACTGAGATTATTCTATTTGGAAGAGCTGAGCAATTCTGAGCGCAGGATTGGTGGCCCCCGCAGCTAGGTACTTGTCCTTCTCCCAAATTAGCAGTACCCAACCTAGGCATTACCATTGACAATTCCTTGTCCATGAAAGCCCACATCAACCAGGTTTTAGGCGTCTGCTTTGGGATTATGCGTAATCTTCGTAAAATTTTTAAGTGGCTACCCATCGAAGCGGGGAAACCTTTGGTACAGGGTCTTGTTATTAGCCGTCTTGATTATGGCAATGCTTTGTTTACGGCACTTAATCAAGATTTGCTTTCTAAGCTCCAGATTCTTCATAATACCGCTGCCAGACTTATTCTCAATCTTCCCTCCAGATCTCCTTCCACCCCGATTCTTAAAACTCTGCACTGGCTCCCGGCGTGTCAAAGAGGCCATTTTAAAATCTTAAGTCTTACACACAAGACAATGTATGATACCGGTCCTGGCTACCTAGCAAAAAAACTGCAATGGTGTGTACCTGGAGGATCCTTAAGGTCTGGTGCTATATCATACCTTGCTCAGCCGCTTTCGAACCTCTTGTAATGGTGGCCGTTCATTTTCTTACCTTGCCCCTATGCTTTGGAATAAACTACCACCAGATCTCTCATCCATAGCTGATCATAAATGTTTTCGGAAAAGGCTGAAAACCTGGCTCTTTTCACAATAAGTTTTCGCATTAGGTATCAGGTTATTGTCTGTTTTTCTGTCTTTTTTGCTGCTAGCGCCTTGAGACCTTCTGGTGATTTGTGCGCTTTATAAGAATATTTGACATTGACATTGACATTACCCACCTCTCGCATATTGAAGTGTATGACAACCCTTTTTGATTGCCAAAGTCTCCCAATCAACCCCATTTCACTGTAGGACCCAATGCATTAGTTCAGTCTCTGATCTTTCTGATGCTTGGACCTCTTCCATGTATGTAACTCTCTCACAATTCAACTAAGGACCAGCATCTCCATTGGAGAATTTCCTCTTTATAGAAAGCATCAACTTCTGAATTGCATTGTCTAGCCACTCACTTACTTGTTCAGATTCCCTGCCTGCATGTGTCCCCATAGCAATAGCTAACCTGGTAAGGAATGGTAATGTATGATGAATCAATGACAAATGCAAGAACAACAGTTGATGGACAGAATGCAGAACAATGTCATACATTCACCCCAGTACAGAGATCTGCGCCTAAATCCATAGTTTTTTTGCTCACCATGCCATTCCAGTTTGAACCCAGCCATATGCAAATCAGTCTTGACCCTGTGCGTCATGGGAACAGTACAGCCCGAACTGCCAAGCCAGGTCCTCCCTGGACTGGAAACAAGCATCCTAGGACCAGTTTCGGGGTTTCACCCCGCGTCAGCCAGGATAGCTTGATTACAGTGGCATGGAGAGCACGGGACTCACGTCTGAGCATACCCGTCCCACTCGGGGTTACAAATGCAAAAACAACAGTTGATGGACAGAATGCATAACAATGTCATACATTCACCCCAGTACAGAGATCTGGGCCTAAATCCATCGTTTTTTTGCTCACCGTGCAATTCCAATTTGAACCCAGCCATATGCATATCAGTCTTGACCCTGTGCCTAATGGGAACAGTCCAGCCCGAACTGCCAAGCCAGGTCCTCCAACATTCCGTCCATCACCTGGTGTGTTTTGCTGTTCGTCCTATGTGGGAAGGGTATGCCCAGATGTGGGTCCCGTGCTCACTACGCCACTGGAGTCAAGCTATCCTGGCTGAAGAGGGGTGAAACCCCAAAACCGGTGTTTGGATGCTTGATTCCGGTTCAGGGAAGACCTGGCTTGGCAGTTCGGGCTGGATGGACTGTTCCCATGAGGCACAGGGTCAAGACTGATTTGCATATGGCCATGTCTGAACTGGGGTGGCGTGGTGAGCAAAATAACGATGGATTAAATCCAGATCTGTGACTGGGGGTGAATGTTTGCCAATGTGCAACATTCCGTCCATCACCTTGTGTGTTTTGCTCTTCGCTCTATGTGGGAAGGGTATGCCCAGACGTGGGTCCTGTGCTCACTACGCCACTGGAGTCAAGCTATCCTGGCTGAAGAGGGGTGAAACCCCGAAACCGGTCCAAGGATGCTTGATTCCGGTCCAGGGAAGACATGGCTTGGCAGTTCGGGCTGGACTGTTCTCATGAGGCACAGGGTCAAGACTGATTTACATATGGCCATGTCTGAACTGGGGTGGCGTGGTGAGCAAAATAACGATGGATTAAACCCAGATCTGTGACTGGGGGTGAATGTTTTGCCAATGTGCAACATCCTGTCCATCACCTTGTGTGTTTTGCTTATGAATCAATGACTCCTGACCAGGTTCCATTGACGCGCCTACCAACTCCTACCAGCTACCCAGTTGTTGAGGCTGTGATGTATGTTACCTGGCAGCTTATTTGGCTAGTGATATTCTCCTGTTGGGGTCAATGGACTGGAGGCAAATTCAATTCAATTCAAACCAAGCATGTCATTTGTCCTAACTAGGTGACTGCAGTGGAATGTTGACCGTTTCATGCTTGAGGCAGACAATTGGTGTACTGGTAAGGTAGGCCAAGTCATCTTTGTGCAAGGAGGTGCCTAACCTGACTTCAAATCTGGTTCTACCCAAAATTGGGTGATTGTTGGTAGGTTTTGATGTTTCACTCATGCTGAACCCCCCCCCCCCACCCGACACGAGTGTGCACCCCCCACTGAAAGCGAGGGAAACCTCAGAGACATACAAATAAATTGGTCCCCTTCCATGTGGCCACCCCTCTTGACAATTGACAATATTGAATGTATATTGAACTGTTTTCTGAACATGACATTTAAAAGAAAAAATACATTATTTTTGGGGATTTCCTATAAAAGTGTTAACATACCAACGGAGAGGAGATTTGTGTTACTGTGAAACTAAACTAAAACACCTTTCATTAGGACACCTAGGAGCCTTCTACTTTACTTTTTATTCTCTTGGTATAAGAGGACCAGCTTGTTAATGTTAACATTACTTTGGCTCTGATTACAAGTATGGGGGACCGAGGATCGTCAGACTCACGGGGGCCGCACCAGCAGTCAGACGGCCGAATTACAACTATGGCGGTCAAACCGCATTCCTTGGTGGACCCGCAGTGGGCAGGGGCTCACAATATGCTGGCCGTGCCACTGCAGCACTGCCATGCGCATTACGAGTTTCAGGACGCCAGTGATGTCATGGAGGTTCTTCCTCCATAAAACTGCTGGCGGCCATGAAACAAAGTCAGCCCTACAGGGCACCCTCGTGCCCCATGTATAGGGGTGCATGCAGGGGAGCACATATTGTGTCCCCCCTGTGTGCATGCACCTCCCGTTCCAGCACGGCATGGACTTCACTGTCCATGCCGTGGTGGAACACTCTGTGGCGGTGCCTTTCTAAGGCATACATAGGTGCCTTTGAAAGGCACTTCTGCAAGACGGCCCACTCACCAAACTGCAAAAAACCCATAATCAGGCATCCAGGCAGGTATTTATCAAAACAGGAAATCTTGTGAGAACACATTGGAAGCAGGTGATCTTGCATACTGGTGGCCATCTTGGCTATGAAAGTACTTAAACCACACCCAGAACTATGCCCAATTTCTTGGCCTGTGTCTGAGCAGATCCTGATTTCTGGTTCCCATTATCCAGACATCACTTCCCTTAGGGTAGTGTTCACATCTCAAGGTGTAAGACATCACCCTGTGAAAACAAAATTATAACAGGCTTGTAATATTTCAAGAGTGAAATGCAAGTGCAATTTCCAGACTAATAATCAAGTGAGCGTTACAAATATCTAAGGATTTAATTGATCATGGATTTATTAGTTGCCAAGTGGTAAAGGGAAATTTCATGCTGTTTAAAGATCGTGTAGATCAAACAAACCTATTATCGCTTGTACCAAGCAAATCAATCACTGCACATATTATATTAACCAAGCATTTTGGATCACAAGCAAAGTAAAAAGTGATTTCTGTAAAGTTTTGATTCAAAGGAAGCTGAGAAAAGCTGTTTACAAGAGAAGTTTGAGACTAAGAATAATTTGAATTAATAACTGTGCAGTAGCAGTTCGTGGAAATGGTTTCACAGTTATGAGCAATTTAGGTTGTCAAGGAATTCACAATACGGAATACAGAATATCTGTTTTAAAAGGAACGGTATTAGGACGTAGTAAAATAAAGAGACATTTCGGAAGAAAGCTGCACAGGTAGTAATTGTGAATGTAACAGAAAAGTTGGTTGTGGAATTGTTGTCTGGCCAAAGTTCAGTATTTGATCAAAATGTTCTCCTTCTTTTGAACAGTGTTTAAAATAGCATATAGGGCCATCTACCTTTCATGAGATACACAATCTCAGGATGATAGGCACAGAAAGAACCCGAAGAGATACTCCTCGTAATTATGTCAGGATTATGCCGTCCTGCCAATAGGTCCTGTGAGTTCCTGCCTTTAGACCTGATCATGTCAGGACAATCCATAACACAGGCCACATTACATTGGAGTCTGGGTTTACACTTTGCCAACCTGGTGCATTATGCTTCCATAGTCTCCCATCTCCATGTAAATGTTTAGCCCATTGTTCTTTGGTGCTTTCTTGATTCCTAGAACCTGGTTAATGACACATTAGCTCACTCTCATCCCCTGTGCTCCTCTCCTGAGTTTCCAGCTATGTATTCCCCATTAGCTCAGTGTGCTGCAGCTTGCAACAGCATTTTCTACTAAGGCACCACTCGTTCCAGTATTGTTGTTGTTCTCTGATTCTTGCACCTTGACGCTTTGTACCTGGGCTTCCTTTATTCTTGCTCTGTACTCATTGCCTTGACTTACCTGTTACTGTTCCTAGTTCTTGTGGTCTGTTTATCCTTCTTTATTTCAGTGTCTCTTGTTCAGTCTGCACATTTTTCATCTTGGCATTGTTGATTTGCAGATTCTCAGTAATAAATACTTGTATTTTATCCTGTGTACTTTGCTCAATTGTAGCTTACCTTACCTTGCTTACCTTGCTTGGATTTCAGTGTTTCCATATTTGCAGAGTTTGAGTTCAGTCCTGACCATGTTGTTAAAATCCAATCCTTATTTTCCCTCAGCCAAGGTCCTATTTTCTATGTTCATTGTACTATTCCTTTATTTCCTCTCTTGTGGTGGTAGTAAAATCTTGATTAACAGTATTGAGGGTGTCATGAGATTCTGAGGCTTGGTGCCTCTTGCACAGAGACTCACCAAGCGCTCTTCCTACAAAAGAGCTGCTGGATGTCTTCCAGAACTCTTACGGGGTAACTGCTCCTTGCCTGTTGGACAATCTTTTCCTCTCACAGAGAGATTGCTTCCAAGGACCATGCAGACTATCATTTATGATAGTTTATGTATTGTTCTTCTATTGTACCGCTAACTTTCGTTCTTAACCTCTTCAGTGCCCATGACGAGATAGTCTCGTCATGGAGCACGGTTGCGCTGTGCCCATGACGAGACTATCTCAGCATGAACCCCGCCCGCTAATGTAACTCCCGGCACAGGGCCGGGAAAGGGCGGGGCACTGAAGGGGTTAATGCTTATTGTTATGGTGAGTGGTAGGTATATCTGTAAGGAGATCTCAAGCAGAAACGTTTGTATTTTTAAATGTTGTTAAGACTCTGGTTACATTGTTTAATATACCCCTCAATATTATGCAATTTCCACAATGTAATTATGATATTAATTTATTTTAAAATGATAATTTTTTATTCTGAATGTTTTCAGTGTTTACATAAATTAAATTTCCATTTTTTCCATTGTAATTGTTTTTATCAGGGTAATATGGGGGTATTATTTTTTATGATATATTGTTACCAATATTTGATTTATAAATAAAAAATATAGATGTATATTGTGATATTCTATATACGTTTTGCATTCAAATAAAGGGGCACATTACGATGCCGGTGGGACTACCACCAACAGACCATCAGTGGTGGTCTCACCGAAATACAGTCCTCTGGGCTGACTGCCACATTACGATGTAGGTGGTTGGACCCTTGATTCTTGGGGAAAGACTGCTGCCTCCGAAAGGATCTGCTGATCCCATCAGGGCAGTTGACTGAACCGTGATCCTGAATGGAGGTGTTGCCTGCTGAGGCTCTGCTATCAAGATCACAATGTCCCTTTCAGAATGCCTTTTCGTGGCGGTCTGACTGCCATGAAAAGGCTGATGGAAAGGGGCTTTGCGGGCCCCAAGCAGGGCCCCCGTCCATGGTGGGTTACTGGTTAGTGGCCAGAGGGGCTCATGTGCTGCCCCCCCAAACACCCATGCACCACATGGTGCCTGGCACACGATGCCAGGATGTTTTAAAACATGCCTTTTTCTACTGCAATTTGTGCTGCGGCTCTTTTCCAGGCCACAGCACAAGCTACAGTAGACAAATGCAGTTTCAGACCGCCTAAACAGCAGTCTTCTAAAAATATAGGAGGTGGGACCGCCGACTGCTTGTCGGGCAGACTCAATTCCACTGCAATGGCAGTCAGATGCACGTCTGACCACCATCGTAATGAGGTGCATGATTTTAAAATATATTTTAGCAACT
This sequence comes from Triturus cristatus, assembly GCF_964204655.1. Classification (NCBI taxonomy): domain Eukaryota; kingdom Metazoa; phylum Chordata; class Amphibia; order Caudata; family Salamandridae; genus Triturus; species Triturus cristatus. Next base: position 156,357,781 of record NC_140580.1, read on the forward strand.
GAAATGTATTGAAGAAATTATGTCTTTATTTATCATGTGTTAAAAATTTGATATCAAATTTATTTCAATTAATTTTGAAATCTTTTACAAATGTATTTTAACGTGGAATTAGATGAATACATAAAACATTAAAGTTATATATTATTATAGACATGATTCATCTTGTGCAGGATCCCAAAGGGTCGCTGCAATCCTCGCTGAGGAAGTGCTCAGTACCAAGTAAAAGCATTCCCCAGTCTCAGTGCTCTGGTTTGTTTGTTTCTGCGGCATTTAGAATCAGTGGGATTATAACATTATCTCCAGATAACAATCCCACACCAACCTTATGTACTTTCCCCAATGTTTGTGGGACTGAAATTAAAATTGTATATCTGACCCCCTAAAGTATATGCAATTTCCCCAATATTAGTGGGGTGGATTTAGAATAGTGGATCTACCCTAATAAATGTTATACAATTTCATTGGAGATAGAATAGTAAATTTGAACTCCTCAAATTAAGGCACCTTTCACAATGTTAATGGGACTGGAGGTAGAATCGTGATTAGGAGCCCTCCACATTTTATGCTGTTTGCCCAAGGTTAGTGGCACTGGTATTAGAATAGCAAATATGACACCGCACCTCCATTTTATGTGCTTTCTTCAGTGTTTATAGGATAGGAGGCAAAATAATAAATCAACGCCCTCAACTCACCAAATATATATGCCCTTTTACCAATGTTAATGTGACTGGCTTAAGAATTGTAATTTTGACAACCCAAAATGTTTGTAGAATTTGAGCTTAAACAGTGAATGTGCCCACCCATTCCCATGAAATATATGTATTTTTCTCAATGTTTACAGGACATGTATTAGAACAGTAAATATGTCCTCCCCGATAGATGTCCTTTCCCTGGTGTTAGTGTGACCGAAGGTAGAACAGTACATTTTACACCTGCAAATATGTATAATGTCACCAATGTTTGTAGGTCTGACATAAAGAAAGTAAATATGAACTCCCAAATTATATGCACCTTTGCCCAGTGTTAGCAGGGTTGACACGAGGATAGTAAACATGCTTTCCCCAAATAGATGCCATTTCTCCTGGGTTATTGGGATTGAATTTAGAATGGCAATTCTAACATCCCCAAATATATACATTTATCAACAATGTTTGTAGCACTGGAGTGAGAATAGTAAATATGAACACCTCAAAATATATATGCACATTTCTTTCAGTGTTCGTAGGACTGAAGTTAGAATAATAAACTTTTCCTCACCCAAATCTTTGTATTTTCCCAGTGTTGGTGAGACAGGAGTTAGAATAGTAGATCTTTTAATCCCTAAACTCATCAGCTTTTCTCAATGTTTGTAAGGGACTGGATTAAATGTCACCCCACATCAATATATATGATGTTTTAGTGCTTGTCTGACTAATAAGTTATAATTCAGGAATTGTCTGAACTTAATGTGGGGTGTTTTGTTGACCTATGACTTTTATTTCTCATTGTTTGTGTTATTTATAGTTTTAGATTTAATAAATCATTATCTTCATTACTTGCATTGGTCAAATAATGAGTAGTTTTTTTGAGACAATACTTAAAAAATTACATATTGTTCCTATGTTTTTTCAAAACATATTAGCATTTTTATTTAAAAGCTAGCCTTTATTTGTAAAGATATTTAGCTGCATTTACATATTTAAAAGAATATCCTTGATAAAAAAGAATTTTCCTATTTAATATTGATTTATGTTTTTAATTTTGATTATGAAAAATGTATAATCTATTTTTGAATAATTTCTGAAAAAGATATCTTTTATTTGTTTACCTCAATATGTTTGTAGCTGATATGTGTAACTACAACCCTCACACAAAAGGTGATAATGATCTACAAAAGTTAAAGTTACTCCACAATCAGCAGCCTTGCATGCATCCTGGGATTAAATTCCAGAGTAATCTCAGAACTTCGATTATGGATCACCTTTAACACTCTAATTTGAAAGAAATATAAGCGATGGTTACATTCCCATGTATCAAGAACATCTTTGTCTCCTCCAGCTCCTAAGACGATCACATTAGCTGCAAGCAGGTATCGATGTGGAGCCATTCTATAGAATCAAGCTTTACAGAATCGTTAATCTCTTCAAGACCAGAGACCCTCTTCAAATTAAAAGCAATCAGAAAGGCTGTCTAAAACTTAGCTTTCTAGATTTTGAATGCATCAAACACATCTACTATTACGAAATATTGACATTAAAATTTTTTCACATACACAACAAATATATTGACTACAATAATAAAGAAATTTAAAATTAACATTAGAATTAACTAAAATATTGACTACAGAAACTTTTATACAAAACATTGATAAAAAAAATTACATTTCTTAGTAATTGTAATGGATTCAAAAATGTAATTAAAAAAAACTCTCCTAAAAATATTTCTATTTTTAAAGACATGATTAAAAATAGAATTAAACTTTTTTTAAACGAAATTAAAAATCCTACATCAATATTAAAAAAGTACAATTATTCTTTGCCAATACTATGTATCCATTGATATGATTTAAATTAATTATCTTTTTAAATAAAGAATATTTTAATGAAAAAATAATCTATTTAATAATATTAGGAAAATATGCAAGGATTGCATTTTTTTTTTTTAAAACAAACTTACATAAATGGCAAAACAAATACTCCGTATTAAACCAATCCAAGTAATTAAAAGAATGTATTAAATATCAGACTTTAATACATTTTATAAACCATAAAAAAATCAAGTCACAGATCAACAAAACAAATAAAGTTTTCATGAATTCCCGAGGCTGAATTAAAGAATTCTTTTCCAGAGACATTCCTCTTCAAGAGGATTGTTGTAACTCATGCACTGGCTATCTTTATATATAGAAGAGTGTGTGAAACCAAGGGAAGTACTTCATCCCAAGTGTCAGGAGGGATCCATATTATATTCTTCACGTTGCAGAACTAGATTTGACTTCTTGCTAAGTCTGTGAGGCTGAAAATGTTTCCATCTGGATCTGGAAGACTTCTATGTATAATGTTCTGAGTTCCAGCTTGAGACGAATAAGAGATTGTACACTTACTAGGAAGAACACATTTCCTCCTTCTAAGGCTTTAGTTTCCATTAGCACTAATTGTTCTCCACAAACATGTTTGCAACTTAACTGATTTTTTTAAGCATGCTGACTTGTCAAGATATCTGACTTCTAGGCGCCGATCACGATCCTGTAAAAACCGGGTACGAACCGTCGGACGGAGCATATTCTCCGTCCGACGCGTACCCGGTCGTAACAATATACAAACATGGAATTACGATTCGCACGGAAACACCATTTCCGTACGAATCGTACAAAACCCCGACCGACCAAAATAAACATACAAATGCGATCCGGGAAAGCGCCGACGTGACGTCGGGACGCACGCAGCCTGCCATTCACGAACCAGGAATTACGATTCGCACCGACGTCATCCCGCACGGACAATATTTTCCGGCTGCCAAAAACTGCCGGGAAATCAGGACGACGCGAACAAGGAGGACCTGTACGCGACGGACAGACATGGACCCGAACCTACGTGTCATCCCGGCCCTCATAGCAGTCGACCTCCTCTACAGGTTCCGCCGCAGACGCCGCAGAAGGTCAGAACAACTAAGGGAGGGGGAAAGGGGGGGGCAGGACCAGGGGCAGGCCACAAAACCACCACCAAAGTCACACAGCACACATGCCCTGGACATACCTGACCCCCAGGCCCTGGTCACTACGAGGGGGTGGGGGCGTGTCCAGCAAAGACAGCGTCCGCCACAACGGAAGTGCCTGACGACGCGAACCGGCAACACAACTATACAGGTACGTCCCGTACCCACGCCTTAAGAGCGTGGGTACGAGTCGTACCACGCCCACACCTACGTCACCCCAACAATGGCGGGACGGCTGTACCCACGTGGCAAAGGCCTGGGTATGGCCCGCACAAGCATTCCACAGCGTGGGCACGGGTACGTATGGACCGTACCCCCCACCCGCGTATGCATGGAGCGTACCCCCCACCCCAACCGTGTATGTACGACCCGTACCCTCACCCGCGTATGCATGGAGCGTACCCCAACCCCAACCGTGTATGTACGACCCGTACCCTCACCCGCGGACGTATGGAGCGTACCCCCACCCCAACAGTGTAAGTATGACCCGTACCCTCACCCGCGGACGTATGGAGCGTACCCCCCACCCCAACAGTGTAAGTACGACCCGTACCCCCACCCGCGTATGCATGGAGCGTACCCCAACCCCAACAGTGTAAGTATGACCCGTACCCCCACCTCGTATGCATGGAGCGTACCCCTACCCCAACAGTGTAAGTACAACCCGTACCCTCACCCGCGGACGTATGGAGCGTACCCCCCACCCCAACAGTGTAAGTACGACCCGTACCCCCACCCGCGTATGCATGGAGCGTACCCCAACCCCAACAGTGTAAGTACGACCCGTACCCCCACCTGGTATGCATGGAGCGTAACCCAACCCCAACAGTGTAAGTACGACCCGTACCCCCACCTCGTATGCATGGAGCGTACCCCAACAGTGTATGTACGTACCGTACCACCACCCCAACAGTGTAAGTACGACCCGTACCCCACCCGCGTACGTATGGAGCGTACTCCCACCCCAACAGTGTAAGTACGAACTGTACCCCCATGGAGCGAACCCACACACGTGTATGTTCTAAGCGTACATATTGTTAAATAGGAGGGGTGTGTGCCTATCACTCCCAGCAGTGCCCAGACAGAGGAGGGGTGTGTGCAGAGTCCTCCCAGCAGTGCCCAGAGACAGGAGGGGTGGGTGCCTATCACTCCCAGCAGTGCCCAGACACAGGAGGGGTGGGTGCAGAGTCCTCCCAGCAGTGCCCAGACACAGGAGGGGTGGGTGCAGAGTCCTCCCAGCAGTGCCCAGACACAGGAGGGGTGGGTGCAGAGTCCTCCCAGCAGTGCCCAGACACAGGAGGGGTGGGTGCAGAGTCCCCCCAGCAGTGCCCAGACGCAGGAGGGGTGGGTGCCTATCACTCCCAGCAGTGCCCAGACGCAGGAGGGGTGGGTGCCTATCACTCCCAGCAGTGCCCAGACAGAGGAGGGGTGTGTGCAGAGTCCTCCCAGCAGTGCCCAGAGACAGGAGGGGTGTGTGCAGAGTCCTCCCAGCAGTGCCCAGACACAGGAGGGGTGGGTGCAGAGTCCTCCCAGCAGTGCCCAGACACAGGAGGGGTGGGTGCAGAGTCCTCCCAGCAGTGCCCAGACACAGGAGGGGTGGGTGCAGAGTCCTCCCAGCAGTGCCCAGACACAGGAGGGGTGGATGCAGAGTCCTCCCAGCAGTGCCCAGACACAGGAGGGGTGGGTGCAGAGTCCCCCCAGCAGTGCCCAGACGCAGGAGGGGTGGGTGCCTATAACTCCCAGCAGTGCCCAGACGCAGGAGGGGTGGGTGCCTATCACTCCCAGCAGTGCCCAGACAGAGGAGGGGTGTGTGCAGAGTCCTCCCAGCAGTGCCCAGAGACAGGAGGGGTGTGTGCAGAGTCCTCCCAGCAGTGCCCAGACACAGGAGGGGTGGGTGCAGAGTCCTCCCAGCAGTGCCCAGACACAGGAGGGGTGGGTGTAGAGTCCCCCCAGCAGTGCCCAGACGCAGGAGGGGTGGGTGCCTATCACTCCCAGTAGTGCCCAGACGCAGGAGGGGTGGGTGCCTATCACTCCCAGCAGTGCCCAGACAGAGGAGGGGTGGGTGCAGAGTCCTCCCAGCAGTGCCCAGACACAGGAGGGGTGGGTGCAGAGTCCTCCCAGCAGTGCCCAGACACAGGAGGGGTGGGTGTAGAGTCCCCCCAGCAGTGCCCAGACGCAGGAGGGGTGGGTGCCTATCACTCCCAGCAGTGCCCAGACAGAGGAGGGGTGTGTGCAGAGTCCTCCCAGCAGTGCCCAGAGACAGGAGGGGTGTGTGCAGAGTCCTCCCAGCAGTGCCCAGACACAGGAGGGGTGGGTGCAGAGTCCTCCCAGCAGTGCCCAGACACAGGAGGGGTGGGTGTAGAGTCCCCCCAGCAGTGCCCAGACGCAGGAGGGGTGGGTGCCTATCACTCCCAGCAGTGCCCAGACACAGGAGGGGTGTTTGTAGAGTCCCCCCAGCAGTGCCCAGACGCAGGAGGGGTGGGTGCCTATCACTCCCAGCAGTGCCCAGACGCAGGAGGGGTGGGTGCCTATCACTCCCAGCAGTGCCCAGACAGAGGAGGGGTGGGTGCAGAGTCCTCCCAGCAGTGCCCAGACACAGGAGGGGTGGGTGCAGAGTCCTCCCAGCAGTGCCCAGACACAGGAGGGGTGGGTGCAGAGTCCTCCCAGCAGTGCCCAGACACAGGAGGGGTGTGTGCCTATCACTCCCAGCAGTGCCCAGACGCAGGAGGGGTGTGTGCCTAACACTCACAGCAGTGCCCATGTAACGCAAAGGGTGGAGTAGCCACAGATACCATGCCCACAAATTTCAGTCAGGTGCACAAAGACCCTGCAGTACATGTACCACATGTGTGCGAGGCTGGGAGTATACGCATGCTTAGCGCAGAAAAGAAAACATGTCCACATGAAGTCATGTCAATAGTCCACATACACAAGTACAATGACTACCAAGGATGCCACGAATGATGCAGGTGGAGACATTGCTCAGCATGCATGTGCAAAGTTGAAGGAGTCCGTCACACACCCAGCTAATGTACACACAGCTCAGCGCTAAATATTGGGAACACCCTGCAGGGAAGATGTCAGGGTACACAGAGCAAGGAATACACCTTTGGACAATTTCACCATGCAGCAACTGCTTACATGAACAGAGAAACCTAGCTAACACCGTGTGATGGCACACAGATCCCAGGGTCCCCCCTATGACCAGCACACTACTACATTTCCCACACACCCAACACATGAACACCACCCAAAACCATGTAGCAGCCCCACCAACAGCAATACCAGTAAAGCAGTAGTGTTCCAAGAGGAAAAAAATAAATTGCTTTATTCAGCATGAACCAAAAAAGTCTTGTTTGTAGGAAGTTCAATATTTACAAAGCCCATAGGGCAGTCCAGAAGTCACAGCTGGATGGGGGACACAGTGGGATGCGTGTCCCCTAGCTTGCCTGCACAGTTAGATTCCGTCGTCTTCACAGGGGTGAGGGCATCATGTGGGGGGGAAGAACCAGGCACCGCAGGGACAGGAGGGCAAAGGGTAGGCGTCGTGGGTGCAGGGATGGAGGACTCCACCACAGGGGGTGGGGCAGGGCCAAAGGCGGAGGCCAGGATCTCGCTGCACACCTTAGCAAGGTCCTCCAGGGAATCCCCTGCACCCGAAGGAACCACAGGCCCCAAGGAGGGGGGGGGTCAGAGGGATGGGTCGCAGCGCCACTGGGGGAGGGTGTAGACAGGGGGGGGAATCAACCACCCTGACCGGGGACTCCCTTGACCGCTTGCGGGGTGGTGTCACTGTGGGGCTCAGGGACAGAGCGGCCATGAAGGAGTCTTTGTGTGATATGTGGCCAGGAGAGCTGAGGGGAGGGGATTTGGAGGGAGTGGATTGGGTGGAATGCGGACTCCCACTCTGGCTGCGTGTCTTACGTTTGCCCCCCGACCCAGTGGGTGTGCCTACTTCACCCTGTGTGTGCGTGTCAGGAGGTGTGCGTATGACCTTCCCTGCTGGTGTGGTGCCTGTGTCTGTTGTGGTGTGTGCATGCGTACGTCTGGGTGTACGTGGGACAGGCATGGGAGTGGGAAGTGTGGATGGGGCAGGGGTAGGGGGTGGGACGTAGCGCTGCAGGAGACCCACTGCTGCAGTCAGTGTCGAGTCTATGGACCTCAGCAACTGCCGTTGGTTAGCCTGCGATGAAAAAATGCCCTCCAAGTATGCCTCCATGTTGTGCAGCACTTGGCTGTGGCCATGGAGGACATTAAGGATCGCAGCCTGACCAACCTGTAACTGCCGCTGGATGTCCACATACTCGGCATTGGTGGCAGCAGTGGAGACAGGGGCAGGGGGTGCGGTGCCTGGCAGGAAGGAGACATGTGGTGACCGTGGACGTTGGGAAGGGACACGAGCAAGTGGGAGGCGGCTGATGGCAATGGAGGGGGCGGGGTGCGATGTTGTGCCACTGTCAGCTGGTGGTGCAGCCTCCGCCCACTCGGAGAGATCATCCTCGGACCCGTCCGCTTCATATTCGGTGGTGCCAGTGGACAGGTCCTCGGCCTCACTCTCCTCCGCCTCTGTACCACTCAATGTGCCAGCCACGATGTCAACGCTGGCACTGGTGCTCGGTCCCTCCGCTCCGTCTGTGCTCATGTCTCCCTCCGTGTCCCCCGACGATGCTGTGGGCAAGGTGAAGAGACAGCAATTAATCACACACCTGTATACATATGTCACATGAGTCCAATCTACGTAGGTTACAGTGCATAGCCTGAAAAGTAAGATCAGTAACATCTACAAAACAAGGTACAGATGTAGGGCATGCAACACACAGTTGGTTGACCCACCATGCCAATGAAAATCCATGGAGAGCATGACACAATAGCAAATGACATGAAATGGAGTTTGACAGAGGAGCCAGGCCCTGGGGACAATCCAGCACTGCATCTGCACCACACAGCGTTGCCGACAATAGGGATGAGGAGGAACCAAATCCATGAGCTTGAGGCACATGCTGCATAGGTAATACTGAAAACATGCCCAACATGACTGGCTCACTGCACCTTGAGTGTATGTCCAGCCAAACATCATACACTGGCCAGAACTAGCAAGGAGATTTCAGGTTTTGACATGTAGGCTTGCCCCGCACCAACCACCCCCTACATGAGACAATCTGTTGAGACACAGGTGGCACGTACACCTCTTAGTTTGGGTGAAATACACAGGGGATGCATAAATGCAAGATTGGACGCCAAATACCCGAGGTGCGCCTGTCCAAATAATCATATACAAATGGCCAGCATCAGATGATTGTAACAAGACACACAGGCACTGGCCACTGTGACTATGAACAAGGAAAATCAGGTCAGGCTGTACAGTGGACACTTGTACTACATTTCACGTCAATATACATGGTGCCAGGGGACAATGGCACAGAGCACAACCTATGCTGTAGACACTGAGAGTGTCCACGTTTTGTGATGACACACATGACACCTCGGAAAATATGCCCCAGGGGACAGTAGTGGCAACACAACTCCATGGTCCTGAATGGGAATGACTGCAACACACGCCACCTCCCTGCACTATGCGTATCGCACACTCATGCACATCATGTCACAGGCCACAACATAGGACATGCGCACTGTAAGGCATGACACTTGTGAGACTAACTCCCATGTCTGGACTCAGCATCAGTGCCAACTGACATGGAACCCACATGTACTGAACTGGACAGGGCACAGGCAAGGTCCCAAAACCGGTTACACACCACCCCCACACATGATGCTACATGCATAGTTCACGGGGAGAAAGTGCCAGCCTAGATAACCTTGTGAAGGAGTGACTACACACAGACCAGGGAACACATTGCAAGGAGGGGAAGGGAGGCAGGAGAGCACAGCTATACAGTGGGTAACTGGATCTGAAAAGCACCTTTAAACCCTGGCAGTGTATCCATGCAACTGTGCACTTACAAATGCTGGTGAAACACAACAAGCACACATGTACCTACCCCCTTCCTGCTGCTGCATCTCCTGTAAGCGCCTCTCCAAGTCTGGAAAGACCACCGGCAGCACACGCTTGTGGATGTGGCTCAGTCGGCGGCGCCCGCGGTTCTTATGGCTCTCAGGTGAGTCCCCCAGCAGAACCCGTGCGATCCTCCGCGTCCAGCACCGGATATCCTGCCAGCGTTTCCTCACCTGGGACAGGCGCCGCTTCCGACCATCCGCACTCCTCACGGCGCTGACGGCGGTCAGCCATATCTGCTCCTTGGCAGAGGCGCCTACCTGTGAGGATGAACAAGTGACACTACATCAATACACCTGGCACATGTCACAGAGACACATATTAGAACACATTTGCTGTTTACAACAAGGCATAGTATGCATCCAACGCATTGCACCTTTGTCATAGGGACATGATCCTCTGGGGAAGGGCAAAAGCAGTACGTGCCATTGAAAGGACACAGGTGGAATGAGGGCAACTACGCAATCAATGATCCAGGCTCACACTGTGCATCACAAGCTACACCAGGATAATGTGCAGCACCTCTAAGCAGTCACATGCCACAGGCCACTGACGCTACCACAGCAGAGTACACAGACACACACAGGCACAGGACATTCACCTGCCATTGCCAAATGCAGCGACAAACCTCACTCTGCACATGTGCCACTAGACTGGGGGGGGCTCACAGGTGTGGGGCTGGCTCTGCACGTCAGACACACAGCACTGCTCCCTGCTCACATCACATGGCCAGGGTATATCCATCCCTCATGCAGCTGGGGTGCTACACTCCACATATGCACCCACCCACATGACAGGGGACTTACACACACACCCATGTCCAGGGTACGAACACATCATGTGGACACTCTCAGCACAGGTACACAGAACTAACACACATCTGTGGGTACAGTCACCTGTCACACTGGGCTGACCACATAATCACATGAGGACTGTAGAGGCAACATTCCCAGGAGGATAAGACAGGCAGAATGTGGCATGCACCATGCAGTGATTGTCACAGTAAACACGATGCAAGTGAGGATGGCAGACATGCACCACTGCATGCTCTGGCTGGGAGACATCAGGCATTCCCCCCCTACAGTACATAGCATGTGTGAGACACCTGGACACAATGCCAGAAGTCACAGTCACAAAAAAGGGACACAGTCTGTGCCAGTGGACTCTGCACTCACCTGATACCCTGAACGCCCATACAGCATGGGGTACTGTGGGAGGATCACATCCAGCAAAGCCATGTTCTCCTCCAGGGTGAAGGGCTGTGACCTCTCCACAGACCTTGACATGGTTCCAGGGAATCAGTAGCAGCAGCTGGGTCGTGGAATACAGAGATGTGCAGGCAAGTGCTCCCTCATGGGACCTGGCTGCCTTATATCTGCCTTGCTGGCCTGTTTCATGCACAGGAGTACAGAGTGATTGGTCACTCACATTTGCATCCTATGTTTCCTCCAATCCCTTCAAACCTAGCAAAGTCAGTGGGTTCTTATTGTGTTTTTTTCTTCAGCATGATGTCAACCCCACAAACACATTGCCACAAAGTAGATTCATTCCAACTGACTTCTGCTGTGCACCTTCCAGAACAAATTCAAACTTTAAACTTGGTCTCCATGACAACCAGCATGCATGTAGGCCTTAATACTTGTCCCTCATGTGTCCCCTATGTAATTTTGAGCTTCACACACAGGTATGGTGCGTTCCGGGGCCCTAGGGCACCCCAAATGCATAGCAACGGCCCGTACAGGCGTGTGTACGTTCACTATCACCATGGGTGTCCTCGCGTATGCGTACTCGTAGTGGTACGGCCCGTACACACGCCTGTACGTTCACTATCACCATGGGTGTCCTCGCGTATGCGTACTCGTAGTGGTACGGCCCGTACACACGCCTGTACGCTCACTATCACTACGAGTACGCATACGCGAGAACACCCATGGTGATAGTGAACGTACAGGCGTGTGTACGGGCCGTACCACTACGAGTACACATACGCGAGGACACCCATAGTGATAGTGAACGTACGCACGCGTGTACGGGCCGTACCACTACAAGTACGCATACGCGAGGACACCCATAGTGATAGTGAACGTACGCACGTGTGTACGGGCCGTACCACTACGAGTACGCATACGCGAGGACACCCATAGTGATAGTGAACGTACGCACGCGTGTACGGGCCGTACCACTATGGGTGTTCTCGCGTATACGTACTCATGGTGGTACGGACCGTACACACGCCTGTACGCTCACCATCACTATGGGTGTCCTCGCGTATGCGTACTCGTAGTGGTACAGCCCGTACACACGCCTGTACGTTCACTATCACTATGGGTGTCCTCGCGTATGCGTACTTGTAGTGGTACGGCCCGTACACGCGTGCGTACGTTCACTATCACTATGGGTGTCCTCGCGTATGTGTACTCGTAGTGGTACGGCCCGTACACACGCCTGTACGTTCACTATCACCATGGGTGTTCTCGCGTATGCGTACTCGTAGTGATAGTGAGCGTACAGGCGTGTGTACGGGCCATACCACTACGAGTACGCATACGCGCGGACACCCATAGTGATAGTGAACGTACAGGCGTGTGTACGGGCCGTACCACTACGAGTACGCATACGCGAGGACACCCATAGTGATAGTGAATGTACGCACTCGTGTACGGGCCGTACCACTATGGGTGTTCTTGCGTATGCGTACTCATAGTGGTACGGACCGTACACATGCCTGTACGCTCACCATCACTATGGGTACACATACGGCAGCACTCCCATAGTGATACGGGAACGTACACAGGCCCTCTTAGCAGAAGTATGGTGGTTTTCACACATCACAGTGGTGACAGGCAGCACACAGGAAGGAATAGGGCTGACATACTTGTCCATGGATGGACATCAAGGCATTGTCTGGGCAGTACTACATGTGTGGGGCACAGGTGTGAAAGGCTGTGATGTGGCACATTACTCCTGAGTGGAGAAGGCACCAGATGTATGATGAGATGTGTACACATGCAATGTGTGACGGTGCAATGTGTGCCAGGCATGCCCTTGACTCCTTTGACATGTGTGCATGTCGTACTGCACACTTGGGATGAGCGTCACTGGCATGGCACGGACACCAACACACGGAAGTGTCCCCTGAGGCCCGGTACAGGGGTTACCACACCTGACATGTCACTACCCACGGTGCACGATGTGACTATGTCATGTATGTGTGGGGGGTTCCCATTAGGTTGATGTTGGAGCTCCCTCAAAAGCTGCAGCCGTTGCAGCAACCAACATGTGTCTGTGTGTAGATTGACATTGCACACTGTTCCGCACACCATGCCACATGTGGTATCGGATGTGAGGTGCGTATGTATGCATGGGACACGGAGTAGCGTAACAAGGACATGTCTGCATCCTCTCTATGAATGTGTGGTGAGTCATGACATGTACACCTTAATAGCAAGGTGTGTGGGCTGGCCTAGTGTAATGTCATGTGACCTGTGGCTCTAGTGTGCCGCTACCAGTCTCTGCATTCGACATCCTACTTCTGCTGATGGGTGGATGTATGTCACTCCTGTGTTGCGTCTGGCTGTTCACTTGCACTGGGACACAGCTAATCCCATGCCATGGCATGTGGAGGTTCACAATCTCCGTGTGTAGCTGGGTCTTGGTAGGAGTGTCACCTGGCCAGCCATACGTGTCCAGGGCATGTGGCACATACCTGACTCCGTATGTAGCATATGTGTATAGACAGATTAACAGTGCTCAGTACAAATAAATTGTTGTTGTGGTGCACTCACTCTTCCTTGTCACTTCCAAATTACTGCAGAGCGCCGCCTCTTCCCCGACCAATTCCGGACTTGGCTGCCATGCGGGAGAATGACTGTATCCGGTGCTACCGCTTCCCCCAACGGTTGATTCTGGAGTTGACGGCGAGACTGGCACCACACCTGCAACCGCTGCACAGGTATCCTACGGCACTGACACCCAAGCTGAAGGTAATGGCAGCCCTACATTTTCTAGCCACGGGTACCTTTCAAAATACCATAGCTCATGTTGGTGGCATGTCCCAGAGCATTTTCTGCCGTGTGCTGCATGATTTCTTAGAGGCCATGTTGATTCACCTGGATGACTTCATCCATTTTCCTACCCCTGAAATGTTGACTGGGGTCAAGCGTGGATTCTATGCCCTGGGAGGGATGCCCCATGTCATTGAGTCCATAGATGGGACACATGTGGCTTTGGTACCACCACAGGCACAGGAGGTAGCGTACCGGAATCGCAAGCACTACCACTCCATCAATGCCCTTGTGGTGTGTCTGTCCAACATGGTGATTTCACATGTCTGTGCTCGTTTTCCAGGATCAGCACACGATGCCTACATCATGAGGCGTAGCAGGGTGCCTGAAATGATGACGCAGCTGCGCAACGAACGAGCATGTGTTGTTGGTGGGTACACTCTGTCTGTCCTGTATTTTGCGTAGACTTCCAGCACGACCGCTTCTCCTGTCCTACTTATGTCCATGTGCTTTCCATGTAGGGGACGCTGGCTATCCCAACATGCCATGGCTGATCACACCTCTCCGCAACCCCATCACGCCGGCACAGCTCCGCTACAACACCGCCCATGGCCGGACAAGGCGAGTGATAGAGAGGACGTTTGGCCTCCTGAAGAGCCGATTCCGATGCCTCCACAAGACCGGCGGCGCCCTCCCATATGCCCCGGCGAAGGTCTGCAAAATCTTCATGGTCTGCTGCATGCTGCACAACATGGCAGTTGAGAAAGCTGTGCCACTCATCCTGGATCAAGATGACCAGGACCATCCACCCGTGGAGGACGAAGGGCTTGGCAATGGGGCTAGTGATGTGGAGGATGTGGAGCCGCAAGAGGACATCCGGACTCGGCTCATACGCGACTTCTTTGCTTAGTGGTGAGTACCAGTGTCTGAGTGTGCACGCATTGGTCCCCGTGTGGCATGTGTTGCGATGTGTGTCTACACCTGCATGTATGGCACGTGAGTCAGAGGTGTGTGTGGATATGTCACTGGAGTGATGGTGCCAGTGATGGATGTATTTCCCCAGTCATAATTGTGACCTAGCATGTTGTCATCCATACATGTGTCGAGTACATGCACATGCAAGTGGCTGTGCTTTTTGTGGCTGACTTCTTGTGTGTCTCTCTTCCCCAGGTACTTGCGCATGCCGTCTGCTGGTTGCATTGTTGTGGCACTGCTATTCCTCATGGACACGTCATCGTGTGCTGACTCAGCCTTACAGGCACGGACACGTTTGGAAGTCTCCTTAGGGTAAGGGATGCATCAGGGGTGTATTGGGTGTGGCAGTTGTTCACGATGTATGCACACTGCCCCTGTCGATGTTTGGTTCCTCTGCGGACATGTTGCATCACCATGGTACACATTACATGCAGCTGGGTACACCTGAATAGATGGTCAGACTTGTTGACAGTCATCAGTGATGGGATTGTGGAATGTGATGATGGCATCAATGTGTGTAACACTGCCCTCGGACACATACGGTTTGCATTGGCTTGACATGCTGTGGGACTTCCACATCAGCGGATCAATGGTGTATGGCAGGCTCTCCGTGAGCAGCAGGGGGTGTTTAGCTGTTAGCCGACACTTGTGTGCCAGTTCCATGGCTATCACGAATTTGTGCTCAGAAGGGGGGTGCCAGTGTTGGACCCACATGTTACTCCACATGAACTGTTCATGTGTACTTCGAGTTGCCTCTGCAATCCCGAATACATGACTAATAAAGGTGTCCCTATGCCTCCAAGATGCCTCTTCTCAGTCAATGCTGGTGTGTTGCCACGGTGCATCCGGCATGTCTGGCATGGTTTTCCGTGATAGTGGCTATGTGTCTATGTGTAGAGTAGCAAGATGCAAGCTGTTTGTGTGGGATTAGACTGTGTATTGTGCATGATGTCCATGACTGTGTGGGTATTGTGACATGTGCCATCCCCATGCATCCAACGTTGGCCAGGCCACCATTCTCTGCATCCACCTGACTCAAGCTTGCCGGATATGGTTCTGCCACCTGTCTACACATACCTGGGTGCCCCCCAGGACACTCGATATGATCCCTGACCTCTGCGCATGACTGTTGCTGTACTCAATATGTCTGTCGGCACGGTTGTGCGGCCACCCCCTCAGCTGGTTGGGCCCATCACGGGTGTGTATGGTGCTCCATGTCTGTCTTGCCTAATACACTGTGACCCGTGTGTCCTGTGCCAGACTCAGGCACCAGGGTGTGGATGGTTGAAGTCAAAAGAGAACTCAGGCATGTTTAGACTTTACAAGACACATGTAAGGTAATAATGCAACCAGCAGGCATCTTCTCTTCATGGTGTGACTTTTTATTTTAGTGGGTGGGGGGTTTGACATGAGGGGCATTCCGGGTGTGTGGAATCCAAAGTTCACTAGGGGAGTTGGTGTCCTTGCCATTAGAAATCCTCAGAGTCCATGCCACAGTCTTTGTCAACATTGGTCAGACAGTGACCAGCAAGGCCATGTGGCAGAGAATGTCTTTTGATGCTGTGCTGCTGTTGCTCCAGTGGGCCAGGTGCCAGGCCAGGTGTCCTGGGAGATGGTGCTGTAGCGCCGACCCTCACGGTCTTTTCCGTGGACGACCCGCCCTCCTGCGGGGACCCTCAGAAGCAGGCCGTGACGATGTTTGGGATGCTCCATCGGATGTTTCCTCCTCCTCCTCCTGATCCCTCCCTGTGGGTGGTGATGTTCTACGCCTTCTGGCACAGGGAGGGTTGCCCATGTTGTCGGCCATCCGACGGAGTGTACTGTGAATTCCCGTGAACACCGTCACGAGCTCAGCCTGTCTGTCCTCCATCCTCCGTTGGTGTTGCAGTAGACAGGCATGTTGCTCCGCATGTTGCTGGGCCTGCTGGGTCTTGATCCCCTCGAGGATGGACACAACCTGGGCCATGCCTGTGGTGTCCTGCCGGTATGTGTCCAGGATGTTTCGGACATGGGAAAATACCGGTTCCCCAGCCAACTGGTCAGGCTGGCGCCTCTGCCGTCCTCCACTCCCACCACCCCTGCCCACTTGCACCTGGCCTGCCCTTGTGGGCACATCGGGTCTCCGGGACCCCTGAGGGGTGGCATTGGCGTTGTCGCCTGCCTCCTCCTGGGTGCCCGGGACACCGTGTCCCTCCTGGCCAGCCTGGCTGCTTTGTGGTGGTGGGGCAGGGATCCTGGGTGTCTCCTGGGATGTGGCAGGAGTGGGGGTGGTGGTTGGCCCCGTTGTACCTGACGCAGGTGCTGCAGGTCGTTGGACACCAGAGGGGCCAGGTTGGTCGGGGTCGGGTTCGTCCACAGAGTGGTGAGAGTCGTCGCTGCCGGTGGCTCCTTCATCCCGCCGACCCGGGTCCTGTGAGTCTTCCCCCCCAGTGTTGGGGGGTGATCCACGACGTTGACCTGTGTGTGAGAGAGACAATGTTAATTTTGTTCCATGCAACATCCATGTTTCATTAGTTTCAAAGTTGGCACATTTCCTCTGGGAATTTGGATATGTCTTGCATTCCACTCACAGTGCACTTGTGCATGGGTATGTCCCTTGGGCACAGCTTTGGCGACTTTACCTATGTGTGGCACAGTCTTACTTGCTGCGTCAAGTGTGACTGCAGTCAGCAGTGGAGTGGGCAGGTGTGGCAAGCCGTGCATTGGCGCCTTCCGTGTGGCACTGTACGTGGGCACATGCAGTTGTTCCACACACTTATATGATGCAGGTAGCTGTCGTTGTGCTCGTGCACAGGTTGTGACATGGCCCTGTGTTTTGCCATGGAGGAGAGGGGGGGTGCTGGCACTGGCCACCCTTGTCTACATGCACGCAGTCCACCTGCTGACTAGCACACATTCCCACACACCACAAGGCTGATTTGCTCTCCCTGTGTCTCCCTCCCTCTCTGTCCCCCTCTCCCTCCCTCTGTGTGTCAGCCTCCTCCCTCTGTCAGTCTTCCTGTGTCTGCCTCCCTCTCTGTCCCCCTCTCCCTCCCTCTGTGTGTCGGCCTCCTCCCTCTGTCCGTCTCCCTGTGTCTCCCTCCCTCTCTGTCCCCCTCTCCCTCCCTCTGTGTGTCAGCCTCCTCCCTCTGTCCGTCTTCCTGTGTCTCCCTCCCTCTCTGTCCCCCTCTCCCTCCCTCTGTGTGTCAGCCTCCTCCCTCTGTCCGTCTTCCTGTGTCTCCCTCCCTCTCTGTCCCCCTCTCCCTCCCTCTGTGTGTCAGCCTCCTCCCCCTGTCCGTCTTCATGTGTCTCCCTCCCTCTCTGTCCCCCTCTCCCACCCTCTGTGTGTCAGCCTCCTCCCTCTGTCCGTCTCCCTGTGTCTCCCTCCCTCTCTGTCCCCCTCTCCCTCCCTCTGTGTGTCACCCTCTGTCACCTCAGCCCAGCTTACTGTGCACACACTGTTAGCAGATCTTTGAATGGGCCTTGGATTGTTGATGTGAGTTTGTTTCTGATCTCCAGGCACCCATTGGGTGTTGTGTCTGCACTGCTGCTGTGGTGGTGTGTGCTGCCACTCTTTCACAGTGTTGGCTGTTCATTAGCTGCTGTCATGTGCAAGAACGTGCCGTCACCCCCATGTCTTAATGCAAGGCGTCCGCCATTTGCTGGCAAGTCTTTCCTGTGTGGGGACACACTGTTTGACTGGCTGTGACCTAGGCCATATGGGCAGAGGGCATTGTTGTCTGCTTCTGAGTTGCACTATGTGATTTTTTGGGCCCACCCTCCCGCCATCCGGCTTACCGTGTTGTTAGAACTGGCGATTTCTGGTTGGCTAGGGCTTGCGCCAAAGCCAGGCAGAAACCACCACTCTAGTCAGGGCAAGGAAGTTACACGCCAAAGATAACCCCTGCTCACCCCCTTGGTAGCTTGGCACGAGCAGCCAGGCTTATCTCTGAGGCGATGTGTAAAGCGTTTGCGCGCGCACCCAGCAACAACACCCAAGGCCCACCACAAAGGAAACTCCACACAAGGTATTCTATAAAAATAGCCTTTGTATTATACACAACACATTAGATAAAAACACACACTTTACAATGTGCCAACAGGCACGGGCAGAATTTACAAGGGATTATATGTACAGGGGACAGGGCCACATGGACCACTGTCAGGAATTAGCACTTTTTAGAAATAACACTTAGAACATAGGAATAAAAGTGTAGTACAAAATAACATATATAGCACACAACCAGTACTTACTGGTATCAGGAAAGTACCACCTACGCAACCCTAACCACCTTAGGAGAGTGTCACGCAGGGAACTAGAACCTCACTAGCACCACCTGTACTAGGAGAAAACAAACAACCACCTAAGTATCACAGTACCTGTAGGGGTAATAGAACATTACACATGAGGCATCACATTCAGAGGTGTAGGGAAGGAAAACACATGATGCATAAAAACACATTCAGAGGTGTAAAGCAATGGCACATGACGCATAAAAACACATTCAGAGGTGCAGGTAGGAACAACAGCGCAAGAACTCACATACGGCACCACCTGTGGCAGTCCCTAGGCCAACTGGCCTTGTCCAGGCTAGGACGCTCTGTCCCAGCCAAGCTGCGCAAGCAAAAAGCGAAAAAGGTTCCCAACCTAAACGTTGCAGCTGCCCACTAAGTGCTGGGCAGCTGGGAAAAGGGAGCGTGGGCACCACTGTGCCCTTTGAACACAAATCACCGTCACGTGGGGCCCCTCTGGGCTCTAAGAAAACCCTTGTGGCCCCCTGAGCCTCGCAGGCTCTGATCAATAAATGCCCCCTGAGCCTCGCAGGCTCCGATCAATACTGCGCCCCTTCGTTGGAGCCTCGGGGCTCTGATCACCAGACAATGCGCCTCGTTGGAGCCTCACAGGGCTCGTGGACACTGCCACCATGTTGGAGCCACACGGGGCTCTATGGAAACTGCCCCCGCACCCCCAGCACATGCGCGGAGTCCCCCAGCCCTTCTGCACTCACCGGGCTGCTCTCCGGGGACTCCCGCGTCGTCTCTCCTCTCGGCGGCGATGGACTCCGGAGCTTCTCTGCAACGCGGAGGGGCAGGCACCAACAATGTGCCTCGCACCCCCTCCGCCCCAGCTCCGGCCGCACTCTGCCTCTCGGTCCAGCGCGGGGTGGGCTCCTGCCTGGATCTTCCTTCTCCCGGGCACTTTTTTCTTGGGCAGAGTGCCCCGGGCGCAGGGTAGGCTCCTGCCTGCTCCGGGGCTCCGACCAGCCGCGACGCTTTGGTAGGAGGCGGGGTAGGCTCCCGCCCTCCTATTCTAGTTCCGGTTGTCCCGGAGGCCCGCCCTCGGCCCGCCTGACTTCCGGCCCGGGCTGCAGCGGTGATTTCTTCGGCAATACAAGGGGTGTGCTCCCTCGCAAACGAGCACAACGGCGGGGTGGGCACCCGCCGGACTTGGCAGACACCGGCAGAATCGCGGGGTGGGCACCCGCTATCAGAATCAGAGCGCTCACAGCGCTATAAAGTCAAACAGCGCTCCCAGCGCTATAAACAACAAGAGTCCTGCAATAAAGTCTTCCAAGAGCAGGGGGCAAAGGCTGGGCCCAGAGCCAGCTCACAGGGCCCTCCAGCAGGGAGGCAGTCCCCAGTGGCGGTCTCTCCTGGTGCCCAGCAGCAGCAGGCCCCCCCTCAAGTTGATCCTGCAAGAGAACAAATTGTAAGGGGACACAGCCCCTTTTTATACAGTAAAAGTCCTTGTCTGAAGGTGCAGGGAAGGGGCGAACCAGTTACAACAGGTTCCTGAGCACTTTGTTTTGCTCAGCCCCTCTCCCTATTCACTGGCAGGGCTAGTGTCATTAGACGCACCACAGGGGCCGGAGCCAGCATTGTGTGGGGAAAGCCCTGTCCTATTCAGGACCCAGGTGTACTCCTCCCCAGCCAACAGTATGCTAAACTCCCATTCACCACTGGGTGACTCCTCCTGACTCTGGGGAATCCCTAGCCCGTCACATGACCTCCACCAGCCAATCGCCAGACAAGCCACACATTTCATACTGCACACTGAAGTGCCCACTTCTAGAAGTGGCACTTCCACACTAGGTACATGCACGCCGCACACATCATCGCGCAGCATTCAATCATATGAGTCCGCACATACCAAACTCGGGCCTGCACACCCCATGCATCAGGAACTACCAGGACACATACATTCCCCCATGCATTCCTATGGGAGGGCAGGCCAACCTCACAACACGCACGCACTTTACCCTGGGACACAGCGGTAAAGTGCGCAGAAACCAAAAAGCACTACACCAAGTCACCAATAAAAAGCAAAAAGTACCGGGGGGGGTGAACCTGCCAGAAGGGCCAAGTCCAACACGTGTCATGTGTTGGTGTCTTTTGTGGCATGTGACTTGACATTGTCCAGCTGGGTGCATGGGGCATGGTGGCGCCAGTGGCATGTGCGTGTTCATGGAGTGTGGTTGAGTCATGCGATAGCTCGGGGTGGTTGCGTGCCTGTTTGTGAGTTTGGTTGTGGATGACGTTCCCCCCATGTGAGGTGCGTTGTTTGTGTACTCACCCGGGTCTCGGAGTCCTCCTAATCCGTCCACTGCCTCCACAGGCAGTATGGCCATCACCCTCTCCTCCCAGGGATGGTAGTGTACGGGTCTGCGGGACGGCCCTCCTCCAGTGACGTTGGCCTGGTTGTGTTCATCCGTCATCTTGGCTCGGACCCTCCTCCGCAGATCGTACCACCTGGCTTGGCATTCCTGCTTGTTCCTTCTGGTGTCCGCAACAGCATTCACAGCATCGATGATGGTCTGCCACATGGCTGTTTTTGCTAAAGGGCTGGTCTGTCTGACCAATGTTCCAAAGAGGTGTGGCTCGACTCTGAGGATTTCATCGACAAGGACCTCCAACTCTCGGCTAGTGAACTTTGGATTCTTGTTAGTGGGCATGGTGAGGGGTGTGGGTGTGGATGGTGGGGGGGTGTGTGTGGATGGTTGTGGGTGTGTGGGTGTGGTTGTGCAGGTGTGTGTGTGAATGTGATGAGGGGGTGTTTGTGAAGGTGTGTGTGTGAAGGTGTGCAAGTGTAAGGTGTGGTAAAGCTTCTAGTATGGTGCTGTAGGTTGTCTGTGGGGTCTGGCAGCAGTGAGTCTGTTGCAAAGGCTCATGGTTTGTGTGTGTGGGCCCTTTTTATTGGTCCATTGGTGGGTGTGGCTGTGTTTGAACTTTGGGTGGGTGTGTTATAAGGAGTGGTGGTGTTTTGGGCCTCTGTTGCAGGTCAGTGAATGTGTTGTTTTAGTGGTTGTTGGACATGTTTTGTGGCTTTGTGCCATTCGAATGGTGTATTCTTGTGTCGTTTTGGTTTGTCCTGGTTGTGTACGTGCGTTTTTAGCGTGTGTACGGTGTGTACATGGCCCATTTTGTTGTACAATGCTGTCCTTGTGTGTGGCTTGGTACAACTCGTACATGCGGTTGTGATGTTGGGGCCTGGGGTGCGCTCCGTACTTAGAATGTTGTGGTAGGGGTACGCTCCATGCATACGCGGGTGGGGGTACGACTCTAACGTACACGGGTGTAGATACACGGGGGTACGACACGAACGTAGAGGGGGGTAGGACACATACACTGGTGTACATACACGGGGGGTATGACACGTACACGGGTGTACATACACGGGGGGTACGACACGTACACGGGTGTACATACATGGGGGGTACGACACGTACAGGGGTGTACATACACAGGGGGTACGACACGTACACGGGTGTACATACACGGGGTAGGACACGTACACGGGTGTACATACACGGGGGGGTACGACACGTACACGGGTGTACATACACGGGGTGGGTACGAGGTGTACATACACGGGGGGTACGACACATACACAGGTGTACATACACGGGGGGTACTACACGTACACGGGTGTACATACACGGGGGGTGTACGACACGTACATGGGTGTACATACACAGGGGGGTACGACACGTACACAGGTGTACATACACGGGGGTACGGCACATACAGGGGTGTACATACACGGGGGTACGACACGTACACGGGTGTACATACACGGGGGTACGACACGTACAGGGGTGTACATACACGGGGGGTACGACACGTACACGGGTGTACATACACAGGGGGTACTACACGTACACGGGTGTACATACACGGGGGGTACGACACGTACACTGGTGTACATACACGGGGGGTACGACACGTACACGGGTGTACATACACGGGGGTAGGACACGTACACGGGTGTACATACAGGGGGGGGTGTACATACACGGGGGTACGACTCAAACGTACGGGGGCTGGGGGGAGTGTTGGGCGCGTATGCGGGCACATGTCTCCATGGTTGCTATGGGAGTTCGGTGCGGACGGTGTTTTTCCCATGCGGTTGTAACATCGGACGCACGGGATGGATCGTGATTCCGCGGTCAGACTTCACATTTCACATTTGTACGGTAAATCGTCCGTGGACGTGTCGGACACTTTTTCCGACCCGAGGACGTGTGGGGAATACTTCCCAATGCGATTCGTATGGACTTTTTGCCATGCGAATCGTAATTGGCAGTTTGTACGGCACTTGTACGATTCGTACGGTAAAAAGACCGGATACGAGTCGTACGGGCTTTTTTTTTAACGGATCGTAATCGGCACCCTAACCTTGGAATTGAGATGAGGTTTAGGTCCCATAATTCTCTAAAAATCCAAGACTTGATCTTCACATGAAAACTGGACCAGAAGCCCTGGAAATGTTCAGATGGAAAACTCTATAAATGATCTAATGGATGAAATATCAACTTTTTACTTAGAAGGTCCAAATGCTGCTCCACTTCCTCTCTGCTCAAATTACCTCCAAGTACCTCCCTCTCTTGAATTCAGAACAAATGAGGCTTCCTTGCCTCCACTAGACACTAATGAAAAGCCATGCTTCCAAATAGAAACTCCTCCTCTCCAACAGCTCCTTCTCTACCTGTTGTCTGCACTAGTCGAGCCAGGGGGGCTTTTGATTTTGCCCAGTTGAGGCATTAAGGAGTCCAGCAGAAGAAGGATTCTTTTTACAGAACTCGGGCTGCTTTGTATCTGTCTTGTCAATGGTGAAGCTTTGAAGTATGGATGGGACTGAGAACGTGGAGTCCAGCTGCCCTAAGAGGCTGGGGCTGCACTTTCAGACCATGGGTTGCAGGCAGAGCAGCTGGTTCTAGGTAACTGACCTTTGTTACACACATATATATATATTATTTTGTGGGCATAGTTTACCTATTTTCTTATTTTTGGTAGCTACTTACCTTTACCAGATTGGTGTTACCTACCCAGTCTTTTTTTGATTGGTGCAGGTTCAGTACTTTTGACATGGTAGTTAGGTCAACTCTGTGTCTGAGGGCTTTTTGTTTTGAGGTATTAAGGAGGGCTAGAGGTTCTTCTCCATCTTCCTCGGAGGAGGAAGGAAATATTTGTGCAAGGCATCCTAGAGTGGAGGAAGAAAGGAAACCTCCCCAGGATCTTCTGCCTCTCATGACAAAGGATGAGATTCAGCCCATGGTTGAGGCATCTGTCCCGACAGCTAAGTGGTCACAAGAAAAACAGGATTTGAAGGGTTCAAAGGCACCAGTTGCGTGAATGAGAATGATTCTTCAGCTTCTGACTTAGATGTTCCTTCAACGTTATCTGGAAAATACGTGAGGAGGGAGGAGATGTGCGATATCCTCTCATGTCAGAGATAATATGGGGTTTCCTCAATACGAGTAAGGTAACGGGGTTCCATTTCCCCAATATGTAAAACCTTTGGCCTTGTCTATGTCTTTTCTTAGGCCGATCAGAGACATGGTGTTTCTTCAGAAATTCTATTTGTTAGAAGGGGGGATGTTTACCCCATGCTTTAAAGGTTGATGAAATTC
The DNA here is from genome assembly GCF_964204655.1 of Triturus cristatus. NCBI lineage: Eukaryota > Metazoa > Chordata > Amphibia > Caudata > Salamandridae > Triturus > Triturus cristatus. The sequence continues at coordinate 156,382,356 of NC_140580.1, forward strand.
TTGCCACTGTAATTGGGTGGAAGTCCAATAATCCTGAGGAACATGTGGCTTTGAAAGCAAGTGTGTATACAGCTTATTGTCCCCAGTCTTTGGTACAAGATGTTGATAAATTGGCAGTTGCCATGAATGTTCTGATCTATTGGCTTCAGAGGAACAAGTCAGGTTACTTGCTGATATTTCTTTAGATATTATTAGAGCCATATCTACGTCTTCTGGTGATGTGAACACAGCAGCGGCGGCTGGCACAGGTAAACGCGCGGTGCGGTTTGGGAGTGGGGAGTCAGCAGACGACGGAATAGGTTTAATTAAATAAATAATAACACCTATTCCCTTGTCTGTCGGCTTTCCCCCAGCCACGCCCTGCCCTGCCCAACCACACTTACCAGTGCCTGCTGCCGCTGGATCACAGCCAGGAGAAATATTTGGACGAGAAAGTGGAAAGTAGATCTGGCAGAAAAAGCAACTCTGCTGAAAATCCCTTTTGAAGGACAAACATTGTTTGGTGATCAATTGGATAATGTGATCACAAAGGCGTCTAAGGATCATAAGCATGCCTTCCCTTATAAAGGGAAATCCAATAACAAAATGTTTTGGGAGAGGTAATCAACGTCATCTTTGAAGTGTGAATCAACTGCCTCATCTTTCAGGAAAAGGAGGATTCAGCCAAGATCTTTCTCCCCAAAAAAGGATATTGTCAAGCCAAAAGGCCACACTAAGAAGAGATCCTGACTATTCAGGTTATTTGATTTACTTCATGTTGGGGGACAAATTCAGCACTTTTGTCGAGTTTGGAGGAACAATGTCACAGATCAATGGGCATTGAACATTGTGGACAGAAGCTACACAATCTGTTTTTTGGAATGACTACCAGAAACAGGAGTTATTCAGACTAATTTACCAAGGAGTGGTCCAACACAGTTGGCGCTACTAGGGGGAGTCAACCCTTTGCTCAGAAAGCAGGTAACATCCAGAGTGCTAGTAGCAGAGTTGGGAAAGGGTGTTTACTCTTTCTGGTGGAGAAGGCATCGGGGGCATACCGTCCTATTTTAGACCTCAAGTGTGTGAACACATGGATCATGTCAACCAATGTAACTTGATGATATATATGTTCATGATCAAATTACATGGAAAATGAGCTAAGAATAATCAATCTATAATTATTGATATATATATTTACCTTTGCAAATTGTGACAGTTGACACGGTAACTTTGCAGTCCATCATACCTATAATTCGACCAGGAGATTGTTTGGCATCAATAGATCTTCAAGATGCCTATCTGCATGTTCCCATCAGGGCTTCTTCTCAAAGATTTCCACTTTTCACTGGGGAAGACAACCATTCTTAATTCTGCATCCTTCCCTTTGGGTTAAAATCCTCACTAAGGGTTTTTATGACGGTGTTGGCACCTCTGGTGGCAAAGCTTCATGTCTAGGGAATTTTTGTCTCTCATTATCTCGACGATTGGCTCCTGCAGTCTTCAAGAAGGGACATGCTGGTTTTTCACATCAACAGGGTTTTGGCTGTTCTTCAGGAGCACAGGCTCCTTATCAATTGAGAAAAATCCTCTCTAGCTCCTACGCAAGATCTAATTTTCATAGACGCTCAATTTCAGACACAGCTGGGATTATTTTCACTTTCTGAAAAAAGATTTGTCAAGCTTCATAGTCATATACTACAGCTTCTGAAACACAGACGATCAAAGATTGCAGGTCCAAGATGCTTAGCCTCAATTATATTGCTCGTCCCTTGGGCAAAGTTTCACTTGTACAAGTTCATGAGGTGACTTCCGAACAACTAGTCTCCAAGTTCACAAGATCTGTCTCTCAATAGACACAACAAATGAGGGAAGACATCGAATTGTGAGTGTGGTGGGATCATCTTTTGAAAGGAATTGCGTTGCCCCCCCCCCCGTCCCAGTGGTAATTACTACAGATGGCAGCATGCTGTGTTGAGGGCCTGGCTGGGGAGTCAATAAAGTCATCGCTTTTGGTCTCAAAGAGAGGCTCAGAACTCATCCAACTGGAGAGAACAAAGCAGTGATACATTCCACCCAGTCGGGCACTGGTACTGGGTTCAGCACAGAACTAGCCCTTCTTTGAGTCACCGGATTTATCAGAGACAACCTCAACATAGGGCAAAAGGTGGTGGTCATCTTATTAGATCTCTCTGCCACCTTAGACACTGTATTGCACAAGATCCTGCTACGTAGGTTGGAACAGGCTGGAATCAAAGATCGCGCCCTGAAATGGCCTGCTCCTATCTAGCTGATAGACAACAGGCGGTCTTCCAGTCCCACTTTACCTCCCTGTCTAGGACCATAGACTGTGGCATTCCCCAGGGCTTGTCACTAAGCCCAATTCATTTTAACATCCATATCGCCCCTTTAGCTTCAGTTGCGCAAAGTTAGGGCATGAACATTGTCTCCTATGTGGATGATACTCAACTAATGCTCTCTTTCCATCAGCTCAATGACACTGTAATTGGAGACTTCCAAGGCTGTCTTGTGCCTATTGCTCAATGGATGCATAGCAGGTGCTTGCAGCTCAACTCTGACAAAACAGATTTTTTTATTTTTGGGTCATCCTCCCCACTTGACACACAGCGGCTCTGGCCTTCTGGCTTAGGGCTTGCTCCCCCCCCTCCACAGCTGTCAGGAATCTGGGGTTCATAATGGACATTGATCTTTCTTCAAACCCAATAGCAAGGCTACTGCAGCTGCTTGCGTTCGTCTCTTAAAATCCTTGAAAAAGCTCCTAAAATATCTGCCCCATGACACTCACAAGGGGATTGTATATGCCCTTATCATCTCCAGGTGGATTATGCCAATATACTCTATCTAGGTGCCCCCAGAACCTGCTGCCTCATCTGCAGCTTCTTCAAAATGCTGCAGCCAGGCTCATACAGAATATACCCAAGCCCCATTCCATCAGATGAGCCCTCAAAGACCCACACTGGCTACCAATCAATTCTAGGATCACATTCAAGACACCCTGATCACTCACAGATCACTCCACTAGACGGGTCATCCAAGACAAGCTTAAACACTACCCTCCCTTAAGGGCACTTTGCTGCTCAAATCACGAACATTTGTGCATCCCCGATTCTGGAAAGCCAGATATGAAGGCGATTTCTTTCTTTGTTCTGACTCCCAGTCTCTGGAGCACTCTCCCACCCCTCCTTCAGACCATATCCAGCAAAAGCCTGTTCAAAGCACCATTAAAAACAGCGTTGTTTGGTGAGCTGTAACCCTCTAATGATTTTGCACATTGAACAACATCACCCATGAGATTTTCAGTTGAGCTCAGGGCTCATTGATCACTCTCTTTCGGAGATTCTTTCCCAGGGGGTGTCCAGTGTGAAGGTGGATATCCTCAGCAGGGGGATTCCCTCATTAATGGACTGTTCTCTTGATCCAGATCTGTTAAGTCTCCTCATTTGTCATTGGGGGGAGACTTCTATGAGATCTGTTTGCTTCTTCGGAAAATACCAAATTTAACCTGTTCAAAGCATAGGGATGACTGAGCATGGGCAATAGATGGTATAACTTGTCCTTGGCTTAAGGTTTATTATTCTGTCATAGACCTCTGCATAGGAAAGAACCCCGATTCTGGCTCCATTAGTGAAATTTGAGGTCTGCAGGGGCCTCACTGTTTGCTATACCCTTGGTCAAGAAAGCATGGATGGAAGATCCATTAGTTTCCTTGCCTCCAAAAATGTGGAACACTTTGCCTCTGGCCTTACGGCAGAAATGCTCAGAACCGCTCTTTCGGAAAAGACTCAAAACCTGTTTTTTAAACAGATCTAATTCCTGAGAAGTTGGCGAATTTAGGCCTCTACAGCCAAAATAAGAATCCTCAGCCATCTGTTAAGCTTTGTATGTATTGCGAGGCAGGTACGCAAGCATCAGTGAGACCTGGCATGACGTAGTAAAGTTGCAGTTTCTAATGTTCAAGTGCAGTCACATGGTTAGCTGAGTCTTTCTTTAGTTTTTGTTTACCGGGGAGGAGGAAGCCGATTAAAAAAAGAAAGAAAACAATAAAGAATATTAACTAATTAGAACAGCGTATCTATAGGCTCTTTCTCTTTGGCTAATCAGGCATATTATTTACTGAATGTGGTCAGAGATTTTCAAGGAATGACTTGGACAGTAGTATTGCATAACAGGTATTTTAGACAGTGTTTGTTTTTTTATTCCTATGTGGCAGCTGTCATCATGGAGTAAAAGAAGTCTTCCAAGCAGAGGTACGTTGATACCCTTTCTTCAGGTGAAGTGAAAGAAATTGGTAGAAGCAGAATAGGACACTCCTGTTCAAATTCTGCTCTATGGAAGGAATTTAGTTGAGTGCCTTGGGGTCCAGAGATTCGGATCATCAGTCATAAAGTCCGTAGTGACCCATCCCCTGCCAAAGTGGGAGGTGAGGAGGGTTCAAGGAACAGGGGGACACAAAAAAGAAAAAAGACAAAAAAAATTACCTTCACGCCAACACCGCCGCCGTCTCCCACCACATCGTGCTCGTCCTGCTTCTGGGACATGCTCCCAGAATGCACAGTGGCCAATCCTGACGCTGCAGGAAAGCAGCTTAGGGATTGGCCGGAGCGCCAGCAAGTTGCACTCTCAGACAGACTGAGAGCCTGTGCTTGCTTTTTCCAGCCCCAGCAATGCAGCTGGGGCTGGAGAAAGCTTCACTGCACATAAGGGTTTTGCTGGCCCTCGAGGGTTAGGCTACCTGAGAGGGCCAGCCAAACCCTCATGCATAGTGAGGGGAGTGCACTGCTACCTCCCCCCCCCCCCCACAGTGCCATTCCCCTGGACCTGTCCCCAACACTCGTCAGAGTCCTGGGGGCAAGTCCAGTGAATTAAAAAAATTATAATAAAACGGGTTTAAACCCCATTTTATTATCGTTTTATTTGCTGATAGTGGTGGTGGCGGCGCTCCACCGCTCTAATGGATAGTCCGCCGCCGCATAAAGTGGTGGCTATGGCTTTAGCTGCTCAAAAACCTGGCAAGACGAGAGCAAAGAAAACATCGTAGATTCATCTTCTTCACAATCATTATCTTCAGAGGAAATAGGTCCTTCAAATACTGCAAAATATGATTTAATGATTTGCTGGTAATTGCAATACTCGCCTAAATTCACAACATATCAATCAATCAATTAATCAATCATGACATTTGTAAAGCTCACTTACATACCTGCGAGGGTCTCAGGGCTCTGGGGGGGGGGGGGGAGCTACTACTGTTCGAAGAGCCAGGTCTTGAGAAGTCTTCTGAAGGTCAGTAGGTCTTCGGTCTGCCGCAGGCAGATGGAGAGGGTGTTCCATGTCTTGGCTGCGAGGTGAGAGAATGATCTGCCGCCGCCGGTCACCCTTCGGATGCGGGGGACGGTGGCGAGGGCACGGTCTGCGGAGCGGAGCTGGCGGGTGGGGGTGTAGAGACTGAGGCGGCTGTTGAGGTACGTTGGTCCGGTGTTGTGGAGTGCCTTGTGTGCGTGGGTGAGGAGTTTGAAGGTTATCCTCTTGTTGATAGGGAGCCAGTGTAGGTCTTTCAGGTGGGGTGTGATGTGGCTGCGGCGAGGGATGTCGAGGATCAGGCGTGCGGAGGCATTCTGGATGCGTTGAAGCCGTTTCAGGAGTTTGGCCGGGGCTCCTGCGTAGAGTGCGTTTCCGTAGTCCAGTCTACTGCTGACGAGGGCCTGGGTGACCGTCCTTCTTGTTTCAGTGGGGATCCACTTGAAGATCCTGCGAAGTATGCGGAGGGTGTTGAAGCAGGAGGAGGAGACAGCGTTGACCTGCTTCGTCATGGAGAGGGTAAAGTCGAGGATGACCCCTAGGTTGCGTGCGTGGTCGGTGGGTGTTGGGGGTGTTCCTAGTGCAGTCGGCCACCAGGAGTCATCCCAGGCCAAGGGGGTGGATCCGAGGATGAGGACCTCCGTCTTGTCCGAGTTCAGCTTCAGTCGGCTGTTCCTCATCCAGTCGACGACGGCCTTCATTCCTTCGTGGAGGTTGGTTTTGGCGGTGTGGGGGTCCTTGGTAAGGGAGAGGAACAGCTGGGTGTCGTCGGCGTAGGAGATGATGTTAAGGTCGTGCCATCGTGTGATGTGGGCGAGTGGTACCATGTAGACGTTGAACAACGTTGGGCTGAGGGATGAGCCTTGGGGTTCGCCGCAGATGATCTCGGTAGCTTTGGAGCGGAAGGGGGGGAGGCGGACGCTCTGTGTTCTGCTGGAGAGGAAGGAGGAGGACCAGTCCAGGGCCTTCTCTAGGATTCCGGTGTCGTAGAGGCGTGTTCGTAGTGTACGGTGGCAGACCGTGTCGAAGGCGGCTGACAGGTCCAGGAGGATGAGGGCCGCGGTTTCTCTGCTGTCTAGTAGGGTCCTGATGTCATCGGTGGCGGTGAGGAGGGCAGTTTCGGTGCTGTGGTTGCTGCAGAACCCGGACTGGGACGGGTCCAGGATGCTGTTCTCCTCGAGGAAGCTGGTCAGTTGTTTGTTGACGGCCTTTTCGCTGATCTTCGCCGGGACGAATTGAGTCTTCCTTGCCTCCCCTTGACACCAATCACAAACAATCCTTCCAAATAAAAACCCCTCCCCCTCAGTGAACTCCTCCTGTTCGTCAACAAGCTTAGTACTAAAACCAGCTCAGTTGCTCTGTACTGGAAGGGCCTCTGATTTGAAGCGAGGTAGTAGGACTAGGAGTAATGAAGTGACCAGTAAGTAATTAAAGCATTACCTCCACGTCCCTCCCTCGCTTGCACTCAGAACAAATAAGATGTAGCAAGCAAGAAAAAAGAAATAGGACAACTAAGTTGCATGCTCAAACAACAGACTTTTATTTTCCCAGAATAACCTCTCCCCTATTTTGTCATAGAGGATAGAACTTTATAACCAAGAATATTGTCAATGACTCCACTCTCTGCAGCACTATAATGCAGCACAAAGTGGCGGCCGGCAAGGTTCACCGGTGGTGAGTTGGGCGCGGGCAAGTGGGGGGGTGAAGAGGGGATTGTGCCCAATTAAAAATATATATATTTAATAAAAAAACACTTACCTTGCCACGCTGGATCCTGTGTCTCTGCTCCTACTCTCCATGGGACTGAGGCACAGGAAGCACGGCCAGGCTCCCTGGACCAATCAAAATGTTGCAATGTAACGTTGTGATTGGTAAGCACCCAAGCTCCCATGACCAATCACAACACTGCAATGCAGCATTGTGATTGGTTTTGAACGTCCGGGTTCGACACTCAACCAGGGAATGGGGGACTGGGCTTGTTCTCCACGCAGACTGTAATGCAGTCTGCATGGAGAACAGGGAAAGTGCGCATGACTGGTTTGGCCGACACGCGAGGGCCGATTAAACAGTCATTGCGCACTTTGGAGTGGGCAAACCTATCCTCCCCTGCCCTGCTCCATGAGCAGAGCAGCCCCACCCGCCTGCCAATAAAGGAAACATAAATTGACACTTTCAGTTATTATCATTTTATATTTCCTTTCCTTTACACTGCTCAAAAGCAGTGGGGTGACGCTCCTCCGCCATAGCGAAGGAGCCGCCCCTGAGGAGCAGCCCATGTAGTTGCTTCACATATCTCTGAGTTTGAAGCACCCTGTAAATCTTCCACTATACAACAAATGCTATAAGTAGACCATCTGTGTATTCCAGGAGGTGGAACTTTAACCATGACTCCATAATCCATGGTAAAAAAAACGTATCCATCTATTCAGTCTAGAAGTCACTGATTTTCCACCTTTTCTAGCAGGCCCAAATGTAACAAACAAAAAGAATTAGGAAGTGGACATGGAGGTAATGGTAGAGCAACATGGATACCCTCATGGGTGAAAAGCACTGCTCTACAAATTGTGGATTGTTTGAAATCGTTGATTGACATGCCATGTTGTATCTTGAAACGAGCTGGCCAATTACAAAATCAGCAAAGGGTGAGAATGTTTAAGAATCAATGTTGTTTTTTAAACAAGATCATGGAAAAGGTTGTTCATAATCATTAGAGGGCTAAATGCATCCTTATTGGAATAAGAGACGGTAAAAGCAAAGGAACTACAATAAGCCTTGGCACAGCCAATTGGTCTGTTTGTTAACTGAAATTGATACATTTGTGTGGATGTGTGGTATTGTGAATGGATGAATTGGTGTCAGTGTATGGGTGCAGGAAATGCTCCATGGCTTCAGGATAATGAGCCTTTGCATGGATGGAGTGCATTCTCCCACAATATTGCTTAAATATTGTGCCACAAAAATGTCAACTGGAAAAAATGTGCGAAGGTAAATTTATATCAGTAATTATAGATTGGTTATTCTTAACTTCTTTTCTATGTAATTTGAACATATATATTGTCAAGGTACATAGACGTGGAATTAAGAATAGTAAGTCTTTGCAGTATATACTTACCTTCAGAATACTGTGGGTAGCCGATGTTCAGGCTTAAAATATTTATGCAGGATTATGGCATACAACCATGTGCGTGTATCTCAGTATTTAACTTTTGGAATCTAACTTTTTTCATGGACACCAAATTCCAACACTGAAAAAGCCTATATTCCACTATACCATGGGCAGTCTATCTCATATCGTGACCAGACTGTAATACCTGCCTTATTTTGCATGGTTCTGGACCACAGATGTTTGCTACGTTTGAGGTTTCATGGGTACCAGTTGAGAACAATGCATTCCAATGCACAGAAAACTTTCTCACTTTGTCAAGTAGGGAGGTGTGATTCACTTCTTACTAACTTAGAACCATCTCTTTTTTGCGCACTATCTCTTTGTTCCACGTCTTCTTTGTGTTGCAACCCAATTTGTAACGCCAGTGATGTCAAATCTTTTTGTTAGATGAGGTTGGTATGACATTTGTGAGGCTCTTAGCACTGAGACTACAGACTAACTTGTTAGACCAATATATAATTACTAAGGTTTGGTTGGAGGAGGAGCCACGCTACTGGTTCTGCTGCCGCTGCTCTCAGCTGCTCTCAGCTCGCGGTTTACAGCTCGCGGTTTGCTGCCGGTCACTTTCACCTACCACCTACGACCGCTCATCCGCTCTCTACGACCGCTCATCCGCTCTCTCCGCGGTCACCAACGCCATCGGAAAGTTCTGGTCAGTTTCAGACAGTTCTCCTGCCTGCTTGGACCCGGTTACAGCCGGAACGTCACCTGATCACCCAGCCCGACCCCCTGCTGGATCCTGCTGATTTTCACCGCTGAAATTACTCAGCCCTGCCACTACATATTGGTGCCATGGCCTGGACTGAACTGCCGGAGGCCCCGTAAAACGGGATTGCTGGCGGCAGAGGACAGCGGAGGGGGTGAGAGGTGCAAGTGGGGAAGACTGTGAAAGCGGGCTGTGGTGCCTGTGGCACTCGGCCACAGCAGGACCGACTCCTCTTTGCTCCATGCTCCTCTCTGCCCTGGGGAATTAATGTCCAAGTTCAAAACAAGAAGCGTGCTCTGCCTGCTGTGGATATTTTCGAACATATCTTCCCTGTGCCTTGGTTGTGCTTTGTATGGAGTCTTTGGACCTAAGCTGCTGTTTGTAGTTATCGTTGTCCCCCTGCCGCCGCCGCAGTTATAATCCCTGCGGCCGCCGTGTGCAGCGGGACTACGGTCCCCAGAATCCTTAGCGGGGGAAACCCGCCAACGTTAGCAGCTTTGCGCACAGAGGCGCATAAATTATCAGTCAGTCCCTGCAGAGCAGGTGTGCTCTACCTGCTGTGGATATTTTTCGAACATATCTTCCCTGTGCCTTGGTTGTGCTTTGTGTGGAGTCCTTGGACCCAAGCTGCTGTTGTAGTTCTCATTGTCCCCCTGCCGCCGCCGCAGTCCTAATCCCCGCGGCTGCCGTGTGCAGCGGGACTACGGTCCCCAGAATCCTTTGCGGGGCTGGGCCTATTTAATTAATATTTAATTGAACAAACTTACTGTTATTGTATTTTAGTGCTACGTGTGTATTGCATTGCTGCTGATCAGGTATTCTTCGTTGCATACCTTCAAATTTCACATTATTTATTGTTTAAATTGTTATTAATCCCACTCATTCGGGGTTTTGCTTGCTTTCTGTCCCTTACGTACAAGGATGTCGGCAAAAAAGTTACGCTCGGGGAGATTATTAGGGGGAAGGGCCTGTACGTTGTCAAGATCCAACCCCCTTAGTAACAAGTCCGCAAGTAACCTGGTATTAAAGGGTCAATGCCAATTGCCACAACTATGAGAGAAGATGGGCTCTCATGTGGGGAATAAAGATCATGCGGTCTCTGTGACTACAGAAAAATCCTGCCCAGTACCCCCTGATAAGTTTCGTTGCAATAAGGGTGTTTCTTTTAATTCTGAGTTTGGACAACATAATAATGGGCCAGCTATTTGTAAAGGGTTATCACCCATTGATCTTATGGGAGGCTCACAATTAAAGGTGGACACTAAGGGAGATTCCCAGCTGTCTAGTATTGACCTGGAGCTTTGCGGTCGATACTTAGCTGATGGTTCTTTGAAATTACCTGAAGCTTTTAAGTCCCCGGTTGGTGCTACTCCCTCTGGTCTTTTGCTTTACAGTAGTACCCCCTCGTTAAAATCGCCAGATATTTTCTCGCAGTGTAACATTTCCAAGAGCCCACTCCTTAACTTATCTGGCATTGGTCACATGGATCCTCCCGGTTATTATAAAGTGGAAAAACCGATTTCTGAATCCTTGATTGCATTGGAACATTTGCTGGCTTCCATTTTACAGTTATTGAGTAAATTTGTGGGAAGCTCTGACTGTATTCTGGAATCAGTTACTCAGATACTAAATGTTTTATTGTTAAAGCTTCCGGAAAAGGTCCCTGATTTAGTTTCTAAAATAGGTCTGCAGGAGCATGTGTTAGGTGGTGATCCCTTAACCGTAAATGCAAATCTAGTTCAAAACAATTCCGTGCCTTCCCCTAAAAATGAGCCCTCTTTAGCTTCTAAATTACCTCTATCTAATTGTGTAAAGATTTTTGTCCCTGAAATTGAAGAAGAAAGTATAGAGGTCGTCACTCAAAAAGCTGAAAAAGAGCTATTTCCTATATTTGTGCCTGAAATGAAGGGGATAGGGGTGGTTGCAAAAGGAGAAATCAGAAAACAAAGAAAGAATTTAGGGAAAAAGAGGAAACCAATCCGTAAACATAGGAAGAAAAGGCAGAGACAAATAATTTTTGAGGATTCTCAGGTTTTAGATATCAAGGCCCATAATTCTGGAGGATCTGTGAGTAGGGAGGTGGTCGCTCACTCTCCTGACACTTTGGAGCCCTCAGTTTTGGGCACAGAATTCCCCCCTGATTGTCCAGCCTCTTCCGGGAATGGCCCCCAATTGGACGCAGGAGGGTCGGCAATTTCCCCTCCAGTGGTAGAGTTGCCCGGGTTGACCTCCTCGTTGTCTGTTCCTCTTGATCCTTCCGCCCCTGCTTTTCATGCCCCGGGTGGCGGTGCGGTATGGCCGCATTATCGACCTACAAAAATATCACAAGCTTTTTTAGACACCTTGACTGTTGATTTTTTATCGTTATTTGACTCAGATTTATCTTTAAATAGAGCCTGGCTACTCAAATATTTTAAGGATATAGAGAGCCTTAAATTAATTCAATCTAACGATATTGATCTAGTCGCTATATCAGGATCAGTCACATCTCCCTTTATTAGGGTTAAGTTTTTTTCCAAACTTATAGTTAATCTTATTTTGCAACAGGCTGAGAGTTTTCAGTGTAGGGGAATTGACGTATTACCTGTTCTACCCTCTGAGAGAATTAGCTTTCCTCATGATAGATCCTCTCAGCAGGGTGTTCTTCAAGACAGTCTTCCCACCTTAACTGATGATTTAAAGATCACGGTCTCGAAAAATATACGTCTGGTGATGCAAGTCAAGCCTGTTTCGTTAATTCAGAATATTCCCCCAATAGAAGATAACCTACTGTGGAACTGGTTGCCTGGTGTTTTGGCAACTAAATCCGTAGTCAATCCTAAGCTCTTTCGACACCTTTAGCAATAATTTAACAGTCATCTCTTGGAATGCTGCCGGGATAAATAATAGTCCCGAGAAATTACAATACTTATTTTCTTTAAAAGCTAGCATTATTTGCATCCAAGAGACTTGGTGTGTCAGTAGATTGTGCGGAGGGAGAGAGTATTTTGTTCTCGAGGCAATGGCTTTGCCTTCTAAGAAAGGGCACGCAAAAGGGGGGATCGCGTGCCTTTTGTCTAATAGATTAAATTGGAATTTTACCCATTATGTTGACCCAAGTAACCTTTTCCAGGCGGTGACCCTCCGCTCTTCTATTAGCAGAGGTAATAGTAACTCTTTGGTAATAATAAATGTTTATATTCCCCCGGATGAACGTTTTAATTCCCTATTGAAGCAAGTCTTTTCATATATCAAACAGATTAAAACGCTAGATCCGCCTCCCCAGGTGTTGTTAGTAGGTGACTTTAATGGTAAGGTCTCTAACTCCAGTTTAGAGTTATTTAGCAATAAATGCAAAGAAGAAGCATATTATATCCCTCAGATTCTTTTCCCTAATAAAATTAAAACTAATAAGAGAGGGAAGCTGCTGCTGGAAGAACTGTCTGCCGTTGAGGGGATAATAGTGAACGGTAGACTCCCTTCTGATGTTCCTGCAAAATACACTCATAGAACCTCCCAAAGCCAGTCAATTCTGGATTATGTAATCACTGATTATGGTATCTTTTCCTTAGTAAAAGATTTGGTGGTTTCACCGACTTCTTTTAGTGACCATAATATGATTACTATAAACTTTTCTTTATTTCTTCCAGATTCCGACTCTTGGTCCCTTAATAGTGATACAGTTAATTTTCATAAGGACTCAGGAAGATGCTTTTGGAATTTTAAAGCCCAGAAGGGCCTGGAGTGTATTTTAGGCAAAACTATTTCAGAACTGAATGATTGGCAGGGTTCTGAACTGATTTATTTTGAGAACTTTATGAAGGAGGTTATTTGTGTTGCTAAAAAATCAACCTCTTTCAAAAAAAGGACTCATGTTCCTAGTTCAATTATCCCTTTAAATAAGGAAATAAATAGATTAGTGCGGGAGCAATTCCTGTGCAGATCCATTGAAATAAAAAACAAAATATATTTGTTAAAAAGAAGGAGAAGCAGAATTAGGAAGAAACTAAAAAAAGAAAAAGAGGATTCTCTTTGGATAAGCCTACGGGAGGCTGTCTTCCACGGCAAAGTCAGACAATTTTGGTCCCTTATTGGTGAAGGTTGTGGAGTCAGAGTTAGGCCTCTCCCTATTCCTATTGCTGAATCGTCATGGATCTCCTTTATTTCCACCCTTTATGCAGGGAATGGTGTAGTTCTGGAAAGTGAGCAATCCATCAGTGCTATTAGAGATGTTGAATTTCCCATTGAAGTTCCCTCAGAGAAAACCATTGAAAGAGCTATTATAGATATGCGTTCTTCTGGAGCAATGGGCCCTGACGAACTTCCTATTTCAATATTGAAGTTAAACCCTATTCTATGGAGCAAGATACTTTTTCCTTTATTTAGAGCGTGCTTCCTTAGTAAAACTGTGCCCTCTTCTTGGAAAGGGAGCATCTTGGTTCCTTTATTTAAAAAAGGCGATAGGGATAAGCCAATGAACTATCGCCAGATAGCCCTTCTTGATGCTATTGGAAAAGTTTTTTCCAAATGTCTCTTATCCCTAATTACTGAGTGGGTTGAGGTGAATCAGATACTACCCCTCGAACAAACCGGATTCCGTAAGGAGCATGGCACTTTGGATAACCTTACAGCACTACAGGTTATTTTGGATAAATATGTAAGAGTTCGGGGAGGAGGAGTGTATGCAGCTTTTATTGATTTCTCCACAGCATTCGACAAAGTAGATCGTCCCTTGCTGTGGAGAAAGTTAGCAGCTTTGGGTATGCCCCCACCTCTACTATATCTAGTCCGAGCCTTACATTCTGACACTTGGTGTTGAGTCCTTCAGGGTGGAGAAAGGGGCTTATCACGGGCTATACCATCTATTAATGGATTAAAACAGGGTTGTCTTCTGGCACCACTATTGTTCTCCCTGTATATTGCTGAGCTTCCAGCCTTGCTTACATCTTGTGTTGGCATAGCCCCGGTAGTGGGGGGCTCTTCTATTTCCTGCCTCTTATATGCAGACGATATTCTTATCCTAGATTTAACTCCTAAAGATTTAGCTAATCGTCTGCAGGCTTTACATCATTTTGCGGAGACCCACTTCATGAGGATAAATGCCACAAAAAGTAAAATTATGTGCATTACAGGGAGGAAAAAATCCAAATTTGAGAACTTTGGCTGGTTTGTCGGCGGTCAGAAACTGGAGGTGGTTAAAACATATACCTTTTTAGGAAAAATAATTTCTGCAAACCTGAGTGAGAAACCTCATATCGATAACAATTCTCGTAAAGCCCTGTCCCAAGGTAAAAGTTTGAGTGCTCTTTATTCCGCCACAGGGAGAAGACACTTTGCTTGTTTTCTTGAGGTTTATAGGGCAAAAATTCCATCAACTCTTTTGTATGGAATAGAAGTGGTCGATTTAAAGCATTGGGGTTTTCTACAGACGGTTGAAGGAAAATTATTAAGGTCCATAACCTCTCTCAATTCTGCTTGTTCTGTCGCTGCGTGCAGACTTGAGTTTGGTCTTCGCAGCTGTTGGGTGCAGGGCCTAGTTGCTTTAGTACGATGGGTTGCCTGCCTCGCTAGAGGTGAAAAGGGGACTCTGAGATCCCTTCTCAGGGGGGAATTGTTGGGAAGTTTTAAAGAGTACTCTCAAATTGTTAAAAACTTCAGAAAAGCTGTAGCTCTTCTTGAATTAGATGAGAGCTCTATTTTTGTGATCTCTCCCTCCCAGCTAAAATCTCTTCTGAAACAGGCTTCCTGGACTCTTTGTTTTATGTTGGACAGGAAGACCATGGAATCTAAGAAGGGAGGTGTGTATCTGACTAATTCATACCAAAGGAAGTTTGTCCAACCTTATGTTATTTGGAATTTACCTCATGGCATTCGGAGATTTTGGTTCCTCTTGAGGCAGGATCTATTGCCACTTAACACTCTTTTAGCAAAATGGTATGGGTCTTCCCCTTTATGTAATTTATGTAATATGTCTGCACAGGATCGTAATCATGTATTGTTTATATGTCCGGTATTGCGTCCTCTTCGTTTAAAATGGTTAAGATCTACTTGTTTGCAATTGGGTATTTTGGATATGAACTCTTTTTTGCAGGCTTTATTTACCCCTCCTAATGAAATGTTTTGCTTCAACATTTTTAACTTTTTTAAAGGTTTTTTAGCTATTTATTGATGAAATGTGGAGGTCTGTGTCCTAGTCTGTCTTTCTCAGCAGAGAGTGCTGCAATTTTTATATTTTTGGGAATATGTATTCGTATTTGTGTATTTTGTTTATGTGGCCCTCTTCGGAGTGCCAAATCATAATAAATAAATTGAATTGAATTGAATTGTACTGACAGTGATGGAGGTTTTAGATGTCCTGTAGGTGATGCAAAGTATGGGTTCAGCTTTTTAATGTAGTTTGTCGCCCAGAGAAAGAAATTCAGCTACTTTTATGTTTACTTTGATAATGTGGACAGGGTACAACTAAGTCCACTTTTTTCTTCTAAAGTGTCCTCGGAGTTCATTGATGACATCTTTTTATTAAACACATCCAACACGACTTTGATTAAATATGCACCAAAGGTGAAACCACCCACAGATCTGTGCCCAACAGTCAAAGGTGTCACATAAGGTATGTTTTTGCCCTCCAATTAAGTATCAATTTTATTAATGGAGTACATGATAATTTAGTAAAATCCAGGACTAAATGCCAAATTGTTACAGGTTCCCGGGTACTATGTCTGTTGTCCACCAATGACACCACATTGCTCAAACAATACACATATTGCATAAATACCACTGTGAATATTTTCTTCGCTGGCATTCATCCGTGATTAGGTAGACTTGACCCAGAGAAGCCCTCACAACACCCCTACAGCAGGGAAAAGGAATGCTGTGCAAGTTATGGGGGATAAAGTTAAGAAGCTTAAATAAGTTTTGGGTTCATCTGACCTTGTAACACCCCAAATTTTACGTTGCTCAATCTTGTGGAGATTGGTTTAACAGTTTCCTGTTTTCTTCTTAGTTTCGTGTTTATTTATTTCACATCACAAACTGTCTCTTTTGGCACAACAGGAAAATGGGGGCATATCAGCAAGGGCCGGCGATAATTATCGCTCAGCGCTCTTAGCGTGAGGATAATTATCGCCGGCCAACTCTGAATTTTATCGCAGAGATAGCATGCTATTAGCAACGCTTATCTCCAAAGCGATAAAATTCAGATCGCTAACAGCCAAATGTGCAATTATCGCTGGAAATCCAGCGATAATCGCACAACTTTTGGCGATAGCTTGCTGATAGGGCCTCACATACTTAGCCATGATATCCACCTTACATAGGATATCATGGCTAAGTCAGTTTCAAAGCAGGCGTAAGGAAAGTAGCGATAACAGAGGTTATCGCTACTTTTCTTGTCGCTATGCTGCTTTGAGTGAGGCTTGATAATAGGAGAAATGTCGCTTAGCGACATTTCTCCCGTTATCCTGGGGAGGAACGCCCACTTTGCATCTCATTAGAGATGCAAAGATGGGCGTTAAGGGAAATGGTGATCAGCCAAGGTTTCACGTGATAGCGTGACCTTCCTGATAAAGCGATAAAATTATCGCCGCTTTTCATCTGAAAACGGACGCAAAAGCGGCGATAATTTTTCATCGCCTGCTTGTTGATATGCCCCATAGAACGGTTGGAAGATGAGGTGTGTGCAATCTTCAAGGGTTAAAAAACACTTCTTTGTCACTCTTAGGAGACGATTAAAAATAAGAGCAGTTTTCAAATTTGACAATTTTCTTCAAATTCCTTGCTTTATTGAAAAGCTTTCTGGGCGTTTCCATCACTCCTGCCTCTGATCACACGATATTCGGGTGCTTCTGCTTAGATCTTTACAGGTCACTTTTCTGAATCACTCACTTTTTTAGTCACCCTAGGATCCTAGTCGTATCTGTGAGTCCTTATAGGATACTCGGTGCATGAACTGGTAGAAGATATAAGCCTACCCTTGACGCACTTTGACTAATATCTCTAAATTAATCTGCTTAAAAAAGTAAACTGTTGAATTTAAATAGAGAGCCCAGACTCCATTTGTATTTCAAAAAGGTTGGAGTAGAGTCAGTAAATGTGAGTTAAACATTGCTACCTGCTCAGATTCTGATGTTACGGTTTCCATTGTCTACCAGTTCTCTGGTGTATAGTTCATTCACCTGCATAGTATGGTTAGTCTGGCAGGCTTTGCCATAATGGGTGAAATTTGCAATTTAAAGGCTCATAGTATATTCCATAAATAGGGTTGGTGACAATGGGCACAGTATTCTGTTATTCAGTACCATTGCCCGTGTATTTGAACACATTTATTGAACCCATCTAAGATTAACTGGGCCTATATTCACTCTCCACATCACCTTCCATAGCAACTGCCGGGTCACACCTCTTTACTGCACCTCATATTAAAATTGCAGCTGGTTTATTTAACACATGGGCTCGTTCAATCAGGCACAAGGATGTGTCATGTATTCGAAAAATCATCCTGGCACTGAGATGCCAATCATACCTAATCTGCTGGCATTCTATCGGTTTGAATTGTAGAATCAATTTTAAGGCTGGCTGTTAGGTTCTCCACACATTTCCGCAGGAACGCCATGCAAAGGATGAAAAGGTCCCCAACTTCCCAGGATCACCAGCAGCACCCGACAGAGTCAAAGTACCAGTAGTAACCCAGGGAATAAGGGAAAAAACAAAGGAAGGAAAAGGATCCCACGATGCACCCCGCTCAAGGATAGGACCAGTCAGCCAGGAGCAATATCTGTCAATAAAATTACAGAACAAGGTAAGTAGACAAGGTACTGCGAGTCCTACTGTCTACAATATTTTTAGTACTTCAGTCTAGGCTACCTGAAGGATTCCCTTATTCTGTTAACTCTGGAATCTGGTGTGCGAGAAGAGGTGTTCAGGGCTGTGACAGGATAATGGTATGGTGTAAAGGTCAGAGGAATACGCGTACGGCGGCCCCTCTCTATCAAAATACCTCAATTCCACCTAGCGTTACATTACGCGAGCGCTCGTGCCTCCAACACTCTCACTTCCCGATGACGCTCCCACGCATCTCCCTGACTCCGCTCACAACACCAACAGAACTCGCGCTACCACGCGCAATAAACTTCGACCGCCACGACCAATTCGAAGGTATTTCCCTGCTAGTTTAAAATATATTGCCAATCATTACGGCGCATTAACACTCTTCATAACCATTGTTACCCACTTTCTTCCGTTCGTTTACATTTAAAAATATCTCCTACTCAGAAAAATGAAACATTGAATAAAAATAAACATTCTACATCTTAAAATCCTTCAAAAATATTCCTTCACACATTCTAACATCAGCCATCTATCTCTCTTTCTTCAATTCTCTCCTTACAATTATATTCTAATCAAAGTAAATAACCAACTTATCTTAGACTGAGCAGCAACAAAAGAGGAAGATGGCTGCCAGTTCTGGGGGTTTATACATGTTCAATGTTCTAAGAATTTTGGAAGTGTTCTAATTCTTGTGTTTTTTTGTTGCTGCTGACTGGGAGCAATAAAAGGGATATGCATAATGTTGGCCTCCGGGCCTTGATGTAAAATATAGGATTACCTACAACCTAACTCACCTAAAAGGAAATGGTGATCTGAATTAATATAAATATTGTGCTCAGAAACATCTGGGAAAGGGCTA
Organism: Triturus cristatus; assembly: GCF_964204655.1. Lineage (NCBI taxonomy): Eukaryota > Metazoa > Chordata > Amphibia > Caudata > Salamandridae > Triturus > Triturus cristatus. Next base: position 156,401,184 of record NC_140580.1, read on the forward strand.
TATGCAATATATACAAATGCTTCATGCAGACCTACTGGGAAACTCCTTAGTATCAAGGATGCCCAGAACTAAACAAAGCTAGAAAAAACTAGATCTCCACAGACACAGAGTTTGCATAATTTAAATTTGGCAGTAGGTAATTAAATCAGCGCAGAAAGCGCTGTTACCATAGGACTTGTCACAAGAGTTCTAGAACTGTAGCACAGTGTGTTGGAGATAACTGGCCGACCAGGAGACGAGCAGAGGAAGACTACCCGGAGTGTAGAGAAGGGAAACCGGAGACCAGGAGACGACGGCTCATCTAAGAAGGAAACTGGATGAAGGACTACCGAGGCTGGATCGACGGCGCATGAACCCGGAAGCTGTCAGGGAAGGACCCAGAAAAGGAATACCAAGCCTGTGGCTGGAACACAAAGCATCTTCCCTTCGGGATCAGCAGACTTTTAAACCCGCTTGCTGCCACCCGTGCATGCATGTGTAGCGGGAATGGCAATTTTTGAAGTCCGCCAATTGCGCGTATCCAGCAAGCATGACACTGGCATTCCATAATTATATAGGCCACTATAAATGACATTCCTGCAGGTCTTCTCCTTTTTCCAGAAACCCCAAGATGGTGGCTTCCCTCGAGGGATCTAAAATCCTGCCTGTAACCATGATTTCCATGAGTAGGTTAAAAGCACTGGATTAGTGTCAGGAGACAGTAACTTTACAAGTTGGCTGATAAGGTGTCCGGACCAACTGGCTGACCTGAAGCTGGCTTTGTATTGCCTCTTCTACTTCTTCCAGCCCCATTGGGTGTTGCACACACATTTTAAGAAGCACAGAACCATCTCAGTGCTTGGAGATATCAGCATCTATAGAGAGACCAGAAATCCCTTGCAATTATAATTGTCTGAAGTATGATGAAAGGGATTCACTGATTTTGCTACTCTTGGAGCAAATTAGAGCGGAATGGGTACCTACAGACAACAGTTTCTACAGAGGCGCAGAGATTTATGTTTAGTGGATGAATGGAGAAGGGACTACCTAGATGTAAGAGAATACACATTTTACTCTATCCATGTTGTCGGTTGTAAGATTTGGCATCTTTGGCGTTATTTCCCATGTCTTTTTGCTTCTTACGTCCTGTTTTTTTAAAGTTTGTGCTGCTTTTCGTTATTGCTGGTTTTAGGACTCTGGTTACCACTGCTGACCAGTGCTAAAGTGCACGTGCTTCCTGGGTCAATTGTATTGGTGATTGGTTTATCTACGATTGGCATATTTGATTTAATTTACTAGTAAGTGCCTAGTAAAGTGCACCAGGTGCGCCCAGGGCCTGTAAATTAAATTCTACTAGTGGGCGTGCAGCACTGTTTTTGCCACCCACATGAGTAGCCCTGCAAACATGCCTCAGACCTGCCACTCCAGTGTCTGTGAGTGCAGTTTTAAACTGCCATTTCGACCTGGCAAGTGCACCCACTAGCCACGCCCAACCTTCCCTTTTACTACATGTAAGTCACCCCTAAGGTAAGCTCAAGGCAGCCCCATGGGCAGGGTGCAGTGTATTTAAAAGGTAGGGCATGTCCTAATAGTGGAATACTGCTAACATCGTTTTTTACTATCGCAAGGACTATCTCTCCCATTGGGTAACATGGGGATTGCCTTGAAATATCTTTTAAGTGTAATTTCCCATTGGGAGCAGATCGAGATTTGGAGTTTGGGGTCTCTGAGCTCACAATTTAAAAACAGATCTTTTGGTGAAGTTGGTTTATAAATTGCATGCTTGAAAATGCCACTTTTAGAAAGTTTTTTTTAACAAGGAGGGGTTGGGCCCTAAACTGCACCCGGACTAGGCCTCTTCAACAATTGCGAACAACAAGATGCCGGGGTGCGTGTTCTTTAAATAAAGAAGATTAACGCAAAAACCACCTGGACTGCTAAAGTGGTTTTGTGTGTTTATTACACTTTCATGAACTAATCAAATTTAAACATAGGCATTCGATTGTTTGAAACATATCATGACCAGGCAGAACAACACATTTATAATGATATACCAAACACAAATAAGAAAAACACAAAAAATTGCAAAGAATAACACAACGTTACAGACAAGTGGAAGTAACCAGTCCTTTAATTGTACAGTAAGGTGTGGCAGCACAGACAATTTACAATTTCAAAGGCTACACCTGCCAACAACAGCTAGTCCTGTGCAATAATGGCAACAGGCAAAATGCCCTGTTTGTGTGCTATATGAATCCGTAGTTGCAGGTTAGAGTTATGACTACCTGAATTGGGTCAACGCGTTTCAGAACCCCACATTTCTTTAAGGGTTCTTCCTCAGGACCGGGACTAGGCCAAGCACTGTGATACACAAAATACAGAATAAGTAATTAGAAAAGTGTCCCTAGTGTTAAAAGTCACCCTACTTATCATTATAGGGATAACAAGTGTGTCCTTACCCTTCACGCTTGTGAAAGAATGAACTGTTGAGGGAACATGTATCCTCTTTAAATGTAGGTTTCTGAAATTATTAAAGAACAAAATGTGGGCTTAGTGGAACTGTGTGAGATACGACCAGTAGTATGAGTAGACTCTATTGCAACAGCACATTGTAATGAATATCCATGCAGCGCAGGTCTACTTTAAGTCAAAAATGGATGTTATTACCATAAAGTAAAACAAAATTGCTGCAACTTGCCTCTACACCATGTGCTCTGTGGTAGGTTGCTTGACGGTCATGTTTGTTGCAATTAATTGGTTAGACAATGATTCTCAGCACCTGCCTGTGATGGGAGGCAGAGAATGTGGGTTTGATTGGTTCTTACTTGGAGAGAACCTGTGGAATGTATCTGTCAAACTTAATTTCATGTTTTAAATGTGTGAAACTAATTTTAGATGGTCAGAGCTTTTGCCCCCATCCACCTTTCCATGCGGACATTCCCTCTTTCTCTCTTGAGACCCAATGATCTTCATATTTCTGCTACTAGACTTACTTTCTAGAGCAAGTACATGTCTCCTTTTCTTGATTGCAACCTTTATTTGGTTCTTCTTTTGATTCTATATTTGTTGAGACTAACTGCTTCAATATTTCTGACTTACCCACAACCTTAGCTTAGCCTTAGGGAATTTCCCTTTATGTGAACAGAATTTTGGCCCACTGTTCATTTTCTGTCTTTAATAACGTGTCCTTCCATTTGCTGAACTGAATAACCTAGATTACATTCACACATGCTGTATTCAGGTGACTACTGATTAATGTTTAACTGATTTGATTTGAGATTGGAACTTTACTAATTTGATAATAATCCTTCATTGTTTGCAAAAGTACTTTTCTCTGTCTATCCTGTGGGGCAGATTCTGCTTCACGGTCATTGGTATATTGCTACATTCATGATTTTAGCCTCAGTTTGAAATAAAGGTCCATCCCAGTGGACATAGCAGCGATTCGAGTTTGCGCAGTGCAAACACCATCCTTACCTCTCCTGCTATCACCTTGTAGTCACAGGTTCTCATCCCTGTGGATCCACCTAGTCTTTCACACGCTAAAAGCCAAAAACATGAATACCATAGATGTGGGTAGCAACCACATCTGTGAGTTCCAAGACTCCCCATGGGGTGAATGTGTGCTATACAAATCTGCGTTATGGATGGTAGTTTGTTTTCATGTTTATAATCATGCACACCTAAAGTAAATGTAAACTGAGTAAAATAAATGTTGTATCCTGACATTAGGGTAAATAGGAACACTTACATTTTATAGCACTACAGATAGACACTGAGGTGCCGATTACGATCCTGTAAAAAAATTCCCCGTACGACTCGTATCCTGTCTTTTTACCGTACAAATCGTACAAGTGCCGTACAAACTGCCAAGTACGATTCGCATGGGAAAAAGTCCTTACGAATCGCATTGGGAATAATTCCCCACACGTCCTCGGGTCGGAAAATGTGTCCGACACGTCCCCGGACGATTCACCGTACAAATGTGAAAAGTGAAGTCCGACCGCGCAAGTACGATCCATCCCGTGCGTCCGATGTCACAACCGTATGGAAAAAACACCGTCCGCACCGAACTCCCATAGCAACCATGGAGACATGTGCCCGCATATGCGCCGACCCCCCCAGCCCCGTGAGTACGCGCCGTACCCCCCCAGCCCCCGTGAGTACGCGCCGTAACCCCCAGCCCCCGTGAGTATGCGCCGTACCCCCCCAGCCCCCGTGAGTACGCGCCGTAACCCCCCCCAGCCCCAGTGAGTAAGCGCCGACCCCCCGTGTATGTATGGAGCGTAACCCCCGTGTATGTATGGAGCGTACCCCCCGTGTATGTACGGTGCGTACCCCTGTGTATGCATGGAGCGTACCCCCGTGTATGTATGGAGCGTACCCCCCGTGTACGTACGAGTCGTATCCCCGTGTACGTAGGGTGCGTACCCCCAGCGCTACGCGCTGGGGGTACGCACCGTACATACATGGGGGTACGACTCGTACATACATGGGGGGTACGCTCCATACATACACGGGGGGGTACGCACCGTACATACACGGGGTACGACTCGTACGTACACGGGGGGTACGCTCCATACATACACGGGGGGTACGCTCCATACATACACGGGGGGGTACGCTCCATACATACACGGGGGGGGTCGGCGCATACTCACGGGGGCTGGGGGGGGTACGGCGCGTACTCACGGGGGCTGGGGGGGGTACGGCGTGTACCGGGCCCCCTAATCTGGTCGTTTCGCGGCGTACTTCGCTTTTCCAGCACTTTTTGGGTGCCATAAAAATATTGCCGTCCGGACTGCTGTCGGTTCGAAACGTACTTCCTGGTTCGTGAAACGCTGCCTGAGAGCTTCCCGACGTCACGTCGGCGCTTTCCCCGGATCACATTTGTATGTATCTTTTCGTCGGTCAGTGTTTTGTACGACTCGTACGGAAATGGTGTTTCCGTGCGAATCGTACTTGCATGTTTGTAAAGTTTTACAACCGGGTACGAGTCGGACGGAAAAAGCCTCCGTCCGACGGTTCGTACCCGGTTTCTCCAGGATCGTAATCGGCACCAAACTGTTGTGCAATATATTTTGTTGGGACACAAAAAGTAATCGGCACGGTAATAGCCATGCACTCCTGCCCTGAGTGCTGCACTGATGTCTGGATCCCTAATGCAGATTTTTGTTGTCATAGGTAAACACAGATCATGTGTGTGTGCCATGACATAGGCCTGTCTCATGGATTGCTATCTGGTTGGACTGGGAGCGGCACCCAAAATGCTATCCTGATAGTGAGTAAAGGCTACTCCTTTTAACAGGAGTTAAGCAGCATGGGCACAGTGGTCAACATACTGTGTAGTGAACAATAGGAGTGAACAGGTCCTTTTTTATCTGTGTCAATGGAGTGAGGCCTACAGACTCACTCATTTGAAAGTACCACTGCTGTGTGCTCAGCTCACCCTTGGCCTACATTGTTTTGCTGTGTAGTGCTGTGCATTGCATGTGTGGTATACATGTGCTGAATGTATGTTGCCTGTGAATGGTTCAATATACTGCTAATGCAGTTCTGTGCAATGTGAGTATGTTATATGCACGTGCAGGGTGCATGTCTGCCTGTGAGCGGTAAAATACATGAAGGATGTAGTGCTGTGCTGTGCAGTGCATATATGGTATATGCATGTGCTGGGTGTCTGTTTGCCTATGACTGGCACAATACATGAAAGATGTAGTGTAGTGCATGTATGCTATATACATGTGCTGGGTGTATGTGTTACCTTTTGGGAGACCCAGGGCTACATGGTGAAACATGAGGAGGTAGAAAAATCCCCCAAGTCAAATTTGTTGATTGCTGCATTCATGCAAGCTGGGTTGGACACGCTGGAGAAGCGGAGAGCCAGGCTCCCTAATACACTTCAAAGGGTTGCTTTGATTCAGTAAAAGGCCACAAGAAAGAAGCTTGGGCGCATCTTAAGAAGAAATAGGGCTAATAAGAGAATCATAAAAAGTAGGGCTGAGACCCTGGGCTAACGTTTGTATACACATATCACTGTGGATGACATCAAGGTATGAACTCCCATGGCCTGGCGTATGGGGCTATCAGCTTGGGAGTCACTGGAGGAATAGAGGACAGAGGATTAGGCACTTCAAAAGGAAGCAAACCCCCACGTAAACTTCACAGACTCAGTGGAGTTTAGAAATAGACTATATAAAGTCGAGCTTGAGACTGTCAAGCAGCCTGTCGGGTTGTGCAAGGAGGAGAAGCTCTGCAAGTCTTCTCCCTGTGACCAGGACTGGAGGCCAAGGCCAGCTAGGCTCCCGGCTGGGTGAGGGGACACCACCAAGGGAATCAAAGACCACCTTCCCTGGAGCCTGTAGCACCAGTACCTGCCTATGTGCCAAGACCAGGAAATTTGTTGTGCAGATTGGGTCGATGCCTTTGTGCAGTCGAGAGGCTGTCACCCCGTATGCCACTGGATTCCACCAGGACCAAGGAAGAAGTGTGACCTGGTTGGGATTGTCACTTGAAGAGAGGAACCAATGTGGGGACCCCTACTGATATGCATCCTGACTGAGGACCAACATCAGGACATTCAGACTACTCCTGCACCCCCACTCACTATGTGAAGAACTAAAGAACGTACCCAGCTTGGAGGAGCCACAAAGAACTTCCAATCGTATAACAGCATGTAAGGAGCTTGAGGACCCCTATATGCAGCCCACCTGGGACACATGCAGTGAACTTACCGGAGAGAACTGGTGTCCCCAGTCTATCCACCCCTGAGAAGCCTTGGAAGGGTCAACCCATGCTATCACTGAGATTCAAATACTGAAGGGGCAATTGGCCCAGTTGATCATGCTCCTTGGTAGGTGAGACCCTAGGACATCAGGAGTGAAAGGCCTCAGCCCGCACAGCTAGATACAGTAGCTCTTGCTTGCCCTGTGGCCCTCTAAATGGGGTTCTGACATCCTTAAAGCACAATTTATCCTTTTTTTTAAACAGATTTCCATTTAAGCTAATTTTACACTTGCTGACTTCAACACCTAAGAACAGAAAAGTCAACAGTTCGCAGAAATAATTCAGTCAAGCAGCTTTATGATAAAGCATATTGTAACACTCTGCAAATAGATAAACTCTTTCTGAATATTGCAAAGGATGATGTCATGAATTGCTAAATATTTGTGATTATTCAGGCTGGACAACTCGTTTTGTAGAACACTGTCATTTGTATGGGACAGTGATTGACTATAGACAGTTGTACAGTTTGCATATGCCTTTTTAGTGAAGTGCATGTATGATACAAAATTCTAGAGTCAGGCCTTCACTGCTGAAATCTGTATTTAATTGGCAGTTCACAGATTTAATATACAGTGAGGCCAGCTCAACATTTGAGTTCTTGCAGGTTAATAAATGAACAACCATTACATTGAAAAATAAAATAACTGTAATTTACTAAGCTTAAAAAAGCAAAATTTGTGGCATGAAGTTCAATAAATCAAAAGCACGTTTCCTGGTTATCAAGGGTTTAGCATTGTTCCCATAATGGTCTGTGAGGAGTGGCCTGCCAATATTTGCTTGTGGGAGGAGTGGACCGGAGTTTATGATCTGGCTTGAAAGCACAGCTGTCGCCAAACAACTATGTGAGAACACCAGGAGAGGGTCTTTGGCTCTGCCTACATGTTGGAAGCTAGGAGTACATGTTTTGATTGGACAGACATTGCGTGCTTCTACACAAAAGTGCTTGCTGTCCACACAGCTGTGATCATTTTGTTTATTTATCCAGCTGCCTGAGGTTGAACTTTCACGGGCACTCACATGCTATTAATTAATGATGCAATGCATACAATTAGTTAATGGTTGGACTCAGAAGAATTACCAGGCTGGGGAGGACGCTACAACTGACAAAGAGTTAGGATATCTGCAACCCGAAGTAACATGAGTGCTTTCCCTGAGATTGCTGAGGTCCAGCAATCTACTTGTGCGTGCCAAATGTGCCTCAGTCGAAGTGAAGCAATCGAAAGTTGGTGCATGTGAAGTCAAGGTCCCACTACAGCCAGTGCAAGATTTTAGAGGAAAATGAAGGCCCTATGGAAATTTCCTGCAGAGTCAGCCAGGAACCTGCTAGTAAGGCCAAAAGAAGAGATACTGTGTCACAAAATAACACAGACCCAGCATACATACAGTGCCAGAGTGCTAAAGGCAGCAACAACCAGGTGCAAAGCAGCACAGAAGGCTGTGATAGCCACGTACAGAAAATGGCCCAAAGCAGAATCATACAGGCGCCATGTAACATTAGAAGGCAGTGAAAACCAAGTGCGATGCAGATGGTTGAGAACAGAAGTGAACCTATGCAAGATACATAGCCGTCACTCACCGAAAAAGAATAAAAAGAGGCTACACAACATCATGGTGGTCACGACTATGCTGATGCAAGCATGTGGTTGGGGCTTATGGATGGTATGAATGAAGCAGGTCCAAGCGGGTGGCTGACAGCACCAGAGAAAGCCCTGCTCTCACCAGCAGGAACTCCCACAGGAGGTTATGATGCCGTCATGTTATTGAAACTGCCACTTCCATTCGATACTGCCAAAAACCAGAATATTGGCACCAGATGGACTACCTGGATTGAGAAATTCAACAATTTTATCTATGCACTAGAAAAACAAATGACAAAGAGATCATTAAATACTTAATGAACATTCAAGGTGATTGTGTGAAAGAGGCGATAGGGAAAATACCACAAGCTGAAAAAATGTTTTACCACCAGATTAAAGCGGTATTGGGAATCAGGTTCAGTCTGATGCCGAATGTCGACTACGAAAGGTACATCTTCAACCAAGTTAGACAGGAAGCTGGAAAAACAATGGATGGGTTCTCTGAAAGACTGGAGGCTCACATCAAACATTGCAAGTTTAATGAAATCAATGATGAAGAAGCCATTTGTCTCAGAGTCATCAATGGATGCCTTTCGGACTCGTTCAGACGAAGTATGCTACATGAGACACTCAGTCTGAAGAGCGTGCTCATTGCTCCAAGAGCAGAATAACGTGCAGATCGACAAGCTGCTGATATGAAAGCCTGAGTAGACCACAATGAATCAGCTTTGAACAGAAACAGAGGGTTGAAGGCTATAAAGTGATGTCTCAGAGGAAGAAAGAAATTGTGCTTCCGTTGCAGATTTTCCTTTCCTCATGAAGGTGAATATCCGGCCATTGGACAAAGACTGTGGCAAAAAAAATCATTTTGTAACGGTGTGCAGAGTAAAAGAGAAAGCGACTGTGTCACATTGAGAAGGGAAAATGTATGCCAGAAAGTTCTAGAAATCCTCTGGCCATCCCCAAAAGACCAAGCGGCGGCATACATCGAGGCAAGTGTAAACTAAACAAAGTTGATTGTCATTGAATTAACCTTCCAGAGGGTCTTCAACATTACTGTTGAGAGACAGTGAAGTAGATGGCTGCACGATGATAGTTTCAACTGGTGAGCGTTGGGAGACCATGGGTTTTGCTTTATGCAGAGAAGAGTCGAAGCGAAGATCATAGTAAATGTGAATGGTTGTTCCATAACTATTCTTCATCGATAATGCTGGCAGAGAAGTACAATGGTGCCCCGTCTCACACCTACGAAGACAAAGTGGGTTGCCTCCACACCTTTCCAAAGTCAAGGACCATTCATAGTATACGACACAAGGAAACAAAGGTGCAAGCACCAATTGATGTTCTTAAAGGAACTTCGTCAAGTGCATGCTTACTCAGTTTCAGTACTGCAGCAGACATACTATTAACTACAACATAAACCCACATGCAGACATCATAAGTCAGTTCCCATCATTATTTCATGGACTTACAAAAGCTTAAGGACATGAAGGTGCAACTTCACATCAAAGAGGACATTTGCCCTGTTGCTCAATGGCATCATCAAATTGCCTTTTACTTGTAAGGTGCTGTTACCTGGAAATGCTGTTGAAACATGACATCATTAAACGCTGTACTGGTCCAACACCATAGGGTTCACCCATAGCGGTAGTGCCAAAAAAGGACAGTGGAGGTGCTGTGTACATCTGCGTTGACATGTGCCAAGCTAACAAGGCAAGTGAGAGAGAACGACATCCAAATCTGCAATTTACAGATAATATTAGACAGCTGAATGGTGCCAAAGACTTTTCTTGTCTCAATCTGAATAAGGGGTACCATCAACTCAAACTGGAGAAAAACTGCCAGTACATTACCACCTTTTCAATCCATATTGGTTTGTTCAGATAAGTACTACGTTTTGGGGTGTCGTCAGCTGCAGAACTCTTTCAAGATGTAATTTGCCACATAATACAGCCTGTCACACATGCTTTTAATTACAGTGATGATATACTGGTATTTGGGGCCAATTGAAAAGAATATGACAAAGCCCTTACCCAAGTATGCCACTTGCTGGCCAGTCTTACATTGAACACAGAAAAGTGTGAGTTTCACCAAACAAAACTCAAGTTATATGGGCATATTTTCACTGAAAAGAAGATGAAACCGGATCTGGCTAAAGTGTAAGCCTTGTCATTCAGTACTCCACCACAGGACGTACCAATGCTGTGATCCTTCCTTGGCATGGCCAGTTACTGTACTAGATATAGCCATGATTTTTCCACAGTCAGTGCCATGTTGAGAGACTTGACAAAAAAGAATGCTGTGTTCAAGTGGTCATCTGACTGTGACCGAAGCTTTTCGAAAATCAAACATGCAATTGAGAGCGCTACTGGAAAAGCCTATTTTTATCTGAAACATCATAATGAGATTGTAGGAGATGTCAACCCAGTGGGGTTGGGTGCAATACTTGCCCAGCACAGTGGACACGACAATGCGCAAAGGCACATTGTGGCTTTTGCGAGCCAGTGTATGTCACAGACTGAGCGTGCTTATTCACAGCCTGAGAAAGAAGTCTAGCTGTGGGCTTCGGAACGCTTCCATGTGTTTCTCTGTGGAAAACATGTCACCCTTGTCCCTGACCACCAAGCTCTACTCACCATTTTTGAGAAACCAAAAGTCAAGATGCCCCCTTTGCCTTAAGAGGTGGGGTTGCGATTGCAAGAGTATGATTATATTCTTGTGCACAGGCCAGGAAAGATAAAAATCCTGCTGTCTACTTTTCACAAGTGCCAGTACAGTAACGCAGTACAACATCTAAGGCAGCTGATGCCTATGTTAACTTCGTAGTCTAGTAAAGCATACATGCAGCTCTTTCAGTGGAGCGAATTCTTGCTGCTACAAGTACTGATTGAGCTCTGTGTGTTCTCAAAGGTGTTATTACTCAGCAGTCCTGGAAGAAACACATTCACCCTGTTACGAATGACTTTGAATACCAATAGTTTAAGAATGTGAACGAGGAAATCTTTGTCACACAAGAAGTCTTTATATTGCAAGATTCTAGAATTGTCCTTCCAGAGAGCTTGCAACAACAAGTCATTGAACTAGCCCATGAGGGTCAACATGGCATTGTCGCCACCAAGAGAGCTCTTCGAGACTTTGTATGGTTTCCTTTCCTTGACAAAAGAGTTGTGAGAGACTTAAAAGTCAGTCATTTGTGAAACTGCTTGTCTCCCAAAGCAATACAGCATACTTATGTCAGATCTCTTAAAGCAAGTGTGGGAGAGGATTGTAGTTGATTTCTTTGAACCCCTTAATAATGGATATCAGCTTATGATAATTGTTGGCAAGTACTCCCGATTTCCCCTGGGGTAAGACTCATTGTCAACCACACGTGACAAATTATCGGATCTCTAAATGACATTTTTGCAACATGGGGTGTCCCCTCCATTCTTAAGTCTGACAACAGTCCACTGTTCAACAGTTGAGAGTTTAAAGAGTTTCTCACTAATATGAAGGTCAAACATCAGCATAGCAATATTTTCTGGCCACAGTCAAATGGTTTTGTTGAACGCTTCTTGGGAACTCTAAAGAGATTAGCCCAGAGTGCTGCGCCAGAAGGAAGTGATCTCAAATCGCCCTATGTTCAGCCCAGAGTGTCAACAGATCAACTCCCCATTCCACTACAGTTGAAATCCCTGCCACCTTAATGTTTGGGAGAACCATGGGAACTAAATTGCAGCAATAAACCACTCATACGTTGTCCGATGTGTACGAGATCAGTACAACGGATTCCCCCTCAATGTTCTTCAGCTCCAGAAGTCAGAAGTGAGACCTGCCTACAGGAGAGTCCAAAGAGCCTGCCTCCTGTGCCTACCTCTATGTCCCTGGTGCCTGAGAACGACCCTGCTCCTCTATAGTACCTCAACGTCTCATGAGGAACTATGATGTATATTTGCAATATTTCTACTTTTCATTAAACAGAAGGGGAGATGTAGTGGCTTGTACATGTGTATAACTTGACCCTTCTGGTCCCTGCAGGACCCCGCAGGACTCCGTAGAAAAGACATAATCATTTGGCTGTGTCTGGGTGTGGTTACTAAAGTTGATGATGCAATGCGCATAGTTAGTTAACGGTTTCACCCTGAAGAATAAAGACGTGCATTAGAGAACTCCGTTTGTGGCCAGGTCATTTGCATGCTACAAGGCTGCAGAGTATGCTACAATATCAACACCCAGAATCGGAACAAGCCGGGTCAATATTGCATTTCCCTGGTAGGCTGCAGGCTAGTGGCTGCTTTTACTGTAATCAGAAATGCCATGATCAAACCATGTCCTTGTAGCCCTACTCTCGTCGAGACCTCTTGTGGTCATAGGAGGAGTTGCAGAGTTTTGTCGGGGACAATTATGATGTCCAGTCTAGTTCTGCCCAGCATGCTCACTGTCTCTTGATCTTCCCTCACCCTCTCCTTCTATGCATTCCTACTCACTTTCTTGCACCATTCTTTCCTTAGTTCCCTTCCTCCTTCTTTCATCTTTTATCTCCCGCTTCCCCTTACTTCCTTCCTCACTTCTTTTTATCATCCATTTCTTTCTTGTAACACTCATTCTGCTCTTCCTTGATCTATCCCTCCTGCCGTCAACCTCTTCCTTTGTATGTTCATTCTTTCCACCTGCCCTTACTTTCTTCTCCATCCTTTCCCCTGTACAATTAGGCTCCTTTCTAACTTTTTTTCTCCCTCCTTCCTTTGTCTCCCTTTCTTCCTCTCCCATTCTCTTGATCCATTCCTCATACTCCCTTCCTCCCCGTCATCTCTTCCTTCCTATCCCTTCTTCATTTCGTTCTGCATCTTTCTCTTCCTTCAACTCTCTCCATTTCTTCCGCTCCTCTCCTCACTTTCTCTCTCTTACCACCTCTCTCTTATCAACTCCTTCCCCCTTTGTTCCCTCCTTCTGAACCCCTACCTTCCTTATTCCCTTCATCCCTTTCTTCTTTTCTCTTTCCCCTTGTTTTTCTCTCTCTATTCCTTCATTTTTCTCTCCCCCTCTTCCTCCTTTATATTACATCTATCTGTAACTCCTTTTTAACCTCGTGACTTTGTCACCGGAGAACCATTTTTCTTATGCCTGTATCTTTACTTCTTAAGCCGTTGCTTAGTCTCTTTCATTTTCTCTGTGAGATGCCACCAGTTCACCCTGCAAAGTCTGTTCTCAGCGTGTCATTCAATCAGCAGCATATCTCACAAAAGCTTTTAGCACTATTATCCTGAATTTCAGAACATGTAACTGCAATGCATCAAAGGCCTCTGTACTGTCTCTTTTTTCTGATCAAACATATTTCTGCAATACAAGTTGATAGCGCCTGGGGTTTTACCATCATAAAATGCTCATGTGATATTTTTCACAAAGTTTTTGTTCTTGATTTGTACAGGTACTTAGTGCCTGCCTTTGGATCATAGGACACAGTGATATATCGCTCTAGATATAATGTGGTTTCTTTCAGGTTAAACCCTTTGTACCTTCTGAGCAATATTTTAAATCACATCACAGGAAATTGTAACACAGGTTAAGTTCTCGAATCCATCTGTGGTACAAGGGAAAGACGCAGAATTATCATTAGCAAAACTGTCATGCCATAAATCAACTTCAACTGGCGAATCTACAGCTCTCTTTATTGGGCTGTATCCATGCTGACAGAACACAAACTAACGATGACAAATGTAAAGGGGAGTGTTGGAGGAAACTCCAGCTGTTCAGTTGCACATGGCCTGTACTGGCTCCAGTTGTGACCTATTTTTCTTTCGTCCACTTAACTGTACACAGAAACATGAAAAGACAACTTCTACTGGTAAGTAAAGATTGCAGTAAAAAACGTCCTAATTAGACACCAGCCATCAGGACAGATAGGAGGGGTGAGCCAACAAATGAACAGGGTGCGATGAGCCAGGGTTTAGAAAAGACTTTGGCTTATCTGTAAGAGCCAGTGTACGAGCCATGTCATGAATATATTTGGCATGTAAATTGCGCAATAATTATTATGTAAAAATGTGATTTCTTTAGCACATTGAAGCATTTCACTTTTGCGAATCAGATTCGATCACTGCATTGAGAAGCAGTGTAGTGTCTTGTTAGTTAGAGACGACAGGACCCTTTAGGTTCCTGACTGACTGTAGAACAGTGTTGTAAGTGCTTCGGTGTGAGTGGTGGAATTCATGATGTTGAATGGTCAATTAACTGTTATATGCTGAGGAATAAAGACGTGTAATGCCAAGCTCCGTATATGTCGGACTGAGGTGGCATGCTACAACTGGCGATAAGATAGGGGATTATGTAAATCCCATCACCGAAAGAACTGAGAGTGCTCTCTTGGAGAGTTTTTCGTGGTCCAGGAAACTGCTTGTGTGTACCACGTGTGCCTCAGTCAAAGTGAATATCGACAGTTGGCGTATGTGGAGTCAATGTGCCATGCCAACCAGTACAAGGCCTGTGAAGAAAGTGAAGGCCTTAAGTAAAAGTCTGTTTGTCTTTGGCTGGAAATTTGCTTGATAAAATAGAGACAAGAGGTCCTGAGTCACAACGCGATACAGAGCCATCATTCATACAAGATAACAATGCTGAAGGCAGCGACAACCAGGTACGGAAAGTGCAGCAAGAGGGAACAGCCAGGTGCAAGAGAACACTGTGAACAGAAGCCGGTAATCGTAAAGAAACATTAAAAGTGGTGATAACCATACACAGAGAATTCGATCACACTTACCTGGATCTGAGCGAAGAGAGTCATCTGACAAAACAGAAACACAGGGTTATGCTTACAAGGCTGGTGAATCATATTAGACCGACTGAAAGGTTATGAGCGGCAGTCGGAATAGTGACATATTTCAATGGCTGCTGAATGAAGTGAAAAATACAGCGCTTGCGCCTTCTTGAAACCACCTCCCTTCGATACGGCCAAAAAGAAAAATATTGGCGACAAATGGACTGCCTGGGTCGAAACCTTTGATGATTTAATTGATTCACTGGATCAAGCAAATGTCAAAAAGCCCATTAAATGTTTAAAGAATTGGGCATTTGATAGAGTAAAAGAATTAATAAAGAAAATACCAGAAAGTGATGAAGTAACGTACCGTCAAATCAAAGAGGCTCTAAACACCAAATTCAATCCAATGGCAAATGGCGACTATGAAAGGGGGAACAACCTTTACAACGCAACTTTTACAACGCACTACACTTACAACGCATTTTTTACAACGCACAATCCATTACAACGCATGACATTACAACGCATGACACTACAACGCATTTTTAAAAACTACCTTTACAACGCATTCCATTACAACGCATACTACCATTACAACGCATACCATTACAACGCATAATATAGTAATTTTTACCCCTATACTATCCAACACTTACCCTACTGTTGCACCCCCTGGAGTTAGAATAGTAATTTTTACCCCTATACTATCCAACACTTACCCTACTGTTGCACCCCCTGGAGTTAGAATAGTAATTTTTACCCCTATACTATCCAACACTTACCCTACTGTTGCACCCCCTGGAGTTAGAATAGTAATTTTTACCCCTATACTATCCAACACTTACCCTACTGTTGCACCCCCTGGAGTTAGAATAGTAATTTTTACCCCTATACTATCCAACACTTACCCTACTGTTGCACCCCCTGGAGTTAGAATAGTAATTTTTACCCCTATACTATCCAACACTTACTCTACTGTTGCAACCCCTGGAGTTAGAATAGTAATTTTTACCCCTATACTATCCAACACTTACCCTACTGTTGCACCCCCTGGAGTTAGAATAGTAATTTTTACCCCTATACTATCCAACACTTACCCTTCTGTTGCACCCCCTGGAGTTAGAATAGTAATTTTTACCCCTATACTATCCAACACTTTCCCTACTGTTGCACCCCCTGGAGTTAGAATAGTAATTTTTACCCCTATACTATCCAACATTTACCCTACTGTTGCACCCCCTGGAGTTAGAATAGTAATTTTTAACCCTATACTATCCAACACTTACCCTACTGTTGCACCCCCTGGAGTTAGAATAGTAATTTTTACCCCTATACTATCTAATACTTACCTTAAATGCAATTTAATATTATGCGTTGTAATGGTATGCGTTGTAAAGGTGGTATGCGTTGTAATAGAAATGCGTTGTAAAGGTAGTTTTTAAAAATGCGTTGTAGTGTCCTGCGTTGTAATGTCATGCGTTGTAATGGATTGTGCGTTGTAAAAAATGCGTTGTAAGTGCATGCGTTGTAAAAGTGTGCGTTGTAATGACATACATCCCTATGAAAGGTACATCTTCAGTCAGGAAAGGCAGAGAATTGGGGAAACGATAAATGAGGTTGCAGAAAGACTTGATTCACTCATAAAGCATTGCAAGTTCAATGAGTTCAACGAAGATGAGACCATGCACCTCGGAGTAATAGATGGTTGCCTCTCTGATTCCTTCAGATGATGAATGCTGATAGAGACACTCAGCTTGGAGCCATTACTCATGGCTGCCAGAACGGAGGAGAGAGCTAACAAACAAATAGCTAACATCAACGCCAAGTGTGAAAAGTAAGTTGAAACACAAGGCAGAAGGCCATAAAGTAATGTCTCCAAAAACAAAAGAAGTTGTGTTTCTCATGTGAACATTCTTTTCCACATGAGGGTAGATGTCCCACCATGTAGACAGGTGAGCAAAAGCTGTGGGAAGGAGAGCCATTTTGTATCAGTCTGCAAAGCAAGTGAAAGATCAAGTGGGTCACAAAAAAAAAACTAAATGGAGGCAAGATCAAGTGTGTCACATTGAAAAAACAAAATGGATGTCAGAAAATTCCAGACACTGCATTATACACTCGCCCACAAGGTCAAGTGGCAACATCAGTTGAGGCAAGTAGAAACTGAAAGATGTCGATTGTCATTAACTTCTTTATATAAACATTAGTCACCATAATTGTCGAGTGACAGTAAAGAAGATGGTTGTGTGCAATATCAATATTGACTACCGGGCAATATGCACATGTAGGATTAGCTTTTTGCAAGGAAAAATGCTGGTCAAAGCTAGGCCAACAAACGAAAGTGCAATATTCACGTGGACACTGTCCCAAAATCACAATGAAAGTTAATGGGTGCTTCATACCTTTTATGATAGACAGTGGCACGTCGATAGACATTATGCCAGTGGAAAAGTAGAATGAACTGTCTCCAGTGCCATGTTTAACTCAGTTGAAAACCAGAGTGTATATGTTTACTGAGTCAACGTCACTGCAAAGTCAAGGTTCATTCATAGCAAGTGTGAAGCATAAAAATATGAAAGTACAAGCACCAATTCATGTCTTGCCAATCACTTCATTGAGCACGTTTACTCAGTTTCAGTACTTCTGCTGACATGGTGCTGATTTCTGTAAACTACATTGTCAATGCCTGTCATGAGATAGTGAATCAGTTTCCATCTTTGTTTTGTGGCCTAAGAAGACTTAAAACCATGAAAGTGCATCTTCAACATAAATGAGGACATTTATCCTGTTGTGCAATGACGTTGTTAAATTGCATTCCATTTACAAGAGGCTGTGAGAAAGAACTGGATACAATATTAAAGCATGACATAGTGGTAGTGCTGAAAAAGGATAGTGAAGGAGACGTGCACGTCTGCGTTGATATATGCTTTGCAAACAAGGCGATCAAAAGAGAGCAACGTCCAGGTCCGCACATTGCTGACATGATTATGCAGCTGAATGGAGGTAAAGTCTTTCACACCTTGATTTGAATGGTATCACAAGCTCGAACTGGAGGAGAAATGCAGGTACACTGCTACCTTTTTGACTCGTATTGGTCTGTATTTATATATAAAGCTAAGTTTTGAAGTGTCATCAGCTGCCAAACTTTTTCAGGATGTCCTTCATCGCATAATACAGCCAGTCACAAATGTTTTCAATTATAGTGATACAAGTTTTTGGGGCCAAATGAAAGGAACATGATAAAACACTTTCACAAGTGGGTCTCAATTCAATTAAAGTGTATACTTTGTCATCCACTTCTAGCTCCCAAGATGTAACTATTGTTGAAATCCTTCTTTGGTATGGCCAGTTATTGCTCAAGGTATATATGTGTCTCTGCCACTGTAATTCCCCTATTGAGACACTTAATGAAATTAAATGTTTCATTCATATGGTCTAGTGAATGTGAACAAAGCTTCAAGGAAATCAAGCATGCAATTGAGTACGCAACTGAAATGGCATACTTTGATCCAAAACTGCAGCGAGAGGTTGTTGTTGATGCACGCCCCATGGGGTCGGGTGCCATCCTTGCCCAGCACACAGGACATTCCAATGCCGCAAGACACATGGTGGCTTATGCTAGCAGAAGTTTGCCAACAACAGAACATGCACATTCACAACCTGAAAAAGAAAGCCTAGCTGTAGCGTCGGCTTGTGAGCATTTTCATGTGTTCCTGTTGGAAAACATTTCACAGTTGTCACTGACCACCAAGCATTGCTCACAATTTTAGCAATCTTAAAGCGAAGGTGCCCCCATGCATTGAGAGATCAGGGTTGCAATTGCAGGAGTAAGATTACACAATTGTGCACCTTCCAGGAAAAGATCAAAACCCTGCTGACTGCTTCCCACGTGTGCCAATCCAGTGTCATGGCACTACTTCTAAAGTGACTGATGCCCATGTTTTTTTTAAACTTTATTTAATTGTTGGCATGTTGCATACATTATGAACATTGGGTGCATAACATAGTGGTCTCACACTGACATCGTAAACCCCTTCACCACCGTGCATCGCAAATGCAAGGATACTGAACAATTTGACCATTTGGCTCTTTTATGGTGGGGCACAAAATTAGGGACTGTTTTGTGGAGAGGGACCTGAGTCTTGGCGGCGAATATAACTTTCAAAAGGGTCCCAAATGTCCCGTGGTCTGTACCTCGAGGGCATTAACTCTAGTAGTTTGAAAACTTTTCATGACAATAAACGATGTCCCATAGCCAGTTTTTCACCTTGGGTGCCAGGGTGCCACCCCAGCACACTGCAATCTGTCGCTTGGCAAGGAGCAACAGGAACACAACAAGTCTGCGGGAAAGTTTTGGTATTTCTGCCACTGTAGGAAGGTGGAATCTGACTATATGGTTGCCCCCACTTTTTTCCTGGTGTTTTGCTGGTTTATGACTTAGTTGGACTGGGATCCTGCTATTCAGGGCCCCAGTCTATCTGCTTTCTCTGTAAAATGGTTTGCATGTACATTAGGTACATATCTAATTGGATTCTGGAGTGCCTTATAAGCCCCTAGTATACGGTATACTATGTACCTAGGGCATAGGTACCTCAGGGGCCTACCATGGGCTGAAGCATGTCTTATGCCACCCCTGGGAAGCACTCCAAAATGGCACCACAGGTCTGCTACCGCAGCCTGGGTAAGGGTGTGCTTGCACCCCTTACAGTAGTATAGGCTACCTATATCCACATATATATACAGACACATATAAACCTATAAGCCACTCCTATGGCAGGCCTTGACAATCCTGACGGCAGATTGCTTGGTTTTGTGTGAGAGGGTGCCCAAGCATGAGCTGAGCCCCTCTGCAGCTTTCGGAAATACTTCATTATGGCTGTTCTGTGATACAGTAAACAACCAGATTTTTCAAAAAGGGGGTCCAAGGGAAATATATCTAAAGACCCACAGGTTTCTAATCCCTTAATACCCACTGTAAAATAACAACACGGAAACCTAGGGTCTGAGCAAAAATGAGCACTACGAGAAAGGTTAAACACTCCAAGAAAGAATAAAGCAAGTGAAAATTATCATTTAGAATAAATCCCATCAGCCACCAAAGTAGCGATCATCATCATTTGGGATTCATTAGCCATTGCAGAACCCTCCAACAAGTTAGGGCTGCGTACTCTATGAGCAACAATACCTTCTTTATCTTATTAAGATGCGGTTTGTGCTCAAGTATTTATTTCATACCTTGAATCATTATGATATAGCTATCTTGTATATAGGTGGTGGTGATGGAAGCAGTGCAAGTGAAAAAAGGGTGCAATTATTAAAATCATCTACCGGGCCAGAAAGAACATTTTAATAGATACTGTCCGGGTGACGAGATTAAAAACCAGTGTAGAAGCAGTTTAAAAAAAATAACTGCTAAAGTCCAAAAGGAAGGGTCTACATGTTTCAGCCTCATGATTTAATGACAATCAGGCTTTCGTCAGGACCTTAAAGAACTTTTGCTACTGCTGTATAAATGTTAGTGTAATTCCAGAATTAAAACACACCAGTGATGTAAATTATACGACCTACTTTGTTCTGAGATTTTCAAAGACTCTCAAAAATTTCAGGAGTATTCACCCAAATCCTAGAAAAGAATAAACAATAATAATGATAGTATTTTATAACCTGCTTTATCATTCAAGTCAGTGTTCTATATATACTATAGCTTTCAATCAAGGTTGTCTTTAACCATTCACCATAAGGGGTTGTTTGGACTGATACAAGGTGCCCACTAGAACTAGTGGACAGCATATATCAGGCCACCTTCTCACAGCCACGTGTCCTAACAGGCCCGTTAACAGGGAGGGCATCAACTGTAGCTGTGTGATGTCCCCTACTGTCTGGAATACCTCTGCACAGTATGATGCTACCGCCGGGCAGTGCCAGGTGAGATGAAGAAAATCTGCTGTCAGCGTGACAGCGTATGCATTGTGAATCCGGAGATAGGCCCATTTTATGCAGCAGCATTGGGGTGCAATAGGTGGGGTGTAAAAAAATACAATGGATGAGAAGCAGCCAGTAGTTTGGAGAGAATAGTTTGAGTTTCCTACAGAAAAATGACCACTGTGCATCTGTGAATGGAAAAGCAAGATCATCCTCCCAGGCCTTCCGAGCTGGCAGGGGTTCTGCGGGTGGGAGGCACTGCATGGTGCGATAAATTGCCGTGATGAGTTTCCATGGGGAGATTGCTGTTTAAGTGTGTTCTAGCGCAGGGAGCATTACAGGTGGTGCTGGGAATGATAGAAAAAGCCAGCAGCAAGCCGCCCGCATTTGATAGTATAAAAAGGTGTCTAGCAGGCCTCTGGGTGCCATTGGCGGGTCACAAAAATTATCGCCTGGAAAGAGATCGGCGAAAGTGTATATGTATATGTCGAGCCTGGTCGCTCTGGCATTAAGGGGTGTTTTGCTAGCGGGACCGAGGGGGCATATAGGAGAGGAATACCCGCTCATCATGCCAGTCCAATCCATGCCCACAGTAGACGTTGTAAAGTGTCAATTTCAGCCACGGGTCTTTTGTAGGGAGTGATAAGGGCCATGGAAAAGGGCCATGGTGATACTGCGTCGATCTCCACTACAACATGTGGCTGAAAGGGTGTAGGATGTGTCCAGTAGTGTAGAAAGTGTGCCTGAGCACAGAGCGCATGAAGCTGAAGGTCCGGAGCACCCAGCCCCCCCTTCAGTTGTGGGCTGGTCAATATTTCGTACTTTACCCGGGCCTGTTTCCCAGCCCATATCAGCGCGATAAGGTTTGATTGAAGTCGGTGGAAGAAAGCTTGTGTTAGTGGGGTGGGAATATTAATGAATAAATAGAGGAACTTGGGCAGAACGACCATCTTCGCAATGGCGATATGACCCACCAGAGATAGAGGGAGTTTGGACCATATGGGAATGCATTCTTCCAACCAGTTCATCGCTCTACCAAAAAGTCCTTACTAAGATATATGACCAAATACTTGACGGGCCCCGCTGCCCACTAGAGTGGGTATTCTGTGGGAAACTGAGCTGTAGTGTCTGTAAATGGTAGAAGTATCGACTTGTTCCATTTAATCTGGATGCTGGAGAGACCACCGAAACGAATTAGCTCACGAATTAAAGGGGATAAGTTATGCTCAAGATGGCTCACGTAAAGTGTGATATCATCCGCATAGGGGGATATGGTCAGGCTGTGTGGTGTGAATCCTATCCCCCGGGTGGGGTGATGCTGGCAGATGTGTGCGGCAAAGGGTTCCATCGCAAATGCGAAAAGCAAAGGCGAGAGGGGGCATCCCTGCCGTGTGCCTCTGCCGACCGGCAAAGGGTTTGATATTTGTCCATTTAACCTTATGCGGGCAGTGGGCAACATGTATAGAAGGCGCATTTGTTCAAGGAAAATAGAGCCAAGGCCCATTCGCGTCAAGAGGGGGAACAGAAAACACCGCTCCAAGGTATCGAACGCCTTGGTGGCATTAAGTACAGCGGCCAGCGCTGTGGTTTGTGGGTTGTTGATAGTGCATTACTGTAAACATGGTCTGGAGGTTGTGCGCCGTGGAGCGACCTGGTATGAACCCGGACTGATCCGGACTGATCATTACTGGTAGCAGTAGTTGTAGTTTATTTGCAAGGATTTTTGCAAAAATCTTGTTATCTATGTTGATAAGCGATAGGGGCCTGTAAGAATCGCACTGGTCCGCAGACATACCAGGCTTGAGAAGCGTGAAGATCACTGCCTCACGCATTGAGTTGCAGAATTAATAGATCTGAGTATTCTTTGTAAAAAGAGACGGTCAGTCCATCCAGGCCAGGAGCCTTATCTGGAGCAAGGCCGGTTATTGACTACCGCACCTCATCTGCTGTAATGGGAAAGTCCAGGAAGTCACGATGGGAGATGGAAAGCCAGACTAGTTCGATGGCGTCAAAATATGGCTGTAATTCCAAAAGTGGGGACTGCACGGGAGGTGGAGTGAAACTCTGTGAAGAAATCCACCATGACGCGCATGAGATAGAGAGTGTAGGAGTATCTCTGGCCCTCTGAGTCTATCAAGCTGGTGATGAAGAAGGATTCCTGGGGTTTTTGAAGCGGTCTAGCTAGTGTCTTGCCTGGACGGTCTCCGTCACCATACCTGCGTGCTTGTGTTTCCCTGCCCTGGAATTTGACTTCCCTAGCTGCCTCTTCCTGGTATTCAGTAAGTTTGCTGCGAATGTCTGCCAGTACCCGGGGATCATTGGTGTAGTGAAAGCGATATTCGAGGGCAGAAATATCTGATTCGAGTTTTGAGAGCGTGCCGCGGATGGCTTTAAGCACCCTCTGTTCTTTAGCTATGCACTCTCCCCTAATGACCACCTTGAAGGCATCCCAGACAATGGCGGGGGACTGGACCGGCCAAGCATTAAATGCAAAATAGTCTTTGATAGCAGCATGTAAGTCTTCGCGAAAGACTGGATCCCTGAGCGCATTTGGAGGAAGTCGCCAGGAGAATGTGCGCATTGGTGCATGCGGGGAATGAAGTGTGAGCAGGACTGGCGCGTGATCTGAAAGAGTATGGGGAAGGTGGGAAACCTGAGGATTCCATGGAATCACAGATTTGGACAGCAGCCAATAATCAATTCTTGACCACTTTTTGTGCTGCAGGGAGAAGCAGGTGCCTTCACGTGTGTTGGGATGCATGTCCCGCCATGTGTCTATGAGGAGGTTGTCTGTAATAATTGTGGCCAGTGTGGTTGTCTAGTGAACCCCGCCTGGTCCATGTCGCCTGTCAGCGGAACATTGAAGTACTTTCACCACAGCACTGTTTGCGGAGTGGTGTTCACAATTCCCTGCCAAAAAGGAAGGATCATCCACATTGGGACCATATACAGTGGAGAGAGTGATGGGATGGTGATGAAGTTTGCCCGTGAAAATGATGTAGCGCCCTTCAGCATCGCATATGCAATGGTCAGTGGTCCATGACAAATCCTTGCGTATTAAAATGCACCCCCCATGCGTAGTTGGAGTTGGAGGAAGTGTACATGAGTCCCCATCCCCGAGTGAGGAGGGGGGCAATGAGACATTCCGGCTGTGCGTTTCTTGAAGGAAGCAGATATGTATGGCGTGTCTGTTTAGATAAGCGTGTACAAGGCTGACATCCTGGCGTCATTAAGCCACCGCACGTTTCAGGATAGAAGTTTAACCATGCCTGGTTTAGCCATGCCGAGTGGGATGGGTTTGAGTATTGTGTGTGTGTCCGTCTTGTGCCAGAGTGATGCTTTGCATTCCTGATGCGATGAGGAGAACAAGTAGTGATGTGCCAACACTTTTTGTGCAAACGAAAAACATAACATAAGGATTTCCCAACAATCCTTCCCACCCCAAACCTCTTCCCTCCCACACCAACCCCCAATTAGATTTGTGATGTCCACCCCCATAAACAGAACGTCTGGTAGTCAAACCCGGGGGAAGTGGAGTCGCCATGGGGTCTACCCGCCTAAGGGCCGGGTGGCTGAGCAGAGGTATAGAGAAAAAAACATTTCTTCTGATAACACACTTTGCTGTGCCAGCTGTTCTTTGCCGGTTTTGATGACATTAGCCTAAGATGGCAGCCATCCGCCTCAGGGCATTTCGCAAACAGCCTCCACGACTGTGTTGGTGCAGGTATTCGTTATCACTCAGGCGAGTATTAGCTGCAGAAGAACTGGCGCGGGATGCAGAGGAGCTGTCCATGTGAGTTTGCTGTTTAGCAAACTTGAGACCCAGTTTGGGATCCCTGAAGTGAGACGCCTTGCCATTGATGGTGACTTTGAACTTAGCTGGGTAGAGCATGGCGTATGTGATGTTGTGTTTTTGTAGGAGTTGGTTCGCCGGTCGGAATTCGCGTCTGGCAGCCTGCACAGCCAAGGTGAAATCCTGGAAGAATGATACCACATCGCCCTTATATTGATCTATAGACTTCAATAGCCCTGTTTACCTGGCAAAAAAACTCAAGCTCTCCAGGAGCCAGGTGAAACTTAAGAAGCTCCAACACCCTACTTCTGAAACCACCGAAATTCAACAAAAAGAAAGAACTTACATTCACACCGTCTCAAGGCTGGCTCCAAGAATCTGGAATGCCTTCCAACGGAGATCAGAGTTAACCCCTTGACTTCTTCATTAAAGAAAACAGGTCAAATGGCTACTGTTGGAAGAACTTCATCAACAATAGCCCATATGTCATTTGCTAGACACTGCCCTTTCGGGTTTGACAATCATTGTTACTTTGTGTGTTGAAATGTATGCATGACAATTATGTGTTTGATATATTGTGCTTGACAATAATTTTTACTTGGGGCTTAAAATGTACTCCATTGTTATTTGGAAACAGTTAGATGCTAAAACTGCTCGACCCCATTGAGTTGGGCTTTTACCTGTTTCTTCACTTGCTACCTCTACTTTCCCTTGCACCAACATTTCCTCTCATGTGACAGGTTCCTCTTATGTTCCGGATTGCTTTGTACTTTTACTGTGTCTTCATGTCAACTTTAGTTTTCCTCTTTGTACAGCGCTCTGATACCCGTCTGGTTCTCGTTCACACTTTACAGAACTTTTCAAATAAATAAATAAATAAATTGAGTACGGCCATGCTCCCTCGCCTGTCGCAGCACCACGTCGCGATCTCTGTAATTCAGAAGCCTCGCCACGATCGGTCTCGGGGGAGCTCCGGGCGGGGGCCTTGGTCCCAGCGATCTATGCGCGCTTTCGACAATGAAGATTGGTGACAGATGTAAACCAAAAAGGTTTCTCAGCATAGCTTCAACAAAGTCCCCCATCCGGGAGATAGCTGTGAACTCCGGAATGCTCGTTATATGGAGATTATTTCTTCTTCATCGGGCTTCTAGATCTTCGTTCTTCTGTTTTATAATGTCTAGCACTTTGTCCATTTTTAACAGGTGCTCCGCCGTGGTTGTTTGATTGTATTCAGCCTCGGAGACCCTGGCCTCAATGTGCTCAAGTCTGGTGTCATGCTCGTCCACTCTGTTTTTCACTCGGTCCAGGCGGGAAGAGAGTGCGTCTAGTTTGGCATCTATGTTGCGCAGGCTTGACTGGACGTACAGAATTATGGCCTTGAGGTCTTGCTCCTGATCTTCCGGCGCATCATCATCTCGAGAATGCAGCGTGGTGGACTTTTCTCCTTCCTGGTCTGTTTGTCGTGCACTCCTTGTTTTTTCCAAGGGGAGCTTCGACTGCCTTCCCTCAGCCTTCCCCATGTTTGTGGTGATGCAAGTGCCATGGCGGCCTGTCCGCAAGGAATCAGAGTGACTCTACTCTGTTGGTGTGCCTCATGTCCAGCTTGGATAGCACCAGACTCACTCTGTTTCAGCAGTGGCCGCTCACCTCAACAGATCTCGCGGTGGCCACAGCAGGGGGTGAAATCAATTTCTCATGGGTGTTGCAGCAAAGGAGCACAGTCTCTAGCGTAGGCGGCCCGCCGCCGCGGGGCCAGGCACACCCCCAACCAGGCTCATCGGCTGCAGGAGTCAGGGCCTGCCGCGGCGTGCTGCACGTTCTCCTCCGCAGTCAGTACACACCGAGACCAGGGATCTCATGCACAACCAGCGCAATAGTCAGCCCAGATGTCTGTGTGCTGCCGCCGCAGCACTCACGGCGTCTCGCCACGGATCTGGGAAGGGACGATTTCTGTGTGTGGAGACTGAGCCGTGTGCCACCGGAGCAAGTATGCCACTGCAAGCACAGGCAGGCGCGGGCTCCAGTATGATGCTGCAGTTCAATTGGTTCAGCCTTCATGGCCGCTATGTAGGGCGCTTGTGTTGATGCTGGGGAGGGGGCCCCGCAGGCCCGGCCGGCGTTCATGGGGAGCCCCCGCTAGGTTGGAGGCTCCGCGGGCATGGTTGCGGTGTTGACACCACCCACAATCACTGAGTCTCTCCTCACCTGCTAATGATGAGCCGCATACACTATGCCGGCCGCGGTAGGGAGGTTCTGCGTCAGCACGGCACCAGTGACAGGTCGGCAGGAGCGATAACCAGAGTTCACAGCAGGCAGTAGGTAAGCCCCGGCTCCGGCTTGCGTGTCTCTGCGGGGCTGCAGGTAGTCGGCTGCGCCATTAGGTCCCGGGCCCAGGCCACATGCACAGGGCGCAGCCACCGGCCTCCTGGTACCCCGCCGAGCATCGGTGAAACTTGGAGTCAGCAGCGGCCCGTATTTGCTGCCAGTGTCTGTGGAGCAGTATGGGGCATTTGCAGGAACAGATGGCCCCCTGTGCAGCGGAAACTGAACAGATAATTGCTCAGCCGGCGGAGCTCGCCTAAACAGCGGCCATTTCGCACCACTGCGAAGCCACGCCCCCTGATGCCTAAGTTAATTTAATTGTGAAGTCCAGTATGATGGCTGGCTGCCATATCGGTAGAGCAAATCATTGCTGCCACAAGTACTGACATTGATTTGCTGACATTATTACACACCAGTCTTGGTAAAAACATACTTAATCTCTTCATGATGACCTTGAATGCCAGGAATTCCAAAATTTGCAAGAAGAGTTTTCAGTTACTCCACACGTCATCATCTTACGAGGGTCATGAATTGTCATACCCTGGAGTCTGAGACAACAAGTTATTGAACAGGCCCATGAGGGACATTGTGGAGTGGTTGCTACCAGAGAAGCCTAACTGGACCGAGTGTGGTTACCTCACCTTGATTAAAGAGTTGAAAACAGGTAAAGGCATGTCATTTGTGCAATCGAAAGAAAACCCCACATCCACTCAACATGTCTGATCTCCCAAAGCATGCAAGGTAGAAGATTGCAATTGATTTCTTTAGACCCCTGACAATGGATATCATCTACTAATAATTGTTGATGAATATTCCCATTTTCCTCTGGCGAAAGATCTGTTGTTAACTACTTATTACAGAGTCATTGAGAGACTAGAAAGTATTTTTGCAACATGAAGTGTTCTTTCGATTTTGCAATCTAACAATGGCCTACCTTTCAATAGCCAAGACTTTAAAGATTTTCATAGTCATTTGAATGTCAAGCATCAGAAAAGCACACCTCTTTGGCCACAGGTGAATGGTGTGATCGAGAGATTTATGAGTGCCCTCAAAAAGACCAGTCAGCGTGCTGCACTGGAAAAGCTTGAACTTAAATACAGGTCAACTTCACATTCTACTACGGGTTAGAAACCTACCACCTTAATGTTTAGGAGAGTCATACGAACCAAATTTGCCATTAATTAATCACTGAGAGATCTATTGACATTGATAAACTTCGGGCCACTGATTCGCATCAGAAACGCAAAATGAAAACCTATGCATACAGATGCTGCTGTGCTCAAAGCACTGTGTCCAACAGAGGCGACCAAGTCACCATCAGACAGAAATGGAAATGCAAGTCCGATACTACTCTTGATGCTGACCCACTGAAGGTTGTAACTAGTAAAAGACACATGGTTACTGCTCCAATATGCAAGATTCTTTGCATTTCAAGCACCTGCTTTGATTGTCGCCAACTCCAGATGTCAAGAGTGAGACCTGCCCACCTCAGAATCCAGAAATACCAGTAACTGTACCCATGTCTCTGTCACCAATGCCAGTCATGGACACTTCTCCAGTATCTCCACAGCCTCATATAACCAGACCTGGGTGATTGATTTGAGCACCAAACAATTCTTTTAAGAGTTGTAATGTATATATGTATTAGTCATTCTTTTTATTTAACAAAAGGGGAGATGTAGTGTCTTGTGAGTTAGAGACAACGGGACCCTTTCGGTTTCTGTCGGATTCCGTACAGCAATGATGTAAGTGCATGGGTGATGTAATTCTTGTTCAGTTAATGGTTATACGCTGAGCAATAAAGACGTGTAATTACAAGCTCCGTGTATGCCGTGATCATTTGCACATACCATGGCTGGGGTAGGACGCTACAACATTTATTAAAAGTGCTAATTTATAAATATGAACTTGGATGCATTCTTACCCCCTCCTCTGCCCTGATGACTCGGCCACTAGTAAACGAAAAGCAAATCATATGCACCCTGTTTGTGGCCTACATTCCTATTATACATGGACCAACATTAAAGTGTATTGAATCAAATGCAGGAAAGATTTTTTTACACCATTCCTCCTGGACCCACGTATTTCATGGTGCTCTCATTTTCAATAATGAATAAGGAGGAATTAAATATTTGCCTAGGATTCCACAGTTTGGTGAAGCGGGGAAGTAGGGATTAACCCCAGTTTTGCTTGTTTCACATTGTCAAAGTCAACTACTAGATGGCCTTCTCTATCCTGTTTTACATCAAATGTTGATGTTTTGTCTTAATTCTTGGTACATGAGGATAGATCATTGGTGGCAGGCAGAAGCCACATGGAAGCTTGTTTTGGTTTCAAGGTCAACAAGCATTTGTAATGCAATAGGTTTTGCATTTGTGAGAGTTAGAACTATTGGTGTTGTAAATGATACTCATGTGTTTTGATTTAGAGTGTAGTGGATGTATGTGGTGTGGAGTGGAATTATGTGGGTTGAATTGGTATTGTCAGTTGTGGAATTCTGTGAGGTGGAATTGCATGATGGGCAGTGGATTTGTGTAGCAGAGTTATGTAGCATGGTGTGCAATGGATATTTGTGGAAAGTAATGATGTGATATCAAGTGTATTGGAATTATGTGTTATGGAGTATAATTATGTGGAATTATATTTTGATTTGTGGAGTGGTATGTAGTGGAGTTTAATTATGTGGTATGCTGTTGAATTTTGTGGCATGATGTGGAATTCTCCAATATGGATTTGATGTATATGGTGTGTTGTGTAATTGTGTTGTTTAGTTGACTTATGGGGTTTGTTGACAAATTATGTGGTGTGAAATGGAAATGGAAAGAGTTGACTTGTGTGGATGTGTGTGGCGTTTAGTGAGATTATGCTGATTGTATAGAGACGAGAAAGTGGATGTAGTGGTGAGGGAATAAGCACTGGAGATGAGAGGGAAAAGGGAAGGATGATGATGGAGCTGTGAGAAGTAGAAATTATGTTGATTGGAGGTGGTGGGGGCAATAAAAATAGAAGCAAGGCGGAAACTGTAAGGAGACTGGTAGAGCTAGAGGGGAAGTGAGTGGAAAAGGGGAAGGTAAGAGAGAAAGGTGGAAGATGGTGGATAGACCCTACAGGACGTGGACGTGGGAGGGTGACCAGAGGAGGGCCAGAAGGAAGAGAGGACAATGGAACTGGGAGACAAACAAACAGCTAAGGAATGTGGTGAAGTAGAAGGCAGAGACCTAGGTCCAAGAATGAGGGAATCTGGAACATATGCAGGCGACAGTGGAAGAGTGGAGGTGGGAGAGAACTAGGGAATAAAACACGAGTGACACAATCATTAAAGATTCCACCATGAAATGGCCCCTTCGCCTGTTTTAACTACTTTCGGCTCTCTCAAAGCCCGCCGCGTTTTCTTTTTTTTTTTTTATAAGGGTTTTTACCTTTTATGCATTATAAATATAAAACATGTGGGTGTCTTGAGTAGCGAATATGTACACTTTATATTAACCAGCTCACGGATGCCCCTCATTAATGGCTGATTATTACTGAAAAAAGGTGACATTTCAGAATGAAGTTTGATAGTTTAGAAATGTAGGCTTTAGTAAACAAATACGTTCTATTTTCTGTACAATAATTATATTAATATCTGGCCAAAATATACTGAAACAGCAAGGATGCAGCCATATTAAATAAAGTTATGGAGGTCCACAATACAGAAGGTAAACACAACATCTTTGGAAAATGTTAACGTTCTACCGAACCTCTAGAAATGGCAGAAGGGTTGTGCCCGAGCAGCACAACTAGTCAATACTCATCCCCACTCTAAAGGCCACCCTGCACAGTATACAGCTATGACTACACCACCCATTTCTCAGTTTTCAACACTTACCCTTACATGCCCTGTGATCCTAAGAAAAAGGAAGTGCGTGGGGCGGCTTCAGAATGCAGGGAGACGTTCTCTGGGCCACTGAAGTGCCATCACATTAGCTGGCAGTGTGTGGAGAGGAATTGGCAGCTCAGCCACAAGAAGAGAAACAGCAAAAGGAGAAACATGAAAGTGGGTGCCATGTTTAACGAAGTATGGCGCCAGTGCACATAAACATTAGGCCCATGGTGACCCGTGAAGCAGTTGCCATGATAATACAAAAGTAATGATGAAAGCAGGCGCTCTGCTACAACATGAAGAGCGGCACCCATGCATATTAAATATATGTGCATGGGAGCCCTTGAAGCGGGCGCCATGGCAATAAAAAATAAATAAACAAAGTAGTCCCTAGACAGAACAGATACAGACCTTCAGCATAACTAAACTGTGGGTGGCCTGTGCTCCTTGCCATAAAATGGAAGTGACATATCGGGAGCACCAGCCAGTACGGAACCAGGAAAGCAGAGCAATGCTAGAGTGAATCAAGGGCAAGTAGCAGGTGGGATTATACTCCTTGTACGGATTACAACAGGTCTTGCACCAGCGCATGCGCGCTGCCTAAGCACAACCTAAGAAGGACCTTGAGCTGAGCCAGAGCAAGGCATCCAGCTCGAGGCTTCAGTTGCTCACACAACTCAAATTATAGAAGAATCTGCTTTCAACTGGATGCCCAACCCCTTGTAACATGTAATTACAGATGTCATTGACCAGGAGATGGGGTGAGACATGTAAGGTCATATGTGAGGTGAAAATAATTGTCAAGGAAGATCTAAAGGGGTTCTGTCCAAAATAGGAAGTTGCCAAGTCTATGGAAAACAAGCTGTTTCACCACTGGCCACAGATTTACCTGTAAACTACTGCTGGTATACTCAAGCTTCCACATTTACATGGGCAAAGTGGGTAATTGCCAAGGGTGATAATCTTCTAATAGACCCCTTAGACCCCTAATAGTGAATTTTCTTTCTGTCTCTGTCTTGCTATATGTCTTACCTCTGTTTATTTTTATGTCTCAACCTCTCCCCTTCTCTCTACTTTCCTGTACCTCTGACTCTTTCTTTCTTTGCCCAGTGTCTTCCTAAGGAATCTGGGGTCTCTAAATGACATACAGGAACCGTTTTTCTGTGGCCCTGTTTCTGAAAGTTTGTAGGCATTATGCACTTGAATTAGAAGAAAAATGGTAATACAATTGAATGTTGGTCTGAACGGGGGCCCTCAGAATATGTGTTGCCCAGCTTAACCAAAACTCCTTAGGATGACATTGTCTACATTTCTTTCTTGAAGAACTTATGTTCAACCTTCATTGTTGCTCCCTCAATATTAACTTCTGGAAATTACCTGCATTTGTTCTCCCTACAGTATAACCACAGTGCTTCAGTATCTTCACAGGGTCGTCATCCGTAATGCTTCTTACTATCTAGGCTTATTTACCTGCTGAATGTGTTTTGTGGTGCTTCTGATATGCACAAACATACACACACATATTTTATGTATTAATGCACATTGCTGAATAGCTGACATGTTTCTGCAGATTAAGGAATTCCAAATACCTTTTGCATGCATCAGTGAAACTGGCGATACATTTTTACGAACAAGCCACATTAAAATGGGACTACACAGCTTTCTCTAATAAAAAAACTGCAACGGATCTTACTCGGTAATTTCTTTATCAATCTTAATTTTATCTAGCAGGAAAGCATTACATGCATAGCTAGAATACAAAGTATCATTAAGTAATACGTTTTCCACTGCATTATATGGCTCTCCCAATGGTGGCAACTGCATCTTTAGCTATTTGTAATAGAATTTTTGGTTGAGAGTCTTAAACAGAAATTATGACAAAATCTATGTAAGTTACAACACAGCTGCAGACAGTGACAAAAACAATATTTATGAGTTACAGTGTTAGTGAAACAATAAAAAATAAATGAAAACAGGAGTTACATAAATGATTAGATATTCAAGTGCAGGGAGTGTCCATGATATGCCTTTTTCCCCACCTACTTTGGGGTGGTGGAATTGCTTAGCTTCTTACGGTTGGAGGAGACATCAGAGAACTATTCTGATGAGGACTGGTGAGGGGATA
This sequence comes from Triturus cristatus, assembly GCF_964204655.1. NCBI lineage: Eukaryota > Metazoa > Chordata > Amphibia > Caudata > Salamandridae > Triturus > Triturus cristatus. Next base: position 156,434,280 of record NC_140580.1, read on the forward strand.
GATCTATGGTGGAGGGGCATGTTGACCTGGTGTTGGCTTATCGGGCAGGTAAAGTGCCTGAATCTAAAGGCAGTGCAGTGATAAGGCTGGTGACAGAGAGGAAGTGTTAGTGTTGTGATTTAACTAATGCTTACTGGGAGTGGTGGAGGTAGTCTGGAAGACCAAAGATGGTGCACTGGCAAAGATGTGTTTAGGCATGACCAAACTCACTCACAGAATGAAAGCCAACTGTCTCAAACTCCTCATGGACAAGCCCAAAGTTAAGACCTTCAGCAACAACATCTGGGAATGGGACTCCCACTGGTGGCCAGTGGAACTTGAACCCAAACCCAGCATCTACGCCCGGAAACTTAAAATCATCAACTGCAAACTGGACATTACTGCACAAGTCAATACAGTCACTACATCCTGCTTCCACACCCTGAAGATGCTGAGGAAGATCCTCAAATGGCTTACAAGTAACACCAGAAAAACCATCACTCACACCCTAATCACCAGCAAACTAGACTATCAAAACACCCTTTGTACAGGTGTTTCATCTGAAAGAGGGTGAAGGCCTGGCACTTCAATTTCAATTAACCTACATGCCCTAGGCTGGATTAGACACACACACCTGCTCAATGTCACGATACTCTCACTGGTGAGAGTGTACTCTTCAAATATGCCGAACTATTCTAGGGGGAGAGGTTTTAACACAGGAGGCCCACAACAAGGCTTCTGCATTAATCCAGGTCGCCAAATATTAACTAGGATCTTTGTAGAGTGCATGTTTATTTATTTACTTACTCATTTACACATTTATTTATTAGCAGTTTTATATAGTGTGGACAATCCCAAGTGGAACAGCAGGGCAATATCTAAAGGTAGAAGTAAACATGCATCACGTTTTATGTAGCAGAATTCATATTGAATATTCAGTTATAGTGAGGGAGATTAAACAGGGTCAAGGGGTACACATTATACAAAATAATCAAAATACATGGAAAGTAAGATAACCGTGTTTGTGTTCTTTCAGAGATGCACGTTCACTAAACAGTCTTGTTTCGGGCATGGCATTGAAAAAAATAGGCATTCAAATTCCCGTTTAAAAGCTCATACTAGAGATTTGTCTTGATAGCGGAATGAATTTAAATTCCATATTTTAGGTGCACTCTCTGAGAATGATTGCCTTAAAATCATAGATTGCTCCAGTTTACTGCAGGTTTGTCTAATAATGTCCCCCATTCAAGGCTAAGGAGAATAGAAGTGTGATTGAATGCAATTGTTATATACAGAATGAAACTGGTATGATGATGTGACATGAGATGTGTTTCCCCCTCATGATGTCCGGGCCATTGTTACCAGTCGCTAGAGTAACTAAATGCTTTGGGACTAGCAAGAATTGGTGGACAGTGACATTCTGCAATTTTAAACTAGAAATGTGTTAGCCATTGTGGGTACAAAAGCCTAGTTTTTGAATATTGTTTGGAAATGCTTTGTTAATTCTTGTAATATTGATGTTTTTATCCAAAATGTTTGATTTTCTGAAGAAATTAGATTTCAGTAGAAACAAGTTTAAGGCAGGCCAGGTTATAGTTTCAGTTGAAGATTTTTATGAACAATATCACCAGCTAGAATAGAGTCCTTGTTTCAATAACCAGCCAACTAAGATTGAGCAGGACAGGGGTGATGTTTTCAGTCTTCAGGATCCCGAGACTAGTAGAGCAGTGGCACATACAATTGCCTTTAGATGGGTATCAATTATTTTTGATAACCCAGTCAGTAAGACATTGCTATAATAAAGCTCGAGAGCAGTAGACATTGAGCCAATAATCTAGATTCCTATTCTGGGATAAGGGATTTTATTCTACCAAGGAGTCTGATTTTGTGTTGTGCTTCTTTGGCTAGGAGTTTATGTGAGCATATAGATTAAGAATTTTGTTCAATATGAAGCCCAGGGGAATAGACAAAAAGTAGGTCTCCTATCGTCCATTAATCTTCATTCATGTATCATGCACTAAACTACCTAATTGAGTTTAATTCTTGTGTTAGGTTAACTAATTTTAATTAATTTAAATAATTTATATGGAAATAAAAAAGCTCAACTATACACATTACCATTACCATTTGTAAACTTTATTTCGATCAAAAGATCATAAAAGTCACATAAAATACATTTGAACAGCTGATAAACAGCCGCGGTCGGTAGTAGGAGTTCCTGCAGGGCGGTGACGTCGGGAGGGGGAGGGGCAGGGTGGGGGGTAGTAAACTATGGATTATGGAGGTTTACAGGTAAGTAAACATATAAATTAATAAAACGAATTTCGTTGCGTGCACTGCATCCCCACATGCGATGCAGTGCACGCAACAAAATTCGTTTTATGAATTTATATGTTTACTTACCTGTAAACCTCCATAATCCATAGTTTACTACCCCCCACCCTGCCCCTCCCCCTCCCGACGTCACCGCCCTGCAGGAACTCCTACTACCGACCGCGGCTGCTGATAAAAAACATTAAAAAGCAATTAATTTAAAGATGGACCAGAACAGGATGTATATAGCAGCAAGACATTATTTAAAACTAAAACGCTTAATCCACATTGCGTGTAAAAAACGTGAGACAGCGAATACTACAACAGTACTTGTGTCACTAGCTAAAATGCGATAGGCTTCAGTACATCTTGTAAATCCCAAACTCTTACATAAAGGGATAAGCCAATATTTCCCAGGGGCTCTATATGCGACACAAAAAAATAATACATGAATTAATGACTCAGTCGACCTTCCGCAAGCTGGGCAAGTTATTTCTATATGTTTTGACCAGTTCTTAGTAAAGTCCCTGAGTGGTAGGGTGCCCAACCTGAATTGAACATATAATTTCCTCGCCAAAGGTGGGTGCAATTCATTCAGGAATGGCTCAAAGGTATACTGGTCTTTGATTGAAAAAAATTGTCTTGAAAGACTGCCAAGAGTTTTAGTTCCTTGTAGTACGCTTAGCCTGTACTGTCTATATGCCTGAACCAATTTTACACGAGGAAGCATCAAAGAAAATGCCTCAGGATTAGTCCAAAGTTCAGGCAAACCAATCCTAAAGCACATTTCCTCGATATAAACAAGCCAAGGAAACTTCTTAAAAGTGCATAGTGCTAGAATTGAGCTAAGGTCACGACAATAAGATCTTAGCTCCTCTGTGAGCCACAATCTTCGCCAATATGTTAAAGGACGTAGGCCTGCTTCTTCATCTATTGGTCCAATTGCCAGATCAGAACGTAATGGGATTAAGGGAGTACTTTGCGGTAGTCCCAATGAAAGTCTAATAAACTTGTTCTCGATTAGAGAAAGACTTTTCATCTGGGAATGGCCCCACAATTCTGCCCCGTAGAGGGCTGCGTTTCTCACTTGTACTTTGTAAATTTCTGCAGCAGGGCCAGGAGCCTTGTATGTAGTGTGTTTAGAGGTTCTTAAAATCGCACCAGATAATTGGGCAAGCCGCATAGCTGCTTTGTCTAGTTGAGGAGCCCAGGAGAAAGACTCAGAAAGTTTAATTCCTAAGTATTCAAATAGTGAGACCTTTTCTAGGGTTATTCCGTTGAGTGTGGGATTAGGTCGAGTTGAGTTAGCTGGGTTAAAAACCATGTATTTAGTTTTCGAAATGTTTATTTCGAGCCCATGATCTATACAAAATGCTGAAAAACTATTTAAAACACGTTGAACACCCATCGGGGATTTAGATAGCAGTAAGGTGTCATCTGCAAAAAGCATAACTGGAACCTTTCTACCATTGAGTCTAGGGGAATCACCATTGTCCGTCTTGTTGATATGAGTTACCAGTGCATTAACATATAGGCGGAACAGGGTAGGGGCTGATACGCATCCCTGCCTGACACCTCTGTCGACTGGAAAGCGCGCAGTTAGTTGGCCTGCTTTCCCATATCTGACCTGTGCATAGTTGCCAGTATGCAGTCTAATGATCGTAGCTAATAGATCCAAAGGGACTCCCATCTCATGTAGTGCAGCCCAAAGTTTAGCTCTCGGAACCATATCAAAGGCTGATTTCAGGTCGACAAATATCAGATAGAGACTGCCACCCTCCACTGATCCTGTCTTCCAGAATAGTAATTGCAGCCTTAAAAGTTGGTCCACAGTTGACACACTTTTCCTAAATCCTGCCTGTAAGTCACTCAAGATGTTCATCTCTTCCATCCATAAATGCAGACGATTAAGTAGTATTCTAGCAAACAACTTTTGGGCAACATCTATTAGGCTAATTGGCCTGTAATTTACAGGGAGCAATGGTGATCCTTTTTTTAATATAGGAAATATTTCAGCTCCTAGCCATGTGTCTGGGATACTCATACCTTTCATGATGGCATTAAATATGGTCCATAAATATGGTACCCATATAGAAGGTTCTTCTTTGTATAGTTCCCCAGGGATCTTATCGAGCCCAGGTGCTTTGGACATAGAAAGAGTTTTAATGGCACCCTCTACTTCTGAAGCTGTTATTTCCTCGATGGATTCAGTTTGGACTAATGGGAGGGGGCCCTCCACAGTTATCAAGTCATCTCCAGTAGAGTACAGAGACTTAAAATGAGCTTCCCAAACAGATGCTGCAATGTTCGGGAGAATCGGGGATCGTTCGTCCTTGTTACCTGTGTTAGAAACAATCTTCCAAAAGCCCCTCATATCCTTGTTGGAAAGAGCTATTTTCAGGGCCTCCCATTTTTCAAGTTCCCATGTTTTTTTTGCCTTTTTAATAGTCTCATTGTAGAGCTTCCTAGAGGAGTTCAATGTAATCTTGTTTTTTGATTTAATCGCATTAATGAGAGCAGTTTTAGCCTGTCTGCATGTTTTAGTATACCACGAGTTGGAAGAATGTTTTGGCCTAGATTTACTTGAGGAAGGGTTAAAAAAGTTTTGAGAGCCGAGGTAAGATGGGAGTAAATAGATTCTACCGCTTGTAGATCCCAGGCACTCGGAAGTGGGGTGAATAACCTTTCTGTTTCAAGAAGCGCTGGGAGAATCAACCCATAGAGTTCTAAGATTTTATCCGGGGTATGTTTTACTGAATCCCATCTAATTCTTCTTTTATTGTTGTCCAGGAGGAGATTCTGATCAACCATTGGGCCTATAGTGGAAGATACTTGAGGAACAGGAATTAATAGCTCGAGCAGCAATGCATCATGATCACTGTCAAATCGAGAAATGACAGAAAAATCAACAATGCAGTTCCAAAAAGATACCTTCACCAAAATATAATCTATTAGGGAAGAGTGATTGACCCTATTGAAGGTAGGTTTCCCTGGCTGATCTGATTTTAGGCGGCCATTACAGGCCCTCAGCGAATGTATAAGGACAAATGCGTTAATTTGCATAACTAATGGAGTCCAGGCCCTTACCTTCTGAATTTGGGGATCTGGTATTAAACTACAGATGTCCTCCTCGTTAGCTAATGTACATGGGAGATCAACAAGCGGTTCATATTGACAATTAAAATCACCCGCAATTATTAATCTATCATGTTTGGGTAAATCTACAATACAGGTAGATAACAAATCAAAAATCGGGGATTCCTGAGAAAGGCTCGTTGGACGTGAATAAACATTGATAAGAATTAATTTAAAATTAGGTTTAAAAGAAAGAACCAAACCTTGAAGACCCAATGAGGAGAAATCTAATTCAGAGATGGTACAATCTAAATAGGTCGCAACCCATAGAGAGAGCCCTCCATAAGGTCTGCCCCTCTTTCCCTTGGTTGCTGCTACATTATATAACGAGAACCCTGGGAACAATATGGGCTCAAGTGACCAGGTCTCCTGGAATAATATAACTTCGCATTGTGATATAAACTTGGACCACTCTGGATTGTCTAACTTCGTTTTTATGCCAGCAATGTTCCAAGATAGAATCCTGATTTTAAGGTCTGAGCAGGGGGCTGTAATGATTTGAGATTTAATACGAGGAGTCTCCACTTTGGGTGCGTTAATGGTTTCTACCCTTGAGGCTGGTTCTTTAAAACTAGACAATACACATTGTCAAATGGTTTAGATTGGATATGTTAAAACGAGACCCACTAGCGTTAGCATTTTCTTTCATGTGTTTGGTGGGGGTTTGTTTTATGGGTAAAAGGTTTCTCCCTAGTCAGTCACACTCTTCTAGGTTGGAAAATACTTCAAATCTATTGGAGAGTGGTATCATAGTGCCACAGGATGGATTAGCCGAGGTTGAGGCGCTAGACTGTACTATAGAACCGTTTACCCTAGCTAAGCTTGTGTTTTTAAAATAACGTTTATTATAAAAATAGTCAAATGATAGAGGCACTATTTCATATGATCTCCTTTGTGGGGGAAAAAAATTTCTAAGGAGAGCAGGCAAAACATTAATGTTCGAAAAATGTACAATCACACAGTCCCCTTTTAGCTTCTTTTCCTGGGTGCCCACCCAATGAACTCTTCTCGCCATAATGATCTCATTTACAAGCGAGTGGCATACCCAGTCAGGAGCATTAAGATTCGACGCAATCCAATGAGCACATTTGTCCATTAGATGGATAGTAGACTCTCTTTGGTTAGCTACTAACGGGGGAACCTGCGCCAAGACCAGCACCAGGGGAGCTGCTGAAGGAGATAGATGGAACGTTGATTGCGTTTGAGATGTGTTCTTCGTTGTAGGTATCACTTTAGATATTTTCGGCTGGTCTAATGCACAAGGCCCGTCTGCTTTACGTTTGGGAGCATTGGAATGCTCTAAGCTCCTCATGGTTTCCGTGTGCTCTAGAGATAGAGCTGTTGTGGCCAGGGGTTGAGCTGCCTGTGTCCTTGACGTAGGAGAATTTCCTGTTAAGATTGGCTGAGAACAGTGTGAGGGACCATTGGGTATATGGTTGCCCCGAGCTTGTACAGAAAAATTTTCAAATTGGGTCTCCAACTTGGAGATCCTTGCTTCAATGCTGGCCAGTTTATCAATTATCGGGTCTATAATGGAATCCAGTTTTTTAAGTAAATTGTCCCATATTGAGGCCTGGCTAATAACGTGAGGGACAGCTAGGTTAGATGTTACAAGGGTTGCTTTAGGCTGAGAAACCTTTTTAGTTGGTTTTTTTAAAGGTACTTTCTTTTTCGTGGCACAAGCCGTTTTAGCGGCCATAGGATTAAGGACGGCCAACGTGTTCCTAGTTCTGGTCTCTCTCAGCTTAGGGGGTGATGTTATGGCCTCGATAGAGGTTGATGAGCTTGGATGGATACCAGTTGTTGAATTAGTTTCTCCAATACTTGGGGTCAATTGTATTATTGAGCCTTCGAATCCAAGTAGGTCTCGTGGAATACCTGTGGAGGCTTGATTGATTGTTTGAGGAGTTAAGGGGGCACGCAAACCCTGGCATCTCAATGGTGCGCAGCCAGGTTCCAAGGACAATCTCCTTTCAGTTAATTCAATTTCATGTGCTAGCAAGTTCGTAGCCCTAATCAGAAATGAATCCAGTGTGGCACCGGCACCAACTGGTGTTTTTGGATTGGAGCTTTTCCCTTTCGCCATTACACACACCAATGATACACTTTCACACTGATTACCTTCAATGTGGATATTTCTCAGAGGGGGGGCCCGACCCGGCCTCCTCCGGCCCCTGACGGCCACAGACGGCCCGCACTTTGCCCGGGCTTAGCCCGGCGCATGCCCGCGCGCGTCCCGCGAAGCGGGAGGTGCGAGGCGCAGAATAAGGATCAGAGGTCAAGGGGGCGGGGCCTCCGCTGCTCTCGCTGCCGCCGCAGCTCCTGGTGTCTCCCGTTGAGGCAGAGGCTCTGTGCCTGCAGGTGATCGTCCCCCAAGCGATGCGCGTCCCATGAAGCGAGAGGCGCGAGGCGCAGAAGAAAGATCAGAGGTCAAGGGGCGGGGCCTCTGCTGCTCTCGCTGCCACCGCAGCTCCTGGTGTCTCCCGTTGAGGCAGAGGCTCTGTGCCTGCAGGTGATCGCCCCCTAAGCGATGCGTGTCCCGCGAAGCGGGAGGCGCGAGGCGCAGAAGAAGGATCAGAGGTCAAGGGGGCGGGGCCTCCGCTGCTCTCGCTGCCGCCGCAGCTCCTGGTGTCTCCCGTTGAGGCAGAGGCTCTGTGCCTGCAGGAGATCGTCCCCCAAGCGATGCGCGTCCCGTGAAGCGGGAGGCGCGAGGCGCAGAAGAAGGATCAGAGGTCAAGGGGGCGGGGCCTCCGCTGCTCTCGCTGCCGCCGCAGCTCCTGGTGTCTCCCGTTGAGGCAGGGGCTCTGTGCCTGCAGGTGATCGTCCCCCAAGCGATGCGCGTCCCGCGAAGCGGCAGGCGCGAGGCACAGAATAAGGATCAGAGGTCAAGGGGGCGGGGCCTCCGCTGCTCTCGCTGCTGCCGCGGCTCCTGGTGTCTCCCGTTGAGGCAGAGGCTCTGTGCCTGCAGGTGATCGTCCCCAAGCGATGCGCGTCCCGTGAAGCGGGAGGCGCGAGGCGCAGAAGAAGGATCAGAGGTCAAGGGGGCGGGGCCTCCGCTGCTCTCGCTGCCGCCGCAGCTCCTGGTGTCTCCCGTTGAGGCAGAGGCTCTGTGCCTGCAGGTGATCGTCCCCCAAGCGATGCGCGTCCCGTGAAGCGGGAGGCGCGAGGCGCAGAAGGAGGATCAGAGGTCAAGGGGGCGGGGCCTCCGCTGCTCTCGCTGCCGCCTGTCAAGAATTCCTGTCATGCGAGGGGAGGAAAACGGTAACCAGCAAAAACGGACTACATCTCCCAGGATGCTTAGCGGTTGAGAGGTTATGTAAACAGGAGAGCTGTTACATAACTCAAGGAAAACACGCCCTTATGTAAACAGGAGAGCTGTTACATAACTCAAGGAAAACACGCCCTTATGTAAACAGGAGAGCTGTTACATAACTCAAGGAAAACACGCCCTATAAAGGGAGGAACCGGGAGGTACAACGCTGTCGGATATTGTGTTTACACCGACGTACCTGCTTAGTGAAGAGCAGTGTTCCGGAGTGGTGCTCCAGTAAGGCAAGAACGGAGGTAGCTCGAGTCGTTACTCCCTGGGCCGTGTCTTGCCCCATCGTCACCTGTGAAGGACCCGGAAGCTCTACCGGATAACCATTGAGCTTCGCTTTTTGACTCGGCTGAGTCAAAGCGCAGTGGCGCTTTTGCTGGTTGGAGTCGTAACTCCCAGCCCGACCAGAGATACAGGGACTGCCAGCTGTAACGCACACCAGGAGGTGTTTGCCGCGTTACAGACTCGGAAGTCCACGGGATCGATCGAGCGGCTGCTCTCGGTTCAGTCTTCTTTGCTTGTGATTGGGGTATCGGTGACGCATCACCAGGAGGTGACTCCGCGTCCCGGTGCAGTCTGAGGAAGAGGTTGAGCGGCTGCTCCCTTCAGGTAGAGACCCCGGCTGGGTGTTTCCCTGACTCCTCGATTCTCCCCAACACGCTTCGTGCCCCTCACAGCCTACCGATTGGCATTGTCGGCCATTTCATTTCTGCCCTCTGTTGGCATACGCCGGGATCGGCGTATATGCAGAGGACGGTTAGGACCATCCGTGCTGTGGGCTGGTAACGTACTTAGCCTGGAGGATTCCAGTGACTATAACCTTTGTTTATTCCTTGTATTATTTTTGCCTTCATTAAAATAACTAAACCTTCACAAGTGGTTGCGTTCTCATTATCGTGTCTGTTAAACGATCCTGAGACGTTCAGGGCGTTACACCGCCGCAGCTCCTGGTGTCTCCCGTTGAGGCAGGGGCTCTGTGCCTGCAGGTGATCGTCCCCCAAGCGATGCGCGTCCCGCGAAGTGGGAGGCGTGAGGCGCAGAATAAGGATCAGAGGTCAAGGGGGCGGGGCCTCCGCTGCTCTCGCTGCTGCCGCAGCTCCTGGTGTCTCCTGTTGAGGCAGAGGCTCTGTGCCTGCAGGTGATCGTCCCCCAAGCGATGCGCGTCCGGCAAAGCGGGAGGCGCGAGGCGCAGGAGAAGGATCAGAGGTCAAGGGGGCGGGGCCTCCGCTGCTCTCGCTGCCGCCGCAGCTCCTGGTGTCTCCCGTTGAGGCAGAGGCTCTGTGCCTGCAGGTGATCGTCCCCCAAGCGATGCGTGTCCCGTGAAGCGGGAGGCGCGAGGTGCAGAAGGAGGATCAGAGGTCAAGGGGGCGGGGCCTCCGCTGCTCTCGCTGCCGCCGCAGCTCCTGGTGTCTCCCGTTGAGGCAGGGGCTCTGTGCCTGCAGGTGATCGTCCCCCAAGCGATGCGCGTCCCGCGAAGTGGGAGGCGCGAGGCGCAGAATAAGGATCAGAGGTCAAAGGGGCGGGGCCTCCGCTGCTCTCGCTGCTGCCGCAGCTCCTGGTGTCTCCTGTTGAGGCAGAGGCTCTGTGCCTGCAGGTGATCGTCCCCCAAGCGATGTGCGTCCGGCAAAGCGGGAGGCGCGAGGCGCAGGAGAAGGATCAGAGGTCAAGGGGGCGGGGCCTCCGCTGCTCTCGCTGCCGCCGCAGCTCCTGGTGTCTCCCGTTGAGGCAGAGGCTCTGTGCCTGCAGGTGATCGTCCCCCAAGGGATGCGCAAATTAAAAAGCTCAACTAAACACATTACAGGATTATTTGAAAAATTTAAATTGTAAACAAAGAACCATTCAAAACATATTTTCCATACTCACTACCAAAATATATATTGGAGTCTACAAAAAAAGTGAAGAGTATGTTAGCCATATGAAATTTATTAACCATGTTCTTAAATATGGCCCCTTGTAAATATCTTAAAATATTTCTACATATATGATGGCTGATACCCATCTTGAACATTAATCATATACATCTTCTGCTGAAATAGGAACTACAAAAAACCTAGGATCCCAAACCTGATACAAAACTATAGCCCCGCACAGTGAGGCTGAAACACAATACTTCAACATTATAGACAGCTCAGGAGTGTTCTTAAAATATTTATTTATCTATTTTGAAGGTTATATAGAGCGTGAACAAGACCCTTGCGGGTATCAGAGCGCTTTACAGGCGTATATCGGAAACAAACAGTTCAGTGAAAGCACACAATTTATAATATTAGTTATATACAAAGTTCAAGTGAATTTAGATAAGAGAATAGATTTCACTTCTTTTTTGAAGGAGATAAAAGATGGGTTAAGCCTGGATTCTGAAGGAAGTGCATTCCAAATCCTGGGCGCCATACCCAAGAAGGCCCGGTTATAAGTGTTCAGTTACTGGAGCTCCTAGAGGATCTGTTGCCACAAGAGAGTACCAGTTTCTGAGCCAGGTAACTTAGAGTGTTGTGATTTATGGCCTTGCATGTCATACATGCGATTTTTAAGTGGATCCTGGCGTTGAATGGTACCCAGTTGAAGACTCTAATGACAGTTTCTTTTTGAGCCAGTGATGAGTCTAGCTGCTGTGTTTATTGAAGCTTTTAGGGGGGCAGTCGTTGCTCTAGGGAGACCAAAAAGGGAAGCCCTCCCATATTCCACTCTTGGAATTACTAGTGCTTGAACTGCCACTTTGAAGTCATTCGCGGGAATGAAGGGTTTGAGTCTTCTCAAGGTGTTCATTTGAAAGTGTGCCCCTTTTGTTGAGGTGCTGATGTGTTTCTGCATGTTTAAGTTTTTGTCAAGAATAACCGAGGGCTGTTAGGTGTATCAGCCAGTCTTGGATGATGAGCGATTGGTTAGGGAGAGCGATTAGGAGGAATTCGGTTTTGAGATTTTAGTTTCAAATGCTTTTCCGCCAGCCAGGTTTTGGTTTTCTGTAGCGTAAGGTTGTGAGATTTGATGTCCTCTAATGAGTGGATTTTTGAATATATTTGTGTACCGCCTGCATACATGTGATAGTGGACTTTAGAAGAACTGAGAATTTTGGTGAGCGGTTCCATAAAAAGGTTGACAAGTGTAGGCGAGAGGGAAGATCCTTGTGGTACTCCTAAAGTGACTGGGACGGGCTTGGACAATGATTGATTAACCTTGAATCTTTGGGATCTATTTTGCAGGAAGGAGCTGAACCAGTTTAGAACAGTACCAGATAATCCCATTCTTTGTTTCAGGAGCTTTAGCAAGTTGTCATGTTGACGGTGTCAAAAGCCGAAGATAGTTCCAGCAAGATTAGCAAACAGGCTTTGTTCTGATCAATGATTTTCAGTGCGTCGTCTATTATGTAGGTCATGGCTGTTTCCGTACTGTGCCCTGCCCGGAGGCCAGATTGGTATTTCTTAAGCAGGTTGGAGTGGTCTATGTGGTTGTTAAGCTGTGTGTTAGCACATTTTTCTAAGAATTTGGCCAGCGTGGGAATGTTGGAAATTGGACGGTAATTATTTAAATCCGAAGGGTCTGCCGTCGGTTTCTTTAGGATGGGGGATACCTGTCCAGTTTTAAGGATAATTCCTTGCAGGATGAGATAATGAGACAGCGATATCCTACTGGAGTTTTAAGGAAAATAATCAGTGTTTTAATGTGTTTTGCTGAGCTGTGCTACATAACCTCAATTGAAAGGAAAGAACACAACAATTTGGTTGAAAGTGTTAGCTTAGTGCATGAAAAAGATTGAGGATTGATGATCAAATTGAGACACATACTTTTGTTGAATTTGTTTGACCCTAGATGTAGTGTCACTTTGAGCCACACCTCTTAGTCTTTCAGCCCAGTAGCATAGAGCTTGCAATGATATATAGATTGCAGTCAAGTTGATTATATGAATCAAGCCAAGATTGTGCTAGTAAAGAGAAGCAGGGGAGGTGCTGGGGGATTGTTGAAGGAACTGTGTTTTTAGTGGGTTGAAATTTAAAGTTTTGCTGCAACATCCAGGATTGAAGGTCCCTTCAGTCTGTGCAAGATATACAGTATCTTTAAAGCATCGTGTTTTTAGAGTAAAGACGATAGGACATGTTGGAGTGACTCAGCAGAGAAGTGATGAGTTTTTTTATGGATTGAATAGTGTCAGGGACAACATAGAACCTTGTGTAACTAGACATTTTATTTTGCAGAGAGCAGTTTTCCATACAAGTTGCAAACTGACTCAAAACTTTATACTTTTTCCACATCCATTCAGTCAGGCTTCTAGATAGAAGGAAGGCATGACTGGTGACATTAAATGCTAAAATCAATTTTAGGAAAATTAGAAGGCAGGATTCTGCTTTGCCTAAAACTCACAGAGCATTATCTTGTAACATAGAGGTCTCAGGGATGCAGCCATAGCTAAAGCTTACCTGAAAGTCATTGTAATTGATATATTCTGCTGTAAATTGTTACAGCTCTTTCTCCACACAGATTTCAAGAACTCTATAAAGGTTTGACACAAGACATAAACTGTCTAGTTATTTTGGATCCACATAGAGTGTTTATTTGTTCATTGATAAAGGTTCCACATTTTTAGATAATCAGTAACACCTCCTTGTACCAGAGGGTTGTTGATGAAGCTTCTCAAGTGAGGAAAGAGGGAGGTGCTGATGCATTTTAGAGGATTGGCTGGAATAGAATCTGTGATTTGTGTGAATTGTTAAAACATGTTTCTGTGTAGACTCTCAAGAGGCATTTTATGCCTGTGAAATATTCCTGCTCTTCATTTAGTTCTTTTAGTTATCCTTGGACTGATATTTTTTGTTGAGGCAAAGTAAGTTCATGAAGGACCCCCAACATGATTATATGTATGGAGCCATCACCCAGTTTATAATCAAAATAGATTCGTATTTCTTATGGGTAAATTTTGACCCACTTCTTGGATTTCTTTGGTTGGAATGAGATTTTGAAGACTGCGAAATATAAATCCACAAGGAAGTGGTCAGAGTAGTCAAACAGTTTAAGCAAATTGACGTTGAGCATGTTTTGTTTAACAGTTATTGTATCAAGGACGAGGACCTTTACATATGTGAGTCTCTCCTGTAGAGGTTAAAGTCCCTTAGAAGGAACTTGATATTTTTTTCATCAATTGCTACAGGTTGCAAAGTGGAAAGGTGATCATTCTTTTGCTTTCTGTTTTTTGCATTTCATGGAAACTCTAGGAATAATTGCAGCCTCTGCCTCTATTTTACCCTCTCAGTACTGGCAGATGACTAAATATCCAGGAGGGACCTGGACGTCTCATACTGGCTAAGAGAAGTCAGCCAACCATGTGGAAGAAGGTGGTCCAGGCAACTTCAAGTCAATGTTTTGCTACTGATCTACAGCAAAAAGGAGTGAACAATGATGTAGGATTATGATGAGGTCAAGTGGCTGGTAGCAGAAATGGTTTGGTCAATATGATACAGATGGAGAGCCTAATTTCATTGTCAATGCCAAATATTTCAGATGAAGCTAGATAAGGACACACTTGTTGGGAGAAAGAAGAGAAGAAATAAATGATTTATGTTTTGAAGGATAAGTTATTGATTAGCATGTCACATCTATCTTTTGATAGAAGAGAGCATGTGGAAAAACTGTTTAAGCAAGTGAATGGACAAAACATCTGTCAATTGCCTTTAAACCATGATAGTATGCCACAGCCAATGCAAATTATGTTCCTATGAAGTGAAACCCATAACATGTCTGGTGTCCCTGGAGTGTATGAGGTTCTTATCTGTGTGGGAGGGAATCTTGCACTGCTGATGTCCATATGGTAGCTCTCTTTGTCTGTAAGAGTAGCATGCACTTCTATTGCACATGTAATAATTATTTTCGATGTCTTCTGAAGCTTGACAACGCATTGTGCTGCACCACGTGTGTCCAACATTGCCTCTGACTTATACATTCATCTTTTTCATTTACATAGTCCATGATGAATTTGACAATCTGGGCAAGAGTCTAGGTTTCCTCCAATTACATGGCTGGCCAATGCCTTTTACAACAACAGAAAGGGAAAAAAAAACGATATTGTATGATAAAAGTGAGTTCTAGTTAATAGCAAGCAAAGCAAGGAAAGATGACAGAAATCATCATGTGGGTGCCCGCAAATAGTAACAGTCCAAACATTATCCACAAGATCTGACCAGAAGCAGGTACCAACTTTTAAGAAAGGAATCACAAGGTTTTTTCTTAAACATCAATATGGCACTTTGAATTGCTATAGATGTTTAGTTACCTCCGCCTCCCAAGCCACTTGGCGGCCAGCAGCCAAACTACAAATCAGTCCTTAACTTTGTAGGTTGATCTGTAATTGTCACTTTTCTGTTGAGGTAATGCTTTCTGACCAGTGTGATTTTGATTCAGTCTTCACAGTAGTTTGTAATATTTAGGACTAACATTTCAAAATAAAACGATATTGTTGTGCTCACATTTGCATAACACTTTGCTGTTAAGAGGCATGTTTGTCATTCTGAAAGGAATAAACATACTATAAGTCCCTACATAAGTAACTAGTGTCCTATTTATGAAGGCCTGTCACTTTCACCCATTTTAAAAGGGCCGCACCGGCCGCACAAGGCCTTCATAAATAAGGCCCCTAGGTTTTTTTGGTATTTCTACTTACAAGATTTGCAGTGTTCCTAACACAAGAGCACCAGGACTTAAACATCCTAAAAGAACTGTTTAGGGAACATGAGAATATATTTATATCTCTGGGATGAAAGTCATATCTTTAATGCCAAAGTCAATTGAGATTTCACCAATGACAAAAAATGTAAGCACTTAGTACTGCAAACATGGTAGACTGTTTCCTTTCAAAGAAACATGAAAGTAGATTGTGCACTCTGAGAAAATAATGTATGATAAATGGCAACTTTCAGAACCCGACCTCTTCAGGTTGACAATTGACATAGATTTATATGTGTTTTCTATTACATGCCATCATGTTGTCAACAGCATTGAGTCCAGGTAGACATCTCTCCCCAACCAAAATCAATAAGGAGCACAGAAAATAATGAAAAAAGTAATAATTTCCAGGAAAACATTTATGATGAAGATATTTCCTTCCACTCTTTCTAAACAACATTGTTTCCAAAGAAAATGTAATCTATGGGCCGTTTTACTGATAGAAATGTATGTGAATGAGGAATTTCATTTTTTTCCGAATGCACACTTCTCACATTCATTTTCTGATGATAGTCCTTTGCCAAGGAATGCTAGCTGACATTACTGTAACTCTGATATCACTGCTGAAAATCAATAAAGCACCCCAATATGCAAGACATAAAAGAGGGCTAATTTACAGTACAACTAATTTTAGAAAACACTAGCATTTTTTGGTACAGGTTAATGGGTCACCTCCCACTTGCCAATCGCTTACTTGGCTATGCCAGCTTTATTTTTGTTTTTTTAACAAAATAGTCATTCGGTAATGTCAGCTGAGTTGAGTGACACATTTTGCCTGTCAGTATTATTTGAATGGCTGTTAATTATGTATTCCTGCCAGTGAGTTGTAAGACAATGTGTGGCTGTTTTTTGGTTGAATCTTGATTTAAACTTGTAATTAAAACTTTTGGGAAGTAACTATGAATAAAAAAAATTCGGTTAATTTGTTTCGACTGTGTTCTTTTCCCCAATGCTGAAGGTCACGGCTAACGCAGCTCAAAAGCTTTCAACTAGTTTATGACAATTAATACTGGATGCGAAGTTAGAACCGCACACGAAAACAAATGTGCACCTTGTGCATGTTAACTAAGTGTATTACAATGTTACTGAGTGCAGACGAGAATACCAGCACCGTAAAAGAGTGCTTTGAGCTGTAGATAGAAAGAATTCATGTATTGTGTCTATAACATGTCTAATAATCATCTTTACTGATGGCTTACCAATGCCGAAATGAAAATTCATTAAATTATGCACTGATATTATGCAAACTAATGTAAACTAAACTTAATAAGTCATATATGTATGTTTACATGAGTCTTGATTTAATTATGCAGTGTGTGTAACAAATGTGTAAGCCATCTTTTAATGCTTTCATTGTAATGCACCATATAGAAAAGCTGGTGCCAAAGTGTCATGATACCACTTACATGAATGAAACTTTATATGCAGCTGCTTTCCACTTATAAGAACCTAGATTTTTTCAACAATGATTATGTGATTTATAGAATTATTTTACATATAGGTACTTTGTGACTTTTAGTAATATTAAATAAACAATAGAAAGGAGTTTTACTCCGAAGAAATCAGTGATGAAATCCACGAGATACGATGAGAGTGAAATAAAGGAAAAACTTTTCCTTTTTTTTTTAAAAAAAAGACCCCTCACTCACCAACATAGTTGGTGACATGCTTCATCATAGGGGTCCCACCCAAGTAACCGAATGTTACCCGGGTGTGCTTCAACACCTGATTTACAGTGGAGCTGGTTATTCTCAACAATACTGCAAGTGAGGGAAAAAAGTGAATTAAATTTGTCTTTATTGTACTCCCTAAAATTTAATGTGGAGCAATAAGATAAGATTAAAACCAGTGTGTTTTTTGATAAGTGGGTGTTCCTGTGTGGAATTGGTGCAAAGGTTGTCCACCCGTGACAGCTAAATAACTCACACACATATAGATTTAACCAGTGGAGACTAATTTCTGTGCACTCACCAGTTCCTTTTTTTTTCAGCCCGTGCAGCCAAGCTTAGTCAAGGGGGTGGCATTGGGGAGGGGGGAAGGAGGGCATGCTCAATCTTATGATATGGTCAGCTAGCACATCAAATGATGGTCAATAGATCCATAAAATGAACGCTCATTTTTATGGAGAAGACAGGTGGTTTTTGCCGCTGGGAACTATTTCAACAAACTATAACCTTGGGTGTATCAGAAAAACATGATTTGAAGTAATATCTTGAAAGTCGTAATTGTTAATGAGCGCCTATTATTAGCTTTGCAACAGACAGCAGTCTGATTTTTGTTTTGTTTGTTTTGTTTGTGAGAACATTTGCTAATCATATCTTGTATCAATTTTCTTGTTCACCATATCCTCGTCTGATAACTCCAGGGAGTACTGAGGTGCTATTTTAATTCTTCTTGAAGCTTCACCATTTAAAAGCCATTGAAGAGAGTGTTTCTAATGGTGGGCCGACTGCTGGCTCCATCATGATGAAGACTGATGTGGCAGCCATGACACCACTGAAAGGGCGTTAGAACAGTATCCCAATTTGAGATGCCTGTCATGCAAAATGTTCCATCTGCATCCCTTTTGTGCATGACTGCATTGTATACCATGGACATACTGCACAGAAAATCCTCAAAATATCCCCAACATGGAGGAAAAAATATTCCCTTAAACTAGACACACGATAATGAGTGTAAGAAACACAGTTCCTTTGCATATATTTATTTTTCTTTTCTTTTATTGTAACATTTTATGAGAAGCTAAAATACAAATAATAAATGTTACAGAGTGCCAAGTACATCTAGGAAGGAGAGGAGAGTGAGGAACAAATCAGGTTATAGTCACTCATGATTATTTGCATGGGGGAAGTGGAGTATGCTCAGTTGCTTTGGGAATGAGTTTGTTTTAGGTTTATTGTGGTGATAAAATAGGAGGCATTAACACCTGCTCCGAGCTGGTGCAAAGTCGGACAACAACCGGCAACAGACAAGGGAGCACAGCCCAGAGGCAAACATGAAGAACAACAGATGCAACCGGGCAACTGAACATGCAGCCCGGATAGGGCACCAACACCCACCGCCATCACCCCCGGGACCCCCTCCGGGTCCCCCCTTCCCGGACCAACACTGATGCAGCGCAGACAAAGACAGCGACTTGGTGAAAATGCACCAACCTCACAGACTCAACACCAGGGAACGTCATTGCCCACCACAGGCTCAAAAGGACAACCATCCTACCCATCCTGACCACCATTGCCCACAGGCCGATGTTACCAACACAGCGGACAACCAACATCCCTCCGTAGACAAAGCTGCTGGCTGTGCCACACCTGTTTGCCTCTAGGACCTGCCAACCAACAACCGCCAGAGTCTGTGGAGTCTCACAGCCAGCCACATCCAAGCCCCCCAACTGTCTTGGATGCCATCATCAGCTTGGTAAGACACTACCTATCCTTCCCCCACACTGTGCAGGAACAGATGGAGACCAAGCAATGCATCAAAGCATAGCTGGCTTCCCTCACATGTCAGGGGGCAATTGAATGCACACATGTCCTACTTGTGCCCCCTGGTGACACAGCACACAATATCTGCTACCGAAAGCACACGCATACCATCAATGCGCAGGCAATAGTGGACCACCTGGGAATCTCCACCAACCTCAAAGCCAACCACTGAAGTACTGGGTATTTTAGACCCAGCGGTGCAGGGGCACACACCCTATGACTTCTGGGTTCACCCTGTTCCAGACCTACAGAAACACAGAGTCTTCTGGGTGAAGTCAAAGATTCATTTATTGGCTGCAGACCAATTACAGGTATCCTAGAAGTACAACAGCGTGTATGTTCTCAGGAGACTGCTGAAAATCATAGAAACGGACTTCATCTTAAATACACTTTTCCCTGCCTCAAGCATACATTCCTAGGTTTTATGATACGGCCATTACAAGTGTACATTACAAACGAAAAAGCAGAGTCATGATGACCATCCCACATTCCAGTTCGGCCAGCCCACAATGATTTACACAGTAAGGTTCAGATCCCACATCGGATGTCAATAGACCCCCCAATAAACATGAGCATCTCCTGTTTTGGGAAACAAGTCATAAAGCAGGAACAAGCAGGTGTGAAAGAGATTAGCCGGAGGGTTGTGTAGAATGAAAGGGTTTTATGACGGGTCAAGCCCTGATGCTAATCACAGGTGGACGGAGGAAGGGGAGCTCGTGAGACCAGTTTGACCTGGGGCAGCAGAGCCAGCTGCCCAGGTCACAGAGAAGTCAAAGGAGAAGCCCATGTACTGTGAGGCCCGTATTTACTCCATTATAGCCTATGTGAGGGCAATGACAAGATGGCCACTGCTTCCAAAATGGAACCCGCGTAGTGAAGCAGAATAACGTGTACACAGTGCATTCATAGCTAGAACGATATATAAAGCACTCGTACATGCCGCATTTACCATTTGCGGTTTGCTAATACCAAGATAGACAGGGGTAGGGCCCTGTCCCCTACGCGGTCCCGAATATTAAAGTACGACAGACCCTCCTTTTGCCCTTACATAGGCAATCACTATACTCATCTTAATCCGAGTCCAGGTCAATGTTCACAAAGTCATGGAGATGTTGCTGTAGCATCATCCTATTACTTAGCTCGTCCCTCGATACAGGTTTCCTTATACATAAGGTAGCACAGAGACCACATATCGCAGGAGCACACTGTATGCACAGACAGAACAGGAAAAGAATGGCTAAGATCATTCCAATGACCATCAGAACTTTCCAACCCCAGGCAGATATCAATTCCCAGAACCACCCCACCAGTGACCAATCTCCCTTATCCACGTGTATGGATTCAGATATTTTATGGAGTTTGGAGATGGCTTGATACACTGTTGGAGCATTATCTGGTATGAAAATGCAGCAACTGGATTGGATGACCTTGCATACCCCACCGCGGTCTGCAAGAATAACGTCTAGAACCATGCGGTTCTGTAAAGTCATAAGGCGATCCGCTTGGAGCTCAGCTGTCAGATTACCAAGGGCACCAGCCGTTACATTAACAGTGGATTCAACCACACGAGTCAGCTGTCTCAGGTTCCTACTATTGACCATAGGTCCCCAAAACGGCAGGAAACCCAAGAAGAAGTCTCCTGCTTCCTGACCCGCAGTGTCCTCCTTACTAATCACACCTCTCACAACTCTGGTCTTGTGATAGTCAGAGGCAGCAGTAAATTTCGGCGGTAGCAAGTTCGCAATATAACATGTGCCCGAGAAATCAGGGGGCAGCCATGTATATGCTCGGTCATTACAGATGAAATATGTGCCCTTGGCAGCCAAAAACGCAGGGGAGAACTGTGACGGGAAAGTGTACGTTTCAGTACAGTCACTTCTTCCCAGTTGAGCTCTAGGATTCTGACCATTACCCTGTAAGCAGAACCGACCTATGTGGGGTACGACCCAGATTGGAGATGAGATTTTTCGCTGTCTTTCACCCAGACTAATACTATACCCCGTCGCGTTCCATCCTACATAAGGTCTCAGCTCTTCTTTGGGAATGGATGAGTATGCATCAATATCCCTACTCATATCGGCAACTCCTTTCATCAAAGCCTTATTATTGGTGATAGGTCTAATGGAACGCGGTTGGCGAGGGGAGTATGTATCTAGAGCATAGAGAAACATGGTTTGGAATGCCCATGACGATCCATTGTAACTATACGGCAGCACCAGGTAGGGAATACCCTTGTTAATGGTATGTGGCATTAACCCACACACCCAGCAATTGGTCGTATTCATTACTAGTTGGTGCTGGTGCAAGAGCTGGATAAACGAGTTATTTACGAACTCCGATCGTCTGGTCTGTTCGTGTTCAGGCAAAGGGTGAAAGGAGTGAGAGGAGGCGGTAGAAAGAGGTATAGGCTGTTCAGTGGGTGTAATGGGCTTTTGAGCGGAGAAAAACACAAATCCTACAATAAACATTGTGATACTACACAGTGTAAAAAGGCACAAAAATACAAAACATTTACTTTTTACAATTCCACACATCATTGCGTTAAAGTTCATTTCCTCAATCGGTCTCTCCATCTTAAAAAACTCCATCCTCTAATCGGGCCGCTCGCGGCGGATGAGTGTCTTCTGCTAAGGGGCACGCCTGTCAGTCCAGGGAAACGCCCTAGACCAACCAGAACCGTTGACCTAACGTCTTCGGCCTGTACCCCAAAGTCTTAGCACCGCGACCCTGCGGCAGAACCCGGATGGTGGTTCGAAAAACAAAAATCAAGAAAGTCCTTCAGATGGGAGAGCAAAAATGTCAAAAAGGAAATAGTAAGGAAATCTTTATTTGTCCATGGGCCTTGGTCTCAAATTATAGCGGAGACGGCCAGGTGCTGTTTGGTCTTGAAACAAAAGTTCAGGCTCAGTGGTGTCCAATCGATTTGATGGTGGCACAGCTTCCTGCAGAATATTGTCACTCTCTTGGTTTGAAACTGTGTCTTTTAAGCGTGCGTCACTGAATGGTACAAAACGAGGCACAGTGTCTGTCTCAGAGTCAGCGATACCCTCCTTGACCCACTGGTCATATGGCAGAGGCAAGGGGACTACTTTGCAGTGGGTACCATGGATCCAGTGCTTCTTCCCTTTTACTCGTACCGCTGATCTTGTCGACAGAAGTACAAGGTGAGGGCCGATCTAGCGAGGCTCGTCGTTGCTCTTACGCTGGAAATTTCGGATCAGGACCCACGAGCCAGGGTTGATAGGGTGTCCAGGAGGTTCAGAAGCTTGGGGAAGAGTATCATGTACCTGTTGGTGCAAAACACGCAGTTTAACAGTCAAATCATACAGGTAATCGAGTAGTACTGGATGTTCAATCTCACTAAACTTCGTAGGCCTCGGTACACCCCATACGTTGGCCGGGCGGCCAAAGACGACCTCGTAAGGGCTAAGTCCCACTCGTGAGTGTATGGTCATTCTGGTGGACAGGAGTGCTAAAGGCAGAGCGTCAGGCCATTTAAGACCGGTGCTCGCCTGGATTTTGGCCAGCTTGAGCTTTAAGGCTCCATTGTAGCATTCTACTAGTCCAGCTGATTGGGGTGATTTGCAGCGTGGAACTTCTGCTTTATCCCTAGCCCTTCACATACATTCTTCATCACTTTACCCACAAACTCACTTCCATTATCACACCACACCATTCTTGGCATCCCAAACCTGGGGAAAAATTCTTTCACAAGGGCTTTGGCTGTGGATAGGGCAGTGTTATCTTTCAGAGGATAAGCCTCTATCCATTTTGAGAAAGCACAAACAACCACCAGTACATATTTCAGGTTGTTGCATCTTTCCATATGAATAAAGTCCAGCTGCAAAACTTCGAATGGACATGATGGGGGTGCAAAGTGACCAGCTGGAGTTGGGGTTCCCCTACCAGGGTTGTATTTCAAGCATACCATGCAATTCTTGACCACATTCTCGGCACACTTGGGAATCCAAGCATTCTGCCATACTGGAGCCAACAACTTACAAATTCCTTTCGTACTGATGTGTGCCATTCCATGTGCCATAGTAACCACTGGGAGCACATATGCGTCAGGTAACAACCATCGCCTATGTTCTGTCAGATCAATCCAACAACCATTCTCATCCAACTTACCCATACTTTCTCTCCACTTGCTTAACTCTTTCTCTGTGGCTTCAGCCTGAAGCGACTTCACACTCTCTATTGTGTTCTCACACATCCCAACATCATCAACCCATCTTGCGGGGCCTGCAACATACATTCTAGTCTTCACATTCTGTGCTGTTTCTTTCACCGTCTCATCAGCAAACGCATTCCCACGTCCAACATCATCTGTGACTTTCCTGTGCGCACTGCATTTCATGATCGCAACTTGCAACGGTAGGGTCAGTGACTCAAGGAGATCATTCACCAACTTGCCATTCTGAATTTTAGCTCCATGCGACGTCAGGAACCCACGCTCCTTCCACAAACGCCCAAAATTATGAGCCACGCCAAAGGCGTACTGGCTGTCTGTGTATATATTTACTCTCATTCCTTCAGATAACACACATGCTCTCGTGAGGGCGATTAATTCTGCTGCTTGGGCCGAATTATGTGGCACTCGTGCAGTTTCCACGACCGTGTGTAAAGTCGTGATAGCATATGCAGCAGTCGTGTCACCATTAGGGAGTTTGAAACATGAACCATCCACCCATAAAGTGCCATCACACTCAGTCAGGGGAGTATCTTTTAGATCTACTCTCCCTTTCGTCTCTTCTTCTGTTCTGAACAGACAGTCATGTTGCTCAATCTCATCTGAGTCTGCTGGAATTGGCAACAATGTAGCTGGATTCAGCGTATTGCATCTCTTTATGTGTATGTGATTTGCTAACAGTGTGAGCTCAAAACCTGATAATCGCGCTCTAGTCAAGTGTTGTGTCTTGGTTCTATTTAATAATGTGTCTACAGCGTGTGGAACCATGACAATCAATGTATTGTCCATTACCAAACCAGCAGATTGTCGGATAGACATTGCTGCAGCAGCTGTCGCTCTCAGACAGCTTGGCAATGCCCTCGCTACAGGGTCCAAGGTTGATGAAAAATATGCGCATGGGCGCGGTCTGTCGCCAAAAGGCTGTGTTAACACTGACAACGCACATCCATCTTTCTCGTGAACATACAATGTAAAAGGCTTACTGTAGTCAGGGGTACCCAACACAGGAGCCGAACACAATGCATTACGCAATTCCACAAAACTTTTCTGGCACTCTTCAGACCATGGGATAGGATTCGGTGTGTCTTTGCATGTTAAGGCTACTAAAGGTTTTGCCAACAAAGAAAAACTAGGGATCCAATGCCTACAGTATGAAGTGATGCCCAAGAAAGCACGCACTTCTCTCTGTGTTTTTGGCACACTCAACTGTGCAATGGCTTGAATTCTTTCTGGGGTCAGTTTCCTTCCCTCCTTCGATAAGAGATGACCTAAGTAGGTCACTTCTTGTCGACAATATTGCAGCTTAGAGAGAGACACTTTGTGATGGAAAGCAGATAAATGGCGCAACAATGATAATGTGGCTTCTTTACAAATCTTTTCAGTATCCGCAGCAATTAGTAAATCGTCCACGTACTGAATCAGGATAGCGCCACTAGGTAAAACAAGTGCATCAAGCTGCGCTTTCAAAGCTTGACTGTATATTGATGGACTTTCACAGTAGCCCTGGGGAGCGCGTTTGAAGCGGAAGCTTCGGCCTCCCAGACTAAAGCCAAAAATGTCTCTGCTCTCTTGTGCAATTGGGATGCTAAAGAAAGCATTCTTTAAATCGATCACTGAAAACCATGCAGCAGAGGCTGGAATCATTGTTAACAAGGCAGTTATATCAGGGACAACCGGAAACTGTGGCACAACAATCTTATTAACCTCTCTAAGATCAATCACAAATCTGTAAACAGGTGGCTGTGAAGGGTCCGTTCGTTTTAAGACAGGTAAAATCGGACTATTGCAAACATTGCCTCTTGTCTCCTCAATCACACCTTTATTAATCAAGTCGCTGACAATGTCTAACAATGCTTTCTGCCCTTCATTAGAGATCTTGTACTGGGGAATACGTGGCAGTCTGACATTAGCCTTTAAAGTCACCACATATGGCGGTATCTCCAAGAGGCCCACATCATTGGGACCAGTAGCCCAAAGGGCATCCGGAAGGGATGATAATTCAGGCGGCATTGTGTTTTTAGACAAGTACATTGGGGAAATCACTTTCTTGCCTAATGTAAGTTGTACTCCTGAAGGAGAACAATACAGTGTAGCATGCAATCTTTTCAACAAATCTAATCCCAGTAAATTCTCACCACAACCTGTTGTCAGAATCAGGGGTGCTTTCAGCCCGTCAAGGTCCAACAGAAAGTGACATGGGACTAGAAATCGGGTTCCTAACTGGGGCGCCAGAAAAACCTACTGAAACATTTATATCGCCAGACAAAGGTGCGCCAGGGAGTTTTGAATGCATGATTGAACTCTTTGCAGCACCAGTGTCTAGCAGAAAAGGCTCCGTTACATTTGCTGTAGTCACCTCAACATACGGTCCACTCTGATCCTCTGGCACTGAAACAACTCCCTCTCTCTGTCTATGGCTGTCCTAATAATCATTATTTTCTGCATCGCCATCCTCTGCATAATAAGCATTATTATAATACTGGGCCGTATTACTAGTCGCGTTAGCTTGCTGATCAAAGCTATTGATGGTACTTTGAGGCGGCAGAGGACGCGCGTTCTGGGGAGCATTTCCACGCCCTCTGCCTCTAGGAGCTTGCTGACCACCCCTACCTCTTGCGCCATACGCATTACCGTTCCGCTGCATTAATTTAGGGCAACTATATTTATAATGACCTTCCTCTTTGCAGTATGAACATTGGTTGGGACCTACAGGGACACGTGGTTGATAATACCCGTTCATTTGCTGGTTGTTCTGAAACTGTTGGGGTTGGTGATAGACACCTTGGGGTTGTCTATAATTATTCTGACCTCCACGTGGCGGATAGGCCTGCTGTAAAAGGACCTTTGTCTTTAATTCCTTCGTTTTCTTTTCTGTTCTATCTTTCTCGTCTTTATCTCTATTTTCATAATACTGTGCAGTAGCCAGTATTTGCGCTGAAGAAGAAACAGCCCAAGAACTTTCTGAATCTTTTAACTTTTTACACAGGTCAGGAAGTAGATTGTGCACAAACTTATCCACAAATAACCGTTGGCCACCCTCAGTACTCATATCCTGCCCACTGTGATCAATAAACGTTTCTTCAAACCTAGTAAAGAAGTCTGACACTGTCTCATCTTTCTTCTGCTTACATGCAGATAACTTGTCCCAATTTACGCGCATCGCGGGCATTATTGTCTTCATATACGTGATGATTCTACCAGGCAGTTCAGCTACTAAAGGTTCTGGTTTCGCGCCACCAGTTTGTCTAGCATCAGCAGCAATAATGTTAGCCCATGTATCCCCTAGTTCTGCATCGTGATCTACATTACGAATTGACCCCCATAGAGGCTGTGGAACAACATTACCAAACAACATGTCTATGTCGGCCAGATTCATAACGCATGACCCTGCCGTCTGTGACAACTCTTTATAATAACCTGCTGGGTTTTTACGGGGATCAGGTAAGGACTGCTTAAGCGCTAACACCTCAGAGCGCTTCCATGGAACATGCACCCAAACACGCTGGAAATGCGCTGGCACAGCGGCGATACCGGCACCGGCTGCAACTGCTTCCTTCCATACCGGGGGAACTTCTCTCATGGGGTATTGTCGCGCTTTTACCTTTTTCCCCACAAGGACATCTTGTTCAAACAATGACTGTTGACAATCATCATTCCTGAAGGACAATACAACCGCAACTGCTTTATCTACTTCGCGGTCCACAATTATACCAGTTCCAAAATCAAACCTCACTCTACACAATTCCTGCGGGCTCGGATTTTTACCACTATCTTCCAATTCTTCACAGAGAATTTCGCACATTTTCTCGAACACATATCTTTGTTTTGGGGCATCCCACTGATGGAAAACGTTGACAACTGATTCCACATCATACAATGAAGGGAAAACAATCCATCTACGCGCCATGCTGTCTATTACCTTTTTCTCATCAGGGTTAGGCAATTGGCTACGCAATTGCTTACGCTGTAAACCAGGAGTCACACCAGACGAATCAAAGAGAGGCGACATTAATGTAGTAACCACATTAGCTAAGCGCTGTCGCGCTGAAGGAGAAGCTGAGGCGAAAACAGGGGGAAAAACAGAGGGAAGAAAAGAGGATGTAGAAACAGGTACTGGAGTGGTGCAAGGAAAAGTGTCAGAAGAGGCAGCTGCTGTATTAGGCAAAGTCGCAGGAAGTGCGGGGGCAGTTGGAAGCACAACTGGCGGCCCTTGAGAGGGCTGCGCTACATGGATAAGAGCCGGCTGCAAAGCAGCTGGCGGTTGCGGCAAGGCTTGCAGTATATTCACTGGAGGTGGCATATTCACAAGCTGGGGAGGTGCCGTGGCATTTTGAGCATACGGGGGTGGCGAACTCAACAAATGTGACATCAGGGGATCTTTCTCCTTTTCTTCTAACTCATTCTGCTTAGAATGTGGTAAAGCTGGGTAACATTTGTCAATCCCTAACTTGCGCTGCCTGTGCAATTGCTCACTCATCTGCTCCTCCTCATTGTCTTTAAATTGTACAGCTGCTTGCATTACTGTCATACCTTTCTCTCTCTTATTCTTTTTCGCTAGCTTAATTTCCTTTTGTTTGGCTTCCTTTCGCCATAAGCGGAAAGAGTCAAACATCGCCGGCCGGGCTTTCTTCTTAAACAATTTAATTTCCAAATTATCTAAAATATCGGTATCGAAACTGCCATTTTGGGGCCATTTTAAAACACCGTCTTTCTTGGTGTAGTGGATCCATACTTCGTTATATGCAATGGGGCCTACGCCATGTTTTACATAGAGCTCATAAGTTGGAGTTCCAACCGGAGGAACCGGACATGATTCCTCCAGCTGGAAATCTTTTCCACAACCTAAACAGAATAATCTACCAAATAGTCCAGAACCAGGCATCTTTGCTCACTAGTCTAGATCCAAACGTCAAAGGATTATCGATTACGATATTCTCGTGAATACACGAGTCCTCTGGCTTTGGCGTTTGCAAACTCCAAATTACCAAATTACCAAATCAAACGATCCTGAAGGATACCAAAAACAAATGGGAGACGCTCCACTTATACTTAACTGAATATTGCTGATCGATGGCGTCACCAGAAGACTCTCTCGATTGTTTCGCTCTCTCAAAACTCGTCAAGGGTCCAAAACAGGTCGATTAATCAGGGCAGCAGTCCTTCGTAGCCGTCGGGACGCGGAGAACCTCGCAGAAAAGACTTTCGGACCACGTCGACATGCAGGGGTCGATGAAGTGGCGGCCTTCCTCCAGAATTTCCACACGAAGCTCCTCACGAACCTCTGGCTTGGACTGGTACCGCTGAAATCGCCCTACGTTGGGCGCCAAACTGAAGTACTGGGTATTTTAGACCCAGCGGTGCAGGGGCACACACCCTATGACTTCTGGGTTCACCCTGTTCCAGACCTACAGAAACACAGAGTCTTCTGGGTGAAGTCAAAGATTCATTTATTGGCTGCAGACCAATTACAGGTATCCTAGAAGTACAACAGCGTGTATGTTCTCAGGAGACTGCTGAAAATCATAGAAACGGACTTCATCTTAAATACACTTTTCCCTGCCTCAAGCATACATTCCTAGGTTTTATGATACGGCCATTACAAGTGTACATTACAAACGAAAAAGCAGAGTCATGATGACCATCCCACATTCCAGTTCGGCCAGCCCACAATGATTTACACAGTAAGGTTCAGATCCCACATCGGATGTCAATAGACCCCCCAATAAACATGAGCATCTCCTGTTTTGGGAAACAAGTCATAAAGCAGGAACAAGCAGGTGTGAAAGAGATTAGCCGGAGGGTTGTGTAGAATGAAAGGGTTTTATGACGGGTCAAGCCCTGATGCTAATCACAGGTGGACGGAGGAAGGGGAGCTCGTGAGACCAGTTTGACCTGGGGCAGCAGAGCCAGCTGCCCAGGTCACAGAGAAGTCAAAGGAGAAGCCCATGTACTGTGAGGCCCGTATTTACTCCATTATAGCCTATGTGAGGGCAATGACAAGATGGCCACTGCTTCCAAAATGGAACCCGCGTAGTGAAGCAGAATAACGTGTACACAGTGCATTCATAGCTAGAACGATATATAAAGCACTCGTACATGCCGCATTTACCATTTGCGGTTTGCTAATACCAAGATAGACAGGGGTAGGGCCCTGTCCCCTACGCGGTCCCGAATATTAAAGTACGACACCACCTATTCTGAGTGCATGAGTCCTACATCTTCCGAAAGCCCATCATCACCCGGCGCTTCCTGGCTGGCACCTACGGAAATGTGTTGCTCATTGGCAAGTACCGAATGAACACACCACACACCTCAACTCCACAACCATGCAACTCACAACACTGGGAATGCACACGTCACAAACTCACATACAACATGCCATACAACAAGCCCACCCACAGCACACCTCACTCTGGCAACCTGGGCCAGCCATGCACATAAGCCATCAACTGCATGGCACCTCAGCCACACGATAGCAGATTGTGGGGAGAGGTGGGGACCAGGCATGTGCGAAGGAGGCAACTGACCGATGAATGACAATGTACACAATGCCAAGTGTGGCGTCAAAGCGATGGCAGACTGCAGTATGCAGACCACACACATATCCATGTCGACATACACCACTGGTGTATTGAGTGCAGTGGACAGTGGACGCAACCATATCACCCCAGCCAGTTGGGAAGATCCCGGAAATGTAGCTAGTTATGTCCCCCCCTGTAAGCATGAGCAGAGTGGGCTGGTCCGGCGTACGCCGGGCACACGTAGGGTTGTGAATAAAAAGCACGTAGCTCTGGGCGTGGTCCTCTTCCGGAATGCCCAACGACTCTGCCAGGGCGGCGCCCCTCACCCTGCCACGAGGCCGAGGCCTTTGCCGTGAGCGGTGTTGCCTGCGTTCCTGTGTGCCTGCTGCATCCCGGTCCGCAGGGCCCCGTACCAGTCCTGCCAGGCCTCAATGCACACCTGCCGACACCCGCGTGTGTCGATGAGGGCCTACCACGTGCCAGTGCGAGCTCCAAGCCCGAGTGCCGCGAACCTGGAAGCCTCCTCAGACCGTCAAGGCCTCTGTGACACCGGCCCTCTGTACTCCCTTCTCATTGACGTAGTCCTCCTGTATGCACAGCGGAAAAGTAGGTCAAACATTTGGAACTGAGTCTTGATTACACTATGGCAGAGTTCATCAATTATGGCAGATTTGATCTCACTATACTCCCATCAATGTGGTGCCACCAAGTCTGTGCATAGCATTCCATCCACAGGTGTCCATGGGCCCATGCGGACTACTGCCCTCGAGCCACGCTGCGTTTGAGTCGTTCGCACATGTGGGACTGAGTCTTGATTTGTCAATGGCAGAGTACATATCATTGCACACAAGGAGAGGTGTAAGAGGATGACGCGTTTCAGTCCAGTTCAACATGAAATCTGCGTGTGTCCCTGTCGTCTTTTTGTATACATGAGGGCCCTGGGCCCTAGGACATTACATTGTGCTGTGTACAGCGGATGCAGACATGTCACCGTAGGCAGCAAGTTAGAGCTTGGACATGTAGCTTTGCCGTCACCCACTCAATTTGGAAGGGCAGTGGACAGGGCTGTCGTACGCAGAGCCAATGTGTGTGTGACTGATATGTGTGTGCCCCTGGACGTGGTTCTGTTCTGGGAATGTGCATCTGCATGTGTCTCTATGGCAGTGTGGGTCTCCTTTGTGGGGTGTAGGTGGTCCCTGAAGGGTAATAGACACCCAAGTATGTGATCTCGTTTGTTTATTGCTTTATTCGAGGTAAAAACTCATAAAAGCATGACACATTTATAACATATTTACAACCTCTTATAAAATCTTTCAAATAATAAAGCATCATAACATCAATAATATTAAAATTCATCAATAGAAACTAAAGATCATGCAGTTGTTTAGCCAGTATAAACACAAAGAGACTAAATTCTCATTGACTGGGAGAGCGGGCAATGGTCTAAATTCATTTCACCTAGCCTGCTATTAGGCAGGAGATTTCCTTCTAATGGCCCAAGCCCAACCCAGAAATTTAGCAACTGCCACAGCAATGAATGTTGAAGGACTGGTGCAGATAATCCTTAGAGCCATGTCACTCTCTCTCGTGCCTAGCTGTTTGCACATAGCCCTCAGGCAGACACGTCGGGGCACTGAATAAGCCCCACACACAAAGAGTAAGTGGGCAATGGTCTCAGTACTTGTTTTACAAACTGGGCAGGCTTGAGAACTACCCTCTGCCCATCTTCCAGTTAGTGATCTAATTGGGAGAGACCCCACTCTAAGCTGGAAATATAGCTTCCTGTCCAGGGGTTTGGTTATAGTGTCCCAATAGGGCTCAAGGAAAGGGGAAGCTTTTACTTCAAGAAATAGTCCCTCCATGGTAGAAGGATCGGCTTCGTTCCAGTCCCGATGTTCTACCATTTCCCAATACTTTGCTTTTATAATTGCTTTAGTCGGGAACAGGGCCTCCTCTGGATTCTCCCATAGCTCATTCATGCCTAGAATCCCCAGCATTCTACGCAAATCCCCCAGCCAACCTATCTTATGGAACTTATCACAGTTAATTAAATCCAGGAAGCCCCTTGTGTAGTGAGTGAGTTCAGGGGTGACCCAGATGCGCCGCCAGTATAAAATGGGTCTTAGTCTAGCCATATCTGAAATGGCTTTCCTGCCTAACTCACAACGCAGAGGCCTCATGGGTGTACTTTTGGGGAGGCCGATAAGGTTTCGAAGAAATTTGTTCTCGGCGAGCGTTAGTGGTGCTAAATTGCCATAGCCCCAAAGCTCTAAGCCATAAAGCGCCGAGCTAATGGCTTTGGCCTCATATACTTGAAGTGCTGGCGCAATAGGTTTGGTCAAAGACCTTTTATGTTCAGCACTTATAGCACCAGTGTTTTGGCGAAATTTAAGAGCCGCCATTTCTGTGTGTTTCCCCCACTTTGCGCCCTTGGCTATGTGGATACCCAGATAGACAAAATCCAAAACCATTTCTACCTTTTGGCCATCCATGAAGAAGTTCCCTCTAAAGCTGGAATGGGGATTAAATGTCATGAGCTTTGTTTTAGCTACATTTACTTCTAGGCCTTGATCAATACAAAAGCCCTTGAAAATATTCAGGGCACGCTGCAGACCGCTGGGAGTTTTGGATAGAATGAGCGTGTCGTCTGCGAATAATAGGATTGGCGTTTTCACTCCATCCAGTGTTGGAGCATCTACAGAAGCAGACAACATACGCTCCACTACTCCGTTAATGTAAAGGGAGAAGAGCATCGGGGCCATGGCACAGCCTTGGCGTACCCCCCGTTCTACCGGGAACTCGTCAGATATTTGCCCATGTCTCCCCCACTGGATCTTTGCGGAGTTGACTCGTGCAATCTCAGCACTAGCGATAGAATTTCAAGTGGCATGCCCATCTCAGCTAGGACTTTCCATAACAGGGAGCGAGGAACTAGATCGAAAGCTGCACGTAAGCCTATGAAGGCAGCATAAAGACTGCCCTTCGCCAGCTCTACTGTCTTCCAGTGTAGTAGCATGAACCGGAAGATCTGGTCTATCGTGCTAGTCAATTTACGAAAACCTGCTTGGTAAGGAGATAGAACATTATTTTCTTCCTCCCAAGCTATGATTTTTGCCAAGGTCATTTTACCTACGACCTTCTGTACTGTGTCTATAAGGCTGATGGGCCGATAATTCCCTGGTAGAGTTTTGTCCCCTTTTTTGTATATAGGGATTATTACCGCCCCCAGCCAAGACTTTGGTACCGGAGCCCCTTGTGCTACTGCGTTGGCCAAATTCAAAATATACTTGCCCCAGCATGATTTCTCATAGAGAAATACATCTGCAGGCACCCCGTCAGGGCCCGGAGCCTTGCCCCGTGTGACTAAATCCAAGGCCAATGCTACATCCGCATTATTAAAAGGAGGAACTTGGAATATAACATAGGGCACAGACTCCCCGTTCCTGTCCTCCGGGCGGCACCTGTATTAGGGACCAAAGTAGTCCAACCAGTTACTCTGCGAAACATGGTTGGAAGGTGGTTCTGGGAGACCCCCTCTCCCCCATTTAACAATATTCCAGAATAATCTGGAGTCTTTTGCTGAACTGGCAGCTTTAAGATCTTGCCAGTGCTGCTCGTCCCATTGTTTCTTGGCTATAGATACACTGGACTTGTATTTCCGCCTTGCTTCCCTGACGGAGGCTGGATCTTTGGACTTGATGGCCATCCCCAGAGAAGTTCTAGCTGCCCTACATGTGGCGTTATACCACCCCGCCACATGGGGATGACTTTTCTTGCCCGGGTGCGAGCGTACTGCCCTGTAGAAATGACCCTTTATCGAGCTAAAGAATTCACAGTGCAGATTAGTAATCTCAACCATATCTGTTCTGCTCCTCGATCCCGTATTCAAAATTACTTCCATGGCAGAGGTGGTAAGATCCAGATTTGTGCTAATACTTAGTAGCACCTCGTGGTTAGCCACAATTTGGGGCCACTTGACTCGCCTCATGTTGTTCGTTGGAACGATCTCTGCCATCGCTTCTGTTATAATATTTTGCCCCTCCAGGTCCCCCTCCCACAACAAATGAGTAATACAAAGGGGGTTGTGATCACTCTCTTGTCTGCTGACCACCCTCATATCTTTCATCAAGTGCCAGATCGTTAGGCTACAAATAACATAATCAATCCGGCTTTGCCAACGGCCATTATCAAATGTGTTTGCCCCTTGTCCATCACTCAATGTCCTACCATTCAAAGCTCTGAGCCCCCTTTCGCTGCATAAGGCGTTCATCTGTATTACTTCAACTGACCATCTACTCACAGGTTTTAAGTCCAGCTTAGGGATTCCCCATTCGGTATCTACATCTTCTCCTGATTGCCAGTCTTGTACTGAGAGGGGCTCAAAGGTCATGTTCATGTCACCGGCAATTAATATATTGTTCTCGCTTGGCTGAGCACCGATCAATTGGTCGAGTGCAGCCAAGACTTGGGATTTCCCCCCATTATGACCTCTTCTATACAGATTATAAATATATAGGGGTTCCCCCGCAGGCATACAAAGCCTAATCAGCTGCATGTCATTATTGCCTGTGGGGAGCTCGGCTATCTTATCGAAGAGTGCCTGCCGAGCCCAAATGGTTAGACCCCCTTTTGGTCTTCCCTTTGGGCCTTTAACGGCCGGGACAAAAAAATTAAGGAAGCCCAAGAGGAAGAGAGGCTCTCAGGCCCATGTCTCCTGAAAAATACAGACGTCAAAGTCATTTATAAACGACGCCCATTCTGGTGAGTGCATTCTGGGGCCCAAACCCGCGACATTCCACAAAACTATTCTGCCACTGACCCTGCTGGGATCACCCCCCAGTACAGCGGTGGCTAGCGGCTGGACCCCTGGGCCACTGATATTTCGCAGATCGCAACCTCCTGCTAGCTCTTTAATGGCTATTCCTAATTCATTCCTCCCAACTGGGCTGGCCACAACATCTTCTGCCAAAGGAAAGCCTACCAAGCCTAGATGTTCAGCCCCTCCACCCTACTAGATATCTTAGGGTGGTTCCTGCCCTTTGACCCCTGTTGGACAATTGACAACTCTCCCGACCCGTTATGACAGGAATCGCTCACTGCATGCTGGAAACTAGTTTGGATTGAAAGCGTGACATGTGATCTGCCATTGTGTAAGGGTTCTGTGGTTATGAGAGGCACCTTTTGTGAGCTATCCTCGGCAGCATTTATTGTGCCCCCGAAGTGCAGTCAATCTACTCCCTCCAAGCCTGATAGGACCCCGTATCGATTATAAACATGAGAGTAGCGATCAACCTGCTGACGGGAAGGGGGCCTTGGATGGCCTACTTGGTATTGGAATGGTGCCCCAAAATAGTCTGCCTGATTTAGAGATGGAAGCCCAGTATGGCTATGCTGAAATTGTAGCAGGGGCATGACATTAATTACAGGGGCCACTAAACCTCTTGGGTAAAAATAAGTCAAATCCTGGGTGGAAATTACACTACTGCCATTTGGGGTGTTGGAAAGGCGTCCGCCGGAAGAGGGTTCGATACACGTCTTGCCCACCCCTTTGACCCACCTCTCCCAAGTAAGCCGAACCAGGCGCGCACACCCTGATCTGCACTGTGAACAGAGGGACACCACACGTATTCTTTGTAGGATGATAAGTTCTTTTATCGATGATTTCAAGGGATCTTTATGACCCAAAAGGCAAATAGTACAGCAGTGGCACAACGTACCACAAATCAGTCGTGGGGAATGGGGGTAGCGGGACAGTCTTTCAAGATAGTGTCTCTGCGAAATACCCTGCGGAAGCTCACAATCCTCGAGCTGGAGGGTGTCGTGTCTCTGGGCGATCTCTTACCGAGTCGTCCTCAAGGGGAGCGCCGCGAGTCTCTCAGCAGGCACAGGTGGTCGGAGTTCAGGAGCCGCGATTCCGTCAGCAGGGCTCAGATGGTTCAATAGCTGGGGGCCGTGTGTCACTCAGCAGGCCTCGGTGGATCAGTGTTCGGGAGCCGCGACCTCGTCCGCAGGGCTCAGATGGTTCAATAGCAAGAGGCCGCGAGTCACTCAGCAGGCCCAGGTGACTTCAGCGTTCAGGAGCCGCGACAGCGTCAGCAGGCTCAGATGGTTCCAGGTCTTCTCTGTTCTTGTTCCTCCGGCACCCCTTGTTATACTCCGCTGGTTCTTTGAAGTCCGGAGTGCTCGCAGAGGGGGGACTGGGGTGACGGAGGGGGTTCGGCGGGATTTCCTGCCGCTCACTTCTTTGGTCTTTTCAGGTGGGTCTGGGAGGGACCCCAGACGCTCGGTAGGGGAGG
The DNA here is from genome assembly GCF_964204655.1 of Triturus cristatus. NCBI lineage: Eukaryota > Metazoa > Chordata > Amphibia > Caudata > Salamandridae > Triturus > Triturus cristatus. The sequence continues at coordinate 156,470,228 of NC_140580.1, forward strand.
CGCCTGCTCCCCAGGGGCCTGGTGGCCGATTGAGTCCTCCCGGGGAAGGCGACCCGAGGTGTGACTGGGCTGGCGCCTCTGGGTCTCGCTCGAGGGTTCCCGCTCCCTCGGTTGGGCATGCGTGGTAGGGTGTTGAGTCTGTCAGGTCTCTGGCCGGCCCGTGGATCGGGGGTGGCTGGGGCGGCCGGAGTCGGGGATGTCGTGTCTTGAGGGTGGTTGCAGGTTGGCGGGATGATGGAGAGGGCAACGCCGTGAGGCCGGTCTCACACGCGTCCCCCCCAGCTGAAAGGCGTGGAGAACGACCCATCCACTGGGGGGTTCTCCTCGCCGAAGCGGAAGAACCGGGACAGGCCGTCGGCGTTGGCATGATCCGTCCCGGGGCGATGTTCGACAGTGAAATCCATCCCTTGGAGAGAGATGGACCATCGTAGTAGCTTGGGGTTCTCCCCCCTCATCCGCATTAGCCACTGCAAGGGCCGGTGGTCCGTCTGTACTCGAAAATGGGTTCCGAACAAGTAGGGCCGCAGTTTCTTGAGGGCCCAGACTACGGCAAAGGCCTCTCGCTCTATAGTGCTCCAACGCTGCTCTCTCGGCAGCAGCCTTCGGCTGATGAAGGCTATGGGCTGATCAATGCCCTTGTCGTCGAACTGCGAGAGCACGGCCCCGATGCCATGTTCGGATGCGTCGGTCTGGACCACGAACTCTTGGGAGTAGTCGGGGGCCTTGAGTACGGGAGCGGTGCACATGGCGGTTTTCAAGGCGTCGAACGCCTGCTGGCACTGGGGGGTCCACTGCACCTTCTGCGGAAGCTTTTTGGAGGTCAACTCTGTGAGGGGCCCTGCGATACTACCATAATTTTTAATGAACCTCCGGTAGTACCCCGTAAGGCCCAGGAAGGCCCGAACCTCTGTCTGCGTGGTGGGGGTCTCCCAGGACTTGATGGCATTGATCTTCGGCTGGAGAGGGGCGACCTGGCCGCTGCCCACCTGATGCCCCAGGTAGACCACGGAGCCTTGTCCGAGCTGGTATTTGCTGGCTTTCACTGTCAGGCGCGCTTGGCGCAGGGCCATTAGTACTTGTCGGAGGTGCTGGAGATGCTCGTGCCATTGAGAGCTGAATACGGCGATGTCGTCAAGGTACCTTTTATTTATTATTATTTTATTTGACGATTTGTAGAGCGCATGGTGACCCGGAGGCATCCCCGCGCTATAATGGACTTGTGCAGACCGAGGGGAACGAAGAGGTCCTATTTAGGAAAAAGGAGAGTTTTCAGTGTTTTGCGGAAACGAAGGTGGCAGGGTTCCAGCCGCAAGCGGCGTGGGAGCGAATTCCAACCAGCGGACGCTTTAACTGCGAAACGTCGACCGCCAGTGCACACCTTCCTGAATCTTGGGACGTTGGCCAAACGCTCATTGTCCGAGCGCAGGGGTCTGGGTGCCTTATACAAAGTGACCATGTCTCTCAAGATCGAAGGCCCTAAGCCATAGAGGAGTTTATGGGCAGTACACATAGCCTTAAATTCTATCCTCTGTTGCACTGGAAGCCAGTGTAGGGCCTTGAGTGCAGGTCCGGCAGAAGCTCTGATAGGAAGATTCATCAGGAGCTGGGCAGCCGCATTTTGAGTACGCTGAAGTTTTGCCAAAGTAGATTCGGGGGCTCCTAGATAGACGACATTACTGTAGTCCAGACGAGCCAGAATCAAACCTTGGACCAGGAGTTTCCTCGATAGAGGGGGGAGTAGCGGAAGAATCTTTCGGATAGAACGCATAAGTCCGAAGCAGATTCCTGCTGTTTTGGCTGCCTGGGTCTTCATGGACAGGTCAGGTTCGAGCCAGACTCCCAGGGTCTTAATTTCCTTCTTTGGGGTGGGCACCTCGCCAAGAACATCAGGCCAAACCGATGGAGGGATAGTAGCCCATTTCTTGCCCATAAGCATAACTTCGGTTTTAGATCCGTTAAGCTTAAGTGATGAATCGCACATCCAGTGGTGGATTTCCTGGAGGCAGTTCAACAGATTGTCTAGGAAGTGGTCAAGATGTGAGAGTGAGACGACCAGTTGCGTGTCGTCCGCATAGCTCACTATCTTGATCCCGAATGGGGCAACTACATCCTCCAGAGGGGCCATGTAGGCATTAAACAAAGTGGGACTTAGTGAGGACCCTTGAGGGACTCCGCTCAGAAGAGGGAGTGAGGCTGAGCGGGAATTGCCGTCCCAGACCTGGAATGAGCGGCCCGATAAGAAAGACTCTATCCAGGCAAGTGCGGTGCTCCCGAGTCCTGCCCTGGCCAGACGGTGGAGCAAGGCACGGTGATTCACCGTGTCGAAGGCTGCACTAAGGTCCAGGAGGATCACTGCCACTGACCCTCCTGAATCCAAGATGCACCTAGCCTCCTCGAGAACTGCGAGGAGGGCCGTGTCCGTACCGTGGCCAGGACGAAACCCAGTTTGGGACCGACGCAAAAGGTTGTTGGATTCGAGGAACTGGGACAGTTGGACATTGACCAGTTTTTCGGCCATTTTGCTAATGCCCGGAAGGAGCGAGATCGGCCTATAGTTTGCCAGATCGGAAGGGTCCAGTTGAGGTTTTTTAAGAAGAGCTTTGACTACTGCACCCTTCCAGCTCGGAGGGACAGAGGCTTGGGACAGCGAGATGTTAATCAACTCCGTGATAGGGGACACGATGACAGGGGCCACTGTTTTCAAGAATCTCATGGGAGCGGGGTCACAGGGGGAACCGCTTTTCATTTTGGCCAGAGTCTTTCCCACTTCGTCCAGAGATACCGCCCTGAACGCGGTCAACTGTGGGTGTGAGATGTTTCCTGTATGGAAAATAGACACATCAGTGTTGCAGTGATTTAACTGACTGGGAGGTGGGAGTGAGGCCAAAATACAGGAGATTTTGGAATCAAAATAGGTTGCTAATTCATCGCTTCTACCCGGTGAAGACCTGTTGGAGGAAGGGGGTACTGGTATTTTCAGAAGCTCTTTCACGATGAGGTAAGACTCTTTTGCCGAATTAGTGGCATTTTTTATTCTAGCGTCGTAATAAGAGGCTTTAGTGAGTTTCAGGGTGAGTTTATAGGTTCTCACCGACCTACGATAGGCGTCCTTACTAGAGTGGAGCCAGTCCTTTCTCCACAGTCGCTCCGCTTTTTTGCATTCTTTGCGGAGTGTTCTAAGTTCCGGGCTAAACCAGGGGGCTGAACCTGTCCTACCGTATTTGTCCTCCCGAGATTTTATAGGGAGGATAGAGTCAAGGGAAGTGGAAATCCACTCCCTAAAATTTCTGTCCGCTATGACAGGGTCCTCAGAAGGATTAAGGGTCGAAGAGTTCAAGGCTCTGGCCCAGTCCTCTGTGGAGAGTCTGGACCAAGCCCTGTCCCGGGTGTAGGTGGTGGGCCTGTGGAGCTTCCTGAGTACTCCTGATAGGAAGAGAGGGACCAAAAAATGGTCCGTCCAGGGGAGGGGAAGAGATGCTTTGGCTTGGAGGGTGTGGACATTAGTAAAGACTGGGTCTCACAGGTGGCCCTTAATATGGGTGGCTCCAGCATTGGTCAGTTGGAGACCATAGGACGCCAGGTCAAGGATCAGATCTACGGCCCCTGTATCTAGGGGGTCGTCAAAATGGATATTAAGATCTCCTAGTATAGTAAAATTAGAGGTGGAATGGGCCAATGAAGATGTAAATTCTAAAAGGGCGCTCGCAAAGGAGCCAAAAGGGCCGGGGGGGGGCGATAAACTAGGAGGCCTGACAGTGAGCTTGTCGGTGCCAGCTGGATGGTAAAATGGCAACTCTCTGAGTCCGAGATATGGGCATCCTTAATTCTGCAGGAGAAGTGATCCCGATGGAGGATAGCTAGTCCACCTCCTCTGCCAGAGGGACGTGGTTGAGACTGGATGAGGAAGCCTGGGAGAAGGGCTATGACCACGTCTGAGTCTGAATGAGCATTAAGCCACGTTTCCGTAAGGAACAGAATGTCAAGATCATGGTCTACAAATAGGTGATTGATGTGTAGAGCATGCGAGGGAAGCGACCTGCAATTCAGTACGGCTAATTTAAGGCCAGGATGTGAGATGGGTGGATCAGTAAGTTGAAGCTGAACGGGATGACATAGTATACAGCTAGTAAAGGGTCCGTCTCCGTCATAAACATAGTTGCACATAGTATTGTTGGTGGGTCTAAGACTTAGAAGGGCCCGAGAGTAACTTACCCTATTAGAGGCTAGCTCCGGCATAGATTCTGGCCCTGTGCCCTGTCGTGCGCGGACGGGCGCAGACGGGCTTGCCTTAGGCGTGCCTTCGGCACGAAGACGGCGCTCCCGCTGCGCTCGTCCGCTGCGCTTCCTTTCCTTCAGTCTCTTCAGTTGTTTCTTCCTTGGCAGAGGTTCCTCTTGACCACAAAGTAGTTTCAATCCTGTTCAGTCTAAAGTCCAGGGGGTTCAGCTCTCATAGTTATACTCCTAAATGTCTTTGAAGTCTTTGCATTCAGGGGGCACTGACCCCTGTCCAAATCAGTTCTGGGTGTCTCCCTGCCAGTGGAACCTTCTTCATTTGATAGTGGGGGTCTGGATCCTCAATCACTCAGCAGGAGATGGAGCCATTGTTTTATGGCAGCAGCCCAGGCCTCTTCACCTTCAGGGGCTACTCTTCCCCCCCTACACTCTAGATGCAGGTCAGCCTGTTGCTGTATCACCTCCTACCCTGGTCAAGACATTTCTCGGATCCTATCACTTTCATATACAGACCCTCAATCCACAACCAGGCAGAGACACACAGAATTGTTAGAACACAAAAAAACAGCCAGTTCTAAAAGTGTGGTTTCTAAACACCCAATGCAAAAACCACCTTCACAAAAAGAAGTGTTATTAAATTGTGAGTTCAGGCACACTAAACTTCACCTCTCCATCTTAAGCCTATGGGAAGATAGGGTGGAAATTTATTACATAGCCTCCCCCATTCTGTCCTCAGCAAGAAGGCCTTGCAACAGTGAAAAACGAAATGGAGAGTATTTAACTTTCAGGACATGGTACACACCTTAGTACATGTCCTACTTTTCACAGACACTGCACCCTGCCTAGGGGGGAGTACCCTGGACCTACCATCGGGGTGTCTGATGTGCATGGAAAGGGAAGGGTAAGGCCTGGCAAGTGGATGCACTTGTCAGGACAACATGGCAGTTAGCAAACTGCGTGCAGGCACTGCAGTGGCAGGCCTGAGTTCTCTCTTTCGGGCTACTTGTGTGGGTGACACAATTAGTGCTGTAGGCCCACTAGTAGCATTTGAAGTACCAGCCCTGGCACTTTACTAGAGACTTTACTAGTCAGGCAAACATACCAATTATGGACAATCCAATTACCATAACACTTTATACAGGTAGCACTTGCACTTTGACACTGATCAGAAGTGGCAAAGTACCCAAAGGATCTAAGTTGACAACACCAGGTCAGAAAAAGGGTCTAGGGAAGGCGAAAAGTTTAGGGAACTTTAGCCAAAAAGGGCTAAGTCCAACAATATCCAAAAATGGTCACAAGAGGGTAATAGATTACTATAAAAAGTCATAAAAATATCCTTTACTGGAGGATAGGATAAGGTCTGACCAGCAAAATATCATTTTGAATAAAGCTCCCAAAATCCTTGCACCTGGATTCAACAGTAGATGTTTTTTATTAAGTATACATACACCAGGGGGGCGTGGCTAGCAGCCAGCGAAGATGGCCGCAGCCTAAGTGAGCTCCGCAACCGGTGGTGCACAACCCGAACAATCCTGTCATTTATCGGGCGGCTGTAAAGGGGAAAACAATTGCCGTGAGTCCTGATATGGTCCCGCAGCGTCCGACGCAAGAACGAACTCCGCAGGGGTCATAATTTTGTTGCGGCGCCCGCAAACGCAACTGAGGCCTGGGCCCTGGAAGAGAGCCGGGGAATAAAGTTGTTTTACGCTCCGAAGGCAGACCCGGGCGAAGAGCACCTACTCCGGCGGCCTGAGAGAGAAGACGGCGAGACACCCTAGAACGCAGTAGACGCAAGACCCGCTCCTGGGAAACATCAACTCCCTGTAAGGGGCTACAGCAGCGACGCCAGAAGCTGCTGACGTACATCGGACGCTCCGCTTAGAGCAGAGAGGCAAAGGGATATGCCGGGTGCCATTTTGGCTCTGGACAGAGCTGTGTCTCAACCGGCCCCTGCCACCCGACACCACGAACGCCACAGTACTTGCAACCCCTGTTGGGACCGTCGGGAACAGGTGAGGCACTGTGGCTCGGGGCCCCACTTAGGTGCTCAGAAGAAGTCTGCCACATATCGATGAAGCCTGTCTTTCATACCAAACGACAGGCTGCGAGTTCATAGAGACACTCCTCGCAGCATGAGGCAGCGCACAGGCTCTGCTCCCTAGGCCCTGGAGGCGGTGAAAATATCTGAGCCGGATTTGGACCTTTGCTGGCGGGGCCATTACTGTACTGCACACGTAGAAACAAGAAGCTGGCCTCACGTGGCGAGGCCACTGAAGTGCAGGGTGGATGCTGCTCTGGTTCTAGCACCAACATCGCGGGCGTGTATAAAGCACATCAACTGGCACGGCTATGGCAAATCACTGACATACTCCGCGTAACTGGGTGACCTCAATAAGACTCCATGGCAGATCGGGGACACAAGGGATGCAGACGACCGTATAACTGCAAAAGGAGGGAGGACACAAGAAAACTGGAAGGACAAACGTGGAAGGGATTCCCGTGGTCAGGCGACGGCGACTACTGTGTTATCTCCCAAGAACGACCCTGCGTTAAGGCCGTGGAGAATACGGCGACATGGGCGGACATGGTCAACATACATTCCAGACTAATAAACTTGATAAATATACCTTCACCAAGGAGCAATTGAGCCAAATAGACCCTCCACCACCGGGAGCTGCAGCGGACTCACTACGAGTTACGACAAAAGAGATTACACTACAAGACATAATGGTCACTCTACAGCAGGTACTAATGTCGATCGGCACAATTTCCACGGATATCACGTTCCTGCGTGCTGACTTTTCTAAACTGAATACCAGAATTACCGACATTGAAACCACTACAGCCGGACTCTGTACAGACACAGCAGCTCTACAGAAGCAGGTAAAACAACTGGAGCACCTAACCCAGCAGTTGGCCGCCAAGCTCGAAGAACAAGAAGGGCGCTCATGGCGCAAGAACATCCGCCTTGTTGGGGTGCCAGAAAGTGTCAGGGCGCCTGCGCTGGATCTATTAGTAGAAGACCTAATAAAAACCAGCTACAGCCACGAGGATTGTCCAGTTTCTTCTCCGTGGAGAGAGCCCAAAGAGTTCCTGGGGGTAGGCCCAAACCAAGGGCACCCCCCAGACCTATACTGGCCTGCATCTTCAATTAGCGCGACAGGGACACGATTCAACAGACGGCACGTGTGGCCCCCCCGCTTCAGGTAGAAAATACCACAATATCCCTTTACCTCGATTATACGGCGGCAGTGACCAACCAATGTAGAAGCTTTCTAGAGATTAAGAAAGAGCTGCGCAATTGAGAATTGAAATACGCTATGCTCTTTCCCGCAAAACTTAGGGTAGAGGCGGAAGGGAAGAGTTGTTTTTTCTCGACCCCTGAGGAAGCACAGAACTGGCTGGAGGGTTGGAGATCGGCCTCGGGCCCAAAAAGACAAGAACGGAGGAGACAGCATCAACTTTCGATAAAAGAGGTATCAGCCTCAGCTCAGCGAAAAGAATCGGGGCCCAACATACAACAGAACGATGATGTGGACTCTAATTAGACTGGAAGGCTGTTCTCGAACACATATATCACAAGCAATCTAACCCCGGACACGCTCAACGGTCACGTATGGACTCACAAAGCAGTACCGAAATGACACCATTGGGTGAATATACATATGGATATGCACACACCCTAAGGCCGTCAAAGACTTGGGACAATGTAAGAGACATGTGCCAGATGGTCGCTAAGAGCCTCCACCCCTGACGCAAGTATATAGTTATGGGACGGAAGCGCTCTGCTAAGTTGGGGTGGCGGGTAGTTCTGAATCCGCAATGCAGGGAGGCAGGGAGGGGGAGGGGGGAACAGGGCTGTTTCGAGGGGTATTTGTACAACGGTACTGAATGTCAATACAGGCTACACACAGGTATGAAGAACACTATGCTAAGAGGTGGCACATGCTTACCTCCACGAGAATGACGGCACAAATATCAGCTGCAGGATCGGCGTGGGTCCTGACACGGGGGACTCAGCATTGCACATGGCATACCCTCCCTTTACAATAATCTCATGGAATGTAAATGGGTTAGGGAACAAAATAAAAAGAGGATTTGTCCTTCATTATCTCAAACGTAAAGGGCCTGTGGTCGCTCTCATACAAGAAATGCACCTGGTGGGCTCTGCATGCAAAGCATTGGATAGATGGGGCTTCAAGATGGCAGTACACTCAGACTTCACTTCCAGGTCACGAGGAGTTGGAATTTCAATTAATAAACACTTTCCACTAATAATACAAGGGTCTTGGACGGATGATCAGGGACGCTTTGCGGCTATAACCTGTCAGTGGGAAGAACGCACCTACAATCTAGTATGATTAATATCCCCCCAGCACTACATCGCATAGCCTTGCTGGCCCTGGATAGATTCCTCCTATCTCTCCCGGTGGGAGAACTCATATTGGGGGGGGGATTTCAACGCCACGATGGATGCATCCATGGATAGACAACCCCCCAGGGATCCCAACAGGCCAGGCTACAAACTGTCAGAATTTACTGAGGCGACTGGCCTCATGGACTCCCGAAGAGGAGAGAATACACGTTTCTCTTGGGATTGCATGGTAGTCTCTCCAGAATTGACTACATACTAACGTTGACAACTGGCGTTGAAAGGGTGGGTGGGGTCACACACCTCCAGAGAGGCATATCGGACCACTCGCCCATATTACTCACATACATCTCACACTCTGTGGGTAGAAGACGCATATTCCCATTGCTACCCGGACATCTTAAAAACCCGAAAATCAGGGAACAACTGCTCAAAACCACAAACCAATACTTTACTGAAAACGAACACACAGTGACATCCCCAGCAACTCTATGGTAGGCTTACAAAACGGTGATACGGGGGCAGGCCATCTCCCTTATCGCAAACTATAAATGTGATACACTACAACAGATCGAGTCTCTAGAGCAAGGGGTGTTCAGGGCTGAGGCGGGCCATGCGATAGACACAGGAGAACTCACGACGCATAGTTCGCATCTAGCCTAACAAGAATACAAAGCATACGCCTGGGAAGAAGCGAAAGCTAAGTATACAAACACCCAAAATACCATATATGAGATGGGAGATAAGGCAGGAAAGCTGCTAGCATGGCTTGATAAAAAGGAAAAGGCGGGCAGATGGGTGGCGCAGCTCCGGACACAGGTGAACTTACTTCAGATACACAAGAAATAGTCGAAGCATTAGCGGCGCATTTCCGGAAAGTCTACACGCCCATTGCAACAGGCACGGTTGAAGAAAATATAGAATTCCTCAAAGATATACGAATGTCTTCGCTTGAGCCAGATGACGCCCGGGTGCTAGAGGCAGAGCTCACCAGTGATGAACTACAGCGAGCGGTTCTAGCCTTACACTCAGGGAAGGCCCTGGGGCCTAACAGACTGCCAGTGGAACTGTATAAAAAAGCTGCAACACAACTCATACAACATATGCTCCATATGTTTACACATAGTCTACAGGGGTGGAACTACCCAGGGATCAGCACCTGGCCACAATAGTTGCTATCCCTAAACCAGGCAAACCCCCAGAGGACTGTGAATCATATAGACCGATCTCACTAATAAGCGCGGAAGCAAAGATACTAGCTAAAGCATTAGCTACACGACTTCAGGCACACCTACCCCCAGACCAGTCCGGATTCATGCCAAATCGTAACACTGCACTCAACCTGTGCAGATTAAATGGTGTGAAGGCACGAAAGACACGATAGACGAGGACGCGGTAATTCTCTCACTGGATGCACATATGGCATTTGACTTGGTGGAGTGGCCCTTCCTTTTTGTTGTGCTTCGGCGCATGGGTTTTGGCCCAAAACTTTGTGCATGGGTGGAGCTCCTATATACAAAAACGCTGGCCCAAGTGGTGGTAAATGGCTGTATCTCAACAGACTTTCTGCTGGGGAGGGGAACGAGGCAGAGCTGCCCTCTGTCTCCGTTACCTTTTGCACTGGTGCTGGAGCCTCTGGCGGCATGGATCCGTCAAGATCTGGTCATCCGGGGCCTGCGGTGGGCAATGGGGTGGGAAGACCGCATCTCACTATATGCAGATGATATCCTTCTTTACTTGACTACCCCTGCTCGCTCCATAAATTGCCTGCTGGATGTATGCGCAGCATATGGACGCGCCTCGGGCTACACGATAAACAGGGCAAAATCTTCTTTACATGTTACACGGTCCCGTGTCGAAACTCCCACAACATTGCACCATTCAAATCACGACCGAAGGATTCAAATACTTAGGTATATATATCACACATACACGTACGGGCTTCATGGTAGAAAATCTCACAAAACCGCTTATAAAACTACAAAGTGATGTCAAACATTGGTGCTCATTGCCATTAACATTACTCGGAAGGGCGGCCCTTTTTAAAATGATGGTGCTCCCTCGGTTTATCTACGCCCTCCAAAACACGCCGTTCCCGATAGCACCCGCATATTTCACAGCGCTTAATGCAGAAGTGACCAAACTATTGTGGGATGGCAAAATGAGTCGGATAGCCATACGAAAGCTTATGAGGGGGTGGTACGATGGAGAGAGTGCCCTTCCTAATGTTAAACATTATTATTGGCTACGCAGCTTACGGTTATAAACCAAAGGCTTCATCTACGACAGGAAGAACCTGCGTTTCGCATGGACAGGCATTTACTTGAAAAAGAAGGTATCATGGGTACATTATACAATAAAAAATTACGGCCCGTGCTTACGGGCCCAACGGCGCACACGTTACACATTTGGTTTGAGGCACAACGTGCACTGGGATGGGAAGGGGTAATTACACGGGCTACACCTATATGGGACACACGGCGACTAGGCAAACTGAGCAATACGAAAGGTTTCCGACAATGGGACCTAATAGGTATTTCAAAAGTAGGGGATATTTGGAAAAAGGGGGAAATCGTCCCATTTGACCAACTACAGGCAACATATGGCTTAGCACAGACAGAGAGGTTTAGATATTTACAGGTGAAACACGCACTACAGAATGCCCTGCCCCGAGGCACACAGCTACCGAAAGCCTCGCCACTAGAGGATAGGCTTCTCACAGATCATTTACACAAGAAAGTCATCTCCCTAGTGTACCGAAAAATAGTTAACAACCAACGAGACCCCATGATAGCCCTTAAATAACGATGGGAGGCAGAGCTGGGGCCCCTGGACGAGACAGACTGGCAGGAAGCATTGGCATCTCCGAAGGAGGTGGCAGTCCCCTCAAAGCTGAGACTACTGCAATTGAAAGTCTTACACAGAACATATTACACACGTACACTACTTCACAAATTTGGAAGCACTGACACACTGCTTTGCCTGCGACAGTGCGGCATTCCCGGGACATTCATACATACTAGATGTCCCAACATCAAGTCCTACTGGGAAGCAATTATGACCACTATGGCACAGGTCACGGGGATAGAAGTCCTCTCGGAACCGAAACGCTGCCTTATTAATATATGGGAACCAACGGACTTCAATCAGTCAGACCAGAACTGGGTAACACTCGGCCTGACATTGGCAAAACGGAATATAGCTCTCAACTGGGGATCCGGACAGACCCCAACCCTGCGAAAATGGTGCCAAGATATGGACACCACAATGGTGACTGAGAAAGCAGTATATGTACACAGGGGATGCCCCAAAAAGTGGGCCCGAATATGAGGCAAATGGAACACCTACCGTGGCAATATATGTGAACCCCCCCGGGAAGACGATGGGTCTGATGTTAGCGACTAATTTAGGATTAAAAGGGACGACAATGGTACACTGACAAAGAACGAAAATTGTTGAAGAAGAAATGTAAATGTATACCTGTGTGTAACTGCAATAGTTATGAGATGTGACTATACTAACATGTACTGTTTTTCATACGTTGTAAAATAAAAACATTTAAAAAAGAAAAAGTATACATACACCAAATATGACATTGTATTACTGGTCAAGATTCCAAAAAACATGTATGTACAGCAGACATTCCGGGTCCACAGCAAATCATGTTTTCTAAAAGTTGGGGCCATCTAAATTGCTGAAAATATCAACCTTCTGGGTGACATTACAGATTGTGATGGATGATTTTCTTGTGATTCATAATACTGTCTGGTGAGGGGTCTGTTCAGCCCACCTAACGAATGTAGGTTGTACGCTTTTGTCTTGGTTAAGATTTCTAGCTCTGCCTAATAGATGCTACCATTATTTGAAATCTGGTCATGTACTTGCTTTTTCAAATTCCCTCTCTGCATTTACCTTCGGTTTGCATATGTGGTTTTGGGTGCGGTTTAAGATGGAGCTAGGCTTGCTGGTGATTATTGGCGGCTGATTGGAATAGGGGAGTGGTGGTCTGATGACAATCTACAAGTATTTAAATAGCTACTTGCAGGGATTATGAAATATTTTAGATGTGCAGCAAAGCTGAGGATAAATCATCCTTGTAATGGCCTTTTTCCCACAGCAACAAAGCTTTTTTTTTTAAAAACCTTGCAACCTTGCAAACAGCATTGAGTTGTATGCCTATAGGCCAACATCTTAATTAAACAAACATTCTAAGCTATAATATTAATTTTCTTCCAGTATTTATATAACACAAACTTTACTGTCTGTACACATTAAAATATAGTTGCTATTTCAGCCTAAATCGAGGTATTCCCTGGAATTATGTCAGAAAGGCTGAATTATCTTTCCAATCCACCTTTTTAGCTAACCTGTGTCCAACAATTTTACCAGGATATCTAAACAAATGGATTGTTATGTTCCAAATAGGTACCGCAATATAGGCTCAGGTAGACACCTAACCATTCACCTATATTCTTCGTACCATTACACTACATAACAGTTCTTTGTTCTGAGCTGTTAACTAGTTAAAGGTAATGTCATAATATGACATGGGGTTTTCTCTGAAAATCTTAAGCCTCATTCATTATGAATGAGGATTCTTGGAATCACAGCAGGACAGCAGGCCTACCATCTCCTGCATAATAACTATGTATAAGGGTAATTCCTTCTGTCATCCTAGTCCGATATGACATAGCAAGGTATATCCCCGGGGGTGCCACTTTGGATATATATACACCATATCTTGCTGAGGGAGTCAGAGGAGAAAAGGACTTCCATGCCGACACACTGACGCGAGACACTGAGGCTCCTGCACGCAGACACTCCGGCTCGCAGTGGTCTGACATCCCTTGCGGGGTGTCCATCTCGAGACCAAGACGTGGTTCCACAGTCTCTCACTTCAGGTAATGGGCTTGACTTTATCCTAGAGGGATTCTGGTTTTTACACCTACATACATGCTAGGTACACTTAGGTACATCTAGTTAGTGTTGCATTTTAGGAGTATGCATTTATTACTCTCATGTATTTTATATACATGCCTGTATTCACTGTTTTAGCACGATGGTATAAATCTACCATCCTTTCACTCTGTTAGTGCTTATAATCATTTATATCTGTTACTGTCTAATGGTTGTTTCAGTGCACCTGTTTTATACTAGAATGATGCTGGTTCAATAAATGCGTATTGAAAAATTTCCCCACCGTTTATTCTGTGTATATATCTGAGACAAAGTGAGCACGAGTGACTGAGCGACAAGTAGCACCGTTTCCAGGGTCCTGAGGGATCAGGGTTGTCATGTTCGATAGTTGCCAAGGACTACTCTCTCCTTGGTAAGAGAAGTTTCTAGTGGTACTATGAGCTAGCTGGTATACAGGCTAACATACCCGGTAGGGGTGTCTAGAATCAGTCCGGACACCAGTCCTACAGTGTATGCTGTCGAAACGTGCAGATCCTATATAGGTTTATAGGAACTACGCAACAGGATTCTGGAGTTCATGCATCAGTATGAGAAAAATATCCATGCAGGTGTTACAATACTCACTCATCACTCAACCTGAGATTAACCCATTCTGAAAAACCATATTTGAGATCAATGGAAAACATATGTGATGGAAATATCTCTGCAAAGCTACATCTAATGGTCTGATTTAAAGTTTGATGGCAACTGAAAATCCTACATTTCCTGGAAGAAACTCTAAATATGGAGGCAAATCCACTGGCTTGATGTCCTTCACCAATGTGATAGTGTAGCAGCAGAAATGAAGCTGATGGGTTCACCTCCTTATCTCAAGTTTACTCAATAAATTAGAAGACTGCCAGTTGCCACAAAACTCTAAATCAGGCCATGGAAAGGAGTAGTGACAGTATGCTGAAAAGGTAACAAGGTCTGTACAATATTTCTACTACTTCAATTGTCTCAAAATTAATCCTCACTTAGCCTGTAAGGATACAAAGACAAAATGAAACATTGGTTTGTATGACATGATGTTACAATATACACCATACACCAATATACACCAATCTGCAATGAAAGGCTTCAACAGCATTCCATTGAATTTTGGAAAAGTCTGAAGTGACTGCAATAAATATTTCTAAACAGTGTTTGTGATGTACCTGTGAACTTTTAAAGTATTCTATTGGCATAAAATGTTATTAACTTGAGGACACCAATTAAATAAAATCAGGAGTGAGTGAAGTTTTTATTAGGGGTGGGCGAAACTTGCGGAGTTTCACTCCATGGAATTACCTACAAACTCTGTGAGATATCTCAGAGTTCCAGGAGCTGTGGAATTATGTACTTCGCACTGCTCACACTGATTTTTATCACTGCGAGCTCGCCAAGGTATACAATCAGCACAAATGCCACCACACGGCACACCAGAGGGTGCTGCTTCTTTCTGCTGCTCGAGTAGATCTTTTACGTGAATGGCAGCTTTCTCAATGCAAGCGGCAGCTGTCTCAATGTGAGAGGTAGCAGCCTGCCGCCCATATTGAGAAATCTCGCCGGGAGGCAGTCTTGTGCTCAATTTTCTCGCTCGTGCTTGCCAAATTAATATTGACATGCCATGCACAAGAAAAAACTTCACTGCACGCCGTTGGCGGTGTTCCACAACTCCCTGCTCCAAGCAGGGTGCTGAGTGGGGAAAACTCTGCAAACTCTGCTGGAGGAGCAGAGTTTACACCCCCTAGTTTTTATAAGTCCCTCAAACAAACAAAGAACCAGCTACACTGTGATTTGTCTATTCACTGATACAGGAAACACTTTTTCAAAATATAATAGAGAAATAAAACATTTGGTGGGCCACTAAGTTATTTTGAACCGGCACTAAAACACAGGATTCAAACAAGATAAGAAGAATGGGCACTCCCATGTCCTTATTTTGTATCCTTGAATTTCCAAATGATAAAATTGCTTTTATTCAGTTCTCTCTAAAGCCAACACCCCGACATGTCCAAGTCCACTTAGCCCATTGAAGTAGTTACAAGTTGAAAACTATTTCCAAAGTGTACTACAATGTATTTATTTATTTATACATATTTGTGATGCTTATGAAGCTATAAGTTGCCCAGAGGCATCCTGGAGATGATGTTAAAAACACTATATTGGGGGGGCGTGGCTTAGCACCCGAGGGAGATGGCGGCGTCTGGATAGAGGCTCCGTCCATCCCAGATTGTACCGGCGGTCCGCGCACCGCTTCCGAACAACGGAGGGAAGCTCCTTGTGTAGGAACATGACGGACTTACTCCTGTTCCTTCTCTGGCGCTGAGACTTTGCTATTTCAGGCTTTACAGCCCATTTCAATTCCGGTCGCGGCCGCCATTTTGTTTGTTTTTGCCTGCAACTGCCGCACCAACGCGTTTTACCGCGTTTGGGATCTTTAGATACCTCATCACATGGAAGTGATTTCAGCATCCCTTGAAGCACAGATGTTGCTGCACAGCGTTCTAAGGTGACTTTTCTTCTTTTTATTTATTGTTTTTTTTTTCCTTTTTCTTTCATGGATCTGAATGGAATTTTTGATTCTCCTCACACATGGCGGCCATTTTATGACTCTAGCTTCTGACTCTCATGACTCCAATTTTTTTACCTGGCATACTTCTAACCTACTCCGATTTTTGGAGTTTTTCTTGTTTTTTGTTTAGTCGTGCACTGAATTACTATCCATCTTACGCCCCACAGACCTGTTGATGGCGGACTGTTCAAGTAAAGTTCAGAAGCGCAATTATATAAAAAACTCCAAATTATTCATGGCACTGGCTCACCTGGAAGCATCTCAACCTCTCCCTCCAACTGACATGACGTCAAATATGGAACCTTCCTCACAATCCTCAGTAAAAGCGAATTCTAAGAGGTTAAAAAAAGACCCACCTTCACCTCCTAAGTCCTCTTCGATTGTTTCTATGGAACTACTCCTTGAAGAGATTCGGGCCTTGCGCCCTTACATGGAAGAGACTAATGCTAAGCTACAGATTCTCACCGATAACTGGGTTTTGATGGATGAGAGAGTGTCGTCAGTAGAGCGAGATGTCTCATCTCTTTAGGACTCTGTGACCAAAGTCTCTCATTTGCATGTGCCGATTTCTTCTCTTCAGAAGCAGGTGGAGGACCTTGAAAATCGTAACAGACGCAATAACCTCCGTCTTTACGGCCTGGTGGAAGGTTGTGAGGGGAATGATCCAATCAATTTCTTCAAGTCCTTTCTTCCTAAGCTTCTGCACTTACCTGATGATACCTCACTCAACATCCAGCGTGCCCACAGGCTTGGTCGAGCGTCCTCCTCTCTTTCCGTGCCAAAGAAGCCTACGGGTGTAATAATGTATTTTCTAGAATATACAGACTTGCTGAAAGTTCTTTCTGCTGCCAGAGCTTCTCCTCGTCTTACATGGTCGGGCTCCACTCTGTTCTTTGCACAGGATTATGCCAGAACCACCGCTAACCGCCGCAAGGCTTTCCTAGACATGAGATCTGACCTTCGCTCCATTGGTGCTAGATATGGTCTTTTTCACCCCTGCCTATTTAAAGTTACCCACAATAACAAGACTACAACATACGAAGATCCGGTGCGACTTTGGAGTTTCCTGAATTCTTGCGGTCATGCCGATATGGAGCTGTCTGGTCCTTCATCTTCTATTCCACCATGACTCTTTTTGTAGTTGCATTTTGTCTTCTTAAATTGTTCTGCTCTGCTGCTTCCCATTTTTCACAGGTTCTTCAGCTTACACGTTTTCCTGTTTAAGCTTACATTTCCTATTTTAGTCTCTGACATTGCAGTTTTGGTTCTTCAGTTGGTCGCTTATTTGTTGTATGCCTTTATTGTTTGTAGTCACCTAACCGTGTTATTTTTCTCCCTCCGCAGATCGTTGTTTTGCGTTCAGTCTTGTCTCTCTGGTTGGACGTTCCACTCATCCCGAATGCCCTGCCTCTCCCAGTTGGCCCTACCTCCCTCCTCACGTCTCTATGTATGTTTTCGCTTGTCCTAGTTCCTGGTTGCATTTTTCCTATGATACCCCCCGTAAGTACCCTTCAATCGTATCTTCCCTTTGTAGGTATGTTTTTTCCCCATTTCCTTATTTACCCTCCTGGCATATCTGTTGGTTTTTCTCCTCTCCCTTCCCTCTTATCTCTTCTCATGTCTGTGTTCTTGTCCACATATCTTCACGTTGATTTATTATTATTGTTCGACACTCTTTGCTCTCATGAGGATTGCATTCTTCTTTTTTCTTGCTACACTCGCCTCTCAACCTTTTTCCCCTTTCTGGCTCCTTACTCCAATGTCTTTATTTTTCTCTTATACTCTCTGCCTTTGCTACTGCTTTTGTACTTGTCTTTTGTTTGTATGAATTGCATTTCTTGTCCTCCTGACTCCATGTTTCTCTCTACTTCTTCCTTACTTCTAGCTTTCTGGGTCACTCACGACATTGTTGCATTTTATTCTCCCTTTCTTGATACGGCTCATACTTATGATCACTTGTTTTCTTTCCTTCTCTTCAACATGTTTCCACTAATTCTTCTTTTTTCCTTCTGTACTTTCTACGGGCTTATCTCTCATTGGATCTGTCACTTACATTTTTATAAATAAGTTGATAACATGTCGTTGAATATATTGTCATGGAATGTGAAGGGTATTAATTCTCCGATTAAGCGTCAACGGATTCTGTCACATCTTGCCAAATTGAATGTCGATATTGCATTCCTCCAAGAAACGCATTTAACTGAGGCTGAATCTGTTAAGCTTAAGCGTGGTTGGGTGGGTGAATTGTTTTTCTCACAAGGTGATGGCAAACGCAATGGTGTGGCAGTTCTTTGTCGCAAATCTCTTCCCCTCCATGTTATCACCCATGAGTCGGATACTTCCGGTCGTTGGGTCTATGCTAAGTTGTCACTTAGAGGTGTTCTAGTCTCTATTCTCAATGTATATGGTCCTACCACAGGCAAACCTTCTTTTTGGGCTGATTTTTCTCCACTTTTAACTAAATTTATGGACCACAATTTTATCCTGGCGGGAGATTGTAATCAACCCCTTGATCCCTTTATCGATAGGGAGTCCAAAGCCCCTTATGTCCCCAACAAGCCCCACAATCTGTTTAGTCATGCGATTTCACAACATAAACTAGTAGACTCCTGGCGCCTCTCCAATCCAAAGTTGCGGGAGTATACTTTTTATTCTCCCTGTCACCGTTCCCAGTCACGACTTGACTACATCTTTCTTTCCCACAACCTCGCTCAGTCACTCCTACACTCTGAGATAGGTCCGATTTTGCTCTCTGACCATGCCCCCGTCCTTCCCAGTGTTGATGTACTCCCTAAAAATGTTGGCCCTAGGAGATGGCGTTTCAATAATTCCCGTTACAACAAACAAATGATGGACGGAATGCTGACAATGCAGACATTCTCCCCCAGTCAAGAGATCTGGGTTAAATCCATCGTTCTTTTGCCCACTACGCCACCCCAGTTCAGACATGGCCATATGCAAATCAGTCTTGACCCTGTGCCTCATGGGAACAGTCCAGCCCGAACTGCCAAGCCATGTCTTCCCTGGACCGGAATCAAGCATCATAGGACCAGTTTCTGGCTATCAGCCGTCATCAGCCAGGATAGCTTGACTCCAGTGGCGTAATGAGCACGGGTCCCACGTCTGGGAATACCCATCCCACTTAGGGCGAAAAGCGTTACAACAAACAAATGATGGACGGAATGCTGACAATGCAGACATTCTCCCCCAGTCAAGAGATCTGGGTTAAATCCATCGTTCTTTTGCCCACTACGCCACCCCAGTTCAGACATGGCCATATGCAAATCAGTCTTGACCCTGTGCCTCATGGGAACAGTCCAGCCCGAACTGCCAAGCCATGTCTTCCCTGGACCGGAATCAAGCATCATAGGACCAGTTTCTGGCTATCAGCCGTCATCAGCCAGGATAGCTTGACTCCAGTGGCGTAATGAGCACGGGTCCCACGTCTGGGAATACCCATCCCACTTAGGGCGAAAAGCGTTACAACAAACAAATGATGGACGGAATGCTGACAATGCAGACATTCTCCCCCAGTCAAGAGATCTGGGTTAAATCCATCGTTCTTTTGCCCACTACGCCACCCCAGTTCAGACATGGCCATATGCAAATCAGTCTTGACCCTGTGCCTCATGGGAACAGTCCAGCCCGAACTGCCAAGCCATGTCTTCCCTGGACCGGAATCAAGCATCATAGGACCAGTTTCTGGCTATCAGCCGTCATCAGCCAGGATAGCTTGACTCCAGTGGCGTAATGAGCACGGGTCCCACGTCTGGGAATACCCATCCCACTTAGGGCGAAAAGCGTTACAACAAACAAATGATGGACGGAATGCTGACAATGCAGACATTCTCCCCCAGTCAAGAGATCTGGGTTAAATCCATCGTTCTTTTGCCCACTACGCCACCCCAGTCCAGACATGGCCATATGCAAATCAGTCTTGACCCTGTGCCTCATGGGAACAGTCCAGCCCGAACTGCCAAGCCATGTCTTCCCTGGACCGGAATCAAGCATCCTAGGACCGGTTTCTGGCATGAGGCACAGGGTCAAGACTGATTTGCATATGGCCATGTCTAAACTGGGGTGGTGTAGTGGGCAAAAGAACGATGGATTTAACCCAGATCTCTTGACTGGGGGAGAATGTATGCATTGTCAGCATTCCGTCCATCATTTGTTTGTTGTAACGTTTCAATAATTCCCTCCTCACAGGTCCCAAATTTACAGCCACCTTTACTTCCTTTTTTGATGAATTTTTCCTCCTTAACGATGACGATACCCTCCCTGACCACACTATCTGGGATGCTTTTAAGGCAGCAGCACGTGACTTTATTATAAGTTATATCGCGAACAAGCGTAAGAACGCCCGAAGGTTTACTAAAAATCTTCTTTCTGACATTAAAACACTGGAACATGCGTATTTTACCTCGCACTCTGCTGACAGCCTGACAGCCCTCATTGCAGCGAAAATGAAGTTTAATGAGAAGTCTACAGAAGATGCCTCCTTGTACCTGCTGAAATCTACTGCTAAATTCTATGGGGGTAGGAACAAGGCTGGAAAGCACCTAGCCAATTATTTGAAGATTAAGCATAATAATTTAAATATTGAATCTATTTATGACTCTGATGATAATTTGAAGCATACGAATGTTGATATTCTTGCTGAATTTTCACGTTTCTATGAAACCTTGTATACCTCTGAAACCCAATCTACCCCTAGCTCCCTTGATCGTTTCTTCTCCACCATTCATACACCAGCTGACTTTCCTCCAGATCTTTCCTCCTTAGAATCAGAAGTCACACAACAGGAACTACTTACTGCATTGCAACATCTCAAACCCAACAAAGCCCCCGGGCCTGATGGCTTTACTGTCGAATTCTACCTTCACTTTTCTAAACTGCTGATCCCACGACTTCACTCTCTACTTCGTACTTTTATTTCTTGTGGTGCCTCCTCAGGGACTTTCTCCGATGCCCATATTTGCCTCATACCTAAACCCGGAAAAGATGCACAATATTGCAAAAATTACAGGCCCATATCTCTAGTCAATATTGATTACAAACTCTTCGCTAAAACATTAGCGATTCGACTGGACCATCTTCTCCCCGACCTACTAGGAGAGGAGCAATCTGGGTTTGTTAAGGGCCGGTATATTACGGACAACACTAGACTCCTATTTAATATCCTATCAAAGTCCTCCCGCTACCAGCACTCACTTGCAGCGATTGCCCTTGACGCCGAAAAGGCTTTTGATCGTGTTGAATGGCGCTATCTCTTCCACACCCTCACTTGGTTTGGTTTTGGTCCTAGATTTATCTCTTTAGTTTCCCTGCTATATTCCCATCCTAGAGCGGCAGTTTTTGCTAATGGTCAAGTTTCACCTTATTTTGACCTAGGCAGAGGCGTTCGCCAGGGCTGCCCCTTATCCCCTTTTCTTTTCAACCTTGCTTTGGAGCCCTTCCTTTCCAGGTTGCGTCAAAACCCTGCCATTCATGGCTTCCAGATTGCGGATTCGCATGTTAAACTCGCTGAATATGCAGATGATATATTACTCTTTCTTTCTAAACCTGCGGAATCCATCCCTGCTTTCATGACTGAAGTAAGAATGTTTTCCTCTATCTCTGGATATAAACTTAATCATGATAAATGTGAGAACCTTCCCCTAACCAAATTTACTTTCAAACAAGATTTTATTGAATCTCGGTTTACTTGGAGTCCGTCCCACATTAAATATCTAGGTCTATATATTACCCCCTCAATTTCAGACACTATTTCTTTGTGTATGTCCAAATGCTCACAGAACATTGCAGATCTCATGACAAGATGGCATCCTTTATACCTCTCCTGGTGGGGACGTCTCGACACTATCAAAATGATGATATCTCCTATTGTTCTATACACGCTCTCCAATATTCCACTCCCCATTCCAGTGAAATTCTTTACCAAGATTAACTCAACGTTATCTTCGTTTTTATGGAGCTCCAAAAAACCAAGAATGTCTCGGGCTAGGCTCATACGTCCGGCTTCTGAAGGTGGTGTCAACTTTCCTGATTTCCCCGCATACCAGAAGGCCTTTTTATTGCGTCAAGCTTCCCTTTGGTTACAGGATTCCACTTTCCCCTGCCCTTTATGGCTTAAGGTTGAGCGTACTTTACTCTCCCCCTTCTCTTTTGCAGAATATCTTGCTTTTTCCCGTAAGCCTTCGTTGATTCCCACTCCTATTCACAAGTATACTCTTAAGCTCTTACTGTCAGCTGCTCCTGGCCCTCCTACGACCGTGGCTGATTTCATCTCTTCCACTATCTGGCATAATAAATATCTCCTAATTGGTAATAAGCCCTTTTACTGGAAATCATGGAGAACCCGTGGTTTGATTTGGATTTCGCAGCTCTTTTCCGGTTCCACCTTTGTTTCTTTTCCTGACCTTTGTTCCTCCTTTGGCTTACCCAAATCCTTTTTCTCCAAGTATCTTCTCCTCAAGGCTGCTGTTCTGGAGATTTATCTACGACTTTCGGCTTCTTCTCCTCCCCCTATTTCTACCACCCCTATTGTTCGACTTCAGTCTCTCCTTCGCACTGCCCCCAAGGCATCTCTTCTTTATAAATACCTTCACACACCCGAGTTACTCAGACCTAAATCCAAGGTTGAACTTCATTGGGAAAATGACCTTGGGATAGATTGGCCGATATCCTTATGGGACAAAATTTGGACAAAATTGCGCAAAACTTCCAGAGCGGCTTCGTTGACACAATCCCTATTTTTTATTTACAACAGGTTACTTCATACTCCTTCTACACTACATAAGCGATTTCCTACTACCCCAGATAAGTGTTGGTCATGTGATGCTCCCAATGCTACCCTACCACACATGCTATTTCTCTGCAAACATGTACATGACTTTTGGCTACAGGTGTGGGCCCAAATCAATGTTATTTTTCATACCAGCATCCCCTTTTCTCTTACTCACCTTTTCCTGGGCAGTTTGTCCACTAGTTGGAGTATTGTAGATATTTCTGCTCGCATTGTTGATTTGCTATTGGCTGTTGCTTTTCAACAGATTACTGTCAATTGGAAAAATGCATCTAACATTTCTTTCAAAGCGTGGTGGTATAATGTCTGTCACAACCATAGACTTGATAATGCATTTGTCTTCCCTGTTCAATTGGCAGCTAAACGTGCAGACTTGTGGCTCCCCATTACGCTATATTTAGATAATTGTGCTGCTCGCTCTTCCCTTCCATCGCCTGCCCAACAAGAAGTCCCCAAGCCCCCATGATACCCTCTTCACGTTCTGCATATTTTACCCTGCTGTTTCATTTTTATGCTCTTTGTAATTTATTGTTTGATCAGGATTGATACAATTTCTTTATTTCTGTTCAATGCCCATGTTCACTGTTTTTGTATGCAATTTCTCTTATACGTTTCATTTGCAATCCCATTCCCCTCCCCTTTTCCTACCCCTTTTATCTACCCCTTTCTCCCCAATTGATATCTTGTATTGCATTTACCTGTTCATTGTTTAATAAAACTCTTTTGAACTTAAAAAAAAACCACTATATTGGATGATTGTTGGATGGGTTACAAATGAAAGGGCCTCATTTATTATATTTTCCCCAGCTGTGAATAGTTGGTTATTGCACGCAGGGCTTTGGGCAAAGGACTTCAATGATTGACAACCTGCAAGAATCAGACAGGACCACCTTCACATCACACCTTGATCTTTGGTGCTATTAGCAGGGGAACAAAGGCAGAGCATAGAGGGTGTTTTGGAGTGTACCAATCAAAAAGTGGTTTCATAAAAAAGTAGGACATTTCTTACGCAGTGCCTTGGAACATATACAGACGCAAAAGAGGTGGATGAGCAGCCATGTTCTGAACCAACTGAAAAGCATGCATGGTAGATAAGGGAGGCCCTGGTAAAGGGCATTCACAGAATCAGGGCATAAGCCCGTAATGGCCCGAAGAATGTTAAAATGTGCACAGGAAAGGAGAAATCCTGGTCAGCACTATCAGATGTGGGAAACATGAAGTAGAGGTATTATCCACTTGGGTTCAAATGATAGTTTAGCTGCAAAATAAACTCTCAATTGTTTTACTGTATAAGAGGATGTGGGGTAGTAATCAATGATATCTGGCCTCCAGGCAGAAGACCAAGCTGAGGGAGGGACTAAACACATCTGCCTTGTCTTTGTTAATTTTCAGGCAGTTAAGGCTCTTCCAATTAGCAACTGTACTCTGAAAATTACAATGCTCCTTGTCTGTATTTCCATCAAGACTCAGTAGAAGCTAAGTGTCATTGGCAAAACAGATGCAGGACATGTCAAAAGAATGTATAAGCCTTGCAAATGAAGGAACATATAGATTCAACATTGAAAAGGGCTAAGTGCAGAACCCTGAGGTACACCACAAGATGACTTACTAACAGAGGGATGAAACAGCCACCTGGCTCCGGTCTTATAGGAACAAGGAAACAGTGCTCTGTATCCTAATTTTTATTCCAGTCCCATTCAGTCTGTCTGTTGAACTGCATGGGACACGCTATTAAAACAGCAGAAAGACCAAAGAGGATCAGTTTGGCCATATATCTCTGATCCAAAATCATACGCAACCAGTTCTCAGCAGTCATAAGAGCAACCTCTGTTCTCTAACTAGTTCTAGTATTGAGTCCTCTGTGATGAAAGATGAAATTTGCCCATTGACTTCTTGTTCTGCTATTTTAGTGATGAAAGGAAATAATGACGTAGGCCTGATATTATTCAAAATGAAAGTGTCCAGGGAGACTTCCTTTAGCAGAGAAATCACGCATGCCTTTTTCTCATCTTGAGGAGCAAATGGAGAGATAAATTAAGAGTTTAGCAAAGAACAGAATACTGGTGCCTCACTCGTGGCCCTCAGTTAGAAATTTTGAGCAAGACATGGGCAATGTGGGTTTCTCCTTACTGTCTATGGGTACGGAGTCTCAAGGAAGATGCTCATAATACATCTAGTATCTTTTCCACCTAAGTAGCTTCTGATGGACAGTCAATGAGCCCGTCTAGTAAGATTTGTTTTTCCAAAGCTATATTTGAGAAGTCTCAGCTTGGCACTTAGATATCAGGCATAATATTTTAAATACAATTCTGTAACCTAAAACATCAAAACTGTTTTCCTGAAATATTCATCTTCCTCTGTCATTCATATTTATTGTAAAAGTTGGAGCATTTGATATTTATTATCATTAAACTTTTATATACTAGCCTTTATATTCCACACTTAAAACCAAGTTTCTTTATCCCTTGGGTGAAAATTATCTTCTCTAACTTAATTTGCCCTTAGATTTAAATGAAGTGACAATTAGGAGTTTAGTGATGTTATTCCTCTTTCATAAATTATTTTAGTTACTATGGCCCTGATTACGAGTTTGGCGGTTTTCCTGTATGACTGTGACTGTGGCGGCTCCTATGAAGACTGCCAAGCCCATGGTAAACCCTCCCATCCGATTCGATGTTGAATCCAACGTTGGTGGTGGGTATGTTTGGCTCACAGGAGAGCCTAAATGGCATACCACTGCGTGGCAGTGCCCCCAGAAAATCCATGCATGGTGTAGAATGCACCATGTTGTGCATGCCACACAGTGCACGCACAGAATGTGCACTTTTGAGTGGCACCTCATGTGCCCCTGCAAGCACCCCCATGGGCAGATTTGCCAGGGGACCCTGTTGGGGACCCCTAGCCATGCCTTTTCACCAAGCATTTCTTGGAGGAGTCCCCGCCATGAAATGCTTGGTGGAAAGGCAGGTTGGAATTTGCTCGGCGGTGCTGGTTTCAGCTCCGCCATGATTCCCATGTGCTTTTCCCATTGCACGATATCTTGTATCCTGGCGGTGGCGACAGTCTTGTGGTGGTCCCACTGCCACCATCATAACACGGCAGTCAGACTGCCGGGGTGGTTGCGGTCGGACCGCCACTGATAGTACAGTGGTCGCAGGAGCACCGTCCTCATAATAAGGCCCTATGTGTTTAATCTCTAGCTTCTACAGTTATAGTAAATATTTTTCGCGATATATTTATGCCCTAAAATGTATCTGTTTATTAACCTCTTCACTCATTTATGTTGTTTGTTTTGTAGGAAACAACGTGCCTTGATCTTGGTAATACAAAATCCAATCCAGCAATGGCAAAGATTAATGATGTTAGAGACAGCATAGCAATCCTAGAGTACTGAATCAGAGTTTTGCTCTTCAAATGAGTTTAAGCAAGTTTGCTTTCACTCCCTTACTAATTGCAACCAACAGTCCCCAACTCCTCATTCGAAAGACAAACCTGATTCACCACACAACTCTAAAACTGCAACACTAAAATAATACAGCATAAATGGCAATACATTAGATGTGTGTCAACCATCTGTCAGTACGAGAATTCTTTTGTAAATTATATTCCTCTTTGCGTCAGATCCTTGACAAATACAAATTGTGCTTCCCAGTCAACTTTGACATTTCTCTGGCGTTAGACATGATTGACCACAAAAATGCTGACTGGAGTGCTGGAACATTAAATAGACTTTTACTGAAAAGTTTTGAAATTGTTTTTCCTCCTTCATCTCTCCCTGATGTCAGCTAGTAGAAATCCGGAGTTATAAATACAAAAATCTGAGCTGTGGGTTACACAATGCTTGATCTTGGCACCCACACTTTTCAATTTATACCTAGTGCCTTTGAGTTCATTGTTTGTGATGGGCCTTGTCACTATTTAACAATGTTGGCCAACATCCAATGTTATCTGACAACCTCCTTAATGAAGAATGTGCCAAAACAGCCAACCTGCTTGCTGAAGCTCCAAACCTTGAGGTTGAAATCTACCTATCGCTAAATACTCCAAAAATAAATTCTTATTTATTACACTGAAACACAAAAATTACTCTCCTGAATGAACTAAAGAAATGTCTTTTCCCCTTCCTACATCACATCAATCAAACTCCTTGGCTTCACACGACTCCACCCTGTCCCTAGTCCTTTAAATATATCATATCGCCAGCAAGCATTCAATTACACACTCTAAAAATTATTTCAAAACTTCCCGCCCCTGCACACCTGAAAATAGCAGCACAGGCCTAACGCATCTCACAGCTCGATTTTGATAATATCTTACTAAACAACTTATCATAGACTTCTCCAGCAACCCTAAATTCCTTGGCAGGACTTCTCACTGTTTGGAAAAAATATGTCCACATTACCTCCATGCTTGAGAACAATGATCATGAGGGAGTGAGGTTTAAGATTGGACGTTTGGCATACAAAGTCATCCACCTAAGGATCTCACTCACCTAGATGGCCTCCTCATTGTATTTGCACATCAGAGAGGTCTCAAAAATAGAGTATGGCTACACCTCAAGATCCCAAAGTTCAAGAGGTTCAAAAACACTAACCCAGTCAGTCTCTGGGACAATGGTTGCTCTCTGAAATGAGCTAGCACTGAATTTAAGAATGCAATCCACTCTGCTTGCTTTCAAATGGAAAACCTTGTCACCACATCAACAACCCATTCTGTTCTGCCTCTGTCAATCATCAGATCTTGACCCTGTAACTACACCAACTCTGCTTTCCTGCTAACAATGATGCAGAGTTCCATGTAAAGCTTACTACTGCCACTTAGAAAAACATTAAGTAAATAAATACCTCCCATGGTGTCCCGAAGAGAGACTCATCTATATGGCAGAAGGTGCAGTGCCCTACAAAGAATAAATGACTTCCTTTCCCAGTTTTACACATGGGACAGAGATTTATGAGGCAAAAGAAAGTTGTAAGGTAATTTATAGTAGAATGTGGCACTTATCGAATGTGGATCACCTACAGATCTCATATATTTCCAACAATGTAGATTTTAGGATGATTAAGAAAGCCCTTATTCTTTCAAGTAATCAATTGTGAGAGGACTATATCCTACAATCTGAGACTAATATTCAGTTGGTTTCTCTAATACACGTCTTGCATAGATGAAATACTCTGTTCAAGGCAGGAAGCTTAAATACATGGAATTATATCCCTGATCAACATATTTTTAGCTAACATAGCTATAGGACTTACAAGGAAAGCATTAAGGCAGCAAATAACACCCTCTAAAGGATACAGGATATTTGAAACAAAAACAAAAATCCATCTACCTGATCTGGGAGCAATAGAGCCAATGGCTGGATGTCAGAGTGTGCCCCATAGTGTGGAGGTTGAACTTTGATAGATATCATTTTTGTAAAAGTTTCTGTTTCGACATTAAACAATACACATTCCTGAAAGAATAAAGTATCCAATATCTTTCTCATTGCCCAAACAAAGCTAGACCAAGGCCTGATTTATATAGGCTACTATCCGGATTAGTCTGGAGGGTCATGTTAAGAGAACGTTTAATCTTGAAATAGGGGCATTGTCACCTATCCAAATTTAGGCAATGTAAAAGACTTGTAAAAAGCCTCTCTAGGTATTACTCTTCTGTTGTTAAATCTGCTTCTCTCTATTTTAAGTTCTCCTAACTAATGCCAGGATGCCTCTGGTGATTGTATAAATAAGTTAATTAATAAATAATTTGCGGAACACCGGTCACCCTTCTCAAACCTGGAGGTCACATCTAGTTTGAGATTGTTCTGTAGTGGTTCATCCTTTCTAATAATAACATGGATATGCATACACAGGCCAGTCATTTCTCGCAATTACATTCAATTGTAGACCTGCGAATTACACTTGCCTGTTATCTTTTAATACAACCTGATTTTGGTCATTTAGCAGATCAAATTAGAGGAACCAAATCCTGGGTGATTGCCAGCAAACGTCAAGACTGGGGAGTGTCAGAAATCGCAAACATGTCAATTGAAGTCTGAAAGGCTTTATTGCCAAAGGAGAATCAATGGGCTGTGAATCACAGTGTCTTTTCCCAGCATTGATTAGTGAGGCAACTTCCCTGTGACACATCAAGTCACAAATGTATTTGCTAGTGCTGATAGTTTTCAATAGAAACGTGTAATTCTTAAACACACAATCAGGTGTCTAGCCTGAGCTCATGAGAATGGGTGACACAACCTTCGAATGGAAACCAAATACATAGACATTTTCGACTGAACCATCTAGTTTTAAGTCTCCGGAGCCAGGGACACTTCTTTTAGGCCTAGGGCAGTGCTACCTGTGCCACCGCACCAGGTGCTGACTTCAGGGGGCGTTGTGTTTGCCTTTTAAAAGCATCTGCTGCCACTTCTTTGCTTCCATCAATTTTCAGGCAACGATAAAAATGTCAAGATAACTCCAGTGATTAATGTTCTTCCTGGGGAGGGATCAGAGTTTTGTCTAGTGGAGGTTTTGACTGATCATAAAATAGCACAGGGGGTAAATATGCCTGCTGCAAAGAATATGTACCATGCAGATCACAAAGTGCATATAAGCTATATAGAGAAGTGGGTTGCTCTTTTAATAAGAGACATCATTTTTTTACTTGCAGTTTATAAGTTAAAATCCTAATATAGAACAGTGAGTTATTAACTGTCGTCAAAGAACTACATAAGCACTGCAAAGTATAGATTAGAGCATAGATTAATGAAGCAAAAAGGGTTCATTTGGGTAGAAATCGATTTTTATTATTAATAAAGAGAACTCTCAACTATGGTGTTCATTTTTAAATTCAGAGTTAGTGCTTCTCCAGACCAAACACCCATAAACCATACTTCCTACCAGTTCGGATGACATGTGACTCCAACACCTTGCGGTCCTCTGTCTTATGTAACATTTCCTACACGCTGATTTACACATTTATGTTTGATTGTCGCTGAGGGATGTGTGTGTGATGCAAAGTGCTCTGACACCGTACACTGGGATGAGTGGCGCTATAAAACTAATTAAATGCATCTGGAAGAGAATGGTTATGGCGCCTTGAGAGGCACTGTTAAAAGGAGGTGGTGAGGGAATCCGTGGTGGAGGTGGTCAGTCACACCCTCCACCATGGATGGGTGGGGGGCAACAAATAATGTCGCACTGGGCACCACCAGCGCTAAAGCCAGCCCTGTCTTTAGGTAATATTAGCATGAGCAGGAAAACATGCCTGAAACAAGTTAGTTACACTAATATGAGTACATGTGATTTTACGCTTTTGCAACCCCTTCCTCTGGTACAATTTATTAGCACAATTTAGAACACCTAGGGGCATATGTATCAACATCTCCATTTGCGATTCTTAAATAGCGATTTTTAGAGAATCGCTATTTGAGAATTGCAAAACGGGATGTATTTAACAAATCGCCCAAATTTTGCGATTTCTTAAAATTCCTTAATTGCGATTAGCAAATTGCGAAATCGCAATTAAGGAATACCTTCCCATTCATTCCTATGGGCCAGGATGCCCATAGCAATGAATGGGAAGTCCTTCTCAATTTGCGAATCGCTATTTGCTAATCGCAAATTGAGAATATTTTCAAAGGTGCAAGGGTGTCATGATGACACCCTGATGCACCCCTGAAATCAGCATGTGTGCACATATGGCGCACATACATGCCCTAAGGGCATGTATGTGCACCACATGGCACTTTGAAATATGCAAAAAAGTGCATATTTCAAAGAAATCGCAATTTACCACCAACTTGAAGTTGGTGGTAATTTGCGATTTCTTAAGGAAAAATCGCACAACTTGGGTGCGTGTTATATTGCATTTAAGAAATCGCAATTTGCGATTTCTTAAATGCTTACGCAAACTTAAGAAATCGCAAATTTAGCGATTCCTTAAGATCGCGAGGCTGAAATGCCTCATACATCTCCTTTTGCGATTTTGTATTCGCAAACGCAGTTTTTTTGCGATTCGCAGCGTTTGCGAATACAAAATCGTTTGATACATATGCCCCCTAAATACTAATTAATCTGTTCACGTCCCTCTTTTCTTTCATAACTTACCAACATGCTGTAAACAAACTCCCTGCCAGCTTCATCTTGTATTGTCAATGGGTCGAATGGGGTCAACATTGGGCCAGTGCTGGAGCCTAGCAGCGTTCTTCATGAGCTGCAGGAACGCTTCCTCTGCTGTGTTGCCCTCTGTGATAGGACTTGCCAATCACATAAAACGTCATGCGTAAATGTGAGAAAAAAAGGCATGATGACCTCTACAGATGATTCATTTTGGGGTTTTCAAAGATTAGTCATGTTAATTATTTGTAGACTCCTGATATGTGCGTATGTGGCAGAGCCTCGGTGGTTTGACCTCATGTAGTAGCACATGTGTGAGTTAAAACAAATGAATATTGCTATGATGCACTTGTTCAAATCATTTAATTTGATTTTCCGGCCATCTCCACTTGAAACTTTGGAAAAGGTGAAAAAGTAGCAATTTGCTCAGCACTGTTGATTAAGGTGAGGCTCTTAGAAGCCGCCTGCAGAATTACATTTCTTTTTCTTTGGAACAAATATGCTTCACTAGAGCCTGGGGGAAATGCATTGCCACGCAGCAGTCACCCACTAGAAGTATTTGTTATTGCGCTAATTCCCTTTCAGCCTCTGCAATTAGCCTTTTATTTTCTGTTGTTT
This sequence comes from Triturus cristatus, assembly GCF_964204655.1. Taxonomy (NCBI): domain Eukaryota; kingdom Metazoa; phylum Chordata; class Amphibia; order Caudata; family Salamandridae; genus Triturus; species Triturus cristatus. The sequence goes on from NC_140580.1 coordinate 156,501,865, forward strand.
ATCCCAGAAGAGTGAAAGCTGTATAATTCATTCTCAGTGTGAATATCCCCCAGAGGCTGACATCCTGCTGCAATCAACAGGCTAACAATTTCAACTATGATACATTTGAAAGAGACCTTGGCTTGCTGCTCTGCAAGTCCATGCCAAAACCACAAGAAAAATATGTGTACATAAAGTTGCAAATTACATGTTTACTTTGCTTTATGCTTTATAAAGTTCGTTTCCAGGTGCAGTACGTATGACAGTGATATAACACAGAATAAGAGCGACACTGTGCTTAAATAGTTTGTTTTTTCCTCTTGTCTTTAAATCTGCTTTTCGTTATCCACGGTTGCAAGTTACAAATGCGCACTGCCAATTACAATAAAATCTTTTCTAGCTAGGGGCGGGAATTATGCTTCTCAGATCTTTACTGCCAACACAGCAGCCAATGAGAACGTTTTAAGTGAACGTTTTAAATTGCAACCTACATTTCCCATAAGTGCTTTAGATGTTACAACTAGGCCGTGACATTATTTTTATTAGGACAGGGTAATTTAAGTAATTTGGCAACTTTGCAAGTTAGGTGTAATTATTGATTTTAATTCCATGATGCCATTGTGTAACCGATTTTCTAGTTTGGGGAAAATTGTATCGTGAGAAGCACAGAAACACTGCAAAAGCCTGAAAACTCGAGTTTTCAAACATGAGCAGCAGTTTTTTTAACGCTGAATGACGCCGGTCAGCATTTTGGGGAGAAATGCATTTTTGAGTAGATATTTTACTGCGCAGACCGTTTAGGTATTTTCTTGGCACAAAATGCACTTTTTAATATTTGATTTTTTTAAATAGGAAGGAAGTGCCATAGAGTAGTAGCGGTCCGTGGAGGGAGTGCAAAATGCGATGCAGCGCGCGAAACGAAATTCGTTTTATTTATTTAAATGTGTACTTACCTCCGTTCATCCATATTCCGGTGTTTACATTTCCCCACTCTCCCCCTCCCCCGCCCCGCCTTACTGCCCCACCGAACTCCCTCCACAGTCCGCTACTGCCATAGAGACTGGCAGGCTACTGTACATACAGGAGCAACTTCCTCTTCCTGTCCTGAAGACTCCTCCCTTTGCTTTATTTGGCCATTGGTCCCTTTGAATTTGGATTTTGGAGGGAAAGCATCACTCTCTTTGTATGCAATCTCTGCTGCATCCCCACCCTTGAAATCTTAGCTTTTTGGAAACATCTAATAAATTCACAGCAACACTTTGGAAAAAAAAAGTTTGATGTTTGAGGAAGGGCATGGTAGAACTCTTGAATTTGGTGGTATGTCGCGCACTCCTCCTTTTAATCAATGTTGACAATTTTATTCAATGTAAACTAAATAGATGAAGTTGAGCGTGCTGGGTGGAGAAGAGGAAGCCTGCCTCTGGGTCAAACTATCATGTGTTGCAAGTGTATAGATGCACTTTCCACTACCCGCACAGCTATGTACATAACACACTTTGCTCAATTAATGAAACCTTAAACACTACTTTTCTGAGTTTCTTAATAGTTTACTGTACACATCATAACTCTCATGTTTATACATTTATTGCAAATAACTCAGTGCCATCATATCATTTTGATTAATGGAAGCATAATTCATGAATTTATAACAAAAAACCCACAACATAATATTGATCAACAAACAATGCTTTTTGTGGTTATCTCCCAATGCATTTAGGCATCAACTGATCCCTTCGTCAGGGGAACTGTAACAAAACATAAAATTAATTGTTAAACATGCAGGGAGGAACTGTTTTCTTATACATTACAATCTCTCCAAGAATGTTTCACAGTATAAACCACTGTCCAATTTGGCCTTCGTCTGGGGAGGTCAACAGTGGATCAATGCCTTAATCTGTACATGATCTTAAATAAATACACCGTCGCACGACAAGGTACGATTTACTTGGCCTTTATGGACCTGTTGTCGGCCTTTGATTGGGTGAACAGAAGTAAATTATGGGAGACACTTAGGTGTATGTGCGTAGATAATATCTTAGTCCTCCTTTTACAGGAGCTCCACAGGGACACCAAAGCGGCGGTTCGCTATACCAACGACGGCAAAGTAACCAGTCAGTTTCCAATTCAGAGAGGGGTACATCAGGGATGTACATTGGCTGCCTTTTTATTTAATTTATATATTAATAATTTAGAGAAGAATCTGTTATCTACCCACGCAGATGTACCCCATGTGGGCCAGAGGGGCTTGCCAGTACTATTGTATGCCAATGAGGCAGTTCTCATGGCCCAGTTTTCGAGGAGGTTGCAATCACTTCTTAACTCCTTTGTGTCCTTTATGGAACACCGGGACCTGTTAGTAAATAACTCCAAGTCATATGTGATGCAGATAGGTCATAGGCCAACAAAATCCTTCAATTTCATGGTAGGGACCATCTCTGTCCCTAAGACCAGTGTCTTCTCCTATTTAGGAGTTATGTTTGACTTCAATTTAAACTGGAACTTTAAAAAAAGGAAACAGGGATCCCTCCTACGTGCCAATGCATCCATTTTTAATTTGCCACCCGTAAGGGCAATAAACATATCGGCGCCATTTTGCAGATTTATATATCTAGGGGGTCCATTAGGATATATTTTTCCGCCCCCGAGCAGAGGTCCTCATGTCTGCCAAATTAGTATGGCCAAACATAGCCCATTTCCCATCCGCCGCGGTGCGACGCGCACCGCCATCAAAGTGTGCCCGCCACCGCGGCGGTTGGAGCCAATGGAGACTCACCACCGTGTGGAATGACGTCCGCCCTGCTCCCCAAATTAGGAAGCCTGGAACAAGCAGGCGCACCACAGCGGAGAAACCGCCCAACTAGAGACGGCGGAAACTCGACAGCGGGGCGCGAAACCAGAGTCCCAGCCCGCACCACCCAGTCACGACCTCCATGGATCCAGCACTACATGTTTTTCCGGTGCTGTACCTGCTACATCACCAGGAACTCATGGACCGCCGCGGCCGCCGCCGCCGGTACGCAATAACACAAACACAACACACAACACATGGGCTGACACAGGGTCCAAATCCACATCAGACACCCTGGTGGGGACAGGAACACATCAACAAGGGCACCCACACATCACCCACCAGCCACCAAGTCACCCCTCTGTATCCTGGACACACATCTCCTGTGACCATGCAGCAATGTCCCGGTCACGTCACCGCAGCGGTGAACACAAGGAAATTCATGCGCACAATGCAGAAGGCAGGGCCAGTGCCAGGCAAGGGCAGGGCACAAAGACCACAAGGCCACACCCCCTCCCACCACACAATAGCACACCCCATGAAGGCACGTGCCATGTGCCTCTCCTTTGCACCCCCATGCACAACAAGCCAGGTGAATCCACACCCTGCACCACACAACAAACAACCAGGGAGACAGCCACTGCAGGAGTGGCTGCACAGGAACACACAACACACAGCACAGTAGCACAGGGCCAGGGAAACACACACACCACCACAACACCACACTCAGGGAAACAAAAATGAGTACAAGCACCAAATGAACACATACAAGGAACTAACATCCAAATGGACACACAGCCTGCATAGTCACACATACATACCACTGACTGACACACAGACACATACACACCCCACATGCCAACAGCAATGGAGCACAACAAATAGGAAAGTCAAAGTAGGCTGCAAACAAATGGAAGGCCATGGAGACACACAACATGCATGTGCACATCACATGCAAGACAAGGAACAGAGAACAACACCCTCAGACCATCAAAGCACACATGGCTGGTAAAGTCAGTGAGTCAAACCACAGACATCACAGTGCAACAACACAGGGAGACAGCAAGGCAAACCGTGTATAGGCACAAGGACGAAAGGAAGGCCCTGAAGTCAAACTGTGAACAACCACACATCTATACAACTACTACACAGGAGTACACCAGCAGCACTACACACAGGGCCCATTGACACACTCCATGACTGCCAAACACCAGTAGGAATCTACACACAAACTCCCTCACACCAGCAGCACACAACACCAGTGTCAAACATACTGAAGGCTGGAAATACTTGCCAGTCAATACACACACAAACAATCACACACCCTGTGGGTATCCACAAACATCACACACACACACACAGGGGTGCCACAACAAATGTCTGCACAAAAACAACAGACAAACACATAGCCCAACAGAAACACACACAGAACCACAACAAGAACAGACATGCCCTGTGCAGCTAAACTGTGGAAAGGAAATGGGAGCATAGACACAACAGGAGTGTACAACCTCATCAGCCAGGAACAATGCACAGACAACATACCACAACACACACAAGAAGTGCACCATCACAGAACAACACAGCCACATCAAACAAACAACAGATGCACAGGCAGACAAATCCCATAGCAAACACAGCTGGACATCAGGGGATGGACACCAGACAATGACAAGGCAACATACACACACAGAACTGCATGCACAACAAGCAGTGTGTGCACACCAAGCATACCAGCCACACACAGACATGAGTGACAGAACATCAACCCACACACCACCAATCAGCACAGCACAAAGACAACGCCACACCCAGGAAGTGAAGCAATAACACAGCCGACACACATACATCCAACACAACACCAACAGATGCACAAGTCTGGGACACAAAGGTGGAAACAACTTGACCAGAGGACTGGGCAGCACACACAGTTGAACTGCATAGGAGCAACCATGACAAACAGCACCAGAACATCAAATACAACCCATTGGGGAAATGAGTGGCACATTGATCCTGGCCAAAGAACTGCACCACAAAGCACAGTGTCACAAGTGAAGTGATGGGGAGGCACACACACATGTAAACCAAGGGGGCAGCTGACACCAAAAAGTGAAGTGTACTGCATGTCAGTAGGGGACATGGCAGGAGTGTACCACACACAAAGAGAGGGAGTGCAGACTGACAATGGGTAGGCATTTGAAGCACAGATAGGGGATGGTATGACAACACACACAACATGCCATACTGGAGGCAAGAAGGCACCATGTGACAGCAATGCATGAGAAAACACAACCACAATGGCAGTGTGGAACAGCAGGTCTGCACAGTCTCCACAAACAGTAACAAGACACATGGATGTGCAACAAAACACAACACTGACTTGCCAGTCACACACTCTGCATACTCACAAGTGACAAAAACAACAAGTAGGAGTCAGACAGAAACTGCAAGGACACACCAACACACAGCACAGTGCACAACATACAACTCCCACATGTGCATACAACCACATCCACAGGGCTGAACAATCATAACAACAGGCATACAACTCCTGGGTGACACATGTGTGTGGTTGACAATGCAGGGGCATGCACACATCAACACTCCCGACAAACTCACCACCTTCACACTGCACACTTCCTGACCATCCAAGAGCACAAATGGAAAGTAAGCCATGGGGCTAGGATGACTGGCCATCACAAGATGACCACACACATACACCACTGGGCACACATAAAGGAAGAATACACATACATGATGACCCTGGACAGCCTGCCTACAATACTGTGTGCAAAAACCCACTCTGTGCTGGCAGTGCCCCCAACCTGACATGTGTACAATATAGCCAACATGAACAAAATAAGAAAATGACAACTGCTTCCCATTGAAAATTGACACCATTGCCCCCACAAGTATCTGGGTCAGGAAGAACTGAAGACCCTGTCACCCCTGCAAAAAATAGAGTAAGTGAGCCCAAACATTGACTATGTTGAAGTGGCAAAAGAACTTTATTCAGTAAGGACACTGACAAAATAGACAACAGGAGCAACTGTCTTTATTCACATATTGCACAGAGAGCCACCATGAGAAGGGAAGAGTAAGGCACAAAATGCTGAGCATGTCTATGAGAAGCTGCACAGGCAAGGGCAAAACAGCAAGGCCAGTGGCCAGGGCTCAGTGCAGAGCATGTCCATGAGAAGCTGCACAGGCAAGGGCAAAACAGCAGTGAGTGACAAGGCCAGTGGCCAGGGCAAAGTGCAGAGCATATCCATGAGAAGCTGCACAGGCAAGGGCAAAACAACAGTGAACGACAAAGCCAGTGGCCAGGGATAAGTGCAGAGCATATCCATGAGAAGCTGCACAGGCAAGGGGGAACAGCAGTGAACAACAAGGCCAGTGGTCAGGGCAAAGTGCAGAGCATGTCCATGAGAAGCTGCACAGGCTAGGGCAAAACAACAAGGCCAGTGGCCAGTCTAGAGTGCAGAGTATGTCCATTTTAAGCTGCACAGGCAAGGGCAAAACAGTAGTGAACGGCAAGGCCAGTGACCAGGGCTAAGTGCAGAGTATGTCCATGAGAAGCTGCACAGGCAAGGGCAAAACAGCAGTGAACGACAAGGCCAGTGGCCAGGGCAAAGTGCAGAGCATGTCCATGAGATGCTGCACAGGCAAGGGCAAAACAGCAGTGAACGACAAGGCCAGTGGCCAGGGCTAAGTGCAGAGCATGTCCATGAGAAGCTGCACAGGCAAGGGGGAAACAGCAGTGAACAACAAGGCCAGTGGCCAGGGCTCAGTGCAGAGAAACAAGGCCAGTGGCAAAAACAAAGTCCAGGGTACGTCCAGGAGAGGCAGCACAGGGAATGTGTGCGACTGTACCTTTCCATGGTCAGCAGCACAGTCAGGGGGTAACAATGTACAGTACAGCCCCACCTGTGTGAGAGACAGGTGTGTGAGGGTGACTACCACTCAGACTTGGCTGTCATGCGGACTGGGAGCTGGCTGTGTCTAGGGGACTGTCGGGGCACTTGACCGGGGAGAGAGCAGACCAGCTGAGGTAGAGCTATCAGTGGTTTGGCAAGCTGGAGGGCGCCTTGGACCTGGTGGTGTAGTGACACGTGGAGGTGGAGTCATGCAGACAGGAGACACGGTGTGAGTGGGAGATTGTGGAGGGGTGCCTTTCCACTTCTTGGGGATCCTAAATAGCCTTCCTGACTTTGGATCAATAGGAAGGGGTGTGGGTACAACAGGAACCCTACCACCAAAGCTGCATCAGGTGCAGACGCTGGCACCCCCTCTGGTGATGTGCTGGATCCAGTGGAATGCTTTGCGTGGCTTTGCCTCTGCCCCCCTTCCCCTGTTTACTAGGTGTCACCCCTACAGTGCCCTCCTTCCCCTGCTTCACTGGGCTTGAAATGGGAGTCGAGGTGGTGGGTGAATCTGCCTTGGAGCCCTTCCGAGGTGTACCCTTGGCATGCAACACCTCCTCGGTGGGCACAGAAACTGTATGCTTCTCTTTGCCAGATGCCTTAGGGACAGGAGAGTCCTTGTATGGGGATGCCTTTGAGGCATGTGTGCCTGAGGTCTGCTGCTTTGCCTTTTGTCCCGTGGTGTCGCCTGACTGGCTTTTCTCTCTGCGCTCTGTGGTGGCTTTGGTCTTCTATGGGGATGGTGTCTGTGCCCGGGACCGCTTGGGTTGCCGCTGCTGTGTGCTTCGTGTGCCGTATAGTGACTTTTATGTATGTGGACCATGGTCACTATTGTCAGATGTGGCTACTGCCAGGGGGGTGGACAAAGGGCCTAGAGCTGGACTGTGAGTATGTGCCTGTTGAAGGGCAGACGTCACTGTGGAGGACAAAGCCTGGACAGTCCAGTGCAGCCCACCCACGTCAGAATGTATGCCCTCCATGAAAGCAACCACCTGTGCCAATTTTTTGTTGTGGTCAATGAAGGTATTGAAGAGAGCCGTCTGGCCTAAACACAGCTGGCGCAAAAGGTCCACAGACTCAGCACAGATGGCAGCAGGGAGACAGGGGCAGGGGCACCGGTGCCAGGGTTGAAGGACACTCTTCCCCTCTTACTGAGGCGGACACAGGCAGCACCAGAGGAAGTGGCTGGGAGGGTGGACACTGGCCGCTGTGTGGTGGAAGATGATGCAGAGTCCCCGTTCCCTGTGCCTGCCAGCATGGATGGATCCGTGCTGGTATCAGATGATGTGGTACTTTGCGTCTCAGGCTGGGATTCCTCCAGCAGACTCCTGTCCCCCTCTGATGTGCTGGTGACATCTGTGTCACTGGGCTCCTGTGCAGCTGTCGTGCTAGTTTCACCCCCACTGGTGTCCATCTCCTGTCTCTCCGTGACCACAGGAGATGGTGCATGAGAGAGAGAGATGTAGGGTCAGATCAGTGGCAGCAATAGAACAAACATGCAAGCAATGCCTAACAAAAGATGACCAGACCTACATGTTGCACACCACCCTGTGCAATCACATTGTGCCAACTCACTATATAGACTCAAACAGTGTGTGGAAACTGGAAATTCAGGCATGAGTGAGCCATGTGATGACCACACAGCACAACACCCTGCTTGTGGCTCTGTTCAACCAGACACACAACTAGCTCTGAGCACAACTAGGGACATGATGGGGGCACACTATTTGTTGCCACTGACAACTCTGGATGGAACAGGAGGGGACTACACAGACACAGACTACAACGTGACAGTACACAATGACCATTAGCCCATGCAACCCACCATGTTGTACTTTGGGGCCCAAAGACTGGTGCACATTGTTGTCAGATGTCTAGGCCTCCACAATCGGGGTGCATGCAATGGACGCATTGATGAAGGCACACTCAGATCGGGAACACTGCTGTTCCCTCCCATGGGATTCCCAAGACTACCCCAATGCAGAAGAAACCTGAAGAGCACAACTCAGAATACAATGGGAATGCACAGCATTCAAATCACCTTCGTAGGTACAGGAATGGCAAATGCATGACACTGGCACCCAGCCCAGCAGCCACTTACATGCCACTGCATCACACTACCAACATCACATAGGCCTGCGCTGGCACAGGCTCTGTACACATGCAGCCACTCCCAGCCAAAGTCACCATCCCCAAATGCTCACCCCTGGCTTGCTGCTGTGCTGATGCTCCCTTTAAACGTGCATCCAGTTCAGGCTGTGTCACCGCCAAGATGCACCCCATTAGTGGTGTCATGCTGTGCCGTGCCAAACGCCCAGTGCGAGGAAGCAGCCCACAGGTCACATCATCCACGTTCTTTGCCAGCCGGCTGATGTCATCCCACCTCTTGTGGCAGTGGGTGCGCCGTGGGTTTGAGACCCCCAGAGCTCGCACCTTGGCCGCAATGGCCCTCCACACTGCCTTACGCTGGTGTACCTTGAGCTGCAGGCATGAGAGACAAGAGGGGGAAATGATCAGTGACACAGTGTTATGTACTGACATGTATCAGTATAGCAGCAAGATACAAACGCATCACAAATCCAACGATATGTCAATCAGAGATTAGAGTACATCTCACATGGTACATCTGCATGGGAAAAGCTGATGTAAATGCATGCAGGGGTGAGGGGGAGCACAGTCCCTGCACATCTTACACACATGCAGGATGCCAGCACTGAAACACCTATGTAGCCTGCCCACATCTCCAGTCCATTGTTATTGGACTACTGGGGCACACACAGCCATTCAGCCAAGCAATCAGTGTCCTGACTCCTGCATGAACAACCTTCTGCCCCACTGTATGGCTGACAACATGACACAGGTCACTCATAAAGACATGTGCAGGCAGGGAAACCTGTGGCATTGGGTACTCACACCTTCCCCCTGGAGACAGCATGTTAGGCAGTGCATGATATCCTCCTGGGAGGTCTCCTCCTGGGAGACCTCAACTTCCATCTGGAGAACAACAACGACCGCAACACCAGCACCCTGCTCGACAACCTCGCCAACCTGGGACTCAAGCAACTGGTGTCCACCCCCACCCACCTCGCCGGACACACACTCGACGCAGTCTTCTCATCCAGCACAGACATAGACTTCAGCCACGCCACAGAGCTTCAATGGACGGACCACAGCTGCGTCCACTTCACCTTCAAGAGAACGACGACCCACCAACACCAGCAACAGGCAGCCCGCAGAAGCTGGAACAAGATCACAGCAGACCAGCTCGCCACCTCCCTGAACCAGCACCCTCCTGCCAGCTCAGCGAACCCCAGCCAAGCCGCCGACAACCTCACGAAGTGGATCAGCAACTGCGCGGACGAACTCGCCCCACTGAGGACCCCGCCTAGCAGACCCGGCAGCAAGAAGGCCCCATGGTTCACCGACGAGCTCAAGAGCTCCAAGAAGAACTGCCGAGCCCTCGAGAAAGTCTGGAGAAGGGAACCGACACCGGACAACAGGACCTCCTTCAAACTTGCCACCCGGAAACACCACCAGCTGATCCGCGCCGCCAAGAAAACAGCATTCAAAGACCGGTTGGACAACAACGCACACAACTGCAAGGAACTCTTCAACATCGTGAAAGAGCTTTCCAACCCCAGCGCAGGAAACAACGACATCACCCCATCGCAAGACCTCTGCAACTCCCTCGCTTCATACTTCCACAACAAGATCGCGGACATACATAACAGCTTCAACAACCAACCAACGCACACCATGACCGAACAACCACCCCCCACCACCACCCTCCACGCCTGGACCCCGATCAGCACCGAAGACACCATCCGCACGATGAACTCCATCCACTCCGGATCACCGACCGACCCCTGCCCTCACCACGTCTTCAACAAGGCCGACGCTGTCATCGCACCCCACCTGCGAGACATCATCAACACTTCCTTCGACACCACCATCTTCCCTGAGAGCTGGAAGCACGCCGAACTCAGCGCCCTACTAAAGAAACCTACAGCGGACCCCACCGACCTCAAGAATTACCGCCCCATCTCGCTCCTCCCGTTTCCAGCCAAAGTCATCGAGAAGACCGTCAACAAGCAGATGGCCGCCTTCCTCGAGACAAACGGATCCCTCGACCCCTCACAGTCCGGCTTCCGAGCCAATCACAGCACCGAGACCGCCCTCATCGCCGCCACCGATGACATCCGAGCCCTGATGGACAATGGAGAAACAGCGGCCCTCATCCTCCTAGACCTCTCTGCGGCATTCGACACGGTCTGCCACCGCACCCTAGTACGGCGCCTCAGCAACATCGGAATCCAGGACAAGGCGCTGGACTGGATCATCTCCTTCCTCGACGGAAGAACACAGAGAGTCCGCCTACCATCGTACAAGTCAGAGGCCTCCGAAGTCACCTGCGGCGTCCCTCAAGGATCATCTCTGAGCCCCACCCTCTTCAACGTCTACATGAGCCCCCTCGCGGCCATCGTACGCAAACACAACCTCAGCATAATCTCCTACGCCGACGACACCCAACTGATCCTCTCCCTGACCAACGACCCCGCCGCCGCCAGATCCAACCTGCACGAAGGGATGAAAGAGGTAGCCGAGTGGATGACGACCAGCCGCCTGAAACTGAACTCGGACAAGACGGAGGTCCTCATCCTGGGCTCCTCACCCTCCGCCTGGGACGACTCCTGGTGGCCTCCCGCCCTGGGCACCGCACCCAAACCGACAGACCATGCACGCAACCTGGGCTTCCTCCTGGACTCCTCCCTCTCCATGACCAGGCAAGTCAACAACGTCTCCTCGGCGTGCTTCAACATCCTACGCATGCTACGGAAGATCTTCTGGTGGATCCCCACCGAGACCAGGAAGACCGTCACCCAGGCCCTCGTCACCAGCCGACTGGACTACGGCAACGCCCTCTACGCCGGTACCACCGCCAAGCTCCAGAAGAGACTCCAGCGGATCCAGAACGCCTCAGCCAGACTCATCCTCGACATCCCACGAACCAGCCACATCTCCGGACATCTGAGAGACCTTCACTGGCTCCCCGTCAACAAAAGAATCACCTTCCGCCTCCTCACCCACGCACACAAAGCCCTACACGACCAAGGCCCGAGCTACCTCAACAGCCGAGTCAACTTCTACGCTCCCAAACGCCACCTCCGATCAGCCAACCACGCCCTCGCCGCCGTCCCCCGCATCCGAAGAGCGACTACAGGAGGAAGGTCCTTCTCCTACCTGGCCGCCAAGACCTGGAACTCCCTCCCGACCGACCTGCGCCTGACCCAAGACCACCTCTCCTTCAGGAAGAAGCTGAAGACCTGGCTGTTCGAGCAGTAGCGGCACCCCCCCCCCCCCCCCCCCCCCCCAGCGCCTTGAGACCCTACGGGTATGTAGCGCGCTTTACAAGTGTCACTGATTGATTGATTGATTGATTGATTGATACAACCCCACAATCCCAGGCACATACTGCATCAGTCCAACCACATGTGTGCCCCCCTGCCCTCCCCCCCACTGTTGAGGACTTACCACGACATTTGGGGCACCATATAGCCTTGGGTACTGTGTGAGCACCTCATCCACCAGGATCTCCAGCTCCTCGCTCGTGAAGGGACTGGCACGGATCTTCTCTGTCCTTGCCATCACTGTGGACATGAGACAACAGTGGCAGAATTGGGTGGTAAGGGGTCTCAGGCAGCAGTCCCTGGAGGCAGCAGCAGGTGAGGGGTCTCAGGCAGCAGTCTCTGGAGGCAGCAGCAGGTGAGGGGTCTCAGGCAGCAGTCCCTGGAGGCAGCAGCAGGCGAGGGTTCTCAGGCAGCAGTCCCTGGAGGCAGCAGCAGATGAGGGGTCTCAGGCAGCAGTCCCTGGAGGCAGCAGCAGGTTAGGGGTCTCAGGCAGCAGGCTCTGGGAGAAGTGGAAATGTGAGGCTCACTCCCACACATATATAGCCCCCTGGGGTCGTTTCAAAGGTGCCAAGCTGCAGCAATTGGTGGTCCAGTTCTGCCTCTTTCAAGTGCATCCAATGACCGCCTCCGCAGCGGCAGAGCACGCCTACCTCGATCTTCAAAATTGCATCATGCCACCGCAATCAAGGTTCCCATTGGCTGTATGGGCATGCTCCATGGTGGTGACACACCGCTGGGGCCCGGTGTGCGCTAACACAAGTTTGGCGGCGGAGCATACCCACCGCCATTTGGGCATGTCTCCATGCCAATCACTACCGCAATTGTGTGAATGGGGGTGCTGTTGACACACCGCTGGGGCCAGGCGGTGGCTACCGCAATATGGGTGCCATACATTGACACGAGGCACCGCGATTCAGGTGGCGGAGCATGCCCACCGCCATTTAACCATGTCTCCATGCCAATCACTACCACACATGTGTGAATGGGGGTGCTGGTGACACACCGCTGAGGCCATGCAGTAGCTACCGCGATATGGGTGCCATACATTGACACAAGGCCCTGCAATGCAGGTGGCAGAGTATGGCCACCGCCATTTCCCCATGTCTCCATGCCAATCACTACCGCACTTGTGTGAATGGGGGTGCTGGTGACACACCGCTGGGGCCAGGCGGTAGCTACCGCGATATGGGTGCCATACATTGACACGAGGCACCGCAATGCAGGCGGCAGAGCATGCCCACCGCCATTTCCCCATGTCTCCATGCCAAACACTACCGCACTTGTGTGAATGGGGGTGCTGGTGACACACCACTGGGGCCAGGCGGTACCTGCCACAATATGGGTGCCATGCAATGGCAATGGCCATCTGGAAAACATCAACAGTGCCCAGTATCCACATGGTCAATGGCACATCATTGTGCACATGATGCCAATGTTCCATTTACTCCACTGGTGACTACACATGCCATGTTTGTGTGTGTGATTTCGTAGATTGGCCTGTACTCACTCACATGTCACTTATGAATTTGATGGTCGTGTAGTCAGGACAGTGCTGTTCTGGACTCTACAGTGTATACACATGTCAATGTGTTGAGATGCAGTGACAATCACAGCAATGCTCCTCTCAATGAATGATGATCTATTTTTTGCATGGCCTCTCATTTCTGCTCATTCACACATTCGTCATTTCTGCGCCGACTATGGTCATTTTGTGGGGGATGTGTGCCAGGTTGAAATGACGCATGAAAATGTGACAGATACAGCAGCTAGGTAGGAGACAGTGGGGTTGATTTGTTACACATATGCTGGATGCTATACTCCCAGATGTGCCCATGTGAAATGTGGCCATATCCCTATGTGCATTCACATTGACCAAGGTGGTTTTGGGGGACTTGTTCTGTGTAAGTTGACCGGTGTGCCCTTTGTGTAGCTGAAGGTGTCCCTACATGTAAGCTGGTCTGTAATTCAATTTTGATGGCACACATTGTTATCGTTGTGTCCTCCAGAACGTGAGATGCTGTGCCAATCTCATGATGTATTGCATTGACATGTGTCCGCTTTCATCTCAACTAGGAGGAGGCCAAATCTGATTCCTCACTTGACAGTGCTGGAGGACATGGAGGATGTGGCGATCATATACGGAAATGCCATCTGGATAGAGCCACCCTAAAGACCCTTTGTGATATGTTGTAGCCCCACCTGCAGCCTCGCCGGACATATCCAATAGCTTTCACCCCAACTTATAAGGTGATGGAGGCCCTGCATTTTTTTGCCACTGAATCGTTCCAAGAGACAGTGACCAGCGCTGGTGGGATGTCACAACCGATGTTCAGCATTGTGCTGCGTAATGTTCTGTCTGCCATGATGATATACAAGGACAGATATATACATTTCCCCAGGGGTGCTGAATTGCCAGCTGTGAAGGGACACTTCTATCCCCTTGGACACATCCCCCATGTTGTTGAGGTCATTGATTGCACCCATGTCGGGCTTGTGCCACCACAGGCAAGTGAGCACATTTACAGGAATCGCAAACATTACCACTCCATAAATGTGCAAGTGGTGTGCTTGGCAGATATGATCATCTCCCACGTGTGTGCCAAATTCCCAGGCTTGGCCCATGACTCCTACATCCTGCGGAACAGCATTGTGCCCCAGCTGATGGCTAATCTGCTTCCCGTGTGTGCATGGACTGTGGGTGAAGAGTGCCTAGTCGTATGGCGTGCTGTGTGTTTGACCTGCTGCCCTATGACCCAGCGACGTTGCAATGTCTATTTGTTTGTCATACCTAGGTGACTCTGCATATCCCAACCGTCTCTGGTTGCTGAGCCCACTGCGGAATCCCAGGACCCCGGCTGAAGTCCACTACAATTAGGCCCATGAGAGGACACGTTATGTGGTGGAGTGCACTTTTGGTCTGCTCAAGTCACGTTTCCGCCACCTGGAAAAGAAAGGAGGTGCACTGGCATACTCGCCCGGGAAGGTGTGTCAGATTGTGGTGGCATGCTGCATGCTCCACAACCTAGCCATTCGCAAGGTGATTCCCCTGCTCCTGGATGATGATGAGGACCCAAGGCCCCAGCCTGCAAACCAACCCGTGTCCAGTGATGAGTACAGTGGAGAGGAGGAAGATGTTGACCTGCGTGAACAGCTCTTCACCCGCTACTTCACTTGAAGGTGTGTGACAATGTACAACATACCCATTGTTTGCTAATATTGCTGTTGTCGTGATGGGGTATGTGGGAATTGTGACACCAGCCAGTTGTAGACTCGGCAGTGGTTGGCAATGTTTCTGGGACAGGTCATTTTGGAACATCTACAGGACGTGTATGTTGACACTTGTTGCCCATTGTGACGTGTGCATGTTGGGTTATCTTGATGGTAGGTGTTGTGTGATGTCTGTGATGCCACACCCAGACCAGTGAATTTTGTTCTGATGTGTTTCCCTAGGTGCCTTCAACTTCTCCTTGCCTACATACATTCCATACTTCGGGTACATTGTGATCATGTTGAAGACTGTACATCCTGCAATAAAGACGGAGCGGACACGACAACATGTGTGTAAGGATTTTTTATTTACAATGGTGACATGTGAGGGGGGTGTACATTTACATTGAGGTGGTGGTGGAGCAGTGAGTTGACAGTTGTGGTAACTGAAATAGTCGAGTAGTTACCACATTGATGTGGTGACCCAGTCCAACAGACAGATGCCATTCACAAGGCAGTGTGGGGAAGGACAGTCCATAAAGTCAATGCAGTGGTGAAGAGGGTTGCCATCAGGGCTGGCTCCATGACTGGCGTTTGGCTGGTGATTTGCCTCCAGATACTCCCAGGGTCTTCTTAGGACCGCCCCTTTGTCGCTTGGCAGGGGGGCCCTGCTGCAGGGCCAGTGGGGTCTGAGGACTCACCTCTCTCTGTGGGCGCAGGGGAGGATGGTGAACTGTCATCCTGCGGCCCACCAGAGGGAGGTGGAGGTGTTGGTTTTGGCGCAGGCCTGTCTCTAAGTACCATCACTTGCTGGCCCAAGAGGTCCACGATTTGTCCCATGCAGGTGTCGATGGACCTCATCAGCAGGATGAGCTGCCTTAACAGTTTGTCCGACCGTCCCGTTTGTCCTTGGGCCTGGTCATATGCGCCAAGGACTCTGGTGATATGTTCCAGGGATTGGGTCCCAGCCTCCTGGTGTCTGTGGGTGACCCTGCCCCTCCCACCTACCCTGCTGCCACGGCCCTGTTGCCTCACCACTGTGGGCACCCGCATCCTCTCCCTGCCCTCCTCAGTCGGTGTTGTGGGGTGGTCATCCTCAGGGACTGGGAGGGTGTTGCAGGCAGCACTGGTGGTGGTGGTGGTGGCCGCATAGGCCATAACAGCAGGGGTCTGCAGTGGAGTTGTTATTACCGCAGATGTGGTGGGGGGACGATGGGGTCATGGGACCTGTTGCTCCCTGGCACACCAGATAGGCCGGCTTCAAGCTCATCGTCCGTAGAATCCTGGGAGTCAACATCCGAGAGTCCATGTACCGGGGGGGAGACTGGCTCTGCAGGTTGCTGGTGTTGTCCTCTGCAGTGAGTTCTTGGTCACCTGGGGATCAGATGGAAAATGGTCATTGTAGTGCACCCCGCAAGCTTTGTGTTAGCTGTGTATCATTCACTGTTTGTACACTGCACAATTGACTGATCATCACATTGTTTCCTATGTGCACTACAGCGCCTCCTGACTGAATGCAGTGGTACATGCATTACTTGTCCATGGTGTGAGGTGCCAATGCATACCATGCGAGCCGTGCATAATTTATGTTTACAGGGACCTGTTGCCATCTAGGGACTGGCACAACATGTTTCTCATTGTGGACTCTTAGTTGATTTGTCTGACCTGGTAGACGTCACATCTGGCCATGGACTGGCCATTGTCATCTCCTGCATACCATTGTCCTGTCATGTGCATATCTTGATGTATGCCACCACACATGCTTTATTATTTCTCGCATGGTCCTTGTTGCACTGGCCCCATGGCGATGCACATGTCAATGGGTGCTGTGCATGATTGTGCCCAGACTTTCTTCTACATGTGCATTGGTGTGTCACACTTTTGTAGCTGTGACAGTTTCCTTTGCTTACCTGTGTGCACACTGTGCGTGGCAATGGGGTCATTGTGCATATTTGTGCAATGAGAGGGCTGGTGTTGTCATATGGCATCATTTCTTTTGTGACAAATGTGTGTGTGGACGTACTGGCTACTTGCCTGTTACGTGCTCGCCTTTGGGTTTGTGATGTGGCACATCTGTGTGTGCGTGGTGGAGGCTTACATCCTGCTCAGTGGTGTCATAAGACAGAATATGTCTACCAACCTGTAGGTTTGTTTTGTGTACTGCAATGGCTTCCAACTGCTTCTGGGGGGGAGTGCTCCATCCTGCTGAGGTGTGGGACAGAGGGAATGGTGGGAGTAGTGGTACAGGCCTCCCACCCACAAACACCCTCCCAGGGAAGAAGGCTACCTACCTGTAAGTTTGTTTGGTGTACTGCAATGGCTTCCAACTTCTTCTTGGTGGGGGAGTGCTTCATCCTGCTCAGGTGGGGGACAGAGGGAATGGTGGGAGTAGTAGTGCAGGCCTCCCACCCACACATAACCTCCCAGGGAAGATGGCTACCTACCTGTTAGTTTGGTGAGGGTAATGTAATGGCTGACACATGCTTCTGGGTGGGGTGGGGGAGGGGTCCATCCTGCTGGGGAGTGGGACAGAGGGAATGGTGGGAGTAGTGGTACAGGCCTCCCACCCACAAACAACCTCCCAGAGAAGATGGCTACCTACCTGTATGTTTGTTTGGTGTACTGCAATGGCTTCCAACTGCTTCTGGGTGGTGGAGTGCTCCATCCTGCTCAGGTGTGGGGCAGGGGGCATGATGGGAGTAGTGGTACAGGTCTCCCACCCACAAACACCCTCCCAGGGAAGATGGCTACCTACCTGTTAGTTTGATGAGGGTAATGTAATTGCTGACACATGCTTCTGGGTGGGGTGGGGGGAGGGGTCCATCCTGCTGAGGTGTGGGGCAGGGGGCATGGTGGGAGTAGTGGTACAGGCCTCCCACCCACAAACACGCTCCCAGGGAAGATGGCTACCTACCTGTAAGTTTGTTTGGTGTACTGCAATGGCGTACAACTTCTTCGGGGTGGGGTGGGGTGAGGATTCCATCTTGCTAGTCTGTGGGACAGGGGGCACGGTGGGAGTTGTAGTGCTGGCTGCCTGTACAGATGCCCCCATGGTAATGTTGGTAGCTACGTTTGGGGTGAATGGGAGTGGGTGAGTGTTGGATCTGTGGGACATGTTTTTTTGAGTGTGTGGTGCAGATGGATGGAATTTGTCCTAGTTGGTGTAGCTTTGTAGTTGTGCAAGACAGTACATAGCAGTGTGGTGGTAGTCATTTGTTTGTACTTACCAGCCTCCACTCCCCTGGCTACTCCTGTGAGACTCTCTGGATGCAGTATGGCAAGCACATTCTCCTCCCATGGTGTGTATGTTTTTGGTGGAATGGGAGGGCCACCGCCAGTCCTCTGAGCCAGCTCACGGTTCTTGCTTCTCCTCTCCTTGACAACCCTCTTCAGATCATGCCACCGCTTCATGATCCCCTTTTTGGATCTTGGGGTGGTCCCTACTGCATTGACCCTTTGGACTATCCTTGCCCACATTTGTGTCCTTGTGGCTAATGGTGTCTGTTTGACCAGGCTACCAAACAGTTGTGGTTACACTCTGACTATATCATTTGCCATGACTGTCAACTCACTCTCTGTGAATTTGGGCATCTTATGTGTTGCCATGGTGTGTGGTGTGCAAAGTGGTTGTGGGTGCAGGATTTTGAGTGGTGGGTGTGGTTGTGATGTGTATGGTGTGTGATGTGCAGGGGGTTAGTAGTGCAGGTGTGGAAGTGGTGGTGGTGGTGCTGTCTGTGGTGTGGCTAGTGATATTGTGTCCTTTGCCTTTTCTTTAAGCTGGGGTGTTTGTCCCTTCTCTCCTGGAATATTGCAAAGTATTGTTCTCAGGGAAGGGGCTGATTTTATACTCAGCTATGTGGGTGTGTCCAAACGGGGTATTGCTGTCAGGTGTGTTGTCTTGGGAATTGTATTTTACTTTTTGCCATGTGTTGTGTCATTGGGTGTGTTTTGTGGATTTGGGGGGCATGGCTAGTTTTCTGTGTGCACTTTTTGGACTTAGTGTGGATTTTTTGATTCATCCGCCATATTTTTCACGGATCGTCCGCAGCGGTGGCTATGCTGCAGTTTTTCCGCTGGCTCTCCCATTCATCCCAGTGTGCGACCACGGCAGTCAGAAACAGCGGTACATACCGCGGCACCATCGGGGATATCCTAATTTCCCTTGCGGCGTCTCCGCTATGCTTGCGGCGGGTGGGTGTTTTTCCGCTGTGTATCCGACTGCCGCGGATGGATTTTGACCACCACCGCCCACTACGGGTAGTTTTTCTTTGCCCCGTTCCGCCACGGTCGGTGTTTTTTGGCGGATGTTCCTAATTTGGAAGCCGGGTTTTCCACGGTGCAGGTGGGCGTTTTTTTCCACTTCCATGGCGGTCAGAGTGGTTTTCCAACCGCCATCCTAATGGGCCCCTAGGTGTGTGTCTCAGGCAGTGTGTGGCAGTGAGAGTTGGAGTTATGTCCCGCACGGGGTGCTCCAAATAGTGGAAAACAGGTTTTTGAGACACCTATTATGTGTTCCGCAGGGTACTGCTACTTATATTGTTCATAACGAATTGGGTGTGCCATAACTGACAGATTTGTTGTCTTTTCACCCTTTATAATATTGGCTTAAAATCTGGTCAAGCAAAGGAACTACTCTTAAAAAGATATTAAGGGACTGCCTAGGCCTTGATGGTGTTCATCATATTCCTTGGTTTAACTATATATGGGAAGAATTCAGAAAATTAGGTAGACCAAACCATTTTTTCACCCCTGATAGTGCCTGTAGGAAAGATCTACCTTGGGTAAAAGAGTCCTTTTTTAGAGGATGATGCAAAGGGAAGAATGTGAGCTAAGGAAGCCCAGTGTACGTAGACATAGTCTTTTGAAAACGGTCCCCTCTATGGAACCTACACTCTTTTAGATATTTCCAGCTCACATGACTGCTTTTTATTGACTAGATTTCGGCTGGACTTATTTTATCTTCTCCTTGCACATCCTAGAGGGTGTAAGAAAGGTGAGATGTTGCTGCCCTGTGGCTGCGACTGTACGTTTCCATAGGACATGCTTAATTTTTTTATGTTTTGCAGCAATTACGAGGAGCCCAGGAAGACCTTCTTAATCCCTATTTAAAACAAGCCAATTTTAATCAAGTACGACCTGCTCTTACCTTTTTATTAATGCTTTTAGGGAGCATGGTATGGTATGTTCTTAGCTTTTTAAAAGCTGCAGTAAGGCTCAGAGCGACCTGCGACTAACTAGAGGGGGTGAGGCAAAAATGGGATTTGGAGTGTTTTGTATTTTTTTATTTACTTTTTTAACTTATCAATTGTAGTCTTTATATGTGTTGTGATGTATTTCTGACTTTTATGGTTTTCCTTTACAAACCCGAATAAAGTTCCTTTGATTGATTGATGTATTGTGGTTGGGAATATTTTTAACTTAATTTAATTTACATTGCCCACATTGCTGCTTTAATGTTGGTGGGTAAAGGTCTGTTGCATGTGTGAGCCCAGGCACATTGTGTAAATTATCTTCACAATCCTTTCCCTACAACGCTACAAGCTGTGTTTTTTAGGGAGGAGGTGCTCCAGGCGGGACAGGGCAACTGTCTTCTTTCTTCTGCTAGCCTCCTTGTTTACTGACCATGCTGCAGTGGGATTTTGTGTAGCCAGTGTGTGTGCCTTTGCTATCGACTTCCAGGTGTTATTTGTTCTCCATACATCAATCTTTGCTGGCATGTGGCAGTCACCATTTTGTACAGTCAGTGTGCACTGTGTTTGTCACAAGTCACCATTTTGCCTTTGTTCTCTATGCTTCCTTCTTTGGTGGCCATGTGGCAGTGGCAATTGTGCATAGCCAGTTTGTACTGTGTTTGTCATAGACCACCATTTTGTCTTGTGGACCTAGTGAGGTGTGTGTGTTTGGTAGCCATTTTGTCTTTAATTCCCAGGCTTCCATGACATATTCACCACCATTTTGTGCAGCCAGTGGGCATTTCAATCCTTTTCCTTCACTGTTAAAGCTATTATCTGAGAACATTGATAAAAGAGACCTATTACATTTTCGTTAATGTTTTCTTATTTCCTGATATATTTGTTTGCGCTTATGGCAGACTGTAGTGTGGTGTTGTTTTATGTCATTAATTCATTGGATTTTTACCTGCCTCTCATAGGGGCTGCATGGACCCTAGAGAGGCAACAGCAATTATTTGATGTTTTTTTACATTTCTGCCAGCCTCCACCTGAGTCCAACAGAGTCACCCTGGGTACCGGAGTGGCAACAGCAATTTTTTAATGCATTTTCCCCAATTTGTGCCCACCACCTGCCGCCGATAGAGTTCTCATGGTCCCTCAAGGGACGGCAGCAATTATTTAATACAAAGTCTACTTCCACCAATCACGTTGCATGCCAGTTCCTTCAATACATGTCACACCATGTTTCCACTTTTTTCTTTGCCACTATCTCGTAGTCATAATGAAGTTAACATTAACTGTATTTCCGATACCTGAAGCTGAAGGCAAAAGTGCCAAAAGTCCTTAGCTATCCCGGCTAGCTGCTGAGGCTTTATTCTGCCCAGTTGGCTGATGGAGTGCACAGGTGAGAAATTAGCTCTTTCTGAGGAGAGATCATTTTGATCACAAAGGATGCCACCAAGGACTCTAGCCAATTGATATGGAGGTCCAGTTCTGAGCCCGATCACCTCCCACCTGTGGAGATCTCACTCCCAAGCCCCAACTGCTGCTGTGGTGGAGTCACAAGGACATTTCAGACAGAAGTATCTGGTCCGCATAGGAAAGATTCTTACACAGGTATTCAATTTTCAGTTGTTAAAGGGCCCTGTCTTGTAAAGGCTAACAACCACAATGATACAGTCTGGCTATACAATACAGACCTCAATTCTCTCTTGATGGTCCTCATTGTCTGCATAGGAAGTTGCAGTTGGTTTGTTATGAAGTCTAAGAACTGTAAAGTCTGTGGGAGTGTTTTTAGATCAACATCCTTGGTGCTGTATTCCCCAAGTGTTTTGCCTTCACCCCTCCTGTTTTGATGAATTTGCTTTTTTTGGCATTAGGACTGTTTACTTACCATGGCTAACCAGTGGTAAAGTGCTAGTGCTTTCCCCATGCACTCTCTCCTTCCAGTATGATATAATTGGCCTAAACCTAATTGACACATTTAATTTACTTGTAAGTCCCTAGTAAATGGTAATATGTGTACCCAGGGCCTGTAAATTAAATGCTACTAGTGGGCCTGTAGCACTCTGTGCCACCCACTAAAGTAGCCTTTCAAAATATTACTCATGCCTGCTACTGCAGCCTGTAGTGCAGTTTTATATTGCCATTTCTACCTGGCAAATAAACCTTTGCCAGGCCTAAACCTTTCCTTGTTATTTCTTTTAAGTCACCCTTAAGGTGGGCCCTAAAGGCTCATAGGGCAAGAGGCATTGTATTTAGAATGGAAGATGTGTGGACCTAAGCTTTACATGTCCTGGCAGTGAAATCCTCCTAAAGTCATTTTCCACTGCTGGAAGGCATATCTCCCATTGACTAGCATGAGGTTGCCTTATTACATTTAATAAGTGATAACTTTAGATTGGGAGTAGGTAGAGACTTACTGCTTGCATCCATTTGAATTAAAATTTTAAATCCTCTCTAATGGCAAAGTTGGATGACTATGAATGGCTCTGTTGTTGGGGTTTGTGTATTGCTTTCAGACAGTAACAGATATGGGGCTTAGGTGTGGACAGGATAGACCATCCAGGCAGGATGACTGGGAGGAGCTGTGCCCAGCCTCACTTACAGTTCAAAGGGTTTTGCCTCCTGCACACACAAAGGAAAATAACACCAGGTCTGCCTTGTCTTTTGTCACCCCAGACTTCTTAGAATCTTGACGGGGTAAGGGAATAACTTTCCAGAGCCAGATGAGGCAGTAGAAGAGGTTGTCATCCCACACACAAAGGCTAGCACCAGGTATAAATATAGGCTCCTCAGAGCCGGTCTTCAGAAAACTCCTGGACCTGTGAACATTACAGAAGAAGGACTGCCCTGCTGTTTGAATCTGCCTATCTGTCTGGGAAGGAAGACTGGACCTGCTTAACTTTCATCCCAAGCTAATATGAGTGACTTTAAGGGTCAGTCTAGAGGCTTTTATGTAACAGCTAAGCTAGCCTACTGCTACTGGGCCTGCAACTGGACCTGTCTGAGCCCTGCTGGCCTAAGCTGGAATGAGTTCCCCAAGAGATGTCTCACAGGTACTGGACCCTAGGCTGGTATCAGTCTAAGCTTTTCACTGAACAAAAAGATGAAATCCTAAAGTGTAGGCTCTTCACTACCACAAACAAGCCCTTTTGCACCAAGACTCTGCCGCCCAAGATGAACACAAACATGAAGCCCCAGTAAAGAGCTTTTCGTCATGCTAAACCAACCACCAGCGATGACTGGCAATGCGAAATTTGCACTTAGGAGTACAGAAACGACAGCCCGTGGTGACCACCAACACGAAGTTCCAGCAATGATCATCTACAATGCCCAACCAGCTCTTTGCCCTACAACTATGGCAGCCCATGCCACTCGGCTTGCTCTTCATGCTATGAATATGACCATCATTGATGCTCTCCCTGCTCCTCGTGACTTCTGACATCACAAAAGAAACTCTTTTTAGCGGACTTTGAGAAGGTAACTCTTTCAATGGGACTAACCTGGTGCATGTATCTGACCCACACTGCATTTCAGTTGCCTGAACTTGTGACTTTACCCCAGTCAAGCACAACCAGATGACCTTGAGTGCCGCAATGTACTTTTAGGTGCTATAGCAACTTAAAACTTTTCAATTGAAAGTCGCTGGTTCTATAAATTGGATTTATTTCATTTTGATAACATTTTATTTATTACATTTTACTGTGTTTTTCTAAATTGGTTTGGGATTTTTCTTGTATTGTGTTTTCACTTTATTACTGTTTGTATACTGCATAAATACTTTACACATTGCCTCTAAATTGATCATGACTGCTTTTTGCCAAGATACCTGAGGGTTAAACACAGGTTCATTCAGTGGCTTTTGTGGTTCACACTGTCAATGATTGTGGTTATTGCCTGAGTAGGACTTCCACTCCCTCAACCAATAACCCGATTTCTCAAAGGTGTATATATTAATTTCCTAGCATAGATCACAGAACTGAGTTCTTGAGGCAAATTAATTGTCCATGACAAATTGTTTAGCACTTGGTAGCATTGTCAAATATGCAGTACATCTTGCTCCCTTTGCCCTGAGAGATTCAACTACTGGTTTCATTAGTTTGGTAAAACACCATAGGGCTAAATAGAGGCCAAGTGGAAGGACCTTGATCTCATACAGCAAGAAAGAGTGAAGAAAGGACCTGTGATAGGGAAAAATAGGGCTGTTCAGATAAGTATTATTTAAGTCTAGTCTGACCATCTAACCTGTTGTCCTTAGAAAATCTCTCGGAAGATGTCTTCCCTCCATCTTCAAATGACTTTAAACCATCCAGGCATTAAACTCTTGAAGGTTTAAGACAAGTCTGTATTCTCCCCTTTTCTTAAACAGCAGAAATATAGTGCTGACAAAACCTCTGTGGTGATGTTGTGCAACGCAGATCGCCTCTTTTGCAAGAAAGTCCAGCATCTTGTGTCTATAAAACCATTTTCAAAACCTAAGCTTCATAAGTTATTAGTTACCAATTTTGTAAGAGATTTTGTATCTGCCCCCAAATACAATGTCTGAAACTGGAATTATGCTCACCTTTAAAGCCAAAGCCAAAACTGCCGGAGGCTCTCCCACTCTAGCCTTCTTCATGGAAACATCCACAACCCCTTCTGCTTTTATCTATGAAAAAGGATTCGGAACCTCTTGTTCCATCATACCAGTTCACCCATCAATGGGAAATCCTCTTTGGGGACCTTGCCATGAGAATTGGACAGATGATCATCCCACCAATCACCCAGCCCTGCCAAAAAAGCTGGTGTTGACAACCTTCTGGAGGTACATGTGGGTATTATTCAAGGCAGGAAATATTGTCATGAAATGCCCCACATCCTTCACAAAGGGATCACCAAATAATAAAAAACCTTCAATAATGAGTTCTGCTTTGCCAGTAGTAAGCTCAATGAGCCTCGGGTCGATGTGCATCAATACTGATTTACGTCTCTCCATGGAAATCACACGATTGACATTCCCTAGTTCACAAATTGTGCACTGTGCCCATCCTCTGAGAATCTCTGGGTCAGGAAGGGTCCCGGAATCTTCAGACTGATACACCAATTCCCGAATTTTAGATTTTTAAAAATAATTTCTCATGAAAGTGGCTACATTATGGTCTATGTCAGGAGTTCCTGCCAATTTGTCTGCTAGAACATGTCTGGGGCATTCTGCTTGTAGGAGTGTTCAAACCTCGCTCCCAAATTGTTTGCGAAGTATAGATTGGACATACAAAGCCAACTCAGGGATAGGCAGGTTCTAAGGTGTACTATGTCATTAAGGTCAAAGTTCAACAGTCAAAACTGTTCTTACAAAGCAGACCTTTTCTGAGAAACAGAATTTTTCTTCTTTAATTTACTCAGATTAAAGGAAAACTCATCAGAATCTAAATCAGACACATTATACTGTCATACTATAGGGAATTGCCTACGTGTGCTTTATCTTGTTGTGGGCTCAGTAGGGTCTGCATAGTTGTCCTGATATTGTTCAAGCTCAATGTGATGATAATAAGCCATGACACTAGCAGGTTTTCCAGATCTTGTATATGTCTTACCCCCAAGGGTATGGCAAGGATATGGGGTAAGCAGTCTCACAGAAGGCCAAATATAATATAGCAGTTCAAATATGAAGGGAGTGGCCTGCGCTCCTAGAAGAGAATCTCTCTTCGGTAATTATTGCAATAACTGCATATCAGGATCAGTTGACCAGGGCGACAAAATATCGAGTTTTTTATCTTGATATACAAAAATATCGAGTTCACAATATCAGCAGTGTGAAATATCGATGTTTTGTATATCGTTGTAAAAAAGATCGATTTGATGTGTGTAGGTAAATATCAATGTAAGCAATATCGAAAGTACAAATATCGACATGTCAAAATATCGTTTTTGTATTTAAAAAAAATATTTTATAGTTAATGTTAAGTATTAAATTGTGTTTAAACTGTGTATAATAATGTTTTATTTTTATATTGTTTTAGGAGCGGGATGTTGGGTTATAGGGGATAAGGGTAGGGAGTGTTTTAAAAAAGTTAATTTTATTTTTCAAAATGTTTCTATTTTAAGTATGAATTTATTTTTTAAATTTTCGAATTTCAAAATACATTTTAGGAGCGGGATGTTGGGTTTATAGGGGATAAGGGTGGGGAGTGTTTTAAAGAATACTAACATAATTTATTTCAATTTTTAAAAATTAAAAAAATATATATTTTAATTTCGAATTAATTTTAAAATGTAGGAGTGGGATTTTGGGTATATAGGGGATATGGGTGGTGAGTGTTTTAAATGTACTAAATTAATTTGGATAATTGTTTAATTGTATGTATGAAGATATTTCACATTTTTCATTTTAAATTTAAATTTTAGCATTGGCATGTTGCGTTTATATGGGATAAGGTTGGGTATTGTTTCAAAAAATATTTACAAAAATATTTGGAGTTTTTCAAAAACGATATAAGAAATTTTATAACATATTTTCGATATTAAAATTAAAATTTTGTAGTGGGATGTTGGGTATTAGGGGATAATAGTGGGGAGTGTATTTTCAAAATGTAAAATAATTTCTTACATTTGAAAAATAAATAAAAAATACATTTTAAATATTCTCAAAATTTAAATTATCAATTTACAGTGGTATGTTGAGTTTATAGGGGATATGGATGGGGATTTAAAAAAAAGAAAAAAGTGGGTACATTAAAAAAAATTATAAATAAAACTTAATAAATTAATTTTAAATTAAAATATACATTTAAAAATGTGGATGTTGAATTTATTGGGTATAAGGGTGAGGTGTGTTTTGTAAATATTTAAATTGTCGAAATTGTATAAGAATTTTTTTTTTTATATTGAAATCTAATTTTAAGTAACATTAAGGTGCCGATTCCGATCCTGTAAAACCCGGGTACGAACGGTCGTACGGAGTGTTTTCTCCGTCCGACTCGTACCCGGGAAAACCATCTTACAAACCCGCAAGTACGATTCGTACAGAAATACCATTTCCGTACGATTCGTACAAAACACCGACCGGCTAAAATATACCCACAATTCCAATCCGGGACACCGCGTACGTGACGTCCGGACGGAGTCAGGCAGTGTTTTACGAACCAGCAAGTACGATTCGTGCCTACGTCACTCCGCACGTAGCATTTTTTACGGGAGCCAAAAACTGCCGGGAAATTGAGGACGACACGAGGAAGGAGCACCTGTACGCGACGGACAGCCATGGACCCCATCCTACGTGTCATCCCGGCCCTCATAGCCTACAACCTGGTGCACAGGAACCGACGCAGATGCCGCAGAAGGTCAGAACAACACCCAGGGGCAAAGGTGGGGGGCAGGGGCAGGAAACATAACCCCCACCCAAGGCAAAATGTACACATGCCCTGTATATACCGTACCTCCAGGGACTGGTCACTCGGGGGGGGCGTGTCCACCAAGGCCTGCGTCCTGCCACAACGGAAGTGGACGTGGATGCGTCCCGTCACCACAACAATGGTGGTATGCACCGTACCCACGCCTTAGGAGCGTGGGTACGGGTCGTACCACGCCTACCCCTACGTCACCCCAACAATGGTGGTACGGCCCGTACCCACATTCTGTAGGCCTGGGTACGGGCCTTACCCCTACGGCACCCCAACAATGGTGGTACGGCCCGTACCCACGCTCTTCAGGCCTGGGTACAGGCCGTACCACCATTGTTGGTGTGACGTAGGGGTACGCGTGGTGCGACCCATACCCACGCTCTTCAGGCCTGAGTACGGGCCGTACCCCTACGGCACCCCAACAATGGTGGTTCGGCCTGTACCCAGGCCTGAAGAGCGTGGGTACGGGTCGCACCACACCCACCTCTATGTCACCCCAACAATGGTGGTACGGCCCATACCCAGGCCTGAAGAGCGTGGGTACGGGTCGCACCACGCGTACCCCTACGTCACACCAACAATGGTGGTACAGCCCGTACCCAGGCCTGAAGAGCGTGGGTACGGGTCGCACCACGCGTACCCCTACATCACACCAACAATAGTGGTAAGGCCCGTACCCAGGCCTGAAGAGCGTGGGTACGGGTCGCACCATGCGTACCCCTACGTCACACCAACAATGGTGGTACGGCCCGTACCCACGCTCTTCAGGCCTGGGTAAGGGGCGTACCACCATTGTTTGGGTGACGTAGGGGTACGGCCCGTACCCAGGCCTGAAGAGCGTGGGGACGGGTCGCACCACGCGTACCCCTACGTCACACCAACAATGGTGGTACAGCCCGTACCCAGGCCTGAAGAGTGTGGGTACGGGTCGCACCACGCGTACCCCTACATCACACCAACAATGGTGGTACGGCCAGTACCCACGCTCTTCAGGCCTGGGTACGGGCCGTACCACCATTGTTGGTGTGACGTAGGGGTACGCGTGGTGCGACCCGTACCCACGCTCTTCAGGCCTGGGTACGGGCCGTACCCCTACGTCACATCAACAATGGTGATACGGCCCGTACCCAGGGCTTCAGAGCGTGTGGGCGGGTGGGTGGGTGTCGTGCTATGATCCACATCAGTGGACAGAGACATAGGGGTGTGTGCCCATCACTCCCAGCAGTGCCCAGACATATGAGGGGTGGGTGCCTATCACTCCCAGCAGTGCCCAGACATATGAGGGGTGGGTGCAGAGGACCCCCAACAGTGCCCAGACATATGAGGGGTGGGTGCCTATCACTCCCAGCAGTGCCCAGACATATGAGGGGTGGGTGCCTATCACTCCCAGCAGTGCCCAGACATATGAGGGGAGGGTGCAGAGGACCCCCAGCAGTGCCCAGACATATGAGGGGTGGGTGCCTATCACTCCCAGCAGTGCCCAGACATATGAGGGGTGTGTGCCTATCACTCCCAGCAGTGCCCAGACATATGAGGGGTGTGTGCACATCACTCCCAGCAGTGCCCAGACATATGAGGGGTGGGTGCAGAGGACCACCAGCAGTGCCCAGACATATGAGGGGTGGGTGCCAATCACTCCCAGCAGTGCCCAGACATATGAGGGGTGGGTGCCTATCACTCCCAGCTGTGCCCAGACAAATGAGGGGTGGGTGCAGAGACCTCCCATCAGTGGACCGAGACATGGGGGTGTGTACATCATCCTCCCATTAGCAAAACTCCATGGGTGCATGAAGGCATCCACAATGTGCAACTATGTTGATAGTGCCATGACAACACATCACTGACAGCAGTGTCCCACTCCATGAGGATGGATGTCCTTCCCCCACTGCATGACACACAACATGTGGATGTGATGACAAATTGCACATGCATACCCACCCCTGGTGGTGGCAGCACAATACACAAACTGAGATCATGCAACAAGACTGTATCCTCATGTGAAACCCCACTAAACTAAAAGAGCCTAAGGGAACACACACTGTCACCCACATTCCAGGAATGATAGGAATGTACAGGTGCTGGGGCAGCCAACAAGTTGTTGCCTCCCATGGAAGGAAAAGGGTGGAGTACCCACAGATACAATGCCCACAATTGTCAGTCAGGTGCCCAAATACCCTGCAGAACAAGTAACACATGTGTGCTAGGCTGGGAGTACACACATGCATAGTGCGGAAAAGGGACCATGTCCACATTAAGCCATGGCAACATACTCCATACACAAGTACAGTGACTACCAAGGATGGCACAGACGATGCAGGTGGAGACATTGCTGAGCAGGCATGGGCAACGTTGAAGGGATCCCTCACACAGCAAGAAACTGTAGACACAGGTCAGCACAACAATTGGGAAACACCCTGCAGGGAAGAAGTCAGGTGCCACAGAGGAAGGAACACTCCTTGGGACAATGTCACCATACAGTAAGAGCTTACATGACCAAAGATTATTTGCAGAGACCTTGTGACGGCACGCAGATACCAGGGTCCTCCCCATGAGCAGCACACTACAACATTTCCCAGACACCTAACACATTATCACCACCCCAACTCAGGGAGCAGCAGCACCAACAGCAATACCAGAAAAGCATTCGTGTGCAAATGAAAAACAAAATGCTTTATTCAGCATTAAAAAAAATTGGATTTGAAATGTACACTATATACAAGGCCCATAGGCCAGTCCATATGCGAATTCCGGGGGGGGGCACATTGGGACGCGTCTCCCCTAGCTTGCCTGCACAGTTCACAGGTCCTTTCCATCCACAGGGGGGGCATCATGTGGGGGGAAGGACCAGGCACCGCAGGGACAGGAGGGGCAAGGGTAGGTGTTGTGGGTGCAGGGACGGACGACTCCACCACAGGGGGTGGGGCAGCACCAAAGGTGGTGGTTAGGATGGCGCTGCACACGGTTGCAAGGTCTGCCAGCGTCCCCCCTGCACCCGAAGGAACCACAGGCCCCAAGGAGGGGGGGGTCGGAGGGATGGGTTGCAGCGCTAGTGGGGGAGGGTGTGGACAGGGGGGGGACTCAACTTCCCTGCCTGGGGACTTCCTCGACCGCTTGCGGGGTGGTGTCACACTGGGGCTAAGGGACAGACTGGCCATGAAGGACTCTTTGTCCGACTGTTGGGCAGGGGAGCTAAGAGGAGTGGTTTTGGAGGAAGTGGGTCATGAGGACTGCGGACTCCCACTGTGGCTGCGTGGCTGCCGTTTGCCCCCCGACCCAGTGGGTGTGCCTACTTCCCCCTGTGTGTGCGTGACTGGAGGAGTGCGCTTGGCCTTCCCTGTTGGTGTGCTGCCTGTGTCTGGTGGGGTGCGTGCATGGGGATGTCTGGGTGTGCTTGGGACAGGCATGGGAGTGGGAAGTGTGGATGGGGCAGGGGTAGGGGGGGACGGAGCGCTGCAGGAGACCCACTGCTGCTGTTAGTGATGAGTCCATGGACCTCAGCAACATCCGTTGGTCAGACATCGCTGATGACATGCCCTCCATGTATGACACCATCTGTGTCAGCAGTCTGGTGTGGCCATGGAGGACATGTCTGACCAACCTGCAACTGCCGCAGGATGTCAACAGACTCGGCATTGACGCCAGCAGGGGAGACAGGGGCAGGGGCTGCGGTGCCTGGCACGAAGGAGACATGTGGTCACCTAGCACGGACAGAAGGGACCCGAGCAAGTGGGAGGGCGGTGATGGGAATGGAGGGGGCGGCGAGAGATGTACTGCTGCTTTCAGCTGTGGGAGCAGCCTCCGCCCCCTCTGGGAGCTCAGCCTTGGACCCGTCAGCGTCATAGTCGGTGTTGGGACTGGACAGGTCCTCCGCCTGACTCCCCTCGCCCTCCGTGCCACTTGCTGCACCAGACTCCCCAGCACTGGTGGCACCGGTGCTGGATCCCTCCTCCACGTCCGTGCCGGTGTCTCCCTCGGTGTCCCCCGACGATGCTGTGGGCAAGGTGAAGAGACAGGAAATAATCAGACACCTGTATACATATGACATATGAGTCCAAACTACATCGGTCCCAGTGCATAGTATGAAAAGCATCGTGAGTAACATCTACAATACTACGCACATATGTAGGCCATGCACTACACAGTTGGTTGAGCCACCATGCCACTTTGAAACAATGGAGAGCATGACACAACAGCAAAGAACTTGATATTGAATTATACAGAGAAGCTAGTGTCTGGGGACAGTCGAGCACAGCATCTGGACCACACACCGTTGCCAAAAATGGGTGAGCAGGAACCATGTCTTTTAACTTTTGACACATGCTGCAAAGCACAAACATTAAACCCTGCACAACATGACTGGGTCAATACTTGTTGAGTGTCTGTTCCGACTATCATCACACACAGGCCAGACCTGGCAAGGAGACATATGCTTTGGACATGTAGGCCTTGCCCGCACAAACCCCACCCCTACCTGAGAGAATGTGATTGAGACAGAGGAAGGACTTACACCTCTTAATCAGGGATCACATTAATGGGTTCCATTAAAGCCTAATTGCACTCTAACTACCCCTCGTGGGGCTGACCACAAATATTATTGACAAACAACCATCATCAGATAGTTGTACACAGACACACAGGCACTGGCCAGTGTGAGGATGCACAAGCCACATTGGGTCACCCTGTACAGTGTACACATGTAGCACACTTTACGTAAATACAAATGAGGCCAGGGTACAATGCCACAGAGGCCAACCTATGCTGAAGACACAGAGAATGTCCACAGTGTTGGATGACACACATGATTCCTAGGAAAAGGTGTCTCAGGTGACTGTAGTGGCCACACTGCTCCATGGTCCTGGATAGATCTGACTGCAACAGGAGCAACCGTCCCCTCACTATGCATATCTCCCCCTCATGCACATCTTGTCTGAGGCCACAACATCGGTCATTGATGCTGCAAGGCAGTTCATTTTAAGCCTCACACTCCTATGTTGAGACTCTGCATCAGTGCCAACAATCATGGACCCCCAAATGACTGAACTGAACAGGGCACAGGCAAGGTCCCAACACATGTCACAGACCACCCCCACACATGATGCTGCAAGCATTGGGCACTTGGATTAACTGTCAGCCTAGATTACCTTGTGCAAGAGTGATTACACACAGACCAGGGAACACATGTCAAGGAGGGGAAGGGAGGAAGAACAGGACCGGTTGACTTTGGGGAACAGGATATGCACTGCACATATAAACCCTGGCAGTGTATCCAGGCGACTGAGCACTTCAAAAAGCTGGTGACACACAACAAAAACACATGTACCTACCCCCTTCCTGCTGCTGCCTTTAAAGTACACAGGTGGCATGAGGGGTGCGACAGAATCAATGATCATGGCTCACACTGTGCATCACAAGCAACACCAGGATAATGGTCAGCACCTCAAAGCAGTCACATGCCCCAGGCCACTGACGCAACCTCAGCGGAGTACACAGACACACACAGGCACAGGACAATCACCTGCCATTGGCAACTGCGGGTACAAACATCACTCTGCACATGTGCCACTTGATTGGGGGGAGTCACAGGTGTGGGCCTATCTCAGCACGTCAGACACACAGCACGGCTCCCTGCTCACATCAGATGGGTAGGGCATATGCATCCTCCATGCAGCTGGGGTGCAACACTCCACATAGACACTCACCCACATGACAGGGGACTTACACACACACCAATGTCCAGGGGCCGTACACATCATTTGGACGCTATCACCACAGGTACACTCAACTCACACACATCTGTGGGTACAGTCACCTGTCACACTGGGGGGACCATAGAATCACATCAGGACTATGGAAACAACATTCCCAAGGGGATTAGCCAGGCTGAATGTGGCATGCACCATGCAGTGATTGTCACAGTAAGCACAATGCAAGTGAGGAGTGCAGATAGGAACCACATCAGGCTTTGCATGGGAGACATAAGGCATTCCCCCCCCCTGGGACCCACCATGAACAACATTGCATGTCTGTCACACCTGGACACAATGCCAGAAGTGACAGACACAAAAAAGGGGCACAGTCACAGCTAGTGGAGTCAGCACTCACCTGCTCCCCTGGTCTCCCATATAGGCAGGGGTACTGTGGGAGGATAACGTCCAGCAACGCCTCATTCTCCTCTTGGGTGAATGGCTGGGCCCTCTCTACAGACCTGGACATGGTGCCAGAGGAATCACGAGCAGCAGCAGTGGTGTGGAAAGAAAGGTTGTGCAGGCAAGTGCTCTCTCATGGGTCCTGGCTGCCTTATATCTCCCTTGCTGGGCTGTTTCATTTACAGGAGTACAGATTGATTGGTCAATCTCATTTGCATCCTACGTTTCCTCCAAACCCTTTAAACCTACCCCAGTGAAGGCCTTTGCATGGTTCAAAATTTGAGCATGATGTCAAGTCAACAACCACTTTGCAACATAGTATATTGTCTCCAACCGACTTTTGCTGGCCACCTGATGCAAAAATTTGAACTGGAAACTCGGTCTCCATGACAACCAGCATGCATTTAGGCCCTTATACTTGTCCCTCATGTGTCCCCTATGTAATTTCACTATCCACACACAGGTACGATCCGTTCCACACGTACCTCTAGGGCACCACTACTCCAGTGATACGGTCCGTACCCGCATGTGTAGGGCCCGTATCACTTCGGTAGTGTTGCCGTAGGCGTACGCCATAGAGATAGGGCTCGTACCCGCGTATGTACGGCCCGTATGTCTATGGCGTACGCCTACGCCAACACTACCCTAGTGCTATGGGCTGCACCCGCGTGCGTAGGGCCCGTAGCACTAGGGTAGTGTTGCCATAGGCGTACGCCATAGTGCTACGAGATGTACATACGCGGGTACGAGCTGTATCTCTATGGCGTACGCCTACGCCAACACTACAATGGGGATAGGACCAGTGTGTACACGTACGTGTGTACGGTCCTTGCACACACGCGTACTCCTACCCAAACCCCATATTGTGATACGACCGTACACACACCCTCAGAGCGTGTGTACGGTGCGTTTCACAGCTTACACTGGTGATAGGAGGCGCACAGGAAAGGAATGGAGGTGTATGACTCGCACAAGGATGGACATCTAGTCATTGTCAGTGCAGTGCATCATGTGTAGGGCCTAGGTGTGTCAGGCAGTGAGCTGGCACATGTCTCCTCATGTTTTAACCCAATAGTTGTGTGATGACCTGTGTACACATGTCATGTGTGATGGGGCACCATGTGGCGCACTTCCCCTTCACACCTTTTACATGTGTGCATGTATTTCAAACTTGTCAAGCACTGCATCACTTGGATGGCACAGTCCCCAACACCTGCAAATGTCCCCTGATGCTAGGTACACGGATGATGACACCTGACATCTCACTACCAGCGTGCCAAGATGTGACTATGTCATGTGTGTGTCATGTGTTCCCATGATCTTGCTGTTGGTGTTCCGTCAACGGCATCTGCTGTAGCTGCATCCAACATGTGTCTGTGTGTAGATGCCCATGTCACACTATTACGCACACCAGGACACAATTGGAATAACACGTGACGTGTGTCTGTATGCATCTAACAGGGACTTGCAAGCTTAGGACATATCTGCGTAGTCTCAATGTCTGTGTGATCATATTTGACATGTACCCCTTCATGGCAAGGTGTGTGGTCTGTCCTTTTACCATTACATGTGACCTGTGCGTCTAGCTTGCCGGCAGCTGTCTGTATGAGATGACATCCTTCAAATGCACATATGTGGATGTATGTCACTCCTGTAATGTGTCTGGCTGTTCACTCACACTGGCCCACAGCTACTTTCATGGCATGTCATGTAGACCTTGACAATCCATGTTTGTAGTCGGCTCTTGGTAGGAGTAGCACCTGGCTGGCATACGTGTGCAGGATGTATTGCACAGACCAGACTCTGTATGTAGCATATGTGTATTAGCTGTTGAACATGTGCTCAGTTCATTGACATTGGTGTAGTAATGTACTCAATCTTCGTTATTTATTTATTTATTTTATTTATTTATAGTTTTATATAGCGCTGAATCACCCCTAAGGGTATCTCTGCGCTTGCGACAGCTGACTATCTTGGGCTAGAAGAGGTATGTTTTCATCAGCTTTCTAAAACAGAGAAGGGACATTTCCGTGCGAAAATATTGGGGAAGTCTGTTCCAAAACAAAGGGGCAAGGTACGAGAAGGCCCTGCCGCCAGAACGGGCTTTATATATTCTAGGAACAGCAAACAGAGTTTTTGATCCTGATCTAAGTGAAGATATAGGATTATAGGCCTTTAGTTTCGTAGTTAGATAACAGGGACTCAGCTCGTTTAGAGATTTAAAAATCATGCAACCTGTTTTAAATTGCACTCTTTTCCTAATTGGCAGCCAGTGTAATTCATGCAATAGAGGCAAAGAAGGGGTTCTGGCCGGAGAATCTGTAACCAGTCGCGCAGCTGTATTTTGAATGACCTGCAATTTATCCAGAGAGGCAGCATGAGCAGAGAGAAGAAGGGCATTGCAGTAATCAATTTTGCTCATGAGCAAGGCCTGAATTAGAGTCTTCCTGGTGGGTAGTGGAAGCAACGGAAAAACTCTTCTAAGTAGACTTAGAGTGTGGTAGCAAGACCCTGCCACAGTGTTAACATGGGTCTGCAATGTGAGTTTATTATCAAGCTTAATGCCCAGATTTTTAGCCACCTCTTTAGGTGCAGGGGCTTTACCCAGCTCCTCCGGCCACCAACTGGGTGACCAGCAGATGTCAGCCCCTCCGAACAGCAGAATCTCAGATTTCTCGGAGTTTAACTGGAGATAGTTGGCTTTCATCCAGGAGGCAATAGCAATCATACCCTGAGAGAAGATGGTTTGTATGTCTGATCTCCTTTTGTCGAAAGTGAGGAGGAGCTGAGTGTCATCTGCGTAAGAGATGGGATTAAATCCCAAGTCCCTCATCAGTATTGCCAGGGGCGTCACATAGATATTAAATAGCGTAGGGCTCAAACAAGAGCCCTGCGGGACGCCTCTGGTAACCTGTGAGCGAGCAGATGTGAAAGGACCCAATGACACTGCCTGAGTGCGGTTGGACAAGAAATCTGACAGCCAGCTTAGTGCAGATCCGCAGATGCCACACTCTAATAGTCTATGCAAGAGAACCTGGTGAGAGATGGTATCGAATGCCGCTGAAAGGTCAAGCAGCACCAGGAGTGCCGCTTGACCTTGATCCAGGGCCATTCTGATATTATCCGTCACCTCCACCAAGGCAGTCTCCGTGCTATGCTTTGCTCGAAAGCCGGACTGCGAAATGTCCAAAGCACCAGAAGACTCAAGGAAAGCAGATAAGTGCTTGTTGATGTGCTTCTCCACGATCTTGCTCTGTAGAGGAAGCAATGAGATCGGGCGATAGTTTGACACTTCCCCGGGAGAGATGTTAGCATTTTTGCGAATGGGCAAAATTTGTGCGTGTTTCCACGTTTGGGGGAGACAGGCAGATCTTAAAGAAGTGTTGATTATGGAGCAAAATGGAGGCGCCAACTGAGCAGCAAATCTGGAGGAGATTTTAGCGGGAATGGTGTCCAGGGGGGATCCGGATCTGGTGGATTCCAAAAGAGTTTGCACTTCTGAGATGGTAACAACAGGAAATGAAGTCAAATAGGGTCCATCCCTATTGGGGTGAAGAGTAGTCTCCGCGGGAGTAGAGGTAGGAGTATTAGAGAGGATGATATTTTGATAGATTTTCTCAATTTTTTGTACAAAAAAGGAGGAGATGTCATCACATAGTGTCTGAGAAAATCTAACCATAGTCTGACAGGATTTAGGGTTGGTAAAATCCTGTACTATTTGAAAAAGCATCCTAGCATTATTACCTGCCTGTTGTAAAGTTTCAGCAATATGGATTTTACGGGCCAATTTAACATTTTTATGATAAGTTGCCATGGCTGCTTTATAAGAAATTTTAAGCTTGCTCATTATGTGAGCGTCGCCAAATTCGTTCCAGTTTTTTGCAGGCACTTTTCCAGCCAGTAGCAGACCTTTTAGGTGAAAATCTAAGAGGCTTAAGAGGAATTACTCCAATTTTCTGCAAGGCACCGCCTCTCCCCCGACCAATGCCAGACTTGGCTGCCATGAGGGAACATGACTGCATACGTCGCTACCGATTCCCCCAACGGTTAATTGTGGACCTGACAAACAGGCTGGCACCACACCTCCAACCGCGACACAGTTATCCGACTGCGCTGACCCCCAAGATGAAGGTGATGGCAGCCCTACATTTCTTTGCCACTGGTACGTTTCAATTGACCATTGCTGATGTGGGTGACATGTCTCAGACCATGTTCAGCCGTGTCCTGCATGATGCTTTGGAAGCCATATT
The DNA here is from genome assembly GCF_964204655.1 of Triturus cristatus. Lineage (NCBI taxonomy): Eukaryota > Metazoa > Chordata > Amphibia > Caudata > Salamandridae > Triturus > Triturus cristatus. The sequence goes on from NC_140580.1 coordinate 156,540,119, forward strand.
AGAGCACCTGGATGAATTCATCCATTTTCCAACTCGTGAGCAGTTGACAGGTATCAAGGGTGAGTTCTATGCCCTGGGAGGGATGCCCCATGTAATTGGGTCCATTGATGGGACACATGTGGCTTTGGTACCACCACAGGCACAGGAGGTAGCCTTCCGTAACCGTAAACTTTACCACTCCATTAATGCCCTTGTTGTGTGTTTTGCTAACATGGTGATTTCCCATGTCTGTGCACGTTTTCCAGGGTCAGCATACGATGCCTACATCACGAGGCGCAGCAGGGTTCCAGAAATGATGCTGCAGCTGCACAACGAACGAGCATGTCTTGTTGGTGAGTAGACTCTGTTTGTCCAGTATTCAGCGTTATCTTAGTATGTGACGGCATCTCCTGATCCACTTCTTTACATGATGTTTCCATGTAGGGGACTCTGGCTATCCTAACATGCCATGGCTGGTGACGCCTCTCCGCAACCCGAGAACAGCTGCAGATCACCGTCTCAACAACGCCCATGGGCAGACCAGGCGAGTGATTGAGAGGACGTTTGGCCTCCTGAAGAGCCGATTCCGGTGCCTCCACAAGACCGGCGGGTCCTTCCCATATGCACCGGTGAAGGTCTGCAAAATCTTCCTCGTGTGCTGCATGCTGCACAACATGGCAGTGGAGAAAGCTGTGCCACTCATCCTGGATCCCGATGAGCAGGAACATCCACCCGTGGAGGATGACGGCCTTGGTCACGAGGCAAGTGAGGAGGAGGAGGAGGAGGAGGACATCCGGAGTCAGCTCATACGCAACTTCTTCTCATAATGGTGAGTCCCTGGGTCTGAGTGTGCATGCTTTGAGCCTTGTGTGGCATGTGTTGCAATGTGTGTGTCCAGCTGACTGTATGCTAAGTGACTTTGAGGTGTGTGCTGATGTGTCACTCGAGTGCTGATGTCATTCCACACATTTTAGCTGACACACTCAATTGATAACTGGCATGGTGTCAACCTTATTCATGTAGAGTACATGACCATGCATGCGGATGACTATGTTTTTCCTGACTTCTTGTGTGTCTCTCATCCCCAGGTATTTGCGCATGCTGTCTGCTCGTGGCATCGTTGTGCTCCTGCTATTCCTCATGAGTAATGCAACGTGTGCTGAATCAGCATTACATGCACGGACATGGTGAAAATTCTCCTTAGGGTAAGGTTTGCAGCAAGGCTTTTTGGGTGTGTTAGTTGTTTGTAATGTGTGGGCACTGCTCCTGTGCAGGTTATGTTACTATGCATACATGTCGACTCACCATGGGGCACATGACATGTGGCATGACTCACATGAATTGATAGTCACACTTCGTGACAGTCATCTGTTATGGGATTGTGGTTTGTAATGAAGGCATCAATGTGTGTACAACTTCCCTCTGAAACATACGGGAGGCTACGGGTGGACATATTGCGGGACATCCCCATATGATGCTCAATGGGGAATTGCAGCCTCTCCGTGTGCAGCAGGGGCTGTTTGTAGGGGTGGGCGGAAGTTGCGTAATCGCGTTACGCAAATCTCCGCGAAACGGTAAAAAATCTCCGCGAACACGCAGAAATTCCGCGAACATGCGGAATTGCTTGTTCGCGATACTTTTTTCCTGTTCGCGATCGCTGTTTGCATGCTCGGGGTGAAATATCTCGCGAACACGCATATTGAGAACGCGAACAAGCAAAAAATTTCGCGAAGTCGCGGAACGCAGATTTTTGGGCAATTTCGCGTTCTCCGCGGAACGCGAAATTACCCAAACTCCGCAAATTCCGCGAACGGAACGGAATTTACCGCCCAGGCCTAGCTGTTTGGCTCAACCCCTTCACTTGTGTGCCAGTACAATGGATTTTCAGCATCTGTGGTGCAAAGGGGGTGTCCAGTGTAGGTGCCACATGTTAATCCAATAGACCTGTGAGTCTGTTAATGTTGATGCTTTTGCATAGGTGTGAGCCTGAGTAATCAGGTGTTCCTCAGCCTCCAAGGTGCCTCATCTCTGTCAATGCAGGTCTCTTGCCACTGTGCATGCGGCATCTCTGGCATGGTTGTCAAGGATTGTGCATATGAGTCTATGTGTAGATTAGCAACCTGCATGCTGTTCTTCATGTATTTGATTCTCTATTGTGCATGATGTCCATGGCTGTGTATGTGTTTTGACATGTTAGTCCCCCCCACGGGCCGTCAACCCCTTCTGGGGTGTGTTTCCTGTGCGCAGCTCGGCCTTCAGTTTCATTATCCGGTGTCAGTCATCTTTGGTGATTGTGCATCCTTTGTCTCTGGGTGTGCCATTGCAAACCGGTTACTCCTTCCTTGACATACACCTGTTGCAGTAGTCCTTTCTGACATCCTAGTCTTTGTGTGGATATTGTGGCATAATTCCCAGGACATGCCGCCTGCTGTTGCAGCCACTGCAGCAAGGGCACACGTAGTTTCCAGATTTGGCAACACACACACATCAAAGGTGCTCCTCCCTTCCTCCCTCAACACATTAATTTGGCTGTCTTCGGCTTGTCTGTGCCACAGTTGCGGCCACGGGGTACCAAAGGCTGGACCGTCTGCACATGCAACGTACACATTGCACGACCCTCATGTCCTTGCATGACCCTGATGTTGCAGCCACCCTCCAAGCAAGGTCCATCCACTCATCTCCCACCTGCTCTCAGGCATGCACTGAGCGCACACACAACACCTTTGCATGATGAGTGTGCAACTCCGACCGCCTACACAGCGCTGCCACGCCTTCCAGGACCTGTCACACCCACCAGGTCATGTCCCTCCTACTCCCCACCGGATCTGTACCCCTGCAAGGCCATGGGAGTGGGACTCAAGGCTTCTGCATGTAGTATGCTTTAGTCGTGAGGCACATGGCACAGGTATCATCTTTCAGCGTGTCAATCTACAATGTGTCCAGGACCCCCCTATCTACCATCACATGCGCACACGCCCTCATCATCAACTCGTATGCCATTGACAGCCAGGCGCTCCTCACCCTCACCAAGACATTTCCAGTTCCAATATTCAAGATTGCATGGGATCCATAGATGAATGGCAGAACAGCAGCCACCTGAGGCTGGACTTGTACAGGACTGAGGTCAACATCTGAGGATTGTCCCCTTACAGCTGGCTCAACTGCTTGTGTCCCACCCACAGAGGCCCCGCACAGGCACCCAGTGTCCACGCACACAAGATGTTGTGCATCATGGATTGCTTGCTCTAATTCTGCCATGGTAATCACCAGCATCTGTACCTCACACTGCAACACCCTCAGCATTATGCACATGATCCCCAGATAGATCCACTCCAAGGTAAGACGGACCATCCCCCAGGTCCACGACAACATCTGTGTCAAATACTGCCCTGCCCTCTATGGAGCAGCCACATCCAAAATCCAGGGACACTTGTCCACATCCAGGCTGCATCTGCACACCTCAGCGTCAACACCCCGTGCCCCCGCCACATCACTGTCCAGCAGAGATAGCTGCAATGGATCACTGTGTGCTGCAGGATGACCTTCAGACTCCTCACCCACACTCAGGAGGCAGGCCACAACCCTGACCCAAAACCAACCTTGTACCACTGTCATCCGAGACCCCGTAGTGCCATCTCCGTGCATCCAACCTTGACCTGGCCACCATTCTTCTGATCCACCGTACTCCTGCATGCAGGACATAGTTCTCCCACCTGGGTACACATACCTGGGACTCCCTCCCCGGGAACCTCCAAATGAGGCATGACCTCTACGGCTTAATGTTACTCTTCCAAATAGGTGTGTCCTCACAGTTTCCCTAGCACCCCCTCAGCAGCTTGAGGCCATCACAGGTGAGTATTGTGCTCCATGTCTGCATTGAATGATACATTGTGACCCATGTGTGTCCTGTACCAGACTCCGTTCCCAGGGTATGGATGTGTGGAGTTAGTTCAACACTCAGCCATAGTTTGACATTTACACACACATATGTTGGTGAATAATGCCAAATGACAGCAACATCTCATGACAAACTTAAGTATTTATTTTTGGTGGGGTAAGTCTTTTGGTGGATGAAGTAAGGTGCTCTACCGGGTGCATAGAATCCAAAGTTCACAGGGGGAGATGGCATCCTTGTCAGTTGGAGTCATCAGAGTCCAGACCACAGTGTTGGTCATCATTGGTCAGACTGTGACCAGCAAGTCCATGTGGCAGAGAATGTCATTGGGTGAGGTGGTGCTGTTGCGCCAGAGGGCCAGGTGCCAGGCCAAGTGACCTGGGAGATGTGGATGGTCCGCTGACTCTCACGGTCTTTTCCGTGGACGACCCACCTTCCTCCGGGGACCCTCAGATGCAGGCCTTGACGATGTCTGTGATGCTCCATCGGAGGAATCCTCCTCCTCCTCCTCCCTCCCTGTGGCTGGTGCTGGTCTTCGCCTAGTGTCACAGGGAGGGTTGCCCATGTTGTCGGCAATCCGACGGAGTGAATGGCTCATGTCCGTTTGCACCGCCAGGAGCTCAGCCAGTCTTGCCTCCATCCGTCCTTGGTGTTGTTGTTGACAGGCATGTTGCTCGGCCTGCAGGTTCTTAATCTCATTGAGGGTCGCCACTACCTGGCTGATGCCCCTGGTGTCACACTGGTATGTGTCCAGGATGTGGTGCATGTGTGCTATACCGGTTCCCTCAGCTGGCTGGTCAGGTTCTCGCCTCCGCCTGCCTCCACTCCCACCACCCCTGCCCACACGAGCCGGGCCTGCCGTTGTGGGCACATCGGGTCTACGGGACCCCTGAGGGATGGCATTAGCATGGTCGTCTGCCTCCTCCTGGGTGCCCAGAGAACCTTGTCCCTCCTGGTCAGACTGGCTGTGTTCGGTGCGAGAAGGGCTCCTGGGTGTCTCCTGGGATGTGGCAGGAATGGGGGTGGTGGTTGGCACAGATGTAAGTGACGCAGGTGCTGCAGGGGCTTGGGCACCAGAGGGGCCAGGTTGGTCGGGGTCATCCACGGAGTGGTGAGAGTCGTCGCTGCCGGTGGGGTCATCTTCACGCTGAGCCTGGGACTGTGATTGTTCCCCCCCATTGTTTGGGGGAGGTCGATGACGTTGCCCTGTGTGTGAGAGAGAGACAATGTTCATGCTGTTTCATGCCACATCCATGTTTCATACATATTCAAGTAGTCACAGTTCCGCCAGGTGGTTGGATGTGCCTAGCAGTCCTCTCAATGTCCACTTGGGGATGGGTATGTTGCGGGGGACAGATTGGTATGTGCTCCTGAGTGTTTGCCAGTAGTTCTTTTGCTGGGATGCTTATTTGGCTATGGATTGGTCTTGTTGTGTCACATGTCAATTGTGAGAGTGGGTAAATCCGTTGCCTGCCCCGGGGGTGTGTGCTTGTGTGAGGGGGGTGTGTGACCAGGCCTGTTGTTGTGTGTAGTGTGATTTGTCATTGGGTCTCCCAGGTGATGTGTCTGTCTCCTCATGGTGCATGCTGGCATGACAGTGTGTGTGAGTTCCTGTGCTGGGTATGTGAGCTAGTGGAGTTGTTGTTTGAGTGTACAGTGGTCACAGGAGGGCCTTGTGCTGCCTACAGCAGGGCCAAGTGTCAGCTACCTTGTCATTACTTTGCCAGTCCCTGTGCATTGGGCATGGTGCATGGGTATGTACCTAGGCCATATGAGCTGTGGGCATTGGTGTCTGGTTCTGAGTTGCACAATGTGTTGTGTGAGTCCCACCCTCCCAGCATCCCGGACATCCAGTCTTGGGTTTGTGGTTGGTGTGGCCTGGGACATGGCATTGCCTTTATTTGTGAATGGGGCATGGAGACGTTAGTGGCATGAGCGTGGTTTTTAGGGTGTGGTTGTGTGCGGTGAGGGCTTGGGGGTAGGTGCATGTATTTGTTGTAGTTGGGGTGTGGATGCCATTCCCCCCATGTTACATGAGTTGTTTGTGTACTCACCAGGCTCTGCGACTCCTTCGACTCCGTGTACTCCCACCGGCGGAAGCGTGTCCATCACCTTCTCCTCCCAGGGATGGTAATGTACGGGTCTGCGGGGCAGCCCGCCTCCAGTGATGTTACTCTGGGTGTATTCCTCATTCATCTTCCTCTTGACTGCCCTGCGCAGATCGTACCACCTGGCTTGGCATTCATGCCTGGTCCTTCGGATGGGCGCAACAGCATTCACCTTATCGACGATCCTCTGCCACAGGCTGGTTTTTTGGGCTATGCTGGTCTGACTTCGTTGACAAGGAGCTCCAGCTCCGCCGTAGTGAACTTTGGATTCTTGTCAGTGGGCATGGTGTGGGGTGTGGGTGTGGATGGTTGTGGGTTTGTGGGTGTGAATGTGAGGGTGTGTGTGTGAAGGTGAAGAGGGGGTGTTTGTGAAGGAGGTTGTGTGAAGGTGTGTAACTGAAGGTGTAGTTTAGGTGTGAGTAAGGTGCGAGTAAGGTGCAGTTGTTTGTCTGTGGTGTCTGTGAGCAGTGGGTCTGTTGCAATGGCTCATGGGTTATGTGTGTGGGCCCTTTTTATTGGTCCAATTTTTGGGTGTGGCTGTGTTTGAATTTGTGGTGGGTGTGTTATAAGAGGTGGTTGTGATTTGGTCCTCTGTTTGGCAGTTTGGATGTGGCAGGTCAGTCATAGAGATGTATTTAGTCATGTTGACGTGTTTTGTGGTGTTGTGCGAGTCGAATTGACCCTCCTTGTGCTGTTTTACTGTGTCCTGGTTCTGTATGAGTCTTTTTCGCGTAGGTACGGTCCGTACATACGCGATGCTGGGTGAGGGTACTGGGGTACGGTGTTGGGGTGCGGCGCGTACAGGTGCGGGGCTGTGCTACGGTGTTGGGGTGCGGTGCGTACAGGTGCGGGCTGTGCTACGGTGTTGGGGTACGGTGCGTACAGGTACGGGCTGTGCTACGGTGTTGGGGCACGGTGCGTACAGGTGCGGGCTGTGCTACGGTGTTGGGGTACGGTGCGTACAGGTGCGGGGCTGTGCTACGGTGTTGGGGTGCGGAGCGTACAGGTGCGGGCTGTGCTATGGTGTTGGGTGCGGCGTGTACAGGTGCGGGCTGTGCTACGGTGTTGGGGTGTGGCGCGTACAGGTACGGGCTGTGCTACGGTGTTGGGGTACGGTGCGTACAGGTGCGGGGCTGTGCTACGGTGTTGGGGTGCGGCGCGTACAGGTGCGGGGCTGTGCTACGGTGTTGGGGTGCGGCGCGTACAGGTGTGGGCTGTGCTACGGTGTTGGGGTATGGTGCGTACAGGTGCGGGGCTGTGCTACGGTGTTGGGGTGCGGCGCGTACAGGTGGGGGCTGTGCTACGGTGTTGGGGTGTGGCGCGTACAGGTGCGGGCTGTGCTACGGTGTTGGGGTGCGGCGCGTACAGGTGCGGGGCTGTGCTACGGTGTTGGGGTGCGGCGCGTACAGGTGCGGGCTGGGCTACGGTGTTGGGGTACAGTGCGGAGGGGGGGTACGGTGCTGACATACGGGGGTACGGTGCTGACATGTGCGGGGTGAGGGGGGCTGTACGGCTCGTATTCGGGCACAAGTTTACCCGTGTACATGTAGGCTACAGCGTTCGCTCCGTACGGGGCCTTTTACATGCGGTTGTGTATTCGGACGGGCGGTACGGATCGGACTAGCGCGCTCGGACTTCTGTTTTACGATTTGCATGTCCGGCTCCCTATCGGACACTTTTCCCGACCCTACTCGGACGTAAAATTTTACGGCGCCCTCTCGGACCATTTTCCCGACTCAATTCGTATGTATTTTTCACGTACGAATCGTACTTTGCAGTTTGTACGGTAATTGTACGATTCGTACGTAAAAATATACGAATACGAGTCGGACGGTAAATTTTTTTAACGGATCGGAATTGGCACCTAAGTATAATGTCGTTTTTATAGGAGATAAGCCTGTTACATTTTTTATAATACTGATTTATATATTTTTTTAAATTTACAAAATTAATTTAATTTATATTATAAATATATTTCTATTTTATTAAATTTAAGGGGTCGATTCCGATCCGGGTCGGACAGCTCTCCGAGAGCTGTTCGTAGCCTTACTGTTAGAAGGCGACCTCAGAGGACCCCGGAGGGGGCCCTGACTATCCTGAGACCAACCCTCGAGGTATCGTAGCCGGGCACTGGCGGGGGACTCCTCAGGGGAGGAATCTCGTATCTAGGATCGTACTCTCGGCACCCCACGACAAAGAGACACCACACCGTGAGTTCTTAAGAACAAATCTTTATCAGATCGGAGTCGTAGGATCTTTATGATCAGCACGGCAAGTATATACAAGTAGAGCACGGGCTCACAGAGTCTCGGGGAGGTAGGAGGTAGCGGGACAGTCTTTGGGGATATGGATCAAATGCAGGGGCGTACCCGGCGCGCAGCTCACAATCCTCGAGCTGGGGGATACGCTTGTCGTCGTCGGGGTCCGGCGGGACCAGGAGCGTCTGTGGGAGCCGCGAGTCACTCAGCAGGGCTCAAGCACCAGTTCGGAGGTCTTACGATCTTTGGGGGAGCCGCGAGTCACTCAGCAGGGCTCAAGCACAAGTTCGGAGGTCTTACGATCTTCGGGGAGCCGCGAGTCATTCAGCAGGGCTCAAGCACAAGTTCGGAGGTCTTACGATCTTCAGGGAGCCGCGAGTCACTCAGCAGGGCTCAAGCACAAGTTCGGAGGTCTTACGATCTTCAGTGAGCCGCGAGTCACTCAGCAGGGCTCAGGCGAATCTGCCGGATAGTCCCAGAGCACCCCTTGTTATAGGTCGACCCCTCTTTGATGTCCGGGGTCTGTGCAAGCAGGGGTCTTGTCACCTGGGGGTCGCTTGTCGGGGTTTCCTGCCATTGTCTTTTGATCCTTTCAGGGCAGGGTCGGGAGGAGTCCCAGACACCCAGCAGGCGTGGAGCCAGCCCTCGGGGAGGCCGGAGGGGCGATCGAAACCCACCTTCCCAGGGGAGCTCAGAGGTGCGATGGAAACTGCTCCTCCCTCTCTCATCCCAATGGGACCGCGATGTCCTCCAGCCGGAGTGGCGCCTATAGGCCAGGGTCGCGCTGGGGCCGGGCGGCCATCATGGTGCATGAAGTGGGCACGCGGGCCCGGTGTGGCCGAAAGGAGGAAGGCCACGGACGGGGGAGTCCGGTTGGGTGTGTGTGTGGTCTGGTGGGAAGGATCAGCTAGGCCGTGTGCTCGGGGGCTGCATGAGGTGCGTGGGTCAGGTTATTTGGTGCGGGGACAGGGATGGCCATGCCACGAGGCCGGGTCTAACACTTACCTTGCGACCAACTCGTACCCGGAGCCGGTCCGGGACATAAATTAGACCGACACGTAGGCTGTGATCCAAGCTTCATTCTCCGTCCGAGCCGTACCTCCGAACGCCGAACCGAGTCGCCCGGAAGCAGCATCCACAGCTGTTTCCGGCCGGACAAGTACGATGCTCAAATCATACGCGCCGGACGGGTCACCACATACAGCACATCACAGCATCCAGAAAAGAAGCATATCAGGTACGATTCGTGTCACAACACAATCCACGGCTACGAGACGGACCAGCTTGCAATGGGTATGAGACGGAGCAACAAGCAGCGTGTACGAGACGAACACATCATGAATCCTATCTCACAGGTCATACCAGTACTGTACATCTATGACCGGATCAGGAACAGGTGCGGACGGTGCAGACGGTATGTCAGACACCCACCACACAAAAAAACGACACGTACCCGCAAAATGTCACACACACCCAGGGGATCCATATCCTGGCCACTAGCAACAGGTCACCATAGGGGTTGCATGGCCAGCACCACTACCACCTCCACCCATAGGGCTTATGTTGCCAATAACTCCTGCCACCCCCACCCATAGGGGACCTGTGCCCATCACTCCTGCCACCCCCACTCATAGAGCTTATGTTGCCCATCACTCCTGCCACCCCCACCCAAAGGGGACCTGTTGCCCAGCACTCCTGCCACCCCCACTCATAGGGCTTATGTTGTCCATCACTCCTGCCACCTCCACCCATAGGGGACCTGTTGCCCATCACTCCAGCCACCCCCACTCATAGGGCTTATGTTGCCCATCACTCCTGCCACCCCCACCCATAGAGGACCTGTTGCCCAGCACTCCTGCCACCCCCACTCATAGGGCTTATGTTGCCCATCACTCCTGCCACCCCCACCCATAGGGGACCTGTTGCCCATCACTCCTGCCACCCTCAGTCATAGCGACTATGTTGTCCATCACTCCTGCCACCCCCACTCATAGGGCTTATGTTGCCCATCACTCCTGCCACCCCCACCCATAGGGGACCTGTTCCCAGCACTCCTGCCACCCTCACCTATAGGGGACCTGTTGCCCATCACTCCTGCCACCCCCACTCATAGGGCTTATGTTGCCCATCACTCCTGCCACCCCCACTCATAGGGGACCTATTGCCCAGCACTACTGCCACCACCACCCATAGGATGGGTGATGCGCCACACATCCATCATACACAAACGTTAGGTATGTCAGCAAAATACATCCGCCCTATCATCATGACAACAGTGTGTAGTCTGTGACAAATGCCCTCAACAGGGATAATGACTTCAAACATACAATGTAACTATCATCACATGTGTGACCAAAAACCGAGTGTGGCCTACACAAGGCAAGCACCACTATAGCACTGTGTCAATGTGCACTAAAGCCCCCTCACTGCGTAGAACAAAAGTTATGTGTGGGGTTCCAAACTGCAGCAAATGTTGAGCATTGTGATAATGGGATCTAAAAGCCCCCTCATCACAGTGACCAAAAGGTAAGTGTCATCATGGTCAAAGCTGCAAAGGCCAAACAGCATGTATGATTCCTGCTCCCAACACATGAAACACTTTTGTGGCAAAGTAGTGGTTGTGTGCCATACCCACAGAGATGTGGTGAGGCTAACAGTGCTGTGAAACCCTAACATACTCTCAGCCATGTGCAGACAAGCACCACCCATGGGGGCTGACATTGCATACAGTGTACAATGGCACAAAAGCAGAAGTGACCATCACAAAGCATACACACATCTCGAAAATAGACACACAAATCAAAACATCCTGTGTAGATTGTAGGTGTCAGGTCACAAACTCCCATTCCATGGCAGCAATGGGACCTAACAACCAGGATTGTGATATGACTCACAGGGACAGCAGGGAAAATCACAAAAACAACATCCAGACAATGGCCCACAACAGCAATACTGTTAGACCCGGCCCTGTAACGTAGTCAGACCTGACCCCTGCACCTCACACCAGCCCCGAGCCCACGGCCTAGCCGATCCTTCCCACCAGAACACACACACCCGACCCGGACTTCCCCCGTCCGTGGCCTTCCTCCTTCGGCCACCCCGGGCCCGCGTGCCCACTTCATGCACCAAGATGGCCGCCCGGCCCCAGCGCGACCCTAGCCTATAGGCGCCACTCCGGCAGGAGGACATCGCTCTCCCCTTGGGATGAGAAAGGGAGGAGCAGTTTCCATCACACCTCTGCGCTTCCCTGGGAAGGTGGGTTTCGATCGACCCGCCGGCCTCCCCGAGGGCTGGCTCCACGCCTGCTGGGTGTCTGGGACTCCTCCCGACCTGGCCCTGAAAGGATCAAAGGACAATGGCAGGAAACCCCCAACAAGCGACCCCCAGGGGACAAGACCCCTGCCTGCACAGACTCCGGACATCAAAGAGGAGTCGCCCTATAACAAGGGGTGCTCTGGGACTGTCCGGCAGATTTCGCCTTGGTAACACCTGAGCCCTGCTGAGTGACTCGCGGCTCCCTGAAGATCGTAAGACCTCCGACTTTGTGCTTGAGCCCTGCTGAGTGACTCGCGGCTCCCTGAAGATCGTAAGACCTCCGGACTTTTGCTTGAGCCCTGCTGAGTGACTCGCGGCTCCCTGAAGATCGTAAGACCTCCGAACTTGTGCTTGAGCCCTGCTGAGTGACTCGCGGCTCCCTGAAGATCATAAGACCTCCGAACTTGTACTCGAGCCCTGCTGAGTGACTCGCAGCTCCCACAGACTCTCTTGGTCCCGCCGGACCCCACGACGACAAGCGTATCCCCCAGCTCGAGGATTGTGAGCTGTGCGCCGGGTACGCTCCTGCATTTGATTCCTATCCCCAAAGACTGTCCCGCTACCTCCTAATCCCCCTCCAAGACTTTGTGAGTCCGCGCTCTCCTTGTATATATTTTGCCTTGCTGATCATAAAGATCCTACCACTCCGATCTGATAAAGATTTCCTCTTAAGAACTCCTCGTGTAGTGTCTCTCTGTCGTGTGGTGTCGAGAGTACGATCCTAGATACGAGGTTCCTCCCGTGAGGAGTCTCCCGCCAGTGCCCGGCTACGATACCTCGAGGGTGGGTCTCAGGGCAGTCAGGGCCCCTTCCGGGCCCCTCTGAGGTCGCCTTCTAACAAATACCAATGCACTGGTGCAGATGCACAAACACAAACAGGCAACCTCACACTGCACATCTGATACAACATGTGTGTGTATGTCTCAGCATCCCCAGGCAACTACACAACACATGAGGGGGGCTGAACCACAGTGACATAGATGTGGATGCAGTGCCATACAAAAGTAACCCATCATTGGGCCCCCCTTAGTGGGCAATCAGGCATTGTGAGATGAGAGGGAGCACAACAGACACATGTGACACAAGTTGGAATGAACAGCAACTAACACAGCAAGAAACTGACACACAACAGCACTACCCCCAGGGACCAGACATTGGAGTGACACAAGCATGCATGACACGTCCACTGTGAAGACAAAGGTAGATGTCGTACAAACTGTGAAACCCAGACATGTGTCCTGTGCCACAAACGTACATCACACCTACCCAAACACAAATCACTCAGCATGGCCCGTCATCCATGGACAAACATTTACATCAGTCTACCCTCAACACCACACACCCTGAACTGCACCAATGTGCATCTGTGAAGCCCACATGGACAGGTGACATTGCACATGCACCCATGACAAACACAGTAATGTTGGGAGGAACTAAGGTGCACAGACTCATCACACAAGGACAGTCTACAACTCTGGTGAATGACACACATACTGCACAGTATGTGGTACATTACCATGACGTCAAAGCTCCTGTAACCTTCAGAATACCTGCCACAGTCCCAGGACAATGCAGAAGCCAAGGAGAACCACAAGGCATACATGCTGACACCTGCCAACATTGCAGCCCTGAACCGGACGAGTGGGAGCAGTCACACTCATATACACATGTCTCAATCACTGAAAGGTACCAGCTAGGGACAACTACATGCTATTGCGAACATAGAAGTGCCTTGGGGACCCCTGACTGTGTCCCATCTGCATCTGACCACATCATCACCACTCAGAACTGACAAATTCCAATGATGAAACACCTATTAACAGTAGTGTGTCATGCACCCACACATCTGGTAGCCCATGGCAAAGAAGTGGGATGAACACAGTACAACTCAGCAAGCATCAACAACAGGAACATATCATGGGAACACTGCTGGTGTATGAAAAGGGATGTTGACACACACACACATGCCCACACACCATGGGCCCAGGCAATGTCACGGAACAACACACTTACTTGAGGGGACTCAACTCCTGTGGAAGCTCAGCTGTGCCAAACATAGTCCCAGCAGGTCTCAGGCATGCCAACAGAACACCTGGTCAGTCAGCCATCAGTTACCACACAATGAAGGCTCTGGTCACAACAGCCTGGGTACGGGAGTGTCCCTTAAGTCATCTGCACATGCTCAATACATATGTCCAGCAAGTTGCACAGAGGACCCAGTTGCTCCTACACCAATGATGCCTACACCTACATGTCCAGTGGAGATGCGCCCACAGTCAGGGAAATAGACAAATTGGACAATGGGAAGCACATCATATGTGCATGTGTGCAAGCTATGATATGTTTACAGAGATGTTCCCAAATTGTTAATCATGACACACCCAGTTAGCTGCAAAGGATGACATGGATACCGACCAGAATAGGATACATATCTCATGGACCACATGGAGTACCTCACATCAACACCTCAGTATTCAACATTGGAAATCCAGCATCACAACTGCAAGGTCATGCTAAACATCATCAACATAATGTACAGCTAAATCAAATTCACAATGATAAAGAAAAAAGCTTTATTCAGCAAATTTTAAATGCAAAGTCCTTTCCAAACAAAAGTTAATGGCCAGTCCATATCCAAATGTCAACAATGTGATTTGAGTGACAACTGTCACACGTTGCTTGCCTGCACTGGTAAGGACAGGGGACATCCCCTCGGAGGGGCATCCATGGGGGCAGGCCAGGCACCACGGGGACTGGATCAGGGCTCAGCAGAAGGAGGCAGTGAAGGGGTGGTGGATGCAGGAGAGTCATTGGCAACTGCAGTGGAGCTGACTGAAGTAGTGGGTGCAGTCACAACTGTGGGGCACAAGTCAGATGGGGTGGGTGCCGGCACAACTGCAGTGGGCAGGTCAGATGGAGTGGACTGGGTCCCCACTGCAGTGCCCAAGTCAGACGGGGTGGTCGTGGAATTCACTGCAGTGCCTAACTCAATGGGAGCGGAATGGGGTTCAGGTGAGGTCGGAAGGATGGGGGGACACGGTCCCCATATCAGTGGCACAAACTGTCCAACCGGGGGTGGCGGGGGTGGAAGAGCAAGTGGTAGGGGGGAGGGCCTCAGCATTTTGGGGATGGTGTATCTGTGGGTGGGGGAACCTGGGGCAGGGTGTGGCGGGGGAACCTGTGGAGTGGTGGCCTGGGGGATGGAGGACGGAGACTTTGTTGTGGAGCTGCAGGGAGGGGTGGTGTCTTGCTCTTCCAGCTCCGGGGGGACTTGTGGGCCTCAGTTTTACTGCACCTGGGGAGGGTATCCGGGTGTGAGGGGCACTCCCCTCTGTGTGTGGGAACTTCCTCTTCCCCTTGTAAGCTGGATCTGCTGGGTCGATGAGGAAGAGGCCAAGGTTAAAGAGGAAGAGCTTCTGGGGAGATGGGGTTGCAGGTGAGGCAAGGGAAGTGGGCTGGGAGGGAGAGGTATCGGAGGACTGCGTAGTGGTTGTGGATGACTGTGTGTGTGTCTGCAAACCATCCTCTGTGAGTGTGGTATCAGTCCCCTGAGGTTGCTTGTGTGCACGTCTAGCCCTTGGTTTGGGTGTTTGTGTGCTGCTCGTGTCTGTGGGTTTGTGTGAATGTGCTGGTGTGTGTGTGCTTGGGACAGGTAGGGTGCTAGGAATCGTGGGTGGTGCAGGAGTATGAGGGGTGCAGGACTGTTGGAGGAGGGACACATCTGCCATCAGGGAGGAGGCCACGGACTGATTGGTCCTCTGTAGGGCAGACATGCCCGATGAAATGCCCTCCATGAACGACACCAGTTGTGTCAACAGACTGGTGTGTGCATAGAGGACACTCAGCATTGATGTCTGCCCTACATGGATCTGTTGAAGCAAGTCCACAGACTCCTCACTCAGGGCAGCAGGGGGCACAGTGGCAGGGGGTGCGGTGTCTGGCACAAAGGAGACATGCTCCCGAACACAGGAGGCTCCACGGACCTCTGGGATGGGAGCCGATGGGAGGGTGGTGATGGTGGTGGTGGGGGCGGTGGCGGGGACAGCCTCACTAGCTGGGGGTTGGTGACTGCTGATACCTGCCTCCACATGGGAGTGATCTTACGAGCTGCTGTGGCCCTCATCTGGGGTGGATGGTGCAGAGGACTCCTCGGTGTGGCTCCACTCAACCTCCGTGCCACTGGGTCCCTCCAACTCCTCGCCTTCTGTCCCAGTCAGGCTCTGTGGCTCCTCATGGTCCGTGGAACTGTCCCCTCCTGTGGCCGTGGATGTATCTGGATATAATTAGGAAAAAAGAGACCAACATCAGTCACCTGCACTGACTGCATACATCACAGTGAGTACAGCACATCACAGGGCAAGCTCTGGCATCATCAGCTGAACACTGCTCAAAGTGCTCACACTGTTTAGAATAACCCAATTGTCAGTCTCACCATCAACCATGGCACTCATATCCCTCGTGGACTTGTCCCCATATGTCTGTTGCATGTTGGATGCTTATACCCCAATGTGCCGACATGCACCACCTACACATTTGTTGGGCAGGCAAGTGAACATGTAGGAGTATGTCACTATACACACATCACATCTCTTGCCACTGACTCAGTACAGGTGTCAGGATGAAGGGATGGGCAGAGTCTCATTTCACATGCTTGTGATGCATGGCAGCAACACACACTATGATGTTCTCATGTCCTGATAGTCAATGCCACAATGGGGTGCATGGAGCACATTTGAACACAATGCAGGATCACTCATAGCAAGTTAAATGCCATGGCACTGGCATGCCTAGAAAGTCAGTCAACACTGTCTCCTGTCACAGGGGCAGGGCATCCAGAAAACAACAGTATGCACTGTGTCACAATCATAGCTCATGGGTAAAGCAAACTCTGCAGCTGACAAGTGCACTTGTCCATCCCCTGCAAACAACATATCCCAGACCCACATCATACAAAACAGACATATGAGTCTCTGCGAACACAACTCCCTGTACATGAGCACATCACAGTCTGCTGTGCATGAAACACAGCTGCCTGAAGTTCACAGTTGAATACTCCATTGTGCACTGTCAAGTGATCACACACCTATATGTCACACAGGTCCTGTCTCTCATAGTCACATCTCAGATGTCCTGCTGACTCTCAAACTCATGAACACCCCAGTTGTCCGGAAAAGGAAGCCACACCACAATGACACAGAGACAGACACCTGAAGGCACATGTCACTAAGCACAACCTGTAAATTGATATACAGGAGTGGGATTACAGAGTGTTTCTAAATGCCCTTGAGTAGGCATGACTGCCCCGGTCTACGTGAAACAGTGTTTAGCCCTGGACAGTAGTCAGGTGGCAAAGCAAGTGTGACACACTTGATATACATACTCCTGAGGCACACAGATTGGAGTCCCCTGCTGCATGGGTTTGTTTGAAATACCCCAGGCACATGTGGTGAGTCAGACCAGCAATTGTAACTAGGCCCGGGCGGCAAATTCCGTTCCGCTCGCGGAATTTGCGGAATTTGCGGAATTTCGTGTTCCGCAGAGAACGCTAAATTGCCCAAAATTCTGATTTCCGCGACTTTGCGAAATTTTTTGCTTGTTCGCGTTCTCAAAATGCGTGTTCGCGAGATATTTCTCCCCGAGCACGCAAACAGTGATTGTGAACAGGAAAAAAGCATCGCGAACAAGCAATTCCGCGTGTTCGCGGAATTTCTGCGTGTTCGCGGAGATTTTTTACCGTTTCGCGGAGATTTGCGTAACGCGATTGCGCAAATTCCGCCCACCCCTAATTGTAACACATATCAACGGCACACACAGATCACATGTCAGATCTCAGGCATTGTGTAAATAATTGACCCACCCATGAAACCCACAACAGAGTCACGGTAATAGATGCTGTCCGGAAGCTGAAGCATAGCTGACTGCTGGGCACAGTGCCCTAGTGACACAAGCAACACACTGTAGGGTCCACACCTGTGGATCAGATGAGGAGGGTGTATCATACAATTGAGGGACATGAGTACTTGACTACAAAACCTACGTAATGTGGAAGTGTGACCAGGCCAAAAGACTGCAAATAGCATGTCAGACATAGTACACAGATTTGGCATGGACCTACCCCCTCCTTGCTGCTGTCTGGCCTTCAGCTGCCCATCCACGTCCGGAAAGACCACCGCCAGGATCCTGAGCATGTAGGGGGTCAGGGTCCGTTGTCCGCCCCTCCTGCGAGGAGGCAACAGCTTCAGCTGGACCCTTGCAATCCTCCGGGTCCAGCCCGAAGGTCCTGCCACCTCTTCTGGCAGTTGCGGATCCAGCGCTTGTAGACCCCCACTGCTCGGGCGATGGTCAGCCATATCTCCAGCTTCTGGTGGGCATCAACCTGTGAGGATGATAAAGTTAAAAGGCCATTAACACACATGGCCCATATTTGTGCTGCACACAGTTGGATATACATGTCATCATCACAAAGGAAAATGAGTTACACAGGTAGTGCACCCATGGAAATGGACAAATGCCCTGCATGTCTGACATGTTAACAATGCCTGGCAAGTTTAAGCTTGCACAAATGTACTTTAGCTGCAGAACACCTGTTCATTACATGTACCTACACACTTTGGGGTATGAAAGTACTCAGTGAGTACGCTTGCCACTGGTGTACACACTGCTAGTACTGCTAGTCAGACAACATGCACAATTAGGAAGGCAGTGGACTGCACACTCACCTGCTCCCCTGGTTTCCCATACAGCTTGCTGTAATGTGGAAGGAGCCCGTCCAGCAGGGTCTGGTTCTCCTCCTCAGTGAAGGCTGGGGCCCTCTCCAGAGTACGTGCCATAGCAGTAGCCAGAGGATGCAGAGACAGCAGCAGTGGTAGCAGGGATGTGGTCCAGTAGCATGTAGTGCAGGCAAGTGAGCTCCCTGGGGGCCAGCCTGCCTTATATCTGTGCTGCAGAGGCAGACTCTGTGCCATGTGTCCCAAGTGATAGGTCCAACCTGGTTGCATTCTATGAATCTGGACAATCCATGGAAATGTACGACTCGTACATGTCTTCCGCATCGTTCAAATCTTCACCTTCATAAAACCCTAGGAATTGCAACATTATTGTAGGCATCCAACTGAATTTCCAGCACACGACTCGTACAAGTTTTGAATCCGCATCCGTCTCCATGACAGTCCAGAGCCAATGGGTGCGAACCGCTCGGTCAACTGACTGTACAATGCGTAGTTTGAAAATACACACGCACCCGTCTCCATACGATTCAATGGACAAGGCGCACGCCAGTCTCGGTCCATGCCTGCCCGACGCATATGCATGATAGTCACTCACGTCGGTTCTCATTGCAGTCAATGACTAAGCGTACGCACGGCTCGGTCCGGAACTGTGCAATGCATACGCATAGTCACCCGCGTCTGTCCTCATTGCAGTCAATGGCTAAGCGTATGCACGGCTCGATCCGGAACTGTGCAATGCGTACGCATAGTCACCCGCGTCGGTCCTCATTGCAGTCAATGGCAAAGCGTACGCATGGCTTGTCCGGAACTGTGCAATGCATACACATAGTCACCCGCGTCGGTTCTCATTGCAGTCAATGGCTAAGCGTACGCACGGCTCGGTCCGGAACTGTGCAATGCGTACGCATAGTCACCGACGTCAGTTCTCATTGCAGTCAATGGCTAAGCGTATGCACGGCTCGGTCCGTAACTGTGCAATGCATACGCATAGTCACCCGCGTCAGTTCTCATTGGTGTGACTTTTTAACGGCTTTCACACACAATTACTTGCCAGGGACTCAGGTGCACACCTACCACACTACAGCATGTGCCACACTGTGTCCCATGACATGTAAGGCTGCATTCCCTATGTGTTTGGGGGGGCAACATTTGGTTTGTTGTGTGGCACTTTTGTGCAGCCACTCCCAGGCTGTGCACGTGTTCATGGGGACAGAATCCTTTGTGTGTTGTGCACATTACCACTGTGATGCGCAACTGTACAGTTATGGGCATGAGTCATGGACACAGTTTCAGGTTGGATATGTTTAGGACATGTCACATACACCCTGAGTCCTGGGGATGATGGTATGTACGTCACAGTGAGACCTATAGCCCCAATTCTGATGTACACCCACAGTCTGTGTGCATGTTGTGTCTCAGATGTGGCTGATCAAATGTGCCCAATGGAGACAGTCTCCACATCCATGTGGTTTATGCATCAACATTGATGTTGTGTGTGTCTACGAGACGTACATGTAGGGCCTGCAGACAACAGTGGCCACTACCTGTGGGACTCACGGTTGTCTTGTGGCATGTACATGATACACCATGCCATGCCAGTGTCCATGTGGCAATACAGGGACCCTGGGTATCTGCATGTCAAAGATCTGTGATGCCTGGGAGAGATCAGGCGTCGCTTGTCACTGTGGTGTGTGTTTGTAACGTGACAGCAGTACATAGGTAGTGTGACACAGCCCAATGATTGGCCATTGCAGTACATGGGACTTATGTAGACATGTGGACTTGAGATGTGAGGTGATGGGCATGTAGGTGACATATGTGTCCATGCCCAACAGCACAAACCTCAGTACATTGTGTATTTTCATGATGTATCATGTGATATTTTGCTTGGTCATAGCCACATGGGTGGATGAATCGACAATCTTCCTTTGTTCATCTCTGTACTGCAGGGCACCAGCTGTCCATAGACTGTTCCCAGACTTTGAAACCATGCAGGAACGTGACTGCATCCGACGGTACCGCTTCACCAGGCCACTGATTGAGGCGTTGGCAGAAAAGTTGGTGCCACATCTGCTACCTGACTGGACATACCCTACAGCACTGACCCCAGAGGTGAAGGTGATGGCAGCCCTGCACTTCTTTGCTACTGGTACCTTCCAGTACACTGTGGCTACTGCTGGTGGTATGTCACAAACTATGTTCTGTCGTGTGCTACGTGATGTCTTGGATGGGATGTTGCATTTCCTTGACCTCTACATCAAGTTTCCTAGCCCAGGTCAACTCACTGAAATAAAGGATGCTTTATATACACTGGGGAGGTTGCCGTTCGTCATCGGATCTATTGATGGTACACATGTGGCCCTGGTACCACCACAGGCACATGAGCAGGCATACCGGAACAGGAAACATTTCCACTCCATCAATGCTCTGGTGGTATGTCTTGCAGACATGTGTATCACACATGTTTGTGCACATTTCCCCGGTTCTGCGCACAATGTAGTCGCATTGCAAAGCTGATGTCACAGATGCTAGAACAGCGTGCCTGGCTTGTCGGTGTGTACTGACTGTTTACCATTGTGTGTGTTTGGCAATGTTGTATTCCACCCTCTTTCAAAACTCAGCTAATTGTTCAATTGTTTGTATGTAGGTGACTCCGGATACCCCAACATGCCGTGGTTGCTGACACCCCTCAGGAACCCTGTGACACCAGCCGAGATGCGCTACAATGAGGCACATGGTCGGAGCAGGAGTGTGATTGAGCAGACATTTGGTCTCCTGAAAAGCCGCTTCCGCTGCCTGGACAAGACCGGAGGGGCCCTCCCATATGACCCTGCAAAGATGTGCAAAATTATCCTTGTATGCTGCATGCTACACAACATGGCAGTGCGGAAGAAGTTGCCTCTCATCCAGGATGACGATGACCTACCTCCGCCACCTATGGAGGATCCAGGCCTGGGCCACGATGCCAGTGAAGATGATGATGAGGGTGACGTCCGCACACAGCTCATCAACAACTTCTTCACCTGAATGTGAGTTTACAGGGTTGTTATGTCAATGTATTGAGTTAGCCTGAAATGTGTTGGAGCTGCTCTGTTGCTGTTTGAGTGTGTCTGTGTGCCACTTGACTGGATGCGTGCAGTGATGTGTCCTTTCATGTGGTCTGTACTCCACAATAGTGTCAAACTGCTAACTTGTTTCTGTGTAGGTTGCTTTTGAAATGTTTTGTGCATGTGTATTGCATTTCTCTCCTGTTCTGCTGTGCTTTTGACTGTGTCTTGTGTCTGTCCTTCCCAGGGTATTTTGCCTGTTGTTTGGTCAACACTGACCCCCAACACCCAGAATCCAACACCATTGTGGAAGTTGTCAATTCCCATCAAGTGATGTGCCACACACCCCTGGACTTCAATTCTCTGACAC
This sequence comes from Triturus cristatus, assembly GCF_964204655.1. Taxonomy (NCBI): domain Eukaryota; kingdom Metazoa; phylum Chordata; class Amphibia; order Caudata; family Salamandridae; genus Triturus; species Triturus cristatus. Next base: position 156,561,819 of record NC_140580.1, read on the forward strand.
TTTGTGACCGTTTGTCCACTGTAACATACAATTACCTTGCAACTATTGTGGAATAAACATGTTGATGATGTGTAATGAACCTGTGCTACACTTTATTAGGTGTGTTGTCTGTCTTCCCACATCTCACTGACATTTTCTTACCTCACCTGTGGGCTTGTTACCACTGACAGTGGATAGGTGTGGTGTCTGTGCATACCAATGTATTTCAGGTCAACATCATTGTGTGGGATGAGTTACATGGACATGGTGAGTATGTGTTGTGGTGCCATAGTGGTGTGTCTCCCTCACATGTGTCACATCACCATGACTCACATAACGGTGGTCACATTGTTGTAGTATTTGGCATGCACTGTGTTGTTTAGCAGATCAACATCCCCATGACACATGACAAGTTGGAATCACAACAGAGGCAAGTATGGGGTATTGGTGAGTTTATTTACAAACATGTTGATGATGTGTAATGAACCTGTGCTACGCTTTATTAGGTGCGTTGTCTGTCTTTCCACATCTCACTGACATTTGCTTACCTCACCTGTGGGCTTGTTACCACTGACAGTGGATAGGTGTGGTGTCTGTGCATGCCAATCTATTTCTGGTCAACATCATTGTGTGGGATGAGTTACATGGACATGGTGAGTATGTGGTGTAGTGCCATAGTGGTGTGTCTCCCTCACATGTGTCACATCACCATGACTCACATAACGGTGGTCACATTGTTGTAGTATTTGGCATGCACTGTGTTGTTTAGAAGATCAACATCTCCACGACACATGACAAGTTGGAATCACAACAGAGGCAAGTATGGGGTATTGGTGAGTTTATTTACAAACATGTGTGAGGATAGTGCACAGGATGGTGTGTGCTGTATATTGGGTTTTGAATCCAAAGTTCACAGTAGAGTTGGAAGTGTTGGTAGCTGAAATATCCAGAGTAAAGTCCACAGTCATCTGCTACATTGGACCAACATGAACCCTCCATATCATGTAGGCGAGTTGTGTATGATACGACAAGGTGAACGGGTTGCACACAAAGAACATTGTCCAGAACAGGTTTAGAGGCCCTGGGGATGTGCAGGGACATCTGCGTCTCACTTGTCCTTCTTCGGATGACCCCTCTTCTTCTTCGGGGGGGATCCTCAGGTGCAGGCGTCTGCGGTGCAGGGGACTCTCCGCCAGAGTCATCCTCCCTCCCTGTGGTACCGGCAGATGGTGTGGCAACAGATGGTGTGGCAACAGATGTTGTGGCCACACAGGGAGGTGTGGGCATGTTTGTGCTTATCTGGCGGAGGCATTGGAGTATGTCCCGATGCACCGCAGTAAGTGCATCCCACTCTGCCTCCATGCGGGCATGGTGGGCAGCCTGCTCCTTTTGAATGTCCTTGAGCATCCCCACTACCTGGCCGAATCCTCCGGGGCTATCCTGGTACGCATATATGATGCGTGCCAGTTGGGGGTCATCATGCAGTCCAGACCCCTCTGCAAGGCGCGCCCTCTGCCTACCACCCCTCCCAGCACCCCTATCCACACGGGAACGACCTGCGGCGGCACGCACAGGTGACAGTGGGCCCCCTTGGGTGTTGTTGCTGGTGGTGTTGTCCGTAGCTTCCTGGGGGTCCTGTGTCCCTGTGCTGTTGGTGTTCTGTGGCCTTGGTCTGTTCATGTTAGCGGGGGTGCCCTGTCTGTTGCCAGATGCTGGAGGCGTGGGTACAGGGGGTGCAGATGTTGGTACTGCTGGTGCTGCATGATGACTCCCACCGGAGGTGCCAGGTTGTTCGTCGTAATCCGAAGAGGACATAGACGGATCCACACCAGAGAGCTGAGTGTCCACCAGAGTCTGGGACAGGGACTCCTCTTCATTTGGTGCTGTGTCCCCAGCACCACCTGTGTTTGGAAGAGTCACACAATGTAAGTTATGTTTCTACAGGCATCAATGGTTCACATACATGACATTTTCTACTGTACGTCAGAATGCGTGCCTGTTCACTGCTTTGTCCAAGGTTGTCACGGACAGATATTAATATTGTTGTGGCACATTGCCCAGCCAAAATGAAACATTTCAATGTGCATGTCGAAGTGTGTGCATGCCCAGCTCCTGTATAGATTTGTCTGTACATGGCCATTACTACTCAAGGGCCATCACGTTGCTGACAAATTTAAGCTTTAACAAGGACATATGTGCAATTCCACTGAGGAGATGTTCTAAGATTGGGTTTGTGTGGTAGTAGATTTTGCTAGTCTTTGTGTGTCACATTGGTGTATTGGTACGACATGGTCACAATCCGGTATGCCTGTGATCTCTTTGGAGAAAGTGTTTTTTTACAGTGTTCCTAGTTCCCATCTCATTTCATACAAGTGATGATGTCACCATCGTTAATGAGTCTGGTGCTGAGTTTTGTATGTGCATATGTGATTTGACTTGTAAATGTTCTCCATGGTGACATGGATTGGCCAAGGTAGCAATCTGGCTTTTCAATGCTCATGATAGTGAGAGCCGGTGGTGTGTGTGTTACAGTTTGGCTGCTGTGAGTAGCATGTCCCCTCCAATGCAGTCCAGGTTAGACCTTGTGTCTACAGTGTCTATGTCAGTGAGTGGTGTGTTGTGTGAAGGATGTATATGTTGCAACACGATGTAGGAGTGGAATGCAGATCACAACAGCACCGAGTGTGAATGAGACCATGCTATGGTGTCGGCTATATTGGTGTATCCATTCCATTCACTGTCAGATGTCCCCTGTCAATGATGTATATGTGAGTTCCTGTGTGTTTTGTGCAATGTACTATATATGGCTCTCCACACTTGTCATCTGCAAGACACACCTCCCCAGCCAGGCCAGGGGGCACCCCTGGACACTGCATCCCCAGACAGTGAGTTTGAACATATGGTTGCAATGGCTGTGTGTGCGACCGTGTTTGGTTTGGCCAGTGCATATGTGTGATTTTCAGCCACATCATTTCTCAGGCCCACTTGTCAGACATCTTGCCCGGGCATCATCTTTGTGAGTGACTGGTACTGCATGTCCAATGTGTTTTAGCATAGAAGGTATGTGTATGGCCAGCATCGGTGTTATTTGTTTTCAAGTCAGGGCCTCCTTCTCCCCCAGACCAGTTATCCCATCATGAAGCGTGCCACCATTGCAGTGGGTGCAGGTTAACTTTCAGGATGTCAGTCAGTGCAGTCCTGGTGTTTGTTGTTGCCCAGTTCCCAGCATGGCCTTGTGCTCCCTACAACAGAGCCCAGTGTGAAACATCTTGTCAGTCCATTCCCACTCCCTGTGAGGCAAGCATGGTTCAGTGTGAGCTTGCTGGGCCATGTGGGTGGGTGGGGAATGTCTGTGACTGCAACTCCCATCATGCTCCTGGCTACACCCCCCTTCCCAGCATGCCCCTACTTCCTTCCTTTTGACTCTGCTTCCCTGTGAGGGGAGTGTGACAGCAATGGCAAGATGGCTGACTGTCCAGTCCTGGTGTTTGTTGGTGCCCAGTTCCCAGCATGGCCTTGTGTTCCCCACAACAGATCCCAGTATCAGACATCTTGTCAGTCCATTCCCACTCCATGTGAGGCGAGCATGGTTCAGTGTGAGCTTGCTGGGCCATGTGGGTGGGTGGGGAATGTCTGTGACTGCAACTCCCATCATGCTTTTGGCTATATTCCCTTCCCAGCATGCCCATACTTCTTTCCTTTTGACTCTGCTTCCCTGTGAGGGGGTGTGACAGCAATGGCAAGATGACTGACTGTGCAGTCCTGGTGTTTGTTGGTGCCCAGTACCCACCATGTCCCTGTGCTCCCCACAACAGGTCCCAGTGTCAGACATCTTGTCAGTCCATTCCCACTCCCTGTGAGGTGAGCATGGTCCAGTGTGAGCTTGCTGGGCCATGTGGGTGGGTGGGGAATGTCTGTGACTGCAACTCCCATCATGCTCTTGGCTACACTCCCCTTTCCAGCATGTACATACTTCCTTCCTTTTGACTCTGCTTCCCTGTGAGGGGGTGTGACAGCAATGGTAAGATGGCTGACTGTGCAGTCCTGGTGTTTGTTGGTGCACAGTTCCCAGCATGGCCTTGTGCTCCCCACAACAGAGCCCAGTGTAAGACATCTTGTCAGTCCATTCCCACTCCCTGTGAGGCGAGCATGGTTCAGTGTGAGCTTGCTGGGCCATGTGGGTGGGTGGGGAATGTCTGTGACTGCAACTCCCATCATGCTCTTGGCTACACCCCCCTTCCCAGCATGCCCATACTTCCTTCCTTTTGACTCTGCTTCCCTGTGAGGGAGTGTGACAGCAATGGCAAGATGGCTGACTGTGAAGTCCTGGTGTTTGTTTGGCTACAAGTCCAAAGAGAGCCCCTGTGCTTCACACAGTGTGAGTCAATGCATTCTACCCGGTGAGTTGTGTGGAGTTTGTGTTGAGGGGTGTGTGTGTCTCCACATGCTGGTAAGTATGGTCAGAGCTGTCAGTCCTCCTTCCCACCTGGCCAGACATCCCACCATGAAACGTGCTTCCATTGGAGGGCGTGCAAGTTGTCTTTCAGGATGTCAGTCAGTGGAGTCCTGCTTCTGATTTGCGCACAACCCCTACCAGGGCCTTGTGCTCTCCATAACAGGACCCAGTGTCAGCCATCTTGTCATTCATTTTCCACTCCCTGTGATGTGGGCATGGTTCAGAGAGGTCTTGATGGGCCACTGTGGAGGGGGAGCATTATCTGTGACTACAAACCGCATCATGCTTTTGGATACACTCACTTCACCTGCATACCCACTATTCCTTCCTGTCAGTCAGCTGCACTGTAAGGTAGTGTGTGTGTGGTGGCAAACTGTCTGACAGTGTTTATTTGGCTTTGTGCCAATGCCTTGCTCTATTTGTTGATAGGTTTGTACATGTCATGACACAGTTACAAGTCACTATGAGATGGCAGGTATTGTGTTTGTCTGACTAGCATATACATCTCGGGATGATTATCCATTGGTTACTGTGGCTTTGCTAACGGTGCATGGTTTCACTGTCCCCTTGCCACACAATATTGAGTATGTTGGTTGTGTACTCACCAGGCTCTGGTATGTCTGCTAGACCATGGACGCTCTCTGGTGATAGGATGTCCCGCACCTTCTCCTCCCAGGACCTGAAGTATACTAGTTTGGCAGGAGGGCCACCACCAGTGCGCTGACTCAAGGCGTGATCTTTCTCGATGAGTTTCTTGACAATCCTGCGCACATCATACCACCTGTTCTGGATATCGTCCTTTGTGCGCAACGTTGGTGCTTGTGTGTTCAGCTTGTCCACAATCCTTGCCCACATCTGTTTTTTCTGTGACATGGGGGTCCTTTGGACCAATTTACCAAACAAATGTGGCTCTACTCTGATGATCTCATCTACCAACACTTCTAACTCACAATCTGTAAACTTTGTATTCTTCTTTGGGGGCATGATGATGGGTGGTGGTGATGAGTGATGTGTGTGTGAGGGTGCAAGTGAGGGTGAGTGAGTGTTGTTTTTGCTAGCTGTATGTGTGGGTGCTTTTGGTGATGTGCTAATGGTGTGAAAGTTGTGTGATGGGTGAGTTGTGAGTGTGTCTGTGGTTGCTGTGTGATGGTGTTTTCTGCTGGGTGTTGTCTTCTATTTGCAAAGGATCATGGTAGTGATTGATGTCCTTTATATAGGTGCAGTTGTGGGTGTGTCTTTGTTCTAAGGTTTTTTTTTTATATTCATTTGCTTTGTCATTGCTTGTTTGGTCCTTTTTTTGTATTTTTTCCTTTGGGTTTTCTAGGCATGAAGGAGACATTCTTCTGACCGAGATGGACGCTGATGCTGGCTAGTGCGGGCTTCTCCGGGTCGTTCACACTGACTTTCTTCTGTGTTTCATACACATCGGTCGCGGAGATCTCTATTGCTTCAGGTCCCTGTTTTTTGTGCGCGTCGGCCATGCAGCTTGGGCTCTGTGCGAGTCGGTCTGGGTTTACACGCATTGCATCGTACTGCGCGGATCGGACATCGCGGGTATGCGTCGGTCGGGTTCATTCTTGGTACGTGTCGGTCGGTGCAAATCGCGTCCGTTTTCCGGGCGAATCAAGGTTTTCCCTACGGCTCGGTCGTATGGCTTGTATTCCGTACGTGTTGGTTGTAATTCACACGCGCTGCAACGTACTGCACGGGTCGTACGGCGCCGGTCCGTGTCGGTCGGTCTCCATTCCGGATCCGTGTCGGTCGGTACATTTTGTGGCCGGAATCAGATTCGGCCCCTTAATAGGGTCAGTGTCCTGCACCTACTCCAATTAAATACAGATTGGAGTGGGAATAGTAAATAAGTAGGGTCAGTGTCCAGCACATACCCCAATTAAATACATATCGGAGTGGGAATAGTAAATTAAATAGGGTCAGTGTCCAGCACCTACCACAATTAAATACAGATTGGAGTGGGAATAGTAAATTAATCAGGGTAAGTGTCCAGCACCTCCCTCAATTAAATATAGATTGGAGTGGGAATAGTAAATTAATTAAAGTCAGTGTCCAGCACCTACGCCAATTATATTTAGACTGGAGTGGGAATAGTAAATTAAATAGGGTCAGTGTCCAGGACCTACTCCAATTAAATACATATTGGAGTGGGAATAGTAAATTAATTAGGGTCAGTGTCCAGCCCCTACCCCAATTAAATTTAGATTGGAGTGGGAATAGTAAATTAAATAAGGTCAGTGTCCAGCACCTACCCCAATTAATTTAGACTGGAGTTGGAAAAGTAAATTAATTAAGGTCAGTGTCCAGCACCTACCTCAATTAAATTTAGATTGGAGTGGGAATAGTAAATTAATTAGGGTAAGTGTCCAGCACCTACCTCAATTAAATATAAATTGGAGTGGGAATAGTAAATTAATTTAAGTCAGTGTCCAGCAGCTACCTGAATTAAATTTAGACTGGAAATAGAATAGTAAATTAATCAGGGTCAGTGTCCAGCACCTACCCCAATTACATACAGATTGGAGTGGGGATAGTAAATTAATTAGGGTAAGTGTCCAGCACCTACCTCAATTACATATCAATTGGAGTGGAAATAGTAAATTAATTAAAGTCAGTGTCTAGCACCTACCCCAATTAAATATAGACTGGAGTTGGAATAGGAAATTAATTAGGGTCAGTGCCCAGCACCTACCCCAATTAAAAATACAGATTGGAGTGGGAATAGTAAATTAATTAAGGTTAGTGTCCAACACCTACCCCAATTAAATACAGATTGGTGTGGGAATAGTAAATTAATTAAGGTTAGTGTCCAGCATCTATCACAATTAAATACAAGGTGTACTTTGAGTAGTAAAAAAGGTTAATTAAATAAAAAAAAAATAGTATTGGATGTTTATGTTGAGCGGAGTTGTAAGCATAATTTAAGTGAGTATTTTGTAAATATATTGTGATAATATTATTTAAGATAAACATATTTAAACCATATTTAGTTATATGCTGAACAAGAATATATCTTTAATATTTATTTTATTTTATTCAAATGATGTACTTTAAATTAATAAATTATTAAAAAACTGTTTTTTTATGTACATTTAAAGTGATAGCAATGAAAAGGTAGTTTAAAAAAAAGATACTTTTTTATTTTACAAATCTTATTATCTAAAACAAAGAAGTGATAGGTAAATTCAAAATGTTATTTTTTACTATCAGTATGTATATATTAACAAGTAAATGATTGTAAAAATTTTTTAGAATGAACAAAATTATATTTTACAATTGTATATATTTAACAAATATAGTTTGCATATCATATTTTTTAATAAGTATAAAATATTGTTTCACAATTTTAGCATCATTACAACTGTTACAAAATGTGGTAAGTATTTTTTGACGTAATATACTGTAAATATTTTACAAAAACTTTCACAAAACAATTACATAGTTTAATTTTTTTATACAAACTAAATATCTTTTTATTATTAATATTAATAATAAAACATTAATATTAATAATTATTACACAAAAGAGTAGTTTATTTTATTTACATTTCACATATTTTTTAAACAATGAAGAACATTAATACAATGTTTTAGTAATTGTTCTTTAAAATATACACATTTTTATAATTATAATATTAAATATTCATATGTCATAATATGTATTCTTATAATTTTACATTAGATAAAAAACACATAATACATTTAGAGAAATAAAGTGAATTTTTGAATATTTTATTAGAATGCAACAGTAATTTTTAAATCATTATCTAATATTAAATAAATTGTTTACTCGTTTATTTAACATTTTTATAGTTGACATCTTTATTTGGGCCTTTAATTTAGTAACCGCTCGCTGTTGTTTTGGGTCATTTGGGAAGAAGGAAGCTGGCGGTTGGTAGCTGCTTCGCCTCTGAGAAGGTAAGAGTAGTTTTTTTATATTAAACTATTTTAAGTGTGTTTTGAAGGTAGTAGTGTTGTAATTAGGGTGCGTGGAATTCTGTTATAGAAGTTATGGTGTTTTTAGTTTTTTATTTATGTATTATTTGGTAACGCTGTGTTCCGTATTTGCGGCCTAGTTAGTATTTCTTTATTTATGTTTAGTTTACGTTAATAATGTTTATAGTGGTGTTTTAAAGTGTATTATTTGTACATTTGTGTGGGTGGGAATGTTTGTTTTTCTATTTTAGGTTTGACAACACAGCATTTTGGAAAAATGGAGCATGGCGTTTTTTTATTTTAAAGGAAGTGTGTATTAGTTATATCAACTAATATTTATTTTACACTTCCTTTATTATTTGGTTTTCATGGAGCGGTTTTACATTTTTTACGAATTTCCGGGTTTTTTATGGTTATTAGATTGTCGATTTTTACCTGGAGGATTGACTTTTTGACACAGTTGTATTTTTGCATTTTATTGGGGTCTATTTTTAAAAACTATGGATTGTGAACTACCTGGATTATTTTGGATGATGTGGATTTTCGTATTACAGCAGTGGAAAAGGTCAGTGTTTTTAGAAATTTTTATTGTGGGAGGGAAATTCTGTTATTTTAAATACTGTAGTTGTTTTATTGTTTAATTATTTTGTCTCTATACATGTTTTTATAAAATAATGATAAATGTTAGACAAAATAATTATTTTGTTGATTAGAAAGAATGCACTGTTTTTATTTCAATAATTGTTTGTTGAGATTGGTAAATTAAAATAGTTTCATGTTTTAGAATAGAGTTTTTGCTATCATATTTAAGGCCTCTTGTTGAAGGATATAGTTGTACTTGTTGTTGTAGATACTGATACATTTGAGTAGTTTGTCTAGATAGTTTGGGCTTTAATTGTATGACAGATTGTTCCATTCTTAGTTCTTGGAAGCTTTGTTCTTTTTGTATGGCAAGTAATAATATATGTAGGGTAGGAGTGCTTCGTCCTGTAGAAGATAGGGAGGCATCATGCCAACCCTCAACTGCGTTGTTTGTTTTGGCTTCTTGGCTAAGTGTAGTTAGGTACACATTCCACAAAGGAATTTGGAATTTAGGTTGACGTCAAATGCCTGCTCTGTGTAATCTCCCCACCCAGGTATCCTCAAAATAGTCTAGGAGGGGAGATAATTTTTGTTCATTTTGGTGGTAAAATGGACTTGCTATTAAAATGTTATAGTGCTCAGCCACATCTGTGACTGGCACATAGGCTAGGGCTATTAGGTGTTTTATTTGGTATGCAAAGGTAATATTTGTTGCATATTCCACAACGCCCGCCACCCTTGCGGTGCAGGGACCGGCCGCCAGTGTTGCGGCGGTCCCGCACCTGCAATTAGGATGCCACCGCCACAGCACTGCCCGCCACAATGCTGGGAATGCACTGTGTGCATTGTCATGCACAATGTAACAGGCACCGCGAGTGGCCTGCCACCATGTCCATGACAATGCAGGACCATAGGTACCCCCACGTGCACCCCCCAATGCCCTGTAGGCCGGGACGGGGTCCCCGAAAACAGACTCCGCATGTCTTTCTATGGGGGGGTCTCCGCCATGAAAAGCCATGCACCGCTGCCCATGCCAATATGGATGGCGGTGTCTAGCAGACACCGCCACCATATATAACCCCTTTACCGCCCGGTCACCTGTGTGACATGCGGAAAACCGTCCGCCAGGGTCCCCCCGCCATACTAATATGGCGGGGGGAAATGGGCGTCGGGTGGGGAAGGATGTAGGGTGGATCGTCACCGCCATGCGGGTGGTGGCGATCCACCCTACATCCTAATCGACCCCTAAGTGCAGATTTCTGTAAATGTCTCCATAAATATTGGTTGAAGTGGAGGTAACATCCAAGTATAGATGTGTGGGGGTACAATTTAAAGATAGAATTTATCATGACTTGTTCAAAGTCTATTACTATTCTTTGAGGGGATAAGTTGTTTGTTTCTTGCTTTATTTTACCTAACATTCCAGTATATGTTGCATTCTGTTTGTTTGGTAATAAAGTATATATAAATGGTATGCAAGTGTTATGACATTGGATACTGTATAGTTGGTAGAATGGTTTGGGGTATATGGTGAAGGTGCCATCCATCATCCATGTTTGGCATTGTTGAAGTTTAGTTATATTGTTTGCTGTAGCAAAAATAATAATCCTTTTATCTTTATTTTTGTTGTCACAGAAAATAAAAGGTTTATCATTGTGTGTTAGACTAAGTTCTGGGGGAATTATGACATCTTCAAAATTTTTAGGTGTACGTATTGTTGGTGTTGTTGATTTTGTGGTCCTAGCTATTGTTCTTTTAATAGAAGCAATTGTTGGTAATTGACCTGTTGCTTCTCTGGGTACTTTAGGCAATATTATTTTCAGTATGACACTTGTAGGAAGTTGTGAGGTGCTACTTAATTCTTTAATATTGTCAAGGGTTCATCTCACTTCAATTTCAGAAATATTTGGTGGATGGTTATGCTCCCTTGTATATAATACAGTTGTTTCCCTGGTGGTAGCAGGACCATACCATTTGTTTGAGTAATATTTTGAACATTTCCAGTTCACTTTAAGGCCCATTTGCTTCTCTTGGGTGTAGACGTACCCCATATAACACAGTAAGAATTTCCCTTTCTGAGATGTTATAAATTAGGCATCTTCAGTCATTGTGAGGTGGTAAAATCTATAAAAAATGTATATGAAAGTATATGTAAAAGAATATTATACATGTTTATATGAATAGTAACAAATGCATTTTAAACATATACTTACCAACTGTTATTTAGTTGTAGTTGAATGGAGATGTTCTTTGTTCAATAAATGCAGTTTGTTTAAAGTGCTCTGTGAAAAGAAAGTAAAGCATATTTTCATTTCATGTTTTATAATTTATATGTGCTGGTATTGGTGTTTATTGCAGAGTATGGTTTTATTAACGTTTTTGTTTTATTTTAGAAAGGTTTATTAAAAAAGTTTAAAACTCTAAATGGGGTCGTTTTGGAGGTTAGGATATTTTAGGTGTTGAGTTCCCTTTTAGTGATATTTAACAAATGATATTTAGAGTATACTTACTTTGTTAGTTAGCTGTTTTTGCAAGGTGAAATCTTTTTTCACGTTTTTGGAGTAATATCTGTAGTGGAAATATAAAGAGATAAAATATATGTTAGTAATTTTTGTTAGCAATTGAAATCTGTGTTACATTTTAATTTAACAGTTTATTTATAAATGCTAATTTCCTTCCTTTTTTCTAGGTGTAGTAGGCTTGATTTTAGAGCTGTGTTTGAGAGTGGTGAAAATCCGGCAGAGTTTCTCCTTCCTCAATTATTTTTGTTTAAGGTGTAAAAGAAGACATTTGTTTCTTTATATAGTGTGTTCTTAATTTTTTGTTGAAACTCATTGGTCTAGTTCGATCTCCTGTGTTTCTATTGGTTAATTAGAATGTATTTTCTTTCTTTCGGAATTGTTTTACTTGTATGGAAAACGCTAATTGAGAGAAAAGACTTTTTTTGGGTGAGGAAGGAGATGTTAAATTTATTATATAAAAAGAAATGTATAATATATATTTCAAATGCTGAATATGTTGATAGTATATGATTGTAAATAATAATATTTGTGTAGTTTTTATGTTATTATTAATTTATGTTGTTATTAATTTGATAGATATGTTTTTTATACATTTTATGTGATATGTGTATTTATGCCATTTATTGTATTTATGGTATTCACAGTAGTAGTTTTAATGTATATTTGAGTTGTAGATATTTTGTAAAAAACGATAATATTGCTGCCTATATTTTTGTACTCGATATTTTGGACATTTCCAATCCTTATTTCTAAAGGTCAATCATTTGTATTGCAATATTTATGTGTGCGATATTTGTGTAGTCGATATATTTTCTTTACGATAATGTGGTTTAGATATTACTGTGTTTTTATAATTAAGTATACAGCATCAATATTTTTGATGTCGATATTTTTGCGTCAAAATATTATCATTTTGATAATGTGACTTTCGGTATTATGTCAGTGATTCGTCGAGGGCATCAGGGGATGCATGTAAAAAGCAATTAAATTCTGCTAGTAATCGCTCCTTCAATCGGGCTGCGATGTGATGCTCACCACTATCAGAGCGGAACCAAAATGGATCAGCTGCTGCTAGAGATAGCCCGATCCTGTACAGATGCATCACTGGACACTTGAGATGCCGCGCACATGCGCGTCAGTGTATTGACATAGAAATAGGACCATGCTGATCTGAAACTCTGCAGAGTGTGTCCTTCATCCTCAACTCCCACTCTACTAGTCTAAAGTAAAATTCTGAAGCGCTGAGCAGTCACAAATGTTAACATCACCTAAGTAGACTAGGAATATCTACCAAGATTTAAAAAGACAACCGCTTTCGAAGTCATGCAGTGAAAAGGCAATAGCAGAGACATAATTACCATAAACACATAGAGGAAGGGAGCACTTAACTTTACTGTGTGAGCAGCAAAGAACAAGAGGCCACATGTATGACCATTTTATTTTGCGACTTGCAAATTGCAATTTTTATTTGCTCGTAATTTGCGTGTCGGAAAATTAAATGTACTAATGTGTCTCAGACACATTTAGCGATTCCCAATGTGGTTGAAATTGAGCTGCCTCAATAATACTCATGAGGCAGGTGGCAATTTGCGACCCCTTGGGAACTGACATTAATACAGGCATGGTGGCCTGATGGGGAAAGCAGACCACCATGTCTTGTGTTTGCTTTTAAATAAAGCAACTTTTTTTTCTTGAAACGCAGCTCATTTCCCTGAAAAGGAAAAAGCGATGCATTACAAAAAGAAAATTTAAACATTTCTGTTTCATCTTTGAAGGGCAGCCTGTTCCTAAAAAATGTTTTCACTACCATGGGGGCGCGTTCCCATTTGCGACTGGCTTACCAACTACTTTAAGTAGGTGGTAAACTGAACTTGTAACAATCATACGTACCCTTCTGACTCCTAGGGAGTGATGCCCTTGGCCAGCCCCTTCCTAATAGCCACTCGCAAACCTTATTTTTCAAGTTGTAAATAGGTCACTGACTTGCAAAATAGGGTTGGAACATGACAATTAGTATTTTAGCGGACAGCCCAATTCTCCTTCAGCGACTGCTAAAATGGTTGTACATGTGCCCCAAGGACTAGAATTTAAGGAAGGGACGTGCAATGAAACTGGGGGAAGATGTTGTAATGTATAAAGAAGGGAAAACTGCTCGAACAAGGCAGAGCCACGTGTGTAGTTCCAACACAAGCACAACCACAGCCATGCTTGCCTGAAACACACATCTGCTTAAAGAGGCACGCGTGGTTAAGACAGTTAGCGCAGTCTAGTTTCCGGATGGGCGGGGGAAGGAAGAGAACAGGAAGCTATATTGTGGTTATTATTCATTTTGAAATGTGAAACCTCCTACTACTTTTTGATCACAGAGTGTTGGTATGTAAAACATCCTAGAGGGACTAATGTTTAAAGACCATGCTGCAGTTATAGAACTGCTTATCTGAGAGTAGAAGTAGGAGAGTAGAACTGATCAGGTCATTGTTGGTGCCAGAAAAAGTTTTCATTCCTGCGTATGTGAACAGAAATTATCACTTCTAGGAGGTGAGGGAAGAAAGCAATCATCTTGATTATGACAGGGTTGAGACTGGTACAAAGAACAGTTGGATGTTTAATGGATGGGGATGGATCAAGAGCGGTGGCTGGACAAAGAGTGCTAATGTTGGCCAAGAGGAAAGTAAATTGTTTGCCCAGCACCAACCTTCCTTTGTCAATGGTTTTTACGGTTGCAGCTTTGCCTGTTTAGTGAGTGAGACTTTCACAGTTGCCTCCTATTCTGGACATGTTTTGCAACTGATACAGTATTGTTGCTGCCAGTGCTGTTTTTCTGTAATGTGAAGTAGGCTTGCATATAGACATAGTATAGTAGGTATATATTACCTATTGATGGTCACTAGTAATTAGTTATAGTTAGAACCATGTTTCCATAGGAAAAGTGTTTTTTGGCTTGCCTAAATCTTTGGCACCAGGTAATTCTTGTTGTGCATGGAAAGTTTTGGGTGATCCATCAAGAGGGGGCCAAGAAAAAGGGGGGGGGGGGTAATGTTTTTCCCATGTTAATAACCATAGAGCCCGAAATGCTAGACGGAATTACACGGAATTCGGCAGAAAGGTAGATTTGGTTATGCAGATCACGCTTTCAGTTATTTGGTGTAAATCTGTTCAGTAGTTGTTGAGAAATTAAAGGGAATACAAATTTGTATATCCACAATCATGAAGCCTTCACAAATAATGACAAACTCAGGCAGAGATCTGCAGAGCTCTGATTAGTTGCCAACACTTCAACCAAGACGTGTTGACAGCCATCTTGAGACTCGGCTTCAGCCTAGTCGCCACAAAAAAACAGAATAAAAGAAAAAGGTGCAAGTTAGGAATACTCTGACCCCCATGTTTTGGTTTTGGGGTCCCAGAAGGGACCCTGGTAGGGCAAACCACCCTAAAAAAACATATGCGGTCTCCTACGCTTGTTTATAATAAATCCCCCGGGTGGGGCAGTTCTTCGAGAAATGTGCATATATTTTAAGATACAAGGAGGGGAGCATACAGGGTTCCCCTCCTAGGGCATTTTCTGCCCAGAGACCACCGCCTCCACAGGGCTTTTTTTTCTTTGATGGGGCACCACGTGGACCCCTGGGCCCTGGAGACAACCACTTCTCTGGGACTTTACGAAAATAAATTGTGGTGGGAGCTGTGCAGATCCTATGAGCCCTGGGGTCCACCATCTCCCCGGGGCTACATAGAAAGAAATGGGTGTTCACCACCTCCCTGGGGCCAGAATAGGTGGGTGACATGGCCCTCCTCCTGGGCCATGTCGAGCCCAGCGGACCGCCACCTCCATGATAAAGATGCATGAGAATCAATCACATTGTCAAAATGCATGCAAGGTCACTGGTGACATTTCCTTGTGCTCCATTATGCAGCTGCAGTGCAGAATAAATACTGGACATTTATCGCAGGAAGTAGCACTTAGTAATCAACCAGTGGAAAGTACTCCAATTGGTTAGATAATTTGTGCAAAGCTGTGGACTCTTTTGGGATAAAGGGACAGATGCTGTTGGGTTGTGGCCCAGTCACTGACACAGCTACTGACACACCCACACAGGCACTTAGACACACACACACACACTCAGCCACTCACACCACCACTGAGAGACCCACTCAGAAACTGATACACCCACTCACTGAACCTCTCAGATGTTGGCACACCCACTCACAGACCCACAAACATACCCACTCACAGACCTACTGAGACACTCTAACACACACTCATGCACTCACTCACAGATGCACTCAGACACTCTCACACCTACTCACAAACCCACTCAGGGACTCACACACCCACCCACAGGACCACTCAGACACTCATAGCCACTCACAGACCCATTCATATACTCATCTACCTACTTGCAGACCTATGCATACTCTCTCACACCCACTCACAGACCTACTCATAGACCCACTCAGACTTACACACCCACTCACAGATCCACTCAGAGTCTCGTGCACCCACTCATTGACCCACTCATACACTCATGCCCTCACTCACAGACTGACTCACACACTAATGGAAGCACTTGCAGATCCACTCATACACCCTCACACCCACTTACAGACCTACTCAGACACTCACACACCCACTCACAAACCCACTCAGACACAAGCGCATCCACACTCAGACACTCGTGGACCCACTCATACACTCACTGACCTGCTCACAAACCCACTCACTCAAGCAACCACTAACACACCCACTCAGACACTTACACACCCACTCAGATACTCAGACACTCACTCACACACCCATTGAGAGACCCTCAGACTGACCCACTCAGACAGTCACAAACCCACTCAGTCATTTATACATCCACTCACAAAAAGCAGTATAGTGTGTTTGTTCTAGATCAATCAGCAGAATGTATGACTTCATGTGGCCTACTAGTTTGCCTTATATATATATATATATAGAACTAGTTCAAATGGCAAAAATCTCATTTACAGGATATATTTCTGTACATTAGTAGAGGAAGCATGGATCAAAGTATTGCTTAAAAAATTATAGTGAGTGCAATGCACACGGTTCCCTAATGTCATTGTCCTAGTGTGCAGTTGTGGGGTTTTGTCCAACAATCTTTATGATTGTTTTTCCCCCACTATGCAATGATGATTCTTTCAACAGTACATCATTTATGGTGTAGTACTATAGAACCTGAGAACAGTAAAAGATGGAAAATGAAATGATTAATTTTAATGTAACCCACATTACAGCATAAGAAAGGATTAGTAATTTATTTGTGATTATGAAGGTAAGCTTTATTCAAATTGTAAGTATACAGTGTAATTTTATAGATTGCAATACTAACTCATATTTGTGTTTTTTTCCCTTTCATACAGAACTATGGCATCATCAATTGGAGTAATGTATTTTACTAATTACTTCTTTCAATGTTGTTCAATAAGATTAAATTCTCTGGGTAAACACCCAGGCAGACACTAATAAAGTCACTCACACACCAATACAGCCACTCACACACCCAGCCAAACACCGATGCAGTCAGCTACACACCCATTTAAACAGCAATACAGCCTCTCAAACACCCATGCACTCACTTAAACAGCCACTGACACACCCAGCCACACAGATACAGCCTCTGAAATATCCAATCACACTCCGATACAGAGACTGACACACCCATGCACACACCAATACAGCTACTAACACACCCAGTCAAACACTGATACAGCCACTGACACTCCCAGGCACACACTCATACAGCTACTAACACACCCAGTCAAACATTGATACAGTCACTTACACACCCAGGCAAACACTGATATAGACACTGACATACCCAGCTACTGGCACACCATGGCACATACCGAACACAGTCAGTTACTCACCCATCCAAAGACTGATACAGCCCCATAAAAACCCATACACACACTGATTTAGCCACTGACACACCCAGCCACACACTGATACAACCTCGGAGACACCCAGGTACACATGGTTACAGACACTGAAACATCCATTCACACTGATATACTCAGGCACACACTGATACAGCTACTACCACACCCAGGCACAAACTCGTACACCAAATAACACAGCCGCTAACGTATTGATGCAGTCACTTAGACAGCCAACTAAGCACAGATTCTGCCTCTCCAACACCTATACACATACTGATACAGCCCCTGACACACCTAGTCACACACCAATACAGCCTCTGACACACCCATGCAGACAGAGTCACTGAGACAGGCCTGCACACACTGATACAGCCAAACACCGATACAGCCCCTGACTCACACAGGCACACACTCATACATTCAATGACACACCTACTCACACATCAATACAAGCACTTACACACCCAGGCAAACACTGACACAAGCACTGAAACACCCAGCTACACACTGATACAGCTACTGACACATTAAAAACACAGAGTTAATTCTTTGTTTGACCAGATGATGGTTCTCAAAAGAACCCTTTTATAGAAGGTTTTTGTAACAGTTTTCTTTTTTTTTTTTTTTTTAAGAACAGAAATAAACAATGAAGTAAAAGAAGTAACGGAAGGGAAATTGGAAGAGGCAAACAGCTTTAGTCTCTGAAAAACAGATTTAACTGTGAGCAAAATAATTAACAGTGATTTCTTACTGCATTGAGGTATGCAGCCACTGACATCATTGTCAAACCCATGGGCATGTGGCATTTGTCATGGTGAGTAGTCATGTCATGCAGGTTTTGCCAGACAGCTGGAAAGAGTTTATTTCAGCTGCTGATGCTTGTGACAATGCTCCCGAAGATGTTGAAGGTCCTGCTTCACCTGCCTTCTGCTGCATCATTCTGTTATAGGTGTGCTTGTGGATGGCCTTTAGGTGTCTCCACATGCAAGTCTTCCCATGGGAATATTTTTTTGCAGTGCCTCTGGATAATTGTTTTCCACATAAATTGCACTGCACATACTTTGCATTAATCTTCTTCTCCCCAGAAGGTATGCTTAAGTTTTTCCACACATAACTTTCCTGTTTAGCAGGTCGCATCTCTTGTTCCTCTTCAACAACAGGTGCAGGATCTTCTTGCTCAGTGGAAGTCACAAATGCAGCCATCCTGTGTTGTTTTTTAACAAAAACTGAAAAAACCACAGCACCCGTTCTTCTCTATCCTATCTTTACAAAGCTGAAAGGGAAAAAGCTGATTTAACCTCTTCAGTGCCCATGACGAGATAGTCTCGTCATGGAGCACGGTTGCGCTGTGCCCATGACGAGACTATCTCGTCATGAACCCCACCCACTAGTGCAACGCCCGGCACAGGAGGGGGAAAGGGCGTGGCACTGAAGGGGTTAAGTAGTAGTTTTCTTTCAAAATGGGTAAGGAACCCTATCAGAAGTTAAAGTTTAGGGGTATCATCAAGCGAGTCAGTAGATTCATTCAGTAGATTTACGGACTCACACAATTGCTAATAAAAGCAATGAACTTTAAAATCACAAATATGTATGCATTTATGTACAAATGGATATATCTACACTGATAGCGTTGCTAAAATCTAAGGGACATATATATGTAAAGTTAATTTTTACAGGTTGTGATGAATCTGCGAATCAGAATTCACAGATTCATTCTCATAACTTGACCGGAATTAAAGCTGGTCAATCCCACAACTGTCATCATAACATTTGACCAAGCGTGTGCATAATGTGATGATGTGATATCACACATCTGTTTCCAGTTACGTACAACAGGCCCCCACTCGAATCAACCACATAATAGAGGAGTAACAAATTTGAGGCAGCACACACACTCAGCAGCATTGCATTTCCAAAGTTAGCATATCTCTCACAAGTCCACAGAGCAGATTAGCCCTCTTAGAGTCATCATCATTTTGGTTTGGTTTCCTTGAAGTTAATAACTTCCTTCTGGCTGTTGTTTAGGTAGTCCTGCCCAGTGTCATTTCATCATCCTCCTGACTCTGAGTAACTAATCTGTCCAACTATGTTCTGACTCCCAACCCAAATGAAAGAGATCGGCCTTTAGTGCACTGCTGCGTTGATGAACACAATGAGAAACATTGAGTATATTTTTGTGTGTAGATTTGTGCTTGTTAACTAACTGGACTGATCTGGCCTTTGAAGATTAATTTGTGAACCAGAAAACAATGGAGTAAACTTGTTAAAAAAAATTGCTAAGTGTGAAAGGGGAAGGGCCAATGACATTCAGCCAAAATGTTCACCCAACAGGCCACAAACATTGCAAATCATCACAATCAATCTAGCAAATTATGGTTGAACAGAACACCCTGCCTCAGTGTCTGCCACCACATGAATCATGACTCATATATCACTCATTGGTACAACAGAATTAGCTGTTTCAATCCAAGCACAATGGTACATAAGTGTTGATCCTCTTTGATGCATGCAACACACATTGGAGCAGTCTTTGTGAATCAAATGTTCTGGGGCATTCCTGCTAGGGGATGTAAAAAAGGATAGGCAGGGGACTGAGGCAGGCATTTCTCTCCAATACCCTTCAAGGGAATGGGGGGGACCTCTTCTTTGCACACTGGTTTAAGTCCAATCAGACCATACATGTGCCTAAAATGGTGGGGCTGCATAAGTCAGTTAGACACAATCAAACAAAATAATATAATATTCCCCTAGCTATACCTATTGGTTTTTTTTATTGGCAAAGCAATTCAGCAATAAAAGTTCTATGGTGGTGGCCTACTCAGTCAAGGAAGTAGAGTGTGTCCTCAAACTCAGGTGATTCGCTCATAAGTTGGTCAGCTAACGCACTTTGATCTGAGTCTGACCAATCACCCTCCTCCTCTGGTGTTTCAGGAACTGTGTAATTCGCTGGTATAAAATGTTGGTTCATTTTGACTATGGTAAATCTCTCTACGTTTTGAGGCATGAGACTGATCCTTCTCACTGTAACAACTGGGCCAGCTGTACTAAACACACGCTCAGCAGGCACACTAGGTACCGGACAAGCCATATACTTTATTGCCAGCCTGCTGAGCTGCGGCCATTGGTTCATCTTCGCATACCAATGCACAAATAGGTTTTTTCTGAATATTCCTTTCTTGGGTCATCCAGATACTCATTGAACATTCTCTCAATGGTCAATGGTGCTGCCACTTGCTTGACCTGTTTAGCCTTCACCTCTGCATTGGACTTAAGTCCTGCCATTTGATAGTCAATGCAGAGGTTGTGGATAATTCTTGTGTTCCTGCTGTTGTTGCCTCCAGTGTTCTTGTTGCTGGTGTTGGCTGCTGTGAGACAATAGGACTACCCTGTCTGGAAGTTGAAGGCAGCACTTACAAACTTCTTTCAGTGAGAGGAACTCTATGTTCCAGCCATTCTTCTTACAAAATGTTGGCTCGCTCAACAATCCACTTCTTGTATTCTGAAACATACCCTTCTGAAAAAGGAATGAAAGTGGCCAGTGTTTTTTGTAACCTGGACCCAGTAATGTGGCACAGATGTACCCTTTGGATTACAAGATGTTTTTTGGCAGCCTTGTATTCTCAGTCATGTGAAGGATTAAGCTGTCAACCAAGGTATACACATCTTCATATTCATTGCCCACAGCCGTAAACCTGTCAGACATGTTTTTAACTACTCTTTAGCAGATACAGCAATGGAATAATCTGGCCCATCATACTGTCCTCCTTGCTGACTTCCCTTGTAAAAACCTCAAAAGGAAGAAGCATCTCTATCAGGCATTTGACTAGTTTCCATTTGTCCATCCCAATGTTCATGCTTTTAGTTGCATTCCATCCCATTACATTCCTTCCTCAAACAAACGTTATAAGCTGTAATAGGTTTAGTTCCAATGTGTTGGTACCTCCTGTATGAGATCTTCATCTGGTACTCTATTAGCACACTGAATGATCCTCAACTGCTTCCTAGCTTTAAAATGGCTGAAATGAGTGTGAATTCGTCTGCAGATCGTCAATAAGTCCGGCACAAGGATGTTGATGCAGTGCACAAAAAATCATGACCCTGAAATAGCCACCATCTGCCATGGCCTTACCTATATTACTGCCATTGCCCATGGCAACAACTCCAATGTTAAGCCCTCTGGTGTTTAAAGCTGCGTTGGATTTCTCCTTGGCTAACATAGCAACTGTTGCATGCCGCCAAACACCCTTAAAAGTATCTTCAGTGCTGAGATCAGTAGATATCTGTTGCCTAACTCCCACAAAAGAGACCCAGTATCCAGTGATACACATATGATCAGTGGCTTGACAGCCAGTGCACATGTCTGTCGTCAGGTGGATAGTCTGGACAGCACTCTGCTGCAAAGCTTGTCCAACCAATTACAGTACATCGAGATGGAGTACTGGAACAGTCCCTCTGGCAAAGTAGTTCTTGCTGGGAACCTTCTATTTTGGGCAGATGGTCACCACAAACTCAAAAAACCCACTCCTTCCACAAAAAAAGGGAAAAGGTCCAGTGCTATTACTTTAGTCAGATTCCAGTTGTACAAACGTGCCATTGGGTGGGTGCATTTGTAGGGTCCCTCTAGCTTAAACATGCTCATATTAGTCGCCTGGATTTTTTTTGTTGGTGGTGCCACTGATGCAGGAGAATTCTGGAGAGGACCAGGAGGTGGTAGACTTAATGCACGTCTTGGGGCAGTCACTGTATGCTGTTGCTGTGTTGTCTCCATCTGGCTCTTGTGCTAGTGCAAGGTTGCTGAGGAAGGTGAAACCGGTGCACTGCTGGGGACAGGGCTGCTTTGCATAAAGATGTCACCCTCTTCTTCCTCATCACCACCTACACATCCCACTCTGATCAGAGGCTCTGGAGCCGATGCCTCACCCACATCACCTTGACCACCAGAACAAAGTTGATTATGGTGCACCTCCCAGCAGAGTGTGTGATGTTTTTTCAAATGGGTCACTTGGTCTACAGTACCATAGTGTTATCCAAGCTTACCTCAACAAACACTGACATTGCAAATGGAGCCTATTGCATTTTGTTCCCCAGCTTGCTAACCGTAAAGAAGTCCAAAACTGCGGCGGTGTACCTTTTCAGTTTAATTTCCAGGGATGGCATACAGATGTAACTGTTTGCTTTGGGTGCATCTAAGGGAGCAACCAGTGGCAGTCAGGGAGGTGAAGGGGAAAAATGTATAATGCTTAAAAAATTAATGCTGGTGTGCGTCTGTTCTATGGCTGGCAGAGAGTCTAGGGGAAAATGGAATAATCATTAAAAAATAAATTCTGGTATGGGCTGTGCACCTATGGCAGACAGGAGGTCCAGGGGAAAATTGAATAATACTTAAACAATAAATGCTCATGTGCAGATATGCTGCTGTGGTGGGTAGGTGGTGGATAATTGGTGCAAGAATATTTAAAAAAAATCGAATTTTTTTTTTTAATAAATACTTTTATAAAATAAGAAAATGAATATACAAAAATCATGTAGGAAATAAAACAACACAATAGAATAAAAAATTTAAATAAAAAATAACAAATAACAACAATAATTAATTACCAGTGTACTAGGGGATACTAGGGGACAATGAGAACTCCACTGGTAGGCAAGGGGGTACAGGTGAAAAATACAAAAAGCATATAATATAAAACTGTAAATAAATACACAAATACTACAATGATCTCCAAGCATTAAATTAAATTGATATCAGGGAAAACTATAACAAATAAAATGAACCAATACAAAATGGCATAGCCATCTCCTATCAATCTCTCAAAAAATGTGGCAGCACAAAATGGTTGCCCGCCACATGGTCAAACAACAACAACCAACAAGGACAGACTGCCACAGCAAAGAGCACAGGCAGGTCTATGGCAAAAGCACACTGGATGGCTACATAAAATGGCCGCCAACCACATGGTCACAACAACAACAACCAGCAAGGAGGCATGGCCACAACAAAGAACACATGCAGGCCTATTGCAAAAGCACACTGGCTGGCTACACAAATTGGTTGCCGGTCACATGGTCAAACAACAATAACCTTTGACCAAAATACACCAAAGCACACCAAGTGGTTGTAACTATTATCCAAAGACTTCCACACTGTGTGGTTCAATTTGCAATAGATCAATGACCTTTTTGTAGAAATCCACAAAGAGTCTTGAATCAGTACTGATCCTTCCAAACAGGATATATTTGGTGCAATATCGATCAGATTGTCTGTAGTATCAACTTTTTTTAAAATACATGCATCTCCTCTCAGTGATACGCTTGACGATGTCGCTTTACTCTGTACTCGGGACCTTGATAAGTCCTCTCTTCGTCTCTCTGTGATCCCCGCTCCTCGTAAACGGCAGCAACGCATCCTGAGTACAGAGTAAAGTGACATCGTCAAGCGTATCCCTGAGAGGAGATGCATGTATTTTAAAAGAAGTTTGAAAATACGGAAATGAACTCAATTTTCATATCCGAGCCTTGAGAAAGCCCAGGGGGGCAAAACGTACGTCAGCTGCTGGTGTTTTCCAAGTTTAACCCCTTCCGCGCTGCGCGGATTTCCGCGCAGTGCTGAAGGTTCTGAGCGCGGGCGGGGCCATGACGGAACGGTTCCGTCATAAGCACAGCCCAACCGACGTGCATGACGGAACCGTTCCGTCATAAGCGTCGAAGGGGTTAAAGAAATGAAATAAAACAAGCAAAAGGACCTTATTCAAGACTCTTTGTGGATTTCTACAAAAAGGACATTGATCTATGGAAAATTGAAGCACACAGTGTGGAAGTCTTTGGATAATAGTTACAACCAATTGGTGTGCTTTGGTGTATTTTGGTCAAATATTGTTCTAGGCTGTTTCAGTCCTAGTGGAAGCATACCCTGGTGGGTGGGTACTGTGACACTATAAGAGCACCCTGACATAATCAAAAGTTATTGTGAATGGATGTGCAGGCCATAGGGCATACCCACAATCTTTGGAAATAATAAACAACAACAACCTGCAAGGAGTCATGGCCACAACAAAGAACACATGCAGGCCTATGGCAAAAGCATACTGGCTGGCTACACAAAATGGTAATCAAAAAATCAAAGGAGGGAGTGAAGAGGAAAAAGGTAGAATCATCCTCCTCTTGATACTGTTATCCAACATAGGGATTCTACCATGTATTATGTGAATATATATGCACCCATGTGTGTGCTGCTATTTTTATTTTTATTTGAAGTGTTTAGTCATACGTGAAAAATGCTGTAAAAGGATCAGAGCTCCTTCTCTCAATTTGTGGGAAGGGCAATGTTTGAAAAAATTGTAAAATACCCCTCACACACTGAAACCTGATTCAGTGTTATGCTTCATCATTGGGGTCTTCCCGCCCCTCTATGGGAGGGGGCGTGCTACGACTTACGTAGACGCAGGAGCACTTAATTCAGTGATTGGTGAGTATGTGTTAGGGGTGGGCGGAATTTGCGAAATCTACTTTCGCAAATTATCGCGAAAATGTTAAAAATTATCGCAAACACGCGGAAATATTGCGAAGATGCGGAAGTTTTTTTCCCGCATGTTCGCGAGATTTTCTGCATGGTTGCGGCTCGCCAACTTACCCATGTGGTTGCTCGCGGGCGCAGCCATCTTGTTTTCAGTTGTCTCGCGGTGCATGATCGCGAGAAGAAAGACGTGATCGCGCGACGCATGACATCACTGCGGGCGCGAACTGTCGCGAGACAGCGCAAATGGCTAAAAACAATACAACATCTCATGGAGAACGCGCCCGGATCAAGAAAACTTGTCGGCGAACGCAGGGATTCAGGTAAGGCGATCGCGCGCGCGCGAGAATGTATTATTTTACAGCGCGAGCAAGAAACAAATTATCGCCAAGCTGCGGAATGCGGAAATTTTTACATTTTCGCGCTCTCCGCGGAACGCGAAAATGTCAAATTATCGCAATTTCCGCCAACGGAACGGAATTTTCGCCCAGGCCTAGTATGTGTAGTGCGTGGGATTGTGAAAAGAAAATGTGAGATGGTTAAAAACTCTCTGGCTAGTGGAACGAAAATACTTTATTGTCTTCCCTGGCTGAGAATAGTAAAATTGGGGAGGTGTAGATGGTGTACTGTAATGAGTCACCTCCCACAAGGTCGACATGTTTCAGAAGCCATCCCCTTGGTTTTCTTCCTCAGGACCAAAAACACGACCCCTGTTACACCTCAATGGGTGATAGAATAAATATACATATGCCTGATAGTCACAAACAATGTCCTTTGTTCCCTGTTATGGGAGTAGAAAAATATACCACTTGTATATCTTAAGAACCTGAAAAGAAAAATATTTTGGATGAATCATGGTTTTCATCATTTATCTTTATCTATTCACATCACCATCACGTGGAATGTTTTAAGCATTTTTTTAATAATTTTCTCTTGTGCAACTCTGTTGTAGGTAATGGTACCATTTGGTAAATCTCCTATACTAATTAATCATCTGAAAGAACACTCCTTGTGATTTCTAGTGCCCAGTATCACATGCTTTCATACATATGTATCTTCTAGCAAGATACATCTTCTGTTACAATACATTCGTACATAAAGGAAGTATTTGTTCACTCCTATTGTGCCCCAAAAGGTTATAGTTTAATGTTCAAAGCAAACAAGCACTCGCATTCATACTCCCATGACGAGCCTTGGAAAAAATGGGAGATGTTTGGCAAATGTCTGTCTACTCGTCCTTTTAAACTGTGATCTCATGGTGTGTCTTTTTAAAAAAAAATGGTATTCATGCTCTCAAAAGGATGTGCCATAATAATACATACTTCAGTATTTAATCGTTATCGCTCCGTGAGCTCACACGAGCGGTGTAGGGCGCCTTCAAATAGACACTGTGGGTATTTTAAAGGAACAGAAGGAAAAACAAGGTTTTAATGCCAAGGTGGTTTTTAAACAAACAAGTGTGGTCTCTTTGGCTTTTTTAAGGACATGCCATTGTCCTACTTACATGCTGGAAGGAGCGCGATCACCAAAGGAAGTACCTTCTCGTGGCTCGTCGAAACCTAACTGAGGTTTGCCAGAGCCCGGTCTTTTAAAGTGCTAGGAGGCATGCTTGATAGGAAACAGATGTGGCTGGAAACACTAGACCTTGAAATTTTAAAGATGGCCGCCGGTAAATGGACCCAAAACAGGGTTAATTTTGATCCACTTCCTGTTGGAACGATTAACACTGAATCGGTTGAAAAAACACTAGACCTTGGAATTTTTAAAGATGGCCACGGTAAATGGACCCAAAACAGGGTTCATTTTGATCCACATCCTGTTGGAACGATTTACACTGAATCGGTTGAAAAAGCAAACATATATTTGTTTGTTTTGAGGCTTATTTTGGAGGAGTTTCAAAAGGCAGCCAAATGGAGGTTGTATTCAAAGGAATTAATAAACAAAAAAGAAAAACAAATTGTTGCGCTAGAGATGCACGGATGGAGTCATCGCAGATGTGCATTCATGTATGTGGGTTTTTTTAAAAAACACAGGGGGCCACATTTATGCAAAAATGGAAAACCTAATGAAAAAAAGGTAAAGAATAGATCCCAGCAGTAGAACGCTAGAGGCTGGAAAAATATTAACTGGAAAATGTTTCCTGTCAGAAGATAAGGATTGAAAAGCAAAAAACATGTATATTTAAAATAGAGTGTGTGTACACTCAGGTTTCAAAAATTATAGTTTCTCTAAAAAAGAAAGTAAAAGGAAGAAACCCAGTTTCCAAGGGCATAAGCCTCCTATTTGTTCAGTATTAGTTATGGGGATGGTTGTAGTACTGTATACTCCTTATGAGTCTGGCAACTTTTTGGTTGATCATAAGTTGCCAGGGGATTCCTGTGTTAGATTTTGTATACATCAGAGCTGGTTCCAAGGAATCTCATCGTTCAGGCCTTTCTCATGAGTCCTCAAACGGAACAACCACCCTTGTTCTTTTTCGAACAAATACCTTTCGTTTTGGATTTGTTCGATTACTGTCCACAAGAGATCTTCCCACTTATGGCCTTTTTCCCAAAAATGGGCTGCCATTTTGGTGTTACTCTTTTTGCATTCAATGTTACTTTTGTGTTATCCTTACCTTGACAGGGCGTGTGGTCATTCCTACGTATTCCAAAAGACACGGGCACGTAATCAGATAAACCACATTTTTTGAATTGCATGTTGTGAATCTTCTTTGGCTTTGGTCCCATTTGGTTCCATCATGGAACAAGATTTCTTTGCTTTTCTTAGTTAGTTTGCACACATTGCACATTCCACAGGGATGATGCCCAGAGATTGGGGGCATTAAAGTGGTTTGCATTGTCTGTTCTTCTCTTCTTTCTTTTGGTCTGATGTGTACCACCAAATCACGGATACTCTTACCTTACCTAGGAGAGAAGATAGGTTTTGGTAGATTGATGCTTCCACTGTTGAGGATTCGCCAGTGTTTGTTTACTATTTTTGTGATACCATTGGAGTTTGTGTTGAAAGTTGTTATACATACTGGGCGGTTCTCTTCCTCCTTATGGATTTTGGGTTCCAAAAGGCTGTCTCTGCAATTGTTGCATGCCCTTTTGTATGCATTATCAATCACCTTTTTAGGATATTGGCGTTTTTTCAGTTTCTTTTTCAGATCGTTTGATTGTTTTTTTAAATCCTCGATTTCCGTGCAGATCCTTCTTAGGTGTAGGAATTGCCCATAAGGGAGGTTATCGCGGAGATGTCGAGGGTGGAAGCTATTGTACAATAGTAGGCAGTTTTTGGAGGTTTCTTTGAAATGAGTAGTAGTTGTTAGTTTTCCCTCTTTTACTTATATGTTTAGATCACGGAAGACAAGTTTTTCATTTGAGATAGTGCTTGTGAATCTCAAAAATTGGCTTGGCAGTTCAACCATGTTAGGAAACGTCTGGCGGTGGATTCATCTCCTTCCCAGATGATCAATATGTTATCTATATATCGTTTCCATATATGTATATGGTTACAAAATGGATTGTTGGGATTGAGGATCTTCTGTTTTTCAGGTTGATGTACATAGAGACCAGCTATGCTAGGAGCAAATGTGCTCCCCACCCTGGTCCCGTGTTTTTGCAAATAGAGAGTTTTACGGTATTCAAACAAATGTTCTTTGAGCGCCAATTGGCAGCACTCCATAATCATGTTTCTCGGTGTCTGGTAGTCCCAATCGGTGTCCCAGAGGATGATCACCCCACACCACCGACGGAGGAGGGCAGGGAGAGGATGTGGGTACCCACAGTGGTGAGGCAACAGGTCCGTGGCAGCAGGGTAGGTGGGAGGGGCAGGGTCACCCACAGACACCAGGAGGCTGGGACCCAATCCCTGGAACACATCACCAGAGTCCCTGGCGCATATGAACAGGCCCTGGGACGAACGGGCCGGTCGGACGAACTGTTACACAAGCTCATCCTGCTGATGAGGTCCATCAACACCCGCATGGGACAAATTGTGGACCTCTTGGGCCAGCAAGTGGCGGTACTGAGGGACAGGCATGCACCACAACCAACACCTCCACCTCCCTCTCTGGGCCGCAGGATGACAGTTCTCCATTCTCCCCTGCGCCCACAGAGAGGGGTGAGTCCTCAGACCCCACTGGCCCTGCAGCAGGGCCCCCCCCTGCCAAAGGACAAAGGGGCAGTACTTAGAAGACCCTGGGTGTATCTAGAGGCAAAGCACCTGCCAAACGCCAGTCACGGAGCCAGCCTTGATGGCAACACTCTTCACCACTGCATTGACATTTTGGACTGTCCTTCCCCACACTGCCTTGTGAATGGCATCTGTCTGTTGGACTGGGTCACCACATCAATGTGGTGACTACTCGATTATCTCATTTAGCATAGCTGTCAACTCACTGGTCCACCACCACCTCAATGAAAATGTACACTCCCTCACATGTCACCATTGCAAATAAAAATTCCTTACACACATGTTGTTGTGTCTGCTCCGTCTTTATTGCAGGATGTACAGTCTTCAACATGATCACAATGTACCAGGAGTATGGGCTGTATGTAGGCAAGGAGAAGTTGAAGGCACCTAGGGAAACACAACAGAACAACATTCACTGGTCTGGGTGTGGCATCACAGACATCACACAACACCTACCATCAAGATAACCCAACATGCACACATCACAATGGGCAACAAGTGTCAACATACACGTCCTGTAGATGTTCCCAAATGACGTGTCCCAGAAACATTGCCAACCACTGCTGAGTCTACAATTGGCTGCTGTTACAATTCTCACATACCCCTTCACGACAACAGCAATATCAGCAGACAATGGGTATGTTATACATTGTCACCCACCTTCAAGTGAAGTAGCGGGTGATGTGCTGTTCACGCAGGTCAACACCTTCCTCCTCTCCACTGTCCTCATCACTGGACATGGGTTGGTTTGCAGGCTGGGGCCTTGGGTCCTCACCATCATCCAGGAGCATGGGAATCTCCTTGCGAATGTCTAGGTTGTGGAGCATGCAGCATGCCACTACAATCTGACACACCTTACCGGGCGAGTATGCCAGTGCACCTCCGGTCTTGTCCTGGCAGCGGAAACGTGACTTGAGAAGACCAAAAGTACGCTCCACCACACGACGTGTCCTCCCATGGGCCTCATTGTAGCGGACTTCAGCCGGGGTCCTGGGATTCCGCAGTGGGCTTAGCAACCAGGGACGGTTGGGATATGCAGAGTCACCTAGGTATGACAAACACAAATAGACATTGCAATATCGCTGAGGCACAGGGCAGCAGGTCACACACACAGCACGCCATATGACTAGGCATACTCACCCACAATCCATGCATGCTCGGGAAGCAGATTGGCCATCAGCTGGGGCACAATGCTGTTTTGCAGGATGTAGGAGTCATGGGCCGAGTCTGGGAATTTGGCACTCACATGGGAGATGATCATATCTGCCAGGCACACCACTTGCACATTTATGGAGTGGTAATGTTCGTGATTCCTGTAAATGTGCTCAGTTGCCTGTGGTGGCATGAGCCCGACAGGGGTGCAATCAATGGCACCAACAACATTGGGGATGTGTCCAAGGGGATAGAAGCCTCCCTTCACAGCTGGCAATTCAGCACCCCTGGGGAAATGGATGTATCTCTCCTTGTATATCATCATGGCGGACAGTACATCACGCAGCACCATGCTGAACATCGGTTGTGACATCCTACCAGCGCTGGCCACCGTCTCTTCGAACGATCCAGTGGCTAAAAAATGCAGGGCCGCTATCATCTTATAAGTAGGGGTGAAAGCTATTGGATATGTCCGGCGAAGCTGCAGGTGGTGCTCTAACAGATCACAAAGGGTTTTTATGGTGGCTCTATCCAGACGGCATTTCCGGATGATCGCCACATCCTCCATGTCCTCCAGCACCGTCAAGTGACGAATCAGCTTTGGCCTCCTCCTATTTGAGATGTAAGTGGACACATGTCAATGCAATACATCATGAGATGGGCACAGCATCTCACGCTCTGGATGACACAACGACAACAATGACTGCCATCAATATTGAGTTACAGACCAGCTTACATGTAGGGACACCTTCAGCTACACAAAGGGCACACCTGTCAACTTACACAAAACAAGTACCTCAAACACCACCTTGGTCAATGTGAATGCACATAGGGATATGGCCTCATTTCACATGGGCACGCTAGGGAGTATAGCATCCAGCATATGTGTAACAAATCAAGCCCACTGTCTCCTACCTAGCTGCTGTACCTGTCACACCTTCATGCGTCATTTCAACCTGGCACACATCCACAACACAATGACGAGAGTCGGCGCAGAAATGACGATTGTGTGCATGAGCAGACATAAGAGGCCATACAAAATAAACCAACATTCATTGAGACGAGCATTGCTGTGATTGTCACTGCACCTCAACACATTGACATGTGTACACATTGTAGAGTCCAGAACAACACTGTCCTGCCTACATGACCTTCAAATTAATAAGTGACATGTGAGGGAGTACAGGCCAATCTACAAAATCACACACACAAACATGGCATGTGTAGTCACCAGTGGAGTATATGAAACATTGGCATTGTGTGCACAATGATGTGCCATTGACCATGTGGGTACTGTGCACTGTTGATGTTTACCAGATGGCCATTGCCATTGTATGGCACCCATATCGCGGTAGCAACCGCCTGGCTCCAGCGGTGTGTCACCAGCACCCCAATTCACACAAGTGCGGTAGTGATTGGCATGGAGACATGGGGAAATGGCGGTGGGCATGCTCCGCCGCCTGAATCGTGGTGCCTTGTGTCAATGTATGGCACCCACATCGTGGTAGCTACCTCCTGGCCCCAGCGGTGTGTCACCAGCACCTCCATTCACACAAGTGCGGTAGTGATTGGCATGGAGACATGGGGAAATGGCGGTGGTCATGCTTCGACGCCAAAATCGCGGTAGCGCACACCGGGCCCCAGCGGTATGTCACCGCCATGAAGCATGCCCATACAGCCAATGGGAACCTTGATTGCGGTGGCATGACGCAATTTTGAAGATCGCTCTAGGCGTGCTCCGCCACCGCGGAGCCGGTCATTGGATGCATTTGAAAGATGCACCATCGCGGTAGTGCACACTTGGCCCCTGCGGTGTATCACCGTCATGGAGCATGCCCTTACAGCCAATGGGAACCTTGATCGCGGTAGCATGATGCAATTTTGAAAATCCCGGTAGGCGTGCTTCGCCACCGCGGAGGCGGTCATTGGATGTCTTTGAAAGAGGCAGACCTGGACCACCAATTGCTTCAGCTTGGCACCTTTGAAATGACCCCAGGGGCTATATTTGTGTGGGAGTGAGCCTCACATTTCCACTGCTCCCTGAGCCTGCTGCCTGAGACCCCTCACCTGCTGCTGCCTCCAGGGACTGCTGCCTGAGACCCCTCTCCTGCTGCTGCCTCCAGGGACTGCTGTCTGAGACCCCTCACCTGCTGCTGCCTCCAGAGATTGCTGCCAGAGACCCCTCTCCTGCTGCTGCCTCCAGGGACTGCTGCCTGAGACCTCTCACCTGCTGCTTCCTCCAGGGACTGCTGTCAGAGACCCCTCACCTGCTGCTGCCTCCAGGGTCTGCTGCCAGAGACCCCTCACCATCCAATTCTACAGCTGCTGTCTCATGTCCACAGTGATGGCAAGGACAGAGAGATCTGTGCCAGTCCCTTCACGAGCGAGGAGCGGGAGGTCCTGGTGGACGAGGTGCTCACACAGTACCCAGGGCTATATGGTGCCCCAAATGTCGTGGTAAGTCCTCAACAGTGGGGGGGGAGGGCATGGGGGCACACATGTGATTGGACTGAGGCAGTATGTGCCTGGGATTGTGGGGTTGTGCCATGCACTGCCTAACATGCTGTCTCCAGGGGGAAGGTGTGTGTACCCAATGCCACAGGTTTCCCTGCCTGCACATGTCTGTATGAGTGACCTGTGTCGTGTTGTCAGCCATACAGTGACGCAGAAGGTTGTTCATGCAGGAGTCAGGACAGTGATTGCTTGGCTGAATGGCTGTGTGTGCCCCAGTAGTCCATCTCAGTGTGAGCCCACATGGCCAGCACAGTCCTCACCCACAGAGACAAGGACACATCACTGCACTTACAGAGTATTACATCAGTCTTTTCTCATTGCACTCCAGCTATGGGCCATCTCAGCACTGTAGGTTGCACACGACCGGCCTTGTGATGAGGATTTTGGATTTGTGAGATCATGTCCCTCAATGTTACAATCATGACACAGTTATCTATTCACAAGGCAGGTACACTGGGGGCTGCGCAGTCTTGGACACAGTGAGTCCACCCCCAGACACAGGTCAATATGTGATGTATGTGTTGCTCAAACCAACAATGGACTGGAGATGTGGGCAGGCTACATAGGTGTTTCGGTGCCGGCATCCTGCATGTGTGTGAGATGTACAGGGACAGTGTTCCCCCTCACACCTGCATGCAGTTTCATCAGCTTTTCCCATGCAGATGTACCATGTGAGATGTACTCTAATCTCTGATTGACATATCGTTGGATTTGTGATGAGTTTATATCTTGCTGCTATACTGATAGATGTCGGTACATAACACTGTGTCACTGATCATTTCCCTCTCTTGTCTCCCATGCCTTCAGCTCAAGGTACACCAGCGTAAGGCCGTGTGGAGGACCATTGCAGCCAAGGTGAGAGCTCTGGGGGTCTCAAACCGACGGCGCACACACTGCCACAAGAGGTGGGACGACATCAGCCGGCTGGCAAAGAACCTGGCGGAGATGAGATTGGGGCTGCTTCCTCGCACTGGGCGTTTGGCACGACGCAGCATGACACCACTAATGGGGCGCAACTTGGTGGTGACACAGCCTGAGCTGGATGCACATTTGAAGGAGCATCAGCAGCAAGCCAGGGGTGAGCATTTGGGGAGGGTGACTTTGGCTGGGAGTGGCTGCATGTGTGCAGAGCCTGTGCCAGCTCTGGCCTATGTGATGTTGGTTGTGTGATGCAGTGGCATGTAAGTGGCTGCTGGGCTGGGTGTCAGTGTCATGCATTTGCCAATCCTGTACTTACGGAGATGATTTGAATGCTGTGCATTCCCATTGCATTCTGAGTTGTGCTCTTCAGGTTTCTTCTGCATTGGGGTAGTCTTGGGAATCCCATGGGAGGGAACAGCAGTGTTACCGATCTGAGTGTGCCTTCATAAATGCGTCCATTGCATGCACCCCGATTGGCGAGGGGTAGACATCTGACAACAATGTGCACCAGTCCTTGGGCCCCAAAGTACAACATGGTGGGTGGCATGGGCTAATAGCCATTGTGGACTGTCATGTGGCAACAAGTAGTGTGCCCCCATCATGTCCCTAGGTGTGCTCAGAGCTAGTTGCATGTCTGGTTGAACAGAGCCACAAGCAGGGTGTTGTGCTGTGTGGTCATCACATGGCTCACTCATGCCTGAATTTCCAGTTTCCATGCACTGTTTGAGTCAATATAGTGAGTTGGCAAAATGTGATTGCACAGGGTGGTGTGCAACATGTAGATCTGGTCAACTTTTGTTAGGCATTGCTTGCATATGTTTGTTCTGTTGCTGCCACTGACCCGACCCTACATCTCTCTCTCTCATGCAGCATCTCCTGTGCTCACGGAGGGACAGGAGATGGACACCAGTGGGGGTGAAACTAGCACGACAGTTGCATAGGAACCCAGTGACACAGAAATCACCACCGCCTCAGAGGGGGGCAGGAGTCTGCTGGAGGAATCCCAGCCTGAGACGCAAAGTATCACATCATCTGATGCCAGCAGGGATGCATCCATGCTGGCGGGCACAGGGAATGGGGACTCTGCATCATCTTCCACCACACTGCAGCCAGTGCCCACCCTCACAGCCACTTCCTCTGATGCTGCCCGTGTCCGCCCCAGTAAGAGGGCAAGAGTGTCCCTCACCCCTGGCACCGCTGCCCCTGTCCCCCCTGCTGCCATCAGTGCTGAGTCTGTGGACCTTTTGCGCCAGCTCTGTGTAGGCCAGACAGCTCTCCTCAATGCCTTCATTGACCACGACAAAAAATTGGCACAGGTGGTTGCTTTCATGGAGGGCTTACATTCTGACGTGGGTGGGCTGCACCGGACTGCCCAGGCTTTGTTCTCCACAGTGACGTCGGCCCTTCAACAGGCACATACTCACAGTCCAGCTCCGGTCCCTTTGTCCACCCCATGGTAGTAGCCACGTCTGATGATAGTGACCACGGTCCACATGCATAAAAGTCACGATACGGCACACGAAGCACACAGCAGCAGCAACCCAAGCGGTCCCGGGCGCAGACACCATCCCCACAGAAGACAAAAGCCACCCCAGAGAGAAAAGCCCATCAGGCGACACCAGGGGACAAAAAGCAATGCAACAGACCTCAGGCCCCCATGCATCAGAGGCATCCCCATCCAAGGACTCTTCTGTCCCTAAAGCATCTCACAAAGAGAAGCATACAGTTTTTGTGCCCACCGAGGAGGTGGTACATGCCAAGGGTGCAGCTAGGAAGGGCTCCAAGGCAGATTCACCCACCACCTCGACTCCCATTCCAAGCCCAGTGAAGCAGGGGAAGGAGGGCACTGTAGAGGTGACACCTAGTAAACAGGGGAAGGGGGGCCAGAGGCAAAGCCAGGCAAAGCGTTCCGCTGGATCCAGCACATCACCAGAAGGGGTGCCAGCATCTGCACCTGATTCAGCTTTGGTGGTGAGTGTTCCTGTTGTGCCCACACCACTTCCCATTGATCCAAAGTCAGGCAGGCCATTTAGGATCCCCAAGAAGTAGAAAGGCATCCCTCCACAATCTCCCAGCCACACTGTGTCTCTCGTCTGCATGACTCTGCCTCCACATGCCACTACACCACCTGGTCCAAGAAGCTCTCCAGCTTGCCAAACCTCAGTTGGTCCGCTCTCTCCCCAGTCAAGTGCCCCAACAGTCCCCGAGACACAGCCAGATCCCAGTCCGCCTAACAGTCAAGTCTGAGTGGTAGTCATCCTCACACACCTGTCTCTCACACACGTGGGCCTGTACTGCACATTGTTACCCCTTGACTGTGTTGCTGACCATGGAAAGGTACAGTCGCACACATTCCCTGTTCAGCTTCTCATGGACATGCTCTGCACCCTGCACTGGCCACTGGCCTTGTTCACTGCTGTTTTGCCCTTACCTGTGCAGCTTCTCATGGACATGCTCTGCACCCTGGACTGGCCACTGGCCTTGTTGTACACTGCTATTTTGCCCTTGCCTGTGCAGCTTCTCATGGACATGCTCTGCACCCTGGACAGGCCACTGGCCTTGTCGTTCACTGCTGTTTTGCCCTTGCCTGTGCAGCTTCCCATGGACATACTCTGCACCCTGGACTGGCCACCAGCCTTGTTGTTTTGCCCTTGCCTGTGCAGCTTCTCATGGACATGCTCTGCACTTAGCCCTGGCCACTGGCCTTGTTGTTCACTGCTGTTTTGCCCTTGGCTGTGCAGCTTCTCATGGACATGCTCTGCACCCTGGACTGGCCACTGGCCTTGTTGTTCATTTCTGTTTTGCCCTTGCCTTTGCAGCTTCTCATGGACATGCTCTGCACCCTGGACTGGCCACTGGCCTTGTCGTTCACTGCTGTTTTGCCCTTGCCTGTGCAGCTTCCCATTTACATACTCTGCACCCTGGACTGGCCACTGGCCTTGCTGTTTTGCCCTTGCCTGTGCAGCTTCTCATGGACGTGCTCTGCACCCTGGACTGGCCACTGGCCTTGCTTTTTTGACCTTGCCTGTGCAGCTTCTCATGGACATGCTCTGCACCTAGCCCTGGCCACTGGCCTTGTTGTTCACTGCTGTTTTCCCCTTGCCTGTGCAGCTTCTCATGGACATGCTCTGCACCCTGAACTGGCCACTGGCCTTGTTGTTCACTGCTGTTTTGTCCTTGCCTGTGCAGCTTCTCATTGACATGCTCTGCACTTAGCCCTGGCCACTGGCCTTGTCATTCACTGCTATTTTGCCCTTGCCTGTGCACCTTCCCATGGACATACTCTGCACCCTGGACTGGCCACTGGCCTTGCTGTTTTGCCCTTGCCTTCTCATGGACAGACATGCTGTGCACTTAGCCCTGGCCACTGGTCTTGTCCTTTACTGCTATTTTGCCCTTGCCTGTGCAGCTTCTCATGGACATGCTCTGCACTTAGCCTTGGCCACTGGCCTTGTCGTTCACTGCTGTTTTGCCCTTGCCTGTGCAGCTTCTCATGGACATGCTCTGCACTTAGCCGTGGCCACTGGACTTGTCATTCATTGCTGTTTTGCCCTTGCCTGTGCAACTTCTCATGGACATGCTCTGCACTTAGCCCTGGCCACTGGCCTTGTCGTTCACTGCTGTTTTGCCCTTGCCTGTGCAGCTTCTCATGGACATGCTCTGCACTTAGCCGTGGCCACTGGCCTTGTCGTTCACTGCTGTTTCCCCCTTGCCTGTGCAGCTTCTCATGGACATACTCTGCACCTAGCCCTGGCCACTGGCCTTGTTGTTCACTGCTGTTTTGCCCTTGCCTGTGCAGCTTCTCATGTGCATTCTCTTTATTTTGTGCCTTACTCTTCTCTTCTCATGGTGGCTATCTGTGCAATATGTGAATAAAGACAGTTGCTCTTGTTCTCTATTTTGTCAGTGTCCTTACTGAATAAAGTTATTTTGCTGTGTGTATATGGTTTACTGTGCCACATGGTCTATGTGCCACTTCAAGATAGTCAATGTTTGGGCTCACTTACTCTATTTTTTACAGGGGTGACAGGTGTCAATTTTCAATGGGAAGCAGTTGTCATTTTCTTATTTTGTTCATGTTGGCTATATTGAACACATGTCAGGTTGGGGGGCACTGCCAGCAGAGAGTGGGTTTCTGCACACAGAATGGCAGGCAGGCTGTCCAGGGTCATCATGTATGGGTATTCTTCCTTTATGTGTGCCCAGTAATGTATGTGTGTGGTCATCTTGTGATGGCCAGTCATCCTAGTCCCATGGCTTACTTTCCATGTGTGCTCTTGGATTGTCAGGAAGTGTGCAGTGTGAAGGGGGTGAGTTTATGGGGAGTGTTGATGTGTGCATGCCCCTGCATTGTCAACTACACACGTGTCACCCAGGAGTTGTATGCCTGTTGTTTTGATTTTTCAGCCCTGTGGATGTGGTTGTATGCACATGTGTGAGTTGTGTGTTGTGCATTGTGCAGTGTGTTGGTGTGTCCTTGCAGTTCTGTCTGACTCCTACTTGTTGTTTCTGTCACTTGTGAGTTTGCAGTGTGTGTGACTGGCAAGTCAGTGTTGTGTTTTGTTGCACATCCATGTGTCTTGTTACTGTTTGTGGAGACTGTGCAAACCTGCTGTTCAACACTGCCATTGTGGTTGTGTTTTCTCATGCATTGCTGTCACATGCTGCCTTCTTGCCCCCAGTATGGCATGTTCTGTGTGTTGCCATACCATCCCCTATCTGTGCTTCAGATGCCTACCCATTGTGGGTCTGCACTCCCTCTCTTTGTGTATGGTACACTCCTGCCATGTCCTCTACTGACATGCAGTACACTTCACTTTGGTGTCAGCTGTCCCCTTGGTTTACATGTGTGTGCGCCTCCCCATCACTTCATTTGTGACACTGTGCTTTGTGGTGCAGTCCTTTGGCCAGGATCAATGTGTCACTCAGGGCATTTCCCCAATGGGTTGTATGCAGCCGCGGTCGGTAGTAGGAGTAACTGCAGGGCGGTGACGTGGGGAGGGGGAGGGGCAGGGTGGGGGGTAGTAAACTATGGATAACGGAGGTTTACAGGTAAGTTAACATATAAATTAATAAAACGAATTTCGTTGCGTGCACTGCATCGCATTTGGGGATGCAGTGCACGCAACGAAATTCGTTTTATTAATGTATATGTTAACTTACCTGTAAACCTCCGTAATCCATAGTTTACTACCCCCCCTCCCCACGTCACCACCCTGCAGTTACTCCTACTACCGACCGCGGCTGGTTGTATGTGATGTTCTTGTGCTGGTTGTCAGTCATGGTTGCTCCTATGCAGTTCAACTGTGTGTGCTCTGGTCAAGTTGTTTCCACCTTTGTGTCCCAGACTTGTGCATCTGTTCGTTTTGTGTTGGATGTATGTGTGTTGGCTGTGTTATTGCTTCACTTCCTGGGTGCGCTGTTGTCTTTGTGCTGTGCTGATTGGTGTTGTGTGGGTTGGTGTTCTGTCACTGATCTCTGTGTGTGGCTGGTATTTCAGGAAATAGATATCGAGGGGAGCCCCTTCCGCGATGTAGGCGGAGAAACAGGCAAATCTCGGGCAGAACGGAGTTAGCCTCCCGCCCGCCTCCCGCCTCCCGCCTCCCGCCTCCCGCCTGCAGTATTTAAAACTTTACAAAACATTATAATAACAATTTAAATCACCTTACCTTATCGGCGGCGTCCCCGGGCTTCCCTCCGTCTCCAACGCGACTTTTTCTGGAAAACTGCGCATGCGCCGGCGCCCGCACATGCGCAGTTTCTTAGAAGATGACGCGATGAAGATGGAGGGAAGCCCGGGGATGCCGCAGATAAGGTAAGGTGATTTAACTTGTTATTTATAATGTTTTGTGAAATTTTAATACTGCAGGCGGGAGGCGGTTGGGAGGCGGGCGGTGCGTAGCGGAGCCATGCGGAGAGTGTGGAGATTGGTTCCATCTCCGTGCCTCTCCGCGTAGACCCCCTACGTGACTTACGCCCACCCCTAGTAAATACAGGAATCCTCAAATAATAAACTGTAAACAATATGGTAAATATGGAACATAAAGCAAAACAAAAATCAGAATACAGCAGACCACGAGCTGGGTATGAGATAGGAGTTTCTAAGGGCAAATGCAGCCCGGGGATAAAAGTGACACCCAAGCAGGCAGGTTTGTGAAAATCTCAAAGCCTCTACAGAGGGTATGAACAAAGAAGTGCTCTAATTTTGACCCTTCTGACCCACCAGACAATCTAGGAGATTGAGTCAACATAAACTGCTGTCATCTTCCAGCCTTTTACCACATTTGTATATTGTCTGAAAAAGAGAATGAGACATACATGTGTCAAATGAGTACTCGTCTAATAATCCGCCTCTGAATCTTTAACGTTTGGTTATTAAATCCAGGAAGCTTTGACTATATCGGGCAACTGCACACTGGCTGGCGGCATCTGTCTGTGGGCTTTAGGCCCCATTTTCCAAGTATCCTTTAGTTGATATTGTCATGGTGGGATGTGGCTCATCGCTGTATCAATCATTGGGGATATTATTAATGTCAAGATTGTGCGACTTGTACACATTTAAATTGGCTTTAGACATGTTTAAAAGTGGATTGAGTCTCTTCCCCTAGTCTGCCTTAGTTCCTAGGACTGTTTGGACCTGGTGATTAAATGATATTTTATAGTCAGTTTATTAGCTGAGTCTACATAATTTGTGTTGTTGTGTTCTTTACTCTAAGCTGTCATGGTAATGTTGATACGTTGTCATTATTTTTAACTCATGTTTCTTCCTGCCAGGTTATTGTTTCCCTGCTTCGAGCCTATTTGCTCATGTTTAAGCATTCTTAACAATTTTAAAACTGCAGATGTTTATACGTCCTGAGTAAAGCATTCTAAAAATTCCACGTTTTTGTTTGGTACAGTGTTATGTTTACTCACATTCAGTGTAATTGTGTTGACCCTGAAAATGTAATGTGCGTCATTGTAGAATGTTCTAGGTAATGCAGAATTTGAATACTGTCAGTTGAAGATTGCTTGCCATCTGATGCAGATGTTTTGGCTGTTTCTTCTGTTGTACTTAACTTTAATCAAAGAAGCTTGACAAGCACCTCAATGTGGACCATATCTAACAATTTTTGGCGATGAGTTGATGGCAATCCTTTGATGCAACATCGATAGCGCAAAATATCAGGGCACAGGACCGCACATACGCAGCTGTTACTTTCAAGGAGAAAGTACATCGGACTATCACCGTCTACTATGTGGGAGTAATGCTCTTAGCAGTGCTGCTGTTGAGGGCCAACACATGCTTGCAGTGCAATTTGGGAATTTTAAGTAACTTACTCGCTTTTGTCTCCAGCGCACCGCACAGTGAACCGTTGGTAGTGCTTAACACAGATGTCGTAGGCCTAGCCACCCGCGAACAAAACACCGTGTGAAGTGGAATACTTGGAGCATCGGAGGCACGAGAGCTCTCGCAGGAATTACTGCATCATCGGAGAAATGCAGGATAGCGATGCATTGCGTCTAAGGAGCGTGTCGTAGGTAAGCGCCCTGGAGGCCATCTTGAGTTAGGAGGCAGCACTATCGAGTGAACGCATTACATCCCAATGCTGAAGCACACGAATGTATGACTTTACAACGCATACATTTACAATGCATGCCTTCACAACGCAGTTTTTGCATCGCAGCATCCTTTACAACGCATTCTTTTACCTCGCATTTTTAGAAACTACCTTTACATCGCATTCCATTACATCGCATTATACCATTACAACACAAACAATTACAATGCATACCATTACATCGCATTTAAGGTAAGTGTTGGATAGTATCATGGTAATATTTACTATTCTAACTCCAGTGAGTGCAACAGTAGGGTAAGTGTTGGATAGTGTAGGGGTAAAAATGACTATTATAACTCCAGTGAGTGCAACAGTAGGGTAAGTGTTGGATAGTGTAGGAGTAAAATTTACTATTCTAACTCCAGTGAGTGCAACAGTAGGGTAAGTGTTGGACAGTGTAAGGGTACTATGCGTTGTAATGGTATGCGTTGTAATGACTTGCGATGTAATGCCTGCATTGTAGTGACATGTTGTAATGACATGCGTTGTAGTGACATGCAATCTAAAGGCTGCGTTGTAATGACATGCGATGTAAAGGATGTTACGATGTAATGACTGCCATGTAAAGGTAGT
Organism: Triturus cristatus; assembly: GCF_964204655.1. Classification (NCBI taxonomy): domain Eukaryota; kingdom Metazoa; phylum Chordata; class Amphibia; order Caudata; family Salamandridae; genus Triturus; species Triturus cristatus. The sequence goes on from NC_140580.1 coordinate 156,603,662, forward strand.
GCAATGCAGTGACTGCGTTGTAAAGGTTGTTTCCCGAAGCACACTCATCACAGGGAATTTGTTTTTTTAAGCAGAAAGTGTGTACGATTTACTCAACTGGTGTAGCGCACTAAAAGGATACGACAATTGCGGGATTTTCTGGTATTATTTGTTATTATCGGTGGATCGGATGTTTCATTGACACTACTGGGCAATTTCTTTCTCATTAGTACTTTGGAATTTGGATTCTGTGTGTTGATAATGCTTACATCACAAACCTTTTCTTTAACACTTCTGCAACCTTTCTTGGCAACTGTGGGCGATCCTCCCATCAAGGGGCATGAATAGAAGGAGTACTTTTTGAATTATGTTGACACCATTGAGCATGATAATTTGTTTCCACTCAGGAAAATTCTTTTGCATCCTTTATGTCAACAGGGTCTTAAAGTATGCCTTTCTAGGGTGAAAAAGGTTCGCTCTGCATGTGACTCTCATGTTTTTCAGAATGCAATAGTACTCTTAAGCAAGTACTATTCCACATCTCTCTGTATTGCAATTGAGCAGCACATTTTTTTTAGGAGAAAACAATGTAAGACTGAAACGATTCAAGCGTATATGTCTGAGCTTAAAATACTCCCTTTCACATGCAGATTTGGAGCGCTACACAATGAATCGATTAGAGATCAAATAATTATACATGGGAATAATGAACATGTACAGGGAAGGTTGTGGGTGTATGGTGATTCTCAGTTGGGGATGTGGTGGCAGTAGTTAAAGAAGCGGAAATATCTTATAGGTGCGCTAAAGCTGTTATAGTTGACTCCAAAGACACTCAGAAAGATTTAGTCAACATGGTGAAACACAAGGTAAAGAAAGACTCACAGTTACAGGGAGAACACAGAAACGGTAATTTCAAAACATCACAGAAAATGTGTTATAGGTGTGGCAGTGAGGATTGCCTGCGAGAAATCAAAAATGTGGGGAATGCGGTATCAAGCGACACTTGGCAAAGGTGTGTAGGAAAGGTAAAAGCAGCAAGAATGTTGCTGTAGTACATGATGAGTCAGACACAGACTCAGAATCAGAATTCACAGCAGGAGAAGGTATTTCTAAAGAGTATGATTATGTCTTGGGTGTTAAAAGAGTCAATGCCACCAGTGGTGTTGCTGTGAATCACCTTAGTAGACAGCTCAGAAATAAACCGGTTTCCAGTATAAGTTTGGTGGGAGTTGAAATATTCATGGTTGCAGACTCAGGGTCCCCTTATACCATAATTGATACAAACGTATAAGAACAAAAGTGCTTGGGGGTGCTAGGGACATTCTTGAATCTGTCTGATGAAGCCCAAAAAAGATTTACTGGGGAACCTATACCCATGATAGGTTACAGGAAGGTAACCTTTGAATTTGAAAGGGAAAAAAGCAATATGAAAACGTTATGTTGCGGAGGAGGGTCCATTTGTGCTGGAGCGGATAGATCAGAGAGAATTGGACATTATTCTAGACCCTAATGGTGTGGAACATATTTTAGTCATGGGTGAAAGTGAGCGTCATGGAATTAAGTTCAGAAATGAATTTCCTGAAGTGTTTGCAGGAACAATTGGTAATCTAGTTGGTTATTCCCATAAGATCATTTTAAAAAACAATGCATTTACCAAAGTGTAAAAATCTAGAGAGATTCCTTGGGTCCTGAGAGAGGAAGTCAATAAAGAACTTGATGTTTTGCTCAAAGGGGGACTTATCGAAAAAGTGGAGGCATCTGAGTGGATCACACCATTGGCTGCTGTCCGTAAGACCAATGGCGAGATCTGCTCATGTGTTGGTCTGAGGTAACTGATTTGGAACATTGTTGTGGAAACATGTCCACTACCCAAAATTAACGAGATGTTAGTGCTGACGATGGGTATGCAATGGTTCACATCTATAGACTTATCGTCAGCGTATCACCAGGTAAAACTGCATTAGGGCAGTATTAGCTTAACTACATTTACAACACCACAAGGTTGTTACTGGTACTTATACATGCGGTTCGGCCTATCTTCAGCTGCAGCTGTTTTCTAAAAGCTAACGCACAAGCTGTTTAAAACATGCTGGGCATTATTTTTTTCCAAGATGACATATTGGTCATGGGAGAGTCCAAAGAACAACATGACGTCAGAGTGAATGGTGTGCTAGCAAAATTGCATGTGAGTGGTTTGACAGCAGAATACTCTAAGTGCAGGTTTGGAATCCAATCCATGAATTATGTGGGACATGGAATTTCTGCAGAGGCTATAAAAACCAAGAAAGTATTGTTGAATGGTGTAAAAATGCCATAACCCCTAGTGACAAAGTTGAATTAAGATTGTTCCTAGGGTTGGTGGATTTTATGTTGAAATTTGTAAGGAATTTCTCAGACAAGATGTAGAATTTAGGACAATTGTTAAAGAATGAATGCAAATTTGTGAGTACAGAAATCTTACAAAGTGATTTTGAGAACATAAAGGATGACAATTGCAAGGCAAAACATTTGTTTGGTTTTGATCCTAAATGTACTTACATTATAACTACAGATGAAAGTAACACAGGGATTGGAGCTGTGACAAGTCAGAAAAATGGGGATGATAAAGATTGTAACATAGCATTCGTGTTAAGGGAATTGTCTCAGCAGAAGAATGTTATTCCATTATTGAAAAGGAAACCCTTGCTGCAGTCTGGGGGTTGGAACACTTCAGAATCTTTGTATGGGGTTTCCAAGTTGAAGTAAGATGTGATCACAAACCACTATTAAAAGTGTTGTCTCCAGATGGTTTGCTTAAAGCTATTCCCAGAATAGAGAGGATGTCTGCACGATTACTGGATTGTAGGTAAACACTGGTGTATCTTCCAGGTGTTCATAACTAAGTTACGGATTGCTTGAGTATGCTCCAATTAACTTTGGAAGAAAATCCGGGTGATTGAGAAGAAATAAATGTGGCTTGGGCTGATGGGGAAATTAGAGATAATGCCATTAGTGCCAAGGAGTGAAAGGATGATAGTATGCATGATAATATCCTGGGTAACATTAAATCTTTTGTTACGAATGGCTGGCCAGAAAGAAAAAACTGGATCCTGACTTGAGGAATTTTTGGGAGGTATGCAGTGAGTTATCTGTGGTCAAGTAGATTGCACCACCCCTACTGTTACAGCTTATAGTCCCTTTACCATCATGAGAGGGAGAGTGCCTTTCACAAAGAATTATCAACTGTGGTTGGTTAACTCGAGACTGAGGCAGTGGTGACCTAATGAGGTGAAAAGGAATATTTTGAAAGCTCAATGGAAGTACAAAGAGTAGAAGGATAGAAAGAGTGGAGCAAAATACTTTCGTTTGCGAAAGAGAGTTGTGGTGTGTGTTAAGCTGCCATCTAATGTTAAGAAGGGAGGGAGCGAGTATTCAAGTCCATTGGAGATTTTCACTAATTCTGCAAGGTTAAATGATGGTTGTGTGTGGCTTATGTAGTGCAAGGGGACGTGGGTGCCGCCCACCCTGGTTGCCTCAAAGGAATGCCCCCGATACTATGACTCGTTTAGGAGAAGCTGCCCACTGCCACCCAGGGCAGCTGCTCTGCACGTAGGGGGAATGTCGGTATGGCCCTTCGCCGGGCCTCTTATCGGTCCTGCCGCCTCAGATCTGTGAAGCCTCTCCTTCTCTGGATTCCTTTCACATGGACCCCATGCACGTGCTTCCCTGCAAGCCCTACTCACCAGGGCTTCTTGTTTCAGCGCAGCACGTCCGGCAATGGGGGAAAAGGCACAAAGCTGGACCATGGGAGCCCACGAGGCTCCGTACTTCTCAAAGCCAGCACGGGGAACCAGAAACCTCCTGCCCGGTCTCTACGTGTGACTCCTCGACCATACCCACCACCAGGCAACCGCTGCCTGACTTCCAGTCCCAGAAACAGATTTCTTCCTGGAGGGACTGATGTCCCGCCCCCCGTCAGGCTCGTCTTGCCTGACTTCCACCTACTACCGCCTGCTTCCTCCGGTCAAGCTGGAACGGGAGGATATGCCATCAACCCGCTTCGGGGGTCCGGACACCGCACTCTTCCTGTACTTTAACCCCGCCTTGGTCCTCTGAACAGCAAAGCGGCCCGCCACCTGCTCTTGTCCTCAGAATGCAGGCGATGCGGGTGCATCTCGGTACTGGCATACGGGGGGGCAATAAAGGTAAAGCGAACACGAGCCGCTGGACAGCAGGAGCTTCCCCTTCTTGGGTACAGGAAACAAAAGGGCTCACCACTCACTGTCGGCCCAAATCCTCATCTGAAGCTTGGGCAGTGTTCTGGGGCTGACCTGCAGGCACCAGTAGGAAGCAGGTAGCACTTCCCTCAGCTGCCAAGCAGGGCAGCAGGGCAGCAGGTCTGGCCCCAGTGGCGGGTCCTCCTGGCGGCGTCAGTCCAATCCAGTAAGCCCCAAGCAGCACACTTTACATGGGGTCACAGCCCCAATATTTATGCAGGTTTCTGTCTTTGTCCTGCCCTGGTACAGGGCTTGCGGAACCAAACTGGTTCTGGGGGGTACTGAAGCACTTGGCGTATAGTGCTCCCACCCTTCTTTGTTACTTTGGGCTCTGTCATCAGACACACCACAGAGGACTACTCCTACCACTACTCCAAATGCAGATCAGCCCATTCAGCCTAGAGCTGACTCACCCTGCCCCTCTAGAGCCACACACCTCAATAGCCCCTGTCACTCCAGAGCCAGACATGCAATACACATCAGGCAGGCAAAAACACATAGCACACAGAAATGCCAACTTCTAAAAGTGACATTTCTAAAATAGTGATAATAAATCTACACACCACATTATGCAGCATTTATTATCACAATTCCAAACATACCAAACTTGACCACACTGCTCCTCTCATATCAGGAATTACCACTGAAACACTTATCAGGGAATCCCCAATGTATTCACAGGGCAGCCTCACAGCAGTGAGAAACCAAAATGGCTGTTTGTCACTACCAGGACATGTCACACAGTTAAGGCACATGTCCTACCTTTTGCCTACAATGCACCCTTCCCATAGGGCTAGCTAAAGCCTCCCTTAGGGGTGACTGATATGTAGTCAAAGGGGAGTCACAGATGTGGCACCCATTTTAAGTGCCACGTCACAGCGGCAGTAAACTGCGCGCGCAGGCCCTGCAATGGCACCTGAGACAGGTTTGAAAGGCCCAACAGTAGCATTTAATTTACTGGCACTGGGTATCTGGGATACAGCTTTACAAGGGACTGACAGGTAAATTAAATTAGCCAAACATGTGTACACCAATCTTACCACGTTTTACCCCATAGAGAGCACATGCATTTTACACTGGACAGCAGTGATAAAGTGCCCAGAGTCCTAAAACCACCAACACCAGGTCAGAAAAAAATACCAGGAGGAAGGCAAAAAGTTCAGGGATGACTCTGCAAAAAGGCCAGATTCCAACAGTGTCTGGCTGTGATGTCAGAAAAAGCAATGTGCTGACATCAACACAAAGCTTTTACATGTCCCAATTGCTGCAGCTATTGTGAGCAGACAGATAGTGCTTTTTTCATCAGAGTTCCATATATACTTTCATCACACAGTCCCTCACTTTCCTTTCAATCTCTTTGTTGCAACTTGGCCACCAATACCAATTTTTAACTCTATTCTTAGTTTTACCATGCCCAGATGTCCTTCATGGCAAATTTCAAAAATTTAACTTCTCAAGAATTCAGGGGGAATCACTTTACCTTGTCTTAAAATGAGTCCCCTTTCAAATGACAGCTCATGTCTAAGTTCCTAGTATGAGCTCAGTCCTTTACAAATAAATTTCTTCTCTGCCACTCCTCTAATATCATCTTACTCACATCTTTGAGAACCACATCCTATTCTTGAGCTTTTTCCTATTCCTCGATTGAGATACTGGGGAATTCCTAAGAGATATTTGCTACACAAAATTCTTCCCCAACATCCTCGTTAGTCTCACACATGGAAAGAAGCATGCGGCTGAGGAAATCCGCAACAATATTCTTAGCACTAGGAACGTACTTTACTTCTTAATTAAAATCAAACAATCTTATGGACATGCGTGCTAGTCTGGGCGATGCAGCAAACAATCACTTGGTGGTCAACACACTGGTAAGGAGGTTATGGTCACTATGAAGGATTACTTTCTTACCCCAAATAAACTGGCGGAAGTGTTCCAAACCCCACACACTTGCAAGTGCTTCCCGCTCTATAACAGACTATTTTTCCTCAGTGGGTGTCAATGAGCACGAAGCAAATGCAATGGTGTTTTCAGTACCTAATTTTTTCTTCTGGGTAAGGATAGCACCAATCCCCTTGCGTCCGTAGTAACAATGCTGGCCAACTCTGGATCGAACCCCTGTAAAGGAGGAGCATTACAGATATCCTCCTTGGGGGAAGTGAACATTTTTTAACAGTGGGTAGACATTTCAAACTTGTTCCTAGGCTTTAGCAATTGTCTTATGTCAAATGTTTTTGTGGAAAAATCTTTCACAAACTTAGAATAAAATGTCACCAACCCCAAGAACTCTCTCAATCCATCTTTGTTCTTGGGGACAGGCACATCCCTAATGGCATTCAACAACTCTTTTTTCAGTTTTATCCCATCTTGCGTGATTTCCTGACCCAAATAGGTAACCTTGTTCATGGCGAATTTGCATTTACTGAATTCAGCAGTCATGCCCCTTTTTTCCCAAAATACTGAGAACTTGCATCAATTTAACATCATGCTCTTCCCTGGAATTTCCCATCACTAAAATATCATCTTATAACAAGAGGAGAATCTTAATTACCTTAAATACCTTGGGCCTCATGTAGGTAAATAAAATTTACCGACTCTTAAATACCGAACCGTACCGAATCGGTATTTAAGAATCGGTAAGTTATATGTAGGTAACAAGTCGGTAACATTTACCGAATCGGTAACATTCGGTATTTTCCGAATCGGAATTTACCGAATCGGTAAATACCGCGGTGGTATTTACCGAATCGGTAAATACCGAATCGGAAAATACCGAATCGGAAAAACGAAATCACATGACTGTTTGAAACAGCCAATCCTGTGCAACCAAACCCCACCCAAGTAGGAAGTGGCCACACCCAGGCAGGTGCACTCAATCAACAGACTCAGGAGAGGCTTGGAGTGCAGAGGAGAGGCAGGGAGCCAGTGGCTGATTGTTGAGACCAAACTACACTATGTCCAGCCAGAGGACAAGAGGGGAAAGGAGGCGCAAGGTGAAATTCAGCCCCAAGGAACTCCAGGTGCTAGTGGGGGAGGTGGTGAGGCAGCACCAGAAGCTTTTTGTGAGGCAATCCCTGCAAGTGGCAGAGTGTGAGAAGCGCACCATTTGGCTGGCAATCCAGGCGCAGGTAAATGCCGTGGGAGTGACCCACAGGGACATTGACGTTCTGAAAAAACGCTGGTACGACCTGCGCATCGTGACTAAGAGGAAGATGGGGGACATCCAGAAGGAGGCCAGCCGGACAGGAGGTGGAACTAACAGGGCACCTGCCCTCACCGTACTGGAGGAGCTGGTGCAGTCGACAATCGAGCCCGAGAGTGTCGTGGGCCTTGGGGATGCCGACAGCTCTGCCAGAGCCGCCACCCAACAAGGTAAGAGGAATGCACAGCAATGTAGCCCCCCCTACCCCTATCCCACATCCCCCAATGTGAAATGAGTATCCCACTCCAGTCCATGTGTTACTGCAGACAGGCAATGCATTATGGGAGATGTAGTCAGGGATCCCCCACCATGAACAGAATAGCACAGAACAATGATGCATGGTACAGACATTAGCCTAGAGCAGACAGAGGACAATGTGAGAGTGTTACAACAATTTATTGTCTTGCTTGCAATGCATGCCTTCAGGTACACTGAGCTGATGTTGCATTTCTGTCCACAGACGTAACATCGCGCAGGACTGCAGATGGCACAGGAGAGGGGGCACACCGTCAATCCAGTGCAGCTATGGGCAGCACAAGTTCTGGCCAGAGAGCGTTGCCACTGCCACCATCCCCAGTACCTGAGCCTGCATCCCCAGTACCTGAGCCTGCATCCCCAGTACCTGAGCCAGCATCCCCAGTACCTGAGCCAGCATCACCACTCATGCTGGAGTCACCGGCCACATCACTGCCTGCAATAGTGAGGTTGAGGAGGCGTGCTGCTGCCAGGCTGCGCGTGTTGCACACATCATCTGATGACAGCAGGGGCCCGGAGCCAAATACTATGCCCCAAGATGGGAGACATACCACTGGGCCCTCCACCTCACAGGGAGAAGACACGGGTGCAGGACGGCGCCGCAGGTCGCGTCAGCAAAGTCCACCACCAATACATCTCAGCCATGGGGTCTTCGGGGGCCTTGAGGCCAACATGTTAAAACAACAGCGCCTGCAAACAAAGGCAGTAATTTCAGTACAGCGGCATGTGCGGGGACTCAGAACAACATTCAGACACATGGACAGGAACATCGGCGCTATGGCGGCGGGGATTTCTGACATGGCAGCGGGCCTGCGGGACGTCTCACAGTCCATGCAGCTGTTGTGCAGCAAGTTGGACGCAGAGAGAGCTGCAAGGCGCCGGGAACGGCAGAGGGGAGACAGGCACACCAGGGCACTCAACCGCCTGGCAACTGCAACATCACTTCTCTGCCGGCGCTCAGTGAACATGCAGGAGGGCCTGACACACTGCAGCAGCGACGTCACTAGGGGGATGGTGCAGGTCACCAGTGCCCTGGAGGTCCTATTGACCAGTCAGGTGGCCACAAGTGGTGCAGGGGATGCTGCTGAAAGCATGGACACCAGCAGCAGGAGCAGCATCACAGCCCCCGTCCCAGAAACACGCAGGAGCAGCAGGCGGCATGGGGCTGGCACCAGTGAGGAGGCTGAATCCGTGCCATCTCACAATGTAGCGCGTGGCCGCAAACTTTGATGCTGCACCGCGTAGCAATAGACTATTGGGTGACGTAACCCTGGTCTTCACACTTGTGAATGTGCAATGTTACCTGATTTGCCTTATCTTGGTTTCGTGACGTAGTGGCGCATTATTAAACTACTACATGACAACCAACAACTGCCTGTGTCCCCTTACTTACTCAGAAATAGTTGCATGTGATCTCTGCCCGTCTCACTCTCCCATCTGTTGCTGTTGGCACTCCATCTGCGTTGGCCTCTGGCTGTCCTGAATCATCCTCATTGTCCTCAAAATCTGTGAGTTCCACCTCTGTACCTCTCTTCGTGGCAAGGTTGTGCAGCATTGCACAAGTGGCGATGATCTTGCAACAGATGATGGGTGTGTACTGGCGTGCGCCTCCGCTCTTGTGGAGGCAGCGGAACCTGCTTTTCAATAGTCCAAACGTGCGCTCCACCACGTTGCGAGTTGATTTGTGTGCCACGTTGTATCGTCTCTCACTGTGGGTTGATGGGTGTAGGTAGGGAGTGAGGATGAATGAGCGCACGGCATATGCACTGTCGCCTGGGTGAGTGAAAGGGAACCATCAGTCACATGCCTCAATACACTTAGATTTGCTAGTTTCATGGTGCGTCACTGTTACTTACCTAGCAGGTATCCCTCTCCAAATTCTCCGGCAAGCAGTCGTGTGTAGATCCCACTGTTCTGGAAGATGTATGAGTCGTGGGTGCTCCCAGGAAACTTGGCAACAATGTCAGTGATGATGTTCCCTGCATCGCAGATAACCTGCACATTGATGGAGTGGGTGGACTTTCTGTTTCTGTAGATGTGCTCAGTGGCAGCTGGTGGGCAGATTGGGATGTGTGTGCCATCAATACAGCCAATTACATGGGGGAACTGTGCCATGCGATAAAATTCAGTTTTAGTTTTCTGCAGGTCAGCCTGTGTGTTTGGGAAGCTGATGTAGTGGTGCATTCTCTGCATCATGGCATCCAGGAACTTCCTGAAGAAACGGGACAGGCAACTCTGGGATACACCGCCCACCGCAGCTATCACCACCTGGCAACTGCCAGATGCGAGGAGATGTAGGCTGCAGAGTACCTGCACATGTGGTGGTATGGCATGCGCCCTTGGTGTTGGCTGGTCCAGGAGTGGGTGCAGGTCCCTTATCAGGTCCATGATGGTTTGGGGGTGTAGCCTGTACCTTTCATGTATCTCATCCTCAGTCAGTTGGAATAGTGTGATGCGCTGTCTGTAAATGCGTTCCTCCCGTCTCCAAATCCTCAGTCCTGCTGCCTGTAGACGTAGACGCCTTGCAATGACATACAGAGCGGCCATGTTGTCCACGCTGATGCATTTTGGGATTTCTTTTATGCACTTTTGTTGATTACCACCTGCTTTCAATCTGTGTTAATTACCGACTCTTAATTACCGAATTTCATCGATTTCTAAAATACCGAATTTACCTACATGTCTTTTTCCGTTTTACCACTTCATATTTACCACTTCATATTTACCGAATCGGTAAACATGTATTCGGTAAATATGAATTGGTATTTTAGAACTCAGTAAATATGAATCGGTATTTACCGCTTCATATTTACCGATTTTAGGTTTTTGGCCTCCTTGACTAAATACCAGTCGGTAACGGGAAATTTACCGAATTTCAGCCGTTACCGGCCGGTATTTGGCTACCTACATGAGGCCCCTTGTGCATTTATATTTAGAACATAGCTGCAGCTGAGGCTAGACCAAATGGTACCCTTTTGAACCTAGGGCACCCAAACAGCTAAATGAATGTGGTAAGGTTTCTGCTGTCAGGGTGCAATGGTACTTGGCGGTAAGCTGCAGTTATATCAATTGTAGAGAACCACTTTATGTTCTTAGTATGGGGTAACATCTCATCTCTCTTTGGTAGGGGGAACTGATCTACTTGAATACTCTGATTAAGGTCGCATAAATCAATGCATGACCTTAATTTCCCATTAGGTTTCCTAGCAACGACCACAGGCGCTACCCATTTTGAGGATTCTACTTGTCAATAACCCCAGCTTTTGGTAAATCCTCCAGCTGTATTCTTACTTCCTCTTTCAATGAAAACGATATGTTTCTAACTTTCTGGATACAAGCTTTGGGATTGGCTGTCAACTGGATTTTGTGTTGGAACCCTTGGGACTTCCCAAAATCATCTAAAAACACAGTGGAGAATTTCCTTAAAATTAATAAACCAAATTCCTCCTCTGGTTGTACAATTAAGACTGGTTTTGGACTTTTAGGATTAAGGGTTATGCCTAACTTGCCTTGATCCATCCAACCCAATGCAGATGGACCGGTGGCAGAAGCATACCGTTTGCCCATTGTTTCTCTGCTCTTAAATATACACTTCAGTTTCCTGCAACTTACTCTCTCAATAGGTTCGCCAGTAAATGCTTTGAGTGTAATATCAGGTTGTGCCAACTGTCATCCTAGTGCTTGTGCACATTTTTCACCCCACACTTCTTTATTCCCTATAGTGTACGGTGAACCAGAATCAGCGACAATGGAGATGTTAACACCATCAATAGACATGTTGTACATGGATTTCTTTCTTTTAACATTCTCCCCTGTACCTGCATTAAGAATTTGTACATCATGCACATTAAGAACACACATATTGATATCAGAGTCATCAGATGACCCCAAGTATTGTTCCTCTCCCCTAATGCACAATTTTCACTTTACCACCTGGTTTCTTCAAGCAAACCTTCTGGAAATGACCTACAATGCCACACCTTATACATTTCTGAGTCGGTGCCGGACATTTCCTCTCATTCACCAAGTGTCTCGTGCTTCCACATCTATAACACTTCCTTAAAAATTACTTGTTAACGTTCAACTTGCACTCTGTCTCTATCCCTTCTTTGCTCTCCACCTCGGATGAATGTGCACCTTACTCTGGTCACCACTGCTTAATCTTCCTGCATTGTTTTCAGACCGTACTGCTTTAGTGCACCTCCCTGTCAATTCAGCTCTCTTGACAATCTCAATTACCTCCTGCAGGGGCTTTTCTCCTTTAGCCCATACAGTGTCTTGAATATTGGGAATTGGCTGCTTGCATAACAATCTAGTCCCTTATGAGTATGGCATGCAAATTTCCAAAGCAACATGTGAGAGCCAAATTCTTAAACGCAGACACATAATCTTCGATAGACTCTTCTTTCCCGTATCTGCGATGGAAGAATTTCTATCGATCCACAGCAACACATACTGTGAGTTTGTAGTTATTGTCCAAGTCTTCTAGGGTATTAGTATACACATCACCCTGTCCTTCTGCGCAAGCTTTCTTGTTAATCCCATAATACACTTTTAGACCTCCAACCCCTAAACAATGCAATATATATTTTTTCTCTGGAGAGAACTCATAGTCTTCATTATCAAATGTGGAAATGTAGTTAGTGAAATATTAACGCCATTCTTTCCATTTTAATATCAATTTGCCAATTGCAGGTTAAAATGCTTGAGGTGGAGAAAGATTGTACATTTTCCCTGGTACCATTATGGTAGAGAAGAGAGGATGGTAATAGAGATGAAATGTGCAAAGAAAAAAAACATACGTTTGACGTGGGAATGATGGTAAACCAGTAATAAGAACAATAGAAAACAAAAGAATGAGCCACGTTTTAGCAACCAGAGTCAAAATAGGCGAGTAGAGCAAGCAGAAATAAGGATAACCTGTCTAAAGAGAGGACAGTAAAGAAGAACATAGCACAACAGCAATAAAGTAGAATAAGGGTAGCTGAATGCAAATCAACTCATGGCTGGGCAAGAAAACAAGCTACCACAAGTGTGACAATACCTGTCCAAGTGAGGACAGCTGGTCACTGATAACCTCACCCTCAATATTTTTTTCTTTTTAAACTGTCACAGATTGCAAACTCTCGCACATACCCACCTCACTGGTACTAGAACTACAACAGATTGAGCTGAGAAGGCACAAAAGGAAAAAGGCTCCTGCACGAACAATAATGATCAACGGAGCAGTGGAGCGTAGCACAAAGTGCATGCTAGCCATCCAATACTTTCTTCAAGATGGTGGCACGTACAGCAATGAGGCAATGTGAGCACTTGCAGCACAGAAACACTCCTAAAATGGCGGCACGTTACAGATGACTAACGTGCACATAAGCAATGGTATGCGTTCCAGTGATGTCAGCGATTCCTCAATGGGAACGTTGAGGCGGTTGGAATAAGGAAGGTGAATCTCCATCTTTAGGAAATTTACTGTAACTAAGGATGAAAAATTGTCCCCAGAGTATCACAGTCTTTGCTTGCCAGAAATTTGTAGAACGTAGAGTTGTAAGAGGTCACGCAAATGCTGGCACGAGGCAGCGTCAAAGATCAATTCCATACACACACGTGTGGGTATGCTGGTGTGTTGAAGCGTTGCCAAAATTGTAAAGATGAATCCAAAGTAATATTAGGTGAACTACTTTTTTATTAAAGTAGAAGAATTACAACACACCACAGGGAGGACAGCGCAGTAACTACAGTGTGTGTACTCTGGTGTAAATCGTCTCCAACTGTCATTCAGATCAGCTGGCGTTCTAGAATGCCAGCTGATTACATCATAATGGTAGAGATAGAAAACCGCATACGGAGACCTGGGGGGAACATAATAAGAAGGAGGGAAGGAAAGCGTACTTACCACCACAACAGTTTTCTACTAAGGATCTGATTTAGAGTTTGGCCATTGGGTACTCTCTCACAAGTGAATGATTCAGGAGATGTATTAACCACAAACATGTGCTTCCCACTGAGTTCTGGGGCTATCTTTTATTAAATGTACTGAGCAACCTAACTAAGAGTTTGAACATCAGCCAGGTTTTTAGCTCTGTTCTAAAAAGACATTCACTGATAGTAAAGCGAAGAACAAGGTGGGGGCATGGGGGGGCGGGATCCCAGGCCTTTGCTGCTGAAAAAGCAAAAGACCTGCCTCCGCTCCTGTCCAGCTTGACCTTCACAATATGAAAGAAATTGGTGTTAGAAGGTCTGAAATGTGTACTAGTAGTCTGCTGTTTAAACCTATCAGTAACATATTTAGGGCCTGTATCAATAAATGCTCTGTGCAAAAAACAGTTATTTAAAATGGACGCGCTAAGGCACTGGTAGCTAAGTTGATTTTGATGGAAGGACACCGAAGTCTGATGAGAAATTTACATTTCTAATGTGAAGGATATTCCTTCTACCTTATTACAGGTGTGTTATATTCTAATGTACTTGTTATAATGCAGACTGGCTAGCAGTCACATTTGTGACAGGAGTAACCCATCCGTCAAACTCGAAATTAGGTCTAAGTGTTGAACATGCCATAGAGCATTCCACACAGTATCATTCTTTTCAGTGCCTGTCAACCAACTGCAGGCGACAAAGTGCAGAGCAATGTCAAACACACTCAGAGCCAGCCCCCTTTACCCTTCACCTACATTGTAGATTTCTTTATCTCAAGAGCCCCTGGGAACAATCACTGCATGTCCGCATCAGTATTTTTGAGTATTTTGTAGTACACACTTCTGTGATCTATTCTAGCTTGTTTATGGGTAAATGCAAGTCATACGTTATTAGGCGGGAGAACAGTGTCTCTTTTCGTGTGATGTCAGAGTGGCAATTTCAATGTAAATAACTCTTTTATTCTTTCTAAAAATAAACAACATTTATGCAGCCTCAGATTGGCAAGGTGGGCAATCAGCCATCGGCCGATGGACCTGTGGTTGAGGTCCATTGGTGGGCTGTTGATTTGGTGCCCGTCTCAGTCTCCACCAGAGGGGCACAATGTCAAAGACTGTTGTTAAAGCTTTTGCATACATATAATGAGCCTGACCGATGTACCTTAAGTCAGGCGGCCTGTTGTCAGAGGCACAATGACAATGGGTTGTTAGGGCTGTAACAGCATGAGGTGTGCGCCTGCCCCCTTGCACCCTCCAGCTGTGACAGAGGCCTCAAGAAGTTGCTGATGGGAAGCCATTAGCACTTGCTTTGCAGGAGACTGGGACAACAGAGAGGACTTGAGCGGGTGGAGGCTTGGTGAGCGCCAACAAGGGGGCTCTTCAGTTATTTTTGTCTCCCTTCCTTGTATGGAACAGGCAGAGATAAATTAGTCACTTCTGTTCTCCTTTGACTTCCAAAAATCAATTACTCCAGTCAACAGGGAGAGGTTGTGACCTTAGCCGACTCTGAAACCGGGAAACCAGCTATGAGTCCAAGGGAGAGCTCAACATTCTGAGCAAATCACTTAATCTACACTAACTGAAAAAATTGATGTGAACGTTTGTACTGGTATATGGTGCTCATGTAAAGAGCACCAATGCCTCTGGGCCAATTTTGTGCTATACATGTGTGTGAGGAAAGTGACACCTTTTTCTTTTTGCCTTTACACACTAGTATAAGTCCCTTCACTGGTACTTACAAGTGATGCTTGAAGCAAGTAAAACAAAAAAATAGATACACCTTTCAGCAATCTCTGAGCATTGGAGGACCTCTCTTAAGTACCGATAAAAATAAAGTGAATATTATGAAAAGTCCAGGGTGAGAGTCAAAGGCAGTCTAGATCTGTGCCATTATAGCAAATGTTTGCCAACATTAGCTCCATGATCTTAGCCTCGGAGTGTGTTGCAAATGTTTCGATCTGCGAATTTGGGCCACTCTTTTTAGCCCCAATCCAAACCTGCATTTATGTGATTTTATTATACTTGGAAGGGTGTGATGAAGGGCAGTACAAGCGTCTGAAGTGCAAGCTTCCATAGTATACTGACCATGTCGAACTTTACTGTGAAATACCTTTGCTTGCTTACATTTGCGCATTAAATCCAGGCCTTTTGTCTTCGCCAAATCTTGTGATCATCATCAGCATACATGTGTGTCTGTCCAGTCCTGACTTCCGTCGCCTGTGTCACACAATCTCTATGTCTTTCCGTCCCTTTGCCTTTTTGTGAGTTTTTCCTTCTTAAATGAGAAAACGAACGTTGTTCTGCCTTAGTAATTCCTTTACTTTTATGTTCCAGGGATTAGTAACAACAAAGTTTCAGAGACAGTATCACTACATCAATTGGTAAATTAAAATTATACCTGATAAGGCAGCGCGAGCCTGTTTGTAGGCCTCATTAAATTGTAATGGTTTCAACATATAGTCATGATTTTCTACTTGTCCCTGGAATAGTATCTTTGTAGATACATGTGTGCTACTGTAGCAGAGTGCTTGCATACAGGACTCATTTAGTTAGGCGCTGGTATTGTTAATTGGGGGCTACTCTTTTAAGGTAATTTAGGAAGTGGTGGCAACATTTTCAGAAAAAGAATGGCAAGATGAAATAAGACCAGAAATATGGAAGAGCAAGGGAGAAAAGAAGGAAAGTCTAGCACAGTCTTCTGAGATGGACTCAGAGGACATAACGGGGTGTAGAAAAAAACCGGGGTGGAGAAAGAAACAGCAGCAATGGAGAAGAAATCTGCCATTGAATGTTGCTTCTTTTTCTAAAATGGCTGCCTATGCTCCCCGCTGGAATAATTAACATTTGTCATTTCTATGGAATGGTGGACCTGTGATCCTAGAGCAGTAGAATGCCCAGCTCGGTGTCTAGAAAGGTATCTGAGCCCCTTGGTCAGTTTCTTCCATATCAGTGTCGCTATCTCTTTATCTCTGCCCCATGTCTGTATTTCATTCCCACATGCAATTATCATACTGCACACTTGCCTGTGATTTTTCATATTCAAGCAAGACTAATTATTTAATAATTATGGGAAAATTACTAGGCCTGAGGAAAATGTATATTATGTTGGTGTAATTTGCGTAATTTCAGGAATTTCACATTACCCTTGTTACGTAAAAGTTCCTAAAATCATGTCTATGCCACTCCACTTAATTCCATGCTATTTGTGGTAAAACATTTGCAGCAAATGCACCATTTGCAAATGTGAACAGCACAATACTAGTGTATGCTGTTTAAGGTGTTTATTTTGGTACTATTTTCTTAGCGCAAACTACCCCATTACGTCAAATTGGCACAAGGATGCATTTTGCTCTAAAATATAGTAGATACTGAAAACCAAGTACAAAATTCTGGAATTTTCATTGCCTATAAATATGCATAATTTAACAACATTTTTCCACAATTTTGCATATTTACCTTAAAGCAAAACTGGCATTTGGCATTATATTTAAACAGGAAAGGCAAAAAAAAGTGCAACATATAAAAGCATGGCAAACAACAGCCTCCTGCATTCTGGTACTTCGCGTTTGCATTGTTCCGTGTGTTTTCACTAGACCTTTACAGCAAACATGGTGTAAAAACTTAATTTTGGTAATTTTATGGTATAAGCATAACACAAAATTATCAAAATGACACAAGGTATGCAGTTGCAATGGAGGTTTTGGCCAGACCTAGTACCAGTATCCCTAGTCCTGATGAGATTGTCATTTTAACTTTTTTTGTTAATGTGAAACTTTTGTAGCATTTTAACTTAATTTTTTATAACTTTTAGGAATATTCCTAAAAATGACATTAGTTTACTGTAGACATGCCTAAGTTTGGAGTAAATTTAAATTTTTGGGGGGAAATCAAAGCGTTTTTCTAGAGGTCTCCCGGAAAGTCGTAACAGTCACAGTTTCTCACATGTGACAGCATTTTTGCATTTATGAATATAATATGTATAAATGTATCCATGGGCATATAAAAATGTGTTTGCACTTGAAAACGTTTTTCATTTTTTTCTTTACACTGGAAATATTTTTCTTGTAGAGGAACCCCTTCCCCAGTGTTGGGTCTCGAATGTTCCCTTCGTTGTATAAAGTCTGTTCAATTGCCCTAAATGCACAAGTGCATGTAAATCTAGTATCGTGACTTCTTTGGCCCTAGAGCCCTAGTCAAGTCCCCAACAATGCCAGGGGATGTAATATGACCTGGTGGGATGCACCAAGTGTACCAGCCTAGTAGGCAGTGGCCAATGTTCCTGGATGTATCACATAACATAGTGATGCAGTGTACCATGTTTTCTTGTTATGCAGTGTACCATGTTTTATGATTTGTGGAGCAGACCTTTAATTCTGTGCCAGTAGGAGTATGGTCTGCTGACCCCTGTGTTTTATAGTGCTGATGTTATGTGAAACCCAGAATCTTGCACTGACATTTTATGTGTATGTCAAGTGGGTATGTGTACACAGTGAGCATGTGATAAATGAGTGGTTGTAGTGTGTGTGAGTCTAAATACTGAAGCCAGCTGGATCTATTCAGGTACCCCTGTTTTAGCATGACACAAGATATGGACAGCTTCCCCAGACAGTGGAAGTGTATTTCCTGCATTTCTGTGGCTCGATGATGGGTAGCCACACATTGAAGTGAGGATGATGGAGATAGAGCTACCTTTAGAAACTCCTTCAAAGCATTGTTAGCAATGGGCTTCTGATTAGTTCTGCCAGACACAGCCATGTAGTAGGTGGTGAGGATGAAGTGTGAGACCGCAGCATCTGCTGTTTAAAGTGAGAATGTTTCTAGCCAGACCCCCCCTTTTTCTCTCTTTAAGATTACCGCTGGATTAACAATAATATTGTATACAATAAATTATTAGAAATAGGTTCACACAATTACAACAAAAAATGCCCCAAATCATTAGGAGTTCATGAGGTAAAGAGAGATAGAGTTTGGGGTAGAGTATGCTAGAAGTAGAATATCAGAAGTGATACAGAGAGATAAATCACTCCTCAGCGGATCTTGGAAGGTGTGGTTCCCAGGAAGTTGTCCAATTGCCCATGCTTTAAAATATCTCTGCTAGAAGAACATAGCATTAAATAACGCTCCACCCCTTGGCTTTCATAGACTGTGCCTGCAGAACATTATACCTTGCATTTCCTAACAACACAAATGTTTAACATTTTACCAAACATTATCATAGTCTAATTACTTCGACGGTTTTGGAAATGTGAGCAAAACATATTTTATTAATACCTGATCTGTAAATTTTTTCTTCGGTCATCAATTTTTTATTTAACGTGACCCACTTTATAGAAATCCTTTATTTGTGGTCCAATATTGATGCCAGAGATTATCAAAACAAATCAAGTTATTTTTCAAAAAGTCACAAATCCAGATGTATCCACAACATACTGTAAACTCTTCTGCTGTGACATTTCATCCCTCTTTTTGTATTGCTTTGGCTTACAACTCAAAAGCTGTAATAAAGGGATCTTAGTGAACAAAAGGCGCGTGGGCTCTGGTTTAGAACCTGGCTGGTGTTGTACTCTTGTAATTGTTACTTGAGCATTAAATGTGGCAAAACAAACACTAAGAATCAACAAAGTGCACTTTTATTTGAGTCTTTAAATCATAACACAATAGAAAAAATGCAGAAAACAGCCGTGGGGGTGTTCACAGATTTGGTAAATTGCAGGGCTGAAAGGGACCCTGTGGAGTATCATGACCAACCCTCAGCTTCGAAACAATCCCTCTAATCCTTTTATTCCTTTATTATAGGCACATTTACAACCACGTTGTTATTAACTTTCGAAGCACCTCCAATCGAATAAAGTCTTTACCTGCTCTTTTGCCTAGCAATAAATATAACTGAAACACGAGGAAAAAGAAACTCCAGTTATACTGATCATCTTTTATCTGTTAATCAGTTCTGGAAAAAAGTAAAGGAAGGCATGTAAGGGGGCAGGATGAGCATTCCCAGACCAAGGCCTATGTCAGGGACTCAAAATGAGATTACATTTAAAAAAAACATTGTTGTCGCAAGCAATGTTCCCTCTAATTGTAGCTTCGCCAAATTCATGTCTAACTTAGGCCTGAACCTTAACATCCCAAAGACCTATGTGATGAAGTGCGGGACCAGTAGTAGCAAAACTCGGCCTTTTGTTTTAAGTTCTAATGAAATTAAAAGTTCCGACACATTCTCCTATCTTGGAATATTATTTGACAGAAGGGGGACGTGGACTCAGGCGGTTAAAGCGAGGAAGTTATTATTTTTTTAAACCGTAGCCGCTCTAACAAATTTTAGTAGGAAAATTGGCAAAAGGGCCCGAATAGAATTACTACAAATATATAATGCTAAGTGCGTTGCAACTGCTATTTATGGTGCAGGTATATGGGGCTATGAGGACGTGTCAGCCCTGCAGATCATAGAGAATCGGTTCTTGAGATATTTATTGACCCTCCCAGTTAGCATCTCCTCTTTTATTTGTCATATGGAACTAGGCATTTCTTATTTTACAGATGTTATAAAAATTCAACCAGCATTATTGTGGTATAGGATTTTGACCACAGACCAGACAACGTTAAATCGAAAAATTCTAACGGACTGTCTCAAGCTAGAGGGGGTTAAGAATATAAAATGGCTGGAATATATTAGAAAGTTTATGTTTAATATAGGTCATCCTAAGGATTTTATTGACCCTGCTACAATAGGCTCCACACCAAGGAAGGATTCTAAAAATAAATGTTTGTCCTTTGTGGAAAATCTCAGAAGAGGGGTACAATTAAAAAAGGTCACAGTTCAAGCTCATTACTCTATTTTAATGACCTTCAAAATCCAGCCCTACTTAGGGATGTTGATAGGAGATTATAGTAGATTCCTGTTAACACGTTTTCATTTAGGAACTATCTATAGATCAATTTCATTCCCAGAACTGAATGATTGGTACAGGGATCTATGCAAATGTCCATGTGATGACCTATCGAACCAGTCGACCATCCATGTACTATTTTTTTGTAAATTTTATCTGTTGGAAAGAAAGAGATGGATTATGCCTCTTCTAAGGAAAATATGTCTTAGGCAATGTCGTCCCACTTTCCTGGTTTTACAATTACTGGAAGATGAATATATAATCACATCCATTTTATTGTTTCTAAAAACTGTTTTGAAATGTAGGAAATCAATTATACAGTAATCTACTATACAAATTACTGAAACGATCTCCACTTGAGTGACCGATAACAAGCATGCTATGATTCTTGTGCTATTATGATTATTATGTGATATAATCGAATAAAACGTGTTTGATTTGACAGCCCTGTGTATGGCAACGCAAGTAATAATTACCTTAGGGAACGAGATATAGTTTCTAGAAATAACAAGAACTGGTGAATTTCGTGTGGTATTTTAGTTTAAAACACTACGATGTCACTGATGTTTTCGCCTAACTATCATGTCATTTGAACCTTTGGTTTTTCAATTGACTATATATATATATATATATATATATATATATATATATATATATATATATATATATGTTTTCACCAGGATAAGATCCGAGAATTCCTCGTAATAAATCTAGCGGCACACCAAGGACAAACACAATAAGAACTTTATTGTGTCAAACAAACAGAACTACGCGTTTCGGTGAAGCCTTTGTCAAGTTGCTGACCTATGCCCAAATTCCCCTAGAAATACAGGTCATGGTTAATAGACATGGAAGAAAAACTATGTGAGCGCGCTGTCGGGTTCGAAACAAAATTCATACATCAAAGATAATTTTCTCTTTTTTCCTCACACAGACATGTGAAAATTACAATCATAATCAAATTGATGATATAACAAATTAAATGAACCCAATTATGTAGCACTTTCAATTTCATAAGAGGCGAATAATATATATGTGCTTAAACATGGGTAATGTACCCAAAATGTCAGCCATCTCATAGGCAAGTGCCCGAGTCACCGAAAAGCCCAATTATTGCACATTCCATTTTTTTCCTCCTTTTTTTTTTTTTTTTTTTTTCGAAGAAGGGAAAATATTATATAGATTGATTAGGTAATGTACCCAACCCATCTGTCATATGAAGGGTCAGTACCCTTGACAAAGGCTTCGCCGAAACGCGTAGTTCTGTTTGTTTGACACAATAAAGTTCTTATTGTGTTTGTCCTTGGTGTGCCGCTGGATTTATTACGAGGAATTCTCGGATCTTATCCTGGTGAAAACATTGAAAGCGGAGTTGCGACCGTTGCTGGCACCGGCGTCATGAGGGAGGAGAGCGGTGATTTCGCAGCGGATTTCTGAAAACATATATATATATATATATATATATATATATATATATATATATATATATATATATAGTTATAGTTATAGTTAGGACCTAGTCATAGGAAGAAAGTTTTTTATTTTACCAATAACTGTGTGTGCCACTTGATGTTTCTTCACAAAATTTTCAAAACTTATACTTTAGTTAGTTCATTTACTGTGCTGACTTTTGGGGTGATGTGGCAAGCAGGGCCAAGAAAAATGAGGCTCTCAAAACGTGTTTTCCTCATGTTAATTCCCTTAGGACTCTCGAACATGCCTACAGCCAGAACTGGTGGACAGAATTACACTAAATTTGGGAGAAATTTAGATTGGGTTATGCAGATCACGCTTTTTGTGATTTGGTGTGAATCCGTTCAGTAGTTTTAGAGATATTAAAGGTAAAAAATGTAGATATGTAGGGGCACAGATCTTCCGCGGATAAGAACTTTATTGTGTCAAACAAACAGAACTACGCGTTTCGGTGAAGCCTTTGTCAAGTTGCTGACCTATGCCCAAATTCCCCTAGAAATACAGGTCATGGTTAATAGACATGGAAGAAAAACTGTGTGAGCGCGCTGTCGGGTTCGAAACAAAATTCATACATCAAAGATAATTTTCTCTTTTTTCCTCACACAGACATGTGAAAATTACAATCATAATCAAATTGATGATATAACAAATTAAATGAACCCAATTATGTAGCACTTTCAATTTCATAAGAGGCGAAGAATATATATGTGCTTAAACATGGGTAATGTACCCAAAATGTCAGCCATCTCATAGGCAAGTGCCCGAGTCACCGAAAAGCCCAATTATTGCACATTCCATTTTTTTCTTCTTTTTTTTTTTTTTTTTTTTTCGAAGAAGGGAAAATATTATATAGATTGATTAGGTAATGTACCCAACCCATCTGTCATATGAAGGGTCAGTACCCTTGACAAAGGCTTCGCCGAAACGCGTAGTTCTGTTTGTTTGACACAATAAAGTTCTTATTGTGTTTGTCCTTGGTGTGCCGCTGGATTTATTACGAGGAATTCTCGGATCTTATCCTGGTGAAAACATTGAAAGCGGAGTTGCGACCGTTGCTGGCACCGGCGTCGTGAGGGAGGAGAGCGGTGATTTCGCAGCGGATTTCTGAAAACATATATATATATATATATATATATATATATATATATATATATATATATATATATATATATATATATATATAGTTATAGTTATAGTTAGGACCTAGTCATAGGAAGAAAGTTTTTTATTTTACCAATAACTGTGTGTGCCACTTGATGTTTCTTCACAAAATTTTCAAAACTTATACTTTAGTTAGTTCATTTACTGTGCTGACTTTTGGGGTGATGTGGCAAGCAGGGCCAAGAAAAATGAGGCTCTCAAAACGTGTTTTCCTCATGTTAATTCCCTTAGGACTCTCGAACATGCCTACAGCCAGAACTGGTGGACAGAATTACACTAAATTTGGGAGAAATTTAGATTGGGTTATGCAGATCACGCTTTTTGTGATTTGGTGTGAATCCGTTCAGTAGTTTTAGAGATATTAAAGGTAAAAAATGTAGATATGTAGGGGCACAGATCTTCCGCGTATCTGACAATCTCATTCTGAAATCTGATTTGCTGCCAACACTTCAACCAGGAAGTGTGACAGCTATCTTGGGACTTGGCTTCAGCTGAGTACAACAAAAAAAGATATAAAAAAGAAAAGGGCCAGGGTAGGGACACCCTGAGCCCCCCTAGCCAACGTGCAGGAGTCCCCAGGGGCTCCGTCATGGCTAAAAAGCATTTTTTTAACAAATCTTAGAAAATTCCACGCATGGATCCATGGATTTTTCCAAGATTTTTGTTTTATGAAAGTAGTCTCCCCTGTAGTTCCTTTACTTTGCCCCCAGGTGGGGCAGGTCCCAGGCCCATTGGGGGCTGAAAAAAGGAGGCTTATGGTAGCCCCGGGGACCACCACCTCCCCAGGTTTAAGGTCGAAAAAATGTAAGGGGGGGCTGCGTTGCTTCCCCCTTGCCCCGGGGACCAGCCACCTCCCCGGGGAAAGTTAATAAATGAATGCAAAGGAGCTGGCATGCCCCCCTGCAGCCCCAGGACCTGCCACCTCCCCTGGTAAAAGTACTTTATTAGAAAAGGGGGCCCGTGCATTCCCCCGCAGTCCCACGGACTTCCACCTCCCAAGGACAACTATTAGATTGAGTGCGGGATGCCTGGCACCCCCCGTGCACTGGGTACTGCCACCTCCCCGGGGCTTAAATAAACATTGGAGGGTTCTCGAGGAGCCATAGATTGCCCCGGGGTCACCACCCACCAGGGCCAACTCCTGCTACTTCCTGAGGTGCCCACCCTCGGGAGGTAGCTGTTTGCTTGATGGGAGCTGACAGCTCCCACCAAGTCAAAGCAAACATAACTCCAATATATGCAAGCAGTGGCTGTCAAACAGCTCTGGCTTGAAGAAAGCGGAGTTTTCATCTGTTTCCCTGTTTGCAAATATTTGTGCAGTGAAACAGAAGAAAACATTGCTCCTTCAGGCAGGGAGCTGCTATATCAACATTGTGCCTGCTTGTGGGAGCAATGCCTGCTCACGCAGGAGTCGGGAGCCGGCTGTGACTGCGGGTGCCTTGAGGCCCCTCCCCCGCGGTCCCGGCGAAAGAGGAAAAAGAGGGAAAATAAAGGTCAGAAACGAGCAGAAAGAGGCAGAAAAATGGTCAGAAATCAGTAGAAAGAGGCTGAATTAATGTCAGTAATGAGCAGGAAGAGGCATGAAAAAGATGCGAAACAAGCAGGAAGAGGCAGTATACATGTCAGCAATTAGCAGAAAGGGGCAAAATAAATAAAGGTCAGAAACAAGCAGAAAAGGCAAAATAAAGGTTAGAAAAGAGCAAAAGACGCAGAATAAAGGTCAGAAACTACATAAAGAGGCAAAATAAAGGTCACAAACAAGCAACAAGAGGCAGAATATAGGTCAGACATTATCAGAAAGAGGCAGACTAAAGGTGAGAAAGAAGCAGAAAAAGGCAGAATAATGGTAATAGAGGTAGGAAATGAGCAGTAAAAGGCAGAATAAAGGTCTGAAACGAGCAGGAAACTAGAACAAAGTTCAGCAACGAGAACAAAGAGGCAAGACAAAGGTGAGAAACGTGCAGATAGAGGGAGAATAAAGGACAGAAACAAGCAGAAAGAGGCAAGCTAAAGGTCAGAAATGAACAGAAAGAGGCAGAATAGAGGTCAGAAACAAGAAGAAAGACGGATGATATAGGTGAGAAACTAGCAGAAAGGCAAAAAAAGTTGAGAACAGATCATAAAGAGGTAGAATAAAGGTGAGAAACTTGCACAAAGAGGAAAAATAAAGGTCAGGCTAGATAAAGGTGAGAAATAAGCAGAAAGAGGCAGACTAGAAGTCAGAAACCAGCAGAAAGATGGATGATAGAGGTGAGAAACGAGCAGAAAGAGGCAAAATAAAGGTCAGCAATGAGCAGAAAGAGAAAAAAGGTTAGAAAAGAGCAGAAAGAGGGTGAATAAAGTTGAGGAATAAGTTGAAAGAGGCAAAATAAAGGTCAGAAACAAGCATGCAGAGAATTGCTAAGACATCGTAGGAGGCCCGCCTCCTTTCTCAACCACTCTGCACAGGTGCCTCCCGGACTACTACTTGTTGGGGGTTGAAGTTCCTTGGCTGTTGAGGGTCGTTGGGGACTAAGAACCTCAATTGTTGCGACAAGTAAGTCTCCAACAGCTGGATTGCTGAGACATGGTAGGAAGCCCCGCCCCCTTTCCCAGCCATTTTGCACAAGGACCTCCTGGTGCCCTACTGGGTGTGGGTAGAAGTCCACTTGGCTGCTGAGGGTCATTGGAGGCCAAGAACCCCTATTGTTGCTATAAATAAGTCCCTCATAGCGGGATTGCTGAAGTGTCCTCGAAGGCCCTGCCCCCTTTCTCAATCACTCTGCACAGGGGCCTCCTGGAACACTACTGTTTGGGATGAAGTCCCCATAGCAGCTGAAGGTCCTTGGAGGCCAAGAATGCCTATTGTTGCCACAAGTAAATCCCCCACAGCTGGATTGCTGAGACATCGATGGAGGCCCGCCCCATTTCTCAACCACTTTGCAAGGCTCCTGGCGCACTACAGGTTGCAGCTGCGCTCAATCTCGCTCATCTACGGGACAAAAAAATTCAGATCCATTGCGAAGTGCCGGACTTTATTGGTAACTACGTGGTCTTCGAGAAAAGCAGAATTGCTGGATCCTGCAAACTCCATGAGCGGAGTGGAATTTTACACCCAGGACTAGTTACCATTCACAGACCCACGCAGAGTCTCATGCACTTACAGATCTACTCAGAGACTCATGCACCCACTCCTAGACCAACTTAAGCACTCAGACCCACTCACACACCCACTCTGAGACTCACACAACTACTCACAGACCCACTCAGACATTTATGCACCCACCCACCCACCCACTCAGAGACTCACACACTCACTAACTACCTGTAAAGGCACTCACATACCCAATCTCAAAGGTTACAGGTTACAGTTAGAAAATAAAACTTGAAAAACCATTGAAATTCACTGAAACAACACAAAGGGTACAGGGACGTTATCTTCAGGAAATAGAACTAAAAAAACCACAGAAGTTCAATGACAAAACCAAAGCTTACAGGGGCATTACAGTTAGGAAATAGAATTTAAAACACCTTAGAAATTCACAGAAAAAAACAAAGGTTACATGGACGTTATAGTAGCTCACATTTCACTATGTTAATCAGTTATAGTTAACTGACCTAACTATACCTCCACAATGAACTGCTTATGACCTCACATATTACATCACTCATTACATGGTCAGTGACATCACTGATGACATCTCAAATGACAATGTAATTATGCAATTTACAATTATTGCATTAACATATTTCTAGTTGCTACAGTAATGTTCTTGCTCAACGCTACCAACTTGTGCTCATATCTGATGTGTAAAATCTCAATCTCATGTCTGGCATCAGAGGTGGGAAATTCTGGAATGGCTTGCTGGGATCTAAATGTTTAGATTTTCATATCTACTTGAATGTTGAATGTGTACTGTCCTGCGATTTATTTTCTGCATCTGTATTGTCTTCTGTTTCAATTTTGTCCCATGACCTCCACTGGAGCCTTGTTTACAAAGGCAAATTATTTTGCGTTCTGTACCAGTACATTTTAGTGACTTTGCTCTGCGGTGGATCCCCTTGTCTCCTGAATCTGTGATACACAGGCTATCCTTTTTAGCTTCTGCCTGCCCAGCACTTGCACTGTGATTGTGAAATCTATTGCACTGAATATAAATCTTAAAAGGGGCTTAAATCCCGAACTTGCTTTTGATTTATTGTTGCTTACTTTTCCTCCGTTTCTATTGGTTGGAGCATACAATGTGTGGTAAATAAAATATCACGCTGTCATAATTTTTCAGATATCAATAAGATCATGCATAAAGCAAGAGGCTGAGTCTGTGGTATCAGATACATAAAGGGCTTTATTCCAATAACTCGAGTCAAAGGGAGAATATCTCCATCACCAAAAAGGATCTGGACGGGGCTGAAAAGTATTCTCAATATTCTCAAAACATTATTCACAGAGTACAGTATATATACATTTCTCAATTGTACGTAAGCAAGAGAGCAAGAGAGAATGAGATAAGAGCATGTGGGCGTGTAAGTAGGCGTGAAGGTGGGCGTCCATGTGGGCGTCCACTTGATGATAAGGGGTAAATTGTCATGTGTGGGTGGATACCTGGAGATGATTTCGCAATGTCAGCAGAAATACTTGGCAGAGATGCGCGCTCAGCAGCATGACGTGTAATTGACGTGCAACTAGAGGGTGAAGGGGACTTGACATTTAGCTCTACATGTGGAGACAAAAGTCTGGGGTTATGTCAACCTAATCCCAAATCATATCTAATATCCTATGTTTAAAGAACTATGTTATCCACAAGGGAAGGGCTCTCGGACAGAATCTATTCTATACTGACTGTGTGTGTGTGTACAAGCGTCTAAGTGTCTACACTGAATGCGAGGGGATGGGAATATTCCATGATGACAGGGCTATGAATTACTTGCATGAGGGCAGAGAAACCGGGCCTTTTGCTTGGTAACTGGAGGAATGTTTACTTAAGCTACTAGGCAGGAATGCATCGGCTGAGGGGGAAGCAGATAATTCGAAGGTGAAATACAGCTCTTGGCAGAGAATAGGCTGATGTCAGGCTTCGTGGGCCGCGCAGAGAATGAGACAGAGTTCATGGTCACAGATGCGAGCTCAAGCTGAAGCTGTCAGAGGCAGAGAGCAGGGAAAGGCTTTGAGGACAGAATCGGGCCTACTTGCCTGAACTGTAAAAATGGAGTAACTTAGCCATAAAAAGTCGGTGGCCTTTCATACTTAGGAATCGAATATCCAGCCCATTCATGGCGGATCTGACAGAGGACATGTTAACGGTGGACGCACATGTGTTTGCGTCTTCGAAACTGGAACTGGAGGAAACATACATGTACTTGTAACATGCATATAGAACCATATAGAACCGTTGGGGTCCAAGATAGGGGACATAACTGATCAGGGAAATCCACATTTCCACATTCCCTCCTTGTCCCCTACTTGCCCGTCAAGAAACATCAATCTTCATTAATCCATCGATTTGCTCATGGAGCATCATTTCTTCTTCTTTCTTCTTCCGGGATCTTGAGCGAAAACCTTGATGTGGAATACACGATGTGGCACACAGACCACAAATCGCTGGTCCACATTGCAGGCATAGACAGCAACTGAATAGTATGAGAAGGCCAATACCTAGGAAGGATAGGACCCTCCATCCAAAGGTAGATAATACACTCCAAAACCAACCGGACCAAGTCCAGGTGCCTGGATTCTGGTGTATCTGGCTTACAATCTTATGAAGGCGAGTTATGGCTTTATATACAGATGGCGAATTTTCTGGTATGAAAAATGCAATAGCTTGATCCGATGACCCTACAAGCTCCGCCCCTATCGGCCAGGATAACGTCAAGGACAAGGCTATTTTGAAGCACAACAATCCGCATAGCAGACTGCTCTTCTGTTAAATTGCCTAAGGCGGAAATAGTTTCGTTCACTACTGCTTCAAGGGTTCTGGTTAATCTACGTATCAGCTTACTATTGGTAACTGTACCTATATAGGGAAAGAAACCTTTATTGAAATCTGTGTATTTTTCCCATGCTGTTTCAGTGTAATTGACAATTGGGAGATCTCTCTGCTGTCTATTGTGTACTAAATGAGTATTTCTATGAGAATCAGGAGGAGCTAGGAAAACAGGTGATAGGAGGAATGCTATGTAACAGGTACCATCCCAATCTAGAGGTAAGCGTATATATGCGGTCTGGCCACATATAAAGTAGGAATGACGAGAAGCTCTACATGTAGACTTGCCTTGATCACTGAATTTTATTACAGTGGTGCATTTACTATGGCCCATGTGTATGGAGCCATTCTTTCTTATACATAATTCCTCTTTTACTGGGAATACGGACATGGCGGGCAAGATTGGTGTAGCTTCAGATTCAACGTTCAGGATCATGAGGTTAAGTGTAAAATTACCTAATCCATATACTTCATTTCTTAGATCAGTTCTTGTTCTTTTGGGAAGTCCCTCCTTGTTAGGGTAGCAGACTTTAAGCAAAACTAAGTTCAGGTTTCCCCATACCCAGTTGTCTTGATAAACTGCGGAATTCGAATCTAGGGAATTAATCAAACTAAACCATGCTCCACAGGAGCCATTGTGTGTGAACGGATAGAGAATAAAGGGGCAAAACTCCCTTATAGTTCTGATAGGGGGGGAGTCGGCCACAGACCCAGCAGTCTGTAGCATTGCTAGTCTGATGTGAATGGTGCAGCATCTGAATAAAGGTATTGTTGCGTAAGGCAAGTCGATATGATAGCTCATAGGATGGCAGATCACTAAATGTGTGCTTTATGGTATCATTAGTGGAGGAGTGTAAAAGTGAGGCAATAGGAGGAAAAATAGCATGTAGTATTAAGCTGATACATATTATCGTGATGCTCTTAAGATATTGAAAAATTACAGTCACTATACATCTATTTGCTTCTTATCTAACTCTTATTTTTGCTTTATGTTATTGTCCAAGATCTTATGCGAGCCAGAATACATGTTCAACCGCTTCACCACCTAGTGGACTTAATTGATCAAACGGGTTCTGACTTTTTGAATCAAGGTTTAGCTTTGTGGAAACTTCTGGGCATTCTCCTCTAGAAAATGTTGTTCAAAATCCAAGTTCAAAGTTTTTTTTTCCTTTGTAAAAGAGTGGTGAAGGTGCACTTTGACTTTAACGGCCGTCCCCGTGGTCCAGAGCACTGACTTCGGCGCCTGTCATCCAGGAGCGATGGAGTATTCTTTGACCTGGGTGTTGTCAGGGAAGGCGGCAGCAACCTGCGAACAACAAGAGAGTAGTGCAGACATCAAGGAAGCCAGGTAATCTGTCAGCATGTTACTGTCAACATAAGTAATCTTTTAGGCATTGTAGTGCCCACATATTTTGGTGGTCTACCAAAGACCACTTCATAGGGAGATAAGCCTGTTCTAGAATGAGCTACAATTCGCATGTAAAAGAGGGCAACCGGCAGGGTTACCATCCAGTCTATACCTTTGTCTGCGCAAATTTTTAATGTCTGATTATGTCTTTCTACAAGGCCTGCTGCTTCAGGATGTCGCACACAATGGAATTTCCAGGTATACCCTAACAGAAGGGACACCTGCTTCATTAGTACCAGGACATATTTGTAACCTCTACATCTGTTTATTTGGATATAATCCATTTGGAGCACTTCAAAAGGGTGGTCAGGTGGATGGAATCCACCTTGTTCCATCGGAATGCCTTTACCTGCATTGAATTGGCAACAGATCATACATGTTCTGACCTTTTGTTTCGCTGCTGCACGCAGGTGCTTGTTGAACCATATATTCTGTAAGCTATCTATCATTGCTTTCTCTCCTAAGTGTGCAGGACTATGTGCGGTATTTATAATCACTTGTACCATGGTATCAGGAAGAAACCATGTGGATTTGCCCTTTGTCATCCAACCTTGATCAGTCAGTACCCCTCCTTGTTCCGATCATTTCTTTAATTCGTTTACAGTAGCATGTGTCTGAATGTCTTGTACATCCCTGGAAGGATCCCTAACTGTCATGGCTTTGGACAGTGATAGTATCTGTGATTTTGTCATGTCTAGTGGGGTCTGAGCTGTCTGTTTAGCAGTTCGGTCTGCCAGATCATTGCCTTGGGAAATGGTATCTGTGGCTCTAGTATGTGCTTTACATTTTAGGATAGCTATGGCTGTTGGTAAATGTATTGCTTCCAGTAGGGCTTGAATAAGGGGGCCATGCTGTATCTTGGCCCCATGAGAGGTCAAGAAACCTCTTTCTCTCCACAAAATCGGTGTAAATGTTTACTCTCAGGTGCTTAGCTCTTATGCACGCTTGTGTCAGGGCGATGAGCTCTGCTGCTTGTGCTGACAATATGTCTATTCTTTTAGTCTCTATTATTACAGTATCAGCAGTCACTGCATATGCTGCCACTAATTCTCCCGCCCCTGTCCTCATGCATGAGCCGTCAACATATAGTGTTAGGTCGGGGTCTGGGAGTGTAACATCTGTCAAGTCTTGTCTTGGTTTAGTCACGGTATGTATTACTTCAACACAGTTGTGTGGTGAAACGCTTTCTGTACTGGAGGGCAAAAGGGTAGCAGGATTCAGTATGTTGCATCGTCTGATCTCTATGTGTGGTTGAAATAACGTTGGCTCATAATCTGTCAGTCTAGCTACAGTCAGGTGTTGTGTTTGTGTCCGGTTCAAGAGAACCTCTACTGCGTGTGGTACTTGTACTGTCAGAGGGTGGCCCAGCACTATCGAGTCACTTTGTCTTATGGCTAAGGCCGTTGCTGCAACTGATTTTAGGCACGCAGGCAAAGCCTGTGCTACTGGGTCTAATGTACTAGAAAGATAAGCACAGGGCTCGTGTTTTCCTGCATGATCTTGTGTTAGGACAGATAGTGCTGTTCCATCCCGCTCTGTCACAAAAAGCATAAACGATTTGTTGTAATCAGGGTTTGCTAAAACTGGTGCTTGACATAAAGCTCTCTTTAATTCTTCAAATGCCACAGTGTGTTCTTGTGTCCAAGGGAGGACTTTAGTAGAAGCTGTATTAGGGGCTTGGACTAATTCCCCTGAAAGATCACAATAAAACATGAGAAAAAGGGGAAAACACCATACCTATTTCCTTGGCTTAATTTCTAAGGGGGCTAATTTCTAAGGGGCTTAATTTCTTAAGGGGCTAGCGGGAAG
Organism: Triturus cristatus; assembly: GCF_964204655.1. Taxonomy (NCBI): domain Eukaryota; kingdom Metazoa; phylum Chordata; class Amphibia; order Caudata; family Salamandridae; genus Triturus; species Triturus cristatus. The sequence goes on from NC_140580.1 coordinate 156,635,961, forward strand.
CGAACCTCCTCAGGGGCCAGCAGAAAACCAATATTCTCCTCCTTCCCCCCCTTTTTGACAGGAGGAAATCTGAAACAGATTTCACTGCTGTCAAACACTATCAAACCCTGTGTCTTGTCAACACTATTAATCCCTGTGTGTAGCTACTGGGCGTAAGCAAAATTATAGGAGATACACAGCGTATTTGAAACGGCGAGAAATCCTTCAAATTAATGTACAAACCTCATTGTGTTAGCTCATAAGCTAGCCAAATGACATCTCATATGCAAATGTCCCTAGTACATGAACCTACACCAACCTGAAGTCAATATTAATGCTAGGAGGCCCTAATAGGAATGCTAAATTACCTAAATATTCGGAAAACCAAGTTTAAGAACAGTTGTTAATGTTGATAATTAATAATTTATCTGCTAAAGAAATCAGTCAATGTGCAATAATTTCCACCTATACAATAAATAGCCTAATTCAAAAACAAGTCAACTTTTGGGGCCACCACTCACAAGAATGAGCTTACTAAAGCAAACTTTAAAAAGGAAATCCTGTCAGATATTTTCTCATTACCCTAAATACCGAGCCTTATTTGTCACTCTGTGGTGGCAGTCCTTATTTAAAACAGGCCTTTCAAGAGTTAAAATGCGAGTGCACAGATCATAATTGTTCCTTAATGTCCAATCTGGAAACATATGACCGAGGCTGCCTGTCTATAAGAGAAAGGCAGTCATGTGATACATATTTTAGTCTTGCATAACTTTTCCTTCTTTTATTCATCTCCAATACCAATTAGACATACACTGATAACGTGTTGTCTGCTATTTTGACAGCATGATAATGGTAATATCATGTCTGTGAAATTTAGTAATTGTGCCAAGCCATCAGTATACCGGGCACAGAAAGCATGGATAATTACACTAACATATATAAATGAGCAGCGATGCGTAATTACAGTACCTACAGCTCAGATGCGAACATTCTGGCCTGCTTAATTTGTCAGGCTTATAATCAATAACTTATTTACCTGCCCTATACAACCCCATCTGGCAGTGGGTCATCCCAATGATGACCGCGTCAAGTCTGACACACAGGATCAGCAACAATAATCAAAAAATGACGAACACACGAACCTGTCTCTTTTTTTTTTTTTTTTTTTTATAAAAATGTGCTATGCTTCTTTGTACACAATGTACCCTCATGTCCTAGTCGAAGATGCATCTCACATCTTTCCTCACAGACCCGTAACCACTGGATCATTTATCCAATGCAACTGGTGGCAGCTTGTGGCCACAATTCAAAAATGTCTGAATTTGAAAATCGTTTTTATATAGGCACATAGCCCTTAAAATTCCAAGCAAGAGCAACATTTTACTTTCTGACCAGAAGCAATATAACAATTGCTAAAAAATAAAACAAATCTTCTCCATAGACATTTCCTCGGGGCACTTGTTTTGCACAGAATAGAACAAGGGAATCTTTCTCGACTTACATTTCTCAGCTGCCCTGTCTTATCAGAGAAGTTAAAAATAGCCCCTCAGCGCGGCCTGAGCCTGGGCTGCCAGCCATCTTTTGTTTGTTTTTCCTACTCCTGGCCCCAAGGCTCTCCAGCTGCAGGCATTACACAGATGCGATGTCAGAGAAGCCTTCTAAGCAGTGCCCTGTTCTGCTCCTCTCATCGGCCCCCACCTACACTGGCTACAAGGTCAGAATCTGTCTCCGATTTCTGTATCACATTCTGCTCTACACGGCCCCCACCTTCTCCTCACTCTGAAGCTGTCAAAGACAAAAAGACTACTCAATTCCATAAAAACTGCAATAATTCGCTCAATTGAAAAATTATTTTTACATACAATTTGCACTCAGGGGGTCATAATCTTACCGACTTGACCCTGCACATTGGCTCACTGGACCATCAAGAACACAAACCTGTATTCATGAAAAATTTGCAAATTCGAAATACCCACAATTCTTTTTCCAAGCTAAACTTGTCACTAATTATTTTTCGTTAACACTTTGTACATTAGGGGTGTCATCAAATCACAGGAGTTGCTCCTTCTCTAGCTGCACCCCTCTCAATTTCCTATTGACAATGTAGTCAAATGTTGGACCATGTAAAAACCAGCTATGCGCTGTTCATTTGGTGGGGGGCTCAAGAACCTTTGGGCTACTATGTAATTAATATATGTATTAGAACTGGTCTTTTTACTGGGGCCACTCTTGCTAGGTCCTCTGAAAGGACGGGATAAATACCAGCAACGTCAGTATTTCTTTTTCTGTCAGCCTACGCTCATTTTACCAGCTCAAATTCCTCCTGTAACATCTCATCCTTGGCTTTTCCAGACACCAGTCCACTTCTCTCTGCTTCGTGAAACACTTACTCTGTCCTTCTATGTCACTCCTTGCGCCAAAAACTCAATGGCATCCTTCCAAGCTGGTCTACATTTTCTCTTTCATAAGAGTGTTTCGTTGTCCATCTTTTACTCGTATACCTTCCTCAACTAACACGTTTTCTCGGGCTTTGTCTGAATCCTCCCTACTTTTCTCTTCTTTTCTGAGCGCTTACTCTGTGCGTCTATGCTATTCTTTACGCCATAATTCAACAGCGTCTTTCTGTGACTGTCTAGCTTTCCTCTTCCACAACTCTTCTTCGACTTTCATGATACATTCGGCATCCCAGGTCCCAGCTACGGGCCATCTCTGACTTTCTGGTAACTCTTTGGTGTAGTCCACCCATAGATCAAGGAATAATATGGCGTCTAAGCCATGCTTGTGAAAAATAAAATGTCCTGTAGTGTCCCTAGGAGGAATAGGAACTGCTTCTTCAAGCACCCCTTTTCTGGTAGTAATCTGTCTTAACTTCGAGAAGAGCGGCATATTGACAACTGATCTGATACTTACTCTTGAGAGCAGGAAGAGGCATGAAAAAGATGCGAAACAAGCAGGAAGAGGCAGTATACATGTCAGCAATTAGCAGAAAGGGGCAAAATAAATAAAGGTCAGAAACAAGCAGAAAAGGCAAAATAAAGGTTAGAAAAGAGCAAAAGACGCAGAATAAAGGTCAGAAACTACATAAAGAGGCAAAATAAAGGTCACAAACAAGCAACAAGAGGCAGAATATAGGTCAGACATTATCAGAAAGAGGCAGACTAAAGGTGAGAAAGAAGCAGAAAAAGGCAGAATAATGGTAATAGAGGTAGGAAATGAGCAGTAAAAGGCAGAATAAAGGTCTGAAACGAGCAGGAAACTAGAACAAAGTTCAGCAACGAGAACAAAGAGGCAAGACAAAGGTGAGAAACGTGCAGATAGAGGGAGAATAAAGGACAGAAACAAGCAGAAAGAGGCAAGCTAAAGGTCAGAAATGAACAGAAAGAGGCAGAATAGAGGTCAGAAACAAGAAGAAAGACGGATGATATAGGTGAGAAACTAGCAGAAAGGCAAAAAAAGTTGAGAACAGATCATAAAGAGGTAGAATAAAGGTGAGAAACTTGCACAAAGAGGAAAAATAAAGGTCAGGCTAGATAAAGGTGAGAAATAAGCAGAAAGAGGCAGACTAGAAGTCAGAAACCAGCAGAAAGATGGATGATAGAGGTGAGAAACGAGCAGAAAGAGGCAAAATAAAGGTCAGCAATGAGCAGAAAGAGAAAAAAGGTTAGAAAAGAGCAGAAAGAGGGTGAATAAAGTTGAGGAATAAGTTGAAAGAGGCAAAATAAAGGTCAGAAACAAGCATGCAGAGAATTGCTAAGACATCGTAGGAGGCCCGCCTCCTTTCTCAACCACTCTGCACAGGTGCCTCCCGGACTACTACTTGTTGGGGGTTGAAGTTCCTTGGCTGTTGAGGGTCGTTGGGGACTAAGAACCTCAATTGTTGCGACAAGTAAGTCTCCAACAGCTGGATTGCTGAGACATGGTAGGAAGCCCCGCCCCCTTTCCCAGCCATTTTGCACAAGGACCTCCTGGTGCCCTACTGGGTGTGGGTAGAAGTCCACTTGGCTGCTGAGGGTCATTGGAGGCCAAGAACCCCTATTGTTGCTATAAATAAGTCCCTCATAGCGGGATTGCTGAAGTGTCCTCGAAGGCCCTGCCCCCTTTCTCAATCACTCTGCACAGGGGCCTCCTGGAACACTACTGTTTGGGATGAAGTCCCCATAGCAGCTGAAGGTCCTTGGAGGCCAAGAATGCCTATTGTTGCCACAAGTAAATCCCCCACAGCTGGATTGCTGAGACATCGATGGAGGCCCGCCCCATTTCTCAACCACTTTGCAAGGCTCCTGGCGCACTACAGGTTGCAGCTGCGCTCAATCTCGCTCATCTACGGGACAAAAAAATTCAGATCCATTGCGAAGTGCCGGACTTTATTGGTAACTACGTGGTCTTCGAGAAAAGCAGAATTGCTGGATCCTGCAAACTCCATGAGCGGAGTGGAATTTTACACCCAGGACTAGTTACCATTCACAGACCCACGCAGAGTCTCATGCACTTACAGATCTACTCAGAGACTCATGCACCCACTCCTAGACCAACTTAAGCACTCAGACCCACTCACACACCCACTCTGAGACTCACACAACTACTCACAGACCCACTCAGACATTTATGCACCCACCCACCCACCCACTCAGAGACTCACACACTCACTAACTACCTGTAAAGGCACTCACATACCCAATCTCAAAGGTTACAGGTTACAGTTAGAAAATAAAACTTGAAAAACCATTGAAATTCACTGAAACAACACAAAGGGTACAGGGACGTTATCTTCAGGAAATAGAACTAAAAAAACCACAGAAGTTCAATGACAAAACCAAAGCTTACAGGGGCATTACAGTTAGGAAATAGAATTTAAAACACCTTAGAAATTCACAGAAAAAAACAAAGGTTACATGGACGTTATAGTAGCTCACATTTCACTATGTTAATCAGTTATAGTTAACTGACCTAACTATACCTCCACAATGAACTGCTTATGACCTCACATATTACATCACTCATTACATGGTCAGTGACATCACTGATGACATCTCAAATGACAATGTAATTATGCAATTTACAATTATTGCATTAACATATTTCTAGTTGCTACAGTAATGTTCTTGCTCAACGCTACCAACTTGTGCTCATATCTGATGTGTAAAATCTCAATCTCATGTCTGGCATCAGAGGTGGGAAATTCTGGAATGGCTTGCTGGGATCTAAATGTTTAGATTTTCATATCTACTTGAATGTTGAATGTGTACTGTCCTGCGATTTATTTTCTGCATCTGTATTGTCTTCTGTTTCAATTTTGTCCCATGACCTCCACTGGAGCCTTGTTTACAAAGGCAAATTATTTTGCGTTCTGTACCAGTACATTTTAGTGACTTTGCTCTGCGGTGGATCCCCTTGTCTCCTGAATCTGTGATACACAGGCTATCCTTTTTAGCTTCTGCCTGCCCAGCACTTGCACTGTGATTGTGAAATCTATTGCACTGAATATAAATCTTAAAAGGGGCTTAAATCCCGAACTTGCTTTTGATTTATTGTTGCTTACTTTTCCTCCGTTTCTATTGGTTGGAGCATACAATGTCCTGTTCTTCTATTCACGTATTTCTCTAACCAGTATCTCATTGCCCAAGTACTGTTTTCATCAGTTTGTGGAACTTTTTTTTTTACGTTTTACATGCACAGTGTTTGCGCTTTGCTTGTTTGCAAACTCTCCCCATGGCTGCATGCTTTCAGCTTGTCGGCTGCCTTAAGGGTCACATGACCATTGGCTGTCAGGCCCCTTCTGCAGCAGCAGCGCCACGACTGCTGGGAGACAGAGCTGTTTTTTGATTTAATGGTTTTTTGCTATTGTAGCATGAACTCGGCACAAAGATATCAGAGAGCTTTGATTTCATTTGCTCGACAACAGCAAATAGCACACAAGGAAGCAGAGTGGTCCATGAGTACCTAGTAGCAGTGTCTGACAGAGGTAGTGATTGGGTTGTGTCCTTCCGCTGCAGGTACTCCTTCATGTTCTAGGCTCATGATCTGAAGTTGAACGGTACGATGCCAATTTGCAAGAAGACTGCGGTTTCTTGCTGCTGCAGGCTGCCTTCAAAACTCCATCCTTCCGCCTGTGCAACCACGATCGGAGCTCCCCTCTCCCTAACTCAGCTCCAGTGCCCCCGCCCATCAGTTTCTCTGACACACAGTTAATGTTGCCTCTCTAGGGGGACCACCCGTCCATAATTCAAGTGCAATGTCCGTTGTCCATAATGAAACTTCTCACAGATAGCTTGTGTCCGTAATTTGAAAGATGCAAAATGACAGCCAATTATGTGGCCGCATTTGTCATCCAAGCACCACCCTGGGCTGTGGTCACTGTGAGCGAGCTGACCTGGATATGACTATGGCTTATGTCATTCAGCCAAACCTAACAGTCAACATACTGCACGTCGTGCTGACTGGTTCTATTTGTTTGTCCTTAGGGTGGTCTAAACTCACGTCCGGCTTGAATGTATTTAATGCAGTCTATATAGCGCAAACACAATGCAAAGGTATTGGACCGCTTTACATGAGTGCCAGTTCAATTACACAGTCCTGCTTGCTCTAGCCTAAACCGGCATATGAGGCAACTACTGGACCCAGATGATGGGACCCGATCGGCCAGTCCTACTTGGCCATTTGGAACAGCTAGTCAGTGACTCAACAAGAGACCCAGCTCAACCTCGGCCCCTTCTGTCTTTCAAAAATGACATTGAATGCTCTCTGTATTGTGCCTCTCTGTAAGAGCTTTCACATTTCTTTATTAGGGTTGGAAAATATTGACCTGCTCACCAGACTTCGAATGCCAGAGCCAGTGTGCTTTTGAGATTTTGCCCCAGCTGCAGTGGGTGTGTTGACTTGCTGTGTGCTCATTTGAAAGTGGATAATGGAGTGGTCAGTCCATGCGAGCCGTGACATGGACTGTACTTTATGCTGTCCTTTGGTGGTGAAGATGGGGTCCAGTGTGTGTTCAGAGATGTGAGTTTGTTCTGGGATGAACTGGCTTAGTCCAATGTTGTTCAGGCGTTCGAGGAGTGCTGTGGAATGCTGTGGAGTAGGTGACGGTTCTGTCGTATAGGTCGAAGTTGAGGTCGTCGAGAAGTATGAAGGCTCTGGAGTCTATGATGAGGGGGGTGATGAAGTTTGTGATGAGATTGGTAAAAGTAGCTCATGGTCCAGGTGGTTGGTAGACAAAGGTTCCACTTAGGATGTAGTTTTTGGAGACTGACACCTTTAAGTGCAGATGGTAAATGAATGGGGTTGTGCTTCTCATGAACATTGAACATTGAGCATTTGATGGAGTCTTTGTAGATGACTGTGAATCCTCCTCCTGGCTTGTAAAGGCAGTTCTGTCGTGTAATCTTTTAGCTCACTGGGTTTGCCAGGGCACTGTCGGGTGCTGATGTGAAGTTGAACTATGTTTCCATCAGGGAGAGGAGGTCCAGTGCTTTGCTGCTCAGCAGGTCCCAGATTTTAGTCACTTGTTTGCTGAGTAGCATGCATGCGAGTGAATATTGGGGTGCCAGTTTGTGAAGCATGTGGTGTTGAGTCAAGGTGCTGTTGTTGCTGGTACTTCCATGGGATGTGTGAGTAGACTGCTGCAGGCCAACCAGCAGTGGGAGCAGGCAAACGCCCCTACAGTGGTGTGTGGTGCGACAGAAGTGCAGGGAGTGGTGTCATGGGTCAAAGGACCAGAAGAGCAATGCGGAGTATTGCTGAGGGGTGATCTAGACAGGGTTCTTTGCACTGCGCCTGGTCCAGGAGCAGACAGGAGCAGATGGGCTTGCCTTTGGTGCGCTTTGGCGCAGCACAGACTTGTAGCAGCTACTATTAAGTAGGCCCTTGGAGGGGGAAGGACTGCATCAGCTGGTGGGCGGGGCTGCATAGTTGTGGTAAAGAAGAGGTGGGAGTTGCAGCAGGAACAGCAGGTAAGAGCAGGGGGATGTGGGAGGTGGGAAAAGGGCATGGGAGAGGGGTGAGAGGCAGTGGGAAGTACCACAGAAGAGGCAGACGGCTAGAAACTGGGTGAAACGACAGAAGAATGACTGCAAACAGTAAAAGAGGTCAAAAGAGAAAACAGTGCAAAAAGCAAATGAAGACAGCACAGCGATGAGTGAGAAACAAAAGAAAGCACAATCAGGGGAAAGAAAGCACAAAAAGATGAAAAATCCCTAAAAGGAGTGAGAAAGCACAAAAATGAATGAATGAGTACAAAAACGAGTAGAAGATTAGAAGGGACCGGGGGTGAGAGAGAAACAGGAGGCAAAAAGGGGTAAAGGAGAGCACAGCACAAACAAAGAGCAAGTGAATGAACCAAAGGCACAGAAACTTGGAAGGGCTTAGCAGAAGTCCAAATGTGGGAAAGAGAGAAAGGAGAAGAGGAGCTGGACAGAAGAGAATACCAGAAAAGGGAGAGTAGGAAGAGTGAGGCGGGAGCCTGAAGGTGTGTGACCAGGCCAAAAAAGGCTTGGACTGGTCGTAGGAATGGTCACAGATAAGTGGGGGGGCTGAGTCTAGGCACCTGCTCAATGGGGTCATGCATTGCCCGCCATTAAGTAGGTCCTGGTAGGGGAGAGGAGTATGGGGAGAAATGGATGGGGCAGCAGCGGCACAGGATAGAAAAGGCGGGAGACACAGCAGGAAGAGCAAGTAAGGTGCAGGGGAGGCAGAAGGCAGGAACAAGTACAGGGTGGAGGGCTAAGGGGAGCTCAGCAGAGTGGGGCAGAAGGCCAGAAACAGGGTGGAAAGGTGGAAAAATTACTGCTAGCAGCAGTAGGGCTGAGAAGGGAAAATGGTGCTACAAGCGGGTGTAGAGAGCACACAGACGAGTGAGAAATGAAAGAGAGAGCACACGCAAAAGTGAGTGACCACAAAAACAAATGAGAGTAAAAAATCAAGTAAAAGATCAGGAGGCACTGGAGTGAGAGAGAAAATGGGCACTGTTAGAAATGGGGGTCTCTAGTTGGCAAAGGTAGGTACCTTTGAGCAAATACGGACCCTTGCTTCTAGTCGGGGCAAGGGGGAAACACACTGTAGATAACCCCTGCTCTCCCCCTTGGTAGCTTGGCAAGAGCGGACAGGCTTATCACCAAGGCAATGTGTAAAGTATTTGTACCAACAGTCACAGTAACCCAGTTAAACACCACAAATGGACACCACAGAGGTTTAGAAAAATATAGTTATCTCTATCTTAAATTATGCAAGACCAAAACGACAAACTCCAACAGACACAATTAGAGATATTCTTTGCAATGTTCTTGGTAAGGTTCTTGTTGCAGACAAAATTGCAGATTCTGTATTTCTTTAGGCAAATATAGTGGGATCAACAGTTCAGTCTCAGGATTAAAATGAAACACGTGCAGAGACTGTATTTCTTTTAGCAATCAAATAAAATATCGCTAGCACTGATCTCTTTAGCACCTGCACAGTCCTGTTGTCAGTAACAGACTTTCCCGACTGGCTGTGGGCTCTGCGAGCAGTAATTGCCAAAAATGTGCCCCCCAAATGCTTTGAAACAAAACAGGCTCTGAGGAGCAGGCCCCGGTACCGCAGCTCTTCTGATGTGCCAGTATGGGCTGTACATATTATTTCAAGGAGGGAGCCCCCAGCACGTATATACATAAATACTGGAATAGTCCCCCACAGGCCCCGGTAACTAGATCAAGGGTCTCTCAACAGCCCGGCCGTCACATGCTCTTTCCCAGCCACACGATCAGCTTCTGCCCCGCCTGAAGCTAGGATCGCACTCACACTGTCCCCGGCCGACGCCAACCAGTCTCAAGCTCCGGGCAGCCCCGTTGACTCCCAACCCGCTCAAGGCAATACAGCTAGCAGCAGTGCGGAGTGGAGCATTACCTGGAGAGCTGGTCTTGCGCTGCGGCCCACACCTTGGAGATCTTCTGACGGGAGTCCATCTCCTTCGAGGGCACTTCATGGGGGAGGAACGGGACCGCCTTCCCGCACTTGAGCACGGCTTCCCTTCGGCTCAGGCTGAAGTCCTGCTGGGCGGCTCCCTCTGCGATGGCCACACGTCTCGGGGGGAATCCCGGTTGCCAGGCAATACCTTGCAGCCGAGGAACTCAGCACAGCTTTCTTTTCTGGTGTTTACCATCTCGGGCCAGCGGCGGTGACGGGACGTGCTGTATCTTGACCAGTCCCACTTTTCAAAAACTCCTCACAGTCACAAGTTGGGTGCTGGAACACGCACTCAGCGAAGTAGAGACAATCTCATGAGTAAAACCCATCTCTGGAATACGGGCTCCAATAAGAACATACGCTGGGTGCAGTCATACGCACACAGCGCTTAAAGAGGTTCTTCGAAACTTTTATAACCCTGAGTTTCCGCAACAGGAGTCCAGCTCTTCTCAGGCCCTTGGAGATGTTTTCTTCAGGACACAGCACACAGCACAATCCTTTTCAAGCAGGGGGACACAGCACACAGCAAAGTCCCTTGTCCTCTCCTCAGTAGAGCAGACCAGCAAACTGTAGGCCAGCCAACAGACACACAGCAAGGCCAGTACTCCTTAGTCTCTTCAGCTATCCTCATTGGCAGCAAGTTCCTCATGATCACGAAGTAGTCTAAATTACAGGGGTTTCAGCTCTCAATTTTTATACCCCAAAAGTCTTTGTTCTCTATGTGTCAGGGGTCCTGGATCCAGTCCAAACCAGTTCTGGGTGCACTCTGCCAGTGCACAACTTCTTCCTTTGTGAATGTGGGCCAGGGACTTCAGACGCACTGCAGGAGGTAGAGCCAGTCTTTTGTGGAAGGCAGGCACAGACCTAGTCAGGGACAGATACTACTCCCACCACTCCAAATGCAGATTGCCTATTCAGCTCAGACTGACTCATCCAGACTCCTGGAGCCACCCCAGCCCCTGTCACTCCAAAGCCACACATTCAATCCACAACCAGGCAGAGGCACATAGAAAGGTTGAACAAGAGAATAGCCACTTTCTAAAAAGTGCTATTTTCAAACACAGAATTAAAAAAAACATCTTTACTAAAAGACGTGTTAATAAATTCTGAGTTCAGGGATACCAGACTCCAATTTTCTATCTAACTCCTATGGGAAGATATGCAGGTAAAATTGTTACACAGCATTCCCCATTCTGTCCTATGGGCAAGTTAGCCTTTCAATAGTGAAAAACTAAATTGGCAGTATTTCACTATCAGGACATGGTACACACACCAGTACATGTCCTACCTTTTACATACACTGCACCCTGCCCAGGGTGGTACCTTGGGCCTACCATAGGGGTGTCCTATGTGTAAGAAAAGGGAAGGGTAAGGCCTGGCAATTGGGTACACTAGCCAGGTCAAAATGGCAGTTAGCAAACTGCACGCAGGCACTGCGGTGGCAGGCCTGAGACATCTCTTTGGGGCTGCTCTTGTGGGCAGCACAATCAGTGCTGTAGGCCCACAAATAGCATCTGATTTACAAGCCCTGGCATATGTAGTGCACTTAACTAGGGACCTACTGGTAAACAAATATGCCAATCAGGGAGAACCAATCACAGTATCAATTTATACAGGGAGCACTTGCACTTTGACACTGATCAGCAGTGGTAAAGTGCCATAAGCTTCTAAGCCATCAAAAACAAAATCCAAGGGAGGAGGAGCCTAGCGCGCATCCAAGATGGTCGCGTGAGCACAGGGCTCCCCGGACCCTTTCTGCTCCTCGGAATATATCCTGAGACTATCCTGATTTGGTTTATGGAATCTGGGAGATGAAGACCAGCTGATCATATATCTCTTTTTAAAACTCTAATCGGACCTGGGAATCCTGAGTTGTCGTCGTCGGAACTTTTGGGACCCACCCGACGGAGGTGGCCGGGGTGAAGGTGACCCGTGGGGCCGGGCTGCAATTGAACAACAGCGGCCTCAGCGCGGTGCCAGTTGCCGATTCAGCACTTTCGGTTTCGGTTTTGGCCTTCAGGAGATCGGCTGGCGTGCGTGCTCAAGGTGGCGAGGTGCCTCCTGGGCCTCTGCCCGAGGCTTGCTTCCATCTGCTACTGGTGGGCTTAACGCCTCCGACCCCTACATCGACAGTTTGTGGTCCTTTTGCTGGCGCCCGCACACCTCTTGATCGGAGGTCCCATTGAGAGACTGCGTTCGCATGGCGGGCAAAGGGGGTCCGGAGGGGCGCAAGACCAAGGCTTCTCTGCGCGGGGGAGCGGTCCAGAGCAACAACATGGACCGCTACACCCAGGGCAGGGGGTCCCCTGGCGCTGCTGGCCTCTCCCCGGATGCTGCAGGGGGAGGCACGACCGTCTCTGCGGAACTTTCCCTGCAGGACATTATGGGCGCCATCGAGGGCATCAGGGAAACCATCGCGACGCAATATGAGGCCCTGGCCCGTAAGATCGACACTGTCGCGATCGATGTCACCCTGATTCGGGCAGACCTCTCCAAAACCAACGAGAAGGTCCAGGCCCTTGATACACGGACCTCCACCCTGGGTGCGGAGGTGTCGGATCTGCGGGCCGCGCTTGGGGACATTAGAGTGGTCAACGACCATATGGCCCGGCGGCTTGAGGACTTCGAGGGACGGGCCCGACGCAACAACATCCGCATCATTGGTGTACCGGAGTCCTCCGACGGCCGCCCGGTGGACCTCGTGGTCGAGGAACTTATCCTGCAACAGCTGTCCCCGGTTGGCCTAAGCAAATTCTTCGCCGTGGAGCGGGCCCATCGAGTTCCGGGCGGCCGGCCGCGGCCGGGGGCCCCCCCGAGGCCTATCGTGGCTAAACTGTTCCACTACAGGGATCGCGACGCTATTCTGCAGGCTTCATGGACCCGTGGCCCGGTCCGCTACGAGAACTCGACCATCAATTTTTATCCGGACTTCACGCAACTGGTCCAGAAACAGCGGATGGGATTCCAAGGGGTGAAGCGCCGTCTCCGCGAGCTAGGCCTGAAGTATTCGATGATCTACCCGGCGAAACTCCGAGTGGAGCATGGAGAGCGGACAGCCTTTTTTGACTCTCCTGTGGCCGCAAGTGACTGGCTGGACTCGCTGCCGGACGGGGGTGGCCGGCCCGGGCCCTCTGGGGGCACCGCAGGTGACGGGTCCCCTTAGACTGACATTTGGTCCTTGCTTTTGTGGTTTTGCACTGTACAGTTGGGTCGTACTTCTTTTGCATACTGTGTCTTACCAGGACCCGTGAGGGGTGCGGGCGGGTTCGGGTCCCTTTCCTCCTCCGGGGTCTTTTTGTAGAATGGGGTTAGGGGGGCGACAGGCACACTGCAAGTTGGGGGGGGTCATTGGCCCGCAGGGGTGCAGGGTGGGGGGAGTTGGACTTGGGGTGGGGTTGGGGGGGAAGAGGGGTTGTTTTGTTGTGTGTTTTTTGTTTACAGGGCGAGGTATTGATTTTTGTCCATATTTGGGAACCGTACTGCGGGCTGGGGGCCTCTTGATCTATTGGAGGGGATGGGGGGAGACGGGTTGAGGCTTATGTCATGGAACGTCAATGGGTTGGGGGACCGTATTAAGCGGGGTGTTGTACTGCAATATTTGCGTCGTGTGACTCCTGATGTGGTGTTTCTCCAGGAGACGCACTTGGTCGGCAATGTCTGCCATGCGATGAACAGGGGGGGATACCGCCTCGTAGCCCATTCTGGTTTCACAACTGGCTCCAGGGGGGTGGGCATTCTCCTGCGAACCTCCCTTCCGGTGGAGATCACGAGGATAGTCTCGGATGACAGAGGGCGCTATGTGTGTTTGATTGGGAGGTGGGAGGGGCAGCCCCTTACCCTGGTTTCAGTCTACGTCCCCCCGGGCCTCCAGAACTCCACCTTTACTGACTTGGGTCGAATGCTGCTTGACCTTCCGGACGGCCTCCTGCTCATGGGCGGGGACTTTAATTCTGTGGTTTCGGGTGAACTGGATCGTCACCCACCAAGGACCCTCCCCGCTGCCCAGTCATGGCTGGGTGGGATGTTGGAGACCTTCGGCTTGGTGGATAGTTGGAGACTAATGCATCCGACCCAGTGTCAGTTCACCTTTCATTCGGGGGCGCATGGGAGTCTCTCCAGGTTAGACTACTTCCTTATGCCCGCGGCGCAGACTGGTCGGATTCGAGAGGTCAGACACCTGGCGCGTGGTATCTCCGACCATTCTCCGCTGTGGCTTCTCTTTGACACCGGGTCGCGGTCCGCAGGGCGGATAGCTCCTATTAACCCCTGGTACCTGCGGGACCCTGCGACTCGTGACAGCCTGGTTAAGGCCATGGACCAATACTTCAGTGAAAACGAGGGGTCGGTGTCGTCTGCGTTGTCCCTTTGGGAAGCCTTTAAAACTGTGATACGCGGACACGCCCTCGCCCAGATAGTGGTGGCCAAGAAGGTTAGGAGCGAGGCGGTGGTGAAGCTGGAGACTGACATCTCGGGGTTGGAGTCGGCCTTGGAGGCGAATGTTACTCCGGACGGGCTACATGCCCTTAGCCTGAAACAGTTCGAATATAGGTCCCTGGTCACTGACGCGGCCAAAACTATGTATAGGGAGCAGCAGGGCCGATTGTATGACGCGGGGGACAAGGCGGGAAAGTTGATTGCGTGGCTGGACAAAAAGGAGAGAGTGAATCGTGTGGTCCCCGAGTTGCGTGCTGCGGATGGTGTGTGTGTGACTGAGCCGGATGAGATTGTGGAATGTTTCGCTGACCACCTCCGGGCGGTGTACTCCCCGGTGACTGGGATGAGGATGACTCTCGCCTCCTACTGAGAGATATAGCTCTGCCCGGCCTGTCCGTTGAGGACCGGGAGCGGCTGGACGCCCCCTTGTCGTCGGATGAAATAGCGACCGCGATCCGTTCCCTTCGCTCGGGCAAGGCTATGGGTCCTAACGGTCTGCCCATTGAACTATACAAATTGCATCCTGATAAGCTTGCGCCCTTCCTCAGCCGCATGTTCCGCGACTCTCTTGCGGCGGGTTCCCTTCCGGCCGACCAGCGCTTGGCCACTATAGTCGTTATCCCCAAGGAGGGCAAGCCGCGAGACCGCTGTACTTCTTACCGGCCTATTTCACTGCTCAATGCGGAGCCTAAAATCCTGGCGAAAGTCCTGGCCAATCGATTGTTGAGTGTCGTGTGCGACCTTATTCATCCGGACCAATGCGGCTTTATCCCGCACCGCAACACCGCTCTTAACTTGCGGCGTCTTCACGGTGCCCTTGCCAGGGCGGAGTTCCTCTCCGAACCGGCCGTGCTGGTTTCTTTGGATGCCACGATGGCCTTTGACACTATTGAGTGGCCATTCCTCTGGGCCGTCTTGGATAAATTCGGCTTTGGAGAGGGATTTATTGGCTGGGTGAGGCTCCTTTACACGGGACCCATGGCTCAAGTGGTGGTGAATGGGCGGGTCTCTCGGCCCTTTGCCCTCGGCAGGGGCACGAGGCAGGGGTGCCCGTTGTCCCCGTTGCTTTTTGCTCTCGCCCTGGAGCCACTCGCTGCCTGGCTCCGTTGGGAGCCCTCGCTTAGAGGGATCCGGTGGGGCCCGGGCTTCGAAGATCGGGTCTCGCTGTATGCGGACGACATTCTCCTGTATCTCACCTCACCGCGGCAGTCACTCAACGTCCTCTTTGACGTTCTGACCTCCTTTGGGAACAATTCGGGTCTCACGATCAATTGGTCTAAATCCTGCGTTTATCCCATCTCTGGTGGTCCTCCTCTCCTGCCGCCTCGGCTCCCGATTCAAATATCTCTGAGCGGCTTTAAGTACCTGGGGATATACGTTTCGCTGGACCCGGTGGCTCTCTATGAGCAGAATCTCCTGCGTCCACTTCGGCGACTGCGGGAGGACACGGCCCGGTGGTGCAGGCTCCCCCTGTCCCCGCTGGGTCGGGCCGCGCTGTTTAAAATGATGTCCCTTCCTAGGTTCCTCTATGCACTCCAGAACTCCTTCGACGTTATCCCAGTGGCCTACTTTCGGGAGGTGGAGAGCCTGCAGGGGAGACTGGTGTGGGACGGGCGGGCGCGTATTGCTCTTGCCAAGCTCACTCTCCCCTGGTATGACGGGGGCATCGCGCTTCCTGACATCCGCAGGTACTATTGGGCCTCGCAGCTATCTGCCATTAACCACGCCACGTATGCGCCCGGCTTGAATCCGGCGTATGAGATGGACAAGTTCCTGCTTCCCGGCGGGAACTACAACAGGGCACTTTATTCCCGCCTGGCTGGCCGGACCCTTACGGGTCCTACTAAGATTGCGGTGCGGACCTGGAGGGCTGCCACTGCGGCCATGGGCTGGAGTGAGCGATTAACATGTGCTACTCCCTTGTTTGCTTCCGACCGCCTGGGCAGCTTGTGGACCACGAAGGGGTTTGACCAGTGGGACACGATTGGTATCAGCAAAGTGGGAGACCTGTGGCATAAGGGCGCGGTAAAGACTTTCGCGGTGCTCCAGGCCGAATACGAGCTGACCGACAGGGAGTTCTTCCGCTACGCCCAGGTTCGACACGCCCTGCTCTCGGTCTTCGGGGAGGGGACCAAGATCCCTGTTTCCTCGCCCCTCGAGGACCGCATACTTGACGGACATGTCCCTGATAGTACTATTTCTTTAATTTATAAAAAATTAATTAATCACCGGGCGGACCTTTTTGTGCGCCTTCGGGAGGCTTGGACTGGGGATGGGGTGGAATTGGACGACGAAGATTGGCAGTCTGCACTGTCGTCCCCCAAGGAGGTTGCCATTCCGGCGCGTCTCCGGTTGGTACAGCTCAAGATTCTCCACCGGGTGTATGTGACGGGTCCGCGCTTGGTCTCGATGGGATTTTCCGGCGACGGGCTCTGTAAGCGAGGGTGTGGGCTCAGCGCCACCTTTCTTCATATCCTTTGGGAGTGCCGCGAGGTGGCGGACTACTGGCGCCGGGTCCACACGGTTATGGGACAGGTCACTGGGGTTGTGCTGCTGCCGGAGGTGCGTCGCTGTGTCCTGAATGTGTGGGAGCCCAATGACTACAGCGCGGCTCAGACTCGGTGGGCGGCCCTAGGGAACATGATTGCCAAGAGGGACATAGCGCAACTTTGGGGCGCCCAACGGCCGCCCACCGTGTCAGTATGGAAGGAGAATATGGACTGGTGTATGTTTAGGGAGAAGACTGTGTATGTGGCCCGTGGCAAGCCGGGGGCATGGGGTAGAATTTGGGGGCAATGGAACGCGTATCGCGGAGGCATCTGTACGCCCCCCCTGGTAGACACTGATATCGCCATGTCCCCCTGACCCTTGATGGCTCCTGGCGCCTTTTGGGACAACTACATATGGACGTTCATCTCCCTTGACCCCCTCCCCCCCCCCTCCGTCCCCGGCCTCCCGGTACTCCTCTCTTTAGCGGTTTGCTCAATTGTCCTGACTGGAGTTTCCCGGGGGGAGCCTGACCCGCACTGGTTTCCCTCATAACTCGCCTTTTGTTTTTTATTGTTTGTCTTTTTGTTTTTGTGATTGTTGGACTTACGCTTCCTGTTCCTCGAGAACTATCTGGAGCCACTGCGGGGCAGTGCCCTGGGAACTGATTGTAGCTTTGATGTGTGTAGATTTCCTTCTGTACCTAGCGGCCGGCCCGGGTGGTTGTAGGCCCGTACTTGTAACCGAATTATTGCTCAATAAAAACATTTTCAAAAAAAAAAAAAAAAAAAATCCAACACAGTATCAAAGACACAGGAGGTAGAGGCAAAAGTCAGGGAAAACCACGCGAAGGATGCCAGGTCTAACAGGCACAAAAATGAGCAAATGGGCAAGGGGCACAAAGGGGTGAAGGAAAGGACTGGCACAAAGAGCAAGTGAATAAACAAAAACACACAAGGTTGGAAGGGCTTGGGAAAAGCCCTAGAGTGGGTGAGAGAGAAAGGAGAAGAGCTGGACAGAACAGAATACCAGAGGAGAGAAAGCAGGAGAAGAGAGGCGGGAGCCTCAAGGCGAGTGAGCCAGGTCCAATAGAGCCTAGACAGGTCAGACGACTGGTCACAGGTAAGTGGGGGAGGGACTGGGCCAAGGTATCTGGTTAGATGTGAACATGCGTGCATAAGTGTGTGTGCACAAATGCAGACTGTGCGTATAGTCCTTGTAATATTAGTGGGCATTCATAGATATGTCTATGTTTACTGGAAAATCTGTAGTGCTGTTAGTGTATTATACTTATATCTGTGATCTGCCTTTGAGTGCAGTTTCATTCCACTTAGGCCTACACAGTCCAGCAAGGTGTCAAACGGGGATAAAACATAAAACATGCACAATGATTTTGAATATTCAGATCCTAATAACATACATATACATCCCTAGGCATGTCCAGAATTGTCATATTTCTGTGGCTCAGCCATAATCAGATTCCAGACCCATGTCTCACCTGCTGGGATATGTTAATTACTCTTCTCCCCAGCAGAGGGAATAAAGGCCTCCCCACTCAAATGGAGTAAATTATTACTACTAGGCTTAGTTCCTGCAAATTAATGGGTGGGGAGGAAAATCTACATCTCAAAATTAGTTCAGGCACACCGGAGAAAAGAGGA
Source organism: Triturus cristatus (assembly GCF_964204655.1). Taxonomy (NCBI): domain Eukaryota; kingdom Metazoa; phylum Chordata; class Amphibia; order Caudata; family Salamandridae; genus Triturus; species Triturus cristatus. The sequence goes on from NC_140580.1 coordinate 156,654,455, forward strand.
AGCCCCAGACATCTGCGGCTAATACAGGAGGGGCTCCCTTTTAATGTTCTGGTGCCAAAAGCTCTGCACTATTGTCAGCTATGGGTGGAGCTGAGGCAGTCAAAGGATCTCTTTACAGAGAAAACTTGACAGAGCAATTTTGGATTGTCCCAGAATGTTATGCAGGATGGTTGGGACAGGGGAAGTGTAATGATTTATTGTTCTTGAATTGGCCAGGGGTGCCTGGCATCTAAAACTTTCCACCCCCACTTATAAGCACTGGAACAAGGGAGAGAAAGTGAAGAAAATCCTGGTCCTAGGTGGCGACGACAGCAGAAGAATGGCCAACTGGAAAGAGGAGCCACATGCCCTGCAAGATGGACTAAGGACTGAGGACCTCATATAGATATGGGCAGATGGGTTACTCCATCACAACGGTGAGGGAAATCCAGTCCGGTGAAATGTAAATTCCATAGGATATAGTGGTATTTATTTTTTGGCAGATGGGATATCTGTCACTGTTGTGACGGAGTAACCCATCTGCCGAGAACTAAATCAGGCCTTAGGTTGGGTCTCTCCAGGGCCAGTGGCACTGGCCCCTTTTATGCCCCTAAAGACTAGTCAGGGGAAGACCTGGATTCCACTGCCCCTCTGAGTGTCCTTCAAGGCAGCCAGGAGCCAAGCAGGGGAGAAGACTGGCTCAGGAAGCTAGAAACGCAAGCATCCAGGTAAGTGCACCCTTATGGAGGCCAGCAGGATTGTTGAAATAGTTTCTGGTGGCAAGTGCTCGCTACCGGAGCAAAACGAACCAACGGTCAATTAAATTATGCTCCTGTAAAGATATGACCTTTGACCCTGAAACAGAGAAATGAGAATGTGGCATTTTGTGCTATCTTCAATAATTCCTTTGGGAGTGGGGCAGAGACTTGGGTCAGCACATCTTTATTTAATGACTGGGGATGCAGGCAACAATTTGGGGACCGTCCCCTAATTGCCTGGAGCAGGGTCAGTAAAGGAATTCAGGCACAAGGGGCTCCATCCCCTAGGGCCACAACCATCCTTGCTGGGTGCATGCCTGCCCCTGTGACTGTGTCTTGAGGGGTTGGTAGCATTATCCTTACTGCACCCTGTCAGCCCTCAATGCAGTTAGGGGAAAAACTGAGTTACTTGTGACACAGGCAGGAGCCAGAAGGAAGGCTGTTTCCATCCGGCAGGAGCAAAGAACAACGGTGTCTGCTCCTGTACCACCAGGGGAGGTACACAGGAAGCCTATAGGGTTGTGAGGGCCTCGATGGTTACTCCCCACAGCTTCCAATGAGTACTGAAGGCTTAGATTTCCTGGGTAGGACCAGGGCACACAAACTAAAAGTAAACACCGCAGTATGAGACCCCATACTTACCCACCGCCTCCGTGCCATGTGGTGAAAAGCTGCTGCTATATTATTCATCACTCCTGACCTGGAGCACCCCATAGTGCTCTGTATGGGCTTCCTTTTCATATTTTCTGATCCAAGGTTGACAACCCAATAATTAGGGTGAGACCCTGTCCTAGGTTGCTTGTGTTCTGGTTCAGAGAGAACCTGGCTTGGCAATTCGGACTGGATGTTTCCAGTTGGAGCAGGGTCAAGACTGATTTGCATACTGCTGGGTCCAAACTGAGGTGACAATCGTTGGCAAATACCAATGGATTAGGATGCAGACCGAGTAATTACCAGTGGCTGAGATTAATTCAAGCATTCCATCCCTCACTTTCTTAGATATCAAGGTGGGGCAGGACCACAACCAATGTACATTTATGATGTTGTGGTAGCTGCAGGGAGTGCAGCAGCCCCCAGGAGTCATTTACATACACTTATTGAGGGGGATTTGTGATTATGACCCCCAGGCAAGCCCCCATTCATTAAAAACACTTGTGCAGCTAGAGCTTGTGCTCCTTGGCTCTGAAACGTGGGGAATCACAGAGTTGGTCACATGAATCCTTTTGTGCTCTGAGGAATATACAAGAAAGACTCTGACACCTGTGATTTAAAATTAAAAATGCTTTTTTGACAGTATTCAAAGTGATAATTAATGCATTTGAATAGGATTATTAATCCCATTGCTTTTGGTGAATTCTAACAGGTTACTGACGTGAATACTGTTTATGGACATGGTAACCCCTTGACAAAGCCAATACGCCTGCCCTATTTAAAATGATTTCCCCTTTATTGCGTCTGGAATAGATCTGGTATTGTATTTATGGGGTGCAAGACTCACTAGGGGTCAATTGTGGTTTGAGAATGTCACCAACGTTATTTCCAGCTATCTGATGTACATATTTGTAATTTAATGTGTAGTATAAAGTAATGTGTGTATTATAAATGTACATTTCCTTTTTAAAAGAAAAAGCACTGAGAGGACAGCAATTGATTGAGCATTGTTGTTGTTTGCCAATGAATAGAAATTCCTTGCCCACACCTCCTCCCCTGAATAGTTCTTGGACTGCACTGCTTCAGTGCCCTGAGAGAGTCAGTGCTACAATGGGGTACTTGATTCCCAAATAGGAAACAACTGTGAACCTATTACTTTGAAGGACTCACAACCATCAAAAATAATCAAATTTCTTACAGGTGGTAATTATTTTTGGAGTGATTAAACCAATTTCTGATGTTAACGGGTAGTGCAGTAATTATGATATGCATAGAGAAACACAACAGTAATATATAATCTGGCCTAACTGTTGCCAAGTGTTTTTGTGAGATGGGCTATTTATATAGTTCATGAATATTGCAGAATATTTGTGCAGTGACCTAGGTGGAACAACATTTGATGCATAGGGATACCCTAGTAGGATTGCAATGTTTCTTGTTATAGAGCCTTTTGTAGGTCATGAGATTGTGGTGATAGTGTTGGATAAGGGGAACTAGAAATTGGCTAGTCAGGGAGCAAAGGCGAATGTGAATAACCACCTGTGGTAGTGGTTTTTTGGCTTCCTAGTGAGAAACATAAAGAAAGATAATGTCAGTCAATAAAGCTGATGATTTGGGAAGGGGAAACTGTGCCTCAGGATTTCTGGTACACATTCAGTGCTTTCGTAAAACATACATTACAATAGTAAAACAATCTCTTAACATTCGACTAATTCTGCCAACTGGTAGCAATGCTGGATATATGTACTATTGATCCATTGAAGCAGATTGGGCCAGAGAACACATTAATGGTTTCTGTTGCTATCACTTTCTCTTTAATATCATATGCTAAACTTAGTCCGGGGTACTTGGAATTCGCATTGCTTTAATAGGTACAGACATTCGTCAGGCAAAGATTTGGTTCTGCAATGCTATACATTTCTCCCTCTGGCATAGAGACCATCTTTGAAGCAACAAGGCAAGATTCTCTGAGGGCGTGGAAGTCACCTTTCTTCCTGGGTATGGTAGTTGCATATTTCTAAGGGCCTTATTATGAGTTTGGTGGAGCGGGTCCATGCTTGAACCACCTGCCAGATTAGGAGTTTTCTCCTGTCTGGTGGGCTGTTTTTTGGTATTTTTAGGCACCACAATGGGAACATCAAAATCAGTACCTGAATGGCATGGACTGCTGCAGTCCATGCCATGCAGTTACTGGGGTGCATGCACACATGGAATCACATGCACTCCATGGCACAGAGGCACAAGGGGGCCCTGTAGGCCCCATTTGTTTCCTCATTGCCGCCCTTTTCATGGTGGTCGCACAGCCATGAAATTGTGGTGGCGAGGAAACTCGTAATATATATGCTTGGAGGGGACACAGCAGCTACTCCAAGTAGATTGTGGCTTCCAGACCGCTACGCCACTGCCAGGGATCTTTGATCCCTGGCGGTTGTGATAGTCCCAGGACAGCCCGACCATCCTGTCATAATAGCGTGGACAGAAGACAGCCACTGCTGCACCCCCGCAAATTTGGAGGTCTGTGGACTGCCAGACTCATAATAAGGCCCTTGGCTCTTGCAAGTTATCATAAATTTAACATTCATTCACTCCTTCAGTTAAATAGCCATGTGCTTGGTAGCCAGTGAGTGCTATTTACTATTTAAACAGAGCCAAAGGTGCTGCCTTGAGTGTTGTTTCAATTGATGTGTTGAAGCCAAATATATTGACGTCACTTCTCCAAAAAGCACAGGATAACAGTAGTGGAAGTGACACACTATTTCACACCTATGCTCCTCCCACAAACCCAGTGAAATCACACGAAGCAACATTTGCACAGCATTGCCCTGGTTTAAGCATCCATTTTAACAAAATTCTTTATTTATTTGAAATTAAAGTAAAATATTTACTTAAAAAGATCAATAGTCACATTGATTAAATCGGTGGTGTACAGGTTGCAATAACTGCATTTAAATGAAGTCACTACGCAAAAAAGCCAATTATTAGAAGCTGAGCACAAACTGAAGAGCATGGCTGACAACAGGTGCATATTAAACACAAGGTAATCAGGGTAAACGTTTGGGGAATGTATAGGAAGCAAATAAATGGAAGCCATCCTTGAAAGATACAGCTGCCAAATATTGGAGTGTGTTCCCTGCTTTCTTTTATTGACAAGCAGAAGTGGAAAGAGACTACATTCCCTATTGCATTCAGGCCTGGTTTCAGCATGGCTCTGGCAGCTGTTGTAGGGAATTCCACATTGAAACCTGTCACAAATATGCGGATTCCCTCTACGATACCTCACAGATGTCCACCCACGTGAGCGGTACATTTGTCCGATGCAGCTGTTTTAAAAGATGACTAACGTGGTATTCAAAACCGCCAAACTGTTTGTTATCTGGTTTCCCATGTTCTACTTATGAAAACAAGATCTGGCCAAATATATTCTAGTGCCCTTCTGTAAGAAATTGGGGTTTTGGTTCAGGAAGGTGGAGGAGACCCTACACAGACAACAACCACAATCCTTGTCAGAGTGAGCTGCAAAAATCACTTAATTAAAGTATGCTCAACCCATTGGTAGCTTGGCATAGGAGCAGTCAGGCTGAACTTAGAAGCAATGGATAAAGTTTATATGCAGCATACAAAACATAATAAAGTAAAACCACAACACAAGAAGAATCCCAAACCAATTTAGAAACACAGAGTACATTTTAATAAATAAAATACCACAAAAATGAACAAAATCCAATCAGTAGAACAGGAGATATTAATATTTACAGGTTTTTGTGAAAAGAGCACCTAAAAACACAAAGGACCACTGCCAGTCATCTGGTCACCCTAGACCGGATGAAAGTCACAAGGTCAGGCTGACTGTGATAAAACATGGGCAGGGGACAGAGACCAGGTTAGTCTTGCTGAAAAGTTACCTTTTCAAGTCCAGTGCAAAGAGTTCTGTTCAAGTTGAAGGAGCAGCTTGAGCGTCGTGGACAGTCACAACTGAAGAGAGAAGATCCGGTCATCACTGGAACTTCACATTGGTTAATCATCATGGACAGTCGCTGTTGATGCAAAGGATGTGTCTCACGTTGCTGGTCACCATCGACGTCTGATCATGGCATGAAATTGAGGACTCATCGGAGCTTCGTGTTGGTGGTCGCTGAGCATGCCAGAGTTTTATAGTAACCAGTACAATTTGCAGTCATGAGGAGCCTAAACTTCATCATTTTCAACTTTTTCTTCTTGGAACACCTTCCACTGATGCCAACCAAGGACCTAGGACATGAGGGGCACATCCTGGACATCAGGTCTCACTCCAGCAGAGGACAGGAGCAGGACTCATGCAGATCTAGGCAGGCCTAGTTGCAGCTTGGTAGAGGAGTCCTCTGGAAGCTTGTTGTTTCCCTGTAGCTCACACGGGAGGTGAGCCACCTGATCCTTGGAGTCACTGGATAGCCTAGTAAGCTGGCCTAGTCTTCCTTCCTCAGACAACAGTAGCATGACAGTACTTAAGGCATCAGAATACTCCTTCTTTTTAATCTTCCACAGGTTCATGAGTGTTCTGAGTGCAGTATCTGAGAGTGCCAGATTGTGGGAGTGGGATGCCCCCTTTGTCTAACCTTCCCCCTTTTTTTGGTTTTGACTCCAAAATGACTAAGTTCAACAAAAGACAGACAGTCCTAGGTGTGATGTGCATTGTCAGTGGCACGGCAGGCAAGCCTTAGAAGTGAGGAAAGAGGTGGACAAGACTTAAGGCTGTCCCTTTCAAGCTCAGGAAAGTCGAGTGCCACCCCGCTGGACAAGCTGCTCAGGGATGCAACACCCTGTCCCACACCCAAGGCCCTTCTGAGACTAAGTCTGAGAGGAATACACGTGATACTATAGTAGTGCTACCCACAGTCATGTTACTCTGGATACTTGCAGAAAGGCACATTTGATTTAGGCAGAAAAAATGTCAACATTCAAAAAGTGACATTTTCAGAACGTTCACTGACAGAATATCAACACCTAAAATATTCCCATACCACAAAATTGAGTTATAAATATCGATGTCAAAAAAATCGACATCCTATATTTAGAATGGTAAAAAATATAGTTGTACAAAATATCAATTTATATAATTTTTTATGATTTTTCAGTAAAAAATAAAGTAACTGAATTTACTCCTTGAAAGCTGTGTGCGGTCGTCTTATATATAACCTGCTGGCGGTCACCGGTAGGTAGTTATAGTTAGGACCAAGTTTCCATAGGAAGAGCATTTTTTGTTTTGCTTATAACTTTGGCATCGTTTGACGAATCTTCATGACATTTTCCAAATGTATTCTTTGTTCATATCAGCTCCTATGTTGAAAGTTTGGGGGTGAATCATCAAGGGGGAACCGAGAAAAAAGGGGGGTCCGAAAACGTGTTTTCTCCATGTTAATTTCCATAGGAAACTTTAGACAAGGCTACAGGTCGAACGGGTGAAAGGAATTTTCCCAAATTTGGCAGGGAGAAGGGTCTTGGTCTAGAAAGCACACTTTTGTTTATTTGGTGTAAATCCGTTCAGCAGTTTTGGAGAAATATCAAAATATCAAAATTTTACAGATATCGATATTTGGGAATTCTGCCTTCTGATTGGCTGAGGAGTTACAAGCACGAGCTTGCTGCTTATTGGCTGCGAGCGGTGCGAGCGGTTGCAACTAGGAAGTGTTGGCAGCCATTTGGTGATTCCTTTGAAGCAAGTAACGGGAAAAAAGGGTGAAAAGAGTAGGAAAGAGGAGGGTAGGAGCGCTGTGAGGTCTATGGGGTGGTTAGGGTGTGCTACACAGGGAGTGTGAAGCGATGTATTCCCCCATACCAGTGTGAAAGTGCTGTTTTACCCAGAGTGAGATGGTGCTGAGGTGAGGTGCCGGTACACTCGGGGATGAAACCGTGAGCTGATTCCTGTAAACCGATGTGTTCTGTAGCATAGCTGTGCAAGTGGTGTTAGTATGGGTTTAGACTATAGCGCTGTGAGCTCTGTTGGGTGGTTAGGGTGTACTACACATGGAGTGTGAAGCAAAGTATTCACCCCTAGCGGTGTGAAAGTGCTGTTTTGCCCAGAGTGAGATGGTGCTGAGGTGAGGTGCTAGTACACTCGGGGATGAAACTGTCAGAAACAATAACTATTAGACATGAATGACTGTAAATTGTAGAATGAAAATAAAGGTAGGATACGACTACCACACTGTGCCAACCAGTTCCTAAACAATGCCGTGGTTTTTTATCTTGATCACCAGCTCGCGAGCAGAGGCTGAGGATGAGCTAATTTGTGTGAAAGGGCTTCATGGATAACAGGCAGGCAGAGAGACGTGTGTACAAAGAATAGATATGGTTTCAAAATGGATGGCAGGTTTAGGCTAATTTAGCAAGTAAATAGCGTATTTGCATAAGTCATACATTAGTGTGGAGACGTAAGGGCCAATAATGAAAATACAGTTCAAATACCTAAGCATACTTAGAAAGTTATTATATGAAAATATTTCAATTGAAGTGTATTAAAAAATGTAAAGGAAAAAGTCAATAAAGTTGGAAAAAATCAATCCAAGAATAAAGTGAATTACTTGCAAGTCTTGGAGATTGCTGTCCGGAAGCTCTTCAGCGGCTTGAGATGCGTAATGTTCCAAGAGGCGATTGTTGCCATCGTGTGAGAAAAGCAAAGCAATCCAATTCATATCCTCGAAGAGACAGTAATGTTCCTCGAATGTTGGAGCGGCAATTTGAATTGGCAGGCAATCTGCGATGTTGTCAAAGGTCGCACGTTGCAGGAGATCTTTCACGGCTGCGCAGACATCCCATTCCACCAGGATACCTTTTTGCGTTGCATCCGCCATTGCTCCACTGCCCGAACAATCAAGTTCATGGTTTTTAAGATACTCCATTACCTGCTGGATATCGGGAGAGTTTGCTGGGATGTTGGCAAGGCATAGACACATTCACCAGTCGATTGGGCAAGTTTTGCAATAAAAAGATGGTTGCACACATATTGTATATGTGTAAATAAATGTCATGTTGTAGCTGGCTCCGATAATAGATAGATGCAGGCAGCCGAAAAGTTGTTTTTTCACGGTATTGATGTAGCTTCGCGTAGAGGCATATTCTGTCGGACATGCTTGTTACCAGTTACCACAGGGAGCGCAGCCATTTTTAACAAGCTAAAATAGTAGTAGGATGGCCACAAACAGAGCGAGAATTATGGGCACTGTTGCTGTTATTCCACAGATGATTGAATGAATGAAGTCTGGTATTAGACTAAAAACAGTTTGAAAGCCTGTGAGAAGGCAGGAGGAGACAGTGTTAAAAACGTGTGCCAGACCTTAAATATCAGATGTGTTGAAAATTGTGCAACAATTCACAAAGTGTAATGGGAGGTTCGTATTTAAAAGGGAGTGTATTTTACTTGAAGTTCATGCTATCTGCAGTCGATAAACTACTTTTGGAGAAGTGAGGGACACTTCTGTTTGAAACAAAAGCGCTTTCAGTTTGCTCTGTTTAATAAAATCTGCTTTCAAAGTAGGTATTGAAGGCCAGGTTGAACTTTGGGAGTTACTTTGTGTGGGTGGGAATAGAGATTGCCAGAGGAAGTTATCCGGTTTGTAACAGTGAGGACATACGGTATGCCAGCTCATGTCCATGTCACGTGATCGTGGAGATTTTGTGCTGATTATTAATGCGTTACTGACTTTGACCTTCAACTCGGGCACCTGCTTTATATCTGTAAAGCAGGTGCACGAGTTGAAGGTCAAATTCAGTATAAGTGCTTCCTGTTGAGGTTTAATTTTTGTGACGGGAGCATCGCGCCAGAATGAATCCTACCCTGCATATTTATCCAAGAAGATGCCACCATTTTGTGCAATACCTCTACTCAACTGGAGTACTTTCTACTGGCTAATCAGCGAGTGCTACCTCGTTTTTCCTACACTACAGCTGCGTAAAGGGCCAGGAGAGTTGTCTCCAGTGACCATGTGTGTCTGTAACTTTTAAAGGTGGGTGACAATTTCCATTCCCTCGCGGACTGCGTAAGTTTCCACATTTTCGCGTTCTGCGCGGAACGCGAAAATGTAGAATTTTCGCAATTTCCGCGAGTGGAACGGAAATTGTTGCCCACCCTTCGTTATTAAGAAGCAGATAACTGCCGTTAGTAAGCTGTGTGAATGTTGTTCTGATTGTGGGAGTTGGCGTGCACGCAAGCTTGGGGGCTGTAAGCTTAGAAGCATCGTGCAGTTGGACATTCTTGCATAGTAATGAATGACTGACATTGTGGTCCCACTTTACACCTGTGAGAAAAACTTCGGTATACTCTTTAAGACAGCGATATGTAAATGGGAGAAACCACTGCTCGTAAATAAACGCGCTACCTTATATAATCACATACAACATGACAAACAACATGTACACCTAGCAGACACACAACACTACGTACTGTGGGAACCGTGGCTAGCCATGTACACAAACAAAACATAGCACCTCTGCCACACAATGCAGAATGCGGGGAGAGATGGGAGCAAAGTATGTGTGAAGGTGGCAAGTGATTCTCGATTATAAAAGTATACAATGCAAAGTGTTGAGGTGATGTGCCGGACAGACTTGAGTATGCAGAGCACAGACATGTACATGTCAACATACTCTGATGGTCTATTGAGTGAAGTGGACAGTGGACGCAACCATGATGGTACAGTCAGTAGGGAAGATTACGAAAACATATTGTGTATGTGCCCCCTCCCCCCCCAAATCTTTAGCGCAGTGGGCTGGCTTGGCGTACCCAAGGCTAGCGTAGGGGAATGAATAAAAGGCACGTTTCTCTGGGTGTGGTTCTCTTCCGGAATGGCGACCATGTCTGTAAAGTCTGCACAGCTTACACCGCCACGAGGCTGATGCCGTGAGTGAAGGTGGCTGCAGGAATAATGCTTTCAGCCTGCTGGTACCCAGAAACAGTCATGGCCGCTGCGACGCAGATATGCCCCACTGTTCATCTTTCAACACCGCCGTATGTGAAAGAGGGCCCACCACGTGCCGGCGGAAGCTTTTGGGCCGAGGTCTGTGAGCTGGGAAGGCTCCTGAGGTCAACGCTGGCAACTGCGACACAGGCAGACAGCACCCAGCCTGAGGCCCAGCAGCGTGGAGCGCTCTGTACACTACTAACACAGTAGTCCAACAGGGACCGACAGTGGAACGGTGTCTTGATCCCACAATGGATGATGTTAGAACTGAATCTGAGAGTGCAGTTGAAGGTACTCCTCTTGACCAGCTGTAACCAATTGTAGGTCCCAACAGTGGAACGATGTCTTGATCCCACAATGGACGTTGTTAGAACTACATCTGAGAGTGGAGATGAAGGTACTCCCTTCAACCAGGTGCAAGCAACTCTAGGTCCCAACAGTGGAACGGTGTCTTGATCCCAGAATGGACGATGTCAGATATTACCTGCTGCTTGGCTTTTACAGAACTCCCTCCGTTGAGGTGCATCAGACTCTCTGCTTCCGTAGCTAAGTGCTGCACATGATCATTGGGCTTGGCTGACTGCAGTCGCTGGAGTACACTGCGGTACAGCAGGTCCGAACAGTGAAACGGGGTCTTGATCCCACAATGGACAATGTTAGAACTGTATGTGAGAGTGGAGATGAAGGTAGTCCCTTCGACCAGGTGCAACCAACTGTAGGTCCCAACAGTGGAACGGTGTTTGATACAAAAAATGGACGATGTCCGCTATTACCTGCTGCTTGTTTTTCACAGAACTCCCTCCGTTGACGTGCATCAGACTCTGTGCTTCCATAGCTAACTGCTGCACATGATTATTGGGTTTGGTTACTGCAGTCGGTGGAGTACACCATGGTACAGCAGGTCGGAACAGTGAAACGGGGTCTTGATTCTGTGATTGAGGATGTCAGAAGTTAAAGTTTGTGATGATTTGTGTGTACCCCCTCCGATCAGGTGCAACCAACTCCGTGCTTCCGAATCCAATGACACGTGGCTGTGAGGCGTTAATGACCACTGCCTCTGGCCTACACTGTGGTCAGCAGGGTTTACAATTCAGATTGAGTGGTGATTGTTTAATTACAGAATCCAGTAGGCAACTAACTACAACGTCTATTGAAATATACACAATAGCCTTTTAGTATACTTGCTTGAAGAAGTTTTTTAAGATGACTTATAGGTCTAGTACAATGACCAAATTCTTCTTGGTATAATTCTTCACTGAATAACAGTGTACACAGTGGACAGCAGAGATCGCAATTCGAATTCTTTTGATTTATTTATTGCAGAGTTTTGTGTAATTTATGTTGTTGTATTTTGTGAAGAGGAAGTGAGAAAAAGTATTCATGGAAGACTGCGCTCACTACTGCCTTCAATTTACACTGCAGACAGCAGTGTTCACAATTCAGATCGAGTCGCTATTGTAGATGACTCAGTCCTGTAGACAAAAGAAATTGTTCCAGTGCGCCCTGTCCGCACCACGCATACGCATCATCGCAGGGTCCGCACACAGTTTTTGTTGCTTCACGTACGGCAAACAGGATAGCTCAAGTCAACACCACGTGGCTGTGGGCCCTTGCTGACCGCTCTCTGGCCTACACTGCACATAGCAGTGTTTATAATTCAGATCGAGTCGCTATTGTACATGACGCAGTCCTGTAGGCAAAAGACATTGCTCCAGTGTGCTCTGTCCGCACGACGCATACGCATCATCACAGGGTCCGCACACAGTTTTTGTTGCTTCACGTACGGCAAACAGGACAGCTCAAGTCAACGCCACGTGGCTGTGGGCCCTTGCTGACCGCTCTCTGGCCTACACTGCAGACAGCAGTGTTTACAATTCAGATCGAGTCGCTATTGCAGATGATGTAGTGTTGTAGGCAACAGGCATTGCTCCTAGTATGGCTCACCCGCAGCACGCATCATCTCTGGCTGTGCACATGCTGAATGCTTTTGATGTGGCTATCTGAGTGCACTAGACCTGATGGACCCTTTATGATACAATCTTTTTGTGTATTATTTCAGATCTACTGCCTGTATCTCAGTATACCACAAGTTATGGTTCTTTTACGATAGAATCTTTTCTGTATTATTTCACATCTAGTGTCCCTACCATACTGCAGCACAAACTATTGACCCTTTTATTATTGAATCTCTGTGTGTGATCCAGTGATTACTGTTGTAGTTGATGCTAGCAGCAACCATTCCCTGAGGGCTGGTTTACACTCACCACACACACATTCAGCACAGACGTCACTGGATATGTGACCCTGGTAATTAAAAGGAGTCAAACGCACGTACCCGTACCCACTTCCACTATCTATCTGTGTATGTGTGTTCATTATCTATGCATGATGCTGCCCCTGGGCCGTTCCGCATTACATTGTGCTGTGGACAGCGTATGCAACCATGTTACCTCTGGCAGTGGGGAAAAGTTCTGTAATGTAGCTTTTAGATGCATGGCTATCACAGGTGGAAGGCTACATTACAGAGCATGAATATTGATGAAGATGATGGTTGCATGTTGTGTGTAGTGTCAGATATGTGTATATAGCAACAAGTTTTCAAAAAAGCTCTGTAAGCAGAAGAGAAATCTCTCATCAAACGCTGTAGAGAGAATGACTAAAATGGGTGGGGTCCTCCAACTGATACAATGGGAAATGTTATGAACCAATGAAATGCTTTTCTTTAAGGTCACAGGGCAATCGTGCACTGAGCGCGCAAGGAGGCCGCACCGGACGCGATTTTGAGAAAATATGTTTACCATAATATAAGTTTATTACAGTTAGAAATATATAAACATTTAAAATATTTTAGATTATCGCTTGTTCTCATATACACTTTAAACTTATTTAGATATAGTTTTGAGACAAAAAAAAAGGAGAGAATGGCGTTCCCGGCGTGACACCATACATCTATGACGTAACACAGGGCCTGGCTGCGTGCACTTGCCGCATAGGCAATGTGCAGCGGGCATGACCCCATACGTACATGGCGTAAGGTGCGGCTTGGTACTGCGTAGCCGTCACATACCAAAGTAGCAGCTGGCGCGAACACATACGTATATGATGTTACGCGGGACGTGGTGCCACGAGCCCGTCAGATATGAAATGCGCATCCTTTATGAGTTTAGCAATATGGCGGATAGGATTCGCGTACTGATGGAGCTTGGTACACTACTGGTACGGGACTTCAGTTTTCTAAAAAAAAAAACGATATACATACTTTTTTTTTGAAGATATAAAACATTACATATTTTTCAAATAACAAAAAAGGATAATAGAGTTCCAAAATATTATTAATAAAAATAGAAAAAATATAGGTTTTATAAATATTAAAATATGAAATTAACATTTAGAAAACCTTTGAAATTCACTGAAAAAACCATAGGTTTTACAGATGTTATAGTTAGGAATTAGCATTTAAAAAACCTTAGAAATTCACTGAAAAAAACATAGGTTTCAGGGACGTTATAGTTAGTTGGACATTTGACTCATATAAAACCAGAGAAATTCGCCCATTATAGTTAGTTGAGCTAACTATAACTCGCACGCCCACAATGCACTGGTGATGATGTCACATATTACATCAGTCATGACATGGTCAGTGACATCACTGATGACATCTCAAATGACATCACTGATGACATCACTGATGACATCATCCACCTGATAATCTGATGCACATACTGATGGCATAATATAAGCTTTGATACACGCACTCTAAAATACAGATTACTATTTTTGAAACCTTACACACAACAATGCCAGATATTACATACCACCCACTATTCCCTAGGTCTACACTCATATCCACTCACTTATACATGCAGTTAATCATCAATACAGTACTATAATATGCACTCATTCACCTATACATACAGTCACAATCCGCCACTCATCCATAGAGTTACTCACACACCTAGACAGTCATGCAAAGAATCAATCACATACCCATTTACACATGTATACAGTTATACACACTAACTGTGTTATTTACACACACCACATCTCTTATTTATGCAGATACTAACACATACTTACTGTCTTATACAATCACTGATACAAGCAGACACTCTTTTATACACCCACTCTTCAAATAACTTACTCTCACGTATAGTCATTTATATACTCCAACACTCACATATACTGCCTTAAAACATATGTAGTTACTCACACATTTACCAGTGAGACATTCATTCACTCACCAACACACCCATGCACACACTAACTCACCCATACAGCCCTTCCCAGATGTACTTTTGAATCCATACAACCAGTGAATCACCCACTCATGTATGCACAGAGACCCACACCCACCCACACAGACACTCAGGCACTCAAACAGATACTCAGACAACAAATCAATACCCCATATAGACACTCATGTAGCTACTCACCTACCCTATAACACCACACAATTCACAACCCACATCTAAATTATTTATCAATTAAAGAAATATTATTAATTAAAAGCCAACTAAAGTACATAAGAATGTATTAACTTCCCACACTTTACCCTATAATCCCCACAACCCACAGCTAAAATAAAACTGTAAACATGAATTAAAAAACGAAAAATATTTAACAACTAATTAAAAAGTACTCCCTAACCTTTACCCCTATAAAACCAAAACACCCACACAAAAAATCAGCCAGCACCCTAATTAATTAGCAATTATTTAATTAATATTAATGATCATCTAATTACTAATTAATTAAACATAAATTACTTTCAACCCTTTACCGCTATAAACCCCATAACCCACACCTAAAATTAATGACTTAATTTCCATTTTTAATTTTCAATTAATTAATTAATATTAATTAACAACTAATTAATAATTATTTGGTCATAAATTACTTCCCGCCCTTTACCCCTATATTACACAATCCCCATAATTAAATTTCAAATAATTAATTAATATCACTTAACAACTAATTATTAATTAATTAAAAATAAATTGCTTCCCACCCTTTACCCCTATAAACCCTACAATTCGCACCTAAAACAATTACACAAGTTACCTAATTAATTACCAATTAATTAATTGACATTAATTAACAACCAATTAATAATTCATTAATAATAAATTACTTTCCACAATTAACACTTTAATAACTCAATTAAATAAATATCAATAAATAGAAAATAATCATTAATAATAATAATAATAATAATAATAATAATAATAATAATAATAATAATAATAATAATAATGATAATAATAATAAATGAGTTGCTAAAGCACCTGGTTTTACTAACTAGTATGTCCCCGCGCTGCAGGTAGCCTCCCATGTTGCTTTGGTACCATGAGATAAACCTACAGGCTCAGGGAATCTATATGTGGAAAAGCAAGGTTTTCAGTTTTTTTCGGAAAGTCTTTTCCGAGGGTTCTGACCTATGTGTCTGAGGGAGGCTGTTCCAGTGTTTAGCGACCAGCCAGCAGAAGGATCTTCTTCACATTCTTGTTCTTTTGATTACTGGTAATTTCACCAGTCCTGTCCCCAGGGATCTCAAAGCCCGGGTAGGGGTGTAAGGGGCCAGTAGACTATGTAGGTAGCTAGGTCCCTTTCCCTTCAAAATGCGGAGGTTAATGCATAGCGTTTTAAAAGGAATTCTTTCCCTCACCGGGAGACAGTGTAGGGTAGCGAGGACGAGACAGAGCCCTCCTGGGTCGCATCAAAACAAGACGAGCTGCCGCATTCTGAATGCATTGCAGTCTTTGTATGCATTTCCCATTTGCACAAAGTTATAGAGCGTTCCCATAGTCCAGGCGAGATGTTACCAGCGCATGGACCAGGGTTTTTCTGGAGGCTACAGGGAGCACATCTAGCATCTTTCTCAGTCCCTTCATTATTCCGAAACATATCCCGGCAACAATTCTGGTATAGTGGTCAAAGGAGAGCTTCGAGTCCAGCCACATCCCTAAGTTCTTTACCTGGTCATTGGGGGAGGGGGTGGGGCCCAGAGATTGTGGCCACCACGCCGAGGACCGTATGGAAGGAACCTTGCCTACTATTAGAACCTCCGTCTTGCTGCCGTTCAATTTGAGGCAATTACCTGCCATCCAGACAGCTAGTTCCTGTAAGCAGGTGGAAAAGTTGATGGCTGCCTTTTCGTGGGATTGGGATAGCGACTAGGCCTGGGCGGTAAATTCCATTCCGCTTGCAGAATTTGCGGAATTTGGGTAATTTTGCGTTCCATGGAGAATGCGGAATTAGCCAAAATTCTGCGTTCCGTGGAATTTTTTGCTTGTTCGCGTCCTCAAAATGCGTGTTCGCGAGATATTTCCCCCCAAGCACACAAACAGCGTTCGCGAACAGGAAAAAAGCATCTCGAACAAGCAATTCCGTGTTTTTGCAGAATTTCTGCGTGCTCGCGGAGATTTTTTACCGTTTCGCGGAGCTTTGCGTAGCGTGACCATGCAAATTCGCCCACCCCTAATAGTGACACCACTAGTTGCGTGTCATCTGCATATGATAAGATACTAATATCGTATTTCGTAATCAGGTCAGCTAGAGGGGCCATGTATAGATTAAAAATGGTGGGACTGAGAATATAACCCTGGGGGACCCCTTGGCCCAGCTGGCCCAGCCTAATGTTTTTAGAGTAGTGCAGACTTTGAGACACTTGAAAGCTTCGATCCTGAAGGAAGGATCTCATCCATTCCAAGGCCAATTCGTCCAGCCCTCCTCTTTTGAGGTGTTGAAGGAGAAGTGGGTGGGCGACTATGTCAAAGGTGGCGCTGAGGTCCAGCAGTACCATGCCACTGTCTGGCCATCATCTGCGAGTCTGCGAATTGTTTCAGTTGATAGGAGTAGTACTGACGCCGTATATTATAATTAAATTACTTCCCACCTTGTTTCCCCTATAAGCCCACAACCCACTATGGAACTAAAAATATATAAACTTTAATTAAAATAAGATTGATAACTACTTAAAATTTAACACATATATTAAAAAACATAAACAATACTTACACAAAAAAAATCACATACATTCAACACATATACTAAAATACGTAACACTAATTAAAAAATCAATATTTTAAAGAACTATGAGGTCTATTAGTATAGTGGGTGGATCAACACCGCCAAAACAGCGGTGGCGATCCGCCCGCCATACTACACCGCCCGCATGCCAACCGGGCGGAAAAGGGTAATATGGTGGGGGGGTCTGCTAGACACCGCCATCCATATTAGTATGCAGGTTGAGAGCAGCCTTTCCCTTGCCGCGTTGCCGCTACGGAAAGGCATGCGGAGTTCACAGCTGGGGTCCCGTTGCGGCCCCCTGGAAGTTGGGGAGGGTGGGATGCACATGGGGGTACCTATGGTACCCCCTGCATTTGCACGCACAATGCGGCAGGCACCTCGCGGTGCCTGCCACTTTGTGCATGCAAATGCACAACATGCATTTTTAACATTGCGGCAAATGCTGCTGAAAGCACCGCCCGCCGCAATGTTAAAAATGCATGATGCGCCCATCAGTGTGGCGGGTGCATCATAATCTCCCCCACGGGACCGCCGCACATATGGCAGGCGGTCCCGCCATCCTAATGATGCCCTATATCTTTACAAATGATATTAATGACTTCTATATTTTTAAAAAGGATATTTCTTACCTCCAAATCGATAGTCTTGACCAGGATATTCTTGTTGTCGATATTTCTGTGAAAACTAACAGAAGGTGCAAAGTCCATTCATGGAGAACAGCAAGCCACTACGAACTGTGAAAGAGTGCAAGAGACTTCTCAGATAGTTAGTACATCACCTGGCTGGAGTTAAGAGTCCATCAGCTCACCCTTACTGGCGGAACTTCGTCATCTGGAACTCTGGGGAATCACGGTATGGGCCCGCAATATCGAGCCAAAAGGCTCTGCTGGGTGCACAGCCTAATGCTTCCCGACAAGCACAAACTCCTGCCAAGGTGTATGTTCAAACCCTGAGGATTCCAGTGATGTGCAGTGCTCTAGTGTGGGTGTGAATTAAAAATGAATACCTGGGCAAAAAAATGTTTAATGGGAATTGTCCAGGTGCCATATCTAAAAAGACCTATAGTCTTGAAAAAATAGACTATTTCCTGGCTCAGTTTTATAGGGTCGACATGTTTCAGCCGATGTGGTCAACTGACCCGGCTTTCTTCAGGACCAAAATACAGTGGAAAAATAAAAGCTACTGCAGGATAGACATATAAATTGTGAATTGTGAAACAACAAAATTACACAGTGAAGGTGCAATCGTCAGGTAATATTGTGGCGATAGCCACCTTACCGGACAAGCAATCTCGTGCTTGGACGTAAGAACTATGTCTTCTTTCCTAGAGAGAATCCGGAGAATCAACCGTCAGAAAGGACATCTTACAAATAAATCACAGCAAACATGGCCGCTATTCAGCAATGCCCATTATGCACTGCTTTCTCTATAAAAACCACAATGATGGTTGCATGTAAACAGAATTCAATTAAAACTGTTTGGGACTCACCCAGCCTTTTGTGGGAGAAACGCCTCACCTCACCCGGCTGACCGCTCTGGGGATGGAGGCACCACTCTGTTTGAATGTGAAGGCGAACAGATAAGTTGCAGGTTGATACTTGTCCGTCCAGACTCTTCACACATACCTTCAAACAATCTAATAAACCTAAACAAACTCAAAAGTCAAAGACCTATAGAAAACACCCCATGGGCACACTACTACAGGTAAGTCAAATGATGGTCCTCAAAATTACATCATATTTGAATGTGCTAAGGTTGAGGAAAAGACATATATCTTATATCTGATGCAAGGTTTGGAGTAGGTGATAATCAACTGTGTTTCTGTTGGCTCCAAACAAACAGTCTAAAATCCTTGTGTTTAAATGCAGATGAACCTAGAGCTTTAAGCAGATTTTAGCAAGAGGGGTTTAGTCAGCTACCTTTTAAAACTCAAACAGGATACTCTTTATCAAACAACGATGGACCATTAATCAAAACACAGAAGCCCCCTTCCTTACCTGTCCGTCGGTACTTCAGACCAGCCTACGAGCTGTCTGGGAGGTGGCGCCAGGAAGGAAAGGGGTCCTTAAATACCCGCCCTAATTGCGTTATAAGATTCAATCAGAGTCAGGTGCGGGTGTGTTCATAATGCTAGCGCGATCATCAGACATACGGAGCATGCGCCAGGCTCTGAACACGCATCTCTAAACCATGCATGCTGCACGTCCCAGCCAACTAGAGTGTATGCGGCCTGCATCTCTACAGGGCGCATGCGTATTGGAGTGCCCAAAGAAACGCCAGCATCATATCAGTCGATACGCGGCCAGAATAATTGAAAATCCAGTGACGTGGTTAGTCTATCATCATAGGCAAAGACGCATGCGCGTCAAGAACCTCGTACGGGGCACAAAACCCAAAACACTAACTATGGTGCATGCACAGCACGAAAGTGGACTGTACCGCTAGAGCGTCCCCAACGGAAGAATTACTTACACGTTAGAGGACCCAAAAAGAGCACAGAAAGTGCTCGTTACGGTACACGAGTGCCAATAAAACGGTGGAAACCCTGCAACGATCAGATCTATCTCCAAACGTCTGGCACCTCTATGGGCAGTGTTTTTGCGGCCAGCCTCGCCAACCTGTATGTTCATCTGTTTGAACAAAATCTTGTACTGAACCACAGCAACCCTTATCGTCATCATCTGGTGCTGTGGAAGAGGTACATAGATGACATACTGGTGGTATGGCGAGGCACTAGCCAAGAGATTTTGGCTTTCCACTCTTGGCTTAACCTACAAAATGCTTTTTTGAACTTTACCATCGAGTTCAACCAACGACGGTTAGCCTTCCTGGATATCTCCATTTTTTTCCATGAGAATTCACTGCAATGTGAATTATACAAAAAACCTATGTGGAGAAATTCACTTCTCTCTTTCGATAGCTATCACCCCAAGGCCCTCAGGGAGAATCTCCCCGTGGGTCAGTTCCTACGTGTGCGACGGAACTGCTCCACTAGGGATCTTTTTGACAAACATGCTAAAGAATTAGAGAGTCAACTCCGGTCGCGACAGTACCCTAGACGCCTGGTGCGACAAGCATGGAAGAGAGCGTCGAATAACAATCGAGATGCTTTGCTGGATAATAGCACTCCCAGGACCCCTAGTGACAGGCTTACCTTTGAACCACTTTCTGTACCCTGTCTAATCAACTACAGAAAACGGTACGGAAACATTGGCATATACTAAATGTGGCATCTGAAAGCATTCCGCCCCCCCTTTTTGCGTTCAAGAAGGGTCCGAGCCTACGGAACAGCCTTGTCCACACACGACCTTTGTCACAGCCTACACGTGATGTTAATACTCTGTGGTCACTACCCCCTGTACGAGGCCACTATCCATGCGGCTCGTGCAGTGTCTGCCCTCAGACCACCAAAACTACATCGGTGGACATAGGGACGAGCCGACCTTGGATACTACATAACCACACCAACTGTAATTCGGAGTGTGTGATCTATATGATCACATGCCCTTGCACTCTGCACTACATCGGATATACCACACGCAAAGTTAAGCTCCGCATAAGTGAGCACAAGAGCACCATCCATTGCATGAAACAGTCCACATGTTTGACAGATCATTTTCTCGCCAAAAAACATAAGGCCGACGATCTGAGGTGGCTTGTGCTGGAACGTCCTTTTATTCCCCAGCACGTAACAGATATCTCAAGGTTATTATTTTCCAAAGAGCAGAGCTGGATTTTCAAATTGAAGACAGACACACACGGCCTTAATGACAGTATACCATGGGCCTCTATTTGAAATCCGGTCTGTAAATCATAACTCTTTAAAACCTACTGGTTTGTAGACACTTCATCAGAGACCCCATTACACTTGATATCCTTAACGTTTGATAGGATATTTGATCCTACAGGATATCTGTCCCGTTATGTATAGAAGTTCTCAGACTCCATTCCACAGAGACACGTTTACATTGCGGCATCCGCCCCTGTACGCATTTACTATCACTATTATCTGTCATGACACTCTTGGACGGTGTTCGTTGGCATGTTTTGGGCTACAGTAGTTGGTGTTTGCCGTTGGCTAAATGCTTACATTCTATCTAGTGCGGAGAGGCTGTTTGTTTGTTTGTTTGATGGTGGTCCAGTCTGTTGTTGGACATGTCCTCTAGGTCCTCTGGTTCCATCTCTTCTGCATATACTGTATATACACCGCATTAGATACATAGCCTAGAAATGGTAGCTGCTGTATTTCTAGTTAAGTATAGACGGTTACCGCTACACAAGAGTCACCGGCAAAAGAGCTAATCGTGCAGGTTTTAAACTTGCCAGAGAATGGTTCGGCTGCGTGTGTGCTGCGGGTCGTGTATGGCTAGCGCTGACTTTGTCATTGTAATTAACTAGTCAGCCTTGATACCAGCCCGCATGCGTAGGTACTTAGCCACGAGGTCCTTGAGGGTTCATGTACCACGTACAAATATAAACGAACTAGGGCACTCATTGCAGGGTTTTCACCGTTTTATTGGCACACATGTACCGTAACGAGCACTTTCTGTGCTCTTTTTGGCTCCTCTAACGTGTAAGTAATTCTTCCGTTGGGGACGCTCTAGCGGTACAGTCCACTTTCGTGCTGTGCGTGCACCATAGTTAGTGGTTTGGGTTTTGTGCCCCGTACGAGTTTCTTGACGTGCATGCGTCTTTGCCTATGATGATAGGCTAACCACGTCACTGGATTTTCAATTATTCTGGCCGCGTATCGACTGATATGATGCTGGCGTCTCTTTGGGCACTCCAATACGCATGCGCCCTGTAGAGATACCGGCCGCATACACTCTAGTTGGCTGGGACGTGCAGCGTGCATGGTTTAGAGATGCGTGTTCAGAGCCTGGCGCATGCTCCGTATGTCTGATGATCGCGCTAGCATTATGAACACACCCGCACCTGACTCTGATTGAATCTTTTAACGCAATTAGGGCGGGTATTTAAGGACCCCTTTCCTTCCTGCCGCCACCTCCCAGACAGCTCGTAGGCTGGTCTGAAGTACCGACGGACAGGTAAGGAAGGGGGCTTTTGTGTTTTGATTAATGGTCCATCGTTGTTTGATAAAGAGTATCCTGTTTGAGTTTTAAAAGGTAGCTGACTACACCCCTCTTGCTAAAATCTGCTTAAAGCTCTAGGTTCATCTGCATTTAAACACAAGGATTTTAGACTGTTTGTTTGGAGCCAACAGAAACACAGTTGATTATCACCTTCTCCAAACCTTGCATCAGATATAAGATATATGTCTTTTCCTCAACCTTAGCACATTCAAATATGATGTAATTTTAAGGACCATCATTTGACTTACCTGTAGTAGTGTGTCCATGGGGTGTTTTCTATAGGTCTTTGACTTTTGAGTTTGTTTAGGTTTATTAGATTGTTTGAAGGAATGTGTGAAGAGTCTGGACGGACAAGTATCAACCTGCAACTTATCTGTTCGCCTTCACATTCAAACTGAGCGGTGCCTCCATCTCCGAGCGGTCAGCCGGGTGAGGTGAGGCGTTTCTCCCACAAAAGGCTGGGTGAGTCCCAAACAGTTTTAATTGAATTCTGTTTACATGCAACCATCATTGTGGTTTTTATAGAGAAAGCAGTGCATAATGGGCATTGCTGAATAGCGGCCATGTTTGCTGTGATTTATGTGTAAGATGTCCTTTCTGACGGTTGATTCTCCGGATTCTCTCTAGGAAAGAAGACCTAGTTCTTACGTCCAAGCACGAGATTGCTTGTCCGGTAAGGTGGCTATCGCCACAATATTACCTGACGATTGCACCTTCACTGTGTAATTTTGTTGTTTCACAATTCACAATTTATATGTCTATCCTGCAGTAGCTTTTATTTTTCCACCGTATTTTGGTCCTGAAGAAAGCCGGGTCAGTTGACCACATCGGCTGAAACATGTCGACCCTATAAAACTGAGCCAGGAAATAGTCTATTTTTTCAAGACTATAAGGTGCCGATTACGATCCGGCAAAAACCGGGTACGAACCGTCGGACGGAGGCTTTTTTCCGTCCGACTCGTACCCGGTCGTAAAACTTTACAAACATGCAAGTACGATTCGCACGGAAACACCATTTCCGTACGAGTCGTACAAAACACCGACCGACGAAAAGATACATACAAATGGGATCTGGGGAATGCGCCGACGTGACGTCGGGACGCTCTCAGGCCACGTTCACGACCCAGGAATTACGATTCGAACCGACAGCAGTCCGGACGGCAATATTTTTACGGCACCCAAAAAGTGCCGGAAAAGCGAAGTACGGCGCGAAACGACCAGAGTAGGTGGCCCGGTGAGCGCCGTACCCCCCCCAGCCCCCGCATGTACACGCCGTACCGCCCCCCAGCCCCCGCATGTACGCGCCGTACCGCCCCCCAGCCCCCGCATGTATGCGCCGTACCCCCCGTGTATGTACACCCAAGTACGTGTCGAACCCCCCCGTGTATGTACACCCGTGTACGTTCGAGTCGTACCCCCACCCGTGTATGTACGGTGCGTACCCCCAGTGCTTACGCTTACGCGCTGGAGGTATGCACTGTACATACACAGGTGGGGGTACGACTCGAACGTACACGGGTGTACATACACGGGGGGGTTCGACACGTACTCGGGTGTACATACACGGGGGGGTTCGACACGTACTCGGGTGTACATACACGGGGGGGGTTCGACACGTACTCGGGTGTACATACACGGGGGGGTTCGACACGTACTCGGGTGTACATACACGGGGGTTCGACACGTACTCGGGTGTACATACACGGGGGGTTCGACACATACTCGGGTGTACATACATGGGGGGTTCGACACGTACTCGGGTGTACATACACGGGGGTTCGACACGTACTCGGGTGTACATACACGGGGGGGTACGAAACATACTCGGGTGTACATACACGGGGGGTACGGCGCGTACATGCGGGGGCTGGGGGGCGGTACGGCATGTACATGCAGGGGCCGGGGGGGGTCAACTCGAACGTACGGGGGCTGGGGGGGTCGACTCGAACGTACGGGGACCGGGGGGGGGTTCGGCGCGTACAGGGCACCAGTTTGGACGTCTCCATTGTTTGCTATAGGAGTTCGGTGCGGACGGTCTTTTAACCATACGGTTGTATATTCGGACGCCCGGGACGGATCGTGATTCCCCGGTCGGACTTCGCTTTTCACGTTTGTACGGTAAATCGTCCGAGGACGTGTCGGACACATTTTCCGACCCGAGGACGTGTGGGGAATAATTCCCAAGGCGGTTCGTATGGACTTTTTACCATGCGAATCGTGATTGCCAGTTTGTACGGCACTTGTACGATTCGTACGGTAAAAAGACCGGATACGAGTCGTACGGGAATTTTTTTTACCGGATCGTAATTGGCACCTAGGTCTTTTTAGATATGGCACCTGGACAATTCCCAATAAACATTTTTTTGCCCAGGTATTCATTTTTAATTCACACCCACACTAGAGCACTGCACATCACTGGAGTCCTCAGGGTTTGAACATACACCTTGGCAGGAGTTTGTGCTTGTCGGGAAGCATTAGGCTGTGCACCCAGCAGAGCCTTTTGGCTCGATATTGCAGGCCCAGACCGTGATTCCCCAGAGTTCCAGATGACGAAGTTCCGCCAGTAAGGGTGGGCTGATGGACTCTTAACTCCAGCCAGGTGATGTACTAACTATCTGAGAAGTCTCTTGCACTCTTTCACAGTTCGTAGTGGCTTGCTGTTCTCCATGAATGGACTTTGCACCTTCTGTTAGTTTTCATAGTATCTATTGGGGAATGGAGGTGTAGTAGTCCCTAAACTGAATTTCCCCTGCGACCCTTATACAAATTGTGTTTTTGGTCGATATTTCTGTGTCACAATATTTCCAACTCGATATTTGTGTAGATCGACATTTTTAACTCGATATTTTGTCTGAATACCTTTTCAGAATAATAACTTACAATCTGACTTTACCATTAAAGGGGATTTTAATTTACAATTCATTGGAGTGTAAATAGTAGTTTTCTATCTGCTTCCAATCTAAAATTAGCACTTATTAATTGAAATAAGGAAACCCTAGGTTAGTTTATGAGAGAGTTAGGCCTTCCAACAGTAAAAAAAGATTTTAGGAGCCTTTCACTGTCAGGACATGTGAAACTTAAACCCACATGTCCTACGTCTTAAAAATTAAGCACCTTAAGCACCCTGTCCTAGAAGCTGTGAGGATCTACCTTAGGGGTGAAAGATATGTGTTAAAAAGGAAGATTTAGACTTTTCAAAGGTTTTATTTTGCCAGGTTGAAATGACATTTTAAAACTGGACTTTCAGTCTTCAGTGGCAGACCTGAGACGTTCTAAAAGGCTACTTTAGTGGGTGGCACAATGTGTGCTTCAGCCCACTAGTAGCATATAATATACAGGCCCTAGGTACAGGGAATACCATATACTAGGGACTTTTAAGTTAATTAAATCTGTTAATTAGATGTATACCAATTTTGCCATCTTTGAGGGAGAAACCACTAGCACTTCGCCACAGATTAGTCAGGGGGGAAAGGGCACACCGTTTGAATGCCAACAAGTTCAGCAAAAACTACGGGAGGAAGGAAAAGGTTGGGGGGGATACCGCAACAAGGGTTTCAGTTCTAACTGCAATCTATGTTTTATGCCTAAGTATGTTTTAGGGGTAATGCCATACTGTGAACACAGAAATGGCAAGACTAGCAATCACACACAATTACTCTTGTTGAGCCTGATTACTGTTCACGATTAAAAGTCTTCACAACCATTAACACGTTTATTTTTTGTTTTCTTTTTAATTTCTACTTTGCAGGGAGGTTAATAGATTTTGACAATTCGTAAAAAAAACTTTGTAAATTGTCATTGGTTCATATTGTCTAAAGATAAGCTTTAAGTGGTGTTCTGTGGGTTAAATGTTCTCAGTCAGCGAGTAACAGCTGCAACAAAAAGCAATGCTTTATATGAGAAAGAATACTTGCAGAATATTGCCACAAGGGATTGCAGGTGTACTTCGATATAAAATCTTACAGTACAGATTAACTGTTCGCACAGTAATAAAGGCCTTGTGTAATTCCTAATCTGAGTCTAAATTTTGATCCCAGCTAGACAGCGACATAGCACTTTGTGTCTTCAAGATGGAAAAGATGAGCTCTGGCAAATAAGGGATTTAGGGCTATATTTACCTTTAGCAGTCGCAAACGGTTCAAATTGTTACATTTAAGGTTTTGCGCCCACTAAACACTTTTTTTTATTTACTGATCTCATTTAGCGGTTTGGGAAAGATTTCCGAATTGCTAAGAAATGGTTCTGAATCGTTGTTTAGAAGAGGAGCATTTCTGGCAGTCTTTTCCAAATACCGATTCGGACCCTGATGGATCAATGGTTTTAGGTCATAATTCTGGTCATATATTATTTTTTTATGTTCAAAAGTTTTTAGTTAACAGATAGACAGTACAACAAGTAGCACAATAACATACCCTATAAGAAGTTATGACAATTTTCAACAACAATAAAGTTATAACAGGTAAAATATAATATAATATATTATTACAAAAAAATTAAAAAGGGAAGGGGAAGAAACAATTATACAATTACTATTAATAATCGAAGGAAAGAACTACTAATAATAGAAACTATGCAACTATCGATGACAAATTTAACAAATAGAAAAATACATTTTAAGAAGATAAATAGTTATCAATAGGTTTCCAGAATAAATTAAAAGAATTACAATTATGAATAACACCATTCAAGGATAAATGAGCTCCTCTTCTAGTAAAAATGACCCATGACCACCAAACATGAACAGATAATAATGAGACATCTTTCCAACATCTGGTAATGGATTTTAAAGCTGCTGATAATTCGAAATTAAAAAGTTTACCTTCTAAGTCAACCAGTTTATGAGAATGAACGACAGATTTACAAATGAGCAAGTTAAATGATAAATTATCATGAATATTAAATATTATTTTTATAACATCCCAAACTTCAGTCCAAAATTTAAAAATCAAAGGGCATTCAAAAAGCATATGCTTTAACAAACCAGTATGTGAATTACAATGCCAATAATTGGAAGTTGAAAGGAGTTTGGCATTAAACAATTTCAATGGAGACCATAAACAATTATATAAAATATATGAGTTTGTCTGATAAAGCGAAACAGGTAGCCATCCTGAAATATTATTAAGCCAAATAGTTTTCCAAGTTTCGTAAGATAAAGATAAAGAAAGTTAATTATTGCAAAATGTTACAAGAGCGTTAATATTGTCACTTTTAAATGTAATCATTTTTTATATAGAATTGAAACAGCATGAGGCTGAGTAGAAAGAGTTTGAATATAAATTGATAAATCAGATTTAGCACTAGAAGGTATAAAAATAGAAAATGAGTCTAAAATAGAATTGTATAAAAGTTCATATTTAAGTAAATCAGAGGAAGTTCAATTAGATGTTTTCCTTAGAACATCAAAAGAGATAAAAGCATTATTAGAATAAATATCTTTGTGATAAAAGATACCAGCTTTAATCCATGAGTGCAATATTTAACATTTTTAGTAAGTTTTATATTTGAGTTATACCATAATGACATATCTTCAGAAATGGACATAGGTGATTGAAAATTTTTATCAAAATCATGTAATATGAACTTAGTGGATTTCAAAATAACAGATTTATGAAAAAATATGGATTTATTGGACATGGTTAACAAAGAAGGTAGAGGAAACAGATCTATTAAACACTTTTCTATCGGAAGCCATGTAGGAAGATTAAACAAATGAGTTTGATTAAATGAAAGAGAACTTTGCTTTAATATAAAAGCTTTGTGATAACAAAAAAAATCTGGTATTCCAAAACCTCCATTACATTTAGGTAATTTTAATTTTTTAGAACTAATACGAGATGCTTTATTGCTCCAAAGAAATTTAGTAAGAAGCCAATCTATATCTTTATAAAACTTCATAGAAAATTGGGTAGGAATCATGTTAAGGGAGTAAAAAGGTTTTGGTGCTATAGTCATTTTTATGGATTCCATTCTCCCCCACCACGAAAGATGAAGTGGAGACCATTTAGATATTTTAACTTTAATATAATTTAAAATAGACTCACAATTTAATGAAATTGTAGTTTTCATAGAAGATGAAAACAAAATGCCTAGGTATTTAAGTTTTTCTCTTTGCCAAATTATATCTTTCATGGGTAACATATCTGGGTTACAGTGAATATTTATAGGAAAGAATTAAGTTTTACTAGTATTTAACTTATACCCAGAAAGTATGGAATAAGAAGAAATAATCTCAAATAAAGGAGGACTTGAGGAAATAGGATTAGTAATAAATAAATGTCAGGATAGGCCACACTGATTCCATTACTAGACACACAGCCCCTACCTTCAAAATTAGGCAGGGTTACACCTTTTGGTACTCACCCCTTAGTTGGAGCCACAGGGTTGCTAAAGGGTTTGCTGCTAATGCTCAGGCTTTAGCTCACCTTCCCCCCCCCCTCAGAAAGATACTTTAAACATGGCAGTCGCTGAATTCAGGTCAGCGTTCTAGTGTTCCTCTTAGTTTGCTTTAGTGTAGTGTACAGGAATATCGCACACGCGCACTCCGTGCTTCGCGCACTTCAACTGTCATTTTTCCAGAGAAGAGTCGAGTTTTCTCCTCAGCGCTTCAAGCAATTCCCGTGACCCAGTTAGCGAGTATTTCCTCACTCGCTATCTCCAGGTTTATTTAGCGTGAGAATTTTACTCGCTATTGCTGCCATTCAGGTACTGTCTTTTTTGCCTATTATAGCTCCAGTTTGTTCTTGCAGCAGAGACAGTAGTTTTTTCTTGCATTGTCACTTATGGTAATTTATTTAGCCCTAACAACCTTAACAGTATTTTGAAGCGTATTAATTTCCTGTAGTGGAGATTTCAGTGACGTCCTACTTTTGAAGCGCAAAGACTTTGAACTCCTACTTGAGAGGCGCGAGACTTGGAACTCATATAATTAGACACTTCTGACCCTTTCTGCCTGGTCCTTCAATCAAACATTTCAAAGCTCTCTCATAGGCGCTCCAGCCAATTTATTTTGCCTGCTCTACCTTCAATAAATTATTCAAGTAAATACAAATATATATATATATTTTTACTTACCATCTTTACCAGCCGCACCTTCAATTCTGCTGGGGGTGTCTGAGTCAAGTCGGTGTTCCTTTTCTCAGTTGAGTTCTTTCCATCCTGCAACTAAAGAAAAGAAAAGGATTATTTACCCTCACTATCTACCTACAAGGTCAGCTAGAGAGAGGCAAATTCCACACACACACGAAGGTAATAAGGGTTATTTGGGGAGAGTACAAGTTGACTTAGGAAGTTCAGAACTATTGTAACCATTTGCTTACTATTACAGGTGCAGGCCTTCCAGTGACATCACCAGTGTGGCAGTCTCTCTATTATTCCCATTCCCCTTTCCCCCGTGATTCTGGAATCAGAGAGTCTTCCGGTTCTAGGAGTGCAGGGGAGTTGGGAAATATTCTGCAAGAATAGACTTCAGCCATTCGGCTCCTGTGGAGGCGCAAGTTCAGGTACTTTGTTTGACAATAAAGGCACTTCATCTGCATATGCTAATGTTTTAACAGTAACCTCCTTAATTTAAATACCATAAATATCATTACATTTCCTAATTGAAACAAGCAAAGGTTCAATTACAAGAAGAAATAGGAGGGGGAGTGTGGGCAACCCTGTCTGGTACTTCTGAAAAGAGAAAATTGGTTATAAAGTTGGCCATTAATAAATAAACGAGCTGTAGTGGTAGAATAAAGAGCAGATATTATACGAATAAATATATCACCAAAATTAAATGCAAATAAAGTACGAAATAAAATCTGCCAATGAACTTTATCAAAGGCTTTTTCAGCATCTAAAGCTAACACCCCTGCTGGTGATTGGACCCTTGTTCTATAACATGCAATAACATTCCTGTATTATTAGCGGAATATCTATTTTTCATAAACCCAGATTGGACTGGATGAATGATAGAATCTAAAACAGAAGTTAACCTAAATGCAAGCATTTTAGCATAGAGCTTACAATCTTAATTTAGTAAGGAAATAGGACGGTAGTTTGAAATAAGTGCTGAGTCTTTATTAGGTTTAGGTAACACAACTATTAATGCGTCAGTAAAAGAACCTGAAGTAGTCCCTGTGGGCTAAAAAAAGGTAAATAATTTAAATAAATGGGGAATAAGTTGTAATTGAAATTCCTTATACAATTCTGCTGGAATACCATCTGGTCCTGGAGATTTTTTTGGTTTAAGGAATAGCTAATCGAATTTCATCTTCAGTAATGGGCAGATCCAATTTATCTTTAGTTAAAGGGGAAATGTTGGGGAAGCCACATGTAGATAAAAAGGAATTAATTAAAGAAGAATCATCAAAATTAGGTTGGTTACACAAATAGTATAATAATTTAGAAATTCATTAACAATATCATTTTGTGATATGGCAATTTGCCCATTGGGACCATGAATCGAATTTTTTTGGGATTTATCCTTTTTAATACTTAGGTAATTGGCTAAAAGCCATCCAGATCTGTTAGCATTGAAACTAAGGGGAATATCTAGAGGGCGCGATATAAAATTATCACAGCTTTTGCGGCCGTTTTCGGCCAAACGCAGCAATAATTTTATGGCTATATTAGCAAGGTCACGCTATCGCGTGAAAACTTGCCTTAGCGCCTGAATTCCTAATGCCCATCTTTGCATCTCTAATGAGATGCAAAGTGGGCGTTCCACCCCAGGATAACAGGAGAAATGTCGCTAAGCGACATTTCTCCTATTATCAAGCCTCACGCAAAGCAGCATAGCGACAAGAAAAAGTAGCGATAACCTCTGTTAGCCCTATCAGCAAGCTATCGCCAAACTTCGTGAGATTATCGCTGGGTTTCCAGCGATAATCTCACGTTTGGCAGTTAGCGATAGGATTTTTATCGCTTTTGAGATAAGCGTCACTAATAGCACGCTATCTCAGCGATAAAAATCCACGCTAGCCGGGGATACTTATCCTAGCGCTAAGTGCGCTTTGCGATAATTATCACCAGTTGTTGCTGATATGCCCCTAAATCTGACTCTAGATTTGGAGAGTTGAATACCGGCTCTTCTACTAAGAATGTAATTAAATTAAGTTTTTGTAATTTTAACCTACACTGAGGGTCATTAGAAGTAATAAACAGCCTTTCAAATGTTGCAATTTGTTTTCCCAATTCTTTAATTCTTACATTAAAATTTTTATTTTCATGTGCCATGAGAGAAATGGAAGCACCTCTAATATGAGCTTTAAAAGCATCCCATCTATTTACTAGGGATGTAGAACCTTCTGGGTTAAGATAAAAGTAATCCTGAATAGCATCCCAAATTTTCAATTTATTTTGTTAATTAAGAACAATATCCGTATTCATTCTCCATCTGGATTGTCATTTAAAATTTAAATTAAATTGCAAAACAAAAGAAATTAAAGCATGATCCGATATGTCAATATTACCAATGGTAGGAGTAATTGCAGAATGAATTAACTGTCTAGAAATCAGTAAATAATCAAGTCTCGAATGTGAATTATGTGGATTAGAAAAAAAGGTAAACATTTTTTCCGTAGGAAAATGTAATTGCCAAATATCAATTATTTTCTAGTCTTGAGGAAAGCTTTAAAAGTAAAAAAAGCTTTGGGAGGACGGAATTTAGTTAGAGATATTATATCCAATAAAGGATCAGAAATAAGGTTAAAGTCTCCACCAACTATAAGAGGAACATTACCTAACTTGAGTACTTCAGTATTTAAATTGGACCAAAATAAAGGATCATCAGCAGTTGGACCATAAACATAAACTAAAAACATTACCAAATCATAAAGTTTAATTTTACCTATGACATAGCTACCTTCTGAATCAGAGGATTTTCTTAAAATTTGACAATATAGGGGCCGATTCCGATCCGTTAAAAATTTCCCCCGTACGAATCCTATCCGTTTTTTTTACCGTACGAATCGCACAAGTCCCGTACAAACTGGCAAGTACGATTCGTATGTGAAAAAATCCATACGAATCGCATTAGGAAAATACCCCGACACGTCCTCGGGTCAGAAAAAGTGTCTGACACGTCCCCGGACAGTTTTACCTACGAATCGGGAAACTGAAGTCCGAGCGCGCAAGTACGATCCGTCCCGTCCGTCCGAATGCACAACCGTATGTAAAAAACACCGTACGGTGCGAACTCCCATAGCAACTATGGAGACGTCCAAATAGTTGCCCGCATACGCGCCGAACACCCCCCAGCACACCCCCCCACGTACGTGCCGTACCCCAGCACCCCCCCATGTCCACGCCGTACCCCCACCCCACCCCATAGGTACGGAGCGTACCACCACCCCCGTAGGTACGGAGCGTACCTCCACCCCGTAAGTACGGAGCGTACCCCCACCCCGTAGGTACGAGGCGTACCCCCACCCCCCCTATGTACGGTGCGTTAGACGCTGGGGGGTCCACAGCGTACCTACGGGGGTGGTGGTACACTCCATACCTAGGGGGGGCGGTAGGGGTACGCTCCGTCCATAGGGGGGGCTGGGGGTACGGCGCATACATACGGGGGGCAGGCGTACGGCGCGTACATACAGGGGCTGGGGATACTGTGTCAGGGCTCACCTTCAGCTTCTTGCTGGTTTCTGTTGTCTTGCACAGGAACAGAAGTCGCTAGCTTCCCAACTCCCACTTCCAACCACTCAGCCCCAAGTTATACCTTGGCGCTAACTGATTAGCGAGGGGGAAGGGGGAAAGTGGATAAAATAATAAACTTTAAGAAGAGACTGGTTCTGGACCTTCTGGTTTTCTATCTGGATATCTTCTTCAGCTTTCACACTGCCTACCGAAGACTCCTAAGGAAAACTAAACACACAACAATTTTATTTTTTCCCTTCCTCTACACTATCCTATCTCTTTTCTACATTTCCCTTAAGATATGCTACCTACCCAAAATCCTGAACTCCGTGCCTCTCTTTCTGACCAACTCTGTTTTCTTCTTTCCTTGTTATGGATGTCTTTTAATTATCTGTAAAACAGTTACTTTTTGATTATAACCTATTTATTCCTTGAGCGTTTATCTCATAACCTTTTTTATATATATAACCTACCAGCAGTTGGTTTACTGGGGGCTTTCTCTTTCATCACGTCGTCTTTTCTTTTTCTGTTCTTTAAATTCTATAACTCTTGTCTTCTAGATTATTTCTTCCTGAGTTTTTAACCCTTTTTTCTCTGTTCACTTTCTCTCCTCAAGTTTATGCTGTACTGGAATAACTCTGGTAAGTCTTTCTCCTCACATCTCTTTCCCCTCCTAGTTTACAGTTTTTTAATTGTCTGTGATTCTGCACCACTCTAACTCTCTTCACAAAAAATCGTTAATGTTCTCTTTTTTCTTTTACAGGATCCAGTATACTTATAAATGCAGTCAACGGTAAGTTTGAATTACTTTCAGCGATATTGCGTCTTTTGGCATTAATTGACATTATTTATATGCCTGAAAACCTTTCCTGTAATTCACTTAGCTTTCTACTTGTTCTCTGTCAGGTGTAGCTGAATCTTCACTCGGAACTGAAGAGACGAGCCGACTCCTAATTCTACTCCGGTAAGTCTTTCACCGCGAACTCCAAGCGTCTTCTTTTTTCTTCAAGTAAGTATCGGTTCTATGACTAAGAGACAGGTCACAAAGGGGTGGCTCTCTGAAAACTTCGTACTCAAGGGTAATACACTTCAAACTGGGAACACTCGCAAAACAGTCTTCTCTGAGGAAAAGTCTTTAGTGAAGTGCGCAATACTTCAGGCGTGCGCGCGTCACATCAGCCTCTCCGGATTTGCAAACAACTAGACCGCAGACCCCAGCGCCTTAGCGGCCATCTTGGAATTGCGGACATGCCACCAACTTGACCATTGATGCCTGTTCAACCCTGTAGCACCACTTGAGTTTAACCCCTTGCGCATCGCTTTGAAACTCGCATTAGGGATCCTGACATACTTCGCGTACATATGGGGGTGGGGGCATGTGCTGGGGGACGGTGCTTACATACGGAGGCTGGGCGTATGCACCGTCCATACGGGGGTGGGGGCACACACCGTACCCCCAGCACCCCGTATGTACGCTCTGTACCCCCAGCCCCCCATGTACGCGTCGTACCCTGGGTTCACGTATGTACGGCATGTACCCCTGCCCATGCCTGTACGCACCCTACCCGAGGCCCCTACACCAGCACCCTCACCCAGCCGTGCGCATGTACGAGTCGTACCAAGCCATAGCAAATGTGAGCACTGTACAACAACATGGCCGATGTACGCACCGCACAGACGCGAAAAACACACGTACTGAACCAGGACACTGCAAAACACCACAAGGAGAGTCAATTCGAATCGCACAACACCACAAAACACGTCCAACAAGCCCAAATACACCCAATACACTGACCTGCAACAG
This sequence comes from Triturus cristatus, assembly GCF_964204655.1. Taxonomy (NCBI): domain Eukaryota; kingdom Metazoa; phylum Chordata; class Amphibia; order Caudata; family Salamandridae; genus Triturus; species Triturus cristatus. Next base: position 156,689,322 of record NC_140580.1, read on the forward strand.
CCAAACAGGTAAACAGAGCCTCAAAACACAACCACCCCTTATAACACACCCACCCAAAGGTCAAACACAGCCACACCCACAAATGGACCAATAAAAAGGGCCCACACACACAAACCATGAGCCTTTGCAACAGACCCACTGCTGCCAGACCCCACAGACAACCCACAGCACCAAACTTGAACCTTTACTACACCTTACACTTGCACAGCTTCACACAACCACCTTCACAAACACCCCCTCATCACATTCACACACACACCTACACAACCACACACACACACCCACAACCATCCACACCCACACCCCACACCATGCCCACAGACAGGAATCCAAAGTTCACAACAGCGGAGCTGGAGATCCTTGTCAATGAAATCATCAGAGTTGAGCCACAGCTCTTTGGAACATTGGTCAGACAGACCAGCGTATCAGAAAAATCAGCCATGTGGCAGAGGATCATCGAGAGGGTGAATGCTGTTGCGCCTATCCGAAGGACCAGGCATGAATGCCAAGCCAGGTGGTACGATCTGCGGAGGACGGTCCACCGCAAAATGACCGACGAACACAACCAGGGGAACATCACTGGAGGTGGGCCGCCCCGCAGACTGGTACCCTACCATCCCTGGGAGGAGAAGGTGATGCACACGCTGCCGCCGGTGGGAGTACACGGACTAGAAGGACTCGCCGAGCCTGGTGAGTACACAAACAAATCACCCCACATGGGGGGAACCGCATCCACAACCCAACTCCCGATAATGCCCGCAACTACCCCAAAGCCATCACCGGACGCAACCACATTCCAACAACACGCACATGCCACTATCGGCTCCATGCCCCATGCACCAAGCAAGGCCATGCCAAGTCACAGGCCACACAAAACACCAACACAAGACAGGATGTCCGTGATGCCGGGAGGGGGGGCCTCCAAAATCACATTGAGCAACTCATAAGCAGACACCAATGCCCTCAGCCCATATGGCCTAGGGCAGAGCTATACAAACAGTGTGTCCCGACACTGTACTGTGTTGCCTGCAAATGGCGGCCGCGTCGCAGGATGACATGGGTATGAAGGCCCAATTCGCACATAACAGCAGCCAATGAAGAGGCAACACTGTGAAAGAGTGTCAGCACACACCGCCGCTGCAGCGCAGACTCAGAGACACTCTGCCCAATGGGGTCCAGGAGATTCTATACAAAGCCACATGAACAAGCCAATGGCCTTTGAAAGACCTGCAAAGTGTGTGTGCCCAGGAAGCTGGGCTGAGGTGACAGAGGGTGACAGACAGATGGAGGGAGAGGGAGAGGGAGGGAGACAGAGGGCGACAGAGGGTGACAGAGGGCGACAGAGGCTGACAGACAGACGGAAGGAGAGGGAGAGAGAGGGAGGGAGAGGGAGAGAGAGGGAGGGAGACAGAGGGAGACAGAGGGAGACAGACAGAGGGAGGGAGAGGGAGAGAGAGGGAGGGAGACAGAGGGCGACAGAGGGCGACAGAGGGTGACAGACAGACGGAGGGAGAGGGAGAGAGATGGAGGGAGAGGGAGAGAGAGGGAGACAGACAGAGGGAGACAGAGGGAGACAGACAGAGGGAGGGAGAGAGAGGAAGGGAGACAGAGGGCGACAGAGGGTGACAGACAGATGGAGGGAGAGGGAGAGAGAGGGAGGGAGAGGGAGGGAGACAGAGGGAGACAGAGGGAGACAGACAGAGGGAGGGAGAGGGAGAGAGAGAGGGAGGGAGACAGAGGGCGACATAGGGCGACAGAGGGTGACAGACAGACGGAGGGAGAGGGAGAGAGGGAGGGAGAGGGAGAGAGAGGGAGGGAGACAAAGGGAGACAGAGGGAGACAGACAGAGGGAGGGAGAGGGAGAGAGAGGGAGGGAGACAGAGGGCGACATAGGGCGAAAGAGGGTGACAGACAGATGGAGGGAGAGGGAGAGAGAGGGATGGAGACAGAGGGCGACAGAGGGAGACAGACAGAGGGAGGGGGAGGGAGAGAGAGGGAGGTAGACAGAGGGCGACAGAGGGCGACAGACAGAGGGAGGGGGAGGGAGAGAGAGGGAGGGAGACAGAGGGCGACAGAGGGCGACAGAGGGTGACAGACAGACGGAGGGAGAGAGAGGGAGGGAGAGGGAGGGAGAGGGAGGGAGACAGAGGAAGACAGAGGGAGACAGACAGAGGGAGGGAGAGGGAGAGAGAGGGAGGGAGACAGTGGGCGACAGAGGGAGACAGACAGAGGGAGGGGGAGGGAGAAAGAGAGAGGGAGGGAGACAGAGGGCGACAGAGGGCGACAGACAGAGGGAGGGGGAGGGAGACAGAGGGAGGGAGACAGAGGGTGACAGAGGGCGACAGAGGGTGACAGACAGACGGAGGGAAAGGGAGAGAGAGGGAGGGAGAGAGAGGGAAGGAGACAGAGGGAGACAGAGGGAGACAGACAGAGGGAGGGAGAGAGAGGGAGGGAGACAGAGGGCGACAGAGGGTGACAGACAGATGGAGGGAGAGAGAGGGAGGGAGAGGGAGAGAGAGGGAGGGAGACAGAGGGAGACAGAGGGAGACAGACAGAGGGAGGGAGAGGGAGACAGAGGGAGGGAGACAGAGGGCGACAGAGGGCAACAGAGGGAGACAGACAGACGGAGGGAGAGGGAGAGAGAGGGAGGGAGAGGGAGAGAGAGGGAGACAGACAGAGGGAGACAGACAGAGGGAGACAAACAGAGGGAGGGAGGAGGGTGACAGAGGGAGGGAGAGAGAGAGACAGAGGGAGACAAAATCACCCTTGGGTGGTGTGGGCATGTCCGCTCATCAGCAGGTGGACTGTGTGCATGTTGACAAGGTCTGGCAGTGCGTGAAACACCCCTCGTCCGTTTGGAAACCACTGGCCCATGTGTCAAACTGTGCACGAGTCGATCATCGCTGCAGGCACAAACCTAACCTCACACCCAGTATACCCACTCACTGTGTTTGTTAAAACCCAGTCACAAATGCATAAGTTTCCTACCTGCATTCTCCAATAGACATGACAAAGCAACATTTGGCCGCGTACAGTGCAACACGTAAGTCGGTTCTGCAGCGCTCGCTACGCACGCTTGCTACACTGCTCCCTGCGTTCAAAACTGATGCAACAACAGAGAGTGTGTCACATATAGGAAAAGTGTTGGCAGCCGTGGCCAAGGGACATACCCATGCACCATGCACAATGCAGAGGGACTTGCCAAGTACAGACAAGGTAGATGACACTTGGCCCTGCTGTAGACAGCACAAGCCAAACCTGTGACCACTGTACACTCAAACACATGCCACCTACCTACCACAGGAACTCACAATCACTGTCATGCCAGCAGGCACCATGAGGGGATAGACACATCACCTGGTAGACCCAATGACAAATCACACCACACCCAACAGCATGCCTGGTCACCCCCCTCTTACACAAGCACACACCCCCGGGGCAGCCAACGCAAATTGCCACTCCCACAATGGATATGTGACACAACAAGACCAATCCATAGCCAAATAAGCATCCCAACACTCATTAGACAGGCCAAATAACCAGGAGTACATATCAATCTGACCCCCACAACATACCCATCCACAAGTGCACTGTGAGAGGAATGCTAGACATATCCAACTACCCAGAGCAACTGTGCCAACTTGAATATGTATGAAACATGGATGACGCATGTAACACCATTAACATTGTCTCTCTCTCACACACAGGGCAACGTCGTCGATCTCCCCCCAACACTGGGGGGGAAGACACACAGGACCAGGCTCAGCGTCACGATGATCCCACCGGCAGCGACGACTCTCACCACACCGTGGATGACCCCGACCAACCTGGCCCCTCTGGTGCCCAAGCACCTGCAGCACCTGCGTCAGGTACAACTGTGCCAACCACCACCCCCACTCCTGCCACATCCCAGGATACACACAGGAGCCCTGCTCTCACACAACACAGCCAATCTGACCAGGAGGGACGAGGGACCCCGGGCACCCAGGAGGAGGCAGGCGACCCCACAAATGCCATCCCTCAGGGGTCCCGGAGACCCGACGTGCCCACAAGAGCAGTCCAGGCACAAGTGGGCAGGGGTGGTGGGAGTGGAGGACGGCAGAGGCGTGAGCCTGACCAGTCAGCTGAGGAACCGGTTATGTCACACGTCCGCAACATCCTGTACACATACCGGCGTGACACCAGAGGCATCGACCAGGTCGTGTCAAGACTCTCCGAGATGCAGGGGACCCTCGATGAGATTAAGAACCTGCAGGTCGAGCATCATGCCAGTCATCAACAACACCAAGGACGGATGGAGGCAAGACTGGCAGAGCTCCTGGCGGTGCACAGGGACGTGAGCCAATCACTCCGTCAGATCGCCCAAAGCCTGGCAAACCCTCCCTGTGCCACCAGGCGTAGACCAGCACCAGACACAGGGAGGGAGGAGGAGGAGGATTCATCTGACGGAGCGTCCCCAGCATCGTCAAGGCCTGCATCTGAGGGTCCCCGGAGGAAGGTGGGTCGTCCACGCAAAAGACCGTGAGAGTCAGCGGACCATCACCATCTCCCAGGTCACCTGGCCTGGCACCTGGCCCTCTGGCGCAACAGCAGCACCTCATCAAATGACATTCTCTGCCACATGGACTTGCTGGTCACTGTCTGACCAATGTTGACAAAGACTGTGGCATGGACTCTGATGACTTCCAATGGCAAGGATACCATCTCCCCCTGTGAACTTTGGATTCTATACCCCCGGTACAGCACCTAATTGCATCCCCCAAAACACGTACCCCACCACCAATAAAAATATTAGAAATCACGAGATGATGCCGTCATTTAGCATTATTCCATTACATGTTTGTGTTGGCAAGTCAAACCATGCCTGAGTTTTGAAGTAACTCCAACCATGCATACCCTGGGGTCTGAGTCTGGCACAGGACACACATGGGTCACAATGTATCATCCAATACAGACATGGAGCACCATACTCACCCGTGATGGGCCCAACCAGCTAAGGGGGTGCCTGCACAACTGTGCGGACAGACCTATTTCGTAGAGCAACAGTCATGCGCAGAGGTCAGGGATCATGTGGAGTGTCCTGGGGTGGGAGTCCCAGTTATGTGTAGCCAGGTGGGAGAACTATGTCCTGCAAGCAGGAGTCAGGTGGATGTGCAGAATGGTGGCCAGGCCAAGGTTGGATGCATGGAGATGGCACAATGGGGTCTTGGATGACAGTGCCACATGGTTGTGTTGGGGGCGTGGTCGTGGCCTGCATCCTGACTGTGGCCGTGGATTGTGAAGGTCATCCTGCAGATGACAGTGATCCATTGCCGCTATCCCTGTTGGACGGTGATGTGGCTGGGTTGCAGGATGTTGAAGCAGAGCTGTGCAGATGCACACTGGATGTGGACAAGTGTCATGGGAGTTGTAAGGTACTTCTCCCAAGAGTGCAGGGTAGGATTGGACATGGATGTCGAAGTTGACCTGGGGGATGGTCTGTCTTGCCTTGAGGTGGATCGAACAGTGGACCGTGTGCATAATGCAGAGTGTTCTGAGGCCTGAGGTACAGATGCTGGTGATCAGCATAGCACATGTGAGCAAGCATTCCATGATGCACACCAGCTTGTGTGCGTGGTAGACACTGTGTGCCTGTGCAGGGCCCTTGCGGGTGGGACACAAGCAGTTGACCCAGCTGTAAGGGGACAACCCGCAGATGAACACCTCAGTCGTGTACAAGTCCAGAATCAGGTGGCCAACGTGCAGCCATCTGCCAATGGATACCATGCATTATTCAATATGGGAACTGGCAAGGACTGTGTCTTTGGGGAGGTTGAGGAGCACCTGCCTGTCAATGGGACACCAGATGATGATGAGATGCAGTGCGCATGTCATGGTGTAGAGGGGTATCCTGGACACATTGTAGACTGACACGCTGAGACATGATACCTGTGCCATGTGTCCCACAACGACACCATACTACATGCAGAGGCCTGGAGTACCACTCACATGGCCATGTTGGGGTACAGAGCCGGTGGGGAGTAGGAGGGACATGACCTGGTTGGTGTGACAGGGCTTGGAAGGCGTGCCAGCGCTGTGTAGGCAGTTGGAGTTTCACACTCATTATGCAAAGGTGTTGTGTGGGCGATGAGTGCATGCCTGACTGCATGCAACAGATGTATTGGATGGACATTGCTTGGTGGGTGGCCTCAACATCATGGTGTAGCGTGATGTGGCACATGCAAGGACATGAGGCACGTGCAATGTGCACGTAGCATGTGCAGACGGTCCAGCCTTTGCCACCGCAACTGTGTCACACACAAGCAGATTACACCAAAATGAATGGGTGGAGGGAGGAAGGGGGGTGTGTCTTAGAGGTGTGTGTGTGAGGGCAAATCTAGAAACTCTGTGTCCCCTTGCTGCAGGGCCTGCAGCAGCAGGCACCATGTCCTGGAAATCATGCCACAAGTTGCACACTAACACAAACATGTCAGAAAGGACTACTGCAAAAGGTGTATGAGAAGGGAGGAGTGTCTGGTTCAACATGGCACACACACAGACAATGGATGCACATGCAGCAAAGTGGCCGTTGTGGGGACTGAGATGGCAAAATACCTACACAGCCATGTACATCGTGCACAATACATATCATAATCCCTGACAAACAGCTTGCATCTTGCTACTCTACACATAGACCCATATGCACAATCTGTGACAACTATGCCAGACATGCCGCATGCACAGTGGCAAGAGACCTGCATTGACAGAGATGAGGCACCTTGGAGGCTGAGGGTCACCTTTATTAGTCATGTTTGCCGGAAGGCGAATGCATCTATATTAACAGATGCACAGGTCATGTGGATGAACATGTGGAACCTACACTGGCACCCCCCTTTTCACCACAGATGCAGGAAACCCATAGAACTGGCACACAAGTGACAGGTTTGAGGCAAACACCCCTTGCTGCTCACGGAGAGGCTGCAATTCACCATTGAACCACTAATGGGGATGTCCCACACTATGTCAACCCGGTGCATCCCGTATGTTTCCGAGGGCAGTGTTACACACATTGATGCCTTCATCACAATCAACAATCACATTACAGATGTCTGTCACCAAGTGTGACTATCAATTCAGGTGAATCCAGCTCCATGTTATGTGACCCATGGTGATTCTACATGTATGCTAAGTAACCAAACATGAACAGGAGCAGTGCAAACACAATCCAAACACATAGCACACCCAAAAAGCCGTGGTGCATCCCTTACCCTAAGGTGATTTTTCGACATGTCCGTGCATGTTACGCTGATTCAGCAAACGTTGCTGTATTTATGAGGAATAGCAGGAGCACAACAATGCCACCAGCAGCCAGCATGCGCAAATACCTGGGGATGAGAGACTCACAAGAAGTGAGCCAAAAGAAGCACATCCGCATGCATGGGCATGTACTCGACATGTATAAGGTTGTCAACATGCTAGGTGAAAATAGTGTCTCAGGTAAGACATACTGTTATTACACCATCACTCGAGTGACACATCCAAACACACCTCTGACTCACTTGCCAGACATGCAGATGGACCCACACATTGCAACACATGCCACACAAGGCTCAATGCGTGCACACTTAGACACTGCAACTCACCACTAAGCAAAGAAGTTGCGTATGAGCCGACTCCGGATGTCCTCTTCCTCCTCCTCCTCTGCATCACTTGCCTCGTCACCAAGCCCCTCGTCCTCCACGGGTGGATGTTCCTGTTCATCCGGATCCAGGATGAGTGGCACAGCTTTCTTCACTGCCATGTTGTGCAGCATGCAGCACACGAGGAAGATTTTGCAGACCTTCACCGGTACATATGGGAGTGCGCCGCCGGTCTTGTCCTCTCTATCACTCGCCTGGTCTGCCCATGGGCGTTGTTGTACCGGTGATCGGCAGCCGTTCTGGGGTTGCGGAGAGGTGTGATCAGCCATGGCATGTTGGGATAGCCAGAGTCCCCTACATGGAAACATCATGGACAGAAGTGGGTCAGGAGAAGCAGTAAGACAGAAAGATGACGCTAAATACAGGAGTAACAGAGTATACCCACCAACAAGACATGCTCGTTCGTTGCGCAGCTGCTGCATCATTTCAGGCACCCTGCCACGCCTCATGATGTAGGCATCGTGTGCTGATCCTGGAAAACGAGCACAGACATGGGAAATCACCATGTTAGCAAGACAAACCACAAGGGCATTAATGGAGTGGTAATGTTTCCTGTTCCTATAGGCTACCTCCTGTGCCTGTGGTGGTACCAAAGCCACATGTGTCCCATCAATAGACCCAATGACATGACATCCCTTGTCAACTGCTCAGGAGTTGGGAAATGTATAAACTCATCCAGGTGAACCAACATGGCCTCTAAAAAATCATGCAGGACACGGCTGAACATGGTCTGGGACATGCCACCAACATGAGCAATGGTATGTTGGAACGTACCCGTGGCAAATAAATGTAGGGCTGCCATCACCTTCATCTTGGGTGTCAGTGCAGTAGGATACCTGTGTAGCGGTTGGAGGTGTGGTGCCAGCCTTGCTGTCAAGTTCAGAATCAACCGTTGGGTGAAGCGGTAGCGGCGTATACAGTCACGTTCCCTCAGGGCAGCCAAGTCTGGGATTGGTCGGGGGAGAGGCGGAGCCCTGCAGTAATTTGGAAGGGACAACGAAGAGTGAGTACAGTACAACAACACTGTCAATGTACTGAGCACATGTTGAACAGCCAATACACATATGCTACATGCAGAGTCACGTCTGTGCAATATATCCTGGACACGTATGCCAGGCAGGTGACACTCCTATCAAGAGCCATCTACAAACGTGGATTCACAAGCTCAACATGACATGGCATGAGACTAGCTGTGGGCCAGTGTAAGTGAACAGGCAGACGCATTACAGGAGTGACAGACATCCACATGTGTGCAGGAGAAGGATGTTTATCATACAGACAGGTTGCGGAACACTAGAGGCACAGGTCACATGTCCCTGAAAAAAGGACAGACCACACACCTTGCCATGAAGGGGTACATGTCAAAACTGATCACACATACATTGATACTACGCAGATATGTCCTTGTCTCGCAAGTCCATGTTCGATGCATACATACACACGTTGCGTCTGATTCCACATGTGTCCTGGTGTGCATTATAGTGTGCCATGCCCATCCACACACATACACATGTTGGATGCAACAACTGCAGATGCATTGGACGGTACACCAACAGCAAGCTTATGGGAACACATGACACACACATGACATACTCACACTGTGCAAAGCCGGTAGTCACATGTCAGGTGTCATTATCCGTGTACCTGGCATCAGGGGACAGTTGCGGGTGTTGGCGACTGTGCCATGCCAGTGACGCAGTGCTCAACAAGTCTGTACTACATGCACACATGTGAAAGGTGTGAAGGGGATGTGTGGCACATAGTGCAGCTTGACACATGACATGTGTACACAGCTCATCACACATCTACTGGGTTCAAACATGAGGAGATTTGTGCCACATCACAGCCTGACACACCTAGGCCCGAGACATGTAGGACTGCACTGACAATGACTTGATGTCCAGCCTCGGCCAAGTATGACAGCTCAATTCCTTTCTGTGTGCCGCCTGTCACCAGTGTAAGGTGTGAAACGCACCATACACACGCTCTGAGGGCGTGTGTAGGGTCCTTATCACTATGGTAGTGCAGCCGTAGGCGTACGCCATAGGGATATGGTCCGTACACGCGTGTGTAGGGTCCGTACCACTATGGTTGTGTCGCCGTAGGCGTACGCCATAGGGATACGGTTCGTACACGCGTGTGTAGGGTCCGTACCACTATGGTTGTGTCGCTGTAGGCGTACGCCATAGGGATACGGTCTGTACACGCGTGTGTGGGGGTCCGTACCAATATGGTTGTGTCGCCGTAGGCGTACGCCATAGGGATACGGTCCGTACACGCGTGTGTAGGGTCCGTACCACTATGGTTGTGTCGCCGTAGGCATACGCCATAGGGATACAGTCCGTACACGCATGTGTAAGGTCCGTATCACCGTGGCGTACGTGTACGGCAACACTACCATGGTGGTACGGACCCTACACACGCGTGTACGGACCGTATCCCTATGGCGTACGCCTACGGCTGCACTACCATAGTGATACGGACCCTACACACGCGTGTACAGACCGTATCACTATGGCGTACACCTACGGCGACACAACCATAGTGGTACGGACCCTACACACGCGTGTACGGACCGTATCCCTATGGCGTACGCCTACGGCGACACAACCATAGTGGTACGGACCCTACACACGCGTGTACGGACCGTATCCCTATGGCGTACGCCTACGGCTGCACTACCATAGTGATACGGATCCTACACACGCGTGTACGGACCGTATCACTGGAGTAGTGGTGCCCTAGGGGCGTGGAACGCTCCGTACCTGTGTGTGTATAGTGAAATTACATAGGGGACACATGAGGGACAATTATAAGGGCCTAAATGCATGCTGGTTGTCATGGAGACCCAGTTTCAAGTTCAAATTTTTTCATCAGGTGGCCAGCAGAAGTCGGTTGGAGACAATATACAAAGTTGCAAAGTGGTTGTTGACTTGACATCATGCTCATTTTTTATAACATGCAAAGGCACCCATTGGGGTAGGTTTAAAGGGATTGGAGGAAACGTAGGATGCAAATGAGATTGACCAATCACTCTGTACTCCTGTAAATGAAACAGGCCAGCAAGGCAAATATAAGGCAGCCAGGCCCCATTAGAGAGCACTTGCCTGCACAACCTTTCATTCCACACCACTGCTGCTGCTCGTGATTCCTCTGGCACCATGTCCAGGTCTGTGGAGAGGGCCCAGCCATTAGCTCAGACTGTGCCCCTGTTTTGTGACTGTCACTTCTGGCATTATGTCCAGGTGTGACAGACATGCAATGTTCTTCAGAGTGGGTCCCAGGGGGGAATGCCTCATGTCTCCCATGCAGAGCATGCTGTAGTGCATGTCTGTACTCCTCACTTGCATGGTGCTTACTGTGACAATCACTGCATGGTGCATGCCACATTCAGCCTGGCTAATCCTCTTGGGAATGTTGTTTCTACAGTCCTGATGGGATTCTGTGGTCCCCCCAGTGTGACAGGTGACTGTACCCACAGATGTGTGTGAGTTGAGTGTACCTGTGGTGAGAGTGTCCAAATGATGTGTTCGTCCCCCTGGACATTGGTGTGTGTGTAAGTCCCCTGTCATGTGGGTGAGTGTCTATGTGGAGTGTTGCACCCCAGCTGCATGAGGGATGCATATACCCTACCCATCTGATGTGAGCAGGGAGCAGTGCTGTGTGTCTGACGTGCTGAGCCTGCCCCACACCTGTGACACCCCCCTGGTCTAGTGCCACATGTGCAGAGTGATGTTTGTACCCGCAGTTGCCAATGGCAGGTGATTGTCCTGTGCCTGTGTGTGTCTGTGTACCCTGCTGAGGTTGCGCCAGTGGCCTGGGGCATGTGACTGCTTTGAGGTGCTGTACATAATCGTGGTGTAGCTTGTGATGCACAGTGTGAGCCGGGATCAGTGATTGTGTTGCACCCCTCATTCCACCTGTGTACTTTCAATGCCACGTCGTGCATTTGGCCTTCCCCAGAGGATAATGTCCCTATGATGAAGGTGCAATGATTTTGCTGCATACTATGCCCTGTTCAAACCAGCCAAATTGTTCAAATGGGTGTCTCTGTTACATGTAGCAGGTGTATTGATGTTGTCTCACTTTGTCATCCTCACAGGTAGGCGTCCATGCCAAAGGGGAGATCTGGAGGGAAGCCGTCAGTGCCGTGAGGTCGGTGGAGGGTCGGAGGCGTCGCCTGCCCCAGGTGCGGAAACGCTGGCAGGATATCCGGTGCTGGACCAGGAGGATCGCCCGTGTCCTGATGTGGGACTCACCTGAGAGCCACAAGAACCGTGGGCGCCGGCGCCTGACCCACCAGATGAAGCGTGTGCTGGCGGTGGTCTTCCCTGACTTGGATAGGCACCTAGCGGAGAAGCAGCAGCAGGAAGGGGGTAGGTACATGTGTGTTTGTTGTGTGTCATCAGCTTTTGGAAGTGCGCAGTTGCATGTATACACTGCCAGGGTTCATATGTGCAGTACATATCCTGTCCCCCAAAGTAAACCGGTGCTGTTCTTCCCCCCTTCCCCTCCTTGACACGTGTTGCCTGGTCCGTGTGTCGTCACTCTTGCACAAGGTCATCTAGGCTGCCAGTTAATCCAAGTGCCCAATGCTTGCAGCATCATGTGTGGGGGTGGGGTGTAACATGTGTTGGGACCTTGCTTGTGCCCTGGCCAGTTCAGTCAATGTGGGGTCCATGTTAGTTGGCACTGATGCTGGGTCCCGACATAGGAGTGTGTCTGAAAAGTGTACTGCCTTACAGCATGCATGACCAATGTTGTCGCCTCAGACATGATGTGCATGAGTGGGAGATATGCATAGTGCAGGGACGTTTGCTTCTGTTGCAGTCATATCCATCCCGGGCCATGGAGGAGTGTGGCCACTACAGTCCCCTGGGGCACCTTTTCCTTGGTATCATGTGTGTCATCCAACAATGTGGACATTCACTGTGTCTTCAGCATAGGTTGGGCTCTGTGGCATTGTACCCTGGCCTAATGTGTATATACGTAAAGTGTGCTACATGTGTCCACTGTACAGGGTGACCCAATTTGGCTTGTGCATACTCACAGTGGCCGGTGCCAGTGTGTTTTGGTACAACTATCTGATGATGGTTGTTTGTCAATTTTATGTGTGGACAGGCGCACAAGGGTTAGTTCGTGTACATTCAGGATTTATTGAAGGGCATTTTAGTAATCCCTGAGTAAGAGGTGTAAGTACTTCCTCTGTGTCACTCACATTGTCTCAGGTAGGGAGGGGTTTGTGCGGGAAAGGCCTACATGTCCAAACCGTATGTGTCCTTGCCAGGTCTGGCCGGTGTGTGATGCTTGTCTGAACATACACTCAACATGCAGTGACCCAGTCATATTGGGCATGGTTTAATGTATTTGCTAAGCAGCATGTGCCACACGTTAACAGACATGGGTCCTGCTCATCCCTTTTTTGGCAACGGTGTGTGGTCCAGATGCTGTGCTTGACTGTCCCCAGAGTCTGGCTCCTCTGTCTAATTTGATATCAAGTTATTTGCTGTTGTGTCATGCTCTCCATTGTTTCCCAGTGGCATGGTGGGTCAACCAACTGTGTGGTGCAGGGCCTACATATGTGCGTAGTATTGTAGATGTTACTCATGTTGTTTTTCATGCTATGCACTGTGACCTATGTAGTTTTGAATCATGTGTCATATGTATACAGGTGTCTGATTTTTCCTGTCTCTTCACCTTACCCACAGCATCTTCAGGGGAAACCGAGGGAGACACTGGCACAGACCTTGAGGAGGGATCGAGCACCGGTGCCACCAGTGCTGGGGAGTCTGGCGCAGCGAGTGGCATGGAGGCCGAGGGGAGTGAGGCGGAGGACTTGTCCAGTTCCACCACTGACTATGAAGCTGACGGGTCCGAGGCTGAGCTCCCAGATGGGGCGGAGGCTGCTCCGAGTGCTGAAGGCAGCACTCCATCTGTCGCCGCCCCCTCCATTCCCATCACCGGCCTCCCACTTGCTCGGGTCCCTTCCCTCCATGCTAGGTGACAACATGTCTCCTTCGTGCAAGGCACCACACCCCCTGCCCCGGTCTCCCCTCCTGCCGTCAATGCAGAGTCTCTGGACATTCTGCGGCAGTTGCAGGTTGGTCAGACATCACTGCTTAATGTCCTCCATGGCCACACCAGACTGCTGACACAGATGGTGTCGTACATGGAGGGCATGTCAGCAGCAATGTCTGATCAACGGATGTTGCTGAAGTCCATAGACTTGTCACTGACTGCAGCAGTGGATCTCCAGCAGCGCTCCGTCCCCCCATACCCCTGCACCATCCACACTTCCCACTCCCATGCCTGTCCCACGCACACCCAGACGTCCCCATGAACGCACCCCACCAGACACAGGCAGCACACCACCAGGGAAGGCCAAGCGCACTCCTCCAATAACGCACACACAGGGGGAAGTAGGCACACCCACTGGGTCGGGGGGCAAATGGCAGACACGCAGCCACAGTGGGAGTCCACAGTCCTCAAGTCCCACTTCCTCCAAAACCACTCCCCTTAGCTCTCCTGGCCAACTGTCTGATAAGGAGTCCTTTGTGGCCAGTGTGTCCGTCAGCCCCAGTGTGGCACCACCCTGCAAGCGGTGGAGGCAGTGCCCGGCCAGGGTAGTTGAGTCCCCCCCCTGTCCACACCCTCTCCCAGTAGCGCTGCAACCCATCCCTCCGACCCCTCCCCCTCCTTGGGGCCTGTGGTTCATTCGGGTGCAGGGGAGACGCTGGGAGACCTTGCGACCATATGCAGCGCCATCCTAACCACCACCTTTGGCGCTGCCTCACCCCCTGTGGTGGAGTCATCCGTCCCTGTACCCACAACACCTACCCTTGCCCCAACTGTCCCTGCGGTGCCTGGTCCTTCCCCCCCACATGATGCCCCCCCTTCTGTGGATGATATGGTAGAGTGAACTGTGCAGGCAAGCTAGGGGAGACGCTTCCCAAAGTGTCCCCCACCAGTACTTTGCACATGGCCTGGCCTATGGGCCCTGTATATAGTGGACATTTCTTTTGCAAATATCATTTTCTGCTGAATAAAGCATTTTTTTTTTCTTTTGCACACTAATGATTTTCTGGTCTTGCTGTTGGTGGTGCTGCTCCATGATTTGGGGTATTGATAATGTGTTAGGTGTCTGGGAAATGTTGTAGTGTGCTGCTCATGGGGTGGACCCTGGTATCTGTGTGCCATCACAAGGGCTCTGCAAATAATCTTTGGTCATGTAAGCTCTTACTGTATGGTGATAGTGTCCCAAGGTGTGTTCCTTCCTCTGTGGACCCTGACATCTTCCCTGCAGGCTGTTTCCCAATTGTTGTGCTGAGATGTGTCTACATTTCCTGGGTGTGTGACGGATCCCTTCAACTTTGGCCATGCATGCTCACCAATGTCTCCACCTGCATCATTTGTGGCATCCTTGGTGGTCACTGTACTTGTGTATGGAGTATATTGACATGACTTCATGTGGACATGTTCCCTTTTCCGCACTATGCATGTGTGTACTCCCAGCCTCGCACACATGTGTTACGTGTTCTGCAGGGTCTTTGGTCACCTGACTGACAATTGTTGGCATTGTATCTGTGGGTACTCCACCCTTTTCCTTCCATGGGAGGCAACAACTTGTTGGCTGCCCCAGCACCTGTACATTCCTATCAGTCCTGGAATGTGTGTGACAGTGTGTGACAGTGTGTGTTCCCTTTGGGTCTCTTAGTTTAGTAGGGTGGCACATGAGTATACAGTCTTGTTGCATGCTCTCAGTGTGTGTATTGTGCTGCCAGCACCAGGGGTGGGTATGCATGTGTAATTTGTCATCACACCCACATGTGGTGTGTCATGCAGTGGGGGATGGACATCCACCCTCATGGGAGTGGGACACTGCTGTCAGTGATGTGTTGGCATGCCACTCTCAATATAGTCACACATTTGAATTTTTAAAAATTTATAAAGCGCACGTTCACAATGCAGTTTCATGGCGCTAGAGGGATTCCTGGGCAAGAAGAGTGCGGAGGACTATATACTGAAGGCCTGCTTGAACAGGAAAGTCTTGAGGGCCTTGCGGAACTCCATGTAGGAGGGGGAAAGTCTGATATAGAGAGGGAGGGTGTTCCAGAAAGTGGGCGCAAGCACCGCAAATTTCTGGCCTCCTGATCTTTGTTTCTTGAAGCGAGGAATGACTAATTGGGATTTGATGGATGAACGAAGAACTCTGGAAGGGCAGTAGTTGATGATGGCGGAATTTATAAAGGCAGGGGCCGTGCCCATCCGGGCTTGGAAGGTAAGGCAACCAAGTTTGAACAGGGCCCGTTGCTTAATAGGGAGCCAATGAAGGGCGATGAGAAGGGGTGACGAATGATGAGATTTAGATAGGCCATGTACCAGGCGAGCTGCCTGGTTCTGCACTAACTGAAGACGTTGAAGTGCGTAGCCGGGGGCACCATTATAGATAATGTTCCCATAATCGATCTTAGATAAAACCATGGCCATTACAATCAGTTTGAGTGCAGAGGGAGAGAAAAAGCGGGATACTTTCCTAATGATACGCAGGGTAAAAAAACAAGAAGAAACAACCGAACTAATGTGGGAGTGAAGTGTCAAATGATGATTAAGTGTGATACCGAGGGTCTTGACTGAATGGGAGGGTGTGGAGGGTGAGCCAAGTGAGGGGGGCCAGAAGGAAGAAGACCAAGGGTTGCCACTGCCACCCGTCAGAATCATCTCTGTTTTGTCCGGTTTGAGTTTAAGATGGTTCGCATTCATCCAATCCCGGATAAACAGCATGACGGACTGGAAGGCAGTAACAGCTAGTAAAAGGGAGGAAAAATTTAAGATGAGTTGGAGGTCATCAGCATAGTTGTAGACTGTGACCTCCATTTGTTGCAGTGCGAAAATAAGGGGGAAGATATAAAGGTTAAATAATAAAGGGGAGAGAGAGGAGCCCTGAGGGACACCGCATTGCACCCTGCGGGGTGGAGCGGAAAATTCGGCCAGGTGGACGGCCTGAGTGCGGTCAGCCAGGAAGGAGCCTAGCCAGGCCAGTGCTTGTCCTCCTATGCCCGCCGCCTTGACACGGGACAAGAGAATAGAATGGTCCACCGTGTCAAAAGTGGCGGACAAATCCAGGAGGACCAAGGCCTGAGGCGTGTTGGTATCAAGACCCTCCCTGAGTTGGTCCATGACCGAGATAACCACCTTCTCGGTGGAATGGCGGGGGCAAAAGCCCGCCTGGCAGGGTGCAAGATAGTTGCTGTCCTCAATAAAGGTGCTGAGTGTCTGGGTGGCGTGGGACTCAGCTATCTTGCCCAGGTAGGGGAGAAGGGATATCGGGCGGTAGTTTATCGTGGAGGAAGGATCTGCCCCCGGTTTTTTTAGTATGGGGAAGATTATAGCAGACTTAAAAGGGGCAGGGACGAGGCCATGCGTAAAGCAGTCATTAAGGAGGGTAAGGACAGGGGATAGGCATTCGGCAAAGATCTGACGAAGAATACGTGCCGGGCAGATGTCAACTGGAGAGCCTGACTTGACACGGCTAAGCAAGGGGAGCAGGGATTCTCTAGTGAGTGCGGGGATGGAAATAAGGGACAAGGTATTGCCTGGAGGGAGGGAGTGAGAAAAGGTGAGCGAAGGGGGGGGAATATTTGCTTTAATACAAGCTATTTTATCAATGAAAAATTCGTTAAGCGAGTCGCATAACCCCTGAGAAGGAGGATCTTGGGCAGAATTCTGTCCGAAGATGCCAGCTCGTGGACGGTGACAAAGATCTCCCGTGGCTGGCTTTCTGCAGCTAAAATACGCTCCGAGAAGTATTCTGTCTTAGCTGCCAGAATGGCTTGTTTGTATTCGCTAAGAATGGTGGAGTAGTATTGTTTCCGGGTTGGGCAGTATTCCCTTCTCCAAGCTCGTTCGGCCTGCTTTGAGGCAAGGGCTGAACCACTTGTTGGCATTGTGGGTACGGTTGATGGTAATCCGCTTCAAGGGGGCCACTGCGTCGCAGGCTTTAATAAGCCAGCGATCTAGAATGGTAGCCTGGGAGTGAGGGATCAGGCCCGATAGGTCTGGGCAGGTAGTACTTAACGAGTTACACAGGGAAGGAATATCGACTCGATTCCAGTTCCTTGTCCGGGTGTTTTTTGGGCAGGAAGGAGTTGTTTTGTGGCTCAAATCCAAGGAAAAGGCGAGCATGGAGTGGTCAGACCATGGACAGGGGGAAATAGTAGGGACTGACGTCGGGATGTTTAGTGTCCATATCTGATCAAGAATGTGGCCCTGAATATGAGTAGGGCCTTGAACATGCTGGATGAAGTTGAGGCTGAGAAGCAGTTGTGGAAAGTCCTTAGATTTAGTATCCTCAGCAGGGTCAGTAGGCCAGAAGTTAAAATCACCCAGGACAAGAACAGAGGCGCTATTGACTACTAAGGTGGCCAATAGGTCCTGGAAGGCAGAGAGAAAGCCTGGAGATGATTGGGGTGGCCGATATGTTAGTACACAGGTAATTGGGATCTTGAAAGAGGTAGAGCGAGCTACGAGGCAATCGGTTGCTGGTATCGTGGGTGATGCAAGTATCTGAAAGTGAAGGTCTTTGCGAGCAATTAAGGCTACCCCGCCGCCTGCTTTGTTCTCCGAGCGGTCTGCGCGGAGCATGGAATAGTGAGGCAGGAGGGCTGCCAGAATACTGGGTAGGGAGTCCGACCTGTACCATGTTTCATTGTGTGCACATTGTGTATGCCTTCATGCACCCATGGTGTTTTGCTAATTGTAGGATGGTGTACACACCACCATATCTCTGTCCACTGCTGGGAGGCCTCTGAACCCACCCCTCCTATGTCTGGGCACTGCTGGGAGGACTCTGCATCCACCCCTCCTGTGTCTGGGCACTGCTGGGAGTGATAGGCACCCACCCCTCATGTGTCTGGGCACTGCTGGGAGCACTCTGCACACACCTCTCCTGTGTCTGGGCATTGCTGGGAGGACTCTGCACCCACCCCTCCTGTGTCTGGGCACTGCTGGGAGGACTCTGCACCCACCCCTCCTGTGTCTGGGCACTGCTGGGAGTGATAGGCACCCACCCCTCCTGTGTCTGGGCACTGCTGGGAGTGATAGGCACCCACCCCTCCTGTGTCTGGGCACTGCTGGGAGGACTCTGCACCCACCCCTCCTGTGTCTGGGCACTGCTGGGAGGACTCTGCACCCACCCCTCCTGTGTCTGGGCACTGCTGGGAGTGATAGGCACCCACCCCTCCTGTGTATGGGCACTGCTGGGAGTGATAGGCACCCACCCCTCATGTGTCTGGGCACTGCTGGGAGGACTCTGCACCCACCGCTCCTATGTCTGGGCACTGCTGGGAGGACTCTGAACCCCCCCCTCCTGTGTCTGGGCACTTCTGGGAGTACTCTGCACCCACCCCTCCTGTGTCTGGGCACTGCTGGGCGGACTCTGCACCCACCCCTCCTGTGTCTGGGCACTGCTGGGAGGACTCTGCACCCACCCCTCCTGTGTCTGGGCATTGCTGGGAGGACTCTGCACCCACCCCTCCTGTGTCTGGGCACTGCTGGGAGTGATAGGCACCCACCGCTCCTGTGTCTGGGCACTGCTGGGAGGAGTCTGCACCCACCCCTCCTGTGTCTGGGCACTGATGGGAGTGATAGGCACCCACCCCTCATGTGTCTGGGCACTGCTGGGAGTGATAGGCACCCACCCCTCATGTGTCTGGGCACTGCTGGGAGGACTCTGCACCCACCCCTCCTGTGTCTTGGCACTGCTGGGAGGACTCTGCACCCACCCTCCTGTGTCTGGGCACTGCTGGGAGGAGTCTGCACCCACCCCTCCTGTGTCTGGGCACTGATGGGAGTGATAGGCACCCACCCCTCATGTGTCTGGGCACTGCTGGGAGTGATAGGCACCCACCCCTCATGTGTCTGGGCACTGCTGGGAGGACTCTGCACCCACCCCTCATGTGTCTGGGGACTGCTGGGAGGACTCTGCACCCACCCCTCCTGTGTCTGGGCACTGCTGGGAGGACTCTGCACCCACCCCTCCTGTGTCTGGGCACTCCTGGGAGGACTCTGCAACCACCCCTCCTGTGTCTGGGCACTGCTGGGAGTGATAGGCACCCACCCCTCCTGTGTTTGGGCAATGCTGGGAGGACTCTGCACCCACCCCTCCTGTGTCTGAGCACTGCTGGGAGGACTCTGCACCCACCCCTCCTGTGTCTGGGCACTGCTGGGAGTGATAGGCACCCACCCCTCCTGTGTCTGGGCACTGCTGGGAGGACTCTGCACCCACCCCTTAAGTGTCTGGGCACTGCTGGGAGTGATAGGCACCCACCCCTCATGTGTCTGGGCACTGCTGGGAGTGATAGGCACCCACCCCTCCTGTGTCTGGGCACTGCTGGGAGGACTCTGCACCCACCCCTCCTGTGTCTGGGCACTGCTGGGAGGAATCTGCACCCACCCCTCCTGTGTCTGGGCACTGCTGGGAGTGATAGGCACCCACCCCTCCTGTGTCTGGGCACTGCTGAGAGGACTCTGCACCCACCCCTCCTGTGTCTGGGCACTGCTGGGAGTGATAGGCACCCACCCCTCATGTGTCTGGGCACTGCTGGGAGTGATAGGCACCCACCCCTCATGTGTCTGGGCACTGCTGGGAGGACTCTGCACCCACCCCTCCTGTGTCTGGGCACTGCTGGGAGGACTCTGCACCCACCCCTCCTGTGTCTGGGCACTGCTGGGAGTGATAGGCACCCACCCCTCCTGTGTCTGGGCACTGCTGGGAGTGATAGGCACCCACCCCTCATGTGTCTGGGCACTGCTGGGAGTGATAGGCACCCACCCCTCATGTGTCTGGGCACTGCTTGGAGGACTCTGCACCCACCCCTCCTATGTCTGGGCACTGCTGCGAGGACTCTGCACCCACCCCTCCTGTGTCTGGGCACTGCTGGGCGGACTCTGCACCCACCCCTCCTGTGTCTGGGCACTGCTGGGAGGACTCTGCACCCTCCCCTCCTGTGTCTGGGCACTGCTGGGAGGACTCTGCACCCACCCCTCCTGTGTCTGGGCACTGCTGGGAGTGATAGGCACCCACCCCTCCTGTGTCTGGGCACTGCTGGGAGGACTCTGCACCCACCCCTTAAGTGTCTGGGCACTGCTGGGAGTGATAGGCACCCACCCCTCATGTGTCTGGGCACTGCTGGGAGTGATAGGCACCCACCCCTCCTGTGTCTGGGCACTGCTGGGAGGACTCTGCACACACCCCTCCTGTGTCTGGGCACTGCTGGGAGGACTCTGCACCCACCCCTCCTGTGTCTGGGCACTGCTGGGAGTGATAGGCACCCACCCCTCCTGTGTCTGGGCACTGCTGAGAGGACTCTGCACCCACCCCTCCTGTGTCTGGGCACTGCTGGGAGTGATAGGCACCCACCCCTCATGTGTCTGGGCACTGCTGGGAGTGATAGGCACCCACCCCTCATGTGTCTGGACACTGCTGGGAGGACTCTGCACCCACCCCTCCTGTGTCTGGGCACTGCTGGGAGGACTCTGCACCCACCCCTCCTGTGTCTGGGCACTGCTGGGAGTGATAGGCACCCACCCCTCCTGTGTCTGGGCACTGCTGGGAGTGATAGGCACCCACCCCTCATGTGTCTGGGCACTGCTGGGAGTGATAGGCACCCACCCCTCATGTGTCTGGGCACTGCTGGGAGGACTCTGCACCCACCCCTCCTGTGTCTGGGCACTGCTCCGAGGACTCTGCACCCACCCCTCCTGTGTCTGGGCACTGCTAGGAGGACTCTGCACCCACCCCTCCTGTGTCTGGGCACTGCTGGGAGTGATAGGCACCCACCCCTCATGTGTCTGGGCACTGCTGGGAGGACTCTGCACCCACCCCTCATGTGTCTAGGCACTGCTGGGAGGACTCTGCACCCACCCCTCCTGTGTCTGGACACTGCTGGGAGGACTCTTCACCCACCCCCCCTGTGTCTGGGCACTGCTGGGAGGACTCTGCACCCACCCCTGGGCCACACCACGCCCACCCCTACGTCACCCCAACAATGGCGGTACGGCCCGTACCCACGTCCCATAGGCATGGGTACGGCCCGTACCGCCATTGTTGGGGTGACGTAGGGGTGGGCGTGGTACGACCCGTACCCACGCTCTTAAGGCGTGGGTACGGTGCGTACCACAATTGTTGTGTTGCCGGTTCGCGTCCATGTCGACTTCCGTTGTGGCGGACGCAGGCCTTGGTGGAGACGCCCCCACCCCCCGAAGTGACCAGGCCCTGGGGGTCAGGTATGTACAGGGCATGTATGATTTTTAACTTGGGTGGGGGTAATGTTTCCTGCCCCTGCCCCCCCCTTTGCCCCTGGGTGTAGTTCTGATCTTCTGCGGCATCTGCGGCAGTTCCTGTACACCAGGTGGACTGCTATGAGGGCCGGGATGGCACGTAGGTTGGGGTTCATGGCTGTCCGTCGCGTACAGGTGCTCCTTCTGCGCATCATCCTGATTTCCCGGCAGTTTTTGGCTGCCGTAAAATATAATCTGTGCGGAGTGACGTGGGCACGGATCGTACTTGCTGGTTCATGAAACGCTGCCTGACTCCGTCCGGACGTCACGTCCGCGGTGTCCCGGATCAGATTTGTATGTATTTTTTTGCTGGTCGGTGTTTTTTACGATTCGTACGGAAATGGGGTTTCTGTGCGAATCGTACTAGCGGGTTTGTAAGGTGTTTTTCCCGGGTACGAGTCGGACCGAGAAAACGCTCCGTCCGACGGTTCGTACCCGGGTTTTACAGGATCGGAATCGGCACCATAGTCTGCAATTAGAGCCTTCAACCTCCTCTGGTAAATTAAAAATACGTAGATTGTATTGCCTGTTGCGATTTTCCATATCCAGCAAATGAGCAGACATAGGAGAAATTTTTGCCACTAGTGGTGTATGTAAAGGCATCAATTTTAACTTTGTTATCCTGTATTTTAATGGAATTATCAGAAACTTTCATTGACGTACTTGCCATATCTTTACGTAGGTTTTACATTTCTGACGCAATAGTATTAGTGTTGGCACGTAACCCATGAAGTTCGTCAAGAACTAATGTCAAAGAAGGCTCACTAGATTCCACCACTTTAGATTTGACAGGAGGAGGAGAAATCTCTTGTTTCCTTTTATAATTGGTATTTTGCGCATTTTTATTCTCCATTTTCGTATTATAAAAAACGAGGGAGTAAATAAATGCAAAGCACAAGGTGAAAAGATAAATGTAGATAAATGCTAAAACAGACTGTGGGTGCGGTTAGGCCAAAGCCAGGCCCTTTCCTGAATGCTTGCTCCGCCCACCTGACAGGAAATCTGGGCAACCTTAGGGAGAGCTCCAAGTTGATTCAGGAGGAAGAACAACACTGCCTTCAATGTCCTCAGCGTCGGAAAAAAGCACCACAGCAGCAGGTAAGGTTTCCCAGGGCTGCTAGCAGAATATTCAGTAGATATTGGTATTAAATTTGCATTTCAGCGATAAAAAACAGGCCCCTAACGCGGAGCTCACAGAACGGCGGCCATCTTGTTTTCGCTCACGCGAATCCTGATGGTCATATATTATTTAACAGTTACAGACTCCCAAGGTGGGCTGGTAACTCCATTGCATAAGGGAGGGAGTCCATTTTGGACAACTTCCCCTTTATAAATTGGTGCGGCTTCTTCAGAATGATTGTTTTTTCAACCTGATCTCAACCCCTGGCAGTTACAGCACAGCGCAAACAGGCTTAACTTATGAAAATGTGTAAATCATTTAGAATGGGGGTGGGTGTAACTCATGTGATTCAGTGTTGCATAACTACACGGAATGACCAGTGAAGATTCCTACCTTCCGACTTAGATTCTTGCCTGAAAGTTGGATTTCCTCTGCGCTGAAAGGCTGCAGGTTGTATCAAACAGGGGTTTGAAGTCGCAGGAAGCCAGTTGGAAGAAGACTGTAAAAGAAACCGCAGAGCTGTCAGGCCCACAGGTGATGCATCCTCTGTGGAGTGGTTGCCATGTTGGTCTCGCTTCCTCGATGGTTCTCCAGGTAAAGGCATGGCAAAAAAAAATCTAAGACTCAGATTTTTAGGTTTTGGCAGGAGGAGTATATTCTGGCACCAGCTAGGGGTTCCAGGACCTCAGGAACAGCACATGGGGGGGTCAGGATTCATTCTAACAGGAGCAACCACCAGAGTGCAGGGCACGTTCAGTTGAAATTGGTCAGCTGGGCTCTTTCAGAAAAGTGGAATTCTTATAGCTTTTATGTCACTGTAGCATAACAGGAAGACAGCTATCTTACCCCTGGAGAGAATTCCTTTGTCATGGGAAAATGTGGAAGCTGATCAGCCATTAGGGTTCTCCTCAACAGGCTTTAACAGGAAGTGCAGTCTTTGTTTGTTCTGTCTTCACCAAGTCCAGTATTGTTCTGAGCAAGGTCCCCACGAGTACCAAATGTATGCCTGGCACTAGTCCAAGTGTGGGGGTGACTCCTGGCCCCTTCCTAACTAATGAGGAGAAGTTCCCAAGGGTGACTCTACCCACCATTGCAACGGTTCTTGTGTGCCTCACTGCAAACAATCCCACAGTGCTCTTCTCTACCTTAACTCAAGATGGCAGAACTTTCCTTTACTTATGCAGAGCCCCTATGCCCACTCTAGATGAGTGGTCAGGGAAATGAGCTACTCTTCCTCTATGGTCACTAAAAACTGGTTCTGGGGGCATCTACTCTGCAACTGGGATTGGTGGCTGGCTGGTTAGAAGGGCAGAAGAGGGGTAGGCCCAGGCGTTAGGTACATCTGCCTGTGACAGGATAGGCCTCTTTGGAGTTAATTACCTTCCTGTGCATTACCCAAATCATCAACCATTTAGAGGAAGAGAACACCTCCCCACATCCAAGGTCTTTGTCTCTGCCCTGGGACCAAGTTCACACCTCATAAAGGAGCTATTCATCTCCTGGGTGACAATTGTAAGCTTGTGTAAATGGGTTTCTAGAAGTTAACGGCAGGCAGACTTGGAAAATATTAAGTATAAATATGTCTTTACCAAATGAATTGAAATTGTGATAAATGCTTTAAAACGTACAAGAATGAACCTTTAAGCAAGTTCCTAGGCAGAGATAAAAGTATTTAATTGTATTATTAACTCTCAGTGCTTTCTATGGAACAGATAACTCTGCTACAGTGAAAATTGCTTTTGGGGCCTTGTCACTGCAAGGACATGTTTTACGTTAAACATTTACACTTCTGCTTTTAAATACCATGCATGCTGTTGTATTGGGAAATAAGGCTTATTTAGGGTTAACTTATTAATATTTAAAAAGAAGGTTTATACCTACCAAAAGGGGTTATTTTCACAGGTCCAATTTGCAGTTGGAACCTGCACAGCCATGTTAGGGGTGGTAGATCTGCAATCATGTTTTGCATTGTCACTTTAGTGATGGCACAATATGTGTTGCAGTCTACTAGTGACATTTTAATGTACAGGCCCTGGGAACGTTTTGTACAGCAAACTAGGGACTTATAGGCATGTTAAATGTGTGAATTAGGAGAATAGTCAATGTTGACATGTTCTAGGGGTCAGGCCACATGCACCGAGGGCTGGTTAGTAGAATCCCATGGCACAGAGTTACAAAACAGCAGCATCAGTCCACAAATGGAGGTGAGCATTCACAAATAGACACAATATCTTTATATATATTTATACACAGACAAAAACCAATGGTTACACGTACGTTATATTGAAGGGGTTACTAAAATATTCAGCAATTACAACACACATTTAAACTACACAAACATGAGAAATACAATAGTTACAGTTCAAGTCAAATAAAAAACCTTTATTTGGTGTGTTAAAAAGACAACCATAAAAGCAGTCACAGTGAAACAATCACACGTAATTAAAATTAAGAAATAAAAACAACAACAGTGATGGTTGATTACAATCATAAATGTCCCTACCAGAGGTACATGTTTAAATTTACTAAAAGGCTGCCATTCAGTCTCCATAGGGTTCATTACAGCATCAAAAAATGATACTTTTACGTATGTTAATTGCCTTTGAGATAGAAAGTGCATCGCTAAGGCAAACCCTACAATTATTCAACTCAAGCAGATATTTCATAGCACCAATATACGATCTGATATCTTATGCAATCAAAAGAGGTCTTAAGTAATGACACCTAAAATTAGAATAAAAAACACAAAACAGCACAAAGTGCATAGTGCTTTGTTGGCTCAGGCCGTCACAAGGACAGGAAATCGTATCTAATGGGCAAGTTTTTATAAGGGGAAAGGTAATTAAATGGTGGACAATCCCTAATCTAAATCTTGTTAGTACAAATCGGTGCATTAAATTTGAAACATAAGTTAAATAACTTTTATAGTCCTCCTTCAGTGCAAGTGGGAAATAAAGTGCAAGAGTTGCTTTCCCCCCTCGCTTCTTACCCTGGCTTCCCTTTTATAAAACGTAGGGGCCTATTTACAGGGGAAGTGGTGGAGTGAGGCGTTAGACTTCCTGGCTTAACGCCTCACTCCGCCACTTAAGAAACGCAGGGCTGCACCATATTTACAAGATTATGGTGCAGCCCTGCACTTACCCTGCGCTGGCGCCAACACAGGCACCCTCACACCATAGTGCAAGGGTGTCTGTGTGCAGGGGAAGATTGTTTATGTACGGGAAGGCCCACTTCCTGCATATAAACAATCTTGAAGTGCTGTTTTGTAACTTCTATGAGTGCTGCTTAATGCAGCACACATAGAAGATGCAAAAAGGCATTTAAAAAACAATTATTGTTTATGTGCCTGAAGGGGGACCTTCCTATACATAAACAATCATTGGCTTTTTGATCCATGTGTGCTGCACAACGCAGAACACATGAAAACAGCAAAAACGAGGAGAAATAAAACATTTCTCCTTGTTGCGCAAGGGTAAGACCAGCTTTTCCCTGGTCTTAATTCAGTTCCTGCCTCCTATTTACGCCTCCCTTGTAAATAGGGGGTAGCGTCAAAATTAATGGGTGTAATAATAATAATAATAATAAAACATTTATTGAGCGCATGGCTGCACAGCTGTGTATCCCCGCGCTGATTGCTGAAAAATCTCATCCGCGACAACAGGACGGGAAGGGGCCCGAGTTATTGAGGAAAGAGGTGTGTTTTCAAGTTCGCTCTGAAAAGGGTTTCAGAGGGTTCCATTCTTAAATGAATCGGAAGAGCGTTCCAGAGTTTCACTCCTAGAAAACTAAAGGAGCGGCCACCGATTTTAGCTTTTTGAACGCGGGGTAGTTTGAAAAGGGACATTCCTGAAGACCTCAGATGACGAGTAGGGCGATGGATGGTCATGAGGCTTCTTAGGTATGAGGGGCCCTTGTTGTGGGCTATCCTGTGAACATAGCAGAGGCTCTTGAATTTTATTCTTTCCCTTACGGGGAGCCAGTGCAATTTGGACAGTGCAGTCTTGGCCGAGATTCTTTTCGGAAGGCCTAGTACCACCCGGGCGGCTGCATTTTGTACACATTGCAGCTGGTGAAGAAGTTTTTGGTTAATGCCCAGAAGAAGGGCATTCCCATAATCCAGGTGCGGTGTGATAAGAGCATGTACAATGGTTTTCCTGGCTGTAATAGGTATAAGGTCAATGATTTTTCTAAGGATTCTTAGTGTTCCGATGCATTTGCCAATGATCTTGTGGACTTGGGATTTACCTGAAAGATCCGAGTCGATCATGATCCCGAGGTTCTTGACTTTCTCAACCGGTTGAGGACATTCGCCAAGCGATGTAGGCCACCATGCTTGAGACCAAAGGGAGGTGTTGTTCCCAATCACAAGCACCTCAGTTTTGTCACCATTTAGCCGGAGGCAATTACTGTCCATCCACCTAGCGACAGCAGTCATGCACTCCGAGAAGTTTGAGGCATACTTGTCAGTATCCGGAGTAAGCTTGAACATGAGCTGCGTATCATCGGCGTAGCTAACTATGCCCACGCCGAAGTTCTCTATGATTTGAGCCAGGGGTTCCATATAGATGTTAAACAAAGTAGGGCTCAAACTAGAGCCCTGTGGAACCCCATAACTCACGGTCCGCGAGGATGATTTAAAAGGCGGGCAGTGAAGCTGGAAAGTTCTGTTGGAGAGAAAGGATTTAATCCACTCCAGTGCGCCGTCTTTTACTCCAATGTCGGAGAGTCGGGACAAGAGCGTGGCATGTAGCACCGTATCGAAAGCGGCGCTTAAGTCCAGCATGACCAGCGCTGCAGTTTCACCCTCGTCCACCGTCTTGCGGATAAATTCCGTGGAATACAAGACAGCAGTTTCCGTGGAGTATTTGGGTCTAAAGCCGGATTGGGTGGGATGGAGGATGTTTTCTTGCTCTAAATACGCCATGAGTTGGGAGTTCACTATTTTTTCTATTATTTTGGCGCAAAGAGGCAATAGAGATATTGGTCTGAGGTTTTGAAAGTGAGTAATAGGAGTGTTCGGTTTTTTTTTCAGGGGGATGACTTGGGCGTTTTTCCAAGCCTCAGGGACGTGACATTCTTTGAAGGATAGGGTGATGAGATGGCATATTTGATCCAAGAGAGTACTGTCCATGATGTCTTTGCATTTGTCTAATGGACACACATCGTTTGGGGAGCCTGAGTGGATACTGTTGATTATGCTAGACAGTTTTGCTTTGTCCGGAGTGAAGAAATGGGTAAGAGTGGATTTATGAGGGCGGGGAGGTATCGTACCCAGAGTGGGGGGAGCGGAGAAAGTAGCGTGAATTTTGTCTACTTTGTTGACAAAGAAATCAGCAATTTCTTCACATAACTCATCAGAGTATGTGTCTTGCGTATCCAGGCTCGATGTGTCTGTTAGTTGTCTATAAATCTGAAACAGTTCTTTAGAGGGATTTATAGACTGTTCAATTCTATTTTGGTAAAAGAGACTTTTTTCCTTTCTTATAAGTCTCTGATAGGCCTTTAATTCACGTTTGTAGTTTTCCTTCAGTTCCGTGGAGTAGTTCTTTCTCCAATTTCTTTCAATCCCTTTGCACCAGGCTTTAGCTGCCTTTAATTTTTCTGAAAACCACGGTTCAGATTTTGTTCGCCTTGCTGGGGGTTTGCAAGTCCAGGGGGCGATTTTATCAAGTGCCTTACCCAACCAGAGTTCGTAAGAATTCCAGGTGTCTTGGAGGGATAGACCTTGGGGGGGGGGTGAATTTTTAATTCGTCAGAGAGGCGTTCTGGGGTATAGTTTTTCCAATTTCGACGTTTGGCATATACAGGTTTGTGGGCATTATCCTTAATCCTGGTCTTGGGTATATTGAACGTGATCATGTGGTGGTCTGACCATATGATAGGGACCGGAGGTTGTATATTAATGCCTTCCCAAGTCGCGAAAATGGGATCGAGGAGGTGGCCCTGTTTATGTGTGGGTGAAGCAGTGGAACACACACAGCAACACCCATTGCCCTCCCCTTTCACTCTAAGTAACGCGTGAAATGGGGTCTTATTTACAAGGCAGCGTGGAGCCACGTTACGTGGCTTGACGCTGCCTTGTAAATAATGTGAGGCCCCTATCGGCACAGGAATGTTCTAAAAAGTGACGTTCCCATGGTGATAGGAGCTTGTAGATATGCTCCATAAAGTGATCTTTGATAGACCGTTTAGACAGTGTTATTATCGATCGAGGGTTGGGCTGAATTGGCATCTTAAACAGCTCAATATAGGTGGAATAAATATAACTTAGCTAAAGGATACACAGTGCTTTATCCAGACACAGGGAGTCTTCAATAATTGACTTATTAAAACAAGTTTCTTCTTTGGTCCAGATAGCGTGCCAGAGCAACAAAGGCCGAAGTGCAATTATATCTGCTAGTTACTGCATCCTAACCTCACTATGTGCTACCTCTATAGAGGCGGAGGTAGGAACATAACAAACGTTTGAGAAAACTATTTTCCTCAGTCTGAAGAACCTTACTCTTATAGAGGCCCCAAACACCCCGCCCCGTATGTGGCAGTAGCTGATACCCCAGCCTTATAAATTGCAAGCATGTCTTGTATAGGTTGGGTGCCCAACTTTGCAGAGAACCTAAAAATTCCATGGGCACTCCTACTCATCTTACCCCTGACATTAGTAATTTCGTGTGACCATGAGCAATTCCCTACAAAGGTATTGCACAAATAACAAAGTGTCAACTGTTGCTACTGGGGTATTATCCATAAAATAAAATTCAACATAACTTTTGCTTGGCACTGCACATCATTGTATAGGTTTTGTTCTTGTTAACCACCAGTTTTCTTGCAGCTAAAATTGCCAAAAGGTGGAGTCTAGTTGCCCTTATGTTAGGCCCCGGCATACTAGATGTTGAATTTAGTTGTGAAATTGCGTCCAATGCATCCCCCCTCAAATGCTCCCTGGGTACATTAGGATGATAGGTTTTGATCTTATCCACTTCGGTAATCAGGCTCTCCAGCTTTTCTCTAATGGTTTTTGACAAGTCCTCCATTCTAGATGTTATTCCAGCTATTAGTGGTGGCCAATAGGAATCCGCAGGGGGGGGCTTGTTTGGGTCACTGCATCAATATTTGGCAGAATTACGGACGGCTGAGCGTATGACCCACCAATCATCGTAGGAGCCTTCCTGCACTTCCTTTCCCTCTTACGTGTGGGATGACGGGCAGATGAGGCACAATTATCTGAGGAAAAAAATGGTGCTGGATCTTGGTTTGGTAGAGTGATCGAGCTATTGGTCACTAAGGTTATGAGGCTCTCATAAATGCGTCTCAGGGACTGTTATCGCAATGTCATTGTTCACAGATGTCCTATTCCCTCCCGCCCCTGATCCTAAAGACAGGCGAAGTTCTGCAATGTCCATTTCTTTAGAGATAATATTCACCGCCTGCACTAGAAAAGAATCGATTGTTGTGCTGGCAGTGCTGGGGGAGCATTAGTAGCTTTACGCTTACCCATTCCGACTCATATAAAATATGGGAGAAAGGGGTTCAAATAATGTGGCTATTGCACCAAAATGATCCACAGTATATATGAGCGGTCAAATCGAAAGAAAGTCAATGACTATTAAATCTAAACAGTCACCACACTGGTAGGCTTTATGCCACGTTTAAAACCTTCACTGATAATGACCGTAAAATCAAATCGTATATTTCCCTTAAATGAAAAGTCTTCAAATCAGTCTTTGCTGCTAATCCAGAGCAGCAAAGTCACGAAAAGAAGAGAAGGTCCCCTCCAAGAAAAATAAAAGTACAATACCTTCCACTTGCAAAATGTTGGGGGGGGCAGGTATGAAAGTGAAGTGTGTTTAAAAAAACACAGTACCTTGCGTAGACTATGTCCAACTGTAGCCAACCCTGTTTCCACAGATTAGAAGGTTCACAACAAGCCCTAACAATCATGAAAAATTAGGAAACTGATAGCTTATTGGGTTTAGTACTCTCTGCAAAGCCATTTCCCCTTGCAAATAGATTAGATTTCCAGCAGGATAAATGAATGATCAGTTGCTGCTTTCAATTGTAGGTTGAATTACTCATATAAAGTTAACCTACTACAGGTGTTGTTGCATCCACTTCACAAGGCCAAAAAGCTAAGTTGCAAACAACAAGACTCATGCTCATCACTTTTAATTCCTCAACAATCCTTGACTTTACAGGCAAAGCCTCACTGGGTTATCTTGCAAAAGTGAGTAAAAGGACCTTAAAAGGAGCATGAGACATAGGTATTTTATACAATGCACACCACAAAATGAGTTAGCTCTTGGCGTTCTTTATAATAGATGTCATTATTAGCCAATTGAGTGATTATTCTGTTATTGCTATGCAAAGGATGTAAGGCCGAGCCAAATATTCCGAGATGCATACTTGTGGCCTTGAAGCAGGACTTAAATCTAATCCCCAAATTTATGGTTGTTGGTGAAAAGATGTAAAATGTTTGTAGGAATCATACCATTAACTCATAAATATCACCTCGTGCTCCCATTTTCTCATGGAAATTGCTTGTTGTATACCATGACCTTCTTAACCAACATTCTTCGCTATAACCTCATAAAAAAAAATAACATTATATTGAAAATACCCAAACACTTAATTTTAATAAATTAACTTTCTAAAATGATTATTAGAAAATAACTACCATTTATAGGTTTTGGGGTAAGATCGTTATTGCGATATACTTTTGTAATAAAATAACAAATAAAAAACATAATACTTTATCAACCTAAAAATACTTCAAAAGTGCGAAGTAATGAAGTTAGGATTATAGTAACTGTAAGGGTTAGGAATACTCTAACCATGCATTGTAACTAAAATTAAACTAACAATGAAATATAATTAAATTGTAGTACAATTTAATAAAATGTTAAATTTGAACAATGTGGTATATAAGAGGATGTGGTTTAGCAATTCGAGATGAAGAGATTCTAGGGGACGGTACAAGCTTTATTTGCATAAATACTTATCAGTCATAAAAGCTTTATTCGACAATGTGTCATAAAAGCACAATCCAATACACGATAAATGACCAATATTATAAAATTGATAAAACAGGAAATTTTTCCTCAATTAAAAGAGACCATAAAACAGATAGAAAAACAACAAAAATAAGGTTCATGAGCTTGTCTCCAGACTATATAGCAATGTGCAAATAGTAGCAAACAATTTACATTCGTAGGCAGGGTAACATGCATGGGTTAAAGTGCCGCCATCGCTTTTGATCTTATTATCCATGCCCAACCTAGAAATTTGGCTATAGCTAGGAGAAGTGGTAGCCAAGTTTCGGTGCGAATCAATCTGAGGGCAACCTCACATTTTCGAGTACCCAAAACACAGCAAATAGGAGCCAGCCATATGCGCCGTGGAATAGTATAAGCAGGGCACACAAATAGTAAATGAGCCAAACACTCCATAGATACATGACAGAAGGGGCAAGACGTATCAACTGTGGCCCCCCAGCTTGCTGAAAAAGACTTGACAGGTAGTGTACCAACTCTTAATTGGAACAGGAGCTTTCTATCAAGAGGCTTTGTAATAGTGTCCCAATAGGCTTCTAGCCTTTGTGTTGGTTTAGCCATAAGGAATTGGCCTGTCAGCGTCGATGGGTCACTATTCCTGAAAGTGTTGGCTTCCACCCATACCCAATATCTTTCCTTCAATTGCACTTTCGATGGGAACTGCTTTTTTTCTGGATTCTCCCAAAGTTCAGCCATACCAATATTTCCTAGCATCGATCTAAGATTCTGCAACCATTTAATTTTCTTGAATTGGTCAACTCTTATTAGGTCTTTAAAACCCTCAACATACGAGGACAATTCTGGGGTTGAACAAATTCTTCGCCAGTATAATAGAGGTCGCAGTCTAGCACTGTCGGCCAATGCCTTCCTTCCTAGATCGCTAAGTAAAGGCAGCACTGGTGTACTTTGCGGGAGGTTAGTGATTTTTCGTAGAAAACTATTTTCAGCAACAGTCAATTTAGGTTTTTGTAGCCCCATAACTCTGCCCCATAAAGAACTGCACTAATGACTTTCATGTTATAAATAGTCAGGACTGGGCTGGTTTTGTAAAAGATGCATTAAACTCAGCTAATAAAGTTCCAGCTAGCTGTCGATGTTTCAATGTAGCCATATCCAGTTGTTTGCCCCATTTCATATCCCTCTGTATGACAACCCCAAGATATGTATATTCTTTTACCTGCTCCAGCGGACGTTTATTTAGCAGCAATGTTCCACCAAACGATCTATGGGCGTTAAATGTCATATATTTTGTTTTAGAGACATTTATTTCTAATCCCCGAAGTTGGCAAAATTCCTCAAAGAGAGATAAAGCACGCTGTAAGCCGCTCGGTGTTTTTGCTAATAACAACGTATCATCGGCGAACATAAGAATTGGAATTCTTACACCCGCCAATTTCGGAGCGTCCGTTGGAGTATCTTCCAAGAATTTTACTACCCCATTAATAAAGATGGAAAACAAGGTTGGGGCCATCACACAGCCTTGTCTCACCCCTCTTTCCACTCCAAATGGGGGGGGGGTAACCTGGCCCTGGCATCCCCACCTAATTTTTGCATATGTGTCCTGATGGAGTCTAGCAATGAGAGATAATAATGTATGGGGCATCCTCAAGTCTTGTAAAACTCTCCATAATCTATTACGGGAGACAAGGTCAAAAGCTGACTTTAAATCTACAAAGGCAGCGTACAAGCTGCCTTTTTCCAAAACCACCGTCTTCCAGTAGAGTAATGTAAAACGAAAGGTTTGATCGATAGTACTTATACATGCCCGGAATCCAGCCTGGGAGGGAGATAAAATATCTTGTGCACTAATCCATTCCTGAATTTTATTTAACACCAAACGTCACATAATCTTCTGTGATGAATCAATTAAACTTATGGGTCTATAATTCCCAGGTAATGACTTATCACCCTTTTTATAAATTGGAATTATCTCAGCTCCCTTCCATGACTCTGGTACCGACAAACCTTTAGCAATTTCGTTCATTAAAATCAGGAAATAACGGTTCCATTTGACTTTGTTGGAAAGGAATATATCAGCTGGAATTCCGTCAGGACCTGACGCTTTACCACCCAACAGAGTACCTAAAGCAATATTAACATCATCTTCGTTAAAAACTGGTCCATCATAATAAGTATAAAGAAGCTCGGGTATCTCCCTGTCATCTAAGCCACCAGCATATTGGGATTGGAAATGCGTTGCCCATTGATCTTGGCTTACATGGTTTGCCAACTCTGATGGACATCTCTCTCTACCCCATTTTACCACATCCCAAAATACTTTTTATTTTCACAGGCCCTTTTTAAGTCCAGCCATCTATTATCGTCCCAACATTTTTTCGCCAGCTCCTGGGCTTTCTTGTATTTCAACCTGGCTAGCCGGATCTTAGGGATGTCACCTTCCCTGATGGCAAGCCCCAGAGAACTACGAGCCTCCTTACAATCCCTATTGAACCATTTGCTTCCCTTCTTTTGATGGGTACCCTTATTTTTAGTAGTTTTAAAAAAATAGGAACGAAGATGAATGAAAAACTCAGCGTGAAATCCAATAAGCATTTCTGGGGGTGCCAAATTAGCTAAAAGATCTTCCAGGCCTAATACCGCCTTGCCTACATCTAGTGAAATCCTAACTAAAACTTCTGGTTTTGCTACTAAATTTACCCATTTTAGACGTCTCATATCATTTGTGGGAACTAAGTCTAAAGTTGTCAATTCCCTACTGAACTGAGGAACGCCTTTTTCAACCACTACCTCAAAGACTACAGATAACGGGTTGTGATCGCTCTCAACCCGTTCAACTACCTTCATGTCCTTTAACGCGTGCCAGAACTGACAATTAATTAGTATATTATCAATACGACTATGACTAGAACCATTATTAAAAGTACATACACCAGCTCTATCTGACTGAGTTCTACCGTTTAATGCCCTTAGCCCTCTCTCCATTCAAAGAGAGTTCATCTGCACCACTACATCCGTCCATCTCTTTACCGGATTTAGATCTAATTCTGGAATTCTCCAGAGATCATCTTCAGTATCATAAAAATTGAAATTGCCATTTAGAAGGGGTTCGAAGGTCATATTAAAATCACCTGCTAATATTACATCAGTGCCCGTGGAATGTTAGCCGAGGAGTGTATCTAAGGCTACTAACACCTCAGATTTCCTTCCCTTTGTCCCCCTTGCATAAACATTATAAACATCAAGTTTTTCAACCATTCCCCACAAAAACCTAATCACTAGTATGTCCTTATTATTGGGCTCAAGGACCTGAACCTTAAAACCAATCTCTTGGCGCACCCAAATTACCAAACCTCCTGAAGGTCTGCCCTTCCCACCATTAATTGCGGGGACATAATAATTCAGAAAACCTACGCAATTAATTGAATCCAATGCCCAGGTTTCCTGAAATAGGCAAACATCGTGTTGATCAACAAATGAATGCCACTCTGGCGATTTAATCTTGGAACTTAGTCCAGCTATGTTCCATGACACCACAGATAGTTTAGACATTAAAGTTTTAGGAGGGCATAGAGATCTCCCCTCATTCAGTGGGATACCATAGGAATTTGAGAACTCAATAGCTCTCTTTGATGTCAATATAGGATCAGCAGGGGAAGCAGTACTGGGTGAAATAGCATGATAATTAATTGCCTCTATAACTCCTCTAAGAGCTGATACATCAATATTGGGGGAAGAGGAGGTCATTGTACATTCTTCCTCATTTGAAAAATGAGTACAGTCAGAGGGGACCCTATTAGGATGTTTAGCCGACTGCAACACATTTGTTAGTCAGTCATTAGTATCTAAATTCGAGGGTCCATCTGATATACGGTCAGCAAGCCCCCCGGGGCACTCCTGACCGGATACAAATGGAAAACGTCTGAATTGTATTGAAGAGTGGTCTGGGGAGGATGTACGAAACTCTAGGGCCAACAAATTCTCAACCAAGGCATGATCTCTTAATATTAGCTCTATAGAATCCCAAGGATTTGTCCTGGAAGAAAGTCTACGAGCTCTCGTAATATCTTCCCTAATAATAGAGCGACAGCCCCTAGCATGGCGAATCCAATGGATTGCTTTATTTGTGAGGGAATCTGTACTTTCTCTATTAATCCCGATATTATATTTAGGGACGTTAATCATATAAATGTTTGGTACCTGATCCAAATCAGTACCCGGCGATGTAAAACCTTGTTGCCTATGTTTATTTCGATTGATCCCTATACCTAGATTAGCAGGACATCTAGTTTTCAACTGTGAGAGCTGTGATTTTAAAGCAGTAGCATAAGAAGGACCGCCCAATTCTACAATAGAACTATTCTCTTCTCCCACAGTCTGGGAATGTGGGGTATTGGGCTTACTCCGTGCACCCTTAGATGTTATATCTGAACGGTTTTCCTGTTTAGATGTTAGCTTTGATTGTTCAAACTGCTTAACACTACAATTAGAACTTTCTACAAGATGAGGGATCCTTTGTGTCAAAAAGTCAACCTTCACAGTCAATTCTACCAACTGTGTACGTATTAATTCTACCTCTGATTTTAATTCACTAAAGAGGGAGAACAGACCCCGAGAGTCATTAATATTATCTAGAAGAGGTGCAGGTGGAGATCTACATGGTAGCAATACAGAATTATTCAGATGAACATCCCCCGTTTCTTGTTCATGTAGATCTAAAAGGGGAGCAAACCTATTTGTACAAACAACCGGAAATTCCCCTCTATCAACCTTACTCCCTCCTGGAGCTTGACTCTTGGCTACAAAGCTCTCCTTTTGTTGCTCTACGGTTTCTCCCTTGTTAGATTTATGAAACATTGCAGGAATTATTATCTGCTGACATGTGGTAGATTTAGGCAAATATGACTTGTCTATATTTGGTTCAATGCTTGCAGCTTGAGAGCATATATCGCTACTTAAGATATCCTCACAATCATTGATCAACAGATCAATTCTATCCAAGGTACAATTATTAACGGTTACCTTCTGCTACAAGGATTTCTTGACCCTTTTCCCCTTAGATTCTCTAGCGCTGTCCCCCCCCCCCGCTCCACTATTCCCATCCATTGTTTTCCTTTTCCCCATTGTCAGCCCATTGGGATAAATTATATTTAAACTCCTGTACTATTATTAGACTCTACCCCTATATCAAATGGATTAAAGTCTTCTCAGTTGGATTTCCTGTACCAACAGAGGAATGGCAAGACGATACTATGTCCTTCAGTACTGATCTCCAGAAAGTACAAGAATGAGAAATATGGGTCAAACTTTCAGAAACTGTTTAACATGTGCAATTTGGGCAAGTGTGCAACTCACCCAACTGAAGGGACCCTGGTACCAATCGTAGAACAAAGAGCCAAGAGCCCTGGCCCAGCCCGGCCTCTTGTGGGCGATGACGGGCAAGGACGGGCCCGCCCTTGGCCCAGGCTTCGCCCGGGCGCGGCCCG
Source organism: Triturus cristatus (assembly GCF_964204655.1). Taxonomy (NCBI): domain Eukaryota; kingdom Metazoa; phylum Chordata; class Amphibia; order Caudata; family Salamandridae; genus Triturus; species Triturus cristatus. The sequence goes on from NC_140580.1 coordinate 156,726,949, forward strand.
CGCGCGTCCCGCGCCGCGGTGAGCAAACGCTCTATTTAGCGCCGCTGTCAGCTCCTCCCACCTGGAGCACCAGATGGGTGATGGGACAGTCAGTCCCGATGTGTAGAATGCCCCCTGGATAGCGTGAGTCAGCGTCCCGCGCCGCGGTGAGCAAACGCGTTATTTAGCGCCGCTGTCAGCTCCTCCCTCCTGGAGCACCAGATGGGTGATGGGACATGCAGTCCCGATGTGTAGAATGCCCCCTGGATAGCGTGAGTCAGCGTCCCGCGCCGCGGTGAGCAAACGCGCTATTTAGCACCGCTGTCAGCTCCTCCCTCCTGGAGCACCAGATGGGTGATGGGACAGTCAGTCCCGATGTGTAGAATGCCCCCTGGATAGCGTGAGTCAGCGTCCCACTCATACCTCTACACTTATGCGCTTGTGAGTGTGTGCGCATCTCACTGTCTCACTGGCTCTTGCAGTCACCACCTGGTGCTGAGGTAATGCCAGACACCGACGCGGTCACGAGTGATGTGGGGCAGTGACTGCGAGAGCCAGTGAGACAGTGAGATGCGCACACACTCACGAGCGCATAAGGGTAGAGGTATGCCGAAGCGGGCATTATCCCGGCATATTAAAATAGTAAAGTATTGGTGCAGGGTGGAGTGTTTGACCCACGCCCTGAAGAAATTGCTGTGAGTTTTCCCTTGGCAATTAAACATGTCGGCTTTTAATGAGCAGACACACAGCACTGAATAAAATTTAAATGCCAGTGTGATCTAGCTCGATTTTATATTTGGGACGAGCGGAGCAATAGCACTGTCCGCGTAGTCCCAATTTTAATTGGGTTGATTCTGCCGCACACTGAGAGAAAGTATCTTGTGCAGAGGCAGATATTGATATCACACCTCGGCACCCTGCTAATATACACTTTTTTTCTTTCCACTTTATCACTGTTTTGTTAAGGATTGGTGGTTGCTGATGATGAGAACCTGAGGAAGCAGGCGAGTACCATCCTGCTCTCTCCCTTGGTGTTACTTCCGTGAGGCACCGCCAATCCTCCCTCATATTTTTTACACACTTTTTCTCAATTTCTTTTGCTCAATTGAGCAGGTCACATCACATGAGAGGATGGGCTCCACTGTGGAAGACACTAGTTAGAACAAACGCAACTGACGGTTTTTAAATGTTTAAAAACGGTGATCCAGATCCCAGTAATACAGATGTAACCGCTGGTCCAATAGATTGTTTTGAATAATTCATAACGGACGTGAAGGGATTTGAGTATCAGTATCACTGTGTGAACAGGTCCTTTGTTGTGTATAACTATAAGAGTGGGGGACGACCTGTTTTCTACCCCTAAGCTCCTTATTGTATATGGCGTACAAAATGCACCATGTTGCGCCCTATTTGCAAAGTGATGCATCTAGGGAGATGCATCACTTTGTAAAAACCCTGGCCTACATTATACCTGCATCAGGTATAATGTATGCAGGGTGGGCGTTACCCCACAAAAATCCTCATAGAAGAGGTGCAGTGAAATCTATCAGATTTCACTGCGTCACTTCAAGGACGCCACCAAGTCAAAATCTTTCGCCTGCCTCTTAGAAGGCATAAGACTGATGCAGGAACATTTAACATGGGAATTGACTATGTGTAATGACCCATTACTGGAGTTGCAGCACTTTTGTGACCCACTCCAGCAATGCATCATTACTGGGCCTACACATACGTCAGAAATACTGATGTATCTGTAACTCCTTGCGATATGGGGCGCCATACATTAAATACAGCGCATCCATCGTGTCGCAAGGAGGGCACAGTGATGTGACAGTTTTGATGCAGCGGTGCAACAGTTTTTATGCATCAATGCAACAATTTTCATAAATGAGGCCCTTAATTTTTATAGGCAGCTTTCTATTGTAGCCTCTTTCACTTCTTTAAAATTTCCATGAATGTGAGTCAATTGTCATCATTTTTATTGCATTAAATTGTAGTTGCACCACATTATCTACCCTGGATTGACTAAGGTTGTTTGGAAGTTATAGGCTTGTTGCAACTTTTTGATTTTTTAAATAAAAAAATCCTTAAAGGCATAAACTTTCTCAGTGGATGTTTTAGAATATGGAAGAATTAGTGAAAAAGTCTGTATAAACAGTGAGTTCTCTTTAGGTTTCTTATCAGCTTCATTGATTTTCTGAAAAAGGTACTATTTCTTGTCTTTAAATATAGCCTTTTTATTCCTACTTTTTAATGTTCAAATGGTCCAGAGATTCTGTGGGATTCCTCCATTTTAGCTGAAACTGTCTTCATCTAAGCTGCATGTATCCTAGCTACAGCGTAAACTAGTTTTCTACTTTCTTTCTTAGTGTGGCCGCACTTTGCTACAGACATTGGTTATAACTATGTGAAAGTCATTAGATAGATATTTTTGTATCTGTACATACTTTTGCCTGTAGTACATTTTGCATATTTTATTGGTTGTTGCAAATTATGGACTACTCAAAAAGCCAGGTCGACATCTTCTCAATGAATTCATGAAGAGTCTCTTATATGTAGTGGCAATGTAGGAGAAGGATCAACTGCTGGATCTGGTTTTCCTTATGCATAGGATATCTGCACATAGGAGTCCAGACAAGCAGAGGTGTCTGGAAGGTTTGTGAAAGCAGGTGTGATTTTTGAGGTATGCTGGGCCACTGTTATGTAATACCTTTAAAGTGTGGGTGATGAGTTTGAATTGTGCTCATTTTTTATAGGGAGCCAGTGGAACTCCTTCAGGTGTGGTGTGATTTGAGTGCAGCATGGGAGGTTGTGATTAATTCTGTCTGCCAAGTTCTGAATAGTCTGCAGCCTTCTGGTGAGTTTTTTCTTGATCCTGGCACAGATTATGTACCAGTAGCTCAGCTAGCTTGTGATGGTTTTGCGAGTGCTGATTAAGAACCATTTGAAAATCTTCTTCAGCTTCTTCAGGGTATGGAAGCATAAGGCGTGATGGTGTTGACTTGGGAGGTCATGTCGAATGTGCTGTTGATGATTTCCAGAGTTTTGGCATGGGTGGTGGGGGAGGGCATCACTCCTAGCTCTGTTGGTCACCAGATGGAGTCCCATGTATTCACGAAGATCACGTTTTGGTCTTGCCATTCTTCAGTTTAAGAGAGCTCATCTTTATGCAGTGGGCGATTTCAGTTATGCAGGCATTGAACTTGATGCGGTTAGTGGGAGCTTGTCCATGAGGAAGATAATGAATTGCATGTCATTGGTGTAGGAGAGGACATTGTTGTCATGAGAACACATGATGCTAGCTAAAGGGATCATATATCCATTCAAGAAGGTTGGGCTTAGGAAGGATCCCTGCAGAAGTCCACAGATAAATCTGTGGACTTCTGAGGTTTACGGTGCTAATTTGACTAATTGAGTCTTTCAAGTCAGGAATGAGCAGATTCATCAGAGTGTGTATCCTAGGATTCTGATGTCATATAGGCGTTGGATGTGGATGGATTGGGAGACCCTGTCCCTCACTGCAGATAGGTCCATCAGGATGAGGGCCACCGTGTCCCCTCCATCCAGAGTCATGCAAATGTAATCTGTGGAAGCGATTAAGGTAGTTTCATTGCTGTTGATGGGTCTGAAACCAGACTGAATGGTGTCAAAGAGTTGGTGGTTGTTGAGATATTCAATGAGGCATCTTTTAATGTGTTTCTCTAAGGCCTTGGCAGGGAATGGTAGAAGGGAGATCTGTCTGTAGTTGGCAAGCCCTGAAGAGTCAGCAGAGAGTTACTTCAGCAATGGAAGGACAGCTGCATGTTTCCAAACCTCTAGGAAGGTCGAGGGAGAGTTGGGGCATTCAGAATGGGTGTGATCATGGCGCTGATGGGTTGTAGTCCTCTAGAGTAAGTATGGCAGGAGCAGTGGTCCGTTGAGGCCCCGGAGAGGATGGACTTCATGGTAGCGGTGGTTTCTTATGGGGTGATGATGGGCCATGTGGTTAGAATTAGTTATTTGGATAAGATCGGGATGCGTTTGGTAAGGTCTGTTGGGCCCAGTAGCGGGTTGAAGTTGCTGTAAATGGCAGTGATTTTGTTGCTAAAGAATTCAGTGAGATTGCTGTAGAGGTCCTACAATGGGGTGATCGAGTTGCAGGTGGCAGCTGGTGAGGTGAAATCCTTCACAATAATGAAGGTTTGTTTGCTTCTGATGGTTCTGGCATTGATGAGGTCTGCCAGAGTGGCATGTTTGGTGGTCGGGATCATTTGCTGGTAAAGTCCTAGGGCAGATAGATGTTGAGAGTCGTGTTTAAGTCCTTGACAGTGATGCTGTTCCAGTTTCAGTGGGCTGGTCTGGTGGTGGTTTGAGAGCATTGTTCCGGGACGGGAATTCTGAAATTGACATGGGCGTGGTCTGTCCAGGAGACTGGTGTGGTCTTGTCAACTTAGATGTTGTCAAAGATGGTGAATATAGGGCTCAGAAGGTGTCCAGTGACATGCGTAGCTCCCTTTACTCTCTGGGTGAGGTGCAGGCTTTCATGGTCTTCAATGAGTGTTTTTGAGTTACAGTCTGTGCGGTCTTCCAGGTGGAAGTTCAGGGTCTGAGTAGGATGCATTTGTTAGCATTGAGGGCAAGTGGTGTGATGAAGTCCATGATGGTGACGGTGAAGTTGGTGTAAAGCCCCAGTGGTCTGTAGATGAGAGTGCTGGTGAAGGTGAAGTTGGCTGTCACTTGGAGCTTGAACACATGTTTCATACTGGAGAATTACATATCATAGAAGTGGTGCAGCAGCTTGCATTCTTGTGAATTATGGCAATTCTGCCTCCTGGCTTGTGACTTCTGTCTTGCCTGAGAATCTTGTAGCCAGGTAGGATTACTGTGTTGAAGTCACGTATGAATGCAAGGCTCAGCCAGGTTTCCATGAGGAAAAGTAGGTCCATGGATTTGTTGTGAAGCAGGTCCCAGAAGTTTGTGACATGTGTCATGAGTAAACGTGTTTTGAAGATCATGCATGCAAGTGTGGGGTGTTGCCTGGGTGGTTGTAAAACTTTGTGTGCGTGTGAAAGAGTGGGATGTTGGGTGTTGTCAGTGCTGGTGCGATGTGTTGGGTGTGGATAAGTGCTGTAAAACTTGCAGGACGTACAGGAGAAAGCTGTCTCGGTGAAGTGAGGCAGTAGCGAAGGGGAGCAGTGGCTGGCTATGAGGGCATAGAGGGTCATATTGGGGCAGCAGCAGGGTGGAGGACCAGGGTTCCTGGTGCTGAACGTGGTCCAGGCACTGTCGGGTACAGACAGCCACCATTAGGTAGGTCCTGAGAGGGAGAGGAGTGATGACACTTCCTCTGTAGATCGATGATGGAAAATCCAGTGGTGTCACTTCCTGCACAAATGGATGATTGTAAGTCCAATGATGTCTCTTCCTATGAATATGGATAATGGAAATGAGTCCTTTTGCTTGGCTTCTTCTTTTAAAGGCAATTTCGGTTGAAAACCAGTGATGTCAACATTACAACCCATCATTTTTCACCCAAAATTGAGATATTATCTCGAAGCTCAAGGTGGCAGGCTCCAAATTCTAAAACACAGGCTATACTCTAGAGGCTGCAAGAAAGAAACCCAGACATATCTAGACCCTAGAGGCCAGGTTTTCAAGTTTAATTAGGTTTTTGCTCCTGCTAGGGTGCTCCAGCAACAAGTATCATACTTCTATGGACTCCTGGCCCATAACATTTTGGTTGTTCCTTAGTGGTTGTTGAAAAGATCCACAGGGATCTCACTCTTGCTCTTAATTTCTGATAGTCCTCTGGCCTGGATTCTTTCTATCAGCAAACCTCATCCATCAAGGAAGTCTACAATCCCTGCCACTCTCCTCTGGCCCCAGCCCACCTTGCCATTTGCAGGGTTGTACTTGTACATCTTTCCGGAGTCTCGAGTGCATTTTCTGTGGGAACTAGTCCACAGAACCCTCCCTTCAGGGTCTCCAGAAGACCAACCATCTACTGTACCCCAGAGGGAATGGAGAAGCCAGTGCCACTAGCTCTAAAGTCAGAGTTCAAGACGTAATAGTCTAGAGTAATCCATTACAGACAAGGCTTTAGCTGCAAGCCAGCTCATCCTTCATCTGTTATTCCTCTATTCTCCAAGTCTCTGCCCCTGTGCAGTGAATTCGAAGTGGTATGGGGAGTTCTAAAAGGTAGGCAACACTACCCAATTCAGAGATGCCACATTACCCATCCACACCTAACTGAAATTTTCTGGGAACAGCCACTGACTAGCACACATCACGCTCAGTATTCTGGGATTTTTCAAGATGATATAATCAAATGAGAGCCCGAAAGTCATCTTCCCTGAACCTGACTCTGCCCATTCAAAGTTGGATTCTTCCTAACAGGACTGCAAGGAAACGGCTTGGTTGCCTATTGCCACCGAGCTCTGCCTGCCTGCCACTTTCCTTCACAAGAAAGACATGATAGGCTTGTCAGAGAGTAGCAGCGAGCCACCCTATGCAGATTTTCCTCTGCCTAAAGAAGGCTAATGCTGCCGATGGTCCTGTTGTTCTCTGTGGAGCTTTGAACTACAAGTTGGCCATCAGAGTAATTAGCTTGACCAAGCAGTGTAGTTCAAACAGAAGTTTTATTAGCGCTGGCTTAGGGAAATATTACAAAAGTCAAAGTACATGAAAGAACGCAAATAGGTGAAAAGTAATATTTTATAAGTGGTACTCAAAGAAAATATAACAAAGCCAAGTGATTTGATATTGACCCAATCCAAAATTATATTTTAAACAGATTTCACTAAATACTCATTAAATGCAGCTAAACACCACAAATTTACACAACATTTAAAAAGAAAAAGGGGACTTTGATATTTAGTTTCACAATTAAATACTAAGGCTTACATGGGTATAACCAATTTATTCAGCAACAAGTCTACCTGTGAACAAAAAACAAACAGAGACAGACAGCAGTCTTACTCACCCTGCACATGTGGTCATGCATACACAGTGCAGGGCCATGCACCTCAGCTGCCCGGCAGTGGACTTTAGTTTAAGAGGCAGACACTGACACTTACAGCTGACAGAAGCTTACATTGAGTGAGATTCCATTGGAGAGACTTACTCACAGCAGAGATACAAAAACTAAGAGGTCCACATTTAAAAACTGGGATGGGGATTAATTGGTGAAAACCCTCGCTCTCACTGTTTAAAATTATCCCATGTAATGTCATTCTTTACAAAAGGTTCAATGAACGTTTGCGATGTTACACTCTGCTTGATAGTTGAGTCATCCGGCTAAGCAAACTAGAATCTGTTGGATCACCCCACAACGTTCAGTGTTCTACTCCAACAACTAGCACTCTAGCCATGATGCACTACTCTAGGGCACCAGAAGCTTAAACTTCTCCAAACTGCATTTTTCTGTTGCAACACAGAACATTACCCTGTAAGTGTCTATATTCTGAACTGCAGGTGAATGACACAAATGTAAAGTATGATAACAACAGAAATACAACAACTTTTTGAAGTACCTTGAAGTGTGTTGAACCCGATTGCTTTGATTGGGATAGGTCTAATTTTCTGCCAGATGCTTGTGAAGTAATAATCTACATTTGTAATAATACTCCACATTTGTAAAGTGCGAACAATCACCCGTAAGGGTCTCTAGGCGCTGGGGGCCGTCTGGAAGATTAAGCAAGCTATTGCCCAGAGTCACATGGTGCTGGGCTAATCTGCCGCCGGCGATCGAACCGTGATCCCCAGATTTCAGAGTCAGTCACCCTGGCCGCAGTGCCACACCTCTTCCCTCCAAGTAAGTTCTTGAGCTGGTTTGTACTAAATAAAGTACCTTTAGTCTTCAAGAAGCAGCCCTTCTATGATTCAAAATGCTTCGCATGAAAGGATTATATATAATATTCAAGATCAATTAGAGTTATTTTCACAGATATGGAATCCTTTTTTACTTTCTTAACATGTTTGTATTTGTTATCATTTCGTTTTTAAAACTTGTGTATGCTTTTTCACTCTTTCCTTTATACATTGTTATATATATTTATTGTCCTAGAGAGCATAATATTAAATATTGTTTTATATATGAATTTACTTTTTAATCTCTATCATATGATCCTTACCCTTATTACTTGTATTTGAGTTGTCTTGTTTTTGTTTAATGATTCTGAAATGCTAATAAAAAAATTCAACACAAGAAGCAGCCCTTATTCTTAACTCAGAGTTCAAGCAGCAACAACAAAGCAAATTTAGCTCCAGCTGCCACCATTCTGGAAATACTTAAATTCGGAATTATAGTTTAATCAGTGGATATTTTATCTGCTATTGGGATGGAGTTCCATCTTGCACTAGGCAGGGAAGCATCGTTCAAATGTAGAATTTTCCACTATTGCAGTGGGTGGTTTCAACCAAGGAGGCAGTAGCCCCTGAGTATTAAAGTAATGAACAAAGTATAGAGTTGTGTCATTGTACAAGGATGGCCTAGATAGAGTGGCACCAGAAATGGTTGGGCATACAGCGCTAGGATGAATTCTATCAATGGCCAGATTCTGTATAAGTGGAAGGATAATAGAAGAGTGGATGGAGAATAGAGGTACGGTACAGTCTGATTTAAAAAAAAGTCTTGCTTGTGAATCGTAACTGTATGTGTGAGCTGTTGAGAATGGATGGGTGTGAGTGTGCATGTAGATGGGTGTGACTAGTGTGCGTGTGTGTGTGCCAGCCTTACTACTCATGCACAGTACTGGCCGTGACTGGCAAAAACCCTAGATCCCACTGATCCCCAGTAAAGCAGAAGTGGGCATGACCCCTCGATTTTAAGCCAAGTTACATGATCCAGCTCGGATTCTATTATTTTGTAGAGAGGGTTGGCTCAGGAAAGACCTGATGCAGTTAGATACAGCAGGCACCACCTTTGTCTGCCTGTCCCCAGTTCGTCTTAATGAGAGATTTCTTAGGAAAAGTAGGATATTCCCCTTTTATACGAGTATTACTTTGACGGGAGAAATTTATGTAGATAATCTTTATTTCATAGCCCTGATCAATCAATATCTAATTATAATGTTGAAGAATTAAAAGAAGGACAAATAAGAATTAAGAGGAACAGCAATAGCAATACTAGTAGTCCTTCTATCATTATTATTAGTAAAAGTAGTAGTAGCGTCATCGTGTAATAATGTAATAATAATATTTTACAAACGATTAAGAATAAGGAAAAGAAGAAATCAATAAGTTTATCGTTTTAAAAACTATCTAAATATTCCAAGGAGGACAAAATGTAATAGTCCCCGGTCCATCTGGAGCTGAGCACAGGAGCTGTCAGTGAACGGCTATGAGATCCATGAGGTTTCCTACTATAGGGAACCAATCACATTTCGGTTAAGTAATGGATGTTATAAAAACCGCACCCAATGTATATTTTATTTCCAGCACATTCCTCTTAGCTATGTGCAGCCTACATGCTGATTTACCGCAGGCATGTGACACCATGCTTTACATACTGATGGCATTGTCGCCAGTAATACATATGCCTCCTAAAACCTGAAATTTAAAAAGCAGTTATCTAAGAGATGCGATAGCATGTGAATTGTAGAGCTGGGCGGTGCATTAGCATTTTGATTATTTCTGGATTGCCTCTTCCATGGCGATGCACATGACTCTTGGAAAAGTCACATGCACTGCGTGCTACCGAGGAAAGGGTGAATGTGTCAGGCGTTGGTCGGATGCGCTATTTCCACAAGAGGAATTTTAAGATATGTGAGGCACATTCTGACACATTCAGAAAAAAATATAGCTACTGACTTTGATTATTTTTTCTCATTTATTATTGGTCAATCAAGCAAACTAACTTTAATTTCCCACATTAATTTCATCTGTACATTGAAGCCAGGCTTGGTGTTAGTTATTTATAAGGCTGCAAAGTGAGACGTGCCTGCTACGGTAGACTATTTTAATTTACTGAAAACCACGAGTGCAAGCCTTTCTGACCTATAAAGAATTACCAAATTTTAGGTTTTACGAGACTTTTTCTCGTAAAACTATCAATTACAGGCGAGGAGGGTGTTCATGTGTAGGTCTGCGCATTTACAGCAGGTGAGGTGCAAATCCCTGTTCCACAGGAATCAAGCTGCACTTGGCTGAACAGGCTCAAAAAGGCCGAAGTTAGTCTTGGGTTGCTTGTCTTCTAGTTCAAAGAGGACCCGGCTTTGCAGTTCGACCTGCACTGATCTCATTGAATAAGGACTGAGGCCGGTTGGCATATAGCTGAGTTTATTCTAAGCTGGCACGGTGGGCAAAAAAACGATGAGTTGTGAGGCTAACCTGAGCCATTGACAGTGGTTAGACATTTGCAAGCATTCCTCCCTTTTGGGTGTTTGTTGCAAGTCACGTCTGGTCTGTCCAGAAATGACAACCGTGTTACTCCAAAAGCATTAAACTGGACTCAAGCATCACATGACAGCTGAGTTTGCAGGCTGTTCAACTCTTATTGACAAAAAAACTAGATTAAGTCGAGTGTGGAAAAAAATAAATACTGATCACCTGGACTGAACAAATGCCCCAGTTACTTACCGGTAATCTTCATTACTCCGAGTATAGTCTTCCTCGCCACATGATAAACGAAGTGAGCTTCAGCTCCACACCAAAACCCTCCAAAGCAAAAGTTAGCCTCCCATGCCTCCCATCCCATCGCAACATGGCCGACCCATATCATCCTTGACCTCTATAAGAGGAGGGACGGCCCAACCCTCAGCCTGAGAACTACCAAGCAGACACATGAAGCTGATAGCAACAAAGGGAGGGAGGGATGGGAACTTATGTGGCAAGGAAGACTATACTCAGAGCAATAAGATTACCAGTAAGTAACCGGGGCATTACTTCCTCGTAAGTCTTACTCGCCACATGATAAACAAAGTGAGCACATACCCAAGCCAAGCGGCTTCATGTAAACTCACAAGAAACCAATGGACCAGAAGGGAATGCCAAAGAAGCAGGGCAAACCCAAAAAACACAGAGGAGTGGAAGGAACCACCCAAGAGAGAGTCAATCACGAGCAGGAAGAACCAGCCCGGGACAGAGAGACCCCGGGAGGGCCGAAAACCTGGACCCCTGAGACCTGAAGGCCAGCCAGAAAGCAAGCCCGAACCAACGACAGAAGGCGGACAGAGAAGGCACGGGATGAAACCGCATGGAGCCAAAAGCAAAAACAAACAGGCCCCAGAACAGAAAGCAGTAAGGTGGGCTAAACACACCAAGACCGTCCAACGGACAGCCAACAGCGAGACGGAAACAAAATCCCAGAATCCGGAACCGAAGAAACAGAGGGCACCCCCACCACAGTGACACAACAAGAAGCCACAGCAGAAAAGAGACCCAGTCCGACCGAAACACAGCAACACCGCAAGGCGGACCACCAACAGCGAGAGAGCCGAACCACTATGCATCCAACAACCAGAGGGGAAGAAGGAAACAAACCCCACCAGGCCTGGTGGCAACCGAGGACCGAAACAGAGGAACCAGACAGAAACAACACCGACCGGCAGGAGCCGCAAGAACGGACTGAGGTGCAGAAAGGAACCCAGAGCCCAAACTGAACAACAAAAATAAAGGTCACCAAGACCCCACCAACAAGGAGAGAAAAGGGCGGGACACGGACCCCAGTCGCACAAAGGACCCCCCGGAAGGGAGCGCGACACCAATGAGAGAACCCAGGCAGGCACAAGGCAAAACAGACTCTGAAGCGACCCGGCCACCAAGGGAACCCAACCGGCCAACAGTGAAAAGCAGAAAACCCACAGGGCCGATCACGGAGGTCGAAGAGCAGAAGGGACCAGGCCCAAGGCCAAGCCACCAGAAAGGAATTGTAAAGCCCACCAGGGGCCACCATGCACAAGAAAGCAGCAGCAAGGGGAACGCAGCATGAAGAAGGAGACAGCCCCGCGCCGGGGCCAAGCAAACTGACCCCGCAACATCCCACATGCAGCAAAGGAGTCGCTGAAGTGAGCACCCAGGTGGCCAGTCAAACAACTGATGTAGCGCCTAAAGGTTTTGAAATTTGTAGGGGTGCATTATACTTACCGTTAGTTGGCACCCGCATATAATCAATGTGTATTTAGATGTGTTGTGCGAAATGTATTAAGAACTGTATCAGCTATATCGCAATGTAGAAGCGTTAGAAGACGTGAAGACATATTGTGAATGTATTCCGCAAAATGCATAACGATTAGTTCCTGTTCAATGCAATGTATTAGGCTAAACGTGTAACCTGATTGAATTAACTCATGTATGTCGTTTATCCACGTATATGAAAGTAAAAGCACCAATGTTAGAATGTGATTTAATAGTGTGTTTAACCTAGTAGAGGCCCGAATTCACATATATCGTTGAGAAGAAAGGCCTGGTATTTCTTATGTTAGCTGAATGCGGTAGGCCGCAATTGATTTATTCTAGTAGAGGTTTTGGGCTGCAGTAAATTGTAAAGTTAAAAGATGCAAAGTATTTCTCCATCCCATGATCTCTCCGCAGGTGCAAGGACAGTTGGTTCGTTAGTAGAAAAGGTCTTTGTCTAAGAGTTGAATTATGGGGAAAGCCAGACATGGGAGTGCATTGGAATGTGCCAATCGCAACTCCTAGTGCCGACGGTGTCTGGGACTCAAGGCCAAGCTGATGGACGATGGAAGATGGACAGAGCTGGATGGAAAATTACTGGAAGAAGACCTGGTCGAGGAGGTGTGCCGGAGGGCGTGTTCTGTGATTTGGGGTTTTGTATTAGGGACAGCGCCCCGAGGGTTGAGCAGAGAAGAGGTAGGCAAGGAGCTAGAAGGAGCGTCTAGATCAAGCTCTCTAAGTGAAGACTTCTTAGGAAGCTCACTTCTGACACCTTTTCACGATTTCTTGGGTCTTAAGGGAATGGTAAGCAGGGATGTCATCTAGCATAGAGTAGGGAAAGAAATGCTTTGGTTTAATGATTCCTAATATCGACATTAGCTTGGTAGTTATCTACCTCATGCTTTTAGAAGCTGTACTTTTGTTTATATTTAGTCGAATGCGGATTCTTCATAGAGTGGCATTTGTATTAGTACCCATTTACCTGTTGTGCCTTGTGCTAAGGTGCTTATATCTGCAGATGTTTTTCCTGATAATAAAATCCCGAGAGAAATAGCAATTGAATTTCAAGTCCTTAATTATGTCCAATTGCGGAAGGTATTCTCTGATAATTGTGTTTGCTCCCTCCACGCTATTGGGCAAGTAAAAAGGTTCAATCGGCCAGAGTGGGTTCTTGGAGATAAATGGAAACAAAAAATTGGGCCCCAGCAGTTGGTAGCAGAGTCGGATGGTTACTTCCGATAGCGAGGGACGATTAGATTAAGATAAGTGATCCTTGAGACCCATAGACGATAAGTGATGGTGAATCATTAGATGGTGAGCAGCAGACGACGGCAGATGATGAACATTGACGGCGAGTAACAGTGCGGCAAGAAGCAGCAGTTCGTGGAGTGAGTATGAATAGGATGAGATGTTGTAGATTGCGGTGTTGATTTGTTGTGTGATGTCTTGCGGAGTTGGAGTGAATGTCGAGAGATTGTGAGATCAGGCTGTGAGCGCGCGCAGCCCGGGAATTGAGGTGTAGAAGTCACCCGTGGTAGATTTTGTTGACCACCCAAAGGAGATCGTGAGGTACCATCGATCACCTGGACCGAGATAGGGGGAGCGAATGTGTGAGTGCATGACAACTCGACGCTGATCGTGGGTTGCTGTATGTGGATTTGAGTATTTGTAACATATCAGAGGCGAACTTTCTGCCCAGACGGGGACAGACAGTTGCCAACCGAGGTCAACAATTTCGAGAGACTGTGGACGAACAGTCAGAGGCTGTGGACGGACAGCCAGAGAAGTAACTTGTAAACGGTTATTTCAGTGTATGAATGGGACGAGTGTAGGCGTGAGACGTAAACAGTAAGGAAGGGGAACTGCTGCGAATGAAGAAAGGTGACGTCAGAGAGTGTCGTGCTGTGATAGGCTGGTTCGTGTTAGTCGCGCTGTTATTGGAGGGTTCGACATCAAGAAGTAAACAGTGTGTGAGATCGAATTTTGTCAATCATGAAGTGTTTTAAGGTTTTTCGAGAACTCTGTAGAGGTGATAAACATGTGGTTACTCGAGAGGGAGAAGAAGCCCCTCCCGAGGATACTCCAGCACATTACATGGCAAAGAATGTGGGATTGCATACGATAATTTGGCTTGAGAATTGGCATAAAATGACTCAAAGTGAAGGAGAATTAGCATTCCCGAGGTATGGCTCATTCAGGTTAGCAGTGTTGTATCAGTTGAAGTCTGTGATGGCGGGTTTACGACCTTTGCCAAGGCCAACGCAATTTGAAGCACTACATGCGTGGATTAGACGAGCGCATGATAGAGAAAGACGAAGAAATCAGGAAAGGGTGAAAAAGTCAATCAGGGCTTTCCAGGACGCCAGATGGGATGCAGCAGAGAAAAGGTGGAGAGTACAGGCAATATAGGGAGATACACTGTATCCCTTATTGATCACTTCGGAGGGGGTAAAGAACATAAAGCCAGAAGACGAGCATGATAGTGATTTAGATGATAGCCTATTGGAAAGGTTGTTGTCAGAGAGACCACCTCCGTATAACCCAGAGGTCCCAGAAGGGACATTGGTCCAGATAGAAGAGACTAGAGGAGTAACAATCCACCCAGAGATGAGAGTAGAAGGAAGGATCTCGATAGGAACAGAGAGCACAAGGAGTTCATCCGAGGCTAGCGTAAAAGTCGAGAGAGACGTGAGGTTACCGGATGCTTTCAAGGTACCAGTCACTATTGGACCTATTGTTTCGATTTACCACCCAGATTCAGAGGAGGGTTCGAACCCAGAGCGGACAGCCAAGGGAGTAAGGAGAGAGGTCGCAGGAAGTGACCTAGTGGGTGCAAGGGCTTGGACTCCGGACCCTATAGAATGGAGTACCCCCTTGCTAGCCATGTCAGACTCATCTGGGGAACAGAGAGAGCAGAGACCAGAGAGGCCGAGGTCTCTGATGGAGTCGAGATCAGATTTACGATCATGGGTACCACCAGCGAGAAACCAAAGCCCAAGGGTGATGACAGCAGAGAGAGAGCGGGTCAGTTTCAGAGATGATTCCGCTCCAAGGGGTATGCCAGAAGAGAGTAGGTCACAGGACCAAGAGTGTGAGGACAGCGGTAGGGAAGGGGCAGCCTGCCGAGAAATACTGAGAGGAGCCCTGAAAGGGGGGATGATGATAGATGTGGTAAGGTTAAAAGCGGAAGTGGATGAGATAGTAGGTGGAAGCTTACCCATTGAGGGAATATTAATATATGGGCCAGATGAACTACTCTTCGTAGCGAAGGATATGACTCGGAAGGCACGAGTTGCGCATGAGATATTGTCAGAATTGGCTAGGCGATATGAGGTGGATTTGTCTAAAACGAAAACATTGCAAGGAGGTCATAGGTTGCAGTACAGTGACCAGGAACTGGAGGAGAAAAGGGTTGCGGGATTGAGATCCCACAGTAGAGATCTGATCACATCCATGCGTGCATGGATGATGCTTGATAAGTGGGAAGAAAGGTGGGCCAAGGAGAAAAGCTCTATGGGAACTACAGGAGAGACCCCACCTCTGGGTGGAGGGGTGTTGGGGATAGGGAACTTCCCTTTGTGGGAAGTGCAGAATGGAGGATACGTGCATGTGCCCTGGAGCAGGGGTGATTTGGCGGCGTTTACCAATGATTTTCCCCGGCTTAGGGAGAAGCCCGCAGA
This sequence comes from Triturus cristatus, assembly GCF_964204655.1. NCBI lineage: Eukaryota > Metazoa > Chordata > Amphibia > Caudata > Salamandridae > Triturus > Triturus cristatus. The sequence goes on from NC_140580.1 coordinate 156,742,701, forward strand.
GTGGTACAAGCAGGTTGACCGCTTTGTAAAGATTTGGAAGGTACTATGGATCGATCTGAATACCTTATTCGATATCGTAGTTCCGGGAGATTTGTGGGCAGCGTGCAAGATTGCCGTTGATTGGCCGATTTACGAGCCTGATAGGAAAGCGATCACGAATGGTTCGGCAATGATAGTGATGAGGAAGTACGAGCAAGTGATTGCTTGGTTGAAGTCGAAGGTTTCACCACAAGACATCGATTGGGTGAAGATAGACAGGACAGTGCAGGAACCTAAGGAGGTGGTACATGAATTCTATGAGAGACTCTTGCAGGCTTTTAAGCAGTACAGTGGCCTAGATGCGTTGGAGACAAAAAATGTGGGACAGTTTGTTTCAAAGTTTGTGTTGGGGTTGAGGCCAGAGGTTAGCCTCATGATACAGCAGCATTTGATTTGTTGGCAAAACAAGCCTGTTGATGAGATTTTACGGTACACCAGATATTGCACGGATGAGATTGAATCCAAACACAGGAAGTTGAAAGATAACTTGATGCTCGTTCAGATGCAAACCGCTCAGGGACAGCCTAATGGGGGAGCGTTGGTAAGGAGACAGGGAAATGATCAGGCGGGAAATCAGAATGTTCAGGGGCAGGGAAGGCCAAGACCAATAGATCCTAGAACAGGGATGGATGTGGCGACATTGAAAAAGACTACAGCATGTCATCAGTGTCACCAGGTTGGACACTGGAGACGCGAGTGTCCCCTGAACCCATGGAATCAGATACAGCCAGAAGAAGAAGTAGTTCAGGTCCCTGGGGCGGAGGCGGTACCGACAGTAACTAGACCCAGAACGATAAAAGGGGGGACTGGTGTTCCGCAGGTGCAGGTTCCCCAGCCACCCAGAATACAGAATGTACAGCAGGGAGCTCGAACTTATTTGCAGATGCCAATGTTTGAAGTGAGTGAGGAAAACGATACAAACCTGTTGGCACGATTAGGGTCAAAAAGAGATAAGGATTGCATGCTTAGAGCCATTCTAGAGGTAGATCAGAAAGGACCCTTCGTAGAAGCAGACCTTGACGGTCACCCTACAACCTTTTTGGTTGATACGGGGCTACTAGATCGACTATAAGATCGGCAGTGGTTCCAGGGTTAGCTCTTTCTGGACAAAGTATCCAGGTTGTTGGAGTGGCAAATAAGAAACTGATTAGTCCACTGACGGAGCCAATTCCAATCAGGATAGGAAATTTTAGTGATCGACACCAGTTTGTGGTGTGCGACTCTAGTCCGGTTTGCCTGTTAGGAAGAGATCTATTGTGCAAGCTCAACTGCATGATTTACTGTACCCCGAAGGGAGTGGAGGTACAGACGAGAGACGATGACGCAACCTTTAAGGTTGCAAATCAGCGTGTGTGTGTGGAAATGTACCCAGGATTAACGGTGGAGGAGCTTCCACTTGATCTGAGGGACTCAGTGTCTATTGACGTATGGGACCTTAGTGGTGAGGAGATTGGTTTAGTCAAGGGAGTAGACCCAGTGAAAATTCAGAGTAAACCAAACGTAGAGTTTCTGAGGACACCCCAGTATAAGTTATCTCCTGAAACTATTGCAGGGATTAAACCTGTGATTGAGTCTATGATCAAGCAGGGAATATTAATGGAGATTATGGGTAGCCCATGTAATTCGCCTATCATGGGACTACAGAAACCAAGTGGGAAATTTAGGATTGTGCAGGATCTGCGAAAGATAAACGAAATAGTTATTCCATGTTGTCCAGTGGTACCAAATCCATCTGTGATCCTATTTCAGATCCCATGTGAAGCTGAATGGTTCACAGTGATTGATTTGTGTCAAACTTTTTTCTCGATTCCTCTGCATAAGGACAGCCGATTTCTTTTTGCATTTCGGCTGGAAAATCGTGTGTTAACGTGGTGTCGTATCTCACAGGGGTATACAGAGAGCCCATCTATCTTTAATCAGATCTTGAAGAAAAACCTTGAAGGCCTTGTGTTGCCACAAAACTCTGTTTTAGTGGAATACATTGATGATCTGCTTGTTGCGTCGGAGACGGAAGATGCCTGCAGAATTGATACCGTTGCTCTGTTGAATTACTTGGGAGAAAATGGTCACAAGGTGTCTCCAAACAAGCTACAGTACTGTTTGAGCGAGGTACAGTATTTGGGACACTGAATTGAGAAAGGCAAAAGAAAGGTGTCTCCAGATCGTATTGATGCGATTTTGAGAATGCCGATTCACTCGACACAGAGGGAAGTCAGAATGTTTCTGGGAATGGTGGGCTATTGCTGCCAGTGGATCCCAAACTTTTCCTTTGAAGCGAAGCCTTTACAGCGGCTGACGCAAAAGGATGTGAGCGATCCGGTACCATGGGATGACGACTGTTTAAGGTCATTTTTGAGGCTGAGAGAAGCTTTATGCAGCGCTCCAGCTTTGGCAATGCCAGATTATAACAAGGCATTCGCCTTATTCTGTTGCGAAAAGAAAGGTTGCGCATTAGCAGTGTTGACTCAGAGTCACGGAGGAGTCCGTAGACCAGTTGCCTATTTTTCAGCTACTTTAGATCCAGTAGCTTCTGCGTTGCCCGGATGTCTCAGATCCGTTGCTGCAACAGGTGTCAGTATCGAAAGATGTGAGAGCATTGTGATGGGTCATCCGCTTACTGTTCATGTGCCGCATTCTGTTGAATTGTTGATGACTAGGACTAAAACACAGCACCTCACAAATAATAGGTTGACTCGTTACGAGCAAGTCATCCTTGCTGCAGAGAATGTGACGCTGAAGAGGTGCTCTGTTTTAAATCCTGCTACACTGTTGCCTAGTCCAAAGGTAGACGATGATGAAGATTGTGAGGACCATGATTGTCTCGATGTGACAGAACTATGCACCAAACCGAGACCTGACATTGTCGATGAACCGCTCCCAGTTTCAGATGAGATTTTCTTTGTGGACGGTTCATGTTTAAGAGACAGTGTCGGTCGACTGAGAGCAGCGTTTGCTGTGTGTACCATCACAGGGGTGGTTGAGCCGCTTGTCTAGAAGGAGTACACTCCGCACAGGTGGCTGAGCTTATTGCCTTGACCCGTGCCTGTTTGGCCGCTGATAAGATCCGTGTAACGATTTACACGGATAGCCGATATGGGTTTGGTGTAGTTCATGATTTCGGACAGCTATGGTCCCAGAGAGGGTTTATGACATCGTCTGGTTCACCCATCAGAAATGGGGATTATGTACGACAATTGCTGGAAGCATTGCAAAGCCCAGATGAAATTGCTGTTGTTAAATGTTCCGCACACACTAAAGGAAACGATTTTGTGTCATTGGGTAATAATTACGCAGATGAAGTTGCTCGATTTTGTGCAGAGCAGGGATGTAATTATACTGAGAATCATGTTGTGGAAAGTGAAGGGAAAACAGATTACACTGTGATGTTAGCTATGGCAGACTCATGGGAGAAACTGAAGCAGTTGCAAGATGGAGTCTCTGATCAGGAGTGGGACAGCTGGATACGAGCGGGATGTGAGAAGGGAGATGTGGATATATGGGTTTCGAATGATGGACGCGCTGTGTTACCGGAATGTTTGCTGAGTCCCATGGCGAGACTGATACATGGTGCTGTACATCTTGGCAGAGATGCAATGATGCGAGTGTTTCGCCAAACGTGGTACAATCCGAAGTTTCGGACGGTAGCTGAGGCTGTGTGCCAGAGGTGTGTTACATGTCAACAGAGAAATGTAGGAAAGAGAACCGCTGTGACGTTGAGTCACATAGGTAGGTCAGGTGGACCTTTCAATAGAATGCAGCTGAATTTTATTGAAATGCCGAAGTGTAATGGGTTGAGGTACATATTAGTCATAGTATGTGTCTTTTCCAGGTGGGTGGAGGCTTACCCGACACGTAGGTGTGACACACTCACCGTAGCTAAGTTATTATTGAGAGAACTAATCCCGAGGTACGGGTTTCCGACCTCTTTTGAATCAGATAGAGGAACGCATTTCCACAGTGAAATCATGAAGCTGCTTTGTGCTGCCTTAAATGTAGACCAAAGATTGCACTGCAGCTACCGACCAGAGGCTTCTGGGATTGTGGAACAAGTTAATGTAACTTTGAAAGCCCGAATGGCGAAAGTATGTTCTTCGACATCTTTGAAATGGCCAGACGCATTACCTTTAGTTCTCATGAGTCTCCGTAGTGTCCCTGATAGGAGAACCGGATTGTCACCCCACGAGATCCTTATGGGGAGGGCGATGCGCTTGCCAGCAATACCTGCCACTGCTTTGATTAACATCACTGATGATATGATTTTGGACTATTGTAAAGGCCTGGCTGACGTGGTCCGTTCTATGTCTCAGCAGGTGCAGACAGCAACGGTTCCAGCTGCAAGCGGCCTGTGCCACGACTTGTGCCCAGGGAACTGGGTATTGGTGCGCAAACACGTGAGGAAGAGTTGCCTGGATGCTCGTTGGCATGGGCCGTACCAGATAATCCTGGTTACGAATACAGCAGTGAAGTGTGGAGGATTGCCGAACTGGGTACACGCCTCCCAAACCCGTAGAGTTCCAGCACCCTTGGAAGAAACAGCCCCTCTCGAGAACGAAAACCCAGTTGAGGTGGCAGAGCCATCTGAGAGGGCAAGTCAAGCTTTAGGGGTTGCTGACGCAGCTGGTTGTGCACTAAACCAAGCCAAAAGGGAACGTGAAAGTAACACTGAAACGGACTCGGAAGAAGAAGAAAGAGCTGCAGTAGGCAGTACCGAGTCGAATTCAGCTGAAGAAGAAAGCAGTGCACAGGGTACCAGTAGGGAGCGTGGAGGTGCCACAGAAGCAGAAAGGGTTTGGCCCGTGAGTCCGAGACGGGTAAACTCGAGAGTGGCACCAAGAACAGATCTCGCCCCAGTTTCTGAAGAATCAGAAGCAGAGCAAGGTAATGAAGATCGACCCCAAGGTGCTCTGAGAAGATTGAAGAGAACAAGAGTGCCGTGCCAGAAGTACGCCTCACCCGAGTGGGCATACTCAGTGACAGATGCCAAGTTTACTGAACACGGGAAGGTTGAGATCGATTACACTGGTCAACAGTTTCCCGTTTCCGAGAGTGGAAGTGTTGTTGAAGATTCCAGGATTGGAGATCGAAGGAATATTGACCATCAATATTCCGAATCCGTCGCTGTTGAGTGTCATTCGTGGTCTGATTCTGGAAACGCTGGACTTCCCAACCTTTGCAGTCATACCAGCTCCCCAAGAACTGACAACCCTTAAACTTGAAATACTGCAGGCGGTCCTAGAGCTGTTGGGACCGGCAGTTATCCTGGACTGATTGTAAAGTTGTTGTATATAAAGTTTGAAAAGAAGATAACCTAGGCCCGAGAGGAAGAAGAATAAATTTAGGGACTTTCCGTTGAAAGACGAAGAAGAGTTAGGGAAGTCTCCCTGATCAGAAGAAACGAGAATTTGAACTTTGCTAAGGTTTCCCTGGTTCAAGAGAGCAGCTGAATTGAACTTGCTGAATGAGAAAGAGACTTGTGTCAGCAGAGACTGTAATGAACATTGAGAACAGTTCAGAGATGGCGTAACCTGGAAATACACATCGTAGAGCCACAATAGTGATAGGCACACTGTTAGGGATAGTGATAGCAGTTATATTTGCAGTAGTAGTGACTTCATACATGGTGGCCCATAGACAGGAGGGGGAGGTTCAAGGAGCACCCACACCTACCACTCTAGGACAGGAAGGGGTCACTATTAGAGATCAGAGAGCTCAGATGCTTGAGGAGAGTCGTATGTTTCACATAGATTTGTCCAGAACTGATTTTAAACTTAATGCTTATGCGAAGCTGTTGTATGAGTATGTTGATGCGATGGATGCGAAAGATTGTTATGTGTGCATGCAGTTGCCTGCTTCAGTAGACAAAGGTATTAGGTACCATCATCTCCCACTGACATATGGGATTTCTTGCAGCCTATTGCTTAGTTTGTTTTATGAAAGGAAACAGTTTGAGTGCTTCTTTTCAAATTATGATACAGTACTTCCTGAAGTTCCGGCATACAAGCATTTGAATAAGTATGATTGTTACAAGTCAGAGGACAGACTTTGGAAGTATTTTAGACCGACTGTGAAGCTAGATACAGCTTATGCTCATAGACATAATCTGACATGTTGGTTGTCCGAAACGGAAAAGAAGTTCATAGGGCAGATAGAGGATAGGCATAGAAAACTGACCCAGACACGGAATACGGGAGATAGTCCAGTGGACTGGACGGATGAGGAGAGATTGCACAAATAGAAGGGAAGTTATGGACCGATTGCATTAGATGAAGTACAGAAGGGGAAATTGTGTGTTGCCCATCCTCAAACTCCTAAAGAGAAGGTTCTAGTGGGGCATAGTACGTGTGCACATACCTTTACCATGGAGGACTCTGCTGAGAATTTCTTGCAAGGTTCGGTACAGGTGAATCCGAATGTATATTATGTGTGTGGGAGAAATGCATATGTGATATTGCCTGCGAAATGGTATGGTACGTGTTATTTGGCCATCATCTTCCCCAAGATTTATCATACTGAAGACTTGAAGCTATTAGAGACGGGACGTCATTCTAAAGTGCGTAGAGCTGCAAATGCAGGAATGGTGATTGGTGATATATTCGGAGTGACAATACCTAGTTTGGGTGTGGTCTTGAATGACGTGAAAATAAGAAGGTTGGCGACTGTGGTGGATGAATTGTCAATGAATTCGGCGAGGTCATTGCTGTTGGTGAATGGAGAAATGTTGTCGATACGGAATATGGTTTTGCAGAATCGACTTGCGTTAGACGTATTATTGGCAAAAGAGGGCGGAGTCTGTAAATTGCTGAAGGTCCAAGAATGTTGCACGTATATTCCAGACAATAGTAAGGACCTGAAGAAATACATTGTCAACATTACCACGATCCATAAGGAAATAGTAGATTTGACGGAAGAGAATGTGTGGGAAAAGATTGGTCAAGGATTTGGTCGAGTGGGGACTTGGTTTGCGAATTTGGGAATGGGATTCCTGGGATCTATGTTGAAGCCAATTATAATTGCAGTGGTATGTGTGATCTGTTTGTGGGGACTCTTAAGAGCCTGGAAGTGGTACAGAGGGAATCGGGCCGAAAGAGCCCTCAGAGCCAATGAGCAGAGAATGGCGAGATTGCAGGACCGTCAATATCAGAATCTTAAAAGGATGGAAGGGATCCGACATGGTAGAATGGTAGCAACTGCAGTTTAGATCAGCTTTATTCCAGGAGAAATGAGAATGATGGTGTGATGACAGTTGTCATCAAAGGGGGGAACTGATGTAGCGCCTAAAGGTTTTGAAATTTGTAGGGGTGCATTATACTTACCGTTAGTTGGCACCCGCATATAATCAATGTGTATTTAGATGTGTTGTGCGAAATGTATTAAGAACTGTATCAGCTATATCGCAATGTAGAAGCGTTAGAAGACGTGAAGACATATTGTGAATGTATTCCGCAAAATGCATAACGATTAGTTCCTGTTTAATGCAATGTATTAGGCTAAACGTGTAACCTGATTTAATTAACTCATGTATGTCGTTTATCCACGTATATGAAAGTAAAAGCACCAATGTTAGAATGTGATTTAATAGTGTGTTTAACCTAGTAGAGGACCGAATTCACATATATCGTTGAGAAGAAAGGCATGGTATTTCTTATGTTAGCTGAATGCGGTAGGCCGCAATTGATTTATTCTAGTAGAGGTTTTGGGCTGCAGTAATTGTAAAGTTAAAAGATGCAAAGTATTTCTCCATCCCATGATCTCACCGCAGGTGCAAGGACAGTTGGTTCGTTAGTAGAAAAGGTCTTTGTCTAAGAGTTGAATTATGGGGAAAGCCAGACATGGGAGTGCATTGGAATGTGCCAATCGCAACTCCTAGTGCCGACGGTGTCTGGGACTCAAGGCCAAGCTGATGGACGATGGAAGATGGACAGAGCTGGATGGAAAATTACTGGAAGAAGACCTGGTCGAGGAGGTGTGCCGGAGGGCGTGTTCTGTGATTTGGGGTTTTGTATTAGGGACAGCGCCCCGAGGGTTGAGCAGAGAAGAGGTAGGCAAGGAGCTAGAAGGAGCGTTTAGATCAAGCTCTCTAAGTGAAGACTCTTAGGAAGCTCACTTCTGACACCTTTTCATGATTTCTTGGGTCTTAAGGGAATTGTAAGCAGGGATGTCATCTAGCATAGAGTAGGGAAAGAAATGCTTTGGTTTAATGATTCCTAATATCGACATTAGCTTGGTAGTTATCTACCTCATGCTTTTAGAAGCTGTACTTTTGTTTATATTTAGTCGAATGCGGATTCTTCGTAGAGTGGCATTTGTATTAGTACCCATTTACCTGTTGTGCCTTGTGCTAAGGTGCTTATATCTGCAGATGTTTTTCCTGATAATAAAATCCCGAGAGAAATAGCAATTGGGTTTCGAGTCCTTAATTATGTCCAATTGCGGAAGGTATTCTCTGATAATTGTGTTTGCTCCCTCCACGCTATTGGGCAAGTAAAAAGGTTCAATCGGCCAGAGTGGGTTCTTGGAGATAAATGGAAACAAGAAAATTGGGCCCCAGCACAACCAACAACCAGGCCCGACCCAGTCGAACAACAGAGAGCTGACAGGAACAGGAGCGTATACGGAGGCAAGGGCACAGGCAGAAACACACCAAAGGCAAGAAGGGCAGAAGAGCCGGGCGAAACGAGCCCGAGCAATGGCAACACCTCCAGGGAGCAAACCCGAGCCAGCAGGCCCCAGTATCCCAAAACCAGGGACAAAGGAGAAGAGAATACAAAATCCGCACAGGAAGCGCAGGGCCCCGCCCGGGGAAATAGAACCGGGAAATTCCAGCACCCCCAGACAATGAAAAGCACCGCTCGAACAAATACCACCATGGGACAATAGAAAGCAGTGGCCACATACAAACCCATGTCCCATGCGAGCCTGTGCCCCCAGAAGCACCATACAGGCCATCGAGCAATAGCTCCTAGGTCAAACACCTGCAGCAGTAGAAACCAAGGGAGAAGCACCCAGGCGAGCATCACCAACAGGTCAAACGCCCCATCCAGGCCAAACAAACCCAGAACCCGCTTAGGCAAAGGGACCAGAGGAACGCGCAAAGCTGGGAGCCCGGACGAGTAGGCAGATAGAGCCAACTCCGTGGACCCAAAATACACTGGAACAAAAGGTACACACCTGCCCACAGGAAGACAGAAACCACGGGAGAAATAAAAATCAAGCACAAGAGCAACAACATGCAGTACCCCCACCCCCCCCCCCCCCCGGAGAGAAAAGTCACGAGCGACAACCCCGGACCCCAGCCAAGGACAGAGCAACCGTGCCAAAAAGCCAAAGGGGCAAACTTCAGCAACCCCTCAGAGAACGAGTCAGGTGAAAAACCGACCAAACTGGAAAGAAGAAGCCCCCGCAGGAACAGGGCAAACCCCAGACCAGCCAAAGGAAGGGCCAACAGAAGCCAGACGAGAAAACCGCCAGCAGGAGGACCAACCGACCCTGCATAGACCGGGAACCCAAGCACGCCCCTCAGCCCCACAGGCCGGCCAAGGCTGCAACCACTCAGGAAGGAGAAACCCAAAAAGGGAAACCACAGGCCACACCCACAGACAGGGTGGGAAGGGGAGCTGTGTGCGTGACCTAGAAAAAGGAGAAGAGAACGGACACCACCAACCCAGACCGAACCGAACCCGTGGAGAATCAACCACCGGCAGAACGGAACCATGGGACAAGAAGACCACAGGGAAAAGCGAAGGCACACCCACGGGAACAAGCGAGGACGAGTATGAACCGGAACCCATCAAGGCCCAGTAGCACTGAGACGCACCGGACAGGAAGGGCCCCCAACAGAGAGACAATGCAAAGCATCGCTTGTAAACAAGGCACAAAAACATCAGAAACACTCCCTGTGGAGGACCCCAACCACGGTAGCCAACCCCAACACGAAAGACTGAGGGGCCACATGAAACCAGACGAAGGAGGGACCTAGGACAAAAGCAGGTGAGCCCAAAAACCGAAAACCGGCGACAACAGTGTGGCCCAGCAGAAGGCAGGACCCATGGAACCAAGACAGAGGGCACCCAGGACAGGAGGAGAGGCAACAGATGGCCCCCAACAGAGCCCCAATGGCCAGGAGCCGAGGAGACGTACGCCTGCCGAGCCAGTGAGCAGGAGGAAAAAGGGGAGCCACTTACAAGCATCGTCAAAACACACAGCACAACGGGACACTGTAACAGCATTGGCAGGAGGAGAACTCATGTGCCGAGGGATCCTGGTTCACCGGAGGTACACGGAGCAACAGATCCCAGGAGCGTGTCCCGGCCACGAAAAGGCAAGCCTCCCCAGGAGCAGAAGCAAAAGTCCACCGGTGACCACAGAAGCAGTCCTGGGAAGGAGGACAGGTGGCAAAAGGAGCCCACCCCCACCAGCCACGCCAGAGAGGCCAGACCAGCCACGTGCGAGCCCCCAGATCCAGAGGTTGGAAACTCAGTAGAAAGGCATGTATATCGACTACCCGCGACACACTATCCAACCTGCTGAAAGGAAGAAGCAGAGGAAGGGACCCAGGCACATTGCCAGGCACTGCCAGAAGAAACCACCGAAAGTATACCAACCGAGGGAGGAAACACCCTGTCATTCCAACGTGCAGTATGGCGGCACACAGTGTCCGCCCCTGGAAAAACCAACCCCGGAGGAAAAGGCAATACAAGCCCGCAACTACCGAGCGCCAGGATACACCACCAGCGTGTCCCCACGCCAAAAGCACCAGGACCTCAACGATAACGAAGATCAGGGGGGCAGGTGTGGACACGTGGGGGAAGTGACCTATCCCTCCCAGGTGCTCAGCAAAGGCCGTCGTCACCACAGCCCGAAACACAGCCCAAATGGACTGTAAAGAAAGGGTCACAGTGGGGATCCTAGAACCAGCGCCAGCCACACCAGAGAGGAACCATCCCAGGAAGAAGAGAAATACCAGCTGGAACACCACAGGTAGGCAGGGAAAACTTCCACAGACCGAACAGCAAAAGGGCGGGACTCCAAAAAGGCAAAAAACGCCGCAGACAACCGTCCAGGGAGCAGCAAAAGCCACACGGCAGCCGTGGCCCAGCAACCAGCAACAATCCCGGACCCCACCCGTAGGAGGCCGACCACAAAATGCGGGAAGCGCGCCCCCCCCACCCGCCGTCCACCACAGCCTGGCCCGCTGTGCGCGACCTGAGGTGGGATATGGAGCGCCGCCACCCGCCCGTGCTGTAGCCAGGAAGAGCACGGGCGGAATGACAGAAACTATGCGAGGAACGGCTGCACCTGAAAGAAACCAGCTGCGCGGGAAGCCGGATGAGCCCGGCCCTGTCCCTCTGAGGCTGGACAACAGAAATGCAGCTGAAAGCGGCACCCCGCCCCATAGGAGGACCTGAAACCCCCGCCGGTGAGGCCAGAGAACCGGGGATGCCACCTGTGCCGCTCCGAGAAGACCCCTGTGTAGTGATTGTCCGATCAGCATTCTAGTGTTTAAGCATGTTGTAACACACACTGAACACCCACCCACCACAGGAGTCAACAGTCAGGCGACCCTGACATTAAAAGGGTCCGAGCGCACGTGCTCTGGGCCTGTTATCTACCCCATACTATCTGTGTCTGTGTCCCTCATTTATTAGCCTGAGGCCCGAATGCCACATTGGCGACGAGGGGGCTGTGCCCATGCGTGCAGCAGCCCAGCAGATGAGGAAAAGGGGGAGAGAGCTGCCATGTCAAAGGCACCCCCTGGAGCAGGCGAGAGAAGCACCTGATCGCCTGCGGGCATGTGTAGAGCCCTAGGCGTGAAGATGGTGACCGGGAGCCAGCCCACCCCGCACCAACGTGATGACCCGCGGGGCGTGAGAAGTGCCCCGGGTGGAGGTGAGAATTTCGGGAGCCCACACCGATCCTGCAGTGCCTACATGTGACTGACCCCCGAGTAGGCGCCCAACGCACGGTCTCTGAGTGAAAGGGAAACAGTGTCCTAGTACTGGGACAAGACCAGAGGGAAACGTGTAGAGTGCCCGCTACACGGAGAAGCCTGGTTAGGACGAGCAAGAAGGTGAGAAGACCAGACCGCGTCGCAAAGGAAGGAAAGGAAAGACAGATCCTGAGTGGCAAGATGCCATGACGAAGGAAGAAGAAAAGGAGAGAAGATGAACAAAGAGGTGTGCGTGACAGATCACCACAACACACACCAGAAGGGGAACACCCAAAGAGGAAAGTGAAAGGGTGCATGAACATCCGAACACAGTACCTGGAAAACATTAGCACCACTGGGAGTACACATCTATGTGCAAACCCGAAGGTCACCCAGGGATGACAGAGGCGAGCAGGCCGGTCCATTGGTAACAACCACCTCTGGGATGGAACGGACACAGGACCGTGGATATCCAAGGGGCAGAGGCCTTAGGGACACTGGTGGCAGTGGGTACCGACACGAGAGATGAACTGTTGAAGCTCGCTCTGGAAATCCTGGGAGAACAAAGGTAGCATGCAAAGGAACAAGTGCCAACACACCCTTTTCAGGTGGAGCTTCGGACACGGAGAAAGGACCCGTAGCAATTCCTCCAACGCGGTTGGAGCGACAAGGCGGCAGTCCACCAGTCCAGTGGAAGCCTGGCAGCAAAGGGCCTCCGGGTCGTCCCATGAGAGGGGACACCCATGAGAGAGGGGTATCCGTGAGAGGGATATCCTGCAACTGCAAATCCCGTTGGAAATAATCACCAGTTGGAGAAAATACCTCAACCAGGACTATACAGTGGAAAGTAACACACAAATGATCCACCATCATTCCATCTGCACTTTTCACTGACTGCGGTACCGTAAAAAAGAGACTGTAGAGCACACTTCCACATTGCAAGTCCAAGAGAGTACATCCACAGGGCACCCGGACATCGTGCCAAGGAGAACTAGTGGTCCCGGTGGCAAGGATACTCTCGTCGGCAGTTGACCAGCAGCAAAAGAGACTACGTGGAAGTCGTTATCACTGAGTTATTTTTTGTTTGCAATTTGTATTCTCTCCCACAGGTTCGGACTTTTTTGTTTTGACCTTCATTAAAGTTTGGGAGGGATGTAGTGATCGTCCGATCAGCATTCTCGTGTTTCAGCATGTTGTAACACACACTGAACACCCACCCACCAAAGGCGTCACCAGTCAGGTGACCCTGACAATAAAAGGGGTCGAGCGCACGTGCTCTGGGCCAGGTATCTACCCCATACTATCTGTGTCTGTGTCCCTCATTTATCAGTATGCGGGCCGGAAGCCCGATTACCACACCCTGGTCAGGAGAGGCTGCAAAAGTGCACCAGCGCCGGGACATTATCGCCAAAGGCGGATCCCTGTCAGACATGCCTGACTGCCAGCCGCCAGGACATGCCAACACAGGACCAACAGGTCCGCACGCAGCTCTGTCCCCGGAACCTTGAAAGCAAAAGCGACTGTCCCCGTAGCTGCGTCCATGAAAGGAAACAATTCCTGGTCGCTATAAACAGTACAGAAGTGGCGAAAACACTCCGCCTGTGAGGAACGATTCACAACCATAAACTAACGTGCCCCAAATGTCGAATGACGGCGACCAAGAGAATGCAGTTTCATAACTGCAAAAGAAGTCACATTACGGGGGTGTAAAGAACACGGCAGAAGCCTGTCACCTGAACACAGGTTTGCCCCGATTTAGCCGAGGGACAGTACGACTCATTCAAGTGTAGAATACCGTCTCCGACTCCCCCTGTGACCGTAACTCCCACTCCCCACTCCCACAGTGGCACAGCAGGGAAACAGACCGAGACCCTCGAGCAGGCAAGGAAAAAACAATTCGACCAGCACATACGGCTGAAGTCGGGGTCAGATAGGGCCACTAGACAGAGCCCCTGACCTCCATGGCCGCCCCCTTGTTAACCCTCGGCTCGCTAAGGCAGAGCCTGACCAGCCCCAGACAAGACGAAGGGGGAGGGTCCCAAAGCCCAAGGGCCCGCTGGAGTAGGGCCACCAACCAGGGACCCATGTCCCTGCTACAGCAGGAACCACTCACCTGAAACACGCTTCGGAGAATCTGCAGCGCAGAACCAAAAAAACAGGCCAAGGGTTGGGCTGAGCCTCCTCTTATAGAGGTCAAGGGTGATATGGGTCTGCCATGTTGGGTTTATGAGAGGCTAACCTTTGCTTTAGAGGGTTCTGGTGTGGAGCTGAAGCTCACTTTGTTTATCATGTGGCGAGGATGACATACGAGGAAGTAATGATCTGTTCATATGCAAGTTGCCCGGTTTTAAGGATTCCCAACCCATGCCTGTTCCAAAGGTGCAAAAGTTTGGTGTTCTGGTAAATAAAGGGTATTGACTGGACCACATGTGACCACCACCTGTTTTTCAGCTAAGGACACATTCTAGCATACAAGCTTAAGGGTTGCATTCTACGGTTATTAGCGCGTGTGCTGCTTTCCGACTAGATTATGGCAAGGAGCCTTAGCTAGGTGCACCAATTGGGAGTTTGAACAAACTGCAACAAGTTAATAGTATCCTATATGTCTATTGAAAAAGCTCCATCATCAGATGCCGCTTCGGCAAAGGTTTAGTTCAAAGCGTAATGTATCTTTCTATCTTTTGAAAGGTTTTCAATCTACTGTCCTATCAGAGCAAATTCTTCTTTCTAGGTCCAATAATTCCCAGCAACGAGGTCCGTTATTGAGTTGTTTTGGGGCAGACATTAAAGAACTCTCTCTCCCTGAAGCAGCGCACCATCGCAAATCAGGCATTATCACAGAAGGCTTTGAAAACCCATCTCTTTTGTACAGTGCTTAATTTGTAAATGGAACAGTGCTGGTGCTCAAAGCTCTCAGAGGAGCAGCCTGGGCAATTAAATGTCAGCGCCCCAAATAACAACGCCGTGTAGCCTTCAATTCGCCTCAGGCCTCTTTATTCCACTACCAGGCTCTCTCTCCCCCTTTCTTTCACTGTCGTCGGTTCCTCCTTTCTCGCTTTCTGACGATTTGTTTCTGTTTTTGTCTTCCTGTCTCCTTTCCATGTATTCGAATGATGTCTAATGTTGAAAAATAAGTGCCAGAAAGAAGCATACCAAGAAAGAGAGAAAGAAAGCAGTTAAAGAAAAAACAAAGAAAGAAGGAAGAAGGAAGGAAGGAAGGCAACACTTTTTTTTTAAGTGTTCAAGAGCTGCACATTAAACATGATATAGGCTGGGTTTCTTTCTGAGCCAAGTGTAAGAAGAAGCATTGGTGAAAACTGATTCCAGCATAAATGTCTGATTATAAATTCATTATGTATAATATTGAAGCTCAGAAAAGATTCAAATGGACGCAGTCTGTTATGCATTGATAAATATAGGAAATTCCAAAAGGACTTTACAACAGCATTGGCAGGAGAAAGGGACAGAAAAAGCGTGGAATGTGGCGTCTGCTCACACCTGGTATAAAATATGCTGCTTTCACCTCAGGCTTTAAAAACAAAGGCAACACTAAAGTAATTATAAAGTAAAAACAAAATCACTGGCTCTGAAGGGAACTACCTTCTGTCAGTATGTGTTTATTGTACGGGAGGAACTCAAAGTGAAGTTAACCAGTGGATGAAGTAGGCTGATCCATTGCCTGATGCTGCATGCTGTAGTGGACGGAAGCAAAATGTGAAGGACACAACAACAGACCAATGAATGAAGAGATGTGGCTAAAATACACTTTAAATAATTATATGCATATCATTTTAGTAAAATCAAAAGGTCTTAGCTAATGCCAGACCAAAAACTATAGGAACTAAAGATAATAAATTTGGCATTCAAAAGAATCACATGAAGTTTGTAAGAGAAAACTAATTTCGAATTTGCACACCCTATTTTTAAGATATGAGCATTTATGGCCAAATTAAATTTCAAAGTTTGGGGGAATGAGTGATGTGAGGGTGCTGCTGATATTGTGTGACTGGTTGTCTTTGAAGAGGGCTTCTGGTTGTAGCTGCTAGTTTGTCAGAAGTATGAGTGTTTTCAGCAGTCTCTGACTGCTAGCATGTGAGGGGTGTAAGTGCTTCCAGCCGTGTGTTATTGTAGATTGTTTAAGGTTACCAGAGTGCTGTTGATAGCATTTGACTTCTACTCTATGAGAGGTATGAGAGTTCAGTCATTAGGGTATAATTACTAGGGTATGGGGCATATGAGTGTGTGATGGATCCCTCAAGGCACTGCCCCCTTATGATCAGGAGAGCGTTGACTATTCCAAGATGGCCGCCGAGATGGCTCAAGCAGGAAGTAGTGGTGGCGGTGCAGACTCCGCTACTCAATGCGAGAAGGCAACGCCCATTGAGGACGGACAAAAACCAGGAAGAGAAGAAGACGCGGTGGGCTGGCGAATGGAGGACGAAGACGGGAAGCGAGAGGAGAACGAGTCCAGCATGGCCGGCGAATACAGGGGAAGGCTTACCAGCAAAGAAGACATCCCAAGGTCCGAGGACAACTACGGAGAGGCGGAGAGATCCAGGACACCCGAAAACGGCTCCCAGAGCACCACAAGCGAGACCGGCACTCCGAGGAAAGACGAGGAGGCGGGATCTCACCCTACCATGGTCCCAGAGGGCCGTGGGCTCAGGCACGTGCCAGCTGCATGCGTGTTTATGTTAAGGGGCTGGTTGGCAGGGTCAAGGGCCACACCAACCTCAACACGCTGATACCCCTCACTTAGGCACTGCACAGTTAGGGCCACTGGTGGAGGTGCACTACTCCCAACCCCCTTGTATAAAAAGAAGGCAGTAGCCTGAAGTTTTCCTTTTCTTTCTCCCTTCCATATCTTGCTGTTACCTGTACAAGAAGCAAGTAGCTGCAGGAAGACAAAGAGACCCAGAGACGACCAAAGGACTGTCCAGAGGGAACCTTTAAGAAAAGAAAAGAGGAGCCTTGTTTAATTTGGTGCTTGCAAATAAAAACTCTCAAACCAACTGAACATCTGTGTGTCATACCCCTTAGAGAGGGATCGAGATAGTCCACACGGGGCACGCAATGACAGACTGTTTGTGAAAGTATGTGACTGGATGAGAGATCTGTAAGAAAGCTATAAATTGTTCAATACTACCAGTCTGTGAAGGGTGTAGGAGTGCTTTGGCACAGTGTGACTGTCATTTTATGATTGGTGTGAGAGTGCTATCTGTAGTGTAGATAGCTATGACATTTTTTTTCTTCTGTACTCTGCCCCACCATAGCATAAGGTCATTCACAAACACAAGGGAAAGTCATATATGAAAAATGTGACATTCAAGAGGTGTCATAATTGACTAACTTCTTTCTATGTATTTGTACAGAGAGGAAGTGTAACTCTTGATACCAACAGAGGAATGAATTAATGAATGAAGAGGTGTACTTTGTGCCTGATGATCTTGTGACAAAGGTGTATTCATTAAAGATTTTTCATTGTATGGTAAACAGCCCTGGATTTAAATAAAAAGACATTAGCCCACTATATGGCCTCGGTGCATTCAAAACAGCTTAAGTTATGAAAGGAGTAGGGACGGGTGAGCCACTGAAAGTTTAGACCAGGCACGTGCCACATGCCTTGTACTGGCTCAGTTTGAGGTTCTCTTGGTCCCTTGAGCCCAAAGTGAGCCCGGCTTTCAAAGCAAGTCATAGGAGTGTTCTTTAACTTAAAAAAACTGAGATAAAGAGATACCCATCCAGCACCTAAACTGCAAAATATGAAACCAGAAAACCTGGTATCAATTGTGTCTTCTCTGCTTCACCAAGTAGCTGGAGCTTAGGCAAAAATATTTATTTCATTGAGCCTCCACTTTTCTTCATTATCACATATGAGAGCACCTTCAAATATGTGAGTTCAGAATGTGCACTCTACACTACCTCCTGTGTTTGATTTAATAGACCATAATGTTGCTCGATGTATAAGAATCTAGGCCTCATTTTGGGTGACATGACACATGGTTCGGCTGTTTGTTTGCTAAGGGCATTGTCGCTATGTCGGGGGGCATGAATGATTCAAAATTCTTATGAAAAAGCTATCACTTTTAATAAATACATTTCGCCCCAGTGATAACATGATGTACTAAGGTGAAACACTTCTGCTTGTTAAAGAAATACATGCTTTTTGACTATTGAAGAGACTTTATAATAATTAATATGTTTGCTAAATGATTTACATAACAATTATTTTCATAGCTCTGCTCGTGCAGGGGCTGGTAGAGCCAGAGCCGACTCTTGGCTCATTTCAAACTCAACTCTCCCTGGTAGAACTCAGCCACCTTTAGAAAAGTTGCAAATAAAAAATGGTTAAATCAAACGGCCTTCTTGTTCCTTGAGAAATGGTAGGCCTGTTTCCTCAATCACCTGGGCAAGCAATTTGAGCATCTAAGACAGGGTTCTCCAAAGACTGTACTGGAGGGCCGGATCCATGCCAGATTTTGAAATAACTAAATTTATCTAAATAAGGATATGCTAAAAATCTGTCTTGGATCCAGCCCTCCAGGACCGACTTTGGGGAACTCTGATCTAAGATTGTGCTTTTGAAAGATAAAAACAGGTTCTGCAAAAATTGGGCCAGATGTATCAAAGGGTTTTGCCCATTCTATGTCTATGAGGAAATGTGTTGGTACATATGGCCTTATTATAATCTTTGTGGCAGCTCCAAAACGTCCATTGTCTTCAGAAAATTGAGAAATTTTCTGTATTTCTGTAACTGTACTCTTTTATTTGAACGGTGTTGGTCGGAGGCAACTCCGACCGACATTGTAATAAGTCCTTTTATGTTCAAAGTGCCATCCTCCCTTTGCTGCCAATTGATGGGCCTCCAGTACTACCTTTTGCCAGTGAATGGATCAATTGCTATAAAGGCCTTCAATTGTAGGAGGAGAAATGTTTTTTAGCGCTGGGATCAACAAGTTCTCTGTTACACAGACACCCAACCTCTCTTTATAAGGAAAGGCCCAAATCCTCAAGGTGCTGCACAAACATGATTGGTTTACACGCTTAGTTGCCAGAAAGATGTATATCCTTCAAGACTCTATATTCAGATATTGTGCCCCACTGTGGCAATCTAGTAAAAGCATGTAGGAGGGGCTTTTGAGTCAAATTTGGGCATGCCTGAAAAGTCACTGAACTATATGTACTAACATACAGAAACAATTACATAACCAGCTGGAAAGAGCAGAGTTTGTCAGTATGTTGGAAATGTTCTTTAAAAAAAAAAAGAGACGTGGTAAGCACTTCTCCAAACATTTATAGCAAAGATAAAAGCACCCCAGTCACATATGTCCGATAAAGACTGACCCATAGTGGAGGAGAATGAATGCTACAGTTACAAATTTCCACTTCCATTCCACCTGTCACAATCCTTTCATCCAATATAAGTAGAAAGCGGAACAGGACAAGCAGTGATAATAGCTAGAGCAAGGAAGCACGGGCGCTGACGAGCGGGCCATTTGTATTTCACAAGTTTATCAATTCAGCAAATCCTGGTTTCAGCTGAGCAGTCCCTGCCATTACCATTCCTGGGAATCGAGAATCATTGCAGAGGCTGATGGTCCTACGTCTAAAACATCTCAGAAGACACACGCATCCCACCACTCCCCAATATATATGTATAAGTTATCCGAGGTGTATATATACCTTTGGATTGCCATCAATATGGACTTTCAGCGCTGTACATAACATTCCCCAAAAAAAATAGTCATCCCGCATACAGGGGCGTAGCTTGGTCAGCATGATTGGAGGTGTGTGAGCTTCAGATTTCCCAACAATCACGCTGGGACACCTCGTTAAAACACATTATATGAGAAGCAGGACATGAGGGGGGCAGAAGGGGCATTGGAAAGAGAGGAGAGGGCAAATTGATAGGGATACTTAAAACACAATAGCTTTCAAAATAATCCACATTTATTTTCTAAGGCCTTCAAAACATAGAAGAGATATTGTGTGTCTTTTTGTCATTGTGGGCATGGAAAAAATTCCAAGTGAAAAAATGACAGACACTTCACATTACCAGTCTGAAAAGCACTTGTACCCAACTATTTATTACAGAATACATTTGCCTGTAATGCCCCAAACAGCCCCCCCCTGATACGCCCCAGTCCACATAAATAAATAGGAAATGAGATGCAAGTAAAAGAAAACGAGACAGAAAACAGACAAAATCAGTTTTTTGCTGCGGCTTATGAAGAGGGGTTGTCTGCGTACCAGAGAGGGGATGTTCTTGTCAGTTTGTGTGCCTGCCCGCTCTCCTGAGACAACCTGGGCATGGTTGAGGAAGGATCCCCAGCCCTGTGATTGGTAGGAGGTAGTTCAAAAGACAGATTCTTGTCCTGCAATTGGGTTGTGTTAGAACCGGCGGTCTCTAGTTGGCAGAGGTATACACTTCTGACAAATAGGGACCCACCAACTCTAGTCAGGGCAAGGGGATTACACACTCAGATAACCCCTGCTCACCCCCTTGGTAGCTTGGCAGAACAGTCAGGCCTATCTCAGAAGCATTTATGACCACATACAGTAATAAAGTGAATACACTACAAATGGACACAACACAGGAGTTATTATAAAAATAAGTATTTTTATATAAGGCTTAGCACAAGACCAAATAACGATACAAATATACCACTATCTTAATAAATACTCTTTGGAAGGAAAAATAATAGTTCTGGTAAAGTTTCTTCTTAGGAAATAGTTCTTTAGCAACAAAAGTAAGTATTCTTCTGAAAACACAGTTCTTGGCAACAATGTGACCCCCACAGGAGTCACACGACGTCGAGTTTACGATATTCCCAAGGTTTGGCGTCGACCGCGAGGAGCGCTACGTCGAGCCTGGAGTTGCAACAGACCCTACAAACACAGGACCTTTGGAATGAAGAAAACGATGATCCACGGCGTCGAGGGGTCGGCGTCGAGGGGTCGGCGTCGATCGTGCCTCGGATTCGGGGCGATCTGCAGCGGCATCGAGAGGTGTCGGGCTGGAGCAGCGCTCACGGCGTCGAGAAGGGCTTCGCGTCGATGCGATCAGCAGCGGCGTCGAGATGGGGTCGCTTGGAGCTGGAGCCGAACTCACTACTCACTGGCGTCGATACCGGCGTCGAGACGGGGTCACTTGTAGCTGGAGCCGAACTCAGTACTCACTGGCGTCGCTACTGGCGTCGATCGGGCCCGGCGGCTGGCGTCGAAGGCTCGTAAGACTGGAGCCGTACTCACGATGTCGAGCTGGATTCGGCGGCGTCCGGCGACGTCGAGACTGCAGATTTCCCCTGTGTACTGGAAACAACACGTTCCAGCAACTAGCAAGCCAGCAGAGGGTGAAGTCCTTTGGCCCTGTGACTTCAACAGGAGGCTGGCACTCTTCCAGCCCTTGGAGATTTTCTTGGAAGCTTGAGAGTACACACCAAGTTCCTCTCTCCTTGTCCCTTGGCAAAAATAAAATAGCAGCTTCAGGTTCCCCCCAGCAAACAGCACACTGGCAGAAGGGGGAGGCAAGTCCTTGGATCAGCAGGCTTCTTGTCCTTGGTAGAGGTTTCCTTTTCAGAAGTGATCTAAGTTCTTTGGTTCAGGGGCCTTCTTTTATACCCCTTTTCTGCTTTGTTCCCTTTGTCCAAGCAGGGAAATTCCCCCCATCCTAGGTTTGTTGTGGGTGTTGCCAGGCCGAGCACCTGGCCTATTCACTGAGCAGGGCAGGGTCATCAGCCGCCCAGCAGGAGGTGGAGCCAGTATTGTCACTGGCAGGGGCAGGGTTATCAGTCGCCCGGCAGAAGGTGGAGCCAGCATTGTGTCAGGCAGGGCAGGCTATCAGGGACTACTCTTCCCCCACTCTAATTGTAGATGCCTCATTCACCCCACACTGACTCATTCAGACCTCTGGAGCCATCCAGCCCCTGACACACACACCAAACCAGCAGAGACCGGTGGATAGTTGGTCAAGAAAATAGCCACTTTCTAAAAGGGCTATTTTCAAACACAGAATTTAAAAACCATCCATCCTAAAGGAAGTGTTATTAAATTCTGAGTTCAGGGATACTAAACTCGACCTGCTACCATGCTCCCTGAGTCAGATAGATTATAATGGAGTTAATAATCCGTCTGCCCATTCTGGCCTATGGGAGGCAGGTAGCCCTTCAATAGGGAAAAACGAAAATGGCTGTAATTCACTATTAGGTCATGCCACACACATCAGGGCATGACCTACCTTTTACCAACAATGCACCCAGCCCTAGGACCTACCATAGAGGTGTCTGAAATGTGGCAAAGTGAAGGTTTTAGAGACTGGCAAGTAGGTTTCCTTGCCAAGTTGACATGGCAGTCAGGGACTGCACGCAGGCTCTGCGATGGCAGGCCTGGGACACATTTTATAAGCGGCTTCTGTGGGTGGCACAACGTGTGCTGCAAGCCCACCAGCAGCAGTTAACTTACATGCCCTTGGCACACGCGGTGCACTAGACTAGGGTCTGAACAGTAAGTCAACCAAGCCAATCATGGTAACACCAATCAATGTATCAATTTAACATAGGGAGCACTTGCACTGTGGCACTGATCAGCAGTGGCACAGTGCCCAAAGCAATATTCCAGCAAAAACATCGTAAACAGAGGAGGCCAACAGAAAAAAATGGAGGAGAGACTCATGCCAATGATGCCAGGTCTAACAGGTTGTGTGAGGAAACACTATACATCGGGCAACTCAAAAGACAAAGCAGCACCAGGGGGTACTTTGCAGCAAACGGTACCTGAGGGAGAGCTTGCCAGGTTCTGCACCTCAGGGTCACCGCCAGGCTGAAGAAGTACCTGAAGGGCATGACTATGTCCGCGTGTAGTCCCGGTGTTGTGTACTAGCAGGGAGAGGTGGCACCCTGGGCTGGCCCTTCTAATCTTAGCAGCAGAGCCACATGTCCCTTCTGCACTATGAAGGCAATATGAATTGCCATCCATGGTAGGTGGATGTGCACAGGTGAAATGTGGCACTCACAAGAAACAGAGCCGATGGCTGAAGTGGGCTGCCCAAGTGAATACTATGTGCTGTAATTGGTTTGGAGAAAAGTGTGAATGACACAACAGACCAATGCATGAAGAGGGCAGGATGAAAGCCCCTACATGTAGGAATATTATGAATAAGTGTAAATGGAATTCCTTCTTCCCAAAACCTTAACATCCATTTCACAATCGGGGCTCCCCGAAATCTAATTTTTTTCTAACATACCCTGTCACGAGATCAGTAACGCTTGTCTCCATATGAACTCCATTCTAATTTTCAGATTAGCATGTAAATGAGTATCCGGTACTCCTTAGCTCTTATAAGCATCAAGAATAGTCCCCTGTTTTCACCATTTAGATATTTGAGGACAGAGCCTGAGACGTTTTGAAACTGATGCTCACTATCTATTGATGATATGCAAGATCTTCTGACGCCAACATATGCCACATTCTTTGTGTCCAAAGTTCCATTGTTAGAATTGTTTCTTTTCCCCTTAATGCTTATTTAACTAATTTCCTAGTAAGGGGGATTGCCTTGTCCACTGGAGAGTGCAGTGGGAAGATGTTTTGAGCCACTCGCCCCGTTGAGGTGACTCTGAGCATCTCCACAAACTGCAGGTGGTTATCTAGGCTATAGATTTGGTTACTTCTCCCCACAAATTGGTAAAACGGGGATAACTCCACATGATGTGTGCAAGAGCACCAATTCCCCATATCCCCTCCATCAGTGTTTTGTTTTTGACTTCTCCATCAGATGCAGCCTACTGGGTGTAGAATGCGATCTGCGCAGTTTTAAATCAATTGCTTATGGCGTATCTAGTGTGATCAGTTACCCTTATCATACACATACGCTCCTTCCATTGCTTCATGTTCAGTAGAATTGCTTCTTCTTTCTTCCACTTCTTAAAGGATCGTTTGCAGTCCGTGGGCGTTGTTTTGAATATCTTGTAGAAGTTGGACAGCAGTCATTTCTTGGAATAGAGTTTTTCAAGAAAATTTCAACCTGTGTGAGTTCCTTTCTGGTGCACTCTTAATTTCGGGTTGAGACAGCCAATAACTAAGTGGCATAAACCTGTGCCACCCATCTTCTGCTTGGACAAACTCCCGTTTTAACACAAGAGGCATTTTATCAACAAACGGCGTTAAAATTATCGCCGCTTTAGCGGCAGAAAACTGCTGCTAAAGCGGCGATAATGGGCTTGATAATATGCTCTTGAGAATTCCCATAGAAGCCCATGTTCTGGTGTCAACATGGGCTTATATTGGAATTCTCTGCGGCATATTATCAAGCCCATTATCGACGCTTTAGCTTTAGGTCGAACTCTTAAGATGATGGGCTGTGTGTATCCATTATCAGCACTCAGTCTTCGCTAAGAGATCTTGTTTCTTTTGTTGTTGTGTTAATGCTTTGCTGCGCCTGTTTGACTTACAACGTGCTTTCTCTTTCCACAAACTCAATGTTTGTGTTCCTTTATTTTGAGATGCTTTTAGTATTACTGTCATACACACAGCCACAACCACACACACAACCACACACACAACCACAACCACACACACAACCACACACACAACCACACACACAACCACATAGCCACACACACACAACCACAACCACACACACAACCACACACACAACCACACACACACAACCACACACAACCACACACAACTACAAACACAACCACACACACACACACATACATGTACAACCACACCCACAACCACACACACAACCACACACAACCACACACACACACACAACCACACCCAACCACCCAACCACAACCACACACACAACCACAACCACACACACAACCACACACACAACCACACACAACCACACACACAAACACACACAACCACACACACACACACAACCCCACACACAAGCACACACACAACCACACACACAACCACACAAACAACCACACACACACAACCACACCCACAACCACACACACACACAACCGCAACCACACACAACCACACCCACAACCACACCCACACAACCACACGCACACACATACAACCACACACACAACCACACCCACAACCACACCCACAACCACACACACACAACCACACCCACAACCACACACACACACAACCATAACCACACCCAACGACACCCACAACCACACACAACCACAACGACACCCACACACACAACCATACACACAACCACACACACAACCACACACACAACCACACACACACAACCACACACACAAACACACACAACCACACACACACAGAACCACACACAACCACACACAAACCCACACAAACACACACACACACACAACCACAACCACACACACACAGCCACACAAACAACCACACACACAACCACACCCACAACCACACACACAACCGAAACCACACCCAACCACACCCAAAACCACACACACACAACCACAACCACACACACACACAACCACACACACACAACCACACCCACAACCACACACAACCACAACCACACACAACCACACACACACACACAACCACAACCACACGCACACACACACAACCACACACACTACCACAACCACACACACACAACCACACACAGAACCACAACCACACACACAACCACACACACACACACCCACACACACACACAACCACACACACACAACCACACACACAACCACACACACACAACCACACACAACCACATACAACCACACACACAACCACACACAAAACCAGACACACAACCACACACACACAACCACACACAACCACACACACAACCACACACACATAACCACATCCAACCACACATCCACACACACACCCACAACCACACCCACACACCCACACACAACCACACCCACACACACAACCACACCCACACACACAACCCCACACACACACACAATAACACACACACACACAACCACACACAACCACATACACACACACAACCACATACACACAACCACACACACACACACACACAACCACACACACAACCACACCAAGCATTGGCATAGCCAATAGGTCTCGCCTTTGGGACCTTATAAGTGTTTAGCCACGCAACAGTTGATGTGGTTGCACCAAGGATATTGTGATGCATAACTAAATACTTAGAAGGTCCCAAAAGCAAGACCTATTGGCTATGCCAATGCTTGTTCATTCTTTCACTCTATATTAAAAAGAGGATTTCTAAGTATTATAAAAAGAATGATTTTCGTTCTTATTTGAAAACCGATTTATGTATTTGTTGAAGTTTAAACTTATAAGTTGAATGTATAATTTATTCTTGTGTTTCATTAGGCATATGTTGTCAACGCCAAAACCAAACGCCTGTGACACCATCCAGCAAGGGGGAGACTTCAGCCGCCACAATCCCAAGCGCCAGGAGGCACCGCCACTGTTCTCTCTGCACCTGGAGGCGCTTAAAAGCAATTTGCGGCTCCCGAAGAGCGGGGCACATTCGGCGTGCCCGTGCCGCACCTAGGCAAAGCCCAGACTAAGGAAGGGCAAAGCCCGGGCCAAGGGCAGGCTCGTCAAAGCCCAGAGGAGGCTTGGCTGGGCTACCCCTATGACCTTTGTTTCAGCGCTGAGCAAGCCCGTATATTCATTGATTTCCCTCTGAAGGATTAAGGTACTGTTTATTGCCGTCTGACTGTGGTAATTTTGCTACTAAAATATCCATCCGGGACTTTGCATCTGAAACATCCTCGTGTGACTCTTTCTAGTCCCAGAATGGGAAAGCAAATGGCTAAGGAGTAGGGTGCACAGGCTATAAAGAAAAAGCTGGCGAAGAAGAGTAAAAAAGCCATGATTAGTACTGAGGGTTATAAAGAAGGGGGTGGGGGGTACTTGACCGCATTGACAGTCTTTTGTCTGAAAGTGAAGGTATCCTTGAATCTAATACATCTTGCACCCCAGCACACAGCACACAACCCACATACAGTATCTTTAATGGCCATAACATGTGACCTTCCAATAGCGAGAAAGATGGGAAAGCCCAGGTAGCTGTCCATAGTTCTAATTCAAACAAAGTTGAATATATAGCTACAGAGGGGGTAGTGTTAGTAGATGACCTTTCCATCTTTCAGTGTAGTAACAGTTACACCCCACTCTCAGATACGGCAGATACTCTGGACAAGTCAATTGAAATTAGTAGTGAGTCAACCAAAGAAGGGCCCATGATCAAAAGGCGATCAAATGGAAAGGCACATTTAATGACTAGCCCCACCCCCCGTAGAAGGGGGGAGATGGTCCTTTGTAGAGAAACCATAGATACACAGTTAAAACTCATGAGTAGTGACCCCCCTGTGCTGAGCTCATTATCAGTGCAGTAACTGAATCTGACTAAAGAGATAAAAGCAATTAAAGTAATTGTGGGGCATCTTTCCGAATCCTTTAATAGGGTGCATAACGAAGTTCAAACACTAAAGGACAAATCAGGATGCAAACCCCTTTTCATGGCATATGACTCGGGAGGGCAACACAACACACAACCACTGACAGAGGGTCCCTCGGTCATTGCAAATGTTGCAGGTGGTGGTAGCGCCAGCTGCACAAACTCAGGAAGGGCTATAGGAGCCCATAGCATTCTGAATGGGAAGGGGGGACAAACCAGGTAGGATGGTGCACCTAAATCCTCTAGTTCCAAAACTAGCAGTGCAGTGGCCCTACCAACAAGCACCTCATTTCCGCGAGCGATAGGTATTCTTCACTGCATGGTAGAGACACCATTTTAGCGCAGAAATGGATAGTATATATGATCAATGTACGCAAACCTGCACCTAGATTACGTATAGAGGATGGGCATTCCCTCATAAACAAATCCATTCATTGGATTTGGCAAGTGCGGGGATGCCGTTCCATGATAAGGGGCGACATTGTTGGGGCTAAACGATACTCCACCCCGGGGATCAACACAGATGTCATTGCTTTAACTCTAACACACCAAGGTCTGGTTGAAAATCTGGTAGCTTATGATCTACGGACACAACACCTCTTTGTAACAGCTATTTGTTTTAAATATAGCTCCTCTGAAGGAAACATCAAACCCACCCCCAAAAGCTCTGCAGCTTTCTATCAAACGACGTCTATGCTTAGTGAGATAGATTGACGGCACTCCCTGGCCAATGGGCATTGCACATTGTCAGCTTTGACGGAATGTACCAGCAACTCACTCACTCCACTTTCTTCTGGTAATCCTATATCTAGGACAGACCCACCAGATTGTGACATGAGACAGTCGAATCATGAATCTGGATCTGTATGCTCTAATGTTCTGCTGACTAATAATACACATCAAACATTGTGTACCATCTCTATATTATCATGGAACATTGCGGGGTTGAGAAATAGGTGAACATCCTTGACTGGAATAAATTCATAGAAAAACATGACAAATGTGCCTTTCAGGAAACTTGGTCAACAGAGCCACTTTTTCATCCAGGCTATTTAAATTATTGCATCCCAGCTACCCGGGGTATTAGGGGCCGCCCTTCGGGGGGCCTCACAATTTGGGTCAACAAGATATAGGTCCTACCCTTTGATTGCAATGACATTCTTGCAATCATGGTGACGCTCGGGCCACATGGAACTTGTGCCATAATAAATGTATACGCTAGAGGTCAGAGTGGGGGACAGAAATCAGAAACCATTAATGCCCTGGGTGGACTGTTAGATACCCTCCCTGGGGAAACTGGTGTTATAGTAGTAGGCGACCTAAATGCCATATTTGAACCACTTGATAGCGAAGACAATGACTTAGTGAGGGAAGATGATGAACACTGAGGAGTCCCATCAATGGAATAAAATCTGATTAAACGATGGGCTGAAGCAGCAATACAACTGAAAGCTCTGTGCTTGGAGCATGGCCTAAGGGCAGCAAATGGCCGATCCATCTCTGATAGACAAGGCTCAAATACTTTTAATAATAGTTACCATTCCAGCCGCATCAACTATCTCCCAGTCAGTTTGAACTTATGGTATACCTTTGAGGACATGACTATACAGGCACGCATAGAGAGCGATCATGATCCACTCTGCTCACTGTTTAGACTCAAGGATCTTTGTGCACCGGTGGTACCGGTCACTTCATCCACAGCCAGTGATCTCTTAGTCTCTAAAAATATGCGTCGAGTTAAATGGCCCAAGATCTTAACATGTCCGGGAAACACTAACCTCTATAAGTAGTGAGCTCGAAAGTACAACTAATATGATGGAAACATGCCATTTTACCCCTGAATTGGCCAAAGAATTTAGAGAGCTGCACAACTCATTGTTCTCCAATATCCAAAAACAGAGCCAGCCCAGGATGAAAGATACTCTGCCCAAATATCAGTGATACAATTATGAGTGCTGAAGTGCACGTAAGATTCTTGGTGTAGGAATTAAGTCGGGCTCAGGGGACAGGGTGAGAACTGCTAGGACAACATATAAGAAAATCATTCATAGCTCCAAAGAATCCTGGGATGAGGACAGATGGCAGAAATTAAAATCCGCCTGCGATAGTAAAGATTCTAAATGGTTCTGGAATGTGGTTAAATGGGGTAGGGGAGGAGTAGTACAGCAAAGGGAAAATCATGCTGATCCTGATGTGTGGGTAAATTATTTCGCCACTCAATATGCCTAGGAAGAAGTTGATGATGGGGTACCATTCTTGATCCATCCCTTGTCTTCTGCTAGGTTATTTGATGAGGCAGATGTCAGTGGCGCACTTAGGGCTCTAACTGGTGGTAGGGCACCGGGTCTACATTGCATTCCTGCAGACATTTTCTTGTATGACAAGCCCAAATGATCAAACTACATACTTTCAATTTGCCAACACCATAGCCCAAGGAGCACCAATTCCGCATACCTGGCGGGGGGCGGAGAATACCTATTTATAAAAAGGGAGACAAATTCTTGCCAAGTAACTACAGGCCAATAAGACTTATAGATTCTATACAGAAAGTGGTAGCTAGGCTTGTTGTGACCAAGGTCCAAGATTGGATCGACGATAATGCTGCTCTCTCCTCCCTTCAGGTAGTCATTAGGGCCCACATTAGCACCACAGATCAGGTGTTCCACTTTGTTCCTATCTACTGGCGCATAGTCATCCTCGGCATAGGCAGCATGCATGTCGCTTTTGTTGATCTAAAATCTACCTTTGCCACGGTTTCTAGGAACAAATTGTGGGGGGTCCCAAAGGAGATGGGGTTGTCTCTAGATCTATTCTCCCTGATATCCCGTCTCCCTGAGGACATCTATACACAAATAAGGTGGGGGGCGGCAGGAAACAAGACAGATCCTTTTTACTGTGCGCAAGGGTGTTCGCCAGGGATGCGTGTGTTGCATACTTTCTTGACGCCATTCACACAGATGCCCCTGTTTTAGCTGGAAGGAAAATTCACATTCTCATGTTTGCGGACGACACGCTGATAATCTCTAAAGCACCGAGTGGATTGCAGCATACCCTTCACCGCTACGAAGAGTTTTGACTTTTGAGAGGCCTAAAAATCAATGCCGCAAAGACAAGGTTTATGGCATTCAATTAACACAGATCATTCAGGGGGAAAGTGATGATGGATGGGCTCCCTCTGGAGCAGATGGATGCTAGTGTCTAGCTGGGCATCAAACTCCACAAGGACATGAGGTGGAAGCCACATATTGAAACTATGGCACTAAAGAATCGGCAGCTAGCTGGTACCCTTAGAAAAGAAGCTAAAACCTCCATGACGAATCCTATTAGCCCAGCACTTCAAATTTAAAATAGTAAAGAGGTGGGCACAGTCCTTTACGGGGCTGAGCTGTGGGGCCTAGAAAACCTGAATCAGCTTACACTAGCCGAGAATGCATTCCTACGTGCAATCACCAGTCTACCACAGAGCATGCCCACCCTCCCCTTAAGGAATGAGCTGGGTAGGAAAGCCTTAAAGGATTTAGCTAGGCTTCGCCCAATTCTAACCTGGCGAAGTCTATGGGGTATGCAGGAACTGGTGGTATATTCAGAGGGCCTAAGGGATGTCATTAAATTGGATCATTTCCACAAAATTAGCTGGTTGCGAGATTTGAGAGTCATGTTTTATAGAATGGGCTTATCACACTTGTGGCATTTTCCCTCTACCTTGACATTCTACTTAAAAAATATCCTTAAAGAAATCTATTGGGAAATGGTCGCACACGAGGAACTTAGGCTCCATGAGCTTACCTCACTCATGGGGCTCTGTCTCCAAATCAAACCATTCCTGAGCCATGAGCCATACTAGGATATCATTAAAAAGCCTTTGGATCGGAAACTTTACTTCCAATTTAGATCTGGATCTTTGCCCTTAAAGTCTTTATCATCCAAATGGTCTTCCTACGGGGATAACAAATGTAATTTTTGCACTAAACAAGTAGAATCGTATTCGCATGTCTTTTTTGCCTGCCCTGCTTTTGTGAACCCGTGGAAAGTTTGGCTGGCCCAGCTCTGTAAGAATCTGGGCACAGGATCACATAATACAGCTATGCTAATTCTATGATCCGATCCATTACCCAGGTACGCAATCCCTGTGGCTACGTTTTTGAGTTGGATGTGGCAGATTGGCTCCAAATCAATCAGGGCTAGCAATTGTCTACAATGAAAACACCTAACATCTAACATGTATTCGGGGGTCTATCTGGCCAAGTGGGGCTTCCCTCTGTCTAATATGGCGCATGTGACTGCAATGAATATTTTTTTTAACATTGTTTTATATCTAACTTTTGGAAATGATGGCACTGTCTGTTTTTTGCACAAATATTTTAAATTCAGATTTTAATTTAGCTCTTAATTCTTGCATTGTTGATCCTTTTTAACTTACATGTTTTTATCTGTATGTGATTGTATGACTTGTACAGTCAAATAAAGCTTCTTTGATGGTGATCACATGTTGCAAAATAGACAAAATGCAATTTTACGCTTCTCTGTTTTAAAGCATTATAAATAACTACATGCATTGCTAAAGCATGTTTCATTTAGAGTGAAAAGAAGATGTAATAGATATTTTCTTAATTTAATTTGGAGCCCTCCTGTATTTTAATCTCGCATGCACTAGGTTATAGCAGTATGCAGGAATTGATTGAAGTTAACGTGGCAATTCAATGTTTGCGCTTTTTGCCCAAAATTATTTGCTTGGAATAAAGATCCAGGCTGTATCCCGTACAAAAGATGATGATCAGTAACTATGGGGCATATTATCAAGACAGGTGATAAAATTATCGCCGCTTTAGCGGCAGAAAACTGCCGCTAAAACGACGATAATGGGCTTGATAATATGCTCTATGGACTTCCAATTGAAGCCCATGTTAGATGTGAAGGAGATCTAACCTGGGCTTCAATTGGAATTCCATTGAGCATATTATCAAGCCCATTATCGCCGTTTTAGAGGAAGTTTTCTGCCACTAAAGCGGCGATAATTTTAGCGCCTATCTTGATAATATGCCCCTATGACCTTCTAGGGGAAGCAGGAAGTGGAGAGTAGAATGTGTGGAGATCATAGCTTGCTCAGCTAACTCTAGTCCTCTGCACACTATCCCCAAGAGTGTTACATTATTCTTCCTGTTCACAAGGTCATGGCCTTTGCAGTGCTGGGAGGAACCCACCATATCACCTGCAAGGTTCTGTGTAATCTTTAAATATATGTTGCTAAATTGCTTTCTTTGTATTGCTTTGGGTTTTGAAATCGAATTGAAATTTCTGCGAACAGGTTTCTATTTAAACCACGGTATCTTGAAATCCAAGTGGCTCTATATTAACAGGGGGAAACACAAAAATGTAAATCCCAAATTACAAAGGGCTGATAGCCAAATAAAAAATGCAGGTAAAGCCTTTGCACCACACACAATTGAGAGGCGTGCCATAATAATCATCCCCTATAAGGGGTGAAACAAAATAAACCTTCTAGCAAGAGCTAGCCTCTGAAACCCCTCCTCAAATTGTGAGTGGGGTAATCGTTAAAAAGATGGAAGAAGGTACAGCTGCATCAACCTCAAATTCTTCAACCCTTATGGTGAATATTAATCAGTGAATTGAGCATTCCCTTTTGAGGAGGAAAGAGAGAGAAGAGGGACATCAATGTTATAGTAAGATAACATTTACGATTACCCTGGTGCTTTAAATAAAACACTTCTGTCCCTTCTAAGAGCTGTAAAATAGTATGTGTTACTATTGTCCAGTTTAAGTTGGACCCCCGGCCCTTAGTAATCCCCCAGGATTACATCCCCTGCACTGTCCATTTATATTATACAATGAGCCAACCACCTTTGTAATTGAAGGAAACTTCCAATAGCTGCTGTAATGGGGGAACAGCAGGATGGCGGTACGATATGGCCTGGGCATAAGCAATGCCTTTGTCCTGGTCTAAATTAAGACCTCTTCCTGAACTCCTATGAATACCCCACATCGAAACTGGTTAGGACTACATGCCACACTAAGGTGTCTTGCTTAGTGCCTTCGAAGAGGTAGTGAAATTAAATATGTGCAGCAGATACTCCATGCTCTGACCAGGCATCTAAAAAAAGATCTACCTGGCGAAAATATTCAAGTAAACAAAAATTGGGTTACCTTATAATGTTCTTGTCAGACCTGACATTCTTGGTGTAGTATTCCCCAAAGTATTTTTTCATCACCACTACTGTTTGCTGAATTTGTTTTTTTTGCTTTTGGACTCTGGAAACATTTGAAGTGTTTGTGCTCTGTCCTTTAAATATGGTGAAAAGTGACCTATTCATAATTGCCACACTTAATTAACTTGTTAGTCCCTAATACGTGGTACTACATTTACCCAGGGTCTGTTCATTAAATGATACTAGTGTAAGTGCAGCACTCATTGTGCTACCCACTAAAGAAGCCTTTATGTTTTAGGCCTGCCACTGAAGCCTGTACTGCAGTTTCACACAACTATTCTGACCTGGCAAAGCAACCCTTTTGCCAGGCCTAAATCTTCCTTTTCAATAAACAAAAGTCACCCATAAGATAGGCCCTAAAGGCTCATTGTGCAGGGAACATTGTACTTAAAAGGTAGGGCAGGTTTTACATGTTCTGGCAGTGAAAAACTCCCCAAATCATTTTTCACTCTTGTGAGGCCTAGCTCCCCCATTGACTTAACAACACTGGGTTACCTTATTACAATTATTAAGAGAAAAACTGGATTGGGAGCAGATAGAGATATGGTGTTTTGAACTTTAATGAATTGTAAATTACAATGTTTAATTGTTGCTGGCCTGGTGGGAGACTTCAAGCCCCAGAACCCATTGCTACCAGGAAGGGGGAGTGGCCTACGCGCTCTTAAGCACCATCGTTGACCCGCAGTCCGGAACACCGGTTTGGTTGTTGCTGGCATGGTGGGGGACTTCAAGCCCCAGAACCCATTGCTACCAGGAAGGAGAGGCTGCCTACGCGCATTTAAGCACCATTGTTCACCCGCCGCACGGGACACCGGTTTTGTTGTTGCTGGTCTGGTGGAGGACTTCAAGCCCCAGAACCCATTGCTACCAGGAAGGAGGTGCTGCCTACAAGCTCTTAAGCGCCATCGTTCACCCTCTACGCAGGACGCTGGTTTTGTTGTTGCTGGTCTGGTGGGGGACTTAAAACCACAGTACCCATTGCTACCAGGAAGGGAGGGCCGCCTATGTGCTCTTAAGTGCCATGGTTCACCCGCAGCACGGGACGCCGGTTTTGTTGTTGCTGGCCTGGTGGGGGACTTCAAGCCCCAGAACCCATTGCTACTAGGAAGGAGGGGCTGCCACAAGCTCTTAAGCGCCATCGTTCATCCTCTACGCAGGACTCTGGTTTTGTTGTTGCTGGTCTGGTGGGGGACTTAAAACCACAGTACCCATTGCTACCAGGAAGGGGGGGCCGCCTATGTGCTCTTAAGTGCCATGGTTCACCCGCAGCACGGGACGCCGGTTTTGTTGTTGCTGGCCTGGTGGGGAACTTCAAGCCCCAGAACCCATTGCTACTAGGAAGGAGGGGCTGCCTAGGTGATCTTAAGCACCACCGTTCAGCCACGGCGTGGGACGCTGGATTTGTTGTTGCTAGCCTTGTGGAGGACTTCAAGCCCCAAACCCAGTGCTACCAGGAAGGAGGGGCTGCCTCTAGGCACTTCAGCGCCATCGTTCACCCGCGGCGCGGGACACAGATTTTGTTGTTGCTGGCCTGGTGGGGGACTTCAAACCCCAGCACCCATTGCTACCAGGAAGGAGGGGCTGCCTACACTCTCTTAAGTGCCATCATTCACCCGCAGCGCTGGACGTGCGCGGGCCGCGCCCGGGCCAAGGGCAGGCCCGTCTTTACCCATCATTGACAGGAAGAGGCAGGGCAGGGCCAGCCCTCTTGGTTTTTGATTTTGGTAAACTTTAGGAAAGACGAATTGTAGGAAGGTGGAATATGACTACATGGTTGCCCCCACTTTTTTTCCTGGTGATTTGATGGTTTTTGACTTAGTTTGGCTGGGAACCTGCTATTCAGGTCCCCAGCCTATCTGCTTTCTCTTCTAAATTGATTCCTTGTACCTTAGGTACACCACAGATTGGATTCTGGGGTGCCCTTATAAGTCCCTAGTATATGATATACTATGTACCCAGGGCATAGGTACCCCAGAGGCCAACCAGGGGCTGCAGCATATATTATGCCACCCCTGGGAAGCCCTCCAAAATGACACCACAGATCTGCTACTGCAGCCTGAGTGAGGTGGTGCATGCACCCCTTACTGATATATAGGTTCACTATATCTCACCCTATCACTGCACATACAAACCTATGAGTCACCCCTATGGCAGGCCTTATCCATCCTGAAGACAGGGTGCTTGGTTTTGTGTGAGAAGGTGACCATGCATGAGCAGAGACCCTCGCAGCCTTTGGAATCTCATCTCCGGGGTTGTCTGTGATGCAGCCTGACCATATACTCTTAAGTGCATAATAACTAAATGGTAAATGCTAGCTTTGGACTGGCTGAACTGAAACATGTCATGTTTGGTTTTAAACACACTGGAATCATACCCCCACACCAGTAATGGGTGTGGGAGTATGATCCCACCCTTCTAGAGAGAGAGACATGACAGCACCGGTATACCCGGTACCAGCTAACAGAGCCCTGGCATCACAAAATGGATGCTGCCAGCCACAGACACGACCTGGCCTCCTGCTGCTGACCAAAACTCCAGCAGGGGAGGTCTGGACAATAGGTTTCCTGTCACAGGGAGGTGTTACCACCTCCCAGACAGGCCATACTGGATTAGGGCTGGGTGGGAGCACTCCAGGAGTGCTTTGAAGTCCTGCACTGGGGGCACATTTGGTGTCCCTGTGCATAGTCCAGCTCAAACCGGTTGCAGGGGCTACCAGCCCCTGCTCTGGTGCGAAACTGGACAAAGGAAATGGGTGCAGCCACCCCTCTTTCCAAACCCTCTCATAGGTGGGTCCCCTGAGTTAGTCCAACCCCTTCCTTGGGTATAAAAAGGAACCTCTGTAACCAGAACTTTAGATATCCCTGGACGAAACTCTGAAACTGAATCCTGGAACTTGGATGATCTGTTCAACGCCAGATGACTGAAGAATCTCCCTTGGAGTTACTCCCCTGCTTGGCAGGCACCAAAGATGCATCTTTCCAGTCTGCATCTCTGAAGCTCCCGCCGGACGCCGAAGACTTTGCAATACCAGTGGTAGATTTCCAGGCTTCTCAGAGGTCGAACCGAGTCCCCAGCAAAGCTGAGACCCGTAGCCCTCGTGGGTACCGTGTAACTGGAACCCCTGGAGACTGTGCACATTTGCAAGTGCATCATCTTCCAGACAACTCTAGTGGCTGTGCATTGGGTTATTTGTAGCCCAGACCCCAAGCATCTTTTGCACTGAAGAGTGTGGGCCTACACTCCACGAGTGTTCCGTGAGCCTGCTCCTTGCATTCCAGCTCAAGGTCCCTTCGCAATCCCTGGTCCATCAACTGGTGGGTCCCTGTGAAGGTAACTCTGACTTTTCTTGGGCTTCCCTGGTTTTTCCAGATGTGCCCTCACTCCTCCTTGCTGGGGGAGTCCCTCGGACCTTGCTGGTCTGCACCAAAGCATCTTTCTCTTTTCTACATGGGTTGCTGTTGCCAAAGCTTGTTGTGTCCAATCCAGGCACCGATACTGCAGGACTCAACATCCTTTGTGGAACAGCTCGAAACCAGCTCCTGGTTGTACTCAACGCCTCCTGGGGCTCGTGGCAAAAGAGTCAAGCTTCACCTTCTTCACCTGAAACACCTGACATAGGTGGGCATATGTCTATCGTGCCCCTGGTCACTGGCAAGTGACCCAGACTCTGTTCCCTCTGCTTTCAGGTTCTTCACATCTCTGATCCAGGCTTGGATCTCTTCAGACACTTCGCATCTTCCCGGCAGCAGCACTTCTTCGCCAGCGGCCATTGAAAACGACAACGCGACCCGACACCATTTGACACCTATGCACCCGGCTTCCCTGGGTGAGGTAACTCGAGTACTCCAGTGCTCTCGTGGGTGTTGACCCTATAACTGTCTAAGTCCAAGAGGGTTTGGTCCTAGTCCATTCCTAAATGTCCTTTAACTCTAAAAACCTAACAGCGACTTTACCCATAGAAGCTAATTGGCGCTCGCGGCTGTGTTCTCACACTTCACACGGCCTCCGTGGGTCCCCTGTGTCACTACCTTGGGGGGTTCTGTAGGGTTCCAGCGATTCTACAGGCACTGGGCCTTGTGTCTAGTCAAGTCGTGGTTCTTATACCACTATTTTAGTATATGGTTTGGTCCGCCCTAGGGCCTAACGTGTATTGTGCTATTTTACTGTAATATTTTGAAGTGTAACTTATGTGCTTTTACCTCTAGCCTCATAAATAGACTAGTAGGGTGTGTTTAGGAATAAAAACATATATTTTATATATATACCTAGTGTGGTTTCCTTTCATTTAGCCACTCAAGAGATAATAGACTGGTAAAACAAGCTGATTTACATTCCTTCAAGACTTAGCCTGAAGGCTGATCTCCATAGCTACCCCTAGGGTAGCTTTCAATAAAGGTTGTCTTTAACCTATCATCAATAAGGGGTTGTTTGGACTGGTGCAAGGTGCCCACTATAACTAGTGGACAGCATATACCAGGCCAACTTCCCACACTAATGCCAAGCCAAGAAACTGTGAGTTGTTGAAAGTACTCTTCGTATTCTTTGTGATTGGGCTGCCCGTCTTATTTTTCTTGTGCCTTGTTCATCTGGCCATCCATTGTTTAGCTTAAGTCCTACAGAGCCCTAGCCATTTGCTGTTCCTATATGACAGTGTTTTGAATATCTGTGCTTAGAATTTGTTAACAGGTCAAGGGTCAGTGTTTCTGACCCTTGATGGGATAGGGGGTATGGAGCCCGGTGGGTTCTTGGTGAAATTTTGACTGTTGACAGTTGGGCCTGCAGAGTGCCAGTGTGGCTGCAAGTAATCGCGGTGACCCTGCCCTTAATTATTTCATCATCCTATCCTACCTGTAAATTTTCACCTAAATCTAAGTATGGGGAAAAGAAAGTCAACTGACTGTGGGAGTGGGGAGGCTCGGCCCACAAATAATAAAGCCAAACAGGTTCGTAAGTCAGCAGGAGGCAACTGTGTCCTAGATCGGATTGACGATCTTTTAGTTGAATGTGAGGAAATCCTTGTTCCAGCAGCCCTGCTGAAACGAACCGAACCTATTGCCCTCCTAACACTGATCGATCCCCCAATCAATTCAAACCAATAGCCGCAAAAACGCATTCCCCAAATGTTCGAAAAACCCACAACACGTAGTACAAATAAACCCCCTACCAGTTATGCACCTTGGCCCTCTCCTATAGACGAGGCTGAATCAAGGATCATTGCACCTCTATTTACTGACCCAGCCCCAGGCACTGTAGACACCAAACTCATCCTAACTAACTGATTTTCACCACTTTTGAATCTAAGTTGTATGCAAATGAGAGGAAAGGGATTTGAGAAGAGTGTAGGCGTTATGGGAATTGGGGTAGTAGAAGAGATAAGAGAAGGTGGTAGTGCCGGACTAAGGGATGAGGTCTCCACAGATATGCTAGTTAGAAAGGACTTTGCAGCCCCTAGAATTGTAGCAGATCTGAGGACAGAAGTCAACTCACTGAAATCTGCTGTTCAAAATCTGACTAAGCAGGTTAAATTCCTTCTAGCCAGTGGTGACTTTGAAGTTCAACCTCTGAAGCAGATTCCTACCCAGCAAACAAATTTGACTCTGCTTACTAATAATCCACATCCTCCCATGGTAGAACCACACCAGCACTCTACATGTGCTACCAACAAGTGTACCCCTGTGCTACCAGTCACTCATGTAGTTCCTGGGGGGACGCAAAATGTATGGACACAACTTAATAAAGGCATAGTTGCTCACCAGGGCATTGTTTCTACCCCTGACCACCCTTTGCAATTCTCTAGTACCGACATCCCCCCAAGCAACTTCATTGATTGGCGCAAACAACCCCGGTTGCCTCCTAAAAGTATTTATATGACTAACATGCCCAAAGTTCCCTCAAATGTTAAAGACAAAGGCAAAGACTCCATAACCAATAAAGCTTTCCATTGGTGTTTTTTTCATGTAAGGGGTTGTTGCTCAGTTATACAGGACATCTTGCGAGCCAAAAGGCTAACCAACCCTAACACCCAGACAGACTGTATAGAATTGCTTTTGGCAGATGGAAAGGTGGCTCACAATCTGATAGCCCTAGGAGCTAGATCAAGCCCCCCCCCTACTCCTATTAGCATCCAGCTTAAGTATCTGCCCTCTCAACTTACATTGATGCCTATTGTCCACCATTTACATGCTCACCTAGGCTCAGATTCTATCCTAGCAACAAACGATTGACTCAATCATCAAGTTAATTTTGTATGCACAAAAACTTATACAGCGAGCTCCCACAGCACTCAAATAATTGCGAATATTGATTGCTACCACACAGATATCTTCATGCAAGTCCCCCAAACTAATGTCCTTAGGAACCAAAAGGAGTTGTTGTCAGCTGATGAAAGGCCTAGCGGAGGAGGGTTGCTTCCACCATTAATCCGAACTGAAGAACAAGCGGGGATCAAACCAACTTCACGCAACTTACCCCCATCAATGAGCAAGCTTATTCCAGCAGGCTTA
Organism: Triturus cristatus; assembly: GCF_964204655.1. NCBI lineage: Eukaryota > Metazoa > Chordata > Amphibia > Caudata > Salamandridae > Triturus > Triturus cristatus. Next base: position 156,782,790 of record NC_140580.1, read on the forward strand.
GTCTGGTCTCATGGAACGTGGCAGGGGTGAGGTTGAAAATGTCCCTTAAGCACTGGATCCAATTTATTGAACCCTTTGACATTTTTATCCTTTAGGAAACCTAGACTATTTCCCCCGTATATATACCAGGTTACATCACGTTCCATCGCCCAGAATGCTCCAATAAACCAGGCTGCCCAACCGGGGGTGGTTGGTGAATTGGGTGAAAATTGTGCTCCAATGTACGATACGGGAGCTCATGTCTAACAGTTCTGACATTCTAGCTGTCCAAATTAGGGGAACGAATGATACTGCAGTTGACATTTTTAATGTCTACGCACGAGGAACCAGAGCAGGTAGGAGGTCAACCACTCTGCAGGCGTTGGAAGAACTACTGGACAACAGGAACATACAGCCCCTATTGGTTGTAGCTGGCAAATCTTTAACGTCACCTTTGAACCCCTAGAGAAGGAGGACATATGTGGGAGTAGGGAAGAAGAAGAGATTTGGCATGTTCCCCATCTTGAACTTTTCCCATTTAAAATGGTTGCAAGTAGCACTTCAGCTCAATGCAATTACTTCTGAGTTTGGCCTTTGGGCAGTAACTGGCCATACAAAGTCAGATAAAACAGGGAATAATACATACATAGAACTACCAATATAAATTGTATAGATTATTTCCTGCTGGACTTGAAATTGCAGCCTAGAGTGGTTGATATGACTGTGGGCCATACCACAGTCAGCGACCACAAAACCCTGGAACTGTACTTGACATCCCTTTGGGGCAAACCCATGAGCTCCTCTAACGTCACCCTCACGACTAGGGAGGTTCAGCCAACAAATGCTAATAGGTGCCTAAAATGGTCCCAGATAACCTTGGATATAGATAAACTTGAAATATTAAAGTCCAATCTTTTGGCAAGCACTGCAGAGCTATATGGACTGGCCCAACTCCAGGGAGGGCTGGTTGAGATCCCGGCTTGCCATGGCCATTTATTCGAACAATGTCTACTTGTTTTGTGAACCAAGACACCCCCAGGCACCTCGAAAGAAGACCAGGTCGCAGTTTGACTGGTTCAACAAGGAGTGTAGGAGCCTCCGGCACCAACTAGCCCACGTCATTAGGGCTAATAATGTGAAGCAAATACAGAAAGTTAGGAGATCCTACAAGTTAGCCCAGGCTGGAGCAAAAATGGAATAGGACAAAAATAAATGGGAGCAAATCAGAGAGGACTGCGCCAGAAAAGATTCCCAGCAATTCTGGCTTTTAGTAACCAGGGGGGATGAATAAAACCCGCCACCGACTAATAATATTTCAATAGCAGCTTGGTTTGATCACTTCTCGTCACTTTACTGTGGAACCTGTGTCGCAGACACTGAAGACCCCAACCTTGGATATGCTTATCCTATTGCCATTGATTTCTTCTCCAAAGAAGAAATCATGTCTAGTGTCAACTCCATTGTAAGCAGGCCTGGGCCTAGTTTGCAGAATTTTGCTATGCAGAACTCCGCGATGTGACAAAAAACTCTGCGGAGTTATGCACGTGGCAGAGTGCAGTGCAAACTGCTGTTTGCACTGGTTTTCATGCCGCTCGGGTAGAAAATCTACCTGAGCGGCCGCTTGTGCTCGCGAACTTACCATTCATGAGCGCAAGCGGGGAAAAAAACCCTGCTGCACTACGCGAAGCGGAGTGTTCTGCACTCCGTGAGCTCTGTGGAGCGCGAAGTGCAGAAAACTATGCAAACTCCGCGAACGGAGCGGAGTTCACCGCCCAGGCCTAATCGTAAGGGCCAAAGGCCCTGGCCCAGATGGCATCCCAGGTGACGTGTTTGCGAATGATCCAGAGAACTGGACAACATACTTCTTGTCCCTAGCTAATGGGATCGCAGCAGGGGCCCAAATACCATCCTCATGGACGGGAGTGGAGGTAATCCCAGTATACAAGAAGGGCGACATATCTATACCTTCCAACTACAGGCCTATTATTCTCATTGACTGTGTACAAAAGGTGTTCGCTCGTGCACTCCTTTCAAAGATACAGGCCTGGATTAGTGACCACAATATATTGTTCTCATATCAAGCTGGGTTCAGACAAAAAATAAGCACTATCGATCAGGTGTTCCAATTTCTTCTATTGACCTGGAAGACGGTGGTTTTTGGCCTTGGAAGTCTTTTGTAGCTTTTATTGTTCTAAGGTCTGCTTTCGACCTAGTTCCAAGAAATAAGCTGTGGACTGTTCTCAAAGAGATGAGCCTCCCCTCCATGGTCTTAGCACTTGTTATATGCCTCCATGAGGCTAACTATTCAAGCGTTCACTGGGCAATCAACGACAGCACACTGATTCAATCAAAGTCAATAAGGCCGATTTTGGATTCTATGCATTGGCCGATTTGAAAGGATCTTTTACAGGGATTTTGAAACCCTCCCGAAAGCCTTGCAGCAGGAATTAGTTTTCTGTCATGCAAGCCCTCCAACACAGTCTCCAATTCCTGCACTATGATTGGGAAGGGCAGCTCTCTTCCTCTGCATATCATTCTCTCCTCTGTGGCTTATGCCAGGTTGTGCCATGTTTGAATGTACCATTTTTGTACTAGTTGGAACACTTTACCCTGAAAATGTTTTATGTCAGCACAATCCAGTGTAGGGCAACCCTTACCCCATGACACTATTCACGCAGAACCTGCAAATTACCCAAGATGGCACTGTCCAAACCTAAAGTGCCGGGAAACTCAGTTTCTTCTGTCACTAAGTGCTCCCCACATAGTGGGATTGTCCCACCAAGACAGGCTCCACTTTTCTCCACAGTTAGCTGCAGCGGCTGGTATTTAATGGCAGTGGAGGGGGTGGGTTGCGGAGGTGGGAGGAGGGCGAAAGGAAGGAAAGAAGAAAAGAAAATAAACACTTACCTGTCTGCCGCTGCCGCCACCTCCTCTTGGTCCTTTTCACTCGCTTTCAGGACAGGAAGCACCCGGCTCCCAGCCTCCTGATAGCCACTCACAATGCTGCAGTGCAGTGTTGTGCTTGATCTGAGCGCTGTGGTTCGGCGCTCTGCCAGAAAATGGAAGACTGGGCATGTTATCCATGCAGGCTGTAATGCACACAGGGAGTGGGCAAACCACTCTTCCCCTGCCAGGTGAGTAGAGCAGCCCCTCCCCTACCTAGCTAAGCAAGGGGACAAATAAAATAATAATAACAATGAGCTACTATCAATTTGTTTTTTCCTTTTTTGACCTGCTCAGTTTGGCAATGCTCCTCGCCTTAGCGGAGGAGCTGCCACTTTTTAGCTGAGACACTAATAAACCTTACCCATTTGACTTACTTGATCCCACATCATACACACATTAGCCATCACTTGTGCCCGTGATTTACACTCCTTCCTCACCTCATCCACATATTTCAGCTGGACATATTCTACATCTAATGGGGCAGTGGGCCACATAGAAATCCACTTGTGTTGTGACCCCACTGGGGCACTAGACCATGAATAACACTGAAAGTGCTTCTTCAGGAGCACACACATAATAAAACAAGCATTGGCATAGCCAATAGGTCTCGCCTGTGTGACCTTGTAAGTGTTTAGCTAGACCGATTAGCTTTGCCAATGTTTTTGCTTAAAGAGAATATGTCATGTAGACAAACAGTAACCAAAAGGTGACTTGTGGTGCCAAATTAATGTTTTAAATAAAGAGATGAGATGCAGAGTGAAAAGGCACAAGCAGCCAGCAAAACTGACAGACAGGTGAACAACAAAGAAAAGAGAGAAAATAGCATGTAGATAAAAGGAAAAAAACTTCCATGCAAAGGAAAAATGGAAATGCAGAGCAAGAAAAGATAGACAAGCTGAGAAACTGACGCGCAAAAAGAGAGAAAAGTGTCCTGTCATTGAATTGCAGAAACTCACACGTGGAGGAATTGACAGAGCCCAATGTGCACAACAAAAAACACTAAAAGGTCACGTGCTCCAGTTGGCGATTACAACATCCAGTGAAACACATTTCCCTGTAACAGCTGCTATATCCCTACCCCCCTACGCCCCACTGTTCTTGGAAGGTGATGTGTTCACCGGGGGTGCCTTACCAGTAGTATGCATGAGGCAGAGCTGCTGAACAGTGGTGTTAATTACATGGGCCACACCACTTTGAGAGACTCTCCACCCCCAGTTCTTTCATCCCACATAAAGCCCTGGGTGGCTCGGACTTCTGGGCTGCTGTTGGTTTGCATTTTAGAGAAAGTTCCAAGATACAGTAATACTTGCCAGACGAATACCTACCCGCTGATAAGAGGCGATTGGGCCATTGCGATTAAAAAGGGCCTGGTGCACACAGATGTTTAGTTTATTAGTGTTTACCACACAGCCCATTACCAAAAAAGTGCAGCTGTTTTAAATCACTTGCGTGACTAAAGCCATTTTACTGGCACATGCGCCCTAAAACGGTTTAATGATCGCGTAGAGTATATTTTGTAGCTGACAGCTTTTCCTCTCTTATCGCTTGCTGCATTACTATGATGCACTCTGCTTCAAACATTTTGTGATGCAATAGTGTGTAGGGCTTGCTGACTAAAATAAAGAACTGACTTTAAGAAACCGACAGCCTGAGTTGTTTGCTTTGTGGGGGAAGATTAAATGTGAGTGGGGGCTGCTAATTCCAGTCATGCATATAGATGCTTTCCATATCGGAAGCTAAAGGCTCAAGCAGAAGGTAGGTAGAGACTGGGAATAGACAGAGTCAATATAACCAATGTTTTTAAGACATTTTGCTTAGCATGGCTTACAAAGGGGCTTAATTGAGGTAGATAGGAGAGAGAGAACAGGGAAACGTACTAAGCCCCTGCAGGTGAGGCTCTCTGAACTGCTGATCTCTAGAGCCCGGGCTAGACAGACTATCCGGGGAGCTGTGCGTGCCTCGGGCTCGGTATGTGCATGTGGAGAGAGCTGTCTGCGCTGCTGGCGTCTCAGATCTAATCACTGTCCAGACATGCTCCCACGTTGAGAAATCAGTGGCTCCTTCTTTGTGGCTCCAGCCTATGAAGAATGCGAGGTGATGTGACATAGGTGGTGCACTCAAGAAAGGCATGGTGGGAGTCAAGTTGCATTACACAGCTGAATCCAGCACCATTTGTAGTACGAGGTTTCAGGCTGGATTATAGAGCAAAGGCGTGTAAGAGGGCATGACACCATATTCACAATCCTGGGGGTTCTTAGACCAGCCTTGGGGTCTACCACCTCTTGTTCAAGTAGGAAAACCAGCTGTCATATCACGATATATCGCAGCGGTATCTATAGTGGATATCTGGCCAGCGCCTTTGGGATGAGGAGCACAAGAGTGAATGTGAAAAGGCATGATTGGTGAAAAGGTGGGTCACTTACATCCTCTCCACCAATCGTGGTAGGTAGGTGCAGGGTTATGGACAGAGTAGGTATTCACTGACATCACGCATGAGATTGACTTCAAGAACCTGGCCTCTGTAAAGTACATGTCAGGCCTAAAGCAGATGTGGTCTTTTAGCTAGAGCTGCAACCCACGAGGGGATGCAATTTCAAGTTCGGCCTCAACTCAACATCCTCTGACTTTGGGCAAATCAAATCTTCCAGTTCTCTAGAACTGTGCAAAGCAGACCGGTTCTATTGTAATGTGCTGCAATGCCCTTGGATTATGCTACAAAAAAAATAAAAAATGTTCACTTTTCAATGTGCATCCAGGTGGTTTACAGTATGTCCGGGCGACTCCTTCCGTGCCACACACCAAAATCAGAGAATCCGGGAGCCATAGGAATATTCACATAATGCATTGCATTTTACAAATTTCAAGACTGGAAGCAGGAAAAAATGTGGAGGGTGGGACTTTAGGAAGAACGTGCTGAGTAGATGGAGAAACATCACAATAAAGAACAAACCTTCCTGCAACTCAGGCATGAAAGGGAGAGGAAATAAAACTACTGCTTGTGGCTTAAATCTAATCCCTGTCCACACTTTAAACCAGCCCGTGTTTATAATCAGTTATGCAGCAAGGCCGCCATCTGCCCATTACCGAGAACACATAATAAGTGGGGGAGGTGTAAAGCACTCTAAAAAATCAGCTTTAAAGTTAAAAAAACAAGCACGGCCGCAAAAGCCAAGATAACGATCAGGGAGGAATGCAGCTGGCACAATGCCCGCCGCTGCTAACACCCGAGACCCCTAGGCCATGGGAGTGAAAGTTTTGAGGAAAGGCGGGACATGCTGCCGTCTTTGGCCATTTGCATGCTTTCATTATTGAAAGCCACACTCAAAGGCCAATAGGATGTATGGGAGGAGGCAGACCCACACGGAGAAGTCTCTTGGAAGTCTGAAGTGATTCCAAGAGGCCCTCTCCTAGAGCAGTGCATGCGCCCTGCACTAGTCTCGACCTACTCAATTCTGCATCCCTTGTAGGCCCCTGGGCAGTGCAGGGCTAAAAAAGGAAAGGCGTGCAGTGCAAGTTCTTAAATAGAGCATGCACTCACACTTCGTTGTTTCTGGAAATCTCCATATCCGGGCCTTTGGTGCCAAGTTTCAGCATACAGACACCTAGCAGCCATCTTGGGAAGGCACAAAGCAGAACTGCTCTCCGTTCCCTGCCCATCACTGATGACACTGCATCCCCTGGACTGGCAACAGTCGATGTCCTAGGGTCACAGCAGAACATGTAGCTGATTCTTTTTCAAATGGCAGAAACCAGGGATATTTCCTGTTAGTTTACAAATGTGAAGCAGGTTCAGTACTTGCATGTTTGCATTTTATTTCTGGGATATTATTGTGACATTTATGGAGTTACACTCCTGTCCAGGACAGGTAATTGCCTAAGTGTGATAACCTCTTGCAATCCTTGTTCGTCTCTGAGAGATGTCCGTTGAGACAATTGTAAACCATGCGTCTGGTAACGCGAAGAGAAAGTCACTTTCTCTTTGCGTTACCAGACGCATGGTTTTTTGACGGATTACTATTACCCGGTTTCTCTACTCAGTCACACTTTATCGCTACTTGTGTTCTACATTTTGGATTGAACATTACACACTCTAATACCGACTCAAGTATTATCTTGAGTTCATGCAAATTGTTTTTCATAATACCACGGAGATGGTTATTTGATTTGATACCCTACTTAGGATGACTTACTGGAATGGTGGACCTATCGATCGGAATTTGAGCCTTGAAAAAGTCATTGTACCCATTTAGTACATACGAAACACGTGTTGGCTGCCTTGGATATTGGACGGCTGTACCACATTACTGAATATTGGGTCTTCAATTAATAAAGAGGAGTATTTTGGAAAACTCTGTCAACTACTGCATCCTGTCCGGTGATTTCTATTGGATATCGTGAATCCTCCAGAGACTTTTTCTTATATGATGTGTATAATTATCTCAAGGAATTGGTTCTTAGACTAATTAGACGGACTTCCATACTTATTTTGAAATAAGGGTGTGCTTGAAAGCTGATTCTTTCTAAACATTTGTATGGACTAGTCATCTTGTCGACTTGCCAACAGCACTTTTGGGTAGTAAGTGCTTATAGCTTTACCAGCACCCCGCCATATCACACCATATTGCCTACGCCAATACATAACTGTTTTACTGTTTATGACAATTCTGCCCAATTGATGAGCGGTTCTTCACCCATTTTGGGGAACACTACTACCTCATATAGATTTGTACTTGTAGCAGTGTGATGGTTAGTAGTGGTGTAAGCACTGTCATTGGCAGTGCTGACAGGGGCAATTTCTGGTGCAAGCTGCAATGGCCTCCTGACAAGGGCCCTGGCACTCATTTTTTTTTTTTACAAATTAAGCACTGCACCTTTATTTTTTGAAATATAAATGTACCCATCAGGGCCTGCTTTAGGTCAGTGCGACCTATGGTGGCCAGAGACACAACTAGAGCCAAATTTCGGGGGGGGGGGGGGGCTAAGAAAAAATTTCTGGCGGGGGCTGAAACTTTAAGCAATAGGCAGAGTGGAGCTGCAGGGGGGCTCTTAGAAGGGGTGAAACAACAGCAAGGCCTCATTAACATGCAAATGGTCTTTCAAATACCTGTGAAGTGCTCGGGTGCGGCTGTGTGTGTGCCCGGGAAGCTGTCTCATCCCGGGCTGCCACACACGACGGGGGTTGCACTGGCAGCAGACCTGGAAGGGCGGCACTGTTTAGCAATAACTTACGATTTAAAAGCTTGTCCTGCATAGTTCCTTGTGCGTCCAGCTTTCAGGCATCAAAAAAATGTCGAAAGAACTCTTGTGGTAATGTTCCAACTAGAAGGAGATATCGGAGCTTTGTTTAGTGGCAGTTTTGACTCGCCATAAAGTAGCACCAAGGGTTAATATGCCTGCTGCAAAGAACAGATCTATATTTTATGTGGATAGCTGTGTGGGTTAGTACAGCCAACCTTTACCAGCGCTTTAAAACAAATGAAATGTATGTGAGATAGGAGCTATGGAGAGATGAGGGTCTCTTTTGCCTGGTGGTAGTGAGGGAATCTGCGGAGAGATCATGGAGGGGGCGCCGAAAAGACTGTCTCACCAGGCGCCACCAGCGCTAAAGCCGGCCCTGGTACCCATTTTGTTAGTTATACCAAGAGCAATAAATATGTCCGTGCATCAGATTACCAGTTTGCTATTTTCCGTTCCAGGTGCAATCATTAGCTTCACCAATAGATGGCAGTATGGTACAAAAACAGCCAGCTTGAATGGATGAAGCTCGGAACCGTTCCTGTGCACTGTCAGTGGAACCGTGTTACGACCCGGGAGGCATGTGCATAACGAAACAACCTCATCCGACAGATTGGCCTTTCAGACATAGTCTGTGTTGTAAGGTCGAATCACACAGGCATGGCATGGACCTCGGGTGCAATGCAGTTTTTTTTTTAATTTCTTGTATTTCGGAAGTTTTCTGTGGCGCGGATCACCTCAATCACGGCAAAAGGAAAGAAGATGGAAACAAAGTCACAGCGGGAAAGTGTGAGCTTATGATATCAATCTTGCAAGCTAATACGCAGAATAGACACATACTTGTATAAATATAGACATAACAGTGAGTATTATTTCACATAGTTTAGTTAGGGATATAGTTACAGTAACAAAGCATAAGAGCCGGATTGCCACATTATTGCCATACATGGAGCATACATGCGTTTTGTCTTGCTCCATGTTGGGAATATGCTCTGGGGCAGATTCTGGCGCATCCCTGCAAATCAGCAGGGATGCGCCAAGAAAGATACGTCATGCAAAACTACCTGTGCGCCACCATGGATGTGCCGAATTTACAATGCGGCGCGCCGTGGCGCACGGATAGACAGATGCGTGAGGTATCTGCCGGAGTAAGGTTGGCGCAGTGCGAGAGTCGTGTCGCGGATGCAACGCTACTCCAGCACTGTTCCAACCCGGCCTATCTCCAACATGCTGCGTCACGCCTTACGCCTGCTTCAAGCAGGCGCAAGGTTTTGACGCAGCGGCGTTGGAAAAGTGACTGATTGAAATCTTGTAGATTTCACTGCGTCACTTCTCTGAGGCTTTCCTCCGACATAACGCCCACACTGCGACGGAACGCCCACATGAAACCAGACGCAGGTTTCATGTGGCTCAGTGCTTTACAACCTGACGCATCTGCCTAGATGCGTCATGTTGTAAATAAGTTGCAACGTGGCGCATGGTTTACGCCGCCGCTGCGTCACAAAAGTGAGGCAACGGTGGCGTAAAAGTGTCGCAAGGGGCTTGTAAATCTGCCCCTCTATCTGTAGCCATTAAGGAGGAGACTGAAGACATCAGTAGCAAATGTCTGCAGCAAAGTTTTTGGTTCACTTAGTATTCTGAATTTATCTGAAAAAAGTCAGCTTTTCTCAAATGTAATGAAAATGTTCAAGAATCAGTTCTTGTTTTGGAACGATCCCTGCTGATAGGGAAGCTGTAGGACTTCAATAGAAGAATGTAGCCTTTAGTAGACCGAAATTTACCGGATTTGGGGGCATATCATCAACAACCGGCGATAATGATCACTAAGCGCACTTAGCGCTAGGATAATTATCGCCGGCTATCTCTTGTTTTTATCGTGGAGATAGCGCGCTATCAGTGACGCTTTTCTCCAGAGCGATAAAAATAACCGAGATAGCTGCCAAATGTGCAATTATCGCTGGGATTCCAGCGATAATCGCACAATGTTTGGCGCTACATTGTTGATAGGGCAGGGCATACTTAACCATGATATCCACCTTCCATTGGATATCATGGCTAAGTCAAACTAAAAGCAGGCGTAAGGAAAGTAGCGATAACCGCGGTTAGCGCTACTTTTCTTATCGCTATGCTTGTTAGCGTGCCCATTGATAATTGGAGAAATGTCAGTTAGCGACATTTCTCCAGTTATTTTGGGAAGGAACGCCCACTTTGCATCTCAGTAGAGATGCAAAAGGGAGGCGTAGGGAAAAAGGGTGCTAACATGCGATTATGCATAGTAGCACCCTCTTGTTAATAGGGCGAAAACATTATCTCCGCTTTTCTGGCTTTTAAAGCCAAAAAAGCGGAGATAAGGCCCTTGATAATATGCCCCAAAGTGCTTTTTTAATTTATCTTGAATTAAACAAGTATTTTCACGAGCTCCGTACTCAGCATGACTAACTACCTGTGGCCAGGAAAATGAGATTCTAAATGCCCTGTACAGTTCACGGAACTTTCCGTTAAGTTGATGCATTTCTTTTGCAGAATTTCCCTTGTCATCTGCCTAAGTGCACATTTGACCAAAGTATTTTCTTTGTAGAACACACTCCTAAGTTTAATTTCATATCACCTTCAACTTCCCAGTCATCAAAAAGGCGTGTTTCTTATGTAAAGCCATATCCCAGGAACTCTGCTTCACATTTTAATGTCTGCCAAAGTGCTAATATGCTTTCTCGAAAATGAAAGGAGCACTTTATACATTTTTGTTAAACATAATGTAACCGATTGTGGCTGAAATTCATTAAAAACATGTATCTACATAAACCTACCAAAACGTGCAAACATTACACGCATGTCTTGCTTGAATATTAACAACCGCAGTCACCTAATATGGATGGAAAAGGGCATAATGCAGTTCTAACGTGCACAGAGTTTATCTGGTGATCGCAAGACCTTCTTGAGGCGAGCCAGACTGGAGATGGTGGCTTGGTACTAAAATATCAACAAATGGACATAAACATCACAGTAAAAATATGGGGCAGATTTATGACGTCTGGCGCATCTCTGCTAATCAGCAGAGATGCGCCAGAAGAGTTGCGACGCCTCTGCCCACCCGTGCGCCACCATTGATGCGCCGCATTTACAATGCGGCGCACCGTGGCACTCGGATGGGCAGATACGTGACACATCTCCTGTCAGAAGGGCGGCGCATTGCTGGAGTTGCGTCGCAAGCGCGACGCAGCTCCAGCAAGGCTCGGGGGTGCCCTATCCCTTACAGGCTGTGTCAATCCTTACGCCTGCTTCAAGCAGGCGCAGGGTTTTGACGCAGCATGGCCTTAAAAGTGACTGAGTGAAATCTTGAAGATTTCACTCAGCCACTTTCAGGAGGCGATCCTGCGCCGGAACGCCCCCCCCTGCTCCAGAACGCCTACATGTGGTGCAGGGCTTTACAACGCGACGCATCTGCCAGATGCGTCACGTTGTAAATACCCCACAGCATGGCACAGGATTTGCGCCGCCGCTGCGTCACAAAAGTGGCGCAACGGCGGCGTAAATGAGGCGCAAGGGGCTCATAAATCTGCCCCTATGTGTTTAGGGTCAAAGTCGTGTTGAATGACTCACATTTAGTAAACGTTTCTCTGTACACTACCTTTCGTTTACACAGCATTAATTTTCTTTGTATATTATTTTTAGGCGAAAGAAAGATGGGCAGAAGCAAATATTTAACCCTTTCGTTGCTCCCATCGGCAAACGGCCATCGCGAGCACTACCTCGGTAGTGCTGCGCACGTCCGTTGGCCGACGCGGCCCCGCCCACTCAATGAAACGCCCCGCACCGCGGAGGAATTACCGCCGCGGTAGACGGGTTAAATCAAACTTGTGTTTTAGACGGACCTTATGTCTTACAAATGAACAACGCTGCTTAAACCCTTGTAGAGAGAAACAGATATTGGGCCCGATTCACAGAACTAACTTAAGACAAAATCCTAAACTTACTACCATTTACTCATTTTGGTATTCACAGAAGGCACTTACTCATTGATGAGTAAGTCCCTTTTGTGAATACCAAAATGAGTAAGTGCACTTACTCATTTTGGTATTCCCAGAAGGCACTTATCAATGAGTAAGTGCCTTCTGTGAATACCAAAATGAGTAAGTGCCTTCTGTAAATACCAAATGAGTAAGTGCCTTCTTAGAATACCAAAATGGTAGTAAGTTTAGGATTTTGTCTTAAGTTAGTTCTGTGAATCAGGCCCATTGATTGCAGCTGATCAATGATAGTGCCACCTAAACTGTCTCGCTCCCTGCAAGAAGTGCTAAATTTGAGCCGGTGTTTGCAGTTGGGCCCCATCGCCAATAAACACAAAAGGGTAAAGAAGATGAAAGAAAAAGACGGAAAGATTGTGACAAAGAGAGAAAGCAAGAGTGAGATCATTGGGCACGGGGGGCATATGTACAAGGACTGGAGATAACTACCGCTAACGCTAGTTAGCGGCAGTTTTCTTACCACCGTGTACCGCTGAAAACCATCGCCTTGTAAGCGACGTATTTACAAGACGTCGCTACATGGCGATAGCTTCAGGGATCAGCGGTGAACACTGCCGGTAATATTAGCATGATGGCGATAGGAATTCCAGCGTTAGTAGGCGAAAACGAACTAAAGGCCTATTAGTGGCAAAAAACGCACGTTAGTCAGCCCAACGTGAATTTTTTTTGCCTCTATAGCCAAAAATAGCCTATCAGTTGACCTCCAATGACAAAATAGGCAAAAAAGAATGGAATGCAGAATAGAGCAGCCAGGGCCAAGTGCAGCACAGATCAACAAGCCCCTCAAGTCCCCCAACATCCCGGATAACCAGCCAGAGTCCCAGGGGAAGAGGAAATGAAGGGCTACATCCACGAAAAGAGGCACATCGTGGTGCAACACCAGTGATGCATCACTTCTCATTGCGAACTCTTCGCAACACCATGGCAACCAAAACCTTGAAAGCGCGGACAGTCCCTGGGGCCCAGAGGCTCCGCTGGTCTTGCGTCTGGAGCCTGGATGCCTCGCTGGTCCTGCGTCTGAAGCCTGAATGCCTCGCTGCTCCTGCGTGTGGAGACTAGATGCCTCGCTGGTCCTGTGTCTGGAGCCTGGAGTGGGATGCGGAGGTGCTGTGGAGTCGATGAGTCGTGGCGGTAGACATTGAGGGCCGGTGATCGCCCTTACTTGGTGGTGAAGTCTGGAAGGGCGCACGGAGACATGTTGCTGACCTGTGTGAGAAGACCGCCTTGAGCCCCTTCGAGCGGTGAATGGTAGAGGCGCTCCTGCGCACCATTGTAGGGAGGTCTGCATCACATACTACGATCCACCACTACAACGGGGTGCACAGAGGGGATTACCAACAGGGGGGGGAGCCTCTCTGCATCACAGGCAGGATGAATTTGCGCTGGATAGACCCTGTGCAGGGTGAGGCCCCTGAGCTGCGCCAAACTTGTGTGGTGAGAGTGCTGGAGCAGAGTTTTCTATTGAAAATTTATTGAGATTTAAACTCCAGTTTATGTTTATATGTCATAATTAAAATTACTGATAATTAATCATTAAAAATTAATCTTGTTGAAGTTTCTGACTAACCAACTTTACTAATGAAAGAGTTACACGCGGGAATGCATTTATGTTGCTTTATTAACACGTGAACTAAATTGGTGAGCGAATTAATTAAATATGTGTGGCTAAAGTGCTATTTGTAATGTGGTTGCGCTTTAAAATAACGTGCTTTTAATGCTTCTTTGTGTTGCAGATGGCTAGGTAATTACATACACATAAGGGTGTTAGTGGGAATTAACACTGTTCAATCATTATGATGTAGTAACGTTGTTTTGTGTTTCTTTTAATTAAGATGGTCCGTTTTGGCCTAAATAAAGATGGCCGATATTTACAGCCTGCATTTGAGTGAATAGAATACGATGAGAGGCCTCGCTGAACATGGTCGGAAACCACCTGATCTCGGCCTCTGACTGTATTAAAAGTTTCCGTGAGGACAGCAGCTCCAGGCTTGCTGCCAGCTGCCCTTGGAGAAGAATAAAGCCACAATGAACTCTGATAAACTTGCGCTGGCTTCACTATGATTCCGAGGAAGAGCATTCATGGATGTAACTTTTTAGTTTGAGCTTCCTTCTTCCGTGTTTTTATTTTTGAGATTTTCGAGAGCGGAGGTTTTTTAAATGTTGCGAGTCAACATCCCTTCCTGCTCGCTCTGCTCAATGGCTCAACGGACGTTTAGAGTTTGTTTGTTACTTTAATTTGTTAGTTTTCCTTTAAATATTGTTAGACTAGAGAGGGTCTAAGGCCACTTCTTCCCGAACCTATGCTCGAGAGGATCGACGCTGATTGAGAGGACGGCGATTTATTGAGTATTGAAATGTATTTCTAATGTTTAAAATCATGACTCAAGACAAGATCTTTTAGGTTGCATTGACCTCGCTTTAGATGCAGATTGTTTAGAATTTCTCTTGTATATTCAGTGCGGATAGAGTAATGGAATGAATGTCAGTGTGATGGGCCCTAGCGTATGATGAGTGTATGTGCGTGTGACTGTGGAATTACTCTGTCCGTGGAAGTAGGGAGAATTTAAATGCTCCGATCTGCAGCAGTTTCCTGGTAGCAGAGGATGGTTAGATTATTGTCTTGATCTGATAGATTGCTTGTACATAGGCTTTTGGATTCAATGGTTTATTGATTAATGTTGATATATGTACTAATACTATATGTTGAAGTCGTCGTATTGAGTTATATGTAGTGTGTACGGCTTCTGGAACGTGGGGAGCTGGTGACGGTTCCGTAGTAGGGCAGAGGGAAGTGAGTGCTGCTCTCGGGAAAGACGGAATTGTTGGAATTACCTGTACGTATGCAGGAAAAACGTGTGACAATTGAAGTTGCGCGTCACATTGTCTGGGTTCGGAATCAGTGACATCGTCGTGTGTTACTACTAGAGACATATTTTCAGTATAAAAGGAGTGCGTATGGTAGCGAAGGTTATCTGTGAAACTCTGGTCTTAAGTCCCAGGGATCCGTAAGGTTTGCCGTTAAAGCTTACTGCTGGAGAAGTAATAGGTATTCTCTGTGCTCGTTTGAAGGACTGGGCAGAGGTAAGCGCTGCTTGGTTAACATGTGTTATAATTTTGTAGTGGGACAGACTGTTCGCTGTTCTCGGGAAAGGCAGGATTCTGTGTGGATGTACTACATTTTCTGGTATGAAAGTGCGTGAATGTATGAGCATTTAGTTGATTGTGAGACTCTTTGGAGCATTCCTGGAGGAAACAGTTAATGGATGCATGATAGAAGGGCAGAGTAGAGGGATATGCTACTGTGTCAACGAAAGTAATAATTCCGTAGTGGAGCAGAGGTAAGCGCTGTTCTAGAGAGAAGCGGGATTCTTTTGAGAAAGACTTTCTTTACTATTCTGTGGTTAGCGAAGCAGACAAGGGAGATGTTTATATGTTGTAACTAATAGATTTTGTAGAATCTGAAACGAAGTCTACTGAGAAGACTTTGTAAAGGAGGGGTAGACGAGTGACAGGAGACAGGAGTAAAAGCGACTGCAGCGACTGCTGACGTCAGAGAGTCAGAGACAGACCACGCTGTGATTGGACAGTGGATTAGAACAGTGCTCGCGCTGGGATTGGTGCGTTGGTGTGAGCCGCGCAGGGATTGGAAGGAGTACGGGGTGACGTAGACGCTCCAGGATTGGTGCGTTGGTGTGAGTCGCGCTGTTATTCGACAAAGGATCGTACAGTTGCGGAAGGGACTAGAAAATAGTGGTAAACGCTAAAATGTATTACCAAAAGGAGGAAAAGAAAAAGAAATCCTTGTTCGGTAAAATTAAAAGATGGTTCGACAAGGATAAGAACATAATAACTAGAGAAGGTGAATTGCTACCTCCGACAAGAACTCCTGCATCCTTCATGGTTACGAAATATGGGTATCATACCTGTATATGGTTAGACAATTGGGCTAAGTACACTAAAGACGATGGTGTTTTAGCGTTCCCGGAACATGGTTCATTTAATTTGGCCGTGTTGAGAACTTTACGGGAAAAAATGATGTGTCTAGAGCCTAGACCTAGGCCGACACAGTTTGAGGCGTTGGTGGAATGGGAAGATGAGGTGCATGAGCGAGAAAAGCAGAGGAGTGGAGGCAATTATAGGTATATTTTTGGGAGGAAATATGATCGTGAGACTCATCATGATCGAATGAGGAGATGGCGAGATGCTAGTATGTCAGAGGGATTATATCCTATGAGAACTGTTGAAGAAACGGAAGGGAGGAAGGGTACGGAAAAGGTGCCTGATGCAGAAGTGAGAAGGTATGGGGCTAATGATTATCAGGATGAGGTCTTGGATGACATGATCTATAAGAGACCGCCACCATATAGACCAGAACCAGAAGAAAGAACGCCAGTTGCTACTCCCATAAGAGATACTTTACGAATTGTTAAAACAGAAATTGTGACACCTGATCTGAAAAGTGGTAGCTCTTTCATGGAAAAGGAGAGAGAGAGAGAGAGCGAGAGAGAGAGAATCAGATCAGTGATGAGAAAACAAGAGAATTAGCCAGAACCACAACTGAGTTGACTGAGAAAATTAGAGAGCTGACGAAAAATCTAGAAGCTGTTACAGTGCCTGTAACCATAGGTCCGGTTGTGCCTATTTTTGATAAACAAAGAATGGGTGAAAATGGTTTGACAGTTCCCTATGTAGGAAATGGTTTGATTGGTTCTTGTTCTTTGGAGGAATCAGGAATGAGGACGGGAGAAAATAATTTGAGACAGCTGAGAGATGACACATGTAGTGGAGAATCAGATGTACAGCCTAATTCAGGATTGAATACTGGTTGTTTGGGAGGATCAATATTGGAACCACAGAGGATGGCAGAACAAGTGGGTGCAGTGAAAAGATCTACAGAAATAACAGCTGAGGATTTGAATGATTGGTTGAAAGTTCTTCAAAAGAAGGATAAACATTCACAGGCAATTGATGTGGCCAGGTTGCGCATAGAATTGGAAGAGCTTATTGCAGGAACAATTCCTACAGAAATGTTGAAAAATCATCATGATGGAGAATTGTTATACATGTGTAAGAGTATCACCTGGAGAGCTAAGAGTATAGATGGCAGAACAGGGCAGATTAAGGAAATGATTGCCTGATTGCGAAAATGGGGTGATGTGGAAAAATGGAAGGATAGGTGGTACAAGAAAAGGGAAGACTCAGTGGACAGGACTTATTCAGCTTTTCCTATGAGAGAAAAAGAAAAAACAGTGGATGCTTATCCTATGAGAGAGATTCCTGGAGGAGGATATGTACATGTCCCATGGACTAGACAGGATATTTTGTCATTTACGAATGATTTTCCTCGACTGAGAGAAAAGCCCGTCGAGTGGTATAGGCAGGTAGATAGGTTTGTGAAATTGTCAAAAGTGTTGTGGATTGATCTGAATAGTCTGTTTGATATAATTGTTCCAGCAGACTTGTGGGCAGAGTGTAAAATAGTTGTAGATTGGCCTGCTAAGGAGTACCCAAGAGACCCGAAAACAGGAGCTCCAGACCCGGAGGTCATGAGGAAATATGAACAGGTTATTGTGTTCCTGAAGAATAAGGTACCCCCGAAAGAGACAGACTGGGTTAAGATAGATCGAACACATCAGGAAGCAAAAGAATCAGTTCATGCTTTTTATGAAAGGCTGATACTGGCTTTTAAACAGTTCAGTGGAGATGAACACTTGGGTGATAAGGATTTGAGTCATTTTGTATACAGGTTTGTATATGGCTTGAGACCTGAAATCAGTGAAATGATACGTGAGCACACAGTTGACTGGCAGAGTAAAAAGATTGATGAAATCTTGAGACATGCAAAATACTTCAGTGATGAGATTGAGGCAAAACAGAGAAAGCTGAAAGAAAAGGCAATGTGGGCACAGGTGAAAGTTGCAGAAAGACAAGAAGCACAGCTGGTGGAACAAGCAAATAATCCAGGAAATAGGCCCAGATATGGCGCAGGAAAGGGAAAGGGAAATCTAGAAGAAGCAAAGAAGAAGTTCCCATGTCACAACTGTGGACAATTGGGGCATTGGAGATCCGAGTGTACCAATCCACCATTAGTGAGTAATGAGAGTAAATCATTGAATCAACAGGTGCAGAACGAGGGGTGTAATCATCAGCAGCAACAGCAGAAGGTTGTCAGACAGCAGAGTCAAGAGCCAAAACTGCCCTTGCCGCAGAATAGAGGGTCCCAAAAGTATAACCAGGACTCGGGATTCTACAATGATGAGCAGGTAAACAAACCGAGACGTTCAAACCCGGTACAACAGTACTGGCTAAAGAATGAGGGGAGTGAGTCTGAAGGGGACTACTGGCGGTGCCGAAGAGAGGAGGAAGAGTGCATACTTGGTGCAACTCTAGAAATAGACCAGGCAGGACCATTTGTAGATGAGAAAATAAATGGGGAAAGTGTTACTTTTTTGGTAGACACAGGAGCGACGAGATCAACTGTCAGGTCAGCAGATATAAGAAATCTTCCTCTCTCGGACGAAGCAATCCAAGTGGTTGGTGTAGCTAATACACAGATTAAGACTCGTCTTACCGAACCAGTAAGGGTAAGAATAGGGAAATTTTCAGACATGAACAGATTTGTAGTCTGTGACACCAGTCCAGTGAACTTGTTAGGTAGGGACTTATTGTGTAAGATGAATTGTACAATTTTCTGTACTCCGGATGGAATAGCTTTTGAGACACCAGATGAGGATGTTTTGTACAGGATGACTCTAGATAATAGAGAGAGTGAGATTGTTGGAACATATGCTGTGTTTAATCCAGATGATTTGCCTCAAGAGTTGAGACACACAGTAAAAGCAGCAGTTTGGGATTTTACTGGAGAAGATGTGGGATTGATGAATAATGTAGATCCAGTGAAGATTTCAGTGAAGGAGGGAATCGTTTATCCTAATATCCCACTGTACAGGTTGACACCAGAGATAATTGAGGGAATAACCCCTATAATTGATAAGATGATTCAACAGGGTGTTTTGAGAGAGTTACTGAGTAGCCTGTGTAATTCACCGATAATGGGGCTAAAGAAACCTAATGGGAAGTTCAGGACTGTACAAGATTTGAGAAAAGTTAATAAAATTGTGGTGGCATGTTGTCCTATTGTGCCAAATCCATCAGTGATTTTGTATCAGATTCCTCATGATGCTGATTGGTACACGGTAATTGATTTGTGTCATGCTTTCTTTTCAATTCCATTGCATCATGACAGCCAGCCGATTTTTGCATTTCGGTTTGGACAGCGTATTTTGGCATGGTGTCGTATCCCACAGGGGTATACAGAGAGTCCTTCGATATTCAATCAGTTACTGAAAAAGTCTTTGGAGAGTTTGATCATGCCTGAAAGCTCAGTACTAGTGCAGTACATCGATGACCTACTGGTGGCATCGAAAACACGTGAAGCCTGTGAAGTAGATACCATAGCTTTATTGAATCATCTGGCAGATGGAGGGTTAAAGGTATCTCCAGCCAAATTGCAATTTTGCAAGAAAGAGGTGCATTATCTTGGACACAATATTGAAAAGGGTCTGAGAAAGGTGACCAATGACAGAATCAACATTATCAGAGGAATGAGAGCCCCAATGACCCAGAGAGAAGTGAGGATGTTTCTGGGGATGGTGGGTTATTGTCGTCAGTGGATAAGTAATTTCTCCCTGATAGCAAAACCACTGATTAAATTGACTAAAAGTGAGGTGAGAGACCCATTGGAACTGAATGCAGAACAAATGGCAGCATTTGAAGAGTTAAAGAGCAGAATGTGTGAAGCTCCTGCTTTGGGAATGCCAGACTATGAGAAGGAGTTTGAGTTGTACTGCAGTGAGAGAAATGGATGTGCACTTTCAGTGTTAATCCAGAAACATGGACGACTGAGAAGGCCCATTGCGTACTTCTCATCGACACTTGACCCCGTAGCTGTGGGTTTGCCAGGTTGCCTGAAAGCAGTAGCTGCTACATGCAGAAGCTTGGAACAGAGTGAGGGTATAATAATGGGATATCCTGTAAGGGTGTTCGTACCTCATGATGTGGCAATTCTTTTGACAAGAAGCAGAACTCAATATATGTCACATAGTCGGCTGACTAAATATGAGAAAATCATTCTGGGAGCATCAAATGTGACTCTTGAGAGATGTGTAAATGTGAATCCAGCGACTTTGTTGCCAGATGCTGAAAATGTGAATGTGGGAGATGATGTTGATCATGATTGTTTGGATGTGCTCGATTACTGCACGAAACCAAGACCAGACATAAGAGATCTGCCACTACCTGAGAGTGATCATGTGTTATTTGTGGATGGATCATGTCTGAGAACAGATGATGGTGTGCTAAGTGCAGCATATGCGGTGTGCAAGGTTTCAGAAGTTATGGAAGCTTCGCCTTTGAAGGGAGTTAGATCTGCTCAAGTGGCTGAATTGGTGGAATTGACGAAAGCTTGTAAGATTGGGAAGAATTTGAGAGTGACCGTGATGACGGATAGTCAGTATGGATTTGGAGTGGTTCATGATTTTGGCCAACTTTGGCTGCAGAGAGGTTTCTTGACGTCGAGTGGGACTCCTATAAAGAATGCTGAAGTGATTGGGAAATTGCTTGAGGCGATACAGCTGCCTAAAGAACTAGCAGTTGTAAAATGTGCTGCTCATGGACAAGGAGATGATTTTGTAACCCTTGGTAAGAGAGGGACAGATTGCGGAAGACCCCCGAGGAGGTGTAGGGAACATTCCTGATAAGCTAGGTGAAGGGACAAGTAGACAGCAAGAAGATTGCGTGTCGGAGACCCGAGGAGGGACAGTAGTAGGGAAATCTCAATCGGTGGAGAAGAAGTCTGTGGAAAAAGAGAAAATCGTTGATGAACAAGAAGCAGATAAAACAGGATCAGATGAGAGTGAGAATGAGAAACCAGAGGGTCGAGTTCTGAGAAAGAGAACTTGGATCGGAGAAAGGAATATTAAAGAAGTGAGACCAAAGAGGAGTGTAAGAGGAGATCTTTGGCCTAACAGGATAAAGAGACTAAGGTACAGACTGACACGAGCAAATTCATCGAAAGCTGAACAGGTGAATGAGGTGTCCAGTCAGAATCAAGCAAAGGGCGATAAACAAGAAGTAACAAAAGAACCAGAGGAGATCAAGAGAATAAGAAAACCTAACCAGAAGTATAGGTCACCGGAATGGACGTACGTGGCACTGTCTGAAGAAGAAGAGGCAGAAAGTCAAGGAAATCCAGAGGGGACCTTACGAGAAGTGGTTAAGGAGGAGAAAACTGTTGGAATCCTGAAAGTTATCTTGACTGACATTGGAGAAGAGTCAGATGCTCAGGATGTTGAAGATCTGATACAATTTGATGTTGCTGAAGAAGAAGTGAAAAGTGATGAAAATCCAAATTGAGTAAACTGAAGGAGTCACTTGGAAAAAGAGGAAAGAAGAAAATCTAAAATTAGCTGTTTGAAATAATCTAGTGTTCTAGAAAGTCAGTAGTGGAGTAGTAGAGGCTAAGTCAAAAGACACTGCCAAAGTAATAAGATGGCTAACACAGAAAATAATCAAAGTAGATGTGCCTTCTTGAAAAGATGGTGTAGAATGTGCTGCTGCTGTACAGGATTATTAATGCTACTATGGAGTGTACTTGCTTTACTAGTTACTTTTAGAGTTAGAATAGACACTTTTGGAATACATACTGAGAATGTGACTAACATAAAGAAGAGTTCACAGAGAGTAGTTCCAACTAGAATTAGTAACATTTACATACATAAAGATAGGTCAATTAATGATTTTTCAAGCAATGTTTTTTCAAAGTTGTTGTACGAATACGTAAAGACAATGGAAGTTAGGGATTGCTACGTCTGTATGCAATTGCCTGCATCCGTTTCAGAGGGAGTTACTTATCACCATCTTCCGGCTACGTATGG
This sequence comes from Triturus cristatus, assembly GCF_964204655.1. Classification (NCBI taxonomy): domain Eukaryota; kingdom Metazoa; phylum Chordata; class Amphibia; order Caudata; family Salamandridae; genus Triturus; species Triturus cristatus. Next base: position 156,804,910 of record NC_140580.1, read on the forward strand.
GATTTCATGTAGTGTGTTAAGTAGTGTTTTCTATTTGTTAGGGAAAGTAGATTATGAGATGTCTAATAAAGATAACATTTTTGGGCAATTGCCTATGGATAAGAAACTAAACCCTGCTAAAGAAGCTAACATTTTTGGTGAGATTTTTATTGAAACAGAAGAATTAACTTTAGATTACATTTTTAGAAACAATTTAACTTGCAGTTTGAAAGAAGAAGAAAAGGCTTTCCTAGACATGGTAGAGAAAAGGAGAGTGAGCATGCATGAAAAGGCAGGGGAATATAAAATGAGTGAGACAATCTGGGACATTGAGATGGGAAAGGAGTTGAAGAAAGGGGCCAGTCCAACTTTGGCTTTAGATGCACCACAGAAGGGTAAACTATGCATTACCAGGAGGAAATCCCAATATGATAGCTATTTTGTTGGGACTAGTGAGTGCCATGATACATACTTACATACATACTGAGGCTGCGATCAACACCCAGACGAGGCGGTGAGGAGTGCGGAGAATCCCGACCAGAGCCTAGCTGAGAGAGCAAGATCCGAGGTATACAGAGGCCCACCAGATTCCGAAGTTCCGAAGTGTCTAAGTCACGAGTCGAGTCGAGTCCAGTCCGGTCCAGTCCAGTCCAGTTTCCGAGGCCTTCCGTTCCGTGCTTCCCGGTGAGTACCGTTGCTGGGGACGCATCTAGACGTGCACATTGGTTTGTGCCGGTCAAGACGGGTTTGGGTACACAGATCCGGTCTGCACTGTTTCAGCAGTGTATCTGTGCTGTTTAGCAGTACATCTAGTAATATGCAGTTAACTAGTTTTATTCTAATTATTATTGTTCGTTCTAAAATGTTTTGATATGTTTTAAATGTCGTGGTATGAGTGATTGTTCGATCTTCATTACTGTGTTTATTGTATTAATTGTGTTCAAGTCCGAGTAAGACCCAAGCAGCAAGGTTCAAGATGCCGTTATTCTCGAAATTAAGACAGATAAAAACTAGAAAAGGGATACTCGAGGAAGCTGTTCCCATTCCACCTAGGGACACTCCAGGGTACTTTATGTACCATAAACATGGCCTAGATGCCGTATTATATCTTGATTTATGGGTGGACTACACCAAGGATTTAGCAGAGAGTCAGAGATGGCCCGCTGCTGGGACATGGGATGCAGATTGCATCATGAGAGTAGAAGAAGTATTATGGAAAAAGAAAGCCAGACAGTCACAGAAAGATGCCATTGAATTATGGCGTAAAGAATCGCATAGACGCGCAGAGAAAGCGTTCAGAAAAGAAGAGAAAAGTAGAGAGAATTCAGACAAAGCCCGAGAAAACATATTAATTGACGAAGGTATCCGAGTAAAAACAGAACAAGTAGACAGACAACGAAACACTCTTATGAATGGTATGTATCCTCTTCTGGCCGAGGGTTTGCCTAAGGCCACCCTGGAGGTACCAAAAGATCTGCCACCTCCATTACTCCCGATTAAAGTACATCCCAAGACCGCAAAGGACATTTTCCTTTCTTCCTATTTAGATGATGCCGCCCCCGAATATGCTAATGGTGCGCAGCCACGCACACCACCTGTTGACGACGCTCAACCCCAAGATCATCTGCCCCCACCTCCGCAGCAACAAACTCCTCCTCACGTTCTAAACGTTCCACCTGTTTCTACAGTCCTTCCTGCATCTACACTCTCTACCCTACATCCAACAAATCCTTTTGGACTTGGCACCTCAGGAGGTGCGACAGGAGGTGCGACAGGAGGTTTTTCCACGCCACCGCCAGCACCTAGGTTGACTTATAGGGATTTAGCACACCAACGTACACCCCAAACAGCTAATCACAATATATTTAATGAGCCTCTTACAGATTGTAGATATGATCCAGTGCCCGGTAAACACGACAGAATGTTGCCATCATCAGTACGTTTACGACGAGTTTCGACCTATCTAATGACGCTACCAGGAATGATTGGTCATCTAGACAAAATATATCACTTTATCCAAACAGGGGAAGGTCCTGAAAGTATTGGCGAGGCCATGGAATACCAGAAAGTGGACATGCAAAAATTATTGTTACGCTTCTTCATAAACTGCTTGATCAGAAACAGAGATAGGCCTGAGGTAGATCCGGAGGAAATGCAAGTACTTACCAGATGGGGTCAGAATATAGCAGACGGAAAACATGATAAACAGAAGAGTATAGAAGTTATGCACCGAAAGATCAGAAAAGAAGTAGAACGAATACATGAAAGAAGATTAGAGGCAGATAAAACTGAATCAGAGGGAGAGGAGGAGGAACAGTCAGAAATGACCACAGGACAATTAGAACTACCAGCTAGAGAAACGATAGCTTATGTAGGAAAAGGAAGATCTTTTAATAATACAATACGTCCGATACGTCCAGAATGTAACAGAATTTTTCAAGCAGCTATCTCAAATCCAAGGTCCCCTGAACACTTGTTTCAGGCTACTGATAAATTACTCCGAGAACGAAGGGGGTACCATGTGCTCGATTCTATGGATGAACAAGAATTAGCCAGGTCAGCAGTACAATGGGCTGACAGTTCTGAAAAATACAGTGATGATGCGCTAGCACACACGTTTCTGAATCTCACACCAGACGAACAGCGTTTAGCTGGTATATACATGATACAACACCTCCTTATATTGTATAAAAACGAACACTCCGATCCTGGTCCCCTACCTGATATACTGATAGAATTACTCACGAATAAATGGAGTGGTATGGGTACCGATCTAATTAAAGAAATTCTAGAACATCGGCATCGATACAGTGCCTTCCTATGTCCAGAGCATGATTCAGCTCCCTCCATGGAAAGAAAAATGTATTACATAGACAGACAGAATCCCTTACGCGAAGTGCACCCAGTTAAAAATATGGATGATTCTTTTTTGCGCGTGTTTGTGTACACGCCCATAACTAAAATAGAACTATTGGAAATGAAAAAATTAGTGCCCAGCCATGACAAAGATCCAGCAGGTTTTCACCGTGAACTAAAGGACATGTTACTCATGGGTGATTATACCTATCCTGACATTATGAAAATATTGAAAGTATTATTGCCTGCCGGTATTTACGAGAAACTCAAAGAAAAGGAATGGGAGGTGGGAGACCAAAAGATTGATTGGACCGCATTAGAAAACGAAGAAAAAGCCCGAACAGCAGGCCGAGGGCTTGGGGACAAAATTAAAGCATTACCAGGATTATTAGTACAAGTATTGCCACGTTTATTAACTACGAAAAAGGAAGACTGGGGTGCAATCTCAGCCTGTAAACAGAAACCCGATGAAGACACTAGCGATTTCTATTCCCGATTTGAAAAATGTTTTGGTATTAATAGCGGCCTAAAAGCAAATAGCGAGTCATATCCACATCTTTTTGTAACAAAACTAGTCGAGAATTCCCTGCCCCAGGTTAAAAACAGAGTATTGAAAGTTGAGAGCACTTGGCAAGCTAACACTCCTTCACAAATGTTACAAATGTTACAGTATCACCAGAATAGAATTAGAGAAGAACAAGAACACGAACAAAGACGTATGAAAGACACAAAAATGAAAATGCTTGTTGCTCAGTCAGTTCCAGCTGACGGTCATAAAAAGGGTGCGACACAGTCCAATAATTCAGCGGTTCCCGTTAAAGGGACATGCAACTATTGTAAACAGCCAGGTCATTATATAAACGATTGTGCAGTTCTGAAACATAATATCTCTACGGGTAAAACAAAGGAGAGACCACGTCCGCCTAGACAGGATCAGATCCAACAACAAGCACCTCAGAATGTACAGCCTATGCAAGCTGCACAACAGACCGTAGCGGTACCACAGTCACAGCCTATTGCCGCAACACAAAACACGACACAACAGATGTACCAGTATGCACAAAATGACTATCCAGATTATCAGCGATACACATGAAATAGCCTAGAGAGGGAAGTTGGCTTACCCCTTATTGAGGTTCCCGTAGATCAAGAGGGTCCTTATGTACAGAGTCAAGTATTAGGGAAAGACAGAAAGTTTTTAATTGATACAGGGGCAAGCAGAACAACTATAAGTCACGACGAAGTTCCAGGGGCACCCCTCAGGCTCACAGAATATTTCCCTTGGTTTTTCAGGAAAGCCTACTATTAACGAAGTATCGCAACCGCTTCCACTTACAGTTGGTCCATTGACACGGACTACAGATTTATTGCTTACTAAATCATGTCCAGAAAACTTGTTAGGTATAAAGACATTGAAAGCTCTAGGAGCTATAATATGTTGTTCTCCTGACGGAGTACGACTATTTTTGCGTGATTTTAAAGGTCACTACGTGTCAAGAGACATGGATCACCGGTTACAGAATCTACCTGCACATTTATGGGCACAAGGCCCCACTGATGTAGGTTGTATGCACATTACACCATATCGAGTCACACTCAAAGCAGGAGTGGTATTACCACGAATGCGACAATACAAGTTACCTCCAGATGCTGTAGTGGCTTTACTGCAAATCATTGACGAGCTCATTGCACAAGGAGTGGTTGTGGAAACCGACTCCAATGTATGTAATTCTCCGATCATTCCGATTCTTAAACGAACTGATCCAAAAGCACCCCCAGTATATCGATTAGTTATTGATCTGCGCGAATTGAATAAATGCATTGTACCACAATATCCCGTGGTCCCAGATATCTCTTCATTACTGACAGCTATTGATTCAGAAGCAACGTTCTTCACTGTAATTGACCTCAAGAACGCCTTCTTTAGCGTCCCAATCGATCCGGAAAGCCAATATTTGTTCGGATTTAGTTTAAATGGACGAAGCTTTAAATTTGCACGCGCACCTCAAAGATTCACAGAAAGCCCCAGCATCTACAGCCAAGCACTGAAAAGACAACTTGACAGTATCCACATGCCTGTTAACACTGCACTGCTTCAGTATGTCGATGATCTGCTGATCACCGCCCGAAGCGAACCCGAATGTGAAAAAGCATCACTGACGGTTTTACATTTTCTGGCCGACAAGGGGCACAAGGTGTCCCCTTCGAAGCTACAATTCTGTGCCCAGCAAGTTGTGTACCTTGGGCACTTGCTGTCCAAGGGGGGGAGACAGCTCACACCTGACCGCATCCAGTTAATTGTAAACATGCCACCACCCAAGACACAAAAGGAGGTACGGGCCTTCATAGGCCTCACCTCGTACTGTAGGCAGTGGATTCCCCAATATGCATTTCTAGCAAAACCACTCATTCAGTTGACAACCCAGGAGGCAGCGACATCGACTGTCCTCCCTTGGACTCCAGAACATACACAAGCTTTTGAAGACTTAAAGAAAGCCTTATGCCAAGCACCTGTTTTAGCGACACCATGTTGCAGTAAGCCTTTTACACTTTTTGTTACAGAACGTGAAGGTACTGCCTTGTCAGTACTCACTTAGGAACAAGCAGGATCACACAAGCCATGTGCTTACTTTTCTAGCACATTAGATCCCGTAGCTCAGGCTCTTCCTGCGTGCCTGAAATCAGTCGCAGCGACAGCTTTAGCGATCAGACAAAGCGATTCCATAGTATTAGGACATCAATTGACAGTACAAGTACCACACGCAGTAGAGGTTCTCTTGAACCGGACACAAACACAACACTTGACTATAGCACGACTGACGGGTTATGAACTAACATTGTTCCAGCCACACATAGAAATCAGACGTTGTAGTACATTAAATCCTGCTACACTTTTGCCATTAAGTGGAACAGACCCATTGGCACATGATTGTATTGAAGTCATTACTATTACGACGAAACCCAGACAAGACTTGACAGACATTCCATTATCAGATCCAGACCTGACATTTTATGTAGATGGTTCATGTATGAGAACAAGTACAGGAGAGTTAGTGGCCGCTTATGCAGTCACAACAGACACTGAAGTCATTGAAACGAATTGTATTAACACTTTGTCAGCTCAAGCAGCAGAGCTCATCGCTCTGACACAAGCCTGTATTCAAGCCAAAAATAAAAAAGTTAACATATATACAGATTCACGTTATGCATTCGGAGTTGTCCATGACTTCGGAGTCCTTTGGCGAGAGAGAGGTTATTTAACTTCTCATGGTGCCAACATTCAACACGGTCCCCTCATTCAAGCTCTATTAGATGCAATACATCTACCTACTGCGATATCTATCATGAAGTGTAAGGCCCATACAAAAGCCACCGATATCATTTCCCAGGGTAACGACCTAGCAGACCGAACAGCTAAGCAAACAGCTCAGAATCGGAATCACGCAACGGACGTGACAAAGACAATAGTTCCGACACCGACAGACTGCATGACAGTTAAGGATCCGGCCCTTGATGTAATTGACATACAGACACATGCTACACCAGAGGAAATAAAGAAATGGACTGAATTAGGAGGGATCCAAACAGATCAGGGATGGATGACAAAGGGAAAATCTATATGGTTTCTCCCCGACTCCATGGTTCAAGTTATCATTAACACAATACATAGTCCAGCGCACTTGGGAGAAAAAGCTATGCTAGATAGTATTCAACACATTTGGTTCAACAAACACTTACGAGCAGCAGCCAAACAGAAAGTCCGAACTTGCATGATTTGTTGTCAGTTCAACCCCGGTAAAAGCATTCCTGTAGAGCAAGGTGGATTTCAACCTCCCGATCACCCTTTTGAAGTCCTCCAGATGGATTATATCCCGATGGAACGTTGTCGAGGATTCAAATATGTCCTCGTAGTTGTATGTGCTCTTTCCCGTTGGACAGAGGCATATCCCGTCTCAGATTACACTGCCCCGACTACTGCCAAACAGTTAGTTCGTGAATTCTTCCCACGGTATGGTTTGCCCCGTATCGTGTACTCAGATAACGGCCAGCCGTTCTCATCTGAGCTAATGAAACACATTTCACTCTTGTTAGGCTATCAATGGAAATTCCACTGTGTCCGACATCCCGAGGCAGCAGGTCTCGTGGAGCGTCATAATCAGACTCTGAAAATTCGACTTTCTAAAATCTGCAGAGAGAAAGGTGTCGACTGGATAGTAGCCTTACCAGTTGCTCTCTTTTACATGAGAATGGTAGCACATTCTCGCACAGGGCTATCCCCGTACGAGGTGGTCTTCGGTAGGCCACCAAATATGTGGGGGACGCCTATACCTCGTAAAATCACTGATGTTGATTGTAATATGCTGACAGATTACCTTGCTTCCTTGATGTCTGCACTACAATCTTGCTGTTCACAGGTAGCTGCAGCCTTTCCCGACAACACTGAGGTGAAGCCCCATGAAGTGGTTCCTGGAGACTTTGTCTTCATAAGAAATTTCGACAGGAGGAGCCCGTTGGAGCCTCGCTGGCAAACACCAAGATTGGTACTTCTGACCACGAGGACAGCAGTGAAAATCGAGGGTCGCAAGGGTTGGCTACACTCGAGCCATATCAAGAAATTTCATGGACTACCTTCTGATTTGAACTCTCAGCCCTGCCCCCTTCCACAAACTGATTCAAAACTCCCCCTGGTTGAGAAAACAGAATCTCAAAACTATAAACTGAAACTAAGGTCTAGCAAGTCAGACAATTCGATTGTTTAAGTCCTCTCCAAGGTGAATCGGTTGAATTAGTCTCTGACATGTATCCTCTAGACCGAATTAGAGAGAGAAATAGACAGAAACAGCTCAAGAAACATGCATACTGTAAATCACTTCGTAGTCACTGTGTAGTGACATTATTAATTATGTTTTTTCTAAGTTTTTTGATTATTGCTGCAAGTATACTGTTGCACATGTACTATCCTATTTTCAAGCGTGCTCATTCTGCTTACAATGTTACTGCCGAACATTCTTTTAGCGAATTACCTCCACATGAGTTGTCCTACAGATTTGCGCTGCGCAACAACACATTCATTAGTATGTTACATCATTCCCATCAGACCAGCAATGCTACAAATTGTTGGATATGTGGCCGACTCCCTCCCTATCAGAAATACAAAGGAGTTCTGCCCCTCTTTCCGTACCCGTTCACACACAATGGTTCCTGTGGAGCATGGTTTAGTTTGATTAATTCTTTAGATTCAAACTCTGTAGTTTACCAGAGCAACTGGGTATGGGGAAACCTGAACTTAGTTTTGCTTAAAGTCTGCTACCCTAACAAGGAGGGACTTCCCAAAAGAACAGGAACTGACCTAGAAAATGAAGTATATGGATTAGGTAATTTTACACTTAACCTCATGATTCTGAATGTTGAATCCGAAGCTGCACCAGTCTTGCCCGCTATGTCAGTTTTTCCAGTTAAAGGTGAATTATGTGTAAGAAAGAATGGTTCAGTACACATGGGTCATAGTAAATGTACCACTGTGATCGAATTCAGTGATCAAGGCAAGTCTACATTTAGAGCTTGCCGTCATTCCTACTTCATATGTGGTCATACCGCATATATACGTTTACCTCTAGATTGGGATGGTACCTGTTACATTGCATTCCTTCTGCCACCTGTTTTCCTAGCCCCTCCTGACTACCACAGAAATACCCATTTAGTACACAATAGATCCCAGAGAGATCTCCCGATTGTCGACTACACTGAAACGGCATGGGAGCAATACACAGATTTCAATAAAGGTTTCTTTCCCTACATAGGTGTTGTCACTAATAGTAAACTGATACGTAGATTAACAAGAACCCTTGAAGCAGTAGTGAATGAAACTACTTCCGCCCTAGGCAACTTAACAGAGGAGCAGTCTGCGATGCGGATTGTTGTTCTTCAAAATCGTCTTGTCCTTGACGTCATCCTGGCCGATAGGGGCGGAGCCTGTAGGGTCATCGGATCGAGTTGCTGTGTTTTCATTCCAGAAAACGCGCCATCAGTATATAAAGCCATAACTCGTCTTCATAAGATTGTAAGCCAGATACACCAGAATCCAGGCACCTGGACATGGTCCGGTTGGCTCTGGAGCGTGTTGTCAGCCTGGGGATGGAGAGTCTTATCCTTCCTAGGTATTGGCCTTCTCATAATATTCAGTTGTTGCCTGTGTCTACAATGTGGACCAGCGATTTGCGGCCTGTGTGCCACATCGTGTATTCCACATTCAAGTTATCATTCAAAATCCCGGAAGAAGAAAGAAGAGCAAATGATGTTACATGAACAGATTGATGGATTCCTGAGGATCGATATTTCATGAAGGGTCCGTAGGGGACAAGGAGGGAATGAGGAAATATGAATTTTTATGGTCAATTGTGTCCCCTATCTTAGACCCCAACGGCTCCATGTACATGCTACAAGTACATGTATGTTCCCTCCACTTCAAGCTATGAAGACGCAAATACAATTGTGTCCAACGTTAACATGTCCTCTTTCAGATTCACCATGAATGGGTCGAATATTCCGTTCCTAAGTATGCCTTGCCACCGACTTTATATGGTATACTTTTCACGTTTTTCAGCTCTGGCAAGTTAGGCCCTGAATTCTGCCATCGAGCCTTTTCCTGCCCTCTGCCTCTGAATGCTCCAGCCTGGACCTGCATCTGTATCCATGACCTTTGTCTTACTTCCTGCGCGGCTAACGGTGCCTGGCCCGGCCTGTTGCCTGCCAAGACTGTATTCAGCCTTCAAGTTATCTGCTCCGCTCCTCGAGAAATGCATTCCTGTCTAGTAGTTTAGGTAAACATCCTTCCAGCTGCAGAGCAAAGGGCCCGGCCTTACTGTCTCCGTGCAAATAATTCATGGTTTCGTTACCATGGTAGGCCCATGCCCCCTCGCATCTCATGTAGACACTTAGACGCTTGTACACGCACTAGCAGTCAGTATAGAATAGACTCTGTCCGAGAGACCTTTCCTTCCAGATAATATAGTTCCTTAAACACAAGATATTAGATACGATTTGGGATTAGGTTGTTCTGACATCCCAGACTTCTGTCTCCTCATGTAGGGCTAAATGTCAAGTTCCCTTCACCCTCTAGTTACACGTCAATCACACGTCATGCGGCTGCACGCGCATCTCTGCCATGTATTTCTGCTGACATTGCTGGATTCTCTTATGGATCCACCCACCTGTGACATCCTCTTAATGACGTTTCTAGTATACGCCTTTATGCACGCCTATTGTAACGCCTTTTTTATTACGTATGTGTATTCTTATCTTTCCTATCAGCTGTTACGCCTCCTGCATCTGTCTTTACTGTAATGCATTTACTATAAATATAATAACCTGTCAATAATGTATTGCCGATCCCTTCCTGAACCTCCGTGGTGACGGAACCCGATTGCCTGGTTCGAACCATAATTCCTTTGTAAGGAATAAATTCCCTTTTATAACCTCAAATACCACGGATTCTGCCTCTTATTTTTACTGAGTTATTCTTATTGAATTTTACCGCATAAATTAAGTCTAGGTAATTTAAATTTACCACAGGCGGCTCATCTGCAATGACAGAAGAGCGTCACCCCACTGATTTCAAGCAGACCCAGGAGAGCAGGAGCAACGAAGACAAGGGACCCGGCCTCGAGGTAAGATGTCTTTCATTTAAATATTTACAACACCGTCCCACACAATCACCCCCCCGGGTCCCCGCCCCATCCAGTGTCCTTTCCGGCGTTTCCCACCTCCCAGCTGTCCAGTCCCCCCCCGCAGCACTCTTCTATGGTGGGCGCTGTGTGCCAATGCACAGTGGGCACACCACTGGTGTGCCAAAGGTATATATGACGTTACAATGCATTCTAATACTAAGCATATTGCAACAGTAGGGAAAGTGCTGGATAGCGGAGATGAAAACATTACTATTCCCACTTCAGTGAGTGCAACCCTAAAACTAACCCTTGCACCCCAAAACACACTCTGAACCCTAAAATTCATCATTGACCCCCCAAAATGCACCATGTACAAAAAGGCGCTATAGAGGGATACAGATCAGGTCACCCCCCCCACTCACAATATTACAACACAATAAGGACCTGATCCTTTAGCTGAACACAATGGTTGGATTTCCCTCCGCCATCATAGGCCACACAAAATTATGTACATCAACAGAAGCTACAGCCGTACTGTCTGTTGTACAAAGGCAAGCCCGTCTTCGTCCGTCTGCCCCTGGACCGCGCTCAGCACCAAGGCCCCTTACTCTCGGACACTCCACCGCAACAACGCCAGCGCCCTCCTTGCCATCAACCCTGGACGCCACATCGCCTGCCAGGACTAACCTCTGCTCCGGACAAGACATCGCCATCACTGACGGCTACTAAATCACCCACAAGGACCACTCCAACCGTCCAGGAGGAGGCATTGCCATCACCTACGGTAGCACACTTCCGACTGACCACGCACTCTAATGACCCAACGGGAACACCTCAACTTCCAGATCCAGACAAATCCCAACCCCACCCTCTGCGGCACCCTCATCTGCAGGCCCCCCTGGCAATGGACCCCCATTCTCCGATACCATTGTAGACTTCATTGCACCCCAGACTCTCCCATCCACCGACGACATCCTACTTTGGGGAACTCTACTTCCACCTGGACAACCCCATTAACCAGAACACCACTACTTCCTAGGGAAACTCTCCAACATCAGACTCAAGCAGCTAGTCACCGCAGCAAGCCACAAAGCAGGACACACAGTTGAGCACGTCTCCTCTGCCAGTGGGAACTTCAACTACAACCACACCACTGGATTCTCCTGGACCGACCATCATTGTATACATCACGTCTTCACCATGCCCACCGTACACCACCGCCATCATCGCCCCACCTGGCAGCTGGTTCAAGGCCACCGAAGAACTTCTTATCAACTCCCTCAGCTCCACCACTCCGCCAACGCTCACAGGCGATAACACCACAGCGCACAACCACCACTGATGGATCTCCAACTGCGCCGACACCCCTCAAAAAAAGACCAGGCAAAATCTAGCACCATGTTGCGCCGTATTTGCAAAGTGATGCATGTAGGCATATGCGTGATCTTGTGAAGCCCTGTGTCACATCACACTTGCCTCAGGTATGATGTATGCAGGGTGTGCATTACCACATGACAAGGCCTCATAGGAGTGGCACAGTGAAATCCATCAGATTTCACTGCAACAATTGTAGGACGGCATTGTGCCAGTACCTTACGCCTGACTGATGGCAGGCGTAAGGGGGACACAGTGCCACATGGATAGGCTGGCCCTGTCATTCCTGGAGTTGCATCATGCGTGTGACACAACTGCAACAATGTGTGACTTTAGCGCAGACAGACATGTCAGGATTCCAGACGTATCTGTCATTACTTGCATTGTGGAGAGCTGTCCAGTGAATACAGCATAAAACTTGGTTGTTTCAGCAATAGTCCTCCTTGGGCAGGCTGGCTTTTGGGCTTTGGTTGCCTGTTACCTGGTGATCCTTTAGCGTCGGGACACTCCGGGGAGTAGCCATGTGCTTTACAAGTACCTATTTTCATTTCATCCATGGTGTCGCAAGAAGGGCGAAGTGAAACGTGTTGCAACGCTGTCTTCATGACTGAGACCCAGGAATGCGCTCTATCTTATTGATGGTGCACATTCCTGCCCTGTAGTTTTGTCGCAGGGCAGCACTGCAACATTGCTTCCAGCGCTGTCCAGCACCAAAACCTGCTGATTTTAAGACCAGCTCTTTTCTGGTCTTAAAAAACTGCCTCTAACTGTAGTTAGAGGCAGTTTTTTTGGTCCTCCTACTTAAAAAATTCCCTTGTAAATATGGCGAAGTGGGGTTAGCGGCTGTTTTTGCACAGGAACGCCCCCCTTGCATGTCACTATCGCTAACAGAAGTGGCGATATTTTTTATGGATGTTTTCAGCGGAAAACTGCCGCTGACAGGTTAGTGACAGCTTGTACATATGGCGATACAAATATTGCCGCAGAATCGTTGGAAAAGTGCAGCTAAGGCAGCGTTAACTCCTTGTACATATGCCCCGAAGTGTTTAAAATACTTGAGGTGGTATTGGGCACTCCTGGAATTCAGTGGCGCTGGTCACTGTCCCCCTGAGTGACACTTTGGGCCCGGCACTTATTCTTTAAAAATGGATCTCTGCTTCCAAAGTTGTGTAGTTAATTCAATCACCATCCAGTTTCTATTCCTACACAACAGTGACTTCCATGTGCTGCACCTCTCTGGATTCAGTTGCTGCGTTTGTCCCAAACAGCAAAGCCGGAAAGTTTACTTCGCGTAACCACCATTTTTATAATTGACTACTTTCCCCAAAAAGTGGCTTTATGAATCCTTTTGCTAGAACATGGTCGGCTCTTGATCCCTCTTTTGCATTAATATTTGTGTTGACGTCTAAACATCGTGACCATAGCACCTCTAGGCGCTGGCTTGCAGACTACACAGACTCCCCGCCCACACCGCTGTAGATCGGAATTCTCAGGCAAACTTTGCATTATTTGGATAGCTCTTCACTGCACACTCTGATCTGGCTGTCTTTTGGTGAGGCGCTGCCTTCATTATTTGGCCAAAGTACTATTAGTGGGACTTAACTAATGATGCAGTGACAGGAGTAATGAAGCCCGCCTTTTATCTGTTGGGTTCATTCCTACCAAAGTAGCACAAAGTCCCCCTCGCTCTTCAAAGTAACTTTGAAGTGTTGAGGGCTTTCTTTAAAAAAATTATCTTTCAGCTCACTGTCCTGCATATTTGACTGTAGTACCGTCCTTTTTGCACTGTATCCTAGTATATCTCTTCTCTGCGTGATTTAGCATGTAGCAGCAGTACATTCTGGGCACCGCCTTTCTGGTCAATCCGAGTCTTCTAGAATCACTTCTCATTTCCCGCTCTCTGGGCTGTCGGACAGTTTCCCATAGGCCTAAAATGAGTTTCAGGTTCCTAAAGCATTGTTTGGAGAGGGAAAAGGAGAGATAGAAAAGGTTAGGGTGGAACGGGGTTTCCATTTTCCTGCTTTTAATTGATATGGAAGGCATAATGGTTACGAGCAAGAAGAAAAGCTAGTTAATGCCAGTCATAAATTAAGGGAGGCTTCCAATGGTCTGTTCATCAAGGGTTTCCCAGTTGTTCTCTAGACTGTGAAAGAGGCGGGGAGGTACAAGTTGGACTGAACAGGACATCTGCCATTAACGGAGAATGTTACATTCTATTCACCTGTAACTGACCCCTTTGTCTTGCATTTGCTCTGTATATGTTCGATAATGTGTGAAAAACTGTTTCTTTTTACATGGCTACCCCAATTTTTTGTGGACTGATGCCCCTGGTTTCTGAACACTGCAAACTGAAGCACTGCTGTACAGTCCCCAGCTCACGTGCCACGACTCCAAAATACATGGTAAAATTGGCTAACTCCTAATTCGCATATTCAACTTACCAGTAAGGCCTGATTAAATTGTGCAGGGAATACATCAATGGCATGGAATAGTTGAATGTAACCTGTGGCCTGCAATACAGGGTTGTGCCATCTACTATGATGACAAAAGAACCATGGGGCTTATTTACAACCCCCTTGCGCTGCCTGTGCGTCACTTTTTGCAACGCACCGGTGGCGCATTTTGCTGCCCCATATTTACAAGGATATGAAAAGCCACCCTTTGTGGCTGAGGGTGGCTTTTCCTGTCCTTGTAAATATGGCCTCTTTACACGTAGCACTTTGCATGAAAGGGGCATTCCATGGGTATTGCTGTTCCCATGCAACACCCATGGACCATGATACATTTCCAGATTTACGAGAAATCGTAAACCTGGAAATGTGTCTGAATGCTATGCCTCCCAGGGGGGGTGTAGAGAGGCGCAAAGAGAAGAAATGTATTAACTTCTCCTTGTTTTTTTCCCTCTTTCTATGCATGCTGTTTTCTGCAGCACACATAGAATGAGGAAATCACTTCTTATGATTGTTTATGTGTAGGAAGGTGCGCTGCGGCACTTTCTTGTAAATGATGTCCCATGGCTTCAAGCCCACCTGTGCAGTCTGACTCCTGTCGCATTTAACCATGTAGTTGAATCTGGCAAAATAATCCTTTTTGGAGGGAAAAACCATACATTTATTATTAATTAAGTTACTGGTAAGTAAGCTTTATAGCCCACATGGTAGTGTGCCTAGTGCAATAATTTAATTGTGGCATGTACTTACAGTGAGTAGCCTTACAAAAGCTATTTTACTGTAAAGGGTTGAATCTGTCCTATGAATTTATGAGAAACAAATCGAGTTCAGAATAGTGTTATAACTCCGCTATCTCTGTTTTGACACATGCTACTGGAATAATTCAAACACTATTTTGATGTTTATTAAAAATCCAATTCAATGGTGAAGTTAGATTTTTTAAAAAATATTTAGGAAAAGGTTTTTTTAATAGTTAGTCTTTGTCTGCCTTAGTGGCTAATTAGTATTTGGCATCAGTCAGATGGATCTGGTCCCAGAAACAGTTTGGTGTAGTTCAGGACAAACGGACTGCCCATTTGTCTAAAAACACCGCTGGGTGGCACACACGCTTCCTTTAAGGACAGAAAGATTCTACCATGCTGAATTTGCCTCAGAAGAATGCACTGCAGAATAGTTTGAAATAGGGCAAACAGACTGTGCTGCAATAGTTGGAAGGGTAACCCCTGGGAACTTTGTTCTCGTTACTTAGGGAGTGTGTGGGGATCACACCTGCCCACTTGCTAGTGAAACCTGCAAAGCTGACACCACCCCCACCGTGTATTAGAATTCTCTCCGGACAGTAGAGGACTGGACCTGCTTTATTGAAACCTGTGTGGAGACCTGAAGATATGGACCTGTTCCCACTTGTACTCAGGACTAGGAAGTGGACCCCAAGTGTCAATTGGTTGACCTCGTGTGCAGCTACAGGTACACAAAGTCCGTCCTTTTTCCAGAAATGCCCTGCTGATCAGTAGCAACTCGACCTGGACTAGACCCTGCAGGTGGTCTCTGCTGCAGGGAGTTCAGGCCCCTAAGAGCTGTCCCTGTGGTCCTGGGAGCCTTATAAGTGACCAAGAGGAGCTGTTCCAGAAACTCTGAAAACATTTCGACTTCCAAGACCACCTGAGCGTCAGTGGGACCTCACAGCAAAGGTATCCGATTTCAAAAGAACTTCATCAGATACAGCTTAAGGATTGCTCCACTGGAGGATTTTAAGTTGTTTAAAAAGCACTAAATCAGAAGGTAGCGATCTTGATTGGGTGAAGATGTGAATAGTATCTTCCCAATTCAAGGATTTTAGCAACCATGATAATTACGTTTTGTCTGTTCTGAGCTTTGACTGCCAAAACCGATTGCTCATAAACAACTCGTCCAATGGCAATCAAGCTTCAAAAAGACATCAGTGGATCTACACACTGCAACCTTCCCCACAATAGGATTTTGACTTCCATTGCAGAGACTTAGTCAAAAGACTTTGAATGGGGTGCCGACTTGTCTGGTGTACCTGACTGTGCTTCATCATGGCTGGCCTGAAATCGTACCCAGGTCCCAGTCAACTGCAAACAGTGACTTCTGATAGGCACTTTTTACCTTAAATGTTTAAATATTCATATCCCCTTTTTTGATTTTTGTTGTTTTTGTGTCATTTTGCTCATTAAAATGCTCTTACTTTTGTGAACTGATAGTGGGATTTTTATTACATTGTGTTTTGACCTTTTAACTGGGTGGTTACTGCTAAATACTTTACAGCATTTGCTAAGTTAAGCCCTACGTTGTGTCATAGCAACCAGGGAGGTAGGCCTATGTTTAAATTATTAAAGCATAATGTGAATGAGATGTTGCTGTAATTTTAAAAGGGCAAGAACAGAAAGATTTGCCTTGCACATGTTGCCTTGCACCTAATATTTAACCATTGCAAAGAAGTCTGCACAGTAAAATGCCACTGAGCAGTTTGGAAGAATGGCCATTTGCTCAGATGTCTGATCAGAAACATACAGAATATTTGTAAAAATAACCTCTGTATTCACAAAGAAATAGTTTATTCAAATTATTTTATGAAAAGAACAATACAAATAACATCTCAGAAGTTCATCCTATAAAATAAAATCATGACATTTATATTACTATATTATACTGGGTGCTCCCTGGTGTCTGGACAAAGCTATACCTCTTGGAAGAGTTCTACCTAGAACAAAACAGATGTCAGGGCTTGCGTTTATGCATTCCAGGCTGGCTTGGATGGTATTTTACCAATCCAAAGCTGTAATACTGCGCCTGGAGTGGTAAAAGGCTGTTATTCATTTTTCAGCTCCGCATGGATGGCACTTACTAATCCTATGCTTAAAAACTCTGCTAGAGAAACAGACAATTAACCTGTTAACCGTGGCGCAAATTCTGCCGCGATGCGGGAGTTTTAATGAGTGGGCGGGGCCGCATCGGCCAACGGACGTGCGCAGCACTAGCCAGGTAGTGCTTGCGACGGGCGTTGGCCAATGCGCGCACCGAACAGGTTACAGTGAGCAGATTCAGAGTCTCAGTGGTGTTCTAAGGTACTCCATATAAAGGAGTTTCTCTTCACCTAAAAATGAGAACTACCCAGAGTTCCCTGCTTCCTTTTTAGGTCTCGCCTGACCCAGCGAATGCGCTGGTCTGGCGAAACTTATTGAGAGGGCTCCAAAAAGTGCTACCAGGCCAGCCTAGAGCTACAGTGCATGTGAGCGGGCGCGCATGCTGCGCACATCCAGTGATTTACTTTCACTTTTGCTTTGATGTTTGATCGCGATCACTTTCACTTTCGCGGCCACACGGCCGCTTGGCATAGCCAATAGGTCTCATTTTGGGACCTCATAAGTATTTAGTTATGCAACTGTTGCATGGCTAAACACTTATAAGGTCCCAAAGGCGAGACCTATTGGCTATGTCAATGCTTGTTTGCATAATGTATGCAGCACTGTAAGCCTGAAAGAGATTTGTCTTTTCGGTTTGTCTTCTGGGGTCTAGTGCAGAGCTGTTCTTATGATGGAGTCTTGTTCTCTTCTGATGGTGTCTCCTATTGATCTCCATCTTTTTCTCATAATGCTGGAGTCCATGCTTTCATGCTTATATCTTAAGAACTGTTCCTGGTTGGAGAGGGTTCACAGCCAGAAAATACACAAGATTCTTTTCAGGTTACTGGAGTGGAAGGCTAACAGTTTGTCGCTTTTCATCATCTATCAGCATTCTGGTCAATATGAGAGTGTAGGCAGAACACAGCTCTGATAAAGCCTCAGTTTGGTATAGGTGCTGTACTGAGATGACCTGCCCACATTGTTTAGCATCCTGAAGGCATTCCTGGCCTTTTTCAGTATGCTCTTGATGTCACTGCCTACCCCTTCATCATGTCTGAGAGTACTGCCTAGGTAGGTGGCCTATGTAGTCATTGCTTAGTCCTCTACATCCACCTTGATTGATGATGGCTTTGGGATGTTGATGGAATGACTTCTGATTTCCTTGTATTGATCTTCAGGCCCACATTCTGTGCATAATACCAATCCACATTTGTAAAGCGCGAACAATCACCCGTCAGGGTCTCTAGGCGCTGGGGGCCGTTGGGAAGATTAAGCAAGCTATTGCCCAGAGTCACATGGTGCTGGGCTAATCTGCCACCGGCGCCGGGGATCGAACCGTGATCCCCAGATTCCAGAGTCAGTCACCCTGGCCGCGGTGCCACACCTCTTCCCTTGCGTAGGTAAGACATCTTTTTCTTTTTCTTCATATGCTGGTATGAGTGAGAGAGCAATGCTAGGTATCCTCATAGTCAAGGTCCTTGAGTGGAGAGATTAAGGTCCATCTGATGTCTCCGGCTAGATCTTCTGTTGTGCATCACATCTCCCAGTCGATGACTATACCCAATGAAAAACTAGCTATAATGTTATTTTCACCTTAGTTTTTTTTAGCGGATATATATATATATACATAAGATGAAAACATGTTTATTTTTTTATTTATTTATTTTTTTGCATTATGCAGGAATTAAGGTGTGTAAATATACAAATTGAAGGTCTGCTCAACATCTGAGTCTGATATGCGATTTTATATATAACAATGGTTTTTAGAACTTGATGATTATTGAATTGAATTACCTATTTATAAAAACGCATCAGTTTGCACAAAGACTGCCTATTTTGCACAGAGACCAATGTTTACACATATGTATTAACAGGAAAAATTATTCAATGTTAATTACAATTGGAACGTCTGTTGTCCATGTTTACTGCACTAGCACTTTAAATTGGGGATAGAGATGTCAGCGCGTCTTGTGATCAAGGTCTTGGGAGACCGAAACGCGTCATGGCGGCACAGCGCATTTAATAATAAAAACTCTGCACTATACAAGTGGTGTCCGTTCCTGCTTTTCGATTCGCTTTTCATCAGAATCCAACGGAAAAAGGTTACTTTGGAGATATATATATATATATATATATATATATATATATATATATATATATATATATATTCACTGAAAAAACCATAGGTTTCACACATGTTATAGTTAGCTGGACATTTTACTGATAAAAAACCAATGAAATTCCCCCGTTATAGTTACTGTAGGCAACTATAACTCACGCGACCGCAATCCTCTGCTGATGCTAATACTGTATTTAGACACTTATTTGCCCATGTCTTCTTCCATTAAATTTTAGCTATACATATATTACAAATATTTTTTTTTCATAAAGACACATATGTCATCAGCAGAGGATTACGGTCGCATGAGTTATAGTTGCCTACAGTAACTATAACGGGGGAATTTCATTGGTTTTTTATCAGTAAAATGTCCAGCTAACTATAACATGTGTGAAACCTATGGTTTTTTCAGTGAATTTGTACGGTTTTTTAAATGCTAAGTTACTTTACGCCATTTGTGGCGTGCGCGCCCACTTAACGCATTTCGTTCCATGCGCGCACGGTGCGCTTCGCGCACCGTGCGCGCACAGTGAGCACGCGGTGCGCTTCGCGCACCGCGTGCCCACATTACGCTAGATGGGCCATGAACGCACGATGCGCTTCGCGCACCGTGCGCACATGGAGGACATATGAAGAGCAAAGTCTTAAATCTGCTTTTCATTTTTTTTTTTTTATTTTTTTTACCGTACGCTTACCGTAAGCTTACGGTACGCGTACCCCGTGATTTTTTTTAAAATCAATAAATGTTTTTTTTGTACTTTTCTGTCCTTCTTTGACCCCCTTACAAATGTTAGGGGGTCTGTAACTCTCCTCATTGCCCCCTTTTCTTGTTTTCACTCTTTTTTTTTCAGAGTGAAACACAGAAAATGGCGGCCGCCGCTTCCTGGTTTCGGCCGATTCGAATGTTTACTAAGATCTAAGAGCCAATCAGAATCGCGCTCGCGCACGCCACCGTACGCTTACCGTAAGCGTACGGTAAGCGTACCGTAAGCGGGCTCAGATATATATATTGATTTAAAGGCTATTTTCTCAGAATCTACTGAACAGATTTACACCAAACCTACAAAAGGCACTTCCTTGACATAGGGACTACCTCTCTGCCAAATTTTGAGTAATTCTGTTCAGCCGTTCGGGCTGTAGCTCGTTCTAAAGGTCCTATGGAAAAATGCATGGGAAAAACGCGTTTTGGGACCCCCCTTTTATCTCAGCCCCCGCTTGACGGATCCCCCCGAGACTTTCAGGGTAGGAGCGGAGCGTAGCGCCCCACCTATTTTGAGAAATTCGCGAGGATTCGTCGACCGGCGCCAAAGTTATTCAAAATAGAATGTTGAGGTTTTCCTATGGAAACGTGGTCCTAACTATAACTACCTACTGGCGACCGCCAGTAGGTAATATATATATATATATATATATATAATATAATATACTACCAGTAGGTAGTTATAGTTATAGTTAGGACCTATTATCCATAGGAAATCGGCAACATTCTATTTGGAATAACTTTGGCGCCGGTTGAGGAATCTTTGCAAAATTTTCAAAACTAGTGGGGCGCTCTGGTCCCGCTCCTATCCTTAAAGTTTCGGGGTGATTCGTCAAGCGGGGGTCAAGAAAAAAGGGGGGTCCCAAAACGTGTTTTCCCCAAGCAAGCCCGAACTGCTGAACGGAATTACACCAAATTTGGCAAAAAGTTAGCCCTTGGTTCAGAGTCATGCCTTTTGGTTAAATGGTGTAAATCAGTTCAGTAGTTCCTGAGAAAATCAAAAGTAAAATCATAGATATATCTATGGGCGCGGTGGTTCCGCTGCCAAGCAGGAGCTGTATGCTAATTGGTTGTCAATTGGTTGTAATTGGTTGGTAGAACCGAGGCACCAGAAAACAGAAGAAAAAACGCACAGAACGCAAAAAGGGGGCAGGGTAGAAACACCCTGACCCCCTAGGCCTGCTCAGGGGGTCCCACAAAGCTGGGTGCATGGATCCTGCTACTGAAAAAAAAAAACTAAGTGCGGTCTCCTACGCTTCTTTGTTAATTAGCTCCGGGGGGGCCAAGTCCCGGGGCATGACCAAAAAAAGTGTGGGGGGCCCAGTCCCCCACACACTGCCCTGGGACAGCCACCCCCAGCGCTTTATCATAAAATAGGCGGGGGCTAAAGGCCCCCCCGCATACCCGGGGACGGCCACCACCTGGGGCTTCTTAAAATAAGTTGCGGGGGGCTCTCAGGCCCCCCAGCCCCGGGGACCACCAGCCCCCGGGGCTTTAAAACATGAATGGAGGGGGGGGCTCAAGCCCCCCCACACGCCCCGGGGACCGCCACCTCCCCGGGGCACTAAAGATTCAATTTGGGGGGTCCGAGACAGACCTCCCCAGCCCTGGGGACCACCACCCCCTTTGTAAAATATGGCAGTGGGGCCGCGCGGCCCCCCTCCTGGAGCCTTGTCGAGGCCCTGGGGACCGCCACCTCCCAGGGCCGGCTTCTGCAGTGTCCCGGGGTGCCCACCCCCGGGACACTGTAGTTTGCTATTTGGAAGAGAGAGCAGGAAACCTGCTCTCTCTTCCAAATAGCAATGCAGATTGCTTTTCCACAGGAGGAACAGCATGTTAGCTGCTCCCCATGTGGAAAAGCAATGCCGGCTCCTGCAGGACGCGGGGAGCCGGCTGGGACTGTGGGAGGATTGGGGACCCCGCAACGGAGAGGGTCAGCCCCGGGGGATGGGGTCCCCGGGGCTATTAGTGACCCGGGAGGTGGGCCACGTGGCCCCCTCCTCAAATTGCAAAAAATATATATATTTTTTTTAAAAACAAAGGCCGGCCCCGGGGAATGGGGTCCCCGGGGCCATAAGTGGCCACAGGAGGGGGGCAAGGCAGCCCCCCTCCAAAATAATAATAATTTTAAAAAAGGGCCATGCCCCGGGGGATGGGGTCCCTGGGACACATTTTGGCCTCGGGAGGGGGGCCACGCGGCCCCCTTCCTTATTTCTACTTTTGAAAAAACAATTGGTGTCAGGCCCTGGGGGATGGGATCCCCAGGGCCAATAAATTAGAAAAAGAAGGGGGCTGCACAGCCCCCTTCTTAAAAAATAAAATTTTTAAAAAAACGGGATCTGCCAGAGGACACGCCCCCTCCTTGCACCAAGGCGGGTTTGCAGATAGGGAACAAATTCCCCTTGAATACTGGGGTCCCTGGGGGCCAACTAGCCCACCAGGAACCTCCAGTATGCACCAGGGGGATGCGTTACAGAGAGGTGTTCTAAGGCCACGCCCCTTTTTACACCTCTCTGCAATGCAGCTCCGTGGCGCTTACTGGAGGTACCTGGTGGGCTAGTTGGCCCCCAGGGGACCTCAGGATTCAAGGGGACTTAAACCCCTAACTTAAAACGTGCCACAGGGCGTGTTTGCACAGTGGTGAAGGTCGGGGGCGGGGCCTGAGGTGATATGTGTGCAAACACGCCCTGTGGCGCGTTTTAAGTTGGGGAATTAATTCCTCTTCAATCCCGAGGTCCCCTGGGGGCCAACTAGCCCACCAGGTACCTCCAGTAAGTGCCACGGAGCTGTGTTGCAGGGTGTTGCAAAAAGGGACGTGGCCTCTGAACACCACCCTGCAACACAGTTCCCTGGCGCATACTGAAGGTACCAGGAGACCTTAGGATTGAAGAGGAATTAATTCCCCAACTTAAAACGTGCCACAGGGCGTGTTCGCAGACATGTCACCTCAGGCCCCGCCCCCTTCCTTCACCATTGTGCAAACGCGCCCTGTGGTGAGTTTTAAGTTGATGAATTAATTCCTCTTCAATCTTGAGGGTCCCTGGGGGCCAACTAGCCCATCAGGTACCTCCAGTATGCGCCATGGAGCTGCGTTGCAGAGAGGTGTTCAGAGGTCATGCCCCTTTTTGCACCTCTCTGCAATGCAACCATAGGTTTCAGACATGTTATAGTTAGGAATTAGCATTAAAAAAACCTTAGAAATTCACTGAAAAAACCATAGGTTTCAGGGCTGTTATAGTTAGCTGGATATTTCACTCGTACAAAACCATTGAAATTCCTCCGTCATAGTTAGTTCTGCTAACTATAACTCGCGCGCCCGCAATCCACTGCTGAGGATATCACATATTACATCATTCATGACATGGTCAGTGACATCACTGATGACATCACTGAAAATATCTCAAATGACATCACTGATGACATCATCCATGTGACAATCAGATACACCTCATCATACAGTAGTATAACCTTTCATCACTCACTGTAAAATACAGAGTACCATATTTGAATCCATTGACACACCAGTACAAGTTTCTAAAAACCCACTCAGTGATTCCTTGATCTAATCACTTACCTATAGATTCAATCATACATGGTGTCAATGATCAATAGAACTCTATCAAATATACTTATACATCTCTACATTACCCACCAGCACACATCCTATTCACTGATGAAGTTATCCTACTCACTTATGCAAACAATGGATCATACTTACATTTAGTCAGCTACACACTTATACAAACACCACTTCATTTATTCATATAGATAGTAACTCATACTTTGGGGCTGATACCCGTCCGGTTCAGAAAGCCACCGAACACGATCCGGCCGGAAAAACTGCGAGCCATATGCACGTTTTCCACCCGACTCGTACAGCTGTACGAGCGAGCAAGTACGATGCGAGCTACGTGAAATTCACCGACCGAGTCATTCTCGTCTCCGAACCGCTCCGTACGTCTCGGCCGTAAGCTAACCGTGGCGTGCAATGGATGCGATTTACGACCGAGCCAGTACGATGCACTTGTCGGACAGCAGGTGCGAGCCGGAGTGTCCAGCTCGCAAAACGTATGGGAAGTTGCTTTTGGGGTTCCGCGTCGCACCCCCTGTCACCCGCAGCCCTACGACTCAGACACAGGGGTAGACCCAAGGGTCTCCCCAACACAGGCATGTATGGTGCGGATGGCACCGAGGCGTACCCACTATAGGGGGCACCCTTGTGCGAGACGTACCCATTCAGCCAATGGGAGCCCAAGTACGCGTCGTGCGACTGACTCCCATTGACTTCTATGGGAGTCCGTCCTAACCGAGTCCGGCAGTATATGGCCGCATCGTACTCGCTCGGTCAGACTGCAGGACTCTGGCTGGGTCAGAAAACACTCCGGATCTGGCTCAGTCGGAGAGCTTTCCGACCCGGATCGGAATCGGCCCCTTAGTGTGTTATAAAATCACTATTACAAGTATACAGTTATCCATACAATCACTCATACAATCACTGAGTCTTATGTATACTTTTTTGTATACAACAACTGTCACATACACTGCCTTTTATTTTTCTAGTTTGTTGGACATGTACCATTGAGAGATATATTTGCTCACCATACCCATAAAGATATTCACTCACCCAAACAACTGTTATAACATGTAGTCTTAACCTCATATACCTACTGAATCAACTATTCACACATCTTTGGGCAGGCACCCCCCCATCGAACTACACACACATTCACTCTCCCATACAAATACTCAGTTAACTAATCAATAACTAATATAGACTTTCACGTAGCTAGGAACCAACTGGTGCAGCAGTTTACACAACAACTGACAAAGTGATACAGATATTCACACAGTTTGGTCACTATCCAATATATATAGTGGGACACTATCAATTAGTCAAGTAAACAGTCAATCACACTGCTACTAAATCCTCCATCCAGATATGTATATTTATATATCCACTAAGGGTGGGCGTAGTTCGCGAAGTAGCACTTCGCGAAGCTACGCAAAGTGAAGTTCGCACTACGCGAGCTACGCGTAGCACTTCGCGAACTGCGAAGTAACATGTTCGCACTGTGCAAGATGTTGTTTTCAATGATTGCACAGTGCGGACAAGCAACCGGCACTGTGCAATCATTGAAAATGGCATCTTGCACAGTGCGAGCTGTAGTTTTCTGCTGCTCGAGTAGATTTTTCCTCGAGCTGCAGCTTTCTCAACGCGAACTGGTAGTTTCTCATCGCGAGCGGTCGCTAGCATACGCGACCCCTCGCAATGAGAAACCTGACCTACTCGCGTTGTGAATCTCGCCGGGAGGTTTATTTTCCATGCTCGCGATCGCGAACAAGGAAAAAGTCTCGCCAGGATGTCATTTTGCTTGCTCGCGGTCGCCAACTTGACGTTGAGGACCGCGAGCAAGCAAAAAATGACAGCAGCACTACGCAACACTACGCTACGCGTGTTCGCACTGTGCTACGTGCAGTTCGCGTAGTGCGAAGTAGCGCGAACTTCGCAAACTACGCGAGCGTAGCGTAGTGCTTCGCCCAGGCCTAATATCCACTCATTCTTCAATGAAGATTGCTATATATAATACATATTTAAATAACGAACCAAACCACATTCATTGGATGATGTCATCAGTGATGTCATCAGTGATGTCATTTGAGATGTAATCAGTGATGTCATCAGTGATGTCATCAGTGATGTCACTGTCCATGTCATGAATGATGTAATATGTGACATCATCAGCAGTGGATTGCGGGCGCGCGAGTTATAGTTAGCAGAACTAACTATAACGGAGGAATTTAAATGGTTTTGTATGAGTGAAATATCCAGCTAACTATTACAGCCCTGAAACCTATGTTTTTTTCAGTGAATTTCTAAGGTTTTTTAAATTCTAATTCCTAGCTATAACATGTCTGAAACCTATGTTTTTTTCAGTGAAAATATATATATATATATATATGATATATGATATGATATGTGATATATATCTATAAATATATATATATGTATATATATATATATATATATATATATATATATATATATATATATATATATATATATATATATGCATATAGTTCAAACGTAACGTGCGCTCTCAGGACATCAACGATCTGGAAACGAAATAAGCTTGGCACAAAGCGTTTATTTACATAACGCGTTTCGACTATAGCCGTAGTCTTGGTCACATGTAAAAAACACCACAGTTGATAGGCTTAAATAACATCATGTGAAATGTGCACATCCGGACAAGAAGTGAGAATACCTTTGTGATGATTGGCGGCCATGATGGAATGGTTAATCAACGTAAAGAACATGATAAAAGCAATGAATCGATGCACATTTCTAAGCATATCATGTTGTCTCAAATCAAAATGTGAAATATACAGCCTCCAAGATGTTAGACTTGTAACTGTAACTATAAATAAAGTAACAGCCATGAGGCAAAATACTGGCAAGTACAGATATAGTGTCAGACATGTTGGAATGGTAGAATCAAGACTCAGCCAATTGTATGCAAAAGCGTGCATGCATAAGTTTTCTCCATACTATGTATAATACATGATTGAAAAATAGATAAACTTGACCAGTGTCAGTGTCCCAAATCAAGCACAAATGTGCATAATGTAATTGCCCACATTGGCTCGTACACCTATCAGGACGTGATGAGACAGGAAATGCATGGGAAAAGTAAACATCACACCAGCCTTTAAACGCACAGCGACTCTCATGTGTAGTGAATACATAAGCCATCCATAGATCATATAAATATGCGAGGAATGAATGAATAGTGGTAACATGAGTGATCATACTAAACATCCTATACTGCAAAATGAGGTAAGTACACAGAAATCAAAACACATAGTCGTGCGTGTGCATTCAGTCAACCTCTGCATAATGCATGATGCACTAGAAACAATAAGCAGCAAAAGCTATGCTAGTGTCCACGGCCCAAATGTTGCACAAGTGTGCCAGTCCCAATAACAAGACATTGACTATCGAAAATTGCATAGAGATGGATGGCCAAAGAGAGTGAACATTAAACTCTGGATGTTCAGGAAGTCCTGAGCACTGTTGGATACAATGACCTGCAAATTTGGCTAGAGTGAGCAAACAAAGAAAGAAATATCCTGATTGTCCACATTCTGTTAAACAGACTATTAAACAGAGATTTGCATACAATACCAAGTGCAGAAACAGCCCATACTGGTGATACATTGAAGAAAAGGTTAGGTAGCCCGTGCTCGTGCTGTCAAGTGCAATGTCAAATGAAGTGATGGGCCCCTTCCTTTCCTCCTGTGAACAAATGAAAAAACAAATTAAACTACTGTTAAGAAGTATATATCTGACCCTGAAAAAATGCTAAGGGCACAACTATATAGAAGAAAATTCTATAACACTATCGATGGAAGAGAATAACAGTACACAGAAAGAAGTAAGACTCTCCCAAAATGCTGTCACTTGTCAAAAAGGGAGAAATCCCCATCGTTAGAATGGATACACATATAGACCCTGTGGCGAGGAACAGTGTAAAGATAAAACTAGCAATAGATTAATGCTCTTTTTAATGTATTGCTAATTCTTCGTTCACATTCAGACCTCTTGCCCCGATGGTCTGAAGATCTACTATCAATTTATACTCCTTCTGTCTGAGGGTCAGTGTCCTATTGCCCCCTCTGGGGTTATTGCTGATCTGTTCCAGAATACAGTACCTCAGTACAGAGCAGTCAGAGAAATGGTTAGCCTGAAAATGTCTTGCCACTGGGTATTTAGGGTCATTATTAGTAACAGCACGCATGTGTTCAAGTATTCTCTTTTTGGCCATCAGTGTGGTACTCTCAATGTACCATAAGTTGCAGGGGCAGCTAATGGCATATATCACAAATGTGGTACTACATGTCAGAAATTGTACAATGCTTTTGTTGCAGTTATTTATAACAACATCTTTGTAAAACATACTGTGGTTACATGCTTTACAGTGTCCACATGGAAAAAATCCCTTTAGATTGTGATCACTGTTGGTGGTGTATTTGGTGATGTCGCTATGTACTAGCATATCTCTCAGATTTTTACTGCATCTAAACGTGATGCTAGGTCTTTCTTGGATCATCCCCCCTATGGTGTTGTCGTTTTTAAGTGTGTTCCAGTCGTTCGCAAGAATACGTCTGACTGCTTTGGTGTTAGAGTGATAAGAGAGTATGATCCTCGTATCAGTGGTGCCAGTCATATCTTCAGGGAGAACGATGGTTTTGTTGGCTAAAGTGTCAGTTCTATTGACACCTTCCACTTTCTCTTTAGCTCTGCGGAGAACCCACTTGGGGTAGCCTCTTTCCCTGAATCTCTCTAACATGGCCTTGCTTGAATACTGTAAATTTCCTCAGTATTACAGTTTCTTTTGGCCCTCAACAGTTCCCCATATGGAATACTCCATTTGAGGGTTTCTGGGTGACTGCTGAGGGCATGAAGAATACCGTTGCCTGCTGTCGCTTTGCGAAAAAGAGTGGTATGTATGGTATTGTGTCTGATCATGAGTTTGACATCCAGGTACTCTGCCACTGTCTTCTCAATGTTACCTGTAAGTTGGATATTGCGATTATTGGAATGAAAGTTTCTTGATGAAATCTTTGACTTCTGGTACCGAACCCCTCCAGATAATGAACAGGTCGTCAATGTAGCGTAGCCACATGACGACCCGCTCAAAGTCCGGAGAGAGTAAAGGGTCCAGACGGTTCTCTTCCTCCCAGAGCCCCATGAAGAGATTGGCAAAACTGGGAGTGAAGCAAGAACCCATCGCAGTTCCTGTGGTCTGAATAAATAACTCGCCATCAAACAAAAAAATATTGTTTTTCAGACAGAATTCCGTCATGTCCAATAACATGTTACTATGCTCCCAGTACCTTGCCAATCTCTTCTTAAGGAAATGTTTACAGGCCTCCAAGCCCTGTTGATGGTCAATGATAATATATAGTGAATGTACATCAAGAATAATAAACAAATATTCTTCACACCAAATTACATCCTGTATTTTAGCAAGAAAATCCTTGGTATCCCTGATGTAACTCGGGAGACTGATCACATGTTCTCTAAGAAAGTGATCAATATATTTAGACACGTCTTCAGTTACACTGCCTCTCGAAGAAACAATGGGTCTGCCAGGAGGGTTGACCATGTCCTTATGCACCTTGGGCAATAGGACACTGACCCTCAGACAGAAGGGGTCTCAATTGATAGTAGATCTTCAGACCATCGGGCAAGAGGTCTGATGGTGGACGAAGAATTAGCAATACATTTAAAAGAGCATTAATCTATTGCTAGTTTTATCTTTATACTGTTCCTCACCACAGGGTCTATATGTGTATCGATTCTAACGATGGGGATTTCTCCCTTTTGTGACAAGTGACAACATTTTGGGAGAGTCTTACTTCTTTCTGTGTGCTGTTATTCTCTTCCATCTATAGTGTTATAGATTTTTCTTCTATATAGTTGTGCCCTTAGTATTTTTTCAGGGTCAGATATATACTTTTTAACAGTAGTTTAATTTGTTTTTAGGTCTCGCTGAGACAGCGAAAGCTGTCTCTTTGAGACATTTTGTAAGTGGGTTTTCAAAAGTCTTACCCACATTGTTTTGCTGGCCTAGGGCACGTGCACAGCTGCTCCTCTGCACATTGCATTCCCCCCTCCCTTCTCACCCAGCCCTTTCATGTTCTGCTTGCATCTTTCCAACGCGATTGTGTGTCACGTGAGGAGATCCGCCAATGTTTATCCGTCAATGTGTTCCTATGTTTACGTCTGAGAGACCGGAAGCACAAAAGATGTTTAAAAATGTTCCTCGAAAGATTCAGATTGAGGCCGTTCTGTGCCTTGTTTCCTTGTGCGTATATACGGTTTCAGAAGAAGAGCTCCTGTGCGTTAGGCGGTGCGTCTTCTAGGCACGAGCATAGAGCTGCTACTGTCACTGTTGACAACGACAATGTTGTTGCTTGGAGATTTAACACCTATCTTCTAAGACGAGCACAAAGGAGGCACGCATTGCTTCTCAGCATATCGGCTTATGCGATCTCCACGGAGGTGATTAAGCGCGTGACAGAGGTGCGCTATCAGACCCCTGCCTCCAGCGCTCTTCACAGGAGGAGTTCAGTCTCCAAAGCGTTCGGAAACACGCGTTCTTCAGTCATTCCACTTGCTTGTTTTACATCTCATTGTCTTCAGCCGTTTTGTTCTTTGCTTCCAAGGAGACGAGCAGTTATTCTTCTGAAGGCTCCCTCCTCACCTGACATCCCAAAGTATTTCGAGATGAGGGAATGCGCCATGAGTTCCTCGGGGGATGCCTTTTATGAAAAGGATACATCGTTACCAAAAAAGGAAGGCTCTACAACAGGGCTGTCAGTCTCAACAGAACAAGTATTAATCTCCGGACATTATCTAGGGTTTGGCAAATTTTCTCTCAGTGGAAGTGAGAATTCCCAGGCCACGATTCCGTCTCACCGTTAAGTGCCATTCTAAGTGCGTGTGAGCTCCGTGTGTATGACTTCGTGCTCAGCCCTTGTTACTTCATGTGTTCTGTTGGTACTCACAACCACTCTTCCTCTTTGTCTGTCTGGGAGTTTCTTTTACAGTTCCTAAACGTGTACAGCTTGGCGCTCCCCCTTTTCGCTTCATTTAGATGTCCATCTCCAGTCGCAACCGGTTTTTGGATAACCACGATGTTGAAATGATTACCATTGAGATTGCTTGTATGCACATTTATCTTTGGGGAGTATCCGGAAGTGTGGCATTATTTCTAGTCTAGAGTGCAGAAAATGAACACCCTAAAGCACCATTCATGACGATTTTATGTCTGGGGTTAGATAAGATCTTTTGTTTTAATAAAATGATATGTCTCTATATACTTTCCTGCAAGGGCTTTCAGTTAGCCCTCTTTATCCATTGGTCTGTTGTGGTGTAATTCCTATTGTTCTTCAAGTCACTACAGTAAAGTTCTTTGGCACAGCCCTCTTAAGCAATCGCTTCCTTTCTAAGAGTGTTTCGGCGTACTACCGAAGCGCAACTCATCACCCACATCTAAACAAATGCTTTCAGTGTCACGACCAGTGTGTCCTTTTTTAATTTTATTTGTGGGTGGCTTTTTAAAAACATTTTTAAGCTTTTCCCAGACATTGCTACCGGACCCTCACTGCCACTTGCAGTACGCCACTTCCATCCTGGCACTGCAAGCAATGCCCATCTTCGAATGGGCTTTAATGCCATTCAATGATTGTCGCTTGTGCGTGCACATAGGGTTGTTCATCTTTGAAATCCTCAAATGGGCTTTAAAACCATTGAACTGCGGCTGCCATTCATGCGCAAACATGGGCAGCCATCTTTCAAAGTTTACTTTCAAACATTCAAAGGGAACCAACCCTGTGTGTGCATGTACTCACAGAACCAGCTAGTTTTGAGTGGTTTTTGCCAAACTTTATAGCAAAAACCATTTCAAAATAGTCGCTCCTGTGGTGCTGCCATGTGCATGCGTGAGTGGCTGTTTTTTAATGGTTTTTGTAATAACATTTTACAAAAACCATTTCAACACTGAAGAAGCATTTTTATGGGTCTGAACTTGATTTTCTTGTGCTAAGCAACTTCCTAGGGACAATTTTAATCATAACTGTTCTACTGAATATCACTCTCTTTTCTCCCCTTTCTTCAGGTCTGGTAGCTTAAGCTGCACAAAGCCACATTTAGGCGATCCGTTTCGCTTTGCGGGTCGTTCGCAGCAGCTGAGGCGCAATAGCTATTCCATTTCCTATTTGAGAAAGAGTCCCTTGGTGTATGCCTGGTCTTTGTGTGCATCATCAGAGAGAGGTCGCTTCTGAACTGTCTGACTAACATGCTCTCAAAAAATAATCAATATGTGGGAATAGGAATCCTAAGCTTAGGTATAGTACAAAGCCCCTCAGTTTCAATGAAGCAACGAGGCACCTAATGCTGGGTCTACAGAACCCCTATGTGGAGTTCACCCACAGTGGCCTTAGGCTAATGGTGCAAGTAACCCTGAGAGGGTGAAAGGGCACAATACCTGACAACATGTTAAATTAACACCTACTGTAAAGGTCATTTTGAGGGGCACCAAATGCCTGGGGATCAGTCCCTCAATGTGATTGAGGATTACCACTTCTAATCCTCATCCAAGCACACAGCCCTAGAGCTTTTGTACAGTTAGATCATACAAGTCTTTGCACAGAGAGGTAAAGCAAACCTTCCTTCATGAGTGTAAATTCTGGAACTGATACTTAGGCCGTGTGGGTGTATCTAGAGTAGTGTAAAAGCGAGAAGAGCATACTGTCACCTGCCGGACAGGCCCATCCAGCCCCAGACTCTGGGGTTGAGTTTTGACTCCATAAACCACTTTGAAGGATCCTACAAACGTAAAGTTTACCTTGGACTTTCCTGAGCCGCATATCATTCAACATAACCCAACAACCTACTTCCAACTCTTTTGACCACACAAGTAAAATAATCCTCCATTTTATTTTGTTTTTGGTTTATCCTGGAAGCAATTTTTTCCAACAACACATTCACCACCATACTACCACTCTTCTTTTTGACCATATCAGAACAAGCTCCGTTCTAGCCTTCTTTTCCCTCAATAAATAACAAGCATTGGCATTGCCAATAGGTCTCGTCTTTGGGACCTGCTGCATAACTAAATACTTGTAAGGTCCTAAAGGCGAGACCTATTGGCTATGCCAATGCTTGTTTCATTTGTTTACAGGAGGAAAGGAATGGGCCCATCACTTCATTTGACATTGCACTTGACAGCACGAGCACGGGCTACCTAACCTTTTCTTTGATGTATCACCAGTATGGGCTGTTTCTGCACTTGGTATTGTATGCACATCTCTGTTTAATAGTCTGTTTAATAGAATGTGGACAATCAGGATCTTTCTTTCTTTGTTTGCTCACTCTAGCCAAATTTGCAGGTCATTGTATCCAACAGTGCTCAGGACTTCCTAAACATCCAGAGTTTAATGTTCACTCTCTTTGGCCATCCATCTCTATGCAATTTTCGATAGTCAATGTCTTGTTATTGGGACTGGCACACTTGTGCAACATTTGGGTCGTTGACACTAGCGTAGCTTTTACCGCTTATCATTATTGTTTCTAGTGCATCATGCATTGTGCAGAGGGTGACTGAATGCGCACGCACGACTATATGTTTTGATTCCTGTGTACTTACCTCATTGTGCAGTATAGGATGTTTAGTATTATCACTCATGTTACCACTATTCATTCATTCCTCGCATATTTATATGATCTATGGATGGCTTATGTATTCACTACACATGAGAGTCGCTGTGCGTTTAAAGGCTGGTGTGATGTTTACTTTTCCCATGCATTTCCTGTCTCATCACGTCCTGATAGGTGTACGAGCCCACGTGGGCAATTACATTATGCACATTTGTGCTTGATTTGGGACACTGACACTGGTCAAGTTTATCTATTTTTCAATTGTGTATTATACATAGTATGGAGAGAACTTATGCATGCACGCTTTTGCATACAATTGGCTGAGTCTTGATTGTACCATTCCAACATGTCTGACACTATATCTGCACTTGCCAGTATTTTGCCTCATGGCTGTTACTTTACTTATAGTTACAGTTACGAGTCTAACATTTTGGAGCTGTATATTTCACATTTTGATTTGAGACAACATGATCTGCTTAGAAATGTGCATCGATTCATTGCTTTTATCATGTTCTTTACGTTGATTAACCATTCCATCATAGCCGCCAATCATCACTAAGGTATTCTCACTTCCTGTCCGGATGTGCACATTTCACATGATGTTATTTAAGCCTGTCAACTGTGGTGTTTTTTACATGTGACCAAGACTACGGCTGTAGTCGAAACGCGGTATGTAAATAAACGGTTTGTGCCAAGCTTATTTCGTTTCCAGATCGTTGATGTCCTGAGAGCGCACGTTACGTTTGAACTCTATGCAAATTTTGATGCCGGTACGCTCTGCCGGAGTGTGCGCCACTTTTCATGGGTCCCTGTGAATCCAGAAGGAGCTTTGCCGTAAGAAAAAAAAAAAAAATATATATATATATATATATATATATATATATATATATATATATTCACTGAAAAAACCATAGGTTTCAGGGGCGTTATAGTTAGGAATTGACATTTAAATAAACCTTTGAAATTCACTGAAAAAACCAAAGGTTTCAGGGGCGTTATAGTTAGGAATTGGCATTCAAAAAACCTTAGAAATTCACTGAAAAAACCATATGTTTCAGGGGTGTTATAGTTAGCTGGACATCTCCCTCGTAAAAAACCCTAGAAATTCCCTTGTTATAGTTAGTTTAGCTAACTATAACTCGCGCCCCCGCAATGCACTGCTGATGACGTCACATATTACATCACTCATGACATGGTCAGTGACATCACTGATGACATCACTGATGACATCTCAAATGACATCACTGATGACATCACTGATGACATCATCCATGTGATACATTTCTGCATCTTCTCACACCCTAATTTAACCGTTGATACACAAACTCAAAATTTCAGACGTCCATTCTCAAAACCATAGATACTCCAATACCAATAACTAAATACCCACTTATTAACTCTTAGGTCTACATACACCTCCACTCATTCACATGTACAGTCACTTATACTTACAGTCACTCCGTACAAGACTATCATATGCATTTATACACCTACATAGACACTCACACACCACCAATCATCCATAGAGGTACTGTCACACCTAGTCAGTCATGCAAATAATTAATCACACTCCCATTTACTCACCAATGCAGTTATACACACTCAAGTTCACTTACTCATAAAAATAGTACCACATTCTTACGCTCTTATACAATCATTGATACAAGCACACACTCATCCATACAGCCACTCTCACAATCACACACTCTCACATATACCCACTTATATACTCTTACACGCATATATACTGCCTATCACATATGTAGTTAGTCACAAATGTACCACTGAGATATACATTCAATCCCTAACACACCCATACATACACTCACTCAACCATACAGTTCATCACAGATGCACTCTTAAAACCATGCACCCATAGAATCACCCACTCACACATCTATGCACAGAGTCACACACAGCCTACCCACACAAACACTCAGGCACCCATACAGATACTCAGACAACCAATCGATAACCCATATAGACACTCATATAGCTATTCACAAAACCATGCAGCCACTTATACACCAACAGACAAAAACATACAGACATTCACACAGTTTAGTCACTAGTCTGCAGTAAGATACATTTAATGACTCACCTATAGAGTAAGTTACGCACCTAGAAAATCATCCATTCACACACTTGTACAGCCACTCATTCTTCCACAGGCCTTTCACTATAAATATATAAAACATATTTAAACTTTACAGAAACACACAGTCACTGGATGATGTCATCAGTGATGTCATCAGTGATGTCATTTGAGATGTCATCAGTGATGTCATCAGTTTTGTCACTGACCATGTCATGAGTGATGTAATATGTGACGTCATCAGCAGTGCATTGCGGGGGCGCGAGTTATAGTTAGCTGAACTAACTATAACAGGGGAATTTCTAGGGTTTTGTACGAGGGAATTGTCCAGCTAACTATAACACCCCTGAAACCTATGGTTTTTTCAGTGAATATATATATATATATATATATATATATATATATATATATATATATATTACCCACTGGCGGTCGCCAGTAGGCAGTTATAGTTAGAACCTAGTTTCCATAGGAAAAGCATTTTTTGATTTGCTAATAACTTTGGCGTCATTTGAAGAATGTTCGCGAAATTCTCCAAAAAAGGTCTATCCAGGTCAGCTCCTATCCTGAAAGTTTGGGGGTGATTCGTCAATCAGGGGCTGAGAAAAAAGGGGGTTCCACAAAGTGTTTTCTCCATGTTTATTTCAATAGGAAAATGTATTACAGGCTACAGCCTGAACTGCTGAACGGAATTACACCAAATTTGGCAAAAAGGTAGAGCTTGGTTCATAGAGCGGACTTTTTTTTAAATGGTGTAAATCCGTTCAGTAGTTGCTGAGAAATTCAAAAGGTTCTATATCTGGGGCAGCGATGGGTTTGCGCACCCTCCCGAACACGCGCTTCACTGTGATTGGCGGCCATGACCACGAGCTTCACTGTGATTGGCTGCCAACACTCGAAACCAGGAAGTGTTGGCAGCCATCTTGTGACTCGGTATGGGGTCCCCAGGGCCATAATTGGCCTGAGGAGGGGGGGCCACGTGCCCCCCTCCCAAAAAAAAAAGGATGGCCAGGCCTTGGGGAAGGGGGGCCACGAGGCCCCCCTTCCCTATAATAAAAAAAAATTTAAAAGGAGAAGGCAGGCCAACAGAAATCGGGTCCCGGGCCCGAAAATGGCATCGGGAGGGGGGCCACGTGGCCCCTTCTGTTAAAAAAGTAAAATAACAAAATTGGGGTCAGGCCCTGGGGGATGGGGTCCCCAGGGCCCAAAAAATAGGAAAGGAAGGGAGGCCCCACAGCCCTCCTTCTAAAAAAAAGAAAGGCCCCAGGGACCCTCAGGACTCAAGGGGACGTAATCCCCAAATTTACAATGCACCAGGGGGTGCGTTTGCACAGCGGTGCAGGGAGGGGGCGTGGCCTGATGTGACAAGTGTGCAAACGCACCCTGTGGCGCTTTTTAAGTTGGGGAATTAAGTCCCCTTGGATCCTGAGGGTCTCTGGGGGCCAAATGACATCAATGATGTCATTTGAGATGTCATCAGTGATGTCATCAGTGATGTCACTGACCATCCAATCACAAGAGAACTCCACTGGATGTGTGGAGGAGGGAACGAGAGGCATGGGGTTCTAGGAGCAGCAGCCTCCAATACTAAATATTCATCACAAAAGAGCTGCTCCTAGTGTGATAACCCAAACGAGTTACAGGAACGTCGTAAGTGTGGGCATCTCACAAAAAGATACGGACTGGTCTCACACACCACCTGGTGTCATGCTTCATCATTGACCAGTCCTCGCCCTCCAAAACCTTCGTTTGATGGAGGGCGTTCACAAGTTACAGTAAGAGTGTGGGTGCATTGAATGGCGATGGAGTTTGTGAGATAGTATGGATGTGGAAAGATGCAACAATGTTTATCCACCTTATGAGATTGGTTAAGTTCTTGATATAGCTCGTTCTGTGATATTCCTTCCCAACCAAAACGCTTTTACCAAGGAACTGTTCTTTCATGTTTTCTCTTACAGAGGAAACACAACTGTGGTTTCTCCCCCGCCCCCTCCCCCATGGGACAAGTTGTCCAAATTACTAGGGTAAGCTTGGTAGCAGCATCGTCTGCCACCACATTTCCGCACTAGTGTACACAAATAGAGTGCCACCAAGTCACGTACACACTTTTGTCACGCACGAAAACCAATGCATGCATTGTTTTCTTCCTTTTTTTTCCCTTTACAGGTACAAATGACCCAACGAGTTACATTATTGTTTTTCATAACCTCTGTTTCAGGCTTCACTATTGGAAGCAGTTCTAAGACGGTGAAGTGTGCCTTGTGCCACACTCCCGCAGTGGTAACACATTACCAAAATTGGTAAGGACGGAGCCCTTTATTCCTTTTTCTAGGTCCTGATGAATGCCACGGACCCTTCGGGGCCATCCAAGCAGAAACATGTCGACCATCCATTAGACCATTCACTAGACGGTTGGGAACAATAACCGTCCCAATTACCGTCACACCTGTATTTTAATATCATATAGTATTCATTTCACATTAAAGAATTGCTACTGATTACTATAATGATTTTTAACCTCACTCACATAGTCACGGGCCCCCACTCATCCACTTAGAAGTGCATCCTTGTCGTCAAGTGTATGCCCGCCCTCCATCAAACGAAGGTTTTGGAGGGCGAGGACTGGTCAATGATGAAGCATGACACCAGGTGGTGTGTGAGACCAGTCCGTATCTTTTTGTGTAATGTCACTGACCATGTCATGAATGATGTAATATGTGACGTCATCAGCAGTGCATTGCGGGGGTGTGAGTTATAGTTAGCTGAACTAACTATAACGGTGGAATTTCTCTGGTTTTGTACAAGTGAAATGTCCAACTAACTATAACATCAATGAAACCTATGGTTTTTTCAGTGAATTTCGAAGGTTTTTTAAATGCTAATTTCTAACTATACTGTACATGAAACCTATGGTCTTTCAGTGAATATATATATATATATATATATATATATATATATATATATATATATATATATATATATATATATATATATATATATATATATATATTCACTGAAAAAACCATAGGTTTCAGGGGTGTTATAGTTAGCTGGACTTTTCACTTGTACAAAACCATTGAAATTCCCCCGTTATAGTTAGTTCAGCTAACTATAACTCGCGCGCCCGCAATGCACTGCTGATGACGTCACATATTACATCACTCATGACATGGTCAGTGACATCACTCATGACATCACTGATGACATCTCAAATGACATCACTGATGACATCACTGATGACATCATCCAGTGAATGTCTGTTTTTCTGAAAATTAAATATGTTTTATATATGTATATCTCAAGGTCGATGGAAGAATAAATGGGTATATAAGTGTCTAAATGGATGATTTGTTTTTGAAAAATTGAATGTGTAACTGACTGATTAAGTGTATCATAGTGAATACATGGCTTAGTGAGCAATGTTTAAATATGTAAATATCTGTATCAGTCTCTCACTTTGTGTATAAGTGGCTGCATGGGTTGCAGAGTAGCTACATGGGTGTCTATATAGGCTATTAGTTGGTTTTTTGTGTATCAGTCTGAGTGTCTGCATGGTTCGGTGGGGGGTATTACGTAGTGCATAGGTGCATGAATGAGTGACTCACTGTTTGTATGTGTTGAAGACAGCATGTGTGCAGGACTGTATGGGTGGATGAGTGTGTGTATGGGTGTGTTAGTGAGTGAATGACTGTCTCAATAGTGTCTTTATGAGTAACTACATATGTTTTAAACTAGTATATGTGACTATTGGTGTATATAAGTGAGTATATGTGAGAGTGAGAGATTGAAAGAGTTCCTTTATGAATAAGTATGTGTTTCTATAAGTGATTGTTTAAAAGACTAAGTATGTGTAAGTTTCCGTAGAAGTAAGTGTGGTGGTGTGTGTATAACTGTATATGCAAGTAAATGTATGTTTGATTCTTTAGTAGCATGAGTGACTATGTGTGTGAGTAACTCCATGGATGAGTGGCATTGTCTAACAGTATGTATAGGTGTATGAGTACATATGATGAGTGAGTACATGTATGAGTGACTGTGTAGGACTGTTGGTGAATGAGTGGATGTGTATGTGGATCTTAGAATGACTGAAGAGGTTGTTGTAACTGGTATTGGTATGTCCATTGTTTTGAAAATTTTAGTCTCTATTTTTGAATGTGTGTATCAAAGGTTATATTAGGGTGAGAGGAGGTCTGCCACTCTATCACAAGGATGATGTCATCAGTGATGTCATGAGTGATGTCACTGACCATGTCATGAGTGATGTAATATGTGACGTCATCAGCAGTGCATTGCGGGCGCGCGATTTATAGTTAGCTGAACTAACTATAACGGGGGAATTTCAATGGTTTTGTACAAGTGAAAAGTCCAGCTAACTATAACACCCCTGAAACCTATGGTTTTTTCAGTGAATTTCTGAGGTTTTTTAAATGCTAATTCCTAACTATAACGTGCCTGAAACCTATGTTTTTTTCTGTGAATTTCAAAGGTTTTTTAAATGCTAATTTCTAACTATGCCTACAGAGATAGGACATGTGAAGAAAGAAGAAAAAATGCACAGAAAGAAAAAAAAGAAGTGCAGAAAGAAGCAACAGAAGTCCTCAAAGACGAAGAAAAGTGCAGGAAGAAGGATAACGTGCAGAAAGAACAACAAGAAGAGCAGAAAGAATCCTTGTTGCAAAATCATCCTGTACCCTCAACTTTTTCAGACGGATACTGGTGGTAACTGAGTCTGACTAACCAGTCCTAGAGCCAGTGCTATGTTAAAAGACACTTAGAATACAGTGAAAACACCTACATACACTAGGGAACATTATGCGTTGGGGTCCCCCTGTGATTAACATGACCTCCTCTGTAAGCCCCTAGTATATAATAGGGCAGGGGGATTAAAACTACTTCTTAAAACAGGCCACAGGGCGTTTTTGCACACGTTAACTCAGGCCCCGTCCACTCCCTTCACCACTGTGTATACACGCCCTGTGTCCGTTTTTAGTTGGGAGATTAAGTTCATTTGAATCCTGAGGGTCCCTAGGGTCCAACTAGCCCACTAGGTACCTCCAGTAAGTGCCACAGAGCTGCGTTGCAGAGAGGTGTAAAAAGTGGCACAGCCTGGACCACCTCTCTGCAATGCAGCTCAGTGGCGCTTACTGGAAGCACTTGGTGGGCTAGTTAGCCCCCAGGGGCCCTCAGTATTGAAGGGAAATTATATCCCCAATTTAAAACGTGCCATAGTGCGTGTTTGCACACGTCACCTCAGGCCCCGTCCCCTCCCTTCACCACTGTGTAAACGCGCCCTGTGGCTGTTCTAAGTTGAGAGATTAGGTCCCCTTGAATCCTAAGGGTCCCTAGGGTCAAACTAGACCACTAGGTACCTCCAGTAAGCGCCACAGAGCTGCGTTGCAGAGAGGTGTAAAAAGGGGCTTGGCCTCAGAACACCTGTCTGCAGCGCAGCTCCCTGGCGCATACTGGAGATGCCTGTTGGGCTAGTTGGCCCTCAGGGACCCTCAGTATTGAAGAGGAATTAATTCCCCAACTTACAACTCGCCAGGGGGCGCGTTTGCAGAGTGCTGCAAGGAGGGGGCGTGGCCTCCGGCACGATGCCAGTCTTTTATTTATTTTAATTTTTTAAGAAGGGGGGCTGTGTGGTTCCTCTTCTTATTCTAATTTATTGGCCCTGATGACCCCATCCTCCAGGGCCTGTCTCCTAATTATATTTTTTTGACCCCAATCCCCAGGGCCGGCCACTGTTTTTTATTATTTTTAAAAAATATATATTTATAGACACACCTAGGACATGCTGGACAAACCGTACGTACCTATCACCATGACGATTTGAGTGATATTCATTAAAAGGCGACTATGCATACAATGAATCCACGTGGAATGTATTTACACCACTAGTGATGCTCTGACATGTCTGATGCCCTACCGTGCCTAATCCCGGTAGACACCCTTGTCATTTATTTATACAAACATGGGTAGCTATTGACGGGCACATTTAATACACATGCACACCAAGCCATTCAAAGGGGATTCGACAAAAATTCGACCAAAACTATGTAAGAAACCCCCCTCACGGTTAATAAAACACACATCCACTGCCGGATGTGTAATACTTTTTATTTTACTCTCTGGAAAGGGGACGAACATCACTTGAGAGTCACAGCGCGCTCCT
Source organism: Triturus cristatus (assembly GCF_964204655.1). NCBI lineage: Eukaryota > Metazoa > Chordata > Amphibia > Caudata > Salamandridae > Triturus > Triturus cristatus. The sequence goes on from NC_140580.1 coordinate 156,846,477, forward strand.
GGCAGAGCCCAATGCTGTGTTACGCCCACCATTGCCTGCCGAGTGCCACACACCTCTGTGTTGTATTCCACCAGCTAGTGCATATGCTATGACACTCTCTAGCCCATGTGCACTGTAACACCACCCCGTGAATATGTCATGCCACACTTGTCTTCGCACGGGTTATATTGCCCCATCTAACGTGCCTTCCTCGATGCCTATGTTATAACGCACAGTGCTATGCCATACATATTACAATCTGGGATCCATATCTTTGTCACAGTGCATATGCAACGTTACACTCCCCAGCACATATTTTATATTACAACTTTAGAGACTAGTTAGGTTACACAACACTGCCCTGTGCATATTACACTCCAAGGCGCATATCGCATAGCACGTGCTAGTGCCTGTGCTATCTCGCGCTCTCCAATGAATCTGTAATTGTGCACAATGTATTGCATATTATATTTCACGCCCGGTTCATCTTATCACACTTTTTGGTGCATAGTTTATACCATACACTATATCTAGTTTTCATTTTCAATCGTGCTCTCAGGACTATGTTCTATATAACACTCTGTTCACCTACCCTTTTCACGGGCATTACATTTTGCGATAGGGGGTGGAGGGTCAGGGGGTGTTTCTTCCAAGTGAGCCCGGAGTCACAGTCACAAACGTCCTCTTCTTCCTGAATAAAAGTGAGATTATGCTGCATACTTGTTCATATTGTAAGAAGTTCGCACAGAGACACGTTTTAAAAACAATAAAGTTCCTAATACCCGCCTTCTCTGAACAGTTAGCTTGCTGCCCCATCCCCTCCTCCCTATCCTCTGTTGTGTGAATCCATGGACTAGCCTCCTCCCTCCTGCCATGCATGGTCTGATGTGCTGCCACTGCCCTCAATTTAGTATGATGTACCAGTCCACTCCTCCTGCTCTCCATTGCCCAATTCTATGCCCCATCATTGACCTCCTGCTTAAACTCTGTGCTTAGCTTGCTGCCCCTATTCTCCTTCCCCCTGCCCTCCGATGTCTTTGTGCATGCCCCTGCTCCATCCTTTTTGCCCACCATGTTCCATGAACCTGCCACTCCTATCTACTCTGAGTGTTCTGTTGAGCTGCCACTCCCCTCCCACCTGCCTAGCATTGTCAGATGACTGTAACCTGTCCCTGCCACCTCCACCCTGCCTGTCCACATGCCATGCCCCTATCCTCTTCCTCCTGTCCTACATGGTCCATTGTACTGCCACACCCTTCTGCCCTCCCTGGTCTGTTGTGCTGCAACTGCTCCTCCTGCCTGCCCCGTGCGGTCTGTTGTGAGGCCCCTTCCCCTGAACTTTCTTGTCTGTGCACAGGTCCTGACCCTCCCTTCTATCCTCCATCGTCCTTTGTGCATGCCCCTGCACCCTCCTTCTTGCCCATCATAGCCATTGTGCTGCCACTAACCCTCCCACTTGCCATGCATGGTCTTCTGTGCTGCCATGGCCCCTCTCACCTTCCCTGTGTGGTCAGTTAGCTGCCCCTGACCCTCTCCCACCTTCCCTCCATGGTCTGTGTATATGCCATCACAGTCTCACTGTTGCTCTTCATGGTGTGTCTTGCTTCTAGTGCCCATCCTGCCTGACCTCCATGGCTATCTTGCTGCTCCTGCCCTGCCCCCTTGCCCCCAGCCCTCTGTTTACATGTGCATACCCCTACTCCCTCCCTCCTGGCTTGTCTGTTCCATTGTAATGCCCCTGATCCGTCCCTCCTGCCCTTTATGGTCTGTTATGCTGCAGCTTTCTCTCCTGTCTGTCCATTATGGTCAGCTAGCTACCATTGCCTCTTGCCCCTCTGTTCTCTGTTGTCCATGTGCATGGTCCTGTCCCCTCCCTCTTGCTTTCTATGGATTGTTGTGCTGCACTCCCGTCCCGCATGCCCTGTGTGGTGTATTGTGCTGCTGCAATCCCTGATGCCTGCCCTGCAGGGTCAGTTTGGTGCACCTCTCCATGTCCCTCCTGTCCTCTGTTATCCAAGTCCATGTCCCTACCTCATTTTCTTCCATGATCCAATGTACCATACTTGTGAACATTTTGAACTTGGTAAGAGGGAGATTTTGAAAAAAAACTGTGGTATTGATTTTCCCCTTTGAGTTACATTGAAAAAGAGGAGATTGTAGACAGGAGACAGATCAAATAAAGCCCATTTGAGCTTAAAAACATTGGACGTTTCCTGGCTGAATCGGGTCTGTTGGCATGTATGGTTGTACTACCATTGCCTCTTCCTTCTGCCCACAATGGTCTATTACATTTCCACAGCCTCTCTTGCAAGTCCTGTATTGTTGGTTTGTTGCCCCTGCCCCCCTTTCCACTGCCCTCCATAGTCTGTTGTGCTGCCACGGCCCTTCCTGCCTGCTCAGTGTGGTTAAATTGTTGCCTTTGCACCCTCCTACCTGCCTTCAATTTTCAGAGTCCGTGCCCCTGGCCTTATTGGCATCAAAATTATGGTTAGTGCTCTAAAAGACTAAAATAAGGACATATTTTCTGAGTTTTCAAATAGCGACAAAGCACTTTTAAATTATTTGTTATCTTTATGTTTTTTTATCCAGATGACCACTTGATTAAATGTTGCACTTAGGGGAGAGGATGTGGTGTTACTTCCAGAACTGCAGACTTTGCAACTGGGGAACCAGGTTGGAGTTTCTGCTTCAGCTCGACATTCTGTGATTTTGGTCAAATCACTTAGTCTCCCCATGTTTACAACCAAAATGAATTTGTTCTTGTGTGATGTAACCAATGCTCATGTAAAGCACTCCAATACCTGACAAGTCTGCACTACATAACACTGCAAAAACACAAAATAATAAGTGTTTTGCACACTTCTGTCATTGGGCTATATTTGAGCTACATCTGGGTGATTTTGGGCTACATTTGGGCTCTTTTGTCTCCGGTGGCCATCTTGGGAGATTTATTTGTTATGAAGTTTCCTAATTTCCTCATGTACTGCAGTCTCCTCAGTAGGAAATGCTTTCAGTTTTTTACTTTGATTCAACCATGAAGGTATTCAGATATGTCACACATTTGCCATAAATTCTGAAAGTTAGCACTCTAGTTGCTCATTAGATCACTGTAGTAAAACAACTGTTCACCATGGAAGTCTGCTCCTGGTATTAAAAGTGCATGTTTCAGTCTGCATGTCAGAATTTTTTAATGAAATAGAAGAGGATTTGAGAAGTCACTCAAAATGTGCCCTCATTTTCTTTCTTCAGCATTAATCATAATTTCTATGGCAAAATGAACCCCCTCATTGTGTTCCTTTTTAAATTAAATGTTTTATGAGTTACCACTTTAATAATCCAAGCAAGATGGCTTCAGGTGTGCCATACGTTTATCATAAGTAGGACTGTTAGCGCTCTAGTTGTTCTTTGGAACACTCTGGGACATTCTGTCATTGGGCTATACTTGGGCTACATCTGGGTGATATTTGGGCTACATTTGGGCTCTTTTGTCTCTGGTGGCCATCTTGGGAGACTTATTTGTTATGAAGTTTCCTAATTTCCTCATTTACTGCAGTCTCCTCAGTAGGAAATACTTTCAGTTTGTTACTTTGATTCCATCAAGAAGGCATTCAGATGTGTCTCACATTTGCCATAAATTCAGAATGTTAGCACTCTTTTTGCTCATTAGATCACTGTAGTAAAGCTACTGCTCACCAGGGAAAACTGCTGCTGGTATTGAAAGTGCATGTTTCAGTCTGCATGTCAGAATATTTTAATGAAATAAAAGAGGATTTCAGAAGTCAAAATGTGCCCTAGTTTTTCTTTCTGCAGCACTAATCATACTTGTTATGGAAAAATGAACCCCCTCATTTTGTTCCTTTTTAAATTAAATGTTTTATGAGTTACCACTTTAATCCAAGCAAGATGGCTTCAGGTGTGCCATACGTTTATCATAAGTAGGACTGTTAGCGCTCTAGTTGTTCTTTGGAACACTCTGGGAAGCTGCAGTAGAACACAAAGGAATCAACTGACAGTCTCTGCTCTTGTTGGATGTACATGTTTTACTGATAATGTCAGACTTCATTCTCACATGACTGAGAAAGATAATGTGAATTTACAGAAAATAAGCTCTCAGTTTAGCTTATAGATCACCTTCCAAACCTCTGTGGGAAAAGCATGAGAAAATATTTTTCTCTCTATCATGATATTCCAGCAGAAGGCTTTTTCTCATGGTGAAATCACCTTAGAACATACCACAATTCCTAAAATGAGTATGGTACCATCAACAAATGATTTATAATGTGACTAAAGTCTTAAAACCTTCAATTAACTGCAATGCTTTTTAATGAGGTGCTATCATGTATATTGGTCCCAAGATGGCTGCCAACACTTCTTGGATGAAGTGCTGACAGCCAATCAGATCTCCGGATGAGATGTGTGGTTAGGCTCCGCCCACATATATATATGATTTTACTTTTGATTTTCTCAGGAACTACGGAACAGATTGACACCAGACCTGCAAAAGGCACTTCCCTGAGCTGAGGACTACCTCTCTGCCAAATTTCAAGTAATTCTGTTCAGCCGTTCGGGCTGTACCTTGGACTAAAGGTCCCTATGGAAAATTGCATGGGGAAAACGCGTTTTGGGACCCCCCTTTTTTCTCAGCCCCCGCTTGACGAATCCCCCCGAGACTTTCAGGGTAGGAGCGGAGCGGAGCGCCCCACCTATTTTGAAAATTTTGCGAGGATTCGTCAACCGGCGCCAAAGTTATTCCAAATAGAATGTTGCGGATTTCCTATGGAAACACGGTCCTAACTATAACTATCTACTGGCGACCGCCAGTAGATAATATATATATATATATATATACATATATATATACATGCGTAAGTTCCATTTATTACAACCTGCCAAAAATAGACCAGTTGGGGCTTCTGACAACAACATACAGGCCTTAACAGCGGGTGATAGTGATCTGATGCGGGACTTATACGATCTGCAACAAGAGTCTGGCGATTGTATATCATCATTCAGCCAAGAAATAATGCGACGGGATGTTGGGGCTTTAACAACATTTAAACCCAAATCAACATTTTGCCCCATCATGATCAAGGACAATATCGACCTATTCCATGATAAGGTTGTACAGGAACTGAAATGTCTGTATAAAAAGCAGGGGTCCACCAAAAAGAAGTACACTGCACAAGACAACCAATATCACTGTCTAATAAAAAAACTTAAGGACAATAAGGACATAATCATCCGACAATCAGACAAGGGTGGCAACATCGTCCTTTGGCCACGCAGTATGTACATGGCAGAGGCCCTTAACCAACTTAATGTGACTGATTGTTACAGAAGGAGTGATATGATTACGGTCAAAGCCTTTTGGAAAGTATTCTATTCAAATCTACTGGCATGGAAAAGCAAGGGATTATTAACATTGGATGAATTCCGGTTTCTTAAAAACGATAACCCTGTCATGCCAGTTTTGTACTTTATACCAAAGGTTCACAAAAATGCCCTTGTACCACCTGGGAGGCCAATCATATCAGCCCGCAGTAGTATCTTAGAGAATGCAAGTAAATATGTGGATTTTTTTCTACAAGATTTTATGAGACAGTTACCCTCATTTATCTTAGATACGGGTGATCTCCTGTGTAAGTTGGAGGATGTTGTATGGCATGATGATTATCTGCTCATCTCTTTAGATGTCTCTTCGCTATATACTAGCATCAACCACAGAGACGGACTTAAAGCTGTAGAGTTTTACTTGAACAAACGCCCTATGTGTTTTACTGAGCACAACAAAATGTTGATGTCAATCATTTCCATGTTCCTAGAAAACAACTTCTTTTTATTTCAAAAAATTGTCTACCAGCAGATTAGAGGCATTGCGATGGGGGCCTGTTTCTCCCCGAGCTATGCTTGTTTGCATATGGGACTTTGGGAGGAACAGGTCCTCATGGCATCATTTCAAGAGGTTGTTTGCAATCACATAATTCGTTGGTACAGGTACATTGACGATCTCTTGATCATTTGGAAGGGCCCGGAGATTGGGGCTCTCCAATTTATTGATGACATTAACAGAAATGATTTGAATCTTGAATTTTCAGGTCAAATAAGTTGCAACAGTATCTGTTTCCTTGATGTTGAGCTATTTATCCTTGATAACCACCTACACTCTAGACTCCATAGGAAAATGACTGCTGGAAACTCTCTCCTACATGCAACTAGTCATCACCCTGCACACCTGATTCACAGTATCCCCTTCGGGGAGATGCTGCGCATCAGAAGAATATGTACCACCGATTTGGATTGTTTCAAGGCACAATCAGAATGCCGAGAACGGTTTTTGAATCGGGGATATACCACGAAAATGATAGATACAGCTATATCTAATGCCAATAATCAGGGCAGGACTAAGGCACTAACCAAAAAACCATCCAGTGGTCATATTATTGACCCAAATACCTCAGAATCACCTAGATTTATTCTGACATATAGTCAACAACAGCATACTATAAGAAGAATTGTAACTAGGAATTGGGCGTTGGTCAAAAGTGATCCAATTTTGGGGGACAGCTTGTGTCGATCACCCAATTTGACCTTTAGAAAGGCACGCTCTATGAGGGATCAATTGGTCAGTAGTAGCCCTGAATTGCTAGACAACGTAACGTGGTTATCCACTAGTAAAGGTTTCATAAAGTGTGCAAGTTGTAAGGCATGTAAACACGGGATTAACAAAACAGAATACACTACACCATGGAGTGACAGGATGACCAAAATTGATAAAAAACTCACTTGCAAAACAGAATTTGTTATTTATGTACTGGAATGCCCATGTGGCTTACGCTACGTGGGCAGTACAAAACTGCAAGCACATAAAAGAATTCTGCAGCATATTCGAGCCATCAACCATGGGGACTCTAGTTATCCAGTAGCACGTCATTTTGATGAAACACACTCTAGGAGATCTAGTGAACTTAAATATTTTTTGATTGACTCAGTCCCTCCTTTAAGGAGAGGTGGGAATCGTGACTCTTTGTTAAGAAAACTTGAAACACGATATATAATCCAATTAGACAGCAAGATTCCAAATGGATTGAATTTTAGTGAGGATTTTTTTACTCACTTATGATATACTGATTTCTATTAATATTCAATCCTGTTGTCTATTGACCACTGAATCACTAGCGCTCCCTCTCCTCTCTGTTCTTTTTGACCTATGATAATATAAGATTTTCTTTTTTCTTTTTGTACACACACAATTTTATGATTCATGTTATTTATAGCACAATTTTGCACTTATAGGTTATTCTACACCATTTAAAGATGACACCAGGTAGATTTTAGTTTCAATGTGCTACTAGTGTTTCGCTATGTGCAATAATCCACTATGGAAACCAATTATACAACAATGTAGCAGGTTTTTATTCATGTGTCAATAAGGTTATATATAGATGGTTTCTCCTAAACCACTATTATATGTATTAGGATTTTTTTATAAAAAAATATGAGTGTTTATTTAAACCCTGTTTTTTAATCCTGTTTTTTAACCATATGTGAATTTTTTATGAATATATTTATATATTTATTTATTTATTCATATCTCATTTGACCATGAATTTTGTTTGGTATTCAGACCATAACACTTGCACTTTTTTGCACATAGCAGTATTTTGCACATGTAGTACTATGTCTATACTACAAAAACTGTATTTTCAAAATTACAAACTTGAATTTGTACAGTTATTAAGGGAATCACGATGCATTAGGCAAAGATGTTCTCTATGTCTATGACTGTGACGCGGCAGAGTACGCCGTCCCCTTCCCGTGTATTGTCTCTTTAAAAGGTGTAATGTCAATCATGTGGTGTATCATGTGATCAAGGCTCTTGTGGAGCTGAAACGCGTAATGGCGGCGGTGCTGGGCACGAAATAAATCTTCATAATCACAGAATTTGGGTTCGCCTCGTCTTTCCAGAAAGCATACGGATTGTGGGCGAGTTGCGGTGATATATATACATATATACACGCTATCCCGTTCTGAGGGGCCACCGACCCTGACAGGGCAGCCTCTGCACTGCAGAAACAGAGCATCCTGATTCTGACATTCACAGCACAAAGAAATGCCAAGGCTCGACATCAGAGGAAAAGTCTCTTTTAGTGTGACACAGAGCAGCAGATTAAATCATTTCCCAGACGCGTTTCAGCCGACTGGCCTCAATCATTGGTGATTGGGTTGTGGTACAAAGTGGTTAAAATGTAAAGGTAGACTACCTTATAGCATTGTAGTCCAATTATTCCTTCATTTCCCAACATGCACCAAGGGAGAAGAGAAAGATCACGCCAGTTCAGAGTGTAGTGCAACATGGATGAAAAATACTTTCTTTGCTTTAATGCCGGCTTGCTGCACACTGTTCAAAATAAACGCACTCCCCAGGTGCCTTTTGATTCTGCACTGCCACAGCTTGTAAATGTCCAAAAGAGCCCGGACCTCCGATGTCATCAAGAGGTTGGTGGAATACTTCTCTCAAATCCCTTGCTCGCCTCTTTATATCAGGTAAATCCGTCATTTTATCTCTGTATGAGGCGGGCAGGTCATGCCCCAGAAATTAACCCATACACGCTCTCTCCGTGCTGAGGGTATATGTATATATTCACTAAAAAAACAGAGGTTTCAGGGACGTTATAGTTAGAAATTAGCATTTTAAAAAACATAGAAATTCACTGAAAAAAACACAGGTGTCAGGGACATTATAGTTAGTTGGATATTTCACTCGTACAAAACCAGAGAAATTCGGCCGCTATAGTGAGTTGAGCTAACTATAACTCACACCCCCGTAATGTACTGCTGATGACGTCACATATTACATCACTCATGACATGGTCAGTGACATCACTGATGACATCTCAAATGACATCACTGATGACATTACTGATGACATCATCCAGTGACTTCAAAAAAGTTTAGGAATGTTATCTATATATACGCCAAGGTGTATTAGAAGAATGAGTTGGTGTATGAGTGTCTGTATGGATGCTTTTGTGGGTGCGTGTCTGACTGTATAAGTGAGTGATTAAACGTGTCTAAGTGAATGCATTGGTGAATGTATGAAGGTTGAATCTGACTGCATGGTTGCCCCCACTTTTTTCCTAGTGTTTGGATGGTTTTTGACTAGTCTGGCTGGCATCCTGCAATCCAGGACCCCAGCCTATCTGCTTACTCCCTTAAATGACATGGTGTGCATACTAGATGCACTAGTGATTGGATACTGTGGTAACTTATGAGCCCCTAGTATATGGTACCTTAGGTACCAAGGGCATAGGTACTTCACAGGCCTACCAGGGGCTGAAGAATGTATTATGCCATCCCTGGGAAGCAGACTACATCTGACACCATAGGCCTGCTACTGCAGCCTGAGTGAGGTAGTGTTAGCACTCCTCACTGAGGTATAGGTTCCTATATCTCACCTTACACACACATATAAACCTATCATCAGCCCTAAGGCAGGCCCTATCAATCCTGAGGGCAGGGTGCTTGGTTTACAATGTGAGGGGGTGCCTCTGCCTGAGCAGGGCCCCTCTGCAGCTGGCAGAGTCTATTCTCTGTGGCTGTTTGTGGATGCGGTTAAACCATATACTCTTAAGTGCATTATAACCTCCCGGTAAATGCTAACTTTTGAATGACTGCACCAAAACATGTCGTGTTTGGTGTCAAACAACTTGGAAGCATACCCCCACACCAGTAACTGGTGTGAGAGTATGATCCCACCCTTCTAGAGGGGACGACATTTACCTACTGTGGAAACACTGTAGAAATCTGACAGAGCCCTGGCATCACAAAATGGATGGCACTAGCACAGACACTGGGCTGCCCTCCTGCTGCTGACTGAAACTCGCAGTGGAGGAGGCCCAAAAATAGGCATACTGTCACAGGGAGGTGTCACCACCTTCCAGACAGGATTTAGTGTATTGGGGCTGGGTGAGTGCACTCCTAGAGTGCTTTGAAGTCCTGCACTGGGGGAGCAGTAGGCTCCTCTGTGCATATGCCAGCTCAAACCGGTTCACGGGCTACCTGCCCCTGCTCTGGCACGAATCTGGACAAAGGGAAGTGGGTGTAACCACCCCTTCCCCTGACCCTCCCAGAGGAGTGGTCCTAGAGCTAGTCCCTACCTTTCCTTTAGTATAAGTTAGGGAACCCTTGCCATTGCAAGTTAGATATCCCTGGACGACGCTTTACAAGAAGAATCCTGGCCCTTCGATGTTCCACTACCTTTGGAAGATGGAAGAATCTCCCTTGGAGTCAAGGAGTGACTCCCCTGCTTGGCAGGCATCAAAAACTTGAATCAACGGTCGCAAACGTTCCCGCTCCCGCTAGAGTCCGAAGTCCCTGCAGCCCCGGAGGTGGATTTCCTCACTTATCGACAGCCATTGTGAGTCCCCAGCAGAGCTGAGGTGAGTGGACCCCACGAGTGACAAGGAACAGCAATACCCAGGTACCGTGCACTATTGTCAAGTGCAACCCCTTCACGACATTCTATGAGCTTGTGCATTGGAACATTTGTGGCCCAAGCATCCAGCAGGTTGTGCACCGAAAATCAGAGGCCTACCCCATCCCAAGTGACCGTGGGCTCCTGTAAAGCATTTCCTCATGAGGCATCTTTGCGATCCCTTGCCCATTGGCTTGTGGGTCCCCTGAAGACTTTCTTATCAAACCAAAGGGCTCTCCTGATTGCTCCAGGCTGGCCTTCACTCACCGTCACTGGGTGAATCCCTCAGACCTTGCTGGTCTGCACCTCTGACTTTCTTTAATTTCCACAAGACTTGCTGTAGCCAAGGCTTGTTGGCTCCAATCCAGTTGCCGACACCTCAGTAAGCTGCAGACTTTGTGGGATACTCCGAATCCAGCTCCTGGTTGTCCTCGATGCCTCCTGGATCTCGTGGCTGAAGAGTCAAAACACCCTTGATCACCTGAAATCACCCAACATCCGTGGGCATCCATCTTCCTGGCCCCGGGTCACTGGCAAGTGACTGTGAACACTGTCCCTTCTGCTTTCAGGTCTTCTTCATCTTGAATCCAGCCTTGGATTCCACCGGACACTTCTTCAGTCTTCACAAGCAGCAAATCTTCTTTGGCTTCCATACAAAACAGCGACGCGACCCGACACCAAAAGACACCTATGCACCCGGCTTCCCTGGGTGAGGTAACTCATGCACTCCAGTGCCCTAGTGTGTGTTGGCCATCAAATTACTTACCTTGTAAGTGGCTTGCTTGTAGACTTCCTCGAAGTACCCTTAAACTTTAAAAATCCAACCGCGACTTTCTCCATTGAAATCAATGGGGAATCAGTGACTGTGTTCTCACACTGCACGCGTCTCCCGTGGGTCTCTTACTTACCTACCTTGGGTGGATTAGTGAAGCCCCAGCTATTCTACAGGCCCTAGGCCTTGTCCCCTTGCAAGTCGACTTTCCTAAACCTCTTTTTTAGTATATGGTCTGGTACGCCCCTAGGGCCCCAGCCATATTTGTGCTTAACTGATTGTGAAAAGTTGATATTTGAATGTGTTCCTGGCTTCTAATCTCATAAAGAGATTAGTAGAGTGTGTCTAGAAATAAATACATATATATTTGATACATATACCTGTGTGGTGTCCTTTCATTTGGTAATTCAAGAGATTATAAGGTAAAACAAGCTGCTTTACATTCCTTTGAGACTTAGCCTGAAGGCTGCTCTCCACAGCTACCACTAGGATAGCTTTCTTTACAAGGTTGTCTTAAACCTATCTACCATAAGAGTCGAATTGGACTGGTGCAAGGTGGCCACTATAACTAGTGACCAGCATATGCAGGCCAACTTCTCACATTGGTGGGCAGTGTGTGGGATTCCAGCTTGCCATTGTTTTACCAGAAAATCTCTTTTTGAATTACTAACTGAAAACCACTAAAGGTACTCAAGGTACATATAAAAGTCAAGCTTAGTATCAATAAGTTCTACTGAACTTAGAGCTGTGAGTGAAGGGATAGCACACCCTTGCTACAGCTCAAGCTAGGATCAGTAGGCCACAAACTAGTGTAGGTAGTACAACACTGCACAACACTAGAATGTCCTCAAAGGGTGGAGCCAGTGGGTCCACTCAGCCTCAGTATAAGGATATGACCTTCTTTGACCTGAAGGCCATGTGTGTTGCAAGACACCTGAAGCTAAGACAGAGTCCCATACACTACACCTGATAGATCTGTTGACCACAGAGGATCTTAGATTAGCTCTAGGAGCTAAGGGGTCTGAATCAGTGGGTGGGTCAACTATAGTCTCTGGGTCAGATGATGAAAATCAAGATGACCTGGACTCTGTGGTTGAAGGGCCAGACCCACATGGGCCTGAAAAGGGCAGAAAAATTCTCCCTAAGAGAACTGACAGAGTGGAGGAGAGGCCTAGGTCCCTTTCTAGGGACTCTGACCACTCATATCACTCTGGCAGAGAATCTGTCCAGCAGAGGAACTCATACCTTCCTAGAAGAGAGACCTCCTCTGAAAGAAGGCACAAACTGCTCCAGTATGAGGAAGCAAGACTTGCCCTCAGAAGCAAGCAGTTGGCATTAGATAGAGAAGCCTTTGAGCTCCAGAGAGCTTCTAGAAAAGAGGGGTTAGAACCCCCTGGTGGCAGCAACAGTGTCCCTAGAGTCAGAGATTATATTCCAGACCATAGGAACCTGTCCAAGGTTGTTCCTCCCTACCAGAGTGGGGATGATATCCACAAGTGGATAACTGCTATGGAGAGGGCCTGTAGAGTACAACAGGTCCCCCAGAAACAGTGGCCAGCAATCTTGTGGCTCTCCTTTTCTGATAAAGGTAGAGACAAGCTCCTCACTGTTAGAGAAGAGGATGCTGATGATTATGAAGTCCTGAAGAGTGCATTAATAGATGGGTTTGGCTTAACCACTGAACAGTACAGGTTGAAGTTCAGAGATACCCAGAAGGCACAGACACAGGACTGGGTGGACTTTGTAGATTGTGCTACCAAGGCTCTGGAGGGTTGGATAATTGGCAGTAGAGCAACTGACTTTAAGGGATTGTATAATCTAATAATGAGAGAGCAGATCCTTAACAATTGTCAAAACCAGCTCTTACACCAGTACCTGGTGGACTCTGATCTGACCTCTCCCCAAGAATTGGGAAAGAAGGCAAACAAATGGGTCAGAACCAGGGTGAGGCCCAAGAACCAAGGTGAGGGCCAGGAGAAAGATTCCACTAAGCCCAAAGAGAAAGGTGGGGATAATAAAAGTACAGAAAAGTCCTCTGAAGGGCTCCAAAAACCCAGTTCTGGGGGTGGGTCCCAAAATCCTTCCTCTTCCACTAAGAAACCATATTGCCATGTGTGCAAGCAACCTGGCCACTGGAAAACTGACTCCAGCTGTCCAAAGAATGGCAATAAAGAAAATGTTCCTCCCATGGCAGCTCCAACACCTCCTGTTACTACCAGTAGTAATCCCCAAGGTGGTGGGAGTGCACCCAAAAACTTAGTTGGGTTTTCTTGGGGAACTCAGGTGGACTCTGGCCTAACCAGGTCCCCTACACAAACAACTCTAGTCTGTGACGGCGGCATGGGGTTTGCCAACTTTACCATGAGTCCCAATATCTTGGGCAGGTACAGACAAGAACCTATGATCAATGGTCAGAAGGCTGTGGCCTACAGGGACACAGGGGCTAGTGTCACCTTGGTGACAAGGAGACTAGTGCCCCTAGAACAGCTTTTGCCTGAGTTTAGATACCAGGTGACCAATATTGATGGAATAAGGACAGACCATCCAATGGCAGTGGTAAATCTCAGCTGGGGAGGGGTCACTGGCCCAAAGAGAGTGGCAGTGTCCCCAACCTTGCCTGTAGATTGTCTACTGGGGAATGATCTGGAAATCTCACCTTGGGCTGAGGTAGATCACAATGCCAATTTAAGAATGTTAGGCATCCCTGAGAGAGTGGATGAGACCCTGAGGGCCTCACCTCCACCCCAGGAGAAAATAAGGGGAGTGAAGCCTGAAACAATGGATCACTTCACACAAACAGAGAGCATAGGGGGTGAGGAACAGTCCTCCCCCCACCAGACTAAAGGTAAGGGTCAGCTTTCTAAGGGAACTGATCCTGCCCCTTGTGAAATAACTGCCCCAGAAGTGGTCAGGCCTGTCCTGGCCACAGCTCTGATGGCAGGGGATCCTTCCAAGGTGGTACCCAGTCTGGAGCAGGTATCCTGCCCCTCTCTACCCTGCCTCAGTCAGCCCAGGGCTGCAGAGGTCAGGGAGGTCAGTGGACCCTTAGTGGGCCCCTGTCCAGAGCAACCCCCTTATCAACAGATTAGGGACACCCAGCAGAGTAGTTCTAGCCAGGTGAATATTTCTCTACAGTCTGAGGGATCCCCCTTACCCCTAGGTACAGGTATCCCCCAGATAGACTTTGTTGGGCACAGGGAGACCTGGGACATAGTTGCCCCAAACATTCCAATGCCCTCCACTACTCCAACCAGAGGGACCCAACCCCCAGCTGTAGGCAGCCAGAGGTTGACCCTTAGGGCCAGATATGACACAGTCATGGACAGAAAGGCTTCCATGGTGACCAGTGTGCTGAGGAAGTTGAGACCACCCCAAATAGGGCCTCACTTCCAGACTCAGACACCCCACCAGCCTGCTCCTGTACCAGAACACAATACAGGTAATTTCCCTAGACTTTGGAGAAAATCTAGAACCCCTTGGGGTAGGATTTCCCAAGTGGACCATGAGACAGGGAGCAACCATGCTAGTGCAGGTTCTTCCTTATATGGCCACTCAGGAAATAAAGGCTTATCTGGACAAGGTTAGCCTTATCTCCTTTCGTTTGAGGGGGGCGGGGGGGGGGTATGAAGGAAGGTAGAATCTGACTGCATGGTTGCCCCTACTTTTTTCCTGGTGTTGGATGGTTTTTGACTAGTCTGGCTGGGATCCTGCTATCCAGGACCCGAGTCTATCTGCTTACTCCCTTAAATGACATGGTGTGCATACTAGATGCACTAGTGATTGGATACTGTGGTACCTTATGAGCCCCTAGTATATGGTACCTTAGGTACCAAGGGCATAGGTACTTCACCGGCCTACCAGGGGCTGAAGCATGTATTATGCCACCCCTGGGAAGCAGACTAAATCTGACATCCCAGTCCTGCTACTGCAGCCTGGGTGAGGTAGTGTTAGCACTCCTCACTGAGGTATAGGTTCCTATATCTCACCTTACACACACACATATAAACCTATCAGTCACCCCTAAGGCAGGCCCTATCAATCCTGAGGGCAGGGTGCTTGGTTTACAATGTGAGGAGGTGCCTCTGCCTGAGCAGGGCCCCTCTGCAGCTGGCAGAGTCTACTCTCTGTGGCTGTTTGTGGATGCGGTTAAACCATATACTCTTAAGTGCATTATAGCCTCCTGGTAAATGCTAACTTTGGAATGACTGCATCAAAACATGTTGTGTTTGGTGTCAAACAACTTGGAATCATACCCCCACACCAGTAACTGGTGTGGGGGTATGATCCTACCCTTCTAGAGGGGACGACATGTGGAAACACAGTAGAAATCTGAAAGAGCCCTGGCATCACAAAATGGATGCCACCAGCACAGACACTGGGCTGCCCTCCTGCTGCTGACTGAAACTCGCAGTGGAGGAGGCCCAACAATAGG
Organism: Triturus cristatus; assembly: GCF_964204655.1. NCBI lineage: Eukaryota > Metazoa > Chordata > Amphibia > Caudata > Salamandridae > Triturus > Triturus cristatus. The sequence goes on from NC_140580.1 coordinate 156,862,134, forward strand.
CATCCTGTCACAGGGAGGTGTCACCACCTTCCAGACAGGATTTAGTATATTGGGGCTGGGTGGGTGCACTCCTAGAGTGCTTTGAAGTCCTGCACTGGGGGAGCAGTAGGCTCCTCTGTGCATATGCCAGCTCAAACCGGTTCAGGGGCTACCTGCCCCTGCTCTGGCCCGAAACTGGACAAAAGGAAGTGGGTGTAACCACCCCCTCCCCTGACCCTCCCAGAGGAGTGGTCTTAGAGCTAGTCCCTCCCTTTCCTTTGGTATAAGTTAGGGAACCCTTGCCATTGCAAGTTAGATATCCCTGGATGACGCTTTACAAGAAGAATCCTGGCCCTTCGATGTTCCACTACCTTTGGAAGACGGAAGAATCTCCCTTGGAGTCAAGGAGTGACTCCCCTGCTTGGCAGGCACCAAAAACTTGAAACAATGGTCGCAAACTTTCCCACTCCCGCTGGAGTCCGAAGTCCCTGCAGCCCCAGAAGTAGATTTCCTGACTTCTCGACGGCCATTATGAGCCCCCAGCAGAGCTGATGCGAGTGGACCCCACGAGTGGCGAGGAACAGCAATACCTGGGTACCGTGCACTATTGTCAAGTGCAACCCCTTCACGATGTTCTACGAACTTCTGCATTAGACCATTTATGGCCCAAGCCTCCAGCAGGTTGTGCACTGAAAATCAGAGGCCTACCCCATCCCGAGTGACTGTGGGCTCCTGTAAAGCATTTTCTCACAAGGCATCTTTGCGATCCCTTGCCCATTGGCTTGTGGGTCCCCTGAAGACTTTTTTATCAAACCAAAGGGCTCCCCTTATGGCTCCAGGCCGGCCCTCACTCACCCTCACTGATTGAGTCCCTCAGACCTTGCTGGTCTGCACCACTGACTTTCTTCAATTTCTACAAGACTTGCTGTTGCCAAGGCTTCTTGGCTCCAATCTGGTTGCTGACACCTCAGTAAGCTACAAACTTTATGGGACACTCCGCATCCAGCTCCTGGTCATCCTCAACACCTCCTGGACCTCGTGGCTGAAGAGTCAAAACACGCTTGATCACCTGAAATCACCTGACATCCGTGGGCATCCATCTTCCTGGCCCCGGGTCACTGGCAAGTGACTGTGAACACTGTCCATTCTGCTTTCAGGTCTTCTTCATCTTGAATCCAGCCTTGGATTCCACCGGACACTTCTTCAGTCTTCACAAGCACCAAATCTTCTTTGGCTTCCATAGAAAACAGCGACGCGACCCGACACCAAAAGACACCTATGCACCCGGCTTCCCTGGGTGAGGTAACTCATGCACTCCAGTGCCCTAGTGTGTGTTGGCCCTCGAATTACTTACCTTGTAAGTGGCTTGCTTGTAGACTTCCTCGAAGTACCCTTAAACTTTAAAAATCCAACCGCAACTTGCTCCATTGAAATCAATAGGGAACCAGCGACTGTGTTCTCACACTGCACGCGTTTCCCGTGGGTCTCTTACTTACCTACCTTGGGTGGATTAGTGAAGCCCCAGCAATTCTACAGGCCCTAGGCCTTGTCCCCTTGCAAGTCGACTTTCCTAAACCTCTTTTGTAGTATATGGTCTGGTACGCCCCTAGGGCCCCAGCCATATTTGTGCTTAACTGATTGTGAAACGTTGATATTTGAATGTGTTCCTGGCTTCTAATCTCATAAAGAGATTAGTAGAGTGTGTCTAGAAATAAATACATATATATTTGATACATATACCTGTGTGGTGTCCTTTCATTTGGTAATTCAAGAGATTATAAGGTAAAACAAGCTGCTTTACATTCCTCTGAGAATTAGCCTGAAGGCTGCTCTCCACAGCTACCACTAGGATAGCTTTATTTAAAGGGTTGTCTTAAACCTATCTACCATAAGAGTTGAATTGGACTGGTGCAAGGTGGCCACTATAACTAGTGACCAGCATATGCCACACCAACTTCTCACAGTGAATGACTAATCAGTGTGAATGTCTGTATCAGTCTGTCAGGTGGTGTGTAAGTGGCTGCATGGGTTGTGACTAGCTGCATGAGTGTCTATATGAGTTATTGATAGGTTGTCTGAGTACCTGTATGGATGCTTGAGTGTCTGTGTGGGTGGGTGGGGGGTGTAACTCCCTGCATGGGTGTTTGAGTGGGTGATTTGGTGAGTGTATGGGTTCATGAGCGCATCTGCGAGGGGCTGTATGGGTGAGTGAGTGTGCGTATGGGTGTGTTGGTTAGTGAATGGATGTCTCAGTGGTACATGTGTGAGTAACTACATAAGTGAAAGGAAGTATATGTGAGTGTTATAGTATATAACTAACTATATGTGAGAGTGAGTGATTGTAAGAGTGGCTGTATTCACGAGTGTGTGCTTGTGTCAGTGATTGTATAAGAGAGTAAGTATGTGTTAGTATCTGTATGAATAAGTGAGGTGGTGTGTGTATAACTGTATAGGTGAGCAAATGGGAGTTTAATTGATTATTTGCATGACTGACTAGGTGTGTGAGTAACTCTATTGGCGAGTGATGGTGTGTGAGTGTCTGTATGGGTGTATGATTGCATATGATAGTGGCTGTATTGATGAGTGACTGCATGTATGAGTGACTGTATGGGTGAGTGAGAAGATGTATGTGTAGATATAGGAATTAGTGAGTGGGTATGTACTAACTGGTGTTGGTGTGTCTATGGTTTCAAGAATGGCATTCTGTATTTGAGATGGTGTATCAAAGGTTATATTAGGTTGTGAGGAGGTGCATCAGATGATCACATGGATGATGTCATCAGTGATGTCATTTGAGAAGTCATCAGTGATGTCACTGACCATGTCATGAGTGATGTGATATTTGACGTCATCAGCAGCGCAATGCGGGGGTGTGAGTAATATCAAAGGTCTTTTAAATGCTAATTTTTAATTACAACGTCCCTGAAACCTATGGTTTTTTCAGTGAATTTCAAATGTTTTTTAAATGCTAATTTCTAACTATGCCTACAGAGGTAGGACATGTGCAGAAAGAGGAAGAGAGGCGAAGAAAGACGCAAGATAAATGCAGAAAGAGGCAACAGAAGTTCGGAAAGAGGAAGAAAGGTGCATAAAGAAGCAAGAGATACGCAGAAAGAACCAACAGAGGTGCACAAAGAGGCCTTGTTGCAAAGTCATCCCTTGCCCTGGGCACCCTCCAAACTTTTGCTAACTGGTACTGATGGTAACTGACTCTGACTGACCCTGGGCTCTGCCTAACCAAGCCCTGAGTCAGTGCTATGCTGCAAGATACTTAGAATACATTGAAAACACTTACATATACTAGGGTACACTATGGGTTGGGGTACCACTCTGATTGGCATGCTCTCCCCTGTAAGGCCCTAGTACATAATAGGGCAGGGGATTAAAACTACCCCTTAGCCCCTAGCATATAATAGGGCATGGAAGTTTAGAGGCCAGCAGCCATTTTATGCGCTTGCATGTGTGCACTGCTGAGCCTGAGGTCAGTGTAAAAGTAGCCCTGTGTGTGCAGAAAGAGGCAAGAGAGGTGCAGAAAGAGGCAAAAGAGGTGCAGAAAGAGGGAAGAAGGGTGCAAAAAGAAGCAAGAGAGATGCAGAAAGAAAAAACAGAGGAGCCTAAATAAACGAGAGCAGTGCAAAAAGTACCAACAGAGGTGCAGAAAGAGGCTAAAGAGGTGCAGAAAGAAGCAAAAGAGGTGCAGAAAAAGACAAGAGGGGTGCAGAAAGAGGCATGAGCAGTGCAGAAAGAACCAAAAAACGTGCAGGAAAAGGGAAGAAGGATACAAAAAGAGGCACGAGGGTGTAGAAAGAAGCAAGAGAGGTATAGAAAGAAGCAAGAGAGAGCAGAAAGAAGCAACAGAGGTGCAGAAAGAAGCAAGAGGGGTGCAGAAAGAGGCAAGAGAAGTGCAGAAGGAAGCAACAGAGGTGCAGAAAGGTGTAGGACAAGTGCAGAAAGAGGCAAGAGAGTTGCAGAAACAAGCAAAGGATGTGCACAAAGAGGGAACAGGGGGCACACAAACGCAAGAGCGGTACAGAAAGAACCAACAGAAGTGCAGAAAGAGGCAAGAGGGGTGCAGAAATGTACAAGAGAGTAGCAGATAGAAGCAAGAGCAGTATAGAAAGAACCAAAAGAGGTGCAGGAAGAGGCAATAGAGGTGCAAAAAGAGGTAAGAGAGGAGCAGAAAGAGGCAAGAGGGATACACACAGAGGCACGAGGGGTGCAGACATTTACAAGAGAGGTGCAGAATTAATCAAGAGAAGTACAGAAAGAAGCAACAGAGGTGCAGAAAGAGGCAAGAGAGGTGCAGAAAGAAGCAAGAGAGGTGCAGAAAGAAGCAACAGAGGTGCAGAAAGAGGCAAGAGGGAGGCACACAGAGGCAAGAGAGGTACAGAAAGAGGGAAGAGGGGTGCAGAAAGAGGCAAGAGGCGTACAGAAATATGCAAGACAGGTGCAGAAACAAACAAGAGCAGTACAGAAACAACCCTGAGAGGTGCAAAAAGAGGCAAGAGGGGTGCAGAAAGAGACAATAGAACTGTAGAAAGAGACAAGAGAGTAGCAGAAACAGGCAAGAGATGTGCAGAGAGAGGGAACAGGGGTGCAGAAAGAGGCAAGCAAGGTGCTGAAAGAGGGAAGAGAGGAGTAAAAAGAGGGAAGAAGGGTGCAGAAAGGGGCAAATGTAGTGCAGAAAGAAGCCACAGAAGTGCAGCAAGAAGCACCAGATGTGCAGAAAGAGGCAACAGCGGTGCAGAAAGAGGCAAGAGGGGTGCAGAAAGAGGAAGAGAAGTGCAAAAAAAGCAACAGTGGTGCAGAAGTAAGCAAGAGAAGCACAGAAAGAGGCAAAGGAGTTGCAGAAACAGACAAAAGAGGTACAGAAAGACACAAGAGCAGTGCAGAAAGAACCAACAGAGGACGTGCAGAAGGAGGCAAGAGGGGTACAGTGAGAAACAACAGAGGTACAGAAGGAGGCAAGAGGGGTGCAGAAACAGGCAATAACAGAGCAGAAAGAACCAAGAGATGTGCAGGAAAAGGGAAGAAGGGTGCAGAAAGAGGCATGAGGGGTGCAGAAAGAAGGAAGAGAAGTGCAGAAAGAAGCAACTGAGGTGCTGAAAGAGGCACGAAGGGTGCAGAAAGAGGCAAGAGAAGTGCAGAAAGAAGCAACAGAGGTACAGAAAGAAGAAAGAGTGGTACAGAAAGTAGGAAGAGAGGTGTAGAAAGAGGCAAGAAAGTTGCACAAAGAGAAAAGAGGGGTACAGAAAGATGCAGGAAGGGTACAGAAAGAAGCAAGTGAGGTGCTGAAAGAGGTAAGGGAGGTGCAGAAAGAGGCAAGAGAGGTGCAGAAACAGGCAAGAGAAGTGCAGAAAGAGGCAAGCAAATTGCTGAAAGAAGCAACCGAGGTGTATAAAGAAGCAAGAGAAGTGCAGAAAGAGGCAAGTGAGATGCAGAAAGAGGCAAGAGAGGTGCAGAAAGAGGGAAGATGAGTGCAGAAAGACACAGCAGGGGTGCAGAAAGAGGCAAGAAAGGTGCTGAAAGAGGGAAGAGAGGAGTAAAAAGAGGGAAGAAGGGTGCAGAAAGAGGCAAATGCAGTGCAGAAAGAAGCAACAGAAGTGCAGCAAGAAACAACAGAAGTGCTGAAAGAAGCAACAGCGGTGCAAAAAGAGGCAAGAGGGGTGCAAAAAGAGGAAGAGAAGTGCAAAAAAAGCAACAGAGGTGCAGAAAGAGGCAAAGGAGTTGCAGAAACAGGCAAAAGTGGTGCAGAAAGAACCAACAGAGGAGGTGCAGAAGGAGGCAAGAGGGGTGCAGTAAAAAACAACAGAGGTACAGAAGGAGGCAAGAGGGGTGTAGAAAGGGGCAATAACAGTGCAGAAAGAACCAAGAGATGTGCAGGAAAAGGGAAGAAGGGTACAGAAAGAGGCACAAGGGGTACAGAAAGAAGGAAGAGGAGTGCAGAAAGAAGCAACAGAGGTGCTGAAAGAGACACGAAGGGTGCAGAAAGAGGCAAGAGAAGTGTAGAAAGAAGCAACAGAGGTACAGAAAGAGGCAAAAGTGGTGCAGAAAGTATGAAGAGGGGTCCAGAAAGAGGCAGGAAGGATACAGAAAGAAGCAAGTGATGTGCAGAAAGAGGTAAGAGATGTGCAGAAAGAGGCAAGAGAGGTGCAGAAACAGGTAAGAGAAGTGCCGAAAGAGGCAAGCAGATTGCTGAAAGAAGCAACAGAGGTGTAGAAAGAAGCAAGAGAAGTGCAGAAAGAGGCAAGTGAGATGCAGAAAGAGCAAGTGACGTGCAGAAAGAGGGAAGATGAGTGCAGAAAGACAAAACAGGGGTGCAGAAAGAAGCAATACAGGTGAAGAAAGAAGCATGAGAAGTGCAGAATGAAGCAACAGGGTGCAGAAAGAGGCAAAAGAAGTGCAGAAAAAAGCAACAGAGGTGCAGTAACAGGCAAGAGAACTACAGAAACAGGTAAGAGAGTTGCAGAAACAGGCAAAAGAGGTACAGAAAGAGGGAACAGGGTTGCAGAAAGAGGCAAGAGGGGTGCAGAAATTTGCAAGAGAGGTGCAGAAAGAAGCAAGAGCAGTGCAAAAGAACCAACAGAGGTACAAACAGAGCCAACTGAGGTGTAGAAGGAGGCAAGAGAGCTGCAGAAAGAGGCAAAAGGAGAGGAGGAACAGAAAAAGGCAAGAGGGATACAGAAATTTGGAACAGAGGTGCAGAAAAAGGCAAGAGGGGTAAATAAAGAGGCAGGAGGGGTGCAGAAAGAAGGAAGAGAACTGCGGAAAGAAGCAACAGAGGTGCTGAAAGAGGCACAAAGAGTGCAGAAAGAGACAAGAGAGGTGCAGAAAGAAGCAACAGAGGGACAGAAAGAAGAACGAGTGGAGCAGAAAGAGGGAAGAGAGGTGTAGAAAGAGGGAAGAGAGTTGCACAAACACAAAGAGGGAAGAGAGGTGCAGAAACAGGCAAGAGACGTGTTGAAAGAGACAAGAGAGGTGCAGAAGGAGGCAAGAGAACTGCAGAAAGAGGCAAGAGAGTTGCAGAAACAGGCAAAAGGGGTACAGAAAGAGGGAACAGGGGGGCAGACTGAGGCAAGAGAGGTGCAGAAAGAGAGAAGAGGGTTGCAGAAAGAGGCAAGATGGATGCAGAAAGAAGCAACAGAGGTGCAATAAGAAGCAAGAGAAGTGCAGAACGAAGCAACAGGGGTACAGAAAGAGGCAGGAGGGGTGCAGAAAGAGGCAAGAGATGTGCAGAAAGAAACAACAGAGGTGCTAAAAGAGGCATGAGAACTGCATAAAGAGGAAAGAGAGGTGCAGAAACAGGCAGGAGAGGTGCAGAAAGATGGAACAGGGGTGTAGGAAGAGGCAAGAGGGGTACAGGAAGAAGCAAGTGAGGTGCAGAAAGATGCAAGAGAGGTGCAGAAAGAGGCAAGAGAGGTGCAGAAAGAGGCAAGAGAGGTGTAGAAAGTGGAAGACATGAGCAGAAAGAGTGAATAGAAGTGCAGAAAAAAAGAAAGTTGCAGAAAGAAGCAACAGAAATGCAGAAAGTGACAAGAGAGGCACAGAAAGAAGCACAAGTGGTTTGCACACCATTAGTATCAATGTAACACCCACATTTAGTAATAAGCAACAGGTGACCATTCTAGGCTTGCAAAGGGCCTTCCACCATGCTGTAACACTTGTCACTTCATTTTTGGTAACGTTTGAGCCGTTTGAAATAGAAACAAGGATTTTTTTGTTCAAATCAGCAGATTAGGCAGCAGATGATGGATTATGTGGCTAATGAGGAAAATTTATAATTGGGCCAAGGTTGGTGCAGCCAAACAGTCGCATAGTTCCAGTGGCCCTTCTCATACCTCTGTCTAGGTCCAGAAGTGCTCCTCAGTGATTCCTCCTTTTTTTGTTGCATTGAGTTCATAATTTAGCTTCTATGGAAACGAGGAAGACTAAACCTGAGGATACCACTCCACAACACAGACTACCATACCACATATGTACTCTCCATAACACATAATCCCACTCTACATAATTCCTATACACTAAATACCACATACTTTCTATCCACATAATTTCACTGCACAACAACCACATAATTCCACTACACACAAGGTACATCCACTCCAGTCCACAAAACATTAGTAAAAAAAACTTTTAGATTTACAATGCCAATATCTCTAACTCTTGCAAATGCGAGACCTATTACATTGCATACGCTTCTCTAACTGGTAGTCGCATTTGCAGAGTGGTGGAGAAAGGGGTCTGGTTCTCCAACCAGCGCTCAGGAATTCCGCTGCGTAGGACTTACAGGAGATACCAGGAGGGCTACTTGGCCCCCTCTAAAAGCACTATATTTCAATGCACGTTCCAACCCCAAACACGCTGTTGAAATATGGAGTCTCATCTGTTTTATCAAGGAAACCTGGTTGCACGAGTATGCCTTTCCAGACGTGGTCACTGCTTTTCCTCCACAATACAACATAATAAGAGTGGATAGGGAAAAGAATAGAGGAGGTGGCCTGCTTATAGCCACTACTCGCGATGTGAGCATCACCTCTTTAGAAACCATAAGCACTAACAAAATGGAACTATGTGTCTTTAACATGGAGGGTCTGTTAGGAGGAACATGGAGAGGAGCTTTAATATATAGACCTCCCGGCCCCAAAAATGACCCATATAAGCTACTGGAGATAATTGCTCCACATGTATTAGCCTCAGATGTTTTTCTTCTGTTAGGAGATTTAAATTACCATGCAGAATTATTACAGGACCCAGACACAGATCAGTTAATTTCTAGTACTAGCACCCTGGAACTAGTCCAATTGGTAATCAGGTCCACTCATATTGCGGGTCACACGCTTGACTTACTGTTAACAGATTCTAAAGAGGTTAAGGTTGAGTCTCCACTGCCATTATTATGGTCAGACCACAGCCTATTAAAATGTGTTATTTTAGACCATGTTATCTCACAAAAAGGTCACTAACGGAGTAATTATAACCAAAATGGATACCACTCCAAAGTATCATACTCACAACAGGTAACCTAATGGAAACTATGCTACTATGTGAATCACAAAGTGCAAAAGACACACTCAAAAAGTACGGAGATAAGCATAAGCTTTTTAAAGACATGTTTCTGCCCAGGTAACCAAAAGTTCAAGGCATTCATCAGGACCATTAGCTTGTCACTCTGCAAAAATGTGAAAAACAAACCCGTTCCTGTGGCCTTTATTACAAAGGAGTGATGCAGGGATATTTGGTACCCGCATACAGATAAAGGACCTGTACAAAGTAGAGGCAGACTTTTTATCTGCTATTGCAAGAAGACCAGAGCAATTTCCCTAGAAAGAACAATAACTAATGCACTGGATAAAATTGCCCCTCTCACTAGAGTTACAGTTAAAACCCGAGCCGCTTCTTGGTTCACCGAACAATTAAAGTCAGCAAAGCTCTCCTGTAGGACTGCGGAGCGGAAATGGAGAAAAACTAAAGACCCAACAGACCGTGAATCATATAAAGGTGTTCACCACAAGTATATGGAAAACATAAGACAAACAAAAAAACTATTTCTCCTAAATCGTATTGCGAAGGCAGCAAACTCAAATAAAGAGCTCTACCAAATCCTAAAAGAATTCTCTACTCCACCTGTTCAGATGCAACCCTCTACTTCTCAGGACTGGATAGATTCCCTCTCCAAATTCTTTGACGATAAGATCATAGCAATTCATAATTCCTTTCCCCCACTAGATACTATCAATGCCCCGGGAAATCTTTCCATAACTGCCTCTGATTCCCCCCACATTCTGGAAGAATTTACCCAGTGTAGTTCTGTAAAAGTGACCAAAGCTATCATAAAAGTAAAATCTGGTTCTCCCACTGACCCCCTGCCACCAAGAATTCTTCCAATCATAGCCCCAGCGTTGCTAGACAGCCTCACCAATTTATTTAACAAGTCATTGTCAAAATCGGAAGTTCCTAAAATATGGAAAACTGCTAGAGTCAGGCCTATACTAAAGAAATCTACTGCAGACCCGAAACTTCTTTCCAATTATCGTCCAATATCGCTGCTCCCCCATTTCGGAAAGATGCTCGAGTCACTGGTCAATAAACAGCTCATTGTCCATCTTGAGAGCCAGGGACTGCTAGACCCCTCACAAGCGGGTTTCAGGGCAGCCCATAGCACTGAAATAGCTCTGCTGGAAGTAGCTGACAACATCAGACTGGCATTGGACAGGGGGCAGTCATCTATCCTCGTCCTGCTAGATCTATCAGCAGCGTTTGACACCATGTCCCACAGTATTCTTGAACGTCGGCTCTGGGAGATTGGTGTCAGGGAATAGGCTTTACAGTAGCTCAAAAACTATCTAACCGATCATACTACGATAGTACAGGTGGGAAATACCATCTTGTGTAGTAGATCCGTCAGGATGGGAGTACCACAGGGCTCTATTTTAGGCCCGACACTCTTCAACCTTTCCGTGACCCCTCTGGCCAAAGTTATTAGATCCTATGGCTTTGATGTCGTGTCGTATGCAGACGACACTCAGATCCTGATCACTCTTGGTCCAGATCCAGTGGAAACTAAGTCTCGTTTCAAGGATTGTATGTCTCACATTGAAAAGTGGATGTGCACCAACCACTTGCAGCTAAATGGAGGAAAAACCGAGATAATGCTCTATGGCAGGGCTCATGAGCACTGGTCACACGACTGGTGGCCCTCAAGCCTTGGCCCCTGTCCTACTCCAACACAGACGGTGAGAAATCTTGGCTTTCAAATGGACAATAAATTGTCAATGAAAGACCACATTAATAAGACAGTTAGCTCCTGCTTTGGCATCATGCGTAACTTGCGCAAAGTTTTCAAATGGATTACGACTGAGGCGAGAAAACCCCTAGTCCAGGGACTTATTATCAGCCGTATGGACTATGGGAGCGCCCTGCTGGCATCCACAAATGAAAACCTTCTTTCAAGGATGCAGGTGCTTTAGAACACCGCAGCGAGGTTGGTACTCATTCTCCCACCAAGATCCCCATCGGCACCCAATCTGAAACTTCTACACTGGCTGCCTGTAAGGAAACGAATACACTTTAAGATTCTTTGCTTAACGCATAAGATTATGTATGTAAAAGGTCCAGGATTTTGGGTCAAAAAGTTAAGCAGGAATCAACCTGTCAGAACTTTGAGATCCAGTAACCTAGTACTCCTCACATCTCCCAGAATTCGTACCACTACAAATGGAGGGAGATCTTTCTCCTTCCTTGCTCCAGCATTCTGGAACACACTTCCCCCACATCTACGTACTATAAATGATCATAACTGTTTTCATTGGAAGTTAAAGACATGGCTGTTTGACATCTAATTGCACCAAATCTATTTCATCACAGAGTCATCCACCAGCGCCATGAGACTTTCGAGTGATATGTGCGCTAAATAAATATCCCATGATTTGATTTGATTTGAAAGTCCCTCAGGAGTAATGTGAACTTTATTCCCTATCAGTACTGTGCCAGGGAGCATGTTTGCAGAGTGCTGGAGAAAGGGGGGGCGTGGCCTCTGAAGACCTCTTAGAAGTCCCACTGTGTGGGACTTAGTAGTGGTAGCAGGAGAGGTCGTTGGCCCCCAAGGACAACCTTGGGGGCCAACTACACCTCCTATTAGTATAAGAAAGTCTCACACAGCAGCATTGCTAAGTTCTCAAAGCAGACCACGCCCCCTTTCCCCACCACTCTGCAAATGCGCTCCCTGGCACGTTCTTGCATGGGGATTAAAGTCCACTTCACTGCTGGGAGTCCTTTAGGACCAACTAGCCTACCTTTTACCTCCAGTAAGCCCCAAACAGTGGGATTGCTGGGAGGTGGACACCGGCTATGTCTCCTTTGTCCACCACTCTGCAAACGCACCTCCTGGCGCACTCTTGGTTGGGGGTGAAGTCCTCTTGCCTCCTGAGGGTCCATTGGGCCAACTAGCCCTCCTGTTACCTTCAGTGAGCCCCACACAGCTGGATTGCTGAGAGTGGTCTCAGGCCATGCCCCGTTTTTACACCACTCTGCAATTGGCCGCCTGGCGCACTGCTGCTCTGGGGATGAAGTCCACTTCAGTCCTGAGGTCCTCAGGACACAAGGGAACCTCATCACCCCACCAGCAGTGCACCAAGAGGTGCTTTTGCAGAGTGGTGTAAAAAGGGGTGTGGCCTCATACCACCTCTCAGCAATCCCACTGTGTGGGGCTTAGTGGAGGTTCCTGGTGGCCTAGTTGTTCCCCAGGGACCCTCACTAGCAATGAGGACTTAATTCCGCAAAGCAGAGCTTGCCAGGAAGCGTGTTTGCAGAGTCATACAGGGAGAGGGTGGGCCCTCCAGCGAGTTGCTGTTCTAAAAAAAAAAATTTGCCCCCTTTCTCTTGAGCCTTTTTAGGCCCCGGGACCCCATCCCTGAGACCAGAGCCATTATATTCATTATTCAAAAGCAGGGGGTGGCCGATTCCGGCCCTAGGGACCCCATCCCAGGGGCTAGTCCTTTCTTTCTTTTTTACAGGGGAGGGGAGCTGAGGGGCCCCCCTCCCCAGGCTGATTTCGGCCCCAAGGACCCCATCCCTCAGGACCTAGAAAAAAAATATTTTTGGAAGGGGGCCACGTGGCCCCCATTCCCTGGCCCTCTCTTGGCCCCAGGGACCCCATCCCCCGGTGCCTTGCCAGCCTTTCTTTTTTTTCATATTTTGGAGTTGGGCTGCATGGCCCCCCTCCTGAGGCCAATTTTAGCCCCGGGGACCACATCCTCCAGGGCCCAGCCTTATTTATTATTACAAAAAAGAGGGGGCCACGTGACTCCCCTCTCCTGGGCCACTTTTGGCCACTGGGACCCCATCCCCCGGGGCCTGGCCTCCTTGATGGGGTCCACAGGGGGAGCCCCAATGCTCCCACAGTCCCTGCTGGCTCCCTGTCTCCTGTGGGAGCCGGCATTGCTTTTGGACAAGGAAAGCTGCTGATATGCAGCTCCCCTTGTCCAAAAGCAATCTGCTTTGCTTCTTGGAAGTGAGAGCAGGTTTCCTCCTCTCGCTTCCAAGAAGCAAGCAGTGTTTGCTATCTCCCGCCCTGCCATAGGAAACAGCAGTGTTCCAAGGGTGGGCAACCCAGGACATTGCAGGAGCCAGCCCTGGGGGGCTCCAGGAAGGGGGCAGCGTGGCCCCCTCCCAACTGTTTAAAGCCCCAGGGACCCCCTGCATTTTAATCAAAAGTGCCCCGGGGAGGTGGTGGTCCCTGGTGCAATGTGGGAGGTATCGAGCTCCCCCACACTTTGTTTTTCAAACTAGCCCCAGGGAGGTGGCAGACCCCGGAGCTGCGGGAGGGCCGCATGGCCCCCGCATTCAAATCATATTGCCCCGGGAGGTGGAGGTCCCTGGGATTTGGGGGGCCCATGAGGCTCCCCCGACCTAAATAAATTATAACCCCGGGTAGATGGCGGTCTCCAGGTCTTGGGGGTCCCGCGAGGCCCCCACCCTAAAATAGCAATGCCTCGGGGCAGAGTAGGGGGGCAGGAGCCCTCCACTCACATTTTTTTTTAAAACGCTGGAAAGGTGGCAGTCCCAAGGGCTGTGGGGGGCCCGTGCCCCCCGGATATGTTAAACTAAGGATGGCAGCCCCCGGGACTGTGGGAGCCCCCATGGGCCTGCTACATAATTAGGTATTGCCCCGGGGACCTGGCCCACCCAGGGGCTTATAGAAAACAAAGTGCAAGAGCCCGCGCTTCATTTCTTTAAAAATAATTCGCCTGAATTCGCGCACCCAGCGCGAATTCAGCCGATTTTTTTTTTTTTAATGCTTTTTTTTGGCCCTGAGCAGGCCTAGGGGGTCAGGGTGTTTCTACCCTGCCCCCTTTTCTTGTTTTTTATGCTTTTCTTAACTGATTTCTTGTGACTCGTCTTTACTTAGTCACAAGATGGCTGCCAACACTTCCTGGCTTGGAGTGTTGGCAGCCCCAATAACAATGAAGCCCATGCTCGGGAAAGTTTGCGAACTCTCCTTGGCCCTCAGATATCGATATTTTTATTTTTTTAATTTCTCAGCAGCTACTAAACGGATTTACACCATTTTTAAAAAAGCACGCTTTCTTAACCTAGACCTACCTTTTTGCCAAATGTGGTGTAATTCCGTTCAGCAGTTTGGGCTGTAGCCGTGTCTAAAGTTTCTATTGAAATTAACATGGGGACAATGCGTTTGGGACCCACCATTTTTCTCAGCCCCCACTTGTCGAATCACCCTGAAACTTTCAAGACAGGAGCTGACCTGAGTGAACTATTAGTTATGAAGATTTCGTGGAGATTTGTCAGATGGCGCCAAAGATATTGGCAAAAGAAAAAAAGCTTTATGAATAGAAACAAGGTCCTAACTACAACTACCTTCTGGAGACCGCCAGTAGATAACATATATATATATATATATATATACATATATATATATATATATATTTAGATATATAGATATATAGATATATAGATATATATATACTCGCGGTCAAGGGAGTTTATCCCGAAACTCGTCGAGTTGGTCCATTTGACTACTAAATAAACTACTGCTTTAAAAAGCTCTCATGCGTCCGTGGCTGCTGTTAATATGACGAGGGAATAACAGCGTGTATCGGCGTTTAGCGGCTCGCCTCCTCGCTGCGGACGGCCGTCATAAGAGGAAGGGGAACAGCGACTACGGTGCCCTGCACTGTGCTGCGTTTTGGATATATATATATATGTGTATACATATTTAGACTACAACATGCTATATAGATATATATATAAATATTTAACAATCAAAGAAAAAATATAAATTATCCATATAAATATTATGTTGCAAATATTTTCATACAACAGCAGTTTTGGATATTCAAAACTTTGATATTATTGTATATAATAAAAAAGCAATATACTTACCAACAGTAACACTTACCTCTTTAAAATGATACTTTCGCCATTCTGTCTTTGATACTTAGGGGCCGATTATGATGCCGTAGGAAATGACTCCAACCCTCGGTCGGAATTGTTCCTACGGCATCATATTCTCCTGTTTTGATTCATTTCCGAATGACCCATTTTGATGCAGCCAGTCGGAAATTAATCCAAGCAGTATTTCTAAATGGTTTACGACGGGCTTGGAGAGCCTGTCTGCCATTCGGAAAGTCTCCTGTAATCCCAAGGGTGCAGTAGCAGCTATAGAGGGAGTGCTGTGGGGCGGCGGGTTGTGGGAGGAGCAGGGTGGGGGGTAGTAAACTACAGAATATTCATTGCGCGTGCTGCATTGCCAAATGCGATACAGCGTGCGCAACGAAAATGTGTTTTATTTATTTATTTATTTGTTTACTTACCTCCATTCGGTCGTATGCCGTAGTTTACTACCCCCACCCTGCTCCTCCTCCACCCCGCCGACCACCCCGCAGCACTCCCGCCACGAGCCGCTACTGCAAGGGTGGATCTTTCCACCCGAGGGATTACAATGTGGGATTCCAACAGCCTCTCTTGCCGGCCTTTCCGACACAGACAGGCTGTGGAAGTCAACTTTGGAGGGCTTCCAACAGGGCCCCCAATCGGTGCAAGAACTCTAGATGGTGACCCAGGGGGCACATACGGTGCCCCGCTGTTGATCCTTGCACCCTGTGGTGCCTGCCACGGGGTGCAGGGATGAAATGCACCTGAGCTCTTTACAATAAGAGCATCCCATTGTAAACAATAGGAGTGCGACCGAACTGTGTTCGGTCGCATCCTAATTGCTGCAACAGGAGGTCCGTTGTTCCCAATTCCAGATTGATGTCGGACGGACTCAGGTCCGTCCGACATCAAAATCGGCCTCCTTAGTTCCATATTCCTGAGAATCGATATTCTGACTTCAATCTTAAGGGTGCACTCCGCTTCCCATCTAATTGAGTTACCCAATTTACAGTCTGACACAAAAACTGGAATTAATAGGCATATTGTTTCAAATTTTTTCCGTGGATTAGTGTATTTTTCTTGTTTTGCGCTCACTTATACCACGAAAGTGAGCAAATTTCAAGCTATTGTTTCTCTAAAAATCAGCAGTAATGTCTGCACAAAGGTCCAAGTATTGAGCACAAAATTAGAAGTATTTGAACTTTAAATCTCCATGTGTAAAGTATCTCTACATGGAATTAGAGTCCTGAAATCCCAGTTTATTAGGTTTTAAAGCTACACGTTTCTACGCTTTAAATTCTCCCCTATCTTCCTACTTCGTTTTCCCTTTATGGAAATTGCCTGCAGAGAACAAGGATGCAGACTTTCAGACAGTGCTTTCATGACACCTATGGCTCGTTGGTATTACCGTTACTCAGATTCACTCAGAGTAGCAACATGAATAAAGAGGTGAAAATGTAACTAATGATTTTCTGTTAAATACCATGTAATGATGGGACCAACAGTAAGGTGACCTGCTCTGTCACCCTGCATAAGCTTATTTACGTATGTGATAATATGTATAATTATATATTCTAGTACTGGGCTTACACTTTAGAAACCATTGGGGGATATTCACAAGGATCCATCGCCGAGTTAACGGCACTTTATCGCAGCCAAAGTTGCGATAAACTTATCGCCCCAATCACAAGCTGGTGTTAACAGCCCACAGCACCAGTATACCCGCGATAGCAGCTGCAAAAAAACATTGCCACAGATGACCCCTGCAGCTATCGCTAATAATATGCAGAGTCGGCGTTCCCGTGCTAAAAGCTGCAACAAAACCAGACCTCAACATTCTCAACGACCAGCCCGATCGGCGATAAGAACACAAAACAGGCGATAAGGCGCGTTAGCACACTGAAACTAACACCTGCTCAGACCTGGTGCAAAGTTGGACGTCAGCCTGCACCACAAAAGGGATCCCAGCCCACAGCCACATCGTAAGTGCAACAGATGCCATGGAGCCACTGGTCATGCGGCCCGGACACCCAAGAGGGCCACAACACCCACCGCCACCATCCCAGGACCCCAACCCCCACCCGGAACCCCCCCGGACCACCACAGGCAGCGCTGACAAAGACAGCAGAACCCCAGGAAACGCACCAGCCTCACAGACCCAACACCTGACAATGTCATTGGCTGCTACAGGCTCAAAAGGAAAACCATCTCACGCATCCTGACCAACATTGCCCAACAGGCCGACGGCACCAACACAGCGGACAACCAACATCCCACCCCACACAAAGCTTTTAACTGTGCTGCACCTGTTGGCCCCTGGTACCCCCCAACCAAACCCCGGCAGAGTCAGAGGAGTCTCACAGCCAGCCACATCTAAGTTTCTCTCCAACCAGTCTTGGACATCACCATCATCCTGGTACCCCAGGCCCTATACGTCCAACACAATGCGCAGGACCTGCTGGAGACCAAGCAAGGACCATACGCCATAGCTGGATGCACGCATGTGTCGGGGGCAATCCACAGCACACATGTCCTACCTGTGCCCCCTGGTGACACAGCACACAATCACTACAACAGAAAGCACAGGTCTCACATCAATGTGCCCGCAACATCTGAACACCTTGGAACCACCACCAATGTCGCCTCCAAATACCCAGTCAGTGTGCATGATTCCTTCATCCTCCGACAGTCCATCAGCAACCAGAGTTCCCAGGATGGCACCAAGGGAAATGCACAGCCCCTTGGCAAGTTCCAAATGAACACCCCACTCACCTCAACTCCACAACCATGCAACTCACAACTCTGGCAGGCCAGAGTAGGGGTGTGAATAAAAAGCACGTAGCTCTGGGCGTGGTCCTCTTCCGGAAAGCCCAACGTCTCTGCCAGGGCGGCGCCTCTCACCACGCCACGAAGCTGATACCATCCTCTTGAGCGGAATTGCCTGCGATCCTGTGCGCCTGCCGTACCCCGGCCCGCTGGACCCTGAACCCATTAGGCCCACCCCTGCGCAGCCAGGCCACACTGATCACCTTCCGACACCGGCGTGTGTCAAGGAGGGCCCACCACGGGCCTGCTTAAGCTCCAAGCCCCAGGCCCGCGCCCCTTGGCAGCCTCCTCAGACCATCACGGCCTCCATGACACAGGCCCATTTGGTCCTTTCTCGTTGACATACTCTACTGCCGCCTCCGGCCTACACCATGGTCAAGTAGGTCACACAGTTGGAACTGAGTCTTCATTACACAATGGCAGTGAACATGATCCAAAGGCACAATACATATCATCGCACGCAAGGAGAGGCGTAAGAAGATGGCGCATTGCACTCCGGAGGGAATAGGATCACATCATTACGGAGGTGATCGGATACTACCGATAACTGCCCTGGTGTCACTAACTCTGTGCATCGCGAGCCAACGACAGGTGGGTGTGGTCCCCTGCTGACTTCTGCCTTCGGCCCACACTACGGACAAGTAGGTCACACATTTGGAACTGAGTCTTGATCATACATTGTCCGTGTACGCACAGAAACAAAGATTCAACTTCACTGTACTCCCTTTGGTCAGGTGGCAGCAACCATGTGCATAGCATCCCAATGACACGTGGCTGTGGACCCTTGCTGACCGCTGCCCCCGGCCTACACTGTGGTTGAATATGTCACACACACTTTCGAATTCAGCCTTGGTTTATTTATGGCTGACTTGGTGTCATTGTACAGGCCTCGTCGCAGACTGCATCCTCTTTCAGCCCCGGTGCCACTATGTCCATTCCCCGAGAGCCATGGACACCTTCTGGTTGGACTTTGGAGGTGACTGAGTTCATGGACATGGGATTGTCGTCACTATCATGGCGGTGATACTGACTTTGCGGTGAAAACGAGGCCGTGGCATTCCACCCCTCCATTTGCTGCTTCCGGACAGCTTCCACCCTCTGCATCATGCCCTGGAGGACACCTTCCACTGTCCCCCGCATCCCTCCGCAACATACACCTCGGACATTGATGAGGACCCGCTCAGGTCACATGGCCTATCTGGCTGCACCGCAAGTCACCGTCCTGTGGCTGGGTGCCTGTGCCGGACGCAGTGCATCTGGGGCCACTAACTCTGTGCTGGTCATGTCAGGGACCCCTTCTTCTGAGATATTGGATAGCCTCTGAGGCAATGGCCTTAGGGTCATCAACGCCATGTGTTTGTGGCCCTGTGCTGTCTGCTGCCTCCGGCCTCAACTGCAGCCCACCAGGGCTCACACATCAAATCGAGTCCTGACCGGCCCGGACGTCGCATCACCGCAGGAGGCACACGCCACCACTGCCAGGACCACCTCCAACCTCCATCTGCCAGAGTTGAAACAGTGGTCCTGACAGACTTACGGAGTTGCTCACACCTGTCGTGGATGCCATCATCAGACTGATACCCTGCTCGGCACTCCAGGTGCCACTGACTCAGTGCACCGCAAGCCATCGTCCGTTACTGATTGAGTTTAGTGTTGTGGAGAGGTTGCGCAGCAATGTCACCTCAAGCAGTGTGGGAGACCTGGGACGTTGATGAGGTAGATGATGCAGGTGTAACACACCCCACTGCATCTGCATCAGGAATATCTTGAAGGGACACAATCCGAGACTTTTTCTTCACATGGGCGCGCTCAGCTGTAATACCCCAACCTCAGTGCACTGCAACTCACAGACACTTCTGTTTGCTCATTGTGTGCCCTCTCGACTTGCTCAGGCGACCTCCATGATGCTCCGCAGTTGTCCCTGTGATGCTGGTGTTGTCTGTTTATGTATTCATGGTGTCAACTGTTGTATTTGTTGCCAGAACCAACAACTGCCTGAGGGCTGGGTTGCACCCATCCCACACAGATCCAGCACAGGCGTCACTGTACATGTGGCCCTGCCAATAAAGGGGCCGGGCACACGTGCCAGTAGCCAGTTCAACATAATATCTGTGTGTGTCCTTGTGGTCTTGTTGTATGCATGAGGGCCCAGGGCCCTACGACATTACATTGTGCTGTGTACAGCGGATGCAGGTATGTCACCGCAGGCATCGGGTTTGAGCTTGGACATGTAGCTTTGTCGTCACCCACTCAATTCGTAAGGGGAGTGTCATGGGCCATTATACGCAGGGCCAATGTGGGTGTGTGACTGATATGTGCGTGCCCCTGGGCGTAGTTGTGTAGTGTGAATGTGCATCTGCATGCGTTTCTATGGCAGTGTGGGTCTCCTTTGTGGGGTGTAGGTGGTCCCTGAAGGGTAATAGACACCAACGTATGTGATCTAGTTCGCCTTCCATGTGATCAGACCCCACCCACACCTGTTCGGCCACCTCCTTTTGGCGTGCTGATACATGGCACTGGGGTGCCATGTGTGGGTGGGTGAAGTGTTGTGAGCCAGCTGTGCTTACGGGTGCTTCCTGCTGTGTGGTCTGTTGCAGGCTCTGTGTTCTCCTCTAAGTAGCTTGGCTGCCCAGGTCCTGGTGGTGAGTTGCGTGGGATGTCCATGGGATGTTGTAGGGCATCGGTGTCGAAGGTGTGGTGGTCCTCTCTGGCATCACAGATGTGTTGTCTTCTGTGCTCTGCTGGAGGTGTTGTGTGCCCCTCTGCAATGTGAAGGGGATATGCATGTTGACATTGTGTTGACATGTATGTTGGTGCATTGTTCTGGCCTACATGCAGACTGTATGACAATGTACATTGTGGCTGTTCGGGAGGTGCTGAATACTGCTACGGGACAGTGTACATTTGGACTACATGACGGATGTGAGGTCGTACTCGTATATTTCCATTTCACAGTTTCATGCTCTGTCAAATGTAGTAGTCATGTTTCTGTGCATGTGCGGAGCCAGTTGTGTCCTCTGTTCTGCAGTGTCGGCTTTGCACATCGTACCACATTGTTGTCAATATGGGTGTGCTGTTCTTGCTATGTGTGTGTGCTGCAGTGTACCAAGGGGATGAGGGACATGATCCAGGGTAGTTGTGGGTGTGCAGTGTGCTACACCTCGTTGTGCATGTGTGCCATTGTGCCCATCTCCCCCATCCCCCCAGTTCCTGGTCGTTACTCACCCTGTTGATGTTGTGTCAGGTCCTCTCAAGCTGTGTCTGTACTCCCTACTCCTTGCACCGTCTCCACACTGATGACTGTCGCCTCGGTTTCCTCCAGCTTCTCCTGTGGCGCAGGACTGCCACCTCCTGTTGCTGTTGCAGCCTTCTGTTGGCAGCGGGTTTGTGCCTGGTTTAGGTTGTCACATCATGCCAGCTCCTCTTGGCCTCCTCGATTGGCCTCCTCGGCGCTCCGACTGCATTCCAGGTGGTCTACTTGTGGGTCAGTTGATGGTAGTGCTCTGTCACCTCCGTGACGCTGATCTGGTTGTACTGTGGACTACACCCCATCTTCTTCTCCCTCTTCTCCTCGGCCGTCCCCATCCCCGTTGTTCCTTGCAGGTGGTCTGTGGGGGTTGTGTGGTTCGCGTTGGCCTCTGCGCTGGGTCAGGGTGCATCTTTGTTGCTATGTGCTTTGGCTTGTTTCTGGTGTGTTGTTTCTCTGGTTTTTAGGGTGCATTTTTCCTGCCAGACGCGTGGTATTTGCAGGCCTGTGGCTGGTTTTCGCTACTTTTTGTACCACGATTGGCGTTCGCATTTTTGTGTGCTCCAAGGGTTGCTATCTTCAAGGAGCTAGCAGAAGCAGATATGAGCTCTGACCACTTCTTGTGGTCATTTCAGCCTTTCCTGCACGTACATCGCGTCTTCTCAAATAATGTAAAATTGTTTTGGTCCTTAGTTGGCTATGGAACCTAAGTTCACTGAATCTCAAATACTTATTTCATACTCAATGAGATCTGGGAAGATCATATTAAGGATCTTTATTTGAATAATGTTTCTGCCTCATTTCCGATGTCGAAAAATTCCAGTTCAACATTGGATACCACACATACAGAAATCATGAATTTAAGATTTTTTAAAAATAATTTTCAAGTGCAGCTGGTTCAAATGGAATACGCATTCCAGGAGTAAAATCAGAATTTATCTTACTTACGGAGTTTATTTTTTCAACACTTTTCACGCACCTTTTAAACTGAGCAAATCCCGCTATTTTGGAAAGGATTAATTGTCCAATTATCTATAAAAAGGGCTCAAAAATGGTTACAAAACTGCCATCTAATAGCCCTTCTCGACATAGAGGGTAAAATATTTGCAAAATATTTATTGGATACATTATCTGCATGGACGATAGAACTTAATTTTACGGACATTAACCAAACAGGATTTTGATCAGGCTGTTCCACTACCGATAATATTATTTGAAAGGCAAATAAAGTAAAAAAAAAAAGCTTTACCTTATATGTCTCTTACATTGACTAAAGTACATATAGCCTTTACTAAAGCAAATCGATAAAGGTTGTGGGATAAACTACTAAAATGGAAAATTGACCAGACACTATAACATTTGTTTAACTGTTTTACATGATGATAACTGGCTGAAAATTAAACTGTCTTTTTATATATGTTTATGATTTATCATCCTTTCTTGATCTAATGGCCAGACTACCACCCATAATAGGTAACAAAGCTATTACACTTTTCGTTTAAGTGGATGATTCGGTTATTTATTTATTAACATCAACAGGCCTGTAAGTTCAACTTCCCAAGCTGAATGAGTTTAACCTTGAGAATGGTTTAACAGGGAATCTCAGTATATGCAGCTGCCCTGGAACATAGGTGACCACATGTACGTGTGTCGAGCGTTTGGACCGTCAATCATAAATATGAACTTAAAGCTTCGTCCGTCCTCTTCCATGGTACATTGATAATATATATGAAGAAGGTTAACATTTATGTGCAAGAAATTAGGTCGTTTTGGAACTTGCACTCTGCATGCCTGGACCCAAGCTGCGACTTACAATATCCTTGACATCTTTGACAGCGTTACATAAAGCATAATTTCTATGATTATTCGACTGTGTACCAATATTATCCTAACTGGAAATTCATGAAATATTTTAGACACTTTATTCTTGCTCCTAAAGTCTATATTTTGTGTTTTAAGGTGAATATTAGATTGCGTACGAATGCGGTGTAGTGACGTTTGTTGAAATGATTGTAAATGGTATGCTTTTATAAAATATATTTTCTTGAACACGCACTCTCCAGGAGAAACAGATCAAACACCCCATCTGTAGAATTGATAACGATGAACCCTTTCAGCACAAGGCCGCTTAGACCGGGAAGCATTTTCCCAGGTGGGAGAATACGGATTCTGAGGCGCAGGGAATCTCCTGGTCCTGAGGGACAGGTCATTCTCCAGGGGCATGCGTTTAATGCGCTTTAAACTGTCAGTGCTTTGAAAAGCTGCTCCCGCTGGAGTACCCTTCATGATTCAAAATCATCTCTTTTCATTAAAAAACACCATCCCTCAAGAGACGTCCAGTAGCATTTTATTTTCCAATTTTTGATGTTCTGAAGCATTTTTGAATTAAATATGAATTACAGTACTGCTTGTAATGCTGGATAACAGAGTGATTGTAGCTGCACTACGTGGCAGAAGTCCAGAGGCCAAGAGAGCTTCCATCGAGGAGTGTTGTGAATAATCCACTGTCTTTATGGTCTAATCACCAGAAAGGAGTGCACTGATTGTTTGTAACACTTGAGAATGCTAATAATCAGGAAGGAGAAACCAATTGCCATAGCACTGTACTAGTTTTATCATAGCAAGCATGTAAGGGCTTTCTTAGAAAAATAGTAAGAACATGTCCTGGTCGGAGTCACTGCTCTCTCCCCATGCACCTTCACCATTAAGGCTCTGCCCTTAGCTCCAGCTTGAGCTTTAGGTAGGTGTTCGAAGGCCCTGATCCACCCGCAGGCTCCTGCCTGCGCTGCTTCCCTGGTGGTCTAGTGAAAGAGCCTACTATTCTGCTGGTCCGCTCTGTGTGTGTGTGTCATCTTTTTCAGTTTGCCTTTCTCTGTTTTTGCTTTTCTGTGTTTGACCAATTTATTTCTGCGTTTTTCTGTTTGCCTTTTTTGTTTCCCTTATTTGCCTTCTCTGTTTTCTGTTTCAGTTTGCACCCTACCAGTGCTGCCCCCACAGCTCCTCTCCCCCAGCGTGTTTGCTCCCACCTCCCAGCTACTCACCTTCCCCAACCTCTACTCAATGGCTGCTGTTGTGCGGCTGTGCCACTAGCACGCCAAAAGAGTGCCAAAGGCAAGCGCATTTGCACCCGTATGCGACCTGACCGCGACCAGAGCTAGGGACCCTGGTTCCCC
Organism: Triturus cristatus; assembly: GCF_964204655.1. Lineage (NCBI taxonomy): Eukaryota > Metazoa > Chordata > Amphibia > Caudata > Salamandridae > Triturus > Triturus cristatus. The sequence continues at coordinate 156,886,248 of NC_140580.1, forward strand.
GAACCCCCGCCGCAACGACCCTAGCACTCTCCATGCACTCAACCCTGGACACAACAACAACTACCACCTCTCAACATGGAGCAACATCCAGGACCCGATCTCCTGCCGACACTGCCGCCGCACTTTTACCCACCTCCGGATCTAGGCAGCCACCCCTAACTCACCGGCGCCCTGTCACACAAGCCACTGAACTACATCCTCCTCAACATACTCTCTCCGCAAAGACATGCTGTAGAAATCTGGGACCTTCTCAACACTCACTCATCCAATGTCGCCTTCTTCACAGAGACCTGTACTAACACCAGCTCCGCACCTGACATCGCAACTGCCATCGCCGATGGATACAAGATTCTGAGGAAAGACCGCCCCAACCGCTCAGGAGGAGAGCTTGCCATCATCCACAAAAGCTCCCTCTGACTAACAACCACCAACTCAGATGACGCTTCACCCTTCATAGAACACATCCACTTCCAGATCGAGCCCAACCCTAGAACGACACTCTGAGGAATACTCACCTACAGACCTCCTGGACCCCGCACCCCCTTCACCAACGTAAACGCGGACCACATTGCACCCCACACCCTTGCCTCTAAGGACTAAATACTACTCGGAGACCTGAACTTCCACCTAGACAACCACAGCGATCCCAACACCACCTCCTTCCTGGAGAACCTCACCAACATAGGACTGAAGCAACTTGTCTCCACCCCAACTCATACAGCAGGACACACACTCAACCTCATCTTCGCCGGAGGAAACAACATTCACTTCAGCCACACCATGGAACCGCTCTGGACAGCCACCACTGCATCCATTTCTCCTTCTGGAAACCCACTGCACACAAGCGCACGGTCTGCCCCCACCCAGAAGCTGGAACAAAGTTTCAGAAGAACACCTCACTTATGCCCTCACCTGCACTCCTCCCCAAACTATGACAGACACCAAATAGAGCAAGCAACCTCCACCAATGGATTGCCAATTGTGGCAACACTCTTACCCCCTTCCAGAACACCACAAGACGACACACCAAGAAAGCCAGCTAGTTCACCACGGACCTCCGTGAATCCAAGCGCTCATGCAAACAACTGGAGAAGACGTGGAGAAACAGCCAAACCCCAAAAGCACACTCCGCCTACAAAGCAGTCACCACGGCACAACACCACAAACTCATTAAATCAACTAAGCGAAACTTCATGCAAGACAGAATCCTCTCCAACACCCACGATTTAAAGGAACTCTTTGCCATCATACAAGAATTCACTAGACCCAACAGCGAGACGACCGATGTCCTTCCCTCCCAAGACCTCCACAGCAAACTCAGATCCTTCTTTCACCTCAAGATCAAGTTCATCTACAACAACTTTGACGACCAACATCATAGCACTGCCTCAACTCCCACCCCCAGTGACACCATACAGCAGACCCTCCTCACCTTGACCTTTACCACCACAGAAGACACCGTACAGACAATAAAGCGCATCCACTCCGAAGCACCTACAGACCCCTGCCCGTCGCTCATCTTCCACAGGGCCACCACTGACATCGCATCCCAAACTATGCCGAACTATCAACTGCTCCTTTGAGATCACCACATTCCCCGATGACTGGAAATGTGCTGAAGTCAACGCCTTCCTCAAGAAGGCCTCCACAGACCCGACAGATCTCAAGAACTTCAGGCCCATCTCACTGCTCCCCTTTGCTGCCAAAGTCATAGAAAATGCAATCAACTCCCAGCTAGAAGACTTCATAGAAACCAACTGCATTCTAGACACCTCTCAATCAAGATTCCGCAGCAACCACAGCACCGAGACTGCCCTCATAGCCACCACCGATAACATGCGCACCCTCCTCGACCAAGGCCACACAGCAGCCCTCATCATACTGGACCTTTCAGCAACCTTCAAAACCGTCTCCCACCGCAAATTAGCCACCAGGCGTCATGACGCTAGTATCCAAGGAACAGCCCTAGACTGGATATGATCTTTCCTCTCAGACAGAACACAGAGAATAAGACTCCCGCCCTTCCTTTCAGAACTGCCAGAGATAAGATGCTTAGTACCCCAAGGATCCTCCCTCAGCCCTACACTCTTCAATATCTACATGGCTCCTTTAGCAACCATCGTCAGAAACCACTGACTCAACATTGTCTCCTACGCCAATGAAACACAGCTCATCCTCTCCCTCACCAAGGAACCCAACATCACGAGGCGCATTTCCAAGAAGGGATGAAAGACGTTGCAACCTGGATGAACAACAAGTGCCTAAAGCTCAACTAAAAAGAAGGCTCCATCTTCGGCTCCCATCCCTCCGCATGGAACAACACTTGGTGCCCCCTTGCCCTTGGAAACCCACCCACCCCAACAGACTACACAGGAAACCTTAGCATCATACTCGACTCTTCACTCACCATGAACCGCCTGATCAACACTGTGTCCAACACATGCTTCAACACCCTCAGCATACTTCACAAGACCTTCAAATGGATCCCCCTGACTCCAGAAAGACTATCACCCATGCACTCATCACCAGCTGACTGACTATGGAAATGCTTTCTATGCCGTAAAACTCCTCTGCAAACTCCAGACCGTTCAGAATACCGCAGCTGGACTTATCCTCAACATCCCACAACATAATCACATCACCCAACACCTCCACGACCTCCACTGGCTCCCCATCAAAAGAAGAAGAGTCTTCAAACTGCTCACACACGCCTACAGGGCCCTCCACAACACCGGACCCTAGTACCACAACTAACAAATCTCTTTCCAAGCCCCCAAGAGAAACCGCCGCTCTGGCGACCTTGCCCTAGCCACCGTCCATTGCTTTCACAGGGCCAGAACAGGTGGCAGATCCTTCTCCTACCTCGCAGCCAAGATCTGGAACGAGCTCCTCCTCCACATCCGACAAAGTCCTACACTGCATCAGTTCAGAAAGGACCTCAAGACCTGGCTCTTCGAATCATCAACGGAGCTGCTCACACCCCCTCCCCCAGCTCCATGAGACCCTCACGGGTGAGTAACGTGCTCTAAATAAAAACTGATTGATTGATTGATTGATTAATTGATATAATACGTGTCATGGCTAGCGAGCCAAGATGGCAGATGCATTCAAATGCTACTCTGCATCTCACCCCTATTATCCTGCCTAATCCTCAGTGAAAGTCGCTGATATAACTGCAATCGAGAACGGGGTTGCTCCCGAACTCCAGCTCCTTTGAAATGTGGTGTACAGTGTGGTTGTAAGTGAACCCCTTGTGGTGAACACAGAAGAGCAGCTGCACCCGGCGTGGTGGGGCTGAGAACCTGCAGACCAGGCATGCAGCAGCCAAGACTGGGAGGCAGTAGATGCAGTTGCATGGCACAGAGGAGGAAGGAGGCAGATTTGCGGTGACTGTTGTGGAGGACTGGAGCAGTGCAGCGAGGCCGAATCGGGGTCTACGGGAGTGTGCGATTTAGCCTGAAACCCTAGCCTGTGCCCTGAAGGAGCCCAATTGCGCCCCGGAGCTAGAGCGGGCCTGGCCCATCGGGAGACCATGCCGAATGGAGGAGACGAAGAAGGTGCTTGAGCTAGAGCCAACCACAGTTCTAGGCTCCACTGACCCAAGAGCAGCTCAGCACCCTTGAGAATGGAGGGCGGCGTCGACCATCTTTGACTGTGACCGGTGTGTGGCTGTGCGAGCTGGGAGCAGAGAGGCGACAGCTGGCTGACTGTTGGGGAGGACTGCACTCACACGGATCAGAATGGAGGCCTTCGCAGTAAAGCAAGCCCCATGTGAATGCTGGGCTGCCTGGACTGGGAGGCGCTGGGGGGAGTCCAGAGGCCGGATTGGGCTTGGGCCCAGATGGGCCGCATACCTGAAGTAGCAGTGCCTTGCACACATGCCCGAACGGTGGCGCTGAGCACTTGTGGCAGGCCCGAGGACGGAGCCCAGATGAGGGGGCACTCCCCGCAGCCGTCAAGGTCCCTGGCCGGAGCTTCTGAACCCAGCCTGCTGGGCCCATGGCAGAGAGGCAGGCCGGGGGATGGAGCCAAGGGTGGGAGCACCCATCCCAGGGCCGCTGGGCCCGGCCAGAGCTCCCGGGCCCAGACTCGCAGGAGAGGCCTGCCCGGTCACAATGAACCCTGTCCTGGGCACTTTGCCATGCGGCTGACCGAAGAACGGAACCCTGGACTGGTGGACGTTGCCCAGCCCTTGCCCATCTGGAAGCTGGCTAAGAACCCCCAGCCTGCAAGGGGGTCTGGTCTACCCTGTACCTAGTAATCTGGAGGAAGGCTACCCCTCTTTCTGGTAATCTGTGCACAACGAGTGACCCAAGGTGCCCACGCTCCCGTCCCCCCTGGAACCCTGGCTGGGCTCGCAGAAGCAAACAAGCCCTCATCAGGACATCCAGGGCAGCCCAGCCATCTGGTAGTACCATTTGAAAGCAGTGTGCGACTAGATGGCCAATGGGTTGGGTGTGACCAAATGGTTGGGTCCGAAGGACAGCAATCTGCCTGCCATGCGCTTTAACTAAAGGGCTCTCGTCTGCCCATAGAGGGCAGCTGGGCCTCAGGCACAAGGCTGTGAGGTGGGTCCCCGACAGACCCCCTACCCCAGGCCCCCAGGCACCTTGACACGCAGGCAAAGTGGGGGAGGCTTCCCGGGCCCAACGGACCCCTGTCCTGGGCTCATGGCAGAGCGGCAGGCCAGGGGACGGAGTCCAGGGCACGGAGCACCAGTCCTGGGGCCCCTGGACCCAGCCTGGGCTCCTGGACTTACACGGGCAGGCCCGAGGATGGAACCCAAGATGGGCTCCCCAGAACCCTTGGAGGCTCTGGCACTCCCCAGGGGGCCCTCAGGGGCTATTGGCAGTGCTCTTGTCTGAGCTCCTGAACCCATCCAGGCTGGGGGAGCCTTCCTGGGCCCGTTGGACCCCTGCCCTGGGCACGCAGACCCTCAGCAGACCACAGGACGGAGGCTCCCGCAGCCCAGGCTCGGCGCCTGGTCCCTGCTTCTGAAACCAGCTAGGCCAGGGGAGCCTCCCCAGGCCCAATGGACCCACTGGATCTGTGGCATGGTACAGGATGGGGGATCCCGCACTACAGGGCCTGCCGGAGCCAAGGCCTGGGGCCTGGTTCCTGTTGCTGAACTCAGCCAGGATGCAGGAGCCTCCCCAGGCCTGATGGACCCCCGTCCCGGGCACCCGGACCCTTGGTGGGCCGCAGAATGGGGGCTCCCACACCCAGGGGCCCACCAGAACTCAGGCCCCAGGCCCTGTCCCTGCCTCTGAACCCAGCCAGGCCAGTGATTATCCTGACAATTTTGTTTTTGTCTTTCTTAAACAATGTCTGGTAGTCCTTGTGGCTGCCCTTTGCTTTAGCATACTTTTTTGTTGTGTGTTCAATGGAGCCTTCCATTTTTCTTATTGTTCTTTGATACGTTATTTTGAACTGAGGCATTCTGATGCTCAACTTGAGCAGAGTTCATAGGGTCATTATTGAGTTCACTTGTTGGTTCATTTTGATTATTTGCTGGTATAGGACTTATATCAGTGGTATTCTCTGAAATATGCCACCATTTTATCTCTGCGATTGTGATGTTTCGAATTTTGAGAGTATTTCTCAACTTCTGAGATTCTATCATTCTGATTATCAAAGTTTTTTTATTTTTGGTGCACGCTTTCGGTTGATAAAGTTTTTATGCCTTTCCGTTATTGTTTCCACTGAAACTTCAGGTTCATTGTTGGAGTCACTTTCAGTGTTATAGGATGCTTGCAGTACATCCTTTGCCCATTTTTTAACTTTCATCTCTTCTATCTCTTCTTTTTTCTGAAATTTGTTTCCTTCTTTTATTATCAAAATGTGGAACCATCAGTCTTTCTTTTATTTCCTTACACTTTCTCCAATCCTATCACAAACAGCAGTAGTTCTTCTTGTGACCATAATTTGGAGGGTTTGCTGCTTGAAAGAGCTGCAAGTCTAGCCTCAATTTGCACTCTTGGATGTGCATGCTGAGCATGTTGTGAAACTCCAATGTTTGCTCCAAATATGAGATCACAAAAGCTACATAGAAAATGCAGCTCTTCCTCTTTTGTTCTTTCATTGCCTTTTGCACAGTGGCATGCAAAATTGTGGTATTCAGCTTCCTTGTCGCATTTTGAACAATATGTTTTCAGATAGAATCCTTTATGTTTATTAGAGACATGTTTTCTCAAGCACTTAGTTCTCAATATGTCTCCACATAGATCTCATTTATATTTGTCATTTGGGTGTTTCCAGGAAGTGACCTTTTTGGTGTAATCATTTTTCTTATTCTTGTGTTCATCGTTGACCTCATAAACATCAGGCAGATTTTTGAGATTGGATGCAATAGTGTCACTCTTGGCTGATGAGGCCACAAATTCAATGGTTTTACTGAGGTCTATGGCTATTTCTTCTTCTGTTGTTACCAAGGGTATGCAGGATGCTATAATGTGACCTGAATCCTTGTAATTTGTTGCATTGTTTGAAGTGGGTGCTAGATTGACAAAATCAGGAAGGAGGATAACAATTTGTGGAAAAGACATCACCTCTTTTCGCCATCTTAACGGGGTTTTTAATTGCCAGGAACTACCCCATCTGGAATTGTGTTCATTTGCTTCGCCGTTTCTCACTATTGCGTTTGCTGCCATGATAGAACCTTGTTTGGCCTGTCTCTATAGACCTCTCTATGCAGAGAATAGTGATGAAGAGGCAGTCACCAGCGGGACCACTAGGAGGTAAAGACCACTGTGACTGAGAAGAGGTTAACCCTTTCGAAGCGCATGACGGAGCGGTTCCATCATGCGCATCGGTCGCGCTGTGCGTATGACGGAACCGCTCCGTCACGGCCCCGCCCACGCAACGAACCTTCAGCACGGCGCGGTAATTCGCGCCGCGCTGAAGGGGTTAAGAGAGTCATAGTTACTCCTGCTGTTTACCGGTGCTTCATTGAATTTCTTCACTTTGATATTCAGAGCACTGGTCAGAAATCACATCGCATCCACACCCACCTCTGGCTTTTGTAATGCTTTGTTTTAATGAGACAATCAGATTTCCCCTATTTCACACCATTTCTAAGTCAGCTACTAGGTGCCCGGATGAGGCAGAATGCCAGCCCATTCCCCAGGGAGGGCCACGGGGAGAAGTGACCACCACAGCTGGGGCATTCCACAGGAAGGGCCTGGCTCACATCCAGCGTCACGGCAGCCAGAGGGTGGCATCACGTCCAGCCACGGCGAGTGCCCAGCTCCACTTCGAGCCCCAGCCCAAAGGACCCAGCCCTTAGAGCCAATCCCTATCCTGAAGTTACGAATCTGCAGAAGGTAACGGAGGCCATCGCCTGTTCATTCTGAATAGCGCTTGCCCATTTCTTAGGACTGACTGACCCATGTTCAACTGCTGTACACATGGTACCCTTCTCCACTTTGGCCTTCAAAGTTCTTGCTTGAATATTTGCTACTACCACCAAGCTCTGCACCCTTCACCAGGGCCCTTGCCCCTGTCTACAGCAAGCCCTCCAACTCGTCGTGGCTTAGCATTCCTGACTCTCAGCACCGGTGACGGCCGGGTATGGAACTGCCGCTCCAGCAGCATCCATTTTCAGAGCTAGTTGATTCAGCAGGTGAGTTGTTACACACTCCTTTGCGGATGCCGACTTCCATGGCCACAGTCCTGCTGTCTATATCAAACAACACCTTTTCTGTGGTCTGATGAGCGTCGACCTCGGGCGCCTTAACCCGGCATTCGGTTCATCTCGCAGCACCAGTTGTGTTTACCAGAAGTGGCCCACTAGGCACTCGCATTCCATGCCCAGCTACAAGCCAGTGAGCAGGGCTTCTCATCAATTTAAGTTTAGGTTAATACATTTATCTGCCAATAAAGTAGAACTTTTTCTGTTTTATCTTTCCACTCCTGCCTTTGAGTGTGACCTTGTTTTGTTACGTCCCTGTGTAAAATTTTACTTCTCTTCCCTATAATCAAGACATAGAGTGTTCTTTCCCTGTGTGTGATTTTAGAATTGTCCTGCCTCTCTACTGCAAAATTAATTCTTCGACGTCTCTGTGCTTTCCTTAGAAATTTCTACAGCAAGATTGATTTATTCTCCATAAAAGCACAGTGGTAGAAAAAGTATTCAAGAGGAATTTTGGCAAGTTTATTGCAAGGAACACTTAGGAGTGATCTTTGTCTTCTGTAGTGTCAGACATAGAACAGGATATGACAAAAGCATCCTACTTCCTGGACCGTAATGCCACAGTCTGTGCTATAATTATTCATACTCTCCAAAAATGGATTCCTCTACTCTCACACAAGGTTGGCATTGAGCAGAGAACTGATGGTTATATGTACGCTGTCCTGGGGCGGTATTATACAGAGTGCCGTAACATTACTATACTAATATATGTTACATTAACAATAAACAGTATTTATTACAACTATATGAAAGTAAACAATAATCAATGCAACAATTTTATTATAAACAATATTATATACCAAAAAAGGAAAGTCTTACCTTAGATGTCCTGTTCCATGATTTTTTCATAGTCACAATATTTTTGACACAATATTCATGTCACATGAAATTTAGTATAGGGTATTTGTGTCATTTACCCTGTCTTTAGTGTTAATGTGGGTATCCTTCAGTATGCCACGGCAGTGCCTTTGGTGGCATGCACTTCTCAGGTGTCCACCTCATACCTTTTAATGTTGTGTAAAACCCTTTTCAATATTCTCATACAAGCAGGAAGTGCCAATGTCAATGTATAACATCTGGTTGTTCTTCAGGGCATTTCATGCAAGTATTATATTTAGCAACAATAAATGTGATCATAAATTTGGAAATCATGAATACGTGATGCAGAAACATAAAGTGGATAGGCATATGTCGGTTATTAAATGGGACTTTCTGCACCCGAACACCAAAATGCATCCAACACTCCATTGTTAGAGCTTCTCCTAAATCTTTCTCCCATTAGTTTTAACTGCTATGTCTTATTAACAGTTATGAGTAGGATAGAGCTCTTTTAAAACCTTGAGTGTTAATGACCTTGGTAAGTGCCTGTAGTTCTTTTGGGGCTTGAAGGAATAATGGCGAGGAGACAGCTGCAGCATATTTGATGAGAAGTAAACCAGAATTTCTAATAGGCCGGTACCTCCCTTGATAGGCAGGAAATTGGGACTGTTCAGAACCGGCAAGAGTGATGACTACGACTGCTCCAGCCCTGCAATTTTCCTTTGTCCTCACCAGGCTTGTCAAGTGAATTCCATGCTGTCTGTTTGTGCCTGGTTTAGACCATAAAATTGTTTGTAGTTGATATGGTTCTGCAAATCAGGATTATATCACTAAGTACTTACAGTCTGGAGGTAAATGGTACCAGAAGGGGATACGTTGTTGCCCCATTTTATTCTTGCTTGATTTCCGCTGCAAATCAATTTGAGAAGACTGCTTTTCAGTGTACAGAAAGAATAGTTAAAGTGGTTAGCAAGTTATTGAAGAGTGTAGGAAAATGCCTCTTTTTGCATGATCACACCCATATTGCTTAAGAACTTAATTAACTTCAAAGCGTCCTACCATGTCAAGGACAGACATAGCTATAAATTACTAGAACCCTAACTGAACCTAACAAGGATAGTGATAATATTACTTGAGGTACGCTACTATACCTCACAACTAATAATCCACTCTCTCACAAAGAAGAAAAATGTTTGGGGAGGACCATAATCTTTTGTTTATGTAATGTACCCCATCATTAAGATCAGGAGGGTGATCTATTGGTCAACTTACATGCTCAATTTATCCAGGGTAGTCTGATAATTTATTCTATTTCAGCACTTCTCTGCTAATTTTAGCACTCTGAGGTGTCTCCATTGCAATGGGTATTTGCATGTGGGTTGTTTTGCAGTTTCCTGCATTCATTTTTTCCCCTCTATACGTGCACCACCCAACAGGTGAGCCATGCTCGTAGGCAGGCAGGAGGAATGATTGACAGCCCTTCCTCTTGGCTGCCATGTTTGTGAGGGGCACACAGAGACTAGGGCTTCTATGACGTGCTCCCCCTGGATTTTAAAGTATGTCACACTTTTATCGCCACACACCAAGGGCAGACTCCAGCTCCCTAACATAGCCCAGCCTAAGATGCTGCTTCTCTGTCAACAGCCTCACATACAACTGAGCAAACTTCTTTCGTAGCCCCTACAGCCAGCCATTTCTTTAAGGGTAGACTCTTAACCCAACAGGATAGCCAGGATTAGACTAGACAAATGACCATTGCTGACTTCAGCCCAATCCACTTGAATCTACCCCCTTCATGGCTACATTTTCATAGTCCACAATATGTGTGATACAGAATGTGGTACACATAATAAGTGGATTTTAAGTAGCACATAGTATTTCTAATAATGTCTTTGAGAATCTTAATTAGTTTGATTAGAAACATTTGTTTTAATTACTTTCTAGGTAGTCTTCGCATTAGTAAGCGTGAGGGACAATCATGTTCCAACATGGCCTATTGTTTTGTTTATTCACAGTGATAAATGAAGGGTTTAAAATCCATTGGTCATATCCCAGTCCTTAAATACACCATGTAGTATTAACATTGGCAAAAAGTGTGTTAACAAGTGTTTTGGACAATATTGTTTAATTGGCAAGTTCATATGAAGGGAACTGAAGGTCAAGAGATTAAGTTCCGCAAAGACCTGTTTTAGAATCTGTCATTTACACTGCTTAGAAATGGCAGCTGTAGTATGAAACAATATGTAAGAAAGAAAAGGTTATTAGCTCTATTTTATTTTCAGTGACTGCCTATTCTGGTATGCATCTGTAATCTGCAGCACATATACATGTGTCTTGCTGCACTTTTTGTAGCCCTCATGTCACCTTCAACTATCTATATCAAAACAGAAGCACAGCTAAGGCCCTTCACTATAACTTTGAATAGTCTGCCCATCTGACATAAATCACTCTCCTCCCGGGGCTTTTTTCTATTCCCTACGGATCAACCTTTCGGAGGGAAAGACTAATCATTGAACTTTCGTAGACAAGGTAGCTTTGCTTTCTTTGTCAGATCTCAAACATGGCCCAAAATCTGAGCTACTGTTCTGCTATCTTATGTTTTCTCTGTTTTTATAGAGTGCTAATCACCTCCTGGATTGTCCACGCCCTTATATTAGGTGTCTGGGTCCCACCATCGAGTGCTTACTAGAACAGGTAGCTCTTCAGCTTCTTGCAGAATTCAAGAAGGGAAGAGGAGGCTCTGATGTGTTGATGGTGGTCATTCCAGGCTTTAGAAGCCAGGTATGAGAAGGTACCCCATTCAGATCTGCTTGTTTGTATGCTTGGGATCTGTGCTAGTGAGAGTCCAGAATGTAGAGCAGAAATGTTTGGAAGGTTGTTGGAAATTAATGTATATGTTGAAGAGCGCTGGGCTGCTTAAGGAACCCTGGGTAAATCTGCAAATGAGTTCCCGTGGTTCAGAGAAGTAGATTGTTATGTTGACAGTTTAGGTTCTTCTGGTGAGAAGGGTGCATATCTACTCAAGTATGTGTCTCTGAATGCCCGCCGAGTGGACTTGTCGGATCACAATGTGGGGGGAGATGGTGTTGAAGGCGGCTGATAGATACAGGAGGGGGAAAGCTGAAGTTTCCCCCCATCGAGGATCTTCCAAATGTCATCCATTGTTGCTATGATGGTGGTGTTGATGCTGTGATTGGGTCTAAGTCTTTCTTTTGTGACATCAAGCAGGAGGAATAATTGGTTATGTGTTCGGAGATGCCTTTTCCTGGACCATGGCTGTGTAAGGAAGGAAGGATATCAATCAGTAGTTGACAAGTCAGCGGGCCTATTTCCATGGTTCTGGAAAGGTTGCTGTGATGATGGAGGTGTTGATGATAGGGGATGAGGGCATCACTCCTTTGACGAAGGCATGATGGGGGCAAGGTTTCAACCTGGCCCCAGAGTGTATGATCTTCCTGATTGCTGTAGTTTCCTTTGTGCTGATAGTGTCCCATGGGGTTGTTGTATTTTCTTTCTTCATCACTGGGAAACTTCTGGTGAGATTCAAAGGGTCTGGTTGCGGGGCGAAGTTGCTGTATATGGTGATCTTCCTGCAAAAGATGTTTGAGAGGTCGTCACAAAGGTCTTGAGTTTGCCTGATATTGCTGCCAACTGCTGTGGCTGTGGATCAATCTTGACAATTGTGAAGAATTCTTCGCCGCTTTTGGAGCTGGTGTGTATTCTTTTCGTGAGTGCCTTCCTCTCGGTTTCTCGGATTAGCTGGTGGTATTTCCTTAGTGCGGCTTTCAAAGTGTCTTTTTCCAATTCACCTTGGTTGGTTCTCCATTTCTGTTACAATTGTTTGCAATGTTCTTTGGTGATTCTGAGATCTTACATGTACTAGCTAGCTTGTGTGTTTGTTTTTGAAGTGTGGCTTTGTCTGAGGGGGGCAGGGTGTCAGGGTGTCAGCGCAGTGAGTGATCCACTTGTTGAAAGTGTTGTTATTGCATGCTAGGTGTCTCATGGGTTCTGGTTAGTTCTTGTAGAGGTTGGAGGCCCAATCCATTTCTGCTAGTTTGATCAATGTCGGAGCACTGGGACGCACAGGGATTTTTCTGGGTTGGGAGATGATGATCATGAAACTGACTATGGTGTGGTCGGTCCAGGTGCCTGGTCTTGGTCTGTTGATCAAGATATTGTTAAAGGATGTGAAGAAGGTTTCCAGGATGTGTCCAGTGCCTGGGTGGGTATGTGACACATTGATATATAGGAAAGTTGTTGAGGTTGTCTAGGTTTAAGGCTGAGTTGGGGGTCAGTCCAGTGTCCTATGAGGATGAATGCGCTGAAGTTTAAATGCATTGTCTAATTTATGAATTAATACAACCGATTGCATCCACTCTGACATCAGATTTGACAGCAAATTTAAGGATTTCTTTCCATGGCCAAAATCATAAAATAGAAATGTAATTGTTGATATTTTTGTGGGGCATAGTTGAGTCTATGTGGTTTAAAACAGACCAAATGAGAATCACCTTAATTTCATCTCTTAAAATTGAAGGTGTAATGTTACTCAAATTATTCTAATATTGTTAGAGTCGGGGATCTCTGGTTGGCGCAAGGTTGCCCTTGTGTCAAGCAGTAACCCTCTCCTCCACGTCAGGGCGCAGGATAACCCCTCGCGAATGACCCTTGCTCACCCTCTAGGTGCGTGGCGTGAGCAGCCAAGGCGATTCCTCAGGCGTTGTTGGTTAAGCACTTACAATCGTACACACAGTAAATACATCAATCCCCCCAGAAACGGACACCAGACTTGGATATATATCAAAATACGATTCTTTATGTAAAAATAAGGTATATATATCTCAGCAGACTTATCACAAGACCAATAACGTTTTCGCTAGGCCACCAGGTTGTAAAGCGGGCAAATGTTCGTAGCTTCAAATGGATACATTATAGTCTCTTGCAAATGTTACTCGTGGTTCCAGTACTCACAGAGATCGACTCCTGCGAACGGGGAAATAAGGCGTTGCGGGCCCCGAGCCCGATACTGGACTTCTTTCGTGATTAGGAGAGTCGGCACAGGTCGGTGCGACTCTCAGCTTGGGAAGTGTTCTTGGGTCCTCAATCAGCAGGTGTGGGCACGTAGGCAGGCGCGGCCAGCGACCCTTTAGCACGGCGGTGCAGGAGGGTCTCCACAGCGGGGGCGGCGCGGCCTGAGATGTCCGGGGATAGCGAAGCGGGGTCACAGGGCACAGTCAGTGCAGCTGGATGACCCGGCGTAGATCACAGTCGTCGGACGGCTTCCGGCAGGAGGGGTGATAGCACGTTCAGCGCACTCCAATGGCAGGCGGTGACAGGGGTGCAGGCGGCCTGGCCCGGGGACAGAGAGCGGCTCCGGACGGAGCGGGGCTCTCACGGGATTGCGGCAGGTGAGCTCCTGAGTGTCACGGCCCTAGGAGGGGCGATGAGGGGCGCGGTCTCTTTTCCAGCGGGATGCACACACGGCTCGAATTGGAGGACGAGCAAGAAGCACAGAGAACCCACTGTTCCTGGGGTTCAGTTCAGGGGGCAAGCTCAGATCAAGCCCTTGGAGAATGTTCAAGCACAAAGTAGCAAAGTCTTTTCAGTAAGTCTCTTCCTCTCCTTTCTCAGCAAGGCAAGCAGCAGGCCAGCTCCTCCAGCGTCTTCTTCTCCTTCTAGTCGGGCAGAGGTTCTTTGTGGTAAAACAGGATTCTGATTTCTTAGGAGCCAGGCTCCTACTTTTATACCATGATTCTTTTGTTCTTTAGCGCCAGGGGGCCTGGGCCTGGCTCAGTCCAGTTCTGGAGCACTCTGTTATGGTGACTCTGCTCTTTCCTTTCAGCAGCAGGGCAGAGACATCAGCCGCCCCACAGGGGGTGGCGCCGGCTTTGTGGTGGCAGAGCACAGGTCTATTCAAGAGTCAAGGTGGACTCCTCCCCCCCATCCAGGTGTCACCTCTCTACCCACCACCTGGCAGCCAACCTGTCTCTGGGGATTCCCCAACCCTGCTCCTTACTGTTGCCAGGCAGAACACATACACACAGCAGAGGCGGACTGAGATGGTCAGGTCAGTAAATACTAACTTTCTAAAAGTAGTATTTACAAACCCAGGATATTAAAATAAACTTGACTACAAGAAGTATTTTATTATCCTGAGCTCAGGCATACTAAACTTGACACTTCTACCATGCTCCCTGAGTCCACTGGGGTCACAGCGTGGGCGTGATCCCGGCAGCCCATTCTGGCCTATGGAGAGCAGGTAGCCTTCAATAGTGAAGAACGGAAATGGCTGTAATTCACTACTAAGACATGCCACACACATCAGGGCATGTCCTACCTTATGCCTACAATGCACCCTGCCCTTGGGCCTACCAGAGGGGTGGCTAATATGTAGGTAAGGGAAGGTTTAGGGACTGGCAAGTGGGGGCACTTGCGCAGTCAGCGCGACGGTCCCGGACCGCGCACAGGGTCTGCGGTGGCAGACCCTAGACACACTTTACAAGGCCGCTTCCGTGGGTGGCGCAACCAGCGCTGCAAGCCCACCAGCAGCATTGGCATTCACAAGCCCTGGCACCCCTGGTGCACTTTACTGGGGACTGACAGTGAATCCAATAAACCAATCAGGAACATCAATTACAGGTACACTTTATCTAGGGAGCACTTGCACTGCGGCACGGATTAGCCGTGGCGCAGTGCCCTGAGCGGACAACACCAGCAAAACAGTCGAGGCACACCATCAAAAAGTGGAAGGGAAACTCACGCCAAGGTGCCAGGTCTAACACGTGTCCCCTCCAGCTGAAATGTGGGGAGAACTACCCTTGCCCAGGGGGTTCCTCGTCACTAAGGCGGAAATACCTGGACAGACCGTCAGCGTTGGCGTGATCTGTACCAGGACGGTGTTCCACCGTAAAGTCCATACCCTGTAGGGAGATGGACCACCTCAACAGCTTCGGGTTTTCACCCCTCATTTGCATCAACCATCTGAGGGGCCTGTGGTCCGTCTGAACCCGGAAGTGAGACCCAAACAAGTAGGGTCTTAGCTTCTTCAGCGCCCAGACCACAGCAAATGCTTCTCGCTCAATTGCACTCCACCTACTTTCCCGTGGAAGTAACCTCCTACTGATGAAGGCTACGGGTTGGTCCCAGCCCTCCTCAGTCATCTGTGAGAGAACAGCCCCTACACCATGCTCTGAAGCGTCTGTCTGTACTAGGAATTCCTTGGAGAAGTCAGGGGCCAAGAGCACGGGCGCCGTGCACATGGCAGTCTTCAGGGTGTCGAAAGCTTTCTGACAGGTGTCAGTCCAAATCACGTTCCTGGGCTGCTTCTTCGAAGTCAGCTCTGTCAAGGGGGCAACGATCGTTCCATAGCCCTTGACAAACCTCCTGTAGTACCCAGTGAGCCCCAGGAAGGCCCTCACTGCGGTCTGCGTCTTGGGGGGTTCCCAAGCCAGGATGGTTTCAATTTTGGGTTGCAAGGGTGCCACCTTGCCACTCCCCACTTGGTGTCCCAAGTACACCACGGAACCCTGCCCGATCTGGCACTTGCTTGCCTTGATCGTGAGGCCTGCTCGGCGCAGCGCCATCAACACTTCCCAGAGGTGGCGCAGGTGTTCAGGCCAGGTGGCACTGAACACTGCGATGTCATCCAGGTAGGCGGCACTGAACGCATCCAGCCCAACCAGTACCTGGTTGACCAACCTCTGAAAGGTGGCAGGGGCATTCTTCATCCCAAATGGCATGACTCGGAACTGGAAGTGCCCATCTGGTGTAGAGAATGCGGACCTCTCTTTGGCCCCATCGGTCAAGGCGATCTGCCAGTACCCAGACGTTAAATCAAACGTACTGAGGAACCGGGCAGCCCCCAGCCGATCAATGAGCTCATCAGCTCTGGGGATGGGGTGCGCGTCAGTCTTCGTGACTGAATTGAGTCCTCTGTAGTCCACACAGAACCGGAGTTCAGGTGTGGCTCCCGGCGCAGCAGCTTTGGGGACCAAGACCACGGGGCTGGACCAAGGACTGCTGGAGGACTCAACCACCCCTAGCGCAAGCATTTTGGAGACCTCCTCCTTAATGCAAGCTCTGACCCTGTCAGTTACCCTGTAAGCCTTGTGCTTCACAGGTAAGCTGTCTCCGGTGTCCACATCATGGACGCACCAATCTGTGACACCAGGAACCAGGGAGAATCGGTCGGAAAATTGTCCCAGCAAGTGGCGGCAATCTTCCTGTTGTTCGGGCGTCAGGGTGGGTGAGAGGTTAACTCCATCCACTGACCCATCTTTCTCAGAGGCCACTAAGAGGTCAGGAAGAGGCTCGGTCTCCTCTTCCATTCCATCATCAGTGGCCAGCAGCATGCCCACTTCGGTCCTCTCTAAGTGGGGCTTAAGGCGGTTAACATGTAGGACCCTCAAAGGGTTCCTGGGAGTCTGCATGTCCACCAAGTAGGTGATAGGACTTTTGCGCTCCACAACCTCAAATGGACCTGTCCACTTATCCTGAAGTGCACAAGGCTCCACTGGGGCCAAGACCCACACCTTTTGTCCAGGTTGAAGCTCTACCAGAGTGGCATTCCGGTCGTACCACCGCTTCATCTCCTCCTGGCTGGCTTCCAGATTTGCCTCAGCAAGTTGCCTGAAACGCCGAGTCTGGTTTCGGAAGGCCAGCATGTAACTATATACATTCTGGGGAGGTTTCCTGGGAGATTGCTCCCAGCCTTCCTTTACCAAACTCAGAGGTCCTCTTACCGGGTGACCATACAGAAGCTCAAAGGGGCTGAACCCTAGAGACTTCTGTGGCACCTCTCGGTAAGCGAAGAGCAGGCATGGCAAGAGGACGTCCCACTTACGCCTCATTGGACCGTCCAGGCCCATGATCATGCCTTTGAGGGTTCGGTTGAATCTCTCAACCAACCCATTTCCTTGGGGATGGTAAGGAGTGGTGAACTTGTAAGTTACCCCACACTCCTTCCACAGGGATTTCATATATGTGGATATGAAATTGGTCCCCCTGTCGCTCACCACCTCTAGAGGGAATCCCACTCGGGAGAAAATTCCCATCAGTGCCCGTCCCACCACGGGGGCCGTCACTGTCCTCAGAGGGATGGCTTCAGGGTACCGGGTGGCATGGTCCACCAAGACCAGGATGAACCTGTTGCCCAGGGCTGTCTTGGGGTCCAGAGGCCCCACAATATCAATACCCACTCGTTGGAATGGCGTACCGACCACAGGGAAAGGTTGCAGAGGAGCCTTATGCTTCCCTCCGCTCTTACCACTTGCCTGGCAAGTCTGACAGGTTCTGCAGTAGGAATCTGAATTCTTATGCATTTGGGGCCAGTAAAAGTGGGTGACAAGCCTGTCATAGGTCTTGTCCATCCCCAAATGTCCTGCTAAAGGCACATCGTGAGCCAGCCCCAGTAGGAAGGTTCTGAACTTTTGGGGTACCACCAGCACACGGGCTGACCCAGGTTCAGCAGCCTTAGGCTCGGAATACAGGAGGTCACTCTCCCAGTACACGTAGTGTGTTTTGGCCTGAACACCATTGGCCTGGTCTGCAGCCTGTTGCCGCATACCTACGAGAGAAGGGCATTCTTTCTGCTCCCTGCAGAATTCCTCCCTGGAGGGACCTCCTTCTTGCTGCCAATGGGTCAGCTCAGGCAGATCTCCCAGTTCGGCAATCTGTTCCCCGGTAGGCTCCAGAGTATCCCCCTCAGGGTCTACTTCCTCCTGGGCCGTGGGAACTTCGGGGGCCGGTTTCCCGCGCCTCCTGCGCCTTCTCCCTAAGGCCGGTTCCTGGACCTCTCCCTCAGGCTCCAGGACCCTCTCAACACCCCTACTGGCTGCCATGGACCGGGTGGTCACGCACGCCCAGTCGGGTAGACCCACCATCCTCAGATGCGTGGTCTTCTCCACCTTTTCCCAAGGGGAACTCTCCAGGTCGTTCCCTAGCAGACAGTCTACAGGCATGTCAGTTCTCACAGCGACTTGTAGAGTACCAGAGACCTCCCCCCACTCAAAGGGAACTTGAGCCATTGGACAACGACTCTCTATGTTGTCAGCATTGACAACCCTACAGTAGGCATTGGGTACAATTTGCTCTTGAGACACCAGGTGTTGCCTCACCGAGGTCACGCTGGCTCCTGTATCTCTAAGAGCCTCAACCTTCTTTCCATTGATGGTCACCACCTGCCCATATTTCTTAGTGTTAGAGGGCAGGTAGGTTACAGGGACCATCTCACTGTCTCCTAGCGAGACTAGGGTCATCTGCCCGGGACCCCCACCCTCCTGGACTGCTACTTCCTCCCCAAAGTTAACACTAGCTACTTGCCGGGGTGGAGCACCAGTGGGTGCGGTCTTACCAAACAGGCGACACTTAGGATCAGAGGCAATGTGACCCGGATCACCACACTTATAACAATTGAAGGGCCCCTTTGGAACAGGTCTACCTGTCGGGGCCCCGTTCTGCTGCGGGGGTGGGGGAGGCTGAGAACCCTTCTGCTGGTTCCCTTGGGAATTACTTTGGGGGCCTTTTTGGAACCCCTTCTGTTTACCCTTGTCCCCCCCACTCTTCTGCTGGGGACCCTGCCCACCTTTGGCGGAGTCTCCCGCTTGACCCTTGTGGACCCTGGTGCTGAGCCAGCGGTCCGCCTCCTCAGCAAGCTTCCTCGGGTTGGACAGCTTGCTATCAATCAGGTGCTGGCGTAGCTCAGGAAAACATTGACTGGACAAGTGCTCCCATGCAATTAAATCAAGCAGCCCTTGATAATCATTCACTTTGCTACCCTTCACCCAACCATCCAGCGCTCTGCAGAAAAAGGTCACATACTCCACATACGTACTCTCAGGGATCTTCTTCGTCTCCCTGAACCGCTGTCTATATAGCTCCGGAGTTAACCCATACCTGGTCATTAAAGCTTCCTTCATATGGGGGTATGAGGTTTGGAGATGTAAGGGTAAATCTAACAGTGTGTCACGCCCTTCAGCAAGGAACCTTCCCCACAACCCCGCTCCCCAGTCTTTCTCAGGGACCCGGTGTGAGGACATGGCCACCTCGTAGGCCCTAAACCACTGCCCTATGTCATCCTTTCTGAAATACTCCTTTACTACATCTTTGGGGATGTACACCTTGGACTCTACCTGCGCTGGTGGAGTGCTGCCACCAGAAGGAGCGGTGTCCAAACTTTTCGCCTTTAGCTCCAACTCCTTCAATCTGATATCATGATCCATTTGGCGTTGTTGTGCCTCCAGGGCCAACTTCTGCTTTTCCATTTCCATCTGTCCTGCCAACTTTGCCATCTCCATTGCATGCGCCCTGTCTGCTGCCCGGTCTGCCAGCTCCTCTGGCGACCGGACTCTGCTGGGCTCCTCAAGGTTGTCGGGTGGAACGATGTCCCCCGCATTCCGTAGGTCTCGTGACTCCTTCCAGGCTCTCAACGCCTTGGTGTACTGGGGCTTCCTCTTGCATCCAGCATGGGGGACTCTGAATTGTACACTGTAGCCTTTCAATTGCTCCATCGTGTAGCCTTCCAGTCTCTCCCAATCCACCTCATCGATTCCAGAAATCACAGAGAGTGCTCTCCCAGCGGAGTGTGAGCCAGGCATGGTTGCAGTAATGGCAGATGTCTCAACAAAGTTCAACAATTACAAACCTGTGGCTGCGTTATTTGGTCTGCTCTCACTATCTGGTGATTAATAATTCACTGTATGCAAATTACAAGTGCAAATCCGAAATCCCACCCGCTGCCAACAATGTTAGAGTCGGGGATCTCTGGTTGGCGCAAGGTTGCCCTTGTGTCAAGCAGTAACCCTCTCCTCCACGTCAGGGCGCAGGATAACCCCTCGCGAATGACCCTTGCTCACCCTCTAGGTGCGTGGCGTGAGCAGCCAAGGCGATTCCTCAGGCGTTGTTGGTTAAGCACTTACAATCGTACACACAGTAAATACATCAATCCCCCCAGAAACGGACACCAGACTTGGATATATATCAAAATACGATTCTTTATGTAAAAATAAGGTATATATATCTCAGCAGACTTATCACAAGACCAATAACGTTTTCGCTAGGCCACCAGGTTGTAAAGCGGGCAAATGTTCGTAGCTTCAAATGGATACTTTATAGTCTCTTGCAAATGTTACTCGTGGTTCCAGTACTCACAGAGATCGACTCCTGCGAACGGGGAAATAAGGCGTTGCGGGCCCCGAGCCCGATACTGGACTTCTTTCGTGATTAGGAGAGTCGGCACAGGTCGGTGCGACTCTCAGCTTGGGAAGTGTTCTTGGGTCCTCAATCAGCAGGTGTGGGCACGTAGGCAGGCGCGGCCAGCGACCCTTTAGCACGGCGGTGCAGGAGGGTCTCCACAGCGGGGGCGGCGCGGCCTGAGATGTCCGGGGATAGCGAAGCGGGGTCACAGGGCACAGTCAGTGCAGCTGGATGACCCGGCGTAGATCACAGTCGTCGGACGGCTTCCGGCAGGAGGGGTGATAGCGCGTTCAGCGCACTCCAATGGCAGGCGGTGACAGGGGTGCAGGCGGCCTGGCCCGGGGACAGAGAGCGGCTCCGGACGGAGCGGGGCTCTCACGGGATTGCGGCAGGTGAGCTCCTGAGTGTCACGGCCCTAGGAGGGGCGATGAGGGGCGCGGTCTCTTTTCCAGCGGGATGCACACACGGCTCGAATTGGAGGACGAGCAAGAAGCACAGAGAACCCACTGTTCCTGGGGTTCAGTTCAGGGGGCAAGCTCAGATCAAGCCCTTGGAGAATGTTCAAGCACAAAGTAGCAAAGTCTTTTCAGTAAGTCTCTTCCTCTCCTTTCTCAGCAAGGCAAGCAGCAGGCCAGCTCCTCCAGCGTCTTCTTCTCCTTCTAGTCGGGCAGAGGTTCTTTGTGGTAAAACAGGATTCTGATTTCTTAGGAGCCAGGCTCCTACTTTTATACCATGATTCTTTTGTTCTTTAGCGCCAGGGGGCCTGGGCCTGGCTCAGTCCAGTTCTGGAGCACTCTGTTATGGTGACTCTGCTCTTTCCTTTCAGCAGCAGGGCAGAGACATCAGCCGCCCCACAGGGGGTGGCGCCGGCTTTGTGGTGGCAGAGCACAGGTCTATTCAAGAGTCAAGGTGGACTCCTCCCCCCCATCCAGGTGTCACCTCTCTACCCACCACCTGGCAGCCAACCTGTCTCTGGGGATTCCCCAACCCTGCTCCTTACTGTTGCCAGGCAGAACACATACACACAGCAGAGGCGGACTGAGATGGTCAGGTCAGTAAATACTAACTTTCTAAAAGTAGTATTTACAAACCCAGGATATTAAAATAAACTTGACTACAAGAAGTATTTTATTATCCTGAGCTCAGGCATACTAAACTTGACACTTCTACCATGCTCCCTGAGTCCACTGGGGTCACAGCGTGGGCGTGATCCCGGCAGCCCATTCTGGCCTATGGAGAGCAGGTAGCCTTCAATAGTGAAGAACGGAAATGGCTGTAATTCACTACTAAGACATGCCACACACATCAGGGCATGTCCTACCTTATGCCTACAATGCACCCTGCCCTTGGGCCTACCAGAGGGGTGGCTAATATGTAGGTAAGGGAAGGTTTAGGGACTGGCAAGTGGGGGCACTTGCGCAGTCAGCGCGACGGTCCCGGACCGCGCACAGGGTCTGCGGTGGCAGACCCTAGACACACTTTACAAGGCCGCTTCCGTGGGTGGCGCAACCAGCGCTGCAAGCCCACCAGCAGCATTGGCATTCACAAGCCCTGGCACCCCTGGTGCACTTTACTGGGGACTGACAGTGAATCCAATAAACCAATCAGGAACATCAATTACAGGTACACTTTATCTAGGGAGCACTTGCACTGCGGCACGGATTAGCCGTGGCGCAGTGCCCTGAGCGGACAACACCAGCAAAACAGTCGAGGCACACCATCAAAAAGTGGAAGGGAAACTCACGCCAAGGTGCCAGGTCTAACAAATATGATCTTACATTTGGAAATTAAGAAACATTAGTAGACCATCCACATTTGATTGCTCACATTTCAAACATAAGATCTGTATCCTGTGCCTATAAAGGGGAAAGCAATGGTTTCTCCTGATTGCTGCTGATTTAGCTATATAATACAGCATATTTTTAAGGACCTGCCATAAATCTGTACTCAAGAGCACTGGTAGGTACTTTAGCATTAGCAGCTCCACCAGAAGTATCTTCTTTGCTGCTTCACAGATTTCTGTATCCATCTTGCAATCTCTTCGGTATTAGCAGCGCTTACAATAGTTCCTCTTTCTTACTATTATGAATTTTAAATAAGCCCTATTAATGATACCCTAAATGCTTAAGCGCAGTATTAAGTGTGGCAATAATTCCAGGCCACACTATCCTGTGGCGCGAGGTACTAGTAATGCGGCTGGGTTTTAATTATGAAGTCACCGTTTCTCCGGTGTCCTTTAAGAAATCTTGCTATTCGCTGCCGATCCACGTCCTCTTTCCTCACGCTGCGTTTCCTCGAGTACGAGGCAACGAAACACGTGTTGGCTTGAGAACAGTTCACTATTTATTTTGTCCTTCATGGAGCAATGAGGTATGTGACAATATGACTTGGATTTTAGGCTGCATGTCAATACTATCAGATTTGGAACATCACAATTGAGTGTATGTAATTAAAAGACTGATCTGTAACATGACATTGGAGATTGTGACATTGAAACACAGATATGTGACATCAAAATTGAACATATGGCATTACAAAACAGGTCTGTGGCATCACAATAGAGGATGTGCCATCACTAATCTGTGGCATCAAAGTAAGAAGTGTGCCATCTCACCCCAGATCTATGCCATAAAAAAAGAGGACTGACACTCCAACACAGTAGGAGGCATCAAACAGCAACACTGATCTTTGACATTATAGAAGTGTGCATTCAATTGCATGTCCATGGGACGGAGTATGTGCTATTACTACACAGACCTGTGGCATCCCATTATGAGGCATTTCACCACATCATGGCATCACAACTGAGTATTTATCAAACATAGATCTGTATTATTACCATAGAGGGCATGCCAGAACAAGACAGATCAATGGAATTATAGTAGGTACAAAAGTGTTATTGCCAGGTTCAATACGGAACTATAACATCACTGTTGAAAAATAATTGTGAAGTTATGAGATCACAATAAATGTAATCGTTCATTATTTCTTCATAGTTGTTAATATTGGGATTATCTTGTTTTATGACTTTTCAATCTTATCAGATGAGAGCGCTTTTTAACGTTCTTATCCTAATTTTTTAAAACTTTTAATCAGAATATTACTGTATTGTATTTTTGTGGTTGTTAAAAAGGAAAAAATGCACCTTTGCACAGCTCTCCCTCACCAAGGAACCCAACATCACGAGGCACATTTCCAAGAAGGGATGAAAGACGTTGCAACCTGGATGAACAACAAGTGCCTAAAGCTCAACTAAAAAGAAGGCTCCATCTTCGGCTCCCATCCCTCCGCATGGAACAACACTTGGTGCCCCCTTGCCCTTGGAAACCCACCCACCCCAACAGACTACACAGGAAACCTTAGCATCATACTCGACTCTTCACTCACCATGAACCGCCTGATCAACACTGTGTCCAACACATGCTTCAACACCCTCAGCATACTTCACAAGACCTTCAAATGGATCCCCCTGACTCCAGAAAGACTATCACCCATGCACTCATCACCAGCTGACTGACTATGGAAATGCTTTCTATGCCGTAAAACTCCTCTGCAAACTCCAGACCGTTCAGAATACCGCAGCTGGACTTATCCTCAACATCCCACAACATAACCACATCACCCAACACCTCCACGACCTCCACTGGCTCCCCATCAAAAGAAGAAGAGTCTTCAAACTGCTCACACACGCCTACAGGGCCCTCCACAACACCGGACCCTAGTACCGCAACTAACAAATCTCTTTCCAAGCCCCCAAGAGAAACCGTCGCTCTGGCGACCTTGCCCTAGCCACCGTCCCTTGCTTTCACAGGGCCAGAACAGGTGGCAGATCCTTCTCCTACCTCGCAGCTAAGATCTGGAACGAGCTCCTCCTCCACATCCGACAAAGTCCTACACTGCATCAGTTCAGAAAGGACCTCAAGACCTGGCTCTTCGAATCATCAACGGAGCTGCTCACACCCCCTCCCCCAGCTCCATGAGACCCTCACGGGTGAGTAACGTGCTCTAAATAAAAACTGATTGATTGATTAATTGATATAATACGTGTCATGGCTAGCGAGCCAAGATGGCAGATGCATTCAAATGCTACTCTGCATCTCACCCCTATTATCCTGCCTAATCCTCAGTGAAAGTCGCTGATATAACTGCAATCGAGAACGGGGTTGCTCCCGAACACCAGCTCCTTTGAAATGTGGTGTACAGTGTGGTTGTAAGTGAACCCCTTGTGGTGAACACAGAAGAGCATCTGCACCCGGCGTGGTGGGGCTGAGAACCTGCAGACCAGGCATGCAGCAGCCAAGACTGGGAGGCAGTAGATGCAGTTGCATGGCGCAGAGGAGGAAGGAGGCAGATTTGCGGTGACTGTTGTGGAGGACTGGAGCAGTGCAGCGAGGCCGAATCGGGGTCTATGGGAGTGTGCGATTTAGCCTGAAACCCTAGCCTGTGCCCTGAAGGAGCCCAATTGCGCCCCGGAGCTAGAGCGGGCCTGGCCCATCGGGAGACCATGCCGAATGGAGGAGACGAAGAAGGTGCTTGAGCTAGAGCCAACCACAGTTCTAGGCTCCACTGACCCAAGAGCAGCTCAGCACCCTTGAGAATGGAGGGCGGCGTCGACCATCTTTGACTGTGACCTGTGTGTGGCTGTGCGAGCTGGGAGCTAGAGAGGCGACAGCTGGCTGACTGTTGGGGAGGACTGCACTCATGCGGATCAGAATGGAGGCCTTCGCAGTAAAGCAAGCCCCATGTGAATGCTGGGCTGCCTGGACTGGGAGGCGCTGGGGGGAGTCCAGAGGCCGGATTGGGCTTGGGACCAGATGGGCCGCATACCTGAAGTAGCAGTGCCTTGCACACATGCCCGAACGGTGGCGCTGAGCACTTGTGGCAGGCCCGAGGACGGAGCCCAGATGAGGGGGCACTCCCCGCAGCCATCAGGGTCCCTGGCCGGAGCTTCTGAACCCAGCCTGCTGGGCCCATGGCAGAGAGGCAGGCCGGGGGATGGAGCCAAGGGAGGGAGCACCCATCCCAGGGCCGCTGGGCCCGGCCAGAGCTCCCGGGCCCAGACTCGCAGGAGAGGCCTGCCCGGTCACAATGAACACTGTCCTGGGCACTTTGCCATGCGGCTGACCGAAGAACGGTACCCTGGACTGGTGGAGGTTGCCCAGCCCTGGCCCATCTGGAAGCTGGCTAAGAACCACCAGCCTGCAAGGGGGTCTTGTCTACCCTGTACCTAGTAATCTGGAGGAAGGCTACCCCTCTTTCTGGTAATCTGTGCACAACGAGTGACCCAAGGTGCCCACGCTCCCGTCCCCCCTGGAACCCTGGCTGGGCTCGCAGAAGCAAACAAGCCCTCATCAGGACATCCAGGGCAGCCCAGCCATCTGGTAGTACCATTTGAAAGCAGTGTGCGACTAGATGGCCAATGGGTTGGGTGTGACCAAATGGTTGGGTCCGAAGGACAGCAATCTGCCTGCCATGCGCTTTAACTAAAGGGCTCTCGTCTGCCCATAGAGGGCAGCTGGGCCTCAGGCACAAGGCTGTGAGGTGGGTCCCCGACAGACCCCCTACCCCAGGCCCCCAGGCACCTTGACACGCAGGCAAAGTGGGGGAGGCTTCCCGGGCCCAACGGACCCCTGTCCTGGGCTCATGGCAGAGCGGCAGGCCAGGGGACGGAGTCCAGGGCACGGAGCACCAGTCCTGGGGCCCCTGGACCCAGCCTGGGCTCCTGGACTTACACGGGCAGGCCCGAGGATGGAACCCAAGATGGGCTCCCCAGAACCCTTGGAGGCTCCGGCACTCCCCAGGGGGCCCTCAGGGGCTATGGGCAGTGCTCTTGTCTGAGCTCCTGAACCCATCCAGGCTGGGGGAGCCTTCCTGGGCCCGTTGGACCCCTGCCCTGGGCACGCAGACCCTCAGCAGACCACAGGACGGAGGCTCCCGCAGCCCAGGCTCGGCGCCTGGTCCCTGCTTCTGAAACCAGCTAGGCCAGGGGAGCCTCCCCAGGCCCAATGGACCCACTGGATCTGTGGCATGGTACAGGATGGGGGATCCCACACTACAGGGCCTGCCGGAGCCAAGGCCTGGGGCCTGGTTCCTGTTGCTGAACTCAGCCAGGATGCAGGAGCCTCCCCAGGCCTGATGGACCCCCGTCCCGGGCACCCGGACCCTTGGTGGGCCGCAGAATGGGGGCTCCCACACCCAGGGGCCCACCAGAACTCAGGCCCCAGGCCCTGTCCCTGCCTCTGAACCCAGCCAGGCCAGTGATTATCCTGACAATTTTGTTTTTGTCTTTCTTAAACAATGTCTGGTAGTCCTTGTGGCTGCCCTTTGCTTTAGCATACTTTTTTGTTGTGTGTTCAATGGAGCCTTCCATTTTTCTTATTGTTCTTTGATACGTTATTTTGAACTGAGGCATTCTGATGCTCAACTTGAGCAGAGTTCATAGGGTCATTATTGAGTTCACTTGTTGGTTCATTTTGATTATTTGCTGGTATAGGACTTATATCAGTGGTATTCTCTGAAATATGCCACCATTTTATCTCTGCGATTGTGATGTTTCGAATTTTGAGAGTATTTCTCAACTTCTGAGATTCTATCATTCTGATTATCAAAGTTTTTTTATTTTTGGTGCACGCTTTCGGTTGATAAAGTTTTTATGCCTTTCCGTTATTGTTTCCACTGAAACTTCAGGTTCATTGTTGGAGTCACTTTCAGTGTTATAGGATGCTTGCAGTACATCCTTTGCCCATTTTTTAACTTTCATCTCTTCTATCTCTTCTTTTTTCTGAAATTTGTTTCCTTCTTTTATTATCAAAATGTGGAACCATCAGTCTTTCTTTTATTTCCTTACACTTTCTCCAATCCTATCACAAACAGCAGTAGTTCTTCTTGTGACCATAATTTGGAGGGTTTGCTGCTTGAAAGAGCTGCAAGTCTAGCCTCAATTTGCACTCTTGGATGTGCATGCTGAGCATGTTGTGAAACTCCAATGTTTGCTCCAAATATGAGATCACAAAAGCTACATAGAAAATGCAGCTCTTCCTCTTTTGTTCTTTCATTGCCTTTTGCACAGTGGCATGCAAAATTGTGGTATTCAGCTTCCTGGTCGCATTTTGAACAATATGTTTTCAGATAGAATCCTTTATGTTTATTAGAGACATGTTTTCTCAAGCACTTAGTTCTCAATATGTCTCCACATAGATCTCATTTATATTTGTCATTTGGGTATTTCCAGGAAGTGACCTTTTTGGTGTAATCATTTTTCTTATTATTGTGTTCATCGTTGACCTCATAAACATCAGGCAGATTTTTGAGATTGGATGCAATAGTGTCACTCTTGGCTGATGAGGCCACAAATTCAATGGTTTTACTGAGGTCTATGGCTATTTCTTCTTCTGTTGTTACCAAGGGTATGCAGGATGCTATAATGTGACCTGAATCCTTGTAATTTGTTGCATTGTTTGAAGTGGGTGCTAGATTGACAAAATCAGGAAGGAGGATAACAATTTGTGGAAAAGACATCACCTCTTTTCGCCATCTTAACGGGGTTTTTAATTGCCAGGAACTACCCCATCTGGAATTGTGTTCATTTGCTTCGCCGTTTCTCACTATTGCGTTTGCTGCCATGATAGAACCTTGTTTGGCCTGTCTCTATAGACCTCTCTATGCAGAGAATAGTGATGAAGAGGCAGTCACCAGCGGGACCACTAGGAGGTAAAGACCACTGTGACTGAGAAGAGGTTAACCCTTTCGAAGCGCATGACGGAGCGGTTCCATCATGCGCATCGGTCGCGCTGTGCGTATGACGGAACCGCTCCGTCACGGCCCCGCCCACGCAACGAACCTTCAGCACGGCGCGGTAATTCGCGCCGCGCTGAAGGGGTTAAGAGAGTCATAGTTACTCCTGCTGTTTACCGGTGCTTCATTGAATTTCTTCACTTTGATATTCAGAGCACTGGTCAGAAATCACATCGCATCCACACCCACCTCTGGCTTTTGTAATGCTTTGTTTTAATGAGACAATCAGATTTCCCCTATTTCACACCATTTCTAAGTCAGCTACTAGGTGCCCGGATGAGGCAGAATGCCAGCCCATTCCCCAGGGAGGGCCACGGGGAGAAGTGACCACCACAGCTGGGGCATTCCACAGGAAGGGCCCGGCTCACATCCAGCGTCACGGCAGCCAGAGGGTGGCATCACGTCCAGCCACGGCGAGTGCCCAGCTCCACTTCGAGCCCCAGCCCAAAGGACCCAGCCCTTAGAGCCAATCCCTATCCTGAAGTTACGAATCTGCAGAAGGTAACGGAGGCCATCGCCTGTTCATTCTGAATAGCGCTTGCCCATTTCTTAGGACTGACTGACCCATGTTCAACTGCTGTACACATGGTACCCTTCTCCACTTTGGCCTTCAAAGTTCTTGCTTGAATATTTGCTACTACCACCAAGCTCTGCACCCTTCACCAGGGCCCTTGCCCCTGTCTACAGCAAGCCCTCCAACTCGTCGTGGCTTAGCATTCCTGACTCTCAGCGCCGGTGACGGCCGGGTATGGAACTGCCGCTCCAGCAGCATCCATTTTCAGAGCTAGTTGATTCAGCAGGTGAGTTGTTACACACTCCTTTGCGGATGCCGACTTCCATGGCCACAGTCCTGCTGTCTATATCAAACAACACCTTTTCTGTGGTCTGATGAGCGTCGACCTCGGGCGCCTTAACCCGGCATTCGGTTCATCTCGCAGCACCAGTTGTGTTTACCAGAAGTGGCCCACTAGGCACTCGCATTCCATGCCCAGCTACAAGCCAGTGAGCAGGGCTTCTCATCCATTTAAGTTTAGGTTAATACATTTATCTGCCAATAAAGTAGAACTTTTTCTGTTTTATCTTTCCACTCCTGCCTTTGAGTGTGACCTTGTTTTGTTACGTCCCTGTGTAAAATTTTACTTCTCTTCCCTATAATCAAGACATAGAGTGTTCTTTCCCTGTGTGTGATTTTAGAATTGTCCTGCCTCTCTACTGCAAAATTAATTCTTCGACGTCTCTGTACTTTCCTTAGAAATTTCTACAGCAAGATTGATTTATTCTCCATAAAAGCACAGTGGTAGAAAAAGTATTCAAGAGGAATTTTGGCAAGTTTATTGCAAGGAACACTTAGAAGTGATCTTTGTCTTCTGTAGTGTCAGACATAGAACAGGATTTGACAAAAGCATCCTACTTCCTTGACCGTAATGCCACAGTCTGTGCTACAATTATTCATACTCTCCAAAAATGGATTCCTCTACTCTCACACAAGGTTGGCATTGAGCAGAGAACTGATGGTTATATGTACGCTGTCCTGGGGCGGTATTATACAGAGTGCCGTAACATTACTATACTAATATATGTTACATTAATAATAAACAGTATTTATTACAACTATATGAAAGTAAACAATAATCAATGCAACAATTTTATTATAAACAATATTATATACCAAAAAAGGAAAGTCTTACCTTAGATGTCCTGTTCCATGATTTTTTCATAGTCACAATATTTTTGACACAATATTCATGTCACATGAAATTTAGTATAGGGTATTTGTGTCATTTACCCTGTCTTTAGTGTTAATGTGGGTATCCTTCAGTATGCCACGGCAGTGCCTTTGGTGGCATGCACTTCTCAGGTGTCCACCTCATACCTTTTAATGTTGTGTAAAACCCTTTTCAATATTCTCATACAAGCAGGAAGTGCCAATGTCAATGTATAACATCTGGTTGTTCTTCAGGGCATTTCATGCAAGTATTATATTTAGCAACAATCAATGTGATCATAAATTTGGAAATCATGAATACGTGATGCAGAAACATAAAGTGGATAGGCATATGTCGGTTATTAAATAGGACTTTCTGCACCCGAACACCAAAATGCATCCAACACTCCATTGTTAGAGCTTCTCCTAAATCTTTCTCCCATTAGTTTTAACTGCTATGTCTTATTAACAGTTATGAGTAGGATAGAGCTCTTTTAAAACCTTGAGTGTTAATGACCTTGGTAAGTGCCTGTAGTTCTTTTGGGGCTTGAAGGAATAATGGCGAGGAGACAGCTGCAGCATATTTGATGAGAAGTAAACCAGAATTTCTAATAGGCCGGTACCTCCCTTGATAGGCAGGAAATTGGGACTGTTCAGAACCGGCAAGAGTGATGACTATGACTGCTCCAGCCCTGCAATTTTCCTTTGTCCTCACCAGGCTTGTCAAGTGAATTCCATGCTGTCTGTTTGTGCCTGGTTTATACCATAAAATTGTTTGTAGTTGATATGGTTCTGCAAATCAGGATTATACCACTAAGTACTTACAGTCTGGAGGTAAATGGTACCAGAAGGGGATACTTTGGTGCCCCATTTTATTCTTGCTTGATTTCCGCTGCAAATCAATTTGAGAAGACTGCTTTTCAGTGTACAGAAAGAATAGTTAAAGTGGTTAGCAAGTTATTGAAGAGTGTAGGAAAATGCCTCTTTTTGCATGATCACACCCATATTGCTTAAGAACTTAATTAACTTCAAAGCGTCCTACCATGTCAAGGACAGACATAGCTTTAAATTACTAGAACCCTAACTGAACCTAACAAGGATAGTGATAATATTACTTGAGGTAGGCTACTATACCTCACAACTAATAATCCACTCTCTCACAAAGAAGAAAAATGTTTGGGGAGGACCATAATCTTTTGTTTATGTAATGTACCCCATCATTAAGATCAGGAGGGTGATCCATTGATCAACTTACATGCTCAATTTATCCAGGGTAGTATGATAATTTATTCTGACTATTTCAGCACTTCTCTGCTAATTTTAGCACTCTGAGGTGTCTCCATTGCAATGGGTATTTGCATGTGGGTTGTTTTGCAGATTCCTGCATTCATTTTTTCCCCTCTATACGTGCACCACCCAACAGGTGAGCCATGCTCGTAGGCAGGCAGGAGGAACGATTGACAGCCCTTCCTCTTGGCTGCCATGTTTGTGAGGGGCACACAGAGACTAGGGCTTCTATGACGTGCTCCCCCCGGATTTTAAAGTATGTCACACTTTTATCGCCACACACCAAGGGCAGACTCCAGCTCCCTAACATAGCCCAGTCTAAGATGCTGCTTCTCTGTCAACAGCCTCACATACAACTGAGCAAACTTCTTTCGTAGCCCCTACAGCCAGCCATTTCTTTAAGGGTAGACTCTTAACCCAACAGGATAGCCAGGATTAGACTAGACAAATGACCATTGCTGACTTCAGCCCCATCCACTTGAATCTACCCCCTTCATGGCTACATTTTCATAGTCCACAATATGTGTGATACAGAATGTGCTACACATAATAAGAGGATTTTAAGTAGCACATAGTATTTCTAATAATGTCTTTGAGAATCTTAATTAGTTTGATTAGAAACATTTGTTTTTATTACTTTCTAGGTAGTCTTCGCATTAGTAAGCGTGAGGGACAATCATGTTCCAACATGGCCTATTGTTTTGTTTATTCACAGTGATAAATGAAGGGTTTAAAATCCATTGGTCATATCCCAGTCCTTAAATACACCATGTAGCATTAACATTGGCAAAAAGTGTGTTAACAAGTGTTTTGGACAATATTGTTTAATTGGCAAGTTCATATGAAGGGAACTGAAGGTCAAGAGATTAAGTTCCGCAAAGACCTGTTGTAGAATCTGTCATTTACACTGCTTAGAAATGGCAGCTGTAGTATGAAACAATATGTAAGAAAGAAAAGGTTATCAGCTCTATTTTATTTTCAGTGACTGCCTATTCTGGTATGCATCTGTAATCTGCAGCACATATACATGTGTCTTGCTGCACTTTTTGTAGCCCTCATGTCACCTTCAACTATCTATATCAAAACAGAAGCACAGCTAAGGCCCTTCACTATAACTTTGAATAGTCTGCCCATCTGACATAAATCAATCTCCTCCCGGGGCTTTTTTCTATTCCCTACGGATCAACCTTTCGGAGGGAAAGACTAATCATTGAACTTTCGTAGACAAGGTAGCTTTGCTTTCTTTGTCAGATCTCAAACATGGCCCAAAATCTGAGCTACTGTTCTGCTATCTTATGTTTTCTCTGTTTTTATAGAGTGCTAATCACCTCCTGGATTGTCCACGCCCTTATATTAGGTGTCTGGGTCCCACCATCGAGTGCTTACTAGAACAGGTAGCTCTTCAGCTTCTTGCAGAATTCAAGAAGGGAAGAGGAGGCTCTGATGTGTTGATGGTGGTCATTCCAGGCTTTAGAAGCCAGGTATGAGAAGGTACCCCATTCAGATCTGCTTTTGTGTATGCTTGGGATCTGTGCTAGTGAGAGTCCAGAATGTAGAGCAGAGATGTTTGGAAGGTTGTTGGAAATAATGTATATGTTGAAGAGCGCTGGGCTGCTTAAGGAACCCTGGGTAAATCTGCAAATGAGTTCCCGTGGTTCAGAGAAGTAGATTGTTATGTTGACAGTTTAGGTTCTTCTGGTGAGAAGGGTGCATATCTACTCAAGTATGTGTCTCTGAATGCCCGCCGAGTGGACTTGTCGGATCACAATGTGGGGGGAGATGGTGTTGAAGGCGGCTGATAGATCCAGGAGGGAGAAAGCTGAAGTTTCCCCCCATCGAGGATCTTCCAGATGTCATCCATTGCTGCTATGATGGTGGTGTTAATGCTGTGATTGGGTCTAAGTCTTGCTTTTGTGACATCAAGCAGGAGGAATAATTGGCTATGTGTTCGGAGATGCCTTTTCCTGGACCATGGCTGTGTAAGGAAGGAAGGATATCAATCAGTAGTTGACAAGTCAGGAGGGCCTATTTCCATGGTTCTGGAAAGGTTGCTGTGATGATGGAGGTGTTGATGATAGGGGATGAGGGCATCACTCCTTTGACGAAGGCATGATGGGGGCAAGGTTTCAACCTGGCCCCAGAGTGTATGATCTTCCTGATTGCTGTAGTTTCCTTTGTGCTGATAGTGTCCCATGGGGTTGTTGTATTTTCTTTCTTCATCACTGGGAAACTTCTGGTGAGATTCAAAGGGTCTGGTTGCGGGGCGAAGTTGCTGTATATGGTGATCTTCCTGCAAAAGATGTTTGAGAGGTCGTCACAAAGGTCTTGAGTTTGCCTGATATTGCTGCCAACTGCTGTGGCTGTGGATCAATCTTGACAATTGTGAAGAATTCTTCGCCGCTTTTGGAGCTGGTGTGTATTCTTTTCGTGAGTGCCTTCCTCTCGGTTTCTCGGATTAGCTGGTGGTATTTCCTTAGTGCGGCTTTCAAAGTGTCTTTTTCCAATTCACCTTGGTTGGTTCTCCATTTCTGTTACAATTGTTTGCAATGTTCTTTGGTGATTCTGAGATCTTACATGTACTAGCTAGCTTGTGTGTTTGTTTTTGAAGTGTGGCTTTGTCTGAGGGGGGCAGGGTGTCAGGGTGTCAGCGCAGTGAGTGATCCACTTGTTGAAAGTGTTGTTATTGCATGCTAGGTGTCTCATGGGTTCTGGTTAGTTCTTGTAGAGGTTGGAGGCCCAATCCATTTCTGCTAGTTTGATCAATGTCGGAGCACTGGGACGCACAGGGATTTTTCTGGGTTGGGAGATGATGATCATGAAACTGACTATGGTGTGGTCGGTCCAGGTGCCTGGTCTTGGTCTGTTGATCAAGATATTGTTAAAGGATGTGAAGAAGGTTTCCAGGATGTGTCCAGTGCCTGGGTGGGTATGTGACACATTGATATATAGGAAAGTTGTTGAGGTTGTCTAGGTTTAAGGCTGAGTTGGGGGTCAGTCCAGTGTCCTATGAGGATGAATGCGCTGAAGTTTAAATGCATTGTCTAATTTATGAATTAATACAACCGATTGCATCCACTCTGACATCAGATTTGACAGCAAATTTAAGGATTTCTTTCCATGGCCAAAATCATAAAATAGAAATGTAATTGTTGATATTTTTGTGGGGCATAGTTGAGTCTATGTGGTTTAAAACAGACCAAATGAGAATCACCTTAATTTCATCTCTTAAAATTGAAGGTGTAATGTTACTCAAATTATTCTAATATGATCTTACATTTGGAAATTAAGAAACATTAGTAGACCATCCACATTTGATTGCTCACATTTCAAACATAAGACCTTTATCCTGTGCCTATAAAGGGGAAAGCAATGGTTACTCCTGATTGCTGCTGATTTAGCTATATAATACAGCATATTTTTAAGGACCTGCCATAAATCTGTACTCAAGAGCACTGGTAGGTACTTTAGCATTAGCAGCTCCACCAGAAGTATCTTCTTTGCTGCTTCACAGATTTCTGTATCCATCTTGCAATCTCTTCGGTATTAGCAGCGCTTACAATAGTTCCTCTTTCTTACTATTATGAATTTTCAATAAGCCCTATTAATGATACCCTAAATGCTTAAGCGCAGTATTAAGTGTGGCAATAATTCCAGGCCACACTATCCTGTGGCGCGAGGTACTAGTAATGCGGCTGGGTTTTAATTATGAAGTCACAGTTTCTCCGGTGTCCTTTAAGAAATCTTGCTATTCGCTGCCGATCCACGTCCTCTTTCCTCACGCTGCGTTTCCTCGAGTACGAGGCAACGAAACACGTGTTGGCTTGAGAACAGTTCACTATTTATTTTGTCCTTCATGGAGCAATGAGGTATGTGACAATATGACTTGGATTTTAGGCTGCATCTCAATACTATCAGATTTGGAACATCACAATTGAGTGTATGTAATTAAAAGACTGATCTGTAACATGACATTGGAGATTGTGACATTAAAACACAGATATGTGACATCAAAATTGAACATATGGCATTACAAAACAGGTCTGTGGCATCACAATAGAGGATGTGCCATCACTAATCTGTGGCATCAAAGTAAGAAGTGTGCCATCTCACCCCAGATCTATGCCATAAAAAAGAGGACTGACACTCCAACACCGTAGGAGGCATCAAACAGCAACACTGATCTTTGACATTATAGAAGTGTGCATTCAATTGCATGTCCATGGGACGGAGTATGTGCTATTACTACACAGACCTGTGGCATCCCATTATGAGGCATTTCACCACATTATGGCATCACAACTGAGTATTTATCAAACATAGATCTGTATTATTACCATAGAGGGCATGCCATAACAAGACAGATCAATGGAATTATAGTAGGTACAAAAGTGTTCTTGCCAGGTTCAATACGGAACTATAACATCACTGTTGAAAAAGAATTGTGAAGTTATCAGATCACAATAAATGTGATTGTTCATTATTTCTTCATAGTTGTTAATATTGGGATTATCTTGTTTTATGACTTTTCAATCTTATCAGATGAGAGCATCCCAGCTATATTGATTATATTAACTCATTTTTGTCAAGTAAAGCTGTGTGTTTGTTGGACAACATAAATGTTAGACTGGTGCGCGACTGATTTTGAGCACCCCTCAGGAAATGTTGGCCTATAGTGCTGCTATCTCACAGTGCGCCATCTATACCCCTAACCTTACAGGGTAAAAAATGGATGTGCAATCTCAGAACATGACAACCCTGACTCCCCAAGGAAATCGTGGTAGCAGATCTAGAACCCTTTTGCTTAGTTACTAATGCTTACCGACATACACAAGAAATACACAGTAAAGCGTTTTAATAGTTATTGAAGCATTGTGATCGTTGAGTAAAATACATGTACTGCAATAATCAATAGAAAGAAACATAATAATGTGATTAGCATCATGAGAATGGTGAAAAAGATGAATAGTTGAACCATTTTGCTCATTACAGAGAACATATGCTTGCTGAGCTGGAATTCCGACATGGACCATCCTCTCAGTGCCATTGAAATGCTCCTCTGTCTAAACAAAGGCTTGATGTCATATATGTATGCAATAACATTCTCCATGTTACCATGCCAAAGTCCCAGTTAGGCTGCTATTGTTCATTATATTGTGATAGCTCTGTCACCGAGCGATCAAAAACAAATAACATCTTGCTAGCTGAACTTAGACCTTGTGCAGAATGTTCTAGTGTTCTGATAGAGTGCTTACGAAGTGGTAGAGTAAGCAAAACTGAGTTTGAAGAATATACAGTCACATGCATCAACCTTTATTGCGAGCACAAATGGTGCGATTCGCAAAAATCGGACATGCACCCGAAAAAAGGGCTTCTGCGATGCATCAAACTGTAAGGCTTATTGCGATTTTTTAAATTGCGATTGCATTTAAGGAATCGCAAATTGCGATTCCTAAATGCAATGCATGATGAAACTGCAACTAGCGATTTCGCTAATAGGGGCCGCAAATTATTATGAATTTGAACTTGATGGTAATTTGCAAAAACTTTGAAAAATGCACTGAAGTGCATTTTTAAAAGTTTTAGGTTAGACACACACATGCCCTTGGGGCATGTGTGTGTGTAACATGTGAGCACAGATCAATTTCTGGGGTTTCAACAGGGTGTCCTTTTGACACCCTTGCACCAGTGAAATTGCATGCGCAATTTGCAAGTACCTATTGGGTACTGGCAAATTGGGCATGCAATTTCCCATTCATTCCTATGGGCCTGTAGGCCCATAGGAATGAATGGGAAGGCATTCCTTATTTGCGACTCGCAATTTGCGAGTAGTAATTAAGGAATGTTTGGGAATCGCTAATTTTATAGCGATTCCTACATGCATAGGCTTTTGCAAATCCTTAATTTGTATTCCTTAGTAATCGCAATTAAGGAATCACAAAAGCCTACATTGATGCATGTGCCCCATTATCCTGTCTGTGCTTGCAATTGAATGCGTGGCAAATGTCATTGTGTTCAGGGAGAGAAGGCAACTTGAGAAATTGAGCATGTGAAATGGCATTTCTTAACCGGGCCTAATGCTGCCACATAACACCTCGGCATGTAGCAATAAAGTTATTCACTTACTTAAACATATGTGGAAGAGGGTAATAAAATGAATGTTATTGGGCTCAGGGTTTTAACCTCAACAACAAAATAACACCATTTCTCAGTACAGATTAAGGACCTATTAGTAGGATATATTACTAGTAGTAGATGAAAGCGGTCAAGCTCTTATCATAAGATCAGTTTTCACAAATATCCCTTATTTAGTTTCAGCTACGGAAACCGTATTCTATTTTTAAACAGAGCTATTGATTCCAGTACATTACATATACTTTGAGTGGCTTTTGGGTCAGCCTCTTGATCAGACTTTGATAGTTTTGTTTGCTATTTCAAGTTTTTGCTCTTGATTTAATGGCTTTCCTAATTATTCATGTGTTTGTTCCGCACAGGAGCATATGGCCGAGGTATATTATTCTACTATGGACTTTTGGGTACTCTTTTTCCCTTTTTATTTTGCCAACCAACTAACAGATTTGGAACATCACAATTGAGTGTATTTAATTAAAAGACTGATCTGTAACATGACATTGGAGATTGAGACATTAAAACACAGATATGTGACATCACAATTGAACATATGGCATTACAACACAGGTCTGTGGCATCACAATAGAGGATGTGCCATCACTTATCTGTGGCATCAAAGTAAGAAGTGTGCCATCTCACCCAAGATCTATGCCATAAAAAAGAGGTCTGATGCTCCAACACAGTAGGAGGCATCAAACAGCAACACTGATCCTTGACATTATAGAAGTGTGCATGCTATTGCATGTCCATGGGACGGAGTGTGTGCTATTACTACACAGACCTGTAGCATCCCACTATGAGGCATTTCACCACATTATGGCATCACAACTGAGTATTTATCAAACATGGATCTGTATGATTACCATAGAGGGCATGCCATAACAAGACAGATCAATGGAATTATAGTAGGGACAAATGTGTTATTGCCAGCTACAATACGGAACTATAACATCACTGTTGAAAAAGAATTGTGAAGTTATGAGATCACAATAAATGTTATCGTTCATTATTTCTTCATAGTTGTTAATATTGGGATTATCTTGTTTTATGACTTTTCAATCTTATCAGATGAGAGCGCTTTTTAACGTTCTTATCCTAATTTTTTAAAACTTTTACTCAGAATATTACTGTATTGCATTTTTGTGATTGTTAAAAAGGAAAAAATGCACCTTTGCACTGCTCGCTGCTCCATTTCCCCTGCACCTCTCCACCCCGCGGCTTCAGCCTATCGGCCGGCTGGAGGAGGAGTAAGAGGCGGGGTTTAGGCTTCAAAGCTGACTGCAGCGCGGGAGCGGGCATACTTGTTAGTCTTGCCGCGCGGACCCTGGCTGACAGCGCTTTTTAACGTTCTTATCCTCATTTTTTTAAACTTTTATTCAGAATAGTACTGTATTGTATTTTTGTGATTGTTAAAAAGGAAAAAACGCACCTTTGCACTGCTCGCTGCTCCATTTCCCCTGCACCTCTCCACCCCGCGGCCTCAGTCTATAGGCCGGCTGGAGGAGGAGTAAGAGGCGGGGTTTAGGCTTCAAAGCTGACTGCAGCGCGGGAGCGGGCATACTTGTTAGTGTTGCCGCGCGGACCCTGGCTGACAGCGCTTTTTAACGTTCTTATCCTAATTTTTTAAAACTTTTACTCAGAATAGTACTGTATTGTATTTTTGTGATTGTTAAAAAGGAAAAAACGCACCTTTGCACTGCTAGTTGCTCCATTTCCCCTGCACCTCTCCACCCCGCGGCCTCAGCCTATCGGCCGGCTGGAGGAGGAGTAAGAGGCGGGGTTTAGGCTTCAAAGCTGACTGCAGCGCGGGAGCGGGCATACTTGTTAGTGTTGCCGCGCGGACCCTGGCTGACAGCGCTTTTTAACGTTCTTATCCTAATTTTTTAAAACTTTTACTCAGAATAGTGCTGTATTGTATTTTAGTGATTGTTAAAAAGGAAAAAACGCACCTTTGCACTGCTCGCTGCTCCATTTCCCCTGCACCTCTCCACCCCGCGGCCTCAGCCTATCGGCCAGCTGGAGGAGGAGTAAGAGGCGGGGTTTAGGCTTCTAATGAAGACCTCAGCGCGGTTGCGCAGCGGACGCGCTCAGCGGGCGCGCCGAAGGCGCGCCACAGGCAAGCCCGTCTGCGCCCGTCCGCGCCCAGACGGGCCCTGGGGCCTGGCCTTATGCTAATTTTACCTCATACTCGTCCCCCGACCTTCGGCTCATAGCTGATTCCCACGCCCCCCTCACACCTTCAACACAGAAGATCCTAATGGAAAACAACATCCTCCAAAAACCTCCGATCCCCACCACTCCTCTCCTCACCACCCCGCGTCCTCTGGGTCTCCTATAGCCAAATCTCTGCCCTTGCACATCTCTTACCTCAACACTCGTTCCTTGGTTAAGCACCAGCTCGACGTGTTCCCTCTTACTGTCATCTCAAAAACCTGACATTTTCCTGGTCACCGAAACATGGCTAACCGAGGATTCTACCCCTGACATCTTGGCAGCACTCCCGGCTGACTATTATATCCTGCACGCCAATAGGTCCTCAGGCAAGAGTGGTGGTGGGGTCGCTGCTATCATTAACAAAAACTTGAAGTCTGCCTCACTTCCCCCCCTTGCTTTGCCGGAAACTGAGAACATTGTTATCAAACTTGTCACCAATTACGGCTCCATTGTCTTTGCGCTTATTTATCGCCCCCCCAGGTAATGCCTACTTTTCCTACATTACTTAGCGAACA
Source organism: Triturus cristatus (assembly GCF_964204655.1). Classification (NCBI taxonomy): domain Eukaryota; kingdom Metazoa; phylum Chordata; class Amphibia; order Caudata; family Salamandridae; genus Triturus; species Triturus cristatus. The sequence goes on from NC_140580.1 coordinate 156,926,593, forward strand.
AATGGCTAACCTTCTTACTAATTATTCTAATGTCTTACTAGTAGGTGACCTTAACTATTGGTATCAGGATGCCCGGGGCGGTCCCCACGCTACAGAACTCTCCGAGTTGCTCTCTAATCTTAACATGACCCAACATTTACTAGCTCCTACTCATGAAAAGGGGCCTAACCTGGACCAAATTTGGTCCTCTAACTTTAGTATCTCAGTGCCCTCAATCTCACCTTGTATCTGGTCTGATCATCACTTGCTAACATTTACTGCCTCCATATACGCCGGGTTCAAAGCCCCTCCAACTACAGGAGGGATGACTAGAAAATGGAGGGCACTTAACAAATCACATTTTGTTAACACCCTGTCTAATACTGCCCCCACGTCCAATCCCGACATTAACATCATGGAAAAAAATATATCCAACCGGTTACTGTCGGCTTCCAACATCCATGCCCCCTCACTAAGTTTTCCCGCGCCCGTCACTCAGACACTCATAAATGGTTCTCGGCAGAGTTAAAAGAACTAAAACTTGCGCTCCGCCAAAAAGAGAGGAAATGGAGGACTAGATACTCCACGGAAGACAAAATGCTTTTTGCACAGGCTCGGAAAGAGTACAAAAAAGTAATACTGAAGACTAAGGCTGACTACTTCTCAGCCAGAATTCTTAACGCTCAGAACAAATCAAAAGAAATTTTCACTATCGTAGATGTTCTTTGCAACCCCAAGCGTGTACGCCCCATTCAGGCTCCGACTCAAGAGCTATGTAACTCCCTGAATAATTACTTTTTGGACAAGATCTCAGCCATTAAAGCTAGCATACCGATTAGTACTAGCACGGACCCTCTGTCCAGCGGACCTGTTAACTCCCTAACTCTATCCCACTTTCCACCCATCTGCTCTCAGTTATTCTCGGAGCTGATGACCCGTGTTAAATCTGGGTCCCCAAACGATTGTTGTCCTCCCCAAGTCATGAGGCTTGCTCTTACCAACCTTTCTCAGCATGTGCTTCCCTTCCTTAACCAGTCTTTAGCGCAAGGCTTGGTCCCCACAGCTTTTAAGAACGCTATTGTGATCCCCCTGCTGAAGAAACCAGGATCCGAGCCCTCACTGCTGTCAAACTATCGACCTATCTCTCTTCTTCCTTTTTTGGCCAAGATCTTGGAAACCCACGTTACAGGCAGCCTCTCCTCTTTTATTGAACAGACAGAATATCTAGAGCCCCATCAAGCCGGATTTCGGCCTGCCCATTCTACAGAATCGGTGATCCTCGCAGCCCTGGACACCCTTAGAGCCAACCTAGACAAAAATATCCCCCAGGCCCTGGTGCTATTAGATTTGTCGGCCGCTTTTGACACGGTCGACCACAAGATCTTGTTGGACCGTGTCACACAAGCCGGCATACAGGGCTCTGCATTCAATTGGATAAAGTCTTTTCTTGAAGATAGGACACAGGCAGTCCGCCTCGGCTCTTTCACAGCCCTTAAACTTTCTACCACCTGTGGGGTGCCACAGGGCTCGTCCCTATCTCCTCTCCTTTTTAATCTATACCTCAAACCTCTGATTCTTTCACTAAAAAGTAGAAAGGTGACTACCTTTAACTATGCTGATGATCTGCAGCTAGTGTTCACTCTCGATTCTGCTGACTCAGTGGCCGAATTTCAAGCCACTATGCTTCATATCCAGCGCTGGATGGATCTTAACCATCTCAAACTCAACCCTGGTAAGACAGAATTGGTCTTGCCCGGGAAGAGTGAGACCCTATGGGGCCACCACTTTTGGCCTTCTGAACTAGGAGCCCCACCTAACCCCTCATCTGCTGTAAAGAGCTTGGGGGTGACCATTGACTCCGCCTTATCTCTTAAAGGACAGGTTGGGGCAGTGGTCTCCTCCTGCTTCTTTCAATTGCGTAAAATTCGCAAGATCTCTCATCTACTATCTCACTCAGCACTCACACAAGCTGTAATCGCCTTGGTTCTTTCACGTCTCGATTTTTCTAACTCCATTTACTTTGGTCTCCCCCTATTCCTACTTCACCGTCTCCAACTGGTTCAGAATCAGGCTGCAAGACTAATTCTTAAAAAACCTAACTGGCACTCCGCGAGATCCTCTCTATCCGAACTTCCCTATAGCCCAACGCACAGCTTTTAAGACTGGCTGTGTGATATTCAAAGCACTACACTGTAGGAGCCCCAAATTTATCAATGACATGATTTCCAAACACAGACCGCGTTGCAATCTGCGCTCTGCTCACCTTCATCTCCTTACCCTTCCCCGCTTCAAGCTCCAGCGACAAGGTGGCCGCAGGTTTGCCTACCTCGCCCCGAAACTCTGGAACACCATACCTCTATCAATCAGGAGCTGTGACAATCTTCTAAGCTTCAGGAAAGCACTTAAAACCTGGTTGTTCACGCAAGCATATGCTTTATTGTGATTTCTTAAATTGCGATTGCATTTAAGGAATCGCAAATTGCGATTCCTTAAATGCAATGCATGATGAAACTGCAACTAGCGATTTCGCTAATAGGGGCCGCAAATTATTATCAATTTGAACTTGATGGTAATTTGCAAAAACTTTGAAAAATGCACTGAAGTGCATTTTTAAAAGTTTTAGGTTAGACACACACATGCCCTTGGGGCATGTGTGTGTGTAACATGTGAGCACAGATCAATTTCTGGGGTTTCAACAGGGTGTGCTTTTGACACCCTTGCACCCGTGAAATTGCATGCGCAATTTGCGAGTACCTATTGGGTACTGGCAAATTGGGCATGCAATTTCCCATTCATTCCTATGGGCCTGTAGGCCCATAGGAATGAATGGGAAGGCATTCCTTAATTGAGACTTGCAATTTGCGAGTAGCAATTAAGGAATATTTGGGACTCGCTAATTTTATTGCGATTCCTACATGCATAGGCTTTTGCAATTTCTTAATTGCGATTCCTTAATAATCGCAATTAAGGAATCACAAAAGCCTACATTGATGCATGTGCCCCATTATCCTGTCTGTGCTTGCAATTGAATGTGTGGCAAATATCATTGTGTTCAGGGAGAGAAGGCAACTTGAGAAATTGAGCATGTGAAATGGCATTTCTTAACCGGGCCTAATGCTGCCACATAACGTCTCGGCATGTAGCAATAAAGTAATTCACTTACTTAAACATATGTGGAAGAGGGTAGTAAAATGAATGTTATTGGGCTCTCGGTTTTAACCTCAGCAACAACATCACACCATTTCTCAGTACAGGTTAATGACCTATAGTAGGATATATTACTAGTGGCTTTTGGGTCAGCCTCTTGATCAGAATTTGATAGTTTTTTTTTGTTATTTCAAGTTTTTGCTCTTGATTTAATGACTTTCCTCATTATTCATGTATTTGTTCCGCACAGGAGCATATGGCCAAGTTATATTATTCTACTATGGACTTTTGGGTACTCTTTTTCCCTTTTTATTTTGCCAGCCATGTGTTTTCTTACTCCATTTTACATCCTTATACTCTCTTTTATCATTTAGAGCCTTCTCCATCATCTCCGTTGCAATCCTCTTTTTCATTTTATTTTCCAATGCCTGTGCCCTATATAATTTACACCTTCTCTTTCCCACCTTCATCTGTTGCTGCCCAATTGCGCTTCCCATCCCCTTCCCATCATTCTTTTCTTCTTCAGTTTTTTGAAAGAAGGCCTGTGGCTGGAACATTTCTCAGAACTACCCACTTTGGGGTAGATTTACAATGCCCTTGCGCCACTTTTGCGCCGCCGTTGCGTCACTCTTGTGACGCAGCGGCGGCGTAAACCATGCGCCACGTTGCGCCCCATTTACAACGTGACGCATCTAGGGAGATGCGTCACGTTGTAAAGCCCTGCGCCACATGAAACCTGCGTCAGGTTTCATGTGGGCGTTCCAGCGCAAGGGGGGCGTTCCGGCGCAGGAACGCCTCAGAAAAGTGACTCAGTGAAATCTACAAGATTTCACGCAGTCATTTTTCCGACGCTGGTGCGTCAAATCCTTACGCCTGCTTCAAGCAGGCATAATGTCTGACACACCATGTTAGGGATAGGGCAGGTTGGAACAGTGCTGGAGTTGTGTCGCGCTTGCGACACAACTTCAGCACTACGTCAATATTACACCGGCAGATGCGTCACGCATCTGCTTATCCTTGCACCACGATGCACCTCATTGTAAATGCGGCGCATCAGCGGTGGCGCAAGGGCAAACTTGCGTGACGCATCTTCCCTGGCGCATCCTTGCTGATTTGTAGGGATGCGGCAGGGAACGTAAATCTGCCCCTTTGTTTTTTACTTTTAATTTAACATTCTAAAATGCCTGACACCCATGTAGGAATGGTAAATTGACAATTACATGATGGCCACCAGTGTATTATGAGGCAAGTGCATGCATACGTAGGCATCCATGGCCATCTTGAAATGGCTTTTCTTTAATAAAAAGCAAGTTCTATGATGGCTGCTGTTCCAGCATTACTGGGCCATTTAGTCATTAGAAGTAGTTTCTTAGCACAGTCTTTTCTGACACACACTTGGTCCTCCGACGGTCTTTGTTTTGTGCCGATGAGGGGTTGGACATAAGGGATCTGTTATTAAGCTATCCAATGAGGAACAGTAATTGGATAACAAACTTACATGCTAGTAATCAAATGCATACCTATAATTCTCATTACCAGGCTATACAAGTAAAGAATTATCACTGCTAGTCCGAATCGCCTGAAGAAATTTAGTCTGCCCAATATCATACAAACCAGTAATTCTGTTAAGGCAATGCAAAATAATTAACATTAGTATCTGGTATTCGGAGATTTCTCAATACTGTCTCTCTCTGTCATTAATAAATCAATTGGAAATGCACACTCAAGTTAAGGATCAATTATGACAAGACAGAGCCTATAGTTTAGTTAAGGTTACATTTTATCAGGTAGTCAAAAGGCAGGTGCATCATTAATTAACATTTAAGATTTAAAGAGCACAGCGCAGTTCTGAATAATTTGGGCTTGCCATAAGATGATAAGAAGCTTGGGTAAGCTCAGCATAAGCCAATGACAGCTTAAGAGCAGTGCCACCATAGAAGAAAGTTAAGGAATGGTGCACAAGGAGTATGAAATTCAGCTGAAACGGAAAGAGTAGAGTCCGTAAAGTCCTTAAAAGGCAGTCTCTGAGTTCAGGTCTGGCTAGAAGCTGGATAAAAGTTCCTATTTCTCCTTCAGATCAAAGTATTATATAATCCTCCCGTTCTGGTGGTGACACCTCCTCGATCACCTCATTGTGTCAGATCACTCAGTCTATTGGTCAGTTTGTATAGGATGGTTGTCATGAGACACATTTTGTAGGAAAGAGGTACCGCTGGTCACGTAAATTGTAGAATCATAAACTCCACAAACAATGATCCATTTGCAGTAGGCACATGAGTGAATTAAAATGATCTGTTACCATAGCTAATGTATCGACTTTTGTAACAGTTAGTCCTTGTATGCGAGTGAGAAATCATCTGGTAGAAAACAGTTGTGCTTCACATTGTAAGTTTATGAAACTTTCTCACACTGGAAAACAGTATAGGGAAAGGAAAAAGGCCTCCTCCATTTGCTTTAAAAGGTGTGCAGAATATAAAGTAATGAAAATACACATTTCATGAACAAAAGTAATGCAATAATAGGCTTTTAACATATAGACACTCAGAACACGTTATAAATGGTATTGTAAATCTCACATGCAACTATAAATTTTCAAAACGTGTAAACTTGTTTGAAATGATAAAATATTAATATCGTTTCAAGTGGGTTACATTTGCACATTATGAAGATAAAATTCTGAAAGTTTGGTCTTATTGTCTCTCAATATAACTGTGCAGTACCGCTTGTTCTTTCTCATTTGGTACACAATTTCACACATGAAAAGATGAAATTCAGAATGAACCCTTCAACATCACACATACATTTAACTAGATTCACATTAGATTTAATTAGTTCTGCACACACATTACTATTTCAATGAGTAAGATTAAGAATTTCATAATATGTGAGTTCTTTTTTTAGCACTCAAAGCACATTAAAAAAAACATAATAGGACTTGTGTATAAATCAGAACCTATATTATTAAATGAATATCATTTTGTCTATTATACATTTATCTGCATGCTTTTATGATGCAGTAACTAAGTTCTCTCATGTTTAATTTTAATATCTCCTTAACATGTAGTTGGTGTACACTCAGTCATAGATTACTCAAAATGTCTTATAATCGGTTCAGGTATCAACCAAAGGATCTAGTTGCTTATCAGCTGCGTCACTGCTTATTTGTCAGTATATGTGCACATACATCCTGATGTACTGGCAGCCGTCTTGGTATTCGGAAATGCCAATGAAAACAAGCCTTGGCAAAGCCAATAGCTTAGCCTTTTACTACCACGAGCTTTTCTCTTTGTCAATGCTTTTTATATCTACTGCTATCACTGACAGTGTTGTTCAATTATTTCAAATTGATGTAATTTCTTTTAAGGACTTCATTACATACATTTCTATAAAGATTTATGGAGTTAAAAACAAAGTTTTAAAAAAGTTTAAGGACTGAGAACCTAAAGTAGTCCCACATAATATAGACTAATTAGGCTCCCAGATTCTTAAGACAGTATCAGGAGACACAGAATAATGAGCTGACATTCCTGAGCTGAGCATAAGAGGACTGCTTGAAAAGGAATGTTAATTAAAATACATAAATGAATTTACCATAAAGGCCAACGAGATCTTGTCAGGATAATAAACAAGCGGTTATCCATTTAGCATATATAACTTGACTATAAATTAATTATTCAAAGCCTGAAAATTAATTAAATATTGATATGAGCATGGTTACCGTGCAATATATTATCTAGCAGTGTGAAGAATGTAAGTGCATTGCTGATTCCTATGAACAGTACATGCTATTGCTGCATAAACTGTCTGTTTGAGACCTCAACGAAATAGAACTTTTCTCATGTTTAAAAGGCTTTAATGCAATTGGTCCCTTGGAAATTGTGCGATTGAAATCTTCAACACTGCGTAAACTTGGTTTGCATTTCTTTTTGTTGGATGCATTGTGTCCACTTCCCCTTTCAGCCATAAGCTGGGACACAGATCAATATGCATAAGAAAACCATAGCTGGCACAAAAAGGCAAGCAGGACTGGCCGTAGCGGGCATTGAGTATTTGCCCTGGAGGCTGGAAGGGTGAGGGCTGGCTTTGGAGCGGTGGAGGCCGGTTTTGTAGGGATAAGGGGCCGTTTCCCCGTGAGGGCGCCAGGGCTCCACCTCAATATTTATTTGCAGTTTATTTCCTGCTTCTATTGTTAATTTTGGGTAATATAAAGATTACCAGATGATGTCGAAATTGCTTTCTGTGTCAGCAAAGTGAGCAATTGTAGGCTGGGTCTCGTGAGCATACGTCACCCAAATAAGACATGCTGGGCTGGCAATCTCACAGCCCTTACGTCTGTGAGGTTATCAGTCGGTTGGTGCCCTAGCCTCCTCGTTCGTGTGTCTTGTTTTCGCCTGTCAGATTCCATCTGACAGTGGTGAGTTTTTGGATACCGAGGCGATAGCCTCATTACTCAACATTCATTTTGAGGTTTTTTTTGTCGCTGTTTAGGTTGTCTTATTGATGTGTGATGCTTTGTCACAGTTGAGGGTGGATCACAAGGTCAGCGCTGTGATACCCTAGCCTCCTGGACTGAGAACGCCTGGGCTGAGAACGCCCCTTTATGACGTGCAGGTTAAATTTGACCAGGGCACTTCGAGCTTCATCCCTGTAGCACTCTGCTCTTTATGTCAATCAAAAACGGGAGGTTCAGCCAACCCACCCTTTCTCCACTGGTCATAGGATGGGGTGGGGTCAGAACCTTCACCCCACCCCTGCCGGGTGATGAGTTGGGCAAGGGTGGGGCTAGTGGCAGGAGACGCACATCCCTGAGGTTTGTGCTGCCTGTATTTGAGCAGTTAGGTTACGTCACTTTTAAAAGTGAGTGCATCATTGCCGGAGTACCGTGCAGTCAGTCTTCATCTGTAATACCACGGCATGGCCATACCGTGCAAGGACAGCCAGACAAGGTGGGCTATAGAGCTGGTGGCACCCAGTACGACAATCATTTTTGGCGCCCCCTTACCCCATCACCGCCTCCTAGGATTCTACCACCGGACAAAAGAGCCCCTTATCTCTCCAATCATAAGCCATTATGTTATGTTATGTTATGTTATGTTATGTTATGTTATGTTATGTTATGTTATGTTATGTTATGTTATTTATTCTTTTGTATAGCGCAACGGTTACTCAAAAAGAGTGTCCCGGCGCTTTTAGGTAAGGGGAACAGATTTCAGAATAACACAACACAGCTAAACGAGGTTAAAAGATAAACAAAAAGAAAGCAAAACTACTGGCAGACCTATTGGGAAAACAGCCAGGTTTTAAACACAGGGCCCCATCCTGAGGTCGGCGCCCCCTCCACAGGTCAACGCCCAGTGCGGCCGCACCAGTCGCACTGCCCTAATGTCGGCCATGCAGCCAGACCAGTCATTGCAGAAAAGTGCAGGTATTTTGAGGAAGGCAAAATGAAAGAGCGCTCTCTGCTGGCTCAGCATGAGCTCTGTATGTGGTACCAGTACCACCCGATACCTGCGTTGTCTTCTTGATTCTGCCTTAGCTTGTCCCTGTCTCAGCAGAGTATCTATGATTATTGCAGCAGAGGCAGAGGCACAGTGGCCCAGAGGGGAAGGCAGTCCAGCCTGTCCTGTACCGGCAGTACAGATGTCAATTTATTCACCCTTTTCTCTCTCTCTCGAGCAGCTACCAGCTAAGTGTTTTTCACTTCTGTGGGGCTGGAACTGGAGGGGGGTTCAGCAGTGGGTATTCAGAGGCTCTTGTAGGAGTACACATGCAATTCTAGCCAATCCATGTGATTACCCCCACTATGCACAGTTTCCAAGCAGTATTGCATTAGACATGTTGTGCTATTTCACTAGACGGGACGTGTGAGGCAATGCAGGTCCATTCCATCAGAGCTTTCCCGTCTGCTTCCTTCAATGCACTAATTTATATTAATAAAAGCGGATCCACTTTTATCAAGAATAGTTGCTGAGTTGATAGCTGCGTACTGTGTGATTCGGGCCTGTGAGTTGTACGTATGCATTGCGATGAGAAAGAAAGGTGTAGTGGCTCAGGGTGCAGGGTTTTGGTGCAGTACTGGCCAGTCCACTTGTAGCCATACCTGCCCAAGCCTGTGTCAGATATTTGTCACCTGTTGCCAGTCGCCTGTCCTGAACCACCTTCGGAATAGTTCTTGAATCCCTATCAAGCTTGATTACCTTCTGCTCTCCTAGGCCAGTGAACAGGGAAGACATTTTGCCTTTTGGAAAACGGCTGCACACATTCATCTCCTGCATCTCAAATGTATGTTTCTCAATCACCCCTGCAGGGATTGGCCCCGTCCACTAGTCCTGACCAAGAGGAAAGAAGCTGGCTGGGCCCGAGGACTGCGGCCTGCTGTTGAGACCTAGAGTCTGCCGGTGAGACGGAGATGAGGGATGGGGCGATTGTGCTTATGGACAGGCCCATTCCTCTGCCTGGATACCGGGTGTGGTGATGTGAGGCGCTGGACCCTGTGGACCGCCTGACACCGGCGACTGCCCCACCCCTGGAATTGGGCAACTGTGTTAAAGCCACTCACCGTGGCCGTTCTGGCCTTATTGGGGACGCGAAGAGGCACCTATGCAGACCTGCGGGGCGGCAACACACGGCTCGCTTGTGCCAGTGCAAGCGACCTGAGGCGCTGCAAACCGGACGCCTCTCCGGGTGCTGACTGCCGAGTGAGAGTCGGATCTATTGGGGCAGACTACCAGACATTGTCCGCCGAGAACAGAGGGGCATGCGGGGCTACCCATAGAGACTCGGGGTGAGTCACGCTGGCTACACCCTGCTGCTGCACACCCTGATCTGGTGCGATCTGCCGTGACACGTGCCTCTTCCTCCGGAGTCTACTTCGATTGGGATGCCGCGGACCTGCGTTTGGCCACACATAGAAGTCCACCGCACAGGGCATATCCTGTCTTCCAAGCTCGCAATGCCGAGTTCAGAGGAAGCGAGACCCGTCTGACACCTTTCACATTGCAGTCATTGAGGTGCAGTCACGAGTGGCACTGGTGAGTCACATTTGCCTAGTCCAGTTACTCTTATGATTTGAGTGCCGTGGATGATGGGTGTGAACTCCGGGGACGGCTCCAGAGGCGCCTGAGAGGCGATTTATCCAGATTGCCATTTGCTGACCACTACTCAATGTGACGAGGAGACCAAACAAAGGCTGGCACCGGGGGTGCGACAGTCCCTCACCCGCATACTCGGGCGCAAACAGACAAGATGGCGGGGGCAGAGACAGTAAACCCCATGGTGCACAAACTTGACGCAGTGCTGGCGGAAGTTGAGAAACTTGGAGAGACAATGAATCAAATCCACACTTCTTTAGAAGGTAAAATAGATAAAGTGGCACTCGATCTTATGCTGCAGCATGCAGACCATCGGAAACTCGCAGACCGTACTGCTGCCACTGAAGGGGACATTGCGGAGGTTTCACCGCAAGTGTCCACGGCTGAGAAGAACATTCGTGATTTATTAAACCAAGTGGAATTCCTGGAAGACAGGGCTGAGGATGCCGAAGGCAGGGCCCGCCGCAACAATGTACGTGTCGTGGGCTTTCCGGAGGGAGTGGAAGGAAGAAATGCAGTAAATTACGCAGAAGACTGGATTCAATCGCTGCTGCTAGGGGAGGCCCTATCTCCACAATTTGTTGTTGAAAGAGCCCTCACCTCCAGGCTTGAACCCAAGGCCGCTTTTAATCCGCTTACTAAACTATAGAGACAGAGATGCCATTCTCCAAGAGACTTGAAAACTGCAGGAAATACAGGTGGACAATCATAAAGTCATGATCTTCCCGGACTACACGTTCCAAGTCCAGAAACGGAAGCACACATATCTAGCGGTGAAGAGGCGCTTACGGCAATGTGATCTTAAATATTGTTTGCTGTTTCCTGCAAAACTGAAGGTCATTGCCAATGGTAAGACCCACTTCTTCAACACCCTGGAAAGTGCAGAGGAATGGCTGGATTCCTACAAATGCTTTACGACGACGCCGGTGAAGACGAAGGAAATAACAATCCTCGACCTCTCAAGCCTCTGGCCTAACACCAGAGTTGATACTGAGCGGTCACCCTGAGGTGGTACAAGCAGTGGCGAATATCAGCAGATCACCGGATGGGAAATCTGATTCAGACACTGATCGACAGGGGCCGCACAGTGACGAGGAACTTTAGGACAATCTCCCTGTTTCCCAAGGCTCCTGCGTGCTGCCACATGTCAACTCGCGGACCTCTGTCAATATTGCTTGAGAATACGTAGGTCTTTTGTCCACCTCTCCTCTCCTCCATAGGCTGAGTGCCATACGGCTTCACTGGATACACAAGTATAAAGGACTGTATGCTGTCTCTGAACTGTAATAGTTATATTTAGTAGTCATGCCGATAATGTTTTTTGCGGGGTAAGTCCTATAACGGCCCACATGCTCTCCCTGATAGATCCTCCATGTATGGGAATTTTATACATAACAAACAGGTAGTGGCCCTGTCTTACAAGTGCCTGGCCAGAGACAGGCTTAGCCGCACACGACGGTCCCCTCCTTTTCTTTAACTAATACTTAGATTGCTGTGCACAGAAGTCTCCCCCAGACGTTAGTTGTGTGCCATTGCATTATAGGTTTGGGCGATTGCTTGTTGCAAAATTGCTCTCCTGGTATTTTTGATTGTGAATAATTTATATGTTTATTATGCCATCTATTTTCAACAAGGGTACGATTGACGTATAGTTAATCTGCGCAGGGAAACACACTCTAGAATGACCTCTACAAGCCTGCTGCCCACCTCCTCCACCCTCCGGCTGAAAGGGATCACTTGCACCCCTGACACTCACCGGTTATGGCACCCATCAGGATAGGTACATGGAACGTGCGAGGTATCCATAGCCCGGCACGCCGTTATCTTATATACTCCTATATAAAATGCCACCACATACAAATAGCACTCCTTCAGGAGACACATATGGCTCAGCAGAAGTCACACGCCTTCACAGATGCTGGAGGGGGCAGCTATATGCGACGGGCTACTCTGCCTACGCACGGGGGTCCTAGTGTGGGTAAGACCGGGTACTCCCTTTCGTGTGGTGGACACAATGGTTGATGGGGAGGGCAGGTATGTTTTAGTTAAGGGGTTGCTTGATGGTGAGCCAGTGGGATTTGCATCACTCTACGCACCCAAACACTGAGCAGGCAGCCTTTTTAGATCGGATGTCGCAAAAATTGTCCATGTGGCACGACACCCCGATGATCTTAGGTGGTGATTACAACTGTGTGCTGGACGTTTCCCTGGACCGATCCTTCCCTCCCTTGCCTGGCACTGTCACATACACGGCTGCAAAGGCGTTGGCAAACTGGGCTACGTAATGGTGCCTCACTGATGTGTGGCGGCACAGAAACCAATTAGATAGGGTGTACTCCTATTACTCCGGGGCCCATAGACTCCATGTGCGCCTAAACCGCTTTATGGTGTCAGACGACCATTTACCAAGCATTTCCAAATCCTCATATATGGGACGCATGCACTCTGATCATAACCCGCATGTCATGGAGTTACAGTGGGAGGTCGAACTGCCACCGATCCCGATATGGCGTCTCCAACCGGATGTTCTCCTTGATGCGCCATTCCGGGACTCACTCGCCACAACAGTGGCACAATATTTTGAAGAGAATGCTGGTACGGCCACGTCGCCATTGGTGGAGTGGGACGCCCTAAATGTGGTTGTTAGGGGGCACTGTTTGGGGACACAGGCAGGCATGTGCAAGCAACTAGAAAAAGAACTCACTATTTTAGAACGAAAACTGGCCACCAGTGAACAGGCAGCCATAGATGGCACCCTGGGGCGGCTGGACCAACACAAGGAGGAACATGCACTGTTGCTAGAGCGGCTGAGATGCCTCAATTACGCCGCTCACTCAGCGATAACACATCACATGGGTGACAAAGCAGGCAAACTGCTTAAATGGCTCATCCGCCAGAATGAGTCATCAGCGCCGATAGCATCGGTGAGGATGGCGAACAGGGAAATCGCATATACGCAGCGGGACATTCATGGTGCGTTTGTAACGCACTATCGGGTCTCGTATAACTCATGTGTGCGAACTACGCCCTTAGAGTTACAGATTTATCTGGAGGACATAGACCTGCCACTGCCTACACGCACCGAAATTGAAGAATTAAATACCCCTCTTCACTCAGAGGAAATTCGGGACAGTATTTTCACATTGTCCAATGGGAAGTCACCGGGACCAGATGGTCTACCGACTGAATTTTACAAGGCATATACACACATCCTAGTAACGCAGTTGTTGAAAGTGTACAAAACTGCACTCAATAACTCCTCTCTCACCACCACGCAGATTAAAGCCCTGCTCGTGTCCCTCCTTAAACCTGATAAAAATCCCGACCTCCTGGGCTCCTACCGTCCACTTGCACTCCTCAACACAGATTATAAGATCTTTGCATCGCTATTAGCCGGGCGTCTTTCACCCTTAGTGAAAACGCTGGTACACCCCAATCAGAACGGTTTTGTTCCAGCACGGTGCACTTCTCTTAATATACAAAGGTTTTTTAAAGTACAACAGTATGCAACGCATAGTTGGCCCCGATCGGGCTGATTGGTACTGGACTTAGAGAAGGCCTTCGATTCTTTGGAATGGCCTTATCTGGCAGCTGTGTCGGGCAAATATGAACTGAGGGAACAATATTTAAATATGGTTTGTTTATTGTATCAACGACCCACTGTCCGGGTTCGCACCGGTAAGTTAATCTTGGACTGTATTAGAGTGAGGCGTTGGACACTTCAGGGCTGCCCATTGTCCCCGCTGCTGTTTTGCCTAGCTATGGAGCCTTTGGCAATGCTGCTCCGGAGAGATGGTGAAGAGTGGGGTATAAGGCTTGGGGATGGGCTTCACGCCGTTTCCCTATATGCAGACGACTTGTTGTTATATCTCTGGGATGTTACTGTAATCCCGACATCCATTGCAGATATACTCAAAACCTTTGAGGGAAAGTCAGGGCTCCGAGTCAATTGGGCTAAGTCAGGGATATTCATTTATTACTGACACAGTAGAGGAAGATGTATTCCTGAATGGCTTTCTCCTCACGTGGTATCCCACCACCTTCAGATATCTTGGCATTTTTGTGTACCGATCGCCTGATGACTTACTAGAGGGCAATCTCTTGAGAGCAATCTCGGCCATACGATCTCAAACTCAATTTTGGAAAACACTTCCATTGAACGCCATGAGCCGTATCACCCTGCTGAAAATTATTGTGCTTCCCAAATTGCTATATTATTTCTCAAACCTCCCACTTTATGTCCAACCTAGGATCTTCCGAGAGCTGGAACGGTTATTCCGGGACTTAATATGGAACAAGGGGAGACCGCGAGTTGCTCTGTGGAAGATGTATGCTCCCACTAGCCAGGGTGGACTAGCCGTCCCCAATATGGAACTGTATTATTTAGCTGCCTAGCTCCAATGGGTGACAAGTGGCTAGATGGTAGGTGTCTGGAACGCACAGCAACCATGCAACTCACTCTCAAATCTGCCATCTTTTCCATCCCATTGCCAAACTCCAGCGACCACCGCAATTACATTTAGGATTGGCTCATAAATGTTACAAAAGGTGTTTATATCTTACCCGCACGACGCTTCCATATGCTCCGATTTTACCACTGATGGGGATGCCAAGGGGTAGACTGGGCACATCGGAGACAGCTTTGGCAACCTGGCATGTGGCCGAACTAAACACTTTGTTCGACCTCCATAGAGATGGTGCATTACTAACATTTGAGACACTGGTCGAAGAGGCTGAGTTACCGGCTGGTCAATTCCTTCTACATACCTCCCTTCTGAAGGCTTTGTCAGCTGCTTGGGGGGATCTAACAACTGAGCCACCAACACATCTAGTATTACAATCTATGCATGTAATGGGGGCGGGATCACATGTGATGCATTGGCTGGTAGAGGCACTGCTTGCACATACGTTGAAGCCGATGCAACGCCTCCGAGTTGGATGGGAGGCAGATAGAGGCCGGCCTTGGACTGATAAGGAATGGGACGCCATACTAGCGCGTGCTGGGAACATACCAAGAAACTCTAGATTCAAGCTCATACAAACATACATCATACAAAGGGCATACCTCTCGCCTGACATGATAAACAGATATTTCCGTACCACCACCTCTGCATGTCCGCGCTGTCAACATCCAGATCTGCTTCATATGCTGTGGGCTTGCACATCCCTTTCACATTATTGGCAAGAGATAGTCACGGTCCTAGCTTTATCCACAGACACAACACTGCCATTGTCATGGGAAGCTTGCCTTCTAGGGCTCCATGCTAGATCTAAAAAAAACAAGGTTACCTCGAGATTCCGAGATTTAGGTCTGATTACTGCAAAACGTCTAATAACCAAGAAATGGAAAAAAACAGATCCTCCAGAGATAATTAGCTGGAAGCGTTCATTTCTAATATGGGCTCAAGCGGAAAGTACAGCTCTGCACAGAGAGGAGACAGCGGGGCTCCGCAAATATCCTATTGCGCAAGGTTGGGATGCATTACTCACTGCACTACGAACCGGCAACACAATAGACGCAGATAATACCCTAACTGCTGATCCATGACAGATACGCTAGTGCTTCACTACTTACCTGAGTGGAGAAGACACGCTTCAGAATGTACAGAATAGACATTTATCGCACCCCCTGGTCCACCGTGGGTAGGCACACACACACCATCTGTTTTTCTAGACATAGAGGTCCCCTTTGCTGGTTGGTAACTATACTTAGTTAAGCACACTGCTTCAATTTTCGACCAGATGCGCTACTATGTGGAAAGGATCCGATAATGCACCATCGTACCCAGCCATGTAGGACTGATTTTGTATGTATTCAATAGATGGCAAATTTTATTTTTATATTATAAGTTTCAGTTTAGTTGGTATGGTTTTAGAAAACAAGTCTTATTGGTATTCTTCAGTGATCTCTTTTTATATTCTGTCATCATTTAATTCCTTTTCTTCCGCAGCGAAGTGATGATTGGGCCTGATTGGCAGATTTTGCATGTTCATGACATATATAAATAAGACCCTGTCATTATAACTCAGGTCAGATGTGTCATATGTAAGATGTGATTAGAAATGATTATAATTTCTAAACCATGATGTAGTAAAACTGTGAGAAATGGCATACAGGGACTCCAGAACACATACTCACATAAGATGCAAATCTCTGCATTTGAGAATAGTACGTTACTAACAACGGAAAACTGGTGCAATGTGTAATATTATTTTATATGTGTGTTCTGCATTTATGTTATATGCACTTGGACATTTTGTACATAAGCGTGATGACAGTCATGTTAAAATCAGAAAATACCAATAAAGATATTTAAACAAAAAAAAATGAAGGAGTGGATAGATGAAGAGACATAAGTATCAGACACAAAAATACATTTGCAAATGATTATGCAAAGTAAGAATCATGAAGATATACTAACCCAAAGGATCAGTGAAATACAACCCCCCTGGCCAAGGAGGTAGTGGGTGTGCCCTGAAATAGAGTCAGGGAACAAAGATTTCAGAATACACGAACAGGACAGGGACAGGAACAGCTAGGCCTCTCTGCAAAACCGACGGACAGAGACGAATCACCCCTCCATCTCTCCTCTTTCTGCTCAGCTCTGCACTGCATCAGCCTTCCTTAAACGACACCCCTAAAGGGCACCCCAGTTATACCCTAAAACCTACATGTCCAACTCACATTAGTTAAAACAATTTATAAAAAGCATTCTCCCATTGGATGGTATAGGGGTTGTTCAATCCCACCACCATGATCACATTCACAATTCTACAGTCTTCTTTGTTTTTACATTGTTCACATGACGTGATCCTAGACTTGTTCGTTTATTATAATACATGTAACCATTTCATTGTTTCACATGAGTTTTTTAGCTACATCTGCGGAAGAAGTCTTGGGTCCCACGGCCAGTCTTGTCTTTTGGCAGACAAACAATGTTTTCTGTAGCTGATCAACCTTGACTTTTCATGCTCTTCTGCAGCGCTCAGCTTTTCTGTTTATTTATCGGGTTATTTATGCTTTCTCCAGCCCCCATCTATCATGTCAATTTTAGGAAAATGCAAGTCCATTCAGCTCACTATGATGAATAAAACATAAGCATTCATTAATTAGATGGAAATGCACTTTTCACTGTTTACCACCCACCCTTGCACTATCCCATGTTAATATTTTTCTTAGCAAAGCTTTAAGCAAAAGCGGCATTATTTATTATTATTTTTTAAAGTGAGATGCAAGATGCAAAATGCGGCCTAGTCATGCATTAGTTTTGTTTCTTTCAAAGCGCAATGTAAAATGCAGCCTAGTTCTTTCATGCATTAGTTCACATTAGTGCACGCATGAGCAAAGCGATTTCCCTATGTATCGCATGGGATTTTAACATTAGTTTCCACTGGACACTGTTAGTAAGTATTACGCAGGTGTCAATTCGAGCAGGTTACTTTTTGCAAAACCTTGTTCCATCAATCCCCCCTCCGATGGCTTTATGGAGCCATCATAAAATACCCACCATACCAAATGCCCTCTTATTTTATCTAAAGTTCAGTATTCTTTTCTTTATAATTTTTTCGTCTAAATCTTTCATCCTTTCATAGTAATCTCTTTTCATATCTTCTAGTTCTATCTCATCTCTTTTTCTCTTTCTTGCTCTTCATTGGTTATTTGATTTTGCCATCTCTTTTCTTCCATGTCTACACTTACAACATTTATATATTGTTATTATTACTGAAAATTAAATGAAAATAGGATTTCTAAAGCACACTAATGCCAGCAAGTGTCTAGGTGCTGATGCTCCATGGGGAGAGAAACAGGGCAACAATCCCTGACAGTGGCAAAACTACAGAGTAATGGGGGAACGTGATTGATCTAATTATTAAAAAGCCAGGTTTTTAGTGCTTTGCGAAAAATGAGCAGATTGTTTGAGGTTTTGAGAGTAAGTGAAATAGTATTCCAGAGTTTAGCAGTGGAGACTGCAAGACTCTTCCCTCCCCAGGTGGTCCTCCTGAATTTGGGGATAACCAGTTTTGCATGAGAGGCCGATCTTACGTGTCTGGTCGGGCTATAGCGATGGAAGTGTTGCCTAATGGAGACTGGTCCCTTGAAGTGGAGAGCTTTGAAGGCTAACCATAAGGATTTAAACACAGCCCTTTTCTTAACCAGGAGCCAGAGAAGTGGTGGAAAATACTTGGATACCGACTGATGTTTTGGAATCCCTAACAGCAGCTTGGCTGCCGCGTTCTAGACCAACTGTAGTTTGTCTAAAGCATGCTTGTGGGCCGTCAGGAAGACCCCATTGCAATAGTCAATTTTAGAAAAGACTACAGTGGTAATCACCGCTTTCCTCAGGTTCAAAGAGATGCAAGCGAAGATCTTCCTGAGAGATTTGAAGAAGAAAAAACAGGATAAGGTAATAGCATTAGCGTGCCCCACAAAGGAAAGTTTTCCATCAAACTGAATGCGCAGATTTTTCACCTTTGGCACAGGAGTGGGTATTGGACCCATTTCCTGAGGCCACCAACTGGGGCCCCAAAATGATGGATTATTGCCAAACAATAGCACCTCCGTTTTGTCAGAGTTCAGTTTCAAACAGTTGGTGGACATCCATTTCCCAATCTGCAGCATAAAGTCATGGAAACGGTTAGCTGTGTTGTTGATGTTTTCCATGACTGACACCACAATCTGGGTGTCGTCAGCGTTGGAGACAACCGAAAAGCCAAGGCCTTTGATTAATAAGGCCGGGGTGTAACGTACAGATTAGAAAGAGTAGGGCTCAATGAAGACCCTTGTGGGACACCACAGGGAAGAGTGAAAGAAGTAGATCTGTGGCCGTTACATTCCTTGTACTGCATTCTGTCAGAGAGGAAAGAGCAGAGGAGGCTGAGTGCAGTACCTCCTACACCTATCTCAAACAGCCGGTTGATCAACATTTGATGGTTTACAGTGTCGAACGCTGCCGACAGATCAAGTAAAATTAAGGCAGCATTCACTCCTCGGTCAAAGGTTGCTCTGACATACTCTGAGGCTGTAATCAGAGCTGTCTCAGTGATATGTTGGCTGCTAAAGAGGAATCCAGTAGATTGTGTTCCTGGATGTAGAGAGAGAGTTCGGTGTTCATGGCTTTCTCTATCAGTTTGGCCGGAAAGGGGAGTCGAGATATTTAGCTATAGTTGTTAGGGATGTCAGTGCCCAAGTTAACCTTTTTTAAGAGAGGGAGAATTGACGGGACTTTCCAGTTTTTGGGTAAGTAGCCTGATCGAAGCATATGATTAAAAATCCTAGAAGGAACTATGCTTGATCCCAATTGGAGAACTCTAGGCGGGCAAGGGTCCAATGGTGAACCTGACTTAATTTGCCTGAACAGATTAGTAACTTGATCTAACGTAAGGGGAGAAAAAACCTGGAAAGCGGGGTTGTTGGATTCGGTAGGTATCACCA
Source organism: Triturus cristatus (assembly GCF_964204655.1). NCBI lineage: Eukaryota > Metazoa > Chordata > Amphibia > Caudata > Salamandridae > Triturus > Triturus cristatus. The sequence continues at coordinate 156,946,243 of NC_140580.1, forward strand.
CGTCTGGCTTTAGCATAGCTTTTCCTCCTTTAGGAATGTTTAACCCGTCGGTCTGAGGGTTGTCAGATGTACATAGTCTCCCAGGGCCAGCACTTGTGGTTAAGGAATTGAAGATCACTTCTACCATGGTTTTAAAGAAAGTAGCTAGGTTGTTGCAAAAAGAGCCATCTACGTTCAGGTTACTCGCTGGGGAAGAATTACTAAGCTTGACCACAGTTGTAAATAACTCCTTAGGAGTATTGAGAGCTGAGTTAATCTTATTTATATAAAAATTGGATTTAGTTTTGGTCAGGAGTCTTTTGTACTGTTGCCGTGAATCAGCCTCCATTTCCTCTCTAGCCTTCTTCATAGTTGTTTGGCCAGTCTAAGCTCTTCATTGTACCAGGGTTGAGATGAGGAGGTTCTCCTATTGTTTCCTCATTTGGCCGGAGCTAAGCTATCAAGATAGTCACTAATCCATTTGTGGTAATCCTCCTTCGCTTGATCCAGGTTAGGTGCTATTGGCATGATGGGGTCTTAAAGGCCCTTGAGAAAGTGCCTTCTGAGATCAAGTGCCAGGGTCGATGACTAGTCTTAGTTGTGCTCTTGGGCTCTTTCAGATTGTGATCTCCTAAGTTCAGATAGAACATTACCGCCCTATGTTCAGACCATGTTAGTGGTAAAGTCTGGGTGACCTGAATTAGAGGACAGTCCAAAAAGATGCCATCTAGGGTATGGCCTGCGGAACACGTGGGGTCGTGGACTAGTTGTGATAGCCCGAGAATCGAGGGGGAGGTAATAAGTTCTAGAGTATCTGGGTCCTCCATATTCTCAAGGTGAAAGTTAAAATTGCCAAGAATAGTGAAATCGGAGGAGTTGGCTTTTATGTCCCAAAGGGATTTATCCATGTCGAGGAAGGGTTTTCTAGGGCCAGGATGTCGATAAATCAGAAATCCATTGAAGGTGTAGTGACTGTTAAGGTTGATTTTAAAACTCAGGGATTCGCATCCAGGGTGAGGTAGGGGGTCTACTCTGATTTTAAAGTTGACTTTAGAGATAATTGCTAAGTCACCGCCTCTATTCCCACTGAGGTCCAGTCTAGTTAACGTGTAACAAGGAGGGGGGGTGGGGGGGGGGATGGGGGTCAGTGACCAGGTCTGGGCCAGATGCAACATCAACCCATGTCTCTGTTATAAAAGCGATGTCAATAGTCGCGCTGTCTAAGAAGTCAGCCATTTCCATTGCGTGTTTAGTAAGAGACCGGCAATTTCACAAAGTGCAATTTAATCTTACTGGCGTGCATGTTTGCGAGCTTCCCACGGCTTGTTCAAGGGCTTTTATCATTAATTGCTCAAGATAAGGCTACTACAGCTACTGAAATGATTGGCATTATTATTTTTCCTAATAAGGTACTTCTAAAGATAGAAAACCATTGACCTACAGAAGAGAAACTCTTGCCACGTCTCTCCCAGACACCGTCAACCTCCAGTTGGGTCAAATCTTCATGTAATTTCATAATATTCTTAATATATCCCTCAATATCTTTACTTTTGTCAGGGATATAAGTGCAGCAGTGCTGAATTTTCAACATGCCACAGATGCCACCCTCTTTAGGCAATAGGATATCAAGAGCAAGTCAATTTTGTAAAACCATTGATCTGATTGCAACCATTTCGGTGTCAATAATCAAGAACCCACCAGCAGTATCCGTTGATAAACGATCAACCACTGTGGACAATTTTCTAAATTTATGTGAATTCAGAATGACTCCAACTGTTGGTATCAGTGCACCAAAAATGTCACCTATTATTTCTGAAAAACTCGCTCTCCTATTACGTGTTAGTCCTTGTTTTATTTAATTGAGTCTGTTATTATTTCTATCTACATGGTAGACTTTTAGAAAAAAAATTGCAAAATAACAACTACCATACCAATGTACAGGCAACCTGTAATAGGCTTTCTTACCACACACACAATAGACTCCTGGGAAAACAGGATCAGTTCCACCCTTCAATCCCCATCCTCCAGTAATTTTGAAAGTATGCTCACACTCAGTAGTACCAATGAAATAATTATTATACTTGGGGGCAGATCTACAAGCCCCTTGCGAGACATTTGCGCCGCCGTTGCATCACTTCTGTGACGCAGCGGCGGCGTAAACCATGCGCCATGTTGCGCCTTATTTACGTGACGCATCTAGGGAGATGCGTCACATTGTAAAGCCCTGCGCTACATTAAACCTGCGTCAGATTTAATGTATGCAGGGTGGGCGTTCCGTCGGAGGAAAGCCTCGGAAAAGTGACGCAGTGAAATCTACAAGATTTCACTGACTCATTTTTCCGACGCTGCTACATCAAAACCCTGCGCCTGCTTGAAGCAGGCGTAAGGCATGACGCAGAATGTTCGGTATGGGCAGCCCCTGAGCATTGCTGGAGTTGCGTCGTGCTTGCGACACGACTCCAGCAATGCGCCGCCCTTATGCCATCAGACGAGTCACGCATCGGTTTATCCTTGCGCCACGATGCGCTGCATTGTAAATGCGGCGCATTTGTGGTGGCGCAAGGGTAAACTTGTGTGACGCATCTTTCCTGGCGCATCCCTGCTGATTTGCAGGGATGCGCCAGGAAACATAAATCTGCCCCTTAGTTTTTAGTCTAAGCAAGCAGATTTTTCCTTTTTGATACCAATCCAGGGACATTGCAGTGTATGTCTCGCCTCTCTCATAATTTCCCTCCCTAGAAGCCCACAGTGGTACCTGTGACTTCTGTTCAGCAGCTTTTCTTTGGAAACTTTCTCTTCTATCTTCTACCATATCTATGAACACCTTTTCTTCAACTCCCAAACTACATGTTAGATTCGGTTTATAATCATATTCTTTATCTCGTGTCTTGGTAATATGGAAGAATTCGCCCATATAACGTGCATTTTTACTACTTAAAACCTTGTTCAGCTCCTTTATAACAGGTATTTCTGAAAATACTAAATCAATATTGGAATAATGATACTCCAGCTTCTCCTTCACATACAAGAGGCTTGTTAAAATACTACAGGACACACCATATTTTAAAGGTAGGTGATGGTAGGTCACCCCCTCTGAGACAGACGAAGGTGATTGTATGCACACATAACAATAACTCACATTAATTGTATTAACATATTCATGCAACAATTTAGTAAAAACATTTAACAAGAAATCACTAATTGATTTATCATGATGGAAAATACTTCCATCTATTTGTTTTATGTTAGTATTAGGGGTTTCTTTAGTAACATCACTCGCTCGTTCACTTATTACATCATTAGTATTGTTTCCGTTATTAGCTACCATTGGAATAGGTACAATGACAGTTATTAATATCCACATAAATGTTACTAAAAATACACTACAGAAGCAAGCTTTAATACATCTACGTTTTGGACTAGATTTTGGATGTTCAGTCACTGTTCCTTCGGCCATTTTGTATTGTACCAAAAAAAAAAAAAATTGAATCTATAAACTCTAAACTTTGCTCAAAAACGTCTGAAAATAGTGTAATCCTACACTTCAAGGCTTTCTTCTTCACCCCTTTCTTTTATTTTGTTCTTCAAGTCTTTTGAGTCTTTCAATTCATTTTGGCTGACAAGGTTGCACCTTAGTTTTTCACAGTTCTTTTAAGGTGATTTTAATTTTCTTTCATCAATTTGCTCAGTGCCAGTACTGTCTTTTTCCTCATTTGGATCTGTGCTCTCAATTTCTTCCAAAATTATATGTGTCCATTCTGGTGCTGTGTATTTCTTGCTTGGAATTCTTACTCTCTTTGTTTTTCGCACTGAATCTTCTCCTGACTCTTCCTGTTCTGTTTGACTTGAGACCTCATTAATTTGCTCTGGTCTTTTCTTTGACTTTCTTCTCACAAGAGTGTATTTCAGTCTTTTCACTCCACTTAGCCAATTTTCACCTTTTCTTGCTCTCTTAGTTTGAACTGCTTCTTCTCCGGCTCACAGGTTCTTTTACTTGTCCCTTCTTTTATTGGTTCTTCTTCTTGACTTTCAGTAGCTTTCCTTTCTTCTGTTTCAACAGCAGTCTCATGAGACCCAGTAGCTGGTGCCCTCTCTACTTGACTTGTGCTTGGCTGTTCATCATCTGTTTGTTCTTCAGAATATGTCACTTTAGATTCTTCAGCTTCACACACTCCGGCCTCTGGACTTTGTCTTTGGTTTACCAGTTGCTGCTCTTCTTGTCTTTCAAGCAGACTTAGGACTCATCTGGTATGGCTCGCATGAATCCAATTTGGCAAACCACCACACTTCACTGCCGTCGTTGTCACCAGTATTCCTTGGTAAGGTCCATTCCACCTAGGTTCTAAACACGATTTCCTCATATGTTTCTTCACAAGAACCCACTCTCCAAGACTCAGATCATGAGCTTGATTCAGCTGTGCTGTAGTGGCATTTTCTCCATCCTGGTGAGACACAGAACGCACCAGATCAGCCAATCCTCTGCAATAATCAAGCACTAGATCATCAGATATATTCATCAGTTGTTCACTGGTTCAAATGCTTGTCTCATTGCTCTTCCCATCAGGACTTCATGAGGACTCAATCCCGTCTTTTTGTCAGGAATGCTTCTAAGACTCATCAATACAAGGGGTAAAGCATAAGGCCATCTCAGTGTTGTTAATGCACACACCTTTCCTACCCTAGATTTTATTGTGCCATTGATCTGCTCAACCACTCCAGATGCTTCAGGTCGATAGGCACAATGCAGCTTCTGCTAAATTTGTAATGCTGCACAAATCATCCGAATTATCTCATTATTAAAATGTGTTCCTCTATCTCTTTCTAAAGTGACTGGAAATCAAAATCTTGGGTTCAGCTCTCTTAAAAGTAGTTTTGCGACAATGAGACTGGCGCTCCTTCTTGTTGGATAGGCTTCCACCCAGAGAGAGAACAAGCAAAAAACAACCAAAACCATATTTTAGCCCATTACATGGTGGGAGCTCAATGAAATTCAATTGGAGTCGGGTGAATGGTCCTGCTGCCTTTCCAATTCGTCCCCAACTAACAACTGTCTTCCTGCCTGGATTTTGCTGCTGACAGGTGATGCACCTCTGGCATACACTCTCTGCAATGACCCTGAATTTTGGGTTATATCAGGACTGCTTGAAGGGCCTTATCATTGCATCTCTTCCAACATGTGCAATTCCATGGTATATACTAGCCATTTGTGAAAGTTAACAATCTGGCATGACTGGTCTTTCATCTATATAAACCCACACTTCGTCCTCTGGTCTATTTCTGCAGCCTGAATTTACCAAATTTCCTTTTCCTCATCACCTGCTTCTTTCCTCAACTGTCTAATTTCATACAAGTTTCAAGTTGAAGAAGAGAACATAAGGTGGTAATTGGTATTTTCTTTTTCCATCCCTCTGTTTAGGGCTATTAAATTTCGTGCACAGAAATGCGCTACCTGATCTGCGCATCTGTTTCCTTTTGTCACATAATCATCTCCTGACTTATGTGCAGAACATTTGACCACTGCAATCTTTTTGGACAATGATATAGCATCCAATAAATCTTTCACAGTTTTGCTGTTCCTGATTTGGGAACCTGAAGAAGTCAGAAATCCCCTTTGCATCCATAGCTGCCCGAAATCGTGGACCACCCCAAAACCATATTGACTATCAGTAAATATTGTTACCCTCAGGCTTTTAGCAATTTTGCACGCTCTAATCAGAGCTATCAATTCAGCAATTTGGGCAGAGTCTACCCCTTTTGGACAGGATGCTTCTAAAACTCCCACTATGGTGCAGAACACAATTCACCTTTCTCATTCCTCAAACATAATCCATCAACAAACATCTCACAGTCTGATTCTTCTAATGGGATGTCCTCAATATCAGGCCTGGGTTTTGTGCACAATTCTGGCACATCCAAACAATCGGGATCTGCTTCGTCTCTTACTTCCTCACAATATGAATCCGGCAACAGAGTTGCCGGATTTACGGTTGTGCATCTCATCACAGTCACATTTTCAGCACCCAAGATCACTCTTTCGTACCTAGTCAGCCGGCTATAGGTCATATATTGCGTAGTCGTTCATGTCAAAAGAATCTCAACCGAATGTGGCACATATACCTTGACTGGATGTCCCATCACAAAAACCTTCACTCCGTTCCAGACTTACACATGTAGCAGCTACTGCTTGCAAACAGCCTGGTAATGCTTCAGCCACTGAATCCAAAGTAGCAGATAAATATGCTACTGGACGTCGTGCCATTCCATGTTTCTGAGTTAAGACTGAAAGTGCACACCCATCTCTTTCACAACAGTACAACGCAAAATCCTTTGCATAATCTGGCATTCCCATTGCGGGTGCTCGACAAAGACTGTTTCATAATTTAGTAAAAGCTTCCATCCTTTCATCATCCAAATCAATTGGATCTTTCACGTCTTTTCGTGTTCACCTCTGTAGAAGTTTTGTAATCAGTAAGAAACCACTGATCCACTGTCTGCAGTATCCTACCATTCTCAAGACCATTCGAACTTCTCTCTGAGTTTCCGGTAGGCTCATTTGTTTAATCACACTAATTTATTCTGGTGTCACCTTTCTGACTCCTTTTTCTATCTTGTGTCCTAGATACTGGGCTTCCTGTTTACAAAATTGCAATTTTGCTGGTGACACTTTGTGTCGACCTTCTGCCAAATGGTTCAGTAAGGCAATGGTGTCTGTCACACATGACTCTCGTGTCTTTGATGCCACTAATAGGTCATCAATGTGTTGAACCAAAACTGAATTTCCTGGCATGACCAAAGTCACCTTTTCAGAATCTGATTAAAAATTGAAGGACTCTCTGCGCACCCTTGAGGAACTCGGCCACATACCAAAACACGGTCTCCGAACCAGAATGCAAACAAATATTGGCTTTCTGGATGTAAAGAAATCGAGAAAAATGCTTGGCACAAAACATTTACCATGCACCATTCAGTACCACAGGGAATTTGGTAAAGGATCACTGCTGGATTGGGCACTACTGGACAACAGGGTACTACAATCTCATTAATTTTTCTTAAATTCTGCACTATTCTGTATTTTCCACTGGGCTTCTTAATTCCTAAAATAGGCGTATTACAAGGACTACTCAATATTTCTTTCAGAATTCCCTCTTCAATCATTTGGTCAATCACAGGAGTGACTCCTGCAATTACTTCCGGACTCATTTTGTACTGAGGTGTGTTTGGATATATGGCACCCTCTTTCACCGTAATCTGAAAAGGATTTACATTTGTCATTAGACCAATCTCCTTTCCTGTAAAATCCCATACATCCGACCTTACTGTACTTTTTAATTCTTTTGGCAGATTTTCTTCTGTGAGAAGTGAAAACAACTCATCCACTTCCGTCCCTTGCTTCGCTAACATCATCTTAAATGTGACATCCTCATCAGGTGTCTGAAAGGCAATACCATCTTCAATAAATCAGCTAGAACGACAATCTCAAACAAACCATCTAAATCCTTTAACAAAACTTTTAAAACTTTCACAAACCTCTCTACCTGTTTGTACCACTCAACTGGTTTCTCCCTTAACCTGGGAAAATCATTCGTAAAGGATAGCATATCCTGTCTTGTCCAAGGAACGTGAACATATCCACCACCTGGAACTTCTCTCATCGGACACGCCCTTTCAACGCTCCTTTGCCAGCTGCCTCTTCTTTCTTTTTCGTCCATCTACATTTCCACCATTTTACATCTCCCCATTTTTTCTAAATATTCATCAACTCCTTTATCTGTAATCTTTTTCCAGACGCATTCAAACTTTCCAAATCCTTATCAGTAGAATCCATCTTGTATGATTTCTGCAACACCTTTGACTTCCCTATGTCTACTCCATATTCACCAGCATGCTCTGCCATTTTCTCACAAAAATTTCTAGCTCTCCAAGTAATATTTTTACATAAAAACAACAACTCCTCATCTCGGTAAGTCCATAGTCAGTCTGGACTTATTGTACCAATAATCATCTCTTCCAAGTCTACTCTCAATTGACTCACATTTATACTCTGTGGTTGAGGTTTTTGTTTTTCCATTCCCTTTATCCAATCATCTAATTCATCTGGTGAAGGACCTACTGAACACTCTTTCATTGGAGAGGTATTCGGCCCTATTCTCCTCGGGTTCATTTGTGTACTTCTGTTAGCGGTTTCCTTATCATCTCACATACCAAAATATATCTAACAAAGTATTCCTGTCAGCCTGTCCATCCTCATCTGCTACCGTCACCATTTAATTCCTTACACTACTCCTTGGAACTGCCAACGTATGTACTTTTGATACATTCTGTTTTTCTCCATATACAATGGAATTATTGGACTGATTGTTATCGGTACAGTCAAAGCTTCCGCGTTTAAACTTAACTGATTTATTTTCTCCGTCAGTTCTTCTCTTGACTTATTCAACATGTCCTTTTCACTTTCTCGTACTATTCTAGTTATTTTTGTGGACTTGTGGAATTAATGGGGTTCCCATTAGTGGTGCATTTGGAGTCACTTCACCTGAAGTTTCTTGATATGGCGGAGGTCTTTGGTCAAAACTGTGACTGAACAACTCATCATCAGAATCGTTTGGATCATAGCCTAATCTTGAAGTCTCTATATTTTTCTTTTTCTCTTTACATTTACCTCCTGTCTGGTCTTTTGCAACTAAAACTGGGTACAAACCCTCAGTTTCCACAGCTCTCCTCCATCTTTTAATTTTATCTTCTCTTCTCTCAAAAGGATATCTAGTCATTATATTTCTGTATTTCCTGCCACCTCGATATTTCTCTCTTTCAAATGCTTCTACTTCCCATTCCTCTAGAGCTTCATATTGTGTAGGTCTGGGATTTGACTCTAGTGAATCCATTCTATCTCTCAAATTCTGTAAATTCCTTACATTAAACGAACCATGCTGCAGAAAAGCTATAACACGATCATCCTTTGTATATTCCACCCAATTCTCTAACCAAGTACACGTTTGGTATCCTCGCTGGAACATCATAAAGGAAGCAGGCGTTTTTGGAGGTAAAATAGGAATTCTCTCTCTAGTCACTATTGGTTTGTCCTTTTTAAAGAAATTCTTTATTTTCGTAAGCAACTTTATTTTCTGACTCTTTGCGCTAATGTATCTCCGCAAAACAAACAAGGAAACCTTTCCGTAATTCTACCTATTCTATTTGTCAGTTATCGTCCTATACCAGCGGGACTCACACCAACCGTCCAATCGGAGCTCCACTACGTAAGCAATATGTCAACCAATACAAATGAAGTTCACGTAATTTTGACCAATCGCAGCTCCCTCAACACCTTCTATCTGACCAATGCCTGCACAGCTTTTTCTGACGTCAGTATTACTCCTTCTACTGACCCTCCCTTTTCAAAATAATACAGCAATGTATTTCTGAGTTTTCTCGATCAAATTCTTGTTAGCAACAACACAAAACAATGCTACTTTGTCTGCTCCACTAAATAAAAAGATAGTTTTTCACTTCAAAACGAGATTCTTTCACTTCGAGTAGAACAATGACCAGTGCTATTTTACACCCAAGCAAGCTACAGATGGACCTAGCATTCCTCTAGGGATAAGGCCAAAGTTTCATAAGAGGACTTTTTGGTGTAAAAGAGGTCTTGTTACTCCCCTGGGGATAAGGCCAGAGTTTCGGAAGTGGACCCTTCGCTATTTCAGACACTCAATTCACATACGAAATTGTCCCTAAATATAACACCTACAGCCGTTCGATGTACAGTATTATAACAACAGACAAAGTACTTCTCTAGTGTGATAACTTATCCACACTCTTCTTCTGCCTATTTCAGGCTAAATATCCATCCCTGGATCTCTCAGGTAACTCCGTACCTGTACTTCTAGACAACATAGAACAGGAGACTAACTTTTCATGTTAAGAACATATAATCAATAATTATTACCAAACTAATCAATAATTAAATCGTCCTCTACTACCAGAAAAATGACCGAGCACTACACTTAATCAGGAATTGATACTCATTAACATTTCATACAAATGGCCCATACACGTTCACCCAACTCATGAAATCCCTGTTGTGCTGGGGGTCAAGTTTTAATGACGTGAACAATTGTTTTCTTTACAGGTTCATGTCTAACATTTGTAAATACATAACTGAGCCTGTCTTTCAACTCTCTTTCCTCTGGTCAATGAACCAATTAGTTGAGAAGTTGATGGTAATAATAGTACTATCTAACTATCTGGTTAGCTAAATATTCCAAGACTCTCGGTAAGATTAATAAAGTTTATCTCAAATTAATGTGAAAAATTAATGCTCATCGCATACAGGTTACAAAACGAACAAAGGAAATCTCACAAAGAGGGAGAGAAAAACATCAGCAAAAAATGCAAACAGGGTCATACTCATCAAATGAACGATATGCATATGAAGGAGTGGATAGATGAAGTGACATAAGATTCAGGGACAAAAATACATTTGCAAATGATTATGCAAAGTACGAATCATGAAGATATACTAATCCAAAGGATCAGTGAAATACCACCCCCCTGGCCAAGGAGGTAGTGGAGGTCCCCTGAAATAGAGTCAGGGAACAAAGATTTCAGGATAAACGAATGGGACAGGGACAGGAACAGCTAGGCCTCTCGGCGGACAGCGACAAATCACCCATTTATCTCTCCTCTCTACTCAGCTCTGCACTGCATCAGCCTTCCATAAACCACACCCCTGAAGGCACCCCAGTTATACCCTAAAACCTACATGTCCAAATCACATTAGTTGAAACAATTTATAAAACGCATTCTCCCATTGGATGGTTTAGGGGGTGTTCAATCACACCACCATGATCACATTCATAATTCTGCAGTCTCCTTTGTTTTTACATTGTTCACATGAAGTGATCCTAGACTCGTTCGTTTATTGTAATACATGTAACTATTTCATCATTTCACAAGATTCTTTCAGTTACGTCCATGGACGAAGTCTTGGGTCCCATGGCCAGTCTCATCTTTTGGCAGACAAACAATGTTTTCCGTAGCTGATCAACCTTGACTTTTCATGCCCTTCTGCAGGGCTCAGCTTTTCTGTCTATTTATTGGGTTATTCATGCTTTCTCCAGCCCCCGTCTCTCATGTCAATTTTAGGAAAATTCAGGCCCATTCTACTCACTTTTCACTGTTTACCACCTACCTTTGCACTATACCATGTATATATTTTTCTTAGCAAAGCTTTGAGCAAAAGTGGCATTATTTATTATTGTTAAGAATGAAGACACCGGCAAGGTAAGTAGAGAAGGTTTATTCACATGATTCTCTAGCACCAACTGACAGGCAGAATCATCAACATTCCAAGGTAAGCTTCACTCAGGGTTTTAAGGAGGAAGATACCAAAAGGGTAGATGGCAGAGGGGGGAAAAGGTAGAGGAGTAAAGGGGTGGAATAGAAGGTACATGGCTGGCTCAGTATAAGGTAGATTACAACACATCTCCCTTGCAAGGGGATAACAGAGAAAATAAGATAGTTTGCATATAATATCACAATAAGAGAATGAAAGTGTACCCAACAAAAAACAAATTACATTTTGTAGTCAGTTTGCCAACGAGGCGGACGACGACTCCTGACAACTCTGGTTGGTCTGGTTGTTGGAGGAATATCTTCAGATTCTTCAGACATGTTGCCGTCAGGAATGTATACATTGGGGCAAATGGCAACATTGTCCATGCTCCAAGTGCTCCCATCTTCCAGTAGTACAGAGTTTTTGTTCACATGTTTGATTCTCGAGGGTTTGGAGTAAGAAGAATTCCTAGAATGTCCCACATTAGGTTTTTTGATTGCCACCCACTGACCTATGTGCCATTCACTGTTGCTTGTTCCCCATTTCTGATCATATTTGGATTTGTACACAGATTGGTGGTCAGCAACTTTGTCAGAAACTGCTGATTTGTCAACCCAAACAGGACATCCTCCATTAAGCCAAATAGGAGTTAACTTAGACCCTGGATTCCTCCCTTTTAAAGAAATGAATGGAGAAACTCTTAAGTCGACACACAACCTGATGCTCTTACCCCCTTCCTTAGACGCTATGACAATGGGGGAAAGCCACTCTGAACTTTAAATTCTCACAATGATTCCACTAGCCTCCAATTTATCCAATTCTTCTTTCAAAGGATGACGTACAAGCAATGGGACAGATCTAGCCTTATGAACAACTGGTTTGTTTTGATCTTTCAGTTTAATTTTATGGAGGTAGCCTTTAAGTTAACCTAACTTGTTCGAAAAAACTTCAGGAAACTTTTCGCAAATATTATAGTCCGTTATGGATTCATCAACAAGATAGACTGGTTCTGGAGCATTAGGATCCAATTTGATCCTTAAGTCCTTTTGGTGTTTCCACCCTAACAAGTTTGAACCACTTTTTCTTATGTGCACTTTCTTAACAGTGGATCTATTTTTGAAACCTATTTGCATGACTAACATTCCGACCAATGGTATGGGATCATTATTATAACCACCAGGGTTTACATCAGGTGGTAGAAAAGTGTAATTCTTGTCCTTATGCTTTTCCAGAAAATTACTTTCATTAATCAAAGTAAATGGAGAACATGAATCAGCAAAAACTGAAATAGAAACCTCATCCAATAGTATATCACAAGTAGGATAATTGTTGTAGACACCTTAATTATCTGCAATGTGAAAAATTATATCTTCATTAGGATTTTCCTCAAAATTGACTAAATGAGTAACATTGCTCTTTATGTCTTTGCATACTTTCGAAAAATGCCCTCTTTTATTACATTTCCTACATACCACTCCTCTGGCAGGACACCTGATGTTCTTGGCTAACTGGTTTGCATTACCACATCTGTAACATTTCAATTTAGCAGGTTCCACGTTTTGTTTAAAACTTTCCGTGATGACCGGTTTGCTTCTGTCTTCTTTTCCAGAAACTCTGTACACATTTTTATGCACTACTTGTTTTACATTAACTGTCTCTCTCATTTCACTCATACAGAATGCAGTATGTTCAGTTCTTTTAGCAATGTCTATGGCTTGTTTGAGATCAGGTGCATCAGCCAATAGTTTCTACTGTATCTTTTTATCACTGGTACACCGCACTAACTGATCTCTAATTAAGGATTCCATTAAGGTACCAAAGTCACATGTGGCAGCTAAACCTCTTAAAACTGCTATGTAATTAACAACTTTCTCATTGTGATGTTCTAGAACTACATTCAATTTTTCCCCAAATTGCATCTCTAATATCTTAGGGGTATTGTGATAAACATCTTGTTGAGTATCACCCATGGGATCTTCATTAGTACTGTGATTTTCCTCAGCAAGATCGGGCAAATCTTCATAAATTTCTCTTGCATGTTTGCCTAAATTATGTAAAAGAATATGTTGTTTTCATACATTAAAGAATCTGTCACCTCCTATAGCTATTAAATATGACTCAAAAAGGTTAACCCATTTCTTCCAAGGAATGAGTGGTTAACCCTCATCATTAAGGAAAGAAGGAGGTTGAGACATTGCAAAAGAAGCCATGGCGAGTAAAATTAGAAGAAAGTGAAGGGTGAGAGGAAAAGTTAGAAAGAATAAGAGAAGAAAATCAAGAAGAAACAGAAGAAAAGGTGTAAGGGAAGAACGCCAAATGGCGTTTAACAACTGTAATAGAAAAGCTGACAAGGACTATAAGGAACAGTATGTGACCTGGAAAGAGAGAGACAGAGAAAAGTAAAAAACATAAGGTTGGTGAATTCCTTAAAACAGTACGTTACAACGCAAACTCTAAAAAATATACAAGTAGGCTGTGCCTATCAGCGAAAATACAGGCAAAAATGAGTCTGAACACTTGAGGTATACAAAGTTCAAAGTAACTTGGTGGAACAGCTGTGCCTATCAGCGTATGGAAGGCCCGTCGTAAGGTAAACACTGGTGTCATGAGAAACACACAAAGTTCAAAGAAAGCACTGAGGTGGGCAGAGAGATGAACTTAATAAACACCCTTAAGAGGAATGTCTAAACACAACATTCACCATCTTAACACAATGTTCACCTCCCTCGCTACGTGTCTCTGAGAACCCCTAGCCGAAAATCAGGGAAGATTTGCCTTAGCCCGCAATCACCTCGCTATGACCCCTGCAGCTGATCAGTTACTTCAGCTGCCATAAGAGTCTTCCGCATATAATGGGGAGACAGGAGTCAGTCAGCGGAGGCGCGCTGACAGGAAATCGGGAGATTCACCACAGAACACGCTCACCTCACAATGACCCCTGCAGCTGATCTGTACTTCGGCAGCCAAGGTAGTCTTCCTTTACACGCTGGAAAGACAGGAGTCAAACAGCGGGGGTGCGCCACAAATTCTCCACCGTTGACAAGAGAACGTTCCATCACACGCCGAGAACGAGCAGTCCACAGGAGGCGTCAGAGCGAAACAGAAGCGAAGCTGTAAAGCTGTCAGAGCTGTCAAGAAGATCCGTCAAACGCAGCAAATAAACAGGAAACCTGGGGTGTGTGAACACATCAGAATAAAAATTCTTCGCGCCAACAGGAATATGCAACCACAAGCTGACCAGACAATCAAAGTGACAGCTGATGAAGACCGCAGTTGCACACGTCTCCTATCAAACTGTCAAAAGAGCAGGGAGGTCACGCAGCTAAATCGGCAGATGAATATTGACACTCAGGAAAAATCAGCAGAAAACTCTTAAGAGTAGAGTTTAATCTGCAAGGGGAAAGCCATTCAAAACGTTGTTCAAAGCGCAGCACTCACCGCAAAAGGCCAGATGAACTTCAGTCAAAGACTTGCGTGTGGCTAAGAGATCCAGCAGCACAGAGCCTTGCAGACCTGATTGGTGAAGAAGGTATGAAGGGGATTCACCGGCAAGGTAAGAAAAGAAGGTTTATTCACCTGTTTCTCTGGCACCAACTGACAGGCAGAATCATCAACATTCCAAGGTAAGCGTTGCTCAGGGTTCTAAGGAGGAAGATACCAAAAGGGTAGAGGGCGGGGGGGGAGGCAGAGGAGTAAAGGGGTGGAATAGAAGGTACATGGCTCAGTATAAGGTAGATTACAACAATTAATATTTTTTTAATTGAGATGCAAGATGCGAAATGTGGCCTAGTCATGCATCAGTTTTGTTTCTTTCGAAGCGCAATGTAAAATGCGGCCTAGTTCTTTCATGCAATAGTTCACATTAGTGCACGCATGCGCAAAGCGTTTTCCCCATGTATCTCATGTGATTTTAACGTTAGTTTCCACTGCACACTGTTAGTAAGTATTACAGGGTTGTCAATTCGAGCAGGTTTCTTTTTGCAAAACCCTGCTCCATCAAGGGGAAGACCGATAAGAGCCAAAAAGCAGTGAGAAATAGAAGGAGAAAACTGCAGGATAAGTAGAAGATGTGGCAACATAGCAGGCATAAAGAGAAATCAGCAATGCACAGAAATGAACCTGCAAGGCACCAAAAGCAACCAGCAGTGTACAGAAAGAAACCAGGAAAGGGCTTACATCTTTATGTAGCGGTATTAAGTGCAGTGCCTAAGAGACACGATGTCTGTGTGCTATAATCCAACACTGTGCCTCCATGACCGAGCCAGCGTCTATACTCCCAAGCCTGGATCTGCCACCCTAGGCCACGATCATCACCTGTGCAAAGTATAGGTGGGAGAATCAGCCCTAACACTTTCTTTGTCAGAACCACATTTTGTAAATGGGGCACTGAATTAATTAGGTTTCCTAGAGGCAATGCTGCATTTGTTTTTTTCTTGAGTTTTCTTTCAGTATCTGTGGTAGTGAGAGGGCTAAAGAGACCAATGCCAAACTCTTTTCAGCCATCCGTGATAACTCAAGCCTATAAT
Source organism: Triturus cristatus (assembly GCF_964204655.1). Classification (NCBI taxonomy): domain Eukaryota; kingdom Metazoa; phylum Chordata; class Amphibia; order Caudata; family Salamandridae; genus Triturus; species Triturus cristatus. The sequence goes on from NC_140580.1 coordinate 156,962,080, forward strand.
TACCCCCATTGCACCTCTTTTCCTTCCAAAGCAAGGGGAGCAGATAGTAACTGTAAATGGAGAACGGGATGCGGGTGAATGTGAACTGGAAGAAAGGTAAGATCATGAGTGAAATGGAAGGGCATATGCGTACATAGGACATAATTTCACAGGCCTTTGGAATGGGAGAGTGTGAAAGGATCCATGCGGATGAAAGTACGAAAGTTAGTCTGGAAGGATGGGAGAGGAGTAGTGATGTCGACTGTGGTGACATGGTGAGTACGTGGAAGATGGAACAATAGGGACTTTTAGGAGGGAGAGAGAGAGAAAGGGTATGTGAGGGAGAGGGGGAGTGGAAGGGTCTATAAGGCTGGAAAGGGGGCAATACAAGGATAGGAGAGAGTAGCGAGCGTTGTGGGGACTGGAGAGTAGGTAAGGTAAAAGGGGGTCACCTAAAGCCTGGTTTTGCATGGTAAATGAGCACCCCAAAATGTTAAACAAGAACACAACAGCAGTGGGGCATGTCTGGAGGGGAATTCATGCGTGAGAGAATCACATAGCTATCACTAGTGTAACAGGTGCAGTGGCACCAGGGTCCATGAGTTTGAGGGGATTTAGTATTACACCGCACCACTTTCAAAGTTCACCAGCCGCCACTGGTAGGGATGCTGCAATATCGGCCCCCAGTCACAAAAGCAGCAGTGCTGGGGGCTGGTTTTGTCAAGCAGCAGTGCTTCACGCTCCCCACCTCCCCCTCCCCTGTGGGAGAGGGCCCGTCTGACAAAATTGCTTGAGAAGCTTTGGGTTCTCCATCTGGCCCTGAAGGCAAGGGTGAATGTTGGCATTCATTTTGCTTTCTCAGCCGTTATTCAATTTCTCATATAGATGTGCATTGTGAGTTTGGGTTGAGGTCCCAGGCACCATTACTAGTATTTCCTCTGTGAAATCAACCTTTTCCTCAAGTACTAGCTGGAAGTGGAGGACATGAGGTGGCAAAAACTTTCATTTAAAATTCACTGGGAGGAGTAAAGATGGCTACCGGGAAAGACATGTTATTATTAACATATTTTTTTTTCTTACAGATTAACCCACAACAGGGGGCATAAGGCAATGAATTCACTCCTATTTAAAAATAATACTGCCTTGGGGATGGGATGGGGTCCATAGGGGCCTAGAAAGGATCTAGGAGGTGTGCTGCATGCTGACCTCCTCAATATTTATGAAAGAGGGTACATTGGGTAGGCACTGAGACACCAAAATAAATTATAGATTTTTCGTTTAAAATTTGTTAAGCTTGCTACTGCCCCTAGAGAATGGAGGCGCACCCCAAGCCTTTTTTAATGCTCCTGGAGTCTGCAGGGAGAGCTGCCCCTTAAAATTTCACAGAAAAACACAAAGGTTAAAGGAACATTATAGTTATGTGAAAATGTCAGTTAAATATGCACATTGCCTTCTATTCTCTTCCTTCGAATAACAAAAATGTTCAACTTTGACATGTCTTGGTAACTTTTCTCAATGTTCTCCTGTGCATGGGTCTGCAGGAATTCCTTTAAAGTAGCTTGCAATCTTAGGCAGGGTCACACCCATGTCACCAAGAGCCCCTCGCACAGATGACTGATGTCTGCAAACCCGAGCCTGTGTTGCTGCCTGAAATGATCAATGGCTTGTTCATTGTGCAGAGAAGACTGCAGTTGCACTTGCATGAAAATAGTGTGCAGTTAAGTCAATAAAGGAACCAATAGGCTCATGGCTATGTGGAAGTGTATCCTGCATTGCAGGACGATCTTCTATGGCTGCTATAATTTAGGTTGGGAACTAGCAATCATCAAGAGAGATCTATGAGGAATACAGCTGGTCTGGCTATTAGGGTTTTTTATGATGATTTCTGGATGGGACTGATACTGTCCTCCTCTTTATTTGCCTCTTCTTCTGCTGTGGCAGCCAACAAAATAGCAGCTTGTGGTATATAAGAACTTCCCTGGAATTGCTCACTGTCCTGTGCTTGATGGTGCAGCATCATTATCAGGTTCAGTGTCACCAGGACAGGGAAGAGGAAGTGAAAATGTTATAACTCAAATAATACATTTTACATTAACCCCTTCGATGCTGCGCAGATTCCGCCGCTGTGCTGACGGAATCTTGCGCGGGTGTGCTCATGACGGAATGGTTCCGTCATGAGCACAGCTCAACCGTGGGTCATGACGGAACCATTCCGTCATGAGCACCGAAGGGGTTAAAAAATTCACCAGACTTGTTTCACAACAGATGTCTAAAAGATGTCACACTTTAACTTATACTAGCACAATGAACGGTATCAAGGTAATAGCCGAGCCATAAATGAAATATACCCAATGGTGATTGCACTTCACCTGCTACTGCCATGCACAATTCTTTTGTGATGGACTCCTTGACTTCATCTGTTGAACCAGTGTTCAGAAGACGGTGGAAACAATGTCTTCCAGGAGCCTGCAGCTGCAGAGAAGAGCAAGATCAAAGCTCAGTTGTATGGGCATGGATCAGAGGAGATCATTGATAGTTGGCACAAATTATGTCAATGCATTCAGATTACATCAAACATGTGCTACTTACATTTAAAAATATTGGTAATAAAAGTGAACTGATGCTGGGAAAGGTGAAAAGAGAACATTACATTAGTGTTAGTAAATTTGTCATAAACGTACCCTCCTCACACCCTATATAATCTGCAGCATGGCCAGACGGCGCAGCGGGCGGGCGCAGCGGGCGCGCCGGATGCGCGCCGAAGCCGCGCCTAAGCCAAGCCCATCTGCGCCCGTCCGCGACCGGACTCGGCCTAGGGCCATAACCCCTGGCCCTCTAGTGCGTTATTCTTCCCTGCAACTAAGACAGTTGAACCCTGGCCACTCCCACCGACATTGTATCATTTGGCCTCTCTCCACTGCAGTGGGCGTTACCCCCATTCCTTGCCCTGGGTGTCAATACCAACTTCCGCAACCTCGTTTGCCTGGCTCCTCAGCCTCAGACCCCCCTAGCAATACACTTTCTCATGAATTGCATATCACTCAACCCCATGGTTGTTGAGCAGCGCTCATTAATACGCGCTCCCTTCCATGTCACAGCTTACAGATCAGCGAATTTATTCTCACCCATGATCTTGACCTCCTTTTTGCCACCGAAACCTGGGGAGATGCTGGTTCAGGACCGGACTTCTGCCTGGCAACCCCTGAGGGCTATAGTGTCGCTAGGCATGACAGACATATAGGAAGAGGTGGCGGACTTGCCATTATTTATAAGAATCTGTACCGCACTACACTCGATCCTATACAGTCCACTAACTGTGAAGCAACCACCTTTGCTATTAATATTAATTATAAACAAGCCCTCAAGGGAATTTTGCTATATCGACCTCCCGGGCCCCGAAATTCTTTTCTTGCCACACTTTCTGATTTTAATGATCACATCATAAGTTCGCTGGAATACATGATATTAGGAGATTTTAACTTCCCTCTGGAAGAACAGGGCAACCACGAAACCACTCAACTCACTGCTGATTTCCTAACCTTAGGACTTCAACAATTGGTGAAGGGAACTACACACAAGGCGGGGCACACACTAGATGGTCTGTTCACCAACAACTCAGACATCTCTGTACTGGATATTCTTCCTCTTACGTGGTCAGATCACAGGGCCATTATCTTTGGTATCCATACCCGGCACGCTAACCCTCCCCCGTCCAGGCCACGAATTAGGTTAGGGACCCGTGCTTGGAAAAATGCGGATATCCATCAGATGGTAGATATCCTGACACTATCCTCTCCTATGGGGATAGCCAATCCCGCTTTATCAGCCTCCGACTTCCAAGACTGGATTCGGAACGCTGCTGATCAGGTGGCCCCGGAGAAGCTTATGCGACCTAACAGAATATCCCCATCGGCGGCTTGGTATACCGAAGAGCTTAGGCTCCACCGACAACACTGCAGGAACTTAGAAAGGCGCTGGAGGAAACTTTACTGCCCCATAGCCAAGCATTCCTACAAAGACGCCCTGACAATATACAAAAAGGCTATCATTGCCCGAAAAAGTGCATTTTTCTCGGCTCAAATCGAGAATGCCAGGAACTCTGCTAGAGAATTGTTTTCAGTGGTCACTACTCTGTCCACCCCCTCCACGGGACCTGGGGTTGAACCCTCTCAGTCTCTTTGTAATGCTCTGTCCAGCTTTTTTTACTACTAAGGTGGCAGATAAATACTCATTCTTTGCAGGGAACGTAGGGACAAGATCCAGAGTCTGCAGTGGTGAAGAACCAGCCACTGACCATGATCCCTTCTCTTCCTTTGCTCCCATTATGCAAGATCAAACCAGCAGACTCATCTCTACTACCAAGTCTGGCTCCCCCTTAGACCCCTGTCCTCCCTCAGTGATGGCTAACCTCAGCGAGGTGATCTCTCATCCACTCATGAAAATTTGTAACACCGCATTCCAAACTGGTCGCTATCCAAATCCTTGGAAGAAGGCCGTGATCAAACCTCTTCTGAAGAAACCCTCCATGGACCCCACAGCTCTGGCCAGCTATAGACCAATAGCGTGTCTCCCCTTTCCTGCCAAAATATGCGAATCTCTGATGAACAAACAACTCTCAGAGTTCGTCGATACTTACCAACTTCTCGACGAAACGCAGTTTGGCTTTAGGAAAGGGCATGGAACTGAGACCGCTTTAATAAAGGCCTCAGACGAGATCAGAGCCATTATGGACCAGGGAGGTGCGGCTGTCCTGATCCTTCTGGACTTGTCCGCAGCCTTTGACACGGTCGACCATGCTATTCTGGTCGACCGTGTCACAGCCCTGGGGATAAACGGTATGGCTAGAGATCTTATTTCATCTTTTCTGGCCAACCGTACCCAGACAGTGAAGTTGGGTAACTTCTATTCTCCTGTCTCCGCACTCCCCTGTGGAGTCCCACAGGGTTCCTCGCTAAGTCCAATGCTATTTAATATCTATGTAGCAGACTTAGCGAGGGTAATAAAGGCCCATGGGTTGCGACTTACATCTTACGCAGACGACACCCAATTGGTTCTGGCGATCCACAAGGACGGCCCAGCGGTGGCAGCTAATTTTCAAAGGGCCTTGCTTGCTGTCAGTACCTGGATGTCCTCCAATTGTCTGAGGCTTAACTCAGACAAAACCGAGGTCATGACCTTTGGTAAACTCTCCCCAGACTGGTCTTCCACTTGGTGGCCTAACCAGCTGGGCTCTCCACCTGTCCCAGTTGAAAAGGCTAGAAACCTGGGAGTCATTTTTGACAGCAAGCTGTCATTAAACCTTCATGTCAACAAGGTTGTGTCATCTGCGTTCTTTATTCTAAAGAAAATTAGGAAAATACTGCCTTACCTCCCCACCTCAGCTGGGAAGACCCTGGTCTCCACCCTAGTGTTTTCCAAAATCGACTACGGGAATGCCCTCTTCCTTAATACTCAGAAACTCGTTCTATCTAAGTTGCAGTCCATACAGAATGCGGCTGCAAGAATTCTTCTTGACATCCCCCGCCGCCAGCCAACCACTCCAGCCATTCGTCACCTGCATTGGCTAAGAGTAGAGGGCCGTATTAAATTCAAGGCCCTCTGCATCGCCTATAAGGCAGTGCATGGCGTCGGTTCAAAGTTTCTGATTGAAGCGTTCCAGTTGTATAGCCCCAAGAGACAGCTGAGATCCGCCAACACCTGCCTGCTTCCGGTACCTCGCACAAGAACGGCAACCTGGGGAGACAGGCGCTTCTTGGTTGCCACACCCAAACTTTGGAACCTTCTGCCACTCACCATAAAAACTGCCCCCAATCTGATGAGCTTTCGTAGGCTCTTAAAGACATGGTTGTTCAACCAGTAAGCCTGCTGCTCGGTCTCTCTATCCGCCACATGCGCCGAGACACCTTCGGGTATTTGTTTGCGCAATAAAAATCTCGAAAATAAATAAATAAATAATGAATTGCTGCTGCCAGGATTTCCCCTTATGTCATCTGTGGTGTTGTGTAAAGTGAAGACACCATGGCCCATATAGTGCACACTGCACCGCCTTCACAGTGAAATACCCTTACCTGGGGATACCAGACCTAGACTGGGTCAGTACACCCTGCTGCAATAACTTGCATGCCCCCGGAGCAGCTGAAAACGTGTGACATTTGTAAATGGTGGACCAGGTGTTGCAAATCACAGTCCACTTTTCACTGTACAGCCAGCAGTCCAAACTGACTTTGAAATGGGGCAGTGATCCCCCTACAGGCAGGTGCAGTGAGTGAAGGGGCACTGCTACGGGAGGACCCTCGGTCTGAGATCTGCTCTCCCCCAGCAGCTCTGCTGTGCCGTGCTCTGCCTCTGATCCCACCCAGGCAGGGTCTGAAACCTCGCTGTGCATCCTGCACCTTGCTGGTGCCTGTTGCTGTTCTTGCCCTTTTCGTTGTGCTGCTATTGTTTTTCATTCTTTTTTCACCTTGTATTGTAACCTTTTGTTGTGGTGATATATTTTTATTCTGTTTCCCCTTGCGTTGTGCCCGTTCTGTTGACTCGCCTTGTGCCTGTGCCCATCCGTTTTTTTTGTTGTGCTGTCTGCTGGTGACTTTTCCTCCTGTTCCCCGCTGAAACCTCTGCCCCCAGACCACCCCTGCCTCCCAGCTGCACGTCCCTCCCCTACTTAATGGTGGCTGCTGTGCGGTCACACAGCAGACACGTGCAGCGGACGCGCCGCTGGTGCGCCGGAGGAATCCTGGAATTCCAACCATCGGCCGCTACGACAAGACCTCCTTGCACTCAACCCCAGAAGAGTCAGAGACTGCCAACCGGCCCCGCCGAACACGACCCGCAACCAGTTCTCCTGCCTCCACTGCTGCCAGACCTGCACCACCAACCCAGCCTCCAACACCCCGACGGGAGCACCAGCGACACCCTAAGATGCATCCTCCTCAACGTGCGCTCCGAACACAAACACGCCATGGAAATCTGGAACCTACTTGAGTCTCTCTCACCCGACGTAGCCTTCTTCACGGAAACCAAAACCTCCTCTGCCTCCTCCACCTCCTCTGCCCCCGACATCAACAACGCAATCCCGTACAGATACAAGATCTAGAGGAAGGACCGCCCAAACCACCCAGGAGGGGCATTGCCCGCAAGAGAGCCCTCCGCCTCACCACCTCCAGCTAAACCTTCCTCCCGCCGAACACCTGCACTTCCAGATCCAGACCATCTCCCATGTCATGCTCAGAGGGACCCTCGTTTACAGGCCACCCAGCCCAGGACACCCTTTGCCACCACCATCACCGATTTCATCGTACCCCCACGCCATCACCTCAATGAACTACATACTCATTGGACACCTGAACTTCCACCTCGACAACCCCAGTGACCACCACTCCACCACCCTCCATGACAACCTGGCTAATATCTTACTTAAACAACTCGTCACCACACCAACCCACAGAGCAGGACACACCCTCAACCCCATAAATGCCGCAGGAAACAACATTCACTTCAGCCACACAACGCAACCGCCATGGACCGACCACCACTGCGTACACTTCACCATCGACAAACCCAAGGCACCCAAGCCCGCCCCACACCCACCACAAACGAACTGGAACAAGGTTATTGATGAGCAACTTAACTCCACCCTCACATGAGACGACCACACCTGGACATCTGACGCAAACATCGCAGCCAGAGGACTATACACCTGGATCTCGAACTGCGCAGACGAGCTCACCCCTCTACGCCACTTGGCAAACAGCACCCCAGCCAAGCCGCCTGGTTCACTGCCGATCTCCAAGAAGCCAGGCACACCTGCAGATGCCTGGAGAAGAACTGGAGTAACACCAAGACAACCGAAAACTACTCCACATACAAGAACGCCATGACGGACTACCACAACCAAATCAGAACCACCAAGAGGAATTTTATCCACATCAAAATCCTCGCCAACTCTACCATCTCCAAGGAGCTCTTCAGTGTCATTCAGGAATTCACCAACCCACGCAGCGAAGCCACAGACAATACCCCACCCCAAGACCTCTGCGACATACTTGGAACCTACTTCCACCTCAAGATCAAAAACCTATGCGACAACTTCATCGACCACCCACCGGATGCCACAGCCAAATCCCCGCCCCCTAGAGACACCAGCCATCCCACTATGTCCAAAAAAGCATCCACTCGGGCCCCCACCAACCCCTGCTCTCCTTACATCTACCACAGAGCCGGGCCGCCATCACACCCGAGCTACCATGCACCATCAACACTACCTTCAAAACAGGCACCTTCCCAGATGACTGGAAGAGCCCCTGCTCAAGAAGCCCACAGCGGACCTCACCGACCTCAAGAACTACAGGCCCATCTCTCCCCTCCCCTTCGCAGCCAAAGTGACAGAGAAAACAGTCAACAGGGAATTGACACGATGCATCGAAGAGAACGCCATTCTTGACCCATCCCAATCCAGATTTTAAAGCAACTACAGCACCAAGACCGCCCTACTCGCCACCACAGATGACATCCGCACCCTCCTGGACCAAGGCCACACCACAGCACTCATCCTACTCGACCTATCAGCAACCTTCGACAATGTCTCCCACCGCACACTAGTCGCCAGGCTACACGACACCGGCATACAAGGAAAAGCCTTGGACTGGATCCAATCATTCCTCACCAGAAGAAGCCAAAGGATCAGACTGCCACCCTTCCTCTCCGATCCCACGAAAATCACCTTCGGATCCCACAAGGGTCGTCTCTGAGCTCGACCCTCTTCAACATCTACATGGCCCCCCTCGTTGCCATCGTCAGACAACACGGCCTCAACACTATCCTACACTGACGACACCCAGCTCATCCTCTCCCTCACCAAAGACCCCACCAATGCCGAACTCAAATTCCAGAAAGGAATGGAAGACATTGCAGTCTGGATGACCAACAGCTGCCTGAAGCTCAACACCAAGAAAACAGAAGCCCTTGTTCTTGGAACCACCCCCTAGGCATGGGACAACACCTGGTGGCCAACTGCCCTCAGAAGCCCACCTACCCCCTCAGACCACGCCAAAAATCTTGGCATCGTACTTAACTTATCACTCACCATGAATCGACAGGTCAATGCCGTCACCTCCAGCTGCTTCAATGCACTCCACATCCTCCGGAAGACCATCAAATGGATCCCCCCTGAGTCAAGAAAGACAGTTACCCACGCACTCATCACCAGCAGACTGGACTATGGAAACACACTCTATGCCAGCATCAACAATTCCCTACTCTGCCTACTCCAGACAATACATAACACCGCCGCAAGGCTCATCCTAGACATCCCCCGCACGAACACATCAGCCAACACCTACGAAGACTCCACTGGCTCCCCATGGAGAAAAGAGTCACCTTCAAGATCCTCACTCACACCCACAAATGCCTACACAACAACGGACCAAAATACCTTTATGACAGAATCAACTTCCACGTACCCAAAAGAAACCTCCGATCTGCCAACCTCGCTCTAACCGAAACCCCACACATCCACAGAGCCAGAGCAGGTGGAAGATCCTTCTCACATCGCAGCCAAGACCTTGAACGAGCTACCGGCAGACATCAGACGTGCCCCCTCCCTGAACACCTACAGGAAGACCCTCAAGACCAGCAGATCTGCGGACCCCACTGCTCCCCCGGGCCTTGAGACCCTCACAGGTGAGTAGCGCGCTTACAATCCGCTGATTGATTGAGGATGCTTGCATCATCTAAAGTGTTTGTCCACCCCTTTCAGGGGGATCCCTGGGTGGGAGGGGTGCTCTGACAGACATATAAGCAATACTCTCTCAAAAAACACAGGTTAGAGCGACGGCATAGTTAGATATGCTAAGAAGATCTTAGCATAGATAGATAGACTCCTAAAGTCCACCTAGCCCCTATCAAATCCGTTCTAACTTGCTGCAAGGCTTATTACAGACTGTAAGCGGTTTGATCACATCTCCCTCGTCCTCAAAGTCCTTAAATGGTTTCTTATTGAAGGCAGATCCACTTACAAGACTGCTTGCATTACGCACAAAGCGCTCCATCAAAACACCCCATCTTACCTCTCTGATAAACTCGACAAAGCGGGCTGTACTAGAACAATGAGGAGCTCTAACGCTCTCGTCCTTGTCCCTCTCTTATTAAAAAAGAAATCAACAGTCTCACTCTTTCTCTGGAAACACGCCCTCCGTCTGGAATGCCCTCCCTAAAGATCTACGTTGCAACCCCTCCTACCCCAGCTTCAAGAAAGACCTCAAGCTGCTCCTTCTCAACTAATACTGGGGTCCTTAATACATTGTCACTGGACACTAACTCTTGCCCCTGCCTTGGCTGCATCAGTCCCCTCTACTTATTGTGTTACCCCCTTAACCCTCCCTCCATTCAATTCTTTCATTTACAACCCCGCCTTTTACATTTTTCGGGTAGTACCCACCTTCTTCCACCTGTTTTCCCCTACCCCTCAACCCTCCACAGTCACCCCTCACTTTCTCGCCCTCCTTATCCACTAACTAACTTTACTTTACTTCCAGTCCTACTAACTTTGATCTGTCGTCTGATGTATGTTTGCCTAGTTAATTTACCACATTTAAAAAGTACACTGTTTTAAATTTTCAAATTGTCTTGTTCCACTACATCAATGTACAAAAGTTATATTGCAATTCTGTATTACCAAACCTTGTAAAGGGCTCTGATACTCTTGGGTCTAGCCAGCGCTATATAACACCTTTTAAATAAAAATAGATAGATAGATAGATAGATAGATAGATAGATAGATAGATAGATAGATAGATAGATAGATAGATAGATAGATAGATAGATAGATAGATAGATAGATAGATAGATAGATAGATAGATAGATAGATAGATAGATAGATAGATAGATAGATAGATAGATAGATAGATAGATATTCCCTACTTTGCAGTCGCCAGTAGGTAGAGTTAGGGCCTCATTTCCATAGGAAAAGTGTTGTTTGTTTTGCCAATAACTTTGGTGTCTCTTGACGAATCTTCACAGGATTTTAAAAATGTTTGCTACAGTCAGTTCAGCGGCTGCGTTGAAAGTATTGGAGTGATCGGTCAAGCAGGGGGTGAGAAAAAAGGGGGGTCCCAAAACAGATTTTCCCCATGCATTTTCCCATTGTGATTTTGAACATGACTACAACCCGAACCGCTGAAGGAATTACACCTAACTTGTCAGAAAGCTAGATGTTGATCCAAAGAGCGTGCTTTTTTTGATTTAGTGTAAATCCATTCAGTTGTATTGGAGATATTTAAGATTAAAAAATATAGATTTCTGGGGTTGCAGATCCTTGCTGTGGACTCACAGATCCACAGTCCCCTTGCTGAAATTTGAGTGGATGCCAACACTTCAAACAGGAAGTGTCGGCATAATTGCACAACTTTTATAGAAATCCCCTGGGTGAGCCAAATCCAGGGGCAGTGTATTGTATTTTTCCCACATGGCTCCCCCGTGCCCAGGGACTGCCACCTCCCCAGGCCAAACAATACTATAACGATGCGGACCCACACAGCCCCCCACAGCTCCGGGATGGACATCTCCCAGGGCTATTTCTAAAATTAGTGCGGGGAGGCCTTTACGGCCTCCCCAGCAGCCCTGTGGACTGCCACCTCCCCGGAGCAAATGTTGAATTAATGCAGACTGCCACCTCCCAGGGAATAAATATAAAATTAATGTGGGGGATCATGGAGCCCTGGGGACCACACCCTCCCTGGGGTAAGTCTTTCAATTTAGAGGTGTGACCCCAGCAGCCCCGGGAACCACCACATCCCTTGGGCTGTGTCATGGAATGGACCCCCCAGCAGCCTCGGGGGCTGCCACCTCCCCAGGACTTTACTTGCAATTAATGCTGGGGTGCACGGACTTCCCCACAGCCCTGGGAACCACTACCTCCGTAGGGCAAATTGTAATAAAGGAGGGGGGCCTGGAGCCAATGATGGCCCTGAGGACCATCACCTCCCAGGGCCAGGTCCTGCTATGTTCTGATGCGCCCACCCCTGGGACATAGCTATTTGCTATGGCTTGGGGGGAGCTTTCCCGCTCCTACCAAGCTGTAGCAAATTGTGCCCTGCGGTCCCAACATTTGTAACTGTGTAGCGTGGATGGGACCAGGGCACCCACAGTAGAGGCGGGGCCCTGAGGGATTGGGTTCCTGGGGCCGTAATTCAAAATGATGATTATAAACAAAAAGGCCAGGCCTCGTGGATGGGATCCCCAGGGATAAAATTGGCACGAGGAAGGGAGGAATTTAAAAATCCTTCACATTTACATAATATTTTCAAATTTTACATTTTAAATATTGCTTTCTATATGTATATCTTTATTAATCTGCTAATAATATTTAATTTTCTAAACAGCTGCGGTTCCATGCTAAGAACTGCTGATTTATGGTTTGAACAAACATACATAAGTTTTGAGCACAAGAAAGAGTTTGATAAGTTTAAGTTCTGCAATTCTAAATGACCATTCTGTATCGCAATAGGGCAAAGAAATGTGTAGTACAACATGTAAGACCTGCTTAAACCACAACTGAAAGTACCCAGATCTTATTATTAAAATAGAAACAAATGTTAAAATTCTTTTCACTCTATATGAAAATGTTGTCACCAATAAATAATGTGTTATGGCAATGTACGTTTCCATTTGGCTCTCGCGCATTTCATTGCAGCGTTTTCTCATCGCTTAGCTTTGGCTGTGCTTTTAAAATATCCCGTTTTTGCTATTTAGGTTTGTGTTTTTGTTAGCCCTTATTTACCCTGTTTTTAACTGTGCTGGCCTCGCTTACCTGCACGCAGTCACTCTCACCTGCATAGTAATTTGATTTCACCGCATTTCGCGGGTCCCTCGCCACTGTCTCGTTGGCGGCCATATTGGGTGAGGGGTGAGACAGATCCTGGTCTAGTCCTCGTTTAGGAGGCTCGACCTGTATAAATAGTAGGCAATCTCGAGGCGAGCTTCCATTTGGCTCTCGCGCATTTCATTGCAGCGTTTTCTCTTTGCTTAGCTTTGGCTGTGCTTTTAAAATATCCCGTTTTTGCTATTTAGGTTTGTGTTTTTGTTAGCCCTTATTTACCCTGTTTTTAACTGTGCTGGCCTCGCTTACCTGCACGCAGTCACTCTCACCTGCATAGTAATTTGATTTCACCGCATTTCGCGGGTCCCTCGCCACTGTCTCGTTGGCGGCCATATTGGGTGAGGGGTGAGACAGATCCTGGTCTAGTCCTCGTTTAGGAGGCTCGACCTGTATAAATAGCAGCCATGCCCTCGCGCAGCGTCATCGCGCAGCGTCATCGCCTGACTTCCGCCGGAGTTACGCCTGAGTTCAGCCCGTCTGCGCCCGTCCGCGCTGAGGACGCGCTGCAGGGCGGGCTGGACTCGGCGGATTGTAGTTCTTCATCTAATGAGGCGTATAGACACTATTCCATCTCGGAACTCTTGACCTACAGACCTATAGCGCAGCGATGCGCACACCGCTTCTCTCCTGAAGGTATTTTGCATTCTCAGCGATGCCGGACTTGCAAGGTTTCCTTTTGCTGTCCTACCCCTACTATTACCAGATCCCATTCGTACTCTGGACGTTTGCCGGTTCTGCAGCTTAAAACTGGCTTTTTAATCAACGCTAGATCGTTGATTAAGCATAATGTTGTCTTTCATGAATTTGTATTGGAAAGACAGCCTGATTGGGTTTTCATCACAGAGACTTGGGCGTCAGATTCTTCTGGCCATGACCTACTGCTGGCCATCCCTGATGGCTACTCATTACTGAGGCAGGATAGACAACTGCGTAGAGGTGGAGGAATTGCTGTTCTTTTTAAATCTTCCTTAACATGCTCTGTTAAATCTATATCCTTGCCCGGGGATTGTTTTGAGGCACTTTATTTTTGCATTCATTGCACTCCATCCGTCTCCTTTACTGGGATTCTTCTATATCGACCCCCCGGCCCTAGGGCCAGTTTTCCTTCTGATCTGCTCCGAATTCTGGAGCCCTACTTTGGGAGAACGGATTTTTCCGTTTTGGGTGATTTCAACTTCCACCTTGAGGAAATCAACTCCAAGGATACTTTAACACTACTAGAGTCACTTGGGGCCTGTGATTTGTCTCAATTGGTGAGCAGCCCCACTCATATAGCTGGCCATACCCTTGATGGGGTATTTTCTAGCGATCTTAGGCTATCTGCTGGACTGCCTCTGCCTCTGATTTGGACGGATCATCTGGCTGTTCCACTTAAATTCGAGTTCTCCTCCTTGTCCTCAGTTAAGCGTATCAACTCTCGATTTATCCCTAGGAGAAATCTTAGAAATATCACGGATGATACTGTGCTCTCTCATATTGGGATATCAGAATCTTTTTCTTTGAAAGATGCTGATGAGGCAGCTCAAGAACTCACGGATTCTATTATCAAAGTAGTGGAGGAGCTTGCCCCTGCCTCCCTCCGATATGTAGCGCGACAGAAACCAACTGCACCCTGGTTCTCTGAACACTTGAGACTTTTGAGACAGAAATGTAGGCGTAGCGAGAGATGCTGGAGGAAGTCTTGGGACCTGAATGATCGTGAGACATATAAATCTGTTCTACGAGAATATAAACAGAGGGTTTTAGTGGAGAAGAAAGAATATTTCTCTAATCTTACAAGCTCCCTTATTTCATCTAGTGAACTTTTTAAAATCGCGGACTCACTTTGCTCTCTCCAACTCCCGGATCCTGTAGTCAGCTCCCAAGATCTTTGCAATAATATCTCTGATTTTTTCTTTAGTAAAATCTCGGATATACATATTGCTTTGGAAGCCCAATGCCGCTCTCTAGACAAGAGCATTCCTCCCGCTATAGCTAGGCTGGATAGTTTGGATGAAGGACCTTCTAAATTTCTTAGGCAGTTTCCATTACTGTCATTAGAAGGATTTAACCTTCTTCTTGACAAGACAAAATCTTCCTCCCCTATGGATCCGCTTCCGCTAAAATCATTGAAGGAATGCAGAAACAGCATTGTTCCGCTTATGCTGGGAGTTATGAACAGGGCCATTACTCAGGGTTCATTTCCTTCAATCTGGAAGAAAGCTATTGTAAAGCCTCTTCTAAAGAAACCCTCTTTAGATCCCGGCCTCCTTAAAAACTTTAGGCCCATCTCATTGCTTCCTGCCCCTGCAAAAATATTGGAAGCTCATCTTAATCTCCATCTTTCCACTTTTCTTCAGACCAGTGAATATCTCGACCACACACAGCACGGATTTAGAAAACATCACAGCACTGAATCCGCACTTACTGTAGTAGTCGATACCATCCGTCGGAAAGTGGATGGCGGCCAAACTACGATCTTGGTCCTGTTGGACCTTACAGCTGCATTCGATACCCTGTCTCCTGCCATTTTAACATCTCGGCTAAAGGAGGCGGGGATTACTGGGCAGGCTTTGGATCTTCTCAACTCCTTCCTTCTTGGGAGAGAACAGAGAGTGAAGCTCGGAGACTTTCTCTCCCCTGCAAAGTCATTGCAATGTGGGGTGCCACAGGGGTCGGCTCTTAGTCCGACCTTGTTTAATATCTATGTGGCCCCCCTTGCCCGACTAGTAAAATCTCAGGGGATGGAGGTGGTCTCCTATGCTGACGACACCCAGATCATGGTGTCTCTGGCTCATTCCTCTGTTCATACATCCGCCATTGGCTTTAGGTCTTGCATGCAACTTGTTGCAGACTGGATGATTATCAACTCACTAAAGCTAAATGGCGATAAAACTGAGGTCTTGGTCTTTGGGAAAGACCATGATGTTTGGTCGAGTGATTGGTGGCCTACATCTCTTGGTGTTTGCCCCACCCCCTCCCAATCAGCCAGGAATCTGGGTGTGATCTTTGACACCTCACTCTCTATGATCCCTCAAGTGAATAGGACAATAGCCACATGTTGGGGGGTTATCAGGATCCTGAATAGGATCCGTGACTATCTCTCTCCCCAGGCACGCATGCAGGTTGCAGTTGCCCTTGTTGGCTCTAGGCTCGACTATTGTAACTCCCTGTATATGGAGTCCAACAAGGGCCTTATACATCGACTGCAAATCGTGCAGAATGCCGCTGCACGCTTTGTCCTAGCCCTTCCCTTGGCGTCCTCAGCCACGACGGCTAGAAAAAAGCTTCACTGGCTCCCTGTTCAGTACAGAATTTCCTTCAAGATTCTCTGCCTTGCTTATAGATCCCTTATGGCTGGCTCTAACGATGCATTGGGATCTCTGCTGACTCGTTACATCCCTTCCAGATCACTTCAGTCGGCTGGGCTATCTCAATTGGTAGTGCCTCGTACAAGATTAGCCAGATGGGGAGCGAGAGCTTTTTCTGTAGTCGCCCCCAAGCTCTGGAATTCTCTTCCAATTGAGGTTAAAACCCTTCCCTCAATTGACTTGTTTAAAAAGGCTCTGAAGACGTGGTTATTTACTATGGCTTATCAATGAGATTCTCCTGGTTCTGATCTGTGAGCTGTATTATTTTGATTTAGGCGCCTTGACGCCCACTGGGCTAAGTTGCGCGTGATAAAATCTATTTCATTCATTCATTCATTCATTGAGCTTACATAAGATTGAATTATATTGAAAATGTTTACATTTTTATATTACAATAACCAAGAAACTAGAATTCAATCCATTCATTTAGCAAGACAACATACTGTACAGACAAAAAGAACATAACAAACAACTGGAGCCACAAATGGACAACACTTTCCAAACACACATTCCCTTTTATTATTGAATACAAATGAGAGCAGGATGTTTCTGATGCTCAAACTCTTCCAACAAAATGTGAGGTTCGAACAGGCTGTTCTGAGGACTCTCCAGGGCTGTGATGTCAAATGAAAGTGCCATAAATTTGACTGGGTGTATACCCCATAAATCCTGTGCCGTTAGACCTGCCAAGGCCACAGGTCTTCCCAGCACTTGCCACACTTCTTTCTGCTGGGGTTGTTCTGAACACACACTGCACTGTAGCAAGTAACAATGTTCTGTGATGCATTGCTCAACTGAGCCTATGCATGACCACAGACCTGAGAGTAGTACTGGAGGACCTTGCAAATAATTTCTATTTATTTATATGTGAAACTGGAGGCCTTCTCATATTGTCCATGAGCCATTTTGTGTGTTTCCTTAGGAAAAGGAGCAGCAAGATGATGGAGGATGCTAATGTGGTGACAAAAAATTGATCAAAATGGCTGAGAAAATGGCTCACTTTCTGTTTCTGTTTATCATTTCCTGTTTGGAGCAATAAGCAGAGATCATTACCCTCAGAAGAGAGGTCTCCACCCCAGGTACCGAGGTCACTGTCATACATAGAGATATCTTAAGGAGGGCTCATTTTTATTATGAGGAACAACATTTAAAGGGTAAAACAATATACTTACTTGTGTAAAATATGCAAATAATTTTACTTATGTAAAAATCTATAAATGTGATAGAACTAATGTGAAAGTGAAATGTAAGTGTATTAATAAATTGAGCATAGCGTGTTTGATTGTGATATTATATTGGTGCAACAGTCCTGTCTCAGGATGGTATTAGTGGGCGGTTTAAAAGTCAGCCATTCAGTACTGAGAAAACAATGTCCAAACACAATAATGCAGCAAAGAACCAGCAGCTCGGGAGAAACATGAGGCCACTAGTAAATCACATGGCTGCATAGCCCTCAACTCTGATCTGTGCCCTACCCTGAGAACCAGGTTGTGGATTCAGAGGAAGGGTTATGTCTATAAGTAGGCCCTGGTACATGGCAATGTTGTGCAACATACAACAGGCTACTAGTATCTTCCACACAATTACTGGGGAATACGGTAATACCCCTACCCGTTCTGTTAGTTTAAGACACCTACAATGCAACTTAATGAATTCCAAAATGCCTAAATGATGGCTTGAGAATGCATGGGTGCCCTATTGTTACAACAGAAGGGAGACACGAGAAGGGGAGAGGGCATATTTGGTATCACCAGCAACAAACACGTGATTTTGTTTACGCTGAAGAGCTATTCTAAATGTAGTATATCAACTATCCATGCATCCAGTCACTGTCATGGAAATGTGGGTCTATTATTATGTAGTGGGAGTGCATTGCTACCCCAGACTCAGTGTCCTGGTTCTAGGGGACCAAACACAGAAATAGTGGTAGCATTTTTGTTGGATCTGGCTCTCTCTGCATGGTTGCTCCCAAAAGTATTGCTTTCACCCGCCTGTTTGCTGAACTCATTTTGTTTGGCTTCAGGGCTCTGTGCACTTTAGCACTGCTAACCAGTGCCAAAGTGTTTGTTCTCTCTCCTTTAATCATAGTAAAATTGGCTTACACCCAATTGACACATTTAATTTACTTATAAGTCCATAGTAAAGTGCTGCTACTAGTACCTCAGTCATGTACATTTAATGCTACTAGTGGTCTATCAGTGATTGTACCACCCATTTAAATAGATTTTTGAAATATGTCTCAAGCCTGCATTTCAGCCTCTGTATGCAGTCTTAAACTGGAATTTCATTCTGTGAAAGGAAACCTTTTACCAGGCATAAAACTCACTTTTTTAATACACATAAGATATCTCTAAATTAGGCCCTATATAGCCCATAGGGAAGGATGTATTGTATTTAAAAAGCTGGACATGTACTTTTCACTTATACATTTCCTGGTAGTGAAAACCTCCTCACTTGTTTTTCATTCCTGTAAAGCCTACCTCTCCCATAGAGTAACATTGGGTTAACTTATTTCATTTAATAAGTGATAACTTTTGATTGGGATCAGGTAGGAATCTCATTTTTGGTGTCTGAGGAATTGTAATTTAAAACTCTCTTTAATGGTAAAGTCATTTTTTAAGTCACAATTCTGAAAATGCTCCATTTAGAAAGGCTGGTTTTAAATTGGATTGGCGTGGGGAGCAAGAAATGATGGATTGAGGGCTCAGATCTCTGTACTGTGGTGTATGTTTCATATTGTTCAGCATTCTGTTAATCAATTGTTCTTTTTGCATTTGTCACTCTGAGTGGGACGGGTATGCTCAGACGTGGGTTCCATGCTCTCCAGGCCACATGGATAAAGCTAGCCTGCCTGATGAGGGGGGATACCTCTAAACGAGTCCTAGGATGCTTGTTTCCGGTCCAGGGAGGACCTGGCCTGGTAGTTCAGGCTGGACTGTTCCCATGGTGAGCAGGGTGAAACCTGGATTGCAAATGGCTGGGTTTAACTTGGAATGACATGCGGAGCAAAAAAAAGATGGATTTAGGCGCAGATCTCTATACCGGGGTGAATGTTTGACATTGTTCAGCATTCTATCCATCAATTGTTCTTTTTGCATTTTTAGAAAGTTACTATTTTCTTTTCCTAAACATTTGGCACCTGTATCCTGAGGGTCACATGACTAGGTATAATTGGCAATTGACATTTCTTTGTTACTTCCAGACAGTATCACAATAGAGGGTCTGGGTGTTGGCAGGATGGGTAAGGTGTAGCTGTTACCTACCATACTTGCACTTTAAAGGCACTGGCCCATAACACTTACAAAGGACTCTGAACTAGCTTATTGTGCCCTCATACAGGGCCTGAGACCAGGGCAGGGAGGAAAGAAATTCCAGACACAACTGTAGAGGGAAAAGTCCAGAAGTTTCTCCTACTTCAAAGTCGGAACCAAGCATAAAAAGAGGATCCTCAAGCCCCCTCTTCATTATACTCCTGGACCTGTGGATACAACAGAAGAAGGATGCCCTGCTGGCCTGCGTCTTAAGGCCTGCCCTGCTTGCTGAGAAGGCAGACTGCACCTGCAATCTTCATCCCAGGAAGTGACTCCAAGGGTTGGCTGACTGACCTTCTGTTCTGGTCTATAGGGACAAACAAACTCCAGAGGACTCCCTGTAACGGCCCAGCTGACCTGCAGCACTGGACCTGCCTGGACCTTCAACTAGAACTGCCTGTGCCCTGCTGGCCTCAGCTGGAGTAAGTTCCTGATCCCCAAGTGGTACACCTCACATCCTAGCCCCTTGGAGCCTGATTCACAAAAATAAGCTTACACTTTAGTGTAAGTTTACTATTTTTTGCAATTCACAAAGGAATTATATGAATAGTGTATTTACAACTGCCAAATCTTTTCTTGTGTGAAGACTCCACCACGAATGTGGAGATTCTGCACTCGCAAAGATACTACTCATAAATTTGCTCTGGGAATCACAAAAACTTCTAAACTTACACTTAAGTATGGCATCAGTTGAGATTCTCAAAAAGGCGAAATCCCAAAGTTTTGGTCTCTTCATGATTGCAAATTGGCCTTTTTGCACCATGATCTTGCCACCTGCGTTTAATGCAAAGCTCCACTGAACCCAACTATTATTCTACAGCAACTGCAGCGATGATCAGCAACATGAGATCTGCAGTTCCCTCTACAGCATCAAAACCCTAGTGACTGCTAACGTGAATCTTCAGCTATGATCATCTGTCATGCCCAATAGAATCTCCACGTACAATGATGACCGTCCATGATGCCCTTCCTGCTCTCTGTGCCACAGCAACAAGCATTTGTTAAACTCTTACTGCTCCTTGTGGCCTCCTCGACCGTGAATGTAACTTTTCATGCTTGACCTTAGAATGTAACTTTTTCTGCAGGACTAACCTGGCCCTTGTATCTGCCCCATGCTCCATTGTGGTCGGCCTGAAATTGTGAATTTCACTTAGCCGCACACTACCTCATAACCGTTGATGCAGCGCAAAGCTAAACCAAATTTCATAATACTCCAGCTATTTCCTCTCTAGGCCCATTAGCAAACAAATACTCTTTCTTTCAATAGATCCTCTGATGGATCTTTTATGTGAGCTAACAGGGACTCCGATATTAAGAGAATATGATGCCAAATCCTTATGAGGGCCTGCAATAAGAAGATGCCAAAAACATGCAGATAGATAGAACAATTTCCCCTCTAAACCCCTTAAATACCTATTGACGAAAAAATCACACTAAGAGATGACACAAAATGATTGCATTACTCATATATCTCATTTATCTAAGCCTCAATGTGAATGGTCAAGAAACACAAATCACAATGTTAAGCTTTTGATCATTAGAAATCATTTTAGTACAAATAGTCAAACAATATCACACAGTTTGGTAAATTATTAATGTTCTGATTACCTAAGAAATAAAAGAGAGAGAGAACAATTTCAGAAATCAAGTTCAGCATTTAGGTTATACAAACCAAATATGTGAAGTTCAAACTTAAGGAGTCACAGGATTCAGTCTATAACTCTTCAGCTGAAGAGTTATACCTGCTCACTTTACCAGCCGGTAAGTACATGCTGAATCCGTTTGGAATGTTCAGTTCAAAAGGGATAGGCATATAGAAAATCAAAGTTCAGTCCGGCAGCATGCCAGGCAGGGAATTAGAAATTGATAGCCAGCCCCAACTCCTCCTCCGTAGGGCAACTATACTTTCATAGTTCTCATTTTACGCCCACAAAGTGTCAGTTCAGTCATACAATATGATTTCTATTGGTTGTTGACAGTAGGCTGCTCATGGTGTGATCAAATCCTCACTACAAAATCTGGAAACCACAAGTAATCCTTTTGCGCATCATCCATTTCAAAAACTTTA
The DNA here is from genome assembly GCF_964204655.1 of Triturus cristatus. NCBI lineage: Eukaryota > Metazoa > Chordata > Amphibia > Caudata > Salamandridae > Triturus > Triturus cristatus. The sequence continues at coordinate 156,983,663 of NC_140580.1, forward strand.
TAATTTGCATCCACTCCTCAGAAGTAAGGAATTAATTTTGTTCACTGTCTGTCCATTCCCAGACGCTCTCTCTGGGTTTGCAACTTTATTGATACATTTTGGTCAAAATGTTGCTATATAAGAAAAGGACCTATTGTTCAAAACATGGCAGACATGATGTTCTCGATAAAGTTCTCATAGCGTCTTAAATTATGACTTTAGCTAGTTCTACTTTTCTGTATGCGGAGGAAAAAGAAGCATTCTGGGCCTACATGAGAACTCATTAAAATCATTATCACATTAAGATAAATATACATCACACATTAGCATGAATAGTTCAGTTTTGTTAGTATATTCACTCATTATTCTTTTCTCCAAAGATTACATGTCAATATTAGGCTCTACTAAAAGAAAACAATTCACACATTTTATTTTTCAAACAGATTAATATGCATGTCACATTTGTTATTTAAATTTGTATTTCATTTTTTACTAATGTAATGCAGCAAAACTCGTACTATTTAGCATCTTTAAACCAAACATTTCATGTATTTTCATTGGATTCATTATATAAGCATTACTTATTAGCAGCAGCACATTTCTAATCAGCAGCACATTTCTAAATTACCACGTTTTATTTTCCAGATACGCGTCTACATTTCATGAGCAATTGAACTACTTCTTTTTTCTTTTTTTATGTTTTCACAACTCTACAATTTAGAACATTTCTGCATGCTTTTATGATGCAATAAAATGATCTCATATTTTCGTCATTGTTCTATTTTGCACATTTTGTTAATATTATTGTTGTAAATCACATCTTTCTAGTTTTAAAAAGGCTCTTATTTGGTATATATGCAGAACTTAATACAATAAGATGGAAAATAATCAATAAGTATATAATGATAATGGTAAGGCATAGAAGAGACAAAAATAAAATGAAGCAGAAAAAAAGGGGGGACAGTGGGAGGAGAATCATATACCATCAAACAAAGCAAAACAGTATTACATTAAAATTCCTAAATGCATAAAAACAAGAATGAACCGATAGAATAGAATTGTTAAACAACAAAATGATGTATAAAATTCAAGAGGTTTGGGTACTTCTTCAATGTAAGGGTTATGTGAAGATGTCTGTTTAGCAGAAGAACTTAAGAAATGTGTCATAGGTATTGAGAGATCTCCTTTAATAGCAAGAGTAATAGGATGTACATAGGTTCCATCCAATCTGTGTTTGTAGCAGACTCCATACCACCATACCCGAAAAGATACAGAGTAGGTAATCCGTTGTAAGGCTATAGAAAGGAGTAAATAAATTATATGCACGGCACTGGATTGAGATGACCAAACCTCTGAAATGCTCCCCAGGAAAATATGAGTTAAAGAAAAAGGGACATGTGTGTGGAAAATAGTGTTTATCTGTTGCCAGATTCATAACCAAAAACTATGAATAGGTGGACATTCAAATAGCATATGTTTAAGATCTGCTGCAGAAACAGTACATGACCAATAAGTAGAAAAAATACTGGGGTCAATTCTATGTAGTTTGGCTGGTGTAATCAAAAGTTTATTATAAATGAAAAACAAAGTTTGTGTGGTATTCGCTGCTCTAGTATTTCTTATTTTAGTCCAAATTTTATTCCACATTGGAATAGGGAAAGAATTTTGCAAATCAGTCTCCCAACAACATTCTACCTCTGATTTATCTCGAGTAATGGAAACATATGTTAAATGTTTATAAATTTGAGAAGCAGAAGGAGAATTACATAACATTGACTTTATAACAGATGGTGAGGGAGTAAGTGTAAGGTTAGAGCATAATTTATTATAGGAGGATTGAGCTACTGCAATTAAGGACAATTATTTGGATTGATATGAAGAGGGAAGAGAAAAGCAAGATTGAGCTACAAAAAAAGAAACAGAGAATCTATCTTGAAAACGTTGATGAGTCCGTCAAAGTCCGTTGGCTAACCAATCTTTCCAAAAAACAAATTTGTTATTGATCTTAATATGTTTATTGTACCAAATGGCTGAATTTAAAAACTGTGTTTGTTCATCATAAGAAGATAAGAAAAGTGACTGGGAATGTTTTTGTGCATTCCTAAGAACAGGGAAAGATAAAGTTAAAGGAGTAATAGAAAGGGAAATATATTCCTCAAAAGAAAAACGATGAAAAAAATGACTTTTCAATATCTACCAATGAAGAATAGACTACAGATTCATTTTCGGACAATAGAAAGGGAGATTGTTTGAGAAAGAAAGCAATATGATAGGAATGGAAGTCTGGAAAATTAACCCCTCCTATGTGTTTAGGTCTTTTAGGTTAACATTCTAGACTTTTTATTATGCCTTAAAAACTTTGATAAAATACTATATAATTTCTTATTGTGAGAGCTAGGAATATCAATCAAAATATTGGATACATTGAACAATATTACGGGAAAAAACATCATTTTTATAGTATCTAGGCGACCCCACCATGATTGATATAAGGGATGCCACCGAGATGTAGACGAAGTTAATATTGATTGTAACTCTTTCAGATTTAGAGGAACAGTTTTTTTAATGGAGGCACCGAACCATAGTCCAGGATATTTAATTTTATTTCAGTTCCAATGAAAAGAGGAAAAGGAGAAATCTGCATGAAAACATAATTTATTTAAAGGAAGAATTTCACACTAATCAGCATTTAGGGGCAGATGTATCAAGCATTTTTGAGTTCGCAAAAGGGCAGATTCGCAGAATCTGCCCATTTGCAAACGCAAAAAATGCTTTTCAGATGCATCAAACCTAATTTTGCGATTCGGTAACCTGTTACCAAATCGCAAAATGGGTTTGCAATTCGGTATCAGGAAGGGGTGTCGGGTGTGTTTAGGGCATCCCTTCCTAATACCGAATTGCATCAGTATGCATAAATGTTTTGTGGTCACAATTGCGGTTGTTCAAACATTCACATTTTACCAAGGGACCATTTCCCCTTTGTGAATGTTAGTAAAACTATTTTTAAGAGCAGGCAGTGGTCTCACAGACCACTGCCTGCTCTTAAAAAATGAAAAGAAAACTTTTTGTTTCTCGTTTTGTAAAGCATCTCGTTTTCCTTTAAGGAAAACGGGCTGCTTTACAATAAAAAAAGATTGCTTTATTGAAAAGCAATCACAGACATGGTGGTCTGCTGATCTCAGCAGGCCACCTTCCCCGTGATTTTTGCAATTCCTAGGGGGTTGAAAATTGCGACCTACCTCATTAATATTCATGAGGTAGGTCATTTGCGACCCCTTAGGATTCACAAAAGGTGTACTATACATATATGAATCCTTGTGATTCGCAATTAGGGAATAGCAAAATGGGAGCTACATACATCTGGCCCTCAGTTTCTAACCTGAGACAAGAGCAAATTTATCTACCTCAGACAAAAATGCGGGTAAGGAAGTCTGTGGATTTGAAATAAAAAGTAGGATGTCATCCGCATAAACTTAAAGTTTTAAATGATTGTCACCATAGAGAAAATCTTTAATATCTTTGTTCAGTCTAATTTGTATTATAAAGGGTTCTAGGGCAAGAATAAATATTAAAGGAGATAGCGGGCAAACTTGTCGAACACCTCTGTGAAGGGAAAACGATTAACACATTTGGGAGAAGAATATAATAGAGAAACAGAATTAATACATTTTGAACCAAACCAAGAAAATGTTGAGAAAATAAAGGCTAAACTAACTCTATAGAAAGCTACTGCTAATGAATATTTATATGTCTTAGATTTACTTAGGACATTGAAGAACAATCTAGTATTCTGTGAAACCTCATTGCTCCTTCCCAATCAAATGAGGTAATAAAGAATCCACACAAAGGGCAAGTATTTTCGCAAATATTTTATAGTCCGAGTTGAGAAAAGAGATAGGCCTATAGTTTTTGCACAGGGTATGATCTTTATTTTCTTTAGGGAGAAGACATATTAAAGCCTCCTGATATTGGGTTAGAGATAAAGTAAAGAAACAATTGATGCAGCTTAGGAATAAGAATTTTAGAGAAATGTGTACAGAACTCTACAGTGAACCCATGAGATCCTGGAGCCTTTCCTTTTTTTATAGCCTGAAACAGTAAGAATATCATTAATCTGAATATCCTCATCTAATGGAGAAAGTCCACATTAAGAGAGGAAGGATGAGTGATGGAGGATAAGTACTGAAGAATATCCTTTTGACGAGAATGAGATTCAGGAGTATAGAGATTTAGAAAGAACTCAGTAAATTCTAAAAAGAATATCTTCATTTTTATGAACTATAATGTTTGCAGAAGTTAGAAGCGAATCAAAATTTAGTATGGTCTTTTTAATCTTAAGATAGTTAGCAAGAAGCTCTCCTGCCTTTTTGTGATCGCCATAGTATTCAGCACTGGATTTGAGATTACGTAGAGTAAAAGTAGTACTCTATTTGTTTGATATGTGAATCAAGTAATTGTATATTCTTAGAAGAGGATCCCCTTTTCTGGGCTACAAACGAAATAATGAAATCTCTAGAGGCAGCTTTAAAGGTGTCCCAAATAAGTTGAGTATAGCTTTGTGGGGTTTCATTTTCTAGAAGAAAATGTATCTGCAAATTTGTGAAAATCCTGGGTAAAATTGGTATCCAATAAAGGGAGTTGTTGAATCTCCATCTCCTAATCCTGTCAATGGAGGGAAGCAAGTCGAATTTCGTAGAGACAGGAGCATGGTCTGAAATTAATATGGAACCAACATCAGAGTAAGATACATGTTGTGTAACAGCTGTAGAAATAAAAAAGTAACACATTGAGATTGAGAAGAATGAACAGGACAGAAAAAAGTAAATTCTTGAAGAGTGGGGTCCCATAAACACCAGGCATCAACAAGGAATCTTTGAGATATAGCAGATGTAAATTGAGAATGTACATAAGAAGGAATACATTTTGAATTAGAAAGTCTATCAATAATGGGGTCAACAACCATGTTGCAGTCCCCACCAACTAATAGATAATCATCACTATGCAACAATAATGTAGATACAAATTTGGGCCAAAATAGTTTATCAGGATTAGTAGGGGCATGTAGATTAAAAATAATCATGTGGATTTTGTTGACTAATATGGAAGACGAAACCCATCTACCTTCAGTATCAGCATCTTGACCTATAATTTGAATATCCAAGCGTTTGTGACTAAGAATGGCTACACCATTATGCTTCCCCGAACCAGGAGGGGCAAAGATATGACCCACCCATTGCCGCTTAAATTTAGATATTTCTTTTTGATTTACATGAATTTCTTGTAATAAAACAATGTCACCTTTCAAACCAGAAACATGAGATAAAACCACCTAAAGCTTTATGGGTGATCCCAAACCTTCAACATTCCAAGATATAAATTTTAAAGCCATCTAAATATATAATAAAAAGTCTAAACATTTTATGCAAATAACAACAATCAGCAAAATACATTATTATTACATATGTAAAAAATTTCAGCAAAAAGGAAACAGCAGTAGAACAGTAGAAATAGGTATCATATGAAAGAAAAGCAGATGTTGGAAATATTAAGAAATCATTAGTAAAAAATGAAAAGAGGGAAAAAAAGCAAGTGGAGGAGGAAAAAGAAAAGGAGAGATGGGAGTTACATAATATATATATATATATATATCAACACAGATTGGAGTCCCAAACGCGCTCTCGGAGTCATGAAATCACCAGGGAACAAGAGGTCACTTAGACACAGGTAGGTTTATTAACGTCATAAACCTGCTGCAACGCGTTTCACCCGCGAACGGGCTTGTTCACACAGCGTGTTCAAAACAAATGCCACCTTACATACTGATTCGTATAGACATAGTTGTCATAGAGAGAGGACTACGTAGCTCCCATTCAAAGGTACATGTATCAACAATTCGAGTTACATACAGCGCCATTTTGCACTCTGTTTATATTACTGGTTAATATTGTGAAATACACATTAAATGCGTTACAGTCTTTGCATTTCGTCTTATTTGCACTGTTGGGTCAGTGCCCCTTAGCATTTCCCCACATACTCTTTGGACATGCGTAGGTAAGGGGCAGCAAAGCGTTTTTATTATAAACAGTCTCTAAGCCACTATTAGGCGATTACAATAGATTGTGTTTTCAATATGAGGCTGTATAAAGTTTTCCTTGTACAAAGTAAAAGTAACTTTACCTGAGTCCAAGGCGCAACAATAGATGCCACGATGGCAATGACACAAAGCGGAGAACAACTTAACACTTTAATCTATGAATGATTACGCGTTTTTTGGACTATGAATTTAGGTTGTGTGTCAGCCTTACATTATTGCTCGACTTTGCCATACCGCTGTACTATTACTCAGAGTATTGGTTTTTACTGCGTACAATTATGAAATGCAAAGACTGTAACGCATTTAATGTGTATTTCACAATATTAACCAGTAATATAAACAGAGTGCAAAATGGCGCTGTATGTAACTCGAATTGTTGATACATGTACCTTTGAATGGGAGCTACGTAGTCCTCTCTCTATGACAACTATGTCTATACGAATCAGTATGTAAGGTGGCATTTGTTTTGAACACGCTGTGTGAACAAGCCCGTTCGCGGGTGAAACGCGTTGCAGCAGGTTTATGACGTTAATAAACCTACCTGTGTCTAAGTGACCTCTTGTTCCCTGGTGATTTCATGACTCCGAGAGCGCGTTTGGGACTCCAATCTGTGTTGATAAAATTGCCGGTTGTCTCCGCCGGTCCGCGCCACCCCTCCCATAGGGGCTTGAACTTCAGAAGGAGTAACTTTGTGGATGAATATATATATATATATATATATATATATATATATGGAGAAACCAGAAAGAGAATCATAAGAAAAACATATAACCGAAGAGGGAAAATGGAAAGCCATATCTATTGCCAACAGTGTCAATCATGTTCAGTTTGGTGAGCGGAACACTTCACCAGTGCAATTTGTGCCGGCAGTTGTGGTGCCATTAGTAGTTTCTTTGCACACTCTCCATTTCGAATAGGTGAACCTGAAGAATTCCTAAAACCACGTTGAGACCATAACTGCCCAAAGTGATGGACAACCCTGAAACCATGTTGACTATCAGTAAATATGGTTACCCTCATTTGTTCGGTAATGCTGCAAGCCCTGGTAATTGTCATCAGCTCAGCCACTTGTGCTGAATACATTCTCTACAACCATGATTATTCCACCACTCCCACCACAGTACAATTTGCATATGCAGCACGCAAGGTACCTGCCAAATCTTTCAAGCATGATCCATCCACAAACAACACATGATCTGACTCTGGCAATGGAGTATCTATTATGTCTGGATGTGGTTTGGTACACATTTCAGTCACATCAAGACGATCATGATCAGCTTCTTCCATCACAACTTCATATCCAGGTAACAGTATCTGAGTAGCTGGATTCAAACTCATGCATCTCGTCCCAGTCTCATTTTCTGCACCCAAGATCACCCGAGTTCATGTTACCAAAATCTCCACTGAATGTAGCACATACACTTTTAAAGGATGTCCCATTATAATGTTCTCACACTGCTCCAAACTCACACATGTTGCAGTAAAAGCTTTCAAACATCCACGTAAAGCAGCAGCCACAGGATCTAAGGTTGCTGAAAAATATCCAACAGGTCTGCATGCTGTTCCATGCATTCACATTAGAACTGATAGTGCACAACCTTCACGCTCACTGCAAAACAGAGTAATACTCTTGTTAAAATTGGGCATTCCCAATGCTGGTGCTTGACGCAAGCTGTCTCGCAGTTCAAGAAAAGAGCTCATGCATTCCTCATCCCATGGAATAGGACCTGACAAGTCTATGTGTGTCAGTCTCTGAAGTTGCTTAGCTATCAAAGAAAAGCTAGGAATCCACTGTCTGCAGTAACCGACCATTCCCAAGAACATTCAATCTCCCTGCTGTGTGCTTGGTGGATTCATCTGAAATATAGCAGTGATTTGATCTTGTAACACTTTCCTGACTTCCTTTTCAATGTGATGTCCAAAATAGAGAACGTCTCTATTGCTAAACTGCAGTTTTGCTGGTGACACCTTATGCCCACTCACTGCCAAATGATTTAATAAAGCCGCGGTATCAGTGACACATGCTTTTTGGTTCCAGATGCCACTAATAAATCATCAATGTACTGCACGATCACAGAGTGATCCAGCATTTGTAATGACTCCAAATTTCTTTTCAAAATCTGATTCAAAATGGAGGGGCTTTCTGTATACTCGTATGAAACTCGGCACCATGCCTGATATAGAATTACAGCAGGATTTGGTAAGATTGGACAACATGGAATCACAATCTGATTAATTTTCTGCAAATGCTGAACTATTCTATATTTCCCATTTTGTTTTCGCATACCCATGATAGGTGAATTAGACTGCCCAATACCTCTCTCAAAATTCCTTGTTCGATTAGAGTCTCAATCAATGGGGTTATTCCAGCAATAGTTTTAGGACTAAGGTCCATATGCATCATGAATTTTGCTCCTTGCAAATGGGGCAATTCACAGAATTGGGCTGTTTGCGATTGCAATAAATGCATTTCTGATGCAGCGAATCCTAACAGTATGCATTAATGTTTTTTTTACCGTGAATGTGGTCGCGAAACATTCACATATTACCACCTACTTCAAGTAGGTGGTAACCCATTCGCAAATGGGAAGGGGTCCCCAACTGACCCCTTACCTTTTGAGAATGCTACTTAAATCATTTCTAAGAGCAGGCAGTGGTCCCACTGGCCACTGCCTGCTCCTAAAAAATGAAAAGAAAACTTTTCATTTTTTTGGGGGGGAGGAATGCATCCTCTTTTCCTTTATGCAAAACGGGCTGCATTTCCCCAAAAAATAATTGATTTATTAAAAAACAATCACAGACATGGTAGTCTGCTGAGCCCAGCAGGCCACCATCCCTGTGTTTTTTTTGCAGTTCCTAGGGGTCGCAAATTTGGACCTACCTTATTATTATTCATGAGGTAGGTCATTTGTGATCCCCTAGGAATCGCTATAGTGTGAAACACACTTTCATGCATTCTGTTTTGCGTAATTAGGTAATCACAAAAGAGGGCCTTCATGCATGTGGCCCTAAGATTTATGCTGGAGTTCTCGGGAATTCTGCTTTGGTTCACTGTGATTAGAATTGGAGCTACTCCTCTCATTAGCCCAATATCTTTACCTGGAAAATACCACACTTCAGGCAAAAAACAATTTCTTTTAACACAGGTGGTAAATCATTTTCTGTAAGATAGAGATTCAAGCTCTTTACTTTAGTCTTCTGTCCGGACATTTTAAACACTACATCCTCATCTTGGTATGAATCCTATTCCTTCCGGTGTACAATAAATGGAACAATTTATTTTACACAACAAATCTCGTCCCAACAGATTTACTGGACTAGTGTTGCACACCAAAAACGTATCCATATGCACAATTGACCCAGTTTGTACTTGCATTGGTTCTGTCACTGGGGTTGGAATTAACTGATTTGATACTCCTACTACTTAGATTATTTTTCCCGAGAGGGGTATGTTGGGAATTTCCACAGTTCTCACTGTGGAACTGGTTGCACCAGTATCTACAAGGAATTAAATAGGTGTTCCATTTACCTTGCCATCCACATAAGGACCATTATGATCAACCTCTATGGATGCGCCAAGCACACATTCCTCCTCGACTCTCAGGCACCATCATTGGGAATTATCTGAGTTCCTGTCATCCATCTGCAATAAATATTGTGAAGCCACTCGCACATTTGGACTTATTTGATAATTGGTATGAAAACCCATATTCACATTGTACTTCTGTACTTGTCCATTCAGGTTTTGCATAGAAGCTTGAGGCATTATCTCATTCTGACACCTTACATCTGCCATTGACTGATTCAGCAAATCACTAGACAACTTGTGATTTAATCAATCTATCTCTACTTGTCACAAATGCTTATCCATTTGCCTGATTAGCCAGATTCAACTTACACTCGTACTATCACTGCCTGAACTTACCTCAAATGTTTTAAGGGAACGTCTTCTTCAGCAATTCGATATTTGATCCAATCCTCTTCCTTGTGGTATCAAATTTGGCATAGGGTTTACCATCGCTCCTTTCCTTCCAGAAATGGTATGACCATTTTCCTGTATTGTTCCTGTATCATCTGGATCGAAATCCACATATCCTTTCTTGGCTGCCCTCATCGGTGACAACATCAATTTCTCTTTCAACTTTTTATGTTGCGTCTCGATGTCATCTCCAAGATACTTTGCATAACGCAGTATGTCATCTATTGATTTACTCTGCCAACAAATCAAATGCTGTTGAATCATAGCACTAATTTTATGCCTCAAACCATAAACAAATCAATACACAAAGTGCCCCATATCGTTCTCTGTCCATTTTCAATTCAACTATACTGTTTGAATGCCTGCAGGAGTATCTCATAACAAGCATGTACTATTTCTTTTAAATCCTGGGTAGTTCTATCTATTTTTACCCAATCTGTTTCTTTTGCTGAAATCTTTCCTCTCAAATAGGTAATGACCTGTATTTCTTCATCGCTTCTGCTGATGGTGCACCTGTCTTTGGATCCCTAGCGTATTCTGTTTCTGGCCAATCAACTGCAATATTACTCTACCCACAAGTCCATTGAAACTACTATATCAAATAAAGCTTCAGCAATACTCGTGAATCAGTTGAGAATAAAGTGCGCATTGATACTTGCCATGTATGCTGCAGTTGCTCCATCGGCAAGCACACATTGTTTCCTGATCTCTCACAATCTCTCTTGTTCCAGGTAACCTATGCATTTCCTCTACATTTTTACTTGGAACTGTTATTGCATGAATCTGTGTAACTCCTCGCCCTGTTTGGTAAAGAGGAACAACTAGACCAATAGTTATGGGTACAGATAATGCATCAGGATTATTTGTCATGACCATATTAGAAAATCCTGCTCTCTCAGGTGTCTGATTTTCATCTAAAAATATTATTTTATAAGTGGGATTTAAATCTGCAGGTGGAGCTTCTGGTCATAACCTCACAAATGGATTGGTCTCTGAATTATTCTGCCCATCATTAAAAGGTGGGGTTCTGATCAGCAAAAGTTCATTCAACAGCTCATTATCAATATCTTCTAAATTCTCATCTATTCCAGAGAGTACATTTTGCTCTTCTACATGTTTCCTCTTTTCCTTACATTTTTCTCATTCCTTTTGTTCTGCTACCATTACCAGATACACGCGGGCTCCCAAAGCAACATCCTGTCTCCATATCTTTTTCTGGGAATCCAATTTGGTTGTTCATATCGACTTTATTTCAATATCTTCCCAAACATTTCACTTTTTCTCTCTGATGGGTTTCATGCTCCCACTCTTCAAGGGCATTATACTGTATAGGTCTACGATTAGGTTTTAAATCATTAATTTGTCTTCTCAAATTCTCTAAAACTCTAACATTAAGGTGCCGATTCCGATCCGTTAAAAATAATTTGCGTACGACCCGTATCCGTATTTTTTTACGTACGAGTCGTATAAGTACCGTACAAACGGCCAAGTACGATTCGTCCGTGAAAAATAACTACGATTAGCGTCGGGAAAAGTCTACGAGAGTGCGTCAGAAAGTTTTTACATCCGAATATCGTTGGGAAAAGTGTATGAGAGTGAGCCGGACAATTGTACGTGTAAATCGTAAAACACAAGTCCGAGAGCGCAAGTACGATCCCGACCGTCCGTCCGAATACACAATCACACGTAAAATGGCCCGTACGGAGCCAACGCAGTAGCACACATGTACACGGGTAAACTTATGCCCGTGTATGAGCCGTACAGCCCCCCCACCCCCAAATATGTCAGCACCATACACCACCCTGTCCGCACTGTACCCCAGCCCCGCAACTGTACGCGCCGTACCCCCCATGTACGCGCCGTACCCCCCATGTACGCGCCTTACCCCCCCTGTCTGCACTGTACCCCAGCCCCGCACCTGTACACGCCGTACCCCCCATGTACGTGCCTTTCCCCCCCATGTACGCGCCTTACCCCCGCATGTACGTGCCGTACCTCCGCATGTACGCGCCGTACCCCAGGGCCGCACGTGTACGCATCATACCCCCACTGCATGTACGCCCCCTCCCCCCATGTACGCGCCTTACCCTCCCATGTATGCGCCGTACCTCCGCATGTACGCTCCGTACCCCAGGCCCACACGCGTATGCACCGTACCCCCACTGCATGTACGCGCCTTACCCCCCCATGTACGCGCCGTACCTCCGCATGTACGCGCCGTACCCCAGGGCCGCACATGTACGCACCGTACCCCCACCGCATGTACGCGCCGCACTCCAACACCGTACCCCAGCACCCTCACCCAGCACCGCGTATGTACGGATCGTACCTACGCGAAAAAGACTCTTACAGAACCAGGAAACTGTAAAACAGCACAAGGAGGGTCAATTCGACTCGCACAACACCACAAAACACGTCTACATGACAAAATACATCTCAATGACTGACCTGGCACATCCAAACAGGCAAACAGAGGCCCCACATCACAACCACCTCTTATAACACACCCACCAAAATTCAAACACAGCCACACCCAAAAATGGACCAATAAAAAGGGCCCACACACACAACCCATGAGCCTTTGCAACAGACCCACTGCTGCCAGACCCGACAGAGAAACAACTCCACATTACTCATACCTTCACTACACCTTCCCTCACACACCTTCACACAACCTCCTCCACAAACATCCCCCTCTTCACATTCACACACACACCGTCACATTCACACCCACATACCCACAACCATCCACACCCACACCCACACCCCACACCATGCCCACAGACAAGAATCCAAAGTTCACAACGGTGGAGCTGGACCTCCTTGTCAACAAAGTCATCAGTGTCGAGCCACAGCTGTTTGAAACATTGGTCAGACAGACCAGCATAGCTGAAAAATCTGCCATGTGGCAGAGCATTGTCGATCAGGTGAATGCTGTTGCGCCCATCCGAAGGACCAGGCATGAATGCCAAGCCAGGTGGTACGATCTGCGCATGGCGGTCAAGAGGAAAATGAACGAAGAATATGCCCAGAGTAACATCACTGGAGGTGGGCCGCCCCGCAGACCCGTACACTACCATCCCTGGGAGGAGAAGGTGATGGTCCTGCTACCGCCGGTGGGAGTACACAGAGTCGAAGGAGTCGCAGAGCCTGGTGAGTACACAAACAACTTACGTAACATGGGGGCAATGGGGTCCACACCACATATACACCAAATGCACGCAACTTCCCCCAAGCACTCACCGCACACAACCACACTCAAAAACCACGCTCATGCCACTAACGTCTCCATGCACCCTTCACAAATCAAGGCAAGGCCATGTCCAAGGCTACAACAACCACAAACACAAGCCTGGATGTCCGGGAGGCTGGGAGGGTGGGCCCCACACAACACATTGTGAAAATGAGACGCAGACACTAATGCCCTCAGCCCATATGGCATAGGTACATACCCATGCACAATGCACAGGGACTGGCAAAGTACTGACAAGGTAGCTGACACTTGGCCCTGCTGTATGCAGCACAAGGCCCTCCTGGGACCACTGTACACTCAAACACCAACTCCACAAGCACAGGTATCAAGCACAGGAACTCACACTCACTGTCATTCCAGCATGCACCATGAGGGGACAGACACATCACCTGGGAGACCCAATGACAACTCACACTACACACAACAGCAGGCCCGGTCACAACCCCCCCCTAACACAAGCACACACCCCCGGGGCAGGCAACGGATTTACACACTCCCAAAATGGACATGTGACACAACAAGACCAATCCATAGCCAAATAAGCATCAGAGCCAACAATCTACAAGTCAAACACTCAGGAGAACATCCCAATCTGTCCCCCGCAACATACCCATCCCCAAGTGGACATTGAGAGGAATGCTAGGCACATCCAACTACCTGGAGGAACTGTGTCAACTTGAATATGTCTGAAACATAGATGTCGCATGAAACACCATTAACATTGTCTCTCTATCACACACAGGGCAACGTCGACGATCTCCCCCCAACACTGAGGGGGAAGAATCACAGTCCCAGGCTCCGCGTAAAGATGATCCCACCGGCAGCGACGACTCTTACCACTCCGTGGATGACCCCGACCAACCTGGACCCTCTGGTGCCCAAGCCCCTGCAGCACCTGCGTCAGGTACATCTGTGCCAACCACCACCCCCATTCCTGCCACATCCCAGGACACACCCAGGAGCCCTGCTCGCACTGAACAACAGAGCCAGTCTGACCAGGAGGGACAAGGTTCTCCGGGCACCCAGGAGGAGGCAGGCAACCCTGCAAATGCCATCCCTCAGGGGTCCCGTAGACCCGATGTGCCCACAAGGGCAGGCCAGGCTCAAGTGGGCAGGGGTGGTGGGAGTGGAGGCAGGCGGAGGCGCAAACCTGACCAGCCAGCTCAGGACACCGGTATGTCACACATACGCAACATCCTGGACTCATACCGGTGTGACACCAGAGGCATCAACCAGGTCGTGTCGAGACTCTCAGAGATGCAGGGGACCCTCGATGAGATAAAGAACCTGCAGGTCGAGCATCATGCCAGTCATCAACAACACCAAGGACGGATGGAGGCAAGACTGGCTGAGCTCCTGGCGGTGCACAGGGACATGAGCCAATCACTCCGTCAGATCGCCCAAAGCATGGGCAACCCTCCCTGTGCCACCAGGCGTAGACCAGCACCAGACACAGGGAGGGAGGAGGAGGAGGAGGATTCGTCTGACGGAGCGTCTCAAGCATCGTCAAGGTCTGCATCTGAGGGTCCCCGGAGGAAGGTGGGTCGTCCACGGAAAAGACCGTGAGAGTCAGCGGACCATGCACATCTCCCAGGTCACCTGGCCTGGCACCTGGCCTTCTGGCGCAACAGCAGCACCTCATCCAATGACATTCTCTGCCACATGGACTTGCTGGTCACAGTCTGACCAATGATGACCAACACTGTGCCCTGGACTCTGATGACTTCCAATGCCAAGGATACCATCTCCCCCTGTGAACTTTGGATTCTATTCCCCCCGTAGAGCACCTAATTTCATCTACCAATACACGTACCCCACCGCAAATAAATATATTACTTTGGTCATGAGACGTTACTGTCATTTTGCAATATTCAACAACATATGTGTGTGGAAATGTCAAACTATGCCTGAGTGTTGAACTAACTCCAGCCATCCATACCCTGGGATCAGAGTCCGGTACAGGACACACATGGGTCACAAGGTATCATTCAACGTAGGCATGGAGCACAACACTCACCTGTGATGGCCTCCGGCTGCTGAGGGGGGGCTTGCTAAACTGTGCGGACAGACCTATTTGGGAGATTATCATCAAGGCGTAGAGGACATAGCTCATGTGGAGGTTCCCGGGGAGGGAGTCCCAGGTATGTGTGGCCAGGTGGGAGAACAATGTCGTGTATGCTGGAGTACGGTGGATGTGAAGAACGGTGCCAGGGCAAGGTTGGATGCACGGAGATGGCCCAACGGGATCTAGGATGACAGACGTACAAGGTTGGTTTGCGGTCGGGGTTGTGGACTGCCTCCTGAGTGTGGGTGGGGAGTGTGGAGGTCATCCTGCAGCAGACAGTGATCCATTGCAGCTATCTATGGTGGACGGTGAGGTGGCTGGGGCGCAGGGAGTTGAAGCTGAGGTGTGCAGATGCACCCTGGATGTCGACAAGTTTCCTGGGAGTTTGGATGTACTTGCTCCATAGAGGGCAGGGCAGTATTTGACACGGATGTTGTCATGGACCTGGGGGATGGTCTGTCTTTTCTTGGAGTGGATCTATCTGTGGATCATGTGCATAATGCAGAGGGCGTTGCAGCAGGAGGTACAGATTCTGTGGACTAGCATGGCAAATGTGAGCGAGCCAAACATGATGCACACCATCTTGTGTGTGTGGCCACTGGGTGCTTGTGCAGGGCTCTTGCGGGTGGGACACAAGCACTTGACCCAGCTGGAAGGGGACAATCCTCAGATGATCACCTCAGTCCTGTACAAGTCCAGCCTCAGGTGGCTCGTGTTCAGCCATTCATCAATGGATCTTATGCATACTTGAATGATGGAACTGCCAATGTCTGTGTCTTTGTTGAGGGTGAGGAGCACCTGGCTGTCAATGGCATACGAGCTGATGATGAGGTGCTGTGCGCATGTGATGGTGGAGAGGGGGGTCCTGGACACTCTGTAGATTAACATGCTGAGAGATGATACCTGTGCCATGTCCCAGACGATGACACCATACTACATGCTGAAGCCTTGAGTCCCACTCCCATGCCCTTGCTGGGCTACAGAGCCGGTGGGGAGTATTAGGGACGTGACCTGGTTGGTGTGACAGGGCCTGGAAGGCAGGGCAGCGCAGTGTAGGCAGTTGGAGTTGCACACTCAGCATGCAAAGGTGTCGTGTGTGTGCCCAGGGTATGTCTGACAGCAGGCGTTAGATGTGCGCATGGACATAGCTCGGAGTGTGGCTGGTACATCAGACTGTAGTGTGATGTGGGTTATGCAAGGACAGGATGGTGGTGTAATGTGCACCTTGCATGTGCTGATGGTCCAGCCGTTGGCACCGCGTGGTGGCAACAGTGGCATAGACAAGCTGAGGACAGCCAAATGAATGGGTGGAGGGAGGAAGTGAGGAGCATCTTGGAGGCGTGTGTGTAGCCAAATCTGGATACTCTGTGGGCCCTTGCTGCAGGGGCCGCAGCAGCAGGCGGCATCTCCTTGCAAAATGCCAGAATTGGCACACAAAGACTAGGATGTCAGAAGGACAACTGCAACAGGTGCGTGTGTAAAGTAAGGAGTGTCCAGTGTCACATGGCACACCCAGAGACAATGCATGCACAATCACCAAAGAAGCATGACACCGGATCAGGAAACTGAAGGCCGACCTGCGCACAGGAGACACACCCTCAGCAGCTGTTGATGGCCCATTGTGTGGACCAACATGCCAAAAAATATACACGACCATGTACTTCATGCCCAATAGGGAGCCTAATCCATGAGCAACTGCATGCATGTTGCCAAACGACACATGGACTCCTATGCATAATCTTCCACAACCCTGCCAGATATGCCGCATGCAAAGTGGCAAGAGACCTGCATTGACAGAGATGAGGCACCTTGGAGTGTGACGAACACCTTTATTACTCAGCCTCACACTAAGGGAAATGCATCAATTGGAACAGACTCACAGGTCATTTGGCTGACCATGTGTGACCTACAGTGGACACCCCCTTCAACACACAGATGTGGTAAATCCTACTGAGCTGGCACACAAGTGAAGGGGTTGAGCCTAACACCCCTTGCTGCTCACGGAGAGTCTGCAATTCCCCATTGAGCCTCATATGGGGATGTCCCACGCTATGTTCACCATTAGCATCCCGTATGTTCCTGAGGGATGTTATACACACATTGATGCCTTCATCAGAATCCACAAACCATTACAGATGACTGTCAGGAAGGGTGACTATCAATTCATGGGAGCCATGCAACACGTCATGTGGCCCATGGTGAGTCGACATGTATGCATAGTAACACATGCACAGGAGCAGTCCCCACATATCACAAGCACGTACCACCCACAAAATGCCTTGCTGCACTCCTTACCCCAAATGACTTTTCACCATGTCTGTGCATGTAACTCTGATCCAGCACACGTTGCAATACTCATGAGGAATAGCAGGAGGGCAATGATGACATGAGCAGACGACAGCCGCAAGAACCTGGAGAGGACAGACACACAACAAGTCAGCGAAGAGCTAGTAATCCGCAGACATTAACATGTACTCTACAGGAATGATGTTGTCACCATGCTCTTAATAAATTTAGTGTCACAGCTAAAATGTGTGGAATTACATCATCACTTGAATGACTCATCAGAACACACCTCCAAGTCACTTAGCACACAGTCAGCTGGACACACACATTGCAACACATGCCACACAAGGCTCAAAGCGTGCACACTCAGACACAGGGACTCATCATCATGAGAAAAAGTTGCGGATAAGCTGACTCCGGATGTCCTCATCCTCATCCTCACTTGCCCCGTGCCCGAGCCCTTCATCCTCCACGGGTGGATGATCCTGCTCATCCGGATCAAGGATGAGTGGCACGGCCTTCTCCACTGCCATGTTGTGCAGCATGCAGCACACAATGAAGATTTTGCAGACCTTCACCGGGGCATATGGGAGGGCGCTGCCGGTATTGTGGAGGCACCGGAATCTGCTCTTCAGGAGTCCAAACGTCCTCTCAATCACGCGCCTCGTCTGCCCATGGGTGTCGTTGTACCGGTGTTCTGCGGCTGTTCTGGGGTTGCGGAGAGGCGTCATCAGCCATGGCATGTTGGGATAGCCAGAGTCCCCTACATGGAAACATCATGTGAAGAAGTGGGTCAGGAGATGCCGTAAGATAAAAAGATAGCGCTAAACACAGGACTAACAGAGTATACCCACCAACAAGACATGCTCGTTCCGCGTGCAGCTGCAGCATCATTTATGGCACCCTGCTACGCCTCATGATGTATGCATCGTGTGCGGACCCTGGAAAATGGGAACAGACATGGGAAATCAGCATGTTAGCAAGACACACCACAAGGGCATTAATGAAGTGGTAATGTTTTCTGTTTCTATAGGCTACCTCCTGTGCCTGTGGTGGTACCAAAGCCACATGTGTCCCATCAATGGCCCCAATTACATGAGGCATCCCTCCCAGGGCATAGAACTCACCCTTGACACCTGTCAACTGCTCACAAGTGGAAAAATGGATGAATTCATCCAGGTGCACCAACATGGCTTCTAAAACATCATGCAGGACACGGCTTAACATGGTCTGGGACATGCCACCCACATCAGCTATGGTCAATTGAAACGTGCCGGTGGCAAAAAAATGTAGCGCTGCAATCACCTTCATCTTGGGGGTCAGAGCTGTAGGATACCTGTGTTGTGGTTGGAGGTGTGGTGCAAGCCAGCGGGTCAAGTCCTCTATCAACTCTTGCGAGAAGCGGTATCTGCGTATACAGTCATGTTCATGCATGGCATCCAAGTCTGGCATTCATCTGGGGAGAGGCGGTGCCCTGCAGAGATTTGAAGGAATAACGAAGAGTGAGTACATTACCACACCAATGTCACTGAGGTGAGCACATGTTCAACAGCTAATACACATCTGCTTAATACAGAGTCTGTGCTGTGCAATACATCCAGGACACGTAGGCCAGCCAAGTGATACTCCTACGAAGAGCCAGCCACAATAGTTGCATGGCAATGTTGACGTGACATGCCATTAAAATAGCTGTGGGCCAGTGTAAGTGACAAGCCAGACACATTACATGAGTGACAGACATCCACATATCAGCATTTGAAGGATGTCATCTCTTACAGACAGCTGGCGGGAGTCTAGACGCACAGGTCACATGTCATCTGAAAAAGGACAGATAACACACATTTCCATATAGGGGTACATGTCAAAAACTGATGACACAGACATTGAGAGAACGCAGATATTGCCTCATGTCAGGAAGTCATCTTCGAACCATCATGACACATGTAACGTGTGAGTCCACATGTGTCATGGTGTGCGTATATGTGTGCCATGCACATATGCACACAGACACATGTTGGATGCTGCAACAGCAGATGGAGTTGACGGAACACCAACGGAAAGCTCATGGGAACACATGACACACACATGACATAGTCACATCGTGGCACGCTGGTAGTCACATGTCAGGTGTAATTATCCGTGTACATGGCATCTGGGGACAGATGCGGGTGTTGCTGACTGTGCCATACCAGTGATGCAGTGCTTGACACTTGTGTCCTACATGCACACATGTGCAAAGTGTGTGCAAAGTGTGCCCCATCACACATGACATGTGTAAACAGCTCATCACACATCTATTGTGCCACAACATGAGGAGACATGTGCCACGTCACTGCCCGACACACCTAGGCCATGCACATGAAGGACTGCACTGACAATGACTTGATGTCCAGCCTTGTGCGAGTCTGACACCTCCATTCCTTTTGTGTGCGCCTCCTATCACCAGTGTAAGCTGTGAAACGCAGTACACACGATCTGAGGGTGTGTGTACGGCCCGTACTCACACGTGAGTACCTGCCGTACATGCGTGAGTACGTGCCTATCACTATAGTGGTGTTACTGTAGGCCCGAGTGATACGGCACGTACTCATGCGTGTACGGCACGTACTCACGCGTGTACGCCACGTACACGCATGAGTACGTGCCATATCATTAGGCCCTACGGTACCCCCAACTATAGTGATAGGCACGTACTCACGCGTGTACGGGCTGTACACACGTGAGTACGTGCCGTATCACTAGGGACAACGGTACCCCCAACTATAGTGATAGCCACGTAATCATGCGTGTACGGGCCGTACACGCGTGAGTACATGCCCTATCACTAGGGCCTACGGTACCCCCAACTATAGTGATAGGCACGAACTCACGCGTGTACGGGCTGTACACGTGTGAGTACGTGCCGTATCACTAGGGCCTACAGTACCCCCAACTATAGTGATAGGCACATACTCACGCGTGTACGGGCCGTACACGCGTGAGTACGTGCCGTATCACTAGGGCCTACGGTACTCCCAACTATAGTGATAGGCACGTACTCACGCATGTACGGCACGTAAACGTGTGAGTACGGCCCGTATCACAGTAGTGATGGTGCCCTAGGGGTACGTGTGAAACGCAACATCATGTGGTCTGGAAAAAGCAGTTGGCCACATTATACATTGTTGCAAAGTGGTTGTTGACTTGACATGATGCTGCAAAATCGAAAGATGCAAAGGCTGTCACTGGTGTATGTTTAAAGGGATTGGTGGAAACGTAGGATGCAAATGAGTCTGACCAATCACTCTGTACTCCTGTAAATGAAATAGGCCAGCAAGGCAGATATAAGGCAGGTAGAACCCATGAGAGGGCACTTGCCTGCACAACATGTCAGTTGATACCACTGCTGCTGTATTGTCTCCCTCGGGCACCATGTCAAGGACTGTGGAGAGGGCCCAGCCTTTCACCCAGGAGGAGAACGAGGCCCTGCTGGATGTGATCCTCCCACGGTACCCCATGCTGTATGGTCGACCAGGGGAGCAGGTGAGTGCTGACTCCACTACCTTTGCCTGTGCACCTTTATTGCGTCTGTCACTTCTGGCATTGTGTTCAGGTGTGACAGCCATGCAATGTTGGTTGGAGTGGGTCCCGGGGGGGGTGGATGGCTTATGTCTCTCATGCAGGGCTTGATGTAGTTCATGTGTGCACTCCTCACTTGCATTGTGCTTACTGTGACATTCACTGCATAGTGCATGGCACATTCAGCCAGCCTAATCCTCTTGGGCAGTCTTGTTCTATTGTCCTGCGGTGATTCAGTGGTCACCCCGGTGTGACAGGTGCCTACACCCACAGATGTGTGTGAGAGTTGAGTGGAGCTGTGGTGAGAGTGGTGAGAGTGTCCAAATGATGTGTACGCCCCCTGGACATTGATGTGTGTGAATGTTTCTTGTCATGTGGGTGAGTGTCTATGTGGAGTGTTGCACCACAGCTGTATGGAGGAGGCAACAGCTCAATCCATCTGATGTGTGAAGTAAGCCGTGCTGTGTGTCTGACTTGCTGAGCTAGCCCCACACCTGTGACCCCCCCTGGAAAGTGGCACATGTGCAGAGTGAGGTTTGCATCCGCTGTTGCCAATGGCAGGTTATTGATGTGTGCCTGTGTGTGTCTGTGTACTCTGCTGAGGTTTCGTCAGTGGCCTGGGGCATGTGACTGCTTTGCGGTGCTGTCCATCAGCCTTGTGTTGCTTGGGATGCACAGTGTGTGCCATGATCAGGGATTGTTTCGCACCCCTCATGCCACCTGTGTACTTACTATGCCATGTAGTGCATTGGTGCGTCCCCAGTGGAAAAAGTCCCTATGACTAAGGTGATATTACTTGCCAGCATGCTATGCCCTGTTCAACAATTCAAAGATGTTCAAATGTGTGTCTCTGTGACATGGTGCAGGTGTAGTGATGTTGTCCCACTTTGTCATCCACACAGGTAACTGCCTACCACAAGGGGAAGATCTGGAAGGATGCCGTCAAGGCCGTGCAATCGGTGGAGGGTTGCAGTCGGCGCCTGCCACAAGTGAGGAAGAGATGGCAGGACATCCGGTGCTGGACCCGGAGGATCGCCCGGGTCATGCTGAAGGAGGAGGCTCCTTGCAAGCATGGCGGGCGCCGGCGCCTGACCCACCAGATGAAGCGGGTCCTGGCGGTGGTCTTCCCTGACCTGGATAGGCGGATACAGGAGTTACAGCAGCAGGAAGGGGGTAGATACATGTGTGTTTGTTATGTGTCGCCAGCTTTTGTAGCTGCTCAGTCGCCTGGATACACTGCCAGGCTATATATGTGCAGTGCATATCCTGTTCCCCCAAATCAACCTGTGCTGTTCTTCCTCCCTTCCCCTCCTTGACATGTGTTACCTGGTCTGTCAGTTATCACTATTGCACATGGTCATCTAGGCTGCCAGTTTATCAAGGTGCACACTGCTTTCAGCATCATGTGTGGGGGTGGTCTGCCTGTGCCCTGTCCTGTTCAGTCATTTGGGGGTGCATCATTGTTGGCACTGATGCTGAGTCTCAACATAGGAGTGTGAGGGTTCAAATTAACAGACTTGCAGCATGCATTACCAATGTTGTGGCCTCAGACATGAAATGCATGAGTGGGATATATGCATAGTGCCGGGACGGTTGCTCCTGTAACAGTCAGCTCATTCCAGGACCATAGAGCAGTGTGCCCACTACAGTCACCTGACACAGCCTGCCCTCCTACTCATGTGTGTCATCCAACACTGTGCACATTCACTGTGGGTTCAGTATGGCTCTGCCTCTGTGGCATTGTTCCCTGACCTAGGTAGTATTTTTCACATGTGTGATACATTTGTCCACTGGACAGGGATACACCAGTTTGCTTGTGCATACTCACACTGGGCAATGCCTGTGTGTCTACTCACAACAATCTGTTGATGTTTGTTTGTGACCAATATGTTTTGCCAGCCCTCCAAGGTGATGTCGTGTTAATGAAGCTAGTTTTCAAGCACAGTTATTCTAACCCTGAATAAGAGGTGTCACTTCTTGATCGGTATCAGTCACATTGACTCAGGTATGGGTGGGTGTGTGCGGGAGGGGTGTACATGTTCAACCCTGATGTTTCATTGCCAGCTCTGACTTGTGTGTGATGATTCGCAGTACAGAAAGTCATTGTGCAGTGCCCCCGTGATGTTGGCCAGTGCTTAATGTTCGTGCTTCATAGCCTGTGTCAGTTTTTGACAATCATGTATCCTACTTGTACATTTTTGGCACCTGTGTGTGGTTCAGATGCTACACAGTTGTGACTTTGTGTGCTGACATCTGTGGGTACATTCTGGCTTGCCATGAAGGGGAACCCACAGTACAGCTAGGCTTTTTTGCTAAACAATTGTAGGCCCATTAGCTTATGCATTGTCCTGGGTGTGGACATGTGTGCCACTCCAGATGACAGTCAGTAGGTCATATGTGTAGCCAACTGTGTGATCAGGTGACGGATAGCTATGTGACAAATGACATTATTCAAGTTGTTACTCAGAGAAAATGTCGATTGGCACTCACTACACCTGTCAACATGTCTCAATGTTTCATATGCTTGACCTTGTTGTTTTGTTGTGAAGGACAATGATGTGCCTGCATGACAGATGTCTCCCAAGGAAGTGCACAAGACACCACCTTTACACTTTCCAGGGACATGCTGGCACATTTTAAAGTAAGGCACAGTTTGAACAAAACTTGTTTGGAGTTCATACATATAGATGTTCCCACAGTGTGGTAGCATTTGGGTCAGTCCTTGGTTGTTGCTGATACCAACTTAGGAGTGTCAAGTCATTCAGACCACTGTGGTGCCATGTATATGTACTTACTGATACGCCATTTCTGCCTAACAGTGGCTGATTTGAATGAGCCTGGCAGCTCAGACAATGACTGTGTACATGTAGTTTGGTGTGCACCTCCTTGTGTGACGTCTGCTATACAGACACATGTGTGTTGTGTTCACAGAGTGCCACATTCACACATGCTAGACATGTCCATTGTGTAAAGGGTTATGATTCTCCAGGAGTCACAATGTATTTCTTTGGGGTGTCAAAAGTACTCACAGGTCTCTGAGTGTGGGGACACCTTCTGCATTGGCATGTGGTATTTGGCCTTGGGTGCGACAATACTGTTTAGTTCACAGGAAACAAGAGGTGGCATGCCTTCATAGTCTTGCTGTGCTCAACTGATCCCAGATACTAGCTTCTCATGATGTTGTGATTTCAAGTCATTTGCTGGTGTGTCCTAATTTTCATTGTTTCCAAGTGGCATGGTGGGTCAACCAACTGGGGAGTGCAGGGCTTAAATATGTGGGGAATATCCTAGATGTTACTCATGATGCCTTTCCTGATATGCACTGTTGCCTATTTTGTTTGGACTCATGTGTCAGATGTATACAGGTGACTGATTTTTTCCTGTCTCTTCACCTTGCCCACAGCATCATCGGAGGACTCCGAGGGAGACACCGGCACGGACGTGGAGGAGGGATCGAGCAGTGGTGCCACCACTGCTGAGGAGTCGGTGGAATCTAGTGGCACGGAGGGCGAGGGGAGTGAGGCGGAGGACCTGCCCAGTACCAACTTTGACTACGAGGCAGACGGGTCCGAGCTGAGCTCCCAGAGGGGGCGGAGGCTGCTCCCACAGCTGAAAGCAGCAGTACATCTCTCGCCACCCCCTCCATTCCCATCACCGCCCTCCCACTTGCTCGGGTCCCTTCTGTCCGTGCTAGGCCACACCTTGTCTCCTTCGTGCTAGGCACCGCACCCCCTGCCCCTGTCCCCCCTGCTGCCCTCACTGCCGAGTCTGTGGACATTCAGCGGCAGTTGCAAGTTGGGCAGACATCGATCCTGACTGTCCTCCATAGCCACACCAGACTGCTGACCCAGATGGTGTCATACATGGAGGGCATGTCATCAGCGATGTCTGACCAACGGATGTTGCTGAGGTCCCTGGACTCGTCACTGACGGCAGTAGTGAGTCACCTGCAGCGATGCCTCCCCCCCTACCCCTGCCCCATCCACAAGTCCCACACCCATGCCTGTCCCAAGCACACCAAGACATCCACACACACGCACCCCACCAGACACAAGCAGCACACCACCACGTAAGGGCAAGCGCACACCTCCTGACACGCACACTCAGGGGGAAGCAGGCACACCCACTGGGTCTGGGGCACACAGGCAGGCACGCAGCCACAGTCCTCGTCCACATGACTCACTCCCCAGTCCCTCCGAAGTCACTCCCCTTGGCTCCCCTGCCCCAGATTCGGAGAAGTAGGCCTACTTTGCTGGGCTGGGCCTCAGCCCCACTAGTTCACCTGGCCGGAAACGGTCAAGGCACTCCACGGGTAGGGGAGTTAAGTCCCCCAGCCTGTCCACCACCTCCCCCAGTAGCGCTGCAACCCATCCCTCTGACCCCCCCCCTCCTTGGGGCCTGTTGTTTCTCCGGGTGCAGGGGAGATGCTTGAAGAACTGGCAGAAGTGTGCAGCGCCGAGCTGACCTCCACCTTTGGCGCTGCCCCACCCCCTGTGGTGGAGTCGTCCGTCCCTGCACCCACCACACCTACCCTTCCCCCTCCTGTCCCTGCGGTGCCTGGTCCTTCCCCACATGATGCCCCCCCCAGTCGCTGAACCAGAGGTTTAGTATGTGCAGGCAAGCTAGGGCAGACGCGTGGCCATGTGTCCCCCCCAAGGACTTCATATCTGGACTGGCCATTGGCCTTTGTACATAGTGTTCTTTACTACATCTTATTTTTTCATGCTGAATAAAGCATTTTGTTTTCCATTTTGAAAGTCTTGCATTTCATGTATTGATGTTGATTCTGAGACTCCAGGAGTTGGGGTTGTGGGAATGTGTTATGTTTCATGGACATGTTGTAGTCTGCATCTCATGGGGTGGAACCTGGTATCTGCGTGCCCTCACAAGGTCTCTGCAAAGAATCTTTGGTCGTGTCTGCTCTTTGTGTTTGGAGACATTGTCCCTAGGAGTGTTCCTTCCTCTGTGGCACCTGACATCTCCCCTGCAGAGGGTTGCACAATTGTTGTGTTGCCCTGTGTCTACATTTCCTTTGTTGATGATGGATCCCTTTAACTCTGTCCATGCCTGCTCAGCAATGTCTCCGGCTGCATCGCCTGTGCCATCCTTGGTACTCACTGTACTTGTGTATAGAGTATTTTGCCATGCCTTCATGGATAAATTGTCCCTTTTACGCACAATGCATGTGTGTAATCCCAGCCTAGTACACATATGGTACTTGTTCTGCTGGGTATTTGAACACCTGACTCACAATTGTGGGCATTGTATCTGTGGGAACTCCACCCTATTCCTTCCATGACAGACAACATCTTGGTGGCTGGCCCAGCACCTGAACATTCCTATCAGTCCTGGGATGTGCGTGGCAGTGTGTGTTCTCTTTGGCTCTCTTAGTTTATTAGGCAGTGACATGATTATACAATCTTGTGGCATGATCTCAGTGTGTGTATTGTGCTGCATCTGCCAGGGGTGGGTATGCATGTGTTATTTGTCCTCACACCCACATGTGGTGTGTTATGCAGTGGGGGAAAGACATCCATCCTCCTGGGAGTGGGACACTGCTGTCAGTGATGTGTTGTTATGGCACTATCATCATTGTCCAAAGTTAGGGATACGTACATACTCCCATGGAGTTGTGGTCATCTGATAATGATGTACACCC
This sequence comes from Triturus cristatus, assembly GCF_964204655.1. Classification (NCBI taxonomy): domain Eukaryota; kingdom Metazoa; phylum Chordata; class Amphibia; order Caudata; family Salamandridae; genus Triturus; species Triturus cristatus. The sequence continues at coordinate 157,010,536 of NC_140580.1, forward strand.
CCCCATGTCTCTGTCCACTGCTGGGAGTCCTCTGCACCCACTCATATATGTCTGTCCACTGCTGGGAGTCCTCTGCACCCACCCCCATGTCTCTGTCCACTGCTGGGAGTCCTCTGCACCCACCCCCATGTCTCTGTCCACTGCTGGGAGTCCTCTGCACCCACTCGTATATGTCTGTCCACTGCTGGGAGTCCTCTGCACCCACCCCCATGTCTCTGTCCACTGCTGGGAGTCCTCTGCACCCTCCCCCATGTCTCTGTCCACTGCTGGGAGTCCTCTGCACCCACCCCCATGTCTCTGTCCACTGCTGGAGTTGATATGCACCCACCCCCATGTCTCTGTCCACTGCTTGGAGTCCTCTGCACCCACCCCCATGTCTCTGTCCACTGCTGGAGTTGATATGCACCCACCCCCATGTCTCTGTCCACTGCTAGAAGTCCTCTGCACCCACCCCCATGTCTCTGTCCACTACTGGGAGTCCTCTGCACCCACCCCCATGTCTCTGTCCACTGCTGGAAGTGATGGGCACCCACCCCTCACATGTCCCTGTCCACTGCTGGTATTCCTCTGCTCCCACCCCCATGTCTCTGTCCACTGCTGGGAGTCCTCTGCACCCACCCCCATGTCTCTGTCTACTGTTGGGAGTCCTCTGCACCCACCCCCATGTCTCTGTCCACTGCTGGGAGTCCTCTGCACCCACCCCCATGTCCCTGTCCACTGCTGGAGTTGATATGCACCCACCCCCATGTCTCTGTCCACTGCTGGGAGTCCTCTGCACCCACCCCCGTGTCTCTGTCCACTGCTGGGAGTCCTCTGCACCCACCCCCATGTCTCTGTCCACTGCTGGGAGTGATGGGCACCCACCACTCACATGTCCCTGTCCACTGCTGGTATTCCTCTGCACCCACCCCCATGTCTCTGTCCACTGCTGGGAGTCCTCTGCACCCACCCCCATGTCTCTGTCCACTGCTGGGAGTCCTCTGCACCCACCCCGATGTCTCTGTCCACTGCTGGAGTTGATATGCACCCACCCCCATGTCTCTGTCCACTGCTGGGAGTCCTCTGCACCCACCCCCATGTCTCTGTCCACTGCTGGGAGTCCTCTGCACCCACCCCCATGTCTCTGTCCACTGCTGGGAGTGATGGGCACCCACCCCTCACATGTCCCTGTCCACTGCTGGTATTCCTCTGCACCCACCCCCATGTCTCTGTCCACTGCTGGGAGTCCTCTGCACCCACCCCATGTCTCTGTCCACTGCTGGGAGTCCTCTGCACCCACCCCCATGTCTCTGTCCACTGCTGGAGTTGATATGCACCCCCCATGTCTCTGTCCACTGCTGGGAGTCCTCTGCACCCACCCCCATGTTTCTGTCCACTGCTGGGAGTGCTCTGCACCCACCCCATGTCTCTGTCCACTGCTGGGAGTGATGGGCACCCACCCCTCACATGTCCCTGTCCACTGCTGGTATTCCTCTGCAAACCCACCCACCCACTTGCGCCCTTGCTGTGGTACACTGCTGTCCTGTGCATACACCACCCCCAATTTACAGCTGATGTGCTGCACCAAGCTGTACACCTACATCCGTGGCGTGTGTACGCCTTGTATCCAACATGTAATGGGGGTGTAGTGGTACGTGTGGTACAGCCCGTACCCATGCTTAGGGGGCGTGGGTACGGGCCGTACCACCATAGTGGCGGTGATGTAGGGGTACGCGTGGTACAGCCCGTACCCACGCCCCCCAGACCGTGGGTACGTGCCGTACCACCATTGTGGCAGTGTTGTAGGGGTACGCGTGGTACGGCCCGTACCCACGCCCTGGGGGCGTGGGTACGGGCCGTACCACCATTGTGGCGGTGACGTAGGGGTACACGTGGTATGGCCCGTACCCACGCTCTGGGGGCGTGGGTACGGGCTGTACCACCATTGTGGCGGTTATGTAGGGGTACGTGTGGTACGGCCCGTACCCACGCCCCCCAGAGCGTGGGTACGGGCCGTACCACCATTGTGGCAGTGACGTAGGTGTACGTGTGGTACGGGCCGTACCACCATTGTGGCGGTGACGTAGGGGTACGCGTGGTACGGCCCGTACCCACGCTCTGGAGGGCGTGGGTACGTCCCGTACCACCATTGTGGTGGTGACGGGTACGCGTCCACGTCCACTTCCGTTGTGGCGGGACGTGGGATTGGTGGACACGCCCCCGAAGTGACCAGACCATGGAGGTAATTAATGTGCAGGATATATTTGTTTTTTGTAAGGTGTGTGTTATGTTTCATGCCCCTTGCACCACCCCCCCTTTGCCCCTGGGGGTTGTTCTGACCTTCTGCGGCGTCTGCGTCGGTTTCTGAACACGAGGTCGTAGGCAATGAGGGCCGGGATGACGCGTAGGTTGGGGTCCATCACTGTCCGTCACGTACCGGTGCTCCTTGTTCACGTCGTCTTCAATTTCCCGGCAGTTTTTGGCTCCCGTAAAAAATGCTACGTGCGGAGTGACATAGGCACGAATCGTACTTGCTGGTCCGTAAAACGCTGCCTGACTCCGTCCGGACGTCGCGTATGCGCCGTCCAGATTCAGATTTGTATGTATTTTTTTGCCGGTCGGTCTTTTGTATGACTCGTACGGAAATGGTATTTCTGTGCGAATCGTACTTGCGAGTTTTTTAGGTGTTTTTCCCGGGTACGAGTCGGACGGAGAAAACGCTCCATACGACCATTTGTACCCGGGTTTTACAGGATCGGAATCGGCACCTAAATGTTTCATATTGTGAAAACGCTAAGGGACCATCTTTCTCAGTGTATTTCACCCAGTTCTCTAACCAAATACAAGAATGATATCCTTTCTCTAAAGACATCTGCAAAGCTGGTGTGCCTTCCGGAGTCAAAGGATCTCCTTCTCTTGTTGGTATCGACTCATCCTTTCGCACTAAAGCTGTTAACAACTTGAAAAATTAAAGGATTCTTTTACTCCAACTCAATCTGTTGTTAGAAAATTGCTAAATTCTCTTCCTTATTATTTTCTACCACCAATCACTGTTCTAGTCGACCAATACCAGCGCAGCTTTACACCAACCACCAATACCAGCACAGCACTTTATGATGTCTGTCTAACTCCTCACTGCACTGACCCTCCCTTCACAATTTGTCCATCGTCTTTTCTTTCATCCTTTTAACAAACTTCACAAAACAATACAACATAAAACAACTTCGTCTGCTCAACAAAAAGATTTATGGATACCCACACATTCAGAGATTCTCATTTGTTTCCTGTGAAAACCTCGACGAGTGTGATTTCACTGTCATTAAGTAAGAGCGCCTAAGACCTCTCTCGGTGTGCTTCCCGAAGAAATCTCAACAATTCTAAATTGTCATGTATCAAGTTCCCTTTCTGAGTACCGGCAACGATTTCTCATGCAAAGTACTCACAAAACAACAGACAAACATACTTAGAGGCCGATTTCGATGCGGTCAGAAACGAATTCGACCTTCGGTCGGAGCCGTTCCAACCGCATCGAAATGTCTTATTTGAATTCCTTTCGAACCTACCAATTATGATGTTGTTGGTCGGAAAGGAATCCAAACGGGTTTTCCGAATGGCATCCGACGGGCTCGGAGAGCTCGTCTGCCATTTGGAAAGCCTCCAGTAATCCCTCGAGTGGTTCTTTCCACCCGAGGAATTACGATGGCAGATTCCCACAGCCTTGCTGTGCCGGTCTTTCTTACATAGAAAGGCTGTGGGAATCTGACTTTGGGGGCCCCCAGCAGGGCCCCCAATGGGTGCAAAGCCTCCGGATGGCAGCCTAGGGGGTGCCACCCTGTTGATACCTTGAGGTGCCTGCCATGGGGTGCATGGATGAACTGCACCTCAGCTCTTTGCAATGAGAGCATCCCGGTTGAAATGCATACTCTAATTGTAAAGCATAGGAATGCTACCAAACAGTGTTCGGTTGCATCCTAATTGCTGGGTTGGGATGGACGACAGGAGGTCGTTTGTAACCCTGGGCGTAGTGGGGATACATGGAGCAGCACGTAGTGTGCCCAAATGTACGCACACTTGCGCGCTCCGAGTAGCCCCACTACGCGCCGCCCACCTCCCGCCCGCCCTCCTTTTAAAATAATGTAAACTATGATAAAAAATTAAATATAATGACTTACCTGCAGCGCGGGGTCTCCAGGGCTCCCTCTTCCTCGTTGGCAACTTCTTTTCATAAATGCGCATGCGCGGACGCCCACGCATGTGCATTTCTTGCGAGAAATGCGCATGCGCGGGCGTCCGCGCATGCGCATTTGTGAAAAGAAGTTATCGGCAACGAGGAAGAGGGAGCCCCAGGACGCCGCGCTGCAGGTAAGGCATTGTATTTAATTTTTCTATTATAGTTTACATTATTTTAAAAGGAGGGCGGGCGGGAGGCGGGTGGCGGGCGGCAGGCAGCTCTGCTTCACCCTGGAGTGTGCGTAGCGCTGCCTGCTACTCCTACTTCGAAAACTGCGAAGCAGGCAGCGCTACGTACACTCCGTGGGCGAAGCGGAGTACTACGCCCGAGGTTAGTCGTTTGGTCCCAGTTCCCAAACGATGTCGGATGGACTCAGGTCCGTCCAACATTGTAATTGAGCCCTAAATGTATGCCACATTCAGAATGCCTGTAGACTTATCCTGGGACCTTAGGCCTCGACGGACCCGTTACTCATTTAGGTCATGACGGACCACAACATAAACATACAATTTTCACAATTCAACAGTTTTTCTCTTCACTACAATAACACCCAATGACTATAAGTCATGACTCTTTATATCCTAGTTTAATTATTCAAACTAACCATCCAACAAGCTACCAGATAAGTAATGCAGCGCAAAGCTAAACAAAATTTCAAAATACTCCAACTATTCCTCTCTGGGCCCATTATCAAACAAATACTCTTTCTTTCAATAGATCCTTTGATAAATCCTTTATGTGAGCTAACAGGGACTCGGATATTAAGAGAACATGAGGGGAAACCCTTATGAGGACCTGGAAAAAGCAGATGCCAAAAACATGCAGACACATACAACAATTTCCCCTCTAAACCCCTTAAATATCTATCGACGAAAGAAATCACACTAAGAGATCACACAAAATGATCATATAACACATATATCTTATTTATCTAAGCCTCAATCTGAATGGTTGAGGAGCACAAATCACACTGTTAAGCTTTTTATCATTAGAAATCATTGTAGTACAAATAGTCACACAATATCACACAGTGTGGTAAATTATTCAATTGCTGATTACCTAAGAAATAAAAGAAAGATAGAACAATTACAGAAACAAGTTCACCATTTAGACTATACAAACCAAATACGTGGAGTTGAAAAGTAAGGGGACACAGGATTGAGCCCATAATGCTTCAGTCGAAGAATAATACCTGCACACTTTACCAGCTGGTTAAGTGCAGGTTAAGTCAGTTCGGAATGTTTAGTTCATGAGGGATAGGCGCATATAAAATCAAAGTTCAGTCCGACAGCATGCCAGACAGGAAAATACAAATTGATTGCCAGCCCCAACTCCTTCTCCCTGGGGGCAATTATATTTCCAAAGTTTTCAGCTTATGCCCACAAACTATCAGCTCAGTCATACATTATGATTTCCTTTGGTTGTCAACAGTGGGCTGCTCATGGAGTAATCACCTCACTAAGAAATCCAGAAACATTAACTAATCCTTTTGTCGAATCATCAATTTCAACAACTTTATAATTTGCGTCCTCTCCTCGTAAGTAAGGAATTAATTTTGTTCACTGTCTGTCCATTCCCTGACGCTCTCTCTGGGTCTGCAACTGTATCGATACATTTTGGTCAAAATTGTTGCTATATCAGAAAAAGACCTATTGTTTCAAACATGGCAGAAATGACACTCTTGAAAAAGTTCTCATAGCATCTGAAATTATGACTTTAGCTAGTTTTTACTTTTCTGCATGAGGAAAAAGAAGCATTATGGGCCTATATAAGAAGTCATTAAAATCATTATCACATTAAGATTAATATAAATCACACCTTAGCATGAATAGTCTAAGTGTTTTAGTATATTGACTCATTATTCTTTTCTCCAAAGATTACATGTCAATATTAGGCTCTACTAAAAAGAAAACACTTCACACGTTTGATTTTTCGAACAGATTAATATGCATGTCACATTTTTTATTTAAATTTGTATTTCATATATTACTAATATAATGTGGCAAAACTCATACTATTAAGCATCTTTAAACCAAACATGTCATTTGTTTTCATGTGATTCATTATATAAGCATTTTTCACTAAATCCCGTTAGGTCATCAGTAGCACATCTCTCAATTAACCACGTTTTATTTTCCAAATGCATGCCTACATTTCATGAGCATTTTAACAATTTCTTTTTTTGAAATTTATTTACGTTTTCACATCTCTTCATTTTAGAACATTTCTGCATGCTTTCATGATGCAATATAAGATCTTATGTTTTCGCATCATTCTATTTTGCACATTTTGTTAATATTATTGTCGTAAATCACATCTAATAGTGAGAATTGACAGAGCCACAGTCTATAAACTTTTATGCTCCATCACCATGAGTGGCGCTTTCTGCTTTTAGCTACTATGCTTACCTTAAATCTTTGAATTTGCATATCTCTGGTTCTACTGATTGGATTTTTGTTGATTTGGTGTCGAATCATTTATTGCAATTTTTTCTAATTTACTAAACTTGTGTGGGATTTTTCTTGTGTTGTGTTTTCACTTTATTACTGTTTGTGTGCTGCATAAATACTTTACACATTGCCCCTAAGTCAAGCCTAACAACATTTGTGCCAAACTGCCAGAGGGCTAAGCACAGGTTAATTTAGTGATTTTTTGTGGTTCACCCTAACAAGTATTGTGACTGTTCTTTAAGTAGAGTTTACCCTCCCCTACCAACAACCGAATTTCTCACAGTTATGATAAGACTGAAATCTTAGGGGAAGTAAACAGTCCTGTTTTAAGCTGTTTCCAGAAGGAGGAGAGAGGCACACTGTACCTCAAGTGTGCAAGAGGTCAGCTCAATGTCTTGGCTATAAGGTAAGGGTGGACGGCGTGCTCCGCTTCGCCCACGGAGTGCACGTAGTGCTGCCTGCTTCGCCGTTTATGAAGTAGGCGTAGCAGGCAGCGCTACGCCCACGCCGCTGCGAAGCGAAGCTGCCCGCCACCCGCCGCCCGCCCGCCCTCATTTAAAAATACTTAAAAGAATATAAAAAGTAAATTAAAGACCTTACCTGAAGTGCGGCGTCCCGGGACTCCCTCTTCTTGCTTGCCGGTAACTTCTTCACAGAAATGCGCATGTGCGGACGCGCCACCTCACCCATGGATACCATAGTACTGGAATTACCTATCCCAGGAAAGCCACTGCGGGAAAGAAGAAAAGTGTCCATTGGAATCCAAAGGTGGATTTGGGATGAAGAGCACCTAAAAGCAGAGAGGACAGAGTCTGGGTCACTCAGGAGTGACCAGGGGCTCATTCGAATGCCTACCGATGTCGGATGCTTCAGGTGGGTTGATGGGGTTCTTGACTCTGCAGCCATTGGGACCAGGAGACGTCATGGACCACCAGGAACCGGATACGAGCTGTGCTACAAAGGATGTCAAATGCTGAGGTGTCGGTGTCCGGCTGGAGCACCAAAAAGCCTTGTCAGCAGCAACCCACAAAGATGGTCAAGAAAGGTTATGGTTCGGAATAGCAAGGTCCAGGAGACTCGCCAAACACAGGGAAGTTAGGGCAACTAGGGGAGCACAAGTAAAGTAATTATGACCCTCAAGAGGACCCACAGGCTGGAGGCAGAGGAGTCGTGAGGGAACCTCGAGCAGATTTACAAAGCAACAGCCCACAGAGCACTCGGTGCGAGGAGGCTGAAGTTCTTTGGTGGAAATTATGCCGGAGGTTGGGGTTACTCAAAGCCCAGTGCACTTGTTTTTGGAATGCCAACAAGCATTTGCACTTGCAAAAGTACATGGTGCACAGGGGTAAGGATATTGCAGCCCCCACAATGGATTCTAAACTCAAACTTGGTGAGAGGGTAGCTTGGACCTCAAGGGACTTGAAAACTCAACTCATGTGTTGCTGCAGGCTTCAGAGTTGGCAGGAGCTCAGGAGCAGCGGACTGGTCAGTTGTGTTATGGTGCCTGTGAATGCAGGGGAGTGACTCCTTCACCCCAAGGGCCATATATTTAAGACATTATCGCCGGTTTAGTGGCAGGAAACTGCCGCTAAAGCGGCGATAAGGGGCTTGATAATATGCCTTAGAGAATTCCAATAGAAGCCCAGGTTCTGGTGTCAAGGACATCGAACCTGAGCTTCTATTGGAATTCACAAGGGCATATTATCAAGCCCCTTATCGCCGATTTAGCAGCAGTTTCCTGATAATATGGCCCCAAGGGAGATACCTTCAGTTGTCCTTGATGCTCCACAGGTCCTGCAAAGAGCCTGTATGGTGCACGGGCAAAGACAATGCTATGAACAGAGTGGGAGACGAAGTTGGGCCCAAACGAATTCCAGCGAAGTCCTGAGTGTCCAGGCAGTCGACGTTCAGTGCTTTCTGGTTCAGAATCTTGTCCACATCGAATATAGGGTCCTACAGCCAGTTAAGCCCTTTTGTACCCACGGAAGAGGGTTCGACAGATTCAGGGGACCCTCCAGAGGAGGGTCAGGGCAGTTGTGAGGTTACTCCCATGTCCTTTGTCCAGTTTTGCACCAGAGCAGGAGCCAACAGCTCCCAGGACTGGTTTGAACTGGACTATGCACAGGGACTCCCAATTTGCAACTTATGCAGACTTTCCCCTGATCGAGCTTGGCTCAGCAGCAGGAGGGCAGAAATGTGTCTCTGTTATGTTATGTTATTGGGTATTTTTTAAGCGCGCAGCTACTCCAAGGAGTGTCCCGGCGCTGGTCGGCAGCAACCATTTTGGGCTGCTCGGGACTAGAAGGCTGGTACTGGGAACACCAGGGACCTCACAAAGCTCGTTTCTGAGGAGTGGAATCATACCTCCCACATCGGTTACCGTTGTGGAGGTATGATTCCACAGTGTTTGACACCAAACACAATAGGGTTACTTTCAGCCATTTTAGAGTTGGTCATCACGCGGTCGCATAATGCCCCTCTATGTGTCGTACATGGCTGCAGCACTAACAACCCAGGAGCATGGACTCCGTAGGCTGCAGGGGTGTCCTGCTCATGTAGTGGCACCCTCTCACTTAGAACCCAGCACCCTACCTTCGGGATTGTCAAGGCCGGCTATAGGGGTGGCTTATAGGTTTTAAGTGTAGTGACCCTTAGATATATATCTAAGGTATATCTTAAGTAAGTGGTGCATGCCCCAACTTGCACAGGGTGCAACATCAGGCCTGCGGATCCATTTTCCATGGCATCTCATGGGCGGCATAATACATGCTTCAGTCCATGGGAGGCCACTGGGGTACCTATGCCCTGGGTACAAGGGTACCAGATACAGTGTTGGGGTATGATTCCAACATGTTTGATACCAAACATGCCCAGGTTCATTCCAGCCAGTTTAGAGATAGTAATTGTGTAATGAAGCAATGCCCCTGTATATATTATATGGCTGATGCACTTACACCCCGGGAGAATGGATTCCATTGGCTGTAGGGGTGTCCTGCTCATGCAGGGGCACCCTCACACTTAGGACTGTGCACCCTGCCTTCAGGACTAGAAGGCCTTCTAAAAGGGTGACATGGGTCTTAAGTGCAGTGACCATAGATATAGGGAAACCAATATCTGTTGTAAGTGATACTAGCACCAGCTTACACAGGCGTCAATTGCAGGCTTGTAGCTATAGTTTGAGTTGTCTTCCATGGGTGGCATAAAGACATGCTTCAGCCCAAGGGGGACCCCTGGGGTACCTATGCTCTGGGTACCTAAGTACCATATGCTAGGGACTGACAGGGGTAACCTGGTATCCAATCTGGAGTGTACCAAAGTTCATGACATAATATTTTAGGGAGAAAGCAGATTGACTGGGGTCCTGATTAGCAGGATCCCAATCAGACTAGTCAAAAACAGTGTAACATGAAGCAAAAAGTGAGGGTAACCATAAGAAGCAGATTCTACTTTCCCACAGGCTGAGTGAGTAACCCTGAAATACCCCTTCGAGTTGATGGACAGGAATCAGATTTAAAAGGTGCAGTTAGACCTGTTGGAGTTAACAAATAAGAAAACTTGGATAGCCTTCATTGTGTTACATACTCCAATGTCTGTTAATCTCTGTAAGAGCATGGTACGGAAGATCATATCAAAGGTGGCTCAAGAACTGGTAATTGAGAAACTGGATGGCATCTCTGTGGCATGGGGTATTCCAGCCATACTAAAATCTGACAATGGCCCACCTTTTAATAGTCGGGAGTCTGAAGACTTCTTAGAGCATCTGAGTATCAAGCAACAACAGAGCACTCCTCTGTGGAAGCAGGCCAACGGACAGGTTGAAGGATTCATGAGTCTGCTAAAGAAAATCATGCAATTTGTTACACTGACGAAGCTCAATTTATACAAACTGTGATTGCAAGTTTACCATCAACACCTCACTCAACCACTGGTTAAAGTCCAGCAACATCAATGTTGGGGAGAGGACTGACAACCAAGATACCCCAGTGGACCAATCAGAGAGAAAGAGATGAGAATGCAACTTGTATGAGGTACCTGATTCAGAAGCAAAAGATGAAAACGTATGCTTACTAAAGATGACATCCCAAAAACATCGTCTTCCAGAAAGGAGACAGAGTGCTTGCACTGCAGATTGGGAAAACAAAATGATGTCCCCTTTGATGCAGAACTTTTCCATCTTGGTGAAAGGTCTCAACTTCGCACGACACATTCAGGTCCAACAATTGCAGTACCAAAGAGATAAATTGAAGAGATTTAAATGTACATATGTGTATATCTTTTGTAAAATTGGTAAGCTTTCATTTAACAGAGGGGGAGATGTAGTGTCTTGTGTGTTAAAAATGACGAAACACTTTTGGCTACTGATAAATTCTGTAGAGCTATGAGGTAATGATTAGAGTGTACTGCAGTGAAGGCTGCTTTTGAATGTTTGGTTCACAGTTACATGCAATAGAATAAAGACGTGTGATACCAAGCTCAGTGTGTGCCATAGTCATTGGCGAGTAGTCTGGCTGGGAAGACGCTACACCCACAAGAGTCAGGAGTCCTTGGATCTTTTTTCATCAGCCACATAGTCTCTTCAGAATGTTTCTTTCCAGGTCCTGAAATGTGCGGATGAGGTTTCAGTATGTGCACTGTTCAGTGACAGGAGACTTCCCTGCACATATTTCCTTCAGAATTCCCATCTCCTTTTTCAGATCTTCCTTTTCAGTTTACTGAAAATCTTCCCAGAAATTTTAACCCGAACTGGCCATAGGATTTTCTAGCTTCAGGAGCCTTCTGCTTCCTTCTGGCAACTACCCTACAGAGATATAATGTCTTTTCCTTGGCCTGAGTTGTGACCTGACAAGAGAGTGTTTATTAAGTTGGTAGTGGTACCCCTCCTAAACTGTGAACCCACTATTTGTAATTTCAATGTTTGCCTCCTCAGACTTTTATGCACCCCTTACCTTTTTGGGTATATACATAACTTAAATTATCAATATGTTATACCATTCAACACCATAGACACCCACATAAGTGAATTTAATGTGGAAACGTCTCTGCCCCAATAGGAATGATGCAATAAGCAGTTAGATTAGGTACCACAATAAAAATTCAGAAACCAGGGTTTCAGTTGGTTGACCCATGGCATTCCCAATGGACTAACACATGTGCATATAGAGGGCTTTTTGAAGTGTAGCCAGGCGCTAGACATATTGCATTTATCAGTGTCAATAAATTCGGAGAGTAGATATAATTTATTTTTTATTACGTTGACAGCAGTATATCGTAGAGTTCATTGGTGAAAGAACATTACACACAAATCTCACACAGTGTAACCTTCTCAAGCTACACAATGGGGCTCGTGTCCTCTAAGAATAAACTTGCTTCTTACCCCCTGTAGCATCTTTGAAGTGCGAATGCAGACACTCACCGTTCCCCTAGAGTAGAAGCTGCTCTTATTAAATTTTAAAAAGCTCTCTGTGATGTGAACAGCGGTCCATTCCATTGAAGTCCCTTTCAATCTTGCAAATGAGTAATGTTCCAATTCACTTTCTCTTGCCTGGGCATTTTGTTTCTTATACAAAGTATATATTGATCCGATATCACACAGCATGTGTCACTTAATAGTAACTTAAATCAAGGAACCTAGCTGCATCACTTATTTCATTTAAAATTGCTTTGATGGAAACACGAACTCCAAGCAAAAACATGAATAAGTTGGTAACTTTTAAAGAAGTGTCCATGTGTGCAAGGATCACTTGGATGTTCCTGTTGTTAATTTGAACCCTGAGTAGTCAGGTTTTTCTTTTTAATTCGTGAAAAGATTTGTATATCGAAATACTCCAAGCTAAGTTGCCTTTTGATGCTTCTAGGTTGAATAGCAGTGACAGAAATATTGCACTTCGTCCTTTTTCTTAGCAACCCAATTTTGGCAGGTAAAGGAGCAAGGAGGAAAATAGAACTGATCATGCAAAGGTAAATTGGGAGAGAGGGTGTAGTGTTACGCTCTAGTGGTTAGCGCCCCAGGGCATGCTGGGAAGGAGCGTGGCTTAGCGCGCGATGAGCGCGAACAGGAGAAAGCGCGAAGGAAGTCGGGGACGGGAGTATTCCCGGCGCTCGGTTCCAACCTACATAAATAAATAAGTATATATATAAACCATCAACGGTGTCCTGGTTAATTGGGTATAATACCATCTTTACAAATGGCGACGAGGATGAGATGAGACCTGCACAGAACCCAGGCACCTTGTGAGGAAACCGAGTGCGGCAGAGGCACACAGTCACCCCGTGACACAGGGACAACAGCCAGGAGTGTCACCGGCAGCCCAAGGGCGCAGAGCGCAGCAGCAATGACGAGCAGGGCAGCCAGATACAGGGAAGGAGTGAGAGCCACAGAGGGAGACCACAAGCACAGGAGGCCTGGCCAGGTAAGAGGAAGCAGCACACCGACCGGTACAGGGCGCACCTAGCGAGGGGGCCACACCTGGGGAGAAGCATCACCTGGCTGCACAGCGGCCAACTGCACCGCTGCGTCCCGAGCGACAAAGGAGGCAGGAGGCAGGCTAGAGGGGACAGCACAGCACAGGGTGCCGACAGCAGCCACCCAGGGCCCACCGGGGAAGACAACGACAGACCTGGCGACCCCAGGGCCATCGCAGAGGGGGCAAGACAGCCTTTTGCCCACGCAAACAAGCAGCTCGAGAGGGAGACAAGCTCCAGGGAGCCCTCCAGGGGCAGACTACAGGAGAAGTGCACCCCACGACGAGAGGGGCAGGATGTGCGCGCAAACAACGTCCCTCACCAACTGAGTGCCCTTCCTGCCTAAAAGAGGAGACCCGGCGATGCCCTGGGAGGACTGGAAACGGTATTTCCTGAACTATATTGAAGCCCTAGAAGAAGAGAGCGAAGGGGAGTTCTCAAGTGCTAGGAAAAAGAAGATACTACTACACAACCTAGGCCCGGAGGGCATCAGGGTATTTGACAGTTTGGTGAAAGAGACCAGAGCAGCGGCGGACACAGAAGTGTTTCAACACGCGCTGGAAGACTTAGACACTCACTACAGGCCAGTGGTGTGCACGGCCATCGACAGATGCAACTTCTTCCAGAGAAAACAGAACAAGGGAGAATCTGTAGATGAGTACGTCATGGCGCTACAGAAGATGGCGGTAACCTGCAAATTCGGCGCACTTCACGACGAACTTATCAGAGATCAGATTATCATGCACACCACCAACACGGCCATACAGGAGAAACTGTGGGTCAATGGGGATGCTCCGCTAAAGGAAGTGGTAGCGATAGTGAAGAAGGCTGAACTATATAAACGGTGTGCAGAAGCGGCCAAAAGAGAGGGCAACGACCGCACGCCAGTCTGCAGAGTAACAGACAGGGACAGACCAGACGCTTCAAAACAGCAGGCTTCAAGCGGCATGAGGTATCAAAAGAGGTTCCCGCAGAGGACCATGAAGAACCAGAAGCCACTAAAAGAGCGGAAGAATAGATGCTACAGGTGCGGCAGCCAATCACACCAAGGCAATGACAAAGTTTGCATTACTGCAAAATAATGGAGCACTACGAAAAGGTGTGCAGGCGCAAGCTCGGCAGGGGAGATGGGAAGTACGTGGCACAAGATCCAGAGGGGGAAGAAGAGCCCCAAGTAGAAGAAGACGAAGAAGACAAGGTCTTGTGCATCGACGATCAAGTACTGGGAGTGAATTGCACATGGACCAAGAACCCAGCGCTACAGATGAAGATTGGCGGGGTACAAGTGCACATAGTGGCGGACTCAGGCTCCCCATACACGATCGTCCAGAGGGCAGTATGGGAAAACGAATTTGGTTCCAAAGTCGGGGACAAGCTACTACCCACCGACATTCATCCGGTCACGTTCACCGGAGAGCCCATACCCATGGTAGGATATCACAAGTTAATGTTCGAGTTCAGAGGACGTAGAGCAGAAGGGAAGCTGTACGTGGCAGAGAAAGGACCCTCCGTACTGGGGTGGATGGACCAAGGGAACTTGGGAATACAGCTCAACCCAGGAGGCTCCAAACAAGTGCTGCTAATAGAAACCAAGCAACAGAAAGAAGAGGGCAAGTGGATGGAAGAGTATCCCGAGGTGTTCAAGGGAACCATTGGGAAGATGACAAAATTCACACACAAAATACGACTCAAGGAAGGAGCTAAACCAGTGAGTCACAAAGCCCATAATATTCCCTTCAGATGCAGGGAGGCAGTTCAGGAAGAATTGAAGCGGTTGGAAGCAAACAGAGTCATAGAGGCGATTGAGAGCGCTGAATGGCTGGCGCCATTGGTGGTAGCCCAGAAACCAAATGGGAAGGGGAGACTATGTGTGGACCTGAGGGAGCTCAATAAGAACATTCTAGTGGACAAACTCCCTCTACCCAGGATAAATGAAATGTTGGCGATGACCAAGGGAGTCAAGTGGTTTTCCACCATAGACCTCACCTCTGAGTATCACCAAATTGCATTGCATGCCACCTGCAATCATCGTCGTTCATCACGCCCTTCGGGTGTTACAAATTTCTCAGGATGCCCTTCGGCCTAGCATCCGCAGCGGCGGTTTTCCACAAACTGATGCATAGGTTGTTCCAAAAAGTGAAAGGGGTCCAGTACTTCCAAGACGACATCCTAGTGATGGGGAAATCCCAGGAAGATCACGACAAGAAACTGCACACGGTGCTGGCGATCCTAGCCCAAAATGGACTCACAGCGGAATGGCAGAAGTGCAGGTTCGGAGTCAACTCGGTGACCTACCTGGGCCACGAGATCAGCGGAAGGGGCATAGAACCGAAAAGAGCAAACATGGCAGCCATAAAGGACACACCCACACCGACGAGGAAGGAAGATGTTCGCTCCTTCTTGGGCATGGCTGAATTCTACAGCAAGTTTGTCCCGCACTTCGCGACCAAAACGCACAACATACGGCAACTCCTGAAGGAAAAAAATGTGTTCAGGTGGACACAGGAGGAGCAAAACGAATTCGAGAGCATAAAACAAGACATCTGCACAGCCATTCCCCAGGAAGGGTTCGATCGAGAATCATTGTCCATACTGACCACTGATGCTAGTGACAAGGGCCTGGGGGCGGTCCTGATGCAGAAAACCCGAGGCGGAGAGGTCACCACCGTCAGCTTCGCTTCATGAGCTCTAGCGGTGAACGAGGAAAAATTCAGCGTCATAGAGAAGGAGATGCTAGCGACGGTGTGGGCGATGGAACGTTTCAGGCAGTACTTGTGAGCGCGAAGTTTCTGCTCCGTACCGACCACAAGCCTCTAGTGAAAGTATTGACCTCGAGCGGGCATGCGCATGCGACGCCTCGCATTGCAAGGATGAGCTTGAAACTGTTGGACTACGTGTATGATGTGGAGTACATCCCCGGATCCAGAAACAAGGTGGCGGATTTCTTGAGCAGGGCAGCTGCCATGGAACCCGCAGGAGATAGAGAACCTTCGGAATGGGAAGAGTACGTGGTAGCAGTTACGCAGGACCATGAAGGGGCTGTCAGCATACAGGAATGGGAAGAGGCGCACACAGCGGACGAGACCACGAACACAGTGAAAGGCTATGTGACACATGGGTGGCCCGACAAAAGGCACCTGGATAGCAAGCTTAGGAAGTACTGGGAAGTCCGAGAAGAGCTGTCCATTGGAGACAATCCTGTGTTTCTATTGAGAGGGGACAAGGTGGTCCCTCCGACCTCTATGGTGAGCCATCTCTTAACCATCCTACATGAGGGACATCTGGGGATCATGAAAACTAAGGCGAGAACGAAGCAGGCATACTGGTGGCCAGCCATGGATGCTCAAGTAGAAAGACACGTCAGGACATGCAAACAATGCAACAGGGCGGATAAGACGCAAACCCTACTACGTCCACCACTGGGGAAATAACAGGGATGTCAAGTCCCTGGGAAATGCTGTCAGTGGACATCCCAGGCCCAGTCCTGAACGCGGAGGGGGTACCCAAGTACCTCATAGTGGCCGTGGACAGATACTCGAAATGGCCAGAGGTAGATGTCTGTGAAAGTGCCGACACAGAGACGGTGTTAGCATTCCTCACGGCCACGTTCCTGAGAGAAGGAATACCCAAGGTAATAACGTGTGACAATGGCCCACAATTTGTTTCAGAGAGATGGAACGCCTTCATGTCCAGGAATGGAATCGAAGTCAAACACACTCCAATCTACCACCCGGCGGGAAATGGACTGGCCGAAAGATTTAATCGAGTGATAGTGGGATCCATACAAGCGGCTATCAGTGCAGGGCTGCAGTGGGAGAAGGAACTCCAACGCATGCTCTGGGCGTACCGCATCACTCCGACCAGCACGGGGTACAGCCCGTTCAAGATATTAAGGGGACGAGAACCCTTTACAAAGGACAATGTCGCGTGGAAACACCTTATGGTACAGAGCAAATGGTCGCCGGCAGTGGTGAGGAGTAACCTGGACGAAGCACAGGCAATATATACAGAGTACTATAACAAACGCCGGAATACCAAAGGGGTGACCCTGGAGAAGGGAGAGTGGGTAAGGGTAAAACAAGCCACGCTGAAAAGAAAAGGAGAAGGTAAATTCAGCCCGCTGCTGCGGGTCATAGAAACCTACACCAGGTCAGCTTTATTGAGCGACGGGAAGGTATGGTCGCAGGACAGAATGGCGAAATGCAATAGAATTGTGAAATGGGAAGTCCCGGAGGACAGAAGAACACTGGGCCCCACGACTGAGGGTGTGCCGGAAAGGAAGGAGAGTCAAGCCGAGGATGAACCAAACCCAACGTCTCCCGGGAAAAGGGGGGAGAGCCAGAGCCAGAAGACTTTAGGAAAAAGTTCAAAGGATCGCTTCACTGAGGCTGAGAATCCGGTGCAAGAAGAAGAAGAACAAGGAGAGGGTGCAACCGGGGGAGAATCCCCGGCTAGAGAGGAAAAGGTGGTTCCGGAGAAAAGACAGAACTGTACAAGATCGGGCAGAGAGGTCAAGATGCCAAGAAGGTTTGAGGACTATGATACGCAAACCAAGTAAGACTGAACTAAAGGGGGGCCACCGGGGGGTTGTTGTTTAAAGACATTAAAAGGGGAAGATATGTAGTGTTACGCTCTAGTGGTTAGCGCCCCAGGGCATGCTGGGAAGGGGCGTGGCTTAGCGCGCGATGAGCGCGAACAGGAGAGAGCACGAAGGAAGTCGGAGACGGGAGTGTTCCCAGCACTCGGTTCCAACCTACATAAATAAATAAGTATATATATAAACCATCGACGGTGTCCTGGTTAATTGGGTATAATACCATCTTTACAGAGGGTAAGTATGAAATTATTAAGTGGCACTCGGAACAAAGAGTGAGCATAGTCACTGTTGGCGAAGAGCACATGAAATAAGCATGCAAGTCAGAGGCAAATACACACTAATCGCCCAACAAAATGTAATGGTAAATCAAGCGATTAGCAACATATGTTCAAACTGTTACTCTCACTCGGCGAATCTACCGGTGGAGCAAATCTAAATTTACTCTCTCAGTGACAAACATGTGAAAAACACTGACAAACTAAATGCGGAAATGGCATAATCGAAATATTTTTTTTTACCGCGCTGGCCTTCATCTTCAGGAATCAAACACCAAACAAGTGATGAGAAGTCAATGCAGCAAAAAAAAAACAGATCTGCAACATTGAAGAAAAACAATTGCTCTTGAAGAAACCGGGTTCCACGTTCTAGATTATTTCTGAAACACCAAGGTCGTCTTCACTTTTTGTGAGGACGAGTGTGTAAGGAGGGGAAAACATACCCAATCAAAGAGTTCTGTGAGAAGCAGGGTCAGTATATGGGGCTCACTTATGTAAGTGTAGCACCCTGCACTAACCTGGGCAACCCTTATGGTGATTTTAGGGGTTCAGATAACCATAGAAAGCTCTCTAAGTGGCAGCTGTGGAGAGCAGCCTTCAGGCTTAATCTAGGAGGATTGCAAAGCAGCTCGATTCACCAGTATCTAATAGTTTAGTGTAGGCTAAATGAAAAAAGACCACACAGTGTGCTCATAAAAATAGGTATTTATTACAATCATTCAAAAACACTTTAAAGTATCTCTTACCTGGAGATATTCACGATGCACACAATACTTTGGGCATAGAACAGCAGTTAGCACCAATACACAGTTGTACCCAAAGGGGAGAAAGACCAAATATAAAATAAGTAGGACATGAACCACGACTTACGTCGAGACTGGACCTAGGAGATGTTGAAGAGTTGGGGACCCAAGGAACCACCCCAGGTGAGAGCCATGGAACCTCTCCCCCAAATGGTCAGATGAGAAGGAATATTTGACCATACACTCAATACTGTTCAGCTGGTACGTCATGGTTGCAGTATTACCGCTGTAGGATGAAAGAGTGTGTTGGAACTCAGAAGCGAGTTCAGGATGAAGAGTACCAGAAAGCAGAGGGTACAGAGTTTATGCCACACCGGGACATCCAGGAGGCATGGAAGACGAAGGCCACAAGCTAAGTTAAGAGGCTTCAAGTTGGGATACACCGAAGCAGTAGCTCTGCCTGAGCCACCGGTAGCTGCAGACAACAGAATCGGTCTGTCCAAACAACCGCGCCGGCGCGGGTCAGTTATAGTGGGGACAGACTCGGTGACAGAACCTCTCGATGCGTACTACTCTGTTGGCACAAGTTGGTCATGATAGCCATTTTGGTCACCGGGTGATAAAAGTGATGGAGCGACACAGTGCACAGGGGTTTGGTTCCAGGGCATTCTACGAAGGATGCTGACCTCAACTCGACGAGAGGACAGCTCAGGCCTCAAGGGAACGCAGGGCCACCACCTGTGTTGCAGAGCCGAGTAGAGTCCGAGGGAGCCCAGGTTCGGCAAACCCATTGATCTTGTTGCGGTGCCGGCGAGTGCAAGGTAGTGACTCCTTCACTCAAAGGGAGATTCCTTTGGATGTCGTTAGATGTCCACAGGTCCTGGATGGAACCTGTATGGAGCAGAGACACTGATGTTGCAGCGAGCTTGCAGGACAGGAGTTGACAGAGTCTTCTCAGTTGCAGTCGTGGTCCGTAAGCAAGAGTACGATGTGATCAGTTCCGCTCAGTCAGCGCGACTCGGCCAAGCTGTCCCCTTGAGCACCCTAAGGTGAGGGTTGGGACGATTCAGGGGTCCCTCCCAGAGGAGGGGTCGGACAGTGGATAGGATACTTCCATGTCCTTTGTCCAGTTTCGTGCCAGAGTGGGGAGCCGTTTGCAGAGCCAACGGCTCCCAGATCTGTCTTGAACTGGAGTATGCATGAAGGGCATCAAATATGCCCTTCGAGCAGATTATGTGGCACTGGCAAGTGCTCTTGCTCTGGCCCCGGCCCAATAAGTCTTGTCTGGGAGGTGGTCACACCTCCCTGTGACAGGAAACTTATTATCCTACCTTCCCCTGCTCGGGCTTGGGTCTGTGGTCAACAGCAGCACTAGGTTGCTGCCAGGCTCTCATTCATCAGTCCCAGGAGCATGGAGGGCCTCTCGGAGGAGACCTACCATGGATGGAATCATACCTCCAACATCAGATATGGTGTTGGGGTATGATTCCAACATGTTTGATACCAAACATGCCCAGGTTCGTTCCAGCCAGTTTAGAGATAGTCATCGTGTGATGACCGATGCCCCTGTATATATTATATGGCTGATGCACTTACAACCCGGGAAAATGGACTCCGTAGGCTGTAGTGGTGTCCTGCTCATGCAGGGGCACCCTCACACTTAAGACTGAGCACCCTGCCTTCAGGACTAGAAGGCCTTCTAGAAGGGTGACTTATGGGTCTTAAGTGCAGTGACCTTAGATATAGGGAAACCTATATCTGTTGTAAGTGATGCTAGCACCAGCTTACGCAGGCCTGTGGCTATAGTTTGAGTTGTCTTCAATGGGTGGCATAAGACATGCTTCAGCCCATGGGGGACCCCTGGTGTACCTATGCCCTGAGTACCTCAGTACCATATACTAGGGACTTACAAGGGTACACCAGTGTCCAATCTATGATGTACCTAAGTATGTACCATTACCAATTTAGGGAGGAAGCACAGTGACTGGGGTCCTGATCAGCAAGACCCCAGTCAGACTAGTCATTAACCCCTTCGCTGCCAGGCCTTTTCCCCTCCTGTGCCACGCCCTTTTTTGGCTATTTGGGGTAGTGCACGCTGAGGCCCCTGTAACTTTTTGACCACATAAGGTATCCACGCCAAATTTGCGTTCTTTTCTTCCAACATCATGGGGATTCTGAAGGTACTCAGGGTTTGTGGATTCCCCCGGAGGGGTCACAGAAATGAGCCAAAATACAGCAAAATTTAGTTTTTTGGGGGGAAAATGGGGTTTTCCCTGCAAGTGTTATCAAAAAAGGGTTTGTGGGGCTGAAATCACCATTTTCCCAGCTTTTAGGGGATACCAGACTTTTGTCAGAAACCCAAAATGATTTACACAGTTTTGGCATTTTTCTGGGATATAGCCTATTTTTGCTATTTTTTGTGCTTTCGACCTCCTTCTAGTTAATGGTAGAAATGGGTACAAAAGCAATAATGGATCCCGGAAAACTATACATTTTCGAGAAGTAGACAAAATTCTGAATTCAGCAAGGGGTCATTTGTGTAGATCCATCAAGGTTTTTTTATAGAAACTAACAGTTAAATATAGGATAAATTGAAAATTTGTTGAATAAAAAAGACTTTTGTGTCAACGTTTCGACCTGTAACTTCTAATTATGACAGCTCTTTGAAAGCAATATACCGTTACATCCGCTGGACATTACTGGTTGTGGGGATATATAGGACTTGTAGGTTCACCAAGAACCCGACGAACCCAGATCCAAAAACTGAGCAGCAACTTGCAATGGTTTTTTATTATGTACCGGGTATATAGTAATTATTCTGTAAAAATGTGTACATGGAAAAATCGGTATGAAAGACACCTATGTATTTCTGAAATGGGAACAAATTATAGATTTTAGAAACTGTAGATATTTGCACATTTCCGAAATTGGGAATACTCATACTAGCATGAGAATTATCAGTCATTTTTTAGAATGACTTATTTTTTACACAATGTCTTTCATTTGGAAGGCAGAAATGCATCGAAAGTCAATAGGTAATAACAGTTCCTTTACAAATCTGAATTACCCTAAGTCTCCCGATAAAAATGGTACCTCACTTGTAGGGGTAGGAATAGTGCCCACCACAGGAAATGGCTCAAAACCCAACGTGAAAACACCACATTTTCACAATGCAAAATTACCCTTTTTTAGCAAAGTGCCTAGCTGTAGTTTTTTAATCCTAGCTCTGCGGGCACCTAGGAAAACCTAGCAAACCTATACATTTTTGAAAACTAAACACCCAGGGGAATCTAAGATGGGGTGACTTCACTGCCTCCCACCAGGTTCTGTTACCCAGAATCCCTTGCAAACCTACAAAATTGCCAAAAAAACACTTTTTCCCCACATTTATCTGGTGGAAAGTTCTGGAATCTGCGTGGATCCACAAATTTCCACCCACCCCGCATTCCCCAAAGTCTTCAGAGAAAAATGGTACCTCACTTGTGTGAGTCAGCCTATTGCCCGCGACAGGAAACAGCACAAAACGTAACATGGACACACCTCAATTTCGTAGCGAAAAATGACCCTTTTTTGGCAAAGTGCCTAGCTGTAGTTTTTGAACAATAGCTCTGCCGGCACCTAGGGAAACCTAGCAAATCTATACATTTTTGAAAACTAGACACCCAGGGGAATCCAGGATGGGGTGACTTGAATGCCTCCCACCAGGTTCTGTTACCCAGAATCCCTTGCAAACCTTAAAAATTGCCAAAAAAACACATTTTCCCCATATGTCTGTGGTGGAAAGTTCTGGAATCTACTTGGAACCCCAAATTTCCACCCACCCAGTGTTCCTCAAAGTCTTCCGAGAAAAATGGTACCTCACTTGTGTGGGTCGGCCTAGTGCCCGCGACAGGAAACGCCGCAAAACGCAACGTGGACACACCTCAATTTCGCTGTGAAAAATGACCCTTTTTTGGCAAAGTGCCTAGCTGTAGTTTTTTAACCATAGCTCTGCCGGCACCTAGAGAAACCTAGCAAACCTATACATTTTTTAAAACTAGACACCCAGGGGAATCCAGGAGGGTGTGACTTGATCACCTCCCACCAGGTTCTGTTACCCAGAATCCCTTGCAAACCTAAAAAATTGCCCAAAAAACGCATTTTCCCTATATTTCTCTGGTGGAAAGTTCTGGAATCTGCGTTGATCCACAAATTTCCACCCACTCCGCGTTCCCCAAAGTTTTCCGAGAAAAATGGTACCTCACTTGTGTGGGTCCAGCATAGTGCCAGCGACAGGAAACGGAGCAAAACGTAACGTGGACACACCTCAATTTTGTAGCGAAAAATGACCCTTTTTTGGCAAAGTGCCTAGCTGTAGTTTTTGAACCATAGCTCTGCCGGCACCTAGGGAAACCTAGCAAACCTATACATTTTTGAAAACTAGACACCCAGGGGAATCCAGGATGGGATGACTTGACTGCCTCCCACCAGGTTCTGTTACCCAGAATCCCTTGCAAACCTAAAAAATTGCCAAAAAATACACATTTTCCCCACATTTCTGTGGTGGAAAGTTCTGGAATCTGCGTGGATCCACAAATTTCCACCCACCCCCTGTTCCCCAAAGTCTTCCGAGAAAAATGGTACCTCACTTGTGTGGGTCGGCCTAGTGCACGCGACAGGTAACGGCGCAAAACGCATCGTGGACACACCTCAATTTCGCAGTGAAAAATGAACTTTTTTGGGCAAAGTGCCTAGCTGTAGTTTTTGAACCCTAGCTCTGCCGGCACCTAGGGAAACCTACTAAACCCACAGATTCCTGAAAACTAGACACCCTGGGGATTCCAGGGAGGTATGGCTTGCGTGGATCCCCCAACGTTTCCTTACCCAGAATGCCCTGCAAACCTCAAATTTAGCTGAAAAAAATCACTTTTTTCACACATTTTTGTGTGGGAAAGTTGTGGCATTACCGGGCTGACACAAATTTCCCACCACCCAGCGTTCCCCCGGGTCTCCCGATAAAAACGGTGCCTCACTCGTGTGGGAGGCCCAAGTACCCGCGACAGTCAAGGGCCCAAAACGTAGTGAGGCGTCATGAAAAGGGGCAGATTAGGGGCCAATGCCCCATCAGGCTGTAATGATGGTGGGTGGGTGGGGGCATTGGCGTGTCCGTTTCGGGCAGCCCCCACCCTAAAAAAATCTAAAAATAAATCCCTGGTGTTTAGTGGGCTTTCTGCCTTCACCGAAGGGGCAGATTAGGGGCCAATGCCCCATCTGCCCCACGGGGGGGGCAGAAAGACTGTAATAATTGGGGGGGGGCATGGGCCTGCCCGTTTTGGGCAGCCCGCACCCCTATTGTTTTTTTTTTAATTCCCTGGTGTCTAGTGGGCTTTTTGCCCCCCCCAGGGGGGCAGATTTGGGGCCAATGCCCCATATGCCCCCCAGGGGGGACAGAAAGGCTGTAATGGTGGCGGGTGGGTGGGGGCATTGGCGTGCCCGTTGTCTAGTGGGTGGATCCCTGCTTGGGGATCGCCCTCCTGTGGCGATCCCCAAGCAGGGATTCACTGGGTACCATTGGAAAGGGGAGATTCTCCCCTTTCCAACGATACCTCTCCCGTCTTTCTACGTGCTCAGGGGGCTGAGATAGCCCCCTGAGCACGTAGAAAGTGAAACTGAAATGAGCCTCGGAAGCTGGGGAAGCTCTTCCCCAGCTCCCGAGGCTATTTTTAATTAAAGGGAATCCCTCTGGTGCCCGCACCAGAGGGATTCCCCAGGGAATGCCTCATGACGAGCATGTACTCGTCATGGGCACAGCGCGACTGTGCTCCATGACGAGTCCAGCTCGTCATGGGCACACAACGGGTTAAATAGCAAACGGTGGGAGCAACGATTAAAGCTGAACCTACTTTCCAACAAGTTCCAATTAACATAACCGTTATCTTTTATGCGGGAGCCGCAAAGCGAAAATGCAGTCCAGGCCTACAGAAACTGGCTAACACGAGAAAAGGCACCAGGGCCTCATTTGATTACATACAATGAATACTTTATGAGCATTTTCATGTTAGTACATCAAATATGCATTTTGTATATACTAATGATTATTGGCAACTCGTACAACTCTAAGCATTATTATTTCAGCCAATCACACATTATTCCGCAATGGTTTTCTCTTGTTTACCCTAAATCTCTATCACGTCACTTTTCACTTTATTACGGTCATGTCTACTGTCCTTAATTAAAACAATACATTATTATATATGTAGGTGCGGTCTACCCTTGATTATGATGCACCCCTAAAACTTTAAGAAACAAAACTAAGTTATATCAGTCCCCTCTCTGATGACAAGTGTCATTAACCCACATTACACCCTGTAGAAGGAACCGGCCTAAACAGAAGTTGTAGCCAGCCTTCCTTGTAGAAACCTTTCCAAATTATTGAGATTCTCATAGTGACTGTCCTGCAGTCTTTCCAATCTCCTTTCCCTTTCCCTAAAATAATTCTTAGCCCTCCTTGACTTGTGCCACTTATAAGTCTTTACCATTCCCATCAGCAAGATGACACAAACTGCAACTATGACTTAAGGCCTCAGGATGCAACCAATAGTCCCTTTTCTAAGGTTAGCAAACCAACTGCCAACTTTCCCAAATCCTTTGCCTGTCTCAAACTCCCTCAGATTCCAGATCATGTATCTCCCAATATATATCAGTGTAATTTGTTTATTTGCATAAGTTCATTAAAACCATAGCATAACAGTAATAAAAAAGAAAAACCACAATATTAAATCACAAAAATTAGTACGTTAGCGAAAATCATCAATTGCTTTCATGTCCGGTTGAAAGGTTTTTACATATGCGTTGCGGCGGGCCCTTGCGTCAAAGTTCGAGAAAGGCAAGGTAGCTTTGGGTAATGTACAAGAAGGCGCACGCTTCGCAGGGGGTGAACTCATGTCACTAGAATCAACTTTACTCAATAGGTCGGCCCCCAGAGACAGTCCACCTTCCGGTTCTTCCTTTGTTTCCCTTTGGCAGTGCCTATTTTACCCTTGATCCATATTCTTTATTGAAAGTGCTTGTGCTTTGTACCGTCATTGAGCCTAAACCTGACTTTTATAGAGTGAAGAAATTGGTGATCCCCAATTACTGATGTTCCTAATCCGGAAGGTAAGTAGTTCTTGATGGAGTGCTATGGGGTCCGTTCACGGCATAGCTTCGCTAGTGTAAGCACGTGACCTGGTGATTTAATTTTGATTCTGCAAATGGACCAACCCCAGGTTTCCATTTAAAATAGTTCAGTATCAGTTTTTGCTCTTTGTGTGGGCATTGGACAGTGCTGGGTCGAGGCTGGAGAGCGTCTCTGAGGGTTTTTATGAATCTCCCATAGCGAGCCAAGGTGGAGGGGTTCTTTTGTGTAAAACATATGGCAGAGGCCTCTAGGCAGATGCTTGCTCTTTCACTCAGATATAGTTCCCTAAGAAGGATTCTCCTTGCGTGGGGTGTGGCAGGACAACATAGAGATGTAGCCATGATTTGTGTTTATAATTACAGAACCTACAGGCTCCTCCTGATGTTTGGTTGGCTCAGGCCCAGTTGAAATCCGCAATTGATAGGGCCAGCAGTTGCATGTATATTATATCTCTTTTGATTTTAGAATTGAGAGAAGCTGAGATGTAAGGTTGTGGTTTGCTTAGCAGGTATGATGCATTTATTGGTGCTAGTAAAGAAGAAGTTTTTAGTGAGGCCTGGTCTTGCTGAAAGGAGGCTAATTGCTCTTGTTTGTTAATGGTCTTTTTCCAGATTGCATAGGGAATACAAGGCAGGACAAGTGCAGTTTGATTCATCTCCAAGATGACAAATGCTTTCTTAAGTTGGGTGTTCCATGGGGAGCAGATTTTTTTAAATGTGACTCTTTAGAGATTTTTCAGGTGATTTCAGAATTCGAATGTAGTATTTAAGAAATTCAGCCCCGATGGTTAGTGCTTGTTTTACCAGTCCAAATTCCAGACTGAATCTGACTCAAAGCAGATGTTTTATTAATCGGAAAATCTTTTTGTATCCCACACACTGAGCCCACTCAAGGATTTCAAAGCAGGCTCTTGCGAATGCTTGATGTCCGTAGGAAAGTGCCGGTAGAAGGGATGCTTGAATGACTTTCCTAATTCCCTCAGCTGACAGACTTTGTAGGTTGTTGTTAAGTTTGGTTAAACAATAGGTGATAGCCGTAGCTTTCTTTGCAAGGTCATTTTTGTGAGCAGATGTATGGACAGAGTCAGTGAACCAGACCCCAAGTTATTTATACTTCAGAGCTGATGAGATGGACATTGGGCCCATAGTGCATACAAATTGTTTTGTATACTTGTGCCGGCCGAATACAAGGACTTTGGTCTTGTTGGGATAGATGGAGAGGAAATTCTTTGCACTGTAATTGTGTAGGCTGGTGTAGGCACATTGGAGCCCCACTTTGCTGTAGTCCATGACGACTATGTCATCCGCATATTGAAGAATGTGAAGGGGACAGTTGCCTAAGCGGTGGGAACCAGGCATCTACTCGCCAGAGCTTTCCCCTAATCTACTGTGTACAAGTTGAAAAGTAGGGGTGCCAACACACACCCTTGTTTCAGACCCTCAGTATTGCAAATTTTGGCTGATAAAGATTTAGGGCCTGTTCTCACTCGCACACAGGTGTCAGAATAGAGGGAGACTATGGCCCTCAGGAGAGTGATCGGAATTTCCCAGCTAGCTAATTTTCTCCAGACGGTGTGCCTATCGACCTTATCAGAATGCTGCGGTGAGTTCGATAAAACAGCAGAACAATGGGGGTTGGTTCTGTTGGGTTGTTTGATGGCAGAGGGCGGATGAAGCTATAATATTGTCAGCAGTGGCAGCTCCTGCATGGAAGCCAGTTTGAAAAGGATTTGCACTGTTGTTGTAAAGCAATTATTTTGAGAGGTCCTCACATTTAGGTCGCAGTCTCGATGGAGTGTGAGTGGTGAGTTTACACGCTTGAGTTTGCCCCCGTTAGCTCGGCAGGCACTGGGCTCATAAGAGATATTGAACACCTTATGCCTTCCTTTGGACTTTTGGGAGGTGAGAACGATGGCTCATGGATGATGTATATCAGTGATGTTACTTATATACTTCCTCAGATCCTTGCTGTGGTCTGGGATATAAGTACAGTACTATTGAACCCTCAATATTTTACAGACTCTCCCATCTTTTACTAGCAATAAATCTAAAGAAAGACGGTTCTGCATCACTTTAGCTCCTATCGAGACCATCTCTCCATGAACAAGTAATAATAACTGAGCTGTATTGACTGACTACTTATCCACTAAAGTTGACATGCTTCTAATCTTGACATCATTCAAGACCACCCCCAAGCTAGGTATCTGTCATGAGTCCCATGATGAACTGCAGACTTTGTTGCCCTTCGACACCGACAAGTCTCTTATAAACGTCCTCTCACCTTTTGTACAGGAAGGGCTTGGGCCCTTTAAGAACAACCCTCAAGCGGAATCCCAGTGGGTGTGGCCGGTGACGTTGGACACCGGCCTATCAGAGGAGCAGCCGGCCAAAACAAGAGGGCCGAACTTCTCTCACGGGACGGAAGCTGGATTCCCCAGAGCAGGAGGAGAGCTTGTGGCGTTAGCGGCGGGAGCAGGCTGAGGCGTAATATCATCTGGAACGAGCCGAGCGGTTAGAGAAGAGGACACCGAGGCGAGGGCTGCGGCTACAGACGAGGGCGCCAAGCCGGGAGGCCAATGGGACCGCGTCTCGCCCAGCCACCCTCCTGGAGGGGGGTGGCTCACCAAGGTATGGGTAAA
The DNA here is from genome assembly GCF_964204655.1 of Triturus cristatus. Lineage (NCBI taxonomy): Eukaryota > Metazoa > Chordata > Amphibia > Caudata > Salamandridae > Triturus > Triturus cristatus. Next base: position 157,039,070 of record NC_140580.1, read on the forward strand.
ACTAGAGGGGTTCACGGGACACGGAAGGGGGAAGGGTGCAGTTTAGAGGGAGGAGGGAGGTCAAGTAGGGGCTCACTTGGTGCCGGTTAAAGGTGACTTCTCCTCTCACTCCTAGTCCCTTGATATAGGAAGTGCCCACTTCCCTCGCGACTCATTCCAATGTTGTTTTGTGTTTAATCCTTCCTACCTACGCCGGTATAACCAACTCCTGGGAAGCGGAGCACCACGTGTCCAAACCCAAGTCCAGTAGAAGCCCTGGTGAAGACGGGACTATCCCAGATTCCCATCCAGGAAATCTGCCCTGGAAATCCAAAGACGTTTATCTTGGTTTCCTTTCTGTTTAGTTTTGTGAAAATAAAAATAATCCTGACCCTTGATCATCCCTCCCACACTTTGCATTGTTTTGGCTACCTTCATTCTGGCACTGATCCCTAGTTGCGGAAAAGTGGTGGAAAATGCGGGCATAGCCTCTGTTGCTACAAGATGGAGAACATTATATACCAGCTGAAGGAGGGCCAAAACAAGCTAGAATGGGCCGTCGAGTGGGGTACCAGTCAAGCGAAAATGGACCGGGCAGCTTTTACAGCTGCCACACAGACCCAAGCGGACAATTTGAAATTGGCTGAAGGACAGAACCAGCTCCTCCTGGGGCTGGGACAAGGGAGAACTCCCGCACCCCATGGCACTGTTATCCCCCTACAAAAGTACGTGCCTGGGGAGGACCCTGTAGCATTCTTCCTTAATAAACGGACTGCTAGGGCGAGTGGGTGGCCCACCGACAGATGTCCCTTTTATTTGGCACCCTTGCTAACAGCAGAGGCTCAGGCAGAGTACCAGACTATCAATCAGGATGGAACTGCTGTGTATGGGGTTGTGAAGCAGTACATCCTGGACCGCCTTGAAGTCAATGATGAAGCCCATCGCCTTAGGTTTAGGCAAGAACGTGGAACGGCGGGTGACACCCCTAAGACACTTTTTTTAAAATAATGTAATGAACAAAATATATCTTGAACAGTATTTGGAAGCCCTCCCTTATGGCACCCAAAAGTGGCTTCGACAGCATGCAAATTTGACTATAGAACAAGCCATTGAAATGGCCACTTCATTCACCCGTGCATAGGGCCGTGGAACTTTCAAAGAACCTGAAAGACCCCAAAAAGGTCCTGTCATGTCAAAGTTGGAGAGAAGGCCCGCCAAAACCTACCCCGAACCCCCAAGAGTTAGACCTGGAAGATATGACCCTCCCGTCACCTCCAGTCCCCAGTGCTTCGAATGCAGCGAGTGGGGTCATATAGCTTGCTTCTGTAGAAAAAAGAGAAACAAACCGGATGAGGAGCCAATGGACGTCAGCTATGCCCCAAGATCAATGCTGTTCGCACAAGAGATGGGACATATGTACTATGTCATTGTAAACAACAGAGAAGTAAAAGCCCTCCTTGATTCAGGGTGTAAGCATTCAGTGGCCTGGGGGGATATGGTCCTTCGCTCAGATTACCGCACGGAGGAATGTTGGCATATGATGTGTGCATGGGGACATCCGGGTCTATCCTGTAGCTCAGTTGCCAGTATGCACCAAGGCAGGCACCCAGACAACCATCACTGTAGGGGTTCTCCCCTCTCTTCCTGAGCCACTAATCTTAGGGGTAGACAATCCCTCTTTTCCTCTCCTCCTAGCCAGTGCCCTGAAAACAGAGACAGTCCCAAAAAGTTCACACAACGCCCTCCTCACCTCAGAACCTTGGGCTATGGATAATAATTTTAGGGGGGCCCAGTTGAACGACGCATCCCTAGACATGCTTGGCAGAGAGCGCAAGAAGCAAAGAACACCCCAAACAAAACCTATTCTTGCTTTCTTGAACAGCACGGGCTTCTTTACCGCGTCGCTAAAGAGGGAGCTGTACTGCAACTATTAGTACCAACGAGTTTTAGGGACCAAATCCTGTACGTTGGCCACTCGCACTTGTTAGCAGGTCATGTGGGGGCTGAAAAAACCATTCAGGCGATCCTGGACAACTTCTACTGGCCTGGCATAAATCTCCAAATCAAAAAGTATTGCCAGGAGTGTAAATATGCCATAAACGAAACCTCTACATCCCTCCGAAGGTACCCCTACAGCCCATACCTATTATTGGACAGCCTTTCGAGCGTATAGGGATGGACTTGATAGCACCCATTCCTAAATCCAGCAAAGGCAATCAGTACGTCCTTATGATTATAGACTATGCCACTCGCTATCCCGAAACCTTCCCCCTGAAGACAGCCACTACCACAACCACATCTCAGAAACTAATAGAGGTGTTTTCAAGAATGGGGTTTCCGAAAGAAATACTCCCTGACCAGGGCACCCCTTTCGTATCCCGCCTCATGAGGGAAATATGTAAACAGCTAGACATCAAGCACATAAAAACATCAGTATACCACCCTCAAACGGATGGCCTCATAGAACATTACAATGGTAACCTAAAACTTACCTTAAAGAAATTCCTGTCAGGGGATGGAAGAAACTGGGATCAGCTTCTTCCATTAGCTCTGTTTGACATCCAGAGCACAGTACATTCTAGCCTGGGTGTGTCTCCTTTTGAACTCATGTTCGGGAGGCGACCTCGAACCCTCCTCAAAATTACAAAAGAGACATGGGAAGAACAAGGGGTTGCTGAAGCACACGCTTTACTGGATTGTGCAAACCAGTTGAAGGTAAGACTTCACAAATTGAGAACGTTAGCACAAGATCAATTAGACAAGGCCCAGACACGACACAAGCTACAATATGACAAGGGGACAGTGTGGAGAGAGTTCAGAGCAGGCGACTGGGTGTTGATACTTCTCCCCTCCTCCTCTCATAAACTAAGAAAAGAGTGTCAGGGTCCCTTTGAGGTTATAAGGAAGGTCGGGAAGACTACCTATGTGCTCCGTCTTTCCTCCAACAAATCCCAAATGCACCACGTGAACATACTTAAAAAGTGGTTGGGTTCGTCTCCCCCGAAACCCTGCGGTATTTCAAGCGCCACGCTGGCAGAAACCACGGTCAGTGACACTATTCTTGGACCCGAGCTTAGTACAAAATAGAAAGAAGAGCTACAAGCCCTTCTCCTCTCGTTTTCTGATATCTTTTCCAACCACCCTGGTAAAACATCTTTAACCACCCATTCGATACCCACCCTTGAGGGCGTGGTGGTTAAACAGAAACCCTAGCGGGTCCCCGAAGCACGTCGCGCTGTGTTGCAAAAAGAGGTGGCTGATATGTTAGCTTTGGAATTGGTGGTACCCTCAAAGAACAATTGGTGTTCACCAATAGTTCATGTTCCAAAGCCAGATGGAAGCACCCACTTCTGTATTGACTTAAGAGCGGTGAACCGCATTTCAAAACAGGATGGGTATCCCCTTCCAAGGGTGGATGAGCTGATTGAGCGCCTGGGTGAGGCTCGCTACACATCCACCATTGACCTCACCAAAGGCTACTGGCAAATCCCTCTCCAGCCGGAGGACCAAGAAAAGAGTCCCTTCTCTACCCCGGATGGGCTCTTTCACTTCACCGTAGTGCCTTTCAGCCTTCATGGTGCTCCGGCTTTCAAAGGCTCATGGACACCCTCCAGAAAAATCACCTTGGATATTTGTCGGCCTATTTAAACGATATTGTTGTCATTAGCAGAACATGGGGAGAACACCAATCACACCTTTCCGCCATTCTTACAGAGTTGAGGGAAGCCAACCTTCACATCAACGCAAAGAAATCCAAATTCACCTTCCAAATATGTCAAATACCTGGGTTACCTGTTGGGGGAAGGGTTGATTGAACCCCAATTGGAGAAGGTAAGGGCCATTCAAGACACCTCCTTACCCAGCACCAGGAAAGAGATAAGGACTTTTTTAGGTTTGGTCGGCTACTATAGGTGATTCATTCCCCATTTCTCTCAAACAGCAGCACCCCTCACTGATTTGCTAAAAAAATCCTCTACCGCTAATCGTACCAAAAACCCCTCTGAACAGGAACTCCAGGCCTTTATGGCCCTGAAAACAGCACTGACCACTTCCCCTGTACTCCTCACTCCAAACTTTCAGAAAACATTTATTCTTCAAACTGACGCTTCAGGGGTGGGGATAGGGGCCGTACTTTCTCAGTTGGATAATGAGGGTTTGGAATGCCCTATACTGTATATGAGCAGTAAGCTCTTTCCCAGTGAACTAGCCTATACCACGATAGAGAAGGAGTGTTTGGCCCTGAAATGGAGTGTGGAGAAACTCCGGTATTACTTAGAGGGGCGTTCCTTTTTATTATATACCGACCATGCCCCTCTCACTTGGCTCCAAAGAAATAAAGGGAACAATGACAGAGTCCTTCTGTGGTTTTTAGCCCTGCAACCTTTCCACTTCGAGGTGTTACATTGTAAGGGCAAGGACCAAGGCAATGCGGACTACCTGTCCCGATTTCCTATTTCCCCCTATCGGGCAATTCCAGGGGGGGGAGAATGTGTCATGAGTCCGAGCCCTTTAAGAACAACCCTCAAGTGGAATCCCAGGGGGAGTGTCCGGTGATGTTGTCGGAAACTGGAAATCAGAGGAGCAGGCGGCCAAAACAAGAGGGCCGAACTTCTCTCACAGGATGGAAGCTGGATTCCCCGGAGCAGGAGGGGAGTTTGTGGCGTGGACGGCGGGAGCAGGCAGAGGCGTAATATCATCTGGAACGAGCCGAGCGGTTACAGAAGAGGACACCGAGGCGAGGGCTGTGGCTGCAGACGAGGACGCCAAGCCGGGAGGACAACGGGACCGCGTCTCGCCGAGCCACCCTCCTGGATGAGGGTGGCTCACCAAGGTACGGGTGAAACTACAGGGGTTCACGGGACACGGGAGGGGGAAGGGTGCTGTTTAGAGGGAGGAGGGAGGTCATGTCGGGGCTCACTTGGTGCTGGTTAGAGGTGACTTCTCCCCTCACTCCTAGTCCCTTGATATAGGAAGTGCCCATGTTAGACCTGGCACCTTGGCGTGAGTCTCCCTTCCACTTTTTGTCGCTGTGCCTCATGTGTTTTGCTGGTGTTGGCTGCTCAGAGCACTGTGCCACTGCCAACCAGTGCCACAGTGCAAGTGCTCCCTATTTAAAATGTATGTGTTGGTTGGATTCCATGATTGGCTTATTTGGTTTACTGTCAGACCCCAGTAAAGTGCACCAGGAGTGCCCAGGGCTTGTAAATACAAATGCTGCTGGTGGGCTTGCAGCACTGGTTGTGCCACCCACAGAAGTGGCCTAGTAAAATGTGTCTAAGGTCTGCCATTGCAGAACCTGCGTACAGTCTGGTACTGTCATGCTGACTGGGCAAGTACACCCACTTCCCATTCCCTAAACCTTCCTTTAACTTCATATTAGTCACCCCTATGGTAGGCCCAAGGGCAGGGTGCATTGTAAGCATAAGGTAGGACAAGCCCTGATGTGTGTGGCATGTCCTAATAGTGAATTACAGCCATTTTCGTTTTTCACTATTGTAAGGCTACCTGTTCTCCATAGGCCAGAATGGGCTGTTAGAATTGTTACATCCTATGATCCTAACAGACCCACGGAACATGGTAGAAAATCGAGTTTAGTATGCCTGAACTCAGAATAATAAAATACATCTTTTAGTAAAGTTTATTTTAATATTCTGTGTTTGCAAATACCACTTTTAGAAAGTTGGTATTTGCTTGCCTAACCATTTCAGCCCGCCTCTGCTATGATGTGTATCTGCCTGTCTGGTTTGTGTGAGTGACAGGGCTGGGGAAATCCAGAGGGGCAGGGCTAGGTAGCCTGGTGGTAAATAGAGAGATTGACATCCAGATGGGTAGGAGGAGTGCACCTGGACTCTGAATGGGGCTGTGCTCTGCCACCACAATGCTGGCTCCACCTCCTGTGGAGCGGCTGATGTCTCTGCCCTGCACCCTGAATAGAAAGGCAGAGTCATGTCAACAAAGTGCTCAAGAACTGGTTTGGACTGGGAAAAGGCCCCTCTACCCCAGAGGAACAAAGGAATTAGGGGTATAAGTATTGGGACCCTGCTCCCAAGAAATTAGATCCTGCTTGACAAGAAGAACCTCTGCCTGAGGAGAAGGAACTGGGAAAGCTGTAAGGAGGAGTACTGTCCCTGACCTGGGGGATTGGCCTGCAGTGGTTGCCTTGCTGCTGAAAGGAGAGGAGAAAGACTACAAAGACTTTAATTCAACTTGTGCTTCAAAGATCTCCAAGGGCTTGTGCTGAGCTTGTCCCCTGAACGAAGTCCCAGGACCAGTGGACTTCACCCCCCAGCTCCCCAGAGTCTTTGGAAGTGCCTGCTGCTGTTGTTGGGCCTTCTGAGGGATTGCGTGTCGCAAGGAGCTGGAAGCGCGACTCAGGAAGGAGAAGCGTGCCGCCGTCGGAGCTGTTGTCGTCGCATCTCGCAAAGGGTGTCGCCGCTGCAACATCGCATCGAGCGGAAGCGTCTTGCATCATTTTGGAAGTGTCTCGCAACGCCGAAGAAGCGTGTCGCCATCGCAGCCATCGTAGCTGACGCATTGCACCGCATCAAGAGAAGAGTCTCGCATTGAGGAAAAAGCGTGTCGCCATCGCAGCCATCGTAGTTGTCGCATTGCACCGCATCAAGAAAAGAGCTTCGCATCCACGGAGAAGCGTGCCGCCGTCGGAGCTGCTGTCGTCGCATCACGTAAAGGGGTGACGCCGCTGCAGCATCGCATCGAATGGAAGCGTCTTGCAAACATCGGAAAAGAGTGCCGCTGCCAAGGCCACTGTCATCGCGTAAAGGGGTGACGCCGCTGTAGCTGACGCATCGAGTCGAGTCTTCTCGCAACATCGGAGAAGCGTAACGCATCTGGAAGATCTTCACGTCTTTATTTCTTTGCACCGAAAACTTCATCGCATCAGCATCGTTGCAACACTTTCGTTGCCCTGCGTGTCGCATCTAAGGTACATTGACTTAAAGTGTCGCATTTAAGAACTTAAGAGAACTAAGCAAACTTCTACCATCTAAAGTAACAGTATTGTGTATTTTTGTCGTTTAATGGTCTTGTGGTAACTCTATATAAAGAATCCTTATTTTTAATATAAAAACCTGTGTGGTGTCCATTTGTAGTGTTGTCACTTGGTTACTGTATGTGTTCACAAATGCTTAACCTATAGCGCTCTGAGATAAGCCTTGTCTGCTCGCGCCAAGCTACCTAGAGGGTGAGCAGGGGTTATTTTAGGAGTGTAACCCCTTACCCTGACTAGAGGAAAGGTTCCCTGCTTGTCACAAGTACCTACCTGTGCCAACCAGAGAACCCGGATTCTAACAGCCCACTTCCCACGCGACTCATTCCGATGTTGTTTTGTGTTTATTCCTTCCTACCTATGCCGGTATAACCAACTCCTGGGAAGCAGAGCACTGGGTGTCCAACCCCAAGTCCTGTAGAAGCCCTGGTGAAGACGGGACCATCCCAACCAGGAAGTCTGCCCAAAGACGTTTATCTTGGTTTTCTTTCTGTTTATTTTTGTGAAAATAAAGAGAATGCTGACCCTCAATCATCTCTCCCGCAATGATCCAAAGCAGTCCTAATGCAATGCTAAGCAGTTCGTTATACAATAATCAGGCCCTTTGCATTGTAAAAATAATGCAGTTCATTATGCAATAATCCAGCAGTTCGTAATGCCAAAATAATGCAATGCGTAATGCAACAATCAGGTAGTTCGTTATGCAACAATAATGCAATTGCGTAATGCAACAGTCAGGCAGTTTGTTATGCAAACGAATGCAATGCGTAATGCAACAATCCGGCAGTTCGTTATGCAAACACAATGCAATGCGCAAGGCTACAATCAGGCAGTTCGTAATACAGAAACAATGCAATGCGCAAGGCACTTCGGCACCGATCACGGTGCTTTAGACAGTCTCTCTACCTCACGTACTAACTCGCGGTCAGTTTCTGACAGTATATGCCCCCAACACGGGTATGGTGAAAACCAAAGTGCCGTTCTACACTCCGGCACCTGTACTGCCACTCCTTGGCAAGTATGGGCCACGATACGAGCTTAAGCAGAGGCTCATGATGCAAGAATTGGAGAGGCAGAGAGCGTCTCTCTCCAAGCCCGCATCCCCCCCAGGCAGCGACACACGTTACCTGGGGGGTGGGACCTCGCTCTCCTCTCCTCCTCTCGCAACTTGGGGCTCCGATGCGACTTGGTTGGCAGTGGGACTCGGGCCCTCCCCCGACAGGGTTGGTTCGGGGTCCTGCTTCTGGCAATGGCGGGCTCGGGCCGGCGGCACAGCTCCCTTGGAGATGCCGGTCCGGGCCGATGGCGATAACAAAGATCTCAGGCTGCAACAGGGCACACGCACAAAGCGTCGCTGAGACTCCCTTGAGCTTCAAGGCTGCACGGTCACAGGGCAATCCTCATGAAGGTCTCAGGCTGCACGAAGCACACGCACACAGCATCGTGGAGACTCACTTGAGTTCTGGGTGCACACAATCACAGGGTACTTCTCACAAAGGTCTCAGGCTGCACAAAGCACACGCACACAGCGTCCCTGAGACTTACTTGGGCTCTGGGTGTGCATGATCACAGGACAATCCTCACGAAGGGCTCAGGCTGCAAAAAGCACACAGCGTTGCTGAGACTCGCTTGGACTCCAGGTGCCCACAATCACAGGGTACTTCTTACAAAGGTCTCAGGCTGCACAAAGCACACACACACACAGTGCCGCTGGGACACTTCTGGAAACTTTTGTATAACTGAGTTTCCACAACAGGGAGCCAGCTCACCTCGGGCCCTTGAGGTTAAGTTACTTCAGGACACAGCACAGCAAAGTCCTTTCAAACAGGGGGACACAGCAGACAGCAAAGTCCCTTTAGCCTCTCCTTGCTTAAATCAGAAAACTGCAGGCCAGCCCCAGAACACACAGCAAGGGTCAGTCCTTTCCTTGAGTCCATTCAGCTGGTTCTTCCTTGGCAGAGGTTCCTCTTGACCACAAAGTAGGTTCAATCCTTTACAGTCTTGAACAGTTTCATTCCTAAGTTCAGGGGTTTCAGCTCTCATAGTTATACCCCTAAATGTCTTTGAAGTCTTTGTGTTCAGGGGGGCGCTGACCCCTCTCCAAACCAGTTCTGGGTGTCTCCCTGCCAGTGACATCTTTTGCTTTTGATAGTGGGGGTCTGGGTCTTTCAATCACTCAGCAGGAGATGGAGTCATTGCTTTATGGCAGCAACCCAGACCTCTTCACTTCCAGGGCTACTCCCCCCATACACTCCAGATACAGGTCAGCATGTTGCTGTCTCACCTCCTCCCCTGGGTCAAGACATTCCCCAAAGCCTATAACACTCAAATCCAGACAGTCAATCCACAACCTGGCAGAGACACACAGAAATGTTGAAAAACAAAAATCCAGCCACTTCTAAAAGAGTGGGTTCTAAACACACAATTCAAAAACCACCTTCACAAAAAGATGTGTTAATAAATTGTGAGTTCAGGCACACTAAACTTCACCTCTCCATCTTAAGCCTTTGGGAAGATAGGTTGGAAACATATTACACAGCCTTCCCCATTCTGTCCTATGGACAAGATGACCTTTCAACAGTGAAAAACGAAATGGAAATTATTTCACTGTTAGTACATGGTACACACCTTAGTACCTACCCTACCTTTCACATACACTGCACCCTGCCCAGCGGGGTCCCTAGACCTACTGTAGGGGTGGCTGATGTGCATAGAGAAGAGTAAGGCCTGGCAAGTGGGTGCACTTGTCAGGACAACATGGCAGTTTAACAAAGTGCACGCAGGCACTGCAGTGGCAGGCCTGAGTTCTCTCTTTAAAGCTACTTGTGTGGGTGGCACAACTAGTGCTGCAGGCCCACTAGTAGCATTTGCATTATTAGCCCTGGCACACATAGTGCACTTTACTAGGGACTTTACTAGTAAGGCAAACATACCAGTCATGGACAACCAATTGCCATTACACTTTATATGGGGAGCACTTGCACTTTGACACTGATCAGCAGTGGCAAAGTGCCCAAAGCATCTAAGTTGGCAACCCATGTCAGAACAAAGGTCTAGGGGGAAAGCAAAACGTTTAAGGAACTTTAGCCAAAAAGGGCCAAGTCCAACAATGTGCCATATAAATTATTCGGCAAACGCACATATGCATCCTTTCCGCACAAGAATTACACATTTTGCACTACATGCACTGCATCCTGTATGAATTTCTTTGCAGAAGCTTCAATGGTAAAGATAGGATCACACACATTCTGACCCACAAATACTTTGTCATAATGCGTCTGAACTTGTCTGATGCAGAGCTTTCCTCGCTGTTCCCAATCCAAAGCTATTGGACCATAACTACCCTTAGCCTTGTGAGCTAACTCTTCCGTGGTCCATGCGAAATTTCCCTCATATTGTTGAGCTTAACCATTAGTGAACTATATCTATGCTCTACTTGATCTACAAACTCTTTTTCTATTTCTATCATTATACATGTCAAATTATGTCTATGAGCATAAGCCTTGTCTAGCATAACAGTGGGTATGAAATACTTTCCTACTCTCTCTTCCTGCTTGTAGTAATCGTACTTGTTCATTTGATTGTACACCTCAACCTCAGAAAGCACTAAATCATAATTCGAGAAGTAGTACTCTTAGTGACCTTTTCCAGAAAACATGCTAGGCAATAATCTACAACTAATGCCATAAGTCAAGAGCAGGTACCTGATTCCCTCCTCGACTGACACTGGCAATTGCATGCACACATAACAGTCTCTCACGTCCATGGTATTCACATACTCATGCAAAAGATTTGCATAAGCATTTAGCGTGCAATGATCCTTTGAAAAATCTAAATGCAACAAATGACTAGTCTACTCAATCAAAACTCTGCCAGCTCCTCAGTTACCCTTTTTTGTGCTAGGAGTGGTAGGTGCGGATGTCCCATGTACTAACAGTTCAATCTCGATAAACAACACTGCCGTTCCTGAACTCACTCTCCCAGACCTCACTCTCCCTGGCATTGGTAGCAAGGTAAGTCCACTGTAAAGAGACTATCTTCGACACAGCACTCTTACTGTTCTCGATCTCCTCACTTGCTCCTGCACCTGTGTAGGCTCACTTTGGTCAGATCCAGATGATTCAATTATTTTCTGGAGGAAGTCTCAGATTGTGGGCCAGATGTACGACCTGTTTTGCATGCGAAAGCAGGTTTTCATCCCATTTGTGCCTGCAAAAACCTATTGGGGCCATGTACATAGTCTATTAAGCAAGTCGCAATTTTTTTGCGTCACGCTAAATACGTTTTGCGACTCCTTATTTGGAAGCGGCGTTCCTTTCCAAATAGCGAGTCTCAAAACCATGTACAAATGTTTTGCAACCGCAATTGCAAAACACTCGCAATTATCACTTACTTCAAGTAGGTGGTAATGTATTCGCAAATGGGAAGGGGTCCCCAGGGGACTCTTCCCTTTCGCTAAGGCATGCAAAATTATTTTTTAAGGGCAGGCATTTCATTTTTTGTTTTTTTAAATGCATCCCCTTTTCCTTTAAGGAAACCAGGCTGCATTTAAACAAAACTGCTTTATTTGAAAGCAGTCCCACACATGGTGGTCTGCTGAGCCCAGCAGGTCACCGTCCCTAGGAGGGCTGGCATTCCCAATGGGCTTGCAAATTGCAAGAGGCTCATTATTATAAATGAGCCTCACAATTTTCGGAATCGCAAACAGTCAAACACACTGTAGTACATTTCATTTTACGCCTCGCAATTTGCAACTCGCAATGTGTCACAAAATGCGAGGCGCTAAATTAAATGGTGGTACATCTGGCCATGTGTCTTTTCTGTCCCGCAGGCCACGATTCTCTGACTGCGGGACTTCTATTCAGCCGCACTCGACCCCTTCCCACGTCAGTCTCTTCAGCTGAGTCGGACTCTATAACACTCGCAACGTTTCCGTAATCCCCAGGGTCTTTACCTGGGTGTTGTTTAGCGAGCCCCCTCAGCTCAACTCGGTGGGTATGTTGCCTCATCTGGAAACCCCACAGCTTGGCTTAACCTCTCCGGTGACCTTGGAGCCACAGCTGGAGTCTCTTCAGGTAGAGGAGCTGTTTCTTCCAAGGGTCCTAATACTCGGTGGGTATGAGAGACATGTATCCAGTTCAGCAAGCCTCCACAGCAGTGTTCATAACCAAAATCACCTGATACAGGCGTCATCAACATGCATCAAGACAATTCTTCCTCACATGTGTCTGAACTAGGAGCCAGTCTTTGGAAGTTTTATACTTCCAGGACATGTAAAACTTAAAAGTACATGTCCAGCCTTTTAAATGTATTGGACCCTGCCCTCTGGGTTGTCTAGGCCCTGCCCTGCAGATTTTTGTGTATACTGTTTGAAATGTCCTTGCTCACTGTTCTACATTGGCAGCACAATACATAAAGCAAAAAAGAGAATTTTAGAACATCTGAGAGCAATTGTGAATGAAGACAATCAATATCCAGTAGCAAGACATTTTAAAGAAAAATATATTAAAGATCCAAGTCTGTTAACATTTTGTTTATTGGATAGAATTCCGACCCTAGAAAGAGGGGGTAATAGAACGCAAATGTTGTGCAGAGTCCAAATTGATCATTAAGTATGAAACCATATTTCCAACAGGATTGAAAAGGGACGCATTTAGGGTAAAAGTTCATCAGTGACACTGTGGACAAGATGACCTTTCAACAGTGAAAAACGAAATGGAAATTATTTCACTGTTAGTACATGGTACACACCTTAGTACCTACCCTACCTTTCACATACACTGCACCCTGCCCAGCGGGGTCCCTAGACCTACTGTAGGGGTGGCTGATGTGCATAGAGAAGAGTAAGGCCTGGCAAGTGGGTGCACTTGTCAGGACAACATGGCAGTTTAACAAAGTGCACGCAGGCACTGCAGTGGCAGGCCTGAGTTCTCTCTTTAAAGCTACTTGTGTGGGTGGCACAACTAGTGCTGCAGGCCCACTAGTAGCATTTGCATTATTAGCCCTGGCACACATAGTGCACTTTACTAGGGACTTTACTAGTAAGGCAAACATACCAGTCATGGACAACCAATTGCCATTACACTTTATATGGGGAGCACTTGCACTTTGACACTGATCAGCAGTGGCAAAGTGCCCAAAGCATCTAAGTTGGCAACCCATGTCAGAACAAAGGTCTAGGGGGAAAGCAAAACGTTTAAGGAACTTTAGCCAAAAAGGGCCAAGTCCAACAATGTGCCATATAAATTATTCGGCAAACGCACATATGCATCCTTTCCGCACAAGAATTACACATTTTGCACTACATGCACTGCATCCTGTATGAATTTCTTTGCAGAAGCTTCAATGGTAAAGATAGGATCACACACATTCTGACCCACAAATACTTTGTCATAATGCGTCTGAACTTGTCTGATGCAGAGCTTTCCTCGCTGTTCCCAATCCAAAGCTATTGGACCATAACTACCCTTAGCCTTGTGAGCTAACTCTTCCGTGGTCCATGCGAAATTTCCCTCATATTGTTGAGCTTAACCATTAGTGAACTATATCTATGCTCTACTTGATCTACAAACTCTTTTTCTATTTCTATCATTATACATGTCAAATTATGTCTATGAGCATAAGCCTTGTCTAGCATAACAGTGGGTATGAAATACTTTCCTACTCTCTCTTCCTGCTTGTAGTAATCGTACTTGTTCATTTGATTGTACACCTCAACCTCAGAAAGCACTAAATCATAATTCGAGAAGTAGTACTCTTAGTGACCTTTTCCAGAAAACATGCTAGGCAATAATCTACAACTAATGCCATAAGTCAAGAGCAGGTACCTGATTCCCTCCTCGACTGACACTGGCAATTGCATGCACACATAACAGTCTCTCACGTCCATGGTATTCACATACTCATGCAAAAGATTTGCATAAGCATTTAGCGTGCAATGATCCTTTGAAAAATCTAAATGCAACAAATGACTAGTCTACTCAATCAAAACTCTGCCAGCTCCTCAGTTACCCTTTTTTGTGCTAGGAGTGGTAGGTGCGGATGTCCCATGTACTAACAGTTCAATCTCGATAAACAACACTGCCGTTCCTGAACTCACTCTCCCAGACCTCACTCTCCCTGGCATTGGTAGCAAGGTAAGTCCACTGTAAAGAGACTATCTTCGACACAGCACTCTTACTGTTCTCGATCTCCTCACTTGCTCCTGCACCTGTGTAGGCTCACTTTGGTCAGATCCAGATGATTCAATTATTTTCTGGAGGAAGTCTCAGATTGTGGGCCAGATGTACGACCTGTTTTGCATGCGAAAGCAGGTTTTCATCCCATTTGTGCCTGCAAAAACCTATTGGGGCCATGTACATAGTCTATTAAGCAAGTCGCAATTTTTTTGCGTCACGCTAAATACGTTTTGCGACTCCTTATTTGGAAGCGGCGTTCCTTTCCAAATAGCGAGTCTCAAAACCATGTACAAATGTTTTGCAACCGCAATTGCAAAACACTCGCAATTATCACTTACTTCAAGTAGGTGGTAATGTATTCGCAAATGGGAAGGGGTCCCCAGGGGACTCTTCCCTTTCGCTAAGGCATGCAAAATTATTTTTTAAGGGCAGGCATTTCATTTTTTGTTTTTTTAAATGCATCCCCTTTTCCTTTAAGGAAACCAGGCTGCATTTAAACAAAACTGCTTTATTTGAAAGCAGTCCCACACATGGTGGTCTGCTGAGCCCAGCAGGTCACCGTCCCTAGGAGGGCTGGCATTCCCAATGGGCTTGCAAATTGCAAGAGGCTCATTATTATAAATGAGCCTCACAATTTTCGGAATCGCAAACAGTCAAACACACTGTAGTACATTTCATTTTACGCCTCGCAATTTGCAACTCGCAATGTGTCACAAAATGCGAGGCGCTAAATTAAATGGTGGTACATCTGGCCATGTGTCTTTTCTGTCCCGCAGGCCACGATTCTCTGACTGCGGGACTTCTATTCAGCCGCACTCGACCCCTTCCCACGTCAGTCTCTTCAGCTGAGTCGGACTCTATAACACTCGCAACGTTTCCGTAATCCCCAGGGTCTTTACCTGGGTGTTGTTTAGCGAGCCCCCTCAGCGCAACTCGGTGGGTATGTTGCCTCATCTGGAAACCCCACAGCTTGGCTTAACCTCTCCGGTGACCTTGGAGCCACAGCTGGAGTCTCTTCAGGTAGAGGAGCTGTTTCTTCCAAGGGTCCTAATACTCGGTGGGTATGAGAGACATGTATCCAGTTCAGCAAGCCTCCACAGCAGTGTTCATAACCAAAATCACCTGATACAGGCGTCATCAACATGCATCAAGACAATTCTTCCTCACATGTGTCTGAACTAGGAGCCAGTCTTTGGAAGTTTTTCACTTCCAGGACATGTAAAACTTAAAAGTACATGTCCAGCCTTTTAAATGTATTGGACCCTGCCCTCTGGGTTGTCTAGGCCCTGCCCTGCAGATTTTTGTGTATACTGTTTGAAATGTCCTTGCTCACTGTTCTACATTGGCAGCACAATACATAAAGCAAAAAAGAGAATTTTAGAACATCTGAGAGCAATTGTGAATGAAGACAATCAATATCCAGTAGCAAGACATTTTAAAGAAAAATATATTAAAGATCCAAGTCTGTTAACATTTTGTTTATTGGATAGAATTCCGACCCTAGAAAGAGGGGGTAATAGAACGCAAATGTTGTGCAGAGTCCAAATTGATCATTAAGTATGAAACCATATTTCCAACAGGATTGAAAAGGGACGCATTTAGGGTAAAAGTTCATCTGAGACACTGTGTAGTATCATGAAAAGATTGACAGTTGTCGATGCAAGTCTGATAGAAAGGTAAAGTTTACAGTTTTTAATCACACAGTTCTAAGATTGTTAAGGGATGGGATTCATATGTAAGTCTATAAAACGTATGGTAACTCTCTAGAAAAAAAGATATGTGCAAAGAAGCCCATCTATTCAATGTGTTCAATCCATAATTATTTTTGTCATGACCATCTGTTTTGTTTTCCTTTGTACTGACCAGGGCCTATGAATGTAGGCCAGACTTTCAAATCCCAGTATGATGTGACCACCTAGATAAAAATCTCTATCTTATTACAATTTAATAAGAAGTGTCTGAAAGCCACTCATTTATTTTGAAAAAAACAGATCAATCATATCTGCAGCTATGGTGTCTTCCTGGTCAATGTGGATGAAGAACTCTACTCATGGATCATGACATGTGAGTTTAGATTACATTTTCAGAGCAACTGGTCTGGTAGGATATATCCATACTTCTGAATGTGTAATTGCAACATACTTTACCATACATTACCTTTGAGAGGAAAATACAGTTAAAACCATTTCCAGTGTAAAGGTAATCAAGACTGAAAATACTAAGGCTGAAGTTAATTTTGTATTGCCTACAATTCACTTTGAAATTTGAAACATATTCTGGCAGAGCTCGATGGAAGGGAATTGCAAATCACATGCATATTTCTGTATGTAATCACCACACAGTGCCCGAAACAGGGGGAGTCCCTTGGTGTTGTCATGTGGTTATCAATTATAAGAAGGCCACTGTAGATCATTCCCATAGAGAGGAGGTGCCACTCCAGTCTAATGAATCAGGCGCTAAAGAAGGCTTGGACCAAATGATATCTCAAAGGATGAGATTTCTTTTATAGCCAACCGGGATGGACCCAAAGTGCCACGGTGGAATTGTGTAGTTATCCAATCAGCAGACATGCTGGATTGGGTGTATGAAGCTGTACAATATTTATATTGTAACAAAGAATGTAAAATGCTCAAGAACAGCATCACTTTGCCGCAATACTGAGATTGAAGAACCTGGGAATTTTGTTAGATTTATTTAATGCCTCATATTCAATGACTAGCTGGATTACTCCTAAATTATCATATTTGTCCCAACCCGAGGAGAGCTCAATCTGAAGAGGAGAGGAGACTTCTCCTAGCCTAGCTACCAGAGAAATTGAGAGATTTTACTTTAGCTCTGTGTTGAAATTCTGTTTTCAGCACATGCTCCAGAGCTGGTTATGGTAGTCTACGCAACCCTCAGGGCTAACAGAAATCACAATCTATTTAGGGAAGCCTGCTTTAGTCTGTGTACCTGCTCCTCTGAGGTAGGAGACTAGAATTTACTGAAACCAAAGAAACTGTTGTTTGTCTGGACAGAACCATCCCTTTAAATTACAGTCCTTTGGTTTGTCAACTAAGGACTGTTTTATCCTGTGAAAATTAAAATCATATCTCTTAGGTGACCCAGTGTCTTCGACACTACCACTGACTCGGAGTGGCACCCAGCAATGCATTACCTCTCCTGGAGTGTGTTGTTGTTCCTCTTCATCTTAGATATCAACAGTCACTAGGCTGACAAGACTAAGGTAGACTTCACATACCTTAGCATGCACCTAGCCTCCTCACATTCCCATGCCTCTATCAGGGCTCCGGATCCATTCCCATAACCTGCACATCCTCTGAATCCATATGCTCATACAGGGATTTAGTTACAACACAGCTCTGCTCCAACTTCTTTGAAGAAAACTGTCATCAAGGAAAAGCATGCCCCTCTTTTGGCTGCACATTCTTAAAGTTTGATGTTGCCAAGGTGTAGAAGAAAAGGGTCTTTAAATGCCTGCAATGTCATTTCTTCAGAGTACCTAGCTTTGGGCCCCATTGCCACTGTCATGAGAACCCAGCCTAGCCAGAGACCCTGACAATACCTGTCTCTTTAGACAAACATATGTTGGAGTACGAACACTGCTTTATGGTATTCACCTGTGAAAGAAGGGCTAGAAGCAGATTTGGGGCCCAAAGGAACTTTTTCACTTTTGCTGTGGCAGTAGAATGTATGTGAAGGTTTAACAACGTTTGGGACAAGGGCTGTAGCAAAGAGTTAATAGCCTGCAGGGGCTTCTAGTTTGTATCCTATTTGACCATATACAGTACTAAATATAGGCAATTCCAAATGGTTGGAACCAAGATTTGAAACACTTCTGCATCACCCAAATATTAAAGCTGCATTTTGGCAAAACCAGAATGCTTTGCCAACTGTACAAGCTAGCTCCAGTGTTCTAGTGGAAATGTCCAGTGTTGTAAAACAACAAATGTCTCGGTTTGCAAAGACATTTATGAAAGCATATGTGGGGATGCATGGAAATGTGCTGGTGTTGCAGTTGTCCCACAGCCTCCCCATTTACTTGGGCCAACTGAGCCCTGCACTTGGAAATTTACAGAGCACACATGGATCATTTTTGGCAAATGTGCCTCACAGCCCTAAAAAACAAACCATCATGATAGACAAATAGCACTCATTCAGGCCTCAGAGAGCAAATCAAGGCTCATCTTATAAATATCAGACTCGGGCTGCAGATTCAGGCAACCAAAAGCAAAACTATCCATCAGGCTGCACAGATATTACAGGCTCCCAAAAACTCACAGCAAAACAACTTTGAGGTCACAGAGGTCTTGCACTGTCAGATATTTATCATCACAGGTCAAAACTACAGCAGAACTTCCAAAGGCAGGTCCCGTTTAGCAGAAGCCATGGCCCACAAAGAAAAGCATTTTGCTTTACAACCTGCCCATTGTTTCTCTTTGCTCTAGACCCTGAGCCAACCCAAATGCTTCACTTTTTGGACACATTTTAGTCCCAAAAAAACCCAGAAACATCAGCAATATAAGCCAAGAATCAAAGAAATCCACAAATTGAGCATGTTTAAAACATCACTTCCAGCTGTGGAACAATAAAAGTATTCTTATACTTTGAAACATCAATGGGTTGTCCAAGTTGTTTTTTCTACAGCTATTAATCGCAGGGTGGTGTTGCCATTCTGTGCCATAAGTCATTAAGTGTACAAATCTATCAACGTAATGTGAAACTAATTGATGATGGGTATTGCTAAATTCCGTTATATACAACAAACACATGTCTTTTTACAATATATATGGCTCTGTAAAATCTGACTCTGAATTTCGACATAGCATTAAATTAAAACTGGCTTCCTTTGACAATCCCAATATTATTGTTTATTGTGATTTTTTATAATGGGTGGTTAGACACCCTTCACAGATAGAAAATGAAAGTTTGAAAGTTTAAATTTAAACCTGATAAATCCCATAAAGCTTTCCAATCTGCTCACACCAGTCATCCATTTTTCGATGTATGGAAAACTTGTAACCCTGATATATATAAATGTATGTTTTATTCTAATGTTCACCATACCATGTCCAGTATTGATATTTTAGTTTCTAAACCCTGACATACTTCTAATCAATAATCTAAAATGTGCTCTATTTCTGACCATGCCCCTGTTTTATCCTCTTTTGATCTGTCTTTCAATAACTCTAAACATGGATGTTGGAGATTTAATAACTCAAATTTTTATTGTGGAAGCGGCTTCTTTTAAGAATTGATATTTTCATTTTAACCATTCTATCAACACTTCCATTTTTAAGAACTGGGATGCTTTTAAAGCTTCCTTTAGTGCCTTTCCTACTCAGCTACAATAAAAGAAGTTACATTCCCAATACCTTTTAACTCTTCAACACATTTAAAACTCTTGAGCACACCTGCTTCACTTAGAAAACCTCTTCCATTTTGCAGAACCTGGTTAAAGCCAAGTCCACCTTAAAGAAACTGACTACGAATGATGCAAAAATATCTTTCTCAAAGTCAAATCTACATTTCATGGAGGTCAAAATAAAGCTGGTAAAATGTTGGCCAATTATTTGAAAATGAAATTCGAAAAGAAAAATACTAATCCTATTCTAAATGAATTTACCAATAACACCGGAACCTCTGAACGAGATATTACCAATGCCTTTCAGGCTTATTATGAATCACTATATACAGAAAATACCATTTCTTCAGAACTTGACTTAATATATTTTTTTGATTCACTCCCCAATCCCCAACTCTATTCCTGATACTTTTAATGCCCTTGAACATGATATAACTTTCCAAGAGGTTTTTGACGCTATGAAGTATTTAAAGAAAGCCAAAATTCCAGTTCCAGATGGTTTCTCTATCAAACTAATGTCTTATTTTTCCTATTTTTTGCCAATTTCTTATGTGAGCTTTTTTTTTTTATTGAACTGTAAGGCCAATGGCTCCTTTGTAGAAGCCCTTATTTTCCTCATCCCTAAACCTGACAATGACCATACCCTCTGCAAAAAGAATTGTTAAATTTCGGTAGAAGATGTTATTCTACTTCTTGTTAAACCTGACCAATCTGATTTTTTTAATTGTAGACTTGCTGAAGATAATGCCAGAATGTTCTCAAACATTATTGCATTAGGGAAGAAATGCCATTCTACCCTTGCAGCCTTATCCCTTGATGCTGAAAAGGCATTTGACTGCATTAATTGACAATTTATGGTCACTGTTCTCCACTGGTTTGGTTTTAGCCCGAAATTTATATAATTCATAAAACTATTATCCTTTGAACCTCGTGCTAGTGTTTTTGTTAATGGATGTTTTTTCTCCCTTATTTAACTTACATAAAGGCACTAGACCAGGTTGTTCTCTTTCTCCCTTGCTTAGCCTTTGCTGTTTAGAACCCTTCCTTGAGCATATTTGGTGTAACTCCCTTATATCTGGTTTTAAACATGACTCTCTCGAAATTAAACTTCGGGCTTATGCGGACAATATTTTGATTTATGTGTCTAATCCTGTCCCCTCTTTAGGTCATTTTTTGCAAGAGATTAATTTATCATCAGTATTTCTGGTTATAAATAAAATGTCTCCAAAACTGAGATTTTACCATTAAATTCTGAATGCTATCACTACCTGTTTGCTAATACCATTTTTGCATGGTGCCATTCCAAAATTAAATACCTGGGTGTTTGGTTTTCTCCCACTATTTCTAATGCTCTCACTCATAATTTTAATAGTGTAAAACTTAAAATTCAAAATGTACTTTCTTCCTGGTCTCCTTTCCCCTTATCCTAGTTGACCATCAAAATGATGATTGTACCACATGTCCTTTTCTTACTTCCTATGTTACCTTTCGAAATTCCCAATTATTATTTTTCCCAAATTAATTCCATTTCCACCTAATTTTTCTGGAAGAATACATGTGCCCGTATTTCCTCATCTAAACTGATTCATCCTAAGAATGAAGGTGGTGTACAGTTTCAACATTTGATACACACAATATTCACCAAAGGCTCTGATTTTTACCAATCTTTTCTTGCATCATCCATCTGTTATAATACATTTATTAAATGTCATCATAAATCATTGTATTTTAAGCAATGGAAAGACATGGGTATTCTATATGTTCATAATATATTTTCACAAAATTCTGTTGTACCTTTTTCTCAACTACAAGTACGATAGAACTTGTCCAGCCCTGGCTTAGAATATACCCAGTTATCACCCTTTGGAATAAATAATAGATTTTCTCTGTATTCTCTACCATTTACTCCCTTGACACTATCATACAACATTCACCATGAGTCCACTCCCGAAGCTTCATTCAAATATACATTGTGTTATCCCCTATTTCTGTGAGACTCAAAATCTCTATTGAACTATTATGGGAAAATGACATTTCTGTATCCTTTTCTGTACATCAGTGTGATAAAATATGGCTTAGAATTTTCAAAACCTCTAAAGCATCCAGCTTCCCCCAATCTTTGTTTTTTGTATATAATAGAGAAGTTATTACTCACACTTTTATCCCAAAAACTAACCTTCTATTTCTCCATTATGCAGGTCCAGTCCCTCTGCAATTGGTGCTTTAACCCATGTATTATACCATTGTCCTCATGTGTTTATTTTTTGGAAATCTATTTGGTCTAAATTTTTAAAGATTCTTTAATGTAATATTCCATTATCAATTCAGAATGTCTTTTTCGGCACGTCAGCTGATTTTGACAATCTTTTGCCCAAGTCCCTATTAATTGATCATTTTATTGCACTTGCTTTTAGGGTTATACTTTCTTTTTTGAAAAATACTTCTAAAATATTTATGTTAACATGGTGGAATCTTATTTGTGAGGAGCATAGATTATCTTCTGTTTTCTCATCTTCGTTTACTCACAAAAATTATGTCTGATTTATATTGGCTACCTTTCACTACTTTTCGGTTTTCACACTCACCTATATTCTAACTCCCTTGTTTCTGCTTATACTTTTGTTTCCATCTTCTTTCTTCCCTTCTTTCTGTTCCTATTTCTTTTTACTCCTCTTCCTCCTTTTTTATACTTTTTTATTTCTATTCTTTTCCTTTCATTTTTTCTTTTTTGTATTAAATAAAAATGTAGACTGTTAATTCATTGTATTTCAATGTTACATTGTGATTATCTGTTTTGCTAAGTATACTGTTACTTCTCTTTCAATCATACTAAAAATTATTTAACGGAAAAAGAAGAATTCTGTTCTTTTCTTGTCTGGCAGTCCGCTTTTCTTCATGAACATGTCAACAAGTTTATTCCTCAATCCTCTGTACCCAGATTAAAACTCTTACAGATCGTGCTGGTTTCTGTGCCTTCAATCAGGTTCCCGGACCTGAAAACCAGAAGGCCTGCGGTTGCTGCTCAGTAATTCACCAAACTATTGTCTTTCATCTTTGTTACTGATCTATTTAAACTGTGTTAAAAAAAATTAAATAATTTTTAGAATTTGAGGCAGTGAAATCTTTGCCATGCTTTCCCACAAAGTTGCAGTTGTCCCTATGTTAATCTAAAGGCCACTGCAAGGTGCTAATATGGCTACTGCTTCTTCACTGTACACACCTACACTCAATGACACTCCGGATGCCAACATAGATTGGCAAACATATATGTATTTTAAATGAATGAGAATTGCCCCCAAACAATAGTCATATAGGGAAAGAGATAGCAACCCTCTTTCCCTGAGGCCTTATGCCTTACCTCCTCCCGATAGTGGAACAAATCTCTAATAGTCACTCTTCCACTTTACATTGTCAATCAAGTGTTTCTTTGTTCTTTTGCTCATATCCTTGTGAAAGGAAATTTCACAATTTGTTATTTTGTACTTTAATTACTAATAGTGGGACACGAATGAAGTGTTTATAAAGCGTTGAACATAAAAAAGTGCTGAATTTGACACAAGTGGGACTAGCCGATCTCCAGTTTCAAATGAGTTTGAGGTGAAGAGTATGATCTATTTTCTCTTTCTCTACTTTGTGCACTGAGCAGCTTCAAATGTGACTTTGAGTTTTTTGCTTAATACGAAATTCAGTTAGCTCCACCGTCTTGCTTGCACAGTAACTTTTAAAGGTATTTTTTTCCGTTCAACATGTTCCTTTGGAAAGGGCGGATTTCAACTGAATACAATTGAAGGTCATTTACTATGGTTGAATGAAGTTGCTGTTTATATTTTGAATTTGCTTTTGTTTTCTGTTGTAGGACATAATACAGAATTATACAATGGATGCAGAGAAATAGTCGTAATTTCATGTGATATGATTTCCTTTTTAATACTGGACAGCTCAATGCAATTTTCACATAAATTCACTTTGACTGTAGGACATCTGTGTGTAAAACTGATAAAAAACCTATGCTGGAACGCGAGCCAGGTTCATCTCCCTGTGATCTATTTTAGTTTTGTCGAGATTTTCCCTTGCTCCATTTGTGGGCTGGCTTCATTTCAAGGCTTTATTACTTTAGCACTTGGATTATTTGTTGCGGGTCTCTTCCAGGCCTCCTCGGAGAACAGACTCCATGCTAGGCTATCTACTGATCTGTACTTGGAATATTTTTCATGTTCCTTCTCTCCAACTACATTAAGCAGCCATATGACAGAATACTAGGGCTTACTTTCCACTGCCAATGCTAATTTACATTTATTTGCATTTGAATATTTTAAATTGATTGACTAACTATTATCTTTTTGTCTTTTGCAACGATTTTAAATAAACCTTTATGGTTTGTGCTTTGAACCATGTCTTACATGGTATTTCCTGTGTGGATTTACCTATGTGATTGCTCTAGGTTGCAGGAACTTGTGTTTTTGGGTACTCATCTTCAAAGACTTACGCATGGCCTCAATCCATCAATCGTCCCTTTAACTGCTGAAAAGAGTCGACATTCTCATTCGTGCTGGGTATGGTGTATAATGGGGCAAAGGGGCAGACTGTTTCTGGAGTTTTCACAATGCGCCCATATTTTTCCACAGCTCACTCCTATTTCCTCTTGTTAAGTGGCTTTGCCAGAATGTATGACTGAAGGTGTATTTGACTCTGCTTCCTGCACTCTGAAGATGGGAAGTGAACAGGGTTTCTCAGCAAACACACACACACACACACACACACATACACACCACAACACAAACTTGTGCACTACAAATACTTACACTACACATTTAATATCCAACATTCCTTAACTGCCAGGAGTCTATTACCCAACTAGTGCCTAAAAACAATATGCAATGCACTCACCATGTAACATGGCCACCGGTAGCCATTAGTTTAGAATTGATGCTTAGTGGATCTGGAAACAAATCAGCATTATTTTGTTTCTACAAGGAATACGGACTATGGGCTAGGCTTTAAAGTTGGTCATCTCAACATTAATTATCAATGGCTCTTCTGCTGCTAACCTAAGCACCTGCTGTTTCTGGTTTGGATGTCTCTCCTTTACTTTAGTACTTCTCCTAAACATTTCCAGAGCATCACATTCATTGTAAGCTCTATCCTATAATCAAAGTCTGTTGGAACTCAAGAGTCAACAAGCAGTAACTATCTTCATAGATAGGTGTCATCTTCCACACTCATAGGCCATAACCTCTACTGTTTCTTTGCTCTGCATTTCTGGCAAAGGGCAGACTTATTTCTTCCTGATATCCCCAGCTGCCTGTTGATGTTGGTGATAATGTTGAAGAATCAGATCAACACTGATTTTCCATTTGCATTCAATATAATTAAGCATTTAAAAATGCTACCACATAATCATATTATAATAGCAAATCCCACTAGTAAGCGTACCACATCACATTTGAATGCTATAGTGTCTTTTTTTTAACCCTGGGCGTAGTTCGCGAAGTAGCACTTCGCGAAGCTACGCAAAGTGCAGTTCGCACTATGCGAGCTACGCGAAGTACTTCGCGAACTGCGTAGTACCTTTTTCGCACTGTGCCAGATGTCGTTTTCAATGATTGCACAGTGCGGACAAGCAACCGGCACTGTGCAATCATTGAAAATGGCATCTTGCACAGTGCGAGCTGTAGTTTTCTGCTGCTCGAGTAGATTTTTACTCGAGCGGCAGCTTTCTCAACGCGAACTGGTAGGTTCTCATCGCGAGCGGTCGCGAGCATATGCGACCACTCGCAATGAGAAACCTGACCTCCTCGCGTTGGGAATCTCACCGGGAGGTTTATTTTCCATGCTCGCGATCGCCAACTTGATGTTGCTGATCGCGAACAAGGAAAAAGTCTCGCCGGGATGTCATTTTGCTTGCTCGCGGTCGCCAACTTGACATTGAGGACCGCGAGCAAGCAAAAAATGACCGCAGCAATACGCAACACTACGCTACGCGTGTTCGCACTGTGCTACGTGCAGT
Organism: Triturus cristatus; assembly: GCF_964204655.1. NCBI lineage: Eukaryota > Metazoa > Chordata > Amphibia > Caudata > Salamandridae > Triturus > Triturus cristatus. The sequence continues at coordinate 157,064,605 of NC_140580.1, forward strand.
TTGCGTAGTGTGAAGTAGTGCGAACTTCGCAAACTACGCGAGCGTAGCGTAGTGCTTTGTCCAGGCTTACTTTTTTTACTATATACTTCTTTTTACTAACTGTTTAATAGGGTGTTCCTGTTTAACCTTGACACAATTCACAAACATTATTATCATGGTTGTTTTTTTATTTCTATCTTTGCATTTTAGGTCATGCATTTGCTAAGACATTTTGTTTATACTAAGATGATAGGTGTAAAAGACTCACTTACATGGACTTTCATCAACCCTCTTTATTCTTCGGGCTGTCATTGCGTCCTTCACATTTTTCTTCCACCTGCCACAGCACATAACATGGGAACATGGGTCAACCCACTTAAGCTACTGCCTGCCGTTGCTGTGAGTTACATCATTTTGATATTTCGGACAAAATGTCCAAACGATGACCTATATCAACCTCTCTTGTACAGCAATGTTTGCATATATGTGATGGGTTTGGTTTCTTGTGTGTTATAGCAACAATTTGGGTAGGTAATGAAATGTGTGCTGCTTGTTTTGCAATGCCATTGGGGTGTGACTAGGGTGTGTGCCTACACTTCTGGTTTTGAGCAGGAATGCTTGTTTCATTTTGTCAGGGGCTCCCCTTGAAATGTGGGGCACTTTTGTCTATGCCGTAAACGTCTCTGTTACAGCCAAGTTAGAAAATACATAGTAAGGCATTTCTCACTAATGTCTCCTAACAAGAAATAACAGTTGTTGCTCATGAAAAGGTTTGAAACTGCCTACTGTAAATTCTGATTAGTGCTGCCCAATTCCAACTGACCAGCTTTAACCCTTCAACAACTGGGATAGGGATAATATTGAATGTCTTTTTCCAGAAACACTAAGTTGCTTTTGCTAATGTACCTCTCAAACGTAGCTAATTTGAAGCCTGTATTTGAACTTGCTTTGACCCAATAGGTTCAAATCCAAATGGACAAAGTGCAAAGTTTGAGGATTAAGAGGGAAGCAAAGTAAGGAGCCACATATTAAGTGAAGAGCAATGTACTTACTAATAAGAACAAGTTCAGACTCTCCATTACTCAAATACATTGAATGTTCTCTCTTTCTATGGACCCTCAATAATATCAAAGCTTCTCTGAGCTTCTATGACCTCCTGAAGTCATTCACACCACTCGTTCCTTCCTATTGAACTAACTTACCTCACCTCACCTCAACCTGACTACCTCCTCTATAGATCTCACCAAAAGCCTGGCTACCTTTACCCAGCTCAACAAATCACATGCAGCCACAGGAGTGGAAATGACTTGCCACGCTCAACACCGCCTTATCCCACTCCACAACCCACTGGATGAAGAGTCCCTTGCCACCCAGCTCTCTGGATGAGCAGTGGGTGGCTTGGTGGAGCACAGCATTGCAAACATGCAGTGAAAATGCATGTGCACATCCACCAAGAAGCATGTTTGGAGGAAAGAGGAGAAGGAGCACCACTTCAGGTACATTAGGTACATTCAGGCTGAAGGATTCCTTCCAGAAGCTGAAGAGTAACAAGACTGTGCAGTTAGAAGTAGATCTGGATGTTTTCCAGCTTGCTGGGTGGCTAATTCTTTGGACTTCAGAAAAACCCAGTTTAACTTGCTGATTGTGGCTGCTAATGAAGGATGTGTACCATGCCAAGGAGTATTTCAATGATTATGGTTACTGATAAAAGTGTTTCTCTGAATACATTTTTTATTTACTTTACACTTATTTATGTATGAGGAAATGATGACCAATGTTACCAAACCCTTCTGCGTTAAGTCAGGTGCAATGAATCCACCTCTTATTTATACCGTTGGACGGTAAATAGACTCTAACTGACGTTTAGGTTTATGATTCCAGTGCCTTATTGTGTTCAAAAGCATGTTGAATAATCAACTGCAGGTGGTTGTTCTCTACCTGAGAGACAGAACTGACTAGTTGCAAAAGTTTTGCTTTCTCTGTGATGTAGATTAGGCCATAAGTAGATCAATAATAGTATATTTTTAACACAGCAGTATTTGCTTTTGCCGGAGTGTATTGATCAGTGTATGTGCCACATCTTCACAGACAGATCTGCACAGTGCATATTTGTAGAACTGTTTTGCACAGATTTATGCATATATTGGTAATGATGGAAACATAAAAACCATTACTCCGGAATGTGGAGCGGTGGCAGAAATGGGTTGGAGCCAGGAAGGCCCAGTATCTGAAGGAGCAGAGTCTGTGTTAGTAAGCCTATAGTCTTAGAGGAAGTATCCATTTTTTTGGGAACTCTTCTCCAAAGAAATTATCAACAAGTATAAATCCAAAGGGATAGTTGTTGTTATTGGTTAAACATCCGCCAAAGGTTAAGAACTCTAAGTTAAGGAAACTGCTTCAGAGATGTGCAGTGCATTCAGTGAAGTGGATTGAATTCTATTGTTAAGGTGAGAGCTGCATAATTAACATTTAGCAGAGATCTATGGGTAAGTTGCTGGTTTAAGTTTTGACTAGTCAGAAAATAGTTCTGATGGCTAATGTGACTGCTGGAGACCACAAATTGCAATCTTTGTAAAATTGCTGTGTGACCGCTGTTATCAGCTGCATACAAAAACTGTTTTCAAGCAAATGTTTAATAGATCCTCAGTACCCAGCAAGACAAACTTCTGCTTTCCTCATAAAATCATTTCTTTTTTTTTCTTTGTTCTAGGAGAAAATGGATCTAAAATTTGTGCTTCACAGGCCATTGGAACAGGTTTGGCTGTTGCTATTATGTCCCTCCGCTAGCTGTTGTTCTCCTGCTGGTTTCTTTTCTCAGTAGTCCCAGCAGGCACGCAAAGTTTAGAGTGTTGTCAGGCTTGTTATGAATGATAAGAAAACAAAATGATGAGAATTCAAGGAGGGACAAGAGACACTAAAGGTGCGCAAACAAAATCTTTCTTCAGAAACCTGTACCGCTAAAACCAAAGGAACAGACTTCATTGACGCAAGAACTGAGCATTCCATTGGGGTTAGGTGGCAGCATTCTCGGAGACGCATTGTCTTTCTTCGTAATGCTTGCCAGCAATCAGTGGCTGTTGAATATACAGTTGTCTATAACTGAATTTATCTGCTATAGGATACAAAAACAAAATGGATGCCTATTGAATGCAATCACAGATATTAAAATATCACTGCATTGCAATTCTGGTTTAAAGCACACAGAAAGAGGGGAGGTCCCATACAGGGTAAAACGGTCAACCACTGAGGTGGTGGTGGCAGTGGCGACTGGTGGAGTCTAAAAGTGGTGAGGCGGAAAACAAACTGTTGAACACATGATATAGCATACATAGTGAGTGAGTTTGAATGGAAGGAGATGTTATAGTGGGGAGGTATTCAAGTTGCACATTACAATCCTTGAACATTAGGGGGAAACACATTTAGGTGCAGATTTACAAGCCCCTTGTGCCACTAGTGCATCACTTTTTGTGACTCATTGGTGTTTGGTTTTTTTTTACTCAAAATTTATATAGTGACACATCTTTGGAGATGCGTCACAGGAGAAAGACATGCAAAGGAATGGAACTGCGTGAGTATCTGCTGCATCACATAAGTATTAAAATATGCAAGGTAGATTTTCTGATGTTAAATTGAATGCATTACTGATACAGGGGTATTTACAAAGAATCCCTGCAGTGATGCATTTTTTGGCTGCGTCCCGCATCTTTGAAATTGGCTCGAAAGCCTATGCCTCACAAACCCATGTGCAGGAAATGACGCAGGTACCATATAAATAAAAGACAAGACCAGTAGTGTAGTGCTTGCAGCAGAACAGACAGCATGGACCTCCTAATTCTGCAGCTGGGGTTTGGACCAAGAAGACGGCAACAACCACCAGGCCAAATATCACAATTGCACCCACCACCATCACCACAAAGGCAGCGCAGGAGAAGGGAGCGCATCTACTTGCAAAGGAAAAGCCACATTGGGCTCCGGAATGAACAAGTCATCGAAATGTATCGCCTCAAGAGGACGTCCATTACGACCCTGCTGCGTCAGATCTCACCATGGCTACAGCCACCAACTGGCAGGGTCTGCAACATTCCACCATAGACAAAGCTCCTGGCAGTCTTACACATGTTGGCCTCAGGATCTTTCCAGACAACAGCAGCACGAGAGGCAGGTGTCTCCCAGGCATCTTTCTCAGCCTTCCTCCCTTCTGTCTTGGATGCTATTATTCAGCTCACACCATAGTACATATATTTACCCAATGCACAACAACAGCAGCAGATGGACATTAAAAAAGGCTTCTATGCCATTGCTGGCTTTCCACATGTACTTGGTACAATGGACTGCACGCATGTCCAACTAGTACCACCTGCAGCAACTTCATACCTATACCACAAGAGGAAGCACACACACTAATCAATGTCCAGGCCATTGTGGACCATCGGGGACAATGCACCAATGTATTGGCCGGACTGGGTGAGGCTATGGCAGTCTCATTTTAGCTGTGTTGTAGTGTCTTATTTATATTTTAGGCTTTACCTGTGCTCTGTACTCTGTTTGGTTTGCTTTTTGAAACTGTCTTTGCACCTTGCACCTTTGCATGTTGCCCCGGTCCACAGCAGCTTTGTGCCGTTTGAGTGGAGGGCGTACACCAGACCTTGTTGCCCTGCCTTCTCTTGCTGACTCATTTCCGGGGTTGGAGGGGGCGGGCTCATTCTGCCACTCTCCTCCATTTAACCCGAATGCCACCGCGGGCGTGCTGCTGGCACGCTGAAGGCGCGCCTAAGTCAAGCCCCCACAGGCGAATCTGCACATGGGAACTTCTACTCGCACTTCAACCTAAAGCGCCATGTGGGACTATAAATGGCACCACTATACTCCCCAAGGGAAGTGTAATAAATGTGGGCTTAGAGTAGGGATGGGATCCAAACAACTCCATAAGGTCTCTGGCCCAACATATTTTATAATTTATAACCTTAACTGCAGATCACTTGTACAACACCATGCAGAAATATTTGATCTACTACAGGATTTCTCACCTGATATACTATTCCTAACGGAGACTTGGCTAACAGCCGACTCCGTGGCAATTCCTGCTTTGACCCTCCCTGCAGACTACATGATAAACATACAGAACAGGACTAGCGTGAGAGGGGGAGGCCTAGCATTCATTGTTAAATCAGCATTCTCTCGCACTCTTACTCCTCAGTCCATATCAGATTGCGAGAGTGCCTTGTTTAAAATCACTCTGTCGCATCACTTTACTTTCAAAGGGCTTCTTATTTAGCATCCGTCGGGCCCTGCTGAAGCCTTTCAAGAAGCCTTAGCACACACTGTATCAACTCTTGTCCTAGAAGCTGCCAATCTGGGCATTCTAGGAGACCTTAACTTGCATCTGGAATGCCTCAAATACCAGGAGATCATCAACTTCCTGAGTGACATGGGTGTGTGCCATCTAACCCAGTTAGTGGAGGGACCTCCACATACCACAGGGCACCTACTCGATCCAGTATTTTCAAATCTCCTATCGCTGGAAGTTTATACACCCTTCCCTTTGACCTGGACGGACCATTCTCTCATTTACCTGTGCCTGTGTACTGCAGGCACTCCTATACGCACCCCATATCAATCTTCTTGGAAGCGCCCCTGGCAAAAATTAGAGGCGCCTACGTTTTTATCCACATTAAATCGGCCCCGCCCAAAATGGCCCATTGATCTAGAGGCAGCTGATAGTGCTTTTAGGTCCTGGATCAATAACTCACTTGATCAATGTTTTCCAAGGAAAATAAGCAGTGCTAAACGCGGCCCAAACCCACGCGTGGTATAAGGAGACCCTGGCCAAGGAAAAGAAAAAATGCTAAGTTTTAGAACGGGTCTGGAGATCTGCCTATAACGATAGTGAAAAAACCTCCTATAGGAAAGAAATCAAAGCGTATCACAAATTAGTCCAAAAGACCAAAGCTTTGTTCTATTCCAACCTGATTTCGTTAAATCCCAACCCCGCTGCACATCGCAAAGCGGAGTTTTCTGCACTCCGCGAGCTCCGCAGAGTGCAGAGTTCAGAAAACTCCGCAAACTCCGCGAACGGAGCGAAGTTCACAGCACAGGCCTAGTAAATATCACGCAGCAGGTTGCACCACTAGTGCCTCATGCAACGTGGCGCGCGGGCGGCACAAGCGGCTTGTAAATCTGCCTGGCAGTGAGGGACATGGCAGGGCTGTTTTAGCATGAGCAAAGTGTGATTGGCATATGTGATTCACTTACATTATGAATAGGTGGGACTGGGGTCAGGTCCCAATACATCAAGACGCACATAGCAGACTGTGGCATAGGTACATAGCTTGCTGAGATTACCACCATGACCCATTACTCACTTATTTACACTTGTTTGTATTACCCATTGACTGCTGTTGATTTTCATGTGCTGCACTGTCCTGTCCCGAGATTCCAGTGACCGACTCCTCCAGGATAACAGCTGACACCCACTCCTCAAGGGCACCCAATACCTCCTGTGTGCTGGGCTTCCTCCTCCTGTCTGCAATGCTGACTTGCGGTTTTCCGCTAGTTTTTCCATTGTTCTGTGCTTGCAGTCATGCCAGCATTTTAGCAGTCAGCGACCATCCTCTTTGCTTGTCCAACTCTGTTTATTTTCTGGACTATGGTCTGCCATATTGCATCCTTTTTGGAAAGTGGCACTATATAACCCGTGCGAAGGCAAGTATGGCATGACATATTCACGGGGTGGTGTTACAGTGCACATGGGCTAGAGAGTGTCATAGCATACGCACTTGCTGGTGGAATACAACACAGAGGTGTGTGGCACTTGGTGGGCACTGGTGGGTGTAACACAGCATTGGGCTCAGCCAGGAGCACGCTGTGACTCTCAAGTGAGGTTTGTCTCCTTTCCAGAGAGTAAAATAAAAAGTATTACACATCTGGCGGTGGATGTGTGTTTTATTAACCGTGAGGGGGGTTTCTTGCATAGTTTGGCCAAATTTTTGTCGAATCCCTTTTGAATGGCTTGGTGTGCGTGTGTATTAAATGTGCCCGTCAATAGCTACCCATGTTGTATAAACAACAAGGGTGTCTACTTGGAGAGAACACACCGGCGGGGGCGCCGGGATTAGGCACGGTAGGGCATCAGACACGTCAGAGCTTCACTAGCGGTGTAAATATATTCCACGTGGATTCATTGTATGCATAGTCGCCTTTTAATGAATATCACGCAAATCGTCATGGTGATAGGTACATACCGTTTGTCCAGCATGTCCTAGGTGTTTCTATAAATATATATTTTTAAAAAATAATAAAAAACAAAGGCCGGCCCCGGGGGATGGGGTCCCTGGGGCCATAAGTGGCCTGAGGAGGGGGGCAACGCAGCCCCCCTCCTAAAGAATGAAAAAAAAAAAGGCCACGACCCGGGGGTTGGGGACCCCGGGCCGATTAAGGCCTTGGGAGGGGGGCCACGCGGCCCCCTTTCAAATGTATTTTTTTCAACAAAAACAATTAGGGTGCAGGCCCTGGGGGATGGGGTCCCCAGGGCCAATAAATTAGAAAAAGAAGGGAGGCCACACAGCCCTCCTTCTTAAAACAATAAAATAAATAAAAGACCGGCATCGCACCAAAGGCCACGCCCCCTCCTTGCAGCACTCTGCAAACATGCCCCCCTGGCCAGTTGTAAGTTGGGGAATTAATTCCCCTTCAATACTGAGGGTCCCTGAGGGCCAACTAGCCCAACAGGTATCTCCAGTATGCGCAAGGGAGCTGCGTTGCAGACAGGTGTTCTGAGGCCACGCCCCTTTTTACACCCTATGCAACTCAGCTCTGTGGCGCTTACTGGAGGTACCTAGTGGGCTAGTTTGACCCTAGGGACCCTTAGGATTCAAGGGGACTTAATCTCTCAACTTAGAACGGCCACAGCGCGTTTATACAGTGGTGAAGGGAGGGGACGGGGCCTGAGGTGACGTGTGCAAACACGCCCTGTGGCGCGCTTTAAGTTGGGGAAATAATTCCCTTTCAATCCTGAGGGACCCTGGGGGCCAACTAGCCCACCAGGTGCTTCCAGTAAGCGCCACTGCTCTGCGTTGCAGAGAGATGGTGCAGGCCGTGCCCATTTTTACACCTCTCTGCAATGGCGCTTACTGGACAAACCTAGTGGGCTATTTTGCACCTAGGGACCCTCAGGATTCAAGGGGACTTAATCTCCCAACTTAAAACGGCCACAGGGCATGTTTACACAGTGGGGAAGGGAGGGGACGGGGCCTGAGGTGACGTGTGCAAACACGCCCTATGGCGCGTTTTAAGTTGGGGAAATAATTCCCCTTCAATCCTGAGGGCCCCTGGGGGCTAACTAGCCCACCAGGTGCTTCCAGTAAGTGCCACTGCGCTGCGTTGCAGAGAGGTGGTCTAGGCCGTTCCCCTTTTTACATCTCTCTGCAACGCAGCTCTGTGGCGCTTACTGGAGGTACCTAGTGGTCTAGTTGGACCCTAGGGACCCTCAGGATTCAAGGGGACTTAATCTCCCAACTTAAAGCGGCCACAGGGCGTGTTTACACAGTGGGGAAGGGAGGGGAAGGGCCTGAGGTGACGTGTGCAAACACGCCCTGTGGCGCGTTTTAAGAGATAGTTTTAATCCCCTGCCCTATTATATACTAAGGGCTTACAGAGGAGGTCATGCTAATCACAGGGGGACCCAAACGCATAGGGTTCCCTAGTGTATGTAGGTGTTTTCACTGTATTCTGAGTGTCTTTTAACATAGCACTGGCTCTAGGACTGGTTAGTCAGACTCAGTTACCACCAGTATCCGTCTGAAAAAGTTGAGGGTACAGGATGATTTTGCAACAAGGCTTCTTTCAGCTCTTCTGTTTGTTCTTTCTGCACGTTATCATTCTTCCTGCACTTTTCTTCGTCTTTGAGGACTTCTGTTGCTTTTTTCTGCATTTTCTTTTTGTTCTTTCTGTGCGTTTTTTCTTCTTTCTTCACATGTCCTATCTCTGTAGGCATAGTTAGAAATTAGCATTTTAAAAACCTTTGAAATTCACTGAAAAAACCATAGGTTTCAGGCACGTTATAGTTAGGAATTAGCTTTTAAAAAACCTTAAAAATTCACTCAAAAAACCATAGGTTTCAGGGGCGTTATAGTTAGCTGGACTTTTCACTCGTACAAAACCATTGAAATTCCCCCGTTATAGTTAGTTCAGCTAACTATAACTTGCGCGCTCGCATGCACTGCTGATGACGTCACATATTACATCACTCTTGACATGGTCAGTGACATCACTCATGACATCACTGATGACATCTCAAATGACATCACTGATGACATCACTGATGACATCATCATCCAGTGAATGTGTGTTTTTCTGAAAATTGGTTTTGTACGAGTGAAAAGTCCAGCTAACTATAACGCCCCTGAAACCTATGGTTTTTTCAGTGAATATATATATATATATTCACTGAAAAAACCATATGTTTCACACATGTTATAGTTAGCTGGACATTTTACTGATAAAAAACCAATGAAATTCCCCCGTTATAGTTACTGTAGGCAACTATAACTCACGCGACCGTAATCCTCTGCTAATACTGTATTTAGACACTTATTTGCCCATGTCTTCTTCCATTAAATTTTAGCTATACATATATTACAAATATTTTTTTTTCATAAAGACACATATGTCATCAGCAGAGGATTACGGTCGCGTGAGTTATAGTTGCCTACAGTAACTATAACGGGGGAATTTCATTGGTTTTTTATCAGTAAAATGTCCAGCTAACTATAACATGTGTGAAACATATGGTTTTTTCAGTGAATTTGCAAGGTTTTTTAAATGCTAATTCCTAACTATAACGTGTGTGAAACCTATGGTTTTTTCAGTGAATTTGTACGTTTTTTTAAATGCTAAGTTACTTTACGCCATTTGTGGCGTGCGCGCCCACTTAACGCAGTTCGTTCCGTGCGCGCACGGTGCGCTTCGCGCACCGTGCGCGCAGAGTGAGCACGCGGTGCGCTTCGCGCACCGCGTGCCCACGTTACGCTACATGGGCCATGAACGCACGATGCGCTTCGCGCACCGTGCGCACATGGAGGACATATGATGAGCATCGTTGTGATAGGTAAAATATGTTTGATTTATCTCATATAAGCCATGCACAAAAAGTGCCCGGCGGGCACCTTTTGCACACGGGGTGGGGAGAATGTGGATATTTTATTTTTTTTTTAAATATTTCTTACCGTACGCGTACGGTAAGCGTAATCGGCGAAATTTTCGAAAAAATTAAATTTGCCTTTTTTCACTTGGGGGATCGTTGGGGACTACCTCAACATGGCTAGGTGCTTGGGAGCTGTCTAAACAGCCCCTTTACATGTTTTTGGACTTTGTTTTTCAACCCCCTGTCAGAGTGCGAGAGAGAAAATGGCGGCCGCCATTTCCTGGTTTCGACCGATTCGAATGTTTACTAAGATCTAACAGCCAATCAGAATTGCGCTCGCGCACGGCACCGTACGCGTACGGTAAGCTTACCGTAAGCGCACGGTAAGCGCACCGTAAGCTGCCACAGATATATATATTGATTTAAAGGCTATTTTCTCAGGATCTGCTGAACAGATTTACACCAAACCTACAAAAGGCACTTCCTTGACCTGAGGACTACCTCTCTGCCAAATTTCAAGTAATTCTGTTCAGCCGTTCGGGCTGTAGCTGTGTCTAAAGGTCCTATGGAAAAATGCATGGGAAAAACGCGTTTTGGGACCCCCCTTTTATCTCAGCCCCCGCTTGACGAATCCCCCCGAGACTTTCAGGGTAGGAGCGGAGCGTAGCGCCCCACCTATTTTTAAAAATTCGCGAGGATTCGTCAACCGGCGCCAAAGTTATTCAAAATAGAATGTTGCGGATTTCCTATAGAAACGTGGTCCTAACTATAACTATCTACTGGCGACCGCCAGTAGATAATGTATATATATATATTGTCAAGGTACATATATCTGAAATATATTAAGTCTATGCATACCTACAAACACTTATTTTGGCCTTTTGGCGTTTATTTCTTGCCATTATAGTGGAAAACACTTTTAACCACTTCTTTTTCTTGCACTTAGAATCCCTTCTGTTTTAAACCACCATATTGGGTAGAACCTGCTTTTTCCAAATTGTGCCTTATATTCGTTTATTATCACCAACAATGTTTACCTGTCCTCCAGGGATTAGGTTCTGTTTGTCAAGCGTTTATGCCATTCACTGTGGAAGATATTTTTCACAACTATTAGTGCCTGTGCAGCGCACTGATATCAACTTGGCTAATCAGAGTTATATAAAAATGTACAATAAATATTAGCTTATCATAACATTTGCCTGACTTTTGCCTGACAGCACATTGACGTGAAAAAATACCTTTGGTGCAACATCAACATAAACATGAGTGTGAAAAGGATCTAGGTGCATATATCACATTTAGGTGTAAAGTTACCTATCTGTGCAAAATAGGCAGCATTATGGTGTCACCACATGCAGAAGCAAAATCAAATTCAAGTCAGAAATTACAATAAGGTTGTGAATAACTCATGCTGCAACATCATCAGCACATTTAGGAACACAAATCACATTTCAGAGCAGAAATACATTCAGCTGTACATGTAGGTCAACATCACAGCTTATCACACTTTTTCTCAGCCTCTCTTTTTGTTTGCTTTAGGACTCTTGAGAACTTTACCACTGCTGACCAGTGCTAAAGTGCATATGCTTCTCCCCTAAAACATAGTGACATTGGTATATAAGATATACCTTATTGGCATATTTAGTTTACCTGGAAGTCCCTTGTAAAGTGGTATACCATATACCCAGGGCCTGATCTAAATGCTACTAGTGGACCTGCAGTACTGGGTGTGCCACCCACACAAGTAGCCTTTCAAACCTGTCTTAGGCCTGCCATAGCAGGGCCTATGTATGTAGTTAACTGACACTTTGACTTGTCATTTAAAGCCACTTGCTAAGTCTTAAACTCCCCTTTTATTATACACGTCAACCATAAGGTAGGCTCTAGGTAGCCCTATGTGCTGTGTAACTAAAAGGTAGGGCATGTTCTTTAAGTTTTACATGTCCTGGTAGTGACAAACAGCTAAATTAATGTTTCACTACTGTGAGGCCTAGCAACTCTCATAGGCTAGCATTTGGAATTCCTTAAAATACCTTTAAACTGTAATTTCTGATTAGAAAGTAGTAGCTAAATAATATTTCATATCTTTAGAATGGTAATGATACATCCTCTTTAGTGGTGAAGTGGGATTTGACATTTCTAATTTAGAAATGCCACTTTCAGAAAGAGGACGTTTCTCTCCTCTAAACTGCTCTGTGTGCCTGCAGCCTGCCTCTAATACACGTCTGGGCTAGGTAACAGCTATACTTTGTGCATTACCTCTAGACAGCCACAAACACAGGAAGGGGAGGCTCATCTGCATTCTGAGCACTCATCTGCATTCATCTGCATTCTGATGGGTCTTCCTGGGAGGTAGGAATAGAAAGAGTTGACATACTTCAATAGGCAGTGACCTGTCCACACACAAAGCACGGATCCAGAGGCCCCACAATGTCACTACCCACCATTTAAAAGGGGGTGCTGACCACAGGGAAAGGTTGGAGAGGAGCCTTACAACTTCCTACCACTCTTGCCACTTGCCTGGCAAGTCAGGCAAGACCTACAATGAGTATCAGAGTGCTTCTGCATCTGGGGCCAGAAAATGTGGGTTGCAAGCCTTTCAAAGGTCTTGTCTTGCCCCAAATCCTGCCAAAGGCACATCATGAGTCAGACCTAGTAGGAAGGCTCTGAAGCGCTGAGGTACCACCAGCACACAGGCTGACCCAGGCTCAGCAACCTTAGGCTCGCTATACAGGAGACCATTCTCCCAGTATATCCAATGTGATCCGGACTGAATACCTGCTGCTTGGTTTGCAGCCTGCTGCCGCAAATCAATAAGAGAAGGGCACGTCTGCTGCTCCTGGCAGAATTCCTCCCTGGAGGAGCCTACTTCTTTCTGCCACTGGGTCAGCTCAGGCAGGTCCCCTAGTTCAGCCACTTGGTCCCCTGTAGGCTCCAGGGCATTCCCCTCAAGGTCTGCCTCCTCCTGGACCACGGGAACTTTGGGGGCCAGTTTCCTGCACCTCGGGGGACGGTTTCCTGCGTCCCCTGCCTCTTCTCTTTCTGGCAGGCACCTGGGCCACTTTTTCAAGCTCCAGGTCCTCTTGAATGCCCTTACCAGCTGCCATTGACCGAGTGGTCACGCATGCCCACTCAGGCAGACCCAACATCTCCAAATTAGACCTCCGCTCCACCTTCGCCCAAGGGGAGCTCTCCAAATCATTGCCTAGCAAACACTCAACAGGCATGGCTGGACTCACAGCAACTTTCAAGGTACATGAGACCCCCCCCCCACTCAAAGGGACCCTGTGCCACTTTGGAGAGGCACTCTGAATTGTCAGCTGCAACTACTGGTTAGAATGGATGGGGACCATCTGCTCTTCAGACACCAGCTGACAACTGACAGCTGTCACACTGGCTTCAGTGTCTCTCAGAGCCTCTACACTATGGCAATAGATGGTCACCCACTGCCTGCACTTCTTAGTGTTATTTTTATTTATAGCATTTGTAGAGCGCTCTGAAACCCTACGGGCATCCTGGCGCTAGGTACATACAGCTGAGGACCTGTGGAGCAGAAGGAAGCGGTGGACAGATACTGATCAGTTAGGTTTTTTGGGCTTTTTGAGCAGAAATTTTGGGAAGATTTTTATGGGAAGATTTTTTTGGGAAGAGCCATGTCTTCACCTTTTTTCGAAAGGCCAACAGTTCATTTGTTTTTCTGATGTCAGTGGGGAGATTATTCCACAGGTGCGCTGCGGCAATACTGAAGGCTCTTCCCCCACACGTCGCTTTCTTGATTCTGGGAATACTGATGAGATTTAGGGAAGAGGATCGGAGAGGCCGGGTCGGCTCATACCAATTGAACTTGTTTTGAAGTGGTCGAGGGCCTAGCCCATGGACTGCCTTAAAGACAGTACATAAGGATTTAAAACAGATCCTCTGATGTATGGGCAACCAATGAAGGTCGGCCAGGGCGGAAGTAGTGGAAGATCCTCGTTCCCAAGAGAGTGCCAGTTTGGCTGCAGCCGCTTGGATACTTTGAAGTCTGGAAATAAGATAGGCAGGGGATTCCAGCAGAAGAGCGTTGCAGTAATCCAAACGGCTGAGGATGGTACTCCTAACTATGTTGGCTCTAGTCTGTGGGGGCAAGAGAGGTAGCAGTTTTCGCAGTCCACGCAGCAAGGCAAGACAGCAGCTAACCTGCTTGTTGACGTTAGTCTCAAGGCTCAGAGTATTACTAATAATGACTCAGAGATTCCTTGCTGAGTTCACGGGGATAGGCGAGTCTCCTAGCAGCTGAGGCCAGAAATCTGTAGGTAGGTTTGTAGGGATTCTTCCTACTGCACAATGCAGTATTTCAGTTTTATCACTGTTAAATTGTAGTGAATTCTGGTTCAGCCAGAGTGACATTTGCAGCATGCAGGTATTGAAAGTCTCCAGTGAATTTGCCTGGGCTCCATCAAGAGAGATCGTCAACTGGGTGTCATCAGCGTAATTTATTACGCTGATGCCATGACTTTTTATGATCCTCAACAGGGGTTGCATATAAATGTTAAACAGTATGGGGCTGATAGCAGACCCCTGTGGGACCCCATGCGGAACTTTAGTGAATTCTGATTGATATGGCGGGATAGCTACTGCCTGCCATCTATCCGTCGGGTAGGATCGGAACCAGTCAAGCACGATTCCTCCAACTCCGATGTTCTTCAGTCTTTTTAACAGGATGACATGGTTCACCGTATCGAAAGCGGCGGACAGGTCCAGCAGAATGAGAATTGCTGATTCGCCCCTGTCCGCCCTCATGCGTAGGTCATCCATGACTGTCAGCAAGGCTGACTCAGTTCCATGAGCTGGTCTGAAACCAAATTGCTCCTCTTCCAAGATGACATTAGTTTCCAGGAAGAGGGCTAGAGATCTGCTGACCCAGCGCTCTATGATCTTTATCGGGTATGGTAAGAGGGATATGGGTCGGTAGTTCTTTTGGCTGTTAGGGTCCAGATTTGGCTTCTTTAGTAACGGAGTCACAACCGCCAATTTCCAGTTTCTTGGTACGGAGCCTGTGAGGAGGGATTGATTACAGAGCTGATGCAAAACTGGGAAAATATCAGCCTCAAAGTTCTTGGCCATTTTATGGGGAAGAGGGTCTAAAGGGGATCCTGATGACGTGTTGAGGGCTGTTCTGAGAAATTCCTGTTTAGAAGGGATCACAAAATTTTCCAAGCTAGCGTTTGGAGAGAAGCTCCTGGTAGATTCCACCAATTCACCTCTATTTGCTTGGTTGCTGTTGTCCTGCGATGTAAAGGTGGGCTTATTGTCCTGCGATGTGAAGGTGGGCTTACTATTCATTCCTTCGATTATTTTATTGATTTTTTCTTGAAAGAATACTGCAAGGCCGTCACAAAGTTCTTGTGAGGGCTTGATTTGGCTGTCAGGACAAGCAGGATGAGAGAGCTCTCTAATAATCTTGAAGGTGTCGCGGGACTTATTAGGACTTTTGATAATAAGATCTGCGAAATAGTTAGTTTTAGCTATAGTAATTTCCTTCTTGTATTGTAGAATAGTGAGCCTCCATCGTTATTTCTCCTGATCTGAATAGTTTTTCCTCCAGAGCTTCTCTGCCTTTTTGCAGATGTTTTTCAAATCCTTCAGTTTGTCCGTATACCAGGGAGCGGAGGGTTTACCCCTTCTCTTGATTATTTTCAGCGGTATGATATTGTCCAGTTTTTTAGTTATCTCATTGCAAAATGAGAGATAGTTTGTCGTAACATCGTTCTCAGAGTTGAACGAGGTTCCGATGTGACGAAAGTCGGGCTTACCTTCCTCTTTCCTTTTCAACAGGTTCTTCCAATTCCGGCCAAGAAATGTTCTGGTCTGTGTCCTTACGGGCCCTGTATATACCAGGATATGTATATTAAAAGTGAGTAGGTGGTGATCTGACCACCCTACTGGAAGAATAGTGTCCATGGTCATTAGATCTTCTGCCGCCAATATTAAATCCAATATGTTTCCCTGTATATGTGTGGGGGTAGTTATCCACTGTTTCAACCCTAGAATTTGGCAGGATTGGGTGATGTTATTCAAGGCTGTGCGTAATTGGTCGCTGTCCCATAAATTAAAATCGCCCAAAATCAGTATCCTGCTGTGGGTGATGGAAATATTGTTTATGGCAGTGATCAATTCCTGCTGTTGTGAGGCATTAAAATGCCCCGGTGTTCTATAGCAGATGAGAGCTGTAAGGCATTGTTCTGCATCATGTTTTATGCGAATCCCAAGGATTTCAACGCTAAAGGTGATGTCGATATCCAAAGTTGAAATGTTTAACTCCTCCTTAAAAATGATCCCCAAGCGTCCTCCTCGTCCAGAATTTCTCGGTTTGTGAATGATCTTATATCCGACTGGACATGCTAAGCCGAACTCTAATTCTGATCCCGCAGCCATCCATGTCTCAGTTAAGAAGAGAATGTCTAGTTTATTGGACTCGATTAACAGCTGTATTTCCAAAGCATGTTTCGGGAGGGACCTGACGTTTAATAGTCCGCAGAATAGTTTTGGTTTTTCCTTGGTGCTAGGCTTATATATCCCATATGGGTTGATAGGGGACCGGTCTTGTCAAGGAAAAAAACGGGTTGCAGAGGAGATTTAAGGGGAATAGGATTAATATTTGGTAGCCATCCTTGACAATTGATGCATACATTGTTGTCTTTATGTATTATGTTAGGAGGTAAACGTGGGCATTCGGCTCTCTCTGCCCGGGGGTTCAGTAGCATGAGCGTTTCCCTGCTGTATTTGAACACCTTAGGGGACAGAGTAGAACATGCAAGGGGGGGTGCCCTGGGCCCAGCCTCGGAGCGGACGAGCGCAGACGAGCTTGCCTTAAGCGCGCCTTCGGCGCACAATCGTCGCGCCCGCTGCGCTCGTCCGCTGCGCTTCCGGTGGAGACACATGCTTTATGGTAGTGACGGGGTGAGTACAAGAGGGCGTGGCTGTAGTCGTGGGCGTGCCTCTGGCGAACCGGCCAATCACGCTACTGCAGCTGGGAATCCCTACCCACGTCAGCTGCGTTAGGTCTGCTGAGCGAGGGAGATGGGACAGAAACGCCGGATAAAACAACAAAACAACAATAGTGGCAGTACAGAATTAAAAAGTTATCTGTTCCCTACTCCCGGCTGTGCCTCAGGAGTTTCAGCTCTAAAACGCAGCGCTCGAGGTCAGCGTGCGTTATATTACAAAGGGGGCGTGGCTGTAGTCGTGGGCGTGCCTCTGGCGAACCGGCCAATCACGCTACTGCAGCTGGGAATCCCTACCCACGTCAGCTGCGTTAGGTCTGCTGAGCGAGGGAGATGGGACAGAAACGCCGGATAAAACAACAAAACAACAATAGTGGCAGTACAGAATTAAAAAGTTATCTGTTCCCTACTCCCGGCTGTGCCTCAGGAGTTTCAGCTCTAAAACGCAGCGCTCGAGGTCAGCGTGCGTTATATTACAAAGGGGGCGTGGCTGTAGTCGTGGGCGTGCCTCTGGCGAACCGGCCAATCACGCTACTGCAGCTGGGAATCCCTACCCACGTCAGCTGCGTTAGGTCTGCTGAGCGAGGGAGATGGGACAGAAACGCCGGATAAAACAACAAAACAACAATAGTGGCAGTACAGAATTAAAAAGTTATCTGTTCCCTACTCCCGGCTGTGCCTCAGGAGTTTCAGCTCTAAAACGCAGCGCTCGAGGTCAGCGTGCGTTATATTACAAAGGGGGCGTGGCTGTAGTCGTGGGCGTGCCTCTGGCGAACCGGCCAATCACGCTACTGCAGCTGGGAATCCCTACCCACGTCAGCTGCGTTAGGTCTGCTGAGCGAGGGAGATGGGACAGAAACGCCGGATAAAACAACAAAACAACAATAGTGGCAGTACAGAATTAAAAAGTTATCTGTTCCCTACTCCCGGCTGTGCCTCAGGAGTTTCAGCTCTAAAACGCAGCGCTCGAGGTCAGCGTGCGTTATATTACAAAGGGGGCGTGGCTGTAGTCGTGGGCGTGCCTCTAGCGAACCGGCCAATCACGCTACTGCAGCTGGGAATCCCTACCCACGTCAGCTGCGTTAGGTCTGCTGAGCGAGGGAGATGGGACAGAAACGCCGGATAAAACAACAAAACAACAATAGTGGCAGTACAGAATTAACAGGTATCAGGCAGATGAGCTCTTGGGACCATCTCACTGTCTCCTAAAGAGACCAGGGACATCTCTGCGGGACCCCACCCATCTTGGGCACTCGGCTTCTACCCCAAGGCTACACTAGCCATCTGCCGGGGCGGTGCACCAGTGGGTGCGGTGGTTACCGGTTTAAGACACTTAGGATCCCCCCGGAAGTGGCCACCTGACCACATCTAAAACAGATCTTGGGACCCCTCTGAACAGGCTTACCTGTCAGGACCCATGGCTTCTTCTCAGTGGGAGGCTGGGAAACCTTACCTTATGCCCTTGGGGATTACTTTGGGGCCATTTCTGGAACTCCTTCTGTTTACCCTTCCCTCCCACTCCTCTGCTGGGGACCCTGCCCACCTTTGACAGGGTCTCCCACATTACATTTTTGGACCCTGGTGCTGACCAAGCGGTCCGCCGCCACAGCAAGCTTCCTGGGATCAGTCAGCTTACTGTCAATCAGGTGCTGGCGTAGCTCTTGAAAACAATTATCTGACAAGTGCTCCCATGCAACCAAATCATAGAGCCCCTGCAAATCATTCACCTTGCTACCCTTCACCCAACCATCCAGTGGTCTGCAAAAATAGGACACATACTCCACCCAGGTACTTGACTCCAGCTTCCTACAGTTTCTACATTTCTACCTATAAATCTTTGGGGTCAACCCATACCTGGCTATCAAGGTTTCCTTCATGGGGGCAGTGGACATCTGATCCTCAGTGGGCATGTTCAGCAAGGTTTTCCTTCCTTCGCTGACAAAGCGTCCCCACAACCCTGCTCCCCAATCTTTCTCAGGGACCCAGTTGGACCTCATTGCTACTTCATAGGCCTTGAACCACTGACCAATGTCCTCATGCTTCATAAAATCCTTAATAACATATTTGGGAATGTATACCTTTCCTTCCCCAGGCACTGATGGTGCTGCCACCAGAGGGGCTGATCTCTAAACCCTTTGCTTTCAGGACCAACTCCCTCAACCCTCTCTCATGCTCCAAAAGCATACTCTTTTACTCCATGGCCAGTTTCTGCTGTTCCAACCTCAACTTATTATTTTCTAGGTCACCCTCCTTCCCCAGCCTGAGCTTAGCAAGCTGCTTCTTATGCACCCTATCTCTCTCTCTGTCTTCCAACTTCTCTGGAGACAGACCCCTTTGAGAAACACTACTGCCATCCACGGAAGGGACCCTGCCTCCTGGCAGATTCAATTGCCCCTCCTGTTGCTCATCCACATTCTCTGCCTCCACCAGAGGCTTCTCATCCTGCCCACTGGCATTTCTGGATCCCATCCAGACCCTCAGCGCTTTTTGGTATTAATCCTTCCTGGTGAGGGTTTTCACAGAGACTTTAAATTCCTTGCAGATAGCTTTCAGTTCAGACACAATGTGGGTTTCCACCCTATCTTCCTCAAATTCGATATCAATGGATGCAATGGATGCTGGCTTGGTCATGATGACAACATTGGCAGTTCTTTACTTTGCAGAAAAACAATCAAAGGGAAAAAGTTCAGTAAAAATATGTGGTAACATAATGGTCTTCACTATGCTAGTAGTGTACACCAATCACTGTTGTATGTAAATCACAAATACAAGTCCAGGATCCTCTCCGCTGACCACCAATGTTAGAAATTGGGGTCTCTAGTTGGCAGAGGTAGGTACCTTTATCAAAAGAGGGACCCTTGCTTCTAGTCAGGGTAATGAGATACACTCCTAAAATAACCCCTGCTCAACCCCTTGGTAGCTTGGCACGAGCAGGCAGGCTTATCTCAGGCAGTGTGTTAAGCATTTGTGAACACAGTGAAAACACTACAAATGTACACCACACCAGTTTGGAAAAATAGCAAATCTTTATCTAAACCAACAAGACCAAATACGATAAAAATCCAACATACAATACTTTTGAAAAAAGTACTTGTGCAAAATAATCTTTAAATGTAGGAAAATCAATAAAACACAGATCTTTAGACTCAGTACTGAATATGACAGAGTCTAACAATTCCAGCCGACCACTTCGATACGGGCCAGCTAAAGCATCAACAGACTTGGACACAGTACCTTTCTTGTTGCGACCAACACTTCGGTGCGTGTCAGTCGGGGCAAACGTCACTGTTGCGCAGTAAATCGAGCGTTGCGGCGGACAATGTCCTCACGATTCGGTGCAGGCAGCGGCTCGTTGATGGAGTCAGTGAGACCAGGGCTTGTGTTGAAGGGTGAGATTGTGCTCGCTGCGGTGCTGGTAGGTCACGGTGCGGCGACGGAGCTGGTCGATGTTTGGGTTGGGCAGCGACAGAGTCGGTGACATCCTCGAAGCATGTAGCGAAGCGTTGCTGAGTGCGGTACCCTCAGGACACTGTGCAAGCAGTGGCTCGTTGACAGAGTCGGTTACCCTATTCTTCTGCTGGAACAATCAGAGACATTGCCCACAGACACTGTGAGGTATTTGCTGTTACTGAGACCTCTAGAACAGGGGGCAAGCTCAGTTCCAGCCCTTGGAGATCTTTTCTTCAAGCAGGGGGACAAAGCAAGCAGCAAAGTCCTTTTCTCCGTTCCTTGGCAGCAAGTAGCCACTGCAGGCCAACCCCATACAGCAAATAGCACAGGGGCAGTATTCCTCCTCAGTTTCCTTGGCAAAAGTTCCTCTTGATTTCCCATAAGTGATCAGAAAGTCTGGGGTCTGGGCCCCTCTTTTTATACATAAACATCCTTTGTTCTCTGAAGGCAGACAGTGTCTGTACCCTGCCAAAAACAGTTCTGTTCTCACTGCTGCAGCTTCCTGCAGAGGTGGAGACAGCATTGTTGAAGGCAGACCAGGCCCATTCAGGTGAAAGGAAATCTCCTCCCTCTAGTCTAAATGCCGCCCAGCTCTCCAGCCCCTGTCATCCGAAAGCTAGACATGCAATGCACATACCTAGCGGGGGCACACTGGATGGTTAGGCAAGAAAATACCTACTTTCTACAAGTGGTATTTTCAAACACAGAATGTAAAAATCACCCTCACTAAAAGATGCATTTTAACATTCTGAGTCCAGGCATACTAAACTTTATTTTTCTACCTTGTTCCCAGGGCCAGTTATGTTTATAAGATGTTATAAACAAACTTCCCATTCTGTCCTATGGGAACAGGTAGCCTTGCAATTGCGAACAACGGAATTGACAGTATTTCACTATCAGGACATGCCACACACATCAGGGCATGTCCTACCTTTCACATACAATGCACCATGCCCACAGGGGTACCTTGGGCTTACCTTAGGGGTGACTTATATGTAGAAAAGAGAAGGTTTAGGGACTGGCATGTGTGTGCACTTGCCAAATTGACATGGCAGTCCCAGACTGCACACCGACTCTGCAATGGCAGGCCAGAGTTACATTTTACAGGCTGCTTCTGTGGGTGGCACATTCAGTGCTGCAGCCCACTAGCAGCCTTTGATTTACAGGCCCTGGACACACACAGTGCACTATACTAGGGTCTGACAAATACATCAAATATGCCAATCATGGAATCACTAGTCCATGACAACAATTTACAAAGGGAGCATTTGCACTTTGGCACTGAACAACAGTGGCAAAGTGCCCAAAGCATCTACACCAGCAAAACGAAGTCCAACACACAGCAAAAACACAGGAGGCAAAAGCAAAAAAAGCAGGGGAGACTCACACCAATGGTGCCAGGTCTAACAGTAGTGCACTGTGTCCACTATGTTGACAGTACACAAAGTGTTTGAGATATGTGGGAGTCTTGCGCTGTACAGTCCATCTAGTAAACTAACCACACTACATTGCCAAATTGATTGGGGACAGTGTAGGACATATTTTCCAAATACTTCAGTGTCCAGAGTTTGCTGTCTGCGCTGGTAGACAATTTGCAGCATTGCTACAAGACAGGCACATTATCTACAAGGTGATTGTGTGGCTACCTGTTCTGTGAGATGTACTTTGTGCATCTGGTTGTAACTTGCTGCACAGTCTGAACCCCTTGGAGGACTGATAGAGTAGGTTTGTGTGCCATAACATGGTGGGCACATAGGATGGGAGGTATGTATATGATGACTAATGTAATTTTGCATGGCATACATGAGAGATAAAAATAGGGCTACATTTCTCTGTTTTACAGATCTTGGATACATCACATACCTTATGATCATGGGAGTATCCTGTGGACACAGACAACCGAAATGGAGTCCCTTCCTTCAACATGCTGTTGTGACACATAATTTTACATAGTGGAGCATTACTGAGGATCTTTTAACCATTTGGATGCAAACACAGGTCCTTATTTACCTGTTGTTGTCATAGGGAAGCACAGAATGTCACTTGGCTGTTCTGCCCTGTATACAAACGGAAGGGCAAGAATGTGCCATATTACTAAGCAATGACCCAACGTGGTCTGCCTGCATAGTCACCATCACATATTGGTGATTAGCCAACACACACACCCTTCCACCATGGTACACGTGTGTCAACATTGTGGCCTCAAAAAATTTATGCTATAAGGGACATCTTCCTGCACAAAAATGATGTTATTTTGCCTCACTACGCCTCCCCTTGGAAGGCACACAATTTGGGCATAGTCCCAGGGTCACAGAGCCTTGGAAATCTGGGAATTTTTCATAACTAATTGGTGTTGCATGGGAAAAGCTACAGCAAGGCCCATGGAACACATCCTGGGTGTAGACTGAGGAAACGCTGCAGTTTGCTCTGGCTTGCCTAACTCCATACTCATGAAAGGGCACGTAGACTGACTTTGCATTGCTTCATAGATGTGAGTGAGAGAACGTCTCCGCCAGAGCATCATTCACGTTGATGCTCCAGTAGTGCAGTTACTTGTACGTGGGGCCCACAGTGGCATAGGTGGTCTAAACATGTGTGGCATGCAGGGCTGTGTTGCACGTCTCATGTAGTATGGTGCAAGTATGAAGGCCCATACCTGCTACGTATGCACTGTCTCATTCAGCCCAATGCTAATATGTTGATGTTATCCCACATAATTACCTGTCATGTGCTTAAGAAGTAATTATCAACCAGTAGGGCCATATGTCCTATTCTGGAAGCGCTCATTAATGTTGGGTGTTGAAATATCTGAAGATGAATGACAAGAGCACTCCCAGGGTACTTTGTCAGGACATTGATGAACAGTCCCAGATAGTCCACTATTGCCTGCTTATTCATGGAATGGGTGTGCTTCCTATTGTGGTACATGTGGTACGTAACCGCTGAAGGCACAAGTTGCACAAATGAGCAGTCCATTGCCCCAAAAAATGTGGAAATCCTGCAATGGCATAAAAGCCTTGCTCGTTTTCAAGTTGTTTCTGCATTGTGTTGAGAAACATGACGTACTAGGGTGTGGGGCTTATGCTTGCATTCAGAACAGAGGGTAGGAATGGCGAAAGGGATGGCTGGGATACTCCTACCACTCTGGCTGTGGTGGGTTGGAATGTTCTAGATGCCAGCATTTGTAGTACAGACAGTAGCTTGGCCTGCAGATGGATGTTGATGCCCCACTGTGATGTTGGCTGCAGGCTTGGTGCAATCTGGTGCAGGAGGCGGACAATTGACTTCCTTCTGAGCCTGTAATGGGCAATGACCTCCTCCTCTCTGAGGTCAATGGGGGTAATCCTCTGGCAGTACGCTCTCTTCTCCTGATCTGGCTCATGATGGTGGTGGTGTTCATGGTGGTGGTGGTCTTCTTGGTGTTCCGAGCTACAGCAGGTCTATGTTGTAGTAGATCTTGCCAGAGTAGTTTGGGTATGTTCTGCCTATGTACCAGTGCTAATGCGTCATTTTTATGCCTGGTTTGCTGAGGCGTGGGAATGTTGATTTTTTTTAGATACTACGCGTCTTTTACCAAAGATGTGTCATTTTCCCATTTACTTATAAATACGGCATCATCAGTTCTGCATGGATTTTTAAGGGGAAATGCATACCTGACATATCATTGATGTTACATGACACAGCCGGATCTAGTGCAGGAAAAAAATGATGTAGGAGTAATGAAAGTGACACATTAGGCTTCATTTGTCACATTGTAAATATGGAGGACTGAATGCTCTGCCGCTACGTAAATTAAAATGATGCAGCAGCGGCTCAAGCTCCTTGTAAATATCCCCCCTGGTTTCTCCCATGGTCCTTCACCGTCCCAAGCAAACGGCTGATCAGGTGAAATGGTCTTCAAGCATCATCTACGCGCTCTAATCTGTAATTGTGTCACTGTGACCAGTGATTGCATTGAGGCAGCGAGGTTTTTCGAGATATCTGTTATGACAACGCAGAAGAACATTGAATCCCAAGGACTCTATATGCATTCACTTGAAATCTTTAAAAGAAATGCAAAAAAAGCATATTATTTAGATGGAAATGTTTTCCACACTGGCTGCTAAGTGTATGACACATTATTGAGTCACAGCCGACTCTAACTGCACCTCCACCCTCTCATTAAGAGAACCCTTGTGAAGGATTTCTCTAGACTTCAAGGTAGCACTTGTTGCAATGTTGACGCCTACCATTTTTACTTGTGCTTTACACCCAGACGAACAGTGTGAATATCTTCTTGAAGAGTTGTTCGTTGTCTGTGTGGATTTAGCTTTATTTCTTTCCCAACCGGTATCGCTACACGAGGCCACATGATTCTTGCTTAGCTATGAAGCAAGCTTCAGTGCCTACCTTGAGTGATACGGTGTCTAACTTCAATCGTCTTGTTGCTATGCAGGGAGCGTGCTCTCAGGCATCACCACAATACCAATATGAATAATGTGTCAGCTTTGCCTGCCTGCGAGGATTACTGATCCCCGAGGGTTTAGCATTGGCAACGCGGAATGGGTGCACATTAACAAAATGATTTATAGTTACAGGCAGGGACAAAAATCTCATTTGTTGGTGTTAGCATTAATAATCTATCCATTAGATTTCTTTTTGAAGACAAACACTTTTCTTCACATATTAAACACACTGATGCTTTGCCTGAAAGAACTTTTAAGAATAACAGTGCTGAGTAACTTATGCATGACTCTCATCTACAGACATCGGGCTGAATTCCTACCTTGCATATCATTGACGTTACCTGGCGTAGCCAGATCTAGTGCGGGAAAAAAAGGATGTAGGAGAGGAGTAATGAAAGGGACATATGGAGCACTGAATGCTCTGCCACTACGTAAATTAAAATGATGCAGCAGCAGCTCAAGCTCCTTGTAAACACCCCCCCCCCCCTGGTTTCTCCCATGATCCTGCACAGTCCCAACCAAACTTCTGATCAGGTGAAATGGTCTTCAAGCATCAGCTACGCGTTCTAATGCAACTGCGTCACTGACCAGTGATTGCATTGTGGCAGCGAGGTTTTTCGAGATATCTGTTATGACAACGCAGAAGGACATTGAATCCCAAGGACTCTATGTGCATTCACTTGAAATCTTTAAAAGAAAACACAAAAGGCAAAAAAAACATATTATTTAGAAGGAAATGTTTTCCACACTGGCTGCTAAGTGTATGAAACCTTATTGAGTCATAGCCGACTCTAATTGCACCTCCACCCTCTCATTAAGAGAACCTTTGCGAAGGATGTCTCTAGGTGCGTGACTGTCATCACTAGGCCACCTCTTCAAGGTAGCACTTGCTGCAATGTTGATTGCTGCCATTTTTAGGTCGAGCTCGCTCTGCTAGACTGCTGTAGTAGAGCAGGGGAGAGAAGCAGCGCCAACTCTCCTCCTATGTTTGTCATTAGCTTGTGCCATTGTCTTTCGAAAATGCTGCCTTCGGAATCGTTAAATGCTTGTTAGTCCCTCCTTAGTGCGGCCTTGTCTTCATTTGCACCCTGCAACACAAAAAGATGATGGACGGAATGTTGAACATTGTCAAAGATTCACCCCCAGTCACAGATCTGGGTTTAATCCATCGTTATTTTGCTCACCACGCCACCCCAGTTCAGACATAGCCATATGCAAATCAGTCTTGACCCTGTGCCTCATGGGAACAATCCAGAGCGAACTGCCAGGCCATGTCTTATCTGGACAGGAATCAAGCATCCTAGGACCGGTTTCGGGCTTTCAGCCGTTATTTTGCTCACCACGCCTCCCCAGTTCAGTCATTATGTCCATCAACTGTTGTTTTTGCTTGTGTCACCCAGAGTGGGACGGCTATGCCTAGACGTAGGTCCCGTGCTCTCCATGCCACCGGAGTCAAGATATCCTGGCTGAAGAGGGGTGAAACCCCGAAACCGGTCCTAGGATGCTTGTTTCCAGTCCAGGGAGGACCTGGCTTGGCAGTTCGGGCTGGACGGTTCCCATGAGGCACAGGGTCAAGACTGATTTGCATATGGCTGGGTTCAAACTGGAATGGCATGGTGAGCAAAAAAACGATGTATTTAGGCCCAGATCTCTGTACGGGGTGAATGTATGACATTGTTCTGCATTCTGTCCATCAACTGTTGTTTTTGCTTGTGTCACCCCGAGTGGGACGGGTATGCCGAGACGCAGGTTCCGTGCTCTCCATGCCACTGGAATCAAGCTATCCTGGCTGAAGAGGGGTAAAACCTTGAAACCAGTCCTATGGTGCTTGTTTCCAGTCCAGGGAGGACCTGGCTTGGCAGTTAGGGCTGGACTGTTCCCATGAGGCACAGGGTCAAGACTGATTTGCATATGGCTGGGTTCAAACTGGAACGGCATGGTGAGCAAAAAAACGATGGATTTAAGCCCAGATCTCTGTACTGGGGTGAATGTATGACATTGTTCTGCATTCTGTCCATCAACTGTTGCTTTTACTTGTTCATTTGTACCCTCCCATGGCGACTGGCCCCTTTACTTCAGTTGTTACACGGGATCTGTTATTTAGTCTGTAAGCACTATTAAATTTATTGAGTTTCTCTTACTGCAGGTCAGACATGCGCTGCTTCAACTGAAACCGCTTGTGTTTTTTTTAAGCAGCACAGCCGCCCCCGTGACACAGGTGCCTGCGTTCAATCATTTTAACCCTGCATTATCTGTTGCAACCCCACCATCAATACCACCACCTCCACCAATACCATCAACACCAATACCACTACCGCCATACCACCACCAATACCACTGCCAATACCACCACCAATACCACCACCACCAACACCACCACCGCAACCACCAATACCACCACCAATACTACCACCACCAATACCACCCCCACCACCAATATCACTATTACCAATACCAGCACCAACACCAATGCTGCCACCACTAATACCACCACCACCACCATCAATTCCACTACCTCCCCCACCCATGCGACCACCAATACAACCACCACCAATACCACCATCACCACCACCAATACCACCGCCAATACCACCACCAAAAACACCACCACCAATACCACCACCACCAACAATACCATCAATACCACCACCACCAATACCACCACCAATACCACTACCACCAATACCACCACCACCAATACCACCACCGCCAATACCCCCAATACCACCACCAACAATACTACCACCACCACCAATACCACCGATACCAACACCAATACCACCACCACTAATACCACCACCACCAAAACCACCACCACCATCAATACCAAGACCAATACCACCACCACCACCAATACCACCACTAAAACCATCACCAATACCACCACCAATACCACCACTAATACCACCACCACCACCACCAATACCACCACTACCAATACGACCAACAATACCCCACCACCACCACCCATACTACCACCACCAACACTTCCACCACCAATACCACCACCAACACCACCACCAATACCACCACCACGAATACCACCATTACCACTACTACCACCAATACCACCACCATGCATACCATCACCACTAATACCACCACCATTAACACCACCACCACCAATATCACCACCACCAATACCATCACACATACCAATACCACCACCACCACCAATGCCAATACCACCACCACTAATACCTTCAATACCAATACCACCACGAATGCCACCACCACCACGAGCACCACCACCAATATCACCAATACCACCAATGCCACCACCACCAATACCAGCACCACCAATACCAGCACCACCAATACCACCACCACCAATACCACCACCATCAATACCAACACCACCAACACCAATACTACCACCTCAGTGCCTCTCACTCACTAGTAATAGCAGGGGCACTGTATGAGACCTGAGCTGCGACCAGACAATCCCTTCCTCCCTCAATGCCTACATGAAGCTTAGTCCTCCCTGCACCAGGAGGTGAAGCCAGGGCCCTACTACAGCTGGGTTGATTTTTATTAGGCCAAAGATAGCAGTGACATTGCGCAAAGCCACCCTGCACACTCAAATCATGGAAAGGGCAGGAAATAGCCACCCCCTTCTCTTCTTTCTGAGCCGCGACAGTGTAACCACAGAGTGAAAGGTGTTGGAGAGCTTTGTTAGTGTTTATAGCTCGGATCATATGTAACTCTTACTTCACACTTTGTGTCTTTGTAATTTACAACACTTGCACATCTTCTTCACTGCACTATTTATCACTACTTTGAAGACATCGCAGTACGGTCTCTTCATCTGATATTTAAAATCTAACAAGCGGTCGAGAAGGCCCTTTTTTGCAATGCTTTAGGTCTCGCATTTGCAAGAGTTTGAGCTATTAGTATTGTAAATGACAATGCCTTTTATTTATATTCTAAAACTCAAAACTTAAATAAAAGGCATTGTCATTTACAATGCCAATAGTTCAAACTCATGTGAATGCGAGACCTATTGCATTGCAAATGCTTGTTACTTCTGCTTTAGACACAGATGAACAGTGTGAATCTCTTCTTGGAGAGTTGTTCGTTGTCTGTGTGGATTTAGCTTTTGTTCCTTCTCAACCTGTATCACTACACAAAGACACATGATTCTTGCTTAGCTATGAAGCAAGCTTCAGTACCTACCTTGAGTGATACAGTGTCTAACTCCAATCGTCTTGTTGATATGCAGGGAGCATGCTCTCAGGCATCACCACAATACCAATATGAATAATGTGTCAGCTTTGCCTGCCTGCGAGGATTACTGATCCCAGAGGGTTTAGCATTGGCAATGCGGAATGGGTGTACATTAACAAAATGATTTATATTTATGGGCAGGGACAAAAATATCATTTGTTGGTGTTATCATTAATAATCTATCCATTAGATTTATTTTTGAAGACAAACACTTTTCTTCACATATTAAACACATTGATGCTTAGCCTGAAACATCTTTTAAGAATAACCGTGCTGAGTAACTTATACATGACTCTCATCTACAGACATCAGGCTAAATTACAAGCTGCAGAGGTCAAGGATGCCAACATTTTTGGGACCAGAGTTACAGATTGTTGCAGACATTTGTACCTCTCACACATGCAATTATGCATTGGTGTCCGCAGAATGAAGAATAACGTTTGAACTCCGGATTACAGTGTCTTTTTCAATAGGTGGCTTCATGGTTCCAGGGACAATTTAGCTCCTATTTACCACCATGACCAGGGTGTAAATGGGTGCTGGGTTGGTACCTATGCAATGTAGAAGATGGATAGTGTGTTGGGGGTAATTTAAGTTGTATGTCAGCAAAGGGGAGCATTGCATGCTTCCTCAATTGCATAGGAGGGGATCAGGTGGAGGCCAGGGCTGCACCTATGCAGCAATCCTGACGGAGCCACAAGCAATTGTTCTGGCTGGATTTGCTGGATGATAAAATTGTGCCTGATGTTCCCGCACCTTTTAATCCTAATTGTGGAAGCACTGAGGCACTTATGGATAGGTGGAGCAGTGTACCACCCAGTTAAGTCAGTCTGACTGACTTGTAATATGAAACATCATCTCTGTGATGGGCTACTGTGGAAGTAATGCCATTAGGAGAGCTATCTTGTGCATCTGATACTCAATCTCTTTGTGTTTTCTTAAATCACACACAGTAATACCCATTCATTTACACCTCTCTGCCATACATTCCCAATTTGTATGAGTAGGAAACTGGGTTACTGTTTGAGGGCGGTGAAACCCTAGTCAAGCTGGAACTAGAATTATTGTCAGGGTGAAGTCACAAGCAAACCCCAAATTAACTTGTGCTCAACCCTCTAATAGCTTGGCACAGAGCAGTCAGGCTTAACTTAAAGACAACGTGCAAAGTATTTGTGCAACACGTCAAACAGTAACACAGTGAAAATACACTGCAAACGGCTCCCATGCCAGATTAGAACAACAGAGTAGCTTTTATTAAATAAAACAAGACCAAAATGATAAAAATCCATTAAGTAAAACCGCAGATATGCAGGTTTAAAGATTTCAGTTAAAATAGTAGCAAAATGCATAAAGTGCCAAATGTGGATATCTGGGCATACTAGAAACGGCAGGGCCGGCATCGGACACGCCGAGAATATGGCGGTCCTACCGGCCCCCAACGACCTGGGAGGCGGGCCTGTCGCACACAGCAGTGACGCGACAGGCGCGCCTCCACCATGACTGGTCGGTGGTCATGGGTCGTGACCCGAAAGTGAAGTGAATCACTTACTTGTCACGCAAGTGGCCAGCATCAGGCCGGCTAGAACCAGTCTGGTGTAAAGTGGCCATAAAAGGCTGGGGAGCAGAGGAATCTTCCTCTTTGCCTTCTGCGCTTCCCAGATTGTAGACCAGCCTCACTAGGAGGCTGCTATTTAATTTTCCCCACCCACCATCCCCTAAAGCAGAGGTTGTGTAGTGTAGGATTTCTTTCCGCTTAAGATTGTGTTATTTTCCAGTAACATGTTTTCCCTTTTTTAATAAGGTAATTTATTTTTGTAATTTTAGTGCGATTCCTTGGTCAGGCGGTAAGGTCACGATTGGTGAGCAGTACATTTAAGGTCCTTAGAGGGCGGCGCCATTCTTGAATGGGGTCGCCCAAGGGGGAGGGACAAGTCGTCCCTCCTAGAACTCCAGGGGCAGTTACAGCCTTTTTGGCTGGATGGGTGCGGGGGAGGGGGGAGTTACGCTTTTCCTAGGCTGGTTGGCCACCCCGCATGTGCACAATGGTGCCAGTTAAGGGCGCAGAACTGCAAGGGCCCCTTATGGAGATAGTATACAGAGCGTACTGGGGTAACCGGGAGGGGGAGTACCCTCACGGTGAACGGGCCCTCTGCGCATGTGCACTCCGGCGGGAGGGCGTGCTTAATTGATAAGGATCTGACACCAGTTATTGACCTTGCCGTAGGCTCAAATATGGATACGCAGAAAATAATTGTCATTATGATTATTGATGATGCTATGTTTAGGTTTGGATAGGAATAACTTGTATTAGAGTTATGTTAAGGATAGCCATCTGACATCTGTACATATCAAATGTAATCAATGTCAATTGTATGTTTTTCTGCGTAATTTTGTAAATATATTATTATTAATTGTTTAATTGTTTGTTAATAAATACAGCTGGGGGGGTTATCCACGACCCCCTTTTCCAAAGAAACTCTTGTTCTTCATATTATGTGGGTCTTGATAAGGGAAGAGGGGGTATAGGTAGTACCAGGCCATATGGACTGGGACAAAGTCACAAGTTCAGGCTGACCACGATGTAACACCAGCCATTTACTGGGTCCCAGTTATGCCAACTTCAGAGTATCTTAATTCCTAGTTGCAGAGTGTTGCAAGGCCCCACGTTGAGGATGCACCGTGCAGCCAAAGTTATGCATCGGTTCAGAGGTGATGTGAGGTCCTGCAGAGTTGTCGAGGAACATGTCGACTAGGACTTGCAATCTGAATTCCACCATCAAGGATGCGTTGAACAGCCGAGGCAATGCATCGATTCCAAGGATCTGCAAGGCTTTGATGCGACAATCTGTGTCGTCATTAAGGCTGCTGTCAACCAAAGATTTGCGATGCGAGTGACTGCATCAGGAATGCGTCGCGCAGAGGCAGTTCTGAGGCAGGCTGCCAGGTGATGCAGAGTCTCTTGTGCTGGGGGAATCCTTGCAGCAGAGGCTATGCGTCAGTTCTGCTCGAGGTTGCACTGCACAGCAGAGGAGCTGCACCGGTTCTGCAGAATCCACAGATGGGCTGGCAGTGCACCTTCATGCCCTGTTCCAGGACTGGGGTGGCCCCCACTTGGCAGGATATAACTCACAGTTTCAGAATCCAGGTGCTGTTTAACAGAGACTAGCCGTTGGAGTCATTCTTGTGGTCCTGGGTACAGGTTCCAGTCCAGTAGTTTTCATCCAGGCAGGAGGGCAATAGGCAGCAGGTCTGCACAACAGGTGGCAATCCAACAAGGCAGTAGTCCAGCAGGTCAGCAGAGAGGCAGTCTTTTCAGCAGCACAACAGTCCTTCTTCCTGGCAGATTTTCCACACAGGTCCAGAAGTGCACTGAGGAATTGGTATCTGAGGTCCAATATTTATACCAGATGCCTTCTTTGAAATGGAAAAAGCTGCTAGAGTTTTTCTTTTGAAGTGCACAGGTTTACTGCCTCCTCTGACTCCAGACTAACCACAGGGGGTATGTGTAGAGGAAGGTCACAGCCTATTCAAGTGTAAGTAGGGCTGTGCCCAGCTGTTCCCTCTTATCCTGGCAGTGATGGCCCATTCAGACACACGTAGGCTCTCTATTATGTTTGGCTGCCTACGAGAAATACACAAAGCCCAACTGTCAGCTATACCCAGTCATGTGACTGTGAGCCACAGAGAGGCTGCAGGTCCAAAATGGCTAAGGCAGAAAATGCCAACTGTCTAAAAGTGGCATTCTCAAAAGTATAATTTAAAATCCAACTTTACCATAAGAGAGGCTTTTTCATTACAGTCCCAAAGACAGAAAACATGAACTGCTTACATGTTCCTATTAGAAAATTACAGTTTTTTAAATGTAATAATGTAACTCTAATGTTACCCTGTGGGAGAGGTAGGCCTTGCAATAGTGAAAAATGAATTTAAGAGTGTTTTCACTATCAGGACACGTAAAACCTAAAGGTACATGTGATTCTTTTCAAATTCATGGTACCCTGCCCTCTGTGCTGTCCAGGACCTACCCTAGGGATGACCTATATGTGTTAAAAGGGCAGGATTGGGACTAGCACCGGGTTTATTTTGCCGGTTCGACATGACAGTTTAAAACCGCACACACAGGCTGCAATGGCAAGTCTGAGACATGCTTAAAGGACTATCTAAGTAGGTGGCACATTAGGTCCTGCAGGCCCACTAGTAGCATTTAATTTACAGGACCTGGGAACATGTAGTACCATTTTACTAGTGGCAACTAAGTAAATTAAATATGCTAAGTGGGGAAAAGCCAATAATACCATGTTTTAAGGAATGAGCATTTGCACTTTTGCACTGGTTAGCAGTGGCAAAGTGCACAGTTTTAAGGCCAGCAAAAACAAGATCAGTGATGGACGAAGGCAAAAGGTTTGGAGGAAGACCACCCTAAGGCTGACAACTCTACCAGTATGCATTTATTTGTGATAAATATCAAATCAGTGTCTCTGGGCGGAAATGTAACCCAATTATCTTCTTAGAATCCCAAATCTAACAAGAGTAATGTTGGGATTAAGGAACAAATGTATATGGCAAATACAGATAAAAAAGAGGAGCAGGGCTGGTGCAAGAATGTTTGCTACCAGATCTTCTGTCAGCTCCTTCCTATGGTAATGTGGCCCCTTTGGAGTTTTTGAGGTCTTATGCTTCTCCCTCCTGTCTTAGGCAGCAGCCTAGTATTGCCATGACCTTCAACCAGCTCAGAAGAGGATGCAAATCACCAAATACTAAAACTATTCATGTTGCACACACAAAGAAAAAGTATAGTAAGTCTTACTTATAATTAAAGCCAATAAGCTAATAAGGGGCTCATTAAGATGTCAGTCGGAAAGCCTCTGACTGCAGGTAGGAGGCTTTTTGACCGACATCCATGGTTTAAAGTCTGACCGCCTAATGACAATGTAGGCCGTCGGAGTTTAAACTGGCCAGTCATTTGGGCTGGCTTCTGACGGGCTCAAGGAGCACACCGACCAGTTGGAAACCGCCACATAATCCCTTGCGTACGGTGTTGCCGCCGTAGGGATTATGATATCCGTTTCCGACAGGCTTTCCATGTCAGGCTTTCCGACATGGAAAGTCTGCAGGGAAGTGATTTAGGGGGCCCCTAGCAGGGCCCACATCCCTCAGTGGCCTTCAGTAGGGGGCCTGGCAGGCACCAATGGTTCCTTGCTGTAAACCCTGCACTGTGTGGCAGGTACCATACACAAGCTTTCATTTCTCGAGGGGAGCTTGTGCTGCAGGCAGAAACCGCCCACAGCTGAAGCTCCCATAGAGACATGGGAGTTTGCAACTCCACCATGTGCACTCACATCATTATACGGTGTTCAGAACCGCCAACATACGGTCAGCCGGTTCCCACACAGAAACAGTGTTGAGCACCTAAAGTCAGCCCAACATCATAATTAGGGACTAAATGTAAGAGAGCAATCAGGGGCAATATTTAGGGGCCACCAGGAGTAGGAAATACTCCCCTGTACCTTTGTTTTGTGTTCTTTGCAACTCTTGTTGCAGGGGGATGTAGTCCAATTGGTTAGATTAGCTGAATGCCCTGAATATCTATAGAGAACATTACCATCTGTTATAAGAGGTCAAACAACCTGTGAGTAATTTGTGAATAAAAAAGACAACCTAGAAGAACCAAAAGAAAATTGTCAAGGAACATACGTCAATGCAACTGTGGCATAGGCGCTGGTAGTAGGGGGGCAGGGTTGCTGCTGCACTCCTGCAATAACCATACCAGTTTTCCGAAGACGAATGAGCAATAAAGATGCCTTTAAGTTTTGACTTTATTTTTTCACATTTGATGTGGTTTCAGAGACAGAGGTCAAAAGTCAGGCTGTGTCTTTGAATAATTGCTGATTATTTTTTTAACACAAAGATTTGTCTCTACTTTTCTTTCTCTAACTGTGGATACTCTGGCTGGGGTACAGAGAGTATTAAAGGAAAGGCTGTAGAAAGTAACACTTTCTAACTCATAGAACATATAAATATCTATAATTTAATGGTATATATATTTTAATATACTTCTGCAGCTGGTAAAACGCAAATGAAGGGCTTTTTAGTCATTTTGAGGTATAATGGAAATAAAGATTTTAATAGCATCAAAGCAAATATTCAAATATTTATATACATTGATATTTCTATTAATCGTTTCCACAACACATTTACACTGCATAAACTTTCCAACAAGCTCAATTAATGTTAAAATTTTATGGTCATAATTTTTGAAAATATCCCTAACACACAAAAATAAACATCAGAAGTCTGCCATGTGCTCCAAGCCATTTAACCCAATTTACATAGGGAGGTCAGTGGGCTCTCCACTTGGTGCAACTTCTTCACTACTGTGAGAAATTGGGTTATTGGTTGGGGGGGGGGGGGGAGTTCCACTCTGGCAACAACCACAATCCTTGTCAGGGTGAACCACCAAAGTCACTAAATTAACCTGTGTTTAACCCTCTGTTAGCTCAGCACCAAAGCAGTTAGGTTTAACTTAGAGGTAATGTGTACATTATTTATGCAGCACACAAACAGTAATAAAGTGAAAACACAACACAAGACCCTTTAAAAAAACTATTTCGAAAAATAGAGTACATTTCAATGAGCTAAATTATATTAAAACATCAAAACTCCAATGAGTAGATCTGGCAATATGCAATTTTAAAGGTTTAAGTAAAAAGTAGCACTAAAAAGAAACAAGCATTTGCAATGCAATAGGTCTTGCATTTATGCAAGTTTGAGCTATTGACATTATAAATGACAATGCCTTTTATTTTTGTTTTTAAAACATTAATAAAATGCATTGTCATTTACAATGCTAACAGCTTAAACTCGCGTAAATGCGAGACCTATTGCATTGCAAATGCTTTTTTTTTGGTAGGCTCCGGGGGGCTCATTTATGAGCCCCTGCGTCACTTTTGCGCCACCGGTGCATCACTTTTTGTGACGCACCAGTGGCGTAAAACATGCGCCATGATGCGCCATATTTACAAAGTGACGCATCTACCTAGATGCGTCACTTTGTAAACCCCTGCGCTACATTATACCTGCGTCAGGTATAATGTATGCAGGGTTGGCGTTCCCACGTAAGTAAGCATCGTAGAAGTGACGCAGTGAAATCTACGAGATTTCACTGCGCCACTTCTAGGGTGCAAATGCGTCAATATCTTGCGCCTGCCTCACAGCAGGCGTAAGACTGACGCAGGCCCTTTCACATGGGGCTTGCCCCATGTGAAAGGACACATTGCTGGAGTTGCGTCACTTTTGCGCCTACAGATACGTCAGAAATACTGACGTATCTGTGACTCCTTGCGACATGATGCGTTATACTGTAAACATGACGCATCATTGGAGTCGCAGGGAGGGCGCAGTGAAAAGTGACGCATCACTGTTTTCACGCAGTGATGCGTCACTTTTCATAAATGAGGCCCCGGGTGATTAAGTGATTTTCCCAGAATCACAGGACGCTGAGCCGACGCCAAGGCTCGAACCTAGTTGTCCAGCTCCAAAGTCAGCAGCAAATTCTCAGAATCTCTTATTTCAATCAGCTTTCTTCCATTATTTTTTTGCAGATTTATGTAGCGCGAACTCGACCCGAAGGTATCAGAGCGCTTATGACCACCAGTTACCTTTGGGTCAAGTTCGCGCTCTATAAATCTGCACAAAAGAAAACAGGAGTATTAGCTTTGTCAATGGTTGTATTTGCATTAGATAAATAAGCAACAGCTGTGAATTCGTCGTATATAATTTTGAAAATGTTTCAGTTCTGGTTCGTGAGGTTGTGGCGTAAGTCTAGCCTGCTGACTTTGAGCTGAGAGAGCAGGATCGATCCTGATGTTGGCTCAACATCCTGTGATTCAAAACATGAATATGTCCGCGCATCATTTACCTGGTGCTCGTGTAAAGCACTCCACGTTTGCGGTACATAAAACTTAAACACTAAGGGGCAAATTTATGAGGCCCGTGGCGCCATCGGAACGTCACTTTTTGTGACATTCCGTGGCGCAGAAGCCTGCGTGATATTTATCAGGCAGCACTGAGCCACTTTTTGTGGCTTAATGCTGCCTCATAAATATCAGTCCCTTTAACGCAGTGTTCTGCGTTAAAGGGGCGTGCAATGGGTGTTGCTGGGGGCGTTCCCAGCAACATCCATGGCCTTTTGACACTGCCCCAGATTTACGAGAAATCGTAAATCTGAGGCAGCGCCAAAAGCTTACGCCTCCCAGGGGAGGCGTAAGGGAGGCGCAACGGGGAGAAATATCTTTATTTCTCCTCGTTTTTCCTTTTTCTATGTGTGCTGCATTCTGCAGCACCCATACAAAGACGAAAAACCTCTTGTGATTATTTTTGCACAGAAAGGTTTCCCTTCCTATACAAAAATATTCATCCCCGCAACGCAGGCACCCTTGCACCATGGTGCAGAGGTGCCTGCGTTGGCGCAGGCATCCCATTGTGTGCCGGCGCAGGGGAAAAGGACAAGAATGCGCCGCATTTTATAGATACGGCGCATCCCTACCCTTTTCTTTTGCCGTAGGGAAGCGCAGCAGGAAGGCCTGCTGCGCTTCCCTACGGCAAAACCTCATAAATCTGCCCCTAGTTTCTTTTAAGTTACATCAAACGCAGTGAGGGATGGTACTTTTGCAGAGTTACGTTTTTATTTTCCACTCCGAAGGTAGCCAGGCTTACAGATAATGGTGACACCCTAGCGCTGACTAGAGGGCACACACAGACAATGTGTCCCTGCAAAAAAGACACAATGTTTGCTGACAAAGCTACAGTGCACACAAACATATGTGATGCCTCACGTATGTAAACCGTAAGTAAACAAACATGCAGGACACACTGAGATATCCCCATGCACACTGTATACTCTTATTAAAAATACCAATGAAGTGTCACCTCAGCACCCCTTATTCATAAGCTCACCTGCACACTCTTACCTGAGGTTACCAACACCATTCCAAGGGAGCGTCATGGGACTTTGGTGGATAGAGAACGGGATAAGAGGAGTGAGGGGGTCTGCAGAGGAGCCTCTCGAGCATCGGACTGATGGCCCTGCACAGGAGACATTCATTCACCCGTCGCCAGACTCCTAGTGGTGCCCTTAGGAAGTTCGGGGGGGGTGGGCATATTGTTTTGTTGCTGTGTGCAGTTTGTTGCATGCCCCGCGAGAGTTTATGGGCTTGCAGGAGTGTCGACGGAGCCTCGGCTCAGAAGCATGTGATGTGTTTTTGTTTTTCTTTCTAATGCGCCGTACTGTAAGAAAGCGCAGTATTGTTGTATCCCTTTAAAATGTACAATCTTGTATTCGAGTGCTGTTGCCGAGTGCAGATTACCTATATTTCAAACATGGCTGTCTCCTCTATAGCAGTTTCAATAAAAGGGGGGTTGCCCTAATACTCCGCACGCACCTGGGCAATATAAACAGCAAAACACGAAAATTGATGCGACGGTATCAATCAAACAATAATAATTTCTAAATCTGAAGGAAACCTTAATTAATCCCTCGAGTGGAAAAGAATTCTCAAACCTTTTATCTTATTGAAAAAACACTCACACCGGTCAGTGATCCAGATGTTTTTCTCTCTGTATGTATTTGTCAAAAAGCACACAAAAACACATAAAGTATCTACATATACATACAAAAAGGGATAACTAAATTATATGCATATAAATTTAACATACATAACCCGTCAGACAGTATCTTCTGCCAAACGGACAGAATCCTTGTTACCCTAATTTCTTAAGGTGCTGCGAAGAAACAATTTTTTGACCAGCTATGATTCGCAACCCATATCAAAAAGATAGCCCTTGCACCAGCACCAATGCCTCACGTATGTAAACCGTAAGTAAACAAACATGCAGGACACACTGAGATATCCCCATGCACACTGTATACTCTTATTAAAAATACCAATGAAGTGTCACCTCAGCACCCCTTATTCATAAGCTCACCTGCACACTCTTACCTGAGGTTACCAACACCATTCCAAGGGAGCGTCATGGGACTTTGGTGGATAGAGAACGGGATAAGAGGAGTGAGGGGGTCTGCAGAGGAGCCTCTCGAGCATCGGACTGATGGCCCTGCACAGGAGACATTCATTCACCCGTCGCCAGACTCCTAGTGGTGCCCTTAGGAAGTTCGGGGGGGTGGGCATATTGTTTTGTTGCTGTGTGCAGTTTGTTGCATGCCCCGCGAGAGTTTATGGGCTTGCAGGAGTGTCGACGGAGCCTCGGCTCAGAAGCATGTGATGTGTTTTTGTTTTTCTTTCTAATGCGCCGTACTGTAAGAAAGCGCAGTATTGTTGTATCCCTTTAAAATGTACAATCTTGTATTCGAGTGCTGTTGCCGAGTGCAGATTACCTATATTTCAAACATGGCTGTCTCCTCTATAGCAGTTTCAATAAAAGGGGGGTTGCCCTAATACTCCGCACGCACCTGGGCAATATAAACAGCAAAACACGAAAATTGATGCGACGGTATCAATCAAACAATAATAATTTCTAAATCTGAAGGAAACCTTAATTAATCCCTCCAGTGGAAAAGAATTCTCAAACCTTTTATCTTATTGAAAAAACACTCACACCGGTCAGTGATCCAGATGTTTTTCTCTCTGTATGTATTTGTCAAAAAGCACACAAAAACACATAAAGTATCTACATATACATACAAAAAGGGATAACTAAATTATATGCATATAAATTTAACATACATAACCCGTCAGACAGTATCTTCTGCCAAACGGACAGAATCCTTGTTACCCTAATTTCTTAAGGTGCAGCGAAGAAACAATTTTTTGACCAGCTATGATTCGCAACCCATATCAAAAAGATAGCCCTTGCACCAGCACCAATCCGGGGAATAATATGTCTCAACCCCTTTGTTTACTTGTTGATGCTGCATATTTCCTTTAATTAAGAGTCAAATTTGTAAAGGCTTCCTAGTCTGTCAGGTCGACGCGTTTCAGCCCGCTTCGTCTGGGCCTCATCAGGACATTGGGCACAAAGGAAACCTAAAACAAATAAAGTACAATCCTTGTATTTACATATACACATATATACATATCAAAACATTACTCTAAGGAGATATTCCACACCACAGAAAAGGTTTACCAGGAGCTTATTCCCTAAGGATTTCTGTGGACAACAAAGAGCATTAATAAATCTGGTGAACAGTGGGTCTAAGGGAAAACAATATTTATAGACCTGCCCAAGTTCCAATCCCCTAATACAAACAAACAAAGAGCATTGACAAGTGCAAGCCCACGAATAAATATATGCCGTGTATTGACCATATCAGTCTCACCCGAAAACAACTAAGCCACGTGAAAGGGTGACAGAATCAAGAGTAGGCATCCAATTTCGATTAGAAAGGACAGATACTGAGTAAGACAGAATAAGGCAGAAAAAATCTCTAATTTATACCAAAAGGTCACATGGCCCAAGCTTCTAATATGCATCACCGAGTGTGCCAAAGTGCAGATTAAATGTAACAGTGCAGGAAAAAGCCAAGGGATACACAGGAAACTAAAAAGGCTTCTAACCTCCACAACTTGCAGATAGTGTGGCATCAATCGGGACACAGTACACGGCACCAAGAACACAGGACTACTCTGTAGGGAGCAGTTCTGAAAGAACATGGGGGCATATTATCAAACACGGCGTTAAAATGATCGCCGCTTTAGCGGCAGAAAACTGCAGCTAAAGCGGCGATAATGGGCTTGATAATATGCCGCAGAGAATTCCAATAGAAGCCCATGTTGACACCAGAACATGGGCTTCTATGGGAATTCTCAAGGGTATATTATCAAGCCCATTATCGCCGCTTTAGCAGCAGTTTTCTGCCGCTAAAGCGGCGGTAATTTTAACGCCTTTTCTTGATAATATGCCCCATAGAAAGTACTCATGAGGGAGTTCATTGAATGAAAATTGTAACACAGTCATATCGGGACTTTGAATTACAGGGCCTAAAAATAACCTACGTATATACATACTTTCAGTTGAGTAAGTGGTCGAAAAAACGTCCTTCCACCAATCTTTGGGTGCAGATGTAGATGTGACTCTCCCGTGCTCTTTTTTTTGCCTCGGGGAGATCTATAACAATGAGCACGTACTGGAATTAAAATCTGGGCGCCTCAACCGACGCGTCAACACACCTACAAATTCTTATCCTCTGCGCATGGTCAGTGACTGGCTACCGCCCTCCCCCTATGACCACACCACCCCCGGACACAGCACATAGACGTGGTATCTTTGGAAGGCGGGAGGTCGTGAGACCCCCCGGCCGTATTTATTAAGTACAAAACAATACATTTTTTTAATTTGCATGATAAACAGTTATACAAAAATCAGCAGGACATTAGATACATCATTGTCAACAGGTGTGAGTGACTATCCTTAACAAAGACTCTAATACAGATTGTTTCCTAACCGAGTCTAACATCCTCCTCTGCATTTTTGTATACTAACATTTCTGGGCCATATGGCAAGGTCGCTAACCGGTGTCAGGTCCTACTAGCTGCGCCTCCCCTACAGGTGTGCGCATGCGCAGCCGGGCCTGGTAATTACCCGGTCCACGCCGTGAACTTCATTTACCCACTAAAGGAGGGCCCTTACTCTGCGCCATCCGGTGACGTCATGAGTATGCGCGCGCGGGGTGGCTACCAGCCTAAGGAAAGCGTGACTCCCCAACCCGCGCCCCTTTGAAGCACCAGTTACCTTGCCCCTGAAGTTCTAGGAGGGGCCAATGGCCCCTCCCCCTGGGCGGGCACCTCCGTAGGATGATGCCCGCCCCCTGAGACCTTCAAATAGTTGCTCACCGGTCATGACCTTACCGCATGCCCCATACCTAATAAATACGACGACCTATGGGAGAAAATTCTAAAGGACAACTACACTGACTAAAATCACACGTCATGTATAACACCATAAAGCTACAAGGGAAAGAAAAGGCCTAAACACGACTGCACCAGTTACACATAATACAGTATCATTCCCT
Source organism: Triturus cristatus (assembly GCF_964204655.1). Classification (NCBI taxonomy): domain Eukaryota; kingdom Metazoa; phylum Chordata; class Amphibia; order Caudata; family Salamandridae; genus Triturus; species Triturus cristatus. Next base: position 157,106,860 of record NC_140580.1, read on the forward strand.
ACCTTGGGAGAAAAAGGCCTACGAGAAAGCATAGTCAAGAACATAACTGCACAATACAATATTGATCACTACAATGGGAGAAAAAGTCCTAAAAGAAAACCTCATCAGAAACTAAAATTTCCTAACAATTTACCGCGCCCAATGTCCGCTAGTCAGACTAGCAACGCATCAACCACGTACTCCAGGGATGGTGGGTGGGGAAAATTAAACGCCCTGAACGCCGGGGCACGTCCGTTGTGGGGGGAGCGTCCAGGCAACAAGGGGGTCACCTGGGCGCTCCCCACCTCTTTATCCCCCCAGTGGCCCGCCCCCCCTCCCCTCCGACCCGGATGTCGATTAACGACATCCGGGTCACGTAAGCAGCCAATCGGTGGTAGGGCGCGCCCCAGTGGACACGCCCCCACCACCGAGAAGTCCGGGGGAGGTCGCCGCACTGCCATGCAGGCGGGGGGGCCAAGAGCCCCCCCTTTCCAGTAAAAACTTACCGGGGAAATGAATTCAATGATTAAGGATCCTCTCTGGCCAAACGTATTGGTGCCAAACAGCGCGTAGTGCGGACTGGAATGTAACCACGTTATGAACTTCCTGTAGGTATAAACACTGAAGACAGACTAAAACTGACCGTCTATGGTATCGCAGTATGGGGTTTTAAACACTAAAAACAAAAACAAAAGGCTGACACTCTATGCGGTCGCTGTTCCGGGCCGACAAAGAAATAAATAAAGGAAATTTAAACTTAGACAACGCTACATAGAATATGTTAGACTCAGAAAAAATGAAAGAATAATATTTAAAAAAATACAAATTAAGAGTAAATAAGTGTAACACCGATAGACCATCACCCAGTGGAATATTGCTCTATGTTGCCCCTCACAATCTACGTTAATAGTTAATATCAAAGAGTCAGAATCATCCACAATTTGTCATTTGTATATAAAGAGCAAGAGATGATTATCATTTAAAAGACATGTATTATAACAAACAATTCTATCATAACAAAAAATTACTGATCCATATCTACTCTCACCGGGATGTGTCTCAAATCTTTAAACAACAGTGTTAATAGAGCTGCATCTACATCCTATGTCTGACACGTACTTCTCTACATTATAAATGTGGGATTTTCTTTTAACTGTTTATTGTTGTAAAAGGGCCCAGATTTCATTCGTAGCATTCAGGCCTGTGGTTGCTGTGTGATATTTCTCAATTAGTCTAGCTTCAAATCTGTTTAGTCTCGCTTGTGTAGTCTCATGGGTAACATTTTGTAATGTAATCAGCACCGTTCATAGAATATCATTTTCGGTGTGGCCGTGATTATGATAGTGCTCGACTAATGATGCTCCTTGAGTCTTGCACTTAATCCTTGATTTGTATTGGAGAATTCGATTTTTTATCTCTTGTGTCATTTGTCCTATATAGTGCCTGTTGCACGGGCATTTCACACAGTAAATAACATTTTTTGTGTTACAATTCGAAAATGTTTTTTGAATGTGTTGTTGTCTATTAATAGTAACTTCTTTAGAGTCTACTGTGAGTGCACATGCGGCACAATTTTGGCACCTATAGTGTCCAACCACTGGTGGTAAACCTAACATTCCTCTCAGGTTCTGTCTCTTATCTGTCGTTTGTACAGCTCTCACCAATTGTTGTCGATGGTTCTTTCCTTTGCGGAATGCAAAGAGCAGTTTTGGGAATCCTAGGTGGCTTCTATTAGCTTTAAGATTATATGTGAGGACACATGTCGATTGGGCCGTGTCGGATCTCTGTTTTGGACTTAGGGGATCTTGTCTTGGTGTGTACCAGGCTCTTTTTAGAGCAGTCTTGACTAACTTACGAGGATATCCTCTACATAACAGTCTGTTTTTAAGAATTTCTGCATTTGAAAAGTAGTCATTTTTATTTGTACAATTTCTCCTTATTCGCAGAAATTGCCCGTATGGTAGATTTTCTTTTAGACTTCTTGAATGGCCAAATGTAATGTGGTGTTCCTATCTGTCGGCTTAGTGTATTAGCTAACTTCTAGCACACCGCCGTGGGATTGTACCCAGACTTCAAGAAAATTTATCTTATCCTTATTGCTTGACACTGTGAATTTAAGGTCAGACGATCTCATGCTCAACCAATTATGAAACTGTGTCAAGGTATCATGTTTACCTTCCCATATCATAAAGAAATCGTCTATATAGCAACATCAATATCCAATGTAGATCTTGTAAGTCTCCTCCATAGCAGCACTCCTGAGCTAATATACATGAAGCGTGTGGTGCAGAGAAATAAAAGTGAAAACAGGACGTCCATTAAGTGGGCACCGTGCTGAGCTACGAAAACACTGCACACTGAAACCAAACAAGGAGCGACGGGCGGGTGGCACTGGGGGGGCACACAGAGGGTTGGCGGTGGTGCAGGGGGGACAACGAGGGTGGGGAGGACGACACAGACGTGCATCAAGCACTGCCACAAGCATCAAGCAATGCATAAATACAAAAAAGAGTACCGCAAATAGCAGTTACGCTGTCTAAGCGTAACAAACCTGTATTTGGTCGGTGCTGCACAAGAAAAAAGACTGAAGAGACGTTGGCTGCCTAAACCAATTACACGGCAGCAAAGAAGACTGACACTGCCCTGAACAAATAGCAAGCAGCAGGCCGAACCTACCTCAGTTTACTGAATACTTCAGGTTTTGCGACGTCTAGGCTCGACCTAAAAAGAGCTAACTGGAGGTATTGGGTCGTGCTAGACCAGGGCAAAGTCACAAGTTCAGGCCAGCCACGATGGATACAGGGACCAGTTTAGTCCAGCTGAAAAAGTTACCTTCTCAAAGTCCCACGTGAAGAGTTCAAAACTTCAGGATTTCACAGGAGAAGCTCAACTGATGCCAGCCAAGGGTCCAGGACCTGGGGAGGCACGTCTTGGGGATTATGAACTCACTCCAGTATAGTTCAGCAGCTACAGGTCCAGGCAGGGCCAATTTCAGCAGGTCAACTGGGGAGTTGCAAGGAGGCCTCTGGAACAGTGCCAAGAAAGGCAAAGCTGAAAGTGTGACTCCTGAACCGAGTGAAGGTTCTCGCTTGAATAGTATTACCCTCAACATCATCTTTAGAATGACACTTTGGAACTTGAAGAATACCTGCTTATAAAATACATTAATTCAAGGTTCCTATCAAGTATCAGGATTGGCCCATTCAAACTGTTACTTGAATGGAGCATCATCCAATAAAGCATTTGCCCTCTGTATCAGTCTCAGAGGCTGAAGAAACACTGTTTACTTCAGTTAATACCTCTTAGATGTTGCTGCCCCAACACAGCGAGAGAAACTAAGTGCAGCAAACAAACAAACTCAGATATGGAAGGAGCACTTGGCTGGACACTGACCAAGCATTGACAGGGTTCATCGTTAGCAAGAGAAAAGGTCATGACTTGAACGGAACAAACAGGCAAGTGCTATAGCACCACATGCACCAGCTTTGGACAATACCCATTTGATGCACACCCAGAGCAGATGCCCATAGGAAACTCCTCCTGTCTTCCACCATCAGATGCATGACCAGTTGTTTATTGAAGCTTTGTGGCCCCTTTTCCTTTAATCAATTATATGTTCCTACTTACAGTTTACTGAAATCCTCATTCTCACCTTCGGTTTCATCAGCTTGAAAATGTGGTTTATTATCAGTTCAGAGCTTGAATACCATTTGCTTTGTCCTATGGTCTGGGCTCTCTGTGATAACACTGATGACACATTTAGAATTTTGCTGATTGGACTGCTGGCCGGTCTGAGAAAACGTTGCTCACAAACTGTTGTGAGATCACTCATGCCTTCTGCATAAGGACCATGGTGAAAGAATTACAGGACAGCCAATCGCAACACAATTTAGCTCCCGAAATCCAAGGTACTGCAGACAAGTAAAACGAGAGCAATGGTCATCACGGACGCCATTTAGGGGTCAACAGGGGTCACAGTTGCGAGCTCTGGCTTGCCCCATGCTACCCCCTGGCACTGCCTTTGAGACCCCTGGCCTCAGAGGTGGGAAAATCAGTGCCTGGAACACAGTGGCAGCTCGTCCTTTGGGATGACAGTTGAGGCTGCACTCTCTATGTATCCTGTCGATTTCATTATTACACCTAGGGCCAGATGTAGGAGTCCTTAATAGCGATTTTTACCGAATCACCATTAAGGACTCGGTATTACAGATGTACGTAAAAAATCGGTAAAAATCACCGATTCGGTAATAAGCGGTAAAAATTAGCGATTCGGAAAGAATCGGTAAAAATAAATACCGATTCCCCATTACCGAATCGGTAACACAGATTTCTTAATAACGAATCGGTAATTAGCGATTCGGTAATTTAAAAATCAGTAATTGTCGAATCAGCCAATCCTGTGCATCCTCATTACCTCCCAAACAGGAAGGGGCCACACCCATGCAGCTGCACTGATCCTGAAGCTGTTTGTGAGGCAGGGTGCACAGCAAACAAGCCAGGACCAACTCAACAAACTATTTCCTGACAACTCTGTGCAACCATGGACAACCAGGAGAGGGAGAAGGATGCAGCTGAAAGTAAGAGGAAGCACAAATTCAGTGAGCGGGAGCTGGAGGTCTTTATTGAGGATGTCACTAAGGACCACGACAAACGTTTTGGGAATCAGTCTCTGCACGTGCCTGATCCCAGAAAAGGTAGATTTGGCTTGTCACAGAAGAAAAAATAAATGCCATTGGAGTAACCCAGCGCTCCATTGAGGAACTCAAAAAAGGTGGTATGACCTGAGGAAGCGTGCTAAGGAGAGGCTGGCAGAGAGGCAGAAGCAAGCCAACCGCACAGGTGGAGGGAGAAACACAGCACCTGCACCAACTGCCCTGGATCTCCTGGTCGAGTCCACCCTCCAGCCGGAGAGTGTGAGTGGGATTGGGGATGCAGACAGCTCAGCCAGATCTGGCAACAAACAAGGTAAGATGCATGCACTGCTTGCTGTGCCCCCCACTCCCTAACCCCAATCCCCAATGAGGCATTGTGAATCCCACTCCAGTACATGTTTTACTAAAAACCAGCAATGCATTATGGGATATGTAGTCAGAAGTAACACATGTCAGAACAGTCAGTCCACTGAACCCAAAACATGTGACACACATCAGCAATTAGCAAGCAGAGGACAGTCAGTTTGATTGGCAGGCATGACATTTATTATCATACTAATGCTGCCAGATAAGTGAGCAAATGTACATTCTGTCTTCACAGCTGAGCCATCGCGCAGGGCTGCAGAGGGGAACAAAGGAAAGGCAGCCAGGACAGAGAGGATACAAACTGAGTTGGTCTTGGCAAAGGTCACAACGAAGACATTACAGATGTCAACTGATACAACACCTCCAACCTGAAAGTACCATATCGTGGGAAAGCTAGTTCTCCCTCACCATGAGTCATTTTATGCCAATTTTCAAGCCAAATTATAGTGTGCAAACCCACATGGATGTATGATGGTACAACACGTACCATCACAACGTGGTATGTTACATCGCGGTTTTGACAACGCAAGTCGTTACATCGACTTGCGTTGGAGGGCGCTGGATTTAGGAATAGTGTGAATTACTATTCCAACTCCAGTCTACGTACAGTAGGGAAGGTGTTGGAATAGTAATTCACACTATTCCTTAGTCTAGAGCGCCCTCCAGTGCAAGTCGGTGTAACGACTTTCGTTGTAAAAACCACGATGTAACCATACCGCGTTGTAATGGTTGCGTGGTAAAGGATGTTTCCCGTTTGTCACCTCTACATAAATCTTAAAACATTTCATGGTGAACAAATTTTTGATCGCGCACAATGTTTTCGTTCACTTCCTGATGTCAATCCACCAATAGTAGAGCGACTCACACCAACCAACCTATCGCAGCGCGACACCTTCTGATGTCACTTTTCCTCCACTCATAGCAGTTCCCCTCCTTCACAATTCACGTCTCACGCTTGCATTCGTCCCATTCACACTCTGAAGTAACTATCTGTCCATGAAATGACTGGACAATCACTTCTCTGACTGTCTCCGACAGTCTCTCGAAATTGTTGACCTCAACTGGCAACTGTCTGTCCGCGAACCGACCGGACAATCGCCTCAACTGATAGGTTTCAATCACTCAATATTCCACATACAACAACCCACGACCAGCGTCGGTTACTCATGCACTCAGACATTCGCACCCCCTATCTCGGTCCAGGTAATCGATGACGTCTCACGATCCCCTTTCTGTGGTCAACAAAATCTACCTCGGGTGTCTTTTACACCACAATCACTTAAGCTACTCGTCGAGCCTAAGATTTTCCCGGGCTGCGCGCGCTCACAGCCTGATCTCACAATCACTCAACACTCACTCCAACTCCGCAAGACATCACACAATCAAATCAACACCGCAATCTACAAACATATCACCCTGTTCATATTCACTCCTCCACAAACTGCTGTTTTCCGCCGCACTGCTACTCTCCATCAATCTCCATCAACTGCCGTCGTTCGCTGCTCGCCATCCGATGAGTCACCATCACTTGACTTCTATGGGCCTCTAGAATCTATTATCTTGATCTAGATCTCCCCTCACTATCAGAGATAACCATCCTCTGCTACCAACTGATAGGACCGGATTCTTGCTTACCTTATAATCTCCAAGAATCCTCTCAGGTCGCCAGGATCTTTTTATCAGCTAAATAGTGTAGAGGGGAGGAAATTCAAGTCTCAATACATAATCAACAGAATCAAATTTCCGTTCCAAAGGACCACTGACTCCGAATCTAAATTTTTAAGATTTTATTACAACCAAGAATAACTGCACATACAAACACCTCAATACAAGGTGAAGAAAATAAATGGGCACTAATACAAAGGAAAGTCTACGTAAGAGTCTCATTCGACTCAGAATAAGAAGAATATTCAATTCTAAAAGCATCAATAATGCAATAGTTAGTCCAATCTCTACATCTGAAATCATTAGCCTAAAAGAAAAACACAGTTATTCTATCCCTACTCTATCTCTAAGGTGACATCTCTACTTAGCATTTTCCTTCCCAGGCAAGAGAATAAAAAGACGTCAGAAGTGAAGACTTCCTTAGAAGTACATTCACTTAGTCAGAGCTCGTTCTAAGATGCTCCTTCTAGCTTCCCATCTAAACCTCAACTGCTCCACCCTCGGGGCACTATCCCTAATACAAAATCCCAAAAACATAGAACACGCCCTTCGGCACACCTCTTTAGCCATGTCTTCTTTCAGTACATTTCCAGTGAAACTTGTGCTCCATTCACGACGGTTAGCTTGACCTTGGGTCCCAGGCACCTTCTCCGCTGAAAGTATCATCCGGAAATTCCAATGTACTCCCCTGTTGGCTTTTCGTACCATTCTAACTCCTAAAACAAAGACCTAGTCTCTCTAACAAGCTAAATGTCCTTGCACCTGCAGCAGAAACATGGGAACGAAAAACTTTTCTCTTCACTAAGATTTTCCATTTCCCAAAACCCAAAGCCTTTACCAAGGGAAATTATTTTCGGCCTACAACATTTAGCTAACATAAGAAATGAACAGGCCTTTCTCTTTAAACGTATAAGCGATCAGGCCTTTACACTGTTAAACACACTCCTAAATCACACTTTAAACATTAGTTTCATTACTCCTTTATACATGAGTAAGCAGACTACACGTGCAACTTTAATATGGCACATGGTTAACTAATACATTGCATTCCATAAAACCCAAACACTATGTGGTTACTACAATTGCAATGATCTATGACATTACTCTTCATAAACATGGTTACATTTCTAATCACCCCTATGTTAAACAAATCTAATGATACATTTCTATGTCACACCTAAACTACTTCGATTAATATGTGGGTGCGGACTAACAGTGAATATGATGCACACCTACAAAATTTCAGAATAACGTGGCGCTCTATCACCACCAGCATGGAGAACCAGGAGGCCTGCAGTGGTCAGCCTCCAGCAGATGGAGGTGTCCGAGGAGGACAGCATAGGAGGACAACAGTCCACGGTGGCTGAGGAGGCCAACGGTGCAGGCTCACGGTCCCCAACAGAGCGCGCCCACACACGTGCCAGACGCCGCAGGGCAAGGGCTGCCAGTCCAACTTCACAGGGCGATGATGAGAGTGTGTTCGCCGGTCTTGAGGGGAACATGCTAAAGGTGAGGCGCCTGCAAGGCAAAGCCATAAGGTCAGTCCAGCAGCAGATGGTACAGCTGAATGGGCACATGCTGCGAATAGAGAAGGGCATCTGTTCCATGAACGATACTGTGGCTGAGGGCATGAGGGACATCTCCGAGGCAGTGAGGCTGCTGTGCAGCAAATTTGTTGAGGACCGTCTGGCAAGGTGCAGGGAGAGGCAGAAACTTGTAAACTACATCAAGGCAGTGAACCGCCTCTCCACTGCCACCTCTCTGCTCTGCAAGCGCTTGGTGGCCATGCAGGAGGAGATGGCCCACTGCAGCCGCGATGTGGCAAGGGGGCTGGTCACAGTGACCAGTGCACTAGAAGTGCTACAGACCAACCAGGTAGCCACTACAGGTGATGGGGGGATAGTGAAGAGGCTACTAGCCGCAGTAGCATCACGCCACCTATCACAGAGTCAAGGAGGTGCAGCGAACGGCACAGCGCTGCCACAGGACAGACTGGCAGTAAGGACAGTGTGCCCAAGGAACGCAGCAGTCCAGCGCGTGGGCGCAGGAAGTAATGCCAGCCATCACATGGTTTACCGAAATGAGTGGTGTAACATATTTTGGTTTTGGAAACTGCATTTCCAAAACCAGCAGAGCGCTGCTGGTACGGGTGAGCTGCTGTTCGCAGAACGCTTGTCTGTATATTGCGCACAACTGTTTTAAATACCTTTTTAAAGTGTTGTTCGTTTGCCACGCTGTCCTCTGGAGCTGCCCTGCACCCCGGTCCGTCGCGGCAAGTGCCGATCGAACGGAGGGTGGACCTTGGGCTTGACTCCTCCCCCTCCCCCCACCACTTCCGGGGCACTGGGGCTAAATACACTGGCTGGCGAACGCGCAGCGGATGCAGCAGAGCGCTGCTGGTACGGGTGAGCTGCTGTTCGCAGAACGCTTGTCTGTATATTGCGCACAACTGTTTTAAATACCTTTTTAAAGTGTTATTCGTTTACCACGCTGTCCTCTGGAGCTGCCCTGCACCCCGGTCCGTCGCGGCAAGTGCCGATCGAACGGAGGGTGGACCTTGGGCTTGACTCCTCCCCCTCCCCCCACCACTTCCGGGGCACTGGGGCTAAATACACTGGCTTGGCGAACGCGCAGCGGATGCAGCAGAGCGCTGCTGGTACGGGTGAGCTGCTGTTCGCAGAACGCTTGTCTGTATATTGCGCACAACTGTTTTAAATACCTTTTTAAAGTGTTATTCGTTTACCACGCTGTCCTCTGGAGCTGCCCTGCACCCCGGTCCGTCGCGGCAAGTGCCGATCGAACGGAGGGTGGACCTTGGGCTTGACTCCTCCCCCTCCCCCCACCACTTCCGGGGCACTGGGGCTAAATACACTGGCTGGCGAACGCGCAGCGGATGCAGCAGAGCGCTGCTGGTACGGGTGAGCTGCTGTTCGCAGAACGCTTGTCTGTATATTGCGCACAACTGTTTTAAATACCTTTTTAAAGTGTTATTCGTTTACCACGCTGTCCTCTGGAGCTGCCCTGCACCCCGGTCCGTCGCGGCAAGTGCCGATCGAACGGAGGGTGGACCTTGGGCTTGACTCCTCCCCCTCCCCCCACCACTTCCGGGGCACTGGGGCTAAATACACTGGCTTGGCGAACGCGCGCAGCGGGCGCGCCGGCGGCGCGCCGAAGGCGCGCCAAAGGCAAGCCCGTCTGCGCCCGTCCGCGCCCAACCGGGACCAGGGGCCCCAACCCCTGGCCCCTACATATCCCAGGTCAGGACATATAGTGCAAATGACATCTACAACATTGGGGCTAGGGCTGATGCTCACTGCACATACACCTATGCACCAACCGACCTTCCCCCCCACTGCCCAGGATGTAAACACTCCTTTCACAAAACCACAGCACTACCGATGATGCAGGAATATCATATGTGCTTATTAAACTGTAGATCGCTCCCGAGACACAGCACACAAATCGCTCTTCTACTTGAAGAACGCAAGCCAGACGCCGTCTTTTTGACAGAAACCTGGCTCAACCCCTACTCAGAGCCTCATATAATCGCCGCCTTACCCCCGGGTTTTCAAATCTATAGATCGGACCGGACAGAGGGCAGAGGAGGAGGTCTGGCTATTATTTTGAAAGAGCAGTACCAGTGCCGCATCACGACCGAAACCATCCCTGAATGCGAGAGCTTAGCCTTTAGCATTGAATTCACTGCTAACAGCTCCTTCTCTGGCACTCTAATTTATCGCCCCCCTGAGCAGGCCAAACTGTTTCAGAAATCTCTTCCCGACATCATAGCTAAACGAGTTACTACCCTAGCTAATTACACCATGTTGGGAGATCTTAATTTTCATTTTAATTCCTCCATTGATCATATTGCCATGGAACTAATTGACGACCTGGCAGCCTTACAGCTAACTCAACGGGTCACTGCCCCCACCCATGAGAAAGGCAATTTACTCGACCCAATTTTTAGCAACTGTTCCCAGCTGATGGTGGACCACCCCATCCCCCTCCCCTGGTCCGACCACTTTTTAATTCCATTAACCTGGGTCACCAGTAAACCCTCCATGCCTGCCCCCCAAGCAAAAGCTATGAGAAACTGGCCAAAACTTCCTGTGGAAGAGTGGTGCAGGAACCTAGAATCTACCTGCCCATCCCTTCACTTAGACCCCAACCTAGCGAACAGGGATTATGAGGACTGGGTTACAAATTCACTGGAGACGGTCCTTCCCTGCCGGAAAGTCATTTCAAAAAGATCGCAGAAATCTGCACCCTGGTTCTCAGACACCCTAAGGGAACAAAAACGCCTGTGCAGGAAACGAGAACGAGCATGGCGTCTAGACTCCCTACCAGAGAAAAAGTCGCAATACAGGGAAGCAATCAAGACCTATAGAGACGGGATAAGGAAGGCCCAGGCTGCTTACCTTGCAGACAAAATCATGGAAGCTAAGTCCAAACCGAGGGAAATCTTTCACTTGGTTAAAAAATACACTATATTAAACACATCTGCACCTCTGCCAAAAACGCAAGATCAATGCAACGAGTTAGCGGAATTTTTCCACAACAAAGTCTCCCGGATTTATTCGTCTTTTACGACACTACCTTCCAATTCTGGAGGTACAGAGGAAACACCCCCGACAAATCCTGTTCTCCCAGGCCAACCAACCTTAGAATATTTCCCACCTCTAGACCTCGACACCCTGAGCAGGCTGGCTCGGCAAGTCAAATCTGGCTCGCCTCGCGATCCTGCTCCACCCGAGATTATGTTGCAGTCTAGCTCCACCACCTTTCCCGTAATCCTGGAACTCTTAAACTCCTCGATTTCATCCTGCATTGTGCCCACAGAGTGGAAAAGAGCCATGGTACGGGCATTGTTAAAAAAACCAAATCTTGACCCAGAGGATCACGCTAACTACCGCCCCATTTCATTACTTCCCTGGGCAAGTAAGATCCTAGAAAAACATATAAACACCCAGCTGATCCAGTTCCTAGAGAAGAATCAGCTACTAGATATGACCCAGACAGGCTTCAGACCTAGGCATGGAACTGAGACTGCGCTGCTGGCGGTCACTGAAGAGTCACGGAGGATACTGGATCAAGGAGGATCAGTGGCAGTGATCCTCCTTGACCTAAGTGCTGCATTTGACACGGTCAGGCATACCACCTTACTGAACCGGCTCCTTGGCATCGGGGTAACAGGCAATGCACTGAGGTGGTTTGACTCTTTTTTGTCCAACAGATCATTCCAGATCTTTGACGGGGACATAGTGTCAGCCAGCAAATCTTTGAGCTGTGGGGTCCCGCAGGGTTCCTCCTTGAGCCCTGCGCTGTTCAACATATATATGGAACCGCTTGCTGGGATCGTCGAACCGCATGGTATTAAGATCATATCATATGCGGACGATACCCAGCTAGTGGTCTCATTGACGCAGGAGGGCATCAGGCAAAAGCAGTCAGGCCTGATGAAATGTCTGGAGGAGGTTAAAGGCTGGATGACAGCTTCGGCCTTAAAACTCAACGGAGATAAGACTGAGGTCATGCTCCTGGGCCCAGCTTCCCCAGTACCTTTTTCCTCCCTATGGCCTCCATGTCTGGGCACGCCCCCCATCCCTAAAGAGAGCGTAAAGAGTCTGGGAATTTGGCTGGACAAAAATCTTACCTTCACTCACCAGGCGACCAAGCTATCTGCCACGTGCTTTGGCCTGCTCAGAACACTTAGGAAAGTCCTGCCTTTGTTACCAACGGAGGCCAAACAGGTAGCAGTACAAGGCCTGATACAGTCCAGGCTGGACTTCAATAACGCCCTCTATGTGGGTGCCCCAGAACTGACTCTACGGAAGTTACAAGTTGTCCAGAACTGTGCAGCACGCACCCTGCTTAACATTCCACGTACGCAGTCAGCCAGACCCGGACTGAAAAGTCTACACTGGCTACCGGTGAAGCAGCGAGTGGCTTTTAAGGCACTATGCATTTCACATCATGCCTTCTGGAAAACAGGCCCAGCAATAAATGATAATTTGGTCACCCGCTACCACCCAAGCAGGAATTTACGCTCCGCCGAAGCTTTCCTGGCCGTGGTCCCAAAAGTTAAGAGAGCGAGATCTGGAGGCAGAATGTTTGCTCTGAATGCCTCAAAACTCTGGAATTCACTCCCGCTCCAACTTAGATGCAATCCCAACCTGCAATCGTTCCGCAAACAATTAAAGACTCTTCTGTTTGCTAGGTCCGTCCTGACCTAATCTTGTCTTAACTTCCGCCGTACCTCCCCTCTCTGACTGCATCCTTAGCGCTTGGACACCCGTCGGGCAGCAATCGCGCTCTACAAATCGACATACAATACAATACAATACAATGTTGTGATGGTGTGCTATGATAATTAAACACCGTCACTCACTTACAGTAACTGGCTGTGTCTCCTTACTTACTCAGAAATAGTTGCGTGTTATCTCAGGCCGTCTGTGTGTCCCATCTGGTGCTGCTGCCACACCTGCTGCGCTGTGCTCTGGCTGTGGACAGTCCTCACCCTCGTCCTCAGAGTCAGTTAGTTCCACTGCTGTTCCTTTCTTTGTGGCAAGGTTATGCAGCATGGCACATGTTGCTATTATTTTGCAGCCGATGATGGGCGGTACTCACGTGCACCTCCACTTTTGTGGAGGCAACAGAACCTGCATTTTAGAAGTCCAAAGGTGCGCTCCACAACGTTGCGCGTGCTTTTATGTGCCACATTTTATCTTCTCTCACTTGGGGTGGAAGGGTTGAAGTATGGAGTTAGGATAAATGCCCACACGGCATATGCGCTGTCACCTAAATGCGAAAGGAAGTGCCATTAATAAGAGTCACCAACACATTCATCCAAGGTATACATCAGGGTGTATCACATTGATTTACCTAGCAGGTATCCTTCTCCAAATTCACCCCCAGCCAGACGTGTGTAGATCTCACTGTTCCTGAATATGTAGGAGTCATGGGTACTCCCTGGAAATTTGGCCACGATGTCAGTGATGATGTTGTCCGCATCGCATATCACCTGCACGTTGATGGAATGCGTAGATTTGCGGTTCAGGTATATGTATTCTGTAGCTGCAGGTGGGCAGATTGGTATGTGGGTCCCATCAATGCACCCTATTACATGTGGGAACTGTGCCTTTTGGTAGAAATCAAGCTTTGTCTTCTGCAATTCCGCCTGTGTGCTGGGGAAGCATATGTAGTGATGCATTCTCTGCATCATGGCATCCAAGAAGGAGTTGAAGAAACGGGACAGGCAGCTCTGTGACACACCGCCTGCCACAGCTATCACCCCCTGGTAACTTCCTGATGCAAGTAGGTGCAGACTACAGAGCACCTGAACATGTGTTTGTATGGTGTGCGCCCTTGGTGTCTGATGCTCCAGGAGTGGGTGCAGGTCCCGTATCAGGTCTAGAATGGTTTGGGGGTGTAGCCTGTACCTCTCATGTATTTCAGCCTCAGTAATTTGGAACAGTGTAACACGCAGTCTGTACACGCGCTCCTCCCGTCTCCAGATCCTCAGTCCTGCTGCTCGCAAACGTAGCCGCCTTGCTATCACTTAGAGGGCCGCCATTGTGTTCACACTGTTGCATTTTGGGGATGTTTATATGCAGTGCACCTGATTACCACCTGCTTTGAGTCAGTGGTAATTAGCGACTCTTAAATACCAAAAAATCGAAAATTCGGAATTACCGATTTCTGGTACATTGCATTTGCGGTTATTTAAGGATTTCTTATTTACCGATTCGGTATTTAGGGGTTTCAGTGTCTGCTAATCGCTAAATAGGGAATCGGTAACTGGTTTCCCTTATTTTTACCGATTCCTTATTTGCGATGGCGTTCGGTATTCCCTACATCGCACATGGCTAAATACCGGTCGGTAACGCAGATATTTAACGAATTTCGGCATTACCGACCGGTATTTAGCCACCTACATCTGGCCCTAAGAGTGGAATATATATATATATTCACTGAAAAAACCATAGGTTTCACACACGTTATAGTTAGGAATTAGCATTTAAAAAACCTTGCAAATTCACTTAAAAAACCATAGGTTTCACACATGTTATAGTTAGCTGGACATTTCACTCTTGAAAAACCATTGAAATTCCCCCGTTATAGTTAGTGCAGGCAACTATAACTCACGCGACCGCAATCCTCTGCTGATGACCTCAGATATTACATCACTGTATTTAGACACTTATTTACCCATGTCTTCTTCCATTAATTTTTAGCTATACATATATTACAAATATTTTTTTTTCAGAAAGACACATATGTCATCAGTGATGTAATATCTGAGGTCATCAGCAGAGGATTGCGGTCGCGTGAGTTATAGTTGCCTGCACTAACTATAACGGGGGAATTTCAATGGTTTTTCAAGAGTGAAATGTCCAGCTAACTATAACATGTGTGAAACCTATGGTTTTTTAAATGCTAAGTTATGAATTTATTTATTTATTTTTTTTAAGGATTTTCACCGTGCGGGTACCATACGCGCACGGTGCGCTTCGCGTACCGTGCGCGCGCTGTGTGCGCGCGGTGCGCTTCGTGCACTGCGCGCCCACGTTACGCAGTTCGCGGAATTTTTCCGTTTCTACCGTACGCGCACGCTACGCGTACTCCGCGATTTTTCACAAAAAAATAAAGGAAATTTTGGCCCTTGGGGGGTCCTTCTGGGACCCCCTGACTAAGGCTAGGGGGTCAGGAACTGTCCACCCTGCCCCCTTTTCACGTTTTCCACCTTTGTTTTTCACCCCCTCAGACTGCGAGAGACAAAATGGCGGCCGACACTTCCTGGTTTCGACCGATTCGATTGTTTACTAAGATCTAACAACCAATCAGAATCGCGCTCGCGCATGGCAGCGTGCGCGTACGGTAAGCTTACCGTACGCGCACGGTGCGCGCCTATAGATATATATATGCTTTTAAATGCTATTTTCCCAGGAAATACTGAACAGATTTACACCAGACCTGCAAAAGGCACATCCATGACCTGAGGACTACCTCTCTGACAAATTTCAAGTAATTCTGTTCAGCCGTTCGGTCTGTAGCTTGGACTAAAGGTCCTATGGAAAAATGCATGGGGAAAACACGTTTTGGGACCCCCCCTTTTTCTCAGCCCCCACTTGACAAATCCCCCCGAGACTTTCAGGGTAGGAGCGGAGCGGAGCGCCCCACCTATTTTGAAAATTTCGCCAGGATTCGTCAATCGGCGCCAAAGTTATTCAAATTAGAATGTTGCGGATTTCCTATGGAAACACGGTCCTAACTATAACTACCTACTGGTGACCGCCAGTAGGTAATATATATATATATATATATATATATATATATTGACATTGACATTGAGGAAGGCGTTATGCCGAAACGCGTCTGTCCGTGTTCGTGTGCATAATAAATATAAAAAAACATCAGTGCCAGAGTGCGCCTCGATTTGTGACCGCAGTTGGAGTCAAGGGTCACCCTGCTGGATATATATATTTATATATATATATATATATATATATATCCATATACAAGCTTTGACGAATTGGACGCCTCTTCCTAGCGGGTCGGGGCTTGTTGGCGACGTCACCGCCCAAATATTCCACAGAAAGAATCACGCTGTCATCCAGCATGAAATACAAGCCCATCCAATCGAGAGGTCAGTAAAATAGATTTTATTCAGCAGGCAGCGTGGAAGTAAAAGCATAACGCGTTTCAACACAAAGGTGTCTTAATCATATGCAGCTGTGGGGAACAAGTGACTTGGAGTTTAAATACACTTCGTTGGTAAACAGTGAAGAGGGATTCTAGTATGCATAGTTCAAAGCGCTGGTCACAGCTATTTTTCGTTTTTTTGCTGCTTTTTTCAGTTAGGGACTGCATAGTACCATTTCAGCATAATGCCTTCGTTTAGTACATTTTCATGTTTAAAACAATGTCCAGATTTTAAGGTTTCAGTCCCAATGTTACTCATTATCTGACTACTGTGACCAGCATGCACCATAAATACAGCATTGCGTCCTTCTTATTTAAAGTTAATTTTACTTCAAAGGTCATAGCTTGCCCACCTTCGTGCTTCAAAGGAATCCGTTCCATATTGTGCAGGGGGGCAGCCAATGTTTTTTTTTCCTCGCTCAAGGCATTGTTCACGAAGTGAAAGTAGAAGGTTCCACTCTTTTCCTATCTGTCCGCATTTATTTGATTTCCTTGCTCTCGAAGTGCCGGGGAAATCCACAGCAAACCCTGGCTACATACATTGTTCTGAAAGTTTTCAGCCAGCAAGCCTCCCATAGCGATAGTAGCAGAACCTCCTATTACAGCGGTGGCTCCGCAGAAATCCATCCTTCATTTCAGTGACTGCAACCGGCGGGCGTCCTTCACAAAATTCATATACAAGCTTTGACGAATTGGACGCCTCTTCCTAGCGGGTCGGGGCTTGTTGGCGACGTCACCGCCCAAATATTCCACAGAAAGAATCACGCTGTCATCCAGCGTGCTCACTGTGCGCGCGCGGTGCGCGAAGCGCACCGTGCGCGCACGGAACGAACTGCGTTAAGTGGGCGCGCACGCCACGAATGGGCGCGCACGCCGCGAAGGGCATCGTGCGTACATGGCCCATCTAGCGTAACGTGGGCACGCGGTGCGCGTAGCGCACCGCGTGCCCACCGTGCGTGCACGGCACTAACTGCGTAAAGTGGGCGCGCGGTGCGCTAAAGTGGGCGTGCTCACTGTGCGCGCACGGTGCGCGAAGCGCACCGTGCGCGCACGGAACGAACTGCATTAAGTGGGCGCGCACGCCACGAATGGCGTAAAGTATCTTAGCATTTAAAAAAACATACAAATTCACTGAAAAAACCATAGGTTTCACACACGTTATAGTTAGGAATTAGCATTTAAAAAACCTTGCAAATTCACTGAAAAAACCATAGGTTTCACACATGTTATAGTTAGCGGAAATTTTACTGATAAAAAACCAATGAAATTCCCCCGTTATAGTTAGTGCAGGCAACTATAACTCACGCGACCGCAATCTTCTGCTGATGACATATGTGTCTTTATGAAAAAAAAATATTTGTAATATATGTATAGCTAAAAATTTATGGAAGAAGACATGGGCAAATAAGTGTCTAAATACAGTATTAGCATCAGCAGAGGATTGCGGTCGCGTGAGTTATAGTTGCCTGCACTAACTATAACGGGGGAATTTCATTGGTTTTTTATCAGTAAAATTTCCGCTAACTATAACATGTGTGAAACCTATGGTTTTTTCAGTGAATATATATATATATATGTGTAATGTAAAAATGGAGTTCAATTAGCTGAAATATAACCCTCTCTGGCAGCTGAGGTATGTAAAAAATGATTTTAAATGCGTGCTTGCGGGTGACAGTGTGTTTATGTGAGTATGTGTGTGAGTGAAAATGAAGGTCAGAGGGCGTGTGATGTCACTTCCGCTACCCCTGGCATTTCGGTGAATTGACGTGCAGGGTAGCAGGCACAGTAGCACTCAGAGTGCCCATGGAAAAGTGAAATCAAAACCATGAGATCTCAGCGGGCAGCGAATGGAGTTGCGGACAGCAGCAGCAGTATCATTCAGGTCCCTGGATGCCATAATAGTCTTTCAGAAAGGAAGTTGCCTAAAACCTGTCATATTTGGACTATAATTGCTTTTCCAAACGTGTCAAGATGAAATGAATTGTCTACCCTCTTTCTGTGCACATATAACCATAAAGAACCTGAATGATATATGTTAATGTGATTTATAAAAGTGATAATATACAATCTGGATGCAATAGGTGCAGATTGATGGTTTAGGACGTGCTCAGGCCTCTCCACAGCCAGACAATGCTTCGAATTAGATGCCTTTCAGAAATCAACACTTGCCTAGAAAGCCTGCAATTATTAAGGAGGTGCTAAAGAATCCCTGAATGTGAGAACAAGCCCGGGCCTGTGGGTGGCTTTCAAAGCCTATACTTGAGATCCATTCTTCTCATAATGGGACATTACACGTCTGGTGTGAAATATGTCACACAGCAAAATGAACGGCTTTCAGTATTTGCAGCCTGGAAAAGCAATGAAAAACATATGTTCTGAAACTTTTTATACTTAACTTTTTAGTAACATGTAGATATGTGCATATTAACTGCTGGTGACGTACCCATAACTTGTAACTTCTACTTTCACATCAAACTGTTTAGAATTTCAGGGACTTCAACCCCATGTCTGCCCTGCCTCGGTGGGCGTGCTTGCTTACATTCATCTGCACATTGCTTTGTATAGCTCTAGCAAGTATGCAATTGTGGGGGTGGGGTGGGTCAGTGTGTTTATGTGAGTGTGTGTGAAAATGTGCCTGAGAGACCACCACAGAAATGCCATCATGCACAGTATAGTTCTGAATAAGTGCCACACCTCTAAGCTCTTTTTATTCAGAGAATTCAAATGAAATAACCATCCTCCCAACTACCAAACTGACTGAAATTAAACCAGCTTACTTTCACAACACTGTTTTAGATTATACTTTCCCTAGGACCATTACTGAAAGAAATCTAGGAAAAGTGTAGTCTATTTACCTATTTTTTAGTAAAGGGCAGAGGTGAAAAGTCAGATTTTTGGGGAAAAACCTGCATAGTATAATATGCAACTTTGATGCCGATATATCAGTGGCGGCTGGTGACATTTGAAAGTGGCGAGGCGTAAAACTTCGGGATGCGTGCCCGGTGGTGAGAGACCCCGTATCATTATGAGGTGGGTTCGATAATTCCTCCCCCAGAGCAAATTTTAAAAAAAGTGGGTGCTAATTGTGCATTTCCAAACATATTTGAGAAAGCAAGGAGTGCCCCCTGTCCTGCCACTTCTGTGCAGCCATGCATGCACCTGCAGCCCCAAAAAAAGGTGACACTCTGGGTAAAAAACATGCCCCCTGCTTTAGCTCAGAGGGTTGAGTGAATGTTGCAGTGATCAGTGAGTTAGATGTTCGAATCACTGCGAATTTGACAATAACATTTATTGCTACATACCTACAGACAAGCTAATTTGTGTCTGGGTCTTTCAAATCAGAAACACAAACTGACAAACCAATGACATAGCATCATAGCAGCACAAAAGTATTGTTAGGAATATGTATTTAGACCTGAGGGGCTATTGTTTGTAACTTAGAGATGTTTTGGGGTTTTTATTTCAATCACAACGAGATTTCCTGAAATACAAATTAAAGGTAAACAGTGGTAACCCAGACCCTCTTGAGTGGTAATCACTCATTTGAACAGTGATCCATCGAAGCCAGGTGCATTGACGCTCAGTGCTACCATGGAGTCTGCAGTTTGCCATCTAAGAGTTTTATGATGCCCCTTGATACACAGTGCACTTGTTGCCTATGAAATCTCTACAGCGTGCATGTTCATAACGTGGTTTGGACGGGTCCATGCATCCTGAACAGGGGTTGGGAATCTTTATGTTACAATACTGAGGATCTGCCTCAGTCATAAAGTACCAGACACAATGTGTTTTTTATTTGTGCATTAATCCCCACCTGCCCACATATAATGCGCACTCTATAGCGGAACCGAAAGTGTTATTGAACTGCCGCCCTCATTCGGTTGCAGAACCAGTGGGTGTAAATTCCAGTGCAGGCTACCCTGTTGACCAGGGTGTGTGATTCATCATCACCTCATTCTTCTGTCCCTCTGCTCATTTTGGTAAACGGAAAGGTGTGAGAGTGAGGGGCAGGAGGTTCAATCTTGTGCTGAACATCGGCATTAAAAATTATTTGAAACCAGCTCGTGGGAGCATCTAGTTCCAGATACTTTGCATGGTTTATTTGTGTAAATACACAGGGGAAAATTTACAATAAAGTGACGCATCTGTAGAGATGCGTCACTTTCCCTGCGCCACTATGAAAAACGCTTGCGTCACCATGGATGCGCCGTATTTACAATACGGCACACCATGGCGCAAGGATTGACAGAAGCGTCAGAAATTCTGACGTATCTGTTGACGGAAAAGTCACACATTGCTGGAGTCAAGTCGCAAGCACAACGCAAATCCAGCAATGCGTGTTGCGGCCTATTCCCAATACACTGAGTCACTCCTTACGCTTGCTTGAAGCAGGCGTAAGGTTTTGACGCAGATTTCACTGCGTCACTTTTACAAGGCTTTCCTGCGTTGGAACGCCTACACTGCATACATTATACCTGGCGCAGGTATAATGTGACACAGGTCTTTACAACATGACGCATCTCCCTAGATGCACCATGTTGTAAATGGGCCGCAATTTTTACGCCACTGCTGCGTCACAAAAGTGACGCAACGACGGCGCAAAAGTGACACAAGGGGCTTGTAAATCTGCCCCACAATGCTTTGACTTATTGCCTGTTAATGGGTTTAGCCTTAATCAGTAAAGGTAAAACGCATCTCCGAAAAACGATAAGGCTGGGTCACAAAACTACAATACACCAGTGCAAGGGTGCTTAGCTGTCAGAGTACAAGGTAATGGGTGTCACGGCTCTGCTTCAGCAAAAGAAGCAAATAATGACAACACCAGCAGAGTTTCAGGTCAGAGCGTGACAAGAGACGATTTGTTTCTCTCTTTCCTGGCAGACGCTCACTGAGCAGGAGTCGGCACTGATGCACATTCTGGACTTTCCCGACATTATATCTCCTGCCATGCAGATACATATTTCCTGTCACACACCCATCACAGAACACCATACTTATCCGATAATTATAAACAACGATTGCGTATTTTGTCCATATCAATGACATTAAATGCCACATATCTAGTCAGCAGATATCTGTATGTAATGCACAATTGACTTTTATGTGTGTGCTGGTATATCGTGAGTGCAAGTAAGCTGAGAGGACGGTCGCCGGTCGTGCTCTGCCATCTTGTTCTGAGGCACTGTCAGAACTGAATCCTAGGGATCGTATTGAAGATATTGTGGTCCACCTTCTGATATCCCCGATGTCTGATAGCAAATAAACAGGCATAAAAGGTGATCATGCGGGGGAAGGAAAGGAAGGGAACAGCGGGGAGGGAGACCTGAAACAAAAGGAGAAAAAAAAAAAATCAACCCTTGTCTTAGGAAAACACTTATGATTGTGTCATACTGTTTCATATCATCATTTCATTTTTTCTCCATTTATACCTGTAAAGAAATAAACGTTGTGCTGCCTTAGGCTCCAAGAGCTGTCTGTAGTAGAAGATCATCCACTGCATATAGATATACCTCTACTTGGATATAGAAAACAAGAAAATACATAAAGATAATAAAAGAGCTTCCAGGTAATGAGACAAGTCTGCCTACAGGAACTACACATACCCTGTTATGCAGGTGGATGGTTTAACAGGTGCCGGGAGAATAGGCCCCGTAGCTCTCTCTAGTCCTAACCCCTACTGTGAAGAAAATAAATATAGAACTGTGAAAGCAACCAGAAGGATGGTAATCAAGAATATAATGTCAATATGGCAGCAGTTGGATAGCACTATAGTATTACTTCATCCCACTCCCATAATCCTACCAAATGTCATATGTTGACTTTCAGCAATGCAGTAATGTAACAACAAACAAATGAGGCATCAAAAACCGCGGTCAGTAAAATCTCCCACCATCCGGTGACAATGAGATTCACAAAGGGATCCACAAACAAGCCTCCTCACCCCACACTCTGCATGAGCCTACCGTAAGTGTAGCTCGCCAACAGGAGTGTATCTGGGGAAAAGAAAGTTGCTATCTCAAAATGCTTACAGCAGCACTCCGTGATCCACACTCACAACAAGTGGTTAATGCAGTCAATGTGCACTGCCTGCGCACCACAAACACGGATAACGATCCCACTATCACTCAAGTACAGAAACACGAATGAAGCTTGGTGCAAAGCACCCTTACCGACCCGTTGGCAATCAAGACCCTCCGGGAACAACCAGGATTAGTGGCACCGGCTCCATTCTGCTGATCCCTGAAGTAGCGGTGACATCACTGAAGCACGCGTCGCTACGTCACCACTAAGGCTGCCGGGAATTGTAGTTTCTTCATGATTCCCTGCACGCACACCACAGTTACCTGTCAGTGTTCTTGGCGCACACAGCGGTCAGTGCTGGTGCGTTCTGACAGGCACACACAAGATGAAAGGAAGCGAGGAAGTGTGACTGAAAACAATCAGAAGCAAGGGAAAGGGCATGGAGATTCAATGGGCACAAGGCCTCGCTCTCAGCAGATTCCTGGTAACACTTTAGTTAGATTGATGCTTTAGAAGCACATTAAATCGCAGCAGCAGGTCCTATGAACGTGCATCATATAAATAATGCCTTTCACAATGCAAAGAGTGGAAAACCTTCCATTACTTACCAATCCCCACCTGGCCAGTGCTTACATTGCAGCACAGCATGGTCTGAAGTTTCTTACAACTGCTCGGTCCACTCAGGGTCGGACGAATTGGGCAGGTTGCTAAGGTCCATCCTTGGAGATGGGCAACGGGAGTCTGCTGCAACTGAAAGAGGACAGCAATTTTTAAGCCATCGCACCCAACGATTGTCGCAGTCTCAACACTCGAATCACATGAAAATGGATGAGAGACTAGAGAGACAGATAGTAGTGGGTCATCTCTCTTTACCAAAGGTACCGCCCACTGAGCTGC
Source organism: Triturus cristatus (assembly GCF_964204655.1). Lineage (NCBI taxonomy): Eukaryota > Metazoa > Chordata > Amphibia > Caudata > Salamandridae > Triturus > Triturus cristatus. Next base: position 157,130,142 of record NC_140580.1, read on the forward strand.
ATCCTCAGCTAAATATGAAATAAAAAAAAGCAACTCTAGAGGGGTTAGTCGTGAAAGCCTTGGCATAACATGAGAAGTGGCGCACTATTTGCATTAGGAACACCTGTACTTTACCACTTTCCCCATGGAACTGCTCGGGAGTAGCCAGGGGAACCGAGGTGGGAACTTCCACTACAATAGGCGGGGTCTGAACTGACACCTCCTCCCACCCTGTGCCGTCTTACGTGCAAACTCTGCATATAGACCCCTTCACCGTCCTACTCTTTAAGCCAATCCATGCGCTGCTCCTCCTGTTAGAGTGGGGCCAGGATTGGTTCGGGCAGGCGGCCTCACCGCTCATTACTGAGCCTGTGGGTTTGCAGCTTTGAGTCATCCCCCAGCTCACCAATGCATAGGTTGAGGCAACTCTAGTAGGCATTTCAGGTTGGCCGGAGAAAGGCAGCCGTCCAACTCAACATGCGCAACTGGGCCCAGTTGCCCACTGCCTATCTTCACCAATACGGGTGCCTGTCTGTCAGTAAAAGCCCCACCCTCTCAGGCCTCTTCTACATTCTGCGGGGCGGAAACAGTTTAAAAAATGTAAATATTTTTTCTGTTAGTGAAAACTAAATACTAGTGACATACTAGATACTTGAATGTGAGAGGAGGCCAAAATGTGTGTGGGGCAATGCCCCAATGCCCTACGGGAGGTAAAGCCCCTGCTCTAGACCCTCTGTCAACACACAATTGGGGGCTGATTACGATGCGGCTCATAAAGGCTCCGACCTGCGGTCAGAGCCTTTACACTCGCATCGTAATGGCACGTTCGGTTTATTTTCCGATCAGCTCGTTGTGATAGAGGTGGTCGCAAAGGAAACCGGCCGGTCATTCTGGCTGGCTTCCGATGAGCTGGGAGAGCCTCTCCACCAGTTGGAATGTGGCCTGTATTCTCAAGGGCAGCTCTTTCCACCCTTGAGATTACAATGACAGCTTCCAACATGGTATCCATGCCGGTTTGTCTGAACAAAGTGTCTTTGAGGGTCTCCAGAAGGGCCCCCTTAGGTGCACAGCCTCCTGTTGGTCGCCGAGGGGGCACCTATTGCACCCACCTGTTGATCCCTGCACCTTGTGCCAGGCACTTTGAGGTGCATGCCACAGGGTGTAGGGATAAACTGCACCTCCCATTTTAATATGGGAGCATGCACGTCTGTAATGCATGCTGCCATAGTAAACTGTAGGATTGTGACCAAACAGTGTTCAGATGCATCCTAATGAGGCAGTCGGGACCGCTGACTGGGTGTCGGTCGGGCCCATGACCGATGCGGTGTCGGGCAGAAGTGATTCCACCCGACATCATAATGACCTCCTCAGTCAACATGCCAACATGTGACAGAGAACCCAGTGGACTGTAACCCACATCCCCCATGCAAAAAACAAGAGGAAGGTGTATATTTGGCAATGATCAATCCAGTGAGACTCACAGGAGTACTTTTTATTAGTAGGTTCCAAACCTCCTTTTACCATGTATAGACCTACTCAAGAATACGCACTAAGAGCATACTTTTATTGAAATAAAAATCCTATCCTAGTGCAAACACATATATTTGTTACTATGAAAACAGAAAAAGTGGAAATAATGGCAGCTAGTAAACCGAATATTAGGACAAATGCAGCATTAAAATAGTTTTTAGAGAATCCCTCCATCTGTTCTCCAACTATTCCTCCTTGTCTTATATTAGGCTATTCTCAGCACTAAAGAAAGCTTGTGTGAGTTTATTAGATGGCTTAGCCTTTCACTCGCATACATTAGCAAAACTGCAGAGCTACTGTTCCACATGAAGACAGCCGTTTTGTCTCACTCTGTGATCAACAGCTATGGTGTCCATCTGGCAATTGAATGTGCCTGCCTCTGACCTTCAAAAAGCAAAATGTGTTTACTAGCCTCTTCTATGTTGCCTTTCAGCTCTCCGCTCCCTGGAAACAAAGATGTATTACTGCCTGACATTTGTCTATATGCAGCTTAAATACTCTGTTCAGCTTTTTGAATGTTATCAAACTTGACAATGAATATATAAGCCTTAATACACTTGTATCTACTTATGTTTTCATGAAAGATAGCTGTTTAAATTACATGTGTCAATGTTTTCTGAAGCCTTATACCAAATACTAAAACAACTTGAAACATTATGAATGTTTGAGAAAACAATGATTGAAGTATCAAAATGTCACTTTTTACTCATGATAACCAGTGGTAAGCTGCTTGTGCTTTCCATTAAACATGGTAAAATTGACATATTCCTAATTGGCTTGTGTACTGTACTTATAAGTCTTCCTTGCTGTAGGCCATGAATACACTTGGGGCAAGGTGCATGGTAATAAATGGTAGGACATGTAGATTTCACATTTTACATGTCCTCTCAGTGAATACAATTTAAAGATTGTTTTTCACTGTAGCAAGGCTGGCTCTTCCATATCAAAGTATAAGGTTACATTATAACAATTTATAGCAACTTATAATGATTACTTTCAGTTTGGGAATAGCTAGAAAAATGATTCAAGGACTCATTATTTAAATTTAAAAGTAATTTAAAATGTAACTTAATGGTCAAGTATTATTTTATATTACTATTTTACGAATTATACTTTAGAAAGTTGTAATTGTCTGCCTAAGTAAAAAAGGGCCCTTCTACTATTGTCCAGTGTCATCTGAGTGTTGAATGGCTCGCCTGTGATAAGATGTTCATTGCTTCCATACAGTGAACAAAAGGCTTGGATGTCTAGAGGTGTTTTCCTCCTTGAGTAGGACGGCCTGGGGGTCTGTTCCCAGCCTTTTCCTGTGCTTCAAAGCTGATTACCCTGTCACTACCAGATTTAGCTCACACCTATACCTGCCTTCCTTTATCATCATATACACATTGGCCCCAAACTCAGTGGTAAGGGAGATCTGTATAGAACTGGTTTAGAGTGACCACAAGTGAGGGTTTACTCATTTCCATAGGCACACGTCTGAGTAGGCACAGGGAGCTCTGAATCGGGGAGGAAGGGTTTCGCCCTGTTGATTTTGAGCGAATAGGGGGACTGTGGGATAGATCCCAGTAAAACACACAGAAAGGGATGCAAATGTGGCTAGGGTCGTCCCTGGGAACTTTTACCTCATTGGTTATGGAGTGGCAAGGTGTTTCCCCTGCCCACAGTGTAGCACTGAGTGTTAATCCAGCATCCGCAGTGCACTGGTGAGAATACGCCTGGACCTGTGGAGAATCAGAAGAACTGCATTGCTGTCTGAAGAACCTGAAGTAGGAGTGGACCTGCTTGCCTTGGAATCAAGGTCTCAGAAGAGTCAGGTACCTGGCCTGCTGTTTGGGCTACAGGATCACAACAAACTTCAAGAGGCCTCTTTTCTGCATTCTGAACAGACCATTTTTAGCTGGTCCTGCCTAGGACCCTGCTTCGGGTCTGCCGGAGTGAGTCTTGACCCTCAGGTTCTGTCCTCAAGGTCCAGGACCCTTGGCTGTTGTCGAAGTGCTCTCCTTCTAAATTGTCCTCAACCTTAGCACTTAAAAACTTGTTGACAACGTTTTCTCTGAGAAAAGAGGTGCATTGATGCTGGGGCAATGTTTCAGGTTGTTCCAACAGCTTTCTTCTCTGCAACACCAAAGTTAATGCAGGAGGACCACAGAGAGAAGAAGTCTGGGCTCACATAGCCCTTTTTGGCTACAGCCTGCAGCCTTGTCCTGCTGCAAGAATCGGAGCTTCAAAAATGTAACTAGATCTGAATGCAGAAATTTTCACCAGATCAGGTTGCACAAAGTATCCGGCCGCCAACATAGGACCTATTTTGGGTGCGAAATTCCAGTTTATCCAATCAGAGCTTTCCTGCCAAAAACCAACAGCTCACCTAGACCGTGTCTAGTGGCTATCTGATGACACAAGCTCTCTTCAGCCACAGGCGGCTTCTTAGCCCTGCCGAGGATTTTTGACTTCCACTTCCATGATGTTTGAAGGTAAAGCTTTTCCAACGGGAGGAACCTGGTCCCTGTATCCAACCCACTTTATCGCAGTCTGCCTTAACTTTTGACTTTGTGCCAATCAATTACAACTAGATGACTGTGGTTGGTGCGTAATGCTTTTTGGTTCTGTTTTAAACCTTAAACTTTAAAAATGAATTACTCCAGTTCTACTTATTGAATACTTTCCTTTTTGATGTTATTTCATTTATTACAATGTTCTACATTTTTCTAAATTAGTTTGGGATTTGTCTTGTGTTGTGTTTTCACTTTATTACTATTTGAGTACTGCATAAATAATTTACACAGTACCTCTAAATTAAGCATCACTGCTTTGTCCCAATTGCCAGAAGGTTAAGAAAAGGTTTTTTAAAGACTTTAATGATTCACTCTGACAATGATTGTAAGTATTATTTGAGGTGGGTTCTCACACCCCAACTGATATTCCAATTTCTCACAATGTCAAACAACACATGCTTATAAACCAAGCTATGTGATTATTCTGTCACAAATATTGAACTATGTATTTGTGCAACCTGAATTTGTGACATGTATTGAAACAAAGATTAAACAATGCTATGTAATATGCATTTGTAATTGAAAAAAAAAAACATACACTTGAATACATGACATTCAATTGGGAAAATCTATATATGAAAAATATGTAGATCACATCAACAGTTCACCGGGAATTTTACCATTTGATTTCTTCTGCAGCATTCAAAATGAACACTACCTAGCAAGATTTAGTTCTGGCGAGCTTTAATGGATGTGAAAAGCCATGATGTCTAGAGGTTACCTTATGGAAAACTGAACTGTGCTGACTGCTTTAATCAGAGTAAAATACCTTATCAAAAATTGTTCACTGGTTTACTGGAAAATGATTGAAAAATTAAACGAAAAATATAAGGACCACATCTACCACAAAGCAGTTGGGCCTTACTAATGTCGCAAACAAAAATCGAATACTTCGAAGAGAACCTGCCCAAGGGATTAGTGATAGGATACTGTGAGAATCCACTGTAATCGCTTACTAGAAAAAATATTTTTTTTCTAGAGACCCCTCACCCACCAGGGTTACCCCTAGGTGGCATGCTTCATCATTGGGATTCATCCCAATCCTCTACGGATTGAGGCGTGCTGCTACTTCATGATTACGCAGGAGCACTTACTGGTGTAGACTAGGTGAACTAAAGGGGAGTGCAAAAAGGGTAGTTAAAAATGCCTAACATGTGGGCCACTATTTTATTTCTGCCCCTAGTGTGTAAGGTTACAATTGGGTTATTACTGAAAAACTAGACCATAATAAGTCTGGTTGTCTCAGTAATGGATAGCCAACATGTTTCGAGCCGTTCCCCTATTGTCTCTTCTTCAGGACTCCATGGGGACCAGCCTCATGTGTACCACTCCTAACCAATCCTTTAATAAGGACACACTTGAGCACACTTAATGCGCATTCACTATGTATACCTACATTTATTAATGAAAAATCAGTTTCTGTAATAACAAAAGGAAAAGCATTAAAAACATCAACCTGTCAGCTGGGCTGACAGGTCACAAAAGTTCATCTTGAACTGACTATGCAACACATGTATATAGTAGGTGCTCAATAGGTCTAACCAGTGATCACTCATTTTTGGCATGTCAAATTGTTGACACACTAAGTGGCTTTGCAAAAACACTCACTCGTGGGACAAGACACAACAGGACATAACCAAACCAAACATTTACCATATAGGAAGTAAATTACTTCGTAACTTACTTAGGAAACGCTATGCTATAGCATCATGGTCGAAACCAGGGTTGAGGGACCTGTAGTCAAGCCCTAATCAGGGAGAAAAGATATGCCAATCAGAAAAAGCTGCTGTTGGTAGTGCAACTTCCATGGTCTCAGTTGCCTCCTATTTGTGAGCATCCTGAGGTAAAACCCCCCAACACTTACTTCATCAAAGCTGCCTCAGACAAATGCATCTATTTCTTGCCCTGGGGACCGCATATTAGCGTGTTGTTGTTCCGATCACTCTATTTGAAGTCGCTCGCGTTTGTGCAGTGGGAAAGTGCGAGAGTCCTGCATTGTGTAAACACTGTACCGCACAGTGTTTAAACATGGCCGCCGGGGTTGGTGTCACACTGGCGCCATGTTGCAGGTATGATGTTAGTGAAACACAGATCCCTTCTGTTGTGCACACGTGATTGGTTTTACTCAGAAAAGGATGGTTTTTAAAAGAAAAAGTTTAATGGACCTATTGAATCACAGAACCAAGGGCTCATTACAATCGCGGATGGACATGAGTCCGCCCGCCATCTTTGTGGGGATTGGGACCATCCGCCAGTAATGCGGCAGTCCCACCACTGTCCCGACCATTTAATATTTCGGAAGCTGCTGCTGGCTGCAGCACCGTACGGAATGTTAAATAGCAATGATGTGCACTTCCCTGTACTACGTGGCAGGCACCACACAGTGCCTGCCACGCAGTGCACCCCCAGTGCAGCTGTTCCTTCCCCCAGGACAAGGGGGCCAAAAAAGGTCCCCCAAACCCAATCCCCGCCAGCCTTTCCATGGCGGCATTGCCATTGAAAGGCCGTTTCTCACCAACATCCTAATTTGGTGGACGGTGCCTGCTAGGCACCGCCACCATTTTAGGCACCCTGCACCGTCCGCCAGGCAATCCGAACGACTGCGGCAGATGCAGCCGGACTTTGCATCTGCCGCAGTTCCCACCACCATCCTAATTGGGCGGTGGGTGATGGCAGAAGGACCGCCACCGCTGGCCCTGCGGTGGCGGTCCTTCCACCATCCTAAACGGCCCCCAAGTGTTTAAAGCTAATAGAATTCAGGAGGAGGTAGGAATAATACTCAACTGCATCAGTGGGACATAGAAGTAAATAATAATATTAAACTACATGAGTGAGCCATAGAACAGGGTTTCAATAACAAATGGATGATTTTTCATAAAAAATGCACGTTTTAGGTCTCTGACACATAAAGGATTGTTTGTAGCTCATGTCATACCGGCAGTGGTACTAATAACCTGATGTTGGTTATCATAAGGAATATTTTTGAAAGACGAGTCCCACTCCATTGAAGAAGTGCAAAACAAAATATATCGCGAGATTTTTCAGTTTATCATGTAGAGGGATTTTTTGGCAGTGTTTCAACAATGCCGGCAGAAAAAGTGTTATCACCTAATGTTTATGGGGTCATCTTTTTTTGGCACCTAATGTATACAGGTGTCATTATGGCAATTTTGTCATCCATTGCATTAGTACCTCGTACACTGAATGTATCACAGAAGGAATTGAGCTTAACTCAAGAGGCCCCACGGGATGTTATCATTCAGTCCCAGGGGGTCTGGGCAGAGCTTGAACACCCACCGCTGCTCTTTCTCAAGAAGTCTGTGTTTCAAATGTTCCCAATGGCTTAGGTGTTCCAGGATCACCCACTTCAGGCCTTTCGATGTATGTTTTTGCAACATGAAGTGTGATGACATTTTCATGGTGATGCGTTGGTAACGGACATTACTGCGATGTTCACAAATGTTGGTACTCACTTTCCTCAGGGTCTCTAGAAAAAAAGTATTTTTTCTAGTCAGCGATTATAGCGGATTCTTGCTGAATCCTATCACTAATCCCGGGCAGGTTCTCTTCGAAGTATTCGATTTTTGTTTGTTATAGTGAGGAGGATAATCCTAGCCTCTACCTCTACCTCCTCCTTGTTTTGCTTGTAACCTCACTAATGTCATCCTCATTAAAGACATAGCTGTGAAAACGTCTGTGCTGCTTTGTTTGAGTACTACCTCACACTGTGTTAATCTCTAGGCTACCTGTTTTGTGTTTTAAATGAATAAAGTTGTGCCTCCAGGAAGGCGTAGACTTTTTAATGATATAGGCATTTGTGGATTTCACCAGGGAGTTGCAGTAATCATGTTTGGTGGTAATTAGGGACTGTATAAAAGATCCAACATCATCTAGGAAAATACGTATTGTTTTTATTACAAATGGAACTTATTGTGAAGTTTAGAGAGGAGCAACATAGTTGAAATGAGCCTCAAATGATACTAAAGGATTTGTTCAGTACCAAAGTTTTTCCCTTTTTATAGCAGAAATTATTTTGGTCAAATATCACTTTTTTATTATAAATGGAGAGGATGTTCTTGTGGGATCAGTGAGCTCCTCTAGTCATTCTATTCCTATAGGACTACACTGTTTTGAGTACTGTTGATTGTATACATGGATGACTGCCCTAGAGGATCTGAAGATACCTCCTGATGGCTGTAAGTGAGAACTAAATAGTACATGCAAGAGATAAGAATCCTGTGGGACTCATTAAAGACAACTGCTGGGCTAGCCAAAAATTGTGTCTACAGCTTGAATAGAATCTTTCAAAAGGAAGGAATCAAACTATGGAATGGAAGTGCATGTGAGTCACAGACTGTAGACAGTGTAGAAGGGCTTTGTTTTTCAGAGCATCAAGCAGAGCTATTAGGTTTTAGCAGGGAACAATCATTAGAGGGCATAAGTCACCGAAAGTTGTGGACTACAGATAACATAGAGGTTTAGCTGTGGAGAATATTTTGAAATCCAGATTGAAATGAACCCTGAATGGAAATATCATCAAGAAATGCTTGAAAAAAGGAACAGACTGTAAAGGTAAAGATTTTCCAATGAATGGGGGAGGATATAATAAAATGTCATTTTTCAGAACAAAATCAGTTTTGCAGAGTTTATTGAGTCAAGGGAGTGTTTCTTCAAAGGAGGTTTATTCCTAGCTTTTTTTTTTTTAGGGGGACCGAAAAGATTGCCATGTGGAAGCTTAGGATATAGGAGTAGGTCAGTACTGAACTTACAGTTGAGGTAATCTGCTTGGGGAACTGCGATTCTGAAGTCTACAGGGAAGACTTAGAGATTAGTTGTCAAGATGGTGTTGGCTTTGTGGAAGACGTTTCTTGTATTGAAATGGACAGGAAAAAAAGGACAAGGAGGGGATAATATTGAGGGATATGGAAATTCATAAGATGGCGTAAACCTTAGATTTACTCTATTTTCATTATGAGAAAATACTGGAACTCAGTGCATCCTTTACCTGAGGCTGCACGAGTGAGAGTGAGACTAGAAGGGGCTTCAAATCTGGGATCTGTAAATGACTACTCTGGGCCAGTAGGGCAATGGGGAGTGCAGACATCCTAATTCTGAAAATGCCATCAATAAAATGTAAGACTCTAAAGCAATCATTTTCTGTGATTCTGGAATTTAATACCACAGGCTTTAGGCCATTATTTTGTCATGCAACTTTACTGGAAATAAATGGCCTGTTAATCCAATGTCACATTACCTCTGTAGGAATCCTTGGCAATGGCAGTTAACGTTGATGTGGAAGTCTTTTTTTTGTCTTTTCTTTTTTTTTGTCCTCATCAAGCAAAATTTTATGGAGTTCGGAGGAGCCAGAGGGCCCTCTATGTATTCTGTACCACATGCGCCGTAGCCTTACGATGTTATATAAGAGGTATAACTAGCCTTGTCCTCAGGGTTCCCTTTTTGTCCAGCTCCAGGCACAAGATTGTTAGGGGAGAGGGTGGAGCTAGCCATGATGGCTACTCAATTCAAGACCCAGCTTGAAATCTTTGTCACCATTGCCTTAATCATTGACACCCTGTTGTTTTAATTAGATGTATTGTTCCCAAATATTCCAGAATTTATATTTCTTACTCTTTTTCCCTTGATTATCAAGTTTGTATACCCTTAGTATGGAATGTAACCATTCATTGTGTACTGGTGGTGTAGCCTTTATCCAGTTAATACATACCTCCCTTCTGGCCAGAAGTATTAATAATAATAAGATATTTTCCTGATCTTTATTTAATATAGAATAACTTGTATTTTGATTAATCCCAAAAATAACTGATTCCATGCTTACCTCTATGGGCTGTTCCAGCACATCTGAGAGAGTCTTGCCCGTTTGTTTCCAGAATTCCTCCAACTGATTGCAATACCGGAAAATGTGCAGGTTGTCTGCTCTTTCCTCCCCACATTTAGGGCACTTTTTTACCTTATTACTGTTGATCTTTGTCAATCTTTTTGGGGTCCAATATGATCTGTGTGTCGTAAATAGATGGTTTTTCTTCAGTGGGGCAGATTTTACTACACGCCCAAGGATTGCCATTGAGGTTTGCCAGTAATAGGAAATATCTAGCCCTGGCAAGGCTTTTCCCCAGATGTCATTTGGGGCTTTGTATTCTGTTTCTTCAGCTCTTATAAGGACCCAATACCAAAATGATATTTCCTTCTTGAATGGTTTCGTGTTCAATAACCTTTGCTCGATAGCATCATCTCCTTGTAAATTCTCATTTATATCCTTTATCCAGCTGTTTAATTGGTAGTATTTAAATCTCGCTAGCGAGCCCTGAGTTTTTTCATTTAGGATATCCCATTTTACAATTTTGTTGTTTTCTATTAACTGACCCCAATTATTTATGTTTCCTCTCTTAAAGGGGTCACTAATCTGTCTTTTAGACAGTCGGGGGTTCCTGGGGAGTTCCAAATTGGTGAATACTTGCTGTAGTAGGGGATTTTTAAGGTCATTCTTATTCCATACCAAGTTTTTGCAGCTGATTTCAATGTCTTTAATTTAATTTTTTTGAAGTATTTGGGGTGTCCAAATTTGTAAAGAAAATGGTCTCTGTCTTGACTGATTAAGGCTTTCAAGTACATAGGCCATGCTTCCCATTTGCCCAAAAGTCGCCTTATATTTTTGAACTGGAAAGCTCTACAATATTCTAGTATGTCCGGGCTCGCTATTCCTCCCTGCACTTTATTCCTTCTTAGTTTTTTCCAACCTATTCTTACCCCCTTGGCAGCCCAAATAAAACTGGATATCTCCCCTTGAAGCTTTTTTATCTGTTCTGTCTTAAAATCCAACGGGATAGAACTAAGTAGGTAAGTACGTTTTGGGAGTATACTTATTTTGATTAAGTTAGATTTCCCTAAAAAAGACAATTGTAAACCTGTCCAGGCCTTAAGGAGTTTCCTTATGTCTTAATGAATTCTCTCGAAATTCATGTTGGGTATCCTGTCTAAATCTTTTATATATTCTATCCCTAGGTATTTTATTTTTTCCTTCACTAATGGGTTTCCAGAATTTGTATTCCACTCTAGGATTTCCGATTTTGATTGATTTACAAGATATCCTGAGAATACCCCAAACTGGTCTATAATCTCTTCTATCTTTGGAAGTGAGCTATTTAGGTCACCAGTGAATATCATTAGGTCGTCCGCATACAGCGCGCCTTTTTTTTCCCAGTCCTGATATTTAAAAGGTATGATCCCCTCTTCTCTTCTCACGAGACACGCTAAGGGCTCTATATAAAAATTAAAGAGGAGAGGGGAGAGGGGGCACCCTTGCCTCGTGCCTCTCTCTATCTTTATGTTTTCAGTAAGAGCGTCGTTAACCAACACTTTAGCTGTAGGGTTTTTATATATATTTATTATTGCACTCTCAAAGTTGTCACCTAGTTTAAATTTAACTAGAATAGCGTTCTGTATGACTCGCATTTGGCTGGGTCCTTTCCTGGTTTTAATAAAATACTTACTATTGCGTCGCTCCATGATTCTGGGAGATCTTTTTTCCCTAAAAAGATATTGTTTAAAAGTTCGGTCAAGGGGGTTATGAATACTTCCCTCAAATTTAGGTACAATTCGTTTGGTAGCGCGTCTGGGCCTGCAGCCTTTCCCTTCTTTAGGCTTTTTATAGAGTCTAAAATTTCATCTCTGGAGATCTCCTGGTTAAGATCTATTCTCTGCTCAGGCGACGCCACAGGAGTGGTTATTTTATCTAAAAATCCTTGTATTTGCTCTTCAGGGCTAGATGTTTCTTCCATATACAGTTTATCAAAGAATTTTGAAAATTCTCGCCGGATTTCAGTATCTTCCGAGCAGTGTCCAAGTTGGACTTCCTTCTGTATCTTTGTGACCCTATTTCATATTGATTCAGAATTTGTTTTCCATGCCAGGATTCTCCCACAGCCTTCTCCATATTCATAATATGATTATTAACTGGCCTCCCATCTATCCCTAACTATTGTCTCGAGGAAGTCTGCTAGTTCTACCTTTTTTCCTTTTTTTCCCTCTATTACTGTCTTTTCTTGTTCGGTTTTCACTTTCTTACGCTCTTCATCCAGAGTAACAAGATCTTATTCAATTTGTTTAATGAAGGTCTTTTTCTCCTTATTCTTGTGTCCTGTGATGTTAATAATTCTCCCCCTAATAAAAGCCTTATAAGCGTCCCAGGCTATCTGTTTTGTTGTGCCTTCTTTATTCATTTTCAAGAACAATTCTGTCTCCTCAGCCAACCTATCCAGATACGATGTATCTATGAAGATGCTTCTATCCACTGTCCATCTTTGATTGCCAAAAGAAGTTTTTAACTTGAGGCTAAATTGGACTGCTGAATGATCCGAGATGTGTTCTGGTATATGCTCAACCTTCTTTGTACATTCCACAAGGCTTCTGTCAATCAGAAAAAAGTCAATTCTGGAGGCATGACCTAGCCTTTTGTTCTTGAGAGTAAATTTATGATTTTTATTTCCTTTATCCTTCCAAACATCTACAATGCCTAAATCTTTGATACACATCCCGACCCATTCTCTCATCTTCAGTAGATTGGGGAGGTTTTTTGCTGGATGTCTGTCCTCTTTGGGGTTTAAAATTATGTTAAAATCCCCACCCATTATTATTGGTGCTTGGGTTGTCAATAGACAAGAGTATATTTTTTGAAGTGGTTCAGAGTCATCTACGTTGCGGCCATAGTACCACACTAATGTATAAGAGTTGTTATGGATCCTTGCCTTTACAATTACCCATCGTCCTTTTTTGTCTATTTCTGTTTTTTCAATAACTGCTTTCAAATATATTTGCTACTCCTGGCTTGTACATATGCAGTGATCTATCAATCTTTGATTTTTACAGATCAGCGCCCATTCTTCCTTTAGTAAGTGTGTTTCCTGTAATATGATTATTTCACATTCAATGTTTTTTAAATATTCCAAGATCTTCAATCTCCGTTTTGTTAATCTTAGCCCATTTGTGTTCCACGTTAAAATGTTAAGGCGCTTTTTCTTGGCATCCTTATCAGCAACTAGCATCATTTCTTTTTTTTTTTTTTTTGATCCGCTATGATCAACCTGAGGGCTCTCTTCCTCCTCTTGGATTTGCTTTTAGGACTTTTTTTCCTCATTTTGCTCCCCACCTCGTTCTGTAATCTTTTCTTTTTCAATGTTTTCTGGTGTGCAATCTTTACCAGGTACCTCCCCACCCCCCCTGGAGAAGCCTTCTTTTCCTTCATTCTTCTGGGCAGATTTCTGCCCTTTTGAGCTCCTTGCCCTTCAACATATTTTAAAGAGTTTCCATCTCTCACCGCCTTTAACCCATCTTATGCCCTATGGTTTATGTCTTATGTCTTGTGTCTTATGAGAGGTCCTTCCATTGTAATTTAATTTGTTCAATGAGGCCTTCTACTTCCTTCGGGTCTCTCATGTTGTGCATCTTATTGTCCCACATGATTTTCAGGGAAGCTGGGAAGCGCATTTGAACCGAAGCCCCAAGTGATCTTAGTTGTGGCATATGCTGGCCCAATTCCCATTGCCTATCTTGGGTTATTCTTTAAATATCTGACCTGATCCTAAAGGTCCAATTGTCTTTAGAGAATGAACTAGCTTTTAGACTTTCGCTCAGGATTTTCTCCTTCAGGGAGTATGTTATAAAATTGATCAGGATTTTTCTAGGGTTTTTCCTCGGTTTTACTTTTCTGAAGGGATCTCGATGTATCCCCTGAATGTCTTCTGCAAGATTGACTGATTTGGTCCAGAGAATTATCTCTTCTAATAACTGAATCGTGAATCCCTTTATATCCTCCTGTTCAATGCCTTCTGGCACATTTAAAATTTTGAGGTTGTTCCTCCTAGCGTGGTTCTCCAGGGATTCCATTCTTTCGCTAATCTCAGTCTCTCTAGTTTTCAGCCTGATTATCTCAACATGATTAGCCTCCGTCTTCTTGCTTAGCAACTCTACCTCACCTTCCACCTGCGTCACTCTATCTATAAGCGTATTTATTTTTTGATCGAGTGCCTCGCAAGTTTCTTGTATCTTTATCTGATTCCTTTCAGAAATCGCAAATTTGACTCTCATCTCCTTCATCATTTCTTCAAGAATTTTTCCTGAGTAGGGGCCACTGGAGGGAGTTTATTTGTGTCTGATATTCGGGATGCCATCTGTTCCTCCCCCAGGAGCACCACTTTCTGGGGGTTTTCCTCCTGTTTCTGGCTCTTGTGTGGAGAGAACTTGATATCTATTGCTTGTTACCAGATCTGAGCTCCTATCCCTAGGTTTCTCTGCCATGGTTTTTATTTTTCTAACCCCTGTCGATGATGGAGAAAATGCCTGGGGTTTCACTTTTGTAGTGGCAGAGCCGTCCTCCAAGACTTTTGGTCCGGTACTTCCTTTCTCTGGTTTATTCTCCCTTTCCTGCACCCTAAAGTAAGATCTTAGGGATGGGGTAACTTTCTGCGTGTTATTTAGACCTGTTGTTTTTAGGCTTGTACGACTTGCTCTGGATAGTGGAGCCTGCGGCTGCCCTGAGATATGCTTTTTTTTGCTCTTGTCCCTCTGGGTGATGTACTTGCCAATACCGGGTTTTTCACTTTGGTGGCTTTTATGTCTGTAGTGGCTGTACCCTAGACCCTGTGCTCCCCTTTGCCAGCAAATATCTACCCTCCAATCCTCTACTGGTGATAGGGGGGGCCTTAAAGCCTTCCAGGTTCCCTATTCCCCCTGCCCTTTGACTGTCAGGGAGCCCTAAAAGCGCCCCTGGGAATGCCACTGCGGGAGTTTTCCCCTTCTCTGAGATAGTCACAATTAACTTTTTATCTGCATCAAACCCAAAACCAGAGTCAAAGTCTCTTTCTCTTACCGGCTCACGCTGTATTGTGGTCACCTCTTGTGTTGTGGCAATATGCACTGGTTTCGTTGTATTCTCCCCTGGGGGCTATTAGCACCATTGTAGGATGAGCCGCTCCTCCTCTCTCTCTCCCAAAGGTTCCCCCACCTGACGCCACCTCTCTCTGAACGTGGCTCTCCTGCTGCTGCGGTGTGCCTCGATCGCTTCCGCCCACACTCCTGCCGAGCGATGCAGCACTGCCTCGGGCTCCGCTCCCTTAGTCTCCGTTCTCTCCGTTCTCTCCTCCCCGCATTCCCACACCAGGATCAGGTGTTGGACCCCATATCGGAGGCTTCACGTGGGGTCCATATGCGCCGCTCAAGTAGCGGAGACGACAGGGAACGACAGGTCAGCGCACTGGCGGTCCCGGGATCAGCCTACCGGGTGAGTAGATCCCTCGCTTTGCTTCTTTTCCACGTCCCTTTTGCCTCAGTAGTATTTAGATCACATCCGATCTTTGCCTGGTACGTTCCAGTTTCACTTCCTTCCTGATGGGGTTCGATTATCAGCGTAGATGGCAATTTCCAATTGTTTGTGTGTCTCAAGGCAGGGAGCTCCCAACCGAGCTCCTTAGTCGGCCGCCATCTTTTCCCTCTATAAGACAATTGTTACCTAATTGTTTGTTGATGTGGAAGTCTTACTGCTGTAAGCAAATTTAATATTATCCTTCATTATTTTACATTATATTTGTTTTTACTGTCAGTATGTAATTCTATTCCTATAGGACTACACTATTTTGAGTACTGGTGATAGTTTACTACACTCTTTTGCATTTTGTTCATAAGGTGCTACCCTGTTTCTATTTATGCAGAAACATTATTTACACACAGACATGCAACCTGTGAAATGTTTAGAAAGGAGAGGCTACCCGTTTCTCCCTATTTTCTTTCTTTAGCAACCTGTAACTGGTAACAAGCCTATTTTAGAGTGTTGTGTCACCTTATGGGTTGCACAATGCTAGAGAAAAAACAAATAAGTAAATATGTCCATTAACTCTTGAGGTGTGTTTCTAAAACTAGATTGAGTGCAAAGTGTAGCAACCTTTAAGGAACTTGTAGATCAAATGATGGGTTCAAAGTGTGAAATTTCTCTCTTTCCAGAAACGTTTATGTTTTAAACAAGGATGTTTTGGAAAAATCATAATCTCTTAGATGTTTCCTGAAATCAGATTGTCATTAACAGGAAGCAGAATCCAAGTCTATTGGGATTGTGGGGCCTTAATCACAAAAAAGTAGGAAATGTACAAATGGAGATCTCTTTCCTCATAAATGAGTTTATGCCTATCAGGAATCCTTTTGTGAATGTCTGGATAGGGTAGAAAAAGGTAAATTCAGTCAAAAACTGCGTTTACAACCAAATTTACTATGTTACTGAAGCCCATAGTTTCTATTGCCTGTAGGAGGACCATGGCATCGAAGATGGTCAACTAAGTCTTTATTCGGTTTCAAATTTGGATTTGAATGCATTCAGAGAGAAGCAAGTTGAAAAGAAAGGAAGTTAGTGAGATATGGATGTGGTCAGTCCAGATCACTGAAGCAATATTAGTGTGAATGTTTTTCTCTTTTAAGAGCGGGACTTCACTAAACAATAGTAGAATGTTTTTTCTCTCTCATTACTCCATCTAATTTGAAGAGAAATATGCTTCACAAACACTTACTGGGCAACAAGACTACATTCAGATGGCAGGTGGCAGATTCCTTGAAAAAACATTTTTATTAATCTCCTTAAAGAACTAAAGAATTCTCTTTGAAGCTTGGCACACTGCTAATGTGTTATCCAGGACAGGGTAGTGGGTTTGAAGCCTAGAGGAAGATTTTTTTCACAAACTGCACTTTGTAGCATGTTTAGTAGTACTACAATAGTGCTACTCAAATATTGCAAAAACCTGTTCAAACAGAGGTCTTCGCCTCTTTTAACGTTTCTGTGCGGATATCTCCACCATGTGTACGGAGATCTCCTCAAATGCATATATACATTTTGGTGGTAAATTTGGGAGGGACCGGGGGAATGGCTAGAAAATGAGGAATATGTACTCCTAAATGGGAAGAGTTTATATAGGGGTAAAAAGGGGCTTAGGGAGGGGCATACAAATAAAAAGAATGCACCCTCAAAGTAGTAAGACAATTGCTATTCACAAACTGCACTTCTAAACTTATTACAGTGAGAAAGTGCACAAAGCAGTAGTAAATGTACTCCAGCCAAACCTTGGAGTAAGGTCATAACCACACATGGGCACTCACAGGTAATACAACCCACTTTCATAGAAAATAATGGGGGTTACCTGATAACTATAAAAATGCATAACAAAATAATCATGGTTTGTAAAATCTAATAAATATTTTACAATTCATATTTCTCACTTTTATAACAAGGCTTACTATACTTGCAATTCACTTGGTAATGCAAGAAGTGATGACTCTGGACTCAACATTTGAAAGATGTTACAGCATCAACCAGTCACATAAAAGATGATCGCATAATAGATGAACTCGCACACCAAACAACATTTTCTGCCTTCACTGTGCCAGTAATGTGTTTTTTGCTTTACCTCCAATTTGAGGAGCAATTATTTACCCGGACAGAGAGAAGTTTACAGGCAAAGAATCAACAGCTTTTGGATGTCCAGGGCAGCAGTCATTGTTAGATACAGCTTCCTATCAGAAGTTTTACTACACTTGATTTAGACTGGGAGCGGGAACTTGATTCATTATTCAGCCTCTCCCAGGCTAACCGTGCCCCTCTCAAAACACTGGCTTGACTCCATTTCATAGCCACCTTATCTCTTGAGAGGGTCAGCTCTGAGAATATAGGTTCTTGCATGCATGTCAACCTCGAAGCATGCGTCGGGTACTGAAATGTACCAGTTTATTGCCATTTCATAGTCATTGGCAGAAAGGCAAAGACTGTCAGGCGAATTTTATGCTTTTGCCCACATCCCTTGTGTAGTTTGGAATATTGATTGCACCTGCATGGCACTTCAGCCACCTCCTGAGGAAGCACACATTTTCCACAACAAACATCTCTAGGACTCAATCAATGTACAAGTTGTCTGGGGTGTCAGGAGCTGCTTCACTGATGTGTACATTGCCTTTCCTGGCAGCACGTATGGCAGCTACACCTTCTGTCATTCACTCCTTGCACATTGGTTTGTTTCCTTGTGGCTCATTAGTAAGTAAGAACGTCTCACAATGGGGCAATATGTTGACCTGGTGGCGACATGTCAAACATGCCAGCTCATTACTTAATACAACACAATTGACCTATATTACCATGACCCTCCCTACACATATGCATGACATTTATTATAGAGCCCCCACTTTAGAAATGCATATGTTGTTGCAGGGGATGTGGGCTATGGTCTGTCGTCCAATCTTTTTTCTGCACTCTCTCCAGACATACAACCACATAGCCTCACAAGAGGTACAATAAGGCACACATACTCACACAATCCATTTCTTAACACACTTTTAGGATTGTGTTTGATGTGTCTTGAGCATACAGGAGGAGTGCTAGTGATCTCTGAGTCTCCCTATGGAAAAGTATAGAGATTTTTTTTTTCTTAAATGTAACTTGAAAATACATATAAAAATACTTTTATGTTAACTATAAACGTATATTAATTTAATTTATTTTCTTTAAATATTGAACACAATGAACAAATATCATATCATGGATAACTTAACTTTGAATCAAAACTGTACTTAATGGAAATATAATAAATAATATTTATTTTTCCGAAATTTAAATTACAAATAATTCCCACCTAAAGAAAAAATTATTTTGAATTTGCATTATTACTTAATAAAAGAGATGTATATAATTAATTCGAATTACAAATAATTATTTTTTATTAAAAGGCATTGTTACATAGTTTAAAATTCAAAATAGTTTATACATTTGTTTTATAATTAAATAATAAGTATGTGCAATTGTCAGTCAGGCAATCAGTTGATCTTTATTGAGCAAATATGCCATAAAAGAAAAATCAATAAATGCACCTATAAAATCAACAATTAAAAATAGCCATCATATTACAGACAGCAATTATGAATCTCTGTAGTGCTGCACAGTGTTAATAGCCACTCGAATAAAGTGAATCATAGATTGACAAATACGTGGATACATAAAAGCCTTAAATGAGTCAGTGCCAGCTAATGCTGCCTAACGTTTAGGGTGTGTGATATGGGGACAGAAAGGATTTATGTGGGTGCAATGTATAAAGGGTAGAACAATATAACGTGTATTGTGCTTTGATCTGACATAGACGCAAAGGTATTTTCGGAGTGTGTTTGTCCATGATCTCTGAATGGAAAATGCTACCGCATAATGTACAATGCCCAGACGTGGCTGAGTGAGAAAATATCTATGGTTGGGGTTTTATATAAAAATCAAGTACGGTTCGATCCCAAAGTTCGAGAAAAGAGGTAAATAACTGGAAACAGATTTTATAGTTTGAGCTTTCTTGATACGGTTGTTACAACACCACTGATGGTAAAGTGTTAAAAACAAATTCTTTGAATTAGGCTCAATACTAGCACGGTTCTGGAAAGCTCAGGTATGCCCAATTTAACAAAGTTTTGTCTTACACAGGCTATCCAGGGAATACAATCCTTGTTATCTAGGGCCAAACAGTTAGTCAAAAACAGACCAAACAAACCTCTGGCTTACACCATATGTTGATCGATAGAAACAAGGGTACCAAAGTCACCATGTCAACGATAAATGTTAGGCCTAACTCTGTATGGTCAATAAAGGTAGCCTACTGCATGGGATAGAGAGGAGTTTGCAAATAAATCCATTCTCAATCCTTTCCAGTAAAGGTGAGTTGATATAACCCCAGATGCATGTGCCGTAGAGCCCCACTGATAGTCATTTGCTTTTATAAACCTGTACCAGTTCACAAACTGGCCACCAAACTTGAGGAAACTCGAAATTGGGCCTTAGTAGCCCTTTCAAATTGTTGGGATCTTAATTTTAAAAGTGGTTCCTACCTTAGATCTGAGATTAATAGAATGCCCAGGTAGTTAAAAGATTTTATTTTACCCATCAAGGTTCTCCCTTTGAAATAAGTTTTGGATTTTATTTTGCGGGGGCCACGATAAAAGATTTAGCTAAATTAACCTTTAAATCCAAGTCTTCCATAAATGTTACAAATACGTCTAAAAACGATTGAAGACCGTTAGCTTTTCTTGCAAAATCAAGACTCAGTTCCAAATGTGTGACCTACTCGACCGCAGTGTAGGCCGGAGGAGTAGTCAGCAAGGGACCACAGACAGGTGTCGTTCGAATGCTATGCACAGAGTTGGTGGCACCACATTGAAGGGAGTACAGAGATATAAACTCAGCCTAAAGTGTGTACTCTGCCATTGCATAATCAAGACTCAGTTCCAGCTGGCAAAACAAAAGAGGATAACGTTCCAGGTATGGGTTATACTGCATCCATGGGGGATATTCTCAAGAACGTGTGATAATCATCACCAAATTAGCTTAACGCAACTTTGCATATCGCAGTCTATCGCAAGAAAACAACTCTTTGTTAACGTAGTATTCTCAACCCGGCGACACCATTCAATAGTCTCACGATAAAGCGTCAAATGACCATGTTAAAACAATGCGAAGCCGAAAACACGTGAAACACGAACACGAAAAAAGATGCGATGTGGCCAATCGTGATACAAAAATCAGCGAAAATCAGCGACAGGCCTGCAATTCCCACGCGTCATGCGGGAAAATACTCCATAAAAGCAGAACAGGAGGAGCCAAGATGGCGACCGGGACGGCAGCGTAGACTCCCGGCTCCGTGAACCTCCGCATCCCGCACGGATATCCTGCACGAGATCCTTAACCTGTGCTACGCGGTCGTGTTTCTGAAGGAGAGAGGCACCCGACTGTGTGACTCCGAGGTTTCTGGCTGCGGTATCGCCGGAGAAATGTGCATTTGAACTTTGCGGCCTGTGCGGCCCTGGAGCCGGGACCTCGAGTGGACGCCGTGGCCGGGTGGCAATTCAACAACAGCGGCCTGTTGTGACTGGGTGGAGTCGGTCCACCGGAGCGGTGCCAAACTCGGCCTGCATTTCGTCGTGGTCGTCTCTACTGTCATGAGTAGCGGACCGAGTGCATGTTCGGGGGTGCAATTCTCAGACCCTCCGGTGGCTGCCCCTGCCTTTGATGGTGAGCTGCCCGGCCGCCGCCCGTATCCTGCCCTGATCATTGCGGGCCGCCCCCGAATTTTTACGGGAGCTGGTCCGTAGTGGGGACGACTGTTGCCCGTGACCACGCAACGGACAACTTTTCGCCTGCCCCCGGAACCCGGTCACCGGCGACGTGGACATCGAGACGCTTGTCCCAGGGTCCCGGCCCCGGTGAGGGTCGGGCATACTTGGCGGCCATCTTGTTGCAATGAAGCCTACCATCCTGTCCGCTGGGCCGCAGCGGGATTGTGAGAGTGCGACTTTCGGGAGTGTGGCGGCGCGATCGCAGAGAGCTGTGCTGGGGTACGGCGACCTCCTCGAGGCCCTTGGTGCTCTTCACTCCTCCTTGATTCATGGTGTCGGGGTCTTGGGGAGTAAGCTCGACGGTGTGGCGTCGGCGTTGGGGCAGTGGCGGCCCGCCTGTCCGCACGTACACAGGGACTACCCACACTGCGCACAGGAGGACACTTTGGCGGCCACCCCTGAGGTTAGTGCACAGCTGGACACTCCGGCCAGTATGCTACAGTGTGTTCGTCCAGCTGAGGACCTGATCTGCCCCGGAGGCACTAGACCTGAGTGGGATGTGGTAGCCTCGTCCCGTACGTGCCCTCCTGCGACCCAGAGACAACTCCAGCAACTATTGTCTGCTTCGGCTGCTTCTGCCTTCCTGGACCTGGAGTGCAGTGCATATCCTTGTGCAACACTGGGAAGCCTGTTTCTCCACGCTGCGGACTGTGTTGATGCTCAGGGACTTCCACCCCACCTGTGTGCGTCGCTTCTCGGACGTTTTTGGACAATCCTTTACCTTGAAACATCGGATATGGTGCTGGGTCGAGGGGTAGACATGGGCAGACTCCCAAAGAGTGGTCAGGGATGAGGCTGATCCTTCAGGGGTGGTCATCTAGTGGACGGGCGGGCTCAGGGGTTGCGTGCTCTCCTGGTATAGCTAACAGCATAATAGGTGCATAATGCTCCCCTTTTTTTCTTTGAGAAGATAGATTTTGTGCCGTTTATTGTTTACTTTGGGGGAAACTTACCGTGCGGGAGGGAGAAGCCGGGGGTATGTTTTGAAGGCCCTCCTCCAGTTTATTAATACTTTCTCTACCCCCCCCGTCTGGTGGGGTTCTTTTCCTACTTCTTTTTCCCTATTCTCCTATATTTCGGGTCTGGTTCCAGGGCGACAGGCACACTGCTGGGGGGGGGGCCGTACTCATCTGCAGAGGTGCAGGGTGGGGGGTTGGGGGAGGGGATTCTTTAGTCTTTTATCTCTTTTTCCATGGCCTCCTTTTTCTTCTCTGATTTTTTCTTTTTGTTTTTCTTTTCTGGGATCAGCGTGATACACCTCCTTTGCTATGACTCGTTGCCGCTCCGTGTGTACCGCAATTTCCGGGGCGTTCTCCGGGAGTTCTGGCGTAGGACTGCAGGCGCAACTGCTTATGATATTTTTCCCCATCCTGATGTTCTTGTGTTTGCGCCATTGACCTAATGGATTGCTGTAAATCGCTTACGTTTATTACTCTGCATATCTGTAATTGCTGTTTGAAAATTGTTTGGCACCTGATCCTTCTGCCTTGTTTCATTATAAAATGAAAACCTTTTTCTCCTGGTGCCCTACCTACTTTGTTCACAGTAGTAGCATTATGATTCTGCTCCCCGAAGTGCTGCCTGTGCTTACACTTGCCTGTTTTTGCTCTGATTACTTAGCGGCCGGCCCCGGGGGGTTGTAGGCCCATACTTGTTCTTGATAGAACTGTCAATAAAGGTTTTAAAAAAAAAAAATAAATAAAATAAAAATAAAAGCAGAACAAAAAAAATAAACCACGTAGCACCATAGATGCACCCAGACCGAGTGTAGAGGACAACGTGAACCCCACAAGCCCCATAGACAACCAGCAAGGAACCTCGGGGTCGGGGAAGGCCAAGGAGAAGAGGAAGAGGAAGACGTGATTCAGTCCGCAGGAGAACAGGATCATCGTCACAGATGTGATAGAACACTACCAACAACTGTTCGGCACCTCCAACGTGTCATTGGCAACAAAGACGCAAATATGGCAGACCATTCTGGACTATGTAAATGCAGTTGCAGCATTGAGGAGGACAATGGGAGAGGTCAAGAGGCGCTCGAATGATGTGAAGGGCAAAACCAAGCAGAAACTCGATCCCAATATGAAAGCAGCAATGCTCATTGGAGGAGGGGGTCCAGCGGCACACCAGGAGCCGGATGACATTGAGAAAATGGTGGCCCCAGTCTTCAGTCAGGATAGGGTGCCAGGAGTTGGAGATCCGGACACTGCCCAACATGACCTGACACAACATCAACAGGGTGGGTACCGACCAGGGACTGGGGGGACGGGGGGAGATGTGCACAATGGCACACATGCACAATTCAGTAGAGCACACTGCACCACCACAATGACTCCTGATTATGTCCCTGCTCCTCGTGGCAAACTGCAGCAAACATACAAAAATTAAGTAGACCCCCGTACCCCATGTCCCTAAAGGGGTCCCACACCACACATCACCAATCTCAATACCAACACATGCACATGTGCAAAACCCAGCAAAGATGCGTATTTGTGAGCCACACTGACAATGCAAGTGACACTACATGACGATTAGCAAGGCTGCAGGCCAATCATCATGACATTGTGTATGCCATGACACTGAGGTGGCTGAATGTGGACCACATGCGTTAAGGAGCAGCACACCATTGTCATGCATGTCTGCTCATGTCCGCAGGCCTGAAAACAACACTGTGATGTTGCGCGTTGAAGGTGGATGGCCACATGTGTGTAGGCCTATGGTAAGGATGGGGCAGATACAGATGCAGACTTCATGGCTGGCTGAACTCGCGTTGCGGTTGAAGGTAGACCTTTGGCTTATGCTGCGGTAATAGCGTCACACACAACAGTTGGCATGTATGAGCCCGGACCCTGAGTGGGCTTGCGCTCCCTCATTTACTCCTTTGGCCGAGCCCACACTCCGGCCCCTTTTATTGCCAGGGTCACATGTCCAGTGACACCTGTGCTGGATGGATGTGGGTTGAGTTGAAGCCAGCCCTCATGGAGTGGTTGGTGCTGGCAACAACTTGAACAGTGAGCATTATTAAAACGGAAACAAAAATCACCAACACAACACAAACAACTGCGAAGCATCATGGTGGTAGCCGGAGCAAGTACAGAGGTCACCCAATATGCAATCAGAAGGGTCCGTGAGTTGCATTGTACTAGGGTAGGGGCACCAGAGCTGAGCGTGCCCATGTGAAGAAATTGTCTAGGATTGTGTTCCTTTGGGACATTCCTGCTACAGCTTCTGTGAGGTGTGTTACACCTGCATCATCTTCCTCAACATCGTCCCAGGTCTTCCCCACTGCCTGAGGTGACATTGCTGCGTGAGCTGTCCACAGCACAAAACTCAATCAGAAAGGGTCCATGAGTCATGGTGCACTGAGTTAGTGGCACCTGAAGAGCTGAGCAGGGTATCAAGCTGATGAAGGCATACACGACAGGTGTAAGCAACTCTGATAGTCTGGCTGTAAGACTCTTTCGACTCTGGCAGTTGTTGGTTGGAGGTGGTCCTGGCGGTGGTGGCATGTGCATCCTGCGGTGATGCATCGTCTGTGCAGGTCAGGACCAGATTTGATGTGTGAACCCTGGTGGACCGCAGTTGAGGCTGAAGGCACCGGTCAGCTCAGGGTCACAGACACATGGCATTGATGACCTCCAGGCCATCGAGCCAGAGGCCATCCAATATTCCTTTAGAAGGGGTCCATGACTTGAGCTGCACAGAGTTAGTGGGCCCGGATGCACTGCGACCAGCACAGGCACACCCGCAAGGGACGGTGACTTGCGGTGCACTGAGGTAGGGCCACGTCGATGTCCAAGGTGATTGTCGTGGAGTGTTTCGGGGGACAGTGGAAGGTGTTCTTCCCGGGCATGATGCAGAGGGCAGAACCAAGCAGAAACAGGCAATATGGAGGAGATGAATGCTATAGACTCGTTACTAACACCAAGTCAGTATCAGTTACATGATGATGAAGTCAACCCCCAGGCCACATACTCAGTCGCCATCACAGTTCAACCAGCGAGTGTCCATGAATTTTGGGGCACAGAATTAGTGGCACCAGAGCTGGAGGGGGATGCAGTCTGCAATGAGGCCTGTACAATGATATAAACTCTGCCATAAATAAATCAAGGCTCAGTTCCAAATGTGTCACCTACTCGACCGCAGTGTAGGTCAGAGGCAGCTGTCGGCAGGGGCCCACAGCCACGTGTCATTGGCTTGCGATGCACAGAGTTAGTGGCACCAGAGCAGTTGTTGGTAGTGTCCGATCACCTCCGTAACGAGGATCCTTTTTTCCTCCGGACTGAACCGCGTCTTCCTCTTACTCGTCTCCTTGCATACAATGATATGAACTCTGCCATGAAGAAATCAAGACTCAGTTCCAAATGTGTGACCTACTCGACCGCAGTGTAGGCTGAAGGCAGTAGTCAGCAAGGGACCACAGACAGGTGTCGTTCAAATGCTATGCACAGAGTTGGTGGCACCACATTGAAGGGAGTACAGAGATATAAACTCAGCCATAAAGTGTGTACTTTGCCATTGCATAATCAAGACTCAGTTCCAAATGTGTGACCTACTTGACCGCAGTGTAGGCCGGTGGAGTACGTCAATGAGAAAGGATTGCTGGGTGCCTGTGTCGCGGAGGCCGAGATGGTCTGAGGAGGCTGCCAAGGTCGCCGGCCTCGAGTTAGGAGCTTGCACAGGCATGTGGTGGACCCTGTTTGACACATGCTGGTGTCGGCAGGTCAGTGGTGTGTCCTGGTTGCACAGGGGTGGACTAGACGGATCTGGGGACCGGCGGCGCAGCAGGCGCACAGGATTGCAGGCACCGCTGCTCACGGCTTCGGCCTCATGGTGGGCTGGGAGGTGCCGCCCTGTCCGACACGTTAGCCATTCCGGAAGAGAACCATGCCCAGAGCAACAGGCTTTTTATTCACACCCCTACGCTCGCCTGGTGTACGCCGGGCCAGTCCACTCTGCTCATGCTTAAGGGGGACATAACAAGCTACATTTCCACAATCTTCCCCGCTGCTTGGGATAACATGGTTGTGTCCACTGTTCTCTACACTCCAAACACCAGCAGTGTATGTCAACATGGGAATGTCTGTGGTCTGCATACTGCAGTCTGTCCAGCACATCCATGCCACACTTGGCATTGTGTACATTCTCATCCATGTGTCACTTGCCTCCTTCGCACATACCTGGTTCCCACATCTCCCCACATTCTGCTATTGTGTAGCTGAGGTGCCATGCCATTGGTGGCTTGTGTATATAGCTAGCCCAGGTTACCACAGTAAGTTGTGCTGCCATGTCCGGTAGGTGGGCATGTTGTTTGGCATGTTGTATGTGAGTTTGTAACATGTGCATTCCCAGAGTTGTGAGTTGCATGATTGTGGTGTTGAAGTGTGTAGTGAGTTAATTTGGTACTTACCAATGAGCAATGCAGTCCCATAGGTGCTAGCCTCAAAGCGCTGGTTGATGATGGACTGTCAGAAGATGAAGGAATCATGCACACTGCCTGGGTAGTTGGCGATGACGTTTGTGAAGAGTCCCAGGTGGTCCACTATTGCCTGCACATTGATGATATGCATGTGCTTCCTGTTGTGGTAATTGTGTGCGGTGGCGACAAGGGGCACGAGGTGAACATGAGTGTAGTTGATTGCCCCCAACACATGCAGTAATCCAGCTATGGCATGGAAACCTTGCTTGGTCTCCAGCTGTTCCTGCGCAGTGTGTGGGAAGTGAAGGAGCTGGGGTACCAGGCTGATGATGGCATCCAGGACAGGTGTGAGGAACTTGGATAGGGCTGGCTGTGGGACTCCTCCGACTATGGCAGTTGTTGGTTGGAAGGTCCCAGAGGCCAACAGGTGCAGCACAGCCAGCAGCCTTGTCTGCAGAGGGATGTTGGTTGTCTGCTGTGTGGGTACCGTCAGCCTGTGGGCAATGATGGTCAGGATGCATAGGATGGCTGTCCTTTTGAGCCTGTAGTGGGCAATGACATCTTCTGGTGTTTAGTCTGTGAGGCTGGTGCATTTTCTGAAGGTCCGCTGTCTATGTCTGCGCTGCTTCTGTGGTAGTCCGGAGGTGGGTCCGGGGGGGGGTTGCGGGCCTGGGTGTGGTGGCGGTGGGTGTTGTGGCCCTCTTGGGGCTCCGAGCTGCATGATTAGTAGCTCCATGTCATCTGTTGTTCTTCAGGTGTGGCTCTGGGCTGGGCTCCCTTTTCTGGTGCAGGTTGTCGTCTGACTTTACACCAGGTCAGAGCAGGTGTTAAATCCCTGCTGCCAACGCGCCTTATCGCCTGTTTTGTGTTCTTATCGCCAATCTGGCTGGTCATTGAGAATGTTGGGAAGTGGTGTTGTCTCGGGTTTTTGCACGGGAACGCCTACTCTGCAGCTCATTAGCCTTAGTTGCCGGTGTCATCTGTGGCGATGTTTTTTGCAGATGCTATTGCAGGTAATCTGGTGATGTCGGCTGTAAGCACCAGCTTGTGAATGAGGAGATGAATTTATTACCACTGTGACTGTAATAACGTGCCGGTAACTCTGCGATAAGTCCTTTAGAATATGCCCCCATGTTTCTTGTAAGAAAATAATTTCATAATTCTTAATAAATAACAACCAATCTTTATTTGATTGTTTGGAGAAAACTCAACGGTCCTGCTTGTGATTAGGCCTTATAGGTTGTTAAACCAGGATCAGGGTTCAGTATTGGGCTCCTTATATTAAAGACAGGTGGAGGGGAGGTATTAAGAGGAATGGGAGGAGTTAAGTCAGATCGGTCCTTGTCATGACTAGATAGTCATTCAACTTCATTTAATGGTGTCAAACGATCAGATCTATTGTGGGTTCCCAAATTGTATGTAGCCTGCTGTTCCAATGTCTGACTATTTGGCCACTCTTGTATTGGCTGGTGAATGAATGGATGAATGAAGAAGGATTTATTATGTGATTACTTAAAATCATTAAATAGATAAAGGAAGACCATACAGTAAAATGTAAAAACGTTCCATTAAAAAGAACACATTCATTTAC
The DNA here is from genome assembly GCF_964204655.1 of Triturus cristatus. Classification (NCBI taxonomy): domain Eukaryota; kingdom Metazoa; phylum Chordata; class Amphibia; order Caudata; family Salamandridae; genus Triturus; species Triturus cristatus. The sequence continues at coordinate 157,158,400 of NC_140580.1, forward strand.
AGTTTACGAAAGCATTTTCTTGGAAGGTGATTTGTTCGATTCAGGTGGTGTCCGTAAAAATACCTCAAAGATTACGCATGTTTGACGTTTTTTTTTCATCTAATAGGTACCTTAGTGAAGATAATGAATGGCCAACCATGGATTTTTCAGGATCTCGCTAGGAAATTTTAGGGTAAAAACCAACCCACCCCACCATCTGAGCAAATAGCACTTTGTTGGTCAAGTCACCCAACCACCCTGTTGATTTCTGTAGGCAATGTGTGGTTTTGAATTTGAGTTATGAGACACAGCAAAAAAGGACTGGACCATGTCAATGTATTGTTGTACTGGCAGATGCATTGTTGTTTATAAGAGGCAATAAAATCTGTTTAAAAAAATAGAAAATGTGTGGTTTTGCATTTTAGTGACATACCATCTTCCCTCAGGCTCTGATGTATAGGGGGACATTTTCTAGGACAATAACACAAGGAGTACATTCTGGGGGTAACTACAGAATACCTTTTTAATGTGAAGCGAAGCTATGACGAGTTCCATATGCCAGATGGCGTAAATTGGTGACCCAATTATGTCCAGCTCAATTCTTCTTGTGATCCATGACTATGGTTTTGAATTATTGTGACCTGGGAAGTTAAGGGTCTAGATATTAGCACAGCTCTGAGAGGCTGGATGGTCTATGGAGAGCTCAGCTGGTGTTGTGTGACCATTTTTTTAATCCACATAGATAGCCTTCAACTCTAAATTTCTGAACTGAGACAACATTAGATATTTCAACGGCGAAAACAAGAAGATACAGTGATCAATTAATTCCTTGTTTATGGCTCTTATTGCATCCACCTCTATAAAGGAATGACTGCTTTGGACATTGTTATAATGTTCCCTTAATAAACTTAACAGGATTGAGAGTTGTCTGGCAGTTTCCTGTAAGCACGAGTTGTTGTCTCTCTTTTCTTCTTTTTATTTGGGAGGCAATCCAGGATGGTATTATCTTCCTCAATAATTTTGGGGGCTTATTTAAGTTTGTGCTACTACCACCCCATTCCTCTCATTAAGATGTGAAATCACTTGACAGAGGCTTATAGTACTGTTTTTACAGTTGCCTCTCTCTCTCCATCCATTAAGCTGACTTTAACATTTACCATTGTCACTATAGGGTCTTTTGGGGTTTGCTGGGATTGATGTTGTACTGCCTCAATCTACTCTTCAACGTTTTCAATCTCAGAACTAATCGCCCCCATCAGAGATGACAAGAAGTCCATGATAGAAGATGTGACCTTCGAGGTGCCCACTTTATGCACTCTGGAAGGAGTCACCTTTCTCTACCCCATATCTAAAAATAGTAGGCCTACCTTATGCCAATGTGAGCCTGATGGTGGTGGAACAAAGGCCAAAGCGGGGGGCCTAGTCCAGCCTTTTTGAGCTTGGACAGGCGCAGACGGGCATGCACTTGGCCCGGTCTTTGCCTAGGCACGTGCTCGGCACGTCCTGTGTGTGTCCCATGCTGCAGACAGAAAACGATATTTATAAGCACCCATGTGGCATGTTTTGGCCATGCCTCCACCTCCTCCTTAGTCGCTGCTCTTTTAGCCTTGAAGTCCTGGCCCCGGCTTGTTGTGCGTCCCATGCTGCAGGAAGAAAGCAGCATTTATAGGCACCCTGGTGTGATTTGGTCCTGTCCCCACCTTCTCCTTATTCGCTGGGCTTTGTGGCCATTGAAGTCCTGGCCTTAGCTTATTGTGTGTATGTACAACGGTATATATTTATAACATTAATTTATATTAATTGTATTTTTTGACATTTAAAAAAAATCCTTTCATTTAACATTATTTACTTTGAGGGTTTTTTTTTTAATCCGTACCTCCATTATTTCCTTTATGAGGAGGTTGTTGCACCAGTGGCTGGCTATGTGTAGTGCTGGAATTAATATTCGTTTTGTGTAGTTACTTGCACTTAAAGTTCGTAAATTCCAAACAGTAGTAAACTTGCTTGAAAGGGCAAACGTAGCCATAAGTCTAAGTTACCTTTGTTAATTAGGCCAATAGTATATCATGATGCCTTGAAACTCCCATTTTGACAATTTCCCATATTTATGGCTCTTGTCAAGAATCGATATATTTATATATGTTTAATTTTATTGTTCACACTATGAAGCCTTGCTTGAAAACGGAATGGTTCATATTATATATGAAATGAAATTCAAAAGGCTTTAAGCTCCATCTTTACACAAACGAGGAAGTTATTGACCATATACAGAAACAAGCATTTGCAATGCAATAGGTCTCACATTTTTGAGAGTTTGACCAATTGGTGTTGTAAATGACAATGGGCCTTATTACGAGTCTGGCGCTTCATGGACCGCCAGACTTGCAGGGGCGCTGCAGTGGTGGACCAGCGACCACCACACCAGTGGTTCAACCACCATAGTATATGTTTGGTGTGTTGTGCAATTGTGTTGTTGAGTTGAAATATGTGGTTTGTTGTCAAATTATTTACAGTGGAACGAAAGTGTGTAGAGTTGAATTGTGTGGTGTGGAAGTGTGTGTACATTAGTGAAATTAAGCTGATTGGGTTTATGTGGTATGGTGTGGAGTATATTTGTTTGTATTGTGTTACCAAGTTTAAAAATAATGAAATATAATTACAAAGAAAGGCATCCTTTCATTGCGCAATTTTTTTTACCAAACCTTATAATTTGGAAAGACTTGTCCACATATTAAAAAGGAAACATGCAGAGTCAAGGAGAAAAGAAAGAGAAAAACAAAGGAAGGTTGTGTCTGAAGGAAGGATACAGGGATGAAGGGTGGAAGAGAGAGTAAAAGAAGTTAGGAGGTTATGGTGGGTTTGAGGGAAGGAGATAGTATGAGGGAGAAATTGGGAAAGACGTAAAGAGAGGAACAAATGGAGGAAAGAAGAGAGGAGGTTTAAGAAATGAAGAAAATGAAAGGACTCAGAGAATAGAATGAACTACTTATGAGTTACCAGGGATTACTTTTTATCAATGGCTTCTTTATCTGAGCAACCTCGCTGATAGAATATGTGGAGCTTCCTGTTGCAGTTCAAAAACAAACCCCATTTTCCATATTAGCTGGAATCTACTTCCCTTTCAAATAAGAGAACCCACAGGTTTTGTGCATAGAGTAGCTTGCACACTGCCAAATCTACCAGCTTGTTTGGGTTTTACAGCGTGAGCCGTAAAAAATAATTGCAATTAGAGGGCAGGAGTGTGAAGAAAGTATGCCAAACAAAACCAGTACTCAGTAGCTTCTGATTGTATTTACACCCTACTGATATTACCTAACAACACCTCCAGCCTACGTGCCATGGCAATGATGTGATCTGAGAGCATTACAATGAACCATGTGCTGCAGATTCCTATAGTTCTACACTGTACTGCCAAGAACTGCCTCTCAAGACATGGAATAAGTCTGAAGAAAACATCCATCTACTTTTGAGCAGGGTTGGGCTTGAATGATAAATTACCCTTCTTCCTTTCACGAACACTTTCGCTGACCTTGTGATGCTGTACCTGCCCAGACAGACAACCCCCCCACCTTAATTAATTGAGCTCTGAGGCCATGTGCGTTGCCTGCTCCAGCTTTGCAGGCCCAGTTTCACCTCCTGCTGCAGCGGCCTGGACCAATAGCCTCCAGTAGCCGTGACTGCAGCAGCTCAGCCAGCTTGAGGGGCTCCTGCTCTTCAGTTAAGATTGCACTCAGCGCGTCCATCGAAGCAGCAGAACACGCTCTGCTCTTCGTATCCAGGTTCTCATTCACTGCCCTGTGATCGGACAAAGAAGTAATCTACCCAGCGCGGCGCCTAAAGGAACAGACTCTGCTGTTCAGCTCTTCACTTCCCTGTTACTCCATTATCGCCACACTTGGATTCCCGCTACTACCGCGAGAACAACCTCAGCTGTTCAATGTCCTGGCTCTCATTTAAACTTGCTTATCCCATTTTTTACTAATATCTTCGGGCGGAATTAAGAAGTGTTAATCTCACCTCCGCTCCCTCGTGGTGTTGTTTCATTCCTCACAGCCTGCTCCGGCGCTGACCGCACCAAATTCAGCTTGCTCACCTATGAGATGTCCTGAAGATGATCTCGAGTAGTTGAGAGCGAAACGCCGTCGACTCCCCACAACTGGAACTACTTACATTCTGTTAACTCTTGAGGAGTCTCCAATATTGTTATCAATGCAATGTTGTTGTTTTAAAGTCACCCTCACTTTTCACGTAACGCTTGCTGTCACTTACCTTTGTGAGCACCTGAATACTATTGTTTTGAAAATAAATAAGTCATAAATTGACCTACATGTCCCTTTGTAAATGACTTATTGCTCCCTAAAATATTAGCTATTGTCTTCAATCCTTACATAGTGTCCCCCACGAGGTCACTTTCTATTGGACCTTTTAGCCACACTAGAACAATTGTTTTTCTGAAACATTATACCACCCCACGTTCACATATCGAGGCACCCTTGTTCCTCTTTAGTACTTCAGTTAAGACCAGAGGGGAAGAGGACAGCTCCACTGCAATGATACAGCAGGCAGAATGAGAATGGCGAAAACAGGATGCAGTAGCCATGTGAGACAAAAAACAAACAAATCCAAGAGGCACGTGTGTGTAGGCTCCCGGGGCTGAGGTGCTGATAAAATGAAATGTGTGCCATGCTAATAATTTTTAAAGACCCCAGCACAGCAGTAGGAGGCTCGGGAGAAAATGTGAAAGAAAGGTGGCCAGGCTAACTGAGTGAGGAGAGGCGTTAACTGCGCATGTGTCAAAAAGCCATCAGCAGGCGTAAGAGACAAAAACAAGCCCAATCCCCCTTAAAAGGAAGCCTAAAACCAAAGTAATACTACCAAAAACAGCCCAACTGATGGTCGACATCGAAAATTGCAGAAAGGCTAATAGAATACAACCAACAGAGCAGGAGGCAAGGCTTGGGAGGCAGCACTAACACAGCTGTGGTGTTAAGAGGTGGTGGGAGGGAGAAATGCTATAGTGAAATTTAGGCAGCTATGGCACCAAAGCTGAACACAGGCAAACAGTAACAGAGCAGGAAACCAAAAGAAAAATAGTCCCTCAAAGAACAGAAAAGGACCAAGGTGTAATGAGAAAGTACTTATTCCCTGCTGCGTGGGAGGTCAGAAGAGAAAAAGAAAGGACAAAAAAAGAAGAAAAAAAGTGAAACCAGCAAATGATAAATAGATAAGTATATAACTTATGAGAGCATGAAGTGACAGACACCTATATAACTGTACATTCCTTTACAAACCCACACAAAAAAGTAAAGACAGGAAACTAGGGGGCGATCGAGGATTTGAATTTAACTGCAGAGTTGTGCCTGTTTCTTTTGGACCTCTGACCAACGGGAGTTTTCTTGTCTGTCTTGACAACTTAAGAGTGAACAGAGGAGCAGATTTACAAGAAAGTGCTGCAGCGCGGCACCGCAAGCCCTTTGACTGCGCCACCCTGCAGCACTTTCAAAGCACAGGAATGCAACATTTTTATAATATTATGTTGCATTCCTGTGCTGGCGCACAAACAGCTGCCATGCATGGGCGCAGGCACCCTTGCACCATGGTGCCATGGTGCAAGGATGCCTGCATCATGGGGAGATTGTTTTTGTGCAGGAAGAGCCACCTTCCTGAACAAAAACAATCACTATAGGCATTTTCCTCTTTCAATGCATGCCAAAGAATATCTAAATTCCAGAGTTGGTCTGGGGGTGAATCCCCTTTCATGAGGCCATCAATTATATACCTTTGTTAGAAGTGAACCCTCCCCGTGTCATGATCTTCCTCAGGACTGGACAGTCTTTCAGCGTCCACTATGTCACTTCTTATGATGGCATAGCAGTGGCAAACTTCTCAAAACCAGTACGTGACCTTATTAATTCATGAATCTTGATCTTCTCTGACACCCACCGGCAACCTAGGGATTGGTTTAAGATAAATTTGTGTCTGCAGACTTCCCTGCTGACTCGGTATGTAGCTCCCATTTCTCACCTTCCCCTGGGACAGGTCATTTCAGGCATTTAAGGGTTAACAGTAGTAGCGGTTCGCATAGGGCGTGCTGCGTGGCGGTGGGGCAGGGCAGGGTGGGGTGGTAGCAAACACTGACTTTCCTCCGTTCCGTCCTATGTCAGTCTTTGCTACCCCCCACCCCTGCCCCACCCCACTGCCCCACAGCATGCCGTATGCGAGCCGCTACTGGTTAACAGATGACAGGCCCAATGGCATCAGGCATTAAGACCCTGCCCAGGGCCAGCTCCCAACTCCCTCCTGGGGGTTTCCAACCCTGTCTTACCTTGCTGAGTATCCCCACATCAATGGCTAGAACTGAGGGTGGGGCGAGAAGGTGGAACAGTATGGGGAGGTCCAGTAAACTTACAATTCAGGATGTGATTGACACCAAGCTGTTACTTTCTTTGACAGACTCTGAGGATGAACTGATCACATCGGCTATGGTCATGAGAGATCTGAATGTTGTCAGTGACTACTCGATCACCAGCGACCTCAAGGAGAGGTCAAAATGGACACCTACTTTGTTCGAATGAAATAATATAGACATTTTTCATAAATTAGTACTGACTGATTTAGACAAACATATGGATAAAAAGAAACAAACTATGTATGCTAGGAACAATCTGACTGTTAAGGAACAAGGCACTTAAGGAGTTGATGGAAGTTGACAGCATCACGATTCGTGATGCAGACAAAGGAGGGAACATAGTTATAATGCAAAGTATAGACTATGAACAAGACATTCTTTCCCAACTAGATGATAAAGGGTGTTATGAGTTACTCTCCTCCAACCCGATTGGGACACTCACAGAACATTTAAATAGACATTTAAAACAGTGGCACTGGCTGGGTTTACTGGATGAGGATGAGTTCACTTACTTACGGGTTGACCGTTCCCGATACCGTTGCATTTACACGCTACCAAAAATACATAAGGACCTCCCTTTCCCTCCAGGGAGACCCATCATATCAGGAAATGATGGGCCTACTGAGAGGATTTCTGAATATGTGGACACATTTCTGAAGCCGATGGTTAGTAACTTACCATCGTACATCCGTGACATCCTGGGAATTTTTACAGATTTGAATTGGGAAGATAATATGACCTTAGTCACCTTGGATGTCACGGCTCTGTAAACCAGTTTACAGAGAGAAATTGGGTTATGTGCCATTAGAAAGATTCTCAATACCAGATCAGCTAGCGCAGGGAACCATACAGAGATGCTGATTAACATGATTGAGCTTATCTTAGATAACAACGTTTTTTTGTTCAAAGATAAGTGGTACAGACAAAAACAAGGGGTGGCCATGAGCTCCAGATTTTCTCCCTCATATGCCAACCTCTTTATGGGTTTGTTCGAGAAAATGATGATCTGGGGTCCCAAGGGCACCAGATGGAATAACTCTTTCCTTTATTTGGGCAGGTACATCGATGATTGCTTGATGATCTGGACAGGCACCACTGACAAACTCTTGTTTTTTTTTTAATACCTTAACAGCAACGAATATAACATCAGATTTACTTTTGAATTCAGTACAACCAAGATTACTTTCCTAGATGTAAAGCTTTATGTCAGGGAGAACAAGATACACAGCAGACTTTTTCACAAAAAGACTGCTTGCAATGCTAAACTGTATGCATCTAGTGTGCACCCTGCGCACCAGATTAAGGCCATCCCATTTGGGGAATGAATCCGGGCAAGACATATTTGCAGTTATGACCCTGAATTTGAAGAGTGTAAGAAAGGGATGATGGCCCATTTCAGAATAAGAGGTTATGATAAACACACAATTTCCAGAGTTGAACAGAAAATACACAAGATCAAAAGACAGGATACATTAAGGGAGCGGATCAAGACTGCCAAAAAAGATGAGAAGATACACATGGTGACCAATTATAATACTTGTTCCAGGGTGTTAGTGGCAGTTTAAACAGACATTGGCATATTTTGAAAGTAGATAGATCCTTATGTGGATCAATTACAGACAGGCCATACATCACCTATCAAATAGGTGTATCCCTTAGAAATTTATTGAGCCCAAGATACCCTGGGATGAGAGCGAATGAGAGTTGACTGACTCCTTTCACGAATGGGTTTTATAGAAGTGGATACTGCAGTGCATGCAAGTGGGCGAGCAGTAAGAAGACACTTTTCAAGGGCCCAGGTGACGAAACATATAAGATTAGGTCCAATATTAACTGCTACACAAAGTATGTTCTATACGTGATCGAGTGCAAATGCAGAAAAAAGTATGTGGGCAGCACCATAAGGACTCTGCGTGAGAGTATGGGGGAACACATGAGAGCGGTCAAACAGGGGGATATCAGGTATGCCATTGCTGCGCACATAGCACACTGCCCCACACAGACCAGGAATAGGGTATTCACATTTTGTGGAATTTACCACGTCCTGAGGCACCCTAGAGGGGGCAACAGGGAATTGACTTTACACAGGCATGAAGCCTTTTGGATTCTCAGATTACGCAGCACAGAGACAGGGCTCAATATTGACCAGGAGCTTCATTACTTTCTGGGGAGATAAATGGTGTTCGTCATAATGTGTACGTAACATGCCTGATCCGAAGAGGGTAGGTGCAGGTTACGTCACCTGCATATGCGTTTGCAACACTTTGATTTGTGTTATCATCACACATATTATTTTGGTTGCCTCTGTATTGTACTAACATTAGATATGTATGAGTTGGGTATGTCATTTGACATATGCGACCCCCTGTTAAATGCACCGTTCTTTCCAGCCATTCGGTTCATATGTTTTTAAACACTGTTATCTTTGTACTTTGTCCAGGAGATAGAGAAACACAAAGTATTTTAAACATAGCTCCAATGTGGTTGTAGGATTTGCGATTTGGAGGCTTTACACTTAAGCCCGTCGATTTTAAGTTTTGCATGCCTAGAATATGGAAGGTTTCATTCACGATGAGCGCTTTTTATTAGTAAGCTCTCACAGCAGCTACTGATTCAACACGCATTTGTTTGGACAGATAGCATTGCGTATTTTCATTAGGGGTGGGCAGAATTTGCGTAGTCACGCTCCGCAAAGCTCCGCAGAACAGTAAAAAATCTCCGCGAGCACGCAAAGGTCCGCGAACACGCGGAATTGCTTGCTCCTCCCGTTCGCGATGCTTTTTTCCAGTTCGCGAACGCTGTTTGCGTGCTTGGGGGAAATATCTTGCGAACAAGCAATTGGGCATTTCCGTGTTCTCCGCAGACTGCAAAATTACCCACATTCCGCGAGCGGAATGGGATTTACTGCCCAGGCCTAGTTTTCATGAACACTCTAGTCAATTGCGCCGTCTGATGATGTATCAGTCTATTAGACATGATTTGAGGGCCTGTTAGATTGTGATGACCAGATCTGGTTATGAATCAATAATTTTTACCTAGCTTTAATGCACACACTCATATGTTGGAAGATTAACTTTTTAATATCACTAAAGAATTCATCTTCGACTTGTGGACGCTTCAGATTTCGTTGTAGCTATACGATTCACAGATTGGGGTAATCGGGTTCTGTTATTCGCATGCAGGACATGATTAGTTTAAGCACAACTGTGGTTAGCCTGAAATAACTTATTATGTACATGGAATTGACATTTTCACACTACAAGATGGCTGCCATGTTTAGGCAGAGTTGGTCCTCTTTCTATCCTTATAGCTCCAGGTATATAAGAGCGGGAAACTCTCATTGCCAGCTCTCGGACTTGAGGACCGGACAGACTGACCTAGTTGCGGCTGTAATACGGCACGGAGCGGTAAGTTTCTGGGCTTGCGACCAGATTTTAAACAGTGCGGGAATTTGTTTTGAATTAAGGGATCTATTACTTGTGGGTCTCGCTTAAGCGCCATACAGTTACTAATGATTTTGGAAAATGTATCAAAGAGTGAGCACTTATCGTCAGGGAAGCCGGTCACATCGGAGCGTTTTCCTTCTCAATACAGGGGTGCTTTTACTGAAAATTACGGATTTGCTCACTTCGAAGCAAGGATACTAGACTCACTCGCAGTCTGAAGGGTTTAGGATGGAATTATCACCACATGGAAAGTAGGTGGTGACAAGATACATAAGGCTATTTTGGGAATATATTTGATCAAGAGGATCAATTTTGACAGGCTCTTAACTGTACTTTTTTGTTTACTTCCGCATAGGTTGCTACCATTGACATTAAAGTAACCCCTTTAGTAGAAATATCACAATGGTGATGCATGTAGTTGGCTAGATGGGTGAGATAGTGATCACCCCTTTTGGTCTTTGAGGGCTTTATTTATTTACTGACGGTAATGAGAGAAGGGTTTAACATACACGGCCCAAGTGTCTCTTTATAGTTTCGGTCTTGTGTATTTGTGGCTTGGTCTAGATGCCCTTATACAGTTTGGGGTTTTGGGAGCTTTTTAATCATTAGGTTTTTCTCCATCACCTTGATTTAGAGCTTTTTAATTTGAAATATTCGTGCACGATTAGTTTGTTTTATCTTCACAAATTGAGGCTCACAAAGTCACTATCATTGACTATAGGTCCACCATGTGCATGCCTTTGAACTTGCACATTATGTCATGTTTATATCTGAATAGAGCTTGTGCACACCAGTTTTATGTATGGTGTAACAATGGCCATTGTTTATTTTATTTTTTGTTTACTCAGCCTTGAGAAAGTCGCGGGACGATGTCCCAGTTTGTACGACGAAATACGTGTTGGTTGATCAGAAACAAAAGAATAAAAGAAAGAGAAGATTTCTGAAACTGTGTTTTAAATTTGTGTATACTTGCATTGGTATTTAATATTACTCTACAGACGTGTGCTAAGGATTTTGTGAATTTCTATGTTGGCTTTGGCCACAACTTTGGGGGAGGTTGGTGGTTCTCCTCAACTTACAGCACCGTAACTCAATACTATCCTGAACTGATATATGTGCGATTGTTCCTAAGGCGCCGTATAACCTATAACTATACCACTGTCTATTAAATTTGGATATGGGGAGGTGGGGCCGGGATTTCCCTGGGCATCTGGTTGGTATACAATCTAACATGGGGATCCCCACAACTTGCGATCACATTTGAGTCCACTCTTTCATGGGCCATCTTACTAGTATTGTGGGGGCTAAACCTCTTTGTTTCCTTTTTCTCAAGGCTTTGTGCCACCCTTGTTAGGGTTGCTTTCTGGTCCCTTAACTCCCAACTCCCATGAAACATCAAATGGGTTAGGTAACATTCCTGGGTGGGACCTCTGAGGACATCAGTACAGGCCCCTACGTTTATTCCAAAGGAACAATTGATGGCTGGAATGCTGAACAATGCAAACATTCACCCCCAATCACAAAGATCTGGGTTTAATCCATCGTTCTTTTGCTCACCATGCCACCCAGTTTGTACCCAGCTATATGCAAATCAGTCTTGACCCTGTTCCTGGTGGGAGCAGTCCAGCCCGAACTGCCAGTCCAGGTCCTCTCTGGACTAGAAACAAGCATCCTGGGACCAACATTTATGCCAGCATCAGGGCAGAGAGTTAAAAACTGGTCTGTCACTCAATTTCAAAATCAGTATCAACTGCCAAAAGGTTTTCAGACTTACACAGCACTGAGGCCTCTGGATGGTTTCCCTCTGGTGGCATCCCCTTATCCCTCTTAGCTTTTTGAAAAATCATCTGGGACATATGCTTGGTGGCCACAACTCGGGATATAATGTAATTGCCACTCTGTAAAAGACTGGATTTGCTATGTCCACATATTTAGAAATGAGGCAGACAATTCGGTCTAGAACACAATTCACAGAGGCAGACTTTGGGGGCTTTTTGTTTTTTGAAGACTAGAGGCCTCTTCCCTTGCTTTCCTTTTCCCATTTTGATATTAATGATGTTCCACTGAGTACTTCAGTTTGGACTCCAATGTCATACAATTTGGACCTGTGTTTACAAATACTAAGTGACAAGAAATAGAGAACAATACGATCTTGGGTTGCAACAGGCCCCTGTCGTCCAGGACAGTGATCAGCACAATACGTCCGGCGCCGCAGAATAATAACAATTGATTTATAGCACGATGGCGGTAGAGCAGAAAGAGGCAGATCTGCCCCTCCTCCCAAGGGTGGTACAAGCAGAGAAATCCAACTCCCTCAATCAGGGCCAGCAACAAGGCATACTATGAATCAGCAGCCCACAAACAACAATTGGAGAATAAAGTGGTAAACGCAAAATACCTCATTAAGTCCCCCGCAGAATGGAGCCAAGAGTGGTGGTCCAGCCCAGCCTCGACCTGGTGATTTCCGGCACAGACGGGCTTGCCCTTGGCCTAGCCTTCACACGTGCCCATTCCCAACATAGCAGGGCACTGACATGCTTAAGTAGTGAGGTGAAAACAGGTGATGGTCTGATGATAGTCCTGCAGGGGGTTATGGGAAACATAGTCCACAGCGGTTGTAGTCCTGCAACAGCTCACCTCCTTAGCGTGATGAAGAGCCCAGCAAGCACAAAAGCAGCTACCTTTCAAGTTGGGATGTTCGGTGGCTTGCAAAACACACCAGCAGCAGTTGTATACAGGCTGCTGAACAGCGCATTTCTGATGGAAAAGAACTCTATGCTTCAGAGACCAGACTCAATGAGGTAGAACAACGAATTAGCAAATCCAGGAAATGAATAGCAAGGTGGACAAGAACATTTCTCTTTTTAAACAACAAATTAAAGACTTGGACAACCTACGTATTTATGAAATTCCCGAGGGTGAAAAAGTTTCTGATATGCTCACATTTCTTAAGTTACACATTTCAAAAATTGTTGGCCTTAAGGACACTGTCGATCTAAATCTTCAAAAGGGACACTGCATCAGTCCTAAGCCTTCAACCCTGATGGAGTTTCTGATGAACTCTACTCACGTTTTTCTCATATGCTGATACCACTCTTACTATCTTTATTTCAATATTTTCTCTTCCATAATGACTTCCGCTGCACCTTCCTAGAAGTTATGCTTTGTTTGATCCCCAAAAAGTACAAAGATCTACAATCTTGTGCCAATTATGAGCCCAAACCTCTTGATAATATAGAGTGCAAGATTGTTGCAAAAATTCTGGCCTTATGTATTAATACCTTTAGCCCAGCTGTCATTGGTTTACAACAAACACGTTTTGCAAATGGCACATACATTGCAGACAATTCTAGAGCCTTTCTAGACCTTCTGCATATAGCATCAAAAGGAAACTTTAACTATGTACGCCATCACATTAGATGCGGAAAAGGCCTTTGACTGAGTTAATTGAAAATGTGTGCTACAAGCACTAAAGTGGTTGGCTTTGGCTCAAAAATTCCTAAATGCATCGGTGTTCTTCATTCCTCTCCCAAAACATCTATCTATGTAAACAACCCCCAGTTATCCTTCTTTTCTTTATTAAGAGGCATAAGACAAGGTTGCCCCCTCTCACCTTTACTTTCTCTACTGTCCCCAGAGCCCTTTCTTCAAACTCTTCTTCAGACAGCTTCCTTACAGAAATTCAAACATAAAGCTATGGAAGTCAAGTTCACCGCCTACACTGATGATGTTTTTTGTATCGAATCCAACATCTTCCATACCTACCTTTCTTGAACTCCTAGCAATGTATTCAAGTTTATCTGAAGATAAACTCAACCTGACCAAATCAGAATGTATTCCCTTAAATGAGTATTGCTCAGAAGATATGTTTAAGGACACTGGTTTTAAATGGACCTCCAATGAAGTTAAATGTCTTGATATTAAATACTTTCCTTTCTTGAACAACACCATTCAGATTATTCTTGCTGAGGCCCATCAAAGAATACTTTCCATAGCAGAAGGTGGTCTACCCTTAATTTGTCTTGGTGGGGTAGCCTAGATGCGACAAAAATGATGATATTACCTTTCATAAACCTTTACCTATTTATCCTGTCTGTTAGGCTCCTGGTGAAGTTTATTAAATTTCTTAGCTGTTTACTGAAAATTCCTATGGAATGGTCACAAGGCACGTATTTCCTTAACTTCCTTACATAAACCTGGGAGGGGTAAATCTCCCTAACCTACAACATCATCACTCTTCCTTTTTATTAAAACAAATCTTGTCTCATTTGAATGGAGATGATGATGCTCCTCTTACTGTATGGAATACTGGAAAACTCAATAATATTGCTTTTTTCTTTTCACACAATAGCTTGTTTTCCGGGCCCATCAGGACCTTCACCTCCATCACTGTCAAGAATTCAGTATTACTTCCATACCCCATCCTTACTAGATCACAATCACCAAAACTGGCATTCCTAGATTCCTCCATCTGGCACAATAAACTCATTAAATTGTCAAAACGTACAATCTATTGGAAAGAATGGGTGGAGAAAGGCATCACTTAGGTCAAACAGTTCAGTTATTTCTAGGTGCCAAATTATCTTCCCAGTGAAAACTTCAAATTAGGTATGGTCTTTCTCTTGCTACCATTCTCAAGTAAGGACCCTTAAGGAATGCTATTTTGAATTACATATCAACTCTCCCACATTCACATCCATTCATTTCAAATGTACTACATTGTTTGTTAACCTCTTCCCTATCTACTAAGGCCTCAAATATATACTGGCACCTGGCAAGCACACCTCTCACCCAACCTAAATCTAAAACTGAGGTATTGTGTGAATCAGTCTTAAAATTTTCCTTTTCATTACAAACTTGGAATTTACTCTGATTAAAAATTCATCACATTGCAAGGACAGCAAGTACTATTCAAACTTTATACTATTTTTATATTAGTATATTTATAAACCCAGTTTCTCTTCTTAAGTACAACAATAACATTGATAAGGCATGTTGGACTTGTAAGGCAACACCTGGATCTTGTATGCATATGTTTCTGATTTTACATTGCTCTTCTATTATGATTTTTGGTTAGACGTTTGGAATACAATTTCAAAAATTTGTAATGTAGCTACTCTATTTGAAATACAATACATTTTTTTAAAAATTGTTCCCACATTTAGATTGGCAATCGTAAACTGGATAAGTTTGTAAATCTGCTTATCGCCATCACTTTACAGGTCATCACATGCAGCTGGAAAAATGCTACTCTTGTAACATTTACCCCTTACTACTTTTCTGAACAATTTGCATGCTTGACCATTGGACACAATTACTACATTTCTAACTCCATGGGTTATTTCATAACTTTATTCAGAACGTGTTGAAGTATATTTACATTCTTTGCATGATGTGTCATTTTATAATCACGTACAAGTAAAGTTACACAAATTTGTAAATTTCTTTTCTTTTTCCCTTTCCTCACTTCTTCTCTTCTATTCTTCCATTCTTTCTTCTCTTCTTTCTACAACCCACAAAAATCAAACATTTAAGGAAAAAAGTAATATTATAAGGTACTATAGTTTATACTTTTTCTTCCATTTCTATAGTTGTAAAGCTCTATTTCATGTTTTGCATTTTCTATGTATATTATATAGCACAATGTTTCTATTGGAATGGTGCCTAAATATATACTCATATTTACTATGTACTGTTGGTATTATAAATTCAATTACGTCTTTTGAAACAAAAAAAAAGCTAAGAGCTGGAGGGTTGAGCGCGCCAGAAGAGGAAAGCCCCCAGTTTACCTCCGTGGCTTTGAAGACTGCCATCATGCAATGGAATTTTTACTATTTAGGAAGTTCTTAGCTAATAAACCGCTGGAAAATCTGAAGCATCTAATGAGTGGATTATAATAATATGGCCACCACCTTTTGTGAATCCTGTGAGGGCATTCAGGCCCTCAAGAGCACTGACAGCCCCACGACTACTGCTGGCACTACAACTCACCATGCCCAGAGCCGCTGCATCGACCAGGAGGGGTGGGGCTACTGGGAAACGTGCATAAAAGTGCGTCTTCGCCTCCCGCCTCACTGGAAATCTTTTGTGAATCCTGAGGGGGGGTTCAGGCCCTCATGAACACTGACTGCCCCTGGACTACTGACACTACAACCCACCGCTACATCAGCCCAGGAGTTGGCGGGGCCAAACATGCACAAAAGGGCAAATTTGCCTCACACATTCCCGGGTGAAGCCTGGGCCAAAGGCGGGCCCTGGTCCACAGCCAGACGAGTCAGGGCCAGCCCCCTTGGCTATGCAATATGACATAATCAGATCTCTTTGTGCAAAGGTATTGTTACCTGTTCTTCATTATAGCTCTGGCAATTTTCTTCCTAGCTCCATAAAAATCACTTTTTATTAGGCCTCCCCAGCCACACTAAAGACATGGGGGCAGATTTACGTTTCCTGGAGCATCCCTGCAAATTAGCAGGGATGTGCCAAGAAACTTGCGACATGCATCTCAATCCTTGCGCCACCATGGATGCGCTGCATTTACAATGCGGCGCATCATGGCGCAGGGAAATGCAGATGCGTGTCGCATCTGCTGCCGTAAGGTTGGCGCAGTGCTGGAGTTGTGTCGCTGGCGCAACGCAACTCCAGAACTGTGCCAACCCTGCCTATGTCTAACATGGTGCGTCAAGCCTTACGCCTCTTTCAAGCCGGCGCAAGGTTTTGATGCAGGGGGGTCGGAAAAATGACTGAGTAAAATCTTGTAGATTTCACTCAGCCACTTTTCTGAGGCGTTCCTGCGACAGAACGCCCCCCCTGTGCCAAAACGCCCACATGAAACCTGACGCAGGTTTCATGTGGCGCAGGGCTTTAAAACGTGATGCACCTCCCTAGATGCGTCACGTTGTAAATACCCCGCAGCATGGTGCTGGCTTAATGCCGCCGCTGCGTCACAGAAGTGACGCAACGGTGGCGCAAAAGTGGCGTACAGGGCTTGTAAATCTGCCCCTTGGTGGGGTAGGTCCTGCTCTTCCAGCCTATGTGAGCCTGAGGGGAACTGTGCTTCTATATAATATATATCATTGCTCTGAGGCTACTTAATTGTTCATCATTACGTCCCTGCACAAAGACAGCGAGCAAACCTAATTGTGCCTCGCAGTGTAAGAGATTTTTGGGAGCCTTAATGCACGACTCTGAGATGAAGGCATAACTTCCTGGACTGAAATTGACCATTGAACTGGGGGTGGACCCTATCCTTACTACTTATGTCACATGATTGGGACGGGCATTTGCCTGGTCGCTTTGGGAATCAGCTGCGGCATTGTTGGGAAGATGTGCCGGAAGCGTTGGATATATCGATAGCTTTCCCTGGAGGCATTTCTGGCCTGGGTGGGCTGTGGACCATTGATCTGGCTGAATATCATGTGATATTTTTTATTTTCTTCTTTGTAACTAAACTCACCCTCTCGGCTATCCTGCGCAGACCCTAAAGTCTTTTCTCACGAAGACTTAAATCATATCCTCCCTTCCTCAGCTCAGTAGCCCTCTGGATCTTCTTCTTTCATTATATTCCTTCTCATCTTGTTGAGGGTGGGGGTTAAGCTGGGCCCGTTGAAGCTATGCAATTTACCCAATATGGGTAAGAGGAAAGCTATAGACAGTCCCTTTGTCCGTACACCCAAGACTACTTCGATTGATAGGATGTTACACAGAGCTATCGGGGTCATTAGCGCAGGCATCGAGCTCACCGAATGGAGACTGTCTCTACATTCTGAGACAGCCGCAGAGTTGGGGCTCGATTTACATACACCTCCCTCACTACGCCAGAGTCCCTTCTCACTCCACCCAGTATTATTCCAGGAGTGTAAGAAATCACTTCTGTGAGTGTCACTGAGCAAATTAATAATGGTGCTGCCAAACTCACAGGGAGCGTTAAGAAATCTCAACAGCCCACAGCTTAAGAAACTGAGAAGTACCCTGTTGCACTCCCCTATCCGCCCACTTCATAGTAAACGCAGCTTAGCGCATCCCCAGTAAAGACTGCTGGTGGAGTCTCCTCTGTAGGTCTTGAGCAACTCATGGATTAATGTTTATGCAAAGTTTAGAGTTATAAGTGAAAAATCGCATCCTAATATGTGCCCACCTGGAACCTGAGAAAGAACTGGCAGCCAGGAGACAGACACAGGCCCCGCTGGAGATAGCCAATTCCCCCACCACAAGGGACCCATGAGTAAAGAGAATCCCATACTGAGTGTGCATGGGCCACAAACGAATATAGTACATGACAACGCGGATTTTACACTGCAATACAATCACAACGCAGTCGTTACAATGACCGCGTTGTTACAATGCAGTGCCATTACAACGCAAGTCGTTACAATGACTTGCACTAGATGGCGCGCTGGACTTAGGAATAGCATGATTTACTATTCCAATTCCAGTGTGTGCAACAGTAGGGAAGGTGTTTGAATAGTAAATCATACTATTCCTTAGTCTAGAGCGCCATCTAGTGCAAGTCGTTGTAACGGCACTGCATTGTAACAACGCAATCTTTGTAACGACTGCGTTGTGATTGTATCGCAGTGTAAAATCTGTGTTGTTAAGGTTGTTTCCCGACACAAACGAGCTTGTTGCCTCCAAGACAAGAAGTGATCCCCTTAGAAAAGCACAAGGGCGGACTGGTCCTGACTGCGAGATTTCCAGCCCCTACCCCTGATTAGGGTACACAGGATGCAGTAAGGAAGAGCACACTGCTGGTGGGTTGTCTCTCGCTGGCAATCCTGGACCACATGGCCCTAAGGGAAACCTCAATCTGCTGGTGATAGACCTACCCCCAGCATCCTACCCATATGTAGATATAACTAGAGTCCCCCCCACTGTGGGAAGGACAGAGCGAGACATATGACAAGCTTCATAATAAAACCCTGGGATGGTTAGCTTGATTCAGAGCTTTTCCTCTTTCACAGGCCAATAATATAGAAGAGTGGCTTGTATTGGGCCTGATAGCATGTATCGAGGTGGTGACTGTATCATAATCAACTTTTGATTTCCATCTGTGGCCCAAAGCGTCCTATTTGGCCGTGTAAGTAAAACTTTCATAGGGACCCAAATTAAGCTCCTACACCTAGGTTATTTTTACCATCCCTCCACTCAAACACAATCCCCATCTCACAAGCAAATGTAGAGGAAGCACCTTTTACCCCCACTAGTCTTATCTTACCCCATTTCGATGAGATATGGTGGCACCTCTCCCATAATGACACACATTCGTTTTGACTGTCTGGCGGGCATATTAGAAATCGGATTCCCAACATTGATAGCACCGGGGGGTGGGGGGGGGGGGGCTGCGGTAGCCCCATGGCCAATTGTGGGATTTTGCATAGCCTGGGGATGAATAGGATGTGGTCCCCGAATTCACACTGCTGCCATAAAAGAAAAATCGTCTGCCATATAGTCCATTGAATAGCTGTAGGACAGCAGCCAAACAGTCACGAAAGCCATCAAACTTTCATAGCGGGCCCCAGCATCAGCCAATATTGTACAGTGCCAACAGGGGTCATAAACCCCAACTGACTGTCAATTCACACAGTAGATTTAGAAGGGCTGTCATGCCCTGCTGCACCAAACCTAATGATTGCTGCAGAGGGCGGAGACATTGCTGCTAATTTGATACCCATACTAAGCTCATCTCCTAGAATGTAGCAGACCTGGACTCAAAATTAGCCTGAGTGGTGTGAATTCAAAGAGCTACATGATTTCTGTCCTGATTTCTGCAACCCCTTCAGCACACAGGCTATGTCAATTTCTTCAAGAGAGTGGTAACATCTAGGCAGGGTAGGCCATCAGCAGATTGACTAAATGAGTGAGAATGACTATGACATGTACTTTGACAAACTCCCCTGATTTACTGTGCATCAGTTTATCTGCCCCTCAGGGCATTACTTATTATATTTACAACGTGTATTGTAGATCCATGAGGTATAGCAAGGAATCAGCATTATTAGACCAGCTAATTGATCACTTAGCTGTGCTGCCATACAATGCTAGGAAAATTGCGTGGGGCGACTCCAACTGCCCATGTGAACCACTGAGCGTCGAGACCACAGCCCTTCTGGCAGCAGATGAGGATGCTATATGGTCAGTTCCAGTGCTTGAGATTTCCCCTATTAAGAAATGGACAGCCACTGCAGTAAAAATAAACACACTTAAATTAAGTCAGGGGGGACATGCCTGCGACAGCAGAAACAAATCCTGCCAGACAGGCAACCACAGATTAAATCGCATTAATCCACCTAGCTTAATGGATTATATACTGCTAGATAATAAACTATGGCCACACCTTGAAGATATGACAGTAATACACCGCAAAGACAGGGACAACAATGCCTTGGTCCTCAAGCTGAGTGCAATCATTAAAAGCCAATCAGGCAACCTAGGCGAGCCATTTGACAGAAGATTGAGAGTCACTAGTAATAGACGTGGGGTCAAATGGAGTTGTATGGAGAAGAACTCACAGGAGTGATATAGATATAGAGCCTGGTTGCCAATGGCATGGAGGGATTGTTATCCCTGGCCCAGGCAGATGTCGCCAGAGTGCCGTTGGGGGCAATCTCCAAGTTACATTATGGGTTGTGTGATAGCTTGAGAAACCTTTTCCATATTGAGATTAGGTAAAAAGTTGAAAGGAAGCATCCACTAACTTGGTATTACAAACATTGCAGAAATGCTAAATCCAAGCTGGTCGATGCAATAAAAAACAAGGCAGTGTTATGATCCAGGCCTATAGGTCCTCCTACAAAAAGACGCTCTCTGGTGCAAACAAAATTGTGTGGGAGCTGGGAAGGTGGGAGAGACTTCTAGCTGCCGTTTTCTGTAATCTGGTGTCCTCTGGTAGCAGGGACGGGTCCAGCTCCATCGAAACCAATATTCAAGCTAGCGGCTGAGTTGCCCATTTCTCCACCTTATTCATGCAGAAGGGAGAATTGAGTGACCTGATGAGTCTGGGGGCTTTGGGTCACTCGGCTATAGACAGAGGGGAGGAAGAGTATAGTATTGAGGGAGCCCCACTGGAGATTGCTGGCACGACTACAATGGCTGGAAATTTCAGCAAAAGAAAAAAGCCTAGCCATCAAGGGTATTGTGCCCAAAAAAGCGCTGGTGTTAGACAAAATCCCCAGGGATCTTTTTAGGAGTGAGCCAGGCATATGGAGTGCTTATTTCTCAGCCTTATTCACTGCCTTCATGAAAGGGTCACCTCTACCTCAACGTGGGCAGATGCTGAAATTATCCCCATATATAAATGGGCCCATATGATTTGCCAGTTAACTACAGACTCATAAGTCTTATAGACAGCTTACAAAGGGTATTCAGTGGGGTCATACTGGGCAGACTATAGGAATAGCTGTCATATAATGAAATGCTGTCTCCACTACAGTCGGTCTTTTTAGGGTGACAATGATGCACCCAGGCTGGCAAACATGAGGGTTCCTGACCTTATGTTTGCTGATGATACTGTTCTCCTTTCCAAATCTCCCATAGGTATTCAAAAACTGCTGGACTGCTGTGAGTGCTACTGCAAGCAGCGGGTCCCAGAGATATGCGTAGGTAAAACCAAGTACATGGTTCTGAACTCAGGGCACTCAACCCGGCCAATCCAATGCTAACAGGGACTCCACTCGAGCAAGTGCGCACTTTTGTGCACTTGGGTATTACACTTACAGAATACCTGGAGCGGCATGCAAACATTATGAAGCACAGGCTATAGTTAGATAAAGTGGTGGGAGGAATAATTAAGATGTCATATAGCTCACAGTTTAAACCTACTCAATCAGCAGTACAGGTTTATAAACACCTGGTCCTAAGGGCAGCTTCTTATGGCGCTGAGTTGTGGGGCCACCAAGATGAGTCCGCATTAGTTACAGTAGAAAATTGAATTATACGTCAGCTAGTAGGCGATCCCATAAATTCTCCCCTACTCCCACTTAGGCTGGATTTAGGGCTGAGAGCCGTAGCAGATAAAGTTGGACTTTATTGGAGGAGGATCCAGAACTCTACACTTATCCGAAAGGCCTAGAGAAGATACTTAGTTTTGCGGGCTCTCATAACATTGCCTGGATTAAGGATGTGAAAACCACTCTGAGAGAGATTGCGATGACAACACTGCGAAGCGCCCTGGGAGAGGCCGGGCCGTTGTCCGTACCTAACATCAAATTAGTCTACTGGCAGCATAAAGATTCCCTACTACACACCCAGGCAAGACAAGGTTCCCTGGCTGTTTTTTCCTTTCAGTCAAGGATTCCTATTCCAGTGAGGATTTCCTGGATGAGTTAGAGACACCTCTAGTTAGGCACCAGTACCTGCTATTCTGATATGGGACCCTACCTTTCCACTCATCCAACCATTAGGTGGGCAAAAACCTCAAGAGCAGAGTACGGGCAGGCCTGTGGCGCCCTTAAGGAGACCATGGAGCATGTCATGTTCTTCTGTCTGGCCTATATGATCAGCAGCGGTTGCCTGGTTAAATGTCAGGCAATAACGTCTGGCAAATGGCTATTAGTTCTTTTAATGCGGAGATGAGTGTTTACTTTTTCTAAATGTCAAGCAAGATCATTTTGTAAAGTGAACTATGTGGCAATCTTACAAGGGGTTCAGTAGGTGTAATTTTTTCTAATACATAACAAAATGTAAATACCTGTAAATGAACTGTGCATATGTCTCAGACTATAGCAGCATTTCAGAAAGCACAAATGAAACACAACCTTTTGTTATTCTGAAGGTTGATGGCAACAGCTATTTTAATAGGATTTTAATAAATCAAGACATACTTAGTCTGGTATCTTGATCCAACTCATACAAATACTTTAGACTACCCTGAACACCACTGCCTGATTCATTTTCGACAACCCATGCATCACACACTCCACTCCCAACCTCAGAGAGATACACTGGCTACCCATCCAGAAGTGCTGCCAGTTCAAACAGCTTAGCCACACCTACAAACCCCTCCACAATGCCAGACCTGCCTACCTCAACCACCACCTTAAATTCCACCATCCAACCAGGCAACTGCACTCAGCCACACTCTGCCTCGCACAAGTACCATGCATCTGCAGAAACTAAACAGAAGGACGCTCTTTTCCCTAAACTGTGGCCAAAATCTGGAACAACCTTCCCCATCATAACAGGACCTCCCCACCTCTACTTGAGTTCCACAAGAAACTGGAGACCTGGCTGTTTAACTAGGAGCTCCAATTAGCCAACACATCTGCTCTAGCACCTGGATACCTCCTCAGGTGATAAATGCGCTAAACAGATCCTCATAACATTTCCCCAAACCCAAGTTCCACACATTATCGTTTTTGTGCTGTTTCTCAGTAAACAACTGTATGTCTGGCAATTTTAGGGGCAATTTCAATGGAAAATGTGCTGTCTGTAAATGATATGGCGCTATCACATTTAGTAATATATTTGCGGCAGTGTTCTGCAAAAACCACCACCAGCTACATACTACACCCTTACCACTCAGATTCAAAACATTTGCACACTTGAGCCCTATGACTTCCCTGATGTAACGTTGATGGCAGCACCCCCACTCTGAAAATGGTTCCAGCACCACTGACAACACCAATGTGATATACACATATTTTTCTTTTTCATTTTTTTCCACCATGGTGAAAACATTTCCCCAGTGGAGAAACCCCTTCCACATCACCACCAAAAGGTTTTGGTGTGTTCTGCTTCCCATTTCTCCATGGGTATAAACTAGGGGTGGGCGCATTTTGCGAAATCCACTTTCGCAAATTATCGCGAAAATGTTAAAAATTATCGCAAACACGCGGAAATATCGCGAAGATGCGGAAGTTTTTTTCCCGCATGTTCGCGAGATTTTCTGCATGGTTGCGGCTCGCCAACTTACCCATGTGGTTGCTCGCGGGCGCGGCCATCTTGTTTTCAGTTGTCTGGCGGTGCATGATCGCGAGAAGAAAGCTGTGATCGCGCGACGCATGACGTCACTGCGAGTGCGAACTGTCGCGAGACAGCGCAAATGGCTAAATACAATACAACATCTCATGGAGATCGCGACCGGATCAAGAAAACTTGTCGGCGAACGCAGGCATTCAGGTAAGGCGATCGCGCGCGCGCAAGAATGTTTTATTTTACAGCGCGAGCAAGAAACAAATTATCGCCAAGCTACGGAATGCGGAAATTTTGACATTTTCGCGCTTTCCGTGGAACGCGAAAATGTCAAATTATCGCAATTTCCGCGAACGGAACGAAATTTTAGCCCAGGCCTAGTATAAACTTACTGCAGTCTTTTGTAGGACAACAATTCCAACAATTACTAAACTGCAAGAGGGTCAGAAAACAGTTTGTGTATATTCACAAACTGATGTCTTTGTGGACATCCACCAACTAACAAAGCTAATCACGCCTGTTCTCACTTCTTTCAGTGCGGTAATGCTAGCTTAAAAAGAAGAGGATAGAAACAATATGTGCATGTCAGCTTAACCTGTGTTCGAGTTCTTTTTAGAGACACTAATCTGATTGAAACTCCATCTTGGTAAAGCACACACTCCGGTATCTTTATCAAAGTGTAAATACAATTCTCCTGGACACGGTGTATCTTGCATTCCATCGACGAGCCCCGAGGACTCGACAGTCCTAGGCAGCTTCATTTCAGCGCTGTCCCAGAAGATTTCTTTCAGAGTGACTTCAATCTCTGAAGGCAGACTTCGGTGTGGAGAAAAGCCCCTTACTTTTATTATAACAGACCTCGACACCGTCCGCGGCTACTTGCAGAAATTAATCACATTTTAATAGGGAGAGGCAGGGCCTGGCAATTTAGAGGGTGTTTTCGATGATCATGAGGTTTCCCTTCGGAATCTTCCGGGCTGTAATATTTGTTTTGTTTGTTTGTTTTGTCTGCAGGCGATAAAACCCACACTTTCCCATTTTTCTGGCTCTTTTTTGATCTAAGGTAATGTTCTTTACAAAGAGTGGCTTGTTCCTTTGCGAGCATATTAATTCGGTGTTTAATGTGTAATGTTTTAAATATTTGTATTAATATTTTCGAAAGTATTTTCTGCTGGGTAAAATCATTAAAAATATATCGGACTTACTTCAGTCGACATTGAAACAGGAGTCATGTTCTTTTATTGGTATAATTTGAAGTAGTGGACTCCGTAGAGACATAGGGGCATATCAACAACAACCGGCGATAATTATCGCTAAGCGCACTTAGCGCTAGGATAATTATCGCCGGCTAGCGTGGATTTTTATCGCTGAGATAGCGTGCTATTAGCAACGCTTATCTCAATAGCGATAAAAATCCTCACGCTAAGTGGCTAACGTGAGATTATCGCTGGAAACCCAGCGATAATCTCACGTTAGATTGTTGATAGGGACAGACAAACTTAGCCAAGATATCCTCCTTCCACAGGATATCATGGCTAAGTCAGAAAAATACCAGACGTAAAAAAGCAGCGTTAACCGAGGTTAGCGCTGCTTTTTTTGTCTCTAACAGGGTTAGCGATATTCTTGATAATAGGAGAAATGTCGCTTAGCGACATTTCTCCTATTATTTTACTCTGGAACGCATCCTTTGCATCTCATTAGAGATGCAAGGGGAAGCGTAGAGTAAAGGGGTGCTAACATGCCAATTTGCATGTTAGCACCCTGTTGTTGATAGGGTGCTAGTTTTATCTCTGCTTTTTTGGCTTTTAAAGCCAAAAAAGCAGAGATAAAGCCCTTGTTGATATGCCCCATAATGAGCCGTATGACATAAAGTGGGCACTGAAGCTGCTAATTTAAGACGGGCCCCTGCCACAACTGACTGGCGCTTGAAATAGTTGAAGATGGTATTTTATCTACTTCGAAACTGGTAAATGGCTGTTTGTTATTAGAACTTTAAGGGAATGTTCTTCTTTTGGCTGGAAATGTAAATGTTTGTTAATATCTCCACCTCAGTTGTAGAACACAATACAACTCAAAAACAAAACTTAAATAAGACAACAGCACAATTACTGAAATTATATAATGGCAGTCTGTAGATGGAAGTGCAAGAACTTTTGAGGCAGAATGTTGAGGATTGCGGATGTTGCACTTTGGCATGCCTTGCCTTCTCAATATCTCCTTACCCCTCAACTGTCTTTTTTCAAGCACAAGCTGAAAGAGTACTTATGGAGGAAAACTGATTAATTATTTTTTCTTTGTCTACATATACACTTTTACAGTGTTGAGTGTCAATGTCACACACTATATGTACTGATTTCATGTCTGTTATTTGTTATGTATATTTTCTGTTACATACTTTGAAGATTGTTTTATTAGGATATATGCACGCTATTTAAATGACATGAACAAATTTAAACCCTGATCCCATATCTATCTGTGTGTCTTGGTTGCATAGCGGCCAGCACTCTGTGACTACAAAAGTTTTTTTAAATCACAGCTGGCCCAGTGCTTTTTCCTCTGCAAGTGCCCGCATGGGTACACATCACTCATCTACCTCAGGTTACCCTGCCTCTCTTTGGATGTACCTGATACACTCTGTAAAGGCCCAAAACACCTAGATCAAAGCTTCTAATTTTCTGTAGGATAAACCGGAGGTACCAGAGGCTGTAGGCAACTGAAGAAATCCCCAAAGGATTATTGGGTGAGGAAGGCTTTTAGCCACTGGAGCTGGTGTCTCGGGCTGCCCGTGTGAAAGGACACTCTAAACTCTGCTTGAAATAGTAGGCTGGAGTTTATGAAAGTCTACATTACACCTGCACCTCCAATACAGCCACTTCCTCTTCTTGAAAAGCTGAAAATCAGAAGCTTTGCTGTAGGGTGTATGGGTCTGCTATCTTACTACGGCCTGGTGATGTCCTCAACTGGGCCACTTCAACTCCTTAGCAGTGCCCCACATGTTTTTCATAGCAGATTACCCTCTACACACACACTGCACAGCCATACAAGTGACCAACCTTTTTGTAGGGTCATTGCGACAGCCAGACTCCAAGGTGCTGATTTCTAAAGGGAGCACAATTGAACCAGTCTCAAAAGGAATCCACAGTCCCCACTCCATATCTGCACTTCAGCACATCCACATTCCAATATGCCTTGCAGAGACTTGGTCCCAATAGCCCCTGAGAAAGTCCACAGTATCCAAGACTATAAACCAGGAGTGGATGCAAGTCAGAAAACCTTCTAAGCTCCTTCTCAGGTTAATCCCCATCTGTGTAGGGATTTTTGAAAGGAGACGAATAGTTCTGTGTTTTGTGAGGCCAAGACAACCCTAAATGAAACTGTACTCAACCTTCTGGCAGTTTGGCAAAGAACAGTCAGGACTGACTTAGAGACAATGTGTAAAGTATTTGTGCAACACTAACAGTGATAAAGTGAAAACACCACAAAAAACGATCCCACAGCAGGTTAGAAAAATAGTGATTTTTAATGAGTAAAACAAGACTAAAATGACAAACATCCAACCAGTAGAATCGGGAGACATGCAGTTTTAAAGATGTTTGTGAAAATAGCGCTAAAAAGCACAAAGTGCCAACTGTGGATATTTGGATGCGCTGGACCAGAGCAAAGTCACAAGTTCAGGTTGACTGCGATGTAGAATCAGCCACATACAGGGACCAAGTTAGGCCCGCTGAACAGATTACCTTAAATCTTGGTTTGTGGAGCGTTGTGGGAATCCGTGTAGATGATGCGTCATGCAGCCGAAGCAATGCGTCGGCTTGAATGTACAACAAGGCTACGATGTGAGATGCTGCATTGTCATCCAGGATCACATTGACAAGGACCTACAATAGCAAGGATGATTCTCGCAGTCAGGGCATTGTGTTGGTTTCAATGAACTGCAAGGCTGCGATGCGGAGCCCGGCATCATCATCAAGAGTACCATCAATGAATGATTCGAAGGCCTTCACCGAGGATGCATCATGCTTTGGCGGTTTTGAAGAGATTGTGGGCTGCGGTGGCCATGGGGGTCTTTGCAAAGGGTGCAATCCACTCAGCAGCGGCAATGCGTCAGTTCTGCTCAGGGTTTCGCCATACAGAAGAGGACATGCAGCAGAGGAGATGCATCAGTTCCGCTGGATCAACAGATACTAGAACAGCACATTAAGCCCCCTTCTGAGGGTGACAGGGTAGACTCAAAGATGGCAGAGTCCAGGTGTAGGTGCAAGGCTGTTGGAAGCCTGTTGTGCTCCTTAGGCTTCAGAGCAGGAGGCCATTAAGCTAGCCCTTATAGTTACCCTGGGGTTCTGCATTCAAGAGATGTAGATCCAGTCCTTCTCACCCAGGCAAGAGGGCATCAAGCAACAGGTCAGCCCAGCAAGGTAGCAGTCCTTCAGAGCAGCATTGTGGCAGTTCTTTCAGCAGCACTGTAGTTTTTCTCCTGGCAGAGTATCCACAGGACAACACGTGCACTGGAAGGGCTGGTGTCTGAGGTCCAATATTCATACCCAGTTGTGCCTTTGAAGTGGGGAGAAGCTTTTAACTGCTTGCCTTTGAAGTGCAAAGTGTCCTTGCCTTCATGACCCTGTCTCCAGGCTAACTGCAGGGGGTATACAGCTGTTTGTGTAGAGGCACGACACAGCATATTGAAGTGTTAGTGGCCCTGAGCCCAGCTTCTCTCTCCGATCCTGTCAGTGATGGCCTTTCCAGACACACCTAAGCTCCCTATTGTGTGCAGCTCTGTAGGAGGAATACACAAAGCCCAGATGTCAACTACACTCAGTCATCAGACTCAGAAACAGGCTGCAGGCACTAAATGGCTAAGGCTGGAAAAAAGGCAACTTTCTAAAAGTGCCATTTTTTTATTGTAATTTAGAATCCAATTTCACCATAAGTTACGATTTTTCATTACAATTCCAAAGAATCTAAACATGAACTGTTTACCTGCTCCCATTTGGAAATTGCAGCTCATTAAATCAAATAAGGTAACTCCAATGTTATTCTATGAAAGAGGCCTTGCAGTAGTGAAAAACACATTTAAGAGTTTTTAACTACCGGAACATGTAAAACTTAAAATGATATGTGTGACCTCTTATATACACTGGACCCTGCCCTCTGGGCTGTCCAGGGCCTAACCTAGGGGTGACTTATATGTATGAAAAAGGAAGGTTTGGGGCTGGCAAAAGGCTTATTTTGCCAGGTTGAAATGGTAGTTTAAAGCTGCACCCACACACAGGCTGCAATGACAGGCCTGAGACATATTTAAGCACTACTTACTTGGGTGGCACAATCAGTGCTGCAGGCCCACCCGTAGCATTTAATTTGCAGGCCCTGTGCACAGGTGGTGCCGCTTTACTAGAGACTTACAAGTAAATTAAATATGCAAATTTGGTATAACCCAATCCTACCATGTTTTAAGGCGAGAGCACAACACTTTAGCACTGGTTAAAGTGGTAAAGTGAGCAGAGTAATTTAGCCAGCAAAATCACAATCATCAAAACAGAAGGTCTGGTGCAAAATTTTAGGGGGAAAATCACACCAAGAATGCCACGTCTAACACGTGTCCCCCAGCTGAAAATGGGGAGACCTACCCAATCCCCTTGGGAGTTTTCTTCACTAAGGCAGAAAAACCTAGAGAGACCATCAGAATTGGTGTGGGTTCCTAAAAGGAGATGGACCACCTCAACAGTTTGGGATTTTCACCTTTCACTTTCACGTAAATCCGGAAGTGAGTCCCAAACAGATATGGTCTCAGCTTCTTCAGTTCCCAGACCACTGCAAAGACTTCCCTCTATTGCACTCCACCTAATGAAGCCTACAGATTGATCCAGGCCCTCTTCATTTAGCTGTGGGAGCACAGCCACTATGCCATGCTCTGAGATGTTTGTCTGTACAATGAGTTCTTTGGAGAAGTCAGGGGCCTTGTGCACATGGCCTCCTTCAGCGTATCAAAAGCGTTCTGGAACACCTTAGTCCAGATCACCAATCTAGGCTGCTTTTAGAAGTCAGATCTGTCAAGGGTGTAACATTGGTGCCATACCCTTTGACAAATCTCCTGTAATAACCAGTTAGGCCTGAAAAGACTCTACTTTGACTGGATTATGGAGGGTTCCCAAGCCAGAATGGTTTGGATGTTGGCCTGCAGGGGCTGCACCTTGCCTCCTTCCACGTGGTGACCCAAGAAGGCCACTGACCCCTGCCCTATCTGACACTTACTGGCCTTGATAGTTATGCTTACCATCCACAGAGCCTGAACCACTTCCCTGAGGTGTCACAGGAGGTTCTCCTAGCTAAAGTTGAAGACCACAATGTTGTCTAGATAGATGGCACTGAAGTTCTCCAACCCAGCCAGGACCAGGTTGACCAACTCCTGGAAGGTCGCATGGACATTCTTCAACCGGAAGGGCATTACCCAGAAGTGGAAATGCTTTTCTGTGGTAGAGATTGCAGACCTCTCTTTAGCGCCCCCCCCCCATCAAGGCAATCTGCCAGTACCCAGATGTTATGTCAAATGTGTTGAGGAACTTAGCAGCTCCCAATCGATCTATGAGTTCATCATCTCTTGGGATGAGGTGTGGGTCAGTCTTGGTGACCACATTGGGCCCCAAGCAATCCACACAGAACCTATGTTCTGGGTGGCACTTGGAGGAACAGCTTTGGGTACAAGCACCAGTAGGCCAGAATAAGTGCTGTTTGAAGGCTCAATAACCCCTAACTCCAGAATTTTGAACACTTGCTCCTTAATGCTATCTCTAACCTTGTCAGGCAGCCTGTAGATTAAATCTTCACAGGAATGCTGTCTACAGTATCAATATCATGGGTGCACCATATAGTGAGTCCAGGGTTAAGGGAGAGGAGTGAAGCAAACTACCCCAACAACTGAATGCAGTCTCTCTGTTGTTGTAGGTTCAGGTTAGGAGAGAGTCTGACACCCTCCACTGAAACATTCTGCTCCTTGGAAGAAAGGAGGTCAGGGAGAGGTTCACTCTCCTCCTTCAATCCATCAATTGTGACCAGTAACATGGTAACTTCGGACCTCCCGAAGTTGGTTTGAGGTGATTGACATGTAAAACCCTTATGGGGTTCCTGGGAGTCTTGAGGTCTGCCATGTAGGGGACCGCACTCTTGCACTCTTTCACCTCATAGGGTCCAGACCAGTGGTCTTCCAGGGCCCTAGGCTCAATAACTCACACTTTTGGGTCAGACTGAAACTCAACCAGAGTGGTCTTCTTGTCATACCAACGCTTCATAACTTCCTGCCTGGCTTCCAGATTCTCTTTGTCTTTCTTCCAGAAGCACTTCATCTGGGTACAGAGGGCCAGCGTGTAGCTGACCACATCCTGGGGGGCCTTCCTGCCCTCCTTCCCCAGACTGGGAGGTCCTGTTACAGGGTGCTCATACAGTAGTTCAAAGGGACTCCAGCCAACCCCCTTCCATGAAACCTCCCTGTAGGTAAACAAAAGGCATGGCAAGAGAATGTCTTACTAATGCCTCAAGAGCGCTGACAGGCCCATGATCATGCCCTTCAGGGTCTCGTTGAGTCTCTCAACAAGCCCATTAGTTTGGGAGTGGTAAGGACTGGAGAACCTGTAGGTTAACCCACACTCCTTCCACATAGACTTCATGCACTCTGACAAGAAGTTGGTACCATGTTCAGATACCACCTCCTTGGGAAACCCCACAAGGGTAAAGATTCCTATTACTGCCCTGGCCACTGTGGGTGCAGTCACTGTCCACAGAGGCGTAGCCTCCAGGTTCCTGGGTGGCATGGTCCACCAAGACCCGGATGAACCTGTTCCAAAGGGTTGTCTTAGGGTCCAGATGCCCAACAAAGTTGATACCCACCTGTTACCTGTTCAAAGGGAGTGCGAATGACAGGGAATGGTTGCAGGGGTGCCTTGCACTTCCCTCCTGACTTGTCACTGGCCTGGCAGGGAGGGCATGGATGGCCTCCAGGACGTGTCTGAGGCCATCCTCATCCTGGGCCAATAGAAGTGGGTGACAAGCTGTTCAAAGGTCTTGTCCTGCCCTAAATGATCTGCCAGGGGTACATCATGAGCCAGACCCAATACAAAGATGCTGTAGCACTCGAGAGCCACCACCAGACGGGTTGCACCAGGCTCAGGAACCCAAGGCTCACTATACTATTCTCCCAGGAAAACAGGTGATCACCAGAGGTATTGCCTGCTGCTTGGGCCTTGTCCTGCCACTGTAGGCCATCAACAGGACACTTCATCTGTTCCTTGCAGAACTCTTCCCTGCTGGGATACACTTCCTGTTGCCAGTTAGTCAACACAGTTTGTATCCTCATGGTGGCAATGTCCTCACCCTCAAGCTCACTCGCTTCCTGGGCTGTTGAAGTTTCGGGAGCAGATTTCTTGCACCCCTTGCCCTTCCTTTAGTTGGCAGGCACCCGGGTCATTCTTCCAGGCTCCAGGTACTCCTGACTACCCTTTCAAGTGGCCATGGACTGTGTGGTCAGGCCCACCCACTAAGGCAGTCCTAAAATCTCCAATTTTGGCCTAAGCTCCACCTCCTTCCAGATGGTGTGCTCTAAGTCAGTGCCAAGCAGACAATCCACAGGAATGGACGGACTCAAAGCTAACCTCATGGAACTTTAGACCCCCCACCTCACTCCAAGGGAACACGAGCCCCTGTGTAGTGACTCATGGTTGTTGGCTGCAACAACTTGGTGGAATGCATTAGGGACTACTTGCTCTGAAGTCAGCAGCTGACATCTGACAGTTGCCATGCAAGCTCCTGTGTCTCTCAGAACATCCATCCTCTGCCCATTGATGCTGACCCACTGCCTGTATTTCCTAGTGCTACTAGGCATGCATGTTCTCTGCATCATCTCTCCATCACCCATGGACAATAGTTTAACCTATACTCTCTTCCCCCACACTATCTGAGACAATCTCCTCCCCAATGCTCCATTACCTAACCCTGATGTCTGCCCACCAGGGGTGCCTGTACCTGTTTGTGACACTTGGCACCCTCCTTATACTGCCCAACCTGTTGACAATCATAGTACTTACAGGGTACCCTCCTGAGGACCTACTGTCAGGGAACCATTTCTTCAGCTGCTCAGGTTGGGATTGGAAGTCCTTATCCTTAGAGCTAGTTTGGAAGCCTTTAGAGAAATCCTTGGTTTTATGTTTGTCCCCTCCTCCTTTATCTGGTGGGGACCCTGCCCACCCCTGTGGTGATCCCCCCAGTTACCTTCTGGTGCTCAACCTGAGGTCTAACTGCTTAGCAAGCTGCCTGGAGTCAGGGAGCTCACTATCAATCAAGTGTTGGCGCAGCTCTAGAAAACAATTATTGAACATGTGCTCTCTTGAAAACAAATCATACAGCCCTTTTTAATCATTCCCCTTACTGCCCTTTACCTAACCATCCAGTACCTTGCAAAAGGAATCCACAAATCCACCCAGGACTGCTGGGGCACTTTCAGCATGTACTTCTCTGAGGTAAGGGCATACTTTTTGACTACGGTTTCCTTCAAGGATGGATATCTCGTCCTGTTCCCCTTCTCAAGGGCCAGTAGGGCATTCTTACCCTCACTAGGGATGTGCTTCCAGACGCTAGCCCCCATCCTCCTTAGGGATCCTATTCATCCGAAAAACCACCGCATACTCTTCAAACCATTTGTCGATGTCATCCAACGCAATAAAGTCAGGTACCAGATCTTTGGGGATATGGACCCTTTGGTTACCAGAGTGCACTGGAGACATGCTGTCACTATCACTGCTGAACTCTTCCTACCTGGCCTTGGTGTCCAGCTCTTTCAGACTCAGTTGATGAGAAGACAAGATTTTCTTCTAGTCTAAGGCTGTCTCAGCCTTCTTTTCCTCCATGGCCAGTTTCCTTTCCTCTTTTCTGGGCCATCTACAGCTTGAGCTTTCTCGTCCCTCCTTTTTGCAACCTCCTCTGGGGAAATGCTGAAGTAAGACACCCTGCTCTCTTCCCTGCAGGGAGTTCCTCTTCAGGGGTCAGGGTACCACCTATAACTGCAGGTGGCCAACTAGCCCTTGGAGTTACTCTGGGATTCTGGGTTCAAGAGATCCAGGTTCAGTCCTTCTCACCCTGGCAAGGGGGCAGCAAGTCAGCCCAGCAGGACAACATTCCTTTAGAGGAGCAGTTCAGAAGAGTGTGAGAGTGTCAGTCCTTTGAGCAACACAGCATTACCTTGTCTGGCAGAGTATCCACAGGAATGGAAGTGTCGGTGTCTGAAGTCGAATATTCACACCCAGTTGTGCCTTTGAAGTGGGGAGAAGCCTCGAGGGGCATGCCTTTGAAATGCACAGGTGCCATGCCTTTCTGGCCCTGTGTCCAGACTAACTACAGGGCGTATGCAGACCTTTGTGTGAAGGCAGGACACAGTCTATTTAAGGATAAATGGGGCTGAACTCAGGTCCATCCTCTCATCCTGCCATTGATGGCCCATCCAGGTACAACTAAGCTCCTTATTGTGGATGGCTGTGTAGAAGGAATATACAAAGCCCAACTGACAACTGCATCAAATCATGTGACCCAGAGAGAGTCTGTAGGCACTAAATGGCTAAGGCAGGAAAATATCATATTTCTAAAAGTGCCATTTTCAAAATTGTAATTTAAAACCCAAATACATCATAGGTTATGATTTTTCATTACAATTGTAAAGACACCAAATATATACTGTTTACCTGCTCCCATTTGGATATTACAGCTTATTAAATGCAATAAAATAACTCTAATGTTATCCTATGGAAGATAAGGGCCTTGCAATAGTGAAAAAATGAAGTTAAGGGTTTTTCACTATCAGGACATGTAAAACCTAAAATTACATGTCCTACCTTTTAAATACACCACATCCTACCATCTGGGCTGTCCAGGGCCTACCCTAGGCATGTCTCATATGTATTAAAAAGGAGGGTTTGGGCCTAGCAAAAGTTTATTTTCCAGTTTGAAATGGCAGTTTAAAACTACACACACACAAGCTGCAACGGCAGGCCTGAGGCATGTTTAAAGTGCTACTTAAGTGGGTGACACAATCAGTGCTGCAGGCCCCAAGTAGCATTTAATTTACAGGCCCCAGGCACTGGTAGAGCCACTTTACTAGGGACTTAGAAGGAAATGTAATATGCCAATTAGGTGTAAGCCAGTCTTACCGTGTTTTAGGGGAGAGAGCACAAGCACTTTAGCACTGGTTAGCTGTGGTATAGTGTGCAGAGTCCTAAGGCCAGCAATAATGAAGTTAGCAAACAAGAGGTCTGAAGGCAAAACGTTTGAGGGTGAATCATGCCAAGGATGCCAAGCCTAACCCTGGTCTAACCCTGGTCTTTTTGTTATCACCTATGTAATTAATTCTGTAGCTGTAGAATTGGCTCTACCATACCAATCTAGATTACTCATAGTACTGAAATATTCTACAAAATGCTATTCACAAAAATATGTGCATAGTTTCTGCCTCTGCCTCTCCTATCTTTCACTATACAGAGGTCCCCACCCTTTTCATAGTAAATGTTGAAGGGAGAGTCTGGAAAATGGGAAATTGTTATTTTTAAAGGAAAGGGGTTAAGGGAGGGGAAAAGGAGGGGTTTAGAGAGTACACCCTTCCATAAAAATTAATTGAGGTAGGGACTTACAATAGAACCTCATAGGAAATAATGTTAAATTAAATAAAGTTATTTTAAATAGTTAAAAATAGAAGGACATTTAACTTAGTAGTCGATCCCGATGTCGGTTGGAAGGGATCCGAATTGGATTTGGGTTTGCTGAACCCGATCCGGGGCTCTTGTTTCTGTCTGACTTGTTCCCAGTTCCGAAGGACCAAGTACGATGCCTGGAAACCATTAAGCCTGTGCGGAGTTCATGGAGTTCCACGTAGCGGAACTCCGCGAAGTGCAAAAAAACTCTGCCGCGAGCAGTGGAGTGCGGTAGATAAATGCAGTTTGCGGTGATTCTTAGTGCCAGGTGCTTATCGACACTGTGCAATCATCGCGAACGGCACCATGCACAGCACAAGCGGGCACTGTTTCCTTGCTGCCTCTCGAGCAGATTTTTACTCGAACAGCAGCTTTCTCAACGCGAACAGATGGTTTCACAACGTGAGCGGTCGTGAGCATATATGACCACTAGCAATGAGAAATCTGACCGCCCGCGTTGAGAAACCTTCGCGAGGCAGATTTTGTGTAACTCCGCAAGCTCTGCGTAACGTGGAGTGCGGACAACTTTACAAACTTTGTGAGCGGAGCGGAGTTCACTGCCCCACTTAGAAACCATTAGGGCTGACCAAATCGGTTCGGTAAGGCATTCGGACAGGTTGAGCCTTCTCGGAGCCGGTTGTTACAGCTCGATGGACTTGTTTTCCGAACAAGCGAGTATGATGACCAATTTGGACAGCCTTTCCAATTCGGTTTGCCTGGAACAAAATGGCAGTCGGAATCAGTCTTTGGGGACCTGTAGCAGGCCACCCTTCACCTGTGGACCTCTGAATTGGGCACTTGGGGGTACCCAAGGTACCCCACTTTCCAATCATGCACAATATGGCAGGTACCATGGGGTGCCTGCCACAGGGTGCACGATTTTCCCCACCCACCCCTTTCTTCAATGGGAGACTGTGATCATGTTCGGAACACAGGCTCCCATTGAAGTATAAAAAAAACAATTCACACGGGGCCTACATTTGTATATGAGATTGACATTTCAAACAAAATCATTAATCACTTTAGCATAACACACATATATTACCCTGACACACAATGCATGTCAGTAGGCATGATGTAGTACAAATAGAATAGAGGCCTCTTTGTTAAAAATGTACATTTCTGTTTTGCAGGTGATGCTGGATTTACTGTCTCTCCTTATCTACTCTCACCCTACTGATGTCCAATAACAGTATCTCAGTGGAGGCAAAATAGAGCACACACATGTACACAAGCCATTATTGAATGCACTTTTGGCTTCTGCGAATTCAGATGTCTTGGCCATATGGGAGTGCTGGTGTACTCTCCATGTGCAAGATTGTAGTAGCCTGTTGTATGTTGCACAACTTCACCACACAACG
Organism: Triturus cristatus; assembly: GCF_964204655.1. NCBI lineage: Eukaryota > Metazoa > Chordata > Amphibia > Caudata > Salamandridae > Triturus > Triturus cristatus. Next base: position 157,195,220 of record NC_140580.1, read on the forward strand.
TGGCTTACATATAGATCATGACACTGATCTACTCCGGCTTCCAGATACACAGGGTGGAATGCAGAACAGAGGTCAAGGTATGCAGATGTAGGATAGGCTGGTCAACTCATTTTTCTCTTGAACTTCTACTTTGGTTGTTGCATTTATGTGCTTAGACAGCTTCTTCTTAATGATGAATAGTGGACAACTAACTCACTCTCCAGAAATAAAATCTTCACTTTACTTCACTTGTTACCACCTAATAACTTATGGTGAAGTTTAAAAAAACATTGACTGTTTAGTTTTTCAAACATTGTAATGCTTATGAATACTAAATATGTCACGTATCATATATATATATATATATATATATATATATATATATATATATATATATATATATACACATATATATATATATATATTTATTACCCACTGGCGGTCACCAGTACATAGTTATAGTTAGGACCAAGTTTCCATAGGGAAAGCATTAATTGCCTTGCCTATAACTTTGGCGTAGTTCGACCAATCTTCATGAAATTTTCCAAAATAAGTGTCAAAGTAGGCTCCTTTTTGGCATGGAAAGTTTGGGTGTTATCCATGCAGTGGGGACAGAGAAATAGGGCATGAGATAAGGGTGCGTTTGTAATGGTAATTCCCATAGGAACGTGTTGTCGAACCTACAGCCCGAACCGCTGGATGGAATTGCACCAAATTTGGCAGAAAGGTGGATGTTGTTATGCTGATTGTGCTTTTTGTTCTTTGGTGCAAATCCGTCCAGTAGTTTTTGAGACATTTAAGCCAAAAATTGTAGATATATCGCTGGCCCCGGATATTTCGAGGTGGTTTTGCTCTTAATCGCGGATGGGCGCCATCGGGAATGCTGTGATTGGCTGAACACAACCTGCACGGAAGGTTGCGGCTGCCATTTTATCGTTCAGGGATGGTTCCTGGAGCTGAAAAATTGTAAACTAACATAAGGGGTCAGGGTGGAGATAATCTGACCCCATGATTGAGAAATGGGTATGTTAGTGACACAAGTTATGTGTTCAAAATTAATTTTTTTAATCATGTGGGCTAATGGCAATGACGCTGCGATAGCCAATACAGCCCCCCATGTACCATCGTGGGGACATCGCGACTATCGTGAAATCATTGTAAACATTAGTGAAAATATATATATTTGTACACACTCACCAGTTACTGTCACATACTCATGTATGCACTCACAAACTCACTCAGACAATTGTACACCCATTCACATACCCACTCACACACTTATACATATAGTCACATACCCACTCATACTCATGCACTCACTTACATACCCATTCAGGTACTCATGCACTCACTTAGAGACTCACTCGGAGAGTGACGTGCCCATATACAGGCCCACTCAGAAACATATGCACCTACTTAAAGACTCAGTAATAGACTCATGTGTACAGTGTCATACCTACTTAGAGACTCTTACACCTACTGACAGACCTACCTGGGCACTCATGCACCCACTCACAGACCCACTCAGATACTCATGCACCCACTTACAAACTCACTTGGAAAGTCACATACCCATGTACAGACCCACACAGAGACTCGTGCACCTACTTAAAGACCCATTCATAGACTCATGCACACAGACTCATACCAACTTAGGAACTCTTACACCTAATCACAGACCGACCTGTATACTCATGCACCCACTAACAGACTCACTCGGAGAGTCACGCACCCATGTACAGACCCACTCAGAGACTCACGCACCCACTTACAGATCAATCACACAATCACGTATATTCTCACAGGCCCACTGAAACACTGATATACCCACTCACAGATCTACTCAGACAATCATACTCCCACACAGTCACAGACCATCCCAGAGACTTATTGACTCAGGCATTCACTCATACACACAGAAACTCACACAACCACTCACAAACTCAGTCAGATATACATGCACCCACTCACTCACTCAGTCAAGGCTCATGCATCCACTAAAAAAGATCCACCCAGACACTCGCCCTTCCAGTCACAGAACCACTTAGACACTCATACATGCATCCATTCACTCACCCCCTCAGAGACTTATGCTCTCACTCAGAGACCCATTGAGACACTCATACACCCACTCACAGATCCACTCAGACACTCATACATCCACTCACAGACCCACTCAGACACTCACACACCCAGTCACTCACACAGCCACTGATAAACCCACTCAGAGACATATGCACCCAGTCAGTTATATACGCAGAGATTCATGTTCCCACTCACAGTTGCACTCAGAGACTCGTTCACCCACTGACAGAACCACTCAGACACTAACGCTGTCAGTCATAGACCCACTAAGAGGTTCATGCACTCACTCACAGATCCACTCAGACACTCATGCAACCACTCACAGATACAGTCAGGCAGTCATATACTTACTAACAAATGCACAAAGGCACTCATGCACCTACTCACAGATTGAGTGAAAGACTTACGCAACCAATCACAGACCCTTTGTGACACTGATGCACCCACTCATAGATGTACTGAGGCACTCACGCATTTTGTTACAGAAGTATTGATGGACTGATGCACCATCTCACAGATCCTTTCAAATACTTGTATACAGTGAAAAACTTATGCACTGTATTATAGAGATATTAAGGGAGTTGTACATGCAATTATACAGTCGTTTAGATAAGAATGTGTTTAGTGTGTTGGTTATAATCCATTTTGCAGTTGTAAGTTTTGAATGTGGTGGTGGTTATTGAATGTCTGCATTTGTTTTGTGATTTCACTACTTATTTATTTAGCCTTAAACTTTATTTAAAAAATGTCTTTAAATGTATTTTTCAGTTTGTGAAATACATTTGCTAAATACAGATTCTTCACAGTAAATGCGACAATGTTGTACCGACTCAAAAAATTCCTAAAAATTAAACCAATTATTAATGTACTTTCTAATAAACAGCTAGCAAATCAAAAAATGAAGGGTATATTGGGGCGTGGCGTGATGCCGTTAGAAGATGGCCGCTGACTGAAGGAGCACTGAAGCAGCTCAGATGGAGTAATGGCTGTTTCGGTGGATCCCCGCCGTTTCTCCACATTCCGATGGATGGCTTTGTGTGATGAAGGGCTCTGGCAGCTTTCCTGGCCGTTTTTGTTGTCTGGGTGAGTGTCTCTTCCGTTTTACAATGGCCGGAGCGTCTTCCTCATGGGAGTCATGACCGCCATTTTGTTTTCCTCAGGGAGGCGGCCAGCATTTTGCTTGCGTTCATTACTGAGCAATATGAGAGTTATTGTTTCGTATTTCAGCACTCGGCCTTGTTTTCGCTGCTCCTTACAGGTACTCAATTTTATCGAGTGATACACTGAGTGAACTGAATTGCCTTTGCCAATGCTTTCCATGATTTACCATTTGTTCTTGGATTTTTTTTCTCTTTTTAAACACATGCAGTGCTGTGGTAAAGTCCTCTTGATGAAATATCTGCCACAATAAGTCTCTGGTGTTGTTTGGTGGCCAACTGACTTCAATTACCAATCATTTGGTTGGTTCCAGATGCTATGGATGATGTACTGATTCCTCTCATGGGTTTTTGATGGTCCTCATAAATTTTGCTGCAGTTTTTGGTCAAATGGAATGGCATTATAGTGGGGTTCAATTTTTAGAGAGTTCACAGATTTTCTTTATTTTGCTGGACTTGAATTGTCTATTCTCCAGAAAATGTTATTGTCACTTCAACAGAGATTTTCTCCTTCGGCTGCTACAAATATATCCCCACTTGTTTTTGCTTACTGTTTTGTTTGCTGTTCTGGTGTTTCAATATCCTTACACCCTGCTCAGTATTTTATGGGGAGAACAAAATCTACTCGTCGACTCACTGGTTCTTCTTTACCGTGCTCATCCTTGGCAGACTACAATCCTTACTCTGTTCTTTCTGCAAATATGGAGAACTCAGAGAGTACGTCATCTCTTCCCAACAAAGAAACATTGGGAACAACATCTAATATTCCACTCTCCACCAACAAACTGAATCCTAAAGCAACCACTTAATCTATATTGACTTCTGGAAAGCGTATTAAAGCGGACCCTTCCTCTCCTACTACATCTCCTCCACCAAACACTATGGATGTACTGCTTGAAGAGATATGAGCCCTTCGGCCTTACATGGAAGAAACAAATAAAAGGCTCCAGGCTCTAGATGACAAATGGTCCACTAAGGAGAGTAGGTTTACGCAGATTGAACATCAATCGCAATCTGTTCAGGCTGTTATAAACCAAGTTCCTTCAATGAAATCTGAGATCTTACTTCTCAAAAAGCATGTGTAAATTTTGGAAAATCGTAACAGGCGTAATAATTTACGCATTTATGATCTGGCAGAGGGCTTGGAAGGCTCAAAAGCCATTTAATTTTTGCAATCTTTTCTTCCTCAAGTGCTTGGCCTTCCTAATTCTCCTGCCCTAAACATCCAAAGAGATCACCGTTAAGGCTGCATTCCAACCATGGTGGCCTCTTCAGCTAAACCTAGAGGAGTAATCATATACTTTTTGGAGTATACCAATTTATTGAAGGTTTGACAGGCAGCTAAGCTTAAAGGCCGCATTTCATGGCAAGACTTCAATCTCTTTTTTGCTCAAGATTACGCTAAGGAAATGGCAGATCGAAGGAAGAAGTTCCTGGATATGAGACCAGCACTTTGTAATCTCAATTCCAGATTTGGTCTTTTCCACCCATGCCTTTTTAAAGTGACATATAAGAACAAGACCACGAACTACGAAGATCCTACATTTCTACAAAGGTTCTTGGAACAATGTGGAGAAGAGGAGATGGAACTGTCCCAACAAGCTGATGTTTGATCTTATGTTGTCATTCATTTGATATGCTTTGTTTCAAACAATGTTGTTATGTACCGTCTACTGAAGTTTCTTGTTTCCATATTCGTTGTACTCATGTTGTACTCACCTGTTGTGTTTTACTCTTTTATTAGGTGCAGTATTTCCTGTTTACATATTCTCTGTTTATCCCTGGTCCGCTTCGATGATGTCCTACATCCCCGGTCCGCCCTGAGTTGCCCGGTTAGTTGTGCCATTTTCCTTGTGTGCCTTCACCACCCTCATCTTGTTCATGTTTTCTGTCATTGGTCATTATGTTGACGGAGTTTATGTTATATGTTTTTTATTTGTTGTCTTTGTCTTCTTTTTCTTTCTCCACTCTCCTTATCTTTTTTCAGGTTATCTCTCTTTCTCAATTGTAAGCTCCTTTTCCTTCTATATACTATTTCACTTCTTCCAGCTTATGTCATTTTCTCTTATTCTCTTGATTTTCACAATTATTTACCTCTTCCTCTATATTTTTCATTTTTTTACCTGGTTAGTTCTACCATCCTTCTTAAGTGACTTCTTCACCTTCACCGCGCTCATATTTTTTGCAATAGTTTCTTATATTTCTAAAATGTATGATGTATGTTTTTTATTTATTATATTTCTTCTTTCTCTCTCTCATTAACGTACCTATCCGTTTTCAGTCACCTCTTCTTCTTTGCTAATGTTTTTTCTATCCTATTCTCATCTTTCTATATCTCCTCCTTATCAACTACTCATATCTCTTTCTGTCATTCTTTCTTTTTTTATAACCACTCATTTCCTCCTTTATGCTTCCCATTTTGGTCAGTGTGATATTGCAAATGTTATGCTGATCATTTTCACATATAGCATATAGCTTATTGTTAAATTGTAATTGTTTTATTATTTTTGCATTTAATTAATATTCCATTGTTTATTGTAGCTGACTTTAAGAGTTGTTTCATGGAATGTTAAAGGTTTGGGTTCTCCTATAAAACGTCAACGGGTAATCATGTAGAGTATTCATGTTTTAGAAAAAGAAATAGCTAAACTTAAACGACAATGGGTTGGCCATGTCTTTGCTTCTCCAGGTACAGGTAATCGTAATGGTGTAGTCATTTTATGTCATTTTATGTCATAAACGTCTTGACTTAAAAATTATTTCACAATATTCTGATGATGCGGGTAGATGGGTTTCTCTTTCATTGTTATTAAATAATATTCCCTTGACTTTGCTTAACGTATATGCACCTACTGCCCCGGATACTGCTTTTTGGCCTACAATATTATCTCAATTGATGTATTTTCTTGATGATTACTTGTTGGTTGGTGGGGATTGTTTGTAACTTGGTTATGGACCCTATTATTGACCACAACTCCAGTTCTAGATTCACGCCCTCCCCTATGCATTCTCAATTCACATCTACTATTCAACAAAGATCTCTAGTAGAAGCCTGGCGGTTATGTAACCCTCCAAGAATATTCTTACTTTTCTCCAGTACACTCTTTCCAATCTCATTTAGATTACCTATTCACCACAAAAGCACTCGCACAACATATTATCCATTCAGATATTGGTTCAATATTGATTTCCGACCACACCCCCTTTTCTATAGATCTCGATTTTCGACCTCCAATTCATGGTACTCGCAGATGGAGATTCAACAATTCCCTTCTATTGGATTCCAATTTTACCCCAAAAATGTAATCTTTTATCACCACTTTTTTCCGCGAAAATGAAACTCCTGGCATGTCTCCACAGATTGTCTTGGATGCTTTTAAAGCAGCCTCCTGAGACTTTATTATCTCCTTTGTATCCCAACGAAAGAAATGTTCTTTACTTACTTTACAATTACTTACAACACGTATCAAGCAATTAGAACACTCTTTTTTCAGACAAATTCTAAATCCTGCTTGGATCAACTAATCAAAGCCAAGTTCGAATTCAACAAAATATCGACTGACAATGCTAACTCATTTTTGCTCAAATCCTCAGCCAAATATTATGGGGGACAAAACAAAGCGGGGAAACTTTTAGCCAATTATGCTAAAGTTAAAAAAGAACACATGAAAATTAGTTCTATCCTGTCCTCTAACAACCATTTAGTATACAAAAATGAAGATATTCTATCAGAATTGACTACATTTTTCCAAACCCTTTGTATCCCTGAAAACCCGGTGTCCCAGGACCTTATACTCCAATACTTATCCTCTATTTATTTTTATTTTTTATTTATTTACTTGAGTTTTATATGGCGCTGGCTAAACCCGATGGTATCAGGCGCTTTACATGAGGAGAGTTACATAGGTTACAAATTACACATTGTTACAGAAGGTACATCAATTACAAGTTACATCCGTTGATTCATGGTGTGTAGAAGGGTAAGGGGTCAATGTAAAAGAGTGACGGGGAGGGAGATTTAAGTGGAGCATAGGCACAAGGATAAACAATGCAGGCAGGGGGTGTGAGATTCAGGGGAGAGAGGAAAGGAATTGGGGAGGCAAGCAAAGAATGAAGGAGGGAAGAGGGGGTAGGAGACACAGCGAGGAGATGAGGAAGTGACTGTGTCTGAAGTCCGGCTGGGTGGGAGACGGCTCCCCGCGGTAAAGGGATCCTTCCCAGTCTTCCAGTATATGTGATTCCCTTGCCGCGGTGGACTCTCTCAGCGAGGTGGCAGAGACTCCAGGGCATAGATGCTGGATCCCTCCCCAACAAGGGAAAAGGAGTGCTTTGGTCACGGGCACACTTAGAAGAATGAAGAAGGGAAGAGGAGGGGATAGAAAACCCAGCGTGAACACAGTGTCCGACATCCAGCAGGGTAGGAGACGGTTCCCAGTGGTAAGGGGATCAATCCCAGTCCTCCACTTTGTGTGACTCCCTTGTCACTGTGGACTCTCTCAGAAGGGTCTGTGAGACTCCAGGACAAAAATGCTGGATCCATCCCCAACAAGGGGAGTGGGAGTGCTTTGGAACAAGGACATACTTATGGGGGCCATTTTAAGGAGTCAGGCTGGTAGAGAAAAGTACGCACTGTAGAAGGGGAAATACGATGCGATGACTATAGGAATCTGTAGATCCCGGTGACACTGAGGCTGAACTTCTCTGTTGAGCCTCTTAAAATCCTCCACTGCTTTAAAAGGGATAAGCCCTTTAATTAGGCCAGGAAATCGATTTGCATCTAGGCGTTAAAATGACTCCACGTACAGGGACTAATTCCCCACACAGTTATTTACATCGATAAAGAACATAAGCTGGATACTAGGGGGCAGATTTACAAGCCCTCTGCGACACATTTGCGCCGCCGTTACGTCACTTCTGTGACGCAGCGGCAGAGTAAACCATGTGCCATGTTGCAACTTATTTACAACGTGGCTCATCTAGGCAGATGCGTCACGTTGTAAAGCACTGCGCCACATGAAACCTACATCAGGTTTCATGTGGGCGTTCCATCGCAGGAAAGCCTCGTAAAATTTACTCAGTGAAATCTACAAGATTTCCCTGCGTCAGTTTTACGACGCCGCTGCGTCAAACCCTTATGCCTGCTTGAAGCAGGCATAAGGAGTGACGTACCACGTTAAGTATGGGTAGCCCCTGTGCATTGCTGGAGTTGCGTCGCGCTTGCCACACGACTCCAGCAATGAGCCGCCCTTACGCCACAAGATGCGACAGGCATCTGCCTATCCTTGCGCCACGTGTGCTGCATTGTAAATGCGACGCATCCGTGGTGGCCCACGGATCCTCCTTCTTCAACCGATGTCGGTTTCTTGGTGATAGATGATGATATTCGGTAATCAGACATTCTTTCTGCTTTTTGAGCCATTAAAATAGGTAAAGCCCCAGGACCTGATGGTTTTACGATTTAATTTTATTCTTATTTTTCTTGTCTTATTCCAAAATTACATCTATTATTTCATTTCTTGAATTCATCCAAAAAGTCCAGTGGCTCCTTTCAAAAAGCCTTGATTTGCCTTCTTCCCGAAGAAGGTAAAGATTATAATCTTTGTAAAAACTATAGGCCCATCTCTCTAATGAACTTTGACTATAACATTTTTGCAAACATTTTAGCTTTTCGTCTAGAGAAATTTCTACCCCTACTAATTGGAAGAGAACAATGTGGTTTCATTAAAGGAAGACATCTCGTCGATAATACAAGACTCTTCTTTATTGTTGTTATGAAGGCAAATTATGTATAGACTCTTTAGCAGCTATATCTCTATATGCTGAAAAAGCTTTCGATAGAGTCGGTTGGCCTTTTATTTTTTCCACTCTGTCCTGGTTTGGTTTTGGTCACAAATTTATAAGTTATGTTTCCTTGCTTTACTCCTCCCCTGTTTCCTCCATTTTTGCTAACAGTCTTGTATCTTCTTCTTTTCCTTTGTATTGTGGGGTAAGACAGGGTGGTCCTCTTTCTCCTCTTCTTTGTATACTATTTCTTGAACCCTTTTTCATAAAGATCAGCTCAAACTCTAACATTACTGGTTTTAAATATGGCACTAATCAATTAAAATGTTTTGTTTACTCTGATGATACTCTGCTTTTCCTATCACAACCTCAGTCCTCTTTACCAGCTAACTTATCGGAAGTTCAGTCTTTGCCTCTGTTTCTGGTTATAAACTGAACACCGACAAATGTGAAATCCTTCCATTAAATAAATTATGTTTTTCCATGGATTACATTTCTTCTAGTTTTCGTTGGAACTCAGATAAAATCAAATACTTTGGTCTATGGTTTAAATCTTCCATTAAAGAATCCATTGCAATAAATTTAAAGGAATTACAAGCACTATTGAAAAATGCCACGTTCAGGTGGAAGCCCTTATTTTTATCCTGGTGTGGCCGTCTTGACACAATTAAGATGATGTTAGACCCTATAATACTCTTTTATATATTTCCTATCTTCCCATAAACATTCCTAATTCACATTTTAACACAATTTATTCTATTCTATTGAAGTTTCTGTGGAATAATAAGAAACTTTGTATGTCTTTACTCAAATTTAAAAGACCAAAATAATTAGGAGGTGTCAATTTCCCAGATTTTCAAGCCTATCATGCTGCATTTTCTCTTTAAAAAAACTTCTCTTCTACTTCAAGAAGACAATGAAGATTCGGTATTACCATTGTGGACTGTTATCGAGAAACAATTTCTTCATCCTTTTGTATCTTTTACTCATCGTCCTCTATCTCTTTCTCTTCCTATTTTCAATAATAGTTGCAAAATCCTTCAACATTTATTTACCGATCACCTCTCTCCTAGAGATCGTTTTCTGCAATGTTCATTATGGTATAATAGGCTTCTTAAAATTAATCATAGAATCATTTTTTGAAGAGATTGGCACGTTAGGGGACTTCACTGGGTTCATCAACTTTTCCAGAATGATACATGTATATCATTTTCAGTTGCTCAAGCACGTTTTTCATTGCCTAGTTCATACTTGTCTAAATATACCTCCCTGATTTAGCTGATCCAGTCAATGTACAATAATTTATCATTCATTACTCCTTCCTCATGTTACCCTCCCACTATTCTTTCGGTCTTGTCTCTTTCTCCATCTACATCCCAAGTCTATAAACATCTCTCCTCTTCTCCAGTTATTGAGATAAAACTGAGGTAGAAATTTTATGGGAGACTGATCTCAAGTTGTCCCTATCTATTTATACCTGGAACAAGATCTGGATTAAGATTAGGAAATCCTCTAGGGCTGCTAATACTACCCAAACCTTATTTTATATCTATAATCGATTATTACTGACTCCTATTTCCTTGCACAAAATAAATCCTACTCACTCTCCATCTTGTTGGTCCTGCAGTACATCCCCTGCTGATTTACATCACAATTTATTCACTTGCCCTCTTGTTCATAGCTTCTGGATACTAGTTTGGAAACAAATGAACAATATTTTTCATACACAGATACCCTTCACTTTTGTTAAAATATTTTTAGGTAGTGTATCTTCTGAGTGGGAATCATATCCAAACACTTTTCATATAATAGATCTACTGCTTGTGGTTGCTTTTCAACAAATTACTAAGGCATGGAAAAACACCACTAACATCTCTTATCAAGCCTAGTGTTATGGGGTCTGTTACAACCACAGGTTAGATAGAGCATATGTCCATTCCATATCCCTTGCTACAAAACGAGAATGCTAATGTTCACCAATTACTCATTTTCTAGGTACATCCGCAAATGTAACACAAACCCAAAATTCCCACATTGAAAAAGTTCCTAGACCTCCATGAAATGTTTTTACAGCTTCTTATTTTTTTCTTGCTCATTTTCTATTTTTCTCAATTATGTGTTTTAACAGTTATTACTATTTATATAAGTGGTTATGCTAGGAGTAGTACTTTATAAGTACCTTTACCCTTCCCTTTCCTCCCCCCATTCTTCTTTTCTCTTCTTTTTTCGCATTATTTAACAGATTATACAGTTAAGATTGTATACCTTATTTCTATATATATTGTAATGTTTCATATTACTTAAATAAACCTTCTTTTTCAACTAAAAATAAAAAATGAAGGGCATTATACAATATCAAATTATAGAAACAAAATACAAAAATCTTAGAGGCTCACTTAAAAAAATGGATGTTACAATTAAGAAATGGAATTTTTAAGGACCTTAGAAATTCACTTGGATGCTACAGTTAGGAATTAGCATTTAAAAAAACCTTAGAAATTCACACAAAAAACAATGGTTACAGGGCCTTTAAAGTTTAGGAAATGGAATAGAAAAAACTCAGAAATTCACTGAAAAAAACAAAAGGTTACAGGGATGTTATAGTTAGGCTGACATTTCACTGATACAAAAGCAGAGAAATTCAGCAATTATAGTCAGCTGAGCTAACTTGCATACCAGCAATACACTGCTTATAACCTCACATATTACATCACTCATGACATGGTCAGTGATATCAGTGATGACACCACTGATGACATCTCAAAATACATCATTGATGATATCACTGATGATGTAATCTACAGAATCTCTGACGCATTCACTCACACCCCAATATAACCTTTCATACACCCACTCCAACTTCCACACTACAATTCTCAAAACCATTGACACACCCATACCAGTACTTACACACCCACTCACTGATTCATAGGTCTACACATACATCCACTTATTCACCCATACAGCCATTCATACACCAACTCACTTACTAACACAGCTTCTGATATATCCACTCATATAGCCATACAGCCACTCAAACACTGTCAGTCACTCAAAGAGCTACTCACACACCTACTCACTCACCTATAGAGTCAATCAGGCAGTCTTTACTCACCTATACAGTTATACACACACTCACTCACTTATTCATAAAGATACTAATACACACTCACTCACCCATTGTTAGACCTGGCCATTTTGACAGGTTTATTCCCAAACTTTTTGCCTTTTGCCTCCTATTGTTCTGACCTTGTTTTCATTGGCCACTGCTGATCAGTGCTAAAGTGCATATGCTCTCTGTATAAATTGTCACAATGATTGGTTATCCATGGTTGGCATATTTGATTTACCGGTAAGTCCCCAGTAAAGTGCACGGTGTGTGCCAGGGCCTGTGTGTGATCAAATGCTACTAGTGGGCTTGCAGCAGTGTTTGTGCCACCCACATGAGTAGCCCTGTAAATTCGTTTCAGACCTGCCATTGTAGTATCTACGTGTGCAGTTGTAACAGTTGTAAACTGCCAAGTTGTCCTGACAAGTGCACCCACTTGTGAGGCCCAAACCTTCCCTTTCCTTACATATAAGGTACCCCTAAGGTGGACCCAAGGTTCCCCCATGGGCAGGGTACAGTGTATGTGAAAGGTAGGACATATACCGGTGTATGTGACATGTTCTGATAGTGAAATACTGTGTATTTTGTTTTTCATAGTTATAAGGCTGTCGGTCCCATAGGATTATCCTTGGGGTTCCACTGTAACATTTTTAAATGTGAAACTTGGCTATAGGGACAAGAGGGGAAAATGGGGTTTAGGCTCTCTGAACATAGAATTTATTAACATACCTTTTTGTGATGGTGGTCTTTTAATTCGGTGTTTGAAAATGCCACTATTAGAAAGTGGGCATTTTCTTACTTTACCATTCTGTGTGCCTCAGACTGTTTGTGGATTCAGCGTCTGGTGTTTGAGTGACAGGAGCCGGATGTGCATTCACTCTAGACAGTCATTAGGGGGGGTTGAGGTGTGTCCTGCCTTGCCTGGGTGACTCATCTCAGGCTGGCTGAAAATACCTGGTCTGCATTTATAGGGGTGGGAGGAGTTTTGCCTGCACCTGAATATGATGTGTCTCATTTTTGATAGTGCTGTCTCCGCCCCCTGTGGTAATGCTGCACTAGGGAGGACAGGACTGGTTTGGACTGGGTTTAGAGACCCTTGCCACAAATAGAACAATAAAAGTTCACTTTTGACCATTTTTTGGTTGATTTTAATCAAAAATATTTTAATGCAAATTCTCTTATTATTTTGCACGGTTATATTGAAGTAATTAAAGCATTTCACAAATAATCAAAAAAATACATTACTAATATTTACACTACATTAACACATGTAAATAACACCACCACTAGCGTACCTCAATCACTCAGACAACAACAACACTCAAGATTCACAAAATACTGACTATACACCATAAAACAAACAATTTACACTTGTATGTACAAAATACATCAGGCCACCAGCAAATAACACTTGCAGTACTTCTAAACGCTTATTTTTAGTTGTTTTAGCAGATGATTGGCCAAAGGCGAAGATAGGTCTACGCGTTTCGAATCCCTTCACCGGGGATTCTCATCAGGACCAACACTCTCTGGGAACAAAAACGGACACAACACTGAATTAGACCAGTTGGCCCCTCAATACTCAAGAGATTAGCCGTTCACCCATATTAGGGAACCTTACCTACAACTTGAAAGTACGCAACCCAGGCTTTTAATATGAAATGAACGTCCAACGGAATATCTGTGGACAGCAGAAAAGATAAGTTTTCAGAGAAAGGAAAAGATCAAACGTCTAGGCTGATGTCTAATGGCTTCAAGGTGCAGTAATCTGATAATCGAAATCTTACTTGTCAGGACAAAAGATGTCTCGCAGGCACGTATAAATCCTTACTCCTCCTGGTAGGAGTTGACTGTGCTTCCGATAGTTTTAAAGCGGCGTGTAGATTGTATCAATCCCTCTACGGCTAAGTCCTAGGGGCGGATGACAAACGTAGGCATGAGACCTCGGGTGTTTAAACTATTTAAACGATCTCGATTATTTTTACATGCTATCTTAGACGGTCTCTAAGTCGTGTTTACCTCTTTATCGGTTTAATCCAACGCCATCGGAGCCATCGCGAACCGTGCACACAACGCCATAGTCGAATGCTTAGGCAAGGAAGTGGTGACCATTTTGTTAATCCGTGACGCCATCCAAATTGGTAGGCGGAGCACTAGGGCATTCTGGGAGATGTAGTTACAGCAGTGTATTTGGACCAATTTGTATCCCTTAAATAGACATTACTCTACGGAAACAAGGCAGGATGCTTACTGGGACCTGCAACGGTTGGTGTGATTATGTATATACACATAAGTGCCCGTGATTTTTCAGAGGCCCGTCACGTTGGCCAATCAGAGTCAAGGTGGGAGCTGTAGTTTGATAAAAAAAAAAAAAATTATGTTGAAAAGCTTTATTGTACAATGTATGTGAACACTACATTATAATCGCAATGTGAAGCAGTTGTGGGGAGAAACGACAATCTATGGCTGTTCACCCGACATTAAAATTAATAAGGATCAAACTGATGGACAATTCCTTGTCGCGTGCATAGTTAGATTGCATTCACAGGGCTCAGGAGGAATTAAACTGTACAATTCTACGAGTCGCCTACACGAGGATTGACCCGACAACAGTCACAGAATACCGGGGCTCAGTCTCCAAAAGTGGTGGGAGGTGTAATAGAAAGTATATTGTCAACATATAAAAATCCGCGCGACCACATAGACTGTGTATATTTCATAGAGCACCGTATTGGATGCCAGAAGACAAAGCCTTGGTTAGTTTATGCCGCTTGAAAGTGTCCATATGAACAATTTAAGAGGTTCACAGATTATAGATCTCGGATAATTCGTTCAGGCCATCCACTGATTTGTTGAACTTGATAATGAGCATGGCCTCTCTTTTAACCAGTTTGGCGTCCAAGTCACCTCCTCGGCTATCTTGTGTGACTTTTGAGATCACAGTCCATCTCACATCTTTTTCTGTGTGATTGTTAAGATGCCAATGATTGACCAGCGGGGCATTAGGCACATTCTTGCGTACCCTTGATTTATGTTGTTGAATTCTTAGCCTTATCTCCTGATTTGTTTTCCCGATATATAGCTTGTCGCATGGACAAAAAATTCCATATACTACATATTTTGTTTTGCAGTTTGAGAAAGTATTATGTTTCCAATGAATTCCCTTGTGGGTGAAATGGTTACCTTCCATGGTGGAATCGCAACAAACAAATGTCCCACATTTATGATGGCCTTGTATTGGAGACAGATTTAGGAAACTTCTTAAGTTCGGACTTTTAGTTTTTGGAAGTGCAGCTTGCACTAACTGGTTGGCAATGCTCTTGTCTTTTTTAAAAGCAAATAGCGGAGGTTCTTTGAGTGAGACATCAAGTTTTTTAACCAGATGCCAATTTTGGGAAATGGTCTTTTTTAGCCAATTCGATGTGGGACTGTAGGTGGATACACACACAATCCTGTTTGTTTTAGATTTATCTTTTCTCTCCAGAAGTGCTTCACGTGGGGTCCACCAGGCTCGTTTGATGGCTTTCTTCAATAGTTTTTTGGGATAGCCCCTGGATAGTAAGTTGATTTTCAAATTTTCAGCATGAGACAAATATTCATCCTTGAATGTACAGTTTCGACGGATTCGCAAAAATTGGCCATACGGCAGATTGTCCCTTAAACTGCGTGGATGGTTGCTTGAATAATGTAGTGCTTTATTCCTATCCGTTTTTTTCTTATATAGTGTGGTAACTAGGCCGCCATTGATAGGATAGATCTCAACGTCTAGAAAAGGCATCTTAAGTTTGGAATAGTTCAGGCTGAATTTTATGTCTGGTGTTCTGTTGTTTAGCCAGTGCACAAACTCTTGTAGTTGGTTTTCATCTCCAGTCCAAGTTAGGAAGACATCGTCGATGTATCTGACCCAATTCGTGATGTAAATTACGAAGGGGTTGTTGTTATATACGAATCGGTCCTCGTATTTGGACATAAAAAGGACTGCCAGCTCTGGGGCGAAAGGACACCCCATTGCGACGCCTTTAATTTGTAAAAAGAAGTCATCTTTGAAACAAAAGTAGTTATGTTTTAAGGCAAATGTGGCTAGTTCCAAAATGAATTGCGTCGGGACCCTTTCAGGTTTAGGTCTGCTATTCAGAAATGACTCCAAAACGGCCAGACCTTCATCTTGTGGGATCTCCGTATAGAGTGAGGTCACATCTAGCGTAGCAAGGAAATGTATGTTTTCTTCGAATTCCATTGTGTTTAGTTTGGTTAAAAAGTCCGTGGTGTCTTGTATGAACGATTTAACATCTTGCATGAATGGTTTGAGGAAAAAATCCACAAATTTAGATATTGATTCGTTAAGTGACTCACAACCCGAGACTATCGGGCGTCCCGGGGGACACCTCTGGTCTTTATGCACTTTAGGAAGTACATAAAAGATCGGTGTACGGGGATTTTTGTTCTTTAGAAAATCATATTCCTTTTTGCCCAGGAACCCTTGTTCAAAACCTTTTTGTAGAATATTGAAGAGTTTCCCTTGAAGTTCAGCAGTTGGATCTTTGTTCAATTTCCAATAGCATTGTTCATTTGAAAGTTGCCTCATCACTTCCGTTGTGTAGCGTTCAGTGGCCCAGATGACAATTGATCCGCCTTTGTCGGCTTGTTTAATTATTATGGACGGATCATTTTTTAGGGCAAACAGTGCTTCTTTTTGAGCTCTAGTTATGTTAGATTTAACAAATCTCTTCCTTTGATGTTCAACTTCAGTTTTTCTTTAATCCCGTTTAATTATTATGGACGGATCATTTTTTAGGGCAAACAGTGCTTCTTTTTGAGCTCTAGTTATGTTAGATTTAACAAATCTCTTCCTTTGATGTTCAACTTCAGTTTTTCTTTAATCCCGTTGTTTCTGTGTTCTCTTTCAGAGAACACAGAAACAACGGGATTAAAGAAAAAATCTATGTTTTGTCCTCCAACGGCAAAAACTCCAAAAGAAGTGATCCTTTTTGAGAAAGTAGTCCTATCAGCTATCACTGAAGTTGAACATCAAAGGAAGAGATTTGTTAAATCTAACATAACTAGAGCTCAAAAAGAAGCACTGTTTGCCCTAAAAAATGATCCGTCCATAATAATTAAACAAGCCGACAAAGGCGGATCAATTGTCATCTGGGCCACTGAACGCTACACAACGGAAGTGATGAGGCAACTTTCAAATGAACAATGCTATCGGAAATTGAACAAAGATCCAACTGCTGAACTTCAAGGGAAACTCTTCAATATTCTACAAAAAGGTTTTGAACAAGGGTTCCTGGGCAAAAAGGAATATGATTTTCTAAAGAACAAAAATCCCCGTACACCGATCTTTTATGTACTTCCTAAAGTGCATAAAGACCAGAGGAGTCCCCCGGGACGCCCGATAGTCTCGGGTTGTGAGTCACTTAACGAATCAATATCTAAATTCGTGGATTTTTTCCTCAAACCATTCATGCAAGATGTTAAATCGTTCATACAAGACACCACGGACTTTTTAACCAAACTAAACACAATGGAATTCGAAGAAAACATACATTTCCTTGCTACGCTAGATGTGACCTCACTCTATACGGAGATCCCACAAGATGAAGGTCTGGCCGTTTTGGAGTCATTTCTGAATAGCAGACCTAAACCTGAAAAGGTCCCGACACAATTCATTTTGGAACTAGCCACATTTGCCTTAAAAAATAACTACTTTTGTTTCAAAGATGACTTCTTTTTACAAATTAAAGGCGTCGCAATGGGGTGTCCTTTCGCCCCAGAGCTGGCAGTCCTTTTTATGTCCAAATACGAGGACCGATTCGTATATAACAACAACCCCTTCGTAATTTACATCACGAATTGGGTCAGATACATCGACGATGTCTTCCTAACTTGGACTGGAGATGAAAACCAACTACAAGAGTTTGTGCACTGGCTAAACAACAGAACACCAGACATAAAATTCAGCCTGAACTATTCCAAACTTAAGATGCCTTTTCTAGACGTTGAGATCTATCCTATCAATGGCGGCCTAGTTACCACACTATATAAGAAAAAAACGGATAGGAATAAAGCACTACATTATTCAAGCAACCATCCACGCAGTTTAAGGGACAATCTGCCGTATGGCCAATTTTTGCGAATCCGTCGAAACTGTACATTCAAGGATGAATATTTGTCTCATGCTGAAAATTTGAAAATCAACTTACTATCCAGGGGCTATCCCAAAAAACTATTGAAGAAAGCCATCAAACGAGCCTGGTGGACCCCACGTGAAGCACTTCTGGAGAGAAAAGATAAATCTAAAACAAACAGGATTGTGTGTGTATCCACCTACAGTCCCACATCGAATTGGCTAAAAAAGACCATTTCCCAAAATTGGCATCTGGTTAAAAAACTTGATTTCTCACTCAAAGAACCTCCGCTATTTGCTTTTAAAAAAGACAAGAGCATTGCCAACCAGTTAGTGCGAGCTGCACTTCCAAAAACTAAAAGTCCGAACTTAAGAAGTTTCCTAAATCTGTCTCCAATACAAGGCCATCATAAATGTGGGACATGTGTTTGTTGCGATTCCACCATGGAAGGTAACCATTTCACCCACAAGGGAATTCATTGGAAACATAATACTTTCTCAAACTGCAAAACAAAATATGTAGTATATGGAATTTTTTGTCCATGCGACAAGCTATATATCGGGAAAACAAATCAGGAGATAAGGCTAAGAATTCAACAACATAAATCAAGGGTACGCAAGAATGTGCCTAATGCCCCGCTGGTCAATCATTGGCATCTTAACAATCACACAGAAAAAGATGTGAGATGGACTGTGATCTCAAAAGTCACACAAGATAGCCGAGGAGGTGACTTGGACGCCAAACTGGTTAAAAGAGAGGCCATGCTCATTATCAAGTTCAACACATCAGTGGATGGCCTGAACGAATTATCCGAGATCTATAATCTGTGAACCTCTTAAATTGTTCATATGGACACTTTCAAGCGGCATAAACTAACCAAGGCTTTGTCTTCTGGCATCCAATACGGTGCTCTATGAAACATACACAGTCTATGTGGTCGCGCAGATTTTTATATGTTGACAATATACTTTCTATTACACCTCCCACCACTTTTGGAGACTGAGCCCCGGTATTCTGTGACTGTTGTCGGGTCAATCCTCGTGTAGGCGACTCGTAGAATTGTACAGTTTAATTCCTCCTGAGCCCTGTGAATGCAATCTAACTATGCACGCGACAAGGAATTGTCCATCAGTTTGATCCTTATTAATTATAATGTCGGGTGAACAGCCATAGATTGTCGTTTCTCCCCACAACTGCTTCACATTGCGATTATAATGTAGTGTTCACATACATTGTACAATAAAGCTTTTCAACATAATTTTTTTTTTTTTTATCAAACTACAGCTCCCACCTTGACTCTGATTGGCCAACGTGACGGGCCTCTGAAAAATCACAGGCACTTATGTGTAATATACATAATCACACCAACCGTTGCAGGTCCCAGTAAGCATCCTGCCTTGTTTCCGTAGAGTAATGTCTATTTAAGGGATACAAATTGGTCCAAATACACTGCTGTAACTACATCTCCCAGAATGCCCTAGTGCTCCGCCTACCAATTTGGATGGCGTCATGGATTAACAAAATGGTCACCACTTCCTTGCCTAAGCATTCGACTATGGCGTTGTGTGCACGGTTCGCGATGGCTCCGATGGCGTTGGATTAAACCGATAAAGAGGTAAACACGACTTAGAGACCATCTAAGATAGCATGTAAAAATAATCGAGATCGTTTAAATAGTTTAAACACCCGAGGTCTCATGCCTACGTTTGTCATCCGCCCCTAGGACTTAGCCGTAGAGGGATTGATACAATCTACACGCCGCTTTAAAACAATCGGAAGCACAGTCAACTCCTACCAGGAGGAGTAAGGATTTATACGTGCCTGCGAGACATCTTTTGTCCTGACAAGTAAGATTTCGATTATCAGATTACTGCACCTTGAAGCCATTAGACATCAGCCTAGACGTTTGATCTTTTCCTTTCTCTGAAAACTTATCTTTTCTGCTGTCCACAGATATTCCGTTGGACGTTCATTTCATATTAAAAGCCTGGGTTGCGTACTTTCAAGTTGTAGGTAAGGTTCCCTAATATGGGTGAACAGCTAATCTCTTGAGTATTGAGGGGCCAACTGGTCTAATTCAGTGTTGTGTCCGTTTTTGTTCCCAGAGAGTGTTGGTCCTGATGAGAATCCCCGGTGAAGGGATTCGAAACGCGTAGACCTATCTTCGCCTTTGGCCAATCATCTGCTAAAACAACTAAAAATAAGCGTTTAGAAGTACTGCAAGTGTTATTTGCTGATGGCCTGATGTATTTTGTACATACAAGTGTAAATTGTTTGTTTTATGGTGTATAGTCAGTATTTTGTGAATCTTGAGTGTTGTTGTTGTCTGAGTGATTGAGGTACGCTAGTGGTGGTGTTATTTACATGTGTTAATGTAGTGTAAATATTAGTAATGTATTTTTTTGATTATTTGTGAAATGCTTTAATTACTTCAATATAACCGTGCAAAATAATAAGAGAATTTGCATTAAAATATTTTTGATTAAAATCAACCAAAGAAATGGTCAAAAGTGAACGTGTTTAATTCAGTTCATGTTTAAAACTCTTTTGGAAGTTTAGTGCAGCACTGGCACTCTCTCTGTTTTGTTTAGTTTATATGACTTGGCCTTGCTGCCATTGAGTCAAAACCCAAGCTTGTTTTGCTACAAATAGAACAATGACAAAATGGGGTATACGTTTTGCACCTAATACCCCAGGACTTTAGATTACTTCCAGGAACTAGAGGACCCTGCCAAGAAGAACAGTGAGAGGACTGTGTGAGGAGTGCTTCCTTTTCTGAGTGAGGGGTCGGTTGGCCTGCAGTTGCTGCTTCTGTTTGTGGTGGAGGAAAAGAACAAACTCTTTTTGCCCTGCTGTGGTATCCTTCCTCTGAAGAATCTCCAAGGGCTTGTGTGTGCTGGCCTCCTGTTGAAAGTCTTAGGGATACAAAAGATTTCAAGTGAAAAAGACCCTTGCTAGGTCTAACAATAACCTGCCTGGGAGGAAAGCTGGAGAAATTGCATGAGAAGCGCTGGCCCTGAAGTGTGTGAGGCAGGACAGGCCCGCAGTGGTTGCTCCTGCCTGGGTCAGAGAAAGGAGTGGGCAGTCCTTGTACCAAATTAATTGGTCATAACAGCACATGGTGAGAGCTGTGTTATTCACTTCTTTCATTGTTTTAATCATATTCGCCTGATTAGCACTTTTAATTCCCATCCACCGTGGTGAGAGTTGGGGTTCTGATGTCACTCTGACCCCATGGGTCATATATCAGGGCAGCGCTTGTGACCAAGGGAGCACTCCCTATGAGGCAAAGAAGGTGTGTGTGGTGATATTGGCTGCCCTGGCCTGCATTTTGCAAAAGGAAGCCGCTGTGAGAAGGGGCCGCCTCGGCATCTCCCGACGCTGGCCCGGCATTTCAAGGTTGCCTGGCAACCTGCAGCGGTTGGGGAAGGCCCTGCCCGAGTCCCTGGGGAACCCAGAACCGGACCTGGAGACTCGTCGCAGCCTACAGGTTGCTGTAGCAACCACCAGGGAGAGTCGAAGGCAACATGGCGCCAGACCCGCCTGGAGGTCAGGAAGCAGAAGCCTGAAGCCTTGTCCCTCACCTCCCCAGCCGCAAAGGCCCGACGGGGCTAAGCACCATGGAGAGGAGGGATGTCTCCTGCATGAGACCTGGTGAGGAGCTACCGTGCAGCAGTTGTGAGTCTACCAGGGGTCTTGCTTTCGTTTCAGCCAAGATCATGGGCAGCTACTTGTTGTGCATTATATGTGTTGGGGAACTAGGGTGGTCCTCCGGTTGACAGCAGCAGGGCGTGTCTGCCCCGACCCATACCTTGGAGGCCATTCTGTCTGGTCTTTTCTTTGTCTTTTAATTCCAAATGCCCAGCCTACACATGTTTCGTCAAAAGGGGAAGACCCAACGACTTCTTCAGGGCTGTCAGGCTCTCTATTCTCTTATCACTCTTTCCTCTCTGCTGGTTCTACATCAAACCTGGCTGGTCTATTTTAAAAGATGCCTCTCGTATATGCAAAGAAGTTCCTGCAACAGTAATCTGCATGTTTACCTGACTGTATATAAGGTTGGGTTTACAACGCTGTCTGTGATTTTCTTTATTCTGTCCTGCAAGCGAGTATGCTCTGTCAAAGTGAGTGGAGTCCGCACCGAGATCCAAATTTTGAACCGGAATGCTCCAGCCGCAAAGGCCTGGCAGGGCTACGCACCATGGAGAGGCGCAAGGTCTCCTGCCAGAGACCTGGCGAGGAGCTACTGTTTGGCAGTTGTGAATCTGCCGACGGTCTTGCTTTTGTTTCTGCCAAGATCATGGGCAGCTGCTTGGTGTGCATTATGTACGTTGGTGACCTAGGATTGTCCTCCGTATGGCGGTAGCAGGGCATGTCTGCCCCCGATCCATACCTTGGGGGCCCATCTTCAGGATCATCAAATATCCCACATCGACAGCAGTTGCACTGCATGTTCGCAGGCAGCTGCACTTCGCTCAGTTTATTACCACTGGGGTACCAAGGAAGGTCTCCTCGCCAACGGGTGCATCCTTGTTTGATATAACCCAGCATTGCTTTTCCTACGGGGCATTAATGGAAATTACCCCATTGCTGGTAGTAGGTGCGCAGGTGTTCCTGCGGCCCATGTTCCAGGCCTGATTTTCCAGCCCACTGTGCTGATTCGTGGGAGTGCTCTCCAAACCTAATGTGGTATCTGCATGTTGATTTAGCTTTACATGGTTGCACTAGCAAGTACTGTTGTCAGTGACTGCACAATGAGCACAATGATGTTGCTTTTCACAATGTTATGACTTGTGCCACATAAGTAAATGCTTGAGTGTACTAATTGTGTTTAGGACAATTGCCTTATGGCAAAATGAGGTATGATCCATGTGATTTAGATGCATTTTTATGACAAGTGCCTAGTGGCACAGGGATTTATGTAAGTGTGGTCTAATGTGTGTTACATACGCTACAGGGTGATTTGTAATCTATGCAGTATTGTAACCATTGCCTAGTTGGCAAAGGTAATTATTGATTTATGTTGCTGTGGTCTAATGTGTTTGATGCATATTACACAGCATTTGTTTATATAACCTTGTATAGGGTACCTTTTGTGGTGTGCCTAGTGTGTCAGTGGAGTTTTTGTGTGTTGGGCAAATGCTTTACACATTGCCTCTGGGATAAGCCTGACTGTTCAACCAAGCTACTAAGAGGGTGAGCAGGGGTTGTCTTGTGTGTGTAACTCCCTTACCCTCACTAGAGTGGTGGGTAAAACCTGGGTTAAGTACATACCATAGCCAACCTGAAACCCCATTTTAAACACCCATACAGCCCATCACACACACACTCACTAACCCATACAGCCACTATCACAATCCCTCACTCACACATACAGGCACTCATATACTCCAACACTCACCTACACTCCCTAACACTTATCCACTAACTCACACACATACCACTGAGACATACATTCACTCCCGATACAGCCATACACACACTCAGTCACTTATACAGCCCTTCCCTTACACACTCTCTAACCCATACACCCACTGACTCACACACTCACTTATACATGCAGAAAGTCACACTCCCTCTCACCCATCCCGAAGACACTCAGATACATATACAGGTACTCAGACAACCAATCAATCACCCATACAACCACTCTTTTACCCACTCACCAACTGATACAGCCACTTAGACACCATCTCACAAACCGATACAGACATTCAGACCTAGTCAGTAACCCATACATTCTTTGAGACACCTAATCACTCACTTATACAGTCAGTCACACACCTACTGAATCATTGATACATGCACTCATACACACACTGATTCATTGAAACACCTTAGTATATATATTTAACACTCATAAACATTTTTAAAACACTCACAGTCACTGGATGAAGTCATCAGGGATGTCATTTAAGATGTCATCAGTGATGTCATGAGTAATGTCACTGACCATGACCTGAGTGATGTAATATGTGAGGTCATAAGCAGTGTATTGTGGGGGCACGAGTTATAGTTAGCTCAGCTAACTATAAAGGCTGAATTTCACTGGTTTTGTAAGAGTGAAATGTCCATCTAACTATAACGTTCCTGAGACCTGCGTTTTTTTCAGTGAATTTCTAGGGTTTTTTAAATGCTATCTCCTAACTATAACGTCCCTGAAACCTGCTGTTTTTTTCAGTGAATTTCTAAGGTTTTTTTAAATGCTAATTTCTAACAATGCCTACATAGGTAGAACGTGTACAGAAAGAGGAAGAAAGATGCATAAGAAGCAAGAGAATTGCAGAAAGAGGGAAGAGAGGTGCAGAAAGAGCAAAAAAGGAGCAGGAAGAAGCAAGTGAAATGCAGAAAGAGGCAACAGAAGTCCTGAAAGAGGAAGAAAGGTAGAGAAAAAAGCAAGAGAAGTATGGAAAGAAGCAACAGAGGTGCAAAAAGAGGCCTACTTTGACTGTACCTTTCCACAGACACATACAAAGTAGCCTAATCACTAATCCTTCTCCCAAGATATCTTAAACCTCACTTTTCTCTTGAAGGTTCACTATTCATCGACTTCTCCGAATGTTAGACCTACCAAATGTAAAACAGAAATCCTAACCATCTCACTGATGTAAGTCTGACCAAGTTTGTGAAGGCATGCATGTGTGTGTCTGTGCTTTTACCTAGTTACATGTTACATAAAAATAAACATACAAATACTTGAATACCTGTGTTTCAAACAGCATGCTCTACACATTTGCAAAAGAGGTGCAGAAAGAGGGAGGAGGAGGGGTGTAGACAGAGGCAAGAGAGGTGCAGAGAGAGGGAAGAGGGGTGCAGAAAGAGGCAAGAGGGGTGCAGACATCTGCAAGGGAGGTGCAAAAAGAAGCAAGAGCAGTGCAGAAAAAACAAACAGAGGTGCACGAAGAGGCAAAAGGGCTGCAGAAAGAGGCAGGAGAAGTGCAGTAAGAAGCAACAGAGGTACAGAAAGAGGCAACAAAGTTGCAGAGAGAGGTAAGAGAGGTGCAGAAAGAAGAAAGATGGGTGCAGGAAGAAGGGTGCAGACAGAGGCAAGAAAGGTACAGGAAGAGGGATGCAGAAAGAGGCATGAGGGGTACAGAAAGAAGGAAGAGAGATGCAGAAAGAAGCAAGAGAAGTGCAGAAAGAAGCAACCGATGTGCAGAATGAGGGGAGAGGGGTTTAGAAAGGCAAGAGAGGTGCAGAAAGAAGCAACAGAGATGCAGAAAGAGACGAGAGGGTGCAGAAAGATAGAAGAGGGGTGCAGAAAGAGGTACAAGGGGTGCAGAAATAAGCAAGAGAAGTACAGAAAGAAACAAGTGAAGTGCAGAAAGAAGCAACAGAGGTGCAGAAAGGGGGGAAAAGAATGCAGAAAGAGGCATGAGGGATACAGAAATAGGGAACAGTGGTACAGAAAGAGGCAAAATGGGTGTAGAAAGATGGCAGAGTGATGCAGAAAGAGGCATGAGGGATACAGAAAGAAGCAAGAGAGGTACAGAAAAAGCAAGAGAAGTGCAGAAAGATGCAACAGAGGTGCAGTAAGAGGGAAGATAGGTAGAGAAAGAGGCAAGATAGGTTCAGAAAGAAGCAACAGAGATGCAGAAAGGGGGAAGAGGGGTGGAGAAAGAGGCAAGATAGATGCAGAAAGAGGGTAGAGGGATGGAGAAAGAGGCACGAGGGGTGCAGAAAGAAGCAAGAGAGGTGCAGAAGGTCTAGTTCTTTAAAAAAAACAAATGTATCCTTGTATAAACAGTCATTTACTACAAACAAAAAATAATTGAATTGCCAAAAAATAGGTATTCTTCATGCAAAAAAATGTAATCCCTGTGCACGTAACTCCAAATTGTGTTAAATCGACCATAATTTATTATATTTTATTGTAATATTTCAGCTTTATACAAAGTCTATCATCTATATAAACACTTTATGTTCTGTTCAGTGCCTTTGTCTAGTGCTTTCCTATCATTTGGTTGTGGCCCCAAAGCACTTTGTAAATCTGGGATTCTCATTGCCTGAGACAACGATAAGTATTCGCCCAGCCCTTCTCTTTCTTTTGATCGGTCATTTTACAGTTGCCTAGTGGTCACTTATACTAATGCCCTACTTTCTCACGACGAGTGATTCGTTAAACTTATAAACTCGTTCTAGCTCATTCACTTTTTATTTCTTTTTTGTACATAAATTGTGTGTTGATATAACTTGTTTGATACTGACACACGTGCTGTGCAGTAGTCTGGTACGTATAGCACACTGAGTTAATCATGTATTTAGCCTGCCGTCACTTGAAATGGCCTGATGCGCACGGGTACACACGCACACATTCATGCACATATGTGTGCTGTGCAATAATTATTGCTCCTCATGGCTGGTACATACAGTAAACACTGGGTGAAATGTAGACTCTCGTCACCTGAAGCCGTCTGACTCACACGCGTTTTGTCCTATTTGCAGAAAAGACTGCAGAAATATTTCCTCTAAATTCGTCTTCTGGTGGGACCACTGGGGGTGTAACAGAGGGCACCATGGGGCTGCCCTGGACCCAGCACAGTAAACAATTTGCTCTCTACAGCTCTCTCTGTCCTGTGTCGGGTCTGGGTGTATCGGTTATGCGCCGTGCACATCCTGTATCTAACAGCTCTACC
Organism: Triturus cristatus; assembly: GCF_964204655.1. Taxonomy (NCBI): domain Eukaryota; kingdom Metazoa; phylum Chordata; class Amphibia; order Caudata; family Salamandridae; genus Triturus; species Triturus cristatus. Next base: position 157,222,098 of record NC_140580.1, read on the forward strand.
TGGTCACATCTGGGTGCACCAGCTCCGCACGGCACACACCCTGGATCTAACAGCAAATCCTGTGTCACCTCTGGGTGTATCAGCTGTGTGATGTTCATACCCTAGATCGAACAGCTCTACCTGTGTCTCTTCTGGGTGTACCAGCTCTGTGACCTGCACACCCTAGCTCCTTAAGCTCTACCTGTGTCAAACTATGTATACCAACTTTACCTGTGTCACCTCTGTGTGTACCAGCTCTGTGCCATGCACACCGTGGATCTAACAGTTCTACCTGGGTCACTTCTGGGTCTACCGGCTGTGCGCCACTTACACCCTGTATCTAACAGCTCTACCTGGGTCACTTCTGGGTGTACCGGCTCTGCACGGCACACACCCTGGATCTCTCAGGTCTTCCCAGGGCCACACCTGGGTGTACCGGCTCTGCATCAAGAACAGCTCCGGTGTTCCTGCTCTGTCCTGTTACTGCTTGGGTGTACCATGTCTGCACTGTGTAGAGCCTGGACATACAAGCTGTGCACTGCATGCAACACGTATCTAACAGCTCTGTCCTGTGTAAAGCCTGGGTGTACCACCTCATCACCATCTACACCCAACATCTAACAGCTCTACACTCTGTCCATCCTGGGCGGATCAGCTGTGCAATGTTTCTAGCCAGGTTGTACTAGCTCTGCCAAGCGTAGAACCAGGATGTACCGGCTCTGCACTGTTTACAGCCTCAGTGTTCCAGCTCTGTCCTGTGTGCAGCATGGATGTAACAGCTCCGGACTGTGTACAGCCTGCTTGTGCCGACTCTACTCTGTGTCCAACCAGTGTACACCAGCTAAGCCCTCTGCACTACCTCTGCTATGTGTACAGCCTGAGAGTATCAGCTCTGCCGAATATATAGCCTAGATGTACCATCTCTGCTGTATACAAGCAGGAGTACCAGCACTGCGTCCTGGGAATACCATCTATGCCCTGTGTACAGCCTGAGTGTCTCAGATCTGCATGGCATGTAGCCTGTTGCCCCACATCTGCACGCTGCACATCCTGTATGTATCTATGCACTGTGTACAGCGGTGTGGCGTCTATGCTTTGTGTACAGCGTCAGTGTTCGAGGTCTGTATGGCGTACATCCGGGGTGTACCGTCTTTGCCCTGTGTACGGCCTGAGTGTCCCAGCTCTGCACGACGTGTAGCCTGTTGCCCCACCTCTCACGCTGTACATCCTGGGTAAATCTCTGCCCTGTGAACAGCTGTGCGGCATCTAAGCCAGGCGTAGAGCGTCAGTGTTAAAGGTCTGAACGCGTACATCCTGGGTGTATGGTCTGTGGAAATATGGATTTTTATGACCAGTTATGTCCCCTATCTTGGACCCCAACGGTTTCATGTATAAATCACAAGTACATGTATGTTTCCTCCAGTTCCAGTTATGAAGACGCAAACACATGTGCGTCCACCGTCAACATGTCCTCTTTCAGATCCGCCATGAATGGGCCGGATATTCTATTCCTAAGTATGAAAGGCCACCGGCTTTATATGGTTCATTTATCCCATTTTACAGTCCAGGCGAGTAGGCCCTGATTCTGCCATCAAGCCTTTTCTGCCTTCTGCCTCTGAAAGCTCCAGTCTGAGCTTGCATCTGTATCCATGAACTTTGTCCTACTCCCTGCGCGGCTAACGGTGCCTGACTCGACCTGTCTGCTTGCCAAAAACTGTATTTCACCTTCAAGATTATCTGCTCTGCTCCGCTCCTCATCCGATGCATTCCTGTCTAGTAGTTTAAATAAACATTCTTTCAGCTACCGAGCAAAAGGCCCGGCTTCTCTGTCTTTATGCAAGTAATTCATAGCCCTGTTACTATGGAAGATTTCTGCCCTCGCATCTAGTGTAGACACTTAGACGCTTGTACACGCACTAACAGTCAGTATAGTCAGTATAGAATAAGATTCTATCCTAAGAGACCTCTCTTTTTGGATAACACAGTTCTTTAAACATAGGATGTTAGATATGATTTGGGATTAGGTTGACATAACCCCAGACTTCTGTCTCCACATGTAGAGCTAAATGTCAAGTCTCTCTTTCCCCCTAGTTGCACGTCAATCACACGTCATGCTGCTGCGCGCGCATCTCTGCCAAGTATTTCTGCTGACATTGCGAAATTCTTTCATGGAACCACCCATTTATGACATCATATCCAATGACGTTCTTTAAGTTACGCCCAGTTACACCCATTTTAGTTACGCATGTATGTTTTATCTTTGTTATCAACTGTTACGCCTCCTGCATCTGTTTCACTGTAATGCCTATTGTATAAAAATGATTACTTGTCAATAAAGTTTGTCCTTCACTTCCTGAACCTTCGTGGTGATGGAATATGGAGTCCATCAATTCGAATTGATTTTGGAATAAAGCCCGTTCCGAACCTCTAATACCACGGATTCTGCCTCTTATTTTACTGAGCTATTATTATAGATATTCCGCATCAAATTAAGTTCCGGTAATTAAATTATTTACCACATATATGGCGCCCGAACAGGGACACTTTCTCATCTCACGCGCCGGAGGTGCGTTGCAGGCCCGGTCTCCTGTCACAGCTGGACGGACAACAACGCGTACCCACAGGATTTCCTGTATCTCCCTCCTGCCGAGCGGGGGTAACTGAGGCTGCGATCAACACCCAGACGAGGCGGTGAGAAGTGCGAAGTATCCCGACCAGAGCCTAGCTGAGAGAGCAAGATCCGAGGTATACAGAGGCCCACCAGGTTCCGAGGTTCCGAAGTTTCGAGTCGAGTCCAGTCAAGTCCGAGTCCAGTTCAGTTCAGTTCCGAGGCCTTCCGTTCCGAGCTACCCGGTGAGTACCATTGTCGGGGAGGCGTTCTGACGTGCACATAGGTTTTGCCGGTCAAGACGGGTTTGGGTACACAAATCCGGTCTGCACTGCTTCAGCAGTGTATCTGTACTGTTTAGCAGTATATCAAGTATGTCTAGTATATAATCCAGAATTACCTAGTTAGTGCCGAGTATTATGCTTAGTGACTAGTTCCCTAAATGGCCATCATTGTTGTTCATTAAATGTTAAATGTTAAAATGTTTTAAATACGTTCTGCATATTGTGGTGTGAATGACTGTTCATTATTGTGTTTTGTTGTATTAAAACGTGTTCAAAATTAGGTATCAGATCAGTTCTCAATATGCCGCTCTTTTCGAAATTAAGACAGATCAAAACTAGAAAAGGGGTACTCGAAGAAGCTGTTCCCATTCCTCCTAGGGACACTCCAGGGTACTTCATGTATCACAAACATGGCCTAGACGCCATATTATTTCTCGATTTATGGGTAGACTACACCAAGGAATTACCAGAAAGTCAGAGGTGGCCCGCAGCTGGGACCTGGGATGCAGATTGCATCATGAAAGTAGAGGAAGAACTATGGAAAAAGAAAGCTAGACAATCACAGAAAGATGCCATTGAATTATGGCGTAAAGAATCATATAGACGTACAGAAAAAGCACGTAGACAGGAAGAGAAGAGTAAGGAGAATTCAAATAAAGTTCGAGAAAATCTATTAATTGAAGAAGGTACTCGAGTAAAATCAGAACAAGTAGACAGACAAAGAAATGCCCTTATGAATGGTATGTATCCTCTTCTGGCCGAAGGGTTACCTAAGGCTACTCCGGAGATACCAAAAGACTTGCCACCCCCATTGTTTCCGATAAAAGCCCATCCCAAAGGGCATCCCAGAACCTCAGAAGATGTTTTTCTTTCCTCTTATTTAGACGACGCAGCTCCCGAGTATGCTAATGCTGCGCCACATAGACCGCCTGCCGAGGGGGTTCAACGCCAAGACCCTCCTCCGTCTGTACCTCCGCAACAACAAACTCCGACACAAGTTCCGGCAAGCACATCTGTTTCTACAGCTGTACCCACATCTATGGTTGCTATATCACGTTCAACGAATCCTTTCACATCCAGCACCCCAGGTGGTGCCACGGGAGGTACAGCAAACATTTTTTCCACGCCACCCAGAGTAAATAAACTTTCCTTTCAAGAATTAGCCCACCAACGTACGCCCAAACTAGTAACTCCCGACACGCTTAAGGAACTTCTAATAGATTGTAGATATGACCCGGTGCCCGGAAAAGGGGACGAAATGCTGCTGGCATCATTACGTATCAGACGAGCTGCAATATATTTAGGGAGGCTACCAGGAATGACTACACATTTAGAAAATATATATCACTTTGTCCAGTCAGGACGAGATTCTGAAAGTATTAATAGAGCCTTGGAGTACCAGAAAGTGGAGATACAGGGGGAACTGTTACGTTTCCTCATAAATTGTGTGATTAGAAATCAAGACCGACCAGGGGTAAATCCGGAAGAAATGCAAATTCTTACCACATGGAGTCGGAATATATCAGAGGGGAGACATGATAAACGATCATGTATAGTAGCTATGTGCCGCAAGATCTGCAAAGAAGTAGAACGAATACACGAAGAAAGATTAGCAGTAGACGAGCCTGAACAAACCGAGGAGGAGGAAGAATTAGAACTGCCCACAGGACAGTTAGAAACTATGGCCTATGTAGGTAGAGGAAGATTTTGTAATAATACTAGAGGCTTTACTGATCCGATACGTCCGATACGTCCAGATAATAACAGAAATTTCCAAACACCTATAATAAATATAAGGTCCCCCGAGCATTCGTTCCAAGCTGCTGACAAATTACTCCGAGAACGAAGGGGTTATCATATACTCGATTCTATGGACGAACAAGAATTAGCCAGGTCAGCCGTTCATTGGGTGGACAGTCCCGGGAAATATAGTGATGATACATTAGCGCACACGTTTTTGAACCTCACCCCAGGTGAACAGCGTTTAGCTGGTATCTATATGATTCAACAACTACTTATATTATATAAAAGCCAACACTCCGATCCTGGTCCTTTACCTGATATATTGACTGAATTACTCACGAATAAATGGAGAGGTTCAGGTACTGAGCTAATTAGAGAAATACTAGAATCAAGAAAGCAGTACATTCTTTTTGTATGTCCCGAACATGTCTCACTGCCCATAAAAGAAAGAACGACGCATTATATGGATAGATAGAATCCCTTACGCGAAGTGCACCCGATAAAAGGTGATGACAATCAGTTTAAACGTGTGTTTGTATACACACCCATATCTAAAATAGAACTATTAGAAATGAAGAAAGTGGTACCCAGTCATGACAAAGACCCAGCGGGTTTCCACCGTGAAATTAAAGACATGTTGCTCATGGGAGAATATACCTATCCCGACATTATGACAATACTGAAGGTATTAATGCCTGCGGGCATTTACGAAAAACTCAAGGAAAAGGATTGGGAGGTGGGAGACCAGAAGATAGATTGGACAGCATTAGAAAACGAAGAAAAAGCTCGAGGTCCAGGTTCAGGGCTTGGGGAAAAGACCAAAACACTACCAGGTTTACTAGTACAGGTACTGCCACGTTTATTAACTACGAAAAAGGAAGACTGGGGTGCAATCTCAGCCTGTAAACAAAAGCAAGATGAAGACACTAGTGATTTCTATGCCCGATTCGAAAAATATTTTGGTATAAATAGTGGAATAAAAGCAAGTAGCGAATCGTATCCACATCTGTTTGTGACAAAATTAGTTGAAAATTCCTTGCCCCAAGTTAAGAATAGAGTATTGAAATTCGAGAGTACCTGGCAAGGTAACACCCCGTCACAAATGTTACAAATGCTACAGTACCATCACAATAGAATTAGAGAGGAACAAGAACATGAACAAAGACTCATGAAAGACACGAAAATGAAAATGCTAGTTTCTCAGACAGTTCCAGCTGACGGTCATAAAAAGGGTATGACACAGTCCAGTGTTTCAGCAGGTCCTGTAAAAGGGACATGCAACTATTGTAGGCAGCCAGGTCATTATGTACACGATTGTCCAGTTTTAAAACATAATATCGCCATAGGTAATACAAAAGAAAGACCACGGCCACTTAGACAGGATCAGAACCAACAAGGAGCCCCGCAGCATGCACAGGCCATGCCAGCTCCACAACAGTCTCTGCCAGCTCCACCACCGCAGCCTATTGCTACCACACAAACAACGACACGACAGATGTACCAGACCGCACAGTATGACTATCCTGATTATCAACGATACTCATGAAACAGCCTAGAGAGGGAAGTTGGCTTACCCCTTATTGAGGTCCCTGTAGATCAAGAAGGACCTTATGTACACAGTGAATTATTAGGCCAAGACAGAAAATTTTTACTTGATACAGGGGCAAGCCGAACAACCATAAAACGTAGTGAAGTTCCAGGGGCACCCCTCTCAGGCTCACAGAATATTTCCCTTGGTTTTTCAGGAAAACCTATCATTAACGAAGTATCACAGCCTCTTCCCCTTACTATTGGTCCTTTGACACGAACTACAGATTTATTGCTTACTAAATCATGTCCAGAAAACCTGTTAGGTATAAAAACATTGAAAGCTCTAGGAGCTATAATATGTTGTTCTCCGGAAGGAGTAAGATTGTTTTTACGTGATTTCAAAGGGCACTACGTGTCCCGAGACATGGATCACCGACTGCAGACTTTACCCACACATTTATGGGCGCAAGGCCCTACAGATGTTGGTTGCATGAACATTACACCATATCGAGTCACACTAAAGATAGGAGTGGTACTACCACGAATGCGACAATACAAGTTACCCCCAGATGCTGTAGTGGCTTTACTACAAATCATTGACGAGCTTATTACCCAAGGAGTGGTTGTGGAAACCGACTCCAATGTATGTAATTCCCCGATAATTCCGATTCTTAAGCGAACTGATCCAAAAGCCCCGCCAGTATATCGATTGGTTATTGATCTGCGCGAATTAAATAAATGTATTGTACCACAATACCCCGTAGTTCCAGACATTTCTTCATTACTGACAGCCATTGATTCCGAAGCAACATTCTTTACTGTAATTGATCTCAAGAATGCCTTTTTCAGCGTCCCAATAGATCCGGAAAGCCAATACTTGTTCGGATTTAGTTTAAATGGACGAAGCTTTAAATTCACACGCGCACCTCAAGTATTCACAGAAAGCCCCAGCATCTATAGCCAAGCACTGAAACGAGAACTTGACAGTATCCACATGCCAGTCAACACTGCCCTGCTTCAATATGTCGATGATCTGCTGATCACCGCTAGAAACGAACCTGAATGTGAAAAAGCCTCACTGACGGTTTTACAATTTTTGGCCGAAAAGGGGCACAAGGTGTCCCCTTCTAAGCTGCAATTCTGTGTCCAGCGAGTTGTTTACCTTGGTCACTCGCTGTCCAAGGAGGGAAGGCAGCTTACACCCGATCGCATCCAGTTAATTGTTAACATGCCAATACCCAAGACACAAAAGGAGGTGCAGGCTTTTATAGGCCTCACTTCATATTGTAGGCAGTGGATCCCTCAGTATGCATTTCTAGCAAAACCACTCATTCAGTTGACAACACAGGAGGCAGCCACATCGACTGTCCTCCCTTGGACTCAGGAACATACACAAGCTTTTGAAAGCCTAAAGAAAGCTTTATGTCAAGCACCTGTCTTAGCAACACCATGTTACAATAAACATTTTACACTCTTTGTTACAGAACGCGAAGGTACTGCCTTATCAGTACTCACACAGGAACAAGCAGGATCACACAAGCCATGTGCTTATTTTTCTAGTACATTAGATCCCGTAGCTCAGGCTCTGCCTGCGTGTCTGAAATCAGTGGCAGCGACAGCTTTAGCAATCAGACAAAGCGATGCCATAGTGTTAGGACATCAATTGACAGTACAAGTACCACATGCAGTAGAGGTTCTCTTGAACCGAACGCAAACACAACACTTGACTATAGCAAGACTCACTGGTTACGAATTGACACTGTTTCAGCCACACATAGAAATCAGACGTTGTAGTACATTGAATCCTGCCACACTGTTACCAGTAAACGGAACAGACCCACTAGCACATGATTGTATTGAAGTTATTACTATCACGACGAAACCTAGACAAGACTTGACAGACGTCCCATTGACAGATCCAGACCTGACGTTGTATGTAGATGGTTCATGTATGAGAACAAGTACAGGAGAGCTAGTGGCCGCGTATGCAGTCACAACAGACACTGAAGTCATTGAAACAAATCGTATTAATACCTTGTCAGCTCAAGCAGCAGAGCTCATCGCTCTGACACAAGCCTGTATTCAAGCCACAAATAAGAAAGTCAACATATACACTGATTCACGTTATGCATTCGGAGTTGTACATGACTTCGGCGTGCTGTGGCGAGAGAGAGGTTATTTAACTTCTCACGGTGCCCACATTCAGCACGGACCCCTCATTCATGCCTTATTAGATGCAATACATCTACCCGCTGCAATATCAATTATGAAATGTAAAGCTCATACGAAAGTTACTGATATCATTTCCCAAGGCAATGATCTAGCTGACAGAACAGCTAAACAGACTGCTCAAACTCACACATCTGACATGACAAAGACAATAGTTCCGACACGACACATTGCATGATGGTTAAGGATCCCGCTCTTGACGTAATTGACATACAGACACATGCTACACCAGACGAAATAAAGAAATGGACTGAATTAGGAGGGATCCAAACGGATCAAGGATGGATGACGAAGGAAAAATCTGTATGGTTCCTTCCTGATTCAATGGTCCAAGTTATCATTAATACAATACATAGTCCAGCGCACCTAGGAGAAAAAGCTATGCTAGACAGCATTCAACACATTTGGTTCAACAAACATTTACGAGCAGCAGCTAAACAAAAAGTTCGTACCTGTATGATCTGTTGTCAGTTTAACCCAGGTAAAAGCATTCCCGTAGAACAGGGTGGATTTCAGCCTCCTGATCACCCTTTTGAAGTCCTCCAGATGGATTATATCCAGATGGAACGATGTCGAGGATTCAAATACGTTCTTGTAGTTGTTTGTGCACTGTCCCGTTGGACAGAAGCATACCCGGTTTCAGATTACACTGCCCCGACTACTGCCAAACAGTTAGTTCGAGAATTCTTCCCACGGTACGGTTTACCACGTGCTGTCTACTCAGATAACGGCCAGCCGTTCTCATCCGAACTAATGAAACACGTTTCACTTTTGTTAGGATATCAATGGAGGTTTCATTGTGTCCGACATCCCGAGGCAGCAGGTCTCGTGGAACGACATAATCAAACTCTGAAAATTAGATTGTCCAAAATATGTAGGGAGAAAGGTGTAGATTGGGTAGTAGCCCTACCAGTTGCACTCTTTTACATGAGAATGGTAGCACACTCTCGAACAGGGCTATCCCCATATGAGGTGATCTTCGGTAGACCACCAAATATGTGGGGGACGCCTATACCACGCAAAATAACTGATGTAGACTGTAATATGCTGACAGATTACCTGGCTTCCTTGATGTCTGCACTACAATCTTGTCGTTCACAGGTAGCTGCAGCCTTTCCCGACAACACCGAGGTGAAACCCCATGACGTAGCTCCCGGGGACCTGGTGTTAGTGAGGAACTTTGACCGGAAGTCTCAGCTGGATCCTAGGTGGAAATCGCCTCAACTCGTACTGTTAACCACGAGGACAGCCGTGAAGATCGAAGGTCGAAAAGGCTGGATACATTCAAGTCATATCAAGAAATTTCATGGACTACCATCCGATATAGAGACTAAACCCTGTATTTCCTCAAAGACAGACTCAAAGCTTCCTTTGGTTGAACAAACGAACTCAGAACTATATAGACTAAAATTGAGGTCCAATAAGTCAGACAATTTGATTGTTTAAGTCCTCTCCAAGGTGAATCGGTTGAATTTGTCTCTGACATGTATCCTCTGGACCGGAATAAAGGAAGAAATAATCAAATCAAGTTGAAAAAACATGCGTACTGTAAATCACTGCGTAGTCATTGCACAGTGACGTTATTAATTCTGTTTTTCTTATGTCTTTTAATAATCGCTGCAAGTATATTATTGCACATATATTATCCTATTTCTAAACATGTTTACAATGTTACTGCTGAACATTCTTTTAGTGAATTTCCCCCGCATGAGTTGTCATATAGATTTGCGCTGCGCAATAATACTTTTATTAGTATGTTACATCATTCCCATCAGGCTAGCAATGCTACAAATTGTTGGATATGTGGCCGACTCCCTCCCTATCAGAACTATAAGGGAATTCTGCCTCTCTTTCCATATCCGTTCACACACAATGGCTCCTGTGGAGCATGGTTTAGTTTAATTAATTCCCTAGATTCGAATTCCGCAGTTTATCAAGACAACTGGGTATGGGGAAACATGAACTTAGTTTTGCTTAAAGTCTGCTACCCTAACAAGGAGGGACTTCCCAAAAGAACAGGAACTGATCTAGAAAATGAAGTATATGGATTAGGTAATTTCACGCTTAATCTCATGATCCTGAATGTCGAATCTGAAGCTACACCAATATTGCCCGCCATGTCCGTGTTCCCAGTAAAAGGGGAACTATGTATAAAAAAGAATGGCTCCATACACATGGGCCATAGTAAATGCACCACTGTAATAGAATTCAGTGATCAAGGCAAGTCTACATTTAGAGCCTCTCGTCATTCCTACTTCATATGTGGCCAGACCGCATATATACGTTTACCTTTAGATTGGGATGGTACCTGTTACATAGCGTTCCTTCTACCACCTGTTTTCTTAGCTCCTCCTGATTATCACAGAAATACTCATTTAGTACACAATAGAGAACGGAGAGATCTCCCAATAGTCGATTACACTGAAACAGCATGGGAAAAATACACAGATTTCAATAAGGGTTTCTTTCCTTATATAGGTACAGTCACTAATAGTAAGCTGATACGTAGATTAACCAGAACCCTTGAAGCAGTAGTAAACGAAACTATTTCCGCCTTAGGCAATTTAACAGAAGAGCAGTCTGCTATGCGGATTGTTGTGCTTCAAAATCGTCTTGTCCTTGACGTCATCTTGGCCGATAGGGGCGGAGCTTGTAGGGTCATCGGATCAAGTTGTTGCATTTTCATACCAGAAAATTCGCCATCTGTATATAAAGCCATAACTCGCCTTCATAAGATTGTAAGCCAGATACACCAGAATCCAGGCACCTGGACTTGGTCCGGTTGGTTTTGGAGTGTATTATCTACCTTTGGATGGAGGGTCCTATCCTTCCTAGGTATTGGCTTTCTCATACTATTCAGTTGCTGCTTATGTCTACAATGTGGGCCAGCGATTTGTGGTCTGTGTGCCACCTCGTGTATCCCACATTCAAGTTTTCGTTTGAGATCCCGGAAGAAGAAAGAAGAACAAATGATGCTATATGAACAGATCAACGGATTGATGAAGATTGATATCTCTTAAGGGCAAGTAGGGGACAAGGAGGGAATGTGGAAATATGGATTTTTATGACCAGTTATGTCCCCTATCTTGGACCCCAACGGTTTCATGTATAAATCACAAGTACATGTATGTTTCCTCCAGTTCCAGTTATGAAGACGCAAACACATGTGCGTCCACCGTCAACATGTCCTCTTTCAGATCCGCCATGAATGGGCCGGATATTCTATTCCTAAGTATGAAAGGCCACCGGCTTTATATGGTTCATTTATCCCATTTTACAGTCCAGGCGAGTAGGCCCTGATTCTGCCATCAAGCCTTTTCTGCCTTCTGCCTCTGAAAGCTCCAGTCTGAGCTCGCATCTGTATCCATGAACTTTGTCCTACTCCCTGCGCGGCTAACGGTGCCTGACTCGACCTGTCTGCTTGCCAAAAACTGTATTTCACCTTCAAGATTATCTGCTCTGCTCCGCTCCTCATCCGATGCATTCCTGTCTAGTAGTTTAAGTAAACATTCTTTCAGCTACCGAGCAAAAGGCCCGGCTTCTCTGTCTTTATGCAAGTAATTCATAGCCCTGTTACTATGGAAGATTTCTGCCCTCGCATCTAGTGTAGACACTTAGACGCTTGTACACGCACTAACAGTCAGTATAGTCAGTATAGAATAAGATTCTATCCTAAGAGACCTCTCTTTTTGGATAACACAGTTCTTTAAACATAGGATGTTAGATATGATTTGGGATTAGGTTGACATAACCCCAGACTTCTGTCTCCACATGTAGAGCTAAATGTCAAGTCTCTCTTTCCCCCTAGTTGCACGTCAATCACACGTCATGCTGCTGCGCGCGCATCTCTGCCAAGTATTTCTGCTGACATTGCGAAATTCTTTCATGGAACCACCCATTTATGACATCATATCTAATGACGTTCTTTAAGTTACGCCCAGTTACACCCATTTTAGTTACGCATGTATGTTTTATCTTTGTTATCAACTGTTACGCCTCCTGCATCTGTTTCACTGTAATGCCTATTGTATAAAAATGATTACTTGTCAATAAAGTTTGTCCTTCACTTCCTGAACCTTCGTGGTGATGGAATATGGAGTCCATCAATTCGAATTGATTTTGGAATAAAGCCCGTTCCGAACCTCTAATACCACGGATTCTGCCTCTTATTTTACTGAGCTATTATTATAGATATTCCGCATCAAATTAAGTTCCGGTAATTAAATTATTTACCACAGGTCTACACCCTGTGTACAGCCTGAGTGTCCCAGCTCTGAATGGCGTGTAGCCTCATGTCCCGTTGTTCACACTGGCTGTACCAGCTCTGCCCTGAGTCCAGGCTTGATGTGTCGACTATGTACTGCTGACCAGCCACGGCCCGTGGAGGGAGTTCCGTGGGGCGGGAAGGCTGGGCGGGGGAGGGGCAGGATCGGGGGCTCTAAAAACCGGAATATGGCTAATTGCAGGTAAGTAAACAATTAAATAAATAAAACGAATTTCGTAGCGCGTGCTGCATCGCAAAATGCGATGCAGGGCACGCTACGAAATTCGTTTTATTTATTTAATTGTTTACTTACCTGCAATTATCCATATTCCGGTTTTTAGAACCCCCCCACCCTGCCCCTCCCCCGCCCTGCCTTACCGCCCCACGGAACTCCCTCCACGGGCCGCGGCTGCTGCTGACAACTTGAGTGTTCCAGCTCTGCTCTGTGCACAGCCTGAATATACCAGCTCTGCCCTGTGTATGGCATGGGTGTACGTTCTCTGCCCTCTGCACCTGCATAGGGGTGCAAGCTTTGCACTGTGTAAGGCAGAGGGGTGTGAGCTCTGCCCTGTGTACGGCATGGGTGTACGATCTCTGCGCTGTGCACCTGCATAGGGGTGCAAGCTTTGCCCTGTGTAAAGGCATAGGGGTACGAGCTTTTCCCTGTGTATGACATGAGTGTACGATCTCCACCCTGTGCAACTGCATAGGGGTGCGAGCTTTACCCTCTGTGAGGCATAGGGGTGCGAACTCTGCTCTGTGTACTGCATGGGTGTACGATCTCTGCCCTGTGCACCTGCATAGGGGTGTGAGCTTTGCCCTGTGTAAGGCATAGGGGTGGGAACTCTGCCCTGTGTACGGTATGGATGTACGATCTCTGCCCTGTGCACCTGCATAGGGGTGCGAGCTTTGCCCTGTGTAAGGCATAAGGGTGTGATCGCTGCCCTGTGTAAGGCATGGGTGTACGATCTCTGCCCTGTGCACCTGCATAGGTGTGCATGCTCTTTCCTGTGTACTGCATAGGTGTACGATCTCTGTCCTGTGTACCTGCATAGGTGTGCGAGCTCTGCCCTATGTAGAGCATGGGTGCACCAGCTCTGCCCTGTGTACAGCGTATGTGTGCAAGCTCTGCCCTGTGTACAGCATAGGGATGCGTGCTCTACCCTGTGTACGGCATAGGGGTGTGTGCTCTGCCCTGTGTATGGCTTAGGCGGGGGTGCTCTGCCCTGTGTATGGCATAGTGTGCGTGCTTTGCCCTGTGTACAGTTTAGGTGTGCGTGCTCTGCCCTGTGTACGGCATAGGGGTGCATACTCTGCCCTATGTACAGCCTGGGTGTACCAACTCTGCCCTGTGTATGGCATAGGGGTGCGAGCTCTGCCCTGTGCACGGCATAGGTGTAGGAGCACTACCCTGTGTAGAGCCTGGATCTAGCATCTCTGCTCTGCGTAGAGCTTGGTGTCTCGCCTTTTCCCTGTCTGTTTCCTGGGTGTGCCATCGCCGCCCATTGTGCAGTCTTGGGTACCAGTTTTGCCCCGTGTACAGCCTGGGCTCACCAACGTGTTTTCTGAACGTTTTTTCCAGTATGTTTATAGCGAAGCGGTGCATACTTTAGTGTCAGATGAATCACGCAGTTTATCAACATTTCGACCGAAGCCAAATCGTTTATTTTTATACCTACATTTTTAAAAATGACGAACACACTTCATAAAAACAAGGATAAAACTACAGTATTGCAGTGTTCCTGATTTTTAGTCCATCTTTTCCATCGATATTGTGTCATTTTTGTATTATCAAATATATATGGTTTTTATTAACCGTCAATAAAGGTGTGGTATTTACATTAATCATATTGTTTGTGCAGCGTCATCCCCACGAGCGGTTCTTCACGCTCGTGGAGATGATGCGTATTGTAATGTTTCAAGTATGCTGCCTTGAGGTGGGAACGTTACGGTTGTTGGGACGGCATTATGATGATGAGCTGGGAGTGAAGACATGGAATAAATCTTGCAGCTACAACTACCAATCGCTTCTGTGTGATCTGTACTCTTGGGAGGATTTCTAGATACTTTCCTACACTGGCGACGAGCGGGCACGAACCAGCCCATTTAAAGCAAGATTGGAATTTGATTTTTTTTTTTTTTTTTTTAAAGAAAAGTTATATACGTGAGGAAAAGAACCTTGTGTCTCCATCTACCCGGTCTACGAAGGTCTCATGTCAAGTTGCTCTTTAAATAAACAAGGAAAGGAAATCTTTGGAAGTAAAGCTGAGAACGAGCAACAAGGGATCTGTGAATGGCGAAATTGATCGATTTGCGGGAAACGTAAATATGCAGAGGTAAAAGCGGCGGAAATCACAATAAAAAATAAAAAATAAAAAAAAGGAAACAGTGTAAGTTCTTCGTGGTTTAACAAACTACCGTGAGTAGACGAAGCACCGATGCAGCTTGTTTTCATTTGAAATCGGCGCCGCAATCCTTGGAAGTTTACGATCCGCTCCATTCAGAAGTCCTCGCTGACTTCCCCTACGTTGTTGTTCCGATCACGTGATGCAACGCGATGACATCATGACGCGTTACCATCACAACTGAATGTAACACTATCGTGGATTTTCCGCCTCCATTTACACGGAAATAAGAAGTAACGTGAAGGTTTCGAGGCAAGAGATTGAGCAACTACATTTGAGGAATCTTTTCGCAGCATAAAGAAGGAGGTAAATAGTATCATTTCTTGTGGAAAAGAACAGTTTAAAAAAAAAAAAAAAGAGGAATGTATTTTAAGTCAAGCTGAAGGAGGGTTTTATTGGTTTCTGTTATATTTTTTTGGGGGAAAAAAAAAGAGGGGGAAAAGGAAAAGAGAACTATAAGAATCAACAACAAGAAACAACAAACCAAGTGCTTTTTCATTGCCATTAAAGACAGCTCTGTGTGTAAGGAGATATGTCAGGTATTGTGCCACCTCCTTCCTTTCTTTCGTCATCAGGCGATCCCCCCATGCCATGGGAAGTTTGGGAACAAGTATTTCTAGCTTATGTTGAAGTACTAGAAGGGGATGATTGCGAACCAGAAAGGAAATTATCCCTATTAAAACATTGTCTTGGGGGTTTCGGTCTAAAGGAATTTAAAACACTTCCTGCGTTATTCAGTCCTGGCAGAATAAATGTATACCAGTATGCCTCATCTCAATTAAACATCCGTTTTGGAAAAAAACAAAACGTAGTGATGGAAAGATTTATATTCTACTCACGGAAACAACGCCCTGATGAATCAATTGAGGATTATGTTTCTGCGCTAAGGTCGTTGGCAAGTTCGTGTGACTTCGAACATATTTCCTACGAACAAGTATTGAGAGACCAAATCCTTATGCGAACCAATAGTAAGAAGGTTCAAGAAAAACTATGGTCTACTTCTGATTTATCGTTAAATGCTGCCATTGATATCGCTAAGTCGATTGAACATTCAGAAGAATTCGTAAAAGAGATCAGGGGCAACGAAAAGGGAGATGTATTCAGTATCAACAAAGACGAGAAAGAACATGTCAAACAGAAAAAAAATTCAAGTCAGAAAAATGACAATTTTAATAAAAGCGAGAACAAATATAAGAATCAAAATACAGGTCCGGATAAACGGAATGTTTCATTACAATGTTTTAGATGTGGGAGTTCAAACCATTTAGCGAATTTTAAGGGGTGTCCTGCCTTTGACAAAGTATGTTCAAAATGCAATAAGAAGGGGCATTTCAGTAAATATTGCAAAACTGTCATGAGAAAAGTAAACCTTGTACAGTGCACAGATGATGAATATAATTGTTATAGTAATGATGAGAATGAAAATGAAATTAATACAGTGATTAATATGTGCAGCGAAGATGGGAAATCAAAGTTTCCGTTGTGTATAATTAAGGTCGATGGGAAAGAGTTGAGATTCCTTGTAGACTCGTGTGCTCTGTATTCCATTATTTCAGAAAAAGTGTTTTGTGGAAATTGGCCTAATAGGCCACTAATCCAACCCGATGTATCTCCAGGGGGTTATACTGGTCATAAAATAGATCTAATAGGTTATTTCAACGCTGACATAGCGTTTCATGGACTGGGTACTTTTAGCAAAATTTATGTTGCAAAATCAGGAGAATCTCTTCTAGGGTGGCCACATCAACACGAATTGGGCATCAAACTTGATCCGAGAGCGAATCCTCCTGTTTTTGCAATAGATTCTGGTTCCCGGTGTGAGTTAAGTTTGGTTGATAAACTGATCAGTGAATTTCCAGGTGTTTTTAGCGGGAAACTTGGAAAAGATGTAGGATTTGAACATGTGATTAAATTGCATGAGAATACTGTTCCTATCCGGCATAAAGTAAGGAATGTCCCACTTTCTTACAGGGATAAATTGAGTGAAATGTTAAGAAACCTCTGCAATGATGGCATCATTGAACCAATAGAGTCTTCCCCATGGGTTTCTCCCATAGTTATTTCGTTAAAGTCTTCAGGGGAACTACGTTTGTGTGTTGATTTACGCAGTTTAAATCGCGTAATTTGGATTGATGCTCATCCTCTCCCTAATTTGCATGAAATGGTATCTAGTTTAGGTAATGCACAAGTGTTTTCATGTATTGACTTAGCGAGTGCATACCATCAAGTAGTCCTTTCTGAGGATTCTAAAAATTACACAGCATTTATCACCCCAGAGGGATTGTTTAGATATCGGCGTATGCCATTTGGTCTAGCCAGTGTGGCTTCAGTTTTCCAGAGATTAATGAAAGAAACTTTGGAGGGTTTGTCAGGAGCAATAGCATTCCAGGACGATATTCTGGTATATGGGAGGAATGATGAGGAGCATGATAAGAACCTTCATGATGTAATTGCAGCACTAGCCAAGAAAGGTCTCACCTTGCGTTTGGATAAATGCAAGTTGAAAGCGAGGGAAGTAGAGTATTTAGGACACATGATTAGTGGGAAAGGTATCAAACCAAAGCAAAAACATATCCAAAGTATCATTAATGCTCCAGTGCCGTCATCAAAAGAACAGTTAGTTGCTTTTCTTGGGTTAACTGAATTTCAGCCGAAATTTATTCCCAATTATTTGGCTAAAGTTGATCCTTTCAGATGTTTGCAAAAAAAAAATGCAAAGTTTACTTGGTCAGAAGACATGACTAGGGCATTTGAGAATTTGAAAAAGTTCATAGTGAATGCTCCTTGTTTGAAACCGTTTGTTCCAGGGAAAAAGTGTATAGTCATGGTAGATGCAAGCAATTTGGATCTTGGAGGTGTTTTGATACAGAAAGACAATTCTACTGAATGGATTGTAGCTTATGCTTCTAGAGCATTAAGAGATGCAGAGAAGAATTACTCTGTAATTGAAAGGGAGCTCCTTGCTTGCGTGTGGGGGGCAGAACACTTCAGGAGTTTTCTGTGGGGGACTGAGTTCATAATCAAAACCGATCATAAGCCCCTTGTATTTTTAATGTCTCCTGGGGGAGGTCGATCTATGTCAGCACGTTTAGCAAGGTTATCCTCAAGATTACAATCATTCCGGTTCAGTATTGAGTATGTGCAAGGGAAAGCAAATATGCATGCAGATTGTATGTCAAGGCTTCCCATTAACGGTGAAAAAAATTACCAAGATGATGACTGTGAAGTAGCATTTACTACACATGATTTAAATTTAATACATGGTAAGGGAAAATGTTTAAGAGAAGAGGATTGGATGTTGGAGATGGAGAAAGACAATGAGTTAAAAATTTTAAAGAGATACATTGTGCAGGGTTGGCCAGAAGTGAGGAGATTGTCGGGTGATATGATGAGCTTTGCGAAAATTCATGAAGAACTAGCAATTGAAAACGGATTGGTAATGAGGGGAGACAAAATGGTTCCTCCGTTTGGACTTAGAAATACAGTCATGGAGATTGGTCATGAGGGCCATCTTGGAATTTCATTTACTAGAAGACGAGTTAGGGAGGCATTTTGGTGGCCTGGCATAGATTCTTCCATTGAACAATTTGTACAAAAGTGCAGTAATTGTTCTAGTAGTGATAAATCTGCTGTTCCTTTACGTGTAGAATCCCATCCGGTAGCTTATCCTGATGGTCCGTGGAGGAAATTAGGCCTGGATATCATTGGTCCTTTTCAAGTCTTGCCAAAGGATAAATGTTTTGGTATTGTGCTCATTGATTATTTTTCGAAGTGGCCTGAAGTTAAGATGGTAAAAGAAGTGACCTCACAAAGTGTTATTGAATTTTTGGATGAAATATTTTGTAGGGAAGGTATTCCGCAGGAAATAGTCACGGATAATGGACCACAATTTATCAGCAAAGAGATGGAAGTATTTCTAAAGAAATGTAATGTAATGCACAGGAAAATATCTGTTTTCCATCCAGAGGCAAATGGTCAGGTGGAACGGTTTAACCGTGTTATGAAAGAAGCGATACAGTTGTCATTGAAAGGGGGCTTAAATTGGAATGTTGCATTGCAATCTATGTTACTGTCTTACAGGACGTCTCCAAATTCTGTAACATTAGCTAGCCCATTTGAATTGTTAAGAGGACACAAACCAAGTACCAGTCTAGTCCCATGGTGGTTAAAAAAGGATTGGAATGATAAGAAATTCAATGCCATTGACTATGAAATTGTGAAACAAAGAGTTAATGTGCAGAAAGAAAAAATGAAAATATCTATGGATAAGAAAAGAGGTGTTAGTACTAAAGCAAAAGTTGTAGTTGGTGATTTGGTTAGGGTGAAGAGGAAGGGAGGTGTTCCTAAAGGTTCACAGTGTTGGTCAGATCCAAAGAAAGTTACAGAAGTGTTTAACAGCGCTGTGCGAGTAGAAGGAGGGAGTGTTTGGAATTTGAATAGAATTTCGTTGTTCAAAGGGGTTCATCCTCCAGCTGGAGATGCTGGGATGAGTCGACAATTAAGTGAAGATCATACTGGACAGCATCCTCATTGTTCAAATTGGGGGGAGGATTCAAGAGGAAAACGTGAACATCGTTATCCAGGGAGGTTTAAAGATTATGCTATGTTTTAAAAAAACAAAAGAGAAGGAAAAATGATAAGAAATGAAAAGGGGGAAGATGTGTGGTATTTACATTAATCATATTGTTTGTGCAGCGTCATCCCCACGAGCGGTTCTTCACGCTCGTGGAGATGATGCGTATTGTAATGTTTCAAGTATGCTGCCTCGAGGTGGGAACGTTACGGTTGTTGGGACGGCATTATGATGATGAGCTGGGAGTGAAGACATGGAATAAATCTTGCAGCTACAACTACCAATCGCTTCTGTGTGATCTGTACTCTTGGGAGGATTTCTAGATACTTTCCTACAAAAGGTTATAATTATTATAATAAAATCAGTGTTATGGAATATTGATGCTTGAATATAAATCAACAGAAGGCGACAGTGTGATTTCAACTTGTAAAGTGAATCCGCACTAACGCATTCTGTGTGGCCGAAGGAGGTAAATGAACACACCTCCTGAACCAACTGGCATGTGACGTTTCTGAGATCACGGCTTTAGTGAGCGCATCATTTTATTTGGTTTAAAATAAATAAATATAAATGCATTCCACATGAGGCCGATTTTCGAAATGTAACCAAAAGTTGCCAACACAAGCCCTCAAAGTTAAAAATCGGTTAATGCTTAAAGTGTGCAGCTTCACAGTGCTGCTGAAGTAGACAAAAGGCAATAAAAAATGTTTTCTTTTCTTAGGTAAAACGTGTTTTCAGACTGGAGTGTCAGTAACCATCATTCATATCTTCATATGTTTAAGGATTTAAACCCTCTCCGCTGCCTCCATCAGTAGAACAGGAAAAAATATTTCAGAGGTCTATCTTGAAAAGTTTTGTCTCTACAACCCAGTGTGTGTGCTTCATGCGGTTCTGGTGATGAATAAAGTGCCATTACACCTGGACGGGTCGGCTCTTGCACCCTCACTGGCTCTTCCTCTGGTCCCAGAGATACCTTTCCTATTTACTTTAGGAATATGTAAAGCGCTCTATTCCTCTTTAAGCCACTTCTGGGCCCGGTTTACACAACGGTGAATGAGTTCCTTATTTCGCGAGGTCTCAAGCTGTCTCTTTGAAGCACGGTTGACTGTCAGTCAGTCACTGCTCCATCTTTTACTTTGGAAAATGTCAGTCTTGTTTTGAAATTGAATGGCTATCCCACGCATTTTAATTAAAGAAATAAAGCCCTCGGGAGGTGGCGGTCCCCGGGGCTTGGGGGGCAGCGAGGCCCCCGCCCAATAATAATTAAAGGCCCAGGGAGGTGGCGGTCCCTAGGGCAGAGGTGTCCCGTGTGGCCCCGGCATATATTTGGAATATTGCCCCCGGGACCTGGCCCACCCGGGGACCTATTAAAACGAAGCGCGGCAGACAGCGCTTCGTTTTTTATAATTTTGTTGGTCAGATTCACGCTGGGTGCGGGAATCCTGCTGAAAAAATAAAACAAAAAAAGCTTTTTTTGGCCCTGGGGTCCCTGTGGGACACTCTAAGCAGGCCTAGGGGGTCAGGGTGTTTCTACCTTGCCCCCTTTTCTTTTTCTATAACCATTTTCCTCCCTTTTTTTTTTTACTTGGTTTAACCGAGTCACAAGATGGCTGCCAACACTTCCTGGTTTGGAGTGTTGACAGCCAATCAGAATGAAAGCTCATGTTCGGGAGGGTTTGCGAATCCTCCTTGGCCCTCAGATATCAATATTTTTTATTTCTAAATGTCTCAGGAACTTCTGAACAGATTTACACCATTCAAAGCAAAGAGTGCACTCTGGACCAATAGCTACCTCTCTGCCAAATTTGGTGTAATTCCGTTGAGCAGTTCGGGCTGAAGCCATGACAAAAGTTCCTATGGAAATTAACATGGAGAAAAACATGTTTTGTGACCCCCCCTTTTTTCTCGGCCTCTGCTTGAAGAATCTCTCCGAAACTTTCAAGACAGGAGCTGACCGGAGCAGCCCATTATTTTGTTAATTTCGCGAAGATTTGTCAAGCGGCGCCAAAGGTATTGGCCAATCAAAAAATGTTTTTCCTATGGAAACTAGGTTCTAACTATACCTACCTACTGGCAACCGCCAGTAGGTAATATATATATATATGTATATATGTATATCTCTTCTCCTGAGGACATTCGGTCCCTGAATGAGGCCTTGAAGCTGACCGTGCATAGGCTCACAACTAACCAGCTCAAACAGAACGCGAAAAAAACTGAAGTTCTTCTTATCTCCCCACCCAAAACCAACCTAGACACTCAAGAATGGATCAAGGTGGTTACAGCGCTAAACTGCCTTCCTACCATTGTGGACTCTGCTAAATCCCTTGGATTAACCCTAGACTGCAGCCTGAATATGCATGTCCATATCAACTTGATGGCTAAAACTGCCAGATTTCACCTGAACTACTTAAGCAACCTGAAACCTTTCCTCGACACTCCCGAACTAAAAATGGCAACCCAGGCACTACTCATCGCCAGACTAGAATATGGTTGCTCTACCCTCTCAGGTCTACCCAAGAACTCTTTGGCCCCATTGAAAAAGCCTGCCTCAACGCCGCTGCCAGACTCCTAACAGGTTCAAAGAAATTCAACCAAATCTTTCCTCACTTCAAAGCTCTAAACTGGCTTCCTCTCGAGGCCAGAATCCAACCTAAGCTGGCTTGCATCACGCACAAGGCTCTTTACTCCATTTCTCCAGCATATCTCGCCCAGAAACTCATGATATCCGGAGGAACCAGAAACTCACGTTCCGCCAGAAACATGTTGCTCCAATCAGCACGCTTGCGGAAAAAAGAATCGTACAATGGCGCCTTCTCTGGGGCCACCCCAAGAATATGGAACTCACTCCCGCCTGCCATCAGAAGACTTCCGTCTCTGGCACATTTCAAAAAGGCGGCCAAAACTTTCCTAATGGGCAAATTCCTCTCCTGACGTTCGCATTGCAATCACCTCAGCGACTCTGTTTCACATACTACTACGACATTACCCACAGCTTTTCCGGATGATATTTGCCAGGCACTTCTGGGCATCCCACCTGGGAACTGAGACTGCCTCTCTTGCATAATGTTTTTATCTGTTTTGTTACTGCCTATTCTTTTCTTTTGTTGTTTAATGCAGCTACCTGCTCATCCTCAATTGTATCCACCCTTCCTAAGTCTTGTATATCACCTGTCAATCTTGTAAAGTGCTCTGATACCCTCACGGCTCTGGTTCGCGCTCCATAAAACTCAAAAAAAAAAAATACATGCATATATATTTCTTTTTTTTTTATTTATATGAAGAAGATAGAATGCAGCTGAGAGACCACAAGTGTTATTCAAAAGTACCTCAGAGTAACATCTCAGAAGTTAAGAATACATTTTTTAAAGATCTGGCAAGATGGCGGGGGTTTGGACATGTTATCCCAGGCAGAATACCAATTTCTTAAGGTGGAGGACCCGATAACACCAATCCTCTACCTTATCCCAAAGGTCCACAAAAACAAAGAAGTTCCCCCAGGCAGACCCTTTATTTCTGCCATTGGTAGTCTGTTTGAGCCCTCCTCGCGGTACTTAGATAACTTTTTACAAGAATTTGTGAAAGAACTCCCTGCGTATATTCAGGACTCCAGGAATTTTCTGAATAAAATCAATAAGTTGAGATGGAGAGATTCATACCTTCTAATTACACTGGATGTTATGAGCCTTTACACAAGCATAGCTCCTGAAGATGGACTGCGGGTGATAAGCCATTACCTTGACAAACGACCCATATCACACTATCAGCACTAAGGGATGCTGTTGGAAATGTGTAGACTGTATCTTACCAATAATTATTTCATGTTTGGAGGTGACACATTCAAACAGTTTCAGTATACGGCAATGGGCACCTGCTTCACCCCTAGCTATGCTAACTTGCATATGGGCTGGTGGGAGGAGCAGGTGCTCAGAGTCGAACATCCAAATGAATGCAAGGAAAACATAGTGTAATGGCTAGGTTCATTGATGACCTATTTATCAAAGTGAATGTTGAACCTTAGATTCACAGACACCATCAGTGAATCCAAAGTATCTTTTTTAGACTTGGAGGTGTATGTGAAGGATAAAGCAGTACATACCCACACGTACAGGAAACCTACTGCAGGAAATTCAATCCTGCATGCCAAGAGCTTCCATCTTTAGAGATTGAAAATGAGCATACCTTATGCAGAGCATCTGAGGATGAAGCGCAACTGTAGTGAGGCCCAAGCATTGTTTAAAGCGCAATCAGGTTTGATGCATAGGTTTATCCAAAGGGGCTACAGCCCCAAGGTATTGGACCAAGCTCTCCACAAAGTAAACAGAATAGAAAGGGAAACCTTACCACAACCTAACAAGCCACATACCACCAAAAAGATAACAAAAGGCACAGGGGAACAAATCAGGATGATTACTGGATACAATGCTTACCATTCTAAAGTGAGAGATAGTCTGTGTAAGCATTGGTATCTGTTAGAAAAGGGATCCAATCCTCAATGACATACTACCCCAGAGACCGTTCATAACTTTCAAAAAAGCTAAATCAATGAGAACAGAATTGGTCAATAGAGGTCCTGAGGTGAGCACTGGAGAAGGATGGTTGAGAGCAATGCCAGGGTTTCACAAGTGCTTCAAATGTAAAGCCTGTAAGATTGCAAGCAATGAAAAACAAGTCACATCACCATTAATGAGAAGCCCCTGGAAGATAAGAACCTCACTAAATTGTAGAAGCAAATATGTCGTTTATGTATTGAAGTGTATGTGCCCAAAATTATACGTAGGCAGCACCATTCACATGGTGCACATTCGTATTTTACAACGCATGAGGGCTATCAAGAATAATGGCAAGAATTACCCAGTTGCACGACACATCAATGATGTTCATCAGGGAGATGTGTGTAATTTGTCTTATTTTGCAGTAGATCAAGTACCCAAATTGAGGAGAGGTGGTAATCGTGAGACAAAGCTACGCCAGTTGGAGTCCAGATATATATTGCTGTTTAATAGTAGAATTCCAGTAGGTCTTAACGCAGATGAAGATTTGCATGTTCATTTAAGCTAATCCAGGTGTTTCCAATCAGTGACTTTTAATTGTCTTTTATTATTTTGCAGGGTATGGACACTAAGAGGAAGCAAAGCAAGTAGATATGATCAAGAAAGATGAAAGAAATTATGAGGACTCGTTAAAATATAGACTTTTCGGACTTAAGGGGAAATTTGTCATTTGAAATTTGTTTACAGAAAGTACTGATCAGTATAGCCTTTATTACTATTTTCCCCTATGAGCTCTAGTTCCAAGAACAATCAGGTGACTTTGTCGATAATGCTCCCCATTATAAACATTGAATGAAAGCACTAGCACTTTAAGCACTTTATGTACATTACCATAAATTTGTGTAACACACTTGCACTTTAGTTCTATAAAGGACTTGCACTTTAGAACTGAAATATATATGTATAGAGGATGTAAGCACTTGCACTTTCAATGTTTTTTGCACCAAGAGAAATTTGAGTGTATTAGTTATAATGT
The DNA here is from genome assembly GCF_964204655.1 of Triturus cristatus. Classification (NCBI taxonomy): domain Eukaryota; kingdom Metazoa; phylum Chordata; class Amphibia; order Caudata; family Salamandridae; genus Triturus; species Triturus cristatus. The sequence continues at coordinate 157,247,239 of NC_140580.1, forward strand.
GCTGGAGCAGTAAATGAAATGACGGATTTTAAATTTGGCCATCATTTTATGCCTGTCGACATCATGGTCTGAAATCATCGGATTACATGTTAATCTATATGAAGTACGGCGAGTTAGGTATTTGTTGGCAAATATAGGAAATAGAGGAGGCAAATATGAGCACGTAATGACTTTAACTCTTTGAATAAAATTGAGTGAATTACCTGCTGAGTGGAGAGAATGATTAAGCATATTGCGAAATTCTCTCCCCGTTTATCCAAGTATCAACAGGAGGAGAAAAACAAGGGACAATGTTGTTTTTATAATTTCTTTTAATTGTCTCCGTTTTTTTGAGGGTTCATTAGGATATTAGTGTAAATGGCTGAAACTGTTATTTTTATGCCCATGATGAATGATGTATATTCAATGGATTGGAATGCCTCAAAAGTCAGGCATCTTTGCCATTTTTAAGTCTGCCTACCATATCTATTGTTACTGTGTACTATGTAATGTTAACCCTGCATTTTTAATGGTGGAGAAATGTTAACACTGTGTTGTGTGAGCAAGGCAGGAAGTGCCGAAATGCGTAACAGCTGAAAATATAATAAACACAAAAGTGATTGTCTTATCGCGCTCCTGTGTCGATATCCCACTCTTGAAGAAAGGAATTGGAGTAGGAGTGTATATATATATATATATATATATATATATATATATATATATATATATATATATATATATATTCAAGCTCCAAGTTTTCCAACAGTTTGGGGAGCACTCCAGGACCAGCAATGCCGCGTAGACTTGAACTGCTTACGACGTGCGGCCTGACGCGTTTCGCTGTTTAGCTTTCTCGAAGGCCGGTCTCCTCTAATGTCCAGCAAAATGCACAACCATTTGTTTCAAAGAAGCTGCCTCCTGATAGGCTCATTCTTCTACCACCGCATTGTGGTACGTGTAGTCTCGGTTGTTGCATGAATTGACCTTGTATAGGTGCCAGGCAAGAGGGGATTCCTGATGCTAACTCGTGATGAGTCTCGTGAGCTGGTAAGTCTTGATTCCGGTACCAGTCCTCCCAAAATGTGCTGGGCAGATTCCCAACTTCTTGGCCCACTTTGATTGTCGCGGTGGTGCTGCCCCCGCGGCTGGGAATGCCGCATATAAATTCAAGCTCCAAGTTTTCCAACAGTTTGGGGAGCACTCCAGGACCAGCAATGCCGCGTAGACTTGAACTGCTTACGAGGTGCGGCCTGACGCGTTTCGCTGTTTAGCTTTCTCGAAGGCCGGTCTCCTCTAATGTCCAGCAAAATGCACAACCATTTGTTTCAAAGAAGCTGCCTCCTGATAGGCTCATTCTTCTCCCACCGCATTGTGGTACGTGTAGTCTCGGTTGTTGCATGAATTGACCTTGTATAGGTGCCAGGCAAGAGGGGATTCCTGATGCTAACTCGTGATGAGTCTCGTGAGCTGGTAAGTCTTGATTCCGATACCAGTCCTCCCAAAATGTGCTGGGCAGATTCCCAACTTCTTGGCCCGCTTTGATTGTCGCGGTGGTGCTGCCCCCGCGGCTGGAAATGCCGCGTATAAATTCAAGCTCCAAGTTTTCCAACTGTTGGAAAACTTGGAGCTTGAATATATATATATATATATATATATATATATATATATATATATATATATATATATATATATATATATATATATATATATATATATTATACTTCAAAGGTCCTTGACTTCGAAGTGCACTCCTAGCAGTTATTAAGCAGGCAGCTTACATCACATTGAGAACCGGCCTCTTCAATTGAGGTGAGCATTTCATGCCGACGCGTTTCTAAGCCGTAGCTTCTTCCTCATGGGCAGCTCAGGGTTTCACACAGGTTGCTTCAATCAGTCCTTTAAATGCATGCAAAGACCCTCAGTGGGTCGTGGTTAGTGGTCCGTTTAGTACAATGCATGCTGGGTTACCAAGTCCCGATTGGAGATAGTCATATTACTTATAGTAAGTTCCGTGTGTCCTTTAAATTAAAAGCAATTCATTTTCCCTTCAGTGGGCCCCCAATTGTCATGCGGGTTAATTATCTCTTAACTGCTACGCTGATCGCGGCATTGGCATAGTTCCTGTTGCCGCGCAGCCCCTCATACATTACGGTGATGGTGCAGCCTTCACGACGAGACAGCCGTTCAAATATTTTATACTTCAAAGGTCCTTGACTTCGAAGGTGCACTCCTAGCAGTTATTAAGCAGGCAGCTTACATCACATTGAGAACCGGCATCTTCAATTGAGGTGAGCATTTCATGCCGACGCGTTTCAAAGCCGTAGCTTCTTCCTCATGGGCAGCTCAGGGTTTCACACAGGTTGCTTCAATCAGTCCTTTAAATGCATGCAAAGACCCTCAGTGGGTCGTGGTTAGTGGTCCGTTTAGTACAATGCATGCTGGGATACCAAGTCCCGATTGGAGATAGTCATATTACTTATAGTAAGTTCCGTGTGTCCTTTAAATTAAAAGCAATTCATTTGCCCTTCAGTGGGCCCCCAATTGTCATGTGGGTTAATTATCTCTTAACTGCTACGCTGATCGCGGCATTGGCATAGTTCCTGTTGCCGCGCAGCCCCTCATACATTACGGTGATGGTGCAGCCTTCACGACGAGACAGCCGTTCAAATATTTTATACTTCAAAGATCCTTGACTTCGAAGGTGCACTCCTAGCAGTTATTAAGCAGGCAGCTTACATCTCATTGAGAACCGGCATCTTCAATTGAGGTGAGCATTTCATGCCGACGCGTTTCAAAGCCGTAGCTTCTTCCTCATGGGCAGCTCAGGGTTTCACACAGGTTGCTTCAATCAGTCCTTTAAATGCATGCAAAGACCCTCAGTGGGTCGTGGTTAGTGGTCCGTTTAGTACAATGCATGCTGGGATACCAAGTCCCGATTGGAGATAGTCATATTACTTATAGTAAGTTCCGTGTGTCCTTTAAATTAAAAGCAATTAATTTGCCCTTCAGTGGGCCCCCAATTGTCATGCGGGTTAATTATCTCTTAACTGCTATGCTGATCGCGGCATTGGCATAGTTCCTGTTGCCGTGCAGCCCCTCATACATTACGGTGATGGTGCAGCCTTCACGACGAGACAGCCGTTCAAATATTTTATACTTCAAAGATCCTTGACTTCGAAGGTGCACTCCTAGCAGTTATTAAGCAGGCAGCTTGCATCACATTGAGAACCGGCATCTTCAATTGAGGTGAGCATTTCATGCCGACGCGTTTCAAAGCCGTAGCTTCTTCCTCATGGGCAGCTCAGGGTTTCACACAGGTTGCTTCAATCAGTCCTTTAAATGCATGCAAAGACCCTCAGTGGGTCGTGGTTAGTGGTCCGTTTAGTACAATGCATGCTGGGATACCAAGTCCCGATTGGTATATATATATATATATATATTACCTACTGGCGGTCGCCAGTAGGTGGTTATATTTAGGACCTATTATCCATAGGAAATCCGCAACATTCTATTTGGAATAACTTTGGCGGCGGTTGACGAATCTTCGCGAAATTTTCAGACCTGCGGGGGCGCTCCGGTCCGCTCCTATCCTGAAAGTCTCAAGGTGATTCATCTAACGGGGGGCGAGAAAAAAGGGGGGTCCCAAAACGTGTTGTCCCCATGCAATTTTCCATAGGGACCTTTAATCGCAGCTACAGCCCGAACTGCTGAATGGAATTGCACCAAATTTGGCAAAGAGGTAGCCCTTGGTTCACACTCGTGCCTTTTAGTTAAATGGTGTAAATCCGTTCAGTAGTTGCTGAGAAAATCAAAAGTAAAATCACATATATATCTATGGCCTCGGAGGATCTGCACACCCTATGCACACCCAGCGCGCACCCTCCTGATCACGAGCTGCATGCTAATTGGCTGTCAACACTCCAAACCAGGAAGTGTTGGCAGCCATTTTGTGCCTCAGTAGAAGCGAGGCTCAAGAAATCAGTGGATCAAGTGTGCAAAACGTATAAAGGGGGCAGGGTTGAAATACCCTGACCCACTAGACCTGCTTAGGGGGTCCCACAAGGACCCCTAGGGCCCTCCCCCATTTTTTTTGTTGTTGAAAAAATGGCAAAATGCGCGCAGGGTGCGCGGATCCTGCCATAAAAAAATAAATAAAACGAAGCGCGGGCTCCCGCGCTTCTTTAATAATTAGCTTCCGGGGGGGCCAAATCCCGGGGGCAAAAATATCAAATTTGATGGGGGGCCCAGAGGGGCCCCCTAGCCCCGGGACCACCACCCCCGGGGCTACAAAATAAATGGGTGGGGGGGTTCAAAGGCCCCCCAGCACCGGGGACTGCTACCCCCTGGAGCTTTAAAAAAAATGGGTGGCGGGGTTCAAAGGCCCCCCCAAGCCCCGGTGCTTTTTATATTTCGGGAGGGGGGCCGCGTGGCCACCCTCCTGGAGCCGTCGATAGTCCTGGGGACCGCCACCCCCCAGGGCCAGCTTCTTCAGTGTCTCGGGGTGCCCACCCCCGGGACACTGATGTTTGCTATGGCAGGGCAGGAGCTGAGGCTTCCGCCCTGTCATAGCAAACTTGGTTTGGATTTTGAAAGAGAGAGCAGGGAAATCTGCTCTCTCTTTCAAAATGCAAACCATATTGCTTTTCCACACAGGGAGCTGCATGTTACCAGCTCCCCATGTGGAAAAGCAATGCTGGATCCTGAAGGATGTGGGGAGCCGGCTGGGACCGTGGGGGCATTGTGGCTCCCCCCACAGTCCCCTACGTTATATATAGGCCCCTGGGGATGAGGTCCCCGGGGAGAATAGAAATTAGTGATGGGTGCAAATTTTTTTTTAAGGGTAAATTAGGAGTCGCGCACCCAGCACGGCGCTCAGCGCGGCCCCCTGGTGTGCACGCGCTGGGTGCGTGACTCCTAACGCGTTGAACACGTATATGACATCACGCGCAAGCGCACAAGCGTCACGTAAAATAATACGTATGTGTCACATATGCGCCTGGAGTCGCGTATCGGTCGCATAGCAATCGTGCACGAAAATACGCACCCATCGCACATCCTACGTGGATCCTACACAACAATCCTAAAATGGCGGCTAGGTTCCCCGCAGCGATCGAGAAAGGTACGCTCAAAAAAATGTGGAAAAAAAACCAATAAAGAAAATAATATAAATATATTTAAAAAAATATATAAAACAAAAAAAACAGAGTTTCAATATTTAAAAAAAAACTGTTTCCATTTATATTAAAAATATATAATGTAATTTAAAAAATAAAATATGTAAAAATAAATAGTTAAAAAAATGTAGAAAATTAGTATCAAAAAATAAATATAACTATTATTACATTTAAAATTGTCATTTAAGAAATCTTTGACATTCACTGAAAAAACCATAGGTTTCAGACATGTTATAGTTAGCAATTAACCTTTAAAAAACCTTTGAAATTCACTGAAAAAAACATAGGTTTCAGACATGTTATAGTTAGGAATTAGCATTTAAAAAACCTTAGAAATTCACTGAAAAAACCATAGGTTTCAGGGGTATTATAATTAGCTAAACATTTCACTCGTACAAAACCATCGAAATTCCTCCGGTATAGTTAGTTCTACTAACTATAACTCACGTGCCCGCAATCCACAGCTGATGATGTCACATATTACATCATTTATGAAATGGTCAGTGACATCACTGATGACATCTCAAATGACATCACTGATGACATCATCTAGTAGATGTAATATGTGACATCATCAGCAGTGGATTGCGGGAGCACAAGTTATAGTTAGTAGAACTAACTATAACGGAGGAATTTCAATGGTTTTGTACGAGTGAAATGTCCAGCTAACTACAACACCCCTGAAACCTATGTTTTTTTCAGTGAATATATATATAATTATAAGTTGAAATTCGTTAACCATTACGAATGCCCATGCAGGGCGTGATTGTTTTTCAATGTACGCATTCAAATGTAAGAATGATTTGCATGTTCAGTAATGGCTGCCATCGTAGGACTGAAGTAAGTCCTCTGTTGTTGTTCATGAGACAAGGCATGTATTTATGTTCACTGAAAGTCGACGCCGGTTGCAATTGACAAAGGCGGTAGCCGAAACGCGTTTTGCTGTGAGTTCTGTAATAAAAAATTCTGAACACTGTTCCCGTGAGTGCTGGTATCTGTTGGTGTACCGAGAGCTTGGACTGTACGCGGTGTCCGTCACCGCGTTGGAAGCACCCAATCGTGAGTGAAGGGATTAAGACGGAAAGTTGAGCTGGATTGAACCTCCCTTCACCGCTGCAGCAAGTTTTGCAACATTGTTTCACCGAACGGAGAGCTTCAGTAACTGTAGCCGAGTGAAAGAAAGCGTGGATTTTCCTGACGCGATCGGGCTCGGGTCCAGTGAAGACGAAGAATAAGACTCTCAGAATTCGGTAGGAAATTTTGACATTTTTGTCTTGAAAGCATTATTATCTAAAAAGCAGCAGACCGAGGGAACAGTATAGCACATAAGAACTGAGCATAACTCTAAGTGATATGTTTAATGAGGAGGCGCGACGAGAAGTGGCTAATTAAATTTTTAAAAAAAGAACAGATCCTCGTCCCGAGGGCAGCAACAGTGACAGTGGACAAAGTGCAGCCCGTGGGGCCAATTTACTAAAGGAGCAGTTTGCGCGATTGGAGAGACTTTACGAACAGGAAGTTCGCAAATGGTGGGAGGCCACCTCACTCCAGCATTACATTGATGTAGAAAGGGTTCCACGCGGTCTTAGAATTTACACCATTCCTGCTTATGAAAACCCTAATCCAAAACTTCTGGAGGAATGGGCGGAGCACACGGCAGCCTCATCAAAAGGGATGTTACTTATACTAATTAAATTTGCCTGGAGCGACAGGGACACTACACTACAGGACATCAACTTATTAGAGAAAGAGATTGCGAAAGACTGTGAAAAGAATAAATTGGACGAGCTGAAGGAGGCGATGAAAAAACGCATCGCAGTCTATGAGCAGAGAATCAGACAAAGAAAACAGAATAAGTTTGAACGGGACGAAAGAGATTACGAACAGGGTCGCGTCCTGACCTTCGCAAAGAGATACGATCTACCCAGGAAACAATTACTTAGTAACAAGAATAAAGCTGCAACAGAACAAAGAGATACTTCAGAATCTGAAGTTACAGATGTAGATCTAAGCAGTGACGAAAGAGAGCCTAGAGCCACTGAGAGTGACGCGGCAACCCCTTTTCATGAGGAGTTTCGAATTATACGAGAAACTTGGGGCAGAGGTGGAAGAGGCAAGCCACCAGCACAAAGAAGAAGAGCAAACGTCGAACAAGGAGAGGCGGCTGGAGCAAGCAATAGCGCCGCATCACCACGGATAACACGGAGCAAACGGGGGGCGAGACGGTAACGTCACAAACGCTTACCATGGTGAACCTAACTCCTAGAGTATTGAATGAAGCAGAATTGAAAGTGCTTCAACTCGGATTAGGTTTCTGCCCCTCAAGAAAATCGGAATATGCACAAACGAAAATTGATTTATTCAAATTCTCAAGAAAAATGAAACTTATCAAATATTTTAAAAGAAAACAACCCATCCAGGGGAAAGGAATGATAACAAGTCGTGATATGGATAATCTTACAGCTGGCGATTTAGAGACAATGTCGGTGCTGGAAGATCTTCAGAACGAAGGTGATCCTATGGCATTGATCCCGAAAATCGCGAGAACTAAGGACCAATCAGATACAGTACAAGTCAATCCTGGTAGTCCATTCAAACCTATATCTAGATTTGTTCCAATGATGCCAGCAGACTCCATTGATGTATTTACTGATGTAGTGACCAAAGAACTGGTCAAACTACGAGGAAAGAATAACCATAGCAAGATGATTGGGAATATCACTGATAAGCAAAGAAAGGCTATTAAGGATTTACAGAATGATAAAACCATTGTCTGCAAGCCATCAGATAAGGGTGGAAATGTGGTGCTGATAACATTGGAATATTATCAAAATGAAGCACTAAATCAGCTCAATGATGAATCTAGTTACATCAAGATTACACGTAAGGAATTTGAGAACAGTATTACATCTTATCGGATGCTCCTTAATAAATGGTATCATAAGGGTATGCTATCCAAAGAGGAGTATGGCTTCCTGGAATGTAAATATCCCAGACTACCGACTTTTTATCACCTTCCTAAACTGCACAAAGACGCCTCAAATCCACCGGGTCGTCCTATAGTTTCATCCCTAGGCAGTTTAACTGAACACATGTCCAGATATGTGGATTTTTTCTTGTCTGAATTTGTTACTAAATTGGCTTCATATATTAAAGATACCAAGGACTTTTTAAATCATGTGGAAAATGTACTCTGGGAAGATAATTTTGTAATGATGACTCTTGATATATCAAGCTTATACACTAGCATCAGTCATAATCAAGGATTAGAGGCAATCAAGTACTTTTTGGACAATCGTCCAATTAATTTGGCAGAACACAATAATATGCTAATTGAGTTCGTGGGATTTTGCCTATGTCATAACATTTTTCTGTTCCAGGATCTTCTATTTAGACAGATACGCGGTACTGCTATGGGGAACTGCTTCGCCCCAGCTATGCGAACTTGTTCGTGGGCTGGTGGGAGGAGCAGGTGGCCTGGGCAGAGAACAATAAGTATTGGACAGAAAATGTGATAAGCTGGACCAGATATATAGACGATCTGTTTATTGTCTTTAGAGGTACTGAACAACAAGCAAATGAATTTGTTAGAGTACTCAATAACAATGATCTTAACCTTAAATTCACAGGAGAAATAAGTAAGACATCTGTGAATTACCTGGATCTGGTGGTATTCCCTGCGGAGGGCAGACTGTGCACGCGTTTGCATAGGAAACCCACCGCGGGTAATTGCGTGTTACATGCTAGAAGTTGCCATTCGGAAAAAACGATAACCAGTATTCCTTATGGCGAACTGCTTAGGATCAAGCGGAACTGTACACGGGACAGCGATTATCAACTCGCAGCTAAAGAAAGTGTAGAAAGATTCAGGATGAGGGGTTATCATAAGGAAATTCTTGATGAAGCGGTCAGAAAAGTGGAAGTGAAACCCAGAACTGACTTGATCAAAGATGAAGATCATAAGATGAGACAAAAGAAAGAGAGTGATAATAAATTCAGAATAATAATTGATTATTCGGAGAATGCTCAGGATATTAGAGAGATAATGAGGAAGAACTGGCATATTGTAAAATCAGACCCTATAATAGGTAAAGATATGCCAAAAGCACCACTCATGACATTCAGAAGGGCTAAAACACTGCGTGACGACTTAGTTCAGAGTCACTGCACCAAAGAGAGCAGGATATTACCATTTGGAAAGATAACAGGTTTCTATCCTTGTCTCAAATGTAGAGCGTGCAAAAACAGCAAAAAGGTCACACATTACAATGTACCTGGCTTAGATCATCCCAGGAAAATTAATAAATTGATGAACTGCAACACCTGTTTCACTGTATAATGTTTGGTCTGCCCTTGTGGCTTGCGCTACATAGGGAGCACTATACACCCCATGAAAGTGCGTATTCTAGAACATCTAAGGGCCATTAATAACAAGGATGTATCGTATCCAGTGGCAAGACATTTTGAATCATTCCATCAGAGCAACAGAGAATTGTTGAGTTTTTTCTGTATGGACCATGTGCCACTCAATGTTAGAGGGGGTGATAGACAGTTGCGACTAAGAAGACTTGAATCGAGATATATCATCGATACTCAGACCAAGATGCCACTAGGCTTGAACAGTGGGGAAGAGATGGCTGTTCATTTGTAGTCATAAATCTCTATGTATCGGATATCTGTTCTTTTTTATATACATATTTCATTTGTCCTAAATAATGCACTAAGTCAATGGCAGCAATCACCCATACAGGGTATAATTATAGGTTGAAATTCGTTAACCATTACGAATGCCCATGCAGGGCGTGATTGTTTTTCAATGTACGCATTCAAATGTAAGAATGATTTGCATGTTCAGTAATGGCTGCCATCGTAGGACTGAAGTAAGTCCTCTGTTGTTGTTCATGAGACAAGGCATGTATTTATGTTCACTGAAAGTCGACGCCGGTTGCAATTAACAAAGGCGGTAGCCGAAACACGTTTTGCTGTGAGTTCTGTAATAAAAAATTCAGAACACTGTTCCCGTGAGTGCTGGTATCTGTTGGTGTACCGAGAGCTTGGACTGTACGCGGTGTCCGTCACCGCGTTGGAAGCACCCGATCGTGAGTGAAGGGATTAAGACGGAAAGTTGAGCTGGATATATATATATATATATATATATATATATATATATATATATATATATATATTACCTACTGGCGGTCGCCAGTAGGTAGTTATAGTTAGGACCCTCTTTCCATAGGAAATCCGCAACATTCTATTTGGAATAACTTTGATACCGGTCGACGAATCTTCGCAAAATTTTCAAAACTAATGGGGCGCTACGCTCCGCTCCTACCCTGAAAGTCTCGGGGGGATTCGTCAAGCGGGGGCTGAGAAAAAAGGGGGGTCCCAAAACGCATTTTCCCCATGCATTTTTCCATAGGACCTTTAGACACAGCTACAGCCCGAACGGCTGAACAGAATTACTTGTAATTTGGCAGAGAGATAGTCCTCAGGTCAAGGAAGTGCCTTTTGTAGGTCTGGTGTAAATCTGTTCAGTAGTTCCTGAGAAAATAGCATTTAAATCAATATATATATCTGTAAGCGCGCTCCGAGCGTGCACCGTAAGCTTACCGTACGCGTACGGTGCCGTGCGCGAGCGCGATTCTGATTGGCTGTTAGATCTTAGTAAACATTCGAATCGGTCGAAACCAGGAAGTGTCGGCCGCCATTTTCTCTCTCGCACTCGGAGGGGTGGAGGAAAAACAAAGTTGGATATCATAAAAACGGGGCAGGCTAGACAGCTCCTAACCACCTAGCCTTGGTTATGGTGTGCCATAAGGCCATCCAAGGCCAAAAAATATATATATATATTTTTTTTTAAAATGCCGAATACGCTTAAACGGTAAAAAATTAATTTAAAAAAACCAAAATCCATATTTCCCCCCCCCCCGTGTGCAAAAGGTGCCCGCATGGCACCTTTTGTGCATGGCATATTTTCCCTCAGTGAACATTTAATAGAAAACCTTTCAGAACGAAGCGCATAATATGTCCTCCGTGTGCGGACCGTGCGCGAAGGGCATCGTGCGTACATGGCCCATCCAGCCTAACGTGGGCATGCGGTGCGCGTAGCGCACCGCATGCCCACCGTGCGTGCACGGCACTAAGTGCGTTAAGTGGGGGCACGGTGTGCGAAGCGCACCGCGTGCTCACTGTGCGCGCACGGTGCACGTAGTGCACCGTGCGCGCACGGAACGAACTGCGTGAAGTGGGCGCGCACGGCACGAACGGCGTAAAGTAACTTAGCATTTAAAAAAACGTACAAATTCACTGAAAAAACCATAGGTTTCACACACGTTATAGTTAGGAATTAGCATTTAAAAAACCTTGCAAATTCACTGAAAAAACCATAGGTTTCACACAAGTTATAGTTAGCTGTACATTTCACTCGTGAAAAACCAATGAAATTCCACGTTATAGTTAGTGCAGGCAACTATAACTCACGCGACCGCAATCCTCTGCTAATGACATATGTGTCTTTATGAAAAAAAAATATTTGTAATATATGTATAGCTAAAATTTAATGGAAGAAGACATGGGCAAATAAGTGTCTAAATACAGTATTAGCATCAGCAGAGGATTGCGGTCGCGTGAGTTATAGTTGCCTGCACTAACTATAACGTGGAATTTCATTGTTTTTTTACGATTGAAATGTACAGCTAACTATAACTTGTGTGAAACCTATGGTTTTTTCAGTGAATATATATATATATATATATTTATATTTAGTTTCACTGGAGTCACCGCCGCCGAGCCACTCGCCCTGGGTGCTGTCTTTACAGTGGTGAGCCGCAATATATTCCTCCACAGCGGGAAATTTAGAGCCACAAATAGACGCACTCACGGGTTAGTTCTTCGTGGGTTCTTTATTGTGCGTGCCCCCCCCCCCCGCACCGACAGACGCGTTTCAGCGTAAAAGCCTTTTTCAATGTAGGTGTCCCTAGTCTAGGCATTGGTTTAAATGCAAGCCCATTGGTGCATGTGGTCACAAGTCAAAATAAGATGAAAATGAAAGAGAGTTTCTTAGGCCTTAGTTCATTGCCGCCATCTTGTAACGTGCAAAAACAAATTTGTGATAAACAGACAAAATAAGGTATTTACATTAATAGGGGTCAACGTATTTGGCGTGCACATTGAATTAGCTTTTTGATCGTCCTTTCTGACATTGGAATAGTGGGACGAGCTCTGGACATATATATATATATATATATATATATATATATATATATATATATATATATATATATATATATATATATATATATATATATATATATATATATATATATATATATATTATCTACTGGCGGTCGCCAGTAGATAGTTATAGTTAGGACCGTGTTTCCATAGGAAATCCGCAACATTCTATTTGGAATAACTTTTGCGTCGATTGACGAATCCTCGCGAAATTTTCAAAATAGGTGGGGCGCTCCGCTCCGCTCCTTCCCTGAAAGTCTCGGGGGGATTCGTCAAGCGGGGGCCGAGAAAAAAGGGGGGTCCTAAAACGCATTTTCCCCATGCAATTTTCCATAGAGACCTTTGGTCCAAGGTACAGCCCGAACGGCTGAATTACTTGAAATTTGGTAGAGAGGTAATCCTCAGGTCAGGGAAGTGCCTTTTGCAGGTCTGGTGTCAATCTGTTCAGTAGTTCCTGAGAAATCAAAAGTAAAATCATATATATATGTGGGCGGAGCCTAACCACACATCTCATCCTGAGATCTGATTGGCTGTCAGCACTTCATCCAAGAAGTGTTGGCAGCCATCTTGGGACCTATATACATGATAGCACCTCATTAAAAAGCATTGCAATTAATAGAAGGTTTTAAGACTTTAGTTACATTATAAATCATTTGTTGATGGTACCATACTCATTTTAGGAATTGTGGTATGTTCTAAGGTGATTTCACCATGTGAAAAAGCCTTCTGCTGGGATATCATGATTGAGAGAAAACTATTTTCTCATGCTTTTCCCACAGAGGTTTGGAAGGTGATCTATAAGTTAAACTGAGAGCATATTTTCTGTAAATTCACATTATCTTTCTCAGTCATGTGAGAATTAAGTCTGACATTCTCAGTAAAACATGTACATCCAACAAGGGCAGAGACTGTCAGTTGATTCCTTTGTGTTCTACTGCAGCTTCCCAGAGTGTTCCAAAGAACAACTAGAGCGCTAACATTCCTAATTATGATAAACGTATGGCACACCTGAAGCCATCTTGCTTGGATTTAAGTGGTAACTCTTAAAACATTTAATTTAAAAAGGAACAAAATGAGGGGGTTTATTTTTCCATAAAAAGTATGATTAGTGCTGCAGAAAGCAAAATTAGGGCACATTTTGAGTGACTTCTCTAATCCTCTTCTATTTCATTAAAAAATTCTGACATGCAGACTGAAACATGCACTTTTAATACCAGCAGCAGTTTTCCCTGGTGAGCAGTAGCTTTACTAAAGTGATCTAATGAGCAAAAAGAGTGCTAACATTCTGAATTTATGGCAAATGTGTGACACATCTGAATGCCTTCTTGATGGAATCAAAGTAAAAAACTGAAAGTATTTCCTACTGAGGAGACTGCAGTAAATGAGGAAATTAGGAAACTTCATAACAAATAATTCTCCCAAGATGGCCACCAGAGACAAAAGAGCCCAAATGTAGCCCAAATATCACCCAGATGTAGCCCAAGTATAGCCCAATGACAGAATGTCCCAGAGTGTTCTTAAAAACAACTAGAGCGCTTACTGTCTTCATTATGACAAAAGTATGGCACACCTGAAGCCATCTTGATTGGAATAAATTGGTAACACTTAAAACATTTAATTTAAAAAGGAACACAATGAGGGGGTTCATTTTGCCATAGAAAGTATGATTAATGCGGAAGAAAGAAAATGAGGGCACATTTTGAGTGACTTCTCAAATCCTCTTCTATTTCATTAAAAAATTCTGACATGCAGACTGAAACATGCACTTTTAATACCAGGAGCAGACTTCCATGGTGGACAGTAGTTTTACTACAGTGATCTAATGAGCAACTAGAGTGCTAACATTCAGAATTTATGGCAAATGTGTGACATATCTGAATACCTTCATGATGGAATCAAAGTAAAAAACTGAAAGCATTTCCTACTGAAGAGACTGCAGTACATGAGGAAATTAGGAAACTTCATAACAAATAAATCTCCCAAGATGGCCACCGGAGACAAAAGAGCCCAAATGTAGCCCAAAATCACCCAGATGTAGCCCAAATATAGCCCAATGACAGAAGTGTGCAAAACACTTATTATTTTGTGTTTTTGCAGTGTTATATAGTGCAGATTTGTCAGGTATTGGAGTGCTTTACATGAGCATTGGTTACATCACACAAGAACAAATTCATTTTGGTTGTAGACATGGGGAGACTAAGGGGCAGATTTATGTTAGACTTGCGCCACTTTTACGCCGCCGTTGCGTCACTTTTGTGACGCAGCGGCGGCGTAAAGCATGCGCCATGTTGCGCCTTATTTACAACGTGACGCATCTAGGGAGATGCGTCACGTTGTAAAGCCCTGCGCTACATTAAACCTGCGTCAGGTTTAATGTATGCAGGGTGGGCGTTCCATCGGAAAAAGCCTCGGAAAAGTGACGCAGTGAAATCTACAAGATTTCACTCAGTCACTTTTCCGACGCTGCTGCGCCAAAACCTTGCGCCTGCTTGAAGCAGGCGTAAGGCATGACGCAGCATGTTAGGTATGGGCAGCCCCTAAACATTGCTGGAGTTGCGTCGTGCTTGCGACACGACTCCAGTAATGCGCCGCCCTTACGCCATCAGATGCGTCACGCATCTGTTTATCCTTGCGCCACGATGCGCTGCATTGTAAATGCGGCGCATCTGTGTTGGCGCAAGGGTAAACTTGCGTGACGCATCTTTCCTGGCGCATCCCTGCTGATTTGCAGGGATGCGCCAGGAAACATAAATCTGCCCCTAAGTGATTTGACCAGAATCACAGAATGTCGAGCTGAAGCAGAAACTCCAACCTGGTTCCCCAGTTGCAAAGTCTGCAGTTCTGGAAGTAACACCACACCCTCTCCCCTAAGTGCAACATTTAATCAAGTGGTCAACTGGATAAAAAAACATAAAGATAACAAATAATTTAAAAGTGCTTTGTCGCTATTTGAAAACTCAGAAAATATGTCCTTATTTTAGTCTTTTAGAGCACTAACCATAATTTTGATGCCAATAAGACCCTCTCATATATGTAATTTCTAAAGGAAATGCTCTAGGTATTACAGTTTTGATTACATCAAGATGACGTCAGGCGTTCCACACTTTTGTAATAAATATAGAATGTTAGCAATCTAGTTGTTCATTAGGATACTGTTGAGAGGCAGAGGCCAGGGGCACAGACTCTGAAAATTGAAGGCAGGTAGGAGGGTGCAAAGGCAACAATTTAACCACACTGAGCAGGCAGGAAGGGCCGTGGCAGCACAACAGACTATGGAGGGCAGTGGAAAGGGGGGCAGGGGCAACAAACCAACAATACAGGACTTGCAAGAGAGGCTGTGGCAATGTAATAGACCATTGTGGGCAGAAGGAAGAGGCAATGGTAGTACAACCATACATGCCAACAGACCCGATTCAGCCAGGAAACGTCCAATGTTTTTAAGCTCAAATGGGCTTTATTTGATCTATCTCCTGTCTACAATCTCCTCTTTTTCAATGTAACTCAAAGTGCAAAATCAATACCCCATTTTTTTTCAAAATCTCCCTCTTACCAAGTTCAAAATGTTCGCAAGTATGGTACATTGGATCATGGAAGGAAATGGGGTAGGGACATGGACTTGGATAACAGAGGACAGGAGGGACCTGGAGAGGTGCACCAAACTGACCCTGCAGGGCAGGCATCAGGGTTTGCAGCAGGACAATACACCACACAGGGCATGCGGGACGGGAGTGCAGCACAACAATCCATAGAAAGCAAGAGGGAGGGGACAGGACCATGCACATGGACAACAGAGAACAGAGGGGCAAGAGGCAATGGTAGCTAGCTGACCATAATGGACAGCCAGGAGAGAAAGCTGCAGTATAACAGACCATAAAGGGCAGGAGGGACGGATCAGGGGCATTACAATGGAACAGACAAGCCAGGAGGGAGGGAGTAGGGGTCTGCACATGTAAACAGAGGGCTGGGGGCAAGGAGGCAGGGCAGGAGCAGCAAGATAGCCATGGAGGTCAGGCAGGATGGGCACTAGAAGCAAGACACACCATGAAGAGCAACAGTGAGACTGTGATGGCATACACACAGACCATGGAGGGAAGGTGGGAGGGGGTCAGGGACAGCTAACTGACAACACAGGGAAGGTGGGAGGGGCCATGGCAGCACAGAAGACCATGCATGGCAAGTGGGAGGGTTAGTGGCAGCACAATGGCTATGATGGGCAAGAAGGAGGGTGCAGGGGCATGCACAAAGGACCATGGAGGATAGAAGGGAGGGTCAGAACCTGTGCACAGACAAGAAAGTTCAGGGGAAGGGGCCTCACAACAGACCGCATGGGGCAGGCAGGAGGAGCAGTTGCAGCACAACAGACCAGGGAGGGCAGAAGGGTGTGGCAGTACAATGGACCATGTAGGACAGGAGGAAGAGGATAGGGGCATGGCATGTGGACAGGCAGGGTGGAGGTGGCAGGGACAGGTTACAGTCATCTGACAATGCTAGGCAGGTGGGAGGGGAGTGGCAGCTCAACAGAACACTCAGAGTAGATAGGAGTGGCAGGTCCATGGAACATGGTGGTCAAAAAGGATGGAGCAGGGGCATGCACAAAGACATCGGAGGGCAGGGGGAAGGAGAACAGGGGCAGCAAGCTAAGCACAGAGTTTAAGCAGGAGGTCAATGATGGGGCATAGAATTGGGCAATGGAGGGCAGGAGGAGTGGACTGGTACATCATACTAAATTGAGGGCAGTGGCAGCACATCAGACCATGCATGGCAGGAGGGAGGAGGCTAGTCCATGGATTCACACAACAGAGGATAGGGAGGAGGGGGATGGGGCAGCAAGCTAACTATTCAGAGAAGGCGGGTATTAGGAACTTTATTGTTTTTAAAACGTGTGTCTGTGCGAACTACTTAAAATATGAACAAGTATGCAGCATAATCTCACTTTTATTCAGGAAGAAGAGGACGTTTGTGACTGTGACTCCGGGCTTACTTGGCAGAAACACCCCCTGACCCTCCACCCCCTATCGCAAAATGTAATGCCCGTGAAAAGGGTAGGTGAACACAGTGTTATATAGAACATAGTCCTGAGAGCACGATTGAAAATGAAAACTAGATATAGTGTATGGTATAAACTATGCACCAAAAAGTGTGATATAAGATGAACAGGGCGTGAAATATAATATGCAATACATTGTGCGCAATGACAGATTCATTGGAGAGCGCGAGATAGCACAGGCACTAGCGCGTGCAATGCGATATGCGCCTTGGAGTGTGATATGCACAGGGCAGTGTTGTGTAACCTAACTAGTCTCTAAAGTTGTAATATAAAATATGTGCTGGGGAGTGTAACGTTGCATATGCACTGTGACAAAGATATGGATCCCAGATTGTAATATGTATGGCATAGCACTGTGCGTTATAACATAGGCATCGAGGAAGGCACGTTAGATTGGGCAATATAACCTGTGCGAAGACAAGTGTGGCATGACATATTCACGGGGTGGTGTTACAGTGCACATGGGCTAGAGAGTGTCATAGCATATGCACTAGCTAGTGGAATACAACACAGAGGTGTGTGGCACTCAGCAGGCAATGGTGGGTGTAACACAGCATTGGGCTCTGCCAGGAGCGCGCTGTGACTCTCAAGTGATGTTCATCCCCTTTCCAGAGAGTAAAATAAAAAGTATTACACATCCGGCAGTGGATGTGTGTTTTATTAACCGTGAGGGGGGTTTCTTGCATAGTTTTGGTCGAATTTTTGTTGAATCCCCTTTGAATGGCTTGGTGTGCATGTGTATTAAGTGTGCCCGTCAATAGCTACCCATGTTTGTATAAATAAACGACAAGGGTGTCTACCGGGATTAGGCACGGTAGGGCATCAGACATGTCAGAGCTTCACTAGTGGTGTAAATACATTCCACGTGGATTCATTGTATGCATAGTCGCCTTTTAATGAATATCACACAAATCGTCATGGTGATAGGTACGTACGGTTTGTCCAGCATGTCCTAGGTGTGTCTATAAATATATATATTTTTAAAAATAAAAAACAGTTGCCGGCCCTGGGGATTGGGGTCAAAAAAATATAATTAGGAGACAGGCCCTGGGGGATGGGGTCATCAGGGCCAATAAATTAGAATAAGAAGGGGAACCACACAGCCCCCCTTCTTAAAAAATTAAAATAAATAAAAGACTGGCATCGTGTCGGAGGCCATGCCCCCTCCTTGCAGCACTCTGCAAACGCGCCCCCTGGCGAGTTGTAAGTTAATTCCTCTTCAATACTGAGGGTCCCTGAGGGCCAACTAGCCCAACAGGCATCTCCAGTATGCGCCAGGGAGCTGCGCTGCAGACAGGTGTTCTGAGGCCAAGCCCCTTTTTACACCTCTCTGCTTACTGGAGGTACCTAGTGGTCTAGTTTGACCCTAGGGACCCTTAGGATTCAAGGGGACTTAATCTCTCAACTTAGAACAGCCACAGGGCGCGTTTACACAGTGTTGAAGGGAGGGGACGGGGCCTGAGGTGATGTGTGCAAACACGCACTATGGCACGTTTTAAATTGGGGATATAATTTCCCTTCAATACTGAGGGCCCCTGGGGGCAAACTAGCCCACCAAGTGCTTCCAGTAAGCGCCACTGAGCTGCATTGCAGAGAGGTGGTCCAGGCCGTGCCACTTTTTACACCTCTCTGCAATGCAGCTCTGTGGCACTTACTGGAGGTACCTAGTGGGCTAGTTGGACCCTAGGGACCCTCAGGATTCAAATGAACTTAATCTACCAACTAAAAACGGACACAGGGCGTGTTTACACAGCGGTGAAGGGAGGGGACAGGGCCTGAGTTAACGTGTGCAAAAACGCCCAGTTGCCTGTTTTAAGAGATAGTTTTAATCCCCCTGCCCTATTATATACTAGGGGCTTACAGAGGAGGTCATGCTAATCACAGGGGGACCCCAACGCATAATGTTCCCTAGTGTATGTAGGTGTTTTCACTGTATTCTAAGTGTCTTTTAACATATCATTGGCTCTAGGACTGGTTAGTCAGACTCAGTTACCACCAGTATCCGTCTGAAAAAGTTGAGGGTACAGGATGATTTTGCAACAAGGCTTCTTTCTGCTCTTCTTTTTGTTCTTTCTGCACGTTATCCTTCTTCCTGCACTTTTCTTCGTCTTTGAGGACTTCTGTTGCTTCTTTCTGCACTTCTTTTTTTTCTTTCTGTGCATTTTTTCTTCTTTCTTCACATGTCCTATCTCTGTAGGCATAGTTAGAAATTAGCATTTAAAAAACCTTTGAAATTCACAGAAAAAACCATAGGTTTCAGGCACGTTATAGTTAGGAATTAGCATTTAAAAAACATCAGAAATTCACTGAAAAAACCATAGGTTTCAGGGGTGTTATAGTGAGCTGGACTTTTCACTTGTACAAAACCATTGAAATTCCCCCGTTATAGTTAGTTCAGCTAACTATAACTCGCGCACCCGCAATGCACTGCTGATGACGTCACATATTACATCACTCATGACATGGTCAGTGACATCACTCATCACATTATTTTCTCTGGGCTTCTTTCGGCTCATGCAATCTTGGGCTCTTTCCTTTTAAGCTTTAAAGGGGCCAAGCAAAGACAGAAGTTTGTCTTCCTCATTGTTAAAGCTGGCAGCTTTCCTTAATTTAGCATGGAATGTATGATGATGATTAAATGTACAGTGCACAAAGAGAAAAACCCACTAAGCATTATACACTTTACCTAAAAAGCCTGGTACAGTTCATTTCAGTACTTAATCGAGTTATGATTATTTAGCGTGTGACCCTCCTACCTCAGAGCTACCTTTGAACAGATGCCAAGAAAAGTCAGCCTCGCTAAGCTTTTGCACGTTCAAAAGCATCTGAATTTGTGTCCCATCCAACCTGTTGCAGCCCTGGACCCCAGCTGTGGACGGCCCATGATCTTGCATTGATAGCTCAGTAGTGCACGTAACAGCTCAAAATAATTTTCACCAGAACAGATTGACAGGTTAAAAATCTCACTGGTGTTTTGGTGAAGTCAGGCTTGTGAGTAGGTAGCTCATCGATGGAATATCCAAAATGCAGCCTTACATCACTTTAACAAGGAGCATTCCTGTTGTGATATCATAAACCTCGTGCTGCCACCCCCAGTTGTCCTCTTAGAACCTTGTATGGTTTAGCCAGAACAAGAACAAAAGAATTGCCTCTCAATGTCACATATACACTGTTTGTTGGGAATACCAGCTCATACACTGTCATTTGCCCAGAAGGTTATTACTATTATCATTGATGCTAATTTTGAGTTAATAATTAAAATAAGGATTAGGTTAATTTTAGAAAGTCCGATTGGACCCTGGGAGGATGACGTCATTGCATTGAGGCAAAAATTGGTAATTATCACACTCTAATGCCTTCAAACAGATTGTTGTTCAAAAACTGTTTGCACTTAAAGAAGATATAGCCTACAACTTTACTTACATTTTTATTCAAAAATAGACTCAAGCATTGGATATGTTTTGGACAGAAGTAGATTAGTATAAGGGTTTATCAAATAGACTAAGGCACAACCTTTTCTGAAAAAAAACAAAATATTGCAAAAAATGGCACCATCTACTAAATCGAAGAATATATGTCTTTAGGAAGCTTAACAACTAAAATTCTGTCTATCTATACAAACCTTCCACTATTTTCCCTTCTCATTCGTGCTTCATTCTGGAACAAGCCAATGGGAACCTGGCGATAACTTCGAGACACAAAGCGTTGGGAGAAAGTCACTGGCATACCTACACCATCTGATTAGTCTGCAGAACTTCACGAACGATCATTTTTGGAGACTGTATGGCCTGTACTTCAGACCCAAAGATAAAAGTTGTTTCTTCACCTGTTAAAGCATGTTGTGCAAGATAATCAGCACTTCAGCCTTTGGGAAATATCTTATCACAAATAATTAAAAAGACTGGGAGGCTATGGTACATAATGTAGCAACTTCCCTTTCCAGTCCTGAAGACTCATTCCTCTGTTTTGCCTGCCTTTAATCATTTTGGATTTGGAGGGAAAGCATCACTCTCTTTTCATCTGCAATCTCTGCTTCATCCAAAACCTTGACATTTTAACTTTTTGGGAAAAATCAAGTATGTTCAACCCATTAATTTGTAAAAGATTTGTGCTTTGAGGGAGGGCATTCATCAGCATCTTTGTGCCTTTTTTTGCTGCTAGTTGGCGGAGTGTTTTGGAGTAGGGGCCCATGTGGTATTAAGGTTGGGAAGGGTATTTTTGATTTGGTTTAATGTGTGCCCATTTTACGGGTTGGTGAAGGCATAGGGGTATATATATATTTTCTAAATGTTCTTGCATTTTTGGGAATTTGCCCAGATTTTTCCTTATACTTTGGTTCATTTAATTTTTTGGAGTCTAGTTTGCTGTGGGCCTTTGATATAGTGTTAAATCTATTTGTTCACCTTCAGACTGCTTGTGTACTAGAGATATTTGTATTATTTGTTGTTGACACTAACTATATCTGCGATATAAAAATAACCCATTGCAGATGTTGGAAGTGAAGGTGTTGTTGCTATCAACTTGGAAGTCGCTGGTGATGGTGTTGGAGGACTATGATTAAACAGCCACACCCTACATTTACAATTGTTCATTGTCTAGATCGCCAACTTCAGATTACAAAAATTCCCGTTGATCCTATTCATGTAAATTTTACATCTAATGATGGGAAGGGAATGAAAATATTTTTTTGTACAGTGAATTTGGTATTGTGGCACAGATTTACTCTTCCGAGAGCACAATCTCTTTTTGCAGTCTTTGATTTGTGCTCAAGCAGGGGATTAAGCTGTTTACCAAAAAGGTTGCTTCTTCATTGACATTGCATAATGTTTGTTTCCCCTTTGGCAAAGGTTCCTGCACCAGGTGCAACAATGGCACTGCTTGACTCATAATACTGTCTTCCTTGCTGACTTCCTGTGTCCTAATCTCAAAAGGTTATACCATTTATAGCATGCACTCCACTAGCCACTATTTGTTTGCCTTATTGTCATGGCTTTGGCAGCTGCATCCCCTATCCTCTGTATTATGTAATCATTGATAGGCCTGTGCTGCCCAAACAGACATTGCAGCATGTAACAGGAGGAATTCCAACAAGGGCTTTTACAGGGACTCCATATGTACATTGAATGATCCTCAACTTCTTCCGTGCTTTGAAGGAATTACTAAAATGAGAGCAAGTTCTGTAACACCAGTATGTTAATGACTACTTCTTTTTTGAGGAAGTCCAGTACAAAAAGGTTTATGCAATGCACTAAACACATGACTCTGAAATATTCTACAATATCCATGGCTTTGACAATGTTACTGCCATTGTCAGTGGAAACGCATACAAAACTGAGACTTCTGGGTTGAAGATATTTGAACACTTTGTTATTACATTTTTCCTGGGTCCTTAAATGCTTGACTCTACGGGAGCTTACCGTATTATTTAAAGCACTCAGAGCTTGAGTTCCATGCTCTTCAGCTGGAGTGCAGGGCCCCCTTGGTGTTGAGTTATTGGCTGCATTTTGAGGCCTGAAAAATGTTAAGGAAGATTCAAAGACAAGTGGATTTTTTTTATTACACTTTGTTAAAACAAAGTGTATGACAGTCACTTTTATTAAACAGTACAATGTGTGAATTGTCGAAATATGCATTTCATTTTAATTATTGGTGATTTTTTGACAATGGGCCTGCTTCATATATGTTAATATGTTGAACCTTTGCTAAAGCCAATAGAGTCACGATGGAATGCAGAACAAATCAAAACATTCACCCCCAGTCAAGAGATCTGGGTTAAATCCATCATTCTTTTGCTCACCATGCCACCCCACTTTAGACCTGGCCATATGCAAATCAGTCTTGACCCTGTGCCTCATGGGAACAGTCCAGCCCCAACTGCCAAGCCAGGTCCTCCCTGGACCGGAAACAAGCCTCCTAGGACCAGTTTTTGAATTTGTCTTACTTAATATGGCGCAATTTATATTGTTACATCACATAGTCAGCCTTGCATATCTGCAGGGGTTGAGTGCAGCCCTGGCCTGGCGCCAAGGCCTGAGCCCAACCCCATGCCAGGGGTAGAGTGCCCTTGGGATGTGAGGTGCATGCTCTGGCCACAGGCCAGAGCCTGCTGCCAACCCCTTGCTGAACAGCCAAAGGCCATGTGCAACAGGTTTGGGAGCAAGCAGGGTTTGGTGCTAGCGGGGGTTTGACACCAGCAGAGGGTTGGGTGCAGGGCATGGCAACAAGCCAGGCCCTGCATACAACCCTACATTGGCCCATCAATTAACATGTTAATTGACATTAAAGAAGCCCTAGAAATTCACTGAAAGTGATGTAATAGTTTGGAATTGTAATGTTCTGCTATTTTACAATTGAAAAAACTCTTTAAAATTTGCTGAAAAAAATAAAGGTTAAAGTAATATTATAGTTAGGGAAAAATATCAGTTAAAACGTACCATCTCAAATAAATAAAACCAACAAAATTCACAAATTGTAGTTATCTCAAGTCACTATAAATCATGCCCTAAAATAGTTTTCACCTATGCCCTCAGTGGGTTGTTAATTTGTTGGGTAACTACCCACCTTAAACAACAAGCACAATCCTTGTTAAGTTGAACCACTAAAGTTGCTAAATTAACATAAGTTGAACCACCCTGTTAGCTATGGTTCAGAGCAGACAGCTTTAACTTACGGGTAATATGTAAAGTGTTTATGCAGCACCAAAACATTAATTAAGTCTAAACAAAACACAATAGAAGTCTACAACTGAATGAGAAAAGTTGAGTATATTTTAATAAATAAAATTACACCAAAATGACAAAAATATAATGAATGGAACAAGAGATATGAATTTTTAAAGATTTAAATACAAATAGTACCAAAACGCGAAACTGCACGAGCTGCAGTCAACTGGTAGCTGTAGAATGGGACTGAGGAATGAGTTGAGGCTGACCACGATAAAGGGTGGGTCAGATACAGAGATAAATCTTGGGACTTAGTCTCAAAAATGAAATTCAAAGTCTTCTGCGTGAAAGGCAGCAGGCTGTAGCCAATGAGGGCTCAATGTGGTCAGAAATCAATTTCCATGAAGCATCAGTGATGCCATTCATTCTTGTCTGGAAAGCTCTGAGTAGAAGAAATTTGAATTTCATAGCCAGGAAAGGTCTCTTGCCACTTTTGGGGAATTCATCAGTCAAGATTTCCTCATTCACACATAGTCACTTTTTTGGAGTTTGTATTCCTTCAGTGGTGCAAGCCTGCAGGATATAGCTGAGGAGGGCTCTATGACAACCAATACTGTCTCCGCGAGGATCTGATGACTCAGATTTCTTGGTGCAGAGAAGCTCTGGGCATCAGTAACCTCAATCGTCAGTACAACAGCAACACACCTTGGTTGCAATGGTCTGTCAGGTTTGACTTGGTCCTCCCGTGGTCTTTGGAGCCAAAGAGGTACGAAGTCCCAAGTTTTAAGGGATGATAGGAGAGATCCACGCAGACACAGTCAAGGGATCCAGGACCAGAGCAATAACATTTGGGGCTCAGGACTCTCTACGGCAGAGGTTACCAGAAGAATCCAGGTCAGGTACAGTTGGAACTGGTCATCTTGGAATCTTCAAGAAAGTCTTTTTTGTCCCTGTAGTTTCAACAGTAGGCCTTGTAGTCCACTTCCTTATCCTGAGTACAAGAGGGATGTCCAGTCCTTCTGGGCTCACATCAGGCCTCAGACATCAGGTTCAGTCCTCTTTTGATATTCCTCAGTTCCTCAGTTCCAGTAGTACTCTGTGGAGGGTACAAAAGATGCCACATGTATGCCTGGAGCCAGCTTATGGGTGGGGTGAAGTTTGACATGTGAATCCTCCCTAACCAATGGGGTAAAAGTTCCCAGGGGTTACTCTACCTACTTCCTGAGTGCCCTAATGCTAAATATTCCACAGTACCCATCTCTGCCAAGATCCAGGATGGTGAAATCCTACTCCCCTTGTGCAGAACCTGTGTGGCCACAACAGAGGTGGGCCAGGGACATGAGCAAGCCCTCCTCTGTGATCACTTCAAACTAGGAATATTGCGCCCTACTGGAATTAGAACCTGATTAACTGTGGTAAACAAACAAGGGGCCTGTGCAGGTGTCATCTAGCATCTGCTTGTAATGAGCTAAGATCCTTTGAAGATAATCAAGTACCTGGGCACTGCCAAAATGGTCATCCTGCCAGATGAACAGAAACAACTCTCCATACCCACAACCAGGCCTTTGGGTCTTCTCTGAGTGCAGTTTTCACACCTCATTCCAATCTTGAGCACTGATAGAGGTGCAGCTAGAGGCTAATGCAAATGCATTTCTCATGAGAAATGAGCGAGCGCGCGCGCATGCTCAGTTTCCTTAGAGACGGCGATGAAGAGGAGGAGAGCAGCCTGGGGACGCCACAGCTAAGGTAAGTGGTTTTTATTTACTTTAAAAGTAGTTTTATTTCAGTTTTAAGCAATTGATAATAGGGGGGTGGGAGGCAGGGGCTGCCAACTCCGCTCCGCCACGGAGTGTGTGGAGATTTGCCTACTCTGCATTCTCCGCGGAACACGGAGTAGGCAAATCTCTGCACACTCCGCGGGTGGAGTGGAGGTCCCTGCCCGGGGTTATTATCAATGTCCAATAGGTTTTCAGAAAACCTTGGGAGCAGGTAAATTCCCTAGATTTTCATGTCTTCAAAATAGACCACAGATATAAGTCCTGAAAAGATACTTCATCCATATTTCTGTAGTTCAGACAGTTCTTCCCATGAATCATCTGTCCTGTTGTCTCCTCTCCTCTCAGTGAGAACCTCACTTTTAATTGTCTAATACGTAGCAAATGTCTATTTATTAATTAACAGGCAGATTCTGAAAGGTACAGCAGCTGAAGTGGTAAGAAACAAAAACCTTGTGCAAGACAACAGTTCAACAAAGAAAATGAGCCTTTCAATGTTGTCTTTTAAATGTTAATGCTAATGTGGCAGGCTAACATATGTTTATAACATCTAAATAGATGTACCTGCTACAAATTTGCATTTATTATATGTAAATTAGTTTGCATAGAATTTTGCACTTTTCTGGTAAATTCATTTTTGTTTACAAAACAAGGATATTTGCGCTAACAACCTCCTCTCTCTGATGGCTTGAATAGTCATCACAACTGCATCACACATGAATATCTTCCTTTTTTTAAGGTTCCACTTCCTTCAGTTTTTGGTATTCCTTATTCTTTCTTTCTTACTTTTCTATTTCCTCTAGTTTCTCATTCTTTATTTTTCATGTTTGTAAGGTAACGTTGTTAGAAAATTGTTTATTAGTAGGGGCAGGTGGGTACCTACAGCTAGTAATAACACCACAGCCACAAATAAGGTCCAGTCAAATCTCAATAAATTAATCTTTGCTCAATCCTTGGTAGCTTGGCTCACAAGCGGTCAGGCTTAACTTAGGAGACAGGTGTGTAAAGCATCTAATTTCACCAAAATTGTAAATAAGTAAAACAAAGGACAATAAAAATCTAACACAATTTATAAAAATAGGTAATATTGGTTCAGATGTGATGTGGTGGTTTGGGCCGGTCAAAATGTTACTTTCGCACTTTTTTGGTTCTTTTTCTCGCGACGTCGAGTGAGTCTCCTCAGCAGGCCGGGTTGTGGTTTGATAACAGCAGCTTGCTTCAGTGATTCTTGGAAGTCTTGATTGTCCTTGTCGACTGCGTATAGATCTGGAGTTTTCGGTGGGGCAAACGTAAAGTTCAGGTTGAGTTGCCGTTGACATTACCAGCTTGAATTTCAACAACAAATGAGTTACCTTATGAAACATTTTCGCAAAAATTCTCCAAATGATTCCAAACTTCTGTTTGCAGAAGGTCTTTTTGGAGTCTTGAAGGGTCCACAATGCCAGACAAGGTTCCAGAAGTGCGGAGTTGCTCCTTGGAGAATTGGGACTACAATTTCTACAATGCACCTGGTAAAATCCTTAGAAGTCCACTGGACGCAGGTCAGCTGGTCTTTTCTTGGTGGCGTTGATGCAGGTAACTTCTTGGAGCTCTTCGTACCTGTTTCTTTCAGGGAGTCCACTTCTTAGTCCTTTAAAACAAGGGAAAGTCATATTCTGTGACATACCAGAGTGCAGTCCTCTCTTGGTGCATACCAGTGGTTCAGCAGGGCACTCTTTCTTCTCTTGAGATTTACAGGAAGGGATATGAGTTGCTGGGCAGCAAATTTATTCAATTTACTGGGCTGGCAAGAAGGGGGATACCTCTGACCAATTTGGTGCAGGGGGCCACCTTCTGTGATGGCAACTTCCTTAGAAGTGTGGCATATTTTTCAGAGAAAGACCTGTTCCACAAAAATCAAAATGGTAAACATTTCTCCTGGATGTTCAGGTATGGCTACCCAACTCACAGGAGTGGCTACTTTTTCCCTCAACTCCACTTCCAGCCCCTCTCCTAATTCAATTACAGGGGCTCCCATCTGGCTAGGGGTGCAGGAAGTGGGGGTGGGCCTGGTTCCCATACTAACTTGATTTCACCCTTTGAAAACCAGTTTGACTTGCCAGCCCCCTTCCTGTCCTGGCATCTGCGTCTGCAGATCTCCTCCCACCAGATGTCTCCTATGTCTCAGCCCAGGCAACTTCACACTTCTTCAAGGAAGCTTGGCTCAGCCTGTTAAAGGCTGCCAATCTGAAGATCCTGCTACAGGGCAGATTTGTGGTAACTTTAGTAAAGCAGTTCTAAAATCACTTTCCTTCAATAGTCATAATATATTCAACCCTGCCAAGGTGCTTGATTTGTTCTAAATATTATATTCATACTTTGAATCAATATTGTAGCTCATTCCAGTCAAACGTTAGGCTTTATTGAATTTTAATAAAGCCTTCCCATGTTAGCCTATGGAGCTAATGTACTACGATGGAGAAAAACGAAATTGGCAGTTTTCTATTCACCAAGGCATATAAAACATATTATAAAACATATTTTATAATGTCTCTGCTTATTACTACAATGCTCCATATCCCTGGGGCACCTAGGGTAGACATTAGGGGTGACTTATATCTTAAAATAAGGTAGCTTAATATTTTGGAAGTGATTTTTATTCCAAAGTCAAATTTGGAAATAGTTTTATTTTGGAAGCAGCCTACAAAGCTGGGATACCTTTAAAATGACAGCATCACCACAGCAGTTCACACTTAAGTGTATTCAATCTACTGGGTCTCTAAACCTATATGCCCTACCATAGATCAGGAACTTGCAGGTAGGTTGTCAGTACCAATTGTAATTACACCTAAATACCATATACCTTTTAAACAGAGCACTGGTCCTGCCTGGTTGCAGAGCCCAGGGCACAGTCAGAGTCAGTAACCACCATTATCAGTCACACAAATGGGGATGATCAGGGCTAAAAGGATGACTTTCTCACAAACATCTAAATCCATTCTACAAAGTATATAACCATATTAAGCAAATGCCAACAATCAGTGTACATTTTAGTATAACGCATAAGAATCCCCCTCCTTATAATTGGAAACCAATTGCTTATAGCAGAAGCTCCTTTGCCTAAGGTTCCCAATACAATAGTTGTTTCTAAAGTTTCTAGTTCAGGTTTTAAGTCAAAAATGTTTTTAGCAAATTCTTCAATCGTTCTACTCACATCAGGTAAGTATGAACAATGTTGAGCTTTTATCATCTTAAAAACTTCACCTTTCTCTGTCA
Source organism: Triturus cristatus (assembly GCF_964204655.1). NCBI lineage: Eukaryota > Metazoa > Chordata > Amphibia > Caudata > Salamandridae > Triturus > Triturus cristatus. The sequence continues at coordinate 157,276,367 of NC_140580.1, forward strand.
GTGATATGCCTAAAGCTAATCGATGTTGTAAAACCATCGATCTAATAGCTACTAATGCTGTGGCAACTACTAACAAAGCACCAGATGTAATTTAATAAATCTAATAAAGAGGACCAAACATTCCTTAAAGTAAATAAAGGATGATCGTGTATAGGTGCAGTTAAAAGAGGCGGGTTTGAAAAATAACTCTAAAAGATACTGGGAAATAATCGCTGATTGTTGTGGCACAAGAGTGAAATCCCTTCCCATTCCGATTAAATAAGAGGAATGGAGATTCCTTTGGTAGAACTCTACTCTGTGAATCCTAATCTTTCTAGCTCTGCCCCCTCTCTACCCTACTCATTCGAAATCTCTGTATTCAGCTATGCGCCCTCAATGATTGAAGTGGTAGGATTTATTTAAAGAATGAGAGCTTCAGGAGCAATGGGTCCTAATGTAATTCTCATGACAGTAATTGAAAAGGAACCTTTGTTGTGGGCTACTTACCTAACTCCACTATTTGAGTTCTGCTAGTCCCAGGGGAAGACGCCCCCATCTTTGTCTGGAAGTATCTTAATCCCTCTGTACAAAAAGGGCCATAGAGATCATCCGGGTAACTACCGACAAATAGCTTTATTAGATGCGGTGGGGAAAATATTTGCTCGCAGTATGCTTGATCACCTCACTGAATGGGTTGTAGAGCAAGCAGGTTTTAGGAATAATCACTCTACCCTGGATAACATATCCATGTTGAAACTGATTGAGGAGAAATACACCATTTTTCGTATGGCAAATGTGTATATGGTCTTTATAAATTTTTCAACAGTCTTTGATAAGGTAGACCGGCCCCTACTATGAAGAAAATTACACAACATGGGAGTATATTCCCCTCTGCTATCTCTAATTATTGCCGTACATTCTCAAACATGGTGCCAGGTGTTAATGGGAGGAAATGAAGGCTTGTCATCTGTAATACCCATAGAAAATGGTTTGAAACAAGGTTGTTTATTCGCACCGCTGCTCGCTTCCTTATATATAACAGATTTACCCAAATGCTTTTCTCACTTAGAGGGAGATACATCAAAGATAGGCAGCCGTTCTTTGGCATGCCTCCTGTATGCTGACAATATAGCAGTGATGGACCTAACCCCTAATGGACTGAATAAAAAGCTAACATTATTACAGAAACATACGGTAGCACACTTCTTGAAGATCAATATTTTTAAAAACAACATTTTAATCATGAAATGTAAGAGAAGTAGAACATTATGTAATTTTAAGTGTAAAATTGGGCATGAAAAGTTGGAGGTGGTAGATTTCTTTCTCTATTTAGGGAAAATAGTAGCGGGCAAAACGAAAAACAAACATATCGAACACAGTTCTTGTAAAGCGGCATCTCACGCAAATGGATTGTGTATTTTTTGTAGAAGCACCGAAGGAGTATGCAGTTCCTGTAGGGTGGGGAAAGAAGAGAAGGAGGTCAGGTTTGTCAACACCCTTACTCAGTGGTAGAGTGTGGATGTCTCCAAATATGGGAAGTGGGGCCTTCACACACCCATTTGGGTGTCATGCTTCATCATAGGGCATGATGAAGCATGACACCCAAATGGGTGTGTGAGGGTCCCAAATTGGGCGACACCCACACTCCACTACTGAGTAAGGGTTTAGACCAACCTAGCCTCCTACTCTTCTTTCCCCACCCTACAGGAACTGCATACTCCTTTGGTGCTACATTGTATTTATTGGGGCCTGTATGCTGGACCTATTTGCGCCCCTTCTCTCTCATTTGTATTGAGTATTTTTTGTAGTGTAATGGGTCGAAGGCACTTTTTACATCTGCTCACTGTTTTTAAAGCAAAAATCCCTCCGAATTTGCTTTATGCTATTGAATCAATTCCTGTAAAGGACTGAAGTTTTTTAGATAGGATTGAAGGCCAGATTTTATGCAAGTTATGTAATTTTAATGCTCTAGTCCCAATAGCTGCTGTTAGACTGGAATTTGGCTTGATATGCTCCTATATCCAAGTTTTATCCAGGATTTTATGTTGGGGATATCAGTTAAAAAATAGTGAGTCATATAAATTAAGAGGTTTCATGTGTCAAGAAATTTTTAGCGGTATAGTAGGTAAATATTCCCTTTCTCGTGACTTTTCTCTGGCACTAAAAGTCTTCTGTTCACAAGAAGAATCAGTGATCGCCCTCACGCTCTCAGAATTTAAATCCTTTTTAAAATCGACAAGTGGTAAGATCAGCTATAATAGAGATATTAAATTTTGCAATTCTAATGAGAGGTTAAAGTTAATAGCCAGGTCGAACTCACCAAGATTTCTTCGGAAATACTTATCTTGGAACCTGGAACACGGAATTCAATGATGGCTTACCCTATGTCACATAAACGTTTTACCTGGTCTCATTGCATAAAAAATTGAAAATCTGTAACTTTTGTGAGCTGAGCCTTCAGAACCTGGAACATGCCTTGTTTGTCTGCCCAACAAAGTTGTTGGCTTCGTCCGATGTTTTTACAGAACTGAATTAAAATTGTAGCTTCAGCCCATGACTTTCTCTTTTGCCCGAAGAACGAAGCAGTCCCTGTAAAACTATTCGATTTTATTAAGGAGTTCATTATTATATTTTAACTTTCTACATATCCTTTTAAATGTGTTCTCATTTTAGACACATGTCTCTCTCTCTAATTCTGTTGTTAATATCTGGACCTTAGCGTCCTTTTAAGGAGTTTTAGCACTTTTCCTTTTTGGACAGTATTTTACACATGTATTGGCTGCTATTCAACTGTTCTTTGCACAATTGGGATATGTTGTACTCCTACACTCTTGCTGCTATTTTAAAACCTGCCTTTCTAAAGAAACTGTTATTATACGTTGCTGTATAATGCTTTAGTAATTTGTATATGTAGTTGCTGTTATTTAACCCGTCTGATGCGCCTGTCGGCCAACGGCCGTCACGAGCACTACCTCCGTAGTGCTGTGCACGTCCGTTGGCCGATGCGGCCCCACCCGTGCAAGAATTTACCCGCACCGCAGCGGATTTTACGCCGCGGTTAACGGGTTAATTACATTTTTGTAAAAAAATTAGAGTACATTTCGTTTTTAGGAAAATGTATTGTTTATCCAAATCCGCTGATTGTTTCAGAACACTCTCCTGTTTTTTACCAAGCAAATGATGTGATGTACATTATTCGAAACTGAATCTATCACAAAGTTACTATTGTCTAATATGGACCTAAACTTGTGCCACTTGTTTTGGGTAGAGGTTGTTAGTTAGGATCTTGTTGCTGCTTATTGGTCTTAATGCTGAGAATCTTTATTTGTATCTCACTCATTAGGGTAATTGACAATATCCATTTATGCTATGTCTGGGGAATTCTGAGACCAGTTTTGAGGGATTTTGTTATTTATTAATGGACTGAGAAATGAATTGTTCATATGTTTTATTATATTTATTATGTAATAAATGTATCTATATTTTATGTGGATCTCGTTAGAGATCAAAATCTTTAATAAATATTTAATTGAATTGCACCATATATACTAGTAGCCAGCTTATCCACTACTGTAGAAAGCTTTCTGATTTTGTCCTCCTTTAAAACCACTCCTTCTAGAGGCATGATTGCCCCACAAATATCTCCCACTAATTGTGTCCCATCAATGTTTCTGCATGTGTATATTTAAGAGGGTGTCATGGTTAATGCATCTATGATATTTCCATCATATATTTTAGGAAATAATAAAGCTAAATAACAAACACCTTCCTAATCAGCAGCTAACTGGAAATAGGGCTCTTGCCCATTCACAAAATAGACTCCAAGAATAACAACCTCTTATCTAATTAATATTTGAACAGGCCCTCCAAGAACCTCAAATGTGTATTCACAGCTGGGTATCCTAATGTGACTCTTCCTGAACTGGTTTCACCTTTCTAAACAAGTAATTTTCTTTTTTGTCACCTGTCCAATTTTAATTTTGGATACACATTCTTTTTATATATTCGTCTTCCTTCTTCCAAGCATTCTTCAATACATCTTCTTCTTTATTTGGCTTATGAAATAAATAGGCTCTCTTCTAGTGCGAGAATACATTTCTTTTCTAATGGTCTCATAAGGCCTATCAGACTTCTTTTGTATGTCTTGCCAGTATCGATCTTTGTAGGGGATGAAACACCATGCAACTTCCATATTGTTAGCTTGTGGATGAGGGTTCATTCTTTTTTAATGGAAACTTTAGAAAGGATCATATTGTAATTGAGCAACTACTGTTCAAAATGTTCCTATCTATAAGGCAGACTAGAAATATACTACATGCAACTGCACATACAAGCTGAATGTGATGACACATTACCTCTTCAGTAGTTCAAGAAGGTAAGTGTACAGAAACATAACAGTCTTTAACGTTTAAAGCTTGTGTGCATTCCTGAAATAATTTAGAAGAAACGTTGAATGTAAAATCTCTATTTGAACCATCTATTAATGAAGCCATTAACTTTCTCTCATCTAATGCATGTGTAGTTAATGTAGGTGCAGGCATTGATCTAAATGTTTCTTACTCAGGGGCGAATTTCATACCAACTTAAAAAAACTAATAGCACTAACATTACAACTTTTAATGTGACAGCAATTACAATCCTACACTTAAGCTTGTTAAGTACATGCATGTTGGTGTACAGTCAAACCTTTAATAGAATATAGCAGCAGGCAAATTGCATATTCTGGGCTGACTTCTAGTGAAAATGTTCAAAGTTTTCAATGGTTAACTTGCAGTTATTTAATTTAACTTATGTATAATAGTCTTTATGAGGCATCCCAAGCCCTCCTCCATTTTCTTTTAGGTATGTTATCCCTACTCTTCTACTGAAAACTTGGTCCCATGGATTCGTCTTAATTCTTTTTATTTGTCTTTATTAGAAAGTAGTTGTCATATTCATTGATCACAAACTTTATAGTTTAGCTTAAACAAATTTCATTATTTGTGAAATTAGAATTACTGAATTGAACCAGTGTGATATCAATTGTCAAAATCTTATATGGTACTGTATATCTTAATGAATTGAATCCAAATCAGTCTCAGTGTAGCGTGTCACAGAGGTTCAGGAGGTTCAGTTTTCTTTCCACTGAGATCTCAATCTGTTGCATTGAGCAGAGTCTCTGTGCAGTAGGTCCATTCAGGTGTTGAATACCTATGACAAGGTACTCTTGCTCTCTTGGATCTTTTTGGTGTCTGTTAATCTTCCTCTGTGTCATTTATACTACTGGATTCTCCTTATTCAGTTATAGTTTGTGATATGCGTCCAACTGATACACAAGATCTCAGTTGCCATTATTACTTGACAATTCTGATCTCAATAGTGATTTTTCTCTTTTCACACTTGTTCATTCACTAGAATCATTCATTTGCTCTGGTGGCAATTAAACATCTCCCCTATTTTCAGTTCACAGATTTTCATTTTCAGGGGAAATGTCATGAACTTGAACAAAAGAGGAATTCTGTTGAATGTCACTCCCCACTGATCCATCAGGATTTTTGGACACAGGAGGTCTTGAACTTGGTTCAAAATCACCACTTCATTATGCAGACATCTCTCAGAGTGTGTGAAGCATGCACCCAATAAGGTATTAGGGCACATTTCACAGCAGTACTATTAGGGCCCTTTCCACCTTGGCTCCTGGTAGGATTTTCAAACATGTTTTTTGTCGAGAACCCAGTAACCAGGGTTAAGATCGTATCACTGCTATTGGGTTGGAGTGACAGTACCAGCTCTAACAAGTGGGTCCATCAGTCTCACTCCAGAGAAACTGGTAATCCTACCCAAGGTACGAGTTCACATAACACCAGTTTGGCTACCGTAAGACTTTCATTTCTCCACGTTTGGTAGGTTTTGGTAGGCTTTTACCCATCAGGAGAAAATCTACACAATGCCCAGGACATATCGCCACCTGTTACACACAGGCATTTTGATACAATCCAACTGAAGTCTGTTAAAGATCCTCCTCATCTTTCTATGCGACTCAATGTTACAGGGTTTCTTCTCTATACATTCATCTACTTAGAGGTCACACATCTATGGCATAGTTCATCAGTTAGAACTCTGAATCAGGGATTAACCAGTTCTGCCTAAAAAATCTAACCATTGCATTTCTTCTGGTGTGTGCAGGGCCATGAAGATGTTGTATCATAGGGAATAGTAGGTTATCTGGTAACACAGGTATTCCATCAGCTGAAACACAAATGTCATTTGCATTTTAACACACCCTATTATGACTCATCCTTGCTGTGCTGCCTCTGAAACTTCTTACTTCAATTTTGTGATTTCTCCTCATGTGTCAGCTACTGACAACAGTATTGGCAAGATTGTGTCCTCATTAGGTTCATTTCCATATTCCCTGTTAAAAGTGCTTGCAACAATTGCTCAACATCGAGCAACTTCTTCTGCATATCTGTTTCCAACTGTTACATAATCATTTCCACTTCTGTGGGCTGCACATTTAACTATCGCTATTTCTTGTGTCAATTGTAAGTATTTCAATAATTCAATAACATATTCTCCATTCTGAATGGGAGATTCGGATGAAGGCATGAATCCCCTCTGTGACCACAACTACCCAAAGTCATGGACCACACCAAAGACATGCTGGCTATCTGTAAATGAAGTCACTCACAATTGATCTAAAAGATAGCGGGCTTCTGTAATGGCAATACGTTTTTGCCACATGTGCAGAGGTAACACTTTGAAGCCAGTAGGCTTCCACCACTTGAATCGTGCAAACAACATAAGCTGCTCTCAAAGTCCCCTCATTGTCTGTCAAACATGAGCCATCCACAAAGATTACATAGTCGGGTTCATCAATGGGTTCATCCTTAATGTCTGGTCTTGGCTTGGTGCATCAATCCAGAACATCAACGCAGTCATGCTCAACATTGTCCCTATCAGTTTCATTTTCAGGCAATGGTAACAATGTAGCTGGATTGAGAGTTTGGCATCTTTTTACTATGACATTTTGTTCAGCAAGAATCAATTGTTCATATTACATATATTGTAAGTCTGCTGTTTATCAAATATTGGGTCTTAGTACCAGCAAACAAAAAATTCAACTGAATGACTGTGAGAGGATGTCCCGTAACTATGCTCTTGCTTCTCTAATTACTGATACCAACCACCGCAACTGCTTTAAAGCATATAGGTAGTCCTGCAGCAACAGGGTCTAAGGCATGGTTCCTGGTAGGGCACGCGTGTGCATGAATGAGCACCCTTGATGCCGAAAGTGTGCAGTCTGTCGTCTGAAGTATGCACACACTATGATAGAAACATCACTCAAGAGACCGACAAAAACCAGATGACCATTTTTCATGTCGCTTGTGTCTTAAAAGCAGAGGCACACAAAATGGTAATTTACTTGTTGGCAGAAGGTCACACGTTCCACAACAAATGGCTCTTGCTACATTAATTTCGGGAATAAGAGCGCAGCTGCAACACTACATTGGCAGCATCGCCATCTGGAGACGTAATGTGCGCTTTCCAGTATTTTTAAAGGCTATAAAATAATCAGCATGATTAGGCATTTGAGAAATAAAGCATGACTTGCAGACAGTGTCTTTAAAAAAAAAATCGGTACTGGGACATGTTATTTATGAGTTAACACTGCTGCTCCTGCAGTGAGGGCTTCTGCTGATCCACTTCTTTAGGTGTTATCAAGAGATAAAGAGCAGTCTGCTCCCTCTCCGTTCTTCAGGCACCCACCTCACGCGATTAGGCTGTCTTGGCAATTTCTGTACAGATTTCGATTGCCTTTTCAAAGGAAACGTACCAGCCATTTGTTTATGCTTATGACACTGCAAAGGCCCCAACAGCTCCTCAAATGGAACAGAATTTATAATCCCCTGTGTTCATTGGTATCATAATTTTTTTGCTTTTGTTTACTCATCAGTCTGGGATCTTTACAAAGCTGTAGCCCACATGGTAAAGTGTTTTCTGTATATATTTGCTGCCAAGAGTGTTTATTGATTAGGGTAAGAAATACAGCCTTCTAAGATTTGGTTATTTTTTTGTAGAAGCCAGGGCATTAAAATATACTTTCTCGTGTCGAAGCACTCACAAATTAACCAACAACGTTTCCTGTTACTGTCACAAAACTAAATACACATTGTAGTGGGCTTCTCTTCTTCTTTTATTTTCATTTGAATCACCAAACTTCTTTTATTCATAACATTCTTCCACTCCCAACGCGTTTCGTCGATAGGGATTAACCCATGCGACTTCCTCAGGGCTGGAAGCAATAAATAATAAACATTGGAGTATAAAAACTCACTTGTTTCATATTCCATAGCCCACATTATTGCATGTGCAAAGGAAAAACATGCTGCGTGACAAACCATTAATATAATCACATATACATATATAATTAATACATTAAGGAATTCGACCCATCAATTTGAATATTCAATCTAAAAGATCATCCACCATTATAACAGTGAAACGCTATAAACAATCGTGATGGCACCATTCTCCCAACAGTGAACCACACCAATTAATCATGCCTCCAAATAAAGCCAAATGTTACCTTAATCTTGTGTAACTGTCTCCTAAGTTCCAAAAAAGTATAAAAACACCTAGTCAAACACACTGCGGTATACATGAGGCAAGGATGGCGAGGGTAAACACCAAATATTCATTATTGATATCACATACCTTAAAGCACTTTGAAAACAATAATATCCGTATCTCCTTCCTAATGGTCGTTTTGTTATCCAACAACACCTACAATACAAATTTAACTGTAAATGACCCTGCACTAACGATATTATGTCAGTCAGGCCACATGTCTTAACAGACTTAAATATAGTCTCACCTGATATCACTGAACACTGTACGTGACCATTAGCGCAATTGTTTAAGCAGTAATCCTCAAATTTGTGTTCCAAGTCTCTGAAGTACGGAGACCTATAAATCACAATAAACACCAAAATTTAATAATTGTCCTAACATTACTAAATGGCATCCCCCAATAATCTTTTGTAACTCTCCCATCTTACTTACTTTTAGCAATAACAACGTCCCCGGATAAGGAACCGTCTTCGTGTCTAATCGCGTCGCGTTTACTAACCCTCTTTATCACTAAACTCAACATAAACGAGGTGACTACTCCATCGTTTAATGAGCGCCATTTTGAATAGGTTTAGGGAGACCACGAACACACTCCTCGGGCGCCATTTACGAAAAGTTACGAACAGAACACTGCAAATCGGATCAGAACTATCTTTTAATTAGGAAAATAAAGCGATCCACAAAACTAATCGAGGCCATAATTATTATTAGTTATACCCCGCCATACCTATGATTTGAGTTTACAAATTCCCCATAAACGCGTACCATAATAAGGTCTGAATAATAATGCCATTCTTAACAGGGCAACCTTAAAGCCTTGCCGCAGTAAATCGATTCTATTGTTATGGCAAAAGAAAGATAAAAAATGGTGTCTCCAAGTACTGAATTAAATCAATCCATTAAACCAAGCTTTCACACAATAAGTGACAACTCCACCGTCATCACTAATTAATAGAACCTGAACATCTTTGTTTATTTAATTCTTTGCTAATACAGTATAACATGGAATAAGTACCTATGCAGAAAACATTTAGAACTGCACAAAACATACAGCTAGAAAATAGCTACCAACTAAAGGCAACATCGCAACTCCAACAAGCCAACACTAGATCTGCTTATCGATCACTTTTTTACTCAAACTGACCAGTCCATTACGTTCTCATTCCCCTAGGAAATACTGTAACTCACGGTCATAGTTAAGACCATCCTCCACGGCCCTCAAGCGCATGATCCATCTTGCCTCATGCCTCCGCAGTGCGAGTTCTCTGTTACCTCCACGCGCTTCCCTCTTAACATGCTCAATGCCACAAAATTGAAATGATTTATGTGAACCTTGCGAAGTGCAGTTATGTATGTGTTCCGCAATTGGATACCTTTGATCGTTATTCTTTACAGCTCTCCAATGTTCAGCAATCCTATCTTTAAGAGCCCTTATTGTGCTTCCCACATATATTTGCTCACACATACAATTAATTACATATACAACATATTTAGTACTGCAGTTAATATTAGTCACAATATCATATACTTGTTTACCATTGTACTGAAATTGTTTAGTTTTGTCTTTCGCATGTTTACACATCCCACAGTGGCCACATTTAAAAAAACCCTTACTCATTTGGGTAAGCCATTGTTCTTTCTCAGCCTCTCTCGGGTAACTTGGACTCAATATTGTACCCAATGTTCTCCCTCTTCTGTATGTAATTTGTGGTTTGTCTGGCAGAAATTCCCGTAGCGTCCTATCCGCCTTCAGGATATGCCAGTGCTTATGCATGCTCTTATAGAGAATTGAATTTATAGGATTAAAATCTGTTATCATCCTAATCAAATTAGACTTATCTTTAGTTTTTTTGGGGGTTAAGGTGGATGCGCGTTTTATCTTGAAAGCCCTCTGTGTCGCCACCATAAGATCTCCTTTATCATAGCCCCTTTGGGTGAACCTCCTTTCCATGTCCTTAATACATTCTCTGAATTGGTTGTCCTCACTACAGTTACGTCGCGCCCGTAACATTTCTCCATAGGGAATTGCCCTAATCTGATGTTTGGGATGCGCACTGCCCGCATGTAAAATAGCATTGCAGGACGTAGGCTTACGATACATCCTACTACAGATTTTATCATTGTCTATAAACAGTTCCACATCTAAAAAAACCAAATTAGTCGAACTAACACAAGAAGTAAATTTGATATTCATAGTATTGTTATTCATGTAATCAATAAATCCACTTAGCTTTTCTTCTGTTCCTGTCCATATTAAAAGACAGTCATCTATATATCGTCCCCAATATAAGATGTCATCATTCCAGTTACTACCCGCTGGGCCCCATATCACTGATTCTTCCATCCAGCCCATGAATAGATTCGCGAAAGCAGGCGAAAATCTTGAACCCATAGCCACTCCCTGGGTTTGCCTAAACCATTCCCCATTAAATAGAAAATAATTATTTGACAAAATAAGATCTGTCATTGTTAATAACATTTGAGTATGTCCCCATCGGCTAGCTGGTTTCTTCATCATGAAATATTCAATAGCTTTCAGACCTAGATCGTTGGGTATACTCGTATACAGTGATACAACATCCAACGACACTAATTTCATTCCTGATTCCCAAGTAATATCACTCAATATATTTAAAATATGCTTCGTGTCCCTAATATATGACGGCAGATTCACTACCATCGGCTGTAGGAACACGTCGACATACTGTGAAATTCGTTCAGTAGGACCACCTATCCCTGCCACAATGGGCCTCCCTGGTGGAAAAGGGAGGTCCTTATGAATCTTTGGCAAAGTATATAAGCAGGGATAACGTGGACGACTCACTTTTAAATACAGTAATTCATCTTCATCTAAAAGACCCTGATAGTGCCAGTCCTGTAACAATCCATTAATTTTAGTAATCAGAGAGAACATGGGATTATATGAGACTTTTTGATAGTTCTCCACTTTGTTTAATTGGGAGTAAACCTCATGATCATAATCTGCTTTGTTCATTATAACAATGTTACCCCCTTTATCTGCCTTTCTAATGATTATCATAGGGTCTTCTGCTAGTATCTTAAGTGCCTGACGTTCACTTGTCGTCAAGTTCTCACCCCTATGTCTAAAAGAATGACCCATTTTATCTACACCATTCTCAAGATCAATAGAAACCAAGGTATCAAAAATTTCAACATTGTTCCCACTAGTAAGGTTTGGGGACCATCTAGACTTCTCTTTCAGACCGCTCGTCAATGATAAATCTGGTCTTACATCCAAATCCTCCAAAACTTTCCCAATAGTTACCGGATCATCTTCCAATTCGGTTATAGAGAGTAGAGTCACTGTATCTTGTATATCTCTTATCGTTAATGTATTAGACACTGAATCACAAATCTGTGAGATACAATCTTTATTAGGCATAGGGTTCAAAGCAAAGTGTTTCTTCAGTTTTAGTTTCCGAATGAACCGAAATAGGTCTATCTTTGTGTCACAAATGTCTCCTTTATAAAAAGGACAATAACTCAAACCTTTTTTCAATAAAGTAATCATCTCATTTGTCAGTGTTCGATCCGATAAATTAATGACCTCTACCTCTCCAGTTCCTGAACTGCTCAATTCTTCTTGTTCCAAGAGCGCGTTTTCATTCCTACTTTGTCCCCCTCCCTTCCTATTTCCTTTACCTCTCCTTGTTTTCTTGTATTGTCTATTCTTCTGACTTGCTCCCTGTTCCCTCTCTTGATACGATTCACCTCCTGTAGAAAGGAGGAATTTCCCAAAGGGCCATGTTGTCTTTCTATACCACTAGATCCACCCTCCACATCACTGCCACTCGTTGGTATTGTGCTTAGTGAGGTGTTACTTGAACTAGTGGAAGGCATCTCTGCTGATTGTTTATTCTTGTCTATTACAATCAAATGATCATATTTTTTGGAGAATGTAAATACCCTCCCATTCTTGTAATCAACTTCGTCCCTTTTAAGCTTTCGTGCTTTCCTTTGTTTCACATCATTTTGATGATTTACTAAAACCTCCTTTAGAATGTCATAATTTTTCGCTGCTACTTCCGGTTTATTTAGAGATGCGATCTCCTCCTCTAATTGAGCAATTTCTAGCTGTAGACTCTTCACTTTCCTTTCAGAATTTTCAATTAGAATTTCCATTAATTTAACAGAGTTAGATGTTAGCTCTTTCTCCCATAAACCCAAAAGATCCTCGTCCAAATCATCATAGGTTGGGATGATTTGAGAACGGAGACCCCTTGGAATCCTGTTCAGTTTCAAGTACTGTCTGAGTGTGGTGCCATTAAAATATACCTCATGTCAGTAGAAAATCGGCCAGGTGGCAACCCTAATTGCACTACTTGTGCAGGGAGGAAACTTACGCTTTTCTTGGCTCATGTACCAGTGCCTCCTTGTATGTAGTAGTGGCATGGGGAGGGGGCAGTTTAAAAAAACAGCAGCCTCTTCTTCATCATCGCTGTTCTGCTGGCTCCCAGCAGCACCCAGGCTCCCATAAGCAAAACATGAGGCTGCTGTCACCCTGACAACAGCCTCGCGATTGGTCTGTGCACCGTGGTTCGGTGCTCAGATGGGGACTGACAGCGTGTGCATGTTCTCCACCTTGGCTGTGCATTCCAGCCAAGTGAGGAACATGCAAAATGTGCATTAAGGTTTGGCCAGCCCAGGATGGTCGGCCAAACCATCATGCGCAATTAATGTGCAGCAACCACTCCTCCTCCCTAGACGTCACTGGAATCCAGCCCCACCCCACCCCGCCCTGCAAGATACTAAAAATAAAATGATATTAACCTCCATTATTATCATTTTATTTTTCCTTTTACACTGCTAGCAGTGGCCTTAGCGGAGAAGCCACCACTGTCAGAAACACCTTCTTGGCCAATATTATATTCACTGATCTCAAAACCTTACTACAAAGCAAATGAGTGAGTTATGTGCTTACATTGTAAAACTTCTACCCAAAAGTTGTCCACTTGTTTGAGCTACAAATGCAGTTTGCTTTATAAAAGCAGTAGTAACAGTAAATATAGTGTGCTTGATTCAAAAACACTACGCTACATACTAATTTAAATGCACGGGTTTCAGAAATATGCAACACACACAGTTACATTAAGTGTTAAAAATACTCCTGCTCAGTATTAATTGTACTGTACTCTAAGTGATGTTCAGGATTCTCCAACATGGGGAGAGGACACTTTTACAAAAAGACTGTCCAGGCTGTTTTGAATATTACAGGGGAATTGACTAGTATGATTCTTCAAGCCATACTTCAAGTCCGGAGGTACCTCAAGATCTCAGGAGGGACCTCAAGACCAGGCTCTTCGACTAATCCGTAGCCGCCTCACCCCCAAGCGCCTTGAGACCCTCACGGGTGAGTAGCGCACAATATAAACCCCTGATTGATTGATTGATTGATTGATTGAAGTCTATGATCTGCAAGGTGCAGATCTCAGCAGTTGGTACATTAGCCATCTGAGCCCCTTTAAACGTTTACTAGGGCACAATCATGCAAGCGGTGAATGTGTATTATTGTTTAACTGAGAATCCCTAAATCTTAATCACTCCATGCACTTTATTTTCTTTTGCACACTGCAGTGTGCATTTTGTGTCCATTATGTTGTGGCACACCATAGAAACAACTGTGGTTTCTATGCTGCTTCATGGCTTCTGTCCCCCCCATTACCAGTCCATCTGAAAAAAAATACACTGAGGATCAAAGATGCTTCACATTTATATAATTGTGCATTTTTCTAAGAGGATTTGCATTTCCGGATGATGTGAATATGTCTTTTTTTAATGCAACATAGGACTCTTGTACAGTGCATACTGTGAACTGAGTCACATTCAGGTGTCTTGAGTAGAAATTGTAGGTACGTTTTTATGATGGGACCAGATTAAGAGCTCAGGAGTTGAGGCAGAATTCTGTATCACTCAATGGATCCGAAGATGTCCAGACTACATCCAAATCCAAACTTTGGCCTCTCAACATACAACAGAGAGCAATGGTGTGAGACCAGTAAAACAAGCTCTATCCAGTTGAATGACAGCTATGAGGCAGTTTCTGTGACCTACCAGATCAGGAAAAGGAAGAGCCAGAGGTTTTGAGGGGGTTCTCTTCACTTCCAGTTCAATAATAATCAACAACATAGGATAGAGAACCCACTTGGTAGTACATGGGCTGTCTCGCTACCTTGCCACATAGGAGGGATGACCTGTTTATTTGAAAGGACTCTCATCCACTGGGATTCCCAGTGATATGCTTCATCGTCAAGTCTCCTCAACCAGGACTCTATGATGAAGCATGCCCATGAGATGGTTTATATTTGGAAATGCACCTTCTTTTCACTTTTCTAAACAAAACAAAAGTTTGAAATTGTATTTGTCATTGATTTTGCCGCATCGCTTGCATGGTCGGTTTCCTGGCGCCCATAGCAATGGCTGCAGTGCACAGAGACCTTACACCAGAGGTCTTCAATCTATGGGAAAAGACCCCCAGGGAGACCATGAGGTCTTGGGAAGAGGGGAGTCTGTTCGCCAGCCTCACTTCTGCCTAAAATCCAAAATGTTTGCTCTTTGTTTTGGAAAAAGACAAGTGTCTTGCGATGGTTAATTCCGTTTGTTAAAATTCCTCAGCTGACGTTTCATTAATTGAGTCTCCTGTGCTGTGAAATGAAGCCGGGCAGACAGCTAAACAAGCCTTCATGGCAGGGTGCCTGCTTGCCTGAATGAAATGCAAATGTACGCTATGAGTTAATCAGCAAATATAAAGGGTAATCTGCAAATGAAATGGATGCTTGGGGGCCTGATCTGGCTTTAATGGATTAAATCACTCCATGCTTTGTGATGACAAAGATTAGTTTAGTTGTCAGGCAGAGAGTTAACAACTGTGTTGCGAATTGTGTGCTTTTAATCATATTTGTATTTACACAGCACTTAGTATCCCCATGGAGGTGTTTAAGGGACAGTTATACAAAAAGAAAATTGCAATAAATATGGTCTGGTATTACTAAAATCTACATTTTGGAAGCACCATTTTATCATAAAACTATGTGCACATTTTGTAGCAGTCTGTCTTATCCAGTGTGCAATACAAGAATAAAATAATGACATACACATTCACCGTGCTCTCTGTCACAGGATTGTAGTGTAGTTCCTCTTTCCCATATAGGCTCTGCGCATTGGAATAATATACACTATAGTTTTTGCATAGGACTAAGGTCAGTATGCCTCTATCAAGTACATTAAACTTAATTACTTTGTGTGCCAGCTAACTCAGAGGTCACTAGAAACTTCTTGAATAAACAAGAAGGGAGTATTTTCTGACAACTGCATAAACATGACAACTTTGTTTCCCCTAGAATCCGAACGTGTCTCAGAATCGTGGAAACAATAGATAACAGTTTCACTCAGTCAATCATGCATGCTTAGTTTCTTCAGAATTACACAGAAATAGATAGACGGGCGTTTCAATAAAAGGATTTATTGAACAGTCTTGTTTCCTATGTAAGAGATAGGAGCTGTTACAATCGTTAGACAGTAAGCAAGATATAATACGCACAGCGTAAGCAGTAAGAAGAAATAATACTGCAATAGCATTGTCTTTTAGCTATGACATATATTCATATATTCATACATAAATAACACAGGCTAAAAAGTGGATACTCGTCTGATGCTTTTCTAAAATAGATCTACCCCAGTGTACCTAACCTATGTGTAGTACAAGGTAAGAAGTAGGTGCTGTTTTATATAGTAAGGTATATACTAAGTTTATATGCCAAGAGTCCCTCCAGGTTCTAGTCAGCTCCATACCTTAGAATGAGAGAGATGGGAATCTCTTTCCAGGTCTCAAACTCTAACACCCCGCGAAGGGAGTCAGAACAATGGATGCTGGATTCTCTGCAAGCATGGATGACAGCATCTGGTCAGTGCGTCAGGCGGGAACTCCAATTCCTTCTGAACTTTCCGTGGCAAGCCGTATCAAGCTGTGTAGGCGAGTTGAGCCGAGCCGTGCTTGCCATGGTAAGGGAAGGTATATTTATACCTGGAAGGTATTTAGGAATGCTAGCATTGACGTAAAGTCGGGCAGAGGAAGATGTCATGAATGAACCCATAAGGAATAGTACTTCATGCATAATAGATGAGTTCTTAGAGAAATCAATAATCCTAGCTAGGGAAAGTCCCGCTGGCTTAAGGGTCTGGTTTCTAAGAACTTGTTGTGACATGGGATGGACGGATGTAGGTGACCATGCCTATATTTGGATAGCATGGCTAATGCCTAAATAAGGACTGGGATTCTATGCCTAAATAAGGGCAATGCGAATTGTGCCTATATAAGGACATGATTCAGGGAAAACTATGTACGGGCATCTAAATCGAAACACAAAAGGATGTGACCTTGTAGCACTAAAAATACCAAAGCCACTATTCTCCACTGCACTAATCAAGATTTAATTCTGTGAGTCTCTGGTTACACACAGACCTCTGCAGTGCATTAACCAATAGAGGTTTGATAATGTACTACAGTTCCTTTCCCTCTGAGTAAAAACTTTGTTTAAATCTATTTTTAAGCTGCCCATTATTTTATATGTAACTACCTGATGGTGAAAGACCCAAAAAAACTTACAGAATATTTTGGAGCTTATTTATGTGAGGTTTTCTCTGCCGGAGCATCAGTTTTTTGGGAGGTTCCAGCAGCACAAATGCCACAAAGTCACTCTTCGTGCTTTGCATGGTCTCCTATAAATGGAGTACGATAAAGCAGCGCAGGTCGCTATGTTGATTTACTGTGCATCAAGGAAACTTTCCATGGATTTTTATGCTGCTCCAGATTTACAAAATCAGGTAAACGTGGGGCAGTGCCAAAACCTGACGCCTCCCCACAGCAGTAGTAAAGAGGAGAAATGATTTCATTTTTCCTAATTTGTTCCTCATTCCCTGTGTGCTGCATTCTGGGGCATACATAGAAAGAGGAAAACGCCTCTCTGGATTGTTTTTGTGCAGGAGGGTGCCCCTTCCTGTACAAAAACATTCCTGCCTACACTGGGGCTAGGCAGCAATTTAGGCACCAACACAGATGAAAAGAACAGGAATCCATCATATTTTATGAATATGGTACATTCCTGCCATTTCACATTGGCATAAGGCAGCGCAGCAAGAAGATTTGTAGCGCTGCCATATGCCAATTTCTCATAAATGATGCCCGATGTTTTTAGCCACACCTTTGACCACGACCCATGCTGACTGATCTTGCTAAACACTGCTTAAATTTAATTTCCCGCCATAAAAATGGTTTGCTGTGGGAATTGGGGGAATTTATAGCTGTTGAGTATGAGGATTACCAGGTTCTAGAAATGATTGTCAGGCGGGGGTCCTTACGCCTACAATGTTTTAACAGGGGGGTCTCTGTATCAAAAAGTTTGATCTCTGCCTTTCATTGTCGCACACTAAAGAAAAAAATTAGAGGGAATATTGGTTAAGAATAGCTGAAAAATACACCACAGGTCTCCGTGAGTCTCCATGTAACTGAGCATGCCCTGGAGCACATCCCTTCCTCTCACTGCAAAATAATGTGAAAATAATACTGTAATCAGGCATCCCCAGTGCTGGGGCACAACAGTCACTTTCTGTCAGCTCTAGGAACACTTTTGAGCAATCGTTGTCCTATGACAGGGGATCAAGTACATCTTTGTGCTTTAGCCTCAGTAGAGTTTGGGCCACTAGGACAAAGTTGAGTGTTCTGGAAGGACTCTTTTTCAGAAATGCTGTGGTTCTCTCTTGTGACACTTTTCTTATACCCTTTTCAATGAGCTGTCCTAAATACAGGACCTCTTTTTGTCAGCATTTAAACTTGATCAGGGACACTTTCAGTCCATTTTCGGCCAAATGGTTCAATAAAACAATTGTATCCAGTTTACATGCTACTTGTGTACTTGATGCCACCAGTAGGTCATTTAAAGTACTGAATGAGAACTAAATTACAGGAATTGTTAAATCTGAAGATTCTTTTTCATGTTCTGATTAAAAATTTAAAGGCTCCCGGTATACCCCTGTGGAACCTGACACTATGCCAAAACTCTATCTCTGAATATGAAAAAGAGCAGCAACTAGCTGTCCTCATGCAGTGAAATAGAGAATAAGGCCTGGCAGAGATCCACATTTGTAAACCTCTCTGCATCACAGGGAATCTGAAATAATATTGTTGCTGAATTTGGTACCATGGGACAACAGAGAACTAACTATGTACTGATTTTCTGAAGGACATGTATAATTCTATACTTGCCGTTCGGCTTCTGTAAGCCAATAATCGGCAAACTGCAAGTACTCTCACCAATTTCTCTCAAAATCCCTGGTTTTAAAAAACATTTAAATCACTGGAGTAATTTCAGATACTGTATTAGTAGTATAGTATAGTAGTAGTATAGTAAGATTATATGGTGGCATTCTGGGGAACATAGCATTTTGTTGTATGGTGATTAAGACTGGTGCTGCACCTTTAATTAGCCCAGTGGCAATTCCTTAAAATTTCCATATTTCAAATTTTACAGCATCTTGTAAATCAGGAGGTAAATCTTCTCCCGTTCTTACAGGGCACAAGCCAATAGCGGTTTCTTGTCTTGCCATTTTAAATTCAACGTCAGCATCTTGTGTTTGAAACTCAACATCGTCCAGTGTACAATGAATTGTGCAGTTAGGCTGTAAAAAAAACTGTCCCATTCTAATAAATTTACAGGACTCGAATCACATACATCAAATTGGTGATCTTCATAAAATGAGCCTATTTTTACAGGTACCTTCTTTGAAGCTGTTTTAGCTATTTGCTTATTTGCAACTGCCACAGCTTGGATCTTCTTTCTTGGGAGGGGTAGGTCTGGGTCTTCCGCTGTTCTAGAAGTAAAATGGGTAGCACCTATGTCAATGAGAAAAGACACTTGTTGGACATTTACCTCTTCTACAAATGATCCACTCTGGACTACCTCTAAGACTGCGCCAAGTACACATTTTTCCTCCACTCTCAGGCAACGTCATTGTGAATTGTCAGAGTCAAAATTCTTGTTCTCAAACATGAGAAAGTGTTAAAACAGTTTCTGATTTATGAAAAAATATAAATTTGCCCTTTTGCATGTGATTCATACAAAATCTGGGGTTTCCCATATTCTTTGGGGCTGTAGGAGATTGAGAGACCTGCATCATAGGAACTTGGGATTGAATTGATGTCTGTATTTGCTGATCTGGGGCTTGAACTGAAGCATTTTGCATCTGCATTTGATTCACATTTTGCCTCTGTTCATCACCACTTACCTGATTTGGACACTGTCTACATTCCCTCTTCCAATGCCCAAGTCTTTTATTATAGTGGCAAGGAGTTGACTTCTTTAGTGTTGCAATATCTAACCCTGAATTCTGATCAATCAGAATACCATGACCTCTTCCCTGTGATAAACAAATTCCTCCCTGTATCATTTGACCTCCACTCTGAAACCCAACACCTTGCATTCCATCAACATTTCCTGCATAAAGCAGATTTTGGAAACCTTTCTAAGGCAACTTTGTTTGAGCCAGAGTAAATTTTTCTTTAAGCCTTTTCGGCTTCATTTCTTGTTCATCACTCCCGTACTTTGCATACCTCAAGATCTCATCCAAAGGTTTCGTCAGCCACAAAATCACATTCTGCTGTATATGCATACTGCTTTCTGGTCACAAACCGAGAATGAATTGTGACACAGAACTCCCAATGTCCCCATTTTTGGGATTTTCTTGTCCACTGTGATGTTTAAACATCTGTAACAATTGTTCATACTAAGCATGCACTGACTCCTTACCTTCTTGAACAGTTCTATTAATTTTTAACCAATCAATTTCCCTCACAGGAACTTTTCCTTTCAAAAACGTAATCACCATACCATATTTTGTCATCACTATCAGTGAGGGTGCATGGGTACGAACATCCCTCGGAAGCTCTGTACGCAGTCATTGTACAGCTATCTTACATTCAGCCCATACATTACTCAGCACCACTATGTCAAAAAAAGTATTGAAATCTGTCAACAGAATCTTGGATATTTTTACAAACCTCTCAACTTTAGCATACCACTGGGCAGGATTCTCTTTTAATTTTGGAAACGTGTTTGTGAATGTTGCAAGGACTCCTCTACACCATGGGACAAAGACATAACTTCCACCTGGTATCTCTCTCATGGGGAAAGTTAAAGCCTCATTTTCAGTTAGGAATGCTTGTGGTGGCTTACCATTAAACTCTGTAGTATTGCTTTATTTCTTTTTCTTTCCTTGCTTTTTTGCCACCTTAATCTCTACTCTGTCAATATCACCCGATTTCCGAATACACTTCACTGATTCAGCATTGTGTAACCTCACTCCCAAGGATCACATAGTCACAATTGCTTAATCATTTATTGGTGCCTGAAGCTCCTCTGTAAAGAAATGCTGTTAGAGAGGCCCACCTCATATTTCACTACCAATTCTGTGAACATATCATGTGTGTCAGCTGCAAGTCTTGTAATTTCTTTAGTCAGGTATATCAGTTCATTCTCCTGATATTGGTTCATATGTGTAGTGTCTAGGCATCTCCTAATAATCTCTTTCCAATTGACCTTCAATTTTGGTACATCTAAAGGTCTCACCTATTCCATACTAAGAGGTGGTTTACCTGTTCCTACCATTACTTATCAGCAGTTTCCTCCAACCATTGAGGAAAATTCCAATCATCAAATAGTCCAGTCTCTCCCTGTGCAATTGGTATTGTAAAAACAATAATTCTCCCTTCTCTTAATGATTGAACATTTTGCGGTGGGGTCAAATCAACTATTTGTGAGTTTTGTGGTGTCAGGATAAACTCCATCCTATTTATCCTTCTTAAATCTGGAATACCACAGAATTTTGAGCAATATTTATTGGTATGGTAACTACAGGGATCGCTAATGTCTGCACTGATACAATTTGCAATGCTGGTACAGGCACAGTCGCAATAGAAGCTGTAACACCTAAGGCAATTACAAAAGTGGCTGCTTCCACAGGTACAATTGAGAGTGCTGTAAGTGGTCTCTCAATCTGAATTGTATTTGGATCAACAGGAGCTGTAGCTACTGTGCCACTAGTGGTTATAACACCTTCTGAACCTGGTGTTGGAGCTGAATACGGTGGTGGATGTGAGGACAACACAGCATCTAATATGCCATCCCACAAATCACTATCAGTATCAGTTTTTCCTGCAGTACCCTCATCCTCGTTTCCTTGTTTTTGATTCTTTTTAGATTTTTCTGCTGTTATGGTCGGGTACATTCTAGCTCCCTGAACTACCCACTTCCTCCATCTCTGTTGATCTTCATCTCATTTAGCATCAGCATAGTTACGCACAGCTCTTTTAGCTCTATTCTTGTACCTCTCTTTCTCTTTGGTTTGAGCTTCTCGTTCCCAAGCATTTAATGCTTTTATCCTGTATAGATCGAGGCGACAGCTTCATTTCATATAACTTTTCCCTTAAATGTTCAATCAACTTCAAATCAAAGAGACGCTTCTTCTTTTTCAGTCATCTTGTGCCATTGACGAAACCATAAGCATGTGTTGCCCTACATTTGTCGCCATATAATCACCTGGTCATTAAAAATGTTATGGTGCATTACAATTCGTGCCACATTCGACCACAGAGGGTCCAGGAGAGCACAGTGGCACTGCCTCCCTCTGCCATTGCTGGGAATACGTACAACTAAAGTAAAAGTGAAGCTAATGCAAAAATAGCAAATAGGAGACCAGAAAAAGAAATTAAAAGCAGTGGGGCAGTAAAAAGTAACAAAATGTGAAAATAAAGTTGGGAAAAGGGGAAAGGTGTACAAGAATTCGAGTGAATAGAGGTGAGTAGGCCTAGGAAAAAGTGAAAAATGAGATGTAGCTAGGCAGGAGTAGGCTGGAGATAACAAAGTGGGTATGTGCTTTCTCAATGCTGCATCATGTTTCACACTATTTTTTTTAATAAAAAATGCGTCTCCAGTGTAATTTTTGATGCAAAGTGTCACCAATCAATTGTGCAGCATTAAGCATAGTATAATGTATTTTTTTTGGGGGGGGATAACAACGCGAACGTAAATTCTGTAAATTTCGCACACCCCTAAGAAGTCCATATCTGGGTGTTGCTGCCTCCACTTGAAATAACGGGGCACCAGTCACTGAATCTAGGGTGACCATTCTCCCATCATTTGTGGTGATATCAGCACCATGAACGACCCCATATGCTTTCCGGCACTCTGTATGATAATGGGAGTTCTAGTGTCCCTGGTATTCTGGAAAAATCCTGCAAGCTTGACTGGAACACCTAATGATGCCCTCTCAGTTTGTCGACACCTTCTCAATGCACTCATTTAGCTGTGGGAATTACCCCATTCTTCCTGGCAAATTACCTGCATGTACCAAGGTGCTTAGGGCGAGTGCTTACTGTATCTAAATGAGAGGAGAGACTTAGGACCTCAATTAGCTCTTGACTGAGGCCTACAAGTTTGCCGAAGTGGTGGAGGAACCTGCTTCTCATCTCACAATGGAGGAATGTGTGTCTTATTTAAAGACCCCTGCCTGCCTGGCAAGCATCATTTTGAACAAGCTGCATCTGCCGATGTGCCATATGTACTTTCTGTGAAACTGAACGCTGTGCAGGCTGCCACTTGCTGCAGCTCACAATACATTCTGTTTTTGTTCAACAGAAAGAAATCCCCAAACTGCAGGGTTCGTTCTGCAGAACAAGATAAAAAGTACCAGACACGCATTAAACTTTCTTCCTGCGCCTCAATAGCATTCTCTATTTTCCTGCCAGGGCCCCACGCCTCCCATGCTCCTCCTGGATAGTATAGTAACAAGCATTTGCAATGCAAATTGGTCTCGCATTTGTGAGAGTTAGAGGTATTGGCGTTGTAAATGAGAATGTCTTTTACTCATGTGTTTTGGATTGGAGAGGATGTATGTGGAGTGGATTTATGTGCCTTGGAATTGTTAGTTGTGAAATGGTGTGTGATGGAATTGTGTGGAGTGGATTTGTGTAGTGGAATTATGTGGAAAGGTGGTACTAAGGAGGGACTAACAAGCCTAATAACGAATCAGAAGCCAGCATTTACGAAGGACAATGACACAAGCCAATGACAAATAGGGTAACGTGCCTACACACACACACTGTAGCAGGCTGTTGTACCTATAGATTGGCCACCTGTCTCCACTCTCAATTTAGCAGTCACAACGAGATTGGTCACTTTTCAAGATCCATTCTATAAACCATACAGTATGTGTGAAAATTGGGCAAGAATAAAAGTGCACTGTAGTAGTAGCATTGCGCGAGACTTATTCGTTGGTAGCCCTGTAGTCAGAGGCCGGGTTGCGAGGGAAGATAGGTTAACAGCCTGGTTTGTTTCAGATGATGGGAAGGGTGTGTGCATGTATGCATGTTTATTAACACTATTCTGGACAAAGTTGGCTCTGGCATAATAACGGTAACTTTTTACATATGTTGGGCATCTTTGTACTAATCGTGGCATAATGGCTGCTATTCTTGCCATACTGTAAATATATTTGGTCTAATTTTGGTCCTCTATCGAATAATTTGGGCCTTCTTGAAATCAATGTCCACGAACGGATACAATAGTGGTTGTGGCCCTGAAATTATGGGGGCATCCTTTGCATAATGTAGGCAATCTCTGACATTTTGATGAGCATCCCATGCATGTACATACCAGGGTAGATGGGGCTGAATGTGTCAAGATGATGCATTTGAACTAGAAAATCACAAGCTGACTTTTAAGGGCCATGCATGAAAACTTTTTCCCCATGATACGACATTTTCTTTGAATGTGTTGGCCCAAAATGGAAAGTTTATAGAAAGTTTAATAGAAAAACATGTATTCTGGGAAACAACTATGTCACTACTAGCAAACGTGCAAGGTGCGATCACTACTTTGATTCTTTGTGATGTTGTCACTAGTACTGCAACAATATTCAAAGCCATTATTCCACATGCAAGTATTGGACATTGGGAATAGACCAGTGTGCCTTGCTGAATTCTAAGAAAATAAGTGTCTTGGTCACAAAGCCAATTTAGTAAAGCAGAAACTTGCTTTACAGAAAGGAAGCAATGGTGTATGCATTGGTGGGTGCATGAGGCATGTAGCCTTCCACCTCTGCTCTAAAGTGCACAAAGGATAAGGGCCTGTGCAGGCGCTGGTAGCTGTAACACTGGAATCTTTCAGAGTTTAAAGCACTTGCAAAACAACTTTTTCAAGACTTTTCCTACAATATAATTCGGGGGGGTTTGTGCTCATGGAATCTATGAGAGGAAAACTGCGAGTGTGACAATTAACACACACACACAGTAATTCCATTCCCAGTGTCACATGGAAGGAATGAAACCCTGCTCTTCATGTCACATGATGTCATCCGTCCTCATAATGGACGCCATCCTCAGTGTCCCAAGGACGGGAACTTCGAACCTCAGCACTCCCTTAATTACACGGTCTTGTTTGTTAATTTAAAGTGTAAGACCCATGCAGCGCTTCGAAGCTGCGCGTACTAGAATCCTGATCTGAAATGCCTGCGTTCTCAAACTTTTGTCGCCCGCAGTAAAACATGGACGGCAAATGCCCGCGCTCTTTAAGACTCTTGTGTGAAGTGCCACAGCTGAGTCCAGAGGCTGCCAGTTTCCGTCAATACAGGCCCCTTTGCTGGCAGAGTAGAGGGCGGTGTATGCATCTCTGCTGTGCTACCTCTGTTCAGCAAGTGGCTCGCTGAAAGATTTTTTTACAGTCTGCCGAAAAGTAAATAAAAGCACGCAGCAAAGAGGCTCCTGAATGCAGGGACGTAGCTCTCCATGGTGCAGCAGGTGCGGGGGCACCAGTGGGGCCCCGTGAACCAAACATCGATGTTTCTGTTTTCGACAAGGGTTTTTCTGAAGTTTACACTCTGTGAGTGCCAATTTGGAAACAGAGACAGTAAGTCCATGCTCCACCCTGTTCGACTTTTTGGGGGAGTTCGCCCCCGAGCAATCTATGTGCCTGCTAAATTTGCTGAAAACTGACACAGGAGGTTTTGAAAATGCACCCCCAAGATACACACTAAATGGAAAAAAGTCACCAAGACAGTAGCTAATAGCATGTTATGTTATGTTATGTTATGTTAATTAATTTATAAAGCGCAACGGTTACCCTGGGGTGTCCTGGCGCTGGTTACCAATTCCTACTAGCTAATTACCAAGGAGTCAGACTATAGTTGAGCAGCTTTAATGAATAAACAACCAGGTTTTTAATGCCCTTCTAAAGGACAGCAGATCTGGCAAATTTCTGAGCTGAGCCGGGAGATCATTCCACGCCTTAGCTGCCCCAAACACAAATCTTCGGCCTCCCCAGGAAACCCTTTTTATCTTAGGGACCATTACCATTTTAGCACCTAACGAACGCAAATTTCTTGTAGGTGTATACCACCTTGCATCATCATTGTTGGTGGTGCATCGGCGATGGAGCATCAAGATCACGATATAGGTTGGAACACAAATGTATCTTTTTATCCTAAAAGTGAGATCCAACCGTAATTTAGAACAAGAGAATTTCCGGATCTGAGATTCCATGCAGACCTTTTGATATTGCACCAAACGAAACAAGCACAAGCGCACGCACGCCTCGGGTGGCAGCAGGGGGAGGGGAGAGAGGAAGGGGCCTGTGCGATTCACTTGCATGAGCGAGCGGCTGGCATCGCGATTATTGATAGCATATGGCGCCAGCCGCTTGCTCCCGCAAGTGAATCTCCACACGTGCACGCGTTGCCATTGAAGGCAATGGAACGCGTGCACGTTTTTGGTGGCAAAGCTGTGCCGATGACTAAAGGTCTCTCCTATGCACCGCATGCGTGCTGTGTAGGCGAGACCTAAAAATCAGTCTTGAATGCCCGTTCTGAATAGCGTGCTATCTGCCACTAGGACCTAGCAGGTCTGCTCAGCATGGGCTGTTGAGTGTTACCAGTGGCAGAGACAGCTAAGGATCACCATTAGGAAACAGAGCAACCCCCAGGGGTGTAATGCAGGCCAACTCTCCAGGGGGCACCAGTGCTTCAGGAGACCCCACTTCAGCCCAAGGCAATGAATATCTGTGAGATATGAAAGACTCCGTGGCCTCATCTTATAGTTTGCGGGGCCGGGCATCATTTTGTGATAGCCACTGGCATCTCCCCACATCCAAAATAGATTGATTTGTGGGTTTTCTCAGGGTGAGGGCCCTCCTGATTTGCGTCAGGGCTCCCGTCCCATCAAATTCTAAATGAGGCCCTTACTGTAGAGCTACAGTCTGCTCTGCTGGGCCAGGAGAACATTTGATAGCACGCTAATCTTTAGCGACAGAAACGTATTCTACTGGTGCATTGCTGACGTCTGGCGCCCGTATATGGGTAGCTGTGCGCTCTACAAATATTCTATAATAACAATAATAATGTCTTCATCATATGCATTTATACACGGCGAGTGCCTTAAGAGAAGCGCACCTGCTATTACTATATAATATCAATGTATAATGCAGAGGCCTCCCCTTTGCCTTATTTTTTAGTACCGGCTTCTTTAAGTGCACTCCTTTGCCTTCACGTATTTCTGTAACGTTGGTTAATGCTCAAGCAAAACTTCGCACCGGATCAAGTCATAGTGCTGTAATGATTTTCATGTCTCTGAGTACCCAGTTTATGCACTAAAAAGAAAAAGAAAATCAAACATGTATTTGAGTGCTTTGGGCTTTTGAGCAGCGGTGTCACCTATGTTCCTCAAAATCAAGCGTTAACTAACAGGATGAGCGATACGGGTTTGCAGCCCAGCTCCACAAGGAGCTGTCCAGGTGCTGATCGCAACTAATGCTTTCCAGGTAAAACACCAACTCTTTCGGTATAAAGGTTTATTCTAAATGACGTAATAACTAGATAAATCTACATCAGTAATTTTGAAACTAGACAAACTAGACAAATGTTATGTTTTCAGGAATGTGTCATCAGCCCCCAAGGTAAGAGCCTAGGGGTGCCCGAAATCCGCGCAATATGCTGTTGTGTGATTACATGAAATTTTAGGAATATCACACAAAGTTACACGTAATTCCTGGGAAGAAAACTCTGGCATTTAATGCAATATTTTAGTTTATGTTCTGGTTATTTGTGTTGTTCCCATGCTATAACTTTGACTTGAAGGTGGTGTAATAATGTAACATGGTGTAATTGCATAAATTTGGAAATTTGGACAAACAAGCATAACATGGCTTTCCCATAAATATGCAAATTACACCAGAGTAATTTGTGCAAAGCTTAGGTAACTTTGACCAAAGCTACCTAATTATACAGGATTTCCATGGGTAGCTGTAGAAGGGTGCCCTTTTTTGTGGTCATTTCCCTCACCCCCACTTTTTGCTCCAATGCTGATGGTTAGGACTGTGAAAGTGCACTGGAGCCTGCTGCCCAGGCCCCAGTACCAGTGCTCTCTCATTGAAACTGATATGTGTAAATTGGTTACCTCAACGGGCAAAGACTTTAACCCCCTTATAAGTCTATAGCATATGGTACCAGTGGTACACAGGGCATAAGTGTTACAGGGGTCACCAGAGCCTGAAAGACTGTTTGTGCCCCTCTGAGTGAGTAAACTACTAACAGCCGCCTGCTATTGCAAACTGCAGAAGCAGTGCACACTACTCACATTCAACTTCACCCTCAACATGTTTGGCAAAGTCAATGCACTATTTTTATTATATGCCAGTCACCAGAAAAGAAGGCCTCCTGAGCTCAGGAGGCAGGGTGCATTATATTAAATGTGTGGACATGTAGTGCAGGCTTATATGTCCCTACAGTGGCCCTTACCATTAAAGGGCACTATTACTGTTTGACGGTCCATAGGATAACACGGGCTGGCATACGGACAAGTCCAAGGTCCAATATGGTACCACCTAAATATATCATGTTTGGTATCAAACAACGCGCCTCCTCACCCTGGACACAAATCACATGTTGAGGACGATGTGGCATGCACCTAGGTGGCTACCTTAGAGATTGCCCACCTGGTTGCCCGAGCCTTTCCTGTGCTCTGGCATGCTAGCCCACACTGCTGCCACCAAGACAAGAATCTGACCCCCTGCCAGCATGTGTGAACTCTCCCATGCCTCAGAAACAAAGGCCTCAATGGGAAGGAGGTCACACCTCCCTCTCTGACAAGATGGCTAGTGAAGTGGCACCTCAAGGTGGTGAGCTTCAAAGGCTGCACTGCCTGTGATATGCAACCAAGCTGCCTCCCAAAAGAGGAACCAGCCCTTCTCCTGTTCCTGGGTACCTTTGCACCGAGACAGACGGGAACATTAGGTGGTCAGGAGGTGTACACCCCCAGAAGGCTACCCACACCTCGAGGGTCTGGTTTGTAAAGCTGAGGAAGACTTTTTCCATTTTTAAAAGCAGTAGACTAGAGGGTTCTGGGTAGAAAAAGTGACCTTACCCCCTCCCACCCGGATGTGGTCACTTCAGGGGCAGATTAGAAACAAAGGGCTACTGGCCCATTGGTAAACTTGCACCCACGCCCCTAAAACCCCTACATCTCAGATTTACGAGCTTATCCTGACACAAGAACCTCAATTTAGATCTGACTGGCAACAAGGACGAAAGAAAAGACCTCTGTCTGCGTGAACAGGAACTGCACAAACTAAAGGAGTGATACCTGCTCCTGTGGCAACCTTCATGGTACAGCAAAAACATGGCTGGTCATAGACTTAAGCTTGATTCCCTCAGACAAAGGGACCCCAGTGAAAGTCAAAGGCATCACCAGACTCCCCTGGACTCGCGGCACTAGTCTGCTGCAAAAGCAGGTACAAACTAGGGGTGGACGGAATTTGCGAAATTAACTTTCGCAAATTATCACGAAAATGTTTAAAATTATCGCAAACAAGCGGAAATATCACGAAGATGCTGAAGTTTTTTTCCGGCATGTTCGCAAGATTTTCTGCATGGTTGCGGGGTCGCCAATTTACCCATGTGGTTGCTTGCGGGCGCGGCCATCTTGTTTTGAGTTGTCTCGCGGTGCATGATCGCGAGAAGAAAGACGTGATCGTGCGACGCATGACGTCACTGCGGGCGCGAACTGTCGCGAGACAGCGCAAATGGCTAAAAACAATACAGCATCTCATGGAGAACGCGACCGGATCAAGAAAACTTGTCGGCGAACGCAGGGATTCAGGTAAGGCGATCGCGCGCGCGCGAGAATGTATTATTTTACAGCGCGAGCAAGAAACAAATTATCGCCAAGCTGCGGAAACCGGAATTTTTGACATTTTCGCGCTCTCCGCGGAACGCAAAAATGTCAAATTATCGCAATTTCCGCGAACGGAACGAAATTTTCGCCCAAGCCTAGTAAAAACAACGTACTGGAACCGAAGAATTGCTGGTCATCGGGCCCTCCGGAGGATTGCCCAGAAGTTGATGGTCCGTTTGCCATCCCCAAACTTGTTATACAAATATGATATTAATATTCGGTATATTCGGGATTATTCTTTAATATGCAATGAAATTGTTGAATGGATTAAGGCCTTTATTTTGCTTTCTAGTCGATATATCTAGGGTATATATAATTAGGCAACGGGGCAAGCGCAGGCGCACTGATCATACTGACGCCCACACTGGGGTACCTAGGACCCAGGACGCCTCATAGGGGGGTAAGGGGGGGTGGGGGGTGGGCAAACTGGTGGAAGGGAGGGAAGGGTTGGGATGGGAGGAAGACCAAGAGAAGACAATCAGTGAAGGGAGTACCTTTAGTATATCAAAATAAATAAATTTGTTAGTAGGATTTAAAATGCTGATCAAGGGCCAGGGAGGAAGAGCATGGCGGTTAAAAACGACAACTATCATTCTTACACGACGCAAGATTTATAATATAGATTGCTAGACTACGAATTGTATCTCTAAATATTTGCGGGCTCAATGACCTAAAAAAAAGACAAACCGTAGCAGAAGGTCTTCAAGCCATGGAAGCTAATATAGTTTGCTTACAAGAGACCCATATAGAGAGAGGCCAACAACATCTGTTGAAATCCTTGGGGTTTCAACTTATAGTTGCATCCACCCAGGGAACTCGTACGAAGGGAGTGGCCATTCTAGCTAAAGGTGGGGGCTTACAATTTAGTCGATCACTTGCAGACAAGCTTGGGAGATGGGCCATTACTGAGTGCCGCTACAATTGTGGTCAGAATACGGTTACCCTATGTACAGCTTATGGGAATCTAGGAGATGACCCTGATACCCTTCTAAGCATCTCTAATGAATTAGTACATTGGCCCTTGCCTCTTATTGTGTGTGGTGATCTAAACCTTCACCCACCCGGAGATTGGACTGCTGATCCTTTATTTAACTATCAAGGGAGACAACCTAAAGTCTTAGAGCATTTATAGACTTGTGTGAACGACATGGCCTGCTGGATGGATGGCAATTGGGGCATCCTAGAGACCAAGGATATACTTTTTTTTCTTATCCCCATTCTCGTCATGCCCGTTAAGATTATATCCTTTTGTCGAATTCCATCAGGGATGGTTGCACTATGAGGAAGCATCCAAGGGTATTATCCGACCATAACCCTCTAGAATTGAATATTGCATATAGCAATATTATTCGTACTAGAAACCTTTGGACATTTGAAAGAGCTTTTTTAAAAAAGGAGGAGTATCGTACTCTTATGAGAGAGTGGTTACCTTCTTTTTTAGAAATAAACATGGGCAGTGCTCCCGTCGAGGTAGTTTGGGATGCAATGAAGGCTGGCATCAGAGGGGAGACTTTGCAATTCTCAGTACGCACTAACAAGAAAGGTAAAGAACAACTAGCCTCTTTATATCAGAATCTGACTAAAGCTGAAGCAGATTTGATAACAGCTTTGCAAACAGGTTTGGGTTCTGGAGGACTAGCGCAAGTTGCACTCGCTAGAAACAAGATATCTGATATATGTACGGAAAAAGCGATCACTAAAGCTATGATATACAAAGGGAAAACTTACGAACTCAGCGAGAATGTAGGGCACCAGCTGGCTGTTCGTACAAGGGAAGAGATGACGGGAAATATGATAAAAGCTATAAATGATAGGAATGGTGATTTGAGATTAGAAGAACTCGATATTAGAACTGCTTTTCAAATGTTTTATCAAAAACTGTATGAGGAACCGTTAGGAGGGCAAGAGGATGCTAGAGACTATCTGGATAAAGAGCTGGCCGAACACCTCGAACAAGAAGATAAGGATTCACTGGATTCTCCCATTTGTTGGGAGGAAATTCTATTATCTATGAAATCCCTGACTGCTGGCAAAGCAGCAGGTGTAGATGGAATCCCTACAGAGATTTTCCTCGAATTTGCAGAACAATTAAAAACTATCATGCTACAACTTTTTAAGTCCATAGCTCAGGGAGGAAACCCACCACCGTCTTGGTCTTTAGCAAAAATAATGAACTTCCTGAAGAAAAACAAAAATCCGTTGGAAATGGGCTCGTATCGCCCAATAACCTTGATCAATGGTGACTCCAAAATTTATTCTAAACTCCTTGCAGGGCGATTAGCACCTATAATCCATAAAATTGTATCAGTCCGACAACACGGATTTATCCCCGGCAGATCAACAAGCGATCATATACAGAGAGTTATCTCTTTGTTTGACTATGCAGAAACTACAGGAGACCCTATGGCCCTTATTCTTCTGGATGCAGAAAAGGCGTTCGATAGGGTCTCCTGGAAGTTGTTATGGGCAGCAATGTCAGATCGAGGATTAACGAAGGGATTTATCAAAGCTATCCAAGGACTATATGTCAATCCAAGGGCCAACGTAGTGATAAACGGGAATATGTCCGAGAACTTCATGATTACGAGGGGAACTAGACAGGGGTGTCCCTGCTCGCCCCTCTTATTTGCGATATATATTGACCAATTTATACGTAAACTTGATAACCATCCTTATGTGTCATCTATTACGATTGACAATTATGAAACCAAAGTCCTAGCTTACGCTGATGATATAGCGTTAGTTACTACCAATCCCAAGGAGGCAATTAAGATGGTTGAGAAGGAAGCAATACGTTTCGGCAAAACTTCTGGGTATAAACTAAATACGGGGAAAACTCAAATAATCATTAATGACAAAGTGGAGATGGAAGACGATAGAGTTGTGGAACACGCTATTTATCTAGGTGTCAATATAAGTGCCAAGGTAGATAAAATTGTACAGGTAAATCTTGACCCACTAATAGTGCGCACCAGAGAAGATTTAATTAGATTGGATAATCTACACTTAACTATTGGTGGCAGATGCAATTTAATTAAAATGCTGATTCTACCTAAATTTTTGTACCTCTTCAGAACAATTTGTCTCGAGTTCTCCCCGTATTACTTTAAAAATATCGAATCTTTGTTTGCCAGATTTATTTGGGGATTTAAGAAACCACGGAGGGCACTAAAATGGATTATGCTACCAAAAGAAAGAGGTGGGTTAGCGTTGCCTAACTTTAGGATCTATTATTGGGCAACAGTGGCCAAATACTGTATAAACTTGATAGTTATTGAGCCGAGTTATTGTGAGATCCCGACCCCACAGGAAATGGTATTAGGAGATAGAAGTAAAGGGTGTTTATGGAGACATATGAATGATAATTTTTTTAAGAAAACTAAACTCAAAACTATTCAGGGAATTTGGAAAGTTTGGAGCAATATCCGTAAATTCCTAGGGTTGGGACGTTTCTCATGCTATACTCCAATCAGTGGCAACTCTGATCTTTCTGAGATATTTCATGATGGCTATATGTCTAGGTGGATCAGGGCAGGGATTACCCAACTTGGTTGCTTCTATATCGAAAACCGATTGAAAAGCTTTTCAGAACTTCGTAATGATTATAACGTTAGCAATAGGGATTTTTTCAAGTACTTACAAGTCAGGGATTTCTTGTCAAAGAAAATGGTGGGGCGTCGTAATTTTCTAAATATCATATTAATAGATAAATTATGCTTGGAATCTACTCCTAGAATTGGGGAAATATATAAGGACCTTATTAGTAGTTTCCCGGATGATCTCGATAAACATCTTACTAGATGGCAGACTAACCTATTCGTACAGCGAGTAATACCGGAGCGAGCGTTAGAGCTTGCACAAACACTGCTAATGTCAATTAAATTACAAGCACAATTTTATAAAACATTCTTTGCCTTGTATTACACACCGTATAAAATGGGCAAATGGGCAATTGGCTTGGGAACCGCTTGTCCACGCTGTTTATTGGCGGCAGCTAACGATATTCACATGTTTGCCACGTGCCCATCACTTACTAATCTTAGGATAGAAATATCTAATTTTATTTCGGATCTATTTCAGGAAGAAATTACTATCTCTAGTGAAGAAATGATCTTAGGACTGGCTGCTATTGAGCGCCCAATACAACAACAGGGGCTGATATTTGTAGCAATGGCGGTTCTTAGATTGTGTATAGCCACCGCATGGCTTGATCCCCAACCGCCATCTTCCACACAATGGAGGACTAGATTACTTGCCATATGCAGTGTGGAGGTGGCAATTTATAAGAACAAGGGATCTAAGAAAAAACAAAGAGGAATGATGATTTGGGAACCTTTGTTACTCTGGATAGAAGATCACAGCCAATGGTAATACATCTAAGGGAATAATCTTAAGGTGAAAGTGGATGTGTGAATTTCTGCTCCTCTGTTCCTTAGTCTTCTTTTTCTCTTTGGCCTTTTGGGTCATCAAATCTACACGCTGCGAGAGACTACTTCTATAATGTTTATACTAAAGGTGGTTTATCCGAAGGTGTTTCTTGACCTTGGTCTCTGTGGGGGGAGGGGGGGATTGAAATGTATTGTATTAAAATGACAAATGTCAATAAAAACTATTAAAAAAAAAAACAGAAGTTGATGGTCCAGTGTATTGTTTAAAATCTAGTCCTGCCCTCCACAAAGTTTCCGGCAGCTACCGTGTTCCCCAGGACCTCCGGACGTCAAACTAATTTTCCGCTGTGCTTACCGCTGCCAGGACTTGTTCATCGCCAGTTCATCAACCACCCCTTTGCTCAACACTGCACCTTGAGGGAACACCCCAAAATTTTTGTCTGACATCACCAGTGGCTTTATTGTCAACTTTTTGCACCCTGTACCCACTAGCATCCTGTAAGCAGTAAAACCAGCTCCCCCATGGCGAACGCTTCAGCACCACGGGCAGCCAGGACAAATCGGCACTCGGGAATCTCGAGCCAGGTAAAATCAAACAGACTGTCATGGCTTCGTCTTGGGACCCGCATCACCTTTACCCTCCTTGGGTTCCATGCACCTCGACCTACAAGTGACCGATTGTCACTAGTGGTTTTTACCTTTAACAGCATTATTGTGAATCAAAGGACCATCTTTGGGGTATTGTGAGAGTGTTGCATGGAGAATTGTTGGACCTGGCATCTTTTGCCATGGTTTGACCTGTGTTTTTGCTCCTGACCTCCTGTTTTAGACTGTGTGCTGAACTTTGTTTTTGATAGCTTTAGGACTCTGGGCACTTTACCACTGCTGATCAGATCAGTGGCAAAGTGCATGTACAGTGTGTCTAAAATGTAATAACTTTGGTTTTCACATGATTGGCATATTTGATTTACTAATAATCCCTAGTACAGTGCACTACATGTGATCAAGGCCTGTAAATCAAATGATATTAGTGGGCATGCAGCACAGATTGTGCCACACACAGGAGTAGACTACAAAGTGTCAGTTCGGAACTGATGCATCCCTGCAAAATCAAAACATCAACACTGCCTGCATCAAAGCTGAGTACACCACTCGTCGACTGTGAATTGCACTGACCTCAATTTTCAATGCAGTCCCGACTCTGCTGCAGTGCCTGCAAAGGACCGCTATTGCGTGCACTGCTTCACTGAAGTCTGTGATGCACCAATCCAACTCCAACGCAGCCCCAGCACAGCATGGCTTTCGACCTACGCATCGCATTCAGCCCAGCGGTTTGACTTCGATGCCGTAGAAGCGGTGCATCAAGCTGTTGACATTGATGCATCATTAACACAGCATCGCCATCAGGAACCAAGGCCTCAAACCCACAACTGATGCTTCACGACCTCTGTGCAATGCATCGTCCCAGAGTGGCAAAAGGTAGACAACCCTGTACCACCTTAGGAAAGTGTTGCATCAGCTGTATCCACAATACCTCACCTCGTCTACGCCAAACATTGTCTTTTATTTATGGTACTTCCAAGGTACTGTAAGGGGATATGCATGACTTCTGTAGCCAGCCCGCATTCCATCAGGGTCGGACTGAACTTTTAGATTTGTCCTAGTCAAGCGTGACCTTATAGCCCTACTTGGAGCAATAGACTTCTAAACACTGCATTTGATTTCATCTTCAAAAATTCATATTTTGATGGGTGTATGTTGGAGTTGTGTTTTTCTTGGTTTTGTATTACTCAGATAAATATATTGACTACTTTTCTAAACTGGTGTGGAGTACTTTTGTGGTGTTTTCACTGTGTTACTGGTGTTTGTGTGTGCACACATACTTTATACATTGCCTCTTTTGTTTAGCCTGACTGCTCTGGGCCATTCTACCAGAAGGTCAGCACAAGTAATCTTTTAGTGTGTACTACACTTACCCTGTCTAGAGTATGGGTCCTGACTTGGACAGGGTGCATACCTCTGCCAACGAGAGACCCCTTTTTAAACATGAAGCCAAACCAGCATCACCACATAATACTCCACCTTCCTACAGTAGCATTACATTCTTTAATTTTTTTAGCCAGCACCAGGTACAAGTTTTTGAAAAAGAAGCAGAATGACCCTGTGAACTGTTCAGTTCAGGCTAATTTACAGACCATCTAGATTTCCAGTAGCAGTCAACAAAGGGAGGTGACAAAGTGTACTAAGGTAACATCATTTTGGCTACTGTCAAGCAAGGGAACTTCACATGCAGCAAGGAATTATTTGGCAACAAGGCGTTAGTGGCATCTGTAGGTCATAATAGCAATGCCAGGCTTAAACTGATAGTTTAAAGTATGGACCTTTTTGACAATATGAGGTCTAAAAGCCATCAAGGATTTAGCTGATAATGACAAAAAACTTAATTATGACTGGGTCAGTGTTTTCCAACTGCTACCTAATTCCCTGTTTGATCAGTGATCAAAATTACAAGTTGGATTGTATTTACCATATTTGGGGCCTCATGTAGGTAAATAAATTTTACCGGTTCGTAAATACCGAGCCGTACCGAATCGGTAAATTAGAATCGGTAAGTTACATGTAGGTAAAAATTCGGTAACAGTTACCGATTCGGTAACATTCGGTAATTACGAATCGGAATACACCGAATCGGTAAATACCGAGGTGGAATCCACCGATTCGGTAAATACCGAGGTGGAATCCACCGAATCGGTAAATACCGAGGTGGTATTTAGCGATTCGGAAAATACCGAGGATACTACCACCTACCCTTAACCAAGTAGCCAATATCACAATCATGCCATCATAGAAGGTCTCTCAGGCTTGAATAGGGGACCCCATACCTCAAAGATCAGCTCAGTGAAATCACATCACAGGAGCATCAGGAGTCTCCTCGCAGGAAGGCTCGCCTTCGGTCTGAATAATAAACATGATGTCTGTGATATTAAAAGCACCAACTTTCAGGTATGTGCAGCTGCGCGTGTGCCATGGCTAAATCGTGGGTCGAACAACCCAGAGTGGAAAACATGCATTGTGTAAAATTCCAGACTGTGTGTCACAGCATGTACAGACCAAGGTCGCTGCGCAGTGCTTGGGATGGGAACAACATAATGCACTCGTCTGAAGGAATTTTCGAGTCATCAGTTTATTCAAGAAAGAACATGTAAACGCAGTGTCGTGTGCAAAGACACAAATATGGCTACATAACATTCAACGCGGTCATGCCAACTGAACAATGCATGTTCGTATGCAGGGAGAACTCGCTACACGCCCCCTTGAGCGAAGCAATATGTAATAGGCAAGAAAAGAGAGAAAGCAGAGTTCAGTTTGGTCAGAGCAGGACAGGGCATAACCAATGCAGCGCCAAAGTCCTACAGTCCAATTAATTGCAGCATACAATTGTAAAAAACACAATGCATATATAGTAAACAACTCAAGCAGACCATCAGGAAGAGAAAAACGAGAAATAAAAGAAATGAATGTCGCGCCAGGGTGCTGTCCAGTAGCACAGGCGCAATGGACGACTATCCAGTCAATCCATGAATGTATAGGCAGCATATGTGGCCACGGCTTCCAACAGCCAATCGTTTTCAGGGCCACTAAAAGTCTCAGCCATCCAATTGAGTAAAGAAAAGGAACATACGTGTGCTCCAAACAACGGAGCCTCTAGCACAATCTGAGGGCACCCGGAATGTTCCTCCAAATAGCTCATGGACAAGAAGTCGTAGGCTGCCGCTGAGATGTCCCAATTACCCAGGATACCAAGCGCCGCTCCACACTCCATGATCCGGACACCATAACAGGACAACTCGTGAGACACTAAGGGCCGCATCAGTCGATCGAAATCCGGCACCGGAGACAGCATGTTGGTCAAGCACAAATCCAGAGGCCATTCAAAGGGACAATCCAGGCAGTGCAATACAGGTTGTACGCAGGTGAAGTAGGAATACCTGAAGGATAATCCATAAGCCAGGCTCAAAGTCGCCAATGGCAAAGTACCATAGAAGTCAAGCATCCTATCACGAAGAAGATGCAGACGGGACAGGCGCTCGTGTGGCACAGAAGGAGCAGCCATTCCGTAGTATGAAAAGTTAAAGCAGCACACCTTCCACCAGCGCCAGATGCAGCGGAACACCTCCAAAGATGCTCGGCAACAGTGAATGTAAAATGCCGAAATTACACAAATAATAGTGTGGAAGGAGGTCACGAGACCCGAGCCACACATGTTCACACAAATTGAGCCCGGCCGGTCGTGGACGAGGCATTGATAATACATTGGATCAAAGAGCCGAAATGCAGGGGGAGGTCAGTATTCAGAAGCGCCTGTTCCTCAGTGCGCGTAGTAGCAACGTGAAGGACAAATATTTCACGAGGGAAGTCAGAGGCACCTGTTTGTGGGACAATGGCGCTCTATTCTGCTCAACTAGTTGGACTCTGCTTTCAAGGTTGGAATCGAAGGTCAGATGGAAACATCCCGCCGCCCATGCGGGGGTGGAATGAGAACAGTATTGCAGCAGACAACTTCATGCGAGACAGTTATGTACGGGATTACCACTCACATCCCGCAGCAAACATCATTTATCATATTTAAATGAATACCGTTTGCAAGCACAGCGAAAGAAGGTGTAATCACAGGCACTGGGATACCTCGTAGGACGCACGCCGAAATCGGGGCTTGTACATTGCATGCGCCGTGTGCTTGCATGTGCCCATTGTCTCATGCATGAATCCTAGGAGTGAGAGTGCTAGTGCTAATATCTATAACGGCTTAGGCCTTCTCCATGTTCGCTTGGTCAATGGCTCTCAGTCTGGAGGCCGCCTCACTGTGCGACAACTTGCAGACCTCGTTGTAAATAGCATACGCGCACCTTTTGGTTCTGCCACCCACGGGACCATTCACAATAACATTCCATTCGGTATGCACATTGATGGAGTGGGTGGACTTCCTGATCCTGTAGATGTGCTCTGTGTCAGCTGGTGGACAGAGTGGGATGTGTGTCCCATCAATGCAGCCAATGTAATGGGGGAATGAATTCCTGAAGGAACGGGACAGGCAACTCTGGGATACACCACCCACCGCAGCTGTCACCACCTGCGAAATGCCGGATGCCAGCAGATGTGGGCTGCAGAGCACCTGCACATGTGGGGGTATGGCGTGCGCCCTTCTTATTGGCTGGTCCAGGAGTGGGTGTAGGTCCCTGCTTAAATCCATGATGGTTTCGGGGTGTAGCCTGTACCTCTCATGTATCTCTGCATCAGTCAGCTGGAATAGTGTGATGCGCTGTCTGTGGATGCGTTCCTTCCGTCGCCAAACCCTCAGTCCTGCTGCCTGTAGACGTAGGCGCATTGCAATGACGTGCATGGCTGCCAGGCTGTCCACGCTGTTGCATTTTGGGATTGCTGAGCTGCACTGCTGTTGGTTACCACCTGCTTTCCTTCCGTGTTAATTACCGACTCTTATTTACCGATTTTCCTGGATTTCTTATTTACCGAGTGCTCCTACATGTCATTTTGATTATTTCCACTTCATATTTACCACTTCATGTTTACCGATTCGTTAATTATGTATTCGGTAACTATGAATCGGTATTTACCGCCTCATATTTACCGAAAAGTGGTTTTTGGACTCCTACATCTCACTTGTCTGTATACCGGTCGGTAACGGCATATTTACCGAAATTCGGCCGTTACCGACCGGTATTTCGCTACCTACATGAGGCCCTTGGTAATTACCACATGCAATAAATACCTCACCCTTCATTACATTTTGCCAGGTCAAATGTACCACAATTTAATAGGGGAACGGTTTATGGTATTTACCATACATCATGGATTTTGGAGCAGTAAGTATCAACATCTGCTTGTTGTACCCCGGAAACAGTAGGTGATATTTATTGCAAGCAATAAATAACGTAGCCCAGGGTATCGATCTTTATCTGGTGTGATAAAAATCACCAGAATTCCGACAAACTTAGAATCAGGGCCCAGGTGAGAGTGTATCCATTTTCATCAAAGCAGACAGTCAGGTTTGAATTTGGGTTTGACTTTTCTATATTGAGAAGAAAACACAGTCTATCTTTTTGGAACTATTTTAAGATTGACTTCCACACTCAGTTGATATTTATGGACTGCATGGCAAGCCAATGGTACAAAGCAATTGTAACAGAACAACTATTCT
Source organism: Triturus cristatus (assembly GCF_964204655.1). Taxonomy (NCBI): domain Eukaryota; kingdom Metazoa; phylum Chordata; class Amphibia; order Caudata; family Salamandridae; genus Triturus; species Triturus cristatus. Next base: position 157,316,853 of record NC_140580.1, read on the forward strand.
AAACAAAGGATCATTCCACAATGATTTTCAGAGTAAAAACATCTGCCTGCTTTTGACAATTACGAAAGGTTACAGTAAGGTTAATGTGGTTAAAGAAGGAAAGAGTGGTGTGTAGCAAAGTAATACAGGGCCTCCTCTGAGATGGGGAAGAAAAATGTGGGGAAAATGAAAGCTTTCATGGAAGTCACCAAATAAGTGTATTACAGTCCATCACATAACAATTTGCAAAACAGCTATTAGTGCAATAGAGTTGGCAACTCAATTTATCAATACAATATACCTGCACATGTGTACTTTCCATGGATTCACTCATCAATGACTGTTATTTAGTAAATAATGCAGGAGGGGGGAACATGGTAATACCTCTAGATACCGTTTGAAAATGGAGCCAGGGCATTTTTCCTTTTGGCTTCAAGACTGAGAGGTCAGAACTAGACTTTACTTTCTGTTATTTGAAAGAGGCAATGTAAATGCAAACGTTCCCTGAGGGAACCTTGTAGGCAGCCTCCTATAACTTGAAAAAAGCTAGAGGTTTTCCTGCTATAAAATCCCTTCCAAAGTCAGCAGTAATGCCCTGCTGAGAGCATTAAATCATGAAAGTGGGAGTGGGTGAAACTGCAGAGGGAGAAGAGGAGGTGAGCTCTTGAAGAAACGACTTAAGGACACCAGGCCCCCACCAGTGCCTTGGACAATGGCTAATTTACAAGCCACATGCAGCGTCGATAGATCACTTTTTCCCATATTTAAAGTGACGCACCAGCGGTGCAAGGGGCTTGTAAATAAGCCCCTATGTTCTTTACTAGGTCAGTCAAAAAAGGCTATATCTCATCACTTCTTGGGTCCCAGAATGAGTTTTGCCCATTGACCCACAGGGTGGTGAGGGCTGTGCCTCAGCATCCCCAGCACATCAGCTGTGTCCAAAGGGGGATTTGTGGGAGCCAGTTTGTTTGGGGAATATAAGGCTGCTGGTCTATAAAAGTACTGTGGCAGGAGGAATTGTGTTCTACCACACAGCTCTGTGGGCCAAAAGAAACTATGTCCAGCATAACAACTGGCACTTTGAGTCCTGTGGGAGGTCCATGAAACTCACACAAGGTAAATTATCTAGAGGCGGGCTCCACTATAAACTGGGACAGTGCCCTCTGACTCACCTCTAGTCAATGAGGTCAACGAGTAAAACGAGCAGAAACATTTAGTATTCTAGCCAACTCTAGCTGCAAGAGTTGGAACTATAATTTTGTCTAAAATAAGCTTCCTTTCTTGGGTGTATCAATGTTAGGGAATTTAGTCTTTGGGCAAGAAGCCATGCAATCATCATCTGTGTCACAGGCAGTACCCTTGGATTTTACTTCTCTATTTTAAGGGTTGGAAAGGGATTGACATTCTGGGAACTTGATTATTGCCTTTAGCAAGCACATACACAGAATATCAGGAGACCAAAAAATAAGGATATATTTATCCATGTTGAATAAAGGGCAGAGGCAGGAAGTCCACAGCAAAATTTTGAGAGAAGTTGTAATTTAAAGTGTATTAAAATCTGTGTATCTGGTTGATCTGGAGTCAAGGTCATGAATTTCCTGCAGATGCACAGGAACTAGAGAGACAAACTCATGTCTAAATACTGAGAGAAGCCCAATATTTTCATGAGCTTCTTACCATTGAACAGTATTGGGATTCTACTGATTTAAAAGTGTGAGTCTTCAGAGTATACAGTACATATTTCAAATTTGTCATCTGTGAACAAGGGTTAAGTCTACTTTATATTTGAATAAGGGTTTTCTTTTGTAGAGAAAATACCCTATCAAGAACTTTCTCTTCTCCATATTCTACTCCAGGGTTAATTCGGAGAACATGTTCGCAGAGGTATTTGGAGGGCGTGTTTTCATCTAGATGGGATTCAGTTCAATATTGTGAGTTAACTAATTGTACATCATGTGGTCGAGCTAATTAGAGATCTGATCACTTGTCTATCCCAACACGATCTATTCCACTGAGTCTCTTTATCAACAACCCTCGCCCCTGATTTTATTATGGCTCGCCATGTAATTTAATGTGTGGCTGCTGCATGAAGATTGGGGTGGCAAGTGGTTCCATTCTGTTCCCATGTATATATCTAGACTTTGATAGAAGACCAATCTCAAGATTGTTAGGGAATTTGAGCATCAGAAGAATCCTGTTGAAAAGCTCAAGGAACTCCATACTGTGGCTGATGGACTTGGCCCTTACTGCAGGATCTTCCCCAAACGTTTTGCCTTCACTCCTATTGTTAATGAATTCACATTTTTTGGGACTTAGGACTCTGTGCACTTCAGCACTGCTAACCAGTTCTAAAGGGCTTATGCTCTCTCCTTACACACGATAAAACTGACTGACACCCAATTGGCACATTTTATTTACTTGTGAGACACTAATAAATTGGTAATGCATGTACCCATGGCCTATAAATTAAATGCTGAGTAGGCCTGCATCACTTACTGTGCCACCTACTTAGGTAGCCTTGTTAAATATGTCTCAGGTCTGCCGTTGCAGCCTTTTGGCAGTTTTAAACTGCCATTTTGACCTGACAAAATAAACCTTTTACCAGGCCTAAACCTTCATTTTAATACATCTCAGTCACCCCTAGTGTAGGGACTGAACAATCCATTGGTCAGAGTGCAATGTATTAAAAATGTGAACATGTACTTTTAAGTTTTTACCTCTCCTGGTAGGAAAAAACTCTCAAATTTATTTTTCACAATTGGAAAACCTACCTCTCCCATAGGATAACATTGGTTACCTTATTACAATTATTACATGCTAATGTTTGATTGGCAAAGTAGTAAAATCATGTTTGGTGTCTGAAAAATTATAATCCAAAATCCTGCTTAACGGTAATGTCAGATTTAATGTCTCAATTGTGAAAATTCCACTTTTAGAAAGTTCTAACCATTTAGTGCCTGCAGCCTGTTTCCCGGGTCACATGACTAGGTGTAATTGACAGATGACCTTTGTCAATTCCTCCTAGACAGTATCACAATCGTGGGTCTGGGTGTTGGCAGAATGGGCTTGATGGGATAGCAGAGCTTTAACCTACCATACTCGAACTTCAAAGCCTATGGCCCAGTTCACACACATGGGCTTAATACTCACCGTTTCCATCTCCAGACAGACTAGGACCAGATCCGGGAGGCAGAAAATGCCAGACATCTCCGTAGACGGAAAATGACCGGAGCTTCTCCCATTTTAAAATGGGCACTAGGTATAAAAAGGCGACCCTCAGACCCACTCATCAGTACCCTCTTGGACCTGTGGATACTATAGAGGAAAAACGCCCTCCTACCCTTCTGCTTTAACCCCTCACTGCTTACTGAGAAGGAAGACTGGGCCTGCAACTTTCATTCTAGGCTGAAGTGGCTCCAAGGGTCAGTTGCTTGACTTACTGTTCTGAGCTACAGTGACACAACAAGCTCCAGCAACTCCCAGCTGACCTGCTGCAACCATACCAGCAACTGGACCTGCCTGGACCTGCATGAGCTCTGTTGTCCTCTTCTGGAGTGAGTTCCTAATCCCCAAGAAGTTACCTTGGTGTGGCATCAATTGAACTCCTCCTTGAGGATAAAATCCAGAAGTTTTTGGCCCTTTGCGACCATGAACAGGCCCGCTCACAGCAAGCTCTTGCTGCCCGTGCCAACTGCCAATGAGAAAAAATGCACTTGGTGCTACAGAATTGTTAGCCAACAGGGACCGCCAACGCGAATCTCCTGCAGCAACCACACGGTATGCTCTCTCTGCTCCTCCTGGCCTCCTCCACTGTGAAGGAACTCTTTGTGCCTGACATTAGAGGGTAACTTTTCTATTATGGGACTAATCTGGTCCCTGTTTTTGGCCTGCACTCGATCTCAGTTGGCCTCACTACCATATAGCGGCACCGCACTTACCTGAAACCTTTAACATTGCATCTCTCTGGTTCTACTAATTGGATTTTTGTTATTTTGGTGTCGAAAATATATTAATTTTTACTCCAATTTTTAAGTTGATGTTGGATTTTTTATGTGTAGTGTTTTCACTTTGTTGCTGTTTGTGTGCTGCATAAATACTATACACTTATGGGCTTATTTACAAGCCCCTTGCGCCCCCGATGCATCACTTTTAATATGGGAAAAAGTGACGTAAAGGCAGTGCAAGGGGCTTGTAAATATGCCCCGTAGCCTCTAATTTAATCCGTATTGCCTTTTTGCAAGCTATCAGAGAGTTAAGCACAGGTTAATTTGGTGATTGTTTGTGGTTTGCCCTGACAAGGATTATGGCTGTAGCTTGAGAAGGGATCACACCTCCCTTAGTCAACAACACAATTTCTTATAAAGGCTCTAAGAGAGAGAGAAAGAGTGCAACTTTAAAACCAAGAAGAGTGGCAACCCAAACTCTGTAAAATTTAGCAACCATCTCCTTACGTGCGTCTTAGAGCGGTTGGAAATTATTGCATGGTTAGCCACCCTAGAACTGAGGGATGCACTATATATTAGGTAGAACAGAATAAATGAAGAGAGAAATGCATTAGACGTTTACCTCCATAGGTTGAATTTTAACATTAGAGCTCAACAAGATATCCCAGTCTACAGAATGACAGATTTTATGAGAAAGCTGACCACTGATCAGCATCTGACAAAAGTTAGGAACAGGAACAAGAAACCTTATCACTCTTTGGAGATGTTAGTGGACAACACAAGTCAAGTGAAAGAAATCTTTATTAGGTCAGCAAAGACCAGAAAGCACAAAGCAAACACAATAAATACTAAAATCAGAAACAATGCATGATGGTTAAAAACAGATCAGCAATTCACATACAATTTCCAATTAAGGGTGTCTAAACCATCTAAAACCTTAGGTAGTGTAGATTAAACAAGGTGAGAGTAATAATGCTCAAAGAGTGCAGAATCTAAGCTGTAAGAGGGGCATATAAAGTACAAATGGTATTGTGCAAGGAAATGTCTATCAAACAACCGATTATTAAAACATCTATGATTCAACATGAGAGCAAGAGGAGTTCATTAATCCTTATACAGCTTTTTCCTATATAATAGTGCTCCTGTAAGGAAACTAGCAACTTCAGAACAGATCAGGGGCAAAGAAAGCATCTGAAAGTATATCAGGGCAGGCTTCATGTGCAAAATTACAATTCCTTAACAGTGAAAAGATTTTCTTTTTCCATAGATTACTATATAAACCACACATTAAAATAAAATGTAAAGCATTTTGTTCTGTAAAAAGATCACAGGGGCAAGGCTTTGGGGCACTTGACTTTGAGAATCCTCTTGGAACTGCTAAACACCAATGAATGAAGTTGAATCTAAAGCTAGTTAAGGGAAAGTGGTGGTGGGGAATGTTAATATAGTACCAGTAGGGTTGCCCTGAGGGCTCTTGACTCAGTATTATGTACTGCCTTACTGTGGGCTTGATAAGTTCCTTACCGGGACACCCGCACGTTGTTGGAGGTGGGGGCAGGACCTTACGCCCAGCACTCCTTGCGGCAGTTGATGTCACCACCATAACACCAGCCACTTTGCGCACAGAGGCGCTTACAAAACTGTCCTGGGGCTCTCGCTGCACGGGACGCACCTGGGCGCATGCTCGGTCCAAGTCCGGACCAAGAGCGAGCTCGTCTGTGCCCTACAGAAGCCGGCAGAGTCTGGACAGGGCCAGGTCCCTTGGCTTTCTGGCTTGATAAAAGGGCTTAGGTACTGTTTGTTTTTTAATAGTTTACCCTCTGATTTGCACTTTAATTAATTTCTAGGCACTTTGTTGGTAGCCCATTACAGCAAAATGAGTGTGTAACCAACTTTCTCTGGTCCGTCCAAGCAGTTTGAATATCTTGGTTTTGGTTATTGTGATCCAATATTCACTAACTATGATCAAAAGGAAAACGGCTGATGGGGCATCAGGGGGCAACACTGAGGGCAACACAGTGTGGGCCATTGAACCCTTCCTAACTAGGACAGCTAATGTTATTACATAGGAGATAGCAGTGACTGAAAGGAGGCTCTCTTTGGAGACTGGGAAAATCGTTCAGGATTTAACCGCAGTGGAGAACTATGGTGCCAAAGGGGCAACTCTCAGGCTGGTCTTATCCCCACCTGCACTTCCATCTATGGTGGTTTCTAATGCTGAGCCGGTCATGCTTATGGTGGGAGATGACTCAGTCCTGGATAGTCCCCCTATCAAGAAGAAGAGAATGGGTTGTAAAAGAGCCCCTCGGAACACATCACTGGATAAGACAATATCACCAGCTAGTGCCAACTTTGACTCACTCTTAGATACTTTTTTACCCAGGCTAGGATCTTTGTTTAACACACTCATAGCGCCTATATGGCTAAAGCTGGAGGATATAGAGGCGATGCTCGACACTCTTTTCCCAATGGCACCCTGTCTTTCCACTGGGACAGAGCTTGTGGGGGGAGGGGTTTCCTGTCATGCTAGGCCCGTCCCCGCAGGGCTGTCTGGTACAGGGGCTTCTCCCGCTGCGCTTGATAGCCTTGGTAGGCTGAACCAGGAAACACAGGAGACACAAAATTCGATGTCACCAGGCCCAGGGGCGATTCATTGACCCAGGAATATCTGCACGATTAGCAACTTGGTCCCTGCTGTGCAGGCGGTGCAAATAAAAGGGGTTCAAGCATCCAGGGGGGCTCAACTGACATACCCACCTTAAATAGAGCTGCCACAACACAAACTGGAAGCCAGAGTTTCCTAGACCTGCCTCCAGAATCAGCACCTTTGGCTGTAGTCTTACTGGGAGTCCCTCCACTCTCACAAAGCTCAAAGGAATCCACTATGGACCTCATTCCTAAGGTCACTCATTGGTGTAACACCAATGTGGTTAATGGCCAAAATCTATCTCCCGATAAAATTATGGCCAGAAGAGTGAGATGGGTAGGTCGTAGGATTAGGAAAAATATGGAGGGGAACTGCGTCATAGTTAATGTTAGACTTCCTGTACAAACTAAAGTGCTCATTGAATGTCAGTTTAGGAGTAGCTCTAAAACATCAATCAGGATTGTACCCCTTCAGTTTTTTTACCCCTCCAACCAGTTTTTTTCAAACCATCCCTGGAAGCCTAATTCAAGACCAGTAGAGCCAGCTCAGGGCAGTAATACTGGACCTGTTCTCCCCCTGGCTAATAGATTGGAACCCTTGTCAAGCTCACATGGGCTTGACAAGAATGACTGACTAACACCAGTCCAGACCGAGCCACAGAGCATTAGGTCTATGGTTCTGGTCATTAACATATCCCTGAGTTAGCACCTGCCCTCACACCTAAGAAAACACCTAACAACCCTGCCCCCCCCCCCATATGAAGATACTGTCTTGGAATATAGCAGGTTTATGGTCCAAAAGAGATGGCATGCTATGGCAGAGGTCCCTCTTATCCTGTCACATAATTACCTTATAGGAAACATGGGATACCATTGAAACCTTTTTTTTGGATGGTTTTATCCAGTTTGTTAAATGTGCAATCTCTTCAACCATGGGTAGAGCAAGGGTGGTTCTCCTTTTATTGGTCTCACTTGAATTAGCCTGCAAAACTAGATTAGTAGAGTGTAGCCCCATCTGTTAGCAGCAGAGCTGGTTTTTAAGAATCATCCTCCCCTGTTGGTAGTTAATTTCTACAATTGCTTCACTAGAAGTTTTGAGATTGAACACTTAGTAGCTTTAGAGAGGTTTCTTTAACATTATGGGTAGAGGAAACACTCTTATTATAAGATTATAAGATTGTAAGATTATACGATTATGGGGCACATGCATCAAGCCCACGATTTCTAAATAGCGAATTTTACAGATTCGCTATTTAGAAATCGCAAAATACAATGCATGTAGAAATCTAAAAAAAAATGTGATTTCCACAAATTCTTTAATTGCGAGTCTCAAGTTGCGAGTCGCAATTAAGGAATTGATTCCCATTCATTCATATGGGCCTAGAGGCCCATAGGAATCAATGGGAATTGCATGCACAATTTGCGAGTACTCCATAGGTACTCGCAAATTGTGCATGCAATTTCAAGGGTGCAAGGGTTCCAAAAGGATACCCTGTTGCACCCCTGAAATTCCCCTTTTCTCACAGGTTGCACACACACATGCCCCAAGGGCATGTGGGTGTGTAAAATGTGACTTTGAAAAATGCACTTTAGTGCATTTTTCAAAGCAATCGCAAATTACCATCAACTTTAGTTTGATGGTAATCTGCGATTCCTAATAGCGCAATCGCTATAATTTTTTGCTTAATGCATTGCATTTAAGGAATCGCAATTTGCGATTCCTTAGATACAATCGCAATTTAAGTAATCGCAATTTTAGCGATTCCTTAAATTGCGATTTTTGCATTTGGGATGATGTATCCCAAATGCAAAAATACCAGTCGCAAAGGGGCAGATTCTGCTAATCTGCCCATTTGCGAACGGTTTTTGGTTTGATGCATGGTCCCCAATATTCTTAGGTGACTTTAATATTCATCAATGTCATCTCAATTGCACTGTCACAAAGGACCAGGGGGACTTCTCATCACTGGCCACACATTTTGATGGGAAACAACCTTTACAACGCAGTCATTACATCGCACTACATTTACAATGCAGTCAATTACATCGCAGCATCCTTTAGAATGCATGTCACTACAGCGCAGCCATTACATTGCATGTCACTACAACGCGTGACACTACAAAGCATGTCACTACAACGCATGTCACTACATCGAAGGCATTACATTGCATGTCATTACAACGCATACCATTACAACGCATAGTACCCCTCCACTATCCAACACTTGCCCTACTGTTGTACCCCCTGGAGTTAGAATAGTAATTTTTACCCCTACACTATCCAACACATACCCTACTGTTGCACCCCCTGGAATTAGAATAGTAATTTTTACCCCTACACTATCCAACACTTACCCTACTGTTGCACCTCCTGGAGTTAGAATAGTATTTTTTACCCCTACACTATCCAACACTTACCTTAAATGCAATGTAATGGTATGCGTTGTAAAGGTATAATGTGATGTAATGGAATGCGTTGTAAAAGTAGTTTTTTTAAAATCGTTGTAAAGGCATGCGGTGTAAACGTATGCGTTGTAAAGGATGTTGCGATGTAAAAACTGCGTTGTAAATGTATGCTTTGTAACGTCATACATTCGCTTCAGATCTACTGTGGTCTTCCTTGAACCCTAGTTAATAGACTGACTCTTCTGGCAAATTTAAATAATTCATGTCCTCAACTAACGTTTGGTGAGGTCTGATTAAATTAGAAATGTTAGCTCTCTGCGCTTCAGGCAAATAATCGACTCTGGGGATGGCCCTGGGGCCTGCAGAATGCCTCTGCAATGCTATACCTACTTCCATGCCAACGGTTGTAGATGAACTAAGAGCCCTAGGATCCTGGTTCAACCACGTGGGTCATTTAGCCACAGTCCCAACTGTATGGTGTCGCTATGCTCACAAGGGTTACTCCCCTCACTTAAGATGGCTGTGGGTGGGGGCCCAGCCCCATTACTGGTCCCTGCAGCCGCCACCTATACTTTCTCAGTTGTAGAACTAAATCCAGACTGAGTGAGATAAGTACGCATGGCCTCTATCCCAGCAAGCCGTGACAAAATTGGAGCCAAAAACAATTTCGCCAGAGATTCAAACCTAGGAATCAGTTTATCCATGACCAGGCACAGATCAATTCTGCTCAGCATTCCTGGACTAGCTGCCTTCCTAGGTGGTTCGGCAACCTTTTTTTCACCACCCCCTCTCTTTCTTCACCAGAGGTTCAAACAAAATAGTAAAATCTTATTGGGCTATCTCTGCTTAATTACTATCTAAAAAATCAGCAATAGGGATTACTTTGAGTATAGAACCAACTGGATCTAACGTAGGAAAAAAGGCTCTTGAGAGAAATCGGTAGGCTCCATGGAAAGTCTCCTCTCAGTTAGGGTTATTTCATTAGAGATATGACGTCAGCTGCCCTTACTAGAAAGGAGTCAAAGGTGGTTACTGTGTCCCTTCTAGAGATACCCAAATGTATCTTCCTCTTGCTCATGATCGTATACAACAAGATATAGCTCCTGCGACAAACAGTTTAGATGGAGTATAGAAATGGCAGCTATGCTGTGGGTCCTCTGTACTTCCTTGAGGCTTCTGTGATTGGGCACCCTGGTGACCAAAGATTGTTTCTTTTGCAAAATGCCAGATGAGAGGATGTAGCTTTGCACGGCACACCTTCAGGACAAGACCATACACAGCCCGGAGTTGGGAAATAGAAAATGTAATTAAGAAATGGAGGTGAAGTATGCTTGGAGATTTACTATCATCTTTTAGTCTACCTTTACACAGTTTCGATTCACAGACACTCCTATTAATATGCAAAAAAAGTTACCCCATTCAAAGATTCCAGGCATACCGATGAGAAAGTCATGAGGTTTTTTCTGATCCTGGCATTTCCACAAAGCAGAATTGAACTCGTAAACAAATTTGAAGTAGGGAAAGACAATGTGTAGGTGCAGGTGTCCATTTTTTCCTTTTTCGGTTATAAACTGTTCCCCATGGTGTTACCAGTTAGCCTCACACAAAGCAAGTTTTGTAAAATCATTGTTTTCTTCCCACTACAGAAAGAAATTTGCATGATTGCTTACACATTCTTTTGTTTGTGGGTGTTCTAAACATCATAGGCTAACCTAGTGATCGAGGTGGGCGGGATGGGCAGAGCATGACGTGCCCCTACTTTTATAATTCAATAGAGTCTGTTCCCCTACATATTATTATTAAAATGCATCCCAGAATGGCAGAAATAGCCAAAGAATATATATAACTAAGGCTCGGCCGTTTGTTTGGTAATGGGCTGGGTGGGCAGAAAAGGAAAAGGAATCTGTTTTTTCCTTCTTGCTCAGAAAAGACAAGGACAGTGTCCACTTCGGCTCTGCCACTCTTCTTCCCTTTCTTTCTGTCTTGCTCCTCGTTATTTTCTGTAACTCATAATTTCCACAAACGCCTCTTACCCACTCTTTTTTCTCCTTTCCTTAATGTTCGGCTGTGAAATAGATCCAAAAATGAACGAAACGTTTTTGCTGGAATGCCGTCTTTTTCTGACATTTTTCTATTCTAAAGTGCAGCATTGGGACGGAAAGAAAAAAAAGGTACAACATACGAAAAATAAATATACAACTGAATAAAGCAAGACAGAGTGTTCGTAAAGCGGCCAGATTGGCTTTATTCACGCCCAAACACATTAACGACACTTCACAGAGTTTACCATTGAATCGCTAAGCTACTTTCATTTTCTTATCTTTCTTTGAACAGCAATGTTTTCCTCTGGTGGGGAAGTGAACCACTCCTGGAGGTATTGCAATACCTGGTTGATGCAGGGAGTGATACAATGTGCACGGTGGCTCTGTGTTCAGGGATGTGGTCTTTTTAAACCATACTGCTTACCTTTTGTAAGGATATAAGCAAGGGCATTGAAACAGGTCCCTTCTGGCCCTGTAGTCATGCCCTTAACTTTTCAGGCAAAAACACTCATTGACTTCTGAATAATGAGTGTAAATGTGTTAAGGTGACTATGTTGGTCATTTGACATGCTTTACTTAATCTCGCGTATGAGTGTTTGCTTTTTCAAGAATAATGTTACCTTTTTTTCAGGCAGAATATTACTCTTGTTAGAGCATAATTTGAATGAATTGAGTCACATCTAAGGGGCATATTTACGTTCCCTGGCGCATCCCTGCATATCAGCAGGGATGCACCAGTTATTGTGCGCCACAGCTCCGCCACCATGGATGCGCCGCATTTATAATGCGGCGCACCATTGGGCAAAAACGGCACAGATGCGTGACGCATCTTTGCCGTAAAAGTGACGCATTGCTGGAGTTCCGTCGCAAGCGCGACGCAGCTCCAGCAATGCTCTGGGGGGCCCTATCTTGTTAATGCTGCGTCAATCCTTACGCCTGCTTCAGGCAGGCGCAGGGTTTTGACGCAGCATGGGCCTAAAAGTGACTGAGTGAAATCTTGTAGATTTCACTCAGCCACTTTTAGGAGGCGTTCCTGCGCCGGAACGCACCCCCTGCGCAGGAACGCCTACATGTGGCGCAGGGCTTTACAACGTGACACATCTCCCAGATGCATCACCTTGTAAGTACCCCGCACCATGGCGCAGGATTTGCGCTGCCGCTGCGTCTCAAAAGTGACGCAACGGCGGCATAAATGAGGCGCAAGGGGCTTGTAAATCTGCCCCGAAGTGTTTATAGTGGGGCAAAATTGGGTTGTAGCTGAAGGCAGTGTGAGTTTCCCTCAGTGGGGCAGTATGGTGTTTAATAGGGTAGAGGATGTGGCACTATGGCCAGAGCTGCCAAATTTGGAATTGGGGAACCAGGCTCAGCCTTCATGAACAGTCCATGAGACCACTCCCTAGAGGGAGCACATTCTCATGTTAGACCTTTGAGGCCCCCTGTAGACCCTAGAAGCCCTGGTGTCTTGCTCGCAGCAGGTAGACCTTAGTGGTGGCAAGTGTGGGTTAACTTTGAAAAGGCTGTCCACCACAATCCATACTGAAGCTCACCTCCAGTCTTGTGGCCAGGCTTACGAAGCAGTACACCCTAGAGCAACTGTGACTGTCACTGAGGTCACAGGATCCTTGAGGCCAGTCCGCCTCAACCATTGGTAACTCCATTGGCCTTGTTTCAGCAGTAGAAGTGCAACTCACCAGGGATCAGCAATGCCAGATTTGCATACACATCAATCACACCAATCTAAGTTTGCAAACATCATGTTTTTTCTGCTTCATGCACAAGCACTTTTAACATGTGCTGCCTGCTTTAGGGGCACTGGAATTATGCAGCATTGGAGGACAAAAGTATGTTTCAGTTTTGACTAAATTGTGCAGCAAAAAAGGCTGCAGTGTAATGTGGTATATTTTCTGATACTTTATTATTTTTCCATTTTTACTCATACTAACAGCCTCTGCAAAGATTTTGCCTCATTAGTACCAGCGTAACATGCAAATGAAGCAGGGAAAAAAGCTGACCAGTCATCCTTTGCAAAGGACCCTCCACTTCTCAGCAACACAAGTCACATATTTTAGTAACTTTTTATCCGTTTGAGCAGCAAACAACTTCTTTGTTTAAATGGCCAGATTATGCAGCAGGTGATGTATTATGTCGCAAATATGGTCATATATATGTGGAAAACATTTGAAAACAAGGATATTTTTCCATTCATATTTGAACTGCTCGGAGACAAATGTCTTGTGATTCCACTTGTAAACGAATTTGGGACTAAGCTGACAAATGCAAAAAATGGGATGTTTTGCTCTTTCTGGCCACACCCCTGACTCCACCCACTGACCCAATCCTTGGGTAGTTCCTGCCTTCTGATTCTCCCCCTACAATTCCCCTACTTCCCCCCCCCCCCACTTTGACCACTAGGCAAACCACATCGTAGAATGCCGACTTCCAATGCCTTGCGTGGGACTTCAACCTGGGTAAGTGTAAACAGTGGTGGTGTATAATTACTGATTTATGCTTTTGTGGTATATTGGAGGTATAAATACTGGTACTCATGCTCTTATCTCCATGTTTAGGGCGAAATATTAATTTGTGAATCAGGCCTTAGACTTTTTCAAAATCTATGAACACAGTGAAATTCAGAAAAAACTTCATGAAATTTAGATTAGAAAAAGTTAGCAATATCACACATTACTACAGATGTGTCACTAACAATATTCAATTGAAAATCATTTGGACCGGTCAACTTGAAGGTAGGTTCATCCAGTGGGGCTATTGGCAATCAGAAGAAGGGGTTCCAAAAAGGTACCCATTACTCCTGGAAAGGAGGGGGGCTCCGAGATCACTGAACCCCTGTATTGACCAATAATGAGCAGCATCCATATCGAAAACACAGAGGCCATCTTAGAAAAGAAGTGTTCCTGCCTGAAAACAGTACAAGCTGTAAACTAAACAACTGCTTACTGGAAGTACTCTATGTCCTACATACTCCACTAATTGGCACATTACATTTTTCAATAAAATCATTAATTTTGCTTTATTGATGTATTTTTTAGTTTGCGCTTAAAAATTTATTTGGGAATAGAAACCTGACAAACATTATATTCAATATATCACAAGTAAAGTAAGCATTTAGCTATAATACAGAATATATTATTATGTTTGGGAAACAAACTTGCCAAGATGCTTTCTGCATTCAGCAAATAGACCATGTCAGCCACTGATGCACCTACCAACAATGCACCTCATGCATTGCAATAGGAGCATTCTTTAGAACAGAAATACTCCTATGGGCTCGTAAAAGATGTGAATGACACTAATGTAATGCTAAGGCTGAAAGTGGCGGATTCAAATTCTCTATCTGTTTATTCGTATTCATGACTGGGTCATGGCTATTGTGATAAATTAGGGGAGTACAAAAACTCAAAACCACAAGACGTGCAATTACTCAATGTTCACGCTTTCTAAAGTTGTGATATTTATATAATGCACCCATCTCTGTTTCCCAGATGTCGTTTCCATTAAATGTTTTTTTCTAGAGTAATTTTCCGTATGAAACGTTCTTTTCCAAGCATTTCTTTCTTGAACAGAAATATTTTCTCCAACAAATCTCACTGTTTGGACTCAACGTTTTTAGGTCATGCCAACCAGACAGTTGCTACCTGTCTGTAGGCAAAGGTTCTGTTGTGGGCCATATTATAAACTTACAGTGGACTTAAAGTCCACACATGGCATACCATTGATTGGCTTGATTATCACTATGATTTGTTTGTTTCCTATTTAATGGTTTGCCTTCTTCTTCTGGTAGTTTTCACCCCATCGAGCACAGCTCCTTAATCATCCTTTTGATTGGATGGCTTACATTCTTCCACTGCTCACATTCAGGAAACTGTTTTTAGCACTCCATGAGAGTGCATGTCTTCTTCTCTCTCCATCAGATGTGCATCTTCATCCCCCATGAAGTCCTACTGCCTGCACACACGTGTTGTTGCTCCAACAAGGCCTCCCCTGGCATGTCCATTGCTTTCCCAGCCTCTTCTCTGCCCATTCTTTTTAATATTCTTTGGGCCATATGCATGAACACATTTTCCCATAGACACAGAATGGGCAAAACCCTTAGATGCATCTGGCCCTTTCTTCCTTACTCCAGGCCCAGCCTGAAGTGGCTCTACTGCTCTCACATCCTTGCCTGCTTCCTTTTTGAACCACCACCTCTCCACAGTCATTTATTTATTTATGTTAAAAGGACCCAGCAGGTGCCATCATACTTTAGCACACAAGAGGGAGTAAGGAGAAGTATGTGACTGCTGGTAGGTAGGAATTTTGTGGATCTGCACAGATTCTGAATTTTTGCACAACATAAATGTGAGGAAAATGTGTGATTTTAGCCAAAGTTTGAAGTTTTCAGGAAAATAAATCTTTGGAGGATCCACAAGTAACACAATTCTGGACTGTCCTCGGTGCCTAATGGTGAGACATGCCAGTGTTTAATTGTTTTACCTGAGTGATGGCCTAGCCTGTGCCCAAAAACTGCCAAAATGGTTCAATTTTCATGGTGAATTGATCAGTCAATACAAACAAGTGGGGTATTGTTTTGTTGGCAGAAGGATGGGAATGGTGGATGATCAGAATTTTGTGGCTCTCACATAAACCAAATCTTTCCCTCACAGAAATGTGAGGATAATGCTAACAAACATTATATATTCCTGCTGCTGAAGGGTCTGTCGGACGTGACCATGAATTTCTTTTGTATACCAGATCAAAAAAATTCAGATGAAAATGTTGCAACATATTTCTATTTTTTCCTATTTTTTTTACTCAATTATTACTTTCTTTGGGAAAACCATGAGGGAGCTGAACAGATGGCCCCTTGCTGATTTCACAATTAAGTTTATTTTTCAAGAAATGTATAGCTTTCTGGGTTCACCCCTCATTTTATACCTATTTCCACCATAAACTGCAAGCAGATAGAAACCACAAAAAGTAAGAAAGGTTGACTACCACATTGAAAAATGCAAAAATTCAGAAAATTGTGGTAAAAAACAATTTTTATACCTCTGCTTGTTCCAGAAAGCTGATAAGATAGTGATGTAGCACAGCAAACCTTTTGTTGTTGCAATTTAGAAAACAAACATATGCTTTCTTGCACAGAACTTTCTTCTGATTCTTGTAAAAAAAGTTTTCAATATTTGGGCTATTTTCCCGAATCAGGGAATTGCACAAACCCTGTGTACACTTACAATCTCCAACATGTGGGAAAAGAGCGACACAAGATTGGCCTGGATACCTTTTGTGAATAAAAAGTTATGAAGGCTTCAGTGCAAAGTGCCTCAAATATCAAAGCAAGGGCAGTGCACGGGGCCAAAAGGAAGAGCAGCCATTTGATTCACTTTAGAGCATTTTACCTCTCCTAGAGAGTGATTAACTGCCCATTCCCAAGGACGGGACAATGGCAGCTGTCATTTTGCTATTACACCTGAAGGCCTTGTGCCACTCCTGAGAGTTGCTACTATCAAGAAATGTTTATTTTGTGGGGCAGTCCTTAGATAGGGGGGCGCTGCCTTGTAGGGGCAATTTGTAAATTGCCCATTTATCTTTCCTCGGGGGGATATCAGGCCCTAGGCCTCCAAGATTGGCCCTGCAGGGAAGGTAAAATGGCCTCAAATGTATTTTGCATCTGTCTTAGGGTGTCTTTTGCTGCAATCCAGGCGGATTGAAGCACTTGATTATTACCATTGGAAAGAGGAGATGCTCCACTATTCAGTGGTACCCCTTAGCATGGATTCCTGCACAGTGTCACATATTTGTTTGAGGGTGATGCTCCCCGGTATTGTAATTCCACTTGTTTGCCTTTGGAACTTGTGTGTTTCAATGCAAAGTTTTTTGTTTTTTTTAATTCGTTATAGGGTGTGCAAGTTCCTGTTTACACAGACTGGTTGGATCAGCATTCTCAGCCCATTGACTGTTACCAGTGATTTTCTAGAAGGTTCAGCCATTTGCTGAATACTTTCTATAGCTTTGCACTCACCATCATTTGCACTGCAGTGCATTCTCACTTTCTCCTCACTTCACTCATACATTTCACAGTATTTACACATTTCTATAAGTACCTATGCGTCCTACTTAGCACACAATATATTAGGAATAGTTTTAGGAACATAGAAGCCTTCCTCACCAGTATGAAGGATGCATAGGCCTTAAGTTGTATGATTAGGCTTGGTACAAAAGTTAAATTACACCAGTGCAATTTGCATCCTTCCAAGAATTTCACGTTATGTTTGTTATGCTGTATTCCTGAAATTATGCCATTATGTTACTTCAAGTAATTATGTGCCATTCATAGAAAGTTCAACTGTATTTCGGTTCATTGAACCATAAACGTATATAATAACACATCACAATAAAATACAGTATATAATGGAAAAGAGATAAATGCAAGAACTTTTCGTTCTAAAATACATTTCTGTGATTAATTAACAACATAAAAATTTATGTAGTATAGAGCGAAATGTCCATTTTCATGTTTGGATGATTTCATATCAGCTGATATGCAGTTCATTCCAGAGGCTGGTTTGAAAGATTAAAAGAATTATAGAAATATTATATCTATTTGTACTGTCATTCACAAATAACTCCCTGCTAAACAAACAGTTCATGCAAAAGCCTTGAATATAAGTATAAGTTAGGTAGACACTAAAAAGGTCCATTCATGGTAAATATTTACTTCAAAATGCACCATTTGTGATACAAAGTTACTGCGAACACACAAGAACAACAGAACACCAACAGCCATTGTTCACAATGCTTTTATTTTTTGTAATTTGTGTAGTGGAAAATGCATCCTTGTGTCAAAAATGTAATTGAGAACATATTTTGTGTTAAAATACAGCAAGAAATGATGAGTTTGCAATTTTACATAATTACATATCATTTTGCCAACATTTCACATAATTACACAGAAGCAAATTACATAAACTTTGCAAAACCTACTAATAATGAAGGAATGTTCTGAGACCAGATCGGATACTGAGTCCGAGGACCAAGATAAAGGATAATGTGGCACTGAAAGGCAATGGGAGAGAATCTCAAAACCAGAGTGCCTTCAGGTGCAATGCAGAACACAGAAAGGATGCTCACCTGGCACCACTAAGATATTCTAGACTGCAATTCTTTCATTCATTAAAGATACTGGATGTAGAATTAATGTGGCAAATTTTGATCCATTGACTACTTCTAACTATTTGTGTGTGATGCGTTCCTCAAAGAAATTGTGGTGCAGACAAATGTGTGTGGCAAATAGTTTCAGGGAGCATGGATGCCCTCTGGCTTCTCGTTCTAGGGCACACCAGTGGGTTCCTACCTCACTTGGGGAGTTGAAAAAGTCTTACATTGTTCATAGGAATATTGCAAAACCCTTCAGTACAATACCATTGGCCAAATTTCATGGTTTGGACAACACCCAGCTTCCCATCTGTCATGAGCAGAGATCATTTTTTGATTCTGCTGTGTATGCTGCAGTCCAATGATGAATCAAAGCCCAGACAAATTGTTCATAATTCAGCAACATTTACTGAAATTTATACTCCAGAGCACAATATAGGGGTCGACGAGTCTTTGATGCTTTAAAAATGGAGGATGATGTACGGACAGGGCAGCTTACAACACAAAGAGAGCTTGATACTGCATCACGATATTAGAATATATGACGTTACATCACATGCCCACGCAAAGCATTCCATTACAACGAGGCTGTAACAACGCAAGTGCTGTTACAACGTGTTACCAATACAACGCACACTTGTACATCGCATATGCCTTGACCACACATGCCATTACAAAGAAAAGGCAAGAGTGGTAAAGGAATATACTTGGTAAAAGTGGTTAAGGTAAGTAATGGTATATATATATATGTCAGTTTATAATTTAATGTGTTCCGCAAAAATCTATTCGCTCAATGCATAGTAACATGATTATGAATGTATAACAATTCTTTTCTTTGTACTCCATTACTGGTACCATACATTCTTCAATTCACATAGCAAAAAATATTTTAAGTATTTTGTCTATGTTTATGACTTAACATTTCCGCTTGCATGTCACTTTAAGAAAAAGTTTAAAAAATGACATTTAAAGGTACCTTTCGGTGTGCATGCGCGTCATGTGATCAAGATCCCTTGAGGATCGAAACGCGTCATGCTGGTGGAGCTATGGTAGCTGCATAAAACACAATAGCTGCACTAACCTTGTGGTCCACGCTCCGTTCTATGGCAGAAGCGACAATGGCTGCACATGGAGACAAAGCGTCATGTGATCAAGGCCTCTGGAAGGCTGAAACGCGTCATGCAGGCATTGCTGTGAAAGAAATAAAATAACTACTCACTTGCAACTTGGGTCAGTTCTCGTCTGTTCCTGGTTTCCTCAAAGATCGCGGGTGTTCAGGAGCTCTTCAGGCGAAATCCCCGTCATATATATATATATATATATATATGGAACAAAACTTTCTCTCGCTTCACCCTCAAGTCCAGGGGTTCGTCGCATCAAGAAAAACACAGCACCGCAGAGAACACTCGATTAGTGTTTATTTTCAGGTACACATGAGTTAACACGCACAAGAGACGGTCGACGCGTTTCGGCACTCGGCCTTCGACTGGACCATACAGTCTCAGTGTCCAGAGTGTCTTTTTAAAGAAACAATACCAAAATAGAAAGTGAAAACATACTTGACAATAATTGCATCGGTAATTTATATCGTTTTAAAGTAAAGCATGATTTAGATCAAATAACTACGATGGATTGTCCACTATGGAGGGTGATGACAATATGGAAAAATTAAACAATTATTTCATTCAAAGTTTTACAATTGGAATTAGGGATAAGTCAAAATAACGGTGAAGTACCTTGAACGATAAGTAATTAATTATAAGCCAACAAGTATTAATGGTAAAACCCTGCTGTATGATGAATGTCTATGAGAATAGTGATTTTCTAATATTTTTTTGACCACTTACTCAAGTGTTCCTATATTCATCATTGATTCTCATAAAGTATGAGATAGTGTTCAATTGTGATGTCAATTAATTATCAAGGGATTATAGTAATTTTGGCTTAGTACTATCCTAAGACTTCTTCCAATTGTTACAAAGAGAAGATTCATGTGTCCTATGTCAACAATAGTGGAAAGGTAGAAGGGGGAATAGGTGCAAGAGATACAGTGGGTACCAATAACAAATACAGTTTGGATCAACAGGAAAAATTTTGTATTGAAGTTTTTTTTCTCAGAATAGTTCAAAGACCAATCGTAAGTAATCAGTTCTAGTGATTCAAAGGTGCACATGTAATTCAGCATCCAAGTTATGTCCTAATGGGTTTTCAGTACCCATTAGTAGGATCATTCTTGACTCCGCTCTTCTTAACTCAACAGTTCTGTTTCCACCCCGTTCTTTCTGTTTAATGATTTTAATACCAGAATATTTTAGTTGATTGCTGTCGCTGGAGTGGAATTCGAAAAAATGTTTGGCCATGGGATATGTAAAGTCTTTATTTTTGATGGCGCGCAGGTGTTGCAGGATGCGGAGTTTGAGTTTGTTAATTGTGCTGCCTATATATTGTTTTTGACATGGACATTCCAATATGTAGATTACAAATTTGGATTCACATGTGATGTGGTCCTTGATTTTTTCATTATGACCATTTTGTAGATAATATGAGGTGATGTTTTTACCCTGTTCACACGCCTTACATTTTGAACACTTCCAGAATCCTGGTGTATTTAACCATGATGTAGTGGTAGACAGCTTGGTTTCAAAATGGCTGTGTGTTAGAATATCTCCCAGAGAGGCAGTTTTTCTGTAAGTAATTCTCGGTCTGGGAGACAGAATTTTCTTGACAGTCTCGTCTAGCAGCAGTATTTCCCAGTGTTTGCTTATTGTTTTTTGGAATTCATTGCTTTGATTGTTAAATCAACTATGAGTCTCGATGTTGTGGCAGTGTCATCTTCATTATGACTTGCCAAATTGGGTTGGAGTAATTCATCTCTATTTTTATCTTTTACTCTGTTTTTTGCAGTAAGAATTACATCCAAAGGATACCCTCGTTGTAAAAAACGTTGACTCATTTCTTCTATTTGTTGGCTGAAGTCTGAGAGTTCTGAACAGTTCCTTCTGGCTCTTAACATTTCCCCGTAGGGGATACTCCATTTAAGTTTAGTTGGATGTCTACTGTTTGCATGGAGAATGCTGTTGCTAGCGGTGGGTTTTCTATGCATTTTGGTGCAAAATTTACCGTTCGATATATACACTTCGACATCCAAGAATATGATGTTAGTCACACTGGTGGTAAAGGTGAAAGCTAGTTGATATCTATTGGTGTTAAGAGAGTCAAGAAAGTTCGTGAGATTCTCCATATCGCCTTCCCAAACGATGAAGAGGTCATCGATATATCTAGACCAGAACTTTATGTTCTTTGCTCGTTCATCCTTTAAGACTTCAGTTTCCCATGTGGCCATGAGGAGATTGGCATAAGTTGGGGCAAAAGATGTCCCCATCGCGGTCCCTTGTTTTTGCAGGAACAATTCTCCTCTGAAAAGGAAGACATTATGTGTCAAACAGTATATCAGCATTTGAATTAGCATATCAGAATGTTCCAAAAAGCAAATTGCTCTGGTATCAAGGAACTGTTTTACTGCTGCTACTCCATCTGAGTGACGAATGGAGGTATAAAGAGAAGAGACATCTATGGAGGCCATGATGTAGTTTTCTTTCCACTGTAGTTGATCAATTTTTTGTAAAAAGTCCATTGTGTCCCTCAAATACGATGGTAAGGCTGTTACATAATTCATTAGAAAGATATCAATAAACCGTGATGTGGATTCCAATAAGGAACCGATGGAGCTGACAATGGGTCTACCTGGCGGATGGATGGTTGATTTATGGATCTTTGGTAAGAAGTAAATGGTTGCCGTGATGGGATGATCAGTTTTCAAATATAGATATTCTTCTACATCAATAAGATCCCTCTCTTTCCAAGCCAAAAGTTTCTTATGATATTCATCTGTCCACTTCATAATGGGATTTTTAGTCAGTTTCTCATAATGTTCCTCATTGTTTAATTGTCTGTTAGCTTCTTTGATGTAGTCCTCGCAATTTTGAATGACGATGTTGCTGCCTTTATCTGAGGCTTTAATGATGATGTTTTGATCATCTCGTAATTCTTTTAGTGCATTATATTCATCAAAAGTGAGGTTCCATGTTTTTCTCTTATTGTTGTGCTTTTTTGTAGATGACACAGGGCAATTGATGGACATTTTATTGATCTCCTCCACCATGATCTCCTATATATATATATATACATATATATATATATATATATATATATATATATTCACTGAAAAAAACATAGGTTTCAGGGACGTTATAGTTAGTTGGACATTTGACTCATATAAAACCAGAGAACTTCGCCTGTTATAGTTAGTTGAGCTAAGTATAACTCGCACGCCTGCAATGCACTGCTGATGACGTCACATATTACATCACTCATGACATGGTCAGTGACATCACTCATGACATCACTCATGACATCTCAAATGACATCACTGATGACATCCCTGATGACATCATCCAGTGAATGTGTGTTTCTGTAAAGTTTAAATATTTTTCATATATATCTATGCCAAGGTCTATTCAAGAATAAGTCGATGTAAAAGTTTCTGAACACATTATTTAGTAGATGCATGACTGACTCTATAAGTCACTGATTGAATGTATGTTACTGAATGCATGGATTAGTGACTAGACTGTGTGAATGTCTCTCTTAGTCTCTCAGTTGGTGTGTAAGCAGGTGCATGGCTTGGTGGGAAGCTACATCAGTGTGTATATGTGTTTTTCATTTATTGTATGAGTATCTGTATGGGGGTCTGACTGTCTATGTGGGTGTGTGGGTAGTGTCTGACTCTGTGCATACATTTCTGAATGGCCGATTCACTGGTTCTATCGATTCAAAAGTGCCTCTCAGAAGGGCTGTATAGATAGCTGACTGTGTGAACAGGTGTGTTGATTAGTGACTTGTTGTCTCAGTTGTATATATGTGAGTAACTATATATGTTTTTACACACTATATGTGAGTGTTGGGGTGTATAATTGACTACATGAAAGACAGTGATTGCAAGAGTGTCTAAATACACGAATGTGTACATGTATTAGTGATTGTATAAGAGAGTAAGTATGTGATAGTATCTATATAAATAAGGAAAGTGATGTGTGTATAAATAAGGCAGGTGTTGTGTATATATCTGCATAGGTGAGTACATGGGTGTATGATTGATTTTTGGCATGACTGAATAGATATGTGAGTAACTCTATGGATCAGTAGCACTGTGTAAATGTATATATATGTGTATGAGTGGATATTATACTGATGTAATGATGAGTGACACCATGTATGAGTGACTGTATCAGTGTCATCAGCGATGTCATGAGTGATGTCACTGACCATGTCATGAGTGATGTAATATGTGACGTCATCAGCAGTGCATTGCAGGCGCGCAAGTCATAGCTAGCTCAACTAACTGTGTGAATGTCTGTATCAGTCGCTAACACATGCAGTAAGTAAGACACAATTAATCACTCACTTATACAGTCAGTTACACACCTACCTAATCATCCATCCTGACTCTTATACACCCATTCATTCTCCAATACACCTTGGCATATATATATAAATCATATTTACCTTTTACAGAAACACATAGTCACTGGATGATGTCATCAGTGATGTCATTTGAGATGTCTTCAGTGATGTCATCAGTGATGTCACTGACCATGTCATGAATGATGTAATATGTGATGTCATCAGCAGTGCATTGCGGGGGCGTGAGTTATAGTTAGCTCAACTAATTATAACAGGGGAATTTCTATGGTTCTCTATGAGTGAAATGTCCCACTAACTATAACGTCCCTGAAACCTATGTTTTTTTCAGTGAATTTCTAAGGTTTTTTAAATGCTAATTCCTAACTATAACGTCTGTAAAACCTATGGTTTTTTCAGGGAATTTTGAAGGTTTTTTAAATGTTAATTTCATATTTTAATATTTATAAAACCTATATTTTTTAAATTGTTTTTTAATATTTTGCAAATCTATCATCCTTTTTTTAAACTTTACAAATTATGTAATCTTTTATATCTTCCCCACAAAATATGAGAAAACTACAATCCCGTACCAGTAGTCTACCAAGCTCGATCAACACGCGAATCCTATCCACCACATTTAAATGATGCGCATTTCGTATCCGACAGGTTTGTTGCACCGCGTCCCACGTAACAACATGTACATATGAGGTCGCGCCAGCTGCTACTTTGGTATGTGACGGGTATGCACTACCAAGCCGCGCGTTACGTCATGTACGTATAGGGTCGCGCCCGCTGCATGTTGCGTATATCACGAGTGCATGCTGCCACGCCTTGTGTTACGTCATAGACGTACGATGTCACGCCGCATATGCCATGCCCTCATTTTCTTGTCTCAAAACTATATCTAAAAAACTTTAAAGTGTATATGAGAGGAAGCGATAATTAAAAATATTTTAAACAGTTATATATTTCTATTCTAATAAACTTTTTATATTATAATAAATATATTTTCTCAAAATCACATCGGGTGCGGTCTCATTGCGCACTGGCTGCGCGATTGCCATGTAACCATAAAAAAAAGCATTTCATTAGTTCATAACATTTTCCATGGTAACTGTTCGAAAACGCCACCCATTTTAGTCAATATCTGTACTGCATTTCATGGGACACACCTCTTCTGCTTAGAGAGCTTTGTTCAAAACTTTTTGCAATATACACATATCTTACACTACACACAACATGCAACCATCATTTTCATCAATATTCATGCTCTGTAAAGTAGCCTTCCACCTATGATACCCATACACCTAAAAGTTACATTACCGAAATGTTCTCCAATACCACAGGTAACATGGTTCAATACGCTGTCCACAACACAACGTAATATAGTACGACCCAGAGACAGTATCATGCATAGGTAATGAACACACAGACACAGATAGATAGTGGAAGTGGATACGGGCACGTACGCTCGACTCCTTTTTATTACCATGGTGACATATCCAGTGACGTCTGTGCTGGATATATGTGCGGTAAGTCTAAACCAGCCTTCAGACAATGGTTGCTGCTAGCATCAACTACAACAGTAATCATTGGATCACACACAGAGATTCAATATTAAAAGAAACAATAATTTATGCTGCAGTAAGGTAGGGACAGTAGATGTGAAATAATACAGAAATAATTCCATCATAAAAGAACAACTTGTGGTATACTGACACACAATCAATAGATCTGAAATAATATACAAAAGATTATATCATAAACACTCCATCAGTTCTAGTGCACTCACATAACCACATCAAAAGTATTCAGCATGTGCACAGCCACCGATAATGCGTGCTATAGACAGGCCGTACTAGGAGCAATATCTGTTGCCATCAACACTGCATCTTCTGCAATACTGACTCAATCTGAATTATGAACACTGCTGTCTGCAGTGTAGGCCATAGAGAGCGGTCACAAAGGACCCACAGATACGTAAAGTGACTTCACCTTCCCAGTTTGTCGTCAGCAAAACAACAAAAAAGAGTCTGCAAAGCCTTCAATGATACATATGCATGGTGCAGACAGTACACACTGGAGCAATGTCTTTTCCTACAGGACTACCTAATCTACAATAGTGACTCAATCTCAATTGTGAACACTGCTGTCTGCAGTGTAGGCTAGAGCGAGCGGTCACAAGGGCCCACAGCCACATGGCATTCACTTGAGCTCTACAATTTGCAATACACAAACTAAAAACAAACATGTGCAGAGCCTGCAATGATGCATATGAGTGGTGCAGACAGAGCACAATGGAG
The DNA here is from genome assembly GCF_964204655.1 of Triturus cristatus. Taxonomy (NCBI): domain Eukaryota; kingdom Metazoa; phylum Chordata; class Amphibia; order Caudata; family Salamandridae; genus Triturus; species Triturus cristatus. Next base: position 157,342,788 of record NC_140580.1, read on the forward strand.
CAATATCTTTTCCTACAGGACTGCATCATCTACAATACCGACTCAATGTCACATGTGGACACAGAAGTCTGCAGTATAGGTGAGAGAGAGCGTTCAGCAAGGGCCCACAGCCACGTGGCATTGACTTGTCCTCTACAGTTTGCAATACACAAAGCAAAAAAAACGTGTACAGAGCCTACAATGATGCGTATGAGTGCTGCAGACAGAGCGCACTGGAGCAATGTCTTTTCCTACAGGACTGCATCATCTATAATACCGACTCAATGTCAAATGTGGACACTGAAGTCTGCAGTGTAGGCCAGAGAGAGAGGTCAGTAAGGGCCCACAGCCACGTGGCATTGACTTGAGTTCTACGGTTTGCAATACACGAAGCAAAAAAAGTGTGCAGAGCCCGCAATGAGGCGTATGAGTAGTGCAGACAGAGCACACTGGAGCAATGTCTTTTCCTACAGGACTGCATGATCTACAATACCGACTCAATGTCAAATGTGAACACTGAAGTCTGCAGTATAGGCCAGAGAGAGCGTTCAGCAAGGGCCCTCAGTCACATAGCATTGACTTGAGCTCTACAGTTTGTAATGCACGAAGCAAAGAAAACGTGTGCGGAGCCTGCAATGATGCGTATGAGTGGTACAGACAGAGCACACTACAGCAATCTCTTCTCTTACAGGACTGCATCATCTACAATAGCAACTCGATCTGAATTGTGAACACTACTGTCTGCATTGTTAATTAAAAGCAGTACTCACACACACAACCATCAATACTTTTTCTCACTCCCTCTTTACAAAATAAAACAACATAAATTACAGAGAACTCTACAATGAATAAATCAAAATAATTCCAATTGGGATTTCATCCCTCCATAGTCTACACTATTCACTGTTCCTTTGGACTTCCAAGATAAATTTGGTAATTTCACTAAACCTATAACTGATATAAAAAAAACTTCTTGAAGCAAGTATACTAAAACAATATTGTCTGTGTTTCAATAGACGTTCTAATTACTTAACTACTGGATTCTGTAATTAAACAATCACAATGCAATCTAAATTGTGAACCCTGCGAACTGCAGTCTACACCAAATCCAGTGGTCATTCACAAGTCACAGCCACATACCGTTGGATTCGGAAGCACGGAGTTGGTTGCACCTGATCATAGGGGGTACACAAAAATCATCACAGACTTAAATTTATGACATCCTCAATCATAGAATCAAGACCCCATTTCACTGTTTGGAACTGCTCTACTGCTGTATATACCAGCAATACCAGTCAACTAAGCCCAATAACCATGTGGAGCACTTAACAACAGAAGCACAGAATCTGATGCACCTCAACAGACGGAGTTGTGTGAAAAACCAGCAACAGGTAATATCGGACATCGTCCATTGTGTGATCAAGACACTATTCCACTGTTGGTACCTAGAGTTGGTTGCGCCTCATCATAAGCTATACACAAAAATCATCACACACGTTAACTTCTGACATCCTCAATCATAGAATTACGACCTTGTTTCACTGTTCGAACATGCTGTACCGCTGTGTACTCCAGCAACTGCAATAAACCATGCCTAAAAATCATGTGCAGCAGTTAACTACAGAAGCACAGAGTCTAATCCACCTCAACGGAAGGAGTTCTGTGAAAATTATGCAGAATGTAATATCGGTCATCTTCCATTATGGCATCAAGACACCGTTCCACTATTGGGACCCAGAGTTGGTTGCAGCTGGTCAAAGGGAGTACCTCCATCTCCACTCGCAGATGCAGTTCTAACATCGTCCATTGTGGGATCAAGACACCGTTCCACTGTTCGGACCTAGAGTTGGTTGCACCTGGTGGAAGGGATACCTTCATCTCCACTCTCAGATGCAGTTCTAACATCGTCCATTGTGATATCAAGACACCGTTCCACTGTTCAGACCTGCTGTACCGCGATGTACTCCACTGACCGCAGTCAGCCAACCCCTATAATCATGTGCAGCAGTTAGCAACGGAAGCACAGAGTCTGATGCACCTCAACGGAGGGAGTTCCCTGATAACTCAGTATCAGGTAATATCAGCCATCGTCCATTCTGGGATCAAGACACCATTCCACTGTTGGGACCCAGACTTGATTGCACCTGATCAGAGGGGGGTACACCAAAATCATCCCAGACTTTAACTTCTGACATCCTCAATCATAGAATAAAGACCCCGTTTCATTGTTCGGACCTGCTGTACCGCGGTGTACTCCACCGACTGCAGTCAACAAAACCCAATAATCCTGTACAGCAGTTAGTGTGACGCACATCAACGGAGGGAGTTCTCTGAAAACTCAGCAGCAGGTACTATCGGACATCGTCGATTATGGGATCAAGACTTGGGGTGGGCGGAATTTGCGTAGTCGCGTTACGCAAATCTCCGCGAAATGGTTTAAAATCTCCGCAAACACGCAGAAATTCCGCGAACACGCGGAATTGCTTGTTTGCGATGCTTTTTTCCTGTTCGCGACCGCTGTTTGCGTGCTCGGGGAGAAAAATCTCGCGGACATGCATTTTGAGATCGCGAACAAGCAAAAATTCCGCGAAGCCGCGGAAAGCAGAATTTTGGGCAATTCCATGTTCTCCGCGGAACGCGAAATTACCTAAATTCCGCAAATTCCGCGAGCGGAACGGAATTTACCGCCCAGGCCTAATCAAGACACCGTTCCACTGTTGGGACCCAGAGTTGGTTGCAGCTGGTCGAAGGGAGTACCTTCATCTCCACTCTCAGATACAGTTCTAACATCGTCCACTATGGTATCAAAGCACTGTTCCACTGTTGGTACCTGTCGGACTACTGTGTTACTATTATACAGAGCACTCCATGCTCCTGGGCCTCAGGCTGGGCTCTGTGTGCCTGTGTCGTGGTAGCCAGCGTTAATCTCAGAAGCCTTCTGAACTCGCAGACCTCAGCCCCGGACCTTCCGCCGGCACGTGGTCGGCCCTCTTTCACATACAGCGGTGTCGAAAGGTGAACTGTGTGGCATCTATGCGTCACAGTGGCCATGACGGTTTCTGAGTACCAGCAGGCTGAGAGCATCATTCACGCACCCACCCTCGCTCACAGCGTCAGCCTCATGGCGGTGTAAGCTGTGCAGTCCTGGCAGACACGTTCGCCAATCCGGAAGAGAACCATACCCAGAGAAACGTGCCTTTTATTCATACCCCCACGCTAGCCTTGCGTACGGCGAGCCAGCCCACTTCCCTAAACATTTGGGGGGGGAGGCACGTACACGCTACCATTCCGTAATCTTCCCTACTGACAGTACTATCATGGTTGCGTCCACTGTCCACTTCACTCGATAGACCTCCAGTGTATGTTGACATGTACATGTCTGTGCTCTGCATACTCAAGTCTGTCCGGCACATCCCCTCAAGACTTTGCATTGTATACTTTTTTAATCGAGAATTACTTGCCACCTTTGCACATACTTTGCTCCCATCTCTCCCCGCATTCTGCATTGTGTGGCAGAGGTGCAATGCCATGTTTGGTTTGTGTACATGGCTAGCAACGGTTCCCACAGTACGTAGTGTTGTTGTGTCTGCTAGGTGTACATGTTGTTTGTCATGTTGTATGTGATTATATGAAGTAGCGCGTTAATTCACAAGCAGTGGTTTCTTCCATTTACATATCGCTGTTTTAAAGAGCATACAGAAGTTGTTCTCACAGGTGAAAAGTGCGACCACAATAGCAGTCATTCATTACTATCCAAAAATGTCCAACTACATGGCGCTTCTAAGCTTACAGCCCCCAATCTTGCGTCCTTTCTTAAAAGGACGCCAACTCCCACAATCAGATCAATATTCACACAGCTTTCTAATGGCAGTTATCTGCTTCTCAATAACATGCACTCCTACAGAATGTGAGCTGGCATACCCATGTCCTTACTGTTTCAAACCGAGTAACGTCCTGTGGCAATGTCTATTCCCACCTACACAAACTAACTCCCAAACTTCAACTTGGCCTTCAATCCCTACTTTGAAAACAGATTTCATTAAACAAACCAAACTGAAAGCGCTTTTGTTCACAACAGAAGCTTCCCTCACTTCTGTAAAAGAAATTTATCGACTGCAGATACCACGAACTTCAAGTAAAATACACTCCCTTTTAAATACGAAACTCCCATTACACTTTGTGAATTGTTACACAATTTTCTACACATGTCACACTCAAGGTCTGGCACACTTTTTTAACACGGTCTCCTACAGCCTTCTAACACACTTTCAAATTCTTCTTCTTTTAATACCAGACTACATTCAGACATTCTTTCTATCATCTCTGGAATAACAGGAACAGTGCCCATAATTCTCACCTTCTTTGCGGCCATCCTACTACTAATTCTACTGCTAGAAATAGCTACGCTCTCTATGGTAACAACTATGTCCGACAGAATACGCCTTTACACCAAGCTACATCAATACTGTAAAAAAACGGAAAAACTTTTTGACTGCTTGCCTCTATCTGTTATCGGAGCTAGCTACAACATGACATTTATCTACACTTATGCAATATGCGTACAATCATCGTTTGATTGCAAAACTTGCCCATTCGACTGGCGAATGGATGTATGCCTTGCCAACATCTCAACAATCGCTCCAGATATCCAGCAGGTATTGGAGTATCTTGAAAACCATGAACGTGATTGTTCTGGCAGCGGAGCAATGGCGAATGCAATGCAAAAAGGAATCACAGCGCATTGGGATTTCTGTGCAGCCACGAAAGATCTCCTGCAACGTGCGACCTATCACAACATCGCAGATTGCCTGCCCATTCAAATTACCGCTCCAACATTCGAGGAACATTACTGTCCCTTCGAGGATATGAATTGGATCGCTTAGCTTTTCTCACACGATGGCAACAATACCCTCTTGGAACATTATGCATCTCAAGCAGATGAAGAACTTCTGGACTGGAATCTTCAAGACTTGTAAGAAACTCACATTATTCTTGAATGGATTTTTTTCCATCTTTTTTGACTTTTTCCTTTAAATTTTTTATAATACACTTCAATCCTACTACTTTGATATAATAACTTTCTAAGTATACTCAGACATTTGAACTCTATCCTCATTATTCCCCCTTACGTCTCCAGTCTAACCAGGAATCGGTGATGTATGGCCCATGCAAATACGCTATTTACTTCCAAAATTAACCTAAACCCGACACCCATTTAGAAACCACGTCTATTCTTTGTGCACACACCTCTCTGCCTGCCTGTTATTCACAAAGCCCTTTCACACAATTTTACTCAAAGTCAGCCTCTGGTCAGAACCTCACAATAAAAATTAAAAAAGACAACTTTGTTTAGGAACTGGTTGGCACAGTGTGGTAATTGTAAACTACCTTTATTTTCATTATACAATGTATTTATTCATGTCTAATAGCTATTCTGTAGGTCACATAGAACTGTAACATATAATGTGCAATTCACTGATGCAGGAGCTTCGATTTGACCACAGCAGAAGCAATTGGAGTTTGTCTAAGTTCGATGCCTTAGCTCTCTACACAAGAATGTTTTTTTGAAACAGCTTAAGACAATAATGTACGGTTTGACTACAAAGGTACCGAATGTGCTTCTCAGGAGTGAAATGTTTGTATTCATCCTCAAAGTTCCAATGTGGATAGAACTAGTACCAATTCTGACATGCACCACATTGAATCTACCGTACAACAGATTGCTAACTATTCTACTGTTGTTAATTTTCTGTTACAAAAAAACACTGCCAAGGTACATAAAAAGTTTGCTGACTACATTTTGCAATTTCTTTTTTTATTTCTTTCTTTTCTTAAACGATACATGTAATAATCATATCCTACCTTTATTTTCTTTATAAAATATAGAGTTGTTCAAGTGTAATAGCTATTGTTTATTTCACATGCAACAGTAACATGTAATATACAATTCACCGATGCAGGAGCTTACGTATGAATACAGCAGAAGTGATTCAACTTTGCATGAGCTGAATACCCTAGCTCTTGCACCAGTGGGTCCAATTATGGCACTGAAATAAAGACACTTTCTATATATTTTTCAAACTCCATCCCTTTATTACACACAACCACTTTCTTAGACACAACTCATTTTACAATTTTCCTTCTCTGGCATTGCAACATTCTGCATTATATTCTTCACGATTATTCCTTTATTCCTGCTTCGTAAAACACTACATTCCACTCTTCAGACCAATAGGGATGAGTAGTTCGCTCCACACTCCCTGTATAGAATAAACGCACACTAACACTACTTACACAGGTATGCTAAAGCGGCCAGTATCCTACAGCGCCCATGGCACATCACTTCACAGCAATAAACTCATGACTTACACTCACAGTTTCATCCCCGAGTCTTCATACCGATACCACTAAGTACTTTGCTTCCCACTCCCGCTATACTCTAAACGCATACTAACACCACCTGCACAGATATGCTACAGCGCCCACTATGCTACTGCGCCCAGAGCACATCACTTTACAACACTCAGCTCACAGTTTAGATGCACGGTTTCATCCCAGACTGTACCAGTACCTCACCTCAGCACCATCTCACAGTGGGCAAAACAGCACTTTCACACCAGTAGGGATAAATAATTTGCGTCATACTCCCTCTATAGCACACCCTGCCCACCCTGCCCACCCTACAAATCTCACAGCGCTCCTACCCTCCTCTTTCCCACTTTTTTCTCCCTTTTTCCCCCTTACTCGCTTGAACGGAATCACAAAATGGCGGCCAACACTTCCTAGTTGCAACCGCTCGCACCACTCGCAGCCAATCACCAGCAAGCTCGTGCTCGTAACGCCTCAGCCAATCAGATGGCAGAATTCCCAAATATCGATATCTGTAAATTTCGATATTTCTCAAAAACTACTGAACGGATTTACACCAAATAAACAAAATCTAATGCCTTCCGCATGCTCCACTCTTGATATAGGATTCTTATGCCAGAAGCGCAGAGATACTCCAGTTGGAGTCGATTCCAGCGCTATATAAACCTGCAAATAAATAAATAAATAAATAAATAAATAAATAAAAGTGTGCTTTCTAGACCAAGACCCTTCTCCCTTCCAAATTTGGGGTAATTCCGTTCACCCGTTTGACCTGTAGCCTTGTCTAAAGTTTCCTATGGAAATTAACATTAAAAAAACACGTTTTGGGACCCCCTTTTTTCTCGGCCCCCCCTTCACAAATCAACCCCAAACTTTCAACATAGGAGCTGATGTCAACAAAGAATTAGAAGAAGATTCGTCAATCGGCGCCAAAGTTATTGGGAAAAGAATGTTGCCATTTTCCTATAGTAACTAGGTCCTAACTATAACTACCTATTGGCGCAGGTTTTAGGGGTGTTATAGCTAGCTGGACATTTTACTCGTACAAAACCATTGAAATTCCTCCGATATAGTTAGTTGTACTAACAACCTCTCGCGCGCCCGCAATCCACTGCTGATGATGTCACATATTACATCATTCATGACATGGTCAGTGACATCACTGATGACATCTCAAATTCCATCACTGATGACATCACTGTTGCATTGTAAGGGCATGCGCGGTAAAGACATGTGCATTGTAATGCCATGCTTTGTAATGGCATTGATTTGTAATGGTAGTTGCATTGTGTTGGCATGCGTTGTAATGGCATGCATTGTCATAAATTCATTGTAATGGCTGTGTCCTCGATATATATGTTGTTCAGAGTTCCACTTGTTAACCATAGAGCCTAAATGTGTGTACTGCAAAATACTACATTATAAATCAGTTATAAATCCTGCTGGTTGACTTTCCTCATTTAGAACTAGTTAAAAGTTTGTGTGGTGTGCGACCTTGCTTAATCACTTTTTCATAAAGGTCATATCCTTTATGTGGACAAACTCTACATAGAAATATAGGTGTTCACTGAATAAGGTTGGTACAGTGACATATGGGAAACTTTGAGGTTACCACACAGGACTCCATTAAGAGCTTGTTTATAAAAAGCTGCAAAAAGCACAGTGCAATACCTTGCATTGCAATGATCTGCCAGCTGTGAAACTGTCAGACAGACAGGAAGTATATGTGCTTGCCACAATTAATGATAAGAGTATTCTCCAGTCATGGTTTAGGGTCAGCTCACAGAAGTGCCCAAGCCCAGCTGTCTATGTGATTATAACAAGTACAGGCAGGGAGCTGATAAAAATGACGAGCTAAATCAACCATATGATGTGACTCACGAAACTTACCTATGATACAAGCACAGAATTTTACTATCCACCTTATAGATTTGGGTGTGTACATTTTGTATGCTAGCTGTCATCAGACTACCACTTGAAGATTAATGTCCTTCCTTCTTTTTTAGTTGACTGGTATTGCTAGTCTCACTGCTATAAAAGCAGAAGCCTATACTTTGGAGGATGCTACAAGACTGAAGGTTCAACACTTTGCAGAGGACATTATTGCAGCAGTCAACCATATCTAAAATGTAGAGTTAGTACTCAGCAACGAATAAGATAGAAAACATGTTACTTCAGTCCCCAGAACCAAATTAAACCAGGGGTGTGCCTTCGAATGTACTTCACTTTGTACCACACAACCAGTTTGAGAGTTAGTATGTGGCTTTAAATGACTGTGTATGGGTGCATACTTACCATATCCCATTAATTGACTTGCTTATTTATCCTTTCAAATCAATCATCAGAGTTGGAAAAAATTTATGATAGTTCTCACCCAAAGAAATACCATAATCCGTACCTGTTTTACTTCCCAAACAAGAATTGAGCCACTGTGTTTTTACTGATTCAAGTAAATTGATACATATTTCTCATACTTTTGGCCAGCTTGCTACCTTTATGTTTCATTTGGCTAAAGGCCTTATTTGGAGTGTGTTGGTCTGTGTTCTCTGTCAAAACCAGGCTGAGGTTCAGTCTGCCAATTTACATGAACATTATAGTCAATAGCACTGTAGATACAGTGTATGGGAAATCTGCTACATTTGAGGGAGTAACCTGTCCGTCAATCTTTAAATACGAGTCCAAGTCTCTCCAGAAATTCTTTTTAGTGAATTTATGTCTGTTTGCTGTAGGATTCTTACCATACTTTTAAAATGAGGCTCCCTCTGAGGATTGTGTAAGAAAATGTCTTTGAACAACTACCACCTTACTACCATGCAGCGGAAGGGGTTTGTTTTTGGCAAAGGTCTAGTGGATTTTTGACAGTGACACTGCCAATGATGAGCCAAGTTGTTACATTGCTACATTGTTAAAATGTATTTTTCCTTTTCTTCTTCTGTTTCTTTAAATCTCCTTTGTATATTTTTAAATGAGAGCATGCCATACTGTTGGTCATTACTTAATGTGGAATGTTTCTGTTGGTCATTCTGCTTTGGATTTCCGAGCAAGCAGTACTGTGTCCTGTTCATTAAACTGCTTCAACTTATCCTGGATTCATTGGAATTATTTACAAAGGAATTTTACATTGGCGACGAGTGGCCTGTACTTGCTACTTATTTGGGACACAGGAGCTGTACAATTACTTTGGGATTTTCTAGAATTTTCGACAATCTTCCTTTCTACAATCTACAAGCACTTAATTACTGTGTTACTCTTGGAGAGTATTATTTATACTTCATCGCCAGCTTTTCAGAGATTTTTTAGCACATGCGGTCATCGAGAAAAGCAATTTTGACAAATTTGGACATTTTATGCATTCGCATCCTTTGAACCTCCTACCAAATTTCTCCAGTCAAAAGGGGATACTCCTATTCCATGGTCAAGATGGAAGGAGGAATTCTTAACTTATATGAAAGCTATTGATGGGGACAGGATAGGAAATGAGAGGTAGAAAAGTATTCTGCTTCATTGTTTAGGATCCGAGGGCCAAGCTGTTTTCAGGACTCTACCTGTCATACCAGGAGAAATTAGTACTTTTGATGAAGCTTTGTTATGTACGGAGACATGTTTCAAACCCACCACCAGTATAGCATTGAACAGATACAAGTTTTATACAAGAGTTCAACGCGATTCTGAATCATTCGATGATTTTTTGACTGCGCTCAGAACTCTTGTAGTTTCTTGTAATTTTGGTGTCATGGGTGATGAAATGATAAGAGATCAAATAATTGTTAATGTTAAAAGTAAAAAAAAAACAAGAACAGTTGTGGATTTTGGGAAATCCAAATTTACATGATACAATAGCCACTGTTAAAGCATTTGAACAGTCCGATAAATGGATGAAAGCTATTGAGGACGTTAATTCTAAGGGTGACAGGAGCAACAAGTGTGTTGATGAAGTCTGTGCTGTGAATAACCTTCCTAAAATACTTATCAAGGTACTAAAAATGACAAGTCAATTGTGTGTTTTAGGTGTGGTAGTACCAGCCATGTGGCATCATTTAAGTTTTGTCCTGCCATAGGTAAGGATTGTATAAAATGTGGAAGAGTAGGACATTTTGCCAGAGCTTGCAAGGATGATCGAAAAAGGACAATTAATAAGGAAAAAAGTGTTCCTAGTGGATCCAGTGGAATATCCTCCATTAAGGATGTTCAATCAATGGAAGATGTTCCGATGAATGAAAGAGGTATTGTTGTATCAATAATTGATGTTTGTTCTATTGGAAAAACTTTAAGCTCACCTAAGTGTGTTGTTAACTTTCTTAAGGTGGATTTGGAGTTGATGGCCGACTCTGGTTCTTCTTGGTCCATTATTACGGAAGAATTTTTTTGGAGAAGTTTTCTAAAATTGTGTCTGTGGAGGATTTATTCTCTTCAGACATCAGAGCTCAAAGTTTTGATGGTTCCGCCATTGACATGTTGGGTTACATGGCGTCTGATGTTCATTTCAAAGGAAGGTCTGCATTCATCAAGGTGTATGTAGCAAAAAAGTGTGTCAATGTGTTAGGTTGGAGGGACCAGTGGAAGTTGGGGATCATACTTAATCCGCGTTGTAAGGAGCCTGTGATGGTTGTGGAAGAAGTTCAAAATTGTAATATTGAAAGAGAGTTTCCTGATGTATTCTCGGATAAATGAGGAAAGGTTTTTCACATGCTATTAAACTTAAACAAGGAGCAGTTCCAGTCAGACAGAAGCTCAGGAACGTGCCAATTAATGTAAGAGAAGAACTGAGTGATGTTTTGAAAGGAATGTTGGATGAGGGAGTTATTGAGGAGGTAGAATCGTCTGAATGGGTATCTCTGGTTGTTTTGGCACGAAAACCTGACAAGTCTTTGAGGTTATGCATTGACCTCAGAGCTTTGAATGCTAATATCTTAATTGATTGCCATCTCTTGCCAAATATAAATGAAGTTGTGAGTATGTTAGGTGATGCCATGGTTTTCTCCACTTTAGACCTTAGGTTGGCTTATCACCCGATTGAGTTAGCTGAAGAGTTACGTCACATGACTGCATTTATCACGCCACAAGGTCTATTCCAATTCAAAAGGATGCCGTTTGGTTTGGCATCGGCGGCTTCCGTTTTTCAGAGATCTATGTGCCATATTTTCAAGAACATGCAGTCATGTGTGAAATGTTTTCAGGATGATATCCTTATTTATTCTCCTGACAAAGGAAGTCATGCTAACCATGTAAGGGAAGTTTGTTCCATTCTCAATGTGTATGGGCTAACTCTTAAAAAAACCAAGTGTAAACTTTTTCAAGATTCAGTTGAGTACCTTAGACACAACCTTACCAAAGAGGTTGTTGTTCCTAAAAAGTCCTTGGTTGATGCAATGTTCAAGGTTCCAGCTCCTGATTTGAAAGATAAGTTGTTATCATTCCCGGCCCTCTGTGAGTATTATAGCGAATTCATTATGAATTTTGCTTCAAAGATGGAACCGTTGAGAGAATTAATGAGAACAATTTTCGAGTTTATCTGGGGTATAAATCAGAAATGTTGGCTGCTCCTACCTTGAAACCTTTTTGTATAGTAAGAACTTGTGTACTCACGGTAGATGCCAGTCTATATGGTCTGGGATGTGTGTTATCTCAGTGTGTAGGGAAGGACGAATGGAATGTGGCATTTGCCTCCCGAACGCTTAATCTTACTTAGAAACGGTATGCTGTGATAGAGAAAGAGTTATTGGCATGCGTGTGGGGAGTTGGACATTTCAGAAACTATATTTGGGGAGCAAGATTTGTTTTGAGAACGGATCACAAGCCTTTAGTTTCTGTATTATCTCCTGGTGGTGGTCTCAATGCCACAGCCCGTATTGCAAGGTTAATGTCTCGCCTGCAAGAATATACTTTCATAGTTCATACTTTTATAGTTCTGAACACCAGATCCCTGCAAAAACACCATCTGGAGATCTTTACTCTGCTGCAGGAGGGGGATATTGATATTCTTTCCCTGACAGAAACCTGGTTGGGGGACGCATCAGCCCCTGACATCATTTCGTCCCTTCCAGGAAACTTCGACGCTATCTGGCACAACAGGCAAGATGGCAGAAGAGGGGGAGGGGTGGCTACTCTTTTTAAATCGAATCTCTCAGCTACCATGTTAATATCTGAAAGTTTCGATAACTCCGACATTTTAGGAATTAAGTTCTCCCTCAATTCCTCTTGTTTCACACTCCTGACAGTCTATCGCCCCCCGGATGCAGCACCTGGCTTTTGTGATCACCTTGGTGAAATCTTGTCAGACCTTAGCACCCGTTATCAAAGGCTCATGGTCGTAGGTGATTTCAACTTTCATTGGGAAAATTTCCCACGAGAGCCACAAGCTAATCTAATTGATCTGACAATGTCAAATCTAGGACTTTGTCAATTGGTGACCCGCCCCACTCACATCAAGGGGCACACCCTTGATCTGGTTTGGTCATCTAGCCAGCAAGCTAGGCTTGTTAACATCCTGCCGTGTGCCTGGTCCGACCATTTTCTAATCACTTGCTGGGTCCCCTTGTATAGCCCTCTCACTCAACCTCGTGTGGAATGGAGGAGAGTGCGAAGCTGGCATAAGATCCAGTCGGGAAACCTCATTGATACCCTCCGGAGAACATCTCCCTGCAGGCCAGAGGGAGGTTATACCAATATCGACACAGCCAGCCTGACCATTAGTAATACCCTCCAATCAGCTATTGACCATCTAGCTCCAGAACGTCGGGAAAGAATTAAGCCTAAACGTAAGGGGGCTCCTTGGTTCAATGAAGCTCTGCGGGTAAAAAGGCAGAGTTTGCGGAAAGTGGAGAGACAGTGGAGGAAAACCTACAACTCCACTGATCTGACCCTCTATAAAGCAGCTCTGACCCTATATAAGAAATCCATCATCTCGAGGAAAGCCGAATACTATGAGGCTCGGATCATAGACGCCCCTAATAAACAGAAGGAAACCTTTAAGATCCTAAAGGAACTAAGTAAAAAAGGTGATGTCAACTCAATCTCAATCCCTTTCAATGTCAATACCCTGCAGACCTTCTTTCTGCAGAAAGTGACAGATATCCTCTGTGAGATCAACAGATCCCCTGTTGCTTTAAGTTCCGAGGAACTGGCGTTGCCTTCCCCCTCGCCAGCTCACTTCCTTACAGACTTCCCTCCTCTGGACCCCGAAGCTTTGGCCTTTTTAATCAATAAAACCAAATCTGGTTCACCGGCCGATCCCGGTCCTCCGAGGATCTTCCAGATGGCCCTTCCAGCCTTGGATTGTCAGATCCTTTCACTTCTAAATAATTCCCTGGCCATAGGCCAGGTACCATCTAATCTGAAAGAAGCTAGAGTTATTCCCCTACTGAAAAAGCCTGGAGCGGATAAGGCTGAGTTGAAAAATTACCGGCCTATTTCGCAACTTCCTTTTTTAGCTAAGGTTATGGAGCAGCATGTTCTGAAAACTTTATCCGGCTTCCTCGAAAACTCAGAGCTTCTCCATCCCCGCCAGGCTGGCTTCAGAGCCCACCATAGCACGGAGCTTGTTATGTTGTCTGTTCTCGACGATCTCAGATTAAAGGCTGACAACAAAGCCCCGAGCGCCCTGATACTTTTAGATCTCTCTGCGGCTTTTGACACGGTTAACCATTCCATTCTACTGACTCGATTGGCGGATTTGGGATTTAGGGGTGCTGTCTATAACTGGCTAAAGTCCTTTTTGTCGGGACGGTCGCAAAGGGTTCAACTCGGCAGCTACTCCTCAATCAGGGGAGATATCCCCTGTGGCGTGCCCCAGGGTTCGGCTTTGTCCCCTCTGCTCTTCAATATATATCTGCAGCCCTTAGTAACTGCACTATCCAAATTGGACTGCCGAGTGTTCAACTATGCAGATGACACTCAATTCATCCTGAGCATTGACAACTCGGCCCAAGCTCAAGAAACTGTTCAAAATATCCTACGATTTACCACGAACTGGATGACTGTTAATTCTCTGAAAATTAACCCTGACAAGACAGAGGTCCTTGTCATTCCAGCTAAAAACAACTTCTGGAGTGGCCTGTTTTGGCCCAAAGAACTTGGGGCCCCCCCATGTCCGTCACCAGTCGTGAAAAGTCTGGGAATTAAAATCGATTCGGAACTCTCCTTGAGTCATCAGGTCCACTCAGTAGTGGGCACCTGCACCGGCGTCCTGAGACAACTGAGGAAACTGGCCCCTCTCTTATCAGTTTCCTCTTTAAATTCAATAGTCTCAGCCACTGTGTTATCGCGCCTTGATTATGGTAACGCACTCTATTTAGGACTCCCTTTGAAACTGATGAACCGCCTACAGGTTGTGCAGAATGACGCCGCCAGGCTTATTTTTAACCTTCCTAGGAGGACCCATGCCTCCCCTTTGCTGCATAAATTACATTGGCTGCCTGTCAGACAGCGTGTAAAATTCAAGGGCCTGTGCATCGCCCATAAAACTCTTTACGGCCATGCCCCTGGCTACATTCGGGATCGCCTAGTTAAATACGTGCCAGGGCGCGTACTTCGCTCTACAGAGGCCTTCCAGCTAGCCTGCCCTCGGAGTAATCTGGCCACCAAGGGTGGCCGAGCTTTCTCAGTTGTTCTGCCACGTCTTTGGAACCAATTACCTGACTCTTTGCGTAAAGAAACGGGTCTGTTTCCTTTCCGAAAGCTGTTAAAAACCCTGCTATTTGAAGATACTCTTTAGCTGTGCTCGCTACAAGGATTGTCCGTACCCTCTGATGCAATCTCCTTCTGTCAAGCGCTAAGAGACCTGCCGGTATATATGCGCTATATAAATAAACAAACATAAACATAAACACTGTTGAATATGTCCCGGGAAAGTGCAATGTTACAGCAGATTGTTTGTCCAGACTTCCATGTGAAGCTGAAACCGTATGTGATGAGGTGGAAGAAATTGTTGCTGATATCTCTGAAATTATGTCAGAGAAATTCAGATCTATTTCTCAAGCAGAATGGAAAAAAGGGATGGATGATGATGTACTTTTAGGACAGGTTGTCAATTTTACAAGAATTGGTTGGCCTTCAAAAAATGAGATTTGTGCAGAACTTTTTCCTTTTTGGAAAATTTCTGATGAATTGATTGTTGAAGGTGATTTTTTACTCAGGAAAGGGAAATGTATTCCACCTCTATCGCTCCGCGCTCGAATTTTATCCATGGGTCATGAAAGTCATTTGGGAATGTCCTCCATGAAAAGCTGATAAGATCACATTTTTGGTGGCCAGGTTTAGATAGGTTTGTTGACAGAATTGTCAGAGAATGACCGGAGTGTATGAGTAGTGAAAAAATGCTCAGATGTGATCCCGCTCCTCTTATTCCTGTCAAATGGCCGGATTTTCCATGGCAAAAAGTGGGTCTAAATATCGCAGGGCCCTTTAATTTTTTATCTCTAGATTGCAGGTTTGCTATAGTAATGGTAGATTACCATTCTAAATGGCCTGAAGTGAAGTTAGTTCCACACGCCACCACTGGAAGTGTAATAACTTTTTTTAAAGAAGTCTTTGCCAGAGAGGGTTTCCCAGAGGTATTAATTTCAGATAATGGGGTACAATTGAAATCTCATGAAATGACGGATTTTCTTAAACTTTGCAATATTAAACATGTCACCACAGCATTATATGAACCACAAGGAAATGGCCAGGTAGAGAGGTACAACAGGGTGCTTAAACAAGATATTTTATGAGCAGGTAATTTTGGTTCATCTTGGAAAGATAAATTGAGAGAGAAATTGCGGTTGTACCGTATAACTCCTCACTCGACGACGGAAGTTTCTCCTTTCCGTTTACTCAAAGGTAGAGAACCTGTATCAAAATGTTGTCCTTGGTGGTTCAGGAAAATCATGGAAAATTATTCTGAAGAAATTAAACAAGAGGATGTTGCTCATACTGTGAGACAAAAACAAGATAGAGGTAAACGGTTTTATGATTTGCGGATGAAAGTAAAGGTGCCACACTTTGAAGTTGGAGAGTGGGTGAGGTTCAGGAGACCTGGTTTGATTCTCAAAGGTGAAGTGAAATTTGGTAAGCCCATTAAAATTGTTAAGGTGAATCGCAACTGTGTGGTTACCCAAGATGGAAAAATATGGAATGTAAAACGTGTTTCTAAGTGTGTTAACTTGTCTACATAAGTTTTCTAAGGAGAGAGATGTGTTACATTGCTGCATTGTTAAAATGTATTTTTCCTTTTCTTCTTCTGTTTCTTTAAATCTCCTTTGTATATTTTTAAATGAGAGCATTCCATACTGTTGGTCTTTACTTCATGTGGAATGTTTCTGTTGGTCATTCTGCCTTGAATTTCTGAGCAAGCAGTACTGTGTCCTGTTCACTAAACTGCTTCAACTTATCCTGGATTCATTGGAATTATTTACAGAGAAATTTTACACAAGTTCCACCCAGAGAAAGGCTCCTGGCAAGCAAAGAGAGTGGACCATATGCACCAGAAAGACAAGTCATCATGAGCCTCCCCAGGAGGCATTGGAGAGGCATTAGTAAATGTTCACCTGCCCATCTGCACAATATTAGTGAGGTTTTAGAGTAAAACAAAGGCATGAAGAGATAGCCAAAGCTTACTCTAGACATATTATCATAGGGATCTGCTATAACCTATTGTTGTTAGTTGGTGCATCTTCCTGATTACTGTTCTGTCCCTTGCTGCTCAGCCATGAGTGATGTCACTTGGAATTTTGAGTGTGTGGGACTGGGGCAGATGGCAGTTGGAAGAGATGGGCTGAGCAGCAGGGAGGCTGCTCCTGGTGGGCTTTACAGGAGTTCTACATGGGCTTTACATGAGCATTACATGGACTTTGTGACTTAACTAATAAACCTACAACTTGTTCTATGTGACTTGTCTACGAGACAATCTTCATTATTACACTGGCGACGAGTTGAAAGAACCTACGTGTGTGCTACTTCAATGGATTATGGTTTCTGAAGCTTAAAGGATTTACAAGAAAAAAGGAACTTCAAGAGAACTTAAAAGCTGGTATTTAAGGAACCTGTGTGTTGCTGATGGAAACTGTACTGGAACTAAGGATGTGAGTAAAGAAATTTAACTGGAACTGGAACTAGCTGTGTATTTGAGGAAGCTGACATTTAAGAGCCCCACCAGTGACCACTCCATCGGTCGCCCTACTGTTTAAGTGCTAGTTCCTGCTGCCTACCTACGAGAACCCTAAGGATTGATGGGGTGTTTGACAGCAGTAATCTGAGAACACCCCTGGTGTCCTTACTCTAATTTAAAGAAGTAGAGGCTAGTCATGCCTCGGAATCTGCAGACAGCGTGAACATCGATGTGTCACATATTTGAACAGTTGGGTGATTTGGAATTGATTTTCGCCCGCTGCGTGTGCCCAGAGTGCCTTTCGGTCAACATGTTCTTTTGCATGTCTAAAGTTGCGGCTCTCGTGCAGTGATTCCTGCTATGTGATGTTTTGCTGACTGAGGAGACATGAGCACGGAGGTGCACCGGTGCCCCTGGTGAGGCGTTTTTGGCATTTTTATTTGGGTTGAGTTGAGCCTGGACGAGACTGTGGCCGTTACGAGCGCGCACACCTCTTTCATTCAAATATACAAATATAGCACGAGCAATCTCACCTGTTACTGTACACGCGCAGCTTCTTGAGATCTATTTGTTCACGTCATTGCTGCATTTCTGGCCTGCGTTTATACGTTTGCATGCACGGAAGTGCCGGCAGCCACCCGGCTTACCGTCGTATTGCGTGCCGCCATTTTGTGGGTTTGCAACGTTTTACAAGCTGATAATGCTCCTGCTTTGCCAACCACGCATCGTGCTGATAAAGTTGATGAATATCTCGTCATTAACGAGCAGCAATGTTTTACAGCTACTCTCGTACTTTTGAAATCTGTAGTTTTCCTCCTAGGTAGGTGTGTTCATAGAGGCACCATTGTTCATAGAGTTGACTGTCTCCTCTGTCTCTGACTCTGTCACGGAGCATGTGGAAGTTTTGTTTCAACATCGGTGATTCTTTTGCTTCATTGCGGTTACAACCTGACTTTCCTCGTGCAACCGTCTGCGGCCAACTGTGTATGGTATTGAACTTTCTTTACGTCGTGGGATCCTCGTGCAACCGTCTGTTCCCAACAGTGGTGGTAATGTACTTTCTTCACGTCGTAGGATCCTTGTGCATCCGTTTTTTCAAGATATAGTTTTGTTTGATGCACTTATGCTTTACGCGCTACGGGCTAAAAGAAGGATTTTTTTTGAGCAAGGGTAATTGCTCAGTGTAATCGCTTTAATGCAGGGTGACATCTGGGTCCAAGTTCAAATAATTATGGGACATTTTGCAGCAACTCTACGGTAAGACTGTTCTTGTGCTCACATAGAAGCAGCTGTGGATGTAACATTCAATGTAAAAGAGTGTCCTTGTATTTATGTAGATTCTGTAGTAATGTTATATGATGTCACAATTTTTGCTTGTGCTGGAATTACTAATTTTTACTGTTTTCTAAACTACAAATGCCATTTCTGGAGTTGAGTTTTTTTTTAGGGAGGTATTGCCCCTTTTAGGGTAGTGTGTTTTCCTTTTACAGTGTGGATGGATCTTGATGTTCAGTTTCTAAGGGAGGTTTATTCCCCTATCGGGAGGTGTTTTTCCCCTATTACAGTGCTTTGAATTTTGGAGTATCATAGGGAGGTGTATTTACCCTATTACAGTGTTTGGTGAGTCTTTGGGAGGTGTTTTCCCCTATAGGGAGGTGTTTTCCCCCTATTACAGTACTTTGAATTTTGGAGTATCATAGGGAGGTGTATTTTGCCTATTACAATGTTCGGTGAGTTTTTTATTTGGGAGGTGTTTTCCCCTATAGGGAGGTGTTTTCCCCTATTACGGTGTTCAGAGTTTCACAGGGAGGTGAGTTCCCCTATTACAATGTCCTGTATGTCTAAGGGAGGTGTATTCCCCTATAGGGAGGTGTGATTCCCCTATTACGTTGTTGTAGTTTCTAAGGGAGGTGTTTTCCCCTATAGGGTGGTGTGTTTACCCTATTACTGTTAGTTTGTTGGTGGGGAGTACCCATCGAATTAGTTTCCCTAGGGAGAGGGATGGGGCTCATTATATTTTCTTGCGAGTATTTTCTAATTTGAGTGCCTTATGTATATTCAATTGCTTGATGTATTTTCTTATTAATTCTTTCAGGATGTTTATTCTTGTTTATGCAAGCTAAGTTATTTTGTGCTATCCTGACTTAATGCATTTATATATTTTTGTTTAGTTCTCCTAAGGAAGGGAGATGTGCTATAACCTATTGTTGTTAGTTGGTGCATCTTCCTGATTACTGTTCTGTCCCTTGCTGCTCAGCCATGAGTGATGTCACTTGGAATGTTGAGTGTGTGGGACTGGGGCAGATGGCAGTTGGAAGAGATGGGCTGAGCAGCAGGGAGGCTGCTCCTGGTGGGGCTTTATAGGAGTTCTACATGGGCTTTACATGAGCATTACATGGACTTTGTGACTTAACTAATAAACCTACAACTTGTTCTATGTGACTTGTCCACGAGACATCATTCATCTTTACAGGATCTCATGTATCTGTAGAAGGCAGAAGGTCATGGTAGAAGTAACACACCACTAATCACACATGCGTGTACAGTCAATGTTGACATCACCCAGGGTGTGGCTGGAGCTTTTGGGACTCTGATGAACCAGCACCTAGGGAAACCTACAATACCAATCCGTTTCTGAAAAGTAGAAAATCAAGGGACCCCAGTGTAGTGAGCCTTGCGGAGATCCGTGCATATTTCTTTACTAGGACGGCAGTGTAAATGTCAAAATATGGGTGATGAAGATCAAATACACACATTTCTGTGACAGTAAAGCTCAGTAATACATGGGGAATGCCAAATGATGTATCATCTTGCATTTCCATGCTTTTCTACATAAAATAGGTACCCTACATATGGATGTGGGCTTACTACGTAAGACATAAGGTAGCAAAGCAGTGACCAAATGCAGACCACTTTGAGGCTTTGTGTGGTCACTGTTTTCATCAAGTACTGTCAAGTATTATAGGCCAGACTTTACAAGCTCTGTACTTCAATATTTGGGAAGTATGTGGAAATACCGGGTGGTAAAACATTTGGTGGGCCATGCAGACTTTAGACCCTTCTCTTAGAAAAGTGCAGAACATCTGTGATTTTTGTTTATGTTTGTTGTTTATGTAGTAAGAAACAATGGGCCTACCCATGGACTTTGAAAGATGTTTAGTTTTCAGAAATGTCTGAGGTTGGCAGGATTCCCTGGAGGCCAACTACGATTGCTACCTTCAGCCCAAGAAAGTGGTTGACTGAATGAATCCCTCAAGCAGGTTACTGTTTTTATTCAGAGAAATGTGCGAATGATGGCTGATAAGTCTTTCACCAATCCCTAAAGATTCCAGAATTTTCCCTTTTAGAAATGTGCAGAAAATCTGCTATTTTTGCTAATGTTCGATGTTTGTAGGGCCCTCTAGGTAAGAAAAATTGGAGGTATCCATATAAGCCACCGCACCTTGTACTCCCTGAATACTGCCTGACTGAGCAAAAATCCAACAGGTACTCAACTCACATGCCCTGAAAGATTTAAATCCCAAGGAAAAATATCTCCACATTGCACTTTAGGACATTTCCTGTCGTGTGTTATAAGCCCAGCCAAAAAAGTGTTTTTATTGAGAGAAGCATAAGAACACAGAATAGTAGAACATTTGTTATTATTTGTAGAACATCTCTTCAGTTATGAATTCCAAATGCAAGCCAGAGTTTTTTAAAAAACAAACACATTTTTTGAAAGTGCCCTTGGAATAACAATGTAATGAGTGACTCTAAATTCAGGGTCATATACATAACCACTATTCCCAAAATAAGATCTTTAGGCACATTATAAATAAGCATGCTCTCCCTCATACCCATTCTTCCCTTCATTAGATTTTACTTCATGAATTGATCAATGGTATGAAAAATCATCAACAGCTGAAGCTCAGTTGACAGCTCTGGGTATTGTGTGTTTTTGGACATCCAACAAATACCATTTATCCCTGAAACATGCAACATTTGAACTGATTTAGCAGTATATTCCTTTTATAGATCAGCCATTTGGACAACACTGTACAGATGAAAACATTGCCACCTATTTCTATTTTTACCTTATTAATTCTATTACTTTTGGATTTAATTTTTTAGAAATCGTTGTGCTATCCACATCATTCACTCCTTGCATTATGTCTACCTATTAGAAATGTACATAACATGATGATAACTTTCTGCTGTACTCATGCTATTTTTCCTTTGTGGGTGGGGGGGGGTGAGTGGGGATGCTCTACTCACAGAGCAGGGCAGGGGTTGAGTGGTATG
Source organism: Triturus cristatus (assembly GCF_964204655.1). NCBI lineage: Eukaryota > Metazoa > Chordata > Amphibia > Caudata > Salamandridae > Triturus > Triturus cristatus. The sequence goes on from NC_140580.1 coordinate 157,364,503, forward strand.
CCCCCTCAAGAGTGCAATGACTGTTTGGTCGGCCCTCTCAGGCATCCCAAAGCAGTCATGCCACATCCCTGTTTGCAATGCAGGCTGCATTGAAGCTTGCATGGAGAACATGCCCACCCCTCCAGCCCCTGGCTGAACGCCTTGTCATGGCGCTCACGAACAATCACAACGCTGTATAGCAGCATTTTGATTGGCTTAGGGAAGGGAGCCTGGCTGCCTGCTTCCTGTTCCTTGAAGCAGACTCAGGAGAGCAGGAGCACAGAAAATGCGGGACCCGGCCTCGAGGTAAGAATTAAAAAAAAATATTTACAGCCCGCCCCTTCCAGTGTCCTTTCCCGCCTCCCAACTGTCCAGTCCCCCACAGCATTACATAATGGTAGCCACTGTGCTGCCATGCGCAGCGGGCGTACCAATGGTGTGCGAAAGGCAAGCTTGTCTGTGCCCATCCACCCCTGGACTGCACCCAGCACCAAGGACCCTTCCTCTTGGACACTCCACTGTACAACGCCAGCACTCTCTTTGCCACCAACCCTGGACGCCAAACCGATTGCCATCTAGCAACACTGTAGAATTCTCTTGCACCCTGCGCCTGTTCAAAATGCAAACGCACCTTCTGCCACATCAGCACACCAGCGCCTCCTGCCACCCAGCTGACCAACAGTGTAGCCGGCCACCTTAACTGCATCCTCCTCAATGTGCGGTTCCTCCACAAACACGCAACAGAAATCAGGGACTTCCTCAATGCCACCACTTCAGACAATGCCTTCTTCACGGAATCCTGGACCAACCTCTGCTCCGGACTAGATATCACCATCACAATCCACAGTGGCTATAAATTCACCCACACAGACCACCCTGAGTGGCCAGGAGGAGGCATTGCCATTGTCTAAAAACTTCCACTGACCATGCATTCCAATGACCCAAAGGTGACCATGGAACACCTCCATTTCCAGATCTAGATCAACCCCAACACCACCCTCCCCAACAGCCTCATCTACACACCCCCCGGGCCATGAACCTCATTCACCGATGCCATTGTAGACCTCATCGCACTCCAGGCTCTCCCATCCACTGACTACATCCTACTAGGAGACCTCAAGTTCCAACTGGACAACCCCAGTAACTGGAACACCACCCCCCTCCTGGGGGACCTCGCCAGCATTGGACTCAAGCAGCTAGTCACCGCACCAACCCACATAGCCTGACACATGCTCATGCCCATCTTCTCCACCTGCGGGCACTTCAACTACAGCCACAGCACACGACTCTTCTGTAGCAACCATCATTGTTTACATCATGCCTTCACCATGCCCACCGTACACCATCACCATCATTGCCCCCCACCATCGCGGCTGGATCAAGGCCACTGAAACATTTACCGTCAACTCCCTCAACACCACGCTTACAGACGCCAACACCGCAGCGCGCAACATCTACAGAGGGATCTCCAACTGCACCAACACCCTGGCAACCCACAAGAAAAGACCAGCCAAACAACACTCCAAGAAGGGCAACTGGTTTACTCCCACTCTCCACTAGTCCAGCCCCACCTGCAGAAGTCTCGAGAAGAGATGCTGCCCCAACATCAATCACCTTCGCAACACAGTCACCCTTGCACCATGGCCCTATGGTGCCTGCATTGGCGCATGGCAGTCATTGTGCGCCAACTTACGAGAAAAAGACAGGGAGGATTATTCATGAGCCCCTTCTGACAGTTTCACCCAGCCAGTGCATCATTTTCTTGATGTACTTGCAGCGTGATTCTTGCACCACGTTGCACAGTATTTTCAAAGTGACGCATCTAGGTATATTCGTGACCTTGTGAACCCCTGTGCCACATTATACCTGCATCAGGTATGATGTATGCAGGGTGGGCGTTCCCACACAACAAAGCCTCATAGGAGTGGCGCAGTGAAATCCATTAGATTTCACTGCAACAATTGTAGGAAGCCACTGCATCAGTACCTTATGCCTGCCTCATGGCAGGCATTAGGATGACGCAGTGCCACATGGATAGGCTGGCCCCATGCATTGGTGGAATTGCGTCATGCTTGTGACACTACTGCAGCAATGCGTGACTTTTGCGCTGACAAATACATCAGGATTCCAGACGTATCAGTCATTAATTGCGACATGGAGTGCTGTACAGTATATACAGTGCATCCATGGTGTCGCAAGCAAGGCGCAGCAAAAAGTGTTGAAACGCTGTTTTGTCGCAGCGATGCAACACTTTTCATGAATGAGGCGCAGGAATGAGCCCTATCTTGTTGATGGTGTGCATTCCTGCCCTGTAGTTTTGTTGCAGGGCAGCGCAGCAACATTCCTTGCAGCACTGTTCAGCACCACATTCTTCTGAAATGATGCCCTAAGTGTTTGCACCATTTTTAAGACCAGCTATTTTCTGGTCTCAAAAAACTGCCTCTAACTGGAGTTAGAGGCAGTTTTTTGGTTTTGCACCATACAAGGAATTCCAAGTAAATATCGCGAAGTGGGGTTAGCAGCAGTTTTTGCATGGGAACGCCTATCTTGCATCTCATTTTTGTTAAGTCCTGCTAACGGAAGTGGTGATCATAAAAATGCACACTTACGCCGGAAAAGTGTTGCCAACTGCAGTTAAAAAAAAAGCTGCCGTAACGTCAAAAAATTAACGCTATGATGGCGTTAACTCCTTGTACATATGCCCCTAATTTTCCTATATTTCATTTGTGGGGTAAAAAGATATTAAACATTGACCACAAATTGGCCAAAACATCCAAAAAGAGAATCATCAGAGAAGGCCAAGCGAATCGAGGGGGCGGAAGCTCAGGACGTAAGGGGTTAATCACATTGCAAGTGTACTGATTGAGCTGAAGAAGTCAGGACATGATATTATATACTCTGTATGGATATCAGCATTTACAGTTTTGCAAGTAACAGAGAAGTTGTATGTTGCTAATGCACATCCTAGATACCCACTGAGAGCCTGATGAACTGCTGATGTTCAGGAAATGTGGTTTCGGCACCTGCGTCAAATACATTTCACACTTTGACACTGCACATATGCCCATTCGGTGTACTATTACATCTCATGAACTTTCAGAGGTGTGATATAGCAGCATTGCTGGGAAAATAGATTCATGCAATTATAGGCATAAATGTCTGTCAAGATGCTATCACAAACTACACCTGCATTCTGCATTTCATACATGGCCATGCAAAGCCTTTGTGCTTGTTTTTGTCCAATCTTGTTTCTCAATCCCATCGTGTTATTTTTTAATGAATATTATGAATGCATTGTCATAGCAACAATCTCACACTTATACTTCACATGTTGCTTCCTGAACTCCAGCTCTTCCGCCGTGGTTAACCCGCAGAGCGCCAGGATCCAACATTTTAAGTGAGGTGACACAATCTCCTGCATGGTGCTGCATCGCTCTAAATCAGATACGCACACGTTCAGGCACAGGTGCATAAACTCGGGCAGGGTGCTCCGTTACATGACACTTATACAGGATTCAGCCGTCTTTTGTGTTTGGTTTATGGTAAAACACAGATGAGGATTTTTTTCGTTCATCTGACAGGACACATCAGAAAGGAAATGAAAAGACAGACAGAGATGTCCTGGGACTCCAAATAAAATCAATTACCTGCAGTTATGTAGTCAGTGCTTATGTGCTTTGTCCATTCAGAGCCGTCATCGTATCAAGGCAGCCTTACGCCGCTTTGAGCCAAATTTTGCTAATTTTCAACTTTCTTTTCCAAGCCACAATGATTTGATCTGGTTTAATGGTCTCACGAACAAGAAAATTAGTGTACCTCTATAAAACCACTGGAATCATTTGCTTTCTACCATTGCCTAAATATAGGAAATGATTTTATTTATTTTTGCATTTGTTTTTTTGTTTGCTTATATTGAAGTGTACAAGGGCCAGGAGTAACAGAAAGCTTCACATAATAGAATTGCTGGTAACAATGGGCATGTGCACACATTTTCTGTGCCCCCGGGAACTGTAGTACTATAGAAGAGGGTGCTGGTGCTATTTTTAAATGGCTTTCCTTCATTTGCATGGGGATGTGGCCCCATGCAAAAGGGGAAATCACTTTGCCTTTGCGCTGTATTTTTCGACATGGGCGCAGAAGCAAAATGGCCGCCAGTAGGTGCACTAACTGTGCGTCACAAAGATGTAACGTGCTGTCAGTGCACACCCTGAGGGCATTCCTGGGGGGGGTGAAACAGGGTCCAATGGAACCCCCAGACATACCATTTCAGGTGGGTGTAGTCACTCATAGCGCCCTCCTGCAGGGGAGATCTCTGCCTCCTCATTGAAGTATAGGCGGGCAGCCTACACAGAGAAAGACGGACTAGCCACTCCCAACAGCGGTTCTATCTTTCACTTATACGTTGCCCTCAGGCCCTCACAAGTTCATAGTAATAAGGTGAATTTTCCTGTTTGCACATAGCACAGCTGTTTAAAGGTGCTCCATGGTGCAAACTGGTACTACGCACCGTGGGGCATATTTATAATAACTGACGCATCCCTGCATATCAGCAGGGATGCGCCAGTTATTTTGCGCCCCAGCTCCGCCACCATGGATGCGCCGCATTTATAATGCGGCGCACCATGGGGCAAAAACGGCACAGATGCGTCACGCATATGTGCCGTAAAAGTGGCGCATTGCTGGAGTTGCGTCGCAAGCGCGACGCAGCTCCAGCAATGCTCTGGGGGGCCCTATCTGCACAATGCTGCGTCAATCCTTACGCCTGCTTCAAGCAGGCGCAGGGTTTTGATGCAGCATGGGCTCAAAAGTGACTGAGTGAAATCTTGTAGATTTCACTCAGCCACTTTTAGGAGGCGTTCCTGCGCCGGAACGCCCCCACCTGCCCTGGAACGCCTACATGTGGCGCAGGGCTTTACAACGTGACGCATCTCCCAGATGCGTCACGTTGTAAATACCCCGCACCATGGCGCAGGATTTGCGCCGCTGCTGCGTCACAAAAGTGACGCAACAGCGGCGTAAATGAGGCGCAAGTCAAACATAAATCTGCCCCCGTGCATACAATACGGGTCAGGTGGTTTGCAGAATGCAGTGTGAAGCCTTTAGGACTTTGCTGTGGAGGAAGAGAAGTGAAAGTTGAAAATTAACTGTTTTAGCTCTCTCTTAAAGGTGGGAAAGATTAGGATAGTACAGTTTGAAAAGGGATGAAATTAAAAATGTTTGGTGCAGTGCCAAAGAATGAGTTTCCAGTGTTGTTTTCTTCTTGAAAACCAGAGCCTTCAGGAGCAGCTACTATTAGCAATGAGCATGAGAGACATCGGGGAAACCCAATAACCACTGTTTGGCATCAGCATACATTTCATTCATCACAATAAGAAGTCCCACTCTTGCAATTCTGATGGTGGGGAATGCAATATAAGTGTCTCAAGAGCAGATGGTAAATGTGGAGTGTCAGCAGTACACTCAAGTAGCATCCTGAACGTTTCTGCCGTCGAGCAGGGGACAAATTATCACTGAAAAACAAAAGCTGCCAACTCTGCAGTTCACAAAACTGGCAACTGTAGTAACCACACCAGTGGGTTAGAAAGAAAAAACATTTATTAATAGCCCCAGACACATCGTAACATCTTACCCACACACTGCAGCTTCTTCACAAGCCCCCAACTTTAATCCCTGGCTGTCCACACTCCTGCACTTAGAAATTCTGCTCAAATGCCACACGTTTCCAACACTTAATTTAACAGCATTCTGCAACATTTCACATGTTCTGAGAGGTTCGGAAAATCTGTTTTCTCCCTTGCAAACATTTCTTTCCATTCTAACCTTCGCCAAATCTCCACATTTGACATTAGACTCCATGGTGCCCTTTTTCTTGTTGTATCATTCCTTATATGCTTGTTGTGCCTAAATGATTTTCTTTCTCACTTGGTCAGGCGACCACTCAACCTGTTTGGCATACGATGACCAAACCAAATTCTTGCCCATCATCAAGGAAAATTGACTTTCTTCTGTTATACTGCTAAGAGTTATCCTGTCAGCCCAAAGTAATTTACACAACTCACTTTCCCAGTTCAATCTTCTATTCGTGGCCAACTGTACGCTGCCTTTGATAACCCTGTTGAAGAGTTGTACCAATCCATTTCCTTATGGGTGATACAATGGCGTAGTATTATGAACAATACATTTCCTTTCCAAGAATTTCTTGAATTTTTCAGAAATGAATTGAGGTCTATTGTCAGTCCCTCTCTCATAAAAATTTGATCTAAGAACTAGATAACTCTATCACAATCAGCCCTATGTGCAATTTCTATCTCCTGCCATTTGGAAAAATGATCCATCATTACAAGAATATACTTGGACTTGTTGGGACACATGATGGGTAACAAAGGTGGTTGAAAAGTCTTCTGTCACATGTCAGATTTATTGCATTCCATGCAATCTCTTATTTTCCTCTCAATTGTTGTATCCAGTCCAGGCCACTAAAAGTAGTTTTTAACTCCTAGATGTCCTCCATGACATACATCAAGAATTTGCCCTCTAAGCCAAATGAGGGGTAGGGCTCTTCCACAACTGAGCATAATATTGTTTTCCATACACAGTTCATTCCTTACCTCCCAGAAAACTTTCAGCAGTCCCTACATTTATTTTTGTCTGGCCAACCTTCATTTAGGTACGTAACAATTTTCTTTAAACAATCTTCTTTACTCCAACACTCTTTACATTCTCTCATGCCAATACCATCCATTCTTTCTTCAAATAATCCTGCTACACAACTCTCTTCACACAACCTTTCCCCATCCTTTTTACATGGTAAAGATATTCTACTGCGAAAGTCAGCCACACTGTTCTTGACTCCAGGCCAATATTAAACATCGTACGTAAAGTCTAACAACTTTATAGACATTCTGCTCAGACTAAGATATTCATTCTGCAAACCAGCAGTAGTTAAAATGTTTGTTAGTGGTTTATTGTCCAATCTCAACAGAATATGAAGACCCCACACAAATTGGGTAACATGATTCAATGCCCATACACATGCCAATGTCTCACACTCTATAACCGAATATCTTTCTTCGGAAGGGGGTCAAAGAACCTGAAGCAAAGGCTACCACCCAATCTTTATTTGTATCATCACACTGTGTCAACACAGCTCCAAAACCCCTATTGCTTGCGTCGGCAGTTACTATGGTTTTGCATTTAGGTTTCAACCCTTTTAAAAATGGTGCATTTCAAATATCATTTTTCAAATTCTGAAACGCTACCTGTGCTGTCTTGACCAATCAAATTTGGATTTGTTCTTAAGTAACTGATGTATATGATATGTTTTCTCAGAAAAGTTCTTGATGAACGTGGAATAAAATTCGCTCTAACCCAGAAAAGCTCTAACATCATCTTTCCCAGTAGAACAAGGTGCATTCGTGATAGCTACTACCAAAGTCTATTTCATTTCATTTCATTTAAACTTTATTTCGGCAATAAGCCATAAAAGTCAGCAAGAGATAAGTATGACATACATATATACAATTCATCATATTAATGGGAGATAATTACATTAAATTAGCGATAAAATTTGTTTTGTAAGTAACCCATAAGTACACAATACCGCGTGTAAAAACATAAATAACAATATATAAATTAATTAAAAGCCAGAAAACAATTGATTGCATGGGCTGGAGAGACAATAAGACATAAGCAAAACACAGAAAGTGGGGAAAGGGGGAAAGGGGGAAAACAGAGCATAAATCCAAATATATTTACAGCTTATAACCAGATCGTTTCCGAATAAAATACACACTGTATAAAAATCTACTTATTCCAAACACCACTAACTGTGAGGTGTTTGACTTGAATATACGCTCTGCCTCTTTATAAGATCTAACCCCCACATAATTACAAACAGGTTTGATCCAACAAACCCTTGGTTTTTTGTATTTCGGGCAGAAAAAAAGTAAGTGGGCAGCATCTTCTTTAGCCCCTAGAGAGCAAAGGGTACACAAGTCAGGGCCTTTTACCTTCCCCCAACAGGATGTATATGCATTAATCTGTAAAACACCATACCTAAACTGTAAGTATAATGTTTTTGCTAATGGTGGACAGATCTCATCCATAAATTGCTCTAAACTAGGTGTATCTTTGAAAAGCAAAAATTCCATGGTCAATTTGCCAGACGATGAGCTATACAATAGTTCACCGTTGACGTACGACCAAAAGGTATCCTTTACAAGCTTCCTGGAAGACAATGTCATGTTCTGTGGAGCATCCCATAGATGTGCAAGCCCTAATCTTTCATACCACTTTGAAACATACTTTACCCATGGTGTATTCAAGTAGCCATCAATCTGAGATAGTTCTACAAGTCCACTTTTATAGACACTCAGTTCCGGGGTTACCCATAGTCTGACCCAATACAACAACGGTCTTAATATTACTTGGTAATCTATTTTTTTGAGATTAATATCTAAAAATACAGGGACCAAAGGGGTTCTGGTTGGTATCCTTAGTAGACTACGCACAAAATAATTTTCAATTTTTCCAAAAGTGTTATTGCAATAGTAGCCCCAAACCTCAGCACCATAAAGGGCAGCCGATTGTGCCTTAGCTTTGTATACTTCAAGAGCCGGGGATATAGCCTTGGAATAGCTAGCTCCATGAACTTTTAGAATAGGCAATGAGTTTTGTTTGAGGGATATGGAACTTTTGTCCATCTGTCCTTTCCAAGACAAATTACTGTCCAGTAGAATCCCCAAATAGGTAAAACTCCCAACTTGTTCCAGTTTTTTATTTTCAAGGAACAGATTACTCCTAAGGGATTTTTTGGGGTTTAAGGACATATACTTGGTTTTACTAGGGTTTATTTCTAACCCCTTCCCCTCACAATATTTTTGGAATGTGTCAACCAAGTTTTGTAAGCCTCTCGGCGTTTGGGAAATAAGGATAGTATCGTCGGCAAATAATAATGCCGTAACCGCTTCACCACCTAGCTTTGGGGAATCATGCACGCAGTTACTCAGATAACTTGGTATATCATTAACATATAGGGAAAAGAGTGTTGGGGCTAACACGCATCCTTGGCGCACACCACGGTCTACGGGAATAGCCCTTGAGATTTCACCATTCTTTCCCCATCTGATTTTAGCAAAATTCCCCGTGTGAAGCCTGATGAGTTCTTTAAGTAAATCCCCTGGGACCGCCATGTTCTTAAGTGTAGACCATAACAATTTACGCGGAACAAGATCAAAGGCGGCCCTAAGATCCACAAACGCCACATATAGACTACCCTTTCTTAGGTTTATGTACTTCCAACAGATGCACATAAACCTAAATACTTGATCAATAGTACTAATTTTGGATCTAAAACCAGCTTGATATTTAGTCAATATTTTAGTCTCTTCAGTCCAATCTAAAAGCCTGTTTAAAATATGTCTGTCAAAAATCTTTTGTAAAATGTCAATTAAACTAATTGGGCGGTAGTTACTAGGATCATAACGGTCTCCTTTTTTAAAAATTGTTATTATTTCAGCCCCTTTCCAGGAATCAGGGATTGGTGTACCAGCAGCAATCGAATTACACAGGAAGTTTATGTATGGTCCCCACACTTCTACATCATGTTTTAGTAAATCGCCGGGAATTTTATCGGGACCAGGAGCTTTGCTCGTTTTCACGGCCTGCAAGGCCTGAATGGATTCTTCTAAACTAAAATGTAAAGGAGCATTACTCATTTCTAAGTCTATCTCATGGTCCTTGAGGGACAAACTCTTCTTTTTATTGGCGTAAAGCTTGGTAAAATGATCACACCATGTATTTTCATCTAAGAAAATATCCTTAGTTGAACTACCCTTCTTATTCCCCTTGGCAATTAAGTTCCAGAACGTACTTTGGTCACGCTGCTTAGTTGCATTTAAGAGATCCTCCCAAATAGTTTCATCCCAGGATTTTTTTGCTTGGTCCATGGTTTTGTTATAAGTTAATCTTCCGTTTTTTATATCTAGACGATTTCCAGATTTTACTGCCTGAATCAGCCTTAATTTAGCTTGTCGGCAATCTTTATTATACCATGGATTCACCATCTCGAGAAGATTCCCTTCCCTATTACTGTCTTTTTTATAAGTTTTACTCAGTAGTGGAGTTAAAGCATCTAACAACTTATAATGTAAATCAAGAACACCCTGAGTACCCACTAAACGTAGCTGGGGTGTTCCCAAAATTTCAGAGAAAACATTGTAGATGTTTTTCAATGTTTTTTCTGACCCCAAAATGTATGGCCATCTTACCGCACGTCTATTGTTAGATATTTGTAACTCCCCAGTTGATGATGTTGGTAACATTTCTTCGTCAGGTCTAGTAATAAATGGGTGAGGATCTAACCATAATAGGAGAGGGAAGTGATCACTCTCTGTCCTTTGGTCTACCTTAAAATCTGCTATTAATTCCCATACGTTCCGGGATGCCATTACAAAATCTATGTGTGATCTGTAAGTTCCCTTGAAATAAGTCGGAGCTGCTGGTCTATCCGAACAGAAACGGCCGTTACAAGCCCTTAAGTCGTGCGCCACAGTCAATTGCAAAATTTGTAAAACGGCTACGGTGTTATTAACTGAACCCACTGACTCTAAGGGTAAAATATCATTAACGGCGTCTTGTTCATCGAATATTTTTTCCTTGCCCGAAACAGGCTCATATTTACAATTAAAATCCCCGCCAACTAATACTTTTGCATTATCTCCCAGTGTATCTAAAAAGGAATCCAGAAGTTCTATCGTTTTAGATTCCTTATGAGATGGATATGGTCTATTGTATATATTTATTAAGTAAATGATTTCTTTCCTTCTGGTAAGAATTTTAATGCCAAGTAGATCTGGAGGGGTAATGGATATCTGGCTAGCATCTATTTCTAGAGACACTTTAACCCAAATAACCAATCCCCCTGATGCTCTACCTCTAATAGATGGTGTTGCATTAGAACAATATGTTTTATAACCCAACCTGTGGGGAGTTTCCACCATCCATGTCTCCTGTAAGAATATGATATCATAATCCTCAATGTAGGAGGACCATATCACATCCATTAAATTCTTGGCTAACCCAGCTATATTCCAAGATAAAATTCTGATACTTGGATCCTCTTTTACATGTGGTGAAGCTGGGCCTACTAATATGATGTCATTCCCTGTATTGACCTTAGATATGACTAAAGAATTTACCTTGTTAGCTTGATTAGCAACTTCAATATCGTCCTTTCCCTCCATGGACATTATATGACACTTGTCTATGACCCCCGAACTAGCTGCCTCACTCGTTGTAGGGTAGGAAGATAAAATCTTATTTCCCAACTTGTCTAACACAGTATCACCGGGGCATATTGGTATTGTAAATTTTGAACCCAATTGTTCAACATTCACGTCTGAACCCCATATCTGATTGTCTATTCGTGTGTCTGTGCTTGATTCATTTAGTTGTAAAAGTCAGTCATTTTGATCTAACATGCTCAATGCTGAGAATCTATTTTCAGTTGGGATGATAAAGTTTATGCCTCTGCTATTGAGCAAGGGTCTGCGATTGTTAGGCAATTGTGGTACTCTGATCAAATGCCTATAGAAATACCCCAAAGAATGCACACCCACATCAAACTCCCCTATATCCCGGGATGCTGCTCTTAGAAGGACGGTCGCAGCGTGCTGGGGGTGTCTAAAATTAATAATTATGCAATCCCCCTTACATCTTTTTCTTGCGTTACCAATCCAGGATACCCTTCTAGTAGACAGAATGTCATCAGAGAGGAGTGGGGGGAAACCACAGTTTTTATGTAACCAAGCAATTGATTTCCGTTTAAGAGAATCGTGGGATTCCTCCCGATGATTTGGTACTGTCGAATCTGGGGGTGGGACATTTGAAAGGACTACAACATAAGGTTCACAATCAGGCGGGAGATTAATATGATTTAGTCTATATCCAGGAGTAGTAGTCCTCTCACTATTAGGTGGAGCTACATTTGACTGAGTGGTGCAACCAACTGGATGACATATCTCCCTGAGTAAAGATTTGGATGGGCTTTTTCTTCTGATTGTGGCCGGCTGTGCCTGATCATTTGAATATGTTTCTGACTCAGGAGTTGTTGCGGTCTGATCTTTCCTCTTATTCTCTAAGAGACCGCCCAACCTAGATACCTCCGTAGATAAGAAATCAATTTTTTCCAAGAGGGGTTTGGTCGCCAGATCTAATTTTGCCTCAAATAGGCTAGATACCTCCATGGATAAAGAATCAATTTTTTCCATGAGAGGTTTAGTTATGAGGTCTAATTTTGCCTCACAAATCTTGGCAATGTGTCCCAAAAGGTTATCTTTCCCATCACCCTTGCTAGCTGTGTTATCAGTAGCAGTCGCAGTATTACTATGTCTTTGGTCCAACTTCAACTTAGAGTGGGCATTTCCCCACTTAGTTAGGGTTTTCCTACATTTCCTAACAGGTCTCTTAGAGGGGGAATGAGGTGACACAGGTTCACTAGGTAACTCTAACGGTGCTTGAGTAGATACTTCATGATCTAATGAAATGGTAGCTAAGGTTTCAGTACGAGAAGTATCAATACTGGGTAAATCCAACATAGTAAGATCACTTTCAATATCAATATCAATATCCATAGAAGTGGTGAGATCCGGAGTAGAATCCTTCCCCAGGGATTTTCTTCGGTCGTTGTTTATCTTGCTCACCATTTTGACCAGATAGTTGTCCAAGGTGGAGTTCTTTGTGGCCATTCTGAGTCTCAATACAAATGTGTTAATCTCTAGTATTGGTCTCTAGTATTGGTAGTTAGAAATCAGTACTGTATAAAATCGTATCTCTACGCACCAGTAGAGAACACAAGAAAAGTTAAAAAAATACCTATCTCGTTTCAATCGCAAGTTGTTACAGTACTATAACGGGACAGCAACCCTGGTACAGCGATTGTTAAACTGGATAAAACCTTAATCCAACTCACGTCATCAACGTAGTAACGATCAATTTTGAAAACCTTGATTTAGGAGGGTGGCCCGACCCGACCTCTTCCGGCCTCCTAACGGCCACACAACGGCCCGCCCTTTGCCCGGGCTTAGCCCGGCGCCGCCCGCGCGCGTCCCGCGACGCGGAGGGAGCCTCAGCAATTTATGCGCCTCCGGGCGCGCAGCTCGTAGCCACCAGGAAGTGGTGCCGGGAACTCTGGAAGCTGTAGTCTCCCCCCACAGCGGCCAGCGGTAACGATGGCAGCGGGAGAGACCAACAGCGTGAGCAGCCCAGGAAGAGTGCAGCAAGATGTGACCGGTGTCGGCGGCGTCAGGTAAGTTATGATTCTGGCCCCCGCTCCACCGAGGGAGCCTCAGCAATTTATGCGCCTCCGGGCGCGCAGCTCGTAGCCACCAGGAAGTGGTGCCGGGAACTCTGGGAGCTGTAGTCTCCCCCCACAGCGGCCAGCGGTAACGATGGCGGCGGGAGAGACCAACAGCGTGAGCAGCCCAGGAAGAGTGCAGCAAGATGTGACCGGTGTCGGCGGCGTCAGGTAAGTTATGATTCTGGCCCCCGCTCCACCGAGGGAGCCTCAGCAATTTATGCGCCTCCGGGCGCGCAGCTCGTAGCCACCAGGAAGTGGTGCCGGGAACTCTGGGAGCTGTAGTCTCCCCCCACAGCGGCCAGCGGTAACGATGGCGGCGGAAGAGACCAACAGCGTGAGCAGCCCAGGAAGAGTGCAGCAAGATGTGACCGGTGTCGGCGGCGTCAGGTAAGTTATGATTCTGGCCCCCCAAGTCAGTTTGGGTTTAATTACATCTTGGCTACCACTTTTCCCCAGGTACACTATTTCTTCCTGGGCACATTTGCACTTGTTATATTCCACAGTTAAGCCTTTCACCTTATATATTTCCAAAATTTGTTTCAATCTGTGATCATATTCTTCTTTACATTTCACTATAACCAGGATGTCACACTGAATATACATCACTCCAGTGATTCCAGCAAATGTGGTACTCATAATCCTCTGGAACATGGTTGCGGCTGACGCAAGGCCAAATGAAACTCTGGTGAACTGAAAGCACCCAAATGGCGTAATGAACGTTGTCTACTTTTTACTTTCCTGGTGTGAGGGCACCTGATGATAAGCTGAGTTTAAATCTATACTCAAAAACCAGTACACATCCTTGGTGGCCGCAAACATTTCATTTATGCGTGGTGAAAGGGTACGATCAACTAAGATTTTTTTATTCTGTTCCCTATGATCCACGCATGACTTTACTTTTCCATTGGGTCCTCTCAAAACCAATAATGGGTATATCCAGTCCAGTGACTTAACCCGTTTTACAATGCCATTCTCCACCAGTTTTTCTAATTCAAGACAAACTTCCTCCTTGATGGATATGGGTATGTGTCTAACTTTATGGACAATGAGATTCGCAGACACTTTAATTTCTATTTTGCACACAAAGTCATTAAGTAACCCTACTTTACCAGAGAATACTTCAGGGTATGCATCTAGTAAATCACTCTTCACTTCTCGGTTATCCTTAACCGTCAACACAGGTTTAGGACTGATGGGGGTTTTAAATTATTTCTAACTCCCCTTAGTCAGCCCAACCTAACACACCAAAGGACCCTTTTTAGATATGTACTATTTGCAATTCGCTTTCTTCTCTTTAAATTGAAATTCCAATTCACAAAAACCAACTAAACCAATCCTGTCCCCTGTATAACTTAATGCCACCACATTAGACTTGTCATGATGTGTGCCATGTTTTCTCACCAATAAATCCTTTCATACATTTTCATCAACAATGGTAAAAGGTGAACCTGAGTCAGCTATCACATTCACCATCACCCCTTCTAGCATCAGTTCACGCATTGATTTCTTCCGCTTCACATGATTGACTCCTAAAATATCTTAATCAATACAGAATACAAGATGCACATAAACCTTCTCAGAATTATCAGAGCTAGAGTTACTTTTGTCATGAATGCATTTTATATTAGATATGTGTTATATCCCTTTAACTTGTGTGTTCCTTTTCTATGTTCTGTCTCCATGGTGCTGCTGCTGTCCGGTGGGATTCTTACCTTGAGACTCGACCCGACAACAGCTTCACTGGAAATCCTCCTGCACTCTATGGGTTTCTTCCTCAGAACTTATTTATCAATAAATAATACTTCAACTCCACATGTTTCCGTCTATTGTTGTGTGGACCATACAACATTTATTTGGCGACGAGTGGTTCTTGTGATTTCGGAACCACCGGAAGAACCCACTCACCGGAGGAAATTTTTAATCTTTTCTATTTTCAACTGGGAACAGCGCCGACTAAAGAAGTATATTCACACTTCAACAATTGGTGAAGACCTCATCCTTTATGAAACTCTAGGTAAGCTTTACCAGTTTGAAGTTTTCATTAAGCCTTTACTTGTACTGCCGAGTGGTCGCATTTTTTAAGCTGCCTGAGTGTTCCTCTGTCTCGCCCTTGTAGACTCTGGTGAGAGATAACGATCTACGTTTGCACATTCGGTGTCATCAAGCGAGGTCACACAACATGACCCTGCATGGCTGCCATATTGTTTGCACTCTGTTGCCTAGTAATCAAGCAGCCAGCTGCAAACTGCCACCGTAATTATTTCAGCAAATTATCAGCAACATTATGGCGCACATATATCGCTAAGGAACAGGTGAGGAAGTCAGGTTCTCCTCTTTACAATCTCATCAAAACGATTTTCAAAGAGAATAACAAGTTATTGGTAAATTTTCTAGACCTTTTTCGTTCCTTTTACAAATCTGAAGGATTAACTATTTATTAGTAAACTTTTGAGAATAGTTTCTTTTACATCATCATCCATAAAAACCAGAACATTTTTATTCTTCATTATTCAATAACCAAGCCTACTGTATTATTATTTTGTTATTTTACCATCTATTTTTCTTTATGGCTTATTAAATTCAACCTTATTGGATTAATCAATTTTTACAAAATCCTGGAAAGCCTTTAGTAAAATTGCTATAGATGGTAAAGCCTATTCTAATGAGCGCAAGAAGGCTGTTCTTTATGGTTTATTAGGAGATGCAGTCAGAGACATTTTTGATAACCTTCCTGAAACTGAACCTCCTCCAGGACTGTTTATACCCTGGTATGTTTTCACAGAAGCAAAAAAAAGGCTAGAAGAAAGATTAATTGAACAACCTAATAACATGTTGGAATGGCATGGATTTAACAAAAAAATAAGCTGAGGAAAGCATAGAAGATTATATTTCTAATTTACGCATCTTAGCAGCCAAATGTGAATTTGGAGATATGTTGGACATTTACCTATGTGATGAGCTTGTTTTTAATTGTTATTCTTAAAAGGTCCAAGAACGTCTGTTAGCTTGCAGAAATCCAACATTAACTGAAGTTTTGGACATTGCTATAAGCATCGAACATTCTTCTGTTTCAAGCAAAGTGATCACAGGTTCTGACAGCAATTCTGAATCTGTTTGTGCAGTGTCCAGTAAATCAAAAGTTTCAGAAGCTACAAGACTTAAACCTAATCCTGTTCTACAAAAGAAGTTTGTATGCTATCGATGTGGGTCAAAAACACACATTGGGAATAATCCTATTTGCCCTGCTATTGGTCGTAGGTGTACCAAGTGCAAGAAACAGGGCATTTTGAGAGCGTTTGCAGGTCTAATGTCAAGAACAGTAGTACTGTTCCCATGAGGGCGAATGCTGTAGAAGAACTTGAAGACAATATGATTAATAATTTAAAGTTAAATATTAACCTCACTGATTCTGAAGTATCTTTTAAAGCAACTCTACGTCAACCTTGCAGTGGAAATGTTCATCTTGAAGTTATGGCAGATTCAGGTTCGCCTATTACTATACTGTCTGATGTGACTTATTACAAAAATGTTTTTTCCTAATAAACTCTTTCTTTCAGATGTTAATCCTAAAGCATTCGGAGAACAGGACATAGACATGGTAGGTTATTTCCATGAAACAGTGAATCTTTTGGGTAGATCTATAGCCACTAAAGTTTATGTAGCTAAAAAGGGAAGTGACATTATTGAATGGCGTGATCTGGGAAAAA
This sequence comes from Triturus cristatus, assembly GCF_964204655.1. Classification (NCBI taxonomy): domain Eukaryota; kingdom Metazoa; phylum Chordata; class Amphibia; order Caudata; family Salamandridae; genus Triturus; species Triturus cristatus. Next base: position 157,381,546 of record NC_140580.1, read on the forward strand.
TGGGTATCATACTCAAACCTGGTAGTGATACTCCCATAATTCTAGGAGACATGCCCATCGCTTTAGTCAATGTTTGTACTAATAATAATTCACAAGAATTGGATGAAACTCTTAATAAGTACAAAGATGTTTTTGAGGACAAACTCGGTTGTGTCAAGGGAGTAGAACATGACATTATGCTAAAAAAAAATGCTATACCTGTTAAACATAAAGTTAGGAGTGTACCACTCAGGGGCAGATTCCGATCTGGGTCGGAAGGGCACCGAACGCGATCCGGCCGGAAAAACTACGCGTGTTCTCCGCCCGACTCGTACAGCTGTACGAGCGAGCAAGTACAATGCGAGCTCCATGAAATTCACCGATCGACTCGTTTCCGGGTCTGAATCGCTCCGTACGTCTCGGTCGTAAGCTAACCGTGGCGTGCAATGGATGCAATTCACGACTGAGCCAGTACGATGCACGCGTTGGACAGCCTGTGTGAGATGGAGTGTCCGGCTGGCAAATCGTCCAGGTGGTTGACTTTGGGGGTCTGCGTCGGACCCCTTGTCACCCGCAGTCATACGACTCGGACACAGGGGGAGACCCATGGGTCTCCCCAACACAGGCATGTACGGTGCGGATGGCACCGACGTGTACTTTCTGTAGGGGGCGCACTTGTCCGCGACGTAGCCATTCAGTCAATGGGAGCCCATGTACGCGTCGTACGACCGGCTCCCATTTACTTCTATGGGAGTCCAACCGAAACGAGTCTGACAGCATACGGCCGCATCGTACTCGCTCGGTCGGACTGCAGGACTCCAGCTCGGTAGGAAAACACTCCGGATCCGGCTCGGTCGGAGTGCTTTCCGACCCGGATCGGAATCGGCCCCTTTGTGTGAGGAAGGATTTAAAGGATCTTTTGGATGAGTTGTGCAAGGACAACATTATCAAATCTACTAATTCTTCAGAGTGGGTTTCGGCTGTTGTTATAGCTAAAAAAAATGGAAATTTGCGTCTATGCGCAGATTTACGCTCATTGAATAAGAATATTCTTGTGGATTACCATCCCTTGCTAATTATTCAAGAAATGTTGATGGCAATAGGTAAAGCTACTAATTTTTCGCTTGTTGATCTAATATCAGCATATCACCAAGTTGCACTTTCTGAAAGATCACAAGATTTAACTACATTTGTCACCCCTTTTGGCGCTTTCAAATATATGAGGCTTCCGTTCGAATTAGCTTCTGCAGCTAGCGTATTTCAGAAACTAATGGACTCGTTGTTTGGAAGCGTCAAAGGGGTGCAAGCATTTCAAGAAGATATCTTGATATTTGATAATGGTATTGATGATCATAATACTGTTTTAGAAAACGTTTTAAAAATTTTACATGATAAAGGTATGACAGTTTCCAAAGAAACATTTTGTTTTCTTGTGAAGGAATTGGAATAATTAGGTCATTCCATCACCTCTGAGGGTATCAAGCCAAAGAAAAACTTAATTAATGCCATTATTAATGCTCCAGCACCAGTGGATAAATATTACGCACGGTTTGTACATGGTTATGCCTTATGTGTTGAGCCTCATAGATGTTTAAACCGCAAAAGTGAAACGTTTCTTTGGAAACAATGTCATGAAGATGCTTTTATTAACGTTAAGGACATGATAACAAATGCACCTACCTTACAACCATTTACATGTGGTTTAAAATGTACTGTCACTGTGGATGCAAGTTCTATCGGACTAGGAGCTGTTCTTACTCAGTCATATAAAGGGAAAGAATGTACTATTGCATTCATTTCAAGATCTTTGAGTAAAGCTAAGTGTAACTACAGCAGTATAGAAAGGGAATCCCTTGCTTGCACATGGGCTGTTGAAAAATTCAAGAGTTGGGGTAATGCTTTTGATCTGTTAACCGATCACACACCTTTAATCTACTTGATGAATGGCAATGGTACAGGTTTAGCATCTTCTAGGTTGGTTAGGCTCATATCAAAATTACAGGAATATAACTTTGAGATTAAACATATATCTGGTGGTGCTAATTTTACAGCAGATTGATTGTCTCATTTACCATTCAAAGACACTTTAGACTTCTCTGAGCATGCTTATGACAAACGTGTTGTCTCAGCCATTGATGCTTCAGAATGCACTCTTGGAGTTATTTCTGAGAAGGATTGGATTCAACATTCTGAAACTGATGTAACTCTCAACAAGGTTATCAAGTACATTATTAATGGTTGGCCGCCAGTTAGAAACTTAGAAAAATGTTTAATTCCTTATCAACAAGTTTCTTCTGAATTAGGCATTGAGAACAATTTAGTCACTGGACATGGTTTATTTGTCCCACCACATAAACTTATTGAACCTCTGGCTAAAGCTGCACATATTGGTCATCCAGGCTCCCCCCCACCAGGATCACGCTGACAACCCCCACGTGTCGACGAGCCGCACCGGAGGTTGATTCTCTGCCGACCCGGCAACTTCAATTCTGCCAGTTTCATGCACCTTCGCTCCCTCATCTTGGCTGCTACAACCGTTTAACAATGTCACAATTTCATATCTCGGCCATACCGATCCGCCATCACTCCAACATGGCTCCATGCGCCTCACCTGACATCCTGGTCCCTACTACCTATGCCCTAAACCTTAGGGTCTCACTGCAGGCAAATGTTTTTTCAGGCAATTTATTCTATAGTCCTGATGATGATCCTAGTATCTCACAGATAAGGATCGAAACACCGTCGACAATAGTCAACCTTATACACATTGATTATAACATTTAAATATTGTGTAAAGGTTGCTTCAACATATTTGTTGTTTCACAATTCATGTATGACTGTATAGAAATAACCACCAATTGCCTGAGCTTTTTTACTTTGTTTGTCTGTTCTGTGTGGGTCTATGGACACAGGCTTGTATCCCACTGTTATCTGACTCGCAATTTTTTGTTCTAAAATTTCAAATATTTTGCATAATAAATTGCCTCTATCCGGCTGCATACTGGCAGAAATATAGTACTGACTGGGGCTATATTTATTGCACTCACATCCCTTATTGTCTCAGGGACCACTGATGGCCAGGTATGGATGTTTTTGTTGAGCAATTCATTAACAAGTGTCCTGATTACTTATTATGCGATAAGCATTGGAAAAACAACAAAGTTTCTACTTGTATTATTAGTTTACCCAATCAACCTTGTGAAAAATTAGCCATAGTTTTTTCAGGACCTTAGAATTTTTTGTGTAATGATGTAAAGTACCTTATTGTACTCACCGATTATTACTCGAAATGGGTTACTTACGATTTTGTTCCTTTTCCTACTACTGACTCTGTGATTGATTTTTTGGAAATAAATGTTATCACTGAAGGTTTTCCTAAAAAATAAGTGTACGACAACGGAACACACTTCACATCTAAGAAAACGGTGGGCTTCCTAAACAAATATTGTATTAAACATGAAAAAACACCTTTGTATTTTCCAGCTGCCAATCGTTTAGTATTTGATATTTGATATTTATTAATTTCTATAGCGCCCGAAACACCCCAAGAGGGGTTTCTCTGCGCTTAGGATGGTGTGCTAAAGCCAAACCAGAGGACCTCAGAAAAGATTAGTTTTTAAAAGCTTTCTGAATTGAGGAAGACTTTGGCATTCTGGAAGCTGGAGGGGAAATTCATTCCAAAAGGTCGGGGCAAGATGGGTGAATGCTTTGACACCCTTACGGGCCTTTTTAATTCTTGAGTGCAAAGGAGAAGCTTGGATCCAAATCGGAGGGCCAAGGGGGAATGTACTTTGTCAGTTTGTTGGACAGGTAGGAGGGCCCCAAGCCATTGAGGGCCTTGAAAACAATACAGCCGATCTTGAATTTCACCCGCTTTCTTACAGGGAGCCAGTGGAGTTTGTTGAGAAGTGAAATCAAGTCCATTCTGGGTGGGGCGTTTGTGACTAGTCGGGCTGCTGTATCCTGGACTACTTGTACCTTGTTGAAGGAATCCTCGTTAGCCGAGGCCAACAATGCATTACAATAGTCCAGACAGCTTAACACCAGATCTAATAATCGTTTTAAAGAAGGCATTCAGACGGCGTTAGCATCTGGATTAGATGTGCATAAGTATTTAAGAGAGAAAGTTTTGAGTTGTATCATTACTCCACATTGTATTACAGGTTTTTCTCCTTTCTTTTTGTTGAAAGGTAGAGATGCAAAGTCTATTTGAAATCCTGTTTTTGATAATACAATGGACAATTTCAAGGGATGTTGGATTGAACTCTCACAGATCTGTGGATGAGTGTGTTAGGGGAAATTTTGAATGCAGATACAAATCTCGTAATGAATTCTCTTCTAAGGGACAGAAGGAAATTGTTGTTGGATATTGGGTCATTGTCAAAAAACCTAAGAAAATCAACAAAGGTGAATCTAGGTATTCTGGTCAACAACAAATTGTTAGAGTAGCGCGTTCTGCTGTCCTATTGAGCAATCGCGGTGGTGGAACAAAAGTGCTGTTGTAAAAATGTAACCCTATCAAAAGGACATTATTGTACAGAAAATGCTTGACTGAGAGAATGCTTTGGATTGTTCATCTTGGAATTTTGGGAATGTTACTTCTGATGAAACACATTGTAGAGCAACATGTTTCAAATTTTCCTAATTCCTTGTCCTCCAATTCAATTAAGATGTGTCTGATAATTGCGCTAATGATTGTACTAATGTTTGTATTGACAAGTCTTTAGTTCCAGATTCATCTTCCGTTGTTGGAAAAAGAAATGTTGTAATCCCTGCTAAGTTTAATGATTACTATTTGTATTGACTCCTTTACTTCATTTTCATTTTTGTTTTACAAATGGAGGTGTTATATCCCTTTAACTTGTGTGTTCCTTTTCTATGTTCTGTCTTCATGGTGCTCCCTATGTCCGGTGGGATTCTTCCCTTGAGACCGGACAACAGCTTCACTGGAGATCCTCCTGCACTCTGTGGGTTTCTTCCTCTGAACTTATTTATCAATAAATACTACTACAACTCCACACGTTTCCGTCTATTGTTGTGTGGACCATACAACAATATGCTATTACTTGTTCTCTTCTAGCACACTTTTGCATAGTGCCCACACAATATCACACTGCAAACACTTTGATTTGTCACCCAGCACTTTCTGTAGAATGCTAAATGATCCACACTTCCGCATCTGTGACACCTTCTTTGACCTGAATTCGTAGGCTTCTACTCTCCTTCATCCTTGTGTTTACCATTCTTGGTTTTGCATGCTTTTTTCCTAACTTCTTCACTTTTCCTATTCTTAGAACGGGGGTATTTTGTTCGCTTCTTTCACATCTTGAGTCTCCTCCATGACAGCTTTGGCACATCTCTCAGTAAATTCTGCTACTTTTTACTAGCACTACCACTTCCTTTCATAGTGCCTCACCGTTGACCCAAAGTCTAACCTGGATATTGGGATTACTCACAATCATTATTATCTGATCGCGGATGAGTTCTTCATTGAGAGGACCAAATCTACCTATCAAAGCTAGCGCTTGTAGTGTGGCTACATAGTCTTCAATTGATTCAATTTTTCCCTGTTTTCTCTGGAAAAACCTTTATCTATCCACAGCGACACACACTATAGGTGAAAAATGTGCATCCAAATCCTCCAAAGCATGCATAAATACATCCACATCTTCTCTGAGTTTTTTTTTCAAGGTGCTTATATGTTTTACGACCACCAGGACCTAAACTATACAATAATACTTTCTTCTTTTTTTACTGGTGAAAGATCATCTTCTACAAATGCATCAATGTAATTACAAAAGTACTTTTTTCACTCTTTCCAAGGTTCCCCTATCACAAGTAAAACAGTTTGAGAGTTGGATAAATTCAATGTGTTCAAAGACATGTTACAATTATGTTGAACTACCCTCCCAAAAATAATTTGTTATATAAGCTGCCAATGCTATAACCACTGTCAATAAACCAGTGCTTCAAACAAGCTGTCTTGAGCATCCCTTTCCTTTTTTTGGGGGGGGGGGGGGAAATCACAATTCCAAAGTGACCTTGTTTTTGCACAATATTTCACAATCTCTTTACGCGTGCTGAATTAGCAGACTGTTATACATGCACGTATGTATTCAGCACACTAGTTGCCAGAGCAAGCCAAAGTAAACAAACTTCCGTCAGTGACCATAACGTATACGCCAGGACCAGCGCGTTGCCAAGCAGAGTCTTAGCAACACTTGACAATGAATCTGGAATTCAACTTATGTGTCATTGACACGCACTGCGCAGCAGTAGGCTAGGGCTGCCATGGGCTTTTTAAAAAAAAAAAAAAAAACATTCATGCCAACCTCCTTGTGATGTGCTGCACCCTGCTTCCGCTTCCTTTGTGGTCTTTGATTTCCTTAAATGAAGCACGAACTGTCCGTGGAGGCCTGCGTTCCCCTAATGAAGGTATCAGATGAACAATATTACACCAGCTCACGAACACTGCTGGCAATCCCACCGAATCCAGGGCTGTGTCCCTTCGCTGATCATCATCAATTTCTGTAGTAACCACACCAGTGGATTATAGCCTTATAGCATTAAAGGCCCGCTGCAGTGTTAAAGGCCCGAGCCGAAGGCGAGGGACTTTAATAAAGCAGCGGGACTTTAATAGCCGGTATAGCCCTGCTACAAAGGGCTATAAGGCTATTAGAACATTCTGCCACTAGAGGGCAGAATGTTCTAACAAATAAAACAAAGCCTTCAGGGAGCACGAGGGGATTCAAATCACTGCAGGCTCCCTGAAGCCTTTGTTCACAGCCAGAGCTGTGAACAAAGAAACATTGGAATGTTGGAGCTCCGGGCTTATACCAGCCATTATAAGCCCGGAGCACTCCATTGTATTCAATGGAGCTTCCAACATTCCAATGTTCTAATAGAAAGGTAAAACCTTTATTAATAGCCCCGGGCACGTTGTAACGTCATACTGGCACTTTGCAGCTTCTTCACAAGGCCCCAACTGAACTCCCTGGAACCCCCAGAAGTCTGCATTCTAAAGTTACATCTCAATACCTATTGCATGTTTACAAATCATTCACACTTACAATACAACAGCAACATGCTTACGAAGAGATTACGAAACTGAAAAGTGTTTGGCTTTATGCCTTCCCCCTCACCTAGATAGAATGGTGTGGCTTTCTGACACTGCATATTATGCACTGTATGACAGCTCAGTGCTGACTTGATGCACCAGCTATCTCAGTGCTAGGGGTGAACATCTGCCAACAGCTACATCCAGTTATCCAGCTGTGAAGCATTTTATCAGGTTCTTCTGATATTTCAATACCTAGCAATCCACATAGACAAACAGGTGGACTGCAGCCCAAATCATCCCTCTCCTCATCAACCATACATATTTTAAATGGTGATCCTTCAGCATCAACATGATTTTGCAAAGGAAACAGTGCATTAAAATGCATTGGAACATGTCATTATTTGCAAGGTGACAATATATTTGGAATTAATGTGACTAGAAGGCTGTGAATGGAAAGTGTATGCAGTTTCCATCAGTCTAAATAGTATGCATCAGTTAAAAATATGGATAGGTATGCAGTATATTTCCCACTGCCTCCCATCTGCATGAACCTGCTGGCTATTTTTATTTGGGAATTCAACATGCCAGTCATCAACTGTCCTGACTCCCCCCATATTTGTTCCTAGAAAATGATACACTCTTCTACTGGATGCTCTCAACATTTTGAAGAGTTGCAGCACTGAGTCTGGAACTGAATGGCGCCTGGTGCACGAGCATCAGACCATTTTTGTAGACGTTGGTACCTGGGTGCATGTCTAGAACATTGTTACCTTGGCTGATGGTGGGCTGCTCTAAACAACAGTGACCTACTGCTTAATGGCTGCTTCTCAATACATGGAAAACCAAAGAAAGAACACAAATCCAGAAACTTTCATGTTGCTCCATTTTCTTAGCTGAATATCTGTGTTCTATCTTGAATTCATGACGTGTTCATTGAAGTCTACAATCTTGCATAGGATTTTCTCTTTAGACCGTATCAGCATGGCCTCTAAATTGAGGTTATCATATTATGGAAAACAGCTTTGTTTTTATAGCATACTTTTTAATATTGATCATTTAGCATTCAAGCTTGGGATAAGAAACATAAAAACAGCCATCCTTGAGTGTCTGCGTCTCTGCAAGAGAGAGAACAAACACCTGAAAGTGCTTCTGAGAACAGGAGCTGAGAAACAGAATATGAGCAGAAGAAGGCAGTCTTTGGGAGATTGAGGGGTATATTCACAAGAACGTGTGATAACTACCGCAAGAGTAGCGTAATGCAACTTTCAATATCGCAGCCTATTGCGGGAAAATAACACCGTGACAACGTGAGATTCACAACAAGGCGGTAGCAGGCGATAGTCACCAGATAATGCGCCAAATGTCAGCGTCAAAATCAACGCCACGCCGCATAAATGCGATTCGCGAATGCAAAACAAATACGATGAGGCCAACTGCGGTACAAAAAGTAGCTAAAACCAGCCACAGGCCTGCAAATCCCACGTGTCTGGCGTAACAATGCACTATAAAAACCACAGAAAAAATACACCAAAAACAATCCAAAGTGCGTAGCAACATGGATGCACCCTGACACAGCACAGGGATAACACGAACCCCACAAACCCCATAGACTACCAACAAGGAACAACTGGGCCGGGGAAGGCCAAGGAGAAGAGGGAGAGGAAGATGGGGCGCAGACCGCAGGAAAACATGACCAGCGTCCCAGAGGTGAAAGAACACTACCAGCAACTGACCCACAAGCAGACCACCTGGATTGCAGGCAGAGTGCCGAGGAGGCCAATCCAGGAGGCTAATAGGCGCTGGCATTACGTGACTACCTTGAACCAGGCACAAACCTGCTGCCAACAGGAAGGCAGCCAAAGCGACAGGAGGTGGCAGTCCAGTGCAATTAGAGGAGCTGAAGGAAACCCAGGCCACAGTCATCAGTGTGGAGACGGTGCAAGGAGTAGGGAGTACGGAGGACCTGACACAACATCAACAGGGAGTGCAACACACAGGGACTGGGGGGACGGGGAGTGGGCACAATGGCATACATGCACAACGAGGTGTACCACAGTGCACACCCACAATCACCCATGTCCATGGCCCAGATCCCCTTGGCACACTGCAGCACACACGTACACGAACAGCACACCCACATTGACGACAACGAGGACCAATGCGCACAGCTGACACTGCAGAACAGAGGAAACAACTGGCTCCGCACATGCACAGAAACATGACTACTACACCTGACAGAGCATGAAACTGTGAAATGGAAATGTACGCGTACAACCTCACATCCGTCATGTAGACCAGATGTACACTGTCCCACAGAAGAATCCTGCACCCCCAAACAGTCACAATGTACATTGCCATACAGTCTGCATGCAAACCTGCACAATGCTCCAACATATATGTCAACACAAAGTCAATACGCACCTCCCCTTCACATCGCAGAGGTGCACAAAACACATTCAGCAGAGCACAGAATACAACACATCAGTGATGCCGGAGAGGACCACCACACCGTCGACACCGACGCCCTACAACAGCACATGGATATCCCACGCAACCCCCACCAGGACCCGGACAGCCAAGCTACTCAGAGGAGAGCACCGAGCCTGCAACAGACTACACAGCAGGAAGCACCTGCAAGCCCAGCTGGCTCAAGACACTTCACCCACCCACACATAGCACCCCAATGCCATGTTCCTACATGCCAAAAGTAGGAGGCCCAACAGGTGTGGGTGGGTGGGGGCCAAACCCATGGAATGCGAACCAGGACACATACGTAGGTGTCCATCACCCTTCAGGGACCACCAACACCCCACAAAGGAGGCCCACACTGCCATTGAGACACATGCAGATGCACATTCACAGTACAGAACCACGGGCAGGGGCGCTCAAATAGAAGCAAAAACAACGGCTGAAATGCCAGAAACCGGTCCTAGGAAGCTTGTTTCCGGTCCAGGGAAGGCATGGCTTGGCAGTTCGGGCTGGACTGGTCCCATGAGGCACAGGGTCAGACTGATTTGCATATGGCCATGTCTGAACTGGGGTGGCAGAGTGGGCTAAAGAACGGTGATGGATTAAACCCAGATCTGTTGACTGGGTGTGAGTGTTTGATTGGTTCTGATGCTCCGTCCATCACCACCCCCTTTTGTACCGCTTTGTTCGCCATAAGTTGGCAGGGTATGCTCAGACGTGAGTCCCTTGCTCACTTTGCCACTGGATTCAAGCAAGCCTGGCTGAAGACGGCTGAAATGCCAGAAACCGGTCCTAGGAAGCTTGTTTCCGGTCCAGGGAAGGCATGGCTTGGCAGTTCGGGCTGGACTGGTCCCATGAGGCACAGGGTCAGACTGATTTGCATATGGCCATGTCTGAACTGGGGTGGCAGAGTGGGCTAAAGAACGGTGATGGATTAAACCCAGATCTGTTGACTGGGTGTGAGTGTTTGATTGGTTCTGATGCTCCGTCCATCACCACCCCCTTTTGTACCGCTTTGTTCGCCATAAGTTGGCAGGGTATGCTCAGACGTGAGTCCCTTGCTCACTTTGCCACTGGATTCAATCAAGCCTGGCTGAAGACGGCTGAAATGCCAGAAACCGGTCCTAGGAAGCTTGTTTCCGGTCCAAGGAAGGCATGGCTTGGCAGTTCGGGCTGGACTGGTCCCATGAGGCACAGGGTCAGACTGATTTGCATATGGCCATGTCTGAACTGGGGTGGGAGAGTGGGCTAAAGAACGGTGATGGATTAAACCCAGATCTGTTGACTGGGTGTGAGTGTTTGATTGGTTCTGATGCTCCGTCCATCACCACCCCCTTTTGTACCGCTTTGTTCGCCATAAGTTGGCAGGGTATGCTCAGACGTGAGTCCCTTGCTCACTTTGCCACTGGATTCAAGCAAGCCTGGCTGAAGACGGCTGAAATGCCAGAAACCGGTCCTAGGAAGCTTGTTTCCGGTCCAGGGAAGGCATGGCTTGGCAGTTCGGGCTGGACTGGTCCCATGAGGCACAGGGTCAGACTGATTTGCATATGGCCATGTCTGAACTGGGGTGGCAGAGTGGGCTAAAGAACGGTGATGGATTAAACCCAGATCTGTTGACTGGGTGTGAGTGTTTGATTGGTTCTGATGCTCCGTCCATCACCACGCCCTTTTGTACCGCTGCGCTCAAATAGAAGTCACACTCCCATGTTGGCTCTGTGTACAACGGCCCTGGACACTCCCCTTATGAACTGAATGGGTGACAACAAAGCTACATGTCCAATCTACAACCCGCTGCCTGCGGTGACACATCTGCATCCGATGTACACAGCACAATGTAATGTCATGCATTCAACAAGACCACAGGGACACACGCCGATATCATGTTAAACTGGCTACGGGCACAAGTGTCCGGCCCCTTTATTGGCAGGGCCACATGTACAGTGACGCCTGTGCAGGATGCGTGTGGGGTGAGTGTAAGCCAGCCTGCACGGAATGCTCGGTGCTGGCATCAACTTGAACATTAGACACCAGTGCAACGGAAACAGAAAACACATGCATAACAGAGACAACTGCACAGCAACATGGAGCAAGCCAGAGTAAGGACAGAGTTCACCCGAAATTCAGTCAGGAGGTTCCGTGAGTTGCAGTGCACTGAGGTAGGGGCACTAGAGGTGAGCGCGCTCATGTGAAGGTAATGCTAGGATTGTGTCCCTTCTTGTTAAACCTGATGCAGATGCAGTGGGGTGTGTTACACCTGCATCAACTTCCTCATCAACGTCCCAGGTCTCCAAAACTGTCTGAGGTGACAGTTGCGTGCGCAGTCCACAGCGCAATACCCAGTAATGGATGTGGGTGTGTGGCTTGACTACCACCTCCAGTCTGCATTCCGGCCATGGGGATGTTGCTTCTTGCCCTCCCATTGTCTGTGCCATCTCCCGTCCACATACTTGACACATCTTCCTCATCATTATTTCATGCTCTTCCCCACTGCATTAGGTGACATTGCTGTGCAACATCTCCACAGCACAAATGTCAATCAGTAACGGCCAATAGCTAGCGGTTCACTGAGTCACTGGCACCTGGAGTGCTGAGCAGGGTATCAGGCCGATGATGGCATCCACGACAGGTATGAGCAACTCCGTAAGTCTGTCAGGACCACCCTGTCGACTGTGGCAGATGGCTGTTAGAGGTTGTCCTTGCGGCGGTGGCGTGTGCCTCCTGCGGTGATGCCACGTCCGGGCCGGTCAGGACTTGATTTGGTGTGTGAACCCTGCTGGGACGCTCTGGGGCCCGGAGGCTGCGTACAGTGCAGGGCCACAGAGAAATGGTGTTGATGACACCAAGGCCAACGCTTCAGGGGCCATCCACTTTCTCAGAAGAAGGGGTCCCAGACCTGACTAGTACAGAGTTAGTGGCCCCGGAAGCACAGAGACCGGCACAGGCACCCAGCCACGGGACGGTGACTTGCGGTGCAGTCAGATCGGCCATGTGACCTGAACGGGTCACCATCAATGTCCGAGGTGTACGTTGCGGAGGGTATCGGGGGACAGTGGAAGGTGTCCTCCAGGGCATGATGCTGAAAGGTTTGATTTTATCCAGGAGCAGCAAATGGAGGAGTGGAATGCGACAGCCTTGTTGCCACCACCAACTCGGTATCAGCTACATGAGGATGAAAACTGACCCCTGGTACATAGACTCAGACACCACCAAAGTTAGACCAGAGAGTGTCCATGATTGTTGGGGAACAGACTTAGTGGCACCGGGGCTGAGAGGGGATGCAGTCTGCAATGATGCCGGTATGCAAAATGAAGAGTCTGTGACCTACTAGACAGCAGTGTAGACGGAGGCAGCGGTCAGCACGGGCCATTCACCGAGTGTTGCCGGCATAGGTGGGATGGCCCCACCGGCCTGCGTAGTTCAGGTTCAGTGGCACCATGTGTTCGCTCACCTCCGTGACTGTGACCCGGCTTTTGTCTGGACTGAGCCGCATCTTCCACTTACTCCTCTCCATGCGACCACTGGTGTGGACTCTGCCATTCGTGACTTGTGCCAAGATGCTGGATGTGGGACCTACTGGTCCACAGGGTAGTCCTGGTCCCTCATCCACACGTCGCAGGCTGGCGTTGAACAGGGTTAGTGGCCCCACATGTCGCAGGCGGGCGTTGAACAGGGTTAGTGGCACCACGTGTTGCAGGATGGCGTTGAACAGGGTTAGTGGCACCACGTGTCGCAAATAGCCCATATGGAACTATGCCTTATTGATCAGGGTGGGTCTGGTGCTGTGGCTGCTGGTCCGGATTTGGGGTCACTGCCATTCATGAATCTGGACACATTTTCGCACATGTGACCAACTTGGCCAAAGAGTAGTCCGAAGGCGGCAGTAGAGTACGTCAACGAGAAAGGACTAAAGCAGGCCTGTGTCGTGGAGGCTGTGATGGACTGAGGAGGCTGCCAAGGTCGCGGCCCTTGGGCTTGGAGCTTGTGCCGGCACGTGGTGGGCCCTCCTTGACACACGCTGGTGTCGGCAGGTGATCAGTGTGGCCTGCGCAGGGGCGGGCCTGACGGGTTCAGGTCCAGCGTGCCGGGGTCCGGCAGGCGCACGGCATTGCAGGCAACTCCGCTCACGAGGACGGCCTCGGCCTCGTGGTGGGATGCGTGGCGCCTCACTGGCATACACGTTGTGCTTTCCGGAAGAGGCCCATGCCCAGGGCTACGTGCTTTTTATTCATACCCCTATGCTGGCGTGCCATACGCTGGTCCATCCCACTCCGTTCATGCTTGAGGGGGCCATAACAGGCAACATTTCTGCAAGGTCCCCCACTGGCTGGGATTAAATGGTTGCGTCCACTGTCCACTAGACTCCATACACAAGAGGTGTGTGTCGCCATGGATATGGGTGTGTTCTGCATACTGCGATTTGTCCAGCACATCTCCGCCACTCTTGGCATTGTGTACTTTCCCAATCATCCTTCACACATGCCTGGTTGCCACCTTTACCACATTCGGATGTTGTGTGTCTGAGGTGCCATACCAATACAACGAGGGGAACCCCTGTAGCATGAATGGAGGTAGAGATTCAGGGGAAAAGGCAAAATAGATACAAAGAAGGGGTCTCTACCTGTAGTTTTCCAAACGTACAGCGAATCGTTATTGAATGAATCAACACTAGGACTAAGACAAGGAGAGGGAACAAACAATTAAGTCAAAGCATAATCAAAAAAACAATTTTATAGATGTAATAATATTTTTTTATTTTTTAAAAAATTGTTTGCATATAATAAATCAATTTCAAATGAATGGATTCAGTACATAACCAGATAAATAATTAAAGCTAAAGAAATTTTCAGAATAACAATGAAGATACTGGACAAGGTCCCAGACGTACTCAAAACCTCAAACACTTACACATTCATACCGGGATCAATCCACAACATCAGCACTCAAAAAATATACATTCACATATAAAAAGAATGCTCAATAAGAGAGCATGGTTCAGTATGTACACAAAATCAGATGGACATTCCAAATCGTATTAGGCGACATATGTTCAATTTTGAGGAATAGGAACTTGGGTGGGCCACATGTAGACGCCGACGCGCGTTTCGGTGAAAACACCGAATTGTAGGTGTCACCTTCCTCAGGGCAAACAAAGTCTTGGTCTTAATATAATTACGTGCTGGGACCTATCAAAGAAATAATAATAGTGATGTGCTTGTATTATATAAATAAATAACATTGCTTATCCAAGTCAAGTCTTGTACTGAATCCATTCATTTGAAATTGATTTAATATATGCAAAAAAAAATTTAAAAAATTAAAAAATATTATTACATCTATAAAATTGTTTTTTTGATTATGCTTTGACTTAATTGTTTGTTCCCTCTCCTTGTCTTAGTCCTAGTGTTGATTCATTCAATAACGATACGCTGTACGTTTGGAAAACTACAGGTAGAGACCCCTTCTTTGTATCTATTTTGTCTGAGGTGCCATGCCATGATGGCTCATGTTCACGGCTTGGCCAGCTAACCATTGTGAGTTGTTCTGTCGTGTCTGGTGGGTGGTCATGTTGTTGTGCATGTTGGTAGTGATTTTGTGACATGTGCATTGCCAGAGTTGTGAATTGTATGGTTGTGGAGTTGAGGTGAGTAGGGTGTCCATTTGAAACTTGCCATGGGTGTAGGAAGGTGTAATCTAACTGCATGGTTGCACCCACTTTTTCCTGGTGTTTTGATGGTTTTTAAATTAGTTTGGCTGGGAACCTGCTATTCAGGTCCCCAGCCTATCTGCTTTCTCTTGTAAATTGATTGCATGTACTTTAGGTACAGCACAGATTGGATCCTGAGGTACCCTTGCGAGTCCCTAGTATATGGTATACTATGTACCCAGGGCATAGGTACCCCAGAGGCCTACCAGGGGCTGAAGCATGTATTATGCCACCCCTGGAAAGCCACCCAAAATGGCACCACAGGTCTGCTACTGCAGCCTGGGTAAGGTGGTGCATGCACCCCTTACTGTGATATAGGTTGCCTGTATCACTATACATATACACACATATAAACCTATAAGTCACTCCTATGGCAGGCCTTGTCAATCCTGAAGGCAGAGTGCTTGGTTCTTATGTGAGAGGGTGCCCCTGCATGAGCAGAGCACCTCTGCAGCATTCGGAGACCCTTCTCTGATGCTGTATGTAGTGCAGCCTGACCATATACTCTTAAGTGCATTATAAACCAACGGTACATGCTAACTTTGGACTGGCTGCATGGAAACATGTCGTGTTTGGTGTCGAACACCTTGGAATCAAACCCCCACACCAGTAACTGCTGTGGGAGTATGATCCCACCCTTCTAGAGGAAGAGACATGGCAATACTGGGTTATCCGGTAGAAACTTAACAGAGCCCTGGATTCACAAAATGGATGCTGCAGCCACAGACACGGGTCTGGCCTCCTGCTGCTGACCAAAACTCTGGCAGGGGAGGCCTGGACAACAGGTTTCCAGTCACAGGAAGGTGTAACCACCTCCCAGACAGGCTTATGTGTATTACGGCTGGGTGGGAGCACTCTCTGAGTGCTTTGAAGTCCTGCACTGGGGGCACATTTGGTGTCCCTGTGCATAGTCCAGATCAAACCGGTCCAGGGGCTTCCAGCCCCTGCTCTGGCGCAAAACAGGACAACGGAAATGGGTGTAGCCACTCCTCTTTCCAAACCCTTCCATAGGTGGGTCCCCAGAGATAGCCCAACCCCTTCCTTAGGTATAAGTAAGGAACCTCAGTAACCAGAACTTTAGATATCCCCAGACGAAACTCTGAAGCTGAATCCTGGAACTTCGATGCTCTACTCAAGACTAGAGGACTGAAGAAATCTCCCTTGGGGTCAAAGAGTGACTCCCCTGCTTGGCAGGCACCAACAAAGCAATTTGCCGGTCTGCATTTCTGAAGCTCCCGCCAGACTCCGAAGTATTTGCAGCCCAGGAAGAGGATTTCCAGACATCTCACAGGCCGACCCGAGTCCCCAGCAAAGCTGAGACCCGCAGCCCTCGTGAGTAGCGTGGAACCAGAACTCCTGGTCACCATGCACTTTTGCAAGTGCATTGACTTCTCGACGTCTCCTGAAGATGTGCTTGGGCTGACTTGTAGCCCCCACCTCGAGCACTGAATCCACTGAAGAATGTTGGCCTAGTCACCCCGAGTGAGTTGCCATTTTGTGTTTTCTCTCGAGGTCCCTTCACGATCCCTGGTCCGTTGACTGGTGGGTCCCTGAGAGGGTAACTTTGAATTTTCTTGGGCTTCCCTGGTTGATCCAGATGTGCCCTGTCTCCCTACCAAGTGGTGAGTCCCACAGACCTTTCTGGTCTGCACCGAAGCATCTTTCTCATTTCTGTGTGGGTTGCTATTGCCAAGGCTTGTTGTGTCCAATCAGGGCACCGACACTGCAGCACTCAACATCCTTTGTGGGACAGCTCAAATCCAGCTCCTGGTCATCCTCGATGCCTCCTGGTCCTCGTGGCTGAATAGTCAAGCTTCACCTTCTTCACCTGAAAACACCCGACATCGGTGGGCATCTGCCTATCGCCTTCCTGGTCACTGGCTAGTGACCCAGACTCTGTCCCCTCTGCTTTCACTTCAGGTTCTACTCATCTTCGATCCAGGCTTGGATCTCTTCAGACACTTCGCATCATCCCGGCAGCAGCACTTCTTCGCCAGCTCCCATTGAAATCGACGATGCGATCCGACACCATTTGACACCTATGCACCCGGCTTACCTGGGTGAGGTAACACGAGTACTCCGGTGCTCCAGTGGGTGTTGGCCCTAGAACTTCCTAAGTCCCAAAGGGTTTGGTCCTGACTCAATTCCAAGTATCCCTAATCTTTAAAAATCTAACCACGACTTTCCCCATAGAAGCTAACGGGAGCTCGTGGCTGTGTTCACACACTGCACACGGCCCCCGTGGGACCCCTGTGTCACTCTACCTTGGGTGGTTTCTTGGGGTCCCAGTGATTCTACAGGCTCTAGGCCTTGTGTCTAGTTAAGTCGTGGGTCTTATACCACTATTTTAGTGTATGGTTTGGCTGGCCCCTAGGGCCTGACGTGTATTTGTGCTATTTTACTGTAATATTTGAAGTGTAACTTATGTGTTTTGACCTCTAGTTTCATAAAGAGACTAGGAGGGTGTGTTTAGTAATAAATACATATATTTTATATATATACCTGGTGTGGATATCTTTCATTTAGGCACTCAAGAGATTATAGACTGGTAAAACAAGCTGCTTTACATTCTTTCAAGACTTAGCCTGAAGGCTGCTCTCCATAGCTACCACTAGGATAGCTTTCAATAAAGGTTGTCTTTAACCTATAACCAATAAGGGGTTGTTTGGATTGGTGCAAGGTGCCCACTATAATTAGTGGACAGCATATACCAGGCCAACTTCTCACATTGGTGTGCAGCATGTGGAATTCCAGCTTGCTATTGTTTTACCAGATAATCTCAATTGAGTGACTAACTGAAAAACACTAAAGGTACCCTAGGTACATATAATACAAGCTTTAGAATACAGTAAGTTCTACTGAACTTAGAGTTGTGTGTTAAGGGCTTAGCACACCCTTTCTACAAGAGAGATTAGTACTAGAGTAGGTAGTGCACTACACCACACCACACCACACTAGTAATGTCTTCAAGGCCAGGAACCAGTAGGCCCCTGCCAGAAGCCAATGGGCTTCTAGATTCCCAGTATGATAACCTCCCATTCATGGAACTGAGAGAATTATGTACAAGTAGGAAACTGAAGACAGGCAAAAGTCCAACCACCCAGCATCTCATAGAGGTACTCAGGCTGGATGACCTCAGCAGATCTTTAGGATCTGAAGGATAAGGCAGAGGGGGTGGGACAGCTCATGAGGAAAGGCCTAGGGGTGCAACTCCCCAAGATCTGACCTCTGAGGCTGGCCAGGCAGATGACAATGATCTGGACCTGGAAAATCCAATTCCCCTAGAAGGTGATGGAGAGGACCACAATGGACCCCTCTTTGTCCCTCCTGGGAGAGTTGGTGGTGGGCCTAGAAGGTCAAAATCTCCCTCAGTGGAGTCTAACCATTCTGGCTCATCCATAGGGACCTCTATTTCCTCTCATATGAGGGAAACCTCTTAGGAGAGGAGGGAGAGACTGCTCAAGTATGAGGAAGCTCAGCTTGAAATCAGAAGAAAGCAGGTAGCCCTAGATAAGGAGGCGCTAGAGCTCTACAAAAAAAAGTTGGGACTAGAATCCCATGGTGGCAGCAACATCCCTAGAGATAGGGAGAGGTGTCATGACCATAGAAACCTGAATAAGATTGTCCCTCCCTACCAGAGTGGGGAAGACATCCACAAATGGATAACTGCACTGGAAAGGGCCGCTGCCTCTGTGGTTGTCCGGGGGGGGTTCCGGGTGTGGGGTGTGCTCCCTTTTGTGGTGCTGGCTGCCCTCCGACTTAACACCAGGTCAGAGCAGTTGTAGATTTCCTGGTGCTAACGCGTCTTATCGCCTGTTTAGTGTTTTATCACCGATCTGTCTGGTTGTTGAGAATGGTGAGGTGTGGTGTGGTCGTGGCTTTTGGCATGGGAATGCCCACTCTGCATCTCATTAGCGATAGTTGCGGGGGTCCTCTGTGGCGATGTTGTTTGCGGCTGCTATTGCGGGTAAACTGGTGCAGTGGGCTGTTAGCACCAGCTTGTGAATGGGGTGGTAAATTTATCATGACTTTGGCTGCGATAAAGTGCCGTTAATTCAGCAATAGCTCCTTGTAAATATGGCCCTGAGTGTGTAAGAAGGGCAAGTAAGTGACATTGAGAGGCGAGTGTATGAGAGTGTATTAGTGAAAATGGGTAGGTACAAGGAGTGTATGGAACCGAAAAAAGGGGCTTTAAAGGAAGGGTGAGAAAAGGGTGGGTTCGAAGATATCTGAAAGCAAGATGAGAGAAAGGAATGTTTGCGAGGCAACAGTCAGATTATTGTCAGAAAGAGCATCATATGTGCTGAGCATGAGGGAAGTGAAAAGGATAAAGAGAACAGGGTTTCAGAGGATGGACAAAAATGGGTGTGCAGATGAAAAGTGAGAGAGGAGAATACATGAGATAGAAAAAGGAAGAGGGTGGCTTGAGAAGAGAAAGTGTGAGGCTCATTAATTTAAAAAAGGAAGGAGATGAATGATGAGAGAGTTCAAGAGGGTAGTTGTGAGAGTAGATGACAGTGTGAGACTTGCAAGCACGGTCAACTTTTTGGGAAGAGAATACCACGCATATGACTAGGCTTCTACCAACGAGGGGGTCATATTTTCGGTAAAAGCATCACATTTATCACCATTGCTAAAAGAGGTGGTACAGACAAATGTGCTTTGAACTGAGGAAGGCAACCGATGGCGATCAAAGTAGTAGAGATAACTAAGGGGCATATTATCAAGCATGGCGTTAAAATTATCGCCGCTTTAGCGGCAGAAAACTGCCACTAAAGCGGCGATAATGGGCTCGATAATATGCGGTAGAGAATTCCCATAGAAGCCCATGTTGACACCAGAACATGGGTTTCTACGGGAATTCCATAGAGCATATTATCAAGCCGATTATCGCCGCTTTAGCGGCAGTTTTCTGCCGCAAAACGGCGATAATTTTATCGCGGTTGCTTGATAATATGCCCCTAAGAATGAGAAATAAGTGAGAGGTAGAGAGGCTGAGAGAGTGAGAAAAAGAGAAGACTATGAGAAAGGTATGTATACTAGGGTAAATAGAATAGAAGAGAGTGAGAGTGAGGCAGGTGTGAATGATGAGTGTAAAGGTGTTGATGGTAAGAGAAATCAAAGAAAGGATAAATGAAGATGAAGCAAGAGAAAATGAGTAGAGAGTGAGACACATTAGTAATACAAGCCAAAGAGGAGTACATGAGAGAGCTGGAGGGAAAGAGAATAAGAGAGGGGGGAAAGGTAGGAATGGACATTGTAGAGCAACATGTTTCAAATTTTCCTAATTCCTTGTCCTCCAATTCAATTAAGATGTGTCTGATAATTGCGCTAATGATTGTACTAATGTTTGTATTGACAAGTCTTTAGTTCCAGATTCATCTTCCGTTGTTGGAAAAAGAAATGTTGTAATCCCTGCTAAGTTTAATGATTACTATTTGTATTGACTCCTTTACTTCATTTTCATTTTTGTTTTACAAATGGAGGTGTTATATCCCTTTAACTTGTGTGTTCCTTTTCTATGTTCTGTCTTCATGGTGCTCCCGATGTCCGGTGGGATTCTTACCTTGAGACTCGACCGGACAACAGCTTCACTGGAGATCCTCCTGCACTCTGTGGGTTTCTTCCTCTGAACTTATTTATCAATAAATACTACTACAACTCCACACGTTTCCGTCTATTGTTGTGTGGACCATACAACAATATGCTATTACTTGTTCTCTTCTAGCACACTTTTGCATAGTGCCCACACAATATCACACTGCAAACACTTTGATTTGTCACCCAGCACTTTCTGTAGAATGCTAAATGATCCACACTTCCGCATCTGTGACACCTTCTTTGACCTGAATTCGTAGGCTTCTACTCTCCTTCATCCTTGTGTTTACCATTCTTGGTTTTGCATGCTTTTTTCCTAACTTCTTCACTTTTCCTATTCTTAGAACGGGGGTATTTTGTTCGCTTCTTTGACATCTTGAGTCTCCTCCATGACAGCTTTGGCACATCTCTCAGTAAATTCTGCTACTTTTTACTAGCACTACCACTTCCTTTCATAGTGCCTCACCGTTGACCCAAAGTCTAACCTGGATATTGGCATTACTCACAATCATTATTATCTGATCGCGTATGAGTTCTTCATTGAGAGGACCAAATCTACCTATCAAAGATAGCGCTTGTAGTGTGGCTACATAGTCTTCAATTGATTCAATTTTTCCCTGTTTTCTCTGGAAAAACCTTTATCTATCCACAGCGACACACACTATAGGTGAAAAATGTGCATCCAAATCCTCCAAAGCCTGCATAAATACATCCACACCTTCTCTGAGTTTTTTTTTCAAGCTGCTTATATGTTTTACGACCACCAGGACCTAAACTATACAATAATACTTTCTTCTTTTTTTACTGGTGAAAGATCATCTTCTTCAAATGCATCAATGTAATTACAAAAGTACTTTTTCCACTCTTTCCAAGGTTCCCCTTTCACAAGTAAAACAGTTTGAGAGTTGGATAAATTCAATGTGTTCAAAGACATGTTACAATTATGTTGAACTACCCTCCCAAAAAAAATTTGTTATATAAGCTGCCAATGCTATAACCACTGTCAATAAACCAGTGCTTCAAACAAGCTGTCTTGAGCATCCCTTTCCTTTTTTTTTGGGGGGGGGGGGGGGAATCACAATTCCAAAGTGACCTTGTTTTTGCACAATATTTCACAATCTCTTTACGCGTGCTGAATTAGCAGACTGTTATACGTGCACGTATGTATTCAGCACACTAGTTGCCAGAGCAAGCCAAAGTAAACAAACTTCCGTCAGTGACCATACCGTATACGCCAGGACCAGCGTGTTGCCAAGCAGAGTCTTAGCAACACTTGACAATGAAGCTGTAATTCAACTTATGTGTCATTGACACGCACTGCGCAGCAGTAGGCTAGGGCTGCCATGGGCTTTTTTAAAAAAAAAAAAAAACATTCATGCCAACCTCCTTGTGATGTGCTGCACCCTGCTTCCGCTTCCTTTGTGGTCTATGATTTCCTTAAATGAAGCACGAACTGTCCGTGGAGGCCTGCGTTCCCCTAATGAAGGTATCAGATGAACAATATTACACCAGCTCACGAACACTGCTGGCAATCCCACCGAATCCAGGGCTGTGTCCAATCGCTGATCATCATCAATTTCTGTAGTAACCACACCAGTGGATTATAGCCTTATAGCATTAAAGGCCCGCTGCAGTGTTAAAGGCCCGAGCCGAAGGCGAGGGACTTTAATAAAGCAGCGGGACTTTAATAGCCGGTATGGCCCTGCTACAAAGGGCTATAAGGCTATTAGAACATTCTGCCATTAGAGGGCAGAATGTTCTAACAAATAAAACAAAGCCTTCAGGGAGCACGAGGGGATTCAAATCACTGCAGGCTCCCTGAAGCCTTTGTTCACAGCCAGAGCTGTGAACAAAGAAACATTGGAATGTTGGAGCTCCGGGCTTATACCAGCCATTATAAGCCCGGAGCACTCCATTGTATTCAATGGAGCTTCCAACATTCCAATGTTCTAATAGAAAGGTAACACCTTTATTGACAGCCCCGGGCACGTTGTAACGTCGTACTGGCACTTTGCAGCTTCTTCAAAATGCCCCAACTGAACTCCCTGGAACCCCCAGAAGTCTGCATTCTAAAGTTACATCTCAATACCTATTGCATGTTTACAAATCATTCACACTTACAATACAACAGCAACATGCTTACGAAGAGATTACGAAACTGAAAAGTGTTTGGCTTTATGCCTTCCCCCTCACCTAGATAGAATGGTGTGGCTTTCTGACACTGCATATGATATTATGCACTGTATGACAGCTCAGTGCTGACTTGATGCACCAGCTATCTCAGTGCTAGGGGTGAACATCTGCCAACAGCTACATCCAGTTATCCAGCTGTGAAGCATTTTATCAGGTTCTTCTGATATTTCAATACCTAGCAATCCACATAGACAAACAGGTGGACCGCAGCCCAAATCATCCCTCTCCTAATCAACCATACATATTTTAAATGGTGATCCTTCAGCATCAACATGATTTTGCAAAGGAAACAGTGCATTAAAATGCATTGGAACATGTAATTATTTGCAAGGTGACAATATATTTGGAATTAATGTGACTAGAAGGCTGTGAATGGAAAGTGTATGCAGTTTCCATCAGTCTAAATAGTATGCATCAGTTAAAAATATGGATAGGTATGCAGTATATTTCCCACTGCCTCCCATCTGCATGAACCTGCTGGCTATTTTTATTTGGGAATTCAACATGCCAGTCATCAACTGTCCTGACTCCACCCATATTTGTTCCTAGAAAATGATACACTCTTCTACTGGATGCTCTCAACATTTTGAAGAGTTGCAGCACTGAGTCTGGAACTGCATGCCGCCTGGTGCACGAGCATCAGACCATTTTTGTAGACGTTGGTACCTGGGTGCATGTCTAGAACATTGTTACCTTGGCTGATGGTGGGCTGCTCTAAACAACAGTGACCTACTGCTTAATGGCTGCTTCTCAATACATGGAAAACCAAAGAAAGAACACAAATCCAGAAACTTTCATGTTGCTCCATTTTCTTAACTGAATATCTGTGTTCTATCTTGAATTCATGACGTGTTCATTGAAGTCTACAATCCTGCATAGGATTTTCTCTTTAGACCGTATCAGCATGGCCTCTAAATTGAGGTTATCATATTATGGAAAACAGCTTTGTTTTTATAGCATACTTTTTAATATTGATCATTTAGCATTCAAGCTTGGGATAAGAAACATAAAAACAGCCATCCTTGAGTGTCTGCATCTCTGCAAGAGAGAGAACAAACACCTGAAAGTGCTTCTGAGAACAGGAGCTGAGAAACAGAATATGAGCAGAAGAAGGCAGTCTTTGGGAGATTGAGGGGTATTTTCACAAGAACGTGTGATAACTACCGCAAGAGTAGCGTAACGCAACTTTCAATATCGCAGCCTATCGCGGGAAAATACCACTGTGACAACATGAGATTCACAACAAGGCGGTAGCAGGCGATAGTCACCAGATAACGCGCCAAATGTCAGCGTCAAAATCAACGCCACGCCGCATAAATGCGATTCGCGAATGCAAAACAAATACGATCAGGCCAACTGCGATACAAAAAGTAGCGAAAACCAGCCACAGGCCTGCAAATCCCACGCGTCTGGCGGAACAATGCACTATAAAAACCACAGAAAAAATACACCAAAAACAATCCAAAGTGCGTAGCAACATGGATGCACCCTGACACAGCACAGGGGCTAACCCGAACCCCACAAACCCCATAGACTACCAACAAGGAACAACTCGGCCGGGGAAGGCCAAGGAGAAATGGGAGAGGAAGACGGGGTGCAGACCGCAGGAAAACATGACCAGCGTCCCAGAGGTGACAGAACACTACCAGCAACTGACCCACAAGCAGACCACCTGGATTGCAGGCAGAGTGCCGATGAGGCCAATCCAGGAGGCTAATAGGTGCCGGCATTACGTGACTACCTTGAACCAGGCACACACCTGCTGCCAACAGGAAGGCAGCAACAGCGACAGGAGGTGGCAGTCTAGCGCCAGCAGAGGAGCTGAAGGAAACCCAGGCCACAGTCATCAGTGTGGAGACGGTGCAAGGAGTAGGGAGTACGGAGGACCTGACACAACATCAACAGGGAGTGCAACAAACAGGGACTGGGGGGATGGGGAGTGGGCACAATGGCATACATGCACAACGAGGTGTACCACAGTGCACACCCACAATCACCCATGTCCATGGCCCAGATCCCCTTGGCACACTGCAGCACACACACATACACGAACAGCACACCCACATTGATGACAACGAGGACCAATGCGCATAGCTGACACTGCAGAACAGAGGACACAACTGGCTCCGCACATGCACAGAAACATGCCTACAACATCTGACAGAGCCGGAAACTGTGAAATGGAAATATACGCGTACAACCTCACATCCGTCATGTAGACCAAATGTACACTGTCCCACAGAAGAATCTTGCACCCCCAAACAGTCACAATGTACATTGCCATACAGTCTGCATGCAAACCTGCACAATGCTCCAACATATATGTCAACACAAAGTCAATATGCACCTCCCCTTCACATCGCAGAGGTGCACAAAACACATTCAGCAGAGCACAGAATAAAACACATCAGTGATGCCGGAGAGGACCACCACACCATCGACACCGACGCCCCACAACAGCACATGGATATCCCACGCAACCCCCACCAGGACCCGGACAGCCAAGCTACTCAGAGGAGAACACCGAGCCTGCAACAGACCACACAGCAGGAAGCACCTGCAAGCCCAGCTGGCTCAAGACACTTCACCCACCCACACATAGCACCCCAATGCCATGTTCCTACATGCCAAAAGGAGGAGGCCCAACAGGTGTGGGTGGGTGGGGGCCAAACCAATGGAATGCGAACCAGGACATACGTAGGTGTCCATCACCCTTCAGGGACCACCAACACCCCACAAAGGAGGCCCACACTGCCATAGAGACACATGCAGATGCACATTCATAGTACAGAACCACGGGCAGGGGCGCTCAAATAGAAGTCACACACCCATGTTGGCTCTGCGTACAACGGCCCTGGACACTCCCCTTATGAACTGAATGGGTGACAATAAAACTACATGTCCAATCTACAACCCGCTGCCTGCGGTGACACATCTGCATCCGATGTACACAGCACAATGTAATGTCGTAGGGCCCAGGGCCCTCATGCATTCAACAAGACCACAGGGACACACGCCGATATCATGTTAAACTGGCTACGGGCACAGGCGCCCGGCCCCTTTATTGGTAGGGCCACATGTACAGTGACGCCTGTGCAGGATGCGTGTGGGTTGAGTGTAAGCCAGCCTGCACGGAATGCTTGGTGCTGGCAACAACTTGAACATTAGACACCAGTGCAACGGAAACAGAAAACACATGCATAACAGAGTCAACTGCACAGCAACATGGAGCAAGCCGGAGTAAGGACAGAGTTCACCCGAAATTCAGTCAGGAGGTTCCGTGAGTTGCAGTGCACTGAGGTAGGGGCACTAGAGGTGAGCGTGCTCATGTGAAGGTAATGCTAGGATTGCGTCCCTTCTTGTTAGACCTGATGCAGATGCAGTGGGGTGTGTTACACCTGCATCAACTTCCTCATCAACGTCCCAGGTCTCCCACACTGTCTGAGGTGACAGTTGCGTGCGCAGTCCACAGTGCAATACCCAGTAATGGATGCGGGTGTGTGGCTTGACTACCACCTCTTGTCTGCATTCCGGCCTTGGGGATGTTGCCTCTTGCCCTCCCATTGTCTGTGCCATCTCTCGTCCACATACTTGACACATCTTCCTCATCATTATTCCATGCTCTTCCCCACTGCATTAGGTGACATTGCTGTGCAACATCTCCACAGCACAAATGTCAATCAGTAACGGACAATAGCTAGCGGTTCACTGAGTGACTGGCACCTGGAGTGCTGAGCAGGGTATCAGGCCGATGATGGCATCCACGACAGGTATGAGCAACTCCGTAAGTCTGTCAGGACCACCGTGTCGACTGTGGCAGACGGCTGTTGGAGGTTGTCCTTGCGGCGGTGGCGTGTGCCTCCTGCGGTGATGCCACATCCGGGCCGGTCAGGACTTGATTTGGTGTGTGAACCCTGCTGGGACGCTCTGGGGCCCGGAGGCTGCGTACAGCGCAGGGCCACAGAGAAATGGTGTTGATGACCCCAAGGCCAACGCTTCAGGGGCCATCCACTTTCTCAGAAGAAGGGGTCCCAGACCTGACTAGTACAGAGTTAGTGGACCCGGATGCACAGAGACCGGCACAGGCACCCAGCCACGGGATGGTGACTTGCGGTGCAGTCGGATGGGCCATGCGACCTGAACGGGTCACCATCAATGTCCGAGGTGTATGTTGCGGGGGGTATCGGGGGACAGTGGAAGGTGTCCTCCAGGGCATGATGCTGAAAGGTTTGATTTTATCCAGGAGCAGCAAATGGAGGAGTGGAATGCGACAGCCTTGTTGCCACCACCAACTCGGTATCAGCTACATGAGGATGAAAACTGACTCCTGGTCCATAGACTCAGACACCACCAAAGTTAGACCAGAGAGTGTCCATGATTGTCGGGGAACAGACTTAGTGGCACCGGGGCTGAGAGGGGATGCAGTCTGCAATGATGCCGGTATGCTGATAAGAACTCAGCAAATGCAAAATGAAGAGTCTGTGACCTACCGGACAGCAGTGTAGACGGAGGCAGCGGTCAGCACGGGCCATTCACCGAGTGTTGCGGGCATAGGTGGGATGGTCCCACTGGCCTGCGTAGCTCAGGTTCAGTGGCACCACGTGTTCGCTCACCTCCATGACTGTGACCCGGCTTTTGTCTGGACTGAGCCGCATCTTCCACTTACTCCTCTCCATGCGACCACTGGTGTGGACTCTGCAATTCGTGACTTGCGCCAAGATGCTGGAAGTGGGACCTACTGGTCCACAGGGTAGTCCTGGTCCCTCATCCACGCGTCGCAGGCTGGCGTTGAACAGGGTTAGTGGCACCACGTGTCGCAGGCGGGCGTTGAACAGGGTTAGTGGCACCACGTGTCGCAGGCTGGCGTTGAACAGGGTTAGTGGCACCACGTGTTGCAGGATGGTGTTGAACAGGTTTAGTGGCACCACTTGTCGCAAATAGCCCATATGGAACTATGCCTTATTGATCAGGGTGGGTCTGGTGCTGTGGCCGCTGGTCCGGAATTGGGGTCAC
This sequence comes from Triturus cristatus, assembly GCF_964204655.1. Classification (NCBI taxonomy): domain Eukaryota; kingdom Metazoa; phylum Chordata; class Amphibia; order Caudata; family Salamandridae; genus Triturus; species Triturus cristatus. The sequence continues at coordinate 157,409,562 of NC_140580.1, forward strand.
TGCCATTCATGAATCTGGACACATTTTCGCACATGTGACCAAGTTGGCCAAAGAGTAGTCCGAAGGCGGCAGTAGAGTACGTCAACGAGAAAGGACTAAAGCAGGCCTGTGTCGTGGAGTCCGTGATGGACTGAGGAGGCTGGCAAGGTCGCGGCCCTCGGGCTTGGAGCTTGTGCCGGCACGTGGTGGGCCTCCTTGACACACGCTCGTGTCGGCAGGTGATCAGTGTGGCCTGCGCAGGGGCGGGCCTGACGGGTTCAGGTCCAGCGTGCCAGGGTCCGGCGGGCACACGGCATTGCAGGCAACTCCACTCATGAGGAGGGCCTCGGCCTTGTGGTGGGATGTGAGGTGCCTCCCTGGCATACACGTTGTGCTTTCCGGAAGAGGACCACGCCCAGGGCTACGTGCTTTTTATTCATACCCTTATGCTGACGTGGCGTACGCTGGTCCATCCCACTCCGTTCATGCTTGAGGGGGGCGTAACAGGCAACATTTCCGCAAGGTCCCCCACTGGCTGGGATTAAATGGTTGCGTCCACTGTCCACTAGACTCCATACACAAGAGGTGTGTGTCGCCGTAGATATGGGTGTGTTCTGCATACTGCGATCTGTCCAGCACATCTCCGCCACTCTTGGCATTGTGTACTTTCACAATCATGGTTCTCCTGCATCCTTCACACATGCCTGGTTGCCACCTTTCCCACATTCGGATGTTGTGTGTCTGAGGTGCCATGCCATTGATGGCTCATGTTCACGGCTTGGCCAGGTAACCATTGTGAGTTGTTCTGTCGTGTCTGGTGGGTGGTCATGTTGTTGTGCATGTTTGTAGTGATTATGTGACATGTGCATTGCCAGAGTTGTGAGTTGTATGGTTGTGGAGTTGAGGTGAGTAGGGTGTCCATTTGAAACTTGCCATGGGTGTAGGAAGGTGGAATCTGACTGCATGGTTGCCCCCACTTTTTCCTGGTGTTTTGATGGTTTTTAAATTAGTTTGGCTGGGAACCTGCTATTTAGGTCCCCAGCCTATCTGCTTTCTCTTGTAAATTGATTGCATGTACTTTAGGTACACCACAGATTGGATCCTGAGGTACCCTTGTGAGTCCCTAGTATATGGTATACTATGTACCCAGGGCATAGGTACCCCAGAGGCCTACCAGGGGCTGAAGCATGTATTATGCCACCCCTGGAAAGCCACCCAAAATGGCACCACAGGTCTGCTACTGCAGCCTGGGTAAGGTGGTGCATGCACCACTTACTGTGATATAGGTTGCCTGTATCACTATACATATACACACATATAAACCTATAAGTCACTCCTATGGCAGGCCTTGTCAATCCTGAAGGCAGAGTGCTTGGTTCTTATGTGAGAGGGTGCCCCTGCATGAGCAGAGAACCTCTGCAGCATTCGGAGACCCTTCTCTGATGCTGTATGTAGTGCAGCCTGACCATACACTCTTAAGTGCATTATAACCCAACGGTACATGCTAACTTTGGACTGGCTGCACGGAAACATGTCGTGTTTGGTGTTGAACACCTTGGAATCATACCCGTAACTGCTGTGGGAGTATGATCCCATCCTTCTAGAGGAAGAGACATGGCAGTACTGGGTTACCCGGTAGAAACTTAACAGTGCCCTGGATTCACAAAATGGATACTGCAGCCACAGACAGGGGTCTGGCCTCCTGCTGCTGACCAAAACTCTGGCAGGGGAGTCCTGGACAATAGGTTTCCTGTCACAGGGAGGTGTAACCACCTCCCAGACAGGCTTCTGTGTATTACGGCTGGGTGGGAGCACTCTCTGAATGCTTTGAAGTCCTGCACTGGGGGCACATTTGGTGTCCCTGTGCATAGTCCAGCTCAAACCGCTCCAGGGGTTTCCAGCCCCTGCTCTGGCGCGAAACAGGACAACGGAAATGGGTGAAGCCACTCCTCTTTCCAAACCCTTCCATAGGTGGGTCCCCAGAGATAGTCCAACCCCTTCCTTAGGTATAAGTAAGGAACCTCAGTAACCAGAACTTTAGATATCCCCAGACGAAACTCTGAAGCTGAATCCTGGAACTTCGATGCTCTACTCAAGAGTAGAGGACTGAAGAAATCTCCCTTGGGGTCAAAGAGTGACTCCCCTGCTTGGCAGGCACCAACGAAGCAATTTGCCGGTCTGCATTTCTGAAGCTCCCGCCAGACTCCGAAGTATTTGCAGCCCAGGAAGAGGATTTCCAGACATCTCACAGGCCGACCCGAGTCCCCAGTGAAGCTGAGACCCGCAGCCCTCGTGAGTAGCGTGGAACCGGAACTCCTGGTCACCGTGCACTTGTGCAAGTGCATTGACTTCTCGACGTCTCCTGAAGTTGTGCTTGGGCTGACTTGTAGCCCCCACCTCGAGCACAGAATCCACTGAAGAATGTTGGCCTAGTCACCCCGAGTGAGTCGCCATTTTGTGTTTTGTCTCGAGGTCCCTTCATGATCCCTGGTCCGTTGACTGGTGGGTCCCTGAGAGGGTAACTTTGAATTTCCTTGGGCTTCCCTGGTTGATCCAGATGTGCCCTGTCTCCCTACCAAGTGGTGAGTCCCACAGATCTTTCTGGTCTGCACCGAAGCATCTTTTTCATTTCTGTGTGGGTTGCTGTTGCCAAGGCTTGTTGTGTCCAATCAGGGCACCGACACTGCAGCACTCAACATCCTTTGTGGGACAGCTTGAATCCAGCTCCTGGTCATCCTCAACGCCTCCTGGTCCTCGTGGCTGAAGAGTCAAGCTTCACCTTCTTCACCTGAAAACACCCGACATCGGTGGGCATCTGCCTATCGCCTTCCTGGTCACTGGCTAGTGACCCAGACTCTGTCCCATCTGCTTTCAGGTTCTACTCATCTTCGATCCAGGCTTGGATCTCTTCAGACACTTCGCATCATCCCGGCAACAGCACTTCTTCGCCAGCTCCCATTGAAATCGACGACGCGATCCGACACCATTTGACACCTATGCACCCGGCTTACCTGGGTGAGGTAACACGAGTACTCCGGTGCTCCCGTAGGTGTTGGCCCTAGAACTTCCTAAGTCCCAAAGGGTTTGGTCCTGACTCAATTCTAAGTATCCCTAATCTTTAAAAATCTAACCACGACTTTCCCCACAGAAGCTAACGGGAGCTCGCGGCTGTGTTCACACACTGCACACGGCCCCCGTGGGACCCCTGTGTCACTCTACCTTGGGTGGTTTTTTGGGGTCCCAGTGATTCTACAGGCTCTAGGCCTTGTGTCTAGTTAAGTCGTGGTTCTTATACCACTATTTTAGTTTATGGTTTGGCTGGCCCCTAGGGCCTGACGTGTATTTGTACTATTTTACTGTAATATTTGAAGTGTAACATGTGTTTTGACCTCTAGTTTCATAAAGAGACTAGGAGGCTGTGTTTAGTAATAAATACATATATTTTATATATTTACCTGGTGTGGATATCTTTCATTTAGGCACTCAAGAGATTATAGACTGGTAAAACAAGCTGCTTTACATTCCTTCAAGACTTAGCCTGAAGGATGCTCTCCATAGCTACCACTAGGATAGCTTTCAATAAAGGTTGTCTTTAACCTATAACCAATAAGGGGTTGTTTGGATTGGTGCAAGGTGCCGACTATAAATAGTGGACAGCATATACCAGGCCAACTTCTCACATTGGTGTGCAGCATGTGGGATTCCAGCTTGCTATTGTTTTACCAGATAATCTCAATTGAGTGACTAACTGAAAACCACTAAAGGTACCCTAGGTACATATAATACAAGCTTTAGAATACAGTAAGTTCTACTGAACTTAGAGTTGTGTGTTAAGGGCTTAGCACACCCTTTCTACAAGAGAATTTAGTAGGCCACACTAGAGTAGGTAGTGCAATACACCACACCACACTAGTAATGTCTTCAAGGCCAGGAACCAGTAGGTCCCTGCCAGAAGCCAATGGGCTTCTAGATTCCCAGTATGATAACCTCCCATTCATGGAACTGAGAGAATTATGTACAACTAGGAAACTGAAGACAGGCAAAAGTCCAACCACCCAGCATCGCATAGAGGTACTCAGGCTGGATGACCTCAGCAGATCTTTAGGATCTGAAGGATTAGGCAGAGGGGGTGGGACAGCTCATGAGGAAAGGCCTAGGGGTGCAACTCCCCAAGATCTGACCTCTGAGGCTGGCCAGGCAGATGACAATGATCTGGACCTGGAAAATCCAATTCCCCTAGAAGGTGATGGAGAGGACCACAATGGACCCCTCTTTGTCCCTCCTGGGAGAGTTGGTGGTGGGCCTAGAAGGTCAAGATCTCCCTCAGTGGAGTCTAACCATTCTGGCTCATCCATAGGGACCTCTATTTCCTCTCATATGAGGGAAACCTCTCAGGAGAGGAGGGAGAGACTGCTCAAGTATGAGGAAGCTCAACTTGAAATCAGAAGAAAGCAGGTAGCCCTAGATGAGGAGGCCCTAGAGCTCTACAGAAAAAAGTTGGGACTAGAGTCCCATGGTGGCAGCAACATCCCTAGAGATAGGGAGAGGTGTCATGACCATAGAAACCTGAATAAGATTGTCCCTCCCTACCAGAGTGGGGATGACATCCACAAATGGATAACTGCACTGGAAAGGGCCACTGCCTCTGTGGTTCCCCGGGGGGGGGGAGTTGTTCTGGGTGTGGGGTGGGGTCCTGGGGTGGTGTCGGTTGGTGTTGTGGCTTCTTGAGTTTCCGGGCCACATGATGAGTGGCTCCTTGACATCTGTTGCACTTCCGATGTGGCCCTGGGCTGTGCTTCCTTTTGTGGTGCTGGCTGCCATCCGACTTAACACCAAGTCAGAGCAGTTGTAGATTTCCTGGTGCTAACGCGCCTTATCGCCTCTTTAGTGTTTTTATCACCGATCTGTCTGGTTGTTGAGAATGGTGAGGTGTGGTGTGGTCGTGGCTTTTGGCATGGGAATGCCCACTCTGCATCTCATTAGCAATAGTTGCGGGGGTCCTCTGTGGCAATGTTTTTTGCGGCTGCTATTGCGGGTAAACTGGTGCAGTGGGCTGTTAGCACCAGCTTGTGAATGGGGTGGTAAATTTATCATGACTTTGGCTGCGATAAAGTGCCGTTAATTCAGCAATAGCTCCTTGTAAATATGGCCCTGAGTGTGTAAGAAGGGCAAGTAAGTGACATTGAGGGGCGAGTGTGTGAGAGTGTGTTAGTGAAAATGAGTAGGTACAAGTCGTGTATGGAACCAAAAAAAGGGGCTTTAAAGGAAGGGTGTGAAAAGGGTGGGTTCGAAGATATCTGAAAGCAAGATGAGAGGAAGGAATGTTTGCGAGGCAACAGTCAGATTATTGTCAGAAAGAGCATCATATGTGCTGAGTATGAGGGAAGTGAAAAGGATAAAGAGAACAGGGTTTCAGAGGATGGACAAAAATGGGTGTGCAGATGAAAAGTGAGAGAGGAGAATACATGAGATAGAAAAAGGAAGAGGGTGGCTTGAGAAGAGAAAGTGTGAGGCTCATTAATTTAAAAAAGGAAAGAGATGAATGATAAGAGAGTTCAAGAGGGTAGTTGTGAGAGTAGATGAGAGTGTGAGACTTGCAAGCACGGTCAACGATAACTAAGGGGCATAATATCAAGCACGGCGTTAAAATTATCGCCGCTTTAGTGGCAGAAAACTGCCGCTAAAGCGGCGATAATGGGCTTGATAATATGCGGTAGAGAATTCCCATAGAAGCCCATGTTGACACCAGAACATGGGTTTCTACAGGAATTCCATAGAGCATATTATCAAGCCGATTATCGTCGCTTTAGCTGCAGTTTTCTGCCGCCAAAGCGGAGATAATTTTAACGCGGTTGCTTGATAATATGCCCCTAAGAATGAGAAATAAGTGAGAGGTAGAGAGGCTGAGAGAGTGAGAAAAGAGAAGACTATGAAAAAGGTATGTATAATAGGGTGAATAGAAGAGAGTGAGAGTGAGGCAGGTGTGAATGAAGAGTGTAAAGGTGTTGATGGTAAGAGAAATCAAAGAAAGGATAAATGAAGATGAAGCAAGATAAAATGAGTAGAGAGTGAGACACGTTAGTAATACAAGCCAAAGAGGAGTACATGAGAGAGCTGGAGGGAAAGAGAATAAGAGAGGGGGAAAAGGTAGGAATGGAGAGAATGAATAGAGGTAGAGGTTTGATAGAGAGAGAAAGAGTGAGAGAAAAAGAAATATCTAAAAGAGATTATTGAGGCAGATGAGACAGTGGAGGTAGAGAACAAAAGCGCAGCTTAAAGATGTCGTTTTTTCCCCACTAATTGTCATTAGACAGGCCTCCTGTGCATACGTTGCTCCCTCCATACCCTTGCATGCCATGAGTAGGGAAGGTTTCTGTATTGGTATAGCAAGTGCTCAGCCCTTAAGGTCTATGGTTAAGTGGCAAATATGCATGTGAATGTCAGCAGCTGTATCTAAAGGAAATGACAGCAGCAAGACTGCAGGATATGAAACCAGGATTTACTGCAGTGACAGCAAGTCTCCGAGTGATAGCAGCAGGACTTTTAGGAAGCTGACATGGAAAATCACCTAAGTGAGAATGGTTTCAAAATGTGCATATTCACTCATCCACATATTCATTCTTCTCAGTGAGTTAAGACCCTCTTCAGAGACAAGTCTCTCCCGAACATGCCAACAATAAATTACCTGTGCATATTTAGTGAGTGATGAAAACTTGTACTAGTCTGCCTTCTCTGAGAGAAGAAAGATGACTTTGGCACTGCCTTGCTGTACCTGTTCTGCATGGAAACAAAGCTTGCACTGCTGATTTCTGATTTGTATGTGTCTTGTGATAGGGAAATCTTACTCTGCCGCTGCTCCAGCTGTACCTGTTCATTGAAGGACTGAAGCTTACAATGGTTCTGCCCAAGATGTGGCTGTTCTATGAAGAGGGGTTGTTTCACTGCTGTTAACCCATCTTATGAAAAACCAAAGGATATATTGAGTGTACTTGCAAAATATGCCATATGAATCAGGGATTGTTTCACAAAACTTGGTGTGAGATACAGAGACCTGTAGTCTTGAGGAATGCTTCTGACCTGACCCTATAATATTCGTGCACCAAAACATGGTGACCAAAAAGAGATGCAATGTCCATTGTCTGACACTCCTGTGTTTAATCGTGTAGTAGATAGACACCATTAGAAAAGCATTTTAATATAGGTCTGAGTATTACAAAGGGAAACCATAAGTGTCCACATGAGGGACATAACCTCACCCACACTAGTGAACCGATAGCTTGGAAACAGCAGTAACTAGTCAAAAGTAGTATTCCTGAATGCTTCCCAATGCTAAATGTGTAACCCATTAACAAAACGCACTGTTTTTAAGATCTGCTGCCTCACCCACAAGTCTTTGATGGGCAGAGTCCCCACTTACTTAAAGGATAATTTGCATAATTACTGTCCCACCAGAACTCTTAGACCTAGCAATAAAGCGCTACTGACTGTTCCCTGCATCCGCTCTTTTAAATTTGGTTGTAGATCTTTCTCCTTCACTGACCTTTCGGCTTGGAATCAGCTTCTATACTATCTCCGCAGTTGTCCAGATTTTGCCAAGTTTAAAAAACAATATCGAGTTTTTTTTCGATCTACTGTAATATCGAGTTTTAAATATCGGAAGGACAGAAAATCGACATCAAGAATATCGGTGACCAGAATATCGACCTGAAGGTAAGAAATTAAGGGGCCTATTAGGATGGCGGCCGGAAAACCACCCCGACCGCCATAGAAGCAGAAAACAACCGCCCGCCGGCACCGTGGGAAAACCGGCGGCCAAATTAGGATCAACCGCCAAAAAACACCGACCGCGGCGGAATGGGGCCAAGAAAAACTGGCCGTAGCGGGCAGAGATGGCCAAAATCCATCTGTGGTGGTCGGAGTCGCGGCGGAAAAACACCAACCCACCGCAAGTATAGCGGCGACACCGCACGGGAAATTAGGATATCCCCGACGGTCCCGTGGTACGTACCGCTGTCTCCGACCTCCGATGTCACACAATGGGATGGATGGGAGAGCCAGCGGAAGAGCTGAAGCACAACCACCGCTGCGGACGATCTGTAAAAAATATGGTGGACGATGCAAAAAACCTACAAGGAGGCCAACAAGTGCACACAGAAAACTAGCCGTGCCCCCCAAATACACAAAACACACCCCAATGACACAACCACATGGCAAAAAGAAACATACAAATCCCAGGACAACACACCTGACAGCAATACCCCAATTGGACACACCCACATAGCTGAGTATAGAACCAGCCCCTTCTCTGACCACAATCCTTTGCAATGCTCCATGAGAGAAGGGACACACACCCCAGCTGACAGGAGAGGCAAAGGACACAACATCACCAGCCACACCACACACAGCACCACCACCACTTACACACCTGCACCACTAACCCCCAGCACAACGCACACCATACACATCACAACCACAACTCATACTCCTGCACCCACAACCACTTTGCACACCACACACCATGGCCACACAGAAGATGCCCAAATTCACAGAGAGTAAGTTGACAGTCATGGTAGATGAGATAGTCAGAGTGGAACCACAGCTTTTTGGTAGCCTGGTCCAACAGTCACCTTTAGCCACAAGGACACAAATGTGGGCAAGGATAGTCCAAAGGGTCAATGCAGTTGGTACCACCCCAAGATCAAAAAAGGAGATCATGAAGCAGTGGCATGATCTGAAGAGGGTGGTCAAGGAGAAGAGGAGCAAGAACCCTGAGCTGGCTCAGAGGACTGGCGGTGGCCCTCCCATTCCACAAAAACCATTCACACCATGGGAGGAGAAGGTGCTTGCCATACTGCATCCAGAGAGTCTCACAGGAGTAGCCGGGGGATTGGAGGCTGGTAAATACAAACAAATGACTACCACCTCTCTGCTATGTACAGTCTCGCACAACTACAAAGCTACAAAACCTAGGACAAATTCCATCAACCTGCACCACACACTCACAGAAACATGGCTTACAGATCCAATATTCACCCAGTCCCATTCACCCCAAACGTAGCTACCAACATTACCATGGGGGCATGTGTACAGGCAGACAACACTACAACTCCCACCAGGCCCCCTTGTCCCACAGCATCAGCAAGATGGAGCCCTCCACCCATCCCACCCAGAAGCATGTATCAGCCATTACACAACCCACATCAAACTTACAGGTAGGTAGCCATCTTCCCTGTAAGGGTGTTTGTGGGTGGGAGGCCTGCACCACTACTCCCAACATGCCCCCTGGCCCACACCCTAGCAAGATGGATCCCTCACCCCACCCCACCCAGAAGCAGTTGGAAGACATTACATCACCCATATCAAACTTACAGGTAGGTAGCCATCTTCACAGTGAGGGTGTTTGGGGTGGGAGGCCTGCACTACCACTACCACCATGCCCCCTGCCCCCCACCTCAGCAGGATGGAGCCCTCCCCCACCCCATCCAGAAGCAGTTGGAAGCCATTGCAGTACACCAAACAAACTTACAGGTAGGTAGCCATCTTCCCTGGGAGGGTGTTTGTGGGTAGGAGGCCTGCACCACTACTCACACCATGCCCCCTGGCCCACAGCCTAGCAAGATTGATACCTCCCCCCCACCCCACCCAGAAGCATGTGTTAGCCATTACACAACCCACATCAAACTTAAAGGTAGGTAGCCATCTTCCCTGGGAGGGTGTTTGTGGGTGGGAGGCCAGAACTACTACTCCCACCATTCCCTCTGTCCCACTCATGAGCAGGATGGAGCACTCCCCCACCCAGAAGCAGTTGGAAGCCATTGCAGTACACCAAACACACTTACAGGTAGGTAGCCATCTTCCCTGGGAGGGTGTTTGTGGGTGGGAGGCCTGCACTACTAATCCCAACATTCCCTCTGTCCCACACCTGAGCAGGATGGAGCACTCCCCCACCCAGAAGCAGTTGGAAGCCATTACATCACCCTCATCAAACTAACAGGTAGGTAGCCATCTGCACAGTGAGGGTGTCTGGGTGTGGAAGGCCTGAACTACTTCTCCCACCATGCCCCCTATCCCACAGCCTAGCAAGATGGAGCCCTCCCCCACCCCACCAAGGAGCATGTGTCAGCCATTACATTACCCTCATAAAACGTACAGGTAGGTAGCCATCTTCCCTGGGAAGGTATTTGTGGGTGTGGGAGGCCTGCACTACTATTCCCAACATTCCCTCTGTCCCACACCTGAGCAGGATGGAGCACTCCCCCCCCCAGAAGCAGTTGGAAGCCATTACATCACCCTCATCAAACTAACAGTTAGGTATCCATCTGCAAAGTGAGGGTGTCTGGGTGTGGAAGGCCTGAACTACTACTTCCACCATGCCCCCTGTCCCACAGCCTAGCAAGATAGAGCCCTCCCCCACCCCACCCAGAAGCATGTGTCAGCCATTACACAACCCACATCAAACTTACAGGTAGGTAGCCATCTTGCCTGGGAGGGTGTTTGTGGGTGTGGGAGGCCTGCACTACTACTCCCAACATTCCCTCTGTCCCACACCTGAGCAGGATAGAGCACTCCCTCACCCAGAAGCAGTTGGAAGCCATTACATCACCCTAATCAAACTAACATTTAGGTAGCCATCTGCACAGTGAGGGTGTCTGGGTGTGGGAGGCCTGCACTACTACTCCCTCCATGCCCCCTGTCCCACAGCCTAGCAAGATGGAGCCCTCCCCCACCCCACCCAGAAGCATGTGTCAGCCATAACACAACCCACATCAAACTTACAGGTAGGTAGCCATCTTCCCCGGGAGGGTGTTTGTGGGTGGGAGGCCTGTATCACTACTCCCACCATGCACACTGTCCCACAGCCTAGCAAGATGGAGCGCTCACTCCCACCCAGATGCATGTGGCATCCATCACATTACCCTCCTCAAACTGCCATCTTCACAGTGAGGGTGTTTGGGGGTGGGAGGCCTGCACTACCACTCCCACCATGCCCCCTGCCCCCCACCTCAGCAAGACGGAGCCCTCCCCCACCCTGCCCAGAAGCAGTTGGAAGCCATTACATCACCCTCATCAAACTAACAGGTAGGTAGCCATCTTCAAGTGAGGATGTGTGGGTGTGGACGGCCTACACTGCTACTCCCAACATTCCCTCTGTCCTACACCTGAGCAAGATGGAACACTCCCTCACCCAGAAGCAGTTGGAAGCCATTGCAGTACACCAAACAAGCTTATAGGTAGGTAGACATATGATTCTGGACCGTGACCCCACTGAGCAGGATGTAAGCCGCCACCATGCACACACACATGTGTGACATAACAAACCCAAATGTGGGCACATTACAGGTAAGTAGCCAGTATGTGCCCCCACCCATACGTCACAAAATAAATGGTGCCATATGACAACACCAGCCCTCTCATTGCACAAAGAGGCACACCTACCCCATTGCCAAGCACAGTGTGCACACAGGTAAGCTAAGGAAACTGTCACAGCTACCAAAGTGTGACACACCAATGCACAAGTAGAAGAAACTCAGGGCACAATCATGCACAACACATATTTACATGTGCATTGCCATGGGGCAAGTGCAACAAGGACTATTTGAAAAATATGAAAGCATGTGTGGTGGTACAAATCAAGATATACACAAGACAGGACAAAGGTATGCAGGAGATGACAATGGCCAGTCCATGGCCAGATGTGATGTCTGCCAGGTCAGACAAATCAACAATGAGTTCTCAATTAAACACATGTTGTGCCAGGCCCTAGATGGCAACACGTCCCTGTACTCTTTAATTGTGCACGGGTCGCATGGTATACCTTGACACCGCACACCATGGGCAAGTAATGCATGTACCACAGCATCATGTCAGGAAGCACAGTAGTGCACATAGTAAACGATGTGATGATCTGTCAATTGTGTAGTGTACAAAAAGTGAATGACACACAGCTAACACAAAGCTTGCCGGGTGCACCACAATGACCATTTCCCATCTGACCCACAGGTGACCAAGAACTCACTGCAGAGGACAACACTAGCAACCTGTAGAGCCAGTCTCCCCCCGGTATATGGACTCTCGGATGTTGACTCACAGGATTCCATGGACGATGTGATCGAAGACGGCCCATCTGGTGTGCCAAGGAGCAACAGGTCCCAGGACCCCATCGTCCCCCCATCACATCTGTTGCAACAACAACTTCACAGCAGACCCCTGCTGTCACAGCCTGTGCGGCCACCGCCACCACCACAACCACCACCACCTGAGGATGACCAGCACACACCGCCGAGGAGGTCAGGGAGAGGATGCGGGTGCCCACAGTGGTGAGGCAACAGGTCCAAGGCAGCAGGGCAGGTGGGAGGGGCAGGGTCACCCACAGACACCAGGAGGCTGGGACCCAATCCCTGGAACACATCACCAGAGTCCTGGGTACATACGAACAGGCCCAGGGACGAACGGGCCAATCGGACAAACTGTTGCACAAGCTCATCCTGCTGATGAGGTCCATCGACAACCGCATGGGACAAATCGTGGACCTCTTGGGCCAGCAAGTGGTTGTACTGAGGGACAGGCATGCGCCACAGACAATACCTCCACCTCCCTTTGGTGGGCCGCAGGATGACAGTTCACCATCCTCCCCTGCGCCCACAGAGAGGGGTGAGTTCTCAGACCCCACTGGCCCTGCAGCAGGGCCCCCCCTGCCAAACGATGAAGGGCCATCACAAGAAGACCCTGGGAGTATCTGGAGGCAAAGCACCTGCCAGACCCCAGTCAAGGAGCCAGCCACGATGGCAACCCTCCCCACCACTGCATTGACTTTTTGGACTGTCCTTCCCCACATTGCCTTGTGAATGGCATCTGTCTGTTGGACTGGGTCACCACATCAATGTGGTGACTACTCGATTATCTCATCTACCACAACTGTCAACTCACTGCTCCACTCCACCCCCCAATGGAAATGTACACCCCCCTCGCATCTCACCATTGAAAATAAAATATCCTTACACACATGTTGTCGCGTCTGCTCCATCTTTATTGCAGGATGTACATCCTTCAACATGATCACAATGTACCAGGAGCATGGGCTGCAAGTAGGCAAGGAGAAGTTGAAGGCACCTAGGGAAACACAACAGAACTACTTTCACTGGTCTGGGTATGGCATCACAGACATCACACAACCCCTACCATCAGGATAACCCAGGATGCACACGTCACAATGTGCAACAAGTGTCAACATACATGTCCTGTATATGTTCCCAAATTACCAGTCCCAGAAACATTGCCAAACACCGCTGGGTCTACAACTGGCTGCGGTTACAATTCTCACATGCCCCTTCACGACAAAAGCAATATCAGCAGACAATAGATATGTTGCACATTGTCACCCACCTTCAAGTGAAGTAGCATGTGATGAGCTGTTGACGCAGGTCAACAACTTCTTCCTCTCCACTGTCCTCATCACTGGACACGGGTTGGTTTGCAAGCTGGGGACTTGGGTCCTCACCATCATCAAGGAGCAGGGAAATCTCCTTGTGAATGGCTAGGTTGTGGAGCATGCAGCATGCCACTACAATCTGACACACCTTCCCGGGCGAGTATGCCAGTGCACCTCCGGTCTTGTCCAGGCAGCGGAAACGTGACTTGAGCAGACCAAAAGTACGCTCCATCATACGACGTGTCCTCCCATGTGCCTCATTGTAGCGGACGTCAGCTGGGGTCCTGGGATTCCTCAGTGGGCTCAGCAACCAGGGACGGTTGGGATATGCAGAGTCACCTAGGTATGACAAACACAAATAGACATTGCAATGTCGCTGAGGCTGAGGGCAGCAGCCCATACACCCAGCACGCAATACGACTAGGCATACTCACCCACAATCCATGCACTCTAGGAAAGCAGATTAGCCATCAGCTAGGACACAATGCTGTTCCGCAGGATGTAGGAGTCATGAGCCAAGCCTGGGAATTTGGCACACATGTGGAAGATGATCATATCTGCCAGGCACACCACCTGCACATTTACGAAGAGGTAATGCTTGCGATTCCTGAAAATGTGCTCACTGGCTTGTGGTGGCACAAGCCCGACATGGGTGCAATCAATGGCACCAACAACATAGGGGATGTGTTCAAGGGGATAGAAGTCTCCCTTCACAGCTGGCAATTCAGCACCCCTGGGGAAATGGATGTATCTGTCCTTGTATATCATCATGGCAGAAAGTACATCATGCAGCACCATGCTGAACATCGGTTGTGACATCCCACCTGCGCTGGCCACAGTCTCTTGGAAGGATCCAGTGGCAAAAAATTGCAGGGCCGCCATCACCTTATAAGTAGGGGTAAAAGCTTTTGGACATGTCAGGCGAGGCTGCAGGTGGGGCTCCAACAGATCACAAAGGGTTTTCAGGGTGGCTCTATCCAGATGGCATTTCTGTATGATCGCAACATCCTCCATGTCCTCCAGCACGTCAAGTGACAAATTGAATTTGGCCTCCTCCTATTTGAGATGATAGTGGACACATGTCAATGCAATACATCATGAGATATGCACAGCATATCACGTTCTGGATGACACAACGACAACAATGACTGCCATCAATATTGAGTTACAGACCAGCTTACATGTAGGGACACCTTCAGCTACACAAAGGGCACACCTGTCAATTTACACAAGACAAGTACCTCAAACACCACCTTGGTCAATGTGAATGCACAAAGGGAGATGGCCACATTTCACATGGACACGCCTGGGAGTATAGCATCCAGCATGTGTGCAACAAATCAAACCCACAGTCTCATACCTAACTGCTGTACCTGTCACACCTTAATACGTCATTACAACCTGGCACACATCCACCACACAATGACCACCGTCAGCGCAGGAATGATGAATGTGTGCATGAGCAGACATTGGAGGCAATGCAAAATGGATCATCATTCATTAAGACGAGCATTGCTGTGATTGTCACTGCACCTCAACACATTGACATGTGTACACATTGTAGAGTCCAGAACAACACTGTCCTGCCCACCCAACCATCATATCCATAAATGACATGTGAGTGAGTACAGGCCAATCTACGAAATCACACACACAAACATGGCATGTGAAACCATCAGTGGAGTAAATGGAACATTGGCATTGTGTGCACAATGATGTGCCATTGACCATGTGGGCACTGTGCACTGTTGATGTTTGCCAGATGGCCATTGCAATTGTATGGCACCCATATCGCGTTAGCTACCGCCTGGCCCCGGCGGTGTGTCACCAGCACCCCCATTCACACAAGTGGGGTAGTGTTAGGCATGGAGACATGGGGAATTGGTGGTGGGCATGCTCCGCCACCCATATCGCGGTAGTTACCGCCTGGCCCCGGCGGTGTGTCACTAGCACCCCCATTCACACAAGTGCAGTAGTGCTAGGCATGGAGACATGGGGAAATGGTGGTGGGCATGCTCCGCCACCTATATCGCGGTAGCTACCGCCTGGCCCCGGCGGTGTCACCAGCACCCCCATTCACACAAGTGCGGTAGTGATAGGCTTGGGGAAATGGTGGTTGGCATGCTCTGCCGCCTAAATTGCAGTGCCTTGTGTCATACCACCTGGCCCCGGCGGTGTGTCCCCGCCATGGAGCTTGCCCTAGAGCCAATGGGAAGCTCGATAGCGGTGGCATGATGCAATTTTGAAGATCGTGGTAGGCGTGCTCCACCACTGTGGAGGCGGTAATTGGATGCATTTGAAAGATGCACCATTGTGCTAGCGCACACCGGGCCCCGGCGGTGTGTCCCCACCATGGAGCTTGCCCAAGAGCCAATGGAAGCTCTATAGTGGTTGCATGATGCAATTTTGAAAATCGTGGTAGGCATGCTCTGCCACCGCGGGGACGGTCATTGGATGCATTTGAAAGAGGCAGAACTGGACCACCAATTGCTGAAGCTTGGCACCTTTGAAACGACCCCAGGAGGCTATATATGTGTGGAATTGAGCCTCACATTTGCACTGCTCCCAGAGCCTGCTGCCAGAGACTCCTCACCTGCTGCTGCCTCCAGGGACTGCTGCCTAAGACCCCTCACCTGATGCTGCCTCCAGAGCCTGCTGCCAGAGACCCCTCACCTGCTGCTGCCTCCAGGGACTGCTGCCTGAGATCCCTCACCTGCTGCTGCCTCCAGGGACTGCTGCCTGAGACCCCTCACCACCCAATTCTGCCTCTGTTGTCTCATGTCCACAGGGATATCAAGGACAGAGAAGATCCGTGCCAGTCCCTTCACGAGCGAGGAGCTGGAGGTCCTAGTGGATAAGGTGCTCACACAGTACCCAAGGCTATATGGTGCCCCAAATGTCATGGTAAGTCGTCAACAGTGGGGTGGTAGGGCAGGGAGGCCACAGATGTAGTTGGACTGATGCAGTATGTGACTGGGAGTGTGGGGTAGTGCCATGTACTGCCTGACATGCTGTCTCCAGCGGGAGGGTGTGTTTACCCAATGCCACAGGTTTCCCTGCCTGCACATGTATGCATGAGTGACCTGTGTTCTGTTGTCAGCCATAGAGTAGGAAAAGACAGGTAAGAGCAGTTCCTCTAAATGGCCAATTTGGAAAATATCGTGATGATTTTACTGTTGGATCTGATCTGGGAAGGGAAAATTAAATTTCAGATCTTGTTGCCCTCACACACCTGTTAGGGTGTCATGCTTCATCATTGGGCGCTCCTCGTCGGACCGGCGCTGCAATGTCCAACGGGCCTGGTGGCATCTTTAGCGGAGATCTTTTGATCTGAGAACGCCGTTTTGTGTGAAGACCATGTGTATGACTGTGGAGGGTAATAGCTCCTAAGAATGTGGGGATTCGAAAAAACTAAAATAGACCCTGGCCCCTTAGTAATTTTAATTAGGTTTAGTAGGGCTGGGACTAGGAAAAACCAGGGAGGCTACTCAGGTGATTCTAGGTATCAGGGTAGCCTATAGTTGACAGGGGTCAACATGTTTCGTGTCATGGATGCTCAAACTCGAGCGACACTTCTTCAGGACCGTGGGACCAATTACAAGTACATATACCACAATTTCTTATAACGGGGTACTTAAGGTCAACCACATGTAAAGCTGAACCTAAATATGGTACAGAATAGATGGCTCCGCCTAAACAGAGGGAGACAAAAAATAGAGGACAAGCAGAAGCCACCCATTAGCAGCTTAGTCAAGAGATAAGGGTCCAAACGTCATGGTGAGGTGTCAATTATCTCCTTCAAAGGACCAAGGTTTCTACTCTCAATAACGAACTAGTTAGAGAGAGGACATTAAAAGTTTGAACTAGTACATATAAAACACAACTAAAATTGATCAAGCAGTGATAAACGACTAAATTCACCTTAAATGTCACAAGAAAATTTCAGGATATCGATCTTACCTCAGAGTGAGGGGGTCAGAGCTTCATAGGTGAAGGAGTAGCAACCGGACCACTGGAACGGTCCCACTGTGACAAAGATATAAGCATCGCAAAATAACATGCTGTACAACATGTGAATGAAGTACTCTATCACTATTAAGAGCGTGGGATGTGTTGCTCGGGGTGGTCAATATGCTACTTAGTGCCAATCTGTTCTCTCCTCACATCAGGAATAGTGCAAAGTGGTAAGGGCTAAGTAGTCTAGTACACACTAGTGATGTTTGGTGTCTAGAAAGAAAGTGGTGATAGTCATGGAAATCCGTGGGTGTAGACTAACACGATATAACAGAGTTCGCAGCGGTGGGATGTAGTAACACGCACGCGTGGAAAAGATGTGTCTGGATTGCAACAGGTACGATCTCCGTAAATTAAACCTGACACGATACGCGAGGTTGACTATAGGTGTGGTATACATAGTGGTGTTCCTCTGATTACAAAGTGCATAATAGTATTGGTGGAAAAGACGTCCTAATCTGTGAACACCAAGTGTTGCCCAGCCCATTACGGGTTGCGTACTGTGGCCAAACAAGTGCGGGCGGAACAAACCCATAAGTAGAGTATGTGGTGCTCGTATTTACCCTTTGCTAGAGCTCCGGTCGGGACTTAGTGGCGATCGCATCGCATACAGTGAGCGTAGTTAGAGACTTACCCAAAAAGTAGCGGGGGGCAGGCCAAAACAGGACGTGTCTGCTCCTCACCTGAATATTACCGGTACCGGATTCACTTCCTGTATTTAACCGACAACTCAGTTGCGAGGTCTCGCGAGACTCTCCGGAGGGCGACATCTTGTCCCAGGAGTGGTGCCTGACCTAGGATTTCGAAACCCTTTGCGAGCTAAATGGTGTGGTACGGGAAAGATACAGACGTTGAAATACAACGTTATATCTTGACAGACTGTTATGTTTGGATAAAAACTATCGGTTTTCACAGATCTGGATACTGAATATGGCATGTTGCAAACCCAATAATAATAAAGGTTACTAGGGGCTAGTAATGGCCGTGTAGTCATCGATTAACCCAGGTAGAATCCAGAGGGTGCTCTCCCTTACAGAAGTAGCAAGGTGTATATTGAGGGACGTTACATCACTACCCAGGGAAGGAGACGTAATTTATGTATAAGATACACAGGGTATGGTTAGATGATATAAACCAAGGAGTATAGACACATGTTTATATACACGTTAATTCTATGTATATATAGAGACAGGAGTTTTACGATACCATTAGAGGCCTCGAGACATTACACCACCGTCATGTTAATGGAGGTGTAGTACTGACAGAGCCATGTATAGTAGGTGTGTTATCAAGTTAGTTCTGTCCACGGAATTTCGTCGTTAAGACCCCTTTCTTGCGTGGATAAGCGAAAAATCCATCTCTGTTCAGTTTCAAAAAGTTTCTCGTGAGACCATGAGGGGTTACTTTCAATCACGGTCCATTGTAAATCATTGTGTCCATGCGGGTGAGTGAGGTAGTGTGTACTCAGTTTTGTCGTGGATCTTCCACACCGTATATTGCTGAGGTGTTCCATAATTCTTGTCTTTACTGGGCGTGTTGTCATGCCGACGTATCTTAATTTGCAGGGGCAAGTAATTAAATAAACGCAATTGTTGGAATTACAGTTAGTATGATTTTTCTGAGTCCAGACTTTGCCTGTTTCAAGAGTAAGTTCTTTGGTTGCCTTGGTAAGGTCACACACTCCGCATTGTCCGCAGGGATAATGTCCACGTACGGGATCCATATCCCACAGGGTCCTTTGTTTTGTTGGTTTTTCAATCTTAGGACGGGTATGTACTAGGATGTCACGTAGGTTGCTTGTGCGTTTGTTCGCAAATCTTGGAGGGGGTAAAGCCACTTTTCCCGTAGTCAGGATCTTCCAGTTCTTTTTTATGATCTTCTGGATCATGTTAGATTCTGGTGTAAACGTTGTCACGCATGTCAGTGATTCATCAGTAGGCTTAATTTTTGGTTCCAGCAGGGATTCTCGGTTGTTGTTGAGTGCTCGTTTGTTTGATCTTTTTACAATAGATGTGGGGTAGTCTCGAGTCTTCAATTGGTGACTGAGAATGGCTGCTTCCTTTTTGTAATCGCTGGTCTTTTCGCAGTTCCTGCGAAGACGGAGGAACTGTCCGAAGGGTAGGTTGTCCCTTAAGGCTTTTGGATGATAGCTTCCATATAATAATAAGCTATTCCGATCTGTAGGTTTTTTGAAAGTCTTGGTTGATAACCCGCCATCTTGTAAGGTTATGGTAAGGTCTAGGAAGTGGATCTCTGTGGATGAAACAGAACGGGTGAACCTCAAGTATGGGTCCAGGGAGTTGACCCATGTGAAGAATCTGTCACACGTCTCACTATCACCTTTCCATAGGATCAAGATGTCGTCAATGTAGCGTTTCCACAATATAATGTTGTCGCGAAAGATGTTATCTGTCAGGTGAAGATGTTCGAAATCAGCTACATAGAGACAGGCCAGGCTTGGAGCAAAGGTACTGCCCATACAAGTACCTTGGGTTTGGTGGAAGAACTGATCTTTGAATTGGAAGTAACTCTCACACATAGCTATTGTTGCGCACTCCATAATGAACGACACTGGTGTAGTAGAGGTCCAGTCTTCTTTAAGAAGAAGTTCTTCAATCACTCTAAGGGTTTCAGTTTGAGGAATATTTGTATAGAGTGCCTCCACATCCAATGTCATAAGGAGATTCACTTGATTGTTGGTATTGAACTCGGATATGAGATTCAAAACATCCCTGGTGTCCTGTAGGTACGATGGTATACGTTTCACCAGGGGGCGAAGAAAGTGATCACAAAATTTGCTGAGGGGTTCTAAGACTGAGCCGATCCCTGATACTATAGGGCGTCCAGGGGGTGGATTTTGGCCTTTGTGAATCTTGGGGAGCGTGTAGAACGCTGGTATGCGTGGTTGTGAGTTCACCAGGAAGGCGGCCTCGTTTTTGGAAATCCAGCCCTGAGTTTCTGCAGACTCCACGATAGATTTTATCCTCGTCATCAACTTCCCTGTAGGGTCCGCCGTTATTCTCTTGTAATACTTTTCTTGTGAGAGTTGGCGTAGGCACTCGTTGTCATAATCTGTAGTGTTCATTAGGACAATGGCACCACCCTTGTCTGCCGGTTTTATTGTAATGGTAGGGTCTTCATTAAGGGTCTTTATGGCCTCTCTCTCAGCTTTTGGAAAGTTGTCGTAGTGTGACCTTGTGGGGATGTTATTCATTTCTTTCAAAACTGCTTGTTCAAAGGTTAACACCTCATGAGGAACCATCCCATCATGTGGTGTAAATGTTGACGGTGGACGCAGGCCTGAATCCATGGATTCCTGGGGGGTCTTGTCTTGAAAGAAGGCCCTTAGGCGTATCTTTCTAAAGAAGTTGTGGAGTTCTTTATGTTGGAGAAAATGGTCCACACGTGGAGTAGGTACAAATCCTAGACCCCTATTTAAAACTTTTATTTCAGTGGGCGTTAGATTTTTGTTTGATAGATTGACCACTAGGTTTTGTTGTTCTTCCTGCTCCTCAATTCCATTCGTTCTTGCTGTTGGGGAATGGGTTGGTCCTGCCATTGGACTTGTTTCGATTGACCGTCTCGTCTTCTGCCTCTTCCCCTGCCCCGGCCTCTTCCTAAAAAAGGCTGTTGGTTCTGGTTGAAATGGTACATGGGTGCAGGCATGTGGTACATCGGGTTCCACGGTGGTTGTTGGCCATAGAAGGGATTCATTGGGTATCCATACATGGGTGGTGGTGGTTGTCCCCAATTCTTCTTCAAGCTGGAACGACTTTCATTGCTTGATGTACTACTATTGGAGTTGTAGCGTGGTCTGCTCTCTACCGAGCTGCCATCTGAGGAGTCTTCGCCAGTGGGCGCTTGGTAATCCTCCTTAATATAGGGGTACACTTTCTCCTTGTCGAATCTCTTTATATCTTTTTGCAGTTTTGTGATTTTCTGTCGCATAAGATGATTCTTGTGGTCATCTATTTCAGCATTAATTTCTGTTAGTCTACTTTTGTAAGCGGTGATGTTAATGGAGGCTTTTAAGTTGTTTTCCGCGATGGTGATTTCAATAAGTAGTTTGTCAGCCAAACGTTTGGCAGTATTAATGATCAGGATCAACCAGTCCCTGGTGCACTTCCAAGCCACCTGGGACCATTCTTTTCTGAACCCAATGTCTTCCAGGAAGATTCTAGGAGCGTTAGTGACCAGTAGGCCGTTTGGGGCGATGTTTGCCCTCAAGTATTCTGTCATCATTGCACCATGAAGTGCAATCTTAGTCTGTAATTTCTTCTGATTTGTAATAGAATTCCAATCTTCAGTAGTGCTGCAAGAAGGCGTGCTGCTGTCAGTTTGTAGTAGGGAAGGGGCCCGTAGGATTTCCGACACCATGTCGTCAGAAAAACTTAGCCCCTGATTATCCATGGTGAGATGTTGAAGGTTTTTTCGGGACGTTGGGAATCGGGAATATGTTTCTGCTTGAAACTTAGAGTGAATGATAGTACAGAGTCAGACGTGGTATTAGTTCAATTATGTGAATGTGTAGGTACCTCGGCAATGATGCCGTGCATAAACATGTAATCAGGAAAGGGGGGACAAGAGAGCTGGTTGTTTAAAGAGGTCCTGTTCTAATGCTCCCGGGGGTCTATGTAGGAAAAGACAGGTAAGAGCAGTTCCTCTAAATGGCCAATTTGGAAAATATCGTGATGATTTTACTGTTGGATCTGATCTGGGAAGGGAAAATTAAATTTCAGATCTTGTTGCCCTCACACACCTGTTAGGGTGTCATGCTTCATCATTGGGCGCTCCTCGTCGGACCGGCGCTGCAATGTCCAACGGGCCTGGTGGCATCTTTAGCGGAGATCTTTTGATCTGAGAACGCCGTTTTGTGTGAAGACCATGTGTATGACTGTGGAGGGTAATAGCTCCTAAGAATGTGGGGATTCGAAAAAACTAAAATAGACCCTGGCCCCTTAGTAATTTTAATTAGGTTTAGTAGGGCTGGGACTAGGTAAAACCAGGGAGGCTACTCAGGTGATTCTAGGTATCAGGGTAGCCTATAGTTGACAGGGGTCAACATGTTTCGTGTCATGGATGCTCAAACTCGAGTGACACTTCTTCAGGACCGTGGGACCAATTATAAGTACATATACCACAATTTCTTATAACGGGGTACTTAAGGTCAACCACATGTAAAGCTGAACCTAAATATGGTACAGAATAGATGGCTCCGCCTAAACAGAGGGAGACAAAAAATAGAGGACAAGCAAAAGCCACCCATTAGCAGCTTAGTCAAGAGATAAGGGTCCAAACGTCATGGTGAGGTGTCAATTATCTCCTTCAAAGGACCAAGGTTTCTACTCTCAATAACGAACTAGTTAGAGAGAGGACATTAAAAGTTTGAACTAGTACATATAAAACACAACTAAAATTGATCAAGCAGTGATAAACGACTAAATTCACCTTAAATGTCACAAGAAAATTTCAGGATATCGATCTTACCTCAGAGTGAGGGGGTCAGAGCTTCATAGGTGAAGGAGTAGCAACCAGACCACTGGAACGGTCCCACTGTGACAAAGATATAAGCATCGCAAAATAACATGCTGTACAACATGTGAATGAAGTACTCTATCACTATTAAGAGCGTGGGATGTGTTGCTCGGGGTGGTCAATATGCTACTTAGTGCCAATCTGTTCTCTCCTCACTTCAGGAATAGTGCAAAGTGGTAAGGGCTAAGTAGTCTAGTACACACTAGTGATGTTTGGTGTCTAGAAAGAAAGTGGTGATAGTCATGGAAATCAGCCATAGAGTGACACAGAAGGTTGTTCATGCTGTAGTCAGGACAGTGATTGCTTGGCTGGATGGCTGTGTGTGCCCCTGTAGTCCATCTCAGTGTGAGCGCAGCTGGGCAGCACAGTCCGCGTCTACAAAGACAAGGACACATCACTTCACTTACAGAGTATAACATCAGTCTTTTCACATTGAACTCCAGCTATGGGCCCTCCCAGCACTGTAGATTACACACAACCGCCCTTGTGAATGGCATTTTGTAGTTGAGAGATCATGTCCCTCAATTTGACATCCATGACACAATTATCTATTCACAGGTCAGGGACATTGGGGCAGCGCAGTCCTGGACACAGTGGGTCACCCCCCCACAGGTTGCTATGTGATGTATGTGTTGCTCAACCCAACAATGGACTGGAGATGTGGGCAGGCTACATAGGGGTTCCAGTGCTAGCATCCTGCATATGTGTGAGATGTGCAGGGACTGTGTTCCCGCTCACACCTGCATGCATTCACGTCAGCTTTTCTCATGGAGCTGTACCATGTGAGATGTACTCTAGTCTCTGATAGACATATCGTTGGATATGTGATGAGTTTGCATCTTGCTGCTATGCTGATAGCTGTTGGTACATAACACTGTGAACCTAATCATTTCCCCCTCTTGTCTCCCATGCCTGCAGCTCAAGGTACACCAGCGTAAGGCCGTGTGGAGGGCCATTGCCGCGAAGGTTCGAGCTCTGGGGGTCTCAAACCGACGGCGCACCCACTGCCACAAGAGGTGGGACGACATCAGCCGGCGGGCAAAGAATGTGGTGTAGATGACCTTGGGGCTGCTTCCTTGCACTGGGCGTTTGGCACGGCGCAGCATGACACCACTAATGGGCCGCATCTTGGCGGTGACACAGCCTGAACTGGATGCAAGTTTGAAGGAGTATCAGCAGCAAGCCAGGTGTGAGCATTTGGGGAGGGTGACTTTGGCTGGGAGTGGCTGCATGTGTACAGAGCCTGTGCCAGCACTGGCCTATGTGATATTGGTAGTGTGATGCTGTGGCATGTAAGTGGCTGCTGGGCTGGGTGCTGGTGGCATGCATTTGCCCTACCTGTACTGACAACGGTGATTTGGATGCTGTGCATTCACATTACATTCTGAGTTGTGATCTTCAGGTTTCTTCTGCACTGGGGTAGTCTTGGAAATCCCATGGGAGGGAACGGCAGTGTGCCCAATCTGACTGTGCCTTCATCAATGCGTCCATTGCATGCACTCACATTGGGTAGACCTACACATCTGACAGCAATGTGCACCATTCTATTGCCCACACAGTACAACATGGTGGGTGGCATGGGCTAATGTCCATTGTGGACTGTCATGTTGTAGTCTGGGTCTGTGTTGTGCCCTCCTGTTCCATCCAGATCTGCCATTGGCAACAAGTAGTGTGCCCCCATCATGTCCCTAGGTGTGCTCAGAGCTAGCTGTGTGTCTGGTTGAACAGAGCCACAAGCAGGGTGTTGTGCTGTGTGGTGATCACATGGCTCACTCATGCCTGAGTGTCCAGTTTCCACGCACTGCTTAAGTCTATATAGTGAGTTGGCACAATGTGATTGCACAGGGTGGTGTGCAACATGTAGGTCTGGTCATCTTTTGTTAGGCATTACTTGCATGTTTGTTCTGTTGCTGCCACTGACCTGACCCTACATCTCTCTCTCTCATGCAGCATCTCCTGTTGTCACAGAGAGACAGGAGATGGACACCAGTGGGGGTGAAACTAGCACGACAGCTGCACAGGAGCCCAGTGACACAGATGTCACCAGCGCCTCAGAGGGGGACAGGAGTCTGTTGGAGGAATCCCAGCCTGAGACGCAAAGTACCACATCATCTGATGCCAGCGCGGATCCATCCATGCTGACGGGCACAGGGAACGGGGCTTTGCATCCACTTCCACCACACAGCAGCCAGTGCCCATCCTCCAAACCACTTCCTCTGGTGCTGCCCGTGTCCGCCTCAGTAAGAGGGGAAGAGTGTCCTTCACCCCTGACACCGCAGCCCCTGTCCCCCCTGCTGCCATCAGTGCTGAGTCTGTGGACCTTTTGCGCCAGCTGCGTGTAGGCCAGACAGCTCTCCTCAATTCCTTCATTGACCACGACAAAAAAGTGGCCCAGGTGGTTGCTTTCATGGAGGGCATACATTCTGACATGGGTGGGCTGCACCGGACAGTCCAGGCTTTGTCATCGACATTGACGTCTTCCCTTCAACAGGCACATACTCACAGCCCAGCTCCGGTCCCTTTGTCCACCCCCCTGGCAGTGGCCACGTCTGATGATAGTGACCACGGTCCACATACATCACAGTCACGATAAAGCACACAGAGCACACAGCAGCAGCAACCCATTGTCCCGGCCGCAGACACCATCCCCACAGAAGACCAAAGCCACCCCAGAGCGTAGGGAGAAAAGCCCATCAGTCGACACCAGTGGACAAAAAGCAAAGCAGCAGGCCTCAGGCACACATGCCTCATAGGCATCACCATCCAAGGTCTCTCCTGCCCCTAAAGCATCGCGCAAAGAGAGGCATACAGTGTCTGTGCCCACCAAGGAGGTGGTGCATACCAAGGGTACACCTAGGAAGGGCTCCAAGGCAGATTCACGCACCACCTCGACTCCCATTCCAGGGGCCGGAGTGCACTGTAGATGTGACACCTAGTATACAGGGGAACTGGTTTTATAATACTTTTTTAATTGATTTTATTGGTATTATGCACTGTTAACAAACGTTATATTGTTACGGTTTTTATTAACTAAACAATAAACTTATTCATTCATTCATTAGTATACAGGGGAAGGGGGGGCAGAGGCGAAACCAGGCAAAGCGTTCCGCTGAGTCCAGCACATCACCAGAGGGGCTGCCAGCGCCTGCACCTTATGCAGCTTTGGTGGTGAGTGTGCCTGTTGTGCCCACACCACTTCCCATTGATCCAAAGTCAGGCAAGCCATTTAGAATCCCCAGGAAGTGAAAAGGCACCCCTCCACAATCTCCAAGCTACACTGTGTCTCCTGTCTGCATGACTCCACCTCCACTTGCCACTACACCACCTGGTCCAAGGAGCCCTCCGGCTTGCCAAGCCACTGATAGCTCTACCTCAGCTGTTCCGCTCTCTCCCCGTTCAGGTGCCCCGACGGTCCCCAAGACACAGCTAGCTCCCAGTCTACCTGACAGCCAAGTCTGAGTGTTAGTTACCCTCACACACCTTTCTCTCACACAGGTGGGCCTGTACTGCACATTGTTACCCCCTGATTGTGTTGCTAACCATGGAGAGGTACAGTCACTCACATTCCCTGTGAAGCTTCTCATGGACTCAGTCAGCACCTTGGACTGGCCACTGGCCTTGTGTTTTGCCCCCTGCCTGTGCAGCTTCTCATGGACTCAGTCAGCACCTTGGACTGGCCACTGTCCTTGTGTTTTGCCCCCTGCCTGTGCAGCTTCTCATGGACTCGTTCTGCATTTTGTCCTGCCCACTGGCCTTGTCGTTCACTGCTGTGTGCTCCCTGCCTGTGCAGCTTCTCATGGACTCAGTCAGCACCTTGGACTGGCCACTGGTCTTGTGTTTTGCCCCCTGCCTGTGCAGCTTCTCATGGACTCAGTCTGCACTTTGTCCTGCCCACTGGCCTTGTCATTCACTGCTGTGTGCCCCTTGCCTGTGCAGCTTCTCATGGACTCAGTCAGCACCTTGGACTGGCCACAGGTCTTGTGTTTTGCCCCTTGCCTGTGTAGCTTCTCATGGACTCAGTCTGCACTTTGTCCTGCCCATTGGCCTTGTCGTTCACTGCTGTGAGCCCCCTGCCTATGCAGCTTCTCATGGACATACTCTGCATTGTGTGCCTTGCTCTTCTCTTGTCATGGCGCCTATCTGTGCGATATGTGAATAAAGACAGTTGTTCCTGTTGTCTATTTTGTCAGTGTCCTTACTGAATAAAGTTCTTTTGCTGTGTGTATATGGTTTACTGTGCCACATGCTCTGCGTGCCACTTAAACATGGTCAATGTTTGGACTCACTTACTAATCAGTTTTCTGGGGGTGACGGGGTCTTCAGTTCTTCCTGAACCAGATACTTGTGGGGGCAATGGTGTAATTTTACAATGTGCTGCAGTTGTCATTTACTTGATTAGTTCATGTTGGCTATATTATACACATGTCAGGTTGGGGGGCACTGCCAGCACAGAGTGGGTTTCTGCACAGAATTTTGCAGGCAGGCTGTCCAGGATCATCAATTATGTGTGTTCTTCCTGTATGTGTGCCCAAGGTGTATGTGTTTGGTCATCTTGTGATGGCCAGTCATCCAATTCCCATGGCTTACTTTCCATGTGCGCTCTTGGATGGTCAGGAGGTGTGCGGTGTGAAGGGGGTGAGTTTGTGGGGAGAGTTGATGTGTGCATCCCCCTGCAATGTGAACTACACATGTGTCACCCAGGAGTTGTATGCCTGTTGTTTTGATAGTTCAGCCCTGTGGATGTGGTTGTATGCACATGTGTAAGTTGTATGTAGTGCACTGTACAGTGAGTTGGTGTGTCCTTGCAGTTCTGTCTGACTCCTACTTGTTGTTTGTGTCACTTGTGAGTATGCAGAGTGTGTGACTGGTGAGTCAGTGTTGTGTTTTGTTGCACATCCATGTGTCTGGTGGCTGTTTGTGGGGACTGTGCAGACCTGCTGTTCAAAACTGCCATTGTGTTTGTGTTTTCTCATGCCTTGCTATCAGATGGTGCCTTCTTGCCTCCAGTCTGGAATGTTGTGGGTGTTGTCATGCCATCCCCTATCTGTGCTTCAGATGCCTACCCATTGTGGGTCTGCGCTCCCTCTCTTTGTGTATGGTACACTCCTGTCATGTCCCCTACTGGCATGCAGTACACTTCACTTTGGTGTCAGCTGTCCCCTTGGTTTGCATGTGTGTGTGTGCGCCTCCCCATCACTTCATTTGTGCCACTGTACTTTGTGGTGCAGTTCTTTGTCTAGGGTCAATGTGTCACTCAGGGCATTTCCCCAATGGGTTGTATGTGATGTGCTGGTGCTGTTTGGCAGTCATGGTTGCTCCTATGCAGTCCAACTGTGTGTGCTGCCCAGTCCTTCGCTCAAGTTGTTTCCACCTTTGAGTCCCAGACTTGTGCATCTGTTGGTGTTGTGTTGGATGTATGTGTGTTGTCTGTGTTATTGCTTCACTTCCTGGATATGCTGTTGTCTTTGTGCTGTGCTGTAGGGTGTTATGTGGGTTGCTGTTCTGACACTGAGGGCTGTGTGTGGCTGGTATGCCTGGTGTGCACACACTGCTTGTTGTGCATGCAGTGCTGTGTGTGTCTGTTGCCTTGTCATTGCCTGGTATGCATCCCCTGATGTCCTGCTGTGTTTGCTGTGTGATTTTTGTGCCTGTGCATCTGTTGTTTGTTTGATGTGGCTGTGTTTTTCTGTGATGGTGCACTTCTTGTGTGTGTTATGGTATGTTGTCTGTGCATTGTTCCTGAGTGATGATGTTGTGCCCTCCTGTTGTGTCTGTGCTCCCATTGCCTTTGCACAGTTTAGCTGCACATGGCATGTCTGTTCTTGTTGTGGTCCTCTGTGTGTTTCTGTTGGCTCATGTGTTTGCGTGTTGTGCAGACATTTGTTGTGGCATCCCTGTGTGTGTGTGTGATGTTTGCGGCTACTCCCAGGGTGTATGATTGTTTGTGTGTGTGTTAACTGGCAAGTATTGCCAGCCTTCAGTGTGTTTGGCACTGGTGTTGTGTGCTGCTGGTGTGAGGGGGGTAAATGTGTGGATTCCTACTGTTGTTTGTCAGTCATGGTGTGTGTCAATGGTCCCTGTGTGTAGTGCTGCTGGTGTACTCCTGTGAAGTAGTTGTATAGATGTGTGGCTGTTCACAGTTTGACTTCAGGGCCTTCCTTTCATCTTTGTGCCTCTACATGGTTTGCCTTGCTGTCTCCCTGTGTTGTTGCACTGTGATGTCTGTGGTTTGTCCTCACTGCCTGTACCAGCCATGTGTGATTTAATGGTGTGAGGGTGTTGTTCGCTGTTCCTTGTCTTGCATGTGATGTACACATGCCTGTTGTTTGTCTCCTTGGCCTTCCATTTGTGTGCATCCCACTTTGGATTTCCTATTTGTTGAGCTCCATTGCTGTTGGCATGTGGGGTGTGTGTGTGTCTGTGTGTCAGTCTGTGGTATGTAAGTGTAACTAAGCAGGCTGTGTGTCCATTTGGATGTTTGTTACTTGTATGTGTTCATTTGGTGCTTGTCCTCATTTTAGTTTCCCTGAGTGTGGTGTTGTGTGTGTTTCCCTGGTCCTGTGCTACTGTGCTGTATGTTCCTGTGCAGCCACTCCTGCAGTGTCTGTCTACATGATTGTTTGTTGTGTGATGCCAGGTGTGTATTGACCTGGCTTGTTGTTGTGCATGGGGTGCACAGGAGGGGCACATGGCATGTGCCTTCATGGGGTGTGCTAGTGTGTGGTGGGAGGTGGTGTGACCCTGTGGTCTTTGTGCCCTGCCCATTGCTGCATGGTGGTGGTAGCTGTGTGTCCAGGATGCAGAGGGGTGACTTGGTGGCAGGTGGGTGATGTGTGGGTGCCCTTGTGGATGTGTCCCTGTCCCCACCAGGGTGTCTGATGTGGATTTGGACTCTGTGTCAGCCCATGTGTTGTGTGTGGTGTTATTGCGTACCTGTGATGGCGTAGGCGGCTGTCCATGAGTTCCTGGTGATGTAGCAGGTACAGCACCGGAAAGACGTGTAGAGCGGGTTCCATGGCGTTCGTGACCGGGTGGTGTGGACCGGGACTCTGGTTTCGCGCTCCACAGTTGTGCTTCCGCCGTCTCATATTGGGCGGTTTCTCCGCTGTGGTGCGTCTGCTTGTTTGGGGCATCCTAATTTGTGTAGTGGGGCGGACGTCATTCCGCATGGCGGAGAGTCTCCATTGGCTCCCACTGCCACGGTGGCGGGTGCACTTTGATGGCGGTGCGCATTGCACCAAGGCGGTCGGGAAATGGGCTATGTTTGGCCATACTAATATGGTGGGCGTGAGGACTGCTGCTCGCGGGCCAAAAAAATGAATTTTTCCGCACCGCCGGCACCGCGGTGGTGCCACTGCCCGACAGCCTAATGGACCCCATAGTTTTTGTTAATATCAAAGTTAGTAATATCATTTGCAAAAATATCATTGTTAATAATATCGATGTTTATATTAGTGTTATATTTTTGTATATATTGTATATGTATGTGC
The DNA here is from genome assembly GCF_964204655.1 of Triturus cristatus. Classification (NCBI taxonomy): domain Eukaryota; kingdom Metazoa; phylum Chordata; class Amphibia; order Caudata; family Salamandridae; genus Triturus; species Triturus cristatus. The sequence continues at coordinate 157,440,009 of NC_140580.1, forward strand.
TCCACATTTTTTGTTATATTTTGTATTTTGAAAAAGAATATGTATTACATTTTAAGAAGTTGTAACTTTTTTTAAAGTAAATTTTCCGTTTTAGTACCGTAGCAGGTTGTGGGTTTATAGGGGAATAGGGTGGGAAGTAATTTAATTATAATAAATAATTATTACATTTTATTTTTGGTATTGATAATTAATGTATTGTTACTTTATTGTTAATTGGTAATTCCATTTTTATTAATTGATAATTATATTAATTGTGTTCCTTTTTTTGGGGAGTGGGTTGTGGATTTATACGGGAATAGGGTTGGAAGTAAATTAATTATAAAAAATTAATTATGAATTGTTATTATTTGGTATGATAATCAATTTATTGTTTATTAATTATTGATTGGTAATTCATTTTTAATAACTGATTTATTGATAAATATATTAATTGTGTTAATTTAATTTAGGATCGGCTTGTGTGCTTATAGGGGAATAGGGTATGAAGTAATTTATTATAATTAAGTAATTATTAATATTTATTTGTATTAATAATTAATTGATAGTTAATTAATTAATAATTGGTAATTCATTTTTATTAATTGTTTATTATATTAATTGTGTTAATTTATTTTAGGAGTGGGTTGTGGGTTTATAGGGGAATAGGGTGGGAAGTAATTTAATGTATTCATAATTAATTGTTAATTAATTATTAATTTGTTATTTAATAAAAAAATATTTAATTGATAATCATGTTAAATTCAACCCTCTGCTATCCAACACTTTCCCTACAGTTATACTCTCTGGAGTAGGAATAGTAATTTTTACCCCTACGGTATCCTACACTTTCCCTACAGTTGCACTCTCTGGAGTTGGAATAGTAATTTTTACCCCTACGCTATCCAACACTTTCCCTACTGTTGCACTCTCTGGAGTGGGAATAGTAATTTTTACCAATACGCTATCCAACACTTTCCCTACTGTTGCACTCTCTGGAGTGGGAATGGTAATTGTTACCACTTTGCTATCCAACACGTGTTCTTCTGTTGCACTCTCTGGAGTTTGAATAGTAATTTTAACCCTTACGCTATCCAACACTTTCCCTACTGTTGCACTCTCTGGAGTGGGAATAGTGATTTTTACTCCTACGCTATCCAACCCTTCCCTACTGTTACATTCTCTGGAGTGGGAATAGTAATTTTTACCCCTACGCTATCCAACACTTTCCTACTGCTGCACTCTCTAGAGTGGGAATAGTAATATTAACCCTTACGCTATCCAACACTTTTCCTACTGTTGCACTCATTGGAGTGGGAATAGTAATTTTTACCCCTACGCTATCCAACACTTTCCCTCCTGTTGCTCTCACTGGAGTGGGAATAGTAATTTTTACCCCTACGTTATCCAACATTTTCCCAACTGTTGCATTCTCTGGAATGGGAATAGTAATTTTTACCCCTACTCTATCCATCATTTTCCGTACTGTTGCACTCACTGGAGTGGGAATAGTAATTTTTACCCCAACGCTATCCACACTTTCCCTAGTGTTGCACTCTCTGGAGTTGGAATAGTAATTTTATTCCCTTCGCTATCCGATATTTTCTCTACTGTTTTAGTTAATGTAGTGTATAATTGATTTTGAAAAGATTAAAAATATTTTAATTTTTTAATTTGTAATATATATTAATTGTTGTTGTATGTGTATATATGTATTTATAATGTATTTTAAAAAAATAACAATTTACAAGTTATTAAAATAATAGTATTAGGTAAGTATATATATTATATTTTATATGTATATGTTTAATTTATTTTTACATTATATGTATTAGTTATCATTTTTAAACATTTAAAAAAAATAACTATGTTTCTTTTAAATATTTGTATTATTTACTTTATTTTACATTATTTTTTAACATAAAAACACGATATTTTTAACAACGATATTTGTGACAACAATATTTTTGGGGGATATTTTTGTACTTACCATGATGTAGATAGGATGTCGATATTCTTGACTTCGATATTTTTGTCATGAGATTTTTGTACCTCGATATTGTGGTAGTCGATATTTTGTCAGTGATTCGTCTAAGTGCCGAGATATACCTATGGCATGAGTTGTTGTGCTATATTAAGTGAAAATAACATAACAAACATACCACATCATCCTGTGTGAGTTCATAAATGTATGATCATTCGATAAGAGGTATGTCTGTTTCTACCAGGGCTGTTTTACTTTTGTATGTTTATGTCTGTTTACAGAGGGCATACAATATTTTAGTAACGCCTCTCACTTCCTCTTCAGTAAGTATGCCATCTGAGTAGTAGCTATTCCATAAGTTTGAGACAACCATGTGATGTACTTCCTGCTTCTACAACATGACTGTTACTTATTCTGTCTGTTAGGAAAGTTTGCTCTGCTGCTGCTCATGTGGTCAGGGGTATTGCTTCTATTGGGGTAGCAGGGGCAGGTTCACCAGGGCCCAGAGTCCTGAGGCGCCCACTGAAACCTGATTGTTGCTGTATTTCACAGTTCAAACAGTGGCCAGGGGGCCATTTCTTTCCTTTTACTAGCACAAGCTTCTATTGGTGTAGCAGGGGCAGGTTCACCATGGCCTACAGCATGTTGTACCTTTTTGTGTTGTGAAGATCGATATTAGACTTTCTACTATAGAAAAGTCAAAATGATACGCATTGCCTACTTGTTTTATTGCATTATGTGAATAAAAGAGTGAAGCCTCACAAAATTGGGAACCGAATTTACTTTTCATTTTAGATGTGAAACAAGCAGGTTTCAATTTGACTAGATGACTTTATAAACATTAAAAACACATCCCACAAGAGTGTTAGGGGCATATCAGCAACAGCCGGTGATAATTATCGCTACGCGCACTTAGCGCTAGGATAATTATCGCTGGCTAGCATGGATTTTCATCGCTGAGATAGCGTGCTATTAGCAACGCTTATCTCAAAAGCGATACAAATCCTAACACTAACTGCCTAACGTGAGATTATCGCTGGAAACCCAGCGTTAATCTCACGAAATGCGACGTTAGCTTGTTGATAGGGACTCACAAACTTAGCCATGATATCCACCTTCCATAGGATATCATGGCTAAGTCAGTCCTGAAGCAGGCGTAAGGAAAGTAGCGATAACAGGGGTTATCGCTGCTTTTCCTGCCACTATGCTTCATAGCGTGGGGCTTGATGATAGGAGAAATGTCACTTAGCGACATTTCTCCTGTCATGTCAGGTCAGGAACGCCCACTTTGCATGTCATAGAGATGCAAAGCTGGGCATTAAGAATAGGTGCGCTAATGCAAAGTTTCACGCGTTAGCGTGACCTTGCTAATTTGGCGATAAAATTATCGCCGCTTTTTGGCCGAAAACGACCGCAAAAGCGGCGATAATTTTCTATCGCTGCCTTGTAAATATGCCCCTTAATGACTTGACCAAACACCATTGACCACTTCTGTCATTGTAGTCAAATGAACTTGGCATACTGGGGTTTTGAATCTATAATGGCTGTGTTTAAACTACAAGCCCACAGTGCAATATGCTGTTGGATGAAAAGCGAGGGAAGGTTGATGCTATTATGTGCAGAGCCACTGGAATTATGCAGCAGTGATTAACAAAATTAAGAACAAGGAAACAGAATTTATCTATGTGGCATAATGTGGCACAATTTGTAGAAGTATTACTCTTTTATTTTTTCATTTTAGTAACACTTAAAAGTATATGGCTAAAGGTGTGCCACAGTAGTACCAATTTCACACCCGAATGCAGCAGTCAGCAACTGGAACGTGACTGATTAAACTCTTTAAAGAATGTGCCACTGCTCAGAAATACACGTAGCGCTTTTTGTTTAATATCATTTGAGCAAGAAACAAAATTTTTCTTTTGGAGAAATTTTAAATTATGTAGCAGATGTAGTGTAAAGGAGACATAAGAAAAATCCATGATTTTGGGGAAAACTGGGGCCACAGAAACACATAATTCTAGTGACCCTATTTGTATGTCACAGTTGTTAAATGAAAATAAATTAAGATTGTGCTCCTAACTTTCAGCCACTGTTCTAGGCGTTATATAAATTCAATAGCTGCCTTTCTTTCTTGTGGGCACTCAAAGATTAAGCAGTCCAGTGCGTGAGAAGGGAGCGATAGAGCATCCCACTGCTAATGGGCTAACATTACCACCCTTTGGATAAACTAATGAGATATTTAGCAGCAGGTAAAGACACTCTGGGGCCGATTCCGATTCCGGACGCAAAACGAACCGACCGACACAGACCCGAAACGGAGACAGACCGATATGGACCGGCGCCGTACGACCCATGCAGTACGATGCAACGCGTGTGAATTACAACTGACACATACGAAATACAAGCCGTACGACCGAGCCGTGGGGAAAATAGTGAACCGGCCGGAAAACCGACTGACAGGAACCCGGAATGAACCCGACCGACACGTACCCGCGATGTCCAACCAGCGCAGTACGATGCAATGCGTGTAAAACCAGACTGACTCGCACGGAGCCCAAGCCGCATGACAGACACGCACAGAAAACCGGGCCCATAAGTAATAGAGATCTCAGCGACCGATGCGTATGAAACATAGAAGATAGGCAGCATGAACGAGGCGGAGAATCCCGCACGAGCCAACATCAGAGTCCGTCTCGGTCAGAAGAACGTCTCCTTCATGCCTAGAAAACACAAAGGAAAAAAGACAAAAAAAGGACCAAACAAGCAATGACAAAGCCAATAAATATTTTTAAAAAAATCTGGGATAAAGACACACCCACAATTCCACCTATATAAAGGACATCAATCACTACCATGATCCTTTGCAAAAAGGAGACACAGCCAGCAGCAAACACCATCACACAGCAACCACAGACACACTCACAACTCACCCATCACACAACTCACACACCATCAGCACCTCACCAAAAGCAGTCACACATACAGCTAGCTAAACCAACACTAACCCACCCTCACTTGCACCCTCACACACATCACTCACCACCACCACCCATCACCATGCCCCCAAAGAAGAATCCAAAGTTCACAGATAGTGACTTAGAAGTGCTAGTAGACAAGATCATTAGAGTAGAGCCACATTTGTATGGTACATTGGTCCAAAGGACCCCCATGTCACAGAAAACAAAGATGTGGGCGAGGATTGTGGACAAGGTGAACGCACAAGCACCAACGTTGCGCACAAAGGACGATATCCAGAACAGGTGGTATGACGTGCGCAGGAGGGTCAAGAAACTCATCTAGAAAGATCACGCCTTGAGTCAACGCACCGGCGGTGGCCCTCCTGCCAAACCAGTCTACTTAAGGACCTGGGAGGAGAAGGTCCGGGACATCCTACCGCCAGAGAGCGTCCATGGTCTAACAGACATACCAGTGCCTGGTGAGTACTGTAGGAGAGTAGGATCTGCCTCTTATGTTGCCCCACTTTTTTTCTGATGTTAACACTGGTTTCTGGCTATAGTCTGGCTGGGACCCCGCTAATCAGGGCCCCAGCCTCTCTGTTCTATCTAAAAAACATGGAGTGCATATTAGGTGCACTAGTGATTGGATACTGTGGTCCCTTGTGATCCCCTAGTATATGGTACCTTAGGTACCAAGGGCATAGGTACTTCACAGGCCTACCAGGGGCTTAAGCATGTATTATGCCACCCCTGGGAAGCAGACTAAATCTGACACCACAGGCCTGCTACTGAAGCCTGGGTGAGCTAGTGTTAGCACTCCTCACTGAGATATAGGTTCCCTATATCTCTACCTGGACACACATATAAACCTATCAGTCACCCCTAAGGCAAGCCATATCAATCCTGAGGGCAGGGTGCTTTGTTTCCATGTGAGGTGGTGCCTTTGCCTGAGCAGGGCCCCTCTGCAGCTCTCAGAGTCCATTCTCTGGGGCTGTTTGTGAATGCGGTCAAACCATATACTCTTAAGTGCATTATAACCTCGCGGTTAATGCTAACTTTGGAATGGCTGCACCAAAACATGTTGTGTTTGGTGTCAAATGCTTTGGAATCATACCCCCACACCAGTAACTGGTGTGGGAGTATGATCCCACCCTCTAGAGGGATAGACATGTACCCACTGTGGAAACACGGTAGAATCCTGAAGAGCCCTGGCATCACAAAATGGATGCCACCAGTCACAGACACTGGGTTGCCCCCTGCTGCTGACCGAAACTCGCAGTGGAGGAGGCCCAACAATGGGCATCCTGTCACAGGGAGGTGTAACCACCTCCCAGACAGGGTTTAGTGTATTGGGGCTGGGTGGGTGCACTCCTAGAGTGCTTTGAAGTCCTCCACTGGGGGAGCAGTAGGCTCCTCTGTGCATACACCAGTTCAAACCGGCTCAGGGGCTACCTGCCCCTGCTCTGGCCTGAAACTGGACAAAAGGAAGTGGATGTAGCCACCCACTCCCCTGAACCTCCCATAGGTGGGGTCATTGAGCTAGTCCCTCCCTTCCTTGCAGTATAAGTTAGGGAACCCTTGCCTTTGCAAACTAGATATCCCTGGACGATGCTCTGAAGAAGAATCCTGGACCTTCGATGTTCCACTACCTCTGGAAGACTGAAGAATCTCCCTTGGAGTCAAGGAATGACTCCCTTGCTTGGCAGGCACCCAATCTTGCAATCAACGGTCGCAAACTTTCCCACTGCAGCCGGAGTTCGAAGTCCCTGCATCCTAGGAAGAGGATTTCCTGAATTCTCCAAGGCCATCGTGAGTCCCCAGCGACGCTGCGGCAAGTGGACCCCACGAGTGACGAGGAACTGCAATCCCTGGATACAGTGCACTATTTTCTAGTGCAACCCCTTCACAACATTCTACGAACGTATGCCTTGGACCACGTGTGGTCCAAGCCTCCAGCAGGATTTCCACTGAAGATCAGAGGCCTACCCCATTCCGAGTGACCATGGGCTCCTGTTGAGTGAATCCTCCCGAGGCGTCTTTGCGATCCCTTGCCGGTTGGCTTGTGGTTCCCTAGAAGACTTTTCTACAATTCTAAAGGGCTCCCCTGATTGCACCAGGCCTGCCCTGACTTACCCTTGCTGGGTGAGTCCCTCAGACCTTGCTGGTCTGCACCGCTGACTTTTTACACTTTCCACGAGACTTGCTGATGCCAAGGCTTGTTGGCTCCAATCTGGTCGCCGACACCGCAGTAAGCTGTAGACTTTGTGGGACACACCGAATCCAGTGTCTGGTTGTCGTCGACACCTCCTGCACCTCGTGGCTAAAGAGTCAAGACACCTGTGGATCACCTGAAATCACCCGACGACTGTGGGCATCCATCTCCCTTGCCCCGGGTCACTGCCAAGTGACTTTGAACACTGTCCCCTCTGCTTTCAGGTCTTCCTTCTTCTGAATCCAGCCTTGGATTCCACCGGATACTTCTCCCGTCTTCACAAGCAGCAAGTCTTCTTTGGATCCCACTGAAAACGACGCCGCGACCCGACACCAAAAGACACCTATGCACCCGGCTTCCCTGGGTGAGGTAACTCCAGCACTACAGTGCTCCTGTGGGTGTTTGCTCTAGAACTACTTACCCTGTAAGTGACTTGCTTGTAGACTCTACCGAAGTATCCTTAAACTCTAAATTTCCAATCGCGACTTGCTCCATTGAAGTCAATTGGGATCCGCGGCTGTGTTCTCACACTGCATGCGTCTCCCGTGGGTCCTTTACTTACCTGGCTTGGGTGGATTAGTGAGGCCCCAGCACTTCTGAAGGCCCTAGGCCTTGTCCCTTCTCATGTCGTTATTCTTAAGTCTCTTTTTTAGTATATGGTCTGGTACGCCCCTTGGGCCCCAGCCATATTTGTGCTTAACTTGTTGTGAAATGTTGATTTGTGCATATGTTCCTGACTTCTAATCTCATAAAGAGATTAGCAGAGAGTTGTTAGTAATAAATACATATATATGTTATATATATATACCTGTGTGGTGTCCTTTCATTTAGTAATTCAAGAGATTATAAGGTAAAACAAGCTGCTTTACATTCCTCTAAAGACTTAGCCTGAAGGCTGCTCTCCACAGCTATCACTAGGATAGCTTTCTTTAAAAGGTTGTCTTAAACTTATCTACCATAAGAGTCGAATTGTACTGGTGCAAGGTGGCCACTTTAACTATTGACCAGCATATACCAGGCCAACTTCTCACAAGTACACAAACAACATACCCAATATTGTGTGGCAAGGAGACAGTGAAACCATGTACCGCAAGCAAAGCCACAGTAACCAATAGATAATCATCCCAAGATGTGTATGCTAGTCAGACAAACACAATACCTGCCATCTCATAGTGACTTGGGCCTGTGTCAGGACATGTACCAACCTACAAACAAATAGAGCAAGGCAGTGGCACAAAGCCAAATAAACACGGCCAGACAGTTTGCCAACACAAACACACTACCTCACAGTGCAGCTGACTGACAGGAAGGAATAGTGGGGATGCAGGTGACGTTAGTGTAGCCAAAAGCATGATGGGGTTTGTAGTCACAGATAATGCTCCCCCTCCAAATTGGCCCATCAAGACCTCTCTGAAATATGCCCACATCACAGGGAGTGGAAGATGACTGACAGGATGGCTGACACTGGGTCCTGCTGTGGGGAGCACAAGGCCCTGGTAGGGCTTGTGTGCAAATCAGAAGCAGGACACCATTGACTGACATCCTGAAAGGCAACTTGCACGCCCTCCAATGGAAGCACATTTCATGGTGGGATGTCTGGCCGGGTGGGAAGGAGGACTGACAGCTCTGACCATACTTACCAGCATGTGGAGACACACACACCCCTCAACACAAACTCCACACAACTCTCCGTGTAGAATGCATTGACCCACACCTCAGTGAAATATCAGCAAAAGATACACCGTACTGGGTGCTGCTGTGTGAAGCACAGGGGCTCTCTTTGGACTTGTAGCCAAACAAACACCAGGATTTCACAGTCAGCCATCTTGCCATTGCTGTCACACTCCCTCACAGGGAAGCAGAGTCAAGAGGGAGGAAGTATGGGCATGCTGGGAAGGGGGGTGTAGTCAAGAGCATGATGGGAGTTGCAGTCACAGACAATCCCCACCCACCCACATGGCCCAGCAAGCTCACACTGAAACATGCTTGCTCCACAGGGAGTGGGAAGGGACTGTCAAGATGTCTGACACTGGGCTCTGTTGTCGGGAGCACAAGGCCATGCTGGGAACTGGGTACCTACAAACACCAGGACTTCACAGTCAGCCATCTTGCCATTGCTGTCACACCCCCTCACAAGGAAGCAGAGTCAAGAGGGAGGAAGTATGGGCATGCTGGGAAGGGGGGTGTAGCCAAGAGCATGATGGGAGTTGCAGTCACAGACAATCCCCACCCACATGGCCCAGGAAGCTCACACTGAAAGATGCCCGCCCCACAGGGAGTGGGAAGGGACTGACAAGATGTCTGACACTGGGCCTGAGAAATGATGTGGCTGACAATCACACATATGCACTGACCAAACAAATCCTGGTCGCACACACAGCCATTGCAACCATATGTTCAAAATCATTGTCTGGGGATGCAGTGTCCAGAGGTGCCCCTTGGCCGGACAGGGGAGGTGTGTCTTGCAGATGACAAATGTGGAGAGCCATATATATGGTACATTGTACAAAACACACAGGAACTCACATATACATCATTCACAGGGGACATCTGACAGTGAATGGAATGGACGCACCAATATAGCCGACACCATAGCATGGTCTCATTCACACTCTGTGCTGTTGTGAGCTGCATTCCACCCCTACATTGTGCTGAAACATAGGCATCCTTCACACAACACACCACTCACTGACATAGACACTGTAGACACAAGGTCAAACCTGGACTGCATTGGAGGAGACATACTACTCACAGCAGCCAAACTGCAACACACACACCAACGGCCCTCACTGTCATGAACATTGAAAAGCCAGAGTGCTACCTTGCCCAATCCATGTCAACATGGGGAACATTAACAAGTCCAATCACATATGCACATTCAAAACTCAGCACCAGACTCATTAACAATGGTAACATCATCAAACTAGGAACACTGGAAGAAAACACTTCCTCCAAAGAGATCACAGGCATACCGGACTGTGACCAGGTCATACCAATACACCAATGTGGCAGACAAACACTAGCAAACTCTGCTACCACACATTCCCCAATAGTACAACATATCCCCAGTGGAATAGCACGTATGTCCTTGTTAAAGCTCACATGTGTACAGGGATGACACACCTGTGTCAGAAACGTGACGTCCCTTGAGTAATAATGGTCATGTACAGACAAATCTATCCATGAGCTGGGCATGCACACACTTCGACATGCACATTGAAATGTTTCTTCATGGCTGGGCAATGTGCAACAACAATATCAATCTCTGACTGTGACAAACCGGAAAAAAGCAGTGTACAGGCAGGCATCCGTTCGTACAGTAGATTTGTGAACCATTGATGCCTGTAGAAACATAACTTTCATTGTGTGTCTCTTCCACACACAGGTGGTGCTGGGGACACAGCAACAAATGAAGAGGATTCCCAGTCCCAGACTCTGGTGTACACTGAGCTCTCTGGTTTGACTCTGTCTCTGTCCTCTTCGGATGACGACGAACAACCTGGCCCCTCCGGTGTGAGTCATCATGCAGCACCAGCAGCATCAACATCTGCACCCCCTGTACCCACGCCTCCAGCATCTGGAAACAGACAGGGCACCCCCGCCAACACGGACAGACCAAGGCCACTGAACACCCACAGCACAGAGACACAGGACTCCCCGGAAGCTACAGGCAACAGGGCCTCTAAACCTGTTCTGGACAATGTTCTTTTTGCGCAACCCGTTCACCTTGTCCAATCGCACACAAATCGCCCACATGACATAGAGGGTTCATGTTGGTCCAATGTAGCAGACGACTGTGGACTTTACTCTGGACATTTCATCTACCAACACTTCCAACTCTACTGTGAACTTTGGATTCAAAAGCCAATGTACAGCACCCACCATCCTGTGCACTTTCCCCACACATGTTCGAAAATAAACTCACCAGTACACCATACTTGCCTCTGTTGTGTTTCCAACTTGTCATGTGTCATGGAGATGTCGATCTGCTAAACAACACAGTGCATGCCAAATACTACAACAATGTGACCACCGTCAGGTGAGTCATGGTGATGTGACACATGTGAGGGAGACACACCACTATGGCAACACAACACATACTCACCATGGCCATGTTACTCATCCCACACAATGATGTTGACCTGAAACACATAGGTATGCATAGACACAGCACCTAGCCACAGCCAGTGGTAACAAGTCCACAGGTGAGGTAAGCAAATGTCACTCAGATGTGTGAAGACAGACAACACACCTAACAAAGCATAGCACAGCTCCATTAAACATCAGCAACATGTTTATTCAAAAATAGTTGCAAGGCAATTGTACGTTACGATGGACACACGGTCACAGAGTGTCTGAGAATTGAAGTCCAGGGGTGTGTGGCACATCACTTGATGGCAATTGACTACTCCCACACTGGTGTTGGATTCTGGGTGTTGGCGTCAATGTTGACCAAATAACAGGCAAAGTACCCTGGGAAGGACAGACACACGACACAGTCAAAAGCACAGCACAACAGGAGAGAAATGCAATACACATGCACAAAACATATCACAAGAAACCAACACAGAAATAAGTTAGCAGTACTAAACTATTGTGGAGTACACACCACCTGAATGGACACATCACTGCATGCATCCAGTCAAGTGGCACACAGACACACTCAGACAGCAGGAGAGCAGCCACAACATATTCCAGGCTAACTCCATACACTGACATAACAACCCTGTAAACTCACATTCAGGTGAAGAAGTTGTTGATGAGCTGTGAGCGGACGTCACCCTCATCTTCATCATCACTGGCATCGTGGCCCAGGCCGGGATCCTCCACAGGTGGCGGAGGGCGGTCATCGTCATCCGGGATGAGAGGCACCTTCTTCCGCACTGTCATGTTGTGTAGCATGCAGCATAAAAGGATAATTTTGCACACCGTTACAGGCTCATATGGGGGGCCTCTCCGGTCTTGTCCAGGCAGCGAAAGCGGCTTTTCAGGAGGCCAAATGTCCGCTCAATCACCCTCCTGCTCCGACCATGTGCCTCATTGTAGCGCATCTTGGCTGGTGTCGCAGGGTTCCTGGGGGGTGTCAGCAACCACGGCATGTTGGGGTATCCGGAGTCACCTACACACACAAAAATGAACAATTAGCTGGGTTTTGTAGGAGTGCGGAATACAACATTGCCAAACACACACAATGGCAACCAGTCAGTACACACCGACAAGCCAGGCACCCTGATCTGGCATCTGTGACATCAGCGTTGCAATGCGACTACTCCTCATTATGTAGGCATTGTGCGCAGAACCAGGGAACCGTGCACGCACATGTGTGATACACATGTGTGCAAGACATACCACCAGAGCATTGATCGAGTGGAAATGTTTCCTGTTCCAGTATGCCTGCTCATGTGCCTGTGGTGGTATCAGGGCCACATGTGTACCATCAATAGATCCGATGACGTTCGGCATCTTCCGCAGTATATAAAAGGCATCCTTTATTTCAGGGAGTTTAGCTGGGCTAGGGAACTTGATGTACAGGTCAAGGAAATGCAACATTCCCTCCAAGACATCGCGTAGCACACGACTAAACATAGTTTGCGACATTCCACCTGCTGTAGCCACAGTGTACTGCAAGGTACCAGTAGCAAAGAAGTGCAGGGCTGCCATCACCTTCACCTCTGGGGTCAGTGATGTAGGGTATGTCCGGCCAGGTAGCAGATGTGGCGCCAACTGCTCCGCCAACTCCTCAATCAGTGGCCTGGTGAAGCGGTACCGTCAGATGCAGTCGCGTTTCTGCATGGTTCCAAGGTCTGGGAACGGTCGATGGACAGCTGGTGCCCTGCAGAACAGACATGCACAAAGGAAGATTGTCGGTTCATCCACCCATGTGGCCATGACCAGGCTCAATATCACATGATACATCTTGACATTACACAATATACTGAGGTGTGTGCTGTTGGGCATGGACACATATGTCACCTACATGCCCATCACCTCACATCTCAATTCCACATGTCCACATAAGTCCCTTGTAGTGCAATGGACAATCATTGGGCTGGGTCACCCTATCTATGTACTGCTGTGACGTTACAAACACACACCACAGTGACAAGTGAGGCCTGATTTCTCCCAGGCATCACAGATCTTTGCCATGCAGATACCCAGGGTCCCTGTATTGCCACATCAACACTGGCATGACATGGCATATCATGTACATGCCACAAGGCAAGCGTGAGGCCCACAGGCAGTGGCCACTCTTGTCTCTGCAGGCCCTACATGTACGTCTCTTAAACACACACACACCATCAAGGTTGCTGCACATGCCACATGGATGTGGAGACTGTCTCCCACTGGGCACATCTGATCATCCACATCTGAGACACAACATGCACACAGACTGTGGGTGCACATCAGAATTGCGGCTACAGGTCTCACTGTGACGTACATGCCATCACCCCCAGGACTCAGGGTGTATGTGACATGTCCTAAACATATCCAACATGAAACTGTGTCCATGACTCATGCCCATTACTGTACAGTTGCACATCACAGTGGTAATGTGCACAACACACAAAGGATTATGCCCCCATGAACACGTGCAGAGCCTGGGAGTGGCTGAACAAAAGTGCCACACAACAAATCAAATGTTGTCCCCCCCAACACTCAGGGAATGCAGCCTTACATGCCATGAGACACTGTGTGGCCAAAGCTGTAGTGTGGTAGGTGTGCACATGTGTCCCTGGCAAGTAATTGTGTGTCTTGAAGCCGTCAAATAGCCACTCCAATGAGGTCCGACGTGGGTGGCAATGCGTACGCATTGCAAGGTGCATGACCGAGCCGTGCGTACGCTTCGACATTGACTGCAATGAGGTCCGACGCGGGTGACAATGCGTACGCATTGCACGGTTCATGACCGAGCCATGCGTACGCTTTGCCATTGACTGCAATGAGGTCTGACGCGGGTGACTATCATGCATGCGCGTCGGGCAGGCATGTTCCGAGACAGGCGTACGTCTTGGCCATTGGATCATATGGAGACGGGTGCATGTGTATTTTCAAAATACGCGTTGTACAGTCAGTTGACCGATCCGTGCACACCCATTGGCTCTGGACTGTCATGGACACGGATGCGGATTCAAAACTTGTACGAGTTGTGCGCTGGAAATTCAGTTGGATGCCTACAACAATGTTGCAAGTCCTAGGGTTTCATGAAGGTGAAGATTTGAATGATGCGGAAGACGTGTACGAGTCGTACATTTCCATGGATTGGCCAGATTCATAGAATGCAACCGTGATGGACCTATCACTGGGGACACATGGCACAGAGTCTTATACAAAAATGGCCGGGTTGGATGGGTATGAAGGAAATGGCGCTCAAGCGTGTGCACTAAGGGTATCACTTTTCGATAGTAAGTTTAGGTGCTGCCAGGTCAGGGATACCAACCCAAAGGATCCCTGCGATAAAGTGGGAGAACCCACTTAAGGAAATAGAAAACAAAGTCCTGCGCACACAATCAGGGTAACGCTATTGTAAGCATATAAAGCGAACTGAACAATAGTCAGAGACTCAGGTTTCTTGAAAGGAAAACATCAACAACAATGGCATTTTTCAGAGTGATGTTCTTTATATATAACAAAGTCTGACCAATACATGGTATAAGAACATTCAGCCGACACGTGTTTCGTCACACTGTGTGTAGCTATGACTCTTCAGGGCTGAGAAGGACAAGGAAAATAAAGAAAAATTCTTTAGAAGAAAATCATACATGATTTGGCAAAAAAGAAGAAATAAAACACATGGGTTCACATGGCCGAGTACTTGACCCGTATAAGTTAATCACTTGATCCGACACAAAACGATAAAGAGCAATGTGACTATATGGTACTAAAGGAGAAACACCCTAAGTGTTGGGGTGGAAGTGACTGTCCAGTCAAGGAGGAAAATCATTGGCCATGCGAAGTGCTCGTGGATGAGGATAATAACATAAGGTGTTGAGAAGATTGAAAATGTGAGGAATGAAAAAGTCAAAAATCTCATCACTGGTTAAACGTGAGTGAAAGCCTTAAATAATATTAAGGTGGGACCCCAAACTATGGGCCCATATTATTTTAACTGGAAAGCGAAAAGGACCAGGAAAATAAGGTGGGGAGACAGAAAAAGGAGTGAGCAGTAACAATCGTGAAGTAAAAAAACATCAAATTTGGAAGAGAAACATTCGATATTAAGAAAAGATGCATTTGTAAAACTGTAAGTATTTGGATATAGAGCGATTGAACTTTTGACACTGACATAATTCAAGATCACGTGGTATAGACATTATCCGTGAGAAATGCTAATGCGTAGCAATGTACATAGTTAAAACAAACTGTAACATGCCTGCCTTGATGCGGCGAGAAGTAGTAAGTGCTGGGTTCCATTTTACGAGAAAAAGAACAAGAATTCACGACCTTAGATAATGATTGTAACAATGCTTGTAGATAAACAAACTCCTACAATTATGGAAAACAGAGGTACAAGGAGTCAGCCCCAAGGGGCAAAATAGAGAATCAAAAAACCAGTGTTGTAGAGAAAGAGCAACGTAAGGAAGATTAAGCTCGCACGTATTGTGACAGAGATCGCATGGGGGTAGAAAGAACACAAAAACAATCCCGTACCTGTATTAATGTACGAGAACGTTGTTATAGATGATATTGTGCTATAAAAATAAACCGTGTCCGGAGTGATCAGGAGAGCGGCGAGATATTTCGAACAGCTAGGGTAATCAGCTGGGCGCTCTAGGGTAAAAAAGGCAGAGTGAGCCTGTGTGTCGGTATAGGAACAGTTAGTGAAACTGGCGGGAAAAACACTCTTACCCAAATCTATTGCGGATCACGGGTGGTGGATCCTCCGGTACGGGTGAAAGCTCTGGAGTGGGGAAAGGGGCAGAGTAAGCCGAGCGTACTGAGCAAAAAACCACAATAATGGTTGGTGCTGGTGGAGTCTTACCCGATGTCTGAGTGAATCGCGGATAACGAGTTCCCGGTTTCCAAGATGTTGGAACCCCGAGGTCTAAGCACCGGAAGTTTAAGTAGGTCCGGTGCCTCTGGGGGAAAATAACAACTAGAACGCGCGATGCATGCAGCTGAAATAGTGAGAAGGAAGTGAGGGAGAGGTAGTGTCGCGTCGTCATGGTGACGCGTGTTGGAAGCGGCACACCGACGGATGTGAGGGCCATGCACGTAGACAGGAAAGATTATAAGAGGCAGTGTCAAAGAATTCAAGATAAACAGTATGTGAAACATGACAGAATTGATGAGCTAACTTGCTGAATATACAGTATACATGTAAAGGGCAACATTTAAATTTATGTTTTTGGTGTTGTAGGATGAGAAGAGGGCATAGGGTAGAAAGTCAAACAATCTGAGAATTATATGTCACACAAACTTAATCAGATATGAGTAATCAATGAAAGGGATAGGGATCCCTGCTAAAGAGAGAAAAAGTAAGACCAAAACATATAATGCATTGATAGGAGATGAGTACATGTATGGGGAAGCAGGATAGTCAGTGCTATCTATACAAAAGAAAATCGCATTGATGCACATGGAGAAACCTCAATGAAAATTTTACAAGAAAACAGTTTATGTTCCTAGAAAGTACTGTAGTTCGTGGTCGATATTGAGACCGTGTTTCACCGACTGAAGACGCATGATCCATGTCGCCTCCTGTCGTCTCAGTCTTAGCTCACGGTTGCCACCTCGGGCACTCTTCCTTGTGATGTCTATACCGAAAAATGAAAGTTTTTTCCGTGCGCTCTGTGTCTTGCACGATGCTATGTGTGACGCCATCGGGTATTTGGCATCCACGTTATGCATGGCACGTACATGTTCACTGATGCGCTCTTTTAATGGTCTGATCGTGCTTCCCACGTATTGGAGATTGCACGTACATTGTAGGATGTAGACTACAAAAGAGGAATTGCAGTTGATGTTACAGGATATTTTGTATTTTCTGCCATTCCAGCCACTGAATTCCTTGGTGCCGTTCGCGGCCCATTTACAATTGCCACAGCAGCCACACTTGAAAAAACCAATGGTGTGGGGTTTAAGCCACATGGTAGTTGCCGGTGTGGAGTGAGGAATCGTTGGACAAAGTCTGCTTTTAAGCGTTTTTCCTCTTCTGAATGTGATTTGTGGGTGATTACTGATGTTCTCTTTGATGCTTGGGTCAGCTAGTAGTACACCCCAATGTTTGTTGAAACTTTTGCGGATGGTGGTACTGATAGCATTGTATTCCGTGATCAGTCTTACGGGTTGTTTATCGGTGGAACCACCGGTTTTTATTTGTAGAGTTTTGTTCCTAGTGATATTTTGGATTCGGGTGGCTGCTTTATTGAGGGTCTGTGGTTTGTAACCTCGTTTCTCAAGTCTGTTCTTCATGTCGTTTAAGCAGTTTGAGAATTCTGTATCTTCACTACAATTCCTCCTGGCCCTGGTGAATTCCCCAAAAGGGATCGTCTCTATTTGGTGGATGGGATGAGCACTGTTAGCATGCAGAATGGCGTTGCATGAGGTCTGTTTGCGATATAATTTACTTTGTAGGGAATCATTTTTGACATAGAGTTCCACATCCAAAAAGGAGATATTAGTCTTGCTTGATTCACATGTAAATTTCATGTCCATGTGGTTTGAGTTGAGATAATCACAAAATAGATTGAGGTTATCCTGCGTGCCTGACCAGAGCAGAAGACAATCGTCGATGTATCTGCCCCAGTATATGATGTAGTCAGTCCATTGGGCTGCTTTCTTGCCCCACACCCATTCTGTTTCCAGGGCACCCATATACAGGTTGGCAAAGGATGGTGAGAATTTGGAACCCATTGCCACGCCCTTGATTTGTCGGTACCAATTTTGTTCATACATGAAGACATTATTATGAAGTATGATTTCCATCATGTTGGTAATCATGTTGGTGTGTTGCCACAGAGAGGCTGATCTATGGTGAAGAGATTTAGACACCACCTCAAGTCCCAGATCAGGTTTGATGGATGTATAAAGGGAGACGACGTCGAGAGTAGCTATAATCATGTTCGGTTGCCATTGTATGTCATTCAGGATCCCTAGTATGTGCTTAGTATCTTGTATATAAGAAGGCAAGTTTCTGACCACTGGGCTGAGGAACAAGTCCACATACTGGGAAAGTCTTTCAGTTGGTCCTCCTATGCCAGAGATTATCGGACGGCCAGGAGGAAAAGGGGCCTGCTTGTGTACCTTGGGAAGTGTATATAGTACAGGATATGTAGGTTTGCTGGTAGTCATGTAGCATGTCTCGGCCTCATCAATCAGTCCCATCTCCTGCCAACTACGGAGTTTGCTGTTTATGAGGCTAGTCAGAGGGCCAATCGGGTTGTTGTCGAGTAATTCATAACAAGTGTTGTCCTGTAATTGGCTCATGATCTCGTTGTGGTAGTCCTCGCGGTTCATCACAATGACGTTCCCTCCTTTGTCGGCTTCCCTGATGATAATGTTCGGCTCCGCGGACAAATTCTTGAGGGCTATTTTTTCGCCCTTGGTAAGATTTTCTTTGGTGTTATGGTTGCTTCTTCGTAAGTTATTTTCATATTTTTCAAGATCTTCCAGTACTAAGTTATGAAATGTGTCAATGTTATTCCCTCCAGACAGAATAGGCGTCCATCTTGATTTGTTCTTAAGGCCACTAGGGATGGTGCCAAATGGGTCGATGTCGAGGTCTTGTAATAAGAGTTCCAGGCTTGGAGGTGGATCATCTAGTTCAGAGATGGACAGGAGTAGGTGAGTGTCGTAGACCTCTTTGATGGTTTGAGGGTTGAGAGGGCCGGTATTGCGAGTAGGTTCAGTATGGTATGTGGGCATAGTTTGAAAATGTTTTTTGAGTTTGAGTCCTCTGATGAATTTAAACAAATCTACTTTGGTTCTGCACACGTCCCCTACTTCGTACGGATTGAAGCTGAGGCCTTTGCTGAGTAGAGAGATCATATTGTTGTTGAGAGAAAAAGAGGAAAGGTTGACTACTTGTATTGCAGAGCTGTCGGTCACTGTTTTTCGTTGCCCGATCTCAGTTTTTTCTTGTATTGTTCGGTTTCCTCCCCTTTTCCCCCTGTGGGTTTTTTGTCCCCTGTGCCCTGTCTCTGTTGTGTTCTCGTCTCGCGTCTGATGGCTTGTACCTCGCGTAAAAAACTGGAACTAGTTGTCTGTGGATTGGCTGGATCTGTGTTTTCCGGATCACTTTCACTGGTGGCCTCAGTGTTGAGGGATGAAGTGCTCGAGGAGGTTGGAGATTTGTTGATATTTGTGGTTCTTGGTGCATTGGGGACTACGCGGTCGTATTTGCGAGCAAAGGTGAATACCCGTCCCTCTTTGTAGTCAGCCTCATCTCTTTTTAGTTGTCTGGTTTTTCTTTCTTTTATGTCATTTTGATGTTTGGTCAATACTTCTTTCAGAATTGCATAGTTTTTTTCGGTTGCGTCTTTCAAGTTAAGTTCCGCAATTTCTTTTTCCAGATTTGTAATTTCTAGTTGTAGTTTATTCACTTTGCGCTCTGCATTTTCTATTAAGATGTGAATGAGTGTTTTAGAGTTATTTGTTAAAGATTCTTCCCATTTGCCCAACAAGTCATCATCCAGGTCATCAAAAGTAGGGAATATTTGTGAGCGTAATCCTCTTGGTACTCTGTTTAATCTCAGGTAATGTTTCAGTGTGGCGCTGTCCCACCATCTAGAATTTTCTGTCTTTTTTAGCTTTTCCAATTTGATGAATTTTTCTTTAAGTCCTTCTTTACGTTGTGGATCACTATTATTAGCTGTACCGGTCAGTGGTGTACCTTTTTCTAAATTTTCAAAGAGATCTGCTGCCACCTTGTCTCTATCCATAACAAGGGAGATGGGCACGGTGCTTGGAATATAGAAAAATATGAGTGAGGAGATTGGTGCTATGCGGCTGCCCTTCCTTATTTTGTCCAGAAAAATATACAAAAATGGCCGGGTTGGATGGGTATGAAGGAAATGGCGCTCAAGCGTGTGCACTAAGGGTATCACTTTTCGATAGTAAGTTTAGGTGCTGCCAGGTCAGGGATACCAACCCAAAGGATCCCTGCGATAAAGTGGGAGAACCCACTTAAGGAAATAGAAAACAAAGTCCTGCGCACACAATCAGGGTAACGCTATTGTAAGCATATAAAGCGAACTGAACAATAGTCAGAGACTCAGGTTTCTTGAAAGGAAAACATCAACAACAATGGCATTTTTCAGAGTGATGTTCTTTATATATAACAAAGTCTGACCAATACATGGTATAAGAACATTCAGCCGACACGTGTTTCGTCACACTGTGTGTAGCTATGACTCTTCAGGGCTGAGAAGGACAAGGAAAATAAAGAAAAATTCTTTAGAAGAAAATCATACATGATTTGGCAAAAAAGAAGAAATAAAACACATGGGTTCACATGGCCGAGTACTTGACCCGTATAAGTTAATCACTTGATCCGACACAAAACGATAAAGAGCAATGTGACTATATGGTACTAAAGGAGAAACACCCTAAGTGTTGGGGTGGAAGTGACTGTCCAGTCAAGGAGGAAAATCATTGGCCATGCGAAGTGCTCGTGGATGAGGATAATAACATAAGGTGTTGAGAAGATTGAAAATGTGAGGAATGAAAAAGTCAAAAATCTCATCACTGGTTAAACGTGAGTGAAAGCCTTAAATAATATTAAGGTGGGACCCCAAACTATGGGCCCATATTATTTTAACTGGAAAGCGAAAAGGACCAGGAAAATAAGGTGGGGAGACAGAAAAAGGAGTGAGCAGTAACAATCGTGAAGTAAAAAAACATCAAATTTGGAAGAGAAACATTCGATATTAAGAAAAGATGCATTTGTAAAACTGTAAGTATTTGGATATAGAGCGATTGAACTTTTGACACTGACATAATTCAAGATCACGTGGTATAGACATTATCCGTGAGAAATGCTAATGCGTAGCAATGTACATAGTTAAAACAAACTGTAACATGCCTGCCTTGATGCGGCGAGAAGTAGTAAGTGCTGGGTTCCATTTTACGAGAAAAAGAACAAGAATTCACGACCTTAGATAATGATTGTAACAATGCTTGTAGATAAACAAACTCCTACAATTATGGAAAACAGAGGTACAAGGAGTCAGCCCCAAGGGGCAAAATAGAGAATCAAAAAACCAGTGTTGTAGAGAAAGAGCAACGTAAGGAAGATTAAGCTCGCACGTATTGTGACAGAGATCGCATGGGGGTAGAAAGAACACAAAAACAATCCCGTACCTGTATTAATGTACGAGAACGTTGTTATAGATGATATTGTGCTATAAAAATAAACCGTGTCCGGAGTGATCAGGAGAGCGGCGAGATATTTCGAACAGCTAGGGTAATCAGCTGGGCGCTCTAGGGTAAAAAAGGCAGAGTGAGCCTGTGTGTCGGTATAGGAACAGTTAGTGAAACTGGCGGGAAAAACACTCTTACCCAAATCTATTGCGGATCACGGGTGGTGGATCCTCCGGTACGGGTGAAAGCTCTGGAGTGGGGAAAGGGGCAGAGTAAGCCGAGCGTACTGAGCAAAAAACCACAATAATGGTTGGTGCTGGTGGAGTCTTACCCGATGTCTGAGTGAATCGCGGATAACGAGTTCCCGGTTTCCAAGATGTTGGAACCCCGAGGTCTAAGCACCGGAAGTTTAAGTAGGTCCGGTGCCTCTGGGGGAAAATAACAACTAGAACGCGCGATGCATGCAGCTGAAATAGTGAGAAGGAAGTGAGGGAGAGGTAGTGTCGCGTCGTCATGGTGACGCGTGTTGGAAGCGGCACACCGACGGATGTGAGGGCCATGCACGTAGACAGGAAAGATTATAAGAGGCAGTGTCAAAGAATTCAAGATAAACAGTATGTGAAACATGACAGAATTGATGAGCTAACTTGCTGAATATACAGTATACATGTAAAGGGCAACATTTAAATTTATGTTTTTGGTGTTGTAGGATGAGAAGAGGGCATAGGGTAGAAAGTCAAACAATCTGAGAATTATATGTCACACAAACTTAATCAGATATGAGTAATCAATGAAAGGGATAGGGATCCCTGCTAAAGAGAGAAAAAGTAAGACCAAAACATATAATGCATTGATAGGAGATGAGTACATGTATGGGGAAGCAGGATAGTCAGTGCTATCTATACAAAAGAAAATCGCATTGATGCACATGGAGAAACCTCAATGAAAATTTTACAAGAAAACAGTTTATGTTCCTAGAAAGTACTGTAGTTCGTGGTCGATATTGAGACCGTGTTTCACCGACTGAAGACGCATGATCCATGTCGCCTCCTGTCGTCTCAGTCTTAGCTCACGGTTGCCACCTCGGGCACTCTTCCTTGTGATGTCTATACCGAAAAATGAAAGTTTTTTCCGTGCGCTCTGTGTCTTGCACGATGCTATGTGTGACGCCATCGGGTATTTGGCATCCACGTTATGCATGGCACGTACATGTTCACTGATGCGCTCTTTTAATGGTCTGATCGTGCTTCCCACGTATTGGAGATTGCACGTACATTGTAGGATGTAGACTACAAAAGAGGAATTGCAGTTGATGTTACAGGATATTTTGTATTTTCTGCCATTCCAGCCACTGAATTCCTTGGTGCCGTTCGCGGCCCATTTACAATTGCCACAGCAGCCACACTTGAAAAAACCAATGGTGTGGGGTTTAAGCCACATGGTAGTTGCCGGTGTGGAGTGAGGAATCGTTGGACAAAGTCTGCTTTTAAGCGTTTTTCCTCTTCTGAATGTGATTTGTGGGTGATTACTGATGTTCTCTTTGATGCTTGGGTCAGCTAGTAGTACACCCCAATGTTTGTTGAAACTTTTGCGGATGGTGGTACTGATAGCATTGTATTCCGTGATCAGTCTTACGGGTTGTTTATCGGTGGAACCACCGGTTTTTATTTGTAGAGTTTTGTTCCTAGTGATATTTTGGATTCGGGTGGCTGCTTTATTGAGGGTCTGTGGTTTGTAACCTCGTTTCTCAAGTCTGTTCTTCATGTCGTTCAAGCAGTTTGAGAATTCTGTATCTTCACTACAATTCCTCCTGGCCCTGGTGAATTCCCCAAAAGGGATCGTCTCTATTTGGTGGATGGGATGAGCACTGTTAGCATGCAGAATGGCGTTGCATGAGGTCTGTTTGCGATATAATTTACTTTGTAGGGAATCATTTTTGACATAGAGTTCCACATCCAAAAAGGAGATATTACTTCATAATAATGTCTTCATGTATGAACAAAATTGGTACCGACAAATCAAGGGCGTGGCAATGGGTTCCAAATTCTCACCATCCTTTGCCAACCTGTATATGGGTGCCCTGGAAACAGAATGGGTGTGGGGCAAGAAAGCAGCCCAATGGACTGACTACATCATATACTGGGGCAGATACATCGACGATTGTCTTCTGCTCTGGTCAGGCACGCAGGATAACCTCAATCTATTTTGTGATTATCTCAACTCAAACCACATGGACATGAAATTTACATGTGAATCAAGCAAGACTAATATCTCCTTTTTGGATGTGGAACTCTATGTCAAAAATGATTCCCTACAAAGTAAATTATATCGCAAACAGACCTCATGCAACGCCATTCTGCATGCTAACAGTGCTCATCCCATCCACCAAATAGAGACGATCCCTTTGGGGAATTCACCAGGGCCAGGAGGAATTGTAGTGAAGATACAGAATTCTCAAACTGCTTAAACGACATGAAGAACAGACTTGAGAAACGAGGTTACAAACCACAGACCCTCAATAAAGCAGCCACCCGAATCCAAAATATCACTAGGAACAAAACTCTACAAATAAAAACCGGTGGTTCCACCGATAAACAACCCGTAAGACTGATCACGGAATACAATGCTATCAGTACCACCATCCGCAAAAGTTTCAACAAACATTGGGGTGTACTACTAGCTGACCCAAGCATCAAAGAGAACATCAGTAATCACCCACAAATCACATTCAGAAGAGGAAAAACGCTTAAAAGCAGACTTTGTCCAACGATTCCTCACTCCACACCGGCAACTACCATGTGGCTTAAACCCCACACCATTGGTTTTTTCAAGTGTGGCTGCTGTGGCAATTGTAAATGGGCCGCGAACGGCACCAAGGAATTCAGTGGCTGGAATGGCAGAAAATACAAAATATCCTGTAACATCAACTGCAATTCCTCTTTTGTAGTCTACATCCTACAATGTACGTGCAATCTCCAATACGTGGGAAGCACGATCAGACCATTAAAAGAGCGCATCAGTGAACATGTACGTGCCATGCATAACGTGGATGCCAAATACCCGATGGCGTCACACATAGCATCGTGCAAGACACAGAGCGCACGGAAAAAACTTTCATTTTTCGGTATAGACATCACAAGGAAGAGTGCCCGAGGTGGCAACCGTGAGCTAAGACTGAGACGACAGGAGGCGACATGGATCATGCGTCTTCAGTCGGTGAAACACGGTCTCAATATCGACCACGAACTACAGTACTTTCTAGGAACATAAACTGTTTTCTTGTAAAATTTTCATTGAGGTTTCTCCATGTGCATCAATGCGATTTTCTTTTGTATAGATAGCACTGACTATCCTGCTTCCCCATACATGTACTCATCTCCTATCAATGCATTATATGTTTTGGTCTTACTTTTTCTCTCTTTAGCAGGGATCCCTATCCCTTTCATTGATTACTCATATCTGATTAAGTTTGTGTGACATATAATTCTCAGATTGTTTGACTTTCTACCCTATGCCCTCTTCTCATCCTACAACACCAAAAACATAAATTTAAATGTTGCCCTTTACATGTATACTGTATATTCAGCAAGTTAGCTCATCAATTCTGTCATGTTTCACATACTGTTTATCTTGAATTCTTTGACACTGCCTCTTATAATCTTTCCTGTCTACGTGCATGGCCCTCACATCCGTCGGTGTGCCGCTTCCAACACGCGTCACCATGACGACGCGACACTACCTCTCCCTCACTTCCTTCTCACTATTTCAGCTGCATGCATCGAACGTTCTAGTTGTTATTTTCCCCCAGAGGCACCGGACCTACTTAAACTTCCGGTGCTTAGACCTCGGGGTTCCAACATCTTGGAAACCGGGAACTCGTTATCCGCGATTCACTCAGACATCGGGTAAGACTCCACCAGCACCAACCATTATTGTGGTTTTTTGCTCAGTACGCTCGGCTTACTCTGCCCCTTTCCCCACTCCAGAGCTTTCACCCGTACCGGAGGATCCACCACCCGTGATCCGCAATAGATTTGGGTAAGAGTGTTTTCCCGCCAGTTTCACTAACTGTTCCTATACCGACACACAGGCTCACTCTGCCTTTTTTACCCTAGAGCGCCCAGCTGATTACCCTAGCTGTTCGAAATATCTCGCCGCTCTCCTGATCACTCCGGACACGGTTTATTTTTATAGCACAATATCATCTATAACAACGTTCTCGTACATTAATACAGGTACGGGATTGTTTTTGTGTTCTTTCTACCCCCATGCGATCTCTGTCACAATACGTGCGAGCTTAATCTTCCTTACGTTGCTCTTTCTCTACAACACTGGTTTTTTGATTCTCTATTTTGCCCCTTGGGGCTGACTCCTTGTACCTCTGTTTTCCATAATTGTAGGAGTTTGTTTATCTACAAGCATTGTTACAATCATTATCTAAGGTCGTGAATTCTTGTTCTTTTTCTCGTAAAATGGAACCCAGCACTTACTACTTCTCGCCGCATCAAGGCAGGCATGTTACAGTTTGTTTTAACTATGTACATTGCTACGCATTAGCATTTCTCACGGATAATGTCTATACCACGTGATCTTGAATTATGTCAGTGTCAAAAGTTCAATCGCTCTATATCCAAATACTTACAGTTTTACAAATGCATCTTTTCTTAATATCGAATGTTTCTCTTCCAAATTTGATGTTTTTTTACTTCACGATTGTTACTGCTCACTCCTTTTTCTGTCTCCCCACCTTATTTTCCTGGTCCTTTTCGCTTTCCAGTTAAAATAATATGGGCCCATAGTTTGGGGTCCCACCTTAATATTATTTAAGGCTTTCACTCACGTTTAACCAGTGATGAGATTTTTGACTTTTTCATTCCTCACATTTTCAATCTTCTCAACACCTTATGTTATTATCCTCATCCACGAGCACTTCGCATGGCCAATGATTTTCCTCCTTGACTGGACAGTCACTTCCACCCCAACACTTAGGGTGTTTCTCCTTTAGTACCATATAGTCACATTGCTCTTTATCGTTTTGTGTCGGATCAAGTGATTAACTTATACGGGTCAAGTACTCGGCCATGTGAACCCATGTGTTTTATTTCTTCTTTTTTGCCAAATCATGTATGATTTTCTTCTAAAGAATTTTTCTTTATTTTCCTTGTCCTTCTCAGCCCTGAAGAGTCATAGCTACACACAGTGTGACGAAACACGTGTCGGCTGAATGTTCTTATACCATGTATTGGTCAGACTTTGTTATATATAAAGAACATCACTCTGAAAAATGCCATTGTTGTTGATGTTTTCCTTTCAAGAAACCTGAGTCTCTGACTATTGTTCAGTTCGCTTTATATGCTTACAATAGCGTTACCCTGATTGTGTGCGCAGGACTTTGTTTTCTATGGCACAGAGTCTGCTTCTGCAGCACAGATATAAGGCTGGCTGGCCCCCAGGGAGCTCCCTTGCCTGGACTACATGCTACCGGACCACATCCCTGCTACCACTGCTGCTGTCTCTGCATCCACTGGTTCCTGCTATGGCACGAACTCTGGAGAGGGCCCCAGCCGTCACTGAGGAGGAGAACAAGGCCCTGCTGGATGGTCTCCTTCCACAGTACAGCAAGCTGTATGGGAAACCAGGGGAGCAGGTGAGTATGCCGTCCACTGCCTTCCTAATTATGCATGTTGTCTGGCTAGCAGTACTAGCAGTGTGAACACCAGTGGCAAGCATTCTCACTGAGTACTTTCATCCCCCAAAGTGTGTATGAACATGTAATGAACAGGTGTTCTGCTGCTAAAGTGCATTTGTGCAAGCTTAAACTTCCTAGGCATTGTTAACATGTCAGACATGCAGGGCATTTGTCCTTTTCCATGGGTACACTACCTGTGTCACTCATATCGCTTTGTGATGACTACTTGTATATCCAACTGTGTGCAGCACAAATATGGGGCTTGTGTGTTAATGGACTTTTAACTTTGTCATCCTCACAGGTTGATGCCCACCAGAAGCAGGAGATATGGCTGACCATCGCCCGGGCCGTTCGTTCGGTGGGGTCTACAAGCGCCGGATCCGCAACTGCCAGAAGAGGTGGCAGGACCTTCGGGCTGGACCCGGACGATCGCAAGAGTCCAGCTGAAGCTGTCACCTCCTCGCAGGAGGGGCGGACACCGGACCCTGACCCCCCACATTCACAGGATCCTGGCGGTGGTCTTCCCGGACCTATATAGGCAGCTGAAGGCCAGACAGCAGCAAGGAGGGGGTAAGTCCATGCCTAATCTGTGTTCTATGTCTGATATGCTAATTGTAGTCTTTTGGCCTGGTCACACTTCCACATTACGTAGGTCTTGTAGTCCAATACTCATGTCCCTCAATTGTGTGATGCACCCTCCTCATCTGTTCCACAGGTGTGGCCCCTACAGTCTGTTGCTTGTGTCACTAGGGCACTGTGTCCCTGCAGTCAACTATGCTTCAGCTTCCAGACAGCATCTGTTACCGTGACTCTGGTGTGCGTTTCATGGGTGGGTCAATTGTTTAGCCACTGCCTGGGATCTGACATGTGATCTGTGTTTGCCCTTGATATGTGTTCCAATTGCTGGTCTGACTCGCCACATGTGGCTGGGGTATTTCAAACAAACCCATGCAGCAGGGAACTCCAATTTGTGGGCCTCAGGAGTATGTATATCCAGTATGATCTAAAGGAAATATGGGAGGTACCCTTCTTTGGAAAAGGGATGAGTATATGGACTCAAAAAAACAAAAGTTCCCTGTTGGACAGGCCTCACAGACGGCTTGCTCCCTCCCCGCTCGACAGGGCCCGAACTCCGGCCCACCTGGCATATCCCCGCAACAAGCACCTGTACTCCGTCTCCCGACGGACCCTCTGCCCTCGGACCCCTACTCATCACGGGGTCCAGCCCCACCGGCTTTCCCGGCCGGGTCAAGCCGCCATCTTGGGCCCTGCACCACGCGGCCGCATGGCCTCCCCTCGACCCTAACCCCGGGCCTGGCCGGCCCCGACATCCCGGCACCACCATCCACCCAGGAGGTGAGCGGACCACTTGGCAGGTCAATGGGAGAACGAAGTGTCAAGGGCTCTCCCCCGCCAGGTGCCGATCGCCCCCAGCTCCCCCAGGCACTGGCTCCACCCCCTGCTGGGTGTCTGGACACCTTCATCCCGGACCCTCCGACCTCCAAGTGCGAGGGTCCGGACATCAAAGGGCACCAGCCCTATAACTGAGGCAGCTCCGGAGCAGGAAGGCAGTTGTATCCTGGAGTCGAGAGACACCGAGTGAACTCAACCCTGACGGTCTACTGGCGCTGCCGTAGCCCGCTCTTGTGAACCATCGTCCTGCCTGCTGGCGCTGCCGCGGCCTTCTGCAACCTTCACCTTCCTGGGACCTGCTGGCGCTGCCGCGGCCCGTTGTAACGACCATCCTCACCGGGACCTGCTGGCACTGCCGCGGCCTTCTGCAACAGTCATCTTCCTGGGACCTGCTGGCGCTGCCGCGGCCCGTTGTAACGACCATCCTCACCGGGACCTGCTGGCGCTGCCGCGGACCGTATATCTTCCGGGGACCTGCTGGCGCTGCCGCGGCCCGTTGTATCGACCATCCACACCGGGACCTGCTGGCGCTGCCGCGGCCCATACCACCTAACCACCAAGCTCGAGGATTGTGAGCTCATCATCATCTCATCCGAACTACCTGATTGGTAAATAGACTGTCCCGCTACCCCCTTCCCTACCTTGCGAGACTCAAATCGAGGGGACCCCTGAGTCCAGACCTCCTTGTACCATTTAACCGTACCTTAAATAAGTGCTTATAAAGAACACTGAACCTTATCCGTGTGTGATATCTGTCTGTGGGGGGGAAGTTACTTGTCTGTACGATCGCTGGAGACGGCTCTCCCCGGAGACCTCTCCTCCTGACCCCGGCCGACCCTCCCGGTCCGTCTACCTTTTCTAACATTGGTGGCCAGCGGCGCGATCCGAATCAACGCGTAATCGTACAGAGAGTAGCTCACCCCACGACAAAGCACGATGTCGACCAAAGATAGCAGCTCCACCGAGAAGTTCCAAATGGAGAAATTAGAAGAATACAACCACCGCGAACTGAGACAATTTTGCATAGAACTTGGCATTGCTACCACCGGCCTGAGTACCAAGGATGATCTAAAGCGCGCTCTTGAGTCATGGACAGAAACTGGGGTCGCAGGACCCTCCGACCAAAGCAGCGTCACACCAGACCAAAACAGCATCACACCAGAGGGGAACGCCACGGCTCCCGAGGAGCGGGGAACGGGCCTCTCACAGGAGGAGATACGAGAAAGAGACAGAATCAGATTACACGAATTAGAGATGGCACGACTCAAGATGGATGGGGAACTTAAGTTAGCTGAACAGAAAATCAACCTCGAGCATATGCGGCTTCGAGAGGAACGAGAAGAAAAGCAGAGACAAAGAGAGCTGGAAGAGAAAAAAATAACGCTCGAGCACGAGCGCCGACTGGCGGAAATAGAACTGCGCAAACAGAATAAGGAACTGGGGGTGCCTGAGCGACCACACACCCCGGGGCCTATTGAGAAAAAAGTTCACATCCCCAAGGATGTGGTCCGCGAGTATGTCCGAGAAGACGACATACAACAGTGGTTTAAAGCCTATGAGATCGCAATGACCTCCCACCGGATCGACCGGAGTGATTGGGGAGCCGGACTTTGGGGGAGATTCATCAACGAGGGTCGCGATGCCCTGCTGCAGCTCCCCGATCACCAAATGTCGTCCTACGACCACATGAAGGCTGCCCTCCTCACCCGCTACGGCCTCACGCCCGAGATGTACCGCCAGAGGTTCAGAGATTGCACCCGGATCCCAGGTACAACTTGGGTGGAATACGTGAACTATTTCAGCCGGGCCTTCGAGGGTTGGATCAAGGGAAATCAGGTCACCACCTACGAACAACTCTTCAACCTTATGGTATGGGAGCACCTGTCAAACAACTGTTTCGTCGAGCTCAGGCAGCACCTACTCGACAGTAAGCTGACTGACCCCCGGCAGCTCGCCGCCGAAGCTGACCGGTGGGAAAGCACCCGAGTGGGCCGGAAAGGGCCACACGACCAGAACAGAAGCAACCAAGGCCAGCACCGTCCTCGGGGAGGAGGAGGGGGCCAGGGGCGAGGGAGAGACGCCTTACCAGCAACACCCGTGGCCAGCACCCCACCTCCGGCCGGCCGGGGCAACCCCCCGTTGCGGCCTGGGTACCGAGCCAACGTCACGTGCCACCGGTGCCAGCGACTAGGCCACTACGCCAACGATCCGAACTGCCCGCTAAACCAACCACCCAAGCCCCGCCAGGTAGCTGCCGCTGCCCTGGGGGAAGAGCAATCATCGGAGGGACCCGAGGAGTATGAGCCGGACCAGCAAGGGTGGGAACCGGCCGCCATGGTCCTGGCATGCTTAGGGGGAAGGGACATGGTTCCGCGGGCTCCCCTACCCGCCAACACCAGAAAATACGGTCAGTGGGTGACCATTAATGGACAGAGAGCCGAGGCCTTGCGTGACACCGGCGCCAGCGTGACGGCCGTCCGCTGTCACCTGGTGAAGCCCGAGCAGATCCTGCCGAACATTCTCTGCCCCGTCCGCTCGGCAGATAACTCTGAGAGCATGTGTAAGATGGCCTGCGTCCCGTTTGAATGGGGAGGGGTCTCCGGCCTACTGAAGGTGACGGTCCGGGACGATGCCCCCGTGGACTGCCTCCTGGGGAATGACCTCGAGAGTTCCCCGTGGGCCACCGTCGAGAGAAGAGAGCACTTGGGGATGCTGGGCCTCCCGGACTGGGCCTGCATAACCACCCGATCCATGGCCGCCCGTGCCGCCCCCCGATCAGAAGAAACCGAATGGCCAGCACCTCCGCCCCCGGTTGCCCCCGTAGAGGACAACGGCGAGTCCGACCTCCCGGACCCGACTACCGAAGAAGACGCGCAACACCAGGACCTTCCGGATCTGGCTCAGTGGCGGCAAGAAGGGGGGCCCACCCAAGAACAGTTCCGCCAGGAACAAAAGACCTGTCCCTCCCTCGAGGGACTCCGCCAACAAGCCAGCACCCAAACCGCCGGGGACACCACCGGAACCCACTGGGTCTACTGGGATAACGACCTGCTCTACAGCGAGCAAAGAATCGCCGAGCTGGGGGCCGGTCGAGTTCTGGTGGTACCGCTCCGCTTCCGAGACTTTCTGCTCAACCTAGCCCACGATGTCCCCCTGGCTGGACACCTGGGCCAGGACAAAACGTACAGTCGCCTGGTGACCCATTTTTTTTGGCCGAAAATGAGGAATGACGTCCTGAACCACTGCCGATCGTGCCCCACATGCCAAGCCAGCGGGAAGAGTGGCCGGAAGCTGAAGGCCCCTCTACAACCCTTCCCGGTGGTCACCACCCCGTTCGAGAGGGTGGGGATAGACATTGTGGGACCTCTGGACCCCCGCACGGCACAAGGACACAGGTTCATCTTGGTACTAGTGGACCATGCCACCCGCTACCCCGAGGCGGTGCCCCTACGGACAGTGACCGCTCCAGTGGTTGGCCGGGCCCTGATGGGGATCTTCTCCCGGGTAGGCTTCCCCCGAGAAGTCGTCAGCGACCGAGGCACGAATTTCATATCAAAATACATGAAGTCCCTCTGGCAACAATGCGGGGTCACCTACAGATTCACGACCCCCTATCACCCCCAAGGGAACGGACTAGTGGAGCGTTTTAACCGCACTCTCAAAGGGATGATTGGGGGATTGGAAGAACCTCTCCGTCGCCAGTGGGATGTACTGCTCCCGTGCCTCCTCTTCGCCTACCGGGAAGTTCCCCAGAAGTCCCTCGGTTTTAGCCCCTTTGAACTCCTATACGGACACCCTGTGCGAGGGCCCCTCAGCCTAGTCAAGGAAGGTTGGGAGATGGCCCCCCTAACGACCCCTCCAGACGTCTTCAAATACATCCTGGCCTTACGAAACCAGACCCGGCGCTTCAGGGAGATGGCCAAGGCGAACCTCGAGGCCAGCCAGGAGGACATGAAGAGGTGGTATGATCACAATGCCTCCTCCGTTGAATTCGAGCCTGGGCAGCAAGTATGGGTGATGTCCCCCACCGAACCATGTGCCCTGCAAGATAAGTGGACGGGGCCCTTCAAAGTGGTCGAGCGCAAAAGCCCCGTCACTTACCTCATCGACATGGGGTCCTCCCGGAACCCCCTTCGGGTCCTCCACACCAACCGGCTGAAACCGCACTTTGTGCGCTCCGAACTAAGCCTCTTGATGGCTACAGACAGTGGCACAGAAGAAGACTCCGAGCCCCTCCCGGATCTCCTGAAGACTCAGGAGAAGGACGGCTCCGTGGACGGGGTCCGGCTCTCTGATGCCCTCACTTCGGAGCAACGCCAGGACTGCCGGAACCTCCTGCTGCAGTTCGCTGCCCTGTTCTCCCTCACCCCCGGGGTCACCCCCTGGTGTTTGCACGACGTAGACACCGGGGACAGTCCCCCTGTCCGGCACCGGGCCTACCGCGTACCAGATCGGGTACGGGCCTGCATACAGGAGGAAGTGGCCAAGATGCTCACGATCGGGGTCATCGAGCCCTCGGACAGTCCCTGGGCCAGTCCGGTCGTATTAGTTCCCAAGGCCGCTGCCCCCGGCTCCGCCCCTGAACTGAGATTCTGCGTCGACTACCGGGGCTTGAACGCTGTCACCCGGACCGACGCTCATCCCATCCCCCGAGCAGACGAGCTGATCGACCGGCTGGGGGCCGCCCGCTACCTTAGTATCTTCGACCTAACGGCAGGCTACTGGCAGATCGGCCTCACACCCAGGGCTCAGGAACGGTCAGCCTTCTCTACCCCCGATGGCCACTATCAATTTAAGGTCATGCCCTTTGGCATGAAGAATGCCCCCGCCACGTTCCAACGCCTTGTGAACCAGGTCTTGGCAGGGCTTGAAGAATTCAGCGCTGCCTACCTGGACGATATCGCTGTATACAGCCGCCACTGGTCCGACCACCTCCGTCACCTCCAAGAGGTCCTACAAGCCCTCCAGCGGGCCGGCCTCACCATTAAGGCCGGCAAGTGCCAGATTGGCCAAGGGTCTGTAACCTACCTTGGGCACCAAGTGGGGAGCGGGCTGGTGGCCCCACTACAACTTAAGATTGCTGCCATCCAGTCCTGGCAGCCCCCCGTCACCCAGACCGAGGTCCGAGCCTTCTTGGGGCTCACCGGCTACTACCGGCGGTTCGTGAAGGACTACGGCAGCATCGTGGGGCCCCTCACGGGTCTCACATCCAAGAACCAGCCGAAGCGGGTCAACTGGACTCCTGATTGTCAAGCGGCCTTCGAGGAGCTGAAGGCCGCCCTGTGCACCGCCCCGGTGCTCCAGGCCCCCGATTACAGTCGGGAATTTGTGGTGCAGACCGACGCCTCCGACCACGGCATCGGGGCCGTCCTCTCTCAGTTGAACCCCGAAGGTCATGACCAGCCGGTGGCCTTCATCAGCCGACGTCTCCTGGCCCGAGAACAGCGTTGGAGCACCATCGAGAGGGAGGCATTTGCAGTAGTGTGGGCCCTCAAAAAGCTCCGACCCTATCTCTTCGGTACCCACTTCCGGGTACAAACCGACCATCGACCCCTGCAATGGCTGATGCAGATGCGGGGGGAGAACCCAAAACTCTTGCGCTGGTCCATTTCCCTGCAGGGAATGGACTTCACCGTGGAGCACCGACCAGGCCAAGACCACGCCAACGCAGATGGCCTGTCCCGCTTTTTCCGCCTCGACGAAGAGAGTCCCCAAGGAGATGGGTGACTCTCCCCGCCTTCAGCTGGGGGGGACGCATGTTGGACAGGCCTCACAGACGGCTTGCTCCCTCCCCGCTCGACAGGGCCCGAACTCCGGCCCACCTGGCATATCCCCGCAACAAGCACCTGTACTCCGTCTCCCGACGGACCCTCTGCCCTCGGACCCCTACTCATCACGGGGTCCAGCCCCACCGGCTTTCCCGGCCGGGTCAAGCCGCCATCTTGGGCCCTGCACCACGCGGCCGCATGGCCTCCCCTCGACCCTAACCCCGGGCCTGGCCGGCCCCGACATCCCGGCACCACCATCCACCCAGGAGGTGAGCGGACCACTTGGCAGGTCAATGGGAGAACGAAGTGTCAAGGGCTCTCCCCCGCCAGGTGCCGATCGCCCCCAGCTCCCCCAGGCACTGGCTCCACCCCCTGCTGGGTGTCTGGACACCTTCATCCCGGACCCTCCGACCTCCAAGTGCGAGGGTCCGGACATCAAAGGGCACCAGCCCTATAACTGAGGCAGCTCCGGAGCAGGAAGGCAGTTGTATCCTGGAGTCGAGAGACACCGAGTGAACTCAACCCTGACGGTCTACTGGCGCTGCCGTAGCCCGCTCTTGTGAACCATCGTCCTGCCTGCTGGCGCTGCCGCGGCCTTCTGCAACCTTCACCTTCCTGGGACCTGCTGGCGCTGCCGCGGCCCGTTGTAACGACCATCCTCACCGGGACCTGCTGGCACTGCCGCGGCCTTCTGCAACAGTCATCTTCCTGGGACCTGCTGGCGCTGCCGCGGCCCGTTGTAACGACCATCCTCACCGGGACCTGCTGGCGCTGCCGCGGACCGTATATCTTCCGGGGACCTGCTGGCGCTGCCGCGGCCCGTTGTATCGACCATCCACACCGGGACCTGCTGGCGCTGCCGCGGCCCATACCACCTAACCACCAAGCTCGAGGATTGTGAGCTCATCATCATCTCATCCGAACTACCTGATTGGTAAATAGACTGTCCCGCTACCCCCTTCCCTACCTTGCGAGACTCAAATCGAGGGGACCCCTGAGTCCAGACCTCCTTGTACCATTTAACCGTACCTTAAATAAGTGCTTATAAAGAACACTGAACCTTATCCGTGTGTGATATCTGTCTGTGGGGGGGAAGTTACTTGTCTGTACGATCGCTGGAGACGGCTCTCCCCGGAGACCTCTCCTCCTGACCCCGGCCGACCCTCCCGGTCCGTCTACCTTTTCTAACATTCCCTTCTCCTGTTGATGTGATTAGGAAGAGATTATCTCCTCCTGGGCCTCTCTTTTCTCAACGTGAGAAAAAGGGACTAAGTGTGCGATAGAGTCTTATGTAGGCTACCAAATTTACAATAAAGTAATTCAATGCTTTGTAATTACATAGTCAAACGAAACAACTACACAGATGCAAAGGAATAATATGTTTACCTATATTAACCAGTATGTTCTTCATTATTCATCCATATCAGTTACAAACACTTTTCCATGTTATTTATTAAAAAAACATATACAATACATATTAATAAAACAAACATATTTTGAAAAAAGACTGTCAAAATATCTTTGTTTTATTATTATGTATTGTATAAGTATGTCACACTTGCTTAGCCACCTGACTACTGTCCAGGGCCAAACACTGTTTCACGTAGACCTGGGCAGTCATGCCTACTCAAGGGCATTTAGAAACACTCTGTTATCCCACTACTGTGTATCAACTTACAGGTTGTGCTTAGTGACATGGGCTTTCAGGTGTCTGCCTCTGTGTCATTATGGTGTGGCTTCCTGTTACGTACAACTGGGGTGTTAATGATTTTGAGGGTCAGCAGGACATCTGAGATGTGACTGTGAGAGACAAGAGCTGTGTGACATATAGGTGTGTGATCATTTGACATCGCACAATGGTGAATGCAACTATGCACTTCAGGCAGCTGGGTTACATGCACAGCAGACTGTGATGTGCTAATGTACAGGGAGTTGTGTTCGCAGAGACTCATATGTCTGATTTGCATGATGTGAGGTCTTCTGGTTCCTGGATATGTTGTTTACAGGGAATGGGCAAGTGCACTTGTCATCTGCAGAGTTTGCTTTACCCTTGAGCTAGAATTGTGACACAGTGCATACTGTTGTTGCCTGGATGCCCTGCCCCTGTGACAGGAGACAGTGTTGACTGACTTTCCAGGCATGCCAGTGCCATGGCATTTAACTTGCTATGAGTGATCCTGCATTGTGTCCAAGTGTGCTCCATGCACCCCAGTGTGGCATTGATTATCAGGACATGTGAACATCATAGTGTGTGCTGCTGGCATGCATCACAAGCATGTGAAATGAGTCTCTGCCCATCCCTTCATCCAGGTACATGTACGGAGTCAGTGGCAAGAGATGTGCTGTGTTTATAGTGACATACTCCTACATGTTCACTTGCATGTCCAACAAATGTGTGGGTGGTGCATGTCAGCACATTGGGGTATTAGCATCCAACATGCAACAGACATATGGGTGCAAGTCCGGGAGTGATATGTGTGCCATGGTTGATGGTGAGAATGACAATTGGCTTATTCTAAACAGTGTTGGCACTTTGAGCAGTGTTCAGCTGATGATGCCAGGCCTTGCCCTATGATGTGATGTACTCACTGTGGTGTGTGCAGTCAGTGCAGGTGACTGATGTTGTTCTCTTTCTTCCTATTTCTATCCAGATACATCCACAGCCACAGGAGGGAACAGCTCCACGGACCAGGAGGGGCCACAGAGCCTGACTGGGACAGAAGGAGAGAAGTCGGGGGTACCCAGTGGCACGGAGGGCGAGTGGTGCCTCACCGAGGAGTCCTCAGTACCAGCCACCCCAGCTGAGGGCCACAGCAGCTCTGAGGATGACTCGCTTGTGGAGGCAGGTGTCAGCAGCCACCAAACCCAAGCTAGTGAGGCTGTCCCCGCCACTGCCCCACCACCACCATCACCACCCTCCCATCGGCTCCCATCCCAGAGGTCCGTGGAGGCTCCCGTGTTCAGGAGCATGTCTCCTTTGTGCCAGGCACCGCACCCCCTGCCCGTGTCCCCTGCTGCCCTGAGCGAGGAGTCTGTGGACTTACTTAGACAGATCCATGTCGAGCACACATCAATGCTGAGTGTCCTCCATGCACACACCAGTCTGTTGACCCAACTGGTGTCGTTCATGGAGGGCATTTCATCGGGCATGTCTGCCCTACAGAGGACCAATCAGTCTGTGGCCTCCTCCCTGATGGCAGCAGTGTCCCTCCTCCAACAGTCCCACACCCCTCCCACCCCTGCACCACCCACGATTCCTAGCACCCTACCTGTCCCAAGCACACACACCTGCACATTCTCACAAAGCCACAGACACGGGCAGCACACAAACACCCAAACCAAGGTCTAGACGTACACACAAGCAAGTGCAGGGGACTGATACCACACTCACAGGGGATGTTTGCAGACACACACACAGTCATCCACAACCACTCCTCAGTCCTACGAGACCTCTTCCTCCCAGCTCCCTTCCCTTGCCTCACCTGCAACCCCATCTCCACAGAAGGTCTTCCTCTGTGACCTTGGCCTCTTCCCCAACGACCCAGCAGATCCAGATTAAAAGGGGAAGAGGAAGTCCCCACACACAGAGGGGAGTGCCCCTCACACCCGGACACCCTCCCCAGGCGCAGTCAGACTGAGGCCAACACCCGCTAGTCCCCCCAGAGCCAGAAAAGCAAGACCCCACCCCTGCCCGCAGCTCCACGACGAAGTCTCCGTCTTCCATCCCCAAGGCCACCACTCCAGAGGTTCCCCTGCCACACCCTGCCCTGGCTTCCCCCACCCACATATACACCATCCCCAAAATGCTGAGGCCCTATCCCCCTACTACTTGTTCCTACACACCTGGTCAGACGGTTAGTGCCACTGATGTGGTGACCGTGTCCCCCCCTCTGTCCTGCCGACCTCACCTGCACCCCATTCCGCTCACATGGATTTAGGCACTGCAGTGGAGTCCACGACCACCCCGTCTGACTTGGGCACTGCAGTGGGGACCCAATCCACTCCATCTGACATGCCCACTGCAGTTGGCCCGGCACCCACCCCATCTGACTTGTGCCCCACAGTTGTGACTACACCCACCACTTCAGTCAGCTCCACTGCAGTTGCAAGTGACTCTCCTGCATCCACCACCCCTTCACTGCCTCCTTCTGCTGTGCCTAGATCCTGTCCCTGCGGTGCCTGGCCTGCCCCCATGTATGCCCCTCCGAGGGGATGTCCCCTGCCCTTAGCAGTGCAGGCAAGCAACGTGTGACAGTTGTCACTCAAGTTCACTCCTTGTCATTTGATAATGGACTGGCCATTGGCCTTTGTTTTGAACGGACGTTTACATTTTCATATGCTGAATAAAGCTTTTTTCTTTATCCTTGTGAACTTGATTTAGCTGTATATTAGGTTGATGATGTTTAGCATGACCTTGCACCTGTAATGCTTGATTTCCAATGTTGAATACTGAGGTGTTGATGTGAGGTACTCCATGTGGCCCATGAGATATGTATCCTATTCTGGTCGGTATCCATGTCATCCTTTGCAGCTAACTGGGTGTATCATGATCAACAATTTGTGGACATCTCTGTGAACATTTCATTTGCAGGGTCACATCTGTGGCTTGCACACATGCACATATGATGTGCCTCCCATTGTCCAATTTGTCTATTTCCCTGACTTTGGGTGCATCACCACTGGACCTACAGGTATGGGCATCATTGGTGTAGGAGCAACTGGGTCCTCTGTGCAACTTGCTGTACATATGTGTTGAGTATGTGCAGATGACTTAAGGGAGACTCCCATACCCAGGCTGTTGTGACCAGAGACTTCATTGTGTGGTAACTGATGGCTGAATGACCAAGTGTTCAGCTGACATTACTGAGACGTGCTGTGACTATGTTTGGCACAGCTGGGCTTACACAGGAGTTGGGTCCCCTCAAGTAAGTGTGTTGTTCCGTGACTTACCCTGGGCCCATGGTGTGTGTTGTGTGAGCATGTGTGTGTGTGTCCACATCCCTTTTCATACACAGGCAGTGTTCCCTTGATATGTTCCTGTTGTTTATGCTTGCTGAGTGGTACTGTGTTCATCCCACAACTTTGCCATGGGCTATCGGATGTGTGGGTGCATGACACACTACTGTTAATTGGTGTTTCATCATTGGGATTTGTCAGTTCTGAGTTGTGATGATGTTGTCAGACACAGATGGGACACAGTCAGGGGTTCCCAAGGCACTTGTTTATTCGCAATATCATGTAGTTGTCCCTAGGTGATGCCTTTCAGTGATTGAGACATGTGTATGTGTGTGTGACTGCTCCCACTTGTCCGGTTCAGGGCTGCAATGTTTGCAGGTATCAGCATGTGTGCCTTGTGGTTCTCCTTGGTTTCTGCATTGTCCTGGGACTGTGGCAGGTATTCTGAAGGTTACATGAGCTTTGACATCATGGCCATGTACCGCATACTGTGCAGTATGTCCTTGTGTGATGAGTCTTTGCACCTTAGTTCCTCCCAACATTCCTGGGTTTGTCATGGGTGCATGTGCAATGTCACCTGTCCATGTGGGCTTCACAGATGCACATTGGTGCAGTACAGGGTCTGTGGTGTTGAGGGTGGACTGATGTAAATGTTTGCATGGATGGGCCCCTAGCTCCCGTTTGTCCATGGATGACGGGCCATGCTGAGTGATTTGTGTTTGTGTAGATGTGATGCACGTTTGTGGCACAGGACACATGTCTGGGTTTCACAGTTTGTACGACATCTACCTTTGTCATCACAGTGTAGGTATCATGCATGTTTGTGTCACCCCAATGTCTGGTCTCTGGGGGTAGTTCTGTTGTGTGTCAGTCTCTTGCTGTGTTAGTTTGTGTTCATTGCAGCTTGTGTCACATGTGTTTGTTGTGTTCCCTCTCATCTCACAATGCCTGATTGCCCACTAAGGGGGTCCCAATGATGGGTTACTCTTGTATGGCACTGTGTGCACATCTGTGTCACTGTGGTTCAGCCCCCCTCATGTGTTGTGTAGTTGCCTGGGGATACTGAGACACACACACACATGTTGTGTCAGATGTGCAGTTTGAGGTTGCCTGTTTGTGTTTGTGCATCTGCACCAGTGCATTGGTATTGCGGTTGTGGGCCATTGTCTGGATGCTGTTTTTGTGATTTACCCTGCTGTCCCTGTGAGTCATATCACATCATTCTGCACATTCATCCTGGTTGTTGGGTGCCATTGCTGGCATGGAATGGGAGTTTGTGACCTGACACCTACAGTCTACACAGGTTGTTTTGATTTGTGTGTCTATTTTCGAGATGTGTGTATGCTTTGTGATGGTCACTTCTGCTTTTGTGTCATTGTATACTGTAAGCATTGTCAGTCCCCATGTGTGGTGCTTGTCTGCACATGGCCGAGAGTATGTTACCTTTTCACAGCACTGTTAGCCTCACCACATCTCTGTGGATGTGGGACACAATCACTACTTTGCCACAAAAGTGTTTCATGTGTTGGGACCGGGAATCATACATGCTGTTTGGCATTTGCAGCTTTGACCATGATGACACTTACCTTTTGGTCACTGTGATGAGGGGGGGTTTAGACCCCATCACCACAATGCTCGACAGTTGCTGCAGTTTGGAACCCCACACTTAACTTTTGTTCCACACAGTGACGGGGTGTTAGTTTTACATTGACACAGTGCTATAGTGATGCTAGCCTTGAGTAGGCCACACTCATTTTTTGATCACACATGTGATGGTAGTTACATTGTATGCTCGAAGTCATAATCACTGTTGTGGGCATTTGTCACAGACTACACACTGTTGTCATGATGTTAGGGGGGATGTATTTTGCTGACATACCT
This sequence comes from Triturus cristatus, assembly GCF_964204655.1. Lineage (NCBI taxonomy): Eukaryota > Metazoa > Chordata > Amphibia > Caudata > Salamandridae > Triturus > Triturus cristatus. Next base: position 157,481,146 of record NC_140580.1, read on the forward strand.
AATGTTGGAGTATGATGGATGTGTGGCGCATCACCCATCCTATGGGTGGGGGTGGCAGTAGTGATGGGCAACAGGTCCCCTATGGGTGGGGGTGGCAGTGGTGCTGGGCAACATAAGCCCTATGAGTGGGGGTGGCAGTAGTGCTGGGCAACAGTTCCCCTATGAGTAGGGGTGGCAGGGGCGATGGGCAACAGGTCCAGTGTGGGTGGGGGTGGCAGTAGTGCTGGGCAACAGGTCCCCTATGGGTGAGGTGGCAGTAGTGCTGGGCAACATATGCCCTGTGAGTGGGGGTGGCAGGGGTGATGGGCAACAAGTCCACTATGGGTGGGGATGGCAGGGGTGATGGGCAACAGGTCCCCTATGAGTGGGGGTGGCAGGGGTGATGGGCAACATAAGCCCTATGGGTGGGAGTGGCAGTAGTGCTGGGCATCAGGTCCCCTATGGGTGGGGGTGGCAGGGGTGATGGGCACCAGGTTCCCTATGAGTGGGGGTGGCAGTAGTGATGGGGAACATAAGCAGGGAGGTGGCAGGGGTGAGGGGCAACATATGCCCTATGGGTAGGGGTGGCAGTAGTGCTGGGCAACAGGTCCCCTATGGGTGGGGGTGGCAGGGGTGATGGGCAACAGGTCCCCTATGAGTGGGGGTGGCAGGGGTGATGGGCAACATAAGCCCTATGCGTGGGGGTGGCAGGGGTGATGGGCAACAGGTCCCATATGGGTGGGGATGGCAGTAGTGCTGGGCAACATAAGCCCTATGGGTGGGGGTGGTAGTGGTGCTGGCCATACAACCCCTATGGTGGACTGTTGTTAGTGGCCAGGATGTGGATCCCCTGTGTGTGTGTGCCATTTTGCGGGTGCCTGTCATTTGTTTGTGTGGTAGGTGTTTGACATACCGTCTGCGCCGCCCGTGTCTGTTCCTGATCCGGTCATAGATGTAGAGTACTGGTATGACCTGTGCGATGGTATTCATGATGTGTTCGTCTTGTACACGCTGCTTGTTGCTCCGTCTTGTAGACGTTGCAAGCTGGTCCGTCTCGTAGCCGTGGATTGAGTTGTTGCGTGAATCGTATCTGATATGCTTCTTTTCCGGTTGCTGTGACGTGCCATATGTGGCGAGCCGTCCGGCACGTAGGAAGTACGCATCATACTTGTCAGGGCGGAAACTGCTATGGATACTACTTCAGGGCGACTCGGTTCGGCGTTAGGAGTTACGGCTCGGACAGAGAATGGAGCTTGTGTCACATCCCACGTGTCGGTCGGGATTTTGGCAGTTATGCGCATCGTACTTCATCAACAGGACAGACCGGCTCCGGGTACGGGTCAGTCGCACGGTAAGGCTACGGACAGCTCTCAGCGAGCTGTCCAACCCGGATCGGAATCGACCCCTCTGAAGAGAACAGCAATCTTGTGGATTCCCTTTTCTTGAGCCCCTGAATGACCTTGAGGTTGATGTGAATACAATGTTGCCCGAAATCCTGCCTTGAACAAGTGCAGCACGGGCTGCAGGCTCTGACTCACGAGGGCAGCCAGTGCACTATTCAGATCTAAATGAAAGATATGCTCTTCCAACTAGTTTAGTGGGCATTCACCATCTTTGGATGGCAGGAAAGATTAGAGGCCATCTCACATTGATCAAATGTGGTGCGATGTGCAGTGAACTTTAGTTGGACGTGATACGCTAATGCTAGACTGGCATGCATCTGATTAGCTATTTTATCTGGATGCTGGTATATGGAAGCTAGAATAATTAAATTAATTTGAGGCAGCCACATCAGCGTTATGCGGCCATTGGTAATCATCAACCTTCTAAGCTGTCAAAATTCTAATGGCGACGCCAATTACTGTAATTCATGGACAAAAGTGTATAGAAATAAAATACATAATGCTAGATTGTTTTACATTATTATTCTGATCAAGCCTGGGCGTAGTGGGCGTAGTGGGGCTAGGTGAAGCAGCGCGTAGTGTGGCAAAATCTACGCACACTCGCGCGCTCCGCGTAGCCCCACTACGCACCGCCCGCCTCCCGCCTGCCCTCATTTTAAAATAATTTAAAGAAGGTTAAAGGTAAATAAACGACCTTACCTTCAGTGCGGTGTCCCGGGTCTCTCTCTTCTTGCTGGACGGTAACTTCTTCACGCAAATGCGCATGCGCGGACGCCCGTGCATGGCATTTCTTGAAAAGCGCATGCACGGGCGTCCGCGCATGCGCATTTGCGTGAAGAAGTTACTGTCCAGCAAGAAGAGGGAGCCCCGGGACGCCGCACTGAAGGTAAGGTGGTTTATTTACCTTTAACCTTCTTTGAATTATTATAAAATGAGGGCGGGCGGGAGGCAGGTGGCGGGCAGCTCTGCTTCGCTGCGGCGTGCACGTAGCGCTGCCTGCTACACCTACTTCGTAAACGGCGAAGCAGGCAGCGCTACGTGCACTCCGTGAGCGAAGCGGAGCACGACGCCCAGGGTTAATTCTGATTATATTAAAGCATAACTTTTATCTTCCATTGTTGAAAATAATTTTGAAATTTAAATCCATATTAGTCAATGTACTACAGAAATTAAAGTAGCGAAGTGAGTAATTATTCAACATGGTTATCATTCACCGAGTCAAGAAGGACGTGCCTCTCTATTTTTATTAAAATTAAAAGATCTTGTAGATGGTTTAGTCTCGGTTGCAAAGCTTGTGTAAACTGATAGCCACAGAAAACGATTGCTGTGATAACTTTTCACGCAGTGAATGACTTAAAACTGTCCAAATGTGGTCATTGACTGATATGTAAACAGTAAGGCTTCTTATGTGTCCATCTCCAACTTGTGGGACTTGAACAATCTGAGATCACCCATTCAGAATTCCTAGGAAACGTGGTTAATGTCATGAATTCACCATCAGTAGACCACATTATGGTATGTGTACACAGTTCATAAAAGATACATTTTCTATCAATGTTCGAGTCTGCCCTCTCCACTACTTTTCATTGAGTCTCTTGAGAATCCCCTCTCCTACTGAGAGGCAACAAAATGTGGGCCGAGCTTTCCCTGACTTGGCTTCAGTTCTTTCCAGTAGCACATAAAGCCATTTTTGCTCCACTGTCAATTACTTATATTCTAGGAAACATTTTACAATAAAAGTTGCCGTTTCATACTGGTAGGAGTTCTGAAGTCAAATCACAAAACATTTTTAACTGGCACTATGTTATGTTCTTGCGGGTAAGTTAAGACAGGGCTTGCACCAAACATGTTTTCCCACCATTTTTTAAAAAGAGAACTCTGAAGGTGGTATTGTGGGACAAAAGCATTTGTACATATTTGTTGTGAGGAGTCTTGTGGTGGTTATGTGTTCTGTTGTGTTTTATGCTGCTGAGTTTTGGGCTGAATTTTTGTGATTTTTATTGTGTTGCATTGTTCTCCGTTCTGTTTCAACTACTTTGCTGTGACGTCCCCTGTCATATTTTATTTGTGTTGCTTTGTGTACGCTAAGGTGTTACATTCTGTTGATCCTTTAAGACAATGTCAACAAATGCTGCTACTTTTACAACCAAACGTTGCAGATCCATTGAACGCTCCTGTGAAAAGTAACAATTTGCCACTCTCTACTTCAGTGAAATAAGTTTAACCCTGCTTCAGTGACTCACGTATCTAAGACAACAGTCAGCCAAAACTGCGGTACAATGGTGTCTTAAATCAGCGCTCTCAGGGCTCATTTGATGAGATATGGCCACTGTTGCATGGCAATTACGACCATACAGAAAGGCATATCCAACAATCGCGTCATGCCTGACAAACTGAGAAAGGAACCCTGAGGAAGGAAACTGAGGAAGGAGTCCTAAAAGGTATGGCCCTGACCTTTACAGATTTATGTAAAAACCATAGGCTGACGTAGCTCCTAGATAAGTCCTATCATCAGTGCGAAGTGTTTGGAATACCAGAGTCCTTGACTTTGTAAGTATGACGGGCTTCTTGTGTTCCTGTCATGTGCCAGGACGGAAAATACACACAGATAAGGCAGAAGTCTTCCATTACAGTGGAATCTGACAACCTCGGAGCTGATAACATTTAAGCCTCAGACTTAATCTGTACAGCAGTATGGAAGAGGTCAGAGGAGCTGAATGCAGACAATGTTGCTCTCTATCTGCCTTTGAGGATTCCTCTACCATGCCCTGAATATCCATCTAATTGCATTTTACTGATCCCATTATTTTTTGCCATGCAGCCATATTCACCTGTGAATAGACTGCCCTGTGATCTTGCCCTTTCTCAATATGAAGTAAGCATTTTGAACAAATATACATTATCCTTACCTTCTTGAAAGTGTCATTGGCATTAATAGTGAGCGCCTTACGGAGGCAATCACCTGAGTGCCTGTTAGGAAGCACTTCAGATCACCCCTCCTCGCGACCAACTCCATTTGCTGTCAAGGAGACGCACTGATGTCCTTATCTTTTTACTTTAGTCTGTGTCCCTATCTTATCTTGGAAAGTCACCCACTTCTAGTGACATTTTTAGAAATGATCAACACAAGCAGATATTGCTTTCAAAATGAGTGACGTTCTCATGGCTGTCACTTCACTGACATGTTAGCGGTAGAAGTTGTAACATCACACACCCTTTTGCCCTTTTGCACGAGATGACTTTACACTTGTCCCAACCTTGGCACCTAATTAGCCTCCTGCCTACTTCAGAGGAGCCTGGCCCAAGGCAAGGGATGGAAACTACAGAGATTGACTCACCCTAGGTCTGAAGCATTGTCAACGTTCTATTTCTGCCACTGGATTCTTAAGCTAAATGATGACTACCAAGGGCGGTGCATGGGATTTCCAAAGGCAGGCCAGGAGTAGCAGGAGAGCTTGCTACCCCTCAGTCGCTGTAGTTGATGTCCATGGATATGCTCATGACTACTGAATGGGGATGTGCCGCATACGACGCAAACAATCATAAGAAGTCAATGAAATATCACTGTCAATCTGGAAAACAATTACAGGCGACAACCTTAAGGAAAGGCTGTTTATATTCATATTAGAGCATTGTGAATCTTATCATGTGTTGGGGGCGTTATCCAAGGGGGTATATCATTCCACAAATTCTGAATTGCATTGGATGTGAATGCACACCTGGACCTCCATATGCTCTACCTGCCCCCGCAGCCCCCCCCCCCTTTGGTGCTGGTGTAGGAAAAGGCTTTTTTAATCAGGAAACTGTTTTCCTCATGGAGAAAAAATTGAAACAAATGTGAATTTGCAACACAGGTTCTATATCCTCTGTGAATGTGTGTTTTCTGTGTACAATTATGTAGTGGAGAAATGGGAGCCTAGTAAATTTGTCACAAGACATTCCCGGTATTATGCCTGGAATCGTGTGCCAGATCCCAATTTCCTGGTGTACTTCTGGAAATGTTTGTGAATTCCAAAAAGTAGTAAATCTGCACTTGTTTGCTGGAGTACTTTTACAGATGCGGATTTTCGATATTTCTCTATTGACCCCCTGGCTGCTTAATCCCCCAGATTCCTTCCACTCTGTTCACGAGAGATCTGTGCATGGGAAAAAAGGGGAACTCAGAAGAATACAACCATTCTTGCTGGTAAAACTCTGAACGCCAAGTGGGCTGGAGGAATTTCCTTCCAGAATCGATTCTAGCCATGATAATTTTATTCTATTTGCACTGCTCTACACCTTTGTGCTAGTTCGTTTCTACTTTGCACAAGTAGATGTGGCTTGTTTAGTATTTGACAAACTACTTGTAGGAACTTTCTGGGAATAAATTTGGAAATTTCTCCGATGAGCATATTTTATATAGATAATAGAGTGATGTTGTTGTTAACATTTTCCTCAAGAAGCTTTTAAGCCGACATAATGCTGCGGGGAATTAATTAATTTACAGATAGATGGGATATTTTTTTCTTTTTTGAAGCTTTAGGGGTACAGATGTCCAAAAGCTTACTGAATCGATAAGTGGTTGCAACGTGGATTGTGACTGCTAAAAGAGGCTTTCATAATGTACCAAGAGACCCAAAACCGAGATTTGTTAATGTAGAAGACCGAACTGTTTAAATAAGAAATCACTATTTAGTATATATTGAATGGGTTTACCAATTATTTATTTAGAAATCAGAAATATAGAGTAATAAGTTATCTGCAGGAAGAATTCCTTAACACCAATTTTAAAAAAGTTTTTTGCGCCCACAAATTACCACCTAAGGGACATAGCCGGTAACCATAAACAGGTTTATAGAATTGTTAAAAAATGTTGAAAACATTCTAAAAATTATTAAACAATGATGACAATTATTTTTTAATAAAACAAAATTGCATTAATTTAACTTTTTGGTGCAATTTTTTTATTTATTTATTAACGATTAAATTGATAAATGTAAAAACATCTAATTATTATTTTTATAAAATTAGATTTTTGTGAATGTTGAAAATTTTTATTTTAATTGTTACACTATTTGTAGTAAATGAGTTATGTGTATTATTTATTCACATTTTCTTCAAATATAGTACTTTTCACCAAAGTATACTTCTGAGTGGCAAAAGAAAACAAGCATGATAAATGAAAATCATCAACCTTTCAAAACGTGTTTATGAAACAGTTTTTTAAAATGTTTCTAATTTTATATTTTTTCTTAAGTTCTATCTATATATGCATTTCTTAGTCCACTGACTTACTTCAGGTATGATGTACTCTACCTCTCATACCTACAGATGTTCTGCTGTGGTTTGATCCCTCTTCACTTTCTGCAACAAGAAAAGAGGCTTTTAGAAGTTTCAATTCCCTCTAGAGTAGAGGTCAACTTGAAGGAGAGCTTTTGATACGTCAGAACAGTGAACAATATCTGATTGAATATTTACTATGTGTCTGCATATCAAAAACATCAAGTCTGTTTTTCCTTTTTGCACCCTCTGCATAGCATCCCACAATGATCATTCTTCAAATTCCTGTCTCTCCCAGACCATGCCAACATGCTCAACAACCTAAAGTCACATACTGAGATGATGATTTTTTTACCCTAATATTTTTTTAACCCTATCAAGAAAAGCTCTCTCACCCCAATTTCTAAACCCTACCCACCATTCCTAATGCCTTTCTCACACCAAAATGGGTCTGGTGTTGCTTGTGTTCTGGTTCAAAGGGGACCAGGTCAGGCTGTTCAGGTTGGACTGTTCATACTGCCTACTGAAGCAGGACCGAAGCTTATGCCTGGTTCAGATCTGAAGTGGTCTGGCAGGCAAAACAATGAAGAATAGGGCTGCACCCCCAGGTAATTACTAGTGGATATGATTAGTTCAATCATTCCACCCATCATTTGTTTGTATTCTTCACTCTAAAGACAGGCAAGACCCTCCCGTTTGTAAAAAAACTACATTAGATCTTGATCTCATCACAATTTACCAGCCATCACTCACCTCACCTTTATCGGCAAGATCATCTAAAAAGCAGTCTAATCTCAAATTCAAGCTCACGTCGGCATCAACCAACTCCTGCATTACTATGAATCTGGTTTCAGGTCAGGCTGCAGCATGAAGACAGGCCACTTAGAAATTGTAGACAATGGCATCCTAACCTCAGAGAGAGAAGACTTCTGATAATACTGAAACTCTCAGTCGCCTTCTATACCTTCAACCATCCCGCCCTCATCCACACACTAAAGTCTTAAATGGAATTCACTATTACAGTCCTCACTGGTTCTCATCCTACTTATTTAGTCAATACCAGGATGTTCACAAGGGCAATGCTAGGTCTGATAATTCCTGTCTATCTGTGTAGGAAAACTTAAAAAAAATAAAAGTTCAAATTGCAAAATGAATTAGAATAACAATCTGTCTTGGACTTTTAAAAATGACATACAAACATTAGGTGCAGAAAACGAAAACAAGACGCTCCAAAGGCCTTTAATCAGAGCTTTCTCTGATTAAATGAACTCATCATTTTAAAAAATTGCACAAGAGCAGTGACAGCTAAATAAAATCAATGGTTTGTAGCTTGCCCCGAAGAAGCTTCCTTTGACCTTGCAGATAACAGTAGAAATGTGCTCTGAAATATAGATGCAAATAATGTAACCTCAAAGCCTTCACAATTCCCTGTTAGTTGCTATTAGAATGTTATATTAAACAGAGCTCTATTCATAAACTGTCTTAAAGCCTCATTTATTTGCGGTAGAGAGACAGAAAGCACACATATTTTAAAATGCATTGCCAAATTATGTTTCAAATGCTTTTCCTGCTTAAATAATAGGTTCCTCTTGCAGCTAATGCAATGCATTTAGTTAGAATAACACATTTCTCTATCAGAAGGCAAGGAAATGAGATCATTTTTAATAAGATTAAAAAAATGAAAAAATGCAGTGAGAACAAGGTGATAGCCAGTGCCTGGTGAATGATGTGTGGACAGGAAGATGTGTCTTTTGGGGAATGCTGGATTTCCATTGGAAGAGATGAAGAAACATGCCATATTTTAAGCAACATTGATAGATTTATGACCGTATTCCTAGATTTGGAGCTTCAAAACTAGAGGGGAGAAAACTGTCTTAGATGAGAACAGAATGGAATGGAATTAGAGGGAAGACTTCCAAAGAGGAGATGCAGTGCAGAATTTGATTCAGACGAGAGATGAAGAGAAGAGAGATTCCTTTAAGACAGAGAACAGATTCTGCTGGAGAAGGGGGAGGCAGAGCTACAGAGTAGAACAGCAGGCTTTTTGTCCCTGTGTTTTTATGAAATCCCCAAGCTTTATGCTTTGACTAATTGGCTTTACCAAGGCATATTTGCACTATGCTTTATTTTCTCTTTATGGGAAACTCAGCAATTATTAATTATTGATTAATTAGCTTCATGCTAATTTCACTCTTGCCTTTATTTTTGAACTCTCTATCGGTTGTGACTGACATCATTTTGACAAATTCTTAGAATAGGGATTCTTTCCTTAATGGAACAAGCTGTATTTTTATTATAATAGGATCTGCACTAATGATATTTTTCTGTTGGAAGTTCTGTAACCGCATAAATATTTGACTAATGAGTAAAGATTCAGAGAAACCTCTATTTTTAATTATGAAAATAAAACACTTTAAACTACTCACAAACTCTCATCATTGACTCAATATAAAATACTTTATAGTTGATGATAACCTGTGTGTTTTATTTCAGTTATTATTCCTTCAGGATACAGCGGCAAAGGTCCATTGGCCTGAAGGAAAACTATTAGGATTTCCTAAGGACAAAATGCGTAAGCAGGGATGTTTAGCCTTAAATACAAATTTGATCAAATCCTCATAGACTTTCCCGTAGTTTTTGGCAGCAGAGATATGGTTAGCGGGCTAAATGGAACAGAGTATAGCTTAATATCCTGAATGGAGCTACAAAATAATTGCCCAAGTTAGAATAAATGCTCAAGTCCCAAAAAGTCCTGATTCCTGATTCCAATGCCCAGAACTTGAAGGCTGGTAAGGAGGTGTTAGAAGGCGATACAAGACAGTCGTTGCTGAAGACGGTGTGTGAAGAAGGTTTGAGTGTTAATAGGGAGAAGTGTTGGTTGCGATAATTCTGTTTAGAGTATATCTGTTTATGATAATTCCATTTGCGGTAATTGTGGTGAGTTAGAATGTGGTATTAAAAGTATGATTGTGTGATTGTGTTTCCAGTTATTTAATTTGTGGTAATTGCGTTTGTGGTAAAAGAAATTGTCATTGATTGTGGTATTATGAGTATGAATGTGTGAGTGAGTAGCAAAGAGATCGATAAATAATTTATGAAGAGAAGAGATCCATAAATATTTTGTAAATAAGTCAGTTGATGTGGAGTGTGAGGTACCATCACTTTCATTGGTAAAGTTAGGGACAAACTGTTGTGATTGACTAATATTGAATGGTGTTAGCGGAACCTCATTGTACACAGGGTGAAGGTGCATCGATTAGGGTGATTTCACGCTGGTCGTGATTTCACTTGCAGTTGTGTAAAATACTCTTGACTGATTGTTATACTTAATTTTCCTTAGAAAGAAAGAATTAAAGCAAACAAGGTTGGTCAGAAAAGTTGCTTCGAAAACAACATAGAATATATAAAGGAGGGTCAGCGCTGCCAGGAGTGAGTTCATGCGCCAAATTGTTTTGGGCTGAGATTGTTTAGTTGGTGTATTGTTAAGCTGTGATTGGTTGATTTTGTTGTATAGTGCTGTGTTGTGATTGGTCAGTTGTGTGATTACCGTATTGAGATTGGTTGAAAGTCTTCAAAAATTTAAACTGTAACAGGATTGGAGGAAATAAACCTGACATTTATTGAATTTAATTAAAATATTGCATTGAATTTAAGATAAAATAGTTGAAAGGCTTTAAGAATGTTTTTGGAGGTGATATTGAAAATTTGATTGGGGACGGTGACAAGTCACCACCTGAGGGAATGCCTGCACATTTTATGTTGACAAATTCAGGGCTAAATTCACCTTTGTGGATTCGTCAATGGTGCAAGATTACTGAGAAAGAGGGTTTTTGAGTTTTCCAAAATAAGGTACTTACAAATTGCAATTATTACTAGATTAAGGGTACTTTTATGTGAGATGAAGTCACCATCTAGACCTACACAATTTGTAGCCTTAACCATGTGGAAAAAGACAGCAAGAGACAAGAAAATAGAGAAAGGTCAGATGGAGACAAGTGAAGCAGAGCATAATTATACTGATGCTCATTGGGATGGACCACTACAGAAATGGTGGAAAGTTATAGTTGAGGGAATCATATTATACAGAGCCATTGCTACTGGAACACCTGAGAGGCAGGGAAAGGATAAGATACAGGAGAAGGAATGTAAGGGTGACAAAAACCCTCAAACCGATAGTGTTGTATGGGATGAAATATTGGATGCATTGTTAACTGAGTGTCCACCACCTTATGCGGTCCCTACTACAAATGCTGATAATAGTGTACCAGCAAGTACTACAGTGGCTACTGCTTCTGCTTCGGATTGAGAGACCTTTACAGACATTTCAGATTGTCCCACCACCTATTGAGACGATATCGACAGTGATACCTCTGGGTATTACTGCTTTAATTGTGACTGATTTAGTAACAAGACTACAAACTGTAGCAGCACAAACAATGCCTAGACAAATTGTGACTGTCCTAATTAATATGGTCCCAACTCAAGAAGCTGAAAGAGCTGTAGAAGGAGTACCTATACCGACATTTCAGAATTTACAGATTATTGAACGGAAACTGCTCCAGACAGTTCAAGCATTGAGAGATAGTTGAAGAATTGTCTTTACTACACCAATGGCTCAGGGGGAAAGAGGTCTGTTTGGAGAAGGGATTTTTCAACCATGGTTTGAGGAAGCAGCAGGGATTAAAAAGATGGAGAACATGGTAAAACAAGTTGACCAAATACCCCAAAAAGAGAGACCACTTAATGATTCAAAATTAAAAATTTAACTTGAAGAAATTATGAGGGGATGTTTAAATCTTGAGCATTTGAACCAGTATCAGGAAAAATTATTAATTTACGTGAGTAAGGAAGTTACAAGACTTGCAGCTACTAAACATGATAGACTGATTCATCCCAAAAATCTGAAATCAATGTTTCAAAAAGTCTTCAATTTGAGGAAATTTTGAGTGTACAGATGGATGATGAAAAATTTGAGACAATGCGTTCTTCAGGAATGCGATTACATATTACAGAATTAGGGAAATTCATTTGTAAATGGAATGATTTTGAGAAATTAGGAAGCAAGTGGGCAAGGAAACATTAGAAGAAAAAGAAATCACCAGACCTAGTGAGGAAGATTATACACTGGATGAGGGAGAAGCTTTGGCTTACCCATTGAGAGAAATAGGCCGAGCAGTGTCTATTCATGTACAATGGAACAGAGGTAAACATGCAGCATTTGCAAACAAATTTCCAAAATTTAGAGACGAGCCTTGTACAGTGGCACCCACAATTTGACAAATTTGTTAAAATATCAAAGGTGTTGTGGATTGATTTCAAAATGTTATTGGACACTGCAATGTGAACTGATTTGTAATCCTAATGTAAAGTTGTAGTACAATGGTCATGTAAGGAGACAACGAGAGATGCTTGCACTAATGCACTATCTTTTGTAGTTTGGGGAGAAAAACAAACCAGTGATTACTTTCCTGACGAGCCAAGTGCCTCCAAATGATTTGGCTTGGTTTAAGTTTTATTGAATGACCCGGGAACCAAATAAATTAGTCCATGAATCAATGAAAGAGTGTTTTTAGGAGTGTTGGACCTGTCAGCCTTAGGGTGGTCTCCCCCTAATTTTTTGTCCTTTTGCCTCCCACCTGACCTCACATTTGTGTTGGACTTAGGACTCTGGGCACCTTACCACTGCTAAACAGTGCTAAGGTACAGGTGCTCTCCCCTAAAAACATGGTGACACTGGCATATCTGCTACAGGCCCCTGCTACTGCAGTGAGGCCTACCCCTCCATAGACTAACATTGGGAACCCCTCCTCTATGGGATAAATTTTGACTGGGACCTACTAGGTATGTCATGTTTAGTATAGCTAGAATCATAGCAGGAGCTCTTTCTAATGATATACAGGGTTTGGGCACTACTACTTTAGAAAACCCAATTTTAGAAAGTGGAAATTTTCCTGCCTGCACTTAATTTGTGCACTGCAGACTCCCCCCTCCCATCTGCATGCTGATAGCTTCCTGGGCTGTGAGGAGGGAGTGGTGATTCACACCTTTACACATGAATAGGCTGGGCCTGGCTGCCCACCAATAGGCTTAATGACCCTGCCTTTGTCACTGTAGACAGCCAGGGGCCAGGTCAGGGAAGGCAGGGCACCCCCAGAAACCCCTAGACCCTTCCAGAGGCTTCTACCCCCTTCTAGTGACTGGGCGCCAGGGTATAAAAGGGAGGGTCCTGACCACACATCTCTGTTACACTACTGGACCAGGAAGAAGACTGCTGCACCAGGAGGATTGCCACACTGCTGAGTCTGACTGATCCCAGCAACTGCTGCCCCAACTTTCTGAGCAGCCCTACTGTCTGCTGATCTTGCCCTGCCAGGGTGACTGAAGCAACATCACCAGAGTGTCTCCACAATCTCCTCCTGCCTGGTGGGGGATTTATAAAGACTACCACATGTTAGTCCCTTTATAAGACTGCCTCTGCAGCCCTGGGTGTGCAAAACTGTTTTCTTAATCACCCCTGAAGTCACCGCCGCCGGGTGAGCCCAGTGCATTATTGAAAGCAGCCCCATAGTGCTGTGCGTGGGTGCCTGCTCTTTACTGACAAACCGACTCCAAACTGCCCCCGAGATCACCGCTGCCAGCACGAGCGGAGGGCGTCACCATAAGCACCCCCGCAGCGCTGTGCACGGGTGCCTGCCCTTTACTGCCGACCGGACTTCAAACTGACCCCGGGATCACTGCAGCTGGCCCAAGTGAAAGACCAGATTTAAAGCCATCTTCGAGATCACCGCCGCTGGCCCTGAGTCTGTAACGGGACTGGTATTACCCATGAGGAGGCCGTGTCAGCGTCACCTAACTACCAGGATTCCCTCCCCGGACGCGTCACCACAGACAAGTGGCTGTCGCGAAAGGAACCACCCAGGAGGGCGTCAGCCACCCGTCAGCAAGGGAAGCCGCGCCAGAGCTGGAAAGCTGCTCCAATCCCCCCAGGAAGCGCCGGACACCGGGAGAGATGCTCTGGACAGGGGAAAGCCTCGGGGCACACCGCAGCAAGATATCAGCCTCCCACGTAACACTAAACCCTCACAGCCACTTGTTGTGTTGCCTGGCGGGCTGGGGATAGGCCAGCAGGACTGCAGGGTCATAACCAGCTGGGGGAACCTTGCGCTAAGTAACCCCTGATGTGGGGGGGGGGCTAATCAGGATAGTTCCTACGCACTTTTCCCTTTGTCGTTACCAATACTGGATATTGAGCTGGTGATTGCATACTCTGCCTAAACAAAACCAGACTTGACAAGACTTCTTTCTGTACACAGAACACCGTCAGTTAATAGTGCCATTGAGGAGCTCATGATATCTGGGAACTGTTTTTGTTGATTCACCTTGCCTAAAAACTGGATTTACCATATTGTTTACCTCACCTAAAACATAGATAAAGATTTAATATTTTTATAAACGACTGTTGTAGTGTCTGTTTGTGGTGTTTTACTGTGTTATGGTGGGTGGGTGTTACGCAACTACTTTACGCATTGCCTCTTGAGTTAAGCCTACCTGCTCTGCGCCAAGCTACCAGGAGGGTGGTCTAGGGTATTTTGAGACCCACCCTGTCAGGACCGGTGGTCCCTACTTGGACTAGGGTACATACCCCTGCCAACTAGAGACCCCGTTTCTAACAAGGAGTTTCAACAAAACAGTGGAAGAGAGTGTCCTGATGCCAGTGACATGGGATTCTTTATGTTTCACTTGCTTTTGGATTAATTATTTCTGGTCAGATCAGTGTGCACATAGAACAAAGTGTGATTCGTTGGCAGAGAAAGTTGATAGATGGGACTTTGATGGATGAAGTATACTGTAGTGATGGACAAGAAATTAAGCCGAAAGTGTTTAAGGAGAAGCTTGCGATGGTTCAGAGGAAGATTGCTCAAAGAGGATTTCAGAATCACTTGTTTGTAGGAAATGAAGGTGATATGAAAGGTGTTGTTCCACAAGCAGGAATACAAGGTGCTTAAGGAGGACTTGGTGTTTTATAGGATAGAGGTAGAGGTGTTCTGGTTAGTTCAAATTCAGAGAGGTATGCCACAACGCTGAAGAAAATGACCTTCTGCTATCTTTGTCACAGATTTGAGCATTGGAAGAGGAAGTCTAAACTTAATCCTGATGCAATAAATGGAAATGTGCAAATACAGAGAGAAATGCAGATGCAAAATGTGCCATTTCAGCTAATTCGAATGTCAATTCAGAGACAGGTCCCAATGATGCAAGTTCCACAAGCCCAGAAGGTCCCATACAATATGGGAAACCCTAATTGAATTTAAATCAGTTGCCTAAAGTACATTCTAACTCTTTTCTGAACCAAAATCAGAATTGGGTTCAACAGTTTGCTCTACTGGAGAAGGACAGTTTTAGCCCCAACATTTCGGACATTACCAGATCCATTGTTAAACAGTGGAAGTTTAAGACCTATCCTACTTAGGAACGAAAATCCAATTTGTAGGTGTTTTAGAATTTCAGACTTCTGATGAGGATATACAGTTCAAATTGCCCCAACAAGAGAGAGCTGTAGGATTGTTTTGAGTAATGACAATTGAATAATTACCCTCTGATATGAAATAAACAGTAAACCCAGAAGTATGGGACTTCACAGACAAAGCTATCAGATTTATAAAAAAGTGCAGAACATTAGATCCAGATGCAATGTTTTCAAGAACACCATCATACAATTGTAAATGTACAATCCAGCGCCTGTGAGTTCCTACGGGGATAACACCTTGCCCCCTGTATTCTTCAACCCCAACATAAAATCACTTGGGCACTGTCCACTATAACCTTCACAAATAAGATGATGATACACACGCTTAAAAGTATCTTCTGCTCTAGAAATCTGCATCACTTCTGCAGAACTTGGTACACTGCTTTGGATCACAGGGCAGTGTGCCGCTCATGCTGAGGCCTTAGACAAATGTAATGATAGTCTTATAAAAATGACAAAAGTATCATTCCAGTGCAGAAATTACAACAGGACTTGGCACCATTGTGACAAGAATTCTTACATTGCACAAAGAATTATCACCATTGTGCAGGTGCAAGAAGTACATCAGGGGTTGGCACAAGCCTGTCATGAAATTTGCTTTACACCTCTGTAATTTATTATTATTATAATATATTTGGGAATTCTGCATTATTTTGTTATGCACCATTTGACCACTTTGTACAATTACAATTACATGCCCTTCATAATAAACATTTCCAGCAAATACATCATTCATGGTAAAAATATACCGCATAAGTACGGGAAAAACAAAACACAAGTGTATGTTGTCTACAATGTTTTTGTATTTGCACTATGGGGCATATTAACAAGGAACAGGGAAAATTAACGCTAAGGGCGCTTAGCTTTAATTTTTTTAACGCCCGCTATCGCTGGATAATATCACCTGGCTATCGCGTTATTAACAACGCTAACCGCCTAAGCGATAGAAAAATCCAGTGATAGAGGCATTTTGGGAGGTTATCGCTGGTAATGCAGCGATAAAACTACAAGGATAGGGATATCCTTGTTGTTAGCCCATGGTGGACTTAGCCATGTTATCCACCTCCCATTGAATTACATGGCTAAGTCTGAAAATTAGCAGATGTAAAAAAGCAGCGTTAACCGTGGTTAGCGCTTCTTTTTTTGTCTCTAACAGGGTTAGCGTGAAGCTTGATATTAGGAGAAATGTTGCTTAGCGACATTTCTCATATTATTTTGCTCTGGAACCCCCACTTTGCATCTCATTAGAGATGCAAAGGGAAGCGTAGTGAAAAAGGGTACTAATATGCGATTTTGTATGTTAGCATCCTGTTGTTGATAGGGCAATATTTTTACCTCCGCTTCTTTGGCCAAAAAAGTGGAGATAAAGCCCTTGTTAATATGCCCCTATGTTTTATTGGGAAATGCGCACTCACATCAAAAATTGATGTAAAGACACATTTCGTGCTAAAATATAGCGTTAAATAACAGGATTTTATTTTGTGTAATAACTTGTAATTTCACATAATTTTGCAGAGAATTCTCATAATTATGTGAAAGCAAATTACTCAAATTTCACACACCCCTAAACATGACTGAAGCATTTTCATATATTGTGCAATATCTGACTCACAGGCGAGTGTCAAGATGCGTTCAGTAGTATGCATGCATTTTATAACTGACGAATGTGTTATGCACTGGGCATATTTATTTTGCATCAATGACAGATTTCACTCAAATGATATTTTCTTTTCAAAGGATTTCTCGTTAGGCATCATTGCGAGATTCGCAAAGTTTCTCAGGGAAGATACTGGAGACAGAATAACCAATTACCGCCTCCATCTGAAGACACTGGAACAGGGATATAGCCTGGGAGAAAATGGGGGTCACCTTTAAGGAGGTGAAGGAAACTGAGGGTGGTGGAAGGCAGAACAGACCACAAGGCTGCTTGAGGGAGCTCTGCCTGCACCCCTTCTGTGTGAGAAGGGATTGGATGGCGGCCTGGCAGTGGATTTGTAGTCTGCCTTTGGCCCAGAGTCCCAATGGTTTTACCGGGTACATTTCCACACCCAATAAATCTGGCCCAAATGCTCCTGTGACTCGTGGAACACGGGGGACCTTAGAATCGCCCCAGAGTAGTCCCCTCCCCCATACCCACATACCATTCTGTGTGACTCATAATGAGGGCCATCGTACATGCCTCGGTCATAGAAAGAGACACACAATTTCAATCTTCAAATTTCATTAGTGGATTCCTGCAGCTGCTCTTGATTGTTTTTGGGCCTTCTTACTGATCTACAATGCGTATCTTGATTGGCATATAGTGTGTCAATAGATTGCGGCTACTTTTGAAAATGTTCAACTTGCATTCTGATTATCTCACTAGATCTGGTTCCCGCCGCAATGCCAAAAATGCAAGTTGTGCATTTCAATGCACAATGTGACAGGCACCGCGCGGTGCCTGCCATGTGCACCCCCCACCTCCCAGAATCCCTGGGGGCCCGCTACGGGCCCCCAATGTAGAAGACCACATGCCTTTTCGTGGCGGAGTTGCCGCCACGGAAAGGCATAACCCCGCATGTATCTTAATATGGATGGTGGTGTCTACCAGACACTGCCACCATATTAACAGCTTTTCCGCCCGGTCGACTCATCGACAGGGTGGAAAACTGGCGGACGGTATTTCCATATTACTATGGCGGGGGGAATTTACATGCGGGCGGGAGGAAATGTCAGGCGGACCGCCATGCGGGCGGTGGCGATCCGCCCGACATACTAATGGGCCCCTTAGTCTTTTTGGAGAGCGTATGGATTTCGCAATGGAAAGGTAAGGTGACTTTGTCATTATTGATTGTTAAACACTTCACTTATGCACACACCTACACTTTGAAACCGACAACCTATCTGCCTTCTACGTAGGATAGTGTTTTAAAAGGATAGTTTTAGGCACTGGCAGAGATGGCATATTGTTGGATGAATGCTGCCCAGGCCCTAAGTCTGGTTCTGGAGTCCAGCTCTGAGGCAGGGTCAGAGACTGACACAGAAGATACTGAGACAGCATCTGAGGAAGAGGACAATGGAGCTGAATCTGGGAGTGATTTTTCAGTCGGCGCAGTTCCATCTGACGACTCATCTTCCAGCGATTCTGAAGGAGACAATGTCAGTTGTGCTGTCCCTTTGCTAGCACAGTCTGTGCAGCAGAACTACAGTAACAGGTTAGCGCAACCCAGAGTGCAGGCACATGCAGCCACAAGCACAGATGGAGTGCTGTCTTGTACAGCCCCAAATTCTGCCTTTCTCTGGTGACGCTGGATGTAAAGTCGATACAGCAATTTTTTGGCCAATTGACTACGTCCATCTCTTTTTGGATGTTGACTTCCTTTGCGAAATTGTGCAACAAACAAAATTGCGTGCTAAACAATTTCTGAGGGAGCAAGGAGGCACTCTTGGGCCTCATTCTAGGGCTTGCAAGTGGACTCCCATTTATTTAGGGGAGTTGAAGATATTTTTGGGCCTCACGCTTAAAATGGGGGTAGTGCATAAACCAGGAAAGGACACAACTCTTAACCCTGTAGGTTGCCCTCCCACGCTAGGGGTCTCAGGAAAGATTGTATGGGAGCTTGTCCAGCCACTTCTTCACGTCTCACTGCTACAGAAGCAGCAGCCTCCACTTCATGTGTTATGGAGGATGTGGCAAGGCTGCAGGAGCGACACTTTGCTGATAAAATTCCTGCAACACTGAAAAAGGAGTGACCATGTCGTCGTTGTAAAGTGTGCTCGATGCAGGGAAAGAGGCAGGAGACTCGTGTTTACTGTCCCCAGTGCCCATGTAAGCCAGCCATCTGTTTTCATACTTGCTTCATGTTGTATCATACTAAAGCAAAATACTGGGAAATTGACGGAGGTGGAGCTGCCAATAGATAAGCCTTTCAATTAATGTGAATGTATACCTACTGTCTGTGGGCCACTTCTTCACTACGCAAGCAGGTGCAGAATATTTGTTCCTCTACTTCAAGAAATCATGTACTTCTCAACACCTTTATCTGCTTTCAGAGCATGGTAGTTGTTCTGTTTGTCAATTTACAAGTGCATTATAGTCCCCACGCTGCACATACTGGTGGACAGAACATATGCCACGTTGTCATGGAGTACCCTTGTTTCACATTCAACCATGCTTCATAGTTTATGATGTTCTCTTTAGAAAGCTTTCGAAAATTTCCAGCATGTTTGCCTTAGTTTCAAAGGTAGATATGCTTGCTCAGCTCGAGGATTGGCTTTGCGGCATACTTGGGCACCTCCCAACTTGCATCTTCAAACTGGAAGTTTGATTGAGTATAGTGAGAGCATTGACAGCACATGACAGAAATGTTTTCTCAAGCTTCAAGTAGCTAGAGATGGAATGCATTACTATAGGGTCTCTTGACAATTTGGACAGGACTCTGATGAGGACAGACACACAAACGGGTTAGAACAGCTTACGGTAGGTGCGCTTTCCGAGGAATATTGTAAAGGTAGAAGGCAGATGGTAAAGGTAGTATAGATACAGGTCATGACTTCATCTTCACCCATGGATTCAAATCCATTGCTGCCACATTCACACTGAATTTACTGTAGTACTTATGGGTCAATGCTGCTTGCCATGTTCATCCTCCGTTAGAACTTAGTAGATGGTCTGTTTGCTGTATAAGTGCATTACAGTCACTGGACATAACGGTGGATTGGACATATGCTACGTTGTCATGGACTACCCGTGTTTCACATTCATCCGTTCTTCATAGTTTGTGATGTTATCTTTAGAAAGCTTTTGAAAATTTCTGGCATGTTTGCCTTAGTTTCAAAGGTTGATATGCTCGCTCAGTTTGAGATATGGCCTACAGGGATACTCAGACACCCCCCAACTTGCATCCACAAACTGGAAGGAGTTGGATTTAGCACAGTGAGTGTGCTAAAGGCGCATTAAAGACATGTCTTCCTGAGCCTCATGTGGCTGTCATGGGAGCCATTAGTAAAGGTTCACTCGGCATGCGTTTGGTAATGTTTAGGAAGAAGGAGGGGTAGACTTTACAGGTGGTAAAATGTTGTCAAACTCATTATGTCTTGTGGCATATAAATGTGATGCGCCCTTGCATGGCGGGGGTAAGTTTATGTGAGTGCAAGTGATCTGGTTGATTGGGCCTGTGGCTAGCGGTATGGAAGTCGTGTGTGTGGTGCGTGAATGGCGTGTGAATGCCCATAAAGTGGTTGGTGCCTTGATGTGGCTTCATGGCTCCCCTTCAGAAGGCTTGGCTTCAATATTTATATACTTTGATAAGTATTTGTGCTTTGAAACCAGCGTTTCTGGAGGTGCTAAAACCAACCACTGTAATTGGTGGATTAGCTTTATCAAATTAGTGTTAGAGTTATATTTGTGGCGGTTTAATGGCCGTTTGTAAGACTTTGTTTTTGTCAATATGAGTAGCAGGGGACTTTGTGTCCTAGCTCAGTTGTCACCTAGGCAATCCTTCACATTTTTGAGTAGTAGACAAGGGGGGGGGGGGAGTACCAGGGCGAAGGACATGCGTTGCTCTCATTGTTTTTTTTTACCCAACCTCCCCCCTGCAAACCTCAAATTTAGCTGAAAAATCAATTTTCCCACATATTTTTGTTTGGGAAAGTTGTGGGATCACCAGGTAAGAAATCGTTGGGGTATCCACACAAGCCATACCTCCCTGGAATCCCCTGGGTGTCTAGTTTTCAGAAATGTGTGGGTTTGGTAGGTTTCCCTAGCTCACCACCGAGAACGGGGCCAAAAACCCAGCTGACCCCCTTTCAAAACCAGGTTGTTTTGTGATAGGAAATTTTGATGTCTACTCAATACGTTTTGGGCCCTTACCTGTCGCGGGTACTTGGGCCTCCCACACGAGTGAGGCACTATTTTTATCGGGAGACCTGGGGGAACACTGGGTGGTAGGAAATGTGTGGCAGCCCGGTGATCCCACAACTTTCCCACACAAAAATGCTTGGAAAAAGATTTTTTCAGCTAAATTTGAGGTTCGCAGGGGATTCTGGGTAAGAAAATGTTGGGGGATCCACACAAGCCATACCTCCCTGGAATCTACCGGGTGTCTAGTTTTCAGAAATGTGTGGGTTTGGTAGGTTTCCCTAGATGGCCGCCGAGCATGAGACAAAAACCATGGTTACCCCCTTGCAAAACCAGGTCGTTTTGTGATAGGCAATTTTGATGTCTCCTCAATACGTTTTGGGCCCTTGACTTGACCCACTCACACAAGTGAGGTACCATTTTTCCCGGAAGACTTTGGGGAATGCGGGGTGGGTGGAAGTTTGTGGATCCACACAGATTCCAGAACTTTCCATCAAACAAATATGAGGAAAATGTAGGGTTTTTCCAGATTTGGAGGTTTGCAAGGGATTCTGGGTAACATAACCTGGTGAGAGCCAGTCAAGTCACACCATCCTGGATTCCCCTGGGTGTCTAGTTTTCAAACATGTATAGGTTTTCTAGGTTTCTCTAGGTGCCGGCAGAGCTGGGGTTCAAAATCTACAGCTAGGCACTTTGCAACAAAATGGTCAGTTTTCACTGGGAAAACGAGGTGTCTCCACGTTGTGTTTTGGGCCGTTTCCTGTCGCGGGCTCTAGGCCTACCCACACAAGTGAGGTACCATTTTTCTCGGAAGACTTAGGGGTATGCGGGGTGGGTAGAATTTTGTGGATCCACGCAGATTCCAGAACTTTCCACAACAGAAATGTGAGGGAAACATGCTTTTTTTTACGAATGCTTAGGTTTGCAAGGGATTCTGGTTAACAGAACCTGGTGAGAGCCAGTCAAGTCACCCTATCCTGGATTCCCCTGGGTGTCTAGTTTTTAAAAATGTATAGGTTTGCTAGGTTTCCCTAGGTGCCGGCAGAGCTAGGGTTCAAAATCTACAGCTCGGCACTTTGCAACAAAAGGGTCCGTTTTCACTGTGAAAATGTGATGTGTGCACGTTGCGTTTTGGGCCGTTTCCTGTCGTGGGCACTAGGCCTACCCACAAAAGTGAGGCACCATTTCTCTCGGAAGACTTCAGGGAACGCGGGGTGGATAGAATTTTGTGGATCCACACAGATTCCAGAACTTTCCACAACAGAAATGTGAGGAAAATGTGTTTTTTGTGGACAACTTTTTAGGTTTGCTAGGGATTCTGAGTATCAGAACCTGGTGAGGACCAGTCAAGTCACCCCATCCTGGATTTCCCTGGGTGTCTAGTTTTAAAAAATGTATAGGTTTGCTAGGTTTCCCTTGGTGCCAGCAGAGCTAGGGTTCAAAATCTACACCTAGGCACTTTGCAAAAAAAGGGTCCGTTTTCACTGTGAAAATGTGGTGTGTCCACGTTGCGTTTTGGGCCGTTTCCTGTTGCAGACACTAGGCCTACCCACTCAAGTGAGGCACCATTTTTCTCAGAAGATTTTGGGGAACACGGGGTGGATGGAATTTTGTGGATCCACACAGATTCCAGGACTTTCCAGAACTTTCCACCACAGAAATGTGAGGAAAATGTGTTTTTCTGGAAAAATATTTAGGTTTGCAAGGGATTCTGGGTACCAGAACCTGGTGAGAGCCAGTCAAGTCACCCCATCCTAAATTCCCCTGGGTGTCTAGTTTTAAAAAATGTATAGGTTTGCTAGGTTTTCCTTGGTGCCAGCAGAGCAAGGGTTCAAGATCTATACCTAGGCACTTTGCAAAAAAAGGGTCAGTTTTCACTGTGAAAATGTGGTGTGTACACGTTGCGTTTTGGGCCGTTTCCTGTTGCGGACACTAGGCCTACCCACACAAGTGAGGCACCATTTTTCTTGGAAGACTTTGGGGAACGCGGGGTGGGTAGAAGTTTGTGGATCCACGCAGATTTCAGAACTTTCCACCACAGAAATGTGAGGAAAATTTGTTTTATTGGACACATTTTTAGGTCTGCAAGGGATTCTGGGACCAGAACCTGGTGAGAGCCTGTCAAGTCACCCCATCCTGGATTCCCCTGGGTGTCTAGTTTTCAAAAATGTATAGATTTGCTAGGTTTCCCTAGGTGCCGGCAGAGCTAGGGTTCAAAATCTACAGCTAGTCACTTTGCAGAAAAATGGTCCGTTTTCACTGTAAAAATAAAGTGTTTCCACGTTGCATTTTGAGCTGTTTCCTGTTGTCATCAACTTAACCGACATAGAGCTTAATCAGGCGGAAAAACATCTGTTTGCCTTAGGGTTAAGTTATTGCCCAGAAAGTAACTTCGACTACTGTGAAACTCGCATTGATGTTTTCAAATTTATTCGAAAACTAAAGTTAAAATAATTCTTTACAATAAAAAAATCACGCCACCAAAGACAAGGTACCGGAACCACCATCCATGAGACCACAGACTGGTTTGACCACTGGTGAAATCTTTCTATTAAGAACACTGCATGCATTACGAGAAGACACAATTGAGGGTAATTCAACATATAGTAGTTTGCAAAATCTTCTGGAAATTGAGGGAATCGAAGCTTCAGCTGATGAATATAGGCCCCAGCTAGGCCCACAGAGTACAAGGGTTCGCTCTCCTGTAACGGAAACTAGAAGGAAGTTGGCACGGAAACTGCAAAGTACAAAAACAGAGTTTATTAACCCTTAAGGGTGGTCCTACAACCTATACAACACTCTTCAGTATTGCATAGAGTAGTACAAAGAACTTGCGTACACAGCCCCCTTTTATACACAACAGAGGGGCTCATAAGTGGGTGGATACAACATGAAGCAAGGAATGTTGCCTTTTATGGACATTTTCGATACAGAATCAATATGTGGGCGGAGTTAACATACTCCTTGAGCCCGCGAAAACATGGTCAAGCAAGGACTAACTGATAACATATGTGGTCAAGTCTGGGCATGCGCCAGACGGACAAAGGAGCTATTTATAGACTGTTACTGGGCAGACATAAAGAGCAACTGATACGGAGATAGGACTCTTCTCGTGCTAAGCACGTGGGGACACGACAATGCAAAATGGAGTCCACACATTAGTCAACATAAGGGAAGAAACTCGGTCCTAAGGGAAATTCATGTCTTTAGTGAATGCTTAATCACATCGCTGTTTCAATTTTCAACAGACGACCCTTTCAGCATTTACTGAAGACATCCGGTTTATTAGAATAATCATCATATATGTCAATTTTCATCATTTCTTCCACTTCTTTAGTTAAATGTTTCTGATAGGTGACATTGGCAATAGCTTTCTTATCAGGAATACAGAATGACACACATAGGGAACAGAGTAAAGGACCACATTGGACACAAATGCAACAAGAAAACAGAATTGCTACAATAATGCAGAGACCAGTCAAAACCTTCCACCCCCATGTAGTGATCAATGCCCAAAACCATCCAGAAAAGGTCCAAGTGCCATTTTCTGTATGGATTTCAGCTGCAATTTTATGCAATTTATTGATGGCATTATAAACTGATGGCGTGTGGTCAGGAATAAACACACAACAACTACTTCCGATAATTTTACATGCTCCACCTCGGTCAGCTAACATAACATCTAACCCCATACGATTCTGTAATGCAACAATTCTAGTAATTTGTAATTCTTCCGTGAGATTCCCAAGAGCAGCGGCAGTTTGATTTGTCACAGCCTCCACAACTCTTGTTAATCTTCGAACTTTCCTACTATTCAGAGCAGTTCCAACAAAGATAAACAATCCTAAATTAAAATCAATATACTGCTGCAAGCTAGTATCAGTTTGATCAACATCATCAATAGATAGAGTACGTTTATACCTATTTACAGTCACATTATTCAACAACTTCAAATCTTTATGATAAGATGCAGCTGCCAAGAATACAGGAGGTAATAGGAATGCTACATAACATACTCCGGACCAACCGGCTGGCAAACGATAATAACCCTTATTCCCACATACGAAGTATGTGTTATGAGAAGCCAAGAAAGTACTATTATTCAACCCGTCAATGTTCAGGATAATAATACAGTCACTAACACCAACATGAATATAACCCATACTCTGGACGCACAGGTCCGCTTGAGCTTGTGCCACTTGAATCACGAATCGGTCCTTCCCCACAGTGTCTCTAGTGTTCGTGAAAATGTAGGGGATTGATTCATTGTCTGGTCGATACTCTTCCCATTCCCATATTGTCCTATTCGCTTGTGGATAACCATCTTTATCTTGATGACATTCCCTATTAAGTCTAAAGAGTAATCGTCCCACTGTAGGTTTCCGTGTGGCAAAAAGCAAAGTGTACCATGCTCTACAAGAGCCATTATGAGAAAAAGGAAGAGGTATGAATGGCGTTCCTCCTTTCTTCTGATGAGCTGGCATCATACCACATATCCAACAGTTCGTAGCATTTGTAGCAACATGGGTATGATGCAACATCTGGATGAAAGTGTTATTCAAATAAGACTGACGATGCTTCAATTCTTGATACGGAAGGGTATAAAAGTAGTGCTCCTCAGGCACTGGAGTGGTCAAAACAAGCAACTCACGGGCAGGAGTCACATCCTCAACAAACCATGTGGTTATACCAACAATAGCCACAATGATAATAAAGCTTGTCGCACAAAGAATCTTCTTCTTCTCCATCTTGTAGTAAGAAGTCAATATCTTCCTGAAACTAAAAGGTTGTCAGAACTCTTCCCCTTAGGCAGCCGTTGATTTCTTCACCAGCGGGCCAAGACGGGTGTCGCTACACTAATGCAGGGCTGATCCCCCCCCTTGCCACATTGGCTCTCCGTTTCACTAACCTAAGGGCCGTTCTGACAACTTTGAATACAGCAGTCACTTCCTCGGTCTGAGGTGATATCTTCTTCCTCCAGGAATCGCTTGGTCCGGGAAGAGCTCCTCAGTGTCGTTCGGTTCCACAGCACGGCCTTTCTCCGCAGTCAGAATTTCTCGATGGTCGGTCAGTACAGCAGGCTCCACCAATCCGGGCGGCACCTTGCGACAGTGCAAGGAATGGATCCAGTTCTTTCGATTGGAAACCCGCACAGCCGTCCTCGTTGCGAGTAGGACTTGCTCAGGACCAACCCATCTCGGCTCCAGACTGTTCGTCCTTTCGAAGATTTTCAGCATAACATAGTCTCCAGGTCGGAGATTATGACCTTCACCTGTGGACCGATCAGGGAGCGCCTCTCGGACCTGTTGATGAATAGAAACCAAATTATCCGTTAACTGTGCCAGATAATCATTCATCATTACACAAGGTACATCATACAGTGACTTAGGTTTTGGTGGACCCCAGATATTCATTGGGCATCCAAAGATGATCTCGTAAGGTGTAAGACCGGTCCGAGAATGCGGTATCGATCTAATTGACAATAATGCCAGCGGCAAAGCGTCTGGCCAAGTCAAAGAAGTCGAAGCTTGGATCTTAGTGATCTTAAGCTTCAGAGTACCGTTATACTTCTCAACCAATCCCGCAGACTGAGGGTGAAATACTGCATGGAACTTCTGGGTAATACCTAGACCCTTCAGGACATACTTGATAACGTCTGCTATAAAATGAGGTCCGTTATCACTCCACAACAATCTGCAAACACCGTATCGAGGGAAGAACTCCTTCAATAGCATCTTGGCTGTAGTCATTGCAGTATTGTCTTTCGTAGGGTAGGCCTCAACCCATTTACTGAAGGCACAGACCACTTCTAGAACATACTTCAGATTATTACAGCGCTCAAGCTGGATGTAATCCATCTGCAAAACCTCAAAGGGTGCAGTAGGTGTCGCAAATCCTCCTGCTGGAGTTCGTGTACCCTTTCCTGGGTTATACCTCAGGCAAATCATGCAGGTCTGCACTACCCTCTTTGCCGTACTAGCGATCTCCGGATGCTCCCAAACTCGTGTGAGCAATTTAACAATTGCGGAAGCTCCGACATGCGCTAGTCCATGTGCCATCTGAACCATAGGTTGTACGAAGGCTGTGGGTAACTTCCATTTATCCATCTGCTTATTTCTCCAACACCCTTCGTCATCTAATTCTCCATCGTTGGACCATTGCTCCCGTTCCTTATCGGAAGCGGTCCTCTGTATTTCCAGCACCTCTCTCCTAGCATCGTGCCATCTTTCTACCTGTGACTTCACAACATACATTGCAGTAGCACCAGGCTGCATCGCAGTCTCTCGTGCCACCCGGTCTGCCAAAGCATTCCCTTCTCCAACTTTTTCAATCACTTTCTTATGGGCACTACATTTAATTATAGCGATCTTCTTCGGATATGTTAATGCAGTCAAAAGGTTATGTACTAACTCCCCCTACATTATCTGCGCTCCATGTGACGTTAGAAACCCTCTCTCCTTCCAGAGTAGGCCGAAATCGTGCGCTACTCCGAAGGCATAGCGGCTATCTGTATAAACATTCACACACAATCCTGCACTGAGCTCACATGCTCGTGTTAATGCTATCAGTTCCGCTGCTTGAGCTGATTTCTGTGGTATGCGTGCTGTCTCCACTATTGTTTGCAGTGTGGTAATTGCATACTCTGCTGAAGTCGTACCATCTGGTAGCTTCAGGCATGATCCGTCCACCCACAGTTCTCCATCCACATCTGTAAAGGGCGTATCCTGGAGATCAATACGACCCTTTGTCTGTTCCTCAGTCACAAGAATACAGTCGTGTGCCTTCCGTGCTTCAGACTGAGTTTCCGGGAACGGCAACAATGTGGCCGGGTTTAACGTTACACACCTCTTTAACGTAATATGAGGAGCCAAAAGCGTCAACTCATATCCCGTTAAACGGGCACTGGTCAAATGCTGCGTCTTTGTCTGATTAAGCAGGGCATCAACAGCATGAGGAACTAATACCAACAGTTTGTGAGACAACACAATCCCCTCACTTTGACGTATTGACACAGCTGTCGCCGCAACCGAGCGAAAACAACCAGGCAATGCTCGGGCAACAGGATCAAGTACAGCCGAAAAATATGCACAAGGGCGCTGTTTGTCGCCGTGCATCTGCACTAAAACTGATAATGCACATCCATCTTTCTCATGCACATACAGTGAAAAGGGCTTCGTATAATCAGGGGTCCCTAACACTGGTGCTGAACAAAGGGCCTGTCGCAATTGCTGAAAGGCAACTTCACACTCATTTGACCAGGGAAGAGGAATCGGTGTGTCCTTTGTCAAAAGGGCTAACAATGGTTTAGCTATGTGCGAAAATCCCAATATCCATTGCTTACAAAAAGAAACAAGACCCAAAAATGCACGCACGTCCTTCTGTGTGGAAGGCACTGGCGTGTCCAAAATTACTTGAATACGATCTGGTGTGAGTGCACGCCCCTCCTTAGACAAAAGGTGACCCAAATAAGTCACCTTAGGTCTACAGAATTGTAATTTCTTCTTCGACACTTTGTGATTGTAAGATGTCAAAAAGGAAAGCAAGGATAACGTACTCTCCTCACACAGCTCAGGAGTGTCAGCCGCCAACAAGATGTCATCGACATATTGTATAAGGGCGACACCCTCGGGCAGAACAAAGGAATCCAATTGCCTTTTCAATGCTTGACTGTAAATGCTAGGGCTTTCTGTGTAGCCCTGAGGGACTCTACAAAATCGATAAGACCTATTATTCAAAGTAAAACCAAAGAGGTATCGGCTATCAGGATGAATAGGGATCGAAAAGAAGGCATTCTAGAAATAAATAACTGAAAACACGGTCGCCGTTGGCGGGACCAAAGTGAGCAACGTCGTGATATCAGAAACCACTGGATACTGAGGTATCACAATCTTGTTCACTTCCCTTAAATCAATGATAAACCGATAAACTTTGGCATCCGTATCTTTCTTCAAGATGGGTAAAATAGGACTGTTGCAAATATTATAGGGAACTTCTTCCACTACCCCCACCTTAATCAAATCCTGCACAATCTGAATGAGTGCCTCCTCCCCCTCCTGGGAAATGCGATACTGAGGGAGGCGCGGTAACACCGCACCCTCCTGGACACTAATATGGACAGGTGGAATCACCATCTGTCCCACATCGGTATCTGAAGTAGCCCACAAAGAAGGAGGGAGGGAAGCTAACACAGTATCCTCCATGACCACACACATTCGGTCCGCCATCGGGTGATTATCATTTAATATCACACGTACTCCAGCAGGGGAGAAGCAGATCGTAGCTCGGAAGTGCTTGAGCATATCAAGACCCATAATGATTTCAGGCGTGTTTGGGGCAAGCAGAAACGGACAGGGTGCAGAAAAAGGATCAACATGGAATGCAAGGGGTCGGGAAAGAGGGCTTCGAGAGAGTGTACCATCAAACCCTACCGATGTAACCATTAAGCCAGATGGGGGAGCCCTCGGAACCAATTGTTTGGACAGCGCACTGCGGGTGGCTCCTGTATCAACTAGGAACCGATCAGTAGAACCCAAAACCTTTGCTGAAACATAAGGACCCTTCTGATCAACCAGCACTTCAACTGATTCTAACCCCCATCCAACGCATTCCTATGCATGCTGCGAATCATGGTACCCAGAGCGGTCAGTCCCTGACATTTGATACTGGTGCTGCCGATCAAATACATTGGGTCTATCTCGCTGCTGCGCGGGAGGTTCAAAGCGAGCACGATCATTAGGATTCCCTCTGAAATTCGAAAAGCCCCTTCCACCTCTCGGTGGTCCCTGACCACGTCCCTGACGAGATGCAAACAACGCCGGACAATCTCTGGCCCAATGACCCGACTGTTTACAATACGCACATTGATTCCTATTTACATCCGACCGACCTGGAGGGGGACCATAGAATCCTCCCCTACCTCTATCGACACCCCGACGAGGCGGACCATACACTTGCGCTAACATCACCTTTGTTTTCAACTCTTTCGATTTCTTCTCCTCCTGCCCCTTCGCTTCTTGTTCCTGACGCTCATAATACTGAGCCATAGTCAGGAGGGATGCCGGAGACAAAGTGGACCAGGAACTTTCACTCGTTTTTAAACGAGCTGCTATTCCCGGTAAGAAATTCGCCACATATTTATCCACAAAAAGGTGGCGACCCGTATCATCCGTAAGTGACTGACCACTGAAATCGTGAAATGTCTCCTCAAAGCGCGTAAGGAAATCTGAGACTGATTCATCAACCTTCTGTTTACACGATGCTAACATATTCCAGTCAATCTTTTTAGGGGGGATAATCGTTTTCAACTTAGTCAAGATAGCAGCAGGAAGATCTAAAATAATCCGCGGTGGTTTTTGCGCGGGTTTTCTCTCCCTATCCTCATCCTCAATCTCGGACCACCTAGCCCTAAAAGCGGGAATATCATCCACCTTCCGCACAGATCTCCACATATCCGGTGGTAATATGAGCCCAAAGAACAAATCTATATCTGCTAAAGTCATAGTACAAGAATTCAAGGCCCCTTCGACCTCTTCATAAAAGGCCGCTGGATTCTTACGGGGGTCAGGCAATGCATTCTTTAATGCCATAACATCAGCCCTATGCCAGGGAGTATAGACCCAATTATACACAAAATATCCCTTAGCATCGGCGGAAGTAATATCCGAACTAGTTCCCGCTCCTTTAGGAGGAACATACAAAGGTGCCGCATCTCGCATCGGTTTAGCATGCACTAGTTCGCTCTTATCTGAGTGGGAGGTAGATGGTTGGTCATCGCCGATACGTTGATCCGACTGCTCCTCCTCCCCTGCTTTTAGGCGTGCCCTCTCTTTAAGGACACTCGCCGCGTCCCGCAATGCAAACAGCCGTCGAACCGCATCAGGCGCCTTAGAGAGAGAAAAAACACCGTTACGCAATGCTTTAGCATCTAATACTACATCATCAGGCTCAAAAACTTCTGAATATTTACGAAAGGCAGTAATCACTTCCTCAGAAAAGTGTTCCAAAAAATACAACTTCTCTCTATCCTGCCACTGTGCCAAAGAGTCCAACAATTCAGTGAGGGATAACTTGCCCTTAAGTGCACGAAAAGAAACTTTCCGAAGCTCACCCATTCGGTCAACTGATAACATGGACCGCGTGTCTACCTTATCCGAAACCAATCCAGAATCCTGTGATCTCGGGGCAGACGCGCCAGCATAAGGAGGCGGAGAACGATCTAATAAATAAAAATCATCTTCAAGATTAGTAAGGACAGGATAAAGTGGCTGGCGGACAGCATATTGACCCGAGACTTGCAACCTACGCTCTTTCTCTTGTCTCTCCGCCAGTTCTCTTTCCTTCTGTCGCTTCGCTTCCTGCGCTCTCACATGATCATTCTTCCGTTGCTCTTTATCAAACAGCGCTTTCTCACGTTTCTCTCGCTCACGCACTTCTTTCACCCATAACCGTACACATTCAAACATGTCTTGCCGAGCACACCGTTTACACATACACTGTTCCACATACTCAATCTTACGCATATCAAATGATCCATACAAAGGCCAGCGCAACTCAGGATCCTTTTTGGTGTATTTCCTCCATAGTGTGCTGTACATTATAGAAGAAAGACCATGCTTCACATACATATCCCTATTAGGAGTCCCCTCTGGGGGGGCTGGAGCAGATTCCTCGAGGTTTAACCGGTTTCCAAAGCAGCAACACCACTTACGGAGTGCGCTAAAAGCAGGCATGCTCAAAAATAATGCAAAATGTGCAGTATTATCAAAAAAATGGCACTTAAACTTTGCGCCGTTCAAATTTACACAGCTCCGGAGAAATATCTCCACATTACCTGCCTATATGTGTTGCAACGCATATATTCTCACAGTAATCAATACAAGGCATGACCGGTCATCACACATCAAACTCAAATGGCCAACCCAGGCGTCAAAACTCGGAGCAAGTAACGTACAACGGTTCTTACCAATCAAGAGTGTCCAGATTCCAACTGCCAAGCTCCAAAATTTGCCCAAACGGCTGTCACGGCAAAACCGACAGAAGAGGTCTCAGTCGAGGACCGGCGCCACCCAGAAGGTCAGTTCGGAAGGGAAGGAAGAAAACCTCGGGATGCCAGGACTAACATGCCTCTGGCAGTGATCACATCCCCGGCCAAATTCCTCACCTTCGTCACGACCAGTCCTTCGAGCATCCGAGTCGCCGATGAGCCCCACGTGACGGGCGCCAATTGATGAATATAGGCCCCAGCTAGGCCCACAGAGTACAAGGGTTCACTCTCCTGTAACGGAAACTAGAAGGAAGTTGGCACGGAAACTGCAAAGTACAAAAACAGAGTTTATTAACCCTTAAGGGTGGTCCTACAACCTATACAACACTCTTCAGTATTGCATAGAGTAGTACAAAGAACTTGCGTACACAGCCCCCTTTTATACACAACAGAGGGGCTCATAAGTGGGTGGATACAACATGAAGCAAGGAATGTTGCCTTTTATGGACATTTTCGATACAGAATCAATATGTGGGCGGAGTTAACATACTCCTTGAGCCCGCGAAAACATGGTCAAGCAAGGACTAACTGATAACATATGTGGTCAAGTCTGGGCATGCGCCAGACGGACAAAGGAGCTATTTATAGACTGTTACTGGGCAGACATAAAGAGCAACTGATACGGAGATAGGACTCTTCTCTTGCTAAGCACGTGGGGACACGACAATGCAAAATGGAGTCCACACATTAGTCAACATAAGGGAAGAAACTCGGTCCTAAGGGGAATTCATGTCTTTAGTGAATGCTTAATCACATCGCTGTTTCAATTTCTCAACACAGCCCCAGGACAAAGTCCTTTTAAGGGTCCATCCACCTTCATACCAGTCATGCCTAGGGATGCCTTGGATATATTTCATGATAGAGTGACAGAAGAACTGAAAAAACTATATCGTAAATCCACAAGGTACCCCATAACCCCTAATCCACATACGACACAATACTTTCAACTTATGAATAAACTTAAAAACAACTCGGAAGTAGTAGTGAATAAGTCGGATAAAGGAGGTAATATCGTGTTGTGGGGTAAAGAGGATTACAAGGCAGAAGCATTTCGGCATTTGGGCAATGAGCTTTGCTATAAAAAAATCAACATAGCTGGAGTAAAAAAAATAAGTAAGAACTATAAAGATGAACTTAATGGATGGAGAAAAGAGGGCATGATATCCAAAGATGAATTTAACTTTTTAACCAATGAATATCTGATCATGCCCACTATCCCGAAGGAACATAAAGGGGTGAAACCGATTCCTGGGAGACCAATTGTCTCCGCTAAAAACAGTATTTTTGAATGTACTTCAAATTATGTTGATTTTTACCTGCAGGAACACGCTATCAACTTATCGACGTATATACGAGACACCAATTATTTTTTGCTTGAATTGAGTTAACAAACTTGGTCTGATGAGTATTTATTGCTTACTTTAGACATCACCAGCCTGTATACCAGTATTAGACATGAAGACGGGCTAAAGGCAGTTAAGCATTAACTCAAAAAAAAGACCTATAACCATGAATAATCACAACTGCATGCTACTCAAAATGATTAGGTGGTGTCTAACTAATAACGTGTTCATGTTTGATGGAATCATATATCAACAAATGCAAGGCGTGGCTATGGGGGCGTTCTTCTCCACCAGCTACGCCTGTCTTCAAGTTGGTTGATGGGAGGAGCACGTCCTACGGGTACAACATAGCCAAATCTGGTCCAATCATGTCATCAAGTGGTGGCGTTACATTGATGACGTCTTCATAATTTGGCAGGGAACTGTAAACCAAGCCAAATTATTTGTAGACAGCATCAACATGAATGAAATGAATTTGAATTTTACATCGCACATCAACAAGACCATGGCCAACTTCCTTGATATTACGGTGTACATTAAAGACAACAAAATAGAAACATGCCTTTATAGGAAACTCACAGCTGGGAACACACTGATACATGCTATCAGTTTTCTCCCGCAGCATACCATCACTAGCATACCATATAGGGAGTTTTTATGCATTCACAGGGAATTTAGTTCTAACTGTTGTGTCCAAAATAATTATTCCAAGGGCCACACTTACCATTGGCCCGCAATATTAGGTAAGAAGGAGCAGTTGGCAACGTGGAAGGTTCAAACGTTTATTAGCCACCACAGAACTCTATATAGAGGAGCCTCGTCGATCCTCACCCATCAGGTGCGCCGAGGAAGACTGCTGGCTCCTTGACAGTAACACACTTTTATACATTATCAGTACAGCATACAAAACCATATATGTGGAAAAGTACCAGTTAGTCCTGGCGCCCCTAATGAGCTCATGCCCATTTCTAGTTTCGGTTGCACATACAAAGGGTTACTATCTTTACAGAGAAGGTCGAAAGGGTAACTCCCTTCTCGTCCCAGGCCTAGAGGAATTTGCCTGATACTCCCTTTTAGCAGATGTGACCTTGCTTCTCAGCAACTCAGCCTGTCTGAAAGCAGGGGAAAGCAGAGGGTGTGCGGAAAAGACCACGTGACTCCCAAGTGAGAGAGAGAGCCGCAATCCAAAATGGAGGCGGTTCGGTTTCTCGGCCCTTTTTGTCGTACTAAACATAATCGGGGATCTCGAGCCGTTTAATACACCATAACGAGGTAAACTATCATTAGATATACTGCGCTAATCATATCGTAATATCTTGAATACCTCAGAACGGCCCTTTTAGCGCAGCATAGCTAATAACGGGGTCAGTCTTCGAAAATACCCTCATCAATCTGCATTAAGTCGTGCGTCTCCTTCTGAGCCTGCTGGGTATCTATTCTAGTTTGGACGGGCTCGGGCCTAGGGATGGATCGGCGAACTTGAGCGGCACAGTATGCACAGCAAGCAGGCCCGCACTGTGGACAAAGACAGCAGGTGAAAATGAACCCCACTATTCCTAAAAGAATCATAAATAACTTCCATCCCCAGGTGGTCACCAAATCCCAAAACCACCCAGACAAGGACCAAGTACCAGTCTCGGTGTGAATTTCTGAAGCTAGCCGATGTAGTTTCTGAATGGCTAAATGGACAGAAGGGGCGGAGTCAGGTATATATACACAACAGGAGCTGCCGATGACTCTACAAGCTCCTCCGCGATCAGCTAGGATAACATCTAAAACAAGACGATTTTGGAGGGTCACAAGCCGGGTCGCCTGGAGCTCCACTGTGATATTAGTTAATATTCCTGCAGTAGTATTGACCACCCCTTCCACTACTCTAGATTGCCTCCTAACTTCTTTACTGTTGAGGATGGGTCCCCATATGGGCAACGCCCCTTTTATGATATCAACGAAGTGTTGGGCTGGAGTGTCAGTCTGGTCAGTGGCATCATTACTGGCGGCTTCAGCTTTTAGGCTCCGCCGATTTAAGGAATGAGATTTGTGATAATCGGAAGGAGCTATGTAGACCGGTGGGTAAAGAAAAGATAAGTAACATCGGCCCGCCCATCCCCTGGGTAGCCAAGTGTATGCATTTTCACCGCACACGAAATAAACATTGGGAGGGGTGAGTGTTGGGGGACTACTGAAAGTCTGTAGTTTATAAGTGTAATTACATCTACTATAATCTACGGATAGATGTCCAGTACCCTGCACACAGAAGGAGGAGGACGTATTCAATACCGGGACCGGAATTATTTTCTCATCTGAGACATTTCGCTCCTGGAAATGCTTGAAATACTCAGTAAAATTAAAGGTCATGAAATCCAACACTTCATCCCTCAACCAGGTATCATTCTCATGATCAGTGTATACGTTCATACAGGCGGTAGGATCAAGGGTACCATCCGTCCCCTCAGCATTAGGAGTAAAACCTTGGTGTGTCTCTATATAGGCTAAAATCAAGGCGTAATCCTTCTCTGAGAATCGACGTTCATCTATAGCGTAGTGTTCATATAGCATGGATAACATTTTAAACCAGGCTTCGCAACTACCTAAATAAGACAAGGGCATTGATATGAACAAATCTTGCTTATGCAACACTGACGGGAGAAGACCACAGACTCAACAATCAGTAACATTTGTGGAACTATGAGTCTGGTGTAGCATCTCAATGAAAGCATTATGTACATATGTCTGTCGGTGTCTCTCCTTATGGGGGGCAAAGGTCTGGAAATGATGTTCCTTAGGAGCAGGGGTAGACACTATCAAGGTGCGCACAGGATGGCGAAACTCTAGATATATAAACAGACCTAAGCATAGCACAAAGGATACAATCAATATAGAAATGAAAACAATTTTAACACGCAAACTCCATGAGGAGAACATTGGCAAATGCGGGGGAATGGTACGGGGTACTATGGGCCGCCCTTCTTCAGGGACAAAACGAGCAAAAGGGTACATTTTCTCACTAAAAGTCCAATATAATCTCGGGAAAAGGGCTACGAGCAGTCCGACCTGCCGGAGGGTGCTTCTTTCCTGTGTCCGTATAGAGCCTCACAGGCAGACTCCTATTGTTCAGAAAAAGAAAAAAGAAAAACTTCTCGCGTTGGGGTCGCACTTGACGCAACCCTTGTTGAAAGGAAACTCCACCTGGGCCCCCACCAGTCTAACCAATGTCTCTACCTTCGTTCTGAACAGAGCTTTACTGAAAGTTCCATGCTCTCAACGAGTTCAGTCCAGTGTTCTACCAATCCTCAGGTCTTTGCCGAGGCTTCCAACTTCACTTGCCAAGGCTAGACCTGAAATTCCCTATTTCCGGGGCCGCAGGTGATATCGATCCCGACCAGGGGTGTCAGGATTCACAAACAAAGCAGGCACAATGGGATCAGACGAGGAGCTGGGCTCCTGACCAGACGCCTCACTCGGAGCAATTGAGTGGTCGCAAAAAGGGTCTTGCAGGCTCACAGCACTCTCCCCTCGCCCGTCAACTTCTCTGCGGGTGTCCAGGGAAAGTCGTTTCCTAGTGCTGGGTTCGCCCTGGTTTGGCAGGCCTTCCTCCTGGTCAAGCTGCTCCCTTGGCAATGGGAGAGGAACTCGCTTAAGATGGGAGATATGGATCCAGCGCTGCTTACCCTCAACTTTCACCACCGTTCGCGTTGCCAGGAGCACCTGGTACGGTCGGGACCAGTGCGGATCCAAACTCGATTTTCGTTGATAGTTCCGAACCAAGACCCACTGTCCAGGTTCCACGCTGTGTCCGGGTCCCTCCGGCAGGGGCTGCAGTACGGCAGATATCTGTTGATGAATGGAATGGAGATCTTTAGTCAAAGCATACAAATAATCAGTCAACATAGGATGGTCGATGTCCCTGAAGGATTTGGGCCGAGGTACTCCCCACACGTTGGCAGGTCTGCCAAAGATTACCTCATAAGGGGAGATACCGCTCCGGGAATGGGGAGTAGTTCTTACGGACAACAGGGCCAGGGGCAGGAGATCAGGCCATTTTAATCCTGTTGTGTCCTGAAGTTTAGCCAGTTTCAATTTCAGAATCCCATTATATTTCTCAACTAGGCCCGCTGATTGAGGATGTTGGGCTGCGTGAAACTTCTGCTGAATGGACAGACCCTTGCATACATGCTTAACTAAGTCAGCATTAAAATGTGTCCCGTTGTCACTCCAAATCACCAGTGGCAACCCATATCGAGGGAAAAACTCCTTTACCAGAGCTTTCGCGGTTGCCAGGGCAGTATTTTCCTTTGTGGGATACGCCTCCACCCATTTACTAAAAGTACAGATCACCACCAGCACGTATTTCAGATTGTTAACTCGTTCTAGCTGTATGTAATCCATTTGAAGTACTTCAAAAGGCAGGGTGGGCGGCGCAAAACTACCCGCCAAGACGGGAATGCTAACCCCAGGATTATGCTGGAGACAGATCATGCAATGCTGAACCAGGTTCCTAGCTGTCTTATGAATATTAACATTGTACCAGACAGGATCCAATGTGGCACAGATGCCCTGGACCCCTACATGTGAAGGTCCGTGTGCCATAGCTACTACTGCATTTACAAATGCGTTTGGCAGTAACCATCTACACCTCTCTGACAAGTCAGTCCAACATCCATTCTCATCAAGCCTCCCCACCTGTTCTTGCCAGTATGTCAGTTCTTCCGGGGTCACCTCCTTTTGTAGCTCTTTCACACTGTCTATGGTGTTGTTAAAAACCCCTGCCTCTATCATTTTTGTCACTACAAACATGGAAGTGGTGTCAGACTGGGCTGTTTCCTTGGCGATCCTATCCGCAAAGGAATTTCCCCTCCCCACATCATCCACTACAACCTTGTGTGTGCTACATTTCACTATGGCCAGGGTTTTAGGCAACGTTAATGCAGCCAGCAATCGGTCAACTAATGGCCCATTCTTTATCTTTTCGCCATGAGATGTCAAGAATCCTCTTTCCGCCCATAACCTCCCGAAGCTATGTGCTACACCGAACGCATATTGGCTATCGGTGTAGACATTTAGCTTCAAGCCTTTCCCCAACTCGCAGGCCCTGAATAATGCAACCAATTCGGCCGCCTGGGCCGACCGGTATGGTATCTTGGCTGCCTCGACTACCGTTTGCAGGGTAGTGATCGCATAAGCCGCAGCTGTCGTACCATCCGGTAATCTAAAGCAGGACCCATCAACATACAATTCTCCTTGGGCATCAGATAGTGGGGTGTCAGTTAGATCTATCCGGCCCTTGGTTTCTTCTTCAGTTCGAAAAATACAATCATGTATGTCTTGTCCACCATCCCCTGAAGGGAGGGGCAACAGCGTGGCAGGGTTCAAGTTAACACATCGTTTGATCGTTATATGAGGTGCAAACAGGGTCAATTCGTACCCTGTAAGACGCGCACTAGTTAAGTGCTGCGTCTGTGTCCTGTTTAATAATACGTCCACAGCATGAGGCACCATCACTGTCAGATCCGTATTCAGGACTAGCCCTTCCGATTGTCTGATCGCTACAGCCACTGCCGCTGCAGCCCTCAGACAACTGGGAAGTGCTCTGGCGACGTTATCCAAAACCGCCGAGAAATATGCACAAGGCCTTTGCTTACCACCAAAGTCCTGTGTCAACACTGAAAGAGAACAACCGTCCACCTCATGCACATAGAGCACAAAAGGTTTCCGGTAGTCAGGGGTGCCAAGCACAGGAGCAGAGCAAAGAGCAGTTTTTAGAGCAGAAAGGCAGTCTGGCATTCATCAGTCCAAGGTAAGGGTTCATGCACATCCTTCGTAGTTAGATACAAGAAAGGTTTAGTCAAGAGAGAATAGTTAGCAATCCATTGGCGACAGTAGGAGGTTATACCAAGCAAAGCGCGGACATCACGTTGTGTGCGAGGAACAGGCATGTTAGTTATGGTTGCGATGCGCTCAGAAGTCAACCGTCTTCCCTCCTTCGACAGGAGATGACCGAGATAGGTCACCTCCGGTCGACAATATTGAAATTTAGAGAGCAACACCTTGTTACCATGAGTGGCCAAGTGCCGTAGCAGGGTAACCGTAGCATCGCGGCAACCCTGTTCTGTATCAGAGGCCACAAGGAGGTTGTCAACATACTGCAATAGGACATTACCTGGCGGCAATTGTAAGGAATCCAATACTCTTTTTAGGGCTTGGCTGTAGATACTAGGGCTTTCGGTATACCCCTGGGGGGCGCGACAGAATCTAAAGCTGCGGCCCCCCAATGAGAAACCGAACAAATGTCTGCTATCCGGATGTATGGGAATGCTAAAGAAGGCATTCTTCAAATCAATCACCGAGAAAAATGTGGCAGTGGGAGGAATCATGGTCAAAATGGAATTAATGTCTGGTACCACCGGATATTGGGGTACCACAATCTTGTTAATTTCTCGCAAATCAATCACAAATCGGTAGGTATCAGCATAATCAGGGGATTGGGGTACGGGGGCTCGTTTAAGAATCGGAAGAATGGGTCTGTTACAGACATTAGAAGCCGTTTCCTCCACCACCCCTGTTCTAATCAAGTCAGAAATAATGGCCAGTAAAGCGCGTTCCCCTGCGGGGGCTATTTTATACTGTGGGATCCTCGGCAATTTGGCATTCTGTTTCAGGGTGATGGACACCGGGGGAATTTGTAGGAATCCTACGTCAGTGTCCCCCAGGGCCCAAAGATCCTTCGGGAGTTGTGCAAGCTCAGGAGGTAGTGAGTCAGTTTTCGAAAAACATTGAACGGAGGGGATAGAGGTATTCCGAATGGTCAGATAAACTCCATCGGGGGAGCAATAGATGTGGGCATGCAATCTTTTCAATATATCCATACCTAGGAGATTTTCCCCACACTGGGAGGTGAGGAGGAAAGGCGATTCTATCGTAACCGGTCCCAGAGTAAGGGAAAGTGGCTTCGAAATGGGGCTCACCACCGGAGTTCCAGAGAACCCCACGGACACATTAGTCTGGCCAGACAGAGCGGCCCCCGGGACCAGGGCACGTGAAACAGAACTGTTCATAGCCCCTGTGTCAACCAAAAACTTACCTGATGCATCCAACAATCGTGCATGGACATAAGGTCCAGCTTGATCTATCGGGATTGACACATGCCCCTTACTCTGCCCTTGGCTGTCCTATGCTTGAGTATACCCGGCGTCTTCGTCCGTTACACGTCCATCATTGTAGTACTGTTTACCCTGGTTTTGGTCGAAATAATTCTGACTGTTCTCACCTCGGGCTGCCTGTTCTTGTCTCGTGTGTCCACCACGATGCCCACTCATCCTTCCCCGTCCGCGACCCCTTGAAGCCGTATTCTGTTCATATAGTAACGGACACTGCGCTCTCCAATGCCCCTCCTCTTTACAGAAAGCACATTGATTTATGCCCAAATCTGTTCGCCCAGCTGTTTGCGTTGGTCCCGCCCCTCTTGGAGCGAAATTCTGCAACCCTCGTCCTCTTCCTCTACCCCTCTCCACTTGCTGTAGTAACACTCGTGTTTTCAATTCTTTCGACTTTCTTTCTGTCTTATCCTTGCTCTCATTCTCCCGATGCTCATAATACTGAGCCATGCTCAGTATCGTGGAGGGCGTGGTGGTCGTCCAGGTACTCTCGGCTGCCTGTAACCGAGCCGATACCTCGGGTAGCAAATTTGTTACAAATCTATTAACAAATAAACGTACACCCCCTTCCGTTGCCAAGTCCTGTCCGCTGAAGTCAATGAACACTCCCTCAAACCTCGTGAAAAAATCAGAGACACTCTCGTCCTTCTTTTGCTTACAGGCCGTCAGCTTGTCCCAATCTACTTTCCTGGGTGGGATCAGTGAATGCATATAAGTTATTATTCTCTCAGGCAAGGCCAGTATCTCAGGTCGGGGCTTGTTCCCTGGTTTACGATCTCTATCCCAGTTTCTCAGTTGATCCCATGTCCCACCAAATTCCGTAACATGGTCCTGGTCATGTACCTGGCGCCAAATGTCCACCGGTACTAATAAGGCAAAGAATAATTCAATATCTGCCAACGTCATTACCGCTGACGAGGCGGCCTCGGTCAGTTCCTTGTAATATGCGGTGGGGTTCTTTCTAGGATCTGGCAACTGGCTTTTTAGGGATAGTACCTCACTCCGCTTCCAGGGGGTATAGACCCATTTTTCCTGGAACCGGGCGTCTACCCCGGGACGGGTAACGACGCCGTGGGCATCTACTACAGCGGCAACTTCTGGATGGAAGATAGGGTGCACTTCCCGCATAGGGAACTGGGAGAATCCGGCGGGAGTGGTAGACTGCAAACGAGCTCTATAAGAGACCAAAGTCTGTACCTTCCCATACACCTCTTCCGGTGTCAACTGAGATTTATGGACCTGATCAAGAATATCATATAGTATAGCCGGAGCCTTCCCTTCCTGATGTACCTGTTCCCACACAGAAATAAGACGGTTGGCCATATGCTCCAGAGCATGCTGTTGCATCACCGGTTCATAGTCTCTCATAGTACTCCAAATATCAGCAAGCGTATAAATGGGATGTCGCATCCACTGGGATGCTTGTGTAGCTATAGTTTCCCTTTCTTCCGTTCCCAAGGCAGAACGAGTGAACAACTTCCTACCCTCAGTGAGACTGGCCGGACGTAGCGGAGTAGTTGCAGCTGTTACCGGCGTGGTACTGGCGAAGGAGGAGGGTAGAACAGGAGGGGAAGGCATTGACCCCAGCGACAGCTGAGGGGTCCCGGCTGCAGCTGTCGTCAATAAATTAGGCAGTATGGCCATAACTTCAGACACAGATGTCGGTAACCGGGAGAGGTTCGGCAGGGAGGGAGGGGTAGTGGTGGCCGGGGGAGCCGAAGCCGAGGCCCCCAGGGACATATTTGGAGCCGGGGCCGAGGCCCCTGATACCTCCGGATATATCCTCTGTGGCACATAAGGGGGTGGTGGTCTGGTGTCCAGTAAATCCTCTATCTCATCTTCTGCATTCGGGCGGGTCACATAGCTCTTATCCACCTTTAGTCTAAATTCACGATTCATGCAATCCAATCCCCTTTCTACTCTGTTTCGGTCATAGGCCATAGCTTTCTGAGTAACATTCTGTCCTGCCTTGGCTCTGGCTACTTTCTCTTCCCTTATTCGCCGTTGTTTGGCCTCCTTCTGCCATGCAATTAGAG
Organism: Triturus cristatus; assembly: GCF_964204655.1. Taxonomy (NCBI): domain Eukaryota; kingdom Metazoa; phylum Chordata; class Amphibia; order Caudata; family Salamandridae; genus Triturus; species Triturus cristatus. The sequence goes on from NC_140580.1 coordinate 157,523,730, forward strand.
CACCAAACATGGCCTGCCTACTTCGCCTGGAAAACAGCTGTTCCTGTAGGAACGCAATTTTCTTCTCATCAAACGAACCCGTTTTGGGCCATCGTAACTCCTCATTGCCCTTGGTATACTTATGCCACAGAGTGCAGAACAACAACGGAGAGATCCCATGTTTGACATACATAAAATGGCTAGGACTGCCCTCCGGCGGGGCGGGTTGGCTCTCCGCTAGTCTAGAGTCACTTGTTCGACAGCAGCAGCCAAAACAATTCAATTTACTAAAACAGGACATTTTGGTTAGTTTTCAGACATGTATACACAAACAACAATCAACACGAATCATACACAACGTACAATCAGTATCAGAGAACCAAGCCCGTCGACTCTGGTTCACAATCCAAACACCAAACTACACGCGGGATTCCGGCCACCCTCCTGGCTCACCACTAAGACCAGCCCCCAACGAGGACTTGCCCCGTCAGGAGTATGCCCTGTGGCTACCCAGTCTAGGTCGCGGGTCCTTCCACGTGCAATCCGTTTGTAATCCTTCGGCGCGCCGTTTTTACTCAAATTAAATACAACCTGTACGTACTTCGAGTCAAACCACGGTAATGCTAACCTTGATCAAGCAAGACACCACCCTCCGGTGCGTGTCTTCAAATCAATGCACCGCTGTCCAGCGCGAGCTTCAAACAAATGCAATCCGTGTTCAAAATCAAAAACGCATCGTTCTCAACGAATGCTCTCAAATCAATCAAATAGCACACCGTCTTCAACGCGTGCCTTAACCAATAATGCACCGTTTACAACGCGTGCGTCAAAATCGAATCAATACTCACCGGGTGCACCCAGATACGAATGTTCGTTCTCCGCTGCCAACTCCTCCCGACCAAATCGATCCGGTTTCTGGGTTAAGCCCGTAGGACCCCGGTGAAGGGTAACTAGCAGCAGGGGACGTACCGAAAAGTCGTGCAGGGTGGGAGAAATCCTCAGGCTCCTCTCCCGCCAACCGGTCAGGACGCCCCCAACCCCACCACCCGAATACGGGGGGGGGAGACCCTTTCACGGGGTCCCTTCGTGGTCGCCAACTGTTGTGTCCAAAATAATTATTCCAAGGGCCACACTTACCATTGGCCCGCAATATTAGGTAAGAAGGAGCAGTTGGCAACGTGGAAGGTTCAAACGTTTATTAGCCACCACAGAACTCTATATAGAGGAGCCTCGTCGATCCTCACCCATCAGGTGCGCCGAGGAAGACTGCTGGCTCCTTGACAGTAACACACTTTTATACATTATCAGTACAGCATACAAAACCATATATGTGGAAAAGTACCAGTTAGTCCTGGCGCCCCTAATGAGCTCATGCCCATTTCTAGTTTCGGTTACACATACAAAGGGTTACTATCTTTACAGAGAAGGTCGAAAGGGTAACTCCCTTCTCGTCCCAGGCCTAGAGGAATTTGCCTGATACTCCCTTTTAGCAGATGTGACCTTGCTTCTCAGCAACTCAGCCTGTCTCCTAATTAAATGCAAGGAAAGGGGAAAGCAGAGGGTGTGCGGAAAAGACCACGTGACTCCCAAGTGAGAGAGAGAGCCGCAATCCAAGATGGAGGCGGTTCGGTTTCTCTGCCCTTTTTGTCGTACTAAACATAATCGGGGATCTCGAGCCGTTTAATACACCATAACGAGGTAAACTATCATTAGATATACTGCGCTAATCATATCGTAATATCTTGAATACCTCACTAACCAAGACCTTATACATCACCAGCAAGTAGCTAAGCAGAGGTTCCTAGAAAGAGGGTACAACCCAAGAAGCTTGGACTTGGCCATTATGAAGGCTAATTCAAAAGATAGATTGTTCATACTGAAAGGTAACAAAGGGAAAATTCCCCCAGAGTCGTCTCTAGTTGAGCCTGCATTGGAGACGGACACAACCATCAATCCGGAGCCTGAACCGTGCAGACTCATTTCCAACTATAGCAAACTAGCTAATGCTATCAAATCGATCATTAGTGCCCAGTGGCCAATTGTCCTAACTGACACCACCTTGAGACAAATCCTACCTGACAGACCCAATCTCACTTTCAGAAAAGCCTATGCATAATGACCTTGTTAAGATTAGCCCTGAATGCAGTAACAAGAATGTAAAAACGAACTGGTTAGCCCCCAAACATTTTTTGCCTCATTTGCCGTGCTTGCAAGTTTGGAGTTAACACCACCTCCTACTATACTGCATTTAACACTAAACCTAGAAATTTGAAAGGCCATTATACTTGCAGAACAGACCATGCGGTCCACGTTCTTCAATGCGGCTGTGAGCTCAAATACGTAGGCAGCACCAATTTACAGGTATTCTGACCCAGCATACCCAGTGGTGCGACACTTTAAACGGGAACATAACAACAATCTTGATAGTTTCTAGTATTTTGTGATTGACACTGTGCCCAGTAACAAGAGAGGGGGTAACCGTGAGAAAAACCGGAGGCAACTCGAATCTAGGTATATAGTTGAGCTTGACAGCAAGTACCCCCAGGTTTTGAATTTGGGAGATTTGCATAATTACCTGTAATTTAGACAAAACATATTAGGCCGCCTGTACTTACCGTAGACCTGGTTTATCTTTTGGCAGTCATGGCGATAGATGTTTTCTAACAGTGGTATTACTACTATGCAACTATTAAGTAACCTTTTATAGTCTCACTATGAATTCTATCTATGAACTGTATTTGCATTAAATTTCCATGACATATGTTGTTTTTAAACTTTGCACTTTTGACACTTTCACTTTGCACCTTATATTGGCACATTGGCTCCGCACAGTATAGAAGACAATGGTAAAAACAATCATTACAAATACCGGCATATAGCCGTAATGTAGTTTACATTGCTGCATTTGCACAGTTTTATTGTTATTATTCAAATATAATTAAATAACATTTTTGTACAGGTAACAACTTTTTAATATGGCGTTTTTAGGAAAGTTCCTGATGTTGGTATAACATTTTTATCTACTAAGGGGCCGATTCCAATCCTGGAAAAAGGCTGTACGAATCGTTGTACGGAGCGTTTTCTCCGTATGACTAGTACCCGGTAAACATTCCGTACAACCTAGGAAGTACGATTCGTACAGAAAGCCTATTTCCGTACGTTTCGTACAAAAGACCGTACGGGTCAAAAAAAAAAAACGATTTTGATCCGGAACAGCTTGTACGCAACATCCAGACGTATTCAAGCAGCGGTTTCCGGCCCAGCAAGTATGATTCGTCCCTACGTCCCTCCGTACGGCTCTTTTTTTACGGGAGCCAAACACAGCCGGAAAAGCAGAGTCCTACGCGAACCGCTACGCAACGGAGCCCCGGTACGCAACGTACACGCCATGAACCCCATCGTACGTGTCATCCCGGTCCTCCTAGCCTACAACCTGGTGCACCGAACCCGACGCACACGCCGCAGAAGGTGAGAACAACACCCAGGGGACAGGGTGGGGGTGAGGGGCAGTAAACATACCTCATACCCAATCCAAACCTATAATATGGAGCCCATACATTACCACCAGGGTCTGGTCACTTGGGGTGGGGGGGGCATGGCCAGCAACCCCTGCGTACCGCAACAACGGAAATGGACGTGTACGGTGCGTTGCACACGTACCCCTACGGCACAAGTACAATAGTGATATGGACCGTACACATGCAATGAATGCGTGGGTACGGTGCGTTTCACACGTACCCCTACGGCACCAGTACAATAGTGATACGGATGTACACACGCAAAGAATACGGGTGTACGGTGCGTTTCACACGTACCCATACGGCACCAGTAGAATAGTGATACGGACCGTACACACGCAATGAATGCGGGTGTACGGTGCGTTTCACACGTACCCCAACGGCACCAATACAATAGTGATACGAGGCATACACACGCCAGGAATGGAGGGCTATGAGTCGCACAAGGATGTCCATCAAGTACTTGTCATTGCATACTTTCATGTGCAGGCCCTAGGTGTGTCAGCCAGTGATATTGCACAGGTCATCTCATCTAGTTGCACAATTGATGTGTGATGACCTGTGGACACATGTCATGTGTGATGGGGCACTATGTGGCACACATCACCTTGACACTTGCCACATGTGTGTCTGTAGTCCAACTGTGTCATGCACAGCAGCAGTGGGATGGCACAGTCATTACCACCCGCACCTGTCTCCTGATGCCAGGGACAGGGACACTATCAACTGACATGTCACGATCAGCGTGCCCCTATGTGACTATGTCAGGTTTGTGTCATGTGTTCCCATGAGCTTGCTGTTAGTGTTCCGTCAACTGCATCTGCTGTTGGTGCATCCAACATGGGTCTGTGTGGAGATGGGCATGGCACACATCTACGCACACCATGCCACATGTGGATTCCCACGGATGTAGGGTCTGTGTGCATTGGACATCATATTTTCCCAGGCATACATTTCTTCGTCGTCTCAATGGCTGTGTTTATTTGTTGTCACGTGTACCCCTTCATCGCAATGTTTTTCATATGTACATTTGACATTCCATGTGACCTGTGCGTGTGCCTTGCAGTCAACTGTCTGGATGAGATGACATCCTTCCAATGCAGCTATGTGGATGTGTGTCACTCCGGTGATATCTCTGGCTGTTCACTCAGACTTGCCCCCAGCTCATTTCAGGGCATGTCATGTAGACTTGACAATCAACAGGTGTATCTGGCTTTTCGTAGGAGTGCCAGCAAGCTGGCATATGTGTCTTGGATGTATTGCACACACCAAACTCCATAGTTACCTGATGTTTAGTAGCAGTTTAGCATGTGCTATGTTCATTGACATTGATGTTGGCAGACTCTCAATCTTCATTATTCCTAACAATGTCTTGCAGGGCACCGCCTGTCCCAAGACCAATGCCAGACTTGGCTGCCATGAGGGAACGTGCCTGCATCCGACGTTACAGATTCACTCAATAGTTGATTGAGGACTTGACCGACAAGCTGGCACCACACCTCCAACCGCGACACAGGTATCCTACTGCGCTGACCCCAAAGATGAAGGTGATGGCAGCCCTACATTTTTTTGCCACAGGTACGTTTCAATTGACCATAGCTGATGTTGGTGGGATGTCACAGACAATGTTCAGCCATGTCCTGCGTGATGTTTTGGCAGCCATGTTGGTGCACCTTGATGAATTCATCAAATTTCCTACTCCTGAGGAGTTGACAGATGTGAAGGGTGATTTCTATGCCCTGGGAGGGATGGCCCATGTCATTGGGTCCATTGATGGGACACATGTGGCTTTGGCACCACCACAGGCACAGGAGCAAGCCTATCGCAACCGTAAACATTACCACTCAATAAATGCCCTTGTGGTGTGTCTTGCTAACATGCTGATTTCCCGTGTCTGTGCACATTTTCCAGGATCAGCACACGATGCCTACATCATGAGGCGTAGCAGGGTGCCACAAATTATGCTGCGGCTGCACAACGAACGAGCATGTCTTGTTGGTGGGTATACTCAGTTGGTCCTGTGCGTTGCGGTATCTTTGGCTGTTACGGCATCTCCTGACCCACTTATTTACATGATGTGTCCATGTAGGGGACTCTGGATATCCTAACATGCCATGGCTAATGACACCTCTCTGCAACCCAAGAACCGCTGCAGATCACCGGTACAACAATGCACATGGGCAGACCAGGCGAGTGATTGAGAGGACGTTTGGCCTCCTGAAGAGCCGATTCCGGTGCCTTGACAAGACAGACGGGTCCCTCCCATATGCACCGGAGAAGGTCTGCAAAATCTTCATTGTGTGCTGCATGCTGCACAACATGGCTGTTGAGAAGGCAGTGCCACTCATCCTTGATCCTGATGAGCAGCAACATCCACCCGTGGAGGATCCAGGGCTTGGTCACGAGGCAAGTGATGAGGAGGAGGAGGATGATATCCGGAGTCAGCTCATACGCAACTTCTTCTCATAATGGTGAGTCACTGGGTATGAGTGTGCAAGCTTGTAGCATTGAGTGGCATGTGTTGCAATGTGTGTGTCCAGCTGACTGTATGCAAAGTGACTTTGATGTGTGTACTGATGCGTTACTCGAGTGATGATGTCATGCTACACAGTTTTGCGGAGAGCCTTTCTTTGAAATTTGCATGTGTCCAACATTGTTCATGTTTCGTAACTGACCATGTGTGCGGCAAGATTTGTTTTAGGTGACTTCTTGTGTGTCTGTCATTCCCCGGTTTTTGCTCCAGTTGTCTGCTCGTGTCATCTTTGTCCTCTTGCTATTCCTCATGAGGATTGCAACGTGTGCTGAATCAGCGTTCCATGCACGGACATGTGGAAATGTCAGTTTGAGTAAGGATTGCAGCAAGGCTTTTTGGTGGTGGTATGGGTTGGGATTGTGTGGGGACTGCTTCTGTGCATGTTGTGGTACCATGCATACATGTCTTCTCACCATGGAGCATATAACATGTAGCATCACTCCCATGACATGATAGTCACCCTTCTTGATAATCATCTGTAGTGGAGTGTAGAGTCTGATGAAGGCATCAATGTGCGTAAACCTTGACTCTGAAACATTGCGGATGCTACGGGTGGACATAGTGTGGGACATCACAATAACAGGTTCTATGGTGAATTGCAGCCTCTCCGTGTGCAGCAGGATGTGTTTGGCTCATCCCCTTAACTTGTGTGCCAGTTCATTGGGATTTACAACATCCGTGTTGTGAAGGGGGGGTCCAGCGTATGTCCCACATGTTCTGTCAACTGACCTGTGAGTCTGTTTGTATGGATGCATTTCCCTTTGTGTGAGTTTGTGCAATAAAGGTGTTCAGCACAATCCAAAGTGCCTCATCTCTGTCACTGCAGATCTCTTGCCAGTTTGCATGCGTCATCTATGGCATAATTGTCAAAGATTGAGAATATGAGTGTATGTGTACTTCAGCAACATGCATGCCGTTCTTCATGGCTAATAATCTCTATTGTGCATGAAGTACCTGGTTGTGTATGTATTTGTGCAGGTTGCTCCCCACAACGGGACATCAACGCCTGCTGACGGTGTGTCTCCTGTGCGCAGCTCCGCATTTTGTTGCCTGATCCTGTGGCCGTCATTTTTGGTGATTCTTCATACATTTTCTCGGAGTGACCCATGAGTAACCTGACACTCCTTCCTTTACATACACCTGTTGCACTGTGCCTTTCTGACCTCCTTGTCTTTGTGTGCTACTTTTTGCCTAGTTTCTCACCCCTTCCACCTGCTGCAGCCTCACCTGCGGCACCGCCCCACTGAGTGCCCCGATTCTGCAACCCACATGCCTCCAAAATGCTCCTCCCTTCCCCCTCCACCCATTCCTAATGCAGCCAGCAGCTTGTCTGTGCCACTGTTGCGCCAACGTCGTGCCAAAGGCAGGACCGTCTGCACCTGCAACGTGCACAGTGCACGACCCTCTGGTCCTTGCATGACCCACGTCACACAACAGGCTCATGCTGCAGCCACCCTCCAAGCGATGTCCACCAGACAATCAACCGCCTGCTATCAGGCAACCCCTAAGCGCACACACGACACCTTTGCATGCTGAGTGTGCAACTCCAACTGCCTACACAGCGCTGCCCCGCCTACCAGACCCAGTCAGAACAACCAGGTCATGTGCCTCCTACTCCACACCCGCTCCGTCCAGCAGCACGCCATTGGACTCTGTTACTTCCTCAACACAACAGCCCCACACATCACCTTCATGACAGTAACCTGGATAAAAGCATACTCAGCACATAACTTCTTCATTGCCATCTCTGACGGATACAAGATCACCCGCAGGGACGGCACCAACAATCCCAGCGGATGACTTGCAATTTATTCACAAGTACACCCTCAGAGTCACAAATCCGGTTTCGCACCAACCCCATGGCAACTCTCAGAGTAACTCTCATCTACAGATCTCCAGGCCTACATCCACAAATCCGCAAAGCCATCAACACGTACATCTGCATGCACGCCCTCACCTCCACAGGCTACATGTGGCTGGGGGCCAGTAACTTCTTGCTGGAGGAGAACCACACCACCATCCATCATTGGTCCATCAACATTTGCATCCAAATCTCCAACTAGCAACACACGGCTCCACACCCTGCTACCGATCCCCCAAAGATGCTTGATGTAAGTCACCACAGACAAGCTGTGTGGGACACTCGAACCAACACCCCCGCCACACCCTACAACCTCACACACTGGATCAGCAATTGATCCAACAATCTTGCCACATTGACGGACTTTCCTGTGAAGCACAACAACAGTTAAGCCACCTGGGACAAGGCAGACCTACTGGACTCATACAGATCTAGCCGGACTCTTGTGCAAACCTTTCAACACAAAGAAGCATCAGTTACCTTACATCCCTGGAAAACGCCACACACAGCCATCACCATATCATCAGCAAGGACAAGTGGAGATCCTTCAGATAGGGCCGAGGCACCAAAAAACACGACATAAAGGAGCTCATCAGCATTGTGAGTTGGCTGACAGCAGCTCTCCATCCAAAAGACACCCCACCCTTGCAAGGCAGATCAAATCCCTTGCAACTTTCTACCACTGCAAGCTGATGGACATACACGACAGCCTTGGCACACAGAGGCAGACAGCACTATTATCTGCGGGACAAACCCCCCTCAGGTTCTGGACTCCCGTCAGCAGCAGATACACTACCTGGCTCATGTGCACCATCCACTCTGGCTCTCCATCAGGCCCCTTCCCACACAACATCTCAACCACATCATTCCCCATCCTTGAAGCCCACGTCCAGCACGTCATGAATGTTTCCTTTGAGTTTGCCACATTCCATGGGAGCTGGAGGCATGCAGAGACCCAGGCCCTTCTTAAACAACGGACGGCAATACCGCAGGAACTCCTAGAACATCACCCTGCTTCCCTACCCAGCAAATGTCATTAGGAAGGCACTCAACGAGCAACTGACAAACTTCCTCCATGCAAACAGCTCCAGGCAACCGGCACCAGACCATCTTCCACAGTAATCACATCACTGCAACCGTCATAATTGCCACCACCAACGACAACTTTGCCCTGCTCAACAATGGTGAGACCACCTCCCTTGACCTCCTAACGGCATTCTACACCATGTGCTACCACACTGTCAGCTCACACATCTCAAACACTGGTATCCAGAGGAGGGCCCAGGATTAATTCAACAAGTAGCTCACCAGCAAGGCCCAGGGAGTCGGCCTCCACCCTTCCCCATATGGTACACTGGGGTCATCTGGCCCATGCCCCAGGGCTCATCTCTCAGCGTGACGATCTTCAATGTCTCCATGACCCCCCTCTCCACCATCACATGTGCACACGTCCTCATCAGCATCTCGTATGCCATTGACACCCAGCTGCTCCTCACCCTCACCAAAGACCCAGCCATTGCCAGATCCAACCTTCAAGAAGGCATGAGATCCGTTGACAAATGGCTGAACATCAGCCACCTGAGGCTGGACTTGGACAGGACTAAGGTCATCATCTGAGGATTGTCCCCTTACGGCTGGGTCAACTCCTTGTGTCTCACCGGCCTGGGCACCGCACCAGCACCCAGTGGCCACGCACGCAAGCTGGTGTTCATCATGGACTCATCGCTCACAATTACCATGCAACTCAACACCATCTGTACCTCATGCTGCAACACCCTCGGCGTGCTGCAAATGATCCACAGATAGATCCACTCCAAGGCAAGACAGACCGTCCCCCAGGTCCACAACACCAGCCGGGTCAACTACAGCAACGCCCTGTACGGAGGGACAACAGCAAAAATGCAGGAGAACTTGTCCACATCCAGGGTGCATCCGCACACCTCATCTTCAACTTCCCCCGCCCCAGCCACATCACCGTCCACCTGAGATAGCTACAATGGCTCACTGTCTGCTGCAGGAGCACCTTTAGACTCCTCACCCACACTCAGGAGGAAGTCCACAACCCCAGACCCAAAACTGACCTTGGACGTCTGTCATCCAACACCTCATTGGCCCAACTCCGTGCAGACAACCTTGCCCTGGCCACCATTCATCACATCCACAGAACAACTGCATGCAGGAGATAGTTCTCCCACCTCGCCAAACAGACCTGGGACTCCCTCCCCGGGCACCTCCACATGACCCATGACCTCTACGCCTTCATGATACTCTTCCAAATTGGTCTGTCCGAGCAGTATTGCAAGCCCCCCCTCAGCAGCTTGAGGCCATCACGGGTGAGTATTGGGCTCCATGTCTGTATTTGATAATACATTGTGATCCATGTGTGTCCTCGACCGGACTCAGATCCCAGTGTATGGATGGCTGGAGTTAGTTCCACACACAGGCATACTTTGACATATCCCCACACTTATGTTGTGGACTCATGCGAAATGACTGCAACATCAAATTTAAATGTTTTTTTAATTATAGGTCTTGGGCGTGATTTGCGCAAGAAAAAGGTGCAATACAGGGACCATAGAATCCAAAGTTCCCAGGGGGAGGTGGGATCCTTGGCATTTGAAAGCAGCAGAGTCCAGACCACAGTGTTTGGCATCATTGGTCAGACTGTGACCAGCAAGTCCATGTGGCAGAGAATGTCAGTCAATGAGGTGATGCTGTTGCACATGAAGGCCAGGTGCCAGGCCAGGTGACCTAGGCGATGTGGATGGGCCACTGCCTCTCACGGTCTTTTTCGTGGACGACCCACCTTCCTCAGGGGGCCCTCAGATGCAGGCCTTGACGATGCTTGGGACGCTCCGTCGGACAAATCCTACTCCTCTTCCCTCCCTGTTGCTGGTGGTGGTCTTCGCCTGGTGGCACAGGGAGGGTTACCCATGTTGTCTGCGATCCGACAGAGTGAATGGCTTATGTCCCTTTGCACTGCCAGGAGCTCAGCCAGTCTTGCCTCCATCTGTCCTTGGTGTTCTTGTTGACTGGCATGTTGCTCGGCCTGCTGGTTCTTCATCTCTGTGATGGTCCCCTTTATCTCTGTGAGTGTCCCAACTACGTGGCTGATCTCCCTGGTATCACGCCGGTATGCCTCCATGATGTTGTGTATGTGTGACATACCGGTCTCTTCAGCTGGCTGGTCAGGTTCTCGCCTCTGCCTGCCTCCACTCCCACCACCCCTGCCCACACGAGCCTGGCCTGCCGTTGTGGGCACATCGGGTCTACGGGACCCCTGAAGGATGGCACTGGTGGTGTTGTCTGCCTCCTCCTGGTTGCCAGGCGAACCTTGTCCCTCCTGGTCAGACTGGCTCAGTTGTTCACTGCGGGCAGGGCTCCTCGGTGTCTCCTGGGATGTGGCAGGAATGGGGGTGGTGGTTGGCACAGATGTTCCTGAACCAGGTGCTGCAGGGGCTTGGACTTCAGAGGGTCCAGGTCGGTCAGGGTCATCCGCGGAGTGTTGAGAGGCGTCGCTGCCGGTGCGATCAGGTTCCTCCCGAGCCTGGGACTGTGATTCTTCACCCCCTTTGTTGGGGGGAGATTCCTCATGTTGCCCTGTGTGTGAGAGACAGACAATGTTAATGCTGTTTCATGCAACATCCATGTTTCATACACATTCTAGTTGGCACTGTTCCTCCAGGTAGTTGTATGTGCCTAGCCTTCTCCTCAATGTTCACTTGTGGATGGGTATGTTACGGGGGCCAGATTGATATGTGTTCCTGAGTCTTTGACTTGTTGATTTTTGGCTTGGATGCTTCTTCGGCTATGCATTGGTCTTGTGTTACATGTCCATTGTGACACTGGGTAAATCCATTGCCTGTCCCGGGGGTGTCTGCTTGTGTAAGGGGTGTGTGTGACAGGGCCTGCTGGTGGGTGTAGTGTGATTTGGCACTGGGGCTCCCAGGTGATGTAGCTGTCCCCCCATGGAGCATGCTGTCATGACAGTGAGTGTGAGTTCCTGTCCTAGATATCTGACCTTGTTGTCTTGGTGTTTGTGTTTGCACTGGTCACAGGAGGGCCTTGTGCTGCCTACACCAGGGCCCAGTGTCAGCTATCTTGTCAGTACTTTCACAGTCCCTGTGCATTGAGCATGGTGCATGGGTATGTAACTGGGCCATATGGGGTGAGGGCAATTGGGTCTGATTTGGAGTTCAACAATGCGTTTTGTGACACCCACCCTCCCAGCATACCGGACATCCATTCTTCGGTTAGTGCTTCGTGTAGCATGGGACACAGCATGGCCTTGCTTTCTCAATGGGGCATACACATGTTAGTGGCATTAACGTTGTTTTTGACTATGGTTCTGGCCAGTGAGTGTTTGGAGGTAGTTGCGTGCATTTTGTGTAGTTGGGGTGTGGATGCCATTACCCCCATGTTGCATAAGTTGTTTGTGTACTCACCAGGCTCTGGAACTCTTTGAAGTCCATGTACTCCCACCGGCGGAAGCAGGGCCATCACCTTCTCCTCCCAGGGATGGAAATGTACTGGTCTGCGGGGCCCACCACCTCCAGTGATGTTGCTCTGGGCGTAGTCATCATTCATTTTTCACTTGACTGCCCTCCGCAGATCGTACCACCTGGCTTGGCATTCAGTCCTGGTCCTTCTGATGGGTGCAACAGCATTCACCCTATCGACGATCCTCTGCCACAGGCGTGATTTTTCGGCTCTGCTGGTCTGTCTGACCAATGTTCCAAGCAGCTGTGGCTCGACTCTGATGACTTCATTGACAAGAATCTCCAGCTCCTCCCTTGTGAACTTTGGATTCTTGTCTGTGGGCATGGTGTGAGGGTGTGGATGGTTGTGGATGTGTGGGTCTGAATGTGAAGAGGGGGGTATGTGTGAAGGAGGTTGTGTGAAGGTGTATATGTTAAGGTGGATAGGTGTGTGCTCTCTAGCTGCAGTGAGTCTGTTGCAAAAGCTCATGGTTTATGTGTGTGGGCCCTTTTTATTGGTCCATTTGTGGGTGGGCCTCAGTTTGAATTTTTGGTGGGTGTGTTATAAGGGGTGGTTGTGAGTTTGGCCCGCTGTTTGCCTGTTTGGATGTGGCCAGGTCAGTCATTTCCATGTTTTGTGCACTGTAGACGTGTTTTGTGGTGTTGTGCGAGTCGAATAGACCCTCCTTGTGCTATTTTACATTGCCTATGTACGGTGCATACATACGCGATGTTGTTGTGAGGTGCGTACATGCGCGATGTTGGGGTACGCACCGTACATACGCGATGATGTTGTTGTAAGGTGTGTACATACGCGATGTTGTGAGCTGCGTACATACGCGATGTTGGGGTATGCACCGTACATACGCGATGATGTTGTTTTAAGGTGTATATATACGCGATGTTGTTGTGAGGTGCGTACATACGCGATGTTGGGGTACGCACCGTACATACGCGATGATGTTGTTGTAAGGTGTGTACATATGCGATGTTGTTGTGAGGTGCGTACATACGCGATGTTGGGGTACGCACCGTACATACGCGATGTTGTTGTGAGGTGCGTACATACGTGATATTGGGGTACGCACCGTACATACGCGATGATGTTGTTGTGAGGTGCGTACATATGCGATGTTGGGGTACGCACCGCACCGTACATACGCGATGATGTTGTTGTAAGGTGTGTACATATGCAATGTTGTTGTGAGGTGCGTACATACGCGAAGTTGGGGTACGCACCGTACATACGCGATGATGTGGTTGTAAGGTGCGTACATAGGCGATGTTGGGGTACGCACCGTACATACGCGATGTTGTTGTAAGGTGCGTACATATGCATGGGGGGCCTGTACGACTCGTACCCCTGTACGACTCGCACCCCGGGAAAAACCTTTCCCGGGATACGAGTCGTACAAAGTTTGCTAAATCGGAAAGCCGGTCCGGATCGTACTTGTACGGTCGGACTGTATTTTTAGGATTCGTACGGAAAAGTGTCCGGGTCCGTCTCGTACAACTTTTCCCGATTGAATTCGTACGGATCGGGCCAATTCGTATCTATTTTTCTCGTACGAATCGTACTTCACGGGTGGGACGGGCCTTGTACGATTCGTACGGGAAAAAATTACGGATACGAGTCGTATGGAGAAAAAAAAATACAGGATCGGAATCGACCCCTAAATGTCAGCATTGGAATTAATTGCATATGGGCATTTTAACACGAGTTTAATTCAATGGTATATTTCATGTGGATGCTTACTTTATAAATACTAAAGAATATTTTAATACCACAATCTCAGAACACTGTTATGCCTTTTAAATACTTACCGTCGTGAATTGTTTTACCACACTAGAGAGATACATAGTATATTGTCTATTTCTATGCCATTAGTGCTGGTGACCGGAAATCATGTGATCAACTGCTAGCCAATAAATGTATTATTTTCACGTAATGCAGACATGTGACCAAGGCCACTGCATTGGCTGAAACACGTCCGTCTGAATTGCAACGAACTGAAGAATAAAGCGCTTCACTGGCACAAAGCTGATCAAGTTGTCCGTTTTGCTCTGTGTGTGCATGGCTGCACGTTAGAGTTGTAATTGGATATATATATATATATATATATATATCACCAACTCCGCGACCTTGGCTGGGCGGCCAGTGCTTCAGGAGCGAGGCTTCCTCAATATTTCAATATTTACACCAACAAATCCTCCTTTCTCTATAAAAAGAAGAACACCGGCTCAGGCTGTGTCGCTTAAAAAGTCATGAAGATATGTAAAGGCAAGAGGCTTACTATCCCAACGTTTCTGCTCAACAGAGCCTTGTTCATGGGAAAGTCTCTCTCTGTTTTTCAAATTGCCCACGTGTCTTTGTTTAAACACAGGCCATATTTATCCTCAGAGTGCGCAAAGGAACTAGTAACTTGCCATAAATGAATGGAGAATAGTGCAATAAAATAAATGTGATTTCAATACTTCAGCGCAAAAAAACTTCTTTCCAATTATGTATTGCTCCCTTTGCGAAAAAGTCCAGTGTGCCACAGATGCACATTCAGCTTTTAAATCTGCTGCTCTGCTGATACGACCTGCTGCCTACCGCCCTCTTGCCTGGGAAAGAAGGACTGGACCTACATCTGTTGAATCCAGGACCCCAAAGTGACTCCAAGGGCTAGTTAGCTGGCCTCATGACTACAGCCTCAGGTCAGAAGGCTCCAACACGTGGACTCTGCCATCTCTGTGTCCTACCCTGCCAAGTGATCCCACCCCAGTCCTGGACCCTTGGAAGTGGGCCTGGAGGTGGTCTGCCAGCCCATCTGAGGATCCAGTAGAACCAACACATCTCCACTGCTATTCAGCGCAAGCCCTAGCAGAATCAAAGGATTGCCTCAGCTGTGAGTGTGCTCGTGATCGCAAAGAACTCTGCATTGACCTCGCAGTTGCATCATAACTGCTGCCTGTGTGAAACTTTCCCGACACATGCCCTTGAAGCACAAATCTCAACACAAGTTCTCACATTGCAACTACACAGATTATCCGGAGCTGATGCATCACCTTGACTACGCAGCGCATCTCTGACACCGGACTTTGGATCACAAGCCCTCGTGGATGGGATCCTTGCTGACTACACAGCACCTCGCTTCTCAGCTCTACGGAAACAATTCTTCCTCGGCGCGGGACCTCTCAACGCTTGGCAATGCAGGATTTAAGATACTCTAGTTCAACAAGTCTCACCGGGTCTCTATGTCAGGCCTGCGTAGCTTGATCTAATAAGTAGACAGACACTGCTCGTATTGATGTGAGATGCTCTCGTGGCTCAAAAAGATGTAGATTCTTCACTGGGCAATTTGGAAAATGCATTTTTGCAAGCGAATCTCAGATGTGCAGTGGTCAGAATGTTTTGTATTCAAAGGAACAACACTCCCCAGTCCACTTGAAGGTGTGAAACAGACCGGCCCAGATAGTGGCAACTTACTTTACAAGACTTACAGTGTGAAATGTTAATGTCTGACATTTTCAGTGTCACTTATATCAGCTCTATCACATCTGCCGACGAACCTGAAGTCATTAGGGCCATGAGCAGTGAATGCATATTTTGCCTTACAATACAGAGACACCTTATGCTAATGTACACACGTTAAGCGACTAATGCGCAGTTAACATTATTATATGCTCCCATCAATGACCACATTTATGGCAGGGCAATGTTGCATTCGAGGTGATACCCTATATATGATACATGCACATTCTTAGATAACTTTTTAGAGGAATTTCCTGCCTGGGAATAGAAGTGTGTTAAGATGGTTATAACTGATTTCTGGCATTTGTGGTCAGTGGTCGGCCCCAAAACGCTTCTGCTTCTTCCTTCATTTCCTGCCTGACTCTCAAGAAATGAATTTGTGTCAGGAATTTTTCAAGTGCCCTGTACTAACTCTTGAAAGTGGAGCATCCATAAAACTACAAGGAAAGGATATGCAATTCCTGTTTGAATATGATAAATTCAAGGGCTGCCACGGATGCTAAACATATAAGACAAATACAAGAAAATGTAACAATGTGGTCAATAGAGTAGCCGCCAAGGTTGACATCTTTCAAGACTATGAGGTGCGCTAGCAATGAAACAGTTCTTTGACAAAGGAAGAAGTGAAGACTAACGCATTGAGTTAGCAGGAGGGTTCTTGCCACAGCTACTAAAGGAGTTGGAATTAGCATTTGGTAACTTCTTTTAACATGATCTCTTGCACATGGAAGTGGACACCACGATCACAGAAAAGCAATCCTAGTGGAGTACAAATGCAGAATTTTCATCATGACACTTAAGAAAAAAACAGTGTGCATTAAATGCAAGTACTTACAGACCTTACATGCGAGCACCCATTTTTGCAATTTATAAAAACATATTGGATCACTGACAGAATGACGACAACACTAATATCGGCCTACAGAAATATTGGGATATAAATATCGTTTTCAAATATATCGACCTCCTATCTTCATAATGGTAAGTACAAAAATATCGAAAAAATATATAGAATTGTTAAAAATATCGAAGTACAAAATATTGTATTTTTATATGTACTATAAATAATGTACAATAAATTAATAATACATTTTACTCAAAAAAATATTTAGATTTATTTGTAAATTTTAACAATTATAAGTAATAAATGTAATTTAAAAATAAATTAAACATACGTATATGAAATGTAATATATAATAATTTTAATTATTTATAAAAGGTTAGAAATATATTAAAAAACAAAGATAAATATATACATACATACACCTGTAACATAAAAATAAACAAATTATAATTTAAATTAAAATATGTAATATGTTTTAAACTACATTTGATGCAAAAGTAGGGAAAGTGTTGGATAGCGGAGGGGAATAAATTACTATTCCCACTCCAGCGAGTGCAACAGTATGGAAAGTGTTGGATAGCAGATGAGAATAATTTACTATTCCCACTCCAGCGAGTGCAAAAGTAGGGAAAATGTTGGATAGCGGAGGGGGATAATTTACTAGTGCCACTCCAATGAGTGCAACAGTAGGGAAAGTGTTGCATAGCAGAGGATAAACAATTACTGTTCCCACTCCAGCGAGTGCAACAGTAGGGAAAGTGTTGGATAGCATAGGGAAATAATTTACTATTCCCACTCCAGTGAGTGCAACAGTAGGGAAAGTATTGGATAGCGGAGGGGAATAATTTACTATTCCCACTCCAGCAAGTGAAACAGTAGGGAAAGTGTTGGATAGCATAGGGGTAAAAATTACTATTCCCACTCCAACAACAATAAGTGCAACAGTAGGGAAAGTGTTGGATAGCTGAGGGAAACAATTTACTATTCCCACTCCAGCGAATGCAACAGTAGGGAAAGTGTTGGAGAGCGGAGGGTTACAAATTACTATTCCCACCCCCAGTGAGTGCAACAGCAGGGAAAGTGTTGGATAGCGGAGGGGAGAAAATTACTATTCCCACTCCTGCAAGTGCAACAGTAGGGAAAGTGTTGGATAGCGCAGTGGTAAAATTTATGATTCCCACTCCAGCAAGTGCAACAGTAGGGATAGTGTTGGATAGCATAGAGGTATAAATTAAAATTCCCACTCCTGCGAATGCAACAGTAGGGAAAGTGTTGGGTAGTGGAGGGGTAAAAATTACTATTCTCATATAACAAATTTTAAATTTAAAAATAAACAATATATAAAACGACAATACAAAATATAAATAAAAAACCTAAAAACAAAACATATATAAAAATATATAAATTAACAAAACATATAACAATATTTGAATGTAGCAAACATTTTTTTAAATTTACATAAAAATATAAAACCATTAACAAACAATTTACATACAAATAAATATTTTGTAATAGAAACTAATCATAATTAAAAAAAAAAATACATACATGTAATATTTATTTTCCTACACTATAACACGACACAATTGACAATACACATCTAAACTAAACAAAAAAGTGCACCTCCATAATTAACACAATTATTTATCAATTAAAGAAATATTAATAATTATGAAACACATTTAAAAATGTAAAAATGCATGTACAAACCAAACATTACAGCTATTGAACCTACATCCCCACACAAAATAAAACTAAAGAATTATCAAAAAGATTTACCAATTAATAAATGAATATTAATGATCAAGTAATGATTAATTAATTTAAACTAAATTACTTTCCACCCTCTACCCCAATAAACACTAAAACACACAGCTAAAAATATTTACATAATTCCCATAACTAATTTTACATTAATAAATTAATAGCAATTATCAACAAATCATTAGTTAATTTATACAAAAATTACTTCACACCATTTACTATAAACCGCACAACCCGCACATCAAAATTATTACACAATTGACACATTTAAATTTTCATTCATTAATTAGCATTAATTAACAAATAAATAATTAATTATAAATAAATTACCTCCCACCATATTCCCTTATAAATGCCACCACTAATTTTGTAAAACATAACGCAATTAACATATTTCATTAACAATGTAATAATTAATAACAATTAACAAGCATTATTAATGAATTAATTCACACAATTAACACTATCAAATCAAATGCATTAAATATTATATTAAAAATATTAATAAATGTATTAAAATTAAATAACTTTGCACCCAACTCCCCTCTCAACCCGTAAACTGCTCCTAAAAATAATAACACAACTAACATAATTACTGATTAATTAATAATTAACAACCAATTAATAAACCATTAGTAATAAATTAATTTCCACAATTAACAATATAAAATATAAAATAAATATATATGAATTAATAAAAATATTAATACATTAATTATAATTAAATTACTTCCCACCCTGCTCCCCTATCAACCCACAACCCACTCCTAAAAAATAACATAATTAACATAATTACCATTTCATGATTAATAATTAACAACCAATCAATAAATAATTAATACATTAATTCCCACAATTAACAATATAAAATAGAAAATAAATAAACATTAATTACCAAAAAATATTAATGCATTAATTATAATTAAATCACTTCCCATCCTGTTCCCCTATAAACCCACAACCCACTATGGAACTAAAACGCAACATTTAATTAAAATAAAATCATCATCTTCTAGAAATGTAACACATATTAAAAAACGAATACAATACTTAGACAAAAGAATAGAGCACATACATTTGGGTGCCGATTCCGATCCGGCAAAATAAAATTGCGTACGACTCGTATCCGTATATTTTCACGTACGAATCGTACAAGTACCGTACAAACTGTGAAGTACGATTCGTACGTGAAAAATACATACGAATTGTGTCGGGAAAAGGGTACGAGAGGGAGCCGGAAATTTTTACGTCCGAATAGCGTCGGTAAAAGTGTACGATAGGGAGCCGGACATTTTTACGTGCAAATCGTAAAACAGAAGTCCGAGCGCGCAAGTACAATCCGTACCGCCCGTCCGAATACACAACCGCATGTAAAAGGCCCCGTACGGAGCGAACGCAGTAGCACACATGTACACGGGTAAACTTGTGGGCGGATACGAGTCATACAGCCCCCCCTCCCCCGCATATGTCAGCACCGTACCCCCATATGTCAGCACCGTACCCCCCCTGTCCGCACTGTACCCCAGCCCCGTACCTGTACGCACCGTACCCCCGGGCCGTAGTGCCTGTACGCGCTGCACTCCAGGCCTGTACCCCAGCCCCGTACCTGTACGCACCGTACCCCAGGCCCGTACCCCAGCCCCGTACCTGTATGCACCGCACCCCATGGCCGTACCCCAGCCCCGCACCTGTACGCACCGTACCCCAGGCCTTTACCCCAGCCCCGCATCTGTACGCGCCGCACCCCAGGACCGTAACCCAGCCCCGTACCTGTATGCACCGCACCCCATGGCCATACCCCAGCCCCGTACCTGAACGCACCGTGCCCCAGGCCTGTACCCCAGCCCCCTACCTGTACCGACCGTACCCCAGGCCCATACCTGTACGCACCGCACCCCATGGCCGTACCCCAGCCCCACACCTGTACGCACCGTACCCCAGGCCCGTACCCCAGCCCCGCATCTGTACACGCCGCACCCCAGGACCGTACCCCAGCTCCGTACCTGTACGCACCGCACCCCATGGCCGTACCCCAGCCCCGTACCTGTACGCACCGTACCCCAGGCCTGTACCCCAGCCCCATACCTGTATGCACCGTACCCCAGGCCCGAACCCCAGCCCCATACCTGTACACACCGCACCCCATAGCCATACCCCAGCCCCGCACCTGTACGCACCGTACCCCATGCCCGTACCTCAGCCCCCCATCTGTACGCGCCGCACCCCAGGACCGTACCCCAGCCCTGTACCTGTACACACCGCATCCCATGGCCATACCCCAGCCCCGTACCTGTACGCACTGTACCCCAGGCCCGTACCCCAGCCCCGTACCTGTACGCACCGCACCCCATGGCCGTACCCCAGCCCAGTACCTGTACACACCGCACCCAAGGCACGTATCCCAGCCCCGCACCTGCACGCGCCGCACCACAACACCGTACCCCAGCACCCTCACCCAGCATCACATATGTACGGACCTCACCTACACGAAAAATACTCGTACAGAACAAGGACACTGTAAAACAGCACAAGGAGGGTCATTTCGACTCGCACAACACCACAAAACACGTCTACATGCCAAAATACATCTCAATGACTGACCTGGGACATCCAAACAGAGGCCCAAAATCACAACCACCTCTTATAACACACCCACCAAAATTTCAAACCCAGCCACACCCACAAATGGACCAATAAAAAGGGCCCACACACACAACCCATGAGCCTTTGCAACAGACCCACTGCTGCCAGACCCCACAGACAAACAACTGCACCTTACTCACACCTTAACTACACCTTAACTTACACACCTTCACACAACCTCCTTCACAAACACCCCCTCTTCACATTCACACACACACACCGTCATATTCACACCCACACACCCACAACCATCCACACCCACACCCCACACCATGCCCACAGACAAGAATCCAAAGTTCACAAGGGCGGAGCTGGACCTCCTTGTCAACAAAGTCATCAGAGTCGAGCCACAGCTGTTTGGAACATTGGTCAGACAGACCAGCATAGCCCAAAAAACTAGCCTGTGGCAGAGGATCGTCGATAAGGTGAATGCTGTTGCGCCCATCCGAAGGACCAGGCATGAATGACAAGCCAGGTGGTACGATCTGTGCAAGGCAGTCAAGAGGAAAATGAACGAGGAATACGCCCAGAGTAACATCACTGGAGGTGGGCTGCCCCGCAGACCCGTACATTACCATCCCTGGGAGGAGAAGTTGATGGCCATGCTTCCGCCGGTGGGAGTACACGGAGTCGAAGGAGTCGCAGAGCCTGGTGAGTACACAAACAACTCACGTAACATGGGGGGAATGGCATCCACACCACAAATACACCAAAGGCATGCAACTTCCCCCAAGCCCTCATCGCACACAACAAACACTCAAAAACCACGCTCATGCCACTAACGTCTCCATGCCCCATTCACAAATAAAGGCAATGCCATGTCCCAGGCCACACCAACCACAAACACAAGACTGGATGTCCGGGATGCTGGGAGGGTGGGGCTCACACAACACATTGTGCAACTCAGAAGCAGACACCAATGCCCTCAGCCCATGTGGCCCAGGTGCATACCCATGCACCATGCCCAATGCACAGGGACTGGCAAAGTACTGACAAGGTAGCTGACACTTGGCCCTGCTGTATGCAGCACAAGGTCCTCCTGTGACCACTGTACACTCAAACACCAACTCCACAAGCTCAGATATCTAGCACAGGAACTCACACTCACTGACATGCCAGCATGCACCATGAGGGGACAGACACATCACCTGGGAGACCCAATGACAAATCACACTACACCCAACAGCAGGCCCGGTCACACAGCCCCCCTTACACAAGCACACACCCCCGGGGCAGGCAACGGATTTACCCACACTCACAATGGACATGTGACACAACAAGACCAATCCATAGCCAAATAAGCATCCTAGCCAAAATTCAACAGGTCAAACACTCAGGAGAACATATCAATCTGTCCCCCGCAACATACCCATCCCCAAGTGGACATTGAGAGGAATGCTAGGCACATCCAACTACCTCGAGGAACTGGGACAACTTGAGTATGTATGAAACATGGATGTGGCATGAAACAGCATTAACATTGTCTCCCTCTCACACACAGGGCAACTTCATGGACCTCCCCCCAACAATGGGGGGGAATAATCACAGTCACAGGCTCAGCGTGAAGATGATCCCACCGGCAACGGCGACTCTCACCACTCCGTGGATGACCCCGACCAACCTGGCCCCTCTGGTGCCCAAGCCCCTGCAGCACCTGCGTCCGGTACATCTGTGCCAACCCCCACCCCCATTCCTGCCACATCCCAGGAGACACCCAGGAGCCCTGCTCGCACTGAACAACACAGCCAGTCTGACCAGGAGGGACAAGGTTCTCCGGGCACCCAGGAGGAGGCAGACAACCCCGCAAATGCCATCCCTCAGGGGTCCCGTAGACCCGATGTGCCCACAATGGCAGGCCAGGCTCGTGTGGGCAGGGGTGGTGGGAGTGGAGGCAGGCGGAGACGCGAACCTGACCAGCCAGCTGAGGGAACCGGTATGACACACATACGCCACATACTGGACACATACTGGCGTGACACCAGGGGCATCAGCCAGGTAGTGTCGAGCCTCACAGAGATGAAGGGGACCCTCGACGAGATGAAGAACCTGCAGGCCGAGCAACATGCCAGTCAACAACAACACCAAGGACGGATGGAGGCAAGACTGGCTGAGCTCCTGGCGGTGCAAACGGACATGAGCTGACAACATGGGCAACCCTCCCTGTGCCACCAGGCGAAGACCACCACCAGCCACAGGGAGGGAGGAGGAGGAGGATTCGTCCGACGGAGCATCACAGACATCGTCAAGGCCTGCATCTGAGGGTCCCCCCAGGAAGGTGGGTCATCCACGGAAAAGACCGTGAGAGTCAGCGGACCATCCACATCTCCCAGGTCACCTGGCCTGGCACCTGGCCCTCTGGCGCAACAGCAGCACATCATCCAATGACATTCTCTGCCACATGGCCTTGCTGGTCACAGTCTGACCAATGATGACCAATACTGTGTTCTGGACTCTGATGACTTCCAAAGCAAAGGATACCATCTCCCCCTGTGAACTTTGGATTCTATGCACCCGGTAGAGCACCTTAGTTCATCTACCAAAACACGTACCCCACCGTAAATAAAAACGTTATTTTGTCATGAGATGTTGCTGTCATTTTGCATTAGTCCACAACATATGTGTGTGTAAATGTCAAACTATGCCTGAGTGTTGAACTAACTCCACCCATCAATACCCTGGGATCTGAGTCTGGTACAGGACACACATGGGTCACAATGTATCATTCAATGCAGACGTGGTGCACAATACTCACCTGTGATGGCCTCAAGCTGCTGACGGGGGCTTGCAATACTGTGCGGACAGACCTATTTGGAAGAGTACCATTAAGGCGTAGAGGTCATGCTTCATTCGGAGGTTCCCGGGGAGGGAGTCCCAGGTATGTGTTCCCAGGTGGGAGAACTATGTCCTGCATGCTGGAGTACGGTGGATGTGAAGAATGGTGGCCAGGTCAAGGTTGGATGCACGGAGATGGCACTACGGGGTCTCGGATGACAGTGGTACACGGTTGGTTTTGGGTCGGGGTTGTGGCCTGCCTCCTAAGTGTGGGTGGGGAGTCTGAAGGTCATCCTGCAGCACACTTTGATCCATTGCAGCTATCTCTGTTGGACGGTGATGTGGTTGGGGCGCAGGATGTTGAAACTGAGGTGTGCAGATGCACCCTGGATGTGGACAAGTTTCCCGGGAGTTTGGATGTGGCTGCTCCGTAGAGGGCAGGGCAGTATTTGACACGGATGTTGTCGTGGACCTGGGGGATGGTCCGTCTTTCCTTGGAGTGGATCTATCTGGGAATCATGTGCATGATGCAGAGGGTGTTGCAGTCTGAGGCATAGATGCTGGTGATTACCATGGCAAATGTGAGCAAGCAATCCATGATGCACACCATCTTGTGAGCGTGGACACTGGGTGCTTGTGCAGGGCTCTTGTGGGTGGGACACAAGCAGTTGACCCAGCTGTAAGGGGACAATCCTCAGATGTTGACCTCAGTCCTGTACAAGTCCTGCCTCAGGTGGCTGATGTTCAGCCATTCATCAATGGATGTCATGCAATCTTGAATATTGGAACTGGCAATGTCTGCGTCCTTGGTGAGGGTGAGGAGCACCTGGCTGTGAATGGCATACGAGTTGATGATGAGGTGCCGTGCGCATGTGATGGTGGAGAGGGGGGTCCTGGACACATTGTAGATTGACACGCTGAGAGATGATACCTGTGCCATGTGCCTGACGACAACACCATACTACATGCAGAAGCCTTGAGTCCCACTCCCATGGCTTTGCTGGGGTACAGAGCCGGTGGGGAGTAGGAGGGACATGACCTGGTTGGTGTGACAGGGCCTGGAAGGCGTGGCAGTGCTGTGTAGGCAGTCGGAGTTGTACACTCATCATGCAAAGGTGTTGTGTGTGCGCTTAGTGTATGCCTGAGAGCAGGCGGGATATTTGTGGATGGACATTGCTTGGAGGGTGTCTGCAACATCAGACTGTAGTGTGATGTGGGTCATGCAAGGACCTGAGGGTCGTGCAATGTGCACGTTGCATGTGCAGACGGTCCAGCCTTTGGCACCGCGTGGCCGCAACTGTGGCACAGACAAGCTGATGACAGCCAAAAGAATGGGTCGAGGGAGGAAGGGAGGAGCATCTTTGATGTGTGTGTGTTGCCAAATCCGGAAACTTCGTGTGCCCTTGCTGCAGGGGCAGGAACAGCAGGCGGCATGTCCTGGAAACTATGCCACAAGTTCCACCCAAAGACTAGGATGTCAGAAAGGACTATTGCAACAGGTGTATGTAAAGGAAGGAGTGTCCGGTTTTCCATGGCACACCCAGAGACAAAGGATGCACAATCACCAAAGATGACTGACACCGGATCATGAAACTGAAGGGCGAGCTGAGCACAGGAAACACACCCCCAGCAGGTGTTGACGGCCCGTTGTGGGGACCAACATGCCAAAACACATACACAGCCATGGACTCCATGCACAATAGAGAATCAAATACATGCAGGTTGCTAATCTACACATAGACTCATTTGCACAATATTTGACAACTATGCCAGAGATGCCGCATGCACAGTGGCAAGAGACTTGCATTGACAGAGATGAGGCACCTTGGAGGGTGAGGAACACCTTTATTACTCAGGCTCACACCTATGGAAATGCATCAATATTAACAGACACACAGGTCTTTTGGATGAACATGTGGGACCTAAACTGGACACCCCCTTCGCACCACAGATGCTGTAAATCCATTGGACTGGCACACAAGTGAAGGGGGTGAGCCAAACATCCCCTGCTGCACACGGAGAGGCTGCAATTCCCCATTGAGCCTCTTATGGGGATGTCCCACACTATGTCCACCCGTAGCATCCCGTATGTTTCAGAGGGAAGTTTTACACACATTGATGCCTTCATCACAATCCACAATCCCATTACAGATGACTGTCACGAAGTGTGACTATCAATTCATGTGAGTCATGCTACATGTCATGTGCCCCATGGTGAGTCGACATGTATGCATAGTAACAAAACCTGCAAAGGAGCAGTGCCCACACATTCCAAACAACTACCACACCCAAAATGGCTTGCTGCAATCCTTACCCAAAGGAGACATCTCACCATGTCCGTGCATGTAACGCTGATTCAGCACACGTTGCAATACTCATGAGGAATAGCAGGAGCACAACGATGCCACGAGCAGACAGCATGCGCAACTACCTGGGGATGACAGACACACAAGAAGTCAGGAAAAAGATAGTCATCCGCATGCATGGTCATGTACTCTACATGAATAAGGTTGACACCATGCTAGTTGAAAACTGAGTGTGTCAGCTAAAATGTGTGAAATGACATCATCACTCGAGTGACACATAAAAACACACCTCTAAGTCACTTAGCATACAGTCAGCTGGACACACACATTGCAACACATGCCACACAAGGCTCCAAACGTGCACACTCAGACCCAGGGACTCACCATTATGA
Organism: Triturus cristatus; assembly: GCF_964204655.1. NCBI lineage: Eukaryota > Metazoa > Chordata > Amphibia > Caudata > Salamandridae > Triturus > Triturus cristatus. Next base: position 157,550,337 of record NC_140580.1, read on the forward strand.
GAAGAAGTTGCGTATGAGCTGACTCCGGATGTCCTCCTCCTCCTCCTCCTCCTCCTCCTCCTCACTTGCCTCGTGACCAAGGCCTTCATCCTCCACGGGTGGATGTTCCTGCTCATCGGGATCCAGGATGAGTGGCATAGCTTTCTCCACTGCCATGTTGTGCAGCATGCAGCACACGAGGAAGATTTTGCAGACCTTCACTGGTGCATATGGGAGGGACCCGCCTGTCTTGTGGAGGCACCGGAATCGGCTCTTCAGGAGGCCAAACGTCCTCTCAATCACTCGCCTGGTCTGCCCATGGGCGTTGTTGTAACGGTGATCTGCAGCTGTTCTGGGGTTGCGGAGAGGCGTCACCAGCCATGGCATGTTGGGATAGCCAGAGTCCCCTACATGGAAACATCATGTAAAGAAGTGGGTCAGGAGATGCCGTAACATACAAAGATACCGCTAAATACAGGACAAACAGAGTATACCCACCAACAAGACATGCTCGTTTGTTGTGCAGCCGCAGCATCATTTCTGGCACCCTGCTACGCCTCATGATATAGGCATCGTGTGCTGACCCTGGAAAACGTGCACAGACATGGGAATTCAGCATGTTAGCAAGACACACCACAAGGGCATTGATGGAGTGATAATGTTTTCGGTTTCAATAGGCTACCTCCTGTGCCTGTGGTGGTACCAAAGCCACATGTGTCCCATAAATGGACCCAATTACATGGGGCATCCCTCCCAGGGCATAGAACTCACCCTTGCTACCTGTCAACTGCTCACGGGTTGGAAAATGGATGAATTCATCCAGGTTCTCCAACATGGCTTCTAAAACATCATGCAGGACACGGCTGAACATGGTCTGGGACATGCCACCCACATCAGCTATGGTGAATTGAAACGTACTGGTGGCAAAAAAATGTAGGGCTGCCATCACCTTCATCTTAGGGGTCAGCGCAATAGGATAATTGTGTCGCGGTTGGAGGTGTGGTGCCAGCCTGTTTGTCAGGTCCTCAATTAACTGTTGGGTGAATCTGTAACGGCGTATGCAGTCACATTCCCTCATGGCACCCAAGTCTGGCATTGGTCGGGGGAGAGGCGGTGCCCTGCAGAAATTTGGAAGGAATAACGAAGATTGAGTACATTACAACACCAATGTCAATGAACTGAGCACATGTTAAACAGTGAATACACATCTGCTAAATACAGAGTCTGGTCTGTGCAATACATCCAGGACACGTATGTCAGCCAGGTGATACTCCTACTAAGAGGCAGCTACAAACGTTGATTGTCAAGGTCTACATGACATGCCATTAAACTAGCTGTGGCACAGTGCAAGTGAACAGCCAGACACATTACAGGAGTGACATACATCCAAATATCTGCATTAGAAGGATGTTATCTCATTCAGACAGCTTGCGGCAAGCTAGACGCACAGGTCACATGTCATTTAAAAAGTACAGATCACACACATTGCCATGAAGGGGTACATGTCAAAACTCATAACACAGACATTGAGACAACGCAGATATGTCCTCAGGTCGAAATAACATGTTCGATGCATACAGACACACGTTACGTGGGATTCCACATGTGGCATGGTGTGCGTAATTGTGTGCCATGCCCATCTACACACAGACACATGTTGGATGCAGCAACAGCAGATGCAGTTGACAGAACACCAACAGCAAGCTCATGGGAACACATGACACACACATGACATAGTCACATAGTTTCACAATGGTAGTTAGATGTCAGGTGTAATTATCCGTGTACCTGGCATCAGGGGACAGTTGCGGGTGTTGGGGACAGTGCCATACCAGTGATGCAGTGCTTGACACGTTTGTACTACATGCAGACATGTGCAAAGTGTGAATGGGAAGTGTGCAACATAGTGCCCCATCACACATGACATGTGTACACAGGTCACAACACATCTATTGTGCAAAATCATGAGGAGACATGTGCCACATCACTGCCTGACACACCTAGGCCCTGCACATGAAGGACTGCACTGACAATGACTTGATGTACAGCCTTGTGTGAGTCTGACACCTCCATTCCTTCCCTGTGCGCCTCCTATCACCAGTGTAAGCTGTGAAACGCACCGTACACACGCTCTGAGGGCGTGTGTAGGGTCGTATCACTATATTGGGTTTGGGTAGGAGTACGGTGTGTGTACGGACCGTACACACATACGTGTACGACCAGTATGTACACGTACGTGTCCTACGGTAGGACACGTACGTGTACGACCAGTGTGTACACCTCGGTGTACACACTGGTCATACACGTACGTGTACACAATGGTCGTATCCCTATAGTAGTGTTGGCGTAGGTGTACGCCATAGTGATATGGCCCGTACACGTGCGTGTACGGGTCGTATCCCTATAGTAGTGTTGGCGTAGGTGTACGCCATAGTGATACGGCCCGTACACGCGCGTGTATGGGTCGTATCCCTATAGTAGTGTTGGCGTAGGTGTACGCCATAGTGATACGGCCCGTACACGCGCATGTACGGGTTGTATCACTATGGCGTACACCTACGCCAACACTACTCTAGGGATACGTCCAGTGTGTACACGTACGTGTATGACCAGTGTGTACACCTAGGTGTACTACCGTAGTACACGCACGTGTACACACTGGTCGTATCCCTAGAGTAGTGTTGGCGTAGGTGTACGCCATAGTGATACGACCTGTACACGCGCGTGTACGGGCCATATCACTATGGCGTACACCTACGGCGACATTACTATAGGGATACGACACGTACACACGCGTGTACGGGCCGTATCACTATAGTAGTGGTGCCCTAGAGGTACATGTGAAACGCACCGTATCTGTGTGGGGATTTTAAAATTACAATGGGGACACATAAGGGACAAGTATTAGGGCCTCAATGCATGCTGGTTGTAATTGATACCGAGTTCCAAGATCAAAATTTTCAATCATGTGGGCTGGAAAAAGCAGTTGGCCACATTATACATTGTTGCAAAGTGGTTGTTGACTTGACATGCTGCTGCAAATTTGAAAGATGCTAATGCTGTCACTGGTGTATGTTTAAAGGGATTGGAGGAAACGTAGGATGCAAATGAGTCTGACCAATCACTCTGTACTCCTGTAAATGAAATAGGCCAGCAAGGCAGATATAAGTTAGCCAGAACCCATGAGAGGGCACTTGCCTGCACAACAAGTCATTGGACACCACTGCTGCTGTCATTGCTTCCTCTCTCAACATGTCCAGGTCTGTGGAGAGGGCCCAGCCATTCACCCAGGAGGAGAATGAGGCATTGCTGGACGTCATCCTCCCACAGTACCCCAGCCTGTATGGGAGACCAGGGGAGCAGGTGAGTGCTGACTCCACTAGCTTTGACTGTGCCCCTTTTTTGTGACTGTCACTTCTGGAATTGTGTCCAGGTGTGACAGACATGCAATGTTGTTTAGAGTGGGTCCCAGGGGGGGGAATGCCTTATGTCTCCCATGCAGAGCATGATGTAGTTCATGTCTTCACTCCTCACTTGCATTGTGCTTACTGTGACAATCACTGCATGGTGCATGGCACATTCAGCCTGGCTAATCCTTTTGGGCATTTTTGTTCTATTGTCTTGATGTGATTCTGTGGTCCCCCCGGTGTGACAGGTGACTGTACCCACAGATGTGTGTGAGTTGAGTGGAGCTGTGGTGAGAGTGTCCAAACGATGTGTACGCCCCATGGACATTGATGTGTGTGAATGTTCCTTGTCATGTGGGTGAGTGTCTATGTGGAGTGTTGCACCACAGCTGCAAGGAGGAGGCATATGCTCTACCCATCTGATGTGAGAAGGAAGCCGTGCTATGTGTCTGACTTGCGGGGCTAGCCCCACGCCTGTGACACCCCCAAGGAAAGTGGCACATGTGCAGAGTGAGGTTTGTATCCGCTGTTGCCAATGGCAGGTGAAAGAACTGTGTCTGTGTGTGTCTGTGTACTCTGCTGAGGTTGCGTCAGTGGCCTGGGGCATGTGACTGCTTGGAGGTGCTGTCCATCAGCCTTGTGTTGCTTGTGATGCACAGTGTGTGCCATGATCAGGGAGTGTGTCGAACCCCTCATGCCACCTGTGTACATTCACTGCCATGTAGTGCATTGGCGCTTACACAGAAGCGAATGTCCCCATGACAAAGGTGCTATTAGTTGGCAGCATACTATGCCCTGTTCAACAAATCAATGATGTTAAAATGTGTGTCCCTGTGACATGGAGCAGGTGTAGTGATGTAGTCTCACTTTGTCATCCTCACAGGTAACTGCCTACCAGAAGGGGAGAATTTGGAAGAGGGCCGTCAGGGCCGTGAATACGGTGGAGGGTCGCAGTCGGCGCCTGCCCCAAGTGAGGAATTGCTGGCAGGACATCCGGTGCTGGACCAGGAGGATCGCCCGGGTCCTGCTGGGGGACTCACCACCACGCCCCCACGGCGGGCGCCTAACCCACCAAATGAAGCGTGTCCTGGCGGTGGTCTTCCCTGAGATGGATAGGCGGTTACAGGAGAGACAGCAGCAGGGTAGGTACATGTGTGTTTGTTGTGTGTCACCAGCTTTTGGAAGTGCTCATTCGCCTGGATACAGTGCCAGGGTTTATATGTGCAGTGCATATCCTGCTCCCCCAAGTCAACCGGTGCTGTTCTTCCTCCCTTCCCCTCCTTGACATGTGTTCCCTGGTCTGTGTGTAATCACTATTGCACATGGTCATCTAGGCTGCAAGTTATTCAAGGTGCACACTGCTTTCAGCATCATGGGTGGGGGTGGTCTGTGACATGTGTGGGTACCTTGCCTGTGCCCTGTCCTGTTCACTCATTTGGGGGTCCATAATTGTTGGCACTATCCTGAGTCACAACATAGGATTGTGAGGTTTCAAATAAACAGACTTGCAGCATTCATGACCGATGTAGTGGCCTCAGACATTATGTGCATGAGTGGGAGATATGCATAGTGCCGGGACGGTTGCTCCTGTTACAGTCAGATCATTCCAGGACCATGGAGCAGTGTGCCCACTCCAGTCCCCTGAGACACCTTTTCCTAGGAATCATGTGTGGCATCAAACACTGTGTCCATTCACTGTGTGTTCAGCATAGGTTGGCCTCTCTGGCATTTTTCCATGGCCTCATTTGTATTTACGTGAAGTGTGCTACATGTCTCCACTGTCCATGCTGACCCCATTAGGCTTGTGCATCCTCACACTGGGCAGTGCCTGTGTGTCTATGTACAACTATCTGTTGATGGTTGTTTGTCACAAGTATGTGTGGTCAGCCTCACAAGGTGATGTTGAGTACATATAGGAGTTCTTGATGCACATTTTGTTAATCCCAGATTAAGAGGTGTAAGTACTTGCTCTGTCTCAATCACATTGTCTCAGGTAGGGGGGGGTTGTGCAGGCAAGGCCTACATGTCCAAACCTTATGTCTCCTTGCCAAGTCTGACCTGTGTGTGATAATTGTCTGGACAGACACTCTACGTGCAGTGACCCAGGCATGTTGTGCAGGGGGTAATGTATGTGCTTTGCAGCATGTGTCAAAAGTAAAAAGACATGTTTCCTGCTCATCCATTTTTGGCACCGGTGTGTGCTCCAGATGCTACGTAGTTTGGTATGTGTGTGCTGACATCTGTGTGGACATTCTTGGTTCCCATGAGGGTGTCTCCTCAGTGCAGGTGCTCCTTATTCTGACACAATTGCAGGGCCATTAGCTAATGCATTGTCCTGTGTCTGGACATGTGTGTCACTCCACATGACAGGTAGTGGGTCAGATGTGTTGCCAACTGTGTCATCATGGTACTGATGGCCATGTGACAGGTGGCATGATTCAAGTTGTTAGTCAAGATGTCTTGTACCTTGGCACTGACTACACTTGTCAACATGTCCCAATAGTTTATATGGTTGACTTTGATATTTTGTTGTGAAGGACAATAATGTGCCTGCATGACAGATGTCTCCCAAGGAAGTGCACAAGAAACCACCTTTACACTTTTAGGGGACACGCTGGCACATTTAAAACAAAGGTACAGTTCTGTAATGAAATTGATTAGAGATTATCCATATATATGTTCCGACAGTGTGGTTGCATTTGTGTTAGTCCTCGGTTATTGCTGATACCAACTTATGGGTGTCAAGTCATCCAGACCACCGTGGTGCCATGTATATGTACTTCCTGAAACCATATTTCTTCTAAACAGTGGCTTATTTGCATTAGGCTGGCAGCTCATACAATGACTGTGTAAAACTAGCTTTGTGTGCACCTCCTTGTGTGACTTCTGTTATCCAGGCACATGTGTGTTCTGTTCTAAAAGTGGCACATTCACACATTCCAAACATGTCGATTGTGTAGTGTTGTGATTCCCAAGGGATCACAATGTATTTCTTTAGGATTTACAAAGTACTCACAGGTCTCTGAGTGTGGGGACACATTCAGCATTGGCGCCTGTTATTTGGCCTTGGGTGCACCAATACTGTTTCTTTCACAGTGAACAAGAGGTGGCATGCCTTCATAGTCTGGCTGTGCTCCACTGTTCACAGACTCTAGCTTCTCTGTATAATTGGATATCGAGTTATTTGCAGTTGTGTCCTGATGTTCGTTTTATCAGGTGGCATGGTGGGTGAACCAACTGGGGAGTGCATGGTTTAAATATGTGCGGAGTATTCTAGATGTTACTCATGATGCTTTTCCTGATATGCACTGTGACCTATTTTGTTTGGACTCTTGTGTCAGATGTACACAGGTGACTGATTATTTCATGTCTCTTCACCTTGCACACAACATCATCGGGGACACCGAGGGAGACACCTGCATGGACCAGGAGGAGGGATCGAGCACCGGTGCCACCACTGCTGGGGAGTCGACGGAATCAAGTGGCACGGAGGGCGAGGGGAGTCAGGTGGAGGACCTGTCTAGTACCAACACCGACTACGACGCTGACGGGTCCGAGGCTGAGCTCCCTGAGGGGGCGGAGGCTGCTCCAACAGCTGGTAGCAGCACTACAACTGTCACCGCCCCCTCCATTCCCATCACTGCCCTCCCACTTGCTCGGGTCCCTTCTGTCCGTGTAGGGCAACAACGTGTCTCCTTCGTGCCAGGCACCGCACCCCCTGCCCCTGTCTCCCCTGCTGCCCTCACTGCCGAGTCTGTGGACATTCAGCGGCAGTTGCAGGTTGGGCAGACATCGATCCTGACTGTCCTCCATGGACACATCAGGCTGCTGACACAGATGGTGTTGTACATGGAGGGCATGTCATCAGCGATGTCTGACCAACGGATGTTGCTGAGGTCCATGGACTCGTCACTGACGGCAGCAGTGAGTCTCCTGCAGCGCTTCATCCCCCCCTACCCGTGCACCATCCACACTTCCCACTCCCATGCCTGTCCCAAGCACACCCAGACATTCCCAGCCACGCACTCCACCAGACACAGGCAGCACACCAGGGAAGGGCAAGCGCAAACCTCCTGTCACCCACACTCAGGGGGAAGAAGGCACACCCACTGGGTCTAGGGCACACAGGCAGACACGCAGCCACAGTCCAAGTCCGCATGCCTCACTCCCCAGTCCCTCCAATGTCACTCCCCTGCCCCACAGTCTGAGAAGGAGTCATACTTGGCTGTACTGGGCCTCAACCCCACTGGTTCACCATCACGCAAACGGGCAAGGCACTCCACGGGTAGGGGAGTTGAGTCCCCCCCCTGTCCACCACCTCCCCCAGACATACTTCCCACAGTAAGGGCAGTATGTCTCCTCAGTCTCTCCAGCTCCTCTCCTTGGCAAAGGTTCCTCTTGAATTCCAGGAATGATCTAAAGTCTGGGGTTTTAGGTTTGATACTTATACCCCAAAATGTCTTTGTTCTCTATGTGCAAGGGGCTCTGGGCCCAGTTCAAACCAGTTCTGGGGGCCCTCTCCAATGGTGGTACGAACCATACCCACGCTCTGGGGGGCGTGGGTACGGTCCGTACCACCATTGGAGTGGTGACATTGGGGTACGCGTGGTACGGCCCGTACCCATGCCCTCAGAGCGTGGGTACGGTCCGTACCACGCATACCCCTACGTCACCACTCCAATAATTTATGTGCAGGATATATGTGTTTTACATTGGGTGGGGGTTATGTTTCCTGCCCCTCGCCCCCCCCCCCATTGCCCCTGGGTGTTGTTCTGACCTTCTGCGGCGTCGGTTTCTATGCACCAGGTCATAGGCTAGGAGGGCCGGGATGACACGTAGGATGGGGTCCATGGCTGTCCGTCGCGTACCGATGCTCCTTTATCGCGTCGTCCTCAATTTCCCGGGAGTTTTTGGCTGCCGTAAAAAAGTGAGCGGTGCGGAGTGACGTGGGCACGGATCGTACTTGCTGGTCCGTAAAACGCTGCCTGACTGCGTCCGGACGTCACGTACGCCATGTCCCGGATCGGAATTGTGGGTATTTTTTAGCCGGTCGGTGTTTTGTATGACTCGTACGGAAATGGTATTTGTGTACGAATCGTACTTGCGGGTTTGTAAGGTGGTTTTCCCGGGTACGAGTCGGATGGAGAATACGCTCCGTACGACCATTCGTACCACGGTTTTACAGGATCGGAATCGGCACCGTAGAATACGTATTAAAATACATAACAATAACTAAAAAAACGATATTTTTTACAACTATATTTTTGCAATTGTTATTAATGACTTCGATATTTTAGAAAACGATATTTCTTACCTGAAACTCGATATTCTTGCCCACGATATTCTTGCAGTAGATATTTATGTATATCGATATTTTGCACTCGATATTAGTGCAAGTCGACATTTCCTACTCGATATTCTTACTTTTTACCATCCTCAAAATGCAGATTAAATTTGTCCACCTCTTGCCAAAAACGTTGACCAGCTGGACACTGCCATAGAAGGTGAACATTGTCTGCATTCTCTAGAGCACATGTGGGGCAAAACCTTTTCTTACTTCCTCCCATCTTCGAGAGCTTCTTAGGTGACCAATACCCCCTGTATAAGGTAAATAGATGATTCCTCCTGAGGGGTACATATCTTATCGTTACCCAAAGTGTAGACATAGATACTTGCCATGAATGTAGAATATCAAATCCCAGCAGGCCCGCTGTTGGCACTTTGCCACTGGCAATCAGTGTTTAAGTGCATATGCTATCTGTGTAAATTGTGATTGGTTATCCATGATTGGCATATTTGATTTACCAGTAGGTCCCTAGTAAAGTGCACTTAGTGTGCCAGGGCTGGTAAATCAAATGCTACTAGTGGGCCTGCAGCACTGATTGTGTCACCCACATGAGTAGCCCTGAAAAGATTTTGCAGGCCTGCCACCGCAGTGCCTGCATGCAGTTTGTTAACTGCCATGTCGACTTGGCAAGTGCACTCACTTGCAAGGTCCTAACCTTCCCTTTCTTACATATAGGGCACCCCTCTGGTAGGCCCAAGGTACCCCCCTGGGCAGGGTGTAGTGTATGTGAAAAGTAGGCTATGTACTGGTGTGTGTAACATATCCTGATAGTGAAATACTGCCAATTTCATTGTTTACTATTGAAAGGCTATCTTGCCCCATAGGACATTATGGGGAATGCTTTGTAGCATTTTACAAACATATCTTCTATAGGGATAAGATAGAAAAATGGAGTTTGGTATGCCTGAACTCAGGATATAATAACACATCTTTTAGTAAAGATGGATTTTAAATTATGTGCTTGAAAATAGCACTTTTAGAAAGTGGTTCTTTTCTTTTTTAACCTTCCTGTGTGCCTCAGCCTTTTTGTCAGTTGACTGTCTGGATTTGGAGTGACAGGGGCTGGGGAGTTGCAGTGGCTCCAGGGGTCTGTAGTCAGCACTAGGCTGAATAGGCCTGATCTGTATTTGGAGTAATGGGAGAAGTAGCACCTGTACCTGAATAAGGTCTGTGCCTGCCTTCCACAATGCTGGCTCCGCCCCCCTGTGGTGTGTCTGGAGCCAAAGCTCACACTAACAAAGGATGTTGTTGTGCAGTTGCAGAGTGCCCCCAGAACTGGTTTGAACTGGGCCCAGAGCCCCTTGCACATAGAGAACAAAGACATTTTGGGGTATAAGTATCAAACCTAAAACCCCAGACTTTAGATCATTCCTGGAATTCAAGAGGAACCTTTGCCAAGGACAGGAGCTGGAGAGACTGAGGAGACATACTGCCCTTACTGTGTGTCTGGGGTTGGCCTGCAGTTGCTGTTTCTGCCAAGGAAAGGAGACAAACTTTGCTGTGTTTTGTGCCCCCGCTTGAAGGAGATCTCCAAGGGCCTGAAGTGAGCTGGCCTCCTGTTCTGAAGTCTCAGGGACACAAAGACTTCACCCCCAGCTCCCCTGAACTCTGATGTAGTGAGTTCTGACCTGCCTTGAGGTGTCTGTGCCAGTTTTGGACCTCTGGAGGTTGTTGCTTCTGTTTGGAAGCTGGAAGAGAGAAGAAAGTCAAAGAACTACAGAAATCGACACATCGCTCTTCTTGCGGCTGTTTTTCCAATGCTTCTTCACGGCATGGGAAGAATTTCTATGCATCGGTGCGCTGTCGCAATACCCGTCGCAGCGCCTGTCGTTGCGGCAAGAATTGACGCATCGAGGGATCGCAGCTGAAGAGGAACGACACAGCTCCGCGCAACGCTGCTGCATCGATCTCCAACGCATCCCGGATTTCCATGCATCATACCTGCGCTGCAAGTTCTTCCGATGCATCACCTGTGGGCCGGAACCGGTACGAAGAATCGACGCATCACTCTCCATACAGACCGGAATTGACGCAACCCTTCCTCTGCATGCAGCGGGACTGTCGCATCGCCTCCTCAGGAGTGTCGCATCTCTTTGTTTTCCGACGCTGCGGCTGTTTGGCTTGGTGAACTTTGATGCAACCAGAGGTACTTTGGTGTAAACTCACGCATCCAAAGTTTTCTATGGAACAAGTTCTTGAAACTTTTTGAAAGTCATATTTTTAATTGTATATGTTGGATTCTTGTCGTTTTGGTCTTGTTTAGATTAGATAAAGATATTTTATTTTTCTAAATTGTTGTGGTGTCCATTTGTTTTGTTTTCACTGTGTTACTGTGAGTGTTGGTACAAATACTTTACACATTGCCTTTGGGATAAGCCTGTCTGCTTGTGCCAAGCTACCAAGGGGGTGAGAAGGGGTTATCTAAAGTGTGTATCCCAATACCCTAACTAGAAGCAAGGGTTCCTATTTGGACAAAGGTACCTACCTCTGCCAAGTAGAGACACAAATTTCTAACAGAAGTGAAAAAAGAAAAAAAGATATGTTTCTACCTTATATACCTACAACACTGCCAGCTCAGGTGTGGAGATTCACCCACGACAGTTACATCAGCAGGAAGGCACATCATGATTGGCCCAGTGGAAATCTTTGGCTGGATTCCGTACAACAGCTGCTTCTGCCTATGGGGCCGTTGACGCAGACGATAAATTATGATGGAGATGGTGGCACTCGAATGGACTATGGTCCATAGACCTACCAGCATCTAAATTGAGTGGGCAGACTGCCTGGTAGGCGGGTGGGGAAACCGATGGAAAAAAGACGGTGGCACCAGATCTGCCAAGATCAAATCAGGCCCATAGCGTTGGAGTACATAAATATGTTTCACAGAGATATATTTGACCAAAATGGTCTGCGGTCACCGATTTATGATATTACAATCCATCTTGCATAGCTCTTGCCAAGCACTTTTTCTAATGGTTAGTGTCTGGAATGTATTCTTTAATACCTGATTCCAGTTTTCTTATTTTTTCTGATACAGAGTTTAGAATCCAATACCAAAGTGCAGATGAGCTGGAGAGCTAAAAAGCGCCTGCCTGCACTTCCTAATGGTAACTGGAGATGGGTGTTAGCTGTCCTCACTCTCCTTTAGGTCTGTCGGAAGACAGATAACGTAAAAGAAAATCCGTTGAGTAGCAGTGACAATGTGCTCATCTGTTTCACTTTCTGTACTTTTGCTCACACTGGTGGAAGTTAGGTCATCGTTTATCGTTTGGTGGGCATCCTTCCTATTCAATGGGTTGGCTGTGGCTCTAGCTTCCTCCCATCCAAGTGAAGACCTTCCATCCTTGTCTCGTGATCTATGGTTGCTTGATTAAACTGTATCCTCTAGTGCAGCAGATGCTCTTTCGGACAGCTGAATGTCGTATTGGCTGCCTCATGGATGCAACCCGCTTGTTTGTTTTTTAGTGTTAGTTCAGATTTTTTTTTTTAAAGCATGCTTTAAAGGTGGTAGTCCTGTTGCAGTCAGGCCATTGTATTTAATTGGTGGGAGAACCTTCTGTCAATCCGTGGTGAATGGAAAAAGAAGGATGCAAAGTCGGAGAAAATAGAACAATAAATTGATTGCGATTCTCCCATCCAACTAAACTCAAAATGCTCCCCTTACCTGTGCTTGTATAGAACTTGCATGGAACTGCTCATCAATCTTTTCCATTCCATAACTTTATTTTGGTCTCATGGACCATAGAAGTACATAATCATAAAAAAAATGAAAGGAGATATACACAAGTGGATCATAAATAATACATAACCATACAGTTAATTCATTTAAAAGACAATAAAGTAATAAAACACATCTACCAATAAAAGAAGCTGTACTGTTGGAAGCTTTTAGCACTAATAAAGTACATTGTATATTTTTCCAAGTCATGATCCTAAACGTTTGATTTAATACAATATAATCACAGATTTAAAAGGGATAGTTCATCAGAAGATATTATCAATAAAACAGTTAAAATTGAAGGAATAAATATCAGAATAAAAAGAACAGCAGCAAATATAAGTTTCTAGGGCCATGATTAGTAATTTAAAAAGGTCCAGCATACATGCCACATTGAGGTTAGAAAGCGAGATACAGCAAAAACGATGGGGGCATGGGTGTTGTACTTTAATACTCTATGTGCCTCAGCACAATTTATGAAACCTAAGTTCCTGCAAAGTTGGATAAACCAGCGCTGCCGGGGTAATATATAGCCATGGCAAAAAAAGAACACATGTAGCTCTGTCTCTTTCTTATAATTGCTGGCAGGGCATCCTCCAGATCGAGTTTTGGACCATTTATTTGAAAAGGCATAGAGCGGTAGAGTCCCAAGTCTAAACTGTACATATTGTTTCCTTGCCAAAGTTGGTTGTATGTCATCCAGAAAAGATTCTATGATGTACTCGTCTTTGATTTTTTAAAAATTCGGCTATCAAACTGCCGGAGGACGAGCTTTCCTGTATGTCGGCAAATTTATACCTCCTGAAAGGATTTTACCAATTCCAACCATGAGATTAGAGGGCACGATTCTTCAGAAGTGCTCCATAGGCCTGTTTTACCCAGCCTGTTACAGACATCCTATATGAATACAAGCCAAGGTTTTTAGCTGGTGCCCGGAAGACTCAACAACTCTTTAAGCTCAGATCGATAGGTGGCTAGTTCTGGGGTCACCCATAATCTACGCCTATCTGGCCCCTAAACATTGGAATTCCCTGCCGGAGGTTTTACGTAAATGTTCTAGTTTCATTCACTTCAGAAAACTTCTGAAGACGGAACTATTCAAGGCTTGAGCTATTGAAGTATGTGCCAGTCTGATCTGTTTTCTATGCTAGCGCGGAGATACCCCTGCAGGGGTGATTCCTGCGCTTTACAAATTCCCCACATACATACATGCATACATACGCCAGAAAGTTACGGGTCTAAGGGCAATTTCTTCGCTAAAGGGCCTAATGCCCTGATCCAGTCGTAGGGGGGTGATGGGGTACTAGGGGGGAGACCTAACAACTGCCTCATGAAATTATTCTCTACCTTGTTCAAACTGGTAGTTGAGCAATGACCCCACAGTTCTCTCCCATATAATGTAGCAAACCTTGCTTGTGTTTTATAGATTTCAACTGTTGGCCCGGCTGGTTTGTATATAGAGGTTCTGTATAATTTTACAAGTCCTCCTATGGTCTGAGCAAGATTAAGGCTTGCTTTGGTCATTTGCTGCCCCCATTCCAGGTTTTCTGTCACGGTAACACCTAAATAGTCAAAGACCGATACTCTTTCAAGAATGGTGACATTCAGACAGGGTTCAGAGTGAAACTTGTTAGCAGGATTGAAGACCATAAATTTGGTCTTCAATGTATTAATCACCAGCTCCCTGATTTTGCAGAATGCAACAAAGCTATCAAGAATCCGCTGGATTCCCATAGGCGATTTTGAGAGTAAAAGGGTGTCACCAGCAAACATCATTGATGGAACTTTACTTGACACTAACCTAGGGGCATCATTATCTTTGACCTTTCTGAGTTGGTCAACCAGTGCATTAATGAATAAACAGAACAGAGTAGGTGCAAGGACACACCCCAGCCGTACCCCTTTGTTGACCAGGGGGTTAGTTCACCATGTTTTCGATATCTCACTTGTGCAAAATTACCAACATGGAGCCTCATCAGAATGCTAAGGAGGTAGGGGGGAATCCCCAGATCCCCGAGTACATCCCATAATTTATCCCTTGGTACTAGATCAAAAGCCGACTTCAGATCCACGAATATTAGATAGAGACTGCCACCTTCTATTGTCACTGTTTTCCAGATAAGAAGTTGAAGTCTAAATATCTGGCCAATAGTGGAGGTGTTTTTTCTTAATCTGGCTTGATATGGGCTCAGGATCTCTTGTTCATCCATCCATACCTGGAGGCGGTCAAGTAGTACCCGTGCGAAGAGTTTCTGCGTGACATCGGTCAAACTCATCGGCCTATAATTAGTAGGTAGAAGAGGTGAGCCCTTTTTAAGGACTGGGACAATTTCTGCCCCAAGCCAGGTATCCCGGGGATACATGCCATTCATAATGGCATTGAATAAGGTCCATAGATACGGCCCTCAAATTTTATTTCTCCTCCAGAAAGAGGTCCCCCGGTAGTTTGTCTAATCCCGGCGCTTTGTTGAAGGGGATTTTGTTGATTGCATATAGCACTTCATAGATGCTAATCCCTGTGGCCGCCTCATGGGTGAACTCAGTGAGGATTGTGGAAGATTCATCAGTTTGGGCCACAACTTCATCAGTTTGGGCCTGGAAATGATTCTCCCATGCTACAGATGCTATGTTCAGTTCAAGGGCTGGCTTCCGTTCAGCATCACCTGAACTAACTATAGTCCAGAAAGCCTTCATGTCTTTATTAGATAAGGCAGATTTAAGGGTCTCCTATCTATCTATCAAATTCCCAGTTCTTTTTTGCTTGCTGGATACTGTCTTTATACAGCACCCGATTAATTTTGGTTTGATGCTTATCCTTTGCTTTAATGGCTTCCAGCAAAGCAATTTTGGCTATTCGGCATTTAGTATTAAACTAGGATCGTTTAGGCTGTCTTTTTACCCTATGGGGTACCTCTGGGTAAAATATATCTACCAATTTAGATGTTAGCTCTGTGTGTAGTTTTACAACCCTCTCAGAGGTTGATAGAGTACCCTCTGCAATTGTGGCTTCCCACATTTTTATTAATATTGGGATTACTGAATGATAAACTGTGGCCATCTTGTGAGGTGACTGTTGGATTTGCCCCCATCTAATTTTCCTTCCATTATTTGAGAGTATCAGACCACTATCCTTGGGTGTGCAAGTGGCCTTGGAATTAATATGGCCTAAAATCAGCATTTCCAGATCCATGGTCAAGGCATTGTTCATCACTGTCCAGCCGTATTATGACAGCAAAATCACGAACCCTGTGCCATAGTCTGGTCTCCACTAAAATGTAATCAAACAGGGATGGATGACCTACTCTATTGAATGTTAACAGCCCTGGGGTTTCTGATTTTGTAGGGCCAGTACATGCTCTTAGGGAGTGAGTTCATGTAACTGCATTAATCTGGAGTGCCAACGGGGACCAAGCTTTAATGCGTCGGATTTGTGGTTCTGGGATTAGCCATTGGAGGTCTTCCTCACTTGGGGTGGAATTACATGGATCAATAAGGGTTTCCATTTGGCAGATAAAATCACCCCCTACAATCAGCCATATGCTTGGATCAACAGTGGGAATAAAGAGGCTCAGTTGATCCAAGGTGACGGATTCCTGGCTAAGGGCAACAGGCAGAGAATTTAATCTTTGAAGGGAAGGATAATACACTGGATGTCATTTGAAGGGGTAGTCAACTGTTTGGCTCTGCAGCCCAAACAGAGAGCCTACCCAAACGGTTAACCCCCTGATGGTCTACCCCTCCCCCGAGGTACCTGGGATATTAAATGCAGCAAAACCCACCCTCAGATGGTCTTCCAGAGCCCAGGTTTCCTGGAACATGCATACATCATGTTTGTCCACAAAAAGCCCTGAGACTGGGCAAGAAAGTTTACTTTTGAGGCCAGCAAGATTCCAGGATAAAATCCTCATTGTGTTAGCTTTCATACTCGTCCCATAGGTGCACTCAAGTGTGCTGGTGTGAGAGATTTGGCCATCTTGCGTATGAATGGTGGAGTGGTTATCTAAAATCCTCGAAGACAGACCTTCTCTAGAGGTTTTATTCAAGGGGGCAGGTAATGGGGGAGAGAGTGCTCCTGTCAATTGTATCCCGACTCCTGCTAGTCCAATGGTCTGGGATATATCTAAATGCTGATCCCTGCTTGTTGCTCCCAGCCCAGGACATATTGCCTGTGTAAGATGATCCCCACTACTCTCATCTAGTTCCATGTCCTGCCACTCCATTACAGGTCCCCGTCTGGGTTCGGAGTCACCACTTGTCAATCTACCTCTTCCAGAACCCCAAATCTATTATTTACAGGTATGTTAAACAATAACGGTCTGGGGGGCATCCCATCTGCCTTCAGTTGGTGTGCTCAATGGCCATCTAGATGTGTCTGGAGTAGTGTGGGCCCTAGGTGACATTTGGTATTGAGTATAAAAAGAATTCCAGTGAAAAAGGCCTGATTCCTGTGGGTGGGACCCAATGACGTGTTTTCTGATTGAGTATACTACTAACAATTTTGGGATTTTTAAAATGTATAACTACACAATCCCCTTGCACTGGTTTTCATCAGTTTCCCACCCAGCTAACTCTACGGACCATTAAGATTTCCCCTGCCCTGCCATAGTCAAACTGCCTGTGTCTTGCTAACCAGAACAGGCATTTGTTCCTAAGGTCAAGTTGTATTTCCCTCCGGTCATTTTTGATTATGGGGATTCCTGCCAATATAACTTGATAAGGGGAACAAGCAGCTGGTAAGTTTATGGTCGGTAAATTCACTACTTTAGGGCTAGCAATAATACATTCTTCCCTCCCCAACCTACTTGCAGTCTCCATGGTTCCATGTAGAGGGGGGCTGTTTTTATCCATGCCCCTCTTTGGGGGTGCTGCATTTTTACTCCCAGGCTTACAATTGAGGCTCGTACCACGCTGATGATTATTGACATTAGGGCGCCTTATCTCTTGAGTTGTGGTGGGATCTAGATTGATCTGCATTCCCAACCAATCCGGAGATATCAGGTTTAGAGTGTCCACTTGGCAGCCAGAATCAATCCCCCTTGCTGCTACATGTGTGGTATTTGTATTGAAATTTACTTACCTACTTTCCCCCATTGTTGCCAGTTTATCTAGGCGATTAAGTAGGGGGGTCAGTTCTTCCCTTACAATAGCTCTTAGTTGGTTCTGTATATCAAGCAACAGCTTCAGTGCCCAGGTAGGATAATCAGTGTTTAGTCTAGTGTGCGAGGGACAACTTGTATTTAGGTCAGACTTCTCACCCTCTTCTAGACTAAGTAATGGGTCCTCACATATTTTCTTTCTTTTGGTTCCCACTCCAGATACTTGTTTATGCTTCTCATTCTTTGGAATGTTGACGGTATTTTTCCCTCTGCGTGCTAGTCTTTTGGGTGGAGCTTCTAGGAGTGATGGTGAGGGTGGTTCAGCTAAAGGGGCTTGGATGGCAGTTTGCAGAGTACATAGGTCAGACACTGGAATACATAAGTCAGGAGTGAGTGACAGACCTCTCTGTTCACTCAATTCCTGTGTTAACCACCCCTATAGCCCTCTGTAACACTCTATCAATTGAAGTTGGTAGCAGGGAGAATAAGGCGGTAGCTTTGGGCTTCGGCGGGCAAGTACGCTTCCCTATTGTACAGCCTAAGATGGCCTAAACCATGACCACCCCAATTGAAGCACCCTAGAGCAGTCCCAAATCTAAATATTAATTTGTGCAATCAGATTGAAAATATATAGAGATAATTAAGAATGGTTCAAGTGATAAAATAGGACAAGGAGGAGAACAGAATGAATTTGAATAGCCAACAGACAAGTGCCTATACTACGTTCAGCACCTTGACAGGGCTTAAGTAATAGTCCTGGCAAATAACTGTGTCTGGGGTTAAAGTGAGAACTTTCTGCCTACCTGCTTGGATCCCCATCCTCTCGGCGTCCTTGTTGCTGTTTTGGGTCTCCCTCCCGCCGCCGCGCCTGTTATCCTCGCGGCCGCAGTGTGGAGGGGAGACCACAACTCCCAGGCTCCTTTGCCCCCAATACCGGAAGGTGTCATTCCGAAAATCGCGCCTGGAGGCGCTTTAAAAGCAACTATACTCCCCGCGTCGCGGGACCGCGCGCGGGCTAAGCCCGGGCAAAGGGCGGGCCGTCTGTGGCCATCCAGGGCAGGCCGAGGCAGGGCAGGGTCATAACTATTGGTTGTAGTATAGAACTCAAGTGCCTTTCCGGGATATTGTTTATTTGTTATTATTTTAATGGTGTATTTCATTTTTTCTTTATGTGTTATTTTTTTCTATATTTTATATTGTGTTTTTTCATTGGGGCAGTTATTGTTGTAATTGAACCGCCTCAGATATGGGAAGGCATACGTCTGTTCAAGCTCAAAACGATCCCAAATCTAAAATTGCTGTCAATACTCCTCTTCCTAGTTTGAGTGCAATTGATCGTATGCTACAAAAAACAATCGGGGTGGTTGTATCAGCTATCGAAAGTACTGAAAGGCGCCTCTCACTTCCAGCAGGTATGCTTCCCCCTCTTTCTGCCACTAATGCATCGATACTTACAACCAACTCACATGAGTCATTAATAGTTCCATCTTTTATTGGCCTCCCTGAAGTTCGTCCACCACAAGTAACTGGGGACAGCATTAATCCTCTGCAACAGGCACAATTAAATCATATGCCTATAGAATCTAGGTTATCTTTGTCTCCTGTTATCTTCTCTAGTAACCAACTATCTGAGCACTCTCTGCATGAGAGTCCTATAGTAGAGGTAGGCTCAGCTTCACTTTCAAGCCCAATTACAATCTCTGGCTCTGTACTAAATACTAATAATGTCACTCCACGAATGACAACTAGAGGCCAGAAGGCGAAGTGTAAGCAAAACCATTGTAATAAGGAAGGGTCACATCTGATAAATGCTAAGGGAAAGAGACCTTATAAATCACGTAAAAATACCAGTAAACCTATTGCGGAAGAAGGGAAAAAGGATAATAATAAATCATTAGTTGCCCCTTCTAATACTAGTATGAGTGACCCGTTAACAGGGGAGGGTTTCTGGGGGAAAATGGAGAACCTGTTAATGGCTTCTCATGGAACCTATCAAGGTAAAACTATCGAGTATTGAAGCTAGGGTCGCCAATATGGAAGTACAAGCCATGGGTAAACTACAGGTTACACAGGGTAATATTACTGCACCACAAAAACCTTTGCCTGTGACGAAAGGCAATCTTAAAAAAGTTCATCAGGTGACTGAAAGTAGTGTGCAGTAGAAATCCAATAGGTTAAAAGGTACCAACTCGGCTGGAATAGATATACCAGGACCTTCTAAAGCTGTCCAAAATAATTCTCCAACCGTTATAAGAACAGTTGCTGACGCTAGGGAGGTCATTATTACACCTAGTTTACCTACTATAAATTTGCCCCCGGAGGCCTTACCATATACCGTGGTGCTAGCTAATGTTCCACCCCTTCCCCCTAATGTCTATGAACATAGGTCAACTTTGAGGAATAAATCCCTTCATTTCCTGTCAGTTAAATTTGGGTCAAATAGTGCTTTATTTTCGAATTTCAAGATGGCTAGAAGAGTTGGTTGGATTGGTCCATCTTCTAAATCATTGAGAGGGGACTGTGTGATTCTTTCATTCCGGTCCCCCCCTTTGGTTAATGATATTTTTGAGAGATGTTATTCTGGCCAACTTCTCACAGACCATGTTAATATTGTTCCTCTTGACTTCTTTTATTCATTCCCATGGCAGGAAAGGATGCGGGGTCATTGTCCCCAATTATCTACTTGGGGGCGTTTTGAGGGTGGGAGATACGGTATTTCAACATCCAACCATTTTGACACTCTCAGTGGGTTAGACAACAATGATTGACAGCAAATCTATCCTCTCCAAAGCACTTTGACTACTGTTATGGATGCTATGTTGCCTTTTGACACATTGGATAATACCAGTGATGGAATAAGCGTAGCTAACTCTCTACTTGAAGTTGATGGTTATATGAGGGGGGGTGTGGTGGTGGTCGATGGATTAGAGGAGACTAGTGAGAGTAGATTATTGCCTCTGAAGGTAGATCCTACTTCGGTTCCTTTTATCTGTCCCCCGCATGGTACTCTGACATGTAATGTATGCTCATGGAATATTGCTGGAATTAAATCCAAAATTGGTAACCCCTTTTGGCAAGATTTTATCTACCAGCAAGATCTCATCTGCCTACAAGAAACATGGACTAGGGATCCAGTCCATATAAATGGGTTTAAAACGTTCCAGCAGTGGATACTATACATGGAAGAGCCAAAGGAGGTCTGACAATGTATGTATCAAATAAATTGCACTTAATAAAGATATTGGAGCCAGTTAAGGATTCCTACTTTCAACTTTTGATACTGGTTTTAAACTTAGCTACCCCGATCGCCTTGCTCAATCTATATAATAACATTCCCCTAGGGGAAGTTTCCAACACGCTCAATAAATTGGTTAAAACAGTGTCCCTACAAGAAATTTTTTTTGGGTATAATATGATGACTCTTCTTTTGGGAGACTTTAATTGTACTTTGTGCAATATGACGATTGACAAAAGATGTATTATAGGGCGAGAAGACGGAGTAAGTCGGTTGCATTTTAACCATTCTCCCTTGAGAGAACATTTTAATGAATTAATGGGACAACTAGACTTGGGTTTTATAAACGAAATTTGCACAAACCCCTTTTCTCTTCCTCCAACAATTAACGGTCGAGGTTGTTCCTCGACCATTGATTTTGCATTAATTACAATTAGACATGCCGTAAGCATTGTTAATTTTCACCTATCTGATATTGTTCTTAGTGATCACTTTCCACTATGTTTAGCTATTTTAATCCCAAAGAAGTCTGTCCCAAAAAATAGTATAGATAGAAATAAACTGTGGGAAAATTTGGCCATTGGAAGAACCAATGGCTATACGCTCAAATGGGATAAGGAGGATAAAATTAATGTACTCAATACTGTAATTAATAAATGTGCTTCGGAGATTTCAATTTGTCTATCGGAGGATGCTATCCCAGAAAAAATACTTGCATCACTTTCGATAATTTGTAATGAAATTAGAACCTCTTTAACGAGAAAATGCAAGAATAATAATGTAACGAGGGGTGGCTGGTTTAACTCTAGGTGCACCAGAGCATACTCTTATTTAAATAAAACATTGCACAATCATCCTAGGTGTGCGGAAGACGTACGTAGAGCTAGGAAAGATTATAAATTAGCTGTAAAAGATAGAAAAGATGAGCTAAGGAAAGAATCTTGGGAAGCGTTGCATGAGGCATCGGTTAGCAACGATTGCGCAAGCTTTTGGAAGATCATCAGAAATCCTCTTCTTAGTGAAGAGATCTGTCCCTCCATAGAGATAGCTATTCCTGAGGATAAATGGATTGATCACTTTTCTAAAGTGTACGAGGAAGACTGTATGTTTTGTACCTCTTGTAATCCTAAGGATTATTTTTCCTTTGGAAATATGCAGTTTTCTTTGAAAGAGGTTGAAAAAGCTATATTCGCCAGTAAGGGTGGGAAGGCCCCTGGCCCAGATGGTGTGCCTATAGATGTATTTAAGACAATCATGCCTCTGTGGGCCCCCCTTCTGGTCCAGGTGCTAAACGCCAGTTGTAGGACGGACTTATTGCCCACTTGGGTGGAATCCATAATAGTTCCAATTTATAAAAAGGGGATAGACATGACCCGGGTTGTTACAGACCCATTTCCCTTTTAGATTCTTATACTAAAATAGCTGGACGAGTTATCTTGGATCGTCTACTCTCGTGGGCTGAGAAAAATTCAATTTTGTCCGACCTGCAATATGGTTTCCGCTCTGGATTAGGAACAGTGGAACAGGGCCTAAATTTTCTGATGTTGACCGGGAAGTACACTAGGGCTAAGAGGGAGAACTTGTTTGTGGCTTTTGTTGACCTCTCAGCCGCCTTTGACTGTGTGATTCACTCTAAACTATGGATATTATTGGAACAAATTGGGGTTGAAGAAAACATTATTTATATTCTTAAATGTTTTTATAGTGACGCATCTGCTCGCGTTCGTTATGGACGCAAGGGAGAATGCACGGGCAAAATTCCAATCAGGTGTGGGGTCAGGCAAGGTTGTGTCCTGGCCCCACTCCTTTTTAACTTGTTTATAAACGGGTTGGAGAAAGCCCTGTGCAATAAGAGTTTTGATCCCCCATATGTAGCTGGTCGTCCAATTCCGCTTCTAATGTACGCGGACGATGCTGTACTAATGTCTCGTACCCAAGTGGGTCTACAGCGCGTGGTGGATTGTTTTGCCCTCTTCATGAAAGACTTGGGCTTACAAGTTAATATTGCAAAAACTTTCATCATGCACTGTGGCAGAAGGGTAAAACCTAAGAAGGCTATTTTTATTGAGGGACAGCAGTTGGCTCATACCATGCAATTCTCCTACCTGGGTATCTTGTTTACCTGGAAGGATCCATGGGGTGAGGCAATATCAGCAAAAAAACAAGTAATGAACCGTTCGATTGCTGCCCTTAGATCCTTTACGAGGAAATTAGGCACCAGACCGCCTACGGAATTAATTAAGATCTATAAGGCCAAATGCGTTTCTGGTGCAATGTATGGTAGTGGGATTTGGGATTTTGTGGATACTACCCAGCTCCAGGTGCTTGAGAACTCCTTCCTGAAATTTATCCTCGCAGTCCCTAAGAGTTCCTCTAATTATAATTGCCATGCAGAATTGGGACTCTCTTATATATCGGACCTCATTAAGTTAGAACCTGTACTATTATGGCATACGGTGTGGACAAAAGAAGAACCTAAACTTAACAGAGATATATTGTTAGAAGTTTTAAAACTGGATGGACATATGAGGATACCGTGGCTGAACTATGTACGAAAGTTTCTAACTGATATTGGTAAATTGGATTATTTTTGAAATCCTCTTACTATTTCAGCAATTTCACGGAAGGAGCTCAAAATAGAGGGTCTGATCTTTTTAGAATCAATAAGAAATGCTGCTGAGGCCTTAAAACCCACTGTTTTACAACATCAATTAATCTTAACATCTTTTAACATTCAACCCTACTTGCTTCATGTTCCGGGTAACTATGACAGATTTTTATTAACCCGTTTTAGGTTTGGACTGTTTCATAGATTAGTTAGCTTCCCAACAGCAAATGTTTGGTCTCATGTACTGTCTCCCTGCCCCTGTGATGAAATTTCCCCCCAAAGTACAATGCATGTTGTCCTATTTTGTAAATGTTATCATCAAATCAGGCGAGTTGTTTTATTGCTGTTTTTAAGGGAAATCGGGCATCGGCAATGCCGCCCGGCTATGTATGATATCCAACGGTTGGATAATCACCTCTGTGTTGCAACAATTACACTGTATTTGAAGCAAGTGATACGTATTAGAAATAGGATAACTGTATAAATGTATTTCTTTTTACCAACCTTAGGAAATCATGAAATTTTGACTAGTTATAAGATATTCTTCAATGAATTGTAATGACTTTTTATATGTATACTTTTATGATTGTTTCGTTTTACAATCGAATAAAGTTTTTCTGATCTGAATAGTCCAATTTATTAACAAACAGTTAGGTAATTAAAATTTGCAGTGTTCATGTGTAAAATAAATGTCAGAGGTAAAACAGATGATACCATGATGAGTATTCAAGAGCAGTTAATTGGCAGTGGTGCTTCCTGCCACAAGGGGTGCTGGGCCATGTGGTCTCTCTGCTCCTCTGGTCCCCGATGCTTCTGGTTGTGTCCCGCACTGCGGGAGTGACAGGCCTCCTTTTTAGCCCCTCAGGGCGCAGCTGACGTTTGGCGGCGGCGTTTTCTGCCGCGAGGGGTGCTGGGCAATGTGGTCTCTCTGCCCCTCATGTCCCCGATGCCTCTGATGGTGTCCCCAATATCAATGTGTGTACGCTTCAGTAACTTGACCTTCCCCGTCCCTTGCCATTTTGTAGTACTCTTCCTTTGCCACTCCCATTAGGCCTTCACAAATACATAACTACGCATAGAAAACTCTAAACATAAAGCTTCCAGTGCCACTTAACTGATGTTTAGCATGCATTTATCTTTCAACAACGCAGCTTTCGTGGTGTCATATTTTTTTTCTTATTTTACAAACAGAAATCAATACTCTGACCCCGCAGTTACATAGTGACGGTCAGCAAGAAGGTCCGAGGCAGGCAATCTTTTCAATAGGTTGAATAGCCATGTAGTGGTTGCTGTAGAGACTGTCATGCATAGAGTACTCATATATTTAAACTTTTTTGTATTAGGAGCTTAACACAAAGATGTCATTCCCCCACACAAACCAGAGAGAATAACAAGTATGCTGGTCTTGTTCCTCAGCTGGGTCCTCAAGTCTAGAGGGAGATAGAGAACATCTAGATTTCTGAGATGCGCTTTTTTACCAAAACCAGCAATCTATGAGAATCCAGCGGAACTGCCAGGAGTCCCTGACTTATACCTTTTCAGTATGGAACTTAATTACACACATCGTTTTTTTGTTGGCGTTTTTTTTCAAAAACCTTTATTGAAGATTTAAACACAGCACAGATACAAAGTGACACCATGGCACAATCTTATGCAATATCATATGCTACATAGAATCAGGGACAGCTGGTTCCATGCACAGCAATCGATGGCGACCATGAAATCGGAGTCTCTCAAAAAGCACAGCTAAGAAATTATCCAAGAAGGCACTACACCTAGTAAGTGGGGGGAACGTAGGCAGGGGGGCAAAAGAGAAGCCGGGAGGAGGTGACTCATGGGCCTGCACCAGCGGCCGCCGCGGGCGGATCGCCTACGGGGCCTCCGAGTGCTGGGAATTGTGACTTAGAAGGTAGGACACAAGCGGACCCCAGATGTCTAGCGGGCGGGATCTAGCGGGTATTAAGTCCCAGAATTCGGACAGGAGAGCCTGGCAACGGGAAGCATCCTCCAACCAGAGGACACCCTCAGTGCGAGTCGTCGACCCCAGGACATGGAAACCCTGTGCCACGCAAGGACTAGCAGCATAGCAATCAGTTTGCGGGAGGCATCCTGGCAGAATTTAACAAAGCCTAGAAGGCAAAGCAGAGGGTCAGGAGGGAATGGATATGAAGTGATGTCAGATATAACAGCGCATACCTCACACCAATAAGTGGAGACCTTGGGGCAGAGCCAAGCCAGGTTGGAGAAGTCGACCGCAGGCGCGGAGCAGCGTAGGCACCTATTGCTGGCAGCAAGGCCCATTTTGTGCAGTTGCATTGGGGTCCGGTAGAGCCTGTGGAGATATTTAAAATGGATAAGGCACAGTCGATAGTTAGGGGAGAGACGCTTGGTCAGGGAGCAGCAAGTCAAGCCAGTCGGCTTGAGGTATTGTGATATCCAGGTCCGACTCCCATGTCAGTGGAGATGGAGGAGACCGCCAGCATGGTAGTATAGATTCTGGTAATCAGTTTACGCGAGGAGGAGGACGAATAAAGGAAGTTGAGAGTGGTCAGCGAGGAGGGGGCTGGGGGAAAGTTTGATGGAGCTTTCTGTAGATCGCCCTCAACTGATAATAAAGCAGAGTCAGCAGCCAATGTGTAGAATTTATTCTCAGGGTAAAGATCAGACACAGTGGACAGCCTGAGATGAGTGGCATGTTTCGCCAGCCCCGAAGATTGTGGAGGAGGAAAAGCGGGATGTTGGGCAAAAGGTATCGCAGCTGCAGAGAGCAAGTCCAGGCCCGAAACTTTCCGGAGCCCCTCCCAAGCCCAGCGCAGGGTCTAGACCGTGTCGATCTCAGCGCGCAGGGGATGCGCTGGGGCAAATAAAGCAGTGGGAACAGCCAAGGGGCAGCTAGATCAGCCTCAACCGCAACATGAGGCTGAAACGGGGTGGGATGGAGCCAGAAATGAAGAAAGCTGGCCTGGGCTCTAAGGGCATAGAGTTTAAAATCAGGGGCGCTGAGGCCACCGCACGACATAGAAAGTGTTAAGACATCATATGCAATCCTGGGTTGCCGGCCAGCCCAGATCAAAGCAATTACTAAGGAACGGAGTCTGCGAAAAAAATGAGCAGTGAGGGGGATGGGGATGTTCACAATTAAGTAAAGGAACTTCGGGAGCACCACCATCTTAGCAACGGCTATGCATCCGGCCAGAGATAGTGGCAAACGACTCCACAGAGGAATTTTAGATTCCAACCAATCCACCGCGCAACCGAAATTGGCCCTCCAGAGCTCATCAACATCCCTACTAAGCCAAATCCCAAATCCCAAGATACCTGGTGGGCTCAGTCACCCACACGAAAAGATAATCCGGGTCAAATGGCATTGTGGCATCAGTGAGGGGGAATAACACGGGTTAACTCCAGTTGACCTGGATGTCGCCAAAACGTATCACCTCCCGGACCAGAGGGTTGAGATTCTCATGGGAGTGGCGGACGAAAAGGGTGATATAATCCGCATACATTGAGATAAGCCGAGCACGGGCCACAAAGCCAATCCCCCTCTGTGTGTGATGTTGGCACAACCGAGCCGCTAGAGGCTCCATTGCGATAGCGAAGACCATTGGGGACAGTGGGCAGCCCTGCCGAGTGCCACGCGCAATGGGGATGGGGTCAGAGACCTGGCCATTGAGCCGGAGGCGAGCAGTGGGAAGAGTGTAGAGAAGCAGCGCTTTTCGTATGAACATTGGACTGAAGCCCAAGCGGGGAAGAAGATAAAAGAGGTATGGCCATTGTAAGTGTCGAAGGCTTTGGTAGCGTCCAACAAGGCAGCTACCGCCGGGAGGGTTGTGTTTATTTGATGGAGGACGGAGAAGATGGTCCGCAGATTATGATAGGTGGCGCAGCCAGGAATGAAACCAGACTGATCCGGGCGCGCAATGTGTGGCATGAGAGGTAAAAGGCGTGAGGCGAGCAGCTTGGCAAAGATTTTTTATCTGTATTTATGAGGGACAGGGGCCTGTACGAGTCCCGCGATTTGGGCGGCTTATCAGGTTTCAAAAGTAAATTAAGCTATGGGGGGAGTTGTCCAGTCTCAAAGGACTCATTATACATTGCGGTGAGATGGGGTGCCTGAATAGGGGCGAAAGCCTTGTAGTAGGAGGCTGGCAAGCCATCAAGGCCAGGGGCTTTGTCACCGGGCATGCCATTTATTGCAGCAAGTATCTCCTCTTTGGAAAATGGCACGTCGAGGAACTCCCGTGGTGGTTGTCCAGCCAAAGCAATTGGAGAGTGTCAAATTATTCGTCAAGGACTTCTTACGAGGGAGCTGTGCCAGCTGTGTAGAGTTGAGTGTAGTACTAAATAAAGTGCGCTTTAATTTCCTCGGGCGAGGTAGTCCTCTCAGTGCCACCGTCCTGGAGGGCGTTAATATAAGAAGCAACATGCAGTGGGCGAAGCAAGTTGGCCAAGGTTTTTCCCGGACGGTCACCCTCACCAAAACGGCGCCCCCGAGTCTCCCTGCTGAGGCAGGCGAGCTCTCTATTGGCCTCGTCGGCGAATTCAGTCAGTTTCTCCCGGATCTGTGCAAGTTTATCTGGGCTGGGATCCTGGGCATGAGAAGAATCAAGATTCTTGATCTCTGTTACTAATTTGTCGAGGGTCCCGCGTATGAACCGAAGGACACCGGACTGCATGGAAATACACTCACCGCGAATCATGACTTTAAAACTTTCCCACAATATGGACAGCGAGTCAACTGAGCCCTTGTTTGTCTTGAAGAAATTGGTGATAACAGTCTGAATTGCATCACAAAATACTGAATCGCAAAGGGCATTAGGAGGGAGCCGCCAAGTAAAAGCAAGGGGAGAGTGGAAGGCATAGGCCCAATCAAACGGGGGCATGGTTGGAAAGGGTATGGGCCATATGGTCTGTAGAGGTGAGCCAGGCTAAAGTGTCCGGGGTAGTGATTCAAAAATCTAGACGGGACCAGCAGCCACGGGAGCCTGTAACACAGGAGCCCTCACGTGCGTCGGGGTGGGAGTGCCGCCATGCATCATATAGAGTGTTATCAGTAAGAATTGAGTTAAGAATGGTGGTGGCATGCGGGTGAAGAGTGCGGGGACCGGACCTATCGATGGCGGGGGAGAGTGTTATGTTAAAGTCCCCACCCCAGAGGAGCGTCGCAGGGCTAAAAGCGGAGATATGATGCCAGACCAGTGTGAAGAAATCAGGGTCGTCACAGTTGGGACCACACAGGGCAGCAAGTGTCTGAGGCTGGGCGTGAAGTGTGCCGTGGAGAATACAAAGCGCCCACCAGAATCGACAATCGCTTGTGAGGTTTGCCACGGGAGCTCCCGGTGCAACAGGATAGACAACCCCCTGGAGTAATTGGAATAAAAAGAGGAATGAATTTCTCCCCAATGTCGGGAGAGAAGCCTTGTGGTGGAGACGGGTGTAAGGTGGGTCTCTTGCAGGAAGCAAATGTCCACTATGTGATGAATAAGGTGGGCATGGACCGGTCGCACCTTATGGTGGACGTTGAGACCTCGGACATTCCAAGTCCAAAGGACAGTCTCAGTCATGATGCTACATTGAGGTGGAAAGTACAGAATGGGGCAAGGGGGGAGAAAAGCGGTGTTTGCCCACCTGTAGCAAGTTGTGCATTGGTGATGTCAGTGTGAAAAGCTAGAATATACAGGGTGGTGCCATATCCCGTGCTGTAGAAAAAAAGTCCCACAAGAAAGGTCTGCGCAGTGTCCACTTCCAAGCGGTAAACTGAGCCATTGCAAGGGAAATCGCTATGAGAAGGCCATCAGGTGTGGAAATCAATACTACGTAAAAATAGCTGTGTGTCAAAGAGGAGCCAAGAACATTAAGCAGTGTCAAAGCAACCATCATAGCCCCAGAGGGGGCCAACAATCCCCAAACCGCCCGACCCAACCACCCCACCCTCTCATCCCAAAAAACATTTCCAAAAGACCCACCACCCCCACACCCACTCCAACCCCCCCAATCAGGCTGAGATGCCACTCATTCCCACCCCAGGAACCCACAACTTGGAAGGGGGGAAACCATGTTGAGTAAGGGAATTATTCCGTGAGGGCATGGCAGAGCTCAGCGTACTCCCCCGCAATGAAGCAGGGTGGCCAAGTTGCAAGTACATCAGACAACGTTCAGATAGTAGTCAGCCAATAAAACTCAACCAGTCAATCATTGTCACTGAGGTGGTCAGGTGCAGCGGCCCGAGAGCCAGATAATGAGGAACAAAGTGATTTATCGAGTTTCTTGGCAAAAGTGGGGGCGTCTCTAGGATCTGGAAGTACAAGCGTTTTTGCGCCTTGCCGGACTCTCAGCTTTGCTGGATAAGCCAATGATTAAGAGACTTTGTGTTTTTGGAGGATTCACTTATCTGGAAGGAATTCACGGCGAGCTGCCTGGACCGCGATAATATAGTCAGGGTAAAATGAGAGCGAGATGCCTTGATGATTTATTTTGCCCCTGTCTGCGCGGAGAATGGCGTCACGGTCTCTGAAATGTAGAATTTTTGAGATGATGGGGCGGGCTGGTAATCTGGGGCCAGGGCGTGGGCCCAGAGAGCGATGCGCCTGCTCAACAATGAAGACGGAGGAGAGGATGTCACCAAAGAGGTCCCTGATGAGCTGCTCCACGTAGTCCTCCATGCGGGAAATATTGGTGGATTCAGGTGCTGCCTTAATGCGGAGGTTGCTCCTCCTGGAATGCGCCTCCAAATCTTCATTTTTATTCCAAATGATGTCAAGTATTTTGTCCATCTGCAATAATTTTTGACGATCTTGAGTGGCAGCGTCCTCAGCGTCGGGGACCCTGGACTCAACGTGCAGGAGACGAGTGTCATGAGAGTCCACTCGGGCCTTAACCGAGTCCAGGCGGGCGGACAATTGGTCGAGTTGGGCCGCGATTCCGGTGACCATGGACTTAACATCAAGCATAATCGCCTTCAGATCATCTTCACGTGCAGGGGGTGCCTCCATGATGGCCGTGGGGTCGCCACCATCCGAACCCGCACCTTCCTGGTGTGTCGATCTGCGCGGATCAAAGGCGATTTTGGGCTGTTTAGGGTCAGTCCTCCCCATGGCGGTTAGAGTCAGACAGGAGATACCAAGAGAGATCAGAAGGGGGAGATAGTGACCAATGGGAACAGCGTCAAGGAGCACGGCAGGTGAACCACAACCACACAGCAGTTACGGGCAAAACAGGAAAGATGGCAGGGTTACCAGCACAGGGGAGTAGCAGCGGTCAACATCTGGGAGTAATGTAGGCAGTTAGGCGATGATAGGGCGTGGCAGATGGTGAAGGCACCAGGGCGGCAGCACAGCAGGGTGATGCAGGGAGAGCGCGCCACTGTAGGCTGGAGGCAGAGAGGACACCAAAGTAGCCCACAGGTCCCCAAGAAGGGCAGTCAATTATCCAGCGTGGGGCCAGCGGCACAGGACCGATGGCCACAGGGCTTGACTAGTGGCAAAGTAGGAGGGGAGCGCAGGTGAACACACTGCGCCCCACAGGATTCCCAGGCTATGTTGCAGAAGCCGTCACCGTAGGAATGTAAGCATTCAGGAAATATCACCAGATGTCCGAAGGCGCTGAAGCGATGCCGCGGCATGTATATGCAGAGGCAGACTCATGGAATCCAGGCAGGCCATACAGGGGCACACACCAGCTGGTGCAGAGCAGACCCCAAGGCCGAAGCAGGTCTGGTCTGCGACGGAGGAGAGCAGGCCCGAAGTAGGATGTAGCAGCAGCTGGGGCCCAGGGCCAGGCACGTCCGAGGAGCGGGGATCACGCCAGTCACCAGAGACAAGGGTGATGCAGTAGAAGCATGTTGGGCCACAGGTGGAGGCAGCAGGGATGAGTGCGGGCTCAGGGCTCCATGCACAACACAGTGGGGAGATGGCAGGGAGCGAACGCCAGTCTGGAGCAATCGCGGCGGGGAGACGCGGGGAGCACGCCGCTCCCGTCACCGGGCCCAGGCATTCGGAGCAGTCAGAGTGGGCATCAGAAGGAGAGGAAAGTGGTGCCGGAATCGCGAAAGGCCCGGGCCGGGCGGTACAGCATGCAGGCCCCTTTTGCCTTCTGTCCCCACTGCCTGCACCACCTTCTTGCATTTTGTACCCCTGAGCCCGTTTTACCTCCTCATTGTACCCTTTTCTCTTCTCCGTGTCCCCCGCCGTTCCATTCCCGCCGCTGTGTCCCTGCGGCCCCGCCCCCTTGTGTCCCATTGGCCGCCGCTCCCACCTCCCAGCTGCTCCTCCCTCCCTCTCCCCCTCATATGGAGGCCGCGCAGCGGTAGAGAGAGCGACCTTTGACCCTGCCACCAGGTAGGTCGCTCCCCTCACCGCTGCACAGCCCCCTGTGTGTACTACTGCTCGCCGCCTCTGACGCACGTGCCAGCCGCTAAGTACTGTTCCTTTGTTGCCTCTCTGCCTGTGCCACCTTTTGCATTTCTGTACCCCTGAGCCCGTTTTTACTTCTCATTGTACCCTTTGTCTTCTGTCCCCACTGCCTGTGCCACCTTTTTGCATTTTTGTACCCCTGAGCCCGTTTTTACTTCTCATTGTACCCTTTGTCTTCTGTCCCCACTGCCTGCGCCACCTTCTTGCATTTTGTACCCCTGAGCCCGTTTTACCTCCTCATTGTACCCTTTTCTCTTCTCCGTGTCCCCCGCCGTTCCATTCCCGCCGCTGTGTCCCTGCGGCCCCGCCCCCTTGTGTCCCATTGGCCGCCGCTCCCACCTCCCAGCTGCTCCTCCCTCCCTCTCCCCCTCATATGGAGGCCGCGCAGCGGTAGAGAGAGCGACCTTTGACCCTGCCACCAGGTAGGTCGCTCCCCTCACCGCTGCACAGCCCCCTGTGTGTACTACTGCTCGCCGCCTCTGACGTTCGTGCCAGCCGCGAAGTACTGTTCCTTTGTTGCCTCTCTGCCTGTGCCACCTTTTGCATTTCTGTACCCCTGAGCCCGTTTTTACTTCTCATTGTACCCTTTGTCTTCTGTCCCCATTGCCTGTGCCACCTTTTTGCATTTTTGTACCCCTGAGCCCGTTTTTACTTCTCATTGTACCCTTTGTCTTCTGTCCCCACTGCCTGCGCCACCTTCTTGCATTTTGTACCCCTGAGCCCGTTTTTACTTCTCATTGTACCCTTTGTCTTCTGTCCCCACTGCCTGTGCCACCTTTTTGCATTTTTGTACCCCTGAGCCCGTTTTTACTTCTCATTGTACCCTTTGTCTTCTGTCCCCACTGCCTGCGCCACCTTCTTGCATTATGTACCCCTGAGCCCGTTTTACCTCCTCATTGTACCCTTTTCTCTTCTCCGTGTCCCCCGCCGTTCCATTCCCGCCGCTGCGTCCCTGCGGCCCCGCCCCCTTGTTTCCCATTGGCCGCCCCGCTCCCACCTCCCAGCTGCTCCTCCCTCCCTCTCCCCCTCATATGGAGGCCGCGCAGCGGTAGAGAGAGTGACCTTTGACCCTGCCACCAGGTAGGTCGCTCCCCTCACCGCCGCACAGCCCCCTGTGTGTACTACTGCTCGCCGCCTCTCACGCTCGTGCCAGCCGCTAAGTACTGTTCCTTTGTTGCCTCTCTGCCTGTGCCACCTTTTTGCATTTTTGTACCCCTGAGCCCGTTTTTACTTCTCATTGTTCCCTTTGTCTTCTGTCCCCACTGCCTGTGCCACCTTTTTGCATTTTTGTACCCCTGAGCCCGTTTTCACTTCTCATTGTACCCTTTTGCCTTCTGTCCCCACTGCCTGCACCACCTTCTTGCATTTTGTACCCCTGAGCCCATTTTACCTCCTCATTGTACCCTTTTCTCTTCTCCGTGTCCCCCGCCGTTCCATTCCCGCCGCTGTGTCCCTGCGGCCCCGCCCCCTTGTGTCCCATTGGCCGCCGCTCCCACCTCCCAGCTGCTCCTCCCTCCCTCTCCCCCTCATATGGAGGCCGCGCAGCGGTAGAGAGAGCGACCTTTGACCCTGCCACCAGGTAGGTCGCTCCCCTCACCGCTGCACAGCCCCCTGTGTGTACTACTGCTCGCCGCCTCTGACGCACGTGCCAGCCGCTAAGTACTGTTCCTTTGTTGCCTCTCTGCCTGTGCCACCTTTTGCATTTCTGTACCCCTGAGCCCGTTTTTTACTTCTCATTGTACCCTTTGTCTTCTGTCCCCACTGCCTGTGCCACCTTTTTGCATTTTTGTACCCCTGAGCCCGTTTTTACTTCTCATTGTACCCTTTGTCTTCTGTCCCCACTGCCTGCGCCACCTTCTTGCATTTTGTACCCCTGAGCCCGTTTTACCTCCTCATTGTACCCTTTTCTCTTCTCCGTGTCCCCCGCCGTTCCATTCCCGCCGCTGTGTCCCTGCGGCCCCGCCCCCTTGTGTCCCATTGGCCGCCGCTCCCACCTCCCAGCTGCTCCTCCCTCCCTCTCCCCCTCATATGGAGGCCGCGCAGCGGTAGAGAGAGCGACCTTTGACCCTGCCACCAGGTAGGTCGCTCCCCTCACCGCTGCACAGCCCCCTGTGTGTACTACTGCTCGCCGCCTCTGACGCTCGTGCCAGCCGCGAAGTACTGTTCCTTTGTTGCCTCTCTGCCTGTGCCACCTTTTGCATTTCTGTACCCCTGAGCCCGTTTTTACTTCTCATTGTACCCTTTGTCTTCTGTCCCCATTGCCTGTGCCACCTTTTTGCATTTTTGTACCCCTGAGCCCGTTTTTACTTCTCATTGTACCCTTTGTCTTCTGTCCCCACTGCCTGCGCCACCTTCTTGCATTTTGTACCCCTGAGCCCGTTTTACCTCCTCATTGGACCCTTTTCTCTTCTCCGTGTCCCCCGCCGTTCTATTCCCGCCGCTGCGTCCCTGCGGCCCCGCCCCCTTGTTTCCCATTGGCCAACCTGCTCCCACCTCCCAGCTGCTCCTCCCTCCCTCTCCCCCTCATATGGAGGCCGCGCAGCGGCCGCGCGCAGCGGGCGCGCCACTGGCGCGCCGATGGCATGCCTAAGGCAAGCCCGTCTGCGCCCGTCCGCGCCTGGACCGCGCCCAGCGCCAGGACCCCTGGCCCCCGAGAACGCCAGCCAACACGACGGACTTACGACCCCACCACCCTCAACGCACTCAACACCGGCCGGAACCCCGCCTGCTACCGAGCCCCCCCGAGACGCACCCACGGGCCCTTCACCTGCCAAGACTGCAAATTCACCTGCCTCCGGACTTGCACCGCTCCCGCCAAGTCAGACACCAGCAACAACCACCTCAAGTGCATCCTGCTCAACACCCGCTCCGTCCACAGGCACGCCGTCGAACTCTGGAACCTGCTCGACGCAACAGCACCAGACGTCGCCTTCCTCACTGAAACCTGGATGAACGCCCCCTCAGCGCCCGACATCGCCATAGCCATCCCGGACGGATACAAGATCACCCGGAGGGACCGCGTCAACCAGACGGGAGGAGGCATCGCCATCGTACACAAGAACACCATCCGCATCTTGATCAACTCCGATGAAACCTTCACCGCCGCCGAACACCTCCACTTCCAGATACACACCGACCCCAAGACCACCCTCAGAGGCACCCTCATCTACAGATCCCCTGGACCACGCACACAATTCAGCGAAGACTTCGCAGACTTCATCAGCCCGCACGCCCTTCCCTCCGTTGACTACATCCTCCTAGGGGACCTCGACTTCCACCTGGAAAACAACAATGACAGAAACACCACCACCCTTGTGGACAACCTCGCCAACCTCGGACTCAAGCAACTGGTGAACACCCCCACCCACTACGCCGGCTACACGCTTGACCCCGTCTTCTCATCCAGCAAGCACATATCCTTCAGCCACTCCACCGGACTCCACTGGACTGACCACAGCTGCGTCCACTTCAGCTTCAGAAGAACCACGAACCACCACCACCCGCAACAGGTTCCTGGCCGGAGCTGGAGCAAGATCACCGCCGAGCAGCTCACCGCCTCCCTCAGCCAGAACCCTCCCACCAGCACAACGGACCCCAACGAAGCCACCAGCAACCTTACCAAGTGGCTGACCGCCTGCGCCGATGACCTTGCACCACTAAAGAACCCTCCCAGCAGACCCGGCAGCAAGAAAACCCCCTGGTTCACCGACGAACTCAAGGACTCCAAGAAGAACTGCCGCACCCTCGAGAAAGCCTGGCGGCTCGACCAGACCACAGACAACAGGACCGCCCTCAAGCACGCCACCCGCAAACACCATCAGCGGATCCGCGCCACCAAGAAAACAGCACTCAAAGAACGACTGGACAACAACGCCCACGACAGCAAGGAACTCTTCAGCATCATCAAAGAGTTCTCCAACCCCAGCGCCGGAAACAACGACATCACTCCCTCGCAAGACCTCTGCAACTCACTCGCCTCGTTCTTCCACTGCAAGATCGCTGACGTACACAACAGCTTCAACGCACAGACCACGCACCCTACCACCGAACCAACGCCCGCCACCACCACCCTCGGCAACTGGACCCCAATCAGCACCGAAGACACCACCCACACGATGAACACCATCCACTCCGGATCCCCACCGACCCCTGCGCCCACCACGTCTTCAACAAGGCCGACGCCATCATCACACCCCACCTCCGGGACATCATCAACACCTCCTTCCACACCGCCACCTTCCCGGAGAGCTGGAAGCACGCCGAGCTTAGCGCCCTCCTGAAGAAACCAACGGCGGACCCCACTGACCTCAAGAACTACCGTCCCATCTCGCTCCTTCCTTTTCCTGCCAAAGTCATCGAGAAGACCATCAACAGACAGCTCGCCGCCTTCCTCGAGACTAACGGATCCCTCGACCCCTCGCAGTCTGGATTCCGGGCCAACCACAGCACCGAGACCGCCCTGATCGCAGCAACCGACGACATCAGAGCCCTGATCGACAACGGGGAAACAGCGGCCCTCTTCCTCCTGGACCTCTCTGCTGCGTTCGACACTGTCTGCCACCGCACCCTAGTGCAGCGCCTCAGCAACATCGGAATCCAAGAGAAGGCACTGGAGTGGATCATCTCGTTCCTCGCCGGAAGAACCCAGAGAGTCCGCCTCCCCCCGTTCAGATCCGAGTCCACCAAAGTCATCTGCGGCGTACCACAAGGATCATCACTCTGCCCAACCCTCTTCAACGTCTACATGAGCCCCCTCACAGCCATCGCACGCCAACACAACCTCAACATCATCTCCTATGCCGACGACACCCAACTGATCCTCTCCCTCACCAACGACCCCGCTACCGCCAAAGCCAGCCTACACGAAGGGATGAAAGACGTCGCCGAGTGGATGAAGAACAGCCACCTGAAACTGACCTCAGACAAGACGGAAGTCCTCATCCTGGGTTCATCCCCCTCCGCCTGGGACGATTCCTGGTGGCCCCCTGCCCTGGGCACCACTCCCAAACCAACGGACGACGCGCGCAACCTGAGCTTCATCCTGGACTCCTCCCTCTCGATGACCAGACAAGTCAACGCCGTCTCCTCATCATGCTTCAACACCCTGCGCATGCTCCGCAAGATCTTCAGATGGATCCCCACAGAAACCAGGAAGACCGTTACCCAGGCACTCGTCACCAGCCGACTGGACTACGGGAACACCCTCTAAGCCGGAACCACAGCCAAACTTCAAAAAAGACTCCAACGCATCCAGAACGCCTCCGCACGACTCATCCTGGACATCCCCCGACAAAACCACATCACCGGACACCTGAGAGATCTGCACTGGCTCCCCGTCAGCAAGAGAATCATGTTCAGACTCCTCACCCACGCACACAAGGCTCTCCACGACCTGGGCCCCAAGTACCTCAACGACCGCATGACCTTCACACGCCCACCCGTCAGCTATGATCGACCAGCCACGCCCTCGCCACCGTACCACAAATCCGCAGAGCCACCGCCGGAGGAAGATCCTTCTCCTACCTGGCAGCCAAGACCTGGAACTCCCTCCCCATCCACCTTCGGCTAACCCAAGACCATCTCTCCTTCAGGAAGCAGCTCAAGGCCTGGCTGTTCGAGCAGTAACGTACCCCTCCCCCCCAGCGCCTTGAGACCCTTCCGGGTGAGTAGCGCGCTTTACAAATGTCGTGATTGATTGATTGATTGATTGGCTGGCAGAGCCCACTTAGAGTGAGACCAACTTGCAGCCGGCCAAGCCACGCCCCCCAATTACACCTATTGGTTACCTTGGATTTCTGCCTATTTAAACCTAGTGATTAACGTATTGGTAAGCTCACTAATACTTCATCATGTGCAGAACCTGTACTGCTGTTTAGTATCTGAACCATGGATTTATTTTTAATGTTGGTCAGTGATATCTGCAATGAGAAACTCTTGATCACCGAGTTCCCTTAATTCCGACATGCTTTATATAATACAAATGCCTAATTAACTGAAAACAAGCCTTATGCGTTCTATTCGAAGATTTTGTTTAAGCCTATTTTTTTACTTTACAAGTGTCTTCTTTCTAGGAACTTTTTGCCTAAAAACACCCAATGTGCTTCACTGTTGCCTGTGATTTTCCACTTTTCACAGTATACTTCTTTTCTTAAGCATTAAATGAGCCCCTATGCATTGTTTTCCATGTAGCATGTTTGCCTACTCCTCTCAGCACATTTCTTTTCATAACGCTATAAAAATTTCATTTTTCACACTTTGCCCTTTGAGATGCTTGCTTACTGTTTCATTTTTACACATCTCTGCCCTTCGAGCGGCTCTGCAGTGTGCTTTAAATCAACGTTGCGCTTTCTCTTGTTTGTTTGCTTCCCCCCAGCTTCACTCTGTGTTACTTCCACCTGCCATCCATCTTGCTTCCGCAAGCCCTCTTGTTGCTTCCGCATCCTGGGTGATTGCACCAGCTGTGTTTTTTCCCCGCCTGTGTTCTTTCCCCCATCCGCATTTTTCCCCCCCACTAGTTATTTTTTTTATTATCTTTTTTACAAATTCAACTTCGATCTCTCGGCAAAAAAGAAAAAAAAGCGTTAGTCTTTTGGTAGGTACATGCATGCTTGGTGCACGCACCTACAAAATGATGCAATCGGCCACATAGGCTTTATTCCCCCAGTTTTTTTTGCAATGCTGCACAGCATCAGAGGTGCTGTGCAATATGGCACAAACCATTGGCAAAGTCAATAGCTATGAGACCTATTGGCTTTGTCAATACTTGTTCCACATTTTTTTCACTATCCTGCTTTTCAACATTTCACCGCTGAGCTAATCTTTATATTTGCCTTTATTGGCTTGAATTGCCTCTATGATTTCTTGTGCCTGACTCGGTGCAATAAAATTACTTTGATAATATACAATAGCCCCATGGTACTAATTTGACAAAATACCCCTTTTATGCTTCCAAGGTATCCCAAAAAATTGGATCATTGGATCTTTACTGAATAATGGCAAACAATAGCAGTAATGAGTACAAGACTCCTTTTCTCTTTCTTTTCACAATTCCCTAATTTGCCCTGTTAATAACATGATGCAATGTATACAGTGTCATGATGGTGCAGAAGAATCAGTGTTCAAATAGAGAACGTACACACAAAAACACATACAATAACATTCAGTACAAAACCCCAAGGTTGACCAATGATTTGGAACACTTTCAGATCAGTGATAGTATCTGTATGTATACAATTTCTCCTAGTCATATCAAGGCGCTATGCAACCAAAGACGGGGTTGTCGACATTTCGAGCCATAATAACTTTTCGGGTCTCATCAGGACATTGTCATCTGACGCACCACGTAATGAATTAGTATCAAGGCACTCCAAGAAGTCCCTGAATACTCAAACAATTTTCCAACAATTACTATAATCACATAACAACCTGCTCCTGGGTAAGGCAATGCGCTATCTAGCGCACGCCGCCATTATGGCGGTCGTACCAGACCCCGGCAGTGAACCGGAAGCACTTTAAGTGCTTCCGGTTCACGCGAATGCCGGATGTTTGGGGGAGACTGGTTTAGACCAGCCTCCTGCCTGGTGGACCCACTGCCCCCTCTTAAAAGGGGGCAGTGGGCGCAGGAACAGTCTTTTGTTCCTCACGCCCCCACCGGTAACGCACCCGGGCCATTGGCGGCCCGTAACTTGTTTTCTTTTCTCGTTACAGGTTTCGTGTGAGGCAGTGTCCGAGAAGCCGAGTTCCGGAGCGGACCTGCAGGAGCAGTTTGTCATCTTTCGTGGGTGCAGTTTTTTCACGTTTCACAGCGGCGGTCGCGTCAACATCAGCGGTGTGGCTTGAGGAGGGAGCGTCGAGGCAGTGACCCGGTGAGCGAAAGGAGCAGAGTGGGTGGCCGGAGGAAACCGACCGGTAAGCATGTGCGTGACCTCAGAGCAGCTGTCCTGAGGACGCGTTTAGGTGTGGCAATACGCTCTGCTTGGGGAGAGCTAGGGTCCAAACGCGTGTTAAGCGGTTTGTGGGGCAACACGAATTTTGGAGTGAGAGCTCGGTTAATTTTTACGGTCTGGTGAGCGCTCAGTGGTGCGGTCCTGGGAAGAGTGTTTGGGAACGAGGGGAGCAGCCACTCAATAAACACCGTTGGGATATCGCGAAAGCCTTGTATTGCAGGCATAAAGGCTGGGCGAGCAGGCAGGGGATTGCTTTGTTGACAGCATGCATTGGGGGCATTGCTAGGCATTATTTATATACAGGTGGTACCGCGGGGGTGCAAGCTGTGCCATTCTGGAGTGGCTGGTGTGCACATCGGGGTTTTGGGCGCACTGTATCTGGGTCGTATGAGCAGTATCAGAGGGGGGGGCACGCGCTGCAAAACGAGCAGTTCTGTTTTTCCCTCCAATTTGCAGCGATATCCGGTGGGTATCGACAACAACAGTGCGTGGGCTGCGTGTCATCCTTGCGGCAGTCAGGAGGCTTGATACTGTGTATGCGGTATGTTTCCTGTTTCTTAAAGCTGTTAGCACTCAGCTCCCAAGGTTTTGAGCGCGGTACAACTGCGGCTTCAGCCATTGCTTCCCTCTCCGTATTGTTCTGTCACGCAGATCATTGCTCAATGGAGCTGCGTGCCGCTGACGCCAGAATTAGTTCGCCCGTTGCACTTTCTGAAGGGGTCCAGGGGACTCGTCCCAGAATTTCGGATGGAAGGTGTCTTGACGTATAGATGGGGAGTGTGACATAAGCGTATTGTGGGTATCGTAGCGGCAAGGCGGCGGCCCCCATGTGCGATGTTTGGGGTAGACATGCCTTACCCCAGGTATGAGGCTGTTTTTAGGTGGGGAGGCGCAGTGATTACTGGTCGACAGCGGGAGTGTCTGTGCGGTCATGAAGTAAGTGCAGTTTCGCGTTCTCACTTTGGCGAAGGTTCGGGACAATTTATGTCTTCCTCTGATTGTGGCCTAATTAACATTTGTGGGGGCATGTACAGTATGTCGGCCTTCTAATTTTCTGGTCCCACTGTGCGGCGCGTGGTAAAGTCGGGTGGTTGGGGTGGGAGATTGTCACTCCGGGAAATAGTTGCCAAGCCTCAGATGGCACTACTGTGTGGGGTACGGGAGGTTTGAGGCCAAGCAGGTAATGGAGCAGAGGGGCCGACCGTCTTCGAGCGGTTTAGGCCTGAAGTGTTTCCTAAGTGTGCACTCAACCGTGGTAGCCTTCCTTGTTGCGGACTCGGTCAGTTGACCTTTCCTCCGAATCATACTCTAACTGCATTTTGTTAATTGCCGATAACGTGCGGCATGGGCCCAGTCATTGATGTCCCCACTGGAATTTGCGTTTTGTAGTGAGGGTAGAAAAGGGCCGTGTTTGCCTCGCTAGTAATTTCGCTGCG
This sequence comes from Triturus cristatus, assembly GCF_964204655.1. Classification (NCBI taxonomy): domain Eukaryota; kingdom Metazoa; phylum Chordata; class Amphibia; order Caudata; family Salamandridae; genus Triturus; species Triturus cristatus. The sequence continues at coordinate 157,591,520 of NC_140580.1, forward strand.
CTTAAGTTTCGTTGGCGGTTTCCAGCACCTGGCAAACGGGTTCCGGCGCTGATGATTGTTGCTGCATTGGTAGCACTGTTGGGTAGTTGGTTTTAGGTAATTGTAGATGTACCTATATTTGTACAATCTAAAGTTAACATGTGGATTTGAATAAAATATAAGGCCTCTCGCTGCGCAAATCCCCCCCCAGCTCAGCTCTCTGGTCCTTAGCCGTAATTATTAGCTCTTCAGCTCTTATCTCAGTAGCAGTCCTGCTTGGAAATGACTGGCTAATTTATTGAGCGTGGTGGGGGGCTACCGCAGGGGGTGTTACTGCGTGAACGTTACAGCATGACTGTTACCGGGTGTTATCACGTAGGTCTTAACAAGTGGTTGTTACTGTGTAAGGGTTACCACTTAGGTCTTAACAAGTGGTTGTTACCGTGTAAGGTTTACCACTTGGGTCTAAACAAGTGGTTGTTATTGTGGGGGTATTACCGTGGGTTATCACCGGGAACGCGTGTTTTGTCACCTGAGTACGAAAAATAACCCCCTTAAGTAATAACGAATAGCTAATAGGGGGGCAGTTGTTTTGTAGTGTACTGGTAGCGTATGTCTGGCTTTGGTGTAGATTGTAACCTGTAAAGGTAGTGTAGGATTTTCGGGCTTTCATTCCAGATGCTCGCAGTTGTATGCTGCATTAACTTAGGTCCCGAAATTTGATTGATTTCAGAGAGTTTACTAAATAACGGCAAGGGAAGGTGTTCAGGTGCAGCAGAATATGACAAGGCGAGAATACGTTGAGTTTGCTGGCTGGAGTCACGTATATAATATGGTACTTTTAATTCACAGTGATGTAGTTACGCAGTATGTGAAAGGGCAAAGATGGTGAGCCTTGGACTAGTGACAATTGGGTTACCAGACAGCATACTGGTTGGGTGCTGCTGGTTACAAAACATGTCTCACGTTTTACCAGAACGTGTCATTTGCGGCCTATCTGCCCGTATGCGTGTCTTATATGAGACTTGGATCACTTGATTTTTAAGTTAGTGGTGTTTCCGCCCGGAAAAAACAGAATTATTTCAAGAGGATCTTTTCCAACATTTTCACCATCGGTTTCTGCTACTGAAATGTATTCATGATCAGCCAACTTAATGTCCCCCCAGGAGGGCTGTCATTTCCAGGTTGATAAATAGCACCTAGCTCACTCTCCTCTGTCCTCATTAGTGGAGGGTAACATTGCTGCATCAGAGTTCCAACCCGTGGCAGACTTCCTAGGATCATCAACAATGCCTACTGGCAAACCCTAGAAAAGTGCAGAGTGTGTGCCTGGTGCTCTCATTGAAAGACACATGCAATGTTAACCATATAGGCTATGCTAAGCGGTCAGAATTGAAAGTCTGATTTCAAATGTTCCTCAGGTAAATGCAACTGGTGCTATGCTAGGTGCTCTTAATTGGTTATATGATTTTCAATGTTCCTCACTCGATGCAGATGGCGCTATGCTAGGCGCTCTCATTGAAAGTCACATGCAATGTTCCCCATGTAGTAAGGTAAATGCAACTGGGGCAATGCTAGGCGCTCTTAATTTGTAATATGAATTTCAATGTTCCTTCACTTAATGCAAATGGCGCTATACTAGGCGCTCTCATTGAAAGTCATGTGTAGTGTTCCCAATGTAGTCAGGTAAATGCAACTGGGGCTAGGCTAGGCGCTCTTAATTTGTAAAATGATTTTCAATGTTCCTTCACTTAGTGCAAATGGCGCTATGCTAGGCGCTCTCATTGAAAGTCACATGCAATGTTCTCTATGTAGTGAGGTAAATGCAACTGGGGCTATGCTAGGCGCTCTTAATTTGTAATAAGATTTTCAATGTTCCTTCACTTAATGCAAATGGCACTATGCTAGGTGCTCTCATTGAATGTCACATTCAATGTTCCTTATGTAATGGAACTTAGGCTATGCTAAGTGGTTAGAATTGAAAGTCTGATGTCAATATAAAGTTTTGAAAGCCCTGCTTCAGGTCAGCCAGCAAGGTATATATACGGTATATTACCCGTTATTCTTGTAGTTCCACAAACAAAGCTTTGCAAATGCGAGCATATCCCTGCTTGTTAAAGCGTGAAGACAGCCTGGATAGCTCGCTCTAATTGCATGCCACATTTGTGGTAGAACTTACTCGTGGGGTACGAATGTGTCTGGTCAATCTGAAGCGCGAGGAGCCCAATGCTGTGCATCCATGGAGGGTCCATTATTTTGCCACAGAATGGTCAAACCATTGACGGTTTCAGGTGGAAACATGACTGCTTTCTATGGGCATTACATCAAGACATTTCACACCGGGGTGATGTCACGTCAATATACTACAAGCCTTTGATGTCAGTCTCGCGATGCGCCTGCCTCTGTGGTTACTTACATACATTAGCAGTACTTATGATGTCAAAACATCAGGCCTCGTTGTCACACCTTCGAGAGTGCCAGAGGCAAGTGGGTGCTGTTACAAATATGAAAATGAATTAGGGGTCTGTTGTCAAGTAGCATCTATGGACCCATCGCAGGTACACGTATGCATTGGAAGCTGGTTATGTCATCCTATAGCCCTGAACCTGTGTGCTGGTACACATACGCAAGTTATGCCTGTGGATTCGTCACACAGTACCTATGCACCTTTTTGTGCTCATACACTTATGATGAGTTATATATTGTATCACACAATATCTCGGCACCCTTGTGCCTGAACGCTTTGAGGCATTGGGATGTCCGTGTCATGTCACACAGTACCTATGCACCCTTTGTGCTTGTGCAATCAAGCGTTATACTATTAATGTATTGTGCCACACAGTACCTCGGCGCCCTGGTGCCAGAACACTTATGCAGTGAATGTCCGTGTTTGTCTCACGGTACCTATGCTTGGGCGCATTCCGGCATTAGATGCGTAGGTCGTATCATACAATACCTACGCACCCTGTGTTTTTATACTTTTCACACTAGATACGTATGGGGTGGCGAACAGTACCTATGTATCTGTTTTGCTTGGGCATTCGATGTCCGCATTGTCACACCGTACCTCTGCAACCTGGGCTGAGGGTGGGGGTGGAAAAAGGGGGGTACAGTCTCATGAGGTAGTCGATGGGCCTGTCATGCAAACCGCATCTTTTACCCAAAGGCTAGGAGCGCTAATCATCTGTGTTTTATGTTCCTTTATGTATGGTGGATCCATGAAGGTGACACCTGTGAGGTGACCCACACCGCAATGACGGCAAGCTGTCAGGGCCACTTTTGCTATGTGGCGATGGGTCCCGCCTCACTATCTTTCAGTTCAAGAGTCATGGGTTTCGCCATCCAAGACGCCGGGTTGGATTCGGCTAACTTGCTGTAGCCCATTGGTTCTGTTTCATATGAATTGCAAGTTTCTTTATCCTGTGACTCAGGGAGAAGTTTGCATCAGTACACTGTTACATAGTTTCATGTGCAGTAGTGTAGGTTTTAGCCTGTCAGTAGGGCAATACACTGACGGGTGTTCTACTTTCATGTTTGCCTGCAGTTTCACGTGGCCATGGTGCGTAAGTTGGGAACAAGAATAGAGTTTCATGGACAGGGCAGACTGTACGTGGGGCAATGCAGATGAGCCACGCTTTAAAAAGAAAGTAAGTGACCACCAGCAATCCGGAACCTGCTCCTAGGGTGTAACGACCCGGCTCGCCTGGGACGAAGGGTTTTAGTTGAGTCCAGAGGCAGGCGAGTTACAGGGCATAACCTTCCTAGTGGGCTGTGGGGGAGGACAGATAGTCGGGCAACTATGCTGTCCTGTGGCGGTAAGGTCATGATTGGTAAGCATAGTCCTTGGTCCTTAGCGGCCAGCACCGTGTAACTCCAGGGGCAGTGACAGCTGGTCAGTAGGCTGTCAGGGTGCGGGGTCCAGGGGAGTCACTCTTTCCAGTAGGCCAGTGGCCACCCTCGCACGCGCATGCGTATCAGGGCGCAAGTATGCAGAATTGCAGCCCCCCTTATGGAGTTTAAGGCATAGGGTGTAGGGGGGGGGGGCGGGGGAAAGTATCAGTCCATTTAGCTGTACCCCCTACTCAAGCTTACTCCAGTGGAGTAGTATTTGTAATTTACTGGGATCTGATCTGGGGCTGCCAGTCATTGACCTTGCCGTAGGCTCTAGAGGGGACACGCAGAAAGTAAAGTATATACATTTGTAGATTACGTTAGGAGTGGAATTTGTATTAGAGCATGTTAAGGTTAGATAAGTGACATGTATCTACCAATGTATCTGGACTTTCTGCGTAAAGTGTACATAATAAAAATTAATAATCAATGTTTTTAATATGTAATAAATACGGCCGGGGGTCACTCCCCCAATCCAAGAACAGTGTGGTTTGAAATGCTTGCCTGGGGAGGGGGGGGGGGGGAACCATCCATCCAAGGACGGATTTGGGGGTTTCTTCATTAAAAGGGGTCTTAGGCAAGTACCAGGCCATATGGACAAGGCAATGCGCTATCTAGCGCGCGCCGCCATTATGGCGGTCGCGCCAGACACCGGCAGTGAACCGGAAGCACTTTAAGTGCTTCTGGTTCACACGAACGCCGGACGTTTGGGGGAGACTGGTTTAGACCAGCCTACTGCCTGGTGGTCCCACTGCCCACTCTTAAAAGGGGGTGGTGGGCGCCGGAACAGTCTCTTGTTCCTCGCGCCCCCACCAGGAATGCACCCGGGCCATTGGCGACCCGTAACTTGTTTTCCTCACCCACCATCCCCTAGGGCAGGCAGTTTGAATGTGCATTACAGTAATAAGTGTTGTACTTAACTTTTTGTTGCAGGTATCTGTGATATGTTCAAAAATGAATTGTGATGTGTTTGGCAATTTGGTAATAAAAGTGTTTGTTATATGATGATTTTTTGTTACAGGTAATTTTAGTGGAATGCGTTTGTTAATATGTAATGAAATATCAGTTCAATATCGTAGTAATATGTGAAGTTTATAGGTCTATGTTGCAAGTAATTTTGTCGTATTTTAGTAGTGTGTCCCTAGTCAGCGGTAAGGTCATGATTGGTAAGCAGAGTCTTCGGCCCTGAGCGGCCAGCACCATGTAACTCCAGGGGCAGTGACAGCCGGTCAGTAGGCTGTCGGGGTGCGGGGGCCAGGGGAGTCACTCTTTCCAGTAGGCCAGTGGCCACCCTTGCACGTGCATGTGCATCAGGGCGCAAGTATGCAGAATTTCACCCCCCGTTATGGAGTTTAAGGCTCAGGGCGTAGTGGGGGCCCGGGGAAAAGTATCAGTCCGATAAGCTGTACCCCCCTACGCAAGCTTACTCTGGTGGAGTAGTATTTGTAGTTCTACCGGGATCTGGGGCTGCCAGTGCCCCCGTTATCGAGTTTAAGGCTTAGGGCGTAGGGGGGCCTGGGGGAAAGTATCCGTCCGATAAGCTGTACCCCCTACGCAAGCTTACTCCGGTGGAGTAGTATTCGTAGTTTACCGGGATCTGATCTGGGGCTGCCAGTCATTGACCTTGCCGTAGGCTCTATAGGGGACACGCAAAAAGTAAAGTATATACATTTGTAGATTACGTTAGGAGTGGAATTTGTAGTAGAGCATGTTAAGGTTAGACAAGTGACATGTATCTACCAATGTATCTGGACTTTCTGCGTAAAGTGTACATAATAGAAATTAATAATCAATGTTTTTAATATGTAATAAATACGGCCGGGGGTCACTCCCCCTAATCCAAGAACAGTGTGGCTTGAAATGCTTGCCCTGGGGGGGGAGGGGGTACCCATCCATCCAACGGCGGATTTGGGGGTTTCTTCATTAAAAGGGGTCTTAGGCAAGTACCAGGCATTATGAAATTCTGCTGGTCCAATTCGCTCCACAGACTTAATCAGTGAAATGGTTAGTGACACACAACAGCGCATCTCTTCTCTACGTTGCAGCCATCACCCTATACATTGTCCCTGAACTACTGTGCAAATGAACAATTGGAAACTACTCACTTGCAGCAGTGATCTGGATGTTGTGGGGATGGCTTGGAAACAGCTAGAGCAGAGTTCTTCAATTTGTGGGGCGCCCCCCACCCCCCTCATCTCAAGAGGAGAGCGCACTCCACCTTAAAATCTCACCTTGCCTTTCATTGTTTTCCACAGTCCCACGTCGCAAGTACGTTTGCTTTCTGTATTTCTTCCCCCATTTCAAATCGGGCTTTTGGATTGGAGAACTCATGCACGACGTGCCCATACTTTTGCAATTTAAAGCAAAACGTTTGCCTACTGTCTTCAGCTCTCTCAGTGACTCTTACAATAGGATGGGGTTTGGTCCAAACCTGCCTCTCAGACAATGATGTGGAGGCACACTGGCTGCACTTGTGTTTTTAAGACATAACAACAATTCCGAACGGTAAGAAATGGTACCCTCTTCCACATAAAAACAGCACACGTGCAAACACAGTGAGCCTGACTGTTTTCTATTTAAGTAAAAGGAAAAAGGAAATGGGGTTATTCTGTGCCTCACCTCTCCCAATCAAATGGCTGACATATAGAAATATGTAAATACAGATAAGAGTGCAGTGGATAAAAACACTCAAGTGCGCACTAGATTTTTAATAGTTGTCTTTTAAACGTTTGTGTATTTTTTGCTTATTATCCAAGGTCCGTGCTTTTCAGAACTGTGACTGAAAGGGAGCAGCTGTCCCAGTGTGGTCACATGATGAAAATTTGCTTCTGTGTACTTTTCTCAATAGTGTGCCAGCCTCATTTTTTATCTCAGAAATGTCTTTGATCCCATGGTCACACGTTCAATTCCCTGTAGGTCCACTCATCCATACATGTTTCTGAGGTCGATAAAATGATAGCCATTTACTTGGGTGGCAAAGACGTGGTGTTACTTTGTCAAAGGCCATGTGTACACAAATGCCCTCCAAGCAGATCCAAAGGTTGAGAGGTATGCCCAACAGCTGTGCAAGAAACACACCCAAGTCATTTTAGCAGGGGAAAATGGTGACTGCCAACCTATCTTTTTAATGAGGTATTTAAAATTGGGTGCCCCCTTTCAGTCCATAAAAGCGCCTATGCCTGCTGGATGTTTGACTCCAAATGCAGGTAGCAGAGCTGGAGGATTGACGGAGCAATAATTGATTGTAGCCCTGGTAGTCACTGCCCTGCATGGCCCCTTTGGAAGCAGCAGAAGCCACTATATGAAGGTAGCAGAGGAAGGCTTGGAAATGGAGTAGCCAGATGCAAGACGCAAGGCCTTTTGGGGGAAAGTGGGTCCACTACTAGTTGGTCACAGGTGCTGAACTCTTGAATGTATGTAGATTCAGTCAGGAGTGGAGTGCAAACTTTACTTCAACGTGCATCCTCTGTGGTGGTAATTAAGAAAGGTTGGTCAGTAATGAGCTCCACAAGCGATACATCAAAGACATTTAAGTAGGTGCCTCTTGCTTTCTGCCATGAGATAAGGCATCTCTTTTTTTGTGATAAGCTGGTTGGAGGTTCATTCACAAAGCTAGTCTTCTTGAAATCGGAAGGGTGCTAATCCCTGTGCATTCAACAGCTCTTCTGTTTTCAGTAAAGAGAGCACAAACATACCTAGTAGGACTTCTGTATTATTTGTTCTTCCAGAGGAATGTGCATTTGGAGGCATAGCTGTTTAATAATGTTAGGGGCATGTGAGTCTAAGAATTTGAATATACTACCAAGAAGAAGGGCCAAAGCCTTAAGAATCCAACACCAGACTTCACTACCTGTCATGCCTCTTAAGTCAGCGCTATATCTCGGTGCAATGGGTCTGGGATGTGACCCATTTACATCCCAAATAGGTGGTTATAGACCACCACTGTCAATAGCTAAAGGTTGACCCTGCACCCGAGGAAAAATAAGTATTCTTTTATATCAATGTCGTAGTACATCACGTTTAAACAATACAAGAATATTTTAAAACACAAGCTAGCTTCCCAAAGAAAGTAGAAAATCACGTGTCTTGATTGTAGTCAAAATGAATCTTTTTATTGAAAATCACTTGTTCTTTTAAAATCACCACACAATTGCTTGCCAACGCGTTTCATCCCTCTTGGGACTTCTTCAGGGCTTGGTCAAAGTTTGTGTCTCTTGTTGGTGTTATGAGTTACATTCAGGCCAACCTTAACAGCAGCGCCGGTGAAACTGTATGTTGATATTAACATTTGCGTTGCCATTATTCTATCCTTATTTGTCACTATGCATCGGAAGGTAATTCATATGGTGAAGTAAATATTAAAGTGGTCGCTGTTTCAAAAACGAGTGCTTGCTTAACGTTTCGATTCCATGATTGGAATTCAGGATCCAGACTCTTTTTCTGAAGTGCCCTATTGTATACATGATCGCAATTCCGCGTTCTCAAAGCAGAGTTTGTATTCCCCAATACTTTTTTTCAAATGGCGACGTTATGTGGTGGCTCAAAATGTTCGAGTATTTCAAAAAATTAGTGAGTACAGTGTCGAGCCTTCTGTATTGCCGCATACGTCAGGTTCCTCCAAAGTGTATGGAGTCTAAGAATTGCTAACAAGCATCAAGGTGTACCCAACTAAAAGGATAGTGCAGGCTGGAGCTCCGGGAACGTTATAACAGATAGGGTTGTATGCATTTTCAGTTATTTAAAGTAAGCCCAGTCAGCATTGGGGCTCAGTGAGATAAACTTGACTATGTAGTCCAGTTCCTCTTCACAGCAATGTAGGGCAGAAAGGCCACGGAGATCAAGCTAGCATAATCCAAACTTAACATCAACAGACCAGGCTTAGGGTGAGTAGCGGCAACATAGTTTTTAATAGCCCAGGCCCAGCAGCAGACCATGTGTGGAAACATTGAGGAATCAGGGAAAGCAGGCTAGGTAAAAACATAAATTTGTAGAAAAAGCTGCAGTATACCAAACAAAATGCAATAATAAGGCAACTAAAACTCCAGGAAGGGAAAGTTTGGAAATTCCTGAACCATAAAACCTGTGTACACCATGGTGATTTACATAGCAAGAAACCAGTGATCCCTCTTTCTTTCTCTTTTTTAATCGAATATATAGAAATGGTTTCACAAATCTAACTATATGAGCATTATGTGCAAGGATTAATGTGCTGAAGGACATTGTGATTTGTTTTGTTCTACTGAGATGTAGAATGTCCATTGTTCGGCTTCAAACAGTAAAGGTTTGAGCTAATGTTTCAAAGTGGCTGTGGATGTAGTAGGTTCAATCAGTTATTGGCCAGATATGGCGTGGGATATGTGGATGGCGGTAGATTATGTAGTGTACGAGATTCCAGACATTTCTGTCAGGTGGTGGGCAGGCCTGTAATCTAACAAAATTCAGCTAGGTGGGCTCAACCTTAAAATGTTTGAAGACCTCTGAGCTAGAGGGAGAAAACAATGGACTGCAGTTCACTCTTGGGTTGGGATGTTTATAGGTCAGGAGAAGTGCAGGATGCTTTGCTGTTGGGAATATGGGGATTTGCTGCACCAACTGTAATGAAGCAGGAAACCAAAGGTGAGTAAGAGGCACTTTATGGTGGAATATATCTGTAGTACAATAAATTCTCAGGTTTACTAATTTCGATGGTGGATGTCTCTGTAATGTACACACACAAGAGCAGAAAAGCATGAAAAGATCACTAGACGCCATTACAAATGAGACCAAACAGAACCTGAGGAAGCAAGCAAGAGATGGAGGATCCCCAGCAGTTTCACAGACAACCATACAGACAACAGCAGGGAAGAGGAAGAGACGCAAGGGACTGACAGAGGAAAAATAAGTGTGGCATGTAGTAATGGATGCAAACTAGAATGACAATAAGTGTCAAAACATCTAACAACACATTTCCAGAGATCCTCTCCATGTTTATTGGTCCCTTAAATAATGACTCTACTCTTTTTGCCTCAGAAGTGTCTTAAAATCAGGAAGTGGTTAAAACCTGTAAACTAGTACCACTTTAATGATCCTGTTTTGAGTATTCACTTTTTCCCAGTCTCTGATCCTGATTCACTCTAATTCTGATGCTGTCTCTGATGAAACGGAATCCTGACATGTAGTTCATATACCCAGATTCTTAAGGTCTCCAATATTTAATGAAACCTAAAAAATATAAAAATCAAATTACGATGGCTAAAAACATGCTTCTCTCTGGGCTTACCATCGCCCCTAACAAGGCTCAGAACTTTTTCGTCTAATTGAAGAATTGTATATGCCAGCTGCCACTCAAATGTCATAGCCCATTCTGTTATTTATGGGTAAACCTACCGAACTATGACCATAAGGGGACAACGTTATGACTGAATTCATTCTCAACCCGATCATATTTGGTAGTATTTCTTGTTGCATAATAAAACTAGACATCCTGGATAAATTTACTCCTATCACCAAGACTCTTGTTTTTTAAACTATTTACAAAAATAGACCTGAATCTACATTAAATCCATGTCCACCTAAATGTGTATAAAGCCTTGTCCGATCCATGCATAGAAAACGTCTATTGATTTTAACTGATCCTTCGAAAAAGGACTATTCCTCAAATTTTGAAAGAAGGCAATTGTCAGAAAACGATTGAACAAACCTTCTTTAAATCGATCTGATTTGAACATTTTCAGTCTGATTTCACTCCTCTAGTTCTTGAAAATATTGGAAATAATAGCCTTTTATCAGTTCCAAACCTTTGTGGAACAAAGAAATCACACTTGATTCCTCACAGATTGGCTTCTGCCCTGGTCGAAGCACTGACATGGTTTTGGTTTCTGCACTGACTTATAAAAACAAATGTATTCTGAACCTCTTACCCTATTAGACGTATTGACAGTCTTTAACGCCATTGAACATGCAATCCTTATCACTACACTTACAGAGATAGCTAATTAGAGTACAGTTGTCAACTGGTTGACAGCCTCTATGTCCAAAAGCCAGCATTATTATGAAATCTGTTTATTGGCATTTCGTTAAGATAGACATAGCACATGTCATAAAAGGAACATCTCACAGGCAATGAGTCAGTTACTCGGAGGAGTCCCCGCCAATTGTGAGTACAGCGAACCACAGGATCAAACGCCACCCACATGTGCGAAGCAAGATAAGCTGATAGGTCTCAGGACCACCGCCCACATTTAAACAGATCCATAGAACAACAAAAAGAAAGAGGCAAAACAACAGAAGCCCAGCATAACAGCAGCAGCAGGTTCGGTCTTCAACCACGTGACCCCCAAGGTACCTCCCCCAGTCCACCCCTCCCCACCCGGTCCCCACCTCTCGTTACATACAGTTCCATTAAAGGCAATTGTCAATGTCCGCACACCTGCCCGGCTCGACGAGGACCTCCCCACCAGTCCCCAAATTAGGTCCCCCGGGCTCACCTCCGTTCCCCTCCTCCTCAGGGAGTGCCTCCGCAGTACTTGCCCAACAGAGTCCCAGGGCATCCCCATCCAGCTGCATCAGGGCCTGCAAGTGTACGTCCCACTGGTTCGCTATAGGTGTGCGTCTAAGGCCCAACGTTTCTTCCCGCAAAAGGGCCGTACCCTCCGCCCCCGCCCACACCAGCAGGGAACTCCGCCATGCCTGCGCTCGGGGGGGCTCAGCCGCCTTCCAGCGCTTAGTGATTAACCGCTTCGCCACGATCAGACCCAGGTCGAGGAAGCGACAGGCAACCTTCGTGGGGGGAGTTCTACGAAACAAGTGTAACAAACAGGCCGGCCATTCCCGCAGCGCCAGCGGGCCGGCACATTTACTTAACGCTCCATGCACCGTCCACCAATACGAGTCTAGTGCTGGACAACTCCATAACATGTGCACCAGTCCAGCATCCAGAGCCTTGCAGCGTGGGCAGTCCGCGTCCGCGCAATGGAAATAGCGGTTGATAGAGTCGGGAGTGAGATATGCTCTGTGTAGTATAAAGTACTGAATTTGGCGAAACCGCAAGTTCCTGGGAACCCGCGTGGGTCCCCGTAGTGCATCCCTCCATTCCTTGTCGGCCATGGGGCGATCCAAATCCGCTTCCCATTTACCACGCAAAGGAGACAGGTCCGTCGCCACCTGTGTGCGCAGGGAGGCCGCGAACCAACGAATCATGTGACTGCCCCGTCCCATGACATGGAGGTACTGCATCATGAGGTGTTGTGCCGGCTCCTCCTGAAGAGCACCCCACCGGTTCGTCAATGTCGCAATTAGCGAACAGTGATGGAGGAACTGACCGACTGGTAACCCCGTCTCCTCCGCTAGTTGAGCGAACGGGATAAGCGCACCATCGCGGTAGAGGTCCCCTAGTGTGCAGATGTCCGCTGCGTGCCATTCCGTAAGCTCCGTTGAGCGCAGTATCCCCCGACCACTAGGCGAACCCTCAATCGGCATGGCGGGAGCGTACGGGATATGCGACCGGGTCAAGTAGAGGGCACGCCGATAGCAATTGTAGGCCACTGCCACAAGAAGGGGACCCGGCTTGACCATTCTGGCCGTCGGGTGGAACGACGCTATGATATCCACCAGGGGGAGCGGCGGCTCCGTGGACGCCGTGTCATCCCTCTCCCTGTCGGCCAACCACCTGGCCACCCATTGCAGCTGCGCTGCTAGGTAATAATGCGCAAAGCACGGCATCACGAGTCCCCCCTGACCCGTGGGGAGGTATAACTTAGAGAGCGCCACTCTGTGGCGTGCGTTGCCCCATACAAAATTCCGGAGGGAGCACTCCAGGTTGGCGAAGAAGGACGCCGGGATGTAGATCGGCAGGTTAGCAAAATAGTAGAGGAGTCTGGGCAGGGCTACCATTTTGACCAGGGCAATGCGGCCTGTGACCGCGAGAGGGAGGGTGCCCCGGAAGCGCATCTGGGCCCTGATCGCCGTTACCGCCCTGCCCAAGTTGCCCTCCACCAGGTCAGCTGGCCGCCTATACACCTGGATGCCCAGGTAACGGAAGGTGTCCGGCTGCCACCTGACAGGCACACCCCCTAGATGAAACCGGGGATCCAGAGCATCAGCACAGAACGGGTAAAGGCACGATTTGGCCGCATTCACCCTCAACCCGGATAGCGCTGCAAATTCCGTGAGAACCCGCTCAAGGTCCCCTGAAATGTTCGCCACGTCCCGTACGAAGATCAGAAGGTCATCCGCGTAGAAGGAGACCTGATGGGTGGTATCGCCCATGAGAATGCCGTCCGTCAACACCCTCCGTAGGGTGGCCGCTAAGGGCTCTATGGCAAGCGCAAAAAGGAGGGGCGAGAGAGGGCACCCCTGCCTGGTACCTCGGCCAACCGAGATGGCCTCAGAGATGTATGGGCCAGTTCGCACCCGGACCACAGGATTCTTGTAGAGAAGCGCCGCCATTTGTAGGAACCCGAGGCCTAGTCCATAGTGCGATAATGCCGCCACCAGATACCCCCATTCAAGGCAATCGAAGGCTTTTTCAAGGTCTAACACTAAACAGCCCGCTCGCGGCCAATGCTGTGCGCCATGCGCGGCAACACGGAAGAACCGGCAGAGATTAAGCGAGGTGCTGCACTTCGGCACGAACCCATTCTGGTCCCTGTGCACCAGTATAGGTACAGTGGGGGCCAGCCGCTCCGCCAGGACCTTGTCCAGGATTTTATAATCGGTGTTGAGGAGGGCGAGGGGGCGATAGGCCCCCAGGTTAGTAGGATCATGCTCTGGCTTGGGTAAAGAGATCAGGTAGGCCTCCCTCATGGAGGCGGGCAGGGTAGCTTCCTCAAGGGCCGTGAGATATAACGCGTGCAGTCTGGGCACCAGAGATTCCCGATATGCCTTGTAGTATTCTGCCGGGAGACCATCCGGTCCAGGCGCCTTGCCAGAAGCCGGTGAGGCCACCGCTTCCCCTATCTCCTCCAGCATGAGGGGACCTTCTAATGTTTCCTGGTGGGCATCCGGATTCGTGGGTAGGCCGGCGGCCCCTAGGAACAGATCGAGATCCTGTGCCTGCCGACGCCCCACTGAATTTTACAGGGCTTTGTAGTGCGCCGTGAGTATCTGATGGATCTCCCGCTGCGTGTGCACCAGTGTCCCGTCCGATCCACGGATGGAGGCTATTGGCGCATAGCCCGATTCCTGCCTGATCAACCAGGCCAGCAACCGCCCCGCCCTATCAGACGTGGCGTGGACCCGAGCCGAATGGGCAGCGTAGTTATGGCAACGCAATCTCTCCAGCAGCTCAGCATGGCGTGCCCGGAGCTGGGTCAGCCTGGTCGAGTCACGACCTCCTCCCTCGCCATGGTGTTCGCACGCCATTAGCCGTGTTTCCAAAGCGGTGAGCAGTAACGTAAGCTGCTTACGGATATTCACTGTCGCCCCCAGGCAGTGCCCGCGCATGGTAGATTTGTGCGCGTCCCACTCATTCAACGTGCTCCCTGCCGTACCCTCATTGAGGTCAAAGAACTGTTTGAACCCTGTGCCGAGCGAAGCTCGAAACTCCGCGTCCTCAAGAGCGGCCGGTTGCAAGCGCCATGTGGGAATGGGGGGTCTCCCCAGATCCCAGCAGAGACGCAGCCTAAGAGGATTGTGGTCTGAGTGGGTCCGGCCCAGGTTGTCCACCTGGGTTATTAATGGGTCCAGTGACGGAGAGCTCACCACCCTGTCAAGGCGGACGTGAAGGTCATGTACCGCCGAGTAATATGAATAGAGCCGGTGAGTGGGGTGTAAGGTACGCCAGACGTCATGCAGGGCCCATCGCGACAGCCAATCAGTAAGGTTCCTCGCGTTCGAGACTGCCTGTGTGCTACAGAGTGGCGGGTAGGATCTGTCAAGGCTCGTGTCCAACACCGCGTTAAAGTCCCCACCCAGTAACCAGGGAAGACCCACATACGGGGTCAAGGCCACCGAGAGTTGGTCAAGGAATGATGGCTGTTCAACGTTCGGGGCATAGATGAATCCCAGGAGCACAGAGTGCCCGTTGAGCCTCCCCCGAACCAACGTGTATCGGCCAGTAGGATCAAGCACTACTTCGGAGCATGTGAAGGGTGTACCCGCCCGTACCCAAACCAACGTACCCCGAGCATGCGCAGAATATGTGGTCCCAAAAAGCTGCCCCCTCCACCGAGCGCGCAGCTTGTCCAACTCTGGCCGTGTCATGTGTGTCTCTTGGAGAAGGGCCACCCCTATCCTGTGCCTCTGCAGGTAGGCAAAAACATTGGCGGGCCGGTGTGTGCATGCCTCTAATGTTCCATGTGACTATTGCAGTGTCAGCCATCAGTGCGGAGTGTGGACAACGCTAGGCCCACAGGCCGAAGCGGGCCAGCCGGGGGGAGGAGGGGAGACCAAGAGCACTGTTACCCAGACCTCCTGCTGCAAGAACATGGTGTACAAGAAAACTGCAGAACACTGCAGAATGCAAATAGACAAAAGTAAAAGTAAGGTTAACAAAAGGAACTCCATAACCGCAAGGGCAAACCCCAGAATGGGCATTCGTCCAAACATGTAAGACTCAATCGCCTGTGAACTACCAGGCCAAATATGCGTTAGTGGGGGGCCAAAGGGCAATACTGCTGGTCCCGATCTGCAAGAGCCCCATGTTACCCCCGTCAGAGCCTCGTGTGCCTATAGGGCCACCAATCGCTCAACCGCTCCCCAGAGGAGTGTGTGTGGGGATCGCCACCACCCCGCTCCCCTGCGACCAAGACATGCGTGGACTCCCAACCCCGTCTCACGTGTAAGGGAACCCGCACTGCCCCTCTAGCCCCCGTGACCCCCGCGGCACCCCAACCTGCTCAGCCATGGAAGCATAAAGAGCCACAGAACCACAATCCCGGAGGCAATAGAGGCAGGAGACCCCCCTCCCCCAAGAGTAGTCCGCAGCACTCAGCCCGCCACCTCGGGGTACCTGCATTGAACACAGTGCAATCAGACAAGAGTTCACCCCAGAAGGTCGGTCGTCTGGGGGGTCACCACCGGCAACACCTGGTCTTCCGGAATCATGATGGACAGGGAGGAGGACAGGTCAGTCTCAGTGTCACTGTGTGTGCGAGCCGCCACGTCCCCCTGGCTGCTCACGGATCCCAGAGTGGCCACCGCTTCAAGAGCCTCCAGCCGCTCCACGTGCATCCTCTCCGGACTCGGGGCCGCCGGAGGACTCGGCCCCGCTCCACCGCGTCGGTCCCTCTGCCTCCGTCGTCTCAGTCTTTTCTCCCTACGCCCCACGGGCCCCGGGCCAGGGGCCACCATGTTGGCCCGTTTTCTCCAGCCAGTCCCAGACATCAGACGGGGCGTCAAAAAAACGTGTCCCATCTTTCGTGACCACCCTGAGGCACGAGGGGAACAGCAGCGAATATTGGATTTGCAATTCACGGAGCCGGCGTTTCATCTCCAGATAGTTGCTCCTCCGCTTCTGAACGGTCGCAGTGTAGTCCGGGAACAGCATCACTGAGCCACCCCCTACCGTCAGGGCACCCATTTTCCTCATTTCCCGGAGGATCACGTCCCGGTCCCGGTAGTTGAGGAAGCGAAACAGGAAAGGACGCGGCCGGGCCCCAGGGACAGGTCTCCGCATCGGCACTCTGTGCGCCCGCTCCACCACGAACTGCGGGGAGAGCACTCCTGGGGGCAGGATGTCCCGCAACCAGCCTTCAATGAACTGCTCCGGTCGTCGACCTTCCTCACCTTCCACCAGGCCCACGACTCGTATGTTCTGGCGCCGAGAACGGCCCTCCGCATCCTCTGCACGGTCCTCGAGAGTGTTAACGCGGTCTATCAGGTCCTGCAAAGTGGCAGAGTGGTTGCGCACTATCGGCTGTACATCCTGTAGCGCCTGACTGTGGCTGGCAACGGTGTCCGCCAGCTTGCGATGGTCGGGGTGGAGCAAGGTGAAGTCAACCGTGACTTTGTCAATCCGGGACTCCAGGGAGGTTCGAGTTTGTTCCAGCGTATTGCCCAGTCGGTCGACCGCTGCTAGCATGGCGTCCATCTTGGCTTCCAGGGTCGACGCAGGCGGTGCCACAGTCCCAGCAGAGCGCCCCGGCGCCACGTCAAGACCTTCCGCCCTCGGCCTGGTCTCGGCGTGCTTGTTCCGAAGCCGCCCCATGGCCAGTTGCTGCGCCGACGGCATTCAGAGAGTCCAGTGGTGCACGAGGTCGACCGGGGCTCCAGGCACCTCCAGATGCCGGTATCAAAGGGCCCAGTCCCACTACCACGAGTCGGGCCAACGCCAGGGGTGTCAGGGCGCAGGGCAGCATCACCGGCGGGGGAAGTGTGTCGCGGTCTGTGGGCAACCGACAGCCAGAGTCCTCCAGGCCGCGCTCCGCCTAGTCCACAATGGCCAGATCACCTCAACGCACCCAGCAGCAGGCAAGCGGCCAGCTCCCCAAGCTCCTCACTCTGATCCTGGCCGTCCGATCACTCCCACGGCGCAGTTCTCAGGGCCACAGCACGCTCTCCAGGGTCGCCTCCGCCACAACAGCAGTCCTCCTCGCCCCCGAGGGGCAGCAGCCAGGCGCCCACCAGGTGCCCGTCCACAACCTCGCAGCCAGAGGGGGGTCTGTCGCACCAGGTCACTCACCGGGCTCTCGGGTGCCGCAGGGTCCCATGTCCGCCACCATCGCCCCCAGCCGTCACGGCCGCCACCATCGTCCACTGCAGCAAGCGCCTGCAGGCTCGGCGCGCTTAGGCAGGCAGGTCATCAGTCTCCCCGTGTCCCTTCGTTGCGGGGGAATCCCTCGCGGGTCGCCAGTCCGCCAGCCGCCGATCCGCACCTCGCTGCGCGGCCCAGCCTCCTCGTGGCAAGCCGCGGTGTAGGGTGATTCCCGCGGCCGGCCGCCGCCTCCAGCTCGCCCCGCACCGCTCGCCAGGCAAGTCCCCAAGGGGGCGGCACGTAGTCAGAGGCCGCCCCCGCTTTCAGTTCGGGCCCCACAGGAACGCCGGGACCTCACGGGCAGGAGCAGGCAGCATCGCCAGCCCCGGGGCACGTCCTGGGCAGGAGAAGCGGAGGATAACGGCTCTGCTGCTCGGGAGCCTCACTCGAGCACAGCCATCTTGGCCGCGCGCTCTCTAGCGCCCCATGTCCAAAAGCCAGCATATGGCTATACTAATACCCTTGTGTCAATTTGGAGATTACTCAAAGTGTTCCACAGAGATCAGTACCCTCATCCTTGCTTTTCAACATACACATTAACCCTCTTGCTCATGTGCTGTAGTAAATCAGAATAAAGATCTAGAAGTTTGCCAATGACACATAGCTGATTTTTGCTTTCTCACCTCACACAAATCACAACAGCATGGAAACTTCAATGGCAGGGAGTTTATCACTGACTTACTGGTTGATGTTAACAAGTTACTTGAAGTTAAATCAAACAAAATCTAAATTGGTTGTGTTCTCACAAATCTTTAGCACAGAGTATCTTTACTGGCCTTTGATTATGGGCTTTCCTTCCTCTCCATAGTCTTTGCTCTAAAACCTAGGTGTATATCTAGACTCTGATCCGGGACAGACCACATATGTTTATAAAGTAGCCATTTCTGTTTTTTGCCAATGTAAAATACTGCATATCATTATCCATTTATGGAAATCCACCTTCACATCACCATGATGAATGATTTATATTTGGTAACGGAATACCATTGGTCTAACTGCCCCTAGTAAGCTCATAACCCAACTCTAGCTTATACAAAACGCCACTGCGCCTCTGGTATGTGGCACCAAAAAATGTGGTCATGTCTCAACCACCTTGAGACATCTACACTGACTACCAATTTGCTACATAAAAATGTAATCAATGGTTATTGTGATTAGAGCAGCTTATCAAGGAACCCTAGACTTTATGGCTGCCAAATTCACTAGGAACAAGCCAAACCGATCTCTCCGATCAGAGCAACAATTACTCCTAATATTGCCCTACAACCTCTGAAGATAGGTCTTTTCCATCACCGCAGCTATGGCAAGGAATTCCATCCCTTGGAGCGTCAGCAGTCCATCTTCACTAACTCAATTTAGAAAACAGCTTAAAACATCTACATTCAATATGTTTTTAGGTCAAAGCCTACCAGACAGCACAACTCTCTAGTTTGCTAAAGACATCTTGGGGGCATTCAGAAAGCTGACCTAGGAATTCATTCCACCCATTGCTATCTTTGACTTTGTAGTTTGTAACTCACATTTTCTGGCTTTCTATTTGCTGGCTTTATTTGCTTTAGACTGTCCAGCTGGAGTACATCCTTCCCGTTGCCCAAACCTTGTTTACTATAGTCTTTCATAAACTTGCTTTCTGTAAACATGACTTTAAATCTTGTTCTTATCTTTTCATGTTTGCTGTGCCTTCAAAGACAATGATCAAATCTCAATATTTCTCTTCTGAGAGAGCTTGGTGTTTACTTTTTTCTCTGACTTCAAAGTGAGAGAATTGATGTGACAATCCATCTGAGTATCAATGCAAAAGGAAAGAGTGTAGCTTGGTTTTTTTCTACTACACAACAAAAAAATGAACTATGTTGATGTTGCACAAGATGTCAGAATTGGTACAAATGAAGAACGTTTTTGTAATTCTGAAGTGTGGTGGAAACAAATATTTGAATACGATCAAAACACATTAACGTACTAGGAGATGACATTTGCACACATTATCGTTTGTGTGCAGTCAAACACTGTTTTGGTACAAATGGACTGGTTATTTCAATTGAAAATGTGCTGTCTGTAATAACAGTGCACTACCACACCATACATACTCCGCACTATGCCACTCCAGTCCACTCTATGCGCTTCCACTCTATGCCATGGCACTCCATTCTATGACACTCCAATATATGACATGCCATTTCATTCGATGCCCATCCATTCTAAGACACTCTATGACACTCCAGACCACTACAATCTACACCACTCACAATGACACAACACAACACCCCTCCACCCAACACCACTTATCCCACTCCACTCCAATCTATCCCACTCCACTCCAAAACACCCCCATCTACCCCACCCCACTCCGCTCTTTGCTACAATCTACACCAATCTACTCAACTCCAATCTACCACATTCAACTCTACCAAACCTACACCACTCTACTTCACTCCAATCCACCTCACTACACTCCAATCTATCCCACTCCAATCTACCACACCCCACCCCAATCAATTTACCTATCCCACTCCACTCCACCCCAATCTATGCCAGCCCACTCCAATCAACCCACTTCAATCTACCTCACCCTAACCCAATGTACCTCCTCCACTCCAATTTACCCCTCTCCACTACAATCCAATCTACCCTCCTCCACTGTAATCTACACCACTGCAGTCTACCACACGCCATTCTATTACAATCTACTCCATTCCTACCTACTCCAGTCCAGTCTACCGCACTCCACTAAATCTAACCCAATCAATTCTACCCCACTCCTCCCCAATCTACCACACTCCACTAAAATGTACCCCACTCAACTCCAATCTACCACTTTCTACCCCACTCCAATGTACCCCAAACCAACCCACTCCACTCAAAATGTACCCCAATCCACCCAACTCCAATGTACCCCAATCAACCCACTCAACTCCAATCTACCCCACTCCACTCTACTCCACTCCACTGTAATCTACCCATGTCCAATTTACCCCACTCCAATCCAAGCTTTACTGCAATCTATCCAACAGCTTTGCACTGTGGTCTTCCCTACTTCACTCTACCCCACCAAAATCTACCCCACTACAATCTACCACAATCCTTTCTAATCCACTCCGATCTACCACACTCAAATCCATCCAATTTACCCCACACCACTCGTATCTAACCCACTCCACTCAAATCTACTGCACTCTACTTCACTCCAATCTACCTCACCCCATCCCAATCTAAACTACTCCATTCTACTCCTCCCCAAACTACCCCTCCCCAATCTACCCAACCCCAATATACCCCTATCTACTCCACTCCACTCTATTCCACTCCATTCTACTCCACCCACTCTTCCTTAATCCACCCCACTCTACCACACCCTACTGCAATCTGCCTCACCCAACTCTACCCCACCCGGTTCTATCCCACCCATTCCAATCCAACCCACTCTACTCCAATCTACCCCACTCCACTTCAATCTACCCCATTCCACTCTACTCCAGTCTACCCCACTGCATTCCAATCTACCCTACTCTGACTCAATCTACCCCACTCCACACCAATCAACCCCACTCCAATCTACCCACTGTAATCCACCCAATATATCCCACTCCACTCTACCCCAACCTACCAGACTCCATTCCACTCTCCCCAATCTACCCCCTCCACTTCACTTCAATATATTACATGTTACCCAAGCTAACCCAGTCCAAGCTAACCCACTTCAACCCAATCCACACAGTTCAATCTACCAATCCAATCTCCACCACTCCAATGTCACCCACACTACTCCACTCCAATCTACTCCACTGAAGTCTACCACACCCTAACCCAATCCACTCCACTCCAATCTACTGAATACCCTCCGAATCAACCCCTGTCCACTCAATCCAACTCCACTCAATTCTACTGCACTCCAATCTACCACACTCCACTCCAATCTATCCCACTCCAATCTACCCCAATCTACTCCACTTCAATCTACCCAACTCTATCCCAATCTACCCCACTCTATTCCACTCCTCCCCGCTCCAATCCATTGCACCCATCACAAACTTCTCCACTCAAAACAACCTCAATCTATCCCCACTCCACTGCATTCCATTCTACTATACTATAATCCACCTAATCTACCACACTCCATTCTACTCCACTCCACGTCAATCTATCTGACTCTACTCCACTCCACCCCAATCCACCCCACTGCACTCTTCCCTAATCTACACCATGCCACTCCATACTACCCAAATACATCTCACTCCACTCCACCTCAATCGACCCGATCTACTCTACTCCTATCTACCCCACTTCCGATCTACCCTTCTCTAATTTACCCCTATCCACTCTACTCCAATCTACCCCACTCCACCCCACTCACCCCACTTTATTCTAACACGCCACTCTAACCAAGTTCCAAACTCCAATGTACGCCATTCCAATCTACCCCAATTCACGCCAATGCAATCTACCCCAAGATTCCCCAATCCCCTCTGCTCATTCTACTTCACTCTGCCCCCACTCCACTTGATGCCAAACTACCCCACTCAAGTTGACCCCACCTCGCCCGACTCCACCCCACTTTTAGCCATGCTGAAGAACAGCCACACTGGTGTACATAATGGATAAAACACGTTGCCAGAGCCAATAGCTCTTCCATAGGCAAGACATATTGGCTTTGCTAATGCTTGTTTACATTATAGGGTCTCAGCTACATCTCAGTATCTCAAGTTACCAGGAACATATAAACAGTCATTAGCGTCAAGAAGTCACAAGAGAACGTTGCGCTTTACAAGTCCATATAAAATATCATCTCACCTAATGAAAAGTCTCGCATTTGGTTAAAAAGAGCCATTAATGTACCACGCATTTCTCTGTCCTGTAAGCACGCACTGAGGAGACTTGATCCCTCACTCATTCCAAGCACATCTTTTTCCCAGGGGCATGGGGAGTAAAAGTAATTGAATGCGGAGGAATCTCCAGAACAGGTGTTTATTAGTTAATGATATTTATTTGTAAATCAGCTGCATCTTTATGGATATTTGATTAACATCATTTTTTTAATCTACTGAGAACTCACATAATTACATATTTAATGCTTTAAACGAAGCACATGGAATGCGGTGCTGGCTGCTGCAGCTCCTTCCGCGTCCCCCCACTTCCCTCCCCTGCTGTAATGCGGTGTGCGCACCTGTGGCTTGCTGGGAAGCAGGCCCGCCGCGCTCGTGCTCCGAGGACCCCGATAGATCGGATTGCTAATTCACTCTGAACTGCCCGATAGCAATTAACAATTTCCAATATTGTTCTCCTTCCTCCAGCCATTTGTTTCATTATCACATCTGGGGAGAATAAAAAAAAGAGAGAGAGCGAAAGGCACGCGCATCTTCCACAGCAATGTTAGCCGCTCATTAATTACAAACGGCTCTCAGGCATGCACGTGACGCTAACCAGGAGCTGTAATCGGGCTCTGATGGGAAATGTTACGTGTCCGCTCTGTGAAGTCTGCTAGGAGGAGATTAGAAGCGGCATTTTACAGTGGAGTAAACAGGATTTTACCAGATAAACACGTTTTAAAATTGAAGTCTCCGATCCATCTTCGAGGCGCGTTTTTATTTTCCAGAGAGCCAAGTGCATCCCACGTGGTCGCGATTGCAGTTGTTGTGCGTTTTTTCTAAATGTTCGGCCATCTGTTCGTGCGTGGGTCACCTGGAGCAGTGTGCTGATGTAATTAACCATCTGCAGTGGCAGAGCCCGCTCGATACGTGCGGTTGGGGTGGCGGGACCTACAGAGACCGTGAACACGTTTACTACCGCCGCGCGCTCTGTGCAGAGGCAGCGCTGTAATTAAAGCAATATATTTTGCCGGCGCTATGATGGCAGTGGAGGTGTTTCGTCTCAGCTGCCGGGAGGAGAGTAGGCTAGGTATTCTGGCCAATTTTCTGTCAAATTATTGCTGATTGCCCCTGCTGTTGGCTGTCTTTACGCCACACCGTGCCTTTGCAGGGGGCCGCGGCTATTTACAAGATTGCCACTGCCAGGTAGCGGGCTACGTTTGATTTGTGAAAAGCCACGCCACTTGCCCAGGGGCTTTGACAACAAGACGAAACAGGAAACTGCAGCTTGCGTGTAAGTGAAGACGACCCCGGAGGAAAGGCAGCATATTACTAATTCCCTTTGTTCGAAAAGGCCTGAAGAACACATCGTACCAAACACCTTCTTTCAAATATTTACAGGTTTATTCAGAGTCTAGCTGTATTACTGGCATTGGGAAAAAGTACGAAAATAACAGATACAGCTGCTCAAAGAAACGGGGAAAGAAAACAAATGGTATAGCTCCTAAGAGGCAAGGCAAATTCATGCGTTCATAAATTCAGCAGGCTGACATACTGCATGTAATATTACTGCATGCAGGGGAGAAAGTAGACGTGTGTGTGTGTGTGGGAGTTTGCTAACATGTCAACCAATGGAGGCGGGACTAATCCTTCAAACAAACTGACTAACTAATCATTAGAATCAGTGCAAGAAATAAAGTGATTCATTTTGTGTTTTAAACATATTGGTCAAACCTGGTATGATTACAACAAACATGTTTTAGTGGATTTGACAATGTTTATACAGACCCCCCCCCCCCCCACCCGCGGATTTTGGGGCACAAAAATTGAAATGTTGCTGTGCATTATTGTGGCACTCCATTCTACTCTTAATCAATCATTTTCAGCCTTCAATCAATGGAAAGTGTTTTAGCAGAGTATTCCATGTTGAAATTGGCATGTTTAAAGTGTCTACAGCTCTAGGGAACCACAGCTCCAATCCTAACCTTAAGGAAGGGGGCCATATTTCTCCCTGGGATGTTCTATCGCCCATTTATGCACCCCTGCTGGGGCACCATTGCCACCCAGACCTGTGAGGCATGACACCGTTTCCTCAGGCGCCCTAGGGTGCAGGATCATAGTCGGTGGAGGTACATTGTCACTGCTAATGTAAGCACCGTACATATTGCTTTAGGCAGATCTCTGACATCGGGGTGGGTGTAAGCCCTTTCAAAATTCAGCTCCCACCTCCCTGTAACTTACAGGTGCTGTAGGTGTTCAGTTTACACCCCAAATACAAGACTATTCCCACCACAACTCCTCTGCTAGCACCCCCCTCCCCAGGCAGTGGAGTCTTTCCACACACACAGAATCAAGAGCTGAGGGGTTCATTACTGTGCATGCACTTATTGTCAATAGATTTGAATACTTCATTCTCAGACTAAAAAGTGCACTGGGTATTTTGCAGAGATTTAAATATAGTTGACTTTCTAAAACTTCTATAACCTCCGTCCCGTTCCTGAAAAGTTTTTTTAACAAATGGAAACCTACGTGGTGCCGTGCAGTTGCCACATTAGCTGGGCTGCTAGAGCCATAACACACAGAGGCCCTGCTATGTTGATAGTTCACATTTCTGTGTTAAATAATGATGCACAAATTAACTTAACCGCAGCTACCCCAGATCTCCACTGAGAGACTGGCAGGCAAAGCTAGCAGTTTCTATGCTCTGCACTCCCATTTGTGAACAAGGATGTAGCCAGAAAATTAAAGTACCCCCCACTTTGAAATGAAAGCTCTGATGGCACGAAGCAAGGGAAGCAAAGAAAACAATTGTTCCCTAGAAGGACTCTCCTGTCTTTCATCCTTTTATCATTCTATCCACCTGCTAATATCCACTATTTCAACTTTACATTCTTACATCCATTCATTTTTTCATGCATCTTTCAGTCTTTTCCCATTCCATCAATCCATATCCTCTGCCATCCACTGATTCATCCATCCCCTCTGCCATCCTTCTATCCATGCATCCATCCATTCATTCACTCAGAAATAAAGAACCAACCTAAAGGTATAAAAGCCTGGCACACCATCCTTGAACATGCACTAACAACGTTAGACATGCACGTCGTCTGGAACACTGACTACAGCTTTGTCGCATTCAAAAAAATAGCTAATAACGCTGCAAAACAAAAGGCTTGGACAATGGACAAAGCAGCCCTAAAAAAGAAAAAACATGGCTGGATGGTTCTATCGACATATGAGACCCAATTGCCCCAGCCATATCTTGTCCAGCACATAACTCCATCAATCCAACATCAACTACTTTTGGTCAGACTGGGAGCATTTACATCAAAAGACCAAGTTCCAGCGTGGAAACAAGCATGGCCAACTATGATCTGCAGACTTTGTGGACAAGCGGAAGAATCCCTTATACACCTAGTGTGCATCTGCCCGACGGTGAATCAATTGAGAAGGCAGTACCTACTTCACGCACTCCGTTCCTCCCAAGTCAGATCGTGCCGACCGGCCTTAATGCTACTACGAAACAGCCACTCATTGCAGATCTCATGTAGGGCAGCCAGATTTCTGCAGAAAGTCAATCAGCTCTCACTAATATCAAACTCATAGTGCTCACAGGTACATCGCAGGAGCACAGCGACAAGTAACGACAAGAATACAAGTCACTCTTATACGACCTTTCCACCACACCAGTTATTTGCACAACACATTCAAATCCCGCAAACAGATGACCAATAAATGGAGGTTGTAACATTTAGGTTACATTTGCGCTTTGCACATAATTCCAGTTGAACATTCGATTCCTTTGGCAAACTTAGCACCTCTGACAAATACATGATTCTTGCAACACTACCGAGGATCCGCGCGAATTGGCACCTTTCGCACACTGTCTCAATAAAAAAAGTGGATGACAGCCAAAAACGAGCAACAGCATCGCATTGTGACGGCACAAACCGCTAAGGATTTTAGTACACGTTTTAAGATATATGTAAAAAGATGGACTAAAAAGAGAAGTAAATTATACACAGGGTATTTTTGAAGAATGTTGAATTTCGAAAAAAAAGGGCTTTTCACAATTTTTTAAATTTATCACTGGTTTTGACAAAGCAATGCTTTTTTTTTAAAACACAATTTGTAATGGTTTTAATTAACTACATGCAATAAATTATTATTATTCATACACTCTGCCATCCATATATCCATACACCCTGCCATCCATCCACCATCCTTCCATCCACTCTGACGTCCATTCTTTCACTTATTCGTCCACTCTGGCACCCATTTGCTCATCCTTTCACACCACTCATCTATTCATCCCTTTGCCATCTTTTTCATGTCCATCAACCTATCTATTCATTCATCCATCCATCCACCCATGTACTGGACCATCCTTTCACCTCTCAATCTACCTATCCATTCATTCATTCTTTCACCCATTTATCCATCTATGCATGCATTCATCCACACACCCATTCGTCCATCTGTTCATCCCTCATTCCTTTAACCCATCCTTTTATTCAATATTCCTTTCTTCACTTTCCTATTACCCATATTTTGTGTTTCCTTGCTCCCGCTTTCTCTTCTATTGACAGCTGTTATTCTTCACAGTGTTCTTTATGAGATTTGGTCTGCTGGGTTGTAGACAGAATAGGTTCATGAAGAGCCCCGCCCCCGCTGTAGCTGCCAAAGCTGGGGTTCACTACTCCCGTTTGTGAATCTGAATCCTTGTTCTTCTGTGCAAATTATCCAATATTAGTGGACTTGTAGCATCTTCATGGCTGCATAAAATCGAATGATTTAACAGTCTAAGATTGCCCCATTTATGTATTATTTGTTTATTTTAAGGCAAGTATTAGGGCACGGGCTCATGAGTGAAACAGAGTTTGATATCTCTAAGCAGAGTGAAAAAACAAAATGACTATAATGGTTCAGAGAAATTATTTGTATGTTGCTCCTTCTCAAATGAGTTCTGCTGTACGCAGTTTCACTGTGACACATCCTCGCAGTTCCAAAACAGTGGGAAGAGACCACACAAGAATGTGAGGAGAACTCATGTTTTCTTGTTGGGAATCATATCCTGTCCTCCTTCACATTTCCTCCCTTCCACTTCTTTGAAACTGGCAGTATTCATGGAGATTCCAGAGGAAGAACTGTTTGCTATGGTGCCAGATATACAAAGCATTGCTTTCAACCCAAACCTGGCATTTCCGTCACAGAACCGCTTATGGCTGTGACTTTCCAAAATATCTGTCCTAGGAAATGCTAGACCTTGGTGTTCCCACCCTTCTAACATTATAATATTGAGGTGATAGATTTGGGCTTGAATGATCATAAGGTTCCCACCCCTAATTATAACATGTTGAATGCATCGCATTCAAATGGAAAAAAAAAATGAAAACAGACAAACTGTACTTTGTGATATTGTAATTGTCTCTCCGAAAAAGATAGTTGTTAGCTGTGTTTTCAGGTCAAAGACCAAAGTCTGACTGTCAAAGTCTTCGGAAGGGTTTTCTAATTCGTGTATAATGTTCAATCAAGTGGGATGTTGTAGGATTGTATGCACCTTTAATCACACATTTGCAGGCAATACCTCATATATAGTCATTACTGAGTGGAGAGAGAATGAACAGAGAACTACTTCTCACAAGCTTGAATCTGACAGAATTTTCCAAGTGGCCACCCAAATATTGCTCAGCGCTACCCAGGGGTTAGGTTGCAGGCCACAGGGACATGGGGGTGGGCTGTTTGGTAATGCCTTGTTACCTACCAGTAATCTTCATTACCCCGATTAGGGTCCTCCTCGTCCCAGACCTAACAGTGTGAGGCGGTCTTGCCTCCAACAGCCAATCAAAACACTTTAAACGTTCATTTCAAAGGTCACATAAGCCACTCCCACTCACCGCCATGCCTGTTATCAACAAGTCCTAGACACAAACACAGCAGGAGGGAGGGAGGGAAGAGGACTGGGACGAGGAGGACCTTAATCGGGGTAATGAAGATTACCGGTAAGTAACAAGACATTACCCCCTCATGGGTCCTCCTCGTCCCAGTCCTAACAGTGTGAGGAACTCACAAGCAGAGAAGAAAAAATGCAGGACACCAGGGATCCATGCAAAAATACAAAATTTAATCAAACAAATGATTAACGAACAGCAGCGTTCAAAACGCCAACAACAAAACTGTCCACAGAGGCATGTAAAACATCAAGGCGATAATGCCGAACAAATGCGTGATTTGACTGCCAAGTGGCCACTCTACAAATCTCCTGGATAGAGACCGCTGCTGCCTCAGCCCAGGAAGTGGACACAGAACGTGTCGAACGACCCTGCACCTGAGACAGAGGATACAGATTCACATATTTATAGGACTGGCAGACCGCCAAACGTACCCACTGACTGATGGACGAAGTAGAAATCTTCTTCCCTTTAGCCACACCCCCACAGGAGACAAACAGGGCAGGAGAAAGCCGAAACCCCGGGCAAATCAGGACGGATCAGCTCCTGCTGCAAATGGAACTTGGAGGAAATCTTATGTAGAAAGGCTGGGTCAAGCCACAAAACAACCCTGTCCTGCACAAACTGCATATAAGAGAAGGATATAAGCAAAGCACCTAACTCACCCAATCACCGAGCGGAGGTGATGGCCAAACAAAATGCCACCTTAGCGGACAACCACAACAAATCTGCCTCCAACAAGGGCTCAAAAGGGTGCAACTGCAGACCCGTCAAACCAGTAGGCAAGTCCCAAGAAAGCACAATCACAGGAGAGAACGGACGACGAAGCCGAAAGCTCTGAAGAAGCTGACTCACCAAAGGGGTAACAACCTCCAAGGAAGTCCCGGGACCCTGACAAGCACAAACCGCAGCCCATTAAGCAGACAACGTGGAAGGTGAAAGGTCTTTCAAAAGCCAATCCTGGAGAAAGTCAAGAACAGAAGCTGGATCCCCAAGCACAGGATCTACACCACACAAGGAGAACCAAGAGACAAAAGAGCCCCAATGTCTACCATAGCACTTAAAGGTCGAAGGCCGACGCAACAGCTGTATGTCACGGGCCACCACAGAAGAACAGCCCAAAGATTCCACCGTCAACCACTCAAGAGCCAGGCCATCAGATGCAAGCGATGAAGACTGGGCAGTGACAGGAGTGGAAACTGAAGCAGAGCCGGGACCAAGGTAAGCCGGACAAACCTGCCTCCCGCCAGCAGGAGGAGAAACCAAAGGTGGCGAGGCAAAAAAGGAGCAATCAACAGCACAGACACTCTCTCCCCCAAATTCTCCGCTGCACCCTCAGAAGGAGGGGAATAGGAGGGAAGGCATACAGAAGGCCAGAAGGCCAGGGAATCGAAAGAGCATCCACTGCCCAAGCCTGAGGACACACTACCTCCGAACAAAACTGGGGAAGAAGAGCATTGTGAGGGGAGGCAAAGAGATTGATCCAGGGAGTTTCGAACTGAAGACGAAGGTCCTGGAACAAATTAACAGATAGATGGTACAGAACAGAGGACGGAAGGTTGCGGCTCAAGGCGTCCGCATGAAAGTTCAGATGCCCCTGAATGTAAACAGCCCTCAATGCCAATAGGTGAGACTCTGCCCAGGCACAAATCATGGAAGCTAGCAGATTCAGAGATGTGCACCTGGTCCCCCACTGGCGGTTCAAGTAACAACAAGCCACCTGATTGTTGATACAAACCAACAGATTTGCCCCGTGGAGAGGCACCTGAAAGAACTGCACCGCCTCCCAAATGGCCAACAACTCCCGCCAGTTCGAGGAACAGGCGCTGTCCCCCTGAGACCACTGACCCTTGACCTCCAAGGACCCCAACATGGCTCCCCAAACCCAAAGACTGGCGTCCGTTGTCAACAAAAGGGGAGAAGGAAGCTGAATGCGCACCTGTTTCTCCAGATTGGGAGTGTAAAGCCACCAGTCCAAGTCCCGAACCAGAACAGGAGAGAGAGGAACCAGAGTCTCATAATCTGCCCGGGAGGGGTCCCAATGAGCCAACAGATGATTCACCAAGGGTTTGAGATGTAGGCGAGCCCAAGGAACCACGGCCGTGATGGCAGCCCTCAACCCCTGGATCAGCCACCAAACCCGAGGCGGGGCAGAAGGGCGACTCAAAAGGTCCCACAACAGAGTCTTCAGGGAAAGGATCCAAACAGGAGGGAGCAACACCGCCCCCAGAATGGTGTCGAACGACCCCCGATGAACTGAAGTCTCTGAACAGGAACCAAATGAGACTTGGCCACATTCAACTTGAACCCCAGGTCCTGGAACAAGGCCAACGTAGCTTCCACCGCCGGAAGAGCCTTAGGAAGGGAGGAAGCATAGATCAGACAATCATTAATATAGGGAAACACGGAGAAACACTGATGCTGCAAAACCCCCAGAGCAGAAGCCAATACCTTGGTAAAAGTCTTGGGAGCAGTGGAGAGGCCGAAAGGCAACACCTGAAACTGGAAATGCATCCCTTGTACCGCAAACCTCAGGAACCGCTGACTGGCTGGATGGACAGGAAAGTGAAAATAGGTGTCTTCCAAGTCCAGAGATGGCAAAAAATCGCCCACCTGGATGAGGGGAATGACGGACTGTAAGGTGACCATCCGAAAATGATCCAGCTGCACCAATTCATTCAAAGCCCGGGAATTCAGAATCGAGCAGAAGGAACTATCTGGTTTTGGGACCAGAAACAGAGTGGAATGGAACCCCAGGCTATCCTCCTCCACCGGAACTGGCACAACAGCCCCCTTGAACAACAACAGGGCGACGCCTGACAACATGGCAGACCGCTACATGGGCTCTTTTGACAACGGGATAACCCGAAAATAGTCCAGAGGGGGTGGGCCCCGGAAGGGAATCTTATAAACCATCCTGATGACAGACAAGACCCACAGGTTGGAAATCAGAACTGACAAATGGGCAAGAAACAACCGGAGCCGAGCCCCCACCACGGCATGGTCACTTTTGTCCAGCGCCCGGGGAATGCTGCTGCTGCAGCTGCTGCTGCTGAGGTCAGGACCTAAAAAGGAACGAAGCCCCCTGACCCCGGGACCGGCCACAAAAGGGCTGAGAAGACAAAACCTCCTGAAACCCCTGTTTATGAAAAAAGGATTTCTTCTTTGGCACAGGCTGAAAAGGCTTCAACATTTTCTTCTCCTCGGCAGACTGCTGCACCATTGAGTTCAAATCATTTCCAAATAGACATGGACCCTCAAAAGGCAGCTTATTGACCAAGGCCTTCTGAGCAGTATCAAGACAGACCTTCTACCAGCCACCGCCGCCTGAGCAGCTGAGGAGAAGGCCCACAAAGAATCAAGAGTCACATCAGAGAGGAACTGAGCCAAGACCTCCATCTGCACCAAGACAGGAGTAGGGTTCCCTTGATCCTGTAAACAGTCAAACTGTTTCTCAAAATCCTTGAGAAGGACTTGCGAAGCATAAGACAAATAAGTGCTAGCACGCACCCCAAAATGAGAAGCAGCATAAGAACGCTTGAGAGAGAACTCCATCTTCCGCTCAACAGGGTCCGCCAGGGAAGCCTCCTCCGAAGACAAAGAGGAAGAAGAAGTCATGGAGGACAAAAGGAAATCGACCTTAGGAACCTGATGGTACTGGGAGTCAAAGACCTTCAGGCGATGCCCCTTCCCCAGAAAGTGAGGAATTCCCTTCTTGTCGACTTCAAGCCATTCTTTAGCCAGAATATCCTTCAGAACAGCATGAAAAGGCAAGTCATCCACCACAGAGGAACTGTACTGGGAGTAAAACCCCTCATCAGACAAGGATTTAGGGTCAAAACCCAGCACTTCCCGAATATGGACCAACATGTCTGAAAAAACCTTGCCCTGAATGTATTTTCCCTTAGGGGAATTGTCCATGTCCTCATCCTCCTCCTTAGACTTCTTAGCCACAGGATCGAGCAGCGTAGTCTGGACAGCAGAATTAATCAAATCCTGCTAATCAGGCCTGGCAATCTGCAAAAGGTAATTCTCCTGCAACTCCTGGACATTATTCTGCTTGGACAACGATTTTGTAGGTACCGGAGAGGAAGCCCTCATGGCCACAAGCAGGAAGAGCATGCCAAACAGGAAGCACATCACACACCAGGAAGTGCCCAGCCACTTCCATAAATATACTGCCCCCAATTAACCAAGTCCCATGAAACACAAGACTTGAAAACAACAAAGGACAGCCCTGCAGTCACTCCCCCCAGCCACAGAACAAAGCTCCATGGCTGCGGGAGCCAGACGCTGCTGGAACACCCCAGCGCCAGAACGACCCAAAGTCAGAACACAAGTGAGGCTCCCTGCCCCAGCCCAGCACATGCGCGGGGAACGCATTCTGACCAAGGAGCAGGAGCGCAGCCGACCAAAACCCTGGTGCGGCCATGAGCAGAAATAGCAATAAACAACAATTTCAGACAAAAAGGAAAGTAAATAACTCACAGCACCGAATACACAGCCTGCCCTACTAGAAACCGGCAACAGGAGACAAAGAGCACATCAGCGTTCCAACTGACGTCGGACAGCAAAAGAAAACAGGCATGGCGGATAGTGGGAGGGGCTTATGTGACCTTTGCACTGAAAGTTTAAAGCGTTTTGATTGGCTGTTAGAGGTAGGACTGCCTCTCACTAGTAGGCCTCGGAAGAGGAGGACCCATGATGGGGTAATGATAGAGACCGGCTGCCAGCCTAGATACCAGACATGTATTGAGAGAAAATGGACACACACCATCAGA
Organism: Triturus cristatus; assembly: GCF_964204655.1. Classification (NCBI taxonomy): domain Eukaryota; kingdom Metazoa; phylum Chordata; class Amphibia; order Caudata; family Salamandridae; genus Triturus; species Triturus cristatus. The sequence continues at coordinate 157,624,596 of NC_140580.1, forward strand.
GACAGCCTAACTCTACGACACATAAACATGCGGCTACAGCAAGACTCTTGGTACTACAGGTGGATCAGAGATGGGCGACCGACAACTGCACGGAGCCACCGGCTTACAACTGCAAAGAGACATCCAGTGTCAGAGAGAGCCTAGCTACCAAGGAATAGCATAAAGCTGAGCAGCAGCACTCACTGAAGCACTACCTAAGTTATTAAAACATTTTAGCCTGTCCCACTCCCAACCCTGTGTAATTGTTTCTGACTGTTGTGACCTGGAATGTATGAATATCTGAATGCCTGTTTCCTCATAGTGGGCATGGACAAGGCCTTGGTTCCCAACTCTTATCCTGAACACTGGGCAGCATTTATTTTCTTAAAACACGCAAGGAAGGAGGGCCACATTGAAGGATGCACCTTCCTGTGGCGAGACACAAAGGCATCTGTTTTCATCAGCCTCTTTCTATGAAGCTTACTTCTCAGAACGTCATCCTTTCAGCGCACTCAGTGATGCGGGCGGAGACAGCCAAAGCAAAAACAGAAGGGATGAGTCTGAGACACGATATTGGAAATAGCAGGACTAGGTTTTCCCATTATCTTAAAGTACGCTGGGAGAGCGGGAAAGAGTTGAGACCAGCTGCACTCCCCAGCCCCGGACTGATTGCTTTCATGTGTGAGCGCTTCAATAATTCAGGCGACCCATGAGACCTCGGGAACGGTTGCACTAAAAGTAGCATACCACTGAGCGCAGGCTGTTGGAGGCTAACCCCCTCACTGAATGAACTGCAAGCTATAATGCTGCAGGACGAAGCGGCTATTTGATGGCTGTACAACGGCACGTAGTGACGTGTGTGCGTACAGTCAATAAGAATGCACATTTTGTTTCTGGTCTGCCAGGAGATCTTTTTTTGCTGCCAAAATAGTAAATATCGCAGCCATCCTGCTAATCAGCTGATTTTGCGATTTGTTTCCACAGATCGCAAAATTTCAAAACACTGGCGGGCATGGGCGTCCGCAGAAATTTATCCAGGGGGGGCTAACCTGGCAAATGAAGGGGCGTGGCTAATGTTAATCAATAGAAGCGGGGCTAAAATGGAAGACAATCAGGATCGGGTAATGCTCAGGCCAAGCTGAGAAAAAAAAGTAGTGAATTCTGCATTTGAAACTGGACAACAATTAGAGCACACATGAAACCTAAAATTAACCCCTGGCCCCTTAAAACTCATACATTCCCTGATCCCTAAAATTGTCTCCCTGGCACCCGAAAACCCATACCCGCCCTGAACCCTAAAATTACCCCCCCTGGCACTCCAAAACCCATACCTGCCCTGAACCCTAAAATGTCCCCCCCTTGCATCACAAAACCCATACCCACCCTGAACCCTAAAATTACACCCCTGGTACCCCAAAACCCATACACACACTGAACCCTAAAATTACCCCCGGCGAACCAACACCCATACCCCCCAGGAACCCTAAAATTACCCCCTGGCACCCCAAAACCCATACCCACCAGGACCCTAAATTTACCCCCTGGTACCCCAGAACCCATACCCCCCATGAACCCTAACATTATCCCCCTTGGCACCCCAAAACCCATACCCACCCTGAACCCTAAAATTACCCCTGCCCCTCAATACCCATACCCGCCCTGAACCCTAAAATTACCCCCCTTTCCCCTTAAAACCCATACCCACCCTGAACCCTAAAATTACCCCCCTGGTACCCCAAAACCCATACCCACCCTGAACCCTAAAATTATCCCCTGGCACACCAACACCCATACCCACCTGGAACCCAAAAATTACCCCCTGGCACCCCAAAACCCATACCCACCCGGAACCCTAAAATTACCCCCTGGCACCCCAATCCCTAACCCACCCTGAACCCTAAAATTACTCCCTGGCACCCTAAAACACACACCCAACCTGAACCCTTAAGTTACCCCTGGCACCCCAAAAGCTGAACACTACGAGCTTACACTACATTTGCATATTCGGAGGGGACTGTCCTTGACGTTTCCATGCATGTAAGTCTAGAACACCGTTCACTTAGAGTAACCTAGATATGCAGCCAGTAGGTACTGCTGATGCTGTAGAATGCATTAAAGTTACTGGAACTTACTTAAAAACTGCTGCCTGCTCTTCTGATACTATTCGGTGGAGTTGGGCTGATCAGCAGCACTGTCGTCCTGGCATCCAGCCCCTCCAGAAGGTCGCACTGTGTAGATAAATGTAGGTCAAATATCTCCTGGTTTCTTCTTGCCAGGGCCTCCTCTACTTCTTCGTCGGTGCCCTTGGATGCAAAAAGAGACAGATCCATGGCCCTGTTCACCATTCATCTGGTGAGCAGCGCCGTGGATGTGTATTCCATACAAGTGCACAGACAGCAGGGGGAAAGGGATGGTAGTGCAGGTGACACTTTTCCTTTGTAAAGTAATTCCTGCTGGCGTCATAGCCCAGGGTTTGCTGTCTGTGCACTTGTATGGAATACGCATCTATACAAGTGCACAGACAGCAAACCCTGGGCTATGAGGCCAGAAGAAAATTCCGACACAAAAGAAAAGCGTCACCTGCACTGGCCATCCCTTTACCCCTGCTGTGCACATCTTCCCACTCCCACCCCATGCTCACATTCACAACACATCAAGTGCTTAGGTGAAATCCCTGCCTTCAGGCAAGAATATCACCTCGGTGGGAACAGTCTAAAAGAAAACAAAGGGTGGGGGCAGGGAGGGTCGCTGAAACCGTTCAGAGGCGAGCTGGCTCGGGCAGGTTCTGGACCTCTCAGAATGGGTCATAAAAATCACATTCTCGGATGCTTAGCATTCAACCATGGCTCGTTCTTTGCACCTGGTGGTGGCTCAGATCACAGTAGGCGCTTTACAAGCGTAATATGCTCCATAGAAAAAATACAGAAACACAACCTCCGGGAAATCCTTAACGCTCTAAGGGAATTAAATATTAAGTAAAACGTCAAACACAAACAGGAACTAAATCGCTTACATGGATTGCCTTTTTACATTCCTTATTTAGAAATCAATCAGTGTTTATGTCAGAATAAAGGGCATGACGTTAGAGCCCGATAAGGACCCGTTGCAACGTCCTCTGCGACCCGGGGGACCCGGCCCATTTAAAGCCCTGGCTGAGGGGTCACTTCAATGTGAGATGAAGATCGGCAACAAAAGGGCCCCCACATGCAGAAGATTTCTTGTGAAATCCCTGTTCTGAAATGGGGGCTGAGCAGGACATTTGTGGTGGGGGAGGAGGCTCATGGTTCCTGCGTGGCTTGTAGCGTGTCTTGTCCCTGCTAGTGGAGGTGCGTGCTTCAGTCAAGCTTCTGGGCTTCAGTCCTGTCCAGATCTGCGCATCCCAGCGTTTCACACTGTAAGTACCATGGATGCGTTGGTGAATGCTTTGCAGACACGTTTGGGTGAACTCTGTACTTTTGGTGACGTCATGTGTGAACGCTGCGCCCCGAAGTGAACTCCCCAGTTAATGTAGGGTGACCAACTGACGTGGCTGCAAATTCAGGATAGTAAGTGTAAAAATTCAGGACAAAGGGTCAAAATTCAGGACGAAAATTCAGGACAAAAGGTACGTTTTACAGAAACATCAGAGGAAGTTGCGCGATAGTATAAAAGTAAGTAAATAGACAACCACTTAAATACAAGTCAAAATAAGTTTATATCAAGTTGAGGCAATCGTGCACTTCACGGTTTTTTGGTATGCGCACAGCTTTGAGCAACTGTGCAGGTCTTTTTGAGGTATTTCATATGATAATAATATATTTATATGGTTACTGCACTGGGTTAGCAAGTCTGATGTTTTGTTTACAACTCATGGTCTTGAGCATGTATGTATGGTGCAAGAAGTCCTCAGGAAGATCTGCTCGGATAGACTTTGTTACCAGCATCTCATGTCTGAGTGCCATTCTGAGATGTAATGCGGCAAGCATAGGTGATTTAAAGGGAGGACTGCTGTGATGAACCCACTGTAGGGAACGCATTATGGGTGTTTCAGCAAGTGGAACTTAAAATATGGAATCTGACTTTGCTTATGGGGGCTTCGCAGAGAGTTGCACTAGCTGACGGAAGTCACAAAGGTGCCTTTCCCTGCAGCTTTCTTAAAGAAGGCACTGTCAATACACTATTACATAGTTTATTTTTGACACCTTGCCTATTGTTACAAACACAATATACATCACAAGCACAGCTTATGGCACTGTGAGGCTCTCCCTAAAACCTTACACCTAAAACAAAGCATGCAAACATTTACAATTAGTAGTGTAACATTCAAGTAGTAGTTGGGTGTCACTCAAAATGTCGTATGTCTGATGTATGGATCCCACACATAAGCACACAGCAAATACAGAATAGTAATACATAGGCAAGGGAGTAGACAGAATATTGAAATACCTCCCACTTTGAACTAACCCAGTCATTCATCCTTCCATCAAACCCCTGACAGCTACCATTTCAAATGTACTTTCTGTTATCTATTAGTGTTTTCATCTACCATTCAGTCTTTCACCATTAATTATGTCCTTCCAACTGTGCTCCCATCCATATCCAAACCTTTTCAACCATTTGCAAACCTATCCAACGTCTATTTTTCCATCCATCATTTCACTCATCCATCCACCCTTTCACCCAATCCATCCATCATCCATCCACCCTTTCACCGAATCCATCCTTTCACTCATCCATCCACTCTTCCACCAATCCATCCATTCACTCACTCATCCATCCAACCATTTACCCTTTTACCCAAGCCATCCTTTCACTCATCCATCCACTCTTCCACCCATCAATCCACTCCTCCATCCAACCACTTACCCTTTCACCCCTCCAGCCACCATTTCACTTATCCATCCATCAGCCATCCACTCTTTCACCCAATCCATCCTTTCACTCATCCATCACCCATCCACCCTTTCACCCAATCCATCCTCTCACTCATCCACCCACTCATCCATCCAGCCATTTACCTTTTCACCCAAGCCACCCTTTCACTCATCCATCCACTCTTTCACCCATTCATCCAGTCATCCATCCATTCATTCACCCTTTCACTTATTAATTCATCAATCCATCCATCATTTCTCTCATCCATCCACCCATTCACTCGCCCATCATCCACCCTTTCACTCATCAATCCATCCTTTTACTGATCTATCTTTCATAATTAGTGGTGTGAAGGGTGGGAAACCCCGCGGACAGCGCACACGTGCACACTACTGTTCTTTCACATCCCCTACTGCTCACCTTTCCAATCCCAATCCAGGTGAACAGAGCACAGAACATGAGGTGCTGCACAATACAGTGAAGGCCGCTTGTGTTGCATCTCATAAAATCAAGGGCTTCAGCTGTATTGAACGAGCCACAATCACCCTCTGGGCCCATAGCACTCCGGTACCTTGGGGATCCGACTGGCAGTGTTTCTCAGGGACTCTGGGGCTCGACTGCGGTATTGTAATGCAGCCTTCTGAGGTTGCAAGAGGGCAGTGCAGATAGCGCTGCTCCTCCTTCATGGCCCGAGTTTCGGCGCTCACACACCAGTATTGTGCGTGCAGGAGTTCAAACACCAGTATTGTGCGTGCAGGAGTTCAAACACCAGTATTGTGCATGCAGGAGTTCAAACACCAGTATTGTGCGTGCAGGAGTTTCGGCGCTCACACACCAGTATTGTGCGTGCAGGAGTTTCGGCACTCAAACACCAGTATTGTGCGTGCAGGAGTTTCGGCGATCACACACCAGTATTGTGCGTGCAGGAGTTTCGGTGCTTACACACCAGTATTGTGCGTGCTGGAGTTTCGGCGCTCACACACCAGTATTGTGCGTGCAGGAGTGCGAGCCTTCAAGCCTCGCCACCATCAGCTGGATCGGCCACACACTTAGACATAGAGCAGGTTGTTAGCCAGGCAGCTTCGTTTACGAGCGGCCTTGCAAGGGGGGGTTCTTTAGTGGCTGATGGCAATTTTGCACACAGAGGGATGGTGCCTCCAAGTGGCACTCAACTCTAGGACTGTTGCACGCTGTGGCTCCCCTGCCTGGGTGGAGCACTGAAGGACATACACACTGCCATTCCGTTTATAGGGGGGGGGGGGGACACTCTGTCGTGCTAACTTGAAATCAGGTTCTCCCAAGCAAAGCTCTCCACACACTTTGTGAAAAATAACAACTAGTTGAAGACGCATTCGCGCCCCCCTGGGAATGCAGCCATGGGCTCCCAGGGGGGCGCGCCCCACCGTTTGAATACCTCTGTTTTAAGCTAAGCGCTATAGAGGTTCAGGGTGGGAAGTATGCCTTAGCAGCCCAGACTGGCCATTGTCATTCTGTATGTGATAATGAGCCACAGACAGAATGACAATGGGCGGGAGTTGAGGCCTCTGGCACAGAACAGCTCTGCTCCCTGCAGGGCCCAGAATTACAGACAAACAGCGTCTGTAAAAGCAAGGGCGTCTGCGGGGGGGGGGGGGCACTCCGGGGGGGCAATGACCCCTCCTTGCCCCCCCCCCCCTGCGGACGCCCATGCTGGGGGGGTGTGTTTATAGGGTACTGGAAGAGATCTTTGAAAACGGAAATCAGTGATTTGGCAACTTAAAAGTAGCTTCTACAGAATGCAATCCAAAGCATTTCAGAAGCAGTTTTTTGACAAACGTATTTTAAGGCGACAGATTTTAGTGCCAATTTTCTGGAAATTCCTTCAGTAAAATTACAATTAGAATATGAATTATTTTTCATTCCATCTTCAAAAAGACACCCCTGTCTGGCAATTAACCAAAGGTACATTTTTAGTCAGCTCATCAGGGCTTTGCAACAAATGCGTGTTTGCGGCCGAATGGCTGTGCAGGTCTCAAAATATTGAGCCAGTTGTTTAGCAGATCTGATTTCTGGATGTTTTACTGGCAAGTCTTATGTTTGAACCCTAATGCATTTTCCGTTCCTACTGAGTACGACGAGTACATCCTACCTCGTGAATAGTGATGAGGTACATTGAATTGCAACCAACTATGGTTTGGAATTTTTTTTATCTGACTTATTAGTACATAGGTCAGTTTGTAAAATTCTTGTCTATTCACAGAAAGTCGCTATTTGCGACCCCTATTTTTTTTTTTTTTTAAATAATGACTTGCATATTCACAGTGCTTTCAGTCACAGGCTGGGACTTCATATGCTGCAAATATTTTGAGGCTTTTATTGGGGCTCCATCTGCAGTGTAGCCCAGCAACTATCAGCTTGAGAACTGTGTGTGTCCTGGAAGCTGCAGCAGTCTAAGCTCTTTTAGCCCAGTAGACGGTGTACACCTGACTGCATGTTAGGTCATGGGATACCTTGGTGAAGTTAAGCTCACAATGCACACCTGAAATACACAATCCCATTTATAAAAGGCAGCATCCCTCAGAGAATTTGCGAAGCAAATCCATAGGCCTCATAATGGCAGCTTGAGTTCCATAACTAACTGTGCACCATGTAGGCAGCAATACTACATGCTACTACATATCAGAAAGCAGCAGGAGTAGGCACAACAAGAAACGACCACCAAAACTGCCTGGCACATGCCACAGGTATATTTGATCAGGACATTGTGTACTTGCTTGATATGGAGACCATCGCTGCCACAATGCAACTAATCCAGGAAGGGATTGAGGCAATCAACAACATACTCATTGACTTACCACTGCTGGCATGTCCGTGAATCTACTGACATCCGTAATGTTAGTACAGGTTGAACATTGCAGAACACAGTTGATGTGGCCCACATGTTGTCACAGTCTATTTCTTTAACAATCCAACCACTTCTTTCATTTTCACATTCTTGATGACCATCAGATGGTCAGTAACAAAAAAATAATATTATGCATTTGTTGAAATCCCAGTTGTGATAGGTGTGTTGCATTCACACAGCATCTCACAGTGAAGTGCTGCATGTGTCTCTAAGCAATAAACTGCAATTTCTTATTTCTTGCTGAATGAGATTAACTAGTTCCACACCTTTCCCAGTGGAAACCTTTTATCACATGGGTTTGTGGTTCTATTGGTTCAATTGAAGTAATTCATGTCTACAACTCCAAGAGAAAACTAATTGGTAAAATGAAAATGAAACATGTTACAAGGTGAAATGGAGAGATCTGGTCAGCCTATACATGTCACACCACTGTACTTGACTGAATACGAGTGAGCAATACATAAGTGACAGGCATGGAATCACACAGTTACAAGGGCCAAAAATTGCTCACTAATGGACTGTTGTAAACACATGAAGCACCTATAGTAATATGCTTGTATCTTTTTAAGGTTACACACATAATTAAAAATGTAAACCATACTCAGTATGCATGACACAGAGAGATAGGTGAGTTTGAAAAAAGATCTGGCAAATAAACTCAATTTGGTATCCTTTTATGCTATAGTAAATTAGAAAGAACTCCGACTGACATGGTGCTGACTTACTGAATGACGATGGATTCCACCCAGATCTAATAGTGACTGAGTGTGAGTGTCTGAAAAGTTTCAGGGCTCCGTCCATCATCGCCTTTTGTTTGGTTTATTCACTCTAAGCTAGCAGGGTCTTCCCAGACATGGGTCCCTTGCTCACTTTGCCACTGGATTCAATCTAGCCTGGCAGATGAGGGGTGTTACCTCGAAACTGGTCCCAGGATGCTTGTTTCAGGTCCAGGGAGGACCTGGCTTGGCAGTTTCGGCTGGACTGTTCCCATGAGGAACAGGGTCTAAACTGATTAGCATATGACTGGGCGTGAACTGGGGTGGCAAAGTGAGCTAAAGAACAATGATGGATTCAACCCAGATCTAATTGTGACTGGTGTGAGTGTCTGAAAAGTTTCAGCGATCCGTCCATCATCTGCTTGTGTTGGCTTCACTGACTCTCCCACCCAATTGCCAATAAAATACTTATCAAGGCCTGAAATTATATTAAAGGGCATTTCTATGTGAAAACCCAATTTGCAATGGTTACATCAGACTGATGAGGCACAGAGGTAAAATCCAGATAGAATGTTCCATATTGTTATAATTTGCTGAGTATTGCTAAATATGGCAATATGGTGCAGGGTACCCATGTATCCAGTGAGAGAGACAGACCCACACAGTGACAATTATAAGGAGGATATGACACTTGTGTCATTGTAAGAAATGCACACATAGATGTCTCAATAGACAATGTTGTTTGAAACGTCTTTAAAAATGAATTAGGATAAACAGCCAATGAATTCCATCATATTTCTAAGACTCTTTACCTCAACACACCTCATCATGAACCTACCCCATCCCTGCTTACAAAAGGCTCTATCACTCCAATTCATGATTCTACTTCCTTCCCAAGAATCCCCAAGTCATCTAGTGATAATCATCTTCCCACAAAACCATAATGCACCCCATAACAATTCTACTACCACACTAATCCTAATACAATATTAATGAGAAGACAGCAATTATTTAGTCTCTGGGGCTCTGCCTCCCTGTGTGACTAGTTGTAAGCCATGCTATGCCAGGAAAGATGCTGCTATACTAGGAGATATGGCCTCAGGTGGATTTGTTAGAATGAATGTGGCAAATGAGGTGCACGGCACCCACTATCATTGCGGGAGGCCAGTCATATTGTTATAAAAAAGTGCTTGCCAAACGTTTTGGATCCACGAGCCAATTTTAAAACAACAATATTTCACGACTCAGCTAGCTTTAATGGACATGAGGTGGGCAATTTTGTTAATGTAACTAACGCATCATGTTATAGCACTCTCTCATATTTTATATCGCAATGTCCACTAAATTTGCACACATTCAACCCATGGGGAAAAACACAGGGTATTTATAGTTTTGTATCTACATTTTTATGATTTTATGTTGTGCATCTTGCCCTTGAATACTTCCCACAAACATAATGCGTTGGAACAAATGCTCCAGAGAAACAGACTCCGAGGGGCGCCATGCATGCGACCTCCTTTGGTTTCTATAACTGAAATGCCATGGGGAACAGCAAGACATTGCACCCATCCTTTGCTACGCTACAGAGTTTCTGTATGAAGGGAGTGCAGATGTCATGGATGAACTGGAAACCAGTATCAGTCCACTGAAAAAAATTCAAAACAGCTCCATGCTCCAATAAGCTGCGTTTACAAAGTGACAACATAGCCATGGTTGGGACGTGGCAGCCCAACCTGCTCTGAAAACACAGAACAACTTGTAGACGACGGGAAACATACCAAAGTGGCCAGTCAGGCTATGGTAGATGTTCGTGGGTCCTTTTCTGTAAAGCTGGTAGTGTGGAAGAACATTTTGCACACAGCATCCTATGGCCAACGGAGGTTTCTCACCAGAAGTTTTTGCTGTCCTATTCTGCACCTGCCTACCGTGGGATCCATGCCCCATCTTCCAAATCAGACTACCCAGTTTCACTTAAGGTCTTTCACTATTGCAGTGTCCCTGGTGCAAATGCAAGTTCATGCTTGCAAAGGGGGCAACATCCAATACTGTGGGGCACAGTGTTCAACGGATATAGTAATACAATTTCCATATCTTCAGAATGGAAGTTCACTGAATTGTTTCCACCATTCCACTGTGTAATACTCAGAGTTTTGCATTTTTCCTTGCACAAACTGTGGCGATTGTATTCTGTGAAAATCATACAGGTGAAAACCGTGGAGTGTGTTAAAATATTCAGATATCTTTGAATGCCGATTCCGGAGCAAATTATGGTTTGCACCAGGAATTGTTAATTCTGGCCCTGTTGAAATGATTACAGTTGGACCTGGCCCTCTCTGCAGAGTAACCCCAAACTTTTTGTCTACCGCCCTCCTGTTTTCTGAACCCGTTTTTGTTAGCTTTAGGACTCTGAGCACTATATCACTGCTTACCAGTGCTAAAGTACTTATGCTCTGTCCTTTAAAAGTGGTAAAATTGACTTACCAAATTGGCATGTTAAATTTACTTGTAAGTACCTAATAAAGTGGTACTATATGTACCCAGGGCCTGTAAAATAAATACTACTAGTGGGCCTGCAGCACTTATTGTGCCACCCACTTAAGTAGTCCTTTAAATCCTTTTTCCAGGCCTAAATCTTCCTTTTTAATTAATATACGTCACCCCTTGGGTAGGCCTTAAACATACCAAAGGGCAGGGGTGCATATTATTTAAACATTTGGGGACGTACTTTTAAGTTTTCTCTGTACTGGTAAAGGAGAACTCTCAAATTCTTTTTTCACTATTGCAAGGAGTACATCTCTCGTAGGATAAAATTGGGTTATCTTATTATATTTAATAATTCATAACGTTTGTCTAGGAGAAAGTAGGAATGTCATGTTTGGTGTTTGAGGAATTGTGATTTAACACCCTCTTTATTAGTAAAGTTGAATTGAAAGTCAAAATTCTTTATTGCACTTTTAGAAAGTAGGCATTTCCTTGTCCTAACCATTTGGTACTTAAAGTCTCTATTTTGGGTCACATAACCAAGTGTAGTTAGCAGTTGGCCTTTGTGTTTTCCTCCCAGACAGTATCCCAATAAGGGTCTAGGTGTTGGCAGGATGGTCCACTCTGACTTGATGAGAGGGGCAGAGCTGTCACGTGTCAGACTTCACTTAAAAAGACACCGCTCAGCTCACACACAGAGGAATTTACACTAGTGTATTGTGCCCCCAGCCAAACTGGGACCAGAGCAGGGAGGAAGGAAATTTCAGACACTTCTGTACAGGGAAAACTCCAAACATTTCTTCCACTTCAAAGGGGGCCCCAGATATAAACACAGTACCCTCGGACCCATTCTTCAGTATGCTGCTGTACCTGCGAATACTACAGATGGACTGCCCTGCTGCCAGAGGACTACCCTGCTACTTGACGCCTGCCCTGCTGTCTAAGGAGGAAGACTGGGCCTGTACCCTTTATACTAGGCTAAAGTGAGTCGAAGAGTCAACTGACAGAATCCTGCTCTGAGCTACAGGGACATTATAAACTCCAGGGGCCTCTCTGCAACTGCCCAGCTAACCTGCTGTAATAGGACCTGCCTGGACCTGCAACAGAACCTGCCTGAGCCCTGCTGAGCTCTCTGGAGTCTTGATCTCCAAAAGGGGTCTCCCAGATTTTGGACCCTTGGTGAGGCATCGGTTGAGCTCCTCCATGAAGAAAAGATGAAATCCTGAAGTTTTGAGCTCTTTGTGACTGTGAACGGGCCTGTTTGTCCCAAGATCTTGCCATCTGTGCCAACCACCAATGTGAAGCTCCAGAAAAACCAATTATTTGTGCTACAGCATCCACCAGTGATGAGCGACAAAGTGAGATCAGCACATTGGGCTACAGTATCAACAGTGGGTGACTGCCAATACGAATCTCCAGTAATGACCATCTGGGACACTTGACAGGATTTTCGCTCTACAATGATAACCATTCATGACGTCTGCCTGCTCTTTACGCTACAGCGACAACCATCTGCCATACTCTCCCTGCTCCTTGTTGCTTCCTCCACTACAAATGGAACTCTTCGCGCTGAACTTCAGAAGGTTACGTTTTTTGGCTGGACTAACCTGGTCCCTTTATCTGGGCTGGCTCAATCATGGTCAGCCTGAACTTGGGACTTGCACCTGGTCTCATATGACCAGATAACTGCGAGTGGGGCTTTGTGCTGTTAGGTGCCATACTTTCCATTCAATCTTTGAAATTGCATATCTCCGCTTATACTGATTGGATTTTAGTTGTTTTACTGTCAAATAAGTCATTACATTTTCCTCCATTTTTCTAAATTGATGCGGGTTTCTTCATATGGTGTGTTTTCCCTTTGTTACTGTTTGAGTGCTGCATAAATACTTTACACGTTGCCTTTGGGTTAAGCCTGACTACTCTTGTGCCAAGCTACCAGCCGGTCAAGCACATGTTAACTTAGTGACGTTTTGTGCTTCACCCAGGCAAGGATTGTGACTGTTGCTTGAATAAGATTTCACACCCTTCAGCCAACAATCCAATTTCTCACAATTACCTACCTCTTTCAATTAGTTCAATTAATAGTTATTGTATGTAAAAGGTATTTTAAATTGTTATCTTAAAAATATGGCTTGGTCCGCGCCAGTACCATGGACACCCATAAACCAGCCATGTTGGCCAAGCTTGAAATATTAATCAAGGACTGACATTTTACACAAAATGATTGAGAGCAGCCATGAACTGAAGCGATGTAAAAGTATATTGCCTGCTGACGAAGCTTGCACATTGTGCTAAAGACTTAGCAGTGACCACAGCAGCTCCTATATCCCAATTGCTTAATTAAGTACCTTTCTTGCTTCTGCCTCATTACACGTGAACATTCTTTCTCCACCAGCTCACAGTCATTAGCTATAAAAAAAAGACACATTTATGGTCTACTCTTTATTAAGTGCGCTGCTGGAGTGCGAGCCAAGAGAGCAGGGATCTATTTTCAAGTTACCACGCATTTAAAACAGGCACCAAGTCAGCCTTGACGTCTACATATACAAGTTAATTACACATTTCCATGACACCAAGTACATGCTTCATATTGGTTATTTTTATGTCTACAATATAGACACCTAATGCTTCTCACTTATTTACATGTCAATATGGCTTGCTTAAGTGCACAACACCTATTTTTGTAGGAAGGGTGGGCCTGTACCACAAAGAATAGAATGTGTTTAGAATTTGTATAGGGCGTGCACACAGAGGCATTCTTCATACAGACAGACAACATCCCTTTTTCACAAAGCCCAATACACATAAGGGCACACTTGCACAGAGACACAATACATATAGGTATCAATATACACAGACCAACAGCCCTATATACCTGCACTGCAGGAGGCAGGCTGGTGTAGCAGCAGAGCACAAGGGCCTTTTTTACAATGTCGGGTGGACTTGTGTCCTGCCTGACATCTTTATGGTTTGGAACCGGCCGATCTTAGGTCGGCGGTTCCAACGACAGGATTATGAACACACAGGTTTATAAACACTCTCCCTGCTCCTTGTGGTCTCGTTGTCAATGGAAGCTTGTGCGGTGGGCAGAAAAGGAACTCAGCGTGAGCTTCCATTGAGACACGTCGCAGGGATGTTTTGGAGGTCACCATAGGTGCCCCATAGAGGATGATCAGAGGGGTAGAGAGCCATGCTAGGGGCCCTTAAAGACACTTTCCAACAGGCTTTTCATGTAAAAAAGGCCGACATGAAAAGGCTGTCGGAAAGTGTCATTATTATCCCGACGGCAGAGCCGAGCATGGCTCTGCCATCATTACGGGATTATAGTGGCTTACAGCGGTCCGATGGGATCACATCTGAATTCCCCTGCTTGTTTCACTCTGACCACTGTCCTCCTAATACGGCGATCGGACTGAAACCTACGATGTCGGGCGACCACTGGTCATAGGCTTGCCGCCCGTCAATGTAATGAGGCCCATGGTGACGTCCATCATGGGGGCAACAGATGGTGTGCAGTGGAGGAGCTCAAGTGACATACACCAATGGAGGATGAATCTCAGGAATGCAAAGCGCAATGCACACATAACTGGGTGATGTGTCACAGAGAATTGATGGGAATAATGGGAGATGCATCTACGAGTTACACCCATAAATGTGTTTGGAGTGATACTGAATGATATACAGAGCAAGGCAGAGAGTGTGTGCACTATGGGAGCACCTCGTGATGGGAACAAGGAACACGCAGTGGTGTACAGTGGTGGATATACAGAGGGAAAAAACCCTCAAATGAAGGTATCGGAGAGGTGATAATATATAGACAAAAGGCACCAGCTTACTTATTAGTTCCTGAAAAACTATTTTTATATTATGCATTGCATATACTATAATACATGGGATTCTACAATAACTGTATAAAACCCGACTCTAATTTCCTTATAATCGGTGACTTGTGATGCACCCAGTCACTGATTACTAAAAAATAAAGAGTGAGAACTCAACTGTAATAATATTAGAGTTGAGTTCTGACATCAGAATTTCTGCTGGAGGAGCCAAAGGCCAGGAGAAAGTCAGGTCATGTCACTAAAGATAATTAAAGCAGCAGCTTAAAGATTGAAAATGAAACCTAATTTTTCGTTCTTCAACTCTGTCTTGCTAGCTGGAAGGTAAAATGAGATATTTATTGCAATATGTTTATCTTCTGCACTCTTTAGGTCATTACAGAAACGCTAGAATTTTTCTGAATTGGTCTACACATTCAGAGCCAACTTTCCCTTAAAAAAAACTGGTGTATATTAAACTGATTTTAATCTCTTTTTGCATCACATATCTAATATATCTTTATTTGATGTGTTTAATTTTGCACTAGAGATTCTATTTTTATTTTTCATGTTTGCAAACATACTCTCTGTTTCATATGAAAGATCTACACATCACATACTCAAAGGGTTTGTGGGAAAGGTGATGGTGTGACCATGTATTATAATGAATAAAGTACCCCCTCCCATACATGATAAGGATATTGCAAGTCACCTCGGAGTTCCCTAACCATATAAATGAAACTCAGCCTCATTCCTCTGTATGGCCATGGAACTCCTCTGTGACTTGCAATGCCCTTATGATTTATGATAGGGGAACTTTATCTCATGTATTCCGTGGTTTGGTCCGTGTTTACATCATTAAGTAATAATCATTTTACTTAATACGAAAGTATAGCTGCATTCATTTGATCAACCTGCCAATGCAAAATCACATTTCAAAATAAAAAAATTGAAATCAGATCTGTATTGATGTTGATAAGAATTAAAACTGAAATACCACAGAAAATCATAATTCATGGTTAGAGCCCCCGTCCATGTCTTGCACAACCATGCAAACCATAAATCTCAAACCAAATGCAAAGTTTAATTCTTCACAATATATATTATTTCTGGCAGTAAATACCAAATAATAGAAAAATGTAACAAAACAATAACACATATTCAAACTAATAAATTATACTTTCATTGAGTATTCTCTATTAAAGCTGTATGGGTAATGTGATATGTGAGCTCATCTGTAAAATGATTTATACCATGTTATTATATCTATAACTGAGTTGGGTTGACGGTTCCCAAAGCATAGTCTGAGTTCTGCAAACCTTAGTCTAGCTTTTGCATTGCTCACAACAGTTTATTAGTCATGTAATAGTCGTTTTTATAGTAAAACCTGAAAAAATATTTAGAATGATAAAATTAGTGCCTCGTTTATAAAAAATAAATCTGAAAAATGAATTATATATGTATACCACATAATCACATCTGTGATTTTCCTTAGAAAAAACACAAGATAAGAGGCTTGTCATTCATCAGCTTCCAGGCCTAGGTCTCATGGCCTGCTTAACTGCATTTTTAGAGTTGAGGGAGGTTGATGTAGAGTTCACAATGGGCAAATCTGTTAGCAGAGACAATATTTCATTTTCATCAATATATGCATCAATCTCTATATTAACATTCCCCCCGTAGTTGTTTGTTCAACTGCACTACCTGAGTCATGCATTTCAGCAATTACTGTATTTTGGGCTTGTTGTTTCTTAAGTTTGCTATTGAGAAACACTACTTCCCTATTTACTTGCCTTCTACCAAGTTTGAAGACCACATTTTTACATCAGGTAATCCCCAATTGTATAACCTTGCAGACCAATAGAAACACAATGCTAACTGTCAACAATTATTTACATAAACCGGATATCTATCGTGGAAGACAGGAGAACCAATTTGAATACCATTACTGCTCAGGGGTACCTACCTCTTCATGCATGATTCTTTGTAAATTATACATTGCTTGAATGGCAAGCGTCAGATCTTGGCACAGACACCTCCCTCCATTGCGGTCATTAAGTCCAGTACATAACGGTGCTGCATTACCATGAAGCAGATGTCTTGAATTCTTCCTTAAACAAATTGAGGCCGAGCTGAGTGCTGTTCATCATTTTGAGCATTTCCCATTGGGGAATTTGCCACCAGCAGGTGTTAATGTTAATGTTAACAGGATTTATAAAGCGCGCGAATACCCGGAGGTGTTTTGGCGCTGCGAACACAGTAAGCCC
Source organism: Triturus cristatus (assembly GCF_964204655.1). Lineage (NCBI taxonomy): Eukaryota > Metazoa > Chordata > Amphibia > Caudata > Salamandridae > Triturus > Triturus cristatus. Next base: position 157,641,595 of record NC_140580.1, read on the forward strand.
ACACAAGCGTCTAGTCCTGGAACAGCCAGGTTTTTAGCCCTCTCCAGAAGATGGGTAGGGAGCTCGCACTTCTGAGCTCACTTGGAAGAGTGTTGCAGAGTTTAGAGGTGCCCTAGTGGAAGCTGTGCCCCCCCCCCCAGTGTAATGTTCAAATTCTGGGCACTGTCAAGAGTCTGGCCCCTGTTGAACGGAGGTGTCTGGTTGGTTCATACCAGACAGAAAGGTTCTGAAGAAAGGAAGGACATGTGTGATTCAGTGCTTTGTAGGCCAGACACAGTGCCTTAACCCCTTCGATGCTCATGACGGAATGGTTCCGTCATGAGCATCGGTGCCCCTGTGCGCATGACGGAACCATTCCGTCATGAGGCCAGGGGCACGAAATCCCTCTGCTGCAGACAGCAGAGGGATTTCTATTTAATCCCTTTGACCTTGGGAGCTGGGGAAGAGCTTCCCCAGCTCCCGAGGCCCCCTCCCTGGTTTCTGTGGAAAGAAGATCAGCGCGCATGTCGCGCTGTCTTCATTGCACAGAAACCGAAACCGAAACTGAAATGAGACTTTAGGCTCCTTTCAGTTTCACTTTCCATGTGCTCAGGGGGCTATCTCAGCCCCCCGGGCATGTAGAAAGATGGCAGAGGTATCATTGGAAAGGGGAGAATCTCCCCTTTCCAATGGTGCCCGTCCCCAGTGGATCCCTGCTTGGAGATTGCCTCAGGAGAGCGATTCCGAAGCAGGGGTCCACCCACTAGACACCAGGGAGCGGCCCCTTGGGCAAGGGCTTTTGCTCCCCCCAAATGTTTTGCATGTCATTTAGTCTTTTTGCTCCCCCTGGGGGGCAGATGGGGGCAGTAGCCCCCAATCTGCCTCCTGGGGAGAAAAAAGCCCACTAGACACCAGGGATATTTATTTTTACCGGCACAATTTATTAGGGCGGGGGCTGCCCATAAAGGGCATGTCCATGCCCCCACCCCGCAAAATGCACAGCCTTTCTGCCCCCCTGGGGGGCAGTTGGGGGCAGTAGCCCCTAATCTGCCCCCCCGGGGGGGCAGAAAGCCCACTATACGCCAGGGATTTTTTTTTCTTATAATTTGTGGTGGGGGCTGCCCAATATGGGCATACCCATGCCCCCACCCAACCCCCGCAAAAATGACAGCCTTTCTGCCCCTGGGGGGCAGATGGGGGCATTAGCCCCAAATCTGGACCCCCGGGGGGGCAAAAAGCCCAGTAGACGCCAGGGATTTTTTAGGCAAATTCTAATTAGGGTGGGGGCATTGGCATGCCCGTTTTGGGCAGCCCCCACCCTAATTAAAATTTGGCCAAAAAACTCCCAGGCATCTTGTGGACTTTCTGCCCCCCCCCTGGCGGGCAGATGGGGGCATTAGCCCCCAATCTGCCCTGCCGGGGGGGCAAAAAGCCCACTAGACGCCAGTGATTTTTTTGGGGCTAATTTGAATTAGGGTGGGGGCTTCCAAAACGGGCATGCCCATGCCCCCACCCCCCACCTGCAAAAATATCAGCCTTCCTGCCCCCCCTGGGGGGCAGATGGGGCAGTAGCCCCCAATCTGCCCGCCCCCGGAGGAGCAAAATGCCCACTAGACGCCAGGGATTTTTTGGCAAATTTTAATTAGGGTGGGGGCATGGGCAGCCCCCACCCTAATTAAAATTTGCCCAAAAATCTCCCTGGCGTCTAGTGGACTTTCTGGCCCCCTGCTGGTCACGGCCAAAGGCTGTGCGGAGGGGGGGTTTGGCTTTACACATGGTAATTAAATATTATCTTTTGTTAAAAAAAGAACTAGAAATTCACTGAAAAAAACAAAGGTTAATGTAATGCTAAAGTTAGGTGAAAATGTCAGTAACAGTGTAACATTTTAAACTTACAGAACCACTCAAATTTACCAGCTATAGTTAGCTCCAGTAACTATATTCAGTTACTGGAGACAGAGCCCTCCCAAGCCAAGAGTTGTCCTGAGGACCCCATCCCCTGGGGACTTTGTTTTTTATTAAGAGGAGGGGGGCACCCATGCCCCCTCTCCAAGCCACTAAGCCTCCCCCAAGTTGAATTACAATCAGGAGAAGGGTCTCGCAGCTCCCTCCCTGAGCCTTAGTAGGCCCCAGGGCCACTGCACATTTTGGGTCGGTGCCCCAGTGAACATGCGAGCCACCCTCCAGACAATACTTTGGAGAGAGCCTCAGGATCCCCACGGCCCCAGCCTGCTCCTCACATGCTGTGGGAGTCAGTATTGCTTCTACCCGGTGAGAGCAACTACTTTTTGTTTGCTCCCACCAGGCGGGAGTAATGTGTGTTTTTTGTGCCCGCAGGAGCACACTTTTAAAGCTACCATTGAGTGATAACAGATATGCTTCCCCTACCCTCACCCCAGCAGGCTGGGAAACTACTGTGTCCTAGGGGAGGCTTCCCCGGGTTACAGTGTGTGAGTAAGCCCCATGGTCTGTGGTCCTGGGACCTTTGGAGGCTCAGGAAGGGGTGGCTGCATTTCCACCACCCCTTATTTGTGACATTCAGCCCCATGCATTGTGGTCCCCCAGACGTCAACGTGAGATCTGTTGACCTATGGATCATCCACAGCATGAAATATTCAATGTTTTTGTGCCTTAATTGCTCAAAAACTAGTGAACAGATTTACCTCGAATCATAAAAGGCACTCTTTCTGGACTAAAATCTAGCTTTATGCCAAATTATTATGCCAGTTCATGTAATTAAGTGATATTTACAGTGCATGCACCATGCACGGTAAAAATTGATTTTTAACAGTAATACAGATATATATACTGCATCTCTTGGGCATTGGTAGAGGCTTGACATAGTAATTGTACTCCACTGAGTATAATGGTAATTTCATTATTCAGGGTTTTATTTTCCGATTTAAAGTGTGTTCTAAACTGACAGGATTTAATAGGTTGATGAAGACTGGAGTGGTGCGAAAGAGGGAAAAAGATAAACAGATGCATGACCTGTTGGTCAAAAAACATTGGTTCTTTAGGACACTATTCCTGCGAACTCTGTTGATGGAACTTTAAAAGTATGCCCAATTTCATGCTTTCTCTATAACATCATAATAACTACATTTTAAATAAAACTATGAATGCCACTGTGCAATTTCTCTGTGATAAATAACAAATGCTACCGTGACTAAATTTAAGGGTGCTTATTTAACCAATCTTCAAAATTGCCAGTTAGCGTTCAACACGTGATCTTGGGATTATTGCTGATTTCAGGAGTGAGCCTTAAGCCATTGCAGGTTCTAGCATGAGTAGGAGTTGAGTATATTATATGTATGTTCATTAGCACATCCACCTAATGCTCAATAACCGTTTATTGTGCAATGTCCTGCTGATTCCGGGTCACCTATGTTTGTTATCTATATATTATAATTCTCTTTTGTACGGATTGACACATTTCAAATGCTTTAATACTACATCATCCGCTCATGTTTTATACTGTATACTGTAAAGCGCTCTGATACCCTCTTGGGTCACGTTCGTGCTATATAAAACTTTATAAATAGCCACCAGTTAGATGGTCCTCAGCTTGTTGAGGACCTCATTCTATTGCAACAGCTCCATATCTGATTTGACCAGCGGTTGCAGGGATTCCAATGAATGCATGCGTGTGAAGGGAAAAAACTGCGGTGGTGCCAGTGGTGGTTAGTAGCCAGGTGCATATCCTCCTCACAGAAGACAAGTTTCAACAAAGTAACCACACGGCTAAACTAAAACAGAGTTTGTTGTGAGAACCATTTAAAAGAATGAAAATTAATGTAAACTGGTCGCTTCCTAAAAACAGTCTACCTTCTGCTTTGCAGTATTGTGGGGGCATTCAATATCAGGAACTCAGTGACTGTTGTTGAAGGGAATGCCTTCATCTAATTATTTGGGCGCCACTGGAGCTATCCTTAATAGAGTAATGATATCTTTAAACATGTCTCTGGTGCCTAACAAAGATGCTGAAGATGGTTTTGTGGAACAAGATCAATAAACATGTGGAAACAAGCATCAGCAAAGCCAATAGGTTTGGAGCTGCTGGCCAACCTTTTGGAACACCTTGTTTTGTGTTGTCATGGTGTTAGCAAAACTTTATTGTTTGGGAGACTTCTGGGCCCTCATTAAACCTAAATAAAAACATTGGCTAAAGCAAAAGAGTTTTCTGGTCTTACAAAAAGAACACATTATCATGGTGCACCAGGCAATGAAGGGAACTAACTTGTGTGTGAATGTGCTCCTTGCAAAAGGGCAGCATACCTTAACTCCTAGTAAGTCAGTCAATGGCTTTGACATTGCACCTTCATACATACCGGAGTGGGTGGAAGAAAAATGTGAATGACACAATCACAGTCTAATTGATGAAGTCTAGCTGAAAACCCATAAAGTAACTATTTTATACATACTTTTAGTTAAATCAAGAAGCTTTAGCTAACATAGACCTAAAAAGCCATTGGTCTGGCATTGACTGCTAGCATCGCCTTTGAGAAAGAAGGTAATCAAAAAGGGCAAAAAAGCAAGGAAGGAAAGAAAAATGAAAGAAGGCAAAAAAAGTAAGAAACAGAGAGAAAGAAGGCAAAGGAAGAGAAAAACACAAGAAATTAAAAAAAGAACATAATTAAGAAGGATAGAAGGCAAAAAAGGAAGGGAAAATATGAAAGAAGTTAGGAAGGCAAAAAGAAAAAAGAGAAAGTATGAAAGAATTAAAGAAGGCAAAACAGAAAGACAAAGAAATACAACATATGAAGGAAGGAAAGAAGGCAGAAAAGAAGGAAAAAGGGAGACAAAGTGTAAAAAGATGTAAAGAATGCAAAAAAGAAAGACAAAGAAAGAGAGACTATGAAAGGAGTAAAAGAGGTAAAAGAAAAAGAAGTAATCAAAAAAGAAAAGAAGATAAAGAAAGAAGAAAAGAAAGCAAAAAAGAACAATGGAAGGAATGGAAAAAGGAAAAGAAAAGAAAATGGAAAAAAGGAACAAAAGTAGAAAATAAAGAAAGAAGGCAGGAAAGAGGGTGCACAGTATAAAATATTGGATACTGCAACCCAAATTTCACCCCACGTGCATTTAACTAAACCTGTTACAAGCGCGCTGCAAATAAACACAATAAAGTTTTGGTTTTCTTCCTGGACAAAGTTTATTAAAGAAACATTGGCCGAACCAAGTCCAGGAACACACTATGGTATGCTGTGAATTAGCAGCATTCACTTCAAAAGTAATTTACAACTGCTCTGAAACAAGACAGGAACTGATAAGGCTGGAATGTGCCTTGCTCTCACTTCACATGGGTCCTACTATCACATCAGGCGACACCGGCACTAAAGGGAATTAAATAAACTACCTTGTTTGCGGATATACTCATTGTTAAAGAGTAAAATGCAGTCACAGAAAGTGACGTTAACTAGGGGCTTAAGTCGGCTGACCCACTGCTCCATGCTGTAGTGGGCAGAAGCAAAATGAGTATGATACATTGGGTGAAGAGAAGCCCCTTTAAGTAATACACATAAACATGCACACATACATATTTTAGTGCAATCATAAAATCAAAATTTGTAGGCTAATGTCAGACCTGAAAACAAGACGTGGCAAAGCTAACAGGACTGGTCTGAGTGTGCTATCCAGGGGCGGCTGGTGTTAAAGGGCAAAAGGGCCGTTGCCCTGCCATTGTTGGGGAGGGAAGAAAAACCTATGAGCAGCTCTAGTCAAAAAGCTAATGGTTGCTTTTGACTAGTCTATTGTTTCTCGTAGGGTTTTCTCCCCCTCCCTGTGATGGCAGAGCAACATGCTTTTTTTAATGAAGGATTTTTTGTTTTTGTTTGGTAGGAGTATCAAACTACGCACGTGCCCAGAGAGCGTGAATGATTCTTGCCCTACAGGCACAAACCGGGACAGTGACATCACTCTGGAGGGTGTTGCAAATTTAAGCGGCAATGCATGGGCTTTATTTTGGGCGTATGCTGATCGGCCCAGGGCGAGGTCTGAAGAGCTCCATTCATATAATGGGAGAGGGTAGGACATACTCATGGGGCTGATGATTGAGTGGGTGTCGACCATGGAATCCAGCCTTCACCTCCTCCAATGCTTGTGTGTTTTTCATTGGCTGAGGAGTCCTGAGGGGTGGAGTCCAACAGCTTTTGATCCGAACTTACGAAGTCAGTGAGTGCTGCAGTGAATGTGTTCTGTCGCTGTACCAGAGCTACTACTTGACGTCTATTAGTTGGGCTGGCTCAGTAGTAAGTTTTAGATTTACCTTATTAAACTTAAATTAAATTCTATTGTCTTGCCTAACTGCACACATGCCTTCAGTGTGTTCCGTTATGTGTATTATTATTATCACGCACTTCTGGCAGGCCTGGCCAAGAAATCCTAGTGCGTGTCGAGGAGACCTGACAAGGCCTGACCTCTCGGGTAACACTGCTGCAGTCGTGCTGAAAAAGTGTGCGTTAACCGTAGACCTACATGCCCTGGAGGAAGGCGAGGTTCGGAGCAGCCTTTACTCCCCAGTTCTGCATATGTAGCATGGAGTAAAGTGAGACTAATACCTAACGGGCCTCACCCTCTTCAACCCAACCCACAGGGCCCAGGCATAGGGTGACCAGACATCCCGGTTTTCCCCAGACGATCACGGGTTTTGGAGCAGTGTCCCGGTGTCCCGACACTTTGCTTCAAATTAAAGAAATGTCCCGTTTTTTGCGCAGTACCCGGGATAAACATATAAATGTCCCCGTTTTTAAATAGTGTCTCGGTGCGCCTGCTGTACTTCTGAAGTCAGTGTGAGCAGTCAGTGTAAGCCAGGTTCAGCAAGAAGGGGCAGCCGCCCTGGAGGCGTTACAATGGAGAGTGGAGAGCCAGCCAGTCAAGCAGATCAGTGTGTTAATGCATCGACCGCAGGGATCTGCATCAAACCTGAAGGCCACCTGTTTACAGGCCAGCAGGATGGGGTTACTTCTGGGACTGATCAAATGCGACAGGTCTCTATTGGGCTCTCTCCATTTCTGCCTGCACGGTGACAAAAAGATCTTACTGCTGCAGCAGTACCACGCTTCAGTGCCTTCAAAGAGACCCATTATAGTTCTTTCACAGTCTTATCATTCCAAAATTGAAGCATTTTCAATGTTAAGTACAACTAAGCCAATGTTGTTGCTTATTTAGCTTATGCAGCTAACAACAAGTGACAAAGCTAATAGTCCTGGGTTGTTGTATGTGTACTGTTACTCGTAATATTTGTCTGGATACAATGACAGAAGCAGCTAATTTTTCTGGCGGCACGCTGTGCTAGGCACAGTTTTTTTTAGCTTATGTGTTTTAAGCCATGTCCTTAATTACATCGGCCACGCCCCTTGAGTGACCCTCCCCCACCCCGTTTTTTCATCACACTTCTGTCAGTTCTATGTCTATGACCTGTCCTAGTTTTTTGTTTTGAGAATCTGGTCACCCTACCCAGGCAACGAGGGAGTAGGGGAGCTCCTGACTGCGCAGGATTCCGTGCTTGGGCCTCTCATCAAAAGGGAGCTGCGGGAGCACCCCGGGGCTGGCCTCTGTCCCTTTGAGTAAGAATGAAGCCACACCCACGTTTGCTTAATTATTTCTGGTGTGTTGGTGGCAATTCAAAGTTGTTTTTGTTTCATTTTTCCATGAGCAGCAGCCTTTGTGAGGAAATGTTTCTTATTCCTAGGCAGACGCCCGAGAATATTTCACCCTTTGCTTCGAAGAAATTTCCTATTAATGGAACTGGTACTCGGTATAGGTAAAGCTAAGCAATTGCAATGCACGGACGCTGCAAGGTGCCAGTGCAAATTGCATCAGAAGAAACCCTATAGCCACTCTCGCCCCACTTTTAAAGTAAAAAAATAATTGTAAGGTCTCCAGGTGAACTGCCCTTCCGCTTCAGCCGTGTCAAGGCGAGATAATCTGCATACTGCCACCTAATTTGATTTGTTGTTTTTTCTGGCCACTGAGGAGTTCTTCCTGTGGGTGGAGAGTAGGCAGAGCTGGTAGAACAAGGAAGGGCTTGCTGTGTAAAATATACACGGTCCCAAATTTACAAAGGTTACCACATTAGCAGAACATTTGATTGATGTTGCTGCAGAAATATAATCCATACCACTGCCAAATATTGTGTAGTCACTGCTAGCCCCGGTAATGCATGCAAATGCCAAGGCTGCCCGGGGGGCCAAGTAGGGGACCCTCCAACAGGGTGGCCGCCTTAGTGCCACAGGAAGGCACTAGAGTCTGCCGACTAGGCTCCCTGGGCTTGGGACCAGGGGGTCTTCCGGCCGGCCACTTCCGGTAGTGGGAGGGGGACAGGGGTATACAAACCTTCCCCCACTCACTGGGCAGTCTCTTGACCACTGCCTGTCTCGCCTTCCCACCTCACCGCGTACCCTGCGGACGGCCAAAAAGAGGATTGGGGGGGGGGAATATCTAACCTATTGTTTTGTGTTGCAGGAGGCGTTACAGGGCGATCCAGAGTCTGCAAGATACTTATTGGTACTATATGCAGCAGCAGAACAAGGGTGCTAAGCCAAGGATACCCAGGGATGTCTTAGCGTTGTCCCCTGGAAGAATTACGGTGCCCTGTCAGTCCTACTGGCGGTTGTGGGTCTGAGCAACCGGGGGCTGCCTGCAACGCTCCGCCCACCTTTGGGGGGGGGCGTGAGTAAGGGAGTGGACTGGCAGTCCACTGATGGGAGGGGTGGCCCCTCCCAATAAGTGGTAAGCACCGATTGGCGACGCCCACGGTGTAATTTGGCTCATCAGGCGGGCAGGCGGCATAAGGGTTGGCCTGCCCTGGGATCGCCCGTAAGATAACCCACCATGTTGGCATATTTGTTATGCAAATAAACCTGCAGCAATTTTCTCCACTAACAAGGTGTTGTGTGGTTTATTTATGTATTTTGCTACATGATAACTGAGGACTGTTGCCGATATTGGCACTATGGCTACATCCCATATTGGTTACATCTGCCCAGCCCACGCGCTCCATTAATTAATCATCTCGAAGTCTGTGCAGGAAACATGGTTGTACTTGGGTCATGGAAATCACCTACAAAGGAATTACAGCATGTGACAGTGATTGCGCCAGAAAAAAACAGGTGGTTTCACATGGGTAGGTAGCGCTGCTAGAAATATAAGGAGCTGAAGCGCTATGGTGTACTGGTTGTGAATGCATGTGGGGAGAGGATGTGGTCCGTCGGCTAGACCTCAGGGTCACTTCCACATCCTGTGATTCTGGGCAAATCACTTAATCTCTCCGTGCCTGAATGTGTAACGTAACCGGTACTCATGTAAAACGCTCCAATACCTTTGGGTCGAGTTCGTGCTATATAAAATTGCAAACAGATAAAAATAAGTAATGCATCAAAGACGCACATGCAAGGTTATGCATATGCAATCGGTTAGGCCACTGGTGTTTGCAGATTTATCAGGGTCTGCCCTAGTGTTCAGCCTCATAGCACCCACAATAGAGACGTTATTACTTGAAGATTCAGTTAATTGGTTGAAGGGGGATTGACCACCAAACCCATTCACAAATAAAATCTGTTGTGTTTTTTAAACTACCAAAGAGTTGAATTGTCTGAAAGGGAACTGGTAGTATGAATGTGATTTCAATTTATGCCTATTTTGGGTACAGCTCTTAAAACATTAAAAGGTTGAAACCAAATCCAGTAAAAAGATTTGCATATAAATATTAAAACAAGCAGCATCATTACACTTAGTTAGTCTTGCTCCTGTAACGAGCCGCTGCTCAATGCTGCCACCATAGCATCAGCATCTAGCATATTCAGAGGTGTTATCGCAAAGTCTATTATGAAGTTCTGTGGATATACTGAATAAGCCGCTACCTATGTCATTATATGAAATATCTTTATTGATGTCATAACTATACTTTCCCAATTGCTTTTTTAACCAACTTGCTTTCTCAAATTTGCTAGAAAATGCACCATTTTCCCACTCTTTTTTTCAAAATTATCTTGGGGGGAAAATCCCTGAACCCCTCTTTTGGTGGTTAGGCTCACCATCGGTAACTAATGCACAACTTTTACGCCTTACCTTTTTTAAAAGTCACCAGCCGCCACTGGTGCTATCATATGCAAGCATAATGCGTGTTTGCTTGTTTCTGGATATGTTGTGGTTGTGACATGGAACTTTATCACAGGTATTGGCTTTTTCAATTCTTACTTTCACCAGACGTGAGCCAGTAATATGTACTATATGCGAGCATTGGAAAGGGGACCACTTCCCAGTCACACGTTTACTTTTGAGATTTCACCCTGAATCACGGCACGTTGCTAGCACGAGACTGGCATGGTGAATGAACATGACACCAGTATTTACGTGCACTATAGTCATTAAAAGTAAGTTCAAACATTGTACTGCTCCCACAGCACCATCTGTCCTGTCTGTTCGTCCCTGCCAGTGCCAGCTAAGCTGCCACTGATGCAGTGGTGGGTCATTACTGGGGAGCTTGCTTTCTCTGCAAACATGTGTGATATCTTTCAGCGAAAATAAATCCTGCTCATGTGCAGGTTTTTTGTGTGACTATTACGCAATTGTATTTGTATCCAAGTCTAACTTGTAACGCACTGACGTTTCTGAATGTGCCTCAGATTCTCCATTAGTCATTGTCTACTTACAACTGTAATATTGTGACGAAGTATATGAGTGGGGAAGAAGGAAAACAAGCATTGGCATAACCAATAGATTTCGCCTTTAGGACCTTATAAGGGTTTAGCCATGCAGCACATTATCCTGGGAGCTGCGCCGCCAGGGATGAAAGCACAGTATAATAACAATAGAACAATTTTCCAAGGCCCTACACACAGTTCCTTCAGAGGAGTATAAATGGGTGGCGCCTTAATGATTGATAGTTTCTTATAGGCAGAAGGTAATATACATTCATCTTCTGACATTGGCTACTAAACTAATCCCCTGTATTTCCAATCGTGCTGTGAAGTGAACTTCGAGTTCTTCTACACAGTATAAGAAAAGTTATAGGCTGTTTCGATCTTCAGCACGTTTTCTTTTCCCTATTTTTTTGATTGCGCAAACATAGCCTGAGGACATTTGAATGCTTTACAAGAAAGATTACAGTTACACATTTTTAGGCACAAAACATGGCTGCCAATTGCTCTTTCAACATGGAGAGAAAACACACAGGGAAACACAGCTGATAAGAAGAGTAAATAAAGAAAGACATACCTTGCATGCTGCGCTCCCTTTGGAGAGATGGGAGCCTCAAGTGATTTGGTCTTAGAGTCTGGGAATGGTCCAAACTGTATCCTTTTCCTGTTTCTTGCCCCATCACCACCCAAGGCTAATAGTGAACGGACTCATTAGACTTTCAATGTCACATTGTGGAGTCTAGTTTAACACTATACTGCTTTCATAGGAGACGTGGAGCCTACTTGAACCTTCATTAGGTTATAAACTTGTCCCTGAACTGGACAAGGGTGGCTTCTCCATGAGAGCGGAGGAGCGTCGCCTCACTGAAATGCACCCCAAGCCCAAAAGATGAAAAATAAAATGGCAATTCATTACAATTTTAATTTTCAGCATCCAGTCCTAAACTGAGTGTCAGGATGGGGCAGGACCTGCTGAGTGGCAGCAGGGAGGAGTGGTGGGCAGATGTCTGCCTGTGCACTCTGTTTGGATGGCTGTCTTGCGACCGCCAGCCATTCATGCAGACTTTAAACCTCTCAACCTTAAGACAGCTGGGATGATAGAAAGTGCAGACCTTAAGTGCACTGGGGACCGCTGAGAGAGGCTGCTCCCTCCCATCAGGGTGCTGTTCTCATGCTGTTTAACAGCATGTGAGCAGATCTAGGATTGGTCAAGAGAGGTTGCTGGCGCCCACACTGCAGTCGATGGAAGAAGATGCCTGAGGTCCGGAGTGTGGAGGTTGTGTTAGGTAAGTGTTTTTTAAATGTATTTGTATTTTCCATTCGCCTTCCCCCTTCCCCGTAGATGCCAGCTGCCATTGGAACTTGCTAAAATGCAAGAGACAACCCCGCCAGCCCCACTTCCAGAAGGGAAGGCATACTATCTTTTTTACTAAAAATATATAAATATTCCCATTGAAATGTATGCCTTGAAGTTAAAGCAAAAAGTGCATTTGCAGCAATCCTTTGGAAGTTGTGGATTCTTTGAAATTGAATATTTCTAATAAAGTCAGTATCCGAGTACATTGCCATTTAAAGATTGCTTCTAATATAAGTACAATTAAAGTGTAATGCGTTTACTTGATGTACATTTTTCTGCTGTTTCATATTGCTTAAACGGGACCTGAATACATGAGCACCATTTTCATTACACTAGGGCACATTTATGTTTTTTTAAGCACATGTAGAGACAACGCAAGACTCGAACCTGGTTCCCCAGTTCCAAAGTTGGCAGCTCCAGCCTTAATGCCATATCTTCTCCTTCTTTTAAATGTGTCACTTAATGATGATTGTGAACTAAATGCTAGTGCTCGTTGTAACAGTGAAATGGCCCGTGTCACACAGAATGCCTTAAGACAATTCTGATTTTAACAAACTGCAGATTGCATGATGGGTCTTGTAGATTTGATTTAACTTCTATAAATATTGGAGGAACATCAGATCGCTCAAGTTTCTGATGTCTATGCATGAGCAGCTCTTCAACTTAAGGTGTGTGCTTTTCATTCTGGTACTTGTGGTCCTTTTCTTTGACTTTATAAAATCAGTACTAAGGAGCCGATTACGATGGCAGGCGGACTTGAGTCCACCCGCCATCGTAGCAGGATCGGGACCGCCCGCCTGTTATTCGGCGATCCCACACCCCTAATTATGATGCGACCGCCACCACGGGGATCGCATCTAGCAATTTAACATCGCGACGATGCTGCTGGCTGCAGCACAGGCCGCAATGTTAAATGGCCATGTTATGCATTTCCTGGAAAACGTGGCAGGCACCGCACAACGTGGCAGTCACAGCGCGGTGCCTTCCACCTTGTGCATGGAAATGTAGGGGGGTACCATGGGTACTACCCCAGTGCACAACTGCCCCCCCCCGGTGGGGATCCGTAACAGGCCCCCCGAAGCCAGCCTCCGCCAGCCTTTTCCATGACGGTTCAACCGCCATGGAAAGGCTGGCTAACGCCAGCATTGTGATCGGGCGGGCGGTGCCTGCTAGGCACCGCCACCATGTCCCCAGTCAGATCCACTCCGCCAGGCAATCGCAACAATTGCATGTGGCGGAAACATGGCGGGCGCTCTTTGCGCCCGCCACGCTTGTGGCACGATTCCCCCCGCCATCCTAATTTGTAAATGCGAGCCAGATGGGGGAGGGACCACCACCGCAGCCCGACGGTGACGTTCTCTCCACCATCGGAATGAGCCCCTAAGTACCAAAATGCAAAGCAATAACCTTGAATGGATATGCTACTTAGGAATTTACACTGGAAATTTAAGAGCACTGAAAACTCTCAACATGCAAAGCACTGTGGCAATATAAAACATGATATGTTGATCTTATCTTAAAATTACAGCTGTTCTAAAAAACATTTTTAGTTTTTAAAGCGTCTGTAGAATTTATACTACATACATTTTGTGATACATAAATACTTTGTTGAATGCACTGACAGGACTTTAATTAAAGCTGGGCCGTGTGGAGGAGTGGAAGGGGGTTTGGGAACAAGATCAATGCGCTGCTCAGGGAAATCTGCAGCAATGGCTACACACTTTAGAGAGGATTGTTTACATTATGGGCTGGGCTGTGCATTGATTATTATGAAGACTGGGCTGGACCGGTACACCTTTGCGGTCACTGGCTCACAGCACGAGGGTCACACGTAAGCTAATTCACTGCTGTCTACATATTGTGTAACATTACTGATATATTGCTAAAGTTAGTCCCGGTGACACTGAATGTGCTACCCACGGACTTCCTGGATGTCTTCAACAGGTGGATGCTGGGGCTCAAGGGGGCAGTCAGTCCCAGCAACAGGTGCTTTGGTGGTCTGTAGGAAGCTGGCTCTCTTTATAGTGTACTAAAATGAAGTACACTGTGCAGAGAGTCCAGTGAGTCCCCTATTGGTTTACAGAAGCAAAAGTAGATAATGCTAACTCTCTATTTGTGGTAGTGTGAGCAAGCAGTTAGGTTTATCAGAGGGTAGTGCTAACCATTTGGTGTACTCAGAGAGGCAATAAATGACACACAAACTCAAGAATAAATCTGAGACCAATTTAGAAAACTAATATCGATTTTAATGTATTTTTTAAGACCAAGGACTGTGATTTACTGTAAGTACTTTATGAGTTACAATTTTTCAAACTTTGGAAAATGTATCACATTTGTGCGCAATTATGCACCTTTAAAGTCAATAGGGAAAAGCAGGAACATGCATATAAAATCAGGCAACGCTTTCACGAAGTTCACCTTCTTGTTTTAGGTCAGTGGCAGGACCAGGTATAAAGTTCCAGAAGCAGAAAATCAGGAGCATCCCACATTCAGCTACAAGCAGGGTACTGAAAATGTTGGTAACTTGTGCGCTAAAACAAAGAGGGGCACCTGGAAAGACACTGCACAGGAGGACGTAGAGGTAAGTCCGGTGGGTCCCACTGGAGGGAGGAGGTCGCAAGTGTTGCAGGACCATGGGAGCAAAACTGGTTCATCGTTACCAGGGCCGGTGTGTTCAGGTGTAGAGCAGATGGGTGAGCTGGGTGTTGTGCATTGAGAAGTCCTCGTGGTCAGGAGCAGGCAGCTTAGAGAGGTGATTTAAGGACAGCTGGGCCCCTCAGGAGGTGGGTCTCAGGGGTCTCGACATCTCTTGATGGTTGCTTGCTTCTGGAATTGTTGAAGCCCCGAAGGGACTCTTTGCCTCACTGTTTGCTCTAGGGAGTCTGGTACCCAGGGTATTGGTATGGTGTGGCTCTGGTAGGCCCTGGTGTCTCCAGACTTAGTGGAGAGAGAGATCTGACCCTCCGGAGCTGATGTGTCTCTTTTGGTGTGGGTTTTGACCAACCAGAGTCAGTGGGATTGGTTCCTGCAGTGTGCAGGGGAGTAATACCTTCACTCCAAGGGAGGTTCTTGGCAATTTGATGAAGGCTGGAGGTACTCCGGGGTTCTTGGAGTCTTCACAGGTTTCAGGATGACACCACACACCACGATTGCTGAGTCCTAGAGGCAGCAGGCAGGGTTTGGTGCCAATTTCTTATGCAGCAGGGCTTCAGTTCTCGGCAGCAGGTCTTCTTTGTCCTGTTCTTCTTCTTGTCCATTGAATCTAAGTTTCCAGGTCAAGGGATGCCACCTAAATATTAAATTTAGGGGTGTTAAAGGGAGTGACAGGTAGTATCAATGGGCTACTTACTTTAAGAGTGTCTACACCCTCTAAGTGACAACTTCCTGTGGGAAGGGACACTACCTAGCCCTGTTTTTCAACCATCTCAAAATGGTGGATTTTCAGAAGAGGGCTTCACATCGCCTGCTACACCATAGAGGTGGTGCTGGCTGAATGTGGACACTCCTCCCCATCTACCTAATTTTGCCGCCTGTCCTCCCGACAAATGTGAAGCAAAACAGGGGGGTAAGTTGCATCCTTCAACTGCTGACAACAGGGAACTATTTATCATTTGTGTTTTCTCATTCTATAGAGCTCCTGGCTTTCATCACTGTCTTCCTGCTGCTTCCTGACCCTCAGTTCTCCATTGCTCCCTGGCCCTCAACTACTCCCTTCATTGCTTTTTGCTTAGGGCCAGATGTACGACCCTATTTTTCATGCGCAAACCATATTTGTGACCCCTTGGCGCATGCAAAATACTATTGGTCTATGTACAAACCCTATTTAGCGAGTCGCAATTTATTTGCGCCTCGCTAAATAGGATTTGCGACTTGCTATTAGGAACGGGGGTTCCAAGGGCATTCCTTCCTATTAGCGACTCCCTCCCCTATGTAAGAATGTTTTGCGACCGCAATAGCGGTTGCAAAACCTTCACAATTTACCACCCTCTTCAAGACGGTAGTAAAGCACTCGCAAAAGGTAAGGGATCACCAGGGGACACCTTCCCCTTTGTGAATGCAGGGAAAAATATTTTTTAGGGGCAAGCAGTGGTCCCAGGGACCACTACCTGCCCTTAAAAAATGAAAAGGAAATGTTTAATTTTTCTTTTGTTATATGCGTCCCGTTTTCCTTTAAGGAAAACAGACTGCATTTAAAAAAAAAACTGCTTTGTGTAAAAGCAGTCCCAGACATGGAGGTCTGGTGAGCCCAGCAGGCCACCATACCTGGGAGGCCAGCCATTCTCAATGGGTTCGCAAATTGCGAGTGCTCATGAATATTGATGAGGCATGCAATTTGCGACCCCATTGAGAATTGTACAACAGTGTCTCTGACATTGTTGAACATGTCATTTTGCGAGTTGCAAATTGTGACTCGCAATTGAGCGCAATTTACGACTCGCAAAATGACATGGTCGTGCATCTGGCCCTAGATATTTTTAAATTGTTTAGCAGGATCCAGTAATTCCACCTTGGAAGTGACTACTTGCTTACCCATTCAACCATTCATTAAGTTACCTTTTCCCTTCTCGATCCAATTTAATGTTTTGCTACTTTTTGTTTTAGCTATTTTTGTGTGAGGCCAACTGCTGCACACTTCTACTGGGTGACCCTCTTCTCTGCCTTTGAGCAGCTTATCTGCACATACTTTATTTTTTAAATTACTGTTCCAAATCATCATACACAATCTTGGAACACCAAACTATTAATAAAGTACAAGATGCCCTCCATGAGTGAAGAAGTATGCGTATGCATGTACAGGCACTGACTGTCATCTTAGAACTTTATGGATTTACTTGGAAAAAACACAAAAATGTATAGTTGACAAAACGAATAGCTCCGAGCCTGGTATTTGAAAGGCAAGAGCTATTGGCTTTGACAGCGATTGATTCACAATGTCAGCATGACCAAATAATTATCTCAGATGAACATTCTTATGTTGACGTCTATTAAGAGACAGAAAAACCATTGCTTCAAACATCCTTCGATTTGCCAAGAAGACCCTACTTTAATTCTGCTCCCTAGTTTTGCATTCTTGGTAATTTCTACTAACTGCATGTGCACCAGGCATAGGGCCTTAAGGCTGGATTTAATTGTTGGTTATTGGGCTGTCTCCTGCCAGGGCGATGCAGTAAATTACTTTGTCACCTTAGTGGTGGTTCCGACTGCCAAATTTATAAATGTCAATCGGGCTGGCTCACATTTAATGCATGGAGAGGCACCGCCATCTAGGCGGTTCCTACCAATGCATTGTAACATTGCCATATGTCTGCATCAAACATGACAGAGCAGTACAGCAAAGCATTTTTTTTCCAAATCCTAAAGCTGGATTTTGTTTTTGAAAAAAAAAAAAACAATGCCCCAGTCACCAAGGGCATGATCTCCCATGGCGAGGGGGCATTTTGCAATTTTTACTGCCCCTTACATCCAGGGTTTCCCTGGCAATGACAGCAGTGAAAACTGACCTATCTGTCCGTTCATCTAAATTAGGTGGTGTTGTAAATTGGCAGCGATTGGGTTAGCATTAGCGGAAGCCATCTTGTATTTAGAGGCTATCTTGTCCATTTTGTGGAATCCATTTTGTATTTCTGACAGCCATTTTGTTTGCCATGTGCTGCCACGTGCTCACCATGTGCTCTGTCCTCCCTCAGTGTTGACTGCTCTTGTAATCTGTCTAGAAACAAACTATATTTAGCATCTTCCACCTTCGCACATGCCCAGTTGAGTTTGCAGCTGTCCTTTCAGCTGTTAGTAGTATGTAACTGTCAGGATGTGTTTACTACCATTGGCAAACTGTTAACTCCTCCTACTTGTCGACTGTGCATTTCTATATGACCTTATATGTACTTAAAACCTTCTTCTGTACTTGTACCACCTTCTTTTGAGCCCCTTTGTGGGTATAAAAGGACCATGCTCCTTCTGTTCGGTGTGCTACTTAATTCATTACCGAAGGGTGCTGTGTGAATGTAGTTCCACCTCATGAGGTTTATTAAACTTTGTATTTTCTATTCCAATTTCTGTGCCAACTTCTTCCTATTGGTCTGAGGACTCTGTGCAGAGAAGGACGAACCACTTGCACTGGTAGGCCTAGCTGAGGTCCACTTCTACAAATTGGCGCCCACGTGGGGCTCATCAGCGACTCGGATGCCCGAATGATTGGTCGCGACGAAGGATTGGAATCTCGCTCTGGACGCGATCGCTGCCCGATGAGACCCGAGTCTTGGCAACCACGGCGTTTTTCCTTTCTTTCTGATCTGACCATCCAGGTGTTGCCGGTCCTTGGCTGAGATCTCTTCTGTTGATTCGCCGTGCAGTGACCATTTGGTCGATTTTAGAACTTGGCAGTTGGAACCTGGACACCAAGTGATTGGTAAGAGTCGTTCTGCGGCGCTTGCTGTTGGTTTTTATGCCTGGGATTGGTAAGGTAGTTTAGTAACACTTACTGCGGTTTTTATATTTTGGAATTTGTGTTGGCCAACTTGGATTTCTATGGGATTCATATATAAATTGCAATTTATATAGGCAAGTAATGAGGAAAATGTTCTCTATCTGAATTGATTTCAACGGCACATCGTACTAAAGGTACCTTCAGTGCTACTTTGATTATAATACTGCATATTCTGCACTATTTTTGGCATGCCTGTTTCTAGCACACTTTGTAGGATGTGTTGCTTTTGTAGTGGTACCAATTTGAGACACGATGAAGCACAACCGGCCTCCCCGGAGGGGACGCCTAATAGGGATATGTATATTAAGTATGGTCTTTCTTCTATAATGTAGAGCACATTATGGAATAAATACACTCGTAAGGATTCTGAGTTGCGTTGGCCTATGCATGGGTCATTTGATTTACGAAAGATTGAGTATGTGGAACAATGTATGTTTAAGCGAAAGACTAGGCAAGATATGTTTGACTGTGTACGAATGTGGGAGAAAGAAGTGCGTGAACGAATGAAGCGTGAGCAAGCCTTGATTGAAAAAGAACAGCGAAAGAACATTTATGCGAAAGCATTAGAGTTGAAAAACAAAGAAATAAAAGAGTTAAATGAGAGAGAAGATAGGGAGCACAATTTACAGGTAACTGGCCAATACGCTGTTCGGCGGCCCCTTTATCCTATACTTAATAAACCACAAGATAATTTCTTATTATTAGATCGTCCTCCACCTCCGTATACTGATCCTTCTGCCCCTCATGAGTCAGATGAGGACTCTGGTTCGGAGGAACACAAGGCACGAGAAACTCGTTCTATGTTGACCGCTGAGCGTGTGTCCCAGCTTAGATCTGCTGCTCGTAAAGCAGTTCGTAGCACTGCCCCGCCTCTGAACTTCTAGATAGTATGAAAGGGTGGCAGGAAAGAGAGCAGCTGTATTTTACTGAGGTGTTTGCCGCAGAGGTCCTTGAGCTGTTTAGGAAATATTCTGAGGAGTTAGAGCCCGACGATGTAGCAGATAATTGTAAGCAAATGCGTGATGGTCTTTTTGTTTTCTCCCAGGTGACTGATACAATCAGGCGTTTGGTTAAACTGCGTGTTCATGCAGTCCATTTGCGAGAGGAGAAAAAGGCTGCAGACGTAGCTGCACAGACATCTCAGACCGGCATGGCACAAGCTTCTATCTTCGGAACAGCAGGTTTGAGAAGCTCTTCCTAATAGGGCTGCAGGTGAAGGCCATGGTCTTCGACCTGGAGACCAGGTGATGATCTGATCTTTCCAGAGGTCGAGCAGCTTGGAGCCGAGGTGGCGCGGCCCGGAGCAGGTGCTCCTTTCAACGAGAACTGCGGTCCGAGTGGCGAACAGGAGGAACTGGGTGCACTCCACCCACTGCAAGAAAGTGCTGTCTACCTTGGTGGATCCTGCTGCCTTGATCGACCATCGGGACATCCTGGATACAGAGAGAGGCCAAGCCATATCACCTGACGAACCTGAGGAAGTCTTCCCGGACCACACGATTCCTGGAGTATCCCGATACCAACTGAGACAACGGAAAGAGCCTGCATCGTCGAAATAGACTGGTTGAGCAACCGCCCTATGTTAGTGAAATGGAATGCCGATGTGGCAAGGGGGGGGATCAGTCCTGTATAGTGTAGCGACACCTGTCTTGACCCTCGGTGAAGAAACCAATGGCTGCCCAGGGATAAGAGCTCCAACGATTGTTTCCAACGACAAGCTGACCATGTCCACAATGAGATCAACTGTTGCTAAGAGAAAGATCATTTGTGCTATAGGGTTTGTTGTTGCTATGGTGGCTGTAGCAGCAATAACCTGGTTCGTTGAGAAAATGGCTCCTGCTCGAGAGCTTTTGATCGCCACTACTCCAGTATCAGTTGAACACCACTACTTTACACTTCCCTACCATGAGCAGAAGCATCAACAATCCTACTTAAATAATACCTTTATCCTGATGTTGCATCATACTCATAATCCACAAATACTACCAACTGTTGGGTGTGTGGGATGATACCTGCACATCAAAAGAAAGGAGGAACACCTTTTATTCCTCTACCCTTTTCTCATAATGGTTCTTGTCAAGCTTGGTATGCGCTTTTGTTTGCATCTGGAAGACGTACAGTAGGCGGGCTTCTTTTTCGCCTTAATAAAGTATGCTACCAAGAAAAAGATGGTTATCCTCAAGCCAAAGGGACCAAATGGGAATGGGAAGAGTATCAACCGGACAATATTTCAACACCATATGTCTTCACAAATATGAGAACTTTTACCAGTAATGAACAATTTGTGATTTCTGTTACTAGAGCTAAAGCAGATCTATGTATAAGCAGTATTGGGAGAATTCCAGTGGGGAAAAGCGAATGTACTGTAATTCTGACTATTGAAGGTGTAAATAACAGTAGTTTTATAGCCTCACCTAATACTTACTTTATCTGTGGTAGCCAAGGATATTATCAACTACCTGCTGGGTGATCAGGTGTGTGCTATGTGTCCTTTCTATTGCCCCCTGTGTTTCTGGCACCTGCCTCATACCACCGGGACCTTAAATTATTCTACGATATCTCTAGAAATAGATACAAAAGGACAATAAATGCTGACAAAGTAGACCAAACTGATACCACTCTGCAGCAATATGTCGATTTTAATTTAGGTTTGTTCTTCTTTGTGGGTGCTGCATTAAACAGTAGGAAAATAAGACAATTGACTAGAGTTGTGGAAGCTGTTACCAATCAGACAGCTATGGCCCTTGGGAACATTACGGAGGAGCTGCAAATTGCAAGGATTGTAGCTCTCCAGAACCGAATGGTTCTAGATGTGGTTCTGGCTGATCGAGGTGATGCATGTCGCATCATCGGTAGCAGCTGTTGCGTATTCATACCGGATCACTCACCTTCAGTATATGACGCAATATCAAAACTGCATAAGATTGCTGCAGAAATTCATCCAGAGACTGGTACTTGGACTTTTGCTGGATGTTTTTGGACTCTTGTTTCTGCTTGGGGCTGGAAGCTACTGACTATCCTGTGTGCAATGAGTACGATACTTTTTACATGCTGTGTATGTATCCAATGTGGTCCAATGCTTTGCTCCATTTGCATCTCTGTCTGTATACCTGTCAAAAGGAATGCTGCAGAAACAAAGGCCCAACAAATGTTGAATAAAGAGGTGGCCGAAATAATGCTAATAGATGTACGGGATGCATATTTAGATTACCCCAGAGGAACGAATGTCTTCAGCTAATGCTAAAAGGGTCGTCTGTTGTAAATTGGCAGCGATTGTGTTAGCATTAGCGGAAGCCATCTTGTATTTAGAGGCTATCTTGTCCATTTTGTGGAATCCATTTTGTATTTCTGGCAGCTATTTTGTTTGCCATGTGCTGCCACGTGCTCACCATGTGCTCTGTCCTCCCTCAGTGTTGACTGCTCTTGTAATCTGCCTAAAAACGAACTATATTTAGCATCTTCCACCTTCGCACATGCCCAGTTGAGTTTGCAGCTGTCCTTGCAGCTGTTAGTAGTATGTAACTGTCAGGATGTGTTTACTAGCATTGGCAAACTGTTAACTCCTCCCACTTGTCGACTGTGCATTTCTATATGACCTTATATGTACTTAAAACCTTCTTCTGTACTTGTACCGCCTTCTTTTGAGCCCCTGTGTGGGTATAAAAGGACCATGCTTCTTCTGTTCAGTGTGCTACTTCAATCATTACCGAAGGGTGCTGTGTGAATGTAGTTCCACCTCATGAGGTTTATTAAACTTTGTATTTTCTATTCCAGTTTCTGTGCCAACTTCTTCCTATTGGTCTGAGGACTCTGTGCAGAGAAGGGTGAACCACTTGCACTGGTAGGCCTAGCTGAGGTCCACTTCTACAGTGGGAAGACAGACAGGTCAACCTCTACCAGGCCGTTGAAGGGGTGTACAAAGCAGGTCCACCCACTTTTAAATCTTAGGGGCAGACCATTATGTTTGTGGGAAGGGTACTTAATGAGGCACTAATGAAACTTTAGAACATGCAGAGGTTTTATTCATTATTTTTGTAAGTGGGAGGTTGCATGTGTGTTCCCTCTATTCAATGTGAGAGGAAAACAGACAGGAAAGGCTGATTCAGGAGAAGGAGTTACCGGAAACATACAAGAAATTACTGATGTCCATCTTTTGTCCTCAGCATTCAGCTGCCTCATTTTAAAGGTTGCAAACGTCTTTGTTCGGTCCTTGGCCCCCGATGGAAATACACATTTAGTGGCATTCAACGCTGTTTGAAATAGTGTTGGATAGGATGCCTAATTTAGGATGACATGTTTGATGCCACTTCCCCTGACCTCCCTGCTTTAGGTGAGCAGCATTGCAGACACACCTGTCACTCACAGAATTGTTTGAAAATGGCCTCCCACATGCTGGGGTTATTTTGTATTTGGATCCTTCCAATGGAGATTACTTTGGGATTTTATCTGCGGGACCCACATTTATCACAGCAGTTTCACCATGGAAGCCCTATCATTACCAAATCTTTTCCCTTACCTATTTTTGGGAGTGTGGGTGGGAGCCTCTTGGGAGAAACTTATAACTGTGATCCTGTCAAGTCTGGGAGATCCACTGCCCCCAGTCCTGGTCTCCTTGTATAGAATCTAATGGCTGC
This sequence comes from Triturus cristatus, assembly GCF_964204655.1. NCBI lineage: Eukaryota > Metazoa > Chordata > Amphibia > Caudata > Salamandridae > Triturus > Triturus cristatus. Next base: position 157,664,689 of record NC_140580.1, read on the forward strand.
TATAGACCTGGGATTGTTTAAATGGCACAGAAACGTTTGTATTCTTTGCCTCACCACTCAGTCTTCTCAACTCACAAAAATCAGAAATCTGCACCCAAATATGTGCTACGTCACATCAGTGCAGATTTACTAATTTTTAGAACCCAGCTTTTGAAATCCATCCGGGCCTCTAGAACTCTGCCGCAACTCAGAAAGGTTAGAAGACACAACACTTTATAGAGCTCTGCATCATGATGTAGTAACAGTACCCCACTGCTCCCAGAAACCAGCTACATCTCCAACCACATGTTGACTTTATCCTTGCCTTCCGCCCAGTGCAGCACTCCATTCCCTCTGGCTTTCTCACGCTTGTCTGCCTCACATTGAGGTCAAGCGTTATCCTTGTAATCAAACCTGTCCTTGCCTAACTTCTCTCCTTATGCAAAAATACTACAGTAAAGTCAAAAATGAAACACCACAAGAGCGCAACCCAGCAGGCCACTCGACACTTTCCAGAGTTATAGAAGGTGCTGGAGAAATCAAATAATGTGCAATGCAGCGTTTAAATGCCCTTCTGCAGCACTTGGGACAGTCACATCTGTGGAACTACACTGAGCACTGTAGACATCCCAGCAAAAAACACAGTTTGCTTTTAACGAAGAATGGTTTTGCTTTCGAACTGATCTCGAAAATAAGCAAGGAAACATCCTTCCAAAGGTAGGTTGACCCCCAGATTGCACATTAACATTGTCAAATAATACAAGGGGTCTTCATCTATGGATCATTTTTAGTGAACTGGAACCAGCTTTGCGCTCCTCTTGGTAGGAAAAACAGAACTAAAAGTCATGAGTGCTGGGAACAGTTTCACAAACAAAGAGAACCATCATCTGGGTGCAACCTCACGTCATCATTGCAAAGTCTGTTTGGCCCAACAGAATGGGACTTCTCGCAGATGTTTCCCAAATTAATCAAGTAATCATGTTTGAGTGGAGCATGACATTATGGCCTAGCTGTTAAAAATATTGCCAAACTCACCCTTGAGACAGTGTTCGCTAATGACCTATATGATCACTTGCATGCTGCCCCCATCCCCTGCTACAGATGTAAAGTACTGGTTGGCCATCTGTTCACCTAAAGCAATCACACCATCGACTTTCATAGACTTCCTTTGTCTCGTGGCGAGCACCTCGCACGTCACTGTCCTGTTCCTCTTGTGTCAGGCTTGCCTTTGTATGATATGTGATTCCTTCATAATTCATAGGCTTGCTCAGTACCTAGCTGTATCTTTAAGATTACCAGTGTGCACTTTTAATGCAAAGTATCATTGTCAAATCTCCTTTCCTCCGGTTCCTAAACTCCCAGCCAGTGTTTTCACAAACACGGCCTCCTTGTATTCGCTGCCGGCTATCTGAGCGCACCGGACTCCAACTTTGTGCAGGACCATATGGCCTGGTACTCCCCCAAGTCCCCTCTTTACCTTTGGGACCCACAGCCCTTGTCCAGATGAGGTCTCCCTCCCTCCTTCAAGGGAAGTATTGAGACCACACCAATTTTTGGATTTTGGATTAGGGGGTGTAACCCCCCGGCCGTATTTATTGCAGAATTAAAAAACATTATTTATTAACATTATGTACCATTACGCAGAAAGGCCAAATACATTGTTAGACAGATGATGTCACATGGCTATCCTTAACTCTAATACACATGACACTCCTCCCGTAAATCTAACAATGCATATATTCACTTTCTGCGTGTCCCCTCTAGAGCCTACGGCAAGGTCAATGACTGGCAGCCTCCAGATCCCAGCAAACTAGCAGACTACGCGAAATTACTTCGCCGGAGTTGGCTTGCGCAGGGGGTACAGCTTATCGGACGTATACTTTCCCCCAGGCCCCCCCTGCACCCTCTGCCTTAAACTTCATAACGGGGGCTGCAGAAATTCTGCATACTTGCGCCCTGATGCGCATGCGCGTGCGGGGGTGGCCGCAGGCCCACTGGAAAGAATGACTCCCCCGGCCCCCGCACCCCGACAGCCTACCTACCGGCTGTCACTGCCCCTGGAGTTACATGGTTCTGACCGCTAAGGACCGAAGACTGTGCTTACCAATCATGACCTTACCGCCATAGGACAGCATAGTTGCACTACAAAATTTAACTAGGGTGCAAACTGGAACAAGACACTTGCCCAATATCCTGCAAGACCAAAGTATTATAAGTGCCACGAATAGTGAATGAGTTTCAGGAAACATTGAGGAAGGAGTTCACAACAGACCGCATTCCCCCTGGAATGCCCCCTAGATCCATGTGTGGCCGCGAAGGCACCCCCTCCTTTTGGCTTACTGAGCCCAGAGGTATACAAATGTTATAATACACAACAAAGCGCTGTGAGCGCAATCATGTTAATAGGTCAATTTCAACTGGCCACAAGGCTGGCAGCAGATTACATGAAGCTTGCACAGTTCCCATGGGGAATATTCGCAGCAACTTTGATTGCTGAATGTATGGAGGGAACTTAATGGCGCGTTCACGGATCCCGCCCCCCACATTGATAATAAATATCATTATTTACTGTGAAATGCGTATATATGCTAGAAAAGTGAGGCACCTCTATCAGTGCAGACATTTCCCTGTTTCAATACAATTATGGTAACCAGTGAGTTAATGTAATCTCATAATAGAGATGCCCTCGTTACACTGATTTATGAGCATAGCATGCCACATAACATGAAGGTAAATGCATGTGTGTTGCTGGGCTATTTCTCTTGTTAATGTAAGCAAAATTACTAACAGCAGGATCAGCTGGAAGGACAGCCTCCCTAATGTAACTCCTCTCCCTCTACAATCAACTTATCACTCCCTCTGTTATCTTGATGAAGACTGCACGAAGGGCTCACTATAACCATAATGCCCTCACTCATTTGCTAGTGTGTAGAACCAAACAGTCAGACCTGGAAAGATATAGGGATCACCCTAATGGCAGCTTTGTGGGTTCTGGTTGAGAGTCAACAACCCATGCGCCCACACCAGCGGGGCGAACAGCCTGCGGAGTCCACCAAGCCCCGTTTGCTAAACACTTAGCACTTTAAGAACCCAGAGCGCGAGCACCCCACAGCCAGCGCGCATGTACCACCACTGGTCTCATCTTCGTCTCATCCGCCGCCGAGCACCATTGGGACCTGAAGCTGTCCATGCTCCTCCGCCGATAGCGCGGCCCCTCCGCCGACAGCGCACACCACTCCCGCTGCAGATCCTTCCTCAGCTCGAAGCCGCTTCAAATCTTCCACACTCCTGCTGGTCTCTTCTTCATGCTCTCCGCCTCCGAGCACCATCGAGACCTGCAATTGTTCGTCGCCGAGCACCATCGTGACCCGCAACTGCCACTTCACATCTTCAAGACGACTTCCCAACCTGTAACAGGAGACAAACGAAAATACATTACGGGCCGCTGGTGGCCCGGGTGCTGTGCCTGTGGAGAGAGCAGAACAAGATACTGTTCTGCTCCCCACACCCCCTTTTAAAGGGGGGGGGCACTGCCCAGGCCGGTCTAAACCTGCCGGACCCCTACGCTGGATGCCCGCATGAACCGGAAGCACTAAAGTGCTTCCGGTTCACGCCCCGCAGAAATGCCATCTATTGGACGCATAATGGGGGAGGTGGTTGTGCTCCCACCTCCTCCTTTCCCCCGGGGACCGGTCCGACTGCCATAATGGTGGCGCGATCTAATTAGCGCTCGGCCTTGCCCAGGCCTGGCTCAGAGTCACCTTATGCTACAGTCTGCCGCAGGGACTTGTGGGGATGAGATCTCCCGGACAGGGGCAGTTCTACATCACGCGGGCGATTCTGGGCAGCTGTTAGGTTAAACATCATCATCTAGAACACTGTAAATGCAAATGAAGGTGAAGGGTTACTGCATGTGTTGGCATCTTCCAATACTAGTATATTAGAGCTGCTATAAAATGCTGGTACTAGCATCACCTTCTCTGCAAAGAAGTCGGTTTATCTTCTGCTATCTGCCAATACTGGCATAATAGAGCTGTTGATGCTGGTACTGTCCCTCGCTAGCATAGCACTTCTGCAAATAAGTTCCAGTGGTCGGTAGTGATTGACATTAAAATATACCAAACACAAAATGTGCATAATGGCCAACACACGTGCATGAGCGGGCAAAACATGCATAATTTGTGCGAAATGGAAGGACTACAATGAATGCTGCGGTCAGCAATAATCAAGGTGCCGCGGCTCGCAGGCATTTATGCCCAAGAATATTGCATGCAGTGGAGCAACGTTCAGTTGATTGTCCCAGCCGATAGAGAAGTAGTGATCAGCAGGAGAGACTATTCTAGTGACGGACACAGACGGCATTTCCCAGCAGCTCTATTATGCTAGGATTGGGAGATACCAACAGATTAACTGGGACGTATTTTATTCGTACTCATTCCTAATAAGGACCGTTTTTCTTTTGATAGTGTCGCTCGCTAGCATAGCGCCTCTGCAAAGAAGTCCCGGTGCACCTGTTGGTATCTTCAAATGCTAGTATAATAGAGCTGGTACCGTTCATCACTAGCATAGCGCCTCTGCAAGGAAGTCCCGGTGCGCCTGTTGGTATCTTTCAGTACTAGTATAATAGAGCTGGTACCGTTCGCCGCTGGCATGGCGCCTCTGCAACGAAGTCCCGGTGCACCTGTTGGTATCTTCCAATGCTAGTATAATAGAGCTGGTACCATTCGTGACTGGCATGGCGCCTCTGCAAAGAAGACCCGGTGCGCCTGTTGGTATCTTCAAATGCTAGTATAATAGAGCTGGTACCGTTCATCACTAGCATAGCGCCTCTGCAAGAAGTCCCGGTGCGCCTGTTGGTATCTTTCAGTACTAGCATAATAGAGCTGGTACCGTTCGCCGCTGGCATGGCGCCTCTGCAACGAAGTCCCGGTGCACCTGTTGGTATCTTCCAATGCTAGTATAATAGAGCTGGTACCGTTCGCCGCTGGCATGGCGCCTCTGCAACGAAGTCCCGGTGCACCTGTTGGTATCTTCAAATACTAGTATAATAGAGCTGGTACCATTCGTCACTGGCATGGCGCCTCTGCAAAGAAGACCCGGTGCGCCTGTTGGTATCATCAAATGCTAGTATAATAGAGCTGGTACCGTTCGCCGCTGGCATGGAGTCTCTGCAAGCAAGTCCCGGTGTGCCTGTTAATATCTTCCAATATTAGTATAATAGAGCTGGTACCGTTGCTCACTGGCATGGCGCCTCTGCAAGGAAGTCCCAGTGCACCTGTTGGTATCTTCCAATGCTATTATAATAGAGCTGGTACCGTTGGTCACTGGCATAGCGCCTCTGCAAAGACATACCGATGCACCTGTTAGTATCTTCCAATGCTAGTATAATAGAGCTGGTACCGTTGGTCACTGGCATAGCTCCTCTACAAGGAAGTCCTGGTGCACCTGTTGGTATCTTCCAATGCTAGTATAATGGAGCTGGTACCATTGGTCACTGGCATAGCGCCTCTGCAAGGAAGTCCCGGTGCACCTGTTGGTATCTTCTAATGCTAGTATAATAGAGCTGGTACCGTTGGTCACTGGCAAAGCGCCTCTGCAAGGAAGTCTCAGTGCACCTGTTGGTATCTTCCAATGCTAGTATAATAGGCTGGTACCGTTGGTCACTGGCACAGCTCCTCTGCAAGGAAGTCCCGGTGCACCTGTTGGTATCTTCCAATACTAGTATAATAGAGCTGGTAAAGTTGGTAACTAGCATAGCGCCTCTGCAAGGAAGTCCCGGTGCACCTGTTGGTATCTTCCAATACTAGTATAATAGAGCTGGTACTGTTCGTCACTAGCATAGCGCCTCTGCAAGGAAGTCCCGGTGCACCTGTTGGTATCTTCCAATGCTAGCATAATAGAGCTGGTACCGTTGGTCACTAGCATAGCGCCTCTGCAAGGAAGTCCCGGTGCACCTGTTGGTATCTTCCAATACTAGTATAATAGAGCTGGTGCCGTTGGTCACTAGCATAGCGCCTCTGCAAGGAAGTCCCGGTGCACCTGTTGGTATCTTCCAATGCTAGCATAATAGAGCTGGTACCGTTGGTCACTGGTATGGCGCCTCTGCAAGGAAGTCCCGGTGCACCTGTTGGTATCTTCCAATACTAGTATAATAGAGCTGGTACCGTTGGTCACTAGCATAGCGTCTCTGCAAAGAAGTCCCGGTGCACCTGTTGGTATCTTCCAATACTAGTATAATAGAGCTGGTACTGTTCGTCACTAGCATAGCGCCTCTGCAAGGAAGTCCCGGTGCACCTGTTGGTATCTTCCAATGCTAGCATAATAGAGCTGGTACCGTTGGTCACTGGTATGGCGCCTCTGCAAGGAAGTTCCGGTGCACCTGTTGGTATCTTCCAATGCTAGCATAATAGAGCTGGTACCGTTGGTCACTAGCATAGCGCCTCTGCAAGGAAGTCCCGGTGCACCTGTTGGTATCTTCCAATACTAGTATAATAGAGCTGGTGCCGTTGGTCACTAGCATAGCGCCTCTGCAAGGAAGTCCCGGTGCACCTGTTGGTATCTTCCAATGCTAGCATAATAGAGCTGGTACCGTTGGTCACTGGTATGGCGCCTCTGCAAGGAAGTCCCGGTGCACCTGTTGGTATCTTCCAATACTAGTATAATAGAGCTGGTACCGTTGGTCACTAGCATAGCGCCTCTGCAAGGAAGTCCCGGTGCACCTGTTGGTATCTTCCAATACTAGTATAATAGAGCTGGTACCGTTGGTCACTAGCATAGCGCCTCTGCAAGGAAGTCCCGGTGCACCTGTTGGTATCTTCCAATACTAGTATAATAGAGCTGGTACTGTTCGTCACTAGCATAGCGCCTCTGCAAAGAAGGCCCAGTTCTAGCCCATAAAAAGTTCTAAAGCTCTTTTGACATTTTTATGATGCTCTCCCACTAGTATTGTATCGGCTCTACTTGGAAGTGTTGATAGTGCCTCTGTGACCCCCTTTTTATGGTGAGACGTCAGTTCACTATTACCATCAAGTCGCTTTTCCTTGCTTTTCATTCTTTTTCTTATGGTGTGCTGGTGAAATGCAAATCTACCCCTCAGTTCGCCTTCTTTCTCGTCGCTTCCATTAACACTTAAATGGGGTTCCATCTTCAGAATGATGGAATTCAGAGAAGGTTTCAACTTCAGAGTGCAGGCTGACCGCAGTGCTGTGACCCGGAGAGCTCCATTAACTACTTTCCTAAGCTTTCTCATGCTCTCTCTCCAGGCAACTATATAATGCTGGAATGCCTCCAAATTAATCTATAACTCTCGAGGAATACTCGGAATTTCAACGTCCATTCAATTTGTCTTGTTTCAGAGTAATTTCTTATGATGGATTTTTGCTTTTATAATGCATGTGAAAATGAAAATGGGTTCCCTCGATTTCAAGTTAGGCTTACCGGCTCAAGCATTTCTCTTCAGATCTTAATTATATTCTCTCTAATCCAAACACACTCTGCTTCTCGATCCGTCGCGCTCGGCAGGGGAGGCCCTATTTCTATAAGGGCAAGAGAGAGACAGAGGGACAGAGAAGGAGAGAGCTACTGAGAAACAGAGAAAGAGAAGTAACGAGAGAAAGTGACAGACAGTGACAAAGGCAGTGAGAGAAAGAGCTTTTACATAGCACACACATACCTGTCAACCTACAAATTAATGTCACAGTGTGAGAAGTGGGCGAGGCCTTGGAGAGGGCGGGGTCTCGTGCCGAAAGTTACCTAAGAGGCACTCTGCCCCTCGCCAAGCCCCCCACGCCCCTCCTCAAACAATAGAAACAAAGGGTCATTGAGGCTGTTGCCCATATTCTGGGTTGTTCTCACGCCTCTTAATGGACAGAGGTTTGCAGCTTGTTGTCTCCACCACCGTGTGATTTAGGTACCTCACCGGGTGCCGTTTGAAGGGAGCTGAAATTGTGATGCACACGGTGGCACCGTGTGAGTTGGCAAGTCTACATGCACACATTAACCAAGTGGGTCTCCTAGTGCTGCTAAACTATTGGTGGTTAGGTGAAGAAGAAGAATGTTGCAGCATTCATGAGCAATTGTGCCAACATCCAACATGGTTTCCATGACCTAAAGCAATAAATGCCATTAAGAAAATATATTCCAGATCAATATGTTCAGTGTAATCCATCATAATCGGTCTCAAGCGTGTGTCCCCTGAATATCGGAAAAAGATTATTGTGGTATGGAAATATTAAGATTTTGAAATATCAAAATGTACTTACACATTTCTATACTTAGCTCAAATAAAACTATACCTTGTCAATATCTATCTATCTATCTATCTATCTATCTATCTATCTATCTATCTATCTATCTATCTATCTATCTATCTATCTATCTATCTATCTATCTATCTATCTATCATCTATCTATCTATCTATCTATCTAAATCTATATCTATATCTGATTAGGCCGGAATAGATTAATCAAATTATTTATTTATACATAATTCTATATGTGTGTGTATATATATATATATATATATATATATATATATATATATATATATATATACACTGAAAAAACCATAGGTTTCACACATGTTATAGTTAGCGGAAATTTTACTGATAAAAAACCAATGAAATTCCCCCGTTATAGTTAGTGCAGGAAACTATAACTCACGCGACCGCAATCCTCTGCTGATGCTAATACTGTATTTAGACACTTATTTGCCCATGTCTTCTTCCATAAATTTTTAGCTATACATATATTACAAATATTTTTTTTTCATAAAGACACATATGTCATCAGCAGAAGATTGCGGTCGCGTGAGTTATAGTTTCCTGCACTAACTATAACGGGGGAATTTCATTGGTTTTTTATCAGTAAAATTTCCGCTAACTATAACATGTGTGAAACCTATGGTTTTTTCAGTGAATTTGCAAGGTTTTTTAAATGCTAATTCCTAACTATAACGTGTGTGAAACCTATGGTTTTTTCAGTGAATTTGTACGTTTTTTTAAATGCTAAGTTACTTTACGCCATTCGTGGCGTGCGCACCCACTTAACGCAGTTCGTTCCGTGCGCGCACCGTGCCCACGCTACGCGCACCGCGTGCCCACGTTACGCTAGATGGGCCATGTACGCACGATGCGCTTCGCGCACCGTGCGCACATGGAGGACATATGATGCGCTTCGTTGTGAAAGGTTATATTTTATTTTTTTTAGACGTTGATAAGCCATGCACAAATGGTGACCATCGGGCACCATTTGCACACGGGGTGGGGAGGGTGTGGATAATTTTTTTTTTTCAATAATTTATTACCGTACGCGTACGGTAAGCGTAATCGGCGAAATTAGCGAAAAAATTAAAATTCCGTTTTTGGCCTTGGGGGATCTTTGGGGACTCCCTCAACATGGCTAGGTGCTTTGGAGCTGGCTAAACAGCTCCTTTACATGTTTTTGTCCTTTGTTTTTTAATCCACACTCTGAGTGCGAGAGAGAAAATGGCGGCCGCCGCTTCCTGGTTTCGACCGATTCGAATGTTTACTAAGATCTAACAGCCAATCAGAATCGCGCTCGCGCACGTCACCGTACGCGTACGGTAAGCGCACCGTAAGCGCACCGTAAGCTGGCTCAGATATATATATTGATTTAAAGGCTATTTTCTTAGAATCTACTGAACAGATTTACACCAAACCTACAAAAGGCACTTCCTTGACCTGAGGACTACCTCTCTGCCAAATTTCAAGTAATTCTGTTCAGCCGTTCGGGCTGTAGCTGTGTCTAAAGGTCCTATGGAAAAATGCATGGGAAAAACGCGTTTTGGGACCCCCCTTTTATCTCAGCCCCCGCTTGACGAATCCCCCCGAGACTTTCAGGGTAGGAGCGGAGCATAGCGCGCCACCTATTTTGAAAAATTCGCAAGGATTCGTCGACCGGCGCAAAAGTTATTCAAAATAGAATGTTGCGGATTTCCTATGGAAACGTGGTCCTAACTATAACTACCTACTGGCGACCGCCAGTAGGTAATATATATATAATTACCTACTGGTGGTCGCCAGTAGATAGTTATAGTTAGGACCTAGTTTCCATAGGAAACTCATTTTTTGTCTTCGCAATAACTTTGACGCCGGTTGACAAATCTTGGCGACATTTTCAAAACTTATGGCCCATTACAGTCCGCTCCTATCCTGAAAGTTTCGGGCTGATTAGCCAAGCTGGGGCCGAGAAAAAAGGGAGGTCCCAAAACGTGTTTTCTCCATGTTATTTCCTATAGGAAACTTTAGACATGGCTATAGCCCGAACTGCTAAACGGAATTACACCAAATTTGTCAAAAAGGTAGCCCTTTGTTCAAAAATAACTCTTTTTGTCAAATAGTATAAATCCGTTCAGTAGTTCCTAAGAAATTCAAGAAAAAGAGGTGAAAAAATAAATTTTCCATAGGAAACTTTAGACAGTTATAGTTAGGACCTAGTTTCCATAGGAAACTCATTTTTTGTCTTCGCAATAACTTTGACACCGGTTGACAAATCTTCGCGACATTTTCAAAACTTATGGCCCATTACAGTCCGCTCCTATCCTGAAAGTTTTGGGCTGATTAGCCAAGCTGGGGCCGAGAAAAAAGGGAGGTCCCAAAACGTGTTTTCTCCATGTTATTTCCTATAGGAAACTTTAGACATGGCTATAGCCCGAACTGCTGAACGGAATTACACCAAATTTGTCAAAAGGTAGCCCTTTGTTCAAAAATAACTCTTTTTGTCAAATAGTGTAAATCCGTTCAGTAGTTCCTAAGAAATTCAAGAAAAAGAGGTGAAAAAATAAATTTTCCATAGGAAACTTTAGACAGTTATAGTTAGGACCTAGTTTCCATAGGAAACTCATTTTTTGTCTTCGCAATAACTTTGACGCCGGTTGACAAATCTTCGCGACATTTTCAAAACTTATGGCCCATTACAGTCCGCTCCTATCCTGAAAGTTTTGGGCTGATTAGCCAAGCTGGGGCCGAGAAAAAAGGGAGGTCCCAAAACGTGTTTTCTCCATGTTATTTCCTATAGGAAACTTTAGACATGGCTATAGCCCGAACTGCTGAACGGAATTAAACCAAATTTGTCAAAAAGGTAGCCCTTTGTTCAAAAATAACTCTTTTTGTCAAATAGTGTAAATCCGTTCAGTAGTTCCTAAGAAATTCAAGAAAAAGAGGTGAAAAAATCAATTTTCCATAGGAAACTTTAGACATGGCTACAGCTCGAACTGCTGAACGGAATTACACCAAATTTGGCAAAAAGGTTTTTTTCTTAAATAGTGTAAATCTGTTCAGTAATTGCTGAGAAAATCAACGGTGGATCCGTGTACCCTGCCGATCACGAGCTGCATTCTAATTGGCTGTCAACACTTCAAACCACGAAGTGTTGGCAGCCATCTTATGCCTCAGTAGAACCGAGGCACAAGAAAACAGTAAAACTAACGCGCAAAACAAGAAAAGGGGTCATGGTAGAAACACCCTGACCCCATAGGACTGCTCAGGGGGTCCGACAAGGCCCAAAAAAGCATTAAAAAAAAAGAAAATTGGCCGATTTCACGCTGGGTGCGCAAATCCAGCTGAGAAAATAGATTGAAGCCGCCGGGTAGGCCAGGTCCCGGGGGCTTTGCATAACCCGCAGCCCCAGGGACCGCCACCCCCTCAGGCTTGTTTTTTTAAAGTTTGGGTGGGCCTCTAAAGTCTCCCCAAGCGCCGGGGACTGCCACTCCCCCCGGGGGCTCTCATTTGCACAGTGGTGAAGGGAGGGGGCGGGCCTGTGGTGACATGTGTGCAAACACGCCCTGTGGCGCGTTTAAAGTTGGAGAATTAATTCCCTTTCAATCCTGAGGGCCCCTGGGGGCCAACTAGCCCACCACGTGCTTCCAGTAAGCGCCACAGAGCTGCGTTGCAGAGAGGTGTAAAAAGGGGCATGGCCTCTGAACACCTCTCTGCAGCGCAGCTCCCTGGCACATACTGGAGGTACCTGGTGGGCTAGTTGGCCCCCAGGGACCCTCAGTATTCAAGGGGAATTAATTTGCCAACTTCCAACGTGCCAGGGGGTGCGTTTGCATAGTGGTTAAGGGAGGGGGCGGGGCCTGAGGTGCCATGTGTGAAAACACGCCCTTTGGCGCGTTTAAAGTTGGAGAATTAATTCCCTTTCAATCCTGAGGGTCCCTGGGGGCCAACAATCCCACCAGGTACCTCCAGTAAGCGTCACTGCGCTGCGTTGCAGAGAGGTGGGCCAGGCCACGCCCCTTTTTACACCTCTCTGCAATGCAACTCTGTGGCGCTTACTGGAGGTACCTGGTTGACTAGTTGGACCCCAGGGACCATCAGGATTCAAGGGGACTTAATCTCCCAACTTAAAACGGCCACAGGGCGTGTTTGCACACATGTCACCTCAGGACCCCCCCTCCTTTCACTACTGTGAAAACGCACTCCGTAGCGTGTTTTAAGAGGTAGTTTTAATCCCCCTGCCCTCTTATGTACTAGGGACTTACAGAGGAGGTCATGCTAATCACAGGGGGACCGCAACGCATAGTGTTTCCTAGTGTATGTAGGGGTTTTCACTGTATTCTAAGTGTCTTTTAGCATAGCACTGGCTCTAGGCCTGGTTAGTCAGAGTCAGTTACCACCAGTACCCATCTGAAAAAGTTGTGGGCACAGGATGATTTTGCAACAAGGCCTATTTCTGCTCCTCTGTTGGTTCTTTCTGCAAATGTCTTGCCTCTGCCTGCACTTTTCTTCGTCTTTGTGGACTTCTGTTGCTTCTTACTGCACTTCTTTTGCTTCTTTCTGTGCATTTTTTCTTCTTTCTTCACATGTCCTACCTCTGTAGGCATAGTTAGAAACTATCATTAGAAAAACCTTGGAAATTTACTGAAAAACCATAAGTTTCAGGCACGTTATAGTTAGAAACAAGCATTTAAAAAACCTTAGAAATTCACTGAAAAAAACATATGTTTTAGGGAAAGTTAAAGGTAGTTGGACATTTCACTCGTACAAAACCAGAGAAATTCCCCTGTTATAGTTAGTTCAGCTAACTATAACTCACGCCCCCGCAATGCACTGCTGATGACATCACATATTACATCACTCATGACATGGTCAGTGACATCACTGATGACATCACTCATGACATCTCAAATGACATCACTGATGACATCACTCATGACATCATCCAATGACTGTGTGTTTCTGTAAAGTTTAAATAGGTTTAATATATATAGGGAAAGGCATATTGAGGAATGAGTAGGTGTATAAGTGTCTGAATGGATGATTTAGTAGGTGCGTGACTGACTCTATAAATGAGTGATTAAACGTATCTTACTGAATGTATGGGTTAGTGACTAAACTGTGTGAATGTCTGTATGCGTCTGTCTGTTGATGTGGAAGGGGCTGCATGGGTTTGTGAACAGCTACATGAGTGTCTATTTGAGTTATTGATTGGTTGTCTGAGTATCTGTATGGGTGCGTAGGTGTTTATGTGGGTGGGGTGTGTGTGACTGTGCATAGATGTGTGAGTGGGTGATTCACTGGGTGCATGGTTTCAAGAGTGCATCTGTGATGGACTGTATGGGTGGGTGAGTGTGTGTATGGGTGTGTTAGTGAGTGAATGTATATCTCAGTGGTACATGTGTGAGTAACTACATATGTGAAAGGCAGTATATATGTGTGTTAGAGTATTTAAAAGGCTATAAGTGAGAGTGTGTGATTGTGAGAGTGGCTGTATGGATGAGTGTGTGCTTGTATCAGTGATTGTATGAGAGCATAAGAATCTGCTAGTATTTTTATGAGTAAGTAAGCTGGTGTGTGTATATCTGTATAGGTGAGGAAATGGGAGTGTGATTAATTATTTGCAAGACTGACTAGGTGTGTGAGTACCTCTATGGATGAGTGGCAGTGTGAGTGTCTATATAGGTGTATGAGTGCATATGATAGTCCTGTTCTGAGTGACCGTAAGTATGAGTGACTGTACGGGTGAGTGAGTGGATGTGTGTAGACCTAAGAATCAGTGAGTGGGTATGTAGTTATTGGTGTTGGAGTGTCTATGGTTTTGAGAATGGCAGTCTGTAATTTAGAGTGGGTGTATCAAAAGTTATATTAGGGTGTGAGAAGATGCATGAAATTATCACATGGATGATGTCATCAGTGATGTCATTTGAGATGTCATCAGTGATGTCATCAGTGATGTCAGTGACCATGTCTTGAGTGTTGTAATATGTGATGTTCTCAGCAGTGCATTGCGGGTGCGAGAGTTATAGTTAGCTGAACTAACTATAACGGTGGAATTTCTCTGGTTTTGTACGAGTAAAATGTCCAACTAACTATAACTTCCCCTAAAACCTATGGTTTTTTCAATGAATTTCTAAGGTTTTTTTAAATGCTAATTTCTAACTATAATGTGTCTGAAACCTATGTTTTTTTCCGTGAAAAAAAATAAAGAAAATAAAAAAAAAAAAAAAAAAAATATATATATATATATATATATATATATATATATATATATATATATATATATATATATATAAAAGGTCACAGGTCGCCCTTCAGGTTCGGGGAGCACTCTAGGAACAACAATGTCATGCAGACTTCAACAGTTCAGACGTCGCGGCCTGACGCGTTTTGCTTGCGCTTTTTCAAAGGCCATTCTCTTCTTTCACTCGGCAATGCGCGTCCCACATAAATGCAAAAATGCCGCCTGCTGATAGGCTGCAAGTTCCCTCAGGATTGTGGTATTTGTAGTGCATCGCTAATTCACCCTGAATGGGTGCCAGGTTCAGAAGATCACTAATGCCTGCCCTGGATGGGCCCCCTGAGCTGGAGAGTCATGATTTCGGCGTCGGTCCTCCCGAAATGAGTTGGGCGATTTCCCAACTCATCGGCCCACTTTGATTTCAGCGGTGGTGCTTCCCCCGCGGCAAGGCATGCCGCGTTGTAAGTTAAAGCTCACAGGTTGCCCTTCAGGTTAGGGGAGCACTCTAGGAACAACAATGTCATGCAGACTTCAACAGTTCAGACGTCGCGGCCTGACGCGTTTTGCTTGCGCTTTTTCAAAGGCCGTTCTCTTCTTTCACTCGGCAATGCGCGTCCCACATAAATGCAAAAATGCCGCCTGCTGATAGGCTGCAAGTTCCCACAGGATTGTGGTTTTTGTAGTGAGTCGCTAATTCACCCTGAATGGGTGCCAGGTTCAGAAGATCCCTAATGCCTGCCCTGGATGGGCCCCCTGAGCTGGAGAGTCATGATTTCGGCGTCGGTCCTCCCGAGATGAGCTGGGCGATTTCCCAACTCATCAGCCCGCTTTGATTTCAGCGGTGGTGCTTCCCCCGCGGCAAGGCATGCCGCGTTGTAAATTAAAGCTCACAGGTTGCCCTTCAGGTTCGGGGAGCACTCTAGGAACAACAATGTCATGCAGACTTCAACAGTTCAGACGTCGCGGCCTGACGTGTTTCGCTTGAGCTTTTTCAAAGGCCGTTCTCTTCTTTCACTCGGCAATGCGCGTCCCACATAAATGCAAAAATGCCGCCTGCTGATAGGCTGCTAGTTCCCACAGGATTGTGGTATTTCTAGTGAGTCGCTAATTCACCCTGAATGGGTGCCAGGTTCAGAAGATCCCTAATGCCTGCCCTGGATGGGCCCCCTGAGCTGGAGAGTCATGATTTCGGCGTCGGTCCTCCCGAGATGAGCTGGGCGATTTCCCAACTCAGCGGCCCGCTTTGATTTCAGCGGTGGTGCTTCCCCCGCGGCAAGGCATGCCGCGTTGTAAATTAAAGCTCACAGGTTGCCCTTCAAGTTCGGGGAGCACTCTAGGAACAACAATGTCATGCAGACTTCAACAGTTCAGACGTCGCGGCCTGACGCGTTTCGCTTGCGCTTTTTCAAAGGCCGTTCTCTTCTTTCACTCGGCAATGCGCGTCCCACATAAATGCAAAAATGCCGCCTGCTGATAGGCTGCAAGTTCCCACAGGATTGTGGTATTTGTAGTGAGTCTCAAATTCACCCTGAATGGGTGCCAGGTTCAGAAGATCCCTAATGACTGCCCTGGATGGGCCCCCTGAGCTGGAGAGTCATGATTTTGGCGTCGGTCCTCCCGAAATGAGCTGGGCGATTTCCCAACTCATCGGCCCGCTTTGATTTCAGTGGTGGTGCTTCCCCCGCGGCAAGGCATGCCGCGTTGTAAATTAAAGCTCACAGGTTGCCCTTCAGGTTCAGGGAGCACTCTAGGAACAACAATGTCATGCAGACTTCAACAGTTCAGACGTCGCGGCTCATTTTTGCATTTATATATATATATATATTCACATGCGCCAAGGTATATCGCCAAGGTGTATTAAAGATTGAATGATTGTCTGTATAGATGATTCAGTGGGTGCGTGACTGACTGTGCAAGTGAGTGATTATACGTGTCTCAGTGAATGTATGGGTGAGTGACTAATCTGTATGAATTTCTGTATCAGTCTGTCAGTTGGTGTGTAAGTGGCTGCATGGGTTGGTGAGCAGCTACATGAGTGTCTATATGAGTTATTGATTGGTTGTCTGAGTACCTGTATGGGTGCCTCAGTGTCTGTGTGGGTGGGTGAGGGGGTTTGTGACTCCCTGCATGGATGTGTGAGTGGGTGAATCACTGGGTGTATGGGTTCATGAGTGCATGTGCGAGGGGCTGTATGGGTGAGTGACTGTTCATATGGCCGCACCAGTAAGTGAATAGATGTCTTATTGGTATATGGGTGAGTAACTGCATAAGTGAGAGGCAGTATATGTGAGTATTGGAGTATATAAGTAGATAAGTGACTGAATGTGTGAGTAAGTGAGATTGTGAGAGTGGCTTTATGGGTGAGTGTGTGCTTGTGTCAGTGGCAGTGTATAGGTGAGTAAGTATGTGTTAGTATCTGTATGAATAATAGAGGTGGTGTGTGTATAACTGCATAGGTAAGTAAGTTGTAGTGTGATTGACTCTTTCGGTAAATGACTAGATGTGTGAGTAGCTCTATGGATGACTGTCAGTGTGTGAGTGTCTGCATGGGTGTATGAGTGGAAATATCAGTGGCTGTATTGGTGAGTGACTGGGTGTATGAATGGTTGTATGGGTGAGTGAGTGGATGTGTGTGTAGACCTATGAATCGGTGAGTGGGTATGTTTGCACTGGTATTGGTGTGTCACTGGTTTTGAGAATGTTAGTCTGAAATTTGGAGTGGTTGTATGAAAGGTTATATTGGGATGTGAGTAGGTAGGTGCATCAGAGATTATGTAGATGATGTCATCACCATCAGTGATGTAATTGGAGATGTCATCAGTGATGTCATCTGTGATGTCACTGACCATGTTATGAGTCATAGAATATGTGATGTCATCAGCAGTGCATTGCAGGGGTGTGAGTTATAGTTAGCTGAATTTCAGAGATTTTGTACAAGTGAAATGTCAGCCTAAATATAACGTTCCTGTAATGTTTTTTTTTTCCCGTGAACTACTAAGGTTTTTTAAATGCTAACTCCTAACTATAATGTCTCTGAAACCTGTGTTTTTATGCAGTGAATTTCTAAGGTTTTTTAAATGCTAATTCCTAACTATAAAGTCCCTGAAACCTTTGTTTTTTAGTGAATTTCTAAGGTTTTTTAACTAGCAGTCGCATTTGCAAAGTGTTGGAGAAAGGGGGGCATGGCATCCGAAGACCTCTTAGCAATCCCACTGTGGGGGACTTACTGGAGTTAACAAGAGAGGTAGTTGGCCCCAAGGACGTCCCACACAGCAGGATTCCGGAGTTCTGATATCAGGCCATGCCCCTTTCTCCACCAGTCAGCAAACGTGCCTCCTGGCATGCTCTTGGTTGGGATATGAAGTCCCCTCCGCTGCTGGGGGTCTTATGGGTCAACTAGCCACCTTGTTACCTCCAGTAACTCCCACACATTGGGATTGCTGAGAGGTAGTCGCAGGCCACGCCCCCTTTCTCCACCACCACCATTTTCATGTAAATAGCCCCGGGGAGGTGGCAGTCCCTGGGGATGAGTGGGGGGCTGGAGCCCCCATGCATTCTATTACAAATGCAGCCCGGGGGATGGGCCCCGGGGCAGCAGTGAGCATTTTTATGTAAATAGCCCTGGGGAGATGGTGCTCCCCGGGGCACTTATTTTAAAAAGAAAGCCCGGTGACGTGGCGGTCCTGAAGGCTGTGGGGGCCCACATCAGCCCCTGCATCTATTTTAATGATTGCCCCCGGGACCTGGCCCACCTGAGGGCTTAGGAAAACAAAGCACGGGAGCCTGCACTTTGTTTATGTTTAATTTTCAGCTGGCTTTGCGTATCCAATGCGAATCCCGCTGAAAATTGAAAAAAAAATGCTTTTTTTGGTCAACCCCCTGAGCAAGCCTCAGGAGTCAGGGTGTTTCTACCCTGCACCCCTTTCTTAATTTTTAACATTTTTTTGACCTTTTTTCTAGTGACTCGGTTCAAAGTCATAAAATGGCTGCCAATACTTCTTGGTTTGAAGTGTTGGCAGCCAATCAGATCGCAGGCTCGAGATCGGGAGGGTTTGCGGATGCTCCGCAGCCATATTTGTATATCTGAGAAAGTTCTCAGGAACTACTGAACGGATTTACACCATATGGTGTAATTGCATGTTAGCCGCTCAAAAGCAATGCCGGCACCCGCAAGAGGCGGGGAGCCGGCGGGACCGTGGGGGCATTGGGGCTCCCCACACAGTCCCCAATGCAAAGAGCCGGTGCCCGGGGATGGGGTCCCCGGGGCCAGGAGTGTCCCTGTAGGGGGGCAAAACGCGGTCCCCCTCCTTTTTAATTTAAAAAACAAATGGCCGGGCCCTGGGGGATGGTGTCCCTGGGGCCGAAATCTGCTTGGGGAGGGGGGTCGCGCTGCCCCCTCCTCAATTAAAAATGATTTCAATAATGGCCAAGCCCCGGGGATAGGGTCCCTAGGGCCAATAGTGGCCCAGAGAAGGGGGGCCACATGGCCCCCTTCTCTATAATTAGTTAATAATGGGGTCCCCAGGGCCGAAATTGGCCTTAGGAGGGGGACTGCGCGGCCCCCTTCCCATTTTTTTTGTTTAAAAAAAAAAAAAAGGGGGTTAGGCCCTGGGGGATGGGGTCCCAAGGGCCCCACAAATAGTAAAAAAGGGGGCGCAACACAGCCTTCATTGTAAAAATAAAAATTGAAAAAAAATCTGCCATCTCGCCGTAGGCCATGTCCCCTTTCTCCACCACTCTGGAAACACGCCCCCTGGTGCTTGTTAGTTGGGGAATTAATTCCCCTTGAATATTGAGGGTCCCTGGGGGCCAACTAGCCCACCAAGTACCTCCAATATGTCCCACAGAGCTGCATTGTAGAGAGGTGGTCCGAGGCCACGCCCCTTTTTACACCACTTGGTGCACTGCTGGTGGGGCGATGAGGTCCTCTTGTGTCCTGAGGACCTCAGGACACGAGTGGACTTCATATAGTGTATAGCTGAACTAACTATAATGGCGGAATTTCTCTGGTTTTGTATGAGTGAAATGTCCAACTAACTATAACATCCCTGAAACCTGCGTTTTTTCAATGCATTCCTAAGGTTTTTTAAATGCTAATTTCTAACTATAACGTGCCTGAAACCTATGGTTTTTTCAGTGAATTTCTAAGGTTTTTTAAATGCTAATTTCTAACTATAACATCCCCGAAACCTATGGCTTTTTCAGTGAATATATATATATATATATATATATATATATATATATATATATATATATATATATATATATTATAGTTAGGACCTATTTTCCATAGGAAATCCGCAACATTCTATTCCCAATAAGTCTGGCGCCAGTTGACGAACACTCGCAAAATTTTCCAAACTTTTGACCAGCTCCGCTCCACTCCTACCCTGTAAGTTTTGTGGTGATTCGTCAAGCGGGGGCAGAGGAAAAAGGGGAGTCCCAAAACGCGTTTTCCCCATGCAGTTTCCCATAGGATCTGTTGTCGCAGCTACAGCCCGCACCGCTGAACGGAATGACACCAAATTTGGCAAAGAGGTAGTCCTCAGTTCAGACTCGTGCCTTTTGCATAAATGGTGTGAATCTGTTCAGTAGTTCCTGAGAAAATTAGAGTTAAAAGTACATAAATATCTATGGCCGCGGAGGATCCCCCGGACCGTACACGCACCATACACGCACCCTCCCCGAACCGAGCGCGCACCCTCCCGATCGCACGCTGAATGCTAATTGGCTGTCAAGTGTCTCTCTAAATTCGAAACCAGGAACTGTTGGCGGCCATTTTCTGCCTCGGTAGAAGCGAGGCTGAAGAAGCAAGGGGAAAAAGTGTGTAAAACATGTAAATGGGGCAGAGTGGAAATACTCTGACCCTCTAGAGGTGCTTAGGGGGTCCCAGAAGGACCCCCTGGGGCCCCCCTTTTTAAAAAAAAAAAACGGCGAAATGCGCGCACGGTGCGCGCATCCTATCGCTTTGGATGCACGGATTCTCTCGCGGTGGGTTCGCGGATCCAAGGGAAAAAAAATGAAATTGTTGGGAGATAAAGATTTAAGCTTAAGTGTTTTGTTCTTGAGTGGCTCTAAAAAATCTTCTTCTCTCCAAAGAGATGGTGCTCTAAAGAAGGTCAAAGAAGAATGCTTGAAATGGGTGGGGTCTTTCAATAGTTAGAAGAGGAAGTGTAATGACCCAATCAAATCTCTTTTTTTGCAGGTCACATGGGATCTGCGCACCCTGCGCTTATGCAGCACGCACCCAGCGTGCATCCGCGAAATTGAATTTAAAAAAATTATAGGATTAGATGTAAAAATATATTACTTTTAAGACTAGTTTAGAGTTTGTCTTCAATTAAAATTCACATGAAATACATAAATATGTTTTTTTAAATGTTAAATACTTCGCGGGATTCGCACACCTACCGCGTCATAGACGCAGATGACGCATCGCGGAAGCGCATAAACGTCGCGTTACATACATCGAACGTGTCGCGTATAGTCTGGGAGTCGCGTACCGGTCGCATTGGAATCGCGCACTAACCACATACCCGACGCATACCATGCGCAGATGCTATCGCGTAGGGATTGGGAACGGTGCGCTTAGGGTGCGCGGATCCAAAAACATTGAAAAAAATATATAAAATAAAGTTTTGCACATATAGTTAAAAAAATATTTTGAAAAATATAAAAAAATATGTTTGAAAAACCCATTAACCCCTTCAGTGCCCGCCCCTTTCCCCGCCCAGTGCCGGCCGTTGCATTAGCGGGCGGGGTCTATGACGAGCTGGACTCGTCATGGGCACAGCGCCACCGCGGCCCATGACGAGTCCAGCTCGTCATGGGCACTGAAGGGGTTAAGTTCAAATAATATTTTTTAATCTTTATAAGAATTAATTGAACAAATACGTTTAAAAAATGGTGATAAAAAAGTATTTTAATAAAAATGTAATTAATGAAATTGACACACTGAATTTGAAAAATATACAAATCCAATCAAAATCATTAAACATGATATTTCAGAGATAAGTTATAGATAGGAATTAGCATTTAAAAAACCTTTGAAATTCACTGAAAAAAACATAGGTTTCATGCACGTTATAGTTAGGAATTGGCATTTAAAAAACCTTTGAAATTCACTGAAAAAACCAAAGGTTTCAGGGGCGTTATAGTTAGGAATTGGCATTTAAAAAACCTTAGAAATTCACTGAAAAAACCATAGGTTTCAGGGGTGTTATAGTTAGCTGGACATTTCCCTCGTACAAAACCCTAGAAATTCCCCTGTTATAGTTAGTTCAGCTAACTATAACTCGCGCCCCCGCAATGCACTGCTGATTACGTCACATATTATATCACTCATGACATGGTCAGTGACATCACTGATGACATCACTGATGACATCTCAAATGACATCACTGATGACATCACTGATGACTTCATCCAGTAACTGTGTGTTTCTGTAAAGTTTAAATATGTTTTATATATTTATAGTGAAAGGCCTGTTGAAGAATGAGTGGGTGTACAAGTGTGTGAATGGATGAGTTTGTAGGTGTGTAACTGACTCTATAAGTGAGTCATTAAATGTATCTTACTGCAGACTCGTGACTAAACTGTGTGAATGTCTGTATGTGTCTGTTTGTGTATAAGTGGCTGCATGGTTTTGTGAATAGCTATATGAGTGTCTATATGGGTTATTGATTGGTTGTCTGAGTATCTGTATGGGTGCCTGAGTGTTTGTGTGCCTAGGCTGTGTGTGACTCTGTGCATAGATGTGTGAGTGGGTGATTCTATGGGTGCATGGTTGTAAGAGTGCATCTGTGATGAACTGTATGGTTGAGTGAGTGTATGTATGGGTGTGTTAGGGATTGAATGTATATCTCGGTCGTACATTTGTGACTAACTACATATGTGAAAGGCAGTATATATGCGTGTAAGAGTATATAAGTGGGTATATGTGAGAGTGTGTGATTGTGAGAGTGGCTGTATGGATGAGTGTGTGCTTGTATCAATGATGAATGTGGTACTATTTTTATGAGTAAGTGAACTTGAGTGTGTATAACTGCATAGGTGAGTAAATGGGAGTGTAATTAATTATTTGCATGACCGACTAGGTGTGTGTCAGGATCCCTAATGTGAGTCCAAAAGTGAAGCGCAAGGAACTTAGTTCAATAGGCGTTTCAGTTTCGAATGGGCTTCAATGGTCGAGTTTGTGGCATGCCCGCAATTCCAAGATGGCCGCTCAGGCGCTGGGGTCTGTGGTCTAGTTGTTTACAATTCCAGAGAGACGATGTGACGCGCGCACGCCTGAAGTAATGCGCACTTCACCAAGACATTTCCTCAGAGAAGACGTGTTCGAGTGTGTTCCCAGTTTTGAAGCGCATTTTTTGAGTAAGAAGCTTTCCAGAGTAACGCTTGAGAGTAGTTCCGAGTCAAGAAACCGATACTTACCGAAGAGGTCAGAAAAGCCGCTAGAGTCCGTAGCGGGCTATTACCGGGAGTCGAGTACGGAGTCACCTCGTCTCTACAGGGAAAAAACGAGTGAAGACTTCAGCCGCACCTGAAAAGAAAACCGAAGAAAGCTAAGTGAATTACTGATAGATTATTCATTCACATTAAAATGTAAGCAGTGTTTGGTGACGCAATAAGTATAACACTTACCAAGGTCAGCAGAGATCAGCATACAGAGTCCTGTAACAGAACATTATGAACATTATAGGATTTACTGAGAAACTGTTCCTAAGGAAAAATTAATAGACAATACCAACAGTTAACTAGGAAAGTAAGGAGAAAGACTTACCAGAGTTATAGTAGCTCCGCAGTAACCTAAGGAGAGGAAGCAAACAGGAAAAGTTAAAAGCACAAAGGCTTAATTTAGAAGACAACAGTTTTTAGAATAGCAAGAGGCAAGAAAAGAAAGCAGAGAAATCACGAGAAGAAAGAGAAGGCCACACACAGAAACATTAATGGTAGGTTTAAAAGAGTAAGAGTTAGAAGATGTCTAAAAACCAAGAATAACAGGTATAATAAAAAGATATATGTTTTACAGATAATTAGTGACATCAATAACAAGAAAGAAGAAAAGGCAGAGTTGAACAGGAAGAGAGGCACAGAATTCAGGATTCTGGGTAGGTAGAAAAATCATAAGAGAAGAGAAGAAAAGAGACAGAATAGAGTAGAGAAGGAATAATACTTTGTTGTGTGCTTAGTTACCCTTAGGAGTCTTCAGAAGGCAGAGTGATAGCTGAAGAAGAATTCCAGATAGGAAAACCAGAAGGTCCAGAACCAGTCTCTTTTATCGTTTATTATGTTATCCAATTTCCCCCTTTTCCCTTGCTGATCAGTTAGAGCCAAAGACATTTCTTGGGGCTGAGTGATTAGTAGTGGGAGTCGGGAAGCTAGCGACTTCTGTTCCTGTGCAAGACAATGGTAACCAGCGAGAAGCTGAAGGTGAGCTCTGACAGTGTGAGAGTACCTCTATGGATGATTGGTGGTGTGTAAGTGTCTATGTAGGTGTATGAATGCATATGATAGTCTTGTACGGAGTGACTGTAAGTATGAGTGACTGTACAGGTGAATGAGTGGGGGTGTATGTAGACCTAAGAGTTAATAAGTGGGTATGTAGTTATTGGTATTGGAGTTTCTATGGCTTTGAGAATGGACGACTGAAATTTGGAGTTGGTGTATCAATGGTTAAATTAGGGTGTGAGAAGATGCAGTAATTTATCACATAGATGATGTCATCAGTGATGTCATCAGTGATGTCATTTGAGATGTCATGAGTGATGTCACTGACCATGTCATGAGTGATGTAATATGTGACACCATCAGCAGTGCATTGCGGGGGCGCGAGTTATAGTTAGCTGAACTAACTATAACAGGGGAATTTCTAGGGTTTTGTACGAGGGAAATGTCCAGCTAACTATAACACCCCTGAAACCTATGGTTTTTTCAGTGAATTTCTAAGGTTTTTTAAATGCCAATTCCTAACTATAACGCCCCTGAAACCTTTGGTTTTTTCAGTGAATATATATGTAGCAACAAAGTCCTGACCCTCCAGTTCCAGGGAGGGAATACAGAGCAGGTACAGACCACAGCAAAGTTGTATCCCAGAAAATGCAAGAAGACGGGTTCAAAGTTCCATGTTGCTTTTTTTATTATTCACCCATAATGGTCCAGACAAGTGTCCGCCTCAGACGCGTTTCGATGGCCTCCATGATCTTGTTCATATATATATATATATTCACTTAAAAAACCATAGGTTTCACACATGTTATAGTTAGCTGGACATTTCACTCATAAAAAACCAATGAAATTCCCCCGTTATAGTTACTGCAGGCAACTATAACTCACGCGACCGCAATCCTCTGCTGATGCTAATACTGTATTTAGACACTTATTTACCCATGTCTTCTTCCATTAATCTTTAGCTATACATATATTACAAATATTTATTTTTCAGAAAGACACATATGTCATCAGTGATGTAATATCTGACGTCATCAGCAGAGGATTGCGGTCGCGTGAGTTATAGTTGCCTGCAGTAACTATAACGGGGGAATTTCATTGGTTTTTTATGAGTGAAATGTCCAGCTAACTATAACATGTGTGAAACCTATGGTTTTTTAAGTGAATTTGCAAGGTTTTTTAAATGCTAATTCCTAACTATAACGTGTGTGAAACCTATGGTTTTTTCAGTGAATTTGTACGGTTTTTGAAATGCTAATTTATTTATGTATTATTTTTTTTATATATTTATTTTACAATAAACTACGTATTAAAAATTATTATTTTTTTTTTTTTTGGTTTTCACCCTGCGAATTATTATTTTTTTTTTGTAAAAAAAAATTATTTTTTTTTGTGTTTTTCAGGGTGCGCGCACTGTGCGCGCACCCCCGTGATTTCAAAAAAAAAAAATGTTTTTGCCTTCGGGGTCCTTCAGGGACCCCCTGACAAAGGCTAGGGGGTCAGGAACTCTCTACCCTGCCCCCTTTTCACGTTCGCCACCTTCCTTTTTCACTCTCGCACTGAAAACAAACAAAATGGCGGCCGACACTTCCTGATTTCGACCGATTCGAACGTTGACTAACATGTAACCACCAATCAGAATTACGCTCGCGCACGTTAGGGTGCTCGCACGGTGCTCGCACCCTGCGCGCATACAGATATATATATGCTTTTAAATGCTATTTTCTCTGGAAATACTGAACAGATTTACACCAGACCTGCAAAAGGCACTTCCTTGACCTTATGGCTACCTCTCTGCCAAATTTCAAGTAATTCTGTTCAGCCGTTCGGGCTGTAGCTGTGTCTAAAGGTCCTATGGAAAAATGCATGGGAAAAACGCGTTTTGGGACCCCCCTTTTATCTCAGCCCCCGCTTGACAAATCCCCCCGAGACTTTCAGGGTAGGAGCGGAGCGTAGCGCCCCACCTATTTTGAAAAATTCGCGAGGATTCGTCGACCGGCGCCAAAGTTATTCAAAATAGAATGTTGCGGATTTCCTATGGAAACGTGGTCCTAACTATAACTACCTACTGGCGACCGCCAGTAGGTAATATATAGATATAGATATATATATCTTCAAGGATGTGAAGTTAGAGAGTTAGGAATAGTAAATCTATGTACTTCCTCTGTATGCAGTTACTTTTTTGATATTTTGGTCCTCAGTGTTTTGTCCGCAATATTCTTGTAACATGATACTTCTATGTTTATTATTCATTAGTCACCTGTAGTTCTAGACAAGTAAACTTACATCACTGATTGATTTGCAGAAACCGAAAATGTACACGATAGAGCAAACGTTGCACAACTCTGTTGTGCAGCTCACTGTGGGTTGTGACAATAAAACATCAATATTTGACAAAAATCCACATGACTTATCTTTCCAAAGACTCTATGGCTCATTGTGAGTTTGTTGGTCGAGCTGCTGTGTGGCTGGGGCAGAAGAGGCATTGCATATGCCATACCAGGTTTGTCTCCTTTGAACAAAGACCCCCTAAACCTATGTTATTGATGCATTCTAGGATCTTTCTTTGAGTATGGGAGCATTTGTGGATTTTCTGTCCAGCACCATGATGGTTTAAATGGCAGACCTGCACAGGAAAAACAAGTAAAGGAATTGAACAAAAGGACAGCCATTTAGACACCATTCTTGTTAGTGCCAGAACCACTAAAGGGATTTATTGGATAGCAGGGTGCAGGGTGACTCTGCCATTGGGAACACCACCACCTCCCACACTCTAAAAGAGGTGGAAAGACGAGAGGTGGGGAGATGGGGCAGACGAGAAAGATGACAAGTTTTAGGTCATTGTCCCATTACATCCAACCTGTAAATGAGGACCTTCATCATTTGATAAGGTTACATGTGCCAACAGGCACATACAGCCAGAAGAAACCCTGGCAACTGTCCGTCCACCTTTCACACAAACGCAATCCCACAATGCTTTCTAACTCACTGGCATGAGCGAGGTAGGTGCTGATTTTAAGTTCTATGCTAGAACTTTTGAACAATGACAGACTATGTACAATACCTTTGTAAAACTGACTCCTGCTGCTATATTTAGTTTCGTTATTGCAAGCATATTCCCGCTGAATTTTATCAGCACGTTTTCTTTGTTCCACTTGTATTGTTTTGATTTATCTTGTATATGTCAGTGAGTTTGTGTGTGGTTTATTGTGGTTGTTTCAAACGGTGAATGCAAGAAGGAGCCAGTGTATCGGTGACTGTTTTTGCATTTGAGTGGTTCCTGTATCCTGCATTGCCAGAGGAGTGATGACCTTCAAACATTTTGGGAGAGAGAAAAGAGTTGAGGGGTCGCTGTTGCTTGTCTCAAAAAGTCCAATACATATATGATAAAGACTCCTCAAAATTAAAAACAGGGTATTTCAATATAATTGTGATCTTGCAACGTATTTCGGTTTAATATATATTAAGTTCTACCATTTATTTGAGTGACAATTGTTAGAAATAACAGATTCTAAACATGAACTTAGAAACATTTGTGTCGCCACCACCATTACCCTAACAACGATACTATTAGAGAATCAAGAGAAAAGTCTGCTGTTTTTTACCCCTATACATGGTCTAGGGTGATATATAGGTGAGGTAGCCTTATGGTCTTTTGCTTTTGTGTAGCACACACCCCAAACAATTTTATTCCAAGGTGATGTCATGTGATGATGAAGGAAAAGGCGGCACTGTGAAAAAAGTAATTGCCTAGGATTACATAATGTGGCCAAGTGGAAACTAGGTTTTATGCAAGGTTTCCTGGTTTCACGTTGTGAAATTCACCACTACTTGTTTTTCTCTAATCATAGCCAATGTTTTGTATTTATATTTGTGAGGTGCAAAATCAGGGCAAAATATTAATTACATCCAGGGGATGCATGTTTCATAAAGACTAGTGGTGCAAGTGGTTTGGGAGGGTGACGTTTCAACGCCGAAGCGCAAGTGAAAACCAGAGCACAGGGACTTGGTTAGGGTATTGAGACCATTCACTCCATGTAGCTAAAACTCTTTATTCATTGTCAACTATTATTGAACTATTGAACCCACTCAGTCATCACCATCCAACTGTTCTTTGATTGAGCCTTAAAGCTCTGCCTCCAATGTCCATGCATCCAGTCGCAGTCGGTAGTAGGAGTAGCTGCCGGGCGGTGACGTGGGCAGGGGGAGGGGCAGCGTGGGGGGCAGTAAACTATGGATTACGGAGGTTTACAGGTAAGTTAACATATAAACTAATAAAACGAATTTCGTTGTGTGCACTGCATCCCTAAATGCGATGCAGTGCACGCAACGAAATTCGTTTCATTAATTGATATGTTAACTTACCTGTAAACCTCCGTAATCCATAGTTTACTACCCCCCACCCTGCCCCTCCCGCTCCCCACGTCGGGGTAGAACCACCAAGCCTCCCTTCTAATGGTCAGGACTGCTCGCTACATGCAGTGTGGGGAATGGTTTGACAAAATTTGTCTTCCTGCTTTTGCGTCCCAGTCCGGCCACCAGGATTACTTACTGAGTGCCTAAACCCATCAATAACACAAAAGGAATTTTCATTCATGGGCTAGACCAATTGGTATTGACAATGCTTGTGTTAAGAATTCAGAGCTTAGAAGAGCACACGCAGATGGAAAAGGTTAGGATGGAGTTATGTTAAAAAAAGGATCTGAATAACAATAAATAAAAAACAATGCATGACCTCCAACCATCCTTCCATACTACCTATCCGAATTACCCATTTCTTCTCCTTTCAAATATTAAAAGAAATGTGTCTGGCATCCTGACTCTAACCTGCACCAGCCTCCATATTAACCCTCCCAATTAAAAAAAATGGGTGCCTTGTCATCTCACCAATACTACCCTCACTTTAGAGAATTCTGAGCCTCCCATGCCTCTTCAAATTATAAAATAAAATGTTATCTACTTCTTACACACTCACACACCTCAAACTCTGTGCTTTCCATCTCCAACCCTACAAATAATCCAATCTCCTCAGTGCAGTGCAGACTGGATATCTCTTTGAAGCTTGAAGTTCGTCTGCCTTTTAGTTTCTTCCCTTTCTGAGAGAGGAATTTGGTGATTAGTGAAGGAAGATAGTCACCCGTATTCTCCCTCCTTCCTCAGGTCTGTTGTGGAGAGAGTGAGACTACCTGATGTCATCTTGCTGCTTTGGTTTGGTCTCTGGAGACCCAGGTGAGGTCTCCAGAGACAGTGAATAACATGATTCAGGATCCAGCATTAATCCTCCTTGCGCCGTATATAACAAAAACTTTTCTCTGCAAAACTTGTTTCCCCTGATGATACAAAGTGTGACAAAGAAGTACAGTGGCTTGCTCTCCAATGATCTGAACCACCACTCAACTTTCGCCACCACAAAATGTCAAGACTCTGGGGAAACTCCAGCTTTATTGAAAGATTCTCTTAGACAATCTCCCCCCAGACAGAAACAGATACACATAACTGGGCCTGGGAGAAATTTAAATTTCTCAGGAGTAATTGGAGTAATTTCAGTAACTATGCATTACTCCTGTAATGTGAAATTACTGAAAATACATGATTGCTCTAGCCTGAGTAATCAAGAGTAATTTAGGGCACAAATCCTACCGTGGGATCAGAAGAACAACAAAGTAAGACGGTGAGAGGCTGCTGGCTTCTGCTGTTTGGATCCTGCAGCATTCAGTGCTATTTTCTTATCATAAAATGCAGCCTCAGGTCAATTTTGGATGGGAAGGTGCAGACGTGTGGAGTAGTAAGATGCGCCTCTGCTAATTTTGATCACTCAAGCTTTTTAAGCTGTTCTTAATTGTTTTTAAATGCTATCACAGCAATCCTTTGTTGGTATATTTAGACATTGCACATCATTAGCCTTACCTACTTCACGCTTGTGTGGCGTTTCTCTTTCCCCCGTTCCTGGGGCTTCTCTCTCCTCATTTCCTGTTAGACTCTCGTCGGTTTTCCTATTTGTGTGGAGGGAGTCCCCTGCACAACCACTTTCGTCTAGCTGGCTGCCATTTGGAGGTTGGTGGTCCACCTCGTTTCACAATTCCGGGTTGGGCATTAAAAGACGATGCAACACCGGGCGCGCAGCGAGCGTGCCACTGGCGCACCAAAGGCAAGCCTGTCTGCACCCGTCTGTGCCTGGACGGTGCCGGGGGCCAGGCATGCTGCTTGTTATCTCCTAGGGGATAATGGTACCCTGGTAAGAACTTATTCTAGGACACAACTTCTTGAGCTGGGTCCTAAACTAAAGCATGTGGGGTGTGCAGATACGATTGCCCTCATTACAGGGGATGAAGAACACTGTCAGCAATGTAATTTCAGTCCTAATAATGGTTGGGTCCCTGTCCCAGGCTCCCCCATATGGTCCCAGGAATTGGAGGTGGGGAAGGGGATAGGGACCAAAAATAAAGCTGGTCTCAAGTCCAGCTCAATCCGGAGGTGTTAATAAATGCTCGTTCCATACCCAAACATAAAACTGAAATTGCCCTGACTATCTAAACACTTAATCTGGACTGCCTCATTGTCACTGAAACATGGGCTAGGGACAACTCGGGTCCAGACCTGGTAGACACTGTCCCACCTGGCTATACCATTCTTAGATGTGACTGCCCAGACCGTAGAGGAGGCGGCGTAGCTTTAGTGGTTCGGGATTCCTTTAGATGTACCCTTAGCACTGAGAACAGTGACCCTGGCTCTCTACTGGAAGTAGCCTCGTTTGGGATTAAGTAATCGATAACTATAACTTTTTAGGCCTTCTTGTATACTGCCCACCAGGACCAAGAGCCAAGTGTATGGAGACATGGTGTAAAACCTTGGAAACATTTGTTACCTCCGCTCTTTACACCATCTTAAAGGATTTCAATTTTCATCTATAAAACAAACAAGATAATGACTCAGTTTACGTCTTAGATCTTATGACATCTCTGGGATTTGAGCAACTTTTCCAATCTCCAACCCACATTGCCGGTCACACCTTGGATGGTATTTTTACCAACCATGATAACTAAGTGATCGAGGCAGTTCAGCCTCTCAGCTGGGCTGATCACTGGTTGATTGAGTTTAAAGTCTTTTACTACTTATCCTACTAAACATACACTGTACATCCATGCAACATCCATGTAAAAACATAAACAGAGCAAAGGACCCAGCTGTGTGAGACTAGAAGATGATTTTTAACAGGAGAATCCAGAAGGCAGCTAAAAGGCCTGTCCTTGATCTGTAATGAGTCACTGGCTTACTTTACAGCCTGTTGAACTGACATTAGTTATGCTCAGTGTAGGAGAGCACATAGTGTACCCTTCGAAACCACACAGCCCCGCTCGCAGTCAGAATACCTGTGAAAGTAGGTCCTCAGTGTCCATGTGTGATTGGCATGTGTGCAGAGGGTAACAAAAAAAATGAAAGAGCCAGTGTTTTGCTGCATGGCTAACCCAGAGTAGGAGTGCACGCTCTCCTGACCCATACAGGAGACATTACTGTCCCAACATCGCCAATTAAAGAACAAGACCTATGTGTGGTACCTACAAAATTTACAGGCACTCACCTTCATTTGTTGTTAGTATATTTTAATTGAATTTTAGGAACAGAAGGAGAACAATGTGCACAATTGTCGGATAACAGAACCATAATACAGCTTCTTCAATATATGAAATAAGAATAACAATCTGAACTGAATCTCACTTTTGTTTATACTAGTGTCCAGGGAATCCTTCCACCTCATCCCTGACTAATCTCCTTTTATTTGCAATATTTCAAATAGTATTAGTCGTCCAGAACATTGTGTTCCTCTGCATCTTCTCTTGTGTTTTTATCTCAA
This sequence comes from Triturus cristatus, assembly GCF_964204655.1. Taxonomy (NCBI): domain Eukaryota; kingdom Metazoa; phylum Chordata; class Amphibia; order Caudata; family Salamandridae; genus Triturus; species Triturus cristatus. Next base: position 157,696,448 of record NC_140580.1, read on the forward strand.
TTCAAATTCCCCCTAACCAGATTGGGTGGTCATAGCTTTTCTGTGACTGCTACTAGAACATGGAATTCTCTTCCTGTCTACGGTGTCCAGTTACTGTTAACAAAAATCATATGTGTACTAAAGATTTGGCTATTTTTCGGCTTATTAATTGGTGACTGAATATAAGATTAACTTGTTGTTCTTTTTTAGCTTCCATTTTCTATTGTCTTCATTATCTTAGTTAAGCACAAATAAACCTTGTCATGCAAGCACTATAAAATAAGAAATTAACTGAAATATATGTTTTCCCAGTTCATCAGCACTAGTCCTACTCAGTCCGCATCCTCATTCTGGATGCACTCAGTCCGCTTACGTTTACTCTTATGGAGGTAGCCAGCTCTTTCCTCTGTGTATGGGTTTCTTGCACGTGTGTCAAGAGAATGTCTCACTATCTGAAGCAGATGCAAATACTCTAATTGCACTGGTAAAAGTACAAAACCATTTTTTACTCCTAGTAAAACATAATAAAAACCTGCCGGAAAATACATGTTTCAGCAAGGGAAAATATTACCACTTACGTTTTAATGCAAGTATTGCCACTCTACAGGATAATGTATTGTGTTGGAGCCTTTCTGCTTATCATCCCTAATCCCTATTGGGATTAAGGTGGGATCAGTTACATTATCTGGCTTCCATCAAATATCTGTTTCATTAGCGTGCAATTATACCAGAGTCTCAGTTTCCCTTTTTTCTTTTTTATTCAGCGTAATGCATGGCTCGATGATGTCCTCTGCTGTATACATGTAGGCTATCTCATCCTCTGCTTCAAGAGTCCCTATCACTCTGGTATCCCAAGTAATACACGTACGATTGATTATCCCTCCTTCGTCTTTGTAAAATGTAGGCTCCATTGAGCTACAGAATGCCATTTCAGCAGGTTGTAGCAAAGTGCTTTTGCATGAGCTTCCCAGGCAGAACTCAAGTAGACCAGGGTTCATGCTTGGGAACTAAAGGGGAAGCCATATCATGCCAAGTGTCTGACTGCTATGAAGTAACTGTTTGTAGTGTTTCTGAATGCCATTTTGCCCTAAGACGTAATCTTTGTAATTTTCACCACTAAAAAAATAGCTACCGAAATAATTCTGGCATTGTTCATCATCACCACCAGGTATCCCTGAAAATTTACTGCAGTAAATGCCACAACCTCCCTCCACACATTAGATGGAGTACTTCTTGTTGAAATGGTTGATCGGCAGGCAACATCTGACACTGATACATGGTATCTGCTCCACTCCCTTGTTGTCCTTCATTGTTTTGTATAATTGGTTTGGCTGAAACCATTGGACTGGAATAGCCAGAGATATTTCTCGAGATACTACTATTATTTTATTAGAAATAGATTTGATTGGGGGCGTGGCTTGCGCGCCGCACAAGATGGCGGCGTAATTGCGGAGCTCCGTCACCGACTACCGGTTTCGGACTTCTCCGCTCGGCAATACCAGGCGGTTTCAGCCTCAAGGACCTGATTTCGATGCCTCATGATGAGGTGAGCTCCATGGACCACTTTTGGTGCTATTTTTTGCTCTGTTGAGCTTTAAATCCAGCGCGATTCGGCTTGTCATTATACGGCCGCCATTTTGTTTTGTTTTTCCTCGTTGTCTTCTCAGCGCCTCATACGCAATGCTTCCTCCTGAAATTTATTGTGACTGCTCTTATACTCACCGAGGGTTCCTCAAGTGATTGGCTCCACCCTCGTTGTGTGACAAATGTTTACTGCTCGCTTGCATGTCATCTCCACGCAGTTCCTGTTATTCAGCGTTTCTCTGAAGAGCCGCCATTTTCTATTTTCTTCCTTATGAGGTGATTTTTTCAGTACAGCTTTGCTATTGACTTGAGTTTTGCGGCCTGTCGTTTTTATCTTCTTTTGAGCTAATTTGCAGCTTTTATGACTCATTTTTTTTTTCTGGCTTCTACATTTTGATACTCTTGCTCCTCGGATGTGTCTTTAGAATCTGGCTCCTTTTTACACTATACTATACTATACTCCTGTGGGTAAACTGCGAAATCTTAAACTTTCTGCTTCTACTAAGCTTGCTGTTGGTTCTGACTCTGGCTCGAATTCCCGTGACATGGAGGACTCCCCTCCCCAGAAATCCGACTCTCCTTCTGGCGCTACTCCTAAATCACACATCATGAGTAAATTGCTAACAACATCTACCAAACGTCCAAAGAAAGATCCTCCCTCTCCTGGGTCTTCTGCGGCTCCTGCATCGATGGACTTGATCCTTGAGGAGATTTGTGCGCTTAAACCCTTCATGGAGGAGACTACTAAGTCCTTACAATGTTTGCATGATAAATGGTCCTCCTTGGACTCTCGGGTACTTATCGTGGAGCAAACAACGGAGTCTCTTCAAGCCTCATGTTCTCGGATTTCTTCTTTGGAGTCGGATATATCACTTCTTAAGCGAAAGGTAGAGGATTTGGAAAATCGTAATTGCAGGAATAACCTTAGACTTTATGGACTTTCGGAACACACAGAAGGATCAAATCCTACTACCTTTTTTCAATCCTTTCTTCCAAAACTTTTGGACTTACCAGCTTCTTCTTCCATCAACATTCAAAGAGCACATAGACTGGGTCCGAAGGTTTCTAACAAACCTTGTGGTGTTATTATGCTGTTTCTTCAATATACCGACCTTCTACAAGTTTTGTCAGCCGCCAAATCTAAAAAACAAATCTTTTGGGAAGGTCACCGCTTAGTTCTCTCACAGGACGTGGCTAAAGTCACAGCAGATCGCTGCAAACAGTTTCTTGATCTTCGTCCACAGTTACGTGCTCTAAATGCCAGATTTGGTCTCCTCCATCCTTGCCTCTTCAAGATTACCTACAAAGTAGTTGTTTCCCCACTATGTTTCATATGTATTGATTGTTAATATGTCTACACCTTTGTAATGTTTTGCATACTAAGTTTTAATTTATCATATGTCTTTTCCTCTTGTTCTTTACAGATATCCTCTTTATTTATATTAATTTTCTTTTCTTTTTCTGCAGGTATTGCATTCTCCCAACCCATACCTTTTTTTCCCTTCTGTCATGTGAAGTCTTGATATAGTTCATTGGATGTTCGGTGATGTCTTTCTTCGCTGCTGTCGTCGTCGTCTTCTGGCGTCGTCACCCTCACTTTTTGTTTTGTATTTGTAGGTATATCTTTCAGTCATCTGTACTTGACTTGTACTGTCTCCTATATCTCTATCTCTTTCTTTTTCCTTTTGCTATTTCTACTTTTCTTTTCTTTTAGTCTTTCTTTTCTTTCTCTTCATCGTCTTCTTTATACTGCATCTTTATTTTCTCATTGTTCTTCTCCTTGCCTGTTTACTTCTTCCTTCGATAGTTTATCCTTTACTCTACCTTCTTCTCTATTTTCTCAACACTATTTTTACTGTTGCTCTAGTAAGCATAATCTTTGTTCACACTTTTTTTCATTTAAATTACATTTCAGGTTACTACCTGGAACGTTAAAGGTTTAAATAATCCAATTAAAAGGCAACGGGTGTTATCTCACCTAGCCAAGTTGAAAACAGATATCGCCCTACTCCAAGAGTCCCATATTTCTGAGGTTGAAGCTTTAAAGTTGAAGCGATGTTGGGTGGGGCATGTTTTCAATTCTCCTGTTGTGAGTAAAAAGAATGGAGTTCTGATTTTATGTCATAAAAAGTTAAATGTTTCTATTGTTCATCAAGAATGCGATGCTGATGGTCGTTGGGTGATTGTTAAATTTCTTATTGATAAGATCCCTATTGTTATTTTTAATGTTTATGCTCCTACCGGAGTTGACAAAAAGTTTTGGCCTGCTATATCTGAAAATTTGCTCTTGTTTGATGATGATTACATTATTTTTGGTGGTGACTGTAACCAAATCCTCGATCCTATCTTAGACAGACATTCTAAGGTTAAATTCTCCCCATCTAAAATGCACTCTCAATTCGCCGCCTCTATACAACACAAAGCCTTAGTCGATATTTGGAGATTATGCCACCCTCACCTTAGAGAATATATCTTTTACTCTCCTTCCCATCACTCCCAATCTTTTTCTCAGTAAATCCTTACCCCAACATATCATTCATTCTGTAATTGGTTCTATTTTAATCTCTGATCATGCCCCTGTACTTGTCGATATTGATCTCATTCCCTTCTCACCTCACCCAGGAAGATGGCGATATAATAACTCTTTACTTCTTGATCCCATTTTTTGTCAACAATTCAGCACTTTTGCTACTGAATTTTTTGCAATTAATCATACTCCTGACTCCTCTTTCATTATGGTGTGGGACTCTTTCAAAGCTGCTGCTAGAGGTTTTATTATCAGTTTGTCTCACAGAGGAAAAAACGCATGGAATCACAATCCTCCCAATTGCTCATTAAAATTAAACAACTCGAATATAAATATTATCATTCTAATACTGAATCCACTCTGAAAGATCTTATTGATGCCAAACTCACTTTTAATAAATTGACTACTGATGCTGCCTCTAATTTTTTATTAAAGAGTAGTTCTCGTTATTATGGCGGTCAAAATAAAATGGGGAAATTGTTGGCTAACTATTTGAAAGTGAGGAAAGAGCAAACAAAAATAGAGTCTATTCAAGGCTCTTCCGGCGTTTCTTTATTTAAAGATAAAGATATTTTAAACAAATTTGTTGCTTTCTACAAGCACCTTTACACTCCTGAATTCATTCCCGATTTGGCTGATCTTCTCTCCTATTTTCAATCTATACCCCCTCCTTCATCCAGTCACGTAGACTTCAGCCCTCTGGAATCTGACATCTCACTCACAGAAATCTCTCATACTGTTTCAATCCTACGCCACGGAAAAGCCCCTGGCCCTGATGGTTTCACCATTGAATTTTATAATCATTTTTCATCACTCCTTCTACCAAATCTTTTACTTTTATTTCAATCTTTTCTTGACTCAGGGTCATCATGAGGTACGTTTCAAGAGGCTTTGATTTATTTAATCCCTAAGGAGGATAAAGACCATTCTCTTTGCAAGAATTATCGTCCTATCTCTTTGGTCAATACTGATTATAACATTTTTGCAAAGATCCTGGCTCTTCGATTGGATCCACTTTTACCTAATCTTATTGGCCCGGAACAATCTGGTATTGTGAAAGGACGGCTTTCCTCTGACAACTCGCGTGTCTTTTTTAACGGTCTGAGCAAAGCCTCTTCATTAGAACATCCTCTAGCTGCAATCTCTTTAGATGCTGAGAAAGCATTTGATAGAATTTGTTGGGATTTTATGTTTAATGTTTTAAAATGGGCCGGTTTCCCTCCCAAATTTCTTGCTTTTATCTCTCTCCTCTATTCAGGCCCTCAGGCGTCTATTTTTGTTAATGGAATGGTCTCAGATTATTTTTCATTACACAGAGGAGTCAGACAGGGGTGCCCATTATCTCCCTTATTATTTGTTTTAGCTCTGGTGCCTTTTTTAACTAAAATTCGGCAAGATGACAATATTACTGGTTTTCATTTTGGTCCCCAACAAGTGAAGCTTTCAGTTTATGCTGACGATATTCTTTTATACTGTGCGGATTCCCAATCCTCCCTTCCCTTTTTCCTTCAACAAGTTTCTTCTTTTTCTAAAGTTTCCGGTTATCGTCTCAATGTTGACAAGTGTGAAATTTTACCTTTAAATACACTATGCCAAAAATATCTTTTCGAGCATTCCGGTTTCTCTTGGCAACCTTCTAAGATCAAGTACTTAGGAATTTAGTTTGCTCCTCTATTATCTGATACTCTCAAAATAAACTTTGATTATATAGTCAAAAAATTGAATAGTGCCATTACCCGATGGAATCCTCTCTTTTTATCTTGGTGGGACCGTTTAGACTCCATAAAAATGATGTTATCACCTCTTATATTATACACTATTTCCATGATTCCTATTCACATTCCTGATTATTATTTTAAAAGAATTGACTCTATTCTTCTTAAATTTCAATGGAAAGGTAAACGCTCACGTATAGCTCTTTCCTTATTGAAGAAGGACAAACCTAATGGAGGCCTTCGATTCCCTGACTTTAAAACTTATCATCGCGCTTTCTCAATAAAACAAGCGGCCCGTTGGATTTCTGATGATCTTTCTTTTTATCCTCCTTTATAACTAAAAATAGAATCTACACTCCTTACTCTCTTTGACTTTCGAGAAATGTTATCCTTTACATCTAATATGGCTTCTCTCCGTTCCCCTATCATTTCCCATTCCCGTAATCTCTTGATCCCTATCTTATCTTCTTCCTATCCCTCTATCGGCTCCATTCATCAACAGCCTATTTGGCATAATAAACATCTCCGTATCCGTAATCGATCCATCTATTGGAAATCGTGGCATTCTAAAGGTTTGAGATGGATTTCTCAGCTTGTATCTGATACTCAACCTCTTTCTTTTTCTGATCTCCAATCTCAATTTTCTTTACCTTCATCTACTCATTCACAATATAGTAAACTTCTTCCCACCCTTGTTCAATATCTTCAATCCTTACCCACTAATATTGAGTTACCTGCTCTATCTAAAAATGTGTCTTCTGCATTAGACCATTCTCCTTCTGCTTCTTTTCTGTATAAATCCTATCAATTCTCTTTGGGTAGACTCAAAACTAAGGTTGAGGTACAATGGGAAACAGATTTTTCGCAAGTTTGGTCTATTCCTCTTTGGGACAGGATTTGGTCAAAAATTCATAAGACCTCTAGAGCTGCCAATACCACACAAACCCTTTTTTTCATTTACCATCGGACTTCACTTTCTCCGATGACGATAGCATCTTTTTCACCAGACACTCCTTCTACTTGTTGGTCCTGCCCTTGTCCTACTGCTGACTTACAGCATATGTTATTTGAATGCCCTACCATTCTTCGATTTTGGAAACTTGTTTGGTTCCAAATTCAGAACATTTTTAATGTTCAAGTTCCTTTTTCCTTTACTCACATCTTCCTGGGTTCTCTTTCACCCCTTTGGCCACAATCCTCTCAACGATACAAACTTCTGGACCTTTTGTTAGCTGTTGCTTTCCACCAAATAACTTCCAATTGGAAACAGGCTGATAATGTCACTTTTCGCTCTTGGTGGAATGCGGTTTGCTTCCATCATCGACTAGACACTAATTATGTTTCCCCCATTTCCCTCGCCATCAAACGAGACCTTCTTTGGCTTCCCTTGACCACTTACTTATCCTTAGTTGCTTCCTCGAGCTCTACTTCTACAACTAGATCAGACGATGTACAGAAACCACCGTAGCTTCCCCCATTGCCTTTTGTTTTTTCCTGTTGATTAACTATTATTTTATGATTGATGAGTTTATAACTTTATGTCTTTTATTGATTATTGTTATGCTTACAGTGTACATTTCCATTGGCATAAATTGTTTGCAATCTCCCTTCCCCTTCTATCTTTTTATTGTATAAGATGTACTTTTTATCATTTCACTGTATTTTCTTTTCCTGCTTTATTCCTTAATAAACTCAAACTTAAAAAAATAAATAGATTCGATTAGATTGATATTTGTAGAGCACGATGAATGCCCGAAGGCATCTTGGCGCTAATGTCCATACTCCAGGGCTCAGAAGGGACTAAAGCAGCAAAAGAGTAATTAACTGGAAGCAAAGAGCCAGGTTTTTCATTGTTCCCTAAAACACCTTAAGTTGGACTGAGAACTAAGGTGCAACGGCATTTGATTCCACAACAAAGCTGTGGCAAGAATAAAGCTTCTTCCGTCCCAAGAAGCTTTATAGATCTTAGGTACTTGCATGGTTCTGGCCGAGGCGGATCGGAAAGATCTTTTGGGAGTATACCATATCATTTTGATCTTAAAGTAGTCAGGGCCAATACCATGTAGGGCTTGGTATGCCAAGGAGAGTGCCTTAAAAGCAGTTCTACTCCTAATTGGCAACTAGTGTAGTTCTTTGAGACCTTTGCTAGCTGATTCAGATCTCCTAACATTTTTCAGAAGCCATACTGCAGCAAACTGCAGATGCTGAAGTTTTTGTATGCCTAGGTAAATAGCGTTACAGTAACCAATCCGATAAATGGCAGGACTTTTTTCAGTGTTCTCAAAAGTTAATACCAATGGTGGGACCACCGACAGCAAGTCGGGTGGTCCTGTCCTCGATTTGATGGTGGTCAGACGAAAGTCTGACTGCCATCATAATGAGGCCCTATGTCGTGGATCTAATGAGAGGAAGCAGAAACTCCCTAATTCCTTTGTCTGGGCCTTTTATCACATATCTTCCAACTCCCTGCCCTCTTGTTCTTGAGCGTAGTCTTGACATTTTGTTCGTGAATTGTTGACAAATGGTATGGGGTGACGGTGCCGTTTCAATAACTCATCATTTGTTTCATTGGTGTGCCTTGTTACTTCAGCTGTGCTGTGGGTTTGAGTCAAGTGTCCAGTAGTATGACATAATTGTGCCACCCACCCTGAACTTTAATGTCACATTCTCACATTGGTTTTATCATGCCTCCATGTGGAGCATCTCTGGTTTCAATTCCCTCAGTGCACTACAACAGTGCTGAACCTGTATTGAGTCAACTGTGTAGTGTCCTATCACTACATGAGTGTATGGTAATGTCTCACACTTTCATAGAAACATTTGCTATAGCCATGTATGTGTAATACCCAGAGCATCAGATCTTTTTTATGCAGTTGCTGTTTAGATCTTGTGCCTAGCAATGCAGTGCACAGCGCTGCTCGCGCAGCGAGAGTCCTTTTTTCCGGGGTTTTAAAATGGAGTCTGGAATCGCATACGCTCATGCGTGTGCTTTTCCTTTTGGCTTCCGCGATTGGCCTTTGTGTGCGTGTTTTTCCCAAAGACAGCACGCAATAGGCCAAAGGCGGACGCATTGCTCCGCCCATGGCCTATTGGTGTCTATTACGCTCACCAAAGGCCATGTGGTTTCAATTATCGTGCCCAGACACGGACGCGATAATTGAAACCACATGTTCGCTGTGGCATGCGTGGGCGCACCACTCGCGCGCGTCACATGACTATTCTTTTGTGAGCTTGGGTAATATTTAGTTCTTATAGCCAAGCAAGACCTCTAGCTCGGCTCTGATCATGAATTTGCTGGCTTGCTCACAGGGTTTTATTGCACGTACATGACAATGCGTAAGTGTAGTCTGAAACTCCTCCTGGGGATCAGAAATGCTCGCTAGGCTCACGTCGTAAAACTTATTTTACATTTGTGTGATGATTTCTCCCACCATTTTATAGTGATTGTATCTACCGCACGATGATTTCGACCTTTCTCACACAATGTTTCCCACCCCCTGCAGGGTGATTTCTCTCATTCTTTCAAAATTATTATTCCCTGCCACGCATAACGGTATCTACCATCGTAGCACAATGATTAATCCGAAACTGAGGGCAAGGGAATTCGTGTTATTCATTATTGCACAATATATCCCCTCATCCTTGCACATTATTTGCAATCATGCATGATTTCTTAATCATTACACGACGTGCTCATTGACATATCCCAATATAAGCACACCGATTTTATCAATCATTGCACAATGATTCCATCCTTGGCCAATTATTTTTACTCCAACCACAGTATGCTATGACCGGTTACGTCGCACGCATTGAGAGGCCCTCAAGTGTCTGCTGCTCTGATCCCCAATTTCAAGACCGTCCCGTAGCTGACACGCTATTTAGACCTTAAACAGTGTATCTGACCATTTGCCCAGCGCAGAGAAACCTGCAGAGAGAGTTGAATAATACAGAAGCGTATTAGGGGGGAGCCGCCGCGTCAGGTGTCTGATGCAAGTGCGGCCTGGGCTCCAGCCCCTGAGCACGCATTCCTCCCTCCCCCGAGTTCCCGCCTTGTCTTCACGGCTCTCGTTGCATCATCAACGCTCATCATTGAACGTTTTAGAGCCTCCTAGGGGGGGCTGATTAATAGCCCGGCCCACGGCGGTGGCACGGGGCACTGCCACGCAGACTGACGCAAGCCTCGTGCAGGGCTGGCAGACCATGCTCTGAAGGAGAGGCGTCAACTCGGCAGCCCCGCTCCCAGGGGGCCAAGTGAGACTGCTGAGGGAGATCTGTAGCATGCCACGATACATTGCAATATTCTGCTGGCAAACAGTGTCAAACCGTGCCTAAATGCCACCTTCCCTCACATTGCTCTATGAACCTATGGTACCACCCGGACTATTTATTTCCAACACCTACACAGGGCGAAGGTGCGAATGTACTGTGGATGAACGTGCGTCGGTCCTGGTGTGGTGCAGAAGCCACCTCTGCATTAATACTTTCACTAGGAGCCCATTCAAACTCTTGAAATCAAAGACCGGCCGGGAGCCGAATACCCATACAGCTATGAAGTTTCACAGTGTCCAGCTGAAATATAATTTCTTTACATATCTATTTAGAAATCATCTCTGGCATTCGTTTGCGGTGCCTGAATCATTGCCCTTGTATAGCGTCCCTAACACGGGCCTCTATTTCCTTGCAAATATCAGGATGTCTTTTAGCCTTTGTTGCTAAGTTAAACATGCTTTTGGCCTAGCATCTCAATTTTCTAACATCACATTGCTGTTGGACAACTCCTGCTGCTCCATTTCCGGTGACTTGCTGAATGTGGTACTCTACCTAGTGATTGCAAACCGCTTCAGACATAAAACAAGGCAGTCAGGGGAGGTACTGCGTTCTCAGCTGGGGCATAGCTGCTCCAGATGTGTGATTTTAGGCCGCTTCAATGGACCAGAGTCAGTCAAAACAGATTAGCTTCTTTATTGCGCTAGGATGTTTTACTGTCACACCGGGTGGGTACAATAATGAGTTAATTCTTTTTTATTCGTTTTTTAAATACTGAGCCTTTACCAGCCTGAAAGAATACTTCAGATCCTTCTAACACAAGCATTTGCAATGCAATAGGTCTTGCATTACTGAATGTTTGAGCTATTGGTGTTGCATTATTATTAGCAATGCCAATAGCTCAAACTTTAATAATGCGAGACCTATTGCATTGCAAATGCTTGTTTTATTGGTGTATAAGGACTTCACATGGTATATCAGTTATTTGTTGAATGCATGTGAAGCGGTAGGGTGGCAAATGTTCGTTTATTGTTGTAAGTTCGAGAAGGAAAAAGTGAACTCCTGAAAAACAACTAAGAGATTCAGAATAGGACTTCTTCCATAGTTCCCACCATTAGATTTGCCTTTAATATGAATGACTGAAGGACCATTGAGCTGGTGTTTCTCTTACCAGGGCTCTCATATGCCTCTTGATAAAAGTACAGATAGTATTTGGAAGTGTAGTAAAATACTGATTTGTTGCTATATTACAACAGATGACACATACATACACATAATATTTTGCATTCTCTTCTATTAAACTTGTTTCAATTAAGTGCATTTTTGTTTTATTGTAAAAGAAAAATTGAGTGTTTACCCGTTTTTGCATGAAACCTGTTCCTTTCACGTATTCTGGCAGATGCAAAATGGATTTTAAATTGGCAGAGCAGTAAACATGCTGCCATTTAAGAATGTCGACATTCTGTCATGATCTGAATCTCAGTAAAGTGTATAATCATTGCTGAAGACTTGCATGGATCACCAGGAGCATGTTAATGGAAGAGCAATTAGTATTAGGTCAATGGAGACTTCTTTCAAGACTGATCTGTCACTACCTGAAAGGTTTGCTTTAAACTTGCTTTACAGCTCAATATAACCCATTGTTTTTTCATCACTGTTCTATAACCGGCTTCTGGCTTTTTAAAGGCCAGGCATCTATAAGGAAAACATCAGCAGTTAATCCTTAGTAAGAAATAAACGGACTTGAGTAGTTGTGTTAAGGTCTCTATTTAATGTACTCCACATGACCATCAGGTCTGAGGGTGAGTAATTAATGGCAACCGTTACAATCAACATTGACATGTATCCCTCCTGCCGACATTCAACCAATCACACTTTCTTCCCCAGAAGACAACCAATCATCCCCGTCAGCAATTTATGAAATGGGCATGACTGTGACACAACTGTGTCCCGCCCGTGTCCACCACGTAGCATACACTGAGAGCGCATGACGACAAGAAATGAGGCTGCCCGCAGAATACGCAGTGTGCCCACTTAGGATGGCGGCCACCCTGATGCCACATTAGGCACACCAACAGGTCTAGATGTTGGGACCCTCTGAGAGTCCCTGAAGTCTGGCGCAGACCACGTGTCACTTCCGGCGCAGCACTTGAGGGTGGGGGCAAGGTACTTATACCTTCTCCACCCATCCGGTTTTCTTTTTGCACCTACTAGCCACGCCTTCCGGTGTAAAGGGTGTGACTCACTACCTCAAAGACTTCCTGTTAATTGGGGAGGAGGGAACACAAGGTTACAGGGTGGCACTCCAGAAGTGCCAAAGATTATCTGACCACCTAGGGGTCCTATTGGCACCAGGTAAAACTGAGGTTCCAGTGCAGGTACTGACATTCCTGGGCTTTCAGCTAGACACAGCGGCGGCAAGGTGCAGGCCCTGATTCAGGACATTCAGGCAACACTGGCAAAAGATAAAGTGACCTTGAGCACCATTTAGAGCCTTCTAGGTAAATTACATTTTGTGGCTAAAGTGATCCCAGCGGGGAGGGATTATGCCAGAAGGTTGGCCTGGGCCATGGTCAGCGTAAGAAAGAAACATGACCTGGTTAGACTGAGCAAAGGTATGAAACAGGATCTCAGGATGTGGGGCGAATTCTTGGCCAACTTCAATAGCTCTCTTATCTGGAGAGCACCTTGGACAGGCAGCCCGAGCTGTGCCTTTTCACAGATGCGTCAGGCCGGGAATACTTCAGTGCAATCATGGGGAGCGAGTGGTGCACAGAGAAATGGCAGAATGCATGTGTAAGAAGAAGATCACGGCCAACGTGACTGTTCTGGAACTATTCCCCATAGTGGCAGACCTCCATCTCTGGCCAGAGGCTCTGGCATCTAGAATGGTCCTTTTCTGGTCTGACAAAATGGCAGTGGTTCAGGCCAGAAATGCACATTGTCCACTGGTGCTCTGCTTACTCATAGGCCTGGGCGGTAAATTCCTCACCGCTCACGGAATTTGCAGAATTTTGGCAGCTCCACGATCCGTGGACACGCTGAATTGCCAAAAGTTCTGCGATTTGCGGCGTAGCGCGAAATTTTTTGCTTCTTCGCACTTTCAAAATGCGTGTTCACGCGCGTGATAGTGACTTACCAGAATCCCTGCATTCGCAGATGAGTTCTCCTATCCGTTCGCGTGCGCCATGAGATTTTGGTAGCCGGCCTCGTGATCCCGCGAGAGTGTGCAATCGCAAACACATCATTCGGACGCGCCATCGGCCATCCGCGGACGCGAACAGGAAACACGCATCACGAGTGGGCGGGACAAGTTAAACAAGATGGCCACGCCAATTGGGGACTGCATTGGCAAGTTCGCAAGATATTTCCCCCTGAGCACGCAAACAGCATCCCGAACAGGAAAAATGCATCACGAACGGGCAGAATAAGCAATTCCACATGCTCGCGGAATTCTGCGTAGCTCGCGGAGATTTTTTACTGTTTCACGGAACATTGCATAACGAGACTATGCAAATTCCGCCCACCCCTACTTACTGACGGAACTGGGGCAGGCTTGCTTACACAACAATGTGGAGTTTAGGGCTAGGCACATCCAAGGGGTAAAGAACGTGGTAGCTGACGCTCTCTCTCATTTTCAGTGGCTCTGTTTCAGGGAGGCAAGGCCACGAACGGGAGCAGAGATGACCCCATTACCACCGCACCTGTGGCACCTTCTACTGTAGAACAGCGGTTAATGGAGCTGGGCGAACTCTCTCTATCACCAGGGACCAGGAGGCGGTACAAGGCCTGTGTCTCTAGTTTCTGCAAAGTGGTAGGTTCTTGGGGTGGGGGTACAATGACACTAGAGCACGAGGTCCAACTCTTTGTCTTGTGGGCCAAGGATCAGGGCAACTGCCACTCCTGGACCACAGGCCACCTGGCTGCTGTGAGCCACCATGCTAAGATCGAGGGGAAACAGGATCCTGCTTGGGCGTTCCCCATCAGAGCGGCACTTAAGGGATGGCCTAGAGGGGAAACATGAGTTCCAGAGTCTAGTTCACCCATTGAATTCCGCTCGCTACAGGGAATGATTGATGTGGTGCACGGGGCTACATATTCACCTTATGAAGCTAACCTCTTCGTGACGGCATTCAGCTTGGCATTCTTTGGAGCCTTCAGAATAAGTGAGTTGTGGCTAGGTCAACGAAGGATGGGTCTGGTGACTCTTTAGGCAGACAGGATACCCAGCTCAAAGGAGACTCCCTAAGAATACAGGTGAAAAGATCCAAAACTGGCCTGGTAGGGCTTGGGAAAGTAATGTTGCTACAACCTTTGTAGGATGGGTTAGCCACTCCCTATTTACAACACTAAGTTAGCATAACCGAGCCAACTGTTAGAAAGCCAGCTTGCCGTTTCTGCTGCTTTGCACGCGACACTGTTGTTAAATGTTATTCATTTTAGAAATGCTTACTCGACTTTGCCTTACAGGATAACAGTTTGTTGTTTAACATTCTTAACAGTGTGCTCCGACCTTCGTCTGTACATCATGTAAAGAACAAGTCTGGGACACTAGACGGTGCAGAGTGTTGTGTTCAGATTGATCGTACCACTTTTTAGACATATCATACATGCCGCTGCCAATATCTGAAGGACAAGTACTTTTAATATTGCAGGACAGAATGTTTTAGATTCATTCGAACAGAAGAGCTGATGCATGATAGAGCCTAGCTGATCCTGTGATGTGATTCCACTAAGCTGATCTATACGGTATGGGGTCCCCCCTATTAGCCTAAGAGACCTTCTATTAGTATAATAACCTATTAGTTCAATCAATCAATAAGACTTTATTCGGTTATAAAACAATGATAACCATAAAAGTACATAAAAAAGGCATATTATATCACATTTACTACAGATAATTTCAAATCAATAATGATAAAGATAAAATAGGTGTTAAAAGGCACATGGGCTCTAAAATACATTTAAAACAGTATTGATTTTCTTAAATGGAAAACATTTCTTAGAAATACAGAAACCGAGGCGACCGTAAATATATCCTCAAGTTTTCGTATAATCAAAAAGGCAGGTCGGCATTGTCTCAAATTCATACATTTTATGATTGGCTTAATCCACCTTTTCCTAGGTATATCATAATATTTACAAAAGAATAAAATATGAATGTCCGATTGGGAGGAAATGTTATCACAGGGGCATTTAATAATTCCAGCTGACCAGTCGTTCTTTACAGGAAAACTCACAGACCTAAAAAGAAACCCAAGTCTAAAACGTATCAACAGGAACTTTTCATGTTCCGTCAACCGCAGGGTTAAATATGGTTGGATATCCTGCGATATTAAAATCAATTGATGGGACATCACAGTTTTCTTTGTCAGTTCCGTTCGTTCTCTTAACTTCTCTAGGTACATAATACATAACCTTTTCAGTTCCTTCCTAGAGATCGTTGCCATAGACTCAGGATCATCATAGAATTCCGGATGGTTAATGTGACCGCAGAAGCTTTTAATATACTTCAGCCATTTTATTCGGTGCACATTCTCCAGATTTAGGGTGTCCCTCAATATGAGGCGATTCAGATGGCACTCAATTGTGGTCCAGACCCTATACCACAGGAGGACAGGTTGAATTCTAATGAGGTCCTCAATATATAACATTCCAAGCTCAGCATGGACGTTAAAAGTGGATGTACCGTCTGGGGTAGCTAAAAGAAATTTCAAAAAGCTATTCTCTGTTAGCTGAATACTAGCTACATTTGAATAACCCCAAATTCCTGCACCATAAGTTGCCACGGCCACACAGCTGGATTTATAAATACACAATAACTCTTTCAATGGTTTCTTACCCATCTTTTTACTAAAAAGTTTAAGGGCCATTATGGACTTAGTGAATTGCATGTTTCTTCCCTTAACTGCAGCATTCCACTGACCTGAGCATTCAAACATGATTCCTAAATAGGGGAAAGTGGAAATATGTTCTAAAGGCTTAGACTCTATGAACATAACTTTTTTCCTCTGTTTAGTTTTGGTGCCACAATTCATGGAATACGTTTTTGTGCAGTTCACCCTTAGGTCCAAACCAGTCATGAAAGTGGCAAAGGAAGTAATCATAGTTTGCATTGCAACAGGGGTCCTTGCCATCAGAACGGCATCATCAGCATAAATTAAGGCCGGGATATGGCGTTTAATTGCCGATGGCATGTCTGTGCAGTCTCGCAGCAAGACATCCTCAAGCCCATTGATGTAGATTGTAAATAAGAACGGAGCGAGGACGCATCCTTGTCTCACTCCCCTCGCAATGTTAAACATTCTGGTGCATTCTCCCTTTAAACCAAATCTGACTGTAGCCCTGGCCCCATTGTACAACTCTCTTAAAAAAAACAAATAATATTTTCCTCAACTCCCAATCGTGTTAAAATTAACCATAGTTTGCTGTGTGTAACACAGTCAAAGGCGGAAGTTAAATCTACAAAAGTTAAAAACATTTTCCCGCCCTTAGCCTTAGTATATTTTTCCAAAAGGATGAATAAGTTAAGTCCTTGGTCAACAGTCCCGACCCCTTCCCTAAACCCATATTGCAAGTCGCTGATAATCTTGTGCTCGTCTGCCCACGCCTGCAACCTTTCAAGAATAACCCTGCCCACAATTTTGATGGTGGAATCGAGTAGGGATATAGGGCGATAGCATTTACAACTTTCCCTATCGCCCTTTTTAAAGATTGGTACTATTATAGATTCATACCAGGTAGTAGGGAGACCTAACTTACAAGCAGCGTTCAAAAATCTGGTTAGTAGGGGAGCCCATAGTGTGAGATTATCTTTAAAGACATCTACAGGTACCCCGTCAGGGCCTGGTGCCTTGCCCCCCTGACTCAAGCTAATACCCTTCAACACCTCGCTCAGTGTGAATGTGAAATTCAAACTCTTAAATTTTGTGGATATGTTAGGTAAATCTTGCTTTAACGAATCACTCAAAGGGTTAACGGGGCTGTAAAGGGACTCAAAATAACTCACCCATTCATTCTCACCAATGGCAATCTCAATCCTCGCCTTGGTGTCATCCTTAAAATATGGTGCATTTACTGCCCTCCAAAAGGCAGTCATGTCTCTCCGTTCTGAGGCACCTAGTAGTTCCTCCCACGCTTCCTTCTTTAAACTGGCCCTCCTATTCTTGATTGTCAGTTTATAAGACTCACGGAGTTCTCTGATCTGAATTTTATCCCTTACTTGTCCATTTAATGCCAATTTAAGTTTAGAGTGTGCCTTCGTACACTCATGATCAAACCATCCCTCCTTTTTTCTGTTTTTATTATTATCTTTTTTCAAACTAACCCACAGGCTTTCCTTAATGCATGTTACAATAGATTTAAAATCATTTACAACTTCTTGATCTTTGGAGGCAATATCCAGACAAGTGTTGAAACATGTGTTACATGTCTTAATTAGGTTAGAAAGAAAGTCAGCAGGTATGATTTTTGACCATTTTAAAGCGTATCCATTTTGTCTAGAGATAGCAATATCCTTAGATTGTGGCCTGGGAATGCTATCAAGGATAACGCGGGGGTTACTAAATTCCACCTTAATGGGAAAATGATCACTGAGGGATAGATCTAAAACATCATAATTTCTAACACAACTCCTATAGCACGAAGAAATCAAAACAAAATCAATTACAGAGGAGAGTCCCCTACCACAAAAGGTGGGAGTAAACAAAACTTCTGGTTGACATAAAGTGTTTGCGAACCCTAAGTCATTCACAAAAAGAATCTCATTTAGGGCATCGCCCTTACCATTATGATCAAAATGTGTTAGTGTGGACTCTTTATACAAGGTAAGACCACAAATTCCTTTCCTGGCTTTATTACAAATAGTGCAGTTAAAATCCCCCCCCCATATGGCGACACACTCCTTTCCTTTATTACAAAGTATGGAGTTGATTTCCGAGCTAAGTTTTTTAAAAATTAAAGCTGAGTCTGCCGGAGGAACATTATTGTAAAAATTAATAACCAGGATACAGAAATTTTTCTTCATGTGTAGGCCAACAATATGGTAATAAGTGGTGTTATGAAAGACCTCGATAGTTTGGCAAATAAAACGGTTAGAGACATATGTGCAGAGCCCACCCTTAGCTCTGCCGTGCACTGAGCCAATTGCCGGAGTAAAAATAGTTCTAAAACCATTCATATGGTATACGTCTTTCGTCCACGATTCCTGTAGACATATAACATCGTGGTCATCAATTAATTTATGCCATAACGGATTGTCCAATTTTGTCCTGAGGCCGGCAATATTCCAATAGATAATAGACCAATTTTTTTCAGTCCTATCATATGTATCTTTTCTTGGGTTGGTAGTAATCTTTTCTGTAATGCCCTTTCTCTCTTCGAGAATTCCCAAAAATGTCCTGTCCACCCCTTCATTAAGTTTTAGTGTGTTACTAGCCAAATCCTGTGCTGCTTGGTCATAGGGAAGCCCCATTTCCTGACTGTCCCCTACTTGAACAGGGGTGGAATATTCCACACAGGTGTCAATGGTCTGTTCCCGTGCTAGTCAATCCACCCCCCCCAAGCCTGATAGAGACTCAAATCTGTTGTGCGTTGGGACATTAAATAAATTACCTATTTGTTGATAATGGTCAGGGTTATACGGTCTGAAACCACCAAGCGTCATAGGCACCCTGTAATCCTTACGATGATTTCTGACATAGGGGGGCCTTCCTTCGTAACGTGTTGTAGTCAGTCTCTGGCCGGTAACAGCAATAGGGGGAGCCGGTGGATAGAAATAACTCAAATCCAAAGACCGGATTCCTCCAGGGTTTCCATAATTTGGGAAGCCACGAATGAATTCGGTAACTCTTGCGTCTCTGAAATTTACGATAATACAATCCCCAATAATGTCTTTAGCTGTTGGCCCGAGCCAATTAACACGGCGAACATTAATGATTTCCCCACATAAATCAGGTCTGAGGGGTCTATTTTTTCCTAGCCAGAACATTACCTTATTTTTTAATTCAGACGTGGTTTCATCCCTAATGTTACTCCACTCTGGGACCCCTGCAAGTACAATCACATAGGGATAGGAGTCCGGTGGTAGATCAATTCTTTTTTTATAATCTTTTCCGTTATTTTCTCTTGCTTTTTGTAACCCGGATGTCGTATTATCAGGAACTTCATTTATACATGAGTTACGGCTATCTATGGTAATTGCTTTTGTAGCCTTTTCATTTTGTGTGGTGTTGTCGGTATCCATCATCGTCATTTCACACTCCTGTGGAGCCAAGTTTATATTACCTTGTCCAAGTTTAGTACTTAGTGGTACTGCTTGTGTATTTTTGGGTGCTACAGTAGGATTATGTGTCATAAGTTTAGCGTCCCCTAATTTTTTTTAGCAAGGTTGAGTTCTCCCTCGTAATTTTTTCCAGGACTTCTAGCTGTGTGCCTAAGCGTCTGGTGCGTTCTGACAGTGGGAGAATCAAAGACCTAACTAAATGCTCTATGTTATCCAATGAGCATACTGTGTTTCTGTCAATTAGAGGTGGACTGTCCGTTATATCAACGGTGGAGTTTGTGTTATTGGGAACAAGATTTTCAAATTGTGTGGGGTTTTTGTCCCTATATGTTATCCCCTTTTCGTTGTGCATAGGTAGTGTACTTTTGCTCTTTTTATTACGCCCACCCTTATGCTGCTTTCCACCTCGTTTACGTTTTAAGCTGGAGACATTTCCCTCTACTTGTTTGCCATTAATGCAATCAGGTGATGACTTATTGTTAGTTGGTAGAAGGCTTTTTCGTCGACAAGGTTCCATAAATGGATAAGCCATAAAAGATTCTAGGCTTGTGTCTACGCCAGTTATGTCCAGTACTGTAGATGAATGTACGTTTTGGGTCTCTATTGGGTCGGGAGACAGTACATTAGCAATTTTCCCCAAAGACGACTTTCTCATAAACACAGGTTCAAGGGATAGTCTTTGTTCAGTTAGGGCTATCTCCTTCTCCAGAACAGTCACAGCCTTCGTAAAAAAGGCGTCTATGGTACCAATTATCCCAGTTCCAGCCCCGCCGGAATGCGGGGTATTTTTTGATACCATATTTACTAATCCTAACTCAATGACCACGTTCACACGCTAGATGTCACTATGGATGTGGGCGTCGATAGAATATACAAAATAACAATTAAAATGACATGTACTAAATAAAGTCTTACAACCTTAATGTAATTAAAATCAATAGGGGAGGCCCAGTCCAGTCTCCTCCGGTCTTTGACGGGCTTAGACGGGCCCGCCCTTGGCCCGGGCTTCGCCCGGCGCGTCCCGCGCGCGATCCCGCGACGCGGGAAGCTCGAGGTGCTTTTCAAGTCCGGTGCAAAGGGAGGGAGGGGCCGCTGCTGGTCACTAAGCCCCTAAGCCTCCTGGAGCCTGTAGTCCGCTGCCGCCGTAGAATTCAGCGAGTTCGTCCCACACTGGCGCTGTGCTTCCCTATTAGTTTCTAGAGAAAGGAGTGTGGCTGTTTACCACTGTAATTATTATTATGATTGTTCCTTTTATTGTGTATGGTATTGTAACAATGCTGATGGTTCTGATCTTAACTATTTGTCTGCTAGTGTTAGCCAAAGTACTGCATCTTAGGACGCGAGGTTTATAAAATAAGCTCTTTAAACTTTACCGTGTCTGTATTATTCTGTTGTGGACTGCTAAATAAGTACAAACAGGTATTTCGGATTCCCACCACTCCTGAGAAATATCTAAGTCGCATGTTCTGGGTTGTCTATATATTGGGGCCGCCTAGCTAGATCTAGGCTGACGAATGGGACACTAAGCTAGTCGGATATGGGGTTCTTGGTTCTGAGGGGAGTTTCTGGTACACCACAATTCTCTGAGGTCCTGGTTTCCAGCGCATAGTTCTGTGCATAAGCAGAATCCCTGCAACATGGCGCACCTAACGTTTGGTCTTATGATCTGATACGCCTTAGTAGTACTTTTATTAGTCCACAACGCCCTCACTCTGGTTTCCGGATAACGGGAGTGACGGCTTAATCTACCTAGGTTTCGACTAAAGGTTCGTTCAAGCTTGATAATTAAAAAGATTAGTTTTTAATGAACCCAAGTGCTACTGTAGAACTTGTTGTTATTCTTTAGTGTGTCCTAATGGCGGCCGATATAGCCGCGCATAGTCGGGTTCCTCTGCGTCAACATTTGAGGACGTATGGGGTGCCTGATGACGGGCTGGCTGTGGTCTTTGTGGTAGCTGCTGATGCAGCACACCCTTATGAGTTGTTTTACTCTTGGGTGACTTTTCCAGAGGTGGATGCGGACGATGATACATTCCACACCTATACTGCCACACAAGTAACTGCAGCTTATGCTCCGTATAGGACACTAGAAATACCTATTTCTGCCTGGCAGCATGCCATTTGGTTTAATGGCGCCCTTCCCCATACGGTGGCACCGCCAAGACTGGGCCCTTTGTCAATTGCAGGGGCTGATTGGCCGGTGCTGGCCGGTTTTACACCCCATCCAAACTACTTGACGGTTGGGGTGGCAGAGTTACGGGTACTGCACACTGCCCTGATTACGGTTCATAGGGCTTTAGTGCAGTACGTGTCTCGCAACGTACAGGTGGGGGCACCTGCTGTTGCGGGTCACACGACTGACCACCGAGCCGTGGTCATTAGTCCCGTGATGGTTAATGCGGTTATAGGCAAGCGCCCCCAAAATAAGGATGAATTTCCTTAATGGCTTGCTGAAAAGTTTGATCAACTGGAAGCCGTGTTTCCAAACACTTCTCCTGTGGATAAACACAGGATACTCACCATTACTTTGCCGAAAGATCTGGTACCTGATATTGTCGATTGTAACAATTGGGGCACGGTCTTTGCTGCGACCTATTCGAAGTGCTATGGCACTCCGTCTATGTCTGTACTACCCTCTGTCATCAAGAAAGTTCAGGAAAATCATGGTGCAGAGGCGGCCATTGAATTGGGAATGAGGCTTGTCGACAGCTTCCATGTGGTTTCTTCCATGGTGATGGGAAACCTAAAAGGAGATGCCCTGCAGTTCCAAGTAGGCAATATGCTGGGACTTGTGGATCCTGCCGACAGGCCCAGGGAATTTGCCAAAATTATTGCAAAAGCCTACAGAATGGTGGGACGTAGCGCCCTAGGCGTGAAACCCACCGTTAAGATTCCTGATGTTGTGCAGCAGACTAAGGTGAGTTTGTCTACGAAAGACGAGAAGCCCAAGTTTCCAAAGGAAAGTTGGCAAACCAAAAAACAGGGAAAGCAGCAACAGTTCAGTCATCTACTGAACGCAAATATGATTTGCGCGATCGTTCTAATATTAAGTCACCTGATAGATTTCAGGTTTCTGAACGCTCTCCTCATTCTTCACAGGAAACATCGGCTTCACAATCCGGTGGCGGAGACCATGGAAGAGGAAGGGGTGCCCAAGGTCGTGAGCAACCCCGCCAGACTGACGTAAAAGGCAAGCAGGACGACTCTGCGCGTCAAAGACCTCCGTTTCAGAAAAAGAAGGTTGCTGCTCTAACAGCGAGATATGCCTCAGATGGTACGGACACTGCTTCAGAACCGGACATGGGCTCTAATGGTGTTAGACAGCGCGGCGGAAGTTACAGTAGTGCGGCAAGCACTGCGTCCGTATCTGGAGGTGACAGCAACTGATACATATGTGAGTGTTAAAACTGCTGACACTCGCGTAGCTCCCCCTGAACAGATGTTTGACATAATCCTTAAAATAGAGGGTGACATACATCGCAGAATTAGAGTTGTTTTTTGGGATAATTTGTCCTCCACTTATGACATTCTGTTAGCAGAGGAGGATTGGCCTCCGGCTTTCATTTTAGATGCTCCTAGAGGGGAGGTGGTAATCCTCCCCTCCTTTGGGCACACAGTGCCGATGGAACATTCTAACAGGTTGGCCGGGGAGTGGGCGCAGGTGCAAGCGCCTGCGTTGTATCGTAATCAGGTGGGCTGGGATAAAATTTCTCCCGACCATACGATTCCGTTGCGGTCCGATCCCCAGCCTCAACCACAATATCCCATGCGTCGCGAGGCTAGATCTCACGTCGCGACTATCCTTGAACAATTGGAATATCAGGGAGTAATTGAAACTTGTGTGACACCTATGAATAACCCTTTATTCACTGTGACGAAGCCTGACGGGTCGTACCGCCTAGTTTTGGATTACCGGCACTTAAACTCGCACTGCCGGACGTGCGCGGTACAGAATACTCACAGTTCGGCTCTCGTCGATAGTCTTGTGAGAAAACGGTTTAAAAGCACACTTGACATTTCCAATGGCTTTTACAGCCATAACCTGTCCCCTCAGAGTAGTGAGTGGATGGCTTTTACCTCGGGCGGTAAACAAAGAAAGTTTAAAAGACTACCTATGGGCTATAAGAACAGCCCTGGGGTCTTTGCTGCTCGAGTGGTCTCGCTCCTAGAGTATATGGACCCGGATGCATACTCGTATGTTGATGACATCTATCTAACGGACGACAAGTTGCTTCCACACCTTGCTCGCGTGGATAACATAATAACTATGTTTGCAGACTTCGGTTACAAATTCAATTTTGCGAAGTGCCACATTGCCGAGTTCACAGTGTTGTTCTTGGGGTACGAACTCAACAGTGAGGGTCGCGGCTTGGCTCCGCACTTCCTTGAGAAGTGCACACGCCTTTGTACTCCTACAACGCTGAAAAAATTGCAATCATTGCTGGGTTTTCTGAATTTCGGTCGTACCTACATTCCTGATTATGCCCAGCGTATCAAGATGCTTTATGCCTTGGTACGACCTACTTTTACCAAATCATGCTGGCTGCCAGAGCATACAGCTGCATTGACAAACTTTGTTGTCTGATCTTCTTGCTTCTAAATACTTACAAACACGTGATAACCACACTAACCTGGTCATTAGAATTGTGCCTGGCGCAGGGGGTTTCACGTACCTAAAGTTCAATGAGGGCGACACCGTTCCCATTGCTTACAAATCTCATCTGTACACTTCAGATGAGCTGCGCTTTTCCGCTGTCGAAAAAGTACTGACAGAAGTTCAGATGGCGATCCTGAAAGAACGAGCGCTATCACAAGGAAAGCACATGCTGGTGGTAACACCGTACCCTGCCCTAGAGGCAGTCACTAAAGCTAGTGTACCAAATTCTAAGGCTTTGCATCCAAGGTGGATACAATGGGCAACTTCCTTAGCTTCGCCAGACGTCACATATATCTTTGACGCGGCGTTGCAGTCTCAGGAGTTCTTGGATTATGAATTCGTTCATCCGACTCCTTCGATGTTGCGCCCACTTGAGGAGTACCGTTGTGTCATTTACACTGATGGGTCTGCGCAACCCGCTACTGGATCAAAGCACGCCTATTCAGCTGCCTGCGCAATTGTTGTGGGTACTTTCGTGAATGGAGAGTTCCAATCTGAAGCTGTGCATACACAGACATTGGGTGATTGTACCGCGCAGTTGGCTGAAGTTCGTGCTCTAGAACTGATCTTCGAGTCCACACTCTTGTGGTGTGTGACTCGTTCTATTGTGTTCAATCTTACAATGACAATCTACATTTTTGGATTCAGAATGATTTTCATGATTCCAAAGGTAGCACAATAAAGCATAAAACGCTTTGGGTTCGAGTGGCAGCACTTAAAGAACTGCTGCCACTCGTGAATGTAATTCACACTCTTGGTCACCAACGAGTTGGTGTCCATGCTGTCGGTAACAGTTTGGCTGACGAGGCAGCAAAAACAGCAGTGGCGACATATCTAGTAGCAGCAGTTACAAGATCAAAAAGTAAGATCGATGATGAAATCTTGGCGGCTATTGCTGCTTCCGAGACCGGAAAAAACTTTCCGAAGGGTTTCCCTTCTCCCTACCATTATCGCTTAAGTCCTGATAACGTCCCGTTAGTGAGGATTAACGACGTTGGTGACAGATTGATTCCCAACGCAGACTGCAGACCATCTTTGATATCAGCTGCCCACGAGGGTGTTGGGTCTGCGCATGCCGGAGTGTCGGCTACTATATCTATTTTGCAGCAACGTTACTGGTGGTACGGTTTGTACAAACAAGCGCGAGCATACGTTCTTAATTGTGACATTTGCCAGCAGATTAAACCTTCCTCTGCAGCGCGTCCACCACAAACACAGTTGCATGTATCTAATCAACCACTTGCGTGTGTTTATTTAGATCACTGCGGTCCTAATACCTCTGATACTGCGTACAAATATATCTTGGTTGCAGTTGATTCGTGCATACGTTTCCTGTGGGTATGGCCACAAAGGAGTGCTGATGCCAGAACTGTCATCAAGGATTTGCGTGTCTTTATAGGGAGTTTTGCATGTGGTACCCTTCATTCTGATCAGGGTCCTGCATTCGCCTCAAGGGCGTACAAGGAGGCCATGAGAGAACTGGGGGTCCAAGTCAAATTTTCGTCTCCATACCGGCCTGAGGGCAATAGTGTTGTGGAGCGGATGAACCGTGACCTAAAGCAATCTTTGACAGCGAGGGTATTAGGTACAGGCCGGAACTGGCTCTCCCACTTGTATGACGTACAACGTGCACTTAATAATCTCCCTAGAAGGTCTCTGGGTGGGAGGACCCCGTACATGATGCTCTTTGGAGTGAGAATGTTTGTCCCGGACCTTGATGGTCTAGACATAGCGGCGGCGGCCGCCCCTTTTGACCTAGATGACCACTGTGCTGTATTGCAGAATCTACAGGAAGCCAGAGACACTCTAGCGAAAGGACACGTACCCTCTACATCCGAAGCTGCGCTCCAGATTCCGGTAGTCGGCTGGCTACCTCGAGTTGGTGACCTGGTCCGTGAGAAGGTGGACGACAAGAAGGAGTTCGGCCCCTCTTATCGTGCACCGGTCCCGGTGCTTGGAGTCCTGGGTAGGGGTGGGCGGAATTTGCGGAATTAACCTTCGCAAATTATCGCGAGAATGTTTAAAATTATCGCAAACAAGCAGAAATATCGCGAAGATGCGGAAGTTTTTTTCCGGCATGTTCGCGCGATTTTCTGCATGGTTGCGGGTCGCCAACTTACCCATGTGGCTGCTTGCGGGCGCGGCCATCTTGTTTTGAGTTGTTCTCGCGGTGCATGATCGCGAGAAGAAAGACGTGATCGCGCGACGCATGACGTCACTGCGGGCGCGAACTGTCGCGAGACAGCGCAAATGGCTAAAAACAATACAACATCTCATGGAGAACGCGACCGGATCAAGAAAACTTGTCGGCGAACGCAGGGATTCAGGTAAGGCGATCGCGCGCGCGCGAGAATGTATCATTTTACAGCGCGAGCAAGAAACAAATTATCGCCAAGCTGCGGAAACCGGAATTTTTGACATTTTCGCGCTCTCCGCGGAACGCAAAAATGTCAAATTATCGCAATTTCCGCGAACGGAACGAAATTTTTGCCCAGGCCTAGTCCTGGGTACACGTACAGTTGTTTTACCTCCACTTCCTGGTCGCAAGGATAACAGGTACATCTCGATTGACAATGTCAAGCTACAGCGGGTGGCCGATTCTCCATAGTATGACACCTTCAGTTTCTTGCCCTTCAATGCTGAGAAACTCTGTTGTGGTACCACCTTCTAACATCTTGCCTGAAGTTTCCATTGAGATGCTTGCAGTTACTGGTCCTTCTATTCCTGATGATCCTGAGTATGCTTATCCAACAGAAGTACCTTTACCTCTATTAAATTCGACAACAATTGTCCAGTCACATTCTTCCTTTGAAACTGAATCATTGACTTCCACTGCCCCTTCCAAAATTTCTAATTTTTTTGCCTGGTTCAAGAGACATTTTTGGGTTGCACCTTGGACTTACATCTGGCTGGTGCTAATAAGTATTTTTTTGTTCATGACCATTGGCTTTGTGGTAGTGTTCTTTAAATTGATCAATGGACACTACCTGAATGAACGATCTACAATTTGATTAATTGATGGAACTTTAGCCCCCCATTCCTCATCACACATCATGAAAAGGGACCAGACTTTTGTGAACATCACCGCCTGGCCTGTACGTGATGGAATTGCTTGGGATGCTGTGAACTTTCAAATTCATGGTCCCACCGAAGTGATTAATGTGCCCACTGTTTTTCGTGTTTCTATGGGTGATGTAGTTAAACAGAACATCCGATCAGATGATTGGGATGTGCAAGCGATAGAAGCACTGTTTTCTGATTTAAAATATTATGCTGCATTTGATGCTGAAGATTTGTATTTAAATACTGCAAATTATGATGAACAATTTTGCTATCAACATTATGGCACACATTTCCTACACAGAGCAAATACCTTTCGAAATTTTGTTAATTTCACTCAGTGGGAACATTGTCCTGTCCCTATGCCTGGCAGCTCTGCCACGTTGGTGAAAAAATTCACATACTTTTCGGATTTTAGTGTGTCTCACCCTGCCTCTTTTTATTTTAAGGTGGCGGTAGAACCAGCTTCTAAGGTTAGACTGACACACACCAAATTATTATATTCCAAATCCTTTATGGATGAATTGGCTATTGGAGGTTATGACCTCTGGAAAGCTACTGTCGATCTTAAATCGGTTTGGGGAACTAAACCGTGGCAGGTACAAGGAACAGAAGCTTTACATCGTGCCTGTCTTATCCCAAATCATATGTTATTTTTGAATTCATCTATTTTTCAGACCACCTGTTTTGGATTGGCTGTATCTAAAAAATGTAATTCCCCCACAATCCCGGATCTGGGTGCTTATCCTAATTGGGCGAATCACACAGATCTGTCCCTTACTATGTTGCAGTCCCTCGTCTCCAACACCACCTTCAATATTTCAGCAATAGATCCCGAAGGGTGGTTGTTATGGCAGACGGGTTCAGATTCCTGTCAATGTCGGTTTCTGGATTTGACACCAGGGTATACACAACTTAGAGTAGACCCTCGTTTTCCATCGTCACACACGGTAACTACCTACTCGGTAGGTAAGTTATGCCAGTCATGGTTGCAACATTCCACACTAGCTTCAGTTAAGCTTCATTTATCACGGTTAAATGACAAAATAGATTTAAATGATTTTATTAAGGGTCCTGCGACTGGCAGGTCCAAGAGATGGGTTTATGCTATTTACAATGAAGTTTGGAAGTTATCGCAAATTGAAGCTGCTTCCAGGCTACGTGCTATTGACCAGGCCAATATGGAGAAAGTATTGGCTCTTATAGATAATAGTATTAACACCTTGTCTTCTAGAATTTTTACATTAGATAATATTGTTTCATCTGTCGTAGACATTGTGCAAGATGATGTGTCTGTGTTATATCATGATCAAAATCAGTTGCGTTCAATTATGCAGTTTGCATGGACCTTGCAAACGTTAAAAGCAGGGAAAGTCCCTTGGGATTACATGAATACGTCTTCGTTGTTCATTCCTTTTAATTTGACCGATAAACAGCAGTTCATGTCCATGAAAGACGCAACTTACGCATTACTGCACATTAAAAAACTAGAACCTTTGCCTTTTTCTATTGCTGTGTTAAATTCGGCTGTGTGGCTTGTACACGGATTGATCACGTTACCTTTTTCTCTGGTTAAGTTCAGTTTGTGCATGAAGCATTATGCCATAGGCAGATATGAACAGCTTGGTAATGCCTTCCTGCACGAAGTTTGGTCACTTCCTTTCACATATAGATGTGTGAGGGATGCCAAGGAAGTTTACTTAAAAGGTGAAGAATGCACTTCCGCTCCTGATCATTCTGTAGTTTGTAGACATATACAATTACATGGCGCTTGCAATATACACGCTCCTAATTTAGCTTGTGTCTTAAAAGGGATTCCAATGCCAGTTATAACGTCTTCTTTTAAGCTGCTTGCCAACGGTAGTTATTTGCTTTTAAATAATGAAGCTTGCTGTGGGATGCTAGTGGGTATTCCTTACATAGTCACCGTTTCGCAAAGGGTGGTTTGCTGTAATAACGTCCTTTTCCCACCCCCGCACGGCAGGCTCGATGTATCCATCTGGCCGGCGATTCCAACCTTGAACGCAGAGTTCAACAGGATGAGTAGAATAAGAGCTCTTTTGTCTCAGAAAGAAGTTTCTTTGCCTTCGTCCCGTGAAACATTTCTTCTTCACATAGCAAACACACGCACTGAAGTACAGGCTCTTTTAAATACTGACCTCCCCCTACATTTTGGAACGTTGATACAGACTATCTTTAATGCTTCGTCTTTGACTGGCCTTGTTCATTTGTTTTAAATTGTGGGCTCAGGCCTCGTGACATCTTTCCAAACTATTTTTGGTGTGATCCCCGCGTTTTTACATTCTATTTTTTCAAGTGTCTTCGGAGGGTTTCCCTTGCTCCTCGCTCTTGTGGCCGGGATCCTCTTGTTAATTTTCGCACTTCGTTATGGCTGCACGCCTAGTGTTACAAGACAGCATGCTCCGCCTGCTCCATCTTCGTAGCCGGATGCTTGATTACTACGGCACTTTACCTCTGGCGACCTTAAGCGTCAAGTATGGATTGTCATTCCGGTTTCCTTATTTTACCTGTGTGCAGCCTGTCTTTCATTGCCTAGATTGTCCCTTCCAAGGGGCTCTGGACTTGTGTCTGTCAAACTTGGTGTCACCTGACCCGGATTTTGATGAACTAATGTGTCCATTACTGGATCACGAGTTTGCTTGTTCTGGAATTGGGTTTATGGCTTTGGGTGCTACACAAGGAGTCCTTGGTAACTGGGATATCGGAGAGGCCGCTATTGAATTCTTTAAACGGAGTTATCTCGAGGATGCGGACAGTTGTCCTATTATGGTGCTGGATGCTCCGATAATTGAAGAACACGTGTGTTCCTTTCCCTTGCTAAATTGGATGGCAGATACTTTTGCGGAACGCTCCAATGATTTCCTCTTGGAAGCGGTTGCAACTTACGGTGCATATACCTTGATGGATTGATGCAATATTTTTCTTTTCTTTTATTTTATTTTTTTATCAAATTTTTTAAATGGTTTTTTCTCTAAGACATCGTTTTTAATTTTTACACGATTTTTTTCCTTCTTCTTTTTTTCTCGAACTTTACACTTACCTTATATGGACTTATAGTTCATGCCCTTGGTTCCGTTCTATATCACTTGAACTCTGCGTTCTTGATAAGTGCGCCCCTAGTGGTTAGTAGTCCGATCAAGGGGGGATGTAGGATGGGTTAGCCACTCCCTATTTACAACACTAAGTTAGCATAACCGAGCCAACTGTTCGAAAGCCAGCTTGCCGTTTCTGCTGCTTTGCACGCGACACTGTTGTTAAATGTTATTCATTTTAGAAATCCTTACTCGACTTTGCCTTACAGCATAACAGTTTGTTGTTTAACATTCTTAACAGTGTGCTGCGACCTTCGTCTGTACATCATGTAAAGAACAAGTCTAGGACACTTGACGGTGAAGAGTGTTGAGTTCAGATTGATCGTACCACTTTTTATACATATTATACATGCCGCTGCCAATATCTGAAGGACAAGTGCTTTTAATATTGCAGGACAGAATGTTTTGGATTCATTCGAACAGAAGAGCTGACGCATGATAGAGCCTAGCTGATCCTGTGATGTGATTCCACTAAGCTGATCTATACGGTATGGGGTCCCCCCTATTAGCCTAAGAGACCTTCTATTAGTATAATAACCTATTAGTTTCTAGAGAAAGGAGTGTGGCTGTTTACCACTGTCATTATTATTATGATTGCTCCTTTTATTGTGTATGGTATTGTAACAATGCTAATGGTTCTGATCTTAAACATTTGTCTGCTAGTGTTAGCCAAAGTACTGCATCTTAGGATGTGAGGTTTATAAAATAAACTCTTTAAACTTTACCGTGTCTGTATTATTCTGTTGTGGACTGCTAAATAAGTACAAACAGGTATTTCGGATTCCCACCACTCCTGAGAAATATCTAAGTCGCATGTTCTGGGTTGTCTATACATAGGGACCGCCTAGCTAGATCTAGGCTAACGAATGGGACACTAAGCTAGTCGGATATGGGGTTCTTGGTTCTGAGGGGAGTTTCTGGTACACCACAATTCTCTGAGGTCCTGGTTTCCTGCGCATAGTTCTGTGCATAAGCAGAATCCCTGCAACACCTTTGGGGGACAAAAGGTACTGCCCTGTGGGATTTGTCTGTGATTACTCAGCCCTCCGCACTAACACAGGACGCTACCTGCTAATAAATGCAGATCTCATGCCCCTCACCAAGTTCCAGGTTGAGCAAGTTATGAGGTCATGCCTTGAGTTGTCAGGAATCTCTGGGCAGAGAAAGCGTTTTTCCAGCCATTCCTTCTGGATAGGAGTGGCCACCTCGGCATTTAAGGTTGGCCTACCGGCGGACCTCATCAAACAAGTGGTGAGGGGGGAGTCACAGTGCTACAAGCGCTACATTCGCCCATGAATGTTCAAATGGATAAAGGTGCGTACTATGTGCACCAGTGTGGCTATAGATGTTTATGATTCGCTTGCAGTGTTAGTATGACCACAAACAGTTTGTCAGTTATTTGTGTTACTTGATGTTTCAGTGGTGTATTGTGTTTCTAATTAAAATGGTGGTTGCAACTTTCATTTCTTTATTTCGCCAGGATGAAAGGTGTAGATGATCTGCCATTCAGGCATCACTAGAGTGGCGCAATGAATAGGACACGTTACAACGCAAACATTTACAACGCATGCGTTTATAACGCAGTTTTTACTTCGCAACCTCCATTACAATGCATGATTTTACAACGCATGCCATCACAACACATTTTTAGAAACTACATTTACATCGCATTCAATTACAACGCATACCATTACAATGCATATCATTACAACGCGTAATACTTTTAGGGCAACAGTAGGGTAAGTATTGGATAGTGTAGGGGTAAAAATAACTATTCCCACTCCAGTGGGTGCAACAGTAAGCTAAGTGTTGGATAGTGTAGGGTATAAAATTACTATTCCCCATTACTTACCTTATAATGCGTTGTAATGACATCCGTTGTTGTGACATGCATTGTAATGGCATGTGTTGTAGAGTGACAAGTGTTATAATGGCTGCATTGTAATGGTATGTGATGTAAAGTCTGTATCGTTGTAATGACTGCATTGTAAATGTAGTACGTTGTAATGACTGAGTTGTAATGATTCTTTCCCTGCACAATGGGCAGAAAGCAGGAGGCATGGATTTTTCTTCACTCAGATAGTTTGGTCGGGGTTACCAGGCATGCAATGGCACTGCTTGCTGAAGAAGCTGCAGCACAGACTAGCAGGAGTCAGACCTCCCCGACATTTTTGTTATCCACCTTGGGGGCAATGACTTGATGTTCATGGGTAGAAAGGGACTTCTACAGGCTATGAAAGCCACCATGGGTGAGATTAGTAATAAGACTGGTGGTCTGAGATCACTCCACAGAAGGTCTGGCACGATGCCAGGTCAGGAGAGGCCATTAAACTTTCCCGTAGAAGGGTAAACAGCTCCATCCGGAACAGAGGGGTTTTGGTTTTGTCAGACATGGACTCCTCCATGCCAAGGCCACTGGGTATTTGGATGAGGATGGGGTTCACCTATCTAAGGTAGGCATGGAATAGTTCTTGTTGGAACTGGGCGACGCCCTGGAGACAGCGGGTTGTAAGTAAGAAAGTTGCCTGCCTTGGTAGGGGGGCCCTGGATGTAATGGCTGTCACACCCACAGCAGTGGCAGAGTTACAGGGCGATCCAGAGGCTGTTTGTACATAGGAGTACCCTCTTCAGGAGCACAAGAGGGGTGAAAATGCCAAACAACCCCAGAAGTCTTTACGGCAGGACCCTGGATGAAACGATGGCACCCCGCTAGGCCTTTTGGCGGTTGAAAGCCTGAGGAACAGGGGGCTTGCCTTGACATGCACTGCCCCTAAAAGGCGTGAGTAAAGGGATGGACTGGTTTAAGGGGGAATTTCCCCACAAAAAGGGTAGCACCCATTGGGTGAGCCACGGTGCAGTTGGCTCATTAAGCCGGCAGGACAGCTTAGGTTAGTCACTGCTGCCTGCCCTTGGATCGCCCGTAAGTTGACCGACCACGATGGGATATTTCTTGTATGAAATAAAACTGTAGCAAAATATTCTCCAACAAACTGGTCTTGTGTGTTTATTTCAAGTTTCAAAAGCTTTATTCGACAGCATGTCATAAAAGCAAGTACATCCTAACAATTTCATAAATACTAAGCTAAAATATAATATAAAAATACATTAAATCATAATGCTGGCGAATAACATCAGATAAGAACGACATCAATAGATAAGAATTTAAAAAAGATCAAATACTGAATAAAAAGTTAATTAGACATTTCTTGGTGACAAAACATTCATTGATCAGTTCCGAGGGATTTCAGGGCACGAAGACGTAATATCCATTCCCACCCCAGAAATTTTGCAACAGCAATAGCCAAGCAGGGGGTGCAATCAGATTCTAGAATTCTTAGGGCTTCCTTGTAGCTACGTGTACCCAGATTTAAACATACTGGCTTTAACCACCTAAGGCGGGGAGCAATATACAACGGACACACAAACAACAAGTGACCAATATCCTCAGTCAAGTCTAAACAATAATGACATTTGTCATCCTGGGAAGATGACCATTTATGGGTAAAAGCTTTTACAGGGAGAGACCCAATTCTGAACTGGAAATACAGTTTCCTATCCATGGGCCTCTCTATAATGTCCCAAAATGCCTCACAAGATGGTAAGAATTTAATATAAAAAAAACGACCTGTCAAGTTGGAGTCTTGGCCAGCACGAGAGGCAGATGTCAAGGTCATATCCCGGTACAATTTCTTGAGGATTGGCTTTGATGGAAGATTTGAACCGTTTGGATCATTCCATAGGTGCCCTAGCTCCAGTTTTATAAGCAAATTCTTAATTTCTTTGAGCCATAAGATGGAATGAAAACGGTCAGCCCTAATTATATCTTTCAGGGCAATAGCGTAGTGTGCAAGTTCTGGCGTTGCCATGATCCGCCGCCAATACAAAAGTGGACGTAATCGCGCCAGGTCCTCAACTTTTTTCCTGCCTAGATCAAATTTTAACGGAATCATTGGAGTGCTTTGGGGAACACCTGTTAGGCTACGTAGGAACTTGTTTTCAGCCAACCTTAAGCAATTCAGGTTGGCGAAGCCCCATAGTTCCGAGCCATACAGGGACGCACTAATAACTTTCATGTTGTAAATTTCCAGGGCGGGTCTAATTGGTTTGGTCAAAGAGGATTTATGCTTAGAGATGATTGCACCTGCTAGCTGATGAAACTTTAAGACAGTCATGTCAATATGGTTTGACCATTTCATGTTATTCTGAAGGGATATTCCTAGATATGTGAAAGCCTCAACCTGCTCCAGCGGAATACCATTAAATTTAATCACTCCTCTAAAATTTTGTCGCTGGTTTAAACACATAAATTTAGTTTTGGAGGTGTTTATCTCAAGGCCCCGTTCTTGGCAGAAGTCAGCAAATATATTTAGCGCTTTCTGTAATCCACTTGGAGTTCGCGAAACCAACAGCGTGTCGTCCGCGAACATGAGAACAGGCACTCTGGATCCTGCCAGTATAGGGGCATCCGTGGGGGAACATCCAAGGTGATCAACTATCCCATTGATGTACAAGGAAAACAACGTGGGCGCCAAGACACAACCCTGTCGAACACCACGTTTGACAGGAAATGGGTCAGTCACCTCTCCCTGGCTTCCCCATCTAATTTGTGCATAATTGTTCTGATGTAAGCGGACGAGTAAGGTTAGCAGTTCCGGGGCCATACCTGCTTGGGCGAGGACCCTCCAAAGTTTAGAACGAGGCACCAGGTCAAAAGCTGATCTCAAATCTATAAAGACCGCGTAAAGGGTCCCTTTGGACAGCTTCACATTCCTCCAGTAAAGAGCTAAGAAGTAAAAGACTTGGTCAATAGAGCTGGTGCAAGGTCTAAACCCAGCT
This sequence comes from Triturus cristatus, assembly GCF_964204655.1. Classification (NCBI taxonomy): domain Eukaryota; kingdom Metazoa; phylum Chordata; class Amphibia; order Caudata; family Salamandridae; genus Triturus; species Triturus cristatus. The sequence goes on from NC_140580.1 coordinate 157,731,471, forward strand.
TGATATGGTGATAAAATATTATTGTCTTCAACCCAAGATTATAACTTATTTTGCACTAGTCGACCTATTAGTTTTTGTGCTGAATCTATGAGACTAATAGGTCTATAGTTGCTTGGGAGTGATTTGTCCCCTTTTTTAAAGACCGGGATTATTTCCGCCCCTTTCCATGAAGAAGGATTGGGTGCATCCATGGCTACTGAGTTGGCTAGCCATTGAAAATATTGGCACTAAGATAATCTATCTGTTAAAAACACATCCGCGGGTATCCCATCCATTCCCGGTGCTCGGCCCACTGTTATACTATCCAAAGCTAAGTTGACTTCTTTGATTGAAAACACCTGCGTTTGGAAATAGATGGTAGGGGGAAGTGGATGCTCTCCTACAGATGTGGCAGAAGCGTACTGTGGTTTAAAGAAATCTACCCATTGGTTTTTTGCCACATTATTTTGAGGGGAAGGTGCAGACCCACCTCTATCCCACTTTACTGTAGCCCAAAATCGTTTTTGGTCTTTGGCCAAGCATGCGTGTTTCAAATCCTGCCACTGTTTCTCATCCCAGTCTTTCTTAGCTACTAGCTGGGCTTGTCTATATAGCTTCCTGGCTAATCTCACATCTTCCGCATCTCTTGATCTCAAAGCAACACTCAAATTCTGACGAGCTATTTTGCAGGTTTTGTTGAACCATCCCTCCTCTGGTGGACATCCCTTAATAGCTTTTCCAATACTAGAGGGCTTCATAAAGAACCCTTGGAGTTTTGAGAAAAAGATGTTATGGGCCTCAAGCATAGTTAGATGGAAATTGGTATTAGTTGATTTGGAACTTAAATTGGCCACCTCACAAATAGTCGCTTTCTTAAGGTCCTCTAAGTTTCCCATCTTCTCTATAAATCTACCCCATTTAACATGTCGCATTTTGTTCGATACGACAATGTCCAGGGTTATATTCCCCCCCCCAGTTTTGGATTCTCTAGGGGTATTTGACAATTGTAATTCCAAACACAGGGGATTATGGTCACTTTCATCCCGTGGGATTATGGACATATCATTCAGTCTGTTCCAAGCTCTAACATCCACCAGGAAATAATCAATACGACTAGCAAACCTGCCATTGTCAAACGTGTTTACGCCCAGGCGATCTGCCTTAGTGCGCCCATTGGCAGCTCTAAGCCCTCTTTCTAGACAAAGAGCTTTAAATTGGATGGCTGCAGCGGACCATCTCTTGACTGGGGGAAGATCCAGCTGGGGAATACCCCATCTATTGTCCTCTTCGACAGCAAGAAATTGGTCCTCAGGGCCAAGAGGCTCAAAGGTCGTGTTAAAATCTCCTCCTACGATTTTTATCATTTCAGGAGGGAGCGCTGCAAGTTGGTAATCCAAAATAGTTGTCACATCAGACAAAGTTCCTCCAACCATCCCTCGAGCATAGGTGTTAAAAATAGCCATACCCTGGTCGTTGGGCCAAATGAGGTTTAAAGACAAAATATCTTTGGATGGAAGGTTGGGTTGGGTGATTTTACAACATAATGATTGACGTATCCATATTATTAAAACACCCGATGGTCGGCCTTTTGCTTTTTTAGTAGCAGGTATATGGAAATTGAGAAATCCAGTGCGAAAGACTGGGACCAGAGACCACGATTCTTGGAATAAAATTATATCAAATTGGTCAACAAAGCTGCACCATACGCCAGAATGTAGCTTATTGATTATACCTGCAAGATTCCAGGATAGGATAGTCAATCCTGAATCAATTGCAGGAGGGCAAGGAAGGTTGTTAGTCAATAAGCCTTGTGTCTCACCAGTTGTCCTACCCAGACAGTCAATAGTAGAGCTTAAAGTACCTGGTGCGACATTTACTAATACATCAAGTGCTGAACTCGCCCCTCCAAGATTGTTAGGGAATATAGGCCCCAATAATTCAATAGCATCAACCTGGATTTCTCGTTGGTTCCCTACTGCCCCAATGTATCTGGGGCTAACAAAAGTTGTAGAGGTGGCCACAGTATTGGGCAATACTATGTTCATGTTCACCAAATTAATTCCATCATCAAGTCAATCACATGCATTTAAGTCAGATAACACCCCAAACCTATTTTCTAGACTAATGTTCCAGTTGCTAGTGAAATCACTCCTACCCCCTTTGCTTAAGGACGGAGTCTTCCCTGGTCTCAGTGATACTCCATGTATATCTCTATTTCTCTTATAGTAAAAGTATTTGAGAGTTAGCGGGATGATAACACCCTGTCTTCGCTGCGAGGGGTTTATATTAGCCAAAACATTTGGGAGGACTTCAGGATTAGAAAAATTGAGGACCACACAATCTCCTTTGAATTTTTTTGGATGGTGCCCTAGCCATTGGACCCTTCTAGCCATAATAATTTCCCCTGCTAATTTCTGCTCACCCCAAGGAGACATCTTCATGTTATTCACCAACCAGTGTAAAGATTTACTGATCAAAGAAGATGTAGTTTCTGTTTTATCAACAGTCAAAGCAGGGACATTGGCAAGAACCAATGTAAGGGGTTCAGCCTCGGTGATACATTGGAATTGGTCACTTGCCTGTGTTAGGGCTTTATGACTATCTATGCCTTCTGGAGGATTTTATTGATTCCAGGTTGCTGGATTGGGACGTTAACTTTCTCATTTGCTACGATACTTTGTCCTCCATTTGAGGGCACCCCATTTATAATACATACATTTGGAGATAATGGTGTTACTCTAGTGACTTCGTCCACTGGTCTATTTATTATAGCGTTCAACCTAGCAACCTCAGCCATAAGATGATCAATTTTAGCTACCAATGGTGTTATGATACTTTCTATTTTAGTATCAATCATGTTTACAATCTTCACAGAGAGCTCAATCTCAGGATTTTTGTTGGAAAGCGACCCTGATACATCTTCTTTATTAGCGCTTTTATTCACAGTGGTTGCCCTTTTCCTCCCTAAACGAGTCCCATTATTTTTAAACTGGGATTTTCTACACGCTCTAACTAACCTGCTTCTCAAGGGAAGGGCGGGAGACTGTGGGTCAGCCCCTTCACCAGCCTCTACTATGTCTAAGACAGGATTTAATGGCGAATTAGGAGCTAGGGGTACGCAGGAATCAAAAATATCACTGTCTGGAATCACTAAATCGGAGGAAATGCTACTAGTAGCCTGTGAAGGAGAGTCCAACGGTAAGCCAGACAAAGGAATCAACGGTGGGGAATTAGGAGAACATGTTAGCCCCAGTGATGCCCTCCTGTCATTGTTGATTTTACTAACAATCTGGACCAGGTAATTGTCCATAGTATTTGTCGTTGAAGGGTTCCTTTGTTTAGACATTATATCCATATGCTATGATACTGGCTGCAGATGAATCTAGTGATAGTAACCCAAAGCGTCAACTTGTTTCAACAACAGTGGTACCTGTAAAGTATCTGTCCCAAGGGAGGTGGCGCGTAGGCACAGACGACAATAATGTGGCCCGTCCCGGCCTCGCTCGACCTTCGTCCGGCGCCCACCCGCGCGCGTCCCGCGATGCGGAAGGAGCGACGTTCTTTTAAGCGCCTCCGGGCGCTTTGGTGACGTCGGGCGGCGCTAGGGCGGCTGGGATATGTGGTCTCCCCTCGCCAGGGCTGCGAGGCGATGTAGCAGCGGCAGCAACGGCAGAGGGACCCACCGCAGAGCACCAGCAGAACTCAGGTGAGTGATTGAGGGCAGGGCACCGACAGCTTCAGCTTCTCCTTCGCAAGTTCAGGACTCCGGTTTCAAAGCTTCCCGCTCCACCGAAGGAGCGACGTTCTTTTAAGTGCCTCCGGGCGCTTTGGTGACGTCGGGCGGCGCTAGGGCGCCTGGGATATGTGGTCTCCCCTCGCCAGGGCCGTGAGGCGATGTAGCGGCGGCAGCAACGGCAGAGGGACCCACCGCAGAGCACCAGCAGAACTCAGGTGAGTGATTGAGGGCAGGGCACCGACAGCTTCAGCTTCCCCTTCGCAAATTCAGGACTCCGGTTTCAAAGCTTCCCACTCCACCGAAGGAGCGACGTTCTTTTAAGCGCCTCCGGGCACTTTGGTGACGTCGGGCGGCGCTAGGGCGCCTGGGATATGTGGTCTCCCCTCGCCAGGGCCGCGAGGCGATGTAGCGGCGGCAGCAACGGCAGAGGGACCCACCGCAGAGCACCAGCAGAACTCAGGTGAGTGATTGAGGGCAGGGCACCGACAGCTTCAGCTTCCCCTTTGCAAGTTCATTGTGTTTATTTATTATGTGTATGCTATGGTTTTCATGTCGGAAGATGTTGCCTACATTGGAACTATGAGGCTGCCCACGGCACAGCCAGTGTGCCCAATTAGGAGGGCAGCCAGCCAAGTGCCGCATTAGGCACACCAACACTTCTAGTTGTTGGGACCCTCTGGCAGTCCTTGAAGCCCAGCGCCGACCATGTGTCACTTCCGGTGCAACACTTGAGGGTGGGCACAAGGTACTTATACCTGCCCTGCCCATCCGCATTTCTTTTGCGCCTATCAGCCACGCATTTGTCCTCCCTACCACATGCGAGGCATGTCAGCTGGGGTGCTTAGCTAGGGTAGGAATCATGATAACTTGTTAATTTGAGTTGCAGGCAGAGTTATGGGGTGATCCAGAGGCTGAATGGTACATGGGGGTACCCTCTTTAGGAGCACAATAGGGGAGCAAATGCCAAACAACCTCATGAGTCTTTACGGCCGGACCCTGGAAGAAATGATGGCACCCTGTTAGTCCTTCAGGCGGTTGTTAGCCTGAGCAACTGGGGGCTTGCCTGGACACGCTCTGCCCATAAAAGGCATGAGCAAAGGGATGGATTGGTGGTCGAAGGAGATTCCCCACAAAAAGGGTAGTCCCGAATCGGTTGGCCACGGTGCAGTTGGCTCATCAGGCTGACAGGGCAGCTAAAGTTAGTCACCACTGCCTGCCCTTAGATCACTCGTAAGTTGACCAAACACGTTGGCATATTTCTTTTATGAAATAAACATGCAGCAAAGTATTCTCCAACAAACTAGTCTTGTGTGTTTATTTATTATGTGCATGCTATGGTTTTCATGTTGGAAGATGTTGCCTATATTGGCACTATGCCCACGTGCACTCAACAGCATCCATTTGTATCAGAAACCTTTCCAGAAGCTTGGCTCATTAGGAAGTTTCACAACACTGACACCCTTTAAAGAAGCATTGATTAGGCAAATCTTGTTGGTGCTTGCATAGTGGAAAGCTGTTCCCAAGTGTAGTCACAAAATACATAGAAGTAGAGTATTGCTAGCAGCAAAGGAAGCTTCTTAAAAGACAGACATAACAGGCACTGCTACTGCTTTATGATACTGGACCTGCACTGTATGATGTTACCGCAGCACTGCACGACTTTGGCCACTGCTGTGTAATTAGATGTGCCTGTAGTGGGCCAGCAGAGTACAATGGACAAGGTTTCCTATAGTGCTAACATTAGTTACTGTAAATTACTATTTAGTCCCATAAACATACCAGTCATGCTGAGAATTGGCAATCTGATTATGTGCACAGTTCAGTTCTATTCTTTTATGGTGGACCCCTAACGGGAGACTTATTATAGTTAATATCTGTGTACCTTTCCTGCACAAAGGCATTTTATAGACACCAAATCTTAGCATTGAACATGTACTCCCACCAGTAAATACCAAGGACAAATAGTTTGATAACATAAAAAGTTATTTCAACAGGCACAAAGGTATGTTTATTCTCAGCATACAAAAGGATCTGAAAATTGGAACAACAGATTAACTTGCTTTGTCAGTGATTGTTATGAGCCTCTAGGCTACAAATAGCAGAACATAACTTTATTTTATTAATCTAATTTAGAGAGAATGACTCGTCACTGAGTATTGGTACAAAGATTAAACAAAATCATTCTTCACTGCACATCAACCCAGCTTAACACATTTTATGACTCCTACAGCAGTTTGATAAATATAATAAAACATGACCAAGGTATCAATTCCAAACTAAAACATAAAAATGAAATGCTTTGTCATTACCATGGCACTGGAATTATGCTATTCAGTGGCTGTGGCGTTTGCTGCATAATTATGGTTTAGACCATAGTCCTTCATCAACTATATAATTTCTGATTTTAGCAAACAATTCCTTCTATCTCACACAGATCAAAAGTTATTTAAAATCCACTACAGAGGTTACCGTGCAGTACAAGGTCCATTTCCAAAGGTCAACTGGTCCCTTTTCAATTTCTGACCTAGGCATCATCCTCACTAGTGAACTGACCATGAAACAACAAGTCAACGCAGTTGCCTCCTCCTGTTTCCACACCCTTCGCACGCTCACCAGAATCTTCAGATGGATTCCAGTCAATATCAGAAAGACCGTTACTCAGGTCCTTGTCACCTGCTGCCTCGACTATGGCAATGCTCTCTACGACGGCATCTCCACCCAGTTGATTGTTTATGCCAAAACAAACAATAATCCTGAACAGCCAGCTCATGGAATTTCTGCATTCATTGTTGAAAATTCGGTCCTTTCTATTTGACTCTTTTAAAATACCCATTTGAATCACCCTAAGGGAGGCCCCTGACCTTGAAGACCTAGTTTTTGGGCCGATGCCCGGTGGAGCTACTTGATAGCTAAAGAGGAGATGGGCTGTGGACTACCCCTTCGGCCGTCACCTACCCAGTCAGACTTTGGGCAGACCTTACTTCGTCTCTCCGTTGTATTCTCCCTCCTACCCCTTTATGCCACCCACTTTCTCCTTTATGATCCATTTATCCCTCCTCTTTGCTCTTTAATTGTTTTCCCGTCGAGACCTAGCTGTTTGGCTGATGCCCGGTGGAGCTACCTGATAGCTATAGAGGAGATGGGTTGTGGACATCCCCCTCAGCCGTCACCTACCCAGACAGACTTTGGGCAGACTCTCCTTCTTCTCTTCATCCTATCTCCCTCCTACCCCTTTAACTCACCCCTTTACCCCACCCCCTTGCCCTGCTAAGCTCCATTTATTTCTTCTTCTACGCTCTTGAAATATTTTTCTAGTAACTGATGTAACTTGTAACTGATGTAATTTTGTGGAACCTTATGTAAAGCGCTCTGATACCTCCGGATCTAGCCAGCGCTATATAAAACTCAAATAAATAAAAAAATAAAAAAATAGAGACCAGCCAGACCGTGGGTTCGGCTCGGCTCTTTCTGTTATTCCGTTGGCGAGCCCACCTCTAATTCCAAACGGGGCAGTCTTGATGCAATCTCAGCACACAGAGCTACAGTGGTGCTGGTAGAGCTTCATTTTCAGCAAGACCAGAGTTTCCAGCCACTCCTGCTAAAACTCAATGAGAATCGGTAGCCCCTCTGGCCAAGGAGAGGAGCAGGTATGCAGGGAAACTTTAAGAAGTGTCGGCACTCAGTACCACTGAGTGCCGGCTACCCGACCATTTAAAGCACGATCTGTCTGCAGGGGCGTTGGAAAGGCTTTCTCACTTATGCACACGGGCTCTCAATGTATCTTTTCCTCTGTCTTTTCACTTTTTTTTTAATACTCTGGTGAATTCCAACTTCACAAAGCTGTCTACGTTTTTAAAAATAAATAAAAATATGGGGATTTGAGACACACCAAATTAACAGCTTCAAAAACACCTCGTTTTAAATGCTTTTGCAGGAGGCTTGAGAGTGGTATAAAAATAAAGGAATATTTCTTGTCCCACAATGCCCCTTTGGTACCATCACTTGGAGACGCAAGGTTTTAGCTCTTTCCCATGCCATGTATCTCCAATGGGTCACTGGCTCAAATGTGTCTGGGTGGGCCAGACAACATTCAGTGAGTATATCTTAGACAACGGTTAAGTGTGACACTCCCGACAAATCTAACTCTAATTAAAAACAAGCATTGGCATAGCCAATAGGTCTCGCCTTTGAGACCTTATAAGTGTTTAGCCATGCAACAGTTGCATAACTAAATACTTTTAAGGTCCCAAAAGCGATACCTATTGGCTATGCCAAACGGCCGCGAAAGTGATCGCGATCAAACATCAAAGCGGCCGTGCGGCCACAAAAGTGAAAGTAATCGCGCCGCGCGCGCCCGCGCACATACACTGTAGCTCTAGGCTGGCCTGGTAGCACTTTTCGGAGCCCTCTCAATAAGTCTCGCCAGACCAGCGCATGCGCTGGGTCAGGCGAGACCTAACGAGCAGTGAGCTGTCACTCCTCACGCCCTCCTTCATCTACCTGACATGTCCATGATATGTGCGCCTTTCAGCAGCTGCTGAGCCCTGCAGAGCAAGAGTCAGGCTTGAAAGATGACAGCGAGAGCCTATGCTGGCTGTCCACCTCCTGCGCTCCTGATACCACATGTAATCAAGCCATAAACACAAACGTATCCCAGTCATATCAAGCATTGGTAAATGCAATAGGTTTCACCTATGTTATTAATAATAAGCTGTTTTTTGCTGTAGTTGTAGCTTGGTGAGCAGTTGTGCAATTTAAGTAAAAGGTTACAAAAGCATTGGCAAAGCCAATAGGTCTTGCCTTTGTGAAATGCATTGGCATTGCTAATGAATTCTAGCTATGTTGCAAATGGCTGACAGTAATGTAAAAAAGCTATATAACACAGCCAGTGTTGTCCATGTTATAGCGCTCTAAAAAAAATCAGTTATGCTGCACTGAAGCTAGCGCTGCTGTATTAAATGGCTAACAAAACATTGACAAAGGCGATGGATCTTTCATAGTAAAGACCGATTAGATTTACCAATGCTTGGTAAGAAAGGCCATATGGTAAGTTACAAGTATTTATATATGTGTTTACAATGGATGAAATGCTAATGTTATAGAATGGAGAATGCCCTTGCCAAGGTGTTAGTGTATTCAGATTCACAAGCACTATAGGACCATACAAAAACTGTGAAAATGTGCCATATAAATGCGCTGAACGTAACATAAGATGTAGGTAGACTGAAAAGTCCAATAAGGACAGCTCTTATTACAGTGATGTTATAGGCTATGTGTTACTTTGGGTGCAATAGTTACAAAAGAATCACAATAGCACTCCTAACTGATTGCTAGTAGTAAAATATAGCAATAATCGGTGTTCAGTGAGTTTCCTAGAGCATTGGGCCCCTGTGCCACTGCTCCTGCTGCACCATTCAAATCATGGCCTTGCTGTGCTTGTGACTGCTTGTTTAGTAGCAACATACAGCAATAATCGGTGTTCAGTGTGTTTCCTAGAGCTTTTGGCCCCAATGCCACTGCACCTGCTGCACCATATAAATCATAGCCCTGGTGCTTGAAGGTTCTCCGCTCTTGTGGCTACTTGTTTAGTAGCAACATACAGCAAAAATCAGTGTTCAGTGGGCTTCCTGGACCTTTTCACCCCTGTGACACTGCACCTGCTGCACCCATCCATTTAAAGGCCCTGGTGCCTGCAAAGTGAATACACTTGTGACTGCTTTTCTAGTAGCAACATACAGCAATAATCAGTGTTCAATGGACTTTGTGGACCTTTTGGTCCCTCTGCCACTGCACCATCCAAATCATGGCCCTGCAAGATAACTGCGCTTGTTGTCACATATAGCTATAATAGGGGTTCAGTGGGTTTCCTGGAGTTTTTGGCCCCTGCGCCACTGCACCTGCTGCACCATGCAAAAGGGTCATTTAGGGGGCTGCCTTGGCAACTGTTCATGGAGATGAAACCCAAGTTGAAACAATTGCGATGACCAGTGTCCCGCAGCACAGCTCCTGGGACCTGCTCCACTGGCTGACTGTACATCCTCCGAGGAGAAGGAGACATGTCCAGCAGCCATAGACTGCGAGGAGGGCCAACATTGAGGGGGGTTTGTGAGGACAGGCAAAGTGACCCAGTTGCGATTGCTGAAGGAAGGGGGCCTCACTGAGGGAGGTTTCGGCCATGCCTCTGGCTGTACCTCCTTTGAGGAGAATGAGACACAATAAGCTTTAATATGTATTCATGTATATATTTATTTAACAATTCCGTGTAGCAATCAAACAAAAATTAAGGTTTAAGAGAGCTCTATACTGCAGCAAAAGATACTATAGGGTTTATCTGTAACAATAGCAGCGGATGCAAGAGAGGCAGTCAGAACATGAGCCGTAGACTGAGAAGGGGACACGTTGAGGAGCGTTCACGAGGAGCAGCGGTGAGGTGACCCAGCCCTGATTGCTAAACAAGAGTACCTAAAATAGAAGAGGAGGAGCAGGTCAGAGGATGTGGCATAATGGCCAGAACTGCTGACCTTGTAGCTGAGTAGCTAGGTTCGAATCTTGGCATTGGCTCACCTTCCTGTACAAGCATGCGTAAGAGAGCAGCCTCACAAAGAAGTTAGGCAAATGAAAAGGAGTACTTGGGCCTTGGGACACTAATTAGAGCAAACATGTGGGACAACAGGAAATAGTGTGCAACAGCCACTAGAAATTGAGGAAAAGTAAGTGTCAAACACACAAACCAATAAAAAGGAAGGGTGGGATGTATGTTTTTTCTAAATATTTATATTAAACACAATAGATTTGACAAGCACAGCGCAAGCGCTGTGCATAGAAACCTAAAAACAGAATGTATGTTTGGCACTTAATTCACACTGAGATATACAACAATTTTTGTAACTGATAGCACTTTTGAATTCAGTAACACTTTTTATTGCCATCAGAAAGTGCAAATTGCATGTTGCACATATATTTCAACAGTTGACACATTAACCCACTAAGCTATCTTTTACTGTCTTTTGGCAACAGGCACAGTGCTACAACCCTGTGAGCTCTGTTGTTGTAGTACTTTTAAGAGGCAAGCTACAGTCTTCGCTCTGGGAGGCAGTTCAACAAGCAGCCCTCTGAGGAATCAGACAGTGAAAGTTAGGAAAGTGGGGAAGCCAAGAAGAAGTTAGGCAGAGTTATGAGGGGGACAGAACTAGTATTTTCCAGTTTATATTGTTGCAGGTCGATAATTTTGTGGTCAAAGACGCCCAGGTGTCCTAAAACCCCTACGTTCTCAGCTTCACCAGGACCTTCAGCAAAATGGCTTTTAGGATAAATCTGGGCAGTGCCATTTTGATATTTTTTTTTTCTGGAACTCAAAGGAGAGCAAGAAAGATTTACCCTGAGGTTTGTTTATGGTTGTGTAAAACACACTACTAAACTCAATTGTGTCCATGCACTTTTGAAGCAGGCTTAACACACAAGTAGCTGGGAGATTGTTGTTGAAATAAGCCCCCTGTCTGTGATATTGAAATTGAGTAATACACATAAAGAAGGGTGATCTTGATCCTCTCTGCTGGTGACATTTTTGCCCGATCTCCCTTCTCTCTGTTTTTTCCAAGCTACTGGAAAGGCATGTCAATTCCCAACTCTCTTCTTTTGTTGCGAACTGCAATTTGTTTCACCCTTCACAGTCTGTTTTTAGGGCTGGCCATTGTACCGAATCTGCGCTACTGGGAGTCACGTAATGTCTTAGGCAACAGCTTGAATCCGGCGGTTCTGCCACCCTCATCCTGCTTGACCTAAGTGTGGCTTTTGATACAGTATCACCCTCCATCTTGACAGACCAACTTGAGACTTCAGGCATTGAGGGTTTGGCTTTGAGGTGGTTGATCTCCTTTCTAAAAGATCACACTTTTCAGGTCTTCTTATCCACTACAAGAGCGAAGATCTTAGCTTTAACCTCCGGAGTTTCTCAGGGATCTATTTTGAGCCCATTGCTCTTCAATATCTACGTTCACCCTTTGGCAGACATAGCTGAGAAGTCAGTAATCACCATCTTTTCATACACTGACGATACTCAGATTATCTTCTCATTATCAGCTGCTCAGCATCAAGATCCCTCCTTGCTCCAGCTTGGCCTGAGCAATGTCTACCTCTGGATGACTAGAAATGCACTGAAGCTGAATGGTCCTGGTTCTGGGAAACAACCCTGAGCTCTGGGGAGTTAATCACCAGCCGGGTGTCCTGGGATCATGACACGCTCCAGTAACTAAGGTTAAGAATCTTGCTTTCATCATAAATAACAACCTCTCCCCTTAGCTTCAGGTGTCTAGGTTCACGTCCACCTGCTTCGCGATTCTCAAATGGCTTAAAAAGATCCTATGGCTAATCCCACCGGCCACCCAGAGAACAGTGATGCAAGCTCTGGTGACATCGAGTTTGGACAACGGCATTGTGTTATACCTGGGCGCAGACAAATCCTTGATCCACTGCTTGCAGATCATCCAGAATGTGGGCGCTCCCCTTATTTTTCTACTGCCTAGATATGCTTCAGTCTCACTGCTTCTTCACAAACTACACTGGCTCAGGGTTAATAAGCGTATCGAAGTCAAGGTCTTATGCTTTATGTTTCAGGCCAAACATGGCTTGGCCCCTTCTTGCCTCCAAGGCTTGGTGAAACCCTATGTGCCCTCCCAATAGTTGAGATCATCCAGCCTTTCTCTGTTTACATTGCCCAGGTTTCGCCTTGCTCGCATGAAAGGCTGTTCGTTCTCTTCCCTGGGCCCAAAACTCTGGAATTCTCTTCCAGCTGCATTCAGGAACTGACACTCCATGCTCACTCTTCGTAAGAACCTGAAGACATTGCTCTTTAGCTGCCATGCCTGATTTTCTGTCTACGGGGATGTTGTTTAGCAGCATCTGCGGCTCTGCTTGCGATCCTGTCCAGCAACAGGAGACCCTTGTTATGTAGGTGCGCAAATTATAAATCCTCCAAATAAATAAATAAGTCAAAATAATAATTCTTTAGAGAAGTTATGGCCTTTACAGAGCGAACGCAGCATTTTTCACATTCAGGCTTTTCTTGAGCAAACTCCCCTGACCATGTGAGTACAGAGACATTTGGGTTGGCGTTTCCTTGATCCTTTCTCAATAATGGTGATAGCATTTTCATCACCAGGCATTCATGTGTGTTTGAACTCAATATTATTAATTTTGTGTGGTTGAAATCTTTTACATGAAACTTGACCCAATGTTAGATGCGCACATTTTCAGTTCAGCTCTTTCTGGGCATGATTGTAAACAACATGTTTTGCCGTGACAGCACATGTGCTGTCTAGGTAAGACCTAAAACTGCTAGCTGAAATGTATTCCTCTCATTGGTGGCACCCGGCCGCTAGGCTATACACAAAACTGCTGTGATGTATGATGCAGGATGCCAGGGCTGATCAGACTTCAAATCTCTTTCAACGCTATAATGTCAACTAGGGTGCAAAAATCCTTTAGAGGAAAAAAACAAGTAACAGCATTTTTCGGTCATGAACCAAAGTTTATTGCTCAAAATGAGGCGGCCATTTTCTAACAGCAATAAACATATTTTAGTGTTGTGCAATGAGATAAGGTCAGAATACACAGTATACTGTACCCTGTTGACTTTGGGCTATTGACAACAGTTCTGGTCTGAAAGCACGTCCTTGGGTCAGATATGCTTGGTTGGCCAATGTTCCACCTTATGCTAGGTTATCCGTTTCGATAGCTGGATCTCAGTTTTGATGTGATTCATTGGGTGATCCTGGCAGGGAGATATTTTCTGTAGTGAAGTGCTTAAACATTTATATGATACTAATAATAGTTTTCTGATTCCTTTCCTCAATTACCATTGTGTCATAAATGGCAAAAAGTGTCTAAAGGCCACCGTGTAATAGCATTTGGAACTTCTATCTGGCATAGGGCATTAATGAATACAGACAGTAGTCCACGTGTCTGAAGGCTCATCCTAATTAATAATGTGTGTAGGTATGTCCAGAGTACCAGCTGCTTGGTAGTGGAGGCATCTTCTAATCGTGTCTTCCATGCTCTTATTGAAGCTAGCAGATCAAACTTTTTCACTGAGTCTCACATTTATCTTCACCATGCCCTGGTTGTCTTGATGTGCCAATTGCAAAGTTCAATGATCAGGGTCCCTGAGATAAAGATGTGATGACCTTATAGGACAATTCTGTCACCAGTAGCACACATTGTATGCCAAATTCTCCCATAGAGCCTAAAATGTCATCTAAAACTCTCAGTGGATAAATGTCACAAAACATCCTCTGGGCAGTGTCTCTGGCTCTTGATCGGTGCAGCTTCCAACACTCTTTGAGCCCAATTTAGAGATCAGTGACAAGATTTCTGGGTCACAAATGTGATGAAGTACCTTGTTTGAGAAATTCCTGTCATCCTGCCCTATTTATAGTGGATGGACTTTCAGATTTCCTGTTTGCAGTGCCCCAGTTGGCTCCGTTTACCGAAAGCTTACGCACATGGACTGATAGAGTGATGAGTAGGGGCATCAGACTTCCACTTCTAGTTAAATATTTTTGCTAATTATTTTCTAGTTCAATAAACTTTTTTAATTTACTTTATACTTTGCCATATGGAGACACTGCAGCAGGACAAAGAACCTCATATTGTAAATCACACGGAACAGTAAAGAAGTTTCATAAAAAATATTTTTACATTAGATATTAAGGTAAATTCTTTTTATGTGTATATTTGTTCAATGAAGAACAAAAGAACAAATGCTACAACACTATTAACTTAATTTTGAATTAAATCTTTAACTAATTTAAATATATGAAATAAGATCAAAAGGATATGATTAAAGTTCAAATTGAAAAATAAATTGTCTCCTAAATAAAATAAATAGATTATTATACATCACTAATTAATCAAAGTGATGTATGGAATTAACTAAAAGTAATGTAATTATATTTTCATACACCTTAATATTACATCAATTTTTCACTAAAATAAAATTAAAATATTTTCTAAATAAATAATAAATATGTGCTAGGTGTCGACTTTTTAACATTAGATTATAGTTATCTATATTTGTAACTATTTTAAATATTGTCATTTAATTTACCATTATTTCCAAAAAAGGCCTTAATATGCTACTTCCCTTGCTTCTTTAGAGGGGTGTTGCAGTATCAGTGGTGCTGGACTTACTTCAATTTATTTATTGGCTGTAGTATCTTACAGTTGTAAAATTGTCTCCACTCCCTTTTTCATTGGGTGTAGATGTGTAAATCTACACTTTTGAGTAACTTTACACTTGGAGAATAGCCGAAAGTTACTACACATAGGTTTTTTCATTTACACCCAACAAACAAGTAGTCCCTCCTCCTCTACAGACTCCATTCTCTTACTTCTAACTGTTCCACCTGCTCACCTCCTGATCAAGTCAGAAATTATTTTATTTATGTCTCGAGAAATTAGTTGCATCATAAATCCAAGGTCAAAAACTGCTACCTCATGTTTAACTTCTCATCCGTCAGCTTCCAGTTCTATGGAATGTCAGCAATGAGCCTCACAAATGAGGCCTGGTGCCTAAGCGTGTTCTCCCTTAATAAGGGCGTAGGCCTTCAGATCAACTCTTGTCTGAGTGAGGTGGCAATTTATTGCAATTGTGCTCTGGGATTTGTTCTAAGTTTCTCTTCGCTTTGGAGCCCTGATCTAACTTCTGCTCTGGTCTCTTCCGATTCAGTTTAAAAATACATGTCCAGTCACTCATCTTCATCATTCTGCTCTGTCACATCTCTCTCATAACCAGAACACTCACTCTACTTCCATAACACCTCACTGCAGTTGTCTATCCTTCAGCCTGAAGGTACTGTACAATGGCCCTGTATGAGGGGAAATACATGCACTTGGACCTTTCAATCAAAGCGAACCATATGAAAATGAGCACAACCCTTAGGGCATAAATGGGCAAAGGCATACCCAAAGTGGGCAGCCTTGTGCAGAAGCATGACCCTATGGTTAATACAGTCCCTTTTATTCCAGTAATCAGGACAGAGCTCCACTTCTGCTCCAACCAGCCATCTCCTCAACATGAGCTGAGAACATTTCAGCGCCCTGGAACTCTGGGTCTCCTGGTTATGATGTCAGCAATTATCATAAACAGTTTAAGAAAATATGGAGAGTGTTGCACCCTCAGTGACTGAGAACACTGGTTTTAAAGTATTAATGTGGTTCACCTTGGAAATTTGCATGGGGTTTAGATCACGGGGGAAGTAGGCGCTCTTTATACTATTGCGTGTAACAAGAGTGTTAATGGGGGGTTAAACATTCATAATGTGTTGTGACATGACTAGGAAGATTGGATTCACTTACGTCATGTATGATTTACAACATCCTCTGTTTTGACTTAATAAAAAATGTTCTCACTCTAAATAATTTGCTGATCAATGCTAGTTGTAAAATAATGTTCATCTCTTTAACTAGAATATATATTACAATATATAAATAAATTTAATCGAACAAGTAGTGAATACATTTTTTTA
This sequence comes from Triturus cristatus, assembly GCF_964204655.1. Classification (NCBI taxonomy): domain Eukaryota; kingdom Metazoa; phylum Chordata; class Amphibia; order Caudata; family Salamandridae; genus Triturus; species Triturus cristatus. The sequence goes on from NC_140580.1 coordinate 157,747,710, forward strand.
TTATGAAATCATTTTTGCCCGTAGTTCTAAACTAGATTGTACTGCATTGCGTTACAAAAACATTGTTACCGCATTTTTTTTTCATTTTACACCGACGTGTTGATATATTGATTAGTTTAAGAGATAGGCCATTCCCACATGGTACACACGAGAACGAAATATCTTTCCTCCCTCAAATGTGAAGCAACACTTTTATCAGCAGGCATCTGGGAACTGCAACGCTGTCCTTAAATTCACCCGCTGAAGGTTTTATTGTTATTAAACAATATTCCTATGTGAGCGGTGGCGTTTGATAAATGCAAACATTTCCGCTGTTTCTTTTTTTCAGTTTGTTCCTGGGAGCTGTAGAAAATTAGATTTATCCCGATATGTTTTCAAATACTGAAGTGGGCTAATTTGTAAGCTCTCTGTTAGACCACGTATTTGTAATTTGCAAAATATCCTGGCTAGTCCTGAACCGTTGCCTCTCCTACGCCAATCAGCTTTGGCTAAAAGAGAGCATTTTGTGGCAACAAGTTTAGGGGAATGCGGTTATGGAGACTCAGGTAGGTTTAGATAATAGAGTGGGACAAGTGAAGTCATTCTCACCATTTAAAGAGCTCCCTTCGATTTAAAGTAACTGGATGAATCCACTTCACCGAAGACACCATGTACCTTTAATGTAGAAATATGGAATTCCTTCTCGTGGATATAGACTATTTTCTTCTAGGGATGGTTGCGTAATTATGTGTCGCAAAATCATGTGGAATTACCCACAAATTCCATGAGATTACATGGAATCACACGAGAAGAGTAATTCTGAATTTAGCGCTAGTTTCTTAGCGCAAAATACACCCTTGCATCCAAAATGCAAGTGAGGATGTATTTTATGCTACGAAAATAGCACTAAATGCAATAGAACTTAAACAGCAGTATTAGCATTCGCCTACACTTGCTAAATGCATCAATTAAAAAAAAAAAAAAAAAAATTGCGTAATTTCTCGAGTGGGCATAATTGCATTATTATCAGTAATTCCACATCAAAGAGTAATGCATAATTACAAAATTACTCCAATTACTCCTCTGTAATTGAATTTCCAGGTCAAGGTTTTTTCAGCAAAAAATATGTTAAATACAGAAGATGCAAGTGAAAAAGGCTATTCTGGTCCTCTGAGAGTATTCTGCCATGATTAGGGCAGATGTAGATCTCTGCTGTCAAAGTTCATTTGCATGAGGTCGGGCCCTGTGGAAAATTGGCGCCACCTTCTGAATCTGCCAGCAGTGTAATTCTTTGTCAGATTCTAATGAAGGTTGAAGGAGTGTAGTAATCACTCAAGCAGAGCCATTTGGTAGTTATGGCAATACGTGAGGCGAACTGCTCTATCTTAATGAGAATCTGCTTGTGGAATGACCCCTCTAACCCCACTGGAGCCCATGCAAAATCAACCTGTTTGGCAGAGAAAAGGAACCTTGAGACAAATTTCATCTGAGATGTGTATGGAAAGGGATTTTCTTTTTCATCTCTCTCACAGGTATCAAAATGTATGACCACCACATATGCAGACAATTTGAAGCATACTTTCTCATTCTAGTTCTATTCATTTACTTAATGTTCTAATAATGTACTTATAATATTTTGCTTATGAAAATATGTTTTTAACTTGAAAAAGCAAATGGGATTTGGACGTCAAACAAATATCAAAACAGCAAGAAGAAAAATACCAATAAATATATTTTTATACAATTACCTAACTGCTCAATATGAAATGGTACAACAGTGGGAGAACTTTTCAATAACCTAAATACAGAACAAAAATATGACTGTTTCCAAGGGAGCTGGAGGTAAGGGTATGGGAGGTGCTATAGCAACCCCAAGAAAACGTAGCTGGAACTCAGAAAGTGATTAAAAACAGCGTGAGGGGCCTGCCACGGGGTGCAGGGATGAACTGCTCCTCGCATTTTTACAATGGGAGCATGCATTTCAGTCGGAATGCATGCGCCCATTGTAAAGTATAGGCATGCGACTGAACAGTGTTCGGTCGCATCCTAATTAGTCGGTCGGTACCTCCTACCGGGTGTCGGGTGGTCCCTTTACTGAGATGATGTCGGGCGGAGGAAACTCTGCCAACATCGTAATAGGGCCCAAAGTGTTATCTGCATTTTATAATCAGAAGTTATTATGTACACTTAGCACGTGCAGCTTGTGCATTTGAGTGATAGCGATCAGTATGGTATGGTCAGCAGCCATTATACAGAACAAAATGAAAATACGAAAAACTCAAAACATTTTATATCACACATCCCTACTGCATGTAATACATTAGTTGAATCCCTACTTAACGCTCACATTTGTAGGTATATGTTACCAACCTCATGGTTATTGCATTGGCTAAATGATTAGTAATCTGCATAACTTTTTATGAATTACAATGTACTTTTCCATGAATCCCTCGGAAAACTGTCACACCTGCAAACAGATTATGGCACTCCATAATATCCCTTTAAGCAATCACTGTTCGAGTCCGCCCCTATCAAATCTGCGCGTCTCTTTATGCCATTCTCCCCAATGATTCTCTATGATGGGGGGAAGGGGGTGGCTGCTGTACAGTCTTTCCATATCTGCACTACAAGAAACAAACAATGTCTCAGTCAGAGATGTGTCCAAACCACAAGCAAAGGTATTCAACATTGCTTCCTTCTTTCTTCCAGATTTATTTTGTTGTAGGCCACATGGCTTTGCGGTGTTCTTCACTTACTCTTAGCTCGCTGGAAAGCAGTATGAAAGATTCCTTTCCTCTGCAGGCAGGCACTAGGAAAAGGGAAATAATGGTTCAGCACATACAATGAACAACATGTTTGAGTTCTGTTATGCAGAGACTTGCTAGCAAAATACCTGATTTGTGTCACTTCTAGATATTTTGCACCTAGGCCATGGACCTCCAAATAAGCTTTCACTGGTGACTTAGTTAATGTTACAAGAACGTCTTTAATCATACTACAAAGGCTTATTGTGCAAATTTGGCCACCCGACGTTCAGGCTGCAGTGGCAGATTTGATGATATGTTTGTAAAGTTTCAGATGTGGCTTTAGTACATTTGTTTTGCAGCTCGTATGTGGCATTAGATTATTGTATCACTTGTGTATTTGTGTGAATAATTACTGCGACTTTACCTAAACTTCCAATAAGGTGATTGCTGAGAGACAATTTTCCTTCCATGTTTTAGGAGTCAAAGTATATGCATTTGACATATTAAGCAGCTTCCAATCTCAAATAGAGTAAAAATATACACAAGTCCAGCAAAAAACATCATGTATTGGCAACACACACCAGATCAATTGCATGAAAGACGAGACACACAGGATTTACATGCAGAGACACATAGCACACAGTAATGAACAGATCGATATGAACCCACTATACGTGCATGCACAGCTGAACGTCTTTGCTATGATCATATACGCTTAAACTCACACCTGCCTTCAAACACTGGGCATGTTGCTAGCTTAAAGTCTTCCTTTTGCGATTACTACATGCTCCTGAGCAGCAACATGCACTCAGGTCACCACTGACATAAAGGCAATCACTATATACTGAGCTGTAGCGAGACACTTTTTGTCTAATTACGAGGGCCCGGGGTTTGGAATTTGAGTGGAGGAAATGGCTCCTATTCCGAGCTTATTGTCGGGGATGGGGAATAACAGGGGGATTTTTGTGTTTACCACACCACAATCTGCATAATTGCCAGAGCTTTTGCCTCATAACATTCCAGTCAGTTTGTTGCAGGCGCAGGAGTCATCTGGATCAGTAATAATCAGGCCCTTTCTTGATGACACACAGTGTCATGGGAAGGGAAGTTGGCCAACCAGTGGAACATGATGTACAGAGTATTGCTTTCATGTCAGGACAAACTGAATGAACAGCTATGGTTTTTACAGTGTACTTGTGGTACATTGATTTCTTCTCAAACTTACCATAGGCAGAGTGCATCTGCCACATTGATAATGAATGTATAACCCACATTCTCAGGCCCCCAGTGACTGAAAGTCTAACAGAAATGCAAATAGACATTTCAGTGTGGAAACAAGCAGGGGGAGGAGGAGCCGAGGAGCGTCTCCCCACTTTAAAAAAATCCCCCCAAAGCCCCAAGATGAAAAATAAAATGGAAATTCATTACTATTTTATTTTTCATCAACCCGTCCTGAACCTAGTGTCAGGGCGGGGGTGGGGCTGCTGCTAAATGACAGCAGCAGGGAGGAGGGTAGGCTGGTTCTACACTTTTCAAAGTGTGCATGTCCCTTTGGCCGGCTGACTTGAGACCGCCAGCCAGACATGCGCACTTTAAAACCTCTAACCCAGCTGTCTCAAGACAGCTGTGTTGAAGCAAGTGCAGCCCTCCACAGCGCTGTGGAGCACCAAATGAGGCCGCTTCCACCAATCCTGGCACTGCGATCGCAGCACGTTAGCAGTGCCAGGATTGGTCTACGAATTTTCCTGGTAGCTGATCTGGAGTCGAAAGAGGTCGGGAGCAGGTGGTCCTTTCCAAAGGTAAGTTTTACTTTTGCTATATTTTAAGTTTACTTGCGCACACATTTATTTTGAAGTTTTTAATTTTTAATTTGTAAGCGCGCTCCAGTTTGTTTTTGTATTATTTAATTGTATTTGCTGCCACTCCAATCTATTGGGGGGGGGGGTTTAGGCACAGATGTGATATGCGACTGTGTTAGTGGGACAAGCTAGGCCAGTGCAACCACAACGACCTTGGGAGCTTCATCAGACATGTAGAAGACACATAAATTGTGGGCCCTACGACAATCCTGCATCGAGTAGCAACATATCACATCAAGTCTATTTGCACTCAATATAAATATTCACATACATTTTGAAATCAGAGTGTGCAAGTTTGAGCTAAAACAATTTTTGTAGTGTTAAAAACACTCTTTATAGCGTGATTCACCCTTGACCTAGTGGATGCAGAAATGTAGGTTACAGGAAGACTTATCAGCTTGAGGGAGCACGGCAGAAAAGGTGAAAAACAATGAGAGGCTCAGCTTTAAATCCACTTATGAACCAGAAACAGGAATCTCCTGTTCAGAAGAGGCGGTCGTGAAAGGTTTTTCAAATACAGAGCATAGACCCACAGCCATCATGGGATCATGAAAACTAATGCCTTCAAGGATCAATCAACAAAATTAAGAAAGCAATGGGTGAAATGCTTGAATTCATCTTAGTCACTTATCATTACTCTAGATCACATTCCTCCAGTTTATGTCGGCTTGCTCACTCTGCCAATGTCACTATTATAGGTGATCATCAATATTGTCAATAAGGAGCACTTTCTTTACGTAACTAGATATCTTTCCTTCTTTGAAGGAGCCGTTCCATAGGATCTTCTCAGTTCTAGACTGATGAAGTTCCAGATTACAAGTGATACTCCTCAGAAGGATTGAAGATGCTTTTTTCCTTGTTGAATTTTGGTATTTCTGTCTGCTATTCCTTCTTCCCTTGCTAATCTCAATCTTTACACATCAGATCTGCCAGCCGCCATCAAAGTACAAGGGACTTTCCCACCTAAATTAGTGTCACTGCAACTTCAGTCTCTGTAGTATGCAGACGACACAGTGATCTTGGATCGCACTGTCATGGCACTACAAGAAGCCCTCAATGCACTAAACACCTACAATGTATCCAATGACCTAAGCTTTAAGTCTGGCAAGTACGCTGTTATAGTGTTCAGCAATCGGCACTGCAAGTTAACCCGGTGCGCTATCTCTGCATAAGTATCAAGCCACTTCACCACAAGTGTCAGAAGAATATAGCAGCAAGGACTCTGATCCTTCTGTTTTTTATTGTCCCATTCCACTTTCTCTTTCTCTTATCTTTGACTCTATTTTTCGTTGCCCAGAGCATCAGATTTAATGTGGGTTGGACTCACTAAATTCTGAAGAGTGGTGTCACTACTTTCTGTAAAGTGGTGCCTCTAAGGGCTAGATGTACGAAGAATAGTAATAGTGTATACTAAATAGTGATTATTTGCAAATTGCTATTTGATAATCGCTATCACCAATGTACAAAGGGGTTATTTATAGCAATTCGAAGTGGATTGCAAATAGACCTACCTCATGAATATCAATGAGGTAGCTCACAATTTGAGACCTACTACGATTTGCTGCCATCACAGGGATGGTGGCCTGCTGGAGTCAGCAGACCACCATGCCTGCATGTCTGTGACTGCATTTAAATAAAGCATTTTGTTTTTAAAAACAGAGCCCATTTTCCTTAAAGGAAAAAGGGCTGCATTTGAAATGTTAAAAAATTAAATATTTAATTTTAATTTTTAAGGATAGGCATTGGTCCCTTGGACCAATACCTGGTCTTATAAAATAATTTTTCAACATTTCCCAAAGGGGAAAGGGTCCCTTAGGGACCCCTTCCCATGTGCAAATAGGTTACCACCAACTTTGAGTTGGCGGTAAAGTGCAAATGTTTTTTGACTTCATTTCAGTCACAAAAAACATTCATGCATACAATGCAAATTGGTGCTTTGAAGGGACGCCTGAATACACCCCTTCCAAATACTGATTCGTAATTCCAAATTGTGACTTGGGAACAGGTTACCCCGAATCGCAATTAGGGGCTAGGTATCAAAAATAGAATTTTGGGCTTTGCAAACGGCCCAATTCTGCAAATCGGCTGTTTGCAAACGCAAAAATGTTTTATACATCAAGCCCTAAGATATGCAGAGGAGTATCACAGCATCCTGTGGAGTGGTGGCACAACATTCAGTTGAGTGGTGGCGCTACATTCAATGCAGTGGTCTCACTACACATTCTGTAGAATCATGTCACAGCATTCTATGGAGTGGTGTCATGGCATTCCATGGATTGGTGTCACTACATTCTGTAGAGTGTTGTCACTACATGCTGTAAAGTGGTGTCGCTATATTCTATGGTGTGGTGTCATAGCATTCCCTAGAGTGGTGTCATAACATTCCATGGAGTGGTGTCACTACCGGTGTCATTACATTCTGTAGAGTGGTGTCACTACCTTCTTTAGAATGGTGTCACTACATTCAGTGGAGTGGTGTCACTGCATTCTATAGACCGGGGCCACTACACTCTGTAGAGTGGTGTCACTAGATTTTCTGAAAGCCAGATTTGGCAGGATGCATACATCCTAGGTAACAATGATGCAAACCTCGGTCTCGGTGAGCAATATACTCATCATGTGCTTTATGTGCCACAACATGGACTCAGTTGGCCTATTGCTTTGTCCAGTAATGTTTTAAAAGTCAAAATTTACAATATTTAAACATCCTATCCTGACTGTTATGCCGACTCTTCATACATGCAACCTAATGCTAAGACCCCAAATGAGGCACTCAATATACACTTAATAACAAAGGATGCAATCAACAGTCTTCACTCACTATAAAAACAACACTCTAAGTGAAGTAACATACCCATACAGCACCACTAAACCCAAGATGAAACATGTAGATAAGTGTACCAAAGCACCATCCATGGTGTACTTCTTTCTACGTCGTTTAGCAGGTGTCAGGACGGGCACCATTTATTTATTTATTTATTTGAAGAGTTTTGTATAGCACTGGCTAGGCCCGTAGGTATCAGAGCACTTTACATGAGGAATTGTTGCATTACAAGTTACAAATTACATCCGTTACCAGAGCATAGTAAAACATAGGGAAGAAAAAAAAATGTTACAGTAATTCGTCGAAGGGAGGGGGAGGAAGGAGACACGGCGGGGAGAACAATGTCCGGCTGGGTAGGTGACGGCCCAAGGTGTTGAGCCAGGGAGGATCTCTTCTATAGCTGTCTAGCAGCTCCACCGGGCATCAGCCATGTTGCTCAGGTCTCAGCGGTCAGGGAAAACAAGGTTACAATAGTTACGGTTGCATAGTTGAGACGGGGAGAACTGTGCCCAGTGTCCGGCTGGGTAGGTGACAGCCGAGGTGGTGAGCCAGGGCGGATCTCCTCAATAGCTGTCTAGCAGCTCCACCGGGCATCAACCATGTTGCATCATTTCTTCCTGGCACACTATCTGGAGTATGTTATGTTATGTGAGTTTGTACAGTGCAGCTAATCACCCATGAGGGTATCCAGGTGCACGCTCTTGTTGCAGACTTCTGCTGTACATGTTTATGGAACATGTACAGTATTGTTGATGTGGAGCTTCTGTACCTTACGCATAACATCGACATTTAAAAATACACCTATTTCTGTCAGCGAACAGTGAAACATTGATACAAACTATCTTGATTTTGGAAGTACAGTGAATGAAAAGGTCTGAGTTATAAGAAGTGACAAATCATATTACTTTCATCATTACTTTAGAGGGATTTAACCTTACTCAACATGTCAAAGGGCCAACCATAAAGCCGGTCATACAATCAACCTTATTTTCTCCCATTCCCTAAATAAGCGGATGAACGCAATTCTTAAGCAGGACAAAGAACCTCATATTGTAAATCACACGGAAAAGTAAAGAAGTTTCATAAAAAATATTTTTACATTAGATATTAAGGTAAATTCTTTTTATGTGTTTATGTGTTCAATGAAGAACAAAAGAACAAATGCTACAACACTATTAACTTAATTTTGAATTAAATCTTTAACTAATTTAAATATATGACATAAGATCAAAATGATATGATTAAAGTTCAAATTGAAAAATAAATTGTCTCCTAAATAAAAGAAATACATTATTATACATCACTAATTAATCAAAGTGATGTATGGAATTAAATAAAAATAATGTAATTATATTTTCATACACCTTAATATTACATCAATTTTTCACTAAAAAAAATTAAATATATAATAAATATGTGCTAGGTGTCGATTTTTTAACATTAGATTATAGTTATCTATATTTGTAACTATTTTACATATTGTCATTTAATTTAACATTATTTCCAATAAGGCCTTAATATGCTACTTCCCTTGCTTCTTTAGGGGGGTGTTGCAGTATCAGTGGTGCTGGACTTACTTCAATTTATTTATTGGCTGTAGTATCTTCCAGTTATAAAATTGTACATTGTACATGTTTATGGAACATGTACAGTATTGTTGATGTGGAGCTTCTGTACCTTACGCATAACATCGACATTTAAAAATACACCTATTTCTGTCAGCGAACAGTGAAACATTGATACAAACTATCTTGATTTTGGAAGTACAGTGAATGAAAAGGTCTGCTGTGAATTGTGGCATGGTTTACACCTGGTACCCTACCAGGAAAAAAATGACCTTTCAGAGATAATTTCACGAGAACGAGTTATAAGAAGTGACAAATCATATTACTTTCATCATTACTTTAGAGGGATTTAACCTTACTCAACATGTCAAAGGGCCAACCCATAAAGTCGGTCATACAATCAACCTTATTTTCTCCCATTCCCTAAATAAGCCGATGAACGCAATTCTTAAATTAACATGGTCAGATCACTTCCTAGTACCTTTTAAAATAGTAAGGGTCTGTCGTGACAAACAGCAGCTCCCCTTACAGAAAATTGCCAGGCTGTGGAGGCAAGACTTGGAAACTCTATTCTCTGAGGCACTACAGGCAATTCTGCTTGAACATTCAGGGGCAGTATGCCCTGGCCTGACCAATGTTAATAACTGGCTGACCTCATCCCTTGATAGCATTGGTACTCTAAACTTTGTCTGCCCCCTGGTTTACTGCTACGCTACAAAAAAGATAGATCTCTCTGTAAAATCCTTGAAAGCAGGTGGAGGAAATGCAAATAAAAATCGTTATTGTAACGTATTGTATTATCAAAACATTCTGTATAGGTTTTACCGGGGTAATTACATTTGACTTAGCAAAACAATTCTTGAGACTTGCAACTCACAAAGTCCAGTGCCAGAGATCCATGGAGAGATTGCTGTCTTACCTAAGTTACACAGCACCCGCAGTAATGTTGAAGCAAAGGAAACATATAAGGAAGTAACGTGGTGGGGCATATTAAAAAATAAGTACTGGTCTTTGTTAATAGGCATTCCATTGTGCATATGAAGATTTATGTTGGGGCATTCTCAGCACCACAGTCACACTTCTTGAGGAAGGTTTTCTAAGAGCTAATTGTGTTTACCACAATCTTCAGCACCATGTTATTTACACAACACTTGGAACAGAGGTCAAAGTTCTGATAAATTGTAGTACACAGTCAGAGAGGTCACATTCTGGACCCTGCCTCATTAGTCAAGGGCAGTACAGACCAACAAAAGGTACATAGTACAATAGTGAGGAACAGAGATTTAAAATATTCACCTCCATTGTCTACAGTGTGGGCATCAGTGTTGAATACACTGACTCTTATACTAGGTCTCATGGTCTCAACACCAGATGTGATGTGCTGTTGTCCCCTGATGCTAGGCATCCCTGTAGATCCTTTGGAACTGTGTTAGCAATGGGGGTCTCTAGTTTGCAGTGGCATACACCCTTTCCAAGCAGGGACCATTTTCTATTCTGGGTAAGGGAGTTACACACCGAAGATAACCCTTGCTCACCCCCTTGGTAGCTTGGCATGAGCAGCCAGCTTTATCTCAGAGGCAATGTGTAAAGCATTTGTACAAATCACACACAGTAAAACAATGAAAACACTGCAAATGGACACCAAGCCAGTTTAGAAAAATAACCAAACAAGGTCAAAACAACAAAAATCCAACATACACAAATCAAGATATCACTTTTAGAATGATTACTCCAAAAAATGTGGGCTTCATTTGTGATGTTTGTGTCACTTGGCAGTGCCGCAAGGAATATTGCTGTGCTGCCCTACGTCAAAAGCAAAGGACACACAGATGATTGATGGAATGCAGAGCAAATCAAACATTCACCCCCAGTCAAGAGATATGGGTTAAATTTGTTGTTCTTTTGCTCATCATGCCACTCCAGTTTAGACCCAGCCATAGGAAAATCTGTCTTCACCGTGTACCTCATGCGAAAAGTCCAGCCCGAACTGCCAACTCCAGGCCCTCCCTGGACCAGAAACAAGCATCCTGGGGCCGGTTTCAGGGCATCACTACTCATCAGCCAGGCTAGCTTGAATCCAGTGGCACAGAGAGCCCGGGACCCACATCTGGGCATACCTGGTGCACTTAGGGCGTGGAAGCAAAAGACACGCAGATGATGGACGGAATGCAGAGCAAATCATACATTCAACACCAGTCAAGAGATCTGGGGTAAATCCATCGTTCTTTTGCTCACCATGCCACTCAAGTTTAGACCCAGTGTATGCAAATCAGTCTTGACCCTGTGCCTCAGGGGAACAGTCCAGCCCGAACTGTCAAAAGAAAAGGGCAGGAATGTGCCGCATCTGTAAGATACGGTGCCGGAGTTTGGTCGCCTGTCCGGGTTTAAGGTCAACTGGGGCAAGACGTGCTTGTTCCCGCTGTCGCAGGGTGGTCGGGCCCCACAGGCGCTGGGACAGATCCGGTGGGAAGGTAGCTGCATACGATACTTGGGGGTTAGCATTTACCATAGCCAGACTGATTTGCTGGAGGGGAATGTTGGCAGGGCCCTTCGTGGCTTGCGTGGTAGCATGGGGTTTTGGAGCATGCTCCCACTCTCGTGTGCCGGGAGGGTGGCGCTGTTGAAAATGGTGGCGCTGCCATGCCTCCTTTACTTTTTTCGCACCCTTCCTATATGGATCCCGGCGTCGTTTTTCACGCGGCTGCGAGCACTGTCTACGGGCTTCATTTGGGGCTCGGGAAGGCGGCTGGTGGCGCTGACCACGTTGCGGCGGCCGAGAGCGGAGGGGGGCCTGGCAGCCCCGGATTTTGAGTGGTACTACTTGGCAGCCCAGCTCCAATGGCTTACGCAGGCGGTGGCCAGGGAGTGTAGAGGCCCGGAGGGCCCACAGGGCAGGCTGATTCCGCGGCATGTGCTTGCCTTCATAGTCCTCCAGCAGCGGTTAGACCTGGCCCAGCTTACCCTGGAGGAACGTACCCTCCGGCTGTGCTGGAACAGGTGCCAGAGGAGGGCCGCCATAATCCACCCCTATGCCCCGGAGATCCCCCTGGGGATGTGTACGGCGCTCCCGCATGGGGGCGATTGGTCTGGGCTAGCTGATTGGGAGGAGCTGGGAGTGCAGATGGTGGGGGACTTATTCAGAGAGGGGGTGCTGTTGCCCTTCCAGGAATTGCAGGACTCTTATGGGCTCCCGCGGGGGGACTTTTTACTCCATGCGGCCCTTGTAGTGAGCCTCCAGAAACATTGGAATATGGGGCTCTCGGAGCCACCGACTGCCGCGGGTTGCCAATATGTAGTGATGGCGGCGGGGACGTCTAAGGCCATTACTTGCCTTTACCGTAGACTGTCGATGGAGGGCCTGCAACCTCTGGCCGCCCTGAGGGAGAAGTGGGAAACGGACCTTGCGAAAGCGATCCCCGAGACCACATGGTCCACGCTGGTGCGGAGGGCCTGGAAGGGAACGAGGAATGCCCGGTTTCAGTTAGTTCAGTTTTTTACGTTGCACAGGGCGTATCTGACGCCGGCCAAGATATTGCAATATTTTGGGGGGGTTCACTCTCAGTGCCCGCGGTGTGGGGGAGATGGGGCGGATTTTCGTCATATGTTTTGGTCCTGCGCGCAGTTGGGTGACTACTGGGCAGATGTTGTGGATTGTTTGAATCAGGTGACGGACCGCTCTATTGCCCCGGAAATGGGGGCTTGCTTGTTGCTTTGGTTTCCCCACACCCGCCGGACAAAGGTCACCAGCAAGTTTTACGATTTAGGATTGATAATGGCCAAGAGGGAACTGACTATGTATTGGAAATCCCGGGGGGGTCCTAGCTACTTGCGGTGGAGGGCGGCGTTTGCGAGATGGGCGGGGGCGGAGGGTACACTCCGGGTGCAATTGGCCCTTCGGAGGGACGATGAGAAGGCACTAGCGACGGCCCGGGCGTGGGAGGCGTTGGTGGTGGAACTTCAGGGTTTGATGTCGGATGCAGGGGAAGTGGAGAGCACTTCTGATAGGCAGGAGGTAGCGGGGAGTGAGGAGTAGGCCCTGGACGCATAAACTTTGGCTCGGCGCGAGGGACGGCTCTGTTTTGTTAAGGAGAGGTTGAGCACCTGTACATACTTCATGGTGGAGGAGGGGTACATCAGAAGAGGGGTAGGTGACGGGCTCACACTGACATGGGGTGGGGGAGGGGGGAAGGGGACTGGCTGGGAAGGATGTTTCTTCTCCTGGATAATTGGTAGCGAAGATAAATGTACAGTACTCCTTTGAAGGGTGGGGGTAGTGGAACGTGTGTTGAGTTGTTGCTTTGAAAACAATAAAAAATGTTTCAACAAAAAAAATCTGTAAGATACGGTGCATTCTTGTCCTTTTCCCCAGCGTCGCTGCACAATGGGCTGCCGTGAGTCAACGCAGGCACCCTTGCACCTTGGTGCAAGGGTGCCTGTGATGCGGGTGATTGATTATATGCAGGAAGGGACACCTTCCTTCACAAAATCAATAAATTCAGGCAATTTCCACTTTCTATGTGTGCTTCACTCTGCAGAAGACATAGAACGAGGAAAAACAAGGTGAAATGAAAATATTTCTTCTCGTTGAGCCTCCCTAATGCCACCCATGGGGTGGCGTTAGATTCCAATGCATTCCGGGGTTTACAATTCTTCATATTTCTTGGAATGTGTCAAAATCCATGGCTATTGCGTAGGAGCAACCACAGAAACACCCATGGAATGCCCCTTTCTTGCAGTAATCTGCATGAAAGGGGCACATGTTTACATCCAGTTCTTGCTGTGCAGGGGAGGTGAAGCGGCTTCAGCAGTGAGGTGTCAGTTTCATACGAAGATGCGGTGTCAATGAGTTCGGGAAGTCACCCACGTCAATGCGAAGTGCTGGCATCAGAGAGGTCGTGGATGAGTTGCGAGTTGGAGCAGTGCATGGTGGGCTCCAATAGCAGTGGACTTGGCTCCGGTGCAGGCAGCGGCCTCGATGACAATGTCAGAGTCAATAAGGTTGATGGCATCTGCTGCACCAGGGCTGCGGTGTGAGTCAGGGCAGTGCGTCGTACAGTCCACCAGCGGTGCCCTTGGCTCCGGTGCAGGCAGCAGCATCACTGATGGCGTCGATGTAGCTTTTCATATGTTGCAGCTCCAGTTACATGATTCCAAGGGTCCAGGAACTTGAATTGGCACCACTTGGTAATCAGGACTCCCAGCAGATAAGTCCAGGTGCTGCAGATGAAGTCTGTTGCAGAATGAGGAGTCTTTATTTTTTTGTATCAGTTAATTAAAACCATTACAAAAGAGATAAAAAAAATTAAAACAGCAATTTATCTCATAGCTCATGTTGATTAGGCCTGGGCGAAGCACTACGCTACGCTCGCGTAGTTTGCGAAGTTCGCGCTACTTCGCACTACGCGAACTGCACGTAGCACAGTGCGAACACGCGTAGCGTAGTGTTGCGTAGTGCTGCGGTCATTTTTTGCTTGCTCGCGGTCCTCAACGTCAAGTTGGCGACCGCGAGCAAGCAAAATGACATCCCGGCGAGACTTTTTCCTTGTTCGCGATCAGCAACATCAAGTTGGCGATCGCGAGCATGGAAAATAAACCTCCCGGCGAGATTCCCAACGCGAGGAGGCCGCTTGCGATGAGAAACTACCAGTTCGCATTGAGAAAGCTGCCGCTCGAGTAAAAATCTACTCGAGCAGCAGAAAACTACAGCTCGCACTGTGCAAGATGTCATTTTCAATGATTGCACAGTGCCGGTTGCTTGTCCGCACTGTGCAATCATTGAAAACAACATCTTGCACAGTGCGAACATGTTACTACGCAGTTCGCGAAGTGCTACGCGTAGCTCGCGTAGTGCGAACTTCACTTTGCGTAGCTTCGCGAAGTGCTACTTCGCGAACTACGCCCACCCTTAATGTTGATATGATTACCCCGACATAGAACATAAAACAACTTAACAAATGCAGAATCAGTTTAGTATGACACTATTAGTTATTTAAATCTTGTCTATCAAAGTGGCAAAGTGCTTAGATAAAGTGCCCATTTCTAATCATTTTATGGAATAGATAGAGTTCATATATACTCTCCAAATTGGTTTACTATCCCATTATTGTACAATAAGAACCAAAATCCACAAGATCCAATAAGATTCACATGTCTTGAACTTAGTTATTTGATTCCTTTGTCTGTTACTCACTAGTGTGATCACTGTGCACTAGGGGCTGTTTTGCTCACTGAAGCGGCCTCTCAGTTTAGACTATAAATTACCTATGCTTTATTTTTTGGCATATGGCAGACTTATTGATGTTATTGCTTATTTTGTGAATGAATAAAATACTTTTTTGGGTCATGAATCAATAAAAAGACCATTACAAGATACAATCAGCAAGCTGTTTGGTTCATGTGTGTTCTAGAAAGATGAGCAGAGTCGTCACCGTAATAGAGCCAAGTAAATATACAGGTTGTAGGCATTTAAACGAGTACTAATCTCTGAAGGCCATAGTTTAATTCAACTGTGAACTATTGAGTTGTGTGGTGATGGATACTTCTCAAAAGCCTACTTATAGTTGAGGTCTAGTAGAGTAAAGTGCTGCATCATGTTGTGAGTAATGATTTTAAAAACTGTTTGGTATGACTTACAAAATTGTTTAGAGTGCAATTTTTTATTAGGCTAAATATCTTAGGTGAGCTTAAAATTGACAATAGTTACATTGCTTGTTTAAAAATAGGTCCTATTACCTACGGAGGGCCTGCCATTGGGCTAACAGAGAATTCAAGCAGCAAATATGAACATGGGCTTATCCAGAGCTATTGAGGTGCTTGAACCTTTTTCTAAAAAAACAGGTGTGGTTTGTTAGTTTCCGTTTTCTTTGTGTGGTAGTCCGTTATAAGTTTCTGAATGTTGTCCCAAGGTTGAGGGGGTCCAGGACATGGTTGTATGGTGCCTCTGAGTCTTTTTATACAAATGTTCCACAAGGTGCAAGAATGGTAATGTCTGGTTGTGATAAACTTACTTCTGAATGCCTCTGTGCAAGTACGGCCCCCTTCATCAAACATATTGGCCTGAGTAGGGCGCTCCTTTCTTTGACCGTGGCGTGACTGCAACACAAAAGGTGCAACCATGAATCTCGTCTGGAGTTGCATAGCTTACAAGCACCCCCATTATCCTGGTTGGCCCATGCCAGATTGATAGCTGATATTGGTAGGCCATGAAGGCGCATGTACATGATGTTTCTTTGCGTTTTGTGGTTGATGGCAACAGATGAATAAGGCTGGGCTCTTGCGACCAATTATGAAGAGTTTAAGGGGCACAATATTTCCGAGGGTTTTAGGGAGGCTAGGTCCTGGGGAAAGAGGCCAGTGGTACCGCTCTATTGATTATCTTTTTCTATTTCATGTGGGAAATTGACTTGTTGGACTTGTCCCTTTTTGGCTAAAGTTCCCTAAACTGAGGTGTGTACCATGTCCTGACAGTGAAATACTCTCCATTTCGTTTTTCACTGTTGAAAGGCCAACTTGCCCATAGAACAGAATGCGGGAGGCTGTGTAATATGTTTCCAGCCTATCTTCCGATGGGCTTAAGATGGAGAGGTGAAGTTTAGTGTGCCTGAACTCACAATTTTATAACAAATCTTTTTGTGAAAGTGGTTTTTGCATTGTGTGTTTAGAAACCCCACTTTTAGAAGTGGCTGGATATTTGTGTTCTAACAATTCTGTGTGTCTCTGCCTGGCTGTGGATTGACTGTCTGGATTGGAATGTAATAGGATATGGGGAATGTCTTGACCCAGGGGAGGAGGTGAGACAGCAACAGGCTGACCTGCATCTGGAGTGTAAGGGGAGGAGTAGCCCCTGGAGGTGAAGAGGCCTGGGCTGCCACCATAAAACAATGGCTCCATCTCCTGCTGAGTGATTTAGGATCCAGACCCCCACTATCAAAGGAAGAAGGTGTCATTGGCAGGGAGAAACCCAGAACTGGCTTGGGCAGGGGTCAGTGCCCCCCTGAACACAAAAACCTCAAAGACATTTAGGGGTATAACTATGAGAGCTGAAACCCCTGAATGTTGGATTGTTCAAGACTGAAAAGGATTTAAACTACTTTGTGGTCAAGAGGAACCTCTGCCAACAGCTGAAGAGACTGATGGAAGGGACTGACCCTTGCTGTGTGTTCTGGGGCTGGCCTGCAGTTTGCTGATTTAACCAAGGAGAGGCTAAGGGACTTTGCTGTGTGCTGTGTCCACCTGCTTGAAAGGACTTTGGTGTGTTCTTGTCCTGAAGTAACTTGTCCCCAAGGGCCCAAGGAGAGCTGTCTCCATGTTGTGGAAACTCAGGAACTTAAAAGTTTCCAGGAGAGTCTCAGCGAAGCTGTGTGTGTGTGCTTTTTGCAGCCTGAGACATTTGTAAGAACTGCCCTGTGATCGTGTGCACCCGGAGTCCAAGTGAGTCTCAGCGACGCTGTGTGCGTGTGCTTTGTGCAGCCTGAGACCTTCGTGAGGATTATCCTGTGATCGTGTGCACCCGGAGTGCAAGTGAGTCTCAGCGACGCTTTGTGCGTGTGCTTCGTGCAGCCTGCGACCATCGTGAGGATTGCCCTGTGATCATGGACGCCCGGAGCTTAAGTAAGTCTCAGCAACGCTGTGTGTGTGTGCCCTGTTGCAGCCTGAGACCTTCGTTATTGCCATCGACCTGGACCGGCATCCCCAGAGGAGCTGTGCCGCCGGCCCGAGCCTGCCTTTGCCAAGGAGGGATCTTGAACCATCCCCGTTGAGGAGGCCCTTGTTCCACTGCCCAAGATCAACGAATTTGCATCGGAGGCCCAAGCCGCGAGCAAGAGGAGAGGAGAGTGAGATCGTACCCCCAGGTAACGCTCAGCAAGCGTGCGTGTATCGCGCCTGGGGTGGGTTGTGGGCTCTGAGAGAAACGCTCTCGGCCTTTCCCCAACTTGCACCGCGAGTCTCCACTGAAGACCATATTGCGGCCCGTACTTGCAGATGAGTGGCAGTCCCGGGGCTGAAGTGTGGAGCTACACTTTGTTTTCCATCCTAAACCGTGGTGGGGGCATATTTTGGCAGTAGCTGACTGCGAGTCAGTAAGAGTGGCATAGAGTTCGTCCAGAGCACCGCGATCTGTGCCGGAGTACATTATTTTGGCATTATGAACTGCCTGATTGTTGCATTGCGCATTGCATTATTTTTGCATTACGAACTGCCTGATTGTTGCATTATGCATTGCATTATTTTTGCATTACAAACTGCCTGATTGTTGCATTATGCATTACATTATTTTTACATTATGAACTGCCTGATTCTTGCATTAGGCATTGCATTATTTTTGCATTGCAAACTGCCTTATTGTTGCATTGCGCATTGCATTATTTTTGTGTTATGAACTGCCTGATTGTTGCATTACACATTGCATTATTTTTGCGTAACGAACTACCTGATTGTTGCATTACGATTTGCATTATTTTGGCATTATGAACTGCTTGATTGTTGCATAACGAACTGCATTATTTTTACATTACGAAGTGCCTGATTCTTGCATTACGAACTGCATGGCATTGCATTAGGACTGCATTGGATCATCGAGAATTGCTCATTAATACTGCAAGAACCTACAAGGGCTTGCTGGCCTAATAACTGGCCAGGTGAAATATTACAAATATGCATATGTTGGATTTTGATTGTGTGGTCTCATCGTATATCTTTTTATATAAACATATAATTGTTTTTTATGAAACTTGTGTGGAGTCCATTTGTGGTGTTATCATTGGATTACTGAAAGCGTGGTGAAAATACTTTACACATTTGCCTTGGAGATAAACCTGGCTGCTCATGCCAAGCTACTGAGGGGGTGAGCAGGGGCTATCTGAGAAAGTGTCCTTCCTTTCCCTGACTTAGAAGTAAGGGTCCCTATTTGGCCTAAGGTACCTACCTCAGCAAACTAGAGACCCCCAGGTCTAACAGGACTCCTGTACAAGTGCTGCTTGGTTTATTGCAGAGTTTGCTACTGCTTTCTGTAGATGTGTATTCCAGGGGAGAGGAGTTGGCCTAACGGCTAGTGCGGTCGACCTCGAATCTGGGGAACTGGGTTCGAGTCTCGGCAATGACGCTGAACATCCTGTGATTCTGGGCAAATCACTTAATCTCTCCATGCCTAACAAAAGAAAAATGAATGTGTCCTCAGGTAACGCAATTGGTGCAATGTATAGCACTCTGATACCTGATTCGGGTCAAGTTTACGCTATATGAAACTCTGTAAAAAAAAAAAAATGGGAATCCTGGTTCCTCAAAGATGACTCTGAGACAGGCCTTGAAAGAATTCTCATGTGTTTCAGTATGCATATGTAAAATTTCAAAAATTCTGCCTCAGCACTTAGCGTTTGTTTCATCAGGCCGAGTTCCAATCTAAGTCTCGAGCAATGGAGATATTTCGGGAGTTGGAAAATGTTCTTATACCCAACACACTGAGAGTGCTCCAGGCATTCCGAGCAGGCCCCATGGAAGGCTTGGTGGCCATATTGTAATGCTGGGAGAAGGGAGGCTTGAGTGACTTTGTTTATTGCCTCAGCAGAAGGGCTATTTAATTTATTGTTAAGACTGGCTAGTCCATAAATGATTGCTGTTGATTTCTTTTTTAGAGAAGCTGTGTGGGTGTAAGGTTGGGCGGATGCGGTGAACCAGACCCCCAAATAATTCTATCAGGGTGCCAATGTGATAGTTTTAGATCCCATGGTACATGAAAGCATGTTTTGTTCTTATACCGGTCAAATAGTACTATTTTAGTCATATATGGATTGATGGTGAGAAAATTATTCTCATTTTATGCATGAAGGCTCGTCAGGACTCGCTGGAGGCTCACTTTTGTGTGGTTCAAAATAACAATATCATCCACGTACTGAAGGATATGAAGCAGTCTGTGACCCAAACGAACGAGATGAAGGCTACTATTTGCTAAGGCCTTCCCCAAATCTGCTGTCTATAAATTAAAAAGCAGTGGTGCTAGCACACAGCCTTCAAAAGTAGGAATTTTGGGGGTGAGTATGTTTTGGCCAGTCCTCACATGAACCTACATTGCAGAATATATGATAATTATGGCCTTTAGGAGGTTGGATGGGATTCCCCAGTGTGCCAGCCTCCTCCACAGTGTTGGTCTGTCTACTTTATTGAACACCGCACAAAAATCTATGAAACAGCAAAAGACTGGGAGTTGTTTATGTTGAGCAGCTTACTGGCTGAGGGCAGCTAATGCGATGATGTTATCATTGGTGGCTGCTCCTCCACAAAATGCTGCCTGAAAGAATGGGAGCAACACGTTTGCTGTTACCTAGGTTTGGGGATTTTAAATAATATTTGCGCATATGCTTTAGCCTGTAGGCCTAGCAAAGCTATTAATTGATAGTTGGATGGCTTTGATGGTTCGCCTTTCTTAAATATCAGTGGAACCTCTCCAAGCTTATGGAATTTGACCCAAGCTAAAGGCAGAATTGAAAAGGTGGGATAAAAGTGATTTCCAATCCTCTGGTGCACATTTGAAGATGCCTGCTGGAAGACGGTTGGGGCCTGGCGCTCCATCATGTTTCATATCCTTAATGAGTTTTAAGATTTGAGATGGTGAAGTTAACTCCTGTTGACCCCCTAAAAACTGGCCAGAAGGCCCTGGTTTGCCCATACTGATTGCATTTTTGGGGTGACTAGAGAATAGAACAAATACATGCCTCTCCCATCCGGATTCAGAAACTTAATTTTTCCTCGTTAAATAAGGTTGTTTTAGTTTATACATGTAGCTCCAGAAGCCAGCAAGTGAACTATCCTTAAGCTACCTGTATATCTTTAGCCATTCCTTTTATTGCATAGCTATCTTGGCTTCCCATACTTTTTTTTGTAAGCTTTTCTCGAGTCTTTAACTGTCCTTAATTTTTTACTCGTGGGGTTGGTTTTGCATAGGCTTCTGCTTCTCCTTAGGTTTGCCCATTGTAACTTGATACCCTTATTGTGTGGCTGTTTGTGGAGAGTGATTCGGGGTGGCTCTGAGAGATGATAACGCCTCCGAATACCCAGGATGGAATCTAGAAGTTCTTTGATCATTGTGTCCCATTGATTTAGTATCCCCCCGCTGGTTAAATTGTTATAGTTGTTGCTCTGCTTGCTGTGCCATTTAAGTACCCGAGAGGAATGTGTGGGGCACTATTTGATTCTTCGGACCAAGGTCTTTGTTTCTACTCCTGTTGAAGTACCCGCTCCATGGAATTTGTCTGATGCTGGAAGCCGGAGGTCCATAGTTAAGGCTTTGTTATTTCAAAACTGAGCAATGATCTGCCAGAGGGTTGGTCATAAAAATATAGTAAATTGTTGATAGGCCTTTGAATATGGGACCAGGCATGCAGATGAAGTCTTTGATGGCCCAGAGACTTCCAACAGGAGGCAAGCACAAACATGCCCTTGGAGAACCCTGACAAGCACGATAAGAAAGTAAAGTCATGTCCATCCACTGCCTAAGACAGAAGCAGCAAGCAGTGGTGACCTACAACACAGCAACAATCTCCTACAGCTTCTCCAGCCCTTCTTCTTGGCAGAATCTCCTCTTGATCCAGAAGTGTTCTGAAAATGTGGGGTTACAGGGCCAATACTTATACCATAATTTGCCTTTGAAGTAGGTACATTTCAAAGGCCAGCCTTTATAGTGCACAGATACTACCTTGCCCTGTCTTGGCTCTTGACAGACTACAGTGGGTGGAACAGCATTGTGAGAGGTCAGGCACAGTCCTATTCCGGTGTCAGTGACAACTCCACCAACACTCTAGCTCAGGAAGGCCCATTTCTGATGTGTGTGGATGTCGCAATTATTGGATTGTTGTTTTCAGGTCTCCTTCAAGACATGTTGTTTACTGGTGGCGGCTTCAAGGCCTCCAATTACTTACGATTAGATGGCTTTAACTCCCTTTGTGTAACTGTCTATGGTGAATGCACAAACAGCCCAACTGTCAGTCTAAACCAGACGTGGATTCTACAGGTGGTCAGAGGCACAGGATGTTAAAGCAAGAAAATGCCCACATTCTAAAAGTGGCTTTTTCAAACATACAATTTGTAAACACCTTCACAGAAAGATATGTTATCCTGAGTTTGGGGAACCCAAACTCCAAATCTCTTACTGTTCTCAATTGAAAGTTACACTTGTAAAGTGTTACAAGACAACTTCAGTGATAACCCATTGGAGAGATAGCCCTTGCAATAGTGCAAAAAATGAAAAAATGAAATCGGCTGTATTTCCCTATCAGGAACACAGCAGTACATGCCCTACCTTTCACATACACTGCACCCTGCCCATGGGGCTGCCTCGTGCCTACCTTAGGGGTGCCTTACAGGCAGAAAAAGGGAAGGTTTGGGCCTGGAAAATGGGTGCCCTTGCCAAGTCGACATTGCAATTTAAAACTGCACTTACTGACACTGCCGTGGCATGCTTGAGACATGTTTTCAGGGCTACTCATGTGAGTGGCACACTCGGTGCTGCAGGCCCACCAGTAGCATTTGATTTACAGGCCCTGGTCACATACAGTGCACTTTACTAGAGACTTACCAGTAAATCAAATAGGCCAATCATGGATAACCAAACATAATCACAGTTTGCACATGGAGCAATTGCACTTTTGCACTGATCAGCAGTGGTAAAGTGCCAAGTTCAAACACCAGCAAAAACGAAGTCCAGCATACAGTTAAAAATACAGGAACTGCCTAACACAACGTCAAGTAATCTCAATGTTTACAGCACACATAAATGAATTTCACTTTGTGCTGATTCCCTCTGACAACCGAGACCAGGAGTGGTGTGTTGTCATTGCTGAAAATCCCCTCAAATATTCTGATGTGCTTCATAATGAGCACCAAGAGGTCCTGTAACTCATCATCAGTGAACTTCATTTTTCTCTGATTTATAAGCAGTTCCATAAGTCTAACAGAGACCTGACCTCTCCATCCACATCAATCAATCAATCAATCAGTGACACTTATAAAGCGCGCTACATACCCGTAGGGTCTCAAGGCGCTGGGGGGGGGGGGGGGGGGGGTGCCGCTACTGCTCGAACAGCCAGGTTTTCAGCTTCTTCCTGAAGGAGAGGTGGTCTTGGGTCAGGCGCAGGTCGGTCGGGAGGGAGTTCCAGGTCTTGGCGGCCAGGTAGGAGAAGGACCTTCCTCCTGTAGTCGCTCTTCGGATGCGGGGGACGGCGGCGAGGGCGTGGTTGGCTGATCGGAGGTGGCGTTTGGGAGCGTAGAAGTTGACTCGGCTGTTGAGGTAGCTCGGGCCTTGGTCGTGTAGGGCTTTGTGTGCGTGGGTGAGGAGGCGGAAGGTGATTCTTTTGTTGATGGGGAGCCAGTGAAGGTCTCTCAGATGTCCGGAGATGTGGCTGGTTCGTGGGATGTCGAGGATGAGTCTGGCTGAGGCGTTCTGGATCCGCTGGAGTCTCTTCTGGAGCTTGGCGGTGGTACCGGCATAGAGGGCGTTGCCGTAGTCCAGTCGGCTGGTGACGAGGGCCTGGGTGACGGTCTTCCTGGTCTCGGTGGGGATCCACCAGAAGATCTTCCGTAGCATGCGTAGGATGTTGAAGCACGCCGAGGAGACGTTGTTGACTTGCCTGGTCATGGAGAGGGAGGAGTCCAGGATGAAGCCCAGGTTTCGTGCATGGTCTGTCGGTTTGGGTGCGGTGCCCAGGGCGGGAGGCCACCAGGAGTCGTCCCAGGCGGAGGGTGAGGAGCCCAGGATGAGGACCTCCGTCTTGTCCGAGTTCAGTTTCAGGCGGCTGGTCGTCATCCACTCGGCTACCTCTTTCATCCCTTCGTGCAGGTTGGCTCTGGCGGCGGCGGGGTCGTTGGTCAGGGAGAGGATCAGCTGGGTGTCGTCGGCGTAGGAGATTATGCTGAGGTTGTGTTTGCGTACGATGGCCGCAAGGGGGCTCATGTAGACGTTGAAGAGGGTGGGGCTCAGAGATGATCCTTGGGGGACGCCGCAGATGACTTCGGAGGCCTCTGACTTGTACGGTGGTAGGCGGACTCTCTGTGTTCTTCCGTCGAGGAAGGAGATGATCCATTCCAGCGCCTTGTCCTGGATTCCGATGTTGCTGAGGCGCCGTACTAGGGTGCGGTGGCAGACCGTGTCGAATGCCGCGGAGAGGTCTAGGAGGATGAGGGCAGCTGTTTCTCCATTGTCCATCAGGGCTCGGATGTCATCGGTGGCGGCGATGAGGGCGGTCTCGGTGCTGTGGTTGGCTCGGAAGCCGGACTGTGAGGGGTCGAGGGATCCGTTCGTCTCGAGGAAGGCGGCCATCTGCTTGTTGACGGTCTTCTCGATGACTTTGGCTGGAAACGGGAGGAGCGAGATGGGGCGGTAGTTCTTGAGTTCGGTGGGGTCCGCTGTGGGTTTCTTGAGTAGAGCGCTGAGTTCGGCGTGCTTCCAGCTCTCAGGGAAGGTGGCCCTATATTGCTACATGTGTAAATTGACACTCACTGTGCAGCATTTCTACCCTTGTTCTAGATGCATCATTCTAATGGCTGATTTACTACACACGCACACACATATATAAGCATTTTTGGGACTCTAGCCAAATATGTAATTGACGAGATCCCTGCAATGGTGGCCTCTCGTGGCATCAAACTATTATTGGGCCATAATAGCCTTTGGTAACGCAATTGGTGCAATGTATAGCACTCTGATACCTGATTCGGGTCAAGTTTACGCTATATGAAACTCTGTAAAAAAAAAAAAAATGGGAATCCTGGTTCCTCAAAGATGACTCTGAGACAGGCCTTGAAAGAATTCTCATGTGTTTCAGTATGCATATGTAAAATTTCAAAAATTCTGCCTCAGCACTTAGCGTTTGTTTCATCAGGCCGAGTTCCAATCTAAGTCTCGAGCAATGGAGATATTTCGGGAGTTGGAAAATGTTCTTATACCCAACACACTGAGAGTGCTCCAGGCATTCCGAGCAGGCTCCATGGAAGGCTTGGTGGCCATATTGTAATGCTGGGAGAAGGGAGGCTTGAGTGACTTTGTTTATTGCCTCAGCAGAAGGGTTATTTAATTTATTGTTAAGACTGGCTAGTCCATAAATGATTGCTGTTGATTTCTTTTTTAGAGAAGCTGTGTGGGTGTAAGGTTGGGCGGATGCGGTGAACCAGACCCCCAAATAATTCTATCAGGGTGCCAATGTGATAGTTTTAGATCCCATGGTACATGAAAGCATGTTTTGTTCTTATACCGGTCAAATAGTACTATTTTAGTCATATATGGATTGATGGTGAGAAAATTATTCTCATTTTATGCATGAAGGCTCGTCAGGACTCGCTGGAGGCTCACTTTTGTGTGGTTCAAAATAACAATATCATCCACGTACTGAAGGATATGAAGCAGTCTGTGACCCAAACGAACGAGATGAAGGCTACTATTTGCTAAGGCCTTCCCCAAATCTGCTGTCTATAAATTAAAAAGCAGTGGTGCTAGCACACAGCCTTCAAAAGTAGGAATTTTGGGGGTGAGTATGTTTTGGCCAGTCCTCACATGAACCTACATTGCAGAATATATGATAATTATGGCCTTTAGGAGGTTGGATGGGATTCCCCAGTGTGCCAGCCTCCTCCACAGTGTTGGTCTGTCTACTTTATTGAACACCGCACAAAAATCTATGAAACAGCAAAAGACTGGGAGTTGTTTATGTTGAGCAACTTACTGGCTGAGGGCAGCTAATGCGATGATGTTATCATTGGTGGCTGCTCCTCCACAAAATGCTGCCTGAAAGAATGGGAGCAACACGTTTTCTGTTACCTAGGTTTGGGGATTTTAAATAATAGTTGCGCATATGCTTTAGCCTGTAGGCCTAGCAAAGCTATTAATTGATAGTTGGATGGCTTTGATGGTTCGCCTTTCTTAAATATCAGTGGAACCTCTCCAAGCTTATGGAATTTGACCCAAGCTAAAGGCAGAATTGAAAAGGTGGGATAAAAGTGATTTCCAATCCTCTGGTGCACATTTGAAGATGCCTGCTGGAAGACGGTTGGGGCCTGGCGCTCCATCATGTTTCATATCCTTAATGAGTTTTAAGATTTGAGATGGTGAAGTTAACTCCTGTTGACCCCCTAAAAACTGGCCAGAAGGCCCTGATTTGCCCATACTGATTGCATTTTTGGGGTTACTAGAGAATAGAACAAATACATGCCTCTCCCATCCGGATTCAGAAACTTAATTTTTCCTCGTTAAATAAGGTTGTTTTAGTTTATACATGTAGCTCCAGAAGCCAGCAAGTGAACTATCCTTAAGCTACCTGTATATCTTTAGCCATTCCTTTTATTGCATAGCTATCTTGGCTTCCCATACTTTTTTTTGTAAGCTTTTCTCGAGTCTTTAACTGTCCTTAATTTTTTACTCGTGGGGTTGGTTTTGCATAGGCTTCTGCTTCTCCTTAGGTTTGCCCATTGTAACTTGATACCCTTATTGTGTGGCTGTTTGTGGAGAGTGATTCGGGGTGGCTCTGAGAGATGATAACGCCTCCGAATACCCAGGATGGAATCTAGAAGTTCTTTGATCATTGTGTCCCATTGATTTAGTATCCCCCCGCTGGTTAAATTGTTATAGTTGTTGCTCTGCTTGCTGTGCCATTTAAGAACCCGAGAGGAATGTGTGGGGCACTATTTGATTCTTCGGACCAAGGTCTTTGTTTCTACTCCTGTTGAAGTACCCGCTCCATGGAATTTGTCTGATGCTGGAAGCCGGAGGTCCATAGTTAAGGCTTTGTTATTTCAAAACTGAGCAATGATCTGCCAGAGGGTTGGTCATAAAAATATAGTAAATTGTTGATAGGCCTTTGAATATGGGACCAGGCATGCAGATGAAGTCTTTGATGGCCCAGAGACTTCCAACAGGAGGCAAGCACAAACATGCCCTTGGAGAACCCTGACAAGCACGATAAGAAAGTAAAGTCATGTCCATCCACTGCCTAAGACAGAAGCAGCAAGCAGTGGTGACCTACAACACAGCAACAATCTCCTACAGCTTCTCCAGCCCTTCTTCTTGGCAGAATCTCCTCTTGATCCAGAAGTGTTCTGAAAATGTGGGGTTACAGGGCCAATACTTATACCATAATTTGCCTTTGAAGTAGGTACATTTCAAAGGCCAGCCTTTATAGTGCACAGATACTACCTTGCCCTGTCTTGGCTCTTGACAGACTACAGTGGGTGGAACAGCATTGTGAGAGGTCAGGCACAGTCCTATTCCGGTGTCAGTGACAACTCCACCAACACTCTAGCTCAGGAAGGCCCATTTCTGATGTGTGTGGATGTCGCAGTTATTGGATTGTTGTTTTCAGGTCTCCTTCAAGACATGTTGTTTACTGGTTGCGGCTTCAAGGCCTCCCATTACTTACGATTAGATGGCTTTAACTCCCTTTGTGTAACTGTCTATGGTGAATGCACAAACAGCCCAACTGTCAGTCTAAACCAGACGTGGATTCTACAGGTGGTCAGAGGCACAGGATGTTAAAGCAAGAAAATGCCCACATTCTAAAAGTGGCTTTTTCAAACATACAATTTGTAAACACCTTCACAGAAAGATATGTTATCCTGAGTTTGGGGAACCCAAACTCCAAATCTCTTACTGTTCTCAATTGAAAGTTACACTTGTAAAGTGTTACAAGACAACTTCAGTGATAACCCATTGGAGAGATAGCCCTTGCAATAGTGCAAAAAATGAAAAAATGAAATCGGCTGTATTTCCCTATCAGGAACACAGCAGTACATGCCCTACCTTTCACATACACTGCAC
Source organism: Triturus cristatus (assembly GCF_964204655.1). Lineage (NCBI taxonomy): Eukaryota > Metazoa > Chordata > Amphibia > Caudata > Salamandridae > Triturus > Triturus cristatus. The sequence goes on from NC_140580.1 coordinate 157,775,477, forward strand.
CCTGCCCATGGGGCTGCCTCGTGCCTACCTTAGGGGTGCCTTACAGGCAGAAAAAGGGAAGGTTTGGGCTTGGAAAATGGGTGCCCTTGCCAAGTCGACATTGCAATTTAAAACTGCACTTACTGACACTGCCGTAGCATGCCTGAGACATGTTTTCAGGGCTACTCATGTGAGTGGCACACTCGGTGCTGCAGGCCCACCAGTAGCATTTGATTTACAGGCCCTGGTCACATACAGTGCACTTTACTAGAGACTTACCAGTAAATCAAATAGGCCAATCATGGATAACCAAACATAATCACAGTTTGCACATGGAGCAATTGCACTTTTGCACTGATCAGCAGTGGTAAAGTGCCAAGTTCAAACACCAGCAAAAACGAAGTCCAGCATACAGTTAAAAATACAGGAACTGCCTAACACAACGTCAAGTAATCTCAATGTTTACAGCACACATAAATGAATTTCACTTTGTGCTGATTCCCTCTGACAACCGAGACCAGGAGTGGTGTGTTGTCATTGCTGAAAATCCCCTCAAATATTCTGATGTGCTTCATAATGAGCACCAAGAGGTCCTGTAACTCATCATCAGTGAACTTCATTTTTCTCTGATTTATAAGCAGTTCCATAAGTCTAACAGAGACCTGACCTCTCCATCCACATGGCCCTATATTGCTACATGTGTAAATTGACACTCACTGTGCAGCATTTCTACCCTTGTTCTAGATGCATCATTCTAATGGCTGATTTACTACACACGCACACACATATATAAGCATTTTTGGGACTCTAGCCAAATATGTAATTGACGAGATCCCTGCAATGGTGGCCTCTCGTGGCATCAAACTATTATTGGGCCATAGTAGCCTTTTCAGAGGAAGCAGCTTGTTAACTGTCCTATCAACATTGACATTTTAGAAATGAAACTGATTTACGACTAGTTTTACACCTAGATACAGGGACATATCAGACTAAGGGCCATATTATCAAGAACGGCGATAACATTATCGCTGTTTTAGCAGCAGGAAACTGCCGCTAAAGCGGCGATAGCGGGCTTGATAATATGCCCTCGAGCATTCCAATAGAAGGCCAGGTTTGATGTCCTTCCCACCAGAACATGGGCTTCTATTGGAATTCTCTAGGGCATATTATCAAGCCCCTTATCGCCGCTTTAGCAGCAGTTTCCTGCCGCTAAAATGGCGATAATGTTATCACCGTTCTTGATAATATGGTCCAAAGAGTTCAGCATTTCCTGTGGCTAGCGTTCCCTGTACCTACCAAAATTCCAGGTGAGAGCCCAAGTGTGTCTCTGCTCACAGAGATACCACTGCTGACATTACACTTGGTGATATGTTAATATCATGGATAACTGCTATTTCTTTCACACATGACCCAACTCAGTACATATATCCTTAGCGCAAACAGGGGTATCTTAGACAGAGTAGATTACGTTCAGGTGAAAGTAGCTTGCCCCTATGTAGTGGAAGTATAGTTGATGAGGTTCAAGCAATTGCTTTCTTTAAACCTCATTAACAGGCTAGTGAGCTCCATGTATATACAAATAAGTGGTGGTGTCCCAAATTTTCCTTAGGATGCCACCTCCCTTTTCGCCTCTGACACTGCTCAGATCAATGACTGTCACCACCCCTTTCCCCACTGGCACCACCATCAGTGTGGACACCTTATGACCAAGTAAACTGCAAAATCCAGCAGGTTCATTCAGTGTCAAATGGTGACATTTAATTGTGTGATGTTGAAATACCTGACCTGAATTGAAGTAAAAGAGCGCACTGAGCAAGGCCACCTTCATTGGAGGGGCTTTGGCAGGTTCCCTTTCCATGATAAGTTTGAAAAAATGGGACAAAAACCGCATTTTACACCATAATTTTCACTTATATTAGCTAACAAAGCCATACACTTTGAAAGAGCTCTCTTGAAATATTCCAGTATTGTCATGGTCGGGTCTGAATGTATAATTTGTATTTCAAATTAATCACAGCCGCCTATCTTCCTTCTTTGCATCGTCCTTCCCTTAGTACTAACTTCTCTCTTGTGTTGCCCAACACACTTCCATTTCATTATGTCTTTCGTCTTTCTTAGAATGCGCACTAACCTCTCCACGTGCTGACTCATTCAAGATACTGGGCGCCCCTTGAGTAAAATTCTGTGAGTCCTTACTTTTAAGGGTTCTGTGTCTCATACATGAGTATTTCCCGGCTACCACGATACTTATATGTTTTTTTTTTTTTATGTTGATATCTCTGTACTGTAAAGCGCTCTGATACCTGCAAGGGTCTTGTTCGCGCTATACAAAACTGCTTAAATAAATAAATAAATAAATAAATAAATACCACAATCAGGAGTTTATGCTTTCTGTAGGCCATTCTTCACCGGGCCTGTCATATCTACGAGGATCCCGAGGCCGCCAGCGTTAGAGCCACAGTCATCCTCACAGTCTAGGTAAGCCGCACGACTCATCCACAAGCCTATTGTCAGGATTGTGTATAGCCCTTCTACCCATCACATTGTTTTGCTTTTAAATGTGCATCGCTATTTCGGAAGAATACTTAAACAACGTTTTCTGTCCAGGCTTTCTTATGTCCTACGAGAAAGCCTCTTATGGCGCTATCATATCTTGCCACTAACATTCACATCCATTAAGCTAATTAGGTTTTACAATTTTGTGCCCAGATGTTTTATTATCCATCGCGTTCTCGTCCTGATGATGACATCGTAAGTACCCTACTGATGTCAAAACACCGACCTATAAAACCAATTAGGCCTGCGAGGAAAACAATCAGATGTCAATGGAGATTATTACACCATTATTATTACTTATTTCTTCTGTGTGTGGATGTTGCAGTTATTGGATTGTTGTTTTCCGGTCTCCTTCCAGACATGTTGTTTACTGGTGGCGGGCTTCAATGCCGCCTAAAACTTACCATTGGATGGCTTCAAAGCCACTCTCAATTGCTTGCTTCCTGCTGGTGAGTTATGCGGTGGCCACTTCCCTTTCCTTGCATATGACCCTCTCCTCGAGCATGGCCCAAGTACATGTGTCCTTACACTGCTTGTGCTGTTGGTTCTATTTTGTTGAGCCACTCTACAGCGTGCATCTTTTGTAGCTCCCCCATTGTCTGTGTTAGCTTGTTCCCCCTCCCACCTATTGCCGTGCCTCACACCACACAATAAATGAGCCGCAAGGCCAGATGCCTTTGTCCCATCCTCTGACTTTTGTTTTTGTGCAGTTTTTATTTAGTGTGAACTCGACCAAAAAGTGTTGAAGTGCTTTACACAAGCACATAGAATAACATAATATTGAGCCGGCACAAAGACTTGAACCTGGTTCGCCAGAAACACAATCTACAACGCTAGTCGTTTGGTCACTTCTTCTCGCCATGTCAACATAGACATATTCCATAATCCCTGTGTACTTCCAGAAGCATTGGACAGTTTGACTGGCAGTATCTTTAACCATACCAACATTGAAAGAAGATGTGAACCTGCCCCAGTTCTGCCATCCTTTCAAGTGCACCGTTCAAAGTTGTGACTGACTTTGCCCAGTCCTACCTGTATTTCAATAGCTAGTCTGACAAATTAAACCTAGCAAGACATCATGCGTGACTGACTGCTACATCCATGATGAATTTTGGGGTCAGAAGTCTGTGATTAAACCATAGTTTTCATTACTGATCTTTTTGGAGATAGCAAGGGACGGTTATAGAGGGGGACATAAGTGATGCATAGGGCATCTCTGCTTCACTCTGTTCTCTTCATGCCTGTCCCTCCTCATTCACGGAAGTGTGGCCTAGACCTAGGGAGACTTGCTCGGGGGGGCTTCGGGTCTGCGATGCGGGCACAGAAGGGATGGTATGCAGTAGGAGAGGCATTATATGAATGGGCGGAGCAAAGTTGTCGGGAGGCAGAGGCATTGCTGATGTTATTTATTTTTGTACTGTGAAAATTACATTTGAATCCAACCCCTCCTGCTCATCCCTCTTTCTTCCACCCATCACTCTGTCCACTCGATATAATTCCACTCCATTCCACACAATGCCACTCCACATAATTCACCCCACTGCACGGCACATGATTGTGTTCCACATAGTTCAACTCCACATAATTCAACACACCACTTAATTCTTTGCCACATATTTCAACATCTCAGAATTCAACACCACACAATTCAACTCCATTTCATTCCAATCCATGCTACATAATTACAATCCAACACATTTCACTCCATAAAATTCCTCTCTGCTCCATACTACATAATTCTACTCAACTCCAGATAATCCCACTACATGCAGCACAATTCCACTGCACATAATTCCAGACCACGCCACATAATTACACTCCACATATATCCACTCAGCTGCCAAACATGATTACACTCAACTAAATTCAAATCAACACCATGCCACATAATTCTACTCCACATAATTCCACTCCACACCTTGCCACATATTAGCACTACATATTTCCACTCAACACAACATATATCCACTCTACTCCATAACACATTATTCCACCTCCCTCTGTACCACTTAATTCAACCCCATGAAATTCCACTCTGCACAATGCCACATAATTCATATCCACATAATTCTACTCCACAACACATAATTACATGCAACAAAAATCAAATCCACTCCATGCCACATAATTCCACTCAACTGAATTCCACTCAATGCCACACAATTCCACACCACATAATTCCACTACACAACACATATTTCCACCCCACCCCATATAATTCTGCCCTACAAAACAAAATTCAACTCCATAACACATAATTACAATCCATGCCACTCCAAACCACAGTGCCACTCCACATGACTTGCTGCTCCACTACATTATGTGCCAGGGAAAGGGCAGGAATGCACCATATTTACCATTTTATGGTCCATTCCTGTCCTCGCCTTGTGCTAGCGCACTATGTGTTCCCCCTGCGTCCCCTTTCGCGGCTTAAGTGCGAAATGAAACCTTTGATAAATCTGCCCTCAGTCCCTAAAATTTTGCTGATGTCATATGTAATATGTGCATTGTCTACTTCGCAGTCAGGCTTTGCACCAACCAACCTACATTAAGGCACTTAATGGAAGTTTCTCTGTCTGATTTATGCTTGTTACATAAGCAATAAACAGCACAAGCATTAAAGTGAACCTGGCACTTTCCAAAGGAAACTGTTAGAAAATTTCTCAAGTTGATTAACATGATGATAAATAACTCTCCATTCAGAAGAGGTGGATGAAAAGCTATTAAAAATAATTTATTAAAAAAAAAATCAAGGTTGAAATATCATTTTCCAAACATATGATTGCATTTATATTGTAATATAAAAAATACCATGATCAGGAATATTGTAAGTAAGAATATTGGTTTTTAATGTTGTTTTAATATCATTGTTAAAATATTGTTGTATATAACATAGTTGTATGTTTTCTTTACTTTTATATATTAAATTAAAAACCTATAAACATTCTAAATCTAAAATAATTTACATTTATTTCATTTATATATAGAAAATATACTGTTTTAATAATGATTCATTTTTGCAGTTCCTTTGGTAATTTTAGTGTTCAGTTTTATTTAAAATATTTGTTGAATAAAGGATGTTTTGTTTTTGTCTTTTCATTTTACCTTGATATATTTTATGTAATATGTTTAGATAGTTTTTTGTGTAATATGTTAAATACATTTATGTAAATGCTTTAATTTAATTTTACTATTTTAGTTATAAATTAGTAGTGTGATGTAAATTAAATATATTTATATATATAATTTTTTTAATGATATCCTTGTAGTCGATAATGTTGTTTTCAATTTGCCTAGTAATATATATATTTATGGTGGACGGCGGTATTTTGTGTTTATTTTTCATGATTTCAATTAGGGTATTTTAGATATTTAGTATAGTGATATTTTTGTACTTCAACTTGTATTTTCCTAGCTTATGTATTGGGCAACAATGACTTTTTAGCAATATTTGTGTAATCAATTTTGATGATGTTGATATTTTCTCATACAACCATTAATAATGTCCTGTTTGAGTCTGAAAATACTTGGATTACACTTTATTCTCTTGCCATATTATAATCCAGTCATTGAGCTCTAGAGGATATATCGGCTCAAGAAGTTAAGTTTTTGATGATGGACTATCGGAAGAACACATGATTCTTTGGTTCCACACAGCAAGGGTTGCAGGGATTCTGCGAAGTCACAGAACTATGCTTGGATCACAGAACCATAGTAGGCAGGGACTGAATCATCCTACCACCTGAGTACCCATGAACCTGGGACTGACTACCTATAGTGTCTCACTTACCCTTCTACTCACTCACAGAGGAACAAGTGATTAGACACCCCAGAACACAACACTCCGACCCTCTCAGTAATCGCAGTTGCAGGACACACTCTTTCAATCTCACACTCTTACTAGTCCACAATAAGATCTGACAGAGTCACGAGAAAAGTTTAAAATGTTTATTTGAACTATTGTGCTCTAGTATGCAGTATCTGTGTCACAATAAGTAAGATAATGCCTAACACAAATACGGTCAGCATAGTAAGTAGTCCATAAATCATGAAAGGAACTGTCATTATATAAGACAGGATAGCCTAACCCCACTCCCCTTCTACAGAAGCAAAATTATTACAAGACCTAGGGGTGTTAGCAGCAGACCCCGTACCTTAGCATGCACAGATGAAAGTGCTACATCCCAGGTGCTGTCATGATCTCTTCCCTGGAAAGATCCCTCTCCAAGTGTGTTGTTGCCTATCTGTGCATACCTATAAGACAAAAGTACGTGTTCCCAAACAACAGCTGAATTTGCGTGTTTTGTCTAGGTGCTAGAGCCTGACCAGAACAAAATAACAAGGGGCATTGTTGTTTGACCCTGTCTACAGTGTTCAGACTAAATCCCAGGAAAGAACAGAATTTGAAGTCAACAGTAGGTTCTGTGTGAATTTACAGTGTAGCACAAAGCAAAATATGTTTGTATAGTAACATGTGCAAAGCAGAGGACAGACTGCAATGTGCTCATGCTAACATAGGGAAAACAACAGTGGGCCTGCATGGGACATAAGACAAAAGGATTTTGAGATAATCCTGGGACATGAACACATCTGGCATGCTTGATTGATCATCTCTTACAGATGCAGACATTTGCTTTAGCCCAGTGGTTCCACTCAGAGACTTTCACTATAAGTAATCAATAGGAGCTGCTTTGGCAACTGCAAGACCTGCATGTAATTTGGAGCAACATCTTGTGATGATCAGGGACATGCTTGAAGTCAAGGGCTCATGGGTACCAGTGGGTTTCCATACAACACCCAATTCCTTCAATGCTTTTGTTACAAATTGTGGGTCAGTGCCTGCCGTTCACACAGTTTAAATATATATCAGGCCACTTAGGGTTACCTTGTGAAGCCACATAATTCAATGCAGATATTGTGTGATGAAGCACGGATGTACCGCTCGTTCCCAGCCAAACTGAAGTCTTCCCGCAGAAGCAGGAATGCCTGAAAGTCCACCCTAACAATATAAAAGCATTGATTGCTGAACCTGGGAGATTGCCTTAGACACACTTTGTTATTGACACAATCCTGTATAACACTAAGGGGCCTATTAGGATATCTGGCGGATCGCCACCGCCGGCTCGGCGGTGGCGATCCGCCCGCCAAATATCCATTTTCACCCCTGCCATATTAGTATGGCGAGAGGCACCGCGGCGGACGGAAAGACCGTCCGCCGCTTTTCTGCCGGTCGGATTGCAAACCGGGTGGAAAAGGCAGACAATATGGTGGCGGTGCCTTGCAGGCACTGCCGTTCATATTAGCATGCCTGCGGTGACATGCCTTTCCATGGCTGAGACTCTGCCATGGAAAGGCATGCAGAGAATGTCTTTGGTAGCCCGTTGTGGGCCCCCAGGGTGTGGGGGGGGTGGATGCCTGCACTGGGGGGTACCCATGGTACCCCCCTTTATTGGCATGCACAAGGTGGCAGGCACCGCGCGGTGTCTGTCACGGTGTGCATGCCAATGCACAACATACATTTTTTGCATTGCGGCGGGTGCTGCGGACAGCACCGCCCACCGCAATGTAAAATGTGCTGGATGCGACCGCAAGGGTGGCAGTCGCATCCTAATTGCCATAGCTGCACCGCCGCATCTCTGGCAGTCGGTCCCGTTTACTATTACGGCGGCAGGCAGACAAAGTCTGACCGCCATCTTAATAGGCCCCAAAGTATACTGTCGTAAAGGAAGCCCAGTGGCTGTAGTGTAGGTTATAAGAAGGTTTATCTGATCTTGGTTACCAGTAAGTACGATGATAGCTAAGCTGTTAAGTAAGCCCTACCAGGAGCAGCTTCCTTGCTTCTCCGCCCACTCTCCAACTGACACTCTTCACCTCACCAGACACTCAAGCATTCCATTACATCACCAAGCACACCAGCATTCCACTATACCACATTCATACTGGCTGACCAGCAGGGACTTGGAACACTGGGGAGGATGCATTACGTTACAACATATACACACAGAAAAACACTCTCAAATATATGCAATAAAATCATGTAAAATGAAATAAATAAATAAATTGATAGTCACCCGATTTGTGGTCAATGCCTGCAGGCATCCATGCTTCTCCACCAAAAAGCATACAAGAAATTCAGAATGTGAATGCTCTTAGTCAGCACCTCTTTCCTTCAGGGACAATACACGCAGCAAACTTGTGAAAAAGAAATACATGGTTATGAACATAATTGAAAGTAGAGATAGCTTAGCTGGAAAACTTTGTGTGAAACCAAATGAACTGTCAGCTTGGCAGGGATGTTTCAATAATGATGAGGTGGCAGCTTGTGGAAGCAGCCAACAGGCCCACTCAGTACAAATAATACATGACAGGTGTCAGATGAAGACACACACTTAAGAGGATAATAAAAGGTACAGACAGTTTGAATTTTTTTTTCGTTTTGTCACATAAAATGGTGTTGTGTCAATTATTGACTTAAAAGGTTTTCCGTGAACCACAACGCAGTACAGAGTGAGCACAATTTAATAGATAATAAATGTAAAAGGTAAGACTTGTTATTCCAGAAAGCTAACATGCCTCAAAAATGCTACAGAAATATCTTTCAGTGAACAAGAGACTGTTCATAAAAACAGATTTGAAGACAAGTGGAATATTTCTGCGACGAACTAAAGCAAAGTACCTCTTGCTAAAAATCTGTTTTGCCTTAAAATGTGTGTCAAACAAATAGTCACATGCATTATTTACCAGGAAACATCAAAGCGCTATGTGCGTGCATCGTCTGCAAAGCCACCTGGTACATTTTTTGTGCTATACCAGGTGGCTTAATCTAAAGCATTCCTCTATGGTCCTGGACCACATCTCCCACAAGCTCCTGAAAGCTACCAGTGCTGCCCTTATCCGGTCTGGATTAAACTGACTAAAGCCTCCCACACCCTAAGAGAAGCCCTTGACTGCCTAAACTGAGGTCAGGCTACAACCCTTTTAGCTAAACCTAGTGAGGATCTGGAACTTCCAACACATAAGTAACCATGCTAGCCAAAGTACTGGTAAACTGTGTATAAACTAAACTACACCAGTTCATCATGGAAAATGACCTCCTTAATAAGTTCAAATCAGGTTTTAAGTCTGGTTACAGCACGGAAGCGACAATCCTCCAAATAGTGGCGATGTACTAAGAAGGCTGAATAAATCCTCCTCGACCTGTGACCGGCCTCGCTATGGGACTCTGTGGGACTGTTCTTTGGTGGTTCCCGTCCTACCTTAGCAATGGCTCCCAGTGAATCACACTGCTCACCTCTCCAACCCCACCTCCCTTGCTGAGTGGGTTCTCAAGGCACTGTCCTGTCTCTCGTTCTTTCAACCACTATATAACTTCTGCATGAACACTGGTGAGTCTATCTAACATCTCCTATCCGGACTGTGCTGACTAGGGGTGGGCCTAACTCTCTTAACTCTGTGGAGCGTAATTATGCAGAATTACCTAAAAATGATGCAAGATTACGTGGGATTGCATGAAAAGAGTAGGTCTGTAGTTAGTGCTATTTTCTCAAAAATCAACCCTCTTGTTCCAAACCCTATCAGGGCATAGCATCCCTCACTGCTCCTGTTCCAGTTAAGAGTCTGTCAAGACATGCTTTGCTGCTAACAATATGATTCCAAATAGTCTAGTTTGCCAGGAGTGATACTAGAGGATGCCAGAGAATCAACTGGTCAGGGGTGACCCTGCATGCCCATCAAAGTTAGTGCTTTGTTTCTCGCAGAGTACAGCTTACAGTGTCATGGGATGCTCTGGGTGATAGGACTGTGCACATTATGGTGCCGATTCCGATCCGCTAAAAATAATTTGCGTACGACCCGCATCCGTATTTTTTTACGTACGAGTCACACAAGTACCGTACAAACTGGCAAGTACGATTGGGATGTGAAAAAACTCTACGAATAGTGTTGGGAAAAGTCTACGACAGTGCGTCGGAAAGTGTCCACGTCCGAATATCGTCGGGAAAAGTGTACGAAAGTGATCTGGACAGTGTCACTTACAAATCGTAAAACACAAGTCCGAGCACGCAAGTACGATCCCGACCGCCTGTCCGAATACACAATTGCACGTAAAAAGGCCCGTACGGAGCCAACGCAGTAGCAGACATGTACATGGGTAAACTCAAGCCCGTGTACGAGCCGTACAGCCCCCCCACACCCAAATATGTCAGCACCGTACACCACCCTGTCCGCACTGCACCCCAGGACCGCATGTACGCACTGTACCCCCAGCCCCCCACCGCATGTACGCACAGTACACCTGCACCGCATGTACGCACTGTACCCCCAGCCCCCCCACCGCATGTACGCACCGTACCCCTGCACCGCATGTACGCACTGTACCCCCAGCCCCCCCACCGCATGTACGTGCCGCACACCAACACCGTACCCCAGCCCCCTCACCCAGCATCGCGTATGTACTGATCGTACCTACGCGAAAAATACTCTTACAGAACCAGGACACTGTAAAACAGCACAAGGAGGGCCAATCCCACTCGCACAACAACACAAAACACGTCGACATGACAAAATACATCTCAAAGACTGACCTGGCACATCCAAACAGGCAAACAGAGGCCCAAAAGCACAACCACCACTTATAACACACCCACCAAAATTGAAACACAGCCACACCCAAAAATCGACCAATAAAAAGGGCCCACACACACACACCCCATGAGCCTTTGCAACAGACCCACTGCTGCCAGACCCCACGGACAAACAACCCCACACAACTCATACCTTCGCCACACCTTCACTCACACACCTTCACACAACCACCTCCACAAACATCCCCCTCTTCACATCCACACACACACCCACAACCATCCACACCCACACCCACACCCCACACCATGCCCACAGACAAGAATCCAAAGTTCACCACGGCGGAGCTGGAGCTCCTTGTCAACGAAGTCATCAGAGTCGAGCCACAGCTGTTTGGAACATTGGTCAGACAGACCAGCATATCTGAAAAATCTGCCATGTGGCAGAGGATTGTCGAGAAGGTGAATGCTGTTGCGCCCGTCCGAAGGACCAGGGATGAATGCCAAGCCAGGTGGTACGATCTGCGCAGGGCGGTCAAGAGGAAGATGAATGAAGAACATGCCCAGACCAACATCACTGGAGGTGGGCCGCCCCGTAGACCCGTACACTACCATCCCTGGGAGGAGAAGGTGATGGCCATGCTACCGCCGGTGGGACTACACGGAGTCGAAGGAGTCGCAGAGCCTGGTGAGTACACAAACAACTCACGTAACTTGGGGGGAATGGCATCCACACCCCAACCACCAGAGGCGCAACTAGAGCTAAATTTCGGGGGAGGCTAAGAAAACATTTCGTGGGGGGATGAATCTTTTAAGCCATAGGCAGAGTGGAGCTGCAGGGGCTGTTAAAGGGGTGAAACAACAGCGAGGACTCATTAACACGCAAATGGCCTGTTAAAGACCTGTGAAGTGCTCGGGTGCGGCTGTCAGTGCGCCGGGAAGCTGTCTCATCCCGGGCTGCCACACACGACGGGGGGGGGGCTGAAGCCCTGTGAGTCCAATGGGTGTTGCGTGCCTGCCAACCACAACAAATGCACGCAACTACCCCCAAGCACTCACCGCACACAACCACACCCAAAAACCACGCCCATGCCACTAACGTCTCCATTCACCCATCACAAATCAAGGCAAGGCCATGTCCAAGGCTACAGCAACCACAAACACAAGACTGGATGTCCGGGAGGCTGGGAGGGTGGGCCCCACACAACACATTGTCAAAATGAGACGCAGACAACAATGTCCTCAGCCCATATGGCATAGGTACATACCCATGCACAATGCACAGGGACTGGCAAAGTACTGACAAGGTAGCTGACAATGGGCCCTGCTGTATGCAGCACAAGGCCCTCCTGGGACCACTGTTCACCCAAACACCAACTCCACAAGCACAGGTATCTAGCACAGGAACACACACACACTGTCATGCCAGCATGCACCATGAGGGGACACACACATCACCTGGGAGACCCAATGACTACTCACACTACACACAACAGCACGCCCGGTCACACCCCCCCCTAACACAAGCACACCCCCCCGGGGCAGACAACGGATTCACACACTCCCACAATGGACATGTAACACAACAAGACCAATCCAGAGCCAAGTATGCATCAGAGCCAACTATCTACAGGTCACACACTCAGGAGAACATCCCAATCTGTCCCCCGCAACATGCCCATCCCCAAGTGGACACTGAGAGGAATGCTAGGGACATCCAACTACCTGGGTGAACTGTGTCAACTAGAATATGTATGAAACATGGATGTGGCATGAAACAGCATTAACATTGTCTCTCTCTCACACACAGGGCAATGTCGATGATCTCCCCCCAACACTGTTGCTGTCATTTTGCATTATTACACGATATATGTGTGTGGAAATGTCTAACTATGCCTGAGTGTTGAACTAACTCCAGCCATCCATACCCTGATGTCAGAGTCTGGTACAGGACACACATGGGTCACAAGGTATCATTCAATGTAGGCATGGAGCACAACACTCACCTGTGATGGCCTCTGGCTGCTGAGGGGGGGCTTGCTAAACTGTGTGGACACACCTATTTGGGAGATCATCATCAAGGCGCAGAGGTCATGGCCCATGTGGAGGGAGTCCCAGGTATGTGTCGCCAGGTGGGAGAACAATGTCTTGTATGCTGGAGTACGGTGGATGTGAAGAACGGTGGCCAGGGCAAGGTTGGATGCACGGAGATGGCCCTACGGGATCTAGGATGACAGACGTACAAGGTAGGTTTGGGGTCGGGGTTGTGGACTGCCTCCTGAGTGTGGGTGGGGAGTGTGGAGGTCATCCTGCAGCAGACAGTGATCCATTGCAGCTATCTATGGTGGACGGTGAAGTGGCTGGGGCGCAGGGTGTAGAAGCTGAGGTGTGCAGATGCCCCCTGGAAGTGGACCAGGTTCCTGGGAGTGCGGATGTACTTGCACCGTAGAGGGCAGGGCAGTATATGAGACAGATGTTGTCATGGACCTGGGGGATGGTCTGTCGTAACTTGGAGTGGATCTTTCTGTGGATCATGTGCATAATGCAGAGGGCGTTGCAGCATGAGGCACAGATGCATGGCATATGTGAGTGAGCCAAACATGATGCACACCATCTTGTGTGTGTGGCCACTGGGTGCTTGTGCCGGGCCCGCAGCAGCAGGCGCCATCTCCCTGAAAACTGCCCCATTTTGCACACAACGACTAGGATGTCAGAAGGACAACTGCAACAGGCGCGTGTGTAAAGTAAGGAGTGTCCAGTGTCACATGGCACACCGAGGCAATGCATGCACAATCACCAAAGAGCCATTACACCGGATCAGGAAACTGTAGGGCGACCTGCGCACAGGAGACACACGCTCAGCAGCTGGTGATGGCCCATTGTGTGGTCGACCTTGCTAAAAAACATACACGACCATGTACTTCGTGCCCAATAGAGAGCCTAATCCATGAGCAACTGCATGCATGTCACTAGACTACACATGGACTCCTAAGCATTATCTACAGCAAGTATGCCAGAGATGCCGCATGCCAAGTGGCAAGAAACCTGCATTGACAGAGACGAGGCACCTTGGAGTCTGACGAACACCTTTATTACTCAGCCTCACACCAATGGAATTGCATCCATTGGAACAGTATCACAGGTCATTCGGCTGACCATGTGTGACCTACACTGGACACCCCCTGCAACACACAGATGTGGTAAATCCTACTGAGCTGGCACACAAGTGAAGGGGTTGAGCCTCACACACCTTGCTGCACATGGAGAGTGTACAATTCCCCATTGAGCCTCATATGGGGATGTCCCACACCATGTCCACCATTGGCATCCCGTATGTTCCTGAGGGACGTTATACACACATTGATGCCTTCATCAGAATCCACAATCCATGACAGATGACTGTCAGGAAGGGTGACTATCAATTCATGGGAGCCATGCAACACGTCAGGTGGCCCATGGTGAGTCGACATGTATGCACGGTAACACAACATGCACAGGAGCAGTCCCCACATATCACAAACACGTACCACCCACAAAACGCCTTGCTGCACTCCTTACCCCAAATGACTTTTCACCATGTCTGTGCATGTAACTCTGATCCAGCCCACGTTGCAATACTCATGAGGAATAGCAGGAGTGCAATGATGACATGAGCAGACGACAGCCGCAGGAAGCTGGGGAGGACAGACACACAACAAGTCAGCGAAGAGCTAGTAATCCGCAGACATGTACATGCACTCTACAGGATTTATGTTGTCACCATGCTAATTATGGAATTTGTGTACCCGCTGAAATTTGGGGAATGACATTATCACTTGAATGACACATCAGAACACACCTCCAAGTCACTTAGCACACAGTCAGCTCGACACACACATTGCAACACATGCCACACAAGGCCCTAAGCGTGCACACTCAGACACAGGGACTCACCATCATGAGAAGAAATTGCGGATAAGCTGACTCCGGATGTCCTCATCCTCATCCTCATCCTCACTTGCCCCGTACCCGAGCCCTTCATCCTCCACGGGTGGATTATCCTGCTCATCCGGATCCAGGATGAGTGGCACGGCCTTCTCCACTGCCATGTTGTGCAGCATGCAGCACACAAGGAAGATTTTGCAGACCTTCACCGGGGCATATGGGAGTGCGCCGCCGGTCTTGTGGAGGCACCGGAATCTGCTCTTCAGGAGTCCAAACGTCCTCTCAATCACGCGCCTCGTCTGCCCATGGGTGTCGTTGTACCGGTGTTCTGCGGCTGTTCTGGGTTTGCGGAGCGGCGTCATCAGCCATGGCATGTTGGGATAGCCAGCGTCCCCTACATGGAAACACCATGGACAGAAGTGGGTCAGGAAAAGCAGTAAGATATTAAGATACCGCTAAATACAGGACTAACAGAGTCTACCCACCAACAAGACATGCACGTTCGTTGCGCAGCTGCAGCATCATTTCAGGCACCCTGCTACGCCTCATGATGTAGGCATCGTGTGCTGATCCTGGAAAACGGGCACAGACATGGGATATCATCATGTTAGCAAGACATACCACAAGGGCATTGATGGAGTGGTAATGTTTGCGGTTACGGAAGGCTACCTCCTGTGCGTGTGGTGGTACCAAAGCCACATGTGTCCCATCAATGGCCCCAATGGCATGGGGCATCCCTCCCAGGGCATAGAACTCACCCTTGACACCTGTCAACTGCTCACGAGTCGGGAAATGTATGAATTCATCCAGGTGTAACAACATGGCCTCTAAAACATCATGCAGGACACGGCTGAACATGGTCTGGGACATGCCACCTACATCAGCTATGGTCAATTGAAACATACCCGTGGCAAAGAAATGTAGGGCTGCCATCACCTTCATCTTGGCTGTCAGTGCAGTAGGATACCTGTGTAGCGGTTGGAGGTGTGGTTCCAGCCTTGTGGTCAAGTCGTCAATCAACGGTTGGGAGAAGCGGTAGCGGCGTATACAGTCACGTTCCCTCATAGCAGCCAAGTCTGGCATTGGTCGGGGGAGAGGCGGTTCCCTGCAGAATTTTGGAAGGAATAACGAAGATTGAGTACAGCACTACACCACTGTCAATGAACTGAGCACATGTTCAACAGCTAATACACATATGCTACATACAGAGTCTGTACTGTGCAATGCATCCAGGACACGTATGCCAGCCAGGTGACACCCCTACCAACAGTCAGCTACACACGTGGGTGCTCAAGGTCAACATGACATGACATGGAACTAGCTGTGGGCCAGTGTAAGTGAACAGGCAGACACATTACAGGAGTGACAGACAACCACATATGTGCATGATAAGGATGTTTCATCATACAGACCGGTTGCGGAACACTAGAGGCACAGGTCACATGTCCTTGAAATAGGACAGTCCACACACCTTGCCATGAAGGGGTACATGTCAGGAATGATCACACATACATTGACACTACGCAGATATGTCCTTGTCTCGCAAAGCCATGTGCGATGCATGCATACACCCGTTACGTCTGATTCCACATATGGCCTGGTGTGCGTAATAGTGTGCCATGCCCATCAACACGCACACACATGTTGGATGCAGCAACTGCAGATGCATGTCACGGAACAACTACAGCAAGCTCATGGGAACACATGACACACACATGACATAGTCACATCGTGCAACGCCGGTAGTTACATGTCAGGTGTCATTATCCGTGTCCCTGGCATCAGGGGACAGTTGCGGGTGTAGGTGACTGTGCCATGCCAGTGATGCAGTGCCCGACTGTCCACAGAGGGTAGCTCCTCTGTATCAATTGATATCAAGTAAATTTGCTGTTGTGTCATGCTCCCCATTGTTTCACAGTGGCATGGTGGCTACACCAACTGTGTGGTGCAGGGCCTACATATGTTTGTGGTATTGTAGATGTCACTCATGTTGCTGTTCATGCTATGCGCTGTGTCCTATGTAGTTTGGACTCATGTGTCATATGTATACAGGTGTCTGATCATTTCCTGTCTCTTCACCTTGCCCACAGCATCGTTGGGGGAAAACGAGGAAGACACTGGCACGGACGTGGGGGAGGGATCCAGCACCGGGGCCACCAGTGCTGGGGAGTCTGGCGCAGCAAGTGGCACGGAGGCCGAGGGGAGTCAGGCGGAGGACCTGTCCAGTCCCATCGCCACCCTCCCACTTGCTCAGGTCCCTTGTGTCCGTGCTAGGCGACAACAGGTGCGTGAGAGGCGGCAAGGAGGTGTATTTAAAAGGTAAAGGGTGCACTTCCACTCCGGATCATTCTGTGGTGTGTAGGCAGATTCAATTGCATGGTGCATGTCATATGCACGCTCATGATTTAGCTTGTATTCTGAGGTGGATTTGTGTGCCAGTCATGACCCCGTCTTGTATGCTGCTTGATAATGGTAATTATGTGCTGTTCAATGAAGAAGCTTGCTGTGGGATGCTTCCGGGAATTCCTCACATCGTGACTGTATCACTACGAGTGGTTTTCTGTCATTACGTCCTTTTCCCACCCCCGCATGGCCGGCTGGATGTATCCATCTGGCCTTCCATTCCAACCTTGAAAGCAGAGTTCAACAAGATGTGCAGAATAAGGGCTCTATTGTCTCAAAAACAAGTCGTGTTGACTTCATACCGGGAAACATTTGTCCTTCACGTAGATCACACGCGCACAGAGGTGCAAGCGCTTTTGGACACTGATCTCCCACTACATATTTGGGACTCGGATTCAGACTATCTTTCATGCCTCGTCAACAAGTGGCCTGGATGTTTTTTTCAGAATTGTGTGCTCCGGCCTCGTGACCTCCTTCCATACTCTGTTTGGTGTCATCCCCGCATTTCATCATTCGATTTGTTCTAGCGTCTTCGGAGGTCTCCCTTTGCTTCTCGCACTCGTTGCTGGGGTGCTATTATTGATCTGCGCACTACATTGTGGCTTCACAACTTGCGTTACAAGACAGCATGCACCGGCTGCTCCATCTTCGGAAACAGATGCTTGAATTCTACGGCACTCTGCCGCTGGCGACCTTAAGCAGTGCCTATGGATTGTCCTTCCGGTTTCCCTTCTTTACCTGCGTGCAACCTGTCTTTCATTGCCTAGATTGTCCATTCGAATGGGCTTTGGATTTGTGCCTGTGTAACTCGGTGTCTCCTGACCCGGATTATGATCGACTGATGAGCCCCTTAGTGGCTCATGAGTTGGACTGCTCTGGCGTCGGGATTATGGCCTGTGCTGCAGCACATGGAGTCCTTGGGAATTGGGACATCGCAACGGCTGCAACTGAATTCTTATCCAGAAGTTATCTTGATGTCCCCACCTGTTGTCCACAAATGGTGCTGGATGCCCCGATTGTTGAGGAACACATGTGTTCTTTCCCCCTGCTGAACTGGATGGCAGATAATTTTGCGGAACGTTCTAATGATTTCCTCTTGGAAGCTGTTGCGATTTATTGTGCTTATACCTTGATGGATTGACTTTAGCCCTGCTCATTTCATGGTGCATCCATCGATGTTATGTTTTTTCCCCTTTTACATGGTTCATTTCCTTGCAACATCGTTCATCATAGACATTTCTTTTCTGACTTTTTCGCTTCCCTTCTATGGACTTCCAGTTCATGCCCTTGGTTCCCTTGTATCACACTTGAACTCTGCGTTCTCGATTTTGCGCCCCTATTGGTTAGTGGTATGAACAAGGGGGGTGTAGTCATGATTCCTATCTCCCTATGTACAATGCTAAGTTGGCACCACCGCGTTAGCTGTTAGTGAGCCATCTTGCCAATTTTGCTGCTTTTGCACGCGACACTGTAGTTGCGTGTTATCAATTTTAAATTGCCTACTTGAGTTTGCTTCACATGAGGACTGTCTGTTGTTTGACATCCTTCACAGTGAGCAGCGAGCTTGTACTGTACATTGTGTACACAAACAGTCTGGGTGACTAGACGGTGCATGTTGTTGTGTGCAGGTTGATCGGCCCACTATTTAGCCATTACATGCACGCAGCTTCAGATACCTGATAGACGAATGCTTGCCATATTGCAGTGCAGCACGTTTGAGTTTCATTGTGATGGGGAACTTTCGCAGGAGAAGAGACTAGATGATCCTGTGATGTGATACCACTGAGCTGATCTGTACGGTGGGGGGTCCCCCGTTCAAGCATAGAGACCTTCTATTAGTCGAATGATTGGTTTACTTGCGACAGGAAGGTTGCTGTTTCCACTGTCGTTTACTCATGATTGCTCCTTTCATTCTCTATGATATTGCAACAATGCTGATGCTTCTGAACGTAACCATTTGTCTGCTCATGTTAGCCACAGTACTGCATCTTAGGACGCAAGGTTCATTGAATGAACTCTTTCAACTTTACCGTGTCTGTGTCTATTCTGTTGTGGACTGATCTGAGAATAATGACGTACAGGTATGTCTGATTCCCACCATTCGTGAGAATATTGTCATGCGCTTGTTCTGGGTTGTCTATACATTGGGACCGCCGAGCTCAACCTCGGCTAACGAATGGGACACTAAGCTAGTCGGATGAGGGGTTCTGGGTTCTGAGGGGAGATTGTGATACACCAAACATGTCTCCTTCGTGCCAGGCACCGCACCCCCTGCCCCTGTCTCCCCTGCTGCCGTCCATGCAGAGTCTGTGGACATTCAGCGCCAGTTGCAGGTTGGTCAGACATGGCTCCTGCGTGTTCTCCAGGGCCACACCAGACTGCTGACACTGATGCTGCCGTACATGGAGGGCATGTCATCAGCTATGTCTGACCAACGGATTTTGCTGAGGTCCATGGACTCGTCACTGACGGCAGCAGTGGGTCTCCTGCAGCGCTCCGTCCCCCCCCTACCCCGGCACCATCCGTACTTCCCACTCCCATGCCTGTCCCATACACACCCAGACGTCCCCATGCTCGCATCCCACCAGACACAGGCAGCACACCACCAGGGAAGGCCAAGCGCACACCTCCTGTCACGCACACACAGGGGGGAGAAGGCACAGGCACTGGGTCTGGGGAATACAGCAGCCACGCTGTCACAGTAGGAGTCCGCAGTCCTCACGACCCACTACCTCCGAAACCACTCCCCTTGGCTCTCCTGCCCAACAGTCGGACAGAGAGTCCTTCATGGCCAGTCCGTCCCCAGCCCCAGTGTGACACCACCCCGCAAGCGTTTGAGGGATTTAGTTGATCCCCCCCCACCTGTCCACACCCTCTCCCAGTTGTGCTGCGACCCATCCCTCCGACCCCCCCCCCCCTCCTTGGGGCCTGTGGTTCCTTCGGGTGCAGGGGAGACACTGGAGGAGCTTGCTGCCGTGTGCAGCGCCATACTGACCTCCTCCTTTGGCGCTGCCCCACCCCCTGTGGTGGAGTCGTCCGTCCCTGCACCCACGACACCTACCCGTGCCCCTCCTTTCCCTGCGGTGCCTGGTTCTTCCCCCCCACATGGTGTCCCCCACTCTGTGGATGGTGTGTTACAGTGCACTGTGCAGGCAAGCTAGGGGAGACGCGTCCCGACGTGTCCCCCCCCCAGGACTTCGAATCTGGCGTGGCCCATGGGCTTGGTGAAGAGTGTACTGTAGCTACTTTTCTTCGAACTGCTGATTGTGGTTTTTTGTTTTTCCTTTGCACACTATGGCTTTTCTGGTATTGCTGGTGGTGCTGCTGCTCCCTGAGTTGGGGTGGGGATGATGTGTTGTGTGTCTGGGAAATGTTGTAGTGTGCTGCTCATGGGGTGGACCCTGGTATCTGCATGCCGTCACAAGGTGACTGCATGTATTCTTAGGTGATGTTAGCTCTTACTGCATGGTGACATTGTCCCAAGGTGTGTTCCTTACTCAGTGGCACATGCCATCTTCCCTGCAGGGTGTTTGCCAATTGTTGTGCTGAGCAGTGTCAACATTTCCTGGGTGTGTGACACGTCCCTTCGACTTTGGCCATGCATGCTCTGCTATGTCTCCACCTGTATCGTTTGTGGCATCCTTGCTGGACACTGTACTTGTGTATGGAGTGTATTGACATGACTTCATGTGGACATTTTCCCTTTTCCGCACTATGCATGTGTGTACTCCCTGCCTCACGCACATGTGTTACGAATTCTGCAGGGTATTTGGGCACCTGACTGACAATTGTGGGCATTGTATCTGTGTGTACTCCACCCTTTTCCTTCCATGGGAGGCTACAACTTGTTGGCTGCCCTGGCACCTGTACATTTCTATCATTCCTGGAATGTGGGTGACAGTGTGTGTTCCCTTAGGCTCTCTTACTTTAGTGGTGTTTGACATGAGGATACTGTCTTGTTGCATGATCTCAGTGTGTGTATTGTGCTGCCTCCGCCAGGAGTGGGTATGCATGTGTAATTTGTCCTCACACCCACATGTGGTGTGTCATGCAGTGGGGGAAGGACATCCATCCTCATGGGAGTGGGACACTGCAGTCAGTGATGTGTTGTCATGGCACTCTCAACATTGTCGCACATTGTGTATGCCTTCATGCACCCATGGAGTTTTGCTCATCGGAGGGTGATGTACACACCCCCATGGCTCTGTTCACTGCTGGGGGTCCTCTACACCCACCCCTCATATGTCTGGGCACTGCTGGGAGTAATAGGCACCCACCCCTCATATGTCTGGGCACTGCTGGGGGTCCTCTACACCTACCCCTCATATGTCTGGGCACTGCTGAGAGTGATATGCACCCACCCCTCATATGTCTGGGCACTGCTGGGAGTCCTCTGCACCCACCTCTCATATGTCTGGGCACTGGTGGGAGTGATATGCACCCACCCCTCATATGTCTGGGCAGTGCTGGGAGTGATAGGCACCCACCCCTCATATGTCTGGGCACTGCTGGGAGTGATGGGCACCCACCCCTATGTATGTGTCCACTGTCGTGGTACGAGCCGTACCCACGTGCCTGGGTAGGGCACGTACCCCTATGGCACCCCAACTTTGGGGGTGCAGCCCATACCCATGCCTTTGGGACGTGGGTACCGGCAGTGCCACCATTGTTGGTGTGACGTAGGGGTAGGCGTGGTATATTCCGTACCCACGTGCTGATGCCCTGGGTACGGCCCTTACCCCTACGGCACCCCAACTTTGGGGGTGCCGCCCGTACCCATGCCTTTAGGACGTGGGTACCGGCCGTGCCGCCATTGTTGGTGTGACGTAGGGGTAGGCGTGGTATGTTCCGTACCCACGCGCTGATGCCCTGGGTAGGACCCGTACCCCTACGGCACCCCAACTTTGGGGGTGCAGCCCGTACCCATGCCTTTGGGACGTGGGTACCGACCGTGCCGCCATTGTTGGTGTGACGTAGGGGTAGGAGTGGTACGGTCCGTACCCACGCTGTGGGGGCGTGGGTACGTCCCGTACTACCATTGTGGTGGTGACAGGTACGCGTCCACGTCCACTTCCGTTGTGGCGGGACGTGGGATTGATGGACACGCCCCCCGAAGTGGCCAGACCATGGAGGTAATTGATGTGCATGATGTTTCAGTAATTTGTGGGGTGTGGGTTCTGTTTCCTGCCCCTTGCACACACACACACACCCCCCCTTTGCCCCTGGGGGTTGTTCTGACCTTCTGCGGCGTCTGCGTTGGTTTCTGTACACGAGGTGGTAGGCTATGAGGGCTGGGATGACGCGTAGGTTGGGGTCCATGGCTGTCCGTCGCGTACCGGTGCTCCTTGTTCGCGTCATCCTCAATTTCCCGGCAGTTTTTGGCTCCCGTAAAAACTGCTGCGTGCGGAGTGACGTCGGCACGAATCGTACTTGCTGGTCCGTAGAACGCTGCCTGACTCCTTCCGGACGTCGCGTATGCGCCGTCCAGATTCAGATTTGTATGTATTTTTTTGCCGGTTGGTGTTTTTTACGACTCGTACGGAAATGGAGTTTCTGTGCGAATCGTACTTGCGAGTTTGTAAGGTGTTTTTCCCGGTTACGAGTCGGATGGAAAAACGCTCCGTACGACCATTCGTACCCGGGTTTTACAGGATCGGAATCGACACCTATATATCATACAGGTCCAGGTTACAGCTTTACTATGATCAATGTGCTTGCATTACCTCAGTATGAAAACATTTCTGCCATGCTAGAGATCATATTGTGGGTTTATGTAAAGCATCACATTCATGCTTCAAAGCCCCTTGTAATGGTATGATATAGGGCACTGGCTGCCGGAATCCACAGCACCCAGGTTTTATATATCATATTAACCCCAAAAACCAAATAGTCCTAGCATATAAGGCACCATTAGAATTCAAGAATTCTGAGGGCTCTGTTTAAACAGCACTATTGGCATTCAGGTCACGATATTACAGCATATATCGATGCCAGATCCACATTGCAAAGGCCCATTTCAGTGCCAGCACCAATGCAAGCAGGCTACCCACCCACACTGCCATCTACCCTCGGACGGATCCCCACATTTTCTAGTGCTTCTAAAAATAAGGGTCTGGATTACAAGTACCAGGGGCTTCTGGGCTGGACTAGGGAACACACAGAGGCCCTGGGGAAGCAAATAGAATAAAGTCATGGAGATTATAGGGCTCGGTCACCATAACCGATCCAGCCCTGGAAGCAACGCCCGCACCTGCCGCCCACCGGGGAACGTTCAGAGGGGCTGGATGTTGAGAACAGGACTCAACTTAGTTTAAAACAAAAGGGTTGACCAAATCGGTAGGCAACCAATTGGCAAATGGTATGACGGGGAAGACCACAACTGGGGGCATTATATCGGGCACTAAGCTGCACATGCACCAGTTGATAACACTGGCTAGTGATGTCAGAGCAAGAGAAGGACAAAGGGACAGACACACGCACACAGGGATAGAATCACAGAGACACAGAAGGACAGAGACACGGAAAAGAACAGCAACATAATAGTGACAAAATGACAGATGACAACCACGGAATGGAACAGTGACAGGCAAGGAGACAGACAATTATATAGAGTTAGATGGGAAAGAAGCAGATAGATAGAGACAGTGGCAGAAGGAAGCCGATAGCTCGAGGCAGATAGGCAGAGACAAATAGGCATATAGAGGGAGATAGAGATATGGAGTCAGGTGCAGATAGGTGCAGAAAGAGACACATATAGTCAGATAGAGGTAGCGCCGAGACACCTATGGGTAATTGTAGCGCTTTAAAAATCGCATAAATAAATAAATAGAAGCACACAGATAGAGGTAAACATAGCAGATGGATAACTAGACACACAAGCAGGCAGGCTAAGTAGGCAGGTCAGTTGGTTAGTTGATATGATAGTAGGTAGCTAGAGAGTAAGTAGGTAGATATTGTAGGTGGATAGGTAGATGGAAGAGTAGGTAAGCATCCTGGAAGGAGGCCATAGTGGTACCACTATATAAAAATGGTAACAAGAACGACCCCGCATGTGATAGACCCATCTCCTTAATTGATGCCACCATAAAGGTGTTGGGAATTCATATTCTTGCACGCCTTGAGACCTGGGCAAGCAACTCGGGGATTATGTCACCAACGCAATATGGCTTCAGGAAGGGGATGGGTACAATGAACAGTGTCTCAATTTACCTCTGATTATGGGTAAGTACATGAAGGCCAGGAGAGGGTCTATGCACCTGGCCTTCATGGATTCATCCAATGCTTTTGACACTGTTAATCGGGAGAAATTGTGGGGACATATGAGGAAAATGGGCATTGAAGAACCCCTTATCTCCCTCCTGCATAGGCTGCATGTGTCCACCACTGTTGCCATACGATTTGGCCCCAGGGGGGAGAAGACTAAACCAATTCTTTTCATAGAATGTGCTCGGCAGGGGTGCATTTTGGCTCCATGTCTTTTCTTATTGTACACAAATGGCCTGGAGGCATTTTTAACAGAGAAGGTATTTGACTTTCCCTGAATAGGAAGTAACCCGGTCCCGTTGTTGTCATATGCAGACAACACTGTCTTAATGGCCTTAACAGCTAACAGTCTTCAAAAATCAGTGATTGCTTTTACATTTATTTATGTCAGCCCTGGACCTAAAAGTTAATTTTACCTAGTCATATATCATGGTGTGTGGCCCCAAACTAACCAAAACAAGAACATTTACTGTAAAGGATAAGACTATTGATAAGGTGGCTAATTTTACATATTTGGGGAATATATATAACAAATTGAATTGGGACTCTCTCTTCACTGCAAGGGCACTGCAGAATAACCGGGTAGTGGAGGGGCTTTTCATCTTTGCCTGTAAATTAGGCCACAAGCCGGTAACAGAGTTGATTACCTTATATAAAGCGAAATGTTTAGCTGTCGCATATTATGGGGCAGGAGTGTGGGGACATCATAAATGCAACCAGTTACAAATCTTAGAAAATAAATTAATAACATGGCTACTGATGACCCCAAATAGTGCCCCCACAGTTTTTTGCCACTCTGAGGTAGGGCTGGATTACATAGCGGACCAAATTAATTTTGCCCCACTGCTTCTCTGGACCAAAATTTGGACGTCTGAGGACCTAATGTTCTCAAGGGAAGTCATCAAGGATTGTATTAATCTTGAGAAGGATCACTGACAGAATATCGAGGAGAAGAATATCGAGCTGCCACAATATCGAGGTAAAAATATCGAGTGACAGAATATCGACTTCCTATCTACAAACATAAGTACAAAAAATCGAATCCTAAATATCGTTGTTAATAATATAGTTTGCTTAAATGTCTTAAAAGTAATCTAAAATTAATTAAACAATAAATATAATTAAATAAAACATACTTAAAAATAATTAAAGAATGTTAAAATTAATAAATAATAAATGAAATGTAAAAAGAAATAAACATGCATTTTTTTATATATATAAACGTAATAATATTAAAAAATAATTAATATGTTTATTTATAAAATGTTAAAAACATAATTGAAAATATAATTACATATTTATATATATATATATATATATATATATATATATATATATATATATATATATATATATAAATGAACCTATAATATAAATATAAAAAATAATTATATATAATAAGTTAAAACATTAAAATAAATATATTTTTTTTAAATAATATTTTACACTACATTAAATATAAAAATACTGAAAACGTTGCATAACTATATTTCTTACCTGTATTTCGATATTCTGTACCACTATATTTTTGAAAGTCGATGTTATGTCCACTCGATATTTTGCCATATCGATATTTTAAATTTGATTTTTTGACTGTTTACCCCTTGAGAATGCCCTAGCGATCCTTAGGCTTTGATTTGTTAGAGAAAAATTCAACGTGATTGGCCTGGGGCACTACTATGACAATCCTGCTAGTATCCACACAAATATGAAAACTATTATAAATAAAGCATATTACGCTAAGGCAAACATGCGCCACTGGCATTTGGGAACGCAATGTCTCCCAGGCCTGTCCACCACTCAACAGCAATTCTATCTATCTTTTTTTATTAATGCCCGGACTCGTTTTTATATGACTAGATTTCGCCTACGCACTCTGCACTTTCTAGTGGCTTTCCCTAAACAGTCAGGTTGGAGCGATAAGCTCACCGTTTGTCCATGCGACAATTTGGAAGTGCAGAAGACTTTGGACTTTATGCTGTTTTGCACACTTTATAACGAGCCGAGTGCACAGTTCTTAGTTCCACTTTTAAGAGAAATCCGCACCTGTACCTACATGGATGGTTTTAATTTTTTACACTCTCTGTCTACCACTCTTATTGGTATTTCTAACTATATCAGAATGACATTGTCAATAAGAAAATGCTATGAGTCACAACAGTCAATTTTTAGTCGTTTTTAGACTTTTATCTTATAAATACTGCTTGTGGGTTTACTTTGGGGTTTTAGTGATTTTATTTAAATATTGTATAAACTGGACTTGTAATTCTTTTTAAACTTCTTTGTATGTATGTTAAACATTTATGGTCCACTGAACCAAATAAAGTTGTTCTGACTGACTGAGTAGGTAAGCATATGAGTAGGTAGTAATAATGTAGATAGATAGATAGATAGATAGATAGATAGATAGATAGATAGATAGATAGATAGACAGACAGATATATAGATAGATTGATAGCTAGATAGGCAGGTAGATAGGTTGCTAGACATGTAGCTAGAGATATATAGAGATAGCCAGACTTCTTGAAAAGTTGATAGAGAAATAGATAGACAGAAAGAAGTAGTTGGCCTAAAGGCTAGGGAGGTCGACTTCGAACCTGGGGAACTGGGTTCGAGTCTTGGCAATGACGCTGAACATTCTGTGATTCTGGGCAAATCACTTAATCTCCCCGTGCCTACCAAAAATGAATGTGTGTCCTCATGTAACATAACTGGTGCTATGTAAAGCGCTCTGATACCCAATTCGGGTCAAGTTCCCGCTATATAAAACTCTGCAAAAAAAAAAGAAGAAATTGAAATAGATTGCTAGATATCGATAGAGACAGTGAGAGGTTTTGGTAGGTAGGGATATAAAGGAAGACAGACCACCAGCACAGCAGGTATTGTGAGATACACCACATATAGCCTGATGCATTGGCCTGTCTTTCCTCCTTTTCCTTTGCGGAGGCATTTTTCTGCCATCAATCTTCTCAAAATGTTTGTTCAGAGGTCACAAAAGCCACCAGAATGCCTAAGCAGATTCATTTTGGTCAGGTCACATAATATACCCTTCCTTGAATCAACTTGGGTAGTATTTTTATTTAAAATTCATATTCAACCAGAAATTTCAGAGGCTGCTCAATCGTGCATTTCCAGTGACCCTACCTAAACTATTTGCATAATGAGACTTACTGGTCTGTTATATACAAGCACCTGGCATAATATACACCTTATTTCCTAGCTGCTGGGATGAACAGTAAAGCTCCTTCCTCTGCAGTATTAGAGGCTGTGTGGGCGTATTCACCAGTACCATGGCAACAGGGGTTACTGTGCTCAGATTGTGACAATCAGAGCCTTTTACCACTGGTGTCCGGGGGCTTTATCCTACTATTGAGCCCAAAAATGAGCATCAAGCACAATGTTCTAGTACTTGACCTACAGGTTCGTGACTCAGTCAGAACTCAATGAATCATATATTATCAGTCAATAACTTAGGAGCCTATTACTATGGCAGGCGGACTTTGTCCACCCACCACCGCAATGGCAAACGGGATAGCCCGCCAGAGGTGTGGCGGCCCCACCATGCCAATCAGGATGTAACCACCACCCTGGCGGTCGCATCCTGCATTTTTTAAATTGCGGCAGGCGGTGCTGTAAGCAGCACTCGCCGCAATGTAAAAAATGCATGTTGTGCATTAGCACGCACAACGTGACAGGCACCACGCGGTGCCTCCTACCTTGTGCATGCCAATGTAGGGGGTACCATAGGTACCCCCAAGTGCAGGCACCCACCCCCCATGCCCCTGGGGGCCCGCAACGGGCCCCAAGGTTTTCCCCGCATGCCTTTCCATGGCGGAGTCTCCGCCATCGAAAGGCATCAAACCGCAGGCATACTAATAAGGATGGCACCGCCACCATATTGTGTCCCTTTTCCGCCCAGCGAGAATCCGACCGGCAGAAAAGCGGCGAATAGTCTTTCGGTCCGCCGCGGTGCCCCTCACCATACTAATATGGTGGGGTGAACCAGGGACATTTGGCGGGCGGATCGCCACCGCCCCGGTGGTGGGAATCCACCTGATGTCATAATGAGCCCCTTAGTGTGCAGCCAATGATTTTACTGACAGAATGCACACAAGAAAATACTGTACATGTAGATTCAGTGGACAAATTACTAATATAAAATTATTAACTGTATGGGTGAAAACTATCCATTGTGGACTCGGCTACTTCCCTGTTACAGTGTGTTATGGTAAATGTGCAAACTGTCCACATATATCCCTCAAGGAAGAAACCACTTTTGAGCTGGCCCCTCCAGGGTCCTGTCTATCCCTTCTCCTCAAAGTAATTTCTGGGTAATGATTGGGTAGCAAGTAATAAAATGTAACCCATATTTCCCAAGTTTACTGTTCTCCCCACTTGGCCACAATTGAGCACGTACCTTCGTTGTTTGGTCTAATGTGGGTTAGTCTGGGATGCTGCACCCCATGGTGATGTGAATTTCTTCATGGCCTGCCTGGAGCTGTTGCATCAATTTTAAATACAGACAATCTGATGTCACTGGTGCCGAATTACTGACATAATATCGCAAGACACATTATTGACCTACATTTTCATCGACACAAACATATTGTTGACAATAATATCGACATTATATACTTACTTAAAAATATTCACTATTATCGAAACCACAATATCGTAATGAAAAATTATTGACATCAAAAATATCGTACACATTTTTATTGTTATGTAAAATATTGAACAATGTTTAAATACATACTGAGGTGCCGATTCCGATTCTGTAAAACCCGGGTACGAATGGTCGTACGGAGCGTTTTCTCCGTACGACTCGTACCTGGGAATTCCACCTTACAAACCAGCAAGTACGATTCGTACAGAAATACCATTTCCGTACGAATCGTAAAAAACACCGTATGGCTAAAAAATACATACAATTCTGATCCTGGACAGCGCGTCCACGACGTCCGCACGGAGTCAGACAGCGTTTTACGGACCAGCAAGTACGATTCGTACCTACAGCACTCCGCACGGCTATATTTTTACGGGAGCTAAAAAGTGCCGGAAAAGCTAAGTACGCTGCGATGCATGACGAAAAGGGGGCCTGGTACGCGACGTACACGCCATCACCCACATTGTATGTGTCATCATGTACGGTGCGTACCCCAACATTGCATATGTACGGACCGTACTCCCCACCCCCCCCGTATGTACGGACCGTACCCCCCCGTATGTACAGACCATACCCCCCACGCCCCCGTATGTACGGACTGTACACCCCACCCGCGTATGTACGGACCGTACCCCCCACCCCCCATATGTACGGACCGTACCCCCCACCCCCATATGTACGGACCGTACATACGCGAGGATTGGGGTACGCCTGGGGTACGGTGCGGACATAAGCGGGTGGGGGGGGTACGGTCCGGACATATGGGGGGTGGGGGTTACGGTCTGTACATACGGGGGTGGGGGGTACGGTGCAGACATATGTGGGAGGGGTGGGTGGCTGGGGGGGCCGTACGGCTCGTACCCCGGGCACAAGTGTACTCGGGGTTGGGGTCGTACAAAGTTCGCTCCGTACGGGGCCTTTTCCATGCGCTTGTGTTTTCGGACGGGCAGTACGGATCGTACTGGCGCGCTCGGACTTCAGTTTTACGATTTGTATGTAAAACTGTCCGGGGACATCTCGTAGACTTTTCCCGAAGTGATTCGTATGTATTTTTCACTTACGATTCGCACTTCGCCGTTTGTACGGGACTTGTACGATTCGTACATAAAAAAATACGGATACGAGTCGTACGGTGATTTGTTTTAACGGATCGGAATCGGCACCAAAATGTCCAAAATATCGATAACACACATATCGACAGCTAAAATATAGTTTTTTTAAAATGATTGACAATGCTAAAATAGAGAAAATACACAAAATAAAACACAATAAATATAAATAAACACATAAACATACATTGCATATCAAATAAAAATAAACACATTTATTCTCAAAGTATTAAGACATAAGTAAAAATTAAATTAATAAACGCACCATAAAGGACAATTATAAATATAAACTTACATCATATAAATTTACTTTTTAACATTTCATATATATTATAACACACTATACAATGAATCTAAACGTAAAGAGAAAAAAAAATAACTGACTCTTAATTAGCATTTTCCATATAAGGAAACCAACTTCCAAAACAATTAAAACATTAATAAATTAACCAATAAAAAGACACAATATGAAAACCAACCAATAAAATTAAGCAAACAATTAAATAAACCCAATATAAACCAACAAATCTTACTTTTATTTTACACATCAAACCAAAGAGAACAAAGAAGGCGAAATTCTGCTGGATTGCTGCCAGAATCAAGATCTTCATCAAACCAAAACCTGCATCTATTTCCTAAAAGTATGTAAAATACCATTTATAAATATAACAGTTAAACTAATAATACAATAATATTCACTTTCGTACTGAAATGACTAATATATATATTTTTTCTATTTCTATTTCCACTACAGATAAATCCAAAAATACAGCAGTAAAATAACAAAGAACATTCTAAAACCATCGACCTAATAAAGTAAGTATTGTTCAAACCACATTTAAAAACCTGTAAAACATCCATCCAAACCCAAAGTCCATCCCAAACACCGAACCCACCCCATGTACAACATTTGTAAACATCAAAAAGCAAATTCTATTGTGAAAAAAACCTATTTATATAATCATTAACAAATATATTATTTTCATAATTTTTATATGCATTTGTTATCAATTTTACCACATCAAAATGACAGAAGGCGCACAATTTATAACATCCCAAAAAGGAAAATGTTCTATGTTATATGGGGTATGTCTACACCCAGGAAAAGCAAACTGGCCTAAAAGTCAATTGGAAATGTTCTAAATATTATTCTAAGAGGTAGATACCGATTCCGGCCGCAAATCGTAACGACTGACACAGACCCGGACCGGAGAGCGACCGACATGGACCAGCGCCATACGACCCATGTAGTACGATGCAACACGTGTGAATTACAACTGACACGTACAGAATACAAGCCGTACGACAGAGCCGTAGGGAAAATAGTGATCCGACCGGAAAACCGACGCGAGTTTCACCGACCGACACGAACCCAGAATGAACCTGACCAACCCATACCCGTGATGTCCGATCTGCGCACTACGATGCAATGCGTGTAAACCCAGACCGACTCGCACAGAAACCAAGCCGCACGACCGACACGCACAGAAAACCGGGCCCACAAGTAATAGGGATCTCTGGACTCGACGCGTATGAAACACAGAAGATAGTCAGCGTGAACGAGGCGGAGAAGCCCGCACAAGCCAACATCAGAGTCCGTTTCCCTCAGAAGAACGTTTCCTTCATGCCTACAAAACCCAAAGGAAAAAAGACAAAAAAAGGACCAAACAAGCAATGACAAAGCCAATAAATATCAAATTAAAAACACCTGGGACAAAGACACACCCACAACTCCAACTATATAAAGGACTACAATCACTACCATGATCCCTTGCAAACAGGAGACACAGCCAGCAGCAAACACCATTACACAGCAACCACAGACACACTTACAACTCACCCATCACACAACTCACACACCATAAGCACCTCATCCAAAAGCACACACACATACAGCCAGCAAAACCAACACTAACCCACCCTTACTTGCACCCTCACACACACATTACTCACCACCACCACCACCCATCACCATGCCCCCTAGGAAGAATCCAAAGTTCACAGATAGTGAGTTAGAAGTGCTGGTAGACGAGATCATCAGAGTAGAGCCACATTTGTTTGGTACATTGGTCCAAAGGACCCCCATGTCACAGAAAACCAAGATGTGGGTGAGGATTGTGGACAAGGTGAATGCTCAAGCACCAGCAAGGCGCACAAAGTATGATATCCAGAACAGGTGGTATGACATGCGCAGGAGGGTCAAGAAACTAATTGAAAAAGAGTCAGTGCACCGGCGGTGGCCCTCCTGCCAAACCAGTCTACTTCAGGACCTGTGAGGAGAAGGTGTGGGACATCCTACCACCAGAGATCGTCCATGGTCTAACAGACATACCAGAGCCTGGTTGGTACACAAACAACATACCCAATATTGTGTGGCAAGGGGACAGTGAAACCATGCACCGCAAGCAAAGTCACAGTAACCAATCGATAATCATCCCGAAATGTGTATGCCAGTCAGACAAACACAACACCTGCCATCTCATAGTGATTTGGAACTGTGTCATGACATGCACCAACCTACAAACAAATAGAGCAAGGCAGTGGCACAAAGCTAAATAAACACTGCCAGACAGTTTGCCACCACAAACACACTACATCTCACTGCAGCTGACTGACAGGAAGGAATAGTGGAAATGCAGGTGAAGTGAGTGTACCAAAAGCATGATGGAGTTTGTAGTCACAGATAATGCTCCCCCTCCTGATTGGCCCATCAAGACCTCTCTGAAACATGCCCACATCACAGGGAGTGGAAAATGACTGACAAGATGGCTGACACTGGGTCCTGCTGTGGGGAGCACAAGGCCCTGGTAGGGCTTGTGCGCAAATAAGAAGCAGGACACCACTGACTGACATCCTGAAAGACAACTTGCACGCCCTCCAATTGAAGCACGTTTCATGGTGGGATGTCTGGCCGGGTGGGAAGGAGGATTGACAGCTCTGACCATACTTACCAGCATGTGGAGACACCCCCCCAACACAAACTCCACACAACTCACCGGGTAGAATGCATTGACCCACACCTCTGTGAAATATCAGCAAAAGATATCCCGTACTGGGTGCTGCTGAGTGAAGCACAGGGGCTCTCTTTGGACTTAGCCAAACAAACACTAGGATTTCACAGTCAGCCATCTTGCCATTGCTGTCACACCCCCTCACAGGGAAGGAGAGTCAAGAGGGAGGAAGTATGGGCATGCTGGGAAGGGGGGTATAGCCAAGAGTATGATGGGAGTTGCAGTCACAGACAATCCACACCCACCCACATGGCCCAGCAAGCTCACACTGAACCATGCTCGCCTCACAGGGAGTGGGAAGGGACCGACAAGATGTCTGACACTGGGCTCTGTTGTGGGGAGCACAAGGCCATGCTGGGAAATGGGCAACAACAAACACCAGAACTTCACAGTCAGCCATCTTGCCATTGCTGTCACACCCCCTCACAGGGAAGCAGAGTCAAGAGGGAGGAAGTATGGGCATGCTGGGAAGGGGGGTGTAGCCAAGAGTATGATGGGAGTTGCAGTCACAGACAATCCCCACCCACCCAAATGGCCCAGCATGCTCACACTGAACCATGCTCACCTCACAGGGAGTGGGAAGGGACCGACAAGATGTCTGACACTGGGTTCTGTGGTGGTAAGCACAAGGCCATGCTGGGAAATGGGCAACAACAATATCAACCTCTGTCCGTGACAAGCTGGAAAAAAGCGGTGTACAGGCAGGCATCTGTTCGTACAGTAGAAAATGTCATGTTTGTGAACCATTGATGCCTGTAGAAACATAACTTACATTGTGTGTCTCTTCCAAACACAAGTGTTGCTGGGGACCCAGCACCAAATGAAGAGGATTCCCATTCCCATACTCTAGTGGACACTGAGCTCTCTGGTTTGACTCTGCCCTCTTTGGATGACGACGACCAACCTGGCCCCTCCGGTGTGAGTCATCATGCAGCACCAGCAGCATCAACATCTACACCCCCTGTACCCACGCCTCCAGCATCTGGAAACCGACAGGGCACCCCTGCCAACACGGACAGACCAAGGCCACTGAACACCCACTGCACAGGGACACCGGACTCCCCGGAAGCTACAGCAAACACCACCAGCAACACCACCCAAGGGGTCCCAGTTTCACCTGTGTGTCCCACTGCTGGTCCTACCTGTGCGGATAGGGGTGCTGGGAGAGGTGGGAGGCAGAGGGCGCACCTTGCAGAGGGGTCTGGACTGCATGATGACCCCCAACTGACACGCATCATAGATGGGTACCAGGATAGTACCGGAGGATTTGGCCAGGTAGTGGGGATCTTCAAGGACATACAACAGGAGCAGGCTGCCCACCATGCCCGCATGGAGGCAAAGTGGGATGCCCTTACTGCGGTGCATCTGGACATACTCCAATGCCTCTGCCAGATCAACACAAACCTGTCCACACCTCCCTGTGTGGCCACAACACCTGTTGCAACACCATCAGCCAGCGCCACAGGGAGGGAGGAGGACTCTGGCGGAGAGTCCCCTGCACCGCAGAGGCCTGCACCGGAGGATCCCCCCCCAAGAAGAAGAGGGGTCATCCGAAGAAGGACATGTGAGAGGCAGATGTCCCAGCACATCCCCCAGGGCCTCTAAAACTGTTCTGGACAATGTTCTTTGTGCGCAACCCGTTCACCTTGTTCAATCGCACACAACTCACCCATATGACATGAAGGGTTCATGTTGGTCCAATGTAGCAGATGACTGTGGACTTTACTCTGGACATTTCATCTACGAGCACTTCCAACTCTAATGTGAGCTTTGGATTCCAAAACCAATGTACAGCACCCGCCATCCTGTGCCATCCTGTGCACTTTCCTCACACATGTTCGAAAATAAACTCACCATTACAACATACTTGCCTCTGTTGTGATTCCAACTTGTCATGTGTCATGGAGAAGTCGATCCGCTACACAACACAGTGCATGCCAAATACTACAACAATGTGACCAACGTTAGGTGAGTCATGGTGATGTGACACATGTGAAGGAGACACACCACTATGGCAACACAACACATACTCACCATGGCCATGTTACTGATCCAAAAAATCAATAAAGAATGGACCACTTGTCCTTTGTAGCCAGGGTCTTTTTGGTCTTGGTTCCGTCATAAAAAACCCTCATAACTGTACACAAGTGGAGGTGGCGGTATGTACTGAGTCACCGCTTGAGTGTACTAGTGCAGCATCATCATAGGGTCTTTTGTTTGTATGTATGCTGACCTCCGCCAGGAGGAAGACCAACTGGTTCTACAGTAGCGTCCAGGCATAAAAATCGAGATAAAAAGAGGGTGTGATGGTGCTCAGGTGTTGTGGGGTTAAAATTCTCTAAATCGTTTTTTCTGATGAATCTTTTATTTGAAGAATATTGATAAGAGAAATTAAAACTTAGAGTTCGGATAAAGACCGAGTTACTGGTCTGCCGTCCTTTCAAATATCGAGGGTCAACATGTTTCAGCCTTCTGTGGTAGTCTAAAGGCTTTCGTCAGGACCGGATTTAATGAAGGAGACGCGTTGTGGCTCCTTATATAGTGGAAGTTATCCACTAGTTGAGTGAGAAGTCAGATCCGTAGTATCTGTACCTAATGGAGAAAGGAAAACAGTTGCGCTTGGATAATCCTAATTACATAAGTCTACTGTATGAATCAAACTATATGTCTCAAGTGACTCACTTGTGGGGCTACTGTTGTGGTCAACATGTAGTGAGGTTGACAACTACGTGAACTATTTGGTTACTCATATTTCTTAATTCCGGGCAACTGGCGCGACAAAAGAAACTTGCTAAGTGAAGATAGAGGTACTGAATGTGAAGCAACAGAGGTTTATCGTATTCATTTTAGAGCCCTGATGTTGTAGGTTCTCACAATACAGGGCGTATCCGTAACCGCCTAAAGGTGCCGTTAGTGAAGAGTGTTGCGAGATCGCCGCATCTGGGTCATACGTGCGGGAACTCGCAAGGTGTGCGCCCAAAATACTAATTACCGGTTGTGGCCCTATGCTGATGTGGTCTCCAGTGTGTTGGAGTATATGTAGTGGTTAGATAGAAGGCGCATCATAGTGGTGTTAGCCATGTGGTCCTGCTGTTAGAAACTAGTTCACTGTCGATGTCGCGTTTGACAGAATAAAACAATAGGAAGAAAATGCATCATTACCTTGTAAATGCGTGTTATGAACTTCCTCGAGGTACCCAACGGCACATACGGAACTTATTTCTAGAATAACAAGATAAAACAGGAGGATGTATAAAGGATTAGAGGCGCCTTACTTTTGTGTGGAGAGTCGTACCCCTGACGGCGGTCATTGAAGCTTACCGGTTCCGTCAAGTCATTTGCTTGTTCTGGCTCTGTTCGCGATACCCTCGGTGACGCGGGACCGCTTGGAGCTCCGATTTACATGGAGAATCGATGTGGAGATGGAAATAGACTTTTGGAGTACCTGCGGTTGGCAGCGGTGGTTGGCATAAATTGCGGGCCACAGAAGGGACGAGATGTATTAATTTAATATTAGTTGTGGTGTCTCCTGTAATATGCCCGTTTTTGCGGTGGGTAAGAGAGGGCAAACGGTAATTTGTAGTAGGCGCGTTAGTAAGGAAGCAATCAAGGGAATCCTATCCTACAATAAGGTGTAATGTAGTATAGTCCCTAAGATGTATTGGCATTGTGTTCTGGGGATTGCAATGAAAGACGATGCCAGTCTACTTATGTCTGTGTATCAGGGAACTGGTTCATGGTTACCAAATTACCTTATGCCAGTGTGTGCCACGGGATTATCGTTCAAACCTCTTTGATCGGTCCCCAGACGATAAATCCAACGTTGTTCCTTTTCAAAGAGAACACGTTCGGCATTGTTACTCTTAAACCGTAAACTTTCCAAGACTACCCAGTCTAGATCGCTGGCATTGTGGTCGTTTTCTATGTAATGTCTGCTCATCTTGGTGGTTAATCTTTTGCAATTCACATTGCTTTTGTGTTCACTAATGCGTTGTTTTATCTTGTGACATGTCATCCCAATGTATCTTAGGTCACAGGGGCAGGTGATCATGTAAATTACATGCGTAGTGTTGCAATTAATGTGTTGACGTAGTGTCCAAGTGAGATTAGGGAGGAGTTGGATGGTTTTAGTAATTTTAGTAAGATTACACACTGAGCATGTACCGCATGGATAATGTCCTATAATGGGCTCTAGGTTCCATGCTGCAGTGATCGTTTCTCTTGTTGTGTTTGGTGTCGGTCTCGTATGCACCAGAAAGTCTTTGATGTTCTTCGTTCTTTTATTCGCAAATCTGGGTTTGGGCCATTGCAGTGTATTTGATGTTAGAATCCTCCAATTTCTGTTGACGATTTTCTTCACTGTGTTTGTTATTGTGTTGTATGTGGTAACACAGGTCAGTAGGTCCTCTGGTTCTTCTCGTGTGATCATTTGTAGGAGACTTTCTCTTGGCTGATTGCGGGCTCTTTTTTGGCACTTGCTGATGGTTTTTGTTGGGTAGTCTCTTCTTATAAGTTTGTCTCCCAATTCTTGTGCTTGTGTCTTGTAATCCTTAAGGTTACTGCAGTTCCTTTTCAGTCGTGGAAATTGACTGTATGGTAGGTTGTCTCTTAAGGGACGGGGATGAAAGCTTTTGTATGATAGTATGCTGTTCTTTACTGTAGGTTTGTAGTATGTTTTGGTCTGTAGGATGTTGTTTTCTGAGTAGACTGTGACGTCCAGAAAGTCAAGTTGTCTCCTGTCCGATGTACACGTAAACTTCAGGCATTCGTCTCTGGAGTTTATCCATGCTAGGAATTCTTGTAGGGCTTCCTTACTATCCTCCCAAATCATAATGACGTCATCAATATAGCGTCGCCAGAATCGTACTTGTGTAAGATAGGGGTTACTGGGGTTCTGTATGTGTTGTTGTTCGAATTCACTCACATACAGTCCCGCCACATTAGGAGCGAATGTGCTTCCCATAGAAGTTCCGTGGCGTTGTTTAAAGAGGGTACCATCATACTCAAAGTAATTTTCAGTGAGAGCTAGCCTGCAGCATTCTAACACAAAATATCTTGGTGTAGTGTATTTCCAATTTTCCGAAAACAGGATGTTTTCCAAAGTGTTCAGTGTCTTCTGTTGTGGGAGGCTGGTATATAGGCTCTCTACATCCAGTCCTACCAGGTACATGGTGTTCTCATCATAGTCTTGGCCTCCTAGCTGATTCAAGAGGTCTTGTGTGTCTTTCAAGTATGTGGGTGTATTCTGTACTAGGGGTTTGAGGAACTGGTCTGCGAATTGCGACAAGGGTTCTAGTACAGAACCAATCCCTGAGACGATCGGTCGTCCTGGTGGTGGGACTCTTTTTTTGTGAGTCTTAGGTAAAGAGTAGAAATAGGGTACCCTGGGAGATTTTGTCCTAAGAAAGTCTGCCTCATGTTTAGATATCCACTGGTTTATTTGTGCCTCTTCTACCATCAGATCTATAGTTCTTTGCAATCTCTTAGTTGGATCACTGCCAATTTTTTCGTAAAATTTCTGGTCTGAAAGTAGATCCAAGCACTGTTTGTCGTATCCTTGTTTGTCAAGGAGGACAATGGCTCCTCCTTTATCCGCCGGTTTGACAATTAGATTTTCATTTCTGCTCAATTCTTCCATTGCTTGTTTTTCTCGTTTTGTGATGTTGGTATAAGGTTTTTTGGATAGGGGTTTGATGTTATCCACTTCTTTCATGATGGCCTGTTCAAAAGCCTGTATTTCGACGGGGACCAGGTGGTTAGGGGGACAGAAAGTTGATTTCGGTCTCAGATTTGTATCACTCCTGGGGGTCTCACTCTCTTTATTCATAAAGAAAGCCTTAAGTTTGATCTTTCTGCAAAACTCTGATAGTTCGCACTTTACTTTAAAGATGTCTAGTGAGGGGGTTGGAACAAATCCTAATCCCTTGTTTAGTATATTTTCTTGGTCTTCCGTGAGTGTAGTGTCTGTTAGATTTATTACCAGTGATTCGCGTTGCTGGGGCCTGGTTGGTCTTTGGTCATTCTGCGGGTATGCACCTGTCTCTCCTGTTCGCTCCAGGTTACTCCTTTTCTTCTCCCTCGTTGGGTGTGTTGGCCTCTCCCTAAAAAAGGAGGTGGTTGAATGTTCATCATAGGACCCATCGTCTGTGGTCCCTGAAAGTATGGGTTCATCCATCCTTGGAAGTTAGGCATGTATGGTTGAAAATGCTGTTGTGGTTGGTCGTAATAGCGTGGCATTTGCCAGTTGTTCCCTCGTCGACGATGGTTCCGTTTATATTGTCCTCTTCCTCGTCTGGGATTGGTACCATCATCACTGCTCCAGTCTGAGTTGTTACTGGATGCTTCTCCTGTGGAGTCCTCATCACCTTGATCTGGTATGATGTAATCCTCCCTTGCATAAGGGTGCATTTTCTCAACCGAGAATTTCTTAAGATCTTTACTCAGTTTTTGTATCTTATTTTGGGTGATGTATTCCTTGGTTTCATTCATTTCCCTGTTTATTTCTTCCAGTCTCTTTTTGTATACAGAGATCTGAACTGTCGTTTTGAGTTTCGCTTCGCTCACTTGGATTTTTATCGTCAGCGCCTCCACAAGTCTCGTGGCTGTTTTAATTATAAGTACTAGATAGTCTCTAGTACATTTCCACGAAATTGAGGACCAGTCTTTCCTAAATATCATGTCTTTGAGAAAGATTCGTGGGGCATTCTGTACCCATAGTCCCTTTGGGGCAGCGTTAGCGCGAATATATTCCTTCATAATTATGCCATGAATGGCAGTCCGCACTTGGTCTTTCTTCATCTCAGTCAGTTCGTCCCATTCGTTGGTCTGTGTCAAAGTTTGTGCTAAGTCTTTATCTTGTAATAAAGATGATTCACTCAAAAGGGCATTCACCTCTTCTTCAGAGTACCTCAGTCCTTGATTCTCAGCCATTTTTTCAGAAATTTCTTAGGCCAAAAATCTCCCAGGGTACCCTATTTCTACTCTTTACCTAAGACCCACAAAAAAAGAGTCCCACCACCAGGACGACCAATCGTCTCAGGGATTCGTTCTGTACTAGAACCCTTGTCGCAATTCGCAGACCAGTTCCTCAAACCCCTAGTACAGAATACACCCACATACTTGAAAGACATACGAGACCTCTTGAATCAGCTAGGAGGCCAAGACTATGATGAGAACACCATGTACCTGGTAGGACTGGAAGTAGAGAGCCTATATACCAGCCTCCCACAACAGAAGACACTGAACACTTTGGAAAACATCCTGTTTTCGGAAACTTGGAAATACACTACACCAAGACATTTTGTGTTAGAATGCTGCAGGCTAGCTCTCACTGAAAATTACTTTGAGTATGATGGTAACCTCTTTAAACAACGCCACGGAACTTCTATGGGAAGCACATTCGCTCCTAGTGTGGCGGGACTGTATGTGAGTGATTTCGAACAACAACACATACAGAACCCCAGTAACCCCTATCTTATACAAGTAAGATTCTGGCGACGCTATATTGATGACGTCATTATGATTTGGGAGGATAGTAAGGAAGCCCTACAAGAATTCCTAGCATGGATGAACTCCAGAGACGAATGCTTGAAGTTTACGTGTACATCGGACAGGAGACAACTTGACTTTCTGGACGTCACAGTCTACTCAGAAAACAAATTCCTACAGACCAAAACATACTACAAACCTACAGCAAAGAACAGCATACTATCATACAAAAGCTTTCATCCCCGTCCCTTAAGAGACAACCTACCTACCATACAGTCAATTTCTACGACTGAAAAGGAACTGCAGTAACCTTAAGGATTACAAGACACAAGCACAAGAATTGGGAGACAAACTTATAAGAAGAGACTACCCAACAAAAACCATCAGCAAGTGCTAAAAAAGAGCCCGCAATCAGCCAAGAGAAAGTCTCCTACAAATGATCACACGAGAAGAACCAGAGGACCTACTGACCTGTGTTACCACATACAACACAATAACAAACACAGTGAAGAAAATCGTCAACAGAAATTGGAGGATTCTAACATCAAATACACTGCAATGGCCCAAACCCAGATTTGCGAATAAAAGAACGAAGAACATCAAAGACTTTCTGGTGCATACTAGACCGACACCAAACACAACAAGAGAAACGATCACTGCAGCATGGAACCTAGAGCCCATTATAGGACATTATCCATGCGGTACATGCTCAGTGTGTAATCTGACTAAAATTACTAAAACCATCCAACTCCTCCCTAATCTCACTTGGACACTACATCAACACACTAATTGCAACACTACGCATGTAATTTACATGATCACCTGCCTCTGTAACCTAAGATACATTGGGATGACATGTCACAAGATAAAACAACGCATTAGTGAACACAAAAGCAATGTGAATTGCAAAAGATTAACCACCAAGATGAGCAGACATTACATAGAAAACGACCACAATGCCAGCGATCTAAACTGGGTAGTCTTGGAAAGTTTACGGTTTAAGAGTAACAATGCCGAACGTGTTCTCTTTGAAAAGGAACAACGTTGGATTTATCGTCTGGGGACCGATCAAAGAGGTTTGAACGATAATATCCTGTGGCACACACTGGCATAAGGTAATTTGGTAACCATGAACCAGTTCCCTGATACACAGACATAAGTAGACTGGCATCGTCTTTCATTGCAATCCCCAGAACACAATGCCAATACATCTTAGGGACTATACTACATTAAACCTTATTGTAGGATAGGATTCCCTTGATTGCTTCCTTACTAATGCACCTACTACAAATTACCGTTTGCCCTCTCTTACCCACCGCAAAAACTGGCATATTACAGGAGACACCACAACTAATATTAAATTAATACATCTCGTCCCCTTCTGTGGCCCGCAATTTATGCCAACCACCGCTGCCAACCGCGGGTACTCCAAAAGTCTTTTTTCCATCTCCACACCGATTCTCCATGTAAATCGGAGCTCCAAGCGGTCCCGCGTCACTGAGGGTACCGCGAACAGAGCCAGAACAAGCAAATGACTTGACGGAACCGGTAAGCTTCAATGGCCGCCGTCAGGGGTATGACTCTCCGCTCCGCACAAAAGTAAGGCGCCTCTAATCCTTTATACATTCTACTGTTTTATCTTGTTATTCTAGAAATAAGTTCCGTATGTGCCGTTGGGTACCTCGAGGAAGTTCATAACACGCATTTACAAGGTAATGATGCATTTTCTTCCTATTGTTTTATTCTGTCAAACGCGACATCGACAGTGAACTAGTTTCTAACAGCAGGACCACATGGCTAACACCACTATGATACGCCTTCTATCTAACCACCACGTATACTCCAACACACTGGAGACCACATCAGCATAGGGCCACAACCGGTAATTAGTATTTTGGGCGCACACCTTGCGAGTTCCCGCACGTATGACCCAGATGCGGCGATCTCGCAACACTCTTCACTAACTGCACCTTTAGGCGGTTACGGATACGCCCTGTATTGTGAGAATCTACGACATCAGGGCTCTAAAATGTTGCTTCACATTCAGTACCTCTATCTTCACTTAGCAAGTTTCTTTTGTCGCGCCATTTGCCCGGAATTAAGAAATATGAGTAACCCAATAGTTCATGTAGTTGTCAACCTCACTACATGTTGACCACAACAGTAGCCCCACAAATGAGTCACTTGATACATATAGTATGATTCATACAGTAGACTTATGTAATTAGGATTATCCAAGCGCAACTGTTTTCCTTTCTCCATTAGGTACAGATACTACGGATCTGACTTCTCACTCAACTAGTGGATAACTTCCACTATATAAGGAGCCACAACGCGTCTCCTTCATTAAATCCGGTCCTGACGAAAGCCTTTAGACTACCACAGAAGGCTGAAACATGTTGACCCTCGATATTTGAAAGTACGGCAGACCAGTAACTCGGTCTTTATCTGCACTCTAAGTTTTAATTTCTCTTATCAATATTCTTCAAATAAAAGATTCATCTGAAAAAACGATTTAGAGAATTTTAACCCCACCAAACCTGAGCACCATCACACCCTCTTTTTATCTCGATTTTTATGCCTGGACGCTACTGTAGAACCAGTTGGTCTTCCTCCTGGCGGAGGTCAGCATACATACAAACAAAAGACCCTATGATGATGCTGCACTAGTACACTCAAGCGGTGACTCAGTACATACCACCACCTCCACTTGTGTACAGTTATGAGGGTTTTTTATGACGGAACCAAGACCAAAAAGACCCTGGCTACACAGGACAAGTGGTCCATTCTTTATTGATTTTTTGCATTAATAATTGGAAGCCGAATGGATCACAGCTTCTCCTTCCCCCCCCCATTGATTCTTTTGCATGTTACTCATCCCACACAATGATGTTGACCTGAAACACATAGGTATGCCCAAACACAACACCTATCCACAGTCATTGATAACAAGTCCACAGGTGAGGTAAGCCAATGTCACTCAGATGTCGGAAGACAGACAATGCAACTAACAAAGCATAGCACAGGTTCATTACACATCAGCAACATGTTTATTCAAAAATAGTTGCAAGGAAATTGTGCATTACGGTGGACACACGGTCACAGAGTGTCTGAGAATTGGAGTCCAGGGGTGTGTGGCACATCACTTGATGGCAATTGACTACTCCCACACTGGTGTCGGATTGTGGGTGTTGGGGGTCAGTGTTGACCAAACAACAGGCAAATTACCCTGTGAAGGACAGACACAAGACACAGTCAAAAGTTCAGCAGAACAGGAGAGAAATGCAATACACATGCACAAAACATGTCACAAGAAACCTACACAAAAACAAGTTAGCAGTACTACCCTATTGTGGAGTACACACCACCTGAATGGACACATCACGGCACGCATCCAGTCAAGTGGCACACAGACACACTCATCCAGCAACAGAGCAGCCACAACACATTCCAGGCTAACTCCATACATTGACATAACAACCCTGGAAACTCACATTCAGGTGAAGAAGTTGTTGATGAGCTGTGAGCAAATGTCACCCTCATCCTCATGATCAATGGCATCGTGGCCCAGGCCGGGATCCTCCACAGGTGGCGGAGGTTGGTCATCGTTATCCTGGATGAGAGGCACCTTCTTCCGCACTGCCATGTTGTGTAGCATGCAGCATAAAAGGATTATTTTGCACACCTTTGCAGGCTTATATGGGAGGGACCCTCCGGTCTTGTCCAGGCAGCGAAAGCAGCTTTTCAGGAGGCCCAATGTCCGCTCAATCACCCTCTTGCTCCGACCATGTGCCTCATTGTAGCGCATCTCAGCTGGTGTCACAGGGTTCCTGAGGGGTGTCAGCAACCACAGCATGTTGGGGTATCCGAGTCACCTACATACAAAAAAATGAACAAGTAGATGAGTTTTGTAGGAGTGCGGAATACCTTGA
Organism: Triturus cristatus; assembly: GCF_964204655.1. Taxonomy (NCBI): domain Eukaryota; kingdom Metazoa; phylum Chordata; class Amphibia; order Caudata; family Salamandridae; genus Triturus; species Triturus cristatus. The sequence continues at coordinate 157,820,387 of NC_140580.1, forward strand.
AAACAAGGAGAGGTGACTCTCAGGGCCAAAAGGCTGGAGCACCCAGGAATACAAGTATAAAAGTATATGTACCTCTTGGCTATTGATCAACGATTGCTATCCTCTCAATCCTCAAACACACTCATATTTACACTTCACTGTCCCCCTCAATGCTGAATCTGTAAGAAGCACTTGTCATGAAACCAAAATGGTAAAATAAATCTGTATTTTAATAATCAATGTAAATTCATCCAAAGAATTTTTTATGTAACACAATAAATCATACACATAAAAATCATACACAATTTAAAATGATAAAATCGCAAAACAATTTTTCGCAGTTATTTCAAAAAAATTACATGCCAGAAGAAGGAGAATGGTAATCGACAAACAATGTGTCATACATCTGTTAATTTGGATTTGCCAAAGGCAGTGTCGGACATGAGTCACTGATCCCTGTCTTTCCCTAACTGCACCAAATTTAACACTTTGAAAACAACAGGCGTGCGGAATACAACATTGACAAACACACACAATGATAAACAGTCAGTACACACCGACAAATCAGGCACGCTGAGCTGGCATCTGTGACATCAGCGTTGCAGTGCCACTACTCCTCATTATGTAGGCATCGTGCGCAGAACCAGGGAACCGTGCACACACATGTGTGAAACACATGTCTGCAAGACATTCCACCAGAGCATTGATCGAGTGGAAATGTTTCCTGTTCCGGTATGCCTGCTCATGTGCCTGTGGTGGTATCAGGGCCACATGACAAGTGAGGCCTGATGTCTCCCAGGCATCACAGATCTTTGCCATGCAGATACCCAGGGTCCCTGTATTGCCACATCGACACTGGCATGGACATGGCATATGACGTACACACCACAAGGCAAGCGTGAGTCCCACAAGTAGTGGCCACTGTTGTCCCTGCAGGCCCTACATGTATGTCTCTTAGACACACGCACACCATCAAGGTTGCTGCATATACCACATGGATGTGGAGACTGTCGCCCATTGGGCACATTTGATCAGACACAATTCTGAGACACAACATGCACACTGACTTTGGGTGCACATCTGAATTGTGGCTACAGGTCTCACTGTGACGTCCATGCCATCACCCCCAGGACTCAGGGTGTATGTGACATGTCCTAAACATATCAAACCTGCAACTGTGTCCGTGACTCATGCCCAGTACTGTACATTTGCACATCACAGTGGTAATGTGCACAACACACAAAGGATTCTGCCCCCATGTACACGTGCACAGCCTAGCTGAACAAAAGTGCCACCCAACAAACCAAATGTTGCCCCCCCCCAACAAACAGGGAATGCAGCCTTACATGCCATGGGACACTGTGTGGCCAATGCTGTAGTGTGGTAGCTGTGCACAGGTGTCCCTGGCAAGTCACACCAATGAGGTCTGACGCGGGTGACAATGCGTATGCATTGCATGGTTCATGACCGAGCCGTGCATACGCTTTGCCATTGACTGCAATGATGTCCGACGCGGGTGACAATGCGTACGCATTGTACGGTTCATGACCGAGCCATGCGTGCCCTTTGCCAATGACTGCAATGAGGCCCGACGCGGATGACTATCATGCATGCGCGTTGGGCAGGCATGGTCCAAGACAGGCGTACGCCTTGGCCATTGAATCGTATGGAGACGGGTGCATGTGTATTTTCAAAAATACGCGTTGTACAGTCAGTTGACCGAGCCGGGCGCACCCATTGGCTCTAGACTGTCATGGAGACGGATGCGGCTTCAAAACTTGTACGAGCTGTGCACTGGAAATTCAGTTGGATGCCTACAACAATGTTGCAATTCCTAGTGTTTCATGAAGGTGAAGATTTGAGCGATGCGGAAGGCGTGTACGAGTCTTACATTTCCATGGATTGGCCAGATTCATAGAATGCAATCGTGTAGGACCTATCACTTGGGACACATGGCACAGATTCTGCCTCTGCAGCACAGATATAAGGCTGGCTGGCCTCCAGGGAGCTCACTTGCCTCCACTACATGTTCCTGGACCACATCCCTGCTACCACTGCTGCCGTCTCTGCATCCTCTGACTCCTGCTATGGCACGTACTCTGGAGAGGGCCCCAGCCTTCACTGAGGAGGAGAACCAGGCCCTACTGGACGGGCTCCTTCCACAGTACAGCAAGCTATATGGGAAACCAGGGGAGCAGGTGAGTGTGCAGTCCACTGCCTTCCTAATTGTGCATGTTGTCTGACTAGCAGTACTAGCAGTGTGTACACCAGTGGCAAGCATTCTCACTGGCTACTTTCATCCCCCAAAGTGTGTAGGTACATGTAATGAACAGGTGTTCTGCTGCTAAAGTGCATTAGTGCAAGCTGTAACTTCCCAGGCATTGTTAACATGTCAGACATGCAGGGTATTTGTCCTTTCCCATGGTTGCACTACCTGTGTAACTCATTTCCCTTTGTGATGATGACATGTATATCCAAATGCGTGCAGCACAAATATGGGGCATGTGTGTTAATGGAATTTTAACTTTGTCATCCTCACAGGTTGATGCCCACCAGAAGCAGGAGATATGGCTGATCATCGCCCGGGCAGTTCGATCGGTAGGGGTCTACAAGCTCCGGATCCGCAACTGCCAGAAGAGGTGGCAGGACCTTCAGGGCTGGACCCGGAGGATCACTAGAGTCCAGCTGAAGCTGTCACCTCCACGCAGGAGGGGCGGACACCGGACCCTGACCCCCCACATGCTCCGGATCCTGGCGGTGGTCTTCCCGGACCTGGATAGGCAGCTGAAGGCCAGACAGCAGCAAGGAGGGGGTAAGTCCATGCCTAATCTGTGTACTATGTGTGACATGCTAATTGCAGTCTTTTGGCCAGGTCACACTTCCACATTACGTAGGTCTTGTAGTCCAATACTCAGGTCCCTCAATTGTGTGATGCACCCTCCTCATCTGTTCCACAGGTGTGGCCCCTACAGTCTCTTGCTTCTGTCACTAGGGCACTGTGTCCCTGCAGCCAGCTATGCTTCAGCTTTCTAGACAGCATCTGTTCCCGTGACTCTGTTGTGTGTTTCATGGGTGGTTCAATTGTTTACCCAATGCCTGGGATCTGACATTTGATCTGTGTGTGCCCTTGATATGTGTTCCAATTGCTGGTCTGACTCGCCACATGTGGCTGGGGTATTTCAAACAAAGCCATGCAGCACGGGACTCCAATTTGTGGGCCTCAGGAGTATGTATATAAAGTATGTCACACTTGCTTAGCCACCTGACTACTGCCCAGGGCCAAACACTGTTTCACGTAGACCTGGGCAGTCATGGCTCCTCAAGGGCATTTAGAAACACTCTGTAATCCCACTCCCGTGTATCAACTTACAGGTGGTGCTTAGTGGCATGTGCCTTCAGGTGTCTGCCTCTGTCTCATTATGGTGTGGCTTCCTGTTACGTACAACTGGGGTGTCCATGATTTTGAGGGTCAGCAGGACATCTGAGATGTGACTGTGAGAGACAAGACCTGTGTGACATATAGGTGTGTGATCCTCTGACAGCGCACAATGATGTATGCAACTGTGTACTTCAGGCAGCTGGGTTACATGCACGGCAGACTGTGATGTGCTACTGTACAGGGAGTTGTGTTTGCAGAGACTCATATGTCTGATTTGCATGATGTGGGGTCTTCTGGGTCCTGGATATGTTGTTTGCAGGGGATGGGCAAGTGCACTTGTCATCTGCAGAGTTAGCTTTACCCCTGAGCTATGATTGTGACACAGTGCATACTGTTGTTGTCTGGATGCCCTGCCCCTGTGACAGGAGACAGTGTTTACTGACTTTCCAGGCACGCCAGTGCCATGGCATTTAACTTGCTATGAATGATCCTGCATTGTGTTCAAGTGTGCACCATGCACCCCATTGTGGCATTGACTATCAGGACATGAGAACATCATAGTGTGTGTTGCTGGCATGCATCACAAGCATGTGAAATGAGTCTCTGCCCATCCCTTCATCCGGACACCTGTACTGAGTCAATGGCACGAGATGTGCTGTGTTTATAGTGACATACTCCTACATGTTCACTTGCATGTCCAACTGATGTGTGGGTGGTGCATGTTGGGACATTGGGGAATTAGCATCCAACATGCAGCAGACATATGGGTGCAAGTCAAGGAGGGATATGTGTGCCATGGTTGATGTTGAAAATGAAAATTGGCTTCTTCTAAGCAGTGTTGGCACTTTGAGCAGTGTTCAGCTGATGATGCCAGAGCTTGCCCTGTGATGTGATGTACTCACTGTGGTGTGTGCAGTCAGTGCAGGTGACTGATGTTGTTCTCTTTCTTCCTATTCCTATCCAGGTACATCCACGGCCACAGGAGGGGACAGCTCCACGGACCAGGAGGAGCCACTGAGCCTGACAGGGACAGAAGGAGAGGAGTGGGGACCCAGTGGCACAGAGGGCGAGTGGAGCCACACTGAGGAGTCGTCAGCACCATCCACACCAGCTGAGGGCCACAGCCGCTCTGAGGATGACTCCCTTGTGGAGGCGGGTGTCAGCAGCCACCAAACCCCAGCTAGTAAGGCTGTCCCCGCCACTGCCCCCACCACCACCATCATCACCCTCCCATCGGCTCCCATCCCAGAGGTCCGTGGAGGCTCCTGTGTTCGAGAGCATGTCTCCTTTGTGCCAGGCACCGCATATGTGTCCCCTGGTGCCCTGAGTGAGGAGTCTGTGGACTTACTTAGACAGATCCATATAGGGCAGACATCGATGCTGAGTGTCCTCCATGCACACACCAATCTGTTGACGCAACTGCTGTCGCTCATGCAGGGCATTTCATCGGGCATGTTTGCTCTAAAGAGGACCAAACGGTCCGTGGCCTCCTCCCTGATGGCAGCAGTGTCCCTCCTCCAACAGTCGCGCACCCCTCCTACCCCTGCACCACCCACGATTCCTAGCAGCCTACCTGTCCCAAGCACACACACACCTGCACATTCTCACAAAGCCACAGACACGGGCAGCACACAAACACCCAAACCAAGGGCTAGACGTGCACACAAGCAAGCGCTGGGGACTGATACCACACTCACAGGGGCTGATTTGCAGACACTCAGACAGTCATCCACAACCACTCTGCAGTCCTCCGAAACCTCTCCCTCCCAGCCACCTTCCCTTGCCTCACCTGCAACCCCATCTCCACAGAAGCTCTTCCTCTGTGACCTTGGCCTCTTCCCCACCGACCCAGCAGATCCAGATTACAAGGGGAAGAGGAAGTTCCCACACACAGAGGGGAGTGCCCCACACACCCGGACACCCTCCCTCAGGCACAGTCAGACTGAGGCCCCCACCCGTAAGTCCCCCCGGAGCCTGAAGAGCAAGACCTCACCACCGCCACGCAGCTCCAAGGCAAAGTCTCCGTCCTCCATCCTCCAGGCCACCACTCAAGAGGTTCCCCCGCCACACCCTGCCCCGGGTTCCCTCACCCACAGATACACCCTCCCCAAAATGCTGAGGCCCTCCCCCTACCACTTGTTCCTCCACACCCGGTCAGATGGTTAGTGCCACTGATGTGGGGATCGTGTCCCCCCTCTGTCCTGCCGACCTCACCATCGCCCCATTCCACTCACATGGATTTAGGCACTGCAGTGGAGTCCACGTCCACCCCGTCTAACTTGGGCACTGCAGTGGGGACCCAATCCACTCCATCTGACCTGCCCACTGAAGTTGTGCCGGCACCCACCCCATCTGACTTGTGCCCACTTGTGACTGCACCCACCACTTCAGTCAGCTCCACTGCAGTTGCAAGTGACTCTCCTGCATCCACCACCCCTTCACTGCCTCCGTCTGCTGCGCCCTGATCCTGTCCCTGCGGTGCCTGGCCTGCCCCCATGTATGCCCCTCCGAGGGGATGTCCCCTGTCCATACCAGTGCAGGCAAGCAACGTGTGACAGTTGTCACTCAAATTCACTGCTTGTCATTTGATAATGGACTGGCCATTGGCCTTTTGTTTGAACGGACGTTTACATTTTCATATGCTGAATAAAGCTTTTTTCTTTATCCTTGTGAACTTGATTTAGCTGTACATTAGGTTGATGATGTTTAGCATGCCCTTGCACCTGTAATACTTGGTTTCCAATGTTGAATACTGAGGTGTTGATGTGAGGTACTCCATGTGGTCCATGAGATATGTATCTTATTCTGGTGGGTATCCATGTCATCCTTTGCAGCTAACTGGGTGTGTCATGATCAACAATTTGTGTACATCTGTGACCATTTCATTTGCATGGTCACATCTGTGGCTTGCACCCATGCACATATGATGTGCTTCCCATTGTCCAATTTGTCTATTTCCCTGACTTTGGGCGCATCTCCACTGGACCTACAGGTGTGGGCGTCATTGGTATAGGAGCAACTGGGTCCTCTGTGCAACTTGCTGTACATATGTGTTGAGTATGTGCAGATGACTTAGGGGAGACTCACGTACCCAGGCTGTTGTGACCAGAGCCTTCATTGTGTGGTAACTGATGGCTGACTGACCATGTGTTCTGCTGACATGACTGAGACGTGCTGTGACTATGTTTGGCACAGCTGGACTTCCACAGGAGTTGGATCCCCTCAGGCTATGTAATGGATGTGTTGTTCCTTGACATAGCCTGGGCCCATGGTGTGTGTTGTGTGAGCATGTGTGTGTGTGTCCACATCCCTTTTCATACACAGGCTGTGTTCCCTTGATATGTTCCTGTTGTTTATGCTTGCTGAGTGGGACTGTGTTCATCCCACAACTTTGCCATGGGCTACCAGATGTGTGGGTGCATGACACACTACTGTTAAACGGTGTTTCATCATTGGGATTTGTCAGTTCTGAGTGGTGATGATGTTGTCAGACGCAGATGGGACACAGTCAGGGGTCCCCAAGGCACTTGTTTGTTCGCAATATCATGTAGTTGTTTCTAGGTGATACCTTTCAGTTATTGAGACATGTGTATGTGTGTGTGACTGCTCCCACTTGTCCGGTTCAGGGCTGCAATGTTTGCAGGTGTCAGCATGTGTGCCTTGTGGTTCTCCTTGACTTCTGCATTGTCCTGGGACTGTGGGAGGTATTCCAAAGGTTACGTGAGCTTTGACATCATGGCCAGGTACCGCATACTGTGCAGTATGTCTGTCATTCACCAGGGTTGTGAACTGTCCTTGTGTGATGACTCTGTGCACCTTAGTTTCTCCCAACATTCCTGTATTTATCATGGGTGCATGTGCAATGTCACCTGTCCATGTGGGCTTCACAGATGCACATTGTTGCAGTTCAGGGTGTGTGGTGTTGAGGGTGGACTGATGTAAATATTTGCATGTATGGACGCTAGCTCCCGTTTGTCCATGGATGACGGGCCATGCTGAGTGATTTGTGTTTGTGTAGATGTGATGTACTTTTGTGGCACAGGACACATGTCTGGTTTTCACAGTTTGTAAGATATCTACCTTTGTCATCACAGTGGAGGTGTCATGCATGCTTGTGTCACCCCAATGTCTGGTCCCTGGGGGTAGTGCTGTTGTGTGTCAGTCTCTTGCTGTGTTAGTTTGCGTTCATTCCAGCTTGTGTCACATGTGTCTGTTGTGCTCCCTCTCATCTCACAATGCCTGATTGCCCACTAAGGGTGTCCCAATGATGGTTTACTTTCGTATGGCACTGCGTCCACATCTGTGTCACTGTGGTTCAGCCCCCCTCATGTGTTGTGTAGTTGCCTGGGGATACTGAGACACACACACACACACACACATGTTGTGTCAGATGTGCAGTGTGAGGCTGCCTATTTGTGTTTGTGCACCTGCATCAGTGCATTGGTATTGCTGTTGTGGGCCGTTGTCTGGATGCTGTTTCTGTGACTTTCTCTGCTGTCCCCGTGAGTCATTTCACATCATTCTGCACATTCATCCTGGTTGTTAGGTGCCATTGCTGGCATGGAATGTGAGTTTGTGACCTGACACCTACAGTCTACACAGGTTGTTTTGATTAGTGTGTCTATTTTCGAGATGTGTGTATGCTTTGTGATGGTCACTTCTGCTCTTGTGTCATTGTACACTGTATGCATTGTCAGCCCCCATGTGTGGTGCTTGTCTGCACATGGCCGAGGGTATGTTTTGTTTTCACAGCACTGTTAGCCTCACCACATCTCTGTGGATATGAGACACAACCACTAGTTTGCCCCAAAAGTGTTTCATGTGTTGGGACCAGGAATCATACATGCTGTTTGCAATTTGCAGCTTTGACCATGATGACACTTACCTTTTGGTTACTGTAATGAGGGGGGGTTTAGACCCCATCACCACAATACTCGACATTTGCTGCAGTTTGGAACCCCACACTTAACATTTGTTCTACACAGTGAGGGGGTGTTATTTTTACATTGACACAGTGCTATAGTGATGCTTGCCTTGTGTAGGCCACACTCATTTGTTGGTCACACATGTGCTGTTAGTTACATTGTATGTTCAAAGTTATAATCACTGTTGTGGGCATTTGTCACAGACTACACACTGTTGTCATGATGTTAGGGGGGATGTATTTTGCTGACATACCTAATGTTGGTGTACGATGGATGTGTGGCGCATCACCTATGGCAGGGGTGATGGGCAACAGGTCCCCTATGAGTGGAGTTGGCAGGGGTGATGTGCAACTTAAGCCCTATGAGTGGGGGTGGCATTAGTGATGGTCAACAGGTCCCCTATGAGTGGGGGTGGCAGGGGTGATGGGCAACATAAGCCCTATGGGGGTGGCAGGGGTGATGGGCAACATAAGCCCTATGAGTGGGGGTGGCAGGGGTGATGGGCAACAGGTCCCGTTTGAGTGGGGGTGGCAGGGGTGATGTGCAACATAAGCCCTATGAGTGGGGATGGCATTAGTGATCGTCAAGAGGTCCCCTATGAGTGGTGGTGGCAGGGATGATGTGCAACATAAGCCCTATGAGTGGGGGTTGCATTAGTGATGGTCAACAGGTCCCCTATGAGTGGGGGTGGCAGGGGTGATGGGCAACAGGTCCCCTATGGGTGGGGATGGCAGGGGTGATGAGCAACAGGTCCCCTATGAGTGGGGATGGCAGGGGTGATGGGCAACAGGTCCCCTATGGGTGGGGGTCGCAGGGGTGATGGGCAACAGGTCCCCTGTGAGAGGGGGTGGCAGGGGGGATGGGCAACACAAGCCCTATGAGTGGGGGTCGAAGGGGTGATGGGCAACAGGTCCCCTATGAGAGGGGGTGGCAGGGGTGATGGGCAACACAAGCCCTATGAGTGGGGGTGGCAGGGGTGATGGGCAACAGGTCCCCTATGAGTGGGGGTGGCAGGGGTGATGTGCAACATAAGCCCTATGAGTGGGGGTGGCAGGGGTGATGTGAAACATAAGCCCTATGAGTGGGGGTGGCATGGGTGATGGTCAAGAGGTCCCCTATGAGTGGGGATGGCAGGGGTGATGTGCAACATAAGCCCTATGAGTAGTGGTGGCATTAGTGATGGTCAACAGGTCCCCTATGAGTGGGGGTGAGAGGGGTGATGGGCAACAGGTCCCCTATGGGTGGGGGTGGCAGGGGTAATGGGCAACAGGTCCCTTATGAGTGGTGGTGGCATTAGTGATGGTCAACAGGTCCAATATGAGTGGGGGTGGCAGGGGTGATGGGCAACAGGTCCCCTATGAGTGGGGGTGGCAGGGGTGATGTGCAACATAAGCCCTATGAGTGGGGGTGGCAGGGGTGATGGTCAACAGCTCCCCTATGAGTGGGGGTAGCAGGGGTGATGTGCAACATAAGCCCTATGAGTGGGGGTGGCATTAGTGATGGTCAGCAGGTCCCCTATGAGTGGGGGTGGCCTTAGTGATGGTCAACTGGTCCCCTATGAGTGGGGGTGGCAGGGGTGATGGGCAACAGGTCCCCTATGGGTGGGGGTGGCAGGGGTGATGGGAAACAGGTCCCCTATGAGTGGGCGTGGCAGGGGTGATGGTCAACAGGTCCCCTATGGGTGGGGGTGGCAGGGGTGATGGTCAACATAAGCCCTATGGGGTAGCAGGGATGATGGGCAACGGGGAACAACCTTTACAACGCAACTTTTACAACGCACTACACTTACAACGCATTTTTTACAACGCACAATCCATTACAACGCATGACATTACAACGCATGACACTACAACGCATTTTTAAAAACTACCTTTACAACGCATTCCATTACAACGCATACTACCATTACAACGCATACCATTACAACGCATAATATAGTAATTTTTACCCCTATACTATCCAACACTTACCCTACTGTTGCACCCCCTGGAGTTAGAATAGTAATTTTTACCCCTATACTATCCAACACTTACCCTACTGTTGCACCCCCTGGAGTTAGAATAGTAATTTTTACCCCTATACTATCCAACACTTACCCTACTGTTGCACCCCCTGGAGTTAGAATAGTAATTTTTACCCCTATACTATCCAACATTTACCCTACTGTTGCACCCCCTGGAGTTAGAATAGTAATTTTTACCCCTATACTATCCAACACTTACCCTACTGTTGCACCCCCTGGAGTTAGAATAGTAATTTTTACCCCTATACTATCCAACACTTACCCTACTGTTGCACCCCCTGGAGTTAGAATAGTAATTTTTACCCCTATACTATCCAACACTTACCCTACTGTTGCACCCCCTGGAGTTAGAATAGTAATTTTTACCCCTATACTATCCAACACTTACCCTACTGTTGCACCCCCTGGAGTTAGAATAGTAATTTTTACCCCTATACTATCCAACACTTTCCCTACTGTTGCACCCCCTGGAGTTAGAATAGTAATTGTTACCCCTATACTATCCAACATTTACCCTACTGTTGCACCCCCTGGAGTTAGAATAGTAATTTTTACCCCTATACTATCCAACACTTACCCTACTGTTGCACCCCCTGGAGTTAGAATAGTAATTTTTACCCCTATACCATCTAATACTTACCTTAAATGCAATTTAATATTATGCGTTGTAATGGTATGCGTTGTAAAGGTAGTATGCGTTGTAATGGAAATGCGTTGTAAAGGTAGTTTTTAAAAATGCGTTGTAGTGTCCTGCGTTGTAATGTCATGCGTTGTAATGGATTGTGCGTTGTAAAAAATGCGTTGTAAGTGCATGCGTTGTAAAAGTGTGCGTTGTAACGACATACATCCATGGGCAACAGGTCCCCTATGAGTGGGGGTGGCAGGGGTGATGGCCAACAGGTCCCCTATGGGTGGGGGTGGCAGGGTGATGGGCAACATAAGCGCTATAAGTGGGGGTGGCAGGGGTGATGGGCAACAGGTCCCCTATGAGTGGAGGTGGCAGGGGTGATGGGCAACATAAGCCCTATGAGTGGGGGTGGCTTTAGTGATGGTCAACAGGTCCCCTATGAGTGGGGGTGGCAGGGGTGATGTGCAACATAAGCCCTATGAGTGGGGGTGGCACTAGTGATGGTCAACAGGTCCCCTACGAGTGGGGGTGGCAGGGGTGATGGGCAAAAGGTCCCCTATGGGTGGGGGTGGCTGGGGTGATGGGCAACATAAGCCCTATGGGGGTGGCAGGGGTGATGGGCAACAGGTCCCCTATGAGTGGGGGTGGCAGGGGTGATGGTCAACAGGTCCCCTATGGGTGGGGTGGCAGGGGTGAAGGGCAACATAAGCCCTATGAGTTGGGGTGGCAGGGGTGATGGGCAACAGGTCCCCTATGAGTGGGGGTTGGCAGGGGTGATGGGCAACAGGTCCCCTATGGGTGGGGATGGCAGGGGTGATGAGCAACAGGTCCCCTATGAGTGGGGATGGCAGGGGTGATGGGCAACAGGTCCCCTATGGATGGGGGTTGCAGGGGTGATGGGCAACAGGTCCCCTATGAGAGGGGGTGGCAGGGGTGATGGGCAACACAAGCCCTATGAGTGGGAGTGGCAGGGGTGATGTGCAACATAAGCCCTATGAGTGGGGGTGGCAGGGGTGATGTGAAACATAAGCCCTATGAGTGGGGGTGGCAGGGGTGATGGTCAACAGGTCCCCTATGAGAGGGGATGGCAGGGGTGATGTGCAACATAAGCCCTATGAGTGGGGGTGGCATTAGTGATGGTCAACAGGTCCCCTATGAGTGGGGGTGGCAGAGGTGATGTGCAACATAAGCCCTATGAGTGCTGGTGGCATTAGTGATGGTCAACAGGTCCCCTATGAGTGGGGGTGGGAGGGGTGATGGGCAACAGGTCCCCTATGGGTGGGGGTGGCAGGGGTTATGGGCAACAGGTCCCCTATGAGTGGGGGTGTCATTAGTGATGGTCAAAAGGTCCCATATGAGTGGGGGTGGCAGGGGTGATGGGCAACAGGCCCCCTATGAGTGGGGGTGGCAGGGGTGATGTGCAACATAAGCCCTATGAGTGGGGGTGGCAGGGGTGATGGTCAACAGCTCCCCTATGAGTGGGGGTAGCAGGGGTGATGTGCAACATAAGCCCTATGAGTGGGGGTGGCATTAGTGATGGTCAACAGGTCCCCTATGAGTGGGGGTGGCAGGGGTAATGTGCAACATAAGCCCTATGAGTGGGGGTGGCCTTAGTGATGGTCAACAGGTCCCCTATGAGTGGGGGTGGCAGGGGTGATGGGCAACAGGTCCCCTATGGGTGGGCGTGGCAGGGGTGATGGTCAACAGGTCCCCTATGGGTGGGGGTGGCAGGGGTGATGGTCAACATAAGCCCTATGGGGTGGCAGGGGTGATGGCCAACAGGTCCCCTCTGGGTGGGGGTGGCAGGGTGATGGGCAACATAAGCCCTATAAGTGGGGGTGGCAGGGGTGATGGGCAACAGGTCCCCTATGAGTGGGGGTGGCAGGGGTGATGGGCAACATAAGCCCTATGAGTGGGGGTGGCTTTAGTGATGGTCAACAGGTCCCCTATGAGTGGGGGTGGCAGGGGTGATGTGCAACATAAGCCATATGAGTGGGGGTGGCATTAGTGATGGTCAACAGGTCCCCTATGAGTGGGGGTGGCAGGGGTGATGGGCAACAGGTCCCGTATTGGTGGGGGTGGCAGGGGTGATGGTCAACAGCTCCCCTATGAGTGGGGGTGGCAGGGGTGATGGTCAACAGGTCCCCTAAGGGTGGGGGTGGCTGGGGTGATGGGCAACATAAGCCCTATGGGGGTGGCAGGGGTGATGGGCAACAGGTCCCCTATGAGTGGGGGTGGCAGGGGTGATGGTCAACAGGTCCCCTATGGGTGGGGTGGCAGGGGTGAAGGGCAACATAAGCCCTATGAGTGGGGGTGGCAGGGGTGATGGGCAACAGGTCCCCTATGAGTGGGGGTGGCAGGGGTGATGGGCAACATAAGCCCTATGAGTGGGGGTGGCATTAGTGATGGTCAACAGGTCCCCTATGAGTGTGGGTGGCATTAGTGATGGTCAACATGAGCCCTAGGGGTGGGGGTGGTATTGGTGCTGGCCATACAACCCCTATGGTGGCCTGTTGCTAGTGGCCATGATATGTGTGTGTGTGTGCCATTTTGCTGGTACATGTCGTTTGTTTGTGCGGTGGGTGTCTGACTTACCATCTGTGCCGTCCGCGTCTGTTCCTGATCCGGTCATAGATGTAGAGTACTGGTATGACCTGCGCGATGGGATTCATGATGTGTTCGTCTCGTACACGCTGCTTGTTGCTCCGTCTCGTACCAGTTGCAATCTGGTCCGTCTTGTAGCCATGGATTAAGTTATGGCGCGAATCGTAGCTGATATGCTTCTTTTCCAGATGCTGTGAAGTGCCGTACGTTGCAACCCGTCCGGCGCGTAGGAAGTACGCATCATACTTGTCAGGGTGGAAACTGCTATGGATACTGCTTCCGGGCGACTCGGTTCAGGCGTTAGGAGTTACGGCTCGGACGGAGAATGGAGCTTGAATCACAGCCTACGTGTCGGTCGGGTTTTTGGCAGTTATGCGCATCGTACTTCATGAACTGGACGGACCGGCTCCGGGTACGGGTTGGTCGCAAGGTAAGGCTACGAACAGCTCTCGGGGAGCTGTCTGACCCGGATCGGAATCGACCCTTAAATGTTATGGTCGTGCAACTACCAGATAAAACAACTGTAATGTACACAAAGCAACATAATCCTCCTCCTAATATTACAGAAATTGAAGTTAGGAAATAAGATAATAATAAAGAGGCGAGCACAAGCTCACAATTACCTTCCAGTACAATCCTTAAAGAACTGCTGCCTAGGGTACCCAAAGAAGCAACTTGCCGTCCATTGCTTCATTAAAAAGATCAATAGCTGGTACTAAAAAGTCTACAACCACTACCACACCTACCCCTAACACCTTTGAAGAGGTGATAATTCTTCCAGAATTAGCTATTGCTTACAATGAGGAACCCTTTATTCTCTATGATAATAAAAGCAAAGGAAAGAGAATAATTATGTTTGCTACTGCAAACAATTTAATCAAACTTCAAGAAGCTCAAACATGGATGATGGATGGGACCTTCAAAATCTGTCCCAAACCATTTTCCAACTCTATACTATCCATGGCCTTCATCAAAATACTATCATTCCCTTTATTTATGCCTTGCTTCCCAATAAGCACAATTCCACATATCTAGAATCCTAAATAAAATAAAACAAGAGACAAATAATTATTTTCCTGAGAAAATAATTATAGATTTTGAACAAGCTATGATAAACACTATTCTCAAAACATACCCACATACATCAATCCAAGGATGTTACTACCATTTCAATCAATGCCTATGGAGACTCTTACAAAAATCTACACTTGGGGGTCTATTAGGATGGCGGGTGGATCTCCACCGCCGGGCCGGCGGTGCTCACCGCCGGGCCGGCGGTGCTCACCGCCGGGCCGGCGGTGGAGATTCGCCTGCCATGTGTCCCTGGTTCACCCCCGCCATATTAGCATGGCGGGGCCACCGCGCAGATGGGAAGACCGTCTGCCGCTTTTCCCCCGGTCGAAATATCAACTGGGCGGAAAAGGGACTCAATATGGTGGTGGTGTCTGCAAGACAATGCTATCCATATTATTATGGGGCATTTCTCATGCCTTTCCATGGCGGAGGCTCCACCATGGAAAGGCATGCGGTAAATGCTACGGGGGTCCATTGTGGGCCCCTAGGGGGTTGGGGGCTGTACTTGGGGGGTACCTGTGGTACCCCCTAGCATTGGCATGGACAAGTTGCCTGTCACGCTGTGCATGCCAATGCACCGCGTCCCTTCACAACATTGTGGCAGGCAGTGCAGTGACGCACAATGCTGTGAATGTGGGATGCCAAGGCCACGGTGACAGTGGCATCCAAATTGACAGTGCTGCACCACTGGCGGCCTTTCCCAGCACCGCTAGGGTGGCGGGACAGGAGTCCGCCCTCCATCCTAATAGACCCCTAAGTGTAAAGTATGCAACAAACTCTAAATTTGCATACCAGATTAAAAAACGTAGGGGTATATTCACAAGAATGTGTGATAACTACCGCCAGAGTAGCTTAACGCAACTCTCAGCATCGCAGCCCATCGTGGGAAAATAACCCTGTGTCAACATCGAATTCACAACAAGGCGGTACCATGCGATAGTCTGCCAAAACCGCGGACAATGTCCACGATACAACCACCTCTATGGAGATAAAAACACAAACCAGAACACAAAAAAACCTGCGATTGGCCAAAGCGCGATGAGGAAATCAGCGATAAGCAGCGCCAGGCCTGCAACACACACCAGGCAGGTGGGAAAAATCACCATAAAAGTAGAAAAAAACACCCAAACACATACCCCAGAACCAGCCCGGGACCTCGGGGACAGGGAAGGGCAAGGAAAAGAAGAAGACGAAGTTCAATCCGCAGGCGAACAGGATCATAGTTACGGAGGTGATGGAACACCATCAACAACTGTTCATCACCTTGAACGTGTCATTGGGCACCAAAACAGGAATATGGCGGGACATCGTGGACAAGGTCAATGCCGTCGGAGAGCACAAGAGTCAAATGGATGAGGTCAAGAGGCGATGGAATGACATCAAGCAGAAGACCAAGGAGAAATTCGCAGCCAACCAGAAGGCAGCAATGCAGACTGGAGCTGGGGCCCCAGTGCCACAGCTCATGCTGGATGACATGGAGGAGCTGGTGTCGACAGTCATCAGTGTGGATACTGTGGCCGGAGTCGTGATATCAGACACTGCTCGACAGGACACAACACAACTGCAACAGGGTGAGTGACCACCAGGTACTGGGGGGATGGGTGGAGATGTTCGCGATGTCATACATGCACAATCAAGCAGAGCACAGTGCACACCCTCAATGACTCTGGGTCATCACCCAGATCCACAGAATGACACAATGTACAATGCCATGCTGTCTGAATGTCAAAATGTACCATGCGGATCCATAGATATGGACACATTGCAATATACACCATCTCCCCTCACATTGCAGGGCCACCGTCAACACCCCCTGCAGAGCTGTCCCAGCCACTCTTCACTGATGACAAGGAGGACAACCCCAGCATCGACGCACAAGCCATCCTAGACATCGTTGACATCATCCGCGATTCACCTCCAGGATCAGGGCTGACCAGCTGCATCGAGGAGACCCCACCCACCACCCAAACCACCCAGCAGGAGGCACCCACGGCCCCGGAAGTCTCCCAAGACCCCCAGGAACAACACACGGCCTTCCAACGCCATGTGCTGGAGGCCCAGAGGGAGATGGCTCAGCAGGTGCGGGTGGGGTTCGACCTCATGGCCACCAAACTGGAACCCATCCATGGCTGTCTAGGCCCGCTCCATTGTCTTCAACGAGCCCTGACTGACATCGCTGGAGTCCTGACGCGGAGAGAAGAACATCTGTCTGCTCAGAGGGGCACCAACGATACCAGCTGTGAGCTGGCACACATGCGGAGGCTCATGGAGGACATGGTACTGATGGAGGTGGAAAGGATGGCAGCCACCGCTACACATCAGCGAAATGTAGCTGGGATCTACCATGCGCTGCAGCCCATCATCATGTCATTGCTGCCACAGGGTGTGGCGCAGATGAATGCTGCTGCCCCCACACATCCACATCTCCACCCCCTGGTGTGCCATTGCCTCACAGTGCGGCAAACGTATCCACTCCAGCACCTGATGTGTCAGTGGCACACAGTACCTCAGCCGATACTGCAACACCCACAGGTGGGGCAGAGCACACATCCAGGGACGAGGACATGGATAGTTTTGTGATCAGGAGGCACTAGCACTAATTTCCGCCACCTGGCCTGTTTCTGCTTGGAGCCGCACATGGCCTCATGACCTTACACTGACCCCCAATACACTCCGATGCACTAACCTTGGACAGCAACATGGACTGCCTTATCTTGTTTGATGACCAATGACACGGCGACCAGACTGCGGACTGTACCCTTCCTCTTCCGCAGTACTTGTCATCCCCGGGTGGACTCTGGCTGGCCCTCCATGGGCCCATATTGTGTAGTGTGCTCGGCATTGCCCTGTACCGCTTCAGCTACAGAACTGCACTTGATGTGCAATAAACATCCAGTGAGGCACTGCTGTGTCATGTATTTCCTCATTCATGTATGAATGTGTGGATGAATGTAGGGACAGTGATTTCCCTTGCGTCCTGTGGGATGCAAGTCAGAGGGTGCTACATTCCGTAATGTGTACCGGTCCTGTGAACACTACAACAGGGACACACGCATCAGTCACTTCCATGTCCGCACATGGACTGAACCACGCCCAGAGCCCATGAGTCATTGTTGCAAGTCCTGCGCTGGTCTGACATACGGCAGGCCAGACCACTCCGCTAACGCTCCGAGGGGGGACCCTCATTGCTACCGGTCGCAGGTGCACTCGCTGGTGGTGTGCAGGTCACTGGTCTAGTTGACAGCATGTCACAGCTACTCCCTGAGGGCAGGTTTGCACTCACACCACACCCTTCTGGCACAGGCGTCACAGGCCATGTGACTCCGCCAACATAAGGAACGGACGACGTCACATTCCCCTCTGCCGGTGGTGACTGGATGACGGACGCTCCACGGTTCCCAATCATAATGTGCCCATGAGTTGTTGTGCACAGGGTTAGTGGCACCCGAGGCCTTGCGGCCGTCACGGGCCTACCACCACGTGGTGCTGACTGGGGTTGCCCAGGGTTAGTGGCACCCGAGGCCTTGCGGCCGTCGTGGGCCTACCACCACATGGCGCTGACTGGGGTTGCACAGGGTTAGTGGCACCCAGAGCATTGCAGCTGACACAGGCACCCCTCCACGGGATGGTGACTTTGGGTGCACTGAGTCAGTGGCACCTTAAGCTGCTGAGTGGGTGCGCAGCCTGCGATGATGCTCCGTCCCGGCGGTCCGGAAAGTTCAGGTTTTGTGTGCCCTGCTGGACCGCAGTGTAGGCCAGAGCCAGCGGGCAGCGCGGGCCTACCACCACGTAGCATCGCTTCCGGGATCCCAGAGTTAGTGCCACCCATTGGGCTGAGCAGGTGTGCAGCCTGCGATGATGCCAGCTGCACTGGTATGTCCTATCCCGTGGAGTAATCAAGACCCAGCACCAAACTTGAGACCTGGTGGCCTGCGGAGCGTGGATGCATGGTGTGGAGGGTGCCATGTCTGCGAGCACCGGGCTTGTGGCTTGCAGTGGCACGTGGTGGGACCTCCTGTCAACACGCCGGTGGTGAAAGGTGAGTAGTGAGGCCTGGGTGTGCATTGGCGGGCATGCTCCGATGGGTGGCGGGAGGGGCAGGGGTGCCTCTGCCTGGGTGTGCATGGGCGGGCAGGCGATGTTGTCTTGTGCAAGTGTGTGTACTGTGCCAATCATTTACCTGGACTCTGTTTCAGATGATGGCTCTGTCTCAGATGTGTGACCTGGTGTACCGCTATACATACCGGCAAGTGGTTGGAGACACACCGGTGGCAGCAGGTGAGCAGTGAGGCCTGGGTGCGCAGGGGCAGCATTCTCTCTCTCCTCCCCCCTCTCTTCTTCTTCTTCTATCTCGCTCTCTCTCTCTCTCTCTCTCTCTCTCTCTTTCTCTCCCTCTCCTCTCTTCTCTCTCTCTCTCTCTCTCTCCCCCTTTCTTCTTCTCTCTGTCTCTCTCCCCATCTCTATTCTCTCTCTCTCTCCCTCTCTTATTCTCTCTCTCTCTCACCCCCTCTCTTCTCCTCTCTCTCTCTCTCTCTCTCTCTCTCTCCCCATCTCTTCTTCTCTTCTTCTCTCTCTGTCTCCCCCTCTCTTCTTCTCTCTCTCTCTCTCTCTCTCTCTCCCCCTCTCTTCTTCTCACTCTCTCTCCCCCTCTATTCTTCTTTCTCTCTCTCTCTCTCTTCCCCTCTCGTCTTATCTCTCTCTCTTCCTCTCTCTCTTCTTCGCTCTCTCTCTGTCCTTTGATGTGCGCAGGACACACCTTCTCATCATGATTTTTGTCTTGCAGGCTGTGACCTACGGATTGTCCCGAGGGGAGCCGCCATGTGTCTTCATTTCAGTGTTCATTTTAATAAAGTTTATTTTGTTGCTTCGAAAGTAAGTGCGTGATGCTCATTTCTGTGATGACACATGCATGTCACCAGTTGTGATTGTGCGACATCAAGCAGATTATTTTGTACATGTTTAGGTGTAGCTGATGTGGCATGTCTTTGGTCAGGGGGTTGCCCGGGTGGGGGGGTCCTGGGGGTGGTGTCGGAGTGTGTTGTTGCCTTTTCGGCCCTCCGGGCTGCATGTTCAGACACCCGGGTCATCTGTTGTTCTTCAGGTGTGGCTCTGGGCTGTGCTCCCTTTTGTGGTGCAGGCTGTGGTCCAACTTTGCACCAGGTCAGAGCAGGTGTTATTTTCCTGCTGCTAACGCAACTTAGCGCCTGTTTTGTGTTCTTATCGCAGTTCTGTCTGGTCGTTGTCGCTGCTTTTGGCACGGGAACGTCTACTCTGCATCTCATTAGCGATAGTTGCGGGGGTCATCTGTGGCGCTGTTTTTTGCGGCTGCTATCGCTGGTAAACTGGTGCTGTGGGCTGTTAACACCAGCTTGTGATTGGGGCTATAAGTTTATCGCAACTTTGGCTGCGATAATGTGCCGTTAACTCTGCGAAAGATCCTTGTGAATATTCCCCTTATTGCATTAGCCTACGTGCCAGTTAACTGATGTTGCTGAACATTACATCCTCTTGATAGAAAGACCTTTTTACCAACAACATGAGCAAAAATTAAGTCCCCTCCTAGACTACTTCGAAGACAACTGGGTGGGAAGACTTCATAGATCAGGCCATAGGAGACAACCCAAATTTCAAATTCCCTGGTGGAATGTCTACCTTTCTACACTTAACCAACAAGCCAAAACCAATAACGCTGTTGAAGGATGGCATAATGTCTTCCAATCAACAACAGGACGAGGCACACCTACACTGCATAAACTAATAACCTCCTTACAAAAAAGAACAGAGCTATCAGGAACTCAGAATAGAGCAATCAGTCACACAATTAAAACCTAAACTATCTAAACAAATGTACCAATACCTTCAACAGCAAGTTAAACTATAGCCTACTACAAGAGGCCTAGAATACTTAGGAATGATAGCAAAAAGCCTACTGTAAAATCTCCAAACAAACTAAGGGATCTATTAGGATGACGGTTGGAAAATCACCCCGACTGCCATGGTAGCGGAAATCAACCGTCCACCAGTCCAGCGGCAAAACCGGCGGTCCGATTAAGATTAACTGCCAGAAAAATCTGACCAAGGTGGAAAAAGGCCACCAAAGACTGCCCGTAGCGGGCGGAGCAGGTGGAAATCCGTCTGAGGCGGTCATATTCGCAGCGGAAACACACCAAACTGCCCCAGGCCGGCAGAGAGACCGCACGGAAAATTAGGATTCCCCCGATGTGACAGCGGGACGTTCCACTGTTTCCGACGGCTGCAGTCGCAAACAGTGATGAATGGGAGAGCCGACAGAAGGGCTGTAGCATAGCCAGCGCTGCGGACGCTCCGTGACAAATATGGCGGTTGACAAAATAATCTCACAACAAGGCCACCAAGTGCACACACCAAACTAGCCCTGACCCCAAAAACACCTAACACATCCCAATGACACACCCCCATGGCAACTTCAAACATATAAATCCCAGGACAACCCACACAACACACCTGACAGCAATACTCCATTTTCACACCCACATAGCAAAGTATAAAACTAGCCCCTTCCCTGACCAGAATCCTTTGCACTACTCCAGCACTGAAGGAACCAAACCCTGCAGCATATTGGATAGACAAAACACCACACATCTCACCTGCACAACAACACACACACACACCACCTACACCACCCCACCACCCTCACAACTGCACCTCAAAACATTAGCACATCACACTCCATGGCACCACAGAAAATGCCCAAATTCACAGAGAGTGAGTTGTCAGTCATGGTAGATGAGATAATCAGAGTAGAACCACAAGTGTTTGGTACCCTGGTCCAACAGACACCATTAGCCACAAGAGCACAAATGTGGGCAAAGATAGTCAACAAGGTCAATGCAGTAGAGACCACCCCGCGCTCCAGAAATGAAATCATCAACCGGTGGCATGACCTGAAGAGGGTTGTGAAAGAAAAGAGGCAAAAGAACTGTGAGCTAGCTCAGAGGACTGGCGGTGGCCCTCCCATCCTACCAATAACATTCACTGCATGGGAGGAGAAGCTGTTTGCCATACTGCATCCAGAGAGTCTCACAGGAATAGCCGGGGGAGTGCAGGCTGGTAAGCACAAACAAATGTAAACCATTACACTGCCATGTACTGTCTTGCACAATTACAAAGCTACACCTCCTAGGCCCAAGTCCATTCATATGCACCACAATACCCAACACAGGTCTCACAGATGTAACATCCACTCCATCTAAATCACCCTAAAGGTAGCCTGCAACATTCCCAGGTTTGCATGTGTACTGACAGCCAGCCCTACAACTCCCACCAGGCAGCCCTGTCCCACCCCTGAGCAGGACGGAGGACTCCCTCCCATCCAGAAGCATGTGGCAGTCATTGTATTGTTCACCTTCACCTATAAGGTAGGTAGCCATCTTAACAGGGAGGGTGTGTGTGTGTGGGAGGCCAGCACTACAACTCCAAACAGCCCCCCTTGTCCCACCCCTGAGCAAGATGGAGCACACCCCACCCACCCAGATGCATGTGGCAGCCATTGCATTGTTCACTTCAAACTAACAGGTAGGTAGCCATCTTATGCTCTCTTGTCCCACCCCTGAGCAGGATGGAGCACTCAACCACACACCCAGAGAGATGTGTCACAAATTTCACCCAAATGTGACAACAGAACAGGTAAGTAGACAGTGCATGCACCCCTCCATTCCTCAAAAAAAGCATGGAGCCAAATGAAAACACCAGCCCTCCATCCCACCGAAATTGCCACAGATACAATTGCCACTTACTGTGTGCAGACAGCTAAGCATATGTAACTGTCACAGAAACAGAAGTGTGACTCACCAAATCCTATCTCAAAGTAAATCAGGGCACAAACATGCACAGCACTGAATGCTATCTGTAAGTTACATGGGGGCTGAGCTTGAAGGACCACATGAAAACAAACCAAGTATGGTCTGTCAAACCAATAAATCTAAGCCCAGGACATGACAAAGGTATGCATGAGATGACAATGCCTAGTACATGCGCAGATGTAACGCCTGACAGGCAGAGTAATCAGCAAAGATGCCTCACATCAAGTTGTATTGCCGCCAGTTGTCAGATGACAACATGTCCTCATAATAACAGAATATACACTTGGGGCATGGGATCCATGGACATGTCACACCATGGAAATGTAATGTATGTACCTCCAAATCATGTCATGATGCACATTACTGTGCAGACATACAATGTGTGAAATAGTTAACTGTGTGTTTCATAACCAGTAAATAAGATACATCGACCACAAAGCTTGAGGGGTGTACGTCAATGACCATTTCCCCTCTGTCCCACAGGTGACCAACAACTGACTGCAGAGGACGACAACATCAACCTGCAGAGCCAGTCTCCACCCCCGGAACATGAACTCTAGGATTAGGACTCCCTGGATTTGGAGAACGCGGAGCTCGAAACCAGCCCATCTGGTGTGCCAGGGTGCAACAGGTCCCAGGACCCCACTGTCCCCCCCACCACCTCAGCAGGAACAGCAAAAACTATGCTTACCCCTCCTAGAATGACTTGTGCGGCCTCCACCACCACCAGTGCTGCCTGCAACACTCTCCCTTCCCCAGAGGATGACCACCCCACCCCACCAACTGAGGAGGGCAGGGAAAGGAGGCGGGTACCTACAGTGGTGAGGCAATAGGTCTGTGACAGCAGGACAGGTGGAAGGGCTAGGGTGAGTCAAAGCCAACAGGACATTGGGACCAAAGCCCTGGACAACATCACCAGAGTCCTATGGGCCTATGAACAGGCCCAGGGATGAATGGGCCAGGCTGAGGAAGATTCACGTGAGCTCCGCCTGCTGCTGAGGTCCATAGACACCCGCATGGGCCAAATTGTGGACCTCTTGGGCCAGCTAGTGGTGGTTCTGAGGGACAGGCCTGCGGCACAACCAACACCGCCACCTCCCTCCGGTGTCCCGCAGGATGACAGTTCCACATCCTCCCCTGCTGGAACGGAGAGGGGGGACTCTTCAGACACCCCAGTGGCACTGCAGCAGAGGCCCCCCTGCCAAACGACCAAGGGGCCGTCCGAAGAAATCCAAGGGAGGAACCCATGGCAAAGCACCTGCCAAACACCAGTCAAGGAGCCAGCCATGATGGGAACCCTCTTCACTATTGCATTGACTTTGTTGACTGCCCTTCCCCACACTGCCTTGTTAATGGCATCCGTCTGTTGGACTGGGTCACCACATCAATGTGGTGACTACTCAATTGTCTCATCTACCATCACTGACAACTCATTGCTTCACTATTCACCTTTTCGTAAACATTCACTCCCCTCTCACATGTACCCATTGTAAATAAACACTGCTTACACACACATGTCGTTGTGTCTGCTCCGTGTTTATTACAGGATGTGCAGTCTTCACCATGATTACCATGTACCTGGAGTACGGATTGTTTGTAGGTGAGGAGAGGCTGAAGGGACCTATGAAAACACAACAGAACAATATTCACTTGTCAGGTGGTGGCATCACAGCCATCACACAACACTTGTCATCAGCGTACTCCAATCTGCACACATTACAATGAGCAACAGTACTGACTTAAACATCCTGTATCTGTGCCAAACTACCCTGTCCCAGAAACATTGGCACCCAGCACTGAGTCAACAACAGGATGCAGTCACAAAGCTCACATTCACCTTTCCACCAACAATGACATCAGTAGACAATGGCTCAGTTGTACATTGTCACTCACCTTCAAGTGAAGTAGCGGTTCATGAGCTGTTGACGCAGGTCGACACCATCCTCCTCTCCACTATCCTCGTCACTGGACTTGGGTTGGTTTGCAGGCGGGGTGTTACGTCCCACGGGAAGGGCACCAGAGGAACACTGCAGCAACGCGCAAAAGCGTGGAGTCCGCCATAAGAGAACTACAGCTCCCATGAACCTCGGCGGTTCCGACGTCGGTGACGTCAGCACACGTCTTAGGCATTTCCGAGAAAAGGCTTCCGGGGCATCAGAGAGATGCCGCTTACTTTCAGAAGATTTTGTGGATGTTGCCCCTCTCCACACAAAGAACAGTAGTCCAGTCGTTGGTTGTTTCCCGCCTGGACTATGGCAACGTCCTATATCTTGGAGCCGACCTTACAACCATAAAAAAACTTCAGGTTGTGCAGAACGCTGCTGCCCGTCTGCTTTGCAATGTTCCTAGGAGAACTTCTGCTTCCACAGCACTTCGTGACCTTCATTGGCTTAAAATTCCAAGCAGAATTAGATTCAAAGCCCTGTGTCACATTTTTAAAATCAAACACGGCTCAGCCCCAAAATACCTTCAGGGCCTTGTTCAGGCCTATAAACCCAGTCGAACTCTAAGATCATCAGTACACGGTGATTTTTCTGTTCCCAGATTTAGGCTAGCAAAGATGGGGGGCCGTTCCTTTGCCTATTTAGGCCCTAGATTTTGGAATGCTCTTCCTGTGACCCTAAAGACAGAAACCAATCTCTTTCGGTTCCGTAAAGGACTTAAAACTTGTCTCTTCCAGCAGTAACTTGTAGCCCAGCAAAATCAGCTTGACATTCTCTCTCCTATTCAGTCTGTCCCTAGCGCCGGGAAACCCACTGTGGGTAGCTGCGTGCTCTAGAAGTTTAAATAAATAAATAAATAATACTTTCTACGAGGAGCGAACGCTGCAACGAGTGGATGCTGGTAAGTGTGCTTCGTGCACCAGTTATTCTAACATTTCTGGGTCGCAGTGATAACGAGCGCTCTTTCTTGTTGTGGCAGTTCAGGGCTCAGCACTGCCTTCTCGTTGCTCCGTTGGCAGAACCGCCTTATCGGTTCATTGCGGAGCAACTCTGCAGCGGACCTCTTTCTAGATCTAAGAGAGGGAGAGACTCGTTCCTGCCATTCTGGGTTCTCCCCTTAAAGAGCACAAACCTTTGTTGGCAAGGAACATGCCATTTCTGGGCAAGTGAGCCCAGATGCGTTTTCTCTCGTTGAAGAACCAACATCGGTTCATGCAGGGAAAACGCCCTCTTGATTTGAAAACCCATACATTGTGACTTAGTTACCTAAAGGAAGGAACGTTCTGTTACCTTCCTGAGACACATCCATGAGCTCTGTGCGTTTTTCCTTTTCTTTTGTTGCTACGTGGAAATAACGTGTGGTGCGTCTTAGCCCTCATCAAAAGGGGGACCCTCAGAGTACAGAAGGAAGAGACCTTTGTGAAATCTCCTTGTTTATTTTGTTTTTATTCATTTGAGTTCGGCCACTAACGAAGACTTATTGAGGAAGTGGGCCGGAACTACTTCTTGTATCACATGGTACTATATACAGTAGCCATTGGAGTCATATTTGTTTCTTTGTGTGTCCTTTAGCAAGGGTACTGAGAGTGAGCAGGAGGACGGCTCTTCCGCACCCCTGTCTCAGCCTTCAGGAATAACCATTTGGTAGGTTAGACTGCTACTGTTTGAACCCTTAGACATTGATGATATGTGGTGTTGATGCATATGCTAATTATGATGCTTTACCCTTAGATCTAGCTGAGCACTACTACACGCCCCATTTGATTTGCAGAGTTAGAAGAGAAGGTTTTCTTTCTTTACAGGTACAGTTCCTTGAATCTTGTAATCAGTTAGGAGGGGTCAGGGTAGGAAAGGAAAACTGTACTGTTGTTTTGCTTATCCCTGGGTACTTCTCTTTACAGGTCTCCCTCCCTGCTCTCCCCTTCCTTCCCTTCCCCCGCTTGATCACTCCAATGAGTCTGTTCATATACAATCAGAACGTGGTGGTATTCAGAGGTGGACCATTCTGAGCAACGTACG
This sequence comes from Triturus cristatus, assembly GCF_964204655.1. Lineage (NCBI taxonomy): Eukaryota > Metazoa > Chordata > Amphibia > Caudata > Salamandridae > Triturus > Triturus cristatus. Next base: position 157,846,802 of record NC_140580.1, read on the forward strand.
ATCCTGAGGATTCCAGGCCACGACACGGGGGCCTTGGCTGCTCCTCAGCATCCAGGAGCAAGGGGATCTCCTTGCGCAAGGCCAGGTTGTGGAGCACGCAGCATGCAACTACAATCTGACACACCTTTTTGGGCGAGTACATCGGTGCACCTCCGGTCTTGTCCAGGCAGCGGAAAAGTGACTTCAGGAGACCAAAAGTACGCTCCACCACACGACGTGTCCTCCCATGGGCATCATTTTAGTGGACTTCAGCCGGGGTCCTGGGATTCCACAGTGGGCTCAGCAACCAAGGACAGTTGGGATATGCAGAATCACCTAGGTGGGAGATACACAGAGCAACTTTGTAATGTAACTGTGGCAGAGGACAGCATGTCACACACACGCAGCACGCTACCTAACTCTTCTTACTCACCCACAATCCATGCATGCTCCGGAAGCAGATTATCCATCAGCTGTGGCACAATGTTGTTATGAATGATGTACGAGTCATGGGCCGAGCCAGGGAATTTGGCACAGACGTGTGAGATGATCATATCCGCCTGGCACACCACTTGCACATTGATGGAATGGAAATGCTTCCTGTTCCTGTAGATGTGCTCACGTGCCTGTGGTGGAACCAGTGCAAAAGAAACAATTGATGGATGGAAAGCTGGACAATGCAAACATTCATCCCCAGTCACAAGGATCTGGGTTTAATCCATCATTCTTTTGCTCACCACACCACCCCAGTTTGGACCCAGCCATATGCAAATCAGTCTTGACCCTGTTCCTTGTAGGAACAGGCCAGCCTGACCTGCCAAGCCAGGTCCTCCCAGGACCAGAAACAAGCATCCTGGGACCGGTTTCAGGGCTTCACCCTTCATTAGCCATGCTAGTTTGAATCCAGTGGTGTAGTGAGCATGGGACCCACGTCTGGGCATACCCCTCCCACTTAGAGTGACATATGCAAAAGAAACAATTGATGGACGGAATACTGGACAATGCAAACATTCACCCCCAGTCACAAGGATCTGAGTTTAATCCATCATTCTTTTGCTCACCACACCACCCCAGTTTGGACCCAGCCATATGCAAATCAGTCTTGACCCTGTTCCTTGTGGGAACAGTCCAGCCTGATCTGCCAAGGCAGGTCCTCCCTGGACTGGAAACAAGCACCCTGGGACCAATTTAAGGGCATCCCCCAAATCACGGTCACTGGCACCAATGTATGGCAGCCATACCGCGGTAGCGACCGCCTGGCCCCAGCGGTGTGTCACCCCCAATGCCAAAGCAACACTCGCTGTATTGATACATATATGTGTATTGCCAAATGGTGATTGGCATGCCCCGCCACCCAAATCACGGTCACTGGCACCAATGTATGGCAGCCATACCGCGGTAGCGACTGCCTGGTACCAGCGGTGTGTCACTGCCAACGCCCAAGCCCTTACAGCCAATGGGAACCGCAATCGCGGTAGCCTAATGCAATTTTGAAAGTCATGGTAGGCGTGCACCGCCACCGCGGTGCCGGTCCTTGAATGCAATTGAAAGATCCTTGACCGCGGTAGCGACCGCCTGGCCCCTGCGGTTTGTCACCCTCAATGCCCAAGCCCATACAGCCAATGGGAACCGCAATCACAGTAGCCTAATGCAAATTTGAAAATCGCGGTAGGGATGCTCCGTCACCGTGGGCCGGTCATTGGATGCAATTGAAAGATTCACGACCGCGGTACCAACCGCCTGGCCCCTGCAGTGTGTCACCGCCAATGTCCAAGCCCTTACAGCCAATGGGAACCACAATCGCGGTAGCCTAATGCAATTTTGAAAATCACAGTAGGCGTGCTTCGCCACCGTGGGGCCAGTCATTGGATGCAATTGAAAGATGCACGACCGCGGTAGCGACCGCCTGGCCCCTGCGGTGAGTCACCGCCAATGCCCAAGCCCTTACAGCCAATGGGAACCGCAATCGGGGTAGCCTAATGCAATTTTGAAAATTGCGGCAGGCGTGCTCCGACACCGCGGGGCCGGTCATTGGATGCATTTGAAAAAAGCTGACCTGGAACACCAATTGCTGCAGCCCAGAACCACTGAAACTACCCTAGGGGGCTATATATGTGTGGGAGAGAGCCTCACATTTCCACTACTTCCAGAGCCTGCTGCCTGACCCCTCACCACCAACTGCTGCTGCTTCTGTCTCCAGAGCCTGCTGCCTGACACCCCTCACCACCAACTGCTGCTGCTCCTGTCTCCAGCGCCTGCTGCCTGACACCCGTCACCACCAACTGCTGCTGCTCCTGTCTCAAGAGCCTGCTGTCTGACACCCCTCACCACTAACTGCTGCTGCTCCTGTCTCCAGAGCCTGCTGCCTAACACCCCTCACCACCACCTGCTGGTGCTCCTGTCTCCTTGACCCAGTGATGGCAAGGATTGAGAAGATCCAGGCCCGTCCCTTCACCACCAAGGATCTGGAGGTCCTGGTGGATGAGGTGCTCACACAGTATGCGAAGCAATATGGTGCTCTAGATGTCATGGTAAGTGTTTCAGAGTGGAAGTGAGAGTGCTGGGAGTGCACACATGAAGTTGATCTGCTTCAGTATATGCCTGAGAGTGAGGGTTGGTGTCATACACTGCCTAGCATGCTGTCCCCATGGGAAAGGAGTGTTAAGCCTATTTTACATGTTTTCCTGCCTGCACATTAAAATTTGAGGGACATGTATTGTTGTGTCAGCCATACAGTGATGCAGAAAGTCGGTTATGCAGGAGTCAGGACAGAAATTGCCTGTGTGAATGGATGTGTGGGTCCCTGATGTTCTTCACAGGCTTATCGTTGGCCTTACCAAGGGTTTACGTCCAGAGGGTACTGATGGAAGTGTGTCTGACTCAAAATTGACATAAAGTATAGGTCGGCACTATGCTGACACTCTTGGTGGTAATTCACCTATGACACAGCAGATTGTTGTACTTTTGTACAGAGCCCCTTCCATTTCCACCAGCATGTGTACTGACTTGCATGTGTAGGCACTGTTTACACTCTCAATTTGTCCCTTCATGTGACATTTCTGATGCCCCACGTTGGACCTCAGTGTGAGCCCACCTGGCCTGCACAGTCACTGCCCAATCTGACAAGGACACATCACTGAATGTACAGAGTGAAACATATGGGTTGTCTGCTAGACTATCCATCAAAGAGCCATCTCAGCCCTGTAGATTGCACACGACAGGCCTTGTGAGAAGGGTGTGAGATTGTAAGATCATGTCCCTAAATGTGACCTCCATGACACAGTGAGCCATTCACAGGGCAAGGACTTTGAGGGCTGCTCAGTGTTGGACACGGTGAGTCTGCCCCGAAACATAATTTCCTATGTAATGTATGTCTTGCCCACCCACAAACTGGATAGTAGATGTGGGCAGCCAACACACACAGCTTTCAGTGCTCGCATCCTGCATGTGTATGAGATGGGCACGAACTGTGTCCAGCCTCATACCTGCAGGCATTTTTGTATGAGTCTCCCATGCTAATGTACTATGTGAAATGCTGTATTGTCTCTGCTAGACATATCTGTGAAGTTGTGCTGAGTTAGTATCATGCTTCTGTACTGAGAGATAGTGGTACATAACCCTGATTTTCCCCCCTTGTCTCCCATGCCTGCAGCTCAAAGTCCACCAGTGTAATGCAGTGTGGAGGGCCATTGCACGCAATGTGCGAGCTCTGGGTGTCTCCAACCAATGGCGCACACACTGTCACAAGAGGTGGGATGACATCTGCCGGCAAAGCAAAAACGTGGCAGAGATGACGCTGGGGCTGCTCCCTCGGACTGGCAGGTTGGCGTGCAGGAGCATGACACCACTAATGGCCCGCATCTTAGCTGTGACACAGCCTGAGCTGGATGCACGTTTGAAGGAGCATCAGCAGCAAGCTGGGGGTGAGTATTCTGGGAAGGGTGACTTTGGTTGTGAGTGGCTGCATGTGTTCCAAGCCTGGGCCAGTGCTGGGCTCTGTGATGTTGCTAGTGTGATGCAATGGCTTGTAAGTGGCCTCTGTGTTGGGTGCAGCTGACATGCATTTTCCCTACCTGTACTTTATCATGTCATTGGAGTAATGGCCCTTGACATTGCATTCTGAGCTGTGACCTTCTGGCATCGTTTAAATTGGGGTTTTCAGACACATCCCATGGAAGGGAACGGCAGTGTGCATCATCTGAGTGTGCTTTCATCAATGTGTGCATTGCCTGACATCAGAATTGTGAGGACTACACATCTTACACCAATGTGCAACTGTAGTTGTGTCCCAAAGTACGACATGGTGGATGGCATGAGCTCATGGCCAATGAGGACCGATATGTTGGAGTCTGTATCTGTGTCGTCCACTTCTGCTGCCTCCAGATGTGACAGTGGCAACATGTTGGGAAATACATCTTTTACACCCTCAGGGCCTTAGATGTGCTCAGAGGGATCTATGTGTCCGGTTACACGGAGCCACCAGCAGGCTATTTGGCTGTGTGGTCATCACATGGGTCACTTATGCCAAGTTTGCATGATCACGCGCAAAATTCGAGTTTGGAATTGAGGTCGCACAATGTTACTGCACAGGGTTGCATGCAACATGGGGATGTCATCATCTTGTTTAGTGCTTTGCTTGTATATGATGTTTGTGTTAATGCCACTGAACTGACCCTACGTCTCTGTCTCTTGCAGCATCTACCGTGGGAACAGAAGGACAGGGGACGGATACCAGTGGTGAGGCATCAAGCACGACTGCTACACACGAGCACAGTGATACTGGTGTGACCAGCGCCTCAGAGGGCGACAGGAGTCTGCTTGAGGAATCACAGCCAGAGATACCAACCTCAATGTCATCTGACGCCAGCGGTGACACATCTATGTTGGTGGGCACAACTGCAGGAACTCTTCCTCCTCTTCCACCACACAGCGTCCAGTGCCCACCCTCCCAGCTACTTCCACTAGTGCTGCCCGTGTTCACACCAGTAAGAAGGGAAGAGTGTCCTTCTCCCCAGGCAACGCTGCCCCTGCACCTGTCTCCCCTGCTGCCATCAGTGTTGAGTCTGTGGACCTTCTGCACCAGCTGTGTGTGGGCCAGGTAACTCTCATCAAGCCTTCCTAGACTACGACAAAAAGTTGGCACAGGTAGTTGCTTTCATGGTGGGCATTCATTCAGACGTGGGTGGTCTACACCGGACTGTCCAGTCTTTGTCCTTCGCAGTGATAGTAGCCATTCAGCTGGCACAGTCTCAGAGTCCAGCTCCAGTCCCTTTGGCCACCCCCCTGCCAGTGGCTACATCTGACGATATTGACCACACACCACAGACCACAGGCTCAAGATACAGCACATGCAGCACACAGCAGCATCAGCCCAAGCGGGCCAGAGTGCAGACACCATCCCCCAAAAAACCAAAGCCACCCCAGAGCGCAAAGGCAAAAGCCCTTCAGGCGACACTCAGGGGCATTAAGCCAAGAAGCAGGCCTCAGGCTCACATGCCTCAGATGCATCCCCAGCCAAGGACTCTCCTGTCACAAAAGCGTCTCTCAAAGAAAAGCAGTCAGTTCCCGTTCCTGCTGTGAAGCTGGTGCCAGCTAAGGGTCCACAGAAAATCCCGCTAAAGCAGATTCATCCACAACCTCAACTCCCATCCCGAGCCCTGTGCAGCAGGGGAAGGTGGTCAGTGTAGGGGGTTCACCTGTCCAACAGGTGATGGGGGAGAAGAGGCAAGCCCAGGCCAAGCGTACCTCCGGATCCAGAAGGTCCACAGAGGGAGGGCCACCGGCTGCACCTGGTGCAGCTTTGGTGGAGAGTGTGCCTGTTGTGGCCGCAACACCTACCACTCCTCCCAAGAACAAACCTCCATTTAGACTCCCCAAGAAGTGTAAAGGCACCCCTCCACATTCTCCCTCCCACACTGTGTCTCATGGCAGCATGACTCCACCTCCATGTGCCACAATACCACCTGGTCCAAGCAGCCCTCCGGTGTCCAAAGCCACTGATGCCTCTACCTCACCTGGGCCTCTCTCTCCCCGGTCTAGTCCTCCAACTGGCCCCGAAACTCAGCCACCTCCCAGTCTGAATGACAGCCAAGTCTGAGTCAAAGTCCTCCTCACACACCTGTCTCTCCCACAGCGGTGCCTGGACTGTCCATTGTTATCCCCCTAACTGTGTTGCTGACCATGGCAGGGTACAGTCTTCCCTGTGCAGGATCTAATGCACACAAGTACTTACTCTGCACTTTGGACTGGCCTTGATGTTCCTTGCTGTGTTTTCCCATTCCCTGTGCAGCTTCTCATGTACCTACTCTGCACTTTGGACTGGCCACTGGCCTTGCTGTGTGTGCCCATTACCTGTGCAGCTTCTCATATACCTACTCTGCACTTTGGACTGGCCACTGGACTTGATGTTCCTTGCTGTGATTGCCCATTCCCTGTGCAGCTTCTCAGGTACCTACTCTGCACTTTGGAGTGGCCTTGATGTTCCTTGCTGTGTTTGCCCATTCCCTGTGCAGTCTCTCATGCACCTACTCTGCACTTTGGACTGGCCACAGGCCGTGCTGCGTGTTTGCCCATTCTCTGTGCAGCCTCTCATGTACCTACTCTGCACTTTGGACTGGCCACTGGCCTTGCTGTGTTTGCCCATTCCCTGTGCAGCCTCTCATGTACCTAGTTTGCATTTTGGACTGGCCACTGGCCTTGATGTTCCTTGCTGTGTTCACCCACTCCCTGTGCAGCTTCTCATGTACCTACTCTTCACTTTGGAACGGCCACTGGCCTTGCTGTGTTTCCCCATTCCCTGTTCAACCTCTCATGTAACTACTCTGTACTTTGGACTGGCCACTGGCCTTGATATTCCTTGCTGTGTTTGCCCATTCCCTGTGCAGCTTCTCATGTACCTACTCTGCACTTTGTACTGGCCACTGGCCTTGCTGTGTTTGCCCATTCCCTGTGCAGCTTCTCATGTACCTACTCTGCACTTTGGACTGGCCTTGATGTTCATCACTGTGTTTGCCCATTCCCTGTGCAGCCTCTCATGTACCTACTCTGCACTCTGGACTGGCCTTGATGTTCCTTGCTGTGCTTGCCCATTCCCTGTGCAGCTTCTCATGTACCTACTCTGCACTTTGAACTGGCCTAGATTTTCCTTGCTGTGTTTGCCCTTTCCCTGTGCAGCTTCTCATGTACCTACTCAGCACTTTGCACTTTGCACTGGCCTGGATGTTCCTTGCTGTCTGTGCCCATTCCCTGTGCAGCCTCTCATGTACCTACTCTGCACTTTGCACTGGCCACTGGTCTTGCTCTTGTCTACTTTTGATGCCTATCTGTGTAATATCTTAATAAAGATAGTTACTCCAGTTGTCTGCTTTGTCAGTGCCCTTGCTAAATAAAGGGTTTTATGCGTGGGTATGCTTTAATGTAACACATGCTCTTTATGCCACTTTAACATTGCCAATGGCTGTTTTGACTTTTTCAGGGATTTGCAGAGGTGACAGGCACTTCAGTTCTTATTGACTCTAAGGTTTGGGGGTGCAATGATGGTTGTTTGTGATGAGCTACTGTTATCCTAATCAATCTATGGTGATGTTAGCTAAATTGTACACATGACATGTTTGGATGCACTGCCAGCACAGAGTGGAATTCTATCCACAGTATTGCAGGCAGGCTGGCCATGGTCCATCATGTCTGTGTGATCTTTCTTGATGTGTGACCAGCAGTGTTGGTGTATGGTCATCTTGTGATGGTCAGTCATCACAGTCACATGGTTAGATTTCAATGTGTGCACTTGGGTGGTCATGAAGTGTGCAGTGTGAAGGAGGTGACTTTGTCAGTAGTGTTGATGTTTGTACGCCCCTGAGATGGAAACTTCACACATGTCAACCTGGAATGGGGTGCCTGTTAGTTTGATTGGTCAGCCCTGTGCTTGTGATTGTGTGCACATGTGGGAGTTGTAGGTTTGGCACTGTGCGGTGTGCTGGTGTGTCCTTGCACTTCTGGGAACACCTACTTGTTGTTGGTGCCAATATTAAGTATGCAGAGTGTGTGACTGGCATGTCAGTGTTGTGATTTGTTGATTAGCCATGTGTCTTGTTACTGTTTGTGCTCACTGTGCAGACCTGCTCAGCCACACTGACAATGTGGGTGTGTTTTCTCATGCATTGCTGTCACGTGAGGCATTTTTGGCTCCAGTATGACATGTGGGATGTGGATTTATAACATCCACTATCTGCTCTTCTGATGCCTACCCATTGTGAGTGAGCACTCTATCTATGTGTGTATGGTGCACTCCAGACATGTCCACTACTGATGTACACAACACTTTACTCTCATGTCAGCTGTCCCCTTGGGTTGCCAGTGTGTGTGCCTCCCCACCACTTTATTTGTTACACTATGCTTTGTGGTTCTGATCTGTGCACAGGACCAATGTTGCACTCATGGCAGATTCCCAATTGTTTATATGTGAATTTATTGTTCTGTTTTGCAGTCATGGTTGCTCATATGCAGTTCAACTGTTTGTGCTGCACAGTCCTCTGGTCATGTTGTTTTCACCTGAGTGTCCCAGACTTGTGCATCTGTGGGTGAAGGGTAAGCTGTATGTGTGTTTGCTGAGGTACTGCTACCCTTCCTGAGTGTGATGTTGTCTGTGTGCTGTGGTGATTTGTGTTGTGGGGGTTCATGTTGTGGCACTCAGATATGTGTGCTACTGTTTTGGTTGTTGTGCACACACTCCTTGTTGTGCATGCAGTAATGTGAGTGTATGTTGCCTTGTAATTGCCTGGTGTGCATCCCCTGATGTCCAGCTGTGTTTGCAATGTGATGGATTGGCATGTGCATCTGTTGTGTGTTGATGTGGATGTGTACAGTGTCTGGCCTGTGTTGTCTCTTGCAGCTGACAGATGCTCTGTGTGTGATGTTCTATTTGCATGTCATTGTGTGTGATTTGCTTGTGCATTGTGATACATTCAGATGTGTGTTGCAAGTGTAGTGTGCATTACTTGTGTGTCTGTCACATGCACTTAGGAGTATTATTGTTCCTGAGCTTGTTTTGAGTGCAACTTGGTGGTTTCTCCTCTTATATTTGACCTGTCACTTGTAAGGATTGTGCATGTGCAAGCATGTGGTACACTTTGACACCATGTTGACTTGATAGGTGGTATGGTATGTCTGTCTGTGTTTTCTTATTGGCCCATTGCTCCCAGTGTGTGTCCATGATTGTTTTGAGATGATGCACTTTTTGTGTGTTGGGTTATGCTGTCTGTGCATTGTTCCTGAGTGATGATGTTGTGTACTCCTGTTCTGTCTGGGCTCCCATTGCCTTTACACTGTTTTACTGCACAGGTCTGGGCTTGTTGCAATTCTGTGTATGTTGTTAGTGAGTTTCGTGTTTGGCTGTTGTTTGTGTCCCAGCATTGGTTCAGGCATCCCTGAGTGTGTGTGTGTGATGTTTCTGGATGCCCCCCAGGTAGTGTGATTGTTTGTTAGTTTATTCTCTGGACATTATTGGCACCATTCTGTGTGTTTGACACTGGTGTTGAGTGTTGCAGGTATGAGGTGGGTGGGGGATGGGTATGTGTGAATAATCCAACTTGTGTTTGACAGTCATGGAGGGTGTCAATGGGCCCTGTGTGTTGTGCTGATGACATACACTTGTCAAGTTGTTGGATACAGGTGTGTGGCTGATTACTGTTTGACTTCAGAGACTTTCTATCATCATATGCCTATGCATGTGTTGCCTTGCTGTCTCCCTGAATTGTTGCACAGAGGTAGCTGTGGTTTAATTTTACTCACTGTGCCAGCCTTGTGTGATTTGATGGCCTAAGGGTGTTGTGATATGTTCCTTCTCTTGCATGTGAAGTACACATGCTTTGTGGCTAGCTCCTTGGCTTTCCATTAGTGTCTACCTCACTTTGGTCTTGCCCATTTGTTATCCTCCATTGCTGCTGACATCTGGTCTGTGTTTATGGCTGGGTGTCTGTGTGGGGTGTGTCTGTATGACTTGACAGGCAGTGTGTCCAGTTGAGTGATTGTTCATATTCATTGTGAGTGTTCATTTTGTTATTGGACTCAGTTTCCTTGACATGAGTGTAGTGTAGGTGTGGTGGGAGGGTTGCCCTGACACTTGGCTTATGTGATGTGTGTTCCTCTGCAGCGCCACCTGCTGAGACTGTCTCCCTGGTTGTTTGGTGTGTGGTGCAGGCTGTGGGTTCACCTGGCTTTTTATTGTGCATGGGGGAGCACAGGAGGAGCACATGGCATGTCCCTTAATGGGTGTGGGGGGCCTAGTGTGTGGAGGTGTGGAGGTGTGGCCCTATGATCTTTGTGCACTGCCCATGCCTGGCGCTGGCCCTGCCTTCTACACTGTGCGCATGTTTTCCCGTGTCTTCACAGCTGAGGTGACGTTACCGGGACATTGCATTGATATCGCGGTTGGTGGGTGACCTGGATGCGGAGGGTTGATTTGGTGACAGGTAGGACATGGGTGGGTACACTTGTGGATGTGTTCCTGTCCCCACCAGGGTGTCTTGTGTCGGACTGGAACCCTACATCAGTCCATGAGTTGTGTGTTGTGGTTGTGTGCGGAGTTGTGTGATTGCGTATCTGCGGAGGCGTCCACGACGGTGCATAACTTGCTGGTAGTGTATCAGGTACAGCACCGGGAAGACGTGGATCCATTGCGGTCGGGACCGGGTGGAGGGGACCGGGAATCTGGTTTCGCGCTCCGCAGTCGTACTGCCGCCGTCTCTGGTTGGGTGGTTTCTCCGCTGCGGTGTGACTGGCTGCTTGTGGCATCCTGATTTCTACGGAGGTCGGGACGTCATTCCACACGACGGTGGGTCTCCATTGGCTCCCACCGCCGCAGTGGCGGGTGCATTTTTATGGCGGATCGCGTCGCACCGTGGTGGACGGGAAATGGGCTATGTTTCACCATACTAATATGGCGGGCATGAGGACTGCTGCTGGCGTGCGGAAAATGGCATTTTCCACCACCGCCAGCAACGCCTGCCATCCTGATAAGGCCCTAAATGTATAATACTTATCATTTTTTTACAGCAACATAAGCAAAATATTTTTATTTCCTCACAAAAATAATTACTTTGTCTCATATATTTTTATTAATAAATACTAAAATATATTGACACTTTAATTAAGTCTGCGAGAAAATAAAAAATCAACAACGATAAAATATAACATTATTTACTTCCACAATTAAAAATATTTTTAAAACTTACCGTGTATGTTGTTGTAGACTCAAAATTCCACATCTTCTAAATTAATCCATGTAGTTGATAATTCCAAATCCATAAAAAGTTTCCCTCCCAAAAAATGAAGCAATACAACTGTACCAAAAATAAATCCATAAACCGGAAACCATCAAAAAACCCGAAAATTAGTTTAAGAAAAGAAACGCTCCATGAAACCCGAAAAATTATGAAAGTGTAAATAATTATTAGTTACTAAAACTAATATACACTTCCTTAATAAAAAAACGCTATGTTTTGGAACCAGCTACTTTTTTCTAGTAAAACCTACAAATCAAAAACACAAACATTCCCACCCACACAAAAGTACACATTATACACCTAACAACATTATTACCAACATTGTAAACACAATGCAAACACATATACCACTCTATGTTAACATTTCTAACTAGGCCTCAATAACGTAAAACTAGATAAAAAAAAGGCCTAACATCACAAACCTAACTCATCAAACCCCTAGATAAATTACAACTACCTTCAAAATACATTAAAAACATAGTTGAAAAAGCGAAAATTAATCTCACCTTGCTCGACGCGAAGCAGCTCCCAACCGCGAGCTTCTCCCCTTCCAAATGACCCACAACAACAGAGAGCAGTTACAAAATACAAGACCCAAACACATATGGCAACTTTAAACATATTAAATAAAACCAACTTACTTTTTAAAATGTTATAATGACTTACAATTTTTTTTGTTATATTTAATTAAATGCTACAAATGATTAATGTTTTTTTAAAATGCATTATATTATTTGTAACCATTGTAAAATTATACTATTAAATATTACAAAACCTATAATATTTAATATTATAATTCCATAAAATCAAAAGTTACAACAAACAATATATTAAAAATGGTACTAATTTGTATTATATAATAAACAATGTATACTTTCTTTAAAAAATGTAGTATATGAAACTATGTAATAATTATTAATATTAATATGCAATATAGAATATTAACAATGAACATTTATAATATTTTTGTCTATCAATAAAACTATGTTTATTTTTCTCAACTGTATTAAAAAATGTTTAAACTTTCATTGTATTAAAATATTGCCAATATATGTACCAGACTTAAAAATGTTAATAATACCAAACAATGAGTTACAATTGTTTAAAAAGTATAATATTATGCCAAATGTTTTCAAATATTTGTAACCAGACAGTATCTAATATTACCAAACTATGTACAAATATGTAACTAAATGTATTAATGTAATACAATAAAATTGTTTCATTACTGCGCCAAAAACTACAAATAAACAAACTGTTTTAATGTTTCACAAATAAATATGATTTCTTATATTTATATATATATATTTTTTTTGTTTAAATGCATTTTAATTTAGCAGAGCATCGAGCACATGAAATAACACGTGAACAAACATTAGCACGAATCAACAATGAGTTTAAATATTAAGTAAAAGCCATTGTTTCATCTTTCCAAACTACAACCAATGGCAGGATAGAAACAATACAGCCACTTAAATCAAAGCTATCCTATATATCCGTAGCTGAGTAATGAAAAGATTATAAAGTGTCACAGTGCTAAAGTGCGAGTGCAAGAGTGCAAAGCTACAAGGCTAAAGTGCTAGAAGAAGATATTCCTTGCGTCTCTAAACATTTTAAAAATGAAAGTACAGCACCTAGACTCCATTTCAGGGTAATACTATCCCTTTATCTGATTTTCCAAATTACTTAAAAACTTCCAGTTCTTATTATACTTCTTGGAGGCTCCCACCCGGTTCGCATAGGCTTCTTTAAAAGCCCACGTCCGTTTCATTTAATTAAACCATTTATCATAAGTGGGAACTTCCCTAGACCTCCAATTCTGGAGAATTAAGGAGCGGGCTACCAAGGAAGCAATAAAGAGAAGAATGTCTTCTGCTTTCCTTAAATTTGTCCTGTCTTTACCAATTCTGAACAGGACCACCTCCGCTTCCGGCAATATCCTCTTTTTAAATGCCCTATTAAGAGCCGAGAAGATCTCCCCCCAGAAAGGTCCCAATCTAGGACATGTAAAAAATATATGGAGCCAGCCCCTTCCCCTTCCACCTGGCATTGAAAGCATCTATTTTCGACTTCCGGTTACCTTTTGTTCAGTGCTTTCGAGGTGAAGTATGCCAGCCATTTGGATAAGAGAGCCATTTATTAAAATTGGCTGCTCTCAGAGCCTTACTCCTACACCAACATATAGCTTCCCACTCATTATTAGAAACGGTACATTGTGTTTCACGGGACACCCTTTCAAAATGGTTTTCTATCAATGGAAGTTGGCCCTCATCTCATATCAAACTATACCAATTCCCCACTCCACTTAATTTTGCCCCAAAAAGGGCTATCACAAGTTTATTTAGCGTATCAAAAATAAAATTCAGTTTTTTTAAAAATACACGATTTGTAAATATTTTTTAAAAAGCTGACTTCCTCTGATCACTACTCCTCGATAACACCTCCTGCCACGTAATTACCCTATTCTGAATTAAAAAGTATCTTAGTTCTCCCAACCCACAACCCTCTCAATTCTTCAAGTGCCATGATTGAATTTGAAGGTCGAGATTCTTGCATTCCCTCAAATTTAAGTAATGCAACCCAGAGGAGCCCGTCCCCTTAAAAAAGGATTGAAGTCTGGTGGAGTAGTCCTTTAACGTCTTATATCTTGTTTTTTCGGAAGTTTAGAGGTTTTTTAAAGTATTGGAATCTGGGAGTCGGTTTCCTGCACCATTTTCTCCACAAAAAAGCTATATTTTAACCCATTAGAGACCAATAAACCAGCTAGTAAATCTAAAAAAGCAGCATCATAATAAGTTTGTATATGCGGTAAAGCCAGCCCTCCCTGTTCAATGGTTAAATGTAGTGATGGGAGCTTGACCCTTGGTGCCTTTTTTTCCCCAGACAAACTGTCTGATCAGAGTTTCCATCTCTTTAAAAAAAACATATTGATTTTAATGGGTATGTTAATAAAAAGCAGACTGAGAAAGAACGTCTGTCTTGGTAAACTGGAATGGCTACTGGTAACCTTACTGAACTTCCTGAGAGTTTTTTGCAAAGGGCTTACCTGGCTGCCTATCCTTATCTGCATATATGCTGTCTGTGCTCAGAATCTACCTCGGCTGAGGAAGATTATCCCATATTCCGCCCATGATAATTTTCTAGAAATCAAGAGGCTTGGTATAATTCATTAAATCTTTACTAATTTATTTCCCTAGATGTATGTGACCTTTATTTGATGAAATTGATAGTTATCCTTTCAACGTATTAACTACTATCAATATTATCCAACTGATTCTGCTGGTCTGACTTATTATTCCTTGATTGGGTGAGTGTTGGGTTTGGGTTACCAAAGCTAATGTCCACTTTCGATGATTTTCCAAATGTATATTGATTAGGAAATACTTTACAGTTATCCTATTCCTAGTCCTCAGTGGGTACCTGTCCTTCCTCCTAATATCCAAGCCCTGTTAGCACAGAGCAAGATTTATCGGAAGACCAATTGTAATGTAAGTGGTAGCAGGAGGTGATAAAGATACTAGGTGAAATTAAAGGCCTCAGTAAACAGTGCAGCAGTATCATGGCAAAAACATAATAGGGGCCGTCATTATTTTTATCATCTTTATTCTAGCCCACAATGATATGTGGAGGCTGGACCAGTGCACAAAATCACTGGCAGTTTTGGATACTGGCAGTTTGGGGTTGACAGCACAACCAATAATCACAAAATGTAGATCCTAGAGTGTGTGTTAATGATTAATGGTGATTGGTATGTCTGCCTAACCAATACCAGCCTCATAGACCAAAGTCCCATAACAAAAAAATGTCCAGCTCAGTATGGTTGCAGCCAAGATAATGGTCAGAGTGGATACATGTTCAACGTTTCGGTCTCATTTGGCTAAAACGTCAGTGAGACCATCTTCAGGACCATGACATGAGAACAAAGCCAATAGGGCAAACCCCTGAGGAACCAGGATGCTAAAAACATGTATATGGCAACCCATACACGTGTCATATGATCCTGAACCTTATGCAAAACACAAACAGTGATAAAGTGAAAACACAATACAAGTATAATCCCACAACGTTTTAGAAAAGTGGAGTAAATATTAATAAATTACTTGACACCATAATGACAAAAATCCCATCAGTAGAACCGGAGTTATGAATTTTTAAAGTTTAAGGTAGAAAATAGTGCCTAAAGGATCAAATCGTCAACCACGTACATTTAGTCATGGTAGACCAGGGTAAAGTCAAAAGTAAAGGCCGACCACGATTGGGCTTGGCTCGGATGCACAAAGGCCCTCATTTACAATATTTTAGCATATTATTTTGTTGTTAGACAATCTTACACACATCTGCATAAAATGAAAAATGCAGTAGTGTATTAGCAAATGCTCTCCCCTGTTTATGTTTGATTGCTCCTTACAACAGACTGCCCAGGGTGCTTTTGAATGGAAATTTTCCAAAACATATACTTGAAAACACCGTGTTATGTCCTAATTTCATGCTGGTTCTCGTCCATGACTTGAAGGGGTACTGCCGCACCTCTGGCATCTTTAGTTCCAGCAGTGCTGCTGAATGCGCAAAACTAGAATCAAAACCCCTGATTGACTGATATATTGTTGCAATAGTTGTGAACAGAGATTGGAAAGAAGAATGGAACTTATACCCACTTTTAGCTGCCTCTGTAAACATTGTAAAGTTTGTATTGGAGATCGGTCTATGAGTGGGGAAGACACATATCTGTGACAACCCCTCCTCCAAAGGTGACTGTAGAGATCTGCACCAGTCACACAGCCCAGACTTAAAGGAAATGGTGTCGTTAAAAAAAGATTTTTATTTTTTTACATTTTGGAATAGATCAGGGAAAGCAGGAGTTGCTTCATTGCACCACTACTTTTCCCACCAATGCCACCCAACGTGATTCACAAAGGGGAAGGTATCCCACGGGGATGCGAACGTTTTTATTACATCACACCCCTTGAGTGGTAGTAGGAGCAACCAAGTGTTCACTACATTCATTTTCATGAAGGGCCAGCCCAGAAAAAAAGGCAGAGAAGCACTTGTGCTGCTGCCTTGGGCCTCTTTGCATGCAAGTCCCAATATGCGAAGGGACCTGCTTGCTAAGAAAAGGACGTTGCCCTCAACGGAAGAGTAAAATTCTTCTCATACATGTGCAAATTAAATTTTAATCAGTCAGGTCCAGCGTGTACAGAGGATTCCTGATCTTTTCTATAGTACTCCACAGATGCCCAACAGTGAATTGTTCCACACCACAATCTCTTATTGTCAATGCAGAGCTTCTGTCATCATCAGCATCCTCATTGTGCTGTCCTTCTGAAAGGAAGTGAAAAGTCAGATTTTTTATCTATTTGTATGAGCTGTAGTGCACCTGTACTTGTATGGTCTTATGACCGAAATAAAGTTTCATGATGATGAAAAGTAACTGTTAGAAACAAAATATGATATAAAGACACTGCACTGAAATACTTACTGAATAATACAATAACAGACAATGCCTCACATTGAAGTGCAATGAATAAATATTACAGTGGCCATCAATATTATGAATCTCGTCCAATGCTTTATACATTGTTGTTCTTATAAAAGTCACTACTTTTATCACTGAATTGACTCTCTTTCATCCCCCAGTGACCACAGTGTCAACATTACTTTGAAAATGGAACCAAGTATGTGACTTGCCAATACTGTTGTGTAATTTGTATAAGGCTCCCTGTTTTCCGTTTTTACTGATTTTTACATATAAATACAGCCGGAAAACCATTCATTTTCTTGTCTGTATTTATTTTTGAATTTGGATAAAAACGGAAATTGGGTGCTTTTTGAGTGATTCTAAATATACTTTGACATGACTGTCAGGCCAATAACTCTGTGGATTGATAGGTAAGGGGTTTAAAAAAGAAATGAATTTTATTAAAGAGGCTTAAACTGCAGTAGCAATGCACAAGGTTGATACTGAAATGTGCATATTTTCATGTAAGTGCATTGATTTATCTTCAGCAGTTGTTCATATCCCTGAAACCTGGCAGGCATTCAAGCATGACTGCATATTTATTGGTTAAATGAATGTGGAAATATACCAGTTTCAGCTTTACTTTTTTCAAAAAACCCATTATAAATATGGATAAATATAGATAAAGCTAACAAAAGTTAAATATGGATGAATACAGACAGAAATGACAAAAAAAAATACCATAAAACCGGGAGCCCTATTTGTGTATCATAGCAGTCAAGTAACATCTATATTACATTTCCTACATTTAGACCCCTGCATTAATTTGCGTTTTTTTTAGATTCAGAGGACCTCATAAATGCCACACAGAAGTGCAAAAGAAAATAGTACATTAGATTCATAGCATATGGAAGGTATCAGATCAGGTGTCTTCGAGTAGCTCGAGAGCTACCAGTAGCTTTCCGTCTACCTATGAGTAGCTATCCTGTGTGCAGCCCAGCCTACTGCTATGGAAGCTTTTGCTTGGCTGAATTATTATATGTATACCAAAATTAAAAAGTATGTTTTCAAGACAATAATGTGTGTATTTTCAGAACTCATAAACTAATGTTTGAAGAAAAATAGTTGAATTTTCAAACTGTGTTTAAAGTTATTATTTGAGTTGTGAAGATGTGTTACTCTAGTTATACCTTGGTGCCAGGGGGACTGCAGCTATCGTTTGTATGTATTGCCTATACAATATTTCAATTCAAATTGTCAAAACCTTTTTAGGTCGAGCTTTAGCAGCAGCGTGCATGCGCTACTCGCTCTGCGAGGCATGCAGTAGTCCAGTATGGGGAGACAAGCTTCCCACACTCTCCGCCAATATTTTTCAGTGACTTCTGTGTTTGTCCTTCATAAATTATGTCTTCTGATTGAAAATGAGGCTTTTTAGTCCCGCCTTATTATGCCATATCGTCATTTGTATCCTTCCATGGCTATTGGCCCCTTTACTTCGAGTGTTGAATGAGCAGTATTTTCTTTCCGTGACTTCTCTCCCCCCTTCCCCTCCGGTGGTTCGTGCCTTCTCGCCTCCTTACCCCCCGCCCGCCTGCACTCCTGTTTGCAATGCAATAGGCCTTGCGTAAATGTGAGTCCTATTGCATTGCAAATGCTTGTTTAAACCAGGAGCTAAAGCTTCCTGAAGTCCATGCTTGCACCAGCCTAAAACCACCAGAAACAGGTCAGGCGGACGTGTTTGGTATAAACACAGTGCAGGCCAGGGAGATTTTGTCATCGAATGCCCTGCCCTTCCAATCTATGGCAGCGCTGTGATGCGCCTTGGAGGCGTGGTCGGGTGCAGGAGGCGGAACCTGGTGCACGGGGCATGGTGCAGGAGGGCGGGGATGCTGGGCTTGGGGCGGGGTGGCATGCGGCTGGGTTTCCAATGGCCTGAAGTTGGTGTTTGTCAGCAAGCTAGAATCTGAAGTCTGGCCATGGCAGAGAAAGACAGGGCAGCTGGGAGACCCCCCACATTTTGCAGAGCATTATGGGCAAGATATGTAAGTGTGCCCGGGATGGGAGAGGGGTATCTCTAGCAGAGATGCAGGATGGGGGCATTGTAATAGTCCCAGCCAAATGGGGAAGTGATGGGCCAGCAGTTGTATGTTTTTCAATTTTACAATGTTTCTAATATTATTTAATTTCTCAACTGTCCAGGATCCCATACATTGGTGTTTAAGACCCAAGATAAAGAAACATAGCTCTATGCCTTTGTGTTAAAGGAATAGACTTTGCATCTGTGTTTATATAACATTGCATGTGTTGATTTGCTGTCTTGTTTTTCAGCCTGCATCCTCAGCACTATATCTTTGTTGTGGATAAAATATTTGCTGATCCTTGTGCTCTTGTCACAGTGTATTCTATATCTACAGTGGTGATGCACAGAGTGTTTGTCTTAATGTTGCTAGTTCAACTGTGTCACTGTCCTTGTAGTTGTATGTCTATGCTGCACCAACCCATTTTTTGTGCCTCTGTTGCCTTAGGTGTTGTCCATGTCCCTGACCCTCTGGTGCAGGCTTTGGCATTCTAAACATGATCTCAAAAGTCTACCATGGTATGCTTACTACTTCTCCATGCAATTATTATGCTATGAGTAATTTCAATTTGAATTTGGAAGCTGTTTAACCCTAAATGTTTCATTTTCAAACTATCAAATGGATATAGAGTGACCACTTCACTCTAAATTACTATGGACGCTATCTCCAGTCCTGAACTTCTCATCTACAAATTATTCATTTTAGATGTGTTAGTCTAATTAGCTCAATGGATGCAAAGTAAGACTACAACACCCAGATTCAATTAGGCAGTCACACAAAATCCAGGACTGGAAAGTGTTTCTAGTGACATAGCGGCAGGTGGACATCCTACAGGGATAATCTAGTGCAGCATCCCTGGCTTAGTTATAAGAATAGATGGTAGCAACTGGGAGCCAGAGAAGTTTCTGTGAACAAGAGTAAGCATTCACATACCTTGTAAGAGATCAAACTACTGTGACTGTGAAGTTCTGCACCATTTAAAGCATGCTGACTTTGAACTTCAAGGTCCCTGCTAATAAAGCATTCTTACAGTCTAATGTGGATCCAGCGACTCTCCTTGAAATTGTTACTCTGTCTTAAGACAGTCATTTGTGTAACTTATGTTAATGCATTCAGTGCTGATTAGAGGTCTGAAAAGTATGATTCACCCACGGGCTCAAACAAAAAAAGTAACCCCTAAGCTCTTCACTTTATTAGGTGTAGTTTGACAGCGCTCCTGTCACTATATCTTGTGTGATCAACAGCAAACAAGCTTTCAGAGTACTACTGAGAGATAGACTTTGGCTCCACCTGCTTTTCGATAATTGTGAGTACAGCATCTAGTTGGGAAGATGTGTGGTTTCACTAAAAAAGAGCGCTTGTGTTGCACTTTCTTGAACATGTAGGGAGTCTCAGACACAATTGTATACTGCTAACTCCTCGTCGCTGTTGTGACCATATGGGAATTTTGTAATGAGTTCAATAATGTAATGGAATTCAAGGAGTTGCAGTTGTTTCTCATTATCCCCTCCTCTCAACTTTTTACAACTCGGTCTATGCCAGTATATTTCAAAAGGGTATTATCCCCATTGTGCTTCAGATGAAAATGTCTGGCCACTAGGTAACTCGAGTCATTGTGCCAGAATGAATTGAATGGGCTGGGTTACAAAGGTGTCAAAATACAGCCAGTATTATGTCTTCTATGTCTATGCCGGGTACCTATAATTGTGCAAATTAGGCATTCCATTAAATCCTCTCTTTGGGGAAAGTTAAAAAGTCAAAATGTTTACAGGAAAGAAGTAAATAAAATATAGATATTGTTTCAAAATGAAATTGAAATTACAACTTCTTTGTTCATGAACTTTACCCTTTATGTTTGCACAATGGGAGCTTCTTTGCCAACTTGACAAAGGCTACGGCAATAGACGAAATACGTAGTCTTTGAATAAACAAATTGGATTCTAATGAGTTGGTGTTCCGCTGTGTTCTATTCCAGGTGGAAGGGACGTTTCACTTCAAGGATATTGTAGACTGGTCCAAGCCGTCACTGGCACGGCACAGCCAGGTGGCGAGCTGCAATCTTGGGAAACACACACACACACACACTCACGCTCACACAAACACTCACTCACTAGCCATTTTATAGTTCGGTCAGAGTAAGTTTCAATATGAAGAGTATTTTTTACTTTTTTTTTTTTTTTTAATGTGTTTTGTTAATAGTGCGTTTGATGAATCTGCACAAAACAAAATAAAACTATCATCCACCTCACCTGTCAGGGCCACAAAACATCAATTTCCCATGTTAATTCAAATGATAACTTCTGGATATATGGTTTGTTTTATTATTAGCTATGTATCGATGGACAATTCAAATAACCTGAAGATAATTCCTGAATATCCACCAGATTGTTTCAGCTGTGATGCTGGTGGCGCGGGCATTGGCCCTATATTATATTCCACTATCCTAGATTAAATCTCCTCTGGAATACAGTTTTTAAACACTGTGTAAACAAATTGAATATTAAATTACCACAAGATCCCAACATGGTTTTACTTGTGGGATTATCAGGTGAGTTTTGTAAATTAATACCTGTTTCTATACTCATTGCCGGATCATTAATATTAAAAAAAGGACAACTAAATTAATTCAAACTTTTTCAGAATGCCTGGTCAAAATGTATACAGAAAAACAGTGAACAGTGGATGTGGCCCAAGTGGGAGCCATGCAAATTATTTTCAAGCTATAAAAATTGTTGCTTAGACTATCGTATTAAAATCCAGAAGATACATTGAAAAATACATTATCTTTATTTGATATTCAAAACATTCATTACAATGAACAGATTAATTAAATCATCAAAAAGAACCCCACAAACAATATCACCCAAATAGCACATTCGTCAAAAACCAGGCCTAGTAGCAGAATGAGGGTCTTCAACAAACCGGAAAAAGTGTCTTTAGCATTCCTTCTGCCAAGCCACTGTGGACAATTAAAATGTTCCTCCAATTATCCGCCCATCTTCATTACACCAAAAGTAAATAAACATCCTAGATAATGCTTCTCATAATTAGGAATCACTAGGGTCATGTGAAGTTCGAGACATCCAACGCAACAAGACCCAATGAAGGAAGGCTCTACGCGCTCTCCGAACAGCAAGGAAGCAATTCTATGAGGCAAGAGTTTGAGCAACCTAAGGAAGAAAATGCACGATGCTTAGATGCAAGCTACAAATAGAATCAGGGCGTGTAAATCTTATCTAATAAATAACCGCCCAGTCTGAACTGTAGTTCAGTAAATAGCAGCCTACGGGAATGTGGTGCAAGAAGTGTGGCCGAGCAACGTACTTCGGATTCAGCAGGCAGGAGATTAGGACTCCAAGCCTTGGATATATAGGCACCATCTGGTGTCTGTGTCCATCTTGCCTCTAATTAACTTTCTTGAAAGAAAACGACCAGCAGAGGTCAGTAAAATACCAGAATCACTTTAGCATTCTCTAGATTCCAGTCCATAGACATTGTCTTCCATGAGCACCCGTAGACAATAATATTTTTTTCAAATCCTGTATTTTCAGTGATATGACCACCAAAGGCCCTGATTTTATAATAAAAACAGAGCTTTTGGACTATACCATTTCCAGCTGAAAGGCAATGTTTCTCTCCATGTGTTCCCATACCTGTTGTGTCACGCAGTTTGGTGCTTACTTTCCCTCCATGATAAAGAACAGTAGATGTTTCAGCACCCAGGCTAATGTGCTGCATAGCTAAATACATATAAGGTCCCAAAGGCAAGACCAATTGCATTGCAAATGTTTGTTTATATAACTGCTGAAAACCCTGCCTTATGCACAAATGTGATCCATGCTGGCAACCTTAAATGGTGTGTTCACCTTTACATCACTAGTATTAGTAGCTAGAGATACATTTCTTTGAACCTATTAGCTCTTGTTACAGAAAGGTTTGGAGACCCCTGGTTAATACCCAGAGTTCATACCCAATGTTTCCATTCAATTTTCTCAGTAGTCGGCAAGAAAGTAAAAATGCATTTTCGATCAACCCATAAACTAACCCAGCCCAGGAAAGTCATTAAGGAAACTTACAGAATCACACCCAGACTTCACGGTCATGTGTGTCCTAGCAGACTATTTCACTGGTGGGGGGTGAATGGGTCATGGGGGAGCGTGGGAACAAGCATGTTTTGCACTGGAGCAACAAGCAGTCAGCTATGGGACATAACTATACCAGGCCTCTTAGTCTATTCTAACTATTATGTCTGAATACAACCAGAGATGCATCCCCTGTTAGCCTGTATGCAGTTCTGAGTTATGTCCTGAGTGTCCGATTTACCTTCTATCTTTGCCAGGAATCCAAACCATTTTGTGTACCGGGCTCCAGAGCCTCCAGGCACCTGGGGATTAGACAGTTCATCTATTTTTGCTATTGCCCATTTGTACAGGTCTCTTCACCAGTCCCTAAGGCCCAGGGCAGACCCACTTTCCAAGGAATCGTTATGCGCCGCTTAGCAAGCACCAATGCTAAATCAAAAAGTCTACGGACATGTTCGGTTTTGTTATTGTGCTTTACTATCCCCAGCAAACCCTGATCAATCTCCCCAGAAACCTGTCTTCCTGTTAGATTTGACGTTGCACTACCACCCAGTATCTCTCTAACATCGGCCATGGCCACACCATGTGCATAAACTCCTCCTCTGTGTGTAGGCATCTGGGCCAGCTTGTGGATGCTTTGTGTACATTCGTCCAATTCGCTTGGGTGTCAGATATGTGTGATAGAGGTAGGTAATTGCGTGTACCTTAGTCACGAGATTTTGGAGATAACTTTCACACTTCTAAAGCTCCACATCCGACCACCGTATTGTATCTTACTGTCCATATGTACCTATCACAATTCTTTCAGACACTGCAGCTGCATTCCCTTCTGTTGTAACATGGCGGCATGAAGGCATGTGACCGCCTGTCTAAACTGGTGTGGCATTGTGAGCAAAAGATGGATGGTTTTAAACCAGATCTAATGACTGGATGTGAATGTTTTTAATGTGTTCTGCATGACGTCCATCATTGTGCTTTCTCGCCCATCTGACCGTGCCATGCATGAGTATGACCTGCAAAAGCAGCAAGGTATCCATGACCTTCTGTCTCACTGTCCAATTAGTCTTTGCCATGTGTTTTAGTGCATTCTGTAGCAATTAGTGACCTGGCCCCTAGACGTTTTGTAAGTACTTGTATGTTCTCAGGTTCCATTCCACATTTAGATCACCCCATACTAGTATGCCCACTTCACTCCAAGTGCTCATTTCATGAAGAGTTGTCAGCCTGGAAAATCCTAAGAGCGTACAACAACAGCAATTCAGATACATACAGGGGTAGTGGGTTTGTCTTTATGTGTACATAAGTAATGCAGCACCATTTGCCACCCTCAACATGGTGTGGTCTCTGTTCACCCCTCCATCTGCGGACAACAGCCAGTTTAAAATGGGCTGCTCCCCTAGGTGCACCGTCACATCCAGCATGTCCATGTTGCATAGTGTTGCCGCCAACCTCATGAGCCACTGGAGCTGTGCTGCAGTGTAATATAGTTCATAGTTGGGAGTGATGAATCCACCCTGCTCCTGTGGCACATAAAGTTTATTGAGTACCACTTGGCAGAGGCCCTGCCCCAGATTAGGGAGGTGAGTGGAGAATGCAAGCCTCTGAAAAAGGGTTTCTCCAGCATTTCTGATAATGCCACAAAAAAATACAGTTAACAGGAATTAGACCTAGCATCTTTGATGTGATTTCCGCAGTCTTTTTAATTCAGAATCCTTGTTTTTCATTATTCAACAGGCTGTCAACACTTGTTTCCCTACCCCCTAGTCCTGATGAAGACCCGCCTCTGGCGCATATTAAGCCGCGCTTCCACCTAGGGTTGAAACGTCGACGTTGCAGTCACAGTAGTCCATGCAGTTTCCCTGACCCCAATACAAAGTCATATTTGGGTCGTGTATTCATGCATTAAGGAATGAACAGAAAAATACAACTGTTGTTTTGATTGCTTTAGATGTTACCCATTTGTATAATATGTGTATAGCACTTTTTGACTTCACTTATCACCACAAGTCACTTATCCTGCACTTTAATCACTTTATTGTCGTTTATGTATTGTTTCATTGACAGCCATGTTTATTATCCACTGTACATAATTCTCTAGTAATATAATCGTCATTTTTGACCAAATTATTTTGTCTTTGTGGTGTGTGTCCTCTATTGCCATTTGGTTCTCGAAAAGTATTGTTGAACCAATTTCTAAATATCAAGGTTGTGATATATACTTTTGAAAGTTTAAAAAAAAATCAGGATGTATTACATACATTGAACAAAGGAATTGCTATTCCCCCGACAGAACCACTTTTTTGCATATCATACACACCCAGGTTCTGAGGGACTCAGGGTTACCCCATTATCTTCTTCTTCTTAAATCTTTATTTCGATTCAAAGAATCATAAAAGAAATCATACAAATGCATTTGAATAACACAAATTATCTTAAAGAGAGGAATCTTACAATAATAATAAAATACATCTCTAAACTAGGGTGAATACAATTGCAAATATAGGAAAATTGCAGCATAATCCTAGCCACAGATAAGCAATTTTACATTTCATTTCGGCAGGTGAATTCTTCTGATATACCATACTGCTGCTAGATACTTGCTAATAGCAAAAACAGTAGAAGAAGATAAATCACTTTTCAGCAGCCTATAGGCATCTAAATGTCGTCTAAAGACCCAATTCCTACAAATAGGAGCGATCCACTTCTTCCTAGATTTAGTGTACATAGGACAAAAAAACATTAAATGAATATCGTCCTCCAGCTCACTAGAGCATGCAGGGCAATTTTTTAAGGTAGGAGGGTGCCATTTACTGGTGAGTGCTCTAACTGGGAGTGCGTTATATCGCCATTGTAGAAATAGTTTTCTCAAGGCGACGGGATTTATATCGTTCAGGGCGGTTTCCAATCTATCGTGATCCTTAGTGGTTACAAAAGTAGTGGTCATTGATCCCAAATTCTCGCTTGCAAGAGATGCCGAGAGATTAGAATTATGGTATAGTGCAACAAGTTCTTTACGAGATATAGTCGCACAGGCCTCTAGGGGTTTTGTCCAGTGGGTCCGTAGGCCCAGCCTAATAAATTCATTTTTGACATAGTTAAGCCATGGGATTTTGCCCAGAGCTGGATGAAGGTAGAGTTCCATAAGTTCAGAGCGATAGCTCAAAAGTTCAGGGGTTGTCCAGAGACGCCTCCAAAAAGTTAAAGGCTTCACACCAAGTTCTTCCCTTAACGGTCTCAGTCCCATATCGAGCCTCAAGGGAAGTAACGGCGTGCTAGATGGAAGGGCAGACAAGTTCCGTAAGAACTTGTTTTCCGTAGCGGCAATCTCAGGGGCACAGTCAATGCCCCAGAGTTCACCGCCATAAATTAAAGCCCCACGAGCCTGCATTTTGTAAATTTCCAGAGGCGGACCAATCGGGTGAGTCATGGATTGGTTCCATAATTTCAGGATTCCCCCTACCCTTTGAGTTAACTTTAAATTTGATTTTATCTGGTGATGGGACCAGGTCATTTTCTCATTCAGAGTTAGACCCAAATACTCGAAAGTGTGGACTCTTTCTACGCTGGTTCCATTTATGGTGGGATTAGGGCGAAGAGACCTAGGGGGGTTGAAGATCATAAATTTGGTCTTAGCCGTGTTGATCTCCAACCCCCGGTCAATACAGAAGGATACAAAGCAATCCAAGACACGTTGTAACCCCATAGGGGTCTTAGCTAAAAGCAGCGTGTCATCGGCGAACATAATGGCAGAAATGCCAATACCCGCAAGCCGTGGAGCATCTCTATTGGGTACATCATTTAAATGAGAAATGAGACCATTTACATAAAGGCAGAACAACGTGGGCGCCAGAACACAACCCTGCCTTACCCCTCTTTCGACAGGGAAACTAGCTGAGAGGCTACCATCTCTACCGCATCTTACCCTCGCATAGTTGTTAGTATGGAGGCGCACCAGTATGTGCAAGAGAGGCCCTGGGAGGCCTAAATCTTGTAACACGGTCCATAATTTTGTGCGGGGAACTAAGTCGAAAGCCGCACGGAGATCGACAAAGACTGTGTAGAGGGAGCCCCCCTCTATCTTTACTGTTTTCCAGAAGAGCATACACAACCTGAAAATCTGATTAGTTGTGGAAACGCTCTTTCGGAAGCCAGCTTGATAGTTGCTCAGAATCTCAGAGGCCTCGACCCATTCCATAATACGATCCAGGATCAGCCTCGAGAAAAGTTTCTGTGCAACATCTATCAAGCTAATGGGCCTGTAATTCCCTGGCAACAAGGGGGACCCTTTTTTGAAAATAGGCACAACTTCGGCGCCTAGCCATGTAGAGGGAACAGGCAAACCATCAAGAATAGCATTGAATAATAATGTAAGATATGGTGCCCATACTCTAGGTTCGTGTTTGTACAAATCACCTGGTACCCCATCCAACCCTGGTGCTTTCCCAGCAGGAAGTTGGGAAATTGCAAGCTGGATTTCAGTTAGCGTAAAATTTACCTGGTCCTGACTTGGTACTGCATATGATGGGCTCACTAGGGCAGATGTCGGGCCCCTATAAAGAGTGCTAAAGTGGGTTTCCCAGGCTTCTGGGGCAATGTTATTAATTACAATTGCAGGAGGTTCGGTTGTGCCAGTAGATACAATCAACCAAAATCTCCGTGAATCTCTAGATTTTAGGGCAGATGTTAAATTCTCCCAGTTTTCCAATTCCCATTTCAATTTAGCAAAGTGTATCAGGGATCTATAAGTCTGTCTCTTGTGTTGAATGTCAGACCTAGAGGCTTTCTTCTTTATAGCATCAAGCAGGTCGCTCTTGGCCGATCTACAGGTCTTGTTATACCAGTTGGGCTGGTTTACAAATCCCTTTTTACAAGGGACGGTTGGGTTAAATAAACCAGACAACATATGAAACAATTCCTGATGGGCAGTAGCCAATTTCTCATAGTAGTTTGGAGGGGAATACTGCTCTAAAATCTCCACTATATTGTTTAAAACCGAGGCAGCTACAGCATAAACTTGGGATAATTCTTTGTGATTACGAACCAATTTGGTCCATTTAATTCTCCGCTTATTATTTGAGAGAATGGCTGAGACTGATGGCTCCGTGTTGGGTGGTGATGCTAAATCTAGAGGGCACAGACCAGATAGGGAGACATCCAGTATAAGAGGATTATGGTCGCTCTCCCCCCTTGGAATGACTTGAAAATCAAGGACTCTATTCCATTCCTTGGCTTGGACAAAAATATAATCAAGTCTGGCCTCTCTGCCTGGCTTATTAAATGTGGGGCTTAGGGGGATTATCTAAAGTGGTTTGTCCATTACAAGCCCTAATAGAGTGGACCATTGTCAAGGAAGTAATCTGGATAGCCAGGGGTGTCCAGGCCCTAGCCATTGGGCCTGAAACCTGGGGAATATTCCAGATTTCGTCCTCTTCTAGGTTTATTTGGTCCACCAGGCCCTCAAGTGGTTCAAAATGAGAGTTAAAATCACCAGCTATAAGAAGCATTATATGGTCGGGTATTCCAGTTAAGACATTAGAAAGGGCCTCAATCACCCGGGATTCTGCACAAAACTTCACGGGTCTGGCGTATACATTAATCACCGCCAGTTTATTATCTAAGCCCCAATCCAGTATCAAACATAGAATATCATCAGACCCAGTTTCAAAATTATTAACAGTACATCCCAAGTGAGTAGCAACCCAAATAGTCAAACCACCAGAAGGGCGGCCACGACCACCCCACACCGCCGGAATTGAATAAGTAGCATAACCCAATCGATGGTAATCTTGTCTTGCCCAAGTTTCTTGGAAGCAACATATTTGGTGAAGATCTATGAAGGAGCCCCAAATTGGGCAATCAAGTTTGCTGGGTAAGCCGGCTATGTTCCATGAGAGCACTTTGTGTTTTGTTATACAGTTGGAAGGAGCTACGGGAGTTTTACAAACGGAAGGCTCGCACAAATTTGGAGAAATAGGAGTGGTAATAGGAACAAGGATAGGAGCAGGAGAAGTGGACTGGCAATTAGAAAGTGGAAGCACTACAGGGGATGGAACAGAAATAGAGACTTCCTGAGGAAGTCAATCGACATCCTCAAGACAGGCGTACCTATTGAAAGTTGAGTAACCAGAGCACAAGGGCTCATCGATATGGAAGCGCCTAGGCCTACCTCTAGCCCCATTGCCTCCAACTTTAGACCAATTATCATCCATATCATCCTGGAAGAAAGTATGAATTGGGGGATAGAAAAAAGACAGAGGTAGAGAATTAATAAGGGAGGTACTGTTACTACCAGTCCAATTAAGAATATAGGGAGCTGTTAGGCGGTTACTAAAATTGACCAAAATACAGTCACCCTTGATATTCTACCCAGCCAAGGAACCCTTCTAACCATTAGAACCTGTGACCTAATATTTGGGGGGAGAGGCCTATGCTTATTAAGCTAGTTAATGACTTTATTTTTTAAAGATGCATAGGATTCAGGCGATGAGTTAGTAAGTTCCGGAACGCCTGTTAAAACAACAACATAAGGTGAGGCTTCTGGTGGAAGATTAATTATGTTTCTCCTGTTTGTTAAAGCCATATTTGAATTAGTGTTGGCTCTTGGATCCTTAGAAATTTGGTCCGAGTCTACATATTGTGGGTTAGGTACTGTAACTGAGTTCTTAGTTAGGGTTTGTGTTTGACATTGGGCAGGCACAGAGGATGTATGTTGAAGGGCAGAGGATATCGGCAGAGAAATGTTTGGTGTAAGTTCTGGTATGCTTGGCATAGGATCTCGAATTCCAAGTGGAAGGGTTTCCTTCCTTTGAAGTGAGTTTGGGGAGCCTAAGGGAATAGGAAGGGAGGGAAAATGTGAATCCGCTTTACTTGCTTCACATACAGCACACGGTTTGGCTCTGCTCTCTAATACGTTTGCAGGGGCTGTAACGGCCATTTCTATTTCCTTAAGCCTAATATCAATTGCATCAAACCTAACAATCAGTGAAGTAAGAAGTCCCTTAATAGCAGTATTTACAGTATCAGTAAATCGGCAAGAGCCCTCGTCGGGTTCCAAGTCACAATCAGAGACATGTATAGAGGTGTTAGACGTCAATAAGGTTTGTTCCAATGGGGGTTTGAAAATGCCATTGTTGACTTGGGCAGGCCTAGTACATGTTGGAATGGATACATTAACAGTACTAGTATGAGGTCTATCGAGTCTGGGTTTTTTCCCTCTCTTGGTGGCCCCCACTCGTTTTCTTTTTGGGACAGCACCCTCCTCAATGTACTGTGCTCGATTTGACATCAGGTCCGGCAATCGGGAATGCATAGTCTGATCAGTACCCTCAGGGATGGATTGAAGAGTATCTCTACATGAGGGGGAGCTAGATCTTAAGTCGCATAATACAGATTCAATTGTACGATCGATACTGTCCATCAATGCTGCTTGTGAGTCATCGAGGTTTGAAGGGGAGCCTGCAGATGCGATTAGACCCAGAGATGACCTGCGCGTACTGGCAATCCCATCAGATAAGCGCCTTTCTAGCATGTTCAGTTCCCCCTGAATTACAGAGTTCGCCCTGATAATAAAATTATCCAAAGTTCCAGATACTATCGGTTGGGATCTCGTTACTTTACTCCGTGTGTCCATAGTGACTTACTTCCTTGGGCGCGGCGAGACAGTGGAGCAAAGGGACAGGGCCCGGTCCGGTCTTGTCCGTGCTTGAACGGGCTTAAACGGGCCCGCCCTTTGCCCGGGCTTCGCCCCGGACTACGCCCCGCAACGCGGTAGTAGGCGCGGAATTTAAATAGGAAGAGGAGGAGCCGGGAAGAGTGTCCAGGTGTGCTCAATCAGATTGGACAGCAGCGCACCCTGGACCTCGCAGTCCCAGCAGGAAACAGGCTCCAAATGCACCAACACGAAGACGTCGTTATTAAAACTCCTCGTTGTTAAAAGATGAAGGTAAGAGTAAAATTCTGCAGTGTCCACGCCTGCGAGCGGCTCCCGCGAAGCGGGGGCCGCGAGGCGTTATGTAGGCAAGAGAGGAGGGGGAGGAGCCGGGAAGAGTGTCCAGGTGTGCTCAATCAGATTGGACAGCAGCGCACCCTGGACCTCGCAGTCCCAGCAGGAAACAGGCTCCAAATGCACCAACACGAAGACGTCGTTATTAAAACTCCTCATTGTTAAAAGATGAAGGTAAGAGTAAAATTCTGCAGTGTCCACGCCTGCGAGCGGCTCCCGCGAAGCGGGGGCCGCGAGGCGTTATGTAGGCAAGAGAGGAGGGGGAGGAGCCGGGAAGAGTGTCCAGGTGTGCTCAATCAGATTGGACAGCAGCGCACCCTGGACCTCGCAGTCCCAGCAGGAAACAGGCTCCAAATGCACCAACACGAAGACGTCGTTATTAAAACTCCTCGTTGTTAAAAGATGAAGGTAAGAGTAAAATTCTGCAGTGTCCACGCCTGCGAGCGGCATTATCACTAATGGTCTTTTTAATTCAGACCTCCTGTTTTTTGACTGTGTGCTGCATT
Organism: Triturus cristatus; assembly: GCF_964204655.1. Lineage (NCBI taxonomy): Eukaryota > Metazoa > Chordata > Amphibia > Caudata > Salamandridae > Triturus > Triturus cristatus. Next base: position 157,878,183 of record NC_140580.1, read on the forward strand.
TCGATGTTGCTTGTTTTAGAACTCTGGGCACTTAACCACTGCTGACCAGTGTTAACGTGTAAGTGCTCCCTGTGTAAATTGTATGGTGATTGGTTTATCCATAATTGGCATATTTAATTTACTAGTAAGTCCCAGTTAAAATGCACCAGGTGTGCCCAGGTCATGTAAATCAAAAGCTACTAGATGGCCTGCAGCACTGATTGTGTCACCCACATGATTAGCCCTGCAAACATGTCTCAGTCCTGCTACTGCAGTGTCTGTGAGCGCAGTTTTAATCTCTGATTTTGACCTGTCAAGTGCACACATTTGCTAGACACAAACCTTCCCTTTTACTACATGTAAGTTGCCCCTATGGTGGCAGCTCAAGACCCTAGCAGTGTGTCACTGACGTCCGTGGCACCCACTCCAACTCCAACACTGTCCCTGCTTTGCCACTGAAGAATCAACGTATCTGCTGTTTTACAGCTGTGAAATCGACACAGCACCAGCATCACCGCCGGCGCATCAACACCACGCATCTGTATTCTCGACACATGATCCGTCTCTTCATCGACATCACTCACAGTAAGGAGCCAAGGCCGCATGTCTGGAGATCAACGCATCACATCCTATTCCAGTAAGGAACCAACGGGCCACTTCCCCTGACAGTAAGGAACTGACACATCACCTCTCCTGGCAGTAAGGAACCTACACATCACCTCCCATGAGAGTAAGGAACTGATAAATTGCTTTGCTTTTCCCACGCCTCACCTCCCCATAGCCTGTTTCATCCTTGAGTTTTGATGCATCCAAGGTACTTTGTGCTAAAAGAAATGTATCCACAGATTTACCTTGACTGAACATATTTAACTATTGAAAAGTGATAGCTTTACCCGTGTATGTTGGATTTTTGTTGTTTTTGTCTTGTTTTATTCAGATAATTATTGGACATTTTTCTAAACTTATGTGGACTCATTTTGTAGTGCTTTCACTATTTTACTGTGTGTATGTACAAATGCTTTAAACATTGCCTCAGAGACAAGCTTCACTGCTCTTGCCAGGCTACCAAGGGGGTGAGCAGGGTTTATCTTAGCTGTGTGACTCGATTACCCTGACCAGAGTGAGGGTCCCTACTTGGACAGGGTGCAAACTACTGCCAACTAGGTACCTCATATTCAACATTGGTGGTCAGCAGTTAGGATAGGACTTGTGTTTGTACATTGAATTTAGTGGTTGGTGTACGCTACCTCCATATCACAGACCATTATTCAACCACACACGGTTTTTGATTTTTCTCTGCTTTGCAACTCTTGAGTGATCCACAATCATATCTAAGTCCGGCAAGCCTTCAGATGGAGATGCAGATTTTGTGTCGGAGAAGACGAAGCTGGACCCTTAACCAGTAAAGCAGCCTAAGAAAACTGCAAGGAGGTCAAATGTCCTATTAAAGGCTTCAGTGAGAAGGAGGAGCTACAAAAGATGCTAAGGTCCTGGTTGGCAGCAAGAAGAACATTTAAATGAAAATGATAATGTGGATGTGGAGGAACAGAGCCCACATGGGTATTTTTTGGATCTACCTTGAAGGAAGGCACCTTCCATAGCAAACAGCAGTGTGTTTTCCAGTGGTCTGTCCCAGTGGTGCTGGAGGACAGTCGGGAGGCTAGGATACATCTGTTGGTGCTGGAAATGCTCAAGATGGAGCATGAAAGGGAGCTTCAAAAGGATAAGTTGGCAGTAGAGGAAAGAAAAGTGATGTTATCTCAGGAGCTGAGCTTAAAGAAGTTGGACTTGATTACCTAGTCCAGCGGAGATGGTGGCAGAAATTCTAAAGCGCAGTCTGATTTTAAAGTGCACATAGGGAAAGAATATTCCGAGGAGGATGACATGCACAGGTGGTTTCAGGGGTATGAGGCAGCTCTCTACATGCACAGGGTCCCTGAGAAGGATTGAGGGCGGGTTTGTGGAACTACTTTACAGTGGAGGTTTGGGCCCACATTGTTGGCCTTAATTGAAATGAATGAACTCACCTATCCTGCCATGAAGGATGCCTTGCTTACCAGGTATAGGCTTATCCCAGAGAAGTACAGGAAAAATTTCAGGCAGAGCAAGAAACTTGATTTCCCAGACATGGCTTGAGTGTGTTGACTTTTTGCAGAGCACTGGCTGGTTGGGTGAAGGGGAGTGAGGTAACAGATTACAAGGGGCTATACAATTTGATTGTGTGGGAGCACTTGTCTTTTCTGTGTTTTCCAGAGCTTCACCATCAATTGATGGACAGCAGCCTGAGTGAACCCATGAAGCTGGTTCAGGAGGCGGACCACTGGGTGAGTACCAGGGTCCACAAGAGGAGATATGTGGGAAACTCCACTAATGATGGACAGGGTCCCCAGCGGCAGAAGTGGGGTCACAAGGGTAAGAAGGGTGAGTGCTCTTAAAGGCCCCAAAATAATTCCCAGGGTAAGGATCCCCAGTACCCTAGTGAGAAGAAGAAGAGGTATTTCCTGCCATTAAAGCCTGGAGGGATGTGAACCCTGACATGCTTTTATTGTAACCACGCAGGGCACTTTAGAGGGAGTCCCAAATCTCTCAAGTGGGCTCAGGCCCCCACGAGTGGGCAGTCACCGGGTTTGGCCAGTGTAGCGCTTGGGGAGGAGTTGCTCCCAGATTGGTGCAGGGAACCAGATGAGATGAACCTTGTCTCACTAGGGTACAGTGAGATAGTCCAGAGAAAGCTAATGCCTGCCAATACTAAAAAATACAGACATTGGGTGACCATTAATGAACAGAGGGTAGTGGTTCTGAGAGACACAGGAGCCAACATTACTACGGTCAGGTATCACCTGGTGTCTGAAGAGCAAGTGGTCCCTGGAGTGCTTCAGCAAGTAGTTGCAGTAGAGAACAGTGAGCACTTTAGTAAAGTAACAGGCTTCTTTTGAGTTGGACGGGGGTCTCAGGTCCTTTAAGAATAGCTGTGAGCACATCCATGCCTGTGGATTGTCTTCTGGGAAATGGCCTGGAGCACACTGCCTGGAGGGAGGTGAAGACAGGTTCCACTTGGAGATGTTGGGATTGCCTGAGTGGGCGTGCATGACCACATGATCCATGGCTGCCCTGGGTGATCAGAACGACCTGGAGCCTGAAACCATGGCCCGGGTGTCCACCAAGAACAGGAGGGGCAAGAGGTGGGCCAAATACGCTTCAGAAATTAATACAGTCTGGGAGGAAGCTGAACCTAAGGGGGAGGAAGTGGCTGAACTGAGGAACCTGCCTGAGCTGACCCACTGGCAGCAGGAAGGGTGTCCCACCAGGGCAGAATTCTGTGCATCACAGAAAGAGTGCCCTACTCTTGTGGGTGTTCAGCAATAGGCTGAGGACCAGGCAGCTGGCGAAGAGTCTAGATCTCACCTGGTCTATTGGGAGAATGTTCTCTTCAATAGTGAGCATAAGGTTGCTGAGCCTGGGGCAGCTGATGTGCTGATGGCACCTGAGTGCTTCAGTTCCTTCCTACTGGGTTTGGCTCATTATGTGTTTCAGCCAGGGCATTTGAGACAGGGTAAGACCTTTGACTGGCTTGCCTCCCACTTTTACTGGCACCAAATGAGAAAACACTCAGATGCATTCTGTAGGTCCTGCCAGCCTAGCCATGCGAGTGTCAAGAGTTGTAAGGCTCCCCTGCAGCCATTCTGTGTCGTGAGAACCCCTTTCGAGCAGGTGGGCATTGACATTGTGTGCCTCTGGATCCCAAGACAGCTATGTGCAACAGGTTTCTCCTGGTCTTGGTGGACCATACCACCTGCTACTCTGAAGCTGTCCCTCTGAGGACAGTGACAGCACCCATCGTGGACCTGGCACTGATAGGGATCTTTATCCGCATGGGTTTCCCAAAAGAGGTAGTATCTGTCACTGTACATGAAGACCATGTGGGAGAAGGGCCACCCCTGCCACCCCAGAGTGTTGGATTGGTTGAAAGATTCAACCGAACCCTGAAAGGCATGGTTGGGGGTCTGTCGGAACCCATGAGCCATAAGTGGGATGTCCTCTTACCATGCCTTATTTTTGCCTACTGGAAGGTACCACAGAAGGGGTTTGGCTTCAGCCATTTTGAGCTTCATTATGGGCACCCTGAGGACGTCACAGTTTGGTAAAGTAGCCGGGAGCAAGCTCCTAGGAAGCCACCCCAGGATGTGTTTTGTTACATGCTGGCCTTCCAGAATCATACAACACTTTTCAGGAAACTCACTCAGGAGAACCTAGATGCTAGCGAGGAGGATATGAAATGTTGGTATGACCAGAATACCACTCTGGTTGAGTTTCAGCCTGGTCAAAAAGTGTGAGTGATAGAGCCAGTAGAGCCTCACTCTCTACAAGACAAGTGGTCTGGCCCATTTCAGTTGAAGGAGTGCAAGAGTTATGTCACCTACCTGGTGGACTTGCTGACTTCTCAGAACCCCTTGAGGGTCCTGCACGTGAACCGCCTCAAGCCCCACTTTGAGAGGCCTAAGTTGACCATGCTCTTGTCTACTGACTGACTGACTGTCAAAGGGACAAGTCATGCAGCCAGGGGCAGGAGGGGTGGCCATGTTCTCCATTCAGGCTGTAATGCAGCCTGCATTGCGAACAGAGAAGTGCGCATGACTGCATTGGGTGGCCTGAGTGGGCCAACCAAACAGTCATTGCGCACTTGAGTGTGCATGCCAACCCTCACATGCCCTGCTCCATGTTTGGAGCTGTCCTACCCAGCCTACCATCCCCTGAGGATACATAGCATGATTATATCAGTTACTTATCCCTTGATTTTCCCATTTATTATTACTTAATGGCGTACGCTGTGAGAAGACAAGCACGTGTGCGGCCCTCTGCGACCCAACCGCAACCAGTGCCAGGAAGCCTGGATCACGGGCCACCCACTGCTACTGCAATGGCACAATCAACTTCCACCTACCCAAATCAGACCTCCAATCTTCCAACCTCGCACTGTCAAACCCCACGCATCCACAGAGCCAGAGTAGGCAGATGTTGCTTCTCCCACATTGCATCCAAGACCTGGAACGAACTACCGGCAGACATCAGAGGTGCACCCTCCCTGAACACCTACAGGAAGATCCTCAAGACCTGGCTCTTCGGCTAACAGATTTGCGGCCCACCCCCCTCAGTGCCTTGAGACCCTCATAGGTGAGTAGTGCGCTTACAATTCCCCTCAGTGATTGATTGATTGAGTTGTCATGATGTGATGATTGTCCCTTCTCTGCAGTGTTTGAGGTGGTGGGGCAATGCTCTTCCACCATAGCAGTCGAGCCGCCACTGGGGGTGCGTCACCTCTGTGTGATAGGCATGAGCAACTCACCCCCGGCCATCCTGTGCTACACGTCCCACCTTCTCCTTATCTGGACATTGACCCCAATGGCGCAATCACTTGAATTTTTGCCAAATCTGTGACACAGCGAGCAGGAGCCTGAGCCAGGTGTGATTTCAGTGGGCTGGGTACAGCAGACACCGCATAGTCAGCTGGTGGACCTCCCGATGCAGTTGATGCAGCAGGGCTTCCTTAGGCGTGTAGTTGCAGCACTCAGAACATGTTCGGCGTGGCACAGGGGCCTAACCCTCCACAGTGTCCGGCCAGTCCAACATCATCCATCCTGTGATGCAGGGAGACGGCACCTACCGTTGGTAATCCCCTCCGTGCACCCCGGTGTAGTGGTGGTTTGTAGTATGCGATGCGGACCTCACTACGTTGGTGTGCAGGAGCACCTCTACCATTGACTTCTCCAAGGGGCACAAGGCGGACTTCTAACACAGGTCAGCAACGTGTCTCCATGCAACCTGCCAGACTTCACCACCAGGAACGGGCGATCCTCGCATATCAATGTCTCCCGTCATGTCTCATCGGCTCCAAAGCTACTCCACATCCCACTCCAGGCAACAGACGCAGGTCCAGCAGGCATCCAGGCGCCAGACACATGTCCAGCAAGGGATGCAGGTGCCAAAAGCAGGTCCAGCAGACATCCAGGCATCAGACACAGGTCCAGCGAGGGATCCAGGCACCAGACATAGGTCCGGCGAGGGATTCAGGCACCAGATGCAGGTCCAGCAGGCATCCGGGTGCCAGACGCAGGTCCAACAAGGGATCCAGGCTCCAAAAGCAGGTCCAGCAGACATCCAGACGCCAGACACAGGTCCAGCGAGGGATCCAGGCACCAGACGCAGGTCCATCAGGGCATCCAGGCTCTCATCCTGGTCATCCTGGATGTTGGGTGGCTTGAGGGGGCTGTTGATGTGTGATGGACTTGGCCCTGGGTGCTCAAATCTGCATTTAAGTTTCTTTTTGTACATCATTTCAATGGGAGGTTATTTTTGCAAAGTCCACACTTGCGGGTTAGCGTGCATTTTCTTATCGCTAAAAGCTTATCGTTAGATTCTGCCCGCTATCGACATTTTTCACATCACCATCGCACAGGAATTAGCGGCAGTTTTCACTGCAGCTATCGCCTGTTAGCGCCGTGTTGATAATACAGCAATAACAAGGCGTAAGAAACAGGCGATAGACGGCGATAGAAAAACTAGCGCTAATCTAGGTTAGCGTTAGTGTTGTAAACAGGACACAGGAGGCTGATTGTGAAGAAGTTCCTGTTTAATGCAGTGGATCCTACGGCCTCTCACTCGAGAATGCCAACGTTCTAAGAGGAGCGCCCGCTCCAACATTCTAAGGATGGGCAGGTCCATAAGGCGAGGTAGGGGAGGGGGGAACAGAGGAGGGAGGCAGGACCAAGTTACAACACATCTCCCTGCAAGGCAGAGAAAAAAAACATGGCAACAATATACAGAAGAAAGTAACCCTTACCGGAGAGGCAGAAGGGGGGGGGGACTCATCTAACAGTACATTATTTCTGCAGGCTTGAGCAACAAGGAATACCGTTACACAAGGATGACATAGAAGCACAAAATACAGTTCCCCATTAGTTCCCCTCACCAGAAGGCTATCTAGCCCAAGCGGAAGGGGAGGGTGGTAACATGGGAACATTAGCGACCCATTTAGTAGTCCAATTGCCAACTTGGAGGTTTCCGTACTCTTTCCACCTTGAGTTCACCCTTATTGGACCTTCCAGTACTATACTCATTCTCGTCGGTGCGGTTGGAACTATTAGTGCTTGGACATCTAGCTATGTTGTCCATGCTCCACGTTCCTCCATCTTCCAGCACCACTGAATTGTTGTTGACCCTTGTTATCCTCAGAGGTTTGGAAAATGAAGAGATCTTGGATTTAGACAGAGATGGCCTCTTAACGACCACCCACTGGCCTTCACTCCACTTCTTCTGTGAGACTCCCCAGTGACTGTCGTATCTGAGCTTGTACTCTCGTTGATGTTCGTGTGTTTTTTCCAACACAGTATCTCTGTCCACCCACACCGGGGTTCCACCGTTTAGCCAGTTGGGCGTGAGTTTGGAACTCGGGTTCCTGCCTTTGAGAGAAACAAACGGTGACACACCGGAGACAGCGTTGGGCGATGTGTGATATGACCACAACATTTTCCTAATGGCTTCCTCTACCGGAACCTGGGAGCTCCGCGCTAGTTGGATGGTGTCCTTTATCATCCTGTTCGCCCTTTCCACCAGTCCGTTGGCTTTGGGACAATAGAGTGGGGTCTGGATGTGTGAAATGGCGAGCGTGGACATGAACTGCTTCATTTCCTCTGAAGTGAATTGAACTCCGTTGTCAGTTATTATGACACCCGGTATGCCTTCCTTGGAAAAAATGTCCCTCAAGAAATTCAAAAGCGATGCTGTGGTGATTGAAGATACCATCCTTGTTTCAATCCAATGAGAGTGGTAGTCTATAAGAACAAACATGAACCTTTGGAATTGGTTCAGTAGATTTAATGGACCAATTATGTCCAATCCCAACTTTTCCCATGGTACGGAAGGCACCTCCACAGGGATTAACGGTGCTTTGCGGACAACTTTGGTTTTGTCACAATAACCGCAGGTTGCACAACTCTTTACTTGATCTTCCACTAGCGAATCCATGCCGGGAAACCAATAGTGTTGCCTGATTTTACTTTTCGTCATGCTTCTCCCTGGGTGGCCCTCATGGGCAATCCGTATTATTCTTTCATACATGTTCTTCGGAGGAATGATCTTACTTCCTCTGCAAATGTGGTTCTCCACAATAGATAATTCATCTTGCACCGGCCAAAAACGGCGCATAGACTCCGGCACTTCCTGCTTGTCGCTAGGCCAACCCATCCTGATTAAGTTCCTCAGTGTGGCGAAATCACTGTCGTCTCTTATGGATTTCTCCCACTCCTCCTGATTGATGGCTGGAATTTCGACCAACAGGATAGTCTCCTCAGGTGGGTTTTGCACAGGGTTCCCGCTGGTCATTGGTAGTCTGGAAAGACAATCCGCTACTCTATTTTCACTTCCAGGGACATAAATCATGGTGTAGTTGAATCCTTGTAGACTTAGCACCCACTTCGATATGCGTGGAGTGGTATTTTCCAAGCGTTTGGAGGAGAATAACGGTATTAAAGGTTTGTGGTCCGTCCTCAACACGAACGGGATGCCCCATAAGAAATATTTGAAATGGTTTATGGCCCAGTAGCATGCCAATGCTTCTTTTTCTATAGTTGAGTAGTTCAGCTCAGCATCTCTCAAAGTTCTAGAAGCAAAGGCAATCACTGTCTCTTGACCGTTAATCCTCTGCGTGAGTGAAGCTCCCAAACCCTTCGCGCTGGCGTCTGTGGTGAGAGTCGTTCTAGCATTAGGGTTGAAAGCACTCAGAATAGGTGCATCCACAATGGCCTCCTTGGTGAGTTGGAAGGCTGATTGGTGCTCTTGCTTCCATTCAAATTCAGACCCTTTCTTCAGCAACTCTCTGAGGGGACGCACCTGATCTGCAAAGTTTTTAACGAACTTCGACATGTATTCCGCCAACCCCAGGAATGATTTGAGTTCCTCCTTGTTGGTGGGTGCAGGAGCTAATTTAACGGAGTCCACCAGACTGGATTTGGGTTTGATTCCTTCACTTGAGATGGTGTGACCTAAATAAACTACAGATTCCACCCCTATTTTACATTTGTCTTTCTGGGTGGTGAAACCCGCTTTACTAAGTCTGATCAACACTGCTTCCAGGGTTTTATTGTGTTCTTCTGCTGAGGAACCATGAATCAGGATGTCGTCCTGGAAACAAAGCACCTTTCCCAGACCTTGCAGAATGTGCTGCATGACCCGTTGAAACACCGCTGCCGCGGATGCCAGGCCGAAAGGCAGTCTGGAAAATTGATAAGCTCCATGCGGGGTTATGAAAGAGGTGAGGGGCTTAGAATCCGGGTGGAGAGCGACTTGGTGGTACGCCGATGATAGGTCAAGCACTGTAAAAACTTTGGCTCCATGGATGGCAGACAGCATTTCATTGATGTTGGGGAGGGGATGTCGGTCAACCCAAATGTTGGAGTTCAAGTCCCTAAGGTCAACACACAGCCGAATCCCTTTGTTACCCCCTTTGGCTGCTACCACGATGGGCGCCAACCATTCAGAGCTTTCAATCCTCTCTATGATTTTGCATTCTTCCAACCTGTCCAGTTCCTTCTTCAGTGGTTCCCTCGTCAACAGCGGGATAGACCTAGGTTTGTGGATGATAGGTCTTGCATTGGCTTTAAGCTTGATTTTGTGGAGGAACCCTTTCAGGAGTCCGAGTTTATCAGTGAACACCTCTGGGAACCGATTGCAGATTTCCATTCCAACACTGGCCCTGTCGATAAGGTACACAGGTTCCGGCGCGTTGGGGTCCAATTTGATTCCTAGATCCTTTTGGTGTTTCCACCCTAGTAGGTTGGACCCATTCCTTGTGATGTAGACTTTACCCACAGTTGATCTGTCCTTAAAGTTGATGTTCATGAGTCGCATTCCCACCAGTGGTATGGGATCTTGATTATAACCTCCTGGTTTGATGTCTGGAGGTGAGAGACTATACCCACTTGTTCCAGAATTAGCCAGAAACGTGGCTTCATTTACGAGTGTATATGGGGAACAGGAGTCAGCGTAGACCTCATACTTCACATTGTCCAAAAATATTTCACACTTAGGATAGGAAGTGCTGTTGCAGTCTGCAAAATTGGAAACCTGAAAAACTATATCCTCGCTAGGTAGTTGTGGTTCATGCTCACTGCCAATCATGTGGGTGACACTGATCTTTGCATTGTGGCATACTTTCGAGAAATGGCCTCTCTTCTTGCATTTGCTGCATACAACCCCTTTTGCGGGACAATTTACACTGTTGGCTAGGTGATTGGGATTCCCGCACCTGTAACATTTTGGCTTGTTCCCTGATGTAGTTTGAATTTCAGGATTGGAGGGGGCGTGTTTGTGTTTGTTGTCTTTATTGGAAATCTTGTTTACACTGTTCTCCACCACTTGTTTTACCTCCACGGCTTCCTTCATTTCGTTCATACAGTATGCTGTATGTTCAATGCTCTTGGCAATATCGATTGCATGTTTTAAGTCCGGGGCTTCTGCAAGAAGTCTTTCTTGGATCTTCTTGTTACTGGTACACCTTACCAGTTGATCTCTAATTAGTGACTCAGTTAACGTGCCAAACTCACATGTAGAGGCTAAACCCCTCAGGACAGCAATGTAATTTATCACCTTTTCATTTTTTCCCTGGATGCGCAAAAAAAATTTGTGGCGTTCCAACACAATATTAATCTTGTCTCCGAATTGAGCTTCTAATTTCAACAGTGTTAACTGATATACATCATTATGGACGTCCCCTTCGCCTCCAACACCCTCATTAGCATTTTCAACAATGGCATCAGGCAAGTCATCAAAAATATCCCTCCCGTGCTTTCCCAGATTGTGCAGTAGGACATGTTGTTTACGCACAGCGGAAAACCTATCCCCCCCAATGGCAATCAGGTAGGATTCGAACAGGTTTATCCATTTTTTCCAAGGGATAACGGGATCCTCACAATCATCCAGGAATGGAGGGGGTTGAGACATTGCAAATGCGGACATGGTGAAGATCGGGACAGAAGAAAAAATAGGGGAGGAGAGAGAGGAATAGAGTAAGGGAAAGGAGAATGAGGGTGAAAGGAAAATGATAGCAAAATGGGCAAAAACGGTAGTAGAATAAGTCGCCCTTCTCAAAATACCAGTGACCCCGCCTTCTATGCAATGAAATGGAATAATTTACAAACATCCATAACTTGCGTGAGCTGAGCCTGTCAGCGATAACTATTGACAGGCTGGATGATGAAGGAAGGGTTTAGTAAATGCAATAAAAGTTTCATCCAGCAGAGGGAGCAGTAACGGAGAAGACGAGGATGAGTGTCTCAGCACAGAGCGGTCTCTGAAGCAAACGTTCAGTCAGAGGAGGGGCTGAAACGCAGGCGAAGGCAGAGTGTTCTGAGAGGAACAAAGGGCGACATCGACGGTGCCAAAACAGGAACCCAGAAGGCAGATACACACCCGCTAAGGAAACGAGCAGCTCACAATTTGCAGTGCACAGCTGAAGAAAAGCAGCCTGTCAATACGGTAAACGGCTTCTCTCACAGTCCGCGCTGATCCCAATGACACCAGGGCAGCTCACAGTATGCGGCGCACAGCTGAGAAAAGGCAACCTGTCATCCACGGTCACCGGCTTCTCTCACATTCCCAATGTCACCACCATCGGACGGCAAACTTCAACACAGCGTCGAACACCTCATCAAAACGGGGACTCACCACCGGTCCAGAAGGAGTACAGGTCGTTACCACATACAGCCTGGATCGACGATCACCACAGCTGCTGGCGAAGGATCGCCACGGAGAACAACCCTCAGGCAGGGTTTCAGACAGTGACAGCTACCGCCAGCAGGGGAGAAGCGCTTGGAGGCTTGACAGGTCACTCTTCACGCAAGGTGACGGAACGGTGTTGTAAACGATCCCCCTGGAAGCAGGAAGGGGAAGGGACCACCATCAGGCAGGATCGATGAGAGGCAGAAGGCACTGGGGGAAGGATCCGGACCGTCCCCAGCACGGTAGGTTAACTCGTCGCCACAATAAAGTGTTGTAAACAGGACACAGGAGGCTGATTGTGAAGAAGTTCCTGTTTAATGCAGTGGATCCTACGGCCTCTCACTCGAGAATGCCAACGTTCTAAGAGGAGCGCCCGCTCCAACATTCTAAGGATGGGCAGGTCCATAAGGCGAGGTAGGGGAGGGGGGAACAGAGGAGGGAGGCAGGACCAAGTTACAACAGTTAGTTATCGCCAGTCCTTGATAATATGCCCCTATGAGTGCAGTTTTAAACTGCCATTTCAGCTTGGCATGTGCACCCACTTGCCAGGCCTAAACCTTCCCTTTTATTGCATGTAAGTCGCCCATAAGGTTGGCCCTAGGCAGCCCATGGTCAGGGTGCAGTGTATTTAAAAGTTAGGACATGTGTTTTATATGTCTTAAAAGTGAAATACTGCTAATTATGTTTTTCACTATCACGAGGCATATCTCTCCCATTGGGTAACATGGGGATTACCTTGCAATATGGTTTAAGTGTGATTTTCTATTTGGAGCAGAGAGAGATTTGGAGTCTGGAGTTTCTGAACTCACAATTTAATAACACATGTTTCGCTGAAGTTTGTTTTTAAATTGCATGCTTGAAAATATCAGTTTTAGAAAGTGAACATTTTCTTGCTTAACCATTCTGTGCCTCTGCCTGTCTGAAGAACCACATCTGGGTTGGCTGACAGTTGGGCTCCTGTGCATTCACTCTAGACAGTCACACAAAGGGAGCTGAGGTGTGCCTTGCATATCCTGATTAGGCCTGGGTGGAGTTCACGGAGTTCTGCTACACAAAACTCTGAGAAATGACAAACTAACTTCACAAAGATTCGCAAAGTTCAGCAAGTGGTGGACTGCATTACCTTGCGCCAGTTGCACTGATTTTTAGCACCGGGTGTTTGCCCTGTGCTGTAAAATCAGCACGAATGGCATCACACCCAGCGGTAGAGGGTACTGCTTCTTTCTGATGCTTGAGTAGAAGTTCTACTCGAGCAGCAGCTTCCAAAACGCGAACTAAAGGTTTCTCAAGACCGTCCATAACCGCCTGCGTTAGGAAATCTCACTGGAAAGCTTACAGTTGGCGAGTGCGAGCGAGGAAAACATTCTGCAATGCTACACGTAGTGATGTTTTTTGGACCTCCATGTGCTCCGTGGAGGTCCAAAATAGTGCGGAGTTCATCACCCTGGCATAATCCTGATGGGCCATCACAAGGCTGATAGGTCTTCCTGAGGTCGAGTGGTGGGAGCAGTTTTCACTGACACCTCAATAGGGCTGTGCCTGTCCTGACACAAAGCTGTCTCCACCCACTGTAGTGTGTCTGGAGCCAGGTCAGGGAAAAGCTTGTGCACTACAAAGACATTCCTTTGAACTTTACCTACTTCAAAGGCAGAAAGGGGAATAAGTACTGTACTGCTGCCACCCCAATATCAGAACACATATGGACTAAGGACATTCTGCCAGGAAGAAGAACTGGATGATGCAAAGGACTTTGCTTTCTGTATACTGCTCCTAAGGTTCTCCAAGGGCATGTGAATGCTTTCCTCTTATTAAGGAGCCTCAGGGCCATCAAATACGTCACCTAGCAGTGCCTGGTCTCTTCTGCTGAGAGTCTTGACTTGCCAAGTGGTGCCAAATCGAGCCCTGGGCCCCCTGAAGTGTAACCAGGTTAAACAATCAATGCATCAACTCTCAGCTCCCGTTCCTCAATACAGCACTGACGCACCATTTTGCTTTTCTGGCACCTCACCATTCCTGTGCCTGTTTCGTCTTTGAATTTTAACAAATTTGAGGTACCTTTTGCTAAAAGAAACACATCCATAGATTTCTATGGACTGAACCTATTGAACCTTTGAAAGTGATATCTTTACTTGTGTATGTTTGATTTTTGTCTTTTTGGTCTTGCTTTATTCAGATCAATATTGGATATTCTTCTAAACTGGGGTGGACTTATTTTGTATTGTTTTCACTGTATTACTGTGTGTGTATGCACAAATGCTTTACACATTGCCTCTGAAAAAAGCCTGCCTGAGCTGGGTTTATATTAGCTGTGGGACTCCCTTACCCTGACTTGAGTGAGGGTGCCTCCTTGGACAGGGTGCAAGCCACTGCAAACTAGAGACCCCATTCCAAACAGTACGGTCGTGGCAGAATATAGACTATTGCCACTTCTCCTATTGACGAGATCAATAGTGCTCTTTAAATTGGTAGGGATTGTCTGGAAGACGCCACTACACAGTCCAGATTGCCATCTACCAGGTCTTGTTCCTCATGAAATATATTGACTAGCAAGAACTTAATAGTTGTGAGTTCTATGCACAACCTCTCTGTTGAGAAATCAGATTATTATTCTTCTAGGAGGCTTAACCAATGGGAAAGGACAAGACTTGTCCAAGTTAACTTTCAATCCCAACACCACCTGTAGCCCTCTAGTTGAATTATAAGCAAGAGCAGGCTGCTACGTCCTCATTGAAGAGATAGATTAATGCATCATTGGCATATATGAAAACTATGTGCCAGCCCCTGCATACAAGGATCCATCCCCCATTCAGGACCTTGTGTTCTCAGAGGGCAGGCCATGGGCTCCATTGCAAATGGGAAGATAAAAAGGAAAAGATGGCACCCTTGCCTGGGGCCCGGCTTACTTTAAGCATGTCAAATATCATTTTGCCTGTGCGCACCCTTGCCCTTGGGTCTGTGTAGACGAATTGCACCCAACACTGTGCCCAGTCTCATTCTTCACATGACCTCTATCAGTTATGGTCATCCCAGGGTGTCAAATGTCTTCTCACCATCCAGGAAGGCCATCCAGTTTTTGTCCCGGGGCACCTGTACCAATCCATTACTCCAAATTAGTGGTGGATGTTTAGAAATGTGCTCTTGCGCAGTAAGAAGCCGTTTTGGTCCTGGTGTACTATTGTCTGGGCTATGGCTAACAAATGGCTCACCAGCACCTTTCCTAGTATCTTGTAACCTAACTTTGAGAGCAAGAAATTTTTGCACCGCCTCTACTATACCCCTGCCAAGCTATGTCGATTCGGACTGCGGGGCGACGATCGCTGTGTGAGGTGCGGGGGATTGGGTGCTGACTTCCTGCATCTGGCCTGGACGTGCCCAGCCGTTGCCACTTATTGGGTGGAGATCTTTGCGGCCCTGTCCGAGATGATCGGGGTGGTCACCGCGCCTTGCCCTGGGCTTGCCCTGCTGGGCCGGACACATCCGGCGCTCAAGGCGCATCGGAGGTTCTTTGCTTTGGGGCTTCTGTTGGCCAAACGGCACGTGGCGTGCAGATGGGGACGGGGGCGAGCGCCTAAATTCAAGGTGTGGCTGAGTACGATGTCCACCTGGCAGGAAAGACTTCATCAGTACGCGGACCTCTTGCCCCCTAAGTCGCGTCCTAGGGACCTCTGGGGGCCCCTCGTTTCTTACCTCCTACGAGCTCAGAATGGGGGCGATGCCGAGGAGGGCGGGGTCGGGAACGAGGAGAGGGCTGACCCACCCACCACGCCTGGGTCTGACCTTCCCACATTGACTACTGCGACAGGCTAACTCCTTGACCCCCCTTTCTTCTTCCTTTCCTTCCCACGCTTGACATACGGGGTACTCCCTGTTTGCCCGGACCGGGTACACGCTTTCTAGTATGATTGTATTCTGTGCGACTGCTGCGTGGTTGAGGGGGAGTGTGAGGCAGACGAGTCCCTGGAGTTGGGACACCATAAAGCCTAATCCACCGCAGCGCATGCTGAGTGGCATTGACGGATGTAGCACCAGTTCACGTTCACTAATTACATCAAGGATACCTCCTCCCAGGTCATTAGATGGGCCAATTAAGTGCAGAGCAACATTACACTGAGCAACAACTGTACCCAGAAACGGGAACACCTCATACCATGGCCCTGCACTGGACAGCTCCTTATGCCACATACTTAGTATGGTGGAGATGCACTGGGGGAGCACAGTTCTCATTTGAGTTAAAAGTTGGTTATCACAAAATGAAAAACAAAACCTCACATAGTCACTGGTCGAGTACTCCTCGCTGTTATCACTGCCAATGTATGCTTCCATCAACAACTTATATGTATTATGTGGGTTGTAGGCGACATGCCGTGTTCATTAATTGCTCCTGTCTAACAAGTGCTATACGTTTATTGAACTGCATGTTGCTGCTGCCGGCCTGGTAACATGGTTGTAGGCAAGATGCTGTGTACTATCTGTTACTGACTAATAAAGGTTTTATTTAAAAAAAAAAAAAAAACTTTGAGAGCAAGAGGGGGTAATAAGATTATACTGACAAGGGGTTGCTACCTGGCTTCAAGGGGAATGCGATCAGCACTTCCCTCAGTGACGCCACAAGACATCCATCATCCCTGGCTGGGTCATCCATATTTACTAATTTTGGATCCATTTCTGGGGCATGTGTTGCATAAAACTCCACTGGAAACCCATCCAGTCCTGGTGTCTTACCCCTGGTCATTTTTTGTTCCAGTTGTCTAGATATCTTGAGTTGTGATCAGTTCCCCTAACAACATGTTTTAACGTGCATTAACGGTAGGGAGTGTCCTTCTATCTAGGAGAGCCTGTAAGTGTAATTTCTCACTGGGGTAGAAGCATTCGTTGTAGCATATTAAAATTAAATAATGCATTTATCTCCACCTGTGTTAAAACTATCTTCCCCCTCCTGGGTACGGATTGCTCCTATCGGCACTCTATGGATTTCAGAGTGCAGTAATCCAGGCCAGCAGACGTCCAGCCTTATCTCCCTCAGCATGCTGCCCTGCTACCCTGCTCCAGTAATCTAGATGATTCAGTTCACAGAGCAGATATTGATACTCCACATTCTGCTACATTTATTGTTTCGTAAAATCAGAGAAGGTATTAAGCTTGAGTACAGGTATTCTTTCTCTATCTTGAGCAACATTTTATGCAGAGTAAGTTGGTAGGTTTGATATATAGATGCCACAGCACCACCTTAAAAGCAGCCAACTCCACCATAGCAAACGCTGTAGTGCCCTCATTTTCCTCAAAATATTTCTCTATGTGCTTCTGCACCATGGAGCAGAACACCATGTCATGAAGCGCCTCCGGGCGTATTCTCCACGTGGGGACTCACAGTGGTGTATGACTCCATTTGAAGGCCAGCTAGTGTAGACAGTGATCCAATAAGGTTCAACCTAGGTATTCCACATCTATCACTTTCTCCTCATCACTGTGTTGCAGTATAATATGTTCATGTGTGGTTGTATGGCATGAAGTCCAGGGTGGAACTAGTACTCCCTGCTCTACGGATATAAGGGGCGTCATTGTTTTGGCACCTGCCTGTCCTTTGAAGAACTGGATGCTGTGAATGGCACAGCAGTTGGCAGCAAGGCAGGTGTCACTATACATGTGTTCTCTATAGATGGAAAGTCCCAACAGTGGAGAGGAGTGGAGAACTGGCAGTCTGTACTGGAGCAGTAATAGTGACCACAGCTTAACACAACCTAAGGAAGTTCTACATCAGATCCTGTCTGGAAGAGTTGAAATTCCAATTTAACAAATAGCTACAGCACAATGGAATGCAGATGAGAGTGGATTTGGGCTTAACCATTACAAATCTAAGAATAGGCATGCAGAACATCATGGTGCACTTTGATTCTGTAGAGGGGAAATTCAATCTGCAGCGGACAGTCCTCAACTTGTCACCACATCGTTTCCGTTCTCCTAGGTGCAAACTAAGCTTCTCCTTAACAAATGTGAATGTGTCAAAAATCGCTTACGGTAAGATAACGTAAGTGTGGGCAATCTGAAGGATTATACAGAAGGACATATTGGTAAGATAATGTAAGTGTGGGCATTCGGAAGGACAATTCAGAAGGACATATTGTAGTAACTATTAGACCTGACAGCCTTAGTATTGTCTTCTACCAACTTTTTGCCTGCCTCACTCCAATTTTCTGTACTCGTTTTTGCCGGCTTTAGGACTCTATGCACCTCAATACTGCTAATCAGTTCTAAAGTGCTTTGTGCACTCTCCTCTAAAAATTTTAACATTGGCTCATAGCCAATTGGCATATTTAATTTGCTTATAAGTCCCTAGTAAAGTGCACTACATGTGCCCAGGCTCTGTAAATTAAATGCTACTAATGGGCCTGCAGCACTGATTGTGCCACCCACATATTTAGTCCCTTAACCATGTCTCAGACCTGCCACTGCAGTGCCTGTGAGTGTGCAAGTTACTGCCACTTCGACTTGGCATTTAAAACTACTTGCCAAGCCTCAAACTCCCCTTTTATTACATATGTTACCACTAAGGAAGTCTCTTGGTAATACATGTCTGAGCTAGGTGTCAGATCCATTTGTGCATTCCTTCTAGACAGCCACAGTCCCAGGAAAGAGCTGGGTGTGATGTATTGCCCATCTTCATTCTAATGGGTCTTCCTGGGCAGATGGGAGGAAGGGGCTCACCCATACTACCCGTCAAAGGTTAGTAGCCTGACCTCATATAAAGTAGTGATAACGCCCTACTGAAGTTATGGCTGGGATTAAAAGGGATACTGGTGCACTTCAAAATCACTGAATGAAATTTCCCTCACATCAATGACCCTTTTAGGTATAAGTACTGGGTCTCTGGCTCCATCAAATCAGACACTTCTGGGCCAACACCTAATCTTTGTCAGAAGAACTGTGGTGCTGCTCAAAGGACTCAACAGGACTGTTTTTCTAGAAGTACAACATTTCTGTTTGTTGCCCTGTGGCCTGCTGCTCTCTACTTCCCTCCAAAGTGATCTCCAAGGGTGTGCTAGCTTGCCTCCTGTTTCTGAAGTTTCAAGGACACAAAAGACGTTCTACAATTCTGCTGGTGCTGCCGGACTCTGCCTCCTTTGAGTCCTACCTATGCCTGAGGTAACTACTCCAAGTTCTGAGCCTCAGACATGGAAGACACGGAAAGCTTCGCCGCGCAGACTGTGCCAAAGGATCCAGGATAATGTGCTCAGCAGGCCCCAGTGTGTCCCTTTAGACAGCCCGCACTCCATTGTGGTCACCCTAAACTTTGGATTTGCACTAGTTCGTCGCGACCTGAAGTACATTTTTTAGTGCTACCTGCTTCTAATCTCTTTATTGCATTTATTTCTTCAGCATTCAATAACTCAACTTCTACTTGATGGATTCTGATTATTGTACTTATTTTACTCAGATAAATATTTTCTATATTTCTAAACTTTTGTTGAGTCTTTTAGTGGTGTATTTACTGTGTTGTTGTATGAGATATTGCACAAATACTTTACACATTGCCTTCTAAGTTAAGCCTGCCTGCTCTGTGCCAAGTTACCTGGGGGTGAGCACAGGATAATTTAGTATTGTGTTGTGACATACCCTGACTAGGATTGTGGTCCCTACTTGGACAGGGTGCATACCTCTGCCAACGGGAGACCCGATTTCTAACTGTAACCTATTTGCAGAATATTTTTCAGCCATGTTGAAAAAAGGCACTACATTCCATGAGGGCGCACAGTGAGGGAGAGAAGCAGGGTGACATAGTGGTCAAAATATCCTCCTCATCAATGAAAGAGAGGGCCATCCATGGGCAGCTGGATGGCTGGCATATTGCCTGTTGTACTCTTTCCAGGTGCTCCAAGTGATGATTCCACAACACGAAAGTTTAACATTACAGAGGAAAATGATCCCATTTATTTGGATTGGGAGTAGGGCAGGAATTAAACATGGCTTTGGACAACTCCAAAGAGTAGATAGTAGTTGACTGCCCTGAATCTAGTTGGATTGTTATAACGCTGTTGTGATGACTTGAGTTCCAGGAGTTTTTTCTCACAAATTTACAAATTTCTGTCCTCATCATTTAGGACACATACATATGCATATCAGAAAAGATGGTAGAGGTAATGTAATGAAGCAGTTTGGTAAAGATGTAGAACAACGTTCTTGCTTCACCCTGTATCGCTAATCAGCTATAAATAATTATATAGGTACGCCTCTGTGATTCAATAGTATTTACACTGAATCCAAGAGGGAGTGTTGGATTTGAGGACGACAGGATGGCATATTGATTCATATCTAGTGGTCAGGCACAATGCATTCTCTTTGGCAAGGCCATTTAGAGCCATATCAAAGATGGCATGGGTGTTCCTTTTAATGAGCACTTGGAAGTGGCAGTGTTATGTCTTTTATCCTGGAACAATGAATCAATCCAAACACATAGTTATGCCCTTCTGCAGCATATCATAGTGGTGACTATGATGTTGATACAAAAAGAACAATTGATGGACAGAATGCAGAACAATGTCAGACATTCACCCCAGTACAGAGATCTGGGCCTAAATCCATAGTTGTTTTTGCTCACCATGCCATTCCAGTTTGGACCCAGCCATATGCAAATCAGGCTTAACCCTGCGCCCAATGGGAACAGTCCAGCCCGAACTGCCGAAACCGGTCCCAGGATGCTTGTTTCCAGTCCAGGGAAGACATGGGTTGGCAGTTCGGGCTGGACTGTTCCTATGAGCCACAGGGTCCAGACTGATTTGCATATAGCTGTGTCTGAACTGGGGTGGCAAAGTGAGCTAAAGAATGATGATGGATTCAACCCAGTTCTGTGACTGGGGATGAGTGTTTGAAAAGTTTCAGCACACCGTCCATCATCTCCTTGTGTTTGCTACGATGTTAATAGCCACATACTGTGTGAAAGCAGATGTATTGAGTGAAGGTGTGTGGTTTCAGCTGCTGTGGCACATATTGAGCCAGGCAAAATGGTCGTATTGTGTGTAAGGGTGGGCGGAATTTGCGAAAGTGCCTTTCGCAAAATATCGCGAAATGGCAAGAAATCTCTGCGATCACGCGATCGTGGAGATTTTTGTGTGCTGCTGATTAACGCATTACTGAATTTGACCTTCAACTCGGGCACCTGCTTTATTCATATCTGTAATACTTACAGATATAAATAAAGCAGGTGCCTGAGTTGAAGGTCAAATACAAGTGCTTCCTGTTGGGGTTTCATTTTTGTGACAGGAGCATCGTGCCAGAATGAATCCTGCCCTGCATATTTACCCAAGAAGATGCCACCGTTTTGTACAATACCTCTACTCAACTGGAGTACTTTCTACTGGCTAATCAGTAAGTGCTACCTCGTTGGGTAAATGTATAGTGCTTTGTTTTCCTACACTACAGCTGCGTAAAGGGCCAGAAGAGTTGTCTACAGCGACCATGTGTGTCTGTAATGTTGCCACAGTGCCGATGGGCGCCGGGGTCCCTCGAATGAGCTGTTCATCATAGTGGGGGAAAGGGAGGGAAGACGATGTACACCGCTGGGGTGGAAGGTGTGGGGCCAAACGGAAGGGGCTTCCATGCAGTTCACATTCCTCTTGTTTATAAAGGGCTAGAGACGGGTCAGAGCAGCAGATGAGGAGACAGAACCTCCTGGTGTCAGGAACTACACGTGAATTGCGCTTGAGAAACTCATGGATGCACAGAGCTCCATCAAGGATGACAGCAAATTGTTGACGGTAGTAGATATGGGCAGAAAGCACACCTGCCTATGCGACAATTTCCGTTCCCTCGTGGATCGCGGAAGTTTCGAAATGTTTGCGTTCCGCGCGGAACGCGAAAATGTTGAATTTTCGCAATTTCCGCGAGCGGAACGGAAATTGTCGCCCACCCTAAATTGTGTGACGATCTAGTAATCTGTGTTTTCTTACCTGATCGGATGCCTTTAATTGTTTAATTGGGAATTTTAAACTGTATCTTCTGTGGCTTCAAACTTTGCAGCTTTTTGATTGTGAATTGTAACGGGTATTGGGGAGTCCTTTTCAAACATATGGCATCTCGAGATGCTGGTGTATCCTCACATTTTTGTGTCTTCACAGTTGGAGATAGCTTTCCAGGGGCGAAAGATGGGTGAAGGTGGTGGTGGTTTCAGTTATGCTGCCCTCCCATTGAAGGGGATATGTTAGCTTTGGTTTGTTGGGGATTTCTCGGTTTTCCATTCCTAGTACTGGTGGAATGTGCACATAAATGTAATGCTTATCTACAATAATGGATGTTCTAACCATATAAATCAATCAAAGGATGTCTACAAAATGGTGGATCCAATGACTTTATAAAGGGATGTTTGTGTCTTTTGTGAAGAACTGAAAAGTGTCAGCAGTACTGCTGGATGTCCAAGAAAGACATTCTCCGTTTCCCTATTGTTCACTGGTCTGGCATTGAAATTAATAGTATGAAAAGAGGACAAGAGGCAGAAAGAGGTGAACAAAAGAGATAAATTAAAATAAGGTACATAAGATAAGGAAGAAGGATTGAAAAGGAAATACATAGGAGAAAGAGAAGCCGACAGAGAGAAAATGCATCAAAAGAGAAGGTAAGGAGATACACTAGAGGGCAAACAGGAAGGAGAAGAGGGAAAGTTCTAGAAACGAGGCAAGACAATGAGCAAGTGAGACTTGTGGGGAAAGGATCTGGTGAAGAAGGAAATATGAGCAACAAAAAAAGAGTTACCAGACTGAGGAATGAATGAGGTGGGCAAGGTTGTCAAATTTTGCTTGCTGCTATTACAAGAAAATGTTTAAGAAGGTGGAAAATCTTGCTTAGAGTGAATTTTATTAGGAGAAACACCATATGAAAACCTTATATTAGCCTGTGAAAGATACTGCAAAAGTTTCTTTTTAATGGTTGTTCAAAAAATATTTTGTTGTTGAAATAGTCAATCGCATATGGGGTTTTGCAAAGTGCATACACTTCTTAAATGTTTTGAGCGTTGTCTACTTCACCAGGAAAATGTAATTTTGGCCCCCAGAGTAAAGAGAGGAGAAATGATAAGCAAGGGGAGTAATGTGCATAGAGGTAACAAAATAGTCTTCCGAGGTTCCCTTTCACATGTCCAACACCTTTGGTTGGTTCTAGGATTTTTATCAACAGGAATTTGTATGCTTGAATTAAGGGGGGGGGGGCAATGCTTCAAAGAAGTTCCAAAGTGGAAAGTGCTTCTGAACTTGTATCACCCATGACATAATATAATATGAAAAGGCACCCACAGTACCTGTTAATTTTATTTATTGTTTTAATATATCAGATGTGTAACACACCAACACCTCAGTGAAACTAAATTGGAGTTCTAGAGACGTGTTTCAGTAGGAGGGAATACAATTATGACAATAGATCAAGCGGGCCAGTAAACTGCACCAGAATTCATAGGCAAAACGAAATTGACCAGTTGTCAAACTCTTCTGAACTCCATGCAGGCAAGTTCCAGTCAGAGGGGAGGGAGAAGAGGGTTTGAGAAAGTAGATCCCTAGGTATGTTAGCCTCTGTCCAATACTACTGGAAGCTCATGTTATATATTGAGAGTGTGCTCAGAAGGCATTAATTTAAGTGTATGGTTGGATGGTGAACTGAGATGCCTAGGTGATTACCATTTGCATCGCCTCTGCCTCTTGTGAGTCCTACCTATGCCTGAGGTGCCTACTCCAAGTTCTGAGCCTCAGACATGGAAGACACGGAAAGCTTTGCCGCGCAGACAGTGCCCAAGGATCCAGGATAATGTGCTCAGCAGGCACTTGGAAGTGGCAGTGTTATGTCTTTTATCCTGGAACAATGAATCAATCCAAACACATAGTTATGCCCTTCTGCAGCATATCATAGTGGTGACTATGATGTTGATACAAAAAGAACAATTGATGGACAGAATGCAGAACAATGTCAGACATTCACCCCAGTACAGAGATCTGGGCCTAAATCCATAGTTGTTTTTGCTCACCATGCCATTCCAGTTTGGACCCAGCCATATGCAACTCAGGCTTGACCCTGCGCCCAATGGGAACAGTGCAGCCCAAACTGCCGAAACCGGTCCCTGGATGCTTGTTTCCAGTCCAGGGAAGACATGGCTTGGCAGTTCGGGCTGGACTGTTCCTATGAGCCACAGGGTCCAGACTGATTTGCATATAGCTGTGTCTGAACTGGGGTGGCAAAGTGAGCTAAAGAATGATGATGATTTCAACCCAGTTCTGTGACTGGGGATGAGTGTTTGAAAAGTTTCAGCACTTCGTCCATCATCTCCTTGTGTTTGCTACATTGTTAATAGCCACATACTGTGTGAAAGCAGACGTATCGAGTGAAGGTGTGTGGTTACAGCTGCTGTGGCACATATTGAGCCAGGCAAAATTGTCGTATTGTGTGTAAGGGTGGGCGGAATTTGCGAGAGTGCCTTTCGCAAAATATCGCGAAATGGCAAGAAATCTCCGCGATAACGCGAAATTTCGCGTGATCGCGGAGATTTTTGTGTGCTGCTGATTAATGCATTACTGAATTTGACCTTCAACTCGGGCACCTGCTTTATTCATATCTGTAAGACTGACAGATATAAATAAAGCAGGTGCCCGAGTTGAAGGTCAAATACAAGTGCTTCCTGTTGGGGTTTCATTTATGTGACAGGAGCATCGTGCCAGAATGAATCCTGCCCTGCATATTTACCCAAGAAGATGCCACTGTTTTGTGCAATACCTCTACTCAACTGGAGTACTTTCTACTGGCTAATCAGTAAGTGCTACCTCGTTGGGTAAATGTATAGTGCTTTGTTTTCCTACACTACAGCTGCGTAAAGGGCCAGAAGAGTTGTCTACAGCGACCATGTGTGTCTGTAATGTTGCCACAGCGCCGATGGGCGCCGGGGTCCCTCGAATGAGCTGTTCATCATAGTGGGGGAAAGGGAGGGAAGACGATGTACACCGCTGGGGTGGAGGGTTTGGGGCCAAACGGGAGGGGCTTCCATGCAGTTCACATGCCTCTTGTTTATAAAGGGCTAGAGACGGATCAGAGTAGCAGATGAGGAGACAGAACCTCCTGGTGTCAGGAACTACACGTGAATTGCGCTCGAGAAACTCATGGATGCACAGAGCTCCATCAAGGATGACAGCAAATTGTTGACGGTAGTAGATATGGGGAGAAAGCACACCTGCCTAGGCGACAATTTCCGTTCCCTCGCGGATCGCGGAAGTTTCGACATTTTTGCATTCCGCGCGGAACGCGACAATGTTGAATTTTCACAATTTCCGCGACCGGAACGGAAATTGTCGCCCACCCTAAATTGTGTGACGATCTAGTAATCTG
This sequence comes from Triturus cristatus, assembly GCF_964204655.1. Taxonomy (NCBI): domain Eukaryota; kingdom Metazoa; phylum Chordata; class Amphibia; order Caudata; family Salamandridae; genus Triturus; species Triturus cristatus. The sequence continues at coordinate 157,903,281 of NC_140580.1, forward strand.
TGTTTTCTTACCTAATCGGATGCCTTTAATTGATTAATTGGGAATTTTAAAATGTATCTTCTGTGGCTTCAAACTTTGCAGCTTTTTGATTGTGAATTGAAACGGGTATTGGGGAGTCCTTTTGAAACATATGGCATCTCGAGATGCTGGTGTATCCTCACATTTTTGTGTCTTCACAGTTGGAGATAGCTTTCCAGGGGCGAGAGATGGGTGAAGGTGGTGGTGGTTTCAGTTATGCTGCCCTCCCATTGAAGGGGATATGTTAGCTTTGTTTTTTTGGGGATTTCTCGGTTTTCCATTCCCAGTACTGGTGGAATGTGCACACAAATGTAATGCTTATCTACAATAATGGATGTTCTCAACATATAAATCAATAAAAGGATGTCTACAAAATGGTGGATCCAATGACTTTATAAAGGGATGTTTGTGTCTTTTGTGAAGAACTCAAAAGTGGCAGCAGTACTGCTGGATGTCCAAGAAAGACATTCTCCGTTTCCCTATTGTTCACTGGTCTGGCATTGAAATTAAGAGTATGAAAAGGGGACAAGAGGCAGAAAGAGGTGAACAAAAGAGATAAATTAAAATAAGGTACATAAGATAAGGAAGATGGATTGAAAAGGAAATACATAGGAGAAAGAGAAGCCGACAGAGAGAAAATGCGTCAAAAGAGAAGGTAAGGAGATACAATAGAGGGCAAACAGGAAGGAGAAGAGGGAAAGTTCTAGAAATGAGGCAAGACAATGAGCAAGTGAGACTTGTGGGGAAAGGATCTGGTGAAGAAGGAAAGATGAGCAACAAAAAAAGAGTTACCAGACTGAGGAATGAATGAGGTGGGCAAGGTTGTCAAATTTTGCTCGCTGCTATTACAAGAAAATGTTTAAAAAGGTGGAAAATCTTGCTTAGAGTGAATTTTATTAGGAGAAATACCATATGAAAACCTTATATTAGCCTGTGAAAGATACTGCAAAAGTTTCTTTTTAATGGTTTTTCAAAAAGTATTTTGTTGTTGAAATAGTCAATCGCAGATGGGGTTTTGGAAAGTGCATACACTTCTTAAAAGTTTTGAGCGTTGTCTACTTCACCAGGAAAATGTAATTTTGGACCCCCAGAGTAAAGAGAGGAGAAATGATAAGCAAGGGGAGTAATGTGCATAGAGGTAACTAAATAGTCTTCCGAGGTTCCCTTTCACATGTCCAACACCTTTGGTTGGTTCTAGGATTTTTATCAACAGGAATTTGTATGCTTGAATTAAGGGTGGGGGGGGGCAATGCTTCAAAGAAGTTCCAAAGTGGAAAGTGCTTCTGAACTTGTATCACCCATCACATAATATAATATGAAAAGGCACCCACAGTACCTGTTTATTTTATTTATTGTTTTAATATATCAGATGTGTAACACACCAACACCTCAGTGAAATTAAATTGGAGCTCTAGAGACGTGTTTCAGTAGGAGGGAATACAATTATGACAATAGATCAAGCGGGCCAGTAAACTGCACCAGAATTCATAGGCAAAACGAAATTGACCAGTTGTCAAACTCTTCTGAACTCAATGCAGGCAAGTTCCAGTCAGAGGGGAGGGAGAAGAGGGTTTGAGAAAGTAGATCCCTAGGTATGTTAGCCTCTGTCCAATACTACTGGAAGCTCATGTTATATATTGAGAGTGTGCTCAGAAGGCATTAATTTAAGTGTATGGTTGGATGGTGAACTGAGATGCCTAGGTGATTACCATTTCCATCGCCGTAAGACAGATGGCCTTAGAGTCAACCTAGTCCAGGATGGGTAGCCAGAATAAAAGCGTTATTGCTTATGTAAAGTGGTTGAAGCACTTTGGACCAGGAAACAGATGCACTAAAAAGTCTTGGCCCCTTTGGAGTCTTGAGAGACTATTTGTAGGGGGACCTAAATTGATGCTATTAAAATAGTCAAACCTGGACATAGCTCTGTGACGCAGGAATGGTCATCGTTATAGGAAAAACAGTGGAAGGATAACCCTCAATATAGTAGCAAGTAGAAGGCAACCTTCATTGAAATGTGCTCTCAAAAAAACTAAATTAGAGTAAAAACTGACTGAAAGGTTGCAGACCATCTGTGTTGGCATGCGGATAGTGCTCAGTGAAGGTTTGCTAGCTGAATGAGAGGGGTAAAACAACCGTATACTGGAAACAAGCAGCTCAGTCTTTTGCAGGTTACATCTGTAGCAGCATCCAAAATCGTATTTCCATGGAATAGTTTGTTGGCTCTCTGTGACTCTCTCATGTGGTTTGATGTGAATTTGAAAATCTTCCTCAATTAAAAGGGACATGTTTATATTCCATAATGTTAGTGGTAGTGATGAGTCTTGTGGCGTCCTAGAGAAGAGGGTGGTTGGTGATGATGGTAAGATTACAAGCTTCACCTGGTCTGTGCATGGTGGCAGGAAGTTTTTGAACCCCAGTAATGCTGCCAATATTTTGATTGCCTTTCAAAGAAAGAGTACCTCTTGGACCATTGATTGCTTGTAAAGTTAGTTACGAAGGTCTACGCTCTTTAACGTCGTATCTGTTCTAGATAATGAACTGGAGTTATTTCAATGTCCACTTGACCAGGGGTTTGCAATGCTTATCTGATTCCAGCCTCTTTGGTCCTAAACAGAATCACTCCCCTTGTGTGTGACAAATATTTTGATTGCCTTCGTGTTTTAGAAGTGGTGAAGGAGTATGTTGTGGTCAACTTTCAAGAAGACCGTGTATAGATCAGGTCGGACTAACTTGCTGACAGGGCCATAGTCTTCTAGAAGCATTTTTTCTAAATGCTGACAATTGCAGTTTCCATGCCACAGCATGGGTTGATCCAGAAGGAAGTAAAGTTAAGAAGAAATACAAAATCCAAAGATCTTGGCAAAGCAGGGGAGCTGCTAGGTGGATTTGTTGTTAATAATGTTTTCAGGGTCTGCAATGGTTATCTTCAGGATGAATGTGATCATTGCAAATTTATGCAGGTGATTGCTGGTGCTGGGCATCAGCACTCACTTTTGGGAATCATGACCTATTTTAAATCAGCAGAGATTGACCCAAAGCGTGAAAGAGAAAAGAAGAATTGGGCAGCAAATGGGCCTTGTGTGGGCAGAGTGCATTAAGAATAAAGGTTGGGGCATATCCAGCATTTGTTTTAATGGTTTGAGGATATTGCGGATGAAGTGCCTGATTTATCAAGGGGTTGTGTCCATTCTTGTTACTATGGAGAAATGTGTTGATAGATACTGGCCCAAGTGCATTTCATGTGGAGTCCGGAAACATATATATATTTTATTTTTTTAATGTACGGAATATATTGTTCAGAAAGAAAAAATGGGTTAAGCTTACCTATTTCTGCATGCATTTTTCACTGCTGTCTAGAGTTGCAAATTAAACGTTGAGTTTAAAAGTGTTTAAAAGTTAAAACCAGAAGCTGAGAAGCTCTCACAACGCATGCAGCTGTCAGCCTTGAAATAAACTGTCAAAACCATAATTTATGAAAGGTGGCTGCAGCCTTGGTAATGCATGTGAATTAATGAAGGAGAAGGAGACATGGAGGTCAATCTACTTTTTAGATGCATTGTAAACCTCCAGACAGGCAGTCGTCATGAGAACATAAATAAAGGTCAGAACTGAGTCAAATGCATACTATTTGCACATACAAAACTACAAAGCCATTTTTTATAGCCTTGTCTGAAAGATTCACTTGCTTTTAGCAGTGGACCACTTTCCACAGTTTGAAAATATTTTATTAATACAGTGTTTTTGGTGGCAAAGAATCATAACTAGCGGGTGTAAATATGGGATACACGTGTGGATAAATATGAGATTTACGTCCGTGGTTATATGGTCCTTCATGTGTGCTCTGAATAGTCCATGGAGAAAAATGTATAAAAAGCGGAGGTGAGTTCATTGGAATAGGACATGTGGCCTAATTTTCTTGAAACTTGTTCTGATTAAGCATTGAGTATTTCTGCCTTTAGGGTACTAATGTAATCATTGTATTGAATTCTAGGTCTAAAGACTTCATGTTATATTTTTCTTTTTATTCTGCGTTTGAATGACTGCTTTTAAGCAGGGGCGAAGCTTGCTCAGTATGATTGGGGGGTTGTGAGCTTCGGATTTCTCAACAATCACGCTGTGACATTTTGTAAAAACATATTATATAAAAAACCGGACGTGAGGGAGGCTTAAGATGCATTGGAACTAGAGAGGAGTGCGGATTGTTAGGTGTACTTAAAACACAATATTTTTCAAACTAATCATCTTTTGTTAAGGCCTTTCATACATAGACAAGAGAGAGTTTGTGTGTTTTTGTGAGTGTGTTCATGTAAAAATCACAGGTGGAACCCGACAGACACTTCACATCACCCGACTGAGGGCACTTGTACCCAATTGTTTACTACAGAATACATTTTCAGGGGGGGTGTAACACCCCAAGCAACCGCCCCCCCCCTCCCCGAACTACATCCTTGCTTTTAAGTTCCCTATTATTTTTCTATTCTTGTTGATGTATAAATTAGAAACTAGATTTAGGATTACGATTTTAATAAATTGCAATCTTTGATAGCACAGACATCCAGTTCTATTTGCTTTGTAGTACTTTTAGGTTGTAAATATAAAAAGTGAAAACCATATAAATACCAGAATTAGCAAACTCAATCATCTTGCTTTGCCAATGCTTGTTAAATTGGAACAACAAGATGGCTATCCACTCGTAGTCTCTATTGGCTTTGCTGATGCTTGTACAATTGTGGTTAAGCAATGTCTATAGCATCCAGCAGCCATCTAAGAATGGTATTTTGTGAAATGTATTCTTATCTATTAAAGGATGGCCCCAGCATTAACCACAACATGTTAGCCACAGTGGAGCAATAAAACAATAAAGAATCATTCAACAAGTCTGCACAACACTATTGCTTTTGCCAGTGCTTTCACTGCAGTTGGCCAAGTATTGATAGAGCCAATGCTTGCAGTGATGACCAGCATATGAAGGTGGAGGGAGGGATGTAGCCATCTGTGTTGTACCCAGCCTCTAACGAGGAGCCTCAACATCAGGAAATGAGGGAGGGTCAGGGGAGCAGCACTGTGCAGCCTGAGATGATTGTGGGGGAGAGAGAAAGAACAGGGAGGCAGGGAGGGAGAAAGAGCAGGGGAATGAGAAGCAGGAGAGAAGATGCACCGGTAAACGCATTAGGTTTCGCCTATTTGATTAATAATAAGCTGTTTTATGTTGTAAGTTGTAGCTTGGTGAATAGTTGTGCAATTTAAGTTACTGAAAGTCTGTTCAAGGTTTATGATATGCTTATACCAGACAGCCAGTTCAGGGAAAATATGGAGCGTTTAGGATAGGAAAGAACGAAACGGCAAAGCAAAGTCCACACTTTGCTTTTTGCAAAAACAGAGCAGCTGCAAGGGAATAACATAAAGAGAACCCATTAAGTTCCAAGGGCAAAACTCTGCGATTAGAGCACCTAAACACGACATATTCATAATTAATTCAACTGGCACGGCATGCAGTCGGGTTAGCTTCCTAGCAGGATAACAACGAATAATGCTTAGATAATGGGAGTGTTACCATTACGTGCTTGTGTTTTAACTCACTTGAATTTTATTGGCATTAAGAGTGGCCGATGAGATCAGAAAAAATACCCTTGCATTCCATGGTCACTACTGCATGACGGTGGAAGATTATAATTCAGAACATATCTGAGTAGTTAGCAGCCCTCTCTTTGAAAACATAACAATTCCACTGAAGTGAACCGCACTTTGCACTGCTCAACACGCAGGTCAATCAGTCTAATAGATGTGCAGATGTTTTACTCATCAGTTTCTTAAACTTGGGGTATTTCACTGTTTGACTTAAAACATAATTTTGTGGTGTTGTGCTGGTTGGTATAAATGTAAGTGAAACCCATTTCTGATGTGTGCTTTCTGTCTGGAACATGCTTCTACCAACCATCTAGAGGGCAGTTAAACTGAAGACATGTGTAAATTCAGCGGATGTGGCCGAGTAAACTGTGCTAGTCAGTTACTGATGCTCACCTGTCTGCAGCAGGCTCTGTCAGTGCTCTAGGTATCCCACCTCATCGCTGTAGTTCTGGAGCCGGCACTGCCGGAATCAGTCCAGTGAACCCATGCCAGGCCCTGGGCTTGGAGTTTGATGGACTCCATTTTTGCCTCATCCACCAGCTCAAGCAGCACCCGGCAGTCACTGTGTCTCCGCATGTGAAGATAGGCAGGGAGTACGGTTCCGAGCAGTCTAAGGTCAGCAGTAACTTCCTCACCTTGTTGAAGAGTGCAATGAGGGTAAAAAGATGTCCTGCCCTATGAGGGGATAAACCCAACAAGAAATGCCTGGCTGCTGCTCAACATGAAACTTCTGAGCACTCGGGCTGTGCGAGCACGGCCATTGCGAGGTTGTGCATGCAATGTCATTGGCCAGTGTGGGGCTGTGCATGCACCAACAATGCACGACATTACAAGAGATGCCATTTTCTGAGGAAAATATGCATCGGAGGCATGTTTGTGCTTTTGTGTGACTGGAGGTGAAAGGCCCACCAGAAGTGTAACATGTCAGCTGTGCATTCACGTGAACCATGACAGCATGAAACAAAAAGAAGCACCCTTGAAATGCATGCAGCCATGTAGATTATGTAAAACAAACAAGCGCTGTGCGGGCAAAACATAAAAAAAAGTTACACAAAAGTGGATGAAGACAGTACTTGGGCTTTGGGACACTGATGAGAGAAAACGCACGCTGAACAACAGGAAATAGTGTATGACAGCCAATAGAAATTGAGGAAAAGTAAGTGCCAAGCACATTAACCAATAAAAAGCAAGGGCAGGATGTAAAGCCCCTTTTAAGATTTATTGTAAACACAATAGATTTCACAAGCTCACCGATGTGCACGCGAAACCTAAAGAGGGAGTAGGTGGTGGAACCCTACCCACAGGGTGAAAAAAGGAGGTAGCGTAGTCTAAATACGTGGTGAAGTATGTATATGCACTCTAATCAGAAAGTTGAACTCTATAGTATCATGAAAAAGGAAAAACTGTTCTCCCATGTCAGCAGTGGAAGGATATGCTGAAGCTAAAGCAGTCCATATACTGCAATAAATACAGCTACCTAATATAAAGGCACAAACTGAATATGTAACAGTCACCCATTGCTAGTACTTCTTATCAGTTTTCTGTAGCTCTCACTGTCCTTACATTTGACATTTTTTTTGACTTACTCTGTCAGAATAAAAAACATATAAAAATACGTTGTGAATTGTGATACAGGTTCAAATAGCTTATAGTTAAAATTCCCAACAAAACTAAATATGATTGCCTTAAGAAAAATAGGTCCTTAAGCAGCCCAAACCGGTATTAATCAAAATGTATCAAAATGAACTGATTTGTAAAACTTCAGAATAGCTTTGTGTACAAATCAACCCCAACAACAAATACAGGCTTTAAAAAATTTGCACTCAAATAAGAAACATTCAAGTTTCTATTTTCCGACAAAAAAAGACATAACAGATTTCACAAGGAAATATTTTTGTGTGACATTATATGTTTTAGAGAATAAAAATATGCATTCTAGTTCAAATATTGCAAAGAATTATTTGCCCTGAAAATAATCTAACATCAGCTATACAAGAAAAGTTGTTATAACTGTTCTTGGTGGCTGAAAGCTCCTGGTCTTTGCCTCCTGTCGTTTCAACTCCCAGAGGACTTCTCAAAGTCATTGCCATCACTTATTTTAAAGGTTATTATGTGACAATATTTAAAGAACATTCATTTATTCTAGCACTGTTATCGTGGAATCTCTCCAAACTCTGGAACAATTCCCTCTCTCAGCTTTTCTTTTCACAGCAAGCCTTTCTTGGTTAAGTATTTAAGCTTGTTCAAAGTACATCCCTCTGAGCCCCACATGACTTCCTAATTCTGTTAAAATTGGATCGTGCGGAAAAAACAACAGTAGTTATTGAAAAAGTGCTTTAGTGTTTTCATATGTTTGATCGAAACTAAGCACTCAACAACCCAGTTTCACAAAAATGAAATGTATTTTGCTTTTCTGCGAGGGATAAGCAACTGTTTTACCAGTCGGACAAAAAACACATTTGAAAGAATCCGATAATGGGATTTAATCGAATTAGAAAAATCTGGGAGGAAACGTAAATACCTGCTTTGGAAAGATGTTGTCAAAGCAAATATTAACCAAAGAATAATAAAATAGCAATCGGTTGTGTGAATCTTTTCAATATCGTGACCCCACTACTGGGAGACAGTATATCTCGATTTCGTACTGCTAACCTTTATTAATAGGAGTCTAGGTGTCCTTTGCCACAGTGTTTTCACACAAAGGTGAAACCTCATTCTGGAGTTGGCCACGCATGCATGTGCTTGCCATAAAATAAGTCCTTCTTTCCCTATTAATAGGCGGTGGATTGTGATCCTGCCTACACTGAGGATCAGAGAGGGAGTAGGTGTAAGGCCTGTGATAATGAATGATGGAATTAAGGTATGATTATTACCATTAAGTATTATTGCCTTTACCACCTCCTCTACCTTCCACATCAGCCCTTCCGAAAGTGAGAATTTGTATAGGCGATAAATAGGCAATAACAACAATTGACAACAGGTGTAAAGCACAGAGAGGACATATATTCTGAAACAATCCTCATTAGTTGGACTTATTGAGAGGCTAAAGCTTTTGCTCTAAAAGGTGTAGCGCATGATCCCCCAACCAACACTTTATAATGAAATGCACATGTTCTTATTACAAATATGAAGAAGGCCGATTCCTATGATGCAATCTTCCCTATTTTAGAACCAATATGATCTTGACCACTAAGGGAACACATGCCCTATTTTAGACCAGACAAATAGTCATATGGATCCTGTGACCCAGGGGTAAACCTGTTAGTTAGTTATCCTTAAACATGGGCCTAAAAACTGGAGAAGAAGAGTCCCCTTTTCTGGTGTTTGTACAGTGGGCCAGGTGGAGGGACAAAGCCCTATAGACATTCAAAGAAATGTCATCAGGAAAAGAGAGAATAAATAAAAGGCACGAGGATAATATCCTAGCCGATATAGAAATTTCAGGTAAGGACAACCATGTTCGTAAAGAATTACGAGAACAGTTTTTGACATAAGAAAGATCAGTTTTTCCAGCCTCTGGTAAGAGGTGATGGTGACCAAAAGTCCACTTTTGCTGACAAAATTCTAAGTGTCTCTCATACAGGAATTGAAAGGTATTGGAAAGGGTGGGTTGTGACAACTGAGAAATATTCCATAACAATATGAGTGACTGAACAATAGGTTATTTTGCCTAAAACATGAGTGAACATTGAATGCAAAAGACTTCATCTGAATCACTGGCAAAGATCTCGAAATTATTCATTTTCTGCCCCTAACAGCATAAAGAAGCTACGGGGTAACACTTCTCCGTGGAATTCAAAGATCTACTGTTGCAGGGACTGGACCAATACCAGTTTTAAAATCTTAGAGGAGGATGATGAAGCATGATATTTGGGCAATTCCTGCTTGATCAAATCTGCTCATAGCTGTGTTATTAACACAAACAATGACTAATAGTGTGATTTTTAACATTTATGTCAATGAAAATATTCGAAGGTACAACGTGAAAATGTTTATTATGTTGAAAACTTGGGAAAATTCTATGAAGTGTTCTTACAAAGTTATGCAAGAGAGATATGAATAAATATGCATTAAAGGTTATGCACGTAGAAATATGAAATATTAATAATGTGAAACGCTTACAGAAAAATGTTACGTGATTTCTTATCCTATCTTCTTCAAGAGTAAAACAAATCTTAATTATAGTTTTATTATTGGGAAAGTTAACTTATTCTTATGGATTTAATTAGAATAATGAATCTTTAATTCCTATTTCTTTACATGTTTCTTTCTGTTTCTAAAATATTAATGTGTGTGTTTTATTTCCTCAGAAAAATGACAAAGTTTGTTTTCTCTATGAAGGCCTTAAACCTCGCTAGAGTAGTTTTCCTTTTCCCTAACGTAGGCCACAGAAGAATGAATTTGTCCTTGATTATTTCTAAAAAGTTGATTGATTTGTTTAATTGTGCTTAGCGTATCACTAGGACTTCCCTCCTTCAGTTAGAGTATTTCTTTCTATGAATAATTGTGTCAACTAATGTTGCAAGCTGATGTGGAAGCAAGCTTGAGGACATGAAGTTATCAAACATTTGGCTGCTCTAGGCTGTCAATGTGTGATTTCTCTCCTTGATTGTCTGTCCTGACAAAATGCTTGTTTAGACACCTCAGGGAAAACATTAGGGGATCCATTTGGAAGACCGATAACTCTTTCACGATGAAATAATAATCTTCTTCTCACATATGACAAAACCCTCAGTACTCACAGATTTTAGAATGACCTTACAGTACTGATGACTTGGATCCATTGTCATGAAACATGTTGAGGAAGTTTTCGAGATATCCCTACAGAAGTGTGTTAAATCTATAAAGGTTGCAGATTGTTGAAGCAACAGGAATCAAGTCCTCAGACATCTGGAACAGCAGATGGCGCAGAGGTTAGAAATGCAGTTAACTTCATTGAACCACGTAGGTGAAATTTGTCATCCTCCCCTGAACCTGGAGCCACAAACTGGGACTGGAGTTTCATTTGTCAGCACTCAGGACCAAATACCCTGTTCCAATGTTTTGTTACTAGGGTCACAGTGAACTTTAACATCAGTTTGGATCCGAAAAATATATTTTTCAGATTAACTAACCATTCATGGGCCAGTCACAGCTTACAGGTTTCTGCCATCACAACCTACACCTTTGAAGAGGGAAAACACTAACATTTCCTAGACCTCAAGGAATGGAACTATGATGTTCATGTTAATTAACAACTAATTGAAAAAAAATTTGAACTCCTAGTATGATTTGCACAGAGCTGTATTCTCCTTGAGTATGCTTCTCAGGGCAACTCTGAGAGGGCCAGTGTTTCTGAACCTGATAATTCAGAGTTTAGAATCACTGAGCCCAGTATTACCTAGTGCGGATTCCCATCAGAAAAAAGGTGGTTAGGAGACTGTGAGGAGCAGCAGGCAGACGTACAGTCTGACCCTCCTGTCCCTCCACCAATTTTAAAAGAGGAGACAATGCTTCCAAAGGTAAGTCACAGTCTTCCCAACTCATAGACAATATTCTGTCGGCCACCCAACAACCTAACAACTCGCACATTTCCCCACTGGTATGTATTACCTTCTTAGAGCAGGTAGTACATTTCTGCATTATTCGCCGATGAATTGGATGTAATTCATGGTCCAGTAACCCTGTTAACCCACTCAAGCATACCTTCCGAAACATTAGCTCAGGCCCCAGTATTACTCCCCAAAGTTATCAAGGAACTCGGAAAGAGAGCCCTGATGAAAAGTTTTACAACTAAAGGGAGGCAAAAAGGAAGCACACAGGGTTGGAAATTCAGGCCTTTTGTGATGCCCTTGAAATTCTCAGTTGTTTCCTGTTGATTCTTGTATTTGTTTCTTGGAATTCTAGTTGCTCAATCTCATGAATTGCATTGCTTTTATTTTACCTAAATTTGCATGGCGTATCACTCTCTACAGAGCCCTATCATCTGATAGCTTAGGGATGGTGCTGAAGGAATACTGGTTGAATTTCCAATGATCGCCTTTTGAAGTTTATCCATACTTTTCCATAATTTCAAATGTGAGTTACCTGAACCCAGGGACGGAATCATATATAAAAAGCTCATACAATGTAAAACTCAAAGATATTTATGGAATGTTCATGATTAATAGTTTGAGCAGTTATTATTAAAAGAATCTCCATGAAACATTCCTGAAAAATTGCTACTGTTTGACTAGTTTCTACTAGGAAAGTTTGGGGGTGAGCAGTCAATTGTGGGCTGAGAAAAAGGGGGGTCCCAAAAAGCTTTTTCTCTGTTCAGTTTCCCATAGAAACTTTGGACAAAGCTACAGCCCAAACTGCCAAACCGATTTCCACCAAATGCGGCAGAAAGATAGATCTTGGTCCAGAAAGAGTGTTTTGTGTTTTGGTCTAAATCCGTTCAGTAATCTTTGAGCAATTAAAGCTCACAAAAACGTATATTTTACTCTGTGGATCCTTCTTGATGGATCCACGTATTCGTGAGGCACACCTTGCATTGTGGTTGGCTGGTCGCAACTTGAACAGAAAGTTGCGGCCGCCATCTTATGAATTGGGGACTCAGGCCCTGTGTCATTTGTAAAAAAAAATGTGAAGGGGTAGGGTACAGGAAAGGGACCCTCTGTATGGTTGAACTTGATAATCAAATTATGTTTTTAATTTTCGGATGAATTGCAGCACGCAGCGTGGCCCCCTATAACTTTGCGATGGATCCGCAAATCCATATGACTGTTTTTTTTCTAAAATACACACAAAGATAAACACACACATATACTCACACTTACATAGAAAGTCACACAATTACACACACACATACACAAACATACACAGATACACACACACAACACCCCCACACACAAAATCAACCTACATAAACAACACCCCCCACACACAGACACAGGCACCGTCATAATCCCATACTGACAATCAAACACATAGATATACACAAAGATTGATACACACAGACACACACTTACATAGACACACACACTCAGTCCATCACACAGACACACACACACAACCCCCTCCACACACACAAAATACCCCTACTTACATTTCACCCCTACATACAGAGTCACAAGCAACCTCACAATCCCATACACACAAAGATGGATACATACACACACAGGCATACACAGACACTCACAATCACATAAACACTCACACAATTGCACACGCACATGCACACACATACAGATTCGATCCGACGCAACACCCCCCACAGAAAGCACCCCCGCACCCACAAAATCCCCCCACATGCATGACGCTCCCACACACAGAATCACAGGCACCCTCACCATCCAATACACACAAACACATACATACACACAAAGATAAATACATACACACACAGATTTATAGAGACACTCACACTCACACATACACTCACACCATCACATACACACAATCCATCACACACAGACACACACACTACCCCCCACACACACATACACACAACATCCCCACACAAAATACCCCTACATACATGACACACACAGAGTCACAGCCACCCTCACAGTCCCATACTGACAATCAAACACATAGATACACACAAATGTAGATATGCATTCACACTGACACACATAGGCACTCACATCAGCTCCAGTGCATGAGTGGCAGTGCAGCCATTTCTGTAACATAATGCAAGAATCAATAGATAAGCTTAATGTATTCTTGGGGAAGTTTTGTAGAGGAACTTTAAAACAGAAAATCTGGATTTTGCAAAGTCTTGATCTCTCTGGAGTGAGAAAGAACATTTTGAAACTGCAAGGCCATCCATTGGCTTGCCTATCCAAACACATTTGTGATAGTACATTCTATCATTTTCAGAGGCTGTGTATCTATCACTCAACAATGAGCAACCTAATTTGAAGGTTGTATTTTGTCAATAGCTCAGCACTACATTTTGAAGCTCTGAATAATGCTCTTTTACATGGTACTGTGTCTGAAATTACTAGTGTATCTGAAATATCTTACTTTGGACAAGAAATTCAGGCAGAAGTAAATGAAGTAGAAGTACCACCTACTTCAAAGAATAAGAGTACTGATAGTAAACTAGACAACTTCAGAAAATAAATAAGACAAATTTAAGCTACATCTGCTGGGATTCCAAACAAGATATGTGTTTTTTTGTGATGTATGCACTACAAAGCACAAACAAGAAAAAGAGATATCTGTGCAAAACCTGGAGAAACCTGGAGACGAAGACCTTTTTCAATGGTTTAAACTTGCCCTGTATTTAAGTGCAGAGGAATGGTTTGATTTAAGTGCTACTCAAATAGTGTGCAAATGCTGTATCACTAAACTTGATGATAAAAAAATGCATGCTAGAGGTATTCACAATAACTTAGACATTTTTCCAATTCCTCCAGAACTGAAAGAGATAAATCAGTCAGTCATTAAGCTTAATTGTGACAGCTCGTGTCATAAAAGGTGGAAAAACATACATGGTAAAATACAATTAAGAATAAAAGAAACAAGCAGTTCATACAACACATGTCGTAATAGGCATATGGGATCTTCCTATCGCAGAACTATGGTTTCTACAATGTGCTGCCTATAAAATAAGATCATTTGAAACCAGCAAGTAAAGATTGCCGGCACCTACTAAAATTAATAATGACCAAGACATAAATTTAAAACAAGGCAAATTATGCGCCGGTGATATAATACCATGCTCGGTCAACATAAGCAGCTAAAATATTAATGTGTCATACGAACTCATTCTTGCAATAGAAATTGGAATTCATTTTGATTATGCCAATAGCAAATGTATAAGAGACTATTTTGATTCCAACTATGCCCCCTTTTCAAGTCATAGTTAGAATGGAGACAAAAAGTGCAAAAGTACTTTAAAGTCAGCTAGTGAAAGGAAAAGATGTGCATCTATCTACCACTAGATTTTAAACGAAACACTGAAACCCTGATAGATCGAGAAGTAGAGGAACTACTGGTGGCCTTAGTAAATGGTGTCCCAGCAAAGAATATATAAGGTTTGGCAGGAATTGGTTAGTATGGACAAATTAAAAAGACATAGAATATCTGAAAAGAGCAAACATAGCCTATAAAGATGTAGATGTGGATCAGCATGTCACTTTACTGGTCACACCCACTTCAAAGTCTACTGAGAGTATCCAATTTGAAAAAGTAGATTTTCCAAACGCTGAAGAGATATATGAGCACTACAGTATTCATAATCCTCATTCTAGTGATGAAATGGGTGAGGCTTTAAAATTAGATCAAATGAAACAAGTGAAAGGTGAGATTATTAATGTGTGGGAAAAGAGCTAAGAAGCTCACTACTTTCAACTTCTCTTTACAACTGGAGAAGGAGGTCAGTCTGATGATCACCCAGTTCAGATACCTGCTTCAGAGTACAGATCAATTAGACTGTGTTCAGAAGATCCCAGATTTAGACAAAATATTCACTATCTGTTTCACCCTATGTTTGCAAGTGAACTGTCAATTTTGTCATATGCTGTTGCACATATCGTGAAAATAGGAGCACATTATCAAAATATGAGTGCAAAACAGTTCATTGAAAAAGTTAATGGAAAAGATGAGAATCTTGAGTGTAAGCTCGTGAATCTCAATACATGCCAGCGTGGTATTAATGAGTACTGGTGTTGTTGGCATATTGAGCTGAGGTGCATGTTGCAAAATGTAGGTGCGCCTTGGCCTGTTATCTCTGAAGAAAATAGTTTTATGCCTGCAGTCAGACATACAGTAACTGCAAAATCTCCTAAGAACACATACAACATTAACAGAAGTGAGGCTTTGAAACTCCTCAATGACTACAACCCTGTCATTTTGTCTATGTGGATAGCAAATATGGACATTCAGTTTGTAGCAGACAATTCCATTGCTTTTGTACATTATGTTATATCTTATATTACAGAAAAATCTTTAACAAAGAAGCTGTATTCCTTCAATTTAAAGATGCTTTCTCACAAAGAGGTTAGTTCTTATGAGGCATGTGACAGATTAAGTTCTTCTAGTTTATATGAAATGGGTTTTGGTTCTGTCCAGTAGCAACACTCCATCCAGAATTTCCATGTTCAGTCTCCTCCAGACGACTCCAGATGAGAAGACACACTATCCCATGAAACCCAGACTAATTTTGGCCTGTTGGGTCTCGTTAGTGATGTACAGCTTGATTCCCATAGAAAAGTGAGGAAGGAGTCATCGTATTGTCTTACCTGTAGCACATAGCACATCGCAATAAAAAAATCCACTGGTAATTACTTGGGGCCATTTTCCAGTCCATTAAAGTTTGGACCAAGATGCCACTTTGAGACAGAAACCAGCATTATGTCTTGGTCATTGTCAAATATAAAATGTCCATCTGTTAGAACCCCTTTCAGAGGGATGTAGGGCATACAGGGTTTACTTAGCCTAACTGTAGAGGTTGAGGCCTTTTACTCCTGATATCACAGGACCCGACGTAATATAGATCCTGAACAACTGGGCCAAGCACCCCTTCTGCACTTGACTCTCGGTGGCTGCTATGGTTGGGCAGTCCAAAGCTCCCTGGGTGGAGAGTGTAAATACAGGTCAGGAACATGACTCATGACTGTAAGAGCAAACAGCAGTATCAATAAATCAATGTCCAGTCAAATACTTATTTTTATAATGAAAAGAAGTATTTCAATTCTAACCGTATGCATTTAAAATAATGTTACGAAATATATAAATAATAACACATTTCCCCTTGAGGTCAAGGCTGTAGGGTTTCGCTAGCAAATCCATATCCCACCTACTTTGGTAGTGGTTATTCCCCATTCACTGGTGGCCACATCTAGGGAATGCTTACTAGTGGACCTTAACTCAAGGTCCTACTGTGTCTTGTCGTAAAATAGTCAAAAGTGTCTTAGCACAGCAGCGCCATCAACAGCGATTCCTCTGGGGCCCGATAGGCCCATAATCAGTCTTACGCATTCCAGCAGCGAGGATGCTTGCTATGTCCCAGCAAGTGTCCTGTCCACAGGCACTCACACTGCTCCGTTCCTTTTTGGAGAGCCTGCTGCACACAACTCTCACCTGAGCATATGCAGCCGGCTCCAGCAGCAATTGGAGGTGCTCCAGTCCTATCCTACACGAAAAGTCTTGTGCTCCCCACCCAATGGGCACGAATGGATTCCTTGACTCCTAGCTGGGGGTACCAGTGATGAGGAGAGACACACATGGCATCTTCCATAGTTTCACTGGGGCAGCTCTGGCTCAATCCTAATTGCTTTGTGGTGATCTACAGCTGACGGCTTACATTTCTTGGGTGACGGTCCAATCTTTACAACCGTTAGGCATCAGCATTCCCTCCTAGCATCTGGGATTGACATAGCAATTCTACCCAAGGCGCTGGCCCTCACAACAGAGTAGCCCGTAGCACAGCAACCCCTCCTGGCATACGCAGTCACTGCTGGTCTCTACACAGGATTCAGCCCTTTATATCGGCAATAACTTTCATGCCGACCCCTCCTGGAATACGGGGTCACTGCAACAGGTGCCACACAGCCTCACTCATCCAGCACAACACTATGCTCATGGCTATCTTAATAGCGGCCCCATACTGTCATATGGGGTCCAATATTGGAAACAGCACATGGGCAACAACCCGTCTTGGGCAGCAGCCACCTCCTGTTGGGTTCCACAGTTGACCTCACTCCTTCCAACTTTCACCTGTTCCTCACAGGGTGCACTGGTCATCATGGAAAGGAGCCAGGCAGTGGTTCTTCAGGCTACAGAGCATGTGGAATTTTTCTTTACAGAGCTTTATATAGCGTGAACTTGACCCAAATCGGGTATCAGAGCGCTTTACATAGCACCAGTTGCATTACATGAGGACACATTCATATTTGTTAGGCACAGGGAGATGGAGTGATGTGCCCAGAATCACAGGATGGTCAGCGTCATTGCCATGACTCGAACCCAGTTCCCCAGATTCGAGGTCGACCGCCCTAGCCGTTAGGCCCACTCCTTTCTCTGGGTGATGTTCCATTTCCTAGCAGAAATACTAGCATGTCTTGGCCCCCATTTATGGTCACAGGCAGAAGTCTTGCAGAGCTTCCCCTCCCCACTCAGCCCATCTGGCTACTTGACAGATGGCAAATGTTTGTGGTCTCATCCTTCCCTTCCTATAGTCCATTTCCAGACATGAAATGTGATTTAGGGTCCGGGTAATTGATGTTTTATGTGGGTGTTCTGCTTCTTTTGAAGTGTACACTTTTCTCTTTCTTCTTCCTCTTGAAAGGTTGTCTGTCTGAGACAGAACTATGTTATGGGACACACGCATGATCCGTGTAGGCCTATGACAACAAAAATCAGCATTAGGGATCCAGACAACAGCACCGTTGGGCACTCAAGGAAGGGGTATATGTCCATAACAATGAAGAGGACTTTTCTGTCCCAAAACCAGTCCAAACCGCTAGGCTAGCTTCCTTCAAGATGCGAATACTGGCAATCCCAGAATGAGGGGAATGTAGGTTTGCTTGCATTGTGACAAACAGCTTTTGCCAACTTTCCACAGTAGGAACAAACAATTGTTTAATATTTAGTATCTCTGACTTTTATACATTAAGTTCCGAGTCCTTACAGAAAGGGCTGGCTTTAGCGCTGGCGGAGCCCAGTGCAACAATCTTTTTTGGCGCTCCCCCATGACCTCCTTCTCCATGAATTCCCTAACTACCACTCTCCAACAGTTCACTTCATCTCTCCATAACCTCTCTCTGACCAAAATTTCATTTTTTATAGTGCTACTCAAAGTTCACTCACACTCAAGTCCTTGATCTGCACCCACGCTCTCTTTGCAGCAGGTACATTGACCCTCAGCACTACTTTATGATGAGCCAAAACAGCCACTCGGCAAAATTCCATTCTCTCACCGGGAGGAACATTAATCACTGTAGTTATCTTGAAATTTTTATTGTTACCTGAAAACTGCTGGAGGCAGAAGGAAGTTCACATGCTTTTAAACCAAATGTTATTTTTAAACAGAGCCCCCAATCAAAGTCAGCACAAGGCGGGCTTCAAGGCCCTGCTTCGTCTTGCAGTGCACAATTAAAAGTGCCTAAACCAATGAATGAAGGTAGGTCTTCTACATGACTAAGCACTTTTCCTTGCCATGTGTTATTTCAGTGGCTTTAAAATTTCGGCCATCCAGGACATAATGGTGTTTTTTTAGAGTCATACATTTTATTCATGAATGTTCATGTTGCAAATGACAAGGCACACAGGTCTCATATCTGGGTGAAAAGATATGTCCCAGTAGACCTGATTTTACGGCCTCAGCCTCCGGCGACAGCAGAAATGGCCAGGATCCAACCAAATGCCTGCATCCACATGGGAAATCTCAAAGAGGTCACTACCACAATCCCTACCAATACAACCATGCAGGGAAAAAAAGCAACACACAGAATTTTGGGGGATGCTGGCAGTGGCCTCCTCGGTTGCCCAGACCCATTAAGAATGTCTCCCCAAAACATCAGTGAAGTTCTTTAAAAGGACAGACAAAAAATATAGGGCCCATGTATAAAGCTATTTTGCAAAAAAGGCTTTTCCAATGTACCAACCTCTATTTTGTGATTGGGTAACTTGTTCCTGATTCGGGAAATGGGTGTGCAAATCCAGATTAGGAAGGGGGGTGTTTAGAGTATGCCTTCCTAATAATGAATCGCATCAGTATGGATGAATGTTTTGCGACCAGATACCGGTTGCAAAACATACTCAGTTTACCGTCAGATTCAAACTGATGGTAACCCATTTGCCAAAAGGAAAGGGTCCCCAAGGGACCACTTCCCCTTTGTAAATGGTGGCAAAAACGTTTTTTAAGAGAAGGCAGCGAAAAGAAACCTTTCATTTTTTTTTTCTTTTAAATGTAACACTTTTCCTTTAAGGGAAACGGGCTTCATTTAATAAAGAATGATTGTTTTATTTAAAAGCTATCACTGACATTGTGGTCTGCTGACCCCAGCAGGTCACCATCCCTGTGATTTTAGTGATTCCTAATGGGTCACAAATTGCAACCTACCTCATTAATATTAATGAGGTAGGTCGATTTGTGACCCCCTATAAATTGCTAAATAAAACGCATGAAGTTTCACACATTAGGAATAGCGATGAACTCATTGTGATTGACAGAAAATCGCAATTAGGTCATCTCTATTCCTAATATTGATACATGTGGCCCATGGTGTGGCTGTCCAATCCCTGGATGTTATGGTTGGCAGTACAGGCAGAACCACAAAGTCAAATGAAAAAAGAGAAAGAAAACGTGTGTGGATGAAGCCAAGAACTTCCACTGTGGCATGCCTCTCTTTAGTCATCAATGGGATGTAGAAGAGGGATACACAACAGTAATTCCAGGAAGCAACTAAAAACCTGACTATTCTGCAACTGAAGTACTCTTTGCTGTTAGGTGTGGAGACTCTACATGTGCTGTTTCAATTTGATTCAATTGAATTTGAGTTGCACTAACAGAATTGTATAACTGTTTCCGATACCCTGCAAAAATAATTAAACATAACCAAAGACATATATTATGTATGCAGCCAATCACACTTAGTTTCAGAAAGTAGTTTGATTACACTCAAACAAACCAAGTCTCAAAATGTTCCCTACATCACCGCAGTCCATCAGTAGCCTATTTTTTCATATAATGCGTGACATCTTGGTACTTGTAGCATTGTAGACTGTATCATTTTTTAAGAGTATATTCCAGACTCTTGTTTTGCTTTTGTTAAGGATCCTCAATGAAACACAGATTACTGCATGAAAAAGCATTTTCTGTGAACCAAATGCCTGTTTTGATGCAGGTATCCCTAATTTCTCACCATGTGCCTCTCCATGATGTGCCACAAGCCAATCATAGCACCAAGATGTAGTATAGTCATAGTCAAACACACCAGCTCTCCCATCAGGTGTCTGCCCAAGTGAGGAGAGGCATATCCTATAATACTGAGCATGAAATGTCATAAAAAGGGCACACTTCCCTGACTCACAACACAAAACAAAATGAGAACACTAGATTTTCTGTGTGCGACCACACTACTTTTTGCTACTGTAACTCATTACGGTCTTCTTCCGATTCCTTAGGCCTTTTCTTCTACTTCTCTTCACCCTAGTATCATGACAGGGACTCGTCAAACTGTGGTTTTTGGCACGTCTTTCTGTTATCTAATGCCACCTCTCATCTGTCTCAGAACTGTTTTGATGCTGAGTATAACATGCTTCTGTGCAAAGCATTTCGGTAAGAAAGCCATCTTGCTGGGACTAGCTCAAAGTTAGGATATATATTTATATCTGTGCTTAAGTTGTTTAGAAATAGCCCTACACTCATATAAATCCAATGGTTAATCTGCTATCTTGTAAAGGTAGCGGACTTTAGTCAGAAACATTTAGTTTTTCTGCCTTTGGTCAGAACAGTTTTTTTGCACAAGGAAAATCTTGAACATTATGACTTGTTTGTGATGGATCAGGTCAAGATTAAAATATATTTTCATTTTCCTTTCACTTGGCAATCAGCTTGCAAGAGGTTTGTCCCAGGCTGCACCATGCACCTAGGCTTTTATCTAATACAGATTGTTTTTATAGGTCACCTTCCACTAGTTCCAACAAAAAAATAAAGAGGGGGTGTTTATAAATTTGTGTGTGCACATATATATGCATGTGTGTATTTAGTTTGTGTGTGATTGTGTGTTTATGTTTCCTGTTTTCTCATTTATTTGCTAACTTTGGATACATTTCATGGTCAAGATTTTCACTAGTAATTTCCTTTTTTTATAGATAAGCGAACGTATTCCTTACCCTTCTTCAAGTGTCAAGCTTTATTTGCCATATGTCTACAGTTTGAAAATTTCAATTCATTGTACCCCGGCAGAGGGGCTGTCGGTCGTGAGGGTATTCTGCATTTTTGCTGCCTCCGTCCACCATGTAATGGCTGGCAGACAGGGAAATAAAAATCATTGATGTAGCCCAGCCCTTAATAGGGTGTGGTGACCATCACAGTGACCTGGCTGTTGAATGGCAGATTGGAGATTTACATTGGCATAGGTAATTGAGGCACCTCTGGTGTAAACACAATGGTTCCTTGTTAGATCTGGGGGTCTCTAGTTGGCAGAGGTAGATACCTTTTTCCAAATAGGGACCCTTGTTTCTAGTCAGGGTAAGAGGGATACACGCTGTTGATAACCCCTGCTCACCCCCTTGGTAGCTTGGCACGAGCAGACAGGCTTATTGCGAAGGCAATGTGTAAAGTATTTGTACCAACACTCACAGTAATATAAGGAAACACCACAAAAGGACACTGCACAAGTTATTTATAAAAATATAAATCACTTTATACAGATAAGGCAGAGTTACCATGATATAAAACACACATACCAACAAAACAAAAAGATAGATTCTCTTTCAATAATGGGTTATTAGAAAAATGGTTCACTGATAATGTTCCTTAGTAGCCAAAGTTCACTTTGGAAAACCGTACTTGTCAGAATAAGGGGATTAATTGAGACCTTATGCCTGGAGGACTCTTGCTCCTAGCGTGGGGAAGTCGCTCTAAAAATGTATGTACAGTGCTTGCTCAACAGGACCTATAACGAGGAACTGCCCCTGTTGTAGCGCGGATATGCTCCATAAGAGCGCTTGGCTTTGGCTTAGGAAATCACTCCCCTCCTACATGCGTGAACGCGTGCCGGGCACAGGAGGCTTAATCGCTACTTTGAGGCAGCCTGGAACCTCGCGTCAGCACTCACAATTCCCCCAATGCCGGCTTTGGACCCAGAGCGGAGCTGGTTACCTTTTTATCACGAAGGGGAACTTGACAGTCCGTGCGGAGCCCTCCAGCGAAGCAGCTTCCTTTTCGGCAGTGCTCTCCTGTCCCGAGCGCACTCAGATCTTCGTTCGTGGAGTGTGGGGAAGCCCTGGTTGCTAGGAGGCACTGGGCGCTTCCTCGTCTCGTGGCGCAGCTCCCTCCGTACAAGCCTTCTTGTTGCCGTGCAACCCGCGATGCAGGGGCCAATCGCAGTGCAGCTTTTCTGTGATGTAGGCAGGAACAGGGGGATCAACACCGACGAAGCTCCCGGGCCAACGGCGGTGATTTTTCTGGGCCCAGGGCTTTGCTTCTTTTCTGTACCGGGCCGGCGGCGGTGAAATCAATGCACATTCAGCAATCTGGGGCAAAGCAGACGCCACGCAGATGCTCAGTGGCGTGCTAGTCTGCACAGAGCGCGAGGGGCACGATCCTGGGGCAGATCACACTTGAGGCAGAGCAGACCTCACGACAGGCCCCAGCTGTGTGCCGATGAGCACACCGAGTCAAATTTCACACGGGAAGCTTCATGAAGGCACAGGCTGTGCGCAGAGACATGCACACAATAGCTGGAAGGGTGTGTTCTTGAGAACTTTTGTATCCCTGAGTTCCCAACAGGAGAACAGCTCTTCTCAGACCCTTGGAGATAGGCAGGCTTCAGAGGGGCAAAGCACACAGCACAGCTCCTCTTCAAGTAAGGGAAACACAGCAGACAGTCCCTTAGTCCTCTTCCTCAGCAATTACAGCAACTGCAGATCAGCTCCCAGACACTCAGCAATGGCAGCACTTTTCCTCAGTCTTCCTGGCTGTTTTTCCTTGGCAGGGATTCCTTCTTGATCACAAAGTTTTCTAATCTGAATTTACAGGGGTCTCAGTTCTACTTTTATACCCCAAACGTCTTTGTTCTTTCTGTGTGAGGGGTCCTGGACCCAGCCCAAACCAGTTCTGGGTGCACTCTGCCAGGGCACATTTTCTTCCTTTGTGAGTGTGGGCCAGGGCCATCAGACGGACCACAGGAGGAGGAGCCAGCATTGTGGCAGGCAGGCACAGCCCTATTCAGACCCAGGCACACTCAGTGCACTTTACTAGGGACCTTCTGGTAAGAAAAATAAGCCAATCATGGATAATCAATCATAATAACAATTTACAGAGAGCGCATATGCACTTGAGCACTGATCAGCAGTGGTAAAGGGCCCAGAATCCTATAGCTAACAACCACAGGTCAGGAAAAACAAGGGAGGAAGATGCAAAACGTTTTGGGATAACCCTGCAAAAAGGGCCATTTCCAACATTACCCAACTCTAAATTCAGCCCGGAACAACAAGTTTGGGGCGGTGGAAATGTAATGCTACCTTCAAAGTACACAAATATAGATACCTTCTGTATTGCTCAACTGTTCAACTATGTCAGCATACTAAACTCACCATCTTTAAAGTTAATGGATTTAGACTTGTCCATATTAATCATTAAACTGTGACCCACAAAAATATACCTAATGACCTGAAATGTTTTCGAAAAGCCTTTTTCTTACCTCCCAAAAAGGGATTGGAAAGACAAGCAAATGACAGTTAGATTCTGACTTAAACGGCCTACAAGCTCATATCCTGAAAACAGGAATTCATCTCACACACGGTTACTAAGTGGAGTGGTTGCTAGCTCATCCATGCTACTTTGCACATTTGTCTATATTGAGCTGTCAATTTAACTACTTATACTGCCAGTTCACTTTTTAGTGCTATCTTTGTTTAGAGTTCCAAGTATCATTTGCAGTTGATTATATTCTGGAAACTTAACTCATTCACCATAGATTGTTTTTGCCATTTAAAATTGTGAAACACCAGCTCTAGTTTCTCTAATATACAGTGCAAGGATATAAAACAATGCACCTCGGGAGATTTGTTTAAATAAAGGGAATGTGATTTAGAATATTCTGTCTTTAAAAACAGTTACTTCTTTGCCATATTTTGTGTTAAACATGGAGCACCGCTTAAAGCACTAATGAGTTATAGAAAGAAAACTTGGTAGAGGCCAGGTAATTGAGATAAAAGTTGATTCCGTTTATGATTTTACAATTGGATACACAGAGGAAAAAAGCCTAATGTGCCTAAAAACACACAACACAGCGACTAAATACGAATGTCACTACTGTAGTTTTATTCTCCAGAATCAGCAAATTAGCCACTGTACCACTTCTGCTGCTTGTTAACTCAATGTTAAAAAGAGATTAGAGCTCAGAGCAGACACATGTTTCTCTGCCTTCTGCTCACCTTACAGTTTTCATTACCATCAGAGCTTGGCATTGTGTACAGTGATGCCAGCACTGCCCATCACTGCGAGGTATAGGAGAAGAGTTTAACAGCCAAACACTGTTTGTTTTACATGAATGAACAAGGTCCATGTTACATTCTCATTTGCATTCCATGTATGCACCTCTGACTCTTTGTGCTATCATACCCACATTCCATGCATGTGCCATGTTTGCTTTCAGATCGGTGCTAGGTTCTGTTTAGAGTATCTGTTGAAGGTTCTGTGTAAAGTGAGCAGTTGCATCTGGAACTGTTCATGTAAGGATGCATCGTTGTGCTGCAGAAAAAGAACTATCAAATTTACACGTGTTTTGGATTCATTTCAACATATTCTGGCGTTAAGCTGAGGAAACACTTCAGTCAGGATTAGCAGCACAGGAGCGGAATGTTTTCAGGACCCAACAGCATTTTTCAGATTCATGGTGGAAAGTTGGGTTTGTGTACTGTGATTGGAATTTAAGATAAGCTAGTTTGGGATTGTCTGAAAAGTGATCAACATTTGCTGCGGTTGCCATTTATGAGGATTTAATTTACAGGATTGTACGAATTTGGACATTCATCGGAGTGCCACCCCTAAGGGAAAATGTATGTTGAAAACAAACATTCTTACTGCGTTCTAGAGCCCGGCGTCCTGCCATACAATCGGTGATTCCGGGCGAGTCACAACTATTACACAGCCGTCATGTGGAGCATGTGTTACATGTGACGTGACGCCTACGCAACACACAGCATGGCAGCCATCTTAAATAATTCAAGGTATCCTAGAAATGATCTCCTACGGCTCCGCTGAGCAACGCAGTGCATTCACTGTGTTTTGTGAAGCAACAACAAGGTTATCATCTTATCTAAGAGCATTTTGGATGATTGCTCACCGTGAGATCCACTGTGATTTCCTCATATCGCTTATCACTAATAAGGTAACACCATCTAGTTCAGTGTACAATTGGAAACCTTTCATTAGCCTGATTTACTTTTTATTATCTTCAAATGGTATTACTATTACAAATCTCCTGATATACAGTATGATGGACCTTTGATTAAAGTCCCGCAGAGGTGAAATCTTTCAAGGTTACTGTAAATATATTTTGGAAAGAAAAAACTATAAATAAAATATAATTAAAAGTAAGGTGGCACTTGTAGTGGATATTTGGGAAGGAAGGACGCTGTGCATTTTGAGCCACCAGTCAAGTTTTACAAAATATATGAGAGCCTCTTTTACATTGGATGACATGGAAAGAGGAATTTCTAACATACATGAGAGCAATAGATGTCGAACGCTTGGGGGCAGAAGGGATAGGGACCATATTTTTATATTGTCTTGGCTCAGAAGGTCAAGGTATATTTAGAGCTCTTCCACAAATTGTACAGCTTGAAGGCCAAGACGATATAAATGCTTACAAAGAAGCATTTCTAAGGATGGAACAAAGATTCAAGCCAACTACCAATATAGCTTTAAACAGATTACAATTTTTCACCAGAGCACAAAATCAGGGCTAGTGTTTTGATGATTTTCCAACAGGTTTAAGGTCTTTGATCATGCATTGCAATTTTGGAATAATGACAGAATAATGACAGATGAGATGATCAGAGACCAGATCATTGCACACGTGAGGAATAAGAAGATGCAGGAACAATTATAGGTCATGGGAGATCCCAAATTGGCAAAAGCTATTTCGACTGTCAAGGCACTAGAACAATCTGAAAAATTGATGCAAACTGTTTGAAAGACTAGTATGAATGTAGAGGGAGCTGAGGAAGTGTGTGTGTTAAAGCGTACAGATGCTTTTCACTTGAAAGCTTATTCCTCTGGGTATGGTGTATCATAGGTAAACAACACTAGTAATGTTAGACGGTATGAGAGGTTGGATAAACAATGTGCATGTTACAGGTGTGGCATTAGAACACAGCAAAGGCATTGTTTTGTCTATAATTGATAACAGCACATACTCAAGTGAAGATATGGTAAAGTAATCTTCCAAATGTTTGGTAAGTGGGATTGGTGTGGAATTAGAGCTCATGGTTGATTCATGGTCCCCTTGGACGATCATTACCAGACAGTACTACAATGAGAAATACATGTAAGGTTGAAGAATTACAACCCTCTGACATTGTGGTGGAGAGTTTTGATGGATCTACAATTGAAATGGATGATTTTCTAAGTATTCCTTTGTTATATGGAGGGAGATGTGCAAAAAATCTAATTGTATATTGCACTAAAGGGTGCGAACGTCTTGGGATGGCAAGATCAGTGGAAATTGGGTATTGTTTTGAATCCACGCACAAGAGAACCAGTGTTATTAAGTGATAAAGAAAAAGCCCAGACAAATATCCACTATTGAGAATAGTGATGGGGATCTACACCTTATGGAACGTTTCAAGGATGTGTTCTGAGACAAGCTGCGGAAGTTAAAAAATTACACACACAAAATTAGGCTTAAGGGCAATGCTGTACTAGTCAAACAGAAGTTATGTGGTGTTCCCATCAATGTGAAAGAGGAATTAAGAGATCTGCTCAAAGAACTAATTAATGAGGGTATGATTGAGGAGATTGAATCGGCTGAATGGGTTTCTCCCATTGTTTTAGTACGCAAGCCTGATCAAAAACTTAGGGTATGTGTTGATCTGAGTACATTGACTGCCAATGTCATCGTTGATTGTCACCTTCTACCCAACATAAACAAAGCAGTGTCCATGCTGGAAGGAGCAAAAATATTCCCCACTATAGATTAGAGATCTGGTATCACCAGATTGAATTGGCAGAGAAGTCAAAGCAATTGACAGTGTTTGTTACTCCTCAGGGGTTATATCAGTACACAAAAATGCCTTTCGTTTTAGCCTCTGCCGCCTCTGTTTTTCAGAGGGCAATGTTCCATGTATTCAGGGATGTTGATCAATATGTCAAGTGTTTTGAAGACGACATATTGATTTTCTCAAAAAATGATAACGAGCATAAGGAACATTTGGCGGAAGTTTGTACCAGGTTAGCAAAACAGGATTGACACTAAAAGCACAAAAATGAAAGAGTTTGGCGATGGGTCATCGAAAGAGAGCTACTTCCATGTGTGTGGGCCATCAAACATTGTTATAACTATGTGTGGGGTAGTAAATTTATATTAAGGACTGATCATAAACCACTGGTGAACATTTTAACCCTTGTGGTGGGTGGAATTCCACAGTACGCATTGCAAGATTTAACATCAAAACTACAAAAAGGGTGGTGCAGAATTATTTTTGGTGGCCTGGTCTGGATAGATCCATCGATCAAACAGTTAGTGAGTGTGATGTGTGTGTGTCTACTAATGTTAAAAGTGAACATTCACCCTTTGAAAAGTGTGGCTTGGCCCAAACAACCTTGGCAAAAGATTTCTTTTGACATCTTGGGACCATTTAGGTTTTTTACCTATTTATTCGCATTTTGCTTTAGTCATGGTTGATTATCACTCTAAATGGCCCAAGGTGAAATTTGTATTGCAGGCTACCAGTGGTGCAGTAATAGATTTTTTTAAAGAAGTCTTTGCATGTGAAGGATATCCCTCTACACTGGTCACAGACAATGGGGTACAGCTTACATCATCTGAAATGAAGTGTTTGTTAAGCATTATGTTATAAAACATGTAACAACTTTTTTGTACAAACCACATGAAAATGTTTAAGTTGAGAGATTCAATCAGGTGTTAAAAGGGTAGGTTGTTGAAGCTGTTAAGCATGGCAGTGGATGGTTAGAGAAAGATTGTGGTTATATCATATCACACCCCATACAGAAATCCCTTTCAAATTATTAAAAGGAAGAGACCATGCTTCTAGTGTTTTTCCCTGATGGTTCAAGTAAAAGCGTAGAAAAGAGGGAGAGGATGGAGAGTGTGTTGAAGAAACTGCCATGCGAGTAAAGAGGAAGCAAGAAAAAAAAAAACCTTGATATGACAACAAATGGAACACTAAAATACATAAGTTCAAAGTAGGAGATTGGGTCAGAATCTTCAGACCAGGTCTCATTGCTAAGAGGCCTAACATATTTGGCAGAGCCATGAAAATTCTGAAGGTTGAGGCTAATAGTGTGATTACTCAGGATGGTAAGTCTGGAATGTGAAAAGAGTAGCCAAGTTCTCTGAGATTTTTGTTATCAGAGACGATGAGGAAGACGGGGAAGAAGCTTCAGTGAAAATGCAAGGTCATGTTTAAAGTTTTGAAGTGAATGGTGCGGGCAGCAATAGATCTGAAGTCCCGGTTAAAGGTGAAGGTACAGTGGCCTCAAAAGTAAAAGGTTCAAGTTGGTTTAGACAATATCTTAGGAAGTTTCAGGAATTTGTCAGATGATACATTTATATTATATGCAGTTAAATTCTATACTCATTGTATGTTTGTTTTGTTTCCCTCTCCTCAATGTTTTCCTGTTTTTGTTCAATAAGGGGGATATGTTACATTCTCACTGGCATTCCATGCATGCACCTCTGACTCTATGTATTATCATATCCACACTTCATGCATGTGCCATGTTTGCTTTCAGATGGGTGCTAGGTTCTGTTTAGTGTGCCTGTTGAAGATTATGTATAAAGTGGGCAGTTGCATCTGGACCTGTTCATGTAAGGATGCACTGCTGGGCTGCAGAAAATAAACTACAAAATGTGCTTGTGTTTTGGATTAAATTCAACAGTTCACTACTCTTCCAACTTAAGCACCCCAATGTCTCTGAAATTTGTGAAGGTGGTATACGAGGTTTTACATACATGACTTTATTACTCACAACAATAAATATGGCCATATCACCTCCTGGAAACAAGGTCTTTAAAATAACAGAAGGTAAACAATGAAGGTTAGAGTTTTCTTCCCTTTAGTTGTAATTAGATCATGGTCCATAGGATTATTAACATTTGGTGCAAGTATAGAATCCACCTGTACAAAATATGCAATCAGGGCGATGGAATTAGTGGGTTATATAGTTGCTTTTTAGGCCATTACATATACCAATGCAAAATAGGGGAGCGTGTTCTAGTAATGATTCATAATAATCCGCGCATTAAGCTTGCATCTGGTTTCTTGCTCTACTGTCCTAGTCTTAAGGGTTTAGATTTGGGATCGTTTTTCCCATTATTAAATTGTTTAATCTGCCATCTTCCACATACCACAATTATGGAGAAAATATGGATGTGTGTGAGACAAACAAGAAATGCCTCTTATTTCTACACCTTAAATCTTTAATTCAGGATTCAGGATTAGGATTACTTGCATTCAAGTGGTGTTTTCACAGGATTGAATTAAACTTCGCATTGTAAGCTCTGTTTCTGGCCTGTGAATCGTTGCAGTGTTTTAACTCCTTTTTTAATTGTCCATATTCTGCCTGAACCGCATCTTGTAGCACGTAAAGAAGTAGCACACTAGTTCTATTTACCTTCTACAAAATGCAATTCACAAACCTACAGCTCGAGATCTCCAACTCTCACGCCTTTTCTGTGTCGTACAATCATGCATCCACAAAAGTGTAAGACCATTGATATTGACAAACTACACTTCTAAGGATTCTACAGCCCTAAAGGTGTCAAAGAAGGTCTAAATGTACTCCAGCTCAGCCTTGGAGTAAGTCAATCACCAATACTGGTAAAGGTGTTATCACACATAACACTAATCTCTTTCTAGTCCAGTACAGGAGTTACACCAATGAAAAAAGTTTTATAAAGTCCTTGTGGACTATCTGTCTAAGTGGGTACACTATTCTCTAGCCAGAGAAGCCACTACTAGTGTAGTCCATGACATTTTTTTTTTGTTAGTCCTCATATGTTGATCAGTATAGAAATGGAGAAGGAAGAGATAGCCAAGAGGATTTCTTACTGTCCCAACCAGAGTGATACCCGTTCTCTCCACATGGGAGGAGATGTTGACCATCACGGGATCCTTCTCTTCAAAATTGGCTTACTCATTTCTCCCTTTTGTACAGGTACTGGTTTGCTTCTCAAGCTGGTGTCACCAATCCGTCTTGGTTACTCCCCTAGCTTAATGAGAATTTCCTGTAATTTACTGATTCTTAATCATTGAATTATTGCTACAGACTTTAGCACTATAAAAAAAAAAAAGTGAGTGCTACAAACTTAGTTCTTCATACCATACCTAACTAAGTACCTTAATTACACCAAGAAAGCTAAGAGAGTTAGATTACGTGTAAAGAGTAACTTTAATAGTACATAACTTCCCATAAATGATGAATCAAAAAATAAAGCTTTTAAAGCTATTAATTGGAGAGAGGAGGTCTAAGAAATTACAGTAGAAACCCAGTTATCCCAGATACTCTAATGTTTCTTATTCGAGTGAATTGCTCTGTCCATTTTGGCAATTCTGTGGATTGAGTTTAACCATTCAAATTCTGACGGTGGAATAGGTAAAATCCACTTAATACAGAGTAGTCCATGACATTTTAGAAATTGTGTTCACTACTGGAAGATACCCTCAAGTCTTAGTATCTGACATTGGTGTTTAATTCATTTTGTACCAACTGAAGGAGTCCTTGATTGGAGCTGGCATAGAACAGTTAATCATTGCATTATATAGTTACTAAGGAAATGGAGTGGTAGAAAGTGTGAAAAGAATTGTTAAAGATACCATTGAGCTTCCTATTGCCTCTGGGATGAACATTGAAGAAACAATGAGAGACAGATTTTGGTGTTATAACGTTACCCCACTGTGGGAGGGATGGGCGGAAACTGAATCTAGGAGGCCGAATACATGGCTTAATTGTGACGAAATTTTATTGAACAGTCTTGTAATGAAATAAAGTTAATCAAAATTCACTCTCCTGGTGGTATTCCCTTTGTCACACTTCTCTTTTCTTCTTTCTAGGAATGCTCACTCAACGTGGACAGATGACATACCCCCGGAATCTCTCATTAGAGAAGAAAACAGAAGTAAGTGGAATGTCCCTACTGTTAAATCTGAATTACCGTCACCCCACCCGAAGTGGAGGTAGAGGGATGTGAAAAGAAATACAAAGAAATACAACTTCTGCCAGGCAAGAAAATAATTAGGCAATTCTATTCTTTTGCCAGGTTTCCTTGTGGTCCCTTTGCCACAACAACCTTATCCCAAATAGACCAAAAATGAAAAATAGGACACAAGCAGAAAGATATCCTGGGGAAGACTGTTTCCCCCTAGATCATAGCATGAACGTATATTGAAAGAAAGTGTCTGATTAGTCAAACAACATGCGGGTTATTTCCTTCCACAGTAAAATTAAAGAAAAGTGCACGCGCAGCAGTTAACATGCAGCTGATTCCTTTTATAGCCGAGCGTAAATGAAATGCTGATGTAGCCACTGACATGCTGGTGGTGGTTTCCTATTACAGGGTGTCAGAGTTGGTTTTTATACATGTGCAGGGTAGTATCCCCTTGGTTCCCTTCACCCTCCTCGCTTTTCTCTTCCCTGCCAGTAACACTCACCACGTCTGCTGCAACGGCGGTTTCCAGGCAACCTCCGGGGACGTCCACTAGTCCTCGCACAAGTGCTCCGTTTCCTCGCCCATCTCTTCCTCTCCCGTGGGGCTTCTTAAGCTCTCCCAGTCTTTCGGCGGGTCGTCTGCAGGGCTCCGGATTTCCTGTTTCGTCCTCTGCTCTGCGTCTACCGGGTTCTTCCAGCACTCCTTTTCTTCCTCCAAATTCCTCTTCTTACGTGCGGTCTGCCTCTCCTCTTCTGGCCTCCTACTTGATCGCCATTCGTCGTTTACCTTCCCGGGACTTCCTTCTTCCTGTGAGGTGGAGAGAGTCATTTAAACAAACAAGAACTGGCACCCAATAGCACATATTGTTTTAATCTGGAGTGGGAGGAGGAAAGACAATTTAATCAAAAACCTCCATCACCCATCTAATGACTTAGTGTGACCCCATCCAATATGCCACATATTCTAAAAATTCAAAAAGATAGAAAATAAAGAGTGAACAGTCAGTCCTCCAAACAATTTTATAGCTTATCTCACTTTACACACACACCCTCTTTTTTCTCTAGAAATATGTGACAAAATTGTGTAAAGAAAGAGAAAGTATCTCACATGCGCACCACCAGAGGAGCTACTGGTAGGTTCTCACCAGCTTGCCCACGTTTGTTTCATCATCGATAACTTTCTCCCAGAAAAGTGATATGTCCAGTGAAGAGAAAGAAATAAACACAAAAAATTGGTGTCCCCCGTGAAAAACAGAGACAAGGAAGTCTCAAAATCAAAACATATAGAGAGAAGGGATAGACTCACAGTTATTATCTTTTTTATTCCAATTGAGGAGTCTATCCAGCGATTAAAAACACAGCATGTTGTATACCATATTTTTAATGACGGCCAACATGTTTCATTGCCAATTTATTTGTGGCAAATTCATCAGGGCTAACGAGGTCAGCAATCACCTCCCTGGACACACAACAATAAAAAGAGACTGACGGACACAAAGAAAAACAAACAGGTTTAGTTAAAACAAGGGATGTCCACACATATATCCTCTTTAGTACACTTAAAAGCGATCATAGTCAATCCCATGATTATCGCATATGGTATTTACCTAGTGGGAGCCATGGGCCCACATACCAGCTCCAAACAGGTCAATAGGACGTGTACAATGTATAATATCTCCTCCCTTTCAAAAAAGCACTGTCGTTGCTAGTGCTTGTGTCTGTGGAAAAACAATACAGTTTGATCAGCAATGAGCCAAATCGTTCCCTGGTTTCCAAAACATCATCGTTCTTACTCGATGTAATGAGCTCCCTCGTCGCCCCGTCAATGTTATCCTGGCTATAACCCTCACGAAAATATATGTAATATCTCAAGGGGTACACCCCAGGTGGGGGAACATTAAAAACCCGACCCATTCACTCGGACCAGCCATTCCAGGAACAAGGTGATCATTCCCACCCCATCGTGTGTCTTGCTGAGACGTCCCACACATACATACAATACCCATACCGGCATGTCTACCTCCTGTATTAAGCGCTGCCAAAGGTATTTGATCGTCGCACAACTATGTACAGACGGACTTACTTCATGAATGGATTGTCTGGAACTTCGTCATGCAGTCCCGACAACTACACACAATAAACGCTTACTGCATTTCTTCACGCACGGGCGGTAACTCAACCCAGCATCAGGTTGCCGCCTCGCCGCGTCCCTCTTTCACACACAGGTAGACATGCCGGTATGGGTATTGTATGTATGTGTGGGACATCTCAGCAAGACACGCGATGGGGTGGGAATGATCACCTTTTTCCTGGAATGGCTGGTCCGAGTGAATGGGTCGGGTTTTTAATGTTCCCCCACCTGGGGTGTACCCCTTGAGATATTACATATATTTTCGTGAGGGTTATAGCCAGGATAACATTGACGGGGGGACGAGGGATCTCATTACATCAAGTAAGAACGATGATGTTTTGGAAACCAGGGAGCGATTTGGCTCATTGCTGATCAAACTGTATTGTTTTTCCACAGACGCAAGCACTAGCAACGACAGTGCTTTTTTGAAAGGGATGAGATATTATACATTGTACACATCCTATTGACCTGTTGGGAGCTGGTATGTGGGCCCATGGCTCCCACTAGGTAAATACTAGGCCCGGGCTAAAATTTCGTTCCGTTCGCGGAAATTGCAATAATTTGACATTTTCACGTTCCGCGGAAAGCGCGGAAAGCGCGAAAATGTCAAAATTTCCGCATTCCGCAGCTTGGCGATAATTTGTCTCTTGCTCGCGCTGTAAAATAATACATTCTCGCGCGCGATCGCCTTACCTGAATCCCTGCGGTCGCCGACAAGTTTTCTTGATCCGGTCGCGTTCTCCATGAGATGTTGTATTGTTTTTAGCCATTTGCGCTGTCTCGCGACAGTTCGCGCCCGCAGTGACGTCATGCGTCGCGCGATCACATCTTTCTTCTCGCGATCATGCACCGCGAGACAACTGAAAACAAGATGGCCGCGCCCGCGAGCAACCACATGGGTAAGTTGGCGAGCCGCAACCATGCAGAAAATCTCGCGAACATGCGGGAAAAAAACTTCCGCATCTTCGCGATATTTCCGCGTGTTTGCGATAATTTTTAACATTTTCGCGATAATTTGCGAAAGTGGATTTCGCAAATTCCGCCCACCCCTACCATATGCGATAATCATGGGATTGACTATGATCGCTTTTAAGTGTACTAAAGAGGATATATGTGTGGACATCCCTTGTTTTAACTAAACCTGTTTGTTTTTCTTTGTGTCCGTCAGTCTCTTTTTATTGTTGTGTGTCCAGGGAGGTGATTGCTGACCTTGTTAGCCCTGATGAATTTGCCACCAATAAATTGCCAATGAAACATGTTGGCCGTCATTAATATGGTATACAACATGCTGTGTTTTTAATCGCTGGATAGACTCCTCAATTGGAATAAAAAAGATAATAACTGTGAGTCTATCCCTTCTCTCTATATGTTTTGATTTTGAGACTTCCTTGTCTCTGTTTTTCACGGTGGACACTAATTTTTTGTGTTTATTTCTTTCTCTTCACTGGACATATCACTTTTCTGGGAGAAAGTTATCGATGATGAAACAAACTTGGGCAAGCTGGTGAGAACCTACCAGTAGCTCCTCTGGTGGTGCGCACGTGAGATACTTACTCTTTCTTTACACAATTTTGTCACATATTTCTAGAGAAAAAAGAGGGTGTGTGTGTAAAGTGAGATAAGCTATAAAATTGTTTGGAGGACTGACTGTTCACTCTTTATTTTCTATCTTTTTGAATTTTTAGAATATGTGACATATTGGATGGGGTCACACTAAGTCATTAGATGGGTGATGGAGGTTTTTGATTAAATTGTCTTTCCTCCTCCCACTCCAGATTAAAACAATATGTGCTATTGGGTGCCAGTTCTTGTTTGTTTAAATGATAATTGAGTGGAGGGTGTTCTGGCATGTTTTCCCTCTATAGCTCCTTTTTTGATTCAGGTGGAGAGAGTCAACTTGGTTAACCCTTTCCTTTCAACTCCAAAACCCGAGTCGCCGTGGGTGAAATACAGTGAGTCTCCAACCTCCCACACACACCCACATTCTGCAAGTGGAGTGAGCCCTTTAAGTTAAAAATCCAGTCTGGAAGTTACTTCCAAAATGCATTAAAAAACAGGTCCATTATTTCAGGATCTGAGATAGTTGATATGTGTGATGTTGAAGAGAAAGTTCACAAGGCTCAGTCCAAGAGTATTGAAAGATAAAATAATATTCATCAAACAACAAATTGTCACTTCAAAGTAGGTGACATTGTCCAAATCTGTAAATATTTTAAAATGATTAAAATGGTTTTCAGGTTTTTTAAGGAAACATAATATATCCATGTAAGCCTGGTTTCTATTCCAGTCTCTGATGGAATTGGTGGAGCAAGAGATAGGGTTTAAGATGAGGAAATAAGCATATGAAAGCTCAAGTGGATGAATGGGAAAGTGTGCCTATATGTTGTGATCTAAGCAAGCGTTCAGATGTTGATGTAAGCAATGGTTAGTTTGAAGATAGAAACTCGAGGAGTCTAGAGAATTCTGATCATATCCAGTAAACAACAAATAGCGGTGACTCAATGACTCAAAATCCTGTAAAGGTTTGTGATAGTTCATTCTTGATATCAAGTTATGAAACTATTTTAGATATTGATTCTCAAATTAATTCATAACCTTATTGATTAGTTATTCCTATGTTAATTCTGAGGTGGCGTTAGCTGCCACTTCTGATTGTCCTGTACTATTAAATGCAACCATAAGGAAACTGGTGTAAACTCCAACTTATTTGAAGGAATATTAAAGCATCGGAGTTATTTTCAAAATATCTTTCAGTAAGTTTGTTGGAAAGGCGTTCGCCGGAGGGGGGTTCGATACACGTCTTGCCCACCCCTTTGACCCACCTCTCCCAAGTAAGCCGAACCAGGCGCGCACACCCTGAGATGCACTACGAACAGAGTGACACCACACGTATTCTTTGTAGGACGATAGGTTCTTTTATCGATGATTTCAAGGGATCTTTATGATCCAAAAGGCAAGTAGTACAGCAGTGGCACAACGTACCACAAATCAGTCGTGGGGAATGGGGGTAGCGGGACAGTCTTTCAAGATAGTGTCTCTGCGAAATACCCTGCGGAAGCTCACAATCCTCGAGCTGGAGGGTGTCGTATCTCTGGGCGATCTCTTACCGAGTCGTCCTCAAGGGGAGCGCCGCGAGTCTCTCAGCAGGCACAGGTGGTCGGAGTTCGGGAGCCGCGATTCCGTCAGCAGGGCTCAGATGGTTCAATAGCTGGGGGCCGCGAGTCACTCAGCAGGCCTAGGTGGTTCAGTGTTCGGGAGCCGCGACCTCGTCAGCAGGGCTCAGATGGTTCAATAGCTGGGTGCCGCGAGTCACTCAGCAGGCCTAGGTGGTTCAGTGTTCGGGAGCCGCGACCTCGTCCGCAGGGCTCAGATGGTTCAATAGCAAGAGGCCGCGAGTCACTCAGCAGGCCCAGGTGACTTCAGCGTTCAGGAGCCGCGACAGCGTCAGCAGGCTCAGATGGTTCCAGGTCTTCTCTGTCCTTGTTTCTCCGGCACCCCTTGTTATACTCCGCTGGGTCTTTGAAGTCCGGAGTGCTCGCAGAGGGGGGACTGGGGTGACGGAGGGGGTTCGGCGGGATTTCCTGCCGCTCACTTCTTTGGTCTTTTCAGGTGGGTCTGGGAGGGACCCCAGACGCTCGGTAGGGGAGGCGCCTGCTCCCCAGGGGCCTGGTGGCCGATTGAGTCCTCCCGGGGAAGGCGACCCGAGGTGTGACTGGGCTGGCGCCTCTGGGTCTGGCTCGAGGGTTCCCGCTCCCTCGGTTGGGCATGCGTGGTGGGGTGTTGAGTCTGTCAGGCCTCTGGCCGGCCCGTGGATCGGGGGTGGCTGGGGCGGCCGGAGTCGGAGATGTCGTGTCTTGAGGGTGGTTGCAGGTTGGCTGGATGATGGAGAGGGCAACGCCGTGAGGCCGGTCTCACAAAGTTGAATTAAGTGTTTAGCTAAATTTTCCACTAGACTGATGAAATATAGCAAATATATTAAGGTAAAAGGGCACTTAAAGTTTAGAAGCAAAGTACATTCGTATTTGATTATAAAGTATATCAGTAAACACTGTGATATACAGGTGCCGAGAGACAATGGTGTTTAAGCAACAGAAATACAAGATTAAGTTTTCACAATCTCTATTTTTTGCTAGGAGGCAAAACATCTTTACAGCAGTCCGATTGCAAAAGGCCCTAATACTTCTGCTTTTACAACTTTGTTATCAATTTCCTCTTTATTCGTGAAAGTAGCAATTGAAAAAGCATTGGCAGTGCCTTTATTTGTGCAAATGCACAGGATGATGCACATTATCTTTCTTACAACATATAGAACAATCATTGTAGAAATTAATTTGAATATTTTCATTCCCCAATTTCCCAATATGCCACCCAACCATGTACAAATGCCACTGGGAATAACATCTAGCCCATATTGTAACTCAGGCAGCTTCTTAGCGCTATCCATCATGTGGTCTAATTTCTCATGCATACAGAGTGAGGTACTGGGCAGATGAGTGCAACATTCATAACCTACAATAGCACAACCCGCCCCCTTTGGTGCTAATATGAAAACTAATGTCATCCTATTCTGAACAGGCACCTTCTTGTGGGCAACTAATTGATCAACCAGTAATGCTAATGCTATACCATACATTGGAATTAAAGCAAAAAAGAATCTAAAAGCAGAGGCATCCCACCAGCCATCACTCCTCTGCAAAGGGTGATCACTAAAATTATTTGCAGCAAGAATAATGTATCCATGATATCAAGTCCCAGTCCAATCTAAGGGCAGGCATGGATAGGCTTGGGATCCACAAATGAAGCATGCATGCCTTCTGCTGATGGTGCTGATGAAACAACATTCTATGAGGAATGCAGCTCATTTACAGTGTGATGAGTGGGTTCAAAGTTCCAGACCAGGGCATTTGACAACTGTGATGGTGATGATCAAACCCATTTAAGGCCCATGCCAACAAGGATGCAGTGCAGTCTTCCTCTTACTTGACTAAGTTTTCTCCAGAACTGCATCATTATTCTAATGGAAATTCAACTTCACAGCTGAGACTGGAAGATTCGATAGCAGTATCATGGATCGGCCCATGACTATATGAGCTCAATTTGGTATCCTGGGAGGGATTTGCTCTTAGAAACCAAAGTGCCAACATCAGGGTATCAGGCCATTTTAGTTGTCTCTCAGCATATCTTAGCTATCTTGTTCTTATGGGTACTATTGGTCCTCTATACCTTACCCTCTAACTCTGAGTGCTATGCACTGTTAAAATGCTAGTCTATCCTTAAAGCCTTACAAACTGCCTGCACTCCTACTGACAGAAAGTGTGTTCTGGGGTCACTTTCGATTCAGTACACCACTCCAAACTGAGGGAAATCGAACTGTTTAGCTATTTTAATAGCATCTACATTGGTACAGGGGTAAGTTTCCACTTATCCTGAAACATACACACAATACCCAGAACATTTGAATAGTTAGCACACAATGGCATCTGGATAAAGTCTACATGAAGGTGTACAAAGGAGCCCCAAAGGGGAAGGTGAGAAGTGGGATGGTCTTAATACCCTATCCAACATTGTGTGGCAGGTAAATGGCATTACTGGTAATAATCAATGTCTATCGGAAGAAAAGAATGGTGCATGCCAATGGGTTGCTGCGGCACATAACATACCATCCTTACTGACACAACCTTGCCATGTTGGGGAGCAGAAATTTCAGTGTGACCGATGCTATCTCGCCACATTCCCATGGAGTCTGTTTTACTTTTCTGCTTGATCCAGGACTGTTTTCTGGCTTTCCGAGTGTAATGTTGGTACAGGAAATATGTCAGTTCTCATAATATACTTAGCAACATCAGCAGCTTTAGACAAAGCAGCATTTGAAGTGATCGAATTGGCTAGGATGTTATCCATTTAAACATCATCATGCTGTACACTTTACCACCACCATGTTCTTAGGCAACTATAAGGCATTCAAAAAGTTGTACATGTATATGATGAATATTTTTTCTGGTGAAACCAAAACAACGCTTCGGTGCGATACTTTCATTTGCTTTTGCTTTGTCCAAGGAACTTGTTGCTCTTCTAACAAAAAAAGCCATAGATTAGTGTTTCCCAAACTGTAAGTTGCAAGCTAATGTTTGGTGGGTCGCAAAAGTCTAGGCGATAAATAGACATGGTTTTAAATTCTGCATTTATCTTGTCTCATTTGCTGTGCTTTAAAGACAGAGGTCAAATATCAGGCTATGTCTTGTGCTGCTTATTATTTTAACATGGGGACTGGTGCTTACAAGCTCCTCGCAATTTCCGGTCAGGGAAGAAAAGTAAACTGAATTATGTTACAATCATGCTGGGGTACATTAAGTATGAAAGGAAAGGCTGTAGGATGTCATTTTTTGTAACACACAACAAAAAGTGAAACCTGTGAATGAACAGCACATATTCATTATTTAGAGACGCAAAAATTAAACAAATTTTGTTTGTTATTCTGAAGTGTGATGAAAATAAAGATTTTAAGAGGATCAAAACAAATTAAGACACTTTACTCAGTGATGCACACATAATAAATATTCACTGAAACCCGATTTCCATTCATTATGAATTGTGCTCATCCTAGAACTGTATGCAAATTTAGAGACCATTTCATTGGTAATTACTGTAATGGAAATTGTCTGTAAATGACAAAGTGCTACAACCTGATTATTTAGTTTCATTAAAAAATTAGCCACCTCATGTCCACCTCTAGGTGGGTTGCGAAAGTTTGTCATACTAAAAAGTGAGTTGTCGCTCTAAAAAGTTTGGGAAGCACTGCAATAGATGATAATTCTCATTTTAAAAGAAACAAGAAACCTTGCTTGCTGTCTCTTTGCTCTTCAGTCTCCACACTGTAGTCTCAGCTGTGCCTTCAGTTGAGGTCACATTGCAGCAAATGTTGCACATTAAAAACCATGGGGCATATTATCAAGAAACAGAGTTAAAATTATCGCCGCTTTAGCGGCAGAAAACTGCCGCTTAAGCAGCGATAATGGGCTTGATAATATGCCCTTGAAAATTCCCATAGAAGTCCATGTTTTGGTGACAATATGGGCTTCTATTGGAATTCTCAAGTGCATATTATCAAGCCCA
This sequence comes from Triturus cristatus, assembly GCF_964204655.1. Lineage (NCBI taxonomy): Eukaryota > Metazoa > Chordata > Amphibia > Caudata > Salamandridae > Triturus > Triturus cristatus. The sequence goes on from NC_140580.1 coordinate 157,944,212, forward strand.
TTATCGCCACTTTAGCGGCAGTTTTCTGCCGCTACTGCGGCGATAATTTTCACTCCATGCTTGATAATATGCCCCCAAATCCTAGCAATCTAAAATCACCGACCTCACTATGGGGCATATTAACAAGCCAGGCGATAAAATTATCGCCGCTTTAGCGGCAGAAAACTGCCGCTAAAACGGCGATAATGGGCTTGATAATATGCTCAATGGAATTCCAATTGAAGCCCATGTTAAATGTGAAGGACGTCTACCATGGGCTTCAATTGGAATTCCATAGAGCATATTATCAAGCCCATTATCGCCGTTTTAGCGGCAGTTTTCTGCCGCTAAAGCGGCGATAATTTTATCGCCTGGCTTGATAATATGCCCCTATGTTGTCAGAGCATTTTAAGTAGAACAGTTTATAAAATGGATAATATTTTCTCATCTCTTGAATACAATTATATGTGAGGGTGAGTATCCTAGCTTCTATAATAACTGAGCTACACATACATTATTGATTATGTACTAATGATCGTTTAGAAAGCAGAAGCAGACTTAAATTTGTGGCACACATATTGCATGTTTTGTCAACATGATTACTGTGGCATAACGATGGAAGATCTAGATGATATGCAGATCGAATGCATCAGAGGCTGATACATGTACGCACTGAACTACTTAGGGGCATATTATCAAGCACGGCTTTAAAAGTATCGCCGCTTAGCGGCAGAAAACTGCCCTAAAGCGGCGATAATGGGCTTGATAATATGCCAGTGAGAATTCCAATAGAAGCCCATGTTCACACCAGAACATTGGCTTCTATTGGAATTCTCCAGGGCATATTATCAAGCCCATTATCGCCGCTTTAGCGGCAGTTTCCTGCCGCTAAAGCGGCGATAATTTTAAAGCCGTTTCTTGATAATATGCCCCTAGGTTCTACTGAGACTTATTCAAAGCCACACGAATTGAAGCTTGATTTTGTATGTTTGACACGATTCTTAGCTCAGCTTGATATTCTGTTTTCATGTTTCCTGCAGAACTCACAAATATTTTGTGGTGTACACAGAACTGCATATGACTGGATCCTTAAGGGCAATTTACGCAATTTACAGAGAAGACAAACATTTTTTACCGATGCATCACGAATCCACACAGCCTTAAGAGTACTGCAGATCAAACAGTAATGGAAACATGGGTCAGAGAGGGACACTTTCTGGTGCGTCATCTCTACATTTCTCATTATGCGCAGCTCCCCTCTTTCTCATTGCTTACTTTTCACCCATGTTGACAAACCGGATTGTCATTGTCATTTCTCTTATTTATTGTCCTTGAAACTGATTACAACTAGTGGTATAGGACCTGGATATTAAAGGGAACACGTCCAAAATATAACACTTTGGTCAGGAAATTCTATGTAGATGTGAGCAATACAGCAAGCGGAAAGGGAGGGCTCTAGACATAAACTGACATTCTCAGGAACTGGAGATGTGTGGCTATAACGTTGTTTAACCCCTTGCAGGCCCTTGACGGAACCACTTCGTCATGAGCCACGGGCGCCGTGTGCTCATGACGGAGTGGTTCCGTCATGCTGCGGCCGTTGGCGGCCGCTCCGCCCACGCGGCGCTAATTCCCCGCCTGTGTGGGCGATTAGCGCAAGTGGGTGGAGTCATGACGGAACCACGCCGTCATGAGCACAGCTCGCCCGTGACTCATGACGGCGTGGTTCCTTCATGAGCATAGCGGTGCCGCAAACCCCCCAAACCCCCCCAGCGCTGCGGCGGAATTCGCGCCGCAGCGAAGGGGTTAAAGAGCATGCTTGTCATCTTTTTAAAAAAATAGGTAGTTGCCAACAGCATATATTACTATTATTGGCCAAAGAGCTGCTTTGTCGATTAATTTAGACTAATAAAATCATGATGCAAAACGTTGGACCCACTCACAGGACATCAGTCAGCAAAATATAAACATTAAAATGAGCCTCTAGAGATGGTATCCCCAAAAAAGGTACAGCATAGAACAACAGTGACCTCACGATCACATCACTCTTCATTTTAAGAGGTGAATGATGGCACTGTTGTGCCGAATCATATATTGTTGATATTATGTACTGAAATTGGAGTTGGCACATTTTATTGACAATTTTAAACACAATTGCTGGAAAACAAATCAGTGACAAAATAAAGTGTTTATGAGCTAAATAAAATGTAACTGCAGAGAACATAAATATTAAATGAATGTGTAGGCAATTGGGCGTAAATTTGGAAACAGACAGATGCAGTTGTTTACTGTATAGTCTCAAATAAAACTAACCAGCACAATCGCATACTATTTTGAAAGACGTCATGGTGGCCCCTGCATTTTTTTAAAGCAAATCAGCTCGCTCGATCTTGGCTAATCAGCAAAGATTTTCCTTAGACCTTTAACTCGGCAAGATGGGAGGAAATGACAGATGGGAGTCAGAGTGTATGTTGAAAAGACCTCTCACATTAGACAAGCAATCCATTATTTAGTTCAGGGCAATTCTAACAACTATCATTGAAGTACTGTAAAATACTTGCCCTTTCTACTCAGTTCACCCCCCCCCCTCCCCCTTTCCTACCTAGGTTTCCATTTTCTAGTTGGTTTAAAGCACCTCTTTTAAAATTCAAAGGGGCAGATTTACAAGGGGCAGATTTACACGAAAGTGACGCATATGTAGAGATGCGTCACTTTTGTTGCGCCATCCTGAGAAACCCTTGCGCCACCATGAATTTCGGATGCATATGTTGGGGCAAAAGTCATACATTGCTGGAGTTGTGTCGCAAGCACCACACAACTCCAGCAATGCATTTTGAGGCCTATTCCCACTACCCTGCGTCACTCCTTACGCCTGCTTCAAGGAGGCATGAGGTTTTGACGCAGTGTTGTCCTAGAAGTGGCGCAGTGAAATCTTATAGATTTCACTGCGTCACTTTTACAAGGCTTTCCTGCGTGGGAACGCCCACCCTGCATACATTATACCTGACGCAGGTATAATGTGACGCAGGGCTTTACAACATGACGCATCTCCCTAGATGTGCCACGTTGTAAATTGGTCGCATTGTTTACGCCACAGCTGCATCACAAAAGTGACGCAACGGCGGCGCAAACGTTTCGCAAGGGGTTTGTAAATCTGCCCCAAAGTGTTAAACAATACGTCTGCTTCTGTGTATATTGTACTCCCAAAATAAATATCTACATGTCTCTAAGCCCCTCAGAAACATTTTACCATGGACTCTGACGCAAGGAACATGATCAACAGTTATTTTGCAAGTGCACAGCATTGTGAGATTCCAAGTAAAATCTTGAAGGTCATCTTAAAGTAGACACTGCCCATAGATTATGGTATTATTCTGAACCTTTGCTTTGATTCTGTTAAGTGCAATTGGTGTTTTACCAGGGAAAATGCAGTGACCCAAAGAAACTTAATTCATTAGGTCTCTCACCTTAGACTTTTAAATTTAAAAAACAAATCATTCTGTATCCTTCAATGTACCCTGTCGGTTTAGCCATGGACATCTTAGCCCTTTGACACACTCTCTGAAACAACTCCTATAGACAGTAGTCATTAGATTATGTTAGTTATCATCCATATGCCTATTACCCTGCCGATGTAAATACATTTTGTGTCAATAGCAGCGGTAACAACACCGGAGCAGAGTGTCCCTTCAGAGATCTAATCTCAACTTCAAGATTTGGCTCCAGAGTTTTCCAGGATGGCATCATGCTGCATAGATTGTGGAGTTGTAGTGTGTGCTGGAGAGCAGTCCATAACAGCCCTTTGCAATGCTGCAAAGAATCATACATTTTGATGGGTTTTTTTTGGGCCCTTCATAGTTTTTCTACATTAGTAGGCATTTTATTATCTTCTAATTTATTGTAACAGTACTTACCTATAACTTGCCATATGGACAAGTCAAAGTGTTCCTCTACAAATAAATACACAGCTAACGTTTGCCAGGTATCATTATTTTCTTTTTCATTTTTTAAATACAAGTCAACAGTCCATGTTTGAATCTTGTAGTAAGTGTATCAACAACATATACAAACATACTCTGGTCTTTCAGACCACACTGTGTTACATTTTGTAATCTCTTCTTCAAAACTATCAACTGTAATACCTGTGTCCTGTTCTGCAACTCCTCATCTTAATAGCTCTTCATTTTCCTTAGAATCCAGCTCAGGACCAAAGAAACAAAAGTGCACGTCATCACAAACCTTTTCTAGGTCTGCCACAGTACCATGCAAAAGTGCTCTAATTGTTTCTCCTAAACATAAACAAGGATTTTCACATAGTACAGTCTCCGAACTAAAGTTTACATTGTTGAGTGATGTACAGCTAACATCCTGAAATGATAAAAGATGCTTTGGCACACTTTCTTTGGTAAACAAGCTAGTGAGTGTCCATTCATCTTTGTATGCTTTCTAATCTTGCAAGGATCCAATCCTTGTAAAGTACGTTTGTGTTTTAAACTTCAAGTTGGAAAGATACGATGGAGTTTCCTTAATATACCAATGGATTGCTGTCAAATACTACAAACACAACTACACCTCTATTTCTATACAGGCGCCTGACTCTGACTTCTTTGTACCTCTTCTCCAATGACCTGTTCTACATTTGTAGGTACCATCACCTCTTTCGCTATAGGAGTGTCAATCTTCATTTCATAACATCATCCTCTGTAATCAATAGCACAAACGAATCTATTATCCTGGAGATAGCTTTCTTCATTAAAGAATGGCTCTGTGCTAGGAGTATGTATGCATTCTGCACTAAAAACTGTACAAAGTTACTTCTAATCACTGATATTTTTTTCTGGTTTTGTCTCAACACCATTTTGTTAAGAGTCGTCATTCAATATCTAATCAAAATGAAAAGCTTTCTCTTCAAAGCAAAGGTTTTATCAACTACTCTCTCAACTCGTTCTTTCTGTTTCAGTGCCTCTTTCATTTGTCTATAATTTTTCATTATTCTCAGTAGATTTATAACTATTCTACTACGAAATATCCTGGATCTGATTTCCTTAAACTGCTTCTGTCTCCTGGTTAAGGTGTGTCCATCTTTGTTACATTCATTCCTGTTCTAGTTATATAGACTTTGTCCACTGTTATTCTCTCGCTTAGTTTGAATTTTATCTTCATTATTTTGTAAACTTTGGAAATGTCCACATATCTTTCTAAGAAATGACTTTGACCTTTTACCAGAAGCTCTTTTTTCTTTCACCACTTTTTCTTCATTTTGCCCCTTTTGTGTCTCAGTATGCATAGATACTGTAGTTGCTTCTGTTCCTGTTTCCTCCAAGACTTTGTAGGCTATCTGTCTGTAGTTATGCAGATATTGATCTGTAAAAAAAAAAAAAGTATATCTGGATTTTTATTCTAGCCAATGTACCAACTACTTTACTATTGGCTTACACATAATACAAAAACAGTTTTTATGTTATGTTGCAGTTTTAAATCTGCAGATGAGCCTAGCTACACAGTGGCGGCTGGTAAGGTAAGAAGGATTGGTTTGAATAAAATAAACGCTTACCTAAACTCGCTGCGTCTCTCCTCTTTCTTTACCACGTCGAGGGAAGCATCCAGACTCCCCACAGCCAATCACAATGCTGCAATGCAGTGTTGTGATTGGTAAGCACCCAAGCTCCCCTAAGCCAATCACAATGCTGTAATGCAGCGTTGGTATTGGTCTGCGAGTTGTGGTTCGTGCTCAGCCATGGAATAGGGGCCTCAGCATGTTCTCCACGCAGGCTGTAATGCAGACATATTCAGAAGCCTATCCACGTCTGTATTACATTCCTCTTTTTAAAGAACAGCCAATGATAGGACTTCTTACTAATGCATCACTATACTACCTAATTTTCTTCATTACTTACTTACTGAATGAATGAATGAATTCAAATTTATACCGCGCTACTAAGCCCAATGGGCGTCAAGGCGCCTAACCAAAAAAGCTAGCTAAGTAAAGAGTGGAGGAACTTACTGGTAGGCCTTAATAAAACACCAGGTTTTAAGGGCTTTTTTGAAGAGGGCCAAAGAAGGTTGGGACTTAATCTCCAGAGGGAGAGTATTCCATAGTAGCGGAGCAACGATGGAAAAAGCTCTGCTGCCCCATCTGACCTTCTTAAAGCGGGGGACTACCAACTGATTAGAATCTGAGGAGCTAAGAAGCCTACTGGGAATATATCGGGTAAGCAAAGACCCTAGGGCATCTGAGGAACCAGCCAGAAGAGCTCTGTAGGTAAGACAGAGGAGTTTGAATGAAATCCTATGGTAGATAGGAAGCTAATGCAGGCTCTTCCTGGCCATTGTGGCGGAAGATGCATTTGGAAGTGCCAAAACAAATCTGGCAGCCGCATTCTGTACAACCTGAAGGCGCTGGACAAGGTACTTATTGGTCTCCGCATACAGTGCGTTACAGTAGTCTAACCTGGAGCCTACAAGAGCAATCACTGTCTGCTTACACGCCTGGGGGGACAAGTAATGAAGGATTCTTTTAAGAATCTTGATGACTCCCCAACAGGTGGCCACCGTCCTGTTGACTTGAAGATTCATGGACAGCGAGGTGTCAAATATAACACCGAGATTCCTGGCCGATTGGGAAGGAGTGAGGCAGGTTCCTAAAGAAGTAGGCCACCACTCACTAGACCAAATGTCCTGGTCCTTACCAAAGACCAGGACCTCTGTTTTATCGCCATTCAGTTTTAGGGAGTTTAGGATAATCCACTCTGCCACCATCTGCATGCATGACCTAAAGCCGAACGCAGATGTACTAACAGAGTGGGCCAGGGAGACCATAATTTGTGTGTCATCGGCGTATGACACCACCTCCATCCCCTGCGATCTTACTAGTCTAGCAAGGGGGGTCACATAGATGTTGAACAGAGTCGGACTTAAAGCCGACCCCTGGGGCACCCCACATTGCAAAGATTTAGCAGGGGAGAGGAACTCTCCAAGCATGACTCTTTGCTCTCTAAGATGTAAAAAAGAGTCAAGAAGACTCAAGGCCGGCCCTGCCACCCCTGCCTCCCTTAAACGAGATGTTAAAGTAGAGGGAGACAGGGTGTCGAACGCTGCAGTAAGGTCCAATAAGACCAAAACAGTCGTCTGACCAAGATCCACCTTACGGCGAATGTTATTAACCACCATAGTAAGGGCAGATTCTGTACTATGAGATTTCCTGAAACCATGCTGAGAACTATCCAGGAACTCAGAGGAATCTAGGAAAGTGGATAGATGGACGTTCAGGTGCGATTCAAGCATCTTTGCTGGGGCCGGTAACAGGGATATAGGTCTGAAATTTGTAAGTAATTTAGGGTCAAGGGAGGGCTTTTTAAGAAGGGGCTTCACTATAGCCTTTTTACAGGCCGAGGGGAAAGTACCCTGGGCCATGGCCCCATTCATTACTTCCAACAGCGGCGGCAAGAGGATGTCCCTACAATCCTTTAGAACTTTCAGGGGACAGGGATCCAAAGGGGAGGCAGGCTTAGTCCTGTCTAACAGGAGATTAAGCCCCTCCAGGGAGAGCGGCGGAAAGTGAGTGAGAGTCTTAGTTGGATCTCTCGTCCAAGATTCTGAGATCTTAATGTCGAGGAAAGAGTGATCACCTAACGTACTTCTCTGAGTTTCTAAGGCGAGGTAAATATCCGCAATTTTCTTGTAAAAGAACTCAGAGATGTTATTACATAGCTCCTGTGAGCCCACAACCGGATCAGGTACCTGAAGGGAACAGAGAGAGTCCACAATCTTAAACAGCTCTTTAGACGAGGTGAGAGAGGTCGTAAGATTCGAGAAGAACTCCTGCTTCTCTTTAATAACTCTAGCTTTATACTCCCGTAACAGCCGTTTATGATCCTCTCTGTCGGAGGTATCCCACGTCTTGCGCCATCTTCTCTCCTTACTTCTACAGGTTTGTCTTAAGAGTCTTAAAGATGCAGAGGGTTTCCGCCGAGCCACATATCGCAGAGAGGCGGGGGCTAGCTCATCAACCGCTATAGTAATGAAGTTGGCAAGATCTTGAGCCGCCTCACCCGCATCTCGCGAAGACGAAAACTCAGAACCTCTTATAAAAGGAGCAAGGGCTTCATTAGTGATATTCCTATAACTTCTTTTCAGACCTCTGTTAGTGGCAGCAGGGTTAAGAAGCTCTCCAGAAGGGGATGCAAATTCTAGAGGTACTGCCAAATGGTCCGACCAAACCAAAGGCAGGGGGGAACCAACTGAGAGTCTGGAATCGTTGGTGAACACCCCATCCAGTATATGTCCAGCCCGGTGGGTTGGGCTGTTCACCAGCTGAATAAACTCACAGGCTTCCAGCGAGTCCATCAGCCGAGAGGTGTCTTTGGCCCCCAGATCGTCCAAATGGAAATTTAGATCCCCAAGAATGGTAATATGTGATTTGCCAAAATAGGGCTCCAGAATTCTAAAAAGCTTGGAGCAGAAACTGGCTCTGGGACCAGGCGGTCTGTAGATAAGAATGCCAGTAAAGGAAACTGTGGGAGAGCACGAAATGCAAAAGTACAATGCCTCAAAAGAGTCCAAGGGCTCAGACAGGGTTTTTATAGTGCAGGAAAATGAGACCTTACAGAGAATTGCCAACCCTCCCCTCCCCTCTGCGTCTTAGTCTATCCTGTCTGTATAGCGTAAAACCCTCAGGTATCGCCAATAATAAGTCATGACCAGAAGAGTCAGACGCCCAAGTTTCGGTCACGAACACCCAATCGGGTTGCCTATCATTCACAAACTCATGGAACGCTACATTGTTCTTGATAAGTGACCTAGCATTAATCAAGAAACCCTTTCTAGGTTGAGTAGCAATCTGCAATACTGAAGAGGTTTGAGGTCTTGTCCAAGGAGAGGGAGAAGGACGAAGAACCGCCCCACAGGTATGACAAAAAGAAGAACGTCTCAAGCCCTCCGGAGAGAAGCAATGGTGACAGGCTAAAAGCGATGGTCTGAGAGCTAGCATCTCCCGTAGGGAATATACCCTCGCTACCTGCTGGGAACTGAAGAGGAACCCTGTGTCCAGCCCGACCAGCAGCACGTCCTCAGCGCGGACGGGCGCAGACGGGCTGAACTCAGGCGTAACTCCGGCAGAAGTCCGGCGACCCCGCTGCGCGATTCCGCTGCGCGTCAGCATGACTCCCTTTTAAGGCTGTCTATCGTCCTTCTGACAGCTAGAGCGTCCGAGCTACACAATGTCGCCAGCCGGCGTCACGAAACACTCCCAATATGGCCGCCTGTCGTCCTAACCGAGACCGGGAAGTGGGCCCGCCCAACAGCGGTGAGAGTCACAGTATTATAGTGCAGGCGAGGGGCATAACACTTAAAAACAGGGTATAATTCTAAAAGCAAAAAGTTTTACCAAAATACACAACGAGGAGATTTTAAAATTCCTAATTAGCAGCAGTTCCGAACACCAATCGCGCTGTGCGCGCTGTACGCTGTGCGCAGATGACACTGAAAATAAGCTAGCAAGAGAGAACACAAGGTTTACCTCCCTTTTAAAGACGTCTATCGTCCTTCTGACAGCTAGAGCGTCCGAGCTACACAATGTCGCCAGCCGGCGTCACGAAGCACTCCCAATATGGCCGCCTGTCGTCCTAACCGAGACCGGGAAGTGGGCCCGCCCAACAGCGGTGAGAGTCACAGTATTATAGTGCAGGCGAGGGGCATAACACTTAAAAACAGGGTATAATTCTAAAAGCAAAAAGTTTTACCAAAATACACAACGAGGAGATTTTAAAATTCCTAATTAGCAGCAGTTCCGAACACCAATCGCGCTGTGCGCGCTGTACGCTGTGCGCAGATGACACTGAAAATAAGCTAGCAAGAGAGAACACAAGGTTTACCTCCCTTTTAAAGACGTCTATCGTCCTTCTGACAGCTAAAGCGTCCGAGCTACACAATGTCGCCAGCCGGCGTCACAAAGCACTCCCAATATGGCTGCCTGTCGTCCTAACCGAGACCGGGAAGTGGGCCCGCCCAACAGCGTTGAGAGTCACAGTATTATAGTGCAGGCGAGGGGCATAACACTTAAAAACAGGGTATAATTCTAAAAGCAAAAAGTTTTACCAAAATACACAACGAGGAGATTTTAAAATTCCTAATTAGCAGCAGTTCCGAACACCTATCGCGCTGTGCGCGCTGTACGCTGTGCGCAGATGACACTGAAAATAAGCTAGCAAGAGAGAACACAAGGTTTACCTCCCTTTTAAAGAAGTCTATCGTCCTTCTGACAGCTAGAGCATTTAGCTACACAATGTCGCCAGCCGGCGTCACGAAGCACTCCCAATATGGCCGCCTGTCGTCCTAACCGAGACCGGGAAGTGGGCCCGCCCAACAGCGGTGAGAGTCACAGTATTATAGTGCAGGCGAGGGGCATAACACTTAAAAACAGGGTATAATTCTAAAAGCAAAAAGTTTTACCAAAATACACAACGAGGAGATTTTAAAATTCCTAATTAGCAGCAGTTCCGAACACCAATCGCGCTGTGCGCGCTGTACGCTGTGCGCAGATGACACTGAAAATAAGCTAGCAAGAGAGAACACAAGGTTTACCTCCCTTATAAAGACGTCTATCGTCCTTCTGACAGCTAGAGCGTCCGAGCTACACAATGTCGCCAGCCGGCGTCACGAAGCACTCCCAATATGGCCGCCTGTCGTCCTAACCGAGACCGGGATGTGGGCCCGCCCAACAGCGGTGAGAGTCACAGTATTATAGTGCAGGAGAGGGGCATAACACTTAAAAACAGGGTATAATTCTAAAAGCAAAAAGTTTTACCAAAATACACAACGAGGAGATTTTAAAATTCCTAATGAGCAGCAGTTCCGAACACCAATCGCGCTGTGCGCGCTGTACGCTGTGCGCAGATGACACTGAAAATAAGCTAGCAAACTGACAGCATCCAATGAAATATAATTTTTTTTTAAAAAGGAAACACTTCCATTTTAACTGCTTTTCATTTGGGAAAACTACCTCATTCAGCTCTAGCCTTCTCCTGACTGCCATTGCCCCTTTACTTCAAAAGGCTTAGGGTGTGGATTGTTGGCCACAGCTATGTCTATTGGGCTAAAGGGGTTGCACAAAAGAGAGGTATTGACTTGGGTTTGCCAAATGTGGAGATTACTTGGTTTGGCCAGAGAGGACTAAAGTTTCATCAGTTGCTGGCTTTGGTTAAAACCATTGTGGATTGCCGAGCTCCTCACATCATAATTGTACACTGTGGTGGCAAAGACCTAGGCACATTGACTGGGGTAGAGATGAAAATCCTAATGAAAGATACCTTTGCAGAACTGATGTTGCTTTTCCCTCACACTTGCCTGGTGCATTCTATATATGCCAAAGACAGAAATGGAAATGGTCAAATCAATTCTGCCCACGGATTGACAAATCCAAGAAACATGTTAATAAACCTGTTTCCGCATTCCTCAGAGGCCATAAAATGGGCTCAATCTATAACAAAAACAACCTGCGTTTTGACATGCATGGAATTCATAGAAATGATGCAGTACACTTTATAGGTGAAGGCAACAGGAGGTTTCTAAGTAACCTGAAACTCTGCATCCGGTCTTAGTGTAGTTGTTACATACACACAATCAACACATAGGCTCTTGTCAGAGCCACCCTAGTACCGAAATATTGTAAAAAAAAATTTAAATAGATCCTTTCATTTTGTTTTTCGGAATCTTCGAAGATGACGTTTCGATGGTCATTAATAAGTCGCAAAATCGCAAAACAAAAGCAGACATTTAACCGCCACCAGCACATCCATAAATATTAACCAAAAAAAATCCATTGTAAACATTGCGCTACACATATTACTATATATATGGTTCTTAAAAAAATGCTTAAACCCATGTTTTGTACTAAGTTTCTTTAAAATCCATCTTTAAGACCTATTTTCCGTTTTCGCAGTTATTTGGGGAGTAGCGACAACGCCGTTCACTGCGACAATCACACCTTTTCCATAAAGTGAAAAACACATATATGCACACATATTACAGTATTTTTCACACAAGGGGTTGATTACTGTACACTTTAAACTCATGTTGTTCTAGTATATTTCTAGAACAACCATCTCTAAAACATATTTTTTGTTTTTATGTGAGGTCAAAGATCGCGATGACGTTGGTAATCGTCGCCGTGGATACGGCGTAAAACCGGAAAGCAAAAGCAGAAATTCAATAGCCACCACCACATTAAAAAATTATAACTATATAATTCTAACTATTACCAGTAGAAAACTATATTACAGCTATGACTTGTCATAACAATAAATGCATAACATTTGTTTAATAATGGTTCCACAAACCACCCTTTTTGTCCTGGTAAACATTAATTCTGTAATATTGAAAGGAGAAAAAATGGAGTTGTGTTACACAAAAATGAAAATAAGGTGGAATTGACAGGTACTATATTTTGCATTAGTAATCAGTTTTTGTAATGTGGTCTCTAGTTTAGTTATCCTTGGCACCCTTTTGCAGAAGTTAACAAGTGTTTCTGTTCACAGCAGGCCCAATTCTCGGAGAGAGTAGGGGGCAGGCAGGATGCATTCCCAAACGGGTAACTTTATTTTAGTATTAGTCTGGGTCCATTAAAGTGACCAGTGCTGCCTACAACAAATAAATACATGTCAATCAAAAACCATCACATTTGAAATGTTGGTTTCTGATCAAAAATTTACATTGATACATTCTACTCTGAATAACAAATAGGGGAGAATGCCCATTACAAGCCCCCTCTTATATAAGATTCTGGCAGCATCTCAAAAACTCTTTTATGGGCCGGAAATACTTTCTGACTTATAAAGCAATCAATAAAGAGGGAAAAAGTATTTGGGGTTTGCAAGACCTGTGAATTTGTTAATCAGGCCACAGGTCTCCAAAATGTGGCCCTGTGTGTAGGTGTGAAAATCAGAAGGGATGGATACTGATTTTCCATCCCCATCAACAAAAGGATAACTAGATATCTGCTGACACTGTAACTAGAGAAAACGACAGCGAATGCAAGCTCACATCAGAATAAGTGTCAGACAGCAATGTAATAGGCACAATCTGCAAATAATGTTGCCTTCTCAAAAAAAGTGTAAGAAGTCAATCTGGTCCTTACCTGCAGTAAATCTCAGGCGCTTTCCAAAATGGAAAGAGGGCGGAAAGAAATTTGGGAATGGCCATGTATGCAATTATTTTGGGGATTCCCAAAGTTCCAAGGCAAAACACACCCACTCCTAATGCCCTGAATGTGATTTACTACAACAGATTTCTCCACACTTTTGTGGGAGAAATCCTCAGCAGTAAATACCTATCCCCCTGCCAGGAATCCCTTTGCGAATTCCTCGCAGGTGTAAAAAATTTGGTTGAAACCGTATATTTAAAAGAAAATGTACATTTGCGAATGGGACCCTATGGGTCTATTTGCGCTGAGGAAAAATAATGGGCAACTGAGTATTATGGCTCAGTATAGGAATCTATGAAATTGTGAAGCTGCACAGGGTAATAATCACACCCCTAGATAACCCTTTGCTATTGAGTCTGATGAGCTGCTTACCTCCCTTTTTTCAATACTGAAGGTCCAGGGACTGGTATTGCAGCAGTGGAGAAGCCAAAGTTTGCTATCTGTTTCCCCAGTGTCTCAAAGCTGAATGACCAAAAGGAAAACAATTCCCTGCAACTGGATATCCTGCAAGACGCAAGGCAAGTGTATGAGTGTGATTAAAAAGGAAAGGGAATGTTTGTAATTTGCATTGCCCTAATTCTGTACATTAGGTGTAGTGTCTTCATGACATGGTATTCAACTAAGAAGCTGTGATATCTGAATTTCACTATATAGGTAATTTATGTAATGTTTAAATCATAAGTCTGGAAACAGGAAAGTGTGGTTCGAAATGATTAAATGATTACTACATATCCCTGCTGTAGGCTGCAGTATATTAGATGACACTGATTTTTGGACTTATATTAGTTGCCAATGGTATTTCCGCAAACAAAGAAAATGAAGTAATTCATCAGTATGGCATTTCTGTGAAGTATGTGTTTTGAAACCACTGCAGAAATACATTCTCCTTATGAATGATAAGGTTATGGTTGTAAAATGATGATACAAACTCTACAAAACATTGCCTTTCACAATTTATCATTAGTTATAGCAACATAGCACTCCCAACATCACAGCCTGTAAGCTTTAGGCGTGCTCTGTAGTGAAACTACTCTTTCCTGTGATCTCTCGATATGACTTTGCTTGCTGGGCAATTAGACACATGGCATGTCGGTGCCCTTGAAAACAAACCCTCCGACGGAAGGGAATAATTTCGCCTGCCTACGAATAAACTGGAGCGCACAGCGTCTCTACAATAACTATAGCTCAGTCTCTAATCCGGGGGACGAGAACATAACTAATATTCAAAATTATGCTTAACAGATATGCTGAAATATATTATTTTATTTTGTTCAAAGTGAAGCAATTTCAAAAACATTTAATACATTTTTTTTGTAAAGTTTTCTTGTGTATACATAACAGTTAGAACAAAACAATTAGCATAGTAACATGAGTGTATTCTGTCCCATTGTATCCATATGAATACAAATGGAAATATGACTCACCAACAAAATAAATAGACATACCATAATCACATAACCACAGCTATCTCACTAACTCAATCACACGTTAAAAGAATTGCATAAGTATGAAAACAGGGACCTGAAGAAGTGGTATCTTACACTGTCATAAAAAAATAAAAAGAAGAGAAGCACTTCAATGAAGCGATGAAGATCCAGAAGATAATAGGAATCAAATGTTCCAATCACTATTACTCAAAAAGCATCATAAACAATTAGTAGTTGGTCTGGGTACATAAAGTTGATGTTTGTAGTTCTTTCTCATATACCACTATGTGTTCCCTGTCAAATAGTGTGCTGACGCGCGTTTCGGTGTGGGGCTATGGTCTAGCCGTCACCTTCTTCAGGGCACAATTGAGATGCAATCCAGAAAATAAGCTGTAAATTTCGAGGGGAAGAAGTAATTTATAGACATCAAATATGAAATAGAGTCCAAAGTTTTGTTCTATAAAGCAAAAACACATAAAACAAAATGGTTGAAAGAAAAATTGACATGGTTCTCCCCGTACGAGAAACCAACCTAAAAAGTGTGTGAAGGATACATACTAATCAGTGCCTCCAGTACCAGCACCAGTGCCTTGAAATACTTTGGAAGAGAACAAACAGATAGGAAAGAATAATCAGAGATATAGCAATCACTGAAAGGGTAATAACATATAAAACCCCAAAGAGTAATCAACCAAAGTGACCAAGAATAGCTGCCTACAACCAGAGTTTCGAGACATAATGTGAACAAGGGTGAAGAAAGTCGTGCTAGTGAGATAAGAGCACCGAACAGAAAAATGACTTAGAAGGAAAGATTCTCAGTGTTAGATAATGAGTCTGTACTGAGTCCAGAGGTCAATATCTGCTGAATTGTTCAATTCCAGAAATAGGCTAAGAAATAGAAAAAGAAACAGTTCGAAAAGATATAAACAGAATCCAATCACAGTTTAAACACAGTCATACCATATACCAACTAAGTGAAGTGAGCCAAAAAGAAATGCCCTCCAGTACTAACTCGTATGAGAAATACGGCGTCCACATAGGGGAGGTGAAAGGTCGCTCAATGGCGGAGCCGGTGTCTTTCCAGTTCAGCACAAATCCAGCGGGTGATAACAGTGGGGTCCAAAGGCTGAAGCAGGGAGCGAGGCTTAAAGAAAGGGAAACAGCAAGATACATGGGTATAGTCAACGACTCCCTCTGAAAAGAGGGTTACTGGAACAATGGAAAGTTAATCCGCACACTGATCGTGATAACGGAATCTGCCCAGAGCAAAAGAATAAGAAAGGGATAAAGGAGCATACATGGGATGCGCTAGCGCTGTTAACCCCTAAGGGAGTGAGTGAAAAGGATACCCTCGGGTCTTCACATAATAAACGGGTATCCAGTAATACATGCGCATGATTGCGCTTACCACGCAAATTTTAACGGGAAGCGTACAATGCGGGAGAGAACGAGACGGAATAGAGAGATAGGAAAAACCACAGCCGGAATAGGAATCACCCAGCGTGCTTATCTATCAACATGTGGTACTGCACTCTCCAGAATAGATCTGGGGCGAGGTCCCTTCAGAAATATAACTGGGCCCCGGGGTCTGCCTCAGCTTTCACAAAGGGAGAGAGAAGAGTGTTCGCTGCGCTCGGGGTGTCTCAGTCCTCGGCGTTTTATCGGAAGGGTCAACGGATGCGATCACTTCCAGACAGTCATGTGGGGAGGACCGGACATACAGGGACTATTTATTGCCCTAGCCCGGTGACACTCCCAGTGAAAACTAAACTGGAGCAGCTGCCCAGAAAACCGGGAGAAAAAGAATTCCAGTGGTCATGGAGGGAAACTGGCTAGGTCGTGCATAGGAGATCAAGAATATCACATTAGCATACCGCGTGTCAACGACTAACAAGGTAAGTTCAGGGAACACTAAGTAAACAAAAAAAGGAAATAAAGCGCTAAATTTAAACAAGAACAAAAAGATAAATCAATAAAATAAATGAAAAGGAATCCAATGAAACAATACAAGTAGAGACCAAGATGGAGATAGACAGAGAATATTAAACCCAGAATGGGAACAGCGACTCAAATATAAAGTGGGGGCCACTCGGCCCCCACGCCCACATGGCGGTGCGGCGTCCCCCCTCCCCCGGCCTTTCGGTGTTGGGGGTGTGTCACGGGGCGATGACGCGCGCGGCGCGCCCCCAACACCGATAGGTTGATGTCTTCCCAGTGACTGACCCGGAAGCAGACATTCGGCTTCCGGGGCAGGGGGGCGGGATGATCGGGGTGCGGGCCCCCAGTGCGATGGCAGCCTCCTTTATAAGGCGCGGGGAGCGGGGGGGCGCCCTCTTCCTCCTGGCTCGCTCCCCGCGTCTGCCGTGTGCCCCACGCTCGTTGATATTTGTCTACGATACTGTAAATCTAATGTCATGAATTTTGCTTATTCTTGCATAACTGAAGTAATGTTGATATTCATCTTTTTATTGTTTTATATAATAAATACGGCCGGGGGGTCCCTGACCCCCCACCTTCCAAAGATAATTTGCTTATGTCAATTCGTCAAGGTGGTGTGGAAAGCTGGGAGCGGAGGGTAGCCAGTCACGGACCATGTGTAAAAGTAATGATCAGTGAACGAAAACAGAAAGAAAAAGGGAAAATATAAAAGGGTATGAGTGGGACCAACGCGGTCAGAAAAATGAGTCAAGAACAGCTAAAGGTAAGCTGAGTTTGGCCCAGTTGGAATAATGGTTCACAGAAAGAAAGTAACAGGATGTCGCAAGAACAGGTAGGCGTACAAAAAGGGGAGGAAACTCGAAAAGCCCAAGAGTGCCATGTTCGAAGAACGGATTCAGCACTAGAGAACAGGCGGAGATATAAAAAAAGATTCATTTCGATAGCTTGTTCCCACGGCGCAATTTCGTTCAGTCCCTGTCGTTCGCAGTTGAGGAAAAAGATCCAAAAAACCTCCCTCATCTTGCAAAATTTGTGGTCATCATGCCCTCTAGTGGCTATAATTTTTTCTAAGCTGGTCCATTTAAGGTCTTTTTCAGTATGCCTCCTATCCAGCCAGTGTTGGACCAAAGGGGCAGTGGTTCTCTTGCAGATATTAGATTTGTGTTCTCCGATGCATGTTCTGACCTTTCTGCAAGTTTTGCCTACATAGCAGAAGTTACAAGGACAGAGAACACAATATATAGCATTAGAGGCCCTGCAGTTGGTCATGTTTTTAAGTTCTTTGGTCTTGCATCCAATAACAATCCGGTCTGATGTGATGGCATTATCACATGCGTGGCATGTTCCGCATCTATGGTTACCCTTAATAGGATTGCTCCCAGTAATGGATTTCTGGAGGAAGGAGTCTTCCGTGTTGGGTTTGGCCCTCACTAAAACGTTCCAGAGATTTTTGTTTTGTCGGAAGGCGAAAGTGGGTCTAGGTAGTTTAGGGCCATCCTCCCTGATGTTAAGGAGGTGTCACTCTGAATATATGGCCTGTTTGATTCTTTGTTTGAGATTGGAGTGGCGGGTAACACAAGCCAGTTTTTCTTCAGTGGTGTTATTCCTGGGGGTGAACATGGTTTCCCTGTTGCAGTATTTAGCTCTTTTAAATGAGTCACGCACCAATCTTTTGGGGTAACCTCGAGCTAAGAATTTGTTTTTAAGAACTGTTGGACTTGGCCCTTCTGGCAGGTTCACCCCTGAACTTTTTTGATTTTTACTGGTGACTTGGTGTGGTGATTGTTTGGTTTCTGCGCACTTTCCCTGTGTCCCAGGGTAAAGTGCGTGCGTGCTCTGAGTGCATGTGGTGAGATAGGCCTGCCCTCCCATAGGAATGCATGGGGAATGTATGTGTCCCTAGTAGTTCCTGATGCGTGGGGTGTGCAGGCCCGAGTTTGGTATGTGCGGACTCGTGGGAGTGAATGCTGCGCGATGATGTGTGCGGCGTGCATGTACCTAGTGTGGAAGTGCCACTTCTAGAAGTGGGCACTTCGGTGTGCAGTGTGTCTGTCGCGTGATTGGCTGGTCGTGTCATGTGACGGGCTAGGGATTCCCCAGTGTCAGGATGAGTCACCCAGTGGTGAATGGGGAGATCAGCAGCTAGATGGGTGGGAGGAGTCCACCTGGGTCCTGAATAGGACAGGGTTTTCCAAACACAATGCTGGCCCCGCCCCCTGTGGTGCGACTGACGACCCTAGCCCTTCCAGTGAATAGAGTGAGGGGCTGAGCACATCAAGGGTGCTCCCCAACCAGCTGCGACTGGTTTTCCCCCTCACCCTGAACCCAGAACAAAGGGTTTGCCTGTATAAAAATGGGGCTGTGTCCCCACAGAAACTGTTCTCTGCCAGGATCTTACCTGAGGGGGGCTGCTGCTGCTGCTGCTGGACCAGAGGACCGCCACTTGGACTACCTCCCTGCCTGGAGGCCCAGTGAGCTGGCTCTGGGTCCAGCCTTGCCCCCCACCCCTGCCCTGCTGCATGCAGGGAAGGACTTTGCTGGACTTTTGTACTTTCCTGCTCCCTAAAGCGCCTGGAAGCGCTTGTATTTTACACATAGCGCTAGGAGCGCTTTATTTGGTGCCCCCAGCGCTTCTAGAGCGCTCAGTGTCGCCTCTTTCCAAACGAGGGAATCCCCGGCGTAGGGATTCCCCCTCCCTGGGGTGCCGGATTGAGCGGGAGCCCACCCCGCATTGTGGTGCTCGAGCGGGAGCCTACCCCGCTTTATTGGAGAGTTAATATACCTAGCGGGTGCCCACCCCGCCAGGGACTTTGCCGTTTTTGTTTGCATCCCCCTCGTGGGTGCACACCCCGCATCACCGCGATCGGAAAATCACCGCTGCAGCCCGGTTCCGGACGACAGGAAGTCAGGCAGCGCTGACCGGGACACCCAGAACAGGAAGAAGGAGGGCGGGAGCCTACCCCGCCTCCTCCCAGAGACTCGCGCTGGATCCGTAAGCCCGGAGCAGGCAGGAGCCTACCCTGCGCCCCGGGGCATTCCGACCGAGAAGTGCGGCAGAGAGTGAGAGAGCCCCCGAGGAGCGGGAGCCCTCCTGTGTCCGGTGAGGCGCCCGGTTGAGCCCGTGAGCTCCGCATCCAAGTCCCGGTGAGTGAGGGGGCGGAGGGATCGAAGTCACGAGCCGGCGAAGGCTCCGATGCGAGGGGAGCATTGTGTGCGTGCTCGGAGCGCTCCAACATCGGGGCCATGAATGTTCTCGAGTGCGTGTAGCACTCCCACTGCGGGGGCATTACTTGAGAGTTGGTGCAGAGCGCGAGGTCGCTCCAACATTTGGGGGCATTGTTTGTCGAGCCCCGTGAGGCTCCAGCAACTCGGGGGCATATCTGTTTTAAGAGCCCACGAGGCTTCAAAGAGGCGCATGGTCCTAGAGCCGTGAAGGCTCCAACGAAGGGGGCACATTGTTCCATGAGCCTGTGAGGCTCACGAGTTCCCCTCAGTGGAACTCCACCCCCGGGGGCAGCATTCCCTGAGCGCGTTGCACGCTCCCACGTTGGGGGGCACACTGATTTGTTTGAAGAGCCCTGCGAGGCTCCCACGGAGGCCCTAGTTGTCCGAAGGGCCCAGAGGTGCCCAGGCCCCAGTCCCTACAGCTGCCCAGCACTTAGTGGGCAGCTGCAACGTTTAGGTTGTACATTGGGCGCCTGGCTTGCGCAGTCTGCGCAGTCGCGCCGTGACATTATTGGATTGGTCATTTCTGCACCCCTGAGAGGCCAGTTGGCCTGGGGGACAGTTTTTCTGTATTGTGCCCTCCCCTAGGGTACCTGGTGATTTTTATATATGTACTTTTGCGCCCGCGCAACGTCTTTATGATATTCTCCTCCCTAAACTGCGTTTATGCATTGAAGATTGATTTACTAGTAGTAATTATGCTAGTGTGTTCTTGTTTCCTTTCCTGCACCTCTGAATATGTTTATGCGTCATGTGCTTTACACCTCTAAATGTATTTTATGCATCCTGTGTTTATGTGCTTAGACCCCTACAGGTAGAGTGATACTTAGGTGGTTGTTTTCTCCTTAGTACAGGTGGTACTAGTGAGGTCCTAGTTCCCTGCGTGGTATTCCTAAAGGTGGTTAGGGTTGCGTAGGTGGTACTTTCTGGTTACCAGTAGTGACTGGTTGTGTGCTATATGTTCTATTTTTAGTGCTACAGTGATTGTATGTGCTATGTTCTAAAATATTATTCCTACGTTCTAAGTACTATTTCTAAAGAGTGCTAATTCCTGACAGTGGTCCATGTGGCCCTGTCCCCTGTATATATAATCCCTTGTAAATTCTGCCCGTGCCTGTTGGCACATTGTAAAGTGTGTGTTTTTATCTAATGTGTTGTGTATAATACAAAGGTTATTTTTATATAATACCTTGTGTGGAGTTTCCTTTGTGGTGGGCCTTGGGTGTTGTTGCTGGGTGCGTGCGCAAACGCTTTACACATCGCCTCAGGGATAAGCCTGTCTGCTCGTGCCAAGCTACCAAGGGGGTGAGCAGGGGTTATCTTTGGCGTGTAACTTCCTTGCCCTGACTAGAGTGGTGGTTTCTGCCTGACTTTGGCGCAAGCCTTAGCCAACCAGAAATCCCATTTCTAACATTGGTGATCAGCGGTGGGATTTGGACTTGCGTTTGCGCTGTACCGCAGCGGCAACTGGCCGCACTACAAAACTCTGCATTTAGATAAATCACATGGTATAGGGATTATTGTTTTAAAATTGTTTTTAATTGTCATTTCTTTGGAAATGTGTTTTTGTGCACTGTGAGTTAGGTGTCCCTAGCTCGGGAGGGTAGATCATCCCCCTTAGTGCATTGTATTTTCTGGATTCACCAGAGGGTGGGATCCAGTGGTGGCAGCGTAATAGTGTCCAGTACATTTGTCCCCCGCCCTGCGCCCAGAGTTGGTACCTGTGTCACGTGGTGGTCAGGTTGAGGAATCAGGGGTGGTAGAAACTGCCTTACCAGTCCGAAGGGAGGGTTGTGTGTGGATGAATGGTGTGTGGCACTAGGCAAGTGAGTGTGAGTTCTCTGGGTTAGAGAGCTTGCTGAGTCTTTTTGTGAAGTGTGTACTCCTGTTAAGCTCAGACCCCTAGGTTCCCTGTGTGATCTTTTCTCTAGAACGTCTGCCAGAATGGAGCCTGCTTTTGATCTCAGTGATCTAGTTTATTACAGTATGCAGGAGTTGGAAAGGTTCTGTAGAGAGAGAAACATAGGGGTGAGCGAGTCAGACACGGTGTACGAATTGAGGAACTACATGATTGGATGGCAAGCAGATGAATGGGAACGTGAGCGCAGTGAGGAAGAAAGGGCCCGGGCCTCACACCTGGAGGGTGGTGGGTCCGTGGGGAGCCCTGAAGATTTAGAAGAAGATAACAGTACCTGGACTCCAGTAGAGAGTGAGGACCCCGTAGGTAGGGAGTCCCTTGCTGGGTCCAGCGTAGGAGATAGCGCCTCATCCCTTTCCTTGTCCCCTGAGTATAGTGGTAGTTTTCTGGATTCCCCAGTGAGGGTGGAGTCCAGGGGGGGCGGCGATATAAAGTGCAGTACAGAGAGTCCCAGTCCCCCGAGTGTGGTACCTTGTTCCCGAGAGGAGGAATGTAGGTTGAAGTTCAGGGGCAGTAAGAAGCTGTCTCACCAGTCTTGGGAGGAGGCTGTGGAGGAATGTCATGATGCACTGGTGGACTGGTTGGTGTTTAACCCGGAGCAGGATTTGGATGGAGTACTAAATATGATTATCAAGGAGCAGATGCTCAGTAGTTGTTCTCCAGGGTTGCGCCAACACCTGTTGAGGTATAACTCTTTTTGTCCATTTGAACTTGCAGAGGAAGCAGACCGCTGGGAAAGGGCCAGAGGTTCTCTAGTGTCATTAGTGAGTGATTCCAACAATAGTGGGTCAGAGATCCTCCAGCCCAGCGTGGTGGAGGAGGCTCAGTGTAGCCCAGCTAGGTCCCAGGATAGCGAGGAGGGTGTAGGGGCTCGCTGCCTGGCTCAGTGGAGCAGGAGTGAGGGGGTGACCGAGGGTCCCCAGACGCCCGAAACCCTGCCTCAGGACTTGGATGGTTTCATGAGGGAACACCAAGTTGGGGACCTAGGCTGTCCTGTTAGTCCACTTGAGGAAGATCTCTTAGTGAGTGGAGGACCTGGGGCACCTGTAACCAGGGCTCCTGTGGTTCTGGAGTCTGGCAGTACCGCTCCGGTAGGGAGGGTACAGGAGTCCAGCGTGAGTGATTGGGGGATGAGTTCCCCAGTGGAAGAGCCGGTGGGTCAGGGACTTCCCAGTTGGGCTAGGATCCCGTGTAGTGACCAGGGTGACACCACTTCTGTTCTGGGGGATCTCCGCGCACTGTCAGGTGGACAGGGGACGGGAGATCAGCGCCAGACAGACAGTCGCTCGACATACGTGTCATTTGATAGCCTCAGGGGGATGGAGTGGAGATCCCCAGAAGTCCTGGAGTGCCAGGCAATTATTCCACCAAAGGTTCTAGGCCGGAGGTTGGAAGGCCAGGTTCGGGATCAGCCTGACCTGAAGGGTGGGACGTCTGTAATCAGCGTCCCGACCAGTTCTTCTTCCAGAGGTACCGCCCCAGTTGGTAGGGAGCAGGGTTCTGGAAGGGGGTGCAGAGGGTGGGAGAGCCCACCTCTGCCCCCGGTACAACCTGAGGGGTTAAACCCTGGGTTGGAATGGCGTTCTAGGTGTACCCCTCGCCAGAGGAGGAGGAACCCTAGGAGAAGAGGTAGGGGGAGGAGAGCCTTCCCTGAGACTCCTGGTCCGCCTGAGGGTGTAGACCCTAGGCTGGAGAACCAGTGGCAGTCTAGTCCTGTCTTTCAGAGAGGAAGAGTGGAGAATGGCCGCTATGTGCCAGGGGTTACTACCCCCCACTCTGTGGTTAGGCAAAGACCAGTGGCACCTGGGTGGCCTAGGGCCTGGTCTTGGCCGCGGACAACTTGGGAGTACCAGTGGGGTAGCCCAGTTGGTCCAGACAGTGGTGTTAGGAAAAATTCCATGGGTTCGCCGTGGCGTAGAACCGGAGGGTGTCCCTGCAGTTGCGGGCCCGCGTCCGTGTTCTATCGCCCCAAGCAGGGAAGTCCATCACGGTGGTGATTGGGCTGCCCTGCGTTTTGGCTGGAAGGGGGTTGTGTTGGACTTGGCCCTTCTGGCAGGTTCACCCCTGAACTTTTTTGATTTTTACTGGTGACTTGGTGTGGTGATTGTTTGGTTTCTGCGCACTTTCCCTGTGTCCCAGGGTAAAGTGCGTGCGTGCTCTGAGTGCATGTGGTGAGATAGGCCTGCCCTCCCATAGGAATGCATGGGGAATGTATGTGTCCCTAGTAGTTCCTGATGCGTGGGGTGTGCAGGCCCGAGTTTGGTATGTGCGGACTCGTGGGAGTGAATGCTGCGCGATGATGTGTGCGGCGTGCATGTACCTAGTGTGGAAGTGCCACTTCTAGAAGTGGGCACTTCGGTGTGCAGTGTGTCTGTCGCGTGATTGGCTGGTCGTGTCATGTGACGGGCTAGGGATTCCCCAGTGTCAGGATGAGTCACCCAGTGGTGAATGGGGAGATCAGCAGCTAGATGGGTGGGAGGAGTCCACCTGGGTCCTGAATAGGACAGGGTTTTCCAAACACAATGCTGGCCCCGCCCCCTGTGGTGCGACTGACGACCCTAGCCCTTCCAGTGAATAGAGTGAGGGGCTGAGCACATCAAGGGTGCTCCCCAACCAGCTGCGACTGGTTTTCCCCCTCACCCTGAACCCAGAACAAAGGGTTTGCCTGTATAAAAATGGGGCTGTGTCCCCACAGAAACTGTTCTCTGCCAGGATCTTACCTGAGGGGGGCTGCTGCTGCTGCTGCTGGACCAGAGGACCGCCACTTGGACTACCTCCCTGCCTGGAGGCCCAGTGAGCTGGCTCTGGGTCCAGCCTTGCCCCCCACCCCTGCCCTGCTGCATGCAGGGAAGGACTTTGCTGGACTTTTGTACTTTCCTGCTCCCTAAAGCGCCTGGAAGCGCTTGTATTTTACACATAGCGCTAGGAGCGCTTTATTTGGTGCCCCCAGCGCTTCTAGAGCGCTCAGTGTCGCCTCTTTCCAAACGAGGGAATCCCCGGCGTAGGGATTCCCCCTCCCTGGGGTGCCGGATTGAGCGGGAGCCCACCCCGCATTGTGGTGCTCGAGCGGGAGCCTACCCCGCTTTATTGGAGAGTTAATATACCTAGCGGGTGCCCACCCCGCCAGGGACTTTGCCGTTTTTGTTTGCATCCCCCTCGTGGGTGCACACCCCGCATCACCGCGATCGGAAAATCACCGCTGCAGCCCGGTTCCGGACGACAGGAAGTCAGGCAGCGCTGACCGGGACACCCAGAACAGGAAGAAGGAGGGCGGGAGCCTACCCCGCCTCCTCCCAGAGACTCGCGCTGGATCCGTAAGCCCAGAGCAGGCAGGAGCCTACCCTGCGCCCCGGGGCATTCCGACCGAGAAGTGCGGCAGAGAGTGAGAGAGCCCCCGAGGAGCGGGAGCCCTCCTGTGTCCGGTGAGGCGCCCGGTTGAGCCCGTGAGCTCCGCATCCAAGTCCCGGTGAGTGAGGGGGCGGAGGGATCGAAGTCACGAGCCGGCGAAGGCTCCGATGCGAGGGGAGCATTGTGTGCGTGCTCGGAGCGCTCCAACATCGGGGCCATGAATGTTCTCGAGTGCGTGTAGCACTCCCACTGCGGGGGCATTACTTGAGAGTTGGTGCAGAGCGCGAGGTCGCTCCAACATTTGGGGGCATTGTTTGTCGAGCCCCGTGAGGCTCCAGCAACTCGGGGGCATATCTGTTTTAAGAGCCCACGAGGCTTCAAAGAGGCGCATGGTCCTAGAGCCGTGAAGGCTCCAACGAAGGGGGCACATTGTTCCATGAGCCTGTGAGGCTCACGAGTTCCCCTCAGTGGAACTCCACCCCCGGGGGCAGCATTCCCTGAGCGCGTTGCACGCTCCCACGTTGGGGGGCACACTGATTTGTTTGAAGAGCCCTGCGAGGCTCCCACGGAGGCCCTAGTTGTCCGAAGGGCCCAGAGGTGCCCAGGCCCCAGTCCCTACAGCTGCCCAGCACTTAGTGGGCAGCTGCAACGTTTAGGTTGTACATTGGGCGCCTGGCTTGCGCAGTCTGCGCAGTCGCGCCGTGACATTATTGGATTGGTCATTTCTGCACCCCTGAGAGGCCAGTTGGCCTGGGGGACAGTTTTTCTGTATTGTGCCCTCCCCTAGGGTACCTGGTGATTTTTATATATGTACTTTTGCGCCCGCGCAACGTCTTTATGATATTCTCCTCCCTAAACTGCGTTTATGCATTGAAGATTGATTTACTAGTAGTAATTATGCTAGTGTGTTCTTGTTTCCTTTCCTGCACCTCTGAATATGTTTATGCGTCATGTGCTTTACACCTCTAAATGTATTTTATGCATCCTGTGTTTATGTGCTTAGACCCCTACAGGTAGAGTGATACTTAGGTGGTTGTTTTCTCCTTAGTACAGGTGGTACTAGTGAGGTCCTAGTTCCCTGCGTGGTATTCCTAAAGGTGGTTAGGGTTGCGTAGGTGGTACTTTCTGGTTACCAGTAGTGACTGGTTGTGTGCTATATGTTCTATTTTTAGTGCTACAGTGATTGTATGTGCTATGTTCTAAAATATTATTCCTACGTTCTAAGTACTATTTCTAAAGAGTGCTAATTCCTGACAGTGGTCCATGTGGCCCTGTCCACTGTATATATAATCCCTTGTAAATTCTGCCCGTGCCTGTTGGCACATTGTAAAGTGTGTGTTTTTATCTAATGTGTTGTGTATAATACAAAGGTTATTTTTATATAATACCTTGTGTGGAGTTTCCTTTGTGGTGGGCCTTGGGTGTTGTTGCTGGGGTGTTGTTGCTGGGTGCGTGCGCAAACGCTTTACACATCGCCTCAGGGATAAGCCTGTCTGCTCGTGCCAAGCTACCAAGGGGGTGAGCAGGGGTTATCTTTGGCGTGTAACTTCCTTGCCCTGACTAGAGTGGTGGTTTCTGCCTGACTTTGGCGCAAGCCTTAGCCAACCAGAAATCCCATTTCTAACAAGAACATTCGCATGTTTGGTAAACACAAGAATGTTGGTACAATTCCTACGCAAACGTAGGGATTGGCTGAAGGGGATACCATCTCTCTGACAGCGCAGATGTAAGCTGCTGTAGTGGAGTAGTAGGTTTGGTATAGAGAGACACGGACAGATGGTGGTTCTCGTGCTCTATCCAAATATCAAGGAATTCGACCCTATCTCTGCTTTTCTTGATGGTAAACTTAAGATTGCTGTCACATAGATTGACCCATTCCAGAAATTGATCTAGATCATCCTCTTTGCCATGCCACACGAAGAAGATGTAATCGATAAATCGATGCCAAGCTGGTATATTTTCATAGAAGGGCGCAATCTCGTTATGGATAAACTGTTTTTCAAAGTTGCCCACGTACAAGTTGGCAATATTGGGGGCACAGGCAGCCCCCATGCTAACCCCCTTGATTTGCTTGTATAGTTCCCCATCAAATTCAGAAATGTTTTCGTTCAAGACAATTTCCAAACATTGGATGATAAAGTTGCAGTTTTGTTCCAACCCAGCCGAAATCAGGTTGCTTTGAGCCACCTGAAGTGCCTGTTGTTGGGGCACGTTAGTATACAAAGCCTCTATGTCCATAGTGACCAGTGTTTCATTGTTGTTGTTGAATGGAATCCCTTCTATTTTAGAGATAAGATGGCCGTTATCGCTAATGTATGAGGGTAGACAGCTCACCAGGGGTTTGAGAACGATATCAATATACTTAGATAGAGGTTCTGTGGCAGCAACTATTGTTGAAACAATTGGTCTAAGTGGCAGGTCTGATGGATTCTTATGTGTTTTGGGAACACCATAGATAACTGGGATGTGGGTCATTTTAGGAGTAAGAAAATCGAACTCTTTCTTGCAGATAAAACATTCCTGTTCTGCTCTCAAGCTGATGTCAAAGATTTTGGCTTTGACTCTGGTTTCTGGGTCTCCTCTAATTTTGCAATTATGTTCCTGAACAGACAGCATAGCTTTCATTTTGGTTTTGTACGTGGGAGACTCAAATTAAACTATCCCACCTCCTGTGTCGCAAGGTATGATGGTCACTTGCGATTTATTCTTGAGTTTATAGTGTCATATTCTCAAGTTTAGTGAGATTGGGTGTAGGAGTAGGGATAAGTTTAGTGATTTTATCTATCTTCAAGAGGGCCACCTTTTCAAACATTTCAACTTCTGGATCCAGAAGATCCAGGCCTAGAAAGAAAGATGATGGAGATTTCAAACCTGACAGGTTGTCTTCCTCGTTCGTATCTCTATTCAAAAAGTATTTTTTAAGCCTGACCCTCCAAAAGAAGCCAAAGAGGTCTTTCCGGAGTTTAAATCTAGAGAGTCCCATGGGTGGTAGGTACAAAAGAAAGTCCTTTGGTGAGTAGACTTTCAGTGTGGGGATCAAGATTCTCACTGCTAAGATTGAAAATGGGAATGTTATTCAGTTGCTCCAATACTGCTGTCTCCTCGTTTGGATATTGTTGAGCTTGTTCCTGGCCTACAATCCCTCTGTTGGTATCGGTATCTGGGGTGAAAGTTCCCCCTCGTATTCCCTAAAAAATGACTGCTGGTGTTAGGTCTGTCATATTGCCCTCTCCTGTTGTTGTAAAGGTCAGTATGAGAGGACGGATCCTCTCCTTCAGAGTCTGTTGTGTCAGAAAATGTCAATATCTTTCTATTCGTCCAAGACTGTTGGTCTGTATAGGATACCCCTCCCCAGCTGGTAGTATAATAGTTTTCTGTCAAGAATGCGTAAACTCGTTCTTGTGAGAAGAACCTAATTTCCTTCGTAAGCTTCTCTGTTTTCCTTTTTAACAAATAGTCAGAAAATGAGTCTAGCTCTAGGTTTACCTCCTCCATTTTCTTTTTGGCTTCGTCTAGGGGGTTATTTTGTTCAGGATTCTCTTCAAGTTTTTCTATTTCTTTGGAGAGTATTGTCATGAGTTCCCTGGCTGTTTTGATAATAAGTATCATCCAGTCTTGTGAACAACGGCTTGAGATGAGGGCCCACTTCTCCAGGAATTTTCTAATCTCAATGAACAAACCAGGCATGTTCTGAACTCTGAGGCCAATAGGGATGGTGCCTGCCTTAAGGTATTCCAACATAAAGTTGCCGTGAGATTCTGTTTGTTTGGATTTTTTCTTTAAGTTGAGTAATTTAATCCAAACGTTATTAAGGCTCTTGGATAGTGTAAAGGATTTGTTACCTGTAGATGTTTGCCCCAATAGCTTGGCGAAATCCTCATCTGTAAAGCCAAATGTCTTTATACTCTCCATAGAAAGAAAAATCAGAGCAAGTAATAGAAGAACAGATGATAGCAGAAACTAAAGTATTCGAAAATGTCAATTGGCGCTCATATAAAATGATATGGTGTATACAGACACAGACCAAAAATAAACAACTGAAGAACAAATGAATAGACTACAAGACAGTGGCAGCCCTTGCCCTATGACTAGTACCCTTCTCCCAGTGTGCAAATGGGGACGTTCAGTGCACTAAGCCCATGGCATTGATCTGCACCTATGCCCTATGCCCAGTACCCACACAGGCTGTACAAATTGGGTAGTGGATAGGGACAATGTTCGTTTCAATTACATTCACTGTTACAAAGTATATGCAGCTTTCACTTCCTAGACTTGTCAACATTTGATCTACTCTGTCATTGTCTAAAACAGTAGACTCCTTTGTGGATTTTGCCAGACCGCCTCAATCTTCTTAGCCCACCTATATTTCTTCATGGCCCGCCCAGAACCAGAATCGTGAAACCCTGCTTGGTACACAGAGATTGTATGTTTGCAGCACAGTAAGGTACGTCAAACACTGAGATACATTTTCTGAAATAATTGCCTGTTTCTAATACACCTCAGTGCAGGGTGTAATCTGCAAAATATTATGAATTGCAGAGAAGAATGATGTGCCTCACCTGACCTCGAGGAAACTGTGGTGTACTGTAGAAAATGTAAATACAGAATTTCAAACACTGATGTGCGCAGGGCTCGAGTCGAGGGTAGACGCAGGTAGACACCATTTAACTACTATTTTCAGAGGATAGACACTGTGTACCCTGCTTCAAAGCTGTCCACTTGTGCCATGTTCTTTTCCTACTTTTTCTCCTGGAATTTACAGAAATACTCTGAACTCATCGGTGTAATTTTCTGACTCCAGGACACTTTCAGCAGTTCCTGCACGTTGTCTGCTTTTGTTCCGAGCAGCAACATGCAGGTGGAAAGCGTCTTATCAGATTCCAGCTAAATCCATAACAAAAGCCAGAGTTAAGGGGCCATTAGGCTTCTTTTTGATGGAGTAGTCTGGCTGGGAGCTATTGGGAGCATCACACCTAGATACAATGGAGGGGAAACAAAGGCTCACACAGCTTGTTATCACTTCACAGGTACTTAATGGAGAAATGCTTTTGACTTTGTTCAGTCCCTGTATATAAGAGATATGCATACACTGTAAGAATGTCAGATGTGTTGGTATCCCCAGTATATAAAAAAAATAACAATTTAAATGCCACAATTTTGTTTTATTTTTTATAGCGCTTTAGCACTACTCATGCCAATGAAGGGTGTCATAGTGCTTTACATCACATGTACAGATGATACAATGACAATAACTCATATGTGTGTACATCAATGTAAAGGATGTGTTACATAAGACAGTGAGGGTCACAAGGAGCAGGATCCACATTTCCTTCATACCTCACGGTGCTATATTAGAAGGATTACAATGTATGTACTGCAAGTAAGAAAAGAATCCCTGTCTTAAGAGCAGTAGCCCACTTACCCATTTACATAAAATAAAAATCTGTCATCTGCATGTTACATAATGTGGTTTGCAGGAGACTTACTAACCCTCTATATTACTTTGATTCAAAACCAGGACCAGACGAAAAACAGTTCTCTCCAGCACATATGTTAACCTCCAGAGTTATCTTACCAGTATTATTATTCCCTGAGATTTAGCTGGCACACACAGATCTCTGCAGCAGCTGCCTTAACTCCATAAGATCTTTTCAAATACAGACATTGCACCCAATAAAGCAGAACAGATTGACTGCCACGTTTCTCCTTGCTGTCAAATTCTTTGTAGAAGAGTTTTGAAATTTTTTTATAAGTTGAGACCCAGATGTTCGGGGTTGCATCAATATTTGGCACAACCCTAATGCAAAATCTAATTTATTAAATATTGTAATGCCTCCAATGTACTCATGATAGACCTGCTAAACATATGTGAGGTCTAAAGATTGTAAGCACTTCCTGTGAGGTTATGGATTGTGATGCCACTTCCTGTGATGCCACATGCAATGCCATTGTGGAAATTTAGCTTGCAAACTGAACATTATCTGCGCCATCTTGCCTCTCCCCAGCGCCACGCACAGCGAATGCACGGCCGCCATTTTAGGCACCCCACTCTCTCCCCGCTCATTCTCGATCGCCAGCGCTTTCCCCTGGCGCTGCGAGCATCCCCCGCGCGCCGGCCACCCCCGCTCTCTCATACACGGGCCATAAACCCTCTCATTCAGCGCGACCCTGCCATGGGACCACATCCCACACCTGACCGACATCCCATACATGGTCATGCCCCTCTTTGATAAACCCCCATCCTCTGCGCCCCATTGTCCGAACCGATCCCAGGCCATCACCTAGCCCTGCGGATGCAGTTTATTGCTCCTACTGTAAGGGAAACACCCCACATCAAAGGGATTACGGTGGATCAAAGCCCCTACCCCCTGAGACCCGGCCGGTTGCACACACCCCCGGGAATTGGCGGAATATCCAGCTGCGTGATAGCCATCTCCTACTGTGGGTGGGGTGGGGACTTCTACTGTAGATATGTGTGGGAACGAGCTTGAAGTGGGGGTTCCAAGGAATGTCTTTCCGAACATCAAAGCCTCAACAAGAATGTACCATATGTAATAAAGCAATAAACCTGTGTATAAGAGACCAGGTCTCAGAGATGCAGTTAGAGCACCTCGTGACGATACCTTGCTGTCTGATCTGATGTGTTCTGCTCCGACGGAATAAAACTTTGTTTCCTGCCTTCCAGTCTCCGGCGCCTGCCTCTTTCATTGGTAAATTATCGAGTGGTATGAGAGGCGATTACCGCCGGGCAAATACTTGAAAGGTTATCGATTGAAACTGCCGCTACCATTTAACAATTGGCGTCCCAAACGTGGGGCCCATCAGCGACACGTGGATCCAGTGGGAGAGGTCCCGACGACAGAGTGAACGACTGCAACGATCGGGAGAGCTCCTGCCCAATAGACCCTTGTCTGGCAGCCGATCATCCGAACTTCACTGGTTCCGAGCAGACCTCTCTCGAGTGATGTACGGTCCTGACTGGGAACCATCAGGAGTGCCGCGGCAAATACGGAGAGTAGAGGACGATCGGGCGCTGGAGGCGGAAGACGAGAAACTGTCCATGCGGTCCGGGTAAGGTCGTGATACACGACAAATTGCGAAATAATTGATTGATTGTTTGAAGTTTTGGAAATACTAGTATTGCTCATTGATTGTTCTCTTTGAGATATTCGCTGTCTACAAACGGGGAGGAGTAGAAATACTCTCTCTCTCTCTCTCCCTTTGCAGATAGTGAAGGGTAGGTAACGCAGACTTTTGTCCCCGTTGTAACCCGTCGTGCCTATCTTTATCTCCCCACTGATTGATTGTCCGAACATTGATTGTTTTGAAGAATAGTGCTCTTTGAGATATTCTCTGTTTGCAAATAACGTAGAATAGAAATATTCTGTCTAGTCTTTGCAAATAGTGAAGGGTATGTAACGCAGACTTTTGTCCCCGTTGAAACCCGTCGTGCCTATCTTTATCTCCCCATTGATTGATTGATTGATTGTCCGAACACTAGTTGTTCGATATTGGTTCTTTGGAGGTATTCTCTGCTTACAAATAACGAGGAATAGAGATATTCTGTCTAGTCTTTGCAAGCAGTGAAAAGATAGGTAGTGCTGACTTTTGTCCCCGTTGAAACCCGTCATGCCTATCTTCTCCCCACTGATTGGTAGTTGGTTCTGCCCGGACCGCTTATTAGAGGTGAACCATCCGGCTCCACTGGAGGGCACCCCTAATAAGGACATGTTCACTAAATATGGACTAGTCGCCGTAGCTTATAGCAAGCTGTGGCATAAATATACCAAGAAGGACCCCGAGAGTCAGTGGCCACTGATGGGATCCTTCGACGACCATAAGATAGAAGTGCTAGAAATAGCTCTGCGTAGCAATAAGACGACGCCTACTATGCTTGACAGTATCGGCATGTGGCGCAAAGAAGCAACGCAACGGAAAAAGAGGGAAGAAGTAAAAGCAGAAAAGGAATTACGAAAAGCAGCTCACCTTGCCGCTAGAAAGTTAGAAGAAGAAATAAAGGAGAGAAGGGAAACTAAACTAAGACAGGAGCCCGAAACATCAGGCCAGTACGCTGTTAGGACCCCTTCTTTGCTCTACCCTGAGTTATCCTCTAAACAGCGAACGAATGATGAATTACTATTAGGTCCCCTGATCATTTACATGCCCCCTCCATACGCACCCTCCCAATCAATAGTGCAACACCCACAACCCCCAAACACGAACGAAAGCAGTACAGGGTCCTCGGTCCTCACGGCCTCCGCACCGGCCGAGCCTCCTGTACTGAACACAACGTCGGCAATAACGTTGGATGACCCTGAGATGAGAAAGAAAGAGTCCATCAGAATGAATCGACTAACAAAGGATGAACGAACAGGAATCGACAAAATAGTAAAGGCACTGGTGGGATCCTTTTTGACCTTACAAAAACTAAAGTAACGCTAGGAGTTAGCCCTTTGTGGGACATATGAAACCAAGGGAAGGAGCCAAGCTCACGGTCGAGACGGCCACGAGGTAGCCCGACTCCATTACTCTCGCTACCTAAACATGTCTGCCCTACTGCCCACCCCGCCCAATAAGCATGACAAAATCCTGCACAAACGGAAGCCTGCTGACACCCACCATCGACATCACCAAACTAGGGCTAGATCGCGCACAATTGGGCTATGTTATTTTTCCGATTGCACAGTAACCTCCTTGTGCTCGTCACCAGATCGCAAATATGTACAAACACTCCAACGAAGTAGTATAGTTATAACATTTTAATAACTTATAAGATAATAACAAACACACCAACAGGGTAAACAGGTTAAAACACGTTTTAAAACAACTATTTACATGACAGTCTGCTGCAACCTCCATCCCAAAGCCTTAACGTCCACGTGACACCGTCCTCGCCTCTCCTTCCTCGAAATTGCAAGATTGGCCTGTTTTGGGCGGTCCTTTTAGTCGACTTTGGGCTATAAAAGCCATGCAAAAATCCATTGACATCAGTGGCGGACGACTGTGCGAATAGGCCGGAGGCTATACGAAGCGCCGAAGTTCTGGCAGCGCCAAGGCGGAGTCTGCCACGCTGTGCGGATCTTCCCATTTTCTTCTTCTTTCTTCAATAACGACGGGTGCCCTGGTGGGGGGGGAAGCGACGCGGACGGGCCTCCCCTGCCTCCCCAGGTGGAGGCTCACCAACAGATGAGGGCACCCCAACCGTCTTTTTCATCGGTCTGCTGAGTTGCACCCTGACACGCTGTGTGGATCTTCCCATTCTTTTCTTCTTTCTTCAATAACGGAGGGGTGCCCTGGCCGGGGGAAGCGCCGCGGACGGGTCTCCCCCACCTCCCCAGGTGGAGGCTCGCCAGCAGATGAGGGCACCCCAACCGTCTTTGACTCGCCGGCCAGCTAAGCTGCACCCAACCGTCTTTGACTCGCCGGCCAGCTAAGCTGCACCCAACCGTCTTTGACTCGCCGGCCAGCTAAGCTGCACCCAACCGTCTTTGACTCGCCGGCCAGCTAAGCTGCACCCAACCGTCTTTGACTCACCGGCCAGCTGAGCTGCACCCTGCCACTGCACGCGACCACCGGACAACCGCCCAAGCACGGGTACACCAGGATCGCCACTAGCGCCCGACGCAAGGAGTGGGCCCCCGCAGCCAAGTAATCGGGGACCCACCCCGGTGGCGATACCATCCAAACTGCTGTCGTTGCTGCTACTGGAATCATCCCGGTGGCGATACCATCCGAACTTCTGCTGTCGCTGCTACTGGACCCACCCGGTGGCTGTACCGAAGAGCTGCTACTGCTGCTGCCTTTTGACTCCAGGCGGTCGGCTCCTCCGGATCCAGGCCTAAGCCCACCGTGAGACAATTCTGGACTCGAAAGCTTGTCTGCTTGGGCGTGGGCCCCACCCTTGACAAAATGCTCCCCTCAGCTTTGCAGAATCGGCTGGAGTCATTTGACACTCGACTCCCACGGACTTCCGGTAAGGACAAACCGCCGCCATTGCTCTTTGCCCCGGACGGCAGCCACCTTGCCTCCGCTTGGTGCAGTGAGAAAGACTGGTTCGAAGCGTCGGCGGAAGAACCCGCCTGCTGCCCCGCCCCAAGAACGAACCATGGCATTTCTACGGGGTCGCAGTGACGCCATGCTGACGCAAAGTTGACGCTAACGAAAGTTCTCGAACTACTGAAAGGAATTCTGGTCCAACAGCTAATTCATGGAAAGACTTAGACTGTACTCTGGCCGGACCTCGCCCCAAGATGGCGCCGATGTAGGAGAGGCCTACAAACCCTTGTGGCGTTCCAGACACGTGACATTTGTGTTAAAAAGAGAGATATATATATATATATGCGATGCTTCCACACATGATGGTCGGGGAGGGGCGGGGAGGGAACCGATTTTATGCCGTAGTAGCGTTGCTCATGACACTCGACGCCTCTCACACCGTGGCCGGCCTGAACGGTTGTAGGCCCGTATCTTATATACTGACATTGTTTTAAATAAAGGGCCTCTTCAAAGAATTACGGAATCAGTGTCATGACTAATCACATAGGTTGATAAAGATTTCTTCTTTTGAAATAAATGATTGTTACTCCCAAGCAATAGAAAACAGATAATGCAGTCCCCATTTGCCTGAATCTTTTTGATTAACGGAATTTGTACCCATCACACCTATCTTTTCCAAGAGTTGTTAAACAATGGTCAACCATAGCTCAGGGTATATGCCGAACGCAAGGTATGGTATCTTGCACCTTAATACACGACCGATTGAGAAATGCATGTATGACAAGGGAACCCGAATTTAGGAAATGAAATAAATTAGAGCATCTTTGTCTCGGACAAAAAGAATAATAGGTCTGTGGTATCACCCATTCCTGCGACTAGCCTGGTACGTGGTAAGTAGAACTTTTTCGTGTCTGCGCGCGCTAGGGTACTTTGAATACTGCACATCCCCTCCCCTCTTTTTCCCCTCTATAGGTCACGACGGAGCTCCGACTGAAGAATGAATTGGACATGGACCGCACCGAGTTCAATATCAGGGAAAATTTAGACAAACGTTGTGAGATAGTGCGTGAAGTGCAGACCACCATTGAGAACATGAGAAACTGTATGGCATGATTGTGCGTGTGTGCTATGATTACACGGTATGAATATGTATGCATCTCATGCTTAGGTCACTTGAAGAGAGCGTCACTGTATGATTGAAGTGCTCGCCCACCGATCAAAGGAAGGAGAATAAAGAGTCCGACACCCCCTAGGATAAACTACAAAATACTGAAAGTACGCAGCATGCATAGGAAAGGAGGACAGGAAAGGAGAGGTCCCCATACTCAACGTAGCCCTGAGTCTCGTTCTTAAGTTTCTGCGCTTGATGCATGTACTGTCACACCCTATCCGGCATTTGTGTGTACGTGATCACCGAATTTATGTCTTTTCCCCGCTTGTGTTTTCTTACATGGAACAGACCCATGCTACTCCATGTTGTGTGTGCACCAAGTGGCCTATTATCTTACCCATGTCTCTCTCGTTTTGTGTCGTATGTATGCCAAATAGCCTACTTGATGCACACGTCTCTCTCTCTCTCTCTCTCTCTCTCTCTCTCTCTCTCTCTCTCTCTCTCTCTCTCTCTCTATCTCTCTCTCTCTCCCTCTCTCTCACTCTCTCCCCCTCCCTCACAAAAAGCTCTTTCTTGCCCTCTTTCTTTTTGAATAAATTAACGACACATACCTCCTCGGTAAGTGTATAATTGGCCTGGAGCACGGTGGTGTTCGAACAAATTGACTGAAACAAAACGACCGTACTTTGCCACATTACTACCTCTCCTTTCTACAAATATTGAGCTTAATTGGCTGAGAAAAGAAAGGACAGGTAAGACGACTGATGTCTCCCAATTTGGCCCTCATCACGGGGACTATATGTCAGTGGTTTCCGTTTTTTCAGAGCTTTAACAACACCATCTCCACCGCCCAGAATTACCCCCGCCCAATTACCCCGAAATAGAATGTCTAAAGCACCCCGTTCTCCCAAGATAACCCCAGCCCTATACTAGCCGCCTCAGAGTATTTCGAACGAAACAGCTGATGACCTTATTCACTAATAATACATCGCCTAAACTGATAAAGGGTTACCTATTGTCGCCAGCAAAAATAATGCTTAGCTTATGTTCCTCCCCGAAATGGATACTCGTGAACCCGTGACAGTAGCACCTCGCACTTTCTTTTCATAAACTTAGCAGTCCTCGGAAGGAAATATGTATTAACAAAACTAGTGTTGAGACGAACGAGTCTCTGCCGGAGAAGCCGGTTCGAATTTTTAATAGACTAGAAGGTTGACAGATGTCAGGCTTCCTGCAACCAGTATCGGGCGCAGGAATCGGCACCTAGAGGGCCAGACGATGGACAGGGACACCCACAGAAACTTGCACCACAGCAATGATTAATAGATTAGTAACGCACACACTAACATCAGAGTTAATAGACACCAATCATACCGCAACCGATAAAAGCATGTCCGCAACTACTCGGTGGTTGGGAGAGAGGATGAAGTATGTAAATGTCTTCCCTGCCAACTCTCTGAGATTTTTGTTTCTTGTACTCATTTAAAGATAACGTGCTGCCATCGGAAGGGAGGGGTCGGACGTGACGCACAGCCTGGCTGCAGACCATGGAACATCTATGACATCGACCAAGGGGGAAGCTACGAAGCAAAAAGGGCGTGAGACGAGACACCATTTTCAGGATGATAAGCGCGAAGGGCTACATCGAGGCCCTCCTGCTCACTGACCAGCGTGCCTGAAGTCTCAACCCGTCGGGCCCGATTGATGGGCCCAGTGCTGGAAGATTCTGCTCCCCTTGGTCCACATTTTTGATCCGATCCCACTCCACCCCCTCTTCCCTCGGCATCCCGAAGCACGTCACACCCTTCTCTCTCTCACCCTCT
The DNA here is from genome assembly GCF_964204655.1 of Triturus cristatus. Lineage (NCBI taxonomy): Eukaryota > Metazoa > Chordata > Amphibia > Caudata > Salamandridae > Triturus > Triturus cristatus. The sequence continues at coordinate 157,982,175 of NC_140580.1, forward strand.
TTTATATGGATTATGAATCCGACTTACCTACAGAAGAACAAAAAGCAGGTACCCTGTCTCAAAGTACCTATGGTGAACTGTGTTAAGGAACAGGGCTGTGATCGGAGAACAGTGAATGGTCACACCCTGCAACGTGAGAAATTGGATTTGAGCTGGACCTTAGCTCCACCGCCGGTGCTCAACAGTGCCAACGAAAGAAGAACAACAATAAGAGCTTACCAGTGATGGCTCTTTATAAAAAAGGGCACTGGAAAGAAGAACCCATGTCAAAGTTGAAAATCCTCTCCCAACCACCTTTTTATATTAACTATCTTCCTATCAAGTTTTCATGATGTTGCATCAATCACTTCCGACTGTACACTGAGAAGTTAAGAAAATGTAACTTTGTATAGTGACATTCATACAACACCAGCCATGTACACGACTATACTGACTATTTTCGATCCACACGAAGTCTGGGCCTTAAGTAATGTATGAAATATCCCTTGTTTTGCCAGAAACATCCTGTTTGCTTTACAGTATCCTATTTGTGCTCAAACAAACTCCCCTCCTCCTGTCCCTGGGCCTGACATGCGGCACAGCTGATGTAACTCTGTATGTACTACCTCCTCGCCTACTTTATCACCTGTATGTAACTATAAGCAAATGTGTCAGATTACTCCTGCCTGCCCTAAAAACTCTGTATCTTTAAGGAATGTACGAAAGACATTAACGATATTATAGCTGAAGGTTAACGAAGATAAATGTCGGCCAGGCAAGCTGGCGAGATATGTTAAAAGGGAGGACTGTGGAAATTTAGCTTGCAAACTGAACATTATCTGCGCCATCTTGCCTCTCCCCAGCGCCACGCACAGCGAATGCACGGCCGCCATTTTAGGCACCCCACTCTCTCCCCGCTCATTCTCGATCGCCAGCGCTTTCCCCTGGCGCTGCGAGCATCCCCCGCGCGCCGGCTACCCCCGCTCTCTCATACACGGGCCATAAACCCTCTCATTCAGCGCGACCCTGCCATGGGACCACATCCCACACCTGACCGACATCCCATACAAGGTCATGCCCCTCTTTGATAAACCCCCATCCTCTGCGCCCCATTGTCCGAACCGATCCCAGGCCATCACCTAGCCCTGCGGATGCAGTTTATTGCTCCTACTGTAAGGGAAACACCCCACATCAAAGGGATTACGGTGGATCAAAGCCCCTACCCCCTGAGACCCGGCCGGTTGCACACACCCCCGGGAATTGGCGGAATATCCAGCTGCGTGATAGCCATCTCCTACTGTGGGTGGGGTGGGGACTTCTACTGTAGATATGTGTGGGAACGAGCTTGAAGTGGAGGTTCCAAGGAATGTCTTTCCGAACATCAAAGCCTCAACAAGAATGTACCATATGTAATAAAGCAATAAACCTGTGTATAAGAGACCAGGTCTCAGAGATGCAGTTAGAGCACCTCGTGACGATACCTTGCTGTCTGATCTGATGTGTTCTGCTCCGACGGAATAAAACTTTGTTTCCTGCCTTCCAGTCTCCGGCGCCTGCCTCTTTCATTGGTAAATTATCGAGTGGTATGAGAGGCGATTACCGCCGGGCAAATACTTGAAAGGTTATCGATTGAAACTGCCGCTACCATTTAACACCATGTGATGTCACACACGGTGATGTCACTTCCTGTTATGTCACACACGATGATGTTGTGCGCGGTGATTAGAAAATTGGATACCAAAAACAAATTTGAATAATGAACACTCTAAAGAGTGTCACGTGCACAGAGTTTTAAAAAAAACGCACCCTCTCATGACCCTCACGAGATGCATGAATATAATCTGTACAGTGCTTATGGATGACAGGTTTACCTCGTGCTTGAGGAAGCAGAGCCTGGCGAATGATTTGAGCAGCGTCTCCGTTTCCTTTTCCCTGACATGAAAGCTTGGTTCATGTCTCTCTACAAGAGACGAAAAAGCAGAAATATTAATGTTGGACGCTCAGATCTTTTGGTAGATATGTTTCTGCACACATCACCAGTCAAGCAGCCAAGTTAAAAGACACAGCTCCGAAGAAGGAGCAATCCACAAAGCTTGGAGCAGAGGAAATTCAGACACACCGACTAGCGGTTAAAAAACTTCACTACCCATTTAAAATAAATATTGCTCTCAGGGATTCTTAAGAAGTGGCACTGAATTGTGTCTGTTGTTTCCGCCTGTGGTGTATTAATACATAAAGCGCTGGTGTGCCACTTTACAGTCTCTACGGTCTATCTTAAACTGCAGATAAAGTTGAGCACACCAGTGGTATTTGTTTTAGGTTAAGGCGCACAGAGAATGGTCACACACATTAGTATTTAGAACTTGGTAAATGACGGTGCTAAAAGGTGAGAAGAACCACCCTACTTCCCAAAATTGGGGGCCTTAGCCCTCTACAATAGAAAACAATCCTTAGCACACGTGATACTTTAAAGATGCCAATATATATAGCGCGTTTCCACAGAAGCTCAACACAAGAATACAATAGGGATTTATCCTCCTTCTTCTTAATTGTTCTCTTTATTTTATGCAAATCTTCTCAGTTATTCTTAAACAGCCACAAGCCAACACGTGTTTCGTCGCTACAGGGGGATGTAGTCCCGCGACTTTTTCAAGGCTATTTCTTGGTTGGATATTGTATTTAGTCAGCGGTGATAATTCCAAACCGCCAATGTTTTCTGATGTGGCGGCGTCTTAAGTATCAAAATTTTATCCGGTTCTTGTACTTTCTGGCTAAACCTCTCAGTGCTTATTCGACTAAAGAGGATGTCCTCCGTGACGCCAGCCCATAGTTGTGATGCCGAGTGCGCTCATGGGCTTGTGGCTGTTTAAGAATAACTGAGAAGATTTGCATAAAATAAAGAGAACAATTAAGAAGAGGGAGGATAAATCCCTATTGTATTCTTGTGTTGAGCTTCTGTGGAAACGCGCTATATATATTGGCATCTTTAAAGTATCACGTGTGCTAAGGATTGTTTTCTTAAACTGCAGATAGTTTTCTGATTTCAAATGAACTGCAAACATGGCAACATTTTAGCAAAGGAAAGTGGGAGATTAAAAAAATAATAGTAATAATTAGGAGAATGTATTTCCTTCATTGACTTCTACTGAAGCAGGGGCAATTTCAGGAGCGAGAAAGGCAAAATAAAGCCGTTTTTGGCTTAAAGTATTGGGCGTCTCGCTCCTAAATCGGATCTATTGGCACGTATAGAACAGGGATACCAAACATTATAATTCTATATGAATCAACTAAGGGACCCAACTAGACCTGAAGTTTTGAGATGAGGGGTGGCTAACAGGTTAGCCAAAGGAGGCGCAGCTAACACTTTCACCAATGGGACCAGGCTGTGCTTAGAACCAATACAAGGTAATTGAGTGATAAATTGTGCTTATTGGACAGATTAGTCAAACCCGAAATGATTGCAACAAACAGTTTTTAGTGACTTCTGACAATGTTTATAGGCTACTGACAGAGATCTTTAAGAAGAGGAATATATGATTTGAAAACTAAACAGCAGTTTCTGCACATTTCAACTTAAAGCACTTTATGACCAGTTCTTTACATTGAGTCCCTAAGGGAAAGGGTCGGAACAACACAGGCTTAGCTATGCGTGTCCGGCCAACGGGGCAGTTTTTAGGGCTAAGGGCGGCAAAAAGGGTGCAGTTTTAGGCCTCAGGGTTGGAAGGGCTGTGTTGGGGTAGTTCAGGGATGTAGAGGACGTTTTTAGGGCTCACGGCAGGAGGACTAGGGTTGGGGTCTTTTTTGGGGCATGGGGTTAAAATGTAGGGCTCAGTGCAGGGGTAGATGGGACGGTTTAGAGGGCAGGGGCCGGTTCAGACCTCAGGGTGGGGGGGCAGGGGCAGGGTAGTTTAGGGATGTAGGGGACAGTTTTTAGGGCTCAGGGTGGGGGCTTTGGGGTCGTGTTAATTTTTGGGGTTGGGTTTAATTTTTAGGGCAGAGGGAACAGGGACAGTTTACAGAGCAGGGGGTAGGGGTATGATCTTTAGCATGCATGTCCCTTTACCCCTCATGTCTTTACCACAAAATTGCACATTAAAGGCACGCGTAGTAAATGCATGCTTGGTAAAGGCATGCGTTGCAAGGACGCGGTTGTGGCAGAGACCACATCGTACAGGAATGTGTTGTTCAGGCATGCATTGTACCATCATACAACCAGTTCCAGACAGCAACACTTTTTGACAATTCCTCAAAATTTCCTTCTATGGAATGATAATGAGCTCATGAAGTATTTTTAATTCCATCATCAGAGAGACTCTGCTATCTGATTGTTTACCAAAGATAAGCTTTGAGGCTGCACAGAAGTACTTACCTAAGAATATTGAGATTACTGGGTTAAAACACCAAATTTTAGAACGTGTAGTAGCCAAGTCGCAGGTTTGATTCTTAACGAATCTTCCATTCTTACCGATATTGAATAAATAAGGGCCAATCAATTGGCAACATTACCCCCTGTTAATTACTTTGTCAGGAATCTGTGCTATACTATATCAAAATAAAACCCCACATTGAGCAGTTCCCATCTGAGATGGCTGAGCTACATGCATTCAGGAAGCCAGCAAGTCTAAGGAACTGGCAAAGAATATAGTTGTCTTTAAATAACTTTGCAACAAATAGTGTTCTTACACACAAATGATACAAAGATTCCTACAAGCTCCAAAACATAAAGAATGTGTGGCTGATGGGAATGCCCTGCAAAGACAACACCCCAACAGAAACAGAAATAGTGCCTCTTTATAGCATATGTTATAATAACAACCATGCTTTCAATTCTGTAATGATGCCACTGTACACGACGTGTCAAATCCACTAAAATATCAATGTTGTTTTCAAATACTGCCAGGCCAATGTACATTATAAATTCAACATTTGTTATGACTTTATCCAAATTCCTATGAGAAGAATAACCATATTCTCTATACCAGTTGTTCCTTGATGTCTATACTACTAACGCCTAATTAGCCGGTCAACAATAGAGAAAGGGACAAACTTAAATGGGGCACAGGAGAGACATCAGGTAGACAACATGGTTAACAGTTTGTCATTGTAACATGGGAACAAGTAGAGAGCACAAAGTAGCGTTTTCATTGTGCAATGCTTTTGCATTTCTAACCTACAATACCCAATATTCGACACCCAAGATAACCCTCAGGTGACAAGTTTCATCACCAAAGAGCAATGGCCACAACTCTGCATTTTCCTTGATTTCTTCTTAAATTGCCACTGGCCCTGGGTTGAGTGCTTAGGAGCATGTAGTAAATATATTTGAAAACCTATACATAGAAGATAAGAGTTGAGTTGAGTTGTACTTTTAAAGGGCATCGAAAACCCTTATGCATCTTTGCACAGAACTAATAACATTAGAAAAAATGTGAAGATAATTAATAAAATAGATGAAATTTAGGAGCATTTCTGAACATTTAATGGCTCTGGATATTGAGTAGTATTTGCCTGCATACCACGAATCCCTGAGCTTTAAAAATGACACAACTCGGCGCAGCAAAATGGCTTGTGGTGCAGCGTCATTTTGTAGTAAAAGAAGCCCTAAATTTCTCAGCACATTTTAATTCGGACTTATACTTTACACTATGCAATTATGTATTTATTTAATTAATTTTCCCTCGTTGTCTGTCGAGTCCCCCACCCCGCCCCCACCGCACTTACCGGCACGGGCCGCTCCTGCAAAGAGAACAAGCAAGTGCCTAGTTAAACTCATGAGGATTAATAGATGTCATTCATGAGAAACAACAATTAAACTGTTTCAGCTGAGCTAGCTAGATTTCATCTCTTATATATCAAGTGCCTGGGAGCACTGTGCCAATAACTCAGTGACTGGCATGTCGGGTAGGCTACGTTATCAGTAGCAATAGAGCATGGCCGCAGCAGAGTATTGTTACACTAAAACACGGCAATGCATTTTGAATTCTTTCATGTTTTAATTTGTTTTAATTTATTTTTTCTTTTGCTCTCCATCCACCATCTTCTTTGTGCATCTTTTTGGGATTAGTATCCTGACAAATTATTGCAATTACTCAAAGAGATAATTTATGTTTTAACACTGCAGTTTGATAATTAATGGGACAATATTATAACACTGAATACTATGGGGCAGATTTATGAGCCCCTTGCGCCACTTTTGCGTCACTTTTCCCATGTTAAAAGTGACGCAAAAGTGGCGCAAGGGGCTCATAAATCTGCCCCTATCTGTCTTTAACCAAATTATAATTTTAAAAAAACATATTAAGTGTCAATTTATAGCCCTTAAAAAAGGGGTTTGATATGTTTTCTATGTGATTTATGCAGGCACGTCCTCAGTCTGCCAGGCTTATTACTCTTTGGTGTTTACCATGGCATTAAAACTCCTAAAGTGAGCAGTATGTGGGTTGTTACTTTGTGCTGTTCGATTTTGCTTTCCCATGCTTTGCCTAAGTTGTTGATATGAATGTTTTCCGGGGCATAACGATACAAATGATGCCTGTCAAGAGTATGGCCCAAAACCGTACATAGCCATGAACAATAGAAGGCAGCTTAGACAAAGCTGATTGATTTGGCTTTTGGATAGTATATGTACACAGAAACACATTCAGAGAAGCGCATGAGCACACACACAGCACACAAACATTCCTGCATAGATCATCACATGCAAAACACACTTTGAGGCACCTTCTCCACTTTCTTCTGCCTCACACTGACATGAGCCCCTCTTCTCACCTGCTCCAGAGAGCGGGCAACAGTAAATACGATTGCCGGATATAAGTATGCTGTGAATATCGCCTGCAAAAACATGTCAAACTTTTTCTTTAAGGGGGAATAATGCCATCAATTGTCACATTATTTTTGGAGCATGGCCTGCATTTTGCTGCCTGCTGCTATCAGCTGGACGATTTAGAAGCATAGAAACTGTGGAGCAGATTTATGTTAACTGGCGCATCCCTGCATATCAGCAGGGATGCGCCAATTATTATGCGCTACAGCCGCACCACCATGGATGCGCCGCATTTATAATGCGGCGCACCATGGGGCAAAAACGGCACAGATGCGTGACGCATCTGTGCCGTAAAAGTGGCGCATTGCTGGAGTTGCGTCGCAAGCGCGACACAGCTCCAGCAATGTTCTGGGGGGCCCTATCTGTACAATGCTGCGTCAATCCTTACGCCTGCTTCAAGCAGGCGCAGGGTTTTGACGCAGCATAGGCTCAAAAGTGACTGAGTGAAATCTTGTAGATTTCACTCAGCCACTTTTAGGAGGCGTTCCTGCGCCGGAACGCCCCCACCTGCCCTGGAACGCCTACATGTGGCGCAGGGCTTTACAACGTGACGCATCTCCCAGATGCGTCACGTTGTAAATACCCCGCACCATGGCGCAGGATTTGCGCCGCTGCTGCGTCACAAAAGTGACGCAACGGCGGCGCAAAAGTGGCGCAAGTGCAACATGAATCTGCCCCTGTATGTCTTTCGCTTTGTAGGTGCAGCAGCTCCTGACATGGCACATACCAACTTACATCAAGCAAACTTTTGGAAACAAACATACGGCTCTAGTCTTCCAATCAGACATTACTTCTGTTTGCAAACAAGGAACTACTCTTTTTTGAAAATGTCATATTGTGGACCCTATTTTAAGTTTGATGACAGGGCACTCAATCACAAATATGACTGGAGTTTTCTGTCAGCCAAACTCTCAGCCTGCACCCAATTTTGAGTGCGGCGGATGTTGTAATATGATGATGTGATGGAACTCTGCCACATCATGGAATGTAGTGATGCTTGGCTAGCCATGAATCACTCATTCCAGAGCTGGGCGTCCTGCTGTACAGTTGGTGCTGTGCTGTTATCCTGAATAAATCTCCTTCATTAAACCAGTGTCTGGAAGATGCTTATATAACACTGGCAACGAGCAGCTTTTTGCCTGATTGGGGACAGGCATCATCAGCACCGACTTCCCTGTTTGCCGACTCTATCGTACCCTGAAGTTTACGCTTTCAACCTACGTTGAGTACTGCATATTTCAATGCATATTGGACTTTTTGTCTGACTTCTCTTTGGAATCGGACCTCGTGGACTCGGACGGAAACTGTGAGTTTAAAAAAACTTTAAGTTCAAGCCTCAGAACTAGCGCAAGGCTGCTGCGGAACATGCACGAGGCCTACCTGCTTAACTGTCACGCCACGAGCATTCACTGAAGCGTTTCTTCTCACACTGACCTTTAGAGCCTCCGCCTCAGTCGCGCGCATTCTACATACTGAAACGCACGGCCATTTTGCTTGCATTCCTGACCTGTTACCCACTTCACCTCGTCAAGCCGACACAGCGTTTTTCACAAAAAGGAGCTCCGGAAAAGTTCTCCTGTTTCTTTCTTGTCTGTTCACGGTGAAAGTTGGCAATGTGTCAGTGACATTATATGCTGCTATTATCTCAAGTACATCAGTGACATTGTTTTGTATTGGAATTGCTCAAAAAATGACTAGGTAACCTCACAGTATCTTACTTTTTACACAAGTCAGTTTGTTGCCTGTGCACATTGAAAGTAATATTTTTTCTCGTTAAAGTCACCAGTACTTTACATAGTGAATCACCACCATGGCTTCTACTACAAGCGTATCCCAGCCCCCTGCCTTCCTGTCCGAAAAGGGCGATCCGATTCTTCCTTGGAAGAGATGAAGGAATCTTGGGGGGCGTGGCTAGGCGCCCGAAGGAGATGGCGGCGCTGGTGTAGCGGCTCCGTCCGCGCCAGGGATTTCGGCGGTTCGCGCTCAACACAGGGAACATGAAAGGTAGCGTGTGCCTCATGAAGGTGCCAGGCATGCTTTAAGCCTCTTTCTACGCCATGGCGGACCTCCTCTGACTTTGCTGCATATTTCCCTCCCCGGTCGCGGCTCCGTATCGGCCGCGACCGCCATTTTGGATTTCCTTCGTCTGAACTCCCTCAGCAGCGTGTTTTATCGTGCTTTGTTTTCCTGATTGGCATATGAATCTTTCATCACTCCCAATATTACCAACACCAGGAATGCCGTAAAACTACTCTTTTTCACCATTTCCACAGCTGTTCCATGACTTTTATCTACTTTTTCTGCTCTCTTCAACTCTGGCGGCCATTTTGATTATTCAGCTCTGTGTCCTGGCAGTAATTTATTTATTTATTTTTTTTTTTCATCAACTGCTTGCTTCTACTCTCTACGTCCAGCGGAATCTGCATAATACCTGTTTTTGTTTTTATTCTGGCAAGACGAACTTGTACTTTTTGGATGCTTTGATGGCTGAAAAGTGTGGCAAGTTTCAAAAGCGTAATTATATTAAAAACTCTAAGCTTTTCACGGAACTGGCCCATCTAGAAGCTTCGCAATCTTCTTCTACCAGCGAGACGTCGTTGAGTATGGAGCCCTCTTCACAGTCTTCAGTAAAAATGACGCCTAAAAGGTTAAAAAAAGATCCGCCTTCGCCTCCCAAATCTTCTTCGACCATTTCAATGGAGCTACTCCTTGAAGAGATACGGGCCTTGCGTCCTTTTATGGAGGAAACCAATGCTAAGCTGCAAGTTCTTACTGACAATTGGGCTGCGATGGATGAAAGAGTGTCCTCGGTGGAACGTGACGTCTCCTCTCTTCAAGATTCTGCAGTCAAGGTCACTCACATGCATACGCAGATATCCTCTCTCCAGAAACAGGTCGAGGACTTGGAAAACCGAAATAGACGTAATAATCTTCGCCTTTACGGCCTGGTGGAAGGCTGTGAGGGGAATGATCCCATCACTTTCTTCAAGTCTTTTCTTCCCAAGCTTTTGCATTTGCCTGAGGATACCTCACTCAATATCCAGCGTGCCCTCAGGCTTGGTCGAGCATCCACATCTCTCTCCACACCAGTGAAGCCTAGAGGTGTAATAATGTATTTCTTGGAGTACCCAGATCTACTGAAAGTTCTTTCTGCGGCCAGAGCTTCTCCTCGCCTCACATGGTCCGGCTCCACCCTGTTCTTTGCGCAAGATTACGCCAGAGCTACGGCGATTCGTCGTAAGGCCTTTCTGGACATGAGACCCGAGCTTCATTCCATTGGTGCTAGATATGGCCTTTTCCATCCTTGTTTGTTCAAGGTCACTTATAACAATAAGACTACGACGTATGAGGAGCCCACACGCCTCCGAAGTTTCCTGAATACTTGTGGCCAGTCTGAGATGGAGCTTTCTGGTCCTTCCTCCTCTTCTCGCCCACCATGACTCTTTTCGAGGCTCTAATATGTTGCTTTTGTTATTCTTTTTGCTTGCAGATTCCTCTAATCCAATTGTTCTTATGCAGGCATGTTCTTATGATGATTGTATCTTTTCTATTGCAGTATTTGTCACTGAAGTTGAGTTTTCTTGGTTTGTTCTCTTTATTGCCTGTCTTATGCCTTTGTCGTCCGCCGTTGCCTAATTAAGTTACCTTTCTTTCCCCCACAGATCACTGTTTGTGCGTTCCGTCCTGTTTCTCTGGTTGGACGTTCCACTGACCCCAAGTGCCCTGCCTTCTTCAGTTGGTCCTACCTCCCTCCCCTTACCTCCACGTTCGTCCTGGCTTACCCCTGCTCCTGATCGTATCTTCCTTGCGTTACCCCTTGTAAGTACCCCCTTTCCCTTTATTGTTATGGTTATTCTTGTTTTGCTTCTCCCTACTCCTTTCTTTCTCTTCACCCTCTGAAGTTTTTTGGTGTTAATACCTTTTTGGTGCTTATTCTCTGCTTTCCTCTTTTTTGTAGTTTACTGGCTCTTTCGGTCATGCTTCTCTCTCTTTATATATCTTACTCTCGTTTCACTGCTTTTGGTTACACCTTGTTTTTATTCTTACATCTTTTATTTTCCACGAGGCTTTCTCTCAATATTATATTCCCTCCTTGCATTATTCTTTTAATTATCCCTAATGTCAGTACGTATTGTATCCTGGAATGTTAAAGGTCTTCACTCTCTCATTAAGAGGCAAAAAATTCTTTCGCATTTAGCCAAATTGAATGTAGACATTGCCTTTTTGCAAGAAACACATTTGTCTGATGTTGAAGCAATCAAGCTCAAAAGGGGTTGGGTTGGTGATGTTTTCTCTGCTCCTGGGGATGGTAAACGAAATGGTGTGGTGGTGTTAGTCCGCAAAACTCTCTCTTATTCTCTTTTGTCTTCTGAGTCGGATCCAGAGGGCAGATGGGTGTATGTCAAACTTTCCTCGAAGGGTATTCCCATCTCCCTTTTCAACCTCTATGCACCTACTGGTGGTGACCCCGCCTTTTGGCGTACAATGGCTTCTTGTATTTCTGAATACATTGATGATAATTTTATTATGGCAGGAGACTGCAACTTACCTCATGACCCCTTTTTGGACAGGCATTCCAAAGCATCCTATATCCCTAACAAGTCTCATAAATTGTTTGTTCAGGCAGTGGCCCAGCACAAACTCGTCGATGCCTGGCGCTTATGTAATCCTACTACTAAAGAGTATACCTTTTACTCCCCATCCCACCAATCCCAATCCCGCATTGACTATATTTTTCTTTCCCATCATATCTCTCAGTCCCTCACTCACGCCGATATTGGCCCCATTTTGTTTTCTGATCATGCCCCTGTTTTGGTTAATATTGATGTTTTACCCAAGTCCACTGGGCCAAAGCGCTGGCGCTTTAATAACACTCTCCTTCTTGATCCCAAATTCACAACCTCCTTTGTTGAATTTACCACAGAATTTTTTGTCATCAATGATACGCCCGGTATGCCCACGCATGTTATTTGGGACGCCTACAAAGCTGCAGCCAGAGGTTTCATCATTGATTTTGTAGCTAAAAAGCGCAAAATTGCTCGTAAGTGTATTAGTGATCTCCTCCTTGCGATCAAAAAATTGGAGCACTCCTTTTATACCTCCCATTCGCAGGAAAGTTTGACTACTCTTATTGAAGCTAAGATGCAATTTAACAAACAATCCACTGATGATGCTTCGTTATATCTGTTGAAATCTAGTTCAAAATTTTATGGGGGCAAGAACAGAGCGGGGAAGATTCTAGCCAACTATTTAAAAGTTAAGCAACACAAATTGAATATTGAATCTGTTTTTGATGCTAATTCTGTTTTAAAACATACGGATGTTGATATTTTAGAGGAATTTTCTCGCTTTTATACTACGCTCTACTCCTCTGAGACTCACCCTACTCCCCAATCTCTTGCTCCCTTCTTCTCCAACATTCAGGCTCCCCCCAATTTTCCTGTTGACTTATCAACTCTTGAAACACCCATTTCCAGTTCCGAACTACACAATGCACTTCAGTCACTTAAGAAGGATAAGGCTCCAGGTCCGGATGGATTTACAGTTGAATTCTATCTGCACTTCTCTAAATTACTATTACCCAGATTACATCATCTTATTGATTCTTTTGTCCTTAGGGGTACTTCCTCTGGCACTTTTTCAGACGCCCACATTTGCATAATACCCAAAGAAGGAAAAGATGCCCAGTATTGTAAGAATTATAGACCAATCTCTTTAGTCAACATTGATTACAAGATTTACGCTAAATTAGACTAGACCCCTTTCTCCCTGAATTACTGGGCTCAGAGCAGTCTGGATTTGTTAAAGGTTGTTTCATTACAGACAATACTAGACTTCTGTTCAATGTCCTGTCCAAATCATCACGATTCCAGGATTCATTAGCAGCAATTGCTCTGGACGCAGAAAAAGCGTTTGACAGAGTAGAGTGGACTTTTCTTTTTTCCGCCCTCAGATGGTTTGGGTTTGGTCCTAATTTTATTTCTTTTGTTTCTTTCCTTTATTCCAACCCCAGAGCGGCAGTATGTGCTAATGGCCTAATCTCCTCTTTCTTCAATTTAGGTAGAGGAGTCCGTCAGGGATGTCCCCTTTCCCCTTTCCTTTTTAATCTGGCTTTAGAACCTTTCCTCTCAAAACTTCGTCAAAATCCTAATCTGCATGGTTTCCAATGTTCCCAAACAAACATTAAACTTGCCGCCTATGCGGATGACGTCCTTCTCTTTATTTCTAACCCTGCCATCTCCATTCCTGCATTTTTAACTGAAGTCCATGAGTATTCCCAAATTTCCGGTTATAAATTGAATAATGACAAATGTGAAATTTTACCCCTCACAAAATTCACCTTCAAGCCTGATTTTGCTGCATCCAATTTCACCTGGAGTACTTCACATATCAAATATCTTGGGTTGCATTTCACTCCCTCCCTTTCGGACACTGTTTCATTATGCCTTAGCAAGTGTATCCAGAGATTGTCTGACCTTACTTCCAGATGGCACCCGCTTTACCTCTCCTGGTGGGGTCGCCTTGACACGATTAAAATGATGCTCTCCCCAATAGTTCTTTACACTATTTCCAATATTCCAATTCCTATTTCAGCTAAATTTTTTAAGAAAATCAACACTATTCTTTCTTCTTTCCTCTGGTCAGGCAAAAAAGCGCGTATGTCCCTGCATAGACTACAACTCCCCAAATCAGAGGGTGGGGTCAATTTTCCAGATTTTCCCACTTACCACAAAGCTTTCCTTCTGCGACAAGCTTCTTTTTGGTTGCGAGAGCCTGTTGATTCTCCCCCTTTATGGCTTGTTATTGAGCGCCTTTCTTTATCACCCTTTACTTTTGCTGAATATCTCTCATTTTCTCGCAAACCCCAGCTCATCTCCACTCCCATCCACAAATTCACTACCAAACTTCTTCTTTCCACTTCCCCAAGCCCTCCCTCCTCTGTAGCCGATTTTCTTAATACCACCATTTGGTATAACAACAGCATTCTCATTAATCATAAGCCCTTTTATTGGAAATCTTTGAGACAAAAAGGATTGATCTGGGTTTCCCATCTCTTTTCTGGCTCTGATTTCTTACCTTTCTCCGTTCTCTGCCATAGTTTCAATCTCCCCTCCTCTTTTGCTCGTAAATACCTTACGCTGAAGAATGCAGTTATGTCCACTTATACCCAACTTTCCAATTCTCCCGCCCAACCCGATCCTTCCAACCCCACTCTACACCTTCATTCCTTGCTTCGTATTCATAATACTGCCTCGTTAATTTACCACTCATTTCACAAGACTTCTACCCCTAGGCCAAAATCCACAGTAGAGGAACAATGGGAATCTGATCTTGGTATCTCTTGGCCCACCTCTCTTTGGGACAAAGTATGGACCAAACTTCGCAAATCATCTAGAGCTGCCTCTCTTACACAAACCCTGTTTTTTATCTACAACAGACTTCTTTTCTCCCCTCAAATGTTGAATAAGAGGTTTCCTTTAGTCCCTGACAACTGCTGGTCCTGCTCGACACCCAAGGCTACTCTCTTTCACATGCTCTTTCTGTGCACTGCTGTGAATAATTTTTGGAAGCAGGTTTGGACTCAGATTAATGCCATATTTCACACTGCATTTCCCTTCTCCTTTGTCGATGTTTTTTTAGGTAGTCTCTCTTCCTGTTGGGCAGATGTTGAGTTTAATGTGCAGATTGTTGACTTGTTGTTAGCCGTTGCTTTTCAGCAGATTACTGTAAATTGGAAAAATGCTGTTAATATTTCTTTTAGAGCATGGTGGTACAATGTATGTCATAATCACAGGTTAGACACCGTTCTTATCTATCCCCTTAATCTGGCTAAAAAGCGACATGACCTTTGGCTACCTGTGACTTTATACCTTGATGTTTGCGCTAAGCGCTCTTCTCATTTGCCTCCTTTTCAGCAGGAGGTCTCCAAACCTCCCTGATTGACCTTTTTTGTTCCTTTGCACTTTCCACAATTCGTTTTATTGTATATTATTTCAGTACTGATTTATGTTATATAGCCTCATTTATTTAGTATCTCTTAATTTCATGTTTATTGTCACGGACTTGTTATTCCAGGTATTCTACTTATTATATTGCTGTTATGTTTCAATCTTTTCTTATGTATTGATACCTTTACTTCTCTAATAAAGACCCTTTGAACTTAAGATGAAGGAATCTTTTCGATTCCTACATAGTAGCAATTTGAGGAAAAACGTTTTCAGCCGTCTGAAACCAAGCTATTCTCCTGCACAATTTAGGCGTAGAAGGAGGAACATTTACGATAGCATGGACCTAATTCCAGTTGGCAGTGGTGATGGAGAACCAGCTGATGTTTAGGAGATGTCAATAACTATGTTGGAGAGATATTTTGGTCCCCTCATCAATGTGGTCCTAGAACGACACAGATTCTTTACCAGGGTTCAAGGTCCAGTAGAGCGGGTGGGAAGTTATGTTGCCTCCCTGAAGACCTTGGCACGCATTTGCATTTGCGAATTTGGAGAACTGTCAGACTCCCTAGTTAGAGATCAGTTGGTGAGGTGCACCAACAGTACTCATGTTCAGGAGAAACTATTATCTAAGAACCCGTCCTTATCTGAAGCTGTTGCCATCGTGGAAGGAATGGAGAATACTTCTACAGGGGTGAAGGAGATAAGAAAGAACCGAGAGGATAAGAATAATGGAAAGGGAGACGTTCATGTTTTATTGGATTATGATTGCTTGGAATCTTCTGACAGTGTGTCCAATGTTTCATCTAGTGACAAGAATAAGGCTATAGAGAAGGACACACGCATTGAAGTACTGGGTATTTTAAGCCCAGCGGTGCAGGGGAACACACCCTATGACTTCGGGGTTCTTCCTGTTTCAGACCTACAGAAACACAGAGTCTTCTGGGTGAAGTCAAAGATCAGTTTATTGGCTGCAGACCAATTACAGGCGTCCTAGAAGTACAACAGCGTGTATGTTCTCAGGAGACTGCTAAAAATCACAGAAACGGGCTTCTCCTTAAATACAGAATTTCCTGCCTCAGGCATACATTCTTAAGTTTATGGTATGGTCATTCAAAGTATACATTACAAAACGAAAAGGCAGAGTCATGATGACCATCCCACATTCCAGTTAAGCAAGCCCGTAATTATTTACCCTGCAAGGCTCAGATCCCACATCAGATATCGATAGGCCCCAATAAACATGAGCATCTCCTGTTTTGGGAAACAAGCAATACAGCAGGAACAGTCAGGTGTGAAAGAGAATAGCTGGAGGCTCGTGTAGGATGAAAAGACTTTATGGTGTGTCAAGCACTGATGCTAATCACAGGTGGCCAGAGGACGGGGAACTCGTGAGACCAGTTTGACCTGGGGCAGCGGAGCCAAGCTGCCCAGGTCACAGAAGAGTCAAAGAAAGGCACATGTGCTCTAAAAGGCCCGTATTCGCTTCATGTTATATAGCCTAAGTGAGGG
The DNA here is from genome assembly GCF_964204655.1 of Triturus cristatus. Lineage (NCBI taxonomy): Eukaryota > Metazoa > Chordata > Amphibia > Caudata > Salamandridae > Triturus > Triturus cristatus. The sequence goes on from NC_140580.1 coordinate 157,998,435, forward strand.
CAACCATAAGATGGCCACCGATACAAAATGGAACCCAAGTAGTGATGTGAAATAGCATATACACAGTGCATTCATAGCTAAAACGTTACACAAAGCACTTGTACATACCGCATTAACCATTCGCGGTTCACTAATACCGGGATAGACAGGGGTAGGGCCCTGCCTCCTACGTGGTCCCAAATTCTAAAGTACGACAGACCCTCCTTTTGCCCTTACATAGGCAATAACTACACTCATTTCAATCCGAGTCTAAGTCAATATTCACGAAGTCATGGAGATGTTGCTGTAGCATCATCCTATTACTTAGCTCGTCCCTCGATACAGGTTTCCTTACACATAATGTAGCACAGAGGCCACATATCGCAGGAGCACACTGTATGCACAGACAGAACAGAAAAAGGATGGCTAAGATCATTCCAATGACCATCAGAACTTTCCAACCCCAGGCAGATATCAGTTCCCATAACCACCCCACCAGTGACCAATCTCCTTTATCCACGTGTATGGACTCAGATATTTTATGCAGTTTGGAGATGGCTTGATAAACTGTTGGAGCGTTGTCTGGTATGAAAATGCAACAACTGGATTGGATAACCTTACATACCCCACCACGGTCTGCAAGTATAACGTCTAGAACCATGCGGTTCTGCAAAGTCATGAGGCGATCCGCTTGGAGCTCAGCTGTCAAATTACCAAGGGCACCAGCCGTAACATTAACAGTGGATTCAACCACACGAGTCAGCTGTCTCAGGTTCTTACTATTAACCATAGGTCCCCAAAATGGCAGGAAACCCAAAAAGAAATCTCCCGCTTCCTGGCCGGCAGTATCCTCCTTACTAATCACGCCTCTCACAACTCTGGTCTTGTGATAGTCAGAGGCAGCAGTAAATGTTGGCGGTAGCAGATTTGCAATATAACATGTGCCCGAGAAGTCAGGGGCAACAATGTATATGCTCGGTCATTGCAGATAAAATATGTACCCTTGGCAGCCAAAAACGCAGGGGAAAATTGCGATGGAAAAGTGTACGTTTCAGTACAGTCACTTCTCCCCAGTTGAGCTCTAGGATTCTGACCATTACCTTGTAAACAGAACCGACCTATGTGGGGTACGACCCAGATTGGGGATGAGATTTTCCGTTGTCTTTCACCCAGACTAATACTATACCCCGTCGTGTTCCACCCTACATAAGCTCTCAATTCTTCTTTGGGAATGGATGAGTATGCGTCGATATCTCTACTCATATCGGCAACTCCTTTCACTAAAGCTTTGTTATTGGTGCTAGGTCTGATGGAACGCGGTTGTCGCGGGGAGTACGCATCTAGTGCATAGAGAAACATGGTCTGGAATGCCCATGACGATCCATTGTAACTATACGGCAGCACCAGATAGGGAATACCCTTATTAATGGTATGTGGCATCAAACCGCACACCCAACAATTTGTTGTATTCATGACTAGTTGGTGCTAGTGCAGGAGCTGAATAAACGAGTTATTCACAAAATCTGATCGTCTAGCTTGTTCATGTTCAGGCAGAGGGTGAAAAGAGTGTGAGGAGATAGTAGGAGGAGGCATAGGCTGTACAGTGGGTGCAATGGGCTCTTGAGAGGAGAAGAATACAAATCCTACAGTAAATATTACCATACTACATAATACAAACAGGCATAAAAATACAAAACGTTGGTTTTTATTATTTTACATATTCTTGCTTTAAAGCTCATTTCCTCAGTGAGTCTCTCCATCTTACAAAACTCCATCCTCTAATCGTGCCGCTCGTGGCGGGTGAGTATCTTCTGCTAAGGAGTACGCCTGTCAGTCCAGGGAACGCCCTAGACCAACCAGAACCGTCGACCTAACGTCTTCGGCCTGTACCCCAAAGTCTTGGCACCGTGACCCTGCGGCTGAACCCGGATGGTGGTTCGAAAAACAAAAATCAAGAAAGTCTTTCAGATGGGAGAGCTCTGGTTATCAAAAAATAAAAAGGTAAAAGGAAAAGAATATTTATTTGTCCATGGGCCTTGGCCTTAGATTGTAACGAAAACGACCAGGCACTGTTTGATCTTGAAACAAAAGTTCAGGCTCTGTAGTGTCCAATCGAATTGACGGTGGCACAGCTTCTTGCAAAATATCGTCACTTTCCTGCGCTGAAGCTGTGCCTTTTATGCGCGCATCACTGAATGGCACAAAGCGAGGTACAGTGTCTGTTTCAGAGTCTGCGATACCCTCGTGGACCCACTGGTCATACGGCAGAGGCAAAGGGATCCTTTTGATGTGGGCGCCGTGGATCCAGTTTTTCTTCCCCTTCACTCGAACAGCTGATCTTGTAGACAGTAATACGAGGTGAGGGCCAATCCAGCGGGGCTCATCGTTGGTTTTCCGCTGAAAATTTTTCACCAAGACCCACGTGCCAGGGTCGATAGGGTGTCCTGGAGCCTCAGAGGCCTGGGGGAGAGTATCATGCACCTGTTGGTGTAAAACACGCAGTTTAACCATCAAATCATACAAGTAATCAAGCAGTACTGGATGTTCGATTTCACTGAATTTCGTCGGTCTTGGCACACCCCATACATTGGCCGGGCGGCCAAAAACGACCTCGTAGGGACTAAGTCCCACTCGTGAGTGCACGGTCATTCTTGTGGATAGGTGTGCTAGAGGCAGAGCGTCAGGCCATTTAAGACCGGTGCTTGCCTGGATTTTGGCCAATTTTAGTTTTAGAGCGCCGTTGTAGCGCTCTACTAATCCAGCTGATTGGGGGTGATTTGCAGCGTGAAACTTCTGCCTTATACCTAGTCCCTCACACACATTCTTCATCACTTGGCCCACAAACTCACTCCCATTATCACTCCACACCATTCTCGGCATTCCAAACCTAGGGAAAAATTCCTTCACAAGGGCTTTGGCTGTGGACAGGGCAGTGTTATCTTTTAGAGGATAGGCCTCTATCCATTTTGAGAAAGCGCAAACAACCACCAACACATATTTCAGGTTGTTGCATCTTTCCATGTGGATGAAATCTAGCTGCAAAACTTCAAATGGGTATGATGGTGGCGCAAAATGACCAGCTGGAGTTGGGGTTCCCCTACCAGGGTTGTATTTCAAGCATCCCATACAATTCTTGACCACATTCTCTGCACACTTAGGAATTCCAGCATTCTGCCATACTGGAGCCAACAACTTACAGATTCCTTTTGTACTGATATGTGCCATTCCATGTGCCATAGTAACTACTGGAAGCACATATGCATCAGGTAACAACCATCGCCTATGTTCTGACAAATCAATCCAACAACCATTCTCATCTAACTTACCCATACTTTCTCTCCACTTGCTTAACTCTTTCTCTGTGGCTTCAGCTTGAAGGGACTTTACACTCTCTATTGTGTTTTCACACATTCCAACATCACCAACCCATCTGGCAGGGCCTGCAACATACATTCGAGTCTTCACGTCTTTTGCTGTTTCTTTCGCGACTTCATCAGCAAACGCATTACCACGACCAACATCATCAGTGATTTTCTTGTGCGCACTGCATTTCATAATCGCAACTTGCAACGGTAGGGTCAGTGACTCAAGGAGATCATTCACCAACTTGCCATTCTGGATCTTAGCTCCATGCGAGGTCAGGAACCCACGTTCCTTCCACAATCGCCCAAAACTATGAGCCACGCCAAAGGCGTACTGGCTATCTGTGTATATATTCACTTTCATTCCTTCAGACAACACGCATGCTCTCGTAAGGGCAATCAATTCTGCTGCTTGAGCCGAATTTTGTGGCACACGCGCAGTTTCCACAATAGTGTGCAAAGTCGTGATAGCATATGCAGCAGTCGTATCACCATTCGGAAGCTTGAAACATGAACCATCCACCCATAAAGTACCATCACACTCAGTCAGGGGAGTATCTTTGAGATCTACTCTCCCTTTCGTCTCTTCTTCTGTTCTGAACAGACAATCATGTTGCTCAATCTCATCTAGATCTGCTGGAATTGGTAATAGTGTAGCTGGATTCAACATGTTGCATCTCTTTATGTGTATATGGTTTGCTAACAGTGTCAGCTCATAACCAGATAATCGCGCACTAGTTAAGTGTTGTGTCTTGGTCCTGTTTAACAATGTGTCCACAGCATGTGGAACCATAACAATCAATGTATTATTCATTACTAGGCCAGCAGACTGTCGGATAGACATAGCTGCGGCGGCTGTAGTTCTCAGACAACTTGGCAATGCCCTTGCTACCGGGTCCAAGGTTGACGAAAAATACGCGCATGGACGCGGTCTGTCGCCAAAAGGCTGTGTTAACACTGATAATGCGCAACCATCTTTCTCATGAACATACAATGTAAAAGGCTTGCTGTAGTCAGGGGTACCCAACACAGGAGCTGAACACAATGCATTACGCAATTCCCAAAAACTTTTCTGACACTCTTCAGACCATGGGATGGGATTCGGTGTGTCTTTGCATGTCAATGCTAACAAAGGTTTTGCCAACAAGGAAAAATTAGGGATCCAATGCCTACAGTATGAAATAATGCCCAAGAAAGCACGCACTTCTCTCTGTGTTCTTGGCACACTCAACTGTGCAATGGCTTGAATTCTTTCTGGGGTCAGTTTCCTTCCCTCCTTCGATAAGAGATGACCTAAGTAGGTCACCTCTTGTCGACAATATTGCAGCTTTGAGAGAGACACTTTGTGATGGAAGGCAGACAAATGACGCAACAATGACAAGGTAGCGTGTTTGCAAATCTTTTCAGTATCCGCGGCGATCAGTAAATCGTCGACGTACTGAATGAGGATAGCGCCACTAGGTAAAACAAGTGCATCAAGCTGCGCTTTTAGAGCATGATTCTGCAGTTTGGGATAACTCCTTATAATATCCTGCAGGATTTTTACGGGGATCAGGCAATGTCTGTTTAAGCGCTAAGACCTCAGATCGTTTCCATGGGACATGTACCCAAACGCGCTGAAAATGTGCTGGAGCAGCAGCAATACCTTGAGCGGCATCAGCCGCAACAGCTTCCTTCCATACCGGAGGGACTTCTCGCATAGGGCATTGTCGCGCTTTTTCCTTCTTCCCCACAGGGAAATCTTGTGTAAACAATGGCTGTTGACAATCATCATTCCTCAAGGATAATAAGATCGCAACTGCTTTATTGACATCGGGGCCTACAATCGTACCTTTCCCAAAATCGAATCTTACCTGACACAACTCCTGCGGGCTTGGATCTCTACCATGATTATCCAATTCCTCACAGAGAATTTCACACATTTTCTCGAACACATACCTCTGTTTCGGGGCATCCCATTGATGAAACACATCAACAACCGATTCCACATCATAACATGAAGGGAAACCAATCCACCTACGCGCCAGATGATCTAACACCTCTTTCTCGTCAGAATCAGGCAGTTGACTGCGCAATTGCTTACGCTGTAAGGCAGGAGTCGTACTAGATGACCCAAAGAGAGGCGACATTAGACAAGTAACTACATTAGCTAGTCGTTGTCGTGCTGAAGGAGAAGTTGAGGCAAAAACAGGGGGATAGACAGAGGGAAGAAAAACAGATTCAGATACAGGTACCTGGGTAGTAGAAGAAGGAGCGCCAGGGGAAACCACTGGCGTGTTAGACAAAGTCGCAGGAAGCGCGGGGGTAACAGGTAACACAACCGGCGTCCCTTGAGAGGGCTGCACTGCAGGGATAGGAGCCAGCTGAGGAGGAGCTGGCAGCTGCGGGAAGGCTTGCGGCATATTTACTGGAGGCTGCACATTCACAAGCTGTGGAGGTGCGTGGCATTTTGCGCATATGGGGGTGGTGAACTTAACAAATGGGACATTAGGGAATCTTTCTCATTCTCTTTTGTGTCATCTTGCACAAGGGGTGACAAAGCAGGGTAACATTTATCAATCCCTAGTTTGCGCTGTCTATGCAACTGTTCCCTCATTTGTTCCTCCTCATTATCTTTAAATTGCACAGCTGCTTGCATCACTGACATACCTCTCTCTCTCTTATCTCTTTTCGCTAGCTTAATTTCCTTCTGTTTGGCTTCCTTTCGCCATAGGCGGAAAGAATCAAACATCGCCGGCCGGGCTTTCTTTTTAAACAATTTAACTTCCAAATTATCTAAGATATCTGTATCGAAACTACCATTTTGGGGCCATTTTAAAACACCGTCCTTTCTGGTGTATCGGATCCATATTTCATTATATGCAATGGGGCCCACGCCATGTTTTACATAAAGCTCATAAGTTGGAGTTCCAATTGGAGGAACCGGACATGAATCCTCTAACTGGAAATCCCTTCCACAACCCAAACAAAATAGTCTTCCAAACACACTAGCACCAGGCATCTTTGCTCACTAGTCTAGTTCCCAACTTCAGAGGATTATCGATTACGATAGTCTCGTGAATACATGAGTCCTCTGGCTTTGGAGTTTGCAAACTCCAAATAAACCAAGATTATCCCGAAGGATACCAAACAAATTAGGAGACGCTCCACTTATACTTAACTGAATATCGATGATCAATGGCGTCACCAGAAGACTCTCTCGATTGTTTCGCTCTACCAAAATCGTCAAGGGTCCAAAACAGGAAGATTAATCAGGGCAGCAGGCCTTCGAAGCCGTCGGGACGCGGAGAACCTCGCAGAAAAGACTTTCGGACCACGTCGACATGCAGGGGTCGATGAAGTGGCGGCCTTCCTCCAGAATTTCCACACGAAGCTCCTCACGGACCTCTGGCTTGGACTGGTACCGCTGAAATCGCCCAACATTGGGCACCAACTGAAGTACTGGGTATTTTAAGCCCAGCGGTGCAGGGGAACACACCCTATGACTTCGGGGTTCTTCCTGTTTCAGACCTACAGAAACACAGAGTCTTCTGGGAGAAGTCAAAGATCAGTTTATTGGCTGCAGACCAATTACAGGCATCCTAGAAGTACAACAGCGTGTATGTTCTCAGGAGACTGCTAAAAATCACAGAAACGGGCTTCTCCTTAAATACAGAATTTCCTGCCTCAGGCATACATTCTTAAGTTTATGGTATGGTCATTCAAAGTATACATTACAAAACGAAAAGGCAGAGTCATGATGACCATCCCACATTCCAGTTAAGCAAGCCCGTAATTATTTACCCAGCAAGGCTCAGATCCCACATCAGATATCGATAGGCCCCAATAAACATGAGCATCTCCTGTTTTGGGAAACAAGCAATAAAGCAGGAACAGTCAGGTGTGAAAGAGATTATCTGGAGGCTCGTGTAGGATGAAAAGACTTTATGGTGTGTCAAGCCCTGATGCTAATCACAGGTGGCCAGAGGACGGGGAACTCGTGAGACCAGTTTGATCTGGGGCAGCGGAGCCAAGCTGCCCAGGTCACAGAAGAGTCAAAGAAAGGCACATGTGCTCTAAAAGGCCCGTATTCGCTTCATGTTATATAGCCTATGTGAGGGCAACCATAAGATGGCCACCGATACAAAATGGAACCCACGTAGTGATGTGAAATAGCGTATACACAGTGCATTCATAGCTAAAACGTTACACAAAGCACTTGTACATACCGCATTAACCATTCGCGGTTCACTAATACCGGGATAGACAGGGGTAGGGCCCTGCCTCCTACGCAGTCCCAAATTCTAAAGTACGACAGCATGCGCAGTTCTGCTAAGGGATTTCCGGCGAGAACTGAGCGAGAGGCTCGTCTTCCCAAAGTTGATGGCAACACTAATGACAGAGTTGTGGGGGAATTTCCTAAACCAAAGTTTTTTAGGTGTGGGAGTTTCTCACACTTTTCCAGCTATCCCAATTGTTAAGCCAGGGTGGTGTGCAACAAATGTGGTATCAATGGTCACTATGCTCGTGTTTGCGAGTCTTCTGGGAAGGTTCGCAACCCAGAAAAGAGTTCTGAAATGTCAATGAAGGTGAGAGTAAGATTGATAGAGGGAAGGTAACAATGCCGGAGTGCAGCATTGTGGTGAACGGTCATGATTTCGTGGTGTTGGCTGATTCAGGTTCACCTTTCACCATTATTGGCAACAAACAATGGGATGAGAGTGTGGGATTGAACAATATGACACTCTTGCCTCCCGACATTAATCCTGTCAGTTATGGTGGTGCGAGGATTAATGTCCTTGGGTATGTTGAAGCCAAAATCCAGTTCAAAAGCAGACATACAGTTGGCAAGGTCTATGTGGCTGAGAGTGGTGATAACCTACTGGGATGGAGGCACCAACGAAATTTGGGTATCATTCTTAATCCAAGTGCAAGAGACCTTAAGGATCAGGTCATGTTAGTAGACTTAGAGAATCAAGGTAGTGAGTATTTTGATACATTTCCTGAAGTCTTCACAGTTGCTTTAGGTTGCCTCAAAGGTTTCGAACACCGCTTTGTTCTCAAGGAGAGCGCGGTACCCTGTGTGCATAAGGTGAGAAAAGTGCCCAACATGATGACGGGGCCCTTGAAGGATGAGCTCGACAGGTTATTGAATTTGGGAGTCATTGAGGAAATAGAGGCTTCAGAATGGCTGGCCTCCATTGTTTTGGCCCCTAAGGATGGTGGTGCCAGCATCAGAATGTGTGTGGCCTTGAAAGGGCTAAACCAATGGTCGCCAACTTCTTCCTAATATTTTGGAGTCCATTAGCATGCTCAAGGGAGCCCAAATTTTCAGTGTGTTAGATTTATTATCAGCTTACCACCAGATTGTTCTACACACAGATTCCAGGCATCTCACATCCTTTGTCACACCTGTGGGGGCGTACCGTTTCCTGAGAATGACCTTCGGCTTGATGTCAGCTGCGGCATGCTTCCAGAGAGTCATGGAGATGTTCCTTGGAGGGATTCCTAACATCCTTTTCTTCCAGGATGATATTCTGGTCTATGGGAAGAATGAAACAGAACATTGTGAGACCCTGATAAGTGTGTTGGAGAAATTGAAGGAGAGGGGGCTCACTGTGAAAAGGCAGAAGTGTCGCATTGGGTTGAGGTCTGTCACGTGTCTGGGACATTTCATCTCGGGGGAGGGGATTCAACCCAAAATGGAACTTGCAGAGAGTGTTGTGAAGGCTCCCACTCCCAAAGACAAAGAACAAGTGAGATCGTTCTTGGGTCACGCTGAGTTCTATTCTAAGTTTATGCAGGGGTTTGCGAGTGTGACTGAGCCCATCAGGGTTTTGCTTAAGAAAGGTGTACATTTTGAATGGTCTGATGAGTGCTATAAAGCTTTTGACAGCATCAAGTCAACCGCAAAACCATCCTGGCCACTGACGCCAGTCTCAAAGGGTTGGGGGCTGTGCTCTCCCAAGTTGTGGATGGTGAAGAATGAACGGTTGCCTTTGCTTCCAGGGCACTTAGGAATGCGGAAGCCAGTTACTCCTGTATTGAGAGAGAGGCCTTGAGTGTGTTTTGGGCTGTGCAGCACTTTAAATTCTATCTTTGGGGAATTCCATTTCTGGTCAGGACTGATCATCATCCCCTAGTGCAAGTTTTCTCGTGTCGCCACGGTGAGCACACAACACCTAGACTCAAGCCCTGTAGTGAAGGTCTCCAGGAATTTAATTAGCGTGTGCAGTACATACCAGTCGAAGCAACAAGTCTGCTGATTGCCTCTCCCGACTGCCAATTGAGTGTAATCAGAATGTTGCTGAAATAGAAAGTGTGAGTTAATTTGAGGAACCGGCGCTGTCCAGTGGAGAATGGTTGGACAGCGTGAGGAAAGACAAGGTGCTTTCTTCCCTCAAGTTGTGGACAACTCAGGGGTGGCCAGACTACAAGACCTTCGATCAGGAAATGAAATCATATTGGTCTGTGAGAGATGAATTGTCATTCTATTATAATAATCTCATGAGAGGGGACAGATAATTAACTTTGCCCATGAGGGTCATTTGGGAAGGAGCCTCACAAAAGCTCGTGTGAGGGAGAGATACTGGTGGCCTGGTATAGACCACATGACTGAAGATGTTGTTAAGGATTGCGTGTCTTGCGCCTCCAATGACAAGTCTCATGTCCCCAACCATGCACCCCTATTTCCTGTTGAGGTCCCGGATGCTGTGTGGACAAAATTGGGTCTGGACATTATTGGTCCTTTTGAACTCTTGCCCTCCTATGAAAGGTTTGTCCTCTTGTTGGTGGATTGTACCTCCAAATGGGTAGTAACAAATTGTGTGTATGTTGCTAACACTAAAACTGTCATTGACTTTCTCAAGGATGTATTTGTGTCTGAAGGTGTACCTGGATTCTTAGTCACGGACAATGGGGTACAATTTGAGTCCCAAGAAATGTGTACGTTTCTTAAGGATGTTAACATAGTCCACCAGAAGACTGCTCTGTATACACCACAGGCCAATGGATTTGAGCGAAACGATGAATAGAGTGGTCAAAAGTTGTGTTCAATGTGCTCTTGAGTTAAGGGTGTCTTTCAGCAGTGTTTTAGGAGATACATGGTGGGCTCACCGCACTGCTCTTAATGCGATCACGCAGAGGTCTCCTTTTAAAGCGTTGAGAGGAAGGAAGGCTTCTTCCAAATTAAACCCGTCTTGGTTGCCTGCATGTTATAATGTGGGTATTTCTGCTGAGGCGAGGCACTCCAGAATTGCTGATTATCAACAAAAATACAAATTGAGTTATGACTCTAGGATGCATGTGAGGGGTAAAAATGGTGTCTTGGTGATCGAGTTCTGGTGAAAAATCCAAGACATACTTGTAAAGGGAATTCAAACTTCATGGGTCCGTTTGCCATTGTTGCCATCAGGAAAAATGTTGTGAAGGTTGATACTGGGTCTATGTGGAGCAAGTCCAGGCTGGTCAGATATACTGGTAAATCTGTTCATGCTTCCTTCTCCCCTGATGGTTGTGACTCCTGGGGTAAGAATACATGTGACACAGAGATTGGCAGCTCTACTGGAAGGTGCAGAAACTTGTCTACAAAACTGAAGGATTATGTCTTGTATTAGCGCAATGTTTTCCTACCTGCAGGATGTCACAACTGGTAAGTTGCTTTTGTAACTTTACATGTTCTCTTTATTCCATGTTCATGTTAGATAGTTTGTTTTCCCCTTTATTGTGAGGGGGATGTGTTGTAATATGACGATGTGATAAAACTCTGCCCAAGTCATGGAATGTAGTGATGCATGGCTTGTCATGAATGACTCATTCCAGAGCTCGGCGTCCTGCTGTACAGTTGGTGCTGTGCTGTTATCCTGAATAAATCTCCTTCATTAAACCAGTGTCTGGAAGATGCTTATGTAACAGCGGACCATCAGCTTTTCATCAGCGTTGCTTGATTTACTCCATGGATGGAACACTTTGTGGCCTGATGAAGAGCTCACCATCAGCGTAAGGGTCTCAGCTGGCTCGCAATATATAAGGCTGATGTTTTTTTTGCTCTGGTGAGTTTGCCTCGTACTTTCACCCAGCGCATCGTTTAACTCATCTCTGCAGTGCAGTTATACCTCGCTGATCTGCACACCCTGCTGTTTTTGTTTAGTGACTATTTGCTTTGTAGTTGTTTCCATCATTAACTCAACACTTTATTTACTCACACTTAGGGGCCGATTCCGATGTCGGACGGACTCCGTCCGACATCGGTCAGGAGCCGTAACCGACCGACCTGCTGTCGTCGGTTACGGCCCTGCAAGTACGATGTGACCGAACAGGGTTCGGTCGCACTCGTATACGTCACAATGGGAGCATGCATTCTGAGCGGAATGCATGCTTGCATTGTGAAAAGCTGGGGTGCAGTTCATCCCTGCACCCTGTGGCTGGAACCCCAAGGTGCCTGCCACCGGGTGCAGGGATCCACAGGGGGGCACCATAGGTGCCCCCAGGCCGCCATTTGGTGGCCTCGCACCCATGGGGGCCCCCAAAGACAGTTTCTGACTACCTTTTCATGCCGGAAAGACCAGCATGAAAAGGCAGTAAAAAACTGCCATCGTACTCCCTCGGTCGTAAAGAGGCGGCCGGGGGAGTATTGAGGGATTTCCGGACGGCGGACGGGCTCTCCGAGCCTGTCGTTAGCCATCCGGAAATCCGAGTCGGATTCCTTTCCGACCGAGCCCATCAGAATGGCTCGGAAGGAAAGGAATCCGCCCGGCACATTCCAATGTTCGGAGCCCTTCCGACCGGAATCGGAATCGGCCCTTTAGTGCTTTAGGCAGTGAGTCAACGTATTTTTAAATATCTTCCTATTGCCATGGGTGCAAATGGTCAACCCATGGATGATGTTTATAAGGAAGCCATCAAACGTTTGGAAACAAGGTTTGCTAAAGAAGTACATTTAGTCATGGCAAGATATACATTTTACACTCAGCCATAATTGGAGGATGAAAGTATTGATGACTTTGTAGCCAGACTAAGTGACTTCTCTGCAAAGTGTCGCTTTGGAATAATGACTGACGAGTTAATTTGTGACCAATTGATTGTTCGAGACACGAAGATTCAAGAAAGACTTTGGGCTGCTAAGGATCCCTCTCTTAAAGAGGCTATTGATCTAGCTAAAGTGATTGAGGAATCACAAAAATGTATTAAAGAGTTAGGTAGGAGAGACAAAGCTGTTACTGACATTGCTAATGTTTAAAGTTTTCCTAAAGGAGAAGATGTTAATGTTAAATTAGTTTTTTTTTAAACTGTGAAGAATGTGAATACTTTTGGAGCTGTAAGTAAACCCAAAAGCAGAGAGTGTTTGAGATGTGGCAGCCAGTATCATTTGGCAGACTACAAAAAATGCTTTGCCTTTGACCAAGTATGTAGGAAGTGTGGTCGCAAAGGAAACTATGCACCTTCTGACCATTTGGACTCTTCTGACAAGTATAAATCCAAGGTTAATGTTGTTCAACAGTGCTCTGATCTTAAACAAACACTCAACAGAGTGTTGGTTTTGGAAGAGGACACTGATTGTTTTCGTGGTGAAGTCAATCAAGACTTACACAGAATAACCAGACCTTCTGCTGAATTCAGTGTGTGTGGACAAAATGTTACTCTGATGGTGGACTCAGGTTCTATGTTCACCATTATCCCTGAGTCACTTTTTCAAACACATTGGAAGGGTGTTTCCTTATCTAATAAGGACATCAATCCTGTTAGTTATCAGGGGGAGTCGATTGACATATTAGGTTATATGTATGGTACAATTAAATTTGGCTCGAGGAGTACTCAAGGTAAAATCTACATTGCAAAGGATGGTCCACCAATTCTTGGCTGGATGCATCAATATGATTTACATATCGTCAGTAACCCAAGGTCCCCCAGCCAAATTACGGTGGTTGAAGATGATATACAGATGGATCATATTTTACAAGATGCATATAAGGTATTTGAGGACAGACTTGGCTGTGTGCAGGGCTACCTTCATAAAATAATACTGAAACCTGATGCTTGGCCGGTTCAACACAAACTTAGAAAAGTACCACTGTCGGGGAGGCAAGGTCTTAAAGATCTTCTACAAGAATTGCTCTGGGGTCATTGAGCCTTTAGAGGCATCAGCATGGATTTCTCCAGTGGTTTTGACTCTTAAATACGAGGGTCGTTTGAGATTCTGCATTGACCTTAGATCACTAAATCGAGACATTGACATTGATACCTTTCCTTTGCCCAACATTAATGAGTTGGTGCAATCTGTGGGTGGTAGTAAGTATTTCTCTAAAATAGATTTGAGAAGTGCTTATCACCAGATTAAGTTACACCCTGACTCCAAGTCACTCACTGCTTTCATTACCACTAAGGGCACTTTTCAATTCACTCGCATGCCGTTCAGTTTGGCGTCGGCTGCGAGTGTTTTTCAGAGAATGATGTTCAACATGTTTAAAGAGCTGGTGGGGGTGGTATACTTTCAAGATGACACTCTTGTTTCAGGGAAAACAGTTGAGGAACATAATGCTCTGCTTAGACAAGTACTATGGAAACTTGAACAGGCTGGTTTAACGGTAAATAAAGAGAAATTAAAGTTTTTAACTGACAAGTTGAATACCTTGGGTACACCATTTCAAGTGGTGGAATAGCTCCCAAACCAAATTTGTTGGAGGCTATAAAAAATGGACTGTGTCCTAATGACAAAGATCAACTCAGGTCTTTTCTAGGTCTTGTGGAATATTATTCCAAATTTGTGAGAGGCTTTGCTGACATTTCTGAAACTTTGAGAAGTATTTTACGAAAAGGAATCAAATACGTGTGGGAAAAGGAACAACAAGAGGCATTCTCAAACATTAAAAATGAGATTTGTAATGCGGGTATCTTGTCTCCCTTTAAGTCGGAGTGCAAATCTTTTCTCACAATTGATGCCAGTCTTACTGGTGTCGTTCTTTCTCAAAACCAACGTGGGGTGGACAGAACAATTACCTTTGCATCTAGGACTCTAACGCAAGCAGAAAGGAACTATTCCGTAATTGAGAGGGAAGCACTTGCTGCAGCCTGGGGTATTGAGTACTTTAGAGTATACTTGTGGGGCTCAAGATTTGTATTGAGGACAGATCACAAGCCTCTGATGAAAATTTTATCTGCTGGGGGTACTGGAAAAGGCTCTGCTCGTTTGGCCAGATTTGCTGCCAGGTTGCAGGAATACTCGTATGATATTTAATTTATTCAAGGATGGAGGAATTTGCAAGCTGATTGTTTGTCTTGCATGTCTTATAACTGGGAAGTTGTTGATGAAGAAGCTTGAATCTGAGGAAGCTGTGACTTTGGTGAGTGAGGTTGGTGAATGCAGCTGGGGTGCTTTTACCAAAGCACAGTGGTTGGAAAAAATGCATTTGGATACCACATTGAAGGAAGTTATTACTCTAATTAAGAAAGGTGCCCCGTTGAGAATATGGTACCGTGTGCTATCTGGCCTTTTTAGAAACTCTCAGATGAGTTATCTGTAAATGGATCTGCTGTTGTCATGAGAGGTGACAGATTTGTGCCTCCTTATGGACTTCGCTTGCACATCTTTAAGCTAGCTCGCAAGGGTCATCTTGGCCAGGGCATGACTAGCAGAACTAAACAAGTGTTTTGGTGGCCTGGGATGGATGACCAGATTCACAAGTGGGTTGAGACCTGCGTTTTGTGTAAGGAGAATGAAAAAAGACTCAAGGTCGGCAATCAGAGCAGTATGGGTCACATTACCGATCCTGGAAGGCTTGGTACACTTTCTGTTTGGATTTTATTGGTCCACTTTCTGAATTACCTTTGGATATGCGTTTTTCAGTTGTCATAATAGTTGTTCACTCAAGATGGCTTGTTGTAAAAAGTTTTAGAGATGTCACTACTCAGTCAACTATTGAAGTGTTAGAAAAGTTATTTTTAGAAGAAGGTGTGCCGCATATGTTGTTGACTGACAACGGTACACAATTGACTTCTGGTGACATGCACTGTTTTTTAGAGAAGTGTGGAGTCAAACATTCATGCACCTCTCTCTACAACCCCATGGGCAATGGAATGGTAGAGAGGGCCAACAGATTAGTAAAAGGCACAATTCAACTAGCGTTGGCTAATGGACAACCTCCTAGGCGTCTTATGGAAGAAATGCGTTGGACCTATTGCACTACCGAGCATAATGTTACTAATTTGTCACCTTTTCAAGTTATGAGAGGACGTGTACATGGTTCTCGTCTTGTTCCTGCATGGTTGAAGGATTGGGTGTTGTCTGGAGGTGAACATCCTCAAGATTTTGTCTCCTCCAAGTTTTTGGTTGGTGATTGGGTCAAACTGAAGTGTGGCAGAGTGAAAGCTGACTTGAGCAAATTTATGGGACCCTGTCGTGTCGTCATTGTTGCTAAACATTTTGTTGTTGTTGGAGGTGAGCAAAAATGGAATTTGCGGAGAGTAGCTCCTTTCCAGAGGCGTAGATCTATCGTCAAGCAATCTAGTGATGATGAAGGTTGTTCTGGTACAATGTTTTTATCAGATGTTCCTTACAATCGTTGCTCTCAGGATTCCAATTTTTCTCTAGTTTCTCTTCCACAGAGGTTGGGTCATGATGTTGTCAATCAGGAGTTGAACTCTGAAGATCATGTAGGTAGTCATGATGCCAGTCCAGGAAAAAAGGTTGATCCTGGGGTTAGAGTTTGCAGACCCCCTTTGCATCTGAAAGACTATGTGACTGTGTAATTTTCTTTTATCATTCTGTTTCATCCTGTATTTTCCTTTCTCTTTCTTCTTCTAGATTCTTTTCAGTATTGTTTCATTAAGGAGGAGGATGTGTTGTGATGTAACTTACCTTTTTCTTCCTTGCAGCATGTCCTTCTATCATGTTTACCTTACCTTTGTTTGGAGTGTTCATATTTTGATGTTCTTTAGAATGTTAGGCAGACTGCACTCGCGGGTTGTCAGTTGCTGCTGGATCGTTGAGGTGGTCGCATGCCCGGTTGTGCTCCGGAATAAATCTTCACTTCCAACTTACCTGGTGTTCTTGAAGTTTGTTCTGCTCTTCTTCTCAACACAAGGCTTTTTATTGTGCAATATTTGCACTATGACTGTTACAAAACATCTTGCTCCACTCACCAGCATCACAAAAGAGCTCAGAACTCCTGTTAATCATGAGGAATTATACATGCAGAGTTAGTCAACTCAAAACCTTTAGGTGAATCTCAGGAGATCCCACTCAGCACCTCTCAAGAACTTGGCGTTGTTGACATTGAAAAGGTGTGAAAGCTGAGTGGGCTTTGCCAATAGTTGCACAGTGACTTGCAGAGCAATTAGCTATTAATTTGCTAGCTTCTGTTCCTGATTGCAAGTGAGTGTCAATGCAGGGATTGCATTTTTAATGGCCCTCTCTATTCCCCTCCTCTCTGGTCTGGGTAATGTGAACATTTCCAGTGAGGGGTCTCAATGGGCAATTAGATCTTCCCTGAAGTAGCTCACATCCAGAAGAAATGTTGTTTTCTGCAGAACTTTTGACTCAGCAGGAAATGTAAAGAGGGTGCCACATGTCTGCCATTCTGTTGGTTCCCACACCATCACCAGCACATTCACAGTTGCTGGTATTTTGCATTTGATAACTCTCCTGATGGTGTACCTGTCAGAGGGAGGAGAGAACTGCAGCATCACTCAGAGCAAAGTATGTGAACAATGCCTTACTCCACCGTTTTCCTCGTTCCTCTCTAATTTCTGATATGTTGTGGTTTCACTCTATGCCATGCTACTTTAAATAATGTGCAGCTGCTGTCTCTGCTATTTGTGATATGTAACATGTAATTGCTATTTATATTATGCTATTTAATATGTCACAGTTCTTGTCTTTGTAATATAGTTTCTGTATGTAGTGTCTTTCTACGCTAAGTTACAGGTATATGCGGTGTTCTGTTACTACTGTTTGTTATGGTATGTGATGGGTAAAAGCTGTCTTAGTTTTTCTTTAGTTCGAAGCCCTAAATGCAATAGGGATGCCCAGACATGAGTGCGTGCTCATAGTGCCATAGGACTCAAGCTACACCCTACTGTATAGGCCAACATGGGCAGAAACTGGTCCAGGGTATATTGTGTTCCCATTCAGAAGAGAACTGGTCAGGCAGTCCCATTGGAACAGGATCAAGACTGCTTTGCGTATGGCTGGTTCCTGTTTGAAGAGGCATGGTGGGCAAAAGAATGATGGATTGGGGTGTGTCCAACTCAGGCTGGTAAACTCCGGATGAGGGCACAAAGAAAGGTATGTTCCTAAATATTGGCCTTCCCAGGTTGGTGCTACTTTCGCAAATGATAAGTTCAAACGGTGGAGAAGCCACTTGCTTCTGCAGGATTCTATATTTGCTCATTTAAGCACATAAGCTAAAGAGGTGTAAATATTTTTTTCTGTGCATTTCAACCAAAACAATTATTAGTGGCATTTCTCAGCAATTTGTAAGGAACTGCAACTTGTGCTGAGGTGTTGAATGCCAGGATTCAAATGTAAAATATTGTGGGGCTGGTATACTGTGTAGATTGACTTTTACTAACTACACATCTAGTTATCTTAAAGAGTCATATGTTCTCAAAGTTCTTGTATGTGAGGCAAAGTATTGTAAATCTATACTTATCTACTAAAATTGGCATCAAAATATTTTGATTCTTGATTATGTCTTAATATTTTGGCCCCACAATACTTTATACTCAATATTCTGGTGGTACATCACGGGGGGTATGACTTCATTGAGGAAAATAGGCTACATTTGCCTGTTGAAGCCAGATACTGTCCTACCCTGTTGTCTATTGACTTCACCACCTCTTGAAGACCTATTTTCTGCCTCTGAGATGTATCTGACAGCTGCATCGGAAGTCATCAATTCATACAAGAGCTAACCATTCCTACAGGCGTACACTACAGTTGCTTCAGCTATTGCCACTTCACTGGTTTGCACATAGTTATCAATTTGTAGCCACTGTCTATGATTTCATGCAGCACAGAGTCTCCACCTCCTCAGATGCACTCTGATGTCTGCAATGGGGTCCCAAAATATTCCCAGAGTATTCTCAGGTATTTTGATTTCAGAACTTGTGTAGTAAAATGTGCATGCAGTGTGTGCTAAAGGAGGCTGTGACCACACCAGAAAGCATTTTGATTTCCTGCACTGGGGTGGTACCAAAGATGGGGAGCTGGGATGAGCCACAGACAGCACTTTGCATTGCAAGGCTTCTCCAAAGCACTTCTGAAGAACAGGAATTTGGAAGTTCCGCAACCTGTTATGACGAGAGTTGCCTTGAGTATGTCTTCAAGGATGGACCTGAGTGACTGCTGCGTGGTTGCTCGAGGTGCTCCTGAATAAAGAAGATGTTGCCCAGAAACATGAGACTGTGAGGAGCTGAGGCTAGAAGGACAGGAAGCTGTCTGCTGCTATCCATGGAAGACATTGGCATGCCCTTGTAGCATGCCAGGAAAGAGATGTTCCTGTGACTGCACAGCATTCATGAAAACCATAAATGTGTCTCACAGGTTTCCCTCCAGGTAAACACTCGGTCATGAGAAACTCAGACTGGATTCTGCTGTCTTATTTGAAAAATAATGGCACAGTGAGAGGCTTGGTACTAGGATCAAATTTCTCTTCACTATTGGCGAGGGGGAATTCAACTTCCATCTACAGATCACCATTGTGACCTGGGGTGGGCTCTTTTAGTTGCTTGGATGGTGCGTTTGTGTTTGGTCTTGAGAAAGATCCTGCCAATGAACATACCATACCATAATTAGAGTGAGTGGAGTGTGGTCTCCACATCACTGTCGCTGCCTGCTTTTATCAAACCAGGGAGTGCTGGTGTGCACTTAATACAAAGGGCAAAGACCATAGCAATATCAGCTGAGCTGGGGCAGAGCCAACGCAATCCTGCTAGGTGGGGTGTAAAGGATGCCACATCACCATGGGCCACACAGTCCCTGCCATGTTCAGGCACTCACAGGCCCAGCCTACCGGAGAACAACAAAGGCACAAAGGTACCAAGCGAGAGTGCGATACATATGGAGAATCAATGTTTGTTACTACCCACAGTCTGCCTAACCGTAATCTCTTGGAGAAAGGTAGATGGGGTCCAGAAATAAAGCTAAACATTATCCATGAGTTAACCCTTGAGGACTAGTGTTGTATCTTGCACTGAATAACTATAAGTTACCTTGCCCAGATGAGTAGCCTAGGTAATATGGCTGTCTCCCCGCTCAAGCAAATATTGCATTGATAACTGTATGCCATGTTAAATGTCCTCTGATATTGATGTACAATTTTATACCTGTCTGCATTAGGGTGGTTTTCCCCCAATCTTTTTGCCTTCCTCCTCCATTTTTCTGACCTTTTTATTTGCTGGCCTTAGGACTCTGAGCACTTTACCACTGGTAACCAGTGCTAAAGTGTGTGTGCTCGCTCCTTTAAACATTGTGATATTGGCTCATACCCAATTGGCATATTTAATTTACTTATAAGTCCCTAGTAAAGTGGTACTATAAGTGCCCAGGGCCTGTAAATTAAATGCTACTGGTGGGACTGCAGTACTGATTGTGCCATCCACTTAAGTACCCCTTTAAACTAGGGGTCAGCGGCAGGCAAAGGTGATATTGCTATTCAGTCAGTGGAGTGCATGTCGGATAACTGTGACGACTGGTGTGAGATTCAGCAAGAGCCAAGAGGGAAGCAACACTGAGGGACTACCGGTGTACACCAGGTAAGAGAAGTAGTGTTAAAGATTAGGGCTGTTCTGTTGTCCTGGCCTAGCGCGCCTTATTAATGTGCCCCTTGTGCTCATCGTATCTGGGCTTCATACTCTCACCATATTGGCCCATCCGTCTGAGCTCTCAACTAGGGCAAGTGGGTGTACTCATGCACCGCATGCCACTGCCAAGGTAGTTCTGTTGAGACTAAGAGCTGAGAGGAGGAGACCCACTCCGCCCTGCTACATTGCAGCCGGGGAGGTATCCTTACTGCTGGCTCTCTTCTACGGGCTGCAGAAACCCGGACCGTCCCTTGTTCTCCACACTGACATAGATAGCAGACAGACAACTCATGTCAGGGAGAACAGCAAGCTTGGCGCATTCCAGCAGAGACTGGTCTTTGACTCTTTTCCATTGAGTCATGAGTCCAACACTGCTGCTTTAATAAATACATCCAATGTGGCATCACTCCATTAGCTGGACTAAGGGCCACTCATGAGGCACAACATTGAAGGCATTAGTTGGGGCAAGATGCCACAGATGCACGTTTTGTTTTGTTTTTATAAAATACTCCACTCACAGAACTCTGCGGAATTTGGCAGGGTTTTTTAATTATTCTGCAGAATTAGGTAGACTGAAACTCCGTGAACTCCGACTACCCTTACTTTAAATATGTAGCAGGCCTGCCATTGCAGAGCCTGTGTGTGCAGTGGAAACTGCCATTTCGACCTGGCAAAATAAACCTTTTGCTAGGCCCAAACCTTCCTTTTTTGATATATATAAGTCACCTTTAGAGTAGGCCCTGGGTAGCGCAGACTGCAAGGTGCAATGTAGTTAAAAAGCAGGACATGTACCTTCAAGTTTTGCATGTCCTGGAAGTGAAAAACTCCTAAATTCATTTTTCCCTCCTGCAAGGCCTATATCTCCCAATGTACCACTGGTATATAACAATAACACTCCAACTCCTGTTGCCTCCACCAATTCTGCACCCATATTTAATCTGTCCAAACACAACCTCACCCCCCTACGAGGTCACCATCCTGACCAGGGGCTGTCCTTTGTACCCACCACCATGCCCAACTTCTTCGAGACCAAATTCGAGATGCAGCGGCTGAATGCCACAGCATTTAGACCACACTCGACATTCATGTCACCCTCAAATATAATGCCTAGTGAGATCTTGGTATTTTACTAAATCAGTGTGCCAACTGTTGTATATTTGCAGCATAATATTTCTCTCTTCCAACCTCACTACGAAACTTAACTTTTAAACATATGACCTCCCAGCCTTAGGGTGCTGACAGACATTTCACTCGTGAAGCTGTTGTCATCCCCTATTAAGTGTTTTGGGCCAGGGAGCTGAAATGGTGATAGTATTTATTTTTTCTTTATGTACAACATTTCTTATTTCTGGAAAGTGATCTCTGGTCTCTCTGTCAACAGTTATCACATCTTCATGGCTGGAGCACAACTGCATTCTTTATCCTCATTCTTTTTTAATTATATTTTTCACCAATTCTGTGAATGTTGGATGTTTTTGATATCTGCCTTCCATGTTCAGTTTCATCAACAGTCCCTTGTTCATCTTTGCTTTTAGGTACTGACTCCACTCAGGAATTATATGTGTGCTTAGCCATTTTGCATTTTGTAATATGGGCTGTCATGGATTAGTGCTCTCATATGTTTTCAGGAAAGCTGTCCGTGGGTTAGTGGTCTCAAATAGTCGCCTGAGGGCCATTAGTAAATCATGCATCTAAATTCCACCCCTTTAACTCTCATCAGTGTTAATGGCTTTTGCCTCAGGCACTATAAGCCCTTATTATAAGTTAATAGACAAATTCTGATCTGTGGGCAAACCCTTGTTTGCACAGGGATCTTTATTAAGCGTTATGTGATTATCACACCCTCACAGTTTTAGATTCTGCCAGGCCAAACCTGCCAAAATATACTGGAGGAAACAGGCCCTAAAAAAACAACCAAAATGTTTGGACATGTTTGTAAGGAAGTAAGTGATATATTCCTTATCTTCTGTATCTTTACTTGACTCATTTTCTCTGTCTTCTACTTTTTTCCCGGGACAGTCCTAGTATTGTGGGGCCTCTTTATTTTCATCATGGGTAAAAGGAAAGTCCCAAACGCCAAAGCCACGCTGACACCTAATAACAGTACCATTGACACTTTTTTGGCAAGAGCTGTAGGCGTCATCACTTAGGAAATTGTCCTGGCAGAAAGACAGCTGTCCCTGGATCCTGCTGGCCCCCCAACTATTTTCTCACCTACTGATTCTAACCTCAAGGTTTTGGGGGAACATTTACAGCCCCTGGCTATTTAGGATGCTCTGCTATACTCTACTGTCCCTGACTCTCCTTTGGACTCACTGGCCCAGCAATCACTATCTATGAGCTCCAGAACCAACTGCATGCATGACCATCTCCCCGGTGCTTTGATCCCCTGCTTATAATTGCCTGGATATGTCTGACCATTCTGTATGGACCCCCAATCTTACAAAATGTATTGCTGACTTCAATGAATGTCTTGCTATAGTAAGGGAGAAACTTGACCAGCTTGGTGCCGAAGTCATCAACATCCCCAATCTTTGTCATTGCCAACTCAATCCTTCTCCCATAGTCCCAGCACCTGTATCCACCTTGTTAGCCGGGTCCTCGTCCCTCCCTAAAGCCCCTAAATCCATTCAAACCAGCAAAACTGCTCATTAACCAGATGGTAGCAATGCCCGATCAACACCGCTTCCATGGACTTGAGTGTTGACAAGTCATGTGTCTCTCAGGCTCATCCAGTATTTGCCTAGAGTGAGGTCATTATAGATTTGCCTCCTGATGAAACTCCCTATGTAGAGGTGCTTGGGAATGTTCTACCTCTGCTCAGTTAAAAAATAAGGTGAGTCATTAGATTAGCACCCACTTTAATTTACATCCCCATATCCAGAAGCAGTTAAACATGGTGAGAAGAGTGAGATGGCTGGGGAAAGACATGAAAGCTCATGAGGGGGACTCGTTGGTGGTGAATTTCAATCACCCCATGGAAGGTGTTTATGTTTTGTAAGCTATTTGACCCTGTAGATCTGGAAAGCTATCTGGAATTAAGGCTCTGCTGCTGGGTTTCTTCTATAGGCCGTAGGTTGCCTGCCCGACACTGTGGACACAAGTGGGTTGAACAGATTATCCCCTACTCTCAAAGTTTCCACAGCTACATCTTTGGCATCTGTTAATCAATTTGCCCCTCTTAGCTTCCTGTATTCTTGTGATTGACTTGATCTCCATGTTTCCCCAATAATCCCTGATACCCTTCCCACTGTTGGTTATCTCACTCTCTCTTTGGAGCCCCCTGTCTTGTGCCACTGTAATAACCTTAATTTATTATGCTGGAAAATTGCTGGACTTGCTTCTAAATTTAGTGACCTGAACTGGCATTCATTTATCAGGAAATTGAATGTAATTTCTTTACATGAATCATGAGAGACCTCAAATTGATTCTTTCTGGAGGGTTATAAAGCATACTTTGTCCTGACTGTTGCTTCACCTTTGTAAAGCTAAAGGGGGCTTACAGACCTATATCTCCCTGGATGTGAAAGGACTTGTCAGGGAATTATCCTCTGGCTCTCCAGTTTTGCAAGCATTAAGGTTGCCACTGCATGATTCCCCTGTAGTCCATCTAATTCATTTTTATAATGCAAAAACAAGACTACCAAACTTTCAAACATATCACTTTTGGGTTCTTTTATTGAATCTCTTTCTGACAAAGGTGGCTGCTCACCTGATTTATTCATAGATGGTGATTTCAATATATACCTTGGTGAGTACTCTCTCGTTGACATGAGCAAAAAGCCTCCTTGTAGGATCTAGAAGGACTTATACATGGAGCACGCATGGGATGGTACAGAGTTAAATGGTATTTCAAATAATAACAACTTAGACTTTACTCTCTGGACAAGTTGGCTTATGCCTCTGTTCCACAAATTCTTCCTAATTTTACGGGTAGGGAATGTTCAACTATAATAGATTTTATCTTTGTCTCTACCCCACTTTTTTATTGATCTCTAGGTTCAACATACTGAGGTATTCAAGATATTACGATATGATTAGCGCAGTATATCTAATGATAGTTTACCTCGTTATGGTGTATTAAATGGTTCGAAATCCCCGATTATGTTTAGTACGACAAAAAGGGCCGAGAAACTGAACTGCCTCCATCTTGGATTGCGGCTCTCTCTCTCACTTGGGAGTCACGTGGTCTTTTCCGCACACCCCCTGCTTTCCCCTTTCCTTGCATTTAATTAGGAGACAGGCTGAGTTGCTGAGAAGCAAGGTCACATCTGCTAAAAGGGAGTATCAGGCAAATTCCTCTAGGCCTGGGACGAGAAGGTAGTCACCCTTTCGACCTTCTCTGTAAAGATAGTAACCCTTTGTATGTGTAACCAAAACTAGAAATAGGCATAAGCTCATTAGGGGCGCCAGGACTAACTGGTACTTTTCCACATATATGGTTTTGTATGCTGTACTGATAATGTATAAAAGTGTGTTACTGTCAAGGAGCCAGCAGTCTTCCTCGGCGCACCTGATGGGTGAGGATCGACGAGGCTCCTCTATATAGAGTTCTGTGGTGGCTAATAAACGTTTGAACCTTCCACGTTGCCAACTGCTCCTTCTTACCTAATATTGCGGGCCAATGGTAAGTGTGGCCCTTGGAATAATTATTTGGACACAACAGTTGGCGACCACGAAGGGACCCCGTGAAAGGGTCTCCCCCCCCCGTATTCGGGTGGTGGGGTTGGGGGCGTCCTGACCGGTTGGCGGGAGAGGAGCCTGAGGATTTCTCCCACCCTGCACGACTTTTCGGTACGTCCCCTGCTGCTAGTTACCCTTCACCGGGGTCCTACGGGCTTAACCCAGAAACTGGATCGATTTGGTCGGGAGGAGTTGGCAGCGGAGAACGAACATTCGTATCTGGGTGCACCCGGTGAGTATTGATTTGATTTTGACGCACGCGTTGTAAACGGTGCATTGTTGGTTAAGGCACGCGTTGAAGACGGTGTGCTATTTGATTGATTTGAGAGCATTCGTTGAGAACGATGCGTTTTTGATTTTGAACACGGATTGCATTTGTTTGAAGCTCGCGCTGGACAGCGGTGCATTGATTTGAAGACACGCACCGGAGGGTGGTGTCTTGCTTGATCGAGGTTAGCATTACCGTGGTTTGACTCGAAGTACGTACAGGTTGTATTTGATTTGAGTAAAAACGGCGCGCCGAAGGATTACAAACGGATTGCACGTGGAAGGACCCGCGACCTAGACTGGGTAGCCACAGGGCATACTCCTGACGGGGCAAGTCCTCGTTGGGGGCTGGTCTTAGTGGTGAGCCAGGAGGGTGGCCGGAATCCCGCGTGTAGTTTGGTGTTTGGACTGTGAACCAGAGTCGACGGGCTTGGTTCTCTGATACTGATTGTACGTTGTGTATGATTCGTGTTGATTGTTGTTTGTGTATACATGTCTGAAAACTAACCAAAATGTCCTGTTTTAGTAAATTGAATTGTTTTGGCTGCTGCTGTCGAACAAGTGACTCCAGACTAGCGGAGAGCCAACCCGCCCCGCCGGAGGGCAGTCCTAGCCATCTTATGTATGTCAAACATTGGATCTCTCCGTTGTTGTTCTGCACTCTGTGGCATAAGTATACCAAGGGCAATGAGGAGTTACGATGGCCCAAAACGGGTTCGTTTGACGAGAAGAAAATTGCGTTCCTACAGGAACAGCTGTTTTCTAGGCGAAGTAGGCAGGCCATGTTTGATGCTCTAATTGCATGGCAGAAGGAGGCCAAACAACGGCGAATAAGGGAAGAGAAAGTAGCCAGAGCCAAGGCAGGACAGAATGTTACTCAGAAAGCTATGGCCTATGACCGAGAAAGAGTAGAAAAAGGATTGGATTGCATGAATCGCGAATTTCGATTAAAGGTTGATAAGAGCTATGTGACCCGCCCGAATGCAGAAGATGAACTAGAGGATTTATTGGACACTAGGCCACCACCCCCTTATGTACCACAGAGGATATATCCGAAGGTATCAGAGGCCTCGGCCCCGGCTCCAAATATGTCCCTGGGGGCCTCTGCTTCGGCTCCCCCGGCCACCACTACCCCTCCCTCCCTGCCGAACCTCTCCCGGTTACCGACATCTGTGTCTGAAGTTATGGCCATACTGCCTAATTTATTGACGACGGCTGCAGCCGGGACCCCTCAGCTGTCGCTGGGGTCAATGCCTTCCCCTTCTGTTCTGCCCTCCTCCTCCGCCAGTACCACGCCGGTAACAGCTGCAACTACTCCGATACGTCCGGCCAGTCTAACTGAGGGTAGGAAGTTGTTCACTCGTTCGGCCTTGGGGACGGAAGAAAGGGAAACTATTGCTACACAAGCATCCCAGTGGATGCGACATCCCATTTATACGCTTGCCGATATTTGGAGTACTATGAGAGACTATGAACCGGTGATGCAACAGCATGCTCTGGAGCATATGGCCAACCGTCTTATTTCTGTGTGGGAACAGGTACATCAGGAAGGGAAGGCTCCGGCTATATTATATGATATTCTTGATCAGGTCCATAAATCTCAGTTGACACCGGAGGAGGTGTATGGGAAGGTACAGACTTTGGTCTCTTATAGAACTCGTTTGCAGTCTGCCACTCCCGCCGGATTCTCCCAGTTCCCTATGCGGGAAGTGCTCCCTATCTTCCATCCAGAAGTTGCCGCAGTAGTAGATGCCCACGGCGTCGTTACCCGTCCCGGGGTAGACGCCCGGTTCCAGGAACAATGGGTCTATACCCCCTGGAAGCGGAGTGAGGTACTATCCCTAAAAAGCCAGTTGCCAGATCCTAGAAAGAACCCCACCGCATATTACAAGGAACTGACCGAGGCCGCCTCGTCAGCGGTAATGACGTTGGCAGATATTGAATTATTCTTTGCCTTATTAGTACCGGTGGACATTTGGCGCCAGGTACATGACCAGGACCATGTTACGGAATTTGGTGGGACATGGGATCAACTGAGAAACTGGGATAGAGATCGTAAACCATGGAACAAGCCCCGACCTGAGATACTGGCCTTGCCTGAGAGAATAATAACTTATATGCATTCACTGATCCCACCCAGGAAAGTAGATTGGGACAAGCTGACGGCCTGTAAGCAAAAGAAGGACGAGAGTGTCTCTGATTTTTTCACGAGGTTTGAGGGAGTGTTCATTGACTTTAGCGGACAGGACTTGGCAACGGAAGGGGGTGTACGTTTATTTGTTAATAGATTTGTAACAAATTTGCTACCTGAGGTATCGGCTCGGTTACAGGCAGCTGAGAGTACCTGGACGACCACCACGCCCTCCACGATACTGAGCATGGCTCAGTATTATGAGCATCGGGAGAATGAGAACAAGGATAAGACAGAAAGAAAGTCAAAAGAGTTGAAAACACGAGTGTTACTACAGCAAGTGGAGAGGGGTAGAGGAAGAGGACGGGGGTTGCAGAATTTCGCTCCAAGAGGGGCGGGACCGACGCAAACAGCTGGGCGAACAGATCTGGGCATAAATCAATGTGCTTTCTGTAAAGAGGAGGGGCATTGGAGAGCGCAGTGTCCGTTACTATATGAACAGAATGCGGCTTCAAGGGGTCGTGGACGGGGAAGGATGAGTGGGCATCGAGGTGGATACACGAGACAAGAACAGGCAGCCCGAGGTGAGAACAGTCAGAATTATTTTGACCAAAGCCAGGGTAAACAGTACTACAATGATGGACGTGTGACGGACGAAGACGCCGGGTATACTCAAGCATAGGACAGCCAAGGGCAGAGTAAGGGGCATGTGTCAATCCCGATAGATCAAGCTGGACCTTATGTCCATGCACGATTGTTGGATGCATCAGGTAAGTTTTTAGTTGACACAGGGGCTATGAACAGTTCTGTTTCACGTGCCCTGGTCCCGGGGGCCGCTCTGTCTGGCCAGACTAATGTGTCCGTGGGGTTCTCTGGAACTCCGGTGGTGAGCCCCATTTCTAAGCCACTTTCCCTTACTCTGGGACCGGTTATGATAGAATCACCTTTCCTCCTCACCTCCCAGTGTGGGGAGAATCTCCTGGGTATGGATATTTTAAAAAGATTGCATGCCCACATCTATTGCTCCCCCGATGGAGTTTATCTGACCATTCGGAATACCTCTATCCCCTCCGTTCAATGTTTTTCGAAAACGGACTCACTACCTCCTGAGCTTGCACAACTCCCGAAGGATCTTTGGGCCCTGGGGGACACTGACGTAGGATTCCTACAAATTCCCCCGGTGTCCATCACCCTGAAACAGAATGCCAAATTGCCGAGGATCCCACAGTATAAAATAGCCCCCGCAGGGGAACGTGCTTTACTGGCCATTATTTCTGACTTGATTAGAACAGGGGTGGTGGAGGAAACGGCTTCTAATGTCTGTAACAGTCCCATTCTTCCGATTCTTAAACGAGCCCCCGTACCCCAATCCCCTGATTATGCTGATACCTACCGATTTGTGATTGACTTGCGAGAGATTAACAAGATTGTGGTACCCCAATATCCGGTGGTACCAGACATTAATTCCATTTTGACCATGATTCCTCCCACTGCCACATTTTTCTCGGTGATTGATTTGAAGAATGCCTTCTTTAGCATTCCCATACATCCGGATAGCAGACATTTGTTCGGTTTCTCATTGGGGGGCAGCAGCTTTAGATTCTGTCGCGCCCCCCAGGGGTATACCGAAAGCCCTAGTATCTACAGCCAAGCCCTAAAAAGAGTATTGGATTCCTTACAATTGCCGCCAGGTAATGTCCTATTGCAGTATGTTGACGACCTCCTTGTGGCCTCTGATACAGAACAGGGTTGCCGCGATGCTACGGTTACCCTGCTACGGCATTTGGCCACTCATGGTAACAAGGTGTCGCTCTCTAAATTTCAATATTGTCGACCGGAGGTGACCTATCTCGGTCATCTCCTGTCGAAGGAGGGAAGACGGTTGACTTCTGAGCGCATCGCAACCATAACTAACATGCCTGTTCCTCGCACGCAACGTGATGTCCGCGCTTTGCTTGGTATAACCTCCTACTGTCGCCAATGGATTGCTAACTATTCTCTCTTGACTAAACCTTTCTTGTTTCTAACTACGAAGGATGTGCATGAACCCTTACCTTGGACTGATGAATGCCAGACTGCCTTTTCTGCTCTGAAAACTGCTCTTTGCTCTGCTCCTGTGCTTGGCACCCCTGACTACAAAAAACCTTTTGTGCTCTACGTGCATGAGGTGGACGGTTGTTCTCTTTCAGTGTTGACACAGGACTTTGGTGGTAAGCAAAGGCCTTGTGCATATTTCTCGGCGGTTTTGGATAACGTCGCCAGAGCACTTCCCAGTTGTCTGAGGGCTGCAGCGGCAGTGGCTGTAGCGATCAGACAATCGGAAGGGCTAGTCCTGAATACGGATCTGACAGTGATGGTGCCTCATGCTGTGGACGTATTATTAAACAGGACACAGACGCAGCACTTAACTAGTGCGCGTCTTACAGGGTACGAATTGACCCTGTTTGCACCTCATATAACGATCAAACGATGTGTTATCTTGAACCCTGCCACGTTGTTGCCCCTCCCTTCAGGGGATGGTGGACAAGACATACATGATTGTATTTTTCGAACTGAAGAAGAAACTAAGGGCCGGATAGATCTAATTGACACCCCACTATCTGATGCCCAAGGAGAATTGTATGTTGATGGGTCCTGCTTTAGATTACCGGATGGTACGACAGCTGCGGCTTATGCGATCACTACCCTGCAAACGGTAGTCGAGGCAGCCAAGATACCATACCGGTCAGCCCAGGCGGCCGAATTGGTTGCATTATTCAGGGCCTGCGAGTTGGGGAAAGGTTTGAAGCTAAATGTCTACACCGATAGCCAGTATGCGTTCGGTGTAGCACATAGCTTCGGGAGGTTATGGGCGGAAAGAGGATTCTTGACATCTCATGGCGAAAAGATAAAGAATGGACCATTAGTTGACCGATTGCTGGCTGCATTAACATTGCCTAAAACCCTGGCCATAGTGAAATGTAGTGCACACAAGGTTATAGTTGATGATGTGGGGAGGGGAAATTCCTTTGCGGATAGAATCGCCAAAGAAACAGCCCAGTCTGACACCATTTCCATGTTTGTAGTGACAAAAATGATAGAGGCAGGGGTCTTTAACAACACCATAGACAGTGTGAAAGAGCTACAAAAGGAGGTGACCCCGGAAGAACTGACATACTGGCAAGAACAGGTGGGGAGGCTTGATGAGAATGGATGTTGGACTGACTTGTCAGAGAGGTGTAGATGGTTACTGCCAAACGCATTTGTAAATGCAGTAGTAGCTATGGCGCACGGACCTTCACATGTAGGGGTCCAGGGCATCTGTGCCACATTGGATCCTGTCTGGTATAATGTTAATATCCATAGGACAGCTAGGAACCTGGTTCAGCATTGCATGATTTGTCTCCAGCATAATCCTGGGGTTAGCATTCCTGTCCTGGCGGGTAGTTTTGCGCCGCCCACCCTGCCTTTTGAAGTACTTCAAATGGATTACATACAGCTAGAACGAGTTAACAATCTGAAATACGTGCTGGTGGTGATCTGTACTTTTAGTAAATGGGTGGAGGCGTATCCCACAAAGGAAAATACTGCCCTGGCAACCGCGAAAGCTCTGGTAAAGGAGTTTTTCCCTCGATATGGGTTGCCACGGGTGATTTGGAGTGACAACGGGACACATTTTAATGCTGACTTAGTTAAGCATGTATGCAAGGGTCTGTCCATTCAGCAGAAGTTTCACGCAGCCCGACATCCTCAATCAGCGGGCCTAGTTGAGAAATATAATGGGATTCTGAAATTGAAACTGGCTAAACTTCAGGACACGACAGGATTAAAATGGCCTGATCTCCTGCCCCTGGCCCTGTTGTCCGTAAGAACTACTCCCCATTCCCGGAGCGGTATCTCCCCTTATGAGGTAATCTTTGGCAGACCTGCCAACGTGTGGGGAGTACCCCGGCCCAAATCCTTCAGGGACATCGACCATCCTATGTTGACTGATTATTTGTATGCTTTGACTAAAGATCTCCATTCCATTCATCAACAGATATCTGCCGTACTGCAGCCCCTGCCGGAGGGACCCGGACACAGCGTGGAACCTGGACAGTGGGTCTTGGTTCGAAACTACCAACGAAAATCGAGTTTGGATCCGCGCTGGTCCCGACCGTACCAGGTGCTCCTGGCAACGCGAACTGCGGTGAAAGTTGAGGGTAAGCAGCGCTGGATCCATATCTCCCATCTTAAGCGAGTTCCTCTCCCATTGCCAAGGGAGCAGCTTGACCAGGAGGAAGGCCTGCCAACCCAGGGCGAACCCAGCATTAGAAAACGACTTTCCCTGGACACCCGCAGAGAAGTTGACGGGCGAGGGGAGAGTGCTGTGAGCCTGAAAGACCCTTTTTGCGACCACTCAATTGCTCCAAGTGAGGCGTCTGGTCGGGAGCCCAGCTCCTCGTCTGATCCCACTGTGCCTGCTTTGTTTGTGAATCCTGAAACCCCTGGTCGGGATCGATATCACCTGCGGCCCCGGAAATAGGGAATCCCAGGTCTAGCCTTGGCGAGTGAAGTTGGAAGCCTCGGCAAAGACCTGAGGATTGGTAGAACACTGGACTGAACTCGTTGAGAGCATGGAACTTTCAGTAAAGCTCTGTTCAGAACGAAGGTAGAGACATTGGTCGGTTGGTGGGGGCCCAGGTGGAGTTTCCTTTCAACAAGGGTTGCGTCAAGTGCGACCCCAACGCGAGAAGTTTTTATTCTTTCTTTTTTTGTTTTTCTGAACAATAGGAGTCTGCCTGTGAGGCTCTATACGGACACAGGAAAGAAGCACCCTCCGGCAGGTCGGACTGCTCGTAGCCCTCTTCCCGAGATTATATTGGACTTTTAGTGAGAAAATGTACCCTTTTGCTTGTTTTGTCCCTGAAGAAGGGCGGCCCATAGTACCTCGTGCCATTCCCTCGCACTTGCCAATGTTCTCCTCATGGAGCTTGCGTGTTAAAATTGTTTTCATTTCTATATTGATTGTATCATTTGTACTATGCTTAGGTCTGTTTATATATCTAGAGTTTCGCCATCCTGTGCACACCTTGATAGTGTCTACCCCTGCTCCTAAGGAACATAATTTCCAGACTTTTGCCCCCCATAAGGAGAGACACCGACAGACATATGTACATAATGCTTTCATTGAGATGCTACACCAGACTCATAGTTCCACAAATGTTACTGATTGTTGGGTCTGTGGTCTTCTCCCGTCAGTGATGCATAAGCAAGATTTGTTCATATCAATGCCCTTGTCTTATTTAGGTAGTTGCGAAGCCTGGTTCAAAATGTTATCCATGCTATATGAACACTATGCTATAGATGAACGTCGATTCTCAGAGAAGGATTATGCCTTGATCTTAGCCTATATAGAGACACACCAAGGTTTTACTCCTAATGCTGAGGGGACGGATGGTACCCTTGATCCTACCGCCTGTATGAACGTATACACTGATCATGAGAATGATACCTGGTTGAGGGATGAAGTGTTGGATTTCATGACCTTTAATTTTACTGAGTATTTCAAGTATTTCCAGGAGCGAAATGTCTCAGATGAGAAAATCATTCCGGTCCCGGTATTGAATACGTCCTCCTCCTTCTGCGTGCAGGGTACTGGACATCTATCCGTAGGTTATAGTAGATGTAATTACACTTATAAACTACAGACTTTCAGTAGCCCCCCAACACTCACCCCTCCCAATGTTTATTTCGTGTGCGGTGAAAATGCATACACTTGGCTACCCAGGGGATAGGCAGGTCGATGTTACTTATCTTTTCTTTACCCACCGGTCTACATAGCTCCTTCTGATTATCACAAATCGCATTCCTTAAATCGGCGGAGCCTAAAAGCTGAAGCCGCCAGTAATGATGCCACTGACCAGACTGACACTCCAGCCCAACACTTCGTTGATATCATAAAAGGGGCATTGCCTATATGGGGACCCATCCTCAATAGTAAAGAAGTCAGGAGGCTATCTAGAGTAGTGGAAGGGGTGGTTAATACTACTGCAGGAATATTAACTAATATCACAGTGGAGCTCCAGGCGACCCGGCTTGTGACCCTCCAAAATCGTCTTGTTTTAGATGTTATCCTAGCTGATCGCGGAGGAGCTTGTAGAGTCATCGGCAGCTCCTGTTGTGTATATATACCTGACTCCGCCCCTTCTGTCCATTTAGCCATTCAGAAACTGCATTGGCTAGCCTCTGAAATTCACACCGAGACTGGTACTTGGTCTTTGTCCGGGTGGTTTTGGGATCTGGTGACCACCTGGGGATGGAAGTTATTCATGATTCTTTTGGGAATAGTGGGGTTCATTTTCACCTGCTGCCTTTGTCTACAGTGCGGGCCTGCTTGCTGTGCATATTGTGCTGCTCAAGTTCGCCGATCCATCCCTAGGCCCGAGCCCGTCCAAACCAGAATAGATACTCAGCGGGCTCAGAAATAGACGCACGACTTAATGCAGATTGATGAGGGTATTTTCGAAGACTGACCTCGTTATTAGCTATGCTGCGCTAAAAGGGCCATTCTGAGGTATTCAAGATATTACGATATGATTAGCGCAGTATATCTAATGATAGTTTACCTCGTTATGGTGTATTAAATGGTTCGAAATCCCCGATTATGTTTAGTACGACAAAAAGGGCCGAGAAACTGAACCGCCTCCATCTTGGATTGCGGCTCTCTCTCTCACTTGGGAGTCACGTGGTCTTTTCCGCACACCCCCTGCTTTCCCCTTTCCTTGCATTTAATTAGGAGACAGGCTGAGTTGCTGAGAAGCAAGGTCACATCTGCTAAAAGGGAGTATCAGGCAAATTCCTCTAGGCCTGGGACGAGAAGGGAGTCACCCTTTCGACCTTCACTGTAAAGATAGTAACCCTTTGTATGTGTAACCGAAACTAGAAATAGGCATGAGCTCATTAGGGGCGCCAGGACTAACTGGTACTTTTCCACATATATGGTTTTGTATGCTGTACTGATAATGTATAAAAGTGTGTTACTGTCAAGGAGCCAGCAGTCTTCCTCGGCGCACCTGATGGGTGAGGATCGACGAGGCTCCTCTATATAGAGTTCTGTGGTGGCTAATAAACGTTTGAACCTTCCACTTTGCCAACTGCTCCTTCTTACCTAATATTGCGGGCCAATGGTAAGTGTGGCCCTTGGAATAATTATTTGGACACAACAATACTACACAGTATTTTTAGTGACCATGATCCAGTTTTCCTCACTTTGAGTTGGGTGCAGCCCATTTTATCTAGCGCTCAGTTGTCACTCTAAGCCCATTCTCTCACTGATAAGGGAAGGCACATAAGGTGGGCAATGGTGGTGCCCGAGCAATTTACACGTACCCTGTTTCATAGTTGTGCTCAGGAATTTGTTAATTGTTTAGATACGCTTGCCAGTGATCAACTGATATTAGAGGCTTTGGGGAATTCTCTAACATGGTAGCCATGCTCGTATCACACCCAGTAACTAATTAATCTTCCCCTGAGTGTGTTAAAATCTAGCCCCAGAGATAGAGACCTTGTTGCCATCTCTTTTTTAAACTATAAATCTGTGCTAGAGAGACGTAAATATAATCTCAGAGCACACGTGTGCGATGACCTGGTGCAAGGTCACTTTTTCTATGGACCTTTTGGCCACACCCGAACCATTGTTTTTCTACAACATTTCAGCGCCCCAGGTTCACGTATTGGGGTACCCTTGTCTCTCTCTATACCCAACGGAGGATCCAAGCCTGAATTGGTCGGTTTTAAGAAATTGTCTTTCGCTTGATTCTGCTCTCAAAATCCGTTGGTTTAAATATATCAAGGAGTCTTTTTGGCACCTAGGGAGGGAGGAGCTTTTTAACAGACTGAAAGTATATGCTAAGCGGATAGAATCTACTGGAAGAGCAACTTTTTAGAAAAAAGATCTCTGTATAGAGAGGAAGCGGAACTATTGAAGCCCAGGGTTCATAGGTACATGTTGTTGACAAATGACACAGATGATGAAACCCTACCACACTCTAATTAAAAAATACAATGAACGTTTTTTGCTTACCAGGTTCAGATTAATTCATCTGCACTTAGTGATAGTTTACCCCAGAGGATGTTATGATCCTGGGATTGTGAAACCCAAAAGTTTATTATTCTGTTATTGAAGGATAAGGGATTTTTCAAGTCCACCCCACTCTTATATTTTTACAGATGGTTACTGATGAATTTGTAATTTTTAATGTTGCATTTTTTTAAAAATCTATCATGTATCTCAGGAATTTGCGTAAAGATGAACCAGATTTTACTTTTAATATATATTTCCATTATTATTCTGTGTACTGTGTTTTTGTGCATTAATGCTTTTTTTGGTGCACTTTTATGGATCGAAAAGGTTCTGAATAAAGACATTTGATTTTGATATCTGAGACTACTACTGACGCCCGCTACTCATGTATGTTTCCGTTATGTAATAACATTACTTGGTACATCAAGTAGCCCCAGATGGAGTATTGCACCTAAAAATAGCTAAATCTGTGGTTACTCCACCTGTAACTAAGCATTCTTTTCATCAATTATGATATGTGATATTGCTACTTTATCAGGAAAATAAATACCTGTGTGATTGCTTCCTGTCATGAAACTGTGTTTTGGAAAGCATCCACTTACCCGGTCCAGCTATCAGTCTGGTTTCATTCGTTTTTGTGGGTCTGGCTGCCTAAAAAAAAAATGATTTCAGTTTTGCCTGCAAAAGATCTGGAGCATCTGAAATTCACTTTTAGATTTGGTGCCAACTAGATTACCCCATACTCACTGATACTTCAGAGTTTGGAATGTTTATAGGAGTTATATGAATAGTGATCCCTGCAATTCGAGGGGAAAAGACATTACCACCCTCAGGTGATTTACAGTTAATGCAATGTGACATGTTTTTCAGAAACCTGATGGTGCAGGGCAGACAAAACGTATGTTGAGGCGTATACAATTCAAGAATGACATGACAAACATTTACCAGTCGTTTCACTGAATAAGGTCACCGTTAGTCCGGTTATCCTTGGGGTAGTCTTTCCCTTGAATTTTTGTCTTTTGTCTCTCATTTTTGCTGGTTCTTTTTGTTGGACTTGGAACTCTGTGCACCTTACCACTGCTAGCCAGTGTTAAAGTGCATGTGCTTCTCCCTTAAACATGATGACATTGTTGTACACCCGATTGGCAAATTTGTTGACTGGTAAGTCCCTTGTAAAATGGTTTATCATATCCCCAGGGCACGTGCTTCAAATTCTACTAGGGGGCTGCAGCGCTGATTGTGCCACTCACAGAAGGAGGCTTCCAAACCTGTCTTAGTCCTGCCACCACATTGCCTGTGTGTGCAGTTCACTTCCACTTTGACTTAGCATTTTAAACCACCTGCCTAGCCTTAAACTCCCCTTTAATTACATACAAGTCACCCCTAAGGAAGGCCCTAAGTAACCCAAGGCCAGGGTGCTATGTAAGTAAAAGGCATGACATGTACCTTAATGTTTTATATATCCTGGTAGGGACAAACAGTCTATTTTTATTTTCACTACTGTGAGGCATACTCCACTTATAGGCTAGGATTGGGAATTCCTTAATACACTTTTAAGCTGTAATCAGAGAGAAGTCGCTTCTTTGGAGTGGCAATGATATATCCTCCTTACTGGTGCAGCTGGATTTAACATTACTGTTTTAGAAATACCACTATTTGAAAGTGAACATTTCTCTGAACTTAATGTTCTGAGTGATTTACAGCCTGTTGCCAATACACATTTGTTGGGTGACAGCTACCATTTGTGCAATTCCGGCCTAATAACCTCAAACACAGGAAGGTGAGGGGAAGGAGTGGGTTATCTGCATTATGAGCACCCATCTGCATTCATCTGTATTATGATGGGTCTTCCTGGGCAGGGAGGGATGGGAGGGGCTGACACTTACATTTCAATAGGTAGTGTGCTGTCCACTCACAAAACACTGATTTATCCCCCACACATATAGTCTGGCAGATGGGGCTTGGTTGAAAGGGATCCTTGTGCACTTCAGAGAGCTACTTTGAGGTCACCACGAATATCAAAGAAACTTTTGGGTATAAGTACTGGGTGTCTGACCTCTAAAATCAGACACTTCTGGATCTTGAACTCAACCTCTGTCAGAAGGACTTCCGTGCTGCTTAAAGGACTCAACAGGAATGCTTTTCTTCTTGTTGCCCGGCTGCTTGCTGCTTTCTGACTCTATTGAAGGAGAACTGGACTTTGCCTTCCCTCCAAAAGGTCTCCAAGGGCTTGACTCCTATTTTCTGACGTTTCTGAGGTGCAAAACACTTCCTACAACTCTGCTAGTGCTGCTGGACCCTTCTATAAGTCCCACCCTTGCCTCAGGTACCCTCTCCAAGTTCTGGGCCTCAGAAGTGGGTTCTAGAGCTGTTTTGCTACAAAACTGATGCATCGTCACCTTTGTGCTGAACAGAATTGACGGATCTGCCTTCGACACTGGCTCAGAGGCTGTTTGATGACAGCAGTTCTACAGCCTGTGAGGCCTGATGATGACGCTCTGAGTGGATCCATGACGACGCATTGACATCACCTCAGCGAAGCTCGATGACGACGCGGCGACCCTACTTCATAGAAAAGATAGACTCTCATGCCATCAGCGTCGCCGCTTTGCTCCATCCAAGGTCCTTTCTCAGCAGGCTGTGTATGGGTCCTGTAGCAGGTCTGCCCTCCTTTTCACAGCTTGTGACTGCTAAGCACTGTTTTTGTATTTCCTATTTAAAAATTCATATCTCGGCTTCTACTAATTGGAATTTTGTTGTTGCGGTATTGCTTTATTCAGATAAATCTTCTCTATTTTCCTGAACCTATGTGGAGTCTTTTTCTGGAGTGTTCATTGTGTTGCTGTGAGTGTGTTGCACAAATACTTTACACATTGCCTCTTTAGATAAGCCTGACTGCTTTGTGCCAATCTATAACAGGGTGAGCACAGGTTATCTTTTAGTGTAACTCTAGCTTACTCTGACTAAAAACATTCATCCAATGACAAATTGTCAATAGTATTTCGGGCGCAACGTTATCGAAAATGCCAGCGTCAGTTTTGATGCTGGCATTTTCTATAACGTTGTGCCCGAAATACTATTGACAATTTGTCATTGGATGAATGTTCATCTCTTCTTAAAATTGATGTGAGTGCTTTAGAACCGACTTTCAAATTATTGCCATCAATCTGCCTTGATCCATTGATCAGCGATAGCCCCGTAATTCATATTAACGGAATTACATCTTCACGAGCAAAACTAATCGTGCTGAATCTGAATATAAAATGGTCTTTCGTTATTTGCAATATCCATTGTCCTGAAGATGGTCTGATGGACTGATGCCTACAAAGACCAAAACGTCGACTTTTCCATCTATTTCCGAAATATTCATTGCATTTAAGTGATCATTATTCTCATTAAGAGATATGTCATTGCCGATTTCATTGGAATAGATGTTTTTTCATGAAAGTGTAGGATTATTTTGTTTTTACCTTTTTCATGATCTATTGCTGAATTGATTGTTCATTTGTACTCCTTTTAACTTGATTTATCTATATAAATATGCGATGCAGCCCACGCAACGAAATTCGTTTTATTTATTTAAATGTGCACTTACCTCCGTTCATCCATATTCCTGTGTTTACCTTTCCCCACCCTGCCCCTCCCCCGCCCCGCCTCACTGCCGCACCGAACTCCCTCCACAAACCGCTACTGGTCTAGAGGATGATGAATGGCCTGAGGCATTGTCGTCCCCCCGAGAGGTGGCCATAAGATCTAAATTTCGGCTGATCCAATTAAAATGTTTAAATCACTGTTACTTTGCATGTGCCACTATGGTGAAAATGGGGAGGGCGTTGGATGCATTATGCCATAGGAAATGTGGTCAAATTGGTATGTTTTTTCAAATGCCCTGGTACTGTCCAATAATCCAGCAAGATTGGTCAGACGCGACTGTCTTGCTGACATCCAACCTCATCCAGCCAACGGAGCCTGTGCAGAGTAGTGGGAGCAAGACCCACTATAAATGAAATGCGGTCTTCTACGTGTATCGTCCCACACAGTCAAGAAACTAGCATTTGAGAGATTGTAGTCATCAGCAGAATTTAATCACAGACTGATGCGTTTCGACATTCACGGTCTTTCTCACAATTCATCATTTTGAAAAACATTTAATGTACTCGTTTTAAACTCCTCGTCACCATAAACATAAACAACAAACTTAAAACAAGTGCAAGTCTGAGTATACAAGGTATTGCATTTACACATAAGACATTTCATACTTGTACAGCATTCATGATGCATGTTATAAAAATACAATTATGATCCCACAAGCAGCTAAATCAAGATGACGTCCCTGAAAAGAAGCACAGCGTCGCTGTCCACGCAGCATCAGATAGGAGGCGTGGTTAGTTTGTCAGTCCACAACAGAGTATGCTCTGGAAGTGCTGTGCAATACCATGAAAATTACTCAACTCCTGCACATTCAGAATGGCAAGATTACTGGGTTACAAAAGCGGGAACATAAGAAGGGCCCAGTGCCCAACCCCACCAACAGTGCCGTTGGCTCTACAGTTGCACGTGCATTGTGGGTGTGCAGGGTCCCCAACAGGCGCGTTCCGTTGCATTTTGCCAGGTGGCGGAGGGTTCGGTGGACACCACACGTTACACTGAGCTGTTTGAAATGTATTACTTACTACTCATGATCAGTAGATTTTCCATGCATATTTCTTTGTTCAAATTATTGCTTTAGCTCACATGTGGAGTTAGAGTGTATCGTGTGGTGTTTGCTGAATTTTCTGCCACTTGGCAAAGTTTGGTGGATTGTGTGTGTTGGGGATACTGTGTATCCGTGGTGCGCGCGCAGCTGTAGAGCATGGCACTTGCAGGACCCAAGGGGTTGTATTCTATAAGAAATATCACCATTTCAAGGTGACCTACTAAGCTGTGATATACTGGTTGGTGGGTCTTGGAGACTGTGTTGTTGTTGTTGTCTGATTTTCGATTCAGTTTAGGGGAGCTGTTATTAGAAAGTGGTCAGTATTTTTTTTAAATGTGTGACTCAGCGCAGTGTTTAAATAGGTGACGAATACTCATGTTTTTAATACAAAACATCTGAGCAAAAAACAAACAGAAAAATGACAATTTGCCATGATGCTATGGGAAAAGTGAGGGCAGCACTGTTAGAATAGTCTAAAGATACAGTTAGTTCATTGATGGACATTTTGGTTTTGTTTTGACTGAAGACTGGTGCATCTCTCACTAAGCTATATGATTGCACAACCAAGACGTAGGGGCCTATTTGGAGTTTGGCAGAGAAAGTACTCCACCATAAGCGTGGCAATGTGGCATGCCGGTAAGACCCTCTGTCCTCCTACTATATTTTGGATCCGGGGACTATGTTCCTTCTGATGGAGGTTCACACTCTTGCTCATTAGAAAGCTTAATCTGACCGGCTGATGGAGTTGGGACCACCAGAGTAAAGACATGAGCCCACCCGCCCTATTTAGAAAGGACAGTCACCACCACAAAAAATTTGGCAGTGCCAGGACAGTAGAAAAATGACTCCCCCACACTATGTGAGAAAACTCTAGGGCTGTGGGTTTATTCTTTGTTTGGTTTTGAATAACTAATACGTTTGTGCAAAGCCGCCTAAAAGAAGGCCGTAGGGTACCAAACTTGCAAAAAACACTTTGACAGCAGCTCCTCTTAAGGCACAGAGATCATCGCTTAGCCAGCGGTGATCTCTAAATATGGGAAGCAGTAGCCTGCCAAGGTAGCGGAGGTATTACCCAGGGCCGGACTGGGAACCAAAACCGGGGGGGGGGGGGGGTTTAGGGGTACGGCCGAGATCTTTGCCAGGGTCGGTTTTCGGCCGACTTTATTACAGGGCCGATTTTGCAGCCCTGTAAAAAAACGGCCCCCAGGGGCCCAAAACCGGACCGACCCATGCGGCCCACAGGGGGATTGCCTGGTGCCCGCTATGGCCAGTCCGGCCCTGGTATCACCTCAACCACCCTGGCCTGGGGCAGACTGCCCACTAAACACTAAATCTGGCTCTTTGTCTGTGATGCTAAGATTTCTCATATTTTTACACACCATTTTTTATTACATTTGTTATTACATAGATATTTGAATGCCTGCAATGGCCCTCGTGAACATGATGTCACTTGTATATTTGCTTTAGTCAGCATAATATGACAGAATAACATGTTAGGGTAATCTGTTTATTCGCTGATGAAGAATAACTCTGGGATACTTAATGGATGTTAAAAATTAGGTTACTGGTTACTGGTTGACTAGTGTGTGAGCCCTGGTCAAGCAGCAACCACAATCCTAGTCAGGGTAAGGCACACGCAAATTACAAATTAACCTGTGCTTGCTCACCCTGTTACCTTGGCACAAAGCAATCAGGCTGAACTTAAAGGTAATTTGTAAAGTATTTGTGCAACACTTAAAACATTGAAAACACCGCACAAAAAGGACCCCACAGAAGGCAAGAACAATCAAGCTTAATTCAATAAATAAAACAAGACCAAAATGTCAACTATTCAGTCAGTAGAACCAGAGACATTGAATTTTACATTTTACTGAGAAAATCGCGCCAAAAGGCGCAAAGCAGTGCTGCCGCTATGTGGTCGTGCAGGACTGGGACAAAGTCACAAGTTCAGGCCGACCACGATGGAGCATGGCCCGGCTACTGGGACACAGTTAGGCCTGCTGAACAGAGTACCTTTGCGGAGCATTGCATGGTTCTGCGTCGAAAATGCGGCGTGCTGCCGAGGGGAATTCTTCCTAATTTCACGGGTGGGGAATGTTAAACTATAATAGATTTTATCTTTGTCTCTGTCCCTCTTTTTTATTGATTTCTAGGTTCAACATACTACACGGTATTTTTAGTGACCATGACCGTGGTTGTGCGATGCGGCAAGGCTGTGGTGCGAGGTCCTGGTGCGTCAACGTTGAGGTTCCCATTGACGGCCCTTCCGATGCAAAGTTCGGCATCATGAATATGGCACTCATTTGGGACAATGTATTGGTTCTGAAGAGCTGTGATGCGGAGTCCATCATCAAGGCTGACATCAACAAGATATGCAAGGACCTGTGCTGAGGATGCATTGCTCAGTGGCAGTTCTGGAGGTGATGTGGGCTGCGATGTGTCCGATTCAAGCAGCAGAGGAGATACATTGGTTCTGCTCAGGGTTGTGCCACACAGCAGTGGAGATGCGTAGGTTCCCCTAGATCCATAGAGGCTGGCAAAGCACCTTTAGGCCCACTGCCAAGGGCCCAGGACTGGAGTGGCACCACTTGGCAAGGGAGACTCTAACATGGCAGATTCCAGGTGCAGATGAAAGGTTGTTGGAAACCTGTTCTGTCCCTGAGGCTTCATATCAGGCTGCCAACCAACTAGCCATTGGAGTCACACTGGGTTCTGGGGTCAAGAGATGCAGATCAAGTCCTTCTCACCCAGACAAGAGAGCAGCAGGTCAGCACAACAGGGTAGCAGTTCCTTCAGAGCAGCAGTCCAGCAGAGTGGCAGTCCTTATAGCAGCACAGCAGTTCTTGCAGAAGCCCTGCCTTCCTGGCCATGGCTCCAGACTCACTGTAAGATAAGCTATTGAGATAAGCGTTGCTGATAGCACGCTATCTCAGCGATAAAAATTCACGCTAGCCGGCGATAATTATCCTAGCGCTAAGTGCGCTTAGAGATAATTATCGCCGGTTGTTGTTGATATGCCCCTTAATTCTTTGTAATGACGAAATAGAGGCAGGATTGGAGTGAGTGGATGCTATTGGCTGAAGGCTGTTTGGATGCAAGGATTTGCATAATTAAGTGCACAGCTCAGATAGGTTTGTCATCAAAGTGGTAGTCATAGACAGGGTAATGGTCAGAAAAGCAGGAGGAGGGCTTCATGAGTTTCAATAAGTGTTAATTAGTTAATGAGCAAGGAAACAGATGTGCAGTACCTCAAAAGATGTTGATAACTTTCTTCAGGCAGGGCATCAAGCCCTCCTTGTTGGTGTTCGAAGTGGATTCAGATTGTGTATTTAGGGTTACATAAAGGACTAGGATATTATTGGGGCCAACAGGTGAGAGAAGGTGCGACTTAGCTAAGGATAGAGGACGAAGTGCTAAAAATTAACCACTGCCAGATTATCCTCAGCTCAAGAGGGGAAGACTACAAGAAGGAGAAAGATTATTTTGACCACATATGGTAAGCACAAAAGAGGAAAGAGACACATTTTCTCTCCTGCAACAGTCAAAAGAACTTGAGGGAGTATAGTGTTCTCTTTCTGATCCCTAGCACTGAAAAA
Source organism: Triturus cristatus (assembly GCF_964204655.1). Classification (NCBI taxonomy): domain Eukaryota; kingdom Metazoa; phylum Chordata; class Amphibia; order Caudata; family Salamandridae; genus Triturus; species Triturus cristatus. Next base: position 158,041,972 of record NC_140580.1, read on the forward strand.
TGTGTATAATCATAAGGGACATGTTTGAAAATGGCACTCTTTGAAGGGTCAAATCTTTGCCTTACTCCTCTTTTTATCTGACCTCAATTTTGTTGGTTTTAGGACTCTGACCACTTTACCACTGCTAGCCAGTGCTAAAGTGCATGCGCTCTCTTCTCTAAACATGGTAACATTGTCTCATACCCAATTGGCATATGCAATTTACTTATGAGTCCCTAGTAAAGTATACTACATGTGCACAGGGCCTGTAAGTTAAATATTACTAGTGGGCCTGCAGCACTGATTGTGCCACCCGCATAAGTAGCCCCTTAACCATATCTCAGGCCTGTCAATGCAGAGCCTGTATGTACAATTTTAAACTGCTATGTTGACCTGGTAACTGAAACCTCTTGCCAGGCCTAAGCCTTCTAATTTAATACACATCACTCACCCCTAGGCTAGGCCCCTGATATTCCAGAGGGCAGGGTGCAATGTATTTTAAAAGTAGGCCATGTACTTTTAAGTTTCACATGTCCTCCGAGTGAAAAACCCTTAAATTCATTTTTCACAACTGCAAATCCTGTCTCTCCCATGGGATAATATTGTGATTATTTCATTACCTCCTTTTAAGTATAATTCCCAATTCTGAAGAGATAGACTTTTAAGTTTGGTGTCACTGAACTCACAATTTAAAATCACAGTTTATGGTGCAGTTGGATTTTAAATTCCAGTTTAGCAAATGCCACTTTTAGAAAGTTGCCATGTACTTACTTTAGACATTTGGTGCCTTATGCCTGTTTCTGGAATACACATCTGGGGTGGGTGGCAGTTGGCTTCCTTCAGTCCCTCTAGATAGCCACACACAAAGGAAGGGTAGGTGTGACTGAGTGACCAGCTGCATGCTGATGGGTCATCCTGAGCAGGATGGATGGGAGGAACTGCCACTTACACCTGAAATGGCTGTGTCATGTCCCCACATAAAGGGTTGTATATACACTTGTAGTGAGTGGAGCCAGGGAAGGAAGGGCATGGACTCTGTGCACTTCTAAGCTTTCTTTGAAGTCTCCCCACTTCAAAGGCACCGCTGGTTATAAGTACTGGACCTATGACACCACCAAATCAGTATACATCTGGGCCTGTGACTACTCTGCTAGGAAGAATAGCTGCTGGACTGCTGGAAGGACTGCCACTCTGCTGGACTCCTGCCTGGGTGAGAAGGACTGGACCTGCATCACTTGACCCCAGAGTGGCACCAAGGGCTTGCTGGCCTCGTTCTAAGTCTCAGGGATGTCAAAGACTTAAACTACCTGCATCTGCACCTGAACTCTGCAAGCTGTAAGTCTGCTGTGTCGAGTGGTGCCACCCCAGTCCTGGACCTTTAGAAGTGAGGCCTAAGTTGCTCTACATCCAGAACCCTCGCATCCTTGTCAGAACTGGCACATCTTCACCTTGGCGTGAGTCGGAATCACCACATCATCATCCTTGAGTGAAGTGGACCACGCGCATCATCTTTGGAACCAGCTCATCACCTACTGCAGGAGCAGCAGCCAAGCATCGCATCTGGAACCAGTTCTCGCAGTTGGAACCAACTGTTCGCTGCAGTTCCGTGGAGCAGACCCGGCACATTGCCCTCAGAACCAGCGCATTGGCTTCGGAATCAACGAATCACCTACTGCGGGAACAGCCACGCATCGCAACTGGAACCATCGTTCGCACTCGAAGCTTATGCATTGCCACAGTTGCAGAGGGAAAATCGGTGCATCTCGTCCACTGCGAGTCTCAACACCAACACATCACCCTGGCTGCACCTCACATCCTCATCAATGACAATGCATCCCGGATCAAGGTACTTTTGTTCAGCAGGGCCAAGTGGGTCCGTGTATCCAGCCTGCGTTCTATTGTGGCCGGCCTGAACTTTTGACTTTGGTCACGTCTAGCGCGACCAGAAAAATCCACTTAAGCGCGTATTTCGGCTAAGTACTATTTTTTTTTTCATTTCAAAAGAATTTTATTATTTTAAAGGAGCAAATAAGGACATAGGATAAAGCAAAAGTGATACAATTGATATCAGATAAAGACAAACAATATATTAGATTGAAATTAAATAATCACATTAACATTAATTAATCTGCAGATATCAGATAAATAAATTAATTAGGGAAGAAAAAATTGATAACCGGCAGAAGTAATTATCAAAAGTATCACCATCAGATAGCAAATTAGGGATGAGAGGAAAAAAGAAAGGAAGGAAGAAAAGACGGAAAAAGTAGGAAAAGGATGAAGAAAGACAGGGAGGAGTGAAGGAAGAGGAGAAGATTTCCAAAGGATTCAATTTTGACATTAATTCTTTAAAAAATCATATCTCGACTTCTACTTGATGAATTTTTGACATTTTGCTTTTGTTTCATTTATATAATCATAATCATTTTTTCTAAACTGGTCTGGAGTCTGTTGTAGTGTTTCTACTGGGTTACTGTTTGAAGTGTTGCACAGATACACATTGCTTCTTAAGTTAAGCATGACTGCTCTGTGCCAAGCAACAATAGGGTGAGCATGGGATAAGTTAGGGTTTGTTGTGACTCACCCTAACGAGGATTGTGGTTCCTCTTTGGACAGGGTCCAGACCTCTGCCAACCAGAAACCCGATTTCTTATAGAACATAATTCACGTAACCTATCTCCATCCACCTACCTGAAACCACCTGACAGATATTGTTATTTACTGCAAAACAGAACTTGGGAAAGCTGCAAAAATGTAAATTATCATATTAATCATTAGTTTAGCTAAAAAAGGACTCCTGCTTGGTAAACTCTTAAGCAAGGAACCGATGTTGAAAACAGTTTCACTGTGAGTTAAATCGCTTTTGCCCTCTAGCAATATCCTATATTTTTCGCAGGCATTTCATTCTCCAACAGACAATTTCCTGGGCTACCTCTCATCCTGTCATGCAGATATAAATGGCTCCCAGGGGAATATTTTGCCTTCATGTGATGGTCTTTTATGCTCAGTCTGAAAAGTGTCTATGGTAAGTAGCCTGCTTATCATGCTGACAGGATTAATCGTCAAACACAGTAGAAGTGAGGTTGCAGGGCGCCATTTATCCGTAGCTTTAAGGATCTAAAGTATTTCGTGCACAAAGCCCTCTGGCACAATACGTGATGAATCTACAAGCTGTTGTTTTTTGACTCTTCATTATTCCTCTATACTCCCTGTGCGCACGTTATCTCTTTCATCATTTTATGTTTCCTCCTCTATATAACTATCAAAGAAAAGTGTCATGCATCACAAGGTCATGAATACAGCATGAGATATCACATAATGAACATTTGTATAAGACAGTGAACTAAGGGGTGAGTGAATTTGCTTATCCTACACTTTATGCCACTAAAGAGAGTCCCGCAGCATATAAAACAAGCATTGGCAAATAAGCCTGGACTATTTCAGCTGCATGCCTTATTACTGTAATGGAAGTGTGTGCCGCTGTGTGTGCATTTGTGGTGTTGTGTGTCTGCGTGTGCTTCAGTGATGGTGTGTGCGGTTGTGGTGGTGCACTTGGTGTAATAACCACAAGACGGTTGTATGCAAGGACTGAACAATCACAAGACGGTTGTATGCAAGGACTGGACAATTGATAAGTAAGACTTAGAAAAAAACCACCAGAGAGCATTTAGCAGGCATTATGGTGGTGGGAAAACAAGTCCTGTGTGGATAACATATGACGCAGGCAGAGAGCACCAGGAGACAGCTAGTGACAGTGAAGGACTGGTTGTGGCAGCTAGTGACAGTGAAGGACTGGTTGTGGCAGCTAGTGACAGTGAAGGGCTGGTAGTGGCAGCTAGTGACAGTGAAGGACTGGTAGTGGCAGCTAGTGACAGTGAAGGGATGGTAGTGGCAGCTAGTGACAGTGAAGGACTGGTAGTGGCAGCTAGTGACAGTGAAGGGCTGGTAGTGGCAGCTAGTGACAGTGAAGGGCTGGTAGTGGCAGCTAGTGACAGTGAAGGACTGGTAGTGGTAGCTAGTGACAGGTTTTTGAGTGTGAGGACAAACAGAGAGAGATGTTAGCAGGGATCGGGATGGGGTAGATCAGTATGATAGGTGATGTCACAGACAATTTGGAATGTTCATTTAAGAGGAGTAAACAATTTACCTTGAATGTTCATCATTATTATCAAAATCACATTCCAAATAGCAGGGAGCTGTGGAAGAGGCAAGGTGTGTGCAAGGTGGCAAGTTATCAGGCTCCTCCAAAACGTTGACCTTCACTTTCTGCTGTGATCTGTGACCACAGGACCTCAAGCCCATCTGCACCAGAGATGTAGGCCACTCCAGCACCTTAAGATTATAACCTTTAGAAGAATGGAATGATAATGAGGCTGGCTGTATGTACTAGAGAGGGATCCTAGAGTAGGAGGGATTTAAGGTGACTACAGGGAAGTGTCAGATGCAGCTGGCAGTGGTGAACATGGACTGACATATGGTTTTCGATAAGAGTAGTGGTTATTGATCTAGGGGCTACGTCACTGAGACAAGGTTTAGTATGGAGTCCTTAACAACTAGCTTATAAGTGGGTAATACCCTTGAAGACCCATAATTTAACAAATAGTAACCAAGGGTGTAGGTTAGTCATGACTAGTGTATGAGCTCCACTTCCAAAATTGATTAATCTGAGCACATAGAGTACAAAGTTGTTTAGTTAATCGTTTCATATTGATATGGTGAATTGATTTTGTAATTCTTGATGCAAGACTTTACGAGTTTTCACCAGCCACCACGTGTCTCACCCATACGGTTTGCAGGCTGTTGGCTTTTCCAAGGCTGTAGATCCATTTCATAACATCATATGTAAACATAATATTGTGATGCCATACAGTAGAGAAAAAACAACAAATTGCAACATTGAGCATGGTATACATACCCTTATTATAAAGTATACAAAATATAGAAAGAGAAAGAAAAATACCACAAAATAAAATCACTTTGGACAAACAACACAAAAAAGTACTCATTAATATATGGTTATATCTAAAGATATTTATGACATAGTGAGTGCATACCATCAGTGGCCAATCATTTCAAAAGTGTCTTACACTGCACACAGGTGGTAAGTTTATAGAGCTCAAAATGTAATCGTATAAAGTGGTGCAGGTTGCAATCATGTTGAGCTATCACTGTGCAAGAATAACCATGTACATACTGACGGTGCTTTTTCAAATAGGCAAATATACCATGAGGTAGCCTGATACTTATACATAGTGAGGTAAAATGAACATTGTTCTGTGCAAAGACGGTGTCGTGGAGCTAATCATTATACTAAGTGGCAGGGAGAAAGAGCCTACCGAGAGCCAAGGTTCTGATAATACAATGTTCTTCCTAGAAAGAAGTTGAAAGATTAAGAAATAGACATTACAGATTGTCGTTAGCACAAAAAAACAATAATGTGGCAGAGAATTAGTAAAGGGAGAAATATCTTACGTAATATAAATAATTCTAGTTGATCTGCAGGCATAATTTAATAAAAGTTGATGGTCTGGAAAGAGAGATGGATTTAAGAAAGATTAGGGGGCATATCAGCAAGGGATTTATCTCAGTTATTTTGGCTTTAAAAGCCAGAAAAGCGGAGATAAAACCATCGCCCTATCAGCAAGAGGGTGCTAACATGCATATTCGCATGTTAGCACCCTTTTTCCCTACGCCGACCTTTGCATCTCTAATGAGATGCAAAGTGGGCGTTCCTCCCCAGAATAACGGGAGAAATGTCGCTAAGCGACATTTCTCCTATCATCAAGCCTTACCCTAACCTGCAGAGCGATAAGAAAAGTAGCGCTAACCTCGGTTAGCGCTACTTTCCTTATGCCTGCTTTTAAACTGACTTAGCCATGATATCCTATGGAAGGTGGATATCATGGCTAAGTATGTGTAGCCCTATCAGCAACGTATAGCCAAACGTTGTGCGATTATCGCTGGAATCCCAGAGATAATTGCACATTTGGCAGCTAACTCGGTTGTTTTTATCACTCTGGAGATAAGCGTCGCTGATAACGTGCTATCTCCGCAATAAAAACAAGCGATAGCCGGCGATAATTATCCTAGGGCTAAGTGCGCTTAGCGATAATTATCGCCGGTTGTTGCTGATATGCCCCCACGTTAGTCAAGCCTGGAGATATACAGAGTCCCAATTGCGTGCAGAGTGTGGGAGGAGGTAGAAAAATAAGTTTATTTAGACAATTGTCTGTAAAACATCCTAAAAAGCACAATTGACAATTAAAATCAATAAAAGGTCCCGTCTTACTACCCGACAACCCTCTCAGATTATAATTCATCATAAAATTCTATTTAACTGAACATAAAAATCGAGCAATTCCAACTGCCACATTCAAATAGCGCATTTCCCTACCACCTGTAGCGTAATTCCTGCACCTCTCCCCGGTCCACCACAGGTGTTCCCGTTTCCGTGGAGGGAGTTAGGGGCAACATTTTCCCTCACTTCCGGGCAGGGGTGGAGTCACAGGGTCAGCAGTCTAGCTGCTACCCATGTCTACTTAAACCCATGCCTGCCCCGATGTGCAACGGATGCGCTTAAACAGTAGGGCTGTTTTTAACCTGCATTGTTGCTTTCATCCTATTTTACCTGCCACTTAAACATTTCTACTTGCTTATTAGGCATTTTATTAAATTAAAGCAATTGGGGGTAGTTGAATTGGGGGTTCTTTAGGCTCCTTCCCTCCTTCTCTCTGCACAGCATTTTCCCACCACCTGCAGCGTAATTACCGCACCTCTCCCCGGTCCACCGCGGGTGTTCTCGTTTGCGTGGAGGGAGTTAGCTGCAACAATTTCCCGCACTCCGGGCAGGAGTTGAGTCACAGGGTCTGCAGTCTAGCTGCTACCTGTGTATACTTAAACCCATGCCTGCCCCGATGCACAGGTAGCATGCTGAAGGCGCGCCAAAGGCAAGCCCTTCTGCGCCCATCCATGCCCATCCATCGCCAGGAGCCAGGACCCCTGCTCCTTTCAAAACAGGGGTTAGCCACCGAAGAAACTTTCTTGGACAAGCATAGAGCTTCTTGCACTGAGATGGGTAAGCCCTTCCAAATGTTCCTCCAAGACCCTCCAGATGGAGGGACCCTTTGCTTGTAGGAACTGCCAATCCCATAGAATCGAGGCTCTCTGCTACCGGCTCCTGGAAGGAGTGATTCAAACTTGGACCCAAACAATCTTTATCTTCCCCCCAACCCCTCTATCAGTAATTCTAGCCCGGGCTGGCACTGCTTTCTGGCAACTGTCAGATCATTGCCCAAGCATGCTATCGAAATCAGGACTTGCTTTCTTCAGGGCACTCCGATATTGCTTTCCTGAAGGAAACCTGGCTCAAACTGAGTTCCATCCCTGCTATTACAGTGGCAATTCCCGATGGCTACCTTATCCAAAGACTTGATAGGCAGTCCAAGGTCGGCAGATGTATAGCCATTGTTCATAAAGACACTATTAATGTATCCATACTTGAACAGTGTAGAGGCAATAAAATAGAAATCCTTATTTTCAGAATAGATTTTCAATTCTACTATTGTTGGAAATGTGCACTTATATACTAGCCCCCAGGCCCCCTTCAGGATTTCTCGCCACAAATTATGGAACTAATTGCCCCTCATATTATCTCCTCTAAACACTTCTTACTTTTAGGAGACTTCAATGTACATAGCGAGATTACCACCAGTGTGGATACCACGATGCTTTTGGCGGACCTAGCTGCCTTAAGACTAGAGAAGATCAATGTAGGGCCCACACGTCTTGCGGGTCATACCTTGGATTTAATTCTGACCAACTCTCTTAACATCAGTTGTGAGGCCCCCTGCCCACTCACATGGTCTGATCATTCTCTACTTAGTTTTCAAATAAAGGATGTAAGGCCACTCCCGCTTTCACCAAAGCCTCATGTAGCCTTCGAAGACAATGCCATAAAACCACGCCAGATCGCTTCGCGGACGCATTACTGGCCAATGTCAACTTGGCATTTGGAAACATCGAGGATTGTTTGGCTCGGTACAACTCCATAGTAGAAACAACTTTAGATCAATTGGTCCCTTTGAAATCATACTCCAATACGACCGTACGTATGCATGCAGCATGGTTCTCGCCAGATCTCAGGAAGGAAAAAAGCCTTTGTAAAAAGCTGGAAAGATGCTGGCATCTCTCCCATGACACAAATGATAAAAATAGATATTAGATCTCTCTAGCCCACTATCATGAGAACCTGCAGAATGCGTGTAGAGCCCACATTGAGTCGCACCTTAATCAGGCAGGGAATTCCTCTAAAGAACTCTATTGCATCCTCAATTCCTTCACGAATCCTAAGGCCTGTCACAATGAAGTAACTCCATCACAAGAACTCTGTGATAAGATATTCGCAGAAAATTGATATTATATATGATAATATCATTAAAGAAAGGGACCTGTTGATTGACACTTCTACCCACTGTCCCCTACTTTCATCCAATGCGCATTCTTTAGAACTCTTCCCCCCTCTTATATCTGATACTGTGGAGACTCTGTTGGAAATGGTTAAGTCAGGCTCCCCTCAGGACATTCTACCTTACTGCAGTGCAGGGGAGGTGATGCATCAGTTCCTTACCGGAGAGGCGGTGATGGGTCGGTTCGTTACGATGCGACAAGATGGCGCCTCTATGTGAAGCGCCGATCCGGTGTGATGCGACAAAATGGCGTCTTTGATGTGATGTAACAACTTGGATGCGATGCGTACACGCCCGACGTCCGTGCGGCGAACTCGGTGGACTCTTGAGCTATGACCGGCCCTGCGACACGCTTCTCCGGTAATGCGACGGAAACCTCTGCGGCGGCGACATGCTTCTCCGGTGATGCGACACGCAGTCTCTAGAGGGCCCAAAACAACAGCAGGCACCTCTCTGCAGGTAGAATTCCCAGCAAGGAAATTCAGGGGGAGATGATGGTGAAGTCTTTGTGTCCCTGAGACTTCGGAACAGGAGGCAAGCTCAGCTTCAAGCCCTTGGAAATCGTCCTCAAGATGATTTAAGTACACACAAAGTTCCTCTTCTCCTTTCTTTGGCAATAAATAACCACTGCAGGCCAACAGTCACCAGTGTAGGGGCAGTCTCCTCCTTCTGCTCCCTTGGTTTCTGTCCTTGGCAAAGGTTTGTCTTGATTCCCAGAAGTGATCTAAAGTTCTGTGGTCTGGGCCCCAATATTTATACTACTAAATCCTTTGTTCTCTGAAGGAAGAGAGTGTCTGTACTTAGTCAAAACCAGTTCTGTCCTCCCTGGAGCAGCTTCCTGGCAGGAGGTGGAGACAGCATTGTTGAAAGCAGACCTGCCCCAGGTAACTGAAAATAAATCCCCTCCCCCTACTCTCTATTCTATGTAGGCTCAGGCATGTGAAAGGAAATCTCCTCTCACTACTCTCTATTTAATCCAGGTCATATTCAGTCCAGCCCTGACTCATCAGACTGCTGGAGCCAAAGCCCTTTCCAGCCTCCTGTCACTCACAAACCAGACATGGAATACACAGAACCTAGTAGAGGCATACTGGGTGGTTAGGCAAGAGAATACCTACATTCTAAAAGTGGTATTTTCAAACACAGAATGTAAAAATCACCCACACTAAAAGATGTATTGAGTTCAGGCATACTAAACTTTATTTTCCTATCTTGTTCCTAGGGTCAATTATGATTATAAGATGTTATAATCAAACTGCCTATTCTTGCCAATGAGAACAGATAGTCTTGCAATAGTGAAACATGAAATTGGCTGTAATTCACTATCAGGACATGCCACACACATCAGGGCATGTCCTACCTTTCACATACAATGCATCTAGCCCATATGTGTACCTTGGGCCTACCTTGGGGGTGACTAACATGTAGAAAAGGGAAGGTTTAAGGACTGACAAGTGTATGCACTTGCCAAGTCGACACGGCAGTCCCAGACTCCGCACAGGCTCTGCAATGGCAGGCCCGAGCCATATTTTACAGGCTGCTTCTGTGGGTGGCATAATCAGTGCTGCAAGCCCACCAGCAGCATTTGATTTACAGGCCCTGGGCACTCATGGTGCACTGTACTAGGGTCTGACAAGTATATCAAATAAGCTAATCATGGAGTCACTAATCCATTACAACCATTTACAACAGGGAGCACATGCACTTTGGCACTGAACAGCAGCAGCAAAGTACCAAAAGCATCTAGACCAGCAAAAACATAGGAGGCAACAGTGAAAAAATGGAAGGGAGACCAACGCCAATGGTGGCAGGTCTAACACCAGCCATCTGCTCAATCCTTAATCTTTCCTTGAGCAAGGGCCATTTAACACCAGAATGGAAGGCCGCCCAAATATTCCCTATCCGGAAGAAACCCAATGCCTTGTGGGAAGATCTATCTAATTACCGCCCCATCTCTCTGTTAACGTTTTTGTGTAAACTCTTGGAAAAATACATTAATAAACATCTCTCCAAGTACATTGAAGAAACGGGTAGCCTCCAACCCTCCCAGTCTGGGTTTCGACCTAGGTTTAGTACGGAGTTAGCACTGATTGCTGTCACTGACCACTTAAGACATTCCCTGGACTATTGGTACTGCTGGATTTGTCATCGGCATTTGACACAATATCCCATTCCATCCTACTCAACAGACTGAGGGATATCGGAATCCACGGTTTCGCCTTTCAGTGGTTATCATGTTTTCTAACTCACCGTACCCAAACCATCAACCTCGGTACCTTCCGATCTCGAACTTCGGAGTTGACCAAAGGAGTACCACAGGAATCTTGTCTTAGTCACACATTGTTTAACATTTATGTGGCTACTTTAGTGGACTTACTCAGGGACTGAGGCTTCATTCCAATCTCATACGCTGATGACACCCAGCTTTTAATGGCTTTTGATACAAACTCTCCTAACATCCATATGACCTTTTCAGAAGGCATGACAGCCACTGCTGCTTGGATGAGGAACAACTTCCTGCAGTTAAATGCAGGGAAAAAGGATATTATTTTATTCAGAGAAGCTCCTCTGCTCCGGTCTCCAGAATGGTGGCCCACTGAACTGGGTGCCGGAGTACTTCTGGACCAAAAACATATAATGAAGGAGCACGTCACTACCACCATAGGCTCATGCTTCCATACGCTAAGCCTTTTACGAAGGTTTTTCACTTTTCTCCCTCTGAATGTGCGTAAATCACTCCTCCAAGCATTAGTAATTAGCTGCTTAGACTATTGTAATGCTCTTCTGATTTCAGCTAACAAGTCTTCCCTCAATAGACTTCAGGTTGTCCAAAACACAGTGGCCCTCTGTTGCCGATGCCACTAACCTTAAGTCCAGCGAGGCTCAATCCACGGGAGCGACGACAAATTCCCCACTCTCCCCAAATCAAAGCACGTATGTGGACAACAAAACAGCATCAACACACATACCCTGACTCCGAGAGATGTGGGGATTTAGAACTCTGGCGGTATCACTTCTAAATCCCCCAGCCGGATTATGAGGAGGGCCTGTGGAACTGGAATAGTGACAACCTATAGAGAGAAGAACATATCATTTAGCAAAAGGCGTTCTATCTCAAGTGTGGACTAACAATATCAATAGTTACAACAGAATAACGTGTTTGCTCTGTAGAAACAAAACCATGCTCACCGGCTGGACATCTCGTTAGGCCAAAAAAATGAAGACTCCAAACGAGGTTGGGAGAATCCCCAATGAATGTAGTCTTGAATGGCAGCAGGAACAGAAAGCGTGAAATTATAAAGAAAGGAAGGGCAACTTAAGACAGGAATATCACGCCTTAGCAACCCTTGTACACTTAACGCTGCTTTTGGGGGTATGCGAAGTGTACACTGCACTGGACTACGTTGGAGTAGTTTTACGAGCGCACTAGCTCGTTACAGTTTCAAAATAAACAATAGTCAATGAAGCGCACCTAACGCTTTCATCAATAGAGGATACAAAGTTTCCAAAGGGAGGCTCGCACACCAAAGTTGCTGGATGGAGACTCAAACCAAAAAACCACCGCGTCTTAAATAGACAGAGCGCGATTCATTACTAAAGAAAGAACTCGAGTTCAAAAAAGGCTTTTCGTAAAAAAGCACCGCATCTAGGAAAGTGGTCATAGAAGCGAAAAGCCGTCCGTCTGGACATCAAGGCTCAGAGACCCTTACCTCTGGGAACGCTGCGTGAGTATTTTCCAACGCGACCCAGGCCGGGTTCTTCTGACTACAAAAGCGAAAGGAAAACGGGAATGCCCGGGAGCTGTGCAGATGAGGGCGTAACCGAAATAAATCTAAACACCAGGAAAGCTAAGGCTCAGGGTTCTTGAAGTAACGAGCAGCTGAGCGAGCAAGCACAGAGTCAAAAGGATTTGGGAATCAGGTAGCCTTGAAAGGGAGACGTTAGGAAACAGGACTGGGAGCACAAGGAATCAGGGAGGCAGGAGAGAGCAAGGAAACTCGACTGGAAGCGAAAGCCAAGCAACGGCTTCTTCAGCTGGTGTGGTTTTTTGAAGGTGGGGAGTGTCAACAAACTCCTCCTCCTGAGAAGAGACCAGGGACCGTCTCAAAAGTATGCTGTATTTCTAAAGAGCAAACACCTACACTGCCCTCACGCTACAGTGTAGTATACAGGAGGCTTGATGTCTAACACCCACCTTGTCTCCAACTCTCCCGCAAGGACTGCCTCTATCCCCCTACTTCAAGCATTCCACAGGTTGCCAATCCACAAGCGGATCATATTTAGAATCTGCAGCATTGTGCACAAAGCACTAAAAACTTCCCAGCCACATTCGGAAATACCCAGACTATTTACTATTCTGAAAGCTCCTAAAAACTGAGCTTTTCTGAAAATCTCTTTCTCTTCCTAGCTGTTGCACATCTGTAGCACGGAGATACCCTTCCGGGGGTGATTCAGGGGCTTTATAAGTTACAAATAATAAATAATAATAATATGTAGCAAGCAACATTTTACATTCAGGGGGCAGAGGTCACTATTGTCCTTGACCCAGGCTCAGTTTGGGCGGGATGAGTAAATTTGATTGCATCCCATCCTGACCCTTCATTTTTCATTTTGCAGCCCTGGATCTGGTAGCTTTAACAAATAGGGAATAACAGTGTCCTGACCCAGAGTAGAGAGTGAGAAGCCAATAGATTGTTTCCTGCTAAGGTAAGAGAAGTCATTGGATTCGGACACCAAGGCAAAAGATTCTTTTAATACCTGCTTGTCTGGGAATGGGTACCAGGCTGTAACTGTACCACTATCAGTAAGGAGGTTCCTAAGGTCATTTATTCTAGTTCTTACATTCTTTGCCCACTTTCTTTCGCTACCTTGGATCTCTACCCCACACAATTTAGAAACTTTGGACACTTAATCGTCATCAGGGAGTGCGTTAAAATATCTTAGGGCTCGAGTGAATGCCATCAGGTTCCAGGAAGCCAACTTATACTCTCTTTTTACAGCTTGTACCAGGGTGCCCTGGGGAAGAGATAAAAGCCTTTTAAGCATTGCCTCTTCTAATCTATCCCATTTATATGCCGGATCAAGGGAAAAGACCTGTCGCCCATACAGACCCAATGGGGGAATCTTTCCATCATGAGCCTTTAATAGTGGAATATGAGAAAAAAACTACTGTTAAATCTTGATAGACAACTAGCTTGCAATAGGGTATTTTGCTTAATATCATCCTGGTATGTGTCCCAGTTCAGGTTCCTCCTAAAAGTTAGACCCAAATATTTATATTGGTCAACTTGCTCCACCTCCCTTGTATCTAAGTGCCAACTGAATTGCTTACCATAAGTTGCTAAAGCATCTAATTTCCTCTGCAGACCAAATGGGTTCAGTCCAGTAATACCAAAATCTGTGTATAGCAGGCAGTCAATGTAATGTTTCCCAACTTTGGGGGAAAAGACTTGGATTGGGAGATGAAGGCAGGAAGGTCGAGTGTGGGAAAGAAAAAGGAGCGCATAAGCTTAACTTTGAAATTCAAGGGGTCTGTAGTCCCTCTGGTCTTGTAAGGGGATGCCGAATGATCCGTAAAAGTTCCTCCTGTCTTATTGGAAACCCTGGCGCTCGGGTTTTTTTAAACCTACTGGCCTTTCATATGCTATCAGTGCAAAAGTCGAGTATGTGTTGAGGGTCAGCCATATTCGACCGGGAAAAGTGGGTGGGGCCGGGCAGCCATCTTGTACTGGAAATTGTTATTTTGAAAGTTTTAGTACAAGGCCAAGGGTAGTGGGTTAAGTGAGGAATATTTCCATTATGTGAATAAGAGGAGTTTCTTGGTAAAGTGACTCCAACTAGGCTAGTTGTGGAGCATTAAGACAGAACCGGTAGACATGAAACATAATGGTAGAAGATAGGAAAATGGTGGCCATCCTAGGATGGCTTAATGTAGGTAGTGGGGTGTTGAACAAGTTGCAATACAATTTGTCCCAATATATATTAATTACAGAGAAGCAATACAAGGTTTCCTCCCAATACATTTACTCAGTATGAATTGCTGGCAATCTTATGAATGATAAATGAGAATTAAGAAACTATTCATTTTTGTTGTTTGCAGAAAGACAAATGAAGTTGCTTCCTGTTACATTCATTTTTCCATTAAGCACACATTTGATCGACAAAAAAAAATTCTGCAAGGTAGTACTTCCACATATTTGAGCTATCGTTTGTGCTCTGTGAGGCAGTATTGCAGGGGCAGAATACAACTTCCAGCATGCCCCAGGGCATCAGGAGGCGGCCTTGGGATTGGCCAGAACTGCAGTGGACGACTAGTGCTATATAACGCATTCACCTGCCTCAATGCGCTGGATCTTTTGTGCTCTGTGAGGTGGTATTCCGGGATCAGACTTCTTTGCACTGTTCTTTGCAGGGACTTTTACCATGTCACTTGACTACACACTTATACTGGGAGCTGTTCAATCTGCTTAAGTAGATGTAACAATAGAACCCCTTACCAAGGAAAGTGTGGCTACGTGCCGCTTATTGTGCCCCTCTGCATAGATAGAGTGTTGCATCACCACAGTACTCGGTGATAAAGAAGTGGTAAGTGCAGGAGGAGTGAGGGCTATTCCTACCTACGCACAGCAAGCACTCTCTCTATTATCATAGTGCAATATGCACTGATGCTTGCGGCCGATTGAGGCTGGTAGGGGCCAATTTTATTAATTTTGACCTTCCAGGAACTATTAAAATATGGTCAAAAGGCATTTACCTATTAGATGACTCCGACTAGCCAAGGTGTATACAGGAGATAATAATAATTTGTATTTTGATGTGGGCAAAGTGATGGTTGCGAAATATTATGACATAATTGTGAACAGGTCCTTGATGTACAAAAAATGGCTGAAATTTGGAAGATGTTATGTATGTAATGATGAAAGCATATGGTATTGCAGATATTGTTTAAATTGAAAATGTTAATAAAAATATTTTTTTTTTAAAAAGGCATTTCCCTGAAGTCTTGGTGGGGAAAAGTCGGAAGAAAACTAACACAATTACTAATTATTTAACAGACGCTGTGGGCCTAATAGAAAGTGAAATAATTAACATGGAAGAAAGGCTTGCTACAACTTAACATACTGTAAATGAGGGAATAGGACACGTTACAATGCACACATTCACAACGCATGCCATTACAACGAGGTCATTACAACAACTTGCTGTAGGAGTGTTAGAAATGGGACCTCTGGTTGGCTAAGGCTTGCGCCACAGCCAGGCAGAGACCACCACTCTAAGTCAGGGCTGGGGAGTTACACGCCAAAGATAACCCCTGCTCACCTCCTTGGTAGCTTGGCACGAGCAGTCAGGCTAATCCCGGAGGCAATGTGTAAAGCGTTTGCGCACGCACCCAGCAACAACACCCTAGGCCCACCACAAAGGAAACTCTACACAAGGTTATATATAAAAAAATAGCCTTTGTATTATAATAAACACATTAGATGATAATCACATAATTTACACTGTGCCAACTGGCACTGGGCAGAATTTTACAGGGGACTATTTACACGAGACAGGGCCACATGGACCACTGTCAGAATTAGCACAAATCACCAATTGTAAATGTAGAACATATACCAACTGTAACACAAATTATAACTGTAGAGCACAACCAGTAACTAATGGCGCAATAATGACCTCAGCATTATCACAATAGAATCAGGTATAAAACCTATCCTGTATACATCACAGGGGCATAAACACATTATGCAATCCATCACAAGTCTAACGCATTAGACCCTACCTCCTAAGTATAATTAAACTAGGGGCGTACATCACACATGGAAGTATAATCTCCCTAACATAAACCTAAACAGGTAAAACAACCTCCTATGCAGAAATCATATCTATAGGTATAAAACACAGGGTGCGCAAAACAACTACACACGGTACATTTCCTAACACCATAAGCATTAACACAGGGTGCGCAAAACATACTACACACGGTACATTTCCTAACACCCAAAGCATTAAACCACAATAGTACTTCAATCACATTAGGGTCCAGGTTACGCCAGAACCTAAACGTAGCAGCTGCCCACTACTTGCTGGGCAGCTGGGGACAGGAACAGGGCCTAAACGCTGCAGCTGGCACTAAGTGCTGCGCAGCTGGGGAAGTCAAATATGAGGCATGGGCTCTCAATTGCACTTGAACAATATGCCAAAACGTGGGAGCCACGCACGGGCTCTAAAAACAAACATGTCCCCCAGTACTGTGGGGGGGGGGGAACGAAAGGGCCATGGCACAACGGTGCCCACTGGGCCCTGTTGGGGGCTCTTTAAAATAACATTGCCCCGCTGGTACAGTGGCCCGCTATGGCGGCGCCACTGGAAATACTGGCCCCCTCGTTGGAGCGCACTGGCTCACGTTGGAGCGGCCCGCTGCAAGACGGGGCCGCTAAGAGACTATGGAAAGACACGGTGCTTCGAGGGGCACCAACAACACGGAGCCCCCACTTACCAGGCTCACTGGGACTCTTCAGCAAGACTCCGGCCTTCTTCTCACCCGGTCCCGCTACCTGGGGACCGGGTCTTATCACAGGCTGGCGCAGGAATCTGCGGGGCTCTCCCCTCACTATGAGAGCCCCGCACACCGGCAAACGGGTCTTACAGGGAAGAGCCCGTGAGGCTCTGCGTAGCTTCTCCCAAGCCGGGGGAAGCGGAAATGGAGCCCGCGAGGCTCCGGCTCGCGTCGCCGGCCCCGCCCACAACCAGGAGGAGGGCCAGACTTCTGTTTCCGGCGCTCCTCTTCTCCCGGGCCGTAGCGGTGAAACACGGGGTGGGCACCCGCATTGGGAACCAAAGTATTTGGCACATAACAGCGGGGTGGGCACCCACGAAACAGCAAAAAGTTCGCTGTTTCCCAAGAGTCACCAAGGCACGGCATCAAAGCGGGGTGGGCACCCGCAACTTTAAATAAGGATGAAGCGGGGTGGGCACCCGCGTTAGACGGTCAATAAGCGGGGTGGGCACCCGCAGGTTTAATTATTCCATAAGCGGAGTGGGCTCCCGCTCGGTCCTTGCAATTTGGGGGGATCCCTACGCTGGGGATTCCCTCCATCTCCATATGCAGCGCAACGCTGCAACGGCCCACGCTCTCCTTTTCCCAAGCAAAAATAAAGCGCTTGCAGGCACTAGGTAAAGGCACAAGGTCCTTCCAAGATCCAAAGAAAAAGCAAAAGGTCCTAAAAGTCCTGGAGGCATCAGGGGGGTAATGTAGGGCCCAGGGGCCAGCACACAGGGCCCTCCAGCAAGGAGGCAGCCCCCATGGCGGTCCCTCCTGGGCCCCACCAGCAGCAAGCCCCCTCCTCTCAGGATCCAAAGCAGAACATTTTCATGGGGTCACAGCCCCTCTTTTATACACAAAATCCTGTGTCTCCAAAGGTGCAGGGGAGGGGCGAACCAGGTGCAACTGGCTCCTGAGCACTTTGTTTTGCTCAGCCCCTCTCCCTATTCACAGGACAGGCCAGGGACATCAGATGCACCACAGGGGGTGGAGCCAGCATTGTGGAGGGAAAGCCCAGCCCTATTCAGGTCCCAGGTGTACTCCTCCCTGCCATCAACATGCAGATCTCTCCATTCACCACCGGGGCAGACCCATCCTGACTCCTGGAGCCAGGCACAGCAGCCAATCACAAGCCAGACAGTCACTTCACATTTATTACTCAGACATGCCAGCTTCTAGAAGTGGCACTTCTACACTAGACACAGTAATGCTGCACACATCATCGCGCAGCATTCAATCTCACGAGTTCGCACATACCAAACTCGACCCAGCACTCCTCTCACATCAGGACTTAACACGGTCACTCAGATCCCTCATGCATTCCTATGGGAGGGCAGATCAGTCTCACTGAAACATACACAGAGCGCACGCACTTTCCACTGGGACACAGTGTAAAAGCGCCTAGAGGCCTAAAACCACTAGTACAACATAGGAAAAAGGCTAGGATATATGCAACACGTTCTAGGGGTGAACTTGCCAGAAGGGCCAAGTCCAACAAGGAGGCAGCTGGAGTTTGGAATAGTATAATTTACTATACCAACTCCAGTCTGTGCAGCAGTAGGGAAAGTGTTGGATGTAAAATCCAACACCTTCTGCCCCCTACAGCAAGTCGTTGTAACGACTTGCGTTGTGATGGTGTGCCATGTAACAATGCGGTCATTGTAATGACAGCCTTGTATGGCATGCGTTGTATCGAATTAGTTGTAACGGTGTTTACCTAAATGAGGTCTTAGGTAGCACTGTTTTGGGACCCAGAGGGGATACATAATAACACCTGCAGAGCCCCCTGATGCTTTTTAAATCTCCAAAAAGCTCATCAAATGATGAAAATGCCCCATTTAAATTCAACCAGCCACTGGAACTAGTCAAGCTCTCTCTTACCTAGGAACTAAAATCTTCACCAACTAAGAGAAGTAAGCATCCGGGGGGACATCTGATGCAATTTTTAAGCCAAGCAAGGCCCCTCATGCTAGCACAACTAGGAAAAATGAAAATTGCAAGGGGAGTGTGGAGATATTAGCTATGCCTGTATTTAGGAATCTGAAATCACTGATAGAACAAATTACACACAAAGTTTGATAACATAGAGCAGACGGTTCTACTGGAACTTACCAAAATCAAAGGGAGGGTGGTAGCTCTTGAGAGTATGGTCAAAAGTTCAAAGGAGTCACCCCATAATGACGTTCTCACATGCACTGAATAAACAGTGATATGAATAAATGAGCCTACCAGGAACGAACAACCTACATTAATAAATCCTGACCACATATCTCATCCACCTGTACCTCAGAGACTTTGAAATAGTGAAACTGACACTCCAGAGTGCCCTTGTTTGTACCTCCCTTAGAAAGGAAAGTGAACCCTAGCAGCTAATAAATCAACAAAGAAATGATAGGGTACCCATCCCAGATATTCTGCCTTTACTACCTGGTGCCACCCCTATGTTATTATCCTCAAGAGTGCTCCTAAAATAGACCCTTATGGCAAGGAGAATTGGTCTGATCTAAGAAACAAATTGCCAGTTGAATGTCGAACTATCGCCCAAACATTAGACTCCTTTCCCAAGAAACCATTATGGTTAGAATGGTAATCTGGGTAGAGCCCACCCGGATAATGGGCCATGGTGACTGTGTCATTGTTAACTTTAGACACCCAGCCATGGTAAAGTCCCTGCTGTTTAATTTCCAGGCTAGAAAGCAACACCATAACAGCTTTGAGAAGATCATGGCCATTCCCCTTGATTTCCTCTATAAACCTCCAGTAATGATTTCCAGGATACAGGGTTTCCAGCGGATGCTCCTTCAAGGCAACCATAGAATGTGAATACCATACCTTGCTCAAACCGTTTTGCTCCCCTTTCAAGTTTTAGTGAACACGACTGACATCAGGGGGCTGCAGGGGAATGGAAGATCCTAGAGACTTGAGTCTTGCAAGACTTGTGAATATGAGCCAGGGGCAGAATGTTGAACAAACACTCATAGACAGCATGCTAATAATCAGACTGGCTAAGTCATATAAATTCAGCGAAGCTATTGTGTCTACAGGAAAATTGGCTAACACAAACATTTACATTGATGGCTTTGTCGCTATAACTACACCTGAAACTTCATCTTCGCACGGGCGGGCCCGGCGACTTTGATATTTACTACAGCTTATGTGATCCTAAAGAAGGCATATACTAAGTCCCCTTTTTTCAATGGATCCCGCTGCAGACGGACTTGAAGAAACTCTTTGATTGGACACATTTCTATAATAATGTTTTGTCTAATATAAGATATAGAGTCATGGAGGATTTGGATAAAAAGCTTGCTAAATTTCTTGAGAGACAAGTGACCGATTGCGTGTATATTTGGGTGAGGGATTTTAATATTAGGAAGCGCTGCTATTCAACAACAGGTGTGTGTGGATATACTAATGTCCTGGGTAACAACCAGACTCATTTCCCCCATGATAAATATGGGGAATTGATTAATTAACTATTATGTAAATGGAATCTAAAATTATTTGAACAAAATGGAGACAAATAAAGTGTGCTACTACCTACCTTTAAAGGAAATAGTAGCTCATCCTGTATAGACCACATTATAATGTCAACAAACGGTATGGAGCAATTTAGTTCCTTCTTTGTAGAATCAACCAGTTTTAGTAACTATTTTTCCCTCACCTTAATTATAAAAATTTAAATTAGGCATTGTGAAGGTACAACTCTAGCTCTCAATGGTGCAGTTGCAAGGAACAATATCCTGCGTGACACGTTACATTGTATTCATTTTGATCTTGACATACACAGGGGAGCGAAAAGCCTTGGCCTCTGCCTCTCCCTAAATACCTCCATGTCCTTCTCAGGAGCTCTGATCTATCGTCCACCTGGGCAGAGTACCACCTTCATAGACTCACTAGGAGATACCCTAAGTCATCTACTGTTCAGATACGCCAACTTCACTTTGTTAGGAGATTTCAACCTCCACTTAGAAGGCAGAACTGAGTCAGGAGTCGACAACTTCCTTCAAATTACAGAACTATTCACACTGCACCAACTGGTGGAGGCCCCAACACACCGGGCGGGCAATACTTTGGATGGGGTCTGCTCCAATTTTGCCTCACACTCTGTCGATACCCCTACCCCTCAGATATGGTCAGACCACCATTTTGTCCCCCTCACACTTAAGGTCCCACAGATGAGTCCCCCTGATAATTCACCCCCCATCCTTCAACCCAGGCATAAATGGGCATAATTAGCTGACAACCCTTAGTTGGCAACATCTGCCCAAGCTCAGACCCTCGTCTTAACAAGGATCACAGGGGCTGATTGACGCCTCTGCCACTCCTGGTTAACTACTGTAAGCAATTAACTCATCCCTCCAGAGAAACCGGATAAGGACAAGAAACCAAAAATTCAGCGAGTCCCTTGGTTAATGCCCACTCCTGCACAAAAACATCTCCAATGTAAGCAACATGAGCGGAAGTGGAGAAGATCTTACAATGCCTGAGAAACAATTGCTTTTAAAAACAGCAGGAAGCACTATCATCATATTAAACTCGCCAAAAAAGAGTACTCAAGGAAAATACAGGAGGCAAACCAAGTACAAAAAGTCATTTTTTCGGTCATAAAGTCCTTTACCAACCCTAAAGAGCTACAGAAAGAATTACCTCCTTCCCAGAAACTATGTGATCAAATATCAGTCTTCTTCGAAGAAAAACTTAATAAGACTTTTTAATGGTTCTCGTCCCAAACCGGGACGTCACCCTTGAGCACGGCCCCGTTATCACTGCTCATTATATCCGAACTTTTGAACCAGTGTCACTGGAACAGACTTGCGATGCCATAGGAGTATGCAAATCAGGTTCTCCCTTGGATTCCTGCCTCCCCATGATCTTCCACAAAATCATAGACAAGGTAAACCCAATAATAAATCAGATGGTTAACTCCTCTTTAAGTTCAGGTATAGTGCCAGATGAATGGAAGCTAGCACTGGTAAAAACTCTGAAAAAGAAACAAAACATCGACCCCTCGGTGCTCTCGAACCTCTGTCCTAGTTCACTAGTTCCCATACTAGGCAAAATCACAGAAACATTTGTACACAAAGAACTAACCAAATTCATTGAGGCAGCTAATATCCTCCACCCTCAGCAATCCGGCTTTCGTTCCAAGCACTCCACAGAATCTGCACTCCAGGAAATAACGGCCGCACTAAAAATTTTAGCCGACAAAGGCAGGAAAGCGGTGCTGATCTTATTTGACTTGTCTGCCGCGTTCAATACCATCTCACACAGTCTCCTCCTGGAGAGACGCAAACTCAGCTGCATCTTAGGTACCGCTCTGGAATGGATAAAATCATTTCTCACAAACCGCAGACAAGCCATGGCCCTTGGAACTTTCCTTTGTGTGGAACGCAACATAATAACAAGAGTCCCACAGGGTTCGTCAATGAGCCCACTGTTGTTCAACATTTATATGACCCCACTCGTTTCCCTGATAGCATCCTTCGGGATTGAAGTTATGTCCTACGCAGACGATACCGAAATGATCCTTTCTCTGGACAATAATTCTACGGACGCCGAACTTAACTTTAAACGTTGCCTAGCTGAAGTCATCCAGTGGATGAAGGACAACCACCTCAGATGCAACACCGACAAGACCGAGGTCCTTCCCATAGGCAAAGATGTTTCATTCTAGCCTTGTGATTGGTGGCCAGAGGGGACAACACATCCGCCTGACATGGTTAAGGTAGCCAAAGGTAGCCAAAAATTTAGGAGTACAGTTCGATGCTGCGCTTTCCTTCCTCCCACACGCTACGGCTGTAGCAGGGAACTGCTTTAGCCTCATCAAATCCCTAAAAAAAATATTTGATCTAATTCCACTCGCCGCAAGGAAATCAGTGGCAGTGGCCCTGATTCTCTCGCGCCTGGACTACTGCAATAGCCTTCTGGCAGGAGCCAACAAATCAACACTAAAAAGACTCCAAGTGGTTCAACACGCTGCGGCGTGTCTAGTTTTAAAACTCCCTCGAAGGTCCTCGGCATCAGCGGCTTTAAAAGTCCTTCATTGGCTTCCACTGCACAAGAGAATACTCTTTAAAATTCTCATTATCACCTTTAGTGTAAACACCTTCAGTGTAAACAGGCTAACCAGAACTTAGGAAGGGACCTGCAATTTGCTCCCAGGGACAAACAAAATGTTAAACAGCTTAGACACATATACTAACAGACTATAGGGCAGAGAAAGAGAAAGCTACAAAAACAGGTTCAGGGTCACAAGGAATGGGCAGAGGATACTACAGATTCCACATTGTTCTGGAAGATCATAAATACCTATTTCTAAAAGATGATCTAGAACCGAGGGGGGAGACACTTGTCACCCCAGCAGATTGGATAACGCTTTTTGGTAACATCCTCAACCCTAGGAAAGTGATCTTGATTATTTCTGAAGGTGATAAAACCTCCAGTCCTTCTGTCCCCTTGCAGCCAGTTAGCATCGCAGAGATCACAATTGACATTGAAAAAGCTGCTAGCGGGAACGTTTCTGGCTCGATGGGGTCCCAATTGATGTCTTTAAATACTACATTGCATTTTGGGCCCCAATATCGATGAAGGTCTGCAATGCAGCAGCCCGAGGATCAATTCCACCTACTTGGACAGATAGTATAATTATCTCAATCTTTAAAAAAGAGAATGGGGGAACGCTGAATGTTACAGCCCTATATCCCTCTTGAATTCATCTGCAAAGATAACGTGGAGAATAGTACTTGATAGATTAGATAACTCAGCAGCCGATAATTGTGTGTTAAGAGATTCCCAAAATGGATTCAGGAAGAACATAGGGACTGTTGAGTATTGTATCAATCTTAATCTTCTCATTGACAAATATACTTTAGCAAAGAAGGGATATATTTATCTCTGCTTCACTGACTTAAGTAATGCCCTAGATCATGTTAATCTTGCCAAATTATGGATGACCATGATAGAAATGGGCGCATCAGAAGAAATCGTATCGCACCCATCCCAACTGTATTCTTCTCTGACAGCACGGGTAAAATACAGGCTAGAAGTAGAATGTACCTCACGTTTTGAAGTTAGAAGAGGTGTTAGACAAGGTTGCATCCTCGCCCCCTTTCTATTTTCGTTATATATCAATAGGGTGGATAGAATGTGAGAAAATATGGGCCCACTTAATCATTCCTTGTCAACCAGATGGTCTTTTTAGTTGCTTGTGAGGTAATAGCGAGAAACAATCACAATCTAAGTCTAAATACAGTATAACCAATTTGGTTACACAATACCTACTTGACAACTAGGATTGAGATTAGTAAGGTTTTAAATATAAATTCAGAAACAGACTGATATAAATTAGTCTCAACATTACAGTATAGAAGTATAGAACAAACAGAATGAGTCCAAATCTCCTAAAGAGATTTACCATATAATACAAAAACATACATCTAATTTGGTTATGACGATGCAAGTAATGAGGAAAAAGAATTGAACGTTAAATTGCATCAATTGATTATCAAAAGTAAGCATGAGCACGCTATCTCTCCCTACACTGCCTTAAAAGGGACAACCCTAAACAAGCAAGCATTGAGTAACCCTAAACTGAGAAGCATTGAGTTAGCATGAATATTTCAGAGTGTTCATTTGAAGAAACTCCAGCCACGAGTCATGTAGCCTGAAGCCACACAAAGCAAAAGAAGAGGTCTGTACCATATGAAGTCCTAAGATGACTCTCTGAACCTCACTAAGTTACAGCATAAGATATTAGGCTGCATTCTAGGTAAATCACGTTATCGGCTCCGGTAACTTTCCATGATCCAGGCACAAATTGGCTACTGGCACCATCTTTCCCACATCGATAAGTTGCTACTTCATTCGTCCTTTGCCATTCTTCTCGCCTCCATGCGAACTCACCTCCTTGCTCTTTATCGCATTTCTCCTTGCCAAAATCCATATTCTCATACCCCACTATCGTACTAAAACATGATCCCTTCTTTACTAACTAATGAAGCTCTGTCAGCACCTGCAGTGGAAACAAAAATGCAAGCAAACGCACTCTACCTTGAAGGTTGAATGCAAATAAATGTTAGACTGGAAATGTGAGCTTGTGTTGAAACTATACTTGAGGCTGCAAAATCATGCCAACTTAGGTGCCGATTCGGATCCTGGAGAAACCGGGTACGAACCGTCGGTCGGAGCGTTTTCTCTGTCCGACTCGTACCCGGGAAATAAACATTACAAACATGCAAGTACGATTCCCACGGAAACACCATTTCCGTACGAATCGTAAAAAACACCGACCAACGAGAAAATACACACCAATGTGATCCGAGACAGCGCCAACGTGACGTCGGGACGCATTCAGGCTGCGGTTCACGAACCAGGAGGTACGATCCGCAACGACGTCACCCCGCACGGATAAAATTCTCCGCCTGCCAAAAACTGCCGGGAAATCAGGACGACGCGCACAAGGAGCACCTGTACGCGACGGACAGCCATGGACCCGAACCTACGTGTCATCCCAGCCCTCATAGCAGTCCACCTGCTCTACAGGCACCGACGCAGACGCCGCAGAAGGTCAGAATAACACCCAGTGGCAAAGGGGGGGGGGGCAGGGGCAGGACATATAACCCCCACCCAAGTCACAAATTACACATGCCCTGGACATACCTGACCTGCAGGACCTGGTCACCTCGAGGGGGTGGGGGCGTGTCCAGCAACGCAAGCGTCTGCCACAACGGAAGTGGATGTTGACGTGAACCAGCAACACAACAATACCGGTACGTACCTTACCCAGGCCTTAAGAGCGTGGGTACGGGTCGTACCACGCCCAGCACTACATCATCCCAACAATGGCGGTACGGCCCGTACCCACGTTCTAATGGCCTGGGTACGGGCCGTACAGCCGTCAGCCCTTCTAGCGGGACTAGTAAGTCCCTCAAAAGAAATTGGAAAAATCTGGACATTAACCGCCTCATGTCCATCCTTAGCGCAACCACACCGGAGGAATCACTAAACACCAGAGACATTGAAATTGTTGCCACTACTATCAATAAATTGCTCCTAGGTGCTTTAGACATTTGCCTGCCCTTAGCTCACAAAAAAAACACTTCCCATAACCCGCCTGCCCCATGGTACAACGAACAACTGAAGGCTACTAAATCCAAATGTAAACGACTAGAACGCCTGTGGAGGAAGGATTACTCCCCGGCTGCCAGCACACACTACAAAAGCGAGCTCAAGCTCTATCATAAAGCATGCAACAAGGCAAGAGCTAACTATGTAGCAAAATCCATATCTGAAGCTACCAACAAATCAAAAATTCTTTTTAATCTTGTAAAAGAGCTAGCAGGCGCAAATACTTCTTCCAAACCTCCGCCCCTTAATAGTCTTCAATGTGAGGAACTGGCGAAATATTTTACATCCAAGATTGAGAATATCTACCAGGATATAGCAACACAACAACAGGCTGAATCCAATAGTACGCAAAACCTCGGAGCCAATATAGACGACATCCATGTCCAACCCCATCTGCCCTACGCGTCACTTACTTCTTGGCCCGAGATCGAAGTCCAAGGTCTGCGGGACATCTTAGGGAAGGTTAAATCTGGATCTCCTGCTGACCCCCTCCCGATCTCTACTCTTAGACTACTGGACACTCCTCTTCTTGCCGTGCTATGTCAAACCTTAAACTTATCTCTTTCCTCTGCCACGGTCCCGCCATCTTGGAAACATGCCATGGTTTCGCCCCTTCTTAAGAAACCATCGGCCGACCCCAAAATTTTGGCAAATTTTCGCCCAATATCCCTCCTGCCTGCTCTCTCCAAAATCTTGGAGAAGCATGTCCACGAACATCTCACCAATTTTACGGAGGCAAACAGTATTTTACACCCCTCCCAATCGGGTTTCCGCACCGGATTCTCGACGGAGACTACATTACTTGGAGTCGTGGAAAATCTAATCAGCGCGGCGTTTGATACCATCTCCCATAACATACTGCTCGCTTCCCTTTCCAACATGGGCATAAGAGGAAAGGCACTAGATTGGATAGCATCTTTCCTGACTCTTAGGACATTCCAAATCTCTTCCAGTAATGCGGCATCCAAGGTCCATTTTTCTCCGCACGGAGTTCCACAGGGATCAGTATTAAGCCCTCTGCTTTTTAACCTCTATGCAGCCCCGCTGGCCCAGATCGCTGAATCAGCTGGTCTTAACATGTTCACATATGCTGACGACTCCCAAATCGTTTTCTCACTATCAAACGAAAACCATGACTTTCCTTCACGCCTACAGACTGGCCTTAGGAACATTTCCTCCTGGATGAATAAAAACATGCTTAAACTCAATGGCAGTAAAACCGAGGTTCTGATAGTAGGTCCCAATCATAACCTCTGGAATTCCAGACACTGGCCATCCGAAATGGGCCCCCTGCCAACTCCATCGCACCAAGTCCGCAATTTGGGCATTATCATTGATAGTGGCCTAACCATGGAGCCCCAGGTGAACAATCTCACAGCCACTTGCTTCACAATCCTGAGATGGCTCAGGAAAATCATATGGATGCTCCCTGATGACACTCAAAAGACAGTGATCAATGCATTAATTACCTCTCGTCTGGACTATGGGAATGTCCTTTATTTAGGGGCATCTCAGGCAGTCATGAGGCGCCTCCAATTGGTACAGAATGCGGCAGCTAGACTGCTTTGTAAGTGCAACAGGAGAGATCGTATGTCCAGTCACTTAAAGGCACTCCACTGGCTAAAAATTGACAACAGGGTCAAATTTAAAACTCTCAGCCTCATGCACAGGATTAAGTGGGGCAATGCTCCCAGATATCTTCAAACCCTTGTACACACCTACACGCCTGCCCGATGCCTGAGATCTACCACACAAGGTCTTTTCTGTGTCCCTAAAACTTTCCGTGCGAGGATGGGAGGTAGATCCTTCTCCTTCCTAGGCCCGAAGCTTTGGAACTCCCTTCCACAACCTCTCCGTCTAGAAACAAGGTACACTCACTTCCGTAAAGCCATTAAGACCTGGCTTTTTAACCAGTGACCTGTTCAGGTTTTTCTCCTATAACCCTTTCCTGTCTCTCTGGACCAGTATTCTGCTTAGCGCCGGGAAGCCCTTCTTGGGTATCTGTCGCGCTCAATAAGCCCAATAAATAAATAAATAAATAAATTGTTGGGGTGATTTAGGGGTACGCGTGGTACGACCCGTACCCACGCTCTGAAGGGCTGGGTACGGTGCATACCCCTACGGCACCCCATCGGGGGTCTGCACCGTACCCAGGCCTTCAGAGCGTTGGTACGGGCCGTACCACGCGTACCCCCACATCACCCCAATAATGCTGGTACGGCCCGTACCCAGGCTTTAAGAACGTGGGTACGGGCCGTACAGCCATTGTTGGGGTGACGTAGGGGTGGGCGTGGTACGACCCGTACCAACGCTCTGAAGGCCTGGGCACGGTGCATACCCCCAATGGGGTGCCGTAGGGGTACGCACCGTACCCAGCCCTGCAGAGCGTCGGTACGGGTCATACCACGCGTACCCCTACATCACCCCAACAATGCTGGTACGGCCCGTACCCAGGCCTTTAGAACGTGGGTACGGGCCGTACTGCCATTGTTGGGGTGACGTACTGGTGGGCGTGGTACGACCCGTACCCACGCTCTTAAGGCCTGGGTACGGTACGTACCCAGGCCTGCAAATCGTGGGTACGGGAATGTACGGAGCGTACCCCCACCCGTGTATGAATGGAGCGTACCCCCACCCGTGTATGAATGTAGCGTACCCACACCCGTGTATGTCCCAACCGTACATGCCCAGACATAGGAGGGGTGGGTGCAGAGTCCTCCCAGCAGTGCCCAGACATAGGAGGGGTGTGTGCAGAGTCCTCCCAGCATTGCCCAGACATAGGAGGGGTGGGTGCCCATCACTCCCAGCAGTGCCCAGACACAGGAGGGGTGGGTGCAGAGTCCTCCCAGCAGTGCCCAGACACAGGAGGGGTGGGGGCAGAGTCCTCCCAGCAGTGCCCAGACACAGGAGGGGTGTGTGCAGAGTCCTCCCAGCAGTGCCCAGACATAGGAGGGGTGGGTGCAGAGTCCTCCCAGCAGTGCCCAGACACAGGAGGGGTGGGGGCAGAGTCCCCCCAGCAGTGCCCAGACACAGGAGGGGTGGGTGCAGAGTCCTCCCAGCAGTGCCCAGACATAGGAGGGGTGGGTGCCTATCACTCCCAGCAGTGCCCAGACACAGGAGGGGTGTGTGCAGAGTCCTCCGAGCAGTGCCCAGACACAGGAGGGGTGTGTGCCTATCACTCCCAGCAGTGCCCAGACATAGGAGGGGTGGGTGCAGAGTCCTCCCAGCAGTGCCCAGACATAGGAGGGGTGTGTGCAGAGTCCTCCCAGCAGTGCCCAGACATAGGAGTGGTGTGTGCAGAGTCCTCCCAGCAGTGCCCAGACATAGGAGGGGTGGGTGCCTATCACTCCCAGCAGTGCCCAGACACAGGAGGGGTGGGTGCAGAGTCCTCCCAGCAGTGCCCAGACACAGGAGGGGTGTGTGCAGAGTCCTCCCAGCAGTGCCCAAACACAGGAGGGGTGTGTGCAGAGTCCTCCCAGCAGTGCCCAGACATAGGAGGGGTGGGTGCCTATCACTCCCAGCAGTGCCCAGACACAGGAGGGGTGTGTGCAGAGTCCTCCCAGCTGTGCCCAGACACAGGAGGGGTGGGTGCAGAGTCCTCCCAGCAGTGCCCAGACATAGGAGGGGTGGGTGCCTATCACTCCCAGCAGTGCCCAGACATAGGAGGGGTGGGTGCCTATCACTCCCAGCAGTGCCCAGACACAGGAGGGCTGTGTGCAGAGTCCTCCCAGCAGTGCCCAGACACAGGAGGGGTGTGTACCTATCACTCCCAGCAGTGCCCAGACACAGGAGGGGTGGGTGCAGAGTCCTCCCAGCAGTGCCCAGACATAGGAGGGGTGTGTGCAGAGTCCTCCCAGCAGTGCCCAGACATAGGAGGGGTGTGTGCAGAGTCCTCCCAGCAGTGCCCAGACATAGGAGGGGTGGGTGCCTATCACTCCCAGCAGTGCCCAGACATAGGAGGGGTGGGTGCCTATCACTCCCAGCAGTGCCCAGACACAGGAGGGGTGGGTGCAGAGTCCTCCCAGCAGTGCCCAGACACAGGAGGGGTGGGTGCAGAGTCCTCCCAGCAGTGCACAGACATAGGAGGGGTGGGTGCCTATCACTCCCAGCAGTGCCCAGACACAGGAGGGGTGTGTGCAGAGTCCTCCCAGCAGTGCCCAGACACAGGAGGGGTGTGTACCTATCACTCCCAGCAGTGCCCAGACACAGGAGGGGTGGGTGCAGAGTCCTCCCAGCAGTGCCCAGACATAGGAGGGGTGTGTGCAGAGTCCTCCCAGCAGTGCCCAGACATAGGAGGGGTGTGTGCAGAGTCCTCCCAGCAGTGCCCAGACATAGGAGGGGTGGGTGCCTATCACTCCCAGCAGTGCCCAGACATAGGAAGGGTGGGTGCCTATCACTCCCAGCAGTGCCCAGACACAGGAGGGGTGGGTGCAGAGTCCTCCCAGCAGTGCCCAGACACAGGAGGGGTGGGTGCAGAGTCCTCCCAGCAGTGCCTAGACATAGGAGGGGTGGGTGCCTATCACTCCCAGCAGTGCCCAGACACAGGAGAGGTGTGTGCAGAGTCCTCCCAGCAGTGCCCAGACACAGGAGGGGTGTGTGCCTATCACTCCCAGCAGTGCCCAGACACAGGAGAGGTGGGTGCAGAGTCCTCCCAGCAGTGCCCAGACACAGGAGGGGTGGGGGCAGAGTCCCCCCAGCAGTGCCCAGACACAGGAGGGGTGGGTGCAGAGTCCTCCCAGCAGTGCCCAGACATAGGAGGGGTGGGTGCCTATCACTCCCAGCAGTGCCCAGACACAGGAGGGGTGTGTGCAGAGTCCTCCGAGCAGTGCCCAGACACAGGAGGGGTGTGTGCCTATCACTCCCAGCAGTGCCCAGACATAGGAGGGGTGGGTGCAGAGTCCTCCCAGCAGTGCCCAGACATAGGAGGGGTGGGTGCAGAGTCCTCCCGGCAGTGCCCAGACATAGGAGGGGTGGGTGCCTATCACTCCCAGCAGTGCCCAGACATAGGAGGGGTGGGTGCCTATCACTCCCAGCAGTGCCCAGACACAGGAGGGGTGGGTGCAGAGTCCTCCCAGCAGTGCCCAGACACAGGAGGGGTGGGTGCAGAGTCCTCCCAGCAGTGCCCAGACACAGGAGGGGTGTGTGCCTATCACTCCCAGCAGTGCCCAAACACAGGAGGGGTGGGTGCAGAGTCCTCCCAGCAGTGCCCAGACATAGGAGGGGTGTGTGCAGAGTCCTCCCAGCAGTGCCCAGACATAGGAGGGGTCGGTGCCTATCACTCCCAGCAGTGCCCAGACACAGGAGGGGTGGGTGCAGAGTCCTCCCAGCAGTGCCCAGACACAGGAGGGGTGGGGGCAGAGTCCTCCCAGCAGTGCCCAGACACAGGAGGGGTGGGTGCAGAGTCCTCCCAGCAGTGCCCAGACATAGGAGGGGTGGGTGCAGAGTCCTCCCAGCAGTGCCCATGGAAAAAAAGGGTGCAGTACCCACAGAGACAATGCCCACAATAGTCAGTCAGGTGCTCAAAGACCCTGCAGAACACGTAACATGTGTGCGAGGCTGGGAGTACACACATGCATAGTGTGTAAAAGGGAACATGTCCACATGAAGTAACTTCAATATACTCCACACACAAGTACAGTGACCACCAAGGATGCCACAAATGATGCAGGTGGAGACATTGCCCAGCATGCATGGCCAAAGTAGAACGGATCCGTCATACACCAAGGATATGTAGACACAGCTCAGCACAACATTTAGGAAACACCCTGCAGGGAAGATGTCAGGGTCCACAGAGGAAGAGACACACCTTGGGACAATGTCACCATGCAGTAAGAGCATACATGAACAAAGGTATTTGGCAAATACCTTGTGATGGCACACAGATACCAGGGTACATCCCATGAGCAGCACACCACTACATTTACCAGACACCTAACACATTATCCCCACCCCAAACATGGAGCAGCACCACCAACAGCAATACCAGAAAAGCAGTAGTTTGCAAAGGGTAAAAAAACATAGCTTTATTCAGCATAAAAAAACGATTTGTAATTAAAAGTTGAATATGTACATGGCCCATAGGGCAGTCCATAGTCCAATTCCTGGTGGGGGACACATAGGGACGCGTGTCCCCTAGCTTGCCTGCACAGTTCATACCTCCTTTGCTTCCACAGGGGGGGGCATCATGTGGGGGGAAGGACCAGGCACCGCAGGGACAGGCGGGGCAAGGGTAGGTGTTGTGGGTGCAGGGACGGAGGACTCCACCACAGGGGGTGGGGCAGCGCCAAAGGTGGAGGTCAGAATGGCGCTGCACACGGTTGCAAGGTCCCCCAGCGTCTCCCCTGCACCCGAAGGAGCCACAGGCCCCAAGGAGGGGGGGGGGGTCGGAGGGATGGGTCGCAGCGCTACTGGGGGAGGGTGTGGACAGGGGGGGGGACTCAAACACCCTGACCGGGGACTCCTTTGACCGCTTGCGGGGTGGTGTCACTTTGGGGCTCAGGGACAGAGCGGCCATGAAGGAGTCTTTGGTGGAATCCTGGCCAGGAGAGCTGAGGGGAGTGGATTTGGAGGTAGTGGGTTGTGATGAATGTGGACTCCCACTGTGGCTGCGTGTCTTCCGTTTGCCTACTTCACCCTATGTGTGCGTGACAGGAGGTGTGCGCTTGGCCTTCCCTGGAGGTGTGGTGCCTGTGTCTGGTGGGGTGCGTGCATGGCTACGTCTGGGTGTGCTTTGGACAGGCATGGGAGTGGGAAGTGTGGATGGTGCAGGGGTAGGGGGGGGACGTAGCGCTGCAGGAGACCCACTGCTGCAGTCAGTGTCGAGTCAATGGACCTCAGCAACTGGCGTTGGTCAGAATGCGCAGCTGAGATGCCCTCCATGTATGCCTCCATCTGGGTGAGCACTCGTGTGTGGCCATGGAGGACATTAAGCATCGCAGTCTGACCAACCTGCAACTGGCGCAGGATGTCCACAGACTCAGCATTGGCGGCAGCAGTGGAGACAGGGGCAGGGGGTGCAGTGCCTGGCAAGAAGGAGACACGTGGTGACCTAGCACGGCGGGAAGGGACCAGAGCAAGTGGGAGGCCGGTGATGGGAATCGAGGGGGCTGGTAGAGATCGAGTGCTGCTGTCAGCTGTGGGAGCAGCCTCCGCCCCCTCTGGGAGATCAGCCTCGGACCCGTCAGCGTCATAGTCGTTGGTGTTACTGGACAGGTCCTCCGCCTCACTCCCCTCGGCCTCCGTGCCACTCGATGCACCAGACAAGATAGCACTGCTGCCACTGGTGCCTGCTCCCTCCTCACGGTCCGTGCCAGTGTCTCCCTTGGAGTCCCCCGACGATGCTGTGGGCAAGGTGAAGAGACAGGAAATGATCAGACACCTGTATACATATGTCACATGAGTCAAATCGACATAGGTCACAGTGCATATCCTGAAAAGCAACATGAGTAACATCTACAACACAAGGTACATATGGAGGCCCTGCAACACCCAGCTGGTTGACCCACCATGCCACTGAGAAACAATGGAGAGCATGACCCAACAGCAAATTACTTGTTATCAAATAGAACAGAGGAGCCAGGCTCTGGGGACAATCGTGCACAGCATCTGTACCACACAGCGTTGACAAAAAAGGGATGAGCAGGAACCATGTCTATTACCTTTTTGCACATGCTGCAAAGCCAATACATTAAAACATGCACAACATGACTGGGTCACTGCACCTTGAGTGTATGTCCAGACAAACATCACACACAGGCCAGACCTAGCAGGGAGACTTCAGATTTGGACATGTAGGCCTTGCCCGCACAAAGCCCCCCCTACCTGAGACAATGTGATTGTGACAGAGAAAGTACTTACACCTCTTACTCTGGGATAAAAACACATGGCCTGCACTAAATCCTGATTGTACACAAACTACCCCTGGTGCGCCTGTCCACATATATCATTGACAATCAACCATCATCAGATTGTCGTTCCAAGACACACAGGCACTGCCCACTGTGAGTATGCACAAGCAAAATTGGGTCACACTGTACAGTGGACACATGTAGCACAGTTTACGTCAATACAGATGAGGCCAGGGCACAATGCCACAGAGCCCAACCTATGCCGAAGCCACAGAAAATGTCCACATAGTTGGATGACACACATGATACCTAGGAAAAGGTGCCCCAGGGCACGGTAGTGGCCACACACCTCTATGGTCCTGGATGGATTTGACTGCAACTGAAGCAACCGTCCCTGCACTATGCATTAATCCCACTCATGGACATCATGTCAGAGGGCACAACATTGGACATGCATGCTGGAAGGCAGTACACTTTAAAGACACACTCCTATGTTGGGACTCAGCATCAGTGCCAACTGACATGGACCCCACAATGACTGAACTGGCCAGGGCACAGCCAAGGTCCCAAAACCTGTTACACTCCACCCCCACACATGATGCTGCAAGCATTGGGCACTTGGATTGACTGCCAGCCTAGATTACCTTGTGCAAGAGTGACTACACACAGACCAGGGAACACATGACAAGGAGGGGAAGGGAGGAAGAACAGCACCGGTTTACTTTGGGGAACTGGTGATGCACTGCACATGTAAACCCTGGCAGTGTATCCATGCAACTGCGCACTTCCAAAAGCTGGTGACACACAACAAACACACATGTACCTACCCCCTTCCTGCTGCTGCTTCTCCAGTAAGCGCCTATCCAAGTCGAGAAAGACCACCGCCAGCACACGCTTCTGGATGTGGGTCAGACGCCGGCGCCCACGGTTCTTCCGGCTCTCAGGTGAGTCCCCCAGCAGGACCCGTGCAATCCTCCTCGTCCAGCACCGGATATCCTGCCAGCGTTTCCTCACCTGGACTAGGCGCCGCTTCCGACCCTCCGTATTCCTCACGGCACTGACGGCTTGCTTCCATATCTCCCCCTTGGCATGGACGCCTACCTGTGAGGATGCAAAAGTGAGAATACTTTAAATCACCTGAGCAATGACACAGAGACACATATATTAACAAATTGTCTTCTTTGAACAGGCCATGGTATGCAGGCAACTCATTGCACATTTGTCATAGGGACATAATCCACTGTGGAAGGCAAAATGCACTATGTGGCATTGAAGGTACACAGGTGGCTCGAGGGGTGCCACACAATCAATGATCCTGGATCACACTGTGCATCACAAGCTACACAAGGATTATGTACAACACCTCAAAGCAGTCACATGTCCCAGCCCACTGACGCTACCTCAGCAGAGTACACAGACACACACAGGCACAGGACAATCCCCTGCCATTGCCAACTGCGGGTACAAACCTCACTCTGCCCATGTGCCACTAGACTGGGGGGTGTCACAGGTGTGGGGCTGGCTCAGCACGGCAGTCACACAGCACTGCTCCCTGCTCACATCACATGGGCAGGGTATATCCATCCCTCATGCAGCTGGTGTGCAACACTCCCCATATGCACTCACCCACATGACAGGGGACTTACACAAACACCAATGTCCAGGGGACGAACACATCATTTGGACACTCACAGCACAGGTACACTAAACAAACACACATCTATGGGTACTGTCACCTGTCACACTGGGGGGACCACAGAATCACATCATGACTGTAGCAACAACATTCCCAGGAGGAGTAGCCAGGCAGAATGTGGCATGCACCATGCATTGATTGTCACAGTAAGCACAATGCAAGTGAGGAGTGCACACAGGAACCACAGCATGCTCTGCATGGGAGACATGAGGCCTTCCCCACCCTGGGACCCACTCGAAACAACATTGCATATCTGTCACACAGGGACACAATGCCAGAAGTCACAGTCACAAAAAAGGGGCACAGTCTAAGCTAGTGGAGTCTGCACTCACCTGCTCCCCTGGTCGACCATACAGCATGGTGTACTGTGGGAGGATCACATCCACCAACGCCATATTCTCCTCCATGGTGAATGGCTCGGCCCGCTCCACAGACCTGGACATGGTGCCAGAGGAATCACGAGCAGCAGCAGTGTTGTGGAATGAAAGGATGTGCAGGCAAGTGCTCTCTCATGGGACCTGGCTGCCTTATATCTGCCTTGCTGGCCTGTTTCATTCACAGGAGTACAGAGTGATTGGTCAGTCACATTAGCATCCTACGTTTCCTCCAATCCCTGTAAACCTACCCCAGTGAGTGGCTTTGCATGGTTTAAAAATTGAGCATGATGTCAAGTCAACAACCACTTTGCAACAAAGTATATTGTTTCCAATCGACTTCTGCTGGCCACCTGATGCAATAATTCAAACTTTAAACTTGGTCTCCATGTTAACCAGCATGCATTTAAGGCCCTTATACTTGTCCCTCATGTGTCCCCTATGTTATTTCAAGATTTACACACAGGTACGGTCCGTTCCATGGCCCTAGGGCACCCCAAATGCAGTGATACGGACCGTACACGCGTGTGTAGGGTCCCTATCACTATGGGAGTGCTGGCGTATGCGTACGCCACAGTGATACGGACCGTACACGCGTGTGTAGGGTCCCTATCACTATGGGAGTGCTGGCGTATGCGTACGCCATAGTGATACGGACCGACCCTACACACGCGTGTACGGTCCATATCACTGTGGCGTACGCATTCGCCAGCACTCCCATAGTGATAGGGACCCTACACACGCGTGTACGGTCCGTATCACTATGGCGTACGCATTCGCCAGCACTCCCATACTGATATGGACCCTACACACGCGTGTACGGTCCGTATCACTATGGCGTATGCATACGCCAGCACTCCCATACTGATACGGACCCTACACACGCGTGTATGGTCCGTATCACTATGGCGTACGCATACGCCAGTACTCCCATACTGATACGGACCCTACACACGCGTGTACGGTCCGTATCACTATGGCGTATGCATTCGCCAGCACTCTCATAGTGATAGGGACCCTACACACGCGTGTACGGTCCGTATCACTGTGGCGTACGCATATGCCAGCACTCCCATAGTGATAGGGACCCGACACACACGTGTACGGTCCGTATCACTGTGGCGTACGCATGCGCCAGCACTCCCATAGTGATAGGGACCCTACACACGCGTGTACGGTCCGTATCACTGTGGCGTACGCATACGCCAGCACTCCCATAGTGATAGGGACCCTACACACGCCCTCAGAGCGTATGTACGGTGCGTTTCATACCTGACAGTGGTGACAGGCGGCACACAGAAAGGAATTGAGCTGTCATACTTGGCCAAGGCTGGACATCAAGGCATTGTCTGTGCAGTACTACATGTGTCGGGCACAGGTGGGTCAGGCTGTGATGTGGCACTATACTCCTGAGGTGTGAAGCTAATTAAAGTATGATGAGCTGTGTACACATGTCATGTGTGATGGTGCCCTATGTGCCACACATCCCCTTCACTCCTTTGACATGTGTGCATGTAGTACAGACTTGGTGAGCCATGCGTCACTGGCATGGCACAGTCACCGACACCCGCAAATGTCCCCTGATGCCAGGTACACGGAATATTACCCCTGACAAGTGAATGGCCGCGTTGCACGCTGTAACTATGTCATGTGTGTGTCATCTGTTCCCATATGTTTGCTGTAGGTGTTTGGTCAAAAGCATCTGCAGTTGCTGCAACCAACATGTGTCTATGTGTAGATGGGCATGGCACACTGTTACGCACACCAGCACACATGTGTAATCCGACGTAAGGTGTGTATGTATGCATCGACACAGAGTTTCAAAACAAGGACATATCTGCATACTCTCAATGTATGTGTGATCAGTCTTGACATGTAATCCTTCATGGCAAGGTGTGTGGTCTGTCCTTTTTCTATGACATGTGACCTGTGCCTCTAGTGTTCCGCAACCTGTCTGTACAATAAACATCCTTCTTCTGCACATATTTGGATGTCTGTAACTCCTGTAATGCGTCTGCCTGCTCACTTACACTGGCCCACAGCTAGTTTCATGGCATGGCATATTGAGGTTGAGAATCAACGTTTGTAGCTGGCTCTTGGTAGGAGTGTCACCTGCCTGGCATACGTGTCCAGGGCATATTGCACAGACCTGACTCTGTATGTAGCATATGTGTATTGCCTGTTGAGCATGTGCTCAGTACATTGACATTGGTGGTGTACTGTACTCACTCTTCGTTGTCCCTTCTAATTCACTGCAGGGCTCTGCCTCTCCCTCGACCAATTGCGGACTTGGCTGACCTGAGGGAACATGACTGTATACGCCGCTACCGCTTCCCCCAACATTTGATTGAGGACTTGACGACACGGCTGGCACCACACCTCCAACCGCTACACAGGTATCCTACTGCACTGACACCCAAGATGAAGGTGATGGCAGCCCTACATTTCTTTGCCACGGGTACCTTTCAACATACCATTGCCCATGTCGGTGGCATGTCCCAAACCATGTTCAGCCGTGTTCTGCATGATTTTTTAGAGGCCATGTTGGATCACCTGGATTTGTTCATAAAATTCCCAACTCCTGAGCAGTTGACAGGTTTCAAGCGTGAGTTCTATGCCCTGGGAGGGATGCCCCATGTCATTGGGTCCATAGATGGAACACATGTGGCTTTGGTACCACCACAGGCACAGGAGGTAGCGTATAGGAACCGCAAGCATTACCACTCCATTAATGCCCTTGTGGTGTGTCTTGCCAACATGGTGATTTCACATGTCTGTGCTCGTTTTCCAGGATCAGCACATGATGCCTACATCATGAGGCGTAGCAGGGTGCCTGAAATGATGCTGCAGCTGCGCAACGAACGAAAATGTATTGTTGGTGGGTATACTCTGGCAGTCCTGTATTTAACGTCATCTTCCTGTCTTACTGCTTCTCCTGACCCACTGTTGTCCATGATGTTTCCATGTAGGGGACGCTGGCTATCCCAACATGCCATGGCTGATCACGCCTCTCCGCAACCCCAGCACGGCTGCCGATCACCGCTACAACAACGCCCATGGGCGGACCAGGCGAGTGATAGAGAGGACGTTTGGCCTCCTGAAGAGCCGATTCCGTTGCCTCCACAAGACCGGTGGCGCACTCCCATATGCACCGTGAAGGTCTGCAAGATCTTCCTCGTGTGCTGCATGCTGCACAACATGGCAGTGGAGAAAGCTGTGCCACTCATCCTGGATCCAGATGAGCAGGACCATCCACCCGTGGAGGATGAAGGGCTTGGTCACGTGGCAAGTGATGTGGAGGAGGAGGAGGCGGTAGAGGACATCCGGAGTCGGCTCATACGCAACTTCTTTGCTTAGTGGTGAGTTCCAGTGTCTGAGTGTGCACGCATTGGGCCGTGTGTGGCATGTGTTGCAATGTGTGTGTCCATCTGCATGTCTGCCAAGTGAGTCAGAGGTGTGTTTGGATGTGTCACTCGAGTGATGGTGCAATGGAAGAATGTTTTTCCAGAGTCATCATTGTCACCTAGCATGTTGACAACCTTATACGTGTCGAGTACATGCACATGCATGCAGATGTGCTTCTTTTGGCTGACTTCTGGTGTGTCTCTCATCCACAGGTACTTGCGCATGCTGTCTGCTGGTGGCATTGTTGTGCTCCTGCTATTCCTCATGAACACAGCAACATGTGCTGAATCAGCGTTACATGCACGGACACGTTTGAAAATCTCCTCTTGCGAAGGGATGCAGCACGGCTTTTTGGGAGTGGTATTTGTTTTGAATGTGTGTGCACTGCGCCTGTTCATGTTTGGATACTTTACATACATGTAGAATCACCATGTGGCACATGACATGGAGCTGAATTCACCTGAATTGATGGTCAGACTTGGTGACAGTCATCTGTAATGGGATTGTGGATTGGGATGGAGCCATCAATGTGTGTAACACTGCCCTCGGAAACATACGGGTTGCACCGGGTTGACATGGTGTTTGAATTCCCCATTAGGAGCTCAATGGTGTATAGCAGCCTCTCCGTGAGCAGCAGGGGGTGTTTAGCTGTAACCCGTCACTTGTGTGCCAGTGCCATGGATTTCCAGCATCTGTGGTGCAAAGGGGGGTGCCAGTGTTGGTCCCACGTGTTCATCCACATGACCTGTGTATGTGTTGACAGAGTTGCATTAGCATTCCGAACACATGAGTAATAAAGGTGTCCCTCTGCCTCCAAGGTGCCTCATCTCTGTCAATGGTGGTCTGTTGCCACTGTGCATGCGGCATGTCTGGCATTGTTCTCAGAGATGGTGCATATGAGTCTATGTGTAGAGTAGCAAGATGCAAGCTGTTTGTCAGGGATTAGATTCTGTATTGTGCATGATGTCCATGGCTGTGTAGGTATTGTGGCATGTCAGTCTCCACGATGGCCACTGTGCTGCATGTGAATCCATTGTGTGTTTGTGTGCCATGTTGAACCAGACATTCCTTCCTTGACATACACCTTTTACATAGTTCCTTCCTGAGATCCTTGTCTTTGTGTGCTACTTGTGGCATTGTTTTCTTGACATGGCGCATGCTGCTGCAGGCCCTGCAGCAAGGGCACCCAGTGTCCACGCAAACGAGCTGGTGTTCATCATGGATTGCTTGCTGACATGTGCTATGCTGATCAGCAGCATCTGTGCCTCATGCGGCAGCACACTCTGCATTATGCACAAGATCCCCAGTTCCATCAACCTCAAGGCAAGAGGGAGACCATCCCCCAGGTCAACTACGACATCCGTGTCTAATCCTACCCTGCACTCTACGGACATGTGCGTTACAAATCCCATGATACTTGTCCACATCCAGGGTGCATCTGCACAGCTCTGCTTCTACATCCGGCGACCAGGCCACATCAACGTCCAACAGAGATGGGGGGAGTGGATCACTGCCAGCTGCAAGATGACCTTCTCAATCCACGCACACACTCAGGATGCAGCCCACAACCACAACACAACCTTGTGGCACTGTGATCCAACACCCCATTGTGCCATCTCCATTCATCCAACCTTGCCCGGCCCACCATTCTCCACATCCTTCTGACTCAAGCATGCAGAACATGGTTCTGCCGCGTGTCTACACATACCTGGGACTCCCACACCAGGACACTCCACATGATCCCTGACCTCTGCGCATGACTGTAGCTCTTCTAAATAGGTCTGTAGGCACAGTTGTGCGGCCACCCCCTCAGCTGGTTGGGCATATCACGGGTGAATATGGTGCTCCATGTCTGTCTTGGATGATACATTGTGACCCATGTGTGTCCTGTGCCAGACTCAGACCCCAGGGTATGGATGGTTGGAGTTACTACTGAAATCAGGCATGGTTTGACTTTACAACACACACATGTAGTGGAATAATGCAAAATGGCGGCATCATCTGGTGATTGTGATGATTTTTATTTGTGGTGGGGCACGTGTTTGGGGGGATGACAAGAGGTGCTTGGCGGGAGTGTAGAATCCAAAGTTCACAGGGGGAATTGGTATCATTGCCATTGACAGTCATCAGAGTCTATGCCACAGTCTTTGTCTACATTGGTCAGACAGTGACCAGCAAGGCCATGTGGAAGAGAATGTCATTTGCTGATGTGCTGCTGTTGGGCCAGAGGGCCGGGTGCCAGGCCAGGTGACCTGGGAGATGGTGATGTTCCGCTGACTCTCACGGTGTTTTGCGTGGACGACCCACCCTCCTGCGGGGACCCTCAGAAGCAGGCCGAGACGATGCGTGGGATGCTCCGTCGGATGAATCCTCCTCCTCCTGATCCCTCCCTGTGGGTGGTGATGTTCTACGCCTGGTGGCACAGGGAAGGTTGCCCATGTTTTCGGCAATCCGACGGAGTACACGGGTCATGTCCGTTTACACCGCCACGAGCTCAGCCAGTCTTGCCTCCATCCGTCCTTGGTGTAGCTGTTGACTGGCATGTTGCTCTTCCTGCAGGGT
This sequence comes from Triturus cristatus, assembly GCF_964204655.1. Taxonomy (NCBI): domain Eukaryota; kingdom Metazoa; phylum Chordata; class Amphibia; order Caudata; family Salamandridae; genus Triturus; species Triturus cristatus. Next base: position 158,083,974 of record NC_140580.1, read on the forward strand.
CTTCATCTCCTCGAGGGTGGACACAACCTGGCTGATGCCCCTGGTGTCACGCCGGTATGAGTCGAGGATGGTGCTGACGTGTGACATTACCGGTTCCTGAGCCAACTGGTCAGGTTCGCGCCTCTGCCGTCTTCCACTCCCACCACCCCTGCCCACTTGCGCCTGGCCTGCCGTTGTAGGCACATCGGGTCTCCGGGACCCCTGAGGGATGGCATTTGCGGTGTCGCCTGCCTCCACCTGGGTGCCCGGAGCACCTTGTCCCTCGTGGACAGACTGGCTGTGTTGTTGTGTGCGGGCAGGGCTCCTGGGTGTCTCCTGGGATGTGGCAGGAATGGGGGTGGTGGTTGGCACAGTTGTACCTGATGCAGGTGCTGCAGGTGGTTGGACACCAGAGGGGCCAGGTTGGTCTGGGTCATCCACGGAGTGGTGAGAGACGTCGCTGCCGGTGGGGTCCTCTTCACGCAGAGCCTGGTCCTGTGAGTCTTCCCCCCCAGTGTTGAGGGGAGATCGACAACGTTGACCTGTGTGTGAGAGAGACAGTGTTAATTGTGTTACATGCGACATCCATGTTTCATTCATTTTTGATTAGGCACAGTTCCTCTGGGTGGTTGGATATGGCTAGCATTCCTCTCACAGTGCACTTGTGCATGGGTATGTCCCTTGGCCACAGCTTTCGACACTTTACCTATGTGTGACACAATCTTAGTTGATGCATCTTTTGGGAACGCAGTCAGCAGTGTAGTGAGCGGGCGTAGCAAGCCATGCAGAGCCGCCTTACGTGTTGCACTGTACGTGGCCAAATGGTGTTTTTTCCATGCTATTTGAGAATGCAGGTAGGTAAATTAACAATTTTTGACAGGGTTCTGACAAACACAGTGGGTGGGTATACTGGGTGTAAGGTTCTGTTTGTGCCTGCAGCACGGATGTACTCGTGCACAGATTGACACATGGCCCAGTGTTTATCAAAGGTTGAAGGGGGGGTTCACGCACTGCCAAACCTTGTCTACATGCACACAGTCCACCTGCTGACGAGCGGACATGGCCACACCACCCAAGGGTGATTTGGTCTCCCTCTGTCTCCCTTTCTCCCTCCCTCTGTCAGCCTCCCCCCACTGTCCATCTCCCTCTGTCTCCCTTTCTCCCTCCCTCTGTCAGCCTCCTCCCTCTGTCCGTCTCCCTTTCTCCCTCCCTCTGTCAGCCTCCTCCCACTGTCCGTCTCCCTCTGTCTCCCTTTCTCCCTCCCTCCCTCTGTCAGCCTCCTCCCACTGTCCATCTCCCTCTGTCTCCCTTTCTCCTTCCCTCTGTCAGCCTCCTCCCTCTGTCCGTCTTCCTTTCTCCCTCCCTCTGTCACCCTCCTCCCACTGTCCGTCTCCCTCTGTCTCCCTCCCTCTGTCAGCCTCCTCCCTCTGTCCGTCTCCCTTTCCCCCTCCCTCTGTCAGCCTCCTCCCACTGTCCATCTCCCTCTGTCTCCCTTTCTCCCTCCCTCTGTCAGCCTCCTCCCTCTGTCCGTCTCCCTTTCTCCCTCCCTCTGTCACCCTCCTCCCACTGTCCGTCTCCCTCTGTCTCCCTCCCTCTGTCAGCCTCCTCCATCTGTCCGTCTCCCTTTCTCCCTCCCTCTGTCAGCCTCCTCCCTCTGTCCGTCTCCCTTTCTCCCTCCCTCTGTCAGCCTCCTCCCACTGTCCGTCTCCCTCGGTCTCCCTCTCTCCCTCCCTCTGTCAGCCTCCTCCCACTGTCCATCTCCCTCTGTCTCCCTTTCTCCCTCCCTCTGTCAGCCTCCTCCCTCTGTCCGTCTCCCTTTCTCCCTCCCTCTGTCACCCTCCTCCCACTGTCCATCTCCCTCTGTCTCCCTCCCTCTGTCAGCCTCCTCCCTCTGTCCGTCTCCCTTTCTCCCTCCCTCTGTCAGCTTCCTCCCACTGTCCGTCTCCCTCTGTCTCCCTTTCTCCCTCCCTCTGTCAGCCTCCTCCCACTGTCCATCTCCCTCTGTCTCCCTTTCTCCCTCCCTCTGTCAGCCTCCTCCCTCTGTCCGTCTCCCTTTCTCCCTCCCTCTGTCAGCCTCCTCCCACTGTCCATCTCCCTTTCTCCCTCCCTCTGTCAGTCTCCTCCCACTGTCCATCTCCCTTTCTCCCTCCCTCTGTCAGCCTCCTCCCACTGTCCATCTCCCTCTGTCTCCCTTTCTCCCTCCCTCTGTCAGCCTCCTCCCTCCCTCTGTCTGTCTCCCTGTGTCCACCTCTGTCTCTGTCCCTCTCTCTGCCCCTCTCCCTCCCTCTGTGTGTCACCCTCTGTCACCTCAGCCCAGCTTCCTGGGCACACACAGTTTGCAGGTCTTTCAAAGGCCATTGGCTTGTTCATGTGGGTTTGTTTCTTCTCTGCGGGCACCCATTGGGCGGAGTGTCTGAGTCTGCGCTGCTGCTGTGGCGGTGTGTGCTGACACTTTTTCAGAGTGAGGTGTCTTCATTAGCTGCTGTTATGTGCAAATTGTGCCTTCATACCCATGTCGTCCTGCAACGCGGCCACCATTAGCAGGCAGGATGTAAGGTTCTGTTTGTGCCTGCAGCACGGATGTACTCGTGCACAGATTGACACATGGCCCAGTGTTTATCAAAGGTTGAAGGGGGGGTTCACGCACTGCCAAACCTTGTCTACATGCACACAGTCCACCTGCTGACGAGCGGACATGGCCACACCACCCAAGGGTGATTTGGTCTCCCTCTGTCTCCCTTTCTCCCTCCCTCTGTCAGCCTCCTCCCACTGTCCATCTCCCTCTGTCTCCCTTTCGTTTTTTAAATCAAAATTGGACTCCGGGAACCAGTTTTGTGGCGATCTGAAGTTTGCGGCCTTCTTCGGCCTTGGTCCCGAACTCGAGTTGGTGAAGTGTCCGGGTGCGAAGTGAACACCAGCGGCATGCCAGGTTGGCCCAGCCCCGGACTCCGTGCTTTCACTTTCGGTTTCGTGTTGATCTGCGGAAACTGACGTCGGGACATTGGGTGAGCAGCGCCGAGGACGGGGTGCATAGCCTGACTCTTGAACTGTAAACGGGCCTATTTCAGTTGGTGGCCCTGGTCTCCTGGCCTTCCTCCGGGAGCTTGGTGATCGCCGACGATGACGACTAGAGTGGACGGCGATAAGCTGAAACCCAAGTCTACCCGGAGGGGAGCCTATTCCCAGGCCAACAATATGGACCGCTATGCGCAGCCAAAGGAATCCCCTAGTGGATCACGTAAATCGCCTGAGCCGCCCAAGGAGGCCTCGGGCGCATCATCCGAATTGACTCTGCTGGATGTCATGGGGGCCATTGAGGAGATGAAGGCGACTGTGAACCAGCAATTTGATACCTTGGCTAATAAATTGGACTCGGTGTTGATTGATGTCACTTTGGTCAGAGCAGACCTGTCCAAAACTAATGACCGGGTCGACTCATTGACTCAAGCGGCGTCGAGCCTAACGGTAGATGTGGCCGCTTTGCAGACGACAGTGCGGAGGTTGCAGCTCGCCAGTGACCTGACTGATCGTCGCCTTGAGGACACCGAAAGCAGGGCCAGGCGGAATAACGTCCGTATTATTGGGGTGCCCGAACGATTGGAGGAGTCTGCTGTGGATCTTTTTGTGGAGGATCTAGTGGTGACTCATCTAGCACCCAAAGGGCTGAGCAAGTTCTTCGCCGTGGAACGGGCCCACAGGATTCCAGGGGGTGCACCGAAGGTGGGTGCCCCCCTGCGGCCTATCATTGCCCGACTTTTTAATTTTCGGGATAGAGACGCTATCCTTCAGGCATCGAGGGTGACTGGGCCAGTAAAATTTGAGAATTCTAATGTTAGCTTTTACCCAGACTTCACGCAAGCGGTTCAAAAGCAACGGATGGGATTCTCGGCCATCAAACGGCGTTTGAGAGACATGGAGTTGAAGTATGCGATGCTATTCCCGGCTAAGCTGCGGGTCGAGTTAGATGGTCGCTCACACTTCTTCGACCGGCCGGAGGCGGTGGGAGAGTGGCTGGACGCCCTACCCAGGAGTCGAGGTCGGGAAGGTCGGATGGCGGAGAGCGGAGAGGGTTTGACGGCGTAGGAATGGAAGTGTGATCCTGTCGATGGACTGGACTGGTAACGTTTTGCACCTATGGCTGCACTGGACTCCAGTTTGTAACTCTTTGCCCCGTGGTATTTGGAGGTTGCGGGGGGCTAGCTGGGGCCCTTTCCTCCTTCAGGGTTTTTTTTTTCTTTTCCCCCCTTTTTTTGTCCTTTCTGTAGTGAGTTTCATATTGGGGCGACAGGAACACTGCATGTTGGGGGGGCTGTTCGGGCTCACGCAGGGGTGCAGGGTGGGGGGAGTTCTGTTGGGGTTGATGGGGTGGGGTTGGGGTTTGTTTGTTTGTTTCACAAGGCGGGGTAATGTTTTTTGTTGTGCTATTATGATTGTGCTCTCCGGGAGGGGGATAGTTTGTGCTGGGAGGGATGGGGGGTAAGGGGCTGAGACTTCTTTCATGGAATGTGAACGGACTGGGGGACAGGATAAAGCGGGGGGTAGTCCTGCAGTTCTTGAACTGTATTTTGCCTGACATCGTATTTCTGCAGGAAACACACCTCATAGGGAACTCTTTCCACACCATGAACAGACGTGGGTATCGCCTTCTGGCCCATTCTGGTTTCACCTCTGGCTCGAGAGGAGTGGGCATTTTAGTCAGGACCTCTCTCCCGTTGGTGGTTGATGAAGTGCTCCATGACGACAGAGGGCGGTACACTGCGCTGGTGGGGAGGTGGGAGGGTAAGCTGATTTCGCTGGTCACGGTTTACGTGCCGCCGGGCCTGCAGATGGCCACCTTTGCTGATTTGGGGCGCCTGCTACTTGGGCTTCCGGGGGGGGTTTTGGTCTTGGGGGGGGATTTTAACGCGGTGGTTTCCGGAGTTGAGGATCGACACCCCTCCTAGGGACCTCCCTCGGGCCCAGAACTCGCTGGGGGGCTTTCTGGATACCCTGGGACTGATAGACTGCTGGTGGTTGAAACACCCTGGACAGGCGCAATATACCTTCCACTCTGGGGCCCACGGTAGTCTTTCGAGGCTTGACTATATGCTAGTGCCTGCGGCCCAAGCTGGGATGATCGGGGAAGTGCGACACTTGGCACGCGGTATATCTGATCACTCCCCTCTTTTGCTACACCTAGATATCGCCTTGGGGGCGGAGGGGAGGGTGGCGCCGATCAACCCCTGGTACCTACGAAACCCCACGATCCGTGCAGACCTGGTTAAGTCCCTGGAACACTATTTTAATGACAACATGGGGTCGGTGTCTTCCGCCATCTCCCTTTGGGAGGCCTTTAAGACGGTGCTCCGGGGCCAGGCTCTGTCTCTCATTTCCCATACCAAAAAATGCGCGGCGCAGGAGGTTGTTCGGCTAGAAAATGAGATCACCGAGTTGGAGATTGATTTGGAGCAAGGTGTTACGGATGACAGACTGCATGTGTTGGCACTTAAACAGGTCGACTACAAGGCGCTGGTTACCGAATCTGCTAGGAGTATGAGCAAGGAGCAACAGGGGCGTTTGTACGATATGGGTGATAAGGCCGGGAAGTTGATTGCTTGGTTGGATAAGAGGGAAAGAGCGAGTCGAGTGGTGCCGGATGTTGAGAGGGTGGATGGTGTGCGGGTGACGGACCCCGGTGATATTGTTGATTGCTTTGCGGAGTATTTTCACGGGGTGTACTCTCCGGTCTCAGAGCGATCAGAGGAAGACTCTCGACTACTGCTTCGAGACATTGCTCTGCCATCTCTATCTGATGAGGATAAATTATTGATGGATGCGGCCCCGTCGCCGGATGAGATTGCTTTGGCCATTCGCTCTATTGCCTCTGGTAAGGCCATGGGTCCTAATGGCCTTCCCATCGAATTATATAAGTTGCGCCCAGATAAGATTGCGCCGTATCTCCGGGACATGTTCCTTGAGGCTCTGGCGGCGGGTTCCCTCCACCCTGACCAACGTCTTGCTACTATTGTTGTTATCCATAAGGAAGGGAAGCCGCGGGATCTGTGTACTTCTTACAGGCCTATCTCTTTGTTAAACGCGGAGCCCAAAATCCTTGCCAAGGTACTGGCCAATCGCCTGATCCGGGTTGTGGGCGACCTGATTCATCAAGATCAATCCGGTTTTATGCCCCATCGCAATACCGCTTTGAACCTGCGGCGACTGCATGGCGTCCTCGCTAGAGCGCCATTCATCCGTGAGCCGGCCATTTTGGCGTCCCTTGACGCTACCATGGCGTTTGACACCTTGGAATGGCCGTATATTTGGGCAGCATTGGCGAAGTTTGGGTTTGGCCCGGGGTTTATCGGTTGGGTGAAATTGCTTTATGATAACCCACTGGCACAGGTGGTGGTCAACGGACGGGTGTCGGCTCCCTTTGTTTTGGGTAGGGGCACCCGACAGGGATGTCCGCTGTCGCCTCTTCTCTTTGCGCTTTGTTTGGAGCCCCTTGCAGAGTGGCTGCGGTGGCACCCCTCGATGCGTGGCCTTCGATGGACGCCGGAGTACGAGGATCGTGTCTCCCTATATGCGGACGATATCCTCTTGTATCTTGCATCTCAGCGCAAATCGCTTATTGTATTGGTGGATGTGTTGAGCTCCTTTGGTCGCAACTCCGGATTGGTCATTAACTGGGCTAAGTCTTGTGTGTATGTTCTCTCCGGGGAGGCCCCCCCCCCTTCCGCGGGGGTGCCCTATCCAGGTTGCGCAGTCGGGGTTCACGTATCTGGGAATCTTTATAACCCTGGACCCGGTGGCCCGGTATGAACGGAATCTTCTCCCCCCCTTCAGCGCCTCAGGGCGGATGTAGCGGGTTGGCGGCGGCTGCCGCTCTCGCCGCTCGGCCGGGCGGCGTTGTTCAAAATGATGTCGCTGCCGCGCTTTTTGTATGCCCTGCAGAACACTATGGACGCAGTGCCGGCCCGCTATTTTCGGGAGGTGGAGTGTCTTCAGCGTCGATTGTTCTGGGATGGGTGGCCGCGGATTGCTCTCGCTAAACTAACCCTACCGTGGTATGATGGGGGGATCGCTCTCCCTGACATTAAACGATATTATTGGGCCTCCCAATTGGCTGCTATCAATCACGGGATGTATGGGCCTGCTTTGAACCCGGCTTTTGAGATGGACAAATTGTTATTGCCCAGCGGGGATTATAACCGAGCACTATACTCGGGGTCCCTTGATGCGCGGTTGACTGGCCCGACGCGGGTCGCGGTGCAGGTGTGGCATGCAGCAAATGCGGCGATGGGGTGGAGGGATCGCTTGACTCGGGCAACGCCATTGTACGCTTCCCAGCGTTTGGGTTATCTGTGTACTACGAAAGGCTTTGAGAAATGGGATATGATTGGTATCAGCAAGGTAGGGGATCTCTGGACGAAAGGGAAATTTAAGACGTTCGACATGCTGAAAACTGAATATCAGCTGAACGATAGGGAATACTTTCGGTATGCTCAGGTTCACCATGCCTTGTGTTCCGTGTTCCCGGACGTCGCGGCTATTCCAGAGTATTCCCCGTTGGAAGACAGAGTATTGGACGGCTATGTGCCGGATAGCACCATTTCGCTGATTTATAAGAAGCTTATCAATGATCGAATGGGTTTGCTGACCTCATTGCGAGAGACATGGACTGCCGACGGCTTGGACCTTGACGACGAAGATTGGGTGTCAGCGGTGGCCTCCCCGAAAGAGGTGGCTATCCCGGCCCGTTTGCGTTTCGTCCAGCTTAAGATACTTCACAGAGTGTACGTCACGGGGCCTGGTTTGATGCGTATGGGGTACTCGGTGGATGGTCTGTGTAAGCGAGGCTGTGGATTACTGGGGACTTTCCTCCATATCCTGTGGGAATGTCCGGAAGTGACTCGGTTTTGGTGTAGAGTGCATGCGGTGTTAGAAGAAGTCACGCATGTTGCCTTGTTGCCGGAGGCACGGAGATGTTTGCTGAATGTCTGGGAGCCGACTGATTACAATGTGATGCAGACGCAGTGGGTGACTCTGGGCTATATGGTAGCGAAGCGGGACATTGCACAACTGTGGGGCGCCCAGAGGCCGCCAACGGTCTCAGCGTGGAAGGAACACATGGACTGGTGTATGTTCAGAGAGAAAACGGTGTATGTGGCGAGAGGCAAGCCTGGGAAGTGGATTAAGGTGTGGGGTCCCTGGAACTCCTATCGTGGAGGTATTTGGGCCCCGCCCCAGACGCGTGAGATGGATGCTGCTCTGTCTCCCTAGCCCGCGCATTCCTATATGCTCCTGCGATATGCGACTTTGGTTTCTTCTGCCTGCCCCCCCCCCCCTCTGTCTCCTTGGGTTTGTTTACTCGTTGATGCGGGGAGCACATGTTATTGCCATTAACCCCCTCTGCCTTGTGTGTGTGATGTTTTTTGTTTTTTCAAAATATGAAACCTTTCTTTGCTTATTTATGGACTACGGCTGCAGCCGGTGGAGTTGATTAGCACCCCAGTAGCTCTTTTGTTGCTTCATCGATGTGAATGTAAAGCTGTGCCTAGGTTTACACTGTGCGTTAGCAGCCGGCCTGTTGGTTGTAGGCCCATATTTGTATGTCTCTGAAACTGTAATAAAGGTTTTCCAAAAAAAAAAAAAAAAAAATAGTGCACAGGTTACAAATATCACATTACTAAACACAGAGCAAATGCAGTTTCCTAACAAATGAATAAATTGCAAAGATTACATAAAAGATGTTATTTCAAAATACACCAATATGAGTTTATTTCTTGTTACATGTATAAATGTCTAAACATTAGTCTGGACATATATCATATCATCAGCTTCACAACGGGACACTTTATAAACTTTAGCTTTTTCTTCGCATTTTAATATATACGTTTTGCAGGGATATCTTTTAGTTACAGTTCTAGGCACACCCTTCATAAATCTCACTAGTTTTCAAGTGAAGTACTTTAACTATGCAATACCCCACATTTTCTTAGTAACATTAGAATGTATTTGAGTGCTGACTACAAATGATTATAATGTACTCCTACAGTATCTTATGGGTGGAATCAAAATGACGCTGCTCCAAATGCTACAACATGTGGATGTTTATGTGCCCAAAACTTTGCTCACGCCCGACCCCCCTGCTCATGTATTCAGACCATGCAGTATTGATATCAAGAACTGCTAATTGTCTGCAACAGCTAATCAATGCATTTGTCACATTTATGGAACAAAAAGATTTTAAGCTTAACTCGAATAAAACATTTGTGATGATCTGTGGGTGGGGGAAGGTCATAAAAAAGACCCAGTATGTGAGAGAACACAAACTACAGAAAGTCCAAAGTGTTTTTCTTATGTGGGCATACATTTCTCCCATAACGGTATGTAGGGTTCCCACCTAGAAATGGCACAGCTTAAGTTTATTAGATCGATTGAGGCACTTTTTAGATTTGCCAGAAAAGTAGTTTATGCGAAATGGTTCAGCTGTACGAGAGCAAATGCACCCCAACTGCCTCCTATGGGGCAACCGTATGGGGTATGGTTGATATCTCTACAATGCAATTATATGAAATTATTTTCTTTGCAGGTTACTGCCTGTTTCCCTGTCAGTACCCGTATATGTCACCCATAACTAAACAAACGTATCATACCTCAAAGACACAAATTATGTGATTGCAATCACTAGTTTGCATAATATCTGGAAAAAGAAAGGAAACAAGTTCACTAGGGATGTCATCAAAGATTGCCTTACACTTGAGCAATACAATAAGATCCACTGGTTGGTGTATATGGATAAATTACTTAAAGAAATTGATGAAACTATAACTATAAAGAACCAGGCCTGAATCTTGCAGTTTGGCAAAAAAAGAGTTAAGAATGACATTCCTAAAGAAACGAGGATTCGATAGAGGAAGGAGAGAATGTAAAAAAAACGAGTGTGTCAAGATATATGGCAGGGCTCCCAGAACAAGGCCTACAAGGTTATTTAATAAGGGTAACCAATGTCCAGGAGAGATTTTATTTGACAAGGCAGGTATTATAAATCACTTAGTTGTATTTCAAAAACAGGATGCATGGACGGAAAGCTATCCTATCTACCGCATTTTATCTTGTTTTGTAGGTTTTATGATATCAGGAGGTCCTTTATATGTCCTCCCTTTTTAATTGAGAAATTTGTATTCTACCAAGATGCACTAAACATTTTATGTGAACTTGAGAGTGATGTCATTTGTCGATCTGTTTATTCTTATATTTATCCAGCCATAAATAGAAGGAGACTGTTTACTTATTTAGATAGCAGGACCAACAGCACATTATTAGGGTCAGGTCTTAAATGTTATATGTCAAAATTATTTAGTGTCATTATGTGCGTGGTGTTTGAATGTAACATATTGTTGATATATATATATATATTCAATAGCTATAATTATTTTGAGGTTATTATAGTTGTTCAAAACGTATTGTCAGTAATAGCTTATACTCTGCACTTTTTGCACAATAGTCCTCCCATAGGAAGTATTGAATAGACTCTGTCCTACTTTTATATGTCTTTGTAATAAGAATGCATTGCAGAATGCCTTCAATATTGTATATTTTGTACATATGCACAATAACCAGCACTATAGATACTGTGTATGTATCTCCTAGGCAGTATTCTTGAGCAGTTATGGCCAGCCTTGCCTAACAGATGTAGTGTACAATGTAATGTGATATAATCTATCCCAGTTATTTTGAATTGTGCGCTCAATGTATAAAATAGTTAGTGATGTATTAATTTTTATATGTTTTATGTACTTTTATGGATTTCTATGATATCCACATAAAGTTTTACTTGACTTGGCTTTAGCTATCCTAAGGCACAAATTACAAATAAATGTACCATAAGCAATACTGCATGTAGATGCAAAGTCAATAATGTTGGATAATGGTAATATAGCCCCTGTAACAAGACCAAGTAGATTGTATTGGTAACTCTGGGTTTAGGCATACTTATTATGTTAATTCTAGTGAATGGAAGTAAAAAAGGGGGAATCTGTTGGCATCAGATGTCTTCTCTATCATGCTTGGATATACACTGGGGAGTTATTTCTTGAATTCACTTATAGTAAATAGTGCAACTCCGCATCTTTGTTCAGTCCGGTTTTGGTGGTACCCAGTTGAGATATAAGTTCACTTTCTCTTCTCCTCATGACATATTCTCTATTGCTACCACAAAAGTGTGCCTTGATGTATTCTAGTCCCAAATCATTAAAGGTTTTTTGCATCAAATGGAACTGATTGTAATGATTAATAAGTGGTGGACCATCTTCCGGTTTATTGATATTTCTGTAGTGTTCCAATGTTCTGGTTTGTAGGGGTCTGGTGGTGCTGCCAACATAAAGACGGTTGCATTGGCATTCAATTATGTGCATAAAGTAACTGCTGTTCCAATGTATCCAATCAGTGATCTGTAGTGTAGTGTGTGTCTTAGCCTGGACACACACAGTTCTTCGGTTGAGCTGTGGTGGAAATGGGGCCTCAAAGGAAGCCTCGTACAAAGTATTTCCTAGGTCATTTGAAGGGCATAAAAAAGTATGAGAACTCTAAACATGAGTGCAATGCCGAATAGGCTAATGCATATCTGCAAGTAATTTCATTGACTTTTCACTTTTAGGTATATAAATATAAAATATTCTTTCATGTTATGAAAGTACAGTTGGTTAATGCATTAATGCAGATGTCTGTGTGTGTAACCAGACAGTCACACAACTGAACCCTAGGTGGAGCTGGGGTAGAATAGTGATGTGTAATCATAGTGCTAAGCGGTCCAGGTCTGCGACTTAAAGCACTGTAAATATGCAAGTAATTATTTCAAAATCGTATTACATTTAGTTTAGGAAAGGGTGCCACAAAATGTGCACAGATATTAAGGGTACAATTTCCTAACTTTTCTCACAACACAGGGCAGCAGCCAAAGGAAGAGAGCAGGACAGAACCATATCTACTAAGATTGCTACTGTTTTCTGCTCTCCCTGCATTCGCACACTTTAGAGTGGCAAGCACCAACGCACACACCCTTGCACCATAGAACAGGGGTGTTTGTGTTCTGGCAAGCATATGTTTTGTAAAGGAAGGGTACCCTTGCAATACACAATAATGTGTTTAGAAATAGTGTAAAACTTTTTAGACTTTGTAGGTGTACTATATAGTGCAGTACACATGCAAAGTTATAAAAGCGTGGAGAAATAAAAAAAATCTCTATGTTAAAGCCAAAGAGACATTACTTTTCAGCGCAAAGCGCTATCTACAAATGTTAGTAGATTGGGCTTTATGTCAAAAACCATGTGAACTATTAGACCTGTCAGACTTGAGGTGGTCTTCCCCCAAACGTTTTGCCTTCCTCCTCTTATCTGTGCAGAGCTCGTTTTTGCTGGTCTTAGGACTCTGCACACTTTACTACTGCTAACCAGTGCTAACGTGCTTGTGCTCACTCCTAAAAACATGGCAGCATTGGCTTATCCCCAATTGGCATAATTAATTTACTTGCAAGTCCCTAGAAAAGTGGTACTACATGAACGCAGGGCCTGTAAATTAAATGCTATTAGTGGGCCTGAAGCACTGATTATGCCACACACTTATATAGCCCTTTAAACATTTCTCAGGTACTTCACTGCAGTCCGTGTGTACAGTTTTAAACTGCCAGTTCGACCAGGCAAAATAAAACTTCTGCAAGGTCCAAACCTTCTTTTTTAATACATGTAAGTCACTCCTAGGTTATACCCTGGACAGCTTAGAGGGCAGGGTGCAGCGCATTTAAATAGTTGGACTTGAACTTTTTAGTTTTACAAGTCCTGGTAGTGAAATACATTGGAGTTACCTTTCTTAATTTAATAAGCTGTAATGTCAAAATGGGAACAGAACACCAGTTCATGTTTGATGTATTTGGGACTGTAAAGAAAAACCCTCTTATCGTAAAGTTGAATTTTAAATATCAATTTTGAAAATGCCACTTTTAGAAAGTTGGCATTTTCCTGCCTTAGCCACTTAGTGCCTGTAGCCTGCCTCTAGGTGACTTGACTGGGTGTGATGAAATTTAGGCTTTGTGTATTCTTCCTTGATAGTCACACACAATGGAGAGCTTATGTGTGCCTGGATAGGCCATCACTGGCAGGATGGAAGTCCGGAGCTAGGGACACCCATACTTACAATTTAACAGGTTGTGTCCTGCCTCCACACAAATAACTGCATACCCCTTGTGGTTAGCCTTGAGCCAGGGCAGGGAAGGAAGGATGCCTGTGGACTTCAAAGGGAAACCTCTAGAAGCCTATCTCATGTAAAAGGAAGACCCAGTTAAAAATATTGGACCTTGGATGCCAATATTTCCATACACTTCTGAACATGTGTGGATACTCTGCCAGGAAGAAGGGCTGCTGTGCTGCTAAAAGAACTGCATCTTGGAGGGGACTCGAGGCAGGCTACCTCACCAGCGCAGTGAGGGCAACGGCAGGCTCGCAATCTTCAGAAGGGGCCCACACAGCCAGCACCCATCAGCCTAATCGACCCTCAGGTCCGCCGTGAGGGCAACGGCATAAACCAAAACTACAGCACCCAGACTCCCCTGGTCGGCGCTCGCAGGTGACGTCAGTGGCAGGCGTCACCTGCCTACATCAACGCAGCGCGCCTACCGCAGCGCGGGACGCATCTTGGAGGGGACTCGAGGCAGGCTACCTCACCAGCGCCGTGAGGGCAACGGCAGGCTCGCAATCTTCAGAAGGGGCCCACACAGCCAGCACCCATCAGCCTAATCGACCCTCAGGTCCGCCGTGAGGGCAACGGCATAAACCAAAACTACAGCACCCAGACTCCCCTGGTCGGCGCTCGCAGGTGACGTCAGTGGCAGGCGTCACCTGCCTACATCAACGCAGCGCGCCTACCGCAGCGCGGGACGCATCTTGGAGGGGACTCGAGGCAGGCTACCTCACCAGCGCCGTGAGGGCAACGGCAGGCTCGCAATCTTCAGAAGGGGCCCACACAGCCAGCACCCATCAGCCTAATCGACCCTCAGGTCCGCCGTGAGGGCAACGGCATAAACCAAAACTACAGCACCCAGACTCCCCTGGTCGGCACTCGCAGGTGACGTCAGTGGCAGGCGTCACCTGCCTACATCAACGCAGCGCGCCTACCGCAGCGCGGGACGCATCTTGGAGGGGACTCGAGGCAGGCTACCTCACCAGCGCCGTGAGGGCAACGGCAGGCTCGCAATCTTCAGAAGGGGCCCACACAGCCAGCACCCATCAGCCTAATCGACCCTCAGGTCCGCCGTGAGGGCAACGGCATAAACCAAAACTACAGCACCCAGACTCCCCTGGTCGGCGCTCGCAGGTGACGTCAGTGGCAGGCGTCACCTGCCTACATCAACGCAGCGCGCCTACCGCAGCGCGGGACGCGCGCGGGCAGCGCCCGGGCGAAGCCCGGGCCAAGGGCGGGCCCGTCCTTGCCCGTCAAAGACCGGACAAGACTGGACTGGACCACCCCCCTTGCACTTCAAGTAAGATTCTGGGAGAAATCAATTGCAGAAGTGTGCAATCTTCATGTGTCTATGTTTTGCCATGCCTGTACCCTTGATGATTGTAGCGACCTGACTTGTAACCAAAGGTAGTCACTCCTTCCTAGGGGTTGTGCGCAATCAGGAGTCCTGAGAAACTGATTGGACACCTAACAATTGCCCGGGACTCACGGAGTAAACTGTTATACAAGATAAAGTGTTTGCCCAGCTTTCCCCTATATCCTGTGGCTTTATTAATCCCTTGGAAACTGGTCAAAGAGTCACTGTCGCTGAGGGGAAAACAGTGTTGCTCGATTATCAGGGCGGCGATGGGTAAGCGGAAAGCTACTGAACCTATGACTGGCAAAAAGAAATTAGCCAAAATGCACAAACAAGCTAAAACAGTAGTAAATAATTGTGCATTGGCTGAGATCGATAATTTAATAGAAGAGGTAGAGATTATGTTGTCTAGCGACAAGGGGGTTAGCAGCAAGGGTAATAAAATCTCTTCCTACTACGCCAAAAAAGAGAAGGCGCCAAGGGCAACGCCCCCAGAATCCATCGTCATAGTACATGAACCCCATTCCCCCCCACAGTTCCAGACACAATCCCAATCCTTAACTCCCCTATCCCCAAAGCAAGGAAGGGAGCCCACTACAAAGCCCCCCTCCGGCCCTGAAATACCTGATAATACGGAGGTCGTGGCTAGGCAGACAAACAGTCCTATATGTAGAGAGGTAATCACAGTTGAGTGCTCTAATAGATTTGCACCCCTGTGTGAGAACACGGTCCCTGACATTTGGTCCTCCGCGAGAAGTAGCGATGAAATAATTCCTAAACATCCAGATGTGACGGGGGATAATTCCCAGGGACACTTACCAACAAACCCAACAGTACTGGATACATACCGTTTGGTAACCACCTTATATACCAAACTGGACGTTCTCCAAGAGGAGGTCAGCTCAATTAAAAAAATGCTCGAGATCTTAATGTCCCATTCACCGATTTACAAAGGGGCCTCATCCCCAACTACGGGCAAAATCGATGCTCCCAGAACCAAACTAGTAGACACGCCCAGGGGTAGTCATATTGCACAATCACTGCCCCGAGCACCCAATAGCCAGTGTGAGCATCAGAAACCTTTGCAGTGTAAAAACCCAAGTACACATACATTCGTCCAGACCAATGAGGATAGAGCACAGCCCAACTACATTGAAAACCCCAATAACTTTATCTCCCAACACCAGGCCAGACACACCCAGGCAAATCCGAGTACCTATCATAAAGACAGACCTCCCCACACTACCTCCTGGAGAAGGACCATGGATAATGAGCCAGTGCACAACCGACACCTACATCAGGCCAATTATATTGTAACAAGGGAAGACCCAGAGCTACACTGTGTATTCCTTACAAATGTTCCAAGACTGAAGGAGGGCAAAAGGGAAGACAAGGATTCCCTACTAAATAAAGCAATCCATTGGATCAGAAATGATAGGCAGTGTTTATCCATAATAAGATCTGACTTAAAAAACGTTGAAAGGATCCAACAAGACAGGGGTGACCTGGACGATATCAAGCTAACCTTCCACTATAAAAACACCGCAGAAAATCTAATAACTATGAACCTGAGATCTCACTCCTTCTTCAATTCCAGCATTGGCATTAGACAGAAAAGAACCTGTCTAGTTGGTAGGGACACAGTACACCACACCTCGGGGGGCCTCTCGAATTTATCAGATCCGGACTGACTGACTCAAGAATGGACTGGCAACTTATTACATCTGGCACAAAAAATTCCCACTGCATCCCCTCCCGTACCTGAGAACGATAAACACTGTGAAAAATCCCATTCGGTGGGAGGACTAGGCTCAGAAGTAGAGGAAGGGGGCAACTTGGACAACACTATTGAGACACTATTGTGCCATATTCAGACAACTCAACCAGTAGTAGTCTGTAGCCCCCCCACCATCACTCATACCACCTCAAATGCTGTGAAGATAGTAAGCTGGAACATAGCCGGCCTCACAAGGAAGTTGCAGGAACCAGACTGGCATGAATATATAGACACTTTCGATCTTTGTCTGTTTCAAGAAACGTGGGCCAGGGAACCTTTGTATAAGGTGGGCTACAGAACTTACAGTGTAGAGGCGCGGCAATCAGCTAGGGGTAGACCATCAGGAGGTCTCCTTATTTGGATTGCAAATAGCATTAACGCGTCCATAGGAATAATACAATCAGACTCAGAGGACATCCTGGGCTTAAGCTTAAAATTTAAAAATGACATGAGGCTATCATTATTTAATGTTTATATCAGGCCCAGAGACAATACCAAAGAATCAATGATAGTACAGTTATTGGAAGAAGTCCTAGCCCCCTTACTCCCTGTTGGCCCCATTCTAATTGCCGGTGATTTCAATTGCTGCTATGAACCCCTGTCAGGCCTGAAAGACATTTTTGAAGATGAAGATACTGCTATGGGCATACCTCTTCTGGGAATAGTCAATTCCTGTAGAAGTTCCCAATCTGCATTACAGTTACTGAATTTTACCATAACAAATGGGTTGAGATCTTGCAATGGTCGAACACCTTCGGACCCCCATGGATCAAATACTTTCTCAAGGGGGTCCGCGACATCCAGGATCGACTATATAATGTTAAGCACGACCTACTGGGCTTACGTTAAAGATTTTAAAATAGATACCAGAAGAGAAAGTGACCACTTCCCACTCTGTTTAGAACTCGCAGAAGAATCACTTCAAAAACATCCAACTATACATTTGCGATCTGGCCACGAATTGATCCAGCCCATAGTAAGTAATAACAGAAGGGCAGTAAAATGGCCGTCCATATTGGGTAACGTCCAATCACTTACCCACATTTACAACAGTTTTAGTGATCTTGTGTTGTTGTATTTAAATGAACCTTCAGGGTCAATCCTGATAACACAGATCCATTCAAAACTGGTAAAAAGAATTGAATCAGACCTGACAAAACCTGGGCATGCCAAGTTAAAAAACCGCGCAAAGGCTGTGAAACCAAATCCCTGGTTTGATAATGATTGTGTGGAAAAAAAACAACTCCTAATGAAGGCTCTCCACGCAAAGGATCCCTTGCTCATTAGAGAAGCAAGGATATCATGCAACAAAACTTTGAATGTAGCCCGTAGAAGTTGGGAAGATTCAAGCTGGGGAGAATTGGTAAAGGCAGCAAAATTGGGCGACCAATTTACATTTTGGCAGATTATTGCAAAGAGTAAGAATCCAGGTGCCCCGGCTCCTGATCTTAACTTGGACCCAGGCACCTGGCACAGACACTTCACCCATCTATACGCCTCACAAGTCCCTGTGATGGATGGCCAGAGTAGTGCTACTGGTAGTTTTATATCATCAACCACGATTGCCCCATTGTGTTTTAGCATCGAAGACACTAGACTGGCCCTGAACTCAATCAAGCCCTCAAAAGCTCCGGGACCTGACAAAATACCAGGTGACCTTTTTAAACACGCACCAGAGGTATGGGTCCCATACATCAATCTGCTAAGCAATGCAATCGCAGGAGGCCAGCCAATCCCTGATTCCTGGAAGGGGGCAGAGATTGTGCCAATATATAAAAAGGGCGGTAGGGATGACCCGGCTAATTATAGGCCAATTAGCTTGTTGGACATACTACAAAAACTGTACGCAAAACAAATTTTGGAAAGTTTAAAAGATTGGATATCTGCAAATAATATTATTTTCCTTATCAAGCAGGATTCAGGGAACGGACAAGTACTATAGACCAGGTGTTTCGTCTGATAGTAATAGCCTGGAAATACACCAGGCTAAGAGATGGCCATCTATACGTGGCCTTTATAGATTTAAAGGCCGCTTTTGACTCAATCCCTAGAGAGCTCTTGTGGTCAAACTTGTTGCAACAGGGAGTCCCTAAAAATATTCTAATCCAGTTGATCAGGCTCCATGAGAACAATTACGCCAGAGTACGCTGGGGTCAGGCGGGTGAACTCACCGAAGAAATAGTAGTGAACAGAGGAGTGCGCCAGGGATGCGTCCTGGCGCCAACACTCTTTCTTCTTTACGTCAATGACATGGTTGAGTTCCTCCTAAAATCTAGTCACGATGCCCCGAAGCTGGGGGGGAATCATGTTTGCGCTTTAACATTTGGGATGATACAATATTACTATCGCAAACTCCAAAGGGCCTGCAAAATCTTTTGAACTCACTCAACGATTATTGCACATTAAAGGGTCTGGAAATTAATCCCACAAAGACAAAATACATGTCAATTAGACCCCACAAATGTTTTAAGCGTAATCTTAAATTAAATGGAATGAGTTTAGAGTGTGTCCACAATTTTATTTATCTGGGTGTGAACATTGACTCCAAACTTTCTTGGAAGCCACAGATCACTAAATCAAGTACAATTTTAATGCAAAATTCAACCCCAATCTTAAAAAAATTGCACGCAACCACGTCCAGGGCAATTACCCCAGCACTGGAAGTCTACAAGGCAAGGGCCCAATCTGCTGCGCTGTATGGATCAGAGCTTTGGGGGGGGGGCCCGCTTAATGCCTTAACTAAGGGGGAAAATAAGATACTGAGGAGATTTGTTACCCTCCCACAAAACACACCATTAACCCCCCTTATGATGGATCTAGGTATTAAACGCCTAGGCCACAGAGCTGTGTGGATGTCCCTGTCTTACTGGATAAGAATTTGGACGACAGAGGAACTCTACATGTATAAACAATCTTTAACTGAACTTCTGGCCCTAGATACTAACCTCAGTTTCCCGTGGTTGGGACATATTCGCAAATGGCTGCTGGATTTGGGTCTGAGCAGGTTCTGGGCTAACCCAAGCCTGCTCAATTCTGACTCAAAACAGGAAATAAAAAGTATCTATTGGAACTTTATCACGCACAATGTTAGCCTGAACTGTGATGCTGGTCCCCTCACCTCCCAATTTATGATGTTTAAAACAATCCCCCGTTTTGAGCAATTTTTGGACGAGATCGAGCCACAGCTCGCTAAAGTGCTATACCTTAAATTTAGGTATGGAACTCTTCAAATTAAGTCGTTCACATCTAAATGGGGGCCTGTCCAGAGAGAGAGAGGAGTAGCGGAAGATAGGTGTTCTCAATGCAATGCAGGGACTAAAGAGGATGATGCACATGTTTTATTTTTCTGCCCTCTTTACAGAACACCTAGATCCAAATGGATAAAACCCCTGGCCAGAAAATTATGTGTTGGAAGATACCTCGAAATGTTGCGTATTCTAAAAACTGACTCTTCAAGACTCATTGTCTTTGGTATTAGCAGATTTTTATTGTCAGCCTACTTCATTAGGACTAAAAGGGGACTTAGATTTTAAAATTATTTTATTGTGATCTATGGGATTTTTTTAAAATTTTGTAACTAGTGTGTATTTAAAGTTTTCGACTGAATGTAATTATTTTTAGGGAAGTCATGTTTACACTCTTTTAAAAAAAAAACTTTGCACTTTATGATAAAGCACTTTGCACTTTGCACTCTGCATTCTATGAAAGCTAATTATGTTTATATATTAACGCTAAGCCTAGAAGCAGGTAACAAGTATCTTATAAGTCATGTAAGGGTCCCAGTTCATTGTACCTTGTATTATCATGGGCTTTTAAATTGTCAATAGGCGTTTTCCCACGAAGGATCTCCCCTATTATTGTAAATAGATCTTATATATCTTATATTTCTTTTGTTTTTATGTGTCATGCTTTTATGATTCTGTGAATCGAATAAAGATCTATTGAATTGAATAAAAGAACTGCCTAATTTCTGGAGCACTGCCCAACCCCGTCTTGCCTGGGTGAGAAGGACTAGATCTGCATCTTATGAAACCGAGGAAGCCAGACTGACTTCAAGGGTTAGCTGGCTGGCCTCCTGGTTAGAGCCTCAGGGACAGAAGGTTCTAACAACCTTGAACACAGCACCTGGAATCTTCCATGTGTGAGTCCTACCCTGCCAGGTTGTGTCCCCCAGTCCTGGACCGTCGGACCTGGACCTAAAGTTGCTCTGTTAGCCCTCTCTTTGGAGCCAGCAGAACCAATGGATCTCCACTGCATCGGAACCCTGAGCAGAACAGAGACATTGCCTCTGCTGCATGGTTTATCTTACTACAAGGACTTCGCTTTGCCCTTGCAGCCCGCATTGGAACCAAGCCCTTTGCAAAACTTTCCTGATGCAAGCCCTCTCATCACAAATCTCTTGTTGACATCAGCCTTGACGATAATGCAGGCTCTCACAGCGCAGCCTTGCAACTGCTCTGAACCAACGCATTGCCTTGACTCCGCAAACCATCCTCAAAACCAGACTTTGCATCGCAAGCCCTAATCTACAGGATCCTCGATGAGGATACAGGACCTCGAATTTCAGCCACGCAGCTCCTCAGAACCGACTCATCCTCAACGCGGCACCTCACATTGCTCCGCAACCACAATTTAAGGTACTCTTGTTCAGCAGTACTAACTGTGTCCCTGTAGCCAGCCCACACTTCATTGTTGTCATCCTGAGCTTGTGACTTTGTCTTGATATGGCGCGAACAGATTCTACAATTGGCACATTGTGCTTTTTGTGCGTTATTTCACTGGAATATTTCAAATTGCATGTCTCTGGTTCTACTGGTTGGATTTTTGTCATGTTGGTCTTGATTTATATATTAAAGATTAAACTATTCTTCTAAATCTATGTGTGGGATCCTTTCATGTTGTGTTCTTGTTTTATTGTTGTTTGAAGTCTTGCATAAATACTATACACATTCACTCTAAGTTAAGCCTGACTTCTCTGTGCCAAGCTACTAGAGCATTGAGCACAGATATTATTTTGGGTTTGCTTGTGATTTGACCCTGACAAGGATTGTGATTGCTGCTTGAGTAGGGTTTTATCCCCTTTAACCAGTAACCCAATTTCTTACAGGTACACACAAGTATCTCTGATGGTAGGCCTCTTTGACGCAAAGCTGTGCTAGCATTTTCTTGCCTTATTTTAGGGCTATTTACCGGTGGGAATGCAGTTTTGCACTGAAAAGTAAATCCCAAATCAACAGTTTGCACCAGTTTACGTCACCTTTCTGATGCAAACCTGGTGCAAATTGTTAGTAAATTTGCCCCAATATGTTTAAGATAAATACAAATGTGTTAATCAGCTCACTTGCAAGGTGCCCATAAAAGGCATGGCCCTAGATTGGTTACTGTGTGGTGCAGAAATTCCAATTTGTAATTTGTTCTGCAATTAGAAGAGGTCCAAGGTTCCTGTATCAAGATTTACTGAGTGCAGGAACAATGATCCAGATTTTACTGACTGGAAAATGCAGCAGGAAAAGTTGCTGTCAGAATAGGCTGCATTATACCCCACTCCCTTTCCATGACCCCTACCCTCAGGCAAGGCATGGGGGCTACATTCCATGCTACCTCCTGCCAGCCAACATACTCACCCTCCTCACCCTGTCATACAAGAGCTCAAGTCACACTTTTACCACAACCCCCTGCAAATATTTACTGCCTGCTCAGAGCAGATGGTAAATGTCTGTGTTAAACGCCATGGAAAAGGGAATACCTTGCGGAATGCCATCAGGTAAATCCGGGTCCGCATTCTGTGTGGTTTAACTGCACGGTAATGGTGGGCTGTTTCTGCACAGTACTAGCAATTACTCATGCAGCGTTGGCACCCCTCCAGTACCATGCAAAGTCTAATCGGGGCCATGGTGAGTTACTTCAGATGCCTGGAGATAGCTCAACAGAAACAAAAGGCCTAGTTATTACATTCCACCTCATCTATAAGTACATAGAAGGGTACTTCACTACACCTTACCTAATATGCCGATTCTTGCTATGTTTGCCTCTTTGAGTCAGCTATTTAAAGGCTTCAATGGGTTCTGGTTATGACAGCATGATGTGCCATGATGTTTCATTAAATGTCATTGGTTCTTAGAGTCTCGTTGTAAGCTGTACTGGTTACCAGTTTATGGATTGGTCCATTATATGACGCTCTGCTTTCCCCAGAGAGCCTAATATGAAACAGGCAACATGCTACTTACGTGTTCACTTTCAAGTTTAAGTGATCCCGTCATCTTGGCTCTTTCCTCCTACTTTCAGCCCCTAATTTAGAGACAGCTCAACAGGGGGGTGGAGGTGCACGTTCCCTCTGTTTTGTTACTTCCTTTATTTGGAATGCACTCAGTTTTGTGCCTAGATGTTTTAATTTGTTTGTTGCATTTCATAGGTAACAACTCAACCAGGAGCTGCCCATGCAGGTAAGAGCAGCGGGGCGTGATGGAGGGGGGGACTCGACAGATGACGAGGGAAAATTAATTAAATAATAATTCCTTCGTTATCGTCTGTCGAGTCCCCCCCAGCCCCACCCTGCCCCACTGCTCTTACCTGCACGGGCCGCTCCTGATTTCAACCCGTATCTTGCATGTATATCAGTTTCCAATATATTTAGTGGCTGCCCTCAGGCACAAAACGCAGGGCTGGTGGCAAATTTGATATCAAATCAAGCAGAAATGGCAGGTTGTGGTTCTCGTCCTCTGAAGATGGAGCACTGTCACCAGAGGGACAGCTTAGGTTTCTGTTTTTTTCTGCCTTGATCTGCTGAAACCCTTTGGGGTGTGATGTACATTGCACTGCTATCTCCTGAGTGCTTTCCTTCTTTGGAATGATTGCATTGAGAAGATGGTCTGGATAACTACAGGCACCCAAGCTTAAGAACGCGCCACTGTTGTCATGTTCCAGGTTGGTTTGTGTGGGTACAAGTGTATTTATTGTGCAATTAGTAATGAAAGAATATCTCTCACCCTTTCTGTGCCTGGTGGGAACCATGCTTCTCTGAAGGTGTCTGTGTTGTTTCTTGCACACCTTTTGTCTCATTCATGCATTCTCCCTTTGTATTTATGTCATTTGTATTTCTCTTACTCACCCTCTTTCAATGTTTTAATTCTATTTCTCCATCTCATTCATTATCTATGCCTCGCTTGTCCACTCCCTCCCTCCCATTTCTTTCTTTTGTTTCCACTCCATTGTTTTCTTGAATCACATTTCCCCTTCACTTCTGCCCTCACTTCTCTCTTTTACTTTTACTCTGTCCCACATTCTCGGGTTCTCACTCTTTCTCTCTCTCTCCTTCACAGATCACGTCACAGCCAGTCTCTGTCTGCTTCTGGCTCACCTAGGTCAGTAGTCAAATGGCACGAGGTCGATCAATGGCTGGCCAGGATTTGTTTAGCGACTCTGACCCCAGTGCTGGCATCTCTAGCAGATGCTCAAAACTGTGACTTAAGGGAGATGCCGGCACTCAAAGGCGCGCAGCAGTGGCAACTTTACAGCGCTAATCCCAACAGGTTGCCCTGATAAAAGTACTTATGAATCACCCACCACCCCCGACGAGGAAGCTGCTTCTTGTCCCCCCCCCCCCCCCCCCCCCCCCCCCCCCCCCCCCCCAAGCAGCCGTGCAGTGCGTTTGTTCCTTGCGTATCCTTCCGCGGCTCTATAATCTTAGCCATTGTTCTTTCCTGACGTGCTTGGCTGTTAAACACAAAGGAAATGTCCCCTTTGGTTTTTTTCCCACCTCACATCTGCTCGGCTGACTTATCTCTCCTCTCTGTTCAGCTGGTCCATCCTACGCTATCGTCAGCGCCTCCGGTAAAAAACATCTCACTTCTCATTTAACGGCTCTCTGCAGCCCACACATTCATTGCCGCTACACTGCCTTGACATCTCCTTTTAAGTCAGAGTGCTTTAAACATGTGCTAATACTAGAATGATGTGCGATCATTTCTCCCGCTATATTCGCATGCCTCACTCACTGCCTGAATGCTTCATCCGTCCGGGTGTTGCTTTAAAGCCGTCTCTCGTACAAGCATCTTACTTTATACCTCACTCATTCCACCTTCATATTCCCCTTCATGAAACTGCTCAATTTAGGATAAATTGGCCCCGTTGTAAATCCCCAGCATAACAAACATGGCAAGGGGGTGCGAATTTTCTTACTTCCTTTTTACAGCGGTACAGCGGTCAGTCCTGCTGTGCCACAGCAAAAGTCAATGCCCAGAGTTTTACAAACATAAACTTGTCTTGCTGCAAAACCGCAAATCCCCTAAATTCAATGTTTTCCGAACCTAAGGCCACATTTAGAGTTCAGTGGAATGGATAAAGCACAAATGAAGCACATGTAGGTAGGCTGTATTACAAGTGCGATATAGCCTATGGCACTTTTAATAAAGCATTCGTTTTCTTTGCCAAGCTCTGATGATTTAACCTGTCTGCCAAATTCTAAATAAGGCTCTAAAGGTCTGATTTAGATTCAATTCTCCATTTAGTTTGGAACACTTAGGGCCTGCTTTAAAGGTTTGCAGAAGGGTTAAATTGTCACAAGCTGGCTGGCATTCCTTCCTTTGTATTATAGTGCATTATTATATCATATGGCACTTGTAATAAGTAAAGTAGACAAAATCTCAAGTATGTCTGTTTTGTAGTGGCTTCGAAATAGAAGTCTGCATATTGTTGACCAGACTGGAAATAGAAATCCTGCTGATAACCTGAGTGCTTATAGAAGGACATATCTACCAGGTCCCTGATTCTAGCTGTGTCTCTCACTGTTTTCTTTATAGAACGCTTGCGTTTGAATCTTCATATATTGTACAAACGCAAATATGGGCCGATGTCAGAAACATAATTTGCACTATACTTTCTGCATATAATGTGCCCAAATGGCTAACATTATTGTACCTCAGGATTGATGACACTTGTGTGAAGAAGTTGCTGACACCAATCTGTCATAAATCTTCTTTATTCAGGACATACATCATCCAAGGTCTCATCCACAGGACACCAGTCTTCAACTGTCCCCAACAGAGACATCATCAAGCAGATGTCATTACATTCTATTCTTTCATAACATTCCATGACCTGTCATTGAATACCTGCATGCTATGCAAACATATAGCAATATCAAGGATACCACACACCTCCCCCCGAACCAACAATAAAAATACAATTGTAAAGATGTGAAAACATTAAATACACTAACTCATAATCATGCAAAGAAGTAGAAACACTGACAGCGTGTGTTAACGTTATGGTCAGTCTAACACCAAATCATGGAGAGCAGTAGGAACTCTAACAGCACGTGAGCTCCTACGCAATAAGGCACTACTATCCCTTTGTGTGGACTTACTCACCGGTATAGAAACCTTGCCAACACGCTCAGATAAGTTACTAGAAATGGGTGATATCCTATTTAAGTTCCAAATGCGTCCATCATTAAGTTTAACCGGATTATTAAAAAGTTTAACAACTTTAAAAGGAGAGGAGAACTTTGAGCCATCCAATTTATGAGGGAGTCGTACTCTAACACGATCACCAGCATTTACACAGGTGTGAGCCACAGAATGCCTAACATCAAACTTACTTTTCCTTTGTAAGGACTTGGCACTTTGTCTTGCTAGCATTTGAGCATTACTGAAATTTTTGGTCTCAGCCCCTTTCTCCCTCATCCAGGATTGGAACAAAACACTATTAGGAGTGCGACCTCGAAAGAGTTCAAAGGGAATCCCACCGGTAGTGGAGTGAGGTGTGATTCTGTAAACCTTGACTCTCTCATGAATCCCAGCTACCCAGTCTTTCCCTTGCGCCTTGGCTAACTGTATGGACTCCTTCAACACTCGGTTGAATCTCTCCACCATCCCATTACATTCAGGATGATAGAGAGAACAACGTTTATGTCTAATGCCTTTCTTTGCTAAAAATTCTTCCATTTCATTCGAGACAAACTGCACCCCGTTGTCAGTTAGCAAAGATTCAGGAAACCCCTCTCTACCAAATACCTCCTCCAAGAACCTAGTTACATTACTGGTCTGTATGCTCTGTGTAACCTTTATTTCTGGCCATCTAGAGAACATGTCTATAAGGACCAGAACAAAAAACTGCCCACTCTTACTGTACACAGGCCCTAGGATGTCCAATGCCACATCCTGCCAGCATCGTATGGGTGCTTCACGAATAACCATGGGTTGTACCCTGGTTTTGCATACCTTGTCAGATATGTTACAGTCAGTGCAATCCCTTATCAGTCGTTCCACAACTAAATCCACACCAGGCCACCAGAAATGTAAACGCACTCTTTCTTTTGTCTTTGAAACGCCCTGATGACCTTGATGAGCAAGGTGAACAATTTTTACCCTAATCAAGGACGGAGGAATTAATCTTGTCCCTCTCCACAAAAGACCTTTACTCACATACAGTTCATTCCTCACATTCCAATACCTACGAGCATTTTCGCTTAAATTTCTCAACAAAGGCCAACCATTCGCCATTAAACTACAAATTTCCAGCAAATCCACATCCTCAGACATAGCATCCCTCCAATCTTTTTCAGTGACAACACCCTCAACAACTTCGTACACCTTAAATTCGTCAACCTCCCATGAGTCTTCAACACCCTCAACACTATCTTCATTTTGTGCTGGAATCAACCGGGACAGACAGTCTGCTACTTTATTGTCAACCCCTGGTATATATTTGACCACAAAATCAAAGTCTTGCAGCGCAATTACCCACTTGCAAATCCGTGATGAGATTGCATCAAGACTTTTCTTGCAAAATACATCTTGTAAAGGCTTGTGATCAGAAAGAACAGTAAAAGTATTACCCCAAAGAAATTTTTTTAATTTCTTGATGGCCCAGAATATGCACAGTGCCTCCTTCTCAATCACGGAATAAAGAAGCTCAGGACCTACCAGGGCTCTTGAAAGGAAAAGTATGGTAACCTCTTTCCCATTCTTGACTTGCTTGAGAACCGCACCCAAACCACGTGAGCTTGCATCCGTTACCAGTATAGAGTTTGATGTGATGTCAAAACTCTGGAGAGAGGGAGCAGAATTAAGGGCCATCTTTATATCGTCAAATTCCAGCTGACACTTGGAGGACCAGATAAATTTGACTCCCTTTTTTAAAAGAGATCTCAAGTTGGGAGTACGGCAAGCAAACTGTGGTACAAATTTATTATAATACTCCGCCATTCCTAGAAAGGTAACCAGCTCATCTCTGGACTCTGGAACCGGAAGTTCACTTATAGTTTTAACAAGACCCACCTTGGGTTTGACCCCAGTAGACGTTAAACGGTGACCTAGATAATCAATTTCTGTAAGATTAAATTTGCATTTATTTTCTCTCAAGGTCAAACCCCTCTCTGCAAATCGTTGCAAGACAGCTTTCAATCTTTGATCGTGTTCTTCTTGTGATGATCCGTACACTAGTACATCATCCTGGTATATTTTAACCCCATGAATCCCGTTCAGTACATCTTCCATGACCCTCTGAAACACCGATGCTGCAGAAATCAATCCAAATGGCAGCCGTGTAAATTTGTAAGTTCCAAATGGGGTTATGAAAGATGTAAGACTCATGGACTTTTCATCAATTTTGACCTGGTGATACGCAGCCCTTAAATCTAAAGACGAGAAAACACACGCATCCCCAAGCTGTGTTAACATGGTTGTGATGTTGGGTAACGGATATTTATCAGGTACAACCTCACGATTGAGAGCGCGTAAGTCCACACATAAGCGAACCTCTCCGGAAGCCTTGCGTGCCAAGACTACCGGAGCCAACCATTCACATGCCTCAGTCTCCACAATGATACCTTCCTTTCTTAGCTTCTCTAATTCAAGACGTATTGGCTCTAGCATGGCCAAAGGTACGTTACGTACCTTACAAGTAACAGGGTTTGCCTCTGCTTTTAGAGTTATACTGTGAGTAAACCCAGTGAGACAACCTAGTTTATCACTGAACACTTTTCTAAATTGGGAATGCCATGCAGTACTTGATTTATCTTTATAAGACACAGAGTTCAAAGCACTAGAACCATGAGAAACATCTCTACAGGAAGTACCTAGGTCTCTTAGAACTATACACGGGTCACAGCCAGGAACTAATGACACTCCTAAATCAGCTTGATAAAACCAACCTATTATGCTGTCGCCTCTGCAGGAGATGTCAATTTTGCCTGCAGTTAACCTTCCTTTATATTCAATATCGCCTAAAAAGTACCCAAATAGTTTTATAGGCTGCCCACCATAGGCTAGAGGTTTGATGTCAGGCTTGAATACCTTGACTCTACCACACAATTCCTTATCAAAGAACGCTTTCGGTATTAGTGAGATTTTAGCACCTGAATCAAAAAGCATTTTGATGCAAGAACTGTTAACACATACATCGTCTAGAGGACCCTTACATTTTTTATCACCATTAGGTAGATAGACCTCCCCACAGTCCACATCATCATAGTCTGAGTTACTTTCTTCTTCTACTATTATCTCTTTAACGCGCTTACCCTTATTCACCTTTTGCGATTTGCATGCTCTGGTAAAATGACCCACCTTCCCACAACTAAGACATTTAGACTTAATCGCAGGACATGATTTGTCATTAGCTAGATGATCAAAGGCATTACACCGGTAACATTTGAGCTTACTATCAGTTTTGTGTTTAGCAAAACTTGGCGAAGACGAGGAGACTCGTTGTGAGCCAGAAGACTTGGGTAAAAGCTTGAATTGAGACTGTTTTTTACTGACATGAAGCACTTTTTCTTCCGGGACACTCCTTTCTTTTTTTTTTATCGTCTCAACACATACAAGAGAATGTTCTATTCTTTTTGCTATGGCTATGACCTCATCCAGGTCAGGATCATCCTTTTGCCAAAGTTCATCTTTTATTTTCTCGATGTTGCAGCCGAGCATGAACTGATCGCGTATTCGCTCCTCAAGAGAATCTTCAAACTTGCATGTGGCTCCCAACTTCCGTAGTGCAGTTACATAAGTTTCCACCGATTCCTCTTCTTTTTGTATTCGTTTTCCAAATTGATAGTGTTCTAAAATTGTATTTATCTTTGGAAGATAATGTTTGTCAAGCTTTTTTATATTTATCTCAAATTCATTTAAGTTTCTAGACTCTTCTTCGTTTAAGTCAGGTAGGTGTTCAAAAACGTCTTGGCCCTCTGAGCCAAGACAATGTAATAAGAGTGCAGACTTCCTCTCAGCGCTGAGTGACACGCCACACACCCTTGCATAATTTAAGAATACTTTCTTCCATTTAGACCACCGAATAGGTGGATCGCCAGGATCAGAAAGAAAGAATGGGGCGGAAGTTACATTTTGCATTTCTATTTTCTTTTAAGAAAAAAATGAAAACAGCAAGAATTTTAAATAAGATAAACTTGTGAATGGCACCTAAGGAAAAAACAATTTGGTTAAGAACAGAATATAACTCCGTAAACCTGGAGATGTAATGTGAGAGCAAGAGCCAAGTGATTCTAACTGTAAAACTATACAAATACTATAGTTTGTTTCGTTATATGCTAATAAAACACACTAACAGGATGTAATATAACCTGGATTATAACAAGAAAAGACTGTTATACAATTATCTAAGTACTTCAACAAGTTATTTTATAAGCTGTGCACATCAGCGTAGTTGAATGTTAATCTCTGCACATCAGAGTGATAATTTTGAAGTTGTGTGCACAAGCGTGGTTTGATTAACACTTTTCCTTTGGTTTCAGCTGCAAAATGATGTTTCCAGCACTTCTTTAATTAAGGAGTTATATTTTCTCGCACGAAGCCTCACGAACGTGTCCCTTAAATGCTGCGAGAGTTGCTAGGCAACGTGTAAACAGAGCCCGTTGTTTGTGTTCTTTCCTTGTCAGACACGAACACAAAAGTTGCCAGGAAACGCTGCCAGGAAACGCATACCGCTGCAACTAGGCAACGAAGAGTGACGTGAACAGAAGCTCAGAAACGCGGAGGTAGAGTCCGTCTTCAATGTTCCCTTCACCTCCGCTGCAAGCACGCAACAAAGGCTGACGTGAACAGGAGTTCAGGACGTCAGCACAAGCAACGCAATGGCATCTTTTGATCCGGATCAACGATCCTCGAGCTTAAAGACCAACGCTTTGGAAATAGAAGCGCGAGCTGGCATGCATCAAAAGTAAGCTTTTAAGTACACCAGTACAGGAGATTTTAGACGAGCTTCATCCCTTCCTTGCTCATTAGACAACACGAACCACTCCCACTCAAAGACGAGGCAATTACTTGTCCGTGGCTCTGAATTCACGAACTCGTACACTGTAACATACAGCCCAAAGTCTAAATTTAGCACAGAAGGAAAATAATCCCTCGCCGATAAGAGAACCAGGCTTGAAACTGCGCACCGCTTCGCATAAAAGTCTCACAGGTCAAGAAATAAATACCTTCTTGAGCCAGAGCAGTGAGGAACGTCGTGTTGAGACCTTGGTAAAAAAAAAAATTAGTCTGTTGATGTATGAGCAGGAGAAAAGATCCCATCCATCGTCGCCAGTGTGAAGAAGTTGCTGACACCAATCTGTCATAAATCTTCTTTATTCAGGACATACATCATCCAAGGTCTCATCCACAGGACACCAGTCTTCAACTGTCCCCAACAGAGACATCATCAAGCAGATGTCATTACATTCTATTCTTTCATAACATTCCATGACCTGTCATTGAATACCTGCATGCTATGCAAACATATAGCAATATCAAGGATACCACAACTTGCAAATAGTTTTTACTTATGTGCTGCTGTTTCATTTTAATAAATGCTAACTTTTTTTACAATAAAGTACTACTACTACTAACACATACTCACCAGAATAAAACAGTTTTTAATGGGAGGAGAAGGTAGAACAAGGTCACTGAAGACCAGCTCACCTCCTCCCTCAGCAAAACCCCACCACCGACATCCACGGATGCGAACATTTCTGCACACAACATCCACCAATGAATCTCCGACTGTGCCAACACACTGGCTCCCCTCTGGGAATATTCAGGCAAGCAGCCCTCCAAGAAAGCAAGCTGGTTCCCCACCACCCTCCAAGAGTCCAGGCGCACCTGCAGACAGCTCTAGAAAAGATGGAAGAGCAGCAAGATCATGGCAGACAATGCAGTCTTCAATATCACCGTCACCACACACCACCACCTCATCAGAACAACAAAGAAAGCAGCCATCCAGGAATGCATCAATGTCAGCGCACTCCACAGCAAACAACTCTTTGCCGCGGTCAAATAATTCGCCAAACCCAGCACAGAGACAGCATACCTTCCCACCCAAGACCTCTGCAAGAACATTGCCATCTTCTTCCACCCCAAGATCAAGGAGATCTATGACCCACCCACCCCACCCACAACTACCACACCCCATAGCACCAGTCCCCAGCAGACCTTGTTGAACTGGATCATCCTCACCTCTGATGACACCCTCAGGATCATGAAGAGCATCTTCTCTGAAGCCCCCTCGGATCTCGGCCCTCACCACATCTTCATCAAAGCCGGCACCTCCATCACTCCCAAATTCTGCTGCACCATCAACTGCTCCATCAAGTCTGTCACCTTCCTGGAAGTCTGGAAGGACGCAGAGATCAACACACTGCTGGAGAAGCGATCAACTGACCCGACGGACCTCAAGAATTATAGACCCATCTCTCTGCTCCCCTTCCCCGCCGAAGTCATTGAGAAAGCCATCAATGCCCAACTATCCGAGATCATTTACACAAGCCACATTCTGGACCGCCCCCAATTGAGCTTCAGATGCAACTACAGCGACGGGGCTGCTCTCCTCGCAGCTACAGATGAAATCCGCACACGTTAACCAAGTCGAAACTGCTACCCTAATCCTCTTGGACCTCTGACATCATCTCCCACCACACCACGGCCTAGAATGGGTCTGTTCCTTCCTCACTGGCCGAACACTGTGAGTCAGAATTCCACCATTCAACAAAGAACCCTCAGAGATCAGCTGCGGAGTGACTCAGGGATCCACCCTGAGCCCCACCCTCTTCAACATCTACATGGCTCCACTTGCAGCCATCGTCAGAACCCACAAACTCAACATCGTCTCCTATGTCAATGACACCCAGTTGATTCTCTCCCTCATAGACGAACCCACAGCCGCCAAGAGCAACTCCAACAATGGGATGATGGTGGGTGCCACCTGGATGAAGGGCAGCTGCCTCAAGCGTAACTCAGACAAGACCAAAGTCCTCATCCTGGGCTCCTCCCCTTCGCCTGGGACAACTACTGGAAACCTGCAGCACTCAGGTACCCCCCCACACTCACGGACCATGCACAGAACCTCAGCTTCATCCTGGACTCCTCGCTCTCAATAAACTGCCAAATCAACGCCTTTTCGTCCTCCTGCTTCTACATGCTCCGCATGCTTCATAAGATCTTCAAGTGGATCCTCAACAAGTAAAAAAATGGTCACCCAATGCGCTCGTTAGCAGCAGACTCGACTATGGCAATGCACTCTACGTTGGCACCAACCAGAAACTCCAAAAGAAACTGCAGAACATACAGAACACCTACACCATACTCATCTTGAACATCCCACACTGCAGACATATCACCAGCCACCTGTGAGACCTTCACTGGCCACCTATCAACAAAAGAATTACCTTCAAGCTCCTCACACACACCTACAAAGCCCTCCACAACGCCAGACCTGCAGACTTTAACCACTGCCTCTCCTTCTACACTTCCAACAGACATCTCCGCTCTGCTCAGCTGGCACTAGCCACCTTCCCACGGATCCTCAAGACTACAGCTGGAGGAAGATCCTTCTTCTATCTCACTGCGAAGACCTGGAACTCCCATCCTCTGCACCTCGGGCAATCACCATCGCTACTGCAATCCAAGAAGGACCTCGATACCTGACTGAACCGCAGATCTCCCCACCCCCATCTCAACGCCTTGAGACCTTCATGGGTTAGTAGTTGTGCTTCATGAGAACCCCTAATTGATTGATCCCCTGCAATGTAAACAGAAATCTGCCCTGGTCTTGAGTATGCAGGTACATAGGAAATTTGTGTTCTG
The DNA here is from genome assembly GCF_964204655.1 of Triturus cristatus. Lineage (NCBI taxonomy): Eukaryota > Metazoa > Chordata > Amphibia > Caudata > Salamandridae > Triturus > Triturus cristatus. The sequence continues at coordinate 158,117,377 of NC_140580.1, forward strand.
ACCTTTTTTTGGCCCTGATGTCATAATAATGTACTATTTGTGCAGAGGTCTAGGCCTGTCCATGAAAATGCAAGGTCCAAGAACTGTTCAGTGACCTGGAGGGATGCACCAAGAGTGCTCTCTTAGAGACAGTGGACTACTTCCTCTCTCCTTGTTGTATCACATAAGGTGGTGGTATCCGCATATCTTGTTTAATTATTCATAGTTTAAGCAGACCCCTGTTTCTGTGAGAGGATGGTTTAGTGATCCTCGCCTTTCAAGTTCCATTGTTATGAGAAACCTCAAAACTTGTGCTGTTGTGTCGAGTGCATGTTTGTTTACAGTGAGCCTGTGATACCTGTATAGTAGTAGCTCTGTGTGCGTGTGTGTCTGAGTATCCAGTGGGACACATCTTGGATGCCCAGATTTGGCACGACATAAGGCCAAGGAAGAGCATATGTTCCCCAGAGAGTAGTAGTGTATTGTCTGCCACCCTGTGGCTGGGGAAAAAACGTTCCAAACACTGAAGTGAGCAGGGTGGAGACAGGGCAACCTTTGAAAATGTCAAGACAGCTTTGTTAGCTAGAGGCTGCTGCTTAGTTCTGCTTGAGCACTGCCACTTGGTAGAGAATATGGGTGACAGAGGAGACTGCAGTTTCTACTTTTCAAGGTGAAGACACTTCTAGGTCAGGTCTTCCCTTTTGTCTGTCCCTGATTACTGTTTCATGAAGGCTGATGACAGACAGGTGCAAAGAGCTCACACTTCACTGTGTCTATGTTTTGGGTTCGCCTCTCTTGAAGCCAGACCCTTTGCTACCTGCTGTGACTAATTTTGTTTTGAAGGGAGGCTGCCTTGCATGCTAAAGACACAGCTGTGCCAGATATTCCCCCATGATCCCTGCAGAACCAACAAACAAGTAATGCAGACCTCTGTCTGCCATTTGATCAGAAAAAATGTGAAATATGCCAAAGATCCGAGGGCGAAGACTTCAAACTTTTCTGCCTACATCAACAACAATTGTATGGAGAAGCTAACTGACTACACATATATACATGTGAGGTCATCATTAAGTACTCAGCACCTTTGCCTGAACCGTGTACCAGAGATGAGGGATGTAGCATCCACAAGAGATCGTAGCCATCCTCATGTTACGTGTTGCGTATAGCACCTTTAATAGAATTTTTTATTAAATGTCTGTTATACTCTGTACGGTGAGAAAAGGTTTACTCACTGGATAAGAAAGCAGGCACACATCACCTTGCACCTCAAATTTGTAAATACACTAGTGCAGTTGAAACGCTACTCAAGTTGTAAGATGCACCTTGTCTCTTTTTTATAAATTGTGTCGCTGGTATTTTTCCACCTTGTGTCTCCTTCCTTTAGGTGGAATCAATGACCGGCACCCACTCTGCGGTCACCCGTTAACACTAAAAGACCATCCTTTGATAGAAAGAAGAGCCCTAGCCCTCGACAGGGGCACAAATAGATTATCCCTAGGTCCTGACGAAGTGCCGCCCAACTTTGGGGCTCACAAGTCTCAAAACATGTTGACCACACTGAACTAGTGACCACTCCAGACAAGTAGCTATCCTAGTACCTGAAGACCACACAATAGCACCACTGTTTTTATTTGAGGCCTGGTACCCATTCCCTATTATAAAACATTTCTTTAGGTTACCAGAGTCTATTTTAGTCACCACTCACTCACAAACCCATTTTTTCCTCCTCACTTGCATTCATTTATACGACATCTCCAGATCAAAAGATCTCCGATAAAAAAGCCCCCAGGCCCGACAGGCATTACAGCGCCAGCCAAACGAGGAGTGCCCAATGGTGAAACATGACACCCTAACAGGTGTGTGAGGGCACCAATATCTGACTTTCAGATCTTCCAGTGACACACACTTTAGCCATTGGAATAAACTGGCTGTATCCACTTGGCATTGGAGGAACTACCCTGATTCTGATAATTAATCGACCTCAACCACCACAGTTAGGGTCTAGTACCCTTCAATGGAGTCTGATACCAGTTGCCAATCCCAATGAGAGCATGCATCCCCATTCTACTTTATACCTTTTATATTCACTGCTCCCTTTTTTCGTTAGCATTAATTTGCTGACTGATGGTTACTTTGCTTACCAACATGTTTATTATTTCTTTTGAAGCCGCTGACAAAGTCAGTAGCTGGACGCAAAGGTGACACCTTCCTCTCATCAAAGCTGCAGAATTAAAGGTTGATGCCTTCCTGTAGCCACTGTCTTGTTTAACACTTAGAAATACCACATGGAAGCAAGAGGTATCTCCTTGAAGAGTCACTGGTTGGAGAGAAATTGAAGCAGCTTAAAAAAGATTTCAATCATACAGGATATCTAAGGTATATAACTGCAGAGGAACCTGGCCCTATCAAACCCCAGACTGGAGTATGTGAATATCATTCCAAATGGGGCAGACGACCAGGGGCAGATGTACAGATTCAAAGAATAGTACTCAAAAGAAAAAGAAATATGAACAAACGAAGTAACTAGGGGTGAAGAACCACCAATAAAAAGTTACAGGGCCAGTTGTACTGACTGTTCCAGCTCCTTTTGAAGACAGTAACAGGAAGAAATCATGAAAAAGTAGCAGGAATTGACACATTAGAACAGGAAGGGACGTACAGGAAACTGGCAAGCCACAATGGATGGGGAAACTAACAGGCAGAGTCTTTACTAAAGAAGCCATGTTGGGTTGAGAATAACACACTAGATTACTCACTTTCTTATTGTGAAAGCAGACTGCAGACTGCAGACTTAGCCATCCTAAGTGTAGAAGTAAAGCTAGAAAACGCTTCTTGGCATTATTTCCAGGGAAGAGGGTTACAGAAAGAAAATAGGGCACAGGCTTCCACACCCCGGTAATCCTCAGATAAAATGCAAAGGATGTGAAGGTCAGAATTCATTCACGAATGCACTCATTCATCAATGCTCTTCTCCAGAGGGACTCGCCACTGCTGAAGGGAGAGAGATATATAATTATGCAACTTGTGAATGAAGGAGGGTGTCAAAATCACCCACATGATCTCCACAGACTAATTTTACCGTCATGTTCCTCAAGGATCAAGTAAGGAAGATCAATGGGGCATATCAGCAAGGGCTGGTGATAATTATCGCTCAGCGCTCTTCGCGTGAGGATAATTATCGCCGGCCAACTCTGAATTTTATCGCGGAGATAGCGTGCTATCAGCAAAACATATCTCCAAAGTGATCAAATTCAGAGCGCAAGCTGCCAATTGTGAGATTATCGCTGGAAATACAGGGATAATCCCACAAGGTTTGGCAATAGCTTGCTGATAGGGATAGACATACTTTGCTATGATATCCACCTTACATAGGATATCATGGCTAAATCAGAAAAATACCAGACGTAAAAAACCAACGTTAACCGCGGTCAGCGCTGCTTTTTTTATCTCTAACAGGGTTAGCAATATCCTTGATAATAGGAGAAATGTTGCTTAGCGACATTTCACCTATTATTTAACTCTGCAACGCCCCCTTTGCATCTCATTAGAGATGCAAGGGGAAGCGTAGAGTAAAAGGGTGCTAACATGCAAATTTGCATGTTAGCACCCTGTTGCTGATAGGACGCTAGTTTTATCTCTGCTTTTTTGGCTTTTAAAGCCAAAAAAGCAGAGATAAAGCCCTTGTTGATATGCCCCAATGTGTCTTCAGAGACCCTACCTCCCTCCACCACCCGTACGGTACAGATTTAATTTCAGCAACTTCCGCCCTCTTATTGAGGGTGGATGCACAAAAAAACATTGACGTAGAAGCCAATGTCATCCATATTAATATTTTCTTTTTAGGCTGGCAAAACGTTGTAGGCCACATAGAACTAATTTTACACCAGCAGCATTGCAAGTAGCAAAGCAACATTAATAAGATAAAGCTACTTTTAAATTTGAAGGCAAGCCCACGATAAATATACATTTTTTCTTGTGCATTATTAGCTTATATAAACAGTGGATTTAATTTTGGGAGAATACTAGGCCTGGGCAGAGTTCGTGGAGTATCGCTACGCGAATCTCCGTGAAGTGACAAAAAAAACTCCGCCAAGCTACACGGAGTTCCGTGAGCAGTGGAGTGCATTACCTTGCACCGTCTATACTGATTTTTAGTGCTGGGTGTTTGCCCCACACTGTAAAATCAGCGTGAACAGCATCCCGTGCAATGCAAGAGGGTTCTGCTTCTTTCTGCTGCTCGAGTGAAAGTTCTACTCGAGGGGCAGCTTCCTCAAGGTGAACGGAAGGTTTCTCACCATGAGCGGTAGTGACCATCCACAACTGCCAGCATTGAGAAATATTGCTGGGAAGTGGTCTCACATTGGATTTTCCCTGCCCACGCGTGCCGACCAAGGTCGGGCAGCCTTTTTAGTGCTGCTAGATATGTCGGCCGCGTTCGATACGGTCAGCCATGTGATCTTACTCAGGAGGCTGGAGGAAGTGGGGGTGACTGGCTTGGCCCTGGACTGGCTGACGTCTTATTTGGATAATAGACACCAGGTAGTGGCCCTTCCTCCGTTCAAATCAGCCATCAGAAGCGTTGGTCAGGGTGTGCCTCAAGGGTCAGCCATTAGCCCTATCCTTTTTAATCTTTACCTCCGCCCCCTGATTAAGCTGATAAAATCTTTCGGCATTGCAGTTACTAACTATGCGGATGACACCCAACTTATCTTCTCGTTTGAGGGTAAGGAGGCGGTGTCACAAGAGACCTTCCATCGCTGCATGACCTCTACGGCAGACTGGCTGTGCCACAACTCTCTGCAATTTAATAGCTCTAAAACTGAGGTCCTATACTGCCCATCTGGCAGCACCCTGAGGCCTTTTCCATCGAACTTCTGGCCTTCATCCTTCCAGGGCACCAGTTTACCAACGAATTGTGTGCGGAACTTGGGAGTCTATTTTGGCTCCAACCTTCAACTGGATGTTTCTGTTAATAAAACAGTGGCCACATGCATGGCCTTGCTTCGCACGTTAAGGAAAATCTTGCCTTTTCTCCCAGCGCAGGCAAGACCAGAGGTAGTGCGGAGTACCATCCTAAGTAGACTTGACTACTGTAACGCACTACTTCTGGGAGCCCCGGTGACCCTGGTGGGTAAACTTCAACGCGTGCAGAATCTGGCGGCTAAACTGGCTCTGTCACGCCAGCGCGCGGACTCCTCCACTACTGCGCTCAGGGACCTCCATTGGTTACCTGTCCCTCAGCGGATTGAATTTAAAGCCCTCTGCTTGGTGTTTAAAGCTCTTCATGAACAAGGCCCTTTTCCCTTACAGAAAATGTTCTCGTGGTATGTTCCGCGTAGGTCTCTCCGCTCCGCCACGGCATGTCTGGTTGTAGTTCCAAAAATCTTAAGGACTCGTTTGGGAGGCAGGTCCTTTCGATTCACAGCAGCAAGGCTGTGGAACTCTCAGCCGTTTGCACTGAGGAGTACGGGCGATTTCCCCTCCTTCAAAAAAGCCCTGAAAACTCACCTTTTTCCAAGAGCGGCGTAATTTTTTCTTATACAGTGGATCGTTTCTTTTCATGCAGGCTTCTTTCTCCATCAGTCTAAGCGCCAGGATGCCCTTTGGGTGACAGTCATTGCGCTATACAAGTATATCTATACATACATACATACATACTTATCATTAATGAGCACGAGTGAGAAAAGAACTCTGCTTTGCTACATGGAGTGGAGTTTTTCAGTACACCGCAAGCTCTGTGGAGTGAGAAAAACTCCGTAAACTCAGCGAACGGAGCCGAGTTCATTGGCCACTCCTAGACAATACCAGTGTTATCATGTTAAATGGCCAGGGCATATTGAAGGAACAAAAAATGTCCTAGGGAAAGAGAGAACAAGGTAAATGCAAAGGTATATTGAAGAACAGCAATTGAAATTTAGAAAGGACAACTCCATTGTCATGCTCTTTTCTAAAAATTGTGAAATCCCAAAGGCATTACTCCACTCTAGTGATGTACCAAAACCAGCAGGTGTGGTCCATTTTCTTGCCTTATAAATAAAACCATAATTACTATTATCATTGGTGAGAGAATGTTAGTCAAAAGTATACCTACAGTATGTGCTTTTCATAGAATCTATGACTGTATCCAAGCTCCATCCATTCTTACTTCATCTAGTGAGAATTCAAACCAAGAAAAATCTCCCACTTTTGTCTCTTACCTAGAAATGTTGCCCTGAAGAGTCTTGGTTACCACAGGGGGGCAAAAGCATCTGTCTCATTTATGTTGCAAGTATTGCATTTTAATACGTTTGAGACTATGGCAAATTTCCATGATGAGGAAGAAAGAAACAAATTGAAGAATAGGTAATTTCTTCAGAAACCCAAACATTTGAAGTGTCACCCACCTCCTCCTAGTGCAAGTCCCAATTATTGTCTGGTTCATTTAAAGTTCCTCTGTAACACCATGATAAGTATATTTGTGTTATGAAGGAACTAGAAATTGAAACAGCATCTTGTATTCGACTTCACAAGAAGTTAGACAAAGTTTCTTAAAGGTCTACAATATTGGAAGATCAAGTGGAGATGGTGCTGATTAACAACAATGTCCAAGAAATTTTGATTTTGCAGATGAGTGATAACACAGTATTTGATAGGATGAAGGTGATTGAAAATCATGCCTGATGTGTCAATAATACCCATCCACATTTGAAATGCTCCCCAAACATTTAAAAAGAAATGGAGAAATCAATAATAATATTTGGGACTAGGCAGGGCCTCTTTAACACCAATGTCTCCTGTGAGAGCAAAATGGATATTGGCAAAATCAATTACAACTATGAAATCATAATGTGTATGGCCAACATTCAACACAAGACCCCATAAACCGCAAGACAATATACAGTATATGTGATACAAAAACACTAATATCTGGTGACAGCAAAGGGCACATGGGTCCTAAGATGAGCAACAGTTAGATTATGAAAAGCGATAATAATTGTAGAAAGATAATATCTGTCACCTACATACAACACTGACCCACACACCCTGGACAATATGCAGAAGAATCTGGGCAAAAGTGGACAAATCAGTAATAGAATCCTAAGGCCAGCCAGTGCCTCTGGAGTTCATTGAGATCAAGAGGGGGACTGGGAAAAAAGTGATCACAATTTTGAAACAATAGTTTCTGAGTACTGATTGCACTACAAGAGTTACACACTAAATAGCCCAAATCTGACCTAACATCTAGTCCCGTCTACAGGGCACTAACTTCCTCAGGACAGCAGCTGAGAAACTTTGACAAGAGTATTAAAAGTCATAATAGTAGACCCTCCTCTCTACCATCAAAGACATGCAGACCAAGGACTGCACAAATAGGAATTCCAGGCTCAGCTACAGCCTCAAGGAATCCAGGTGAGTAGGTCAGCAGTAAGACTTTGAAAACTTAAATACAACTAAGAAAAATATCCAAGGGTCTCAAAAGGCCCCTTAATCTTGCAGGAAAAAAGCAGGCGGTGTAGCAAAAATTCATTTAGATTGGCAATAATATATTTTAGCCTCACAACGCCTTATATTACCTCAGGGAAAGTGGAAAAATATTGAAATTTAAAATAATATCCAAGGCCTACTGACTACCGCTATACCCTAGATACAGACAAATGAAGGTACGGTAAACCTGAACTACAAGAATGATACCTTGAAGTCTAGTAACCCGGTAAGAAGTGTTGCATTTTAGGATGTAGAATCGTCACCCACTAATGTTGGAATATTTTATCATCTGCACCAACATTGCATATTACTAATAACAATGATCAATTGTGGAAAAGTAAGTTTTATAAATATTTTTCTCTCATTCCAGCAAATTTACAGTTAGCTTTTGTGGATAGGTGAGTCTAACCATGAGGATTGACCTCCCATCTACTGGTCAAATTATTCCCCTTCAATACAATTTCAGAGTCAACCAAGGAGATCATTTTCACAATTTACCTCTCTACTATATTTACAAAGTACTCCCAATTCATTTCTCTGAGTCCCCCTCATTTACAGGAGCTGTTGTCCTGCTTCCCACCATGAAGAACTCTCATGTTCATTCTGGGTAGAACCCTCATTTGAGGTTTTTCACCAATGTTTGTAGGGGCCCCATGATAAAGTATGCCACCTCTAAGGACTCTAACACTCACTTTTTTCTTCATGATTTCACATCCTGGACTCTTGGATGTGGTGCTGCTCGACGGCGCTTCGAAATGGATCCCCGCAACTCTCCGCAAACCAGAATTTAAGATTATTTGTACAGCAGGCCTAACTAGGTCCTTGTAGCCGGCCTGCACTCCATCAAGGTCGGCCTGAACACATGACTTTGTCCCAGTCCAGTGCAACCAGATAATTACAGTTGACACTTTGTGCTTTTTAGTGCCATTTTCAGCAATATCTTCAAAATGCCATATATCCTGTTCTACTGATTGGATTTTTGTTGTTTTGGACATGTTTTATTTATTAAAGAAAGTTATATCTTTCTAACTTGGTGTGGGATTCTTTTTATGTGGTGTTTTCACTGTAATACTGTTTGAAGTATTGCATAAATACTTAACACATTGCCTCTATGTTAAGCCTGACTGCTCTGTGTCAAGCTACCAAAGAGCTGAGCACAGGTTAATTTAACCTTGGCTTGGTGCTCACCCTTAAAAGGATTGTGGTTGCTGCTGAACCAGGGCTCACACAACAAGCAACCAATAACTCAATTTCGTCCAGTATGTATGTATGTATACATGGTAAACCTAGCCAAAAGGCAGCAGAGTGCTGTGTACGATCAAACTCCATCATGCAATCAACAAGTGATAGCAAAGGTAGGTGGTTTGTGCACTGTTAATGCAGCGTGATATAGTGTTCCTTAAAGAGGTGCATCTTCAACTCTTTCCTAAATTGGAGCATTGCTGAGGCAGTCCTTGTGAATAGAGGGATGCTGTTTCAGATCCTATGTGCATCACTGAAAAAGGCTGCTTTGTTTTATGTTCTTTAACACTTCTGTGTCTGCAGTCTGATGGTGTCCTGGCTGTGGGTATGCGAGAAACACCAAAGATGGTGAACTTGTCTTCAAGAAAAGCAAAGAGCTGGTTGTGCTGGATTTGCAAATGATGCAGGTAGTTTTGGACATGGTGTGGGCTAGCAAGGAGCCAATTGAGTTCCATCAGGGTGGGTGCAAGGTGGTCATATATCCTCTGGCCCTCAATGTGATGTGCTTTGGCATGCAGGATGCCCTTAAGGGAGCCAGTGTTGAGTATGGGAGGCCATGGGGTAGGGTGTTACCATATGCAAGAGTACAAGGGCTTTAACAGAAGTTCTGAAGTTACTTTTGGAAGAAATGGGTTCACTTTCTTTAGAAGATAGAGATGCACAAGTGCTGTCTTTATTTTTTGGCAATGCGCTCCTTGCGGGTGAGGTTGGTGTCAAGGTCTATGCACTGTGCGTGGTGCGATTGCTATATGGGCGTTTGTGACTTCCATGCCTGGATGTGATTGTGAACATTGGCAGTGTGGGTTGACACATGATTATGTCATAGCTTGTAAATTTCAATAGAACATGGGTTCTGCCCCCATGCCTTTGTTAGCCTTCACAGGCCTAAAAAACAGTGCACTTGTCTGTGCCTGCCCTTTGCTGGGGACGTCCTTGCGATTGGACCCCATTAAGAGTCTATAGAAGTTGGGAGAAGGCAGAACATGGTTACACATCCTTGGTGATCGAGGATAGGAAGTGAAGCACTCTTATTTGGCTTCTTCTTGTTTTAAAACTAGTGTATGCTGGGAACCAGTGATGTCACTTGCTCTGAAGATGGATGATGGGAAATTAAGTCCTCATATGGATTCATCTTCTAAAGATTATTTTAGTGGAAACCCAGTGATTTTACTTTCTGTGCAAATGGATCATGAAAAACAATACACTTGCCATTAAATAAAAAAGATGCATAATTCTATCAACTTCTCTAAGTCATATGGTTCCATAGTTTTCACAATCCCTTTTGTACTTGAACCGAGTTTTGCTTGAGAAACAGTTATGTGGTACTGATATTATTGGTGGATCAAAGGGCACATTATTGGCCACTGCCTTCATTGGAAGGCCCTCCCCACCCAAATTAATAATACTCTATTTTACCAAGGAATATTGAACCGGTACCATTATTGCGTTCACATCATAGTGCAATGGTTAAAAATGTAAGCCCACAGTCCTGCTTGGATCCCTATTGATGTAGACGAATTTGTGTTTTCGTGGTGCCTACAGTGCAATACCTGTGCAAAGAAGGGGCACATATTGATGCACAGGAACATGATAATGTACGATAGCGGCACTGTGTCAGTATGTAATAAGAGGGCACACGTGGATGTCAGAGGGGTCTCAAGTTGTCCCAAGTCGGATGTGAGCAGCTCAGCCAGTCCTGTGTTTTCCTTTGTATTAAGCGACATGCAGTTTTTCCTATTATAAACTCAAGATTAAAAGTATGAATGTATAAAGATAAAAACCGGAACTGAATAAGCTCCTAATAAGCTCCAGATGTCTGGCATTTTGTATGAAGTAGTTAGACACTTCCACCCTTAGTTTGTTTAGGTGTGATGTCAGTAATATGCGGGTCAAGGGACCAGTTCCAAGGCACTACTGCTCTTGTTTTGAAGTGCACATAATTTGATTAGATGGGAAATAAAATATAGTTAATATAAGTCAGTCAGTGATTATCTAGATTAAAAAAAATATTAAAGTTCTGTCCATTCCGATCAAGACAGTGGGATAAAAGTAAATTATCTTCACAGTGGCTGATATTTTAAAAAGAAATTAGATATCTATGAATCCATTCACGAAATTGAGCCTGAGTCTGACAAGGGTGGTAATGGAGAATCCAGCAGAGATTCATCTGACTCAGCTGTTGGATCAAGTAAAGTACCCTATTTAGTACAGCCTATCTTGTACTGACATACACTCACACATATAACATACAAGAGGATTTATGCAGGTTAACACAGCTGAAGGATGCATACTACTTGAACATCTTCTGCCAGTCATGGTCTCTGTGCCAACAGCATGTGACATGCAGTTACTTTTCGAGTGTATATTCATAATAGAAAAAACAAACCAGCAGGGTCTAGAAGGCATTATTAATTGCTGAGAAACTAGAACTGGCTGATGATGTTCTACGTGCTAAGAGCGAAATCATATACTATCTTTTTATGATGTTCAATATTCGACTTATGTCTGGCCTGTTATTTTGAGGTGCTTTCTGATTTATTTAATTTTCCAACTTGTGAAGAAGAAAAATATTCTGCAACCATTTCTCTTGTTAAATTTCTTTGTGTGTCTAGTCTTAATGAAGTGTCCCATAAATGCAATTATTACAATGGGATGTGCGAAACAGAAGAGGTATGGGGAACCTTTCTCAGGGAAAGCACTGCTGAATTCAGATGACTTATGAGAAGACCTGATTTCTTTTCACAAATGACAATATCAGATGCTATGCAACTGATATTGTGCAGAAGCGAAAGTTTATTTTTAAATCACTGTGCTGTCAGTTCAAGCAATTGCAAAGTCAGCAATTATACTTCGCACATGCATGCCCATATTACATACATTACATTAAAAAACCAGGCTAAAACTAAACATGGAGCACATTCAAAAAGATTAAAGAGGGCCTGGAATCTACTCCTTTCATTTTTTGTTGCAAGTCAGTAGGTAGGAAATGCAATATAATTAATAAAAAGTCAGTCTGTGTCTATCTGGATTTACAGATATTATTGGTCGGGTCCTTCCCACTGAAAATGAGGAAAACAAGCCAATTACTTTCACGGTTGTTGCATTTTCTAGGGGGGATGATTTGAATCTGCATAAATGGTGGCAAATCAACCATCGAAGTGAAAGATTTGCCGCAAGACAGAGTTCTGTTCTTGAATTCAAAAGGTAAATAAAGTGGCTGTACCATACGGGAAACAAGAGTATGTTACGAAGACTATATGGACACGGAGACAATAATCCTAATTTGAAGTAAATTCAGAGGGCACACATTTCGTGGCAGAAATTCCACAATTAATTTATGCGACAGCAGTATTCAAAGTGAGTTCTCCCATCGCTGAATCAACCCCTCTAATGACAATATCTCTGCACCGTTGGGGAGACCACTATGTGTGTGCGCCTTGTCATGGTCAGTGTGTCAGAAGAACATATCTAACACATTACCGGTCATTCATTCCGCAGGCTTCTAACTCACCCTACTTGTATTTATGCCTTTGTGATCTGTCTTGAAAGCATTCATCACAATGAGGGTGTGATACATTTATCAACATTTCCGTTTACATTGACTCATTTCAGTGTAAGGAGAGTATTAATCAGGGTTTACGTTTTATATTAAAAAAATGAAGGGCCTTAACCACAAACTTTCTTGAGGCTGACAGATGTTGCTTGAACTACTAAGCACAGATGTCATGTCTTATAGGATAAAGTTTTCATTTCGTGGTGGCATGGGCAAAGCTGATCTGGGGTTTAAATGCATGCCCTGAAAACTGGACAGGTGTTTACCAAGCTTTAAGAAGAAGAATCTGTTAAATTGCATTATGGATGTAGAGATCTTAGAACAAGTAGAAAAAGTATTTATTACTGCCATTGCTCATGTCTAGATATGTTCCACAATACACTTTCAATTGTTGTGTGCCCTGCACCAGTAATGCAGTGATTCTATTGAACAATTTTTTAGGTCGGACACTGGTTAACAGATTTACTGTGTAAGCAGATTTTGCAGTCTCACATGATGTGAAACTCATTCATTTTATCTCTGATTTACAGGAAGTGATGACAAATCTTGCTTTCACGGAAAAACGCCTAAATAATTTGGAGCAGTTAAAAAGGGTTAGGTCTGCCTGGATATCAGTTATTTGTAGGAAGGCTAGTAAGCCAGGCAAGCATCTAAAGTGTAGTTGATTTTGAGCTAATGCTGTATCTTCAAAGACAAAGTTAAACATAAGTCTCTGATCCATAGATAGGTGAACGATAAATTGCGATAAGAACATATAACATAAGAGGTATTTTCAGCTTAAACAAAGGAAGGAATGCAGTGGTATAATCCTGCATCAAGTTATATATTTTGACAACCACTTGGAACTCTTATCTACAGTTCATGGTACATCCTCTGTAATACCTATTCAAGTGCAACATTTCAATTTTTCTCAATTTAGTGGCTACTCCTAAACTATGGCATATGTCCCATCATGGAAGTTGAGCTGATGTTTCTGCAATAGACAGGAATTGCATATTTTAATCTAGGCAAATGGGCAGTTTATGCTAAACATTCTCAATTTTGAATTTTGGTTTCAAATATGATTGACGCGTCTCTGCAGAAGACAGCGGTTCAAGCCCATGCAGAAATCAACCAGCAATGAGAGGACAGAGGTCTTTCCCTTTGCCACTGGTCAGAGTACGATAGGATGAGCCTTTTCATTGTTATCATCTTTAAGAAATCTATCATAATAAAGATAAATTCTAGATTTAACCCTTTCCGTGCTCATGACGGAACCACTCCGTCATGAGCCACGGGTGCCGTGTGCTCATGACGGAGTGGTTCCGTCATGCTGCGTGCGTTGGCGGCCGCTCCGCCCACGCGGCGCTAATTCCCCGCCTGTGCGGGCAATTAGCGCAGTGGGCGGAGACGTGACGGAACCAATCCGTCATGAGCACAGCTCACCCGTGGCTCGTGATGGAGTGGTTCCGTCACGAGCACAGCGCCACCGCACCTGCCCCCAAACCCCCCCAGCGCCGCAGCGGAATTCCTGCCGCGGCGAAGGGGTTAATCACTTTCATCAATATTTGTTTGCATATATTTTGGCTATAGTCTACCCTTGAGTCAATATTTCGTAGAGAAGTAAACCTGTGATTCGCTAAAATATACATCTCGATAAAGTGTCACCGAACCCAATAGATAACTGAACAAGCGACCTTACAGAAGAGAGGTAAAAAAGGTTAACAAGTATGCCTGCAACAAGCATTGTAGGTCCTGAAAGAAAGACAACCTGGTCAGGGATTCTTACATTTTGACAGGGTCTTTTTTACCTCAAAGAATGTTGCTATTGCCACCTCATTGGAGCTTGAGTCTGAGTGTGGTTCTCTTGCTTCTGTTTCATCCTTTCAGTTACCAAGTAAGAGGTTCATGATCTCCTCTGTTGACTGTGCAGCAGGCTGCTGCCTGTCATTCCCTAGAGCTCTGCTGTAAAAATGCAAAAGAAATCAAATAACCTCTTGTGTTTTTATGAAAGAGTTGTTGAACCCAATTCAACTGAGATGACACATTCTTTCTACCTCACTGGAAGAATGAGGAGCTGGGTAAGCTCGGCAGTAAATTGCTTCATGTCCTTTGCTATAGCAGCATAATCAGTGGCGATGATGAGTTTTAAATTGCGCGCAGATATTCTGCTTTTAAAGTACTTTGGCCTTTATCCTTCTGGCTGTACCTTGTCCCACACAAAACGATGAGCCTCATTTATGAAAAGTGATGCACCGCTGCGAGAAAACAGTGATGCGTCACTTTTCTTTGCGCTCTCCTTGCGACACCAAAGGTGCGTCATATTTACAGTATGACGCATCATGTCACAAGGAGTTACAGATACGTCAGTATTTCTGACGTAGCTGTAAGTGCAAAAATTACGCATTGCAGGAGTGTGTCACAAAAGTGACACAACTCCAGCAGTGGGTCATTGCACATGGGCAAGTCCCATGTGAAATTTGCCTGCGTTAGTCTTACGCCTGCCATGAGGCAGGAATAAGATATTGACGCATTTGCATCCTAGAAATGGCGCAGTGAAATCTTATAGATTTCACTGCGTCACTTCTATGGCCCTTTCTTGCGTCGGAACGACCCCCTTGCATACATTGGGGCAGATTTACAAGGAACTGACACATCTGCATAGATGCGTCAGTTTCCTTGCGCCACAATCAAATGTCCTTGCGCCTCCATGGATGCGCTGTATTTACAATACAGTGCGCCATGACGCAAGGATTAACAGATGTGTCAGAAATTCTGATGCATCTATTGGCCCGAAAGTCACGTATTGCTGGATTTGTGTCGCAAGTACGACGCAACTCCAGCAATGTATTTTGAGGTCTATACTTACTGTACTGCGTCACTCCGTACGCCTGCTTTAAGCAGGCGTAAGGTTTTGACGCAGTGGCGTCCTAAAAGTGGCGCAGTGAAATCTTGTAGATTTCACTGCATCACTTTTACAATGTCTTCCTGCGTGGTAACGCCCACCCTGCATACATTATACCTGACACAGGCATAATTTGACGCAGGGCTTTCCAACATGACGCATCTCCCTAGATGTGTCACGTTGTAAATAGGCCACATTGTTTGTGCCGCCATTGCGTCAAAAAAGTGATGCAATGGCGGCGCAAGAAGACGCAAGTGGCTTGTAAATCTGCCCCATTATACCTGGCGCAGGTATAATGTGGCCCAGGGGTTTACAAAGTGACGCATCTACTGAGATGCGTCACTTTGTAAATATGGTGCAACAAGGCAAATTTTTTACGCCGCTGGTGCGTTACGAAAAGTGACGCACAGGCAGCTCAAAAGTGACGCAAGGCCTCATAATTAAGCCCCGATATATGATATATTTCTCTCAAGAATCCACTTTCTGGACCTTCTGCTTAGCAAGGGATTATGTTGGAATCTGGGGGATTTTAAAAGGTGAGATTAAAGTGTCAGATTTAGACTTTTCATACTAAGGCTGTACTTTTGGTTTATTTTTGTAGGTTCAAGCCATGCCATTCTGTTTCCTTAAAAAAAAGATAATCAGAAAGACTAGTGAATTGAGGCCGTCTTGGTTTCCTATCACTCTGCGACCTTGCTCTTTTGTCATATAAACAGGCTGATGACTTCTCTAACCTCAGCAGCAAAGGCATCTTCCCATAGTCCGCAGGTTATGGTATTTGTGCAGATAGCAATACACACTTGGCCAATAAATTACATCTGGTTCAAACAAAGGTAAGTACATGAGTCAAAACCTTAAACAAAGGATTAAAGTCAATAACTGATACATAAAAGAAAATAAGAATTTGTCTGCCTAGTTACGCAATGACGTTGCAATGTAGCTGTTAAATGTTTACCGTGGTCGTGTGACATATTATATGAAGGTTGACTGTAGACAATGGGACAGTGAGGACTAGTTTATCCAGATTGTTTGTGCATTAAGGACAGCAACAGTATTTTTTAGATTCATTAATCCATAAGTAAGAAGCGTTGCTTGCTCTGCATGAACTTTACCGCATAATACTCCCTATGGCTGACTGTCGGTGGTCTTTCCTTCTTTGATTTTTTTTCATGTTATCAGCCCTTTGAATTTAGTACATCCTAGCTTGTTTTCATTGTTTGAAATCAGAACGAACATGTTCATTCTATTTTTGGCTCCGACTACAATGCCATCTTCTTATGCCATTTGAGAAGGGACCAGTTCATAGATGCGTTCCAGAAACAGAGAATCTTTTTTCTTATAGCGCTTTCATTAATTCTCTGACATTGTTGTGTTACATGTCATAAACATATCTATGGCACAATTCTACCTCAAGCAGGGTCTCGCAGCAGTTTCAGAGCCGGGGACCCTTTCTGCTGGGATTTGCCATTGACAAGAGGCATGGTTATCTGGTATAAATGTGCTTGGGCACTGACGATCACTATGTCCAAATGTATTGTTTAGTAATTGCTCGTTCTGGTTAAGGGGAGAATGTAAAGTCCCTACTCCCGACAGGCCCTCTTTAGGTCTCGCCTGACCCAGCGCATGCGCTGGTCTGGCGAGACATTTTGTGAGGGCTCCAAAAAGTGCTGCCAGGCCAACCTAGAGCTACAGTGCATGTGCTCGGGCGCGCGCGTCGCGCTTTCCGCAATTATTTTCACTTTCGTGGCCGCGCGGCCGCTTTGATGTTTGATCGCGATCGGGATCACTTTCGCGGCCACCCAGCCGCTTTGATGTTCTCCGTGAGGCTTCAATAGATTGCAGCAGTTAAAACAAGCATTGGCATAGCCAATAGGTCTCGCTTTTGGGACCTTATAAGTGTTTAGTTATGCAACTGTTGCATGGCTAAACACTTATAAGGTCCCAAAGGCGAGACCTATTGGCTATGCCAATGCTTGTTTATTGTATTATGTGTATGGTTGGCAGTGCCATAGGAATTTGCAGTTTACTTCACCCAGCAATGTGAACACTTGTTCATTGACTATCCTGAAGTAATTGTACTGTTGAGTAGCATCTTTTATCATCTTTCATGGCTCTGATGAAATATCATGCATGTTGTATGACTATGCTAACGGGATCTAAATGGTTGTGAGACGCAAGCTTTTGTTAAAAGAGAGAGTACGTTTCATTAAGGCTGCAATGCTTTGCCAACCACGAGGCTTTGGTGTGTTATGCCAATGAAACTAAGGCCCAGAGGTCTGTCTAATGTGCTCTGTTAAGGAGTACCACACTACACAAATATCTAGACAAGGCCGGGTGTGGTGCATTGTTAGTTGGTAAGTGGGGAGTACTGTTTAGAGCCTTCTGACAGCTGACTATATGGCTTACATGTCTTGGATGAATGTAAATCTAATATGATCCATCTAGTGTTTTCTGTTTAATGTTAGTAGGGTTCTGCTAGCTGTTGTGAGCATGCTTACCACCATAAAAAAGGCACATGTATTCTGTGTGGCTCGTATATGACATGTTCAGCCTAATATGTTCTGTTAGACTGTCCTTTGTTAGTAATGCAAACGAAACAAACAAAAAAGTCTTAGATAGAATAAAAAACTACTTTATGTAAGATAAACTATTAGGAAAATAAGATGGCACATACCAAGCCCTCCCACATGCAGAAAGTACCAAACCTCTGTAGAGTCCTCAACACAATGACAAATCAGTGATGTCTGGATCTAGAAATGCAGTATGGCCCTATCCTCAGTCGCCTATGTGCTGCTGGAGTGTTGAGGGACCTCCAGGGACAGACACAATTAAAGGGTAGAGACCAACTGTTAGAGGTAGTTGTCAGGACACCTGCTGAGACTGAGAGTAGTCTAACTAAAAGCGAGGGCTTGCTCTGCAGAGACAAGAGACACAGGAGGAGGGTTTAGAATATACAAGGGGACACCTGAAAACCTGGAATGAGGAGGCCAGGAAAGAAGCTGAAACCTGGAGTGAAATGGAGGCAGAGAACAGAACACCGAACATGAAATGGATAATGCCTGCAAAGTACACAATTAGAAAGTAAAACACATACAACAATTAGTAGACTAAAGGAGCAAAGCAGAAGAACAATAGGGAGACTACCATAAATAACGGTGTGCATGCTCCACGAGAAATGATCTGTCTGTAAGAGAAAAGGATCTCACAAGAAAGCAAGAAGCAGTTAATTCCACCGAATCTTAGAAACGATCCTGCAGGTTTTAAGGAAGAAGGGCACGAATTGGTGATCTAGTCAAAAAACACCAATCCTCAAAACACAAGAAACACCAATCCTCAGAACACAAGAGACACCAATCCTCTAAAGACAAGAGACACCAATCCTCAGAACAAAAGAGACACCACCAATCCTCAAAACACAAGAGACACCAATCCTCAGAACACAAGAGACACCAATCCTCAGAACACAAGAGACACCAATCCTCTAAAAACAAGAGACACCAATCCTCAGAACACAAGAGACACCACCAATCCTCAAAACACAAGAGACACCAATCCTCAGAACACACTGGCACCCTCAGTTAACAAGGACTACGATTGTAACTCAAGATAGGACATAGGGATAGGGGCAAGTGGAACTGAATGCGGAACCAGGGCTCAGAAAAAGCACGACCACATTCTAAGACATAACAACAGGACTGCACGTATGCAGATAAAAAACACTCAAGTACAGGACATGGAATCTGCACACAAAGATAAAAGATAGAACTGGAGGAAGACACACTGAGGTAGAAACACTGGAATGCAAAACAAGGCATCTGCACACAAAGAAGGAGAGGACAAGAAGTTTGTAGACAGAATAGAAACACTGAAACATGAAATAAAGATTCTGCATTCAAGGGGGTACAGAGAGACTGCAGGAACAAGGAACAGAGAAGCAATAGAAGCAATACAGGTACTGGAAAAACAAGTAATAAAGAATTCTCAAAGCACAAAGAAACTATGTGCAAGTCTTGTAGCAAAGCAGCAAGGAAGTCCAGGTTCATGCAGTGTCTCAGCAGTAAAGACAATGGCAAAAACTCCAAGCAGTGAATCCACAGACAAGAAATAGCTAGAAGCTCGGAGAAGGAGCAAAGAGGGAGAGGCAATGTAAGCAATTAATCAATGCTGGGAATCAGGGATCCACCTTAGAGGGAAGACTGCACTGGGACTTGAAGACTTAAAGACTACATAAGTCACAAGGCACATGAAAGCAAACCATGGAAACCAGGAATGGAATGTGGTTTGGCGCTGAGAGAGAAAGAAGTCCAGAAAGAATGTATGTATGGGTTAGCATATCTGCAAGAATCAGGAACTTTAACAGTAAAAAGAGCTCTAACTCCATGGCATGATATAGGCACATTTTGACAACTGAAGGAACTATATGGACTATATTGCATCAGGATTATGGTGTAGAAAGTATGACTGGCATGATATGTGGAGCAATGTGTGCAATGTGCATCAGAGTGTTCTAGCATGAAGTGGTCTAAAGATGTTAGTGGTTAGTGCCACCTAATACAGGATAGTAAAACTCAGACCAGGGTGGCTGGGTGGCAGAAGAGAGCTGCCAGAGTCTAGAGAGACTTTCGGAATAAAACATGGGAGGAGAGTAGCCAGCTCACTCCCTTTCATTTCAGATACAGTTTCTACTCCTGAGCTTGCAAGTGGCAGACTAATGCACTCTGGGTGATTTAGTCCACTCTTGGGTTGTTTCCACCAAACTAATAAGACTACCACACTGTCTGTGGTCAGAACAATTCTAGTGATCACCTGATCACCTCCTGATCCTCTTATCCAGAATTTCACCACAAAACATTGTTCCCTTAAATGTAACAACCTCATGAAGGGCGTGTTTAGAAAATGGAAGCTCTTTCACACTGTGGCAGCCGCTGAGTGCCTTTCCTTCTTTCCTTCTTTCCTGCAAAGGAAGAATGCCTAGAGCCTTTTTCTCAGCTGAAGGACCAAATTTCACTCTTGGCTACAGTTTTGTCCATTTGACCTCCAGATCATGACCTTATCTGCCATATATTTTCTAACGGGATTCAACACTGAGCAAAAAAATGTCTACCTTGTTACAAAGCATACTGAAAGGGCTTGGAGATGCACCTATTCCCCAGCATCATGGACACTCCGTAGACACCAACTGCTGCATTAAAATTCTTGCCTCAATGATGCTAAACAATCTTTTTTTTCTTCCTAGCTTTCCTTTTTAACCAATCTAGCTAGAGAGCACTTGAATAGAGGTCCTCCCATCCCATTTCCCTTATTGCATGACCCCTATGTTTACTCCTTTCAAGGCATTATGCAAAGAACTTTCTTCCTTTTTGCATTCAGGATCATTGGCCAACTTCCTGCCTTTATGCTGTCCAGTAACCATTCTCTTGAAATTGATCAGCTCCCTGCATTTTACAGCCCAAGGTTGTGTTCGCCATTAGTAATCTAAATATTCTCAAATCACTTGCTCCTATACTTACGCCAATCCGATGTCAGGTCATCAGTGGCTTCTTTCACTTAGGTCATGTCTATGACTTCTTAACCCTTTTGTTGCGCCCGTCGGCCAACGGCCGTCGCAAGCACTACCTTGGTAGTGCTGCGCACGTCCGTTGGCCGACGCGGCCCCGCCCACTCAATAGAACACCCCGCGGCGGAATTACCGCCGCAGTAAACGGGTTAAAAAAGGCATCACTAACACTTAAGAAACTTAACCTCAAATACAAAGATCCTTAAGAACTTCAGACCCATCACTCTGCTCCCAGCTTTCACTAAAATCACAGATCATTTTTCTATCCAAATGGCTTTCAGAAACCGTACAAACCAATGACCTATTGGATTGGACCCAAACCAACTTCCAAACTGCCACTGATTTTAATTACTGCATCAGAGATTTTGGCCCACCAGGCTTCCTCCTGTTGGACATGTTCTGAGCATTTGAGACAGTTGACCTCTCTATCTGAATCAACTACCTCTATAAGATTGGTCCAGCTGAGTTTGCCTTGCACTAGTTTATCTACATTATGCAAATCCACTCATAAACTATCTCTCTGCCTTGCCCCTATTCTGCTCTAAAGAATGGCATGTTTGATGCAGAGTTCCACAAGGCTCTCCCCTATATTTCTCAACATTTATGTTTAGCCTCTGGAAGAGCTGTCTAGAAACGTTGGCTTCCACATGTTGTCATATGCAGACAACATGCAGATCCTTCTGAAGTTTCACAACCCCAAATCCACTGACTCACTTCCACCCAGAGACTGCCTAGTGGCAGTGCATGATTGGTTGGTGACAAACTCTCTGAAGCTCAGTGGAAGCAAAACTGAAACTCTTACTTTGGTGGCAACCAGTTAGTATCTCTTAAACACCATAGGAGAAAATTGGCACAGTGAGGCCCACACTTGCCTCAAATATAACACTAAAACACAAAGTGACATGGTAATCTGTTAGAGAGGTTTTGGAAAAAATATTTTAAACACTTCTCATGTGATTCTGTCTCCCTACTACTATTTCCCTACTCTAAAGTCTGGCAATTCAGAGAATTGGATGATGTGGGCTCACCCTGATAAGGTACTACTTCCAGGGCGGACTCAACCTCAAGGTGGCTGTCTGAAGGGAGTTATTAGAAATAGGTTTTTGGGTGGAAAGGCCAATTGGATCCAGTTGATACTGTTAAAAATACCCTAGGGTAAACCACAAAGTTTCCTTTATTTAGGTGGTACCCTAGGTCTGACTAAAAATACCCTAAAATATTATCAGAGTATTTTAGTGAGTGCTGTGACCCTTACAAACCTCTGAGGTGCCAATATGTTTCTGCCCTTGTACAGCCTAAATAGCTCTTCCGTATTTGTCAGGGCTTAAGCATAAATCCCTATACTTATTCAAAGAGAGGGAGTGAAGATGTATATAGAGAGGACCTATCTGTCTTCTAGAAGTCACCAGGTAATGATACCTGATGTGAAAACAAAGTAGAAAAATAGAAGTGGCACTAGGGTAGACAAGTATATAACATGTATCTTACAAAATATAGCTCGCACGTAAATCCTGCAGTATATTCTTAGGGATTTCAAAACATGAAGATACATAAAAATACAAACGTGGAACACGTGACACATCATTAACTCACATTCTGCATGCGTACAAAGGTGACAAAGACACACGTGAACACACATGCACATTTCCAGTGCAGGTTTTAACTGTACCTAGTACCAGGGGGCACTTTACCTCATGGTCTGTTTTTTGGGGAGCATTTCCTATTGTCACACACTGAGGGATATGTCAGTTAGCTAGATAACAGTGGCACCTTAGATACAGAAAGCTTGACACAAAAGTGCAGTAGGGTCTTGGTTGCCCTTTCTCTATGTTATGAGGGGGAGGAATAACCCTTCATTTCAAAAGTGCCCAGTCTATGGTCCTGGGTAGTATGCTCCAATACATATACCTTATCAAGTAGAGGCGCCTATAGTTATCCTCCTCTTCCAAATGGAACAGCCGTCTGGTAGAACTGTTAGCTGCAAATAAAGGCGTTTATAAGGAACTGGATTGACTGCTGTAATAAAGGGGTGTGTCAAGACACTCATGTCGATAGATTGGCTTGTTTTTTACTCAGCGCACATGTGAATGATCGTGCACTGATCCGCTATTGGTTGGGAGCCAATATTGATGTCACAAG
Source organism: Triturus cristatus (assembly GCF_964204655.1). Classification (NCBI taxonomy): domain Eukaryota; kingdom Metazoa; phylum Chordata; class Amphibia; order Caudata; family Salamandridae; genus Triturus; species Triturus cristatus. The sequence goes on from NC_140580.1 coordinate 158,140,195, forward strand.
TGACCCCTGTCATTAACTAGAAAGGCGTGTGGGAGCATCGGAAAATGCACGGAGCTCCTAGCTATACAAGGTGCAGACACAGTGAGGAGATGCCTGATGACACAGAGGCATCCAATCGGGGCGTCTCACCCGGGCGGACCAATGGGAGAAGAAGTTCCCAACATCACAATTTCCATTGCATGTAGTGTTTGCAGGCCACGTCTGATTAATGATTAGAGACACGATTGTGAGACGCCTGATGACGTAGAGGTGTACATTTGGAGTGTTTCTTCACGCCAGGACTCATAGGAAAAGTAGTTCACAAAGTCACAAGTCCTGTTGTTCTTTTTAGCGTGTGGACTACGTTCCAATTTTAACTGCCTGGTTTATATGCCACATCAGGAATCAGAGAGGCAGACTGCATTGGGGTGATTAAATGTCCATAGTAGAACTGTTTGAATAAAAGTAGTATCATTAAAACAATTGTGGAATTTTTGATTCTTTTAATTAATGAGACATTCAATATAATACACATGCTGGTCCACAATCATGGGAATTCTAGTTCCTGATGTTAAAAGCCCGGGAATGCCAATATCCATGGTATAACTTTAATAGCGACATATATAAAATATTATGACGTATAGAATGTTCTGAAACATCATTTACTGCCTAAGATTGTCCCGTGGAGGGAGATATAAATGTCCACAAAAAACACTTCATAATATTTTCTATGTTAGTGATTGGGTATCAACAGCAGAGGAGTACCCACGGACACTCCTGTGTGCTGGTGATGGGGATAGTGTAACATACAATTAGTTTATCCCTCAAGTGACCCCCCAGGGATGTCATCACTTAGTCCCTGAGTGTCAGTCTATAGATGGAACACCCAACGTTGCTCATATTTCAAGAGCGCCTTGTTCATATTGGTATGTCTGCGTTCTAGTTTCTCAGTCACATTCCATTCAATTCTGTCTGCAGTGTTTGTGTTACGTGAAGTGTTTTGTGAGTTTTGTATTGTCTTTCTTGCATTTTATTGTACTCCTTTGCTCTGTTATACATACACGTATTTTTCCTTGTAGTCGTGCCATTATATAAAAGGTTGCATGGGCACTTCAAGATGTAAATACCATGGCTGGAATTGCAATTAGTAAGATGTTTCAGTAACCAAGGAGTTGTGAGTCCCAGGTCTCTCAGCTTGCCCTTTCTCATGAACTGACAAATACCGCAACTTCCAAATGGTTGGTGGCCTTTGGGGGTGTTCCAGAGTGTCATTTGTATTTGAGCAGTTTGTTTCTTGGGGTGCATTTGAACTTTAAGCGTCCCGAAGGTTCTGACTCCTTCTGAATGAGAACATTGGTTGTTCAGGTCTTAAACTCTTAGAATTCAAGATACCCAATGTTAGAAATGGGATTTCTGGTTGGCTAGGGCTTGCGCCTAAACCAGGCAGAAACCACCACTCTAGTCAGGGCAAGGGAGTTACCCACTGAAGATAACCCCTGCTCACCCCCTTGGTAGCTTGGCCCGAGCAGTCAGGCTTATCCCAGAGGCAATGTGTAAAGCGTTTGCGCAACACACACACAGCAGCAACACACTAGGCACACCACAAAAGGATATATAAAAATAGCATTTGAATTATCCAAAACACATTAGAATACTAATCACACAATATACACTGTGTCAAATGGCACTAGGCAATATTTACAGGGGATTATATACACATGACAGGGCCAATTGGGCCACTGTCAGAACCATCACAAAGCACAAATAGTAAAGGTAGAACACAACCAGTAATTACTGGCAAAACACTGTACATATTTTCATTGCCGTTCCAACCCTGTTTAGCACCCTGTTGAGATAAGGAAAACATGAACATTTAAGCGAAGATGCCACGTCAAAGTTTCCAAAATCATCATGATTTAAATATGGATTAATTACGTGCTTGAAGACTTTGTGGAAACTTATATTATTTTACATTTTGATCATTCATTTGTGATTTTTGCTTAAAGTTGGTTGTTTGGTGTTACGTTGGTTTTACACGGGTTAAGGGCGGGGTTAGGGAGGGACATAGGTTGCTAGTAGGGCGGGATAAAGTCACGTGTTACACAAGCTTCACAGGTGGGTAACTAGATACGCAGTTTAAAGTTACAGCGCGGGAAGACGCAAAGGAAGCTGGCCCCGATGGAGGAGTGAGGTGTTTTTTCTGCTAAAGACTTGTTTTTACATACACAGGTACGATGAAGAGAGCGGTTCCGCCATCGGGAAATAGGACAGAAAAGAGGGGTTAGAATATTAACATTCATGCGAACTTTAAACAAAGGGTGTTATAAGCTTTTGTCAGAGAAGGTTGGAAGACTCCGGCATATTTAATGAGGGCAGGGATTTGTTTAAACCAAAAGGCACGTTATTGGTGGGAGTTACGACTGTTGGGCTCAGTAGGCACTGATTTAATGGGTATGTTTAGTTGTAATCGATAAGACATGCCACTTATTTATTTGATTATGTATTAACCACACATTCTCAGAGTATGTAATTGACGTGTATTTTTTAAACATCACAGATACCCCTGACGAAGGTCCAGGCGGACCGAAATGCATTGGGTGGATTTTATGTGATCGAGGAACTCAGTTACAGTATATGCCTATGAATAGGCCTGGATGGGCAATTCTGGAGCAGTTAAAACGCAAAAAACGATGTAACTATGTACCTTTGACGTGGCGAATAAGGATTGGACTACTTTTGAAATAAAATGGATGAATATTGATTTACTAGCTGAATACGTGGATTATTTAAAAACACAAATGTGAATGCAGCTGTGCAACTCTTTGACTCGCAGAAACGCCTGTCACCATTTCATGAAAACACTGTACTCAGCATTATATCCTGCAACATAAATCATATTATGCAATCAGTATCACATCAGGCGTAAAACACATTCTGCGCCAACCTCATAAGCATAAACACGTTATGCAATAACCTCATAAGCATAAATACATAATGCAATAACCTCGTAAGCATAAATACATTATGCAATAAACCTCACAAGCATAAACCACAGATTAGGGAATAACCTTCTAAACATAAACATCAGAGGCATAAATCATGGTGCATAAATCAAATTTATCCTAGGCACCACATAAATCACATTAGGGCCTGGCGCCCTTCCAACCTACAACTGACCCCCTGGCCAACTGGCCTTCTCAGAGGGCCCAAAATGCCCTATGTCCCAAATGTCAGGGCGGCTGCCACTGCAGCAGAATCCAAGGTGCGCAATTGTGCTGGCCTAAACGTTGCAGCTGCCGCTAATTGCTGTGCAGCTGTGAAGATACAGGGGGCACTGGCACTCATTGTGCCCTCTGGGTCCTCACTGGGACTATCTCCACAAATGTGCCCAATCGTTGCAGCTGCCCTCTATCAGGCGGGACAGCTGTGAAAAATGGCCTGAGCCCCACTCTGGGACCCTTAAAACAACTGTGTCCCAACATTGCAGTTGCCCGCTACGGCGGCGCAACTGAGAAAATACTTAAGAAGAGGCACGGGCACCACTGTGCCCTCGGGGCCCCCTCTGGGGCTCTGCTAATAGATGTGCCCATCGTTGCAGCTGCCCGCGCTGGTGTGGTTCAGCTGTGACCAATAAATCAGCCCTGGCACCCACAGTGCCCTCAGGTCCGCCACTGGGACTCTGAAAAGGAATTTGACCCCCGTTGCAGCTGCCCGCTACGGCGGTGCATCTGTGAAAAATAAAGCAGCGCTGTGCCTCCGTGAGACCCACTCACCGGGCTCTGGTTGGGGACTCCTCCGGTCCCGGGTGGCAGGCGTTAGGAGAGCCCCCTCTCCTCGGGGACTCTCTTTCCTTCTGGCGGTGCACGGTGGGCTTCCCTCAGCTCACGGGAGCCCCGCCTGCTCACAGGCTCTCACTGGGCCGTTCCTCCGGTCGACCGCCCTGCGATTGGCGGCCCCGGCGGCCTGTTCCTGTTTTGGGCCCCGCCCAGAGTCAGGCAAGGCTGCCTGGCTTCCTGGTCGGGCCGGCGGCTCAGCGATTCCTCTCGGCGGCTTCCCTCCTTTTTGGCTGCAATGCGGGGTGGGCTCCCGTTTCCATTAAAAATACTAGCGGCACAGCGGCAATGCAGGATGGGCACCCGCTTGTCAAAAAATCAGCAATGCGGGGTGGGCACCCACAAAATCAAAGGTGCACAAAGCTGGGTGGGCACCCGCTCACTAGTGAATCATCGATGCGGGGTGGGCACCCGCACCAAAGGCACCACAATGCGGGGTGGGCACCCACCTTTAAATATCCATAAAGTGGGGTAGGTGCCTGCTCGGTTTGGCCAGAATGTGGAGGAATCAGCATGTCAGGCTTACCTCCAAATAGGCGGCAGCTCTGTGCTGCAAACCCAAGCCAAAAATGCTCCTCTCTCCTGGGAAATCAAAAGAAAAGCGCTCACAGGGCGCAAGAGTCCCTCAGGGTCTATGGGGCATAGCTGGGCCCAGGGAGGCCAGAACACAGGGCCCTCCAACAGGGAGGCAAGCCCCTGTGGTGGCTCCTCCTGGGTCCCCAGTAGCAGCAAGGCCCCAACAAGTCCAGGAACAGCACAACATTAATGGGGTCACAGCCCCTATATTTATATGACACATTCCTTTGTCTGTAGTAGAGGGCTTGGAGGAACCAGTAAAAACTGGTTCAGGGGGGAATTAGAGCACTCTGTTTACCAGGCTCCTCTTCCCCTTTGTCAGGTGGGGGCTCGGTGATCAGACACACCACAGGGGGTGGAGCCAGCATTGTACAGGGCAGGCACAATCCTATTCAGGGTCAGGGGACTACTCCTTCCATTACTCCAAATGTAGAGGTCCTATTCAGCCTAGTGCAGATTCACCCTACCCCTCCTGGAGCCACACACACCTCCCAGCCCCTGTCACTCAAAAGCCAGACATGCAATTCACATCAGGCAGGCAGACACATAGCACACAGAAATGCCAACTTCTAAAAGTTGTATTTCCAAAATAGTTATAATAAATCTGCAAACACCATTGAGCAGTATTTATTATTACCATTCCAAATATACTAAGCTTGACCACATTGCTCCTCAAATATCAGGAATTACCACTGAAACACTTATCAGGTAATCCCCAAGACATTCCTATGGGACGGTAGCCCCACAGTAGTGAAAAACCAAAATGGCTGTTTGTCACTACCAGGACATGTCACACACTTAAGGTACATGTCCTATCTTTTACCTGCAATGCACCATGCCCATAGGGCTAGCTAGGGCCTACCTTAGGGGTGACTGACAGGCAGTAAAAGGGGGGTCACAGACATGGCACACACTTTAGGTGCCACGTCACAGCGGCAGTAACACTGCGCGCACAGGCCCTGCTATGGCAGAGGCCTGAGAAAGGTTTGAAAGGCTACTTGTGGGTGGCGCAATCAGCTCTGCAAGCCCACCAGTAGCATTTAATTTACCAACCCTGGGTATATGAGATTCCACTTTACAAGGGACTGACAGGTAAATTAAATAGGCCAAACAGGTGTAAACCAATCTTTTTTTTTGATAATCAAGTTTATTGATTTTAAAACGAACCACAAATTTACATTGGCAGGAAAATCAGGCACAGTATCTGGATAATATACAACTGTAAGGGAGATGACTAAGACGTGTGAATCATTCTTCAGGGTACAGTCTTGCATGAGGTTATCACAAACCATAAAACACACACACCCCTTAGGACAGTAGGTTGAACCATTTTCCCCAAATCTTTCCAAATAGTTCAGGGCAGCCTGGGCTTCCGTACCAGTCCACCCCCGTCTCCACTTCCGCATAGTAAGGGACTTGGCCTGGGACCAGAGTGCCGCTATGTCTCGTTTCGCCACCGCCACTGCTGTCCCAAGGAAGCGCTTTTCGGCCCGAGAGCCATCCAGGCATTCAAACACACCTAGAATCAGACGTAGTGGATCGTGGGAACCGTCCACCCCAGGGTCTGTGTGAGTTCCAGTTCCACACCCTCCCAGAATGGTGCAAGGACAGGGCATTGCCAGAGCATGTGATAAAAGTCAGCTGGGGCGTGATTGCAACGCGTGCAGGTCGGGGAGGGCCGCAGACGGGCTCTATATAGACGTGCAGGGGTTAGGTATGCCATATGTAGGTAGTAGAGTTGGACTAAATGCAATCTGGAGGAGGTCGTCAAGGCCCTGGGGGCCATAAGAGCATCCCTCCAGTCCGCATCTTCTAGGGGGCCCAATCAACCCTCCCAGTGGGCGTGCAATGAATCTAGGGTTGCGGGGCCATTGTTCACAACGGAGTGATAAATCCGTGACACCCCTCCTCTACCCAGGTTCCCCATCATCACTTGGGCCTCGAGGGGACTAAATTCAGGGAGGGAGGTGGGAGACGGAATGTGCTCCCTGAGGGCATGCCTAAGCTGTAGATATTTATAAAATTGGGAGGAATGGAGGGAGTAGCGCTGCTGCAAGTCTGCAAAGGTTCTGATGTGGTCTCCAAACCAGACATCGCCAAGAAGCGAGATCCCAATGTGGTCCCATCGACGGAAGTCCCGGAGAGACGAGGCCTCTCGCAGCAAAGTACCATGCCACAGGGGTGTCTGTTTGGTAAGTTTCCCACCCCATTTTGTGCGGTGCAGAGCAGTGCGCCAAGCCAATTGGACCGTTTAGTGATGGGGGAGGACTTGTGGCATGGGGGCCCCATACAAGTAGGCTTTGAGCTGTGGAAAGTCCATCGATCGGAGCTCTACCTGGTACGCCGGACCGGACCATGATGAGTCTCGTGGCCAGATAGTAAAGGTGAAGATTGGTCATACCCATGCCCCCGTCATAAGGAGGTATGCGGCAGTGTGCCAGGGACATTCGCGGTCTCCCGTCCCCCCCCATAAAAACCAGGTGAGGAAACCATCAATCTCACGGAACCAGCTCCCCGGGAGGTGAAAGGTAATATTTTGTAGAATATATAAAAAACAGGGGAGAACCATCATTTTAAAAAGGGCACTTCTGCCAAGGGAGTTAAGAGGAAGGGATTGCCATCTCCTGAGGTCCGCCTTGGCCTTGGTAACCAGGGGCTCAATATTCAGGGCCCATTCGAGTTCTGGAAGCAGGGCGACCCGAACCCCCAGGTATTTGAAGGACTGCCTACGCAAAGGTATGGTTGTTTGCCAATCGAAGCAGGCTCGGGACGGGTGGAGGGGAACCAGAGTGGACTTCGCCGGGTTGAGGCCAGAGACCCGTTCAAAGGTGGAGAGGGCATCCAAGCACCGTGGGCTGGAGTTCTCGGGGTCCGCCAGGAAGAGGAGGACGTCGTCGGCGTAAAGGGAGACCTTGTTGACCTGAAAAGGATCCCAAGCCCAACCCCGGATGTGGGGATCTTGGCGTATGAGAGGGGCCAGGGGCTGCATCACTAGTGCAAATAAAAGCGGCGAGAGCAGACAGCCTTGGCAAGTGCCACTCTGGATGGGGAAAGCGTCTGAATGCACACCATTGATTAGGACACTCGCTTTAGGACTGGAGCATAAAACACAGATGAGGGGCTGAAACGGAAGGCCGAAACCCAACACCTCTAGCATGTCCTCGAGATAGCTCCAGTCAAATGTATCAAATGTTTTTTCAAAGTCAATGATAAGCAGGGCCAAATACAGAGTGAGATGATGGAGGTGTACGAGGGTGAGGTGGAGACGGCGAGCAGGCATGAAACCACATTGGTCTGGGTGGACCAAGACATGCAAGAGGGGCGGAAACGTTGGGTCAAGGCAGTGGCAAAGATTTTTACCTCAGTGTTGATGAGGGAAATGGGGCGATAGTCCGCACAGGCAAGGGAAGGCGTTGTGTCTTTGGGAGGACCACAATAGGGGCCACGTCCGTCTCTGGGGGAAAGGACCCCGTGTCCACCACATGGTGAAACAGATCCACTAAATGCGGAACCAACAAGTCGTGGTAGGTCGCCTAATATTCCTGAGGATAGCCATGCGGCCCTGGCGTCTTACTGGAATGCAAGAGTGAAATGGCCCCGTGTATATTCTCCGGGGTAAGGGGGAGATCCAGAGTCTCCGAGACTGCCCGGGGAAGGCGGGGCAGTTGGGTCCTTGTCTCTGACAACAATGCAGCCAGGGAGGCTTCGAAAGGTTGGACCGCATAAAGGTTAGCATAGTAGCGTGCAAAGGCTTGGGCGTTAGACCTAGAGGTGAATTGGTGGGTGCCGGCCGCAGCACAGACCTCGGGAATTATGCGGTTGGCTTTGGGGTATGAGACTAGGTTACGAAGTAATTTGCCATTTTTATCACCCCAGCCGTATACGCGCCACTGAGGAGATCTCCTCACGGAGCAGTGCGAGCTGTCGGACAGAGTCAGCACTTTCAGTAGAAGCCTGGGCTGTTTCCAGCTGCGCGGCACGGGCCTCCAGATGTACAAGGCGGGCGGCCCGAGCTATGCGCTTCGCGTGGACCAAGCCTCTAGCCACACCTCGTATAGGGGCCTTGCCGGCCTCCCACAATGTACCCGGCGAGGGGACCGATCCTGTATTGATCAAAAAGTATTGCCGCAGTTCCCGCCCGAGGGATTCGATGAGTTACGCATCTTGCAGAAAACAAGAGTTCATCCGCCAAGTCGTACGGATGCCACCGGGGAAATTCCCGAGATGGAGGGAGACAGGGGAGTGGTCCGAGATACCTCGGGGCAGGATAGTAGCCCCGGACACCAACTGACAGTCGAGGGCCGGCAACAGGAGCAGGTCAATACGAGAGTGAGTACGGTGGGCCACCGAAGTATGAGTATACTGTTCCCGGCGGGGGTTCCACACGCTCCAAGCGTCGCAGAGACCCAGGGCAGAGGACCAATCAGAAAGGTGCTTAGCAGAGGCAAGACGAGACGCAGAGGGAGCACCTGTCGTGTCGCGAGGAGGTTGCATGACAGCATTGAAGTCGCCTCCGATGACTGTCAGACCCTGAGGAAAGGTGGAGACTTGGAGCGTGAGGCACCGAAGGGCAGAGGGCATTGTGGCGGGGGGAACACACACACAAAAGAGATTAAGAAGATGCCCATCAATCTTGCCTGTCAGGGCCACTTAGCGGCCCTGTGCGTCAGACTCAGCCAGTGTCGAAGTAAAGGGGAGACCCCTGCGAATCAATATGGCCACTCCCCGGGAGCCCTGTGTGAAGCCCGAATGCCAGACCCTGTTGAACCCATAACAGGCGAGGAAGGTGCAATGAGTTCCCAGAAGGTGTGTTTCCAGTAGAAAGAGGATGTCGGGCGCCTGGCGTTGGGCGCTGCGAAGAACTGCGGTTCGTTTTATTCGGTGTAGCAGGCAATTGACGTTCCACGACAAAATGTGGAGGGGACTATTTAAGGTGGACATCATCAGAGCGGGTAGTGTGTGTGTTGGACAGTGCGGGTAGACCCGGGTCCCAAGGGAAATAACATCCCATAGCCGGGGCACGGGGATAAAGTTTGTGCGGTCTGATAAGTCTCATGTCATCATTGGTGACGTGTGTGCGCAGAAAGCTGCCATGAAAAACAATATGACTAAAAACAATAACCAATCGGGAGACAGCGGTCTTACCACGCTCCCTTGCCCTCCAACACCCCCCACCCTACACTTCTGAAATTGAAGCATCTGTCACCCTGAAAAGGAAAACAACAAAACAGCAACACAAATGAGTCTGAGTGATAAGCTAAAACGGTTAGCAGAACATGAGCATGGCAGAGACGGACCCCTCCATGTAGATGGATATGATAATCGTTAGCAGCTGCAAAACAGTTAAATAACAGAGGAATACAGGTAAGTCTGGGCACTAAGCTAAAACAGTTAGAAGAGCGTGGTTGTGGTGGAGATGGACCTCTCCATGTGTACGGATATGATAGTGTCATCAGCTGTAGGAGCAATTAGGAAATAGTGTATGGACCCCATGCCGTTGGGCCCCTGAGTTCAGACTCCCTCTTCCTCCCCGGTTCCTCGAGGTGTGGGGCTCCTCGACAAGTCAGAGTCAGATATGGCAGGGCGCGGTGTCTCAGAGGGGTCTAGTATGCGGCTCAGATTAATCAGGGAACCAGTCAAGTTGGGAGTTACAGATCTCTGAGGTGATGCATTCGGAAGAAGCAGTTGGGACACTGCACCCTGTGATCGGGAAGCTTCGCCGCGACGGTCACCCTTCTTGCGGGACCTAGTACGGCGCCTCTGGGGCTTGGGTAGGGTTGGGTGAGGTTGCGTAGGCTCCCGCCGGGCAGGGGATGAGACAAGTGGGGTCCGGAGAGGGTGCTCCTCCATGAGCCAGGTCCAGGCCGCTTGGGGTTTATCGAAGAAGAGTGCCTTGTCTTGAAAAACAACTCTGAGCTGGGCCGGAAAGAGGAGACTGTAGCGAAGACCCAGGTTACGAAGCTTCTGCTTGACATCATCGTAAGTTCGATGTTGGGCCTGTACCTCTTTGGTGTAGTCTGGGAAGACCATGATCTTGCTGTTTTGGAAAGTCAGTAGACCCTGCGTCCTTGCCGCCCCAACGATAGCGTCCCTATCCCGGAAGTTGTGGACTCTCAGGATAATGGGCCGAGCAGGAGCCCTTGGTGGAGGTCGGAGAGCCAGGGAGCGATGGGCACGTTCAATTGCGAACCAGGGGGAGAGGGGCTCTTTGGGCATCCAGGATCACAATATGGTAATTACTATAAGGCACTGTTCCAGGGTCGGTATGGTTGAAAGTCAACCAAGACCGTACCTCAACAAAGGGAAAGTAAAGGGAAAGATCTATGTCTTAGAGGTCTAGGGTGGGGTACTCAGGATGGGGGGAGACAGCATCAGTGTCTCTTGTTGCCCTCACACACCCCGAGGGAAGTCATGCTTCATCATCGGGCGGTGCTCCTCGTCGGGCCGGCGGTGCAATGCCCTACGGGTCCCCCGAAGGGTCTCTTTAGCGGAGATCTTTTAAGAGCGCTGCCGATTGGTGCATGCGGGTATGTGGAGGGGGAGTACCAGGGTCAGTGGTGACTGTAGTGTGTGCAGGAATAAAAATACCTAAGGGTTACCAGGGAAGCTATTTTAATAAGAAGGCACCCTTGGTACATTAAAATACGTGGCAAAAATGTTACTAATTAAAACGTGATGTGTTTAGTAGTAACTTAAGGTACAGGTCAAATGGTCGACATGTTTCGCGCCTTTCAGTGGTCAGAGTGATCCATGGCGCTTCATCAGGACCAGTAGAGGTGAAAAGTGTGGGGAAAGGTGCCCAGACTATGTGTGGTGGGTGGGGTAAAATATCACCCTCCCACTCGGCAATGAAAGGGAGTACTGGAAACCTGCCCGGTCCTGACGCCTGTTCGAGCAGGCGTCAGGACCGGGCAGGTTTCCAGTGCCGTCACCTGAGCAACCCCCCTAGATGGTGTGGGCCTCCTACGCCGCTTTTTAACTCAAGGAGCAATTCAAGCTCTTACTTTAGGTCTTACGCAAAGGGGGCACAACAGACTCCTCCCTGCACACACCACCTGTTTAGGAGACACTGTACTCCCTTTCATTGCCGAGTGGGAGGGTGATATTTTACCCCACCCACCACACATAGTCTGGGCACCTTTCCCCACACTTTTCACCTCTACTGGTCCTGATGAAGCGCCATGGATCACTCTGACCACTGAAAGGCGCGAAACATGTCGACCATTTGACCTGTACCTTAAGTTACTACTAAACACATCACGTTTTAATTAGTAACATTTTTGCCACGTATTTTAATGTACCAAGGGTGCCTTCTTATTAAAATAGCTTCCCTGGTAACCCTTAGGTATTTTTATTCCTGCACACACTACAGTCACCACTGACCCTGGTACTCCCCCTCCACATACCCGCATGCACCAATCGGCAGCGCTCTTAAAAGATCTCCGCTAAAGAGACCCTTCGGGGGACCCGTAGGGCATTGCACCGCCGGCCCGACGAGGAGCACCGCCCGATGATGAAGCATGACTTCCCTCGGGGTGTGTGAGGGCAACAAGAGACACTGATGCTGTCTCCCCCCATCCTGAGTACCCCACCCTAGACCTCTAAGACATAGATCTTTCCCTTTACTTTCCCTTTGTTGAGGTACGGTCTTGGTTGACTTTCAACCATACCGACCCTGGAACAGTGCCTTATAGTAATTACCATATTGACTTCTTGGAGCACAGGCACTGGACCATTAACCAGCTCCTGGTCCCCCCCCTATTTTTGGATACATCCAGGATCACACCCAAGTCTCCACAAACGTGTCCACACGGCCCCGTTCGATCCCTTTGGGAAATCCTGTGAGGTGCAGGTTGTTCCTCCTCGACCTGCTTTCGGCGTCCTCGGCCCGACGGTGGAGTTCTGAGGTCTGAGTCTGGAGACTTGAGTTGGTCTATATCATCCTTAGCCGTGGAAATACGTGATTCCGCTTCTGAAATTCGGGCCATGGCATTGCGCAGGTCTTGACGAATAAGGGCCGTTTCCACCCTCACCTCGCCAGTCTTGTTTTCAACCGAGGCCTGCGATGCTCCAATTTCTTGGAGGATAGTGGAGAGGTCACAGGATCCCAGTCGTTCGTGGTGTATTGGTCCATTTTTCTTTGGGTTTGAGGGGCAGGGGTCTGCAGGGTGCAATTTCTGCCTATCGCTACCGAGGGTGAGGCGCAGCCGCTGTACGGGCAGGGGAGGCAATCAGTAATCCCAGAGGGGAGGAGGGGCCGACACCCAGACTGTCGATACTCAGGCCTGGGTGTCCAGGCCAGTACCCTCAGGTGTCTGTGAACTTCCGGGGTAAACCAGTATACATCCGGGGCCTCCCCTCCCGCCCGGTCCAATGCCACGGTCAATGAAAGGTGGTGCCCTCTCCCTGTCCCAGGAGGGGCGTCAATAAGCCGGTGGTGAAGGGGCTCAGGAAGACGGACCGCTAATCCGCACCACGGCGTCCGATAGTCAGGCCAATGCAGGAGTCCGGCGCCACTCGGTGTTGGTGGCCGAGGATGGACAGTAGGCTCCACTTACTGGGGTGCAGACAGGTCCAGGTGAATGGGCAGCGGTAGAGGAGGCCGACAGTGAGCCCCATTCCACCTGGCAGCGACAGCCAGGAGCAGGCCCACAGCAGTTAAGGTACTTCCGACCAGTGGAGGGGGCCGAGGGAAGGAGAGGAAGGGTCTGACCCTACGGGGGTACGCCGCCAGCGGGGAGCCGATTCGGGGCAGGGATGGCCAGGCAGGTCCTCCCCCCACACACTATCTGACAATCCCACGAAAGGACCCTCAGAGGTAGTATGAGACAGATGCCCCGGACCTCTCACACCGCCACCCGACAGTGGTAGCCGAGTCCAGTGGTTGTGGTTCAAGTGTCCACGGGGGGTCTCGGGCCGAGTCCCTCTAGTGATCGCAGGCAGGTGCAGGCACAAAAATGTGGGGTAAGTCAATGAGGGAGAGGGGCCGCAGCATCCAGACCACCCCCCTGCACCACCCCTCAGCCCACCAGCCGGCCCCCGGCCCACACCTCACTCACCGATGGTCTGCCAGTAGAGGGCAGAAGGGGGTCCCGTCATCTCCATGGGCCGGTAACCCCCGAGAGCAGAGACGAGACTGCAGCACAGTCGCGGACCAAGATGGGCAGGAGGGTCCAGATTAGGCTGGAGCAAGAGGCTGCACAACAGCGGAGCGTCAGTAGGGGCTCCCTGGGGGTGCAGAGCCTCTGATGATCCTCCCCAGCCCAGGCATGCCGGACTGCAGGAGACTGGAGCGCTGTCCTCGGCAGGTCAGGACGAACCCCACCTCTAGTGCTCAGGGGCGGAAGAGACCGGGTCAGCAGGGGGTGGAAGAAGGCCCAGGTCCGTCGCGCCACTGCCCAACAATAGCAGCCGAGCCCCCGGTCACCGTGAATGCACCACTAAGGATAGTCCGGGCCAGCCCCAGGAGACATCAGGCAGAAGCAGGCGGCAGGGCAAAGCCTCCAGCGCGGCTGGGCCGCGCTCACTCCCGGCCCTCCTCTGGCCTCCTCCACGCGGAAGGCGGGCCTCTCACCGTGGCCCCGGGCACCACCTCACCACCGCCACACGTGGTCCCAAGGCGCGGCCAGGTCTCGGGCAGTGCGGGAGAACAGGCGGACGCAACCGCCACCCCCGAGCGGCAAGGAGGGCTGGGGGATGGATCACCAGGGCCCAGGTCGTCCGGCTCAGAGACGGGTCGCCGAGGAGGCCTCCATTTTAACGATGGAAGGCCTCAGAAGGAAGGGGGCCAAACCAAGACAACGGAGGCTCCGGTCCACCAATGAACGGGATCGGAGCACAGCTGAGGGCACTGGGGACCTCTGCAGACAGTTGGAAGGGTCCAATGGCAGTTGGTAATGGGCGGATGGAAGGCGGATGATGGAGGGGGTCCAGAGCACTCTCAGAGTGCTACCGCCATCTCGATGCCTCAGGCCAGGCCCCCCCAGGTGTAGACCAATCTTACCATAAGTAACACAGAGAGCACACGCACTTTACACTGGACAGCAGTGCTAAAGTGCCCAGAGTCCTAAAACCACCAGTCAGTGAAAAGGCTAGGAGAAAGGCAAAAAGTTTAGGGATGACCCTGCAAAAAGGGCCAAGTCCAACACACAAGTGATCTTTTATCGGTTTTGTGACTGAATTGGAAGTGGTGCAAAATGTGGTAACGCAGATGGTTCTTGGTTCCTACGGTTTTACATAGGTGCCCAATAGTGCTTCTCTATCATTGCTCCTGACTTGTTTCCTCGCTCTTGAACATTTATTTCAGGATAGTTTTCCTCTCTGTTTATTACTCAGCTTCTTTGCGTGTTCTCAGTATGTATCTACCACTGTGCAATTTTTTCTCAGTCTCATGAACTGTCCTATTGGTAGACCTTATCTCAGGAATCAGGGGTGGAAGCTTTCAAAGCACAGCCAGTTGTTTTTATCATTGGGTTTTCTGATAACAGGTGCTGTAGAGAACTATCTAACTCGACTCCAGATAGAAGAGATAGATACCTGTGGAGGTAGCACAAGGAAGTGGCACCATCCAGTAACAGTCTCTCTTTTCTCCCAATCCCATTTCCCCCTCTTTATTGTGAGTAACAGATCTTATTGGATGTTGCTTACAGAAGAGTTTTGGGCTTGAGGAATTATCTTCTGCTCCCTTGGAAGTCTTGGCACAGGTACGTGTTTCCTGACAACCGCACCCTGAACCATCTACCGGTTAAACAGTGCATCCACTTCAAGGTCATATTCCTGGTCTAGAGAGCTTACTATCAAGAGGCCTACAAGCTTTTGTTTTCTTCGATCTCACACTTTTGTCTTCTGAAATCTCTTAAGTCTTGCTGTTGTTAGTCCGTTGCTTCCACAAGATCCAATGAAAGGTTTCTCCTTGAGGAGCTAAAGTTTCAAATTCTGAAACGACCCCCCTCGCCCAGACCTTCACCAGGCTATCTCTCTCTTGCACTTACAGAAACAAATTGAAAGCTTACCTACCCCGTTGAGGCATTCCTCCTGTTCTTTCTACCTCTTTTTTTCTCCTTTAACTTTTGCTTCTCTCTCTTTGAGTAGAAGGTGTGTTGCAAGAACGCCTGAGGTCCACTTTTTGAACTTTACAAATACATAAAAAAAAAGTCCCTCTGTGTTACACAACCTGTACTTTTCCCTCTATAGCCTTAGAGGTAGCTGTTGAAGTGAATTGCCAACTTGCCCCCAAAATGACCCTGTCAACCTTGCCAAAAATCCAGTTTATCTAAGAGATGGCACTTTTGGTTGCCAAACAGCAGCAAGAATCAAAACGAACATCAGACGTTTTCCTTAATTCCATTTTACAGTCACCTAGGTTAATGGAAATAATCAGAGCTCTACCTTTATTTTAACCACATATTTGTAACTAATGGTAGAAATTCTGTGTTGGACTCATTAAGTTTCACCCACATTTTGTCCATGCGGGCATATATTTTTGAGCACACATTCCTTCAATTTATTATAACCTGTAACAGTGTCTTTTGTATGTTGATAACTTGCCTGAGTGACATCTGCTGCATAGTTCACAAAACCAAAACTTCTTGAGGAGCTGCAATCAAGACCCCTTGCGAACCCTATACAAGAGGCTGATGGAGCCCTATCTTTACCGATGCATAATCTCACTTGCTCATAGCTTAATAACTATTCAAAACATTTACTGATTGTTATAAAAGAACAGCCATTTTCGCTATTCTCTCCAGGAGTCTGGAATGGGCAAAGCTGTTGAAACCTGTGAGGAGATCTAGCAAGTTTTACAGGACACTGTCCCTGATTGCTCTTATGTTCCTAGCATTGGCCTTTACAGTGAGAGCTGTCTCATTTCCACTATTGGTATCAAACACACATTGCCAATCACACAGAATATTTGTTAAGTCCTGAAGTTGGATTTTTGTGTCCTTTTCAAGAAAGTTAAGCTATACCAGGATATTTGAAACAGAGCTATAGTGCTTAACCTTCAAAGGCTCCTAGGTGATTTTTTTAGGAGAGACGTACCCCATACCTACTACAGAATATCCGGTGTACTCCCTGAAAGCACTTATAGAACTCTGTCATATAGTGAGCCATGTTTGCGCAGCTGTCCCTAACCCTTTTAAATGGACAGGGATCCTCTTCAGCACAGGTGAACATGAGGTTTAGATTAGGGCTTTACATACTTTTTATTATAAATGCATATATATCACATATAGCTACTCACAGTATTTACCTGTAGTTTACAGAAATATTTAATCAACAACGCGTATTGCTGTCCCCTTTTGACAGATTGATAGTCTGATCTGCTTTAACTTTTCCATTTAATAAATTTGATATATCAATCTAGCAATGAACATTTAGGTTTTCTATCAATTCTTCTTCAATACTTTAGTGGAGTCAGTTGCTTTCCCAATTTTAGGGATGCATGAGTGCCTTGAATATAGAGATGGATGAGTGTTGGACTTAGCCCTTTTTGCAGGGTTATCCCCAAACCTTTTGTTTCTTCCTCCTATTTTTTCCTGAACTGTTGTTGTTGGTTTTAGAACTCTGGGCACTTTACCACTGCTAATCAGTGCTTACGTGCATATGCTCTCTGTGTAAATTGTTATTATGATTGGTTCTCCCTGATTGGCATACTTTGATTTACTGGTCAGTCCCTAGCAAAGTGCACTGGGTGTGCCGAGGCTGGTAAATCAAATACTACTAGTGGGCCTGCAGCACTGATTGTGCCACCCACATGAGTAGCCCTGAAAAGATGTCTCAGGCGGGCCACTGCAGTGCCTATGCGCAGTTTGCTAACTGCTATGTCGGCTTGGCAAGTACATCCACTTGCCAGGCCCTAACCTTCTCTTTTCTTACCTATAGGACAACCCAACGGTAGGCCCAAGGTACTCCCCTGGGCAGGGTGCAGTGTATGTGAATGGTTGGACATGTACTGTTGTGTATAACATGTCATGATAGTGAAATACTGCCAATTTTGTTTTTCACTATTGAAAGGCTATTTTGCCCCATAGGACGGAATGGGGAATGCTTTGTAACATTTTACAAGATAGATAAAAAAAGATAAGATAAGATAGAAAAATAAGTTTAGGCTCTCCGAACTCAGAATTTAATAACACATCTTTTACAAAAGATGGTTTTTAAATTGTGTGTTTGAAAATGGCACTTTTAGAAAGAAGGCATTTTCTTGTTTAACCATTCTGTGTGCCTCTGCCTGTTTGTATATTGACTGTCTGGTTTTGGAGTGACAGGGGCTGGGGAAGGGCATTCTCTCAGACAGCCACAGGGGGCGGGGTTGATATGTGTTGTGCCTTCCCTGAATGAGTCAGGACTGGGCTGAATAGATCTGGCTGCATTCAGAGTAGGGGAAGGAGTTCTCACTAGCACCTGAATAGGCCTGGTCAGCATTTAGAGTGGTGGGAGGAGATTTCCCTTGCACCTGAATAGGGCCTGTCTGCCTTACACAATGTTGTCTCTAACTCCTGCCAGGCCGCTGCACCAGAGACAACAGAACTGGTTTGGACTGGGCTCAGAGACCCTTGCACAAAGAGAACAAAGACATTTTGGAGTGTAAGTATTAGACACAAAATCCCTGAACTTTAGACTAGTTCTGGAATCAAGAGGAACCTTTGCCAAGGACAAGAGCTTGAGAAACTGATGAGAAGTACTGCACTTGCTGTGTGTCTGGGGTTGGCCTGCAGTTGCTGTTTCTGCCAAGGAAAGGAGAAGGACTTTGCTGTGTGCTGTGTCCCCTGCTTGAGGAAAGTCTCCAAGGGCTTGAGTAGAGCTTGCCTCCTGTTTTGAAGTCTCAGGAACACAAAGACTTGACCCCAGCTCCCCTGAACGTCCTTGCTGGGAGTTCTTACCTGCCAAGAAGTGCCTGTGACTGGGATTGCGGCAGAAAAAAACGCCGCAGCGCTGCATCATTTACCGCCGTATCATTAGCCGATGCATCCCGGATTTCCACGATTTGTCCCTGTGCGGCAAGTTTTCCCCGACGCATCACCAGCGGATCGAAGTCATGATTGAATCGACGCATCGCTTCCCCCTACAGACCAGACCCAACACACCGCTCCCCTGTTACCAGCGGAAGTGTCGCATTGCATCCATGAAGGTCTCAGGAATCAACGCATCTCTTTGTTTTTCAATGCTTTTCATCGCTGCAGCTGTTTGGCTTGGTGTATTTTGTCGTAATGACAGGTACTTTGCAAGAAATCACGCATCCATAGTTTTCTATGGACTCAGTTGCTAATACCTTTTGAAAGTCATTTTTCTTAATACTTGTATGTTGGATTTTTGTCGTTTTGTTCTTGTTAAGTTTTGATAAAGATACTTTATTTTTCTAAACAAGTGTGGTGTCCATTTGTGGTGTTATCATTGTGTTATTGTCAGTGCTGGTACAAATACTTTACACATTGCCTTTGGGATAAGCCTGTCTGCTCATGCCAAGCTACCAAGGGGGTGAGCAGGGGTATTTAAAGTGTGTATCCCCCTTACCCTGACTAGAAGCAAGGGTCCCTATTTGGACAAAGGTACTTACCTCTGCCAACTAGAGACCCCCATTTGTAACAACGAGCCACTGAAAGCTTGAACCAGGCTCATGCTTGATGCCAGGATTTGGCTCATCTCGAGGTCCTAGAGTGACTTCAAGAGGAGACCCAGATGATGAAGCATGTCACCAAGTTGGTGAGTGATGGGAATCCGGAAATTCATTGAATATTTCCTTTTTTTTGGCGCTTTTCCATTGCTATGTTCGTTCTCTAGGATTTGTAGTGTTCAGAACGTTGCTGTAGACCCTTGGACACTTTAGGTATGTGAGTCATCTCGAGGTCCCCCTGGACTTTTGAGCCCTAAGTGAGCTGAGCTTTCAGGTGTCTTCTGTCTGACACCTATGCCCTACTCCCAATCTAATGTGAACACCATTTTAAACAACAAATTTCAGGACAATCTTTTTAACGCCGTCACTACTACAAAAACCTAAAGGTTCCAGCTGAACACGTCAGCCAAGTGCTAATAAAGTCCCTCTTCACAAAACATAGAAATCTCATAACATCAGCCAAAGCTAAGAACTATAACAGCACATAAATGAACCAGCTAACAGAAACTAAAGCCTCTACAAGGCAAGGAAGCACTGCATCAACCCCCTGCGTACCCGTCTATCCCACACTCCACAGACAAGTTCAATGCAATCAAAGACGCCATTTTGTCGCATCGCACCGGATTGTCGCATCGCATCGAGGCTGCATCTTGTCGCATCGCACCGGATCACAGTAAGAAACCGATGCATCGCCTCCTCTCGGGTAAGGAACCCATGCATCACCTCCCCTGCGCTGCAGTAAGAAACCGACGTATAACCTCCCCCGAAGCAAGGAACCGATGCATCAACTTTCCTGCGACCCTTTTGTTTGTTTTGCGTGACGCATTGTGAGAAGTTGGCCTGGCATATGCTGGTCACTAGTTGTAGTGGCCACCTTGCACCAGTCCAAATCGACTCTTATGGTAGATAGGTTTAAGTCAACCTTTTAAAGAAAGCTATCCTAGTGGTAGCTGTGGAGATCAGCCTTCAGGCTAAGTCTCAGAGGAATGTAAAGCAGCTTGTTTTACCTTATAATCTCTTGAATTACCAAATGAAAGGACACCACACAGGTATATATATCAAATATATATGTATTTATTACTAGACAAACTCTACTAATCTCTTTATGAGATTAGAAGTCAGGAACATATGCAAATATCAATTTTTCACAATAAGTTAAGCACAAATATGGCTGGGGCCCTAGGGGCGTACCAGACATATACTAAAAAAGAGGTTTAGGAATGTCGACTTGCAAGGGGACAAGGCCTAGGGCCTGTAGAATTGCTGGGGCCTCACTAATCCACCCAAGGCAGGTAAGTAAAGGACACAGCCGCGGGTTCCCTATTGATTTCAATGGAGCAAGTCGCGGTTGGATTTTTAAAGTTTTAGGGTACTTCTAGAGAGTCTACAAGCAAGCCACTTACAAGGTAAGTAGTTCGAGGGCCAACACCCACAGGAGCACCGGAGTGCACGAGTTACCTCACCCAGGGAAGCCGGGTGCATAGGTGTCTTTTGGTGTCGGGTCGCGTCGTTGTTTTCAATAGAGGCCGAAGAAGTTTTGCTGCTTGTGAAGACTGGAGAAGTGTCCGGTGGAATTCAAGGCTGGATTCAAGGTGAAGAAGACCTGAAAGCAGAAGGGACAGTGTTCGCAGTCACTTGCCAGTGACCCGGGGCCAGGAAGATGGATGCCCACGGAAGTCGGGTGATTTCAGGTGATCAAGGGTGTTTTGACTCTTCAGCCACAAGGTCCAGGAAGCGTCGACGACAACCAGGAGCTGGAATCAGAGTTTACCACAAAGTCGCAAGCTTACTGAGGTGTCGGCAACTGGATTGGAGCCAATAAGCCTTGGCAACAGCAAGTCTCATGGAAATTGAAGAAAGTCAGCGGTGAAGACCAGCAAGGTCTGAGGGACTCACCCAGTGAGGGTAAGTCAGGGCAGACCTGGAGCAACCTGGAGAGTCATTTGGTTTGATGAGAAAGTCTTCAAAAGACCCACAAGCCAGCCGGCAAGAGATTGCAAAGACGCCTCATGAGGATTTGCTTCACAGGAGCCCACAGTCACTCGGGACAAGGTAGGCCTCTGATTTTCCAGGGAATTCCTGCTGGATGCTTGGACCATACGTGGTCTAATGCTTATGTTCGTAGAACGTCGTGAAAGGGTTGCACTCGACATTAGTGCACAGTACCCAGGTATTGCTTTTCCTCGTCACTTGGGGGGTCCACTCGCCTCAGCTCTGCTGGGGACTCACAATGGTCATTGAGAAGTCAGGAAATCTACTTCTGGGGCTGCAGGAACTTTGGACTCCAGCAGGAACGGGAAAGTTTGCGACCATTGATTCAAGTTTTTGGTGCCTGCCAAGCAGAGGAGTCACTCCATGACTCTAAGGGAGATTCTTCAGTCTTCCAAAGGTAGTGGAACACCGAAGGTCCAGGATTCTTCTTGTAGAGCATCATCCAGGGATATCTGATTTGCAATGGCAAGTGTTCCCTAACTTATACTAAAAGAAAGGGAGGGACTAGCTCTATGACCACTCCTATGGGAGGGTCAGGGGAGTGGGTGGTTACACCCACTTCCCTTTGTCCAGTTTTGCGCCAGAGCAGGGGCAGGTAGCCCCTGAACTGGTTTGATCTGGCATATGCACAGGGGAGCCTACTGCTCAACCAGTGCAGGACTTCAAAGCACTCTAAGAGTGCACCCACCCAGCCCCAATACACTAAATCCGGTCTGGAAGGTGGTGACACCTCCCTGTGACAGGATGCCTGATGTTGGGCCTCCTCCACTGCGAGTTTCAGTCAGCAGCAGGAGGGCAGCCCAGTGTCTGTGCTAGTGGCATCCATTTTGTGATTCCAGGGTTCTTTCAGATTTCTACTGTGTTTCCACAGTAGGTACATGTCTTCCCCTCTAGAAGGGTGGGATCATACTCCCACACCAGTTACTGGTGTGGGGGTATGATTCCAAGTTGTTTGACACCAAACACGACATGTTTTGATGCAGTCATTCCATAGTTAGCATTTACCGCTAGGTTATAATGTACTTAAGAGTATATGGTTTAACCGCATCCACAAACAGCCACAGAGAATAGACTCTGCCAGCTGCAGAGGGGCCCTGCTCATACAGAGGCACCCCCTCACATTGTAAACCAAACACCCTGCCCTCAGGATTGATAGGGCCTGCCTTAGGGGTGACTGATAGGTTTATATGTGTGTGTGTGTATGGTGAGATATAGGAACCTATACCTCAGTGAGGAGTGCTAACACTACCTCACCCAGGCTGCAGTAGCAGGCCTGTGGTGTCAGATTTAGTCTGCTTCCCAGGGGTGGCATAATACATGCTTCAGCCCCTGGTAGGCCTGTGAAGTACCTATGCCCTTGGTACCTAAGGTACCATATACTAGGGGCTCATAAGGTACCACCGTATCCAATCACTAGTGCATCTAATATGCACACCAGTCATTTAAGGGAGTAAGCAGATAGGCTGGGGTTCTGGATAGCAGGATCCCAGCCAGACTAGTCAGAAACCATTCAAACACCAGGTAAAAAGTGGGGGCAACCATGCAGTCAGATTCCACCTTCCTACACGCATCCACGGTGCTTTGAGAGTAAAGTGTCGCTTTTACCATCTACATTGAACCAAGCTATTTCTACCATTTTAAAGTCTTATTTTTGATTACTGTATTGTGGATTTTTGTTGTTTGGTCTTGTGTCAAGTTTAGTAAAGATTACTTATTTTTCTAAACTGGTGTGGTGTCAATTTGTGTAGTGTTTTCACTGTATTACTGTATGTGTTCACAAATGCTTTACACGCTGCCTCTGAGATAAGCCTGTCTGCTCGTGCCAATCTACCAAGGGGGTGAGCAGGGGTTATTCAGGAGTGTATCCCCCTTTCCTGACTAGAAGCAAGGGACCCTATTTGGACAAAGGTGTATACCATTGCCAACTAGAGACCCCCATTTCTAACAAGAAATAAATGAGATGTAGAGTGTTTCACACCAAGAGCACATGGGCAAAGGCCATAATTGGGTGAATTCTATTCCAGTGAAAAGAGATTCTCACCAATGCCAATACGTATGATTTGGTGTCTCATTCTCTTGTCTGGAATGTTACTTAAATAGGGGAAACTCCAAGGTCTCCCAGATATTCAATAGAGTGTGTTACAGATGTCTTGGTCATCAAGTCACAATTCACATCTTCACCTATTTGCAACTGGTGGGGACCCCAATATTTTAAGAAATATCCTTTTCAAACCAGATCCAACATTATACAAAAGCCATTTCCATCAGGCCACAGATGGCAGGACCAACATTCTGGAAAGAGCAGGCACCATCATGCCAGCGATGTCCATAATGTGCTAACAATTGCCTCATTATGCTAATAACATTATCATTTATTATGTGGTAAATTAGTACCATCCTTTCATGGATGCCTACGTTATTTGAAGACTTACCACCATTAGGCCAAGGCTGGTCCCACCATGTCAGAGAGAGAACACATGTGGAAAGGGGAGTAGTGGAGTACAGGTGGAAAGCATGCATGATTGCATGTACTGAGACTCTTAATAAAAGCACAGCTTATTACAAATGTGCCTTCACACCAAGTGTGTTTCTCTGCACGTTTTCATAATTGGTAAACTTCATATATCATGGCCTATGCTATTGCACTTAAAATGAAAAGTATAACATAACATAAAACATATTTACTCAAAATAGCATATGTAGCATTACACGTGATACCCTAATCAGACAATGAGGATCCTCTGTACTCAATGTTAAATACATTTTATGTTTTCATGAGGTTTTAAGTGCTTCACAAATACACTATAATATAGCATAACATGCAAGTGCTAGCATGCATTGTCTGCATAGATTATTTTCCTAATTGGGCCAAACATTAAGCGTGTTGTTGTTCTTTCAGTATTAAATGCATGTTGCACTACCACAACAGACGCTTTTAGAATCATGAAGCTATTTGTTTGCATGCCACTATTCTTATATTTACACTGCCGTATGTATTCCAATGTGTATTAATTATTATGTACATGTTGGTTTAAAGAAGTGGAGTTTGTTTGTAATCGTCAAACTAATCTCCATCCAAGTAATTCAATCTGCCACTGCCGACTTTTCCCCTGGGACCTTTATAGTTTACAGTGTAATTAAACTTCTTGTAGGTGCTGCCCTGGGCTAGTTTGGAGAGCAGACATATGCGCCTCACTAATCCGGAAGTCAAGAACTATTCATAACATGTGCCTCAAGTAGGGTTGGGCAAAGTTTTTTTTCATTCAATTGCAAGGTAAAACCGATCATTACATTTATCCGTGAAAGCTCACTAACCTGAATCCGCATGCTAAAGATGAAAAATAAGGCAGACACTGGCTCTAAATCCTGGTCCCAAAAGATCCCTGTCACCTGCGAAGTCTCCCAGGGTTTCATACTGCCCCCTGTCATCTTCAACATCTACATGAAGGCAGTTGGTGCTCTTCTCACACATAACAGACTTAGGATGATTCACCAATATCGTGTTGATTTAAAAAAACTTTATCTGTAAGTTTCCTCTCCTTCAGACATCCAACACTACAAAAACTGCCTGCACATCATACAGACATATGATGTGCAGACCCCCAAACTAGCCAAGACAGAATTCCTGTTATTTGCCAAGCATATCAAATAAGAATCAGTACAAACTTGGCTCAATTACATGAACTTTGATAGCTTTGAACCCCAAATTTTACTGAATGTCAGGTCACTTGAATTCACCTTGGACACCAACCTCACCCTCAAGGAACACACTGCCAAAAAACACAAAGATAGCCTGATATACATTCTCATGTGTAAGAAATCTTTTATTCCAGAAAGTGATTAAATGTTTTCTGTTCAAGCCGTGTACTCTTGCATCTGGATGTTGGTAAAACCTTACTCCATGGCATCTCGGACTCCACACTGGCCTCTGTTAAGGAAATCCTATAGGCCACCCAGCACATTTGATCTAGGGACTGAAAAAATATGATCACATCACTTTCATCCTGATGAAACTGCATTGGCTCTCATTGCCTGCCCACACCATCGTCAAAACTAGCAGCATCATTTACGAAGTTAGCATGACCAGCACCCATGCTTATACTGCAGGCAAGCTCACCATCTCTGGTGGTTGCTGGCACACCCACAGCCAGGACATCATCAACCTGTAGACTAAGAAGTGTAAAAAAGAAAACAAACAAGGCAGCAGGCCTTTCTATCCATGCACCCAGGATCTGGAACAATATCCATGTGTCCTTTTAGACCACCCAATTCTACTCCAATTTAAGAAAGAGTTGAAAATGCGCCCTTTCAAAGAATACTACATCACAAGGCATTAACAATTCACCAACTGGCTACCTCTCCTAATGCTGTTGAGTATCAACCTCTGTGGCTCACAAGGTACCTGTGGTCCACAGTGAAACAGCTCCATTGCAGTGCACGTGAAGACAAATCTTTCAAAAACAACCAAGAGGGGTATGTATGTATGTATGTATGTCTTATATAGCGCTCGACTTACCCTTGGGCTTCTCGGCGCTTGCATTGGGAACCCGTCCTGGTTTTTCCCTGTGAGATAACCCGTACTGGGTATCCCCAAGGTGAAAGCCAGGCATCCCGCCGCGGGGGCCGTTGTGGAGATTAAGCAAGCTTGTTGCCCAGAGCTGCATAGTGTGAACTCGTGCTTAGAGTGGGCACCGAAGCGAGAATTATCGAGTCCGTGGACAATTGGGCTCCGAACCCTGCCGCGTCGGGTCCATTTGGAAGCAATGTAGGTGAATTCCACAGGAAGAGGCAGCTTCCAAAATTCATAGGAATTGTCAGAGTGTATGAGGTTTTCCTAGAAATGGCTTAGGCCCAATCACCTGAAAGATGCAACCTCCAAATTCACTAGTAGACGTAAGAATTTACTTGGGCGTCCTAGAAATAGCTTATACCCAATCCACAAGAAGATGCAGCTTCCAAACTTCACAATGTGATTTAAGAATATATGGGGTAGAAACAGAACATGTGCAATAAACAGGAAGAAACTCAGCAGGAAATGTAAGAGTTTATCCATCTAGAAAGAAGCATAGTAGGTACAACTCACTGAAAGATATAACTTTCAAAGCACTATGAGATTCAAGCCTCTATATAGCCCTCTCAAAGTGTATTTTCCCTCTACCGATTATAGATGAAGCTTTTAAAACCACCAGGACCATATTACATTAATATAGCATACAGCCTTGACCTGTACTGGGCCCACCGTCATCAAGGTTGACTGATGCATTCCAGGATAATTCTCCATTTTACCAAAAAATGCATTGTCCCCGGTGCGGGTCTGAACTTGGATCTGCAATGTGAACAGCTTATCAATGACGGATTTACCAGAAATATAAAGCTGGTGGGCAGTCTTGCAATGAAGAGGCACCTGCCTCATTTTATTCGGTGGCCTGAGACACCCTGCAGTCAGCTTCAGAGTGAACTTGGACCTAGAAGTTGGTAGATCGCTTGTTATGGTCCCTGAGACCTCGCTCCCTCCCCCCAAGGAAGCTCCTTTGGTGCAACTTAATTGCCTTTCTCTTCCTATATGGTACGCGGTTAGTGGCACTGCCTACTTCTTTTTTGGCCCTGCACCTATATTGATAGCACAGCATCTGTGAAAAGATATTCCCTTCTTTGTATGGGGCCATGTATAATTTAGGAGTCTTCTATGAGTTTCTGTTAGAGGCAATGTAGGCAGAATGCACACAACGACGCTTTTTCAAAATGCACCAAGAGATTTATTAGTGTGTGGGGTCCACCTCGAAGTGGTGGCTGTGCAGCTTACCCAAAGATTCAGATTTCACAAACCACCAGAAAACATTAGAGTTTATGGGTCCTCATGAAGTAGAGTAGGTGCAACCCACCCACAAAGACACAACTTCCAAAAAACACCATGATATTTAAGAGGCTATGAGTCCTCCTAACAGTGCTGTAGGCAACATCCAGCTGAAGATGCAACTTCCAAAATCGACCCCAAGATGTATGAAGATGCATGGGGTAAGTCCAGGGAAGACACAGCTTCCGCTCGTAGTTAAACTGCAGACATAGTGGTCTCTAAAGAGAGGACAAAGGAGCTTTGAGTTACCAACTTGACTAATTAGAAGGCTGTAAGAAGATAAGGCGTGTACTGTAAGGTATTTGGAGAAGCACTGTAGCATTAGGTGAATTGAATCGGACAGGAGAGACCCAGGCAAGGGTTCTGGCCCTAGGCCTATTGTCAAAAATGGCTGATTATGTCTGTCATATGGTTTAATCTAATTTCTTTATGATTGCATCATTGTTTAGGGAGAAAACTTGTTATTGGGGTGGGGTAAATAATCTGTATGGACCATAGTTTGGAAATCAGTGTGAAAACTTGAGGGGGAGACTGATTGTGCATGTGCTGAGACCTGAGCTGATATTTGTTTAGGGATGATGTCCTGCAGGATGAGGGATCATCCTGCATCTTCTAAGGGGTGGAAGGTGCCTCTGATATCTTGGGTGTCTGCCACGAATGTCCCAGAGTTGCCTCCGCCATCTTTAAATATACACCGGAAGACTGAGAAATGAAAGAGTGAAAAAGAAACGGTGACATAACTTTCCAGACTCTACAGTTCCATAAAATTCATTTTTCAGACATTCAGTTTCTTCATAATAAGGAAAGTGCCACTTTGCCAAAAAACTGTAAGAATTTTGTCTCATTAAATTTAATACAGGGATCATTAAAATTACGAAATGCCCGTCCTTGGAAAATTATCAAAATTGACCCATAGGAGAGGGACGTGACTCATTTACTTTAGAAGCGGCAGGAACGTGAGTCGCGTTGGCTTCTTTTTGATCATGAATATGGATGGCCATCTTCATTGCGCTCTTTCGTCCCACATGACAGCGCGCGCAGAGCCCTGCCAGCCTGAGCCGGGCTCGGCTCTTCATTTTAATGGCTGTGGGGCCTGTTATTATTCAGCCGGTGTTGGAAAGGCAGCAAGGGGAGAGGGGGGTGCGGTACGGGCCGATTCCTTCGTGACAGGTCCATTTCTCCAAATGGTAAAATGAACATATTTAGAGGACTACTTTAATCCATTCCTCTGTACGGTGTTGTCGCTTGCAGTCATCTGGTAAATGGAAGAAGTCCAAGTTAAAGATCTAATGTAGTCTGCAGACTGCAGTATGTATCAGAAATCAATTTAATTTTCTAGAATTCATTTCTCAGACTGTTCTGAAAGTTTATTTTCCCCATTCCTTTCTTATTTAAAGCTGGAAGGAAATAGAAGTGAATTTACTTACTACACAACCTTACAATTGTGACATTATGTAGCGATCAGAGATTTGCAAACATTTGGGTGGGGGGATGCTTTTGTTTATAGATGCTTGACATACATGCCTGCTCGTTGCAATTAGCAATTCACTGGTAACAGATTATTAGATCCATTGGGCAACAAATGGATCTATTCCGAGCAATCTGTGTCTGGTTAATGTGGATTTCCACCAGGGAGTGTGAGGGTTATAAATAGACAGCGCACAACATACAATATAGCCATCAGGATTTGTATGTGAGAAGGTGAAAGTGTTTGATGTCAGGTAATAACTGTGAAATTTACAAGCCATTCTTTTTGGATTGGCTCAGAAAAAAAGCTTCGAAAAAGTGATTTTTAGCATCTCTGGTCCACTGACATGCAACAATCTTCCTCTTCTGCTTTGCCCGTTGTGTGCACTTAAGCTCATAGAAAAAAATCATCCCACCAGCCCCTCTGCAACCTCTTTGGTAAAAAGCACGATTCCTCAGCTGCATGGCCCTTTTAGGCCTCAGGATTGCAATGCAATTCTGTAAAAGAGAGGAGTTGGCCTAACGGCTAGGGCGCTCGACCTCGGAACTGGGTTCGAGTCTCGGTAATGACGCTGAACATCCTGTGTTTCTGGACAACTCACTTAGGGGCATATCAACAAGGGCTTTATCTCTGCTTTTTTGGCTTTAAAAGCCAAAAAAGGAGAGATAAAACTAGCGCCCTATCAACAACAGGGTGCTAACATGCAAATTTGCATGTTAGCACCCTTTTACTCTACGCTTCCCCTTGCATCTCTAATGAGATGCAAAGGGGGCGTTCCAGAGTAAAATAATAGGAGAAATGTCGCTAAGCGACATTTCTCCTATTATCAAGAATGTCGCTAACCCCGTTAGAGACAAAAAAAGCAGCGCTAACCGCGGTTAACGCTGCTTTTTTACGTCTGGTATTTTTCTGACTTAGCCATGATATCCCATGGAAGGAGGATATCATGGCTAAGTTTGCCTGTCCCTATCAACAAGGTAACGTGAGATTATCTCTGGGTTTCCAGCGATAATCTCACGTTAGCCTGCTAGCGTGAGAATTTTTATCGCTATTGAGATAAGCGTTGCTAATAGCACGCTATCTCAGCGATAAAAATTCACGCTAGCCGGCCATAATTATCCTAGCGCTAAGTGCGCTTAGAGATAATTATCGCCGGTTGTTGTTGATATGCCCCTTAATCTCGCCGTCCCTAACAAAAAAATGAATGTGTGTCTTAATGTAACGTATTTGGTGCTATGTAGCCCTCTGATACCTTATTGGATTCGGGTCAAGTTCGAGCTATATAAAACTCTGCAAAAAAAAAGGAGTTCTAAGTATAGGAATAAAGCAATATCAGAACTGAAAAGCGCTAGAAAAATCAACAAATTAGACCTTGTTAGTCCCATATTGTTGCCCAAAATCCAGCTCTCAAAAGCACTCACTGTCTTGGTTGGCCCAAAAGTGAGTCCACCTGAGCCCGTTCGTTATTATTTCATAACCATCTGACGACTAACCTCAATCCTGATACTGATTCACTATCAATATTCCACACTGGATGTAAAATTCATGGGGCAGATTTATGTTCCCTGGCACATCCCTGCAAATCAGCATGGATGCGCCAGGGAAGATGCGTCACGCAAGTTTGCCCTTGTGCCACCGCAGATGCGCCGCATTTACAATGCGGTGCATCGTGGCGCAAGGACAAGCAGATGCGTGACGTATCTGCCGGCGTAAGGTTGGCGCAGTGCTGAAGTTGTGTCACAGGCGCGACGCAACTTCAGCACTGTGCCAACCTACCCCATACCTAACATGGTGCGTCAAGCCTTAAGCCTGCTTCAAGCAGGCGCAGGGTTTTGACGCATCAGCTTTGGGAAAGTGACTCAGTGAAATCTTATAGATTTCACTGAGTCACTTTTCAGGGGCGTTCCTGCGATGGAACACCCCCCCCTGCGTGGAAACGCCCACATGAAACCTGACGCAGGTTTCATGTGGCGCAGGGCTTTACACCGTGACGCATCTCCATAGATGCGTCACGATGTAAATAGGGTGCAACGTGGCGCAGGGTTTACGCTGCCGCTGCGTCACAAAAGTGACGCAACGGCGGCGTAAAAGTGGCGCAACTCCAACATAGATCTGCCCCCATGTGTCTCCACGCTGGTCTTGAATTATAATAAGAAGCTGGAAACATTTTATCATTAAACAACTGATTTAACCTTTTCTTTGTGCGAAACATCAGCACTTGCTCCCTTTATTTGCAACCCATCAGCACACCTAGTAGCATTGGAGAAGGCTGTCCTCTCAAATTCTTTTAGGACCAAAAGCATTCTATTTATTTTCAGAATTAAACAATGGTTAAATATATTTGAACATGTTTAATTGGGTTTACAATACAACCATCATGATTCAATGTGCTCACTTTAATTGAAGTAAACAACCTGTGAGGATGTGCTATGCGATCTGGTCCAGTGTCTTCTTGTCAATTGAAAAACTAGCACACTTAAAGGAATACAATTTTTCCCTTTGTTTTTTTAACTGATCGCTGCCACCCCAACTTAGAGCATCTTTTCCATGAAACTGTCTGCACACTGTATTTAGAGTCAAGCAGACAATCAGGATTTCCAACATCATTGTGCTCGCTGGCTACACCGTTAGAAATCTGCACCGATGGCCTGATTGAGTAGGGGTTGTCTGTTCAAGAATACACCATATTTAGACTGGGTGGTGTAATGTTCTTTCTTTCTGCTTTGGACTGCCCAGGAAAATATTGAGTTCCAGAATAGAAAGAAATGACTGATGACCCATAGAGCCTGGGAGAAGACTTAGTGGGCGTCAATGTGATTAGTATTTTATTTTCCAAAAACAAACTCCTGCTTTAGGAGTTTGCTTTTTTTTTTTTTTAAACAAAAAAAGTTGGTGAGCGGTTGCCTGAAACATGGTGGCCGCTCACTGACCTTTCAATGCTTTCCCACACATAGAGATTACCAAAGGCTAGCCAAGATGTCTATTCATAGCGGGCGGTTGTCCGTCAGTGTGGCAAATGTACTGTCCTCCTTCACCTTGATGGACAGTAGGCCATCCGCCAATTATAAATCAGGGCCCAACTCTTCCATATAAATATTCAGGCATTTCCAGAAATAATTTCTCCTACTGACTCTGCCCTTGATTATAAGCAGGGTTGTAAAGGATCAGGGGCCAGGTTTTGCCCATTATTTCTCTCTGGGAAACTGTGTTTGTACATAAGGCCCTATGGAATGATAGAACAAGCATTGGCATAGCCAATAGGTCTCGCCTTTGTGACCTTATAAGTGTTTAGCCATGCAACACTTGATGTTGTTGCACCAAGGATATTGTGCTGGATAACTAAACACTTATAAGGTCCCAAAGGCGAGACCTATTGGCTATGCCAATGCTTGTTTAATGAAGGCTTTAAAGCAAAAAGCTTTAACAATGAAACCGGCACCACGATGCTGTTATTGATACACCCGTCTTTACCCCAAATCGTTCACTACTATAAAAGGTATCACAACCCGTCACTAAAACAAAATTCTTAGCCAGTAAGTGAGCTCAAACGTGTTTACGTTGTTTTGGGGTTTACCACAAGGCTGAGGGAACCTGCTCTGATGGCTGTAGTATTACAAGCATTGGCCGCGCGGCTGTAAAAGTAACGGCCGCGCGGCCGTGAAAGCGAAAGTGATCGCGATCGCGAGGACGGGATGCGCCGTGTGTTAAGCACGCGGGTGGTGCACGCGCAGCAGTGATTGGCGGCTGCGCGTGTGCACGCTCGCGTGAACTCAAGCGTTAGGCCAGAGAGGTCTGGCAGCCCTTTGGAAACCCGTATACTAAATGTCGAGCAACAGCGCATGCACTGTTCTAGGCTCGATCTAAAAAGATTATATGGCTCTGAGAACCTTATTACAAGGCTTACTACACCTTGTAATAAGGGCTTATAGCTATATAATCTTTTTCTATCAGTTCATTAGTTTGCATTGTGTATTTTGGCGCACCCCACTTCATGAGGGCTTCTAGAAATTCAGTGGATAGACTTCCTTTTGGACTTTTACTAGGCAGCAAGCGACCATCACATTCTTCATTGTAGGCTACACTGAAGAGTGTGACGGTTTTGAGCTGCCGAATGAAGTCGGGGGTTAAAAACATGGACTGTAAATGAATGCTGGCACAAGCCATTGCCAGTGATTAGACAAATAGCAAGCATTCTTCCCATTACCTTTTTTGTGTTTGATGTACCTCCCGAGGTAGCAAGGGTATACCCAGGTGTAGTCCCCTGCTCACTTTGCCACTGGAATCAAGCTATACCCAGCTGATGAGCTGTTAACGGGTCAAAACCGGTCCTAGGTCGATTGTATTCCAGTTCGATGAATACCTGGGCTGGCAGTTCAGACTGGAGTGTTCCCATGAGGAGCATGGTCAAAGCTGATTTGCATATGTTGGTTCCAAACTGAGATGGCATAGTGAGCAACAGAACAATGGGTTGGGATGATACCCCGGGCGATTGTCAGTGGTTAGACAAATTGCAAGCATCCCTCCCATCAGCTGTTGTGTGTTTGATAGTTTTCAAATGCTTATTGGAATGCATAGAAAGTCAGTGCTCTAGAGGAGGAATACCTGCTATTATTGGTACATGTCAAAATGGTAAAAGCCATTTAGAACCAACAAGGACAACTCCTCTCTAGCACAGTTCAACTGACATCATAAGAGTAAAGACATATCGAGAAACAAAAGACTGTGCTTTGTGACACAGATGAAAATGTGATTGCTGCATTCAACACTATTCTTGAAGAACTGTCTGTAATTGCACAAGGTTTATTCTACATTGAACATGAATTGGACTACCCAGATGGCTAGGAAAACAGACATGCCATCATATTTTCTAGGGCAAAGACACCTGGTTCTTTCCTGTCATTGGGCAACTGACCTGAGCTACTGTTTGTTGTTGACAGAAGGTCCTAATGCCAGCTCCCCCTGCGGCAGTTCTCCTGTCCAGCTTGCCCACAATATGCTACCTTCTGCTGCCTGTCTACCTACTGCCCTCTGTTTGTGCCTCCTCTGCGTGTTTATTGACCTATTTTCTCTTTTCTGCTTGTTTTTCTGCCCTCTGTTTTTCTTTTTCTGCCCTTTGATTTGCCTTTTCTGCTCGTTTTTCTGTCCTCTTTTTCCACCTTCTGCTCTGTTTTGCCTTTTCTGCCCTCTGTTTTCCCTTTTCTGCTTGTTTTTCTGCCCTCCATTTTGCATTTTTTGCTAGCTCTTCTTTTTGCCCTCTGTTTTGCCTTTTTCTGCTAGTTTCTTCCCTCTTCACACCGTCTCCTCAAGACCTTGCTTTTCGATGGAGGCCTTGCACCCCAGCACCCAGATACCCCCAGGGCTGACAGTACCACGCTCTACAAATGCTGATTGACTGATTGACAACAAGCAATCTTGTGGTACAATCAGCCTCAGTAGTCAGCCAAGCCACTGGTTTTTGCATCAGAACCAACCTCCGCCAATCAAGAAGGAAAGCAACTGTGTTCTCACTCTGCTGCTGGACCACAACACAATGTGCCGATCCACACTGCAAAAGTGTCAAGTGCAGAGCGAAGTGGTAGTGAGTAGTGCACATTACTGTGAGTGTGCATAGCACACAGCACGTGGAGATCACAGAGTAATCAAGAGAGCTCTGAATGAAAGAGTGACTGAATGCTGAAGACTGAATGAAAGAGTATGGTTTTCATCATTGGACAAGATGGTGAAGATTCCAAGAAGGTCACATGTACCAATGTACCATGAACTCAAGTAAACTAGCATCATTCCAATGACCAAATTGCCTTACCGGTTGTGGGATCTCACAGCATTTGTCTTCCTTCGCTAAGTGTCATCAGGAAAATACCTGATGGTGGTAATGAATGAGTAGTCACACTTCCTGCTAGTGGAAATCATAACATCAATCAGTGCATTAAAAGTCATAGCAACAATACATGGCATATTCGCAGCATGGGTTCTTTCCAAGACAATGAAGTCAGATAATCGGATTGCATTCACCAGACATGATTTGCATGATATCTTCAGTAGTCTGTCCACGGAGCAGAAGAAAATAACACACCTGTGCCCCAAGCCAATGGGCTGGTTAAAAGATTTACAGGCACTCTAAAAAGATCATCCAGTGAGTGATAACAGAATAAAACATTGTGAAGTACCCCAACTGGGCCACAGGATATGCCGACACGAGAAGGCCAGTGAAGAGAGTCTTCATTGGTAAATAAGATGGGCATTATTTCAACAGCCCAAGTCTGACACTCATGATTAACACTATGGAAAGTCAATATGACAACGGGTGGCGCTTCTACCTGAAAAGTAGGCCACAATGAGAGTTGAAGCCCAAGTCTGTATTTCACCAATTGAGTGATGTCATAGAGAACTGACCACAAGAACACAATAATGCTGATCAAAGGAATGTAAGAAGTGTAAAAATGTAGAGGTGAAATGAGGACCATGCATAGGGACTGAAGGTCAGTTGTTCTTATCAGACAATGTTCTTATCAGACAATGATGACTCCCATTTGGGAAGGACAAAATAGAGGAAATCACGGGCTTGGTTGAAAGGTGACACTTGCTTGTAGGACGCCAGGGCTGCATGGGTGGAGGCTAGCTCACCCAGATATAGATGAACAACTGGTAGACAGTGATGCTTCTAATACAAATAAAGAGTAGTTAAGCTAGCACTTGCCTCCTGTGATCCTTGTCTGCTGAATGCTTCCCTTGACGGCATGGAGATGATCACGGTTTGAGTGACCAGTTTGTTGTACAAATGATAGAATATTGTGCAATAGAAGTGTGATGTCCTAGGCCTCAATATCGAATGCAGTATAAAAACTGGGGTAAAAAATACAAAAGATTTGTTGGGGCTTCAAAGTCTGTATATAAAGGATCAAGATAAGGAGTTCATTTAAAAAGATGAAATTTATTTCACTTGAACTGCCCCAAATCTACAGACAAAACACCCAAAACAATGCCAATACTGACACGCAGTCTTCACTTCACTCCTACCAATCACACGTGTCACTCATAGTGATTGTAAAAAATATATTTATTCAATTCTTATTTTCTTGTATTGCTTTTTCAATATTTTTTAAAAAAGGACAGCAAATTAGTCATGTTATTATTTACATGAACATCACAGAACTTTTTTTGACCACAATAACATTACACACATATAACATCAAGTATGGCTATGCCAAGTCATCCTTTACACCACATCTCATACTCAAAAATATTTACACTATATGAGCACGCTCAAAATCCATGAAACATTAGAGAAAAAGAAAAGAAAAAATAGTAAAGAAACCCAAGGGAAAGGTCAGAAAATAAGAAAAATCATAAATTAAAGCGACACATATCCAAGAAGGGATTAGACCAAACAGTTGTGTATTCAGGTCACATGAAACTTAAATTCATAGTTAACACACTGTTGTCTAGACCTGATACTCTCAATCTTACAAAATACTTGTTTGGACGTAATAAACGGTCTACGCGGGAGCCAAGACTAACAGACGGACGACCGGACGCTGAG
Source organism: Triturus cristatus (assembly GCF_964204655.1). Classification (NCBI taxonomy): domain Eukaryota; kingdom Metazoa; phylum Chordata; class Amphibia; order Caudata; family Salamandridae; genus Triturus; species Triturus cristatus. The sequence continues at coordinate 158,176,051 of NC_140580.1, forward strand.
TTCACAGATCAAGTACAAGATAAAGCATTAAAACAAAAAGTGGAGTCCGGACACTGTGTGCCCCTATGGCACAACTATGAGATTGTTTACAGTTCGAGCCATTCCTGTCGTGAGGTTGAAGACGTTGATTCATGCCCATAAACATCTACTTTAAGCTTCTCCAGACAAAATAGAAACATCCGGCTTGAAACGCGATATGGCGAATGCGCAAAGAGTTTTATTGGTCACCTAAAGAAAGAGCTTAAGCTCAATCTCCAGGTCCTGAGGATAACCCCAAAGTATCAGTGGGTTTGAAATGCGTAGACCGTTTATTACGTCCAAACAAGTATTTTGTAAAATTGAGAGTATCAGGTCTAGACAACAGTGTGTTAACTATGAATGTAAGTTTCGTATGACCTGAGTACACAACTGTTTGGTCTAATCCCTTCTTGGGTCTGTGTCGCTTTAATTTATGACCTTTCCCTTGGGTTTCTTTACTATTTTTTCTTTTCTTTTTCTCTAATGTTTCATGGATTTTGAGCGTGCTCATATAGTGTAAATATTTTTGAGCATGAGATGTGGTGTAAAGGATGACTTGGCATAGCCATACTTGATGTTATATGTGTGTAATGTTATTGTGGTCAAAAAAAGTTCTGTGATGTTCATGTAAATAATAAATATATTTTTTACAATCACTATGAGTGACACGTGTGATTGGTAGGAATGAAGTGAAGACTAAGTGTCAGTATTGGCATTGTTTTTGGTGTTTTGATTATATATTGGTACAGCCTTACTGACGAAGGGCCAGAACCCTTTATTGTTTTGCACCAAATCTGCAAACGGCATTTTGTTAACAATTAAACTATGGAAAATACTTTTTTTACTCTTACTCCTGGTCTTACTCTTAGGCCTGAACATAAATACTCACTGCTCGATGGGATATTTGCTAAAATATATCTCTTTAATTTATTTTTTTACGGAGTTTTAAATAGCGCGAACTTGACCCGGTATCGGGTATCAATGCGCTTTACAGAGCACCAGTTACGTTACATGAGGACTCATTCATTTTTGTTCCAGGTATACGCACCACAATCATTTACTGTATTATCCTTCTGTACTTTTCTCTACAAATAATAAAATATACAAGTCTGAGAGTAAGACATTTTGGGGGATATTCTCTAGAATATGTGATAATCATCGCAAAAATAGCTTAATGCAACTTTGCACATAGCAGTCTATCGCGGGACAATAACCCCGTGTTAATGTTGTATTCTCAACCCGGCTGCACAATGCGATAGTCTCAAATGACCGTGTTAAAATTAACGCAAGGTTGAAAAAATGCGAAATACGAATGCGAAAAAAGTTGCGATTTGGCCAAACGCGATACAAAAATCAGCGATAACCAGCGACAGGCCTGCAATTCCCACGCATCATGTGGGAAAACGCACTATAAAAGTACCGAAAAACACAAACAAATTAATTTCAACTGCGTAGCACCATGGAGGAAGCCGGAGCATGAACAGAGGATGACCAGAACTCTACAAGCCCCCAGGAGGACCAGCCTGGGACCTCGGGGTCACGGAAGGGCAAGGAGAAGAAGATGAGGTTGATGAGGTTCAGTCCGCAGGAAAACAGGATCATCATCACGGAGGTGATAGAACACCACCAACAACTGTTCACCACCTCGAACGTGTCATTGGCAAATAAATATACAATATGGCAGGCCATCCTGGACAAGCTAAATGCAGTCGGAGTGAGGAAGAGGACAATTGGAGAGGTCAAGAGGTGCTGGAATGACGCAAAGTGTAAAACCAAGAAGAAACTCGCTGAGAACCATCAGGCAGCAATGCAGCCTGGAGGTGGCAGTCCAGCGGAACATCAGGAGCTGGATGAGATGGAGGAAATGGTGGTGTCCACAGTCATCAATGGGGAGACGGTGGCAGGAGTTAAGGGTCGGGACACTGCTCGACATAACCTGCCACAACAGCACCAGGGTGAGTACCCAACAGGGACTGGGGGGACGAGGGGAGATGGGCACAATGGCACACATTCACAATTCAGTAGAGCACACTGCACACCCACAATGACTCTGGATCATGTTCATGATCCACTTGGCACACTGCAGCACACATACAAACAGCAAGTAGGCTCCATCCACTATGGGCACCAAGGGGTCCCTCCCCACACAGCACCAATCTCACAACCAACCCCTACACACGTGTGAAAACCAGCAAAGCTGCATGTCTGTGAGCCACACTGACTATGCAAGTGACACTGCATGACGATTAGCATGGCTGCAGTCCAATTATCATGACAAGGTGCATGCCACGACACTGAGGCGGCTGAGTGTGAAACACATCCGGAAAGGAGCAGGTCACACTCCGACACATTTACGTGCACATACAACCCCTGACGGCAACAACACATCTGCGGATAAACCATGCCAAAGAGTCCCAACTCCCAACAAGAGCCAAAATCAGCCAAGTCTGCAACATCTCAGCACTGTAGAAGTACTGAAGTCAAAGGCACACCACCTCAACGGGATAAGGGGCAGCAAAATCACAGCTGCAGGGGCGACTCACCCACAATGAAGCACACACACAGCAACAACAGCACATCAACATTGACGACAATGTGGTACAAAGTGCAACACTTACACTGCAGAACAGAGGACACAACTGGTTCCGCTTGTGCGTAGAAACTGGCCAATCACATCTGACATAGCAGGAAACTGTGAGATGAGAATGTACATGTACAACCTCACATCGGTGATGTAGTTCAAATGTACACTGTTCCGCATCAAAGAGTTAGCTCCTCCAAAACAGTCACAATGTATATTGTCGTGCAGTCTGTATGTAAACTTGAACAATGCGTCAACATACATGTCAACACAATGTTAAAATACACCTCCCCTTCACAATGCAGAGGAACAATCAACACCTCCTGCAGAGCAGACCAGACAACTCATCAGTGATGATGAAGAGGACCTCCACACCTTCGACACCGACGCCCTACAACAGTTCATAGACAGCTATGGCAAACCACCTCCAGGAGCAGGGCAGCCCAGCTGCATCGAGGAGACCCCACCCCCTGCACAGACCACGCAGCAGGAAGCACCCACCACCACGGCTGGCTCCCAGCACCTCACCCAAGAACACATGGCATTCCAAGGCCAGGTGTTAGACTGCCAGAAGGAAGTGGCTGAACAGGTGCGGGTGGGGTTCGACCACATGGCAGCCAAACTGGATGACATACGTGGGTGTCTAAGTCACATTAGGGACCACTTACACTCCATAACGGACACCCACAGTTCGCTCCATGATGTCAAACAATCCATGCCCGACACCACTGGAGTCATGCCTCTGAGAGGAGAACAACTGTCTAGTCAGAGTGGCCTCAGCGATGTCAGCCGAGAGTTGACACAGATGCTGAGGATAATGGAGAACATGGAGCGGATGCATGTGGAAAGACTGACTGCCATGCATGCACACCAGCGAAAAGTTGTTGGGATCTTCCATGCCCTGCAGATCCTCATCATCGCATTGTTGCCACTAAGGCAGTCGATGATGAATGCTGCTGGTACTTCCACACACACATCTCACGCCCATGATGTGTCAGTGGCACACAGTGGTGCAGACCAAACATCAGCACCCACATGTCAGGCTGATGACAGAGAGGACGAAGATGCGGGTGATTCCACCTGTGTTGTAAGAAGGAGGCAGTAGCAATCCTCTCCACCATATGCCCTGTTTCAGCTTGATTCTGCCCCATGCATCATGCCCTGTAACAACACCTCCCACTGTCCCCGGAACACTCCGCGACACTCACCTTGGACCTTGAAATGGACTGCCATATTCTGTTTGCTTAACAATGACACAGCAGTCACAGTGCAGACTGTACTCTACCTCGTCCGATGTACTTGTCAATCCCTAAATGACTCTGGCTGGTCCTATACTGGTCTACAATGTAATGTGGGGTTTGCATTACCATGTACTGCTCCAGCTCCGACACTCCACCAAAGGTGAATAAAACATTCAAATTGACACAGATGTGTCATGCCCATAATCGATCAAGTATGAAAGAATGGATGAATGTAAGGACATTGATTGCACAAAAAGGTACACCCTGGGAAATGAAAGCAATGTGCATGTGTGACCGTGACACACATAGGCAGTGAGATGACTGGGAATGTGTGCACTAGCTGTGGCCTCACTGCTCTGAAAAAACAAGCGCGCAATTTCACAACTTTGGCCGACACAATGTTAGGAATAGGGCTGTGTAGGAAATGTCAAAGTTGTTGGCAGGCCTAAAATAGTGTCCCCCATCACATGTGACAACAGAACATCTCTTTGCATACCTACTCACACTCAACTGTGTGGACACAGCCTGTAGTGATGGATCACATTGATCCACATGGCAAGAAGTTGGACACCATACTCACATTGCTGAAGACACGTAAGACCACAGGTCTATCAGCAACTATCCCAACCACAATGTCTGGCTCACAGAGGTGGAGCTTGCAATAGGGACTCACCCCTAAGTGAAATGCGTCAGTCAGTCCCTCACTGTGTACGGACAATGCTCATTGAGGCACACGAATTGTCATTCTAATCAACACTCATCACAATTAAACACTAGTGAAGTTGCGCAGACTTAATTAGCATTTGCGTGTCAATACGGGCAAGACAAGGGCCACAACATGCAGACCAATGCATCAGACACTAACAGGCAGCATTCGGTCACAGTACAGTTTCACGTGACAGGCGTTGTGCATGTGCCCGGGATGTTCTGCCATTGTGTTGGGGGCTCTCGTAGAACCGGCACTCTTCTGACCTGCGGCAGAGCAATGAGTCGTATGTGTGTGCAACTTTTGGACGTATGGGTTGTTGTGTACTTAAGTGTCAAGGGCATTCCATGCAAGAGTACCTCGAGCACGGACTTCTGTGTGTGGGGTGTGGATACGTTGCTCTTTCATTAGCGCTGTGCGTAGTGTGGAAGTCATCATCATTTGCTATGGTATCTCTCTCAGGGGGTGCCTGCCGCATGCAAGACCAAGGTCCGAAGTGCATATGTCCTTCCGCCTTATGTATTGAGACAAAGGTGCTTTCATCCCTAATGTTAGTCTGACTACTGCTTGCATTTTGGATATGTGATGTGGCTTTCGCGCTGCAAATGAGGCAAGGCCTTAGGGTTATGGTGCACCAATAGCGATACACACACAACAGTTGGCATGTATGAGCCAAGAGCCCGAGCGGTCTTGCGCACCTTGTACAATCCCTTCATGTGCCGCCGCCCTCTGGGTGCATGCAACATTGCAACTTTGTCGATTGCGGGCCATATGGTGCCGACACTGCGACAGAGACACACGCATCAGTTGGTTTCCTATTGAGCCCAGAAATGAACCACGCCCAGGGCTCAGGGATAATTATTTACACCCTTACGCTGGCCTGGCGTATGCCGACCCAGCTCACTCGGCTTACGTATAAAGGGGCGGATGACGTCGCTACGTGTCCCAGTTCTTCCCCACTGCCGGAGGTGACATGGCTTCATCCGCCTGGCATATCACGAGACTCAATCATATAGGGGCCAAGACTTGCGTTGCACAGACTTGGTGGCACCAGATACACTGCAGCCGGCATGGGCCTACCGCCACGGGACAGTGACTTTCGGTGCATTGAGGTAGGGGCACCTTAAGTGCTGAGCGGGTGTGCAGCCTGAATGATGTGCCGTCCTGGCGGTCCGGACTAGCAAGGGTTTGTGTGAGCCCTGCTGGACCGCAGTGTAGGCCTGAGCCAGCGGGCTGTGAGGGAGTACCGCCACGTGGCATTGCCTCGCGGTTCAAAGAGTTAGTGGCACTTAAAGAGCTGGGCGGGTAGGCAGCCTGCGATGATTCCGTGTGCACTGATATGATCTCTGCCATTGCAAAATCAGGACCCAGAGTCACGTGTGTGACCTTGTGGCCCGCGGTACGGGGCTGCATGATGTGGAGGCTGCCAAGGCCGCAGGCCCCGGGCTTGGAGCTTGCACCGGCACGTGGTGGGCCCTCGTGGAGACACACCGGTGGCTGAAGGTGAGCAGTGAGGCCTGGGTGCGTAGGTGCGGGCAATCAACGCTGGGCGGTGGGAGGGGCTGGGGTGCAGCAGCCTGTGTGCGCAGGGGCGGGCAAGTGATGATGGCGTGTGCAATGATATAAACTCTGCCATTCATGAATCTGGACTCTGTTTCAGATAAGGGACCTGGTGGACAGCAGTGTATACTGGCACGTGGTTGAAGACACACCGGTGGCAGCAGTTGAGCAGTGAGACTTGGATCCGCAGTGTCGGCACTCTCTCTCCCTCTCCCCCTTTCACTGTCTCTCTCTTTCTCTCTCTATCTTTCTCTTTATCTCTCTCTCTTTCTCTCTCTCTCCCTCTCTTCCTTTCACTGTCTCTCTCTTTCTCTCTCCCTCGCTTACTTTCTCTCGCTCTCTCTCTCTTTCTTGCTCTCTCTCTCTCTCTCTTTCTCTCTCTCTCTGTCCTTTAATGAGTGCATGACACACCTTCTTATCTTGAATTTTGTCTTGCAGGCTGTGACTTACAGATTGTCCAGAGAAGACCCGCCATGACTCTTCCAAATAGTTGTATTTAGTTTAATTTTAATAAAATAATTTGTTTGGAAATTCAGAGATGAATGAATGATTCTCCTTTTTATGACCACACATGAATTTAATTGTTGTAATTGTGTGACATCAGGAGAATTGTTTTGTTCATGATTTTGTAAAGTTGATGTGAAATATCTTTGTCCGGGCAGGGGTGCCTGGGTAGGGCCCCGGGGGGGGAGGGGCCCAGGGGTGGTGGCGGTAGATGTTGTGGCCCTCTTGGGGCTCCAAGCTGCATGATCAGTGGCTCCATGGCATCTGTTGTTCTTCAGGTGTGGCTCTGGGCTGGGCTCCCTTTTCGGGTGCAGGGTGTCGTCCGACTTAACACCAGGTAAGTGCAGGTGTTAAATCCCTGCTGTTAACGCGCCTTATCGCATGTTTTGGGATCTTATCGCCGATCTGGCTGGTCGTTGAGAATGTTCCGAAGTGGTGTTGTTGCGGCTTTCTGCCTAGGAACGCCAACTCTGCATCTCATTAGCGTTAGTTGCCAGTATCAACTGTCGCGATGTTTTTTGCATCTGCTATCGCCGGAAAACTGGTGATATCGGCTGTTAGCACCGGCTTGTGAATAGGGCGATAAATTTATAGCCACTTTGGCTGCGATAAAGTGCCGTTAACTCGGCGATGAGTCCTTGAGAATATGCCCCTTTGTCTTTAAAATCGCATTGTTTAATCCCATGTGGGATTTAGACCATACTTTTACCTCTTAAAAAACTTCCGCTGTTTTTTCTTTTGCTTACTTTATGATATCTCTGCACATTTTTGAAATGTACTTGAAGATTTAATTTGTTTATCCAAATAAGGTTATTTCAATCGACTTCCAAGAGAAAGTGCTGACTGCATGAGAGCGCACAAAGGCTGGGTGTGAAATTAAGAATAGTTTATAAATCAAGCAATTTCATCAACTAGACTAATTTACTTTCTGCAGGCACACCAAAGTTCATAAACGCATATTTTCACACAGTGTACGAAAACAAATGCTTAAGCAGGAATAATGAAAGAAGCAATGAATCTGTGTAGCTAAACTTAGCCCTTTCTCGAAATAAAACAGCATGCTGTGTTTCTGTGCACACTGCAAGAGATCCACTCCCAGGCAATAGGGCGGACGAGGTATCATGCTCTCGTATTAATTCTGAATATTTATCTTGTTTTAGTATCTGGTTCTAACAGATGAAAATGTGATAGATTCTGAACACATCTGAAAGTTACAAGACGGTTGAGGGGCGGAGCAATACCGACATATTGGTGCAGTGAGGCACTGTCAGAGAAGGTGTCATGGTATATTAGGGGCATATCAACAACAACCGGCGATAATTATCGCTCAGCGCTCTTAGCGTGAGGATAATTATCGCCGGCTAGCGTGAATTTTTATCGCTGAGATAGCGTGCTATTAGCAACGCTTATCTCAATAGCGATAAAAATCTACACGCTAACAGGCTAACGTGAGATTATCGCTGGAAACCCAGCGATAATCACACATTACCTTGTTGATAGGGACAGGCAAACTTAGCCATGATATCCTCCTTCCATAGGATATCATGGCTAAGTCTGAAAATTAGCAGACGTAAAAAAGCAGCGTTAACCGCGGTTAGCGCTGCTTTTTTTGTCTCTAACAGGGTTAGCGACATTCTTGATAATAGGAGAAATGTCGCTTAGCGACATTTCTCCTATTATTTTACTCTGGAACGCCCCCTTTGCACCTCATTAGAGATGCAAGGGGAAGCGTAGAGTAAAAGGGTACTAACATGCAAATTTGCGTGTTAGCACCCTGTTGTTGATAGGGTGCTAGTTTTATCTCTGCTTTTTTGGCTTTTAAAGCCAAAAAAGCAGAGATAAAGCCCTTGTTGATATGCCCCTTAGGTGGTTACCTTACCGTCGTTAATGGGACAGAAGGTACTCAGAGGATGCACTGTTCGTATGCTTGCACCAACCTGATCAAAATCCTTTAAGCTAATGTGACGAGTTTGTAAGGTGTACGTTGGACCGTCAGTTCTCACCCAGCTAATGGAATGGTCGCATAAATGACACTGCCAGTGGAGTAACGCAAAATGGTGGGACACCCCTGCAAAATAAGATGAGGGAGGGGCCCCAGAGTCCCACGTATCTCACAGATATCCATTAGCGCTGAACTGAATGCCCACGAAGGATTGGTCTAAATAGGGGCTCCTTTAGGGTTTGGGGGCCCCTTGAAGGTGTTGCGCCCCATTGTGACACTGGGGCTGCGGGGGCATGTGATACACGTTGCTGTAACAAAAGGAGAGCATTCATATATTGATCTTTATTTATGAAAGTTTAGCTGTTGGGTTTTCTATGGGGCCCATTAGCTCGTTTTAAACTAATGTCCTTCAGTGCCCCCCCCCCACACACACACACACAGCTGGGATATTTGCTGCAGGTGTCCCACAGCCTTTTATGAGATGCAGGCATTAATATGTGCTTCTTAAAAGGAACGACACAAAATATGTATGACAATGGCATTATATGCAGCATTACCGCCACCCCTGATAGGTAGAAATGTCTTTCTGTAACCCTAATCTGCTGCATGTCACAGACTTAACAATACTTCCCGCTCACAGCAGATTGGAATGCTGTGTCAGGAACCGAAGGGAAGGATGATGCTTCTTTCGTTTACTAATGTGGAAGTTTCCCACATTTAAACTAAATTTGTGCATTAATACTAATCATTCCATATTTCAATTCACACAGGTGCATTAACATGGAAATATTGCAATTGAAACTAAAGGGCTTATTTATAAGCCACTTGCGTCTCCAGTGCGTCATGTTGAATGATGCACTGGTGGCGCAACCTGTTGCCCGAAGTTTGCAAGGACACCTAAAGCCCCCCTGCGTGGCTTTACGTGTGCTTGTAAATATCGCTCCTTCTCACATAACTCTTTGCGTGTAAGGGGCGTGACATGGGTGTTGCTGTGGGTGTTCTCACACAACACCCATGTATTCTGATGGAATGCCAGATTTACAGAAATTCGCATACATGGAAATGCATCAGAATGCTTCGCCACTCCAGGGGTGGCGTAGAGAGGTGCAACAAGGAGAAATGTTACATTTCTCCTCGTTTTTTTCCTCTTTCAATGTGTGCTGGATACAACAGCACGAGTGGAAAGAGGAAATCACCTCAATTGATTTTTTTTTGTGCACAAAAACAATCTCCCCCCAGCGCAGTCATCCTTGCACCATGGTGCAAGGGTGCCTGCGCCGGCGCATGACAGCCGATTGTGTACCAGCGCAAGGAATGCATAGGTATACCAAATATTGTTGTAAATATGACAAATGGCTTGCGGCACGCACTGATCACTTTCATTGTAAATATGGCCCATAATTCTGATGTCTTTTATTGTGTTTTTCTGGCTTAGTCTAACTTAACCCCAGTTAGACCCTAACACAATCTTTGTTAAAATGGCTGCTGTATCATGATGTTCATTCTGTGTAAATATGTCTCACTTGACACCACAAGGGGATGTGCTCCGTTTATTTGTTTGACATGTTGCTCGCAAATAACTTATTGGATGAAGCCCATAGCTACTTTCCAAGGCTCTCCCTGGTAGCTCACTGTATTGTAGTCGTTCACAATTGTTCTCTGTTGTTTATGTAACTTGTTTGTTCTGACACCTTTGGATGACATTAAGTCAGGAAGGACGAATCAATATTCATGTAATGGATTAGTGTTATTTTAGGGTTATGTGATGTTTTAGATACAAGAAACATTAGCTGTGATAATGCACACATATATTACTCCTTTAATTTGGGGGGTGGCAGACAGAAGTTTTTGGGTTTCTCTAGAGATGCTCATGATTTTCTACTGATTTGCTGCACATTTGAGATTTAGGACCTGATTTAGACTTTAGAGAACAGGTTACTCCATCACAAACATGCCTGCTAGCCAATCAGCTGTAATACAATTGTCATAATATGTAATGCACTTGTAATATGGTGGACAGGATATACATCATGTTTGTTATGGATTAACAATTCCGCCAAACTCTAAATCAGGCCTTTATTCTACTCCTCCGATTATTGCTCATTACGGCATTATTCATATAACATTAAAGCCAATTGACTTTTTTGTACAGATTGATTTCATGCTGCATCTGCATTTTTCTAGCTTCTGTATTGCACATTAAATATTTTAAGAAACTTTCATGGTTTCTACTAAAACGCAGATCTCACACTCCCTCATCCAATCAAAAAATATGTTTCTGCTATCCCTCCTTTTGAGGATCCTCATAAGAACATAGGAAGACTCTAAGCCATGGCCATGAATACCAAGGAAAATCCCCCAGGTAAGAAAGGCCAAGTAGAAGACTGATAGAGAGGTGCACAATGATCCTTTTCAGAAGCTTCAGTAATTCTCCCTGGTAAAAAACAAGAAAATTCCCATAAAAGCACACATCCTCCTCCCATGATGAACTTCCGCAGTCAGAAGAAGTGATTCCTTCAGGATGTGATAAGGCTTATTAGGACACAGGTAATGTATGAGGGTATTCATGGGAGAATGGCCAAAGATATTAGCATCTCCATTTCAGAAACAAGTGATATTGTGAGCAGGTTGGGATGTCAAGTTTGGTGTCTAAAGAATTGTAATTTAAACCCCTCTATAACGGTAAAGCTGGATTTTAAATCATAATTATGAAAATGTCACTTTTAGAAAGTTGGCATTTTCTTGTCCTAAGTATTTGGTGCCTATATCCTGGGTCACATGACTAGGTGTAGCTGGCAGTTGGTATTTGTATATTGCTCGCAGACAGTGAGCCAAAGAGGGAATATGTGTTGACAACATGGGTCATCTCTGACTTGATATGGGGAGGAGCTGTCACCTACCACAATTGCACAACACAGCCTCTGTCCGAGCAAACTTATAGAGCGTTTGACACAAGCCTTTTGTGCCCCTAGACAAGCAGGGCCAGGGCTGGGAGGCAGAACATTTCAAACTCTTCTGTCGGTTGTAATCTTTAGAATCTTCTCCTACTTTAAAGATGGCACTATGTATAAATATTGAACCTTCAGACCCAAATCTTCAGTATAGTTCTGGACCTGTAAAAGACTCAGAAAGACTGCTGCACTGCTCTGCAAGAAGGACTGCTACTCTGCTGTCCTGCTGCCTGAGTGAGAAGGACTGGGCTTGCATCCTAAAACCAGGACAACCAAAGTGACTACAAGAACTAGTTGGCTGGCCTCCTGATCAGAGACTCAGGGATAGAAGAGGCTCCAACCACCTTGAACCCAGCACTTGAACTCTGTCTGCTATGAGTCTTTTCCCCTCAAGTGGTGCCACCCCAGCCTAGGACCCTTGGAAGTGAACTTGTAGGTGCTCTGCCAGCCCAGATGTGGTCTCTTGTGCAGAACCGACACAGCACTATGCATCTCCCCTCTCAGGAATCAGGCTAATGTTGTATCTGTAAACTCAGGGAGGGTTGAGGAAACAAAACAGAAGAAGCATCCGAGTAAAGCCCCAAATGATTAATCTATGGAGTGATCTGTAGGTTTACATGGAATTGTGCCATTCAAAGATGGCCGCTGTATTTGCCCGAGGTTTTCTATAGTCTGAAGTGATAGGTTTAAGAGGAGTGCGCGCACTCTTCACTGCGCACTTCAATTTAGAAATCCTGTGGAGGAGTTTATTTTCTGTCCACTCCTCTTCTCTGAGTGGGAGGCAGACTAATTTTTGGTGAAACGTTTTATTTAAGGGATAGTTTTCCCTTCTACTGTGCTCTCAATTGTGAGAGCGGCATTTAGTGGGGTTCAGTCACCGCATTGGTGAATTCCGCTCCTCAGCACTTCTAAGCACCGCAACTCGTGAGAAGTAGTTGCGGATTGATTTCTACCGGTGCGGAAGTGTTTCTGTGGACTAGGTCGTCATTTGGTTAGCTCATTCACTCATCTTCCTGGAGGGGTGATTAAAGTTGGTCAACATCTTCACCAGAAGTCAGTAAGAGCTATCCAGCATTGCAAACTGTACGTTACTGCCTCTTCCTCCCTTGGGCGAGCTTTCCCATCTTTTCCTTCCTACTTTTCCCTTCACTGCATCCTTTTTGCACAGTCCCCTTCAAGAGGCATCTTGGAACAGTGTATTGGTGAACTCTGCATCTGCGCTTACTGAAAATAGTGCAAAGGACTTGAGACAATACAGATACTGTGTTCCTGATTCAGTACAAAAGAACAGTTCATGTTTATATGTACAATTGTTATTACCACAAAAGAGATTTAATGTCTTCAACATCTAGATAGTAATAGAAATTTTCAGAAAATAAGTTGGTTTATTGTATTCTATTTCCTCTGTGCATTAGGTGATACCTCTTTCTCGGATCAATACTGGTGGCTGCATAGAAGAAGTTCCCCAGCGAAGGCTCCATTATCCAGAGGGTTTGCACCATCCTGAAGCTTTCTCTTCACTGTTCCACCCCCCTTTCCCCCTTGCTGGTGGGCGTTGCTATTTTTACTTAGCGACGGTACTGGTGAGTGGGCATTGGGAATTTAACGTCCATCCTGCTTCTGTGGAGACTCAGGTACTTCTGACATCCCCACAGCTCCACATCTTCGCCACCAGGGCGTGCCGCATCCCCAGCACAGGACCTCACATCGCAGCCACAGTTTACGGAACCACTGCTGCATGACTCATCCCGACGCAGGACTTTGCATCACAAGCCTTCATTGACAGCATTATAACAGATAATGGGACACAATTGTGTTTCAAGGAGGTAGCAGCATTTCTGAAGAAATGTGGAACTCAGCATAAAAAGTATGTATCATCCAAAACTAACTAGATTGCAGATAGATGTAATAAAAGCACAAACCCAGGCATGCAGTGAACTAAGGCCAATGGTCTTAAGGATTTGCTGGTGAAGTAAAGATTGTCACCTCATCAAGTGATGGAAGACTGAACCGCGAGTCAAGTGTGTGGTGAAGAACTAAGCTCTCTCCTTTGTACAATCAAGATGGTGTGACAATCACACCATGGATGGCACATTGTGGTTGCAGAGTTTGGAATTAAATTCAGCATATTTAAGGACTATATTTCAGTTAAATCTTCTGTATAATTACTACCCTTTTTGAATTATTTTGTTTCTTCAGACCAAAATGCTTTCACGTACTCTGATGTATATAGATGTTCTTCCCATTTTTTATTGTTTGCATTCCTTCTTTCTCTGTATTTTTCCCTGTCATATTGCCATTCAGTGTCTTGCTGGCATAATTACGAAATACCATCCAATATAGTTTCGACATCTTCTGGCTATCCCTAAATCTAATATGGTACTTCTTTGGGGTGAGCAAACAGCAACCACTTCCCCCAAAGATCTTAGATGCTCATAAGTCAATTGTGGTAAATACACAGTTACTTGCTTTCCAATGCTAAATGTGATGCCCAATGGTTTACAAAATAGTGTATTTGTTAATACAATTAATATTCTCATGTTATATATATACATTTTATTTCAATTCAGACAGATAGAACATATAAAAAACGCATATGGGTGGACCCATGCCCTCCCCGAACAGTCATAAGTCTCCAACTAAAAGTGTTCAAGCATACTCTCACATTCATTCATTCAATCATTCAATAATAAAAACCTAATAAATCAAGTTCGACATATCCCCAGTGTCTTCCAAATCCCAAGGTTTTAATGCATGACATGAAATGCAATTTTTCATAATTTACTCAAATTACAATCTTTGTTTAGCAGGATATTAATACATTAACATATATCTTGCATAAATAAGCATCACAGAACTTTTAGTCAATTAGAGAAGAACTTTTGATCAATATCTTGCACTATGCCAATGCATGTTTCAGTGTACAATTGTAAACCTGTGGTACACTTTCCTCGGGGCAAGTTCTAGATGTTCGCAATCTAGATAGAGGGGGCAAATACTATAGGGTACGGGCCAACATCGAATAATATAAAATACAGTGAGAACCAGGGCTGTATGTTCAAAGTTTAGATATCATTTTTTCTTTTACCTGAAACCTTGTGTCCATTTCCACATGTAACTCCCTCCATCTCATTAGTGCGCTATTTCACCCATGCATCCCATAATCCTTAGTAGATACCCAAAGCGCACCATATACATTTATCCTTGAAGTGCCACTCCCAATTTATATCAAGTATGTCGATACCCACAGGCAACCTATGAGAACCTTGTTCCATTCCTGGAGGGTAGAACTACAAAGTATATGTCAATACAGCTCTATGCCTAGAGTAGCTAGATCTGATTTATGGGACAATAAGTCCCCTAAACAAATAACGAGTGCTAAATAATTAATACAACCATGTCAGCTATTACATCGAACTTCTAACCAAGGTTTGAGGGCATCCAATGAATACCTTCATCCAGGCAGCCTTCATCTCATAATTAATATCACAATACTGAATTTTCCTAAGTCCACCATAAGGTGAATGAGCCTCAATCAAAGTCATCCATCGTGGCTTTCAGATGTTCAAAAGTAGTATACAGCAACTGTACACTGCCAGCCGCATCCTCTCTGTAGAGCTCCAATAAAACCCACACCATTTGTCATATCAATAGGGTAAGGAAACCCACATTTCTAGAATTTAGGCTTGGTCTTATATAGAGAGCTTTTTCATAACCTTGTACTAAATAGATAACATGGCAATGTATATCCAGCCAACATACATTCAAATAAACTACTCCTAACCATGGCGTTCGCCATCTGAATGATATCCCCATAAGTAAAAACATTTTTTTGCTTCAGCACCCATCTATATAATGCCCTGGGCAAGCCTGTCAAAGACAAAACTCTACGGTAGGAGGGATCCTCAGGGGTTTACTGATTGCCTGCCAAAGACCAGAACAATATGACAGTAAGCCGCAAAGTTATACAGTTTATAGAGCAAAGCATGCGGCCCATTATTATCAAACTAAGTAAAATACAAACCAGTTGCCTCCCTCTGGCATCTTACCTCATCAGTTTGTGAAAAACATCTGCAAGCCTGTGTTAATTTTGCTAATGGGAGCCATTATAACTTTATCACTGTACTTATTCCCTGGATAAATACTTTTACTGGTCCCACAATACCTAGCACAAATCAGAAGGAGAATCTCTAAGGTTATCATTCCACAAGTCTTTGCCCTGCGTCGCTATCTTGGAATGGTGCAGTCTAGACCTTGAACAAGCGATCTATCTACTGAATAACCTAATTAAACAGGTTTTCAACATCTAACTTACTCCATACAATGATTCTATCAAATGCGTCTAACAGTACTTTCCTTCAATCTCACTACGAAAGCACATTACGCAAACAAATTCAGGTCGAGAATCTCTTCAATCTGTAAAGTGAGACAATGATACCAATCAAAATACACTAAAGTATCCTCTCTCTCAGCATACTCTCTCAAAATACCAATTCAAGGTTAGTTAGATAGTATTTTCCCAAGGAATAACGTAATGTAAGAACTCCTTATCGTTTCCCAGGATAAAGATCAAAAATACTTCACTCTTCTTACGATATGCAGTCATATTTCGTCCATTTAAAATTCAGATTGTTTTCCAAAATCGTCCACTTAAGACTAATTTCATGATGTTGAGCTTGCATACTATGCTGCAACATGGACACAAAGAATTTCTTATTATGAATTGCCGATTTATGTTCACTCCTGATATAAAGAAATTGACTAAATGGAGTCCTTTGTTTTTGACAGCGCAGGAGAAAGCTATTAAAAGGAGGGGTTTTGTATGCAAAGGCATCTCAAGTTTACTTTGGTCAAATTGTATCCAAATGTCTAAAAATTCAATCTTGGTCCTACTAATGTTTAAGGAGAATTTTAGATTGGTATCCCACAATTTGATCCGGTTTATAAGCATGGCAGACAAGAAAGATGTCAGTGATAGAACATGACCAAAGTCTTATATTCTCAAAAAAGAGTGCAATTTCATTGTAAATACATTTCTCCTCGAAAAGGCCCATGTACATATTGGGGAAAGTAGGGGCGCAGGCCATTCCCATACTTGCGCCTTTGTTCTGCTTATATATTTTGCAATTAAATTGAAAATAGTTGTATTCCAGAACTATCTCTAAATATTGCAAAACAAATGTAATGGGTCCTTTAGGGTGCAATCCCCTTAAGGTGATGCTTACCACCTCAAGAGCCTCCCTCTGAGGAATGCTGGTATACAACTCCTTGTTATCCATTGTGACCAACAATTCCTTTTCATGTTAACATTCCTTAGTTTCCAGTCTCGAGATCATGGCACCAGTGACTTTGACATAGGAGGCAAATGAGCTGACCAAATGTTTTAAAAAAATGTATCAATATATTTTGATAAAGGTTAAGTACCTGCCCCGATGGCGGACACAATAGGTTGAAGTAGAGGATCCTCTATATCTTTATGGGTCTTGGGCACTCAATATATCACTGGAATTTGTGTGCTTTACGGATTAAGGAATTTCAACTCTTTTTTTACAGATGACGCCTAATCTATAGACCTCTCCACTTACTTTCACAACATTTTTCCCAAGGGGTCCTCTGTTATCTTCCGATAATGTTTCAATATAGTCAACATCACTTTCATTTTATTTTGTTAATGATAAGTATGTAATTAAAATACACCTTCCCCCTTGTCACAAGGCTTCACTGTGATAGTTTCATTCTGCTGTAGTTCTTGATGAGCCAGGTTCTGGGTGGGTTTGGGTATGTACTCAATGATTTCATAAATTTCTTTGGGGAGACATTTATTAAAAGAATCCATTTCTGAATATATCTCATCTATTCTCTGCTTTGCTTCATCAAATGCATTCGATCTTTTGAGTTTCTCTTCTAACTTCTCACTTTCTTTATTTTTTTTAAAGTATTTATTTTTAATTTTGGTTGGTAGGTCAACAAGCAGTAGAGCAAATCAGGGCACCACATAATAAACGAAAAATGGGACACAAGAGTCACTAGCCCACATGCATATATCACGAAAAACCTTCCGGTCCCCTTGTCTAGTCTCTGGAAGCATACTGCCTGCGGTCCTTGAACCTCTATTGCACATATTTAACTGCAAACTCATAATGATAAAAGAAAACCCCACCACCCCTACTCACTCACATCCCCTCTGGCTTCCACATATATTACATCAACAATAAACAAGGCTACAGATTCATTACTGTCTCATTGCCGCCCCAAGAAGACTTACAAATACAATAAGCTCCAGCTGGACCAAGGACACTACACTACAGTCCAGGAGTCTCCCTGTTCTCACCTGTCCTAACAACATTGTCTGATGCACTAACCTCCCCTGGAGGTTCTAGTGTTAGTAGTATTATACTTCCCTAGGCTATCAAAGCCTCACCAGGCCTCTCATCTCTGCGTGTCTTTTTCATGTGCGCCTCCTCCTCATGTTTAGCGCCATTACCGAGACTCGAACCCAGTTCTCCAGGTCCGAGGCCGAGCGCCCTAGCCGTTAGGCCAACTCCTGTCCCCCTTTGATTGCCATTATGGGTTGTGCCTCAGCCTCAGATCTAATCAGCCACACCAACAGTCTTATCCCCTTCCATATAACATCCGCGTCATCCTACATTTTGGATGTGCTTTTCTAACTGATCCCACAGTTAGCAAACCTTGCAGCGCTGGTCATCCCAGTCACCTATAGACTTCAAAGCAGCTGGAAACACACTCTAGAGCTATTCCAGTACAGCCTCCTGACATGTCAATAGTCCAGCGGATGCTGACCGTGGTGGCTATACATTTGCCACGCACCACTACTTTCAGAGCATCCAACCCCAACACCCTGTTACTAGCGCTATTCCAATTATGGTCAAAATTTTGGACCAGGATCTACCCCAGCGTACTCGTAAATGCCTGATCTGTAAGGGACTCACCATGAAGCTGCCACAGGCGAACTCGAGGATTATGTCTCTCCAGGAAATACTCGGACAGTAAAAGGTGAGTGATCACAAATGTTAACAAGCTCAATAACGGATATCCAGTCTCTTATGTGCAACTTGTGCAGAAATAAAGAAATAATCAAGCTGGCTATGCATTCTGCCGATGGAGAGGAACAGGAATAAGTACGTGTTTGAAATGGGGGTCTCTAGTTGGCAGAGGTACGTATCTTTGTCCAAATAGGGACCTTTGCTTCTAGTCAGGGTAAGGGGATTCACACTCTAGATAACCCCTGGTCACCCCCTTGGTAGCTTGGCATGAGCGGACAGGCTTATCTCAAAGGCAATGTGTGAAGTATTTGTGATAACACAACAAATGGACAAAACACTGGTTTAGAATAATAAAGTATCTTTATCTAAACTTAACAAGACGTAAAGACAAAAATCCAACATACAAGTATTAAGAAAAATGACTTTTATAAGGTTTTAGCAACTAAGGACCAGATGTAGGTAATCCACAAATACCCAATTCCTAATACCGAATTCTACCGATTCGGTATTAAGAAATCGGTATTTCTTATGTAGGTAATGAATCGGTAAAAAATACCGATTCATTAATATTCCTTATTACCGAATCGGTAATACCGATTCGGTAATAAGGAATACCTACCCATTCAATCCTATGGGCTTGGAGGCCCATAGGAATGAATCTAAAGCCATTCTGTATTAGCGATTTGGTATTACCGAATAGGTAATACCGGGAGGTATTGCACCCATGAAATGTGCCTGTGTGCACATGTGGCGCACATGCATGCCCTAAAGGCATGGATGTGTGCCACATGGCACTTAAAAAAAAATTCAAAAGTGAATTTTTAAAGGAATTCGAATTCTTAAAGCACATAAGCACTCTTTTATGTGCTTTCTACATTGCATTTACCGAATTGGTAAATACCGAATCGGTAAATACTGATTCGGTAAATACAGATTCGGCAAATTCCGATTCGGTATTTACCGAATCATCACCTACATTAGGAATGGCTAAATACCGGTCGGTAACCCTGAAATTTACTGAATTTCGTGGTTACCGACCGGTATTTAGCCACCTACATCTGGCCCTAAGTCCATAGAAAACTATGGATACATGATTTCTTGCAAAGTACCTGTTGTTGTGACAAAATTCACCAAGCCACGCAGCCGCAGCAGTGGGAAGCGTCAAAAAAACTAAGAGATGCATCGATTCCTGAGACCTTCGTGGATGCGATGCAACAGTTCCGCTGGACACAGGGGAGCGGTGCGTCGGGCCCATCTGTAGAGGGAAGAGATGGGTCAATTCTGAGACGACTCCAATCTGCGGGTAATGCGTTGGGGAAAACCTGCCGCACAGGGATGATGCGTGAAATCTGGGATGCGTCCGCATCAAGAAGCGCTGCGTAGGTTTCTCTAGCCACGATGCCTCGATGGATCCATTCTTGCAGGCGCAACGGGCGGTGCGTCAGTTTCAGCAGCAGCGTGGCGGTGCAGGGAGATTCTTCTCGCACAAGGGCATTGCATCAGAAAAACTGTCGCAAGAAGAGCGATGCAGCAATTTTCCTGTTGTTGCATTGCTTTCCAGCTCCCAGCAGCAGAAAAAACCTCCAGTGGCCCCACACAGTTGCAGGCACTCCTGGAAGGTCAGAACTCTCAGCAAGGAAGTTTATGGGAGCTGGGGGTGAAGTCTTTGTGTTCCTGAGACGTCAAACATGAGGCAAGCTCTACTCACGCCCTTAGAGACTTTCCTCAAGCAGGGGACTCAGCACACAACAAAGTCCTTTTCCTTTCCTTGACAGAAACAGCAACTGCAGGCCGACCCCAGAAACTCAGCAAGGGCAGTACTTCTCCTCAATTTCTCCAGCTCTTCTCCTTGACAAAGGTTCCTCTTGATTAGTAGTCTAAAGTTCAGGGGTTTTAGGTCTAATACTTATACCCCAAAAATGTTTTGTTCTCTTTGTGCAGAGAAGCTCTGTGCCCAGTCAAAACCAATTCTGTCCTCTCTGGAACAGCTTCCTGTCAGGAGGTGAATGCAGCATTGTGGAAAGCAGACCAGACCCATTCAGGTGAAAGGAAATCTCCTCCCCCTACTCTAAATGCAGCCCAGGTCTATTCAGTCCAGCCCTGACTCATCAGGCTCTCTGGAGCCGCTGCTCCTCCCCAGCCCCTGACACTCCAAAACCAGACAGTCAATCCACATCCTAGCAGAGATACACTGGATGACTAAACAAGAAAATACCTACTTTCTAAAAGTGGTATTTTCAAACACAGAATGTAAAAATCACTCTCACTAAAAGATGCATTTTAACATTCTGAGTTCAGGCATACAAAAGTTTATTTTCCTACCTTGTTCCCAGGGGCAGTTATGTTTATAAGATGTTATAAACAAACTGCCCATTCTTTCCTATGGTAGCAGGTAGCCTTGCATTTGTGAAAAACGAAATTGGCAGTAATTCACCATCAGGACATGCCACACACATCAGGGCATGTCCTACATTTCACATACACTGCACCCTGACCACAAAGGTATCTCGGGCCTACCCTAGTGGTGACTGACATGTTAGAAAAGGGAAGGTTAGGGCCTGGCAAGTGGGTGCACTTACCAAGTCGACATGGCAGTTAACAACTGTGCACAGACACTGCAGTGGCAGGTCTGAGTTACAGTTTCAGAACTACTCATGTGGGTGGCACAATCAGCGCTGCAGGCCCATTAGTAGTATTTGATTTACCAGCCCCAGCACACTCAGTGCATTTTACTAGCAACTGACCAGTAATTCAAATATGCCAATCAGGGAGAACCAATCATAATAACAATTTACACAGAGAGCAGTTGCACATTGATGCTGATCAGTAGTGGCACAGTGCCCAAAGCATCTGAGGCAGCAAAAAAGAAATCCAGCACAGCATCAAAAATCCCGGAGAAAGAGGCAAAATGTTAGGGGAAACCACGCCAAAGATTCCAAGTCTAACAGTATGTGATTGTGGATTTTGGATACACTAAACATCAACCAAGGTCAGACTATGCATAGATTGACAAAGTGCAGAGTTCATGTGGGGTTTAGTTTCGGAACATGGAGGGACCCTGTCCAGCTTGCCATCAAGGTCACAGTTAAAATCACCTACAAAGATTACTCAGACATCGCGATGGCCTGGGTCTTGGCAACCACCTTACCATAAAAAACCCCATCATCTATATTAGGAGCATAGATGTTGACAAGACAGAGATCGTGAGATTCAGGAAAACCTCTACTATGGCGTACTGGCCGTTTCCATCTTGGGACACTCAGGCCTATTTAAATGGGATCTCAGGAGACACCAATAACAGAGCCCCCCAGCAAAGCCAGAATAAGTCATGGCATAGAGCTGGCCTCTCTATGGTCTCCGCAGACTTCTAACACAATGCCCCCATAGGTGTGTTTGCTGCAAGAAGGCTATTGCTATATTATGCCTACGGAGATAAGCATGCACTCTATTCCTCTTCTGAGGACTGTTCAGACCACGCACACTACAAGGCAACATTTTATACCTAATACCACCAGCCCTACTGAAGAGGAAATTATGAAGAGGCTAGAACTCCTGTATAATGCCATGGCCCAAGAGCAGACTGACCAATGCAGCAACATGGGGAAGCCCCCCGTCCAACCCCAATTGTAGCAACATAGCAATAAACAACAATAAAGATTCATCCATCCGCCCCAACACCCACCCTCAGGCAGTGGTCCAGACTCCCCCCACCAACTATCAGTGGACTAGATCCCTGCACCAAGCGCCCCCCCAAACCCCAAGAAAGCAGTTAAGGACAAAAGATTGTAACCACTAGCACTGTAGAACCACGCAGATCACAAGCTCACAAGATGCTTGCCATCCACATAGGTGTAGCCTCATCCAAAGAAACAGAAGAAGAAAACAGAAAAGCAGGCATCGCAGTCACATTAGTAACAGATTTGGGAAACCCCAGTCATACTTAGGATAGTCTGTAAGGCACTCAAGAAACCTTCAGTCATTAAGGACAATATCAACACCCGAATCACAGGGATAAACAGGCATACAACCCACACTCAGCCATTTCCAGCCAAATCACTCTGAGTTTCGTGCACCAAACATAGTGGCGAGAAGGAGTTATGTGTGACCAAGGCCTCAGAGTCCGCCACATGCAGGGTTCGATCTGGGCATGCCAGGATACCGTCACATCTCATTAATTTTGCAAAGTCAGGGCGTCAGTGAGAGCTGGGTGATGTCGAGCTGATCTATGTCCCCCTGGTCGCCTCTATTCTCTATATTCTGATGGCTGTTGTTCCATGCTGAAGATTCCAGCCAATCCGCAGCCTCCCGAGGGGCTCGTAGAAATAAACCCTGTTGTCATGCTGCTCAGGGAAGAGCAAACTGTATTTATTATTATGAACCAGGAGCTGTCACTTGACTATCAGGAAGGATTTTGATGGCTTTGTCTCCATACATAGAGGAACTGTTAGAAATGGGATTTCTGGTTGGCTAGGGCATGCGCCTAAGCCAGGCAGAAACCACCACTCTAGGCAGGGCAAGGGAGTTACAAGCTGAAGATAACCCCTGCTCATCCCCTTGGTAGCTTGGCACGAGCAGTCAGGCTTATCCCAGAGGCAATGTGTAAAGCATTTGCGCCATACACACACACAGCAGCAACACACTAGGCACACCACAAAAGAAATTCCACACAAGGTTATATAAAAAATAGCCTTTGTATTATCATAAACACATTAGAAACATAATCACTCATTTACACTGTGTGAACTGACACTAGGCAATATTCACAGGGGATTATATACAGGACCAGGCCAATCGGGCACCGGTCAGAACCATCAGAACAGGTAGGAAATATAAAACACAACCAGTAACTACTGGTACAATAATGACCTAAGCATTATTACAATAGCATTAGACACTATCCTAAAATATTATAACATGACATTAGGCATAAACACATTAGGCCCAAACCTCATCAGCATAAACATATTACACATTAATCAGGGCCTCACACACTGAAACTGACCCCAGGCCAACTGGCCTTCTGTGGGGCTCAAATGCCCTATGTCCCAAATGTCAGGGCGGGCTGCCAATTCAGTAGAATCACAAGAGCGCAATTGCGCTGGCACCACTGTGCCTCCTGGGTCCCCACTGGGACTCTTAGCAATGGACTGGCCTAAACGTTGCAGCTGCCGCTAATTGCGGTGCAGCTGTGTAGATCACTGAGGGCACTGGCACTCACTGTGCCCTCGGCCTCAAAAAGAAATGCCCCCAAGTCCCACTCAAAAACTTCTAAAAAGAATCTGGCCCAAACGGTGGCGCAGCTGTGACCAGCAAATGAGGGCACTGGCACTACCTTGCCGGTGGAGCCCCCCCTCTCAGGGACTCTAATGCAGGAATGCCCACAACGTTGCAGCTGCCCACTGTCAGATGGGGCAGCTGAGGGAAAGGCCTTGGCACTACGGTGCCCTGGGAACCCTCAATTGGTCGCAACCGTACAAAAGAGAAGCCCCACTCACCGGGGTTTGGCTCGGACACCTCCTGTCTCTACTGTAGGGGGAAAGGCACCGACAATATGCCTTGACACACCCACTCCACCGGACTCCCAACTCGGCCCCCCTCTCCGGCTCTGCAGGCTCCTCTGGTCTCCTCCACAGCAGGGGGAAACTCGGCTCTTCATCTGGTCCCTCTTCTGCGACACGGGTCTTCAAGGTGGAGCCCGCAGGGCTCCGGACGGCCCTCAGTGGCTGGTGGGACTTCCTCCTTCCAGCTTCCGGGTCTCCGCTGCGGGAGGCTCCGCCCCCAACCAGGCGAGTTGCCTGACCTCAGGGGCCGTGGCGGTGACTTCTCCGGCAGCGGCAAAGTGTGGGTTGGACACCCGTCTTAACAATACTCAAATAAGAGGGGTGGGCACCCGCCAACTAGCACCGCATGTAGGGTGGGCACCCGCTGTTTTAAATATACATAAAGCGGGGTAGGCTCCTGCCGGCACCACAATGTAGGGTGGGCTCCTGCTCCTCTCAGCACCCGGGTTGGGGAATCCCCATGTCAGGATTCCCTCGACGTAAGTTGCAGCTCCGTGCTGCAGAGCCCACTCTTTCTTCTTTGGTAATTTGCATGTAGCGCTCACGAGGTGCTGGATGGAAAAAGTCCTTAAAGGGGAAGGGGGCAAAGCTGGGCCCAGGCAGGCCAGCACACAGGGCCCTCCAGCAGGGAGGCAGTCCCTCGTGGTGGTTCCGGTGAGGCCCAGCAGCAGCAACAAGCCCCCAGTCACAAGAACAGCACACCTTTCACGGGGTTACATCCCCTATATTTATATCAGCATTTCCTTTGTCTGCAGTACAGGGCTTTAGGGGAACCATATGCAACTGGTTCAGGGGGGAATTGGAGCACTTTGTTTACAAGGCTCCGCTTTCCCTTTGTCAGGTGGGGGCTTGTCATCAGACACACCAAAGGGGGGTGGAGCCAGCATTGTACAGGCTAGGCACAGGAACCAGGGACTACTCCTCCCACTACTCCAAATGCAGATGTCCCATTCAGCCTAGTGCTGACTCATCCTGCCCCTCCTGGAGCCACACACACCTCACCAGCCCCTGTCACTCAAAAGCCAGACATGCAATTCACATCAGGCAGGCAGACACATAGCACACAGAAATTTCAAACTTCTAAAAGTGGCATTTCTAAAATAGTCATAATAAATATGCGCACACCATTGCGCAGCATTTATTATCGCTACTCCAAATACACCAAACTTGACCACGCTGCACCTCTCATATCAGGAATTACCTCTGAAACACTTATCAGGGAATCCCCAATGCATTCCTATGGGAGGGCAGCCCCACAGTAGTGAGAATTCAAAATGACTGTTTGTCACTACCAGGACATGTCACACACTTAAGGTACCTTTATCTTTTAACTACAATGCACCCTGCCCATAGGGCTAGCTAGGGATGTACAATGTATTCAATGAATGATTAATATCTCCTGTGGAGAATGAGAATTAAAGGAACAAAGAAAACCCATGAAGGAGCAAGAACTTTTTTGTATGTATGTGTTTGATTGTTGTGTTGCTCAAGGGTCCCATTATTCAGTACATTTTAGCCTTTCTACTATTGCTTGAAGCTCTCTGTCCTGCTGCTGCAGTGTTGTGAACTCGCTCTCATTGGCTTTTACTCTGTCTGCCGCTTTGCGCAAATCCCACGGAGATAATTAATGTCCATGGCCATGGAGCCAATCTTCGACTCAAGCACCACCATAGAGTCCTGGATGGCCACAAGGATATCAGTGGTATTATGCACTGGGGTCAAACTGTCATGATCTGTCCAGGACCCTGGTTCCTCCATCCAGGGGCCTGGGCACTATTGTATTGGTCTGTCCCCCTTTGGAGCTTTATCTTGCACCATACTGGGCCCAAGGTAGGGTGGCACCTCCACCAGGGGGCAGGGGGCAATGAATGGGCAGCCGCTCCCCTCCAATTAGACATTCTGGTTCAGAGAGCCAGAGGGACCTTTCCGGCACCCCCAGCCAACTGTAAGCCTCCTAGAGAAGAAGCGGAGCAGCAGGAGGCCAAGCAAAAAAACAACAGCCAATCTACCAGGGTCCATCCAGGCCAGGCATCTGCGTCAAGAATGCAGTGGAGGTCCTTCCTCTTCAGGTTACCTCCAAGGAAGGTCTTCCCCAGCACACACCTCTACAGCTGGCAATAATCCCCCAGAGGCCGAGCGAGGGGCAGAGGAGCAGCACGCGAGAGCAATCGCACAAAGGACACCTGGTCACATCCCAACTGCACCCCAGCTCACTTCCACCCCACTCCAGCCTTCAACCACGGGTCCCACATATGCTGCGTCAGCATTCCGGAGAGTTCGTCTCCCACCAGGAGCCACTGGGATGGGGAAAGGGGCGCATCAACAACCAGCTCCAAATGGGCTCTGATCCCGGGTCTCACTCCTCACTTGAATGGCGCCATCCACAGCAGTCAGCAACTGAGAGCAGCGATTTGGTCAGGCTTCGGCAGCCCGATGTGCTCTCTGCTGACACTGGTAGTCACCACTGCCGGGCAGAATACTGCACTGCAGGAGGCTCCACAGCCCCCAGGGTGGACCTCAGCAACACCACAGGAACAGAGGTAAGCACTAGGCACAGATCTCTGCAGTCCAGTGCCCGCAATGCAGGCCACCCAGTGCCAGTGGGGAACATCAGTCCAGAGGCGTGGACCCTGTTGTTGCTTCCAGCGGGCAGACCGGGGACAAAACAGATTCCCCCTGCAAGACTACCTTCCACTGCACAAAGCAGGGGCCCAGAGGCCTGGGTGGCACAGGATAAGAGGATTCTATTCCCCATTATGGGAGCTGTCTAAAGGTGCGTCTAGTTGGCCATGTTGCCTGGCTACATCCCCCTCAATTTCTTTATTAAGTATCACCACCACTTCCCTAGTTGTTTCGACAATCAAAATCATCCAGTCTCTTAAACACCAGTTTGAAATCAATGATAATTTTTCCCTAAACCTCCACATTGCAACAAACAAGCCTGGTATATTCCCGACTCTCATTCCAATTGGGATAATTCCTGCTTTTAAATACTCTAACATTAAGTTAGCATGTGACTCTGTTCTTTTAGCTTTGTTTAAGAATTGAGCCTTAACATTGGAAATTACTATATGTTTATCCCCTTGGGTGCCTGACCAATTAAGTTGGAAAAATATTTGTCACCACATCTAAGCATTTTAATATCCTCCGTCTTGAGAACAAATCTCTAATTGTCTTTAATAGTAACTGAATAACTGTTGCTATACTTTAAAAATGGCTTTAAGACCCAAAACTATTATTGTTCTGACTGGATCAACCATTCAGTCACTATGTCAGTACAGATATAGATCTGGTGTTAATGTGCTGTGGAGTGAGCTTAAATCTGGCAACAAGGAGTGTATGACATGTGCCCCCCCCTCCAGTGTAAGTTATGAATCCCTCCCCACTATAGGCATATGTTTCCAGAATGATGCCCCTAAACCTATTCTGGGACCCTGTGCATCTTGAGGACAGAAAACCACTTATTAATGTCATCCCCCACAACTTGTCTGGGCACTAGATCTTTAGATATGTGAACCTTCTTGTCTACCTCAGACACTGTGGGTATGCTGCCAACATTACTGCCGGAATCTGCTTCCTTTTGTCTTGAGTTCCAGGTAATTCAGACTCACTTCATAAGCTAGATCGATTTCTTCTCAGCTAAGCCTCTCTCTACCTCAGCCTTCTCCTTCTCTGCTTCCAACTTGAGCTTGACCATTTGCAACTTAAACTTCCTTTCAATCTTGTCTGCCAGCTCCTCTGGGGACAGGCTGTGGATGGATACACTTCTTTCCACTCTGGACGGATCTCCAATTCTGGAGGCAAGACGTCCCCCTCACCTGCACTCAGATCCTCTCCATGTCCTTCCATATCCTCCTAATCATCCTGATAATCTCCTGTTGCAAGCCTAGGCCTTCAGAGTTTTCTAAAGCTCCAACTTCTTGATGCCTTTGTTGTTTGGAAGTCGCCTTTCCTTACAGAACTCCTTGAGCTCAGTCACAGTATATTATTCCAGCTTGATGAGCTCAAATTCCTTTTCTTGAGGCATGATCACAGACACAGTCAGCTAGGTAGGATGAGAGTAAATTTGGAGAAAATCCCCCCCACAAAATCAAGGAGAATTTTTAAAAACTCCAATTGGAGTCAAGTTATTTCTATGGGATTTTTATGTTACACGAAATCACTGTGTGGCCCTGCCCAAACAAGTCCTAATTCTCACTACTAAACACTAATGTAGGAAATTGGGTGAAACCCTACTCAAGCAGAAACTACAATTACTGTCAGGGTAAGGTCACAAGGAACCACAAATTAACCTGTGCTTAAACCTCTAAAAGCTTGGCACAAAGCAGTCAAGCTTAACTTAAAGTCGATGTGTAAAGTATTTATGCAGAACACAAACAGTATTAAAGCAAATAAACAGCACAAGAAAAATACCACACCAATTTACAAAAACCTATTGACATGTACTAAATTATTTGAAACCAAAATAACAAAAATCCAATCAGTAGAACCAGAGATATGCAATGTTAAAGATTTAATTGAAAACAGTGCTTATAAGCAAAAAGAGCTAATTGTAGTTACCTGGTCACGCTAGACCGGGACAAAGTCACAAGTTTGGGCAGACTGCGATGGAGTGTGGGCCGGACACAGGAACAAAGTTAAACCCACTGAACAAAGAACCTTAAATCCTGGTTGCGGAGTGATGCGAGATCCCATGTCAAGGATGCATCACGTAGCTCTGGTTCCGAAGGAGCTGTGGGCTGCGATGCAAAAGTCCTTCCCTGGAGATGCATTGCGTAGAGGCGGTTCTGATGAGGCCATTGACAGGACTTATGGTATGAAATCCTGCGCCGCCATTGAAGGCTTGCGATGTCAATTTCTGCATAAGAGATATCTCGCGCAGAGGCGGTTCAAGGAGCTGCGAGATGCAATTCGAGATCCTGCATGAGAGATGCGTCACATAGCAGCATTCCGATGCAGAGCTGCGAGGAGATAAATCCTGCTGTGTCAGTTCAGCACAAGAGACCACATCTGGGCTGGCAGAGCACTTTCAGCCCCATCATCCACATATTTTCCTGGTTAAGAGGATTGGTGGTTTATGAACAGAAACTCTGTCTTTGTTGGGTTGAGTTTCAGATGTACTGTAGATATCCAGGTTTGAAGGAGGTACAGGAAGGAATGAGTTTATGGTTGTCTTTAGCCAATGACACTTTTTGATATGGGTGGATGTCGTTAGCATATTGGTGGATAGGAATGTGTTGCTAACAAAAGAGCCTCCCAGTGGCTCCAGGTAATGGGTTAAACAGCATCGCAGTGAAAATGAATCTATCTGGAAGGAACTGCAGAAATAAAAGAATTGATTTATATGCAAAGTCCTCCGTCTTTACAAATTGTTTTCTGCCAGAGATGAGCCAATTTCAAATCAGTGGTGCCCATGCTTGGTCGATACTTTCAAGAGATACCTCCTGGTCTATTGCATAAAAAGGCTTCTGTAAAGTCAAGTAGGAATGAGAGAAATGCATCTAGCTTGTGAGCATTTGAAAGAATGACATCTGCATAGTGGCAGTCTACAGTATGTTTATTGAGCATGAAACCAAGAACTGGAAGGATCGGGGAAGATGGTCAAGAGCTATGTGAATCTTCCAAGAATTTTTCATGTAATGGAAGGTTTGGAGGGTCAGAAGTTCTAGAGCTCTTTTGTGCAAATGTTGTTTTTTGTGAAGGGGAGGATTTCACTGGTCTTCAAAGATGTGGGGAAAATACCTGGAAGAGGAAAGGTGTTGAAGATATTTAAGATAGTCAGAGGTCATCAGATATCAATGATTTAATCACTGAAGGTAGAGTAACTTCATGAACATAGGCTACAGATTTCAAAGCATGTAGTGAGGTATTTTATTTTCGATGGGTTGAAAGAGTGCCAGAAAGGGGTATGTGAGATTTTGCTGTAGGAGAATAGGACATGCAAATGTTGTGCCTGATTGTGTTCATGTTCTTGATAAAATATTAATATCAGACTATTTCTGTGCTAAATGCAGAATAGGTATTGGTGTAAGTGGAATGGAATGGAATGGTGTCTGAAAGCCATACTTTCAAGAGAGGGGCTCAAAGCAGCTCAGCATGTTTCATGTCTCCTTACAAGGATACCGCAAGAGACTCACTGTGTGCAAGGGAATGCTGTGTCTGCATCTTTGACTGGACTTACCCCAGTGAATCTCTGGATCTCTGCTTCACTGGTGCAACTGAAGAATGTTTGTCTGGACCTTTCTTTTCTGATGTTGTCAAAGAACCCGAGGGTAGGTGTGTTTTCCTGAAGCACCGGAAGCACGAGTTAGACCCTCATTACAAGTCATATGTTTATTCCTGCAAAAGATAAAGGCACATCTGCCAATGGCTTCCAAGAGTGAAGGTTTATTCACAGAATTGTAGAAATATAGACTGTGAGAGCATGTTGGGAGGAATGGCCGCTAATTACATCTAGCCTGCCTGTTTCCTGCGGTTCACAGCAAATAGATTATACATGGTCTCAAGCTTTACACTTGCTTTCACAATACTATTGTTCACATGTACTTTTCGTACAGTCACTTTTTATAAACATGAATTTATAAACTGATTGGCCTATATGTTATCATGTACTGCCTTTTGATGTCACACTCGCCCCTCTTCCCAAGCTTTACCTATACATTTTAAGAACGTTTGGTCTCATGATTTCTTCTATGGTTCTATTTACGATCATTTAATGGATTATTTTTCTAGCACTATTGTTAAGAGGTTGTGATATACATCAGCTCAGGTTCTAATGATAAATTGTGTTTTGACCCTCTGCCCCGACTGTTCCACATTGCGCAGTCTTCTAGAAATGTACACCCCGTAAAAATTCGATTTCTGTGCTTTTCACTCAGTGATCCTCAATATTTAGTGATAGGCATGTCACATCACTCATTAACCCCCAGTGACTGCTCCCTTCTTCTGCCTAGGTATTTGCGTATGTATGTATCTTGATATGTATGAAGGTACGTACGTATGAAAATTTGGTGTATTTATATGTCCATCACATAATAGTTCTTCGTACATGCTTATATTTCTAAAAAAAATATCCAGAACCAATCTACGAGAATTGGAGAACCACAAAAAGGGCACCCAGTTTAAGAAAGCAATTAAGTATTAATCCCTCCAGGGGAAAGTGGGACTCTATTCAGTAGAGGCAATTGCTCCTGAAAGTACAGGGCGCAGATAGCCAAAATAGACTCAGCAGTGTAGAACACCTCATTTTATGCCTCTCTTGATTTTTATACTCTCAGATCCAGTGCATATTTTTACATTCCAATCCCATGGGCGTTTCAGAGAGACTGAAAGATCTCATGCCACAGTAAATCTACTCTGGAGAGATCCAACGATTATGTGAACATGAAGCTTCCATCCATCCATGTATCTATGCATGCATCCATCCAGTCATCCGTGCATGCACCCATCCGTCCATCCATTCACCCGTCCATCCATCTTGCATGTCTCCTTCCCCCTTACTGTGTGGTTGCTTGCATGGCTTTTTGTCTGTGGGCATATGTCAGAGAGCCCTACATGTTAGCCTCTGATTCTGGATATATATGTGTGTCTGTAGGCCTGTGTGCGTTGATGGCTACATATCTGATGGCTGGTGTGTACAGGTGTCTGGCTACAAGATTCTATGCTTGGGTGCCTGTAGATGTTTTGCTCTATTTGCATTTTTACAGGTGATTTGATCTATGCCCTTCACAAATGCCAAACCAATTAGCTTTGTCAATCCTTGTTAGGTATACTTCCCAAAGTAAAAAGTGCATGACATAATGATTATGAGTGGGGGCGTCGTATATTATGGTTCTAAAAGCACTTGCTGCTTCCTTCCTGGCCTTCAGCAATTGTCGGCAATAATAAAAATGTCATGATAACTCCGGTGAATAAACTTCTTCTTAAGAGAGAGATCGGAGTTTTGTCTAGTGGAAGGTTTGACTCATGAAAAGATAGCGCAGAGGGTTAATCTGCCTGCTGGAAAGAAAATGTACCATGCCCATTACAAAGTGCATATAATGTAAATAGGTCAGTGGGTTACTGCTTTTGTCAGTGAGATCCTCTTGTTACTTGCAGTTTATAAGTTAAAATCTTAACAAAGAACAGTGAGCTATTAATTTTCATCTAAGAGCTGCATACAAACTGCAAGGTATAAACTAGACCTTTGTGTTTTTTTCCCTAAGCCTTTGATTATCCTAATGTTGCAAAAAGTGTTCATTTGGATAGAAATTGATTGTGGTTATTAAAGCGAGCCCCCAATCATGGTATTAAGTTTTAAATTCTGAGTTTGTGTTTCTCCAGATCAGTCGCTATTAAACTATACTGCCTACTAGTATTGTTGTCATGGGACTCCTACACCTTGTAGTCCTTTGTCTTATGTAACATTTCCTATACAGTGATTTACACTCGTAAAATTGATTGTCTCTGTGTATATTGCTGACTACAGAAACTCCACGGCTCTGAAACAAATGGCTCGTGCTTCCACTTTTAAGTATATTTGGGACATTCAGTGATTAGAAACATATCCCACTTTGTGAATTTATTTTAATGTCAATAACTTAAATTAATTACTAAATATTCATGTGTATCCATTGGTTGAATTAAATAACATAATAAGCTGTAACTGGTCAGTGAAATGCCAAACAAATACTAAAGATTGGGATGTTTTGCGCATCCTGGCCACACCTCTAACTCCGCCCACTGGTCCAATCCTCAGTTTATTCCCGCCCTCTGATTCTCCGCCCACAGTTCCCCCACTTTTTGTTCTCCACTTCGACCACTGATGACATTACACAAGGTGATAGAATAGTGGACATTTTCCATTAGCCCTCAGATTTACCGTGGTCCTGACCGTGGGTCACCACAAGAGTGTTTGACTGAGGTGGATATTAATACTTACACGTGAAACAGCTTCGGTCTTAGCCTCAAAGCTCAGTGTATTGCTGAAGGGCTCAAGTTGAAAATCGCCTCAAAATCAGCAGCAACAACAGATCTGAAAGGCAATAGATTGCTCCAGGGCTCCACCAGTGTTCTTGTTTCTTCAAAGTGTTTCTTGGACCTTGTACCGCATGTGACAAGGTCATTTCCTTTCCTCCTGAGAAATACATGCATTGTGATGGCTCTGTAATAGGCTCTGTAAACAGTGTGCTGTTACTAGCTGAACGCCCGGGGCTACAACTGCAGTAGCAACGTTTTCTTTTTTTTTGTAAATGTGAAGAAGGCCAGACCTCTGGATTAGGTCATCGATTTTCAAAATAAATTCATACATCACAGTTATATATATGTCTGGCCGCTTTGCTCCTCTCCTTCGCTCCAGCCAGCACGCAGCAGCGTGCCACACACGCCTCCTCCCAGCCTTTCTTTAGGTTAGAGCAGCAGGCGGTGGTGTTTATGCCCCTGCCCGAGAACTCCCTGTTAATGGAGACCAGGCCGATTGCGCTGCAGGTCAGTTCTCAGGGACCTTGCGGTTCCGTGAATGGGCGCCATGCGGACAGAGCATCAGCAAAACCAATAAAAGGACAGGCTGGGAAAGTGCATTGAGTGAGGAAACGGGAAAGGAAAGCTTCAATTTACTGTAAAACGCGTTCCATATTTTTACAATTCTTTTTCAGCGGGAATCCTCTTTGGCCCCGCCTGTCCTTTTGCACTCATCCTTGCAATCGGTCACGAATGCACTTATGAATCATATTGTGTCGTGTTTCCTGCCCCTTCCCCCATGTGGTGGTGGGGCCGTTGAGAGGGTAGATTTTGAAATCTAATATGGCGATGTGCTTAACCCCAGATTGCCTGATGTCCAGGAGGACGAATCTTATTGTGGGTGAGGTGACAATACAATGCAGTAGGCCTCCCATTTACGATAGTTTGAGCTATTGGAATTGTACATGACAATGCCTTTTATTTATTTTTTGGTTTTTAAAACAGAAATAAAAGGCAATGTCATTTACAATGCTAATAGCGTAAACTCTCGCAAATGCGAGACCTATTACATTGCAAATGATTGTTTGTTGTAATGTCCGGCGCGCGGAGGCGTTCTAGCCTTCCGCGCTGCCGGGGTGCGCTAGCACTGACGCGCGACGTCAGACGCCAGCGGGTATAAATAAATAGACATGGCCTCGGCGCGGCAGTCGGGAGCCGCGTGTAAAGTATAAAGTACCGGCTCCTGTGATCTTTTAGCGCGACTGCGCGAGCATGCAGATAATAGCGTTAGGAACGCTACACTGGCGACGAGGGGTGTATTGAGCCCTGCTTTGATGTCTCTCGGCCCCACTGTGTGGTACATCGGCCACCCATGTATCCTGGGCCTGTAATTGGTGTCCCCTCCTCATGGTGACCCGGCTGAGCATGCTGTTGGTTCCGGTGGGAGACGGTGAAAGAGCCCTGAAGGCCCATCCTGCAGCCTGTGGAGACATTGAGAGAGCCCTGGAGCTCCATCCAGCAGCCTGTGAGGGGTATGTCTCGCCTGGGTGGTGGAAGGCCTGATGCCACGAGGTGCCTGTCGACGGCCGCACCCTACCACAGAGCAAACCCGAGCCTTGTGGAATCGCCCAAGCCCCTGAATGCCCTGAGGGTCCAGCTGATAACTCCTGGAGGTATGCGCGCCTGCTGGATGGTGTAGAGGCACGGTGAGAGACCACGCGCGACGCCCACAAGGGGGTGCCCACCTATCGGCTTCGAAGAAGAAGAGAGGTAGCCGGTTTCCGCCGCGTGCTGCGCACGTGCCAAGATGGCGTTGATTCCCGCCATTGAGCCGTTTGTCATTGACGGTGCCCCGTCGTCCCTCGCCCCGCGCTGGAGGGATTGGACAGACCGCCTACAAATTTATTTTGAAGGGGCAGGCATCTCGAGGGAAAGGCGCAGAGCACTGCTACTCCACCTAGGAAGCAAAGACATCCACTGCATCTATAAAACCCTTGTGGAGGCAACGCTGAAAACTTACCACACGCTGCTGAACGCTCTCAACGCCCATTTCGAACCCATGGCGAATAGAGACTATGAAAGGTTCATCTTTCGTCAAGCCAAACAGGAGGTGGAAGAGTCCCTTGATGCGTTCCACGTCAGACTGAAGGAGTTAGCCAGCACGTGCGGGTTCCGCGATGAGCAAGAGGAGATCCGAGGGCAGATCATACAAGGGTGCTACTCGTCCAAGCTCCGGGTCACGGTCCTCCAGGAAGAAGGAAAGCCCCTTGCGGACATCCTCACCCTCGGACGGTCGAAGGAGCTCTCGCAGGCGAGGGCCTCGCACATGGAAGCAGCCCTACATCGTCCCGTGAAGACGGAACAAGTGCAGGTGGCGGAAGCGGTGAACGTGGTACGGCCCAAAGGGAGACCAGCCGGAGGGAAAAGACAACCGGAGACGAAGAAGAAAGAATGCGGGTACTGTGGCGGCCAGCCCCACCGCATGCAAGACTGTCCCGCCAGAGGGAAAAAGTGCAGCGCCTGCGGGTGGATGAACCACTTTGCGGCGGTGTGCCGGTCCACCAGAGTCAAGAAAGAGGCGGCCCATGAGGTGCAGGAAGGGGCGGACAGCGAAGACATGGACGATGACACCGAAGAGTACCCAGTCCATTATGTGTAAGGCTCCCGGTTTTCCGTTTAAACGGATTTTTACATATAAATACAGACGGAAATCGTTTTGTTTTTTGCCTGTATTTATATGTAAAAACGGGAAAATACTTACAAAACAAATGCTCCTCTGTAAAAATCCTAGTCAGAGGAGCACAGGGACAGCCAAAATAAACGGGAAACTGCTGCCCTGAAACTGCTCCAGAGACGGGGGAGAGAGGGGGAGACTGGGAGCGCCGTGTGTGCAGAGACACTCCAGCACCTCTCACAGCGGTTGTTCAGGCTAGATAATTGTTGGGGCAGTGCAAGCAGCCAATGTCCATTAAGAGGTGTGAAAACACCCCAGGACATCGGCTGCAGCTCCACAACATTTTGCTTTGTGTTGTATGGGAGGGTGAAGGAGGTTGATGTGGCAAGGCAGGGGGCAGAAATGCCTCCAACAACTATTAGCATAAAGCTTTAAGGGTTCAGAAGAACTTCACCCTTTGTCTTTTATTTTTAACCATTTTTTTTAGTTTAGTTCACAGACAAGGCTGCGCACTGTCGTGGGGTCTTGTCTGTATATGACAAACTGGGCTTGTGGTTCAACAAGTAAAGTGCGTGGCTTTATAACAATGGCCTCTCGGGTGCCTTTCCTCGCTTCAGCCCTCTGCCCTCGCTCCACCCTTCCCCTCTCCTTCCCTTCCAGCACTTGTGTAAAACAAGGAAGAGAACAACAGCGCTCTGAAATCGGACACTGGCAGCCTGCGAAGACACTGACAAGTAAGGCTGCTTTTTATTACTCAGTGTTTTTTTTCCGCCAGCACACTGGTTGGCAATACACAAAGGCCGCTTAGGTGCCTCTCCTCGATTCTTGCGCTGGTCTGTGCCTTACAGACGGTGCATACACTTGTGCATTAATTGCTAAGCTGCACACATTCACATCTGCTTCTTTATTAAATGTATTCTGATTTTTTCTTCAAAAACAAGAACAGAAATGACTGTTGCACCACCTGTGCTCTACATTTTACCCATAATGTCCATATCAAAGCACTATTCTGTACAGATGAAGATGCGATTTACCATGCCTTGTGGGGTAGGTCGTCTTCTAGTGCACACTGAGAATGATCTGATATTCTTCAAGCAGACACTCTGTGATGGCCGATTAAATGTGAGTAAAAGAGGTAGTAATGTGTTGACATTTTGCAAGACATCTGCTCAAATGGGACCTAACCAAAATCACGAATACATGTATCTTTTCTTAGAGGACAGGGAAGAAATTGGCTCCCAATATGTAAAGTGCACTAAGCATAGGCTCCAATTTAAATTAAACAGCCATACCAGCCTAGTGCAAGTGTGCATGTCAATTTAAATAAATGTGGAAAAATACAAGCTTTAGCGTTTTTCTTTCTTGCATCAAAAATAAATGTGGATAAATACAGATAAAATGACCAAAAAATAAATACGGATAAATACAGACGGAAATGTTAAAAAAATAAATACCATAAAACCGGGAGCCCTAATTATGTGTTTGCGATCAACCACCCTCAAAAGAAGAAGCGCAGACTTCCGAAATGTCGCATCTTGGTCCAACAACAGGAGGTAAAGGCGACCATTGATGCTGGGGCATCCATTGAGCTGATGGCCGCCAATGTCTACCACCAACTGCGCACCAAGCCTCCGCTGCGAGAGGCGAAGATCCGAGTGTTCGCGTACGGCCAGAAGACACCCATCCCTCTCATCGGGTGCTTCAAGACAGAGCTGCAACATGGAGAGAGGAGGATCAGCACCACCGTCTATGTCACAGAAGAGGGCAGTGGGATGCTGCTGAGCGGGCAATCGGCTGAAGAACTGAGACTGATCTCGTTTGCCATAGCAGTCCTAGAGGAAGAACTGGATACCATCATGGAAGAATTCGGAGAAGTTTTCAAAGGCATCGGCTGCCTGAAAGGGAAGGAAGTGTCCTTACACATCGACCCGTCGGTTCAACCAGTGGCGCTGAGGCACAGGCGAATCGCGTTCCATCTGAGGCAAAAGGTCGAGGAGGAGCTGGAGGCCCTGGAGAGACAAGGCATCATTGAAAAGGTCAGTGGGCCTGTGAGAAGTTGGCCTGGTATATGATGTTCACTAATTAAAGTGACCACCTTGTACCATGCCAAGCAACCCTTATGGTGTGGTTGTAAGTCAACCTTTTCGGACCAGCTGCTCTAGTGGTAGCGTAGGCTAAGCAGTCTTTGAGGCTAAACTCATTTAGGCATGTTAAGCAAGCTGTTTTACCATATGTAACCCCCCCTTATACCAATGAAAGGACACCACACAGATATATATTCAAAATATATATGTATTTATTACTCAAAGTATCCCCTAGACTCTTTATGAGCACAGGAGCACAAATCGTTAAACAAGAAAGTATTACAATATACGAAAGTTGCACTTTATATGGATAGGCCCTGGTGGCCGCTCAAACCATATACTAAAATAGTGGTATAAGTACCACGAACAGGAAAGGGAGAAGGCCTGGGGCCTCTAGAATCGCTGGGCCTACAAGGAGCTAACTGTAGTTAGTGACCAGGAGGTCCACGGGTCGCGTGTGCATTGAGGAAAGTTACACGCGGGCGCCCATAGGTTTTCAATGGGTGCGTAATTGTTCAAAAGTTACTGCTAGAAGGGTCTTCTGGTTGGACTACGAATTCAAGACTTCAAACCTAGACATTAGAGATGTTACTCTACACTTGTGCACCGGAGTGCCAGCTTTACCTCACCCACAGGAAGCGGGTGCATAGGGCTCGAAGTGCGTCGGGTTTCGTCTATCTGTTCAATGGAGCCTGACGACAAAGATGCTGCAGGCGGTCGGTCCAGAAGAGATGCGGTGGATCCAAGGATAGATCGGAAGTGTAGAAGACCTGTAAGCAGAGGGGACAGTGTTCACAGTCACTAGCCAGTGACCGGCGTGGCACCAGGTAGGTACCAGGCGATGTCGGGTGCAAACAGGTGAAGAGGTGTCGCTTGTCTCTACAGCCACGTGGTCCCTGAAGGTCGACGACATCCAGGAGTCGGTTCACGAGCTGTCCCACGCAGGCTCTCGCTGTCGGCGGTGTCGGCGACTCAGAAGAAGCAAACAAGCCTTGGCAAAAGCAGGAGTCGCAGGAAGTGAAGTAAGCTGTTAGCTCTGACCAGCAAGGTCAGAGGGGCTGCTCCTTTGGAGGGCAGCAGGGGCCAGTCTGGAGCAACCAGACCAGTGTTGTAGTTTTTCAAGATGGTCGCCAAGATGGCCAGTAGTCAACAGACCAGTAACTGGTTAGGCACATCGAGTCGCGAAGTGCAGAGGGGCCCCGCGCAGATCGTGGAGATGCTGGAGGGCTCACCTTCGGTGCAGATGCTGCTCGGATGTTGGGCTTCTCAGGACCCAAAGCACAACTTGGAGAGAGCCTCTGTTGTTGCGCTTTCAGCTAATCGAGTGTCTTCCAAGATGGCTGGCTCCACGGGTCTCGGTGCCTCCACGGGTTCCTTCTTTTCAGGGACTGTGGATCGGGCGGTGAGAGGTCTGGAGGTCCTGTCCTTGTCAGTCTCTGGGCTCCGGCGGGAGGCGGGAGGCGGCAGCAAAGCAGACGTTGATTTGCTGGATGGTGCTTGCGTTAGCAAGATGGTCACTCCCTGACCATAGGAGAGATTTCCTTCAGTCTTCTGTGCAGCAGAACGTCGAAGTTCCCATCTTCTTCTTAGTTACAAGTTGATTCCAGGATGTCTAAAGTCTTTGGACACAGCTCCTACCTTTAAGCGGATTCTAGGGGCCGGACTACCTGCTAGGTCCCTCCCTAAGGGTGGGACCAGGAAGGGGGGTGGTTACACCCCTAATCCTTTGTCCAGCTCGCCCCAGGTCTGGGGCTGTGTGCCCCAGGACCGGATTGAACTGGCATATGCACCGAGGCTCCTTGTGAGCCTCAGGCATGTCTGTTTCCTTTCAAGCCCTACCTGACCAATACACAAAATCCTGTCTAGGGTGGTGCTCGCACCTCCCCTGGCAGGAAACCCTTTGTCCACGTCTCCCAAGCTGGAAGTACTCCCAGCAGCAGGAGGGCAGACTTGTGTCTGTGGTGGCAGCGTCCATTTTGTGGAGCTGAGGCTATGTCTGATTTTACCCGGGTTTCAGGTTCTGTACATGTCGTGTCCCTCTAGGAGGGTGGAATGCTAACCCCGTCGCCAGAATTGGCGAGGGGTTAGTATTCCAATTCGTATGACACCTTACTCAACATGTTTAGATAAAGCCAAACCAAAGATAGCATTTAACCGCAAGGTTCATAATGCACTTAAGAGTATATGGTATGGCGATATCTGGAAACGGTAGAAGGAAGTTGTTCCATCTACTGCAGACAGGCTCAGCTCATGCCAGAGCACCATCTCACATAAAACCAAGCACTCTGCCTTCAGGATTGTTAAGGCCTGCCATAGGAGTGACTTATAGGTTAACATGTGTCCCATTTAAGGTTAGGTATAGGCATACTACACCTAAGTAAGAGGTGGATACACCAACTTATCCCAGCTGAGTGATCAGCCAGTTGTGTCAAATTGCTAGGCCAGGCCAGGGGTGCCACAATACATGCTTCAGCCCCTGGTAGGCCTCAGATACACCAATGCCCTGGGTACCTAGGGTACACTAGTACAGGGGCTCACAGGGTGATCCAGTTCCAATGGGTCATGCACCTAAAGTGCATAGTGTCAATTTAGCAGAGAGAAGAGCAGGCTGGGGGTCTGATTAGCAGGCCCACAGCCTCAATACGTCGAAAACCAGTGAAGCAAAAAGCAAAAATTTGGGGTGACCATAGGATAGCCGACCCTACTCTCCTACGGGGCCAACCCCATGGGTATCCCCGATCGTCATCGCCAGGAAGCCGAAACAGCCAGGACAAGTCCGCATCTGTGTGGACATGCGCCTCCCCAACGCCGCAGTAAAGAGGGAGCGACACCTGACGGCCACCATTGATGACATCCTGGGAGAGCTGAACGGGGCCAGGTGGTTTTTAAAGATGGACCTACGATCAGGCTATCACCAGCTGCCACTTCATCCGGACTCGAGGTACGTTACCACGTTCTCCACACATGTGGGCCTCAGACGGTATCGGCGTCTCAACTTCGGCATCTCGAGTGCCGCCGAGGTATTCCAAAATACCATAAGAGAAGTCCTCAGTGGGCTCCCCGGCGTGCTTAATGTGAGCGACGACCTGCTGATATACGCGTCAACCATAGAGGAACACCACCAGCGGTTGAGAGGGGTCCTCAAAAGAATTCAGGAGTCAGGCCTGACCCTGCACCGAGAGAAGTGTCAATTCCTGCAGAGCAAGATTAGCTTCTTCGAATACACCTTCTCGGACAAAGGAGTGGCCCCAGACCCAGACAAGGTGAAGGATGTCCAAGAAGCCCCCGCCCCGACTAACATCTCGGAGGCCAGGAGTTTCCTGGGCATGGTCAACTTCTGCGGCCGCTTCATTCCGGATCCCTCCAACCTCACCAAACCCCTCAGGGAGTTGACCAAGTCGTCGACCACGTGGCAGTGGGGCCCGGAACAGGAGCAAGCATTCCAAGCTACGAAGGCGGCCCTCTCGGCGGACACTACCCTCTCGTACTTCGACCCGGCGAAGCCCACCAACGTGGCGGTGGACGCAAGCCCTTTTGGTCTGGGAGCGGTTTTGACTCAACTCCAGAGCAACGGAGAGTGGGCCCCCATCGCCCACGCCAGCAGGTTCCTGACCGAGACAGAGCAGCGTTCCTCGCAAATCGAGCGAGAAGCCATTGCCATCCACTGGGCCTTCAGGCACTTTCATGTATATGTGTACGGCCACCACTTCACGGTGACAACCGATCACAAGCCCCTCATACCTCTATTCCAAGGGTCAGCCTCGAAACCGCCACCCCGGATCGAAAAGTGGATACTCCAACTACAAGGGTACGACTACAGGGTGGAGTACAAACCGGGGGCCACGAACCCAGCGGATTATCTGTCAAGGCACCCGCGGAAAGCCACAACGGAAGAAAAGGAAGAGGCGGAGGACACAGAGGAGTACGTCCGGTATGTGACAGAGCGGTCACGACCCCTCCCGATGAGCCTAGCCGCAATCATAGAAGCGTCGAGAGGTGATGAATGCTTGAGAGCAGCGGCAGAGGCCGTCAGGTCGGGGGCTTGGAGAATAATCCAGGAGTAGCTAAATCGGAGGACTCCCCAAGCCAAGCTGACACTGGAATCCATCTTGAGAGTAAAGAGCGAACTGTCCGTCGACGCCCAAGGATGTCTTCTACGTGGCCCGAGACTGGTCATGCCGGCCAGCCTCGGCCAACAGGTGGTAGACCTCGCCCACCGGGGGCATCAAGGAATGGTGAAAACGAAGGGCAGGCTCCGAGCCAAGGTATGGTTCCCTGGCATGGATGCGATGGTTGAGCAGGCGGTGAGAACCCGCACGTGGTGCCAAGCAGCAGGACAGCCGGATCGCCCTCACCCGGTGGCGACTGAAGAAAACCCCCTGAGGCCGTGGGAGTGCGTGAGCGCCGACTTCGGACACCTCCCGGATGAACGGTACGCGTTAGTCATCATTGATGATTTCACCAAATATCCAGAGGTCGAGATCGTGGGGATCCAGACAGCCACTGAAGTAATAGCGAAGTTTGAGAAAACCATCGCCACTCATGGCATATTCGGGGTGGTCAAGACTGACGATGGACCCCCCTTCCAGGGGCAGGAGTTTGCAGAATATCTCAAGAGCTGGGGGATCCATCATCGCAAAGTGACACCACGATGGCCCCAAGCCAATGGAGAGGTGGAGAGGTTTATGAGGACACTCAACAAAACCATACGCATAGCCATGGCTGAT
Source organism: Triturus cristatus (assembly GCF_964204655.1). Lineage (NCBI taxonomy): Eukaryota > Metazoa > Chordata > Amphibia > Caudata > Salamandridae > Triturus > Triturus cristatus. Next base: position 158,218,541 of record NC_140580.1, read on the forward strand.
GGATCTCCACTGGAGAGGGCGATCTACAGTTTCCTGAGGGAATACCGGATGACCCCCCATGTCACAACAGAGGCAGCGCCAGGAACAGCCACCATGGGGAGAATAGTGAGTGACACGATCCCTCAACACCCGACTTGGATCCCGGCACAAGCCACTAATGAAAAGACTCTAGCAAATCGGACGCGCTCGAACGACCAAGCCAGCCGACGAAGGGGAGCTAAGGAGTCCACGATACAATGGCAGGATCAAGTGTATGTGAAGGACCGCTACCCAGGCAGCAAGTTCAGACTTCCTTTCGAACCACAACCGTGGATCGTCACCCGCCGGACAGGCACGATGGTGACCGCCCAAAGAGGAGCTGAAACGGTCACCTGAGATGTGTCCTTTTTCAAAAAAGTCCATCCAGGGACACCTTCACGTCCCGGGGCCGAACCAGAGGGACCCGGCCCCGACCAGCTGAGCGGAGACCAGGAAGGGGAGGACGGTCCGGGTGAAGACTGTGACTCCCAGTCGATACCAGCCACACCTGGGGGTAACCTGCCCGGCTGCTCCCCGTCCCAGGAGGAGCATAACACCCCAAGGCGCAGAACCCCCGAGGTGGCCCTACCCAGAGGCGGCCAATCCCGGTACAGCCTGCGGAAGAACCCTGCACCGTCGTCCCAGCTTGCGGACTATATGGTGTAACCTGAAAGGACTGGCAGTCTGGTAACAGACTCATCGTTGGTTTTGATGTTGGCATTTTGATTTAATGTTTTATAAAGGTTGGAAGGAGTGTAATGTCCGGCGCGCGGAGGCGTTCTAGCCTTCCGCGCTGCCGGGGTGCGCTAGCGCTGACGCGTCACGTCAGACGCTAGCGGGTATAAATAAATAGGCGTGGCCTCGGCGCAGCAGTCGGGAGCCGCGTGTAAAGTATAAAGTACCGGCTCCTGTGATCTTTTAGCGCGACTGCGCGAGCATGCAGATAATAGCGTTAGGAACGCTACATTTGTAAGAGCGCCCTATGCCGCGCTTTCACTTTAATGGTATCCTTTTCTAAAGAAGGGTGGGCGGTATAAAGTGAAAGCGCAGTATGTTTAAGTTGAAAATAAAATGTTTTATTTGTAAACGTGCCGAGCTTTGAATTTAATGTCTGCCACGTCCCTTTCTTTAAGACGCAGCTTGTCTAAAGAGCTAAAAGCAAAGAGCAGTATGGGTGCTTTAAAATAAAAAAAAAGCATTTATTAAGCAGCATAGCGTGTGCAGAAGTGCAGCGGTGTGCAGGGAGCATTTTTCGAGCTGCCATGAAAACAGGGTGGGTTACGGAGAGCCTGTCGTGACTGCAAAAGCAGCTGGAATAAAGACATTAAAGAAAATAGTGCTCACAGATTGTAGCTAAAACAGACTGTGTAACAACACAAGTAAAAAGTCCAATTCTCATGGAAGATTCCAAATACAGACAAGGCGTTACTAAAGCGGGACTTACAAGCTTATTAATGAATCAGAAGCAACCATTTAGAAAGGAGAGTAGCAGGAGCTAATTGAAAAGATGGGTGGAGAGTGGGTGGAGCTTCAAGTCCATACCATAATACAGCATGCCTCGCAGAGCAGAGCATGCACTGCCCAGACTCAACCTAAATAAACATGGGTGAAAAGGTTTTATTAAATTACCCACGCCGGGTCCATACAATGCAAGGTTCTCCAAATACCATGCTTGTCTTTCTAGGTACCACTTCATGGCTCTTTCTTCCACCACTCTACACTTTCTGTGACTTTGTTTCACTCTTGCAGGTGGCGTATCCCTGCTTTCTCGCATTTTTTTTAAACTATCATTTCCTTTCTCTTTCTTTAATCCCTTTTCTACTTCTCTCTCCCTCTTGCTGAATCAAAGTCTGATGATGAAAAAATAAGTCCTGGTCCGAAAGATAATGGTGCCAATCACCTGCAACCACAGACGTAAATTCAGACCTGTACAGTGGACTTCCCAGCCAGTTATTCTCCAATGCATTCACTTTATCAGGTCAGTACAGATGTACAGTAAAGTTGCTGTTCTGCATTGCGTGAAAGTGAGAGAGCATAACAAACACCATGTCTACTGATATATGGTGGTGTTTTTTTCTCCATGTACTGGCCCAGTTTAGATTAATTGCACCAATGCACACAATCTTGCATCATGGTGCAAGGGACTGTGTGGTGTCAAACATAGGTTTTGCACAAGAAGGGGCTATGCCGGCACAAAATACATAATGTGCTTTGACATAGATTAACATTTTTACAGTTTTGTATGTGTGCTCTAGCATTACATAACACATGGAAAGTAAGAAAAGTTTTTAGAAAATAATCATTTTCTCCAAAGTAATGTCTACATGAGGGGACATACATTTTTGGTGCAAATCACTGTCTGCCAAAGTTAGAAGATAGGGATTTGCTTCGAAACCCAAGTGTGATTGCATGAGAATGCCCATTTACCACCTACAGTTTGCCCCCTCAAAACCAAGTAGTGCAAGATAGCACAAATCACTATTTTGTGTCACTTTGGGTGTACTTTTCAGCACAAGACACGTTTTGTACTGGAAAGCAAATCCCAACATCAAGTGTTTTGTGCTGGTTTGAGTCATATTTGTGATGCAATCCAGATGCAAAGTGTCGATCAATTGTGTATACAGTTTGGAAGTAAACCTAACTGTGCTAAATCTGTAAACATAATTGGATTTTTGCACACCATTGTAATCTGGCTCACTTATCGGTCATAAAAACAATTACTTGCTGTGAGAAAGTATATGTGCACAGAATGTAACTTACATTCCAGCACCTTTCTAGTACCCAACATTTCTTCATGCAAACAGTCTTTCTTCAGTAACACTGTAACTTTAAAGTTGAATATACATGAAGATTGTGATTCTCCCTTTGCCAGAGTCACACTCATCATAGTGTGGCTACCTTGAATATCATTTTCTGTCAAAAGTGGAAAATATAAAATGCAGTAAAGATGGTATGGGGAACATAATTGTCAGCACTGCCATCACCACTTCCTGTTTTTGTAGCTATAATCATTATGTCTGTTTAGAGAGTGCAGCTCTTGGCAGACCTTATGTGATCAACAGAAGAAAACTTTAAGAAGTACTACTGATAGAGGGCCTTTTTCTCCACCCAAATATTTATGCCCTTGAGTGCAGATTCTGATGGGGCAGAAGGCGTGTGCTTCTCATGAAAGTGATTATATTGCACTTTGCCTTGTAGGAAAGTTTATTCTTAATGCAGCAGGATTGAGTGGGTTATGGTGATAAGCCATTGATTAAGGCAATGTGCCTGATATGTTTCTTAAGAAAAGAAATGACAAAATTGATAGGCCTGATATATTTATTGTGAAAAGCATATGTAAAAGCCAATAGGCATTTATGGGTGGATTGCAGTTAATACATGCAGTTCTGGCTGTAGCCAGCTATTTTGCTACAGAGAATCCCACAGATTAATTTAATAGTCAAAGGTTTAGGGCCTTATTAAAAGTATGGCGGTCCACAAGACCGTCGTACTTGCGGTGGTGGTCTGACCACCGACATGCCCTGCCCACACTATTCTGAGTGTGGCGATCAAAAAAACACAGGACCGCCGTGTCTGGTAGGATCCAGGATCCTGTTGCGCTTCTGCAGCAGTCAGGAACTCTAATTTGCTGGTGACACCACTGTGGCACCACTGAGCATATTATGAGTTGCCTGTCTACTGCTCATTTTATGGTGGTGAGCATGCCACGAAAAGGGTGGCAGAGAGGTAACTAAGGGGGCCCCTTACAGGGCTCCCTGCTGCTCATGTGCCTAGGGTTGCATGCAGGGGGGCACATGTTGTACCCCCCCGGGAATTGCACTCCTGGCTCTGCTTGGCAGTTCGAGCTGGACTGTTCCCATGAGGCACAGGGTCAAGACTGAAAGAACAATGATGGATTCAACCCAGATCTGTCACTTGGGGTGAGTGTCTGAAAAGTTTCAGCACTCTTTCCATCATCTCCTTATGTTTGCGGTATGGCATGCACTGCATGGTGCATGCCACTCCATGCAGGACCGTGCTGCAATCATTGTCATGTCGGCGGCCTGCATTTTAGGCTCTCCTATGCGCCTAACGGAGCACCGCCATGAGACCACTGCAGCACAGCCTGCCCAGCCAGGATTTAAGTCGTAATCCAGCTGACGGGCACACCACAGCCTTAGCAGTCCTCCTGCAGACAGAGTGGTGGCAATGCCACAGGAGGACCTCCAAAGTCGAAATGAGTGTTTGGTACCCCCTATTAAAAAAAATCTTCATTGTAGAACTTTTGCATTTGAGAATCCTTTTTAGGCCATTTTAGGAAGAATTGTATATTGTTTTGCCAGCTGTAGTTTTGTACATATTTGTAATTATAAGGTGGTATACTTATAAATGCCTTATGAGAAAGCTCTTATAGACAATACAGTTCCAAAGTGGAATACAGTTGGCCTGAGTTGGCTATAATAGATCAAAGTTGGTTATGGCGCTAAGCCAGCAATAAAGACAATATGCCTGATTGGTTCTATGGAAAGTGTTATGTCAGAGACCATGGCTCTAATGTTTTCATTATGAACATTTTTGAATAACGTAGTAGACCTTACTTATTTTTTGTGAAATTATATATTAAAGTTCAATAGGACTTTAAGGATGGATTCTTGCTGTTGGGACAAAAATGTACCCTACATGATGTACAGTTGTGTCCCCTGCCCAGCGTCCCTGAACTGCATACCTCTGATCCTATTTCTTGACTTTGGCCATGCCATAAAATAATCCTGTGTGTGTTTATTGATCTACTCTCAGTCTGATGACAATCCTAGGTTCTGGACCTAGTCCTGAACTGGTAGGAGCGCACCAAGTGCACCCTCATCATGGCAGAGGACTACCATTTCTGTTAGAGGATCTGTTTGCTGTGAATTTCAAGCTTTTTGTTGCACAGATCTTTTCATTTTGGTGTGAAAATGTGCTTTTCTAAACATGCAACACGTTAATATCTGTGATTCCATCAAATGCAGGTTTCTAGCATGTTTTGCATTGTCAATGTGTCATGAAACTCTGTTTTATTCTGAAAATGTATTTCTGTGGTTATACATGCTCTAAATAAAGTCTCTGTACTTTGAATGTGCATTTTGGTGTGAAAATGTGCTTTTCTAAACATGCAACACGTAAATATCTGTGATTCCATCAAGTGCAGGTTTCTAGCATGTTTTACATTGCCAATGTGTCATGAAACTCTGTTTTATTCTGAAAATGTATTTCTGTGGTTATACATGCTCTAAATAAAGTCTCTGTACTTTGAATGTGCCAAAACTTTGTTCTCCAAATATTTTTTTCATTAATGTCTTCTTTCCAATACTCACAGCTTTGTATAGCAAGATTTCCAATAAATAGGGTTGAATATATAAGTTTGTGTTTTGTCGTTAGATTCTTTTGAAGTCTTTGTGATTTCTGGGGGCAATAAAAAGCTAGTAGGTATGACCTATCAGCACTATTAAAATTAAGCCTGGGCGGAGTTCCCCTATGCGGAACTCCGTGAAGTGCAAAAAAAGACTCAGTCATGCTACGCGGAGCTCCGCAAGCGGCAGAGTGCGTTAGATAAATGCCGTTCGCAGTGATTTTCAGTGCTAGGTGCTTGTCTGCACTGTGCAATCATCACGAACGGCACCATGCACAGCGCAAGCAGGCGCTGCTTCCTTTCTGCCACTTGAGTAGATTTTTACTCGAGTGGCAGCTTTCTCAACGTGAACGGACTGTTTCTCAACACGAGCGGTCACGAGCATATATGACCACACGCAATGATAAATCTGACCGCTCACGTTGAGAAATCTCGCTGGGAGGTTGATTTTCCACGCTCGCACTCACCAACTTGATGTTGCAGATCATGAACAAGAAAATATCTTACCGGTAGCTGGATTTTCCTTGCTCGCTCTCGCCAGTTTGATGTTGGCGAACACGAGCGAGGGAAAAAACTCTGCTACACGTGGAAAACTCCACAAACTTCGCGAGCAGAGCAGAGTTCACCGCCCAGACTAAATTAAAATAAGGAAATCTTTCTTGAATTTGTGAATGGCTATTTATTGACAGAACCCAGCTGTGTTCCCATTGTTTATAATGGTATATTTCTGAGGGATTGCTAGTTTAAAAACCATAATGATGAAGACAATACATTTCTTAATGATTATCAGCATTCAAATAAGGGTCCTCATTCTCAATTGCAGCATAAGCATACACATCTTTGAGCATTTATTTAACTACTTTGATGTCCCATTGATGAGACATTGAACCAGAAATTATTATCTCATCTAGTGGCACTTTTAAAACGTATGAAATCCGCAGCAACTCAGTGGGTCCCATGAGCTGATAGGGGAACTTTTCCCAAACTACACAGTTCAGAACAGCATATGTAGTGATGTTCACAACATGATAATCCTGATGTGCTCTGTGAGAAAAAGAATGCGGTTGCAATTCCTGAACCACAGGAACTGGATATTTTATATCAAGAATCTAATGTCCATGTATGAACAGTGAAACTTTAATTAGCATAACAAATAGCATTAAGAGAAAAAACACTTCAGGAACATATCTATTACAAAACCAGTAGCAAACAAAAAGTCATTGATGGTGTTGAGGAACTGTGAAGTGTATTGATATTTTGCTTATGTCAAAATCTGTTCCTGAAACATTCTCATGCAGTACAATTTCTTGCAGTGTCATCATTTCAATTGATTTTGGCTCATGTGGTGGTTCATAATAAACCATAGCAGTAGTTGAAGCTTTTAGGATTGCTGAACTTGCATTGTCAGGGTCATCCATGGAAGGTAGTACTTGGTGTAAAGCTAGAGACATAGCAGTTTCTATGTGCCCAACAAGGTGGCTCAGGATTTCAGCATAGGTGTACCCATCTAGGGGTAGTCCCTGTGGATTAGAGAGAGGAGATACATTTCTACTCCAAAGGCACTTTGGTGTCAAGGGGGATCTATGGAACAGAATCAGCCACCTAATGCTTTTTGGTGTGATTGATGGATACCTTACTATTTTTCTCTGAACTATACATTAACGTCAGGATTTCTGTTAAAGTGCCTTATACCCAAGAACTGGCATTGGTGGTTTGTAAGATGACCTCAATAATTGTTTATTGGTGATCTTTTCTTGAACTAGCTCTCCCACTTTGGGAGCTATCCACCAGCAGCTTTAGAACCCTTATATTCACTGGCAGTGGTGTTGAAATGCTTCACATTAGATAGCTTGGTTGTGACGTCTTAAGCATTCTGCAAAACATGCAAGCGAATGTCCAAGTCAAACATTTTCTATTCTGACACCCTTTCAGGGATGTCAATAACAGGCACAGGAAATGATACTCAGAAAATCATCTCATATGGCATGCAACCACTTAATACTCTGCTAGGCAAATTATGTAATGCTCTCTGAACTTCATAGAGATTATGTAGCCAACTTAGTCCTGTATTTAATACAATAGGCTTGTTTAAGCATACCATTGGCATGCTCCAAACCCCTATTGCTTTGTGGGCAAAAGGGGTGGAAGTATAGCAGTCATACTCCCAGAGAACTCATAGCATCTGTTAGACTCAGCATCCTTGGCATGGTTTTCCCCTAACCTTTTGCTTTCAGACCAATTGTTTCTGTTCACTTCGTTTTTGTTGACCTTAGGACTCTGCACACCTTACCATTGCTAACCAGTGCTAAAACGCTTGTGCTCTTTCCCTAAAATGTAGTAACATTATCTCATACACAATAGGCATATTACATTTACTCGTAAGTCCCTAAGAAAGTGCCATTACATGTGTCCAGGGTCTGTAAATTAAATGCCACTAGTGTGCCTGCAGCACTGGTTGTGCCGCACACTTAAGTAGCACTTTAAACACGTCTCAGGCCTGCCATTGCAGAGCCTGTGTGTGCAGATTTAAACTGCCATTTCGACCTGACAAAGTAAATCTTTTGCAACGATTGCAGCAACTTGGAACTGCATATCCAGTCGCACAGCGTCAAAAAAATGGCTTACAAACTTTTTCATGTTCCAATTTCAAAATGTTATTCCATGATTTTCAAAATTCATCCAACTTCACTTTCTGGTTCACTAAAAGACTGTCCAGCGACCCAATTTTTCACATGAAGCAGTTGTGCCAATCCAGGCCTCTTACCACATCACGGGGGACACTTAATTCATGTTACACAGCGAAAATCATAATCCCAATGCATTTCGGGCTTCTTTTGCCCTTCGTCTGGGCAAGCTGTTTGAATTTAAACATGTAAAAACCTGTGTTCGTTTTCTGTAATTTTAACGCTACTATGTTCTTGCAAAAATACTTTCTACAGAAATCCAATTAGTGCTTTAAAACATTATTGAACGTGATTCTACCCTTTAAAACTAAATGGTTAACGATGCGCCCTGAGTGCCCTTCATGATAATGTGACCTTGTCAAGAATTTCCTAAACGCAGTAACCTCCCCCACTCCATCCTCGATGTTAAACCTGCCATTTTGCCCGCATTACTATGTAAAAACTTAACCTACCCACTATTCTCTTCATTCGCTTCATGCTATGCATGCTTTTAACCCCTCCACTATAACATATATCAAATGCTCGGACCCTGTACTCTCGCAACTTGACATTATAACCTCCCTCAGTCCCATTTTGTTTCAATTACCTGCTTATATTCCAGTTATCTGTACCATCCTCTCGTTCTAACCGTCATTTCCAACAAATCGTAGCGTTAAAATTACACAATCAGGCTACTTCCTTCAGTTGGTGCCCGAACAGGGACTCCTTCGGTGAGGGACCCATCCCCTTTCTGCGGACGGAGGGAAGGTCGAGGCCATCGTCAGGTCAGACTGACGGTACAGGGATCCCTGCACGAGGAGTACTGATTGTTCGCAGCTGCCCCTTCCGTCCTGCCAGACGGTGCCTCGCCCAGTGGTCATCCTGACTGGAGTCCTGAACGGCGAAACCCTTGGATCTGACAATTTAGTCTGAAGAGTTGGCAGTGGAGAATCAGTTTGTTTGTGCTATTCCTATCAGTTGAGTTTGTTTTGGTTCTTTGTGGATATGGTACCCTTGTGGTTTGAGTTTGGTACGGTCTGAGGACCATTTTTGATAAAAGCACTTGCAATAGTTTTGCAAGGCACAAATAACACATTTGTTTTATTTTTTAAAATGCCTGGTATCAGTACGTTTTTCTCTTTGTGTTCTCGTTGTTCTGCAGATGCTCGATTAGAAGAAGCTCAGCCAGCGCCTCCAGAAGGCACTCCAGATTTTGATATGTATGTGAAGCATGGTCTTGGCCCTATTATGTTTAGTACATTATGGCACAAATTTACAAGGGACAATGCCGAGTTACATTAGCCGTTGACGGGCACTTTTGATGAACAGCAGATTGGGTTTTTACAGGAACAGTTATTCTAAAGACGAAGTAGACAGTCTATGTTTGATTCCCTCAGAACATGGCAGAAAGTAGCTAGACAGAGGCGATTGAAGATGGAAAAAAATAACTGAAGGGGAAGATGCAAACACTGACTCAAAAAGCTGTAGAATATGATAGAGAAAAGCAAGAGAAAGGAGTTGAATGTGAAAATAGGAGGTTACAGGTGCATATTGATAAATCTTATTTAGCCCAAGAGGAAACAGATACTTCGGTGGAGAAATTGTTAGGCACTCGACCTCCGCCTCCATATGCTACCCAGAGGATATATCCCGCTGTTCCTTTACAGACGCAACAGCCTGTTGCATCTGCTCCATTTGTTCTTGTATCTACAGTTGTTGTTTTGATGGCTTTGGCTACGGCACCCCCTGATTCTTCTTTGTCTTCGCCATCTGTGGCAACTGTGACTATTAGTATTCCTACTTTCTCGACTTCTATACCTGCTGCTCTATTGCCTCCGGCGCAAGAGCCAGCGACGATTATACCTGTTACTTCTGTCACTTCTCCTTCCCTGGTTTTTCATCCCCCTGATATCTTCAAGTAGTGAAACACCAGTTCATGGATTTGAGGAAAGAGACTGGACGAAATTTAAGGAGTTGATGGGCCCATTGGTGCGATCCGGGTTGGGGGATGAGGAGAAGAAGGTAGTAGCTGATCAGGCTGCGCAGTGGGGTCGTAATCCCATTTATAGTGTGGAGGATGTTTGGACAGTTATGCAAGATTTTGAGCCCTTTGTAAAGCAGCATGCTCTTAAGCATATGTCTGCTACGCTGATTGGTCTTTGGCAGCAACATTTTGGGGATGATGCACCGTAAATCCTATTTGATATCAGAGATCGTGTATATGCTAGTGGTTTGGAGCCTGGACAAGGTTTGGGGAATATTATGACTTTGATCGCTTATAGGGGTAGGTTGCACGTGAAGAGTCCTACCCGGTATACCAGATTCCGATGCAAGAGGTTCATCCTATATATCACCCAGAAATACCTGAGTTAACAGATCAGCCCAGTACTGTCACCAGACAGGGTGTGGTGGCCCGTTTTCAACAAGAGTGGGCTTATACTCCATGGAAAAGAAGTGAGGTTTTATCTCTTAAGACTCATTTGCCTGACCCTAGGGAAAATCCGACTGCTTATTATAAAGAACTGACAGAGGCTGCCTCTTCTACTTTAATGACCCTTGTTGATATTGAAATGTTCTTTGGCCTTCTTGTTCCGGTTGATATTTGGAGATAGGTTCATACTCAAGCCCAGGTTGTGGAGCTGGGTGGTACATGGGATGCGATTAAAGGGTGGGATCAGGAAAGAAAGCCAGGTGATAAGCCCCGAGCTGAGATACTTGCTTTGCCCGGTCGTATTATTACATAAATGCATTCTCTTATTCCACCGAAGAAGGTGAGTTGGGATAAATTGACTGCTTGTTGACAGAAGAAGGATGAGAGTGTGTCTGATTTCTTCACTAGTTTTGAAGACACGTTTTTGGACCATAGTGTGCAGGATATGTCTATTGAGGGAACACTGTTATCAAGAAGAGAAGGAGAGAACAGATAAAAAGCATAAATATTTAAAGACAAAGGTGTTGTTGCAGCAAGTGTTTAGAGGGAATAGCAGGGGACATGGTAGTCCTGCCAGACAGCTTGCTCGCATTAGTAGGCAGCCGACCACAACATCTTTGGGGCCGAATCAGTGCATGTATTGGAAGGAGGAGGGCCATTGGTGTAGAGAGTGTCCTGTGCTTTTGCAGAAGGTTGCGGTCCCTAGAGGGCGAGGTCCTCGTGGGCGAGGTCATGGGACTGATAAAGCTCAGGGTGCTGCGGTCTCACTGGGTCGTTCTGATACTAATTATTTTGATAACCCTTGCGATGGACAGTAGTATCATGATGATTACGATACGGACAGGAATGTCTTACAGCTAGGACAGCCAGGGACAGAGTGAGGCACCAGTTTCGATACCTGTTGGTCCTTATGTCACTGGGGATTTGCAAGGTTCGACTAAGGAATTGTTGGTGGACACAGGCGCGACAAAGAGTTCTGTTTCTCGACAGTTGGTTTCTGGGGCAGCTCTGTCTGGCCATAATAATGTTTCAGTAGGTTTTCCAGGTGTACCCGTTGTAAGCCCCATTTCTCGACCCCTTGCATTGACTGTTGGTCCTTTCAGTGTAGATTCTCTGTTATTGTTGACATCAAATTGTGGAGAAAACTTGAGGGATTTGGATTTGTTGAAGAAATTACATGCTACTATTTATTGTTCCCCGGCAGGTGTGTATATGACGATTGGCCCAAATGTGAATACTAAACAGTGTCTGTCTCACCCTCTTCCTGTTGACTTTGCTAATATGCCATCTACTTTATGGGCGACGGGTGATACAGATGTAGGACTATTGCATATACCACCAGTTTCAATACAGGTTAAAAATGATGCTATTTTCACTTGTATTTCTCAGTATAAGATACCCCAGGCAGGAGAACAAACCTTTTTACAAATTATTTAGGATTTGATACAAAAAGATGTAGTTGAAGAGACGTCTGCCAATATCTGTAATAGTCCCATTCTTCTGATTTTTAAACAGACACCTTCAGGTTCCCCTGATGATCAGGAGGATGTTTATCTGATTGTGATTGACTTGTGTGAAGTTAACAAGATTGTGGTCCTCCAGTTTCTGATGGTTCCTGATCTTACTACCCTTTTGACAATGATTTCTTCTACTGCTACATTCTTTTCTGTTATTGATTTGGCAGAAGCTATAGAATCTGTCAAGCTCCTCAGGTCTATACTTAGAGTCCGAGTATCTATAGTCAGGCTTTAAAGAGTCAGTTGGATTTCCTTTCGCTTCCAGCAGGTAATATATTGGTGCATTATGTTGATGACCTCCTCATTGCTTCTCACACTGAACAAGGTTGTAAAGACAGTAGAGTCAAGTTATTACTGCATTTAGCTCATCATGAACATTAGGTTTCCCTTTCTAAATTTCAGTATTGTCGACAGGAGGTCACCTATTTAGGTCACCTACTGTTGAAGGAAGGTAGGGGGTTGACCCCCGAGCCTATCAGTACTATTGTTAAAATGCCCGTTCCACAGACTCAAAAAGATGTGCGCGCTTTTATAGGTATCACTTCCTATTTTCACCAGTGGATATCTAGCTACTGCTTACTAATTAAACCCTTGCTTGCATTGATAACTAAAGATGTGCATGAACCCTTGCCTTAGACGCCTGAATGTCAGCAGTCTTTTGAGCAATTGAAAACTGCACTTTGTTCGACTCCGGTACTTGGCACACCTAATTATGCTAAACTGTTTGTACTTTATGTCCACGAGATGGCTGGCTGCGCACTTTCTGTTTTAACACAAACATTTGGGGATAAGCAACTGCCTCGTGCTTATTTCTCTGCTGTGCTTTATCCCATTGCATGAGCCCTCCCAAGTTGTCTAAGAGCAGTCGCGGCTGTGGCCACTTCGATCAGACATTCTGCTGGACTTGACACTGACCTCACAGTTATGGTACCCTATGCTGTGGATACGCTTTTGATCAAAACATAGACACATCACCTCACCAGTGCACGTCTTACCAGCTATGAACTGACAGTGTTTGCTAAACATATCACAATCAAAAGATGTGCCACTCTGAACCCAGCCACGTTACTACCCCTCCCTTCCGAGAGTGATGACGTTGACAAACATGATTGCTTCTTCTGAACAGGGGAAGAGTTGAAAGGGCGGGTAGACTTGACTGATGATCTCCTATTTGACCCACAAGGGGAACTATATGGTGATGGCTCTTGTTTTCAATTACCAGATGGCACCACCACTGTGGCCTATGCTATCACCACACTGCGCCCGGTGGTGGGACATCCCGGGTCCCTTATCAGTCAGCCCAAGCTACTGAGTTAGCTGTCCTTATTCGAGATTGCGGATTAGGCGAGGGACTGGTTGTCAATATTTATACAGACAGTCAGTATGCCTTTGGGGTCGCACATGATTTTGGGTGACTCTGGGAGGAGGGAGGGTTCTTTACCTCTCATGGCACCAAGATCCAGCATTGGCACCTCGTATTGATGCTTTTGTTTGCTTTGACACACCCTAAGAAACTAGCAATTGTGAAGTCTAGCGCCCACTGGAAGGTTACTGATGATATAGGCAGAGGAAATACTTTTGCAGATCAGACAGCTAAGGAAACAGCTCAGACAAAAATGAAAAAAAAACTTTCTAGCAGGTCCAGCTAGGTGGGTTCCTGAAGTTGTTATGTTTGAAGATCCCCTTGAAAGTGTGAAGGAATTACAGAGCAAAGCAGCGATAGAAGAATTAGCAGTGTAGCAGGAGAGTACAGCACAGTTGAATGACGAAGTGTGTTGGATTGATAAATCTGGGAAACAGAGATGGATGTTGCCAGATGCATATATTCTTCCAGTGGTTACTATGGCCCACGGTCCAGCTCATATTAGTGCTAAAGGCATTTGTAAATTGTAAGGTCCTGTATGGCAGACTGACAAGATCTATAAGACAGCTGCACACTTAGTAAAGTTCTGCATGGTGTGCATGATGCATAATCCTGGGAAGGGTACCCCCACACTGCCTGGTAATTTTGCACCGTCCACTTTCCCTTTTGAGGTCCTTAAAATGGATTATATCGAACTAGAAAGATGCAATAATCTTAAGTACATTTTGGTGGCTTTTTGTGCATTCAGTAAATGGGTCGAGGCTTACCCCACTAAAGACAATACAGCCATTACGACTGCAAAGATGCTCCTGAAGGAGTTCTGTTCTCGTTTTGGCTTGCCCAGAGTGATCTGAAGTGAAAACTGAAGTCATTTTAATGCAAAAGTGATTGAATTGATTTGTGAATGTCTACATAAAACAAAAATTTCATGCTGCCAACTACCCAGTCAGCAGGTTTGGTTGAGAAGTACAATGGTACTCTGAAACTTAAATTGGCAAAATTTAGGAGACAACAGGGTTACAGTAGCCAGACGCTTTACCGCTAGCACTTTTGTCAACAAGAACGGCAGCTCATTCTAGAATAGGATTGTCACCATACGAGGTTGTGTTTAGACACCCGGCAAATCTCAGGGACGTCCCACGTCCTCGATGGTTCTCTGAAATTGATACCCTATATTGATTGATTATTAGGGCCAGTTAACCAAAAGTTTACGTTCTATTCACCAACAGGTCCGGGATTCCCTGCTGCCTACATCAGAGGGACCCAGCTATGACATTCAGCCAGGAGATTTTATATTGATCTGAAATTTTCAACGGAAGAAAAGTTTGGAGCTGCAGTGGAAGGGGCTGGAGCAAGTCCTTTTGGTAACGCGAACAGCAGTGAAAGTCGCTGGCCCTAAGAACTGGATCCATGCGACCCATTGCCACAGGACCCATTTGCTCCTGCCTTACGAACATAGGGTAAAAGACGGCATCGGGGACTCCGAGTGCGAGGCGGTGCTTCGGTTTGTCCCATTCAGCGATGCCCAACTGAGATGGACGCAAACAGATAAGAAAAATGATGACGTGTTGAAAGCAGCGATTCCTCTGGAAATCCGAGCTATCCAGGAGCCCCTATTTGTTGATCATTCTGTGCCCGGGGCCACCAGGTATAGCTTGCGCCCTTGGCTGAGTGACGGTGCACCAAAAGAAAAGGAAAATTAGTTAGGGATGGACTGTGTAAGTTAGGGTGTACTTTGTTATAGTACCAATAGAGTTAGTTGAGGTTGATGGGAGCTTTGTGCACTGCTTACACATTGGGCAGAATAGATTGAAGTATACTGTGGAGGTATACCATCGTGACTGATGTGGGATACGAGTTTAGGACAGAGCAAGCTCCACTGCCGGTGCTCAAGAGCGCCAACATATTGATGGACAATAAGAGCCTGTACCAGTGAGGCTCTGACGGATTTGTTTATTTTTTTTGCATTTTGTCCCCATTTCATCATTTGTTATACATCCCTTTGGTAGGCTGGTTGCTGAGGAAGAGCAGCCAGTGATTCTTGTTGCTCCTCATGATGTCGTGTGGACTCGTAAGAAGAAATTGACATGTGTTGTTCTTGTGATTTTATTGTTGATTATATTGTGTGGGGTGTCATGGGTATTGAGAAATGGACCAAGGTTAACATTATTTCATGATTAAGAAAGAAAAGGACAGCCCAAGTAATGTGTTTCTAGACACGGATAAGATATTCTGTGAAGAAGGGACTGCTTGCTACCTCACTGAGTCTGTCACTAGTTTATAGACTGCATACCCATTATCTATTGTGATAATATACATTGAAGTACTGGGTATTTTAAGCCCAGCGGTGCAGGGGAACACACCCTATGACTTCGGGGTTCTTCCTGTTTCAGACCTACAGAAACACAGAGTCTTCTGGGTGAAGTCAAAGATCAGTTTATTGGCTGCAGACCAATTACAGGTATCCTAGAAGTACAACAGCGTGTATGTTCTCAGGAGACTTCTGAAAATCACAGAAACGGGCTTCTTCTTAAATACAGAATATCCTGCTTCAGGCATACATTCCTTAGTTTACGATATGGCCATTACATGTTTACATTACAAACAAAAAGGCAGAGTCATGATGACCATCCCACATTCCAGTTAAACCAGCCCGCAATTATTTACACAGCAAGGCTCAGATCCCACATCAGATATCGATAGGCCCCAATAAACATGAGCATCTCCTGTTTGGGAAACGAGCCATAAAGCAGGAACAGTCAGGTGAGAAAGAGATTAGCTGGAGGCTCGTGTAGGATGAAAAGACTTTATGGTGTGTCAAGCCCTGATGCTAATCACAGGAGGCCAGAGGACGGGGAACTCGTGGGACCAGTTTGACCTGGGGCAGCGGAGCCAAGCTGCCCAGGTCACAGAAAAGTCAAAGAAAGGCACATGTGCTCTAAAAGGCCCGTATTCGCTTCATGCTATATAGCCTATGTGAGGGCAACCATAAGATGGCCACCGCCATAAAAAGGAACCCACGTAGTGAGGTGAAATAGCGTATACACAGTGC
Source organism: Triturus cristatus (assembly GCF_964204655.1). Classification (NCBI taxonomy): domain Eukaryota; kingdom Metazoa; phylum Chordata; class Amphibia; order Caudata; family Salamandridae; genus Triturus; species Triturus cristatus. The sequence continues at coordinate 158,234,953 of NC_140580.1, forward strand.
ATTCATAGCTAAAACGTTACACAAAGCACTTGTACATACCGCATTAACCATTCGCGGTTCACTATTACCGGGATAGACAGGGGTAGGGCCCTGCCTCCTACGCGGTCCCAAATTCTAAAGTACGACAGACCCTCCTTTTGCCCTTACATAGGCAATAACTATACTCATTTCAATCCGAATCTAGGTCAATATTCACGAAGTCATGGAGATGTTGCTGTAGCATCATCCTATTACTTAGCTCGTCCCTCGATACAGGTTTCCTTACACATAATGTAGCACAGAGGCCACATATCGCAGGAGCACACTGTATGCACAGACAGAACAGGAAAAGGATGGCTAAGATCATTCCAATGACCATCAGAACTTTCCAACCCCAGGCAGATATCAGTTCCCAGAACCACCCCACCAGTGACCAATCTCCTTTATCCACGTGTATGGATATTTTATGCAGTTTGGAGATGGCTTGATAAACTGTTGGAGCGTTGTCTGGTATGAAAATGCAACAACTGGATTGGATAACCTTACATACCCCACCACGGTCTGCAAGTATGAAGTCTAGAACCATGCGGTTCTGTAAAGTCATGAGGCGATCCGCTTGGAGCTCAGCTGTCAAATTACCAAGGGCACCAGCCGTTACATTAACAGTGGATTCAACCACACGAGTCAGCTGTCTCAGGTTCCTACTATTGACCATAGGTCCCCAAAACGGCAGGAAACCCAAAAAGAAATCTCCCGCTTCCTGACCGGCAGTATCCTCCTTACTAATCACGCCTCTCACAACTCTGGTCTTGTGATAGTCGGAGGCGGCAGTAAATGTTGGCGGTAGCAGATTTGCAATATAACATGTGCCCGAGAAGTCAGGGGGCAACCATGTATATGCTCGGTCATTGCAGATAAAATATGTACCCTTGGCAGCCAAAAACGCAGGGGAAAACTGTGACGGAAAAGTGTACGTTTCAGTACAGTCACTTCTTCCCAGTTGAGCTCTAGGATTCTGACCATTACCTTGCAAACAGAACCGACCTATGTGGGGTACGACCCAGATTGGGGATGAGATTTTTCACTGTCTTTCACCCAGACTAATACTATACCCCGTTGCGTTCCACCCTACATAAGCTCTCAACTCTTCTTTGGGAATGGATGAGTATGCATCGATATCTCTGCTCATATCGGCAACTCCTTTCATTAAGGCTTTATTATTGGTGCTAGGTCTGATGGAACGCGGCTGTCGCGGGGAGTACGCATCTAGAGCATAGAGAAACATGGTCTGGAATGCCCATGACGATCCATTGTAACTATACGGCAGCACTAGATAGGGAATACCCTTATTAATGGTATGTGGCATTAAACCGCACACCCAACAATTTGTTGTATTCATGACTAGTTGGTGCTGGTGCAGGAGCTGAATAAACGAGTTATTCACAAACTCTGATCGTCTAGCTTGTTCATGTTCAGGCAGAGGGTGAAAAGAGTGTGAGGAGATAGTAGGAGGAGGTATAGACTGTACAGTGGGTGTAATGGGCTCTTGAGAGGAGAAGAATACAAATCCTACAGTAAACACTACCATACTACATAATACAAACAGGCATACAAATACAAAACGTTTGCGCTTCATTATTTTACACATTCTTGTTTTAAAGTTCATTTCCTAAGCGGGTCTCTCCATCTCGAAAAACTCCATCCTCTAATCGTGCCGCTCGCGGCGGGTGAGTATCTTCTGCTAAGGAGTACGCCTGTCAGTCCAGGGAACGCCCTAGACCAACCAGAACCGTCGACCTAACGTCTTCGGCCTGTACCCCAAAGTCTTGCCACCGCGACCCTGCGGCTGAACCCGGATGGTGGTTCGAAAAACAAAAATCAAGAAAGTCCTTCAGATGGGAGAGCTCTGGTTATCAAAAAATAAAAAGGTAAAAGAAAAAGAATATTTATTTGTCCATAGGCCTTGGTCTTAGATTGTAATGGAGACGGCCAGGTACTGTTTGATCTTGAAACAAGAGTTCAGGCTCTGTGGTGTCCAATCGAATTGACGGTGGCACAGCTTCTTGCAAAATATCATCACTCTCCTGTGCTGAAGTTGTGCCTTTTATGCGTGCATCACTGAACGGCACAAAATGAGGTACAGTGTCTGTTTCAGAGTCAGCGATACCCTCCTGGACCCACTGGTCATACGGCAGAGGCAAAGGGATCCTCTTCACTTGGGCGCCGTGGATCCAGTTCCTTTTCCCCTTTACTCGAACAGCTGATCTTGTAGACAGTAGCACGAGATGAGGGCCAATCCAGCGGGGCTCATCGTTGGATTTCCGCTGGAAGTTTTTCACAAGGACCCACGTGCCAGGTTCGATAGGGTGTCCAGGAGCTTCAGAAGCCGGGGGGAGAGTATCATGCACCTGTTGGTGTAAAACACGCAGTTTAACCGTCAAATCATACAAGTAATCAAGCAGTACAGGGTGTTCGATTTCACTGAATTTCGTCGGTCTTGGCACACCCCATACATTGGCCGGGCGGCCAAAAACAACCTCATAAGGACTAAGTCCCACTCGTGAGTGTACGGTCATTCTTGTGGATAGGAGTGCTAAAGGCAGAGCGTCAGGCCATTTAAGACCTGAGCTCGCTTGAATTGTGGCCAGTTTGAGTTTTAGAGCGCCATTGTAGCGCTCCACTAATCCAGCTGATTGGGGGTGATTTGCAGCGTGAAATTTCTGCCTTATACCTAGTCCCTCACACACATTCTTCATCACTTGGCCAACAAACTCACTCCCATTATCACTCCACACCATTCTTGGCATTCCAAACCTAGGGAAAAATTCCTTCACAAGGGCTTTGGCTGTGGATAGAGCAGTGTTATCTTTTAGAGGATAGGCCTCTATCCATTTTGAGAAAGCACTAACAACCACCAATACATATTTCAGGTTGTTGCATCTTTCCATGTGGATAAAATCTAGCTGCAAAACTTCAAATGGATATGATGGAGGCGCAAAATGACCAGCTGGAGTTGGGGTTCCCCTACCAGGGTTGTACTTCAAGCATACCATACAATTCTTGACCACATTCTCTGCACACTTAGGAATTCCAGCATTCTGCCATACTGGAGCCAACAACTTACAGATTCCTTTCGTACTGATATGTGCCATTCCATGTGCCATAGTAACCACTGGAAGCACATATGCATCAGGTAACAACCATCGCCTATGTTCTGACAAATCAATCCAACAACCATTCTCATCCAACTTACCCATACTTTCTCTCCACTTGCTTAACTCTTTCTCTGTGGCTTCAGCTTGAAGGGACTTTACACTTTCTATTGTGTTTTCGCACATTCCAACATCACCAACCCATCTGGCAGGGCCTGCAACATACATTCGAGTCTTCACATCTTTTGCTGTTTCTTTCGCGACTTCATCAGCAAACGCATTACCATGACCAACATCATCAGTGATTTTCTTGTGCGCGCTGCATCTCATAATCGCAACTTGCAACGGTAGGGTCAGCGACTCAAGGAGAACATTCACTAACTTGCCATTCTGAATCTTAGCTCCATGCGAAGTCAGGAACCCACGTTCTTTCCACAATCGCCCAAAACTATGCGCCACGCCAAAGGCGTACTGGCTATCCGTATATATGTTCACTTTCATTCCTTCAGACAGCACGCATGCTCTCGTAAGGGCAATTAATTCTGCTGCTTGAGCCGAATTTTGTGGCACACGCGCAGTTTCCACAATCGTGTGCAAAGTCATGATAGCATATGCAGCAGTCGTATCACCATTCGGGAGCTTGAAACACGAACCATCCACCCATAAGGTACCATCACACTCAGTCAGGGGAGTATCTTTGAGATCTACTCTCCCTTTCGTCTCTTCTTCTGTTCTGAACAGACAATCATGTTGCTCAATCTCATCTAGGTCTGCTGGAATTGGCAATAGTGTAGCTGGATTCAACGTGTTGCATCTCTTGATGTGTATATGATTTGCTAACAGTGTCAGCTCATAACCAGATAATCGCGCACTAGTTAAGTGTTGTGTCTTGGTCCTGTTTAACAATGTGTCCACAGCATGTGGAACCATAACAATCAATGTATGATCCATCTCTAGGCCAGCAGACTGTCGAATAGACATGGCTGCAGCGGCTGCGGCTCTCAGACAACTTGGCAATGCCCTCGCTACTGGGTCCAAGGTTGATGAAAAATATGCGCATGGACGCGGTCTGTCGCCAAAAGGCTGTGTTAACACTGCTAATGCGCAACCATCTTTCTCATGAACATACAATGTAAAAGGCTTGCTGTAGTCAGGGGTACCCAACACAGGAGCTGAACATAATGCATTACGCAATTCCAAAAAACTTTTCTGACACTCTTCAGACCATGGGATAGGATTCGGTGTGTCTTTGCATGTTAATGCTAACAAAGGTTTTGCCAACAAGGAAAAATTAGGAATCCAATGCCTACAGTATGAAGTAATGCCCAAGAAAGCACGCACTTCTCTCTGTGTTCTTGGCACACTCAACTGTGCTATGGCTTGAATTCTTTCTGGGGTCAGTTTCCTTCCTTCCTTCAATAAGAGATGACCTAAGTAGGTCACTTCTTGTCGACAATATTGCAATTTTGAGAGAGACACTTTGTGATGGAAGACAGACAAATGACGCAACAATGACAAGGTAGCGTTTTTGCAAATCTTTTCAGTGTCCGCGGCGATTAGTAAATCGTCGACGTACTGAATGAGGATAGCGCCACTGGGTAAAACCAGTGCATCAAGCTGCGCTTTCAAAGCTTGGCTGTATATTGATGGGCTTTCACAGTAGCCCTGGGGAGCGCGTTTAAAGCGGAAGCTTCGGCCTCCTAAACTAAAGCCAAAAATGTCTCTGCTCTCCTCTGCAATTGGGATGCTAAAGAAGGCATTCTTCAGATCGATCAATGAGAACCATGCAGCGGAGGCTGGAATCATGGTTAACAAGGCAGTTATATCAGGGACAACTGGAAACTGTGGCACAACAATCTTATTAACCTCTCTAAGATCAATCACAAATCTGTAAACAGGTGGCTGTGAAGGGTCCGTTCGTTTTAAGACAGGTAAAACAGGACTATTGCAAACGTTGCCCCTTGTCTCTTCAATTACACCCTTTTTAATCAAATCACTGACAATTGCTAACAATGCTTTCTGACCTTCATTGGAGATCTTGTACTGGGGAATACGTGGCAATCTGACATTGGCTTTTAAAGTTACCACATATGGCGGTATTTCCAAGAGACCCACATCATTGGGACCAGTAGCCCAAAGGACATCCGGAAGGGATGACAATTCAGGTGGCATTGCATTCTTAGACAGATACATCGGGGAAATCACTTTCTTGCCTAGTGTAAGTTGTACTCCTGAGGGAGAACAATATAGTGTTGCATGCAATCTCTTTAGCAAGTCTAATCCTAGCAAATTCTCACCACAACCTGTTGTTAGGATGAGAGGTGCTTTTAGCTCGCAAGGTCCAACAGAAAGAGACATAGGACTAGAAATCGGGTTCCTAACTGGGGCGCCAGAAAAACCTACTGAGACATTTATTTCGCCAGACAAAGGCGCGCCAGGGAGTTTTGAATGCATGATTGAACTCTTTGCAGCACCAGTATCCAGCAGAAAGGGCTCCGTTACATTTGCTGTAGTTACTTTAACATAAGGTCCGCTCTGATCCACTGGCACTGAAACAACTCCCTCTCTCTGTCTACGGCTGTCCTAGTAATCATCATCTTCTACATTGTCATCTTCTGCATAATAATCATTATTGGAGTACTGAGCTGTATTACCAGTCGCGTTGGCTTGCTGATCAAAGCTATTTATGGTATTTTGAGGTGGAAGAGGACGCGCGTTCTGGGGAATATTTCCACGCCCTCTACCCCTAGGAGCTTGCTAACCACCTCTACCTCTTGTGCCATACGCATTACTGTTACGCTGCATTAATTTAGGGAAACTATATTTAAAATGACCTTCCTCTTTGCAATATGAACATTGGTTGGGACCTACAGGGATTCGTGGTTGATAATACCCGTTCATTTGCTGATTACTCTGAAACTGTTGGGGTTGCTGATAGATACCTTGTGTTTGCCTATAATTATTCTGTCCTCCACGTGGCGGATAGGCCTGCTGTAAAAGGACCTTTGTTTCAAGTTCTTTCGTTTTCTTATCTGTTCTATCCTTCTCATCTTTGTCTCTATTCTCATAATACTGTGCAGTAGCCAGTATTTGCGCTGAAGAGGAAACAGCCCAAGAACTTTCTGAGTCTTTTAATTTTTTACACAACTCGGGAAGTAGATTCTGCACAAATTTATCAACAAATAAGCGTTGGCCACCTTCAGTGCTCATGTCTTGACCACTGTGGTCGATAAACGTTTCTTCAAACCTAGTAAAGAAATCAGACACTGTCTCATCTTTCTTCTGCTTACATGCGGATAGTTTATCCCAATTTACGCGCATCGCAGGCATTATAGTTTTCATGTAGGTAATAATTCGACCAGGGAGCTCTGCTACCAAAGGCTCAGGTTTTGCACCACCAACTTGTCTAGCGTCTGCAGCAACGATATTAGCCCATGTACCCCCTAGCTCTGCAGCATGATCCGTATTACGGATGGATCCCCATAAAGGCTGTGGAACAACATTCCCGAACAACATATCTATGTCAGCCAAATTCATGACACACGATTCTGCAGTTTGGGATAACTCCTTATAATATCCTGTAGGGTTTTTACGGGGGTCAGGCAATGTCTGTTTAAGCGCTATTACTTCAGATCGTTTCCAAGGGACATGCACCCAAACACGCTGAAAATGTGCTGGCATAGCAGCAATACCATGAGCGGCATTAGCCGCAACAGCTTCCTTCCATACCGGAGGGACTTCTCTCATAGGGTATTGTCGCGCTTTTCCCTTTCTCCCCACAGGGAAATCTTGTGTAAACAACGGCTGTTGACAATCATCATTCCTCAAGGATAATAAGATCGCAACTGCTCTATTGACATCGGGGCCCACAATCGTACCTTTTCCAAAATCGAATCTCACTTGACACAACTCCTGCGGGCTTGGATCTCTACCATGATCATCCAATTCCTCACAGAGGATTTCACACATTTTCTCAAACACATACCTCTGTCTCGGGGCATCCCATTGATGAAACACGTCAACAACTGATTCCACATCATAGCATGAAGGGAAACCAATCCACCTACGCGCCAGATGATCTAACACCTCTTTCTCGTCAGAATCAGGCAGCTGACTGCAGATGCTTACGCTGTAAGGCAGGAGTCACACTAGATGACCCAAAGAGAGGCGACATTAGACTAGTAACTACATTCTCGTGGAGAGGTGTGGCTCACTAGGTAGAGGCGGCAGACCCGTAAGCAGAGAATCGGCCATGGACCAGGGTTCAATTCCCGACGCGGCAGGGTCGTGGACCAGGGTCAAAACGGACTCGATAATTCTTGCCTCGGTACCCACTCTAACCAGGAACACACTCAGCAACTCTGGGCATTAAGCTTGCCTCATCTCTACAACGGCCCCCCACAGACGCCGGGGATGCCTGGTTTCACCTTGGAGATACCCAGAAAGGGACCATCTCACAGGGATAGCCAGGACGGGTTCCCCAGCGGTCTACAGCGCCGGGACGCCCCGTTGCTGGGGTAGCTGTGCGCTTTACAAGTCTACAACATTTACATTAGCTAGTCGTTGTCGTGCTGAAGGAGAAGTTGAGGCAAAAACGGGGGGATAGACAGAGGGAAGAAAAACAGATTCAGATACAGGTATCTGGGTAGTGTAAGAAGGAGCGCCAGGGGAAGCCGCTGGTGTGCTAGGCAAAGTCGCAGAAAGCGTGGGGGAACCAGGTAGCAAAACTGGCGGCCCTTGAGAGGGCTGCACTGCAGGGATAGGAGCCAGCTGAAGAGGAGCTGGCGCCTGTGGGAAGGCTTGCGGCATATTTACTGGAGGCTGCGCATTCACAAGCTGTGGAGGTGCGGTGGCATTTTGCGCATATGGGGGTGGCGAACTCAACAAATGGGACATTAGGGAATCTTTCTCATTCTCTTTTGTCTCATCTTGCACAAGGGGTGACAAAACAGGGTAACATTTATCAATCCCTAGTTTGCGCTGTCTATGTAACTGTTCCTTCATTTGTTCCTCCTCATTATCTTTAAATTGCACGGCTGCTTGCATCACTGACATACCTCTCTCTCTCTTATTCCTCTTTGCTAGCTTAATTTCCTTCTGTTTGGCTTCCTTTTGCCATAGGCGGAAAGAATCAAACATCGCCGGCCGGGCTTTCTTTTTAAACGATTTAACTTCCAAATTATCTAAGATATCTGTATCGAAACTACCATTTTGGGGCCATTTTAAAACACCGTCCTTTCTGGTGTATCGGATCCATATTTCATTATATGCAATGGGGCCCACGCCATGTTTTACATAAAGCTCATAAGTTGGAGTTCCAATTGGAGGAACCGGACATGAATCCTCTAACTGGAAATCCCTTCCACAACCCAAACAAAACAATCTACAAAATACACTAGAACCAGGCATCTTCGCTCACTAGTCTAGTTTCAAACGTCAAAGGATAATCGAATACGATAGTCTCGTGAATACACGAGTCCTCTGGCTTTGCGACTTGCAAGCACCAAATCAAAATGATCCCGAAGGATACCAAATTCAAACTAGGAGACGCTCCACTTATACTTAACTGAATATTGATGATCGATGGCGTCACCAGAAGACTCTCTCGATTGTTTCGCTCTACCAAAAAATCGCCAAGGGTCCAAAACAGGGCGATTAATCAGGGCAGCAGTCCTTCGTAGCCGTTGGGACGCGGAGAACCTCGCAGAAAAGACTTTTGGACCACGTCGACATGCAGGGGTCGATGAAGTGGCGGCCTTCCTCCAGAATTTCCACACGAAGCTCCTCACGAACCTCTGGCTTGGACCGGTACCGCTGAAATCGCGCCGAGTTGGGCGCCAACTGAAGTACTGGGTATTTTAAGCCCAGCGGTGCAGGGGAACACACCCTATGACTTCGGGGTTCTTCCTGTTTCAGACCTACAGAAACACAGAGTCTTCTGGGTGAAGTCAAAGATCAGTTTATTGGCTGCAGACCAATTACAGGTATCCTAGAAGTACAACAGCGTGTATGTTCTCAGGAGACTGCTGAAAATCACGGAAACGGGCTTCTTCTTAAATACAGAATATCCTGCTTCAGGCATACGTTCCTTAGTTTACGATATGGCCATTACATGTTTACATTACAAACGAAAAGGCAGAGTCATGATGACCATCCCACATTCCAGTTAAACCAGCCCGCAATTATTTACACAGCAAGGCTCAGATCCCACATCAGATATCGATAGGCCCCAATAAACATGAGCATCTCCTGTTTGGGAAACGAGCCATAAAGCAGGAACAGTCAGGTGAGAAAGAGATTAGCTGGAGGCTCGTGTAGGATGAAAAGACTTTATGGTGTGTCAAGCCCTGATGCTAATCACAGGTGGCCAGAGGACGGGGAACTCGTGGGACCCGTTTGACCTGGGGCAGCGGAGCCAAGCTGCCCAGGTCACAGAAAAGTCAAAGAAAGGCACATGTGCTCTAAAAGGCCCGTATTCGCTTCATGCTATATAGCCTATGTGAGGGCAACCATAAGATGGCCACCGCTCTAAAATGGAACCCACGTAGTGAGGTGAAATAGCGTATACACAGTGCATTCATAGCTAAAACGTTACACAAAGCACTTGTACATACCGCATTAACCGTTCGCGGTTCACTATTACCGGGATAGACAGGGGTAGGGCCCTGCCTCCTACGCGGTCCCAAATTCTAAAGTACAACAACATGGATGAACAGAATGACACGTTGGTGGGTAGGTACTATAAGGAATTGATAGTTACCCGGGAGGCTGGTTATTATCCTGCTTGTTGTCCCATCGTGAACAGTATGAACACTTCTTTAAATATCAATTGTTCTGGGATAGTTCTGTAAAAAAATGCAATACCCCTGGTGAACAAATTATGAACGACCGATGTATGCACACACAGGATTTTATTTTCTGTCTAACGGTACTTCTTCTAATGTTCATAATGGTACCAACTATGTCACTCTTGGGATGGTGTTGCCCTTAGGTGTGCCCTTTAAGTATGCTAAGCCCAATCTCTGCTGGTTTAAAAGGACTTTGACCAAAGAAGTTTGGGTAGGGGTTACTGACATAGAGGTAAACAATTATAGTAATGGGATTACTTTTGGATACATCCTTTCTTCCATTTTCCCTTTGGTTGGTACCTCTATGGTCCGAGGTGAGAAAGCCAGAGAATATTTTGAGTGCAAGTTGCAAATTCTATCTAACACTATTGTGGCTCCTTTACGCGACATAACCACAGTTGGAGAGCATGCAAATATATTCTGTACAGACTAGATATGCGGTGGATTTCATTCTGGCCAAAAGCGGTGGTGCATGCACGGTAGTGGGTGACCAGTGTGTAGTCAGGATAAAAAATATGGAAAAGAATATAACTAAACACATATTAGACATCCTCAAGAACGTCAAGGGAATGGGATGTGGAAATTGGAGTTGGTCCCTTTTTGGTGGCTGGGGTTGGATTCTTGAAAAATTGATTTATTTAATTGTGATACTGGTATTTTGTTGTGTCCTCATTCAGTGCCTCCCCTTCTTATTCTCTTATTGTACTACTCTTCTCACGCCCAAGAGAAAGGTGCAGAAAGAGATAGATGACCTAATGCAGACAGATGAAAGTATTTTTGAGATTTCTTCCCTGCTTACAGTCTCCCTTTCCGATACTGAGAACATGGAATTCTCATAAGGATTCACTGTCCTGTTTTCCTGATTTTCTGTTTTCCTTGTTGTTGCTCAAAAATGTTTTAGCTCATGCTAAAAAGAGGGTCTGTTAGACTAGAAATTATCCTGCGTACGCATTTTCCAATGTAAGTTATCATTCGCAGTACCATTTTCTGTTAAGACGCCATTTTGACTCATGATCGAAACTAATCCTTTGCTATTTCTGAGAAATGGCCTCCACTAGGTTTCGTTTCTCCAAGGTTGGATTTTGCTTTACTAATGAATAGAATGTTCTTATTAGCGCATACCTTTCTCGCTAGATAAAGGCCTTCTCCCACTTGTCTACTGGCGGGCAAGGGCAGAATGACCTTGAATAGAAGATATTGTGTGCCCGGCACCTGAATTGAAACTTATCCTATGTGTTTCACTGTCTAACTGCATCTGCTTGGAAAATTCCATTATGGGTGTATTCTAGCTCTGTACGAAATGTACAATATGTATCTGCATGCTTATTGTTTTCAGTCCCTCTGCAGCACTCCTAGTGACTGAGACTGGGCTCCGGTCCGAGTCTACTTTGAATAAACAAATATTGGTTAACGGTCTGCTGTCTAACCGACTCTTCATTTGGTATGGAAGGCTGAGAGGTGGTCATTAGTGACCCGAGTGACCCGAATCGGGCCACTTCCTTCAGTGGTCCAAGCCACAGTAATTTGAGGCATGAATCAACAGCAACTAATAGATTTATATTGGTTTAATTCAATGATTGGATCAATATGATCAATGAAAATGATTCTAAAAGGGCCTTGAGAGAAAGTAAGGGGAGTCCATGCTGGTCTGGGAACCATAGAAGGTTTCATTTGTTGGCAAATGCTACCTTGTCATGCATATTTTGGTAGCTATGGACACCAGTATTGTTGCTGTAGCATGGCTATTGTGGCACTCATGACAGCATGGACAGACGCAACCCCCATGAGCTTCCTTAATTAATTCTAACCTAACATGTTCATTAGGTAAATGCCATTCTCTCACTTTGGGTATGGACAACATCAGAGTGTTCTCCTGACTAAGGTTTTAGGAGAATTTGGAAGAATAGCTGTCAGGAAGCTTTTCTCCTTTTAATGTTACTTGAATCACTGCCAAAATATCTGTGTGGATCTTGTTTTGAGATTGGGTTACTACAGCTACTTTAAAGATATGCATTGCTGCTTTTGCAAAATTTGCTACACAGTTCCCTTTAAAAAGTGAATTCCTTCACTTTTATGGGCCATGGTGTGTTACACATAAACGAAAGGAAGCTTCTCCTGTAGGACAGCCATGTGGAGCACTTAGGCCTTTTACTTGTCAGATATGAATGTGCATGTACAGGCCCATTCATCTAAAGTTCCACTGCTCGTGGTGAACCCAGATCAGTAAATATGACATCCTGTGCATTGTGTGGGTGCATGCGCAGTAGTGTGACACGCATTCTGTTCTGCCTGTGCATGTGTGCTAGAAGTGTCCCGTGCAAGAGTTTTGCAGGTCTGCTGGTTCCATTTCGGAAGCCCACTACCTGGACCAGAGTACAAGATTGTCGAGACATTCTGGCTTATTTACAAGCCCTTTGTGCTGCCGGTGCATCACTTTTCTCCAAATAAAAAAGTGACACACAGGCGGTGCAAGGGGCTTCTACATAGGCCCCATTGATTTTCACCGGACATCATGAGCTTATGTGTTTGCTCGCATATTCTAGATGTGAGAGGGAACACCAGAAACTATGGTAAAGAAAGAGGAGACAGGCTTTCCTTGGAAGTGCTAGTGCTGGATATGGCTCTAATTGCAGCTGTCATCTGTAGAATAGCAGTTTCTGATAGGGAAAACAGTCATTTTAAAGGGCACAGATTCTTGTCTCTCTTCCTGATCCCTGGAGAAGGGGTTGGAAATAATTGTGTGCAGCCTGCTCCCATCTTTTTACACTTTTGTGGTGGGTTCTGCACCTGGAGGCTGTCCTTCTGCACAGAGTACCATTTCAAACTGAGGCCATGCCTGAAAAGTGGCCTGTCCAGGACACATGAAAGGGAAACTAGCTAAAACCAAATCCAAGGAGCAGACCTAAAGATGGAGCTCAAGACCCATTGATATCCTACCTGTGAGTTAATGAAGGAAGTGCTAACCCTGCAGGAGGAGTAGATTGTGAATGGGAACCTGGAGTAGGGTGCATCCAACAGAGGCTCATGAATCAAGAGTGCCGAATGAATCGATGTACTGCAGAGTCAGCAGTGCTATTGTCATTACATATTCCTGTCAGAGACTCCAAGCCCCTGTAGTGGTTTAGCTTTCTAGTCTTGTGGTGGGCCCAACTGAAGCTGGAATGGGCTGATGCTGGTGGCCCATTTGCTCTGTAAGTGGACTGTGTAACTGCAAAACTGCCATGTGTGTCATTGGGTATTGATCGGTCCTGTAGTAAATGGACTGTGTGACCACAACACTGCCAAGTGTGTCATTGGGTCAAGATCATCCTGAAGACTGAGTAATCATAGTGATACCCTGAAGAGTGCCTTGTGAATATTTAAGGTTGTCACCTCAAGGCACTGGGTGCCGCAGATAGTGTGTGGTATCCGCTGCACCAAATCTCCATCATCTGCATGATAGTGGCTGCTGTGCTCAGGAATAATCACAGTGTACTCAATGCAGGGCCAAAGCAAGGTGACATCTGCAGTAACTGACCAGAAGTGGCCCCTTCTTCAAAAGCCTTCACTCCTGCTGTGACCCTACAACCATCGTACCGTGTGGCTGACTGCTCTGCCATCCTTCAGAGGAGACCTGCATATTGCCAGGAGGCTCCTGTCTGTCAAGCTGACCCGTGAGGACTGAACACTGCCTTGCACATCTTCTATACTGCTATGCACCACCAAAGTCTCCCGTCACTCCTAGGTAAGATCCAAATGTAGCAGCACTGCGATCACAGATGTTTGAGAGACAGAGAAGGTTGAATGTGGTCTGGAGCTGCTAACTTGACTTCGGTGATAGACGTAGAGGACATAGTCCGTGGAGGAGGTTGCTCTAGGGCTATACCATCAGGGAGGGAGAAACATTAGCAGCAGCCACCATTTGACCTGATTGACACTAAGCCTGCTATTAGGTGGGGACGCAGTACCAGAGGGCAGACCCACTAGAGCCTGGTGATGGTCTAATCAGTGGAGGCACCTCAGATCACCCAGCCCAAATCCGGAAATCGGCTATTCATGCATAATTAAATGTGTAGAGCTAACCCGGCATGCTATCGCCCAATTTCCCTGTTAGACTCTTCTATGAAAATTGCTGGTCGAGTGGTTTTAAACAGATTACAAGAATGGGCTGAAGACTCAGGGATTTTAAGTGATATTCAATACGGATTTCGCAAGGGTATGGGGACTGTGGACCAGAGCCTCAACTTAAATCTTTTAATTAATAAGTATACGACAGCAAAAAGGGGCAATTTATATTTAGCCTTCGTCGATTTATCATCAGCATTCGACTGTGTCGTCCATGACAAGCTATGGGCAATCCTAGAAGACTTAGGTGTGGATATTCCCCTAATTTCTTTTCTTAAACAGCTCTACGCAGGGGCCAAGGCAAGGGTGAGGTACGGGACTGAGGGTCAATGTACTACTGATTTTAGGATTGGAAAGGGAGTGAGACAGGGCTGCGTTCTCGCTCCCTTCCTTTTTAATCTTTATATTAATGGTTTAGGTAAACATTTAGTACACAATTGTATTGACCTTCCTCAAATAGATTCTAGACCCATTCCGGCTCTACTATATGCTGATGACGCCGTGTTAATGGCCCGTACTCCCCTTGCCCTACAACGTGTCGTCACTGCTTTTGAGAAGTATATGTCCAATCTGGGACTCACCATTAATGTTACTAAAACATTTGCTATGTTTTGCGGCATTAGTCAGAGTAGGATCCCTAAGACCATCTTTGTATATGACAAACCTATAGAGTACACTAAATCATTTGCCTATCTGGGCATTTTATTTGATAACAAATTGAGTTGGCATCAAGCTGTGAAAGCTAGGAGGATCCTGTTCACTAGAACAGTGACTGCCCTACATAATTTTAGTAAAATGTTGGGCAAAAGGCCCCCACATGAATTGCTAAAAATTTATAATGCCAAATGCGTCTCTGTTGCCACCTATGGAGCAGGTGTCTGGGGGGTCGTTGATGTCACTATTTTACAGATGGTGGAAAATAAATTTTTAAGGTTTTTATTGGCGGTTCCAGAGTCCATCTCAACTTACTCATGCCACGTAGAACTAGGAATTGGTTATCTAGAAGACATTATTAAAATACAACCAATACTCGAGTGGCACAGGATTTGGACCTCGGATAATCTGGCTCTGAACCGTTCCATAATCCTTGACCTTTTAAATTTGGAAGGGGTCTTAAAGATCAGTTGGCTAACATATATCAAATCATTCTGCGGCAAATTAGATCATTGTGAGTTTTACGATAACCCCACAACCTTGGCTCGGATAGCGAGAAAAGATCTGAAAAAACTGTGTTTGGACTATCTAAATGACTGCAGATTGGCCATTGAACTGAGGAAAACATCGGTCCAGAGCCACCAGCTGATTTCTACTCATTTATCAATTCAACCATATATAAAATTAGTAGATGGTGACTTTGATAGGTTTTTGTTAGTTCGATTTCGCCTGGGAATTATTCACAGGCTACTAAGTTTCCCGGAACGGAATGACTGGTCCAAACAATTATGCAACTGTCCCTGCGACGATATTTCGACTCAATCTACACTGCATGTTGTACTTCTGTGTAAATTCTATTCTATTCCTAGGAAAAGATGGATTCTGCCAGTTTTGAAACTGTTTGGCATCAGGCACTGCCGACCTGCACTTATTGCCCTGCAAATGCTAGATACTGTCTTTGCTGTAGCTTCAGTCAATGCTTTTTTAAAATTCATTTTCAAATCAAGGAATCAGTTGTTAATGTAGACATTCTTTGTGTTTTTAACTTGAATTGTGTTATCCATGCTTTTATGATTATTGATTTTAATCGAATAAAGCTGTATTTGAATTGATTTGAAATGTGTAATGACCTTCCATGGTTTTTTTTTCATAAAGTACTTGTCTTTCTCTACAAAGAGACACACTGATCTGGACATTGATTCTTTTGAACTGATATGGGGTTGGTGTTGATTCTTGACCCTGAGTAATTCTCACACTAACCTCCCTGAGAAACCTGTGACTCATCACTGAATCTACCACTGACAGTAAGCAAGGAAAGGGTTGTACTTGGCCCAGGTGCAGAGCCAGCAGGGGTAAAATGCCACAACACTCTTGGTTGGGGCCAGGTAGCCCCATGGCCTCCTGAACAGGGCCTGACAGTTATTATACAGTGCTCAAGCCTATGGACATGTGTTGCTTCACATGGATTCTCACTGTATTAAGCAATGGATTTAGTGTGGGTTCCTCCTCTGATAAACCGTGCAGATAGAAGATTTGCCCTTGTTAACCCTCTTAGGAAGAGTTGAAAATGTTTTTGCCAACTGTAAATTTGTTTATATTTTTTATTTTTTTATTTTATTAAGCATTTTTTTTTAAACATTGAGTCATGCATAGCACAAAGTCGCAATTGGACAGATTCAAGGCATCAGTACAAGGAGGAACACAATTAGCAGTGGCACAGTGATCTTACATTGCTGTAGTATCATATTCACCGGAAGTCCTGGAGCTCCAAGACCAGGTGGCATGGCGGCAGCCCATGAGGGTAAACATAGAAGAGGTTCGTGTGCCAGCATCGTTCAATACATCAATCATTATTAAGTGAGAGCAAATACATTGTGAGCGGTCCCCAGATATCTCTTGGCTTGGAGGTTGCAGGTAGCTCCTCCGCATAGCATGTCAGCTGATCACGGCAGTATGCCAGGTCCTGCAACCACAAGTTGGCCGTGGGAGCCAACCGGCTCTCCCAACAGATAGAAATACGTCGCTTAGCCATGAGCAAGGCAATGGATACTGTTTTTTTGTGAAAGGGGCGCACCACAGCTCCAACTCCCAATAGACATAGCCGTGGATGGCAGTCCAGCGGCCCCTCAATCATCTGTCCAAGCACTCTAATCACCTCACCCCAATATGCAAATATCTTTGGACAGTCCCATGCCAGGTGATAAAAGTCTGCCCCAGGCGCGCCACATCGCTTACAGGCATCGGACCGGCGGAGCCCGAACTTACATAATTGTGCTGGAGTATAGTACATCTGATGCAGATACTTGAAATGCACCAATCTTAGATTGCCATTCAGTGTCAAGCGGCCTGTCAAGCTACAGCTATCCAGCCACTCCTCCTCCATGAGAGGTTCCGGAAACACCTTGTTCCAATTGTCCAGGGCCTTGGACCCCACAGAGAACCCATCCCTCTGCGATTCCTTATAAAGCCTGGTCACTAGCCGCGCTCTAGAGGCGGTCGTATAAATCAACTGCAGCGCCCCAAGAGTCGGCGGCTCAGATGGGAAGTGCGGATTATATGCCCGCATGGCAGATCGCAATCTCGCATAGACGAAGCGCTGCATTGTCGACTCCTCACCCCGGGCCGCTAGGTCTGCTGGGGTTATAAATTGCCCTCCCGGGAACACGTCCGCCATGACGTTGAGCCCCATCTCCGCCAGCGTTCGCAGTGCACCCGTCTCCTGAGTCACCGATAGATCAGAATGATGGAGCAACGGCATACCTGGAGCATAGAGCGGCAATCTGCCCACACGCTGCCCCAAGGCACGCCAGGCGCCGGCGGTAGTCTGCACCGTGTCAAATTCCCCTTTCTCGTATATCGTATATGTGTTGACAATCATCGCTTTAAGGGGCAGAGGATGGACCGCCCCCGCCTCCACGGCCACATGTGGGATGAAAGCCGGGTCGTGTTGCCAATAATAAGCGTACTGCGCCTGTGAGCAGAGGTAGTAGAGATAAAAATCCGGCGCCGCAAATCCAGCCTGGGCGTAAGGCAGGGTGAGGGTTCCCCAGCCAAGGCGGGACTTCTTCCCTCCCCATGCCAGTGTAATCAGAAGGGAGCGGAGAGTGTCAAAGAAGGACTTGCTAAGTCGTACTGGGATATTACAAAAATAATATAGAAGGCGCGGGAGCACTATCATTTTCATCAAGGCTATTTGATCTGCAAAGGAGAACGGTAATTTGACCCAACGAGTCACCTGTTCCTCCAATTTGGTGACTGCTGTACCAAAATTTGCTTGTATGACCGTTTGGGAGTCTCTATGTAGCCACACTCCCAAGTACTCCAGACCCCACACCAATGGGTAATCCATGTCAAAAGGCCGGGTGCTATCAGTAAGAGGCAATACAGTGGACTTGGTCCAATTTATCCCCAGGCCAGAGAGACGTTCAAATGGGATATATTCACGGATAAGCAGCGCCAGATACTGCTCCGTTTCATGGACATACAGCACCATGTCATCCGCATGCATGGAAACAGCCAGCGGGCGCTGCAAAAAGCGCAATGCTGACTCAGCATGTCGCTGTCGCACCACGCAGGCCAGAGGTTCGAGCACAAGTGCAAACAGCAGGGGCGACAATGGGCAGCCCTGCTGCGTACCTCGGTGGATCGCATATTTCTCAGAGAGATGCCCATTAATTCGCACCCTGGCCTCCGGCTTAGTATACAGCAACCTAATCCAGTTCGTAAAGACAAACGGGACCCCCATACGATGAAGGACTGCTATCATGTAGGACCATGCTATAGAATCGAACGCTTTGGTAGCGTCAAGTAGCACCGCCACTGCTGGGAGTGCAGGAGTCAATACATGCATGACCGCAAAAATGGTACGAAGATTGTGGGATGTGGAGCGAGCTGGGACAAACCCCAACTGGTCCGGGAGGACCATAACCGGAAGTAGGAGCTGGAGCCTCGTGGCCAGCACCTTTGCCAATATTTTGACGTCAGTATTTATTAGCGACAATGGGCGGTACGAATAGCATTGATCAGGCGGCTTATCGGGCTTTAGAAGGGCGACCACCAGCGCCTCCCGAAGCGTCGGCGGCAAGCACTGAGTCTTATACGCCTCCTCATAGAGTTGCAACAGGCATGGTGCTAATTGGTCCGCATATTCTTTATAAAATTCAGCCGGCAGGCCATCGGTGCCCGCCGCTTTACCACTAGGAAGCGCCTTAATGGCATCTTGAATCTCCTCAAGCGTCAGGTGGTGCATCAAAAACTCCTGTTGTCTACGCGACAACCACACTAGTGCGATGTCATCTAAATATTGGTCTAACTCATCCGGCCCCGCCGTGGGCCGGTGACTATACATATCAGTGTAGTAGTCCGCAAATGCTCTTAAGATACCACCAGCATCATGTCGGACCTCCTCATCAACCTTGATGCCTTGTACCACATGCGCCCGACGATGGGGATCAAGAATGCGAGAAGCAAGTGATCTCCCCGGCCTTCCGTCCTCCCCATAATATCGGGCCCTGCTGCGCCGGGAGGGATGCTTAATCTCTTGATCGGCAGTATCATTAGACTCTGAAATGTTTTCCTTTATTTGCGCCAGGATGGTTGGGATAGACCGAACACTATAGGAGTGCTCCAGATTTGTCAGTTCCCTCTCTAGAGCCTCCATCGTGCGACGGAGAGACTTCAAGACACCAGCCTGTAGGCCAATGCACTCCCCACGAATGGTCACCTTAAAGGCTTCCCACAGTGTCTCCATTGTCGCAACCGATCCCATATTTACTGTGAAGTAATTTGTTATGGCTTCACGAACCCCCTCTTTGAACACTGGGTCTAGCAAGGATGTGGACTGCATACGCCACGGGAAAGGGGGTGGGACTCGCGCAGGCACCACCATGTCCAGTGCCACTGGAGAGTGATCAGACAGTGTTCTAGGCAAGTGTCCTACCCGCACCACCCAACTGCAAACATCAGGCGCTACTAGCCAATAATCTATACGGGACCAAGCCTGCCTTGCATATGAGTGACACGTTCCTTCCATGTTCAAAATCAACAAAGCCAGTGTACATTAAATCAATAAAAGGGGCACTGTTAGTCGAAAGAGCACTGGTCCACAGGTTCCAGACAAACCGGTATGTTTAAGAAAAGAAAGTAGACCTCTATGAAACAATACCCAGTTGGTATTAAAAGCCCTCACTCGCCAACCTGGTTGGTGACATGCTTCATCATCGGGCTCCACTGGGATGACCGAATGTCATCCCAGTGTGCTGCAACGCCAGGTTACTGCGGAGCGGGGTTCTTGTGTGGGGATAGTGAATTTAAAATCTCCAATTCAGTCAAAAAATAAAACTTTAATAATTTTGCTAATTGGAAAAGAATAAAAGGGAGTGAGGGTCAAAAAAATAGAAGACCTGGTTCACTCCGCGGCGGTCAACATGTTTCTGCCTCTATGAGTGTTAGTC
Source organism: Triturus cristatus (assembly GCF_964204655.1). Lineage (NCBI taxonomy): Eukaryota > Metazoa > Chordata > Amphibia > Caudata > Salamandridae > Triturus > Triturus cristatus. The sequence goes on from NC_140580.1 coordinate 158,255,143, forward strand.
GGGCATTCTTCAGGACCAGAGTGGATGTGCGGAGCCCCGGTGGTATGAACGCGCTAAGGTTCACCCTACCGTGGACTACTTGTGTTAAAATGTATTAATTACAGTGAAAAATCCGCCAAAATATATTTATTTGTTATGGGGAGAGGAACGAGTTTATTCTCACATTACAAAGGACAAACAAACAGAAAGACAAAACATGAGAAGAATTATCAGTGTTTGTCGCAAACTCGTGCTCTAAAACTCATGAGTTAAGAACAGTCGTGCTCAGAGGACAAATGAGTGCCACTAGATCTACCTCAGGTGCAAAAAGGTGAAGATATGTGCACCTAGGTATATCCAAGTATCGGTGTTTGATAAAGACAAAGGCTCGATATCATATCGGTTGTGACTAATAGTCAAATATCGGAACGCACGTGAAATATATGCGGCGTGCCACTCATAATGCGGAGAAATGGGGAGGGCTAGGGAATGATTCAACTGCCCCCGATGCTCAATATGCACGTATTAGGGTAAAATCTTACAGAGAGGCCAATCCGTTCACTGCCTCATGGATCCCGGGAGGGGGGTGGGAGCAAATTGGCACACCCTGCATCATGGGAAAGGAAAGACAAAGACAAAAGGGACACTAACTCGAATAGAGAAGAGCGATCCCGCTTACCTTCTAGGGCGGGGAGCAGTATGAATTACTTACGCCCTTGCTGCTCAGCACCCGTGGTCAACCTACACAGCCTCTTGCTGCCGGGTCCGGATGGTGGAGATCCGGGACCGGAGGTGCGTATAAGAAGACAGTCGGAGAGTCCCCGGTTGGGCTCACAGAGAGAGCTTCAACGTGATTGGGTAGAATCACCCAACTCCGTTACTGATTGGATGTGAGGATATCCAATAGGAGTAAGGAAAGGAAAATGAAAAGGAGTCGTTCATCGTGCTGAACGACGCGTTTAAATAGAAAAAAAGGGGGGAAAGAGGGGAGGCACAAAGCTTTATTGACAGGTTCCAAAATGGACACAGAGCAAACTAACACAGACCACACGTAGAATGTGCAAAGGGACCTGATATTAGGACCAGACCACAAATAGGTGAAGGCAAAGTGTTATGCATGCGCTGATCTTGGTTCTGCTTGAAGTGACCGGTCAACAGACTCGCGTATTCAAGCGGTGCCTAGCTATGCATAGGGGGTATGGGGCAGGTGATATAACCCCAGCTGTATTAGATGTAATATATGATATATCATATATAATAATAGTGTATCGTAATGGCTGGGAACGTAGATTCTTCAAAATGACATTATTCAGTCATAGCAGCTAGAGTCTCCTAGTCGCAGGAGTACATAGGGTATCAAAGATAGCCACTGCCCCTCCTGTTGACCGTCAGTAGATTACAGAACATTAGTCCAAGGTACATTATCATTTAACCCATGGAGGTTGGTCCCCAGGCGATAGACCCATCTCTGCTCCTTTTCAAAGAGTGCTTTGGGGATGTTTCTGCCTGTTGATATCTCTTCGATCACAGTCCATTTTAAGTCATTGGTTGTGTGGTTGATGGATAGAAAGTGTTCACTCAGTTTTGTGGTAGCACGTTTACACCTGACGTTGCTCCGGTGTTCGCATATCCGGAGTTTGACCTTCCTTGTCGTCATCACTACGTATCGTAGACCGCAAGGGCATGTAATAAGGTAAACCACATTTGATGTGTTACAGTTCGTATGACCTCTTTGGGTCCAGACCTTGTTGGGTTCAAGGTTGAGGATTTTAGTGTGTGAGGTCAGATGGCATATGCTACAATCAGAGCAAGGAAAATGTCCAGTTATCTTGGGGAGTCCCCATGCTTCAGTTATGGTTCTTTGTGAGGTCTAGGGGAACATCAAAGGGCGTGTATGTACAAGACTATTGCGGAGGCTCTGAGCGCGTTTAAACGAAAAGAGCGGTTTTTCCCAGTTCCGATTAATGCTGTTAATTATCCCCCAATGTTTGTTGATAGTTTTCTTCAATTGGTTGGAAAGGGTACTGTAGGTGGTAACACATGTTAGTGGGATAGGTGCAGTATCTTTCACATAGTCAGTTAGGAGTACATCCCTTGGTTGGTTTCTCGCACGTTTATAGCTTCTGGAGAGGAGAGGGGAAGGGTACCCTCTAGCTCTCAATTTAGTTGTTAGGTCGTGAGATTGGGCCTTGAAATCGCTCAAGGTGGTGCAATTTCGTCGTAGGCGGAGAAATTGTCCATAGGGTAAATTCTCCCTCAAGGTGCGTGGATGGAAACTAGTGAACTCGAGGAGATTGTTCCTCGCAGTAGGCTTGTAATAGGTCCTGGTCTGAAAGGACCCTTGTGTCTTAGTGATCATTACATCAAGAAATACAACTTCAGACTCGTCAAAGGTGTATGTAAAATTCAGGTTTGGATTCAGGGTATTGATCCACGTGAGGAAAGACTGGAGGGCGTTGCTATTACCATGCCAGATCAATAACACATCGTCTATGTATCGCTTCCATAAGCCTATGGAAGAGCGATATGGATTTGAAGTAGGGAGGATGAACTCTTGTTCAAAGGCATATACGTACAATCCAGCCACACTGGGAGCGAAGGTGCTCCCCATGGAAGTACCTGTGGATTGGAGATACAGATGTCCCTGGTATTCGAAAAAATTCTTTTTCAAGGCCAAAGAAGCACATTGGATTATGAACTCCTTTGTAGTTCTATACTCCCAGGGAGTGGAGTCAAGTGATTCTTCCAGGACCCTGATGGTTTCGTCCTGGGGAATGCTCGTATAAAGGCTTTCTATGTCTAATGTCACCAGTATGGTGTTTTCTGAGCACGTGACGTTCCTTTCATGGTCTGAGGGTGCCTCCGTCGCCAAATGTCAACTAGTCCCAGGGACCTCATCCCCTCCCGTATTGCTCACGGAGCCCTCCGGGAAGGGCAGACTACTGTGGATTTTCGGTCCAGTGCAGGATCTAATACCGCATTAAAGTCCCCACCACATACAACAGTTGCACCCTGGGTATTGGCAAACTTACTCCAAAGAGCATCCAGCCGCACCCCCGCCCAACCAGACGCTACCTTCTGGGCAGATTGCTGCGTGAGATGCGTCTCCTGCAGCAGTGCAATCTGCACATTATGCCTGTCCAAATAGGCGAGCATTTGCCTCACCTTCCTAGCATTGTTAAGCCCCCGAACATTCCAGCTCAGCCATTTAAGGGTTGACCCGTTATTTGTCACCCCAGCAGTGTATAGTGGAATAGAAACAAGCAATTGAGAAGCAGCCACAGCTGCAGTACCATGTGTTATGTAGCCTAAGAATCTGCATCACATCAACATATTGAAGCATAAATCCCCAACCACCCCATCCCCCCACTGCGGCTAGCAACAGCTGCCACACAATTTCCCTAGTATGAACCAACCCAACAGAGGGCGACTGAAATCTCCTAATACACCAGAAACAGAGATCGAAGAACATCAGTGCCCCAACAGTAACGCCAACCTGGCATCTACAAACACCCAAAACTGTGTGGGAAGTTCCCATATCAGGGGTCACCAGCGGCTCCTGGCCCCCCGCAGAAGCGGGGTGGGTTGAGCCTGAAGGAGAGTGGCAGCCATCTTGGGAACTTGACAAGAATAAGTAGGAGGAGTGCACGTAACCCGGCTATTGTCGCCTGGCATCACCAATAGGCGCAGCCAAGCCTCCCAGGCATGTCCCCCCTCACCTCCCTGAGGTTACCCCCCCAATCCGGTCATAATAAATGGCATTAGCATAGTAATGAATACAGTCAATAAGGAACCATGAAACATTAGAATAGCAATAGACAGCTCCAATATCGCAGCGCCCTACGCTCAGTCCTCTGAGTCTGAATGTCTATTGTTTGTGCCAGACGGTTCCTGCCGCTCCAACCGTCGGGCATATAACATCGCCTCCTTTGGTGCCGTAAAGATGTGTGCCTTCCCCTCGTGCTGTATCCGCAGCCGGGCAGGATACAGCATGGCATATTGGATTTTTAGGAATTGCAGCTTTTTCTTCACCATTTGAAATTCACGACGAGCCTGCTGCACCGCCACGGTGAAGTCTGGGAACAGTTCTATTTTCATTCCCTGATAGTCAAGCCTCCCCTTCTCTCTGGCCAGACGGAGAGCCACATCCCTGTCCCTATAATTGAGGAGCCTGGCAATTATCGGTCTGGTCTGGGCACCCGGGACGGGTCTAGGAGCCAGGGAACGATGAGCACGCTCTACAATAAACACCTTGGAGAAGTGTTCAGCACCTAGCAACGTTGTGAGCAGTGATTCCACATACAGCTCCATGGGACCGGTGTTGGTAGTCTCGGCCACCCCAGTTATGCGCAGGTTGTTTCTCCGGGAACGGGCTTCAAAATCCTCACTTCTGGCCTTTGTAACTTCAAGCACTTTCTCCATAGTAGCGCATGATGTACTCATCACCTCCATGTGGTCCTCTGCCTCTGAAATGCGGGTCTCCGCTTTGACAATTTGCGCACCATGCTTGTCAAGTCTGGAGGCCATACTGTCCATTCGGAGATTTAGACCGTCGATTTTGGCATCTATAGTATACTTTGCTGCATTGTGAGCATCATTTGCGCCAATCGTGTGTTTGGACACTGCTCCGGCTCCGGTTCCGGATTGGGGGCGGCAGATGCAGGAGCCCTAGTATGTGCTTTGGCCTCGAATTGAAGCTTGCTCTGCTGCTTATCTGTGCGGCCCATGTTTGCAATGTCTCTCTCCAAGCGGGGGAGGGTCGTCACCGAGTCCTCCCCCTGTCGGCCCACTATGGTCTGGGGCCGAGCCACCGCAGGGTCCGCGGAAATCAGACCAGCAATCTACACGAGGGCAGGTCGCACTGGACTCGATACTGGCGCACACACTCCCGATCAAAATTGCGCCAACTCGGCCCCACCTGAGAGCAGCCAACAATCGAGTACCGCAGCAGGGCACACAACCCAATAGAGTCGGAGCACGCGTTCCCCGCCGGCTAAATGCACTAGTACCTCCCTAGCAGGCCGCGAAAGTGTCTGAAGGACCCCCTCAGGTTGCACCGCTTGTCACCTCACCACAGGATCAGTGCACCCTCGATGCCCTCAGCCAGCGCCCACTCACCAGTGTGCCAGGCCAGGCCGTATCGCTCAGGTCCGCCGCCAGGCCCCAGCCCCACCACAGGCCTCTCAGGTCCGTTCAGGCCGCGTCGGCAGTGATAGGGAGCGCCAACTCGCTGGGCCCCAAGTACGGCGTTGTTCCCCAAAGCTGTCTGAGCCTCCACAGACAGCGCCTCGCTCCCCTCAGAGCGCCGTCAGATCGGACAAAGCCAGGCACCGGGCCCGGCCCGCAGCTCCCGCCACAGCATCAGACGCTGGAGCCCCGAGGAGAGACCCGCCCCCGGCGGCAGACCCCAGTAGTCTCACCCGGCATGAGTGACACCACCAGGGCCACTAATCACCTTGTAGCAGGCCACGGCAGGCACACCCCAGAAAGCCACCAATTGTCCACAGCACATGAGCGCCGCCGTACGCCAACCACCAGCAGCCGGCGCAGGAAGCTCCGCAGGCGGGGCTATCAGCCGGGTCTCCACGCGGCCGCCATTTTCTGCTCAGCACGAGTCGCCAGCTCTTGGTGAGATTCCCGGCGAGAGGGACAGCAAAGGTCAGCAATTCTTTCACCAACGAGGTCTGCAATGCAGGAGAGCCAGGTAGCCGCCGTCAATAGTCACCAGTGGTGCCGGTATGCACGGATATTAGGCGGATAGATAGCTCGACCAGCGGAGCTGCACTACGGCGCAGCCATCTTGCTCCGGGCTCGCTAGCGCCCCCCAAATTTGTTTATATTTATAAGTTTATCACTGTATGCTTGAGGGTTGCCTTGTGGGAAAGCTTATGTAGAGCTCAGAAGGACCTGGGTTGGTCATTGTGACGAATCCTCAGCCTGGGTTGGGCTCCAGTACTTAAGTTTTCCATTATTTCCTTTTGTAGTTCCCCTTTCATTTCTTTTTCGCCTGTTTTGTTGCCATCCTGCAGTTCCCCCAACCGTCCCACTCAACCGGTTGGTTACTGTTCATTTCATCAGCAAAGTTCGGTATCATGTGCAACAACTATTTCTAAACTGGACAGCCATCATTGAATTTGTATCACCCATAGGTTATAATTGTTTTTCCATTCTAAGATGGCTGACATGTTTAGAAGATTCATGCCCACCACCTTGGGTCAGTACAGCAGTCAAACACTATACACTTAGGCATAAAAAAAATGGCCACCCAATGCTATGCTTGCTGAGCGGACATCTTAGAATGGTATTGTGCATAGTGTATCATTGTTTTTATCAGTACAAGATGGTCAACACATTGCTTCTAAATGTAGCAGTTGTGCTGGAACTTTAAAACAATGATACACCACCTAGAATACCATTGTAAGACAGGCGTTTGCAGCTAATTTTATTTTTTCTGGTGTTGTAAGCATATTCCCACAAAGATTATGTGGCAGTATGTATTTTTCTTACACTTTTATTTTCTTAATTGTTCTTCCTTATGCCTTCTGGGTTTGTCTGTCGGTTTTATTGAGGATGCATGAGTGGGTGAATGCAAGAATGAGTCAGGATTAATGGATGAAGAAGTGCAAGACAGAGTGCATAGACAATGTATTATTGATTGCCTAAACTTATCACTAACTGAAGCACTTATAGTTATAAGCCAGATCTAGTGGCATCACCATTGCCACATTATTCTTAAATCTTGGTCACAGACCCGCCACCTCTCCAGAGTCTCACAGTCAAAATGCTTGTTGTTTCACTTAGCTGATGAAAGAAATTCAAAAAGGATTTCCTCATAAGGAGTGTCTTCATGTTTCATAACAGTAGGAAATCTTAATTGTGGTTCAGGAGAAGAACTGCTTCTTAAATTGGTCACCAGGCATTATCAGAAGTCAAAAGAACAATTCCAGATGTGAAGAGTGAAAATGCACTGTGCAATTACAGAAACTAATAATAATAATAATAATATTAATATTTGACAAGTGAATAGTGCACATTTAAATACAGATGTTCATTTAGATCGGCTCACTCAGAATCATGAAACAAATAATATAGGGCTAGAATTAATTAAAAAGTCATACTTAAATCCATGCCCAGAACTTTCTCTTCACCTTTGGGCAGGCATTATTATGAGTCATCCTTGCAAAGACCCTTGCAAGTATTTTTGTTCCAGGGGACACTGTGGTCCTGGTTTTATTTATAAATGAAATATCTGGATTCAGGAGTGTTTTTTGAAGTTGGTGCCATGGGATTTCTCTGCAAGAGTGCATGCAAAGATAGTATTAAGATTTGTGTGTTTGCAGCAAAGCTGGTAAGAACAAGATTTCTTCATAAGAGTAAAAGTACAAAAAATCTCAATATGCTCTATGCCCAGGAGTTCTTCATACACTAGACACAGGTCTATGAGATTTAAATTGTCACCCTATGTTTGAACATCTTTTTAGGACCCAGGTATGGGCCGAGGAACCAGAATGGTATAATGGAGACACTGAGATGTTCATCGATTCATCAATGCATTTTTCTTCAAGAAAGTTGCTGAGAGACTTCAATGCACAATAGAGTTCATATTTTGAGTATTGATCATAAACCTACCTTGGGTCTTGCACTTTTGGCACCTGTTTATAATAATGGCACACCTATCAATTCCTTAGTCTTGACAGGGCTGGGTTCCTCTCTAATAATTTACTCCGGAACCCTTGGTCAATGGATTTTTATAACCTGCTGAGAAGTGTAGACGGGAGAAATAACTCATTAAGGCAAACTAACAATTTTTAAAGAAACAGGACCTTGAAGAGTCACAGACTCTGAATTCCAAGTTAGTTGGTTTATTACAAAGTCAAAAATAACTGGATGTACAGACACATCAAAACGAGGTTGTAGAAGTACTTTGCAACTAAAACAAATCCAAACCTATGGGTGAAATTAAAACGCTGTAGCATGAAAAGAATGACAAATTCCACAACCCGAACACAGACAATGATTGCCCCACGTCAAGGTCCGTCTTCATTTGGGTTTAAAAGTGAAAAGCATTAATCAATCCCTACTCTACTACTACTGTGACATCCCTACATAGCATTCCCCAGGCTAGATGAGGAAAAGGTGTCAGCGCGTGAAGACTTCCTAAGAAGTGCACTCACGTTGAATGGGTCAATTAGCCAAAGCTATTGAGCTCATTTTAAGATGATCCATCCCTCTCCGTCGATCTCCTCACCTCTTCTTCTTTCTCAACCCCCGATGCACTGTCCCTAATTCAAAACGCAAAACACAGAACACGCCCACTGCTTGCATTTGGATCACCTCATCCTGCTGGTCACTTCTCACAGGTGATTTTTCATTTAGTTTCGATACTCCCAGCTCCTGGCTCAGTGACCTTGATTCCCAGGCTTCCTTCTGTGAGGAAGAACACCGACTCCAATTATCAGCATTCTTTGCATAAAAGTGTTGTTAGACCTGGCATCTTTGGCGTGGTTCCCCTGACTTTTTGCCTCTACCTCTTGTATTTTTTGACGCTGTGCTGGATTTCGTTTTTGCTGGTTTAGATGCTTTGGGCACTTTGCCACTGCTGATCAGTGTCAGAGTGCAAGTGCTCCCTAGGTAAATTGTTATATTGATTGGTTATCCATGATTGGTATATTTGTTTCACCTGTTAGCCCCTAGTAAAGTGCACTGAGTGTGCCAGGGCTGGTGATTCAAATGCTACTAGTGGGCCTGCAGCACTGATTGTGCCACCCGCAGGAGTAGCCCTAAAATGGTGTCACAGGCCTGCCACCGTAGTGCCTGGGTGCAGTTGCTAACTGCCATGTTGACCTGACTAGTGTCCACACTGGCCAGGCCTAACCCTTCCCTTTCTGTACACATTGGACACCCCTATGGAAGGCCCTAGGTACCCCCTGGGCAGGGTGCAGGGTTTGTGAAAGGTAGAGCATGTATTGGTGTAGGTTACATGCTCTGGTAGTGAATTACAGCCATTTTTGTTTTTCACTATTGAAAGGCTATCTTGCCCATAGCCTCTAATGGGGAATGCTGAGTATAATGTTTACCTGCATATCTTCCCATAGGAGCAAGATAGAAAATTAAAGTCTGGTATCCCTGAACTCAGAATTTAATAACACATATTTTAGGAAAGATGGTTTTTAAATCCTGTGTGTGAAAACAGCACTTTTAGAAAGTGGCTGTTTCCTTTCTGCCCTTTCTGTGTGCCTTGGCCTGTTTGTGAATTGACTGTCTGGTTTGTGAGTGACAAAGACAGGGGTGGCTCCCAGAGGCTGAATGAGCCAGCTCAGGGCTAAATAGGGAAATTCCCCTGTAGATGGGTGAGAGGAGTAGCATCTGGGCCTGAATAGGGCTGTGCCTGTCTTCCACAATGCTAGCTCCACCCCCTGCTGGGCGGCTGACAACCCTGCCCCTCTCTCTCAAAGGAAAGAAGAAACCAAGTAAACAGAGTGCTCCAGGACTGGCCAGAACTGGTTCTGACTAGGCCAAGGACCCTCTGCATCCGGAGGACAAAGGATTTTGGGGTAGAAGTATTGGGACCCAGACTACAGAAAATGAGATCATCCTGGAATCAAGAAGGAACCTCTGCCAAGGGGAAAGATGGAACACTGAAGAATAAGGACTGACCTGCTGTAAGGCTGACCTCCAGTTGCTTTACTGCCGAGGAGAGGGGAAGGACTTTGCTGTGTGCTGTGTCCCCTGGCTTGAAGGAATCTCCAAGGGCCTGAGTAGAGCTCGACTCCTGTTAAGAAGTCCCAGAATAAAAGTACTTCACCCCCAGCTTCCCCCTGAACTCTACTGTGTGAGTTCTGCCCTTCCTAGAGTGCTTGATCCCATTGTGGGGCCTCTGGAAGTTGTGCCTGCTGTTGGGAAGCTGACCAAAAGAAAAGAAGTAAAAGATCTGCAACTTTTTCACGCACCGCCGGCTTAGCGAGAACATTTCCGTCGCCGCGAAGATCGTCGCAGCGCCTGTTCCCGCTGCAAAATCAACGCCGCGTTCGTCTTCGGAGCGCCTTGCCTCCGGAGCGGGAAGATTCCCGTCACTGCGAGTATCGTCGCAGAGCCTGCCGCCGCTGAGTGAGATCGTCACATCGCTCGTTAGCGGGCCTCATTTTGTCGCTGCGAACATCGTCGCAGAGCCATCAAAGATTGTCGCACCGCTCGTTAGTGGGCCACATTTTGTCGCTGCGAATATCATCGCAGTGCCAGCGAAGATTGTCGCATCGTGCCTTTGCGTGTAAATTTCTACCAGAAAAGCTACGCCTTGGGATCTATACAAGTATCGCCTCACTCCCCATACAATCCGGATTCGTCGCACACGCCCGCTGCATGCAGCGGGGTTGTCGAATCAACTTGAAGTACCATAAAAATAAACTAAAGGCCTTTACCTACCAATAATGCCCATACCATTACCAAATAATCAATCAGTTTGCAGTGAAGAAGGCTCAATCGTTTATTAAACAAAAATGATACTCTATAGAGGAGCCTCTCCGAACCTCACCCATCAGGTGCGCCGAGAAGACTGTTGGCTTGTATTCAAACATCAGGTTATATACTTTTCGATTCAACACATACAATCACTGTAAAAGGAAAAACACCAGTTGGCCCTCGAGCTCCAGGAAAGGACCATATATGGCACACATCAGACCAGTACAAAGGCTTGACTATCTATTACTGATGAGGTCAGGAGGGGTGACTCCCTTTCGTCTTGGTGCCTGGGAGTGTAGACACGGCGCCTCCAGGAATGCGCTTATCGTCCCCAAAGCCAGATGGGACCTTGAGTCTTAGAACGGTCAAGTAAACAGCTTACCTTCAGCTGCTACCAGTAACTCAGATGAAATGGGGCCTGACAACTGTACGTGATCAATACGTGATCACGGCCCGTGCTCGAGCATACGTTCAGAAGATGGCGTCTGTATGGTTCTCGCCCTACTCTTTTAGCAATAGATCTACAGGGAGGAAATAAACGAGTTTCCTCCAAGCAAAAGCATATATATCAAACAGGGAGCGTACGTATAGATGCATCATGCTAACATAATATAGGTCCGATACTCCTTATATACGTGAAATCTACTTTTTTATCCCTCAGAACGGCCCTTTTAGCATGATGTAGCTAACTAAAACGGTTCAATCTTTAAATATTCCCTCATCAATCTGCATTAGGTCTTTAAGCTCCTGCTGAACTAGCTGAGCTTTTACCGCTGTTGGGGATGGACCAGACACAGAGGAAGTGAATTTTGTCGCGCAATAAGAGCAACATGCAGGTCCACATTGTACACAAACACAACACGTGAATATGATACCGGCTATACATGCCAGCACCATCAAAATGTTCCATCCCCAAGTAGACAGAACCAACCAGAGAGAGACCACGTACCAGTTTCAACATGTATCTCGGAAGCTAAACAATGTAGCTTCTGTATAGCCAAATGAACGGAGGGGCCGGAGTCAGGAATATAAACACAGCAAGAGCTGCCGATCACACGGCATGCTCCTCCTCGATCTGCCAAGATAACGTCTAAAACCATACGGTTTTGAAGCGAAACAAGTCTGGTCGCCTGTAGCTCTACTGTTATTTTGGTCAGTATTCCTGCAGTAGTGTTAATTACCCCTTGAACTACTCTAGACAAACGTCGTACTTCTTGGCTAGTAATCATAGGCCCCCAAAAGGGTAACACTCCCTTTATAATGTCGGTGAAATACTGCAGTGGAGTATCGGTCTGATCTATATCGGTGGTATCTATCACCCTTTTATTTCTCCTAATAAGCACGCTACGTTTATCTAGACGGTGATCCTTGTGATAATTAGAAGAGGCAATATAGACTGGAGGGTACAGGAAGGACAGGTAGCAACGTCCAGCCCAACCGCGTGGGAGCCAAGTATCGGCACTTTCTCCACAGACAAAATATACATTAGGAGGGGTTAACAATGGAGGGCTGCTAAAGGTACGCAACTGATAAGTGTAATTACATTGGCTTTCTCCTACTGATATGTACCCTACTCCTTGAACACAAAGCGTAGAGGTACTGTTCAATACAGGTACTGGAATAGCCCTATCTTCAGTAACATTACGGTTGTGAAAGTGTCGATAATATTGAGTGAAATTGAATTCAACAAAGTCCAAAATTTCATTTTTCAACCAAGTGGTATTTTCATGCCTTGTATACATATTCATACAGGCATTCGGATCTAAGGTTCCCTCTCCATTATTCCCATTGGGGTTGAACCCTTGTTGAACCTCTATATATGCTAAAATCATTTCATAATCTTTCTCTGAAAACCTTCGAGCGTCCACAGTGTAATGCATATACATCATCGAAAGCTATTTGAACCAAGCCTCGCAACTTCCCAGATAAGACAAGGGTGGGATATAAATAAGTGGTGCTTATGCATAACCGATGGTAAAAGACCACAAACCCAACAATTCTTAATATTGGTGGCACTGTGTGCTTGATGAAGCATTTCAATGAATGCGTTTTTCACATAGGTCTGACGATGCCTTTCCTTATGAGGGGCTTAAGTATGAAACACATGTTCCGGAGGTGGGGTAGTTGTTCCTAAAACAGTATGCATAGGGTGGCGAAATTCTAAATATATGAATACTCCCAGTAATATAATTAGCAATATTGCTATAGTAGCTATAAATGCAATTTTAACACGATTGGTCCAACTAGAAAAAACAGGCATATATGTAGAAAAATAGCGTGGTACAAAAGGACGTTCCTCTTCAGGAACAAAACGAGCAAAGGGATACATGCTAACTAAAAGTCCAACAATACACTAGGGCAATGCAGTCCAACCTGCCAGAGGGTGCTTCTTTCCTGTGTCCGTTTAGAGCCTCACAGGCAGGCTCCTATCATTCATCACAGATAATAACAAAACAAACTTCTCACGTTGGAGTTATGTTCTCACACAACCCTTGGAAAAAACACAACCTGGGCCCCTTTGAACATGAAATTCAGTCTTTCTTTCTGAACAGAGCAAACAAATGTTCAAGACTCTCAGCGTATTCAGTACAGTGTCTCGCTCAGTACACCAGAAACGTAACTAACAGACATTCATAGCACAGGTCTGTACCCTATCTCTCAAGTCTCTCCCCATCTCCTACTATGTTCACCTGGTGTACCGTGTTGTTTTCTGGGCCGCAGGTTGTATCGAGTATGGCCAGGCACTTTTTGATCAGAGAACAAAACAGAAGGATGACGGATCCGGTGAAACAGGGGTACTGCGAGCCTCTGAGTTAGCTATAGGAACAACAGAATCTGGGGAGATCAATTGTGCTGATGACAGAGCCCCTTCCGAGCCCAGTGCACCTTCTCCTTGCCCTTCTACAATTACCTGGGCGTCAGAAAAAGGGATGAATCGAGGGGCTCACTCACTTTCCTGAGTCAGAATCCCGTCATGGATTCGCTGATCATATGGAAGCGGGAAGGGTAGCTTTTTCAGATGTAACACATGAATCCAGTGTCGCTTGCCGTTCACTTTTACCGCCGTCCGTGTGGCCAACAAGACTTGAAACGGTTCAGACCAACGAGGATCCAAGCTGGATTTTCGCTGATAGTTACGGACCAGAACCCACTGTCCTGGTTCCAAGCGATGTCCAGGACCCTCCGACAGGGGCTGCAAAACTGCTGAGACCTGTTGATGAATGGAACGAAGATCTTTAGTCAAAGCATACAAATAGTCTGTCAGCATAGGATACTCTATATCACGAAACGTTCTGGGTCTCGGGACGCCCCAAACATTAGCAGGGCGCCCAAAAATGACCTCATACGGAGACAAACCAGAACGAGAATGTGGGGTAACTCGTATTGACATTAATGCCAGCAGCAGAGCATCTGGCCACCTCAATCCAGTACTTTCTTGAATTTTAGCTAATTTGAGCATTAATATCCCATTATACTTCTCGACCAACTCAGCGGACTGGGGGTGTCGAGCCGCATGGAATTTCTGTTTAATCTGTAGTCCATTACATATATGTGTGATGAGTTTTGCATTATGCCTTCCGTTGTCACTCCAGATCACACGAGAAAATCCGTAGCGAGGGAAATACTCCTTTACCAACACTTTTGCCGTGGCCAAAGCAGTGTTTTCTTTTGTCGGGTAGGCTTCTACCCATTTACTGAAAGCACACACCATGACCAGGACATATTTCAAATTGTTAACGCGCTACAGTTGGATATAATCCATTTGAAGCACCTCAAAAGGCAAAGATGGTGGTGCAAAGTTTCCACACAGAACAGGCTCCCTGCCCCCTGGATTATATCGTAAGCAAATCATGCAATATTGTACCAAATGAGCAGCGGTCCTAGAAATATGAGCTGAACCATGTGCCAATGTCACCACCGCATTCACTAATGCATTAGGCAACAGCCACCGCTGCTTTTCTGTCAGATCAATCCAACAACCATCTGCACCTAATCTCCCAATTCGCTCTTTCCAGTGAGCCAGTTCAATAGGGGTAGCTTCTTTCTGTATTTCTCGGACACTCTCCATGGTATTATCAAACATCTCTGTTTCAGCCACCCACCTAGCAGAGCTAGTCACAAACATTGAGGTCAATTTGGATTTCGCAGTTCCCTTAGCTACTTGATCCGCAAAGGCATTATCCTCCCCCACTGCATCAACCACTGCCTTGTGTGCACTACATTTGACTACACCACTATTTCTGGTAACGTCAATGCTGTCAGTAATCGCAAAATCAAGGGGCCATGCTGTATTCGCTGACCATGAGAAGTAAGAAAAGTAAGAAAACCTCTTTCTGCCCAGAGTCGGCCAAAACTTCGAGCCACGCCAAAGGCATACTGGCTGTCGGTGTAAATATTTACTCTCAGTCCATCACTTAACTCAGAGGCCCGAAACAATGCCTCTAATTCAGCCGCCTGTGCTAACTGATTGGGTACTCGAGAAATCTCAACTATAGTGCAAAGAGTAGTTATCGCATATGCAACAGTTGTCGTGCCATCTGGTAACTTGAAACAAGAGCCATCGACGTACAACTCCCCTTGAGGGTCAGATAGAGGAGTGTCAGTCAGATCCACCCATCCCTTCGTTTCTTCCTCAGTCCAAAATATACAATCATGAACATCATTGTTCTTTTCATTCGAAGGGAGGGGTAGTAACGTAGCAGGGTTCAGAGTGGCACATCGTTTAATCGTAATGTGTGGAGTAGACAAAGTCAATTCGTATCCGGTAAGACCCGCACTCGTAAGGTGCTGGGTCTTTGTTTTGTTCAATAATGTATCCACAGCGTGCGGTACCATCACTGTGAGGTCAGTGTTCAGAACGAGCCCTTCCGACTGTCGAATAGCCACCGCAGCAGTAGCTCTTAAACAGCTAGGGAGTGTTCTGGCGACGTTATCCAACACCGCCGAGAAATAGGCACAAGGTCTCTGCTTACCACCAAATCCTTGTGTTAACACAGAAAGCGAGCAACCGTCCACCTCGTGTACGTAAACACAAAAGGTTTCCGGTAGTCAGGAGTACCAAGAACAGGTGCAGAACGAAGCGCAGAATTCAAAGAGTCAAAAGCATCTTGACAAGCATCAGTCCAGGGAAAGGTTCATGCACATCTTTTATGGTTAAATACAGAAGAGGTTTAGTAAGAAGGGAAAAATTAGGGATCCATTGGCAACAGTCAGAAGTTATGCCAAGAAATGCACGAACATCACGCTGAGTACGAGGTACAGACATCTTAAAAATGGTAGTCCCACGCTCAGGGGTTAGTCTCCTCTCCTCTTTCGACAGTAGATGACCGAGATAGGTCACCTCCTGTTGACAATATTGAAATTTAGAAATGGATACTTTATTGCCATTAACAGCCAAATGAGACAATAATTGTACAGTGGCCTTCTTACAACCTTCCTCAGTATCAGAGGCCACTAACAAATCATCTATGTATTGCAAAAGCACATTACCTGGGAGCAAGACCAAATCATCCAAAAATGTTTTCAAAGCTTGACTATAAATACTAGGCATCTTTGTGTACCCCTGGGGAGCACAACAGAACCGGAAGCTGCGACCAGACGATGAGAAGCCAAAAATATGGCGGCTATCAGGATGAATCGGAATGCTAAAGAAAGCATTTTTTAAATCAATCACAGAGAAATATTTAGCAGTAGGAGGAATCATAGTGAGAATAGTAGTGATGTCTGAAACGATCCTGCACAAAATGTATCTTTTTTTCATCAAAAGACCCGTTTAAGGGTCATTGTAATTCCATTGTAATTATCTTTAGTATATTTATACCATAGTGTATTAAACAAGAGAGGTGTAATACCATGCTTTACGTAAATATCATAACTTGGGCTGCCCTCAGGCGGGGCAGGTTGACTTTCAGCCAAACGCGTATCATTAGGGCGGCAACAACATCCAAAACAACTGAATTTGCTAAAACATGGCATGGTTATTGTCGTCACGCATTCCTCATTCGATCATAAAAATAAACTTCCAAACATGGCCATGATCAAACATTCGCAAAACATACAACCTCACGCTCATTCAAACATACACAAGACAATAATATATATGTACATACAAAGATATTCAAAATGATGTCTTTACAAACAAAAAACAGAGCCCGTCGACTCCTGTTCGTGGAGAATCAATCAAATTCAGATTCCAAGACCGACAGATACCAAAATCAAGCCGTCCAAAGACTACCAAGAGACCGTCAGACAGGTATAACCACAGCCCGACCTACAGACTATCCTGCAGCCTTCCTGGTTCACTCTTGGGAGTATTCTGACTAAGCCTGCTTCATTAGCACCACTTCAGATGTGTTCCCAAGGCTACCCAGGTACAGCCACAGGCTTTTCCGAGAGCAGTCTGGCCGGGCGCGTACCACACGTGCCACGCCGGGCGTCCGATCGGCGTCTCTATTATTCACAAAAAGTCCGTGGAGCATCTATACGTGCAGCCACCACAATGCTGCCCCGTCAGACCCCCAAGATTCTCCGTGGTACTCTGACCACCAAATACTTACACAGTCAACTGCTTCAAAAGCACTGCTCAACAGTGCATGACAAGAACATCAAAACAATTCCACTCACCTGGTGCACACAGGTACAATTGCATGTTCTCCACTGCCAACTCCTGAAGACCAACACGGTCAGCTCCTGGGTTATGCCCGTAGGACTCCGGTGAAGGGTCACTAGCAGCTGGGGATACCCTGGTCATGAGAGCGGAGTAAATTCATACCAAAGATGGCTAAATTTCAAAGGATCCTTTTTCCGTCCACCCGCTCGACCAGAATTACCCCTTGTCCTTACCACCAGTTTACGGGGAGGACGACCCAGTCACGGAGTCCCACCAGAGTCGCCAACTGAATTGCCATAAAAATAAACTAAAGGACTTTACCTACCAATAGTCCCCATACCATTACCAAATAATCAATCAGTTGGCAATGAAGAAGGTTCAATCGTTTATTAAACAAAAAAGATACTCTATAGCGGAGCCTCTCTGAACCTCACCCATCAGGTGCGCCGAGAAGACTGTTGGCTCGTATTCAAACATGAGGTTATATACTTTTCGATTCAACACATACAATCACTGTAAAAGGAAAAACACCAGTTGGCCCTCGTGCTCCAGGAAAGGACCATATATGGCACACATCAGACCAGTACAAAGGCTTGACTATCTATTACTGATGAGGTCAGGAGGGGTGACTCCCTTTCGTCTTGGTGCCTGCGAGTGTAGACACGGCGCCTCCAGGAATGCACTTATCGCCCCCAAAGCCAGATGCGACCTTGAGTCTTAGAACAGTCAAGTAAACAGCCTAGCTTCAGCTGCTACCAGTAACTCAGATGAACTGGGGCCTGACAACTGCACGTGATCAACACGTGATCACGGCCCGTGCTCGAGCATACGTTCAGAAGATGGCGTCTGTATGGTTCTCGGCCTACTCTTTTAGCAATAGATCTACAGGGAGGAAATAAACGAGTTTCCTCCAAGCAAAAGCATATATATCAAACAGGGAGCGTATGTATAGATGCATCATGCTAACATAACATAGGTCTGATACTCCTTATATACGTGAAATCTACTTTTTTATCCCTCAGCCTCCCCAGGGTCTCAGGACTGAGGCTGTTGCTTGTTTTTCGACGCCTGAGCGCCGCTAGGAACTTTTATCGCATCACCAGGTACTGTTGGCTAAAATCGACGCTAATGTGGATTATTTTGTCTCTAAGCTAAGAACTCTTTTGAAAACATATTCTTGAACTGTGTATGTTGGATTTTTGTCATTTTGGTCTTGTGTAGTTTATATAAAAGTTCTTTATTTATCTACACTGGTGTGTAGTCATTTGTGGTGTTTTCACTGTGTTACTGTGAGTGTTGGTACAAATACTTTACACATTGCCTTTGATAAGCCTGTCTGCTCGTGCCAAGCTACCAAGGGGGTGAGCAGAGGTTATCTAAAGAGTGTATCCCCCTTACCCTGACTAGAAGCAAGGGTCCCTACTTGGACAGTGGTACCTACCTCTGCCAACTAGGGACCCCCAGATCTAACAAGTGTCCTCTCCTCCCCAAGCCTAATTCCTACAACAAAAGGCGTTATTCTAACTAACAAAGATGTCTTTGTCCACCTGCAATTGAAACGTAAGAACAGTACAAATTCAACATGCACATGAAATTCAGCTTTTTACCCCTCTACGAGAGCTGTCAGGGAGAATACGTTTCAGGCCTACAAAAATCAGCCAACAGAAGAGTGAAGCACATAGGTCCCACTGAAATGCATATAAGTGAACATTTAATAAATAAGCATTTCCGAACCATCATGTTACATGATGATGATGATAATGAAGGATTTATAAAGCGCAACAAATACCGTAGGGTGTATAGGCGCTGCCTTTAACCGATACAGATCAGGAACGAGGATGGACTTGAGCGTGGGAGTTATGTCTTAAACAGCCAGGTTTTTAGGCCTTTTCTAAATTTTAACAGGCTGGACTCTTTTTTTGCTAACTCTAGGAACAATTTTATTCCATGTTCGGCAGATCTAAGTGATCGTGCAGGTATGTATGGTTTAAAAAATTTCACCAGCTGCTTTGGCCCTAGGTTTTTAAGTGATTTAAAAGTGAAGAAAAGTGATTTGAATTGGATCCTCGTGGCCACTGGTAGCCAGTGAAGATGGAGTAAAGCTGTGGGAACTGAATCGAATTTGGAGATACCCAAAAGTACTCTTGCTGCTACATTCTGAACAGTATGTAATGTTTAAATGCTACGCTTGGGAGAACTGGAAAAGAGAGCATTGCAGTAGTCCAATCTTGAGGATATCAGCACCGATACCACCGCTTTCCTTAGGTTCGTAGGGATGGTCTGAAGAATTTTCTTCAACATTTTCAAGATAGAAAAGCAGGCCTAGGTGACCGAGTTGATTTGTGCTTCAAAAGACAGCTTGGTGTCAAATACAACTCCTATATTTCTGGCTTTGAGCAATAGTTTAGGTAAGGAACCAAGTTGGACCGGCCACCAGCTATCAGTCCAGAATGAGGGGTTCTTCCCCAGCCCCAAAACCTCAGTCTTGGATGAATTCAGCTTCATACAAGTGTCTGTCATCCAATTAGCTATATGGCTCATACAGTCATGAAAGCTAATGGCTGTCTTGCTGAATGGACTGCTCACCGAAACGATAATCTGTGTATCGTCTGCGTATGATACCAGGGCAAATCTGTAACTTTTTACTAGTCTGGCAAGGGGGATAACATAAAGTTTAAAGAGTTTTGGGCTCAGGGAAGAACCCTGGGGGACTCCGCAAGGCAGCGAAAAAGAAGGTGAGACAGCATTCCCCAGTTCTACCTCCTGGGACCGTTCGGAGAGGAAGGAAACTAGTAGGGAGAGTGCCTTATCCATGATACTGATGAAAACAAGATGAATCTTCCAATGTGAGGGCAATTGTACTCTGAAGGCCATCAGGTTAATGATCAGAACAATTTTGAAAGTCTTTGGAAATGGGGTTTCTGGTTGGCTAGGGTAGGCACCTAAGCTAGGCAGAACCCACGACTCTAGTCATGGCAAGTAAGTTACACACCAAAAATAGCCTGAGCTCACCCCTGGTAGCTTGTTACAGAACAGTCAATCTTATCCCCATAGGCAATATGTAAAGCGTTTGTGCAACACATTCACATCAGTAACACAACAAATACACCACAAGAGAGACTCCACACAGTATTATACAAAAATATAGCATATATTGTACACATAGCACAGACCATAATCATGGAAACCATGCATACTATTCCAATCCTGAGTCAGAACTCATTATCCTGACAATGCAAGAACCAAAATGACATTTATCATAACATCAGGGCATGAAATGCAGTAGGTTATGGAATAAAAACATGAATAATGAATACTATGCATACAAGGCAATTGCTCAGCTAGTACTCTTTTTCTTGGTCAAAGTAAGCATCAACGACATACCTCAGGGCATGTAGTACAGCATACATAAACCAATATGAAAGTATGGGGCACAGCGCTCCTGTGCTCCGTTTACACACTATATGGTAATTAAGTAAATATCGTGGGCTGCCAGAACCCCCACGCACCTACTCCATTTATTGTGGTAAACTTCCAGTAATCTGCTTGTGGCAAGTTTTTGATGGAGGCGGGCCTCCTTGAAGACTTCACTCGTAATGCCACCAAGAAAAGAACCAGCACCCCCAAGGTACGTCCCAAACACTGTGGGGGGGCAAACACGCTGTAACTTTCAGCATACTTGTGAAGGAAGTGACCTGATTAGGGCCACCCGGGTCACTCGCGACCACCTGTCAGCCTTCCGTATAAATGAAGAGTCGGTCAGACAGTAGAGAATACAAACCAAAGTTATTTTATTAGTATTCGCTCGAGCGGATTCCAGTCCGACCAGCCTCCGTAGATAGCTGTCCGGGCACTGACCCTCACCAACATAACCTCAGATATTAGACATTTCCAACACCCAACAGGACCTGCCCAGACTGGACATTTCCAGTTGGAGCAGGTTAACAAATGAGGCACAGAAGGATGAGCTACCATCCTGAGACCAGGATCACACTATGTTAGCCTCAAGGTTACTCAGCCCGTGCCCATCTATCTGAGAGTGGGTGCAAGGCTATATACAAGGAAAGATATGCGAAAACAGAACAAGCTATTCATTAGTGCAATGAAGTTCAACCTTGAATAATAAAAGAACAATCAAGGCTGTTTTCTGCTGAAGCAGACGGTGTGAAATAGAAGCTCAATTTCGAACATGGCACAAAATGGCGGCTGAATATAAAATGGTGCCGCACATGCTAACTTATCTCCCACAGTGCTAGAAGGAGTCAGCTAGACATATTTTTCAGTCCAACACTTGGAATTTCTAAAACTATCCAGTGTGAACTCTGGCGAGTCCGGGCCCATCATATTTGCTTGGACTTGCTATGTGTAAGAAGAAAGAAATGACAGAAGAATCTCCCTGGAGCCATCCGCCGAATAGGGTGGGGCAGCTTCCATGGCTCCGGGCATGTCTTCAATTAGCAGTACCACCTGAGAGGAGTTTGTGGTCACTCCTGATGGAGACTATCCTTATCCCATTCTTTTCCCTATACCTGCTAGGGGTCAGCAGCCCTTACTCACGGGGCCCTGCATTGCCAGGACATGGCTTTCAGCTGAAGGAGCGAGTTAGGTAAATGTACTCTCCATATGAAGCAATCGCTGTATTGTGGCCGCCCTCCTGATTAACTTGTCCAGGAGGGGGTGAACTCTGGTGCAAAACAGGCCAGCAGCAACAGTGGTCCCCAGGTCCTCCATGACCCGTGGAAAGAGTGGCACAGCCACCATGCATGCAGCGTGGCCCTAGCACGAGCGCCTTTTCCTAGCTACTCACACCGCCACTCTGGGGGGGATCCGTGTTATTCCCCACAAGGCCCCACCACAAGAGGGAATCCACTGGTGGTGCCTTCCCCTGGCACAAGAAGCTGGACCGGCAAGCAGGATTCCCATTAAACCAAGAGCAGCGCGCTGAGCCCATCTCGATCATTCACTACACAGAAATCCAAACTATCCTGCCCATCAGTTCAGACGCGCTGCTCTTCAGGAGGGTAGAAAACATGGAGTGCTTACACCAGAGATCAACAACCAGTGCTCACCACTCACTGGTATTAAGGAGGCAAGGAGCTGAAAACACTCATGGGGGCATAAACAGAGTGGCAGGCAGGCAAGCCACCCATGAAAGATCCTTAGCAGAATGGCAGTCTTTCCACAGCCCCATAGGCCGCAGACCAGTACAACAAAGTAGGTAGTCTTAATAGCGGTTCCTTCTGGCAGCACAGCAGTCCTCTGATAATGTGCAGAATGTACAGCTAGCAGCATCTGGTTACAAGTCCCATACAGTGTCTAAAACATGGGGTCACAGCCCCTGTACTTAAACTCAAAATGCCTTTGATATAGGTGGAACTTCAAAAGAAACATTAGAAGTGCACAACACCTCCTTTCAACTCACCCCAGGCTCCATATGTACAGCAGGGCGGTAAATCAGCCCTTTGTGGGAGGTCAGGACACAGTCTATACAAATGTAAGTGCACCCGTCCTCCCTCCCTCCCAGCCCAGGAAGACCATTCAGTATGTAGATGGATGCAGATGCAACCCTGTTACACCCAACCCTCCCTGTGTAATGGCTGTCTGAAAAGTATGCAGAAAGCGTAGCTGTCACTCTGCCCTGGACGTGGATTGGATTCAGGCTGCAAAGCACATAGAGTCATAAGCACAAAGAAATGCCCACTTTCTAAAAGTTATTGGGTAAAGATACTTACAAGGGATTTTACTTAACAGACAAGTTCATTCCATTTCAATAATACTGAGGAATCCTCTAATCGTGGCATAAAAAATAAAATATCTTAAACATAAGTTCAATCAAATCAACAGTGAATAAATCTCAACAAAGTCGAGTTAAACTCTCTGCTCTTGTATCCCTGTAGCTTTAATTTGATGTTTTAAAGCAAAACTCACAAAGCAGTTCTTATCTGTTGCCTCGATGGAGAAAGAAGGCTATTTACTTTACATCAAAGGCTGTTTGTAGGTTTCTTTTCGTCAGCTGACAAATGTATGTCTCTGTTTGCTCATTTTGTTGCCAGACCATTTGCCCTAGATGGTAATCAGCAAGAAAGAAATCTTGTTTCAGTGTTTTAAGTCTGGCGTTAGACTTTTTGATTTAGCTAAAATAATATTTTATAATGTACTTGCTTAAAGGAGTTTTCATCCAAGCCATTTCATCCGTTGGCTTATTACTGTGTTATTCACATTTTCCTCCACCTACTACGCTATACAACATGGGTCAGTGGGTCAGCCCACTTCATCAATTTGCTAACTTTAGTGTGAGAGATGACATTCTGCCCTTTCACAAGGAGCACAATCCACACTCAAAGTAGTTCCCTTCAGTTCCAGGCACTACTATGGCAATCAGGCTTTTGTAGACCAAATCCATATTTTTTGCTTTAAAGCAATATATTGTTTGTTAGATTGATGACGTTCTGGCAGCTTTCCTAGGAAAAACCTTTTACAAAACCGACAATAGCCAAACGGCTGGCAGCCAGCACCATTGCTAATTTGCTAATGCTTGTTTAAATATCTTGTCTCGCTTTATTTCTCTACACTGTTAGGGGCATATTTACAAGCAGGCGATAAAAAATTATCGCCGCTTTTGCGGCTGTTTTCGGCCGAAAAGCAGCGATAATTTTATCGCCTAATTAGCAAGGCCACGCTAACGCATGAAACCTTGCTTTAGCGTCAGGATTCCTAACGCCCAGCTTTGCATCTCTAATGAGATGCAAAGTGGGCGTTCCTGACCTAACATGACAGGAGAAATGTCGCATTTCTCCTATCATCAAGCCTCACGCTATGAAGCATAGCAGCAGGAAAAGTAGCGATAACCCCTGTTATCGCTACTTTCCTTACGCCTCCTTCAGGACTGACTTAGCCATGATATCCTATGGAGGGTGGATATCATGGCTAAGTTTGTGAGTCCCTATCAGCAAGCTAACGCCACATTGCATGAGATTATCGCTGGGTTTCCAGCGATAATCTCACGTTAGGCAGTTAGCGTGAGGATTTTTATCGCTGAGGAGATAAGCGTTGCTAATAGCACGCTATCTCAGCGATAAAAATCCACGCTAGCCGGCGATAATTATCCTAGCGCTAAGAGCGCTGAGCGATAATTATCGCCGGGTGTTGCTGATATGACCCTTATTTCTGCACCTGGAACACAAAGCTATGTCAGCCCTGGCAAAATTTGCCTGAACCCTTCTCAAAAGACATGTATAAATCCTCATGGGAAGATCTTGATGTCAGCGTCCAAGCCTAAACTCATGGGAGGAGGGAAGGGGTTGAGAACTATGCAATGACATAAGCCAATTCATCTTCATAGGACAAAGCATTATAACAGGCATTTGTAAATGAGACATATTTATGTCAGGGATTAAAAGGCATTTCAATAATCTTTTACGATCCAAGCAGTTTTATAAATCCATGTCTAGTGTGTCTGAAGTATCAGGGGCAACAGAAATAACAGAGGAATTGTGTTATTTGTATTTTTCCCTCTAGCCCATAACATTGTTGATGACCTTATGCCCGTGATAGCAACAGCTGTAGTCTGTTGCTGGTTCAAAGCATCGCCAGTCTCACCATGACTCTCTTACTCCAGTAAGGCAACATTTCTTGTGCAATAAAGGTTATAATGGTTGGACATATTGATGCACCAGTAGCCAAAGTAATGATCAGGTTGCAAATACAGGGGCATTAAAATAGTATTCACTTTTCTGTCAATGGTCCTTTCTGTTAAATAACTTGTAATCAAAATATATTTAAATCTTTTCACACAAAAAGTCTGCTACGAAAGGAACCAATTTCTTATTTTCAGTAGTTATAAATATGGAAACTCATCATTATTGTTATTATGTATTATCAAAGTTATTTACATCACTCTTATTAAATATACTTCTATTATGTTTCGGTCCTTCTCAATTCAAGGACCACTTTTGAATTTCATTTTATGTGACTAATTCTCTTTGTAGTATTTGCTGACTTCATTGAGTGGCGATGTTAAAAGATAATTACTGTGTTCAACTTCAAATATCATTTCAATTGTAATCGTAGAAATATTTTCCTTCTCTTTTTTATGTTGATCAGAGTAAATAATGGATGAAGGACTTGTATGATGTGATATTGAAAAGTGGAATGCTTTAAAATGGTTGCTGGTGGAGATTCAGCAAAGGTGAGGCTTTTAGTTCTGAGCTAGCAGTGACGTTAGCTGTCTCACTCCTGCACTAATGTATTTACAAAAGGGAAAAGAGGCAAACGGTCAGCCCACCTCGCCATCGATTGTTATCAGTTCATACTGAGAAGATATTGGTTGATTAAACTGTTATTCATGATGTATGTTTCTTTTCTTATGCAAGCTCACAGTCATTTCTTTGATGAAGCAATATCAGTCCGCTTAAGTAGTCCCACCCTTGCAATGCATGAACAGTGTAAGACCCATTCTTTGCAATGAAAAACGTATTTAATTGAACCTTTGGCATTTAGGAACAGGCATCACTCTAGCGGACAATATAGGCCATGTGCTGTTTTAAGCTTGCTGCTGACTGCTGTAATGAATTTACCTTTCGCAAATAAAAAACGCGATAAGTAGAAAAGTGCAAAAGTCTATGTCAAATATCAAATCATAGATTTTGAGTAGGTGATCATACTTAGACAATATTAACATACATGAGAAAATATAATGTGCTGATTTAAGTTAGCTTAACTGTCGATACCATGTTACCCGCAAATAATACACTAGTATTGAATGTCTTGTTTTTCACATTGGGCCGTTGTTTTGCAAAAGCCATTTTTAGGTCGAGTCTAGCACTGCAGCGCATGCGCTGCTCACTTTGCGAGGCATGCAGTATTCAGTATAGCGTGGAAGCTTTGTGGAAGCTCCGCCCACTCTTTGCCCATCTTTTTCATTGTCGTCATTTGTACCCTTCCATGGTTACTGGCCCCTTTACTTCAAACACTATTTTCATCCCATGCCTCCCCCCTAACCCCGCAGTCCGTGCTTTTTCGGCCACCCCCTCCCCTACGTCACGTCTCGACTCTTTTCTATGTCTTGACTCGCTGTGTGTGAGACCACTCTGGTGCCCTTGACTCCACCCCTTTCCTCGCCCCATCTCATGTCCAAGGAAATGTCATTCCTTATCGGCGGAGCATTTCGCTCCTGCTCCCTGGTCTTGCCCCTCACTATTTTCATCCTGTGCCTCCCTCCGCAGACTGTGCCTTCTCACCCCCCCGCCCCTATGTCAGGTCTCGACTCTTTTCTATGTCTTGACTCGCTGCGTGTGAGACCACTCTGTTGCCCTTGACTCCACCCCTTTCCTCGCCTCCGTCTCCTGTCCGAGGAGATGAAACTCCTTATCAGCAGAGCATTTTGCTCCTGCTCCCCGCTCTCGCCCCTTTTCCCCGGTGTGTGATGCTGACCGAGAACCGGAGGACTCCTAGTGGTTGCTGGAGAGAGAGCGCGACCGTGGCCATTGGAGGGGGCACAGTGAGCGCACGCGGGCTGACAGCGGAGGTAAGCGGCTTTCACACAACGGCGGGTCCGACTCCGCAGTCTCGGGTTCAAGCATGGCAGAGCAGGTGGCGCTGGAGAGCCAGCTGCATAAGGGAGCTGCCGCCTCCAACTCTTGGGCCGGGCCACCAAGGGCAGCGCCTCTTCCGGAGGGGCCCTGGCCGGTGGGCTTTTGCAGCCGGCGGGCTGGCAGTCCTTACTCTCTTTCACCATCCTCTTCTTAGCCTGGCTGGCTCCAGGCTCTTCGTTTTCATATGCTTCGAGAGCATCATCCATGAGTTCGACCCTTGGTGAGTGCAGGGATGGTCTGTCTGATGGAGTTGGGTTTGTGGAGCAAGAGGGAGGGGAGCATTAAGGCTCAAGGGAGTGAATCTGATAACCCTGTCATTGACAGGGGAAGAGACTTTTTTGGTGCATTCTTGTATGATGTGCGCAAATCTCCCCCTCCAACCAGGTCCTACTGGACCAATTAAGTAATTTCACCCAGGATGAGCATGGACTGCGTTACAACCCTGTGCCTCCCCACCTGCCGGTTTCAATCCAGAAGCACCTGGAGGAAGTGAGGTACCTCGTGAAACTGAAGGAGGCCTTTGCTTTGTATTCAGCTTTAATAGGACGAACTTGGCCAGTTCCACAACTTTGCTGCATAATACATGCACGAGACTTCAAACTTGCAGCAAACTCGCCCTTGGGCTTAATTTTAACTTACTGGAAAATAGCAAGCAGATGCAAATAAAGGTACTAATTTGAAGCACTGGCCATTCGTTATAGGGATCCAAACTGTGATTTACACACCACGTTTTACCAAGCGCTTAGATTTTGGATTTTAGAGGTCGCACTGTTGCAGTCTTTTGCTGGTGGCAGTTGAGCTGCTGATAGCGATCGAAATAATGACTTGACTGTGTTATCAGGCTATCTACGCAGGAGGATGTGGCCTGGAAAGACCATTGATGATATTAACTCATAGTATACAGTCTGACACTAATGTACCCTGGAAACAGTACCCTGGAAGACCGAGTGACAGTTTCACTGCCACCAGTAGAGCTACCTCCCAACTTTTTAAACTCTACCCATGGTGAGTTTGGGCGATTTTAAGGTAGTTCCATTGGAATGCAATATTTATTATATTTATTTGAGCAGAGAAATAAGTTGTTTTTTTAGGTTGAGGCATTTCATTTGGAGGTTGAAATAGGACAGAGTGACAGGCTCCATATATAGGTTTATGGAGAGATGCAAAAACATGCATACGAAAACGTCGAATGCAAATAATGATAACTTAAAAACGCACTGTGCTGACCCTTTGGTTAGCTTTTGGGAACTTCATTTATTTTCTTTTATTGCTGGTGGATATAGACCTTCTCTGCACCATGATGTATTCGATCATTGTGATTCTAGAAAAATAAAAAGTGCCATATTTTGCCTTGGGAAATAGTTCAGTTTCCCAATACTTGCAGTGTAGCAAACTGCAGAGAACGAGGAGTGCTCAGCCGACAGTACAGTAATGGGTGATTTAGCAGATGGGTTTAGTATGTAGTGGAAAAAACAGATGTCTTTATAGCAAAGCAGAGCATTATACAAGAATGCATCTCCAGCTTTCTTTAATTGGAGGATGGATGGGGGAGCTGTGTGGTGGTAGGCTATTGCAGAGTGTGAACACACACCATTGACTTATTTGTGAATGTTTATCGTGCATAACTTCGATTAATGTCTATTAATAGTGTCCACTGCCCAGCACTGAAAGTGGCTAGAAATAAATATTAGCTTCCTTTATTATAAAGATTTACGTTGAACTCTCCTCAGGATTTGATGGACTTGCTGCAAAACCCACCAAATACATTTCTGTGTTTTGAAGTGTGTACATTAAAAAAATGCACCTGTTTATTGAATGGATATAGTATTATTTGGACTTATGAGTGATAAGGAACATTTTATGAATTGTGATTACCAATCTTTTTAATATGCTGATTGTTGACCTCGGGGTATGTCAAAATCAATACAAATATAGACTCAAAACTTCATTGTGACAAGCATAGGAACCTGAGATGAATTAGTGCAGGTGGAGGCCCTCTGCCAGTTGAAAGTTTCCTTATGTGAAATAAAGGGGCACTACAGGGACAGGGATGCTGGTCTTGGGTGAGCTGGAGGAACAAGAAGAGAGCAAGTGGGAGCTTTGTGGATCATCCTAAGTGTGCCATTTGATTGGTAGGAAAAGGCTTGAGGGACATATCAGGTGGCGTATTGTGTTTTCTTTAAGTTGTTGTAGGCGTTTAGTTGCGGAGGAGTGGCAAGGGAAGTGCTATTGGCTGTGTTTTTACTTGGGCTAGGAGTTGGGCTACTGTGATGCTTGTTTGTGTGATGCTCTGTGTAAGGCTCAACCGAGTCCTGTATGAACAGGAGGTGGAGAAAGTTTTGGAACTCTATGGAAATCACGCAGTTTGGTGCTTATTTTCCCTCCATGTTAAAGAACAGTAGATGTTTCAGCACACAGGATACTAGCTAAATACACATAAGGTCCCAAAGTCGAGACCGATTGCATTGCAAATGCTTGCTCTCTTTAGCTACAGATGCTGTAACTTTTCAGAAGCCTACTGTTCGTCAGTGAATACTGACTTGGGGCCTCATTTACAAGACCTGAAGCATCACTGCGTTGCATCAGCGATGCGTCAAAATGGCTTGTGATTCTCTACATAATTTTTGAATGCCATGTATGAGCCGTATTTATGGTATGGTGCACCATGGCATAAGGTGCATAAAAAAAATGCGACGCTTCCGTTTTGGTCACAGCGGAAACTGACGTAAGGCTTGTTAGGATGTCCAGACAGACTCCCAGGGGAAGAGGAAGTGCAATTTCACTGAGGAGGAGAATGACATCTTGATCACTAAGGTGACAGAGCACCAGCATCAGCTTTTGTCACCTCAAAATTGCCCCTGGGGAAGAAAGAGGCCCATGGCAGACCATAGTGGCCAAGATCAACAGCATAGGCCAAGCCAAGAGAACAGTCATTGAATGTAAAAAATGGTTGCACGACTATAAGTGCAGGATGAAGGAGAAACTTGCCAGCAACCTGAAAGCAACCATGCAGACTAGAGGAGGAAGACTGGCACCCCAGGAGGAGCTAGATGCCTTAGGGGAGTGGGTGGAAACTGACATCCCAGAGGAGTTAGTGGCAGGAGTTCTGGGACCAGACAGGGCAGTTCACGAAGAACAACAAGACCTACAGGGTAATTTGCAACAAGGGGAATGTGGGCAAAAATGTCATGTTGAACAGTTTAGCTAGCTATCCCTCAGTACTCCACTGAGTTGTGTGCAGGGCGAATGCCATTAAACATCACAAAAGTGTAAGTCACACTGCCCAGGTACATGTAACATACCTCAGTCCAGTTCCATCACATTTCTCCCTTCCATGTGTGAAGTGTAGTACCAGTTTAGGTTCACCTTTGTATACTAGCACTTTTAGTGGAATGTAAAACACGAGTCGCCAGAGCAACAAGTCCCAGAATACAAAGCAAAAAAATATGGACTGGAACAACACCTCATGCATGGACATATTAACTCTGCCGAACCTGACAGTTCCAATTCAGGCAACCTTGCAGCATGAGGCCACTGTGTCAAACTTGGGCCCATGCACACAAATCTGGACTGTAAAGCAATGGAACGGAATGGACTTGTCAAAGGAGAAACTGTACAACTGAGAGTGGGATCAGGTGTTGGGTATGTGAAGGACCAGCACATAGAATATTTCCAAGTGCCACATGTGTAGTAAACTGCATGAAAGTACATAGCACACAGCTGTCCCAACATGTGGGTTGAGAGCACACATAGCAAGCAGCTCCCAACATGCGGGGTGAGAGCACACAGGTGTCAACTGCCTAGTAAGGAGCAGCCAAAGTGCTGTCATGAACTACATCAGACTGGCTGTGGGGCTGAATACAAGTGATGAACACTAGAGGACCATGTGTTTTGAAACAAAAGATGGTGTGTGGCCCTTGTGGGCCCCGGGTAGTGTTGTGCATTGGTTGAGCACATTGAACTGCAACTGTGTGTAAATGGGGAGATATTGTATAGCAAGGAGGTGGGAATGGATATGCTTACTGCAAGGTAGCCAGACCAAGACACATGCACTGATGTGTCTGAGAGTGTCACACTTATATGGCAGCTTGGGAGGGATGACAGAGAAGAGACCATTGTAGGACTACATCCTACATGTGATGTGGGAGAGAGTCTGAAGGCAAATTGTCTCAAATATGCCACATTTGTCAAAGTCGGTGGATGTTGAACATGAATCTGTCAAAATATAGGATTAACTAGTTTGCCACCACAAAGGGCAGGAGTCAGGGATGGTTGGAGGCTGAGGTGGATGGGCCCAGTTGTGTGGAAAACCTGGGTAGGTACATGTCATCAATTCCAGCATTACTACCATATGGGCTACAGCCTGATCCATAGCTCTAAAAAACAGCCAGCCATATCAGTCCATTCGATATGGTCATGCATATTGTTGGTGTTGTAGGCACATGAGAGTCAATGCATTATCTAGGTTCAATCAGTGTGTGGCAGTAAGGGGAGTCCCTGGCCCAAACTCTGGATTGCCAGGGAAGGCAGGTACACCTAAAAGTGAGGGGACCTGAGTCAAATGATGTATGACACTCTGCAGATAGCCAACTTTGGCAATGATGAAATGGGCTGAACATCAGGGCTAGCAATCTACCTAGTTTGACTGGGTCCACTCCTCAGTGTTAGTACAAAGTGCCCTCTGTCTACAAATATGGAGCCAACTTTGTGTGCATTGAAAACATATGAGTATACACAAATAGGAAAACTATGGTAGGTACATGCCCTCACACATTCCTACAGTGCATCAAGGTTGGAAGCTGTGTAGAGGGGTGCAGGATATGGGTGAAAAACTGTACCATTGGCCATATGAAAGCACAATGTGCACACAAGACAGCACAACTCAGCATAGTGCCATGGTGTACTGTGTGGAAGGCAGACTGCAGGATCATAACTAATTCCCAACTAAATCCACATCACCTTCACAGGATCTGTGGGCTGAGTACTGGTCACAGGGAATGCAGGCACCCTGGAGACTAGGTGCAATGTGCACAGTAGTGGTGCCAATAAGGCAAAACACAATCAGTATAGGCATCATGAAAAACTAAGGAAATCAGCAAGGCAGATGTGGACCTTACCTCATATCAAACATGCAGGAATGGCAGGCTGGGCAAGCTGTGTAACTGTGTTGCAATTTATGTCATAACACGACAAGTCAGCCTTGTCACACAGTGGTTGTGTGAACAATACAGAGATACCGTCATCTGAATGTCATTTACAGTGCGACTTGGCTTTAAAACCTTTGAGGGACAGATGTCCTAAGTATCAATTTTGACCGGAAAGTGAATTAGTAGGAAGTCTGATTGTCAAGCAGATTACTCATGTCACCATCTAACATAGATCACCATCAACATATATATGTTTCATTACAGAGGCTGTACCAACAACTCCTGGCCAGCTACATGTCCTGGATGACGATCCTGTTGATGGAGACAGCCTGCCTACCCTCGACCAAGACACCCTCAAGCAAATCCTGTACTCTATTCAAACATCATCTCCGGTCCCAAGAAGGTCCGACAGTACTGCATAGTCTCCAGAAGATCCAGCTATCACCAAACAAACACCACCACCCAGCCCACCCCCAACCCTGGACTCCGAGGACCCCCAAGTTGAATTCCAATGTCGTGCTGTAGAAGTCCATCGGGAGCTGGCAGATGCGGTGCTGTCGGGACATAGACTGTGGCGGGCTCCCTAGAGGGAGTCCATAGGTGCCTAAGTTCCAAAAAGGACACCAATGAGTCTAAAAGAGGCCACTACCCTCAGTTCCATGGCTTGGATCAGTTCCTGGTTGACATCGCTGGAGCCACGATGCAGAGGCACAAACAACTGCCTGCTGAAGTGGCACCAATGAGGTTGCCAACCAACTGGGGGTGATCCACAACAACCTGGAGTCCATGGAGTGGAAGCAGGACTCCTACATAGCAACAATCGGTGCCTTACACTGCGACATTGTTTCGGTGCTGCCAAACCAGCAGGCCCTTCTTAGTGCTTTGCTGCATTACTTGTTGGCACAGAGAAATGCTGCTGGGGACAGGGGATCCATATCTTCAGACCCTGATGTGTGTGTGTGCGCCTCTGTCACCTTTGGCACTGACAACACCCACCTCACAGGAGGCACCACACACATCAGAGGACGAAGATGCGGACTTCACCCCTTTCCACCGAAAAACTGGAAAATTGCATTTCTCACTACCACATGACCAGTTCCTCTTTTAACCTGTGCTTATGGCCATGCAGTGTAGTTCGCAACTGATAGTGTCCTCTATTTGCTTTCCAACCTGTTGATGTCACCCAATTGTAGACTGTCAATGTGGCCTATCTTCCCTAATGGCATTTTGGTTCTCCTCCGCACTGGAACAGTCCTCCACATGTCCTATGACATGTATCCCCCATGGACTCTGTCTGGACATCCAACGGCTCACATACTATGTTAGGGTTGTTGCCGCAAGGACTGTCACCTGTTCCTTGCTCCTTGGTTCACATGTCAATAAAATCACTAACCGGAGCCAGTGTGTTGTATGCCTGTTCATGATTGGACTACATAGGCCATGGTGGATGTGCTAATATTAAAGACACTACCTACTGTCTAAACGGAATTATGTTTCATAAACCCAGAGGTGAATCTGCACAGGGCAAGCAAAATAGTTTATGTGATCCTACGTGCATCTAAACTAGCAAGTAGTTACCCAAGATCACACGCATGAAGATTAACAATTATTGATCAGTCAATGGTAAGACTGAATGAAGTTTCTGCCTAGGTGGTGGATACTTCTGTGCATACTAGCCAGCGGCGGTTGCTATATGAGGGCGGGGGAGCATCGATCCCCTGCCTGCTGCGATACGCCCTATTTCAATGTGAACAATAAAATGACAAAGAAATATTTTCATTGTCATTTTATTTTTCACACGTAGCACCTCAGCCAGCCCTGGAGTTGGCAGAAATGAGGGTTGTGTCCTCTGCTGCATGGAGGACATGAGCAGTGAATGTTCAGACACTGAAAAGTGCAAAAGTCAGTTTGTCTGTATGTCTGGCACCAGCCAAATTGAGATGCGCACTTTGAAGGTCTCCACCCAGCTGTCTTAGATAGCTGGGTGGAGACCAAGCAAAGACCTACAGGGTCTGAAGGAACATATAGCCAGCCTGCTCCATCCAATCCTGGTGTTGCTTTCATGCTGCTTAACAGCCTGAGAGCAGCGTCTGGATTGCTTAGGAAAATTATCTCTTCCACTCATGCCCACCTGAGCCACAGACTGTGAAGGACACGGAGGACGCAGCCCGTGTAAGTACTTTTATTTTATTTGCAATGTTATTGTAATACAATTGAGTGTTCATATTTTTCATGCTTGTTTTATGTATGTGTTGTGGGCTGCAGTGTGGAACTTCGCTCACCCCACTACTTTAATATGTTACCAGCCATCCCTGATACTAGCCAGAAAACAACAGTGATGTGACACCAAAATGGTGTATGGGAGAGTGTGTAAGTGGCTGGCATCAGTGTGGCACCCACCATTTCCTTGATTAGTCACAATGTCCATATAAAACATGTAGCATCACTTACACACATAGTGCAACAGTAGTTAAATACCTGTTTTGGGCTGGGTGTCCATTCACAGCAAGAGGGCTACTTACAGTGCACAATCACTTTTGAAAATCCCTTACGTGACTCCATTTCAAAGTTGACATGATCTACTCCTCAGGTGCTCCACCTAGTAACATATGCCTACAAACACTGACAGGATGTGCTTAATGCAGCCCATATAGATATGACAACTTCTAGTCAGTTAATAAGTAAGCAGTTTTGAAAGTGAAAAAGAATATTTAGGTAACACACCATAAAATTCTTAAAATCTAATAATAAATGACCTACACTAACTATGCCTTTCTAAAATATGCCTAAACTAACCTATGCTAAATTACCTACACTATCCTAACTTAAAACTCACCTAAGCTACCTAACCTTAACTTATCCTACTCTACACATATAACAAAACAGACAGGTTAAAAATCAACCGCCACCTACTCCCTTAATACACATTGGCATGAGACAAACATAAACTATACCTATACACAAACTACGTAAACATTAAAACCTAAACAAATATATATTTTTTGAAATTTCGCTTATACACATACTAAACATTAACCCCCACCCACATAACAAGCTACCCACCCATATCCCCACCTAAAAAAGATAAATATTAAAATCTATAAAACCACTTAAACTAACCTGCCCTATCACTATGATAAAACCTATCCTAACCTATGCAAAAACACTATACACTAAAAAAACCCAATATGAACTAGGGAGAGGCAGAAAGTCGGAGGGAGGGCCTACGTTGCTGCTCAATCCTGTCCAAAGATTGCTGCAAGGTGCGTACCGTTTTCATTAATGTTACCACCTGTTACCTATGTGCCTGAGGGCCTTGGCTACATGCCTGATGTGGCAGTACCTCTCCAAGCAAATCCAATATGATTTCTCCTGTTTAGGGGTCATGTTGTCTGTTGGAGAGGAAGGACATATATATCAGACCAAGCAGAATTTGTCCACATTATCATCAATTACATGCATGAACAATTATTAGCAGTACAAGTGGCATGTCTAGTGAAAGAAACACGCCTATGGAATGACTCATGACCATCCATCATAAGAAGCTTGTACTTCCACAAATATTACAATGCTAAAGTATTCAGGTCTTTGCCTTGTAGGTACAGAAAATGGCAGTGGCTGACCTCATAAACATATACCCATGTGTAGATGAAGACGGACTCTGAACAATGATGTTGTGTACACATGGAATGGTACACATGGTCCATCTAGGTACTACCTGGGGATTTTCATGCAATATGCAAGAGGGTAAAATATATGGCCAGTCACCTATGTGAAATGAGTAATTTGTAGCAAGTACACATATTTTGTTTGAGCAATACTTCACTGTTATGGCAAATACACAAGGCCACACACATTACAGCATAGATTGACTCTGCGGCAGGTAGTTGAAACATAGACAGAGTGTGGCTAACTACCTCCAAATCAACAGACCTGCTGGACACTTCTCCAAGAATGACTCATAGACATACCTTGTACACTTTAACATAGATCACGTAATTAAATTTAACCATAGCATGTGGTACTTTATGTATCCAAGAGTCTGTTCATACATTTCTGTATGGATTGCTACCTAGATGCACATCAACTCATACATAATCCATGTGATGAGAGTGTGCGTGCATGCTGTAGATCTCATATATTTGAGTATATTGTGCTGCATCTTGCAGGTAATTGGCCAAGAAGGCTTAATGGTGATAATTTCTACGGGGAGCAGAATGGCCAACTGCAGTAGTAGGTGGACTGTGAAATGGCCACTATTCTGACAGCACAGTGCATACATGCCTGTGTCCCTTAACATATTGGCCTTACTCCTCACAAAACACTACAAAGGTATGGACACATGTCTATTATAGGGCATTGGGTATACGAGGGCATGAATCAGGCATGTAACTGCATTGGTATGTGTGAACTGGTGACATGTCCCACATCGACTCATACCTATTCAGTCTCCACTGAGGTAGGAGTCATCACAGCTTGTGTGGACATGCAACCCAAAATCGGTCATACAATGCCATGTACATGGATACCCTATGGATGTGAATCAGACAGGCAGATTGAAGTTCATTCCTCCGTTTCTATATGCATTGAGTTTTGTGTCAAATCCTTTATACCACCATGCCATTTTGGCAATTGCTTCTCTGTCACCCCATCTAACCTGTCACTGATATGCAGGTACCCATGATGAAGGATGGCAGTTGCCACATATCATGATAAATATGGGCTAAGGAGTGAACCCAAGTAAATAATTGGTATGGGCAATGAACTTATACATTATCTGCCACAAATGGGGATATGTAGCTTGCCGACTGGTTTTGGTATCGTCAATAATACATTTGAACTATGGCACCTCACAAATACATATGCAGCATCTATACTAGTAAGGACTCATGTTTCCATATGCCAAGCCTACTAACATGATCACCCAAGTACATTGGAGTCTAAACTTTGGCTGGACGCTGAACTACAGGTCCATGTGTAGTTCCCCAAAATATTTTCTGATTGAGTGGCGTGATTGAGTGGCATGAATGTCTGACATGCTTTCAATCATTTAGACAGTACCAATTTTGGTACCGTGGAGGAACATATTCTGCAGGCATGGGCATGGTATGATGTGAACAGAAAATGGGAGAACAAATACATTGGGAAAGCTGTTCACAGTGCATATGTCAACATAAGATGTGCTGTTGAAAATTGGTAGTATTGTCTGGGATAGGTGTTACACCTCAACCACTCCTGTGTCCTGCTTAAGTTGAAGTTGGGCAAATATACTTTGTCAAGAAAATCACAGCCCTGCCCATTCCATGCAAAATTTCTGTCACATATATCGGGTGACATGTTGCCACTTGCTGTCCATAGTATGAGTGAGAGACATTTGAACTAATGACAGTCAGTTGGTTTTGGGGCAGGTGATGGTACATGTGCCATAAGCATTCACACCATAACTGGCACAACATTAGCACAGCAGATTAAGAGCCTTCCATCATGTGAGCCTGCATACATTGGGAAATATTTCACATTGCAATTTGGCCCTGTCAATTGCACATGCAACTTTGTCCTACTTCTGTTGAGAAACTACATGTAAGGTAAAGTTTGTTTCAGCTGACTGATAATACCCCTTAGAAATCTCACTACAAACAATTTGCTAGAACACATACAATACTTACAGATCACTGAAAAAATCAGATGACACTCACTGGTAGCATTGGGATCTCTGAAGCTGTCCACCTCACCACTGGTGTGTGGGTTAGGTCCGGCTACAAGACAAAATGTTTGTACATTGCTCTGTGAATGCTGAACATACACTGTTTACATATGAAGCACGGTACATTGACTTCCCAAATGCCTGGTATTGTCTGTTAGTTGGACTTGTAGCATACAGCAAGGTTGGATTGCTCTAATGATGGACATACGTAAGCCATGTTCCGGTGTATTTAGATAATACCATGCACATCACGTATCAGGTGCACAGAGTGCTGACAAGGTACAAGACCAGTCTAGCATGCTACATGGTGCAAGGGTGTCTGGCTTTTATGACGATGTGAACAGTCCAATTTGACTGACTACACTCTGCATAGTATTATGATAATGCTGGGGCCTTCTCAAGTAAATGCATGGTCTTTACAATGCTACACACATCAGGCAGTACCCATGCTTGTTTGTCTTCTTCACTTACGCCTAGATGTACAAAGCCATTTAACAGTTCTTAACAGGCTGAATCGCAATTTCGACAGGTTAAGAAATAGTAAATGGACTTTTCAGATGTACAATAGACCAAAAGTGGTTGCAATTTGCAATTTCTACATGGTAGGAATCGTAAATTGTGACTGTGATTTAGGAATCACAAATAGGAATAACTGTGAATTGGGCATTTAGGAAATGCAATTACCAGCGACTTCAAGTAGATGGTACCCATATGCAATATAAAAAAAAAGATTTTTCTTATTGTGACATTAAGCGCACATATGCCCATAGGGTATATGTGCACCAGCAAATCGTGCACATATGCCCATAGGGCATATGTGCACTAGCAAATTTGGGGTGCCTCCCGGAGGGCCTTAATCCCAGAGGTACCCTTGGCTTTGCATTTCTTAAATTGTGATTTCCTATTAGAAAGCCATTTCCTATTTCACCCATAGGCGGGAATGCAAGGACATTTCCTGTTTGCAATTCTGTGATAGCAATTCCTAATCTGTAGGAATTGCTATTAGGGAATCACAAATTTTGTACATATCCTTTTGCATTTCTTAAATAGCAATTCCTATGGAGTCGCTATTTAAGAAATGCATACAAGAACCTTAGTAAGCTCCTTACATGTGACTAGTGAACTGTAAATGGACAATGACCATCTAAGTCCTGTAACGGCTCATAAAGTAATTATTATAATTTTTTAATTATATATAGCTATGTGTGACCTTTGTGGGGATAACCCAAACACCCTGTGCAACCTGTGGCCTGATGACATGTGAGTGCACTCCCCTGCAACATACATGGTGGATGTCCCCACAGTTTGGAGACAGTAATTGCCTAGTAGGCTGAGTGACAATCCACCCTGCACAGAGCCAGTTGGGTCCCACAGCACCTATGGGCCTCCCCTGCACAGCAATGTATTCTTTGGCTATTGTAATGCCCCTGTGAACAGGCTTCTGTGGCATGTTCTGTTTACTTACTTACTGGTAGGCCCACCAACTTCAATTCCCAGGTGATCAAGGAGATCTGCCTCCTGCCTGACAACATCGACCTATCTGCGCTTCAGTTGGTGGATGGTCCGCTGGACTTTGAAGACCAAACTCATTTGGAAGTTCAGCTTCTCCCAATGCTCCCGCCTCTCACATGTACGGTAGCTTTTGATCACCCTACTTCCACTGCCGATCAAACTCCTCCTTCGACAGGTACTTGGACCTGGCCCTGCCTGACATCTCCCTACCCACACTAGCCACCCTAAACCCAAAAAGCAAATCCTTGTACCTACCCCTAAAACAACAAACTCCTAAATGGACAAACACCTGACAATACAGTGGACAGAACTTTACAAAACACAAATGACAGTTTACTTACACAAAACTGACAGCAGAGATACCAACAGGACCAAATAACACAACAAATAACAAGAGCTCATACCAAACACCTCCAGCACAGACAAAAAGACTGTGAGTGAATGGAACTTCACACTACCTGGTTTGCAGCATGGATGAGCTATTGCATCATTTCCTGGCTGCAGCTTGATCTCAAGCTGCAGATGTTGTGTGTTGGGGCACTTGAGGTACTGTGGTGTTAGACGGATGACGGCGTCCAGGACAGAGGGTAAGAAAGCTGAGGAAGATGCTGAGAGATCCCTGCCTCTCGGCCTGTTGTAATTCTGAATGACCAAGATGCCAACATGTGGAGGCCATGAGCTTGACCTACAGAGTGATGCTTGTGGGCCTTGGAGTTTGTGGCTGGAGGCTTGGTGCTATCTGGTGTAGCAGTTGGGTGATGGACTCCCTCCTGAGCTAGTAGTAGGTGATGGACGTTAGCTGCTGATAAATGCACTCCCTTCTCCTTCGCTGCCTTTGTGGTGGTGAGGGGGAATGGGTCAGTGGTGTTCATCTCCTTGCGACTACCAGCTACAAAGTCAACTCCTCCATGGCGTAGTTATGCTTACCACACTGTTCTGTCTGGCTTCTCTTTATATGTCATAGCCAATTAATCAGTTCAAACATGTGGGTTACAGAGGTGCAGGATTTTTGACGCTTTTGGGCCTCTGCGTGATACTTGTCAGTGATGTGTCACTTTTCAGAAATCTCATAAATATCAATGCATCGGTTTTATTGTGGAACTACTCCCTTGCATATATTAAAACTTACATGATGCAGCCTGTTCAGACGCAGGTACATTTTGACGCAGAAGTCCAAAATGTAACGCATTACCCTAAATGCATTACCTTGTAAATGTGGTGTACTAACAGCGCCGTCAATGCATCAACAGAAGGATGATTCATGGGAAGAACTGTCCGAACCATAAATTATTGACAACGTATATTTTCAAGGACTTGTGTCTGTGGCTCATTTTGAAGACGTGAGAAACTGGGGAAAGTACCACCTACTAGCAAGAATTTACTGAACTCCTATTAGGTTTAGCGAATGAAGAGTGTAATAATTGTTTCCATTTGCAATATTGTGTGTTTATATTAGTGCATGTTCCCAGAGCAGAGGGGGCTTCTTTCACTCACATCTTTTGGAGATCCATTTCTGGGTTTCTTGAAACCATATCTTTCTTCATGGGAGATTGCTTTTGAACCTATTCCCTGTTTTACTCGATGACTGCTGACTTATAGGTGACAATACTTTTCAGCTTTACTCCTTCTTTTAATCAGCATGGGCCAAGGACACTGCATAGAATGATAGATTACAAGTGTTACTGGCTGCAGGGTAGGGTGAGTGGCATCGGTTCACTAGATGCAGGGTTGTCCGGTGGATCTAGTAGATCGCTCATTAGAGTCAAGTGCACCCAGGAGCAGCAGTACCATGCAATACCAAGCTCATGTCAGGAAAGTTCCATTCACATGGGATGAACCAAAGCTGATGTTTGGTTTACAAGGGATGTGGATGCTATTATCTCAGCAAAGGCAGCGTTAATAGACCAATGGCATTTTGTGGGCATTCTTAAAATGTTCTGAGATGCTAGGGGCCTCATGTAGGTAGCCAAATACCGGTCGGTAACGGCCGATTTTCGGTAATTATACCGTTACCGACCGGTATTTTGGCTTTTGAGATGTAGGGGGAGAATTTCTGTATTCGGAATTTACCGAATCGGTAAAATTACTGATTCGGTAAAATTACCGATTCGGTAATTTTACCGATTCGGTAAATTCCGAATACAGAAATGAGATGTAGGGGGACTGTGTGGTGTGTGTGGGGATTCGTTATTTACCACCAACTAATAGTTGGTGGTAAATGACGAATATGTTTGTAAATGCAATATTTTGCCCGTAGATGTGTGCAATGTGGCAGACACACATGCCCTCAGGGCATGTATGTGTGCCACATGTGCACACATGGCCGAATCAGGGGTGCAACAGGGTGTCAATGTGACACCCTGCCACCCTTGCATGTGCTCCCCCATTACCGAATCGGTATTTACCGATTCGGTAATGAGGCATACCTTCCCATTCGGTAAATACCGATTCGGTAATTACCGAATTTTTCCGAATCGGTAATATTTACCGACCAATTACCTACATAGCATTTACCACTTCATAAATACCGAATCGGTATGATTCGGTATTTATGAAGTGGTAAATGCCAGCCCACCTACATAAGGCCCTAGATTTATAAATGTCAGCCATTTTTTTACTACCTAGTTCGTAAATAGGGAGATTATTTTTATTTTCCTGCTTAGTCCTGTTTACTGTTCCAGTCTGACCCCAAGTTTTACCCTTTATAAATTCTCTTGTGCCTGCATGAGCTTGGCTGTTCATGTATGTACCTGCACTTCTTCATTATGGGTGAAAACTAAAAGCATGCATTGCAGAGTTAGGACCCCCCCATTAGCTAAGTTTTTACATTACTCACATAGACGCAGCGGCGGCGCAAATCCTGTGCCATGCTGCGGGGTATTTACAACGTGACGCATCTGGGAGATGCGTCACGTTATAAAGCCCTGCACCAGCAGTAGGCGTACCTGTGCAGGGGGGGGCGTTCCGTCGCAGGAACGCCTCCTAAAAGTGGCTGAGTGAAATCTACAAGATTTCACTCAGTCACTTTTTTATTTTTAGTTGACATGTTTTTATTAGGGTTTTGCATATATTACATCACAAGAAACATTCACAGTTATAAACCTGAATCACTGTACTGTAACATCATAGGCCGTTGAGAAAGCTATAGGGTGTGGAAGCTGTAGTCCATTAGCTGTTGGGTCTACCGTGATGGCCCGAGAGACCTGTCTTCCCTTATGCTGGTTCCGTCTGGCCCCCATGACTACCGTTCTGGTCTTGCCTATATCTTCCGTTTCGAGCAGGGGTAACGTTACCTCCACATCTCGGTCTATGTAGCGTTCCCCTTTCTTTGTTTTGTTTCTCAGATTCCCTATCATGTCGTGTAACAAAAGCAACGGTATATAAACCACTAACTGGGACTATCTTCGCCTACAAGGCGGCTTGGAAAGGGCCCTGGGGTGGGGGGGGGGTCCCCGAAACTGAGTATGATATGGGAGGGAGGGAGGTAGTGAGTGAAGTATGGGAGGGGGGGAAGGGGGACGCGAGGCCGGCGGATGAGGTGCTTCTGCCACTTCTGTCACTTTTGAGCCCATGCTGCATCAAAACCCTGCGCCTGCTTGAAGCAGGCGTAAGGATTGACGCAGCATTGTGAAGATAGGTCCCCCCAAAGCATTGCTGGAGCTGCGTCGCGCTTGCGACGCACCTCCAGCAATGCGCCACTTTTACGGCACAGATGCGTCACGCATCTGTGCCGTTTTTGCCCCATGGTGCGCCGCATTGTAAATGCGGCGCATCCATGGTGGCGGAGCTGTGGCGCACAATAACTGGTGCATCCCTGCTGATATGCAGGGATGCGCCAGTTATTATAAATCTGCCCCATTATGTTTAGGTTACACTCTCTTGCTTTTTCTGTGGTGTCAGTTTTATAAACAGATGAGCGCAAATTCCCATCCATGATAGAGTGTCACTTTTTTGATGCTCCAGTGGTGCAAGCCACTCAATCATATCTATGAGGTGACACAAATCCACTCTGCGTGGCTTTGCATGGTCTAATAGATATGGAGTAAGACAAAGCAGTGCAAGTCGCTGCCTTGCCTCACTCTGCATCAAGGAGGCATTCCATTGGCGTTTTGATGGGTTTTCCGATGGGACACCCATGGATTGTGACACTGCCCCAGATTTACCCAATCACATAAACCTGGGGCAGCTCCAATACCTTCCTCCTCCCCAGATCAGGTGTAACAAGGAGAAATATTTTTGTTTCTCTACGTTTTTTCCTCTTTCAATGTGTGCTGCATTCTACAGTACACAAAGAAAGAGGAAATCGCCTCTTGAGATTGTTTTTGTGCAGGAAGGTGCCCTTCCTGTACAAAAGCAATCCTGCTAGCAATGGAGGCACCTTTGCACCATGGTGCAAGGGTGCCTAAGTTAGTGCTAGGCAACCAAATTATCTGCCTGCTCAAGGAGAAATAACAGAAATGCACTGTATTTCATAAATCTGGTGCATTCCTGCTCTTTCACATTGGTAAAGGGCAGCTCAGCAAGAAGACTTGCTACGTCAATACCTCATAAATGAGGCCCTAAGCTTAAGGTATGCCTACTATCATGTCACTCTTTTGGGTTCCTACCTTAAAGAAAGCCAAAGCCACCCACTCCGCAATAAGTATTAGAGATGCATACATAAAAGTGACCCTTCGTTTGCAAACTGGGCTGGGTTGCAAAACAAATGGCCGGCATTTATAAATCCAGTAACTTTGAACTTTTTAAGACATGCTGTCTTTGTGGTCTGCGAGGTTAGGGGAACCTCAGGCCTTTGTGTCTGCTGCCAGCAATGTTTGTTGTCTTGATCAAGGCTGACCTCTGTAAGTGAATTTAGACGACTACTTCCATGCATTCTTTTGAAAAGCCATAAAGCAGCTCATCAAAACGCTTTTTGTTACTTTTGTAGGTCTCGCCTGACCCAGCGCATGCGCTGGTCTGGCAAGACTTATTGAGAGGGCTCCAAAAAGTGCTACCAGGCCAGCCTAGAGCTACAGTGCATGTGCGCGGGCACGCGCGCCGCTTTTACCGCGATTACTTTTACTTTCGGCCGCTTTGATGTTTGATCGGGATCACTTTCGCGGCCGCTTGGCATAGCCAATAGGTATCGCTTTTGGGACCTTATAAGTATTTAGTTATGCAACTGTTGCATGGCTAAACACTTATACGGTCCCAAAGGCGAGACCTTTTGGCTATGCCAATGCTTGTTTGTAAATGGGGTATATATCACTCAGAACTTATGCAGGGAAATAGTTTAGAAAGAGTGTTTTTCGATTCAGGGGTTATTTCAAGCTGAGCACAAAACTATTTTAAATTTCAATCTTCTTATAGAATTGTCAGTTTTAAATTAATTCCATTACAGATGTGGGTTAATATATCATTGCTATCATGAGTAGATTCCAGCAGCGAGGTTTGTTTTCACATTTGGCTTAATCTACAATGGAAAATTAATTACTAATGTCAAAGAGGAACTTACATTTTGCTTGTATGTCATGAGCTCTTGTAAAGCCTGAAAGGTTGAATGAAGCGAAAACATAAAATATGGATAAATAAAGTACTACCGAAAACATTTCTGAATTATTTATTTTCTCGTTCATGTAAAGTGTACATGATGATGATGCTTTTGTAAAGCACGCTGATAACAACGATTTCCTTGTGCAAGTACACACACTGAAAAGGAATACATTTATAATAGCCAAGTTTTTAGCTTTTTGCAAAATGAGTATAGTGTAG
Source organism: Triturus cristatus (assembly GCF_964204655.1). Taxonomy (NCBI): domain Eukaryota; kingdom Metazoa; phylum Chordata; class Amphibia; order Caudata; family Salamandridae; genus Triturus; species Triturus cristatus. The sequence goes on from NC_140580.1 coordinate 158,299,897, forward strand.
GGCCTGAACCATGCCTGCTGGGAGAAGATTCCAATGTTTGTTTCATTACTAAAAATAAGGAGGCATGACCTCCCATTATGCTGCCTTTCATTTAGGGGGGAGTCAATTTCTTGGAGGCAAAAGACCTGAGCAGACTGTGAGGAAGAAACTTCCTTTTCTTAGATGTAGTGGTCCAATGTTAAAGACAGAGTTAAAGGGGAGGTAAATAGGTTTTCAATAAGATACGCTTCTGTATTAGGAATCAAAGAAGGGGCATATTATCAAGCACGGTGTTAAAATTATCGCCGCTTCCGCTAAAGCGGCGATAATGGGCTTGATAATATGCCTGTGAGAATTCCAATAGAAGCCCATGTTGACACCAGTGCTCCAGGACTGACCAGAACTGGTTTGGACTAGTCAAAGGCCTCTCTGCCTTCAGAGTACAAAGAGAATATGAGTATAAAAGGGGGGACCGAGACCCCAGAACTTTAGGTTACTTTTGGGAAACAAGAAGAACCTTTGCTGAGGAGAGGCACCAGTGAGAAACTGAAGTAGGAGACTATCCCTAAGCTGGGGGCTGTTTGGGGGATTGGCCTGCAATGGTTGCCTGACTGCCAAAGAAAGGAGAAAGGAACTTTCTGCTACTTTCATCAACTTGTAAAGGATCTCTAAGGGCTGAAGATAGAGCTTGCCTCCTGCTGAAGTCGCAGGGACAACAGACTTCACCAACCAGCTCTCCTGAATTCCCTTGCTGGGAATGTGAAGTGCCTGCTGTTGTGCTGGGCCTTCTGAGAGACTGCATGTCACTGGGAGCTGGAAGCGCGACTCACGAAGTAGAAGCGTGTTGCCGCCACAGCCGCTGTCGTCTCATCACTGAAGAAGCGTGTTCCGCCGCAGTCGCATCGCATCGCAGAAGCGCCTCGCATCGCCGGAGAAGAGTGTCGCCGTTGCAGCAGATGCTGTTGCATCACCGGAGAAGCTTTTCGCCGCTGCAGCCGCTGTCGTCGCATCACTGAAGAAGGGTGTCGCCGCTGCCGCTGTCGCATCGCATCACCGAAGCGCCCCGTATCACCGGAGAAGAGTGTCACTGTCCCAGCAGACGCCGTCGCATCACTGGAGAAGCGTGTCGCAGGGTCTGTCGCGGCTCAGAAGATTTGTTCAGTCGCCGCACGGCCGTCGGGCATGCATGCATCATTGTCACATCAAAAGGAAGACGCCATTTTGTTTCATTGCACCGGATCTTCATCGCATCACGGCGGTGCTGGTTGCATCGCCATGGAAGCGCAGTAAGAAACCGACGCATCACCTCCCCACGCCGAGAAGAACCGATGCATCATCGTCCCCTACGCAGCAGTAGGGAACCGACACATCACCGTTCTTGCGTGTAAGGAACAGACACATCACCTTCCTTGCAACTCTTTCGTTGTATAGCGTTACACATCCAAAGGTACATTGAACTTAAAGTGTTGCATTTACCATCTAAAGAGAACTAAGCTATTTCTACCATTTTTGAGTACAGTATTGTGGATTTTTGTCGTTTGTGGTCTTGTGATAAGTCTATATAAATAATACTTATTTTTATACCACAACCTGTGTGGTTTCCCTTTGTAGTGTTGTCACTATATTACTGTGTGTGTCCACAAATGCTTTACACACTGCCTCTGAGATAAGCCTGTCTGCTCGTGCCAAGCTACCAAGCTACCAAGGGGGTATTTTAGAAGTGTACCCCCTTACCCTGACTAGACGCAAGGGTCCCTATTTGGTCAAAGGTACCTACCTCTGCCAACTAGAGACCCCCAAATCTAACAAGTACCTTTTCCAAAATACATATTTCAAATCTGACATCAACAGTGAATTGACCTTGTAATAAATAATTCAAAGGCCCAAGACTGAAATTTGTAGATGTTTCCTAGCAAGAGATACCATTATTAAATTGAATATTATATCCCAATGCTTTCCTATGAAACAGCCAATCCTGCTAAAAAGAAAATAGCTTATGGGGCCTGTTCACTATAAGGACATGGTTAACATTAAACTTGTACATGCCATGCTTTCAAATACTATGCACCCTGCCTTATGGCCAGTAATGTCACTTTTTAATATTTTAAAGGAAGGATGTGACCTGTCAGAAGGAGTAAGAAGGTTGCATTTTAATTTTAAAACTTCACAGCCAGGCTACAATGGGTGACCTGCAGTCATCTTTGCTATGTTGCTGCCATGGGTGGCACAATGGGTGCAGCAACCCACTGGTGGCATTTAGCTTGCCAGCCCCGGGTACACACTTGTACCATTCAGTTAGGTGTGTGCCAATTCATCATGTTGTAAGGAATAGTACAGGCACTTTATTACCACTGGTTAGCAGGGTAAAGTGCAAAAAAGTTCCACAGCCAGCAAGAAGAGCCAAGGCAAAAATATGGGAGTGCACCATGCAAAAGATGGTAATTCCCAACTGCAGCTGATTTGAATCCCAGTGCCTCCAGGAGCCACACACCTCCTGTAAGTGTTTCTAGAAAGTTGTCAGGTAGATAATAAAGTGGGTGTTAGTTTCTAGGAACAGGCTGAGTAATACTTGTAAGTATTAAAAATGTATCAGGTATATATCTGAGGTCATATTATACATAGGGTGCAACACCCCACTCTGCCCCATGGCCCTCTTTTAACATGGTTTGCCAGGCAAAGACTGGGACATTATTACAGTAAATGCCCTGTTAAGAGTGCAAACCCAAACACGAGGTGGCACTGTGTGGGAACAGAACATTATTGAAAGGCAGACCACCTGCTTGAAGCTTCCAGTCAATATGTTATTGCAGGGGAATTCCCAGCTGACTTTGAAAATGTGGCTGAGAATCCACTCCACTCACTCATTGCATAATGCACACTCCCCCGCAGGGTGGGTGCCTGTGTGATACCTTGGATCCATGTTACTGTCTCTGAAGGGACAACCTCATGTGGAACACTGACTATGCGATACCTCTATGTGGTGCACTATCAGTATGCCTCTGAATATCTACTTTGCACTTTTGCCAATATGTGTCATATAGCTGGGGTGCAAAAGGTTTGCTAATTTGCGTGGGACCATATGTACAAAATTTCCATTTTACATTCCCTAGGTAGTGAATCTCAAGAAATAGCTAGTTAGGAAATGCATAATAAAATGTACAAGAATAGAGGTTTCCTAATGCGAATCTTACAGAGTAGAATCGCTATTAAGAAATTGCTATTCAGAAAAAGCTAAACCATTCATTCTTATGGGCCAAAAAAGGCTCATAGGTACAAATGGTTTTGCATTTCCAAATTTGCAATTTACGAATAGGAGATCACAAGTTAGGAAATGCAAAACCAAGGGTGCATTTGAGACTAAGGCTAGCCCCAAGAGGCATGTGCGCTACATGGCACTTTAAAAAAAGTATTTTGGATGCATTTTAGTTACCATAGACAATGGTAATAGCATTTCCTAAAATGGCTATTTCACATTTAGGAAATGCTTTGTACATGTGCTTAGGAAACTGCAAATAGGATATCCCTAAAATCTTTTTCTCCACATACAACCACTTCTTGTTGGTCCTGTTCATGCTCAATTGCAATTTTATACACAACATATTTGCCTTGTCTCATAGAGCTTTCTTGGAATACTTGTGTGTCAACTGGGATGCTGTATCTGCTTAGAACTGCGTAACTGACCTTTTGCATGACTTTGATAAGTTTCAGGCAGTTTTTGCGGCACTCTCCTTCACTGTGCATGCACCATAACATCACAACACTTTGTCAAAAGGTGAAGGGACTAGGGGTGGAATTTCAGTGTATATATGCTAGCTCATTGACTGTGAATTTCTTTGAAAAGGAGTCTGTTGTTTTTGTTTTCTTCCTTCTTTTACCCTGTGGATTTGGATTCTTTTGAAGGTCAGACACTGATATTAATGAGCACCTTAAGGTCTGGATCCCTGTTGTAAATATGGAAAGTCTGATAAATGTTGTTGTCATTGCATGTCTTTATGTACACACTTTGTTCGAAGTGTCTTATTAACTCTTGCTTTTGTATTTATTGCCTTGTTTCCATTTCTCTGGGCATGCATCCGCATTGATGTATAGTTGGTCGACCCTTCAAGCATAACCTGTTTGATTTCTCTGATATGTTTGCATTAATGTATATATGACACAGTCGTAGAATTGATTGTCTCACCGTACAAAAAGTTTATGGAGAGTGTCTGTACAGATTTACACCAAATTTCAAAAAGCACTCTTTCTGGACCAAGGTCTAGCTTTCTTCCAAATTTGGTGTAATTCTGTTCAGAGGTTCGGGCTGTAGTCATGTCAAAATCCCTATGGGAAATTGCATAGGGAAAATGTGTTTTGTGAATTCCCACTTTTTTTCGGGCCCTTCTTGATAAATCACCCCAAAACATTCTCGAAAGCAGCTAAAATCTGTGGCAAACTAGTTTTCAAAACTTTATGAAGATTCAGCAAATGGTTCCAAAGTTATTGGCAAAACAAAAAACAATTTCCTAAGGAAACTAAGTACTAACTATTGTAGGATTACATATATATATATGGTGGCTGTGAACTGTTCCTTGGTGCCACGATCCACTGGGATGATACAAAGTTTATTTTGAATGATAACAGCAGGCTACTCACTGAAGTTTAACAGTAGGCACTACAAGTACCATGAGGCTCTAGTGAGGGCCACGCCCACTGAGGCGGGTATTTTGGAAGATATAAGGATGCCGCCAATCTTGCACTGCTGTTGCCTTCAATGCCTTGAGCCCCTGAAGAAGTAGAACACGAAACGCGTTGGGACTAGCTGTTAATTTTGTGGACTGAGATATGCTCAAGCTGCTGCTCCCAGCAATAAACTCATTTGGCATAAAACCTACCTGTGATGTGGCGTCTTCCTCAACAGGCGAACTCTGTGGTGTTTTCCCCATGCAATTTTTCATAGGAACCTTTAATCGCAGCTACAGCCCGAACTGCTGAACGTAATTACACCAAATTTGGCAAAGAGGTAGCCCTTGGTTCACACTCGCGCCTTTTGGTTAAATGGTGTAAATCTGTTCAGTAGTTGCTGAGGAAATCAAAAGTAAAATCACATATATCTATGGCCTCGGAGGATCCGCGCACCCTATGCGCATCCAGCGCGCACCCTCCCGATCTGCATGCTAATTGGCTGTCAACTGGCTGTCAACACTCCAAACCAGGAAGTGTTGGCAGCCATTTTGTGCCTCGGTAGAAGCGAGGCTCAAGAAATCAGTGGATCAAGTGTGCAAAACATATAAAGGAGGCAGGGTAGAAATATCCTGACCCTCTAGACCTGCTTAGGGGTTCCCACAAGGACCCCCAGGGCCCAAAAAATGGCAAAATGCATGCAGGGTGCACAGATCCTGCCGTAAAAAAAACAAAAAAAAAGAAGTGCGGGCTCCCGCGCTTCTTCAATAATTAGCCCCGGGGACAAAAATATTAAATTTGACCACCACCCCCCAAGGCTACAAAATAAATGGGTGGGGGGGCTCAAAGGCCCCCCCCAGCCCCGGGGACCGCTACCCCCGGGGCTTTACTTCATTCATGACATGGTCAGTGACATCACTGATGACATCATTGATGACATCTCAAATGACATCACTGATGACATCATCCAGTAGATGTAATATTTGATGTCATCAGCAGTGGATTGCGGGTGCACGAGTTATAGTTAGTAGAACTAACTATAACAGAGGAATTTCAATGGTTTTGTATGTGTGAAATGTCCAGCTAACTATAACACCCCTGAAAACCTGTGTTTTTTTCAGTGAATTTCTAAGGTTTTTTAGATGCTAATTCCTAACTATAACATGTCATTTGAGATGTCATGAGTGATGTCATGAGTGATGTCACTGACCATGTCATGAGTGATGGAATATGTAACGTCATCAGCAGTGCATTGCGAGCGCATGAGTTATAGTTAGCTCAACTAACTATAAGAGGCGAATTTCTCTGGTTTTATATGAGTCAAATGTCGAACTATTTATAACGTCTCTGAAACCTATGGTTTTTTCAGTGAATTTCTAAGGTTATTTAAATGCAAATTTCTAACTATAACGTCTGTAAAACCTATGGTTTTTTCAGTGAATTTCAAAGGTTTTTTAAATATCGAATTACTATTGTGCTATTTGTCATTACTACTGTTTATTCGAACTTTTCAACTACATAAAATAAACTGCAAAACTACTATGTAATGTAATATATTTCACAAATTACAGTGAGTTTTTAACTAATACAAAAAAATTTAACATTCAGAAAACAATTTTTCTCCCCTTTTTTGCTGTCATCAGCTACTACTTAACTTCACTATTCACAGTGATGTCAGAGTAGTTTCATCATAAACAGCGGGGGGAAAAAAACAATCAACTAGATTGTTAAAAAAAAAACAAATCCCTAATTCTCACAAATATAATACAAAATCAACACAAATAACACATCCAATGCTATTTCCAATCTTCAAATCTTACCTTTACTTCGTAGTTTCTGTGAACATTTTCCCAATACACCAAATAATGTATCAAATATTTCGCTTTGAAAGCATCCAGTATGAATTCCTTAAAGTATCTTTACACCTTCCCACAAAGTCGAATGGTGTATCTAAAATCTTTGTTTCAGAAATATCAAGTATGAGTTGGGTAATTCATAAGGCAATCTCGGTTTCATTTCCAATTGTGTATCATTGCAGTGACTCCAACCATTATTACACTTTAAATAGACTGTATAATGGCCACTTGTGGTAGTACTTCCAGCATGGAAAACAATAGCAACTGTTGCAAAAGTTCTTCCAGAAATAGATACTTGACTAGCAACAACATTTTAATTTTGGTTTCCACTTTTCTTCCATTTGGTCTACAGCATTGTAGCATTATAATCAAATATTTTCCACATCTTTGTAGGCAGAATGTAGATAGCATTTTTGATTTACAACAAGAACATATCATCTTGTGATCTGCTTCTTTTAGTAATTTGGAAAATGGTACAGATTTGCAGTCAGGTATTGTCAAATATAGAAATCGTTCTCTGTCAACTATAGTGCTTGAAGTTAATGAACACTGTTCACATTTCTGTTCCCATTTGTAACTGAGTCCAACTAAACTCTCAATCTGAATTCCTTCATCTTCTAGTACTTCAAGCATAACTACCAAAAATTCTTGTGCATCTTGTTGTATGCACTGAACGTTAAAGATCCAGAACATGTATCCTACAGTTGGCGAATAGCAGAAGCAGAATGGATCCTACTTCTATCAGTTCTCAATTCTTGAAATAAAGTATAAAGTGCCGAACATAATCTTTTTTCCTGACTTTCCATAATTTCACCATAAACATCTTCAAGATAAAATATAACGTTTAGAATAACATTACCATGGTTGGTGGAATTCTCTCTGTCATCATCATAGGCTTGATGTGCGCTTTGCTGCTGCTTCCACCCCTACCCTAAATAGAGATTTATTCTGGTTGCCTCTCACAACTTATCTGGACCGCATGGCTCTGAAGCGTATCTCTCCTTTATCCTCTGAGAATTTTAAACCTCCATGAACAGCTTTTTCTCTGTCCTTCTTCTTCTATCTTTCTTATATTTTTCCATTTACATCTACTCTTCTCAATGTATTTAAGCATCCCCTATCCTAGGTTTTTTTTTTGCTTTTTTATTCTACCTATCCTTTTGCCTGATTTCCTTTCTATTCTCTTTATAGTGCCTTTTACCTATTCTTCTTCCTTTCCTTCCCTCCTTTTTCTCTTCTTTTCTCTCTTTCCCCCCCTCTTTTTCTCTATAAAAACTTTTTATAAAATGCTTTTTGGGTTTCGTGTGCTGCGAATATTGATCTACTGTTTTTCTTTTTAATGTAACATGGACTATGTTTATTTGAATGATCTGTATTTCGCTGTTCCTTCTATTTTTTTCTCTAATAAAGCATTTTCAAACAAAAAAAAAAAAGAATAACATTACCATAGCATTAGTCACCAGAAGCATTTTCTAATTGGAATCCGACAACATCATCACTTGTTTGTATTTTCTGCTTCTTTACATCTTTTCTTTTCTCTTGATTTTGTTTCTGCTTTCCAACCATAGTTGATTCTTCACCATGTTTGCGTTTTGAACACACAACACATTTCTCATAAATAGAATATTCACCTAAACTTGGAGCATAAAGCCTTCACAAACAATTATATTCTCTTAGACAATTAACATCAGCACTACCCTTGTTCTCATCAAAATCAATTAAATACAAACCAGACAACGTTCTAACTCGAGATAATGCAACATATACCATTCCCTCTTTAAACACAGTTCTTCCTACATTTATCAAAGCATTATCTACACTTAAACCTTGAGATTTATGAATAGTTATTGCATATGCTAAACAGAAGGGAAACTGTTTTCTACGAACATACAAGTTTTTTACAAGCAAAAAACATACAGCACAACGCGCAATCTGTTTTACCACTGTAATCTGATCAAATGTAACTTTCAAGAATTCAATTCCATTTCTATTTTGATATTTCATAAAATCAACAACTTTCCCCATTGCTCCATTCACTAAACCTTCTTCTACATTCAGATTACGCCTCAAAATTACCCGGCAGTTTAAACATACATCTACATTTTTTTCTAAGCCAGCAGTTTTTGATACAGACTTTTCCAAAGAATCCAATTTAGTCTGTAGTTTTTCTGAAAGAAGAATTGTTATTCCTTGATGCTCGATTTTATCAATAGCTTCAATGTGAAGTATTTCTTCATTTTCCAATTTCATAAGCTCTATATTAAACGTATAACACTCTTCCACTGTAGGCATTAAGCAAACTATAGACTTTTTTTCTTTCATTTTCTTGTACATTACTTCTGCTGGTGTGTTTTCATTTGTAAACAAGTTCTTTAGTAGACGACTTTGAAAAGCTTCTTTACCATGTTTGCTTAGAACACCAATTCTTACATCTTTTAGAATATTTCCATAATCTTCATCTCTTGCTTGTCGTATATTCTGAGTGAGTTCTTTCTATTCAAAATGTAACCAAAGATTCCCATTTTCAATACTTCCCAGAGATTTCTTTGTGTCTTCATGTAGAAGAGTTTTAAACACTGGTTCTCCTTTTACAGGTGTTAGTTGTAGCAGATCTCCAAATACAATTAAATGTTTTCCTCCAAAGAGAACGTCATAATCTGTTTTTAATACCTGTTGCAATCGTAAGTCTACAAAAGCAAGAATTAAGTTTGAGAACATGCTCACCTCATCAATAATTAATAGTTTCATTTTCTTCAGCACTCTTGACACTTCATGAGAAGCTTCCCCAGACAACTTCTGATATTGTAATTTACTATCATGCTCAACTGGTAACATTAGAAATCTATGTAAAGTAACTCCTTTAACATTGTGTGCAGCTAATCCAGTTGGAGCTGTTACCACAGAACATAAATGTGAACCAGTAGTTTTTTTAAGCTAACTGGTCAAAACTTTAATCAAAAAACTTTTACCTGTCCCAGCTTGACCACTGAACCACTGATGTACATCAGAAGAGGTTTAAAAGATGAATACACACATTCTTTTTTTTCATGCAACAAACCATGTTCTATCTGTTCTCTCCCTTGTACATATATTTCTTTCTGTTCAACATTTAGTTGTTCTTCTAACTTTTCCAATGTAATATTCTCCTTGTGTGCGTGTAGCATTGCAATTTCGACTTCATGTGTAGCAATCGCTGCTTCATTTTCCAGTATTGGTTGTCCAAGAGGATCTTGACTACATTGACCACTACTTTGACTATCTCGAGAACTTTCATTAGCTATTTCAGCTGTAATAGTCTTTTCCTGTTCAACTTCATCATTCAACATTTTTAAATATGTAGGGAAAATTGTACATGCAATGCTATCTTTACATGCATTAAAAGAATCTTCATAGCAGTCAAAGTCTCCAAGTAATTCACTTTCGCTACGCCATGGTTTAAAGAGTTGTAGAAGTGCTAAATAGTAAAATTCTCGCTTATCTGGAGTTTCACAACTGAGTTTCCTGTGGTTTATAAGATTACCCTTTGCATGTTTTACTAAACAACCATGACATCCAACTACTGCATATTTTCCTTCTTTTAAATTCGGTTTAACATTTCTTTTAAGCTGTAATGTTGAAGTACTTCATACAGACATAGCTGTTCCAGATGTCGACTCCTTTTCGGATAGTATGTGTCCAACATATTAGTTTTAAGAATGTCTGTACTGTCTGGTTCATTTGCTGCTAAGTATTCAATTTCTTCTAATGATTTCAACACTTTATTCCGTGAGCAGGCAAGATCTAAACTTCCCCAAATGATTCCTGGAGACTTTGAATATAAACTTGAAGAGCACAAGCGGTCTTAACATTCATAGGATCCAATTTCTCAGTGGGAAAGCATTTTCAAAGTAAAGCTGTACAATTTTTTGCTAACGCTTTTCCCTAGGGCAATTCCTTCCCACATTTGTTTCATCTCTGTTTTTTCTGATTTTGTTATGTACGATGTAACATAACGGGCAACAGCAATTGAGTTATCTGCAACATACTGGATGTCCATGTTCACATTCCAAATTTTTAAAATGACTGGATTGTAGTTATTGATATACTTTGACACTTCTATTCTTTTTAAGTTGTAGGTTTTTTTATTTGGAGATTTCTGAGTTATTGTGTGCCTTACAGAAGAAAAAAAGAATTTACTCTTCCTTTACGAATGACTGGACGTGGAAAACCAAACCGACATTTGGTGTAAAATTTTCCTTTAGACTTGTATTTTCTTCTGCAGTACTTTCCACAACGGTGACTTTGGAAATGTAAAACTTGCTGTCTCAAGCTTCTATCTCCTTCTTGTCTCGGAATCTCACATGTCACATACTGTTCAATGAAAGACAATACTGTTTCATCAGAATCAGTTCCAAATTTAGCTGCATCCTTGACCCATACTAGCATATGCATATGAGGTGCACTTCTTGCTTGGTACTCCTTTCTCCAAAAGAAATCGGTAACTTCTCCAAGAGGTGGATTCTTTTTATTGCAGATAAAAGACATCATAGCTTGAAACCTATGATTAAAATACCTGCACACATTTACAGGATCCAGTGAACACAGTTCACCAGGAGTCTTTATTTCAACATTTTTAATATTGGAATTCACTTCTCTTAGAAACTCAAGCAAATCTTCCCATGCATACTCTGCACAGCTAAGTGTGGCAAACCATGTTGGTGTACCTAAGTTCCGCAACATACACTTGAGTTCTCCATGACGACGATACCAATACTCATTTGTTCCACGTTGACACGCCATCAAATTGATTAACTGTCCTTCTAAACTTTTATCTGTTTTTTCAACTTTCTCCACAAATTCTTTCACAGAAAGAAGTGATTGATGAACTCCAGTTGTAAGTATGTGGTTCACTGCATACAACAGAGAAGATAAATCACTTTCAAACAAAAGGTGAAATATGTATGGAATGCACTGTCGAAATCTAGGATCTTCAGAATATAATCTTGTTGACCGATATTCTGAAGCTGGAATACGTACAGGTTGGTCATCATATCGTCCACCTTCTCCAGTAGGAAACAGCTGTGGAAAACAACGAGCTTCCAAGCTCTTCTACCATACACTCATTGAAGTTCCCTGTGCTTTTTTCATTTGAAATAACTCGTTGCTGCTTCCTATTACTTCTTTTGAATGCAAAGGACGCATCGTGTAATGTTCATAAATCTCTTCAGTCCTTGACTTGTCCACTTTCTCTATTTGACCACTTGAAATTTCACATTCATCTTCTAAACTTATTACCTGTTCATCCACATTTACAGTTTTGTAATAAATATTGTTCTCTATAAGATATAAGGTAGCCTTTTCAACTTTAATAACATCCACAAATTCTTGCCATATTTTCCGACTCTTTGTTGGTACATCATTTACTAGAATGACAACTGCCTCATTTTCCTCTTTCTCTCCAGCAATAGTTTCAATATTTTTCTTAAAATCCAAAGGTAAGTACACCACTCTTCCTTTCAGCCCTCTTTGCAAGTCTGTTGGTGGCAGTTTACCTATTTTAGTCTCCATCCAAATTATAGTTTGAAAAGGATGAACAGATTGAATTAGAACCGACTCATATGTATTCAATTCTGCCAGTTCCTCCGGAATAGCTACTAATTCTAAGTTATTAATATGTACTTGCTCTAGCAGGCATTTTGTTCTCTTCTAATTTGTTGTAACAATATTTACATATACGTTGATCATTACCTAACTCAAATTGACTTTCCACCAACAAGTAAGTTGCAAATTCTACCCACTTACTATTGTTCTCCTTTTGACTTTTCAAATACAAATTAGCATTCCTAGTTTGACTTTTATAATGAGTACGTCGACAACAAACACAAACATAGTTTGGTATTTCAGAGCACACTACATTAAACCTTCCAATTTCTTCTTCAAACTGATCAGTGCTAATCACTTTCCCATCTCCTTCAACATCTGTAATTGTCAAACTTTCACTTTCTATTGACTGCTCTTCTGATCCAAAATATCGCATTTCAATATCATCACACAGTTTTTGAACATCTAATAAAAAACCATATAAAAGAGCTGTAGTCAGTTCACTTAAACATATTGCAGGACTTTTTACATAGTACAGTTTCCTTACAAACTTCCGCATTTCTGAATGGTGTACTGCTAACATCCTCAAGTGATAAAAAACACTTTTACACACTTTTCTTTAAAGACAAGCCAGAGAATGCTCATGTTTCTCAGTATATTTTCTTACATTACATGGATCTAGTACATGCAACAACTTAATCTTCTGTTTAATACTTTTCTGTGTATATTCTCGTAGCTAATTTTGCATTATATCAATAGATTCCTGTCGAATACTACAAATACTGCTATAACCCCACTTACACACAGGAGCTTGTGTACGTTTCCCTTGCACTTCTTCAACTATTAACTCTTCTGCACTTTTACCAACCAATTCCTCTTTTGGAAGGGGACAACCATCCTGAACTTCGTAGCAACGACCTCCAGTATCAACTGCAAATGGTGAACTATTTTCCTGGAAGTAACTTTCCTCATTAAAAAAAGGCTCACTACTAGAAGTATGTTTCCAATGTCCACTAAAGATTTTGCAAAAGTTGGTTCTGTTCACAAGTCTTTTTCTTCTACTTTTCTCTTTCAACACTTTGATGACTTTATCTAATACTTTGATCCTCTTCAAAATCACAATGAATAACTTCTGTTTTAAAGTAAAAGCAGTATCCACTATACTTTCGATACGCTGCTTCTGTTTGGATTACAGCACTTTCTTTTTATATTTGCAGCATGTTCTCATTAAATTCTGAATCACTCTAGTTCGAAAAAGTCTCTGATGAATTTCTTGAAATTGTTTTTGTCTCCGGGTAACAGATACTGTTTCTTTATCATGTTTTCTTTTCCTTGTATTTGAAATTGAAGTCTCCTTTTCCTTACTTGAAAAATTATTCTTTTTCCTTTGTGTGATGTTATTTTCATTAAATGTTCGTAATATTTATTTCAGAAATTGTCTAGTGTTTTACCAGAAGAAACTGTTTGTGTAGTGCTCTAATTTTTTTGTAATTGAAAATATTTTCTTTTCTGCAAATATAAATGCTTCTTTTCTTGTCTTTTTTTCTCAGTTCTTCTAGGCATTTTCAAATTTTTATCCAAACAAAATAATTTTCCGAAAATAATATATATATATTCAATTATTTTTTACCTCAGTTCAATATATTACAATAATAACATACAATTACATAAATTCTACTGACGGCTTCCAGAGGCAGTACTGCAAAGTGATGGAGCACGGCAGGGGAGCAGTAGGATGACGGGTAGTGCCATAGAATTTACAGTTTACATGTAACTGCACTACCTCGTAATTTTCACCTCTCCACCGCAGCCCACCACCCCACACACTCCCTCTGCAACCCACCGCAGACAACTTTATAGATAATATTTAAGAAAATTATAATCTATATACTTAGGATGATATTATCAACCAAACGGCACACAGAAAAATTACCATTATTAGCCTAACAATTTTGTCTACAACTTCGCAAACATAACACTGCACCCAAAGCTTTAATTGGAGGGTAGGGAGTCTGAGCACCGGCAGTTTATTTTTGGGGGCCTCGAAACGGATCTCTATGGGTCTCTATTTTTGGGCCTCGCAAACGTAGTCCATTTATTTTTTTATTGGACTGTAGTGAGACAGTGAGACCATGCACATTGCTCACTACTAAAAAGTGGAGACATCATGCCAGGTGAGTCGTGTTGTAGGAGAAAAGAAATCCTTTAAAGAGAGCCATTTTCTCTCACGATTTCCCTTCTCTTTTTGCAGCGCAGGAGCAACATCATCGTGGCGTGATTAGCAGAGAGACCACCAGGCGCACAACGCCCATTGCCCCGGACTGCCTGAAACAGCTTCCCAATAGCACACACAGAGCCGAAACCCCAGTACTTCACAGGTCTTCAACAGAGCATTTGCTTGTAAATGATGCTCTGGTTTTTTCCACCCCTTTTTAGAGCCCCTACATCCCCACTCTGCCTATTGCTGAAAGAACTAGCCTCCCCCGAAATTTCACTCTGGTTGCGCCTTTGGAGACGACCACACACAGCCAACTCCAACACAATCCTGCTCTCACCTTTCACAGGGTGTTGTTGTAGTGCTATGAAAACTCACGCTTTGACTGGCTCACTTAGGGGCATATTATCAAGAACGGTGTTAAAATTATCACCGCTTTAGCGTCAGGAAACTTCCGCTAAAGCGGCGATAATGAGCTTGATAATATGCCCTTGTGAATTCCCATAGAAGCTCAGCTTCACACCACAACCTGGCCGGCTATGGGAATTGACAAGGGCATATTATCAAGCCCATTATCGCCGCTTTAGCAGCAGTTTCCTGCCGCTAAAGCGGTAATAATTTTAACGCCGTTCTTGATAATATGCCCTGTTATCTTTCTAAATTAACGTCTTACACTGAAAAGCTGCTTTACATTTCTTTCCCTACATCAACCTTTGTTTAAAACACCACCAGAGAAGGGTGGTGAACTCTGGTCCATGTCATGAGTGATGTAATATGTGACATCATCAGCAGTGCATTGCGGGCACGCGAGTTATAGTTAGCTCAACCAACTATAACAGGCGAATTTTTCTGGTTTTATATGAGTCAAATGTCCAACTAACTATAACATACCTGAAACCTATGGGTTTTTTTGTGAATTTCAAAGGTTTTTTAAATGCTAATTCTTAACTATAACGTCTGTAAAACCTATGGTTTTTTCAGTGAATTTCGAAAGTTTTTCAAATGTTAATTTCATATTTTAATGTTTATTAAAACCTATATTTTTTCTAGTTTTTTTATAATATCTTAGAACTCTATTATACTTCTTTTTTTAACTTTAAAAATTAAGTAATGTTTTATACCCTTCCCCAAAAATATGTATATCTTTTTTTTTTTTTTGAGAAAACTGCACTCCCATACCGGGAGTGTACCAAGCTCCATCACCACGCGAACCCTATCCGCCATATTGCTAAACTCGTAAAGGATGCGCATTTCGTATCTGACGGATTTGTGGCACCGCATCCCGCGTAACATCATATACGTAAGAGTTCGCGCCAGCTGCTACATAGGTATCCAACGGGTACGCAGTACCAAGCCACGCATTAAGTCATGTACGTATGGGGTCGCGCCCGCTGCGCATTGCGTATGTGACGAGTGCCTGCTGCCAGGCCCTGTATTACATCATAGAAGTATGGTGTCGCGCCGGGTACGCCATTCCCTCATTTTTTTTTATGTCTTAAAACTATATCTAAATAACTTTAAACTGTATATGAGAGCAAGCGATAATCTAAAATATTTTAAACATTTATATATTTCTAACTGTAATGAACTTATATTATGATAAATATATTTTCTCAAAATCTTGTTGTGTGCGGCCTCCTTGTGCCCTCAATGCGTGATTGCCATGTGACCTTAAAAAAAAGCATTTGATTAGTTCATAACATTTCCCATTGTAACAGTTGGAGGACCCCACCCATTTTAGTCATTCTTCTCTACAGCGTTTGATGAGACACACCCCTTCTGCTTAGAGAGCTTTTGTGAAAAGTTTTTTTTGCTGTGTACACATATCTTCTACTACACACAACATGCAACAATCATCTTGATCAATATTAATGGTCTGTACATTAGCCTTCCACGTGTGATGGCCATGCATCTCAAACGTTACATCAAAAATCAAATGTGTGTTTCACGATGCCCCTGGGGTGTGTGTGTGTGTGTGCACATTATTGTGCTGTCTTTCGGCCTCGGTATTGCTAGCCTGAAGGGGTATCATCAGCCACGGGCTGAGTGCACATCCTAGATCACATGTGACAAAAAGTAAACAGTAATGCATACATTTGAATTTCTGTATTCTCTGTTGTCAGGCTTTACCAGTATAGTAGTGTGTCATATGTGAGACTTTCAGATTCACGTTTGGCATGCATTGCTTGACTATAATGAACGTTATCACTATTTATGACGTAGCCTCACTGCTGATCCTCCCTCCATTCGAGCACATTCACATGTGTGCACTTCGTGATAGCAACACTTTCAATAATACCGCACACCATTGGCATGAGTGTCTGCGCATATCCACAACCTTGACAACGACATGTGATGTTGGCCATTCAATGTTTTCGAACAGCATCTCATTAGCGATAGTTGCCGCCCTCCTGGTACATGCTACATTAATGTAAATTGCGCATTCTGCAACGTCAAAACTGCAACAGAAACACATAAATACACTTCCTGGCGAGGCAGGAACTGAACAATGCCCAGGTTCCCATAATTATTATTCACACCCCTACGCTCGCCTGGCGTACGCAAGCCCAGCCCACTTTGCATACGTATAAAGAGGATAACGACGATGCCACATGTCCTAGTTCTTCTACACTTCCTCAGGTGATATGGCCGCATCCACCTCGCATATCACAATGCGCAATAAAAAAAGGGATCCATAAGGCGTACACCATTGTCGCAATCAACACTGCACATGAATTGTGAACACTGCTGCCCGTCGTGTTTGGACACACAACAATGACAGCAGGTGAGCAGTGGGGCCTGGGTGCACAGGGGCTACAATTGAGCACGATGCTGCAGGAGGGGTGGGGTGCATCTGCCTGGGTGCGCAAGTACAAACAAGTTATATTGCCCTGCTTAATAATGTGTTCTCTGACCTCATTCAGTCACATGTCTGTCTCATTTTAAGGACCTGCTGGACCGTACTGTAGGCCTGAGCCAGCGGGCAGTGCTGCCCTACAGACACGTGTTGAGCGCAGTGCTGCGGGAGGGGTGGGGTGCATCAGCCTGTGTGCAAAGGTGCGAACAAGTGATGTTACCCTGCGTACCGATGTGATCTCTGACCTCATTCAGTCACCTCTCTGTCTCATTTTAAGGACCTGCTGGACCGTACTGTAGGCCTGAGCCAGCAGGCAGCGCTGCCCTACAGACACGTGGCGTTCGCTTTGGGGCACTGTAGTGAGCTGATTACTAAGTGTACATGCACACAGGCTTGCACCACTGCATTACACACGCACATTATGCTTCTACCATGCGGTCTATTCCTTTGTATGTGAATGTTGGCATAACATATTATTATTTAACCTTGTGTATTCTCGTGCACTCCAACTCCTCTTTGAACCACGATTACCACTAACAGTTCGAAGATCGTACTTCAAGAAGGAAAGATGAACTCAACTGGTGTTCTCTATTAACGTTGAAAGAAACCTTAATTTACCTCAAGACGTTTCCAACATAACATTTTTTCTCCCTTTTCTGACACTTCGTTAGTGGAGCCAAAATAAGCGGAGTGGGTGTTCACCCCGTGATGATGCCCTGGGCATTCTGACACCTTCCACCGTGGTATCAAGACACTGTCCCCGACCGGAGACCTGCTGGGCCACCCTGATAGCGGCACCCCGGAGTTGGACACACCGGTTGTGGCAAGTGAGCAGTCAAGCCTCGTCGCGCAGGAGCTGCAATTGAGTACAGAGCAGAGAAAGGGGCTGGGGTGCAGCAGCCTGGGTGCACAGGTGCAGACAAGCGATATTGCCATAGATAATAATGTAATCTCTGGCCTCATTCATATCTCTGTTTCATTTTAAGGACTTGCTGAACAGCACTCTTTCTCGCGGACCCCAGTGTCCCAGACACACTGGTGACGGGAGGTGAACAGTGAGGGCTGGGTGCAGTAGGCCGGCGCTCTGTCTCCTCCTCCCTCTGTTCTTTTCGGTTGTATGACATAATTTCGACAGACAGAAAATCAACCTACAAATATATCGCAACAAAAATATCGATGTCAAGAATATCGACATCCTATCTACAACATGGTAAGTACAAAAATATCGAAAATTCAATATCGATGTCAAAAATATCGTTATTAAAAATATCGTTTTTTTACTTTAAAAATATATGTAAAATAAACCAAATTATACTTAGAAATTAAATAAACATAATTAAATATATTGTATAATATTTAAAATGTATAATTAATATATATAATTTAATAAAAGTTTAATTCAACATATACATATAATATTTAATATATATACTTACTTAATAATTAATTTTACTAATACTTTCTGTAACGTATAAATTATTAAATGTTTTTAAAAATTACCAATACATCTATACACATAAAATAATAACATTAATAAATATTTAATAATTACATATAGCAAATAATAATCAATATTTTTAATGTGAATAATTTTTATTATTAATGATATATTACAATAGCAAAAATAATACAAAACATATGAAATATCAGACACAATAAAACTACTAGTCCAACTCCAACAAAAACAACAGAATGTAAAATGTTGGATACCGTAGGGGTAAAAATTACTATTCCAACTCCAAAGAGTGCAACAGTAGGGAAAGCGTTGGATAGCGTAGGGTTAAAATTACTATTCCAACTCCAGAGAGTGCAATAGTAGGGAAAGCGTTGGATAGCGTAAAGGTAAAAATTACTATTCCAAATCCAGAGAGTGCAACAGTAGGAAAAGCGCTGGATAGCGTAGGGGTAAAAATTACTATTCCAACTCCAAAGAGTGCGACAGTAGGGAAAGCGTTGGATAGCGTAGGGTTAAAATTACTATTCCAACTCCAGAGAGTGCAATAGTAGGGAAAGCGTTGGATAGCGTAAAGGTAAAAATTACTATTCCAACTCCAGAGAGTGCAACAGTAGGAAAAGCGCTGGATAGCGTAGGGGTAAAAATTACTATTCCAACTCCAAAGAGTGCAACAGTAGGGAAAGCGTTGGATAGCGTAGGGTTAAAATTACTATTCCAACTCCAGAGAGTGCAATAGTAGGGAAAGCGTTGGATAGCGTAAAGGTAACAATTACTATTCCAACTCCAGAGAGTGCAACAGTAGGAAAAGCGCTGGATAGCGTAGGGGTAAAAATTACTATTCCAACTCCAGAGAGTGCAACAGTAGGGAAAGCGTTGGATAGCGTAGGGGTACAAATTACTATTCCCACTCCAGTAAGTGAAACAGTAGGTAAAGCGCTGGATAGCGTAGGGGTAAAAATTACTATTCCAACTCCAAAGAGTGCAACAGTAGGGAAAGCGTTGGATAGCGTAGGGGTGAAAATTACTATTCCAACTCCAAAGAGTGCAACAGTAGGGAAAGCGTTGGATAGCGTAGGGGTAAAAATTACTATTCCAACTCCAGAGAGTGCAACAGTAGGGAAAGCATTGGATAGCGTAGGGGTACAAATTACTATTCCCACTCCAGTAAGTGAAACAGTAGGGAAAGCGCTGGATAGCGTAGGTGTAAAAATTACTATTCCAACTCCAAAGAGTGCAACAGTAGGGAAAGCGTTGGATAGCGTAGGGGTAAAAATTACTATTCCAACTCCAGAGAGTGCAATAGTAGGGAAAGCGTTTGATAGCGTAAGGGTAAAAATTACTATTCCCACTCCAGAGAGTGCAACAGTAGGGAAAGTGTTGGATAGCGTAGGGAAAATAATTACTATTCCAACTCCAGAGAGTGCAACAGTAGGAAAAGCGCTGGATAGCGTAGGGGTAAAAATTACTATTCCAACTCCAGAGAGTGCAACAGTAGGGAAAGCGTTGGATAGCGTAGGGGTACAAATTACTATTCCCACTCCAGTAAGTGAAACAGTAGGTAAAGCGCTGGATAGTTTAGGGGTAAAAATTACTATTCCAAATCCAAAGAGTGCAACAGTAGGGAAAGCGTTGGATAGCGTAGGGGTAAAAATTACTATTCCAACTCCAAAGAGTGCAACAGTAGGGAAAGCGTTGGATAGCGTAGGGGTAAAAATTACTATTCCAACTCCAGAGAGTGCAACAGTAGGGAAAGCGTTGGATAGCGTAGGGGTACAAATTACTATTCCCACTCCAGTAAGTGAAACAGTAGGGAAAGCGCTGGATAGCGTAGGGGTAAAAATTACTATTCCAACTCCAAAGAGTGCAACAGTAGGGAAAGCGTTGGATAGCGTAGGGGTAAAAATTACTATTCCAACTCCAGAGAGTGCAATAGTAGGGAAAGCGTTGGATAGCGTAAGAGTAAAAATTACTATTCCCACTCCAGAGAGTGCAACAGTAGGGAAAGTGTTGGATAGCGTAGGGAAAAGAATTACTATTCCAACTCCAGAGAGTGCAATAGAAGGGAAAACGTTGGATAGCGTAGGAGTAAAAATTACTATTCCCACTCCAGTGAGTCCAACAGTAGGGAAAGCGTTGGATAGCGTAGGGGTAAAAATTACTATTCCCACTCCAGAGAGTGCAACAGTAGTGAAAACGCTGGATAGCGTAGGGGTACAAATTACTATTCCCACTCCAGTAAGTGAAACAGTTGGAAAAGCGCTGGATAGCGTAGGGGTAAAAATTACTATTCCCACTCCAGTAAGTGAAACAGTAGGGAAAGCGCTGGATAGCGTAGGGGTAAAAATTACTATTCCAACTCCAGAGAGTGCAACAGTAGGAAAAGCGCTGGATAGCGTAGGGGTAAAAATTACTACTCCAACTCCAGAGAGTGCAACAGTAGGGAAAGCGTTGGATAGCGTAGGGGTACAAATTACTATTCCCACTCCAGTAAGTGAAACAGTAGGGAAAGCGCTGGATAGCGTAGGGGTAAAAATTACTATTCCAACTCCAAAGAGTGCAACAGTAGGGAAAGCGTTGGATAGCGTAGGGGTAAAAATTACTATTCCAACTCCAGAGAGTGCAATAGTAGGGAAAGCGTTGGATAGCGTAAGGGTAAAAATTACTATTCCCACTCCAGTGAGTCCAACAGAAGGGAAAACGTTGGATAGCGTAGGAGTAAAAATTACTATTCCCACTCCAGAGAGTGCAACAGTAGTGAAAACGCTGGATAGCGTAGGGGTACAAATTACTATTCCCACTCCAGTAAGTGAAACAGTAGGGAAAGCGCTGGATAGCGTAGGGTTAAAAATTACTATTCCAACTCCAGATAGTAAAACAGTTGGGAAAGCACTGGATAGCATAGGGATTCTATAAACATAATAACCAATTAAATAATTAGTTATAAAAAAATAGCATATTAATAATTAATTTACGAAATATGTATTATTAAATACCAATTATTTAAAATAATTATTTATATAAATAACTTTAAATTACATCCCACACTATTCCCCCTTTAACACACAACACACTACACATACAAAATACACAATACATTTAAATATCAGTGTATCTATTATTTACAATTCATAATACATTCTTTATAATTAATATACTTATTATTTTCAAATTTATACATATTAACTACCAAATTACAATTATTCACAAATTAATTATTAATTAACAATACATTAATTAGCAATAACAACAAATAACATGGAATAATAAATTATTTATATTTACTATATTTAACGTACTAATAACAATTAAATACCAATTAATAATTAATTAACAATTAATTATTATTAATTACAAATAAATAAAAATTATCAGTAATTATTTGAATTTAATTACATCCCACCCTATTCCCCTATAAACCCACAACCCACTACACATAAAAATTCACATAATTAATTTAATCATCAATTAATCACTTAATAAAATTAAATCACAAATTAATTAGTAATTAACAATTAATTAATTAACAATACCAATAAATAAATATTAATATGAAACTAATTATAACTTATATAATTAACCAATTATTAAAATTAATTCACAATTAATAATTAATTAACAATTAATTAATCAATTAATATATTTAATTAACAATTAGTAATTAATTAACAATTAATTAATCATAAATACCAATTAAACAATACATATTAATTAATTAATTAAAATTAAATTACTTCCCACCCTAATCCCCTATAAACCCACAACCCGCTCTGATACTAAAACGCTAAATTATATTTTACATAATTATTAATCTCTAAACATTTATTTTTAAATGTATTAAAATACATTACAATAGTCTTTAACATACAAATAAAATACATATTAAAATACATTACACTAATAAAATATCGATATTCTTGACATCGAAATTTTTGATTACGATATTACTTACATCTATATTAATGACTTCGATATTATTAACTTCGATAATACTTACCTTGGGGTCGATATTCTGTCCATCGATATTCTTGACTTCGATATTCTTTACCTACGATATTTCCAACTCGATATACTTGTAGTTCGAAATTTAAAACTCGATATTTAGACTGCTCACCGTTCTTTTCACTCTCCCTCCTCTTCTCTCTTCCACCCACTCGCTCTCTGTCCCATTCTCACTTTCCTCCATTCATTCTCACTACCTTTCTTTTTCTCTTAGACATAGCACAAATACTTATGTTTCTTTTTTGTCTGGCAGGTTTTGTACGCTGCTTCCGGAGCAGTCCCACCCACTTTTTTCATGTTTTACTGTTGTTCGAATAAAGTTACATTTCTATTTATTTGTGTTGTGTTAATAAAAGTCATTTTATTTACCAATAAATAACTGAGTGTATGGGTCTTCCTTTTCTAACAACACTTGTCTGTAGTTTGTTGTGAAAATCGGCGGTTGATAGTAGGTTATAAGGGAAATTTTGTTTTATTTTCTGGTGCACCTACCAAATATAAACCAACAGACTATTACATAAATGAAGCCTGGGTAATTGTACAACGGCAAGAGTTTTATGAGTGTATAACACCATGAGTACTGCCCGTGTGATTTCAGAACCAATAAGGCACTGCCTAGGGCCACCGAGGCTTCAAGGACTGGCGAGGCCCACCCTGCATATTTAAATAAAGCCCCGGAGATTGCCTATACTCGGTCTTGAGTTGGCCTCAAAGCCCCCCGAACAATTTGTAAACATTACCAGGGGAGGTGTCGATCCCCTAGTCTGCAAAACATCTCTGTGCCCTCATGCGCCTAATTTACATGTGAGGTTAAGATTCCTAGTGCTGCAGAGACACCGCAATATAATAATAGGATTGGCCCAGTACATTACCCACCAGTGGGCTCATTTAAACGAACGGGTGAGACCCCACTTTATTTATTTTTTCTCTATTTTTACCATCTGGTTCCGCTTTATTGAAACAATACGAGGTTTTCCTCCTCTCGCTTCAACGAGGCAAACAAGAATTTACTATCACAGGGTGCAAGCAATGCTCCCGCGCAGTAATAGCAAACATAAATGTCCCATTCTTGCACACCCTGGGACATTGTATGACCTGTGCCTGGGAGGTGGCGCTCCATGGGACCATGATGCTTTGTTTAATGCATAGCTACAGAATTAGTATAAACGCATACTAACACTACTTGCACACGTGTGGTACAGCAACCAGACTGTAGTGAAGAGGCAGAGGAAGCTCAAAATCAAAAAACATAAATCCTACCAGAGGTAGGATCACATAGTTCGATCAGCCGATAACCCTGGGATGAGTAGAAACAGATTCACCAAGAAAACGGGTCTTCAGCACAC
Source organism: Triturus cristatus (assembly GCF_964204655.1). Lineage (NCBI taxonomy): Eukaryota > Metazoa > Chordata > Amphibia > Caudata > Salamandridae > Triturus > Triturus cristatus. Next base: position 158,323,844 of record NC_140580.1, read on the forward strand.
AATCCTGGGATGAGTAGAAACAGATTCACCAAGAAAACGGGTCTTCAGCACAACCCAAGCAAGCGCAAAATCTTGGTGAGTGCTGCCTTCTTTTCACCTTCTCCCGCTCATCGCCAAGTTTATGTAGTGAACAGGAAGACAGCAGTGGATCCGATAAGTTGATTTATTGCAGGAAAAGAAGACAGCTTAAACAGCCACCAACAGGACCAGACACCAAGGCATCCGTCTTCTCCACCACCGTGTACAAACTGCCCAAGATTCCCCTCATGACAGCCCTACATTCTAACATTACATACTTACATTAAAGTATCATTACATACTAACATTGTACTATGACTTACATTGAAATAGAACACAGAGCACATCTCTTTACAGCAATGAGCTTACGGTTTAATCCCCGAGTCTTCAGACCAGTAGGGGTGAGTAGTTCGCTTCTCACTCCCTGTATAGTATAAACACATACTAACACTACTTACAGTGATACTACAGCGGCCAGTATGCTACAGCGCCCACAGCCCATCACTTTACAACAATGAGCTCGGTTAGATCCCTGAGTTTTCACACCGATAGGCGTAGTACTTTGCTTCCCACTTCCGGTATAGTATAAACGCACGGTAGAGCTCAGTATTTCGCTTCCCACTCCCTGTATGGTATAAACGCCTACTAACACTACTTCCACAGGTATCCTACAAACACCAGAGCACATCACTTTACAGCAATGACCTCCCGGTTTAGGCTCTAGGTTTCATACCCGACTGTAGCAGCATCTCATCTCAGCACCATGTCACTCTGAGCAACACCGCACTTTCAGACCAGTAGGTGTGACTACTTCACTTCGCACTCCCCCACAGAGGTTACAGTGCTCCTATCCTCCTGTTTCCTACTCTTTTCGCCCTTTTTCCCCCTTACTCGCTTCAACGGAATCACAAAATGGCGGCCAACACTTCCTAGTTGCAACCGCTTGCAGTGCTCACAACCAATAAGCAGCAAGCTCGTGCTTGTAACGCCTCAGCCAATCAGATGGCAGAATTCCCAAATATCAATATCTGTAAATTTTGATATTTCTCCAAAACTACTGAACGGATTTACACCAAATAAACAAAAGTGTGCTTTCTAGACCAAGACCCTTCTCCCTGCCAAATTTGGGGTGATTCCGTCCACCCGTTCGACCTTTAGCGTTGTCTAAAGTTTCCTATGGAAATTAACATGGAGAAAACATGTTTTTGGATCCCCCTTTTTTCTCAGCCCCCCCATTGGCGAATCACCCCCACACTTTCCACATAGGAGCTGATATGAACAAAGAATTAGTTTGGAAAATGTCATGAAGATTCATCAAACAACGCCAAAGTTATAAGCAAAACAAAAAATGCTCTTCCTATGGAAACTTGGTCCTAACTATAACTATAATATATATATTTATATATATCTACATATATATTACCTACTGGCGGTCGCCAGTAGGTAGTTATAGTTAGGACCACGTTTCCATAGGAAAACCTCAACATTCTATTTTGAATAACTTTGGCGCCGGTCGACGAATCCTCGCGAATTTCTCAAAATAGGTGGGGCGCTACGCTCCGCTCCTACCCTGAAAGTCTCGGGGGGATCCGTCAAGTGGGGGCTGAGATAAAAGGGGGTCCCAAAACGCGTTTTTCCCATGCATTTTTCCATAGGACCTTTAGAACGAGCTACAGCCCGAATGGCTGAACAGAATTACTCAAAATTTGGCAGAGAGGTAGTCCCTAGGTCAAGGAAGTGCCTTTTGTAGGTCTGGTGTAAATCTGTTCAGTATTTCCGGAGAAAATAGCATTTAAAAGCATATATATATATATATGCGCGCAGGGTGCGCGCACCGTGCGAGCACCGTGCGAGCACCCTAACGTGCGCGAGCGTAATTCTGATTGGTGGTTACATGTTAGTCAACGTTCGAATCGGTCGAAATCAGGAAGTGTCGGCCGCCATTTTGTTTGTTTTCAGTGCGAGAGTGAAAAAGGAAGGTGGCGAACGTGAAAAGGGGGCAGGGTAGAGAGTTCCTGACCCCCTAGCCTTTGTCAGGGGGTCCCTGAAGGACCCCGAAGGCAAAAAAAAAAATTTTTTTTTTTAAAAATCGCGGGGGTGCGCGCACAGTGCGCGCACCCTGAAAAACACAAAAAAAAAATTATTTTTTTTGCAACAAAAAAAAAATAATTCGCAGGGTGAAAACCAAAAAAAAAAATAATAATAATTTTTAATACGTAGTTTATTGTAAAATAAATATATAAAAAATAATACATAAATAAATTAGCATTTAAAAAACCGTACAAATTCACTGAAAAAACCATAGGTTTCACACACGTTATAGTTAGGAATTAGCATTTAAAAAACCTTGCTAATTCACTGAAAAAACCATAGGTTTCACACATGTTATAGTTAGCTGGACATTTTACTGATAAAAAACCAATGAAATTCCCCCGTTATAGTTACTGTAGGCAACTATAACTCACGCGACCGTAATCCTCTGCTGATGACATATGTGTCTTTATGAAAAAAGAATATTTGTAATATATGTATAGCTAAAATTTAATGGAAGAAGACATGGGCAAATAAGTGTCTAAATACAGTATTAGCATCAGCAGAGGATTACGGTCGCGTGAGTTATAGTTGCCTACAGTAACTATAACGGGGGAATTTCATTGGTTTTTTATCAGTAAAATGTCCAGCTAACTATAACATGTGTGAAACCTATGGTTTTTTCAGTGAATATATATATATATATTGAACAATGTGGGGACACATGAAGGAGACTATGAGTGCACCAGTTCTTGCTGGCAAACCGTACTTACCTTTTAACACCATGCTGGAGTGTGCAGCGTTTTGTAACATCACTGGAATAACACAGATACTGCGCTGCACACTTAAGGTGCATTACGGGATTTGTAGTGTGGTTTGCAGGCACGTGACTCGTATGGTATTTAAATCACCTGGGACATTGCACAAGTGATGCTGCACCTTTGATAAAGACAGTTTGTCGAAACGTGATGGAGCGGGTAAAATATTTTCTTTTTATATACCCAATCCATTTATATATGTTCATATTAAAACGATTAATGAATAATTATAATACTTAATAGTTTGATGTGTAAGGACTAAACAAACCTTATTAACAGAAAGAATACACGTGGGAATGCAACTGCATGGCTAAAATAATAAGTGAACTAAGTTTGTATGCATATTAAAACGATAAATGTTGCTTAAGTAATGTTATTGTGATTTGCGCTTAAATAAACCAGCATTAACTGCTTTGAATGTTGCATATGGCTAGATACATGCATACACATAAGGGTATTAGCAAGGGAATAACACTGTTTTAATCATTTCTATGTATTAATTACGATTTTGTGTTTCTTTGCTTAAGTTGACTATTCTGGCCTACCAAAAGATGGCCGCCGACTGAAACCTAACAAAAGTACATTACTTCATCATTTAAACAATGTAGAAAGGCGCCTGCACTGACTTCGTTCGTGTCCCTTGTGTGACCTGTCAGACCATGCCCATGAAGACTACCCTGGGCGAGGTGCCAATGCCCCTGAACATGAAGAAAATGTTACAATTGGGAATATGAACTGTCGAACCCGACCTGGTTTCAACGAACTGATACATTTAGAACCACTGATTATTCTTTCCCATACATTTGCTTTGAGACTTCTTCCGCATGGGAAACATTTAAAATGTTTCCTAATGTACTGAGATGTATTTTGAATCCAGCCAATCGTATTCCTGGGAAATGAGAAAATGTAACTTTAATATGTAAATTTTAGTATAAATATTAGTAGACTAGAGAGGGAATCATCGCCACTTTATGCAGAAGCAGCTGACGGAGAGCCGACGATCTGAGATCCTTATGCTGACGGAGAGGACGGTGACTCTATATGATAAACAAGAACTCTGACGAATTTATTGAGGACCAGTTCTGACTTAGAGAATGACATTTAGCCAGAATAGGTCAATATGACAAAAGATAATATTGCATTATTAAGATTTAACCTGCATTTAAATTACATAAAAGAAAATCATTATTTGAATTACTGTGTCGGGTGATTATTTCATTGAAATGTTATTGATTAGTTTGAGAGTTAAAGTGTCATTAAACTAAATAACAACTAAATGATTCGATCGACCTATTGATGGAGGAAGTGTTAGGGTGATCCAGGAGAAGTGGTTTTCCTCTATCAGAGAGAGCAGTTGTGGTTAGGAACTGATGTCCCTTTGTAGGCACGGATAGTTTGAGAGAATGAATGTTGGTGTTAAGGGCCCCACCAGCGTATGATGTATGTATGTGCGTGTGACTGAGAAATCATTCTGTCCGTGGAAGCAAGGGGTAATTGAGTAACCCGAACTGCACCAGTATTTCTGGTAGCTAGAGAGGGTTTTTATTGTTTTGGTTTAATGGTTTTGGCATGTATATAGCTTATCGATTATTGATTGGTATTGATACATGTACTAACACTATATGTTGAAGTCGTATTGAGTTTTATGTTGTCTGTACGGCTTCTGGGATGTAGGAAGTCGGGAATTGGTAACAGTTCCGTAGCAGAGCAGAGGTAAGTGCTGCTCTCGGTAAAGACGGGATTGTGGTTGCCCGTAGGTACACGGGAGAAACGTGTGACAAGTAAAGTTGCACGGCGCATTGTCTGGGTTCGATTTGGTAGCATTGCCGACTGTTACCATTAGTGATATTTTCTGTATGAGAGAAGTGTGAATGATAGCAAAGGGTTACCTGTGAAATTTTGGTCTTAGGTACCAGGAAACCAATTGGCATACTGATAACGCTTATCACTGAAAAGGTAGCAGGTGTTCTCTGAGCTTGTTAGAAGGACAAAGTAGAGGTAAGCGCTGCTTTGTTAACGTAAGTCAAAATTCTGTAGTAGGACAGACTGTTCACTGTTCTCGGAAAAGACAGGATTCTGTGTTAATGAACTACATTTTCTTGTGTGAAAGTGCGTGAATGAATTAGCATTCGGGTTAATTGCGAAACTCTGGATTTATTTCTCAGGAGCATTGCGTTTACAACCATGTGTTTTAAATCTGGAGAAAACAGTTAATTGATGCTTGGTAGAAGGGTGAAGTAGAGGGATGTGCTACTTTGCCAACGGATGTAACAATTCTGTAGTAGGGCAGAGGTAAGCGCTGCTCTCGGAGAAACAGGATTCTCGTGGGAAAGGTCTTTTGCTATTCTGTGGTTAGCAGAGCAGACAATGGAGATGTTTGTATGTTGTAACTAACAAGTATTGTAAAATTTAAACAAAGTCTACCGAGTAGTTTTGTAAAGGAGGGGTAGACTAAAGACAGGAGTCAGGAGCAGGAGCTGCTGCAGCGACTGCTGATGTCAGAAAGACCGCGCTGGGATTGGACAGCTAGTCAGAGGGGTAAAACGCTCCAGGATTGGTGCATTAGTGTGAGTCGCGTAGGGAATGGAGATTGTGACAGTGACATAGACGCTCCAGGATTGGTGCGTTCGTGTGAGTCGCGCAGGGATTGGAGATTGTGACAGTGACGTAGATGCGCCAGGATTGGTGCGTGAGTGAGAGTCACGTTGCTATTGGACTAAAGATCGTACAGTTGCAGAAAAGACTAAAGGGTTCACGAGAGGAAGGAAAATGTATTATCATTCACCTGAGAAAAAGAAAAAATCCTTGTTTAGTAAAATAAAAGGATGGTTTGTGAAAGACAAAGAGATTGTGACTAGGGAAGGACAGTTACTTCCTCCGACGAAAACACCTGCATCCTTTATGGTTGCGAAATATGGGTACCATACTTGCATTTGGTTAGATAATTGGGCAAAGTATACAAATGAAGACGGAGTTTTAGCGTTTCCAGAAAATGGTTCCTTTAATTTGGCAATATTAAGGAATTTACGGGAGAGGATGATGAGCTTAGATCCGTGACCTAGACCTACGCAGTTTGAGGCTTTGACTGAGTGGGAAGACGAGATGCATGAGCGGGAAAAACAGAGAAATGGCAGTAGATATAGATATATGTTCGGACGGCCAAATGATCGGGAAACTCATTGAAGATGATGTCCTAGATGATATGTTTTACAAAAGTCCACCTCCATACAGGCAGGAAACAGAAACACCGCCCGCAGGTACACCAGTGAGGGAAACTCTGCGAATCATTAAGACAGAAGTCACGACTCCAGAGGTAAAGAGAAGGAATTCTCTTAGGGAACGAGAGATGGAAAATAAGGTTGAGAGTGAAAATTCGAGGGAACTAGCAAAAACCATGTTAGAACTGACAGAGAAAATAAGAGAATTGACTAAAAATCTAGAAGCAGTTACAGTCCCTGTAGCCATAGGTCCAGTTATGCCCATTTTTGAGAAGCAGAAAGAAAGTGAGCATGGTCTAACAGTCCCGTATGTGAACAATAGACAGGCGGAACAGCCCCTGATGAGAGCAAAGGAGAATACTTGGAGACACACCATGAGTGAAGGTGAACTACATGTGTCAAATAACCCATTTTATAATCCTGATACTGTAGAAAGAAGCAGAATGGTAGGGGGACCAATATTAGAACCACAGAGACTGATAGAACCAGGGAATGTAGTGAAATCAGTGGGTATAACTACAGACAAATTGAGCGAATGGCTGAAGGGCTTGCAAGGTAAAGAGAAGGAATCCCAAACCATTGATGTGGCAAAATTACGGATGGTGTTAGAAGAATTAATAGTAGGAACCATCCCCACAGAAAAGCTGAAAAATTACCAGGATGAGGAATTGTTGTTCTTATGTAAAAGTATCACTTGGAGAGCAAAGAATTTACATGACAGACTAGCAGAAATAGCAAGTGAAATGGGAATTGACATGGACAAGGTAAAAGCTTTACAGAAGCCTTACCGAGTGGATTTCACGGAAAAAGATATTGAAAATCTGAACACTGCAGGACGAATAGGGCAGATTAAGGACATAATCACAGTGTTAGCAGGTGGTATAGGAAACGGGATGATACCTCAGACAGAACTTTTCCAGCATTTCCTGTGAGAGAAAAAGAAAAGGTAGTGACAGAATTTCCCATGAGAGAGATTCCAGGAGGGGGATATGTGCATGTCCCATGGACAAGACAGGACATTTTGTCATTTACCAATGACTTCCCTCGATTACGAGAAAAGCCTGTCGAGTGGTACAGACAGGTAGACAGATTTGTTATGTTGTCAAAAGTGCTGTGGATTGATCTGAATAGCCTATTTGATATAATAGTGCCAGCAGACTTATGGGCAGAATGCAAGATAGTCATAGATTGGCCAACTAAAGAATACCCGAGAGATCCCAAAACAGGAGCACCAGACCCTGAGGTAATGAAGAAATATGAGCAAGTTATGGTGTTTTTGAAAAACAAAGTGCCTCCCAAAGAAACAGACTGAGTAAAAATAGACCGGACACATCAAGAAGCGAAAGAATCAGTTCATGCTTACTATGAAAGGCTAATATTAGCTTTCAAACAGTTTAGTGGAGATGACAATCTGGGAGAAAAGGATCTAAGTCATTTTGTGTACAGATTTGTGTATGGTTTGCGTCCCGAAATTGGGGAAATGATTAAGCAGCATACCGTGGACTGGCAAAGCAAGAAAATAGATGAGATCCTAAGGCATGCTAAATACTTTAGTGATGAGATTGAGGCAAAGCAGCGAAAACTGAAAGAAAAGGCAATGTGGGCTCAAGTGAAAGTCGCAGAGAGACAGGAAGCTCAGCTGGTTGAACAAGCTAATAACCCAGGCATTAAACCAAGATTTGGCCCAGGAAAAGGAAAGGGTAATATAGAAGAAGCTAAAAAGAAGTTTCCATGCCACAATTGCGGAAGGTTAGGGCATTGGAAATCCGAGTGTAATTATCCACCAAGTACTAATAATGAAAATCCATCATTGAATCCACAGGTGCAGTGTGAGGTGAGTGGCCCACCGCAGCAGCAGCAGAAGGCTGCTAATCCACAGAATCAGGTGCCAAAACCGCCATTACCACAAAGCAGGAACACCCAAAGATATAGCAAAGAAACAGGATTCTACAATGAAGAACAGGTAAACAAACCGCAACGCGCGAGCGCTGTGTCACAATATTGGCTGCGAAATGACGAGAGTGAGTCATAGGAGACTTATTGACGGTGCCGAAGAGAGGAAGAAGGGTGCGTACTTGGCGCAACTCTAGAAATAGATCAGACAGGACCATTTGTGGATGGGAAAATTAATGATGAAAACATTACTTTTCTAGTAGACACTGGAGCTACACGATCTACTGTCAGGTCAGCAGATGTGAAAAATCTTCCTCTCTCGGATGAAACAATCCAAGTAGTTGGTGTGTCAAACACCCAGATAAGGACCTACCTTACCGAACCGGTAAAGGTCAAAATAGGGAAATTCACAGACATGCACCGATTCGTGGTGTGCGATACTAGTCCTGTGAATCTGTTAGGAAGGGATCTTCTGTGCAAAATGAATTGCACCATATTCTGTACTCCAGATGGAATAGCATTTGAGACACCAGATGAGGATGTACTGTATAAGATGACAATAGCTAATCAAGAAAATGGATTTACAGGAACTTATGCAGTATTTAACCCAGATGAATTACCCAAAGAATTGAAGCAGTCAGTGAAGGCAGGAGTCTGGGATATTACTGGAGAAGATGTAGGCCTTATGAGAAATATAGATCCAGTAAAGATTACGCTAAAGGAAGGAGTAGTTTATCCAAACATTCCCCAATATAGACTGACACCTGAAATAATTGAAGGGGTGACACCTTTAATTGAGAAAATGATTCAACAAGGAGTGTTGAGGGAAATAATGAGCAGTCCATGTAACTCACCTATAATGAGACTGAAAAAGCCTAATGGGAAGTTTAGGATTGTGCAAGATTTGAGAAGGATTAACAAAATCGTTGTGTCATGTTGTCCCATTGTTCCAAATCCATCAGTGATTTTGTATCAGATTCCTCATGATGCAGAATGGTACACAGTAATTGATTTGGGTCATGCTTTCTTTTCCATTCCGTTGCATCATGACAGCCAGCCGATTTTTGCATTTCGGTTTGGAGAGCGTATTGTGGCATGGTGCAGAATCCCACAGGGGTACACAGAGAGCCCCTCAATTTTCAATCAGTTGCTAAAGAAATCTCTGGAAAGTCTAACCATGCCTGAAAATTCAGTTTTGGTTCAGTACATTGATGACCTATTGGTGGCGTCAAAAACACGCGAGGCTTGTGAAACGGACACAATAGCTTTGCTGAATCATTTGGCAGATGGAGGACTAAAGGTATCTCCGACAAAATTGCAATTCTGTAAAAAAGAAGTACAATATTTGGGACATACCATTGAAAAAGGGCTGAGAAAAGTAACCATAGACAGAATCAGAATTATTAGAGGAATGAGAGCCCCAATGACCCAAAGAGAGGTGAGAATGTTCCTAGGGATGGTTGGCTACTGTCGTCAGTGGATAAGTAACTTTTTCCTGATTGCCAAACCATTGGTAAAATTGACGAAAAGTGAGGTTAAAGACCCCCTTGAATTGAACAAAGAAGAATTGGCAGCATTCAGACAGTTAAAGAACAGCCTTTGTGAAGCCCCAGCTTTGGGAATGCCAGACTACGAGAAAGAATTTTAATTATACTGCAGTGAGAGAAATGGATGTGCACTCTCAGTGTTAATACAGAAACATGGAAGACAAAGGAGACCAGTTGCATATTTTTCATCCATTTTAGATCCAGTGGCGGTAGGTTTACCCGGATGTCTGAAAGCAGTAGCTGCTACATGCAGAAGCCTAGAGCAGAGTGAGGGAATTGTGATGGGGTATCCAGTAAGAGTGTTTGTACCTCATAATGTGGCGATCCTTTTAACAAGGAGCCGAACACAGTTCATGTCGCATAGTCGGCTGACTAAGTATGAGAAGGTCATTCTAGGTGCAACCAATGTGAGTCTGGAAAGATATGTGAATGTGAATCCAGCTACACTTTTGCCTGATGCAGAGAGAGTGGAGGTAAGAGATGATGTTGATCATGATTGTTTGGATGTGCTTGACTTTTGCACGAAACCTCGACCAGACATAAAAGATTTACCCTTGCGAGAGAGTGATTATGTGTTGTTTGTGGAGGGATCGTGCTTGAGAACAGACGAAGGATTGTTGAGTGCGGCCTATGCTATATGCACAGTTGCTAAAGTCATAGAAGCCTCACACTTGAAAGGAGTTAAATCCACACAGGTAGCAGAACTAGTGGCATTGACAAGGGCATGCAAAATTGGGAAGAATGTGAGAGTGACTGTGATAACAGACAGCCAGTACGGCTTTGGAGTTGTCCACGATTTTGGCCAACTTTGGCTACAGAGAGGTTTCCTGACCTCAAGTGGAACTCCTATAAAGAATGCCGAAGTGGTGGGAAAATTGCTTGAGGCAATACAGTTGCCAAAGGAACTGTCAGTGGTAAAATGTGCTGCTCATAGCCAAGGTAGTGATTATATCACTACTGGGAATCGATATGCAAATGATATGGCTCAGTACTGTGCCTGAAATCAGTATTCAATCAAAGATGCTAAATATGTCAGCAGTACAATCCTGGAAGGAAGACAGTGGTGAGCCTAGGCACAATAGGCCGAGAGGGAGGACCCTTCACCAGAATGCAAATAGATTTCATTGAAATGACCCCTTATAACAAGTTGAGGTATGTTCTGGTGGTAGTTTGTCTATTCTCCAGGTGGGTGGAGGCATACCCAACAAGAAGAAATGATGGAATCACAGTGGCCAAGCTCTTGTTGAGGGAATTCCTCCCAAGATACGGGTTCCCAGTGACCATAGAATCAGACAGAGGAAGACACTTTTACAATGAGATCATGGCATTGATTTGTGAAGCATTGGGTGTACAACAAAAACTACATTGTGCCTATCGACCAGAGGCTTCTGGTGTGGTTGAGCAAATGAATGGTACGATCAAAAACAGAATAGGGAAAATGTGTTTAGCCACAGGAATGAAATGGCCTGATGTCTTGCCTCTAGTCTTGATGACAATCAGATTTCCTCCAGACAGAACTACAGGTTTGAGTCCCCACAAAATTATCATGGGACGAGCCATGAGACACGTATTTGTTCCAGTCAACAAGTTGATGACAATAACTGATGACATGATTTTGGATTACTGTAAAGGCCTGGCTGACGCAGTCCATTCTGTGTTTCACCAAGTTGGAGCGGACGCCGCCACCCTTGAGAGAAAACCAGCCCTGAGCCCAGGTGACTGGGTGAGAATAATAGTCCACAGAAGAAGGAATTGCTTGGTTCCAAGGTGGGGGAGGCCAAGGCAAGTTATCTTGACTACAACAACTGCTGTGAAGTGTGCTGGACTGAAAAATTGGATACATGCAAGTCACACTTTGAGAGTTCCAAATCCAGCAGATAGCATTGGAAAAGAATATTTCGATGATTCAGAATCAAGTGATGATTCAGGCAATGAGAATGCAAAGTCAAAAGAAAATCCTGAAAGGGGGAAAAGGAGCCAAGACTAGTTCAGACTCCAAGAGAAGAAATTTTGAGGAAGAGATTACAGATTTCAGATGGTTCAGATTCTGGAGATGAGCAAAACGCCAGTGGTGGGCACAGAAAGAAGAAGAGAAAAGAAAAGAATGTCCCGTCAGAAGTAACATTTACACCAGACGAATGAGTAGAAGAAGTTCCACCTGAGAAAATTCTTGAAGGAGAAGAAGGGACAGAAATAGAGAGAGAGGGACAGATTGCTGCAGAAGACCCCCGAGGAGGTGTAGGGACAACCAACACTGAGTTAGGTGAAGGGACAATCAGCAAACAGAAAGATTGCGTGTCGGAGACCCGAGGAGGGACAGAAGTAGGGCCGACTCAAGAGGTGGAAAAAGTAACTGGTGAAAAAGAAAAGTCAAATGAGACAGAATCTGAGGACAGTGAACCAGAAGGTCGAATACTAAGGAAGAGAACTTGGATCGCGGAAAGAAACAGTAATGACGGCAAAACAAGAAGGAATGCTAAAGGAGACCTTTGGCCAAACAAAATAAAGAGACTGAGATATAGATTGACACGAGTCACACCCTCAGAAGCTGAACAAGTGAATGAAGTAAAAAGTCAGCACAGAGAAAAAGAGGGAGAGACAAGGAAGGAAACAAACGATCGAGAAAACCAAACCAGAAGTATAAGTCACCTGAATGGACGTACGTGGCACTGCCTGAGCAAGGAGAAGAGGTAGATAGTCAAGGAAATCCAGAGGAGACTTTACTGAAAGTGGTGAAGGAAGAAGAAACCGCGGAAATCCTGAGAGTTATCCTATCCGATATCGGAGAAGAAGCGGAAGATCAGGAAATTCTGTATGTGGATGATGAGAAGGAAGTGAAAAACGATAAGAGGCCAAGCTGAGTGATTTCAAGAAGGTCCTTGTAGAAAATATAAAGGATTGAATAAGAAATTGAAGTATTTGGATCACCTGATAAGGGCCTAGCTCTTGCAGGAAAACTACAAGAAGCGGAGTAGAAGAGGCTAAGTCAAAAGACACGGTTAATTTTAACAAGATGGCTAACATAGATGATAACAAGAGTATATGTACTTTTATGAGAAGATGGTGCAAGGCATGTTGTTGTTGTACAGGACTACTAATGCTTCTTTGGAGCATACTCGCTCTTTTGATCTCTTTCAAAGTAACCTTAGATACACTAGAAGGGCATACAGAGAATATGACTAACATAGTGAAGAGTTCACAAAAGGTAGTTCCATTTAAAACAAGCACTGAGCATATGCACAAGGATAGGTCTATAACTGATTTTTCTAGCAATGTTTTTTCAAAATTATTGTATGAATATGTAAGAACAATGGACGTAAGGGATTGCTACGTATGTATGCAATTACCTGCCTCTGTTTCAGAAGGAGTGACTTATCATCACCTTCCAGCCACTTATGGAATAACATGTAGCGTTTTAACCAGTATATTTTATCAAGTAGGGAAATTAGAATATAATCTGTCTAATATAGATAACATTCCTGGACAATTGCCCATGAATAATGAATTGAATCCAGCTAAAACTGCTAATGTACTAGGTGAGATTTTTATAGAAACTAAAGAACTAACTTTAGAATATATTTTTAGAAACAATTTAACTTGCAGTTTGAAGGCAGGAGAGAAAACATTTTTAGATATGGTCGAAGAAAGGAGATTGAAAATACATAGAAATGCAGAAGGACATAAAGAAGGGGAAAACATTTGGGAAATAGATGGGGAAAAGGAGACAAAGGGTGATGCTAGACCAACAATAGCTATAGATTCACCACAGAAAGGCAAATTATGCATTATGAGGGAAAGATCCCAATATGATTATTATTATATAGGGACAAGTGAGTGTCATGATACATATTTTATTGCATCTGGATGGGGATTTAGAGGCGGAGAAGATCCAGTCTTTGCTGGACTGTACTATATTTGTGTGAACAAGGCTTATTACAGGTTGGCCGACCATTGGTATGGCACATGTTATGTTGGCCTGGTCTTTCCAAAAATCTTTCACAAGGATAGAGCAGAAAATAGTGGACCACATAACCTACTAATGCGTAGTAGAAGAGAAACTTGGTTAGAAATTGTAGGTGATATTTTCGGAGCCTTGATACCAGCAGTGGGAATATCTTTGAATGCAAATAATATTCGGAAATTGTCAACCATAGTGGATCGCTTGTCAAAAATCACCGCTGGAGAATTTCTTTTTGTAAACACTGAGATGGTTGCTATGCGTGCTATGATTATGCAAAATTGACTTGCCCTTGATATCTTATTGGCAAAAGAGGGTGGAGTCTGTGGAATGCTGAAAGTTCAACATTGTTGCACTTACATTCCTGATGAAAGCGAAGATCTAAACGTATATATTAAAAATATTACAGAACTGCATGATGAAATAAAACCACTGGAGGTTGAAAGTATCTGGACTAGAATTAGTAATAAGATGGCTGCTTTTAAAACTTTCTTAGGTAAATTAGGTAGTCCTATATTAGGGAAAATATTATTTCCATTAACGTGTGTGATTTTCATATTATTAATACTTAGATTAGGATGTATGTGTTGCAGACATAGAAGAAATAAAAAGAAAATTAGACGAGAAATTATCAAAAATAAGGAAAAGAAACAAGAAAGAGATTTTAACGAGATAGAATTGGAAGAATGGAAGGAGAGTATGTATGACAAAACAAAAAGAGAAGATGAAGGAAAAACAGAATTTTGATTGAGCAAGAAAACATTTCGAATTTCCATAAAAGGGGAAAATAAATTGATTTTTTGTGGGTTTTGTTTGTGGTGATAAAATCATCAAAGGGGGGATTGATGGAGTGGGTAAATATTTTCTTTTTATATACCCAATCCATATATATATGTTCATATTAAAACGATTAATGAATAATTATAATAATTGATAGTTTGATGTGTAAGGACTAAACCAACCTTATTAACAGAAAGAATACACGTGGGAATGCAACTGCATGGCTAAAATAATAAGTGAACTAAGTTTGTAGGCATATTAAAATGATAAATGTTGCTTAAGTAATGTTATTGTGATTTGCGCTTAAATAAACCAGCATTAACTGCTTTGAATGTTGCATATGGCTAGATAAATGCGTACACATAAGGCTATTAGCAAGGGAATAACACTGTTTTAATCCTTTCTATGTATTAATTACGATTTTGTGTTTCTTTGCTTAAGTTGACTATTCTGGCCTACCAAAAGATGGCCGCCGATTGAGACCTAACAAAAGTACATTACTTCATCATTTGAACAATGGAGAAAGGCGCCTGCACTGACTTCGCTCGTGTCCCTTGTGTGACCTGTCAGACCATGCCCATGAAGACTACCCTGGGCGAGGTGCCAATGCCCCTGAACGTGAAGAAAATGTTACAATTGGGAATATGAACTGTCGAACCCGACATGGTTTCAACGAACTGATACATTTAGAACCACTGATTATTCTTTCCCATACATTTGCTTTGAGACTAGAGGACGGTGACTCTATATGATAAACAAGAACTCTGACGAATTTATTGAGGACCAGTTCTGACTTAGAGAACTTCATTTAGCCAGAATAGGTAAATATGACAAAAGATAATATTGCATTATTAAGATTTAACCTGCATTTAAATTAGATAAAAGAAAATCATTATATGAATTACTGTGTCGGGTGATTATTTCATTGAAATGTTTATTGATTAGTTTGAGAGTTAAAGTATCATTAAACTAAATAACAACTAAATGATTCGATCGACCTATTGATGGAGGAAGTGTTAGGGTGATCCAGGGGAAGTGGTTTTCCTCTATCAGAGAGAGCAGTTGTGATTAGGAACTGATGTCCCTTTGTAGGTACGGATAGTTTGAGAGAATGAATGTTGTTGTTATGGGCCCCACCAGCGTATGATGTATGTATGTGCGTGTGACTGAGAAATCATTCTGTCCGTGGAAGCAAGGGGTAATTGAGTAACCCGAACTGCACCAAACGCATCAGGGCCATCACGTCTCTTTCTGTCTGCGCTATCATCAATAAATGCTGTTTTTCCGGACCCGGGCTGTGGCACATCTTTCCTTTGTATATATATATATATATATATATATATATATATATATATTTATATATATATATATATATATATTCACTGAAAAAACCATAGGTTTCAGGGGTGTTATAGTTAGCTGGACTTTTCACTTGTACAAAACCATTGAAATTCCCCCGTTATAGTTAGTTCAGCTAACTATAACTCGCGCGCCTGCAATGCACTGCTGATGACGTCACATATTACATCACTCATGACATGGTCAGTGACATCACTCATGACATCACTGATGACATCTCAAATGACATCACTGATGACATCACTGATGACATCATCCAGTGAATGTGTGTTATTCTGAAAATTAAATATGTTTTATATATGTATATCTCAAGGTCGATGGAAGAATAAATGGGTATATAAGTGTCTAAATGGATGATTTGTTTTTGAAAAATTGATTGTGTAACTGACTGATTAAGTGTATCATAGTGAATACATGGCTTAGTGAGTAATGTTTAAATATGTAAATATCTGTATCAGTCTCTCACTTTGTGTATAAGTGGCTGCATGGGTTGGTGAGTAGCTACATGGGTGTCTATATAGGTTATTAGTTGGTTTTTTGAGTATCAGTCTGAGTGTCTGCATGGTTCGGTGGGGGTATTACGTAGTGCATAGGTGCATGAATGAGTGACTCACTGTTTGTATGTGTTGAACACAGTATGTGTGCAGGACTGTATGGGTGGATGAGTGTGTGTATGGGTGTGTTAGTGAGTGAATGACTGTCTCAATAGTGTCTTTATGAGTAACTACATATGTTTTAAACTAGTATATGTGACTATTGGTGTATATATGTGAGTATATGTGAGAGTGAGAGATTGAAAGAGTTCCTGTATGAATAAGTATGTGTTTCTATAAGTGATTGTTTAAAAGACTAAGTATGTGTAAGTTTCCGTAGAAGTAAGTGTGGTGGTGTGTGTATAACTGTATATGCAAGTAAATGTATGTTTGATTCTTTATTAGCATGAGTGACTATGTGTGTGAGTAACTCTATGGATGAGTGGCATTGTGTAACAGGATGTATAGGTGTATGAGTACATATGATGAGTGAGTACATGTATGAGTGACTGTATTGGACTGTTGGTGAATGAGTGGATGTGTATGTGGATCTTAGAATTACTGAAGAGGTTGTTGTAACTGGTATTGGTATGTCCATTGTTTTGAAAATTTTAGTCTCTATTTTTGAATGTGTGTATCAAAGGTTATATTAGGGTGAGAGGAGGTCTGCCACTCTATCACAAGGATGATGTCATCAGTGATGTCATCAGTGATGTCATTTGAGATGTCATCAGTGATGTCATGAGTGATGTCACTGACCATGTCATGAGTGATGTAATATGTGACGTCATCAGCAGTGCATTGCGGGCGCGCGAGTTATAGTTAGCTGAACTAACTATAACGGGGGAATTTCAATGGTTTTGTACAAGTGAAAAGTCCAGCTAACTATAACACCCCTGAAACCTATGGTTTTTTCAGTGAATTTCTGAGGTTTTTTAAATGCTAATTCCTAACTATAACGTGCCTGAAACCTATGGTTTTTTCTGTTAATTTCAAAGGTTTTTTAAATGCTAATTTCTAACTATGCCTACAGAGATAGGACATGTGAAGAAAGAAGAAAAAATGCACAGAAAGAAACAAAAGAAGTGCAGAAAGAAGCAACAGAAGTCCTCAAATACGAAGATAAGTGCAGGAAGAAGGATAACGTGCAGAAAGAACAAAAAGAAGAGCAGAAAGAAGCCTTGTTGCAAAATCATCCTGTACCCTCAACTTTTTCAGACGGATACTGGTGGTAACTGAGTCTGACTAACCAGTCCTAGAGCCAGTGCTATGTTAAAAGACACTTAGAATACAGTGAAAACACCTACATACACTAGGGAACATTATGCGTTGGGGTCCCCCTGTGATTAGCCTTACCTCCTCTATAAGCCCCTAGTATATAATAGGGCATGGGGATTAAAACTACCTCTTTAAACAGGCCACAGGGCGTTTTTGCACACGTTAACTCAGGCCCCGTCCCCTCCTTTCACCATTGTGTAAACACGCCCTGTGTCCGTTTTTAGTTGGGAGATTAAGTTCATTTGAGTCCTGAGGGTCCCTAGGGTCCAACTAGCCCACTAGGTACCTCCAGTAAGTGCCACAGAGCTGCGTTGCAGAGAGGTGTAAAAAGTGGCACGGCCTGGACCACCTCTCTGCAATGCAGCTCAGTGGCGCTTACTGGAAGCCCTTGGTGGGCTAGTTAGCCCCCAGGGGCCCTCAGTATTGAAGGGAAATTATATCCCCAATTTAAAACGTGCCATGGTGCGTGTTTGCACACGTCACCTCAGGCCCGTCCCCTCCCTTCACCACTGTGTAAACGCACCCTGTGGCTGTTCTAAGTTGAGAGATTAAGTCCCCTTGAATCCTAAGGGTCCCTAGGGTCACACTAGACCACTAGGTACCTCCAGTAAGCGCCACAGAGCTGCGTTGCAGAGAGGTGTAAAAAGGGGCTTGGCCTCAGAACACCTGTCTGCAGCGCAGCTCCCTGGCGCATACTGGAGATGACTGTTGGGGGCGCGTTTGCAGAGTGCTGCATGGAGGGGGCATGGCCTCCGGCACGATGCCAGTCTTTTATTTATTTTATTTTTTTAAGAAGGGGGGCTGTGTGGTTCCCCTTCTTATTCTAATTTATTGGCCCTGATGACCCCATCCCCCAGGGCCTGTCTCCTAATTATATTTTTTTGACCCCAATCCCCAGGGCCGGCCACTGTTTTTTATTATTTTTAAAAAATATATATTTATAGACACACCTAGGACATGCTGGACAAACCGTACGTACCTATCACCATGACGATTTGCGTGATATTCATTAAAAGGCGACTATGCATGCAATTAATCCACGTGGAATGTATTTACACCACTAGTGAAGCTCTGACATGTCTGATGCTCTACCGTGCCTAATCCCGGTAGACACCCTTGTCGTTTATTTATACAAACATGGGTAGCTATTGACGGGCACATTTAATACACATGCACACCAAGCCATTCAAAGGGGATTCGACAAAAATTCGACCAAAACTATGCAAGAAACCCCCTCACAGTTAATAAAACACACATCCACTGCCGGATGTGTAATACTTTTTATTTTACTCTCTGGAAAGGGGATGAACATCACTTGCGAGTCACAGCGCGCTCCTGACAGAGCCCAATGCTGTGTTACACCCACCATTGCCTGCCGAGTGCCACACACCTCTGTATTGTATTCCACTAGCTAGTGCATATGCTATGACACTCTCTAGCCCATGTGCACTGTAACACCACCCCGTGAAAATGTCATGCCACACTTGTCTTCGCACGGGTTATATTGCCCCATCTAACGTGCCTTCCTCGATGCCTATGTTATAACGCACAGTGCTATGCCATACATATTACAATTTG
The DNA here is from genome assembly GCF_964204655.1 of Triturus cristatus. Lineage (NCBI taxonomy): Eukaryota > Metazoa > Chordata > Amphibia > Caudata > Salamandridae > Triturus > Triturus cristatus. The sequence goes on from NC_140580.1 coordinate 158,342,855, forward strand.
GGATCCATATCTTTGTCACAGTGCATATGCAACGTTACACTCCCCAGCACATATTTTATATTACAACTTTAGAGACTAGTTAGGTTACACAACACTGCCCTGTGCATATTACACTCCAAGGCGCATATCGCATAGCACGCGCTAGTGCCTGTGCTATCTCGCGCTCTCCAATGAATCTGTCATTGCGCACAATGTATTGCATATTATATTTCACACCTGGTTCATCTTATATCACACTTTTTGGTGCATAGTTTATACCATACACTATATCTAGTTTTCATTTTCAATCGTGCTCTCAGGACTATGTTTTATATAACACTGTGTTCACCTACCCTTTTCACGGGCATTACATTTTGCGATAGGGGGTGGAGGGTCAGGGGGTGTTTTTGCCAAGTGAGCCCGGAGTCACAGTCACTAACGTCTTCTTCTTCCTGAATAAAAGTGAGATTATGCTGCATACTTGTTCATATTTTAAGTAGTTTGCACAGACAAAATGTTTTAAAAACAATAAAGTTTCTAATACCCGCCTTCTCTGAACAGTTAGCTTGCTGCCCCATCCCCCTCCTCCCTATCCTCTGTTGTGTGAATCCATGGACTAGCCTCCTCCCTCCTGCCATGCATGGTCTGATGTGCTGCCACTGCCCTCAATTTAGTATGATGTACCAGTCCACTCCTCCTGCCCTCCATTGCCCAATTCTATGACCCATCATTGACCTCCTGCTTAAACTCTGTGCTTAGCTTGCTGCCCCTATTCTCCTTCCCCCTGCCCTCCGATGTCTTTGTGCATGCCCCTGCTCCATCCTTTTTGCCCACCATGTCCCATGGACCTGCCACTCCTATCTGCTCTGAGTGTTCTGTTGAGCTGCCACTCCCCTCCCACCTGCCTAGCATTGTCAGATGACTGTAACCTGTCCCTGCCACCTCCACCCTGCCTGTCCACATGCCATGCCTCTATCCTCTTCCTCCTGTCCTACATGGTCCATTGTACTGCCACACCCTTCTGCCCTCCCTGGTCTGTTGTGCTGCAACTGATCCTCCTGCCTGCCCCGTGTGGTCTGTTGTGAGGCCCCTTCCCCTGAACTTTCTTGTCTGTGCACAGGTCCTGACCCTCCCTTCTATCCTCCATCGTCCTTTGTGCATGCCCCTGCACCCTCCTTCTTGCCCATCATAGCCATTGTGCTGCCACTAACCCTCCCACTTGCCATGCATGGTCTTCTGTGCTGCCATGGCCCCTCCCACCTTCCCTGTGTGGTCAGTTAGCTGCCCCTGACCCCCTCCCACCTTCCCTCCATGGTCTGTGTGTATGCCATCACAGTCTCACTGTTGCTCTTCATGTTGTGTCTTGCTTCTAGTGCCCATCCTGCCTGACCTCCATGGCTATCTTGCTGCTCCTGCCCTGCCCCCTTGCCCCCAGCCCTCTGTTTACATGTGCAGACCCCTACTCCCTCCCTCCTGGCTTGTCTGTTCCATTGTAATGCCCCTGATCCGTCCCTCCTGCCCTTTATGGTCTGTTATGCTGCAGCCTTCTCTCCTGTCTGTCCATTATGGTCAGCTAGCTACCATTGCCTCTTGCCCCTCTGTTCTCTGTTGTCCATGTGCATGGTCCTGTCCCCTCCCTCTTGCTTTCTATGGATTGTTGTGCTGCACTCCCGTCCTGCATGCCCTGTGTGGTGTATTGTGCTGCTGCAAACCCTGATGCCTGCCCTGCAGGGTCAGTTTGGTGCACCTCTCCATGTCTCTCCTGTCCTCTGTTATCCAAGTCCATGTCCCTATCCCATTTCCTTCCATGATCCAATGTACCATACTTGCGAACATTTTGAACTTGGTAAGAGGGAGATTTTGAAAAAAAACTGGGGTATTGATTTTCCCCTTTGAGTTACATTGAAAAAGAGGATATTGTAGACAGGAGACAGATCAAATAAAGCCCATTTGAGCTTAAAAACATTGGACGTTTCCTGGCTGTATCGGGTCTGTTGGCATGTATGGTTGTACTACCATTGCCTCTTCCTTCTGCCCACAATGGTCTATTACATTGCCACAGCCTTGAAGGAGGGTAGATTTTGTATCACAGGGGGCCCCTGGCCCGTTCTGTCCACACCTGAAGTATGAGACCCTTGTCCTTGCCCTGCCAGCCGCATTTGTAGGCCGTATTAAATTGACCAGCGGGTCCTGTGTTGCTATATAATTATCCTGAGACATCCTTACCACTCAGCCAGCATAAAACCCCTGTGTAGGCCCTTCTGTTCAATATGTAGGCCTCTTTGTTAAATTGACCATAGCTCTGCAATTTTAGTGTATAGCAGTCTGAAGGCAGGTCTGCGAGGCCTTCTGCTCCAAACTAGTAGCCCCCACCCTACCCGAGTGCTCCGTGCTCGGTATCAAAGTTCAACATCCCCCTGAAGCTGTCGACATACAGTAGGCTGCATCCTGGACTGGTACTTGCTTCCTGGGCAGGTTTCCCGCTTTTAAGGAAGTGGCAACCGCAGAGCGTCAAGTTAGGAGAACTGAGGAGATTTTATACATGAATATATTGAATTCCTGTACAACACCCATTATTTTCTGCTTGCTCTATGGAACTTACGATAAGCGATTGGGCTGAGAGACTGACCTTTTCACCCAGTCCATTGTCAGCATTAAGTGGGTAAATGACGAAATGTCTGGTAAAATCTGCAGACGAAGCTTTTGGGTAGCATACGTAGGTAGATGTAGCGTGCAAAGGAGCCCACAAAATTATATAAAAAGGGAGCACCCACAGATATCGACGGACAACCTCGCCGTCTGTATGTAGGTTAACAGGCTGTGCAGGTTTTCCCCAAGAACTGGGAGCTCTTGTCTTCCTTTGCTTAAAATGTCTTGCTCTGCTTTGCTTGAAGTATCTTATTCTATTTTACCTATATGAAATGTCATGTTATGTTTAACCATTGTTCTCTTTACTTTTGCATTTAAAAGATGTTGTATTGTAATTGCAGGAATGCTTGCTCTAAGAGTAAATGTGAGTGTCCCTAGGTAACATTTTCCTTGGTGTAACTTGTTTCTCATGATGCATTTATAGATGTGTTTTCTCTCTCTCTCTGTCAGTCCATTAATTGAGATACAGAGAATATCATGACAGCTGTATGATTATCTGGATTCTGTATTTTGTACTTTATGTCTCTATTCTGCGGTTTCTTTGAAGTTGCATCTTCTCATTAAACTGCCATTGTATTCTGCCTCCAATTCCATGTCTCATATGTCTGTTTTCTTCATTTTTGGAGCAAGCGTTCCTAGGCACCCCACCTCAAATTAAGGTGCCCCTTTTGTCCCTGACTCACTCTCCTGCTCAGTTCTGTGGTGGCTCCCGGGGCTCTGGGGACCGCCCCTAGCTTCCTTGACCCGTAATAGATCTTCCCTCCAACAGCCTCTCTTGCAAGTCCTGTATTGTTGGTTTGTTGCCCCTGCCCCCCTTTCCACTGCCCTCCATAGTCTGTTGTGCTTCCACGGCCCTTCCTGCCTGCTCAGTGTGGTTAAATTGTTGCCTTTGCACCCTCCTACCTGCCTTCAATTTTCAGAGTCCGTGCCCCTGGCCTCTGCCTCTCAACAGTATCCTAATGAACAACTAGATTGCTAACATTCTATATTTATTACAAAAGTGTGGAACGCCTGACATCATCTTAATGTAATCAAAACTGTAATACCTAGAGCATTCCTTTAGAAATTACATATATGAGAGGGTCTTATTGGCTTCAAAATTATGGTTAGTGCTCTAAAAGACTAAAATAAGGACATATTTTCTGAGTTTTCAAATAGCGACAAAGCACTTTTAAATTATTTGTTATCTTTATGTTTTTTTATCTAGTTGACAACTTGATTAAATGTTGCACTTAGGGGAGAGGATGTGGTGTTACTTCCAGAACTGCAGACTTTGCAACTGGGGAACCAGGTTGAAGTTTCTGCTTCATTCGACATTCTGTGATTCTGGTCAAATCACTTAGTCTCCCCATGTCTACAACCAAAATGAATTTGTTCTTGTGTGATGTAACCAATGCTCATGTAAAGCACTCCAATACCTGACAAGTCTGCACTATATAACACTGCAAAAACACAAAATAATAAGTGTTTTGCACACTTCTGTCATTGGGCTATATTTGGGCTATATCTGGGTGATTTTGGGCTACATTTGGGCTCTTTTGTCTCCGGTGGCCATCTTGGGAGATTTATTTGTTATGAAGTTTCCTAATTTCCTCATGTACTGCAGTCTCCTCAGTCGGAAATGCTTTCAGTTTTTTACTTTGATTCCATCATGAAGGTATTCAGATATGTCACACATTTGCCATAAATTCTGAATGTTAGCACTCTAGTTGCTCATTAGATCACTGTAGTAAAACTACTGTTCACCATGGAAGTCTGCTCCTGGTATTAAAAGTGCATGTTTCAGTCTGCATGTCAGAATTTTTTAATGAAATAGAAGAGGATTTGAGAAGTCACTCAAAATGTGCCCTCATTTTCTTTCTTCAGCATTAATCATAATTTCTATGGCAAAATGAGCCCCCTCATTGTGTTCCTTTTTAAATTAAATGTTTTAAGTGTTACCAGTTTATTCCAATCAAGATGGCTTCAGGTGTGCCATACTTTTGTCATAATGAAGACAGTAAGTGCTCTAGTTGTTCTTGGACATTCTGTCATTGGGCTATACTTGGGCTACATCTGGGTGATATTTGGGCTACATTTGGGCTCTTTTGTCTCTGGTGGCCATCTTGGGAGACTTATTTGTTATGAAGTTTCCTAATTTCCTCATTTACTGCAGTCTCCTCAGTAGGAAATACTTTCAGTTTTTTACTTTGATTCCATCAAGAAGGCATTCAAATGTGTCACACATTTGCCATAAAATCAGAATGTTAGCACTCTTTTTGCTCATTAGATCACTGTAGTAAAGCTACTGCTCACCAGGGAAAACTGCTGCTGGTATTGAAAGTGCATGTTTCAGTCTGCATGTCAGAATTTTTTAATGAAATAGAAGAGGATTTGAGAAGTCACTCAAAATGTGCCCTAATTTTTCTTTCTGCAGCACTAATCATACTTTTTATGGAAAAATGAACCCCCTCATTTTGTTCCTTTTTAAATTAAATGTTTTAAGAGTTACCACTTTAATCCAAGCAAGATGGCTTCAGGTGTGCCATACATTTATCATAAGTAGGACGGTTAGCGCTCTAGTAGTTCTTTGGAACACTCTGGAAAGCTGCAGTAGAACACAAAGGAATCAACTGACAGTCTCTGCCCTTGTTGGATGTACATGTTTTACTGAGAATGTCAGACTTCATTCTCACATGACTGAGAAAGATAATCTGAATTTACAGAAAATAAGCTCTCAGTTTAGCTTATAGATCACCTTCCAAACCTCTGTGGTAAAAGCATGAGAAAATATTTTTCTCTCAATCATGATATCCCAGCAGAAGGCTTTTTCACATGGTGAAATCACCTTAGAACATACCACAATTCCTAAAATGAGTATGGTACCATCAACAAATGATTTATAATGTAACTAAAGTCTTAAAACCTTCTATTAACTGCAATGCTTTTTAATGAGGTGCTATCATGTATATTGGTCCCAAGATGGCTGCCAACACTTCTTGGATGAAGTGCTGACAGCCAATCAGATCTCAGGATGAGATGTGTGGTTAGGCTCCGCCCACATATATATATTGATTTAAATGCTATTTTCTCAGGAACTACTGAACAGATTTACACCAGACCTACAAAAGGCACTTCCTTGACCCGAGGACTACCTCTCTGCCAAATTTCAAGTAACTCTGTTCAGCCGTTCGGGCTGTAGCTGTGTCTAAAGGTCCTATGGAAAAATGCATGGGAAAAACGCGTTTTGGGACCCCCCTTTTTTCTCAGCCCCCGCTTGACGAATCCCCCCGAGACTTTCAGGGTAGGAGCGGAGCGTAGCGCCCCACCTATTTTGATAATTTCGCGAGGATTCATCGACCGGCGCCAAAGTTATTCCAAATAGAATGTTGCGGATTTCCTATGGAAACAGGGTCCTAACTATAACTATCTACTGGCGACCGCCAGTAGATAATATATATATATATATATATTATATACATATATACATATATACATATAAAGGTTCACAAGTTGCCCCACAAGAGCGAGGTGCACTCCCAATCGGCGTCCATAGGGTCAGGGAATGTCGCAGGCATGCCCCATGCCTGCAGCGACCTGACATGTTTCGGGCTCCGCCCTTCCTCAGAGGTTAATGCTGCTGCTCAGAAATGCCACCACATGACTCTCCAATATACACCCTTTATTTATGCATCAAACTCAGGTGAGTATCTACGCAAAGAATTCTGGGATTGGAAGTCCAAATAACGCCCAAGTGAGTTGGCAGAATTCCTGAGCAAAATAAAGTAAAATCATCGCGGGCACACCGCCAACACCTTCCCCCATTCAGCCTCTCGCCAGTTTGTTCCGCCGCGCTATCCAACAGAACAGCTGCGGAGCCGCTTGATTTGCGGCGGTGCTCCCCACGGCCGGGCCGGCCGTAATTACATAAAGGTTCACAAGTTGCCCCACAAGAGCGAGGTGCACTCCCAATCGGCGTCCATAGGGTCAGGGAAGGTCGCAGGCGTGCCCCATGCCTGCAGCGACCTGACATGTTTCGGGCTCCGCCCTTCCTCAGAGGTTAATGCTGCTGCGCAGAAACGCCACCACATGACTCTCCAATATACACCCTTTATTTATGCATCAAACTCAGGTGAGTATCTACGCAAAGAATTCTGGGATTGGAAGTCCAAATAACGCCCAAGTGAGTTGGCAGAATTCCTGAGCAAAATAAAGTAAAATCATCGCGGGCACACCGCCAACACCTTCCCCCATTCAGCCTCTCGCCAGTTTGTTCCGCCGCGCTATCCAACAGAACAGCTGCGGAGCCGCTTGATTTGCGGCGGTGCTCCCCACGGCCGGGCCGGCCGTAATTACATAAAGGTTCACAAGTTGCCCCACAAGAGCGAGGTGCACTCCCAATCGGCGTCCATAGGGTCAGGGAAGGTCGCAGGCGTGCCCCATGCCTGCAGCGACCTGACATGTTTCGGGCTCCGCCCTTCCTCAGAGGTTAATGCTGCTGCGCAGAAACGCCACCACATGACTCTCCAATATACACCCTTTATTTATGCATCAAACTCAGGTGAGTATCTACGCAAAGAATTCTGGGATTGGAAGTCCAAATAACGCCCAAGTGAGTTGGCAGAATTCCTGAGCAAAATAAAGTAAAATCATCGCGGGCACACCGCCAACACCTTCCCCCATTCAGCCTCTCGCCAGTTTGTTCCGCCGCGCTATCCAACAGAACAGCTACGGAGCCGCTTGATTTGCGGCGGTGCTCCCCACGGCCGGGCCGGCCGTAAATACATAAAGGTTCACAAGTTGCCCCACAAGAGCGAGGTGCACTCCCAATCGGCGTCCATAGGGTCAGGGAAGGTCGCAGGCGTGCCCCATGCCTGCAGCGACCTGACATGTTTCGGGCTCCGCCCTTCCTCAGAGGTTAATGCTGCTGCGCAGAAACGCCACCACATGACTCTCCAATATACACCCTTTATTTATGCATCAAACTCAGGTGAGTATCTACGCAAAGAATTCTGGGATTGGAAGTCCAAATAACGCCCAAGTGAGTTGGCAGAATTCCTGAGCAAAATAAAGTAAAATCATCGCGGGCACACCGCCAACACCTTCCCCCATTCAGCCTCTCGCCAGTTTGTTCCGCCGCGCTATCCAACAGAACAGCTGCGGAGCCGCTTGATTTGCGGCGGTGCTCCCCATGGCCGGGCCGGCCGTAATTACATAAAGGTTCACAAGTTACCCCACAAGAGCGAGGTGCACTCCCAATCGGCGTCCATAGGGTCAGGGAATGTCGCAGGCGTGCCCCATGCCTGCAGCGACCTGACATGTTTCGGGCTCCCCCCTTCCTCAGAGGTTAATGCTGCTGCGCAGAAACGCCACCACATGACTCTCCAATATACACCCTTTATTTATGCATCAAACTCAGGTGAGTATCTACGCAAAGAATTCTGGGATTGGAAGTCCAAATAACACCCAAGTGAGTTGGCAGAATTCCTGAGCAAAATAAAGTAAAATCATCGCGGGCACACCGCCAACACCTTCCCCCATTCAGCCTCTCGCCAGTTTGTTCCGCCGCGCTCTCCAACAGAACAGCTGCGGAGACGCTTGATTTGCAGCGGTGCTCCCCACGGCCGGGCCGGCCGTAATTACATAAAGGTTCACAAGTTGCCCCACAAGAGCGAGGTGCACTCCCAATCGGCGTCCATAGGGTCAGGGAAGGTCGCAGGCGTGCCCCATGCCTGCAGCGACCTGACATGTTTCGGGCTCCGCCCTTCCTCAGAGGTTAATGCTGCTGCGCAGAAACGCCACCACATGACTCTCCAATATACACCCTTTAATTATGCATCAAACTCAGGTGAGTATCTACGCAAAGAATTCTGGGATTGGAAGTCCAAATAACGCCCAAGTGAGTTGGCAGAATTCCTGAGCAAAATAGATATTGATATGCTTTTAAATGCTATTTTCTCAGGAAATACTGAACAGATTTACACCAGACCTGCAAAAGGCACTTCCTTGACCTTATGGCTACCTCTCTGCCAAATTTCACGTAATTCTGTTCAGCCGTTCGGGCTGTAGCTGTGTCTAAAGGTCCTATGGAAAATAACATGGGGAAAACGCGTTTTGGGACCAAACTTTTTTCTCGGCCCCCGCTTGACGAATCACCCCGAGACTTTCAGGGTAGGAGCTGAGCGGAGCGCCCCATTAGTTTTGAAAATTTCGCGAGGATTCGTCACCCGGCGCCAAAGTTATTCAAAATAGAATTTTGAGATTTCCTATGGAAACTAGGTTGTAACTATAACTATCTACTGGCGACCGCCAGTAGATAATATATATATATATATATATATATATATATATATATATATATATATATATATTCACTGAAAAAAACATAGGTTTCAGGGTCGTTATAGTTAGCTGGACATTTCCCTCGTACAAAACCCTAGAAATTCCCCTGTTATAGTTAGTTCAGCTAACTATAACTCGCGGCCCCGCAATGCACTGCTGATGACGTCACATATTACATCACTCATGACATGGTCAGTGACATCACTGATGACATCTCAAATGACATCACTGATGACATCACTGATGACATCTTCCATTGAGTATGTGTTTCTGAACAGTTTTAATATGCTTAATATATATAGGGAAAGGCCTGTTGAAGAATAAGTGGGTGTGTGAATGGATGATTTTCTAGGTGCTTTTCTAACTGACTCTATAAGTGAGTCATTAAATGTATCTTACTAGTGACTAAACTGTGTGAATGTCTGTATGTGTCTGTGTGTTGGTGTATAAGTGGCTGCATGGTTTTGTGAAAAGCTATATGAGTGTCTATATGGGTTATTGATTGGTTGTCTGAGTATCTGTATGGGTGCCTGAGTGTTTGTGTGGGTAGGGTGTGTGTGACTCTGTGACTAGATGTGTGAGTGGGTGATTCTATGGGTGCATGGTTTTAAGAGTGCATTTGCGATGGACTGTATGGTTGGGTGACTGTATGTAAGGGTGTGTTAGTGATTGAATGTATATCTCAGTTGTAAATGTGTCAGTAACTACATATGTGAAACGCAGTGTATATGTGTGTAAGAGTATATAACTATCTATATGTGAGAGTGTTTGATTTTGGGAGTGGCTGTATGCTCCATAGTGCAAGGATATCTGTGTCATGTGCTGTTTGTTTTTCTGCAGGAAGACACAGAATTTGTTAGTATTTTTATGAGTAAGTGAACTTGAGTGTGTTTAACTGTATAGGTGAGTAAATTGGACTGTGATTAATTATTTGCATGACTGACTAGATGTGCCAGTGCCTCAATGGATGATTGGCGGTGTGGGAGTGTCTATATAGGTATATAAATGCACAGAGTGACTGTACGTATGAGTGACTGTACAGGTGAGTGAGAGGACATGTATGTAGACCTAAAAGTCAATGAGTGGGTGTGTAGTTATTGGTATTGGAGTATCTATGGTTGTCAAAATGGCCATTTGAAATTTTGAGTTGGTGTATCAAAGGTTATATTAGGGTGTGAGAAGGTGCACTAATTTGTCACATGGATGATGTCATCAGTGATGTTGCTGCTTATTGGCTGCGAGCGGTGCGAGCGGTTGCAACGAGGAAGTGTTGGCAGCCATTTTGTGATTCCGTTGAAGCGAGTAAGGGGAAAAAAGGGCGAAAAGAGTAGGAAAGAGGAGGGTAAGAGCGCTGTGAGGTCTGTGGGGTGGTTAGGGTGTGCTACACAGGGAGTGTGAAGCAAAGTATTCACCCCTAGTGGTGTGAAAGTGCTGTTTTGCCCAGAGTGAGATGGTGCTGAGGTGAGGTGCCAGTACACTCGGGGATGAAACCGTGAGCTGATTGCTGTAAACTGATGTGCTCTGGGCGCTGTAGCATACTGGCTGCTGTAGCATAGCTGTGCAAGTGGTGTTAGTATGGGCTTAGACTATAGCACTGTGAGCACTGTGCGGTGGTTAGGGTGTGCTATACAGGGAGTGTGAAGCAAAGTATTCACCCCTAGCGGTGTAAAAGTGCTGTTTTCCCAGAGTGAGATGGTGCTGAGGTGAGGTGCCGGTACACTCGGGGATGAAACCGTGAGCTGATTGCTGTAAACTGATGTGCTCTGGGCGCTGTATCATACTGGCCGCTGTAGCATAGCTGTGCAAGTGGTTTTAGTATGGGTTTAGACTATAGCGGGAGTGGGAAGCAAACTACTCACCCCTACTGGTCTGAAGACTCAAATGGAGTGTTTTAGCAAGCAGGAATAAAGTAATATTCGTGAAGAATATAATGCAGAATGTTGCAATGGCACAGAAGATAAATGGTGAAATCAGGTGCGTTTAAGACAGTGGCTGTGTGGGATAAAGCGATGGAGGCTGCTATTTATATAAAAAGTGTCTTTATTTAAGTGGCATAAATGGAACCACTGGTGCAGGAGCTAAGGCATCCAGCTGAGGCAAACTCCAACCACTTCTACTGTATTCAAACCTAAGCTCCTGCATCAGTGAATACCACATTACATGTTACAGTTCCATGTGACATAAACAATACCTATTAGATATGAATGGCTCTAAATTCTATAATCAAAATAAAGGTACTATACGATTACCACATGTATCCTTTAAGAAAACAAAAACAAAAAAAAAATATTCCAAAATGTAATCATCAAACTTCTTAGGTACCCTGGTACTCCTTTTTTGTAACACAAAATTATCAACAGCAGAACAGTCAGCAATCCCTTCTACACTAGATTCAATCTGGTGCGTGTCAGAATTGGTAATAGTTCTACTCACATCGGAACTTTGAGGAGGAACACAAACATTGCGCTTCTCAGAAGCACATTCGGTACCCTTCTCGTCAAACCACACATTATTGTCTTCAGCCTGTTCAAAAAAATATTCTTGTGCAAGAGCTAAGGCATCGAGCTGAGGCAAACTCCAACTGCTTCTGCTGTATTCAAACCTAAGCTGCTGCATCAGTGAATTGCACATTACATGTTACAGTTCCATGTGACATAAAGAATACCTATTAGACATGAATGACTGTAAATTCTAGAATGAAAATGAAGGTAGGATACGATTACCACAGTGTGCCAACCAGTTCCTAAACAATGCCGTGTTTTTTTATCTTGATCGCCAGCTCGTGAGCAGAGGCTGAGGATGAGCTAATTTGTGTGAAAGGATTTCGTCGATAACAGGCAGGCAGAGAGACGTGTGTACAAAGAATAGATATGGTTTCAAAATGGATGTCGGGTTTAGGCTAATTTAGCAAGTAAATAACATATTTGCATAGGTCATACATCATCCATCCCTGGTCAGTGTGTAGACGTAAGGGCCACTAATGAAAACACAGTTCAAATGCCTAAGAATACTTAGAAAGTTATTATATGAAAATAGTTCAATTGAAGTGTATTAAAAAATTTAATAGGAAAAAGTCAAAAAAGTTGGAAAAAATCAATCCAAGAATAAAGTGAATTTCTTACAAGTCTTGGAGATTACAGTCCGGAAGTTCTTCAGCGGCTTGAGATGCGTAATGTTCCAAGAGGCGATTGATGCCATTGTGTGAGAAAAGTGAAGCAATCCAATTAATATCACGAAGGGACACTAATGTTCCTCGAATGTTGGAGCGGCAATTTGAATTGGCAGGCAATCTGCGATGTTGTCAAAGGTCGCACGTTGCAGGAGATCTTTCGCAGCTGCGCAGAAATCCCATTCCGCCAGGATACCTTTCTGCGTTGCATCCGCCATTGCTAGACTGCCCGAACAATCAACTTCTTGGTCTTCAAGCTACTCCATTACCTGCTGGATATTGGGAGCATTTGCTGGGATGTTGGCAAGGCATAGATCCATTCGCCAGTCGATTGGGCAATTTCTGCAATAAAAAGATGGCTGCACGCAGATTGTATATGTGTAAATAAATGTCATGTTGTAGCTGGCTCCGATAATAGATAGAGGCAGGCAGCCAAAACTGTGGTCCATTTTTTCACGGGATTGATGTAGCTTCACGTAAAGGCGTATTCTGTCGGACATGCTTGTTACCACAGGGAGCGCAGCCATTTTTAACAAGCTAAAATAGTAGTAGGATGGCCACAAACAGAGCGAGAATTATGGGCACTGTTGCTGTTATTCCAGAGATGATCGAATGAATGAAGTCTGGTATTAGACTAAAAACAGTTTGAAAGCCTGTGAGAAGGCCGGAGGAGACAGTGTTAAAAAAGTGTGCCAGACCTTAAATGTCAGATGTGCTGAAAATTATGTAACAATTCACAAAGTGTAATGGGAGGTTCGTATTTAAAAGGGAGTGTATTTTACTTGAAGTTCGTGCTATCTGCAGTCGATAAATTACTTTTGGAGAAGTGAGGGACACTTCTGTTTGAAACAAAAGCGCTTTCAGTTTGCTCCGTTTATTAAAATCTGTTTTCAAAGTAGGTATTGAAGGCCAAGTTGAACTTTGGGAGTTACTTTGTGTGGGTGGGAATAGAGATTGCCAGAGGAAGTTATCCGGTTTGAAACAGTAAGGACAGACGGTTTGCCAGCTCACATTGCGTAGCAGTCCATGCTATTAAGAAGCAGATAACTGCCGTTAGAAAGCTGTGTGAATGTTGGTCTGATTGTGGGAGTTGGCGTGCTTTTAAGAAAGCATGCAAGATTGGGGGCTGTAAGCTTAGAAGCGTCGTGCAGTTGGACATTCTTGCATAGTAATGAATGACTGCCATTGTGGTTCCACTTTTCACCTGTGAGAAAATCTTCGGTATCCTCTTTAAGACAGCGATATGTAAATGGGAGAAACCACTGCTCGTAAATAAATGTGCTACCTTATATAATCACATACAACATGACAAACAACATGTACACCTAGCAGGCACAACAACACTACGTATTGTGGGAACCGTGGCTAGCCATGTACACAAACCAAACATAGCACCTCTGCCACACAATGCAGAATGCGGGGAGAGATGGGAGCAAAGTATGTGCGAAGGTGGCAAGTGATGCTCGATTATAAAAGTATACAATGCAAAGTGTTGAGGGGATGTTCCGGACAGACTTGAGTATGCAGAGCACAGACATGTACATGTCAACATACACTGATGGTCTATTGAGTGAAGTGGGCAGTGAACGCAACCATGAGAGTACAGACAGTAGGGAAGATTACGAAAACATAGCACGTACGTGCCCCCTCCCCCCAAATCTTTAGCGTAGTGGGCTGGCTCGGCGTACACAAGGCTAGCGTAGGGGTATGAGTAAATGGCACGTTTCTCTGGGTGTGGTTCTCTTCTGGAATGGCGAACATGTCTGTCAGGTCTGCGCAGCTTAAACCGCCACGAGGATGACGCCGTGAGCGAAGGTGGCTGCAGGAATAATGCTCTCAGACTGCTGGTACCCAGAAACCGTCATGGCCGATGTGACGCACATATGCCCCACAGTTCACCTTTCGACACTGCCGTATGTGAAAGAGGGCCACCACGTGCCGGCAGAAGCTTTTGGGCCGAGGTCTGCAAGCTGGGAAGGCTCCTGAGATCAACACTGGCTACCGATCTGTATACTAGTAACACAGTAGTCCAACAGGTACCAACAGTGGAATGGTGTCTTGATCCCACAATGGACAATGTTAGAACTGCATCTGAGCGTGCAGATGAAGGTACTCCTTTCGACCAGCTGTAGCCAACTGTAGGTCCCAACAGTGAAACGGTGTCTTGATCCCAGAATGGACGATGTCCTATATTACCTGCTGCTTGGTTTTCACAGAACTCCCTCCGTTGAGGTGCATCAGACTCTGTGCTTCCGTAGCTAAGTGCTGCACATGATCATTGGGCTTGGCTGACTGCAGTCGCTGGTGTACACCGTGGTACAGCAGGTCTGAACAGTGGAACGGGATCTTGATCCCAGAATGGACGATGTTAGAACTGCATCTGAGAGTGCAGATGAAGGTACTCCCTTCGACCAGGTGTAACCAACTCTAGGTCCCAACAGTGGAACGGTGTCTTGATCCCAGAATGGACGATGTCCGATATTACCTACTGCTTGTGTGTTTTCACAGAACTCCCTCCATTGAGGTGCATCAGACTCTGTGCTTCTGTAGCTAAGTGCTGCACATGATTATTGGGGTTGGCTGACTGCAGTCGGTGGAGTACACCGCGGTACAGCATGTCCGAACAGTGAAACGGTGTCTTGATCCCAAAAAGGACAATGTCTGATATTACCTGTTGCTTGTTTTTCACAGAACTCCCTCCGTTGACGTGCATCAGACTCTCTGCTTCTATAGCTAACTGCTGCACATGATTATTGGGCTTGGCTGACTGCAGTCGGTGGAGTACACCGCGATACAGCAGGTCGGAACAGTGAAACGGGGTCTTGATTCTGTGATTGAGGATGTTAGAAGTTAAAGTTTGTGATGATTTGTGTGTACCCCCTCCGATCAGGTGCAACCAACTCCGTGGTTCTGAATCCAACGGCATGTGGCTGTGAGGCGTTAAGGACCACTGCCTCTGACCTACACTTCGGTCAGCAGGGCTTACAATTCAGATCGAGTGGTGATTGTTTAATTACAGAATCCAGTAGGCAACTAACTACAATGTCTATTGAAATATACACAATAGCCTTTTAGTATACTTGCTTGAAGAAGTTTTTTAAGATGACTTATAGGTCTAGTACAATTACCAAATTCTTCTCGGTAGTGGCAAAGAACTCTGAATAACAGTGTACACAGTGGACAGCAGAGATCGCAATTCGAATTGTTTTTATTTATTTATTGCAGAGTTTTGTGTAATTTATGTTGTTGTATTTTGTGAAGAGGAAGTCAGAAAAAGTATTCATGGAAGACTGTGCTCACTACTGCCTTCAATTTACACTGCAGACAGCAGTGTTCACAATTCAGATTGAGTCGTTATTGTAGATGATGCAGTCCTGTAGGCAAAAGACATTGCTCCAGTGTGCTCTGTCCGCACCACGCATACGCATCCTCACAGGGTCCGCACACGGTTTTTGTTGCTTCGCGTACGGCAAACAGGACAGCTCAAGTCAACGCCAAGTGGCTGTGGGCCCTTGCTGAACGCTGGCTGGCCTACACTGCAGACAGCAGTGTTTACAATTCAGATCGAGTCGCTATTGTAGATGACGCAGTCCTGAATGCTTTTGATGTGGCTATCTGAGTGCATTAGACCTGATGGACCCTTTATGATACAATCTTTTTGTGTATTATTTCAGATCTACTGCCTGTATCTCAGTATACCACAAGTTATGGTTCTTTTACTATAGAATTTTTTCTGTATTATTTCACATCTAGTGTCCCTACCTTACTGCAGCACAAACTATTGACCCTTTTATTATTAAATCTCTGTGTGTGATCCAATGATTACTGTTGTAGTTGATGCTAGCAGCAACCATTCCCTGAGGTCTGGTTTACACTCACCCCACGCGCATTCAGCAAAGACGTCACTGGATATGTGACCCTGGTAATAAAAAGGAGTCGAGCGCACGTGCCCGTACCCACTTCCACTATCTATCTGTGTCTGTGTGTTCATTATCTATGCACGATACTGCCCCTGGGCCGTACCACATTACATTGTGCTGTGGACAGCGTATGCAACCATGTTCCTCTGGCAGTGGGGAAAAGTTCTGTTATGCAGCTTTTAGATGCATGGCTATCACAGGTGGAAGGCTACTTTACAGAGCATGAATATTGATGAAGATGATGGTTGCATGTTGTGTGTAGTGTCAGATATGTGTATATAGCAAAAAGTTTTCAAAAAAGCTCTGTAAGCAGAAGAGGAGTCTCTCATCAAACGCTGTAGAGAGAATGACTAAAATGGGTGGGGTCAACTGTTACAATGGGAAATGTTATGAACCAATGAAATGCTTTTCTTTAAGGTCACATGGCATTTGCTGTGTGAGTAACTCTATGGATGAGTGGTGGACTGTGACTGTATGTATAGGTGTATGAGTGCATATTATAGTACTGTATTGATTAGTAACTGCATGTATAAGTGAGTGGATGTGTGTGCAGACCTAGGAATAGTGGGTGGTATGTAGTATCTGGCATTGTTGTGTGTATGGTTTCAAAAACAGTAGTCTGTATTTTAGAGTGCGTGTATCAAAGTTTATATTAGGCCATCAGTATGTGCATCAGATTATCAGGTGGATGATGTCATCAGTGATGTCATTTGAGTTGTCATCAGTGATGTCATCAGTGATGTCACTGACCATGTCATGAGTGATGTAATATGTGACGTCATCACCAGTGCATTGCGGGCGCGCGAGTTATAGTTAGCTCAACTAACCATAACAGGCGAACTTCTCTGGTTTTATATGAGTCAAATGTCCAACTAACTATAACGTCCCTGAAACCTATGGTTTTTTCAGTGAATTTCTAAGGTTTTTTAAATGCTAATTCCTAACTATAACGTCTGTAAAACCTATGTTTTTTTCAGTGAATATATATATATATATATATAAATATATATTCAGTAGTTGTCCAGTTGTAGTTACCTGAGCTGACTATAACTTATACCCCAGCGATGCACTGCATATGACATCAAATAAGATATCACTCATGACATGGTCAGGTGCATCACTGATGACGTCTCAAATTACATCGCTGATGGCACCCTCCACTGATTGTGACTTTTTTCTAAAGTTTTTGTGTGTTAAACATTTATGCTGAGGGACCAAAAAAGTTTGATTTGTATACGTTGTGTACTACTAATGCGTGATTCCTTTTTTAACATAGTTTATTTGAGATGCTGTGTGACTGTGTGTATCTGTTGGGAGTTGGTGTCTGAGTAACTGTAAGGGTGTGTGAGTGTCTGTGTGAGTGGTTGTATTGGTGTATAGGCGGGTATCTGAGTAGCTGTTTGGGTGACTTAGTGGCTGTGTGAGTCACTGTATTGGTGAGTGAGTAGGTGTGTCAATGACTTAGTGAGTGAGGGGCTGTCTAAATTCCTGAATGAGTAAGTGTGCGGCTGTATAAGTGGCTGTATGGGTGAGTGAGTGGCTGTTTGAGTGAGTGTTTTGTTAAGTGAGTTAGTGTGTGAGTGGCTGTATGGAAGAGTGAATATGTATATATTCACAGATATGTCACTGATGTCATCAGTGACATCACTGACCATGTTATGAGTGATGTAATATGTGAGGTCATAAGCAGTGCATAGCCGGGACGTGAATAGTTAGGTAAGCTTGCTATAACTGCTAAATTTCTCTGGTCTTGTACATCTGAAATGTAAGACTGGGCAGTGAACTCCACTTCTTTCGCGGAGTTTGCAGAGTTTCCTGCACTCCGTGCTCCACGGAGCAGACCAAGTCCCTAAAACCTCCACTCCGCACAGCAGAGTGGAGCTTTTTTCCCCTTTTTGCGCTTCCGACATCAAGTTGACAAGCGCGAATGAGAAAAATTCACCTCCAAGTGAGATTTCTCAACATGGACAGTTGGATTTTTGAATGTGGGCGGTCGCAGATGGTCCTGACTGCTCGCGTTGAGAAACCTTCTGTTCGCGTTGAGAAAGTTGCTGCCTGAGTAGAAAATCTTCTTGAGTGGCACAAAAGAAGCAGAGCCCTACTGTGCTGCACATGGTCCCATTTGCTTTGATTTTGAAGTGCAGGACAAACACCCGGTGCGTGAACAGGCATGACCAAGAGCACTCCGCTACTTGCGGAACTCTGCAAAATCCACCCAGGCTTAATGAAATGTAAGCCTAACTATAACATCACTGTAACCGTTGTTTGTTTCAGTGAATTTCTAAGGTTTTCTAAATTTCCTAACTATAATGTCCCTCATAGAAACGGGGGTCTCTAGTTGGCAGATGTCGGTACTTTTGTCCAAGTAGGGCCCTCCTTCCTAGTCAGGGTAAGGGGAATACACTTGTAAAATAACCCCTGCTCACCCCCTTGGTAGCTTGGCATGAGCAGAGAGGCTTATCTCACAGGCAGTGTGTGAAGAATGTGTGCATGCATACAGTAACACAGTGAAAACACTACAAAAAGACATGACACCAGTTTAGAAAAATGAGCTAAACTTTATCTAAACCAACAAGACCAAAAACGACAAAAATCTAACATACGATACTGTAAAAATAGTTACTGTACAAAATAACCTTTACATTGCTGGAATAACGTGAAAACACAGTTCCTCCGACTCGGTAGCTCCTTTTGGGGCCACTATGATACTGAACACAACAGAATTTAACAATTCCAGCCAACCGCCTCGGTACGGATTAGCTAAAGCATCGACAGACTTGGAGACAGTACCATTCTTGTTCCGGCCAATTCACCAATGCGAGTCGATCAGGGCAACCGTCGTTGTTGCGATGTGAGATGGAAGTGTTGCAGCGTGCTGTGTCCTCATGGCTCGGTGATGGAGTCAATGACGTCTGTACAGTAGGTAGCGAAAAGGGGCAGAGTGCAGTGCCCACAGGATGCAGTGCAAGCAGAGGCTCGTTGATGGAGTCGGGGAGACCAGGTTTGCATTGCGAAGAGGGGTGGTGCTCTCTGTGGTGCCTTCAGGACACAGAGACTGTGACTGACTCAGTGACGGAGTTGGCTGCTCTTTTCTTCTGTGGCGACTGGAGCCAGCGGAGACAGAGCCTAGAAGGATGGTGAGGTCTTTGCTATTCCTGAGACCTACTGAACAGGGGGCAAGCTCCACTTTATACCCTTGGAGATACTTTCTCAAGCAGGATGCACACACAGTTCCTCTCCTTAGCAGAAACAGCCACTTCAGGCCAACCCCAGACAGCACCCAGCAAAGGGCAGTACTCCTCCAGTTTCTCCAGGTCTGCTCCTTGGCAGAGGTTCCTCTTGAATTCCCAAAAGTGATATAGAGTTCTGAGGTCTGGGCCCCAATATTTATACAGCAAAATCCTTTGTTCTCCGGTGGTAGAGAAGCCCTGTGCTTAGTCAAAACCAGTTCTGTCCTCGCTGGTGCATCTTCCTGGCAGGAGGTGGAGACAGCATTGTGGAAGGCAGACCAGGCCATTCAGGCGAAAGGAAATCTCCTCCCCCTACTCTTAATGCAGCCCAGGTCTATTCAGCCCAGCCCTGACTCATACAGACTCTCTGGAGCTACTGCACATCCCCTGCCCCGTCACTCCAAAGCCAGGCAGTCAATACACATCCCAGCAGAAGCACACTGGATGGCTAAGCAAGAAAATACCTACTTTCTAAAAATGGTATTTTCAAACACAGAATGTAAAAAACACCCTCACTAAAAGATGCATTTTAAAATTCTGAGCTCATGCATACTAAACGTTCCTTTCCTACCTTGTTCCCAAGGGTCGTTATGTTTATAAGATGTTATAAGCAAACTCCCCATTCTATCCTATGGGAACAGGTAGCCCTACAATAGTGATAAACGAAATTGGCAGTATTTCACTATCAGGACATGCCACTCACACCAGGGCATGTCTTACCTTTCACATACACTGCGTCCTGCCCAGAGGGTTACCTGGGGCCTACCTTGGGGGTGACTAACATGTAAGAAAAGAGAAGGGTAGGGCATGGCAAGTGGGTGCACTTGCCAAGTCGACATGGCAGTACTAGATTGCACACAGATACCACAGTGGCAAATCTGAATCGCATTTACAGGCTGCTTATGTGCGTGGAGCAATCAGAGCTGCAGGCCCACAAGCAGCATTTGATATACAGGCCCTGGGTACACACAGTGCACTGTACTAGGGACTGACTAGTAAATCAAATATGCCAATCATGGAATCACTAATCCATAACAACAATTTACAAAAGGAGCACTTGCGCATGCAAACCAGAATGCTGTGATTGGCTGGGCTCAAATCTTAAATTACATCACTGATGATATCATCCACAGAGCCACTCACATACTCCTCACACCCCCATACAACCTCTCGTACCCCTCTCACAAACACACAGAACTCTCAGATACCCATTCAAAAATCCCTACAACTACTCACACACCCACTTACTGCTCTATAGAGCTACTCACACAGCCACTCACTAACTCATACAGCCACTCACACAACCATTTACTCACCCATACAACCACTCATACAACAGGTCACTCACCCACATAGCCACTCACAAAGCCATTCACTCACCCATACAACTACTCACACACATACTGATTGACCTATACAGCTACTCACTCACACACTCAAACACCTATGTAGCCTCTCAACACAGATACTCACTTACCCATGCAAGCATTCACACATTTACTCATGCACCCACACAACCACTTACATACCCATTCACACATACATACAAGCACTCCCATATTTGATCACTCACCCATACAGGTATTCACACAGACCCTCACTCTCTAATACAACTACTCACCCACCAAATAACTTAACCAAACACACACACAAACAGCCACTCACTCACCTAAAAAGCCATTTATACACCCAATCACTCCCTCATACAGCCATTCAGGCACCCACTCACCCATGCATAGAATCACTCACTTAGCCACTTTCTCACCCATAGAGCCACTGACTAAACCTCGGTGGTGACTCCACTCCGTTCGTGGAGTTTGTGGAGTTTTTCACACTCTGCGGAGCATGGGGAGTTTAAAAAAAACTCCAAGCAGAGTTTTTGTTCCTCACTTGTGCTCGTCAATGTCGAGTTGGCAAGCGCAAATGAGGAAAATCCACCTCTAGGTAAGATTTTTCCTCGATCGAGTGAGGAAAATTAACCTCCTGGCGAGATTTCTCCATGCGGACGGTCAGATCTCTCAATGTGAGTGGTTGCCGTAAGTCGCGACCACTTATGTTGAGAAACCTTCAGTTCGTGTTGTGAAAGCTGCCACTGGAGTAGAAAATCTACTCGAGCAGTAGAAAAGAAGCTGCGCCCTCTTGCACTGCGCATGGTGCAATTCAAGCTGATTTTACAGCATGGGACAAACAACCGGTGCTCAAAATCACCGCAAATGGCATGACCCTAAAGCACTCCACCACTTGCGGCACTCCGCGTAACGCAGTGGATTTTTTTTGTCACTTTGCAGAGTTTTGTTACATGGAACTCTGCAAACTTCACCCAGGTCTACCACTGACTCACCCCCTCACCCAACAACATAGTCACTCACACACCCACTCACTCACCCACACAACTGGTCATATACCTACTTATGCACCCATACAGATACTCACACACTGATAGAGACAGTCACACACACACTCAGATCCACACATTTTAGAGATAGTGTCACTCATTAATAGTACAACTAGTATGCCAATCTAACTTTTGTAGTAGGTTACTGTATATGTTTAACACCAATAAACTCTTAATAATACTTACACTGACTTGATGATGTCATGAGTGAAGTCATTTGAGATGCCACCAGTGATGTCACTGACCAGGTAGTGAGTGATGTAATATGACAGAGAAAAAATTGCAGTAGCCTCAGATCCACCGCAATTTTCTGTGATTTTCATTTAAATGCATTTTTGCCCTGGTGGGGTCCTTCTGGGACCCCACAGCTGAGGGGTCAGGGTATTCCTACTCTGCCCCATTTTCTTACTTTAAGTTACTTTCTGGGACTTGACTTCAGTGGAGTCCCAAGACAGCTGTGAACACTTCCTCCTTGAAGTGCTGGCCGCCAATAAGATTGGGAAGGTTCACTGAGACTTCGCCTCCCTAAATATACAAATTTAGATATCTTTTAATAAGTTGAAAACTAATAAATGGATTTACCTCAAATAAAAAAAAAGGTTCTTTCTGAACCATGAGCTAAATTTCTGCCAAATTTAGTGTAATTCTGTCCAGCGGTTCGGGCTGTAATCCTGTCTAAAACCTCTAAGAAAATTAAAATGGGAAAAACATTTTTTTGAGCCCCCCTTTTTCGCAGCCCCCACATGACGGATCAGACCAAACCTTTCCATGCACAACTATTATCACCGGAGCACATTTTTTGGAACTTCTTGTGAAGATTCGTCAAATGGTGCCAAAGATATAGGCAAGTCAAAAAAAGTTTTTCCTATGTAAACATGGTCATTACTATGTCTACCTACTGGTGACCGCCAGTACGTATTGTATTAACTAGACTAATTTTTAACCAAGGGAGATCTGCTTCCCCACTCCATAATCTTTGCATTGCATGTGATGCAGTTTCCCATCCTATTCTCATTTCTAGGCTTCAATATAGTTGTATCTGTAGAATTGCCATGAAATAGCTGTGTTCCTTCCTCATACATTACACTTTGGTGGCATATCATCCCCCTTTCTCCTCATCCATTCTCCCTCTGAAGTTCAGGGTCCCACAGGGATCCTCACTTATATTCATTTTGTTTAAGATATATATATGTGAACAAGGCAGGAGAGGCTGCCGAAAAGCGTTACGCCATAGTTTGAATAAACTGTGCGGAGAAGCAATCCTTGTGGTGTCAGTGCCTGTTGGTTGGAGAAACTGGTGTTGGAAGCTATATATATATATATATATATATATATTACCTACTGGCGGTCACTAACGGAACATTTAATAGTTTACCTTTCTCAACGAAGCGCATAATATGTCCTCCGTGTGCGGACGGTGCGCGAAGCGCATCGTGCGTACATGGCCCATCCAGCGTAACGTGGGCACGCGGTGCGCATAGCGCACCACGTGCCCACCGTGCGTGCACGTCACTAACTGCGTAAAGTGGGCGCGCACGCCACGAACGGCGTAAAGTAACTTAGAATTTAAAAAACCGTACAAATTCACTGAAAAAACCATAGGTTTCACACACGTTATAGTTAGGAATTAGCATATAAAAAACCTTGCAAATTTACTGAAAAAACCATAGGTTTCACACATGTTATAGTTAGCTGGACATTTTACTCATAAAAAACCAATGAAATTCCCCCGTTATAGTTAGTGCAGGCAACTATAACTCCCGCGACCGCAATCCTCTGCTGATGACATATGTGTCTTTATGAAAAAAAAATATTTGTAATATATATATAGCTAAAATTTAATGGAAGAAGACATGGGCAAATAAGTGTCTAAATACAGTATTAGCATCAGCAGAGGATTGCGGTCGCGTGAGTTATAGTTGCCTGCACTAACTATAACGGGGGAATTTCATTGGTTTTTTATGAGTAAAATGTCCAGCTAACTATAACATGTGTGAAACCTATGGTTTTTTCAGTGAATTTGCAAGGTTTTTTAAATGCTAATTCCTAACTATAACGTGTGTGAAACCTATGGTTTTTTCAGTGATATATATATATATATATATATATATATATATATATATATATATTACCTACTGGCGGTCGCCAGTAGGTAGTTATAGTTAGGACCACGTTTCCATAGGAAATCCGCAACATTCTATTTTGAATAACTTTGGTGCCGGTCGACGAATCCTCGCGTATTTTTCAAAATAGGTGGGGCGCTACGCGAGGACGAAGTCTCGGGGGGATTCGTCAAGCGGGGGCTGAGATAAAAGGGGGGTCCCAAAACACGTTTTTCCCATGCATTTTTCCATAGGACCTTTAGACAGGGCTACAGCCCGAACGGCTGAACAGAATTACTAGAAATTTGGCAGAGAGGTAGTCCTCAGGTCAAGGAAGTGCCTTTTGTAGGTTTGGTGTAAATCTGTTCAGTAGATTCTGAGAAAATAGCCTTTAAATCAATATATATATCTGAGCCAGCTTACGGTGCGCTTACGGTACGCTTACCGTATGCGTACGGTGGCGTGCGCGAGCGCGATTCTGATTGGCCCTTAGATCTAAGTAAACATTCGAATCGGCCGAAACCAGGAAGCGGCGGCCGCCATTTTCTCTCTCGCACTGAGAGTGATTTTTAAAATATAAAGCCCAAAAACATGTAAAGGGGCTGTTTAGACAGCTCCCACACACATAGCCATGTTGAGGGAGTCCCCAAAGATCCCCCAAGGCCAAAAACGGAATTTTTATTTTTTCGGTAATTTCGCCGATTACGCTTACCGTACGCGTACGGTAAAAATTAAAAAAAAAAAAAAAAATATCCACACTCTCTCCACCCCATGTGCAATTGGTGCCCGAAGCGCACCAATTGTGCATGGCTTATTACGCCTGAGATAAACTAAAATATTAAAAAAAAAAATAATACAAAAAAAAATTATCCACACTCTCTCCACCCCGTGTGCAAATGGTGCCCGAAGGGCACCATTAGTGCATGGCTTATAAAATATACAAAAAATTAAAATATTACCTTTCAAAACGAAGTGCATCATATGTCCTCCATGTGCGCACGGTGCGCGAAGCGCATCGTGCGTACATGGCCCATCTAGCGTAACGTGGGCACGCGGTGCGCGTAGCGCACCGCGTGCCCACCGTGCGTGCACGGCACTAACTGCGTAAAGTGGGCGCGCGGTGCGCAAAGCGCACTGCGTGCTCACTGTGCGCGCACGGAACGAACTGCGTTAAGTGGGCGCGCACGCCACGAATGGCGTGAAGTAACTTAGCATTTAAAAAACCGTACAAATTCACTGAAAAAACCATAGGTTTCACACACAGAAATTTTACTGATAAAAAACCAATGAAATTCCCCCGTTATAGTTAGTGCAGGCAACTATAACTCACGCGACCGCAATCTTCTGCTGATGACATATGTGTCTTTATGAAAAAAAAATATTTGTAATATATGTATAGCTAAAAATGTATGGAAGAAGACATGGGCAAATAAGTGTCTAAATACAGTATTAGCATCAGCAGAGGATTGCGGTCGCGTGAGTTATAGTTGCCTGCACTAACTATAACGGGGGAATTTCATTGGTTTTTTATCAGTAAAATTTCCGCTAACTATAACATGTGTGAAACCTATGGTTTTTTCAGTGAATATATATATATATATATATTCACTGAAAAAACCATAGGTTTCAGGGGTGTTATAGTTAGCTGGACTTTTCACTTGTACAAAACCATTGAAATTGCCCCGTTATAGTTAGTTCAGCTAACTATAACTCGCGCGCCCGCAATGCACTGCTGATGACGTCACATATTACATCACTCATGACATGGTCAGTGACATCACTCATGACATCACTGATGACATCTCAAATGACATCACTGATGACATCACTGATGACATCATCCAGTGAATGTGTGTTATTCTGAAAATTAAATATGTTTTATATATGTATATCTCAAGGTCGATGGAAGAATAAATGGGTATATAAGTGTCTAAATGGATGATTTGTTTTTGAAAAATTGATTGTGTAACTGACTGATTAAGTGTATCATAGTGAATACATGGCTTAGTGAGTAATGTTTAAATATGTAAATATCTGTATCAGTCTCTCACTTTGTGTATAAGTGGCTGCATGGGTTGGTGAGTAGCTACATGGGTGTCTATATAGGTTATTAGTTGGTTTTTTGAGTATCAGTCTGAGTGTCTGCATGGTTCGGTGGGGGGTATTACGTAGTGCATAGGTGCATGAATGAGTGACTCACTGTTTGTATGTGTTGAACACAGTATGTGTGCAGGACTGTATGGGTGGATGAGTGTGTGTATGGGTGTGTTAGTGAGTGAATGACTGTCTCAATAGTGTCTTTATGAGTAACTACATATGTTTTAAACTAGTATATGTGACTATTGGTGTATATATGTGAGTATATGTGAGAGTGAGAGATTGAAAGAGTTCCTGTATGAATAAGTATGTGTTTCTATAAGTGATTGTTTAAAAGACTAAGTATGTGTAAGTTTCCGTAGAAGTAAGTGTGGTGGTGTGTGTATAACTGTATATGCAAGTAAATGTATGTTTGATTCTTTATTAGCATTAGTGACTATGTGTGTGAGTAACTCTATGGATGAGTGGCATTGTGTAACAGGATGTATAGGTGTATGAGTACATATGATGAGTGAGTACATGTATGAGTGACTGTATTGGACTGTTGGTGAATGAGTGGATGTGTATGTGGATCTTAGAATTACTGAAGAGGTTGTTGTAACTGGTATTGGTATGTCCATTGTTTTGAAAATTTTAGTCTCTATTTTTGAATGTGTGTATCAAAGGTTATATTAGGGTGAGAGGAGGTCTGCCACTCTATCACAAGGATGATGTCATCAGTGATGTCATCAGTGATGTCATTTGAGATGTCATCAGTGATGTCATGAGTGATGTCACTGACCATGTCATGAGTGATGTAATATGTGACGTCATCAGCAGTGCATTGCGGGCGCGCGAGTTATAGTTAGCTGAACTAACTATAACGGGGCAATTTCAATGGTTTTGTACAAGTGAAAAGTCCAGCTAACTATAACACCCCTGAAACCTATGGTTTTTTCAGTGAATTTCTGAGGTTTTTTAAATGCTAATTCCTAACTATAACGTGCCTGAAACCTTGTCGTTTATTTATACAAACATGGGTAGCTATTGACGGGCACATTTAATACACATGCACACCAAGCCATTCAAAGGGGATTCGACAAAAATTCGACCAAAACTATGCAAGAAACCCCCCTCACAGTTAATAAAACACACATCCACTGCCGGATGTGTAATACTTTTTATTTTACTCTCTGGAAAGGGGACGAACATCACTTGCGAGTCACAGCGCGCTCCTGACAGAGCCCAATGCTGTGTTACACCCACCATTGCCTGCCGAGTGCCACACACCTCTGTATTGTATTCCACTAGCTAGTGCATATGCTATGAAACTCTCTAGCCCATGTGCACTGTAACACCACCCCGTGAAAATGTCATGCCACACTTGTCTTCGCACGGGTTATATTGCCCCATCTAACGTGCCTTCCTCGATGCCTATGTTATAACGCACAGTGCTATGCCATACATATTACAATTTGGGATCCATATCTTTGTCACAGTGCATATGCAACGTTACACTCCCCAGCACATATTTTATATTACAACTTTAGAGACTAGTTAGGTTACACAACACTGCCCTGTGCATATTACACTCCAAGGCGCATATCGCATAGCACGCGCTAGTGCCTGTGCTATCTCGCGCTCTCCAATGAATCTGTCATTGCGCACAATGTATTGCATATTATATTCCACGCCTGGTTCATCTTATATCACACTTTTTGGTGCATAGTTTATACCATACACTATATCTAGTTTTCATTTTCAATCGTGTTCTCAGGACTATGTTCTATATAACACTGTGTTCACCTACCCTTTTCACGGGCATTACATTTTGCGATAGGGGGTGGAGGGTCAGGGGGTGTTTTTGCCAAGTGAGCCCGGAGTCACAGTCACTAACGTCTTCTTCTTCCTGAATAAAAGTGAGATTATGCTGCATACTTGTTCATATTTTAAGTAGTTTGCACAGACAAAATGTTTTAAAAACAATAAAGTTTCTAATACCCGCCTTCTCCGAACAGTTAGCTTGCTGCCCCATCCTCTGTTGTGTGAATCCATGGACTAGCCTCCTCCCTCCTGCCATGCATGGTCTGATGTGCTGCCACTGCCCTCAGTTTAGTATGATGTACCAGTCCACTCCTCCTGCCCTCCATTGCCCAATTCTATGCCCCATCATTGACCTCCTGCTTAACCTCTGTGCTTAGCTTGCTGCCCCTATTCTCCTTCCCCCTGCCCTCCGATGTCTTTGTGCATGCCCCTGCTCCATCCTTTTTGCCCACCATGTCCCATGGACCTGCCACTCCTATCTACTCTGAGTGTTCTGTTGAGCTGCCACTCCCCTCCCACCTGCCTAGCATTGTCAGATGACTGTAACCTGTCCCTGCCACCTCCACCCTGCCTGTCCACATGCCATGCCTCTATCCTCTTGCTCCTGTCCTACATGGTCCATTGTACTGCCACACCCTTCTGCCCTCCCTGGTCTGTTGTGCTGCAACTGCTCCTCCTGCCTGCCCCGTGTGGTCTGTTGTGATGCCCCTTCCCCTGAACTTTCTTGTCTGTGCACAGGTCCTGACCCTCCCTTCTATCCTCCATCGTCCTTTGTGCATGCCCCTGCACCCTCCTTCTTGCCCATCATAGCCATTGTGCTGCCACTAACCCTCCCACTTGCCATGCATGGTCTTCTGTGCTGCCATGGCCCCTCCCACCTTCCCTGTGTGGTCAGTTAGCTGCCCCTGACCCCCTCCCACCTTCCCTCCATGGTCTGTGTGTATGCCATCACAGTCTCACTGTTGCTCTTCATGTTGTGTCTTGCTTCTAGTGCCCATCCTGCCTGACCTCCATGGCTATCTTGCTGCTCCTGCCCTGCCCCCTTGCCCCCAGCCCTCTGTTTACATGTGCAGACCCCTACTCCCTCCCTCCTGGCTTGTCTGTTCCATTGTAATGCCCCTGATCCATCCCTCCTGCCCTTTATGGTCTGTTATGCTGCAGCCTTCTCTCCTGTCTGTCCATTATGGTCAGCTAGCTACCATTGCCTCTTGCCCCTCTGTTCTCTGTTGTCCATGTGCATGGTCCTGTCCCCTCCCTCTTGCTTTCTATGGATTGTTGTGCTGCACTCCCGTCCTGCATGCCCTGTGTGGTGTATTGTGCTGCTGCAAACCCTGATGCCTGCCCTGCAGGGTCAGTTTGGTGCACCTCTCCATGTCTCTCCTGTCCTCTGTTATCCAAGTCCATGTCCCTATCCCATTTCCTTCCATGATCCAATGTACCATACTTGCGAACATTTTGAACTTGGGGTATTGATTTTCCCCTTTGAGTTACATTGAAAAAGAGGATATTGTAGACAGGAGACAGATCAAATAAAGCCCATTTGAGCTTAAAACATTGGACGTTTCCTGGCTGAATCAGGTCTGTTGGCATGTATGGTTGTACTACCATTGCCTCTTCCTTCTGCCCACAATGGTCTATTACATTGCCACAGCCTTGAAGGAGGGTAGATTTTGTATCACAGGGGGCCCCTGGCCCGTTCTGTCCACACCTGAAGTATGAGACCCTTGTCCTTGCCCTGCCAGCCGCATTTGTAGGCCGTATTAAATTGACCAGCGGGTCCTGTGTTGCTATATAATTATCCTGAGACATCCTTACCACTCAGCCAGCATAAAACCCCTGTGTAGGCCCTTCTGTTCAATATGTAGGCCTCTTTGTTAAATTGACCATAGCTCTGCAATTTTAGTGTATAGCAGTCTGAAGGCAGGTCTGCGAGGCCTTCTGCTCCAAACTAGTAGCCCCACCCTACCCGAGTGCTCCGTGCTCGGTATCAAAGTTCAACATCCCCCTGAAGCTGTCGACATACAGTAGGCTGCATCCTGGACTGGTACTTGCTTCCTGGGCAGGTTTCCCGCTTTTAAGGAAGTGGCAACCGCAGAGCGTCAAGTTAGGAGAACTGAGGAGATTTTATACATGAATATATTGAATTCCTGTACAATACCCATTATTTTCTGCTTGCTCTATGGAACTTACGATAAGCGATTGGCCTGAGAGACTGATCTTTTCACCCAGTCCATTGTCAGCATTAAGTGGGTAAATGACGAAATGTCTGGTAAAATCTGCAGACGAAGCTTTTGGGTAGCATACGTAGGTAGATGTAGCGTGCAAAGGAGCCCACAAAATGATATAAAAAGGGAGCACCCACAGATATCGACGGACAACCTCGCCGTCTGTATGTAGGTTAACAGGCTGTGCAGGTTTTCCCCAAGAACTGGGAGCTCTTGTCTTCCTTTGCTTAAAATGTCTTGCTCTGCTTTGCTTGAAGTATCTTATTCTATTTTACCTATATGAAATGTCATGTTATGTTTAACCATTGTTCTCTTTACTTTTGCATTTAAAAGATGTTGTATTGTAATTGCAGGAATGCTTGCTCTAAGAGTAAATGTGAGTGTCCCTAGGTAACATTTTCCTTGGTGTAACTTGTTTCTCATGATGCATTTATAGATGTGTTTTCTCTCTCTCTCTGTCAGTCCATTAATTGAGATACAGAGAATATCATGACAGCTGTATGATTATCTGGATTCTGTATTTTGTACTTTATGTCTCTATTCTGCGGTTTCTTTGAAGTTGCATCTTCTCATTAAACTGCCATTGTATTCTGCCTCCAATTCCATGTCTGATATGTCTGTTTTCTTCATTTTTGGAGCAGGCGTTCCTAGGCACCCCGGCTCAAATTAAGGTGCCCCTTTTGTCCCTGACTCACTCTCCTGCTCAGTTCTGTGGTGGCTCCCGGGGCTCTGGGGACCGCCCCTAGCTTCCTTGACCCGTAATAGATCTTCCCTCCAACAGCCTCTCTTGCAAGTCCTGTATTGTTGGTTTGTTGCCCCTGCCCCCCTTTCCACTGCCCTCCATAGTCTGTTGTGCTTCCACGGCCCTTCCTGCCTGCTCAGTGTGGTTAAATTGTTGCCTTTGCACCCTCCTACCTGCCTTCAATTTTCAGAGTCCGTGCCCCTGGCCTCTGCCTCTCAACAGTATCCTAATGAACAACTAGATTGCTAACATTCTATATTTATTACAAAAGTGTGGAACGCCTGACATCATCTTGATGTAATCAAAACTGTAATACCTAGAGCATTCCTTTAGAAATTACATATATGAGAGGGTCTTATTGGCATCAAAATTATGGTTAGTGCTCTAAAAGACTAAAATAAGGACATATTTTCTGAGTTTTCAAATAGCGACAAAGCACTTTTAAATTATTTGTTATCTTTATGTTTTTTTATCTAGTTGACAACTTGATTAAATGTTGCACTTAGGGGAGAGGATGTGGTGTTACTTCCAGAACTGCAGACTTTGCAACTGGGGAACCAGGTTGAAGTTTCTGCTTCAGCTCGACATTCTGTGATTCTGGTCAAATCACTTAGTCTCCCCATGTCTACAACCAAAATGAATTTGTTCTTGTGTGATGTAACCAATGCTCATGTAAAGCACTCCAATACCTGACAAGTCTGCACTATATAACACTGCAAAAACACAAAATAATAAGTGTTTTGCACACTTCTGTCATTGGGCTATATTTGGGCTATATCTGGGTGATTTTGGGCTACATTTGGGCTCTTTTGTCTCCGGTGGCCATCTTGGGAGATTTATTTGTTATGAAGTTTCCTAATTTCCTCATGTACTGCAGTCTCCTCAGTCGGAAATGCTTTAAGTTTTTTACTTTGATTCCATCATGAAGGTATTCAGATATGTCACACATTTGCCATAAATTCTGAATGTTAGCACTCTAGTTGCTCATTAGATCACTGTAGTAAAACTACTGTTCACCATGGAAGTCTGCTCCTGGTATTAAAAGTGCATGTTTCAGTCTGCATGTCAGAATTTTTTAATGAAATAGAAGAGGATTTGAGAAGTCACTCAAAATGTGCCCTAATTTTCTTTCTTCAGCATTAATCATAATTTCTATGGCAAAATGAACCCCCTCATTGTGTTCCTTTTTAAATTAAATGTTTTAAGTGTTACCAGTTTATTCCAATCAAGATGGCTTCAGGTGTGCCATACTTTTGTCATAATGAAGACAGTAAGTGCTCCAGTTGTTTTTAAGAACATTCTTGGACATTCTGTCATTGGGCTATACTTGGGCTACATCTGGGTGATATTTGGGCTACATTTGGGCTCTTTTGTCTCTGGTGGCCATCTTGGGAGACTTATTTGTTATGAAGTTTCCTAATTTCCTCATTTACTGCAGTCTCCTCAGTAGGAAATACTTTCAGTTTTTTACTTTGATTCCATCAAGAAGGCATTCAAATGTGTCACACATTTGCCATAAAATCAGAATGTTAGCACTCTTTTTGCTCATTAGATCACTGTAGTAAAGCTACTGCTCACCAGGGAAAACTGCTGCTGGTATTGAAAGTGCATGTTTCAGTCTGCATGTCAGAATTTTTTAATGAAATAGAAGAGGATTTGAGAAGTCACTCAAAATGTGCCCTAATTTTTCTTTCTGCAGCACTAATCATACTTTTTATGGAAAAATGAACCCCCTCATTTTGTTCCTTTTTAAATTAAATGTTTTAAGAGTTACCACTTTAATCCAAGCAAGATGGCTTCAGGTGTGCCATACATTTATCATAAGTAGGACGGTTAGCGCTCTAGTAGTTCTTTGGAACACTCTGGAAAGCTGCAGTAGAACACAAAGGAATCAACTGACAGTCTCTGCCCTTGTTGGATGTACATGTTTTACTGAGAATATCAGACTTCATTCTCACATGACTGAGAAAGATAATGTGAATTTACAGAAAATAAGCTCTCAGTTTAGCTTATAGATCACCTTCCAAACCTCTGTGGTAAAAGCATGAGAAAATATTTTTCTCTCAATCATGATATCCCAGCAGAAGGCTTTTTCACATGGTGAAATCACCTTAGAACATACCACAATTCCTAAAATGAGTATGGTACCATCAACAAATGATTTATAATGTAACTAAAGTCTTAAAACCTTCTATTAACTGCAATGCTTTTTAATGAGGTGCTATCATGTATATTGGTCCCAAGATGGCTGCCAACACTTCTTGGATGAAGTGCTGACAGCCAATCAGATCTCAGGATGAGATGTGTGGTTAGGCTCCGCCCACATATATATATTGATTTAAATGCTATTTTCTCAGGAACTACTGAACAGATTTACACCAGACCTACAAAAGGCACTTCCTTGACCTGAGGACTACCTCTCTGCCAAATTTCAAGTAACTCTGTTCAGCCGTTCGGGCTGTAGCTGTGTCTAAAGGTCCTATGGAAAAATGCATGGGAAAAACGCGTTTTGGGACCCCCCTTTTTTCTCAGCCCCCGCTTGACGAATCCCCCCGAGACTTTCAGGGTAGGAGCGGAGCGTAGCGCCCCACCTATTTTGAAAATTTCGCGAGGATTCATCGACCGGCGCCAAAGTTATTCCAAATAGAATGTTGCGGATTTCCTATGGAAACAGGGTCCTAACTATAACTATCTACTGGCGACCGCCAGTAGATAATATATATATATATATATATATATATATATATATATTCACTAAAACACATAGGATTCAGGCATGTTATAGTTCGAAGTTAGCATTTAAAAAACCATAGAAATTCACTGAAAAAACATAGATTTCAGAACCGTTATAGTTAGTTGGACATTTCACTCGTACAAAATCATAGAAATTCCGGTGTTATAGTTAGTTCAGCTAACTATAACTCGAGCCCCCGCAATGCACTGCTGATGACGTCACATAATACATCATACATGACATGGTCAGTGACTTCACTGATGACATCACTAATGATATCTTAAATGACATCACTGATGACATCATCCACGTGAAAATCTGATGCACCTCCTCACACCTGAATATAACCTTTGATACACCCACTCTAAAATACAGACTTCCATTTTTGAAAAAATAGACACATCAATACCAGTTACTGAATACACACTGACTGATCCCTAGGTCTACACACGCATCCACTCATTCACCCATACAGTCACTCATACATGCAGTCACTCATCAATACATCACTATCATATGCACTCATACACCTATACAGACACTCACACACTGCCACATATCCAGAGTTACTCACACATCTAGTCAGTCATTCAAAGAATCAATCATACTTCCATTTATTCACCTGTACAGTTATACAGACACCACCTCACTTATTCATATAGATACTAACACATAATTTCTCTTTTAGAATCACTGATACAAATACATACTCATCCATACAGCCTCTCTCACAAGTACTGGCTCTCACATATAGTTATTTATATACACCATCACTCACATATACTGCCTTCTACATATGTACTTACTTGCACATGTACCACTGGGACATCCATTCACTCACCAACACACCCATACACACACTTACCCACCCATACAGCTGTTTCCACATGCACTCTTGAATCCATACACCCAGTGAATCACACATCTATGCACAGAGTCACACACCTCCCACCCACCTACACACACACTCAGGCAGCCATACAAATACTCAGGCAAGCAATCAATAACCTATATAGACACTCATGCGGCTACTCACCAACCCATGCAGCAGCTTACACAACAACAGACTGACTGATACAGACTTTCACACAGTTTAGTCACTAACCCATGCATTCAGAAAGACACATTTAATCACTAACTTATACAGTCAGTCATGTACCTACTAAATCCTCCATACAGACACTTATACACCCACTCCTTCTTCAATAGACAGGACAAGGTACCTGCAGACAAGGTACCTGCACAGCTAACCTACGCTCGCGTTGCTGCTAGCACTTTAATATTTCAATAATATTCCTGTTTTGTATTTTCTTTCATTTTTATTTATTTGTCCCTGGTTTTAACTGGGATCAGGTTAGGCACTTTCCCTCCCTCTTACCGCATATAATTGAGCAAATTCACCGCCGTTTTGGTGGGTCCGGGTCTCGGGGGTTGTCCGGGTTGGGCGCCATCTTGGCTTGGGCACTGTATCCTCCGGCGGGCGCCATTTTGAGCATGACTACGCTCGGTTAGCCTCGCGGGACGCCTACTTAAGGCGGTTTTTCCTTCGCCGATTGCCAGACAAGGTACCTGCACAGCTAACCTACGCTCGAGTTGCTGCTAGCGCTTTAATATTTTAATAATATTCCTGTTTTGTATTTTCTTTCATTTTTATTTATTTGTCTCTGGTTTTAACTGGGATCAGGTTAGGCACTTTCCCTCCCTCTTACCGCATATAATTGAGCAAATTCACCGCCGTTTTGGTGGGTCCGGGTCTCGGGGGTTGTCCGTGTTGGGAGCCATCTTGGCTTGGGCACTGTATCCTCCGGCGGGCGCCATTTTGAGCGTGACTACGCTCGGTTAGCCTCGCGGGACGCCTACTTAAGGCGGTTTTTCCTTCGCCGATTGCCAGACAAGGTACCTGCACAGCTAACCTACGCTCGCGTTGCTGCTAGTGCTTTAATATTTTAATAATATTCCTGTTTTGTATTTTCTTTCATTTTTATTTATTTGTCCCTGGTTTTAACTGGGATCAGGTTAGGCACTTTCCCTCCCTCTTACCGCATATAATTGATCAAATTCCCCGCCGTTTTGGTGGGTCCGGGTCTCGGGGGTTGTCCGGGTTGGGCGCCATCTTGGCTTGGGCACTGTATCCTCCGGCGGGCGCCATTTTGAGTGTGACTACGCTCGGTTAGCCTCGCGGGACGCCTACTTAAATTTGCTTTTTTCCGCGCAGCGGGATCGCGCAGTGGGACGCCGTCGCTTAGCCGGAGTCGTGCCAGAGTCCTGCCCGTCTGCGCCCGTCCGCGCTAAGGACACGTGGGGCGTAGCGGGTTGCTCTATTTGCACTCTCAGTTCATGTGCCGCGATGATCGCATATTCCAACGAGACGTTACGGACCATTGGACTGTCCATTCCTAAGTGCGATCAGGTAAATATCCACCCTCTAAGCGGCCCATACTGGTGTGCCTGCAAAAGATGGGCTCTTGCCTCTCCGGCTCATACCCGTCAGCAGCCTTCATCTTTCGTCGCCCGAAGTAAAGGTTCGGTGCGTGCTCTTCGAATATTCAGCCTGAATGTTAGGTCCTTGGTGCAACACCATCAAGACATCTTTGGACCTTTTGCAGGATGAGACCCCTGATGTATTCGCCATCACGGAAACCTGGTTGCAGGAGGACGATGCAGCTATTATTAATCTGGCCTTCCCCCCTGAATATTCTATCTTCACTCTTAATCGTCCTACTAGAGGAGGGGGTATTGCCCTTGCTGTTAAATCTAGTTTCCCCTGTAGCTGGAATGTCTTAAGTATCGCTGGGTGCGAAAGCGCCTCCTTCAAGATCTGGATCAGCCCACAATTTTCGATCTCAGGGATGGTGGTATATCGACCTCCAGGCAACGACGTTGCGTTTCCCTGACGCCGTAAGTTCCCTGGCATTTGGTTGTGCCAATTTTTCTATTCTGGGAGATCTCAATCTCCACTTTGACAATCAGAGCCCCCCGGCTGTCTTGAATTTCCTAGCGGATCTCGAGGCCCTTCAGTTGGTTCAAAAAGTAGCACAACCCACCCATATAGGGGGGCATATACTGGACCCCTTTTTTACGAATTTAACTGAAGCTACAGTCTCTTCCATCTCACCCTTAGGATGGACCGATCATTTCCTAGTGGATATTCAGGCCTCTTTGCCTGATATTCCTCCTACTCCTTCGGTCAGACCAGTCCCTAGAAGACATTGGAGTAAACTTAGGTTAGAGGACCTGCACCATTTTTTGGCTATTGATCCGCTAGGACCCCTGGATGACGTTGAAACGGGTTATGACCTGTTCTGTCAATGGATTACCAGGGCGCTTGACTCTTTGATCCCGACTATTACAAGTAAATTGAGCCCCAGAAGGTCGAATCCCTGGTATGACAGCGCTTTACGTGCTTTGAAAGGGAACTGTAGGCGGGCCGAGAGAGAATGGCGGAGGTCTTATGATACGGCTAAGAAAGCGGTGTATCTGGCC
Source organism: Triturus cristatus (assembly GCF_964204655.1). Lineage (NCBI taxonomy): Eukaryota > Metazoa > Chordata > Amphibia > Caudata > Salamandridae > Triturus > Triturus cristatus. The sequence continues at coordinate 158,379,704 of NC_140580.1, forward strand.
TCCATTAAGATTTATCACCGTGCCATTTGCAGAGCTCGTGCGGCGTTCTACTCTTTGGAATTCCGCAACAGCACAAACCCGTCTAAAACCATATTCAAGGCCCTTAAAGATCTTCTGTCAAAAAGAGTTTCCTCCCCGGCAATGGCTTCTACCTCTCATTGTGAGGCTTTAGCATCTTTCTTCTTGGAGAAAGTGCAGGGCATTTACCGGGCCTTTCCTTGTACGGGGCCACCTTCGGAGGCTTTGGATATTATTCCCGCCCCTCCTACTATGGATTGTTTTCCCCTGCTCCTACCTGAGGTTTTTGATAAACTGGCCCAGAAGATTAAATCTGGATCTCCTTTGGACCCGGTAAGGTCTGCCCTCTTCAGGGATCAGTCTTTTATGGGTCGCTCCACGATCTGTTCTTTGATCAACATCTCGCTGGCTACGGGCATGGTTCCAGCTAAATGGAAGCGTGCAGTAGTCTCTCCTATCCTGAAGAAACCATCTTTGGATCCTTTAAGGTTGGAGAGCTACCGGCCCAACTCTCTGCTTCCTTGGCCGGCAAAATTGGTGGAGGCTCACGTCAACCAGGCTCTCTCCAACCATCTCACCCGAGCTAACATTCTGGATGCTACCCAGAACGGGTTCCGGGCTGGGCACAGCACGGAGACAGCCCTCCTCGCCATGGTTGAACATTTGCGTTCGGTGCTGGATGGGGGACAGACGGCGGCGCTAGTATTATTAGATCTGAGCGCCGCCTTCAATACTGTTTCACACCGCATCCTTTTACATCGCCTGGAGGAGATTGGCATTGGTGGGTTAGCCCTACAGTGGTTCCGTTCCTTTCTTGACGACCGGTCCTTCTGCGTTGCTATACCACCGTATCAGTCCAAATTCCATCCTCTGGGCCTGGGGGTGCCGCAGGGTTCCTCGCTGAGTCCCACGTTATTCAACCTTTACGTGAGACCGCTGGCAGATGTCGTCAAGCAGTGGGGCATGAATATGGTCTCATATGCGGACGACACACAGCTGGCGGTTACTATCAGCGGGGATGCTGACTTGGATGCCCCTAGGTTCCAGAATGGTCTGAGGGCGGTGGCGAGCTGGATGAATGCCAACTGTCTCCAGCTCAACGCTAAGAAGACTGAGGTTATGGTGGTCGGGAGGGGTAAGGAACTTTGGGGGGATAGATGGTGGCCTCTGGAACTTAGGCCGTCTCCAACTCCGGTTACGGAGTTGAGAAATTTGGGAGTGTGGATGGACTCCTCTTTGAGCTTTGTTGGGCACACCAAGAAAACCGCAGCTTGTTGTTTTGGGGTCCTTCGGGGCCTAAGACCTATCCTGAAGTTTTTTGACCCCCCTACCAGGCAGCTGGTGGTTCAGCCAACAGTAATTTCTCGTCTGGACTATGCCAGCTCGCTCCTGATAGGGACAAACCAGGCAGAAATCATCCGCCTTCAACGTGTTCAAAATGCTGCAGCTAGAGCCATAGTTGACTTGCCTAGGTCTTGCTCTGTTTCAAGTACTCTCCGATCGTTACACTGGCTGCCGGTTAAGTCTAGAATTCATTTTAAAGTCTTATGCCTGGCTTTTAAGATTATGAGGGGATTAGCTCCCCAGATCCTTTTGACCTGCTACATTCCGACCCGTTTTTTAAGATCAATGGGCCAAGCGCTCGCTGTAGTTCCGAGGTTTAAGCTCAGTCGAGTTGGTGGTCGATCTTTTCGGGTAAAAGCAGCAGTGCTCTGGAACTCGCTTCCGTTTGAGATTCGCGCGATGGAAGACCCTCTTCTGTTTCGTAAAGCTATAAAAACCCTCCTGTTTTAAATTTCGTTCCCTCCTTTTGAGGCCCCCTCTTCTGTTTCCAATTTCAGTGTTAGTTGTGTTCTACCGGTCATGCGCCAGGACGCCCCTTAGCTGGGGCAGCTGTGCGCACTATAAAAGCTCCTAACCTAACATAACATAACAATACAGCTTGGCATATATATAAAACAAATGTAAACTTTACGGAAACACACAGTCACTGGATGATGTCATCAGTGATGTCATCAGTGATGTAATTTGAGATGTCATCAGTGATGTCATCAGTGATGTCACTGACCATGTCATCAATGATGTAATATGTGACATCATCAGCAGTGCATTGCGGGGGCACGAGTTATAGTTAGCTGAACTAACTATAACACCGGAATTTCTATGATTTTGTATGAGTGAAATGTCCAACTAACTATAATGTTCCTGAAACCTATGGTTTTTTTCAGTGAATTTCTATGTTTTTTTAAATGCTAATTTCTAACTATAACGTGCCTGAAACCTATGGTTTTTTAGTGAATTTCTATGGTTTTTTAAATGCTAATTTCTAACTATAACGTGCCTGAAACCTATGTTTTCTTCAGTGAATTTCAAAGGTTTTTTAAATGAAAATTTGTAAGTCTAATGTACCTCAAACCTATGTTTTTTTTAAAATTTTCTATACATATATATATACATTTAAAAAAATTGTGAATCATTTTTAGTTAGGAAAACTATATTCATTCTTTTTTTTTGTAATATTTTACAGAAGTCGCGTACCCTTCGCGCATCCTACACGATGGCTACGCTCATTCCGGTAACCATTTTGAAAAGTCGTGCTGGGGTGGCGACGTTGCCGTAGTTTGTAAAGTATGAAATGTCTTTAAATTAATTATAAATTAAAGTTTTCCTTAAAGTGTTTGTCTAAATTTATTAGTAAAAGTATTTTAAAGTATTATTTTCAATATAATTTAGACGAAAGTAAAGTTCCGAAATGCGCGGTGTAGCCGCTTAATGTGCGCAACATCTGCCCATGCGTATTTCCGGGGTCGTGCCGTGATCGTGCTGAGATCAAGCCGAAATCGAGACTTCGGCATACTTTTAATGTTGAAAAAATGACTATAGAAAGTTTGAATATGATATTAGACTGAACAGTTTTGCTAATATACTTATTAAGAGTTTATAGAAATTTTTATTTACAGTGTATAATGATATATATGATTTTCGCGGGTGCGCGAAGGGTGCGTGACGAGTGTGTGCAGCCTACGTGACTTCATGTCAGCAAAAGAAAAAAGGAATCTGATTGGTTGAAATCAAATTCATTGTGAAAGAGGGAGGATCCATCCTTCTGATATTTCCCTTGGTTTTTGTCCTTGATAGAGAGAAGACCTGTTTCTTGCTTCTCTTTATATTGATATACCTTTTTGTGTGTTTGTTTATTTTTAATACAACTATGGCTTCTAGTTTGGCGAAGTTTATCCACTTGAAGTAAAGGAGGAAGAACTGACGGTGCAGCAAAAGAATAAAAGAAAGGAAAGCATCGTTTGGTCCTTTCTTAGTGTACAAGAGGAGCTGCGATGGATGTCGCTTCTGTCTCCCGTAACCTAGAACGGTACAGTACGGTCAAACTGTTGACCTCTCATGGCACTGCTCCACACTTCGGGGAGGACGCTTTCCATTAGCTGTGTTTTCTGATGATGTGTCACGCCGGCCCCGTCCAACAACAGAACTCCTTTAGATCGAAACCGACTCTTTCACTCTCTCACCGGAAGTGAAACAAGGCCACGCGGACACTTTCACAATACAACACCGAGAATGCACTTTTCGGTAAAAAAACACATTCCTTCCTCCTAATCAAATAAAAGACTCACTGAAGAACAGGGGCCAGCTTTGATCGGTAAACAGCTGTTACAACGACTTTTTTACTTTGCAATACCATTACAACGCATGCATTACCATGCATGCGTCGTACATCGCAAAGTCATTACTACCCATTTTTTTAGAACGCATGGTCATTTACCATGCATGCCTTTACAACGAATTTCGTTGTAAAGGTATGTATGGTAAATGACAATGCGTTCTAAAAAAATGTAGACGATCCACGTTGTTGTAAGGAAACATAGGCTGTTCCGTCTCTTCACAACGACATGCACCGCCCCTCAGAGAAGATGTGACACAGGAACCACGAGGAGTGACAAGTAAGGGGGATTGGGCATGGGGGGGGTTTACTTTTCTAGGGTTTAGGGTAGGGCAGTGGTGTTTGTGTAGTGTAGGAGGTCGTGTTTTAGGGTTTAGGGTAGTGCAGTGGTCTTTGGGTAGTGTAGGGATCATGCTGGGGGTCGTGTTTTAGGGTTTAGGGTAGTGCAGGGGTCTTTGAGTAGTGTAGGGGGTCGTGCTGGGGTAGTGTTTTAGAGTTTAGGGCAGTGCAGTGGTGTTCGGGTAGTGTATGGGGTCTTGCTGGGGGTGGTGTTTTAGGGTTTAGGGCAGTGCATTGGTGTTTGGGCAGTGTAGGGGGTCGTGCAGGGCAGTGGTGTTTTAGGGTTTAGGGAAGTGCAGTGGTGTTCGGGCAGAGGAGGGCGTCGTGCTGGGGTAGATTTAGGGTTTAGGGTAGTGCAGTGGTGTTTGTGTAGTGTAGGGGTCGTGCTGGGGGTAGTGTTCTAGGGTTTAGGGTAGTGCAGTGGTGTTTGGGTAGTGTAGGGGGTTGTGCTGAGGTAGTGTTTTAGGGTTTAGGGTAGTGCGGCGGTGTTTGGGAAGAGTAGGAGGTCATGCTGGGGGTAGATTTAGGGTTTAGGGTAGTGCAGGGGTGTTTGTGTAGTGTAGGGGCGTGCTGGGGTAATGTTTTAGGGTTTAGGGTAGTGCAGTTTTGTTTGGGTAGTGTTGGGGGTCGTGCTGGGGTAGAGTTTTAGGGTTTAGGGTAGTGTGGTGGTGTTTGGGTAGTGTAGGAGGTCATGCTGGGGGTAGTGTTTTAGGGTTTAGGGTAGTGCAGTGGTGTTTGGGTAGTGTAAGGGGTCGTGCTGGGGTAGTGTTTTAGGGTTTAGGGTAGTGCAGTGGTGTTTGAGTAGTGTAGGAGGTCGTGCTGGGGGTAGTGTTTTAGGGTTTAGGGTAGTGCAGTGGTGTTTGGGTAGCATAGCGGGTCATGCTGGGGGTAAAGTTTTAGGGTTAAGGGTAGTGCACTGGTGTTTGGGTAGCATAGGGGGTCGTGCTGGGGGTAGTGTTTTAGGGTTTAGGGTAGTGCAGTGGTGTTTTTGTAGCATAGGGGATCGTGCTGGGGTAGTGTTTTAGGGTTCAGGGTAGTGAAGTGGTGTTTGTGTAGTGTAGGGGGTCATGCTGGGGGCAGTGTTTTAGGGTTTAGGGTAGTGAAGCGGTGTTTGTGTAGTGTAGGGGGTCGTGCTGGGGGTAGTGTTTTAGGGTTTAGGGTAGCGCAGTGGTGTTTGGGTAGTGTAGGGGTCGTGCTGGGGGTAGTGTTTTAGGGTTTAGGGTAGCGCAGTGGTGTTTGGGTAGGGTAGGGGGTCATGCTGGGGGAAGTGTTTTAGGGTTTAGGGTAGTGCAGTGGTGTTTGGGTAGTGAAGGGGGTCGTGCTGGGGGTAGTGTTTTAGGTTTCGGGTAGTGCAGTGGTGTTTTTGTAGTGTAGGGAGTCCTGTTCTAGGGTTTAGGGTAGCGCAGTGGTATATGGGTAGTATAGGGGTTAGTGCTGGGGGTAGTGTTTTAGAATTTAGGGTAGCGCAGTGGTGTTTGGGTAGCATAGGGGGTAGTGCTGGGGTAGTGTCTTAGGGTTTAGGGTAGCGCAGTGGTGTTTGGGTAGCATAGGGGGTCGTGCTGGGGGTAGTGTCTTAGGGTTTAGGGTAGCGCAGTAGTGTTTGGGTAGTACAGAGGGTCGTGCTGGGTGTAGTGTTTTAGGGTTTAGGGTAGCGCATTGGTGTTTGGGTAGCATAGAGGGTCATGCGGGAGGTAGATTTAGGGTTTAGGGTAGTGCAGTGGTGTTTGGGTAGTGTAGGGGTCGTGCTGGGGGTGTTTTTTTAGGGTTTAGGGTAGCGCAGTGGTGTTTGGGTAGTGTAGGGGGTCATGCTGGGGGTAGTGTTTTAGGGTTTAGAGTAGCGCAGTGGTGTTTGGGTAGTGTAGGAGTCATGCTGGGGGTAGTGTTTTAGGGTTTAGGGTAGCGCAGTGGTGTTTGTGTAGTCTAGGGGGTCGTGCTGGGGTAGTGTTTTAGGGTTTAGGGCAGTGCAGTGGTGTTTGGTTAGTGTAAGGGGTTGTGCTGGGGGTAAATTCAGGGTTTAGGGTAGTGCAGTGGTGTTTGTGTAGTGTAGGGGGTCGTGCTGGGGGTAGTATTTAAGGGTTTAGGGTAGCACAGTGGTGTTTGGGTAGTGTAGGGGGTCGTGCTGGGGTAGTGTATTAAGGTTTAGGGTAGCGCAGTGGTGTTTGGGTAGTGTAGGGGGTCGTGCTGGGGCTAGTGTCCCCCCAAGGTCCCCAAGTGGCCAGGCTGTGGGGGATGGGGTGCCCGGGGCCAGAAGTGGCCAGGGAGGGGGGCCACGTGGCCCCCCTCCCCAAAATAAAACTACGTTAATAATTTTTTTTTTTTTAAATGCCGGTCCAGGGGGATGGGGTCACCGAGGCCAATGAAGGCCTCAGGAGGGGGGCCACACAGACACTCTCCACATAAAAAAAATAGACAAAATGTGGCTATGCCCCGGGGGATGGGGTCCTCGGGGCCATAATTGGCCACTGGAGGGGGGCCCACGCGGCCCCCTTCCCGTTAATTTTTTTCAGGCCCTGGGGGATGGGGTCCCCAGGGCCCACAAAAAGGAAAAAGAAGGGGGGCCACACAGTCCCTCTTCTAAAAAAAAACCATTAAAAAAAAAAGGACCGCGATCGTGCCAGAGGCCCCGCCCCCTCCGAGCAACACTCTGCAAACGCGCCCCCATCTTAAAACGTGCCACAGGGCGCCTTTGCACAGTGGTAAAGGGAGGGAGCGGGGCCAGAGGTGACATGTGCAAACACGTCCTGTGGCGCGTTTTAAGTTGGGGAATTAATTCCCCTTCAATCCTGAGGCCCCCAGGGGGACAACTAGCCCACCAGGTGCTTCAGTAAACGCCACTGCACTGCATTGCAGAGTGGTGGTCCAGGCCATGCCCCTTTTTACACCGCTCTGCAACTCTGCTCTGTGGTGCTTACTGGAGGTACCTGGTGGGCAAGTTGGACCCCAGGGACCCTCAGGATTCAAGGGGACTTTATCCCCAACTTAAAACGGCTACAGGGCGTGTTTTCATACATGTCACCTCAGGCCCCCCCTCCCTTCACCAGTGTGCAAATGCGCCCTGTGGCGCATTTTAAGAGGTAGTTTTAATCCCCCTGCCCTATTATGTACTAGGGTCTTACAGAGGAGGTCATGCTAATCACAGAGGTACGCCACTGCATAGTGTTCCCTAGTGTATGTAGGTATTTTCCCTGTATTCTAAGTGTCTTTTAGTATAGCACTGGCTCTAGGCCTGGTTAGTCAGAGTCAGTTCCCACCAGTACCCGTCAGAAAAAGTTGTGTGCACAGGATGATTTTCCAACAAGGCCTCTTTCTGCTCCTCTGTTGGTTCTTTCTGTACTTGTTGCTTCTTCCTGCAATTTTCTTTGTCTTTATGGACTCCTGTTGCTTCTTTCTGCATTTCTTTTTTTTACTTTCTGTTTCATTGTTTCTTCTTTCATCACATGTCCTACCTCTGTAGGCATAGTTTGAAACTAGCATTTAAAAAACCTTTGAAATTCACTGAAAAAATCATAGGTTTCAGGCACGTTATAGTTAGAAATTAGCATTTAAAAAACCTTTGAAATTCACTGTAAAAAACATAGGTTTCAGGCACGTTATAGTTAAAAATTAGCATTTAAAAAACCTTAAAAATTCACAGAACAAAAACATAGGTTTTACGGAAAGTTATAGTTAGTTGGACATTTTACTCGTACAAAACCATAGAAATTCCCCCGTTATAGTCAGTTCAGCTAACTATAACTCGCACCCCCGCATTGCACTGCTGATGACGTCACATATTACATCACTCATGACATGGTCAGTGACATCACTGCTGACATCTCAAATGACATCACTGATGACATCACTGATGACATCATCCATGTGATAAATTAATGCATCTTCTCACACCCTAATATAACCTTTGATATACCCACTCTAAATTACAGACGGCCATTCTCAAAACCAATGACACTCCAACACCAAAATCTACATACCCACTCACTGATTCTTAGGTCTACACCCACATCCACTCACTCACCTGTACAATCAGTCACTCATACTTATGGTCACTCAGTACAGGACTATCATATGCACTTATACATCTCTATAGACACTCACACACCACCACTCATACATAGAGGTACTCACACACCTAGTCAGTCATGCAAATATTTAATCACACTCCCATTTACTCACCTATACAGTTATACAGACACCAGATCACTTACTCATACAAATACTAGCACATTCTTACGCTCTTATACAATCACTGATACATGCACACACTCATCCACACAGCTACTCTCCAAGCACACACTCTCACTTATAGCCATTTATTTACTCTAACACACATATATACTGCCTTTCACATATATAGTTACTGACACATGTACTACTGAGATATACATTCACTCACTAACACACCCATACACACACTCACCCACCCATACGGTCCATCACAGATGCACTCTTGAAAGCATGCACCCAGTAAATCACCCACTCACACATCTATGCACAGAGTCACACACACCCCACCCACACAAACACTCAGGCACCGATACAGATAGTCAGACAACCAATCAATAACTCATTTAGACACTCATGTAGCTATTCACAAACCCATGCAGCCGCTTGCACACCAACAGACAGACGGATACAGACATTCACACAGTTTAGTCACTAACCCATGCATTCAGTAAGATACATTTAATCACTCACTTATAGAGTCAGTCACGCACCTACTAAATCAACCATTCAGACACTTATACACCCACTTATTCTTCAATACGCCTTTCCCTATATATATTAAACAAATTTTAAACTTTACAGAAACACACAGTCACTGGATGATGTCACCAGTGATGTCATCAGTGATGTCATTTGAGATGTCATCAGTGATGTCATCAGTGATGTCACTGACCATGTCATGAGTGATGTAATATGTGACGTCATCAGCAGTGCATTGCGGGGGTGCGAGTTATAGTTAGCTGAACTAACTATAATGGGGGAATTTCTATGGTTTTATATGAGTCAAATGTCCAACTAACTATAACGTCCCTGAAACCTATGGTTTTTTAGTGAAGATAAATATATATATATTCTTACAAAGGATACAGGGACAACTGCGGCGTCTCCAAACAAAAGATCTCCGACAAAGAGCCCTCTTGCGGGGCCCGTGGGGGACTGCAGCACCACCCCCACGAGGAGCAACACCCCATGATGAAGCAGGACACTCGAAAGGGTGTGTGAGGGCACTATATTCAAAAGGAGAAATTCCCCACACTCTACCCGACCTGTCTACATCTTGAGAGCACACACAATCGTCTTTTAGGAACAGTTACCCTCTCAATACATATACGTGATTCTGAGGGAGCACGGGTACTGGACCTATTTCCAATTACGCTCCCGGTCCCCCCCTCTTTTTGTAGTATAATTTAACGTACGGCAGTTAGCCGTGGGACCTTGTTATCTATATTTCTTCTTTTCTATCCACATCAACACTACTGATCTCTTCCTAGTTATACCATCCAGGGAGCCTGTATTAAACGCACACCCATACCAATTATGGATACCGTTGGTCTCAGTTTTGATGATGCCACGGTAGCAGAAATACTCCGGGCACCCTCACTATTAGGAGAAGATGGTAGCGCAGCAACAGGCAGTAAAGCAGACGACTGGAAATCCCTATTATCACTGAGGAAACTACAAATTAAGACAGCTCTACACGGGCTGATGATGACAGAATACCTGAGGGCTAATGTAGCACCCAATGGTCTCTTAGTTACCATATCTCCGAGGATTTTTTTAGAAGACCTGACATTCCGCACGGAATGGTCACAAATTGCATGGAAGTGCACACGAGACTGGCTCGTGTTAATAATTAACACGGCAAAACGTCTCTCGGATGAACTACTTATTCAAATTACCATAGCTGAGAACGGCCTAAAAACAGGTGTCTCTATCTCCTCATTTAAGTCAAGACTAGCGGAAATAAATGAGGAAATGAATGAACACAAAGACTTTCTAACCAAGCAGAAGATCACAAAATTCCAGAAAGACCTAAAAAGGTTCAATAAAGAGAAGGTTTACCCTTATACGAAAGAAGATTATGTCTTTCAAAACTACGACACAACTTCTGATGAAGGAAGTAGCACCAGATCTAGTAGAACAGGATCATTTGGTAGTGATTCAAGCTATGAAGGACAACGGTACACACAATACGCCAGAGGGACACCGCAATTAACACGCCCTCCCTTGTTCCAGAATCCTCCACCACCCCCTCAATTCTCTCATCCATCTTTCCAACCACCAGGCTACCCGGGACAATGGATGGGACCTCCACCTATGTGGCACGTACCTCCTAACCATCATCTTCTGCCGACCCATTTTCAACAATTCCCGAACCCACCTTTTCACAACAGAGGGGCAAAGGAAGAGGCAGAAGAAGAGGAAACTACAAGAAGGTACAATGGCAAGACCAGGAACCAATGACGCTACGGAGCCAGACGAGAGGTCAGAGACCTTAGTGGTGAACCTTTCATCTAGACCACTCACAGACAGAGAAACCACGCTACTGGAAAAGGGGTTGGGATTTGTACCCACACCCAAAGAAGACCCCTTCAGGTTACATCAAGAACTTCATCAGTTCTTCCGAAAAGTCAGACTGAAGGCTTTTTTTCAAGGAAAACCGGACAATCCTCCCACCGAGACTGGTCTGAAAAAACCCTCAAAATTCACCCCCACAACTGCTATGACACCTCACGAGGTCCTCACCTACGAACAAGCGGTCCTCAAAGAAGTTGGAGCTTTAAATCAGAAGCGACCGTATGACAATCTATCCAAAGAAGAAAGAACCATACTCCGAACCATCACCGAAGATCGGGATATTATAATCAAACCTGCTGACAAGGGAGGGGCAATTGTCATTCAAGACCAAGATACTTATGACAGAGAATGCACCCGCCAATTGGCCAACACCACATATTATGAAGTGATTACAGAAGATCCCACCAGGCGCCTTTTGACCCGGATTAAGAGCATGGTCTGCGAGGCATCCGCTGAAGGTTGGATCTCACAACAGGAAGCCAATTTTCTTACGACAGAAGACCCTCGGACCCCGTATTTTTATACACTTCCCAAGATACACAAGGGGGTCACCCCCCCCTCCTGGCCGTCCGATTGTCTCTGGCATCGACTCTGTTCTAGAACCACTAAGCAAATTCTGCGATTTTTATCTACGCCCCTTAGTGAGTCAGACCCCCACCTACCTGAGGGACACCACAGAGGTTCTCAATCTCATTAATCTCTTTCCAGATGCAGACAAAATAGACTTCCTAGTGACAATGGACGTGGAAGCACTCTATACGAACATACCACAGGACACCACTTTGGAAGTACTAGAGGACACCCTCAGGAACATCAACCCTTGGCCTTTCATAACTCCTATTCCATTTATCTGCGACTGTGCTTCCCTTGCTCTTAAAGAAAATTTCTTTGCCTTTAAATCGCAACTATTCCATCAAATACAAGGCACGAGCATGGGAAGCACGTTCGCGCCGAGTCTGGCATGCCTTTACATGGCCCATTTTGAAGAACGACACATTCTAGGAGATAACAACCCCTTTAAGGAACACATTCTTCTATGGCGTCGTTACATTGACGATGTCATCTTATTTTGGCGAGGGAATGAAGAACAATGCATGGAATTCTGCAATTGGGTTAACACTCTCAACCCTTATTTAAAATTTACTAGCACAAGATCACGCCAAAAAATCCCCTTTCTGGACCTCCTTATCTCATTGGAGAATGGTTGCCTTCACACAACCAACTACAAGAAGCCGACAGACAGGAACAATCTCCTGATCTATGACAGTCACCACCCGAGGGCACTCAGAAACAACCTTCCAGTTGGCCAATTCTTACGTCTTCGGAGGAATTGTGACACTATCAAGGAATTTGAGATACAGTCTGATCTTCTCAGTAACAATCTGGCTAAACGACATTACCCGAGAAACATCATTCGTCAAGCTCATAAGAGAGACAGAAACAGCCCCAGGGCATCTCTCCTTGAGGTAAAAGAAAAATCTGGATTAGACACCATGACTTGTGTCACTACTTTCACTCCAAGCTCCAACAATGTACAGAAGGCGATCAAAAAACATTGGCCAATATTGAATTCAGGTTCATTTGACCCTGGCCCACCACCTCTGTTTGCATTCAGACGAACGCAGAATTTGAGAGACCACCTGGTACATACTAGGCCAAGACCACAAACTACACCTCAATCCACACTTTGGTCTTTACCACCAGTAGTAGGCCATTACCCGTGCGGCTCCTGTTCTACATGTGCAGAGACCACGATTTCAAAAGAAATCGACTTGGGCCTCACGACACCTTGGCGCCAAACCAGACACACGAATTGCAACACGACCAATTGTGTCTACACTATTGTCTGCCCATGCAACATGAGATATGTGGGAATGACCACAAGAGCAGTTAAGACTCGTATGGGGGAGCACAAAAGCACCATAAGACGAGGGAAAACCAACACGAAATTATTGACACATTTCGCAGAACAAGGACATACAGCGAACAGTTTAAGATGGACCATCATTGTCTCCAACCCCAACTGGACAAAACGCACTCTGTTCAGACAGGAACAACAATGGGTCCACAGATTGGGATGTGACACTAGGGGCTTGAATGATGAAATTCCTTGGGTTGAGCTAACATGACGTCCCATTTTCTATATTGAATCTGTCTATGCTAATATCAATTAGACTAATGTAATATCATACCTTCCCGAGACCTCCCTCTAATTCCATCCTGCGCATCAAAACATGACAAACACTCTGATGCATGGATTAATAAGAAAAATGATGAGAAACTAATTATAATACGAACCTAAATGTCACAAGCATTATATGAACGTGACATACCCACGCCATTCCCTGGCGCGGACCGACCCCCATGGCTTCACAGTACACTCCCCTTAAGGACATCATGTAGATTCCTTTCGACATTTTTTTATGTCTAAAACTTTATGGATATCTCTCGACGAATGTAAGCCTGTATCCTTACGAATGCGTTGTAATTCCACCACGTCAGACACACCCCCGGTCACCATAACAACGGAGTGTTCAGATCCACCACGTCATTTTCTGGCACTGAGCAACTCCCCCGGTCTCCAGGGCAAATAATCGCATCACGCTAACACATCTACCAATAGCGTCATTAGACGCCCAGAATCACCATGACTACACACGACGCTACGTCATGATGTCATTTTTCGGCGTCCCGGGACCGCCCCTACCCGGAACTTAGCACTCATGAAGGAACATACTTAAAAAGCGCTTTCTCATATCTTCCCTCGTCCATTCCAGCGCTGTCCGGAGGAGGGGTAGGTTACCACACCCTTGGCAAAAGAGCACCCGTGAGTATCCACTTATAACAAAGAGGTGAGCTCATGCGCTCTGAGTTTTACGACAGTTTACCAATAATCAACATCCATGGTATACTTTTCTGTTTCCCTTATCCAGTTTCTCTTTCTGCCTACTCCGCGTTGCTGATGGAGCCCATTCCCTATACTTTATGGGTAGGCTTTATCATGTAGCTCCGTTTTTGGTAAAGATTCTCACAAATAATAGTGTTCCATTACCACGTTATGACCGCTGCAAGTCTCTTTAAACAGGTTGTCAGATAACTTTTTGATGGCACTCTAGTATTGCTAGTTGATCAAAAACTACTCGCACCCCACTATAGCGGTCTTGAGCACGATGTTGGATATTCTTCTAAAACAAGTCGTTTGTACCTGCATGTAATCATTAGAAGCATGGTTTAAATTATACTCCTTGTGCTGGGTTACATCGTAATCACAACAGACTATGTTTAATGATTACCAGATGTTATGTTATATTTTTACTGTTTTCCCTCTCCCCTATCCATATGTGTGTCTCTTTTTGTATTTCTACCCTACCAGGTTGGGTAAAGGTTATCCAAATAAGAAGGAGTACCTACCAGCGCGAGGACGCTGTTTTTACCTATTATTAAGGTATCACAGGTTTACAACACAGCACCTTATCTGAAACCTGTTTTCGTTTATTCACAATTGTTTCACCCACCTTATAGTTTGGTCCTGACGAAGCGCATCGGGATCCCTTAAGGACCCACCCTGAAGCGCGAAACATGTTGACCATTTATTATTAGGACTTTCACTCACTATCCTGAGAGCAGCAGTTATCTTCACATCTGCCCTCTTTATTTCTTTTCCAAGAGGAGCTCCAGGATCACTATTTTTAATTTTTACTAGGTAGAGTTGTGAATAAAGGTCTTGTACTCTATCCAGTAATTTTTAACGCACTATCCACCTCCCTTTAGATAGGCCCACACACCCCCATGCACAACTGCGGCGTCTCCAAACAAAAGATCTCCGACAAAGAGCCCTCTTGCGGGGCCCGTGGGGGACTGCAGCGCCACCCCCACGAGGAGCAACGCCCCATGATGAAGCAGGACACTCGAAAGGGTGTGTGAGGGCACTATATTCAAAAGGAGAAATTCCCCACACTCTACCCGACCTGTCTACATCTTGAGAGCACACACAATCATCTTTTAGGAACAGTTACCCTCTCAATACATATACGTGATTCTGAGGGAGCACGGGTACTGGACCTATTTCCAATTACGCTCCCGGTCCCCCCCTCTTTTTGTAGTATACATTATCCTTAGGCTCAGATTTCACTTGTGCAAAACCAGTGAAATTCAGCAGTTATAGTTATCGGAGCTAATTAGAAATTACACCCTACCCTACAATGTTCTGCTTATGACCACATATATTACATAATTCATGACATGGTCAGTGACTTCACTGATGACATCTCAAATGACATCAATATTGACATCGACCACAGAACCACTCTTACTCCTACTCTCACCTCATACAACTTCTCGTACACCCACTCACACACCCACACAACCACTCACATACCCATTTATAGCCTCATACCAGTACTCACAAACCCACTCACTCCTTCATAGAGCCACTCATACACCCACTCACTCCTTACACAGCCACTCATGCTACCAGTCACTCTCCCGCACATCCACTCACATAGCCACCAACTCACCCATACAGCTACCCACACACCCACTTCTTTATCTACAGTCACTCACACACCCACTCATCCATACAGCCTCTCAACACAGCCACACACTCACCCATACAAGAATTCATACACTCTTTCAGATACTCACACAACCACCTACATACTCATACACACATCCATACAAGCACTGACATATCTGCTCACTCACCAACACAGCAATTTACACAGACACTTACTCTGCAACACAGACACTCACAAACCAACTCACTTAACCAAACACCCACTATAATAGCCACTTACACACCCAGGCCCTCACTCATACAGTCATTCATACACATACTCACTCACCCATACAGTCACTCACACACCCTCTCACCCACCCATAAAGCCACTCACACAGCCACGCACTCACCCATACAACCACTGACACACCCAGTCACTCATCAATACAGCCACTTACTCAGCCACCAAGTCACCTCCACAGCTACTCTTATACCCACATGTAAACCCATACAACCCTTTACACACCACTAACACACCCATATAGACATTCAGACACCCCCTTACACACAGATACACAAATTCACATAGCCACTCATATAATGTATGTTAAAAAATATAATCTCTCATTAGAAGTGCAAAAAGTATTCTAATGTAACTTTTCTGGTACTTTAGGACATATGTTTAACACTCATAAACTTTTAGAAAACACTCACAGTCACTAGATGATGTCATAGTGTTGTCATTTGAGATGTCATCAGTGATTTCCCTGACCACTCCATGAGTGTTGTAATATGTGAGGTCATAAGCAGTGCATTGCAGGGGCGTAAGTTGTAGTTAGCTCAGGTATATATAACTTCTTAATTTCACTGGTTTTGTAAAAGAAAAAGCCTGAGCCTAACTATAATGCCCCTGCAACCTTTGGTATTTTTCAGTGAATTTTTCGAGTTTTAAAATGTTTCCTAACTATAATGTCCCTGTGCCTTAATTTTAAGGTGAGTTTCTAAGTTTCTTAAAATTGTATTTCCTAACTGCAACCACTAACCCTAGATAGTAAGTTTGTCAGTGAGTGCATTAGTGTCTCAGTAGATCTGTGAGTGAGTGTGAGAGTGACAGTATGGGTTTGTCAGTCGGTGTGTGAATGTTTTAGTAGGTTTGTGAGTGGGTGATTGACTCTCTGAGTGAGTGTGTGATTGGACATGCGAGTGTCTGAGTGGGTCTGTGAGTGTGTGCATGAGTCTCTGAGTGGGTGTGTGAATGGGTACATGTGTCTCTGAGTTGTCTGTGAGTTGGTCAGTGAGTGTCTAATTTGGTCTGTGAATGGGTGCCTGAGTGTCTGAGAGTGTCTGTGAGTGGGTGCATGAGTCTCTGAGTGGGTTTGTGAATGGATGCATGGGTGTCTCATTGGGTCTGTGAGTGGATGAGTGAGTCTCTGTGTGGGTCTGCGAGTGGGTCTATGAGTGTCAGAGTGTTCTCTGTTTTGCCTTTTTCTGCCCTCTATTTTGCCTTTCCTGAAGGTATTTGGGCACTCTGTTTTGCCTTTTACGCTTGTTTTTCTGCCCTCTGTTTTGCCTTTTCTGCTAGTTGTAATGCCCTTTGTAATCTTTTTTTCTCCCTCTAAAATGGGCTAATTTTGGTCCCATGGACCCCATCCCCCAAAGCCTGGCCATTATTCAATTGGGAGGGGGTCATTGGGCCCCTTCCTGGGCCGATTTTGGCACCTGGGGTCCCATTCCCTTGGGCCCAGGCACTATTCCATTCCAGAAGGGGCCACACAGCCCCCTGCCCTGGACCAATTTCACCCCTGGGAACCCCATTACCTGGTACCGGGCTTTAATTGAAATGGGGAGTGGGCCACCCACCCCCCTGACATGGTCCCATGCCTTGGGCCTGGCCATGTGCCTCTGGGTGCCATGATCCCAGCCTGGGCATCCAGTGTGCAGGTTGGGGATGGCAGGGGGAGCCTCAAGGCCCCCGTGGTCCCAGCCGGCTCCTGCCTCCGGTGGGAGCCAGCAATGCTCATACATGCAGGGAGCTGCTTGAAATCTCGCTCCCTGTGTGTAGAAGCAATAGTTTCATCGCTTTCCCTTCCCACATGCCTCAGGGCAGGGAAAGAGATGAAACCTTTGCTTCCAGCGGGTGGAAGCACTTTGATAGCTCCCACCTGCTGGAACTAGAGTGTTTGCTTATGCTTGATGGGAACTGTCACAGTCAAGTGAAACCAAACAGATATATCTGGGGGAGGGGCACCTCAGGACATAGCAAGAGCCACCCTGAGGGGTGGCTGTCCCAATGGCCATATATGGCACCAGGAGGGTCCATCTAAAAAAAAAAAAGACCTGGGGAAGTGGTGGTCTTTGTGGCTGGGGTTCCAAGTGGACCCCTCAAACAGTATGCTTATTTGCCCCCATATATCTTAATTTATTACAGCCCCAGGAAGGTGGTGGTCCCCAGGGTGCGGGGTCAACGTGGCCCATCTGCTTCATATTAATATGAGCTGTGGGGAGGTGGCGGTTCATGGGGTCTGGGTGGGTCTGCGTCATCCCCGCACAATTTTGTAGCTCAATGCCCTGGAGAGGTGATGGTCACTGGGGCCTGGAGGGTCCACGTGGCCTCCCCCAAAAAATAAAAACATAAGCCCCTGGGAGGTGGTGGTCACCAGGGCTTTAAAATGCTCTAGAAGGGGGGCCTTGTGTGCCCCCTAATTTATTGTTAAATGTGTGCACAAGCCCCTGTGACCTGGCCCACACAGTACCTTTAGTGTAAACAAGCACAGGAGATCATAAGTGTGAATTTTTCTCATCTTTACCACAAATTCATCACAATTTTGGTGCAATTTTTTTTAGGTGCTTTTTTCCCTGGCATGGTCCCTCTGAGAAAGCCAAGACCAGAGTTTTGGGATCAGGGTATTCATACTCTGCCCCCTTTTTTGCTGCTGAGTCCCAAAATGGCTACTAATACTTTCTGGTTGAAGTGTTGGCAGCCCGTCAGAGCTCTGCTGATCTCTGCATGGGTTCGTCATTATTCACGAATTAACCCTGATCGTAGATATACATATTTGGATTTCCATAGATTTCTCAACGACTACTGAACAGATTTACATCAAATAACAAAAACCCCAATCTGCGGACCAAAAGCTAGCTTTCTGACAACTTTTGTGCATTTCCGTCTTGTGATTCAGGCTGCAGGCTTGTCTAAAGAGTCTAAGAGAATTAACATGGCCCCTTTTTTTGCACCCCCTTTTTCTTGGCCCTCGCTTGACGGCTCATCCCGAAAATGTCTGTGTGCAACAAGAATCACCGGGGCACTTTTTAAAAGATTTGCCAAACGTGCCACAGATATAGGCAAGTCAAAACATACTTTTCCAATGGAAACAAGGTCCTAAATATAACTCCCTACCATATAATATAATATATATGATTTTGGAACAGAATACAAATAGTAAACATTTATCTAACCAACACAAAATATACCTTAAGGCAAAAAGTTACACAAACACATACTAATATTATTATTTACACTTTTAAATTTAATATGCAAATGAAAAATGAAGTAAAAGTAAAATGTAGATATATATATATACAATATTAATATAAATAAATATATATATAGTATATAAAATATCACCAATATATTTACAAATAGAGAAAGTACTAAAATAATAGAAATATTACCATAAAATAACTTGCAAGTACTCCAATTACAAAAAGTCATTTTTAATTTAACCAATATATTAAATAGTATCATATCAAACCCTAACAAAAAAAACTAATTTGACTGAAAAGAATATAATCACTTCAAAATAAAAATTATTACAAAATAAGATCAAATAATATAAAAAACAATCCTTATGATAATATTGTAAGTCTACTTCCACCAATGCAGGGAAAGTGTCACTTAGAAGGGGTTAGATGTACTATTCCCACTCCCATCTAGGCAACAGTAGGAAGAGTATTGAACTTCGGAGAACTTACATTTACTATTCCCACCTCAGTATATTTAACTGGGGGAAAAGTGTTGGATTTCAGAGAGGTTAGGTTTACTGTTTCCACTCAAGTCTGAGCAACAGTAAGCAAAGTGCTGGATTTCAGAGGGATTATATTTACTGTTCTCACTCCTTTCTAAGTAACAATAGGCAAAGTGTTGCACTCCACAAAAGGGTTACTTTTACTATTTCCACTCAACTCTAACTAGCAGAAGAGAAATTATTGGGTTTTAATGGGGTTTGATTTACAATTCCCACTTCAGTCGAAGCAACAGTAGTGAATGTTTTGGGCTTCGGAGGGACTGCATATAAGAATACTATTCTTAATCATTTATTACAAATATTTCAATAGCTAAAGAAAGAAAATTACCAATTTGTTTTAGAGACAAAAAACCCATACTATAATATTAAACAAAAAAAAAGAAAATTATAAAATATAAATAAAAAAAATAGAAAATACTTATACCTTTCCCTTCCATATATACAAAACAACTTTCAAATATGTTCCAAAGTATTTTTTTTAAATGATACTTAAAAAACAAAAACAATGTAAAAAGAAACATCATTCGACATATCGACATACAAAATTAAAAAAAAAAAACTTGCCATCAAATTAACTAAGAATTCCAATGAAAAAAAATAATTAAGATCATAAGTACAAATATTCAAATTATATATATTTAAATATCAATTAATCAATCATATAAATTAGAAATACAATAAAATTATTATAACTTTCCTATCATCTCAATGCATTCCCCAACAAAAAACACAATATTTAAAAAGTCATTTGTAACACACAGATAGAAATTAAACAATACATTAACAGAAATACAAACAGAAATAAGTTAAATAGTTATAGACTTAAATAATGTTCATAATTAATCAATTTGACATCGAACAAACATTCAAATAATCAACAATAAAATGAACATTACCCTACAAACCCAACAACCTGCTGTTAAACAATGACTTACTATTAAAAATAATGCATTGTAAATATAATTTAAAAGTAACAAACTAAACTGAAAAATATAAAATAAGTATGAAACAATTTAACGGGTTACATAATTATTAAATTAATGAACAATAATAAACTAATTAAAATTAAATATAAATTCATTATAAATTAATTAACTTCCCACCCTGTTCCCCTAAATACCCAACAAGTTGCTTCCTCATTATAAAAATTATTTGTAATAAACTACTAAAACTCTTATAATGGCAAACTTTATTTTACATCATTAATAATAATTATGCCAACACTGCAAATACATTTTTTTAAACTAAAACATGTTACATTATTTTTAACCCCTTCTGTGCCCGCCCCTTTCCCCGCCCTGTGCCGGCCGTTGAATTAGCGGGCGGGGTCTATGACGAGCTGGACTCGTCATGGGCACAGCGCCACCGCGGCCCATGACGAGTCCAGCTCGTCATGGGCACTGAAGGGGTTAAAAATGATATTATTTACAACTATTTTTAAGAAAACAAAATAAAAAAAAGTTATCCTTGAAAACAATATTATATATCCAAAAAAATGATCTTGCTTATGATATTCTATCTCACGATAATTTAGTGGTCAAGGTATTTTTAAAAACTATATGTATGTCTATATTTATTTTAAAAATATTCAAGTTTGCACTTATATCGAGGCCTGGGTTTTCTAGTCTTGCTTCTCAGCATGTTCATTGTTCTGTGGTCTTTTTTACATCAGGGATGTCCTCCTTCACTTTAGGTTTTACAAGTCTATGCTTCTGGTCAGGTGTAGTTCAGTAGCCAACTATTTTTTCTGTCATCACCAACACTGCTAGAGCCAGCATGTATTTCTCTTTGGTTTGAAATCTTTAGATTGTTATAATCACAGCATCTTCGCCAAATCAAGTGTAGAGTAGTAATTAGGTGCATGCATGGTTTGAAAATCCTGCATTTTATATTTAGGATGTAAGACTGTTCAGTGATTCACTGGTTTCGAAGATACACTCTAGCAAACTGGGCTTTTAGGATACCTATGAAAGAGCCCAGAGTCTAGATGTTAGATCCCACAAATACAAAACAATCTTATTCCTACTAGGTAAATTGGATTGCTTACTCCTCCTTGGTAGCAAATATGCATCTGATGGAACATTAAAAACAATATTATTTTATTTATTTATTTATGTCATTTATAAAGCGCATGAATCACACCAACCGGGGTATCTCTGCGCTGTGACGGCCCTTGACAACAAAACCGGGAAAGATCAGAACAGTGCGGTGTTTAACTGCTTTCTGAAGGATGGTGCATAGACAAAGCTGAATTGGCAGCTGGTTCCAATGAAATGGGGCTAAATAGGAGAAGGATTTTCCCCCCAACCGAGCCTGTTTTATGCGAGGCACAAGGAGATCTTTGGACCCTGAAAGGAGGGTCATGGAGGGGGTATATCAGACTAGTTTATCTGTAATGTACCTTGTTCCCA
This sequence comes from Triturus cristatus, assembly GCF_964204655.1. NCBI lineage: Eukaryota > Metazoa > Chordata > Amphibia > Caudata > Salamandridae > Triturus > Triturus cristatus. The sequence continues at coordinate 158,401,253 of NC_140580.1, forward strand.
AGTTGCTAAGGGCTTTATAGACCGTACAGCAAATTTTTAATTTAATCCTTTTTTGTATGGGCAGCCAGTGCAGCTTGCGGAGTAGGGGAAGTGAAGCTGTTCTGGGGGGGCGCTGGTCACTAATCGAGCTGCTGTGTTCTGGACTACTTGCAGTCTGTTTAAGGAAGATTCCTTGGCTGCGATCAACAGAGCATTGCAGTAGTCCAGATGACTTGAGACCAATGCTTGTACCAGAGTTTTCCATGTGGATAACGGGAGTAGGGGGAAGACTCTGCGGAGAAGGCTTACTATATGGAAACAGGCCCTAGTGGTTGAGGTGGCATGCTCCTCTAAGTTTAGCTTCTGGTCAATTTGGTCCCCTAAGTTCTTTACCACTTGTTTTGGGGACGGGGACAGGCCCAGTTCTCCTGGCCACCAATTGGGAGACCACAGCTTCTTTGAATAGCATGATTTCTGTTTTCTCAGCATTCAACTGAAGGAAGTTGTTACTCAGCCAGTCATTGATGGTATTCATGCCCTCTGAAAAGGTGGCCTGAATGCTGGTGTTATTCTTGTCAAAAGAGAGAAGCAGTTGTGTGTCGTCAGCATAGGAGATTGGTATGAACCCTGAGTTTCTCAATAGGTTCGCAAGTGGTGTAACATAAATGTTAAATAGGGTAGGGCTTAAACATGAGCCCTAGGGTACTCCCTTAGTAACCTTGGTGGTTTGTGATCTAAAAGGGCTAAGGTTGATGGTTTGAGTTCTCTCTGCTAGAAAATTAGTCATCCACTTCAGTGTAATCCCCTCGATACCTATGTCTCTGAGCCTCCCCAGCAAGATCTGGTGGGAGATGGTATCGAATGCTGCAGACAGGTCAAGCAGTATAAGAAGCACTGCCTGACCCCTGTCTGCTAGAATTCGGATGTTGTCTGTGACTGTCACCAATGCCGACTCTGTACTATGTCTAGGTCGGAATCCTGATTGTGAGGGATCAAGGCAGTTGGAGTATTCTATTATTCTATGAAGCTGGACAGGTGTTTATTTATGTGTTTCTCTAGTAGTTTACTTAGCAGAGGGAGTAATGAAATAGGACGGTAATTGGTGACATCATCTGGGGTGAGTTTTGCGTTTTTTCCTTATGGACAAGATCTGAGCTGCTTTCTATTCCTTGGGGAGCCTGCTTTCCTTTAAGGAGCTATTTAAGATAGAACAAATAGGGGCAGTGAGCTGATTGGCTAGCAAGGCGGAGATCCTGGCTGGGATCAGGTCTAAAGGAGAGCCAAATTTAGTCATTTTTAGAAGGGATTCGGTTTCCTCAAGGGAGAGCATAGGAAATTCCTCTAGTTTATACATACTGCGCATGGTAGATGAGGGTTCGAAGTTGCCGCTTGGACGGGCGCCATTAGCCGCATTGATTTTGTTATGGGTATTATCTATTTTAGAGGTGATGTATCCTGCAATGTTATTACATAGGGTCTGAGATGGCTCCTCTTCTGTATTGCATGCTTTGGGGTTGGTGAAAGTTTTGAGGACCTGAAATAATGCTTTGGGGGAATTGTCTGCCTGATCAAGTAAGTTTGCCATATGCATTTTTTTCGGGCTATTTTTAGATTGCTGTGGTATTTGGTTAGTGCGGATTTAAAAAAAATGTTATCATGGGGATCGTGTGTCTGTCGCCAGTGTTGTTCTAGTTTCTTGCACTGGCTTTTTTCAGTCCGGAGGTTAGTGGTGTACCAAGGTGTCTGTGGGCATTTAGAGACCGCACAGGATGTCCAAGTTTCCGTCAAACACCCGATGTGGGGGAGGGAAGAGGAGAGCATGTCGCATATATTAATGGTGTGTTTGGGAAGTGATCTAACATTTGCTAAAAAGCAGTCCCAACTATCAGTTTTCTCGATTGCATGTGTAGGACATAATTGTCTCTTTTTGTGGGGCCAATGTGAGTTGCTAGTTTTAGAGTTGGCTGTTATAGCATTAATTTTGGGTTGTGCGGGTAGCATACTGTGATAGCCACACCTTTTGCAAGTGAAAGGGCCTTCTACTTCTATAGTGGAGGAGCATAGGTTGGTTTTTTGCATACCGAGACAGCTTTGTGTATCCCTGATATTGTCCCTGATGGTTAATAGGTCTTGGCTGGTATAGTTCAGGCGGGTTACTGGGCTGTTTACCTGGTCCCTGCCAAAACTGGCAGGGGTTCTGGCTTCTAGCGACGTCCAGGCGTGGCCGGACGCAGACGGGCTTGCATTAGGCACACCCGCTGCTCGCGTCTGCTGCGCATGGGTCCAACCAACTAGTTTTATACTACCAGGCAGCTGATATGCTGACCTGGGATTGAAGATCCGCACATCACTTCCGGGTAGTGTCGACTCCCTCCACTTCAAACGGAACGATCCACAGTGGAACGGAGAGGCACCCCACTGAGTGACAGGTAAGTGAGTACAATAGTACAGTGAAGTTTTAAAATGTGACTTTTGTAAAAACAATTGTACACTTTAAAACGAATGATGGTTTTTGATTAAAAGAAAGAACAAGTGATTTCTTGAGTGGTGGACTTCAAAGGCAAGCAAGCGGAAAATAAGTAATCAAGGTTTCTAAGGAGCCCTTACCCAGGCACTCCCGGTGCTGCAGTATTGAGCGTACTGTGTCCCTTCCCTAATTTGGTTGCCTCAAGCGTGTCCGCTATTAGAATTCAAAGCTACTAATTCAGTTTAAAAAATAAGAGTACAATGAAACACAAAATGAAATCAATCATGTATATTGCTTAGAAATTCATACGCAAATAAAGGGAAATTAAAATCAATGTCAGTCTAAGAGATACAGTATACCTGGACTTAGGAACCCTGCACAACTGACCCACAATGGTGCACGGTCAGATAAAAAAATTGATTGTTTCCCTCCTTTAAAATTTATGCATGACCAGGACCTAGACATCCTATATGGTGGACAAAGGGATCACTGTCTAAGTTAGTGATTCATTCCAATGTAAAGTTTTAGCATCTCGCTTACCACATTTCTGAAGGCTGTAAATCTGTAACAGGGTATGGCTGAGAGATACTCTATAAGTATGGATTCTGACTCATATATCACATCCTGAAGTACTCCTAAACTTGCTGTTGAATGCCATTATCACTAGCCCCAATTTGAATACGTTGCTATGATTTTGTTGGGGAGGTTTCATATTTTTTGGGGTGACTTGAAACTGAGTGCCTGATTTAAAGTTTGTCGGGCAATATTTAAAGATTAATTCCTGCCTTCAGAGGAACACTATCATGGGGGTTCTTCTGAAGTTAATGCAAGGTTGGTGCATGGCTGCTATCTTTCAGGTGGCTGTGCACCAAACTTTTTTTTTCAACAACAAACTCCCAAAGAGAGACTTTGTAGTTTCCTCCCAGAGTGTGTAGGTCGCTTTTCTTTTTTCCTGTTCTTTCTAGCAGTGACAGGCAGAAAAAAAATCAGGTAGTCTGCTCTTACTAGGTTGGGCAATCTGATATCCTTACTCCAATGGGCTGTACTCTGTCAGCCAGTCTGAGTACGTTTTTGACTGGAGAGCCAGGGGGCACCACCATCGGAAAGATGATTGTCCCCCAGACTTTAAATACAGTAGACAGGGTTTGATGGACCACAGACTACTCTTAAAAAAAAATCATAATTTTCAAAGGGGAAGGCTTTATTTGCAAATGGGTCACCACTACATTTTTGTAGTCGGTAAAATATTAATGTTTTGTGACTGGATTTCGTTCACAAAAATGTTTGTTTTTGGGGCTTCTTCTGGCCCACTTCTCAGTATCCAGGATTGGGGTGCCACCACTTGCGTGGCAAGACAAACAGCAGACAAAGTGCAGGTCCTTGGTTCAAGGGGTTTGGAGCCTTTCTGTCCCTGAGGCTCTGATTAGGAGGCGAGTCAACTAGCCCTTGGCGTCACTCTGGTGGTACTGGGTTCAAGATGCAGGTCCAGTCCTTCTCACTCAGGCAGCAGGCCTGCAGGGCAGCAGAGTAGCACTCCTTCTTGCAGACCAGCACAATAGTCCTTCTGAATCTTCCACAGGCCCAGAGGTCTGCTAGGAGTTGGTCTGAGGGTCCACTATTTATACCTGCTGCTCACTTTGAAGTAAGAGAAGGTTCAGGAGGTTTCCATCTTCAAATTTGCTCTGGCACCTGCTTGTCTGGGGTCACAAAAGATGAGTGTCAAACCCTGTGTGAATATGCCCAGGCAGAGGCTTTGTGATGTGCAAGTGTGGTAGGTGACTGCTCCTCCCCCTCATCAAGGGATCCATCCTGCCAACACTGACTCCCCCCGTTGGCTCACTGTCTGAGAGCAATACACAAAGGCCAACTGCCAGCTAATACAGGAAGTAGGCAGTAATGGTTGGGACAAGAAATTGCCAGCTTTTTAAAAGTGCAATTTTCAGAATTCCAACTCAAAATCTGACTTTAGCATTAAAGAGGGCTTTAAATGTAAATTCTTAAGACACCAAGCCTGACAGACCTACTTGCTTGCATCCAATTGAAAGTTATCACTTATTAAATGTAATAAGGTAACCCAATGTTTCTTATAGGAGAGGTAGGCCTTGAAGTAGTAAAAAACGAATGTAAGAGATGCTGCCATGGAAAGGCTGGTGGGGATTGGGTTTGGGGGCCCGTTGCGGGCCCCCCTTGTTTTGGAGGAGGTGTTGCTGCAATGGGGGGGGTACCATTTCCCTGCACTGCGTGGCAGGCACCACGTACTGCCTGCCACGTAGTGCAGGGAAATGCACAGAATCACCTTTTTAACATTGCGGATGGTGCTGCAGCCAGCAGCACCGTCTGCAATGTTAAATTCCCTGGATGCACCCACCAGTATGGCGGGTGCATCCTAATTGCAGTGGTGGGACCGGTGCATGTCTGGCAGGCGGTCCCAAACACCGCAACGATGGCGGGCGGACTCAGGTCCGACCACCATCGTAATGAGCCCCATAGTTCCAGTGTCCTCGCCAGGAGGCCACTGCAGCTTTCAACATTCATTGCCCCTGCCATCGCTACCAATGACGGTACTAAAACAACTACTATAGTTCTGACTATCCAGCCTCCAAAACAATTAAAAAAGGATTAGGTGGCAGCTAGTATTCATTTTTAATGTACATAGAATTAAAAAACAATTGTTATTATACTCATCTCTTAATTCGGCAAACAGTGCCATCATGTGGCAGACTGCCAAAAGTGCCACCGTTGACAATTAAGTGCTGGTGCCAAGCACGGGAAACCACCAGCTCAAATTAAGCACTGGGTTTGTAACCTCTGCCAGGTCGAAATGGCAGTTTAAAACTGCACACATACACTCTGCATTGGCAGGCCTGAGACATGTTTAAAGTGCTACTTAAGTAAGTGGCAAAACCTGTGCTGCAGGTCACAAGCAACATTTAATTTACAGGCTCAGGGCACATGTAGTGCCACCTTAATAGGGACTTACAAGTAAATTAAATAGGCCAACTGGGTATGAGTCAATCTTACCATGTTTTAGGGAAATAGCACAAGCATTTTACCGCTGGTTAGCAGTGGCGAAGTGTGTAGAGTCCTAAAAGCCAAAAAAAGCAGGTGTGGGAGAACCCTGCAGAAAGGGCCAAGTCCAATAGGCTGGCTGAAAAATAGTCCAATTATAACTGGGCTATCGGTTCTCTTCCAGGCTGACACAGCATTATAGCTTCTTCTGTCTAAAGGACCTTTTGCGCTCTCCGGGGATATTCCCAAGAATGTGTGATATTCATTGCAAAATTAGCGTAATGTAACTTTGCATATCGCAGTACATCGTGGGAAAACAACACAGTGTTCACGTAGTATTCTCAACCCCGCTGCACCATGCGATAGTCCCACGATAACACCTCAAATGACCGCGTTAAAATCAACACGACGACGCAAAAATGCAAAACACGGACGTGAAAAATGTTGCGACAAGGCCAATCGCGATACAAAAATCAGCGACAACCAGCGCTAGGCCTGCAATTCCCATGCGTCATGCGGGAAAATGCACCAGAAAAGCAGAGTAAAAAAACGCTGAGGTGACAATGTACGAGTACAACCCCACATCTGTGACGTAGAACAAATGAACATTGTCCCACATCAAATAGGCATCTCCTCACAGTCACAATGTACATTGACATGCAGTCTGCATGTAAATTGTGCCAGTGCTGAAACATGCATGGAACACACTGTGAAACCGCATCTCCCCTCCCCTTCACATTGCAGAGGGACAAGCAACCCCTCCTCCACACAGACGTGTCATGACCATAATTAATCAATTATGAAAGCGTGGACGAATGTAGGGGCAGTGACTCCCACTTATGTCCATCATGGTGGTACATATATGTCGCCAAATTCATCCCTGTTGTCACCTGTAGGTCACAAATGGCAGCCAAAATGGAAAGATTTTGGACACATGTGAAACGCCGAAGAGTGGGATTCCACAACAACTGTGACACACAGAACTGGCATTTCGAATATGTGACACCCTAAACAGCCTCTCTGCACAGAGGTGACACACCCACCATCCATGAACAAATCATATAAGTGTCAGCACTACATGTCGCACTCACACTTGTCTGAGTGATGTGCCTGTACAGATGAGTGACATTCACTCAGGGAATGTGTTATTGGAATGCCTTTACTTAGACATGCTGTGCCTGTGGTCATTCTGTAATGTCCCATGATTGCTAGGGACTGTCACAATGTGACGTGCTCATGGGAAGAAATTGTCAATGATAATGTTCCTACGGACTATTCCTGCTGTGGCTGCAGTGGGGTGTGGTCGACCTGCCTCATCTTCATCATCATTGTCCGGTGCATCTGGCACTTGTATCCATGGGGCATTGCTGCATACACATATGCTGTGCAACACACAACATGCAATGATCATCTTGCACACGATGTCTGGGCTGTACAAGTGCCTTCCACCTGTGACGTCCAGGCACCTGAAACGTGACATCAACACTCCAATTGTGCATTCCACAATGCCCCTGGTGCGTTTGTGGGCCGCGTTGTACTGCCTCTGGGCCTGTATGTTCGGGGCTCGGAGGGGTGTCATCATCTAAGCGCAGAATGCATATCCTTGGTCACCTGTGACAGTGCAGAGAGACATGAGTCAATAGTTGGTTCTTCATGATGTGTTGGCAGGCTCACTGGTTCATTGGTGTGTGATATGTGTGACTTTGTAATTTCTGTATGACATGTACTGCTTGTTGGAAATGAGTGGCGTCAATGTGTATTACGTAACCTCACTGCTGCTCCTCCCTCCCCCTGAGTCTATTCACTAGTGTGCACAGCACGGTTGCATCACTTGCACCCCTACGGCACACCATTGTCATGCCAGTCTGCACATGTCCACATGCCTGACAACAACACAGTGATGTTGTGCACTGAAGGTGGGCGGCCACGTCTGAACTCGCCATGCGGTTGAGGGCAGACCTTTGGCTTATGCTGTGGAAATAGCGACACACACAACAGTTGGCATGTCTGATCCCTGACCCCGAGCAGGCTTGCGCACCCTCATGTACCCCTCGGCCGAGCCCGCACTCTGGGGGCACGCTACATAGCAACATTGTATATTGCGTTACGGGTGGCGCCAACACTACACCAGAGGCACACGCATTAGTAACTTCCTTGGCAAGGCCTAAACTCAACCACGCCCAGAGCCACGTGTTGAATGACCACACCCCTACACCATACTGCCATACGCCGGTCCACTCCCTTACGCTCACAGGGGGGTCCGAAACAGCTACATGTCCCAGGTCTACCCCACTGCCTGAGGTGACAAGGTTGCACCCGCTGTACACAGCACAATGTAATGTGGTATGTCCCGGGGCCCTCATGCATACATAATGACCACACGGACACACTGAGATAATCTGTGGAACTGGCTACGGGCAAGTGTGCCCGGCACCTTTTATTGCCATGGTCACACGTTTAGTGATGCCTGTGCTGGATGGGTGTTGGGTAGTGTAAGCCACCCCTCAGGAGTTGGATGGTGCTGGCAACAATTTAGCTTCAAGGTTCCCTCCGGAATGAGACGCACTCGAACAGCAGTGTGTGCTTTGAAGCCTTTTTTGGGTATGGCCACAGCAGTCAGCAGAATCCTTTCCCATCTGTGCAAACCGTTTGAATGCCTAGTGCGTTTCTGAGTCGTTAGACTCCTTCATCAGAGGCCGCGGTATGCTCAGGAAGCCATTCTGCTGATGCACCTTCCCTTTATAGTGCCGTGATTATACGCCCTGAATGGGCTGCACTGAATGCGACTGTATATTGGCTATATTGGTGCTGGCAACAACTACAACAGTGATCAGACAATCAGAAGTTCAAAGTACAAACAGCAAGGGTCCATGACTTGAGCTGCACAGAGTTAGTGGCCCCAGATGCACTGCGGCCGGCACAGGCACACCCGCAAGGGACGGTGACTTGCGGTGCACTGAGATAGGGCCACGAGAGCTGAGCAGGTCCTCGTTGATGTCCAAGGAGAATGTCATGGAGTGTTACAGGGGACAGTGGAAGGTGTCCATCCAGGGCATGATGCAGAGGCAGAAGCAAGCAGAAACAGGAAATATGGAGGAGTTGAATGCTACAGTCTCCTTTTTCACACCATGTCAGTATCAGCTACATGATGATGAAGACAACCCCCAGGCCAGAGACTCAGACTCGACCAAAGTTCAACCAGAGAGTTTCCCTGACTCCCGTGGCACAGAGTCAGTGGCACCAGAGCTGGAAGGGGATGCAGTCTGCGATGAGGCCTGAACAATGATATCAACTCTGCCATAAGTCAAGGCTCAGTTCCAAATGTGTGACCTACAGGACTGCAGTGTGGGTCGGAGGCAGCGGTCAACATGGGCCCACAGCTGCATGTCGTTGGCTTGCGATGCACAGAGTTAGTGGCACCAGAGCAGTTGTTGGTAGTGTTCTATCACCTCCGTAACGAGGATCTTTTTTCCTCAGGACTGAACCACGTCTTCCTCTTTCTCCTCTCCTTGCGAACAATGATTTGAACTCTGCCATACAGGAATCAAGACGCAGTTCCAAATGTGTGACCTACTCGACCGCAGTATAGGCCAGAGGCAGCGGTCAGCGCGGGTCAACCGCTGTGCAGCTGGCTCCTCCTGGATCCCTAACACACGACATTGAAATGGCATGTGGAGAAGATTTCTGGTTGACGGAGGTGGAGGAACCAGAGCTGAGCGGGTGTGCACCTTGCGACAATGCCATGTCCTGCCTGGTACGGACTGTTTTGGATTGGTGTGAAGCCTGCTGGACCGCAGTGTAGGCCGAAGGCAGAAGTCAGCAAGGGCCCACAGACATGTGTGGTCGGAATGCTATGCACAGAGTTGGTGGTACCACATCGAAGGGAGTATAGTGACATAAACTCAGCCATAAAATATGTACTCTGCCATTGTGTAATCAAGACTCAGTCCAAATGTGTGACCTACTTGTCTGCTGCGTATGCAGGTGGAGTACATCAATGAGAAAGGAGTACTGCGGGCCTTGCTCGTGGAGACCGTGATGGTCTGAGGAGGCTGCCAAGGTCACGGGTCTCAGGCTTGGAGCTTGCACCGGCACGTGGTGGGCCCTCTTGGAGACACACCAGTGTCGGCAGGTGAGCAGTGAGGCCTGGATGCGCTGGGGCGGGCAAGATGAGGTCTGGGGACCAGTGGCCTGGGGTGCAGCAGGCGCACAGGATCGCAGGCACCACTGCTCACGGTGTCGGCCTAGTGGCGGGGTGAGAGGCATCACCCTGGCAGACACGTTGGCCATTCCGGAAGAGAACCACACCCAGGGATACTTGTGTTTTATTCACACCCCTACGCTAGCCTGGCGTACACCAGGCCAGCCCACTCCGCACACGCTTACGGGGGGACGTAACAAGCTACATTTCCAAGATCTTCCCCACTGGCTGGGGTGACATGGTATGTCCACTGTCTACAACACTACCACCACCAGCAGTATATGTCAACATGGATATGTCTGTGGTCGGCATACTGCAGTCTGTCCAGCACATCCACGCCACACTTGGCATTGTTTGCATTCTCATTCATGGGTCACTTGCCTCCTTTGCACATGCCTGGTCCCACCTCTCCCCACATTCTGCTATTGTGTGGCTGAGGTGCCATGCCGTTGATGGCTCATGTACCTGGCTAGCCCAGGTTACCGCAGTACATTGTGCTGTCGTATATGGTGGGTGGGCATGTTGTTTGGCATGTTGTATGTGAGTTTGTAACGTGTGCATTCCCGGAGTTGTGAGTTGCATGATTGTGGAGTTGAGGTGTGTGATGTGTTCATTTGGTACTTACCAACGAGCGGTGCATTTCCGTAGGTGCCATCCTGGAAGTTGTGGTTGATGATGGACTGTCAGAAGATGTATGAGTCATGCACACTGCCTGGGTAGTTGGCAACGACATTGGTGAAGAGTCTCTGGTGGTCCACTATTACCTGCACATTGATGGAATGCGTGTGCTTTCTGTTGCGGTAACTGTGTGCAGTGTCGGCAGGGAGCACAAGTAGGACAAGTGTGGAGTCAATTACCTAACACGTGCGGAAATCCAGTTATAGCGTAGAAGCCCTGCTTGGTCTCCAGCTGTTCCTGCGCAGTGTCCGGGAAGTATAAGTACTGGGGTACCAAGCTGATGATGGCATCCAGGACAGGTGTGAGGAACTTGGAAAGGGCTGTCTGTGAGACTCCTATGACTCTGGGGGTTGTTGGTTGGAATGTCCCAGAGGCCAACAGGTGCAGCACTGCCAGCAGCTTTGTCTGAGGTGGGATGTTGGTTGTCCGCTGTGTTGGTACCGTCAGCCTGTGGGCTAAGATGTTCAGGATGCGGAGGATGGTTGTCCTTTTGAGTCTGTAGTGGGCAATGACATTCTCTGGTGTTAAGTCTGTAGGGCTGGTGCGTTTCCTGAAGGTCTGCTGTCTTTGTCTGCACTGCCTCTGTGTTGGTCCGGGGGGGGCGGGAGGGGGAGTCTGGGGGGTGGCGGGCCTGGGGGTGGTTGTGGTGGGTGTTGCGGCCCTGTTGGGGTTCCGAGCTGCATGATGAGTAACTCCATAGCATCTGTTGTTCTTCTGGTGTGGCTCTGGGCTGGGCTCCCTTTTCTGGTGCAGGTTGTCATCCGACTTTGCACCAGGTCAGTGGTAATTTCCTGCTGGTAACGTGCCTTATCGCCTGTTTTGTGGTCTTATCGCCGATCTGGCTGGTCATTGAGAATGTTGCGGTGTGGTGTTGTCGTTTTGCTCAGGAATGCCTACTCTGCATCTCATTAGCGATAGTTGCTGGGGTCATCTGTGGTGATGTTTTTTGCGGATGCTATCGCAGGTAAACTAGTGGTATTGGCTGTTAGCACCAGCTTGTGAATGGGGTGATACATTTATCGCGACTTTGGCTGCGATAAAGTGCCAATAATTCGGCAATAGACCCTTGAGAATATGCCCCTCCAGCTTTTAGAGGGGAGCGTCCTAGGGTAATCAACCTCTACTGGACAGGACCTTGAACCATCTATCTTTAGGTGAAAGAAAAAAGCACCCCTCCATTGCTGTTAAATGAGCTTTCTGGTTTCAGAGATTCATGTCATGGCTAGAATAATAATTCTCTTTATTGTCCTCTACCAGACAGATTTAAATAATTCCTGGAAATGCAGGAAAGTCTTCTTTCCTTCCTCTTTATCAGTCAGCTCTTCTTTAGTGAGTGTTTTCCAATAGCATACTAATCACTCAAGAGGGTATGCAGGTGCTTGGGCAGGTGTGTAGTTCCCAAGTTGCTTATACGAAGAGCCATAACTTCAGCTTCTTGAGGAACTCAATAAGTGAGGAGGAGGCGTTGATATGTTGAGGGAGGTTGTTCCATGTAGAGGGTGCGATATAGGGGAATGTGTGATTTATATGCGTGCATGAGAAGTTTGAATTGACTGCGCTTGTGAATGGGAAGCCAGTGAAGCTTCCGGAGGTGCAGTGTGATGAAGGTGCAGCGTGGTAGGCTGAGTATGAGTCGTGCAATAGTTTTCTGGCTTGTCTGGAGTCTGTGTAGAAGTTTTTGGGAGATTCCACCATAGAGTATGTTGCCATAGTCCAGCCTGCTGGTGATGAGTGTTAGGATGAGAGTCCGCCCGGTATTCTGAGGTAACCATTTGAAAATGTTTTGCAGAATGCTTAGGAAGTGAAAGGAGTCAGTGCACACTTGCACTGACTTGAGCCGTAACGTTGAGCTTGTCGTCTAGTATGATCCCTAAATTTCTTGTGTGTTCTGTGGGTGTTCCTGTTTGTTCTAGCTACCATGGACACCAGGTGGTGTCCCATGGGGTGGTCATGTTGCTGAAGACCAGTACTTCCGTCTTGTTGGAAATGAGCTTCATGTAGTTTGTTTGCATCCAGTACGCTGCTGTGGTCATGCAGGTGGTGAAGTTAGTTCTGGTGGTGGTTGTCTTGTCCATCAGATAGAGGATGAGTTGGGTGTCATCGGTGTAAGGAAAGGTCGTGATGTCTTGTGATCAAATTATATTGGTGAGCAGTGTCATGTATATAATGAACAGGGTGGGGCTGAGGGTCGATCCCTGTGGGACTCTGTATATCAGTTTCTTGGTCTCTGATGTGAAGGGTGGCAGCCTGACCCTTTGGTTTTGTTCTTCCCATGAGGAAGGAACAGATCCTTTTTTTTGAGAGCAGATCCTTGTGTGTCCATCTTGTGGAGTTTTCTGATGAGGGTGTTGCAGGAGACAGTTTTGAAGGCCAAGGAGAGGTCGAGCAGAATGAGGGCCACTGTTTCTCCTTGGGCCAGGATGACGTGAATGTTATTTGTTCTGTTTCGGTGGTGTGGCATTCCACTTGGAAAAAAACCCTGACTAAATCAAACTAAAGATATTGCAATTCCCCACTTGATTTTTCTTGCATAGACTTGCTTTGTGTTTCAGTCTTACCACAACAGCTATTTCAGAATCTTTTGTTCTATTAAAGGTGAGATGTAAAAGGTTTGATTTACTTCTGTTGCCCTCTTATTCTCTCCTCTCTTCTCATGGAAGGTCTAATTCCTGTAACCAATGAGCTCGGAAACTCTCTGCATCCCAAGCCCTATATGCCTTCCCTTCAGTGAGTGTCTTCTCTTGTCTTTTGGTGGACCCTTTGCAAAATTGTTATGCCTTCCTGTTTTAAGGAGTTGTGCCTGGGTAAGAGTGTCTACAAAATTCTATTCTTCCTTCAATGTTTGTATGAGTTGGCCTTTTTTGGTGGCAGATGACAACTGAGCCCACACAGCAGATTATGTGTGAAACTGTATAATGGTCTGTGAATCATAGAGTTTCAGCCAGGGAAATGTGTTTTACAATTTTTTTTAAACCATGATTAAGCTCCAGGTAGGTTGTATGGCAAACTACAAAATGTAGATAGTGCAGGAAATCAAAATCTAATGTATTCGTCAATTTACTAATATGTGTTTCGCCTTGACCTGCTAACTACTGGTTTGATGGATTTTCCTGTCAACAGATAGAAATTAAGGGTTTGGTACATTTTGGCCTATTAAAAATAAGTTTTTCAGTCTGATGTAGGAAATGTAGACTTTTTAATGTTATTCTTTTTAGACAAAAGTGGTTGAATATCTCCTTTGCTTTTGCATCCCATATTTTAATTTTTGCACACCTGTGCAAAATCTTTACTAATAATCACAGCTGAACTCAAACTGTCATATGTGGAAATTTAAAAACAGAAAAGCTGGAATAAAGGCAAACTGTTAGCTAAATATTCAAAAACGTAAGATTCCATAGCTTGCTTCTAATAGAACCTATACCAATTACTGGTTTCAAAATACTGGTCGCAATTTGCGACAGGAATTTCTGTGACCACCATAGAATTTTGCGAACCACCCTATGCACTAATATTTTGCTTTATAGTATTCTGATTCGGAGTGGAATGTAATCCAAATTACCTCATAGCTATTAATGAGTTATGTCGCAAGTTGAAACTCACTCCAATTAGTGGCCATGTCTTACATCTTTTTTTTAAATGTTGCCCATTTTCTTTAAAGAAAACAGTCTGGCATTTAAAGAAAAGATTTACTTATACAAATGGCTTAAGATCGCAGATCAGAACTCTGTAATTTTTCAATATCTTTCGACTTGATTTCGGCTGCAAAATCTTGATTCAGGATTACCTTCTCAATACCTATTCGGTATGGTTTGCAATCTCATTTTAGGACTCGATAGAAGTACACTGATTCTTATTATAGGACTGGTACATAAAAAAAAGTGTTTTTGTGGTTGCAAATTCCAAATCTGTATGCTCGTTATGTTATGTTAATGTTAATAGGAATTTCTAAAGCACATGGTCACCAGGAGGTTATATGGCGCTGATCTTGGGCAATGTGAAGACGGAGGCGGATTATGCGTGGGCTTGCTCGGACAACCAAGTCTTAAGCGCCTTTCTGAACCCCAACAGGTTGTCGCGCATCCTGATTTCTAGTGGTAGAGAGTTCCAGAATTTAGGGGCAAGGTAGGAGAACCTACACCCTCCCTGGCGTTTCAGTTTAATGGCAGGGGTAGTCAGTAGCTGGAGATGGGCCGACCGCAGATTGCGGAGTGGGGCATGCATTTCAATCATGCAGCTGATGAATTTGGTGCTCCTGCAGTGCAGGGCCTTGAAAATTAAGCACCCTGTCTTGAAAGCTGTGCGTTGGGCAATAGGTAGCCAGTGAAGTTTGGATAGCAAGGGTCTGGCAGATTGCCATCTAGATTGTTTGTGGATTAGTCTCGCAGCCTGGTTCTGTACCAATGGGAGGCGTTTGAGTAGGAACAGTGGCAGGCCGAGGTAAATAGAGTTGGAGAAGTCGAGACAAGAGAGTACCAGGGCTATCACGACCTGTAAGAGGGCTGAGTGGGTCAGCAGGTGGGAGATCCTCCTGATTTTATGCAGTTGGAAAAAACAGGTAGAGACCACTGCCCCCACTTGTCCTCTAAGCGAGAGATCTGCATTTATGGTGACCCCAAGGCTTTTCACAGTAGGGGAGGGAGTGGGGGGGAGTCCTAGTTCTGTCGGCCAGTAGTGTGGGCCCCAGGAAATCTCACTCTTCCCTGGCAAGACTAGTTAAGTCTTGCCCAGGTTGAGTTTAAGGTGGTTAAGGTCCATCCAGCACTGGATGTGGAGCATAGTGGATTGGAATTTGTGGACAGAGTCAGGGGAATCCAAGGTGAAGATGAGCTGAAGATCGTCAGCATAGTTGAAGGTAGTTACCTTCCTGTTTTTTAAGGAGTGAATCAGGGGCATGAGGTAGAGATTGAATAAGTGTGGGGATAGGGACGAGCCCTGAGGGACCCCTCACAAGGTAGCGATCTTAGGGGCAGTGAAAGGGGCAAGTCATACTGCTTGGGTTCAGCCTTCAAGGAAGGACCTGATCCAGTTGTATGCAGAGCCCTGTATGCCGGCCTGTTCAACATGGTCCATCAGAATTCTATGATCGACCGTGTTGAACGGGCCGACAGGTCCAAGAGCACCACGGCCTGAGGGACACCCTTGTCCGCATTTGCTCTTAAGGTGTCCAGTACCGCGAAGATTGCTGACTCAGTAGAGTGAGCGGGCCGAAAGCCAGCTTGGTTTGGCTCTAGGTGTTCTGACTGTTCAATGAAATTAGAAAGGCACCTGGCCACATGGGTTACTAAGATCTTGGCCAGAAAAGGGAGGAGAGAGATAGGGCGGTAATTAGAAGGATTCAGAGGGTCAGCCCCTGTTTTTTTTAATAAAGGGACCACTATTGCGTTCTTGAAGGCACTAGGGACCTTACCCTGTGAGAGAGACTTGTTTAGGAAGGGAAGCACGCTATGAGGTAGGAAGGAAATGGCATCCCTTAGGATGTGAGGGGGCAACAGTCATTAAGGGAGCCGGATTTAACGTGGGTCGTTAAGTCTGACAAGATCTGGGAACATATGTCAGGGAAGTGATCCATGGTAGCTGAGTTAGTTGCCAGGTTGTCCAGGGGTTCCATACTGGAGATAGTAGGGATGCTGGCTTTGATACTGGAGATTTCGTCCACGAAAAAGTTATTTAAAGAGTTACATAAATCTTGGGTAGGTGTCTGCTTGGGAAGTATTCTCTCAGCATTACAGAGGTCATTGACTATCGTGAAGATTTCCTTCGGCTTGTTATGGGCGTTAAATATTCTGGCAGAAAAATAAGCCGCTTTGGCTTCCAATATGGCTTTTTTATACTCTTTGCGAGCTAGTGAGAACTGCAGTTTGTCTTCAATGGAGTATCTTAGCCTCCATTTTCTTTCTTTTTGACGAAGCTCGAGTTTTTGCTTTTTTAGCTCGGTGGAAAACCATTTATGGGCATCTGTATGGCGAGCGCGGGTAAATTTAGTAAGTGGGGCATGAGCATTACAAGCCATCAGTAGCCAATCCGAGATGTCTTCTTCCATCGAATTAACATCAGGGTTGAAGGAGGGTGCTGATCTGGCCAAGGTTTCGACAAATTCTTGTTTGTCGAGGGCTCTCCACTTTCTTGTCATGCCTCCCACTGCCGTGGGGGTCTTGATCTTGAGGTTAATAGTGGCTGTAAATTTTATTAAGTGATGATCTGACCATATATATGGTGAGATTGTGAGCGCCGTCAATATAAGGTTAGAGGACCAGATTTGGTCCAGAGTGTGTCCCTTTATATGGGTGGCGGAGGAGAGATGCTGGGTAAGGTTCAGGTTGGAGAGCAGTTCAGATCGTTCTACGGCGTGTGGCCCGCCGAGGGCGTAGTTGAACCAATAGTTCAGGTCGCCTATAAGTAGAACATTAGCATGGTTTGTAACAAGGTTGACCATTTGTTCGCTCAAGGAGAGAGGGAAGGTAGGCATGGGCTGGGGGGGTTGGTAGATAAGCACGCAGATGAGGGATCCAGTGTTAGCATCGAGTTTAGTTACGATATTCTCTACTGCTGGGAGATCGAGGGGAGTGAAGCTCGTGACTATAACAAAGGTTTGCACATTGTGGCCCAAGATTTCTGCATTTGAATTTTTACCTCTGCTAGGCACAGCTCTCTTTTCAGACCACAATGGCACAAATTAAGATTTGAAAATTGCTGTTTCATGGTTATAAGAGGTGGTTATGAGAAAAACTGTGCATAAATAAATAATGCTACAATATGTTAATTTAAGAACATTGATATTTGTTGAATTGTTCTACCCCGCTTAAAACATTACTACATAGCTCTCACTAATGCTTGATTTACTTCCGGCAGAGTATATTGCCAGCTCGCTCCGTTATGGAGCTCCAAAATGTTTTCCAATTATTGAGTGAATTTATGACAGCAACCCAAGGTTATTTCCTGTACTACATTACTATGCACAATTTATTGAAAACTGTTAACTGTCAGCCAGACATTAACGGATTTTCTTTGGCATCACCCTGCATGCAGATGTAACAAACAACCTGTCCATCTGTCCTGTAATTGCAGAATTACATAAATGTAACACAAAATGCCTGATTTAAAGTCTCGTCTGAGAGAGCATATACGTTGGCACTTGCAAGACATTTTGTTTTCTTATAGAGGACTTGGTGCCTGCCCATTACTTACCAGTGGTTGGCTTCATCATCACTCTTATTTCCTTGCTTATTGCATTGGTCAGCATGTGCAAGCTTCATTTCCTCTTCAAGAGTTAGTTCCTCTCCTAAAGCATGGCCCAGGTACTACTTCCGAGTCCAATGTCCTTCTACTGCTCAAGCTTTTTGAGCTTCTTTTTTCTTGTAGGTGCTGCACTATGTAAGAGTGCATGTGTTTGCTGTCAACTTCCTACTGCCCCTCCATTCAGCTCCACGTTGCAGTATTTGTATATAGCATGAAATCAGTCAGAGGGCTTTGCAATGCTTTACATGAGCATCAGATTATGTTACTGTAAGGAAATAGGTTGTTAGTTGAAGGGGGTGGAAGCCCCACTCAGGCAACATTCTCGACCCTTGTCAGAGTGAATCACAAAAGTCACTAATCTAACCTGTTCTTAACCCTTTGCTAGCTTGGCACAAAGCAGTCAGGCTTAACTCAGAGTTTATGTGTAAAGTATTTATGCAGTCCTCACAAGTAATAAAGTTATAACACAACACAAGAATCTCGAACCAATTTATAAAAATAGATTAAACTTTAATAAATAAAATACACTAAAAAGAAAAAAATCCAATCAGTAGAACCAGTCTCGCAGAAATTTGAAATTAGAGGTATGCCTTTGATTTAATTTTTTTCTTGTGATACAGCAAAGAGAACGTCACAATTTTTTTGTAATATTATATAATGTTTGCAAAATTGTCATTAGATTTTGTGCAACAAAATGTATAAATGTTGCACATTCTCGGTATTAGGGGAAAATGGGGCAGACAAACCCCAAGCTGAAATAAGCCCAGAACTGACACAACAGCAAATGTAGTTTTGGCCTGTTTTTAGGTTGAGCCTGGGCAGCGCATACGCTGCTGTGCGAGGCATGTTGTATTTGAGTACGATCATGAAGCTACGCCCACTCTCCACCCATATTACTATTTTCTTTAATGTGTTTCTCCTACTACAAGCATGACATACTTACCTGCAACTTTCAGTGCGCCATGTGCGCTTTGACTTTCTAAGCTGCCGAGGCCTCACATTAACAAGAGTTTGAGCTATTGGCATTGTAAATGACAATTTCTTTTATTTATGTGTTAATTATCAAAACAGATAAATGAAAGGCATTGTCATTTACAATATTAATAGATAAAATGCTTGTTCGTGCTACAGTAGGGAAGTGGCTTGAAAGAATGTTAGTACAAATTGCTTTAACACACCCAGATGGGCTGGATGGCGGGGGAGTTAGATGAGATTAGTTGATTTTTTACTAAATATACAGAAGGCAACCTGACTGATTATTTTTTACTCTGGTGCATTCACTGTGTTCCCAGTGTAGAGCATCATTCTCTGAAAACGTAGATGGGCTCGTAACTTACAGAGAATATAGCATATGCAGAATCCACTAGGCTGGGGGGCCAGCCACTCATTTTTTTTTTTTTTTAAACTTTATTGCAGGTAACACGTTGTACAGAACTATGTGCCTACAACCCTGAGGCCGGCAGCTAAGGATGACTTACAGTAGAAATTATATTACAGAGCTGTTACACCGACATCCCAAAGGCCCGGCAGCGATTTAAGACATTGCGTGTTAATATTGCATTTGTTGTGGAAAAATCTGCATGGAATATCCAAAGTGTACGAACCTGTGTCCAACAATTATAACATTTATAACTCCCTCCCTCCCACCCCACCTGTCATGTAAACACGTTAACAACTTAGGGGCTCATTTATGAGCCCCTGCGTCACTTTTGCACCACCGGTGCGTCACTTTTTGTGACGCACCAGTGGCGTAAAAGATGCGCCATGCCACGCCATATTTACGAAGTGACCCATCTAGGTAGATGCGTCACTTCGTAAACCCCTGCGCTACATTATACCTGCTATCTATGATATTTTGCTGCGCCACTACTAGGATGCCAGTGCGTCAAAACCTTACACCTGCCTCATGGCAGGCGTAAGGGTGATGCAGGCCCTTTCACATGGGGCTTGCCCCATGTGAAAGGAACATTGCTGGAGTTGCGTCAGGCTTCCGACACAACTCCAGCAATGCGCCACTTTTTGCGCCGACAGATGCGTCAGTTATACTGACGTATCTGTCCTTCCTTGCGAAATGATGCGTCATATTATAAATATGATGCATCATTGGTGTCGCAAGGAGGGCGCACTGAGAAGTGACGCATCGCTGCTTTCACGCAGCGATGCGTCACTTCTCATAAATGAGGCCCATTATATCTGCCCACTTGACGACGTCACTGGTGCTCCTGGAGCGTATCATTGTTGCACAGGTCCCCAAACCCCGCCTGCATCGGACAACTTCCTATAACATTAGGCAGATCCCCAACTGCACAGAAATATGGTAGGGGCTAATAGACCCGTTTAGCACAGTAGCCCTCAGGCGGCGCTATTTCCCTGAAGGTCTGTCCCGCCAGCCGCCAACCAGCTCACAAGGGGAGTCCATATGTCTTTAGGCCTAGATCTGCTTGGCATTAGTTCCCAAAAGCAAGTTAGCTGATCTTTGCAGTATGTGGCAGCTTTCAGCCACTCTGCAACTGTAGGAGGATGTTGTGTTTTCCAGTGCATAGCTACCTGACGTTTTGCTAGCAATAGCAGCATAGCCGTGAGTTTACGAGAACCTTTCAGGACCTCCAGTACGAAACCCAGCAATGCTACCAGTGGTGTGGCCAGAAGGTGAAAGCCAGTGATTTGTCCGATGTGGAAGAAAATTGACACCCAGTATTGTGCTATTACTCCACAATTCCATGCCAGATGCGTAAATGTGGCTGCAGTTGCACCACATCTCCAGCAGTTCGTATCTGGGTGTTGGCCCATATGGTATAGTTGTGGTGGTGTGCGATAGACTCTGTGCAGGAAATTAAAATGCACAAGCCGCAATCTATAATTTGGAGACAGGTGCTCCAGCTGGGAACAGCAGAACTGCCACTGTTTATCAGTAATAGATATGCCTGTCTCTTTTTCCCAATCTGCTTTGGTTATAGTGAGAATAATGGGGGAGTTCTTTTGTGTTATACTATATATACGCGTTATCAGTTTGCGAGGAGATGGATTTGACAATACATTTTCTAACACTGGCAATGTAAGAGGTTCCCTTGGGAAGTCCGTATACCTAGCCCTGCATGCAACTCTGAGTTGATAGTACAATAACATGTCTAACGCTGTGGGTGTCTGAGTTTTACACATCTGCTGAAGTGACATGAATGTTGCCTCTGGATAAAGGTCACCCCCTGTCACCAAATCATGTACTGTTGCCCTCTTAGTGGTAGCTTTGTCCATTAGTGGCGCTAGTAGTGGATTTCCCCCCAGGGGCATAGATGGTGCGTATAATTCCCCCTGGCCAGCCCTCTTTGCAATACCTCTCCATGCCCAACGAGTTGTTTCTACTGTGTCTATTTCTAGATGAGGCCGCCTGTATGGTTTATAGACAGCCGCGTTTAGCGGTGTATGGGCAACTTGGTCTATTTCTATCGCCACATGGGGTTGAAATGGAGTTGGGTGATGCCAGAAGTGCAGATACTGTGCCTGCGCACTATAGGCATAGAGCTAAAAATCTGGAGCACCCAAGCCTCCCTGTGCCAATGGCAGTGTCAATAAATTCCATGAAACCCGAGGTTGTTTGCCCGCCCAAACTAATTCGAGGATGAGAGAGCGGAGCCGTTTAAAAAATGTAGTATTCAGTGGCATGGGGATATTTACAAACAAATATAATAGTTTGGGTAGGATCACCATTTTTGTAATCGCAATGCGCCCTGTCAAGTAGAGTGGTAGTAGTTTCCACCTGTATATCTTGCTTTCTATCCAATCGATCACGCATCCATAGTTGGCTAACCAAATTTCTTGTAGAAACCTACTTGCTCTGATACCCAAATATCTTGTTGTATCCTCGGCCCAGAGTATCGGGAAAGTGGTAACTTTGAAGGCTTTCCAAAGTACCCCCGGAGAATCCACCGTGCCCTCATTCAGTGTGAAATATTCCACCAGTTTTACACGCAACTCCTCACGAAAAACCTGATCCAGGAGTGCACCTGAAGGGAATCTCCATGTAAATGGTTGCATATATGGCTCGGGTAGTTGTAACTTTATATACGTGGGTGCGTGATCAGAGAATGTGCATGGGTGATGTCCGTCATCTAGAACCCAGGCATGAATGTCCTTGGATACTAACCAGTAATCCAGTCTGGACTATGCGTTCCGATGTTGTGTTACACACGTACCCTCCCTGGCCATTGGATGAAGCGTTCTCCAGGTGTCCACCAGTTGAATGTCTGATATAATGTCGGACAAAACCCCTGCAGCTTTTGAGTGATGGTCGCAAGACACCCCCTGTCTGTCTGCCATGGTTGAGAGAACAACATTAAAATCACCCCCCGACATCACCGCCACGCTGCCCATTGTCTGTATTTTCTGCCAAATATGATGGAAAAATTCAGGACAGTCAGCATTTGGGCCATACGTGTTAATTAGCACTACTGGGGTGTTGTACAATGTGCCCTGCAATATAATAAACCGTACCTCCTTGTCCACTGTAGTGTGATGTGTTTTCCAATGTAGCCCCCTACGTATGAGGATTGTGACACCCCTGGAGTAGTTTGAGTACCCAGCCTCCACCACTTCACCCCATCTGTTATTTCTAAGTAGACCCGCAGCTGCAATAGTTAAATGTGTTTCTTGGAGCAGACAGATGTCAACCCCATGTCTTGTCAGGTAAGAGTGGATTAATCTAGTCTTCCTGCGATCATTTAGACCTCTAATGTTCCATGAAAGACATGTGAGAGCCGTCATTACAGCGGAATGGTAGAGAGATAGACCCGGGTCCTGGGACCGCTGCTAGTGTATGGAGCATATATGGAATACCGTGATAGTACGGAGCAAATCGTAAAGTTACCATTTGTAGAATAGTGCGCTGGCATGATTCGACAGGCGTTCGTCGTATACCGGAATGACATACCGCCTAGTGGACTTGTGTAACAGATTGCAGGCCATGGCAGGTCTAAACAGCGGAACTTAAACTCCCTCCCTCCCCCTCCCACACCAACCCCCCAATTAGGTTGTGTCATTACCCCCCCTTCCCGGTTGACTGTAAACAAACCGTCCACAGTAATGAACATGAGGGAATCATCCCATGTGGGCACGTGGGGCCGCCGGAAATACACCCCTGCACTCTAGGCAGGGTGGCTGAGAGGACAATGTGCTAACCTGAAACAGTGAGCCCCCCAACGCCACGGCACAATGATTACAGTGCAGGAGAATATAATAACAAACCCCCAAGCAACCCACATAAACAGTCTTGTATAATATTCAGACAACAGGAATTTGAGAGCCCAAATTAGGCACTTATCTCAGTAACCAGAGTGCAGGTTGTAGGCCTTCAGTCATTATCACTTAGATTGTTCTCGGTTTGAATATCGCCGGCCGGTGAACGTTGTTTATGCTCCTTTGCTAACGGCTTTGCGTATGTCAGAGCTGCTTTAGCGTCTGTGAAAAACGTGGGTTTGCCATTACCCTGAATTTGCAGCTTCGCGGGGTAGATCAGGGTATATTTGGTGCCTATTTGTTGGAAGATTTTCTTTGCAGGCATGAATTCTCTTCTGGCTGCCTGAACCTGCAGTGTAAAATCCAGATATAATGCGATGTTATTTCCTTTATATTGAATTTCACCTTTTTCTCTCGCCAATCTGAGTATCGTGTCCTGGTGTCAAGTTACTACGTCGTCTATTACCTTTAAGGTGTTTTCGGAGACGTAGTGAATTTCGCAGGGACGCAAGGGACCAACTTCCCTAATTACTAATTTAAAATTTGTAAATTTTTGTACATATTACAGGATAAAAGTTAGAAATCCGGGAGGAGGGTCGGATACTGGACGTGATGACGTGTTCAGTTTTCGACCTGCCAAAATAATAAAACAGATTCAAGATTTCTACTATGTGATTCTTTTTTAATGATTTGTCATTTTATTCTTTCTAATTCTTTCTTTAGTGAAAACCATTAAAATTGGTTTATCAACATTGCCTACCTGCGAACAACACCTGTCGGGCCTACGTCCTAGTATTTTCTTGTTTTCGCGTTGATGATAAGGGCAGATGTTAATCAGGCAGTTTTTGATGTTGTGGAGAAGTTAGGCAGTGTCTTGCAATAGTGTCCGTGTATTGCTGGAGCTAAAAAGACAAGCACAACATTAGATCTAAACCATAATATATATTCCTGGATTCTTTTGTATTTAGCCCCCTTTTCTACTTACTCGACTTTTATCTGGTATTGCATACAAAGTCACTCTGTTACTTCTGAGCCTGTTGGTATCCCTCTTGTATAAATCACAACGATAATAACACACACACCACAATATCTAAAACGGTCCTAACACTCTTGTAGATTTTACAGTAAACAAAAAATAAAATGGTATGCTTAAATAATAATCGGCAAAATTCTATTGTCCTTAATGTAGTAGCTGAATTCTTCCTTGAGCAAACTGTTCCTTTCAAATCCGAAAGTTTCCAAA
Organism: Triturus cristatus; assembly: GCF_964204655.1. Taxonomy (NCBI): domain Eukaryota; kingdom Metazoa; phylum Chordata; class Amphibia; order Caudata; family Salamandridae; genus Triturus; species Triturus cristatus. The sequence goes on from NC_140580.1 coordinate 158,425,295, forward strand.
AATTGTTTTGTTTTTCTTTAAAAGTGCCTTTCTTGCGTAGGACGCCTTAAATACTAAAATGTACTTATCTCCTTCTTTTTGTTTCCTTTGAAGGTCCTGCCGTTGTGGGAAAAGAAGACATCAAAAGCGGAAGACCGGAGCTGTTGAAATCTGCCCTTTGAAGATGTCCAGGTAAGTGTTGCAAATTTCCTTGCAGGAGGATCTCAGACGCGATCCTTCGCATGAGACAAACGGAAGGCAAAGCGCCTTCCAGAACGCTGGGTGCGGTTTAAATAGGCAACCGCACCCAAGCGCTCATACGCTCCGTCAGCAGACACGCTCCGTCACGTAGTTAAATGCTTGTGACAAAAAATATCTGGCAACCAAATACTTGCGAAGTAAAAACATTCGCACAATCATAGTTTTACCAGTAACATTTGTCAAAGTGCATAATTCTCAAATATGTTTACATAACACACCATACATTATACACTATGGAAGTGCTGGAGCACGGGAAAGTGGTGGGTCTTTTAACAATCAGAAAATCACGTAGATTAATCTACACATGGGGTTGTGGGACCAGCCCTACAACCCCAGTTGTCTTTTCTTGACAGTACACCCCTCTCAAGATCCCCCCTAAAATTCTTGCAATCGGTTTGGGTTTTTTGGGACATCGAGTATGGAAAGCTTTGATTAATCTGGGTGCATTTTTTAGATGCGTTAATGGCTCCCAGGTTCGTTCTTCTGGGCCATACCCCTTCCAGTCGATCAAATAGAAAAGTTTTCCACGAACTCTTTTGGAGTCTAAGATTGCTTTGACTTCAAATTCTGGATGTCCTTCAGTGATAATCGGAGGAGGGGGTCGAATAGTGCGAGTCTCTGGATGGTATGGTTTTATTAATGACACATGAAAGACTGGATGACATCGGTATGTAGAAGGAAGAGTTAACTTTACACAAACTGGGTTAATTACCTTTTCTACTGGAAAGGGCCCTCTAAACCTTGGATTGAACTTCTTGTTTCCTTTTATTCTTAAGTTTCTTGTATTTAACCATACTTTATCTCCTTCTGAATAGGAAGGTTGAACGGTTCGATGTTTATCAGCAGAATCCTTTTGGTTTTCTTTTGCTTTTGCCAAGTGGTACTGCGCTTCCAAATGAATGGAGATTAATTTTGAGATATAGTCATGTATTGATGGTACATTATCTGAGACTGTTATATCATCAGGAATATTTTTGGGGTGAAATCCATCATTACAAAAAAATGGAGACATTTTAAGAGAAGAATGTTCTGCATTATTGTATGCGAATTCTAGAGCACTTAACAAATCAGACCAGTCTTCATCACAAGTGGTTAAGGTACATCGAAGAAGTTGCTCTATGGTTTGATTTGTGCGTTCAGTTAATCCATCAGTTTGTGGATGATAACTTGAGGATAATCGCACTTCCATGTTCAATAATGTACTCAACTCTTGCCAAACGTGGGAGATAAACTGGGAACCCCTATCGGAAATGACCACTGACGGGATTCCATGCAGTCGTATTACATTAGACATAAGAACTTGTGCTTATTCCATGGCAGTCAGTCATTTATTTAATGGAATAAAATGAGCCATACGAGAAAATTGGTCTACAACCGTCAGAATAGTGGGAAAACCCTTTTTTGACGGAGGAATCTCAACCACAAAATCTAAGGAAATAGTATGACACGGTTGAGGTGGAACCGGTAAAGGTCTTAAAAGGCCGCTTGGTGCTTGATGAGATGATTTATTTTGACAACAGACACTACAAGTTTCAACAAAAGTTTGTATATCTTTGAACATGGAAGGCCACCAAAATTTTCTCTTAATGAGTTCATAAGTCTTAGTAACCCCAGGATGAGCTGACAAAAGGGTTTCGTGATGTTGGCGCATAACAGATTGTCGAATGTCAAAGGAAGGTACCATAAGCTGATCATGTACGAACAGAAGCTTATCTCTTTCTTGTGCAAATGGATATTCTTTTTTCCATTCTTCCACATCTTTTAATTCTAAAGCCTTTTTACATCTGACAAACTAGCTTGAAAACATGTTGCAGGCAGTACTGGTTTTACAATAATATTATTATCAGATTCGTTTTCTCCAATTCGGGATCTTCTGATTCTCTCTCCCTGGTCGATATGTGATTATAAAATTATGATCATTGAAAAACAAGGACCATCGTAATTGTCTGGCAGATAACGCTTTAACTGATCGTAAAGCTTGTAAATTTCGATGGTCAGTATATATGGTAACTGGATGACGTGCACCTAACAAGTAATGGCGCCATTCCTCAAAAACTGCTTTGATTGCTAACAATTCCTTGTCTGCTATGGCATAATTTTGTTCGGCTGATGATAACTTTTTGAATAATACGCTATATGGTGCATTTGTCCAGACTCTTTATCACGTTGAGATAACACACCTCCTAGAGCGAACTGAGAAGCATCTGCTTCAACTATAAAAGGTTGTGTAGAATCTGGGTGACAAAAAATTGGTGCTGTGGTAAATTTAGTCTTTAATTCTTGGAAAGCCCTTTCGGCCAATTCTGACCATTCAAATTGTACTCCTTTTCGTAAGAGTTTAGTTATGGGAGTAATAATTTGAGAGAAGTTCTGAATGAATCGACGATAAAAATTTGCAAATCCTAGGAAACTTTGCACCTGTTTAACTGAAGTTGGACTGGGCCAGGAACTTACTGCCTCGATTTTTTTTTGGATACATTTTTATGCCAGAAGGACTAATAATTATATAACCTAAAAAGTCCACCTTTGAGACATGAAACCAACTTTTTTCCAGTTTCACATATAAGGAATTGGTAGGCAATTTTTGAAGAATGGCACAAACTTGTTTTACATGCTCTTCTTTTGAGTTTGAATAAATGAGTATGTCATCGATATATACGACACAACAAACATCTCTGAACTCATGTAACACTTCATTTATAAAAAACTGGAAAGCAGCAGGAGCATTACAGAGTCCGAAGGGCATAACTTGATATAAAAAAAGGCCAAATTTTGTGCGAAACGCAGTTTTCCACTCATCACCCTTTCGAACTCTCACAAGATGGTAATCTCCGCGCAAGTCCAATTTAGTATAAATGGTTGCCTGTTTTACTTGGTCCAACAATGTAGGGATAAGAGGTAATGGATACCTATTCTTGATTGTGATGTTATTCAGTACTCTGTAGTCTATGCACACGCTTAACTCTCCCCCCTTCTTTGGTATAAAAAAAAGAGATGAGGAGACTGGTGATTTAGAATGTCGAATGAAGCCATTAGCTAAATATTGATCTAAATAAGTTCGTAAATGTTCATTCTCTTTTTCCGTAAGAGCATATATTCTACTGCATGGAAAGGTGGCTCCCGGAATTAGATCTATCCTACAATCAAAATCCCTATGAGGAGGGAGAGTATTTGCTTTTCCTTTGTCAAAGACATTAGTGAGATCAGAATATTCAGATGGAACTCCTTCAAGAAGTAAAATGCTAGATGATTCATTTGAAATATCGAATCCTTGCACAACATCTTCTTTACTATTTTCCATAAAACAATGGTTAAGACACTGAGTAGTCAATAAAATTCCCAGTGGCTCCAGAATCAATAAGTGCATCAATGTCCCATTAACACCCAGGATTGGATAAGGCTGTTAATTTCATCTTAATGCACAAATGACGGCACCCAAATGGTGGCACAGTAGAGGCCAAGCTAGAGTAAGCACTCGACAAATCGACCTCGTCTTTTATCGAGTGTTCTAGTTTTCCGGCTGCATTTGAGTTAGTGCGAAGTCTGAAGCCTTTTGTTTAGGTTTATTCGGACGAGTAGGGCACTCTTTAACGAAATGCCCTGTTTTGCCAAAATAGAGGCATTGATTCAATTTCCGCCTTTTTTCTTTTTCTTCTCTAGAAAGGGGTCCTCGAATGGTGCCTACCTGCAAAGGTTCTACAGGATCTACTTTGGTAGGGACTTCTCTAATTGCTGCTGTTTTGTCTTTAAATAGTATTAACTTATGATCTGATTTCCCTCATTCTCCTCTTCTTTCAGACAATCTATGGTTTAATTTTACTACCAGATCTATGAATTCGTTAATATCCTCTGGGGGTTCAAGAATTTGCATTACCATGTCCTTTAGTTCTTCCTTCAACCCTCTATAAAAGAGAGAGACTCTTTTATCTTCCGGCCACTTTGCTTCAAGCACAAGCCGATTGAATACAGAAATATAATGGAGTAAATCAGAAGAATCCTGTCTTAAATTCAAGAGTTCATTATCAGCAGATTGAACAAAAACATGCTTTGCAAAAAGCTTTTTCATAGCATGTTCACATTTTTTTAAATTATATAAAATAGGATCGTCTCTTTCAACCAGAGGAACTGACCGAAGAGCAGTATCACCACCTAAATATGATAAAATAAAAGCTACTTTTGAAGAGTCATCAGGAAATGCGGTTGTTTTGGCCAAAAAGTGCAAATGGCATTGATTCATAAAGATAGATTTATTACTGTCACCATAAAATCTCTCAGGTTGCGCAAGAGGTATAGGAACCGGGGTGACAACTTGAATATGAGTTGGGGTACCTGTGGAAGAAGTGGCAGAGTCTGTAAATGATTTTTGAAACTTTGCAGGCTTAAGAACAGGTTTCTGCTGCAATGCACCTTGAAGTACAGATAAATCTCTGCGTAAAGCAGCATTTTCTGATTTTATTTCACTTAACATGGCAGCTATGTCTTGTAGCGAAATTTGTGAGGTGAGGTCCATTGCATCCAGGCGAAATATTTTTTCGTGGGCTTTGCCTTATGTCAAGTAACTACGTCGTCTCTTACCTTTAAGGTGTTTTCGGAGACGTAGTGAATTTCGCAGAGACGCAAGGGACCAACTTCCCTAATTACTAATTTAAAACTTGTAATTTTTTGTACATATTACAAGATAAAAGTTAGAAATCCGGGAGGAGGGCCGGATACTGGACGTGATGACGTGTTCAGTTGTCGACCTGCCAAAATAATAAAACATTCAAGATTTCTACTATGTGATTCTTTTTTACTGATTTGTCATTTTATTCTTTCTAATTCTTTCTTTAGTGAAAACCATTAAAATTTGTTTATCAACATTGCCTACCTGCGAACAACACCTGTCGGGCCTACGTCCTGGTATTTTATTGTTTTCGCGTTGATGATAAGGGTAGATGTTAATCAGGCAGTTTTTGATGTTGTGGAGAAGTTAGGCAGTGTCTTGCAATAGTGTCTTTGTCCGTGTATTGCTGGAGCTAAAAAGACAAGCACAACATTAGATCTAAACCATATTATATATTCCTGGATTCTTTTGTATTTAGCCCCCTTTTCTACTTACTCGACTTTTATCTGGTATTGCATACAAAGTCACTCTGTTACTTCTGAGCCTGTTGGTATCCCTCTTGTATAAATCACAAAGATAATAACACATATACCACAATATCTAAAACGGTCCTAACACTCTTGTAGATTTTACAGTAAACAAAAAATAAAATGGTATGCTTAAATAATAATCGGCAAAATTCTATTGTCCTTAATGTAGTAGCTGAATTCTTCATTGAGCAAACTGTTCCTTTCAAATCCAAAGGTTTCCAAAAATTGTTTTGTTTGTCTTTAAAAGTGCCTTTCTTGCGTAGGGCACCTTAAATACTAAAATGTACTTATCTCCTTCCTTTTGTTTCCTTTGAAGGTCCTGCCGTCGTGGGAAAAGAAGACATCAAAAGCGGAAGACCGGAGCTGTTGAAATCTGCGCTTTGAAGATGTCCAGGTAAGTGTTGCAGATTTCCTTGCAGGAGGATCTCAGACGCGATCTTTCGCGTGAGACAAACGGAAGGCAAAGCGCCTTCCAGAACGCTGGGCGCGGTTTAAATAGGCAATAGCACCCAAGCGCTCATACGCTCCGTCAGCAGAAACGCTCACACGCTCCGTCACTAACTACGGGCGGTGCGAGCGGACTTCAGGCATCAAATGTTTATAGTTTCTTCAATCAGAAACGTGATAAATACCTCACAACAAAGTATGCTTATAATACGATGACAAATCAAAGCACAATGTATTAATTCCTTAAATGCTCGTGACACAAAATATCTGACAACCAAATACTCGCAAAGTAAAAACATTCGCACAATCATAGTTTTACCAGTAACATTTGTCAAAGTGCATAATTCTCAAATATGTTTACATAACACACCATACATTATACACTATGGAAGTGCTGGAGCACGGGAAAGGGGTGGGTCTTTTAATAATCAGAAAATCACGTAGATTAATCTACGCATGGGGTTGTGGGACCAGCCCTACAACCCCAGTTGTCTTTTCTTGACACCCGGTCTCTATAGTTTAAAACTCTCGCCAGTATTGGTGTTGCCGGTGCACCCGGACGCGGCCTGGGCCCCCGTGTCCGGTGTGCTCGCTCAATTAGAAACATTGCGGACAGGTCAGAGCCGAAGAGATCCAACATCATTGTCTCTATGTACTTCTCCATATTCTGGATGTCTGTTGATTCCGCAACACCCGTAATTCTGATGTTGTTCCTCCTCGACCGGGCTTCTAAATCCTCATTCTTTTGCCTTATAACGTGCAGTACTCCATCCTTTTCCCACAACTTCTTGTCCATCTCCATCTGTCCCTCTTCTGTCTCAGTCACTCTCGTTTCCAGAACACTCATGCGACCCTCTTGTTTGTCCATACGCTGAGTTATCCTGTCCATTCTCTCCGCTAGCGAGTCCATTTTAGAATCCAAACCTTGGAGGCTTGGTTTCAGGTCCCAAAACATCGCACAAATGTCCTCTAGGTGGGTGAGCAGCCCCCTCCTCGGTAGACTCCTGCTGACCAGTGTCTGTGTCAGCTGTTTTAGTGGACTTTTTTTTTATGTTATCCTGGGTTGGCGTGTGTCTGGTTTCCCCATCTCTGCAATCCGCGATGTCCTTGACAAAGAGAGGGTGGCAGATGTCTTATTGCGTTGCACTATGCACTTATGTCCAACACCCCGCTGCGAGAACCTCTTGACACCACGCCGCCGCCCGGGGGCTCCTTACTATCGCCGACACCACCACCTGTATGAGTCTTGCACCAGGAGTATGAGTGCTGGGACCACAAGATCCACCGCCCAGTAGTGCCCGAGAACTGGCACCAGCAAGTTAGCCCCCGACAGTCCCAACAATCGCCCCCAGTGCCCGGCCGCAGGCAGGGGCGCCAGAAGACACCGCTATGCCGAAGTTGATATTGCCACGTGGCACCCATGTCGGGATATGAGCAACGATCTGCTGACAGACAATATGGCGTGTGTGTAAGAAGCAGCTGCCTCCGTCTGATGGTGCAGCCCGCCACCTCTCGCAGCTAGCGCCCACCTGCCTTCATCGAATAGACGTCGTCGAGGCGTCCCACTGCAATTCCACACACAGGCAGTGGGTCCGGGTGTCAACGGCCACAGCAACGCCAGTCTGACCTTGATATATTGTCCTCAAAAGCTGCCCCCTTCGCTGAAACCGCCAGTCTCGCCACCGCAGCTCACAAGTCAGTACGAGGGCATCCGGGCTGAAGTGCAAGGCCCCAATTGTGCAACAGTTCTGCAGGATGATTCCTCACAGCCGCCTCAGCATTCGCGGATCGCACGACAACCAGGCCAGCAGACCCAATCGGCACCCAACAGATGGGGGCACGACTGGGAGGCCCCACGTATCGTGAGAGTGCCCTGGATCTGACATTTACTCTCCACTGCCGATCTGTTAATTATAGGGTCATCCTGGCAGCCGCCGGCGAGTGAGGGTTAGGGGTGGGCGGAAATTGCGTAGTCGCGCTACGCAAATCTCCGCGAAATGGTTAAAAATCTCCGCGAACACGCAGAAATTCAGCGAACGCGCGGAATTGCTTGTTCGCGATGCTTTTTACCTGTTCGCGACTGCTGTTTGCGTGCTCGGGGGGAAATATCTCGCGAACACGCATTTTGAGATCGCGAACAAGCAAAAATTCCGCGAAGCCGCGGAAAGCAGAATTTTGGGCAATTCCGCGTTGTCCGCGTAACGTGAAATTACCCAAATTCCGCAAATTCCGCGAGTCGAGCGGAATTTGCCGCCCAGGCCTAGTGAGGGTGCAGATTAATTTGGCGTGAATCCACAGGTGCCGCTCCGGCGGTAGCCGGTGCATGAATCGGCCTCCGGACACACGTACACACAGCCCACGCTGTCCTCAGGCATCCACTGAGACCCGGGCCACAGCCTGCCAGCGCATAAACTCACAGCGACATGTCTCAGCAGGGCGCAACATGAACCGGGACAGCACCTCTCCCGCTGGCACCCCGGTCCCGCCTCCTGAGCAGCGCCAACGGACAGGATGCGAACTTTAGTCCCCGGCTTCAGTGTGGCCGATCCGCTTTCATGCCTCCGCTCTCTGCAGCGTCACAGCTTGTCGACGGCCTCAACAGCACCCGGGTGCACTCCCCCGCACTGCCCGCTGTTACCGGTTGTGTTATCTCTCTGGGGGCACCCAGTTCCAGGCAGCTATAACGGATTTCTAACGGATTGTTGAAGCTCGGCCAGCGGAGCCATGCTAGTGTGCGGCCATTTCGCTGCACAGCGAAGCCAATCCCCCCAGCCACTAATTTTTTTATGAAAATGTAGAGCCTTGGTTTATCCTACACTTTGCGTTGTTTCAAAGTCACCAAAAGCGACATAAATTGGTGCAAAGTATTGATTCGGGATTTAGGGGCATATTATCAAGCACAGCGTTAAAATTATCGCCGCTTTAGCGGCAGAAAACTGCTGCTGAAGCGCCGATAATGGGCTTGATAATATGTCGGTGAGAATTTCAATAAAAGCCCATGTTGACACCAGAACATGGGCTTCTATTGGAATTCTAAAGGGCATATTATCAAGCCCATCATCGCCGCTTTAGCTGCAGTTTTCTGCCGCTAAAGCGACGATAATGTTAACGCCGTGTTTGATAATGTCCCCCATATTGTTTAAAAAATCGATTTTTTAATTAGTGTTATGTATTTTAGTATATATTTTAAATGTATGTGATGTATTTTTTGTATGAGAGTTGTTTGTTTTTTAATATGTGTTCAATTTTTTGTAGTTATCAATATTATTTTAATTACATTTTGCGTTTTTTAGTTCCGTAGCGGATTGTGGGTTTAAAGGGGATTAGGGTGGGAAGTAATTTAATTATAATAAATCAATGATTATTTTGTATTTATTAATATTTAATTGAGATTTTATAGTGTTAATTGTGGTAAGTAATTCATTATTGATTATTATAAATTGGATGTTAATCAATATTAATAATAAAAAAGAAAAGAAAACTTGACTACCTTTGCTAGGGCCGAAAATAGAGTCCGATAGAGACCAGTTTCGAGTTTTTCTGAAAATAACTGCCGGTGCTCAGAGCCTGCCCACTTAAAGCACTGCATCCATTCATCCTAAGCACTGCACCATCCAACCATCTTTCAATTCATTCAGACATTCCTATTGCATACATACATCTGTCCCTGCAGTTATTCTAAGTATCTATCAGCCCACTCGCCTATGGTAAACACTGTGCCATCCATCCAGTTATACGCCCATATTGTCATACATACATCTGTCCCAGAACCAATCCTACGCATCTATCAGCCCACCCGTGTATCCTAAGTACAGGTCCATGCATCCATTTATCCTTCCATTCATCCATATATCCATACATCCATCCATCTAGCTATCCATTCATCCATCTGGGCATCCATCCAGTCGCCCTTTATTCAACTATCCGTCCTTATTTTCGTGCACTCTCCGCCGCCGATCCTAAATACTGCGTATTACACTCATCCACCCAGCCTCTTAAGGGGCCAAAAAGGCTGGCGATAATCATTGAGAGGCAGATGAAGTTTCTGATAAAGAACAAGAAAGCTTTGAGTTGCTCTTTGTGGACCAGAGTTCACCACCCTTCTCTGGTGGTGTTTTAAACAAAGGTTGATGTAGGGAAAGAAATGTAAAGCAGCTTTTCAGTGTAAGACGTTAATTTAGAAAGATAACAGGGCATATTATCAAGAACGGCGTTAAAATTATTACCGCTTTAGCGGCAGGAAACTCCTGCTAAAGCGGCGATAATGGGCTTGATAATATGCCCTTGTCAATTCCCATAGCCGGCCAGGCTGTGGTGTGAAGCTGAGCTTCTATGGGAATTCACAAGGGCATATTATCAAGCTCATTATCGCCGCTTTAGCGGCAGTTTCCTGACGCTAAAGCGGCGATCATTTTAACGCCGTTTCTTGATAATATGCCCCTAAGTTTCTTGTTTTGCGCTGTAAAGTTGCTGAAAAGTAACGCAAAGTAGAGCCATGTGCTACTTTGCATCGATGGGGCATCCCAGGGGTGATACAAAAGCGTTAGCAGCTACCATCCAACCATCCACAGTTTTTGATAAAAAGTCCTATCTACTAACACTTGCACAAGGAAATGATGGTTCCTAGATGTAGGATCAAAGGAGAAAAGTTTTCTTTTCTCCAACCTTTTCTAACTTTACGTGTGCACTGTACTGTGCAGCGCAGGATGGCACAGTAGCAAATGCAGTGCAAGAACTTTCGTCCCCATGAACCTGGTCACCAGTAACATGTCTGGCTCTTGAGAGACCTACGCTCTAAATAATCCTGGATTTTTCCTGAGTCTAACCTTTCTTATCCACTGCAATGAAGCTCTGAATTGTTGCCAGGTTTCATGAAATTCGTGCATTTTGTATTATTTTTATTGATCATCGTGGGTGGTAGGACAGGAACTCTCATTGTATCCAGCAGGGGATCCTAAAGGGAACATAGATAGTAAGTCCTAAGACGTGATACTAATTGAGTGGGCACTGAGCAGTACATTTGGTCATGAATCGAAATTCTCCAATTTCTGTTTCATCAATTGAGCCAGACATTTTATTTGTTCCACATGCTGCCACCTGACAATGAGCTTGTGCCGCTGCATTTTATAGGAAATTGATGTATTCTTAAAGTCCTAAAGAAACATAAACTTTATCGGAATTTCTATTTTACCCAATGATGAGTAAGTCTACACTACGAAACCAGAGTCGGCTCTCTAAACCATTTCTATTATCCTGAAAACATTTGTCAAAATTCCATAACTGTCTCTTATCTAAGGTAGCAATGGGCTAAATTGCCATACTTAAAAGCCAGACGTTATCAGAGCTTCTGTTACAGAAAACATATGTGGCCCTAATACAGCAAAACTGCGTATGATTCTAAAAAACTTAAATGCACGATTACAACTCGTGAACGAAACTAAAATAAAATAATATCGCATGGTTAGATGACGTTTAGGGATGATAACTGACACAAAACATACACCTCAAAATGCAGCACCAAAACCTTAGTGTCGATCACCCAAGCATGGCATGTACTTCTCGTGTGCACAGGGTGGACTCCTCAAAGGACGTTTAAAGAAGTGGTGTGCGAAGTTGAACGTCTGAGATGTATACAGCTGCTGACGTATTTTTGTTTGAAAAAAAGAGGTCAAAAGGGGCACTGTGTTTTCTGTTGTCAGAGTGGCACCACACACATACACAGCTGCCAGAAATCCTATGGTCGAACTTTCGGCAGCAAGGGTTGTATTGAGGGGTGAGCAGCTGCTACTGTGATGCCCTCAATGCCACCACGCACATTATGGAAAGCCCCGACTGACAATGTGGGCGCAAAGTTCCCTGCAGCCTGAAGTCCTGCTCATTATGCGATACATCCGATACATCCGGCTGCTGAGAATCAGGCGTGTTAGGTAAATTCACTATAAATGTGCCTCGTCGTTGAACGTTTACCTTCCCAAATCAGCACATGGTGGCACTGAAATTTGGGAAACAAATCACAACAAATGTAACAAAGAAAGCCAGTTCTGGGACATCATAAAAATAAAACATAAGAACATGCCCACCAGTTTATTCCTCTTAAAGCATTTACCATAAAAACGTATCTCTGGATACTGTAAAGCCATCCACCTGAGTGGTGAAAAGGTCTTCTTGCTCAAATTCTTGCTGACAATTGAGTCTAAACTGCTTTATGACAAGTTGTGTCATGACCGTCCTGGGTCTGTCATGCTAAATTTTAGATATGGTGAATATTCAGACAACATTTGTGCAGGGTTTGTCACCTGCGCCCTTTGCCATTCGCTGAGCTGCCCTAATGTTGCATTGCTTGTAGCTGCACCTCGCTTTAAGTTCAACCCCCAGGATGATGTTGCAAACACTGAAGTTCGAGAGTTTAATGGCTCAGCCAAAGCATTCAGAGACTAATGAGTTATAGATGTTACTTTAACCCCTTCCCCGCTCCGTCATGAGCCACGGTTGCCGTGTGCTCATGACGGAGCGGTTCCGTCATGCCACGACCGTTGGCGGCCGCTCCGCCTACGCGGCGCTGTTTCCCCGCCTGTGCGGGGGGACAACGCAACTGGGCGGAGTCATGACGGAACCGCTCTGTCATGAGCACAGCTCAACCGTGGCTCATGACGGAGTGGCTCCGTCATGAGCACAGCGCCACCGCGCTGCCCCCCCCACACCCCCCAGCGCTGCGGCGGAATTCCCGCCGCAGCGAAGGGGTTAATTAATATATGAGGTTTTGTTGGCTTCAGAAAACTACTCACATTCTAAGGGGCTCTCCTGAATTATAAAATGTATATTGTAAATTATCTTGACACCCCCCCCCCCCCCCACACACACATACTCCACCTCTCTCCATTTTAAGGGCTCATCACTTCTTGGTTCAGAAAGATAAGCTTAGTCACAGAGATATCAGACCTATCATATTTTTGTCCCTTTTTCCCCTTTCCCCATCATTCTGGGTAGCAACATAATGAATCATGTCTGGTAGCCTTCGCAACTACTCACTGTGACGACTTCTATTCATACATAGAATCGTCCTTGAGTTTTCATTGATTATCCTAATTGTGATTACACTTTAATTTTGCAAATCATTAGGCTTTTTTGATTTTTCCCTTTCATCATTTACTTGAAACAAGATGACTAGTATTCAGCTACCACTCAAAGCCAGTATATAATACCTCTAACCTCAACCACAAATATTACACAACACAACACAGAAAGGTCCACCCACATCACGAATTGTGCAACTCCAAGAATAATCCTTACACCCTCCTTCTATTCAGTTCAGTTCTACAAATCCAACAACAACAATAAAGCTCAGAAAAAACATATCAATAGAAAATAGACCAACTACTGGGGGACAAGACACGTCATCATGCACCATACACACCAACCTCTCAAATTGATGCTCTTGATTTTTCAACTCCACTTTTTACATGGAAGGTAATCCACACCCTCTACCATTCAAGATAGTGTTTCAGCAGACAATCTGCTAATGATGCCATAAAGCCCTGGCCTACCTTCTCCAACTATAATCCAGCCTCCTTTCTCGAATCTCCACATTTAACATTTTGTATTCTTTCCTGATTTTATTATGCACAAAGCACAAAGTAAGAACAAATGATGACTCTGCAACTCGAATTTTGTACCTGGAACACAACCACAGTCACACATCAAACAACTTCTTAAACCCACTGTAACACGCGTCACTTAACATGCAGCTAACTGAATGCCCACTGATTTGAATTGGAACACCCTAGACTATGCCCCATGCGGCATATAGATAGTTTCAGGAAAAATAAGGATGATAAGCCTTCAACAGGGACTAAATAGATGAATCCACAACTAGAACCACTGGACCAAAAACACACCTTCGTAAAATCAGAGCATCTTGAAGGACAAGTTGGAAAATACATAGAGGGCAGGAATAGCCCATTCCCTTATGGCATTATTCCACAATCTGACCTCAGTTGAACACGAGTACGATTGGCACCACAGCCACATCTGTAAATATGATCATAAATAACATATAAAATAAATACATAAAGTTTGTGTCTTTAAGAACCTAATTCTCTTCTCTTATATGCTGAAACACATAAGAGGATTGTGTGGGGTACCATCGCACACAAAGATAGTTAGTCTTAAAAAATCAAAACACACACTCCCACACACACAAACACACCCTACTCAAAGCTACTTTGAGGAAGACACAAGAACTTAAAGGCTTAACTCTCACTCTTGACGCAGTGCAATTACACAAGCATGTGAGAGGAAAAAAGTACCCATATATATCTTAGTATGCATGTGGAATGTGTATAGCGGTGATCTAGCGGCAAGGCACTGTACTGGATTAAATGCACAGATACAGGCAACAAGAGATTGGAGACATAGCAGGGTTCTGAGAGTGGAAATATACTATTACCTGATGGAGACCAGGTGATGTTTAAAGCAGTGTGTTTTCAGGAAAGTGCTGAGTTGGGGCAGTCCTGATGGATTCAGGAATGTAGTTGCAGATTCTGAGCTCAAAGAAGGAGAAGGACTTTTGGTCTTATTTTTTCTTTTTGCATTTCTTTGCCTTCAGAGTGATGGTGTTCTGAATGCAAGTGTGTGGAAAGCTACCTGGATGTGGATGTGTCAGGCTTTGTGGATAACAGAGCTAGTATTGGTTATGAGGCTGGTCAGCACGGGGAGCAAGTGGAGGTGATATGATCATGTTTCTTCAAGCGATTGATGAAAGGTGTTATTATGGCATGACAAATGCCTTTAAAGGAGGGTCAGTGGGAAGTTTGGTAGGCCATGGAGAAGAGTGACGCCATCAGCCAGATGTGAGAGCATAGGGCTTGAACAGCACTTCAAAAGTCGCTTTCAGTGAGGAACAATTTCCCTTTATTTAGTTGGGAGAGCTGGTGCCAGGCTTCTTGGTTATCTTGTGATGTGTTCCTTAAGGGTGAGATCAGTGTCCAAAGAGAATTCAAGCGATGTGATGTTAAGTAAAATCTGGGGTTTAAATCAGTCCAGGTTCCTGTCATCAAGCCAGGCTTGGACTACCTCTTGTTTTTTGGCAAATAGCAGAAAGCCTGTTTTGGAGGGGTTCAACATCAGATAGGTGTTTCATCCAGGTCTGAACTAGGTGTAGCCAGTGTTTAAGGCATTGGATGTCTAGAGCAGAGGAAACTTACACGTAGAATTGTATGTCATCACCTTATTTGTGAATTGTTATGCTGTTATCAATGAATCCCTAATGGGTCCATGTAAATGTTGAAGATGATGGGGTAGAAGATGTAACCCTGGATGACTCCACAGTTGAAATAGATCTTCTGAGTTCTAGGGGTGTCCATGTGAACCAAATGGTGTCAGTTGGGTATATAGGGCAAACTTGACTCAAAAGGTGAAGTTAGTAAGTGGGTGAATGAATGATTCAATATTACAAAAAGGTCACATTATGTGCAAAAGATGTGATAAAAGTTATGCAAAGAAAGTGATATCACGTCACAACATACAAAATAATATAATACCATCTATTAGATGTGGTAGTTTTTGTCCAAAAGTAGCCTTCTTAGATAAATAAATGTCTTCATATGTACAAGCACTGTCTTAAGGTTCCAATGAAACTTCTTTGGAAGTTTATAATATTGTTCAGATTGGCTACAAAGCACTTAGGAAATGTCAGCATTCCCCCTAAAGTAAAAATAATAACAACAATAATAATAATAATAATAATAATAATCATCCTCATCACAATAATAATAATAATAATAATAATAATAATAATAATAATAATAATAATAATAATAAGTGGTTTATTTTTAAAGATGTAAAATGTACAGATGTGAAATGTATTCATATATTATAGAAACCATCCCACATGTTTACAGTTTGGCTTTTGCATTTCTAATGAATGATTATGTATCTTGGGGGCATATGTATCAAACTCCCCTTTAGCGAATCTCAATTTGCGAGATTTTGCGATTCGCAAAATCAGATTCGCTAAACGGGATGTATAAAATAAATCGCTAATCATTTGCGAGTCCTTAAAAATCGCAAATAATTCGCAGAATCCCGTATTGCGATTTCTTAATAGCGAAATTCGCTAAATAAGAAATCGCAAAAACGGGAATCTGCAAGCCTGGTGCAGGCTGATGACATCACAAACTGTAGTGATTGCCTGCACCTGCTCACCTGAGCCACACCCAGAGGCTGCTTGTGGAGTGTGAGGAGGCTTTCCTGGAGACAGCAACCAGCAATGGATCTCAAACAAAACCAGCAGGGCAAAGATGCAGAAAAAAGAAAGAGAAAACACAAGTTTTCAGAAAAGGAGCAGGAGGTCCTCATTGAGGAGATGGTCTGCAGCCATGAGCTCCTGTTTGGGAAGAAGGCACTCAAAGTCCCAGAGGCCAGGAAGAGGAAAATCTGGCTGGAAATACAGAGCAAGGTGAATGCTGTTGGAGTCACCACACGCACCATCGAGGAGCTGCGCAAGCGGTGGTATGATATGCGCCAGAGGTCCAAGGAGAGGGTGGCAGCCAGACTCAAGGATGCCACTCAGACTGGAGGAGGACCATCCACTGCAGAGCAGCCAACCCCCCATGAGGAGCTCGTGGAGTCAACCCTCCTGCCTGAGAGCGTTGGTGGTGTGGCTGCAATCGACAGCTCCGACCCCTCATCCAGCAGACAAGGTAAGATGCATGCCAAATCACCCTGCACTCCTCCCCATCCCTTGCACACTCCCCCAAATGCGCATAGTTAACTCCCAACATGCCAATCCAGCCCAGGTCTTACAGCACACCCAGCAATGCATCATGGTACTCGTAGTACTGTGTCTGACTGTGTGTCCATGACACCATCACAAGTAAATGCAACATATGTGTTTTGGGGATCATTGAATAGAAATGTGTCAGAGGTTAGCCGTCAAAGATTTGTAACTTTATTGAGTGCCACATGCAGACAGTAACACAAACTCATATAGTCCCCCTTACATCCACAGCACCCGCCATGCCACAAGAAGACAGCGCTGAGGGAGAGGAGCCTGCAGACCCTGCGGACTCCAGCGATGAGACAGAGCAGCAGCCAATTCAGCGCAGGAAGCGCGCACATGTGCCCCCACTGCCTCCATTTGAGGATGAAGTACCAGCAACAGGCGATGACACCGACAGAAGAGAGGGGAGTCAGGGTGTGACAGACATGCCCCGTCATGACGCACCAACACCAAGGCAAAGGGAACAGGCCATTTCCAGGTCAAGGCCCAGGAGCAGCACTGCAACAGAAGGAGAAGGCACCGTGTTCTCCGGCTTGGAACAGTGCATGTTGCAGGAACAGCGCCTGCAAAGCAAGGCAATGCGGTCAATGAATCGCCAGCTAGGCCGCCTACATCAGGACAATCGCAACATGGTAGCGGCAATACGAGAGCTCTGTGCCACTTTGAGGGACACCCAAGCTGCCAATGACAGGGCTGGACGACGTGCCAATGCACGGCTACACAATTATACTAAGGCAGTCAACCGCCTCTGCACCACCACCAGCGCACTCACACGCAGAAGCGTAACCATGCAGGTGGACATGGCACATTGCTGCCAGGACATAGCACGAGGGCTGGCGCAGGTGACCACTGCTGTGGAACAGCTGCAGACAGCCAATGCAGGTGGCAGCGCACTAATGGCCTCTGCTGAGAGTGAGGACACATCGAGTCGCAGCAGCATCACTCCAACCTTGCCAGGTGAAAGACGCCGCAGTGGCAGACAGGTAGCAGGCCAAGGGCGCACCATGGGGGTCAACCACCCTGGACGGCACCGACGGAGGTGATCATCTGCGGGGACACTGACTGCAACACGGGTGCATTAACCCGCAAAAGGCTGTTTGCCCTATTTCTTGTGCCTTCTCTGCACTGTGTGTACAACATGTGCTGGGGACAATTACAATTTCTCTCATGTTAAGTGTGATTAAACACTTGACACGTCATCATGCTTTGTAGTCTCATTTCCTCAATACTCACCTAAAAGTAGTTTTGTGTGATCTCAGTCCGTCTCTGGCGTCCAGCAGCTGCCCCAACTCCTGGTGCTGGTCTGGCAGGGGGAGCAGGGCGCTCGTCATCCGATGTGTCTGTATCGGTCACATCAATTGTGGTGCCTTTCCTCATTGCCATGTTATGTAGCATTGCACAGCTTGCCACGATTTTACAGCAGGTCTCAGGGCTGTATTGCAGTGCGCCTCCACTTTTATGCAGGCACCTGAAGCGGCTCTTGAGGATTCCGAAGGTTCGCTCAATGACACAGCGTGTAGATCTGTGTGCCCTGTTGTAGCTCCTCTCACTTGCATTTGCAGGATCCAGGTATGGGGTCAGGATGAAGTCGCGCACTGCATAGGCACTGTCACCTGCATGGAAAAAAACACAATAGGTGAGTCAATGTCCCCCCCCTCAACTGATGTAGTGGATGTATTGATGTGTGCAATGTATTTACCGAGCAGGTACCCCTCCCCAAACTCTCCAGCACTCAGACGTCTGTGTATTCCACTGTGTCGGAAGATGAAGGAGTCATGTGTACTGCCGGGGTATTTGGCTACGATGTCGGTGATGTGATACTTAGCGTTGCACACAATCTGTATGTTGAGGGAATGGTAGCATTTCCGATTCCTGTAGACATATTCAGTTTCTGCTGGGGGTGTGATGGCCACATGGGTCCCGTCAATGCAGCCGATGACGTGGGGGAAACGTGCAATCTGGTAGAAGTCCAGTATCGTTTGTTGTAATGCCTGTTGGGTGGTGGGGAAGTAAATGTGATGTGGGAGCCTCAGTAGCATTGCATCTAGGAAGGCATGGAAGAAGCGCGAAAGTGCACTCTGTGACACCCCACCAACCTCCGCTATGACCCGTTGAAAACTCCCTGACGCCAGGAGGTGCAGGGAGCACAGGACCTGCACATGTGTGGGAATTGTTTGTGTCCTGCGAGTAGGGTGCTCCAAGTGGGGTTTCAGCTCCTCAATCAGGTCCATTATGGTCTGTGGGTGCAGTCTGTACTTGTCATAGATCTCCTCTTCAGTGTTCTGTAACAGGGTGATGCGCAGCCTGAAGATACGTTCCTGTCTCATTCTCCTGTGTGCAAGGGCCCGAATACGCAGCCTCCTGGCTATCACGTACATTGCAGCCATTGTGGGTGTGTTTGTTGCATTGTGGGCTGGTTTTTGTACCTTGCACCAGTTTACCACCTGCAAGCAATTGGTGTTAATAGCGATTTCTTAATTAGCGAATTTCGTGAAATCGCAATTTGCGATTTTTTCATACATGTGTTTGCGATTTCTTAGCTAGCGATTTCTTGTTAGCGATATTCGCAACGCTAAGGAATCGCAAATTAGGTATTCGCTAGGAAATTCGCAGTTTTCTTGTTTCGCAGCCTAAGAAATCGCTAATTTAGCGATTTCTTATTTTTCAGTTTGGAAGTGTGTCATACATATGAAATAGCGAAAAATTAGTCGCAAACGCTGTTTTTTGCGAATCGCAGCGTTTGCGACTAATTTTTGCTTTCATACAGATGCCCCCTAAAAAAGTAAAGTAATACACCAAAATGTCTAGCATAATCATATACCAAAGGTTCCCTTTTACATGTTCTAGATGGGATGTACTGTTAAACTAAAGTGTATTTATATTATATAAAGTACCACTCTCTGTGCCCATCCATGCCTGGAATCTGCAAACTGTCATCCATGCTGCCTCCTCCTCATCAAGTCACAGACATCTACTCAGGTCTACTCACCAGACCCTTATTAAGTCTATACTTTCGAGGGTACCATTTGAATGTAAATACCATAAATGTTGATAACTTAAAGAATTTGTATCAAGCCAAGCCTCCAGAAATTATAAAATCAATGGCTTGGTTAAAACACACCAAGACTGCCACACTCCACGGCTTGCTTGTCACGTTCAATTTTTCATCAAATACACACACCCTATTGCGGATCTCTGGGTAACCCGAATATTAATCGACTAGGCTCTTGCTAAGACCTTGCTAAATGAGAGTAGCAGCCTTCTCATCAATGAGCTTGTTCTCCCAGACTTCAAGACCCGAAAGAAAGACTGTGGAGGAAGACTAGAAGCTGGCATAGCAGTCAATGCACAGGATAGTTTGTAAACTCTGAAGGATACCCACACTTCAGATAGCGTGATTCAATGGCCTTTTCCTGTAATACAAAAAGTTAAAAACATTGGGAACTCTAGTTGTACTCCTGCATAAGTAATACATCTACACATGAAGCTGATCATTTGGTATACCTCCTTTTCTTCCCGTGCCAGTCAGTTTGTACTTCTAGTCCCATTCTCTTCCCCTGAGCTGACCAATTAGATGTTCCTTTTTCATCCAAAGCCATAGTGTGGGTTGCTCATATATACCAATGGCCAAAAATCAAATAAAATACTTGTATTCCCCTGGTATAGGAACTGTGTAAACAACACTACACACACAAGTCTCAAGCAAACAAAGAACTAATTTGAGTTACTCCGAACTCCATACTAACAGTAGTTCTAGATCATGTACTGCTGATACAGTGTAGAAAAAAACTGAATAACAAAAACCCTTAGTTAGTAATTTTTCTGCCCAGCTCAATTTGAATATTTGCAAATGTGAATGGAAAAGTGGGAAAAAATGCCTATGTAGCTTTAGAAGACTACTTTAGATACCTATCATAAGAAACTGATTAGAAGGTTTAAATCCTGCCACTTCTCTGAATGAATCCATAATACAATGAATTTGGCAAAAGAGGTGTTTAACATAGTTGCGAATACACAGATGTGTAAAGCCTCCAATGGTGTCTCAGTGCCTTCCCTTATCTCTGTAAAGATAACCTTCAGTATTTCAAGTAAAACAAAACAAAAATCCATTCGAAGATAGAGCAAGAAATTATGCCCATAACCTTTCAATTGCCATAAAATGTAGCAAGGAACCCCCTAAGGGTAACTTGAAGGTTTTCTCAAAGATACATCAGACTCAGGTCCAGCCTAGTTTATGAAAGTACTCAGCCTGTGCTTAGAACAACCACTGAGACACTTTTCAACAGCTCCCTGGACTATGGCTCTACTGTCAAAGCTTCGAAGCAAGCTATGGTAAAACCACTGGAAAAAACATCAGTCTGTATGGGTGACTCAATCAACTATCACTTGACATCCATGTTCTGTTAGGTAAATTACTGGAGCAAATTGTACTACAGCAATAGGAACGCTTTGCCATCAAGCACAATATTCTACATTGCCTGCTAGTGGGTTTGAAGCAGCTCATAGTACTAGACTCTTTGTGCTGTCAGTCCTGGATACCCAGCATTTCTTGGTGGTTGGATGTGGGTTAGGGCCTTAACCACAGAACTGAATATCCTTTTTTTTAAAGTTCTTTTTTGGCATCTAAGTCAAGCAACAATACAACTGCATCAAAAAATAAGGGTGGGAGCGGAATAAATTGGGGGTGAAAAAAAGAGGGGGGAACGGGAGAGAAGCACAATTCCATAGCAATGAAAGGCATAATGGCAATATCACTTAATACCCATCTACACATAACCCCAAGCATAGCCAATCCAGCAAATTTTTACCCACATTGTAAATGACCTTCATAAGGACTGTAGAGTTATTTGGTGGGTGATAATAGGGCTCCAGGCTGTTATGTAACTGGTACCAGTGTGTGTGATCTGCCACCTCCCCAAGTATGGACGCGTTTAGAATCCAGAACGTGAAGTGTTGTTGTTCCCCGATTGTGGTTCCCAAATGTCCTGGGTTGGGAGTACAATGGCATCAGTTCAAAGAAGTGTCATAATTGTACTTGACAATATGTTGCATCCTGTAACCAAGCCTCTATAGTGGGGGTGGGCCTTCGCCCCCAGTGTATGGCTACTCTTCTCTCTGCCAAAGGGGCATGGCAGTAAGTTCACGGTCACCAGTGGGTACATCTTTGACATAGCCCTGGAAGCCAATCAGTGTGTTGCATGGTGAGAAATGACCCATATTAGTATATATAGATGAGAACACCCCCTCCCAGAACTCCACCATCCACTGGCATTCCCATGTTAGGTGTATGAAAGAGGCCTGCAGCGCACCACACCTAAGGCAGAGTGCATCTGCAACCAGCCCCATTATGAGAAGCTGGACCGGGGTAAATCAATGTAAAAACTTGAAGTGTATTAATTGCAATTTATAATTAGGCAAGAGGGTTGCCATCTGGCCACATCAGTAAGACCACTAGGTGTCAGTGATGGAGGGATCCATGTCCATCTCCTAGACAGTTCGCACCACTGGCATTCTGACAGGAGCGATAACTTGCATAATGGTATAATGGCAGGTAACCAGTTTGCGGGGTGATGTGTTCATAAGTGTGCGCTCTAGATTTGGAAGCACAGAGGGAAGTTGGAAATATGTAGGGCACTGCACGTTGCTCTGTGTTGATAATAAAGGAGGATCTCTAGTGCGATGGGGTGGATCGTTGCAGAGGCTTCAAATTAGAGTATGAAATGTTCCTATGGTTATAGATCGGAAAAGGTTGTGGGGTTGCACCCACACACCAACGCCCTGGCGCCCTCCTCTTGCAGAGGAAGCAAGAGAGGGTTTTGTCCAATGGGTATAGAGAGAACATACAGTCAGGAGAGCCCGGTGCATATCCTCATGCTGTCCCACACCCATCGCAAATGCAAAAAGAACAATTGATGGACAGAATGCAGAACAATGTCATACATTCACCACAGTACAGAGATCTGGGCCAAAATCCATCGTTTTTTTGCTCACCATGCCATTCCAGTTTGGACCCAGCCTTATGCAAATCAGTCTTGACCCTGAGCCCAATGGGAACAGTCCAGCCCAAACTGCCAAGCCAGGTCCTTTCTGGACTGGAAACAAGCATCCTAGGACCGGTTTCGGGATTTCAGCCCTCAGCATCCAGGATAGCTTGACTCCAGTGGCATGGAGAGCACGGGACCCACATCTGGGCATACCCGTCTCACTCGGGTTGACAAATGCAAAAAGAACAATCACAAGCACTCCACTGTATTTATCTCTGTCAGCAGTAGCTTATAGGGCAAATAGAGCACTGTGGTAAGGGTGCATGGAGTTGTGTGGTCCACCATGTGTGGCTAGAATGATGTCTGATAAAGACAGAAGTGTATATATGGTGCCTGGGCACAGAGTGCATATAATGTCATGTTGGACACGCCCAAACCCCCCCGGACGAGTGGCAAAGTGAGTAGTTCCCAGGAAATCCTATGCTGCTTGCCAGCCCAGGTCAGTGCTACGAGATTAGACCTCAGTCATTGCGAAAAGTGAGCTGTGAGAGGGATGGGCACGCTTAGGAAAAGGTAAAGGAATTTCAGAAGGATGCACATTTTAGCTAAAGCTATCCGACCGGACAGCAATAACTATGACCGTATCGGTATTCTGTCCTCCAGCCACATCACAGTGTGGCCATAATAGGCCCTCCAAAGCTGATCTGGCTTACAACTGAGCCAAACGCCCAAGTATCGAACTTGGTTAATGCCCACTTCAGCAGGTACTATGAGGGAAATGCTGGGTGCCGTCCGTAAGGGGGACTAGTATAGACTTGGACCAATTAACCTGAATTCCTGAAAAGCCCCCAAAGCGTATACCTTCATGGATCACGGGGGCAAGATTCACCTTGGCTTGCAGATGTATACGGTCATGTCATCCACATGCATTGAGACCACTAGCTCTCTAGTGGTAAAACCAAGGCCAAGGTGGGCATGATGCTGCCGGAGCCGGGCCGCAAGGTGCTACATCGCCACGGAAACTAGAATCGGCAACAGTGAACATCCCTGGTGTGTTCCATGGGGTATCGGGAAGGGGTCTGATATCATACTATTTAGCCTTATGTGGGCATTGGGTAATGTATCGAGGAGTTGTATCTGACGGATGAACTATTACCGCGACGTGCTGGTATCGGACAAAGGTAAGGGCATTCGAGAGAATCAAACGCCTTGGTGACATCAAGAAGAGCAGCGATGGCTGAGATCCGAGGGTGTATGTGGTGCATCAAAGCAGAAATAGTGCAGAGGTTTTGTGATTTTGAGGGGCCCGGAATGAATCCAGACTGGTCCAGTTTCACACTTGTGGGCAGCAGAGGAAGGAGGCGGTTTGCTAATATTTTGGCAAATATGTTATTATAAACAACCGCAATGAACCGCACTCCGCTAGCTCCTCCTCCGGGTCGCCCCAAGGAAAGCTGGTACATGAAGTTCTTGAGTGGTTCACCCCAGTGGGTGCAAGTATGTACTTGTTGAACTGATGATCTCTGATGGAGTTCTTGAGTGGTTCACCCCAGTGGGTGCAAGTAAGTACTTGTTGAACTGATGATCTCTAGACCCGATACATGTTCCGGGTTTTAAAATATCGCCCGAGACATGGCTCGGGTTTCGGGATAACTTCCCTCCTCAGTAGAGAAAATAGTTCCACCCCTGACTATTTTCTCTACTGAGGAGGGAAGTTATCCCGAAACCCGAGCCATGTCTCAGGCGATATTTTAAAACCCGGGACATGTATCGGGTCTAGAGATCATCAGTTCAACAAGTACTTACTTGCACCCACTGGGGTGAACCACTCAAGAACTTCATGTACCAGCTTCCCTTGGGGCGACCCGGAGGAGGAGCTAGCGGAGTGCGGTCCATTGCGTTTGTTTATAAAAATGGCTCCTTCGAGCTTTGAGCTGACGAGCTCCTGGACGACGCACCTGCGTGCCTGTGCGGGCACTGAGGCCCTTGACGGTTGCTTGGCGGCTCTCTCTTCCACCCCTGACTATTTTCTCTACTGAGGAGGGAAGTTATCCTGAAACCCGAGCCATGTCTCAGGCGATATTTTAAAACCCGGGACATGTATCGGGTCTAGAGATCATCAGTTCAACAAGTACTTACTTGCACCCACTGGGGTGAACCACTCAAGAACTTCATGTACCAGCTTCCCTTGGGGCGACCCGGAGGAGGAGCTAGCGGAGTGCGGTCCATTGCGTTTGTTTATAAAAATGGCTCCTTCGAGCTTTGAGCTGACGAGCTCCTGGACGACGCACCTGCGTGCCTGTGCGGGCACTGAGGCCCTTGACGGTTGCTTGGCGGCTCTCTCTTCCACCCCTGACTATTTTCTCTACTGAGGAGGGAAGTTATCCCGAAACCCGAGCCATGTCTCAGGCGATATTTTAAAACCCGGGACATGTATTGGGTCTAGAGATCATCAGTTCAACAAGTACTTACATGCACCCACTGGGGTGAACCACTCAAGAACTTCATGTACCAGCTTCCCTTGGGGCGACCCGGAGGAGGAGCTAGCGGAGTGCGGTCCATTGCGTTTGTTTATAAAAATGGCTCCTTCGAGCTTTGAGCTGACGAGCTCCTGGACGACGCACCTGCGTGCCTGTGCGGGCACTGAGGCCCTTGACGGTTGCTTGGTGGCTCTCTCTTCCACCCCTGACTATTTTCTCTACTGAGGAGGGAAGTTATCCCGAAACCCGAGCCATGTCTCAGGCGATATTTTAAAACCCGGGACATGTATCGGGTCTAGAGATCATCAGTTCAACAAGTACTTACTTGCACCCACTGGGGTGAACCACTCAAGAACTTCATGTACCAGCTTCCCTTGGGGCGACCCGGAGGAGGAGCTAGCGGAGTGCAGTCCATTGCGTTTGTTTTTTAAAAATATGTTATTATCAACATTGATCATGGAGATCAGCCGGTAGGAGTCATAGTAAAGGGCAGGTTTATCAGGCTTGAAGCGTCACAATGACCGCCTCTGTGACATAAGCATATATCCTTAACCTCTAACCCTTAACTGTATATCGAAACCACATTCCTTTAAACTGATACACCTAACCATGCCCTGAACCCTAAACCCCTTAACCCCAAATCTTAACACGTCCTTAACCCTAAACCCAAAACCCTTAACCCAATACCTGAAATATAAGGCAAAATTACGGATTCACATGTTTCATAATTATGCATAATTGTGCGTAATTTGCTGAACTTTTGAATAGTTGTGTTAAAGCAAAGTACATGAATGTTGCACAACCCCAAAAAGTACCTTTTCAACTTCCAAAAAATGTTTCTAAATAATTCAAGATTTGTAAATTGACACTTCTGGTCCACAAACCTTGAAAAAAATCAACATTTTAATTAGTGTGAATTTTTTTATATCACAGTGTGATAACTGGTAAGAATTTTATCAGTGCTTGAATAAAAAAGAAGCCAGTGGAACGGAAATTACATTTTAACTTTCTTCTGGGGCTTTAGCATGCTTCCTTCACCTTACAGATTACTAGTCACTCTTTTCATCACAAGAATATGTGCAGACAGAAGTCTACGCCACCCGCTGCAGCTCTAAGGCGACTTCACCTCTGTCTCATCATCGGTTTGCCTGACAGCTCCAACGCTATTTGACTGGCCACAAATTGTGTTTTCAAGTTGTCTGTAACAATTCATCTATCGATGTCTTGTTCAGAACACATGAAGACGTATTTTCCCTTGAGGAGAAGAGTGACTACATGTTTCAACTCGGTCAATATTTACCTCCAGGATCAATAATCTTGATGTTCATCTCCACCAAGTCAATATCTGCTGATTGCTCTCTGGTTTGCTCAGGCACGGGTTCATTTTTCTTTTGCTGTCCATCGGAGCACGGTAGCTGGCATAATTTCTCAAAATAATATGTTTTGGAACACAAAGTGCCATATTCCTTCCTCTCTTTGATGAGGCCTAGTCAATTAAGATGGCTGCCCACAGTGCTGGAGGCGTGACGTGCACAGCAAATCCCAGATTTATCGATTAAAATGCCCCTCCAGACGCGGCACACGAGTCCATTAATGAGGTGGCACCGCTCAAGCAGACTGGCAAGGCATTTTTGCCTGCCAATCTCATGGCTCTTTCTGTAGCCTGCTAAGAACAAAGAGCGAGTACTGTGCGAGCGGCTGTTAATAAAACCGAGAGCACGAGAGTTCATTTCAAGCTGGTGCCCTGCTTGGTCTGGCAGGAAGGCCGTCGGATGGCTGCTAATTTGGCTGGGCATAACTTCAAGCAGGCATTGCCCAACCACGTGATCGTGCCCAGATTATAACAGACCGAATAAACAGATTTCAAAGTGCGGAGGTTTGCTTGCACTATAATCTTTTCACATAAGTGTAATTTATTTATTCCATAGTGCTAAATAATGACTTCACTTTGAACTTGTTTTCATTTTTTATAATAAATGGAATAATGATACTTTTCTGTTTCTAAAACTCGGCCTATGATGAGGTTCATTATAACTGGTGGGTGGCAAAGGTATTAGATCTAACTTGCATGTTCAGTTATATACCAGATCTGCTGTCTTTGCAATTGCTTGTTAGTTTTAATCCTGGGCGTAATTCAAATTAGTGAGGCTGGGCTAGTGACGAGGTTCACTAGGTTGGCACATTCATACCTTGAGCCTTGAGAATGAAACATCACTGGCAATGTATTTTACCAACGTGAAGCTGACAAACTATCTGATGGACACCTTGAAACCCAGCAAAACCTTGTGTGTGGGGTGCAACCCTGCCGTAGGGTGGGCAGGATGTTCTGTGTGCTAGCTGGCACAAATGACCTGCAGCAACCAGACCTTCTACAAGGGATTATGGGAGCTGTTCAGCCCGCAGGAGCCCCAGACCACTCCCTGGTCCAACACTACCCTAGCCCGGGTAGGGAAAGTGGCCCTGCCCAGTGCCTGGAGCACTGGCCTGCAGGGACCAAAAGCCATGGCTTTGCTCGCCTTAGCTCACAGGAGCCTAAGGCTTCACTCTTCTCTGACGCAATCCTGACCCCTGCATGTCGACAGTCCCAGCCTTAGGGTACGCCTTGCCCTGGTGGGAGGCACTGAGAGGAGACGAACCAGATTCCCACACACCCCTAGGCTCACCCGCTTCTGGTACATGTGTGGTAGCTCGAGTGGCCTCCAGCAACATCTCCTCCCATTCCTTAAAGCAATTCACACTGGTTTCGAGGAGCAAGCTGTCACCACTGGAAGGAGCCAGGTTTCTATCATGGTCCCCGTTCCTTCTCATCTAGGCTGCTCTGTCACCCAAGACAGAGCACGCCTAAGTCATTTGAAACATATACAAGCCGGGATCGGTCTTGAGAGGGCCATTAAGGGGTTCTAGCCCGGGAGGCAATGCATTTCAGTTACCCTCAGGTGCATGCTGGGTGAGCTTGATTCCCCTCTTAGGAGGTCTGTCTCTAGCATTGTGCTCCTCCCAGACGACCGATGGCATAATTTACCCTGATCCCTGCATTGGGTTCCAGGGGCGGCTCCTCCATGTGGGCCCAAGGAGCGGCTGCCCACTGCTTTCCCGCAGTGCGAGAAGCTGAAACATAAAATTATATTTTAAATACAATTTTATGTTTCTGCTTCTCACGCTGCGAGAAAGCAGAAGGCAGGGTTTGGTAGGTTCGGTCCTGCTCCAGGCAGGGGAGGAGTGGCTCTCCCACTGTTGTAGGCGCTGACTGTTTGGTCGGCCTCAGGGCCAACCAAACAAGTCATACATACTCTGCATTTTGTCTCTCTGCAAGTAGCTTGAGCCACTCCGCTGTCAATGATCTTTCTACAGGTTCACCTACAGACACCAACTCACAACTTTTGCTTCCTCTAGATAATGAAGTTTAATAATCTTCTTGGTGCTCCACCAGAGCTGCTGCCAACCCTGGCAGGATCAATCTGAGGCCCTTGCTAAACCATCCAATTAGTAGTAGCAATGGGTAGTGTGGACGAAAGGCAGGAACTTAATCAATAAAACCTTTAGACCCACACCTACTGGGAATTCCTCGTTCATGGGAAATATTTGCAGTCCCCAGTATCCATCACAAATCAGGTTGAGCAAGTTACCCGCACCTTTCGGCATAGGGTATACACATGCTGATCCACTCAGTGTAGGGCACTTGCAGACCCAGACATCTATGGTCATCATAGATCTGCTATTACCTGATCTGTTGTGCCTGAACACCACTTGTCCCTCTAAGAATATGAATGCCAACCACTGGGGGTGACGTAACTAGTTAGCATAGCACAGATTCATCTGTTATCAGAATAAACCAGGCACATTTCTCCACCAACTAAGAATGGACATTCACCACCCCCCACAGAATTGAAAAAGAGCGATCACTCTGTCAAACGTTTCTGTGTCCAAGCCAGGTGAGGTTTCCCATGTTGAGTCAAATTTAGCCGCAAAGGTTTAGTATTACGCTCATAAATCAAACTCAGCATGTGGTGAGTAGGTTCAAGTTTTCATGCTCACATCCAGTAACAACATTGCAGCATTCGGGCAAGCTTCCTACACATATGCAGGGAATGTACAGCAGGTAGGGAGCAGCAGTGAAAGCTGCACATACAAATGGAACAGTTACAGCATTTATGTCAGCTGTGTAAGCTTTCATCCTATGTAGCACTATAACTTACATGGAGCTGGTGTATTGAGTTTTCCTTCATTGTCCTCATTATGAGTTGCCCAGTAAGTGGATTAGATTTTCCCCACACAGAGAGTGACCAATACCTGTGGTACCAGTAATTTCAGGGGTGAAGAAAATCCGCCACATTATGGACCCTGAAGATCCACTAAGTAATGAGGAACTAATGGGGGAATAAATAATTCAGGGTCTGATTCCGCAGGTAATGTCTCATTTTGGCCCAGACTTTCACCAAAAGATTTCAGCTGCTTAAAGCTGCTGACATTTATGAGTGAAATTAAGAGATCTGTGGTGTTTCTACTGATATCTTAATTCTGATGGGGCCTGTTGGACTGGGCCCTATCTGCAGTGGCACCCCAAACATTTTGCCTCTACCCTCCCTATTTTCGGAACCCAATTGTGTTGATTTTTAGGACTTTGTGCACCTCACCACAGCTAACCAGTACTAAAGTGCTTCTGCTCCCACCTTTAAACTAGGTCAAATTGGCTAAAACCCAATTTGATGGTGGGGCGAAGCTGTCAACTAACACATTTACAATTCAAAGGCACTGGCACAGCTCACACACAAAAGACTCTGCACTAGCCTATTGTGCCCCCAGACAGACAGGGACCAGAGCAGGGAGGCTGGAAATGTGAGACACTTCTGTAGTGGGAAAGCTTCAGAAGTTTCTTCCACTTCAAAGTGGGTACCTGGTAAAAAAGGGGACCATCAGACTCATTCTTCAGTACACTTCTGGACCTGCAGATACTGCAGAAGAAGGAATGCCTTGCTGCCAGTGGACTACAGTGTTTCTTGAGGCCTGGACTGCAGTCTGAAAAGAAGACTGGATCTTTACCTTTTTTCTTTTCAGGATGAAGTAACTCCAAGAGTCAACTGATTGACCTCCTGTTCTGAGCTACAGGGATACAACAAACTCCAGAGGCCTCCCTACAATGGCCAAGCTGGCCAGCTGTTCTGAACCTGCAACTGGACCTGAATGATCCCTGCTGGACTTTGCTGGAGTAGGTTGCTGATCTCCAAGAGGTGCCCTTCAGGTCCTGGAACCTTGTTGTGGCATCTGTTGAGCTACTGAGTTTTGCGCTCTTCGTGACTGTGAGCACGCTTTTTCACACCAAGATCTTGCTGCCCACAAAGACTGCCAACATGAAACACCGGCGAACCCGACACTTTGCACTATGGTGACCACCAAAGATGACCGGCAACGTGAGAGTGGTACTTTGCGCTACTGCATCGACAGTCTTTAGTGACCGCCGACAAGAATCTTCAGCAAGGACTGTCCTCATAACCAAACAGAATCGTCAGGCCACAGCAATGTCCATCTGCAATGCCTGACCTGTTCTTCGCGTTTAGCTACAAACATCTGCACTGCTCTCCCTGCTCATTGCAGTCTCCTCCAACGCGAATTGACTGCAGAAGGTAACAGTCCAGGGCCAAAGGTGTCAAAATGACTTGTTTGTGGAAGTGCAAAGTGCTGGACTGTAGGTGATACAGGTTATGTATTTAGGTTGTGTATTCTAGAACTAAACAACCTTTCAGCCTCATCTTACAAGATATAAAAGACAGTTTTAAATTACAGCTATTTCAGAAAACAAAAAATCCAAATGAGCTTGCTGAAGGTAATACTTTATGATCAAATACTACCTAGTGTATAGCAATGAGAGAACAAGGTTTCTTGAATCTCAATCTCTTAGTAAAATCAGCATTGATAATCCCTCAGTGGCCGTTCCAATCTTTAATTGTCGACCTAAAGTGTAAGAACAGAGCAGACGGGAGCAATACATTTCGAATACAATGAAACCAATGTGGCTTCACAAGAACAACTGAGGGGATGGTGTCCAACCCTTCAGGGCTTTATTAAAGATTTAAATCTAATTACAGATCAAATCAATCAACAAAATTAAAGGAAATATATTGTAAGTGTATACATATTTAAATGATCATGCAGTCTGAATTTGCATGTGATCAAAAAATAAGATACATAATAGAATCAATACAGCAAACAAAACATCAACTAAAGAGGTTCAATAAAGAAACCTCCCTATCCTCAATAAAGAGTCAAGGGGAAATTCTATGGGGAAATTGTCAGCATCAGATGAACCGAGTTTTAGGTTCAAGAGGAAAGTAAGAGTGCTGAAGCATTAAGCTCAACACTCTGGGCAGAGGATACCAGCAAAGTCAAGATGAAATCTTCTCTCAGCAAAGTCAGGACAGGGTCTGCTCAACTGTTCTTAAACATTACACAATTAAAGCATAAAAGAAGAATCTAGAAGGCTTCTCCTATCAGTTTCCACCAAATGAACCAATCCGAAGACAGAGTTCTCTGGTACCAGGTAGACTCTAGTTTTCCAGCTCTCAAACAAAGGAGTATCCATCCGGGTGACCTTGGATGTAACATCAGTCCAGTCTTCCTGGTACAGAAAGTATCTCCCACCATGTCAGTCTCCATGTCTAAGGTAAAAATCCAATTAAAAGTTCAATAGTCTACTAGTCTAATACAATATAAAAAATAAGCCTATTCTAACTTAACGAGGCACATGATTAGATGCCTGCAAGAGAGAGAAAAAACAGACAATTGCAAGACATTTTAGGCAAAGCGGGCTTGGTTACAAGTTATCCCAACATTAGATTCAGAATAGATTCTAATCATGTACACATAGGTGAATATATCGAATATATTTTAAAAAGGTATATATTTCCTTTTATGACAAATACATTTATTAGAAGTCCCTTAAATATACAGGTGTCTCCCCCCTAAATAAATACATGCCATTCACTACAATTGGTTAATGAAATACACTGAGATTAATGCAGTTAAACACACGTTAAGTATATAAATTGCATACAAAGAATGCTACTCCAGCCACATGCAAGGGTTGTGGTGGAGGAGAGATGGAGAATTTGTTATTAAAGAATTCTAGAATTTACAGCTACACCAATCCTACCATTTGTACATTACATTGTAAGGCTCACCTATCCACTCTAGAAGCTGTGAAAGGAGTAACTTTAAGAATAGAATTTCTGAAGAGAAAATATTTAGAGCTGAAAATGTCTTCTTTTATTTATATGTGCTGGCAAAATGCCTGAGACCGGGTGTCGTAATGACCGTATGCTCAGTCCTGCCAAGTACCATATATCAGGGGTTAGACTAATGTACTTTAGTGCTCGTGCTCGCATCATTGTACTAAATTGCTATGTCATGTATAATAAGCTGGTTCCTCAAATGTGCAATGACTCATGAGGTGCTGGAACTATTACAGCATTACAATGGTGGTCAACTCAGCAGCCAACATGCATGTGCTCTGCTGCCTCAGTCAAAAGTGAGGAGCCCCAAACAGGTTGAGGAGAAGTGACTCTGGCTACTAAAGAATTGCCTCAGAATGGATCCGTAAAATATGTTTGTTTACCTTAATTTAAGGTCAAGCTGGTTACAACAGTAACAGAGAGCTGCCTCCAGGCCCAACTCTTGTCAGTGCTCACAGGGCATGATATCCTCCTGTATTGAAGTGGCCGATGTGCACTATGATTGGGCCCAAACCAGATTGTACATTTGTTTTCTCCAGCTGTCACCTGTATATGGTGGCAGAGTATGGGTCTCTGGGCCTCCTTGCTGTAGAGTGTAAGGTGGTTTCTATCTTCTCCGATATTTCCTCATCTTGGCAGCCAATAGTGGTTTCAGTAGATGTAATCTGTGATCCACCCTGATCCCTGAATATCGAATTGAAATGAGCCACCAGGTTTGGTCATGTGTCTGTGTAGAGAAAGGGTCTTGGGCCTGGCAGGAAAAATAAAAGCCATGTGCTGCATGTGGATAGAATCTGCACCCTGAGCTCTGTAGACCACTGCCTTTGAAACAATCTACAGCACTCCACCAGTGTAAACAAGGTCAGTCCCTGGGCTCCTCTGCTTGCTACCAGAACTTTTGAGAGACTCCACCAGCCTGACATTGGAACAAGTCATTGGTTCAGACTTCCTGGTTGTTCTCAACCTCTCCAGAGCCAGCTGAAGAAAGCAGCCATGCGTGGAGTAGAGTGAGACTGGCTGAAAGAGACTGATGATCGCAGTTAGAATGGTCAATCATTATCAGCACCTAGAGCCAAGCCAACCAATTAGAAGGGAGGACGAAGACAGCAATGAATTCACAGTCTTGCTTGGCTTTAAGAGCCTGTGTGCAAGCCGAGCCCTGAAAATATTTGCCATGTGAATCTTACAACAAACATCAAGGAAAACTGACAGTATCTTCAAAATTCAGAAAAATGCATTTATGTAACATGTGAAAGCATTTACTAAAGGTAATAGTTTTTAAACATGAACAGAACAGATTCTAAACGTGTACAGTAAGCATAGGTGAATATATTGAAATCATTTAAAAAGGTGTACATTCCCTTTTATGACAAATACATTTATTAGAAGTTCACTAAATATACGGGTTTCTCTCATCTAAATGAATACATGCCATTCACTACAATTGCTTAATAAAACGCACTGAGACTAATAAAGTTAAGCACATGTTGAGTATATAAGTTGCATGCAAACTGGTGGGGCAGTAAATTACGCTTCTCCAGTCATATGCAAGGTTTGTGGTGGAAGAGATATAATGAAATTATTAAAGAATTCTAGAATTTAAAGCTACACCAATGCTACCATCATTTCGGTACATTGTAAGACCATTCTATCCACTCTAGAAGCTGTGAAAGGAGTAACTTTAAGAATTGAATTTCTGAAGAGATAAGATTTCAAGCTGAAAAATATCTTCTTTTATTCATATGTGCTGGCAAAATGCCTGAGGCCGGGTGGTGTAATAACAGTATGCTCAGTCCTGCCAAGTACCATATATCAGTGGTTAGACTAATGCACTTTAGTGCTGGTGCCCGCATCATTGTACTAAATTGCTATGTCATGGATAGTTAGCTGGCTCCTCAAATGTGCAATGACTCATGAGGTGCTTGAGCTATTACAGTAGCACAATGGTGGTCAACTCAGCAGCCAGCATTCATGTGCTCTGCTGCCTCAGTCATAAGTGATGAGCCAAGAACAGGTTGAGGAGAAGTGACTCTGGCTGCTATAGAAATGCCTCAGACTGGATCAGAAAAATGTGTTTGTTTACCTTATTTTAAGTTCAAGCTGGTTACACTGTTAACAGAGAGCTGCCTCCAGGCCCAACTCTTGTTATGTTATGTTAGCCAATTTATAAATCGCAGCGTTTACCCGGAGGTGTCTTGGCGCTAGTCCTGCGAAAAACAGTGAACCTGAGTGAGAGGAAGAACCTACTGAGTAAAAAGCCATGTCTTTAAATGCTTTCTGAATTGGAGAGGGAAGGGAGCTACTCTTAGGGTAATCAGGAGGAGGTTCCAAGCTCTGGATGCTATTACCACAAAACTGCCTCCTCCCCATTTGGCTTTTTTAAATCTGCTAAAATTGACTTCAGAATTGAATAACGATCTTACATTTCTAGTTGGCGTATACCAAGTTAAGGCTTTTCTCAGAAACAAGGGTCCGGAGTTATGAAGGGCTCTGTAAGTAAGGCAAAGTACCTTAAACCTGATTCTGTGTTTGACCTTCAACCAGTGAAGGTCTTTCAATGCACGGGAGACTGACTGGTGTCTGGGAAGCCCCAGTAATAATATTGCGCAATACTTGCAGTTTGTTCAAATATTGGGCCCGCAGGGCGTAGTAGAGGCCATTGCAATAATCTACTCTCGATAATATGAGTGTGGTGATAACTGATTTCCTGAATGCAGTAGGAAGGAATATCAGTAAGTATTTTCTTCAGGATTCTTAACACATTATCAGGCACATGCATCAAAGCAAAAACCGGTGGCAAACGAGCAGATTCCCAGAATCTGCCCCTTTGCGACCGGTATATTTGCATTTTGGATGCATCATCCCAAATGCAAAAATCGCAATTTAAGTAATCTCTAAATTGCGATTACTTAAATTGCCATTGCATTTAAGGAATCGCAAATTGAGATTCCTTAAATGCAATGCATTAAAGTAAAAAACCTAGCGATTTCGCTAATAGGGGGAGCAAATTACCATGAAGTTGAACTTCATGGTAATTTACAAAAACTTTGAACAAAGCACTAAAGTGCATTTTTCAAAGTTCCATTTTACACACACACATGCCCTTGGGGCATGTGTGTGTGCAAGATGTACTCATATGCAGATTTCAGGGGTGCAACAGGGTGTCCTTTTGACACCCTGGCACCCTTGAAATTGCATGAGCAATTTGCGAGTCTCTAATTGAGAATCGCAAATTGAGAATGTCTTCCCATTCATTCCTATGGGCCTCTAGGCCCATAGGAATGAATGGGGATGTGTTTCTTAATTGCGACTCGCAATAAAGGAATGTTTAGAAATCGCAATTTTTTAAGCGATTTCTACATGCATAGCCTTTTCCTATTCCTTATTAGCGAATCCTTATTTTTCGCTAATAAGGAATCGCAAATGGCATTGTTGATGCATGTGCCAGTATATGAATACAAGATAACTGCATTGACTTGTTTGCCTAAATTTAGGCGGTCATCTAAAATGACTCCCAAGCTTTTTGCTTTGCTAACGGGAAAAGAGAGGGACCCCATTTCGGCCGGCCAACAGGAAGCTGACCAGAGATTTGAATTGTTCCCGACTAGAATCACCTCTGTTTTCCCAGCATTAAGCTTGAGACAATGTTTATCCATCCAAGTGTTGAAATGTCTCATACATTGTTGAATGCGGTGGCTCATCTCAAAAGAAGTGTTAAGCGTGGAGAGCACAATTTGCGCATCATCCGCATAAGAGGTCAAAGCAAAGCCGAAAGATTGAACCAATGGGGCCAGTTCCACAACATAAACATAAAAAAGGGAAGGGGTAAGCGAAGATCCCTGGGAAACTCGCAGGGGAAACTAAAAGCATTAAATGAGAAGGCATCAATGTTGATAAAGTTCTCCCTCTTTGAGAGAAATCAGGTGAGTAATTTTAAGGTAACATTTTTAATGCCTATTTCTTCCAAACGGCGGATCAAGATGGAATGATGCACCATATAGAAGACCGCAGTTAGATCTAGCAGGATCAATGCTGCTGATCCGCCATCATCCAAAATGAACTTGAGTTCATCTGTGGCCTTGATCAGAGCAGTCTCGGTACTATACTCCAATCTGAACACTAATTGAGTGGGATCCAAACAGTTACTGTCTTTAATACATTGATTGAGTTGAATTTCATGACCTTTTCAGCTATTTTAGCAGGGAATGGGTGTCTTGAAACAGGTTGATAGTTGGCTGGGTCCTCTTGGTCCAGATTTGATTTCCTAAGTAAGGGAAAGATGGAGGCTTTTTTCCAACAAGAAGGGAAAATGTCAGTTTTTAACATATTATTAAAATATCTGTAAGATTTGATGCAATAATGTCAGGGACCTGTTTAAGGATTGGGGGCGGACACGAATCATCTGGGGGACCAGATTTGGTGGTGATAATAAGCTCCTTGACTTGAGCAATTGTAATGGGACAGACTGTATTAAAAACATCCACCATGTGGTCGCTGGAAGAAGGATCTCACTTAGTGGAATCAGAATTGAACTTAAACGAATTGCCTGATTGGTTAAAAGAGTTCAAAATTAGTTCAATTTTGTTCTGGAAATGTGCTGCAATTGTATCACAAAAAGACTGGTTGACCCACAACCTCTTGTACTCAGGTTGTTTAGTAAAAGTATTGATCACTTTATTAAGTTCTTTTGCCGAATGTTTGCCCGATTTAATTTGCGATGAAAAATACTTCGCCTTTTCTTTTACAAGGAGTAAAATATGTTTGGTTAATGAGAGTTTATAATTTTCTTTCTCCAGAGAGTCGCATTGCTCTCTCCATTTTATCTCTAGGCATCTACAACCTTGGCGTTTAAGCCTAAGAGCTTCTGAAAACCAAGGGGCAGAATGATGGGTCCTACCATGGCGAGCCATTTTTATGGGCACCACTTCGGAAAAGGTTGAATGAAGCCAATTCGAATAATTCTCTGCTGCTACATCCAGATTTCCAGCTGATGTAGGAGAGAATGAAGTTAGCATCTGCTTTAATTGATTCTTATCGATATTGGTCCACGTCGTTACTGACCTGCAGGAGCCCGCTTCTTAGGGGCTGGGTCAACAGCAGGGCATGAAATCATGAAAAAGATTGCAGAATTATCAGACCAGGTGAGAGGAAGTGTTTTGATGCAAGAAATATTTCTATTGTTAGGAAAAAGTGCGTCAAGTTTGTGTCCCGCAATGTGCATTGGCTCATGTGGAAGATCAAGAGCCTCCATTATTTCTGTTAAGGCAATTGT
This sequence comes from Triturus cristatus, assembly GCF_964204655.1. Classification (NCBI taxonomy): domain Eukaryota; kingdom Metazoa; phylum Chordata; class Amphibia; order Caudata; family Salamandridae; genus Triturus; species Triturus cristatus. The sequence goes on from NC_140580.1 coordinate 158,462,857, forward strand.
ATCTCTGTCATCTTTTTGATCTAAATGAAAATTCAAATATCCAAGAACCATAAAGTCAGAATTACAGATGTCTGCCTCAGAAAGAGAGCTGATAGAGCCTAAAATACCAAACTTGGGGCCAGGAGGGCGGTATTGAGAGTATCTCTGAAAGTATATTGTTTTGTAAGCTCTATGTTAAACGACAAGGCTTCTCAATCAGCCAGTATGGTCGTAAACTTGGCCCTGAGACATTCCCTGTAAATGATAGCTAGCTCTCCTCCTTTTTTCAACAGACGATCTTGGCTGTGCAAACGATATACACTGGGAATTGCCGAAAGCAGATCTGGCATGGATGTATTGGTGGCCCAGGTTTCTGTTATAAACGTAATATCAGATTTATAGCAGTCGATAAGCTCTGCGGTTTCTAGTGCATGTTTTACTAAGGAGTGGGTGTTTAAAAGTGTACAAACGCATTAGGGTTATCTTTCCTGCTGGCTTTATGATGAGAATTGAAAATTCTAGAGAGGGTGAAAGGGCCTGCCAGCTGTCACAGCTCATAGGGCATGATATCCTCCTGTATTCGAACTGGCCTTTGTGCAATATGATTGGTCAAGAACCAGATTGTACATTTGTTTTCTCCAACTGTCAACTGGATATGGAGGCAGAGTACAGCTCTCTGGGCCTCCTTGCTGTAGAGTGTGAGGTAGTTTTTATCTTCTCCGATATTTCCTCATCTTGGCAGCCAATAGTGGTTTCAGTAGATGTGATCTCTGATCCACCCTGATCCCTGGATTTCGAATTGAAAACAGCCACCAGGTTTGGTCATGTGTCTGTGTAGAGCAAGGGTCTTGGGCCTGGCAGTAAAAGTAATAGCCATGCACTGCATGCAGCCAGACTTTCTGGTTGTTCTCAATCTCTCCTGAGCCAGCTGGAGAAAGCAGCCATACGTGGAGTAGAGTGAGACTGGCTGAAAGAGACTGATGATCACAGTGAGAGTGGTCAATCATTATCATCACCTAGAGCCAAGCCAACAAATTAGCAGGGAGATCCAAGCCAAAAATTATCTTACGGTCTTGTTTGGCTCTAAGAGCCTGTGTGCCAGCAGAGCCCTGAAAATATTTGCTGTTTGAATCTTACAACAAACATTGAGTAAAACTGTGACAGTATTTTTAAAATTCATAAAAAATGCGTTTATGTAGCATGTGGAAGCAATTCCTAAAAGTAATAGTTTTCAAACATGAAATTCTTGGCAACATGCATGCCTCTGCCCTGATGACAAAGCCATTAGTGAAGTAAACGGCAAGTCAGTTGCCATGCGCATCGTATTTGTTGTCCAGATTCTTGTTATTCATCTATGAATATTATAATCCCAAAAATCAAACACAATAGAGATTTTTGTTAAACGCAGATCCTGAATTCACGTTTTTGAAGGTGCTCTCATGTGTGATGAGGAAAATAGGAATCTCAGTGAAATAAAATATTTGCCTAGGATCATACAGTTTGGAGGAGCAGGGAAGCTGGTTTCACATTGTGCAATCCAGCCACTAGATGGGTATCTCTTCCTCCACTCCCAATTTTCCAACAGAGGTTGATGCTTTTTCTTTAATTCATGACACATAATGTTCAACCTTGGGTGCCAAGCAGAAACAACTTGAAAGCTGAGCTTGTTTTGGCCTTCAAGATCAAAGAAGACCTCAAGCTGAGCCTGAGCCAGAGCCAGGCATCTGGCACAAGCCTTCATTTAGTCTCCCACCTCTATCAGCCATGGACCTCTCCGTACACATACATCATGTCACTTGCTTCATGTGAAGGAAGCAGTAAACATGGCTGAAGGACCCAGATCGAAAGTCATTTGGCATAACTTGACACAGACATGTAGGTTAGTAACTTCCATTTCAGGAGTTTTACAACAATGTTAAGGCATTTTGAGAGCTCTCATTCACCAAAGGGGAAGAGGGTAATTGTTAATAATTATCTCTTCAGATGAACTTTGTTGCTTGGTTTTACTTGCAAGTGTCTCTCAAAGCGTCACTCATTTAGCAGCAGATTGTCACTCATTCGTACACTGAAACCATGGAAACGTCATACATAAGAAATATGAAAACTTGGAGGATATGCATGCAGGAACTTATCATTACAGTTACAGTTTTAGAGGTTGTTGCTCTCTAGGCATTTGAAACAGGTTTTCCATACAACTTATTTAAAATAAATACAGGAGGCATGACTCTGGGGCACTCCTTCCACCATAAACACTATACAAGGCTGGCTCTGGCCTTCTAGCAGAGATGAGGCTCAGAAATAATTTAAGTGGTCGTATATCTTTGGCTCACTTGGGACACAGTGAAAATAAATAATTGTGTTACTTTCAGGTCACAGTCAGACACAGAGAGGCTGGGAAAAGGAACACATTAAGGGTACTCACACAAGGAGGGTGCAGACGTTATTAATGACACAACAGCCATACCCTGGTCCCAGTATGATCCTACTGGAACCAGCCTTACTTCCCCAATAGCCTGGACAGTGGTGGCTGGTGACATTTGCAAGTGGTGGGAGGCAAGGGTTTGTGATTTGTTGTGTGTGGCGAGCGAGCGTAACAAGCGAGCCCAACAGTCATAAGAGGGGGCTCGGGGGATCTCCCCCCGGAAATATTTTGAAAAAAAGAGTGGGGAAATTGTACATATTCAATGAAATTTGAAAAAACAAGGATTGTGAAATTGTATTTATGACATCAATAAACGTTTCATATGATAACTCTTCTGTTTCCAGGCAAAACACTTTCACAGTGATGATTAAATCAGAGCTAAAGACTAACCCTGGGCGTAGTTCGCGAAGTAGCACTACTCGAAGCTACGCAAAGTGCACTTTGCACTACATGAGCTATGCGTAGCACTTCGCGAACTGCGTAGTACCCTGTTCGCACTGTGCAAGATGCCGTTTTCAATGATTGCACAGTGCGGACAAGCATCCGGCACTGTGCAATCATTGAAAACGGCATCTTGCATAGTGCGAGCTGTAGTTTTCTGCCACTCGAGTAGATTTTTACTCGAGCAGCAGCTTTCTCAAAGCGGACTGATAGTTTCTCATCGCGAGCGGTCGCAAGCATACGCGGCCACTCGCAATGAGAAACCTAACCTCCCGCGTTGAGAATCTCGCCGGGATGTTTATATTCCACGCTCGCGATCGGCAACTTGATGTTGCTGATCGCGAACAAGGAAAAAGTCTCGCCGGGATGTCATTTTGCTTGCTCGCAGTCGCCAACTTGATGTTGAGGACCGCGAGCAAGCAAAAAATGACCGCTGCACTACGCAACGCTATGCTACGCATGTTTGCACTGTGCTACGTGCACTTCGCGTAGTGCGAAGTAGCGCAAACTTCGCAAACTACGCGAACGTAGCGTAGTGCTTTGCCCAGGCTTACTAAAGACACGATGGTTATTTTGAAAATTATTTATATCATAATGGCTGTCCTGGTGTGTTTCTGCACTACTGCATTTCTTTTGTTCTGAATTGGTTTTATGATTGGACCTTCGACACTCTTGGAATACAGAGGTGTTTCTAAGACCAGAGGCTCCATAATATGGAGAGCAGTATCTGCCTGTGTCATTTGTTACAGGCTTATGATGTAGCAGAGATTGCAATACACACTTTATGAGCCCAGGAATAAAGATAACCATCATGCAACAGATAACTTCTAGACATGTTGCTACCCTGAAATGTCCTTTATTGCATTTCCACTATTGACCTTATGTCTTGGAATTAGACGGCATCTGTTCTATTCCTTGTTGAGCATGTGTTGGTAATCCCTAACTGAGGCATAAGAGTCCAAAAGACACCAGATCATTATCTAGATAAAACACTAGAACTGTTGAACAGATTCATAAATGCCAGGACAGCAGATTACAGAAACCTCTAAAATACTAGTTGGATTAAAACTATGTGGGCCCGATTCACAAAGGTAAAATGAGTCAAAAGTCTAATTTTATGACTTTCTATAATCACAAAGGGCATTTACTACTCGTAAATTTCCTTTATGAATACAAAAATTTGTAAAGTTCAACTTTTGGTATTCACAAAGGGAATTTATGAGTAGTAAATTCCTTTTGTATATACCAAAAGTCGTAAAGTTAGAATTTCGTCTCAGTTTACTTTTGTTAATCGGGCCCTATATCTTGGAGAACGTGGACATGACTCCAGCATGAAATCGCTCAGCACAGTAGAACCTTATCCAAAGCCCTTCGTTCCATGACCAGGCATCATAACAGGAGCATTATGTTATTAAAATCGCACCCTGGAGAGAAACTGTTGACATACTACCACGCAGATCTAGTTATCACACATGCAGCAATCTATAAAGAAGCAGTGCTGTAATCAAAGTAAAAAAATGATCTAATTTGTTTTATTCTTGTACTGTGGCCACATTCAAATGAAAGCTTGATGCAATGCACTTTAAGTGTTGTGCATTCTGCATGGCTTGCTTTTTGGCATTCACCTGAAGCGATTACTGACAGCAGAGGTTATTGATATGCTGTTCATCAGACCTGTGAGCACACTGGCGTAATGAAACTTGAGAGGGCCCCCGTGTAAGGTACGAGGAGGGGCCCCTCCGGACTTAGTCAGGAGCTCTCAGCCCCAGTACTGTGCTGAGGGGGCCTCCCTGGAGCTTGGGGCACCCCCGCATCGCGGGGGCTGCCGGGGCCTGTGTTACACCAGTGTGTGAGCATTTGATTCACAAAAAACATTGGACCTCTGGTAGTTAACAAGCTCGACTCACACCTATTTCCCCAATCTCTTGTTCAGTCACATTTCCTCATATTGTTTTTGTGATATCCTGTGGTCTCCTAGTTCCTAGATGCTCAGCCTGTGTGAGTGTGATGCAATAGAATGTTCATGAGTGCATGGTTTGGATGAGTGATCAGTTGGAATGAGTGGGGCTGAGCAGCACGATGCTGTTCCTGGTGGGTCTGTACCATCTTACCTGTAACTGAATAAACCTGCATAATCTACACCACTGTGTACTGCACTGTTTACCTACAAGGACCTTACTTCATTTACAAAAGTTCTCACTTAGCCCTTGCCTGTTTACCCTCTACAGAGTTCTAACTATCTTATGTTCATGCATGTAGGGAAGGATTTTGCTTTGCATTCTGGAACTTGTAGTTCCACTTTTATAACCTACTAAATTGTGGGACTACAATTCAGAAATGCAAACATTAAACCTTGACTGGTTGAGCTACTCAGGCATGGGCCTTGAGCACTTGAGTTCTACATTTTGTCACTTAATCATGGCTGCTTGCTAATGTAATATGGGACGGTGTACCATGTGCAGCACAATCCAGATAAAAAGTATTGCATCACTTTGTTTTTGGCACAGCACATTGTCCCTGATCCGTCCCCAAACCGCACTGCAATTTCGGTTCATTCTCAGCCCCTGGGGGCGGGGGGGGGGGGGGGGGGAGGGCAGCAATAGAAAAGCAGCTATGCATCCCCACGAATACTGCCAAAGTGCACACAGAGTCCTGGGAGCTAATATATAGGATATCCCTTAACTGCTTCAGGAGGGAAGAAGGCAGGGGTGAAATATCAACTTCTTCAAACCATTCAGCCAGATCAGTAAACTGCAGACTGGAAGGGTATATGATGGATGGTACATCTGCTCACAATACCATGTGACTCACCATAACATTAGGTTATTTAAGAAATTTCATACCGACATCAACAGTGCTCAAACTGATCAAACGTCTACCCGACTTCTGTTGAAGCCAGAGCACATTTGGTACATGAGAGCACTCTAAGTGTACTTACCAGTGCCTGTCCTCTGATGTTTTATGTCAGAAGCAAATCAATAAGCAGTATCGAAACAGATACCACACAAGATATTCAAATCGCACCTACCGAACATACTTCACCCTAAAATAAACCCAGTCAAGGTGACTGAAATAACACAAAAATGCAAGGGGGATGAAAGTTCACGAAATAAAACATGCAACACTTCTAATGGTCTGCCGCCAGAAGAAACAGCATGCACTTTAGTTATGTGACAGTGTGCATGAAAGAAGGCACACATTTAAAAAAAATGTAAATACATTTTGGAAAACTAAACGCAAAAGTGCCTCTTCCAGAAAGAGAAGGCCGAAAATAAACAAAAGCAGCTTTTTCATTGCCAACTGGTGACATAAAAACACACAGGAATTTGACAGGGCAAGTTGGAGAAATGGATGCTAGAAATAGGAATACAGTGGTTGCGGGAGCACCCCCAAATTAACCATGCTGGTGTTCGGAAGGTGAATGAGTAACATCGTTGCAGTGGAAGACTTGTGGAATTAAAAATTTGGGAACACTCTCACAGTTCACAACGTGCAGCCAGACACCAAAATTAAATGAAAGAAGGGTCGGCATGGGATGAGTTAAAAAGAAAATATATAATAATAATCTTTCTTTCCCTTTCACGTCTTCAAATGCGTGTTCATTTGAGTCCTGGCCGAAGTAGCCAGGCATTTTCTGTCACTTAATGCTTTTTTGACTGAGTGACAGTTTGTTGTTTTTAGATTCCCAGAGTGGATGATAAGAAATAAGGGCCTGGTAGCGGCACATTTCAAGGTGTTCAGGCCATTAAAAATAAAATCCTGCCCTAGAGCGTCTCCCTCTATATCTTCGAGTGACCACACTTGCCTGGAACGCTAACTGCCAGCCGTCCCTAGATTCAATCATGTCTGCTGCTTGATTATATCATGAGCTACCTGTGCTGCAGATCATGTCATGTGCACTTCAACCCTGTTCCTGCTCCTCCCAGAATGGGATGGGCTGTGGAGGCTTGTTCCCACCACAGGCTGTGACGAGTTAGCGAATGGATAGGATGCAGTGGTACATAGTGCAGCCTCGCTGATTGACATTATGCTTAAAGTGTCAGGCTGTTTTCAGTCAGCGAGGTTGCAGACAGTGCATCATCAGGGGGCAGTGCCTTACATTGATGTTGGATATCCGGGGCCAGGGCTGAAATCAGGTAAGCCCTATAAATCCTGCCACAGCTGGCACTTACGCTCTAGCACATGTGCCTATTTAAAGTGCCTGGATTTGCCTGGCCCTCGCGCAGAGCTAGAGTCATACTTTTTGAAGGTTTAGTAAATTGAACATTCTTAAAAAAAGTACAAGGTATTTATTAAGGCAAAAAATGAAGCGCTGTGCACCCTTTATGCCCTAATCAAGTAGCCGCCCCTGACAGTGGCAGCCAACGCATATAAAAAGGGGTAGCTGGTGGAGGGGGCAGGGGAGGAAAGCGGGGGGAGGCAGAGCCGGGGTGGTCAATAATAAAGAAATTAAACTTACCTGATGCTGCTTCTGCGACTTCACTGTTCCCCTGCTTCCTGGTCCCAGCAGCCCCTGGGACAGCATCAGAGTCTCCCTGTGCAATCCCGCGCTGCTCTCATGTAATATGAGAATGGCTTGTTTAATGCTCACTCAGGCACAGGGAGTCTGTGCCGTTTCTTTAACCAGGCTGCTTAATACAGCTGGGTTGAAGAAACCTAACTATGCATGCCAGTTTGCACACTTAGAATTGCATCAACCACTCCTCCATGTGACCCCCAGCCCCGCATCACCCTATACACGCTGGCTCGGCCAACAGCTGGAAATTAAAACAATAATAAAATATTGGTTTAATTTCAGCTGCTGGCTCCCAGCCAGTGGGGCAACAATCCTCCGCCATTGCAGAGGAGCCGCCGCTGTCATCCATCTTATTCAATCATCTGTGTACACTTTTTTCTATATGCTGATGAAAACCAAATTAGTGTATAACTTGAAAGTGATCCACAGACTGCAGCATTTTACACTTCAGGATTGCTTCTCCTATGCACATCTCTGGATGAGTGTTAATTATTTCAAATTTAAAAGCAGCATGATTGCAATTCTTTGTACTACCAAGTTCTCTGAACTTCTGAAGCTTCTATTCTGGCCAAGTGCTCTGGGCCCTTTACCCACTCTCAATAAGAGTGGTGAAAAATCCTAGAGTATGTATTAACTCTTCTCTTTTCCAACTGTACCCACTGAATCGATTGCTCTGTCTTTTTCTCTCCATCTTAGTAAGTGCAAATTCTGAATGTGTTTGTGGCTGCATATCTGCAGTATGCAATGCAATATATTTGGATTAACAAACTTTCTTGAATCAAAAGTTACATCTCATTCAGAATTATGCTGCCAAACTAGCATGTTGCTTACGTCGGAGGAACAATATTACACCTGGTTTGGCCTCTCTTTATTGGCTGCCAGTAAAAGAGTGTATTCACTTTAAGTCTTTATGGTTGGTGCACAAGGCATTCTGTGCCCTTAATTTGTCATCTCTTCACCACAGATTGAAATGGTACTTATCTAAGACTGGATTTGCATATGGAAAGTTCCTACTAGTTGTTCATCATATGTAGGTGGAGATCTCTGCCACCGTGGTGGAGATCTCCCAATGAGAAATTAGAGTAGCCATTAGTTGATTCATTACAAATAGACAAATATATTAAAACTATGGTAACGTAAAATATAAATGTAAAGTTAATAATATATAATTCGTTTTACCCTTTAACTAATAGAATAAAATATCAGAGCAGCTTAAGTCTTGAAAATAAATGTTTATTAAATTATTTTAAAAAAAATTGATAAAGTTACTGTACATATATATAATTTTTAAACAAAATAAAATAAATGCACCCACACTAGCATTTTTATTTGCAATCAATATATAATACAAGTAATGGCTTTTAAAAATAATTAAGCTATTGGCACACAGTGATATCATCAATGATGTCATTTATTTATGTTTTATGGTGAACTTGTTATCGCGCTCGACTCCCTCCCAAAGGAGTATTTCGCCGCTGCAGAACAAGCAGGGCAGGGGCTTCCAGAACAACCATGTTTTCAGCGCCTTCTTGAAGGCCTGAAAATTTGAACAAGTGCGGATATAGTCAGGCAGTTTATTCCAGTGAAATGAGGCTGAATAGGAAAAGGCAGATGCTGCAGTGATATTATCAATGATTGCATAGACCATGTCATGAGTGATGTAATATGTGAGGTATTTAGTGCATGGCAAGGGCAAGAGTTATTTTTACTTCAGGGCACAAGTTATAGTTGCTTGACATAGCTATAACTGATTACTTGACAAAGCTATAACTGGTGAATTTCAGTGGTCTTGTTTGTTTAAAACAATATGTTTTTACTGCCATTTTCACATAAATTGAACAGTTAGGGCCTCATGTAGGTAGCGAAATACCGGTCGGTAACGGCCGATTTTCGGTAAATATGCCGTTACCGACCGGTATTCAGACAAGTGAGATGTAGGAGTCCAAAAACCACTTTTCGGTAAATATGAGGCGGTAAATACCGATTCATAGTTACCGAATTCCAAAATACCGATTCATGTTTACCGAATACATAATTAACGAATCGGTAAATATGAAGTGGTAAATATGAAGTGGTAAAAATTTAAAATGACATGTAGGAGCAGGCGGTAATTAAGAAATCCAGGAAAATCGGTAAATAAGAGTCGGTAATTAACACGGATTGAAAGCAGGTGGTAACCATCAACAATGCACATAAGCAATCCCAAAATGCAACAGCGTGGACAACATGGCCGCCATGTACGTCATTGCAAGGCGCCTACGTCTACAGGCAGCAGGACTGAGGGTGTGGCGACGGGAGGAACAAATCTACAGACAGCGCATCACACTACTACAGCTGACTGATGCAGAGATACATGAGAGGTACAGGCTACACCCCGAAACCATCATGGACCTGATAAGGGACCTGCACCCACTCCTGGACCAGCCAACAAGAAGGGCGCACGCCATACCACCACATGCGCAGGTGCTCTGCAGCCTACATCTACTGGCATCCGGCAGTTATCAGGTGGTGATAGCTGCGGTGGGTGGTGTATCCCAGAGTTGCCTGTCCCGCTTCTTCAGGAAGTTCCTGGATGCCATGATGCAGAGAATGCACCACTACATAAGCTTCCCAAACACACAGGCTGCACTGCAGAAAACAAAAACAGACTTTTATCACATGGCACAGTTCCCCCATGTCATCGGCTGTATTGATGGTACACACATCCCAATCTGTCCACCAGCTGATACAGAGCACATCTACAGGAACAGGAAGTCCACCCACTCCATCAATGTGCAGGTGATCTGTGATGCAGGGAACATCATCACAGATATTGTTGCAAAGTTTCCTGGGAGCACCCACGACTCTTACATCTTCCAGAATAGTGGGATCTACACACGACTGAGTGCCGGAGAATTCGGAGAGGGATACCTGCTGGGTAAGTAACAGTGACGCCCCTTGAAACCTGCAAATCAGAGTGTATAGAGGCATGTAACTGATGGTTCCCTCTTACTCATCCAGGCGACAGTGCATATGCATGCCGTTCATTCATCCTCACTCCCTACCTACACCCAGCAACCCAGAGTGAGAGACGATACAACGTGGCCCACAAAACAACACGCAATGTGGTGGAGCGCACGTTTGGACTACTGAAGAGCAGGTTCCGCTGCCTCCACAAGAGCGGAGGCGCACGCCAGTACAAACCCATCACCTGCTGCAAGATTATTGCCACTTGTGCAATGCTGCACAACCTTGCCACGAAAAAAGGTACAGATGTGGAACTAACATATGTTGAGGACAACGAGGATGAGTCAGGCCAGCCAGAGGGCAGCGCAGCTAGAGTGCCAACTGCAATCGATGGGAGAGAGAGACGGGCAGAGATCACATGCAACTATTTCTGAGTAAGTGAGGGGACACAGCGAGTTGTGAGAAGTCATGACGTAGTTTAATGTGGCACCACGCCATGAACACATGAACAGGCCAATCTGGCAATATACCATCTATACAAGGAGTATGTCCAGGGTTACGTCACCCAATGGGAAGTGGCTAAGCAGGGCCACATCAATGTTTGCGCATACGCGCTGCAGTGGTGGATTGCACGGCCTGTGCATCCTCACTAGAGCCAACCCCAAGCCGCCTGCTGCTCCTGCGTGCTTCGGGGACGGGGGGTGTGATGCTGCTGCTGGTGTCGATGCGCTCCGCAGCATCCCCTGCAGCAGTTGTCGACGCCTGACTAGTCAATAGCACCCCTAGTGCACTTCTCACCTGCACCATCCCCCGAGACAGGTCGCTGCAGCACTGTGTTAGGCCCTCCTGCATCGTCACAGAGCGCCGGCAAAGTAGGGAAGTCGCAGTTGCCAGACGGTTGAGTGCCCTGCTGGTAGTGTCCCTTCTCTGGCGTTCCCGGCGCCGTGCTTCGATGTCAGCATCTAATTTGCTGCACAACTGCTGGATTGACTGGGACATGTCCCGAATGCCCGCAGCCATGCGGCCAATGTTTGTGTCCATGTTGACTAAGCTTGTCTTCATCACCCGCATGTGCCTCTGGACGGACATAACTGCCTTTGATTGCAGGCGCTGTTGCTTCAACATTTGGCCCTCGAGCCCCAAGAAGACACCATGGCCGTCAGTGGGTGCTGGTGGACTCTGGACACGCGACCTGCGGCGCCCTCTTGCTCCCGTATGTGCTGCCTGTGAGGTGTGGGGCACAGTGGGATGGCTCCCTTCCTGGTGCCCGGTGCGGTCTTCTGGGCCCATGCTGTCGTCTGACGAGGTGTCGAAGGCTCGTAGCCTGGCTGCTGGACGCCTCCTCATTCTCACACCTGCAAGCGGAGATGTGGCCGGTGATTCGAACATGAGTGGCGATGCTGGCTGTGGTTGTGGTGATGCTGGCTCTCGGTGAGGTGATGCTGGCTCTGTGTGCGGCGAGGCTGGCTGTGTTGGTGGTGCGGCTGCCAGTGGGCCTGCTCCCTGGTCTGAACTCGTGCTGGCTAGAGGTGATTTTTGTGGCAGGTGTGCCGTCTCCCCTGCAGCATGCCCTGTACTGCATGATGTCACATCTGTGGACAGAAAAACAACATTGGCTCAGTGTCCCCGAAGGGCTGCATTGCAAGCGTCACAATAAATCATTTCACATTCCAATCTGTCCTCTGTCTCCTTGTGCCTCGAGTGCGTGACATGCCCTGTTGCCCTGTGACATTTACGTCATGGTTAGTGTTGCCCTGACTACATCTCCCGGAATGCATTGCCTGTCTGCACTGACACGTGTGGACTGCAGTGTGATTCTCGTTTCACAATGGGGGATGTGGGATAGGGGTAGGGGGGGCTACATTGCTGTGCTTTCGTCTTACCTTGGTGTGTTGCGGCTCTGGCAGAGCTGTCGGCGTCCCCAAGACCCACGACGCTCTCTTGCTCGATTGTGGCCGCCACCAGCTCCTCCAGTTCGGTGAGGGCAGGTGCCCTGTTGGTTCCACCTCCGGTCTGGCTGGCCTCCTTCTGGATGTCGCCCATCTTCCTCTTGGTCACAATCCTCAGGTCATACCAGCGCTTTTTGAGGACCTCAATGTCCCTGTGGGTCACTCCCACAGCATTGACCTGCGCCTGGATGGCCAGCCATATGTTGCGCTTTTCGGCCTCAGGCACTTGCAGGGATTGCCTCCCAAACAGCTTCTGGTGCTGCTTCACCACCTCCTCCACCAGCACCTGGAGTTCCTTGGGGCTGAATTTGAGCTTCCTCCTCCTTTCCCCTCCGTCTTTCTGTGTTCTCTGGCTGGACATGCTGTTCGTTTCCCGCTCGCACATGCAACTGCTCCCTGCCTCTCCTCTGCACTCCAAGCCTCTCCAGGGTCGGCTAATTATGTACACCTGCCTGGGTGTGGCCACGTCGGCTAATTGTGTACACCTGCCTGGGTGTGGCCACGTCGGCTAATTGTGTACACCTGCCTGGGTGTGGGCAGTTCCTGGTTGGGTGGGCTGTCGTTGCACAGGATTAGCTGTTTCGTCAAGTCATGTGATGTTATTTACCGAATCCGTACATACCGATTCGGTATTTTCCGAATCGGTAGATACCACCTCGGTATTTTCCGATTCGGTAATTATCACCTCGGTATTTACCGATTCGGTGAATTCCGATTCGTATTTACCGAATGTTACCGAATCGGTAACTGTTACCGAATTTTTACCTACATATAACTTACCGATTCTAATTTACCGATTCGGTACGGCTCGGTATTTAAGAACCGGTAAAATTTATTTACCTACATGAGGCCCTAAATGATTAGTTTTATCAGTGAATTTCTCAGGTTTAAAAAAAATGTAAAGTGGGATAATATTACAATTTCTAACCATAACGTTGCTCAAACCTTTGTTTTTGTTCAGTGAATTTTAGGCCTGGCAAGAATTTTGATAATGACAGAGTAACTGGCGTAATTTACGTGGTAACTCTTTACTCTTCGATGCAGAATTATTGATAATTACGTGATTACTCCTGATTCCCTAATTGAGATTAATTTGTGGGAAAAATATATACCTGTGTTTCTTAGTGCAAAATGAATACTCACATCCATTTTGGATGATTGAATTTTGTGCTAGGAAAATTGAGCTAAATGCCGGTGGTAATTTGGCGGAAAATCCTACCCGCACAAGCACATTTAGCAAGCACAAGCAGATGCTCACGTTTGTACAGGCATTGAAAGAGTCTGTCAGTGCCTGCCACATGTCTGGATTATCCTCTCCACTGAGGGAGTGTGGAGGCAGACCCGTAGTACCCTGTAGTGATCTACAAAAACGTAACTGCAAAGTCCTCTGCCTCAGCAAAGTTCCTCTTCCTCTTGGGTCGTGGGCTGCATCCTGGAGCCATGATTTGGCATCCTCTGGCCCTGTAGTCCAGGGGCAGAAGGGCAGAGCCCAATGTGCAGACTGCAGTGATAGGCTTGCAAATGGAATATTGCCAGGTATAGGTGATATATGTTGGGTCAATGAATACTGTTTCCCTATTCTGTTTGGTTCTGAGCTCTCCGCTCGTCAGGAATGTAGGTCCAGAGGTGGTGTTTGGGGTGTGACGCCCCCCTAATAAATGGATTCAGGTGTGTATAGTTGGGTAGAGGAGCCCCCGGTGGGCTAGTAGTGGCTGTGGTCGGATTCCACTTAGATTAGCAGCCCTCATAGCTCAGACACACGTCTCGTAGGGCCATATTATCAAGGAACGGCAATAACATTATCGCCACTTTAGCGGCAGGAAACTGGCGCTAAAGCGGCGATAATGGGCTTGATAATATGCCCTTGAGAATTCCCATAGAAGCCCAGGTTCACACCAGAACCTGGGCTTCTATGGGACTTCACAAGGGCATATTATCAAGCCCTAAGAAATTTTACAGAGCTGGTACACACCCGCCCCTCCTCTCCCACACAAAACAGGCCAAGACTAAACAAAGGACTGGATTTATCTCATGTACTGCAGAGAAGCCTTTTAAATGTTATTCTATATTTATCCATGTTGCCATTTTAATGGCAGTAATGATTACAAAATTTCTGTTCCACCCCCCCCCCCCCCCCATGGAATCTAACTGACCAAGCTACGCCCCTGCCGCTAGTACACCTGAACCCTGTCATTAAGCCATTACTAGAAGCTTTACGGTTGTAATTTCAGTTGTCAGTGTCTCCACCCGCTCTTGTAGGGGATGGAGGCTTGTAATCCTGCTACTGGATTTGTATCTCCACAAACAATTGGTAAATACCACCCAAGGACAGAAATCAGATCAGGCGTAGGTGGAAATCTGCAACTACAAATATCTGCTGTACGTATCTGAATAGGGCCCTGGATGTCCTTGTTTGCACCATATCATCCGCATTTGTCTTTCTCATTAAAGCTTTCAGAGACAGGAGAGCATGGTTGGACAGAGGGGCATTTTTTTGTACAAGCTGTCTGCTTAACCCCTTCAGTGCCCCGCCCTTTCCCCCTCCTGTGCCGGGCATTGTATTAGCGGGCGGGTTCCATGACGAGATAGTCTCGTCATGGGCACAGCGCAACCGCGCTCCATGACGAGACTATCTCGTCATGGGCATAGAAGAGGTTAAGGCACCGACTGTCCTCAGCCCAAACAGCTAAGGACAACCAGAATGTTTGCAAAAATGTTACAAGCCAACTACTTACTTTCCAATCTTGAAAATAATACCTGGTTCCAGCTATAGGTCAAGTCTTTGCTTTACAGTGCTTCCAGGCCAAGCTGAGTTCAAACGTTGCTCTATGCAAAATGTCCGTAGGATTAACCTTTCCATAATGAGAATTATATAGATTAGGCAAGACTTCGTTGGGAAAACAACATTTGTTGATGCTATTCTTAATTGAAATTGATTAACTGAGCCAGAGTGAACCGAAGAGAACCTGCGTTTGCTGCCTTCAATCTTACATTATAAACCCCATGAAAGTTAAAGAAAAATAGAATGCATTAACATTAAAGCCAGAGACCAAACCCAGCCAAATAAAATATTTCTACTACTTATATATCAATTCCATTTGCTTGCTCTACTTTCTTAATCTAATTAGTTGAGGCAAGGATTCAGACAGCCTGTGCTTCGCCAGGACTGCTGCTTATCACCACTCCTTATCTGTTTCTTTTGGGTCCCCATCGACCAACCTGCAAGGTACTTGGTCAGTTGCCAAGCACTTAAATTACAACCCAGGGCTTTCAGTTCTCTGAGTTGTTCTATGAACCTGCGTCAAGATGGAAAGGATTGCAGAATAGGAACAATAAATAAAAGACACGTTGTGCTACTGCCAGCTTTGCCTAAAATCACACCGCTCTTGCAAACAGCTACTAATATGCTTTTGATATGGTCTCCAAATACACCCGGCCAGCTTTGAGCATTTCTGTTCCAGTCTTCCAGAAGATATGTAACGATTGCTGCGTCATCTCTTCAGCAAATGCTGCAATAAAGATTCTAACATCGAGCCAAAAAGCCAGCTCTGTTTCAGCTTGCAAAAAAGAGCGTTTTACATTGCACTAGCAGCATAAGGCACTTGCAACATAAAGATGTCCTCAGCTTGCAAAAAAGAGCGTTTTACATCGCACTAGCAGCATAAGGCACTTGCAACATAAAGATGTCCTCAGCTTTCAAAAAAGAGCGTTTTACATCGCACTAGCAGCATAAGGTACTAGCAACATAAATATGTTCTCAGCTTGCAAAAATGCGGCTGCCCGCGGCCCCCGCAGGGGGCCACCCTAAGCGGGCGGCCACCCTTAGTCGCATTTGGCACTCCCCCACCCCCCACTAATACGGGGGACTATAGGAGGAGTCCCCTGGCCAGACACGTCACTTCCGGCACAAAGAGGAGGGGGAGGTATTTATGCCTCCCCCGGCCATCTTGGCGTCCTCTTTGCGCCGGACACGCCGTCTGCAGGTCGTGTCTTGGGCAGTTGTGGGCCTGAACAACCGGGGGTTTGCCTTGCTACGCTCTGCCCTGAAAAGGGCATGAGTAATAAGGGACCAATGTGTCACATGATCCAGTAAGGGGCTCACCTGTGATTCAGTAAGGGGATCACCCCCCATAAGGGTAGCGCTGATTGGTTTCTCCACAGTGCGTGGCTCATCAGGCGGGCAGGGCAGCATAGGTTTATACAGCTGCCTGCCCTTGGATCACCCGTAAGATAACCCACCATATTGCATACTTTTGTATGGAATAAACCTGCAGCAATATTTTTCCCAAACAAAAGTTGTGTTGTGTATTTATTTATGCATGCATACTCTGTTGTGGTAAGGGTGGGGCCTGGTGCCATAATGGCACTATGCGGCTGCCCGCGGCCCCCGCAGGGGGCCACCCTAAGCGGGCAGCCACCCTTAGTCGCATTTGGCACTCCCCCACCCCTCACTAATACAGGGGACTATAGGAGGAGTCCCCTGGCCAGACACGTCACTTCCGGCACAAAGAGGAGGGGGAGGTATTTATGCCTCTCCCGGCCATCTTGGCGTCCTCTTTGCACCGGACACGCCGTCTGCAGGTCGTGTCTTGGTTCTGCGTTGCGTTGGATTCAAGACAGAGTCGGGGTTTTACGGGTGAGCAGTTATTATCGCTTCGTTGCACGGTCTTTAGTGCTAGATACCCCTGCTCCCCCCCACCAGGTGTAACAATTGTGCTTTTGCTGTGTGGCGCGGTACGCCCCCTTAGTGGAGTATGGTTGCTTGCGCGCCGTTTGAACATATGCCAAGCGTGGGGGGGGGGGCTTGGACCGTCCCGAGTTGTTTTGCAGACTGGTGTGTTCATGGGATTGTTGCCGCTATCGCTCCGTCTACCCATACTAAATAGGGGTCCTTAAAGAGACTCACATGCCCTCGTGTTGGTTGCCATGTTGGAGGGACATGCCCCCGCTACCACGGGCATCGGTGCGGTAACATGGCAAACTGCCAAAACGTTGCAAGCTCTAATGATGGCTATCCTCTAAAGTAGGTGCAGATCTTACCTGGCTTCGGGGCCATCTTTACGAGGGGCAGCAGCTCCTAGCTCCGTCTAGCGTGTGTGCAAGCCAGGCACGGACAACGCCGCTTGAGCAGTTTTGCTGGGGTTGTCCTCGCCGCGTCGTCGCATTAGGCAGGGAGTGCAGGCCTGAAGAGGCCAGGTCAGCGACCTTTGTCTGGGCTGGCCAGGACCCTCGTTGTCAATTTGGTGGTTGAGAATGCCTGGTTTCCGGGTCCGATGGTATGCGGGAGTTGGGGCCGGCCGGGGATTAGTCAGGAGAGCTACATGTACTTGAGCCCGGGTCCGACGTGTTTGTGGGAGGCCTGGGCCGACTGCTGAGGTGGAGCGGGTGCCCCGTGAGAAGGGGATCTGTTGGCGCATGCATTGACAGGGGGCCGCAGAGGCTATGCTGCTGAATTGGGGGGTGCATTGTAAGTGTCTGCATTTCTGCCTATGCCCGCGGCACCGCTCAGTAGCGGTTAAGCAGCCAGGCACCAAAGGGGGGCAATGGATGGTACCATGTAGCCAGGAACGCAAAGTGACACTCACCCCCTAAGTCTGTGATGGTTTGTACGATGACTTCCCAAGATTACTAGGGACATGCCCGTGGCATCGCCATCCGATCTGTAGAGGTGTCCCGGCTGGGCTGGGTCGTGTTTTGCGGATACGCAGCCGGGTGATGCCTGGCCCCCCGAGTCAGCCCGGTCTTGAGTGTGGGCCCCCACTGGTGTCGCGGGCGTGCGATGTCTGGGTTTTGGGACGGTGGCCTGCCTGGCCGTGGGTTGTAGGAGTTCCCCTCGTCTCGTTTGGTGGGTTGCCTGTGGAATTTTGGGGGAAGAGCTACCGTGCGCAAGGGGTGGGCAAGGCCGACTAGCACTAGCCTGGAACCAGCTCGGAGTTGGACTCTGCTCAGGACAGAGTGGTTCTGTATGGAGGGGCGTTCTGTTGTTGGTGGCCTGCACATTCCTGGACCTTCTCCCTAACTACCCCCATCCCTCTCCCTAGCTACCGCCCGGAGGGTGCCCATGGATTCCGATGATTGTCCACGATTGTTCCGGGTTCAAGCTGCGGGCTGTACGGCGAGTCAGGGTGTGGAGGGCCAATGTGGAGGAGCAGGCATTGAGGTGGGTGTGCCTTTATTGTGCGGTTTTCGGCACTAGAACGACCTGCTTCATCGCGAGGCCATAGGAAGATGATCTCCGTTGCGCAAGTGTGCGCATGGTCCCGTCGCGGGTACCCTTTTGTAGTGGCACTTAGTTTGGGCAGCAGGCTAAGTGGAGACCATCCATCTTCAGACGGTAGCCATCTTGGGGTGTATAAGCATGCCGTCTGGGTTTGGGCACCCCCTCCCCCTCCCAGTGACAGCTGGGTCAGGCCAGCTGTAAGTTTCTGAGGCACAAACAAGTGTCAGCGACGATTCAATAGAGTGGATGCCTTAGTACAGCACATGGTGCTACATGCCTGCGTGCGTTGTTGTTATTGTGCAGATCGAGTCTGGCGGGGGCAGGTCCCAAGAGCAGGGATCCGGAGTGAGCGTCGGCTGCCTCTCAGATTGGTGGCTCCGGATCCGGTACATGCCGGAGTTCAGAGTTTCATCTGTGCCTCGAGGGAGCCGAGTGTTCGCAGCCGGCTTGGTGTGAAGGTATCCGACCCGGTTTCTTGACCAGGCATGGCTGCATTAACCGTAGAACAGGCACATGTCCTGAGTCAGTGTTGGGTGCGGACCCCCTGCAACTAGGCCGATGGTAATCATCCAGGCATTACCTCCCAGCCCGGATGAGGATCCAGGCCCCGCCCGCATAGAGTAGTGTCTATATATGTATTTTGGGATATGGCAGGAACCCTGACTAGTCCCATTGGCCAGTTACAGCTAAGTTTGCATACTGCCATAGCGTGGGCTCTACCGGTATGGACAGTTTTATTTGAGGGTCCCGGGAGATTGGACTCATTGAAGAGGCAATTGTTTTAATTGAATGGGGCATTGTGCACCCCGACTCGGCTCAGACTGCGCGCATTGGTCCTGGCGCTCCAACACGGTCTGAGTAGCTTGGCTGATGGGAGGCGGATGTGTTCTGTTAAATTCAGCGCTCTCCACTGCCCCCCCTCCTCTTTCTTAAATAATGGGAGGGGGAGATGGCGGTCCATGCAGATTGGTCATTGCAGCAGTTAATATTTTGGACCCCTGGGTGCAGCACGTTGTCTGCTAGGTGCTGTAGCTCCGGGGAAGGGTTTGATTCATAAGGCGAATGGGTCACTCTTGCAGAGCTGTGTGGTGCCTGGACAATATTTTTGTCCATCCCATTTGTCCTTTCTGGTATGAGTTAGCTGCCGCAATCTCGGTCCAAAGTTTGTCAGTTGTGTATTATATTACGGTTTCAAGTGCATACAATGACAAAACGACAATGCTTTCCTTTCAACACTTTACCATGGATAGAGCATCGCATTGTAAATTACAACTAGTGGTATCCCTAGGTATCATAGCTGAGTCAAATAGTAGCTAGGAATGTCTTTAAGCTTCCCCCCCCCCTGAACTCGACAATTTTGTTCATTCTCTTCTTTTCAGGTACAAGTTTCAGGCCATTGTAGATAGGGGAACCTCTTTACCACTTAATTTCAAACAAGCATTGTGCAGTACATAGGGGCCAGTGTGCCATTGGCTGCATGGAGGGAGTTGCGGTTTGGACTGTGGTTGGTACTGTGGCGGTCAGGAGAACGGTACAACCCTGTAGGCCTCCTGCAGTGCCACAGTGACAGGGGCTGTGCCGCAGTTTTTGTGATTCTCTTTTATCGCCAGCTTGTTCTTGTATAAGGCCATGCTGGTTTCGGTGTGGGTGAGTCTGCTGGCCTGCCCGCGGGTTTTGTTGTTTGTTGTTTTACGTACGAACACCCTATTGTTTGTGGGTGTATATTCCAGAGTGCTATAAGGTGTTTATGCCCCCGGGTGGCACTGTGCCGCGGCTTTTGTGATTCTCCTTTATCGCCAGCTCGTTCTTGTATAAGGCCATGCTGCGGCTTAATTCAAAACTTTATACAGGGAGTTTGCGATGCACATTTAAGGATGCCTTGCCGGCTGAGGGTCTAATATAGAACCTGTTACTTCTAGTACATTATAAGACAGTCACTAGTTCTATGCTTGCCCATGTTGCATATGGTACGCCACCGGTTGGCACTGGGGCTGTGGTACCATCACTAAGTCGGAAAGAAGTGGAAATATGGAGGAGATATAGTGGAATTTATTTCCGTTGTCGTGTGCTGCAATGTTTGACTAATATTAGGCCGTAGATGAGCATGTCCATTTAACAGTCCCACAGTGTCGATGTCAGCACAGGATACGTCACGTGTTTGAGCAGCCACGACATGAACCATGCTTGGCAGACGCCTTCACACAAGCACACAATTTGTTTAATTTCATTATAGGACCACTCAATGCAAATACAGTTAGGGGTACAGACTGATTGGGAGTTCTTTCCCATGATGGGGTTGACTTTTGGAGCCAGCGAGAGAATTTGATCTATACCGGCAGATCGCATCACAGGTCCCGCTGCCCTAACATGTTTCCGAAAGGTGCATGGGTAGGTTGGATATGCGCCGTATCATTGATTGATTTTGCTCCCAAGGAAGTGTAATTTATAGTCTTTGAATGTCACTGACAGTGGCGCGGAAATTATCAAAATGTCATACATAGCAATATGAAACCTTGGCAGCTATGGATGGAGGCGGCTAGCTCTCGTTTGGCTATGCAACGGAGCTATAATTGTGGCCTAGTTACCTTATGCAAATAGAAGTATTGACTATGACAATGGTTAGGCTTGTTGTAGGTTAGTGCTCCTTTTGTAGGAAATACAGGGACGCATTGACATAGCGGCAAAATACCAGGCAAGGGCACGGCCTTATTCAGCACGCGTGGGAGGCTCTGAGGCGTTTAAAACACGTCACCCTGAAGGTTGAGGTCAGAAGTGCATTTACTTGTTATCAATCACACATGTGGTAGTACTACCAGCCGCCATCGTCAGAAATTTTTGGGGGCACCTGTAGGAAGGGCTTTTTATTGAGACTGCCCGTTCTTTCATGCCCACCTTGAGGAAGGTTAATGACATTGCACAGACACACTCGTCCAAATTCCGAAGGATTCCATCCAATATGCGTGGACGGGGTCGGGCTTTCAATACTTTAACACAGCAACAGCTAGTTCAGCTGCCGATTGCCCCTACAGGAGCGCGGAGTATGCTTACACCTCAGCTCTGGGGGCTGTGCGGAGCATGTGGCGTGCGCGCAGCAGCAATGCGCGATGGGCACGGTTTGCTATGGTTATGTAGAGCCAGCTTTTCCCAGGGACGCTGTGTGTGCTCCCACCAAGACTAGGGATGCAAGCCCACCCGGGGCATCAGTTGGTCTTTGTTTTCTGCCCTCACCTCCCCCTAGCACTCGTGCATGTCTGGAGGCCAAAGTGAGGCACACCAGAGACGTCTACTTCCTCGTTAGTGTTATGGTTTGCGAAGTACGCGGGAACTGTACTTCTCCCCTCAGTGGTCTTCAACCTGTAGCTGGTACTTCTTGGATGTGGCACAGCTGGGTTCGGCGGTCCTTTTGTTCGCCTATATTGATCTGCGGGACTAACTTAGTATTATGCCTGGGTTGCAGGGATGTAAGCTGCACGTTCTTTCACCTTTACCAAAGTCGCATGTTGGCTCCCCGGGTGTACGTCGGGGTTGCAGTATTATGGGGGTGTACTGGATAGGGGGCCGGTCTTCAGGGAAGGCCCCCCCTTTGGCATGATGTCGATGTTTCCTGGCGGTTTCTTAATTGGCGCTAATGCTTCAGACCGTTATCCCGTCCCACGAGTCCTCGTCGTGCCCTCAGTAAGTCAGACGATATTAAGGAGTTGGAAATATGGCGATTAGCATGGGACGATCGTCGATTCAGGTTTGCCTTGCAAGTCCAGGTTCAGCATCATAGATACTAGTGGTAAAATCCCGGCATATGGAATTGGTTGCCCACAAACATACAAGTCATTGAATTGGATTGCCAGCTGCATAGCAACTGATGATAGGGCATGGATGCAGGTGGCACAGTTCATACTGGTGCAAGAGAATCATTGTATTACTGTAGGAAACAGGGAGGTTATGCCCGGTTTCTGTCTTTCTTGGCCACCGGTTACCAGCCCATTGGTGGGAAAGTATAATTTTACACTTACTCTGGGCAATTACAACGCATAAGAGGTGCCGCGAAATGTTTTGAGACTGCATAGGGCAATGGGCTACAAGGGCCTTTAGGAACATCTGCTGGCACCATATAGAAACGGGTATCATGTACACTTGGGGGCGTTTCTAGCGCTAAAAGAAACCAGAGACAACCCAGTAAAGTTTTAGTACATGGCCTCATTTGGTTGGACAATTTAATTTGGAAAGCATTAAACCAGTCAGCCCTGGGTATTAGGCAGGCGTACGATTAGCTAAGATGTTTGTTCAAACTGGGGGAGAGCCTAGCGACCATAATCGATGGGGGAACCAGGATAAGCTTTACAAACCTATGTCGTAGATTTCCTGGGGAATTATAGATGGACAAGCTTCAGGGATAAGGCCCTGAGCTTTCACCCCGCGAGGGACCATCACTAATTCCAAGCAAACAGGCAAGGAGCATACTAATCCTCCTGCAAGTGTGGCACAAGAACGGGTACACATGATTTTGTGCCCTCATGTCGCCCGGTCTGAGCAATCCAGGTCACACAACAGAGGGCAAAGTCAAGGCTTCGGCCCCTGAGGGACCATGTTTTAATATTGGTTGTGTGTGGATAGGGCTCGCTATCTTGTCGTGTCTTGCTATGTGTGGTAGATGCAGCTATAGGTGCCCTCTGCATGCAAGGGCAGGGTACAGGTAGCCCATGTTAGACATATTCACCCGCACTTAGCCAGGGCGGCAGGCGGGTTGGCAGCCAGACCATGGTAACACCCATCCAATCAAAGCAAATTGTTTAAGGTCATCTGGGGCCGCATATACACAGCTCAGTAATAGGTCCCTGGGGTTGGCAGTGTCGTGAATTTCTAAATTCAACTGAGCAGGAGGTATGACCGGGGGTTAGACTAGCAGTAGTTGGGAGGGCAAGTCTTCACCTAGGAGGGTGACTGGCTGAATTTGATGGACTATTTCAAACGTTTCACAGCGACTACACGTGGGAGAGTGTCAATTACCTGTGCATAGTTCGACCGGACACTCGGATCATAATTTAAATACTCACTGTAGTTGCAAGCGTGAGTTCCCCTCAATGTTAGCAACTGCTCACAATTTTAGCAGTACAGCTGCTTGGGAAGTCTGTGGGCAGCCACCACAGATAAAACCGAACTGGCACCAGTCTGACAGGAAAGGAGAGATGGTGAATTGATTGCCCACTTACCAGTATAACTACTGCAGGGAGGAAATGGGGGTGATTCAAAGGACACAGGTGGTATGATAGCAACCAAAGACTTTCAGCTTATGCTGGGGGATGTTAGTATCACCACCCTGTAGGGTGTCAAGTGGCAAACCCAGTGACCATGTCTCATAGTCCATGGCGGGACAGCCCTCATTTGACACTGGGAAGCTAATTTCTAAGAGTATCACTGGTAATATACACACGAGTCCGTGGTCCCGTGGGTTATGTAGTTCCACCCTTTAGGGTAGAATGTCAGATTCAATGATTTGCTCCCTGCCAAAGCAAACGGAGAGGAGCTGGCCTAACGGCTAGGGCCGTCGGCCTCGAATCTGGGGAACTTGGTTTGAGTCTCGGCAATGACGCTGAACATCCAGTCATTCTGGGCAAATCAATTAATCTCCCCGCGCCTAACAAAAACAGGCATTTATAATGCAATGGTCTCGGCATTGTTAAAGTTAGAGCTATTGGAATGGCTCCTGACATTATTCAAGTTTCTTATGGCCAAAGGTATGTTCTTCTGTGCTTCCTGTGAGGCCATCACATCCTTGCAGGGCATGCGAGGCACTGGTCCATTCCCAGAGAAGCATACACCGCTCCATGTGCAAATTCGCAGGGTAAGGGGCTTTGGCTTCATCAGGCATGAGCCATGCCGGGCGAACCCCAAAGCTTATTGTGACAAAGTTGGGGTGCACTTGGCACAGGTGGGCTTGGATCTGTTCCTACAGGACATTAATATGGCCCGGGAAGTTGCAGGTGGCAGTGAGAAAGGAATTGGTTTGGTGGGGGGCTCTTTAGGCGACGGTAGCCGCCTCCAGAGCTGTGGCGGAGTTACAGGGCGATCTGGAAGCATATGGGTACAGAAAGTTTACCTCTGCAAGAGCACAATAGGGGTGCCAGAGCCAAATCACAGGAACCTCGTGTGGAGGGTCCTGGAACAACTACGTCGGCGCCCCATTAGTCCTTCGGGCGGTTGTGGGCCTGAACAACCGGGGGTTTGCCTTGCTACGCTCCGCCCTGAAAAGGGCGTGAGTAATAAGGGACCAATGTGTCACATGATCCAGTAAGGGGATCACCTGTGATCCAGTAAGGGGACCACCCCCGATAAGGGTAGCGCTGATTGGTTTCTCCACAGTACGTGGCTCATCAGGCGGGCAGGGCAGCATAGGTTTATACAGCTGCCTGCCCTTGGATCGCCCGTAAGATAACCCACCATATTGCATACTTTTGTATGGAATAAACCTGCAGCAATATTTTTCCCAAACAAAAGTTGTGTTGTGTATTTATTTATGCATGCATACTCTGTTGTGGTAAGGGTGGGGCCTGGTGCCATAATGGGACTAAGAGCGTTTTACATTGCACTAGCAGCATAAGGTACTAGCAACATAAAGATGTCCTCAGCTTGCAAAAAAGAGCGTTTTACATTGCACTAGCAGCATAAGGCACTTGCAACATAAAGATGTCCTCAGCTTGCAAAAAAGAGCGTTTTACATTGCACTAGCAGCATAAGGCACTTGCAACATAAAGATGTCCATACAAAATCCGTATGCATAGGATGGCTCTTGCATAGGATGGCTCCTCTCGGCATCTGAATGGTGTTTGCTCGACTTGTAAAGCCATAGCTGACAATTACATGGAGTTGGACACTTTCAGAAAACGCATTTATTGACACAGGCGTGCACACTGGGATGTTTTTTGAATGATGCTGTATCCTTTTCCCACTGGCGTGGGCATCCCAGGGACACTAACATGCCACACAACACTGCGCCTTGGAATAATAAAAACTAGTACACCAGGCTGCACCCTCTCTATCTGTGGAACGCTAACTTCTACACTGCAATGCATGCTATGGACACCCCATACCACACTGCACTGCATCACAGGAATGCAAACCCTGTGTATCATTTCAAATCGCACAGGGATGCACAACACGCTGCCTGCACGCTGGGCAGTCTAATTTACCATATTCCACCACAGGGACACTAGCCCAGTGCGCAGCACTGCATCAAGGGTTTGACTCCTTTTTACTTCACAACTTCCAAGGTTTAAAAGCACACTACATTACAGTGCACCTTAGGCTTATTAAACCACTGCACTGCAATCTGCTTACAGTAATCCTCATCAATGCAGTCCACCCTGTAACCAGTAGGCCACCCTATTGCACTGTACCTTAGGGCACAAACCCACAACATTTTCCTGTGTCATAGAGGCAGTAAACATCTTTACTGTTCCTAGGGGCACTAACATACCCTATATAACCACACTGTAGGAATGCTAAATCACTACACTCTAGTGATTCCCAAAGACACAAATTTAATATGGTGCACTGCATCATAAGGACACAAGACGGCCATATTAAACTGTATCCTAGGCAAATAAACCATATTGAATCAATGGGAATCTATTCTGCCACACTCTTTTGCATCATTCAAACACAAGTATATTGAAATGCATTTTTGAGATGCTATCCCACCCCAATAGAGCTAAGGATGCTGGCATACCAATCTGCACCTTAGGAACGCCAGCAAACCAAATGTTATGTTTGGGGATAGACCATCCCATGTTGAAACGACAATGCAGGGATGTTCACGAGTGGACTCTGTGAATAGGCAGCGGTTGGTACCGGCCGTGACATCACAGACGAAAGCAGGAAAGATGGCCAGGATCCGACCTTATGGTTCCTGAGCCAGTGGTCATCCGTACCGAGCCTATGCCTCATTTATTTTCAGAATCTGCTGAGCGACCTTGCGCTTCTACCCATTGGAGCAGACCCAACACCATACTGCCCTACTTCCTAAGGGCAATAACCAACCACACCTTACTGAATTATCCAGACATTAACACATTAGGCTGCACTGCATACCAGAAACACTAACTCACCACACTCCACGGCATCATAGGTAAATGAATGCCCCTCATTACAATGCATTGATTAGGCAGTAAACTTCAACAGTGGACTGAATCGTAAAGACCTGCAGATCAGCAGAAATTCAACAAAGTGACTCTAAGCACCTAGGGGCAGATTTATGAGGCCCATTGCGCCATCAGAACGTCACTTTTTGTGATGTTCCGTGGCGCAGAAGCCTGCGGGATATTTATCAGGCAGCACTGAGCCACTTTTTTTGGCTTAATGCTGCCTCATAAATATCGGTCCCTTTAACGCACTGTTCTGCGTTAAAGGGGTGTGCAATGGGTGTTGCTGGGGGCGTTCCCAGCAACATCCATGGCCTTTTGACACAGCCCCAGATTTACGAAAAATCGTAAATCTGAGGCAGCGCCACAAGCTTCCGCCTCCCCAGGGGAGGCGTAAGGGAGGCGCAACGGGGAGAAATATCTTTATTTCTCCTCGTATTTCCTTTTTCTATGTGTGCTGCATTCTGCAGCACCCATACAAAGAGGAAAAACCTCTTGTCATTATTTTTGTACAGAAAGGTTTCCCTTCCTGTACAAAAATATTCATCTCCGCAATGCAGGCACCCTTGCACCATGGTGCAGAGGTGCCTGCGTTGGCGCAGGCAGCCCATTGTGCGCCGGCACAGGGAAAAAGGACAGGAATGCGCCGCATTTTATAGATACGGCGCATCCCTGCCCTTTTCTTTTGCCGTAGGGAAGCGCAGCAGGAAGGCCTGCTGCGCTTCCCTACGGCAAAACCTCATAAATCTGCCCCCTAGTTTAGAGCATGGTTGAAATATTTTGCACTGTGCAGTGGATTTGCTTTGCTTTGGATTCACCTCCTCACCTGGAGCAGCACATGACACAGTTCCTAATTTTGAGTTCGCCCCCAGGGCAGTGAAGGTTTCTCCATCAGAGTGGCTTTATCTGTGGTCAGGGCTATTAGTGACCACATATCTTGGGGAAAGTTTGCCAATGTCTGTTTATGTTCGCAGAATTTCAATGACTTAGGAATGCTCCTCGTCCTGTTTCTATATGATGTTTTCTGCTTGTCGTGGTCGGCAGACCCCGAATTTGGAGATCTCTGCTTTCACGCGGAGTTCTTCATTTAGATACCTGAGATGGATAAATCCAGTATGGAACCGGAATACTATAGTATAAAACAAAACAGAAAGGGAAATACATGTGTATACAAATAACAAAAGCGCTATCATTCAATTAAAACGTAAAATATTAAGAGTTTTAGAAGAACATGAGGTTAATGAAAATGTGGGTATATAAATAATTTACATTTGGCCAAACATATGCATACTATACATGAGTGATGTTAGAATGTAAACAGCATATGTCAATATATATGAGTGGTGTATGTAGTCATATATGGAAGAATTAGTGAGTGATGTCAGTGTCTGCATGTTACAATGAGACTTGCATGTTTATTTGTGGGATCATTGTGTTGTCTGAGGATGGTTAATAAAGATGTGTCAAAGTACACCTTTCTTTGTTGACTCAACACTATCCAACCACTGTGATGCATCAACCAAAGGAGCAGTCATGTCACTAGTTTGTCATGCATCTGACCTCCGTTCCTTCTCCCACCCCTGGAACCTGGACTGTACTTTGGAGATAAGGCCTATATTTGAGGCCACACTTGTGTGCAACATTCACCAGGCTTCAATACGTTTGCACACTGCTTCTAGGGAGTACTGCAGAACCCCCTGGCCATCACAATCAAACCCAAGAGTACAGCACACTAAATGATGAAAGTTTACCCTACAGTCACGTTTTACATACCATCATACCCATGACGCTTCGGAATAATGGTAGGTATTTCCTGGGGATGTGGATATAGTTTGTCAAGAAACTAAGGGCCAGATGTATCAAAGGGATTTACCCATTCTGCATCCATGGGAAAATGTGTTCATACATATGGCCCTAAGTTTCAGGATTACATTTACAGCTTGTGAACAGTCAACACTGGGTGACGACAGATTACAACAGTATTAGTAGCAATCTATACAGTGAATGAGTGCCTGAAAACTTCTCAAGATTGTTGTGGCCTGTCTTCCCTTCACTCTAGTTCACAACCAGCCTCTCGTCCTTGCGTGTTTATTTACCTTTTGTTCCTGCAGCTCCTGGTCATTTTGGCCCTCTAGTTTTTGCAAATGTTGGATTGGATTCCTGGTGTTTCCAAAACGCTCATTACCAAATTTTCAACTATGAAGGCTGGTTAGATTAAGGTAAACTGCATTGACCTACTTATTGGCACATTGTTTGTCTTTAGTATGAGAATAAGAGACAAGTGAGGCTTATATTTGGCTTGAGACGTAAAGTCCTGAAAAGAAGCCACTGTGTCAGGTGTCTGTTTTTCTCCTCCTTTCTCCATTTTCCCATTGTTCCTTCTCTCAGATAAGTGGAATTGAAGATCTAATGTAGGAATTCAAGGAAGATTTGGGGTTTACTATGGATTCCTCTACATATGTGGGCTTATCCTGACACCCCTTCTGTGTAATGAATACATCTAACATAGGTGTCTCAAACCAGTCAATCATGAGCTACCAGTAGCTCCCTGACACTTCCAAAGTAGCCTTGAGTTCCTTTTTAAATAAGCACAGGGTCACATTTTCCTTTTAAAGTGTGGCTGAGTTTATTTTACATTATTATCAACAGGCTGCAGATAGCAGGGACTGATAATGAGCAGTGTCAGTCAGATTTATGACCCAGGCTGTGGCACAGAGCTGAAGAACTGAAGCACTGAGGTATTTAACTCTTAAATGAAAGTCATCTTAAACTCAATATTGGTGCCTGAGAGCAAAATTATATTTCTGAATGCTTTTAAATGAGAGAACATTAAAATAAAATGTTACCTTAATGATTAACTTAACTCTTCATTTAATTTTTGTTCCCATTTCAAAGTGTTGCATTAAAAAACAGCAGGACTTTTGCTCCCAATGGCCAGTTGACACTGTGTCATATGTATAACTGAAAAATACAGTATTTTTTCAATGGGAGAAATTTCAAGTGCAGAAAAATGTATGATAATATGAAAATGTTTGGAGAACATTTTTCTTCACTTTAAATTGGTCCCATTTTTTTAAAAAAGGGTATATGTTTTGTGTTATACATGTAACGGTGACACATGTAGTGAGAAGGCATGTCCTGTGCCACAAGTTCATACGACATAGGCTCTCAGTCACCAATACTCGTATATCCAATTCAAACGCAAACATATTCATACATCACCATAGGCCACGCCCTCTCATAGTACACCTAGTCAAAGTATTTCCTTTAAACCATAGTATCCGGCTCTATGGATATTTGACTTAAAAACAATGAAGCTGGGCTTGGGTGTGTCTGGTAACTATATGTGAGTTGTTTAGCCTTTAGTAGGTCATGATGATTTTCTCTGATCAGAAGTATCTTTCACTACAGAAAAGATAGGAGACCCCATATCTAAAGTGAGACTTGATGCTAAAGTGTGTTTAATGATGGCACGTATATGTGTGCATGCCATGATGCACCACTGTTTAGTCTATATGTTTAGACTTCACAAGGGGGTGAGCAAATCGGTAGAGAGGGCATATCTGGTAACAACTGGATTAACAAAATGTGGTACATTTTAAGGAAGTAGATATATCTGAAAGCTACAGACTTTTGATATAGGCGTGCACACAATGTTAATGTCATGGTTCCGTACTGTGATTGGAGGAAGTTTAGACTACGTCTGCAATGCTATTGCCTAGTTATTCATAAAGTTCCAGTCACAGTCGTATTGCAACAGAAAATAAGCCTAGACATCAAAATAAAAGCAGTCCCATTAGCAAATCAGATAGATTAAAAAGTGCCAAACATTTTGCAAATCAGGGCAGTATTTTAGCTTGTAACTACATGCTATATAGGCATTGTGCAAGGTGTGGGAAACTACATGAGTGTGTGTTTGCTGCAGTAAATGATTGTTGAAATATTAGGGGAATCAACAGATAGTAAAAACTGGCAAACCAGACCATAAAACAGGTCCAAAAACAGCCAAATAACTGGCCCACACACTGACCTGGCAAACCAGCCCTTCTGGCACTGCCAGATTGCCTTACAGACCAGTCAAACCCTTAGTGTGCAGACAACGTGTGAGTCGCCCCAGTGAGATAACATCTTTACCCTTCCCATCATCCTGCACCACAGAGAGACATCAGGCATATAGTTGGTCATCACGGCGTAGTCTTTTATTACACCTTAAAGTATTATTCTTTAATTTGTTCATTGACAAAACACTGCATCATTTTATTCAGGCATAGGTAAACCAAACCACATATATTGCAGCCCCAAAGAGGTAGGCTCATTCTAGCCACAGATTGTATTTACAATCTAGACATGGCCTTAGTCATCAGGATATCAAGACACGCACTCCGGTCATGAATCAATCCCCCTGTGCTTGCTGTGCCAGCAGGCCCCCAACTTGCACTGTTTTATCAGCAGTAACTTTCCAGTCCGCCAACCCGGAGGCACTTACCACCAGGGTACCGCTTAACGCCTTGCCCCCACCGGGGGTTCCTGAACACCGGATACCCCCAACGTCTTACTACACACACAGGCATCTCAGGTAGGGCAGAAGAGTCCAGGACCACCAGTAGGTCAGTCCCCCCCTCCCGCCAGGCCAGAGCCCTCATTGAATGTTCGCCCTGTTCCAGGGTCAGACAGTCCATGCCAAAAAAGGAGTCCACTCCATTTTCTTGCCTGGGACACCGCCACGGGACGAGAATGTCACTGGCGCTCTTGCCCTCCCCCTCCTACCGCTTGACCGCCCGACCCTATTCCAATGGGCCTCGGAATGGTTTTGATAAACAGCTCGAGCCCTTCGTTAGACAGATGCACTCCTTCCGGGTAGTATAACACCGTATTGGTTATCTGGATCAGATTATGCCTGACAGTGTGGAATGAGGATCCAACCCCTGTGGTCCTGCCCCTCACTTGGTGACACCTGAGAATTGTTGGCATACATCAAGCTCTATAAGAGATCCACAGCTATTTGATTATAACCCTGCCCATAGAGGTCAACATTACAAGAACTGATAGGGACCCAATGTCAAGCAATATGTTATGCAGGTAAATCCACTAACGGCAATCTGTGTGCCCCCTCCACCATTTGCAGATGGGACCTGGCTATTACAGGTTGAACAGGCTATGGCTTCGGGTACAATCTCTGCGCTGGTAATAACGGTTGCTAGTGCCCAACACCTACCTCAGCATACCCATCCATGATTCGTGCCCTAAGGGTCTCTGAAACAACAGGCATCTCTTAACCATAATGTATCCATGTGCCTGGAGGCCTCATAATCCCTTCCTGCTAAACGTAAATACCGGTTGCCTCCCATCGACCTCATAGAGAATAAAGAAAGATGTTCAGTGCCTATCCTGATAGCCACGCAGATCACCGTGTTATTCCATTTACTTGTTTGCCACACTGGACCATATGCCCACCTTATAGCCTGTGACTCACTGACTCAGGCCCTATCCATTAAAAGGAGGCTACCCCACCGCCATGGAAGGGAGGTATTCCATCTTGTGGTGCCGCACCCAGTGGCGCCATGTATATCTCTTGCTAAATATGCATTTCAATTCACCCACTGATTACAGCGAAGCACCACACAGTTAAACTGTTTGCCCATTTAGAGAGCACTAAAGGATGAGTGGCAGGCCCAGTTTACCTGAGATCCAAACGAAAGGCAACCACCCCGCTGGTGAAGACCAGGTATATCGCCTCAGGTCGTGGTGCTCCCCGAGATTTGTGAGCACAGCCCCTCCAAGGGATGTAGAACCTTAATCACCCATAAAATTACTACTTATATGCTGCCATCTACTGTAGGCATTTATATTCCATTGTGAATGGAAACCCCACTTACTGTCTCAGATACACTTCCATAATTGCACAACATAAAATTGAGTTTTAAATCACACCTTTACTTTAGGATAAAAACATTGGCCCCTCGTACCCCAATATGTGACTTTCATGTTACACAGATTAAAGTAAGAACATAGTCCCCCAGATTTGCAAATACCTTATAATGCTGCAAGGGTTCGTAGCTGAGATTGTTGACTCTGATATCCTTATCTGTCTGTGAGTCAAGGAGACCAACTGTGTTTGTTCCTCACGCCAGACGCAATACTAGATTATGCGAGTGCTTTATTGGTGACCATTTTGTTGCTTCTATAATCGTCTGCGCATGCTCGAGTGCCCACGCATTTCTTGCATGCACAGTTTTCTCAAGAATAACCCATACAGCTAGGAAGAGAAGGAGGGCATCCCGGGGATGCCACAGTACAGGTAAGTGGTTTTAGTTTGCTTTTAAGTAATGTAGAATTACTTGTTAGTATAGGGGGTGTGGAGGCGGGGGCTGGCCAACTCCGATCCGCTGCAGAGTGTGCAGAGATTTGCCTTCTCCGTGTTCTCCGCGGAACGCGGAGGAAGCAAATCTCCGCACACTCCGCGGGTGGAACGGAGGTCTCCGCCCGGGCTTTATGTCACCTTTAAATTTCTCATTATATTTCTCGCAGTCTCGCCCAGTTCATAGTACACATTATCCATTATCCAATCGCGTGTCCCTCCCAAATTTACTGCTAAAACATGGTAAAACATGCATCTCCATGTGTGGAAATGTCTGCACGTGTGGCACAGATCTTCACACATAAGAGATGAAGCAGGTGTATATCTCTGTCTGGATGATAGTGAAAAGTATTTGTGAGTACATAGAGGATAACTCCTTAAGGCCTACAAGGCACCCTGCTGAGTGTTGAGTACAGTTTCTGGCTGAATGCCTGGCCGTGCAGCCACCCCCAGTGCACAGTTAAAGGCTTTGCTGAACCCGTGCTGACCACACATTGGGCCAGATGTACATAGACTTCCATTTGCAATTTACTAATAGTAAATATTTGCAATTGATTATTTGGAAATTGCAAACAGCTATGTACAACTGTGTGTTTTACACTATTTGCAATTCCCAATGCGTTGCAAGGGACCTGCCTCATTAATATTCATGAGGCAGGTCGCAATTTGTGAACCATTGGTAA
The DNA here is from genome assembly GCF_964204655.1 of Triturus cristatus. Lineage (NCBI taxonomy): Eukaryota > Metazoa > Chordata > Amphibia > Caudata > Salamandridae > Triturus > Triturus cristatus. The sequence goes on from NC_140580.1 coordinate 158,496,506, forward strand.
TGGCTAGCACTCATAGGGATGGTGGCCTGCTGAGGTCAGCCAACCACCGTGTCTGTGACAGCTTTTTAAATAAAGCAAATTTTTATTTTGAAATGCAGCCAGTTATGCTTAAAGGAAATCAGGATGCATTTAAAAAATAAAAAAGAAGTTTCCTTTTCTTTTTCCAAGAGTAGGCAGTGGTCCGTGGGACCACTACCTGCTCTTAATAAATGTTGGTGCACACATTCACAAAGGGAAAGTGGTCCCTTGGAGACCCCTTCCCGTTTGCGAATGGGTTACTATCTCATTCAAAGAGTTGGTAAAATATGAATGTTTTGCGACTGCATTCCAATTGCAAAACATTCATACATGCTTCGGAGACTCGTTATTAGAAAGGGCCACCCTTGGCACGTCCCTTCCTAATAACGAGTTGCAAACCCAATTTGTAATTCGCTAATGGCTTACTGAATCACAAATAGGGCTTTGCACACTTAAAAAAATTTTTTTCTGGTCTCAAACAGCCCAAATTGGCCTGTTTGTGAGCAAAAAAAAACTTTGTACGTTTGACCCACTGTGTGCTATGAAGAATGGGAAGCCAAACTTCTCACACTCCTTAACTAAATGCAATGCTTTTCACTTTGTGATATTTTTGCCAGTGAGTGATAACATCTGAAAGCACACATTATACTATGTTCATAGGTGAGTGATAGTAATGATAATGCAATATGTTTTCAGACCGGCTGACCTGTAAAATCTTTTATGATATGCTTCCCTTTGGCATTCAATGATCCCCTCTGCTGAAAATATTCTTCACCTTCCCTCCCTCACTCTCCCTTTTCTTCCCTACCACAGACAGAAGCCCAGCACACATTTAGGGGCATATTCTCAAGGAGCTATCACCGAGTCAACGGCACTTTATCGCAGCCAATATCGCGATAATTTTACCGCCCCATTCACAAGCTGGTGCATACAGCCAATATCACCAGATTTTCGGCGATAGCATCCACAAAAAACATTGCCCCAGATGACCACGGCAACTATCGGTAATGAGATGTAGAGTAGGCGTACCCGAGCAAAAAGCCGCAACAACACCACTTCGCAACATTCTCAACGACCAGCCAGAACGTCGATAAGATCACAAAACATGCGATAAGGTGCGTTAGCAGCAGGAATTCAACACCTGCTTTGAACTGGTGCAAAGTCGGAGGACATCCAGCAACAGAAAAGGGAGCCCAATCCATAGTCACACCTGAAGACCGACAGACACCATGGAGCCGCTGATCATGCAGCTCGGAGCCCCAACAGGGCCACAACACCCACCGCCACCACACCCAGGACCGCCCCCCCTGACCACCATGGAGGCAGTGGCAAAAATGAGGCTGTAGCATTCCACTCCTCTATTTGCTGCTTCTGTCCGGCTTCTGCCCTCTGCATCATGCCCTGGTGGACACCTTCCACTGTCCCCCACAAGCCTCTGCCATATCCACCTTGGACATCAACGAGGACCTGCTCAGCACTTCATGTGCCCCTATCTCACTGCACCACAATTCACCGTCCCTTGGCGGTGTGCCTGTGCTGGCCACAGTGCATCCGGGGCCACTAACTCTGTGAAGCTCAAGTCAGGGACCCTGTCTGCTGAAATATTGGATGGCCTCTGAGACGGTGGCCTTGGGTCATCCACGTCATGTGTCTGTGGCCCTGCGCTGTCCGCTGCCTCTGGCCTCAACTGCTTTCCACCAGGGCTCACACATCAATTCGAGTACTGACCCGCCCAGATGTCGCATCACAGCAGGAGGCACACACCACCACCGCCAGGACCACCTCCAGGCGACGACTCCCAGAGTCGTAAGTGTCTTACTGCCAGACTATCAGAGTTGCTCACACCTGTCGTGGATGCCATCATCTGCCTGATACCCTGCTCAGCACTCCAGGTGCCACTGACTCAGAGCACCACGACTCATGGACCATTTCTGATTGAGTTGTGTGCTGTGGAGAGCTCAGGCAATGTGTGAGACCTGGGACGATGATGAGGAAGATGATGCAGGTGTAACACACCCCACTGCAGCTGCATCAGGAATTTCCCGAAGGGACACAATCCTAGACATTTTCTTCACATGAGCACGCTCAGCTCTAGTGCCACAACATCAGTGCACTGCAACTCACTGACACTTCTGTTTGCATGTTGGGTGGCCTATGTACTTTCTCCGGCTACCAACATGATGCTCCGCAGTTGTCTCTGTAATGCTGGTTTATTCTTTTTCTGTTTTCATAGTGTTCACTGTTCTAGTTGTTGCCAGCACCAGCAACTCCGTGCGGGTTGGCTTACACTCACCCCACACACATCCAGCTCAGGGGTCACTGTACATGTGTCCCTGCCAATAAAGGAGCTGGGCTCACGTCCCCGTAGCCAGTTCCACGAACTGTCTCAGTGTGTCCGTGTCATCATGATGTATGCATGAGGATCCCTGGGCCTACAACATTACATTGTGCTGTGTACAGCGGATGCAACCATGTTACCTCTGGCAGCGGGTAAGACCTTGGACTTGCAGCTTTGTTGTCACCCGCTCACTACATGGGAGGAGTGGACAGGGCCATCGTACTGAGGTCCAGCATGGGGGTGTGAATGATGATTCCTGGGCTCTGGGCGTGGTTCATTGCAGGAAGTATGCTTCTGTCTCTGTCGAGGTGTGGATCTCCTTTGTTGGGTGTAGGTGGTCACTGGTGGGACTTGAACACCCACGTGTGTGATCTGGTACAGCTTCCATGTGCTCTGACACCACTCGCACCTGTTCGGCCACCTACTTTTGGCATTCTGACACCTGGCATTGGAATGCGATGTGTGCTGAGGTGGAGTGCTGGGAGCCAGCCGTGGAAGCGGGTGCTTCCTGCTGTGTGGTCTGTGCAGGGGCTTGTGTTTCCTCTATGTAGCTTGTCTGCCCTGCTCCTGGGGGCGGGTTGCCTAAGCTGTCCATGGGCTGTTGTAGGGCATCGGTGTCAAAGTCGTGGTGGTTCTCTCGAACATCACTGATGATTAGTCTGGTCTGGTCTGCTGGAGGTGATGTTTGTTCCTCTGCAATGTGAGGGGAAGATGCATGTTGACATTGTGTTGACATGTGTGTTGGCTCATTGTTCTGTTTTACATACAGATTGTATAACAATGTACATTGTGACTGTTTGGGAGGTGCTGTGTATTTGATGCGGGACAGTGGACATTTGGGGTACATGACAGATGTGAGGTTGTACACATATGTTTCCATCTCGCAGTTTCCTGCTATGTTAGATGTGATTGGCCTGTTTCTGCGCATGAGCGGAACCAGTTGTGTTCTCTGTTCTGCAGTGTCGGTGTTGCACTTTGTACCACATTATTGTCGGATGTGCTGTTATTGCTATGTATGTGTGCTGCAGTGTGCCACGGGGATCAGGAACATGATCCAGGGTCATTGTGGTTGTGCAGTGTGCTACACATCGTCGTGCATGTGTGCCATTGTGCCCATCTCCCCCCGTCCCCCCAGTCCCTGGTCATTTCTCACCCGGATGATGTTGTGACACTTCCTATCGGGCTGTGTCCGGTCTCCCAACTCTTTGCGCCATCTCTACCCTGATGACTGTGGCCTTCATTTCCTCCAGCTCCTCCTGTGGTGCAGGACTCCTACCTCCTGTCCTTGTTGCTTCCTTCCTGTTGGCGGCAGGTTTGTGCTCGGTTAGGCTTTTCACATCGTGCCAGCGCATCTTGTCCTCCTCCATAGACCTCCTCGACACTCCGACTGCATTCACGTTTGGCATATTGACTTTCAGTGGATGGTGGTGTTCTGTCACCTCTGTGACGCTGATCTAGTTTTCCTGCGGACTGCACTCTGTCTGCCTCTTCCTCTTCTCTTTGGCCTTCCCCGACCACGGTGTTCCTTGGTGGTGGTCTGTGGGGCTTGTGGGGTTCGCGTTGGCCTCTGCACTCGGTCGGGGTGCATCCATGGTGCTACGCAGTTTCTTTTTTTCTCCCTTTTTTTTTTCTTCTGCTTTTATAGTATATTTTCCCACATGACGTGTGGGAATTGCAGACCTGTCGCTGGTTATCGCAGATTTTTGTATCGCGGTTGGGGCGTTCGTATTTCGCATTTTTGCGGTGTTGCGTTGTATTTAATTCGGTCATTTGACGTGTTATCATGTGACTTTTGCATGGTGCCGCCAGGTTGAGAATACTACGTTAACACGGCGTTGTTTTCCCGTGATAGACTGCGATTTGCAAATTTGCGTCAAGCTAAATTTGCGATGGTTATCACACATTCTTGAGAATATCCTCCTTAGTATCTGCTCAGAGCAAGTGATAAATGTGTGTGCTAAACCCTTTGGAAAAAGGAATACCATGCACAATACTGCACAGTAATTCTGTGTCTACACAGTTATTCCTCGATGCAAAGGGTTTAAATTCTAATAGGAGTAAACATGTACAAAGATACCAGTTAGAAATGTTAGTTCTGTCACCTGGGGTCTCTGCACATGTATACTTCAATGCATAATCGGGGTCTCACTGTTGAGTAATTATTTAAATGCCTATTTTTCATTTGATTGTTTGGAAACCAGTTAAATGCTTTAACCTAAGTCTTCCTGTAAGCATGGGCATTGGCTTGCTGTTCTCCCAGGACTCCTCTCTACATGTTTACTAGCAGTTTTAAGTCTGGCTTTACAGCTGTCTGCCAGAACTAATGCTATCAATGCTTAAACATATCTATATAATGGCTTTGGCTTGTTTCAAGAAGAGTATTTGTCTCTCACCTCATGCTATTGGCTGCTTCGTTTTTCCTTTCGACTGTTAGGGAGTGCTTGTATTGAAATGAATAAAGGACTATTTTACATCATTTTTTCATTGCAGCAGTGGTCTTAGTATACCTTAGAGTCAACGTTATCCTTTTCACCAGCATTATGTTATGATAAAATAATAAATTACATAATTTATACATACATGGAAGGTCCTTTCATCTGCCCTCTTTAGCCAGTGTTCTTTTCCAGGGTCATTCACATATTGCTTCCACCCAACTCCCCACCCCCGGCATTCTGCATTGGACAATGGGTCACCCCACTGAAGCCATAAGCTCTCTTGCGCTGGAAATAATGGCATTTTGCCTGAGCATTAGTGCACAGTTTCCGTAAAAGAAATGCAGTTCAGCATCTAGGCTAGTACACCAATATTTTGCATTGCCAATAATGATTTCTTTCCATTTTTATTGCCTATTGAAATTGTTTATCTTGTTAGCAGGTTTCACCGTTTTGGCTAAATTTCTATTAATTTATAAGAATTGTCTTTCTCTGCTCTAAACTAAAAATAAAAAGGGGCAGATTTACAAGCCCCTTGCGTCACTTTTGCACCGTTGGTGCGTCACTTTTGTGATGCAGCGGCAGCGTAAAAGTTACGGCCCGATTACAACGTGACGCATCTAGGGAGATACGTCACGTTGTGAAGCCCTGCGCCACATTAAACCTGCGTCAGGTTTAATGTATGCAGGGTGGGCGTTCCGTCGCAGGCAGCCCCGTAAAAGTGACGCAGTGAAATCTACAAGATTTCACTGAGTCACTTTTACGTCCATGCTGCGTCAAAACCCTGCGCATGCTTGAAGCAGGCGTAAGGAGTGACGCAGCATGTTAGGCATAGGGCGTCCCTGAGCATTGCTGGAGTTGCATCGTGCTTGCGACACGACTCCAGCAATGCATGACTTTTCCATCAACAGATGCGTCAGAATTTCTGACGCATCTGTCAATCCTTGCGCCATGGTGCGCCGTATTGTAAATACGGCGCATCCATGGTGACGCAAGGATTTGGCATGTTGGCACATGGAAAGTGACGCATCTCTACAGATGCGTCTCGTTCTTGTAAATCTGCCCCAAAGTGTTTATGTCCCTGTTGCAAGTACACCTGCCTGGTAGACAAATTCTATGCAATCATTATTATATTTTTTTGTTTAAAATTGTATCTGCGATTGACTGCCACATTAAGGCAACCGCATAAACAACAAGTAAATGAAAGGAATGCTTGAATTTATCTCAGCCACGGGTGATCGCTCTGCGCTGCATTCCAAACCACTGTGTTTTGCTCACTGTAACATTCTAGACAAAGACCCTCCTTATACAAAATAGTCTTGGATTCTTTCAGATAGCAATAGTTAAGCCCAAACTGCCAGGACAAGTACCCCCCAGATGTGAACATAAGAAAACCCAGAATGGTTTCAACCTACTTAGGTCTCATCAGTGAGGTATAGCTTGAGCCATATGGCATAGTGAGAACAGGACAAACATCACGTCATACCTGTCCGACATACGCCACTGACTGCAAAAAACAACAAGGTGATTCATGGAATGCTTGAATAAATCAGCCACTGGTTATCGCTGAGGTACACTTTCCAAACCATTGTTTTTCTTCCACTGTGCTGTTCATAACAGAGGCCCACCTTAGGCACTGGAACAAAGATGCACTCAACAGAAAAGGCCTAAGGAGGTCGAAACCAGTATTGGTCTGCCTGTGTCTCAGTTCATAAGGGATCTAGCATGGCAGTATATGGTCTGGACTGTTCCTACTGGTGCAGATTTAAGGCTAATTTGCCCTTGGCTGGGTCTAATCTGAAGTTACTTTATGGACAAACAAAGGATGGACCGGGATAGGGCCTGAGTAATTTCCAGTGACTGAGATTTATTCAAGCATTTCGTCCATCAGTTTTTGTATTTTTCATTGTGATATTCTAAGCGTACCATGTATGGTCAGATGTGGCTCTTCCGCCCACTGTGCCACTGGAACCAAGCTGCACCCGACTGAAGAGGCCCAAATAGGTGGAAAACAGTCTTGGGTTGCTTGTGTAATGGTTCACAGAGGACCCGGCTTGGCAGCACATGCTGGGCTGGTTCTATTGGAGCAGAATCAAGGCTGATTTGCATATGGCTGGGTCCAATCTGAGGTGGCATGGTGGGCAAAATAGCGTTGGACTGGGAGGTGACCCTGAGGATCTACCATCAGCTGAGATTGATTCAAGCATTCCATGCATCACTTTTCCTATTTTACATCTAGAAGGCAGCATGTTTTTCTTCTTATTTTTTCTTTTTTGTGGCATATGCTTGCAATAAACAAATAAAAAGAAAATATTGCAATAGCTTACTAATGCCAGATCTGTTGGATGCACAACTTCTTGTTTTTAAATGCTACCCATTCATGACCCCATCTTGCACCTCGGTAGCCCAATGCACCAAGGAGGTTGAGACTACATGTGCAAAATTGCCCTACCTGAAGACAATTTATTCTGAAGCACCCATTCTCATTTATTTGCAGATCATTCAGGTAAATCTCTTCTTTACATTTTACATTTGAATGATGCACAGAAGCTGTTTCAATATATATGGCTTTTGTCATGCTCTTACATCACTTAGTATACAGGGCGGATTGTACTGTGGAATATCGAGTGTAAGAATATTGCAGTACACTAAGATCATGCAGTGGATTGACATAGGCCCCGACAGCCCCCCCGGTGCGGGGGGACCCTGTGCTCCAGGGGGCCCCTTCAGCACAGTACCCTGGCCTGAGGGATCCTGATTGACTCCAGATGGAGGGGCATCCATGTACTTTGCAGGGAGGCCCCCTCAGGTTTTGTTATGCCACTGATATCATGGACAAAATTTCGAGGGCCAAATAGTGAAAAGTAAGTGCGTATAGGAAAGTATAGATTTAGTATTTCTAACTGCACATCTATATACATTGAAGAAATATATCATCAAGATACATATACATATATACGGAGTTATGGATAGAAAATCTATACTTACTTACCTTTCAATATTTTGTCCCTCGATATTCTATGATGTTAGTATGCCACAATAAAATATAGTCGATATTTAGGATTCACAACGTTCCTGACATGTAACATGATCATGCTTGAAACAAATTCTTATCAGGAGTAACACTAAATATAGATAACTTGCTGTGCTCCTTTGGAAAAGTTAAGTGCATGTACTTTTGTTAGATGGCGACCTCAGAGGAGCCCAGAAAGGGGTCCTGACTACCCTGAGACCCACCCTCGAAGTATCGTAGCCGGGCACTGGCGGGAGATTCCCCAGGGGGAGGGATCTCGCAACTAGGATCGTACTTCTGGCACCACACGACACAGAGTGACCACACTGGGTATTCGTGGAAAACAAGCTTTATCAAATAGGTATCACTGCAAATATGTACAAGGTGAGCACGGGCTCAAGAGTCTCGGAAAGGTAGGGGGTAGCGGGACAGTCTCTAGTAACGGTTCAAAGCGGGGACGTATCCGGCGCACAGCTCACAATCCTCGAGCTGGGGGATACGTGGTCGGAGTCGGGGTCCGGCGGGACCGTGAGAGTCTGGGGGAGCCGCGAGTCACTCAGCGGGCTCAGGTACAGGTTCGGAGGTCTTACGATCTTCAAGGAGCCGCGAGTCACTCAGCAGGGCTCAGGTACAAGTTCGGAGGTCTTACGATCTTCAGGGAGCCGCGAGTCACTCAGCAGGGCTCAGGTACAAGTTCGGAGGTCTTACGATCTTCAGGGAGCCGCGAGTCACTCAGCAGGGCTCAGGTACAAGTTCGGAGGTCTTACGATCTTCAGGGAGCCGCGAGTCACTCAGCAGGGCTCAGGTACAAGTTCGGAGGTCTTACGATCTTCAGGGAGCCGCGAGTCACTCAGCAGGGCTCAGGTGGATTCAGGTTCCAGGAGCCGCGACCACGTCGGCAGGCTCTCGTTGTTCCAGCGTCGAATCTGCCGGACAGTCTCAGAGCACCCCTTGTTATAGGTCGACCCTTCTTTGATGTCCGGAGTCTGTGCAGGCAGGGGTCTTGTCACCTGGGGGCCGCTTGTCGGGGTTTTCCTGCTATTGTCTTTTGATCCTTTCAGGGCCGGGTCGGGAGGAGTCCCAGACACCCAGCAGGCACGGAGCCAGCCCGCCGGGAGGCCGGAGGGCCGATCGAAACCCATCGTCCCAGGGGAGTTCAGAGGTGCGATAGAAACTGCTCCTCCCTCTCGCATCCCCTGGAAGCGTGATGTCCTCCAGCCGGAGTGGCGCCTCGAGGCTCGGGTCGCGCTGGGGCCGGGCGGCCATCTTGTTGCATGGAGTGGGCACGCGGGCCCGGGGTGGCCGAAAGGAGGGAGGCCGTGGACGGGGATGTCCGGGGTTGGTGCGGGTGTCCTGGTGGGAAGGGTCGGCTGGGCCGTGTGCTTGGGCTGCAGGTACCAGGTTTCGGCGGTGCGGGGGCACGGAGGGCCATTCTACGAGGCCGGGTCCAACACGCGTCCCCCCCAGCTGAAAGCCGGAGAGAACCGCCCATCACCTTGGGGGGTTCTCTTCGCTGAGGCGGAAGAACCGGGAGAGGCCGTCAGCGTTGGCGTGGTCCGTACCAGGGCGGTGTTCTACGGTGAAGTCCATTCCCTGGAGGGAGATTGACCACCGCAGTAGCTTGGGGTTTTCTCCTCGCATCTGCATGAGCCATCGCAAGGGCCGATGGTCAGTTTGGACTCTGAAATGAGTACCGAACAGGTAGGGTCGTAGTTTTTTGAGTGCCCAGACCACGGCAAAGGCTTCGCGCTCTATGGTGCTCCACCTCTGTTCTCGGGGCAGCAGCCGCCGACTGAGGAAGGCGACGGGCTGGTCTAGGCCTTGATCATTCACTTGGGACAAGACGGCCCCAATACCATGCTCGGAGGCATCGGTCTGGACTATGAACTCCTTGGTGTAGTCGGGAGCCTGGAGGACGGGGGTGCACATGGCCTTTTTCAGAGCATCGAAAGCTTCCTGGCAGGCAGCCGTCCACTGCACCTTCTTTGGCTGCTTTTTAGACGTGAGTTCAGTGAGGGGGCCGACCAGGCTGCCATACCCCCGAATGAATCGGCGGTAGTAGCCCGTGAGTCCCAGAAAGGCTCGGACCTCCGTTTGGGTGCTGGGTGGTTCCATAGCCAGGATGGCGTCGATCTTTGGCTGTAGAGGGGCGACCTGGCCACTCCCGACCTGATGCCCCAGGTAGACTACGGATCCTTGCCCGATCTGGCACTTGCTGGCTTTTACGGTGAGGCCTGCCTGGCGCAGGGCTGTTAGCACTCTCCGGAGGTGCTGGAGGTGCTCACTCCACTCTGAACTGAAGACAGCGATGTCGTCCAGATAGGCCGCGCTGAACTGTTCTAGCCCGGCCAGGACCCTATTCACCAGTCTCTGGAAAGTGGCCGGGGCATTTTTCATCCCGAAGGGCATCACGCGGAAGCGGTAGTGCCCATCGGGGGTGGAGAAAGCAGACCGCTCCTTGGCCCCTTCGGTGAGCGCAATCTACCAGTATCCGCAGGTGAGGTCGAAAGTGCTGAGGAACCGGGCGGCCCCTAGGCGGTCAATGAGTTCGTCGGCTCGTGGAATGGGGTGGGCATCGGCTCGGGTAATGTCATTGAGCCCCCGGTAATCCACGCAGAACCGGAGCTCGGGGGTGACACCGGGGGCCGCTGCCTTCGGAACTAGGACCACGGGGTTGGCCCAGGGACTGTCAGAGGGCTCGATCACCCCCAGGGTTAACATCTTCGAGACTTCAGCTTGAATGCAGGACCGGACCCGGTCAGGAACCCGGTAGGCTCGGTGTCTCACCGGCGGGCTGTCCCCGGTGTCCACATCGTGAACACACCAGTTGGTGACCCGGGGGGTCAGGGAGAAGAGGTCGGAAAATTGCCTGAGGAGCTGGCGGCAGTCCGCTTGTTGCTGGGCAGTGAGGGCTGGGGAGAGGTTCACCCCCTCCACGGAGCCATCCTGCTCCTTGACACACAGGAGGTCCGGGAGGGGATCTGACTCATCTTCGGCCCCGTCATCGGTGGCCAGCAGGAGGCTCAGTTCTGTCCGCACGAAGTGCGGCTTGAGGCGGTTCACGTGCAGGACCCGGAGGGGATCCCGAGGCGACTGGACGTCCACCAAGTAGGTGACTTGACTCTTCCTCTCCACCACTTTGTAGGGCCCAGTCCATCGGTCCTGGAGGGCGCCAGGCTTCACGGGGGCCATGACCCACACCTGCTGGCCCGGCTGGAACTCGACCAGAGTAGCATTCTGGTCGTACCAGCGCTTCATTTCTTCTTGACTCGCCTCCAGGTTGGCCTTGGCCAGTTCTCGGAACCTCCTGGTCTGGTTCCGGAGGGCCAGGACATATTGGAACACATCTCGGGGGGTGGTCTGGGGCGCTGCCTCCCACCCTTCCTTAACCAAACTGAGGGGACCTCGGACGGGGTGCCCATAGAGTAATTCAAATGGGCTGAACCCTAAGGACTTCTGGGGGACCTCCCGGTAAGCGAACAAGAGGCAGGGGAGCAGGACGTCCCACTTACGCCGGAGGGGCTCTTCTAGGCCAGCGATCATCCCTTTCAAAGTCCTATTAAACCTCTCGACTAGGCCGTTCCCTTGGGGATGGTACGGGGTGGTGAACTTATAGGACACCCCACATTGTTGCCACAGGGACGTCATATACCTTGATATAAAATTAGTGCCGCGATCGCTCACGACCTCGCGGGGGAAACCCACCCTGGAAAAGATCCCCATCAGGGCCCGGCCCACCACGGGGGCCGTAATGGTGCGTAGGGGAATAGCCTCCGGATAGCGGGTGGCGTGGTCTACTAGGACCAAGATAAAACGGTGACCTTGGGAGGTGGGGGGGTCCAGTGGCCCCACGATGTCGATTCCGACTCGTTCGAAGGGGGTACTGACGACCGGGAAGGGTTGGAGGGGAGCCTTGCGCTTCCCCCCACTCTTCCCACTGGCCTGGCACGTGGGGCAGGACTTGCAGTGTGCCTCTACCGCTGCTTTCATCTTAGGCCAATAAAAATGGGTCACGAGACGGCTGTAGGTCTTGTCCTGACCCAGGTGGCCGGCGAGGGGGACGTCGTGGGCTAAGCCCAGGAGGAAATCTTGGAAGCGGAGGGGTACCACCAGTACCCGTCCGGATCCCAGCTCCACCGACTTCTGCTCGCTATACAGGATGTTATTCTCCCAATAGATTCGGTGCGTTCCGGTCTGGTCACCTGCGGCTTGGCCCTCGGCCTGGCGCCGCAGCCCGACCAGGGAAGGACAGGTGGCTTGCTCCCGGCAAAATTCTTCCCGGGTGGGCCCGCCCTCGTGGCGCCAATGGGCCAACTCGGGTAGATCCCCCAACTCGGGGACCGGGGCGGGGTCGGCTGGTGCGGGTTCGTCGCTGGCGACGGAGCCTTCTGATGGGGGAACGGGAGGACCCTCGGCGGGGACGGTACTGGTTTCTTCGACCGGGGGGCTCTCGACTTCTCTCCGGGGAGTGAGTCGGGCTGTCATAGATCGGGTGGTGGCACACACCCACTCGGGGAGTCCCATCATTCCTAGGTGGGCCTTGCGCTCTACGTGCTTCCAGGGAGAACTCTCCAGGTCATTCCCTAGGAGGCAGTCGACCGGCTGGGAGGTTCTTACGGCCACCTTGAGTTTACCTATCACCCCTCCCCACTCAAATGGCACCAGGGCTACCTGACACATACTTTCCCTATTGTCTGCGGATATTACAGGGCAAAAGACATTGGGGAGGATCTGCTCTTCGGGGACTAGGTGCCTGAGGACACCGGTGATACTGGCCCCGGTGTCCCGCAGGGCCTCTACCTGGTGGCCATTGATCTTGACGAGCTGCCCATATTTCTGTGTGTTGGAGGGTAGGAGGCTACCAGGGATCATTTCCCTATCTCCCAGGGATACTAGGGCCATCGCGGCGGGTTCCCACTCATCGGCTTCCTCAACCTCCTCCCCCAGGGCTACGTTGGCTATCTGTCTCGCAGGGGGGACTTGGGTGGCCATGGGACACTCTGGGTCATTGGCGTAGTGCCCGGGTTTCTGGCAACGGAAGCATGTGACGGTCACCCGGTGTCCCCGTCTCCCAGAGGGCCCGGTCACTGGTGGAGGGGGCGCCGGAAAAGGTGGAGGTGGTGTCTTCGGGGGGCTAGGCTGGGACTCTCTCGGCCCTCCCTGGTTCCCTCCTCCTCTCTGGCGGGGTGGTCCCTGACTGGCTCGGGGGTACTCTCCTACCATGCCCCGGGAGACCCGGGTGTTGGTCCAGCGGTCGGCCTCCACAGCCAGCTTCCGGGGATCTGTGAGCTTGCTATCCAGCAGATGTTGACGTAGCTCTATGAAGCAGTTCGCAGCCAGATGTTCCCATAACATGAGATCAGTGAGTTCGGCAAGGGTGGTGACTTTGCTGCCCTTGACCCACCCATCGAAGGCCCGACTAAAAGAGTTTACATACTCCACCCAGGTGGTGCCCAGGATCTTCCTGCAGTCCCGGAACCGTTGGCGGTACATTTCTGGGGTGAGGCCGTATCTTGTGAGGAGAGCCTCTTTCATGTGGCTGTAGGAGGTCTGTAGGGAGAGAGGTAGGTCGAGCAGGGTGTCCCTTCCTTCGCTCAGAAACCGCCCCCACAACCCCGCCCCCCAGTCCTTCTGTGGGATCCGATGGGAGGTCATGGCGACCTCGTAGGCCCGAAACCATTGCTGAATGTCATCGTTTTTATAATATTCCTTGACCACATCCTTGGGGATGTGGACCTTCTGTTCCGCTGGGGGGGCCGTCTCTCGGTTTCCCGAGGGCCTCCCGTCCTCATTTCGGGCCTTGAGCTCGAGTTCCTTTAAGCTGCGTTCGTGCTCCAGTTGGAGCTTCCTTCCTTCGTGCTCCCGTTGGAGCTTCTTTTCTTCCAGTTCGCCTTGTACGCGCATTTGCTCTACCGCTAGCTTTTTCTCCGCTAGCTTCAATTCGCCCTCGATTTTGAGTTTGGCTAACTCGAGTTCATGACTGCGGCTTCTCTCTCTGTCCGCGAGTTCTTCCGGGGATAGGCCCCCGTCTGGTACTATGCCTCGCACCTGATTGTCGCTGCTTTCACTTGGAGGGGGTTCGGCTTCGTCGGGGCGCTCTCCCGTGCCTTCCGGGCGGGAGGCCCCGGTCTCCACCCAAGTTTTCAGTGCTTTCTGCAAGTCTTCCTTAGTGTTGAGGCCAGTGGTAGCGATTTTAAGTTCTTTGCAAAATTGCTTTAGCTCTTTGTGTGTGTATTCTTCTAGATGCTCCACCTGGAACACTCTGTTGGCGTTGGTTTCTGTGGAGCTCATGGCGCTTCCTTCTGCCATCTTTGTTGGTCGTGCGTCCGTTGTTCACTGTACGATCTCTAGGTGATGGGCCCGAATCCCGTCGCTTGCCACCAATGTTAGACGGCGACCTCAGAGGAGCCCGGAAAGGGGTCCTGACTACCCTGAGACCCACCCTCGAAGTATCGTAGCCGGGCACTGGCGGGAGATTCCCCAGGGGGAGGGATCTCGCAACTAGGATCGTACTTCTGGCACCACACGACACAGAGTGACCACACTGGGTATTCTCAGAAAACAAGCTTTATCAAATAGGTATCACTGCAAATATGTACAAGGTGAGCACGGGCTCAAGAGTCTCGGAAAGGTAGGGGGTAGCGGGACAGTCTCTAGTAACGGTTCAAAGCGGGGACGTATCCGGCGCACAGCTCACAATCCTCGAGCTGGGGGATACGTGGTCGGAGTCGGGGTCCGGCGGGACCGTGAGAGTCTGGGGGAGCCGCGAGTCACTCAGCGGGCTCAGGTACAGGTTCGGAGGTCTTACGATCTTCAAGGAGCCGCGAGTCACTCAGCAGGGCTCAGGTACAAGTTCGGAGGTCTTACGATCTTCAGGGAGCCGCGAGTCACTCAGCAGGGCTCAGGTACAAGTTCGGAGGTCTTACGATCTTCAGGGAGCCGCGAGTCACTCAGCAGGGCTCAGGTACAAGTTCGGAGGTCTTACGATCTTCAGGGAGCCGCGAGTCACTCAGCAGGGCTCAGGTACAAGTTCGGAGGTCTTACGATCTTCAGGGAGCCGCGAGTCACTCAGCAGGGCTCAGGTGGATTCAGGTTCCAGGAGCTGCGACCACGTCGGCAGGCTCTCGTTGTTCCAGCGTCGAATCTGCCGGACAGTCTCAGAGCACCCCTTGTTATAGGTCGACCCTTCTTTGATGTCCGGAGTCTGTGCAGGCAGGGGTCTTGTCACCTGGGGGCCGCTTGTCGGGGTTTTCCTGCTATTGTCTTTTGATCCTTTCAGGGCCGGGTCGGGAGGAGTCCCAGACACCCAGCAGGCACGGAGCCAGCCCGCCGGGAGGCCGGAGGGCCGATCGAAACCCATCGTCCCAGGGGAGTTCAGAGGTGCGATAGAAACTGCTCCTCCCTCTCGCATCCCCTGGAAGCGTGATGTCCTCCAGCCGGAGTGGCGCCTCGAGGCTCGGGTCGCGCTGGGGCCGGGCGGCCATCTTGTTGCATGGAGTGGGCACGCGGGCCCGGGGTGGCCGAAAGGAGGGAGGCCGTGGACGGGGATGTCCGGGGTTGGTGCGGGTGTCCTGGTGGGAAGGGTCGGCTGGGCCTTGTGCTTGGGCTGCAGGTACCAGGTTTCGGTGGTGCGGGGGCACGGAGGGCCATTCTACGAGGCCGGGTCCAACAACTTTATTACCTGTTTTGGAAATTTAGGCACTGCATTTGGATGCATACATCACATTCTCTTACATGTATGATTGTTAAGGTGTATATTATATTTGAGTGTATTCCTTATATGCCATATTTGCTCTAGCTGCATAAACATCTAATTAAATTATTTATTATTTTCTGTGATTACTGATCATGCCCGTTCCAAATACTATTGTCTGTCTGTCATTAGCAAACATTTATTTTGCCAAAGAACATTGCCAATGGGTCCCTGAATGCCTAAATCATATCCTCAAACACTAGAAGTGAACTAGACAGCTCTGCTCCTAACACTGACATTAACATGACGAGACTTACACCACCAAGCACTGCGCAGTTGCAAGTGGCCTCATGTCATGTGTGACTCCTTGCAACAAGAGCTGGACTTTTAGCCAACAGTGCTTCGAATAATTGAGTTTTTAACCCCCTGTTTATATTAATAAAAGTGATACTACAACATTCACCATGAAAAGTGCAGTTACCTTAAAATGCAGGACTTACTGAAGATATTTAACTCTGTGGAATGTTTTGAATAGGAGTTAGGCTATGAGTCGACAACATTTTAAGGGTGATCAGATGGTTCCAAGTTTGTAGAAACACATTTTTGTCAATGCTGGCCTTCCATTTAACAAATCAGAGGTATTTGTAAAGCATAACATGGACATTTGTAAAGCAGATGTACACCCACAAAGACATCTTGGTGCTCGTTCTTGACCTCAGAAGGATAAAAGGCTGAGTATACCCGCCAGGATTTTGACTTGTGACCCTAAAGTCAAACACAGGCCCCTACAGGTTACGCATTAGTCCACTAAGCCACCAGACCCGGCTTATGAATTCAGGGAGTTACATTCTTTGTTTATTTCAATTGGACCAATTGAACTTAATGACCTGTTAAAATAGTTTGTATAATGAATCCAGGGTTTGGTAAAATGGTGTCCTGGTGATCAGGAGCCATCTAGTCACTCTACTAATATGTAACATCGTTCCTGTGGATGTTTTCATATGCATAGAAGTCAACTGACTCCATGTCAGAAATCCCATGACATTATGGTATCAATTTATAGTAAAGTGCTGGCATGGCATTAGGGGTGCAATTCTTGGCACTTTCAAAATAACCAGACCATTAGGTTTGTCAATGCTTCCTCCTAGTATAGGAGATGGCAGTCTTATTGCTTGATGGAGCTGAAATCAGAATGGCAGCAGAGCTAGCTTCCAGCTGATTTCATGTTTTGCCAGTCTACCTTAACCCTCGCAATAGGACTGGCTTGGAAAATCCCCTCACAGCGCTGTGCATGCAAGTCCGCAGGCATGTGGGACATAAGTATGATAAGGGATCAGTGGCAGTTGTTAGGGAATGGTGGCGGGGGTAGGGAAAAAAGAAAACAGCTGCCGAATATTGGCCGCCACCTCTCCTCCGTCCTCCCTTTGTTCCTGGCTCCCAGTAGAACCCAGGCTCCTCTAGCCACCCAGGTCCCCCTAGCCAATCAAGACGCTGCTGTCACCATCATGACAGCAGCATGGTGGTTGGTCTGAGCGGTCTGTTTAAATGCTATTCTCCACCAAGGCTGTACAATGCAGCCAGGTGGAGAACATGCTAAGTTTGCATGATTGTTTGGCCGGCCCAAGATCGCTGGCCAAACCGTCATGCGCACTTAAGTGCACCAACCAATACTCCCCTTGCTGGCTGTGACAATGGCCTTGCCCCGCCCACCACATAAAACTACTCGGTATGGAAGAATAAAATGATAATAACGGTGGGGCCGATTCACAGAACTAATCTGAGATAAAATCCTAAATTTACTACTTTTGGTATTCACAGAAGGCATTTAGTAGTAGTAAAGTTAGGACTACTAACTTTACTACTACTAAACTGAGACAAAATCCTAACTTTACTACTTTCGGTATTCACAAAAGGCATTTAGTAGTAGTAAAGTTAGTACTTTACTACTACTAAATGCCTTCTGTGAATACCAAAAGTAGTAAGTTTAGGATTTTATCTCAGATTACTTCTGTGAATCGGCCCCACAGTTATTATCATTTTATTTTTTATTTTTGCCCTGCTCAAAGAGTAGTGGGGTGGCGCTCCTCCGCTTTAGCGGAGGAGTCGCTGCTGCAATCAATAACCCTGTCCTAGATGTCTTGGCAACACCCTTTCTCCCTCCTGCTGACACTCTGACTGTCTTTACCTACCAAATGAGGAACCTTTTGGAAAACCCAGGATTCATACTAAGGAGAGTGGAATCGGATAATCTTCCGAGAAGAGAGGCAAGAAAATTGATTGGCATGGCCCATGGTCAGACATTATTTAAGACTGACAACCAATGTGGCGTTGCTTCTCTACAACACGACTACAAAAATATGGTCTCAGCTATTTCAGTGTAGAGAGCACACTGACATATTTCTAAATTAGTCAGCACAAACAACTTTATTTGAACCTACGTGTAACTCTGAGGACGTGTGTGTTGAATGTTCCTTTTCAGAAACAAATGAAAGTGCATAAGTAGGTATCAGAGAGCTTCTAAACCCCGCCTCTATACAAGGACTCGGAGCAGGTGCAAAACTACATTTATCTTCATTGGGCAGCACCTTTATCGAATGACCATTCCTCTTAATCATATTACTGGGACACAGAGGCTTAATCAGACCATTATTCAATGCAGGTTCCCAATTTGCCTGAATGAAAGTTCTCCGGGGTTGTAGCAAGTGAATGACAGTTTCTCAAACTATTTGGACAACAAGATGACGCTGTTCTTTCAGCATTCAGAACATTAAGGTGTATCTTAGATCAGCGAGGTCATTTATTTCATCAACATGAAACATTCAACAACTCTTGATATTTCTTTTAAATTCTTTGGAAAGCTTTTATTTGCCAATCAAAGCATCATTGATGCATGGATGATTTGTCAGGGAAGAATGTCAGGCATTCTCTTTCTATGTTGGGTGAGCATCAGCTGTGCTCCTCCACTAAGGCGGAGGAGAGCTGCCCCACTTCTCTTTCAACAGTGCAAAAAGGAAAAATAAAATGATAATAACACGTTATTCTCATTTTATTTTTCCATACTGAGGCAGTTTTACGGGGCGGAGCTGGGCAGTCATCACAGGCAGCAGTAGGAGGACTGGTTGGTGCACTTAAGTGAGCATGGCGGTTTGGCCGGCCATCTTGGTCCGTCCAAACAGTCATGTGCACTTAGCATGTTCTGCACCTGGCTGTATTGCACAGCCTGGGTCGAGAGTATGCACAGGCTCCGACTCCATGTCTGATTACCAAACCAGACATCTCAAACCAAATACCACACTGCTGTCTTGCTGATGACAGCAGCGTTATGATTGGCTGGGGGAGTCTGGGAGCCTGGGTGCTGCTGGGCGCCAAGAACAGAAGGAGGACAGAGGAGAGGCGGTAGCCGGGTGCCGGCGTTCGTCAGGTAAGTTGTGTTTTCACTTAAAAAAAAAAAAATCTAACCCCTCCACCTCTGTTCTCTACCAGACACCAGTGGTGCAAGTATATCATATTTCAGATGGTCACCGCAAATAAAGTCATAAGTCGAGGAAGGCGCTGTTTTTGTATAAGATCAGGATTGGATCCCTTACAGTGGGGGCACAATCATGGGGCACAATTTATC
The DNA here is from genome assembly GCF_964204655.1 of Triturus cristatus. Taxonomy (NCBI): domain Eukaryota; kingdom Metazoa; phylum Chordata; class Amphibia; order Caudata; family Salamandridae; genus Triturus; species Triturus cristatus. The sequence goes on from NC_140580.1 coordinate 158,515,619, forward strand.
AGGGGCGGGTAGCCGGTAGGGGCCTAGTGTGGTCAGTTAATTTGGAGAAGTCTTTTGCAACAGAAGTTACTCCAGGGAATGCAGGAGAGATGTAGGTCAATTGGGATCGCCAGGGGTTGCATCTGCACCTGCTGACTTGACCTTTGAGACCCCTGCTACTGGTCCTGCAATGTTCACAGGAACTGCGCAGGAATTGAAGGCAAACAAGCATCTTTCAGATAAATGTTTTTATTATACATTTCTTATAGTTACAATCCAGGCAGCAGGATGTAAAGATCAAACTTCACAACTGAACACTGAAAAGAAAAGAAAAGAAAGAAAATTTGTAGCGTCCTCCCCAGCCAGGGAGCATGTAACAGACCACGCCACACACAGAGCTCTGGTATGCAAGCCTTTATTCTTCAGCATGCCACCATTAACTGAACGTACTGCGTTACAATATGTATTAACCACACCCAGTCACATCAACCAGATTACATAATACTTGTAAGAACTCTGCCGAGGACTACTAAAGGCCTCAAACACACAAACAAAGGACTCGATCGAGGGAAGAAGAGAGGAAAGGAAAGGAGAGGTTGCAGTAGTGGGCTCCAATCATTGCTTTCTTCTAGAAAACATGAGGTTTGCTGTCTTCAAGAAATCAAGGACCTATGTTTCCATTGCCTGGCCTGCACTCCTGCATTTCGCTGCAAAACCTCTTTGACAGATCAGGAACATATGTTTACCACACACCTTAAACTGACCATGTTTTGGCATGATAGTTTGAAAGGGTCTTTCCCGCGATTTAGTGGGGATTCAATTCTTTCAGAAGATATGCTGGGGAAAAATGATGGAAATAAGCACAGCAATATCTTTTAGCATAATTGCTTAACATATAATTATTTCGAAGGGTTGGAAGGACAACGAACCCCGAAGTTTACAGACTGAATGCAAGACATGGGAAAGTTCTTCTAGGTTGACCGCCCTAGGCAATGTATAGTGGATGACAGCATCGATTTACCAGGTATAGGCTGAATTTGATAAATACTCAGGATATTAAAATCACGGTCTGTGCCGCGCAAACCTCCAATTGCAAATGTAAGAACTGTTGATTTTATGATACTGTAATAATAATGGTATTTTACCTAGGGTATCTTGGAACTGATACTTGCGGCTATAAAACACATTTAAAACATAGGTATTTTGGTGCACTGCATCTAAAAGCAGTATTAGTGTATTATTATCTCTAGACACCATTTTGGCGACAATTATTTTCATAAAAGCTGAGCTTGTAAAATCCTCCCAAATGTTACATATTTATTTGTACGCTGTTACTTCCGTTTACATGGGGGTAGGCATGACAGAGGAAGGCGAACAAGTATTTTTGGTTTCAGCTGTATGGTCCACTGAGTGGTCTCTGCTGATATCTAATAGGCCTGTACTTCCAGAGACCAAGGGGCATATGTATCAATATCCGTTATTGCGAATCTCAAATAGCGATATTTTGAGAATCGCTATTTGAGAATCTCATTCATTGACATCATCAGAATCATACTTCAAGTTTCCTAACGTGGTCATTGTACTGTTTTTCTTTTCTTTTAAGTAAAGCCTTTCTATTAGTCACAAGTTGTTTATATAATTACAGATCACTTTACTGGGTCTGATTTTTTCACTGTTTGACACTCTGTTCCTTTCAGAGCGGTGCCTCACGTCCTGAGCTGCTGCCAGGTGAGGTGATGTTCCTTACTCGTAATTGATGGGCAAGTTTCCATTGGACATCATAATAGTTGGTGCTATCAACTTACTAGCATAATTTTCACTGACACTTGATTACTTTTTCTACACAGGTTGACTAGTTCACCATGATCCTCCATCAGAGATTTTGTGTGGTGTAGGTTGTATTGGTTCCATTGATTACATTTTTTGGTCATACCCATTTTTGAGTACACACGCAGTAGCATTTTACATCTAGATCCTGAAGAAGGTTAGGCACTTGTTAGGTCATGATAGCCGAAACATGTAGACCACACTTGCAGTTGGTATGTTAAAACTGCACTTTGCACTGTTTTTAATCCTAACATCAAGAGATAACCAATAAAAGTCTTTTCTCTCTTGATAGTTAGTTTTAGCTCACTTTACACATTTCCACCTTAGTTTGCACTGCGCTCATCACTTACTTATAACATTTACAGCTTCTCGTCCTGTGTTTTAGTAGCCCTTAGTTAGGGATAACATCAATAAAACATCCCAGAGCTCCTCCCTCACAGTGGGTGGGTTGTAGCTCTTGACTGTACAGCCGGGAGGAGATCCCAGATGATGAAGCATGTCACTTCGGTGAGTGATGGGACTCCGTCCTTTAAGTTAGGACTTCCTGTGTAGGTCAAGTTTCCGGTGCACTGTTGGCACATATGTCACCATAGTTGTAGGTGGCGCTCCCAGACCCTCGGACTTTACTGTTGTGTGAATGAGGGGTTTGTTTACACATCACCTCTCGCTGCCAAATATCAGACTATCATGATTCTTAAATGGAAGCCATGGGGCAGGAAGGGATATATCTATATATATATTCAATACACCACTTTCAACCAGCAAATGCACACTTAGTTTTGCTATCTTATACAGCCCTCACCCAGAATGAACTTTTTCCATAATGAAAAGTACAAAGTACCTCTAAGAGAAAAGATAAGATTTACATTGGTCTGGCCCGCTTTTAGAATATGCTTGTCGATCCATATGAAGGGCAGAGCAAGGTGGTTCCCCAATATAGGAGGTCTTCAACTTCCTTTTCCTTTTTTCTGCCTCATGTAGCTCAGATCCATGTCCAAGACTTGTAATTAATAATATCCACCCACTGTGAGTGCCCATCTCACAACATCTGCCACAGAAGTGAGAAAAGATGGACTCATGTCTGTTAATGTTCATGAGACAACTTGGAAGAATTTAGGTTAGCAATTTTGCTGGCTACCCCATATACTTTTGTTTTTTACCCGCCCTCATCGCTCAGTATGACAAGGGTGAGTATGGTCACACTAAAGAGGAGGCCCAAAGATCCAAACAAATGGTTCAAGAGTTTTAGACAAAGTTATGCACATTCCTGTAATGAGGGATTAATTTACTATCAGCAACTCGTCCTCCAGGTGTCTTCTGCAAACTATGAAGGTTTTATTTATTCCTGTTTAGATTCTTTCATCATAATTTCCCTCTGACTGTGGCCGCTGGTAATTGCTTAAGGTGTTCCACTTTTCTTGCTGTCCTAAGTGCATCACTTTTTCCCAATAAATGTTCAATCAATCAATCAATCACATAATTTGTAAAGCGCACTACATACCCGTGAGGGTTTCAAGGTGCTGGGAAGGGGGGGGGAGGGGGCGGAGGCGCTGTTACTGGTCGAAGATCCAGGTCTTGAGTTGTCCCCTGAAAGTCAGCAGGTCTTCAGTTTGTCGCAGGTCGAGGGGGAGGGTGTTCCAGGTCTTGGCGGTGCGATGGGAGAAGGACCTGCCTCCGGAAGTGGTTCTACGGATGCGTGGGACCATGGCCAGGGCGTGGTCGGCGGAGCGGAGGTTCCTGTTGGGTATGTAGAAGGAGAGTCGACTGTTGAGATAGGCTGGGCCAGTTTTGTGGAGTGCTTTGTGTGCGTGGATCAGGAGCTTGAAGGAGATTCTTTTGTCGACGGGGAGCCAGTGCAGGTTCCTCAGGTGGGGGGTGATGTGGTCGCGGCACGGGATGTCGAGGATCAGGCGTGCGGAGGCATTCTGGATTCTCTGTAGTCTGCTGATGAGCTTGGACGGGGCTCCGGCGTAGAGGGCATTTTCCGTAGTCGAGTCTGCTGCTGACTAGTGCCTGGGTGACGGTTTTCCTTGTGTTGGTCGGAATCCATCTGTAGATCTTGCGGAGCATGCGGAGGGTGTTGAAACAAGTGGAGGAGACTGCGTTAACTTTGTTTGGTCATGAAGAGTTTCGAGTCGAGGATTACTCCCAGGTTGCGTGTGTGGTCGGTGGGGGCCGGGGGGGACCCCAGTGAAGTGGGCCACCAGGATTCGTCCCATGCGGAGGGGTTGGGTCTGAGGATGAGGATTTCCATCTTGTCTGTGTTCAGTTTGAGGCGGCTGTCCTCCATCCAGCCAGCGACGGCCTTCATTCCCTGGTGAAGGTTGGATTTGGCAGTGAGGGGGTCCTTTGTGAGGGAGAGAATCAGCTGAGTGTCGCCGGCGTATGAGATTATGTTGAGGTTGTGCTGTCGGGCGACGCGTGCTAGTGGTGCCATGTAGATATTGAATAGTGTCGGGCTGAGGGAGGATCCTTGAAAGACGCCACAGATGATCTTGGAGGCCTCTGATCGGAACGGGGGGAGGCGGACTCTCTGCGTTCTGCCGGAGAGGAAGGAGGTGGTCCAGTCCAGGGCCTTGTTACGGATCGCTGCGTCGTGGAGGCGCGTGTGTAGTGTGCGGTGGCAGACGATGTAGAAGGCAGCGGAGTGGTCCAGCAGGATGAGGGCAGCCGTCTTGCCTTTGTCCAGCAGGATCCTGATGTCGTCTGTGGCGGCGATGAGGGCTGTCTCGGTGCTGTGGTTGCTGCAGAATCCAGATTGGGATGGGTCTAGGATTTTGTTGTCTTCGAGGTGTCGGGTGAGCTGGGTGTTTACTATCTTCTCGATGACCTTAGCAGGAAATGGAAGCAAGGAGATGGGCCTGAAGTTCTTGAGGTCGCTAGGGTCCGCCTTGGGTTTCTTCAGTAGGGCGTTGATCTCTGCGTGCTTCCAGATCTCAGGGAAGGTGGCGGTCTCAAAGGACAGGTTGATGATTCTGTGCAGGTGGGGAGCGGTGGACTTGCTGGCTTTGTTGAACATGTGGTGCGGGAGAGGGTCGGATGGGGATCTGGAGTGGATTGTACCCATGTTCTTGATTGTCTCTTCGATGGTTACGTTGGACCAGGATGTCAGGGTGTCGTGGGCGGTGGGGTGCGGTGGGTTTGGTGTGGTGTGGTTGGCAGGGGTCGTCCAGGGTCTGAAGCTGTCATGGATGTCGGTGATTTTCTGGTGAAAGAAGGTGGCGAGGGAGTCGCACAGGGCTTGCGATGGTGGGATGTCGTTGGCGTTGGAGCTGGGGTTGGAAAGTTCCTTCACAATGGTGAAGAGCTCCTTACTGTTGTGTGCGTTGTTGTCAAGGCGGTCTGTGAAGGAGATTCTTTTGGCGGTCCTGATGAGGTGGTGGTGGTTGCTGATGGCGTCTCTGTGAGCAGTACGACTGTCTGGCGTCTTGTCGTTGTGCCATATGTTTTCTAGTTTCTGGCATGTGCGTTTGGAGTTGAGGAGTTCCGGGGTGAACCAGCTGACTCTTCTGCTGGTGTCTGTGTTGGTGGGGTTTTTCAGTGGAGCGATGGTGTTGGCGCAGTTGTTTATCCAGCGTTCGAGGGCGAGTGCCCCTTCATCTGAGTTGGTTGAGGTCGTTGGGGGGTTGAGTGCGAGGTTTGTTTGTAGTTGTTCTTCAGAGATTTTGCCCCAGCGGCGGCGGGGGTCCGTAGGGTGCTGTGGTGTGTGGGCAGTTTACGGAAGGAGAAGTGGATGCAGTGGTGGTCTGTCCAGGAGAGTTCGGAGGCGTGGCTGAAGGTGACGTGGGGGCTTGAGGAGAAGATGACATCAAGCGTGTGGCCGGTTTTGTGGGTCAGCGACGAGACGAGTTGTTTAGTCCGAGGTTGGCGAGGTTGTCGGTCAGGGTGGAGGAGTTGCTGTCATTGTTGTTCTCTAGGTGAAAGTTTAGGTCTCCGAGGAGGATGTAGTCGGTGGAGGTCAGCACGTGCGTGCTGATGAGGTCGGCGATGGAGTCGCAGAATTGAGGTCGGGGTCCTGGGGGTCTGTAGACGAGGGTCCCTCTTAAGGTGGTATTTGGGTTTGTGTGGATCTGGAAATGCATGTGTTCGGCGGTGCTGAGGGTGTCGTTGGTGTTTGTTGAGATCTTGATGGTGTTTTTGTGGATGATGGCGATTCCTCCTCCGGCCCTGTTGGTGCGGTCTCTGCGGGTGATCTTGTACCCGTCTGGGATGGCTATGGCGATGTCTGGCGAGGAGGCTTCGTTCATCCAGGTCTCGGTTAGGAAGGCGACGTCCGGTGATGTGGTGTCGAATAGGTCCCAGAGTTCGATGGCGTGTTTGTTTACGGAGCGGGTGTTAATCAGGATGCATCTAAGTTGGTTGGCTTCCGTTGTGGTGGGTGTCTTTGCGCTTTCGTGGCAGGAGAAGCTGCAGTTCCGGCAGGTGAGGGGGCCATGGGTGCGCCTCGGGGCAGCCTTGCAGCAGGTGTGGGTCCTTCCTGCGTTGAGAGCGATGAGGGTCTTGGTGTCGTAGCGGAGGTGGTTTTCCTGGCAGATGCGGGGGCCAGGGGTTCTGGCGCTGGGCGTGGTCCAGGCGCGGACGGGCGCAGACGGGCTTGCCTTAGGCGCGCCAGTGGCGCGCCAGCAGCACGGCCGCCCAGCGGCCGCCATATATGGGGAGGAGGGGAAGGAGGAGCAGCTGGGAGGCGGGAGGCGAAGGACGGGTGTGGCGAATGGGCGCGGAGGGGGCGGGGCCGCAGGGGAGGCAGCGGCAGGTACGGGGGATGGGAGACCGGCATGGGGCACGGAGGAGCAAGAGGTGAACAAAGCAGAGCGGCACAGAGCGGGCGGCGATCAGGGTACAGAAAGCAAAACAGGGGCACAAGCAGAGCGGCGATCAGGATACAGAAATACAGAAATCAAAAGCACAGTGGCACAAAGCAGAGCGGCGAGCGGGGGGCACAAAGCAGGCGGTGATTAGGATACAGAAAGCAAAACAGGGGCACAGGCAGAGCGGCGATCAGGATACAGAAATCAGAAACACAGGGGCACACGCAGAGCAGCGAGTGGGGGGCAGGGGGCACAGACCGAGCGGGAGCAAGACAACGGCGGCAGGGTAAACAGTGAAAAATAAACAGAGAAAACGAAGCAGTTAAACAACAAACCTAAGGGCCACCACTGGTCACCAGGGATGAGGCACAGGTGGAAGCCTACGGGTGGCAGCAGCAGCGGTCAGTGAGCAGCGGCAGCGGGGGTGAAGGTGGAGCTGCATCGGGGGGGGGGAGCGACCTACCAGGATGTTGTTTGCATGGCATTCATAGACCCATTTTCTGAAACTTTCTTTCAAGAAGCAGAGCAGGCTCACACTGACTGCCTCGCAGGGAAGAAAAGGTTGCAGTTCGTTGCCACTGCCTGGACTTAGGCTTCAAGAGCACTGCTTTAAATTGGGAAAAAGTGCAGTTACTCACTAAATTGAGCTGTGATGTAAGGGGCAGAGCGAGGAGGTGGGTTTATGGGTGGGACCAGGGGGCCGGGCTACTGGGAAACATTTACTGGGAATCAATATTTTCTTGGAGTGAGTGATAACAGATACAATTCTGCAGTCTATAGCAGGAGCGGCTCGTATTTGGTAAAAGAGGCAGGGCGGAGGAGGGGGTCAGGATGGGGGACGGATGGGGGACAATGGAAAAACATTTATAAAAGAGACAGGGAGGGGCAGGAAATGGGGGCAACAAAGACAAAAAATATAAAATTAAACTTTCCTGCAGCCAAATCGCATCGCGCTCGTCCACATCTCTCCGCTGCTGCAGGCAGGCACAATCCTGAAGCTGCTCTCAAATTAGAGCAGCTTCAAGGTTGGCCTGAGTACCCATAATGCGCACTCCAGGACAGACTGGGAATCTGTGCCTGCTCTCTCCAGCCCCAGCCATGGAGCTGGGTTAGAGAGGGGGCTTGAGACCGCCGGCCAAAAACCACATGCACAGTGTTGGTAGATCCCCCCACTCCCCTTCAAGCCTATCGTAAGCCTATCGTAACACTGACCCCGCCCCAAGCCCCCGGCACAATCAAAATAAAACGATAAAAGAGCAGATTTTAAACCCGCTTTATTATTGTTTTATTTTTACATTTTTATACTGCTGGCAGGGGGCCGCCACTGGTCTATATAGTTCATTCTGGGTGCCCTTGCACGTATAAAATGCTTCCACTTCAGATAGGTAAAGATTGTCTCTGCACAAATGGCACATGAATGACATTTGCATTTTGGCATTATACACAAATTCAGCTACAGCAATACTCCACTTAGCCATCTAAATAAAATGCAGATCTGTGCTCTGCACAATACACAATATGCGTTGGAGGCACATCAGCACTCTATAAATCAATCAATCAATCAATCAGTCGTCAGGGGTTTGTAGAGAGCGCTACTCACCCCTAGGGGTCTCAAGGCGCTGGGGGAGCAGCTCCGGATCAGTCGAAAAGCCAGGTCTTGAGGTACTTCCTGAACGTGTGCACGGTCGGTAAGAGTCTGTGAGCCCTCTATGCTACTTAATGATGAGCCAAAACACAGAACATGGGGAATGTGCTTTCCACTCACCTATTAAAGGACCCAAAAATGAGACTGAAGGCAAGCTATTTAGAGTTAGGAGAAAAGGAATTAATGTTAGACTTGCTACTTCTAAATAATGAATATGAAAGTGGACGTATACTTCATCAAAGATAACGCAATGCTTTTCAAGTCTGGTGCAAACATAACTCTTGTAGGGGATCACCTCATGACATGTACTTCCAGTCCAGGGCTTTTTATGACAACCCGGAGCTTTCTGGGTGCTGTAGTCTAGCTTTACTTCCAATGACCTTATAGGACCATCACATCTGGTAGCAATGATAGGTTTAGAGGGATGTGTACACACGCCTTTGAGCAACAGCGCCGTGGTTGGAACACAATTCAGCAATGCCTATGAACTCATGCCCATACTCCTATGATTCAGTGTACGTAAAACCACACCAGCACAAACTTGATGGTGTAGACCAGGTCAGCAGCACCTGACTTCTCACCAAGGGTGATGTTGCAGGTCGCCGGGCCACTGATTGCCACTCACAATTATTGATATAGTCCTTAACACTTACCATGATTATTACCTAATCAATAGAGGTTTTCATTCTATTGATCTTGAAAGGATAAAAGGATGTCAGCCTTGCTGGGTTTCAACAAGTGAGCTTAAGATCACAGCAACAAGTGCTCAACTCTCTCCACTGTCTGTCTGATTCTAGTCTTTCGAATTACCCTGAAAAACTGACTTTTGAGCGGCTCCTAGTTCACAAATTATCTCATGCAGCATGCTATTAGCGTTCAAATACCACAACGAGCAGGAGATGGTAGGGCTTCCCTGCTTCACAGGCCCCCATCACAAGAGAAAGCCACCCCCCCAATACACATTTGTTGCTGACATTTTCACCCCATCTGAAAGGGATATGTAAGGTAGTATTTGTGGTTAGTTGCAGTAAAAAGAGTATTAATACTAAAGGAAATCCTTTTCAGGAGCCTGTGAATATTATATGATTCCGTAAAATAACAATAAGGTGCAAAATGTATGCCTTGCCAATTTCTATGTGCCTTTTTATACCAGCTCAATCGTGCTGGGCAATTTTCAGGGTGAGGATGCTTCCATCAATTTTATATTTCTGAAGTCAGAGGGATTCTGAAAAATGCAAGCATCACATAAAAAAAGTATAGCAAATGCACACTGTCATTTAGAGATAGCCCATTTTCCATTGACATGACCAGTACATTTGCACAGGCATACAGTTTTACTGAGAAAACCATACAACGCACCATGACAAATGTGTGAAAATTGGATTTCAGCCAGTGGTGTAACCAGTGTGTGATGGGTTTAAGTGCAAGGACGGAAATGGGCCAGTGACTCATCTTTGAGCTGTGAAATACAGCAATAATCAGGGTTCTGTGGACCCCTCAGGCCTCTGTACCACAGTACCTGCTGCACCAATGAAAGCTAGCCTCTGTTTCCAGTGAATATTTGTCTTTTAGTAAAGTATCATGCTTTGTTTGGATCCTAGTAAAAAAATCACTGCCAAAGAGCGTGCTTTATTTGAGCTTTCTTAATTCCAATTTTAAAATATTAGTACATTTCATTTAGAGGTATTTACATTGTATTATGTGTTAGCAAATAAATGAAAACCTACAGGCTTTCAAAGATTCTCTCACTCTGCAGTCAGAAAAATTCAAGTAAACATCAATCTCCGTGTTAAAAGAAGAAGCAGCAGTTTCTAAGACAATCTCCCCTGACATTCAACCTCTGTGACAAGAGGAAAAAAACACAAATTGAAGGCATCTTTTTTGCTCTCAACTTTTTTAACTCCAGCATGGGTATTTTGGGAGTGCTGTAGCACCCCCACACGCTGTACTTCTAGTGCCTATGCCATTCCCAGGGAAAAGTTTAACACAAATGTTAAAAAAAAGAAAAGATCAGCCCAACAATAACTCCAACTTACTTTTTTCAACTCCTAAAGATCTCTGCAGCAGGCGCTGGAAGGATGGAGGCCTCAGCGGCTGCAGAAATCGAGTCCTTGTTCCTGAATGACTCTGGGTGGATGGGGGCCCAGATGTAGGAATCTGATCCTTGCTGCCTGGCTCCCGAAGGGTGCTGGTTGCAGGAATGCGGTACTTGCTGCTGCTGCAGGTGGTCCTCTCAGTGGCTCATCCACCTGGCTAGCACCGGAGGAAAATCTGGTCCGTATAGATGTTGCTCCTCGGTGCTCCTGCTGGCTCCTTGTGAAGTCTCCTCGCTGACGTACTGGCAACTAAAGAAGGCAAAGCAATTGCGAACTGCACTTTTACAAGGCTTCCATTTCTTTCTGCCACGTTGCGACCTAGATGGTGATGTCACATTGTGTGCCAATGCCAACGTGCATGTCACTGCCACTATGAATCATGCGAGAATGCTCCACGGAGTACAAATTCTGTGTATACTCTCACGATTACCATTTCATTGAAAAACCCTAACATACTGCAGTGAGTACCGGTACTGTCCCTGGGCACTGAGAAGTTCTGGTACTCATGGCGAACTATGGGGTATATCAACAACAACCGGCGATAATTATCGCTCAGCGCTCTTAGCGTGAGGATAAGTATCGCCGGCTAGCGTGAATTTTTATCGCTGAAATAGCGTGCTATTAGCAACGCTTATCTCAATAGCGATAAAAATCTCCACGCTAACAGGCTAACGTGAGATTATTGCTGGAAACCCAGCGATAATCACACGTTACCTTGTTGATAGGGACAGGCAAACTTAGCCATGATATCCTCCTTCCATAGGATATCATGGCTAAGTCTGAAAGGGGCATATCAACAAGGGCTTTATCTCTGCTTTTTTTGCTTTAAAAGCCAAAAAAGCAGAGCTAAAACTAGCGCCCTATCAACAACAGGGTGCTAACACGCAAATTTGCATGTTAGCACCCTTTTACTCTACGCTTCCCCTTGCATCTCTAATGAGATGCAAAGGTGGCGTTCCAGAGTAAAATAATAGGAGAAATGTCGCTAAGCGACATTTCTCCTATTATCAAGAATGTCGCTAACCCTGTTAGAGACAAAAAAAGCAGCGCTAACCGCGGTTAACACTGCTTTTTTACGTCTGCTAATTTTCAGACTTAGCCATGATATCCTATGGAAGGAGGATATCATGGCTAAGTTTGCCTGTCCCTATCAACAAGGTAACGTGTGATTATCGCTGGGTTTCCAGCGATAATCTCACGATAGCCTGTTAGCGTGTAGATTTTTATCGCTATTGAGATAAGCGTTGCTAATAGCATGCTATCTCAGCGATAAAAATTCACGCTAGCCGGCGATAATTATCCTCACGCTAAGAGCGCTGAGCGATAATTATCGCCGGTTGTTGTTGATATGCCCCATAATTAGCAGACGTAAAAAAGCAGCGTTAACCGCGGTTAGCGCTGCTTTTTTTGTCTCTAACAGGGTTAGCGACATTCTTGATAATAGGAGAACTGTCGCTTAGCGACATTTCTCTTATTATTTTACTCTGGAACGCCCCCTTTGCATCTCATTAGAGATGCAAGGGGAAGCGTAGAGTAAAAGGGTGCTAACATGCAAATTTGCGTGTTAGCACCCTGTTGTTGATAGGGCGCTAGTTTTATCTCTGCTTTTTTGGCTTTTAAAGCCAAAAAAGCAGAGATAAAGCCCTTGTTGATATGCCACTAAAAGAAGTTCCGGTACTCAGTATTAGTGAGTACCAGCCTATTTAAAGCACTGTTCATGAGTATTACAGATCATATATCTACAGAGAGAAAAAAGGCATACAAACTGATATTTGGAGGTTTTGTAAAATACTGCAAAAGTAAATCCAAGACTTTTAAAAGTAAGGTGGTGGTGGATGGGTTACAACTTGTGGAAAATGGTATTCTGCAACAATGGAAGAAGCTGCCTTGTACTATGAAGAACATAGGGCCTGATTTAGATCTTGCCGAATCTGGTCCCACCATCACTTTTCTGAAGATTTTCCACCAGCTTACATGGCAGTCTGCCAGCTCCATTTAGATGTTGGTGGGTCTGTGGACGAAAGTCCGTCCGACTGCAACTGTTTCTGCCAGAATTTTCCTCCCTCGTCAATGGCGAGACCACAGTGACTGCGGAGGAAGTCAAGCCAAGATTACCACCAGGCCAATCACGATGTGCCTTTCCGTGGAGGAAGCTGTGGCAGGAACACCTGCAAACCTGAGTTGGCAGAATTGAAGCAAATGAGGTAGGAACTTACATATTTTTCTGTTTTCCTCTTCAGTTTCCATCTTGGACCCCGCTGTCCAGGTCATTCCTTTGCTGCCACTACTTGACCATGATGCTCATCAACTCAGTTGCTGCCGGGATCAAAGGTAAGCTTCTTTTTCACTTGTATTACTATAAATTGTGTGTTAAAATGTGCTTTGTATTTTTAATTGCACTTACATGCTAATTGTTTCTTATGTGTAATGCAGTAGTGTTCATTTTACAACTCATCAATGTAAAATAAACACACCTGTATTAACACTTAGAAAAATATTTCTTTGTTGTGGTGGTTGTGGGTGTTGTGCTTGTGATGCCTGTGGGTGTACACACAAAAGTGTGTGTATGTTGTTTGTGTGGTATGCTAGATGTAAAAAAGGGGCATAAAACATCACCTACATATATTTTTTGAGCAAACACAACATATATGTGTAGTGTCACATTAATAAGTAGTACTTTCTCGTCTCCACTCCAACAGGGACTCATCACATCAGTAATCCACTGCTTGGAGAATGCCAGCACAATGGGGAAATCTAAATAGACTTGGCACGAACCCACCAAAGAGTACTGTTAGCCAGCAGAGGAGTCAGCTGCATCAACAGAGGTACATTGCTTACACAACAGAAAATAGTATGTTGATGCAGATGGCTGTTTTTTTTATTGGCATTTTCCAAAGAGTGACATACAAAAGAGAAAAAAAAAAGAAAGAGAAAAAAAATAAAAAAAATAAGAGACAGGCAGTCATGATCATAGCTTACATAGTCTGTGGTAGTACAAAGAACACATATTGATCAATAGGAATATCTCCAGTGGCTAGTATAGGTCTAACGAATAACCCATGGTATGCAACCACATCTACGCTGCCGTTTTCGACCTTACGGCAAGTATCATAAACATGCAGTGATTACCATCATGTGCAGTGGTACTGTACAACATAGTAAGGATCAGGAGGCAGCGCTAATCATGTCCCTTGGCCCTACAGTACCTATGATGTCTGTGGAGGCGTAGTGTTAGGCTCCTGTGAACGCTGTAGGTATGTTAACAGGGGTTGCCAAATGTCCACCGGTCTAGAGGCGGGCGGCTGCAATTGAGCATATGTATCGCTGGTGGTGTTGCAATATGTCATGCTGTGTAACCATATGTGGAGTGTGGGGCTAGTTTTACCTGCCCACCTAAGGGCTACCTCGCGTTTGTTTAGCAGAAGCGCTATCGCTACAAAGCGATGCCGAGAGTTGGAGAGGTCATGGACATACCCCAATAGCGCAAAGGAGAGGCGATGGTGCTATGTCCATTTCAACCATCTTAGACATCTCACTGAAAATCGATGTCCAGTAAACCTCCAACTTGGGACACGTCCACGTCATATGGGCAAAGTCCGCCTGCGGGGCATTACATTTTCGGCAGGCATCAGACCGCGCTGGATCAACATGCAGATGGCTGTTGATATTGCTGGCGGGACACTGTCAGCTTGAAGGAGTACTCATAACAGCCACCATGGAAGGACAATGGAAGTCCTGCAAGGATTTAAATAAGACCCATGATGAGTTGTAAATACTTTTAGTTGGCTCTGCTGGGCATGACAATGTCTATGAAGATGATTTTGCCAGAAGGTCAGAAAAAAGGTTATGCCACTGTATTTAGATTTCTGCATATATATGGCAGTGGATAGTTCCAATGTATCCTCCAGTTCAGTGAGGTTTCAACCACATTATAACTATGGTATACTTTCAGAAACATCAAGAGAAAATCAATTTTGATCTTAGTTATGCTTTTCACCCTAAGGGGATTCTGTGTGTGCCCTTGTCAACCCTACATAATGCTTGCACTGTTTAGAATGCTTAGACTATCATTTGAATTCAGATTATTGTCAGAATAGCTGTATGATTTCATGCCTATTAAAATAAATATTTCCTTCCAAAGTTTTTATAGGAGGGGGCAGTTTTTTACCTCCTTGTTACCAAAAATTGAGGTTTTTACCAAGAAGTATACAAAAAGAATAATTGATGGACATTATGCAGAATAATGTCATACATTCACACCAGTCCAAAGATCTGGGCCTAACTCCATCTTGTTTTTGCTCCCCATGGCATTCCAGTCTTAAACCAGCCATATGCAAATCAGTCTTGACCCTGCGCCCAATGGGAGCAGTCTAGCCCAAACTGCCAGGCCAGGTCCTCCCCGGACCTGAAACAAGCATCCTAAGACTGGTTTCGGGGTTTCACCCCTCATCAGCCAGGATTGCTTGACTCCAGTGCCATAGAGAGTAAGGGACTTACGTCTGTGTATACCCGTCCCACTCTGGATGACAAATGCAAAAAGAACAATTGATGGACAGAATGCAGAACAATGTCATACATTCACCCCAGTACAGAGATCTGAGCATAAATCCATAGTTTTTTTGCTCCCAATGCCATTCAAGTTTGAATCCAACCATATGCAAATCAGTCTTGACCCTGCGCCCAATGGGAATAATCCAGCCTGAACTGCCAGGCCAGGTCCTCCCCGGACTGGAAACAAGCATCCTAGGACTGGTTTCGGGGTTTCACCCCTCACAGCCAGGATAGCTTGACTCCAGTGGCACGGGACCCACGTCTGGGCATACCCATCCCACTCGGGGTGACACATGCAAAAAGAACAATTGATGGACAGAATACAGAACAATGTCATACATTCACCCCAGTACAGAGATGTGGGCCTAAATCCATCGTTTATTTGCTCCCCATGACATTCCAGCCTGGCTGATGAGGGGTGTTACCCCGAAACCGGACCCAGGATGCTTGTTTCTGGTGAAGGGAAGACCTGGCTTGGCAGTTCGGGCTGGAGCGTTCCCACAAGGAACAGGGTTAAGACTGATTTGCATATGGCTGCGTCCCTGTCTGGGGTGGTGTGGTGAGCAAAAGAATGATGGATTAAGCCCAGATCATTGTGACTGGGGGTGAATGTTGCATTGTCCAGCATTCCGTCCATCAATTGTTTCTTTTGCCAGGTCTTCCCTGTGGCTAGACATCCTTGAATTGCTCAGAAGTAAGAACATACCTTTTATCATAGGTTAGATGCCTGAGGTTAAAACCTATATACACACATGCTCAAACTGGGCGAATGTTGGAAAATGGCCCTCTCTTAAGAGTCACTCCAACCTTTGTCCTTATTCCTGCTCCTCTTTTTCTGACCTTCTTCTTGTTGGCCTTAGGAGTCTGAGCACTTCCCCACTGCTGACCAGTGCTAAAGTGCCATGTGTGTCTCCCTTAAACATGGTGACCTTGGTGCGTACCGGATTGGCACTTTAATTTGCTTGCATGTCCCTGGAAAATAGCACTACATAGACCCAGGGGCTGTAAATGGATTGCTACTGCTTGTGCCACCCTCATAAGTAGCCTTTCAAACTTGTCTGTGCAGTTTACTGTCACTCCGACTTGGGATTTAAACTACTTAACAAGCTTAAGCCCCCCCCCCCCTTTGTTAAATTTAAGTCACCCCTAAGATATGCCCTAAGTGCAGGGTGCTGGGTAAGTAAAAGGTAGGACATGTACTTTTAAGTTTTACATGTCCTGATAGTGACAGACAGCTAAATTCATTTTTCACTGCTTTGAAGCCTATTCCTTTCGTAGGTTAACATTGGAAATTCCCTTATACACTTTAAAGTGGTAATTCCTGATCAGAAAGAAGTAACTACTTCATGTTTTATATCATTGGAATGGTAACTATGAATCCTCTTTATTGCTGAAGTTGGATTTACCATTACTGTTTTAGAAATGGCACTTTTAGAGAATATACATTTCTCTGCACTTACTGCTCTGTGTGCCTTGCAGCACGTCTCCAATACAATCTGGGGGGTGACAGCTACACTTTGTGCATTCCCTTTGCTGCGCTATCAGCCTTACCGGAGCAGAGTTGTTGGTTCTCTTTGTTGTCGTCCCAGGAGGGGCTGCCTGCTGTCATCACCGCTGACATCACCGTGCCTGGAGGTGCTACTGCGGGGCAAAGGCGCTACACGGGACTCCGTATCCCAGGAGCCCGTGTGTAGTCGCACCTGTGCTTTTCCCCGCCCACCCGCCCCAGAACACTTAAAAAAACCTTGCGGAACCCGCTGGCGCGGGTCCCGCTGCGCTATCAGCCTTACCGGAGCAGAGTTGTTGGTTCTCTTTGTCGTCGTCCCAGGAGGGGCTGCCTGCTGTCATCACCGCTGACATCACCGCGCCTGGAGGTGCTACTGCAGGGCAAAGGCGCTACACGGGACTCCGTATCCCAGGAGCCCGTGTGTAGTCGCACCTGTTCTTTTCCCCGCCCACCCGTCACATTTTCGTGATGCCCTATTAAAGACGCGACGATATCCGCTTCGCGGTACCCGAGCGGGACGCGCCGGACGAAGCCCGGACCAAGGGCGGGCCCGTTTGAGCCCGTTAGAGGCCGGGCCGGGCCCTCTCTCTTCGAAGCATCTAGAAAGGTTAGTCAATCCCAACTATCTACTTCTACTTCTTGCCTGCAACTAAAGGGACGTATGTATTTCCATTTTTAACAATACTGTGGCGTACTAGTATCATCCTATAGTGTATCCCGGGATTACAAGCAAAGATCAACCTAAACTTTTCTTTGTATAATGTCTGCCGCCCCTGATGTGGGACGGAAGTCTTTGGTTGGTACATTAGATCAATTCCTGGTAAGAGTGTCATCTATCCTGGACAAGGAAATCGAATACACCTAGAAACGCTTGTCGTTGGGCTCTCTTGTAGAAAAACGTTCCTCTCTGGGCTATTTGACTCATGTGCACTCCCCGGTACGCAATGCTGAACAGGGAATCAATAATGATACAAGCTCTGTGACTGGCGTGCCGGGAAACAATTCTCCCCTACATGGAAGAACATCTCACTGCAACCCAGACTCTGTAGAAGTAAATCTTAACACCAGGTCAAAAATAGGTCAACCAAATTTAACTCAATCTGCTGGTACACCTGTGAACGTAAAAACAAGGTCCGCCACGAACCCAAAGGTAAAAATACCTCCTTCAAACACCAAGGAGAATATGAATAATCCAAGACCGAAAAGGAAATGCAGAGAACCGCTAAATGGAGGACAAATCGCGAAGACAAGGAGAATCATCTCCGAGGAAATTCCCGAAAAGTCCCCTGTCCCCACAGGAGTAACCCCAGAAGGTGGAAAAGAGGGAGCACCAATCTTGTCTAAACTTGCTCCACCTAAGGATCAGCAAAATGAAGGAGTCGATTTTTGGGGAAAAATGGAGACTATATTTTATAAAACTTGCCAGCCAATTTACGATAGACTGGATGGTATTGATAACAGATTGACTTGTCTGGAGTTGATGTTCTCGTCAGCACAATCTCGACAGAAAAATGTCAGTAACTGTCAGACGTGTGATAAACTACCCGTCAATCCCCCTAACAAAAATGTTTCATCTGTTAATGCTGCCCCCATCCCTATTGCAACCTTAACTAAAACAAATCCTCCAGTGTTGGGCCAGGTAAACCGGGAGACCACCAAGACCATTACTATAGATAACGTAGCGAGGGGGAGGAGCGCACTGGCAACAGCGAATGGTAGCCCGGTAGAAAAGCAATCAGGAAGGGATGCACCTAGTACTCCGGCAACCAGAAAATTTCCAAATATACATCTCCCTTTGGAATCTAGACCCTATGTGGTAATATTGGCAGGGGTCAAGCCTTTGGATATAGATAACAGGGAGGATTACGGGGAACTGAAGAATAAATGTGTGTATTGGCTAAACTCCAATCGCCCCTTACCCCAGCATGTTTCAACAGAAATTCTCTTTGTGCGATGAGTTAACTGGATAGGCCCAACGAGGAAAACAATAGAAGGAGACTGTATAATAATTAATTTTAGAGATACTAGGGCAGTGGAGCACATCTGCAGTTGGCAGAATTTTAACCATTGCACTCCCATTCTCTCCCTTCCCCTGTCCTTCTTCTATTGTGAACATCAACAATCCTACCCAGCAGTTTGTGGCCAGAGAGGTTCTGATTTTAGGCCCAGACCCAACAGAGGACCTAATGTGCAATTTGAGGCAAACGGGTCTTCTGGATTGGAAGACTGTGACTGACGGTCAAATTCCCCCTGCAAGAGGAATAAGTTAAGTAAACCAGCCATAACCTCTGCAGAAAATCGGGTAGCTTGTATTTTTATAACTGAGGATGCTGAAGTTACTAGTGAAACCATTGAGAGAATAACAGCTGATCAGTACCAGAAAGGGGAGAAATGTCGACCAACAACTGGGACAGGGGCGATATCTGTGCCAAGCTGTGCCACAGTCTTAGATGGACTAGCCGGTATAGTAGAGCCTGGAGCCATAATCAACGAGAGTACTCCCACTAATAATAATTTGGCTCACTCGGAAAGAGAAAACCTAGGCCTTCCACGATGGAGCCGAAGACCTAACAGGGGGGGAACTGCTGAGAATGGCACCTTGACCATAATTTCCTGGAATATTGCAGGTTTAGGCCCAAAAATGGTAGACCCTGATTGGTGGGGTTTTATACTTAAATCTGACATATGTCTCTTTCAAGAGACATGGTCAATAGATCCCCTGCTATGTAATGGGTTTCTTAACTTTTACATCCCAGCTTTAAAAAACGCAAGAGGTCGCCCGTCAGGTGGGCTAACCATTTGGCTTAAGCAAGATCTAGGGTGTCGAGTCACTCAAGGATCTAGAATTAGCGACGATATTCTATCCATAAAGATTGTTTCAAAGTCTGGGATTAAGCTAGAAATGTTTAATGTTTATGCACAAGGTTTGCTGGGGGGGGGGGGGGAAAGTCTCTAGTTGTAAAGTTACTGGAAGAAGCAATTGATTCCCTGCCCTCGAATATCTTACCTATCATAGCAGGCGATTTCAATACATCATTTGAGCCTTTGGATCATGACATTTCCCAGCTTACTGTGGAAGAAGACGTTAGCTGGGGAATTCCACCCCTTGAGATTGCACCTGTAAAAAGGTGGACGGAGGCGGCAATCCAGCTAAATGGACTATGCCTGGGCAATCATATGAGAGCAGCTAATGGTAGAAGTTTGTCCGATAAATTTGGAACAAACACTTTTGATAACGGTCGCAGGGCAAGCAGAATAGATTATCTACTTATTCATACCAAACTTTGGCCCCACTTCACTGATATGAAGGTAGTTAACCGTATAGAGAGTGATCACCACCCATTAGTCTCATTATTTAACATGTCTTTACTTGGCTATATATCTTTGCAGCAAGGTATATATGAGTCTGAACATCTTCTGTCTAATAGCATGCGCCATTTAAAATGGGATCGGATTGCTGAAGACCCAAAGGTCTTATTAGCAATTAATGAAGAAGTTACCTCCGTATTAGAAGTATTAGGTAGATCACCTGAAGGACAAAGCCCTTGCCAGACAGTGGTGGAAATTCATAGCAGTCTTTTTACGGGCCTGCGAAAATATTTTCTAAAGCCAATTTCCAAAAGAAATCCCAAACTCCATAGAAAGGAGGGCTGGTACAATAATGATTGCAGGAAAGCCCGGGCAGAACTCGGTAGTGCACTTAAATTGAAGGATCCACTACTTGTAAGATCTACTAGGTCACATTATGGGAAGATACTGAAAGAGGCAAAGGGTAATTGGGACAGTGAAATGTGGAAGGATCTCCTTGATGCTGGCAGGAAAAAGAATAGCAAAGATTTCTGGGATACTTACAAATGGGACAGGGGTGGCATAGCAGAGCGACCACAAAATAATGTGGCACAGAATGCATGGGTTCATTATGTTAAACCCCAGTATGCCGCACCCTGCGAAAATACCCTTAGTGATACCTTCAGCCATGTATACTATGATAAGGCAATATTTTCATTAAAAGATGTAGATAGAGCCCTGGATAAAGTGGTTGGGGGAAAAGCTCCAGGTATGGATGGTATCCCTGCGGACATGTATATCAAAAGCAGAAACCTTTGGTCTATCTATATAATGCGACTTGCTAATGCAATTGCTCAGGGAGCTGACATCCCTCCCTCGTGGAAGGGTGCAGAAATTGTCCCAGTATTCAAAAAAGGCGACAAATCAATTGCAAGCAACTACAGGCCGATTAGTCTAATTGACTCAATTCAAAAAATTATAGGCCGTATGTTCCTCTACATAATCCAAACCTGGATGGATGACCAGGATATCCTAAGCACAATGCAGGCAGGTTTTCGATCCTGGACAAGTACAATTGACCAAGTCTTCCGTTTTGTCAATTTATATTGGAAGACGGTGGTCCTGGGAAATGGTGCCCTATATTCTGTGTTTGTGGACCTCAGAGCCGCCTTCGACCTGGTTCCACGGAGAAGGCTCTGTCAGGTTTTGAGGGAAATGGGCATTGCTCCTGAGCTTCTTGCCGTGATCATCCGTTTACATGAGGAGAATGTTGCCAGGGTGCGGTGGGGGGGCGTGGGGGAGGTGACCGAGGACTTCCCGGTTGGCAGGGGAGTGCGGCAGGGTTGCGTCTTGACGCCGACCCTGTTCTCGCTCTTTGTCAACGGGGTGGCCAGTCGCCTCTCACTGACCCCCACTGATTCACCTGCCCTAGCAGGGGTACGCATCCCTATCCTCATGTTTGCGGTGATGACACGCTAATTATCTCGAAGACCCCCAGTGGCTTACAAAAGGCCCTTGGATGTTTTGAAGAATTCTGTGTAGCAAGGGGCTTGGAAGTTAACACGGGAAAAACAAAGTTCATGTCGTTTAATGGATCAAAATCCTTTAAGGGAAAAATATACATGAACAAGTTACCATTGGAGGAGGTTACCTCATTCACATATCTGGGGATAACATTACAAAAAGATATGCAATGGGGCTGCCAACTAGACCGTGCCGTGCTACAACACAAGCAAAAATCAGGTGCTCTCCTGTCTAGATTTAAATCTTCATTCACTAAGCCAATCTCTCCAGTTCTAGAAATCTATGGGGCACAGGTCCTGGGCTCCTGCCTTTATGGGGCTGAGCTCTGGGGCTTTAGCAATTTGAACAGCCTGAAGGTTCTAGAAAATGTGTTTTTACGCAAGGTTACAAATCTCCCCGCTAGTACGCCACTGCGACCATTATTATTGGATCTTGGCAAAAAACCATTGGAACATCTGGCGAAGCTTCGTCCAATATTATATTGGCGCCGACTTTGGTGTACAAACGAACTTACTCATTATAGGAGTGGCTTTGTGGATATAATAGAGTCTGACAGGTCCCAAAAAATAACTTGGTTGCTCGGGATCAAATCTCTTTTGGGCAATATAGGCCTAATTGAACTATGGACAAACCCTGCAAATACTGTCTTTCCATCCAAAGAAAAGTTGAAAATAATGTATTGGGAATGGGTCTATAAGTCGGAAATTACCCAAGGTCTTTCCAGCCATTTAACATGCTGTTTTCTCGATTTAAAAGCCCACCCTCTCTTAGAGAAGTTCTGGGACATAATTGAAAAAACCTCAGATCGCAAGCTATACTTCCAATTGCGGGTGGGTACATTACCCGTTGCAGAATTTACTTCTAGATGGGGGGGACAAGGTATTAACAACGATAGGTGTTACAAATGCGTAGAAGAATGCGAGAACATAGGACATGTACTATTCTTTTGTCCAATGTACGTAGCACCCCGAAAAATATGGATAAAACCTATCTGTAGACTCCTGGGAATCAGAAGGTATGCTACTGCCCTTCGCATTTTGTGCACTGATTCTGCTCCCCCGATCTGCATAGCGGTGGCCACATTTTTAGGATGGGCCTGGGGTATGAGATCTAAAGCTCTGAGGCACACCGTAAATTCCTCCCCCTAAAATAAAACTACAGACTGATAACACTATCTGATGTAGTTATTATATGTAGGAAGTCAATGAAATGAGACTATAAAGTTACACCACATAACTATCTGGGTAATACAAGTTGATACGGGTTGGCCCCTTTTTTATGTTCTTGTTTTTTTAACATTCTTTTAGAAAAAGTTTAGCTTGTCGGTTGATTGGAAATGTAATTGTGAGTTTTACTTTTTTAGGTAATTTATGAACTGTTTTTATGTAATGTCTGAAAATGTGCTTTATGACTTAATTGCCGAATAAAGCTGATTGAATTGGCATTCCCTTTAGATAGCCTCAAAACAGGAAGGATAGGTGTGTCTGCATTCTGATGACCTTGCCTGGGCAGGATGGAAGGGAGGGGCTGACAATTCACATGATTATGCTGTGTTTGGTCATGACCCCACACAAATGACTGATTACCCCCCCCCCCACAGATCTCCTGGCAGACATGACTGGGTTGAAAGGGATCCTTGTGCTGCTTTGAAGTCACCCCCACATTAAAGGCACGTTTGAGTATAAGTACCGGTTCTCTGATCCCCCCAAAAATCAGACACTACTGACCTGTTAATTAGCTCTGTCAGAAGAACTGCTGTGCTGCTTAAAGGACTCAACTGGACTGCTGATCTGGAAGTCCTGCCTTTCTGTTTGTTGCCATGCTTCCTGCTGACCTCTGACTCTGCTGAAGCAGAGCTGGACTCTGCCTTCACTGTAAGTGATCTCCAAGGGATTGGTTGCTTGAGACTCAGGGATATCAAAATATCTATTCCTGCTCCTATGCCTGGATCACTGGAATTGGCCGGAATAAAATCAGCGCATCGCCTAGTAACCAGTGCTTTGCCTCTAGAGAGCAACTCGGACAGCGTATTGCTGCCACTGCAGCTTGGTGAGACTGATTCATCCCCTCTACTGCATGGCAGAATTTGGCACATCACTCGATGCCTCTCAACTCCAACAACCATCTTCAGAACTAACAAATTGCCTTCACTGTGTGGAGAAGATCATCGCATCCTGCGACTGTGGGACTCAACATTGACGCATCTAGTTGTTTGCGACCAGGGAGGGTACTTTGTTCACAGGGGCCTGCATGGGTCCTTCAGCTGGCCAGTTCTCCATCATAGTTAGCCAGAACTTAGCCCCAGTCAAGCACAACTCAAAGTAAAACTTTTAACGCTACTTGCTTCCAAGCGATTTACTGTATTTATTCCTTTACAATTCAATATCTTAACTTCTACACATCAGATTTTTGTTGTTTTGGTCTTGTTTTGTTTATAATATTATAATCTATTTTTAATAAAACTGTTTGGAGTCATTTTGTGATGCATTCAGTGTGTTACTGTGTGTGTGTTGCACAAATACTTTATGCATTGCCTCTTTAGATAAGCCTGACTGCTCTCTGCCAAGCTACCAGAGGGTAAGCACAGGTTATCTTTTAGTGTGTATCTAGCTTACCCCGATTAGAAAGGTGGTTTCTGCCTGATCAGGGTGCATACCTCAGTCAACCAGGAATCCAAGTTTTAACACTGCAAATCAATGGTTCACATATAACCCAGTGGGATTGTTGAGACTTTTGCATGTTCACTTGGACTGCGGCATATGTTGCTGATGAATTTTATTGTAGAATTACCAAGGTTGTATGGGAATTTTAGTATTGGCAATGATGGGTCATTTTTTAGCTCTACCAGGTCTGACCACTTGAAAAGAATTGTCCTGGATTGTTTCACAGCATCTTGTTTGTTTTCATGATGTTCCATAGGTACTGATTAGTGGAGGAGGATCCCAGTTAATCTCAACATTTGGGGCTCTATTGTTTAAAGTGATAGATATGGAGGTTCACCTGCCCATCAATTATCATCCTCAAGTGAACAGACAGACTGGAAGACGGAATCAGTGTGATCAACAGTATCTAAGAGTATCTAAGATACCAAGCCTTGGCACAAGTGAGTAACTGGAGCAACATGCTGTGGTTTGCAAAGTTAACATATTAAATGGGGAGGATGGAACTCAGGGAGTTTCATTCTGGGTAAGTCAGTGGATTTACATGAAAACTCTGTGAGATTCAGCAGAGTTTTGCGAACTGGTGGAAATTGGCTCTTCGTGCTGCTCAGGCTAATTTTTAACATCAGGAGCGTGTTAGAGTTGAAAAATTACCATGAATGGCCCCACGTGGCGCATCAGAGGGTGCTACTGCTTTGCTGCTGCTTGAGTAGATTTTCTACTCGAGCAACAGCTTTCTTACTATGAATGTCTTTGACAGTCCGCGTGGGTAAAATCTCGCCAGGTGCCCTCCCAGTGCCTGAAAATCACACTGGGGATGCCAGTTCTTGCTTGCGCTTGCCAACTTACCATTGTCAAGCCACATACGAGAAAAAACTGTGCAGGGTTGGCGGAATTTGACCATAACTAAGTGGCCAAAACTCCGCCAGTGGAGCGGACTTTATCAACTACCCCAAATTTATTGATTGAGATGCCAGATTTCTTTTGTATGTATGGTCATCGTCCTGGTATATTCACTTTGAATCAGTCTTTTGGGAATCTAAGTTTCCTATGCTCAAGGATATTTATTTGAATTAATTGATAAACAGATGTATGCACAAGAGACATGAAAAAAATCTAAAGATGCTAAATAAGAGTAGGAAACAACAGGGTGTTAATGGACATTCTTTAGTTCTACAGAAAACAGGTAGAAACTATACTTTTCAGAATTTTTGTTAATACATAGGGAGGGTCTGACCAACTTTTTAAGCAAAATTTAGTTAGGTCAGAACACAATTCTGAGAATATGTCAGCTCAATTCCTGACAGCTATGACACATGCAACAAGCAATCCCGAAAGAAGTATTGGTTAATTTAAAGCATTACCTGTCACGGAGGAAAGTCTGGGCCGAGGGAATCCAAAGGTAACACTAAGCAAGGAGATAAGGCAAGGTAATACCAAACTACTCAAAGTATAACTGAGGCCACTAACAACACAGAACAGGAGATAGACAAGAACAAGGTATGATCAAAGTAAGGGGTGTACTGGTGTATGAACAAGAGACCTCTTGGTAACTTAGGGAAAGCCCTGTAGAATAACACTAGCATATTGGTCTTAACAACAGTCATACAGCGATGTTATAGTGGGGACTGCTGTACTCAGTGCAAGGTGGATCGCGTCTGATAACAACACTGAAACAGGTAAGACTCCAAAAGACATGGCGCAACAACAATAGGTCTTTCCCTTATCTGATCAGAACAGAGACCATGTCAGAGGTCACACTGTGAACGGATATGGACTGCAAAAGCCTGTCATGGTTCTGGGTCCGGTAGGCATGTCTGAGGGATCTTATGTGCACGTCTCTGTTACTTCACAAATTGGCCGCCCGGCTGCACCAGGAAGTAAGTAGCCCGGTTAGCTGTCAAGCCTTTCTCCTAGAAGCGACCTCTACAAAATCCGGCATAGCACTTCTGGGTTAGACCTCACAATAGCCCGCGGTGCTCAGCCCGGCAGTGCTTCGGATTCCAGCTTCACCTTCGCTGCTCCCGGCTGCACCTCCGTGCTCTGCAATTCCAGGTACGCCCATGTCTTCTTTTCCTTGTTCCCCGCCCAGGAGCGCATTGTCGCTGGCTCATGGGGTCTCTACCTCGCGGAGGTGCACTTTCCCTCTACGCTCTTGGCTGCACTGGAGCGCGTAACCCCTTCACCAAACCTTGCCCTTTGCCTAGCGCAGGAGCACTCGGGCAATCCTTATTGAGGCAACGCAGGAGCGCTTGCCTCAATCACTTTATTTGTGATTTAAGCACAGGTGCGCATCACTCTTTGTCTTGGGCACATGCAGGAGGGCGTAGCCTTATTGCCTATCCCTGCCTGTAGCCTAGCACCGGAGTGCTTGGCTACTCCAAAGGAGGCACATGCAGGTGTGCTTGCCTCGTTTCTTTCCTTTGTTTTCTTAGCGCAGGCACGCTGGGTATCTCTTCTTATCACATCTCACGCAGGAGCTCTTATATCATTTCATTTGACATCACACGCAGGATCGCTTATATCATTTCATTTCGACATCACGCGCAGGAGCGCTTATCATTTGTTTCTACAATCCTGGTGTGTGAAGACTTCTGTTTCTGCCTGACCTCATACCCCACCCCAGGTGATTATGCTATTCCTAGAGTAGTAACACTGACTGTGTGTGTGCATCAGGCTGAATGTGACCAGTGGTGATAGTACTTACCATTACGTTTGTCCCTACTGACATTGTTTCCTAGAGGGGTCCCATCGTTATCAAAGGGTTTAGCCAACCAAGTCTTCAGTATGATACCTCCCCGCACTACTAGGATTTCCTCCCCAATTTTATTTCGCCCTGGTCAGTATACTTACTATTTCTAGGGAAAGTGGGAGACGGAGGAGGTTGTTCATGTTCTCCCTGAGAGATCATTCCGCAAGCAGAAGGTAAGACTTGTGGGGTCCTGACAGAATCCTAAGTCCACATCACTTATCTCACCCCGGACGACATCAGCAACCCTGATATCACCTTGCAGGATATAGCCGCCATGCTGACCTGTATGCAGGCAGAGAACCTTAGCCTATGACAGGATATAACGACCTTACAAGGGCAAGTGGCAACTGGCCATTCAGGGGCTTGGGCTCCGTCTCCTGTGCTAGGAGTAAGACAGGAAGGATTGTTGAGGCCTCCCATTTTTCAATCCCGGGGGTTCCTCAACGCCCTCTCATCACTTCACCCCTCCCATACAAGTGATAGCACCTCACTCGGTCCAATTAGCAGTCCCAGAATGCTCTATGGCGAAAATACTAAGTACAGTATCGTCCTCAACCAATGCCAGCTGCACTTCATGGCTCGTGCATCCACCTTCCCAGATGATGCTTCAAAAGTCGCTTTTATCCTTTCCTATCTGGGAGGGGATGCTGCCCAGTGTTCCATATTCTTAGTTGAGAATGACAACCCTATGCTGTATAGCCTTCCGGTTTTCAATGAAACCATGCGTAGAATATTTGCCCGTCACACGTTTGCACAAGCTGCTGAGAACAAACTCCTCAATCTGAAACAGGGTACTGCTGATCTGCTGCACTACATCACCAACTTCAATTGACTAGTGATCGAAGCACACTGGCCCGAGTCCAAAAAGGTCTCCGTGTTCTACCGAGTATTACGCAACAAATTGAAGGACCTGATCGCTCAGATGTCTGAACCCCCGGATGAGATTGGACCATTCATCAATCTAGTGGTCAAACTGAACTATAAGATGCAAGAGCAAAAAAACGAAAAAAACAGGGGTAGTGACACCAGGTTCCTTGCATTTAGAAAAAAAAACAGAAACAAGTCAGCAACAATCCTTGAAGCCCCAGAATCGATGCAAATAGGTGGGATTCGTGGTCCACTAACCAGGGAGGAGAAAGAAAAAAGGCGTAGACAGAACCTATGCTTGTACTGTGGCAAGAATGGACACTTTGTCAGGGACTGTCCAGTGAAGCCTGCCAAATCAAGCCCAAATAAGTTGTTTGCCCTTCCGATTACCCTGGGAGATGGGGCGGGAAACGATTTGACTCGGTGGATGTTGTGGTCCGTCTACTGGGCTCTTCATCCATCAAGACCCAGTTCTTTGCCTCCTATGGCAGCAATCAACATGTGGGCATGGTCGTGACGTTGCAGTCCCAGACAGGCCAGTCATGGTGGGTCACAGCTCTAATCGATTCAGGTGCCACAGGCAACTTCATAGACACCCAGTACATGACGGGCTTGGTCATAACTACAGTGACCAAAGGAAAAACAGAAACAGTGAAGGCAGTGGACGGCACCGATTGAACTTCTGGACTAATGCGCTTTCAAACTGAAGTCGTGTAGATGACTTGTAGGAACGATCACACGGAGTCCATTTCCTTTGACGTGATTGATGCCCCTCAATTCAGACTTATTTTGGGTCTTCCTTGGCTAGTAACCCACAACCCACATATCGATTGGGCGTCCAGGATTATGTCATTGGATTCTGCTCACTGAAACGTCTCCTACTATCTGCAGAAGGAAACCTCCAGCAGAAAGACGATGCAAGCCCATGCTTTACCCCTGTCAAGGATGGGTGCAATCACACAAGGAGCTGTACCAGAGGCATATAAGGACCTGGTCACGGTGTTCGACCACAAAGGCGCCAACACCCTACCACCTCATTGTTCTTTCGATTCCAGGATAGACCTGATTCCGGGTTTGAAGCTCCTGTGTAGAAATGTCTATTCCCTCACAGAAAAAGAGAACAACCACCTCTGCGTCGATCTGAATGAGTATCTGAAGAACGGATTCATACACTATTCTAAGTCTCCTTTTTCTTCCCTCCTCTTTTTCATGGCTAAAAAAGAGGAGAATCTTAGACTGTGTATGGATTACAGAGCCATGAACATCATAACGGTCAAGAACTGGTACCCTTTGCCCCTGATTTCCAACCTCTTAGAACAGGTAAAAGATGCAGCCATCTTCACCAAACTGGATCTACGCGGGGCCTACCATCTCGTCAGGGTCCAGAAGGGAGATGAATGGAAGACTGCGTTGCAGGCAAAATATGGTCTATTCGAGTACCAGCTCATGCCCTTCGGACCCTGTAACATCCCCGCTGCCTTCCAATACTTTATTGATAAAGTATTAAGAGAATACATCGATCTGTTTTGCATCGTCTACATTGACGATATACTGATTTATTCTAAAGATGTCCCAGAACACATCCAACATGTATGTACCATCCTTCAGTGGCTACAACAACATAGCCTATACGTTAAGCTGGAGAAAAGCGTGTTCCACCCAACGTGGTTGAGTTCCTGGGTCATATCTTGACCCCTGCAGTCACCATGCTCAATGAAACAAGTACAAAGGTTCCTGGGATTTGCAAACTATTATCAATGCTTCATCTAAGGATTTTCCAGTATCATTGCTCCTATTACAAGGTTGCTACGTAAAGGCGTCCAGTACGCATGGGATATCAAGGCCGAAAAAGCCTTTCAGGAACTAAAAACCAGGTTCACTAGTGCCCCCATCCTGATACATCCCAACCCCGAGCAGCGTTACATAGTAGAGGCCGATGCCTCACAAAACGCCTTGGGGGGTGTACTTCCCAAAGGGATGACAAAACGGCCCAGCTATATCCTGTGGCTTTTTATTCACTACAGCCAGCAGAATGTAATTACACGATTTGCGATTGAGAACTCCGGGCCATCAAAGCAGCATTTGAAGAATGGTGCCATTACCTGAAAGACGCTCAGCATCGGGTAACCATCTACACGGATCACAGAAACCTGCAGTTTCTTCGCCGGCCAGGGCTCTAACATCCAGGCAATTACGATGGACCTTTTTTTCAACAAATATGATTTCTTAAACACTTATCGACCTGGAAGAGATAACGCCAAGGCTGACGCCTTATTCCACCTTGAAGAACCCAAAGAAGAAGCAACCAAACTGGATCCAGTGCCCATCATCCCTGAACGCTGTTTTCAAGGAGCTATACTTCCTTCTTATCCCAGTTACAGAACGACATCAAACAAAAAGAAACGGCAGTGTGGATTGGTGACCTCAAAGAACTCATTGCACGAGATGGATTCCTGTATAAAGGAGACCATTACTACCTCCCTTTTGCTGACCACCAACAACAAGCACTATACATGTGCCACAACCATCTCTTGGCGAACCATCCTGGATACGATAAAACCATGGACCTCCTACAGAGACATTTCTGGTGGCCATCCATAGACATCGACACACACGCATACATAGCTCATTGTTCCCTCTGTGCCCAGGGAAAGACCCTGTCCAAACCCACAGTCGGGTTTTTGAACCCTATTTCCGTGCCTCCTTATTCTTGGCATACCATATCAATGGATTTTGTCATCAAACTGCCCAGGATCAGAACAGGTTATACCACTGTTCTCACCATTGTGGATCACCTGACCAAGATGGCACACTTTGTGCCGTTAAGAAAGCTACTATCAGCTGCTGATCTGGCTGTGGTATTCATGCAGAACGTGGTGCGATTGCACGGGGTGCCATCTGTACTAATCACGGACAGGTGTTCCCAGTTCATATCGAAATTCTGGAACGAGGTGTGCAACACTATGGAAATGGATGCACGTCTGTCCTTGGCATATCATCCTCAAACTGATGGGCAGGCGGAAAGAACCAATCAAACCATGGAACAGCACCTCTGTTGGCTGCTACTGTCAGTGGAGAAAAAATGGTCGGAAGTACTTTGGGTAGTGGACTATGCCTATAACAACACTAAGCATACTTCCATAGGAATGTCGTCTTTCTACTGCCTTCAGGGACATCACCCAGGAACAGCGCCCTGGGAAGAGCCTCTAACCAGTCATAGGCCCATCATCCAGGAATACCACACCCTTCTACACTACCTCTGGCAACAAGCCCGTTTTGAGCTAGCCAAAGCCAAAGAGAACTATAAACAATACGCCAACAAACACAGACAGGCAGAACCTGACTACAAAGTAGGAGATAAGGTGTGGTGTCCATAAAAAATCTGAATATGCATGGGCAACTGCTGCCCCATTATGTAGGCCCCTACATCATTAATAGGGTGATCAAACGGGTGTCCATGAAACTCACCTTGCCTCCGCTAATGAAGATACACCCTGTGTTCCATGTGTCACTCCTACGGCCGGTTCACTGGGAATGTCAGACCGCCTCCCCTCCATCTCCTGTGTTTAGGGACGACCATGAAGAATATGAGGTTCGGTCTATTCTTGATTCCCATAGGACCAGGGGGAGGTTCTTCTATCTGGTGGACTGGAAGGGGAATGGTCCGGAG
Organism: Triturus cristatus; assembly: GCF_964204655.1. Classification (NCBI taxonomy): domain Eukaryota; kingdom Metazoa; phylum Chordata; class Amphibia; order Caudata; family Salamandridae; genus Triturus; species Triturus cristatus. The sequence continues at coordinate 158,546,793 of NC_140580.1, forward strand.
GAGAGGTCCTGGGAGCCGTTATCCCATGTCCCCCATGCTCTTCTGTTGGTCCATGCTTTCCATGCTCGACACCCCCTGAAACCTTGTCCTGGCACCCCTGTTTGACGGGGGAGGTTCTGTCTTGGGTGGGGGTGTTGTCATGGTTCGGGGTCCGGTAGGCGTGCCTGGGGGATCTTGTGTGCATGCCTCTGTTACTCTACGAATTGGCTGCTCGGCTGCACCAGGAAGTGAGTAGACCAGTTTGCAGTCTAGCCTTTCTTCCAGAAGCGGCCTCTACACAATCCGGCATAGCACTTCCGGGTAAGACCGCTTAACAGCCCACGGTGCTCGGCCATCAGTGCTTCGGACTCCAGCTTCACCTTTGCTGCTCCGGGCTGCACTTCCGTGCTCTGCAGTTCCAGGTATGCCCACGTCTTCTTTTCCTTGTTTCCCAGTGGTTTGTGCAGGAGCGCGTTGCCGCTGGCTCGTGGGGTCTCTACCTTGCGCAGGTGCTCTTTCTCTCTACACTCTTGGCTGCGCTGGAGCGCTTAATCCTTCACCAACCCTTGCCCTTTGCCTAGTGCAGGAGCGCTCGGGCAATTCTTATTGAAGCAGCGCAGGAGCGCTTTCCTCAATCACTTCGTTTGTGATTTTTTCACAGGTATACTTCACTTATTGCCTTGGGCATGCTCAGGAGCGGGTAGCCTTATTGCCTATCCCTGCCTGTAGCCTAGCACAGGAGTGGTTGGGCTACCCCAAAGGAGGCACACGCAGGTGCGCTTGCCTCATTTCTTTCCTTTGTTTGCTTAGCGCAGGAGCGCTTGTATCTTTTCATTTGACATCACACGCGGGAGTGCTTATATCTTTTCATTTGACATCACACTCAGGAGCGCTTATATCTTTTCATTTCGACATCACGCGCAGGAGGGCTTATCATTTTTACAATCCTGGTGTGTGAAGACATCTCTTTCTGCCTGACATCATACCCCACCCCAGGTGATGATGCTATTTCTAGAGTAGTAACACTGACTGTGTGTTTGCATCTGTCTGAATGTGACCAGTGGTCATAGTACTTACCATTACGTTTGTTCCCATAGACAGTGTTTCCTAGAGGGGTCCCATCACTATCAAAGGGTGTAGCCAACCAAGGGGTCTATTAGGATGGCGGACGGATGGCCGTCGCCGGGCCGGCGATCGCAAGCGCTGGACCGGCGGCAGCCATCCGCCCGCCATCGAAACCCAGAAAACCGCCAGTCCGATTAGCATCGCGGTCGTGACTGCCGCGGTGTGATTTTACACCCACTACAGACCGCCCGCTTGCCTGGCGGGCGGAGCTGGACCGTTGCAATTGTTGCGGATCTGGGCCAAGCAACGCCGGCACAATTATGATGCTGGCGGTAGCCAGCCTTTCCACGGTGGTGGAACCGCAATGGAAAGGCATGCGGAGAATGTCTCCGGGGGCCCATTGTGGGCCCCCAATGTGTTGGGGTGCACTGGGGGAATGTCCCAGTACCAGGTGGCAGGTACTGTGCTGTACCTGCCATGCAGTGCAGCAACATGCATGACATGCTCCTTTGCACACCGCGGCGGTGCTGCTGGCAGCAGCAACCGCCGCAATGTTAATCGCCAGAATCCGACCGCCACAGTCGGATTTCGACTGCGGAGCATCGTAATTGGACTGGCGGTTATGCCGCGGTCCTTGTGGGCGGTCTTTTCCCACTACCATGGCGGTCGGGGAGATTTTCCGACTGCCATCCTAATGGACCCCTTAGTCTTCAGTAAGGATACCTCCCCGCACTACTAGGATTTCCTCCCCCGATTCCATTTCGCCCTGATCAGTATACTTACCATTTCTAGGGAAAGTGGGAGACGGTGGAGGTTGTAAATGTCCTCCCTGTGAGATCACTCCGCAAGCAGAAGGTAAGACTTGGGGGTCCTGACACAGACAATGGACCTAATTTGGAATGGAACAGAAGAACAGAGTGAAATAATAACCAGAATGGAGGACAGGCAAGACAGCAATCAGACAAGGAAGTATGAACAGGACTTTAGAAGTCAAGAACAGGAATAGAGGAATCAGTGTCAGGCAGAACCCAACATGCAGTGGCATAAGTAATGCCTGATTGGTACAGGGAAACTGGAACAAGGATTCCATAATTCCATACCCAACAGCCACTGGAACAATTATTACCCTGTTGGTACAAAAAAACTGGAACTAGGATTCAGAACAAGGAACTTGAGGATGTACCTGACAGGCACTGACAGGCACTGGAAAAAGTTGTGCCCTACTGGAACAAGGGATATACACAGTAATTCAGAGCAAGGACAGATCAAAAATTCAGAACAAGGAAATAAAGAGAAACACTGCCAACACAGTGAATGCATGGCCAGAAACCCAACAGGTAAAAAAATGAAATCAGGATATCTGGCTAGACAGGAAGATGAGACTGAGATTGAGAAACAAGGGAAACACATAGGCACAATTCAGGAAAACAAGACACTGTAAAAAGCAGTAGAAGTGATCAGGAACCCCTCTTAAGGATTCGAAGATTCAGCAGTGCAGGCAACTGGAGAAGAAAGGAGGAGCTCCAAACAATGGCAGATGAAGCACCCATTCTGAAAGTAAGAGTCAGACTTAACTCTTGCCTCCTGAGCTCACGGCCATACAGGGTGATTGGAATTCAGAACAGGTGTGAGCTGGCTGCAGTACAGTGCAGACCAGGGCAGTCAAAGCTACTACTCCAGCTCTCTGCCTGTAGGAGTGCACAGAGGTCCCAGGAAGCACCCTGTAGGCAGAATGAATATTCAGAGTGCAACAAGGATCAGATTTAGTTTCATATTATGACCAGAATCAGAGCAAGGTAGCACATGCACATTCTGGAAGTGCTAAGACAGAGTTTCAAGTGCAATTTGATTCACCAAAAGTCTCCTCTCCAGCTCCCATGGTAACATATGGCATACCAGTAGCGTAATGCATTAAAAGATGGTAAGTAAAACCTGGAATGGAGTCTTAAGTGGATCTGATTTCCAAGAGTCTTTGAACACAGAAGTTCAGCACAGGTTCCAAACTAGTATTCATGCTGACATCAGACTTGCAGGATATCTTCATGTAGCACATCCAATGGGGTGTGCAGATAGAATATCGAGTTGGAAATGGTCATTAATGTCGTTTGCAAAAATATAGTTGTTTAAAAAATCGATTTTTTAATTAGTGTTATGTATTTTAGTATACATTTTAAATGTATGTGATGTATTTTTTTGTATGATAGTTGTTTGTTTTTTAATGTGTTACATTTTTTGTAGTTATCAATATTATTTTAATTACATTTTGCGTTTTTTAGTTCCGTAGCGGATTGTGGGTTTAAAGGGGATTAGGGTGGGAAGTAATTTAATTATAATAAATTAATGATTATTTTGTATTTATTAATATTTAATTGAGATTTTATAGTGTTAATTGTGGTAAGTAATTCATTATTGATTATTATAAATTGGATGTTAATCAATATTAACTAATTAATTGCTCAATAATTATGGTAATTGAGTAATTTTCTGGGTGCGGCTTGTGGGGTTTATAGGGGTAAAGGGTGGGAAGTAATTTATTTTAATTAATTATTAATTAGTTGGTAATTACTATTAATTAATTAATTAAAAATCAAATATGGAAATTGTGTAATTAATTTTAGGTGAGTTTTGTGGGAATTATAGGGGTAAAGGACGGGAAGTAATTTATATTTCACTAATTAATATTTAGTTCTTAATTAATATTTATTAATTGAAAATAAAATACGGAAATTGTGTAAATAATTTTAGGTGTGGGTTGTGGGGTTTATAGGGGAGAAGGGCGAGAAGTAATTTACGTTTTTTAGCTAATAATTAGTTGATCATTATTTTAATTATATAATTGATAATTAATTTGGGTAATTGTTTATATTTTTTGTGTGTTGGTTTTACTTTAATAGGGGTAAAGGGTGGGGAGTGAATTAATTTTACTTATTATTTAATTAGTTGTTAAATACTATTAGTTTTTTTGACTGAAAATGAACTTTTTTGTGCAATTAATTTTTTACAGTTTAATTTAAGCTGTTGTTCATCGAGGTTATAGGGGTAAAGTTTGGGAAGTTTCTTAGTTATATTAGTTTTTCTTTGTTTTTTAATTAATAATAGTTATTTAGTTGGTAATTAATATGTGTAATTATGTAAGTATTTTTTTTATTTAGATGTGTTTTGTGAATTGTTTGGTGTTATAGGGTAGGAAATAAAAAAGTTCATGTTTTGTAATAATTAGTGTTTTTGTTTCTAAATAATTTCTAATTAAAATACTTATTTGTTTGAAAAGTATTCTTTATTTTATTTAATATACTATTTGTAGGTGTGTGTCATATGCATTTAACATTATATTATGTTTTTTTTAATTTTTAATATTAAATATATTTGTATATTAATTTTGAACATATTTATATATTTTTTAAATATCTTTGTTGTTGTTAATATTTAGTTTCTTTCTAATTTTGAACTGACTGGAGTGAGAATATTAATTGTTACCACTCCACAACCCAACACTTTCCCTCCTGTTGCACTAATTGGAGTGCGAATAGTGAATGTTACCCCGCCACTATCCAACACTTTCCCTACTGTTGCACTAACTGGATTTGGAATAGTAAATTTTTCCCCTCCGCTATCCAACACTTTTCAAACTGTTAAAATTCTTGGAGTGGGAATAGTAAATTTTATCTCACCACAATCCAACACTTTTCCTACTGTTGCACTCACTGGAGTGGGAATAGTAATTTTTGGCCATCCGCTATCCAACATTTTCCCTACTGTTGCACTCATGGGAGTGGTAATAGTAGGTTTTACCCCTATGCTATCTTTCACTACTGTTACACTTATTGTAGTGGGAATAGTAATTTTTACCCCTCTGCTATCCAACACTTTCCCTACTTTTGCACTTACTGGAGTGGGAATAGTAAGTTTTACTCCTCCGCTACCCAACACTTTCCCTATTGTTGCACTCACTGGAGTGGGAATAGTAATTTGTACCCATCCGCTATCTAACACTGTATATGTGTGTTTAACTTTTAATTCAGTTTATTTGGTATATTTGTTAAAAGGTATATTAAGGTGCCGATTCCGATCCGGTAAAAAGGCCCTATGAATCGTCGTACAGAGTGTTTTCTCCGTACGACTCATACCCGGTAAACTGTCCGTACAACCTAGGAAGTACGATTCGTACAGAAAGCGCAGGGGGTACGGTGCGTACATATGGGGGGGTGATGGTACGGTGCGTACATACGGGGTGTGGTGGTGGTACGGTGCGTACATACGGGGGTGTGGTGCATACATACGGGGGTGGTGGGGGTACGGTGCGTACATACGGTGGGTGGTGGGGGTACGGTGTGTACATACGGGGGGTGGTGGGGGTACGGTGCGTACATACGGGGGTGGTGGGGGTACGGTGCCTACATACAGGGGTGGTGGGGGTACGGTGCATACATACGGGGGGTTGGGGTTTCCTCTACGACTTGTAACCCAGGAACAACTTTTCCCGGGCTACGAGTCGTACAGACTTCGTCTCGTAGCCGGTAGAGTCATTCCCCGTGTACGGGCCGTTTTCCATACGATTCGTAAATCGGATAGCCGCTCCGGATCGTACTTGCACGCTCGCACTGTCATTTTCCGAATCGTACGGAAAAGTGTCCGGGTACGTCTCGTACAACTTTTCCCGCTATAATTCGTACGGAGCGGGCTGATCCGTACGTACTTTTTCCCATACGAATCGTACTTCACGGGTCAGACGTGACTTGTACGATTCGTACGGAAAAAAATACGGATTCGAGTCGTACGGAAATATTTTTTAACGGATCGGAATCGCCCCCTAAATCTGCTTTATTTAAAAATATATATTTTTATTATTTAATATATTTCATATTTCTATTTTTTACATCGGAATTGTTTTCCAAAATGTTGCACTTACCTGTTTAAGTATAGGGAGTAGATATTTTTGCATTATATATTTTTTCGTCTATATTTTTCAGATCAATATTTTGTCAGTAAAGAAAACCAGAAAAATGGAGTAAATGCAATGAGCAAGATCATCATAATAGGATAAGTGGAACAGAAGATTTGAATTTTGATATTTTTAAAGTAAATATTGCCAAGAAGAATGACAATGTCATTGAAACACAACAGTTCTCAGGTGAATAATAGACATGATTTCAAGCTGACCGCGTTGAAGTCGAGGTCGAACTCATAGCTTGATATCCCTGTAACAGTTTTTACCTTTGGACTCGTTTCTGAAATAGAAGGCAACATATTCTGTCTGGGCAAGGTTCAAGGCTTATGGCCCAAGGCTATGGCCAACTAATGTCCTTTGAAGTTGGATACTTCATTGTGTAGTTCCCACTAACACTGTTGGTTTTGGCACTAAAATATTAGAGCTTCAAAAAGATGGATTTTTAACAATGGTGCTTTGTCAAGCAGATAGATTGCCCATATCACCAATGTAAAAGACTTCAAGTTAGTCACTTTAAAAAAAAAAATCTGAAGCAGGGCAAGGCAGAGACCCATAGCTGGGACATGTCTCTCACGGCCAGATAACTTTACTGCAAGGTTCAGTAGAACCTGTTTTCAGCACAGCAAAAATAACCAAACAGAACAAACTTGCCTTTCTTTCCTGCCTAGGGTGCAACCTTCCTGGGCAGGCCACATCATCTAGTCTTTCTAGAAAAGATGACTAGGTTCCACATTTCTCCATTATCTGAGAAAGTTTCCTTTTGTCATTTTTGCAGCCCCTAGCATCTCAGGACAGTATTTTTAGCACTGGGTCTCTCTCCCAGCCAGGTATCCTTCAGGCTCAGCTGCGCTCTCTTGGAGTCAGGATTCTTTCAATGTTTTGTGTCCTTGAAGCTGGATTAAAGAAGCTGCCACTTGATCACTGGAGATCAATTCCAGACCCTGGGTGCCTGAAGTCTTTGAGTTCTGGATCCCCCATGACCAGAAAATAACTTGCTCTCCAATTGAAAAGGTCCAAAGCACCCTTACATCAAAATCAAAACCATCTCTGGGCACACCACTTTGCCCTATGATTATCCAGGTCTCAAACTATTGAGACAGGGGCACACAATACTCAATTTTGCCCAGGAAAAGTTATAAACCCACTTCGAATTATCTCAAATCATAATATTTCCAGATTTTTCCAGGGAAGTAAAAAAGTAATGGTGTTCCTTTGATCAGGTTAAAACGTAATTGAGGGTAATAGATATAAAGCATATGCTGTTGTATCCAGCCAAGTTAAAAGGGATCTTTCCATCTTGATAATTTTTTCACTGAAGGATGCGTGGAGATGGGTGAGGCCAGATCTCCCATTGAAGAGTTTTTCTCCCAGACAAGTGATAAATCCATTGATGCGGTTTGACTATCATCTGAAAAGTCAATACCATTGACATGGAAGGAGAACTGATCCAGATACACTCTAGGGACAGGCACCTTACTACAGAACTTGGGACCTAAGGGCCTGGCACCTATCCTCCACCCTGACCGACAAGGTAAATCATGCAGGACAATACAGACTCTGTAAAACCCACAGATGAAGAGACGAGATGAGTGGGGTGCAATTTGCCAAGGAAGGTCTGATTGTGAAAACGGTCTAACTTCTTTTGTAATAGTCCTTATAAAAGGCAACAGAAGCAACATTGACTCATGTTGTCAGTTTGTCAATTTCAAATCAAGCTGACAATACTATACAGGCACCTACAATTTGTTGACATAATGATATGAAGGGCATGTCATGCTTTGGAGGAGGTGTACCATTATAAGTCAATCACATGAGGTTGTGGAGTTGGGACAATTTTCTCACATACTTATTCACAAGACAAATGGTGATGTGTTAATAACAAAAGGTTATCTCCAAGATAACATATATCCCATACCCCAGTGTTGACTCAGATTGTAAGAAAAGCTAAATTATTCACAAACATGACTTGGAATGAGAATGGACTCATAAGACCTTAGCTTTTTCAGAAAACAGACACTGTTTTCAGAAAGAAAGAAACACACTTAAAAAACAACCAATGCTATTTCACTGGAATTGGAAAATATAAAGTCCTGAGCCATGCTAGATTCACATCGACATCCAATAGTGTAGTTCAAAGAAATCAATAACTGTCCACTAAAAATAGATTTGGGAAGACAAAACAAGGTGATACACAGCGGTTATGAAAGGTTGGGAATGGGGAAATGTCCTCCTGCTGATGTGTGGGATAAAACTTGATACTTTTTTAGCCAAGAACATGGATTAGAGCGAGATATCTTGAGGAGGGTCTTTTATCTGTGTATTTGTTTGAGTGACCTACGAATGGTCTTTCTTTGATTGTAATTTCTGCATAAGTTTGAAAGTTACTCTGAATGTAGACCCTACAGTATGTCAGTCTTAATTCACACTCTCCAGCATGCATCTTTCCTCACTTGTCTGTTAGCACAGTGTACACAGGTAAAGATAGTATTATAACTACGCATGCATAGCTAGCTATGTCCATTGTGCATTAGCCTTCATTGCATACATTACAAGTGGCTACTTTTCTTGATTATGACAGTATGTTCGTATGCTCAGAGCATTTACTATGTTTGTACACTTTAGTTCGTTCTGGTAAACATTGTTATCACGTATTTATTCTTCCACATTACAAGAATACATCAAAAGACAGCTGCCATCTATATTACTTTCAGCAATTGACATATGTAATTTACATTTTAGGACAGTAACGCACTTCCAGCTTTAGTTGAGCATTAGTAGTTTATTATTGCACTTGTGTTAGTTGCACGTCTATGGGTGTTGACACCAAGACAGTATGCATTTATTTATTCATAACTTCAAGGGTGGTATTCTGCTTTACATCAAGAACATGCTAACAGATTGCTGCTGCTCACATCACCTACACAACATGATGTACACTGCTACTAACCAATTTTAAAAGGCACGTTGCCTCTATCTGGGAGCATTCTTTCATGGCGGTTATGCATTCCGCAAGAAAAAGAAAAACAGGAGCAAATCCGTTATCCCAGTTATGCATTCCGCAGCACGCTTCTGGTTAATTTGCATGCATGAGTAAGTCTTGACACAGGTATGTTTGGTGTGGTGAGGATGTTAAGTCGTTTATAGAATTTAGAGAATTTTCACCTGATGGTCAGGGAACCTGAGAATAGTTGATCCAGTATTTAGCAGTATACATTCATACCCTTGATAAGTTTTAAACCCTTTGGTGAGCGCATCCCACTACATGCAGATAGGTAGGGAGAAATAGTTTAAATTGCTTGTAATTTGGTTATGTTTGTTCAATAGCACTTTATTAGCATGATGACTTTCTTACAATTTTGTTACGCTTATTCCCTGAATTGAGTGAGATCTTCTGGTTACCTTTGTTCACAGCGAATAGATTTAAAATAATGTTGAACCGCCCCCCTGATAAATCCGAAATGGATTGGGGAGACTTTGACACTGGACAGTTTCAAACTGATTGCTAAATGAAAGAAACAATAATATCATGATACTTTGTTGGTGTAAATGCAGAGCATAACGAATATTAATAAGCAATCAATAATGAATTTGCAGAAAGAGTCATGGATTATTGGAAATATTTGAATCCGTTCATGGTTGGGGAATTATCTCGGTGTGAAAAGGCTGACTACCAAAAACATCACTATGTGTGGGTGAGCTACTGAAAGCTGAAGCAAATCTGCCTGGATTTTGAAAATGGGACAATATTGGCATCTCAACATAGAAAGGAGTGTGGATGCTAATGAGGTGGCTCCCTTTAAACACTTGCATGAGAAATATGAGGTGCATGAGTCCTAGTGATTTATATATATTCAGCAGAAGCATGTCCGAACCTCAGAAATAAAAGCAGGTGAAGAGACTTCAGAAGACTTAGATTTTCTAAGCTATTTCATAGATCATCTTAAAGATCACCAAACAACTGGATTAGGGAAGCCAGGGGATACAATTGAGCTTAGAAAGCATTACTAGAAGGAATAATTCAGTCGGCGGGCATGTCTCTTACATAAGAACATGGATGTTAAATACACTTAGCTAAATTAATAGAGAAGTGGCAACTTTATATAGAAATGTTGGAAAATAGCACAAGTGACAGATCGCCTCGAGCAATATCAATGAAAGAAAGTTTCAGCCAATACAACTTAAAATTCCACACATGGTGTATTACACAAAGGGAAATGCTTCATAGAATCGGAAAAGACAATACAAATACATGCCTTCACAGGTTTTCACCGGATGTGAAGTGGGAAACTTTATTCACTCGATTTGGGAATGCCAGGTGATTCAATATTATTGTACGCTGATTCAAGACATGCACAAGTGATGATTGTGACAGTATAAATACACCTTTGACAATGCACTTGGGAGAAGACAGACATCACTGAATATCAGAAACTATTTCTTAGGGGGTCATTATGATGGCGAAGGGAAGTGCATCCGCAGTGGTGGCGGAAAACATCGATTTTTCCGCTCCTGATACGGTCATTGAGACCACCATATTACAATGGGCTAACATAGGCCATTTTTCGACTGCCACAGTGTTTCAGACTCTGCACGTTTTTTCGTTACGCAAGGGTGGCGGACGGAGCCTATAGAGCAAGAACTGCATGGGGGATCATGTCCCGTCCACCAACCAGATTGCGATGTACCAAACAGCCAATCCCACTGCGGCGGTAAAACCACATCATCGCGGATGGCAGAAGCACAACTACGGTGGGGAAAGGTCAAACCAGAACACCTGTATACGTCCAGAGCTGCCATGGATCCTGCTCTGCAGGCTTTTACGCTGCTCTACCTGATGCATCCCGGACCGGCGGCAGGGGTAGGTGACCAGACGCAGTGACGCTGAACTAAAGGATAATTATCCTAGAAGTGCCACAGCCCCGCCGGTACTGTTGAGGCACGAGCAGAGGTTAAACAGGATTACCCCCTCCTGTGTTTAGGCAATTATCCTAATACTGACGTGGTAGATAGATAATTATCATTACCCAGTGGTGTAGATAGTTTACACATTGGTCCTGATGAATTGCCGTCTGACCTCTCAGACATCATGGCAAGAAACATGTTGACCACTATAGAGTAGAGCACTACAGTTTTGAACTAATAAATTTAAGATAGAAGTTGCCACTCAAGTTGTATTTTAATCAGGTAGGAGCCATTCTATTAATGCACTAATTGGACTACCGAATCTGTTTTAAATCACACCTTCACTTTATAACATCTACACTTACCAAGGCCCCTCACCCACACCTCACCAAACGGCAAGAAACAAAAGATCTCCACCAAAGAGCCCCATCATTGGGTGCCCGTCGGGTATTGCAGCGCTGACCCGACGAGGAGCAGTCCCGAAGATGAAGCATGATACCTAGCTGACTGGGTGTGTGAGGGCCTTAGTTCCGAAAGGAGGAATTCCCCCGCTTGCTGATTCACTCCCCTTGGAGTATAATCTGCTCCTTAGTGAATTGGTAAACTCTCATCTCTCTGTACTCGCCCTTTGGGTGATTCACCTAGAAACTGCATACCCTTTCGTTCTACCTGATGCATCACCAGCAAATGAGACGCTGCCACACTCTACAGCAGAGGTATTTCCAAAACATCTCCAGCATTCAACTCCGGCACAATAACTCACAGCAAGCGTGCAAGCAGTGCCGGCTATACGATGTTTGGGGAAACTTGCGAAAATCAATGTGTGAGGCTTCCTCAAATTACATGAGTGACACACTCAGGGCTCCCGAAGGCTGCCTTGTGCTGAATCCTCCTGGCACACTGCTCCCCTCTTCCCCACTTACAAGCACCACTCACACAGCCCTGTTGGGGTCAAGGTGGCAGATTTGCTTGAGGGCTGGGAGTGTATACACTGCAGACTGCAAAGTGAGGAAGATGCGTGCACAGGATGGGTAGCAGTGTCGCAGCAAACAGCTACACACTTTTGCTATAACCTACCTCTACACAAACCAGGCAAACATCCATGCTGGAACAAGACAAGAGCTGTGTACTATGCTGGAAATCCATCTGTACTGTACCTCAGCAACCATGCGCGAAATCAAGTAGGCTCAAATAGCACATATCACATACTGAAACAGAGCTGAGGGCCACAATGCTTCTGAATACAAATCATCTGCACACAGTACGGTGTCACACCGTGGAGTGGTGGGGAGGGTCAAACATGTGCATGGCATGCAGTGGCACATGTTTTGACTGAAGTGGTGTATACACAAGAATTGTACAGGTGAGGAGTGTACGGAGCAAAAGGCCTTAGTGGAGTATCTCACATTGTGTAGGCCCCAATGGTATGGCTGTGACTGCTATGAATCAGACCAATACATATTGGAGCCCATAAAGTGGAAAGTGACAGCAATGCATGTTAAAAATCACATATGATGTTTGTATCCCAGAGACATGCAGCACAGTGAGAACAAAGGTAAGCAAGAGCCAGGCCGGATCCCAAGACTCACAACATAGGCATTGCAATGACACACTCTGCATACTCACAAATTATGTAGGTGTACCCTAGGACTGCGAGGTTACAATAACACACTTCACACCACTCCGGCAACAACCCCAACATGTCCACAAACACTCCACAAGGTGTCTGATCATGCAAACAAAGAGGCATTCATCAACTGGATCATACATGTTTGAAAGGGCAATGCTCATGGGCACATACACATGAACACCTCTGCTAATGATAGGACACTCAAACTCACACTGTCTGATGACTCCAGTAAGCACATGTACATCCATCCATTTGATTATGAATCCATACCTATCTAAGATGAGAACACACCCACACTGGTGTGTACACATCAAGATAGATCACACAGAGATGTTGTACCCTGTCCACCCCACAAGTCATCATGTAAATTGGAATAGATTCTCATGATGGAGATCAAACAAATCTGACAAGTATGAATAAATAGAGCTCAGTTAACATAATGAACAGGACCAGAGTGGACCATCACAGACAAGCAGATTGCCCCCCATCAATCCTCAGAGTCAAAAGTGAACATTAGTTGCCGGAACCTCTGGTAACACCTGCAATATCAACTTAAGTACATGCCAATGGGAAAGTGGGAATTCAGAGCATGGAACCAATAAACATATACACATACATTGTACAGCATCATTAGTAAGGCCAGTGACAACTCTCAGAACATAAATATATTTTTATCACAAACTCAGTATCAGCCTGTAAAGTGCAAAACATTAAGGGCAACGGCCAGTCCAAACTCAAGTCCGCACATGTGTACTTTGAAATTCCACACAGATTATTGAAACACAGTCCACAGCCATGGCAATATCAACCGGATAGGGCCAGCAAATGGGCAGCTCAGGCACCACTCAGGGAGGAATGGGGTGGGAAGGGGGACTCTGCTTCAAATGTTTGGAGAACTGGAACTCGGGGGATGACTGTCTGGGGTGGTCAGAGGACTGGACCTGGGAGGGGGAGAACTGGTTGAGGTAGAGGGATGCCTGGATGTGGAGCCTGAGGACTGGCCGGACCTGGTGGAGTCATTGCATGGGGAGGTGGAGATAAGCAGTGGGGAGGCTCAGTGGCTGATATTGCATGTGGGCCAAGAGATAGGTGAGGTGGCCACAACAACTTCCTTCTTCCCAGAAAGTGGAGCAGGTGCACGTGAATCCTTCCGGGAAAAACCTTCGGATCTGGTTGTCCATTTGGGAGGTGGGTGGGCTTTTACCCTGCCTCCCCTTTTTTGGAGCTACCACTACCTCACTGCTTCTCTGTCCATGCTTCCTAGTTGATGGGTGGGTGGGAGTGGAAGTCTTGGGCAGAACAGCCCTCGGAACGGGGGGGCAGTTGTGGCAGGCAACAGGCCCATGGCAGCCAGTGCAACTTCCTGTGCTGATTCAGGATCAGCTGCGGATCTTGGAGGGCCCTTAGAGGGCGAGGAATGTGAGGACTGCAATGTGGATGCATGTTTTTTGTGTTTCGGCTTCTCTGTGTCCTGTGATGTGCTTGTGGTGGGGCTGGCATGTGTGCTCTTTGTGTGCCTTGGGGATGATGTCTTGTGTCTTTGTCGCTTGGACTGCTAACCTTGTGTGCTGCGTGGGGATGACTTGGTGACTGAGTACTCTGGTATGTGTGTTCCCTGGTCAGTTGGGATCACTGGCAGGGTGGTTGTGGAAGGGACAGGAGCTGGAATGTGAGCCTGTGAGTGCAGAATGGCTGCCGTCAGTGTTGAGGCCAAAGACTGGACAGTCCTGTGCAGGCAACCGATGTCAGAATGAATGCCCTCCATGAACGCAACAACCTGTGACAACTTGTTGCCATGATCCTTAAAGGCATTCAGGAGCAAAGTCTGCCCCACAGACATCTGCCGCAAGATGTCTATGGCCTCCACACTGAGGGCAGCAGGGGACATAGGGGCTGGGGCAGCGGTGCCTGGGGGGAAAGATACCCTACCTTTCTAAGGTCAGCCGGCCCGGATACCAGTTGGGGGAGCATCAGAGAGGGTGGACACAGGACATGGTGTGGCAGACGATGAAGCAGAGGTCGATCCTCTTTTGCCTGACAACACTGAATAGTCACCGCTGGATTGTGAGGAAGTGGAGGTAGGCGTTTCTGGAGCGGACTCCTCCAGGGCACTCTTGTCCCCCTCCGATGTGCTGGTCCCCTCAGTGTCGCTGTACTCCCGGGGAGCAGTGATGCCAGTAGCTTCACCAACGGTTTCGGGTTCCTCTCCTTCTCTGACCTCGGTAGATTCTGTAGGAGACAGAGACACTGGGAAGTGGCCGGATCACAAACATGTTAGGCAATACTAACCAAAATGCTTGAACTCAAGGGTCACATTTGACTCTCCATGTATTGTCTGTATAAGTCAAAATATTTCTATGAGCACCTGATGCATATTAACATGCTTATTGGACAGTCATGCTGCATGTTGCGTTCATACTGCCAAATTGCTAGGCATGTGTTGGCATCTCAACATCACATCCTATTCTCTGTAGGCACATCTACATGCCTTCAGCTAAGAGAGCCACACATCTGAATTCACTGCATGTGTTACACTGGAAGTTTGAGGTGATAGAACCCCGCACATAGTAAGTTAAAGGAAACTATTGTTGAGTGACATGGCATCTTTACAGATACTAATTTGCAACACAACTACTGTTGAACATTGGTAAGCAATCTGTAGATGTATCAATCACATGGAAATGCACATCAATCTCGAAAATCACCCTGACATGATGCTCACTGATGTTCACTTCCAGTTGATGCCACAGAGACTGACACTTACACTTATGCTGATGTTACCTGGCCATGTGACAATACAGTACAGGCAAAGAATCTCTGCACTCACCACTGAGTCAACTGAGAGGCACTAGCGACCACTCACAGGTTACTGCCTTGCTCTGGGCTGGGATTTGTGCAGTCTTTCATGCGCAACATCACACTTTGTACTAAACTCACCCCCAACTTGCTGCAGCTGGGCCCTCAGGCATCCATCCAGCTCTGGCTGTGTCACTGCCAGGATGCGGGTCAATAGTTGGGTCATGCTCCGTTGCCCCAACCAACCAGTCCGAGGAACCAGGCCCAGCGTCTTTTCGGCGACATTTTTGCTAAGGCGGCAGATGTCATCCCACCTCTTGTGGCAGTGGTTGTGCCGACGGTTAGAGACCCCAAGGGCCTGCACCTTCCGGGCGATGGCCCTCCATATTGCCTTCAGATGATGGACCTTGAGCTGCAGGTAATGGACACAAGCAGAGACATTTTAACACTTTGTTGTGGTGCATTGTGTGTCAGTACACAGTGCATACACATGAACGAGTCTACACATAATGACACCAAAAGAAGGATGTCCACTGTACATGTATCAGATGCGAGAGGTAATTTCACACTAATCTAGACAGTAACAGGCCCTGCACTCTTGTGCAGACTGGGCTCATCTCCATAGTAACCCTGTAGAATGAGCACATCCCATAATCACTAAGCTCTTCCCAATCAACACTTACCATCTCACTAATGCACCTATGTACACGAAATGAACACATAAAGGACATGGCACAGGAAATGTGTGTCCAAAAAGAGATTTCATGAAATCATCATTGTAACTGTACTACTGATAAACCATGTCCTCAGGGCTGAGGGGGAACAAGGTTCAAAACCATGCACTTGAACTCATTTGGTTACACAGACTCAAACATGTATACATCATCTTTTTTGAGATTCACATGTGTGATGTTTTGCACCTATGGAGCTGCAACATTGACGATTGTGCCATCCTCCCCACATACTCAAGTGCATCAAGTAGTACTTCATGTTTGGGAAATGCAGACGATAAAATCAGCAAGCACCAATATTGTCTGAGGTACAGAGCACTGTTCAGTAGCATGTTGTGAGCCTTCTGAGCATCCTAAGTAAGTTTAGCATTCACTTACCAGTCCCTCTGGAGCACAACAGAGCCAGCCGTACTGTCCAAGAACCTCGTCCACCAGGACCTCCAGCTCCTCTGTGGTGAAGGGACGGGCCCTCAAGTTCTCAGTGCAAGCAATGTCTGGTTCCAGAGATGAGGTACAGCAGCAGTACGTGGTGAGGAATGGCAGGTAGCAGTGTCTCTAGGCAAGTGACAGGTGTGGACATTTCACAGGCATATATATAGGGCCCTAGGCTTGTTCCAGTTTTGCTCTGCTGATACCATTGGCCAGCCCAGGTCGCATCATTCAATTGGGGCCAATGCCGGGCTCACAGTGGCGGAGCACGCCTACCGTGGGTTTAAAAATTGTAAGCTGCTGGCGGTTACCATTGGCTGATGGCTATTACTCATAGGCGGTGACGCACTGTGGAGGTCAGGAAGCAGCGACCGCAATCCTGCATCATTCAATTGGGACCAATGCCAGGCCCTGCAGTGGTGGAGCACACCTACTGCGAGTTTCAAAAATGTAAGCCGCTGGTGGTTCCCATTGGCTAATGGCTATTACTCATAGGCAGTGACGCACCACGGAGGTCAGGAAGTGGCGACTGCATACTTCATCATTCAACTTGGGCCAATGCCAGGCCCCGCAGTGGCGGAGCACGCCTACCGCAAGTTTCGAAAAGGTAAGCCACTGGCGGTTACCATTGGTTGATGGCTATTACTGATAGGCGGTGACGCACTGCGGAGGTCAGGAAGTGGCAACCCCAATCCTGCATTATTCAGTTGAGGCCAATGCTGGGCCCCGCATTGGCGGTGCACGGCTACCGCGAGTTCAAAAATGTAAGCCGCTGGCGGTTCCCATTGGCTGATGGCTGTTACTCATAGGCCGTGACGCACCGCGGAGGTCAGGAAGCAGCAACCGAAATCCTGCAATATTCAATTGGCGCCAATGCCGGGCCCCGCAGTGGCGGAGCACGCCTACGGCGAGTTTAAAAAAAGTAAGCTACTGGCAGTTCCCATTGGCTGATGGCTATTACTCATAGATGGTGATGCACCACGGAGGTCTGTAAGCGGCGACCGCAATCCTACATCATTCAATTGGGGCCAATACTTGTTACTGCTGTGGTTGCCATTTACCGTGCCTGTAAACACCTTTTGCATTTCTATTCTCACTTTGCTAATTGCATCACTTGCCCCAACACATTTACCTAAAGTGATTTGTGCACCCTGTTAAGGTATTATAGAGTGTGACCTTTGAGTTAAGTCTTCACACACATGGTATGTCAAAGAAAAGGAGAGTGAAATAACATTCTTTGTTATGCCTTGTGGCCAGCATGGAATGAAATGTGTTGAGGAGTCAAAAAGGACAAAGGCCTCTCGCACTGTACTAATGTTGAGTATTGGAACATTCAACCTGTGAACACTGTTTGAATATCCCTTGCTATTTGACTGTCGAGTTCTCGGACATGGGTTGTCTTATGTGCCAGTGATGTTGGCTGACATTTAGATGTGTCCATTGTACACAAATCAGACATACTCATAAGCTTTAGCACTTTCAACACACGTACTGCTGTGGCATGCAGTGTGCCTAACTGCCATTGCCTGCATATGTTTTCACATACCTCAGAGGAGTGCACATGTGTTACAAACAATCATCATTCTGGCCGACATCATTGGTCATCTTCAGCCATGTGTGCATGTATGCACAATCCATGTATATTTGTGTATCATTTTGGTGAACATGGCAATGTCTGTCACACAAAATCCTCACACAGTCACAATGGACTGACCTCATAATGTTCATATTTGTCTCTCTACTGTGCTGCATATTCATGTATTGTTGTCCAGCTGACACTCACTGGCCTCATTTCGTAATGTTGTTGGGTATTATGAGAATGAAGCATGAGGTCGTGCAGTGACAGCATATACATGCAATTCAGCATTGATGAACACATCTATCGTAACCGCAAATGTTACCACTCGATTAATGTGCAAGTGGTATGCCAAGCAGATCAGCTCATATCACACATGTGTGCAAAGTATCCAGGTTCAGCACATGACTCATACATTCTGCGGAACAGCAGCATACCACAATTGATGGCAAATCTTCAACCAGAGGGTGCCTGGCTTGTTGGTGAGTAGGCTGTGTCACTGAGTGTGATGTATGTGTGACATGTTGCTCTCCTCACATATTACTATTACATTGTTTGTCTGTGTGTCTCACAACTAGGTGACAGGGTATCCCAATCATCAGTGGTTGCTGACCCCATTGAGGAATCCAACTACGCCCAGGGAAGTCCACTTCAATGATGCCCATGGGAGGACCCATTGTGTGGTGGAGTGCACTTTTGGACTTCTAAACTCTAGATTCAGGTGTCTGGACAAGAGTGGTGGTGCACTTCTCTACTCACCCCAGAAGGTGTGTCAGATAGTAGTAGCATGCTACACAACCTGGCCTTGCATAAAGAGATCCTCCTGATTCAGGACGGCGATTAGCAGCAGCAGACCCTCGCTGCAAACCCACACATGCCCAGTGACGATGATAGTGGTGAGGAAGAAGGTCTTGACCTGCTTGAACAGCTCATCGCCAACTACTTCCATTGAGTGTAAGTTAGCATTGAGCAACTATGACTGTGGCTGTGTGCTTTGCTGTTGTCTCCCAAACTTGGAGGATTCTTGCAGGGATTCTGTCCACAGACAGAACTATGCGCAAGAGTATAGGACTTGGGCAGGCAGGGACTGAGTCATCCTACCATCTGAGTATCCATAGGCTCAGAATCGAATAGCTATAGTGCCTCACTAGCTCTCCTACTCACTGACAGTGAAACAAGCGCTTATACACTCCAGAACACAACACTCTCAGATCTCTCAGGAATTGCAGTAACAAGACACACCCAGATGCCCTCACTCTTATACTTGTCCACAATGAGATCAGTGGAAGAAAAGAAATGTTTTCAAGTGTTTATTTCAACTAACGTGCCCTAACACGCAGTATACATGCCACAACAAGCAGAATGATGCAGAATACAAAAACAGTCAGCATAGATACATGTTTATATATCATGAAGGAAGATTTCATATTAATAAGCCCTAAGCAGGAAGACCTACGAGCCTACCCCTCCTCCCCTTGCTAGAAGAAGTCTTATTATTTATCCCAAGATCTCTGGGCTTTGTCAGCAGACCCCATTCCTCAGCCTATAGATGGGGAAATGTACATCACATGTGCTGTGTCGCTCTTCTCTCTGGAAGGATCCCTCTCCAGATGTGGGGCACCTAGCCCACCTCAAAATATTGTTAAAAAGGCACCCATGCTCTCTAGCAGCTGTGAGAGTTTGTTGAGTCTGGGTACTAGGGCCTGACCAGAACAGAATAACAAGGGACATTGTTTTAAAACCTTTGACGTGATGTTCAGACTACTCCAGGACCGCGCAAAGAACAAGGACAGTTCTCATGTGAAAGACATAAACAAAGCTACTTGCAAAACAACAAACCCATGTATTAACGTGCACTAAAGCTGCATAATGGAAGGCGGGCTCATACGAGGAGACAATGCTCACAAAGGCCACATAACAGCCTCCCCTTGCTCAGGTCTGTGGTACCAAGTGGAACAGACCGCAGAGGTAAGCAGAGTCAAAGCAAATGCAGACAGGGTCAAATTTTGAGTAAACCAAATGACATTTCTGAAGGAGGTGAGAAAAGGTAAAACTATATTGAATTAGTTCCAAACAGTTGCGGATGCTGGTAAGTAGCTACGAATTCAAGTAAACCAAACACTCTAATATCAACCATAAGGTCAGACAGACCATCAATTCTTTTTGGTATCTTTTGAATATTGGCAACGGCGATAGCAAAATCCCTAAACCTCTTTTTGCCTTCAAACGAAATAAAACCTTAAGAACCATCTAGTCAAAGGGAGAATCTTGGAGAAATTGGCCCCTTTTCAGACTGCCATCTCGGGCCTTGAACCTGTGAAGGGGAACCACCGCTGTGGCACCTGTCAGGCATGCCCTAATGCCATTGTGGGTCACACCATTAAGATCAATGAGCGTTCCATTTTATTACAGGAAATGACAAACTGGCGTACCCCTAATGTGACATATATGATCACATGCCCATGTGATCTCATATACATCAGAGAAACAGGACGAGAATGTAGAACCAGAATTGGTGAACACAAGTCGAATATTCAAATTAAAAAAGCCTCTGCCCCCCTGGTGAGCCATTGGCTTGATAAGGGCCATACTGAAATGGACCTTATGTCGTCGATCTTGGAGAAGATCCGCACCATCCCTGGTAAAGACTCGAGCCTGATTAGAAAGAAAAGAGAGTTTTTTTGGATCTATCTTTTAAATTCTGTCAACAGGGGTTTGAATGAACACTGTCCTTGGGAAAACGCCATCATTTGACCCTAATTCAACCTCTATTCTATGCTGACCCGTTCTGGGATGTTTTTTCAATATTCCATGTTTCTGTCCCTTTGCTTTTCCATCTTCTTGGGATAACTTGTCCACTGCTTTTAATCATTATTGCCCAGATACCTATTAATTATGTCTCCGTTGAACATATGGCAACTTGGTTCGATTATTAGATCCTGTGTAGAATAAACTGAAGAGGGCTTTCGATGTAGGTGTGAGCCTTTTTACTCTGTTTTAAGATGTCTGCTGTACTCAGATTGATAATGTTTATTAGGTATTCTGCCCTTTAGTCTACTTTTCATTTCTATGCGGACTCTAGTCTGTCCTCTAATGGGAGGACATCGTAGATTAGCGGCCCTTTAAAAAGGCGGAGCCCCGTTCGAGAACCCGTCCTCGGCCGGATACCTCCCGCCTTGCCGAAACACCGCAGAGCATCCTCCTTTGGCCGATCGTTTAATAAACCTCAGGTAAGAATGCGCCCGTTGACGCGAGTCTACGTGTCCACCATATCTCTTCCATTGTTTACTTAGAATGCGGACAAGGAAACTCGGAACATATTCTTGTTCCCGATGGTTTGCAGCTAAAATACCCTTCACCCTCCCCCTTCATCGGGGATACTCATGGAGTGCGGCGGCTCCCCTTAGTTTTTCTCTGATTTTTCCTTAAGGATAGGCGTAATTTTCTGTTACACCCTTGTGTCTTTGCCAAAACACATGATTAAATGTATGTGCGTTCTTATATAGCGCTCAACTTACCCTTGGGCATCTCGGCGCTTGCATTGGGAACCCGTCCTGGCTTTTCCCTGTGAGATAACCCATACTGGGCATCCCCAAGGTGAAAGCCAGGCATCCCACCGCAGGGGGGGGGGGCCGTAGTGGAGATTAAGCAAGTATGGGATCCCCATACTGTTATTTGCCTTCGGTTCTGAGTTCGCTATGTAACGACGGTGTTGGACTTGGCCCTTTTTGCAGGGTCATCCCTAAACTTTTTGCCTTCCTCCTGTATTTTTTCTGACCTGTTGTTGGCTGTTTTATGACTCTGGGCACCTTACCACTGCTGACCAGTGCTAAGGTGCATATGCTCTCCCTATGGTAAAATGTATACATTGATTGGTGTCCATGTTTGGCTTATTCGGTTTACTATCAGCCCCTAGTAAAGTGCACCAGGAGTGCCAGGGCTTGTAAATGCGAATGCTGCTGGTGGGCCTGCAGCACTGGTTGTGCCACCCACAGAAGCGGCCTAGTGAAATGTGTCTAGGGTCTGCCACTGCAGAACCTGCGTGCAGTCTGGTACTGTCATGCTGGCTGGGCAAGTGCACACACTTGCCAGCCTCCAAACCTTCCCTTTGCCTCATGTTAGTCACCCCTATGGTAGGCCCACGGGCAGGGTGCATTGTAGGTGTAAGGTAGGACAAGCCCTGAGTGTGTGGCATGTCCTAATAGTGAATTACAGCCATTTTCGTTTTTCACTATTGAAGGCTACCTGCTCTCCATAGGCCAGAATGGGCTGCTGGAGTCACTACACGCTGTGACCCCAGTGGACTCATAGAGCATGGTAGAATGTCAAGTTTAGTATGCCTGAACTCAGAATAATAAAATACTTCTTGTAGTCAAGTTTATTTTAATATCCTGGGTTTGTAAATACTACTGTTAGAAAGTTAGTATTTACTGACCTGACCATCTCAGTCCGCCTCTGCTGTGTGTGTGTGTTCTGCCTAGCAACAGTAAGGAGCAGGGTTGGGGAATCCCCAGAGACAGGTTGGCTGCCAGGTGGTGGGTAGAGAGATGACACCAGGATGGGTGGGAGGAGTACACCTTGACTCTTGAATAGACCTGTGCTCTGCCACCACAAAGCCGGCGCCGCCCCCTGCGGAGCGGCTGATGTCTCTGCCCTGCTGCTGAAAGGAAAGAGCAGAGTCACCATAACAAAGTGCTCCAGAACTGGACTGAGCCAGGCCCAGGCCCCCTGGCGCTAAAGAACAAAAGAATCATGGTATAAAAGTAGGAGCCTGGCTCCTAAGAAATTAGAATCCTGTTTACCACAAAGAACCTCTGCCCGACTAGAAGGAGAAGAAGACGCTGGAGGAGCTGGCCTGCTGCTTGCCTTGCTGAGAAAGGAGAGGAAGAGACTTACTGAAAAGACTTTGCTACTTTGTGCTTGAACATTCTCCAAGGGCTTGATCTGAGCTTGCCCCCTGAACTGAACCCCAGGACCAGTGGGTTCTCTGTGCTTTTGCTCGTCCTCCAATTCGAGCCGTGTGTGCATCCCGCTGGAAAGAGACTGCGCCCCTCATCGCCCCTCCTAGGGCCGTGACACTCAGAAGCTTGCCTGCCTCAAACCCGTGAGAGCCCCGCTCCGTCCAGAGCCGCTCTCTGTCACCGGGCCAGGCCGCCTGCATCCCTGTCACTGCCTGCTACTGGAGCGCGCTGACCGCGCTATCACCCCTCCCGCCGGAAGCCGTCCGACGACTGTGATCTACGCCGGGTCATCCAGCTGCACTGACCGTGCCCTGTGACCCCGCTTCGCTATCCCCGGACATCTCAGGCCGCGCCGCCCCCGCTGTGGAGACCCCCCTGCACCGCCGTGCTAAAGGGTCGCTGGCCGCGCCTGCCTACTTGCCCACACCTGCTGATTGAGGACCCAAGAACACTTCCCAAGCTGAGAGTCGCACCGACCTGTGCCGACTCTCCACATCACGAAAGAAGTTCCAGTATCGGGCTCGGGGCCCGCAACGCCTTATTTCCCCGTTCGCAGGAGCTGATCTCTGTGAGTACTGGAACCACAAGTAACATTTGCAAGAGACTACAAGGTCTCCATTTGAAGCTACGAACAAAGAACATTTGCCTGCTTTACAACCTGGTGGCATAGCGAAAACGTTATTGGTCTTGTGATAAGTCTGCTGAGATATATATACCTATTTTTACATAAAGAAGCGTATTTTTCTACATATCCAAGTCTGGTGTCCGTTTCTGGGGGTATTGATGAATTTACTGTGTGTACGATTGTAAGTGCTTAACCAACAACGCCTGAGGAATCGCCTTGGCTGCTCACGCCACGCACCTAGAGGGTGAGCAAGGGTCATTCAAAAGGGGTTATCCTGCGCCCTGACGTAGAGGAGAGGGTTCCTGCTTGACACAAGGGCAACCTTGCGCCACCCAGAGACCCCCAAGTCTAACATTGTTGGCAGCGGCTGGGATTTCGGATTTGCACTTGTGATTTGCATACAGTGAATTATTAATCACCAGATAGTGAGAGCAGACCAAATAACGCAGCCACAGGTTTTCATTTTTGGAACTTTGTTGAGACATCTGCCATTACTGCAACCATGCCTGGCTCACTCTCTGCTGGAAGAGCGCTCTCTGTGATTTCTGGAATAGATGAGATGGATTGGGAGAGACTGGAAGGCTACACGATGGAGCAATTGAAAGGCTACAGTGTAAAATTCCGAGTTCCCCATGCTGGATTCAAGAGGAAGAACCAGTACACCAAGGCGTTGAGAGCCTGGAAGGAGTCACGAGACCCACGGAATGCGGGGGACATCGTTCCACCCGACAACCTTGGGGAGCCCAGCAGAGTCCTGTCGCCAGAGGAGCTGGCAGACAGGGCAGCAGACAGGGCGCATGCAATGGAGATGGCAAAGTTGGCAGGAAAAATGGAAATGGAGAAGCAGAAGTTGGCCTTGGAGGCACAACGACGCCAAATGGATCATGATCTAAAAATGAGGGAGTTGGATCGCAAGATCAAGAGTTTAGACCGCTCTCCCTCTGGTGGCAGCAATATTGAGTTTTACAGTGCTGAGAGAGTAGTACGCACACCCAGAGATGTGGCGCCTGACTTGAAGGAGGGGGTTAACATACACCAGGAGGTTCAAGGGCATGAGGTAGCTCCAGTAGTGCGCAGTGTCCCTGAAGGGAATAGGGTAACAGGCGCAGGGGTTCATAGTCCTAGTGGAGGGAGGGACACTCTACTGACTCTAGCTGAGAGGTACAGGGAGAGGGGTTCCCCCAAAATTGAAGTCCTGGTGGGTGAGTGTGAAGACCGCCCAGAAGAGTGTGGGTTGTGGGAAAGAGACAGTCAGATACTGTCTTGCCAGTCTCAGGAGAGTGGTGTGGAGTACGTGTGTGAGGCACTGGATGGTAAGGTGAAGGATAGTTTGGTTAACCCTGCTAGGGGGCTGTGTGATCCAATTGTGGGAGAGCATATTGTAAGTCCCTGTTTTCCAGAGCTATGCCAACACCTGTTGGAGAGTGAGTTCTCTGACCGCAGAGAGCCCACATTGGAGGCAGACCTTTTGGTGGATTCCAGAGGGTCTGGAGAGGCATTGGGGAGTGACCCTGTGGGGAGTGGCTCAGGTATCTTCCAACCCAGAGTGGTGGAAGTGGTGCAGAGTAGCCCAGCTAGGTCCCATGGTAGTGGGAGGGGTGTAGGGGCTCACGTCCTGTCTCAGTGGAGAAGGAGTGAGTGTGGGGCTGCGTGCCCCCAGGTGCCCGAAACCCAGTCTCAGAGCCTGGATGGTTCTTTAAGGGAACACCAGGCGGGGAACCTAGGCTGTCCTGATGGGCCACCCGTTGAGGGGGATCCCCTAGTGTCTGGTGAGCTGGGAGTGTCTGTAAGCAGGCCTCCATCAGTTCTGGTGTATGGCAGTACCGCTCCAGTGGGGAGGGTGCAGAGGTCCAGATTGAGGGGTGAGAGGGGGAAAGAGTCCCCAGTGGAAGAACCGGTGGGTCAGGGGTCAGCCAGAAGGGCTGCATCCCCCGTGAGTGACCATGGTGACACCACTTCTGTCCTGGGGGATCTTCAGGCGCTGTCAGATGGACAGGGGTCGGGAGATCAGCGCCAGGCAGACTGTCACACGACACATGAGTTATGTGTCACCCTCAGGGGGGGCATGCGTTCTCCCCAGGAAGTCCTGGTGCGCCAGGCGAGCGTTCAACCGCATGGGTTGGTCCCAGGGTTGGGAAGCCAGGTTCAGGTGTTGTCTGACCTGGAGGGTGGGACCACTGTAATCAGTGTCCTGAACCATGTTGCTTCTGGGGTTACCACGCCAGTTGGGAGTGGGCAGTACTCTGGAAGGGGGTGCAGAGGGAGGGAGTCCTCGCCTCTGACCCCAGCTCAACTGAAGGGTTTAGACCCTAGGTTGGAGGGCCAGGTTCAGGGTGTCCCCCCGGACCTGGACGCCCAGTTGCAGGATAGAACACCTGAACTGGTGGGCGAATTGCGCAGGACACCTGCCCCAGGTGCCCTGGCAATTCTGGAAGGGGGTACCACTCCAGGTGGGAGGGTACAGAGCCCCAAGGAGAAGTACCGGGTGTGGGAGAGGCCACCCCAGTCTTGGGTCCAGCCGCCAGGTACAGTCCTGGGGCTGGTGGGTCAGTGCCAGGATGTCATACCTGACCTGACAAGGGGGAGAATGGACAAAGGGTGCCAGGCACCTGGGGCTACTGCCCCCCGCTCCCTGGCGCCACAGAGGATTGAGAACCCTGAGAGGCATACGGCCTGGGTCTCATCCCTGACTACTGTCAGTGGCCACTGTAGCATTTTGCTGTCTGTCTGTTGGGACACACCAGTGGGCCAGTTAAGGTTAGGTGCTGCACAGGTGGTGTCCACAGGTGAGGAGAAGGGTTCCCCATGGATTGGCTTGGTGGGCCCTGAGAGTATGGACAGAGGGAGTCCGATAGGTTCAGATTGGCATAGAAATGGAGTCTGCCCCTGCAGTTGCGGGCCAAGTCCTTGTTCTATCGCCCCAAGCAGGGAAGACCATCACGGTGGTGATTGGTCTACCCTGCGTTTTGGCTGGAAGGGGGTTGTGTTGGACTTGGCCCTTTTTGCAGGGTCATCCCTAAACTTTTTGCCTTCCTCCTGTATTTTTTCTGACCTGTTGTTGGCTGTTTTATGACTCTGGGCACCTTACCACTGCTGACCAGTGCTAAGGTGCATATGCTCTCCCTATGGTAAAATGTATACATTGATTGGTGTCCATGTTTGGCTTATTCGGTTTACTATCAGCCCCTAGTAAAGTGCACCAGGAGTGCCATGGCTTGTAAATGCGAATGCTGCTGGTGGGCCTGCAGCACTGGTTGTGCCACCCACAGAAGCGGCCTAGTAAAATGTGTCTAGGGTCTGCCACTGCAGAACCTGCGTGCAGTCTTGTACTGTCATGCTGGCTGGGCAAGTGCACACACTTGCCAGCCTCCAAACCTTCCCTTTGCCTCATGTTAGTCACCCCTATGGTAGGCCCACGGGCAGGGTGCATTGTAGGTGTAAGGTAGGACAAGCCCTGAGTGTGTGGCATGTCCTAATAGTGAATTACAGCCATTTTCGTTTTTCACTATTGAAGGCTACCTGCTCTCCATAGGCCAGAATGGGCTGCTGGCGTCACTACACGCTGTGACCCCAGTGGACTCATAGAGCATGGTAGAATGTCAAGTTTAGTATGCCTGAACTCAGAATAATAAAATACTTCTTGTAGTCAAGTTTATTTTAATATCCTGGGTTTGTAAATACTACTGTTAGAAAGTTAGTATTTACTGACCTGACCATCTCAGTCCGCCTCTGCTGTGTGTGTGTGTGTTCTGCCTAGCAACAGTAAGGAGCAGGGTTGGGGAATCCCCAGAGACAGGTTGGCTGCCAGGTGGTGGGTAGAGAGATGACACCAGGATGGGTGGGAGGAGTACACCTTGACTCTTGAATAGACCTGTGCTCTGCCACCACAAAGCCGGCGCCGCCCCCTGTGGAGCGGCTGATGTCTCTGCCCTGCTGCTGAAAGGAAAGAGCAGAGTCACCATAACAAAGTGCTCCAGAACTGGACTGAGCCAGGCCCAGGCCCCCTGGCGCTAAAGAACAAAAGAATCATGGTATAAAAGTAGGAGCCTGGCTCCTAAGAAATTAGAATCCTGTTTACCACAAAGAACCTCTGCCCGACTAGAAGGAGAAGAAGACGCTGGAGGAGCTGGCCTGCTGCTTGCCTTGCTGAGAAAGGAGAGGAAGAGACTTACTGAAAAGACTTTGCTACTTTGTGCTTGAACATTCTCCAAGGGCTTGATCTGAGCTTGCCCCCTGAACTGAACCCCAGGACCAGTGGGTTCTCTGTGCTTTTGCTCGTCCTCCAATTCGAGCCGTGTGTGCATCCCGCTGGAAAGAGACTGCGCCCCTCATCGCCCCTCCTAGGGCCGTGACACTCAGAAGCTTGCCTGCCTCAAACCCGTGAGAGCCCCGCTCCGTCCAGAGCCGCTCTCTGTCCCCGGGCCAGGCCGCCTGCATCCCTGTCACTGCCTGCTACTGGAGCGCGCTGACCGCGCTATCACCCCTCCCGCCGGAAGCCGTCCGACGACTGTGATCTACGCCGGGTCATCCAGCTGCACTGACCGTGCCCTGTGACCCCGCTTCGCTATCCCCGGACATCTCAGGCCGCGCCGCCCCCGCTGTGGAGACCCCCCTGCACCGCCGTGCTAAAGGGTCGCTGGCCGCGCCTGCCTACTTGCCCACACCTGCTGATTGAGGACCCAAGAACACTTCCCAAGCTGAGAGTCGCACCGACCTGTGCCGACTCTCCACATCACAAAAGAAGTTCCAGTATCGGGCTCGGGGCCCGCAACGCCTTATTTCCCCGTTCGCAGGAGCCGATCTCTGTGAGTACTGGAACCACAAGTAACATTTGCAAGAGACTACAAGGTCTCCATTTGAAGCTACGAACAAAGAACATTTGCCTGCTTTACAACCTGGTGGCATAGCGAAAACGTTATTGGTCTTGTGATAAGTCTGCTGAGATATATATACCTATTTTTACATAAAGAAGCGTATTTTTCTACATATCCAAGTCTGGTGTCCGTTTCTGGGGGTATTGATGAATTTACTGTGTGTACGATTGTAAGTGCTTAACCAACAACGCCTGAGGAATCGCCTTGGCTGCTCACGCCACGCACCTAGAGGGTGAGCAAGGGTCATTCAAAAGGGGTTATCCTGCGCCCTGACGTAGAGGAGAGGGTTCCTGCTTGACACAAGGGCAACCTTGCGCCAACCAGAGACCCCCAAGTCTAACAGACGGTCTATCTAAAATCTCAGTGTTGTGGTGACATTTTTCTGCCTATTCTATTTGTATCTAGAATTGCTGACACTCTTACCTTGGATATCGAGTATTGCCATCCCAACCCTTAACCTGCTTTGTCGGATATTCTCTACAGTTTACATGCCTTTTGGACATTACCTAGCGCTGATCGTCCCGCCCTGTTGTGAATATCGGGTAGGTTCCAGACGCTTTTGCTCCGGTGAGAGTACCTCTAAGTAATATGTACCTAGAATTCTCCTGATTTACCTTTAACACCTTCTTTCATTCCACAGAATTATTGATACTAGCCCCTGCTGCTTCGAGCGATTCTCCCATGACCTCATCCTGCATTCGGGCATTGGAAACCTCTTTTGGCCCCCAGACCTGATTTACTGTTTTCTCCCGTGTACATCTGTTTACTTTGGGTATGTTTTCAACCATATACAACTATCCCTTTCCTCCGGATTAGCGCTACATAATATTGACGTCTGAATAGACCCTAACTGATTGATCTTTTTCAGATCTCGTACTCGTGTGGATGCTTTTTTGAACACACCTAGAAAACCCCAGTGAATATATTTTTATCGACCAGGCAGAATTGAAGTATGTTTTTAAGCCATTAACTCTTCTTGTACACTTGTGGTGATCTCACTACTGTTTTTCTTTAACTCACAGCACGGGTGACATATTTTGGATTCTTTAAATCACTGAATTAATATATATATAAAGAAAAAACTTTTTCTTAACGAACACGGGTGTGGCTATCCCTCTTGATGATTATCCTTCGTGAGTTCCTCCTGTTTGCACATGTTTCTGGCATTAGATTTGCCTTCTATATCCTCAAAGAATATATCATTTTTTCCTGCTGGAGCGGATCTGCTGAATGCCTAAACCCCATAGGATACCATACGTATAATTGTATCAATATTTATATTTATGCCATATATTTCTCTTGATTAATTTCAGGTGTATTTGTGTCCCTCTCATTACCTACTGGTCTTCGCCCTGATGAAGGTGTGGCCCTATTCTGGGCCCGACACCGAAACGCGCGTAGGCGTTTGAATCTTTTTCGTGTCTCCTCTGATGTTATCCTTATATACCACCAGGATGACGCACATGAAAACCTCCAGCTTAACATCAGTTGGCAGTTTTACCATCTTGACCAATGTGTGACATTTTATTGTTGTGGAATGAATGTATGTTAGTATGAATGTAGTTAGGTGTGGGACATTTAAGAGTATTGTTAATGTTCTTTTTTTATGTAATGATGCATTGTGTATGTCTGCAAAGCCTATTGTAATCTCATGTTAATAAAAATAAATATATTTTTTGCTAATCAAAGTTTCAGTTATATGGCTTGAAAATCTGTATGGTTCAGCTCCAGTTAGTGATACAATATTAAGGGACCCCTGTTTTGGGCCATTTGCTTTATAATTTAGGCAGGTGCTTCTTTCCTAGTGGTTACTTGACGAATCCAAGTAAGCACTGGTAGCTTCGAAGGCAAGCAGTTCCAAAAGACGATCAAAGTCAGCTTCAGCAAAAAGGACCGCCATCCAATCCAGTAGCATGAAGGAAAAGGTGTGCTCCTCGCACCCCATGGATGAAAAGAGCATTTCAGGGCAACCTGGAAGAGGTTCGATGTAGGCATGGCACAGGAGACGTTACGCAAACACACAGGCGCAGCTGGCAGCCCGTCTGCCACGTTGAAAGGCATCCAATAAACGGCTATCACCGAAGCAGTCCTGGTCGTGGGCCAACAAATGACTCACCCACAGATCATAATCCAGATCAGCAAGAGATGTGTTGGAAAGGCAGACATCCAGGGTCCATTGAAAGGGGCATCAGCGACAGTAGAACACAGGTTGCATGAAGGTGAAATAGGCATAGCGGAAGGTTAGCCTAAAACTGATGCGAAGCACAGCTAACGGCAAACATCCAAATATAAGATGCATTCATTCACGGTACATTTGCAACTGACTGGGGTTGGCCTGTACCACAGGACGGGCAGCTATTGCGTAACAGCAGTAGGAGAACAAGCACTCTGCAGAACAGCCAAAGGAGTGATAGTAAACCACCAAATGCACTGGGAAAATTGACTTTTTGACACCCTGTAGTACTCCAAAAATAGTCTGAAATGAAGTAACAAGGCCATAGCCCACAAGTTTAAAAATATGTGCAAGGCCTTCAGTATCAGACGCTTTTAATATTTGGTGTATCAGTTCCCCAAATTAAAGTGTGAAAGGCATGTTTAGCAGTGACTGAATCTTGCTGGACATTTGAGCCACCAGCAATTCGAAGGTCTCACGGGCTGATTCGAGAGCGACTTCTTGTTGAAACAAAAGTGCTTTGAGCCTGCTAAACTCATTGAAGTCTGCTTTCATAGCGGGAATGTGAGGCCACTACTAACTATCAACAATACCATATGGGGGACAAAAAAGAACATTGCTACAGCAAGTAACATGTTGTTAAACTGTTACTATATACGGGACGCCTGCCTGTGGACCGCAGCAGTTGTGTTTTTTCAGGATAAGATAACTTCCGGGGAAAAGGAGATTTAGCGTGGGAATGTTGGCAGGGACTGGTGTTCCTTTTTGACAACATGCAAACATATTGCATGATACATTACATGCCCTGTGTAACTGTACTTGACTTAGTGGAGGCAACAATGTCCCCAACGGCCATTTAACAGGATGTGTTTGGATGCTGGCTCTTGTTGGCACACTGCTAAGGGTTACATTGTGCAGCACTGTGTGAGTTTTACAACTTATGTCATGTCCCTGTTGATGGTAGTAGGGGGATGGGAAGACTCTGCTTCACCGCCCAGCACAGTTCACCCACTAACATCCTACTAAATGCAGTTTAGTTTAAATGCTTACTTAAAATGTAGCTGAAGTGTTTCACCAAAGTTGTGCAGGGAGTGGTACAGAGACCTGAAAGGATTGTGGCAGATTTCTCAGCAAACACATAAGTTCATTTTTGAGCTCCATGAACACATGTGAGTAAAGATCCACAGCACTACCCTGCAACAACCTTGGTGAAACACTTCAACGTAAATTCAAGTAAGCATGGAAACTGAAGTTCATTTACCGGGATGCTTAGGGCTGAACTGTGCTGGGAGGTGAAGTAGTGTGCTCCCATCACCCTTCTGTCCATGTTGATGGTATTGGCCTGTGTTATCTGGAATGCATCTTGTACAGTGTTGCCGAGTGGTATGCTTTAGCAGCCATGCCATCATATGTCAACTCACTGTTATTTTCTTGTGTCATTCTAAGTTCCTCCACACTCTCAATGGATTGTCACATTCAAATCCTGTGATACATTGAAATGTGAGTTAACATGCTACTTACTATGATAAACATAGCACTGACACAAAGGCATAGGGGTGCGAATTGTTTTTATTTTGACATGAGTGACATGTGAGTGGTGAAGTTGAAAGTGCTCGTACATGGATACTTAGGGTAGAACACACAATGGTGGAATTCCACAGTCCAACAGAACACTCCCATCATTGTGGCAATGTGGGGTCGGATGTAAAACAAAATCAATGCTCGGTGTGACACTGGTGACATCAACGGTGGCTACTAGAACTGGTACTGCACGGTGCTGTTGTTGCAGTTGTTGTCGGAGTTGTGGTGGTGTTGGTGGGGGGACAGTTAGGTCCTGGGACTGAGCTTGCCTGGGCAGGTCGGTCATGCTTGTCCTGAAAACAAGGGAATCTACATCCATGAGTTTACCTTCCTGGCGGTGTGACAGGCTTGGCTCATTCATGTCACGGTCGCCTGCTGTTGCTGGTGAGTCACCTGTTAAACAGAGGTTAGATTGTCAAGATGTTCAGTACACAGCACAACTTTGATGATCATGGTTTGAACATATCATTTGAGATGACCTGACTTCTGACATTTGCATTACTTGGCATTCATAACAGTTTGGCAGCAGTCGAGCATGATGTAGAGGTACATACATTGCTCGTTAGTGATGTAACATGGCGGAAGCAACAATTTTACATGAACAGATATTGTATTTCCAAGGACATGTCCTCTGGTACCAACTTGTTGCTCATCCACTTCAGTTTATGCTAGGATATTTGTGACTTTTCTATGAGTATCTGTCTACTGTGCCACACATTCATGATTTCTGTAGTGCTTTTTGTACTGACCTCCTGTGGTTTGTGGTGTTTGACTGAGTCTCCATGCATGTGCTGTGTTGATGTGAGCCTTCATGCTTTGGGACAATGGGACTTGCACATTGGATTTTGGTCATTGCGTTCTTGGGTTTTGCTTTGCGGTTACATGTGACTTCATCAATGACAGTGTGATTCATGTGACCTCTCAATGGGATTAGCTGTGTGTGCACTGACTACAACTTATGGAGCTTTACAGAGTTGGCTGACAAGTGTGGGATATGGTGGTTATATAGCTCCATGCTGTTTGGTAGGGAGGCCAGGGTGCATGAGCTGACTACCTACCTGTTAACTGAAGCAGAGGAGGGTGATGGCTGCAACATGGTTCTGGGGTGATAAGGGTGCCCCATGCTGTTTGGAAGGGAGTACAGAGTGTCTTGTCGCAGTTGTGGTCTTGCTGTCAGGTCTCAACAACCCCCTCCCCAGTCACATGGCTCTGGGGTGGGGTGTGTGCTCCATGCTGTTTGGGAGGGAGGCCAGGGTGCATGAGCTGACTACCTACCCATGAGGTGAAGCAGAGGAAGGAAATGCTAGCCTTGTAGACATTCATATTGAAAGCATGCATTCTACACAAGATTGAGTTGGTCTGGCAATTGAGGCTCACTTGTTGTGCACAACAGTACATTACAGTGGGATGTGATAATTTTGTTTGTACTTACCAGCCTCCACTTCCCCCTCGATTCCTGTGAGACTCTCTAGATGCACTATGGCAAGCACATTCTCCTCCCATTCATTGAGGGTTAGTGGTGGAATGGGAGGGCCGCCACCAAATCTTTGAGCCGCCTCGTTGTTCCTCTAGGTCTGAGCCTTGACCCTGGTCTTGAGGTCGGTCCCCCGCCTTTTGATGTCACTGCATTGACTTTGTTGTAGATCCTTGCCCACATCTGATTTTTGCGCACAAGTGGGGTCTGTTGGACCAGTTTCCCATACAAATGTGGTTCTACCCTAATTATCTCGTCTACCATCACTTTCAACTCTGTGTCTGAGAATTTGGGCATTTTTTGAGTGGCCAGGGTGCAAATTAATGAAATGTGCAGAGTACAAGGTGGTGATGAAGATGTGTGAGGTGTGTCAGGTGTATGGATGAGAAGTGGTGGTGTGTGTAATTGGGTGGGTGTGATGTTGTGCTACGTGAGAATATGGTGTACTGTCTTTCTAGCTCTCTCTGTCGCAGTGCCTGCTTTACAAAGGATGCTGGTCCAGGAAGGGGTTGGTTTTACTCTGTGGTATCTGGGTGTGTCCACATTAGTGATGCCCACCAGGTGTATCTTCCATGCTGACCATAGCTTTCATTTCAGAAATACATTTGTGGTGTATGATTGGTGGGTGTCTGATGTGATTGAGGGCTGCGGAAATTACAGGCACACTTTGAGCATTGTAGTGAAGTTTGTTCTGATCACCATTCATTTTGCCTGATTGTGACCGCGGCGGTCGGAACACCAATGATCGTTCCGCCAGCTCCTCTGTCTCATCTTAATTAGCTGTGCGGTCATTCCGCGGCAGATGCAGCCTTTTTAGTCCATTGGACAGCTTTCCCCGTCCACCGAGGTTGGATTTGCAGTTTTTTCGACCATTACGGACGGTCTAATGTGTATTCCGTCCGCCGCGGTCAGAAATAACATGCATTGGATCGTAATCTGACCGGCGGCATTGCCGCGGTACATGTATGAGTGTTTTTACAGCAAGCACAGCAGACAAAAGCCTTTTCCGTCCACCATCGTATCGGCCCCTTAATCTGGGAATTGCTGTTGGCAAAAGACACAGAGAGAACAATTGGGATGTGGATGAACTGCTAGGAAGAATGCAATGGGTAAAGGTTATGGACTAGTGACAGGCTGCTGAAAAAGAAATTTATGAAGATCAGGTTGCCCACGGAAATAATGAAAGTTATAAAAGCAGTGATAGGAACAGATAGTAATGACAGATAATATACAATACATTCTGAATGGATTTGAGGGAAGGTATTACAAGAAATGGTGCGTAGTGTTCACCTCACTTGTATGGAAGACGCAGGGTCCTCTCAAGAGGAAGATTAACCCCCTCTCCTGAATAATGAAGAAAATGAGTAAGAGCAAATAGTAGTTAAGTGAAATACAAATGGGTTGTGCATGTTAAGAGAATGCAGATATACAATTAATGGAATTTTGACTGGTATTTTGGAAAGTGTATTGTTTAAAAACACAATGGAAAGTTTTTTTCTAAAAACAAAATTACCCTTTGCCTATTAGGGAGCCTAAGTATTGAAGCTATCCTTGCTGTAGTAAAGTCATTGTGGCTGCTGCATTCGGAACTAGTCACAAAGAGTAGGCTTTGCAGTAGTACGGCAACAAAGAAATGAAAGCAGTCATTATTCACACTTTGTGTAAGAATGAAAAGAGCTTCAGGATCCTCTTCTAAATTTATAAATGACAGAAACAAAGCTCACCACTGCTTTGATATAACTATGGGGTTCAGTTGTGTGCCAAATTTGGTCCAAAGATTTTTAGCACAGGCCACAGAGGTGCAGAATTTATCTAAAACTGGTGGCCAGAAAGAGAGTAGCAAAAAGGAGAATGACTCAAAAGGAAGTACTGTCCCTTTCCTGTCGTCCTCCAATTTTAGTTGGTTGTAACTTATACAGGCTTCAACCATAGTCAAAACTAATGGACATTATCTATGATATTTCATAGATCATTAGTCATCTTAAAGATCACCAAACAACTGGATTAGGGAAGCCAGGGGATCAAATTGAGCTCTTCTTTTCATTCTGTGTAAGCTTCTGTTCAGAAGACAGAAACTGAGGAAGCACTACTTCCGTATTCAGTTTGTGAGAAAGTCAGCAAACACGCTATTAGGTGTGATAGATTCCAAGGACCCTGGGTCACTTGATAAGGAACTACTGGTTTACAGTATCAAATGTCACCAGGGTTCAGCAACATAAGTGCAACTGACTGAGCCATGTCGGTGGGATATCTAAGTTCACCTACAAAGGCTATTGCCACAATGTTAGTACTGCAGCCCGGCTGTATTCCATCTCACAGAGGGTGAAGAAGGTTGTTAATTTGTGCTAAACATCTGAAGCAGATTTAATATTGAAATTTGGAAGTATAGGAAATTGTGAGATTGGCTGGCAATCTGCTAAAATTATGGAGCCAAAGTTTGCTTTTTCATACACAGTATGACGATATCTGTCTTCCAGTCTGTATCACAGAAGCTATAAACAGGAGAGAGTGTATAGTGTATCTCATAGCTACTTCTTTGGTGAGTATGGTTTTCTTAAGGATGCAAGAAAAGATAATATTTATACGTGAACCTGAGGGTCGGCAAATTTGGACCAATTGGGCAAATTCTTCTTTTGCCAATACCTGAAATATTGATAGTTACATTTGGGTGGTGTAAGAGGAGCATTCATTTAAAAGTCTGCAATGGCTTGTTTCCTAATATTTAAACCTTTGACAATGGTGTTGATCTTTGCGTTAAAATGATCAACAAACTGGTTGCATTTATCTGTTGATCTCAGTTCATAATGTCTGCAGACTTACTCACTTGTTTCTTTGACAATAGAAAAAAGTCATGATGGATTTCCTTGGAGCTTTAAAAATTTCCTTGGCATAGTGTGCTGTTTTAGTGTTCTTAATAGACGACTTCGCTGTCAGTGGATTTTAAAGTCACTGTTACAGCCTGTAGTGGAGCTCTTATAGGGATCCAGCTTCAGTAGTTTTACTTGTCTGTTTAATATTACAAATACTTTCCTTTTAATGGGGTCATAGGTATTAAGCAGGTACTGGTGGATCTGTTATAGAGCTCCCCCACACTCTATAGACCTCCTCGAATCCAGAAGTTATGAGGGAATGTGTGGCCACTTGACTCTCCAAGCAGATTAAAACAACCTAGCCCAGAAGAATAATGAGAGAATTCTAAATAGCCATCAGCTCCTTTCAAATGAAAGCCTGGAATGCCTCCACCCAGTTTCTCAATCTCTGGGTCACCCTGATTCTAAGAGATGCGAATGAAGCTTTGTGGCTGGTATCTTTTGCTAATACCGCTTGAGGAAGGAAACACAAAAAAGCTACCACAAACAAATGGAATGACTCCTTCCACCTCTTGAGAGCTGCCTATGTTTCAAGAGATATAGATTTTCTACGGAAGACTTGAGCTAAGAAATAGCAATAAATGCACCAGATCACAAACAGTTGCTCATGCTCGCTAAATGCGCTGTTCATGTACGATTTCCCCCTAACTTACGAACAGCATTTAGTGCTTTTTCTTAGCACAAAATGCCAACTCGCTTCCAAAGTGGGTGCGAGAATGCATTTTGCACCAGAAAAAGCTCTAAGTTTGCTCTTTCAGCAAGATCCCCCCCACTTACTCCCTGCATATAGTACTGTTAACTTGGCACAAAATGTACCCCCACATCCAAAATGAATGCGAGGATGCAAAAATAGAGCTAAATGCAATAGAACATGACAATGTGCTCTTGTTGCAGGATTTTTTCCTCTCAAACTATTCATACCTATGCAAGCAGGAGTAAGTGTGTAATTTTCAGCAATTCGGCATCATAGAGTAATGCAGAATTAACAAAATTACTCCGATTACTCTGACATAATTGAAATTCATCTTGGGATGTCAGAGCGGTGATACCTTGTACTTGCGCAGGAACAGAAGATGATTATTCCCAATGCCCCTTCTGGGAAACACCTCCAACGCCCTGTTTTTAAAAGCGCCTGGAAATATCTCCAAAAGGGGAAAGGGGAGTTGGATAAAATAACAAATAACAAGAAGAGACTGGTCATCAGTTTTCTACACTCTAGTTTTTCTCCTCAATGTACAGTTCAGCCTTGGATTGTTGAGTTGTAGCAAACTAAGAACACAATATTATGTCTTAACTACTCTAATATACACAACTCCTAATATCTACCTCTAGTAATTCTATATCATACCTAAATAACCTTGGGCCTTCACTCCTTTTCTTATACAGAAAAATATGTTTCTTTACAAGATGTACTTCTTAATTCTTTCTTTCTTTGTATCTTGTCACAGGAAAAAGAATTCAGGAGAACTCACTCTCTCCAGGTAAGTCTTGTTAGTTCCTTGTCTATATATTTTTCATATGTACAGTTCAATAGAAAAGGGAACTTAGTTCAGTTTAACATGCACTCTATTCATCATCTTTATATTCATAAATATTGTATGCTGTCTTAGAAAGGAAGTTATACTTAGCTTCTTGCGATTATTCAACTTCCTTGCGATACGCAGATACTGCTCACTTGACTTTGGAAGTGTTCACGTACACTTGGTAAATGCTGCTCTTCTTTCTCTGAAATTTTCAACTACGCATGCACACCAGGCGACACTCTCTCTTCATTGAGGAGGAGATATACGCGGAAGCGTAATATGCAGAATCTGAAAATTGAACACTTTGGGGCTTTAAAGTTGACTGCACGACGGCTGGCTCACGAACGGGATAAACCCGATGAATAACCCGACGAAACTACCCTAACTAAAACAACAATGGAAAAGAACTCACACGATGCGTCTCCATACAGGATGTCAGGTGAAGTGCATGGGCGTTCTAAGCTGAGCACTCTAAGTAGAATCTTGGGGCAGAGGAAAAAGAGAAACCAAACTAGTTGTTAATGTCGGCCATCTTGGAATTTCTCAATTTACATGCCTCACTCCAAGTGATGATTCTTCTTCCCTGAGTGATTAATATGGGCAATTCTTGAACTGTGGTACATATTGTAGCATTCTTGTTTCCAGGAATCCTGACATGGGCCTAGTCTTAACTGAGCTAACACTGGCTACTTCAGACAAGCATAAACAAAATAAACTACAAATATGACTTTCTTCTTCTTCCTGTCTCAATAGAAGAAAGAGCCCAAGGTCACTTCCTGTAGGTAACAAGCATTCTAAAAAGAAGAAATATGCCAACACATAAGCCTAACTAATATATTCTGGTTGCCACCCTAGAATTTCAGATTTCAGAGAGTGGGCACTAGAACTTGAATGAGAAAGACCTAAACTCAGAGTAATGAAGAGTACCAGGAAAAAATTGGGTCATTATCTCTTCGTCCTTCTTCCCTATCCCAGTTCTTACTCAGTGAGACAGTATCCAAGTAGTAACAAGCAACCAAAAATGCATTTTACGGCCATCATACAGCAACCACAGGAAACAGCAAATACAATGACCACCAAACAAAGCGTTGTCTAGGAAGCAGGTATCGTTATATTCACTTTTGAACTGAGAAAGAGAAACAGTGAACCCTAGGTTGTATGCACCTGAAAAGCAAACTGAATTTTAATAGATTAAATGTTCATTTAACTAACAACAGAGGTAGCCATCACACTATCCCACTCCTCCAATTCATTTAGTCTATTACAGACAGAGTCCATCCAATGCATTCATAAGCATTCACGTATGTTTAGACTGCTCTCCGCGCAATTTTGTTGAAGACCATGCTTGACCAAGGTGCCCCGGAAGACTTGGTGACCGTGATTGCCAGATTGCATAAGGACAATTATGCCCAGGTCAGGTGGGGGAAAAACGGGGAATTGACAGAGAGGATATCGATTCAATGTGGGGTGCGCCAAGGGGTGGGTTCTTGACCCCACATTGTTTTCCCTGTTTATTAATGATGTGGTGAGTTGTTTAATGGGTTGTAAGAATGATGCCCCTTCGTTGAACGATGCAAAAGTCCCCATCTTGCTCTTTGCAGATGATTCTTTATTAATATCTATGGGCTTACAGGTCTTATCGGATACATTTCTGAGCTTTTGTAAGGAGAGGAAATTGGAACTGAATACCCCAAAAACAAAATTTATGTTGTTCGGTAAATTACGGGTTGGCATAAGAGAGATTAAGATCTTAAATGAATCTATGGAATGGGTAAAAAGTTTTGATTCCTTAGGTATAGGCCTGAATGAGATGCTTAGTTGGGAATATCAACTGAGGAAGAGCTTCCTAATACTATGTCAAAGATCTAAATCAGTACTAAGATTTTTAAACAATCTTATACCGAACCACGCTCTCCGGCCCTTGAAATTTATTGTGCAAAAGCCCAAAGTGGAGTACTGTATGGAGCAGAGATATTGGGATTTACTAATGTAAATAAACTAACGATTTGTGAGAATAATTTTGCTAGGGCTCTCATCTCGCTACCTGTTACAACACCACTCACTCCACTTTTTAGTGATCTTGGGATAAAGAGAATCGGTGATCTTGCTGCCCTGAGACCCCTAACTTATTGGTTGCGCTTATGGACTACTCCCCAATTAATTGACTATCGTAACTCCGTATGGGAGGTCCTGGCGCTCAACAGGGCAAAACAACTTCCTTGGTTTAAACATATTGCTAAATGGTGTAAACTATTGAACTTGATGGGTTTGTGGGAGTTCCCAGAAAGGGCCACTAGACATGACATCTCAACCCTTAAAGCTATGTATTGGAAGGTAGTAGGGGAGCATTATACTAATAATCTTTTTAAATGTAAAATCATGTTCCTTATTTGAATCTTTTCTTGACCTGATTTAACCCCCCTTGCTAAAAGTTTGTATATTAGGTTTAGATATGGTAAATTGCTATTGAAATTTCTGGAAAAGAGGCGATCGGCCTAGTTTTAGACACTTGTCCTGCCTGCCCTGAAGTTAATGAAACTGAAGAACACATTTTGTTTTTTTGTCCCAAGTATCGGCAGTTACACAGGAGATGGATTAGACCAATATGCCTCAACTTGGGTGCTAGGCAGTAGCAGATTGCGTTCAGAATTTTAAAAACAGATACTTCTGGGCCAATAGTTTTTACTCTTAGCCGTTTTTTATTCTCCCTCTGGCTAATTCGCATTTTTTTTTAAATTATACTTGTGTTGCCATATTTAACTCTTTTTCCTCTTTATGCTGTACACGTATTTTAAATATCAAGCTTGGTACACACAGTTTTGTATCCCATATGTTTGGTGGTTGTATAGCACTTCCTTTTAAGCATGACTAGGTCGATTGTATCTATGTATCTATGTACCTATGTCTTTTTAACCTGATTTGGGATGTCATTTGTACTTGTGTTTGCAATGGTTTAATACTATTTTAATTGTAAATATATCCATGTTTTATTTTTGTATATTTTGATGGCTTTGTGTACAAATGACCAAATAAAGTTATGTATGATGATGATGATGACTGCTCTAAATTTACCCACCTCGTAGACTTTGGTGCACTTTTTGAAAGATGAGCTACCTCAAATCTTTTGGGACATGTTTCAATGTTTTAAAGTGCTCCATTAGTGATGCTTCAGTTGTTCCATATCTGATTCAGCTGTAATGTTAAAGTATTCTTGTTTTCACTTTCTGCTTAGTTTGCCCTATCTATAAAAGTTTGCATGGACAAATTATCACATACACCACATTCATGCTGTTGCAAATAGTCAAGCAATTTAGATCAACTTTCTTCTCTTTATACTCAATACACTTTGGGCCTGATTTATGTATTGGTGGAGAGGGTACTCGGTCTCAACGACAAATATAGATGTCTACCCGCAAAATGTCATCATAAGCAGACCTTACATTTGACCATGGCAGAGACTACTCTGTCTCTGCAAGGGCCAAACATTTCCATTGGCCCTGGGAAGTAAGTGCCAGCAGAGAAATGGCTACTTATCTGCCTGCCCAAATTGGATGGGCAGACATATAGCAATTTTTCACTCTTACTGTTTCTTACCACCAGGCAAATCCTGGCTGTAAGGAACAGTAAAACCATTACAATACTCCTCACATCATGGAAGATGCCTCCCATGGCAAGAAGAGCATTACTTTTTCTTGTCTTGTTTTGAGATTTATTTTCTTTTTGAAAAGAAAAAAAGAATAATGTTTGCTACTGGGCTGTGTCCTTCCAACATAGCCCTGTAGCTGTCAGATACTGTGCGGGACTATATCGGGAACACAGTCATGGGCTTGGGCAAGAACTGGGATGTGGATCACACACGGAGTCTGAGGAAAAAAGGGATCCAAAGGGGAAGCCTGTACAAGTGACCAAGATGGCAAAGACTCAAGGGATGGGCACTCAATAGGCAATTTAGCATTCAGAATACCTACACCCAGAATGGACATGCAGATATATATATACACACACACACACACACACACATGCACGCACACACACACATACACACACACACATCAAGCTACAGGTATTCCGACACACAAAACATCCAAGTAGGTATAAGAAAAGAAAAGTTTATAAACTATAACAAATGGTGTGACGATAGGTAAAATAACCAAAATGAAACCTGAGTAAAGGAATGGAGAGTGAGATGGGGGGGTAGACAACAGACAACAACATGTCAATAATGTCATAGGAAATATCTATGCACAGTGTCTAATGGGGACAATAAAGAAAAGGATGAGTCAGAATGAAAAGTGTCCAAAAGTCCCAATGTAATATCTAAACTCACGCCACATCCATTAAAAGTCTAAATTGTCCAAATTATTTCCAAAGTAACTTCCCTAACACAGAAAATGTCACCTCAGTGCTATCCAAGGTTGACGACAAGAGTTCCTGACCATTTATGTTGACCTCCTCCTTTGTTACAGAGAATTGCAAGATCTAGGGCAGGACTAGATGCCTAGATACCACCTGAGCAGTATCATCAATTGGGTAGTATGTTGAGCAGAGGGAGAAAACATACAGGGTCACATAGGCAGCAAATGGGGAGAGGTGGAATTTAGCAGGTGGACAGAAAGAAGTCTGCGTCACATTTGACCTAACTTGACTATGGTAGGGTTGAAACTCTCTACTGCTCACTTTGGTTTAATCAGTTACAAAATGTGTTGGAGGTAGCTGTCTGCAATAAAGAATACCTAAAGGAAAAAGCACAAAGGAATAAAAAACCTCCAAAGTATCAAGAATGGTGGCAATTCCAGGGCACAAATCCAATGATGAATACTGGAGATTCAGAAAATTCCAAAATGACAGGAAAGTACTAGATGCCAAAGTTAGAGAGGAGTGGAATTGCACTAGCACTGACGGTGCTTACAGGGCTCAAGACTAAAGTAGAAACATAAGTAAGAATTAACCAAGGGGCAATAAACTTGCTAAAAAGTAATCTGCTTGTGTTAGAAATATGAGTCTTTAGTTGGCAGGTTGTTACCCTGTCCAAGTAGGGACCCTTCTTCCTAGTCAGGATAAGGGAGTTACACTTCTGAAATAACCCCTGCTCACCCCCTTGGTAGCTTGGCATGAGCAGTCAGGCTTATCTCAGAGGCAGTGTGGAAAGCATTTGCACATTACAAGCAGTAATACAGTGAAAACACGACAAAATGACACCACACCAATTTTAGCAAAATAGCCAATATTTATCTGTGAAAAATAAGACCAAAATGATCAAAATCCAACATACAGTTATTCAATATGCCAATAAAGCAAAAATAGACTTTAAAAACTGTTCCTTGAAGCTGATAGCTCTGTCCGGGGCTTTCAGGGCATTGTG
The DNA here is from genome assembly GCF_964204655.1 of Triturus cristatus. Lineage (NCBI taxonomy): Eukaryota > Metazoa > Chordata > Amphibia > Caudata > Salamandridae > Triturus > Triturus cristatus. The sequence continues at coordinate 158,590,292 of NC_140580.1, forward strand.
AACAAACAATTCCAACAGTTCTGGTCAGTCTCAGCGTCACCTGCCAGCTACAGTGTCAGGGAGACCTATAAAACAGTACCTTAGGGATGCAGGGCGTTGGAACTTGTGGTGATCTCCAGAGAGCAGCATCGACCGGTGTCGTTTCCCGAAGCTGTGCAGGAGTCATCGGGCCCTTGAAGTCACATGCGTTGCAGGTCGAACTCCATGTGTTTGTAGTCAGGAGCAAAGGCATTGGCAGGCATAGGGACTCCAATGTGAAGCAGAGCGCTGTGATGTGCGGTGCCCTCACGTCACGGTGCAGGCAGCGGCTTGTTTACGGTCATCCAGCGGCATCAATGAAACCAGGCCTGAGGTGTGAAGCAGGGCCGTGCTCATTGCAGTGCTGACAGGTCACAGTGCAGTCATCGTTGTCGTCATTGTTGAAGCTCTGTTGTCAGCTGATGAACGGGAATCGATAGTACCAGTGTCGGTGTGCCGAGGCTGCGGTATGGAACGGGGTGATGCATCATGGAACTTACGAGTGGTGCCCCCAAACCACGGTGCAAGTAGTGGCATCAAGATCGGCATGGAGCTGCATCATTGGGATACCAGGGCGGCGGTGTGAAGTGAGGCGGTGAGAAGTGCAGTGCCCACAGGTCAAGGTGCAGGCAGCAGCTCGGTGGCAGCATCAGATGGCGGCATCTGAGAGACCAGGGTTGCAGTGCAAACTGCATAGTGCCCTCTGTGGTGCTATCAGGTCACGGAGCCGACAGCGGCATCGTTGATGGCATCAGGCTACATTTCTCCTCTGTGGCAGCTGAAACATCCAGTTCCAGAAGCTGGTACCCAGAAGATGTTGATGTCTTTGATTTCCCTGAGACTTCCAACAGGAGGCAAGCTCTTCATCAAGCACTTAGGCAGCAGAAGGAACAGCCCAGTCATTTTGCTGCCCAAGACAGAAGCAGCTACTGCAGGCCAACCCACCCAAAAAAGCAACAATGGCAAAAGGGCAGTACTCTCCCTGGCAGCTCTTTCAGCTCTTCTACCTGGCATGTTCCTCAGTCCAGCAGTAATCTAAAGTTCTGGGGTCAGGGCCCCAATATTTACCACATTTTCCTTTGAAATTGGTACGAACAAATATGGCACACATAAACAGGTTATCCTGGTTCAGGTTCACCTCGGGAGGTGGAGTTAGCTGTGAGAGGCAGCCACAGTCCATTCAGGTGAAGGCAATAACTATTCTAAATGCAGCCAGGTCTATTCAGCCTGGCTATGATTCACCCAGTAAAGACAGGACACACCTCACCCCCCCCCCTTGTGCCTGTCTAGTGTGAATGGTAGTCCCCTGCTCCTGTCACTCTGAACACAGACGAGGAATACACAAAAAGGCAGAGGCACATAGATGGTTAGACAAGAAAATACCCAATTTCTAAAAGTGGTATTTTCAAACACGCAATATCAAAATCATCTTTACTAAAAGATGTATTTTTAAATCCTGAGTTCAGGCATACTAAGCTCCATTTTTCTATCGGATCTCACTGGAAAGCTACATTTATAAAGTGTTACAAATCAGCTTCCATGTTAAGCTATGGAAGAGATAGCCTTTCAACAGTGAAAATGAAATACACAGTATTTTACTATTAGGACATGCAAAAAGACACCACTACATGTCCTACTTTTTAAATACACTGCATCCTGCCCATGGGTCTCCTTTGGGACTACCATAGAGGTTACTTAGATGTAAGAAAAGGGAAGGGTCTGGCAAGTGGGTGACACGGGAGTCAAAAACTGTGCAAATATATAGCAGTGGGAGGTCTGAGACACCCTTGGAAAGCTATGTGTGCCGGTGGTGAAGCAAATGCTGCAGGCCCACTAGTTGCATTTGATTTACAGGCCATAGGCAGACACAGTGCACTTTACTTAGTAGTAAATCAAAAAAGCCAATTATGGAAACACCAATCCATAAACACAATTTACATGGAGAGTTTATGCACTTTAGCACTGATTAGCTGTGGTAAAGTGCCCAGAGTCCTAAAACCAATAAAAAATGGGAGGCCAAAAAGCAAAAAATCTGGGGTGAGCCCACTGAAAAAGCCAACTATAACAGCTTTTCAATGCTTTGATCTGAACTTAACTTCAAGTATTATTTTTTTTTTTAAAGAGATGAACAGGAAATGAGCGAATAAAGTAAAACAAGCATGCATATTGAATTTGCAACAAACATCTACTGGGAATATCTGTGATTGAGAAATCTTGTCCTGGAGTAAGAAGGGACATGGCAGTAAATTGCTAGATATCTCTGGGTATTCCCCTCGAACTACTGAACAGATGCAAAGTTGTTTGAAGGATGATAGTACTACTGCTTATGAATGGAGCACAAAGAACCAAAAGACCAGAAAATACAATGGCTGGGAAGAGGGAAGGGCATTGTGAGAAGTTGGCCTGGTATATGCTGTCCACTAGCTATAGTGGGCATCCTGTAATAGTCCAAACAACCCCTTATTGGTTATAGGTTAAAGACAACCTTTATTGAAAGCTATCCTAGTGGTAACTATGGAGAGCAGCCTTCAGGCTAAGTCTTGAAGGAATTTAAAGCAGCTTGTTTTACGAGTATATAATCTCTTGAATGGCTAAATGAAAGACAACCACACCAAGTATATATATAAAATATATGTATTTATTTCTAAACACACCCTCCTAGTCTCTTTATGAGACTAGAGGTCAAAACACATAAGTTACACTTCAAATATAACAGTAAAATAGTACAAATACACGTCAGGCCCTAGACCCTAGAGGTGAGCCAAACCATATACTAAAATAGTGGTATAAGAACCACAACTTAACTAGACACAAGGCCTAGAGCCTGTAGAAGCACTGCGACCCCAAGGAACCACCCATGGTAGTGACACAGGGGACCCACGGGGGCCATGTGCAGTGTGAGAACACAGCTGCGAGCTCCCGTTAGCTTCTATGGGGATTTTTAAAGATTAGGAACACTTAGAAACGAGTCAGGACCAAACCCTTTGGGACTTAAGAAGTTCTAGGGTCAACACCCACGTGAGCACCAGAGTACTCGTGTTACCTCACCCAGGGAAGCCAGGTGCATAGGTGTCAAACAGTGTTGGGTCGCGTCGTCGATTTCAATGGGAGCAGGTGAAGAAGTGTTGCTGCCGGGAAGATGCGAAGTGTCCGAAGAGATCCAAGCCTGGATTGAAGCCAAGGAGAACCTGATAGCAGAGGGGACAGAGTCTGGGTCACTTTCCAGTGACCAGGAAGGCGATAGGCGGATGCCCACTGGTGTTGGGTGATTTCAGGTGGAGGAGGTGAAGCTTGACTCTTCAGCTACGAGGTCCAGGAGGTGTCGAGGACAACCACGAGCTGGATTTGAGCTTTACCACAAAGGATGTTGAGTGCTGCAGCATCGGTGCCCAGATTGGATACAACAAGCCTTGGCAACAGCAACCCACGCAGAAAAGAGAAAGATGCTTCCATGCAGACCAGCAAGATCTGAGGGACTCACTACTTGGTTGGGAGTCAGGGTATGTCTGGAGCAACTAGGGAAGCCCACGAAAATTCAAAGTTACCCCCTCAGGGGCCACCAGTTGACAGACCAGGGATCGTGAAGGGACCACAAGAAGAAACACAAAATGGCGGCCCACGGGTCACTCTGGGTGACTAGGCTGACAATCTTCAGTAGATTCTCTGCTCAAGGTGGGGGCTACAAGTAACCCCAAGCATGACTTCAAGAGATGTCGAGAAGTCAATACACTTGCAAAAGTGCACAGTGACCAGGAGTTCCAGTTCCACGCTACTCACGAGGGCTGCAGATCTCAGCTTTGCTGGGGACTCAGGTCTGCCTCTGAGATGTCTGGAAACCCTCTTCCTGGGCTGCAAATACTTCAGAGTCCGGCGGGAGCTTCAGAGATGCAGACTGGCAAAAATGCTTTGTTGTTGCCTGCCAAGTAGGGGAGTCACTCCTAGACCCCAAGGGAGATTTCTTCAGTCCTCTAGTCTTTAGCAGAGCATCGAAGTTCCAGGATTCAGCTTCAGAGTTTTGTTCAGGGATATCTAAAGTTCTGGTTACAGAGGTTCCTTGCTTGTACCTAAGGAAGGGGTTGGACTAACTCTGGGGACCCACCTATGGGAGGGTTTGGAAAGAGGGGTGGCTACACCCATTTCCTTCGTCCAGTTTCATGCCAGAGCAGGGACTGGAAGCTGGATTATGCACAGGGACACCAAATAGTGCAGGACTTCAAAGCACTCTGAGAGTGCTCCCACCCAGCCCCAATACACATAAGCCTGTCTGTGAGGTGGTTACACCTCCCTGTGACAGGAAACCTATTGTCCAGGCCTCCCCTGCCAGAGTTTCAGTCAGCAGCAGGAGGCCAGACCTGTGTCTGTGACTGCAGCATCCATTTTGTGATGCCAGAGCTCTATTAGATTTCTACCGGGTATACCAGTACTGCCATGTCTCTCCCTCTAGAAGGGTGGGATCATATCCTCACATCAAGAACTGATGTGGGGGTATGGTTCCAAGGTGTTTGATACCAAACAAGACATGTTTCCGTGCAGCCAGTCCAAAGTTAGCATTAACCGTCTTAGATATAATGCACTTAAGAGTATATGGTCATGCTGCACCACTGACAACCCTGGAAAAGAGATTCCGAAGGCTGCAGAGGGGCTCAGCTCATGCCTGGGCATCCTCTCACATATAACCAAGCACCCTGCCTTCAGGATTGATAAGGCCTACCATAGGGGTGACTGATAGGTTACTATGGGCCATATGTAGGTAACCTTGAAATACCGATTCCAAATTACCGAATTTTACCGAATCGGTATTTAGAAATCGGTATTTCCTATGTACCTAATTGTTCGGTAATTTTTACCGATTCGGTAAAATTCGGTAAATGTTTACCGAATCAACAATACCGACCGGTGTTTCTGAACCGGTATTTACCGAATCGGTAAATACCGACTCGGTATTTACCGAATCGGTAAATACCGAATCGGTATTTACCGATTCGGAAATTCAAATGAACAGCAATTGAGGAATCAGCCAATCCTGTACAAACCCCACCCCACCCAACCAGGAAGTGGCCACACCCAGGCAGGTGCACACAATCAGAAGACTCTGGAGAGGCTGGGAGTGCAGAGGAGAGCAACAGAGCCAGTGCCTGAACTTGCACAAGAAATCTGACACAATGTCCAGCCAGGACACAGAAATAGATGGAGGGGAAAGGAAGAGGAAACTGAAATTCAGTCCAAAGGAACTGCAGGTCCTTGTGGAGGAGGTAGTGAGGCAGCACACCAAGCTTTTTGGAAAGCAGTTCCTGCAAGTGGCAGAATCAGAAAAACAAAGGATCTGGCTTGGAATCCAGGCGCAGGTAAATGCCATAGGAGTGACCCCCCGAGACATTGATGTGCTGAAGAAGCGGTGGTACGACATCCGGATCATCACAAAGAGGAAGATGTCTGATCTGAAAAAACAGGCCAGCCAGACAGGAGGAGGAAGGAACAGGGCACCTGCCCTGACTGAACTTGAGCAGCTCGTGGAGTCCACGATTTTGCCCGAAAGTGTGGTTGGGATTGGGGATGCAGACAGCTCTGCCAGAGCTGCTACCAAACAAGGTAAGAAGAATGCACAGCATTGTGCCCCCCCTTCCCCTATCCCAAACCCCCAATTGGGCAATGTGAATCCCACTCCAGTACAGGTGTTTGTGCAGACCAGCAATGCATTATGGGAGATGTAGTCATTGAAACCCCTATCATGACAGCAATCGCACAGAACAACAAGGCATGTGACACACATCAGCGATAAGCAGGCAGGGGACAATGAGATAGTGTTGCAGAATGTATTATGATGTGAGCAATGCAGGGCTGCAGGTACACTAAGCTGATGTTACATTTCTGTCCACAGGCGATACTTTGCGCAGGACTGCTCAGGAGAAGGGAGAGAGTGCACCCCGGAAGGACAGCACCGAGAAGGCCACCACGAGTGATGGGCAGGCAACAGCACCACAGCCAGCCTCACCACCACAGCCAGCCTCACCACCACAGCCAGCCACGCCACCACAGCCAGCCTCGCCACTACTGCTGGCCTCACCAGCATCAACACCACCTGCATTGGTTAGGTCTAGGAGGCGTGCTGTAGCCAGACTGCATGTGTCCGAGTCCTCATCAGAAGACTCGAGGGGGGAGGAAACATCCACTGTGCCACTGGATGTTAGCACTGCCGGTTTGCTGTCCGCCTCTGAGGGAGCACACACAGGTACCAGACGCCGCCGCAGGGCTCGGGTGAGCAGTCCACCTCCACAGGGTGAGAGCCATGGTGTATTCGGAGGGCTCGGGTGAGCAGTCCACCTCCACAGGGTGAGAGCCATGGTGTATTCAGAGGGCTGGAGGCAACCATGGTGAAAGTGCAGCACCTACAAGGCAAGGCAATCCAGTCAGTACAGCGCCAAATGAAGGGCCTCAATGAAAAAATGGGCAACATTGACAGGGGCATAAGCTCAATGGCTGACGGCATGAGGGAGATGGCTGCGGGCATGCGGGACATGTCCCAGTCTGTGATGCTGCTGTGCAGTAAAATGGATGAGGACAGAGCAACACGGCGAAGGGAGAGGCAGAAAATTGATCACCACACAAGGGCAGTGAACCACCTAGCAACTGCCACTTCGCTGCTCTGCAGGCGCTCCATGGCAATGCAGGAGGGGCTTGCGCACTGCAGCAATGATGTTTCTAGGGAGCTGGTGAAGGTGACCATTGCTCTTGAGGTGCTGCTTACAAGCCAGTCTGCCACAACTGGTGCTGTGGATGTTGGGGACAGCGAGGACACGACCAGTAGGAGCAGCATTACCCCCCCAGTAACAGCCACCCGGAGGAGCAGCAGACGGCATGGGGCTGCCACTAGTTACACAGCCAGGGAGGACAGTGAGTCACTGGCATCCCGCACTGTAGTGCGTGGCCGCAGACGCTGATGCAGCCCACACTACCAGGACAGAGTTGGGTGAAGTAACCCATGACATCCTACTATAGATGTCACATATTTCATAGGCAAGTTTGATCATTTGTGTTGTGGCGTAGTGCCCACAAATTAAAACGATGTCATTGAATCCAATAACTGGCAGTGTCTCCTTACTTACTCAGAAATAGTTGCATGTGATCTCTGCCCGTCTCTGTCTTCCATCTGTTGCTGCTGGCACTCCTGCTGCATTGGGCTCTGGCTGTGCAACTTCATCATCATTGTCCTCAAAATCTGTTATTTCCACTTCTGTACCTTTCTTTGTGGCAAGGTTGTGCAGCATTGCACAAGTTGCAATGATTTTGCAGCAGATGATGGGTGTGTACTGACGTGCGCCTCTGCTTTTGGGGAGGCAGCGGAACCTGCTTTTCAATAGTCCAAACGTGCGCTCCACCATGTTGCGTGTTGATTTGTGTGCCACATTATATCGTCTCAGGGTTGATGGGTGTAGGTAGGGAGTGAGGATGAATGACCGCACGGCATATGCACTATCGCCTAGGTGAGTAAGAGAGTACCATTAGTCACATACACCAATACACATTCATATGCGGTAAGTATTAGGGAGTGTCACAGTGATTTACCTAGCAGGTATCCTTCTCCGAATTCTCCGGCAACCAGGCGTGTGTAGATCCCAATGTTCTGGAAGATGTAGGAGTCGTGGGTGCTCCCAGGAAACTTTGCTACGATGTCAGCGATTATGTTGCCAGCATCGCAGATTACCTGCACATTTATGGAGTGGGTGGACTTTCTGTTCCTGTAGATATGCTCAGTGGCTGCTGGTGGGCAGATTGGAATGTGTGTGCCATCAATACAGCCTATGAAATGCGGGAACTGTGCCATCTGGTAAAAGTCGGTCTTTGTTTTCAGCAGTTCAGCCTGTGTGTTTGGGAAGCTAATGTAGTGTTGCATTCTCTGCATCATGGCATCCAGGAACTTCCTGAAGAAACGGGACAGGCAACTCTGGGATACCCCGCCTACCGCAGCTATCACCCCCTAATAACTGCCAGATGCCAGTAGATGTAGGCTACAGAGCACCTGCACATGTGGAGGTATGGCATGCGCCCTTGTTGTTGAATGGTCCAGGAGTGGGTGCAAGTCCCTTATCAGGTCCATGATGGTTTGGGGGTGTAGCCTGTACCTTTCATGTATCTCAGCCTCAGTCTGTTGAAAGAGTGTGCTGCGCTGTCTGTAAATGCGCTCCTCCCGTCTCCAAATCCTCAGACCTGCTGCCTGTAGACGTAGGCGCCTTGCAATCACATAGAGGGCCGCCATGGTGTTCACGCTGTTGCATTTTGGGATTGCTTATATGCACTGTGGCTGATTACCACCTGCTTTCACTCAGTGTTAATTACCGACTCTTAAATACCGAATTTCATGGAATTCGGTAATAACCAATTTACCTACATCTCTTTTCTCGTTTTACCATTTCATATTTACCGATTCGGTAAATATGAATTCGGTAATTATGAATCGGTAATTTAGAATTCGGTAAAGATGAATCGGTATTTACCGATTCATAATTACCGAACCTTTCTTTTTGGACTCCTACATCTCATTCGCCTAAATACCGGTCGGTAAGGGAAATTTACCGATTTTCGGCCGTTACCGACCGTTATTTAGCTACCTACATATGGCCCTTAGTGCAGTGATAGGTGAGGGATAGTGAACCTATACCTCAGTCAGGGGTGCATGCACCACCTTACCCAGGCTGCAGTAGCAGACCTGTGGTGTCATTTTGCATTGCTTTCCAGGGGTGGCAGAATACATGCTGCAGCCCCTGGTAGGCCTCTGGGGTAACTATGCCCTGGGTACATAGTATACCATATACTAGGGACTCACAAGGGTACCCCAGAATCCAATCTGGAGTGTACCTAAAGTACATGCAATCAATTTAGAGAGGAAGCAGCTAGGCTGGGACCCTGAATAGCAGGGTCTCAGCCAGACTAAAGTAAAAAAACAGTGAAACACTAGCAAAAAGTCAATCAATCAATCAATCAGGGCATTTATAAAGCGCACTACTCACCCGGAGGGTCTCAAGGCGCTGGGGGGAGGGGGGGTCCGTTACTGCTCGAACAGCCAAGTCTTGAGCTGCTTCCTGAAGGCGAGGTGGTCTTGGGTCAGGCGGAGGCGGGTCGGGAGGGAGTTCCAGGTCTTGGCGGCCAGGTAGGAGAAGGACCGTCCTCCAGTGGTGGCTCTTCGGATGCGGGGGACGGCTGCAAGGGCGTGGCCGGACAATCGGAGCTGATGAGTGGGAGTGTAGAAGTTGAGGCGGCTGTTGAGGTATCTTGGGCCTTGGTTGTGTAGGGCTTTGTGTGCGTGGGTAAGGAGGCAGAAGGAGATTCTCTTGTTGACCGGAAGCCAGTGCAGGTCTCTCAGGTGGCCGGAGATGTGGCTGTGTCGGGGGATGTCGAGGATGAATCTTGCTGAGGCGTTCTGGATCCGCTGGAGTCTCTTCTGGAGCTTGGCGGTGGTTCCGGCGTAGAGGGCGTTGCCGTAGTCCAGTCGGCTGGTGATGAGGGCCTGGGTGACCGTCTTCCTGGTCTCGGTGGGGATCCACCGGAAGATCTTACGTAGCATGCGGAGGATGTTGAAGCATGTCGAGGAGACGGCGTTGACTTGTCTGGTCATGGAGAGGGAGGAGTCCAAGATGAAGCCCAGGTTGCGTGCGTGGTCTGTTGGTTTGGGTGCGCTGCCCAGTGCGGGGGGCCACCAGGAGTTGTCCCAGGCGGAGGGTGAGGAGCCCAGGATGAGAACTTCCGTCTTGTCTGCGTTCAGTTTCAGGCGGCTGTTCATCATCCACTCGGCTACCTCTTTCATCCCTTCGTGTAGGTTGGCTCTGGCGGTGGCGGGGTCGTTGGTGAGGGAGAGGATCAGCTGGGTGTCGTCGGCGTAGGAGATGATGTTGAGGTTGTGTTGGCATGCGATGGCCGCAAGGGGGCTCATGTAGGCATTGAAGAGGGTGGGGCTGAGCGAGGAGCCTTGAGGAACGCCGCAGATGACTTTGGTGGCTTCTGATTTGAACGGGGGTAGGCGGACTCTCTGTGTCCTTCCGGCGAGGAAGGAGATGATCCATTCTAGTGCCTTCTCCCGGATTCCGATGTTGCTGAGGCGCTGCACTAGGGTGCGGTGGCAGACAGTGTCGAACGCTGCGGAGAGGTCCAGGAGGATGAGGGCCGCTGTTTCTCCGTTGTCAAGCAGGGCTCGGATGTCGTCAGTAGCTGCGATGAGGGCGGTCTCTGTGCTGTGGTTGGCTCGGAAGCCAGACTGCGAGCGGTCGAGGGATCCGTTCGTTTCGAGGAAGGTGGCCAGCTGTTTGTTGACGGTCTTCTCGATGACTTTGGCTGGAAACGGGAGGTGCGAGATGGGACGGTAGTTTTTGAGTTCGGTGGGGTCCGCTGATGGTTTCTTCAGTAGAGCGCTGAGTTCGGCGTGCTTCCAGCTCTCTGGAAAGGTGGCGGTGTCAAAGGAGGTGTTGATGATGTCCCGCAGCTGGGGTGCGATTACGGCGTCGGCTTTGTTGAAGACGTGGTGCGGGCAGGGGTCCGTTGGAGATCCGGAGTGGATGGAGTTCATCGTACAGATGGTGTCTTCGGTGGTGATTGGGGTCCAGGCGCGGACGATGGCGGTGGGGGGCGTTGGTGCGGTCGTGGGGTGCGTTGGTTGTGTGCTGAAGCTGTTGTGTATGTCTGCGATCTTGTTGTAGAAGTAGGAGGCGAGGGAGTTGCAGAGGTCTTGGGATGGGGTGATGTCGTTGTTTCCGGCGGTGGCGTTGGAGAGCTCTTTGACGATGTTGAAGAGTTCCTTGCTGTTGTGTGCGTTGTTGTCCAGTCGTGTCTTGAATGCGATTTTCTTGGTGGCGTGGATCAGTTGGTGGTGTTTTCGGGTGGCGAGCTTGAGGGTGGTCATGTTGTCTGTTGTTGGGTCTGTGCGCCAGGCTCTCTCGAGGGCTCGGCAGTTCTTCTTGGAGCTCTTGAGTTCGTCGGTGAACCAGGGTGCTCTTCTGCTGCCGGGTCTGCTAGGCGGGGTCCTCAGTGGGGCGAGGTCGTCTGCGCAGTTGCTGATCCACTTCGTGAGGTTGATGGCGGCCTGGCTGGGGTTCGCTGAGCTGGGGGGTGGGTCCTGGCTCAGGGATGCGGCGAGCTGTTCTGCTGTGATCTTGTTTCAGCTTCTGCGTGCAGCCTGTTGCTGGTGGTGGTGGGTCGTGGTTCTTCTGAAGCTGATGTGGACGCAGCTGTGGTCCGTCCAGTGGAGTCCGGTGGCGTGGCTGATGACGATGTCCTTGCTGGATGAGAAGACGGTGTCGAGTGTGTGTCCCGCGTAGTGGGTGGGGGTGGTCACCAGCTGCTTGAGACCGAGGTTGGCGAGGTTGTCCAGCAGGGTGGTGGTGTTGTGGTCGTTGTTGTTCTCCAGGTGGAAGTTGAGGTCCCCGAGGAGGATGTAGTCAGCGGAGGGGAGGGCGTGCGGGCTGATGAAGTCGGCGATGTCTTCGCTGAATTGTGTGCGAGGTCCCGGTGGTCTGTAGATGAGGGTGCCTCTGAGGGTGGTTTTGGGGTCGGTGTGGATCTTGAAATGCAGGTGTTTGTCGGTTGTGAGGGTGTCTTCGGTGTTGGTCGAGATGCGGAAGGTTTTCTTGTGGGCGATGGCGATGCCTCCTCCTGTCTGGTTGGCGCGGTCCCTCCGGGTGATCTTGTATCCGTCCGGGATGGCGATGGCGATGTCGGGCGCTGAGGAGGGGTTCATCCAGGTTTCCGTGAGGAAGGCAACGTCTGGGGAGGTGGTGTCGAGGAGGTTCCAGAGATCGATGGCGTGTCTGTGGACGGAGCGGGTGTTGAGCAGGATGCACTTCAGGTGGTTGCTGCTGGGGGTCGGCTTGGCGGGTGCCGTGCAGGTCCGGAGGCAGGTGAACTTGCAGGTTCGGCAGGTGAAGGGTCCGTGGGTGCGTGTCGGTGTGGCTTGGTAACATCGCGGGGTTCGGCCGGTGTTGAGCTCGTTGGAGTAGTTGGTCCGGCGGGTGGGCTGCTGTCTGCGGGGGCCAGGGGTCCGGGCGCTGGGCGCGGGCCAGGCGCGGACGTGCGCAGACGGGCTTGCCTTAGGCGCGACCGCTACGCGCGGCCGCTGCGCGGCCTCCATATGAGTGGGAGCGGGAGGGAGGAGCAGCTGGGAGGCGGGAGCGGGGCGGCCAATGGGGATCAAGGGGGCGGGGCCGCAGGGACGCAGCGGCGGGAAAGGAGCGGTGGGGGCAAAGGAACAGAGGGAAGGGTGCGAGGGAGAAAACCGGGCAGGGGTACAGAAGGCAAAATCAGGGTGGTGGACACAGAAGAAAACGGGGGAAAAATGCAGGCTGAGGGGTACAGAAGTCAAGGGTTATATGGGGTACAGAAGACAAAGGTTGGAAGGCACAGTGAAACACAGGCAGTCTGGGGTACAGAAAACAAAGGTTAGCTGGGCACAGAAGAAAAACGGGGGAAAAATGCAGGCTGAGGGGTACAGAAGTCAAGGGTTATCTGGGGTACAGAAGAAAAACGGTTCGCTGGGGTACAGAGGGCACAGCGAAACACAGGCAGTCAGGAACCAGTGCAAGCGGCAGCAGCGAGCGGCAGACGGTGGCCTGCAAGGCACACAGGGGGCTGCGTGGCGGTGAGGGGAGCGACCTACCTGAAGCAGGGTCAAAGGTCGCTCTCTCTACCGCTGCGCGGCCTCCATATGAGTGGGAGCGGGAGGGAGGAGCAGCTGGGAGGCGGGAGCGGGGTGGCCAATGGGGATCAAGGGGGCGGGGCCGCAGGGACGCAGCAGCGGGAAAGGAGCGGTGGGGGCAACGGAACAGAGGGAAGGGTGCGAGGGAGAAAACCGGGCAGGGGTACAGAAGGCAAAATCAGGGTGGTGGACACAGAAGAAAACGGGGGGAAAATGCAGGCTGAGGGGTACAGAAGTCAAGGGTTATATGGGGTACAGAAGACAAAGGTTGGAAGGCACAGCGAAACACAGGCAGTCTGGGGTACAGAAAACAAAGGTTAGCTGGGCACAGAAGAAAAACGGGGGAAAAATGCAGGCTGAGGGGTACAGAAGTCAAGGGTTATCTGGGGTACAGAAGAAAAACGGTTCGCTGGGGTACAGAGGGCACAGCGAAACACAGGCAGTCAGGAACCAGTGCAAGCGGCAGCAGCGAGCAGCAGACGGCGGTCTGCAGGGCACACAGGGGGCTGCGTGGCGGTGAGGGGAGCGACCTACCTGAAGCAGGGTCAAAGGTCGCTAACATGTGAGCGGGGTAAACATGTGAAGCAGATCCTACTCATCTACACACATGCCCAGCAAATGCTGACACAGCAAGCAGAGCAGGGTTCGGCTGAGCTGGAGAAGCAAGGATTAAAAGGATACATGTTCCCTCCCATGCCATAGGTTAGCAGAGATCTGCCACAATGTCTTAACCTGCAAAGCCCCACAGCCTTTATCTGCCTTATGGAAGCCCTGCCAAGCCTTTTCCAACCCAAAAGCACAACGGTGGGTGTGGCCATGGGTACACATGGTCGATGACCATGAATATAGGAGGCAGAACACCTCCAAAATCTGGTTAACTTGCACCTCTTTGTGGCATCTGACTGCTTCCACTACCACTGCAAGGTCTCTAGAGATTGACCTATGACTAGTCATTGGATTGTCTCAGGGCCTCCTTGAAATCAGCCTGCGGGATTTACTGTGGGATATCAGAGGTGACTGGGGTTCACAAATATGTAGATGTAGCACTTGGTTCTTCACCCTCCAACATAAACCTTTGTTAGAGATGTACAAAGCACATTGTTACCTTTGCACAAGGGATTCCTTAACCTACTCAAGCAAAATCACATTCACATTCCCTCATAATGGCACACAGGAATGTAAACATGATTCTAGGACTAACATGTGGTGATTGATGAATCCTGCATGCATTGCAGCTTATTTGATATTTCCTAGCAGCTATTCTAAGGCATACATTGTTTGGGCATGGTTTAACACTGGACTGTTTGTAGTGTTACAATGTCACGATGTTTTAGATATCTTTTTCACACTGTCTATGATAGGTGCCTGCCACAATTCAAGTAGACAGGAACATTAGCCCCTCTACCCTACCACCAACGCTGGCCAATAGAACCGCCACCAAACCACTGTCTCCCTGCCTTCATGCGCCTTCCTCATATATGGATATCAAAACTCTGCTCTATAGAGCAGCCAAATTAACGCAGAGCATCCATAACTCCATTCTGGACCTAAAGAACCTTCTTCACCTTACTGAACTCCCCTTCTCTAAGTTCAAGCCTCCATTTAACCCCACCCACCTCCCTACCACAGAGCCCCCAATCACCCCTACCGCTTTCCTTGAGACACCTTCGCCCTCGCAAGTAACCATGCCACCTCTCGGAGGAGGAAATTCTAGCTCTCCTCCTCTCCTACAACTCTACCCTGGTCACCCCAAGTCCGCTAGACCTTATTGAAGAGGAAATTTTAGCCATCCTCCTTTCCTACAACTCTGCCTCAGTAACCCCTAGTCCACAAGTCGTGAAGGTCGAACATGCCATCCGCACGGTCACTATCAGCCCCTACAGATCAGCCACCCTCCGCTACAGAAGTGTGGTTGATAGCAACCTAGAGTCAGTACCATTGTCCACCCCATCACACAACACTCTCTCCGACCCCCCTTTATCTGGCCTCCTAATTAATTGGGGCTCAGCAGTTAAGCATACCGCTGATGTCGCAGATCTCATATAATGAGCCAAAACTTTGACTTAACAATCCTGACAGAATCATGGCTCAATGAATCCTCATCTCCATGCATGGTCCTCCTAGTCCCTCCCAACTACAACATTGAAAGGCTGGACAGGCAATCTAGCAGAAAAGGGGGCAGCATTGCCTGCATTTACCGCTCTAACCTCCTCGTCATGGAAAACCTGGCAAACACCACAGACTCCTGTGAATACCTTGAACTTTCCATATGTAGCAGAACTAACCAACTATGCAATCTGTACATCTTTTACCAACCCCCAGGCACCAATGACGCCTTCACTGATCACCTCATGGAAATTATCACAGCCAAGGTTTCCTCCAACTCTAAAAACATTTTCCTTGGGGACTTCAACCTGCACTGGAATGACCCCAAGGATCCTCATGTCAACACCATCAAAGATCTCCTGGCCGATCAAGCCCTAACCCAAGCCTGCACACTCCCTACACACTCGAAAGGCGCCATTCTTGACTGGATCATCGCTAAGGAACCAATAGTCAAGCTTATCGCTATTGACCCTTGTGACTGGTCGAACCACCACGCTTTCACCTTCCTATTACCTGGCACCCACAAAGCAAGGACACCGCAACAGGTGTTGCCCAAACGCTGGGTCAGAGACTCCAAGAACCTTGATCTCAGGGAACTGGCAGCTTGCTGTAAGTCTGACCTTCCCTCTCCATATCACATCACTCAGTGACCTCAATGATCACTACTCTGTGACTATAACTAACATTCTTGATGACTTTGCCCCGCTAAAACTAAAAAGAACCCAAACCAAAGACAGAAACCCCTGGTTCAATGGGTCCCTCAACAGCTAGAGGAAAGCCCTCCGGCAGTCAGAAAGAATTTGGAGACAGCACTCCTCAGGCCCACATTTAAAACTTCTCCGCCAGGCCAGAAATGCCTACAACAGGAACATCCTCAACTCAAAAAAAGAATTCTTCAGAGCAGAACTGGGGAACGCCAAGAACAGACCCCGCAAACTCTTCGAATTGGTCAAACACCAATCCAACAAACTGGCTAAAACATTGAAAGAAACCCCCAAGTCACTAATATCATCCGAGGAATTCTCCTCCTTTTTCTCAGACAAAAACACAGCCTTAGGAAACAAACTTAGATCCGCAACCCACTCTCAATCCCTTCCAGATCTGCCTCCCTCCGAGCCGCCTCCACAGGCTTCACCCAAAAACCAAGCGCACTAGACAGACTTCAAAATCTATGACGAATCCTATCCACCTTAAATCCGAACAACCACTTTAATGACCCACTTCCCTCTAACTGCCTAGCTGCCGCTGCCCAATCCATCATTCCCAGCTGGACTGCAATAATTAACGCCACCCTGCATCAGGGATCGATACCTGACCCTCTGAAAGCCGGTCAAGTCCTACCCATCCTAAAAGAGCCAGCGCTTGACCCTGCCTCCCCTGACAACTTTAGACCTATCTCTAACATCCCACTCCTAGCTAAAGTTCTGGAGAAGTGTGTGCGACAGCAGCTGAGCCAACACATCACCAACTTCCACCTACTAAACGACTTCCATTCCGGTTTCAGGCCAGGGCACAGCATGGAAACCATCATTCTCCACATCGTGGATGATGCCCTCCGAGCCCTTGATCAAGGTAAAACCTGTCTTCTAATCCTCCTAGATCTATCCTTGGCCATCGACACGGTCAATTATGAAAAACTACTCAAACGCCTCAAACTCAGGATGGGATTGGATAGCTCTGTTCTTGAATGGTTTAGGTCCTTCCTCCACAACCACTCTCAGAGATTCCTAATTAACAGCAACCTGTCTGCTCCCTCTCCGTCACAGTTGGTGTCCCCAAGGATTAACCCTGTCCCCTACCCTCTTCAACCTTTACCTTGATCCGATTGCCGAAGTACTACACACCACAAATATCTCCTACCACATGTACACTGACGACACCCAGATCTACGTCAAAATCTCCTCCATCGAAGATATTCTGTCCAATTGCTCTCCTCCAATCAACTCAAACTCAACGCAAAGAAGACAACATTTCTACTAATTTCCCCTCCCAAAGCCAATCCTGAGACTCAGGTATGGATTAGGGCCATCACAACCTTAAACTGTCCTCCGACCATCGTGGACCCGGCCAAATCCCTCAGAATAACCCTTGACTGTAACTTGACCATGCGGGACCACATCAACGTGATGGCCAAATCAGCCAGATTCCACCTGAGCTCCCTAAGGAAACTCAAACCTTTCCTTGATACTCCTGACCTAAAAATGGCAGTCCAGTCACTTGTCATCTCTAGAATCGAATATGGCTGCTCTACCCTCTCCGGTGTACCCAAGATCTCCCTGGCACCTTTAAAAGTCTGCCTTAACGCGGCCGCTAGACTACTAACAGGCTCAAGGAAATTCAACCACATTTCACCACATATGAAAGCTCTGAGCTGGCTCCCTCTACAGGCCAGAATCCACTCAAATTGACATGTATCACGCACAAAGCATTATACTCAAACTCCCCCGATATCTTGCCCAGAAACTCGTGATATACAGAGGAACTAGAAACTCCCAGTCCGCCAGAGACCTCTTGCTCCAACCTGCATGTTTTCGGAAAAAGAAAACTTGAAATCGAGCTTTCTCCAGGGGCCGCACCAAGAATATGGAACTCACTCCCGCCCGCCATTAGACGAATCCCTTCTCTGGCTCGCTTCAAAAAAGATGCCAAAACCTTCCTAATGGGCAAATTCCTCGCCTAAAATTCTGCCTTCTAATCATACAATGACCTTACTCCACTTCTGTCTAATACATTCCCCTGGAGCACCCAGACACCATCCACCCGGCACCTCCGGGCAACCCACCATGGACCCTGGGACCTGGTTTCTCATATGTTGTTATTGTAAAATGTAATTATTTGTCCTTCTTCCAAGGCTCTCTATCGCACCGCCATAAAGCGCTACCATAGGGCCCTCCACGTTGAGTGTGCCGCATTTTATGCTGAGCAGATTAGAAGGAGCTCAAATCCGGCTAAGACTATTTTTTCCATAGTGACGGAGCCTAAAATTCAGAAGGATGTTGTAAGTTCAGTGATTACCTCTGATTCGCATCTGGCTAATTATTTTGTCAAGAAGGTTGAGGACATTTATAAAAGCTTCCCAATGGTTCCCATAGATCCTCCTGAGATCTCTTGTAACCTCACTGATGTATCCTTGAAGCCTTCCCCCCTATAACGCAAGAGGTTCTATTGACACTTTGCTCCAAGGTAAAGTCGGGCTCTCCTGCCAATCCTTTAAAGCCGGACCAATTTAAAAAACTACTATCTACTGTCATTTACCCTCTGGAAATGGTGATCAATGGGTCCTTGAGCGCAGCGGTTGTGCCCAGGGCCTGGAAGCAAGCCAGGGTACTGCCGCTGCTCAATAAACCATCTTTAGACCCTTATAAACCTGAAAGCCTTCGTCCCATTTCCCTGCTACCTTGGATCGCAAAGATCACCGAGGCCTATATCAATTCCCTTCGGTGCTGTGGTTGCTGCAGAACCTGGACTGGGACGGGTCCAGGATGCTGTTCTCCTCGAGGTAGCGGGTCAGTTGTTTGTTGACGATCTTCTCGATGACATTCGCTGGGAACGGAAGTAGGTAGATGGGCCAGAAGTTCTTGAGGTCCTTGGGGTCCGCCTTGGGTTTCTTGAGTAAGGCATTGATCTTGGCGTGCTTCCAGCTCTCCGAGAAGGTTGCCTTAAATGAAATGAAACATTTTCTCTTCTTCTCTATTTCATGTTTATTACTGTTTGTTTGATATTTCTAATTCAGTTTGTATCTATTGCAACTTTTTTATATTATGTTGGTGTCAGTCAATGAATGCCTGACAAGCCAATAAATAATAAGGATTGAATAGAAAAGTAAATGAACCTAGCTGTGCAAAATTTAAACATACAAAATAAATATGCTGACTAGATCTCTTTTCGGAACCCACCCCATCCTCTTTTCTGCAAACATACTGCTGCACACATACACACACACACACGCAAACACACACACACACACACAACATTAACAATAAAGGGAATGTGGAGTAAAGCACTCGGGACCTCCCCACAGTAAGACTGAAGCTCAGCAAGTTACTCACCCACAATTGCTGTACAGATACTGACTGTAAATACCCACATATAGGATAGGCATGCAAAGGCAGGGTCTGTGGAGTTGATGCCTATGGTGATGCTATAAACGCAACTCAAAGACAATACTCACAGTGATCAAGAAACACCACCTAGGTTGTCAGCTGTGCCTACGGATCCTGACGATTAAACAGGAACATGCAAGGCTGTAACAATAATGGGGTAGAACTAAGTACAAGCACAATAGACATGAGCTAGCAAGGAGGAGTGTTTAACAGGAATGGAAGGAAATTACAGGGCACAATTGGCAGAAAGCAAGTAACAAACATACAAGGTAATAGAAGCAATACAGCAGGAATAGATAGACAGTAAACTACGAACTGGAACCAAGAAAATGGGAAGAAAAGCAGGGACTGGAAAAGGATAAACAGAATGTAAGGCTACAAAGGTATACTGGAATAGTATTAAATCAGGAGTCAAGAAAGCAAAATAGCACAAAAGGCTGTGCAGGAAGAAGAATTGAGCAAAAGCTCAAAGGTCAAGGTAGCACTGCAGCAAAAGCTCAAAAGTCAAGGTAGCACTGCAGGCAGTGCTAGTTCAGGACCAAGGGAAACTGCCGCAGCTCAGGAACAAGTAATGTTAGGAGTAAGGGAAGCAATGCAGGCAGTGCTAATTCAGGAACAAGGAAAACTGCAGCAGCTCAGGAACAAGGAATAACTAAAGCTCAGGAACACTGGAAACAAGGATATCAAAAGCTTAGGAAACACTGGAAACAAAGATATGAAAAGCTAAGGAAACACTGGAAACAAAGGTCGGTCTCACTGGTAGACAGCATTATAGCTTGCTTAATCTCCACAACGGCCCCCACAACGCTAAGGATGCCTGGCCTCTACCTTGGGGGTGCCCAGGAGTGGACGCCTCACAGGGAAAGCCAGGATGGGTTCCACAGCGGTATTCGTACAAGCGCCTTCAGACCCTTGCGGGTGAGTAGTGCGCTATACAAGTATCAATTTACATTACAATTTACATTACAGCTACAATGACCAACCTTAGACTTAAGGGAGCTGGGGCTTAAAAGAGCTCACAGTAATCATATGCATCAGGTGTGAGCTGGCTAGCAGCAGTCAGCCACAGGTGAGCTGAATTCCTCCACCCATCCTTGGCCTGCAGGGGTGGAGATGAAGCAGTGAACAGGGAATTCTAGGTAACAGAGTGTAAAACATTAGCAGGCTGGCTTCAAGCATGAGCCGGCTAGCTTTCACAAAACCCAGCATGGATTGGGAATGGATGGCCATTTCCAAGTAGAGTCCAAATGGCTGTAAGTCAGTATGTACATGAAGGGGAGGGTCTGGAAGCTTATTAGAACACTGGAGAGTCTGAAAGTTCAGCTCCCTGGTGATGGGCATGAGAATGCAGGGAGTGAGTCGTGACTGTGGCAAACAGTAAAATGCATTGACAGGAACCACATCAACGTTGATTCCTGCCAATGCTTTTATGACTGCCTGCTTGGCAGTTATTTATAAGTTAGGTGGGTGTCCTCACCACAATTGGGACAGAGTAATTTTCTTTGTCTCCATGGCGGACCCACAGCCCATACGCCTAAATATAAATCATCCCCTTTGTCTCAAAGCATAGTTCACAGGCCTTATATTTGTCATGGTTGTTGCATAGCAGGTTATTACATTCAATGGACTCACGATAGATGTTGGCGTACAGTTTGTCCTCCTCTGTTCTGATGGTGATGTCCAAGAAAAGATTATTAAGATTGCTGTGGGATTTCATAAGCTGATTATCAAAAGATTTAGGGCTTGATTCCGATGTCGTTCGGAAGCCCTCAAATCGGATTTGACTTTCCCGGATCTGATTCGTAGCCCTTGTTTACAACCAAATTGTACACAGGTCCGAATGACCAAGTACGATGGGAAGATCACCTCTGCGCCTAAGAAATCGTTTCTGGGACCCGAACCTGTCAGTAGGACTCGTTCGCAGCCGAATCATGCCACGCAATGGAGCCGACTTCCGACCGAGTGAGTACAATGTACGATTCAGATGGCTGCTTCGCCTTGGTCTCAGCGAGATGAAACAGCTGTCGGAAGCTTACTTCGGGGGGGCCGTAGCAGGCTCCCTTTCCGAATCTATCACAGGGGTGTGCCAATGGGTCCCCCTGATCCAGGCATGCACAGTGTGGCGGGCACCATAGGGTACCCGCCACACGGTGTAAGCTTTTCCCCACCCCTTTTTGCTATGGGAGCCTGTGTATGTATCTGTACACAGGCTCCCATAGAGTTCAATTGGAGTCCGAGCAAACCAAGTCAGGAAGCATACGACTGCATTGTATTTGCTCGTTCAGACCCCTGGAGCACCTTATGGCTGGGAAAGCCCTCCAGATCCGAGTCGCACAGAGGTCTTTCCTAGCAAGATCAGAATCGAGCCCTTAACTTTAACCAATCCAGAAACGTTTTTAAGTGGGGGAGGTCATCAGTCCAGACCAAAATGATATGTATATACCTCCTCCAAAGTGTCAGATTAATCATTTAAGGATTGTCTATGTAGCTTATATCAAGGGATTCATAGTGATCCATGTGGAAATTAGCAAAATCTGAGGCTAAACCGGTTCCCTTTGCAAGGCCTTTTATTTCATAAATGTACTTATTTTAGAACTTAAAGAAAAAAATGTTAGTGCTATCTTTCACAGAGACATGATAAATGAGGTTGTCTCTAGTTTATCTATTGTTCTAGTGATGCAACAGGTGGTAAAACAAAGGATAGAATTGCCACAGTCAATGACATATTCCCTTAGATCAGCCACGCCTGGTTTTGACAAAAGGTCTCTATGTGTCAAAAAAGGCACCTATGAATTTCAGAGACTTGGATGGAATCAGATTTGGTCTTTCTATATTTATCAGAAATTTGCATTGATATATGTTTAGTGTCCAGCACCTTTCCTGAGTTAATATAGTTTGGAGTTGGAATAGTAAATGATATCTGTTTAGTGTCTAGCACCTTCCCTGAGTTAATAAAGTTTGAACTAGGAATAATAAATTATATATGTTTAGTGTCTAGCACCTTCCTGGAGTTACATTTTTAGTTCCTGGCCACTTTTTCAGGTCATCTCAGTTCTTACATCAGCTCTGAAATGAACTGCTCATCAAGGTCCATTTTCAGGCTTTATGCTGTGGTTCACATACTTAAAAGCTCCACTATCAACAGACGTCTCATTTACAGAAAACACATAAAAGAAAAAAATACATAACTTCCCACATGCATCACCTAATCACCAAAAAATAGAAGGAAGTGATTTGGGGTTCCTTCTTCTTATACTGTTGAAAGAGAAATGAAACAATATTTGTAGTTTCTTTTGTTTATACTTGGATAGGTAAACTTTGTGTGCTGTGGAGATGCGGAAAGTGGTAAACTTTGTGTACTGTGGAAATGTAGGAAGCTGGCTCTCTATATAGTGTACTAAAATGAATTACACTGTGCAGAGTCCAGTGGATCCCCAAAAGGTGTGCAGAGATAAAAGCAGATAATTCTAATGCTCAATTTTGATAGAGTGGGTGAGCAGTTAGGCTTATCAGAGGGTACTTCTAAGTATTTGTTGTCACACACACACAGGCAATAAATGAGACACACTCTCAAGAATAAATCCAAGACCAATTGGTGAAAAATGTAATTGTATCTTTATGAATATTTTTAGAAATCAAGATCTTTGTTCAACACTAAATAAATGCTTACGAGTTTCAAGCAACAGCGGTCTCTACTAGCAGAGACCGTCTCGGTCAGGGAGAAGAAAAGCAGAGTACTGCCAACACATTTACCGTCATGGTTGATGGAAGCACCATTCAGCCAAGTGGTTTTGGGTTACAATGGTTGCCCAGAGTTCAGGGGATGTTCTGCTCCAGGGGAGTTGGAGTTTTGGAAGTCCCATGGTTCAGGCACAGCAGGCAGTTCTGGCTTACCTGGGTAAGAGGTGCTGGATGTCTTGGGATTCAGAATTCATTCTTCAACTTGACTGTTTGGCTACCGGTGCAGTGAGGGCCGTCTATTGCAGTTGGGGCGTTCATGCCCAAATTGCTGTTTTCATGCAGTCGACGCAACCAGAAAGTTGGTACATGCTCACAGGAGCGGGGTTGTTTTCAGCATCTGTCGCAGGTACTGTGAAGATCTCTCTGGCTGGTGAATGCGTTGAAGGGGTCGGTTACTGGACTGGTCACCACAAAGCCTTGGCTGGTGCAACTTTTGGCTGACAAGATGAATCGCGTCGACACAGTCCATGCCAGTCTTCACCTCTTGGTGGTCTTTACCACCGGAATGCCAGGGACTAGTACCACTAGTCCAAATGGAGGTCCAGGGCAATTGCCGAAGGCTGGCAGGGCTCTGGGGTTCTGGAAGGCTGCACAGAAATCAGGCAGGGATGACAGACCACATTTGTTGATTCCTTTTGCAGTTGGCAGTGTTTGGCACCTTTTTTTCTGCAGCAGGGCTCAGTTCCTGGATCAGCAACACAACTTTTTCCTTTGTCTTCTTCAGGTCAATGGAATCTGAGGTTCAGGTCTAGTGGAGCCACCTAAATACTGAATTTAGGGGTATTACGCAGGGAGACAGGTAGTAGCCAATGGGCTACTTACCTTTAGGGTGTCTACACTCTCTATTGACCACTTCCCATGTGAAGGGGCACTACCCTAGCCCTGATTGGAGGTTTGATGGTGACATTTTAGGAGAGGGGTTCACCTCACCTTCCCCAGCCTAGGGATGGTGCAGGCTGAGGAAGGATTCTCCTCCTCACCATATACTTTTCCTGCCTTTCCTCCTACCAAAGTGGAGCAGTAAAGGAGGCTAAGCCTCCCCCCACTATCTGGGGGTTTCTGCACTGGATTTCAAAAGTGACACTGCATTTGAAGCTTCCTGCCCCGGAAGGCCATCCTGTCCTGGAAGAGAGGTGTAAACCAGCCCCCCCCCCACCCCCACCCAGAGCAGGTATTGTTTCTGTCCTCTGAGAGAGCTGGCTCTCCCCCATTAGATCAGAAACATGGCTGGAGCTGGCAGGCTGGTGAAAAACGTCCAGAGACCCACCAGAGTTTGTTTAGGTTTAAGGGGACCCTTTAAAGGGTCTCCTGTGTGAATTTAGTAATAAATCCAACACTGGCATTGGAGAGGATTTATTAAGACAAGATGTTTGGTACCAAACATCTTAGAAATCAGTGAAGCCATCAAGGATTTAGGAAACTCATGTTGACAAGTAACCAGCCAATGTACTCTCTATGGCTTCTCTGTTCACTTACAACAACACAGAATGGAATGGACATTGTAGGGGCATATCTGCTCATGCTGATATTCCCATATATAGGATATAGGGCACCCTGCCTTAGGGCTTAGGCCTGCAGTAGGGGTGACTTGCCTATATTTTGTGCAGTACATGGGTGGCATGGCAAACCGTGCTTTGTACCATGTCTACTCTTCGGATTTTCTTGCATCAAGACATGCAGCCTGGAATGGCAGAGTGCATAACCTTGGTGAGGGGACCTTGGGGTGGCAACAGCCAGTGCTGGAGCCCCAGAAGACCCTCTTCCGTATCCACACCGTAGGTCTCAGGGATACCATTTACAAGGGACTTACAGGGTAGCTGAAGTTGTGCCAATCATGGTTCAGTGTTTTGGCAAAGAGATCTGGCACTGGAGACCTGGTTAGCAGAGGTCCAATGCATTTACAGATCGAAATCACATCGGGCAAAAAGTGGGGCTAAACTTTCAAAAAGAAGCACTTTCCTACAAGAGACCATTATCTCATTCGGTAAGGACTGGGGCGAGGAAGATGAGTGAGGAAGTAATGAGCATCTTACAAGTCCAGTGACACATGAAACTTGTTCTCTTATAAAATACAAAGTCGTAGCTATTTTTGTTCCCAATTCTTGGTATGAGTTCCACTATGCAGGTCCTTTGGGAAAGTTTTGGTCCAGTTGCTTTGTTACAGGAATGAAGTTGCAGGGTGATCTCTGACACTGTGCCATGCAGGCAATTGCCTTCTCACGTAGCCTAATGGCTAGAGCAGTCAAGCTCAAAACTGCAGATAATTATCGCTGGCAATGTTTAGCGTGCAGAAAAATATCGCCGGATTCTATCGCCCGGTAAGCGCACTATCAGCAACGTGCATCGCCGAGGCGATAGAAATCCCGGCAATAGCGGCGATAAGGGGCAATATCGCAGGATTACCTGCGATAAAAAAACGGCAAAAGCAAAAACATTGGTGATAGGGAGATGTGGAATCAGCATGATGATCCACCTCCCATGTTACACATGCCTAAGTCAAAAAATTAGCAGGCGTAAGGAACCGGCGATATAGCCGGTTAGCGTACATTAAATGTCGCTAGGCCGGTTAGCACTTCCCTTGGTGATAGGGAGATCCTTAGTTAGCGATCATTATCGCTGTATTTCTCACGGGAACGCCTACCTCGCATCTCATTAGCGATGCGAGGCGAAAAGAAAAAGGGCACTGAAGCATGGATTCACGCGTTAGCGTGTCCATGCTGATAGGGCGATAACATTATCGCCGCTTTTCGTCTAAAAACGGATGCAAAAGCAGTGATAATTTTAACGCCGGCCCTTGATGATATGCCCCTTGGTTCGACCCTCGGCAGGGACTCTCAACATCCTGTGATTCTGGGCAAATCACCTAATCTACCTGTGCCTAACAAAAACTAATGTCTGTAACGAAGCTGGTGCTCATGTCAAGCGCTCTGATATCTTATAACTTCGGGTCGAGTTCGCGCTATTCTCCCAAAAAAAAACTCTGCACTGCAGGCCTATAGTAGGCCGCCTACTCCACACTCCCTTAATGACACTCCGGCTTCAGGGGGTTCTTAGGAGAGTCGATCAGGCCTTGGTGAATCCCTTTTTAAGTCCAGATCATATTTAGTATCATTCTGGGTACACACATTACAAAACAAGAATTCATTATAACTTCAAGCCTCAGAATGTGCTCGACAAATGTCTTTTTTTTCCCTCCATTCTCAGTAAAGCGATGGACCACACTATTTTACGGGTGTCAGCTATCAGCATGAAAATTAGAAAATCAAAGTGGATTAGCGGCTGAACAGTCAGCGCCTTAAATGGATCCATTATCCTGTTATATTTGCCCTTTTGATGGAACATAATGATATGCTGCTACCGTGAATACGAAAGCAAGATGTTAAAGGACGCTTCTTTATAGCCCAGTGGTTTTACCGAACGCTCACTTTTTTTCAGATAATGGCGACAGGGAGTGCTGATATGCAGCAACCAATTTTCTGTCATCAGGGCATCAGCTGCGAGAACAAACCCGTGCTTGTTCGACATCCGCATCATTGCTAAATGCTTCGAGCCCATTACTGCCTGTTATTCGATGAGATGAAAGGCCGACTCTCGTTCCAGGCTTAGTAAAATGGCAGGATGTTTAGATTTACATTTCATCACACTATTTGTCATCCTTTTTTTCTTTCTGTTTTTGTCTCCTAAACTGTTGCTGCAAGAAAAAACCCGAGCCTAGAAAATATACACAAAAGATATAGGGGCATATCAACAAGGGCTTTATCTCTGCTTTTTTGGCTTTAAAAGCCAAAAAAGCAGAGATAAAACTAGCGCCCTATCAAGAACAGGGTGCAAACATGCAAATTTGCATGTTAGCACCCTTTTACTCTACGCTTCCCCTTGCATCTCTAATGAGATGCAAAGGGGGCGTTCCAGAGTAAAATAATAGGAGAAATGTCGCTAAGCGACATTTCTCCTATTATCAAGAATGTCGCTAACCCTGTTAGAGACAAAAAAAGCAGCGCTAACCGCGGTTAACGCTGCTTTTTTACATCTGCTAATTTTCAGACTTAGCCATGATATCCTATGGAAGGAGGATATCATGGCTAAGTTTCCCTGTCCCTATCAACAAGGTAACGCGTGATTATCGCTGGGTTTCCAGCGATAATCTCACATTAGCCTGTTAGCGTGTGGATTTTTATCGCTATTGAGATAAGCGTTGCTAATAGCACGCTATCTCAGCCATAAAAATTCACGCTAGCCGGCGATAATTATCCTCACGCTAAGAGCGCTGAGCGATAATTATCGCCGGTTGTTGTTGATATGCCCCTTAAAGAGCGCACCCACCCCCCTAAATATTAGGCGATGGAACGTCCCGGCGCATTATTTCCGTTCCTCTTTGGATTCCCCAGGAAGCTTTGCCTGAATTTGATTGGACTGCAGTCTTAACATTCTACGATGAGCAGCATCTCCAGAAGCTCTCAGCAGCTGAGAATGCTTCTTACACTGTGTTTATTCTTGGCAGGAGAGGGGTTTAGAGGTCAGAGGCTGCCTGCGGCGCTATTTTCCCTTCACTCGCGTCGCTGTTGCTCGCAGTATTATTAGTGGAGCCACAAGGGAGCAGGGAGCGTACACTCTTTCTGTTTAAACATCGATTTCCATTGTCCCTACAGAAAATACAGCGCTCTCAGATTCACTTGCTCATGACAAGTTTGGGAAGCTCATCAAGTTCTGGATTTTTCTCTCGAAATGTGATCTTTACAACTAGTAATAAATACAATGCAAAGGTAGAACCAGAGTTGAATGAGCATCTAGGTGGTCAAAGTAACTTAAACAAGTAAAATCTGTAGGAGGCTTAAGCGATTCTTCATGTTGATGACAAAAAAAACTACGGGGATATTCTCAAGAACGTGTGATAATTATCGCAAAATTAGCTTGACACAACTTTGCCTTACGCAGTCTATTGCGGGAAAACAACGCCTTGTTAACGTAGTATTCTCAACCCGGCAGCACCATGCAATTGTCTCGCAATAATGCGTCAAATGACCACGTTAAAATTAACGTGAACCCGAAAAAACGCGAAACACGGACGCGAAAAAAGTTGCGTTCTGGCCAATCGAGATACAAAAATCAGAGTTAAGCTGCGCCAGGCCTGAAATTCACACACGTCAGGTGGGAAAAATCACTATAAAAGTAGAAAAAATAAATACAAACAAAAGCAACACAACTGCGAAGCACAATGGAGGGAGCAGGAGCAAGTACAGAAGACAACCAGAACCCCACAAGCCCCCCAGAGGCCCAGGCCGGGACCTCGGGGTCAGGGAAAGGCAAGGACAAGAAGAGGAAGACGCGGATCAGTCCGCAGGAAAACAGGATCCTGATTACGGAGCTGATAGAACACCATCAACTACTGTTCATCACCTCCATTGTGTCATTGGCAACAAAAAACGGGATATGGCAGTCCATCGTGGACAAGGTGAATGCAGTCCCAGTGCTGAAGAGGACAATGGAAGAGGTCAAGAGGCGCTGGAATGATGTGAAGTGCAAAACCAAGCAGACGTGGGTTTCTAAGTCCCATCAGGGACCACTCACAGTCCCTAACGGACACCCACAGTCCGCTCCATGCAGTCGCTGATGTCCTGACTCAGAGACAAGAACAACTGTCTAGTCAGAGTGGCTCTAGCGACACATGGGGAGGATAATGGAGACCATGGAGTGGACGCAGACGGAAAGAGCGGCTGCCACGACTGCACACCAGCGAGAGGTAGCTGGGTTCCTCAATGCTCTAAAGACCCTCCTTATGACATTGCTGCCACAAGTCCTGTAGCGGATGACTGCTGCTGCTACCACTCTATCCACATCTTCGCCCCCTGAAGTGTCAGTGCCACACAGTGCGGCAGACATTCTACCTCGGGCTGGAGACAGAACACCACCACCCCCATGTGAGGCACATGCAACAGCAGAGGACGAAGATGCGGATGAGTCTGCCTTTGTGGTAAGAAGGACGCAGTTGCATCCATCTCCGCCATATGGCCGGATTCTGCTTGGTTCTGCCCTCTGCATCTTCATCTTCCACTGTCCCCCGATACACTCTGTGACACTCACCTTGGACCTCGGCATGGACTGCCATATCCTGTTTGGTCACCAATGACACAGCATTCAGACTGCGGACTGAACTCTTTCTCTTCCGATGGACTTGTCATTCCCTAAAGGACTCTGGCTGGCCCTCCACGGGCCAACAATGTAAAGTGGGGTTTGCATGGCCCTGTACTGCTCCAGCTACGACACTCCACTGAATGTGCATTAAACATTCATATTAACACAGATGTGTCTTGTCTATGATCATTCAAGTGTGGAAGTATGGATGAATGTAGGGTGGGTGATTCCCCCTTATGTCCATGTTGCTCATGTTGTGGGACTTGGGTCACAGGGTGACACATTGCCGATTGCGGACCGGGTGGCGCAGACACAAAAACAGCCCTGGACAGAACCACATCAAGAGTCCCGGGGTAATTGTTCACACCTTTACGCTGGTATGGCATACGCCAGGCCAGCCCAATCCGCTTACGCTCACAGGGGGGATGACAACGCTACATGTCCCAGGTCTTCCCTGTAGTGATCTGCTGATCACAGGTCTAGTTGTCAGCATGCCACAACCACTCCCTCACGGCTGGTTTACACCCACACCACACCCATCCAGCACAGGCGTCACAGGACATGTGATCCTGAAAATAAAAAGGGCGGGCCGCACGTGCTGTACGCCATTTCCACTCTCTATCTGGGTGTATCCATGTGGTTATTATTTATGCATGAGGGCCTAGGGCCCTACCACATCACATTCCTCACTTCTGGAGGTGACATGCTGGCGTCCGCACCACGGTACCCAATCATAGAGGGTCCATGACTTGCAGTGCACAGACTTGGTGGCACTGGATACACTGCGGCCAGCATAGGCACACCGCCAGGGGATAGTGTCTTTAGGTGCACTGAGGTAAGGGCACCTAAAGAGCTGAGCGGGTGAGCAGCCTGCGATAATGCTCCGCCCTGGCGGGCCAGACTGGTAGGGATTTGTGTGTGCCCTGCAGGACCGCAGTTGAGGCCTGAGCCAGCGGGCAGCGTGGGCCTACCGCCACGTAGCATTGCCTAACAGAGTTAGTGGCACCTAAAGGGCTGAGCGGCCGTGCAGCCTGCGATCATGCTGTGTGCACTGATATGATCTCTGCCATTGCAAAATCAAGACCCAGAATCAAGTGTGTGACCTTGTGGCCCGTGGTGTGGGGCTGCATGATGTGGCGGCTGCCAAGGTTGCAGACCCCGGGCTTGGAGCTTGCACGGCACTTGGTGGGCCCTCTTGGAGATGCACCGGTGTCAGAAGGTGAGCAGTGAGGCCTGTGTGCTCTGGGGCAGGCAAGCGATGATGGTGTGTGCAATGATATGGACTCTGTCATTCATGAATCTGGACTCTGTTTCAGATAATGAACCAAGAGACTGCAGTGTATACCGGCACGTGGTTGGGGACACACCGGTCGCAGCAGGTGAGCAGTGAGGCCTGGGTCCGCAGTGTCGACACTCTCTCTAACTCTCCCTCTCTTTCTTTCACTGTCTCTTTCTCTTTCTCTCTCTCCCTCTCTTCCTTTCACTGTCTTTATCTCTCATTCTCTCTCCCTCTTTTCCTTTCACTGTCTCTGTCTCTCCTTCTCTCTCTCTCTCTTTCTCTCCCTTTCTATCTCTTTCTCTCTCTCTCTTTCTCTCACTCTGTCCTTTGATGAGCGCATGATGCACCTTCTTATCTTGCATTTTGTCTTGCAGGCTGTGACTTACAGATTGCCTGAGGAGACCTGCCATGACTCTTCAAATTCGTTGTTTTGAGTTTAATTTGAAAATGTATGAGTGATTCTCTTTTTTCTGTGAGGTGTTGTAATTGTGCGACATCAGGCGAATTGTTTTGTTTATGATTTCGTAACATATATTTGTCTGGGGGGAGGGTCCGGGGGGTGGTGGGCCTGGGTGTGGTGGCGGTGGGTATTGTGGCTCTCTTGGGTGTCCGAGCTGCATGATCAGTGGCTCCATGGCATCTGTTGTTCTTCTGGTGTGGCTCTGGGCTGGGCTCCCTTTCATGGTGCAGGTTGTCGTCCGACTTTACACCAGGTAAGAGCAGGTTTTAATTTCTGCTGCTAACGCGCCTTATTGCCTGTTTTGTGATCTTATCGCCGTTCTGGCTAGTCGTTGAGAATGTTGCGGAGTGTTGTTTTCGCGGCTTTTTGCACGGGAACGCCTACCCTGCATCTCATTAGCGTTAGTTGCCGGGGTCATCTGTCGCGATATTTTTTACGGCTGCTATCGCAGGTAAACTGGTGGTATTGGCTGTTAGCACCAGCTTGTGAATAGGGCGATACATTTATCGCCACTTTGGCTGCGATAAAGTGCCAATAACTCAGTGAGAAGTCCTTAAGAAAATGACCCAACATGTATCACACAACAAGAAGCGACCCTGCCTAAGTGTCTGATTCTTAGTAAAATTTGAGGCACATCATGCCAAAGATTTAGGTGGTGTTGGACATTTCAAAAAAATTTATGGACTGGCCTCACACACCACCAGGTGTCATGCTTTATCATCATCTGTCCTCGCCCTTTAAAAACACGTTTGATAAAACACTACAAACAGCGATTTCTAAGGCCCCTAATTAGCAATATAATTGGGGTCAATATATATATCACACATGGTAAATTCTGATACTCTAAGGGTGGACATTCTGGGCACGATGCATAGCACCTATTACCAGCATTCCCATTTAAAATGAGGACTTGCATGCTGGTTTTGAGGCTTTTTTTTACACCATAATCCACCAAAATTTACATGGTCTGATGTTTACTCGATAATGTCTCCCTAATAAACTTCTGTAGACTCAATTTATAAAATTTAACGGTGTGTAAGGATTGTAGTTATTACTTGAGGTGGGCACCTACTCTGTTAAATAATGCCCCAATTTCTTACATAAATCTAGTACAATTGCACCACCTAATCCCATCAATACAGGATTCAAGTGCAAGGTCACCATCCTTGCATTATTGAGTGCAAAGAAAAACACAATGCTATACAACAACCCATTTTCTCACCACATCAATAAATTGAACTAATAGGATTCTCTAGGCCTCTCAATACATTCTTAGGCCTTGGTATTGTGCTAGTTGGTGCACCTATACATTATTTTATCATTTAATCAGAGCTGCAACCCAATATCAATGATCTTTTCAACTGGTTAACCCCTTCGCTGCCAGGCCTTTTCCCCCTCCTGTGCCACGCCCTTTTTTGGCTATTTGGGGTAGTGCGCGCTGAGGCCCCTGTAACTTTTTGACCACATAAGGTATCCACGCCAAATTTGCGTCCTTTTCTTCCAACAACATGGGGATTCTGAAGGTACTCAGGGTTTGTGGATTCCCCTGGAGGGGTCACAGAAATGAGCCAAAATACAGAAACATTTTGTTTTTTTTGGGAAAATGGGAAAAACGGACTGCAAATGAAAGCATCTGTTTTTTTCCCTGCAAGTGTTATCAAAAAAGGGTTTGTGGGGCTGAAATCACCATTTCCCCAGCTTTTAGGGGATACCAGACTTTTTTCAGAAACCCAACATTTTTTACACAGTTTTGGCATTTTTCTGGGACATAGCCTATTTTTGCTATTTTTTGTGCTTTCGACCTCCTTCCAGTTAATGGTAGAAATGGGTACAAAAGCAATAATGGATCCAGGAAAGCTATACATTTTAGAGAAGTAGACAACATTCTAAATTCAGCAAGGGGTCATTTGTGTAGATCCATCAAGGTTTCTTTATAGAAACTAACAGTTAAATATAGGATACATTGAAAATTTGTTGAAAAAAAGCGCCTTTTGTGTCAACGTTTTCACCTGTAACTTCTTCTAATTATGACAGCTCTTTGAAAGCAATATACCGTTACATCTGCTGGACATTACTGGTTGTGGGGATATATAGGACTTGTAGGTTCACCAAGAACCCGATGAACCCAGATCCAAAAACTGAGCAGCAACTTGCAATGGTTTTTTATTATGTGCCGGGTATATAGTAATTATTCTGTAAAAATGTGTACATGGAAAAATCGGTATGAAAGACACCTATGTATTTCTGAAATGGGAACAAAATATAGAGTTTAGAAACAGTAGATATTTGCACATTTCCGAATTTGGGAATACTCATACTAGCATGAGAATTATCAGTCATTTTTTAGAATGACTTCTTTTTTACACAATGTCTTTCATTTGGAAGGCAGAAATGCATTGAAAGTCAATAGGTAATAACAGTTCCTTTACAAATCTGAATTACCCTAAGTCTCCCGATAAAAATGGTACCTCACTTGTAGGGGTAGGCATAGTGCCCACGACAGGAAATGGCTCAAAACCCAACGTGAACACACCACATTTTCACAATGCAAAATTACCCTTTTTTAGCAAAGTGCCTAGCTGTAGTTTTTTAACCCTAGCTCTGCCTGCACCTAGGGAAACCTAGCAAACCTATACACTTTTGAAAACTAGACACCCAGGGGAATACAGGATGGGGTGACTTGACTGCCTCCCACCAGGTTCTGTTACCCAGAATCCCTTGCAAACCTAAAAGATAGCCAAAAAAACACCTTTTCCCCACATTTATCTGGTGGAAAGTTCTGGAATCTGCGTGGATCCACAAATTTCTACCCACCCCGCGTCCCCCAAAGTCTTCCGAGAAAAATGGTACCTCACTTGTGTGGGTCAACCTATTGCCCGCGACAGGAAACGGCGCAAAACGTAACGTGGACACACCTCAATTTTGTAGTGAAAAATGACCCATTTTTGGCAAAGTGCCTAGCTGTAGTTTTTGAACCATAGCTCTGCCGGCACCTAGGGAAACCTAGCAAACCTATACATTTTTGAAAACTAGACACCCAGGGAAATCCAGGATGGGGTGACTTGACTGCCTCCCACCAGGTTCTGTTACCCAGAATCCCTTGCAAACCTAAAGAATTGCCAAAAAAAATGCATTTTCCCTATATTTCTCTGGTTGAAAGTTCTGGAATCTGCGTGGATCCACAAATTTCCACCCACCCCGCGTTCCCCAAAGTCTTTCGAGAAAAATGGTACCTCACTTGTGTGGGTCAACCTATTGCCCGCGACAGGAAACGGTGCAAAACGTAACGTGGACACACCTCAATTTTGTAGCGGAAAATGACCCTTTTTTGGCAAAGTGCCTAGCTGTAGTTTTTGAACCATAGCTCTGCCGGCACCTAGGGAAACCTAGCAAACCTATACATTTTTGAAAACTAGACACCCAGGGGAATCCAGGATGGGGTGACTTGACTGCCTCCCACCAGGTTCTGTTACCCAGAATCCCTTGCAAACCTAAAAAATTGCCAAAAAAAACACATTTTCCCCACATTTCTCTGGTGGAAAGTTCTGGAATCTGCATGAATCCACAAATTTCCACCCACCCCGCGTTCCCCAAAGTCTTCCGAGAAAAATGGTACCTCACTTGTGTGGGTCGGCCTAGTGCCCGCGACAGGAAACGGCGCAAAACGTAACGTGGACACACCTCAATTTCACAGCGAAAAAGGACCCTTTTTTGGCAAAGTGCCTAGCTGTAGTTTTTGAACCATAGCTCTGCCGGCACCTAGGGAAACCTAGCAAACCTATACATTTTTGAAAACTAGACACCCAGGGGAATCCAGGATGGGGTGACTTGACTGCCTCCCACCAGGTTCTGTTACCCAGAATCCCTTGCAAACCTCAAAAATTGCCAAAAAGAAAACATTTTCCCCACCTTTCTCTGGTGGAAAGTTCTGGAATCTGCGTGGATCCACAAATTTCCACCCACCCCGCGTTCCCCAAAGTCTTCTGAGAAAAATAGCTCTGCCGGCACCTAGGGAAACCTAGCAAGCCTATACATTTTTGGAAACTAGACACCCAGGGGAATCCAGGATGGGGTGACTTGACTGCATCCCACCAGGTTCTGTTACCCAGAATCCTTTGCAAACCTCAAAAATTGCCCAAAAAAACACATTTTCCCCACATTTCTCTGGTGGAAAGTTCTGGAATCTGCATGAATCCACAAATTTCCACCCACCCCGCGTTCCCCAAAGTCTTCCAAGAAAAATGGTACCTCACTTGTGTGGGTCGGCCTAGTGCCCGCGACAGGAAATGGCGCAAAACGCATCGTGGACACACCTCAATTTCGAAGTGAAAAATGAACTTTTTTTGGCAAAGTGCCTAGCTGTAGTTTTTGAACCCTAGCTCTGCCGGCACCTAGGGAAACCTACCAAACCCACACATTTCTGAAAACTAGATACCCTGGGGATTCCAGCAAGGTATGGCTTGCGTGGATCCCCCAACGTTTCCTTACCCAGAATGCCCTGCAAACCTCAATTTTAGCTGAAAAAATCATCTTTTTCACAAATTTTTGTGTGGGAAAGTTGTGGCATCACCGGGCTGACACAAATTTCCTACCACCCAGCGTTCCCCCGGGTCTCTCGATAAAAACGGTGCCTCACTCGTGTGGGAGGCCCAAGTACCCGCGACAGGCAAGGGCCCAAAACGTAGTGAGGCGACATGAAAATTGCCTATCTCAAAACGACCTGGTTTTGCAAGGGAGGTCACTTGGGTTTTTGGCCCGGTGCTCGGCGGCCAGCTAGGGAAACCTACCAAACCCAACATTTCTGAAAACTAGACACCCGGGGGATTCCAGGGAGGTATGGCTTGCATGGATCCCCCAACGTTTCCTTACCCAGAATGCCCTGCAAACCTCAAATTTAGCTGAAAAAGTCACCTTTTTCACACATTTTTGTGTGGGAAAGTTGTGGCATCACCAGGCTGACACAAATTTCCTACCACCCAGCGTTCCCCCGGGTCTCCCGATAAAAACGGTGCCTCACTCGTGTGGGAGGCCCAAGTACCCGCGACAGGCAAGGGCCCACAACGTAGTGAGGCGACATGAAAATTGCCTATCTCAAAACGACATGGTTTTGCAAGGGGTCACTTTGGTTTTTGGCCCAGTGCTCGGCGGCCACCTAGGGAAACCTACCAAACCCACACATTTCTGAAATCTAGACACCCAGGGGATTCCAGGGAGGTATGGCTTGCGTGGATCGCCCAACGTTTCCTTACCCAGAATGCCCTGCAAACGTCAAATTTAGCTGAAAAAATCACCTTTTTCACACATTTTTGTGGCATCACCGGGCTGACACAAATTTCCTACCACCCAGCGTTCCCCCGGGTTTCCCGATAAAAACGGTGCCTCACTCGTGTGGGTGGCCCAAGTACCCGCGACAGGCAAGGGTCCAAAACGTAGTGCGCCTCAACAGGCAAGGGTCCTAAACGTAGTGCGCCTCACTACGTTTTAGACCCTTGCCCGTGGCGGGTCCTTAGGCCTCCCACACAAGTGAGGCACCGTTTTTATCGGGAGACCCGGGCGAATGCTGGGTGGTAGGAAATTTGTGTCAGCCCGGTGATGCCACAACTTTCCCACACAAAAATGTGTGAAAAAGGTGATTTTTTCAGCTAAATTTGAGGTTTGCAGGGCATTCTGGGTAAGGAAACGTTGGGGAATCCACGCAAGCCATACCTCCCTGGAATCCCCCGGGTGTCTAGTTTTCAGAAATGTGTGGGTTTGGTAGGTTTCCCTACGTGGCCGCCGAGCACCGGGCCAAAAACCCAAGTGACCCCCTTGCAAAACCAGGTCGTTTTGAGATAGGCAATTTTCATGTCGCCTCACTACGTTGTGGGCCCTTGCCTGTCGCGGGTACTTGGGTCTCCCACACGAGTGAGGCACCGTTTTTATCGGGAGACCCGGGGGAACGCTGGGTGGTAGGAAATTTGTGTCAGTACGGTGATGCCACAACTTTCCCACACAAAAATGTGTGAAAAAGGTGATTTTTTCAGCTAAATTTGAGGTTTGCAGGGCATTCTGGGTAAGGAAACGTTGGGGTACCACGCAAGCCATACCTCCCTGGAATCCCCTGGGTGTCTAGTTTTCAGAAATGTGTGGGTTTGGTAGGTTTCCCTAGGTGGCCGCAGAGCACCGGGCCAAAAACCCAAGTGACCCCCCTTGCAAAACAAAGTCATTTTGAGATTGGCAATTTTCATGTCGCCTCACTACGTTGTGGGCCCTTGCCTGTCGCGGGTACTTGGGCCTCCCACACGAGTGAGGCACCGTTTTTATCTGGAAACCCGGGGAAACGCTGGGTGGTAGGAAATTTGTGTCAGCCCGGTGATGCCACAACTTTCCCACACAAAAATGGGTGAAAAAGGTGATTTTTTCAGCTAAATTTGAGGTTTGCAGGGCATTCTGGGTAAGGAAACGTTGGGGGACCCATGCAAGCCATACCTCCCTGGAATCCCCCGGGTGTCTAGTTTTCAGAAATGTGTGGGTTTGGTAGGTTTCCCTAGGTGGCCGCCGAGCACCGGGCCAAAAACACAAGTGACCCCCCTTGCAAAACCAGGTCGTTTTGAGATAGGCAATTTTCATGGCGCATCACTACGTTGTGGGCCCTTGCCTGTCGTGGGTACTTGGGCCTACCACACGAGTGAGGCACCGTTTTTATTGGGAGACCCGGGGGAACGCTGGGTGGTAGGAAATTAGTGTCAGCCCGGTGATGCCACAACTTTCCCACACAAAAATGTGTGAAAAATGTGATTTTTTCAGCTAAATTTGAGGTTTGCAAGGCATTCTGGGTAAGGAAACTTTGGGGGATCCACGCAAGCCATACCTCCCTGGAATCCCCCGGGTGTCTAGTTTTCAGAAATGTGTGGGTTTTGTAGGTTTCCCTAGGTGGCCGCCGAGCACCGGGCCAAAAACCCAAGTGACCCCCCTTGCAAAACCAGGTCGTTTTGAGATAGGCAATTTTCATGTCGCTTCACTACGTTTTGGGCCCTTGCCTGTCGCGGGTACTTGGTTCTCCCACACGAGTGAGGCATCGTTTTTATTGGTAGACCCGGGGGAACGCTGGGTGGTAGGAAATTTGTGTCAGCCCGGTGATGCCACAACTTTCCCACACAAAAATGTGTGAAAACAGTGATTTTTCAGCTAAATTTGAGGTTTGCAGGGCATTCTGGGTAAGGAAACGTTGGGGGATCCACGCAAGCCATACCTCCCTGGAATCCCCCAGGTGTCTAGTTTACAGAAATGTGTGGGTTTGGTAAGTTTTCCTAGATAGCCGCCAAGCCCGGGGCCAAAAACTCATGGGACCCCCTTTGCAAAACCAGGTTGTTTTGTGATAGGTAATTTTGATGTCTCCTCAATTGGTTTTGGGCCCTTGCCTGACGCAGGCACTAGGCCTACCCACGCAAGTGAGGTACCATTTTTCTCGGAAGACTTTGGGGAGGGTTGGGTGGAATTTTGTGGACCCACACAGATTCCAGAACTTTCCACCACAGAAATGTGAGGAAAATTTGTTATTTTGGACACATTTTAGGTTTGCAATGGATTCTGGGTAACAGAACCTGGTGAGAGCCAGTCAAGTCACCCCATCCTGGATTCCCCTCGGTGTCTAGTTTTAAAAAATGTACAGGTTTGCTAGGTTTGCCTACGTGCCAACTGCGCTAGGGCCCAAAATCCACAGGTATGCACATTGCTAAAAAAAAGCCGGAGCCCAGTGGGCTTTCTGCCGCCCTGGGGGGGAATCGGGGAAGGG
The DNA here is from genome assembly GCF_964204655.1 of Triturus cristatus. NCBI lineage: Eukaryota > Metazoa > Chordata > Amphibia > Caudata > Salamandridae > Triturus > Triturus cristatus. The sequence continues at coordinate 158,628,581 of NC_140580.1, forward strand.
GGTTTCATCCCGATATGCCCCTAAAGGGGCAGAAAGACTGTGGCTATTTTTTGTGGAGGTGGGGGCATTGGTATGACCATTTTGGGCAGCCCCCACCACCACGCATAAAAAAAGCCTGCGTACTCGCTGGCGCCTAGTGGGCTTTCTGCTCCCCCCAGGGGGCAGATCAGGGGCGGCTGCCGCCAACTACCCTCCCAGGGGGGCGAAAGACTGGAGTTTCTCTGGGGATGGGGTGGGGGTATTGTCATGCCCATTTTGGGGAGCCCCTACCCCTACACTAATAAAACAAAAAAATCCATGGTTTCTAGTGGGCTTTCTGCGCCCCCCAGGGGGGGCCAGATTGGGGGCTACAGCTCCCATCTGCCTCCTGGGGGGCAGAAAGACTGTCATTTTTGTGGGGGGGGAGGGGGGGGCATTGGTGTGCCCGTTTCGGGCAGCCCACACCCTAAAAACAATTGAGCAAAAAAATCCCTGGTGGATAGTGGGCTTTCTGCCCCTCTGGGGGGGCAGATTGGGGGCTACTGCCCCATCTGCCTCCCAGGGGGGGGCAGAAAGGCTGTAATGGTGGCGGGGGTGGGGGCATTGGCGTGCCCGTTTCGGGCAGCCTCCACCCTAAAGAAAATTGCGCAAAAAAAATCCCTGGCGTCAAGTGGGCTTTCTGCCCCACCGAAGGGGCAGATTAGGGGCCAATGCCCCATCTGCCCCCCAGGGGGGCAGAAAGGCTGTAATGGTGGCGGGGGTGGGGGCATTGGCGTGCCCGTTTCGGGCAGCCTCCACCCTAAATAAAATCCATCACCCTAAAGAAAATTGCGCAAAAAAAATCCCTGGCGTCAAGTGGGCTTTCCGCCCCCCCCGAAGGGGCAGATAAGGGGCCAATGCCCCATCTACCCCCAGGGGGGGTAGATGGGGCATTGTGTGGTCTAGTAGTCCTAAGTCTAAACTTAGGACTACTAAACTGAGAAAAATCCTAATTTTAAGACTTTCGGTATTCACAGAAGGCATTTAGGAGTCCTAAAGTTAGGACTCCTAACTTCTGTGAATACCGAAATGAGTAAGTGCCTTCTGTGAATACCAAAATGAGTAAGTGCCTTCTGTGAATACCAAAATGGTAGTAAGTTTAGGATTTTGTCTTAAGTTAGTTCTGTGAATCGGGCCCCTGTGTGTTTAAATTGGTAGCTCAAAGTAGTGCTATGGAGTGATGTGGATCAATAAGTGACTGGGCAGTTTCGGAAGTACAGGCTTAGAGTAATGCATATTTAGGAAGAGTAGGATGCATATGCACCTTTGTCCCACACGCATAGCATGTCATCATCATCAATAAAACTTTATTTGTTTTTTTGTCAAACCATAAAAGTAATCGATAAAAAACCCAATACAACATGTACCTTTAGTGCATACATTTCAGAAAAAAGCAGCTTAGCATACTTAAGGTTCATGAGGACACAACAGGACCCTCCAAATCAAATAATTTAAAATTAATTATCATTATCATTATTCAAACACAATAAACCAATACTCATTCAATTATAATTAAATATGTAAAATGTTTGTTACATGTTTTGGGCATGCCCCAGAACCCTGAGAGTAAACACTTTGGGGTCTATTAGGATGGCGGGTGGATGGCCGCCGCCGGACCAGCGGCAGACATCCGCCTGCGATCCCAACCCTGAAAATTGCCTGTCCCATTAGCATGGCAGTGACAACCGCAGCGGTGAGAATCTCCGCCCGCCCCTTTTCCGCCGGTACCAGTTCGCACGCATGCCTAGCGGGCAGAACTGGACTGCTACAATGATGTCAGTGCAGGGCCAGGCTCCGCCGGCATGATTATGATGATGCCGGCGTAAGCCAGCCGTTCCTGGGGTGGTGGAACCGCCATGAAAAGGCATGCAAAGAATGTCTCCTGGGGCCCATTGCGGGCCGCCAATGTGTTGGGGGTGCGTGTGGGTGCACTGGGGGGGTACCCATGGTACCCCCTACATGTCCCTGTTCCAGGTGGCAGGCACTGTGCAGTGCCTGCCACGCAGTGCAGTGACATGCATGACATGCTCCTTTTCACATGGCATAATTGGGGCAATTTGTATTCGGTCTACCAGAGGAATTTTCCCCAATTTCTTAAAACAAATAATGGAGGGACAAGCTGAGGGGGCAGACATTAATCTTCTGGAAAAAAAACATTTTTAATAGTTTGTAGCATTGATAAATTACAGAAACCCAAAACTCTAGCCCTGTATAAAGTCACAGCACAACATTAGGCATTATGGATGTTGAGGAGGGTCTTAATTGGTTTAGCCTCAAGCTTCCTGATGAACCTGAATAGGGCTTTAAGTGTTTTTTTCGAAGCTCCTTCTCCTTACTTCTATGAGATGGGCCTATAATCCTTTATGATTAAAAGGAAGTCTAGGTAGGAGAAATTTGAGAACTGGGATAATTTTGTATTTTTAATGAAACATTTTTTTTTTAAATGTGCTTTCCCCTCCACCATGATGTGTGACTTAGCAGTGTTAATCTTAAGGCCCAGCTCGCTCATGAATTGATTGAACCTATTAACAAGGAATTGTAGCCCCACACCTGTTCTAGTAATTAATCCACAGTCATCCACATATAGTAGTGGCGGGAAGTACAGCGGGCAGAACTGGACTGCTACAATGATGTCAGTGCAGGGCCAGGCTCCGCCGGCATGATTATGATGATGCCGGCGTAAGCCAGCCGTTCCTGGGGTGGTGGAACCGCCATGAAAAGGCATGCAAAGAATGTCTCCTGGGGCCCATTGCGGGCCGCCAATGTGTTGGGGGTGCGTGTGGGTGCACTGGGGGGGTACCCATGGTACCCCCTACATGTCCCTGTTCCAGGTGGCAGGCACTGTGCAGTGCCTGCCACGCAGTGCAGTGACATGCATGACATGCTCCTTTTCACACCGCGGCGGTCCTGCTGGCAACAGCAACCGCCACAATGTTAATTGCCAGATCCGACCGCCGCGGTCGGATTTCGACTGCGGAGCATCCTAATTAGACCTGTGGTTATGCCGCGGCCATTGCAAGCGGTCTTTTCCCGCTCCCATGGCGGTCGGGGAGATTTTCCGACCTCCATCCTAATAGGCCCCTTTGTTTTTTAAACTGTAAAGTGCCTTTACCCAGCGCCAAAATAATTTCTTACCCGGCAAGCAACCTTAGAGACAAACGTTTCTTATAGTGCAAAGTGACTATTTAAAGTGTTAGGAAAAAATAAAAAAATTCTAAAGCAGAGAAACGTCATTTACCAACTAGCCTCGTTAAACAAATTGCGGCAGAGATAAATCTATATATCATTTCACCTGCATATTCTGTTCAAAGCAGCCAAAGGTAGAATAGAATTGGCCTGCATTTTCTAATATTCAACACCCTCAAAAGTGGTAAAATGAATTCCCTGCGTGGAATGTCATATACCTGACAAAAAAAAAGAAAATGCATCATATTCTGACATGAGTTACAGTCACAGGGGCAACAAACCAAATGGGCACCCTGATAGGTTTTCTGGAGTACGACACCAGAAAGTGAGCGATGCCAAGTCTAAATCTTAAAAGATAAACATTTTTAGACTGACTAAAAGGATACAAAAGATATGACTCAGTTCTGTCATTGGTGACCATGGGTAAATATTGGGCTACATGCTTTTTACTAGCCTCCATGGATTCCCAACGCTCCACTAAAGAATTTAAAAAGTCTCTCTTTAATTGGGGTTTCATAACGGAGATAATAAGATAAGGGTTTGCAATACAGTCCTGCCTCCCTACGAGTGCCAGCTGGGTCTTAACCAAGCCACGGTATTTTATGTACAAGGTCACACTTTAAGCAGTCCTGAATTATTGCTCGATTAAGGGCTGGTTCTTCATTTGCCCTGCTCGAGCACCATGGCATAATTGGGGCAATTTGTATTCGGTCTACCAGAGGAATTTTCCCCAATTTCTTAAAACAAATAATGGAGGGACAAGCTGAGGGGGCAGACATTAATCTTCTGGAAAAAAAACATTTTTAATAGTTTGTAGCATTGATAAATTACAGAAACCCAAAACTCTAGCCCTGTATAAAGTCACAGCACAACATTAGGCATTATGGATGTTGAGGAGGGTCTTAATTGGTTTAGCCTCAAGCTTCCTGATGAACCTGAATAGGGCTTTAAGTGTTTTTTTCGAAGCTCCTTCTCCTTACTTCTATGAGATGGGCCTATAATCCTTTATGATTAAAAGGAAGTCTAGGTAGGAGAAATTTGAGAACTGGGATAATTTTGTATTTTTAATGAAACATTTTTTTTTTAAATGTGCTTTCCCCTCCACCATGATGTGTGACTTAGCAGTGTTAATCTTAAGGCCCAGCTCGCTCATGAATTGATTGAACCTATTAACAAGGAATTGTAGCCCCACACCTGTTCTAGTAATTAATCCACAGTCATCCACATATAGTAGTGGCGGGAGATTTCTCTGCCCCGCCCTCAGTACGTCGATCAACCTGATGAGGGGTGTTACCCCGAAACCAGTTCAAGGAAGCTTATTTATGGCCCAGGGAAGAGCTGGCTTGGCAGTTCGGGCTGGACTGTTCCCATGAGGCACAGGGTCAAAAATGGTTTGCATATAGCTGGGTCTGCACTGGGGAGGCGAAGTGAGCTAAAGAACGATGATGGATTCAACCCAGATCTGTGACTGGGAGTGAGTATCTGAAAAGTTTCAGTACTCCGTCCATCATCTCCTTGTGTTTGCCTTTTTCCTGTCTTAGCCATTTGGTGCCTGCAGCCTGTCTCTGGGTCTGTCATGAGTGTTGCACCACATCTCTATGTACGTGCCACCACACATACCTCTGAATGGATCCCCTTATTTCTGGCAACAGTAGTGTAAATATTGTTTAGTAGTTGCAAGAAACCACCACTTATTTTCATATTGTAATCCTGGTGGCAGTGGTAGGCTCAATTGGTTGTTTATTCCTATCATGAAACGCAACATTATTCGTCTTGTACACTCTTTATCACATTGGTGGCAACGGTAGGTACCAACGGTTGTTTATTCAAGAGTGAATAATGCTGTATATGCTAATAAGCATAGGAACTCTTCAGCACTGCACATCTACCAAGTGCCTTTCATGAGTGAAGTACTGCTTTCACATGCAAACCTGTACAAAACTTGCAGGAATAAAAGTGGGTAATTACACAAGTGTGCTAATTGCTGATGATCAGAAACATGCACTGATTTCACCCTGCAACTATTTAAGCCACTCTGCACAAGAACGTAGTGCTTGGCTTCGTTGGATTCCTGACAAACACTTACCTGGCTCCAGCTGGGTCTCACGGTGGCCTCCGCTCCTTCGACTCCTTGCTCTACAACAACAACGGGGTCCGGTCGTGTTTTGGAGCTCCTCTCCTGGCTTCCACTGTGTCGTCTGCAATTACAGCACTTCCTAAAAAAAGAAAAGACACAAGAAAGGTGAATTTCAACCGTGCTCCTCGAATTAAGGCAAACGTGCTACACAAAGTCAAGAACAAGGTAAAACAGTTTTATTTTACACTGCTTTGAAAGCGCTTCCCTTCCTTTTTTAAGCAGCACAAAATGTATTGAATGCGTTTGGTGAACAGTGTTGTCTACCTTCTGTGACAGTAAAATTAAAGGGTGCAAAAGAACCCTGAAATATGTATTTCCTCTAATAGCTGCACCTGTGAAAACGGGAACATTGAGACTTTGAACTGTAGCCGACTTGCAGGCTTTAGGAGACTAAGGGGGATATTCTCAAGAACGTGTGATAACTACGGCAAAAGTAGCTTAACGCAACTCTTCACATCGCAGTCTATTGCGGGAAAATAACATTGTGCCAATGTGGCATTCTCAACACGATGGCACCATGCGATAGACTCACTACAACGCGTCAAATGAACCCGTTAAAATCAATGCGACACTGCAAAAATGCAAAACACGAACGTGAAAAAATCGTTGATGACGCAAATCGCGATACAAAAATCTGCGAAAACCAGCCACAGGCCTGCAATCCCCACGCAACATGCGGGAAAATGCACTATAAAAGTTGGGCAAAAAAACATACAAAAGCCAAACAACCGCGAAGCACAATGGAGTCAGCCGGAGCAAGTGCAGAGGACAACCAGAACCCCACAAGCCCCGCGGAAGACCAGCCTGGGACCTAGGGGTCAGGGAAAGGCAAGGACAAGAAGGAAGAGGCAGTTCAGTCCGCAGGAAAACAGGATCCTGATAACGGAGGTGATAGAACACCATCAACTACTGTTCGTCATCTCCATTGTGTCACTAGGAACTAAAAATGGAATAAGGCAGACCATTGTGGACAAGGTGAATGCAGTCAGAGTGCTGAAGAGGACAATGGAAGAGGTCAAGAGGCGCTGGAATGATGTCAAGCGCTAGACCAAGCAGAAACTCGCAAACAACCAGAAGGCAGCAATGCAGACTGGAGGTGGGAGCCCAGCGCCACAGGAGGAGCTGGACGAGATGGAGGAAATGGTGTCCACAGTCATCAGTGGGGAGACGGTGGCAGAAGTTGGGGGCTCGGACACTGCTCAACATGACTGGACACAACAGCAACAGGGTGAGTACCGAACAGGGACTGGGGAACGGGGTGAGATGGGCACGATGACACACATGCACAAGTAAGCATAGCACATCTGCGGACAAACCATGCCCCAGACCCCCTAATCCCACCAAGAGGCCAATGCACCCAAGTATACAACATCTCAGTACTGTATAAGCACAGAAGTCAGAGGCACACCACATGTAAGGGATAAGGGGCAGCCAAATCAGAGATGCAGGGGCGACTCTCCTAAAATGCGGCACACACACATCACATGCAGAGCACATCAACATTGACAGTGATGTGGCACAATCTGCAACACGTCCACAACAGAACAGAGGACACAACTGGTGCCGCTTGTGTGCAGAAACTGGCCAATTACATATGGAATCACAGGGAAATGTGAGCTGACAATGTACAAACACACATCCGTGATGTTGTCGAAATGTCCACTGTCCAGCATCAAATAGGCAGCTCCCCACAAAGTCACAATGTACACTGTCATTCAGTCCGAATGTAAACATGTACAATGCGTCAACATACATGTGAACACAATGGTACACTGCATCTCCCTTTCACATTGCAGAGGGCAATTCAACACCTCCTGCAGAGCAGTCCCAACCTCTCTTCTCTGATGACGAAGAGGACCACCACACCTTCAACTCCGACACCCTCCAACAGCTCATGGACAGCCTCCGCAGCCCATTTCCAGGAGCAGGGCAGCCCAGCTGCTACGAGGGGAACCCACTCCCTGCACAGAACACACAGCAGGCAGCACTCACCACCACAGCTGCCTCCCAGGACCCCCACGACAAACACATAGTCTTCCAAAACCGTGTGTTGGGGTGCCAGGAGAAGCTGGCTGAACAGGTGCAGGTGGGGTTCGACCGCATGGCAGGCCATCTAGACGCCATACATGGGTGTTTACGTCCCATCAGGGTCCACTCACAGTCCCTAATGGACACCCACAGTCCGCTCCATGCCCTGCAATGAACCATGGCTGACATCGCCAGAGTCCTGTCTGCATGAACGACTGTCTAGTCAGAGTGGCTCCAGTGAGCTCGCTGGGGAGTTGGGACTCATGCGGAGGCTCATGGAGAGCATGGAGTGGACGCATGCGGAAAGAGCGGATGACATGGCTGCACACCAGCGAGAGGTAGCTGGGTCCCTCAATGCCATAAAGACCCTCCTCATGGCATTGCTGCCACAAGGCCGGACGCTGATGCATGCTGCTGCTACCACTCCATCCACATCTCCGTCCCCTGATGTGTCAGTGTCACACAGTGCGGCGGACATTCCACCTCTGGCCTCTGAGGTGTCACTGCCCCACAGTGCTGGAGACAGAACACCACCACCCACATGTGAGGCCCCTGAACCACCAGAGGACGAAGATGCAGATGAATCTTCCCTCATGGTCAGAAGGAAGCGGTAGCATTCATCTCCGCCATATGGCCTGTTCCTGCTTGGTTCTGCCCTCTGCATCATCATCTTCCACTGTACCCCGCTGCACTCTGCAACACTCACCTTGGACCTCAACATAGACCGCCATATTCTGTTTGGTCACCAATGACACAGCTATCAGACTGTGGACTGAACTCCTCCTCATCTGATGTACTTGTCATTCCTTGAAGGACTCTGGGTGACCCTCCACGGGCTAACAATATAAAGTGGGGTTTGCATGGCCCTGTAGTGCCTCAGCTGCAACACTCCACTGAATGTGCATTGAACATTAATTTTAACACCGATGTGTCATGTCTATGATCTTGCACGTGTGGAGGTATGGATGCATGTAGGGTCAATGATTTCACCTTATGTCCATGTTGCTCATGTTGTGGGACTTGGGTCTCAGGGTGACACATTTCTGATTGTGTGCTGGGTGGCACGACACTAGAACACAGACACACGCACTAGTTACTTCCTTGTCTTGCCCAGAACGGAACCACGCCCAGAGCCCGGGGGTCATTGTTCACACCCTTACGCTGGACTGGCATACGCCAGGCCAGCCCACTCCGCTTACGCTCACGGGGGGGACGACAACGCTATGTGTCCCAGGTCTTCCCTGTAGGGATCTGCTGCTCACAGGTTTAGTTGTCAGCATTCCACAGCCACTCCCTCATGGCTTGTTTACACCCACGCCACACCCATCCAGCACGGCCATCACAGGACATGTGACCCTGCAAATAAAAAGGGCCTGGCGCACGTGCTGGACGCCATTTCCACTCTGTAACTGGGTGTCTCATTCCGGGCTGATGGCCTAGGGCCAGGGCACAGCACATTGCCCAGTGCCGGGGTTGACATGATGGCGTCCGCACCATGGGACTCAATCATAAAGGGTCCATGGCTTGCGGTGTACAGACTTGGTGGCACCGGATACACTGCGGCAGGCACAGGCACACCACCACGGGACAGTGTCTTTCGGTGCACGGTGGTAGGAACACCTGAAGTGCTGAGCGGGTGTGCAGCCTGCGATGAGGCCGTGTGCACTGATATGTTCTCTGCCATAGCAAAATCAAAACCCAGAATCCAGTGTGTGACCTGGAGGCCCGCGGTGCATGGCTGCATGATGTGGAGGGTGCCATGGTTTCGGGCCCTGGGCTTGGAGCTCCCACCGGCATGTGGTGGGCCCTTTTGGAGACACGCCAGTGGCGGAAGGTGAGCAGTGAGGCCTGGTTGCACAGGGGCGGGCATTCCCCGCTGGGCGGCGGGACGGGCTGGGGTGCAGCAGCCTCTGTGCGCAGGGGCGGGAAAGCGATGATGGCATGTGCTACAGTATGGACTCGGCCATTCATGTCTATGGCACTGTTTCAGATGAGGGACCTGGGGGACTGCAGTGTGTACCGGCACGTGGTTGGATACACACCGGTGGCTGCAGGTGAGCAGTGAGGCCTGGGTCCGCAGTGTCGGCACTCTCCCTCTCTTTCTCTCTCTCTCCTTCTCTTTCTCTCTCCCTCTTTCTCCCTCTCTTTCTCTCTCCCTCTCTCTTTCTCTCCCTCTATCTCTCTCTTTCTGTCTCCCTCTCTCTCGCTCTTTCTATCTCCCTCTATATCCCTCTCTTTCTCTCTCCCTCTCTCTTTCTCTCCCTCTCTCTCTCTCTCTCTCCCGCTCTTTCTCTCTCCCCCTCTCCCTCTCTCTCTCTCTCTCTCTCTTTGTCTCTCTCTTTCTCTCTCTCTGTACTTTGATGGGCACATGACACACCTTCTTATTCGTATTTCTGTCTTGCAGGCTGTGACGTACAGAATGCCCAGAGAAGACCCAGAGTGCCTCTTCAAGATTGTTGTGTTTTGTTTAATCTGTAATAAAGGTTTTATTTGAATTATATGATATGAATGTATGATTTCCATTTTTCTGGCCACACCTGTATGTTAGATGTTGTGATTGTGCGACTTCAGGCGATTTGTTTGGTTCATGGTTTCGTGGAGTTGATGTGCATTCTCTTTGTCCATGGAGGGGGTGGGTGTTGTTGCTCTAGTGGGGCTCCCGGCTGCATGTTCAGTTGCTCGGGGGCATCTGTTGTTCTTCATGTTTGGCTCTGGGCTGTGCTCCCTTGGCTGCTGCCGGTTGTCGTCCGACTTTACACCAGGTCAGAGCAGGTGTTAATTTCCCGCTGCTAACGCGCCTTATCGCATGTTCTGTGTTCTTATCGCCGATCTGGCTGGTCGTTGAGAATGTTGAGGTGTCGTGTTGTCGCAGCTTTTTGCTTGGGAACGCTTACTCTGCATCGCATTAGCGATAGCTGTCGGGGTCATGAGTGGCGATGTTTTTTGAGGATGCTATCGCCGGAAAACTGGTGATGTCGGCTGTTAGCATCAGCTTGTGAATGGGGTGATAACTTTATCGTGACTTTGGCTGCGATAATGTGCCGATAACTCGGCGATAACTCCTTGAGAATATGCCCCTAAGAGGCTTATTCGATGTTGGGCATAAAGCCTCCACCCGACAGTCAGAATCTCTGTGACTGCGTTAGAGCCCTTCTGACCGACTCAGTCGTTTTACATTCTGACTGCCTGGTTACGATGTGCCCATTCGGAATTTAAACAACGTGGTCATGCCGAGTCGGTTCTGACTGACTCGCGGAGTATTCGTGTCTGCCTGAACTGCATCGTACAGCCCAATGGACAGCGTTCCCGCCCTGGGGATTATGATGTCGATTTCCAATAGCCTTTCCAAGTCAGCTTGTCTGACATAAAAAGGCTGTCGGAAAGTGACTTTGGGGCCCCCTGGCCCCACGGCCTATGGTTGATGGTAGAGGGGGTACCTAAGAGACCACCCTGTAAAACATTGCACTGCATGGCAGGCACCGTGGGGTGCCTATGACATGGTGCAGGGTTTTCCGCATTCACCCCATTGGTGCCTGTGTTAGGGATGGTTGTCGGGTGTAACATGAGCTCCCATAGGAAACAATGGGAATCTGGCCAAACATTGTTCGGTCCATTGTAATACGGTGGTCGGAACCTGCTGACCATAAGTCGGGTTCGTCCCGAATTGGAGACGATGTCTCTGCCCGACATCGTAATGAGCCCCTGAGGGTTTATTCGTTTTAAAGAGATATTGAGACTCAAACTGTAAGAGTATGAAGTGGAGTATTTATTATAATTTGAACCTTCTTCTCCCTTGGGTGTCCTACAAACCCATTATTGTTCTTATCATTCTACCTATTGGAAACCCCTCCTTGAGAAAGATGAGTTATGTTTACTACACTGGGTATCTTGTGTATTCTCACAAACTTATGAATACCAGTACACTATGTTGTCATCACAAAAGCAGTGCTAATTAAAGTACTTTTCATTACAGAACAATGCATCTCTCAGATACAGTTAATTCAGATTTGGTGGCCCAGTATCCAGAGTCAAGGTTCCACAGAGTCCTGAGCTCAGCAGTCCTGAAATAGAAAATCCAAAAACTAGTATCTCTCTTATTCCAACCCCCCCTGCCCCTTGGGAACTCACAAGAATGCAGGGTGCTTAATCATTCTACCACGTTAGGTCCCACTGGAATTCAGGGAATAACGTCACCTATCAGAACAGCCTGGAGTTCATGTGAGTGGCTCGCAACAGGGTCACATGACTCGGTGTTTGTGACCTAAAGGGCTAGTCTGCTGGCCTCCTAACTGAGCCTCATGGACTTAAAAGGCTCCCCAACAGTTATTCAACCTCTCTTAAGTGAATTTCTGACCCCCCAGGACCCCTGATGTGGCTCAGCGGGCTCTTAAATCAAGCTTTTGGGCTCTTCTCATCCGCAAACAGGCCCATTTGCACTGGAACTGCATATCTCATACTGAAAATCAGCGCAAGCTATCATCGGCCTGTCTCTTTGCACAGCAGCATTGATAGCCGGCGGGGGTCTTCCAAGGGTAAGCTCCAACCCGCCCGTCTATGATGCCTAGCCTGCTCTTTGCACCAAGCCGACCTCTGTTCGCGACGCTCTCCTTGTTGCGCGGGACCCTCTCTAATGCAAACGTGACTCTTGGCCTGAACTTTTGAATTTGAACATGTCTAGCATGACCAGATAGCTGCAGTTGGCACTTTATGCTTTTAGACACTATGTTGCAGTTTATTCTTCAAAAATGATAATTCCATTTCTACTAATTGGTATTGTGTTGGTATGTTCTTGTTTTATTTATTAAGTTAAGCTCTATTTTTCTAACCTGGTGTGGGATCTTTTTGTGTGGTGTTTTCACAGTTCTACTGTTTGCAGTGTTGCCCAAATACTTTATACATTGCCTCTAAGTATAGCTTGACTGCTCTGTGCCAAGCTATGAGGAGGGTGAGCACATTTGGATTTGCATGTGCCTTACCCTGACTAGGCTGTTGGTTGCTGTTTGTCCAGGGATCGCACCCCTGATAACCAGTAACTCAATTTTTAACACATGGTTTTCTCATTAGTGTCTCCATAATATTCATTTGAGATCACTCTACAAACATTAAATATCATTTATTGTAGGCTTTACTCCCATATTTGATGTGTGCTATGTACCACACATTCTCATTTTGACCCACATGTTATACATGAATCACAATATTTCACTGAGATTGTGACAGGCAGTAACCATATGTCCTCACGTGCACATGGGTAAGATAATTGCAATATTTACAAGTTATACATGAGGCAACTATAAATATTTATGCCCACTGGGGTAACATTTCTGTCTTCTCCCCATATTGTATATCATTCTGAACCCACCCCATTTCCTGAGACTACACCTTTCCACACAACAAGAATATTTTATGTGAATTACTACTGTCTTCTAACATATATTTTAAGATTGCCAGCATGCTTGCCTCTTTTATGCAATTTTTACATTTTTACAAATTGGGTAGCAAGATTGGTCTTCAAAATTGTAGCCTAGAAATATGTAGGAATATTTAGAATCTGGGATTAACAGTGTTTGTTGATTCATTATTATGATGAAATACTGGAATTGTTCCTTAATGTCACATTCTAATTGGTAAAGCAGTTGTACAATTGACTTTCATGATGGTTTGTATACTTACTTTGTAAGATGATCAGAACCTCTTGATCTGGAAAAGGGCTTGAGTAGAACTTTAATGCATTGATCAGCCACAATACAAAATGGTAGATTGCACCACTGAAGAATACTGCATTGTACTTTTGGTAGTCATTATAGAATCACAAGTATACTTGGGAGTAGTGGAATATCAACGCATTCAAAATGTCAGTACAGAAGTACAGTTTACATGGAAGAAACAACAGAACTCAATGATAGACTCAGACAGATTAAGATAATTTGGTTATTGTATTAAATAATCAAAATTCAATAAAATATACAATTTCTTAAGGACTTTGGTCAGAAAAATCACAGCTTGCACTCAAGCACCAAACATTCAGGCCATTATTTATCGAGTGATTATGAAGTTTCACTTGCAGAGTTACAGAGACCTGCTACCCTTAAAGGCAGAAAGGGGGTTCATGTTGCTATCAGTTCAAGTCCTACAGAAAACGGGAAAGGTTCAGACTTAAAGTTCATAATTGGAGATTCCATTAGCTCAGAACTAAAGATATAAAGGAAAAAGAAATGGTTCAGCAAAGAAGGTCTCAGTACATCAGCTACCAATAGTAGCATCAAAAACAGTCCAAAATTAAAGAGTGATCGGCATAGCATCCGGTCTCAAGTAGAAAATATCGGAATGGCGGATGGTGCCCCTCCTCTGGGATTTCTTCTTTTATAGAGTTTAAGCAATGTCTTGTGGCCTGGTATCACACCTTCATCAAAATACTATCACAGCATCTGTAACATCGAGATGGTTTTCCATACTGGTCATAAGAAGCAAAAATGTGTGAGTTGACACAAGCATATTATCAAACAAAAAGATACAAAGTAGTCTATCCATAGGCATAGCTGAGATTCTATTACTACAGGAATATTTCACAGTACACATTGAAGGAACATTCAAGAATGTCAGTGTGTAGACATGTACAGGAAAAATAAGCAACATTTCACTTGTAAAGAACGATCCATTATATTAAATCAGGCGAAAGTCCTTTAAGTTAGAATTGCAAATGAAGAATGTATATAGAACTTTTACAAAATATTATTACATGATAAGAACTGATGTTAGGAATGCCCTACTACCAGAACATCTTTATGATATTCATATCAATGCATGTTTTTTTCTAATTTCATCCCACAAAAGTTGTTTTTAATATTTCATAAACTATAGAGACTCTAATATGATATTACAAAATATCACATGTGTACTTCCTTGCTACACATTTCTGCACCAACCTTTCTAACTGGATCATTCTCAGCAAAAAGCATGAAAAACTCTTGACCACTTCACTTAACATTATAATTCTCATCAATATACGTTAATAGCAACGTATGCATTAAAAATTCATTATCCCAACTCATTTAAATGTACTTGTGTTGTATTATGAATGTGTTTTCTTTTTACCACATTTTAAAGCAAGCTTTCACAATGCTTCCACTACTCTTGTCTCAGTATCATGTTTCACTGTTTCTAAAGTGTGCAACGTGTACTTTCAAGCTTTTGTGTCTTCTATGCCCAAGCATGTTGTGTATTATGATTTATAAAATCATATTGCATCCGCCTCATCTACTTAAAGGTACTGGTCGATTTAAAAACAATTAAGGAAAGGTTCCATGAAGAGTGGATCTTGCTACAGCTGCAGAGAGGACCCACACCATGGCAATTTAGATTTCTCCAAGTAATCAAATTAGCAGTCAACTGAATAATTTAAGTGTAAGCCTCATTTCCCGAAACAATTAAGTTGCATTCAGAAAAGAAGGTACCAAGAATAATATTAAGAAAGTACACTCAGATGTGGTCTATGTTTCCTTTGAGACTTGATATGATTCAACTCCAATGTTACAATTTTACTCTCTTGGGTACAATGAGTCTTGTTTTCAATACAAAGCCACACTGTTAATTATGAAGTGGTGAATATGCATATTTTATAGGAACGTGGCATAATAAATGGGATTTTTATTGCTATGCCGTTTTAGGTCTATAAAATATTTTCTAATTACTGCTTAATAGAGATTTCGAAAAAATAGATTTGCACTCCCTACTAACATGGTGGGATTTCATGGTGTTTAATTTAGGTGCTTAGGGGGCAATTCACAAAGACATTTACCATTATGTTTAATAGTATACCTCTAGTAGTACATCACATACTCATACATGCAATTCCCAAATGTACAGCCAAAGATATGCTCCTACACTAGTCCCATTTCTTATGTGATATGGTAAATACTATTAAAGTTAGAGAAATTAAAAGGGGGTTCAGGGAGAAACATGCTAATAAAATAAATAAACCAATACATTATTAAGAGTTTTTTAATTTGCTAAATACACAAAGTACTGCAGTAGAAATACCAAGAAAACTAGTGTAAATGTACTCAGTCTAGCCTTAGAAAAGATCAAGGACCACACAAAGTCAATAATTACCGGCACTGAATAATTACACTCCCACATAAATCAATGGATAGAGGGACTAACACTAGCACTAACAATGTAAAGATACACATTTTAAATAAATTAAAATAAATTAGATTTTAATGAACATTTATTTTGAAATGTGTTCATTGTACAAATATTTTTAAAGTGAAATAAGAATTAGAAATATTTATTTATAGCTAATAAGTTCAAATTTACATTTAATTTAAATGATGACAGATTACATTTAATAAAAAATATGAACATAAAACATAACATGCAACCGAGCTTGTAACACATTAAATACACATGACATTGTAATGGTAGGGGAGGAGGAAGTTAAGGTTGTAATTAATATAAAATAATGAAAAATGTATTTACATGTAATGCATTATTTTAAGATATAAATACATACAATGTACATTTTGGAGCTACAGTGTTTTATCTTCCTAATGTGATAATCGAAGAGGAAGCGGGATTAGGGAAAAGGGTTTACATTTTTTTTTATATTGTGGATTTGAAATTTTTCTCCAGAGCCTAATGATTATTTTCTCTTTGTTAAAATGGGCAGGATTTGGGTTAATTAACCTACATTTAATTTAATAAATGTTATGAATGACCGGGGTAGTGACTATACCTCACTTACATGGATTGGCAGTTGATCTGTTCTGATATGATTTAAAAGACACCCCTTTAGTATGAGTGGCAGAACCAATTACTTGGCTTTTACTAAAAGAATTATGTGTTCCCTCGTCATCACTCTAAATGGGTCTGCTTTCCTTTTAATGTACACATCAAAATCACCAATACTAATAAACCATTTGCACCGAAGTTATGTAACACCTATCAGATCTAACAATTCCATAACAGGTTCGTTCAAAGGCCGGCAACGAACAAGTAGAACATGGATGGCCCGTTCAGATGAGCATATTTGGCTGTTACTGTTTCCATACCGGCACATGCATCAAGCATTTTACCGGCCGCAAACGGGCCGATTCGCAGAATCGGGCCATTTACGGCCCGTTAAAATGCCATTTCCGATGCATCACACCCAAAACCCATTCGCAATATAGGTAATCGCAAATCTTGCGATTATCTAAATTGCGAATGCTTTTTGGGAATTGCAAATTGTGATTTCCCATTTGGGATGCATCAAAGCCTTTCTTAAATGCGACTTCGCATTTAGGAAACGCTAATTACCATCAACTGCAAGTAGATTGTAATTTGCAAATACTTTGAAAAATGCACAAAAGTGCATTTTTCAATGTGCCATATGGCGCACACATATGCCTTTAGGGCATATGTGTGCACCACATGAGCATGCATGCCAAATTTGGGGGTGCAGCAGGGTGGCCTTTAAGGCCCCCTAGCACCCTTCAAATAGCGAATGCAATTTGCGAGTACCTATTTGGTACTCGCAAATTGCGAATGGCTTCCCATTCATTCCTATGGGCCTCTAGGCCCATAGGAATGAATGGGAAGGCATTCCTTAATTGCGAATCGCTATTTGGGATTCGCAATTAAGGAATGTGTACGAATCACAAATATTTTTGCAAAACCTACATGCATAGGCAATTGCGATTCCTTAATAGCGATTCCTTAATAATCGCTATTAAGGAATCGTAATTGCCTAGCTTGATGCATGTGCCCAATAATATTTTCATGCAACAATATCCTAGTAGGTAACATTTAAGAAAATTTGTAATTGTGTAAACAATTCTTTGAAAATATATTGCTATGGCCATTAAGTCGAAAACAAACAATATGACCTGAAATACATTAAAATATTGTTTTATAGAGTTGTATAGTTTTCTGCAACATACAAATTTACAGTGGGTGCTCAGTGTATTGAGTTAATACGCAGTGCTCAATGAATCATAAAAGCGGCCTAATAGACATGAAAGAAACAAGATGGCGAAAATAGCATGAATACCTTTTTTTTAAAACATGTGCACATTAAGATGGTAAATGTTCTGTCTGTGCAGAGTTTCAATTAATGAGAAAAGCCTTTTCCAATCAGTTAGTGGGTGATGGCGTTTCGACCGTTTGTAGTTTAGCAAGTCATCATTAGAAACAAATGTGATATGACTGAGCCCAAGATTATGACGGTTCAGTTAAATAAAGTACAAATTTAATTTGGTTTTGCCAGTTAGGTCAAGATGCTGGGTCTTGGAACTGGGCAGGTAATTGTCTTGGAACTGGACAGGTAATTATCCTGTCCAGGTGAAATTGTAATCCACAATGATGAGTATTGTAGGAAAGTATACAACAGGTATCCCACCAGACTGACCGTCCGAATTATTGCGTTGTGTGCCCGCAGCAGGAGGCAAAGTACTCCAAGGAGGCCTGGTCAAGAAGAGAAGGAATCCCAAATCAATTGCATGCTATCCAAACAGCATTGTTATTTAAAGCCTTCCTGAAATTCAGAAAGAAGCTCTAAGTCAGCAGAGAGATGGTTCCATTTGATAGGCCCCAACACAGATAACCTTGAGCACCGAGGACCTCATTTACAATGCCATTGAGCCAGGTTACAGTGTGCCTGCCCATATATACAAGGCCTGCATGACTTTTCATGGCTTTGTAAATATGGGCCCCTTTCACACATTACTCGTGAAAGGGGCATTCCATGGGTGTTGCTGAGGGTGTTCCCAAGCAACATCCATGAAACCTGACACATTCCCAGATTTACATAGTTTTGTAAAACTAGGAATGCATCAGAATCCTACGCCTCCCCAGGGGAGATGTAGGAGTTACGCAATGTGGAGAAATACTTTTATTTCTATACATTCTTTCCTCTCTCTATGCATGCTGCATTCTGCAGCACACATAGAAACAGGAAAATTCCATCAATGATTGTTTATGTGCAGGAAGGTGCTCCTTCCTGCACAAAAACAATCATCCCCGCAACACAAACACCCTTACAACATGACACAAGGTGCCTGTTCTGGCAGATGGCAGCCGATTGTGTGCATCCCTGTGCTTATAAAATGATGCAGCAAAATGGCTTCAGGAGCCGAGCTGCATAATTATTTTGTAAATGAGGCCTCCAGATTTTAATTTACAGAATTTCTGGTTTGCTGAGGAGGGGCAAAGTACGCTTAAAGGAACATATCTGGATATTCGTCTAAGTACAAATGGTTGGGCCAGACCAGGAGGGGCTTTGAAAAGTAAACCGCATTTTTTTAATTGAATGCATTGTTTAAGCCAGTGAAACTGTTCCAGGAGTGGTGTAGCAGGCATTGTAAATGGGGTCTTAAAAGTACGTCTAGCTGTCACGTACTGAACTATTTGCAACCTGGCTATATTTCATTTAGGAAGGCCAACACATATAGGTGCCGATTCCGATCCTGGAAAAATTTTCCCCGTACGACTCGTATCCGGTCTTTTTACCGTACGAATCGTACAAGTAGCGTACAAACTGCCAAGTACGATTCGTATGGGAAAAAGTCCATACGAATCGCATTTGGAAAATTTCCCCACCCGTCCTCGGGTCGGAAAAAGTGTCCGATACATCCCCGGACGATTTTACGTACAAATGTGAAAAGGGAAGTCCGAGCGCGCAAGTACGATCCGTCCCGTGCGTCCGATGTGAAAACTGTATGGAAAATGCACCGTACGGACCGAACTCCCATAGCAACCATGGAGACATGTGCCCGCATACGCGCCGAACACCCCCCCCAGCCCCCGTGAGTACGTGCCGAACCCCCCCAGCCCCCGTATGTACGCGCCGAACACCCCCCCCAGCCCCCGTGAGTACGCGCCGAACCCCCCCAGCCCCCATGTACGTACGAGTCGAACCCCCCGTGTATGTACACCCGTGTACGTACGAGTCGAACCCCCCGTGTATGTACACCCGTGTACGTACGAGTCGAACCCCCGTGTATGTACACCTGTGTACGTATGAATTGAACCCCCCGTGTATGTACACCCGTGTACGTACGAGTCGAACCCCCGTGTATGTACACCCGTGTACGTACGAGTTGAACCCCCCCGTGTATGTACACCCCCACCCGTGTATGTACACCTGTGTACGTACGAGTCGTACCCCCACCCGTGTATGTACAGTGCGTACCCCTAGCGCTACACGCTGGGGGTACGCACCGTACATACACGGGTGGGGGTACGACTCGTACGTACACGGGTGTACATACACAAGTGGGGGTGTACATACACGGGGGTTCGACTTGTATGTACACGGATGTACATACACGGGTGGGGGTGTACATACACGGGGGGTTCGACTCGTACATACACGGGTGTACATACACGGGTGGGGGTGTACATACACGGGGGGTTCGACTCGTACATACACGGGGGCTGGGGGGGTTCGGCGCGTACTCACGGGGGCTGGGGGGGGTACGGCACGTACTGGGCCCCCTAATCTGGTCGTTTCGCGGCGTACTTCGCTTTTCCGGCACTTTTTGGGTGCCGTAAAAATATTGCCGTCCGGACTGCTGTCGGTTCGAATCGTACCTCCTGGTTCGTGAAACGCTGCCTGAAAGCATCCCGACGTCACGTCGGCGCTTTCCCGGATCACATTTGTTTGTATATTTTCGTCGGTCGGTGTTTTTTACGATTCGTACGGAAATGGTGTTTCCGTGCGATTCGTACTTGCATGTTTGTAATGTTTTTTTCCTGGGTACGAGTCGGACGGAGAAAACGCTCCGACCGACGGTTCGTACCCGGTTTTTCCAGGATCGGAATCGGCACCATAATGTTTACATAAATGATTCTTGCTCCAATCACTACTGCTAAAATGATCTTTAAAGCGTCTATGGAAATGTGTGAATGTAGTTTTATTGTGGACCTGAGAATACCTTTTGAGACCACACCATTGATTTGTAATCTCAAAGAAAGCTGGTAATCTACTAAAACTCTCAGACTTTTAACCAGTGGCGTAGGTTCAGGGATCATTCCCATTTCTATAGGCCAGCATCACGCGGACCAGGGGGTCAAAGTTTATTTATCACTAAAATTTGTATTTCCTCTGCATTTTATTTCAAATGGATTTCTCGAGTCTTCTGCTGGTGAAGAGCATTATAACTTGGAATTTTATTTGTGAGGGCATGTTATCAAATAGAAATAGGAGAATCTGCTAGACAGATAAATATGCAGCATCCAAGATTAGTCAAATCTTTTACTAAATGCTGGATATAGATATTAAAAGGTGAGGTGATAGGGCTGATCCCTGTGGTACTCCACATTCCTTCTTATTACCTTCAACCCAAAACATGGACAGTGCATTGCCTGCATCCTGTTTTCCAGGAATCAGGCAAGTCATTTTTGTGCTGTCTCCGAAATACCCGCAACCAGAACACGTAAAAATGTATAATCTACTGCATCAAAGGCTGCGGATAGGTCTAGCAAAATAAAGGCTGAAAAGAGGGAGGAAGTTACTACAAAGCATTGAAGCAGCCTACCTGCTACCCATAAGTCAATTGAGGAGGTATCCTCACAAACAAAACAGTCACAACAGTCACCTATCAAATTCATGTTCAACAAGGAGTTACTGTACCATGCAACTAATGAGCTACTTCATTTATACAATTGGAATCTGGCCAAAATGCTAGAGACTGACAATGGGGGTCATTTCGATGGCAGAAGGAGCGCCATCGCCAGCTGTGCTGTGGTGGGCCTTCCTCCATCGGACCGCGATTTTTCCCCTCCAGATTACGATGGCGGGGGGATCCAGACTGCGACCATGGCGGACGCAAAGACCGTCCGCCACAGAACCACCACAGTCAATCATTCCGATTGCCTGGCAGAATGGTCTGCATCCATAAAATGGTGGCAGTGCCTAGTAGGCACCGTCCGCCAAATTAGGATGCTGTCTTCAGCCACCCTTACCGTGGTGGGTAAACCGCCATTGAAAGGCTGGCGGAGATAGGTTTTGGGGGCCCGTTGAGGGCCCCTTTGTGTCTGGGGGTGGTGTTTGTGCGCTGGGGGGGTACCCCCCTACCATGGGTACCCCCCTACATTTCACTGCACCAAGTGATAGGCACTGTGTGGTGCCTGCCATGTAGTGCAGTGAAATGCACAAAATGCATTTTGAACATCGCGGCGGGTGCTGCAGTCAGTAGCACCTGCTGCTGTTAAAGTGCCAAATGCTACCGCCATGGTGGCGGTCGTATCCTAATTGGGTATGCGGGACCGCCGCATGTATTGCGGATGGTCCCGGTCACCAACACAATGGCGAACGAACTCCAGTCCTTCCGCCATAGTAATCGGCCACTATGTGTCATACAGCTTCCAACATCTAGGAGAAATGTAATAATCACTAATGGTTTCAGTCTGGAGGTTTCAGCATTGAATTTATTGCTACTGACAATGACTGTAATATTATTAAAGCCATGGCTGATGGAAAATACTTCAGAGTGCTATTGTTTAGTGCATTACATCAACCTAATTGTTCAGGATGTCCTCAACAAAATGCCATAGTCAACCTGTTACCAGATATGCACTCAACTTAACAACAGTACCGAAAGCATTGGACATTAAAGGGGTCAGATTGACTATTTCTAATCTAATGTAAGCAACAATAGGGGAAGCACTCGACTTCTGAGAGGTCAACTTTACCATTCCCAATACAGCTTAAGCAACAGTAGGGAAAGCATTGGAATTTGGAGGAGTCTGATTTAGTATTCCCACTCCAATGTAAGCAGCAGTAGGGTGCAGTCTGAACATTGAAGGGTTTAACTTACTATTTACACTACAATATAAGCAACAGTAGTGAAAGTGTCGATCTTTGTGGGGTCAGATTTATTATTCCCACTCAAACCTAAGCAACACTAGGCAAAGCATTGGAATCTGGGGTGGAGGTCAGGTTTACAAATCTCACTCCAACCTAATCGAAAATATAGACATTAACGGACTTTGAAGGGGATGGATTTCATATTCTCACTCTAGACTAAGCAACAGTAGCGAAAGTACTGGAAAGTATACAATAATGATTAATAAATACGTTCAGAAAGACCACAATATAAAAATATATATACAAAAATCAAATGAAATATTCATAAATTTAAAAATGTACATCAGTATCTATAAGCAATCAAATACTTTTAATATGTAATGAAATAATTTTAAAAAATGTAAACACTCAAACAGTACACTGAAAAAACCTCCAACCTACTCCCTCACCATCCCAACAACCCACAAAAAAAGTGAAACAATACTAAAAGAAAGTAAAAAAATTACAAAAAACGAATTCACAAATATAGTAACTCTTTAAAAAAAATAAAAACATTAATATCAATGGAATAAAATATTCAAACAATTAAATATTTTTCTATAATTAATAACATACATTTTGGACTAAAACAAAAAACTAATTTACATTTTTTTTATAGATCAATCAATAATAATAAATCAAAATTTTTGATAAAAAATCTAATTAATCAATTAAGAAATATATATAAATGTAAACAAAAAAAATTATCAATTAAATATTTTACATAATTATTAATCCCATCAACCAATCAAATGCAATACATTTTTAGAAAAGTACAAGCAAATTAAAATAAGTAATACAATCTCTTCTCACCGTACTCCGCTACAAACCAGAGAACCAGCCAAAAAGTATTAAACAAACAAATTGAGAAACAAGACTTTAAACATATTACCAGAACAATAAATCAACTAATAAAACTATTACAACCAATTAATAATAACATATTAATAACTTAAAACACACAGCATCATAAAACATTAAAAAAATACATTTATGGTAGATATTCCTATGTTTTAAATAATTAAACACTGAAAAATACAAAATTCCTATATGCAATATTCTGTAGCACAATATTCTTGTCACCACACATTTTTTCATAATACTTGCGTTAGACAATATTTGTGACACAATATTAAAGTTGTGCACCATATGAAAACATTAGTATTTTAAATACTTGATCATATATGTTTTGAGTTTTGGTTGTCTAAAGTAGCTTTGAAGTGAAGCACAGCTAAATTAAAAGTGTAGGTTGCACATGCCCTATAGTGTGTTAATTATATTGATAGCATAGTGGCATACCTGTGTGTCTTATGGCGTTGCATTTTTAGATAGGCCGTGTGTGTTGCTCTGCCTCAATAGGAAGTACCTTTGCCTCAGCTGTAGCAAACAAATTGCTTTTACTTTTGACCTTATGAGAAAGTAAGGAAGAGTAAAATGAAACAAATATAAATATTATCATATTTAAAGGGTGTATCTGTTAGAAACTATCTATGAGGATGTATGTGAAGTCTGTTTAACAGAGTAGGGTTGTGGAGTTGTAAAAAAACATTTAGGGATAGAGAGGGGTTTTCATACTTGCGTAGTGTTATTTTTGGGTTGGCTGTAACAGGCAGGCCATACAACATAAGAGTGTTCACGATGGAAAAGATAGAATTTTTGAAGGAAGTGAGAGGTAGACAGGATCCAGGTGTGCCTCCAGGTATAGCTGTTGCAACCGGAAGACAACTTGTCTTCAACAACCTCCTTTGATCCTATCATTTTTTTTAATGTCTCCCACAGTGCAAGACTCCTCTCCCAATGCATTGACAGAGTCTGTGGTCTCCTGCCACAAGGCCCTCGACTGTGCTTCAAAGATTGTGTGTGGAAGTAGATCATGTAGTTATATATAGTGTTTGACCACAGTTTCGACTGCAGGGGCCCTCTCCTCCTCAGTGAAATTCCTTTTCTTCACAAAGTTGTGGCCTAAATCCTGGATGCTGAATATGGTTCCAATTGGCTGCAAAGTAACTTAGACCAAGGAAAAGAGAGCACATTGTAAGGCAAAGGCTTTATTTATGTGTTTTGATTGAATAGGTGTCAGTCTGTTTGTGATTTGGGTCATGTTTATTCCATTTTAATATTCCCTTCCATTCAGAAATCTCTAACCGCATGGTGGAGTGCTCCACCTCTGTGGCAGAGGTTTCCGTCCTGGTAAACGACATGTCCACCAACCATCAGAATGTAAAATAAACTCTTAAAGTAAAATATAGTTTTAGTTCATGGTTGTAAATTGATTCATTGGTGGCTCCACTCCTTCATTGGAAGGGGCAGAGACATGTAAGTCTACATCTAGATGCAACTCTCCACTCCGAAATGAATAGCACAAACACACACACACACAGAAATACTCCAGATATAGGAGTAGATCTAAACATGAGTAAATTTGCAAATTTACAATTGTCAATTGGGGTCAATAGGCAGTGATGACCACATAAAAATAAACCTTTGCTCATTGGGCCCATGTTGTATTGCATTTACATGTACATCTAGTAGTGACAAAAATTAAGGCAAAGGGAAGCACATGCAAATAAAACAACATTTTTGCAAAGCATATGTATAGTTGCATTTTAGAAAACCTTCACCCGCATATATTCCAGTATCCTAGAAAACAAGTTGGTCAACTCGGCCACAGCAAGACTACACCACACATCACCACTCAAAGGTAGAACAAAGAAATCACTTAGAAAATGATGGATGGATGGTGTAACACGACAAGCACAAACATTTATACTTAAAAACAACTAAACAAAATGGTTATATAAGTTAACATTGGAAACACCTATGCAGAATAACATTGTAAAAGATATTGAGAACCATTAAAAATTAAAGAAATTAAATAAAAATAAAAATGGGCATGGACATATAACTTAAGACATTGCGGAAAAATCTTCAACTCACATTGTAAAAATGTTTAAATAACATAAAAGTAAGAGACGTAATTCATTTAATAAATGGGCGTATTACTCCAGGCATTACAAACACCTCTAAAAAGTACATTGTAAAAATATTTAAAACAATTTAAAAAAACAAAAAATGCAAACAATATAAACATAACAATTTGAACATACACTTTGTTAATAAATGAAAAAACGATTCATTGCCAGTCTAATATTGATCTACACAAATTCAAAGACAAATCATAACACTTTACATGTCCCAAACGTGTGGTGTGCGCACACACACAATGACACCCAACATAATTGTAGCAGTTGCCTAGGTTCCTGATATCTGTTGCACAAGGGAAAGAGGCCAGGGC
Organism: Triturus cristatus; assembly: GCF_964204655.1. Classification (NCBI taxonomy): domain Eukaryota; kingdom Metazoa; phylum Chordata; class Amphibia; order Caudata; family Salamandridae; genus Triturus; species Triturus cristatus. Next base: position 158,654,075 of record NC_140580.1, read on the forward strand.
TCATGGCGTGGCTGTATTTTAGTGGTTCAACTTGTGGTGATTATCAAGTGCATCATTTTCGTGAAGTAATGCTTCTTTCCCTATACTTTTTAATTAAAGTTTTACATAGTGTATACAGAAATCTCCCCTTATTCTATGTAGAACTCCAGTTGCAGATTTATGCCTTTAAGAACCTAATAAAGGTACCAGGTGTAATTGTACATTTGTAGTTTGAGTGGTACATCTCCCTACCCACTCATGTGAGAGGGCAGGAATACATATGCCTACAACCAGATGAAGCTTACTTCCCAGACTAAATTGAACTAAGGCAGGGTCATATGCCCAACCATAGGCACAAACCTACATGTGAGGAGATTTCCATGCATAGATTTACCTGTCTAAATTGTGCCTTTAATGTCTGAGCTTGAATATACCAGGAACATTAGTTATTGCCTTAGCAGACCATGACAGATATTGGCTGATTGATGTGTGCAGGACACTGGACCTTAGCTGTATTCCTTAGCCAGCAAGGGAGATAGAGACAAATATCCAAGCTAGAGGAGTTGTGGTATATATTAATTATAATTGGTTGATACCATGTCACTAAAATATAGGTTGCCAGAGGTTCTAAGGTGTCAAGTATAGCATATATACGTTGGTAAATATGTATGTTTATGAGGAACACCCAAAGAATTGCTTTGTTCTCAAAAGATGCATTGAGAATGTGGCTGTATTAAAGGTATTGAAGACCAGAGATATTCTATATTTTCTGTATGTTTTCCATGCTTTTTTATTCTTGCAGACCTTGGTAGAAATTGTTGTGGATCTCTGGGCAGTGTTGAAACACTTATAACATTTCACTGCATTTTCCTTTCCCTACATTATGGTTCCCTTTTGGCAAAATCTTTAAGCACGCTTGAATTGTAAGCCTTTCACAAGTATCAAAAAATCATGCAGGTGCTAGACAGTCTCATAACTTGTAAGCGCCACAATAGGCTTTTTGGCACCCACGTTTGTGGTGAAAACTAAGCTATGAAGAAGCCGGATCACACATCAGGCCAGGTCACAATGATAGAACTGCAAAAACAAATATGTTTCTGTCATTGCAGATATAAATTTGACATTATGCAAGTTAGCTCTCATTGTGCCTTGATAAACGACGGTCTAACTCAGGGGCGGTGAAGAGGAAAAACAAAATGATAACAACAAAGCATTATTATCATTTTATTTTTCCTTCCTAGGTGCGGGGAGGGGCAGGGCTGGCTAGAGCAGGTGCCAGGGGAGGAGTGGTGGGCACAATCAAAGTGCGCATTAATGTTTGACCAGCCGTCTTGGGCCAGCCAAATATTAACACTTTGAATGTTCCTTACCAGGCTGCATTACACAACCTGGTAGGGAACATGCGCAGTGTTGTGCTTGGTTCAGGGGACTTTAGAAAAACAATGCAGCGTTGTCATTGGCTTGGGGAGCCTGGGTGTTTCCTCCGAGGAGGAGAGGCAGTGGAGAGTCTGTGGCCGGGACGCGACCGCAGGTAAGTTTGCTTTATTTCATTTGTATTTTATTTTCTCAGCCGACACCCACCACCCCTTGCCCCCGTCACTGTTCACTACCAGCCACCACTGGTCTAACTGCATAGATTTCAAATGTACACCATGCACACTTTGTCAGCATGTATGCTGAGAGGGGCAACAAGAGTTTATGGTGTCCTGCTACCTGGAAGGATGCAGCAGGGTGTACTTTTAACGATGTGTGGGTTAAAACGCCTCTTTTCTTCTACCTTTGGTTTGGAAAGCTGTAGGAATACCATTATTGTGGGATAGAACTATTTTTTCAAACTAAAAATCATTTTCTAAGATGGAGTACTATTTCATGAATTTTATGAATGAATATTAATAAAATTGTTATATAAATCTAAGTAAGCAGTCTATGCCTGTTGGCAGTAATCTGCTGCCTGGCTGGAATTCCTCAAGCAAGCAAATACATTCTTTATTTTCCTTCTCTCTTCAATCTAGTTGGATTGTAAATTTGGTGCATACTGAGGCATATTAAAATTTTCACCCATAATGTTAATCATCTCCTGGAGCATGCCATGTGAGCATTCCTTTGCTTCTTTTGGACAACAGTTTTGCTACTGCTGAAAATCATTATGTGATCTGCTGATACACATTCGTTTTGCAAGCCATTGTACTAATTATGTATAACTGTTGCTCAGGGTCTATTAATCTTTCTATTGTTTTTGCAGAGGTACCTGAATGCCTGCATGTGCATTGGATTAAATATGCTTTTACATTTGTTGGTCTAGTTTCATTTGTGAATGCTCCATGTTCCAAATATGCCGTTATTGCTATGCGTCACTGTGTTCTTGCACTGTACATATGATAAGCCTATTCTTTTTTTAAATGGCCTTACATATAGTTAAGGATAATTTTGACACTTTAATGGCAATCTAAAATAAAGAAAGTCAGCCTGACAAAAAACACAGGCTGGTAAAACTTCACTTAAGGAAAAGGTAAAATGACAAAATATTTTTTTGCTGCAAATATGATTTTTTTGTGTGGAAAAGGCACATGTAGAGAAAGAAGTGGACAGCATGCAAGAGAGGTAAGAAGGGAAAATTAATGGATATAAATGACAGGGGTAGCATAGAGGGAAAATAAGAGGTTTGTAAAAAAAAAAGAGGACTAAAGCAAGTGGGAGTAAGGCGGTTGTAGAAATAAATGGATGTAAAGCACAAGGAAGAGAGCAAGGGCCATATTCACAAGGATCTATCGCCGAGTTAACAGGACTTTATCACAGCCAAAGTTGCGATAAACTTATCGCCCCAATCACAAGCTGGTGTTAATAGCCCACAGCACCAGTTTACCTGTGATACCCATGATAGCAGCCGCAAAAAACATCGCCACAGATGACCCCCGCAACTATCGCTAATGAGATGCAGAGTAGGCGTTCCCGTGCAAAAATCCATGACAACATCACACCTCAACATTCTCAACGACTCACCAGAACAGTGATAAGAACACAAAACAGGCGATAAGACGTGTTAGCACCCGGAAACTAACACCTGCTCAGACCTGGTGCAAAGTCGGACAACAGCCTGCACTACAAAAGGGAGCCCAGCCCATAGCTACATTAGAAGGGCAACAGATGCCATGGAGCCACTGGTCATGAGGCCCAGACACCCAAGAGGGCCACAACACCCACTGCCACCACCCTAGGACCCCAACAGCCACTCGGAACCCCGCCAGACCAGTACAGAGGCAGCACAGACAAAGACAGCGGACCCCCAGGAAACGCACCAGCCTCACAGACCCAACACCTGACAATGTCATTGCCCACTACCGGCTCAAAAGGACAACCATCCTACGTATCCTGACCATCATCGCCCAACAGTACCAACACAGCGGACAACCAACATCCCACCCCACACAAAGCTGCTGGCTGTGCTGCACCTGTTGGCCCCTGGTACCCCCCAACCAACACCCGCCAGAGTTGAAGCAGTCTCACAGCCAGCCACATCCAAGTCCCTCATACCTCTCCTGGACATCACCCTCAGCCTGGTACCCCAGTCCCTACACGTCCAACACAATGCGCAGGATCAGCTGGAGACCAAGCAAGGACCATACGCCATAGCTGGATGCACACACGTGTTGGGGGCAATCTACAGCACACATGTCCTACCTGTGCCCCCTGGTGACACAGCACACAATCACCGCAACAGAAAGCACACGTCTCACAACAATGTGCAGGCAACATCAGAACACCGTGGAACCTCCACTAATGTCGCCTCCAAATACCCAGCCAGTGTGAATGATTCCTTCCTCCTCCGACATTCTATCATCAACCAGCGTCCCCAGGATGGCACCAAGGGAAATGCACAGCCACTTGTCAAGTTCCAAATGAACACCCCACTCACCTCAACTCCACAACCATGCAACTCACAACTCTGGCAATGCACATGTCACAAAATCACAAACAACATGCAAAACAACATGCCCACCCACCAGACACGGCAGAACAACTTACAATGGTAACCTGGGCAAACCGTGAACATGAGCCATCAACGTCATGGCACCTCAGCCACACACTAGCCGAATGTGGGGAGAGGTGGAGACCAGGCAAGTGTTAAGGATGCAGGAGAACCATGATTGGGAAAGTACACAATGCCAAGTGTTGTGGAGATGTGCTGGACAGACCGCAGTATGCAGAACACACCCATTTCCATGGCGACATACACCTCTGGTGTATGGAGTGTAGTGGACAGTGGACGCAACCATATCACCCTAGCTAGTGGGGGAGTTTGCGGAAATGTTGCCTGTTACATCCCCCCGTAAGCGTGAGCGAAATGGGATGGCCCGACATACGCCAGGCCAGCGTAGGTGTGTGAATAAAAAGCACGTAGCCCTGGGCTTGGTCCTCTTCCAGAAAGCCCAACGTCCCTGCCAGGGCGGCGCCTTTCACCCCGCCACGAGGCCGACGCCGTCCTCATGAGCGGAGTTGCCTGCAATCCTGTGCGCCTTCTGTACCCCGGCCTGCTGGACCCCGAACCCATCAGGCCCGCCCCTGCGCAGCCAGGCCACACTGATCACCTGCAAACAACACCGGTGTGTGTCATGGAGGGCCCACCACGTGCCGGCGCAAGCTTGAAGCCCGCGACCTTAGCAGCTTTCTCAGACCATCACGGCCTCCACAACACAGGCCCGCTTTAGTCCTTTCTCGTTGACGTACTCTACTGCTGCCTCCGGCCTACTTCACGGTCAAGTAGGGCACACATTTGGAACTGAGTCTTGATTACATGATGGCAGAGTACATATGTTCATTGCAGATGCTATATCAGTGTGCTCTCTTCGATGTGGTGCCACCAACTCTGTGCATGGCATTCTTACGACACATGTCTGTTGTCCCCTGCTGACCACTGCCTTCGACCTACACTACAGACAAGTAAGTCACACATTTGGAACTGAGTCTTGATCATACATTGTCCGTGTACGCAAAATAATGAAGATTCTACTTCACTGTACTCCCTTCGATCAGGTGGCAGCAACCATGTGCATAGCATCTAAATGACACGTGGCTGTCGGCCCAAGCGGACTACTGCTCCCGGCCTACACTGCGCTCGAGTAGGCCACAGAATTGGAACTGAACATCGATCATTCAAAGGCAGAGTAAGAATCATTGCACGCAAGGAGAGGGGTAAGAGGAAGACGCGTTTCAGGCAGGAGGAAAAAAAGGATCATCGTTACGGAGGTGATCGAACACTACCAACAACTGCCCTGGTGTCCCTAACTCTGTGCATCACAAGAGAACGACATGTGGCTGTGGGTGGGCCCTTGCTGACCACTGCCCCTGGCCAACACTGCAGTCAAATAGGTCACACACAATTTTGAATTCAGCCTTGATTTATTAATGGCTGACTGGATGTCATTGTACAGGCCTCAATGCAGACTGCATCCCCTTTCAGCCCCGGTGCCTCTATGTCTATTCCCCGAGACCCATGGACACTTTCTGGTTGGACTTTGGGGTGGACTGAGTCCATGGACTTGGGGTTGTCGTTGCCATCATGGCGGTGATACTGACTTTGTGGCAAAAACGAGGCCGTGGCATTCCACCCCTCCATTTGCTGCTTCCGGATAGCTTCCACCCTCTGCATCATCCCCTGGAGGACACCTTCCACTGTCCCCCGCAGCCCTTCGCAACATACACCTCGGACATTGATGAGGACCCGCTCAGGTCGCATGGCCCATCTGATTGCACCGCAAGTCACCGTCCCGTGGCTGGGTGCCTGTGCCAGCCGCAGTGCATCCGGGGCCCCTAACTTTGTGCTGGTCAGGTCCCGAACCCCTTCTTCTGAGATATTGGATGGCCTCTGAAGCGATGGCCTTGGGGTGATCAACGCCATGTGTCTGTAGCCCTGCTCTGTCCGCAGCCTCCAGCCTCAACTGCGGGCCACCAGGGCTCACACATCAGATCGAGTCCTGACTGGGCCGGATGTGGCATCACTGCAGGAGGCACATGCCACCTCCACCGGAACCGACTCCAACCGCAAAATACCTGTGTCGAAATGGTCTTACTGGCAGACTTACGAAGTTGCTTCCACATGTCGTGGATGCCATATTCTGCCTGATTCCCTGATCAGCACTCCAGGTGGCACTGACTAAGTGCACCACGAATCATCGTCCATTACTGTCTTGAGTATGTACTGTGGCAAGTTCACGCAGCAATGTCACCTCAGGCGGTCTGGGAGCCCTGGGACGACGATGAGGAAGATGATACAGGTGCGACACCCCTCCACTGCAGCTGCATCATGTAGATCCCGAAGGGACAGAATCCTAGACATTCTCTTCACATAAGCGCGCTCAGGTCTAGTGCCCCAGACTCAGCGCACTGCAACTCACGGACACTTCTCTTTGCTCATTGTGTGCCCTCTGGACTTGCTCAGGCTACCTCCACAATGCTCCGCAGTTGTCCCTGTAATAGTGGTATTGTCTGTTTCCGTATTCATTGTGATCACTGTTGTATTTGCTGCCAGCACCAACAACTCCCTGGGGGCTGGCTTGCACCCACCCCACACACATCCAGCAGAGGCATCAATGTACATGTGGTCTGCCAATAAAGGGGCCGGGCGCACATGCCCTTAGCCAGTTTGACATAATATCTGCATGTTTCCCTGTGGTCTTGTTGTATGCATGAGGGCCCTGGGCCCTACGACATTACATTACATGTACAGACATGTCACTGCAGGCAGCGGGTTGGAGCTTGGACATGTAGCTTTGTCGTCACCCACTCAATTCGTAAGCAAATTGGACTGTGTATTCGTATGCAGAGCCAACGTGGGTGTGTGACTGATATGTGCATGCCACTGGGCGTGGTTCTGTACTGGGAATGTGCATCTGCATGTGTCTCTATGGCAGTGTGGGTCTCCTTTGTGGGGTGTAGGTGGTCCATGAAGGGTATTAGACCCCCACGTATGTGTTCTGTTTCACCTTCCATAGGTTCGGACCACACCCGCACCTGTTAGGCCACCTTCTTTTGGCGTTCTGACACTTGGCACAGGTATGCCATGTGTGGGTGGGTGAAGTGTTGTGTGCCAGCCGTTCTTGCGGGTGCTTCATGCTGTGTGGTCTGTTGCAGGGGCTGGGTTCTCCTCTAAGTAGATTGTCTGCCCTGGTCCTGGTGATGGGTTGCGTGGGATGTCCATGGGCTGTTGTAGGGCGTCGGTGTCGAAGGTGTGGTGGTCGTCTCCGGCATCACTGATGGGTTGTCTTGTGTGACCTTCTGGAGGTGTTATTTGTCCCTCTGCAATGTGAAGGGGAGATGCATGTTGACATTTATGTTGGCGCATTGTTCTTGTAGACATGCAGTCTGTGTGACCATGTACATCATGACTGTTTGGGCGTTGCTGGGAATTTGAGTTGGGACAGTGGACATTTGTCCTACATGCATCTCACAGTTCCCTGCTCTGTCCAATGTGATTGGCCTGTTTCTGCTCATGGGCGGACCCAGTTGTGTCCCCTGTTCTGCAGTGTCGGGGTTGCACTTTGTAACACATTGTCATGGGATGTGCTGTGATTGGTATGTGTGTGTGCTGCAGTGTGCCACGGGGATGGAGGACATGTCCCTGTGTATTTGTGGTTGTGCAGTGTCCTACACATCGTTGCGCATGTGTGCCCTTGTGCCCATCTCCCCCGTCTCCCCAGTCCCTTTTGGATCCTCACCCTGTTTTTGTTGTGTCAGGTCCTATCGAGTTGTGTCCGGACTCCCAACTCCTTGCACCGTCTCCACACTGATGACTGACCTCCATTTCCTCCAGCTCCTCCTGTGGCGCAGGACACGCACCTCCTGTCGACATTGCTGCCTTCCTGTTGGCAGCGGCTTTGAGCCTGGTTTAGGTTTCCACGTCATGCCAGCTCCTCTTGGCCTCCTCCATTGACCTCCTCGACACTCCGTCTGCATTCAAGATATTTTGATTGTGGGTCAGTTGCTGGTAGTGTTCTGTCACCTCCGTGACGCTGGTCTTGTTTTCCTGCAGTCTGCACCCCGTCTTCCTCTCCCTCTTCTCCTTGGCCTTCCCCGACCCTGTTGTTCCTTGCTGTTGGTCTGTGGGGCTTGTGGGGTTCGCGTTGGCCTCTGCGCTGGGTCAGGGTGCATCCATGTTGCTACGCACTTTGGATTCTTTCTTGTGTGTTGTTTTTGTTGCTTTTATAGTGCTTTTTCCCGCCAGACATGTGGGATTTGCTGGCCTTCCGCTGGTTTTCGTGGCTTTTTTTATCGCGATTGGCCTCATCGCAGCTTTTTTGGCTTTCGTGTTTCACATTTTTGCGGCGTGGCGTTGATTCGCATGGTACCGCCACGTTGTGAATATTTGGTTGACACGGCATAATTTTCCTGCGATAGGCTGCGATGTTGAGAGTTGCATTAAGCTACTCTTGCGGTGGTTATCATACGTTCTTGAGAATATACCCCCAAGTGTTTTGTAATAAAAACGAAGTAAAGCGAAGATTTTTTTTTAAATGGGACTAAAAAAGGAATGGGATATGTTGTTTGTTAAAAAAGGAAGTTAAGTGCGAGACGGAAGAAAGGATTTGGAAAAATGAGGAAAAAAGTAGGAGGTATAAACTTTTGAAAAATCAATGGGATTAAAGCGAGAAGGGAAGTAAGGAGTTTGTAAAAATGGAAGTAAGGCTGGAAGGGGTGTAAAGGGTTTGGAAAGGGAGTACAACAGGCGTGGGGCAAGGAGTTTGTAAACAAAATGAAAAAAAGCAGTAGGGGAAGTAATGTGTTTCTTAAAAAAAAGTAAAGTGGAAGCTGGAATAATTTTTGAAATTGTTATTGAATATTTCCCAGAGTATATACAGTACATATCAGAAAAACAAATAACATTGATTAGAATATGTCATAAAACAAAACAGAAAGTGGCCTAATAGGTATAGATGGTTTCTTTGTTCCAGCTACACAATTCCTTGAGTAATCCAAAACAATAGGTTTTAACCCCTTCGCCGCGGCGGGAATTCTGCCGCGCCGCTGGGGAGTGCGGGGGGGCAGCGTGGTGGCGTTGTGCTCATGACGGAGCCGCTCCGTCATGAGCCACGGTTGAGCTGTGCTCATGACGGAACGGTTCCGTCATGACTCCGCCCAGTTGCGTTGACCCCCGCACAGGCGGGGAAACAGCGCCGCGTGGGCGGAGCGGCCGCCAACGGGCGTGGCATTACGGAACCGTTCCGTCATGAGCACACGGCAACCGTCGCTCATGACGGAGCGGTTCCGTCATGAGCGGGGAAGGGGTTAAATATTAGCCAGTTCCAATCTCCCCTATGCTGGGCAACCATTGTGAATATAATCACAAATCCTTCCAACACAAGGTGGAAAATGAGTTTGACCTTTCCCAATATGCTTTGCTAGCCAGTTTGCAAGTGGATTCCAGATTTTTTAACCAGTCATCCTGGCCTTTCCAGCTTTCCGCTCAAACGGACTTATTTCAGTATAGTAACATAAAAAAAATAAACTGCCCTCGACAGATGGAAAAGTGGAGGATTGGAAGTTAAACACTCTCTTGCTAAACAATTCCTAGCGGTAGCCATAGACACAATCCAAGGGAAGGTAATCTCCAGGTTTGAGGCCGGATGACTAGCTAACCCGAGCAAGATTATGTGATGTCACCTTAAATCGTGTTCCCGTAATAGTGAATCGAAATGCCCTAATCTTTGCCCAAAATGTTGTCAATGCAGCACAAGTATTAAATCATCTGCCTCAGTGCTGACACAGCTTGGACAGTCAGGACTAGGGCGTTTTCTCCATCTATTCAATTTGGCTGGGGTGTAGTACAAGTCTTACATTGTTTTAAAGTGTTGAATTTTACCTGGCAGCTCACAAAACATAGGGGCATATCAACAAGGGCTTTATCTCTGCTTTTTTGGCTTTAAAAGCCAAAAAAGGAGAGATAAAACTAGCGCCCTATCAACAACAGGGTGCTAACATGCAAATTTGCATGTTAGCACCCTTTTACTCTACGCTTCCCCTTGCATCTCTAATGCGATGCAAAGGGGGCGTTCCAGAGTAAAATAATAGGAGAAATGTCGCTAAGCGACATTTCTCCTATTATCAAGAATGTCGCTAACCCTGTTAGAGACAAAAAAAGCAGCGCTAACCGCGGTTAACGCTGCTTTTTTACGTCTGGTATTTTTCAGACTTAGCCATGATATCCTATGGATTTTTACCGCTATTGAGATAAGCGTTGCTAATAGCACGCTATCTCAGCGATAAAAATTCACGCTAGCCAGCGATAATTATCCTAGCGCTAAGTGCGCTTAGAGATAATTATCGCCGGTTGTTGTTGATATGCCCCTTTGTTCATTGCTAACGACTCCTGAAAATACACTGCCCCTCCATTTTAATGAATTTTTCCTGCCCATTTAACTGATCGTAAATCAACATCAGCAGCCTTGAATGACAGTAAATCCCTTCATTAACTCCATTGAATGTATTATGTATATGTCTGCCACAATAATCTCATTTGGATTGATCATATGCAAAAAGTGCCTAAACTGAAGATATCATGAAAAATCCTGTTTACTAAAACTTTATGGAATCTTGCAGATATTTGAAAGAGCATAGGCTAACCATCTATGAATATATCTCCATTTTTTGTTATACCGGCTTTCTGTCATTTCTTACAACAAATATCATTAAATATTGACGGGAATAGAGGGGAGTCTCTTAGAGGAGTATGTTGATGATTATGCTTTCATCAGAGAAGCTATTTTCTGCCAGACTTTGATACCCATCACTACTGTTTTAAATGTTTCTTTTTTATTGTGACTCTGCTCTGTAAATTTTAATAGGAAACTGGTAAAAAAAAAAATCCCAAGCTATATTCATAATTGGATGGAAGACTATTAGAGTCATGATCCTACATGTTGGGTCCTGTAGTTCAATATTAAATATGTGTTGCAACATTGCAGTGAAATAACAATACCTAAAATCAGGAGAGTTAATCAGTGTTCCCTCTAATGTTTTTCCTGTGTGTATGGCAGTGTAAAGTCTTTGAATGCTGCAGCCAAGGCTATGTGCGCCAGGAACCAGACTGCGTGTGTGGGTGCTGCAACAAATATCAGTGCAAAAATCACTCCAAACTTTTCCTAAACAAGTGAAAAAATGGTGCATTTACACACACATACAGCACCACATGATGGATCTCAAAGCAGGTTTGCAATTTAGATACACACACCATGACATGAATTGGTTACACAGGCAAGTACACTTTGGCTTTAGAAAAGTACAGGACTCTAACGGTGGTAACATTATAAGATTTTACTAAAGATTCTCGACTGGAGCACTGTTCATAGGGTGGGGAAATGTTGGGAGCCTATACAAGATCACATAACTGGGGATACATGCAGGAAGGGCACATGTTATGCACCCCCAGTTCTTTCAGGGCATGGACTTAACTGATAAAAAAAGTCCAAATCTTGCAGGTGGGGTTCACATTAGTTTGGTGGTGCGGGAGCGGTGAGGTCTCACACCGCCAAACTCATAATAAAGCCCTAAGTCAGCATGGTAATCATAGCATTTGTAGCAAGAACAGCAAACCTGCCAGCAGCAACAACTAACAGTAGTTCTTGTATAGCAGACAGAGCAGCAGGAACACAGAATGCATTGCAGCAGCAGTGGGATGTACACTTGTTCAGGAGAAGGCAAAAAGACATCAGGCATCTGTCAACAGAGGTTCTGCATGGAAAGGATGATTGGAAGCTGGTTAATGCATCAGGTGCTGAGAAATATTACATAAGCATGTTTTGTTTATATTTCCATCATACAACCTACTGACATTTCTTATAAGTAACAGTCATACCATTGATCATACTCACATACCTTCTCATTAAAACAGTGCCATATAGGTTAGTTCACAACATTATGTACAGCTATTAATATGGTGCGAAGGTAGCTGGAAAGCAAATTCTCTGTACCTTCAAAGCTTTTCCATGTCAAATTTGTTTGAGTAACTCTAAATCCAGCCACACCGTGGATTTCTTGTATTGATCACTCATTGTGTTTTTCACCCATGATGCACGTGGAGGATTGCCAGTACCTTCAATACCTTTTGCTAATAGGGCGGGGCTGTAGGGCAGATTGTGTGAGTATTCATGTTAATGGCACTGCCCGTCATGTGCTGCAATTAACGTGAATACTTTCGCAGAGGCACAGAATCTGCCCTGCACAGGGCTCGCCTTAGCGCTGGTGGCACGCTGTGCAAAACTGTTTGTTGGCACCCCGCAACGACCACCTCTGCCACGGATTTCCTCACTACCACACTTTAACAGTGTCCCTCAAGTCTCCATTACCACTCTCTCCGAGATGCATTTAATTTGCTTTATAGCGCCACTCATACTAGTGTAGGGTGTCAGAGCACTTTACATTGCACACACATTAAACAGGGACAATCAATCATAGGTATGTAAATCAGTGTATAAGAAATGTTACCTAAAGCAAAGGACAGCAAGGTGTAGGAGTGACATGTCATCCATACTGGTAGGCAGTATAGTTTAAGAGTGCTTGCTCTGGAGAAGCACAAACTTGGAATTTAAAATGGAAAACAGTGGTCGGGGGTTCCCTTTAAAAGAATTGTTTTGTACCCAAATGAACCCTTTAGCAACATTAGGATAATGAATGGCTGGTGAAAAAAATGTAATGCTCTAATCTATACCTTGAAGTATGCATAAAGTTCGTTGATGACAGTTAATAGTTTACTGTTCTATCTTAGAATTTTAACTTATAAACTGCAAGTAACAAAATGACCTCTTCGACAAAAGTAGTAATCATCTAACCTATCATTCTATGCACTTTGTGATCTGCATGGTACACGTTCTCTGAAACAGGCATATTAACCCTCTGTGCTACATTAAAACTTCCACTAGAGAAAACTCTGAAAGTTATCTTGGCATATTTATTATATTCTGAAAATTGCTATCGGGAAGGACCGTTGCAGCACGTGCTTTCGAAACAATAATATACCTGCAAACGCGGTGTTTCCATCCGTAGTCAGCTCCCAGGGCAGTGGCACCGGTCGCATCGCCCTAGAGCTGGCCCTGGTAGGCAGCCAAGCCCTATTAACAAAAGAAATGCAGCAAGTCTACCAGGGACATCTTAAGGATTTTGGGGGTCCTAGGTCAAACACATTTTGGGGGGCCCCTGTTCAGAACAGGTTTGAATTTATGATTCAATTTCAGATCTTTAATGCCCTCTTAGGACAGGCCACTGACAGTGTACAGGTACAATTGTCCAAATTCTAAATGTGTTGACATCTAATGTTCAGGGATAGTGATGTGTGTTATCAATATTGTAACAAAGCAGTATTTCATTGATATTACTGCAAATAATATCGGTGACACACTCCAAATTCTCCTATGTTTGGTCATATTGTGATCTGAAAGAAACCTTTTTATGGATGGTATATGAAAAATAAACACATCATTTCTCTGCAAAATGTCTGTAATAGACTCTCACACGTCACCCATTTTCAAAATAAATCAAAGGAAAACGGTATTCAACACAATCTGTTTAGTAATTATTCGAAGTCATCAGGGCAAGACTATCAGGGGGCTCCTCTGAAAGGATGGGGCCCCGGGCCAGAGCTCACTTTGGCCATGCCTTAAATGTCTCTGAAGTCTACAAGCACAAAGTGTGCTATCAGGTGATTCTGAAAGCACACTTTGTGCTTGTAGACTTGCTGAATTTCTTCTGTTTATAGAGCTCAGCACACAATCTGCCCCGCTCTAATAACAAATGAAATGCAGCAAGTCTACAAGCACAACACATGCTTTCAGAATCACCTGAAAGCACACGCCCTGCTTGTAGACTTGCTGCCCTCCATTTGTTAATAAGGCACAGCTGAGGGGCAAATAGTGTGCATTTGTGAAAGTATCCATGTTAATTGTAGCGCATGATGGGCACTGCGATTAACATGATTGCTTTAAAAAAGGCACACAATCGGCCCCGCAGCCGCGTTCTTTATACAAAAGAAATGCAGCAGGAGCCACTTGCTGACGAACTCGCCTTCCGCTCGTGTTCTCTTCTTGGGTAGTCTCTACATCCACCTACTGCAGAAGAAAGTGACAGTTTTTCGAGCTGCATGCGTTTTAAAAGCAGCGGCACAGACTGTCCTCTCAAAGGTGCTGTGTGTGAGAGCTTCATACATTACACTGTGTGCTCGGGGTGACGTAGGTGCACATGTGCACCTAACAAGAAACAGTGAAGCTAATCTTCTCCACCACATGAAAGTCTCAAGCCCTTCTTGCCCACCTATATCCCCAGATAAAGCTTTTACAAACAAACTCTAGATTCTAAAACCACTTAGCACTCACTTCCAGTGGAATGGGCCGAAATGGATATAACCCTTGATAAAAATGACATCTTGATGATATTACATCACCCAATAATCGTAACCTTAAGGTTTCCGCAGCACTTCAAATCCCTTGTAATCTTACCTAATTATGGCTTGAAGTTCTGTTAAAAAACATTTGCTCCATACTGGGTGATATTATGACACCTTAAAAAGTTGCAGCCGCAGTCTGTCTATCATCGGTCAGCAGTGCCCTATTAATGCATATTATCTGGGTTTTCTACAGTTCAGCCGATAAACCAATACATCATCTTTAAGAAGGGCTCAAAATAAAGACCAAGAGATATTATAATATTGTTATATTCCAGCCTAATTAACTGTGCAAGGCCCTAGGGTTGACATAAATGGTCTGTAGAAATTCAATACACCTTGCACCAAAACCTAATTTAATCAGAACTCTTCTTAAGTGGTCCTAGGATACTCTATCAAAGGCGATTTTCCTCATCAAGGAGGATCATTGTGAGTGACAACCCTTGGATTCCTGCAATATTGAAAAGTGCCATAGAGAGGCTAATATGATTCACTATTCCTCTCCCTGGAACAAATTCATGTTGCCATGAGGAAACTGTCTCACAATGACCCTTCCCAGACGTGTATGTACCCAGGATTTAGGAGTAGATCTGAACGTCCATACTCATCAAAGATATGGGTCTGTAATACTTGTCGGGTGTTTTCCCTTTTTAATAAAAGTCAATATATTAGATCTGGACCATGGTTCTGGTGCCACCTGGTCATGCTGCACTGCTCTGACTAACACGTACATATTAGAAAGTATTAGTCTAAATCCAGGCATATATATCTACACTGAAATGCTGAATTCCATCCATGAGGTGATCCCCGCTTTGCAGTAAGTAAAAATCAGTAAAGATGGCGAACTATACATGGAATTTTACATTTGTGAATAAGAACTAATGTCTCCTAAATATCATTAAACATAGTGTTCCATTGCGTGTAGATTTTCTTTTATTGTCACCCATAGGGCAATAAAATTGTAAACAATATTTAAGATGTGACATTTATGTCAACTGATAGTCTGAAAATTGCATGCTGGCAAACATATTCCGGTACCACACCATAACCAATACACCTTCCCAAGAGTTCATTTAAATAAAATAATTAAATTATGAAGTGAAAACGTACATTCAAAAGTACCAAACCTTTGCAGCAAAGTACGGTGCACTGTCCGAGTGGGGGTACAACAATGCCTGATGAAGTTGAAGACATGGAGGTACCGGTCTGTGTACCTAATAAAGCTGTACAAGCCCTTACATTTGTCAATATTCTGAAATTATGTAGGCTTTAAAATCAAAGAGAAGTTGATGTACAGCTTCAATGTTCCGGGAGCCTACAGGACTACTATCGGCACAATGTAATTCTGAGGAACAAGTAAGGCATGCAGGTTTTGAGAGGTCTTTTGGATCAAAAAACCGGTGTTGAAACTTTTCCAAGAATCTTAGAGAGGGCGAGCCGCAAGGGACACATCTCGTTCAACATGGTGCAATGAAGAAAGAGGGGACAGTGCAACTTCAACCAGTTCATATTCCTTAAGATCGAACAAATAAAGCCCATTTATCAGTTTAATGAGATACACAATCATTGTAAGTTATAGGACAAAGGCTATCATTGTGAGCACCATGGCAATTTCAATGTGGTCTTCCTTCTGAGTGTGCTACTGTAGAAAGACAATCTCCTTTAGTGCCTATTCTTGGACCATCTGTGCATGGGGCAAAGTTAATGGGAACTCATCAAATGGGCTCCTCATTTTGCCAGCTTTTGTTGAACAATCTTTATTCACCAGAATTTCATATCATCAGGGAATGTGATGGTGCCAACCTGTTCCAAGTATAACAAACCCTGCAATAACTGAAACAGCTGGTTGTTAGAACAGACTAATAACTAGGCCTGTCTGAAATCTGAATTAAGGAGGTAGAATTTGCCAAATTGCTGAATTTTGTGTTGTGCAAAAATTGTAATGTTTAATTTTCACCCTTGTGGGACTGCATTCTGCACAAAATATTCACTTGTGTTACATATGGCCTTTCTAAATGAGGAAAGAACAGGTAAAGCTAAAAGTGTAATTGAAAATACTATTTTGTACACCTTCACGCATAAAGGCATAATCAGAGTGTGTCCTCTTTGTTAGTTGCTGCAAGAGTGTGTTCATGTGCAAGGTTTGTGCCCTCCCCACATGGACCAATAAATGGAAAATTTTTTTAGTCTCTTCAGGAGATTCATGGATGGATATCTCTATATGTATTGTTCCACAGGCATTGCAGTACTTGAGTCTGTCATTTCCTGAGAATGGACCACAATATTCAGTTCCACACATTCACTCAAGTCTTGATATTTCATTTTTGGCCATGGCCAATAGAGGGAAGATCACTTTTCGCATTTCCTCTACCCAAATTGCTCATGCTAGTGAGCAAAAGGCTGGGCCAAAGGCTTCTATTGAGGAACTTCTCTTAAGTACAAGTTCTCTGATCTTTGGAATCCGGCCAGTAGGTGTTGATTCAAAGTGGATCAGGAGGGCACTGTAACTTTCGGAAAGTGTCTTACAAATCCAGCAACAGATCAAGACATAATTGCTCCGGCAAAACTATGGGGGTCATTATGATGGCGGGCAGACTGGAGTTCGCCTGCCATCGTGGTGGGGCTAGGGACCGCCCGCCATGCATGCGGCTGTCCCGCACTACAAATTAGGGTGCGACCGTCACCATGGCGGTTGCATTTTGCCATTTAACATTTCGACGGGTGCTGCTGACTGCAGCACCCGCCGCGATGCCAAAAAAGCAGGTTGTGCATTTCACTGCACTATGTGGCAGGCACCACACTTAGTCACTTAGTGCTGTGAAATGTCGGGGGTACCGTGGGTACCCCCCAGTGCACCCACACCTCCCCCTTGGGGCCCGCAACAGGCCCCCGAAACAAATCCCCGCCAGCCTTTCCATGGCGGTTTCGCCACCATGGAAAGGCTGGCTGTAGCCAGCATCCTAATTTGGCAGATGGTACCTGCTAGGCACCGCCATCATTCTAGCCTATCTAGACCATCCGCCAGGCAATCCTAACAATTATCAGTCACAGTCTTAATCCCCCTTCCATCGTAATGTGGCGTGGGGAAAATCGCAGTCCGATGGCGGAAGGCCTGCCACTGCACGGCTGGTGGTGGTGGGCCTTCCGGCATCATAATGACCCCCTAAATTCCTTTGGGAGGCCTAGACATATATGGGAAAGTCATATAACATTTTATACAGTTTATGGCCTAGTAAATTTCTATGAAAAATACATAAATCTTCTTAGGCATTGTGACTGTTATGTAAAACAGACCCACTACAGCTTAAGACCGTCAAAGTCAAGGACTGATAAAGCATGCTGTTAGCGCATTCTATATATCCTTTTGATTCAGATTTGAATGGACTGGAGAATTGTCATTGCGTTCTCTATAGTTAAAGTTTCAAAAGTGAAAGTCAAGCCTTAGGCTAAGTGAATTGCACAACCTCCTCCTATTGCTTCAAAGCACAGTAGGTATTTTATGACTTGGAAAGCCATTGCTTCACAATCCAGCCAAATCCATATAAAGCAAGAACCTGAATCAACAGTCACTGATCGATGTTTGCATTGATTGACAGGGGTGGGGACCAATTTGATCGGGACATATTACCTCAAAGGTTAATTGGGCATGATTCACAAAGGTAACTTATATTTTGGTGTAATTTACACTTTGGAGTAAGTTTACTACTTTTTGTTATTCACAAACTCCGAGCTTAAATTTACCACAGAATAGTAAGTTACATGTTACCACACCCTTAGTATAGCAACTAGCTTATTCTTGTGTAGGTGGTGACGTTCCACTTTATATCCTCTCTGGCATTCAGTAAATCCCTCTAATGACTCCCTAATTCCAGTCCCTTATTGAGTAAATCTGCCCCTTTTCCCATCCTCTCCCTCCAGCCCCTCTCACTCGTATTACCAAAATGTATACCTACATGTGTGAAGACACTGTAGTCATGACGGAAAACAGGCAGAGATACGTATAGACAGTGTGCACCCCTTAACTCCACACATAGTTTGTAGATTACAATTTGTAATACATTTGTAGTACTACAATAGATTACATTTTGTAGTAGTACAAAACATACTACAAAGTGCTGTTTGTGAATCAGGCCCACTATTGCATTGGTGAGAGGAACCTAAGTTGGCTTTGCTATTGAAGTGGTTCTATTAGTTGACAAACATTACATTGTAAAACAAACTGTTGAACAGGTTTGGGCTTGAAAGTCCGTACCAACAGTATCTCTCTTGAAAGAGTGAGATGGTCACTGAGGTACTGCCATGGGTAGAATCTACTCCTCATCAGCAGCTTTGAGTCAGTGCATTCTCACTGTTTCATATAGGATGACTTGGTCTCCGCCTCCAGGAACTGAGGTAGTAGTTGTTTCATTGAAACCACTGAAAAACATACTCAGTTGGGAGCCATGTGGTTGGGCCATGATTCTTACCCTGCTATCACAACTAATGTAACCTAAAGGTCAGTTCTATTCTTTGAGTTAGCAATGGCTTCTACTCTACACATTTGAACAGTGATTTTAGCACCAGGAACTGCAAATGTATTCTCTACAAAGCACATTCCTTCACCGTGGTTGGTGTGCTACCATACACTGAACATGATCTAATATAAGCTGGCTTTGAAAAGCAGACATTCAGGTACAAAGCTGCATTACTTTTGATCAAATTTCCTATTTTTATCAATTGGATTTCCTGTGTTTTGGCCCACTGTTTTATACCCTAAGGGCAGTCCATTCTTTGCACTCCCAAAGACAGAACACCATCAGACTCCAGACTAAGGGGCTGATTATGATGTCGGTCCGAAAGGCTCTGAGTGGCATTTGGGATGGCAGAATCCGATTTGGAACTCGTCTTTCCAACCATTTCAGAAAGACTTCTGACCGACTGATTATGATAGTCGGAAAGCATACAGACTTTTCGACTCAGATCTGAATGGCATTCTTAGGAACCAAGTTGTTCGGAGACGACTTGTACAGGTCTACGGATCGCGTTTCTGACCGACGTATTATGATGTCAGATTCGGGAAAATGTTTCCGAATCCGTTGTTCCGACACAGATCAGCTGTACGAACCTGACTCTGGGGGCCTGTAGCAGGCCCCCCCTTCACCCGGACCCTTCCGAATGGGGCCCATGGAGGTACCCATAGGTCCCCTCTTTCAGACCATATGCAGTGTGGCAGGCACCATGGGTTGCCCACCACACGGTGCATGATTTTCCCCACCCAATCCTTTCTTCAATGGGAGCATGTGTCGGAACACAGGCTCCCATTGAAGTTCTTGGGAGTCCGACCGAACGATGTTCGGAACCATCGTAATCAGTCAGTCGGACTCCCCGAATCCGATTTGGTCAGAAACCATTCTGAGACCGATTTGGTCAGAATGCTTTCCGACTGACATCGTGATGAGGCCTTAAGTGTAAAGAAAAAAAAAGTGAGCTGCCGTTTTCCATCCATGAACCCATCAGGAATGCCCCAATGCCGCTTGAAACATAGAAAAGTGTGGCAGATTCACATCTTTAAAGAAAACTACATCACGCTCCAATAACAGCCCTCAAACTATCTACCTCTTCTATCACTTGTTGACTTTATGCTGAACATTTACCATGAAATGCACTCTTCTGCCTTTTGGTTACATTCACATAATAGAAATACTGCATAAATACATACATACAATTCATACAGATAAAATATGACATTCCTCATTAATTACAAACACTCTGACACAGTATTGTTTTCAAATCATTCTCATATTCTATAAACTCCAGTGTGTAGGGCACATGTTTTCATAATTCCGAACGTCCCTTATATTGACTTGCCATGCTTCAAATTAAGGTGCTAGTGTAGACTTCCACAGATGAGTTAATATTAACAGGGCATCAGAGCTGAAACCAAAATAACTGTACATGCATCTTTATTCAGACATTTTTTTGTGGGAAGTAGACTACAAGAGGCTGATTAAGGGACAGGGTTCTAGCTGCAAGTCTGTGCACTGAGAAATATATACAAACACTTTTATCTAGTAGGTGTCTAATTTTGGAAATACATCATATGCTGTTAGCCTATTCTGTCTGTTTCATATTAAAATGAATACTTTGATGGTTCACGTCATGGACACACACACAATATAACTTTATAATGCACCTTTTTTAGAAATGTGGGCGTGTTCATATTGTTAGCCTCAAACCACCTCTACCATGTAGGCCTGAATGTTGCTTCAGGAATGATGTGGAACCTATCAGTTGTTTTCCAGGTTGACAGTGAGAACATATTCGAGACTGATCTTGGCACTCATGGCGAAGATTAATGAAGTGGGATAAGGAAATAAAAGAAGGCACACAAGAGACGGTGTTGGTTTGTAGTCACACAGATTGTCTCGTGAGGTTCTCTGGAATTTTTTTCCAACTCTCACAAGTGGCAGCTTTTTTATACTACACAGAATACAAAACTACTGTTAATCTCTGCTCTTACACCAATTCAATTCGTTTATTCATTTACAGTGATTCCACATCAATGGTAAAATTCTACAATAAATGAGACATACACATGATTTACTTTACTAACTGATACACACTAGTAGCCATTCAGCATATCAATGGCACAGTACTGTTATCTTTTTAGAGCTAAAACAATTGTCAGATTTATCTTGTTCCTATTTCCTATAGTATGTGTTAATGCATCACAACTTGATACACTAATCAGAGGCATAGGTTCACAACTTTGAGAGCAGGACATAATCCCAGTATTTAGGTGCAGGGAACCGTGCAGGAGTCCAACAGGAAACCTATCATACAAACAAATAATGCCTTCATCCCCATATCTATCACAAGCCTTCTGAGGCCTCAGTGTTCGGAGAGACCCATTTAATTCAAAGGACGCAAGTATTTTTTTGGTGACTCTGTTGAAAGGGTTCTAAAACCACAGCAACCAGAAATATTCTGGGAAGACATTCTTACTGTCTATTTTTCAACTACGGAGCCAGTAGCATAGGTGAACAGCTGAGCCCAATTAGAGGAACACAACATCAACACCAACAAGGAGGAAATCCAAGCACCAGGTTACATATTGGGTGGACGTGGCTTTTATAGACTGGGGATCATTGACATTTGCAGAAATCCTCAAATCCACTCAGATGGGGCTTATGGTCACAGCATTTGGACTGTTGGAATGGAGGCAGGATTGGTGTTGGGTATCGCAACAACTGAGAAGCACATGTGACAGCCACAGTCCTGGGCAGGGCGACTTCTGTCCGACAGTGCAGGTGCCATCCTGAGTGCCAATGCCCTGAGCAAGGGGTTGAGGGGGTGGCCAATAATGCCTTGTCTCAAAGTTTGATGGGAGTGGGGTGAGTACCTGTGACAAACTATGACAAGTAATCGATGCCTGCTGTCACTCTCCTGACTGGAACTTATAGTCCCACATTGAATTGACATAACCATGAAAATCCATAAGAAAAAATTAAGTAACATAATCTACATAGGGCTCTTAACCATAAATCTTTGATTTGGGGAAAGAAAATCTGGTCCTGACAATCCCTTATAAATCGGAAAATTATGTAGTTAATTCTCTTTAAAAATCTGGCCTGAAGGTAGCATGAAAGAAGAACGTATTCTGGGGGAGAATCTACATTTTGATTTGAGTGACGCTGCATCTATTACATACATTTCAAAAAGTTCCTTGACTTTGTGCAGAAGGAGAATGCAATTTAGGTCATTAAGATCAGTGAAAGTTCCTGATACCTTGAACATAAGGTTTCTTCCGAAAAAAAGAATATCGAAGATGGAAAACAAACACTCTCACTTTGTAATACCGAAAGCCTTCTCGTCCTCCAGCATTATTATAGCTTAAGTTATCTTCATTAAGATATTATCTCAATGGCCCCAATCAAAGAGTGGGTATTGACCATAACTTGGCATTTAGAGATGAAGCCATTCTGGTACTTCTGTAGGCATCTGCAAAACAAGAACTTTATTCAACAGTCTATATTAAGAGTTAAGATGATTGGAAGGCCTACATGAACTTGGCAATCAGGGGTTTTATCCTACCTTATTAAACTAAATATAATGGGCCACAGTGTATGTTTTTGTGCATATTCTAAACACATCGAAATCTACTACTACACCTTGGTGTCACTCTCCAGACTTCTACTATTTTCTAAGAGGGGATTTCACTAAGGTGTAGATTTGCATGTCTTCACCACCTCAACTTCTTACAGAATGTAAAAAAGTTACTATTAGGAACTTTTCACCTGTTAGTGGTGATACCCACCATCGGTGGGGATTTCCCTTGGGGAAAGCAAAGGAATATTTAAAAAATACTGAACGATATTTAAATCTTTAGTATAAATATATAATAATTTAAAATATTTGTTTTTAAAGGGTACCTAATAAGATAAAAGGTTACGTCAAACATTAAATTAAATGTGTTCTAAACAAACGTATTTTAAATATAATTTTATGTATATTATTTTTTAAATCAAAATGCTAAAAGAATTACCCTCACTCACATTTTTATTTGTATTCAATTTTTCACAAACCTGATAAAAAGCTAGGTATTTAATTAATTGAAATACCTTTTGAATTTTTTTAAAAGTATCTTGTTATTGGAATTAAAAATATATAATTAAACAATAAATATTCATACATACCTTTTCATCACCCAAAAATGTACAAGTGCATAATGTGAATGACAAACTATTTCAATTACCTTAACATTAATTTCTATGGGATTTAAATAACTTGCTTCCACAATTTTCTATTGGAATGTGCCGCAGCACCGGGGTGATGTGGCATGCTTTGTGCTTTACTTACTCCAAGACTTGGCTGAAGTACATTTGCACCTGTTTTGAGTAATTATTCCACAGTTTCCCACTACTCCCCAGTCCATTCCACATTTACTACAAAGGGGCCGATTCCGGCCGCAAAACGTACCGACCGACAAGGACCTGGAACGGAGACCGACCGACACGGACCGGCTCCGTACGACCCGTGCAGTACGATGCAACGCGTGTGAATTACAACCGACATGTACGGAATACAAGCCATACAACCGAGTCGTAGGGAAAACAGTGATTCGCCCGGAAAACCGACACGATTTGCACTGACCGACACGTACCAGGAATGAACCCAACCGACACGTACCCGCGAAGTCCGATCCACCCAGTACGGTGCAATGCTTGTAAATCCAGACCGACTCGCACGGAGCCCAAGCCGCATGACGAACACGCACAGAAAACAGGGACCTCAAGCAATAGAGATTTCCGCGACCGACGCGTATGAAACACAGAAGAAAGTCACCGTGTACGAGCCGGAGAAGCCCGCATGAGCCAACATCAGCGTCCGTCTCGGTCAGAAGAACGTCTCCTTTATGCTTAGAAAACCCAAAGGAAAAAAGACAAAAAAAGGACCAAACAAGCAATGACCAAGTCAATAAATATCCACAAAAAAAACCTGGAACAAAGACACACCCACATCTCCACCTATATAAAGGACATCAATCACTACCATGATCCTTTGCAAATAGGAGACAACAGCCAGCAGAAAACACCATCACACAGCAACCACAGACACACTAACAACTCACCCATCACACAACTTCCACACCATTAGCACCTCACCAAAAGCACACACACATACAGCTAGCAAAACCAACACTAACCCACCCTCACTTGCAACCTCACACACACATCACTCACCACCACCACCCATCACCATGCCCCCCAAGAAGAATCCAAAGTTCACAGATGATGAGTTAGAAGTGCTGGTAGACGAAATCATCAGAGTAGAGCCACATTTGTTTGGTACATTGGTCCAAAGGACCCCCATGTCACAGAAAACAAAGATGTGGGCAAAGATTGTGGACAAGATGAACGCACAAGCACCAACGTTGCGCACAAAGGACGATATCCTGAACAGGTTGTTTGACGTGCGCAGGAGGGTCAAGAAACTCATCGAAAAAGATCACGCTTTGAGTCAGCGCACTGGCGGTGGCCCTCCTGCCAAACCAGTATACTTCAGGACCTGGGAGGAGAAGGCGCGGGACATCCTACCACCAGAGAGCGTCCATGGTCTAGCAGACATACCAGAGCCTGGTGAGTACACAAACAACATACTCAATATTGTTTGGCAAGGGGACAGTGAAACCATGCACTATTAGCAAAGCCACAGTAACCAATAGATAATCATCCCAAGATGTACATGCTAGTCAGACAAACACAATGCCTGCCATCTCATAGTGACTTAGAACTGTGTCATGACATGCACCAACCTACAAACAAATAGAGCAAGGCAGTGGCACAATGCCAAATAAACACTGCCAGACAGTTTGCCACCACAAACACACTACCTCACAGTGCAGCTTATTGACAGGAAGGAATGTTGGGTATGCAGGTGAAGTGAGTGAATCCAAAGGCATGATGGGGTTTGTAGTCACAGATAATGCGTCCCCTCCCAATTGGCCCATCAAGACCTCTCTGAACCAAGCCCACATCAAAGGGAGTGGAAAATGACTGACAAGATGGCTGACACTGGATCCTGCTGTGGGGAGCACAAGGCCCTGGTAGAGCTTGTGCGCCAATAAGAAGCAGGACACCACTGACTGACATCCTGAAAGACAACTTGCACGCCCTCCAATGGAAGCACGTTTCATGGTGGGATGTCTGGCCGGGTGGGAAGGAGGACTGACAGCTCTGACCATACTTACCAGCATGTGGAGACACACACCCCCTCAACACAAACTCCATACAACTCACCGTGTAGAATGCATTGACTCACACCGTAGTGAAATATCAGCCAAAAATACACCGTACTGGGTGCAGCTGTGTGAAGCACAGGGGCTCTCTTTGGACTTGTAGCCAAACAAACACCAGGACTTCACAGTCAGCCATCATGCCATTGCTGTCACACCCCCTCACAGGGAAGCAGAGTCAAAAGGAAGGACGTATGGGCATGCTGGGAAGGAGGGTGTAGCCAAGAGCATGATGGGAGTTGCAGTCACAGACATTCCCCACCCAACCACATGGCCCAGCAAGCTCACACTGAACCATGCACGCCTCACAGGGAGTGGGAATGAACTGACAAGATGTCTGACACTGGGCTCTGTTGTTAGGAGCACAAGGCCCTGCTGGGAACTGGGCACCAACAAACACCAGGACTGCACAGTCAGCCATCTTGCCATTGCTGTCACACCCCCTCACAGGGAAGCAGAGTCAAAAGGAAGGACGTATGGGCATGCGGGGACGGAGGGTGTAGCCAAGAGCATGATGGGAGTTGCAGTCACAGACATTCCCAACCCACCCACATGGCCCAGCAAGCTCGCACTGAACCATGCTCGCCTCACAGGGAGTGGGAATGGACTGACAAGATGCCTGACACTGGGCTCTGTTGTGGGGAGCACAAGGCCCTGCTGGGAACTGGGCACCAACAAACATCAGGACTGCACAGTTAGCCATCTTGCCATTGCTGTCATACCCCCCACATGGAAGCAGAGTCAAAAGGAAGGAAGTATGGGCATGCTGGGAAGGAGGGTGTAGCCAAAAGCATGATGGGAGTTGCAGTCACAGACATTCCCCACCCACCCACATGGCCCAGCAAGCTCACACTGAACCATGCTCGCCTCACAGGGAGTGGGAATGGACTGACAAGATGTCTGACACAGGGCTCTGTTGTTAGGAGCACAAGGCCCTGCTGGGAACTGGGCACCAACAAACACCAGGACTGCACAGTCAGCCATCTTCCCATTGCTGTCACACCCCCTCACAGGGAAACAGAGTTAAAAGGAAGGAAGTATGGGCATGCTGGGAAGTAGGGTGTAACCAAGAGCATGATGGGAGTTGCAGTCACAGACATTCCCCACCCACCCACATGGCCCAGCAAGCTCACATTGAACCATGCTCGCCTCACAGGGAGTGGGAATGGACTGACAAGATGTCTGACACAGGGCTCTGTTGTGGGGAGCACAAGGCCCTGCTGGGAACTGGGCACCAACAAACACCAGGACTGCACAGTCAGCCATCTTGCCATTGCTGTCACTCCCCCTCACAGGGAAGCAGAGTCAAAAGGAAGGAAGTATGGGCATGCTGGGAAGGAGGGTGTAGCCAAGAGAATGATGGGAGTTGCAGTCACAGACATTCCCCACCCACCCACATGGCCCAGCAAGCTAACACTGAACCATGCTCACCTCACAGGGAGTGGGAATGGACTGACAAGATGTCTGACACTGGGCTCTGTTGTGGGGAGCACAAGGCCCTGCTGGGAACTGGGCACCAACAAACACCAGGACTGCACAGTCAGCCATCTTGCCATTGCTGTCACACCCCGTCACAGGGAAGCAGAGTCAAAAGAAAGGAAGTATGGGCATGCCATGGTGGGAAGGAGGGTGTAGCCAAGAGCATGCTGGGAGTTGCAGTCACAGACATTCCCCACCCACTCACATGGCCCAGCAAGCTCACACTGAACCATGCTCGCCTCAAAGGGAGTGGGAATGGACTGACAAGATGTCTGACACTGGGCTCTGTTGTTAGGAGCACAAGGCCCTGCTGGGAACTGGGCACCAACAAACACCAGGACTGCACAGTCAGCCATCTTGCCATTGCTGTCACACCCCGTCACAGGGAAGCAGAGTCAAAAGAAAGGAAGTATGGGCATGCCATGGTGGGAAGGAGGGTGTAGCCAAGAGCATGCTGGGAGTTGCAGTCACAGACATTCCCCACCCACTCACATGGCCCAGCAAGCTCACACTGAACCATGCTCGCCTCAAAGGGAGTGGGAATGGACTGACAAGATGTCTGACACTGGGCTCTGTTGTTAGGAGCACAAGGCCCTGCTGGGAACTGGGCACCAACAAACACCAGGACTGTAATGACTGACATCCTGAAAGTTACCCTGCACCCACTGCAATGTTGGCACACTTCATGATGGGTTAACTGGCCTGTGAGAGAAGGAGGCCCTGACTTGTAAACAAATAACACCGATGCTGGCCATACACACACCTTCTTTGCTAAAACACATTGCACATATGGTATCAGTCACTTACAAAGATGATGCCCGGGCAAGATGTCTGACACGTGGGCCTGAGAAAGATGTGGCTGACAATCACACATATGCACTGGCCAAGCAAAACCCGGTCGCACACACAGCCATTGCAACCATATGTTCAAACTCATTGTCTGGAGATGCAGTGTCCAGGGGTGCCCCCTGGCCTGGCTGGGGAGGTGTGTCTTGCAGATGACAAATGTGGAGAGCCATATATGGTACATTGCACAAAACACACAGGAACTCACATATACATCATTGACAGGGGACATCTGACAGTGAATGGAATTGACACAGCAATATAGCCGACACCATAGCATGGTCTCATTCACACTCGGTGCTGTTGTGAGCTGCATTCCACTCCTACATCGTGCTGAAACTTACGCATCCTTCACATAACACACCACTCACTGACATAGACACTGTAGAAACATGGTCTAACCTGGACTGCATTGGAGGAGACATGCTACTCACAGCAGCCAAACTGCAACACACACACCACCGGCCCTCACTGTCATGAGCATTGAAAATCAAGAGTGCTACCTTGCCCAATCCATGTCACCATGGAGAACATTGACAAGTCAAATCACAAATGCACGTACAAAAATCAGCACCAGATTCATTAACGATGGTGAGATCATCACTTGTATGAAATGAGATGGGAACTAGGAACACTGTAAAACAACACTTCCTCCAGTATAGCAAGCTGTATGGGAAACCAGGGGAGCAGGTGAGTGTGCAGTCCACTGCCTTCCTAATTGTGCATGTTGTCTGACTAGCAGTACTAGCAGTGTGTACACCAGTGTCAAGCATACTCACTGAGTACTTTTATCCCCCAAAGTGTGTAGGTACATGTAATGAACAGGTGTTCTGCAGCTAAAGTCCATTTGTGCAAGCTTCAACTTCCCAGGCATTGTTAACATGTCAGACATGCAGGGCATTTGTCCTTTTCCATGGGTGCACTACCTGTGTAACTCATTTTCCTTTGTGATGACGACATGTATATCCAACTCTGTGCAGCACAAATATGGGCCATGTGTGTTAATGGACTTTTAACTTTGTCATCCTCACAGGTTGATGCCCACCAGAAGCAGGAGATATGGCTGACCATCGCCCGGGCAGTTCGATCGGTGGGGGTCTACAAGCGCCAGATCCGCAACTGCCAGAAGAGGTGGCAGGACCTTCGGGGCTGGACCTGGAGGATCGCAAGGGGCCAGCTGAAGCTGTTGCATCCTCGCAGGAGGGGTGGACACCGGAACCTGACCCCCCACATGCACAGGATCCTGGCGGTGGTCTTCCTGGACCTGGATGGGCAGCTGAAGGCCAGACAGCTGGAAGGAGGTTGTAAATCCATGCCTAATCTGTGTACTATGTCTGAAATGCTAATTGCAGTCTTTTGGCCTGGTCACACTTCCACATTACGTAGGTCTTGTAGTCCAATACTCATGTCCCTCAATTGTGTGATGCATCCTCCTCATCTGATCCACAGGTGTGGACCCTACAGTCTGTTGCTTGTGTCACTAGGGCACTGTGTCCCTGCAGTCAGCTAGGCTTCAGCTTCCGGACAGCATCTGTTACCGTAACTCAGTTGTGTGTTTCATGGGTGGGTCAATTGTTTACACAATGCCTGAGATCTGACATTGATCTGTGTGTGCCCTTGATATGTGTTACAATTGCTGGTCTGACTCGCCACATGTGGCTGTGGTATTTCAAACAAACACATGCAGCAGGGGACTCCAATTTGTGTGCCTCAGGGGTATGTATATGAAGTGTGTCACACTTGCTTAGCCACCTGACTACTGTCCAGGGCTAAACACTGTTTCACGAAGACCTGGGCAGTCATGCCTTCTCAAGGGCATTTAGAAACACTCTGTAATCCTACTCCTGTGCATCAACTTACAGGTTGTGCTTAGTGACATGTGCCTTCACGTGTCTGCCTCTGTGTCATTGTGGTGTGGCTTCCTTTTCTGTACAACTGTGGTGTTCATGAGTTTGAGGGTCAGCAGAACATCTGAGATGTGACTATGAGAGACAAGACCTGTGTGACATATAGGTGTGTGATCACTTGACAGTGCACAATGGTGTATGCAACTGTGCACTTCAGGCAGCTGTGTTACATGCACAGCAGGCTGTGATGTGCTAATGTACAGGGAGTTGTGTTCGCAGAGACTCATATGTCTGTTTTGTATGATGTGGGGTATTCTGGGTCCGGGATATGTTGTTTGAAGGGGATGGGCAAGTGCACTTGTCAGCTGCAAAGTTTGCTTTACCCATGAGCTATGATTGTGACACAGTGCATACTGTTGTTGTCTGGATGCCCTGCCCCTGTGTCAGGAGACAGTGTTGACTGACTTTCCAGGCATGCCAGTGCCATGGCATTTAACTTGCTATGAGTGATCCTGCATTGTGTTCAAATGTGCTCCATGCACCCCATTGTGGCATTGACTATCAGGACATGAGAACATCATAGTGTGTGTTGCTGGCATGCATCACAAGCATGTGAAATGAGACTCTGCCCATCCCTTCATCCTGACACCTGTACTGAGTCAGTGGCAAGAGATGTGATGTGTGTATAGTGACATACTCCTACATGTTCACTTGCATGTCCAACAAATGTGAAGGTGGTGCATGTCGGCACATTGGGGTATTAGCATCCAACATGCAACAGACATATGGGTTCAAGTCCAAGAGGGATATGAGTTTCATGGTTGATGGTGAGACTGACAATTGGCTTATTCTAAACAGTGTGAGCACTTTGAGCAGTGTTCACCTGATGATGCCAGGGCTTGCCCTGTGATGTGATGTACTCACTGTGGTGTGTGCAGTCAGTGCAGGTGACGGATGTTGTTCTCTTTTTTTCTAATTCTATCCTGAAACATCCACGGCCACAGGAGGGAACAGCTCCACGGACCAGGAGGAGCCACAGAGCCTGACTGGGACAGAAGGCGAGGAGTCGGAGGGACCCAGTGGCACGGAGGGCGAGTGGAGCCACACCGAGGAGTCCTCAGCAGCATCCACCCCAGCTGAGGGGCACAGCAGCTCGGAGGATGACTCCCTTGTGGAGGCGGGTGTCAGCAGCCACCAAACCCCAGCTAGTGAGGCTGTCCCCGCCACCGCCCCCACCACCACCATCACCACCCTCCCATCGGCTCCCATCCCAGAGGTCCGTGGAGGCTCCTGTGTTCGGGAGCATGTCTCCTTTGTGGCAGGCACAACACCCCCGCCCCTGTGTCCCCTGCTGCCCTGAGTGAGGAGTCTGTGGACTTGGTTTGACAGATCCATGTAGGGCAGACATCAATGCTGAGTGTCCTCCATGCACACACCAGTCTGTTGACACAACTGGTGTCATTCATGGAGGGCATTTCAACGGGCATGTCTGCCCTACAGAGAACCAATCAGTCCGTGGCCTCCTCCCTGACGGCAGCAGTGTCCCTCCTCCAACAGTCCCGCACCCATCCTACCCCTGCACCACCCACGATTCCTAGCACCCTACCTGTCCCAAGCACACACACACCTGCACATTCTCACAAACCCACATACACAGGCAGCACACAAACACCCAAACCAAGGGCTAGACGTGCACACAAGCAAGCGCAGGGGACTGATACCACACTCACAGGGGATGGTTTGCAGACACACACACAGTCAACCACAACCACTCCACAGTCCTCCAATACCTCTCCCTCCCAGTCCCCTTCCCTTGCCTCACCTGCAACCCCATCTCCACAGAAGCTCTTCCTCTGTGACCTTGGCCTCTTCCCCACCGACCCAGCAGATGCATCTTACAAGGGGAAGAGGAATTCCCTACACACAGAGGGGAGTGCCTCTCACACCCGGACAACCTCCCCCGGGTGCAGTCAGACTGAGGCCCCCACCCGCAAGTCCCCCCAAGCAGGAAGAGCAAGACCCCACCCCCGCCCTGCAGCTCCACGATGAAGTCTCCATCCTCCATCCCCCAGGCCACCACTCCAGAGGTTCCCCCGCCACACCTTGCCCCAGGTTCCCCCACCCACAGATACACCATCCCCAAAATGCTGAGGCCCTCCCCCCTACCACTTGCCCTTCCACCCCCAGTCAGACAGTTTGTGCCTCTGATGTGGGGACTGTGTCCCCCCCCTCTGTCCTGTCGACCTCACCTGAACCCCATTCCGCTCCCATTGAGTTAGGCACTGCAATGGAGTCCACGAACACCCCGTCTGACTTGGGCACTGCAGTGGGAACCCAGTCCACTCCATCTGACCTGCCTACTGCAGTTGTGCCGGCACACACCCCATCTGACTTGTGCCCCACAGTTGTGACTGCACCCACTACTTCAGTCAGCTCCACTGCAGTTGCCAGTGACTCTCCTGCATCCACCACCCATTCACTGCCTTCTTCTGCTGCGCCCTGATGTCCCTGCGGTGCCTGGCCTGCCCCCATTTATGCCCCTCCGAGGGGAAGTCCCCTGTCCTTACCAGTGCAGGCAAGCAACGTGTGACAGTTGTCACTCAAGTTAACTTTTTTGTCATTTGGATATGGACTGGCCATTGGCCTTTGTTTTGAAAGGACTTTGCATTTTAAAATTGCTGAATAAAGCTTTTTTCTTTCTCCTTGTGAATTTGATTTAGCTGTACATTATGTTGATGATGTTTAGCATGACCTTGCAGTTGTAATGCTGGATTTCAAATGTTGAATACTGAGGTGTTGATGTGAGGTACTCCATGTGGTCCATGAGATATGTATCCGATTCTGGTCATTATCCATATCATCCTTTGCAGCTAAATGGGTGTGTCATGCACAGATGCACATATGATGTGCTTCCCATTGTCCAATTTGTCTCTTTCCCGGACTGTGGGCACATCTCCACTGGACATGTAAGTGTGGGCATCATTGGTGTAGGAGCAACTGGGTCCTCTGTGCAACTTGCTGGGCATATGTATTGAGTATATGCAGATGACTTAAGGGAGACTCCCGTACCCAGGCTGTTGTGACCAGAGCCTTCATTGTGTGGTAACTGATGGCTGACTGACCAAATGTTCTGCTGACACGACTGAGACCTGCTGTGACTATGTTTGGCACAGCTGAGCTTCCACAGGAGTTGAGTCCCCTCAAGTAAATGTGTTGTTCTGTGACATTGCCTGGGCCCATGTTGTGTGTTTTGTGGACATGTGTGTGTGTGTCCACATCCCTTTTCATACACAGGCAGTGTTCCCTTGATATGTTCCTGTTGTTGATGCTTGCTGAGTGGTACTGCGTTCATCCCACAACGTTGCCATGGGCTACCAGATGTGTGGGTGCATGACACACTACTGTTAATTGGTGTTTCATCATTGGAATTTGTCTGTTCTGAGTGGTGATGATGTGGTCAGACGCAGATGGGACCCAGTCAGGGGTCCCCAAGGCACTTGTTTGTTCGCAATATCATGTAGTTGTCCCTAGGTCGTACCTTTCAGTGACTGAGACATGTGTATGTGTGTGTGAGTGATCCCACTTGTCCGGTTCAGGGCTGCAATGTTTGCAGGTGTCAGCATGTGTACCTTGTGGTTCTCCTTGGCTTCTGCATTGTCCTGGGACTGTGGCAGGTATTCGGAAGGTTACGTGAGCTTTGATGTCATGGCCATGTACCGCAAACTGTGCAGTATGTCTGTCATTCACCAGGGTTATACACTGTCCTTGTGTGATGAGTCTGTGCACCTTAGTTCCTCCCAACATTACTGTGTTTGTCATGGGTGAATGTGCAATGTCACCTGTCCATGTGGGCTTCACAGATGCACATTGGTGCAGTTCAGGGTGTGTGGTGTTGAGGGTGGACTGATGTAAATGTTTGCATAGATGGGCCCCAACTCCCGTTTGTCCATGGATGACGGGCCATGCTGAGTGATTTGTGTTTGTGTAGGTGTGATGTACGTTTGTGGCACAGGACACATGTCTGGGTTTCACAGTTTGTACGACATCTACCTTTGTCAGCAGAGTGGACGTGTCATGCATGCTTGTGTCACCCCAATGTCTGGTCCCTGGGGGTAGTGCTGTTGTGTGTCAGTCTCTTGCTGTGTTAGTTGCTGTTCATTCCAGCTTGTGTCACATGTGTCTGTTGTGCTCCCTCTCATCTCACAATGCCTGATTGCCCACTAAGGGGGGCCCATTGATGGTTTACTTTTGTATGGCACTGTGTCCACATCTGTCTCACTGTGGTTCAGCCCCCCTCATGTGTTGTGTAGTTGCCTGGGGATACTGAGACACACACATGTTGTGTCAGATGTGCAGTGTGAGGTTGCCTGTTTGTGTTTGTGCATCTACACCAGTGCATTGGTATTGCTGTTGTGGGCCATTGTCTGGATGTTGTTTTTGTGATTTACCCTGCTGTCCCTGTGAGTCATATCACATCATTCTGCACATTCATCCTGGTTGTTATGCCCCTTTGCTGGCATGGAATGGGAGTTTGTGACCTGACACCTACAGTCTACGCAGGTTGTTTTGATTTGTGTGTATTTTTTCGAGATGTGTGTATGCGTTGTGCTGGTCACTTCTGCTTTTGTGTCATTGTACACTGTATGCATTGTTAGCCCCCATGGGTGGTGCTTGTCTGCACATGGCCGAGAGTATGTTAGGTTTTCACTGCACTGTTAGCCTCACCACGGGCCTCATGTAGGTAGCCAAATGCCGGTCGGTAACGGCCGAAATTCGGTAAATTACCAGTTACCGACCGGTATTTAGTCAAGTGAGATGTAGGAGGCCAAAAACCTAAAATCGGTAAATATGAAGCGGTAAATACCGAGTCATGTTTACTGAGTTCTAAAATACCGATTCATATTTACCGAATACATGTTTACCGATTCGGTAAATATGAAGTGGTAAATATGAAGTGGTAAAACGGAAAAAGAGATGTAGGTAAATTCGGTATTTTAGAAATCGATGAAATTCGGTAAATAAGAGTCGGTAATTAACACAGATTGAAAGCAGGTGGTAATCATAAACAGTGCATAAAAGAAATCCCAAAATGCATCAGCGTGGACAACATGGCCGCTCTGTATGTCATTGCAAGGCGGCTACGTCTACAGGCAGCAGGACTGAGGTTTTGGAGAAGGGAGGAACGGATTTACAGACAGCGCATCACACTTTTCCAACTGACTGAGGATGAGATACATGAAAGGTACAGGCTACACCCCCAAACCATCATGGACCTAATAAGGGACCTGCACCCACTCCTGGAGCAGCCAACACCAAGGGCGCATGCCATACCACCACATGTGCAGGTACTCTGCAGCCTACATCTCCTCGCATCTGGCAGTTACCAGGTGGTGATAGCTGCGGTGGGCGGTGTATCCCAGAGTTGCCTGTCCCGTTTCTTCAGGAAGTTCCTGGATGCCATGATGCAGAGAATGCACCACTACATCAGCTTCCCAAATACACAGGCTGAGCTGCAGAAAACTAAAACTGACTTTTATCGCATGGCACAGTTCCCCCATGTAATTGGCTGTATTGATGGCACACACATCCCAATCTGCCCACCAGCTGCCACTGAGCACATCTACAGAAACAGAAAGTCCACCCACTCCATCAATGTGCAGGTCATCTGCGATGCAGGGAACATCATCACTGACATTTGTGCCAAGTTTCCTGGAAGCACCCACGACTCATACATCTTCCAGAACAGTGGGATCTACACACGACTGCTTGCCGGAGAATTTGGAGAGGGATACCTGCTAGGTAAGTAACAGTGACGCACCATGAAACTAGCAAATGTAAGTGTATTGAGGCATGTGACTGATGGTACCCTTTCACTCACCCAGGCGACAGTGCATATGCCGTGCGCTCATTCATCCTCACTCCCTACCTACACCCATCAACCCAGAGTGAGAGACGATACAACGTGGCACACAAATCAACTCGCAACGTGGTGGAGCGCACGTTTGGACTACTGAAAAGCAGGTTCCGCTGCCTCCACAAGAGCGGAGGCGCACGCCAGTACACACCCATCATCTGTTGCAAGATCATCGCCACTTGTGCAATGCTGCACAACCTTGCCACAAAGAGAGGTACAGCGGTGGAACTCACAGATTTCGAGGACAATGAGGATGATTCAGGACAGCCAGAGCCCAACGCAGATGGAGTGCCAACAGCAACAGATGGGAGAGTGAGACGGGCAGAGATCACATGCAACTATTTCTGAGTAAGTAAGGGGACACAGGCAGGTGTTGGTTGTCATGTAGTAGTTTAATTATGCGCCACTACGCCACGAAACCAAGATAATGCAAATCAGGTAACATTGCCAATTCACAAGTGTGAAGACCAGGGTTAAGTCACCCAATAGTCTATTGCTACGCGGTGCAGCATCAAAGTTTGCGGCCACGCGCTACATTGTGAGATGGCACGGATTCAGCCTCCTCACTGGTGCCAGCCCCATGCCGCCTGCTGCTCCTGCGTGTTTCTGGGACGGGGGGTGTGATGCTGCTCCTGCTGCTGGTGTCAATGCTTTCAGCAGCATCCCCTGCACCACTTGTGGCCGCCTGACTGGTCAATAGGACCTCCAGGGCACTGGTGACCTGCACCATCCCCCTAGTGACATCGCTGCTGCAGTGGGTCAGGCCCTCCTGCATGTTCACTGAGCGCCGGCAGAGCAGTGATGTTGCCGTCGCAATGCGGTTGAGTGCCCTGGTGTGCCTGTCTCCCCTCTGCCGTTCCCGGCGCCTTGCAGCTCTCTCTGCGTCCAACTTGCTGCACAACAGCTGCATGGACTGTGAGACGTCCCGCAGGCCCACTGCCATGTCAGAAATCCCCGCCGCCATAGCGCCAATGTTCCTGTCCATGTGTCTGAATGTTGTTCTGAGTCCCCGCACATGCCGCTGTACTGAAATTACTGCCTTCGTTTGCAGGCGCTGTTGTTTTAACATGCCGGCCTCAAGGCCCCCAAAGACCCCATGGCCGAGATGGATTGGTGGTGGAGTTTTCTCACGCGACCTGCGGCGCTGTCCTGCACCCGTGTCGGCTCCCTGTGAGGTGGAGGGACCAGTGGTATGTCTCCCATCCTGGGGCATGGGATTTGGCTCCGGGCCCCTGCTGTCATCGGAAGATGTGTGCAACACGCGCAGCCTGGCAGCAGCACGCCTCCTCGACCTCACTATTGTGGATGGTGATGTGGCCGGTGACTCCAGCAGGAGTGGTGATGCTGGCTCAGGTACTGGGGATGCAGGCGCAGGTAGTGGGGATGCTGGCTCATGTACTGGGGATGGTGGCAGTGGCAACGCTCTCTGGCCAGAACTTGTGCTGCCCGTAGCTGAACTGGATTGACGGTGTGCCCCCTCTCCTGTGCCATCTGGAGTCCTGCGCGATGTTACGTCTGTGGACAGAAATGCAACATCAGCTCAGTGTATCTGAAGGCATGCATTGCAAGCATGACAATAAATTGGTCTAAGACTCTCACATTGTCCTCTGTGTGCTTTAGGCTAATGTCTGTACCATGCATCATTGTTCTGTGCTATTCTGTTCATGGTGGGGGATCCCTGACTACATCTCCCATAATGCATTGCCTGTCTGCAGTAACACATGGACTGGAGTGGGATACTCATTTCACATTGGGGGATGTGGGATAGGGGTAGGGGGGGCTACATTGCTGTGCATTCCTCTTACCTTGTTGGGTGGCGGCTCTGGCAGAGCTGTCGGCATCCCCAAGGCCCACGACACTCTCAGGCTCGATTGTCGACTGCACCAGCTCCTCCAGTTCAGTGAGGGCAGGTGCCCTGTTAGTTCCACCTCCTGTCCGGCTGGCCTCCTTCTGGATGTCCCCCATCTTCCTCTTAGTCACGATGCGCAGGTCGTACCATCGTTTTTTTAAAACGTCTATGTCCCTGTGGGTCACTCCCACGGCATTTACCTGCGCCTGGATTGCCAGCCAAATGGTGCGCTTCTCACACTCTGCCACTTGCAGGGATTGCCTCCCAAATAGCTTCTGGTGCTGCCTCACCACCTCCTCCACTAGCACCTGGAGTTCCTTGGGGCTAAATTTCACCTTGCGCCTCCTTTCCCCTCCTGTCCTCTGGCTGGACATGGTGTAGTTTGGTCTCAAGATTCAGCCACTGGCTCCCTGCCTCTCCTCTGCACTTCAAGCCTCTCCTGAGTCTGTTGATTGTGTGCACCTGCCTGGGTGTGGCCACTTCCTACTTGGGTGGGGTTTGGTGGCACAGGATTGGCTGTTTCAAACAGTCATGTGATTTTTTTTTCCGATTCAGTACTTTCCGATTCGGAATTTACCGATTCGGTAAATACCACCTCGGAATATACCGATTCGGTAAATACCACCGCGGTATTTACCGATTCGGTAATTTCCGATTCGGAAAATACCGAATGTTACCGATTCGGTAAATTTTACCGACTTGTTACCTACATATAACTTACCGATTCTTAAATACCGATTCGGTACTGTTCGGTATTTAAGAATCGGTAAATATTTTTAACCTACATGAGGCCCCACATCTCTGTGGGTATGGGACACAACCACTACTTTGCCCCAAAAGTGTTTCATGTGTTGGGACCAGAAATCATACATGCTGTTTGGCATTTGCAGCTTTGACCATGATGACACTTACCTTTTGGTCACTGTGATGAGGGGGGTTTTAGACCCCATCACCACAATGCTCAACATTTGCTGCAGTTTGGAACCACACACTTAACTTTTGTTCTACACAGTGAGGGGGTGTTATTTTTACATTGACACAGTGCTAGTGATGCTTGCCTTGTGTAGGCTACACTCAGTTTTTGATCTCACATGTGATGGTAGTTACATTGTATGTTTGAAGTCATAATCACTGTTGTGGACATTTGTCACAGACTACACACTGTTGTCATGATGTTAGGGGGGATGTATTTTGCTGACATACCTAATGTTGGTCTATGATGGATGTGTGGCGCATCACCCATCCTATGGGCAACAGGTCCCCTATGGGTGGGGGTGGCAGTAGTGATGGGCAACATAAGCCCTATGGGTGTGGGTGGCAGGAGTGATGGGCAACAGGTCCCCTATGTGTGGGGGTGGCAGTAGTGATGGGCAACATAAGCCCTATGGGTGGGGGTGGCAGGAGTGCCGGGCAGCATAAGCCCTATGAGTGGGGGTGGCAGTAGTGATGGGCAACATAAGCCCTATGGGTGGGGGTGGCAGGACTGATGGGCAACATAAGCCCTATGGGTGGGGGTGGCAGGAGTGATGGGCAACAGTTCCCTATGGGTGGGGGTGGCAGTAGTGATGGGCAACAGGTCCCCTATGGGTGGGCGTGGCAGGAGTGATGGGCAACAGGTCCCCTATGGGTGGGGTGGCAGGAGTGATGGGCAACATAGGGCCTATGAGTGGTGGTGGTAGTCATGCTGGCCATGCAACCCCTATGGTGGCCTGTTGCTAGTGGCCAGGATATGGATCCCCTGTGTGTGTGTGACATTTGGCGGGTACATGTCATTTGTTTGTGTGCTGGGTGTCTGACTTACCGCCTGCGCCGTCCGCGTCTGTTCCTGATCCGGTCATAGATGTACAGTACTGGTAT
Source organism: Triturus cristatus (assembly GCF_964204655.1). Taxonomy (NCBI): domain Eukaryota; kingdom Metazoa; phylum Chordata; class Amphibia; order Caudata; family Salamandridae; genus Triturus; species Triturus cristatus. The sequence continues at coordinate 158,693,042 of NC_140580.1, forward strand.
GACCTGCGCAATGGGATTCATGATGTGTTCATCTCGTACACGCTGCTTGTTGCTCTGTCTCGTACCCGTTGCAAGCTGGTCCGTCTCGTAGCCGTGGATTGAGTTCTGGCGCAAATCGTACCTTATATGCTTCTTTTCCGGATGCTGTGACGTGCTGTACTTGGCGACCCGTCCGGCGCGGATGATGCGCTCATCGTACTTGTCCGGCCGGAAACTGCTATGGATACTGCTTCCGGGCGACTCGGTTTGGCGTTCGGAGTTACGGCTCGGACAGAGAATGAAGCTTGAATCACAGCCTACATGTCGGTCGGATTTTTGTCAGTTATGCGCATCGTACTTCATCGCCAGGACGGACCGGCTCAGGGTACGAGTCGGTCGCAAGGTAAGGCTACGAACAGGTCTCGGAGAGCTGTCCGACCTGGATCGGAATCGACCCCAAAGTAGTATACTTAATTGTGCAGAAAACTTCGCCACCATAGTGGAAGTCTCCACACTGAAAAGATAGAAAAAGAGGAGGTAGATGTCATGAGTCCCGCTATAGGTTTCCGAATTGCTCTTTGCAGTATGAGTGATACTACTCTAGTGCTACTTTACGTACCACAAAATGCAGACTGTGAATAAATCACAGTCCTTTTTAGAAGGAGTCTTGGATCTTCCTTTCCATCAGAAAGTGATTAAAGAGATTTTGTAGCTGGCCTTTCAGCACTTTACTGAATGTATTATAAAATTCTGAGGAAAACCCATCCTTCCCACAGACCATGCCATTAGGAAAGGCAAATAAAAACTCTATAACCTTATCATCTATGTTGGCGCTAATCAAGGGTGCTGCATCCTGCAGTTCAAGAAGCTTGGGCTGGTCTTTGCTGCGAACGGCTCCTGGTCCGAACACTTGTCGTATTGCAGGAGCAAGTTCTCAAGGGTCTCCAACTCTATTCTTAGCCTCCCCTGGCCCAAAAGAATTGGTGCCATTTTAGCCATTCAAATTTTTTTTTTTAAATCACAGTGCATACCATCAGCCACTTACGGAGCATAGGTTTGGGGCATTGCTAAGAGTCATACTATCCAAAAGAGGAAAATAGATTTTGCAGGAGACTACAATCTCCAGTGCATAGTATGTCTGGCACAAAGAACTTAACTTAAATTATATAGAGGACTTTATAAGGGCTCGCCCCGCCCTATTCTGGCTTTCTATATGGAAAAATCCAGCAGCGTCCCTCACAAGAGAGATTATAGGTGACTGCACTAGCTGCGAGAAAGGGCTGGACATCCCGTGGTTGTCTGGAGTGCAGTGTTAACCTAGGAAGGCTTTTTCTAACCCCAGGCATAATCGAGACCATGCATAAAAATTCCCTTAGGAATGCACTTTACACGCTCTATGGCTCGGAACGGCTAGAGAGGAAATCGAAAAAAAACCTCCATATGTAATTTTATGACTATTGAACAAGTTGTCTACCCTTTGGCCAGTTATCTCACCCTGCCCTTGAGTCATTGGGAGAGGGGTCTCCTCTTCCGCCTAAGGGCAGGAGCTGTAAAATTCCTTTTGTGTTTCCCTCTCGGCTACAATGTAAATAATGACTCCCTACCCTGCCCATGTGATGGACAGAGCGGACAAACAATTTTACATTTTCTATTTTTCTGCAGGTTTTATATTAAATACCTAAGTGGCTTTTAATTCCCTTTTTTTAAAAAAAAAAACATGCCCATCAGTCTGGTAGATGCCTGTAGGAGGATACTAACATTGGCAGACTAAGAGTTAGTCCTCCGTGCCAGCACTTTTTTGAGAATTGCCGTGCGGGCCCGTAATATGATGTGTAATCCCTGAAATGTGTCTGATTTTATCTATATGTATTTATTTAAACACGTTTTAAATACTGTACAGTTATGCCTAAATATCATCGAAACATTATTGTGATCATGTATTTGTGTTATTATTTGTTATGTTCGATGTGCTTTTATGGATATGGCCCTATCCGAATAAAGTATTTCTGATTTGATTTTGATGCTTCAAGTTAACAGAAGTGAGATAGTTAGTGATGATCGAGAAATGAAACATCTCTACACAGCAGATCTTTTGATAATACTTCAGAAAGATCTCCTTGATCTGTTCTCTATGATCTGTGTTCGACCTGGTGTTGGGATTTATTGCTTCACTGTCATAGTCTGCTTTTGCTTCTTCCATACTATAGATCCAAGAAACCTGCCTGTGTTCTCACACCCACCCATACTACTGTGGCTTATAGAAACTAGCTATGGTCATTTCTGCTTGGTGATAGACATATTTAAGCTTTCATTTCACCATAATCCATCCATTTTCATGCTGATCTTTTTGAGTCCTTCGAAGTAGCTGTTATGCTTCAGAGTTTCCATTTTGTAACATATCATTATACCTTTAGGCTTGTTCTTATGCTGCACAAATGAGATGTTTCAGCCATGATCCTTGCCTTGAAGGCATCCCAGATCACAGCTTGATTAGCAAAATAATGATTAGATTAAAAAAAAAAAAAACTCTTGTATTGTGAATACCCAGATTTTGCAATACAACAAATTATCAAATGTTCATCTATATTTACAAAACTTTTGGGGGTGAAGCTCGTCATCTAACTGGTCAGCAATATAATCAGAGAAGCCGTTTAATATTTTGGACGAAGTACTACGCATCAAACTATGTGAAATGAGCAAGTGATCTATTCTGACTGCCACTTTATATCTAGCAGAAATGCTGGGATAGTCCCTGAACAAAGAATGACTATGAATTAGTCTGTTAACTCAAAATCCTATTTCTTATATTTGCCTTGTGGGTGTTTGTTTTGTTCTGTCATTTCACGGGATTGGAAGCATCGTATTTTATGCCATGAATAAAATCGCAACCACTGCTTATGATAAATCCTCCCTTGGTTGCAGCAAAAGAGGCCTATGTGAATAAAAGATGATCTAGGCAAATCTGCTGTTCCTATGCAGGAGTCTTTAATCTGATACTGTTACAAAACATTAGCTGTAAATGTTTTATACAGTGAATGACTTAAAACTGTCCCTGTTGTGCCATTTTCATGCAATGCTCCAGTCTGTCCTCTCCACTACTTTTCATTGAGTCTTTTGAGAATCCCCTCTCCTACTGAGAGGCAACAAAATGTGGGCCGAGCTTTCCCTGACTTGGCTTCAGTTCTTTCCAATAGCACATTAAGCCATTTTTGCTCAACAATCAAATATCTATTTATTGGGATACATTTTACAGTAAAGGTTCCTATTTATTACTGGGAAGAGCTCTGAAGCCAGATCCCAAAGCATTTTTGACTAGCACTATGTTATGTTCCTGTGGATAGGTTAAGTCAGTGCTTGCAAAAAACACGTTTCCCCACCATTGTTTTAAAAGAGAACTCTGAAAGTGGCATCATGTGACAAAAAAGTTTTTACATATTTGTTGCTTGTAGCCTTGTTGTGGTGGTTATGTTTTTCTGTTGTGTTTTATGCTGATGTGTTTTGGGCTGCATTATTTTTATTTTTATTATGTTGTACTGCGTTTTGCTTTCACTATTTTGTTGTGACGTCTTCTGTCATGTTTTATTTGTGTTGCTTCGAACACGCTCTGTTGTTATTTTCTGTTGGCCAACTATACCAGTGACATTTATTTCAAATCTTCAGTGAGAGAAGTTTTATGCTTAATCCCAAAGGTCAAATTTCTCTAGAATGGTTACATCTTGGAATCCAATGTTTTTGCCCAAACTTATCCCTGGTGCTAGGGAACAGCACCTCTGATGCTTTAATTCCCTATGTGCTACTGTGTTGATTTGGAGCCGTTATCTACAATTTTGACTTTGGCATTTGATGACACATTAAACATATAAACAAAATAAAGAGGGCTTATATATATGGCAGAACATTTTGTGGAACAAAAAAAGAGATCACAAATCCAACAATAGTTCATAAATCTAATCCTCCGATCCACAATATTTGATCAAAATAAATCATAGCTGTAGTCCATCTAAATGGTGCATATTTAACTCTTTTTCCATAACTTCTCTAGAAGGGTCTATGCTGCTTCTGATTCAGGCAGCAAATTATGCTTTCTCTCAGTAATCATGTTGAGTTTGGCCAGCTGACCTTTTTGCTCCGGTGTCCCCACAGACTGACAGTGAGGAATTAGCTGTCTGCATTTCCAGCATTTTTTTGCAGTATTTACTGTCATAATATAAAAACAAACCTGATATTACACTCAGTGTGGACCATAAACAGATATGCTTGAATGGTTTTAGAAACCACCCTCTTTTTTATGCAATAGTTATCTGATGAAATGAAGAAGACCCGATGGGGTTGACAAATATAGAGATCCCTCTCAAAATCTTGTGATACAAATTACTTTATTTGATGTTTCACCACAGAAATGGAGTGGAACCATTTTCCCAGTGCTTCAGTACCACTACCATGCGCATATGACATATTCTGATAGGATTTTCTAATACCGCTTGCTTATTCTTTACCCATTTCAAGTCTTCATTTAGGGAAGACCGTATTCACTGTAGTTTCAAATGTGGTTCTTCTGTCAGACACTTTTGTTGAGGTTCAGATAATTTGCCCATTACACTTGCAAATGTTATATGAAGACTTTCCATTCTGAGGCTGAAGGATGCCAGGCTGTTTCTTGCATCACTGTGATATCTTTGTCCTCTTTGAGAATTCGATTCAGCACACGGGGAACAGTGCTGAGTTGATGTTGAGAATTTTAGACCTCACTAGAGGATGAATCATGAGGAAGAGTAATCTTCTGAATTCCACAAGGCAAAAGTCCCCATAAGTTGTCTTTTCCTTTTACTGGGAAGAGGATAGCTTCTGCTTAGTAACCAGTTTTTGAGACATCAATCATTTCATTGTTCCCAAAGAGATATGATTCGTTCAGACTTATCAACCCCCAATCCTGCATTAACAACCTCTGATTTGATTCTCAACTTGCTCATTAGTAGGGGTGGGTGGAATTTGCGAAATCCACTTTCGCAAATTATCGTGAAAATGTTAAAAATTATCGCAAGCACGCGGAAATATCGCGAAGATGCGGAAGTTTTTTTCCCGCATGTTCGCGAGATTTTCTGCAGGGTTGTGGCTCGCCAACTTACCCATGTGGTTGCTCGCGGGCGCGGCCGTCTTGTTTTCAGTTGTCTCATGGTGCATGATCGCGAGAAGAAAGACGTGATCGCGTGACGCGTGACGCATGACGTCACTGCGGGCGCGAACTGTCGCGAGACAGCGCAAACGGCTTAAAACAATACAACATCTCATGGAGAACGCGACCGGATCAAGAAAACTTGTCGGCGAACGCAGGGATTTAGGTAAGGCGATCGCGCGCGCGCGAGAATGTAATATTTTACTAGGCGCGAGCAAGAAACAAATTATCGCCAAGTTGCGGAATGCGGAATTTTTGACATTTTCGTGCTTTCCGCGGAACGCGAAAATGTCAAATTATCGCAATTTCCGCGAACGGAACGAAATTTTAGCCCAGGCCTACTCATTAGTGGTATCCCCATCAATTTCTGTCCTTTTACCAATAACGTGTGGGGTCTCTGCACTACTTGCAACCTATGTTGCAGATGATTTGCTTCTGATCTGTACAAATGATGCACAGCCTGAACTTGGGCCTGTATCAGTATCAGGATGGTAGCTAGAAGTGCCATTTTCTTCTTGTTTGCCCCTCAGGTTCCAAGACTGACTAGATCACTTTTCCTTCTCGAGCAGCTCTGCATTGTTTGCTATCAGGTCTCCATCTTGCGCCAAGTAATAAACTATACTGCCCGCTGGAAAAGAGGGGATATCAATAGTCGACCTGTAGAAGTTAGTCTCTGCTAATAAGCAGCACTTATTGCACACACTGTTCTCCACCAGATAAATCCCCTCCTGTACTTCACTGTAGGATAAGCCAGCACGGTTGAAGCAGACACGAGTTTAAAAAACAGGATAGGCGAGGTTTATGAGGAAATCTTCTAATAAAGGGGGCACATAAAAAAATGGCTGGGCATTGAGTCGGATCCTATTCTGCATCACGAACCACCCTCACAAAAGGTGACAGAAGACACTGTCATTTTATGGGAAGAAGCAAAAAGGTTTCAGGGAAAGGCAGCCCAGAAGGAAAAGAAGGTATGGACCCTAAAGAAGGAGAAGGTCTGTGTAAGTATGTATGTATGTATGTATGTGCAGTCTTATATAGCACTCAAATTACCCTTGGGCATCTCGGCGCTTGCATTGGGAACCCGTCCTGGTTTTTCCCTGTGAGATAACCCGTACTGGGCATCCCCAAGGTGAAAGCCAGGCATCCCGCCGCGGGGGGCCGTTGTGGAGATTAAGCAAGCTTGTTGCCCAGAGCTGCATAGTGTGAACTCATGCTTAGAGTATGCACCGAAGCGAGAATTATCGAGTCCGTGGACAATTGGGCTCCAGACCCTGCCGCGTCGGGAATCGAACCCTGGTCACGGGTCTGACCTCTGCTTCAGGGTATGCCTCCTAGTGGCATCTTTACTGCAGGAACTTTGGTGATTGAAGTGTGTGTTGGGGGGAGTTCCCTACAGTGAAATATACTGAAGCTGTCTCAACTGTCTATGGTGGGAATGGAATGACGTGGTCTGTAAGCAACCAGCAGGAGCAGCGTTTGGCTGAGCTTTCTTTACTCCTTTCTCTTTCCTTGAATGAGAGGTGTGCACATAAATACTGCCTGCTTGATTTCCTCTCCAAGACCACTTTCGTGCTAAATTCCATCTCCATTGTGTGAAAACCTTTTCAAAGGATCTTTTATAGGTTATTTCATGGATTTAAACACTTCCTTACCAGCATGGCCCCGCTGGACTCAATGCTTTGACCACATTTTACTCTTGTGTGGTAAACACATCGCTGTAGTGGTTGTCAAATTCCGTGCATAAATCAGTCCAGTGCAATGTCCTTGAGCCTGATGTACAAATATATTTTGTGTCTGCAAAGCCTGAGATTCACAAAATCACAGGGTATGCGACTACAAAATGCATTTCCTAGGTTGAGCCAACTGTCTGATTGACACTTGACAAAGACATATTGTGGGAGTACCAAGAGCTTACCATTGGGGAGGCTTTACTGTCACTCTAATTTGCTTGCTTTTTATTAAATGGCTTACCTTATCCCAGCTGGTGCATCTTGTGTTTGTCTCTCTCCTTGAGAAAAGCCTCTTTAACATCTCACAGATTGGCTTCTGTCTCTCCACTGCTCATTTGTAGGGAACTACTATTTTTGATGAAGACTCCCATGCATGTGCTGAACGTAGTGGCAGACATAAAGCACCAACAGTCCCTGGTTGCCATTAACAGCTTGGCGGTGCTTGAGAAGGAAGCGGAGAAGCCTGATGGGGAGGCTGAAAATACTGGAAGGGTTCAGGATGAGTAAACCCTGCCAGATGTCACTCCGATGACATCAGACACTATTGCTTGACAGGATCCAAACTCCAAACTCTCTTTATTTCGGTAAAAAACCATAAAAGATACAACCATTCAAGGCAAGCTTCATACATTCTGGCTTAAGAGTCGAGATTCGAGTAGATATTAAAAGAAAAAGATACAATCATGAAATAATTAATGGCTTTAGTGCCACAAACAAATCAGAGGTTACTATGCAGAGTTGTTAGAACCCTTATCTAAAGTGCAAGTGCTTTATAATGGTTTTGTGAGAGTCAGACCCTGAGTTTGCATTCCAAAACCCAACTCTACAAAATTCATAAGAGCATGTTAAAAGCATCATCGTTCTGGATAAAACAATGAGGACCTAATTAAAAATGTGTTAATTATAAATAATAAAACAGCTATTTACAATATAAAAATAGTAACCACTATAGCAATTGATATTATGTAAGCGTGACGGCACATCATTTGTTCTCTGAGATAGGCAAGGGGGTTGACAGCGCCCTCCTAATCGCCCAAAAGTGGCCCAGAAAGTTTGCAGTTGTGCAAGTAAATGAAGGTCTTGCATCTGATTGGGAATCTCGAGTCCCGAGTTGTCTGCACACTGGGGCTAGTCATTTGCCCCTGGGTTTCGCATAAGCTGTGAAGCAAAGAGAACATGGCCTATCGGTTCATATGGGCAGGGGTAACAAGGGCAGCCCTTAGGCTGGGATTTGTTAGTCAGCCAAGAGTTTGTAAAAGCATTAATTGTCAGATTGCAGTACATGACTGAATATAAAGCTTCCTATCGGCTGGTGCTTTGATGATATCAAGATAGCTTTCTAAGGAGCAGGTGGATTTCAAGTCTCAGAATTCATCTGTTAGTCTGCCCTGGCTGCTTTTGGAATATGCGTTCTGCTCAACCCATGCCCAATATAGTAATTTAACCTGACCTCTTGTGTGGGTTGGTGGACAGCCAGTACTATGCCCTCACAGACCAATGCTGGACAAAAGGCAATTTACAATTTTGACCCGGCCAATTAATTTTGTGGTGTCCACGGTGCAAACCTCATTAAAAGCTGCGGCATAAGGTGCCAATTCGGAAGTGGTGCCCATTCAGTGCCAAAATAACAGGCCTTGCTAGGTCATTGATAGACTTGATGCCCAAATCAAGCTTTAGTGGGAGAGATACCAAATTTCTAAGAAACTTGTTCTCCGCTGCTGAAAGGTCACTTGCACTTACCATGCCCTACAACTCAGCCCCATATAGCGCACTGCTCACAGCCTTGCAGCTATATAGTTTCAGTGCAGGTGCTATTGGCTTTGCGCAGGTGAGACAATGCTCCTTCCTCAGAGCCCCGGTTACCTGGGAGAATTTGAGGAAGGCCTTCTTCACATAGATCTTCCAGGCCATACCCTCCGACAGCTTGACTCCCAGGTAATTGAACGACCTGACTCTCTCAAGAGGAGCATTGTCTAAGAACGGATTTCCCTCGAAGGACTTATGGGGGTTCAGCAGCATTAGCTTGGTTTTGGAGGTGTTGATTTCTAGACCCCTTCCACCACAAAAGACCTTGAATTGGTTCAGTAGTTTTTGCAGGCCCATGTAAGTTTTTGAGACGAGAAGGGTATCGTCTGCAAATAATAAGGTGGCGATTTTATGGTTTACTAACAAGGGAACATCCGCTGCAATGGAAGATAGGAGGTCAGCAATTTGGTTGATATAAAGTGTGAAGAGGGTTGGGGCTAAAACACAGCCCTGTCGGACCCCCGCTGTATTTTAATGGGATGGGTAATTTGTCCCTGGCTACCCCATCTAACACGGGCAAAGTTCACTTTGTGTAACCTAATTAGGAGTGCCAAAATTCCCGAGGGCATGCTCATGTCCCTGAGCACCCGCCACAGTAAGTCCCTGGGAACGAGATAAAAAGCTCTTTTAAATTCTATAAAAGCTACATATAGACTCCACTTGCCCAGCAGGACCACCTTCCAGTATAGCATGACAAGGCAAAAGACTTGATCGATTGTGCCAGTCATCCATCGGAAAGCCGCTTGGAGCGGAGAGATGATGTGATTCTCGTCCATCCAATCCTGGATCTTAACTAGGAGCGTGCGGCGGAAGACCTTTTGGCTACAATCGGTCAAGCTAATCAGCTGATAGTTGGAGGGGTTAGCCCTGTTGCGATTCTTAAAAATGGGGATCACTTCAGCCCCTTTCCATGATTCTGGAATCATTCCCCCCACCAGCGATGTCATTGGAGAGTGTCATTAGATAAGTTGTCCAGTTCTCCCCATCTAAGTGAAAAAGGTCTCCTGGGATGCCATCCGGACCCAGGGCTTTAGCTGGTGTAATTGCCTCCAGGGAGGGCAAAATGTCCCTTCTATTGAACGAGAGGCTGCATGATGGTTGCCATAAGTCAAGCAACATCAGAACTCAGTCTTAGGTACAAGCAATGGAATACAAAGCGCTAAAATGTTTTTGCCACGCCATTGCAGGGATGTTGGTGGCCAGAGGAGAAGATCTTTCAAAATTGCCCTTGGACAGGAGTGACCAAAGGGTCTGGATGCAGAATGGCCTCCCCAAGTTCTTCCCATCTCCTTTTATCCCACTGTCTCTTTGCTTTTGTTTGAGCCAGTTTATAGTGCTTCCTTATTTCGCAGGTCAGAAGGATATCCCTGTTTCTAATGGCTGTAGACAACCTCCTTCTTAGTACCCTGCACTCCTAATTAAACCACAGATTTGTTCTCAGTGGTCTCTCCTGTTTTGGCCTGACCCCGTGTGATTGAACATAAAAGTTTCTGGCCAGGTGTTCGAAGAACTCCGTATGTAAGGCACTGCAACTTGCAGCTGTGATTGGCTCGCCAGGCGCGGGTAGCAATACCCCCAAATGTGTTTCTAGATCACTTTTTATATTTGTGTGCTTTAGATCGTATGTCATGATTGCGGGCCATTTAAGTCGGCGTTTATCGTTTGAAGGGGTCACCTCCTTAGTGATAAGTGTAGTGAGTGCTGCCCTCAGCTTTTCGCCTCATGGGTGTCCAACAGTCAGGCTAAGGAGATTGTGGTGACTTTCACGAGATGGGATAATAGCCATGTCTTGTACTAGTGGCCGTAGTGTAAGGTCAACGAGAATATAATGTATCCGACTCGACCCCCTTTGGCACTATGAAGGTCATCCCCCCTCCCTTGCCAGAGCAAGTTCTACCATAAGCGGCCTGTAGCCTATGTTCCAGGGTTATGGCATTTAACTGCAGGGCTGCTTGCAACCACTTTTTTATAGGAGGGATCTCCAATGATGGTGCCAGCCACATTTTATCCTCCTTGTTAACCTCATATGTGTCTACCCAGTAGAGTAGCTCGTAAGTGACATTGAAGTCACCACCCACAATTAGGGCTTGACTGTCTTGCTTGGCATCCAATAACTCATCCAGGGCCTGAAGGGTTAGGAAACTACCTCCTCTAATGCTCCTGGCGTAGACGTTATAGATGTCAATGCTCTTACTCATGCCACCTTTTAGTCTAACCCCAAGAATATCTGGGCTATATATGGGCAGCTCCTCGATGTCACAATTTAGGGAGATATTAATTAAAATAAGCAGCCCTCCTAGCCGCCAGCCATGTTTTGAGGAAATTGCCGGTCTGTGGAATGTCACAAATCCTGGAATGAATATAGGAGTCAGGCTCCAAGTTTCCTACAAAATGCAGATCTCGTGCCAGTTAATGAGCTCGAGCCAATTGGGGAGATCAAGCTTCCCCCTTATGCCGACACGTTCCATGATGCTATTTTCAGCTTCTTATTATCTATGATCTGGGGAGGAGTCTGAGGAGGGAGTGGAATGGCTATTTCAGTCGCGTAAGTTGCTGGGTGGATACATGTGTCTGTATCTCCGGCCTGAAAGTAATCTCCCATTTGCAGAGTAGCGACTATGTCTAGGACAGGCTGTGAATTAGGTGTCATTGACTTAGTGCCTTGGAAAAGACCAACCTATCGAGTAGGCAGTGTAGAAAACGTAAAGTCAGAGTCCATGTTAAAGAAGTGCACAGGTTCCTGAGGGAATTCTGGGGGTAGTCAGTCATTCTGGGACAGGGTCGAGAGATGGGAGTCCTTTAGAGGCAACAGGGCAGTCTTAACAGGTTCCGCCAGACTAGGGCTGTTCAACTTCATTTGGATGTTTGTAGCAGGAAGGTGGGCAGGTTCTGGCTTCAATGACAACTAAATTGTGCACTAGATGTTCGCTAGTGGGGTAAGCTCTATTGCGTCAACAGTGCTGGTGTTTAATTCACGTCTTCTTGCCCGCAAGATGTCATCCCTTATTATAGATCTACATCCCCTTGTGTGCCTAATCCAGTGTATAACTTTGTTTTTTAAGGCTTCACCATTTTCGTGTTAGGTTATATTGCAGTCAACCTTAGGTACGTTGATCATGTAAATAGTAGTAGACTGGGAAACAGTGTGAGTGTAATGGTGAAGTTGACGGAGTGAAGGCACCATACCACAGCCTGTACTAGAACGTGATGGTTCTTGCTCTATGGACGTCCCTAGTCCTGCTGTGCCCCTACAAAAACCCCTGTGTTCCCTCCGAGGTCCCTCCTAGTACTTGCCATGCGCAGTTGTTGAATTGCAAGGGAGCCTGTCATAATGGCCTGAGGTACCAAACGAGGATACACGATTGGTATTAGGAGCGATGCGTGTTGTTTGCATGCTAAGGGGGGTGGGAGAACTCGAGGTTGTGTTTATGTTAATGCTTGAGAAAGGCACAGGAGGGGAGGATTCAAATCTACTACATTCTTCTAAACCGAGGTACAACTTCGACAGTATGGCAGTCAGAGTCTCTAAAGTTTCTTTTAGGGCCACTATTTCCCTTTGGAGATCTAAATTAGAGGGTGGTGTTTCGCTGGCTACCTGCCTTCCATCTTGACAAGGGCTCGTATTTGGCCAATTAGCTGCTAGAATCCTGGGCACTGAGTCTATTATGCATATTGGTACATCGTTTGTGGAGGGTTGCTCTGCAAGGGGTGCAAAGCGATTACTCAGGGGAGATAAGCCAGCGTGGCGCATTCAGTTGCACAGGGTTTGCTCAATGGGCTGGCGGAGGGCTCTTTTGGTGCTTCCCGAGCTTTCAATGGGTGGGTCTTACTGGCCACTTTTTTAAATAGGCTCAGTATGTTCCCGTACCCTTTATTAAATGGCCCAATGGGAATGTGTGCTTGGGAAGCCATGGGGGTAAGGCCAGGAGTGTCAGATGATGGTGCAGATGTCGCAAGAAGGCCCTCACAATCTGCAATTACATTATCAATTTGATTTACCCCCGCTACCCATCCCTCCCTGACACAGGACTTGAGTTCTGAACCTGCTTCTCAGTTTTTTTCTTCACAGCGCCTCCCGACCTGCCCTCAGTCACTTTCTTTTTCCCCATGACAACAAATGTATACTGCAGTGGGAGGTAGTTGCAATTTGACTATAGGGGCCTAAGTACAGCTTGAGGAGTCAATGGAGCGCAGTACCTTGAGAGAGAAGCAGTCCAAGTCGTTAAGGTGCAGATTTCATGGGGGTGGCCCAGCCTCCTCCGGGCTCTAACGGGCATGGATTGGCCAGCCCTTGGCCCAGGCTTTGGCCGGGCGCGGCCACGCACGTCCTGCCCTGCGGGAGCCCGGGGCTGTTTTGAGCACCTCCCGGTGCAGGGAATCGCGCTGGCGCCTCCTGGTGCTTTGGTTTCTGGGGAATGGAGTCCCCTGCCCCGCAGACGGCAAACAGCAGCAGCGGTATCAGACCCCCGCACTGCTGGAGCCCGGTGCTGTTTTGAGCACCTCCCGGCACGGGAAATCGCATTGGCGCCTCCTGGCACTTTGGTTTCTGGGGAATTGAGTCCCCTGCCTAGCAGACGGCAAACAGCAGCAGCGGTATCAGACCCCTGCTGAAATGATCATTATTTAACCCATGGCATCCAGGACACCGGACCTGGGACTACAGCCCAGGGAAGGGACCAGAAACATTGGCCTATAAAGGTGGTTCATTGGTTGTCCCTGGGGCCACGTCCCTACACTGGTATCCTTAAGCTTTTTGACTGCTGATTGATTTAATTTTTTAATAAGGTGGGGTGACAGACACCTCGACCTTTGGAGAGGCATGCAGTTCCAGACCCCCCCCCCACACAAGGTTTCTCAGAGGGGTTTTGGGTGAGGGGAGCAACATTTTGTGTCTGGATATAAAACTCTGATCACCACATATGGTGGGGCACACAACACACAGAAGCCAAAGGGATGACCCTCAAGGTAGTGTATTGGAACATCAATGCCCTGGGTAACAAATTGTAGAGGGGATTGGTAGAAAATACACATCTAAACATGATGCAAACAGCAAAAAACCCACTCAGTGGAGCAAAAATCATGGGTTCCTGAACCAAGGCAGATAAAAGCTCCGGCTCCATGCAGGGTTCTGTTTGGTTTCTATGGGAGTGGGGATCATGATCCGCAAATACCTCCCACTGCAGGTCACAAAGTCCTGGATAGATAATACTGTATATCAGACTGTGGTGAGTGGCAGAGAAAACTTGGTGTTAGTGTCATGGTACTTCCCCACAGGCCTGCAGTCAGGTCAGCTCAACAGGTTTGGGGAGTGGAAAGCAGCCATACCTGATGCCCTTCTCATATTTGGGGACAACTTTAACTTACCCTCTGTGGTGATTTGGGCAGAGTCAAGGCGTCTGGGAAGGAGAACCATGGCAGATACAAATCTGGCCACGATCATGAAGTGAATGGGGATGGTGGACCATTCCGGAGGGAGGAACATCCTGGGATGCTGTAGTAATCCTGCTTCTCCAACTCAATGTGCTCAACGTCATGTATGGATTACCTCCTGGAGCCATGTCACCAGTTGGGCAGAGCAAATAATTCACCCATAGTCACAACCATACAGACAAGCACATCTGGGGTAGGGCGGGTTGGAGGCTTGGTCCATGGAAACTGATTAACTAGAACACAAGAAAGTAAATTACAGAGGGTACAGACTCCATTTTAAAGAGAAAAAGGGGACCTTTGGAGTCAAATGCCGATCTGTGGGAGGCATGTAAAGCGACAATAAGGGGCCATTTAATCACACATGTGACAGGAAAAAGGAGCGAGGGGAGAAGGAGTGCAGGGAGTTGGAGACTAGATTGATGCAGTGGGAGATGAAATATGGGCCTCTCCTTCATCAGAAATGGCACACCACATAAAAAGATCTAGAGACGACTACAGTACCTCACCCAGCGAGAAGCAAGGGCATAATGTAGAGCATGGTAGGGTAAGTTATATGACATAGGTAACAAGGCTGTGAAACTACTGGCTTGGTTGGCAAAGAAAGGAGAGGGGCAGAGATGGATACACTCAGTCTATATGGAGAATGGCGTGGCAGCCGAGACACCCACCAACAAAGCACAGGAATTTGCCACTTATCTATGCTACCTTTATCGGAATCGAAAGGTCAAAGATTTGAATGGCTTTTTCAATGACATCCCAGTCCCTAGTCTCAGGGAGGAAGTCTGTAGGTAGGTCCCTGTGGGCAGACATAGTAGAGGTAGATATCTCTGAGGCTCTGTATCAGTTGAAATGTGGCAAATGTCCAGGTCCAAATGATCTGCCATCCAAATGTTTTAAATGTGTGAAACCTCTAAACTATGATTAAGATACTCTCCTGCATGATCTGTGCCAGGCAACTATTGTTCTAATCCCCAAGAAGGGGAAAGCTCCATAGATTGTTTCTGTGGAATGGGGGGCACCTAGAATAGCTGTTATCACTAGGAAGGCCCTGGAGGGAGGCATCGTCCTTCTTTATTTGCAGCAGCACTACCAAGCTGCCTATCTGTTGGTGGTAAATGACTAGGCTTTCTCTGGGCGCCCAAACCCTCACTACCTGCACACAGAAGGGCGATGGATCCTGAAGGCTATGTCCATTGACTTGATAGGAGGGAGGGGCAGCCCCACTTCCTGACCCCTGACGTCTACACTGGTTAGGATATGGAGAAGGGCCACACAGATTCCGTGGTGGAAGGGCAAACTAGCACTCGAGACTCTCCTGTGGAGTTAGATGTATTGAAGTGGTTGCTGGCCATAGAAGGTTTTAACAAATATGACATATTAGGCATCTCCAAGGTGGAAGACATCTGGCAAGCTAGTGTGATGATTCCATTCCCTGAAGTGAAGGAGCAATACTGGGTGACAGGAAGCCAATACCTCTAATACCTACTGTGGAAGCATATTCTGCAGAACAATGATGACCTATTACAAAACATGACTGAGCAGACCCCATTAGAGTACATGGTGATGGGACCCCCCTTTCATCAGTCTGGCAGTTTCCCAAAAATACACTACACTCCTGAATAACAGTCTCACATTTCTGGATTGCCGAAGAGATCGGTGGGAATGGTACCTAGGTGGGTTGGAAGACAACAACTGGGGTTCAGCCTGGAGATACCCAAGGGACATGTCCTGATCCAATTGAAAATACTCCTCAGGGCCAGGTTCTTCTGGATGGCTGAAAGGGATGTCGACACAAGGGTACACTGCTACACATAAGCTGGAACTATATCTGGGCTCAGGGGTATTGGGGAAAGGTGGGCCATAGGATATATCGACTTGTCTGTGGAACTCACTCCACAGTTGGTGGTAATAGGCACATGGACAGAAGAAACCCTGAACAAATATATGCTCCTCTTTTGTAATATTGCCTTGATGGTGGCAAGGCATGATATAATCAGACATTGAGGCATTATGGTCTTGAACCTGCAGGATTGGGAGTCCAACATGGACGGGTTTATGAGAGTTGAAAAACTGGAAATCAGGCACAGGGAAGCCCTTATATGTTTGAAAAAATATTGGACCATTGGACGAGTGCAGAGGATAACAAGGCCTAACAGAAAGGAGGCCTTGGCTTTTGAACAAGACAGTGGATAAAGTGTTTTACTGGGGAAAGTGGGCAATAGAAAACATGTGTTGGTGGCTCAGGGCTCTGAGGGTCCTATTACGAGTTTGGCGGTCCAATGGCTTACGCCTCGTGCAATAAGACTGCCCTAAGTCAAAAACAATCACAGACCACCCCACCCAGCAAGGAACAATGTAATAACTTCCTCACATACTTTACAAAGAAAATTCAGGACATACTGATGGAGATCGACAACTCTCCCTGCACACCTCCACCCAAAATAGTGGATGACTCACAAGTTATTACGGCCGATTCCCTTTCCTCCTTCTCACTCCTCGGAATGGATGTCCTTCGAGGTCTGGCCAAAAAGACTAAATCTGGCTCCACAGCCGACCCCTGTCCACCTAGTATCTTCAACCTTGCATTCCCAGAAATTGGACACGACATTCTGGCTCTTCTCAACGCCTCCCTACGCTTAGGGAAGGTTCCTAGCTGCTTCAAGGAGGCTAGAATTATCCCCCTCCTTAAAAAACCCGGTGCGGATATATCCAATATGAAGAACTAACACCCCATCTCCCAACTTCCCTTTCTCGCTAAAATACTTGAACAGCATGTGCTGCAGAATCTCTCCAGGTTCCTTGAAGATCACTATCTTCTGGGGGACAGGCAAGCAGGCTTTCGTGCTCACCATAGCACCGAATTGGTAATGCTATCGGTCCTCGACGACATCAGATTAAATGTCGACAATAAGATGCCTTGCGTGCTGGTCCTTCTTGACCTGTCGGCAGCGTTCGACACGGTCAACCACGCTACCCTTCTGAAAAGATTACGTTCATTGGGACTGGGGGGATCAGTCTTACAATGGGTCACCTCTTTTTTGACAGATCGCACCCAAAGAATCCAGATGGGTGATTGGGTCTCGGAGAAAGGCCCTATTACCTGTGGAGTCCCGCAAGGATCCGCACTCTCACCCCTTCTGTTTAATATTTATCTCAGTCCTTTAATCAAGGCTTTGTCGGCTATGGACTGCCAGATTTTTAACTATGCAGATGACACTCAGCTCATTCTCCACATTGAGAACTCTCCCCATGCACAATCCAGGGCAAAAGAGATCTTAAGCTTTACGGTCAATTGGATGACGGCCAATTCACTTAAAATTAACCCTGACAAAACCGAAGTCCTGGCAATGTCAGATGACCACAATCCGTGGAACTCTCTGTTCTGGCCCCAGGAGCTGGGTGAGGCCCCTGTCCCGATCCCGTTGGTTAAAAGCCTGGGTATCAAAATAGATGACAAACTCACCCTGGCCAATCAAGTTTCCACGGTCTTTGGCACCTGTGTGGGACTTCTTCGACTGCTAAGGAGGCTCTCCCCCATTCTCTCATTCTCCACCATGTATCTGCCATCATTTTGGCCCGTCTCGACTACGCCAACTCCCTGTATATTGGACTTCCTGACTTCTTGGTTAAAAAACTACAGATAGCAATGAATGACGCTGCTAGGCTCATTTTCAAATTACCAAGACACACTCGAGCCTCGACTCTTCTCCAACGCCTTCATTGTCTCCCTGTGAAACAAAGGGCTAAATTCAAGGGCCTGTGCATCGCCCATAAAGCAATTTATGGCCAAGCTCACTCATATATCAAACAGCGCCTCACAAAATACGTGCCAGGGCGCGTACTCAGGTCCTCCACAGGAAGTCTGCTTTACCGTCCCAGTTTCAACTATGTCTCCAAAGGAGGAAGGGCCTTCTCCTCCGTTATTCCCACTCTTTGGAACAAGCTTCCCAGCCAACTTCGAGCTGAACCCCGCCTTCTCCCTTTTAGGAAACAATTGAAAACCATCTTGTTTATAGAAGCCTGGGCTTAACATAACGATCAGTGCTCTGCTGAGTCTACGCTACTCTTCTTCTACAGCGCTTAGAGACCTTTTTGGTATTAAGCGCTCAACAAATCCAAATTAACATAACATAACATAAGACCACCAGTCAGAGGCCGCAATATGCTTGGTGGGCCTGGCACGGTCCTGCCAAGCATGTTACCAGTTTCCTCTTCACCAGGGTTTTCAAAGCGGTTCCACTGCCATGAAATCCCTGTCAGAGAGGAAACCAAGGGGGCTCTAGAGGCCCTCCCTGTACCTCAAACATATGTGCATGAACACAGGGGGGCATAACATGTGCCCCCCTGTGTGCATGCACATTTGTTCCTGCACAGAATAGACTTTCGAGTCAATGCCATGCAGGAACCTTGTAGTGCGGTTCCATTGTGGTGCTTTTTCAATGGCACTCCCGCCTTTGAAAGAGGCACCGCCATATCGCCCACCTGCCAGACTACTCAAAGGTTGTAATTTGGCAGGCGGCGCCAGCATTGGCGGAGCGGTGGCACACAGGTTTGCATCGCCGTGTCACCACTACACCAAAAACTTGGAATTAGGCCCTAAGTGTTCGCCCACCTAAGCTACCAAATATAAACTGCTCTTTGTGTGATTAAGACCAGACACATAAGCCTTGTAATTTGTTTTAGTTTGTTATGGTACTTTGTTAATGTACTGAAAAACTTAATAAAATATATATTTTATTTTTTAAAGGAAGTATTAAAACATACTTTTTATCATGTTAAGTCTTTATCATATTTTTTCATGACATTTGTTGCTCTGATCTAATCTTTTGATGTCTTGGTTCATGCTTTGGCTCTTACAGCCAAGTCAGACAACACCTGGATCTGCTCTCTCCAAGGCTGTCTGTGCCCCTGCTGAATCCAGAGAAATGTTGTGTCTCCTATTCCCTGGAGTCAGGTAAAAGCTTGAAACTGTTCTCAAAAAGTAAGTGACCACAGTCAACATTTCTTACCCTCCAATTATGAAAAATTGCCAGAAACAATTCTCTCTTCCCGACCAATAAAGGTTTTGAATGATCTTCTTTTAAGCCGAGAATGTAATTGTATATGCCTGCTGACATTTTGAGTGCCTGCCAATATATTTTGTTGAATTTGGCAGAGCTGTAGAGCAAAGGATGCATAATCTCTTTGATCTCGAAGTCTGGTTGGTAAGCATTGACCTTTGCAGTGTCTTTCCTGTCACACCCTGTCTGAACAGAGTCAGAACCCTGCCAGACCTGAACAGAGTTGGCAAGAATTACCGTAGTGAACAGTAAACACAGGTGGTAGGGCAATGCAGCTAAAGAAATCACAATCCAAGGTTCATGTAGGGTTCACTGTGCCTTCCATAGGCCTTGCCATAACCATGTCTATTTCTGTAGCCCTTCCTTAAAAAAGCATTGCATTGGCTTATGCTCAGAGTTGTCATTCCCAGGCTCAACAATTCAAATGCTTTCATTAATGGTATCACGAAAAGAAGGTATTTGGGCGATGGAGACCACTGAGTTGTTCTACCTTGCTTGTCTTGATCTTGAAAAAACATTACAATGGCTCCAATTGGGAGAACATAATGACCAAGGGGCATATCAACAACAACCGGCGATAATTATCGCTCAGCGCTCTTAGCGTGAGGATAATTATCGCCGGCTAGCGTGAATTTTTATCGCTGAGATAGCGTGCTATTAGCAACGCTTATCTCAATAGCGATAAAAATATACACGCTAACAGGCTAACGTGAGATTATCGCTGGAAACCCAGCTATAATCACACGTTACCTTGTTGATAGGGACAGGCAAACTTAGCCATGATATCCTCCTTCCATAGGATATCGTGGCTAAGTCTGAAAATTAGCAGACGTAAAAAAGCAGCGTTAACCGCGGTTAGCGCTGCTTTTTTTGTCTCTAACAGGGTTAGCGACATTCTTGATAATAGGAGAAATGTCGCTTAGCGACATTTCCTCTATTATTTTACTCTGGAACGCCCCCTTTGCATCTCATTAGAGATGCAAGGGGAAGCGTAGAGTAAAAGGGTGCTAACATGCAAATTTGCGAGTTAGCACCCTGTTGTTGATAGGGCGCTAGTTTTATCTCTGCTTTTTTGTCTTTTAAAGCCAAAAAAGCAGAGATAAATCCCTTGTTGATATGCCCCTAACTCTTTTTTGTACTCAAGATGTTCCATTACCATAGCATGGGCAACATATGCAACTTAAACCCTACCAGCCAGCCATGTCCATGAAGCCACTGGCCATCCATCCATCCGAGTGCAGAAAATTTGTGGAAAGCTCCTTTGCAGAGAAAGGCCCATAAGAAACAAATTTCCAAAATTGTGATTCTCAAAAAGCGAAACCATAGAAATCACCATTTGGGAATTGTAAAATGGAATGTATGTAGCTTGCGATTTCCTAATATCGATTCATATGGATTCCTGTTCGCAATCAGAAAATCACAAATTAGGAAGTCCCAAAAGTATGATTTCCTAATAGCAACTTGCAAAATTATTGCGTATGGGCCTAAATGGGGTTGCAACACTCAAACACAGAGCTTCAAGTAGCATTTGGTGATCAGCCTTTCTTGGGAATTGAGTTTACCACTGGACAACATGTAATTGGCAAAATCATCACATTGTTGTTGCTGTGCACAAACCACACATCTGACATTCTTCCCCTTTACTGATAGATTTATTTGAGTGGTTTCTGGGTAATGTTATCTACTACTTTAATATATATTTATCGATGCACTCCAGAACTAGATTGTCCGGGATTCTGAGGCAGACTCTAACAGTGTTGGAGTGAGTATGCTTATCATTGGCACAAGTGATCATGGTCAGATTCCTTAGCCTTGTGTGAGAGCGTTTCAGGTAGCAAGTAGAGATGTGCAAAATCTACCCAAAATATTCGGTCAAATACCCATAATGTTTGCAGATGTATGCTTATTACACAAAAGTCATTTTACCATTATCTGAGCAAGATATTTTGTATTCAGACAAAGCTTAATATTACACGAAATAGATGAAAATCCGTTGCATATTCTGAAATTTTGAATTTTATGCAAGATTTCACCGACGTACCAAAAAATTCATTGAAGTCTAGTGGCAGGTTGAGTATAGCACTGAATGTGGTGGGATAGTGGATGATTTCCCTGGCAGTGCTTAGTAACGTGTGACCTTCTTATCTGACATTTGCTTTGTGTGTTTAGGGAGAGACTGTGGGCTTTATTTATGAGGCCTTGCGACAGTTTTGAGCCTCCATTGCGTCACTTTTTGTGACACATCGGAGGCGTAAAATATGTCTCCTGTTGCGCCCTATTTACAAAGTGACGCAACTAAGCAGATGCATCACTTTGTAAACCACTGCGCTACATTATACCTGCGTCAGGTATAATGTATGCAGGGTGGGTGTTCCCATGTAAGTAAGCCTCGTAGAAGCGACGCAGTGAAATCTACAAGATTTCACTGCGTCACTTCTAGGGTGCAAATGCGTCAATATCTTACGCCTGCCTCACAGCAGGCGGAAGACTGACGTAGGCCCTTTCACATGGGGCTTGCCCCATGTGAAAGGAAAGATTGCTGAAGTTGTGTCACTTTTGTGGCACACTCCAGCAATGCGTCACTTTTGCGCCTACAGATACGTCAGAAATACTGACGTATCTGTAACTCCTTGCGACATGATGCGTCATACAGTAAATATGACACATCCATCATGTCGCAAGGAGGGCGCACTGAGAAGTGACGCATCTCTGCTTTCACGCAGCGATGCGTCACTTCTCATAAATGAGGCCCTTTGTACTTTACGTACCTGGGAGCTGTGACTTACAGGAATTTGTATGTGAGGCAGAATATTTTAAAGGAGACTCTCAGGCTCAGTTGGAGTCTGTCAGAGTGTGAGTCCTACAGTAATTCAAGATGGATACTGCTCTACTAAAACTGCAGGTCTTTCTCAGAGATGAATGAATCACCACGTTTCCAATGACGGAGCCCTCCAGTCATGCAGGGAATAACTCCTTACTTGTTAGGGATACTTTTGTTTTCATATTGAGCTGCAAAACCCCTGCTTTGGGGGTTTGTTCTGAAAGCTGATTGGAATGCATCAATAAGGCAGCCAATTTGGCACTATGGTGGGCTCAGAATTAAAAGGGGCTCTATTAAAAGTGTTTCTCAGGCTTGATAGCGATGTTCCCTCTTTCAATCCACCCATTAAAGGAAGCCTCCTGGTCCTCAACTTTAAGGCAGTTTTCTCTGTGTTTCAAATGGCCAAATTTAGCTCCAACTGTGCCAAAAGTGGGCAGTCTTCCTACTGGATTATGGAGGAAAATCAACCAATCTATTATGTGTTTGTTAAGCGCGAATACTCACCCGTAAGGGTTGCAAGACGCTGGGGAGGAGGGGAGGTGCAGGTTCCAGTCCATCAAACATCCTGTCGAACAGCCAAGTTTTCAGGTTTTTCGTGAAGATGGGGCGTGATGTTGTCTGTCTGAGGTGGAGCAGTAGGGCGTTCCATGCTTTGGCCACGAGCAAGGAGAAGGAATGGCCTCCCGATCTGGTCTTTCTGGCGCGAGGAACCACGGCGTAGGAGAGCTGGGCTGTTTGTAGGGTCCTTTGGGATGCGTGGAATTTGAGTCGGCTCTTCAGGTATGCTGGTCAGGTGTTGTGGAGGGCTTTTTGTGCATGGGTGAGAATCTTGAAGGTGATTCTAGTCTTGATGGGGAACCAGTGGAGTGTGCGCAGGTGCTGGGAGATATGGCAGTGTCTTGGCAGGTTGAGGACCAGTCTTGCGGTGGCATTCTGGATGTTTTGTAGCTTGCTAGTGAGGTTTTTGTTTATTCCAGCGTAGAGTGTGTTGCCATAGTTGAGACTGCTGGTGATGAGGGTGTGAGTGATGGTCTTTCTGTGCTTGAGGGGGATCCATTTGAAAGTTTTACGTAGGAGGCGGAGGGTGTAGAAGCAAGAGGATGCGACAGAGTTGATCTGGCGGTCCATTTTGAGATCGAAGTCCAGGATGATTCCAAGGTTGCATGTATGGTCCGTTGGGGTGGGTGGGCTTCTGAGGGCGGCGGGCCACCAGGTGTCATTCCAGGCGTCGGGGTGTGGGCCCATGATGAGTACTTCTGTTTTGTCAGTGTTCAGTTGTAGGTAGCTGCTTTTCATCCATTTGGTGACGGCTTCCATGCCTTTTTGAAAGTTGTGTTTTGCTGCGTTGGGTTCGTTGGATAGGGAGAGGATGAGTTGGGTGTCATCTGCGTATGAAACAATGTTGAGTCCGTGGGTTCTGACGATGGGGGCGAGCAAAGCCATGTAGACTCTGAAGAGCGTGGGGCTGAGGGAGGACCCCTTGGGGACTCCGCAGGTGGTTGGTGTAGGGTCTGAGGGGAAAGGAGAGAGTCTGACCCGCTGCGTTGTTCCAGAGAGGAAAGAGTGGATCTAGTCAAAGGCCTTGTCCCAGTTCCCTGCGTCGTGGAGTCAGCGTGTTAGGGTGTGGTGGAAGACTGTGTTGAAGGCCGCTGATAGGTCAAGGAGGATGAGGGCTACAGTTTCTCCTCTGTCCAGGAGGGAGCGGATGTCGTCTGTTGCGGCGAGGAGGGCGGTTTCTGTGCTTTGTTTTTTTCTGAAGCCGGATTGGGAGGAGTCGAGGATGTTGTGCTCTTCGATGAAGGTGGCGAGTTAGCTGTTGATGGCTTTCTCGTTTACTTTTGCTGGGAACGGGGGCAGGGAGATGGCTCTGTAGTTTTTGAGGTCGTTGGGGTCTGCCGAGGGCTTCTTCAGGAGGGGGTTGATCTCGGCATGTTTCCAGTCGTCGAGGAAGGAGGTGCTCACCAGGGAGCCATTGATGGTGTGGCGAAGCATGGGTGTGATGGTGTCAGTGGCTCTGTAGAAGATGTGGTTGGGGCAGGGGTTCGTGGCGACCCTGGAATGGATTGACTTCATTGTCTTCAGTGTGTCTTCGGTGGTGAGGGCTGTCCAGCTGTCAATCGGTGGCTTCAGGGTGTCTGGTGAGGGTTCAGTGTGTTGGGTGTCTTCGTCGAGGTTGTCGTAGATGTACTTGATTTTGTGGTGGAAGAAAGTGCTGAGTTTGTTGCAGAGGTCTTGTGAGGGAGGAATGTCAGTAGACTCTCTGGTGGGTTGGGTGAACTCCTTGATGATGCTGAAGAGTTCTTTGCTGTAGTGCGCGTCTGTGGAGATTGTCTTCGATCGCTGTTTTTCTCTAAAATTGTGCATGAAGAGGATGCACCCACACATGATAATTTCAGCAAAACACACAATTTCTTCTTTGTCAGATTTTTCTCTTTTACATGTATACTCTGTCGCCTGTGTTCTTGCTCTCTTTTCCTCTCGTATTTCCCTCAATCTCTTCTGTTTATTGCCCCTTCATCTAACTCTCATCTTTATTTAAACGTACTCTTCTCTTTCTACCTCAACATCTCTGTCACACGCTATCGTTTCTTTCCTCTTCAACTATTTCTAGTGCATTGGTATATTTTTTCACTGGTGCTGTGTCGTTGTGGTACTTGAAGGGCTGCTTCGCAGACAAGCAATACATGGTAAGCATTGAGGGCTACCAACACTGAGGGTAGTAAACTGGGGGCTAGATTTACTAAACCTTTGCATTGCCCTTGCATCAAGCAAGGTGGTGCAAGGCAGTGTGAGGGCTGAAGTGAGATTTACCAAGCCACTCAAGGCCACCTTGTATGGCTCTGCGTGCTTCCTACATCCAGAGTAACCCAAGGTAGCGCAAATTGCTGCCTTGCTGTACCCTACTTTGGAAAGGCGTTCCATGGGTGGAGCATATGTGTTCCCATGCAGCCACCCACTGATTTTGATGCAGTCCTCGATTTACTAAAGGTAGTAAACCTGGGATTGCATCAAAATGGTACAGCCTTCCAAACAGAGGCGTAACAATGATAATATCTTTACTTCTCGTTATTTCCTCATGCTGCAGCACACATGCAAAGAGGAAATGCCTCTCAGGATTGTTTTTGTGCAGAAAAACAATCCTGCCTGTAATGCAGGCACCCTTGCACCATGGCGAAAGGGCGCTTGCAATGGCACTAGGTAGCACTGAGTGCGCGAGCGTAGGGAGAGAGCAGAAATGCGTCATATCTTAGATATGCCACATTATTGATCGCTCCCTGTCAGGCAAGGCAGTGCAGCAAGTTGTCTTGCTGCATTAAGTGACATTTTGATAAATCTGCCCTCAGTCTTTACAGAGAACATGAGGACTGACGAACACAACCTCGTATTAAAAGCTAATCAACAAGATCCTTCTTTGGAAATCTGAAAAGGATATGGATGGAGAGGCAGAATCAGGCTGAGGAAATGGATAATATTTCAACATATGGTAATCCGTGGTGAGGACTGACGGATGAAAAGTGAATTTATGTAGCTAATCTTTAGGAAAATGGTATATCTTCCAGATTAATCACTAGTATTGCCAAGGCGGCAGCTAATTGCATACATGGCCAGCACTCTATTAAAATGATTTATGAGTCGATTAATCAGAGATGCTAGAGCTGCCAATTTAAAGGGCAGCGCATTCTAGGAACTACTGAAGAATGTCTTTGAGGAGTTCATTGATCTATGCACGGAATATTGATGTGCACAGCAAACTAGCACAAACAGATCAATACATGATTAGGTTCATATATACCAACAAGATGAAATCTAAAGAACGTTCAGAGAGTCAGGTCAAGACAGTGCAATGTTATGCAGTGTCGAATTCTTCACTCCCTCATCAAGGCGTTCTGATGCTGAGTGTTTCTGCTGTGCACAACATATACCAACTTCACAGCATCCTTACACGACATAGGGCAATACAAGAGTGCAGGCCCACAAAGATATATAAGAATGTCCACACACAGTGCAATGGTAGAAGCTGCAACTTGATTCACAAAGAATCAGAGATAGTTTGCAGATCTAAGAATCGAAGGTTTCCTTTTGCGATTGATTAGATTTATTCACAAGAGAGGGCTCAGACTGATACTTAGGAGGATATTCGAGAAGGAATGCAAACTGCAGACTGCCATGCACACTGCGGGGAATATCAGCAAGACGGTGTTATGAAATTATCGCCGCTTTTGCGTACGTTTTCGGGCGAAAAGCAGCGATAATTAAATCGCCTTATCAGCAAAGACACGCTATCGCGCGTGTTGCTGACTTAGCGCCTGTCACAACAACGCCCCGCTTTGCATCTCTAATGAGATGCAAAGTGGACGTTCCTTCCCAAAATATCTGGAGAAATGTCGCTAACCGACATTTCTCCAATTATCAATGGGCACGCTAACAAGTATAGCGATAAGAAAAGTAGCGCTAACTGCGGTTATCGCTACTTTCCTTACGCCTGCTTTTAGTTTGACTTAGCCATGATATCCAATGGAATGTGGATATCATGGTTAAGTCTGCCCTGCCCTATCAGCAAGCTATCGCCAAACGTTGTGCGATTATCGCTGGATTTCCAGCGATAATCACACATTTGGCAGCTTGCGCCTGGAATTTTATCGCTTTTGAGATAAGCGTTGCTGATAGCACGCTATCTCAGCGATAAAATTCAGCACTAGCTGGTGATAATTATCCTCGCGGTAAGCGCGCTGAGCGATAATTATCGCCGGCCATTGCTGATATGCCCCTGCTATTTGTTTTTATTACTCATACAGGGCCATATTATCAAGGAGCGGCGATAATGGGCTTGATAATATGCCCTTGTGAATTCCCATAGATGCCCAGGTTCACACCAGAACCTGGGCTTCTATGGGAATTCACAAGGGCATATTATCAAGCCCATTATCGCCGCTTTAGCAGCAGTTCCCTGCCGCTAAAGCAGCGATAATGTTATTGCCGTTCCTTGATAATATGGCCCACAGATGGTCGACAAGGGGTGCAAGCACAAGAATAGATATTGTCAACATGTATATCTGCATATGCAACTTTTCTTTTAGAATTTTTTCCACACAGTAAATCTTTTTTAAATGTGGACAAATCCCTTCCGTACCTCACGTGGGTGTTGGAATATTTACACACCCAATTGTTGCATGTATCTCCGTCTTTATTTATGTAATAGTTAAGTGTGAGCACTGGATATAAAATGCCTTGAGATTTGTGACTTTGCAGATGTTTACCATCGTCCAAGTGGCCACCATTTCTACCTCTCAATTGAGAACAATCTTGTTCCCACTCAATCATAACTGTTTCAGATTTTCCACAGTTGTATTTTTTCCCTGCAGATGTCAATGTCTACAGGTCATGTCCCGGATTTGCTTTTGTCCCGGCTAATAAAACGTTTTGCACACCTGAGGTGACCCTTTGTGAACATAAAGGATATAAACCCTCCATGTCATTGGTTGGCATGGTTTCAGAGGCTATGGAGAACTTTACATTGAATGCCACTGTGGCTAGATGGTGCAGAAAATTAAAACATGTGTTTCATTTATTACCTAGGTGTAATGTTCTATATTTCTGGGCAAAATAGATCATATTTGCCTAATTTATAAAGCTTGACTTTCCCTTAAGTAAGCTGCTGTTAACCTGAAAATTCAAGAGAAAATCATGCCAAGGTTACGACTAAAACACAACTACTCCAGAAAAAAAACATTGCAAATCAGTCCTTTGGCATGGAATCTGAAGAGGATAAATAAGGCTCCCAAAGAACCGATATGAACAGTTATTTAAGTTTACATTTCTGGGTGGTTATCTCTAATTTGTTGAGGTATATTGAAGGTATTGTATCCACTTAGGAGCTGGAAGAACTGACTTAAGAGCTTTCCATTAGATTCAGCTTTGCAGGGCCTTCTTTATACATGAGTTGTCTTGGGCCGTATCACATAAAGTTAGCATTGCAACTGTAAATGTAATACTTTGGGGGATATTCACATAGTTAACTTACACTTGTGAGCAATTTACATGTATAATTTACTCTTTCACTTTGGAGTAACTTCACTACTTTTGGCTAATTACAAAATCTGAGTGTAAAGTTAATCAAAAGTGTAAACTTACATGTTTCTCCCTCCTGAAACAGGAATGGAGCCAAATATACAAGTGTAAGTTGCTATTGCTGAAAAGAAACAGTAGTAAGTTCAGCACCACACATAGCCAACGACTGGTATTGAAATACCCTCCCATATAAAATAACTGAGGGAGGAACTTTGAATAAAATCCCAAAGAAAATCATATTAAAATTAGGGTTAAATGTTTTAAATAGCGAAATATATAAATAAATATCATTTAGTATTAAAAACATCTAAAAATGAAACATTTACTAGCTAATTATGAAATATGTTTAAAACATTGAAAATTAATATATCATTAATTGTTAATAAATATAAAAAACGATTTTTAATTATATACATCACTTCAAATAATTATTAATACACAAAAGAAGAAGTAATTTGTCTTGCTTTGGGTGGTATTTTATCTTTTAATCCAACCATCAGAGAAATATGTTTCTTTGTATTTAGAAATATTTAAATTATTTAACAAATTAATTTAAGGTTGAGTAAATAGTGTTGTGGCATTTTTTATTTTGGCCCACATTTTAAAAAAACATATACATTATTTAACATTAATACTTTAAATAAATACATTTGTATTAATTTATCATAAACTTGAATGCACGTTTTAAAAATGTCCTGTACTTTAACAAAGGTAGATCTCCACACCAATACTTTAGAACCATTAGGTATTCTTTTTCTTTCAAGCTCATAGCTAAGGGCAATCTCATGTTGTTTCTTCCATTTTTTCATTGTGAAACTGTTAGTCATCATTATTGGACCTCCCTATCTTGAAAAATTATAATGTTTCCTAATTATTATATTAACATTACTCTCATTTTCGTTTATCCAGTCTACATGTTTGTCATAGAGAGACTTATTTATGTTAACTGATTCAAATTAAACACAAACTATTTAAATTCATATTAAGACAATGAAAGCTAGGGATGTCTCCTTTCTCAATGCAAACAAAAGGTTTCTCAACATGAGCGGTCGTGACCACCCACTATCCTGCATTGAGAAATCCAACCGCCCACATTGATCAATCTTGCCGGGAGGTGGATTTTTCTCGCTCGTGCTCTCCAACTTTATGTCGGGGAGCATGAGCGAGGAAAAATCTCGCCGGGAGGTGGATTTCCCTCGCTTGCGCTCGCCAACTTGACATAGCGGAGCGGAGTCTTTCGGAACTCTACGTGCTCCACGGAGCGGGGAGTACGAAAAACTTCACAGCCTCTGCAAATGGAGCAGAGCTCACCGTCTGGGTTTAGCGGACTGTAATGTTGTTCTAGTAATGATGTCATTTTTTATATTGCAGAATTTTATATGGAGCAAACTTGACCCGAATCGGGTATCAGAGCGCTTCACATTGCACCAGTTGCATTACATGAGGACAATTTCATTTTATATTTTTGTTAGGCACAGAGAGATTAAGTGATTTGCCCAGAATCACAAGATGTTCAGCGTCATTGCCGAGACTCGAACCCAGTTCCCCAGATTCGAGGTCGACCGCCCTAGCCATTAGGCCAACTCGTCTCTCATATGGAAGCTGCGTCATTGTCCTTCCACATCTAAAGTTCCAAGCTAGGAGCTGGGGGGTCAGAGGAAGGCTACTGCTGCAGGTTGGTACTTTCTCAGGAGTGTGAACAATAAAGAAGTAATTTCTCTTACCTTTTTCATGTAGCCCGGTGTTTCTTGAAAATATAGAACGTAACAGTGGCAATGAGCTGGAGCCAAACCTGAAGTGCGTGATGATGACCAGATCTGCAGCTATAAATTGTATGCAGACAGCCACTGTGAGTGCAACAAAGCATTTCTCCGCCAAAAACATTGTGCGCCTCATGTGATTGCAAGAGTCTTCTCTTTTTTACTGTCTTAACAATTAAAAAGCAGATATTAAGGGCCGTTGTTTAAATTTGTTGCAAGGTTAGTTACAAGCACAACGATGTGGTGACATCACACGCTAGTAAGAGAAAAAGACTTTAGGCAATATGACGATCTACATGGTAACGCACTCCTGCAACAGTGTTAGGCGTGTCAACTCGGTGATATACACACCAAAGTGCTAACAATCACAGGGGGATATTCTCAAGAACGTGTGATAACCATCGCAAATTTAGCTTAACGCAACTCTTCACATAGCAGTCTATTCCGGGAAAATAACACCGCAGTAACGTGGTATTCCCTAGCCGGCGGTAGCATGCGATAGGCTCACGATAACGCATCAAATGTCTGCGATAAAGTCAACGTAACGCTGCAAAAATGCGAAACACAAACGCAAAAGAAGCTGCGATCCAGACCAAGCGCGATACAAAAATCAGCGAAAACCATTGACAGGCCTTCAATTCCCACGCCTTCATGCAGGAAAATGCACCATAAAAGCAGAGTACAAAATCGGTGAGATGACAATGTACGAGCACAACCCCACATTCGTGACGTAGAACAATTGACCGTTGTCCTGCATCACATAGGCATCTCCTCACAGTCACAATGTACATTGACATGCAGTCTGCATGTAAACTGCGCCAATGCAGACACATGCATGGAACACACAGTGAAACCGCATCTCCCCTTCACATTGCAGAGGATCAAGCAACCCCTCTGCACACAGACGTGTCATTGACATGATCAATCAATTATGACAGTGTGGACGAATGTAGGGGCAGTGACTTCCAGTTACGTACATGTCGCCCATGTTGTGGGACTTGAGTTACAGGGGGTATCCCTGCATCATTGTGGTACATAACTGACCCCAAAAGGAGCCCTGTTGTCACCTGTGGGTCACAAATGGCGGCCAAAATGGAATGACCTTGGACACATGTGAAACGCCGAAGAGTGTGATACCTTACTAACTGTGGCACACAGGACTGGCAGTTCGAATATGTGACACCCTAAACAGCCTCTCTGCGCAGAGGTGACACACCCACCATCCATGAACACATCATAAAATCGTTATCAACACATGACGCCCTCACACTTGTATGAGTGATGTGCCTGTACAGAGGAGTGACATGCACTTTGTGAATGTAATTTTGGAATGCATTTATTTGCACATGCTGTGCTTATGGTTATTCTGTACTGTCCCATGATTGCCAAGGACAGTCACAATGTGACGTGCTCATCTGAAGAAATTTGCAACGATGGTGTCCCTGCGGGCTATTCCTGCTGCGGCTGCAGTGGGGTGTGGTCCACCTGCCTCATCTTCATCATCATCGTCCTGTGCCTCTGGAACTGGTATCCATGGTGCCTTGCTCCGTACACATAAGCTGTGCAACACACAACATGCAATGATCATCTTGCACACGATGTCTATGCTGTACAGGAGCCTTCCACCTGTGATGTCCAGGCACCTGAAACGTGACGTCAACACGCCAAATGTGCATTCCACAATGCCGCTGGTGTGGTGCGCCAAGACGCTTCGGCATTCGTTCGCGCTTTACAAGTGGCTATCCTATCCTATCCTATCCTTTGTGGGCCGTATTGTACTGCCTCTGGGGCTGTGTGTTCGGGGCTCAGAGGGGTGTCATCATCCAAGCGCAGAGTGCATTTCCTTGGTCACCTGAGACAGTGCAGAAAGACATAAGTCAACAGTTGGTTCTGCATGATGTGTTGGCAGGCTCACTGGTTCATTGGTGTGTGATATGTGTGACTTTGTGGTTCCTATATTACATGTACTGCTTGTTGCAAATGAACGGCATCAATGTGTAGTACATAGCCTCACTGCTGCTCCTCCCTCCCCCGAGCCTATTTACTAGTGTGCGCAGTGCGGTTGCATCACTTGCACCCCTATGGCACCCCTATGGCACACCATTGTCATGCCTGTCTGCACATGTACATAAGTCTGACAATGACACAGTGATGCTGTGCGCTGAAGGTGTGCGGCCACGTGTGTGTAGGCCTATGGTAAGGACAGGGCGGACACAGATGTAGAGTACATGCCTGGCTGAACTCGCCCTGCGGTTAAGGGTAGACCTTTGGCTTATGCTGCGGAAATGGCGACACACACAACAGTTGGCATGTATGATCCAGGACCCCGGGCGGGCTTGCAAACCCTCATGTACCCCTTAGCCGAGGCCGCACTCCGTGGGCATGCCTCATAGCAACATTGCACAATGAGTGACGTGTGGCGCAGACACTACACCAGAGACAAACGCATCAGTTACCTCTTTGTCAAGGCCTAAACTCAACCACGCCCAGAGCCACGTGTCGAATGACCACACCCCTATGTCGTACTGCCATACGCCGATAGAGTCACTTACGCTCACGGGGGGTCCGACACAGCCACATGTCCCAGGTCTGCCTGAGGTGACAAGTTTGCGCACGCTCTACACAACACAATGTGATGTGGTATGGCCCGGGTCCCTCATGCATACCTAATGACCAAACGGACACAATGAGATAATTTGTGGAACTGGCTACGGGCACATGCGCCCGGCACCTTTTATTGCCAGGGCCACACGTCCAGTGACACCTGTGCT
This sequence comes from Triturus cristatus, assembly GCF_964204655.1. NCBI lineage: Eukaryota > Metazoa > Chordata > Amphibia > Caudata > Salamandridae > Triturus > Triturus cristatus. The sequence goes on from NC_140580.1 coordinate 158,725,641, forward strand.
GGATCGGTGTTGTGTAGTGTAAGCAACCCCTCAGGGGTTCGTTGGTTCTGGCAACAACTACAACAGTGATAAGACAATCAGAAGTTCAAAGTACAAACAGAAAGGGTCCATGACTTGAGGTGCACAGAGTTAGTGGCCCTGGATGCACCCGATAGGAACGGTGAATTGTGGTGCACGGAGATAGGGCCACGAGAGCAGAGCGGGTCCTCGTTGATGTCCAAGGAGAATGTCGCAGAGTGTTATGGGGTACAGTGGAAGGTGTCCATCCAGGGCATGATGCAGAGGGCAGAAGCAAGCAGAAACAGGCATTATGGAGGAGATGAATGCTACAATCTCCTTTTTCCCACCATGTCAGTATCAGCTACACAATGAAGACAACCCCCAGGCCATAGACTCAGACACCAACAATGTTCAAAGGAAGAGTGCCCATGACTGCCGTGGCACAGAGTCAGTGGCACCAGAGCTGGAAGAGGGTGCAGTCTGCGATGAGGCTTGTACAATGATATAAACTCTGCAATTAACAAATCAAGACTCAGTTCCAATTGTGTGTCCTACTCGACCGCAGTGTGTGCCGGAGGCAGCGGTCAGCGTGGGGCAACCACTGTGTAGCCAGCTCCTCCTGGATCTCTAACACACGGCATTGGAATAGCATGTGAAAAAGATTCCTGGTTGATGGAAGTGGAGGCACCAGAGCAGAGCGGGTGTGCACCCTACGAAGATGCAGTGTCCTGCCTGGGACTGGACTGGATTGGATTTGTCTGAGGCCTGATGAACTGGTGTGTACGCCTAAGGCAGAAGTCCGCAAGGGCCCACAGACACGTGTGGTCGGAATGCTATGAACAGAGTTAGTGGCACCACATCGAAGGGAGTATAGGGATTTAAACGATGCCATGAACATGTACTCTGCCATGGTGTAATCAAGACTCAGTTCCAAATGTGTAACCTATTTGTTCACTGTGTATGCCGGTGGAGTGCGTCAGCGGGAAAGGAGTACTGCAGGCCTTGCTCGCAGAGGCCGTGATGGTCTGAGGAGGCTGCCAAGGTCGCGGGCCTCAGGCTTGGAGCTAGCACAGGCACGTGGTGGGCACTCTTGGAGACACATCGGTGTCAGCAAGTGAACAGTGAGGCCTGGATGCGCTGGGGCGGACGAGACTGGTTTGGGGAGCAACGTCCCGGGCTGCGGCAGACGCACAGGATCACAGGCACCACTGCACACGGTGTCGGCCTCGTGGCGGGGTGAGAGGCACCGCCCTGGCAGACACGTTGGCCATTGTAGAAGAGAACCACCCAAGGGCTACATGCTTTTTATTCACACCCCTACGCTAGCCTGGCGTACGCCGGGTAAGTCCACTACGCACACGCTTACAGGGGGGACATAACAAGCTACATTTTCGTGATCTTCCCCACAGGCTGGGGTGACATGGTTGCGTCCACTGTCCACAACACTACCAACACCAGCATTATATGTCGACATCGATATGTATGTGGTCTGCATGCGGAAGTCTGTCCAGCACAACCACGCCACACTTGGCAATGTGTGCATTCTCATTCATGGGTCACTTGCCTCCTTTGCACATGCCTGGTTTCTACCTGCCTCCACATTCTGCTGGTGTGTGGCTGATGTGCCATGCCGTTGGTGGCTCATTTACATGGCTAGTCCAGGTTGCCACAGTAAGTTGTGCTGTTTGGTCTGGTGGGTGGGCATGTTGTTTGGCATGTTGTATATGGGTTTGTAACGTCTGTATTGCCAGAGTTGTGAGTTGCATGATTGTGGATTGGAGGTGTGTGGTTTGTCCATTTGGTGCTTACCAACGAGCACTGCATTTCTGTAGGTGCCATCCTGGAAGCGCCGGTTGATGATGGACTGTCAGAAGATGTATGAGTTATGCACACTGCCTGGGTAGTTGGCGAGGACATTGGTGAAGAGTTCCCGGCTCCCACTATTGCCTGCAGATTGATGGAATGTGTGTGCTTTCTATTGCGGTAATTGTGTGCAGTGTCGGCAGGGGGCACGAGTAGGACATGTGTGCAGTCAATTGCCCCCAACAGGTGCGGAAAGACAGCTATGGCACAGATGCCTTGCTTGGTCTCCAGCTATTCCTGAGCAGTGTGGAGGAAGTATTGGTACTGGGGTACCAAGCTGATGATGTTATCCAGGACAGGTTTGAGGAACTTGAATAGGGCTGGCAGTGAGACTTCTCCGACTCTGGCGGTTGTTGGTTGGAATGTCTCAGAGGCCAACAGGTTTAGCACAGGCAGCAGCTTTGCCTGCGGAGGGATGTTGGTTGTCTGCTGTGTTGGTGCCGTCAGCCTGTGGGCAATGATGTTCAGGATGCGGAGGATGGTTGTCCTTTTGAGTCTGTAGTGGACAATGACATACTCTTGTGTTAAGTCTGTGAGGCTGCTGCATTTCCTGAAGGTCCGCTGTCTTTGTCTGTGCTGCCTCTGTGGTGGTCAGGGGAGGCGGTGGGGGTCCAGGGGGGGTGGCAGTCCTGGGGGTTGTGGCGGTGGGTGTTGTGGCCCTGTTGGGGCTCAGAGCAGCATGAGGAGTAGCTCCATGGCATCTGTTGTTCTTCAGGTGTGACTCTGGGCTGGGCTCCCTTTATGCTGCAGGTTGTCATCCGGCTTTGCACAAGGTCAGAGCAGGTGTTAATTTCCTGCTGCTAACGCACCTTATTGCATGTTTTGTGATATTATCGCCGATCTGGCTGGTCGTTGTGAATGTTGCAGAGTGGTGTTGTTGCAGCTTTTTGCTCGGGAACGCCTACTCTGCATCTCATTAGCGTTGGATGCTGGGGTCATCTGTGGCGATGTTTTTGTGGCTGCTATCACAGGAAAACTGGTAATATGGGCTGTTAGCACCAGCTTGTGAATGGTGCGATGAATTTATCGCAACTTTGGCTGCGCTAAAGTGCCGATGACTCGGCGATAGATCCTTGAGAATATGCCCCACAGTTCAACACAATGATTTGCATAGTGATATGCACACATATAACAGTGTTAAGAGTGTCAACTCGGTGATACAGACAGCAAAGTGAGGCTCCTGGTCATTAGAATGGGAAAAGTGGAAAGAAGGTTTGGCGGATTACTATTGAAGCCATTGGTGGGGATATATTTACAGCAAAACAAAACACTGTTTGGGAGCAGTAAGTAGAGAAATTTCTACCTTCTACATCAAATAATGCGGAGGACTATAGTGAATATGAATTAGGTGAATATGAAGAAGCACTAATGAAACTAGATACAAATCATAGGAAGAAAAAATGCAATGTAGTGGAAAGGCATTGATTCTTAAGTAGAGATGAAATGCCTGGTGAATCTATTGATGACTTCATGGTGGTAGTACGAGCATTAGCTGCAACGTGTGATTATAGGACATTTTAAGATGAAATGTTAAGAGATAAGATTGTCCATTTAATAGCCAACAAAAGAGTACAGAAAAAATTGCTGTTGACATAAGAACTAACAATGGGAAAACAACTACTGATATAGCAAATAATTTTAAGCATGTATCATGATAAGTAATTCAAAACAAGTGTAGGTGATCAAATATGCATTCAGGAAGTGAGAGTAAATGATAATCAGATCAAAAATGTATACAAAGCTAATATAAACAAAAGTCCCACCATAAAATGCAAGGAGATGAACAAATATGAAATGGGTAGTATGAGGATGAAGGACAACTTGGGTGTGATGTGTTTTTGATGGGGGCAGTAAGGGAAATTTTTCTGCTGATTAGGGACATCCAGCATTTTGTTAAATGTGCAGATGATGTAGTATGAAAGGACATTAAGCTTGCATGTGTCGAGGAAACAGAGTTAATATATATAGCAAAGAAATTAATTTTATTTCCGAAACCAAAGATGGCAGAGATAATGATCAAGAAGAGGATTTTATACTACAAATCTGTGGGGTTGGTAATGATAAGGTTACACCATACTGTGAGATCAAAGTGAACGAGAAGTCAGTTAAAGTAATAGCAGATTTGGTTGTCTGAACCACAGTGATTGGAAATAACACGCTATATGTATATCAAGATGAGGTGTTAAAATAATGCCCAAATTGACTTTAAAGATAGGTCCAACATTTCTGGTGTTTTTGTGTCTAAAGATGGAGGATGTTTATTGGGATGCCATAACAGAGAACTTAGCATCAAATTAGACCCAAATCATCCAGATGAAGTTTTGTGTATACAAAGAGTTTCTGACAGAGAAACAACAAATAGGATTTGGGAAAAGTTATATCCAGATATTTTTTCAGAGACTCCATTGTTGTTAAAGGTATTTAAGCATCCATAATTTTAAGCAAGGGTGCAGTATCTAAAGTGCACAAAGTCAAGCCTATACCTTTATGATTAAGAGCTGAACTTGAATCAAAACTATATAAGTTATGTAGTGATGGCATCATAGAACCCACTGAGTAATGGTTGTCTCCAATAGTTTAGGTGAGGAAACAAGGAGGGAAGGTCAAGATGTATGTAAATCTGAGAGATCTGACCACATGTATCTGGATTGTTTGGCCTCCCTTGCCTAAGATAAATTAAATATGGGTACTTTAAAGGGAGCAACAGTATTTTTGACCCTAGATTTCTCTTCAGCATACCATCAAATAGCTCTATACAATGCCTGTAAAGCATTAACATAATTTATAACTTCTGAGGGAGCATATAGGTGCCCTAAGATGCCTTTTTGACTGGCTTCGACACCTTCTGTTTTCCAGAGAGCCATGCAGCAATTGTTTGGTAAAATGAAAAATGTCACCTGTTTTTATTATGAAAAGCTAGTCTATGGCAAAGATAAGCAAGAACATGGGAGAGTTTTGGAGCAAGTGTGGAGCGTATTGAAAGAACATGAGTTGACTATAAGTAGGAAAAATGCAAAATTGTGGTAGCTGGTGTGGATTTTTTGGGTCATCATATAGATTGCAACTGGATCAGACCCAAATCTAAACTTGTGGAGGCAATTCAAGAGGCTCCTTGCCCGTAAAATAAAGAACAATTGTGTTCTTTCTTAGACCTGGCAGAGTTTATACCAAAATTTGCTGACAAAACTGTTTGTATGAGGAAGCTGATAAAGAAAGATGTAAAATATGAGTGGAATGCTGAGTGTAAGATAGAATTTGCAAACTTGAAGGAAGAAATATGTATAGCTCCATATTTAAAATATTTTGACACTACGTACCACTCAAAAATTGTAATTGATACAAGTAATTATGGCTTAGGTGCAGTGTTGTTACACGTTAGAGGTGAGCATCAAATTGTGGTGGCTCATTCATCAAGAACCCTGAAATCACCTGACATTACGTATATGGTGATTGAAAAAGAGGCATTGGCATGTATGTGGGAAACTGAACATTTTTGGTTATATGTGTGGGGTATGAGATGTACAGCAAGAATTGATCATATTCCTTTAGTTGAGCTCTTCACAACTAAGGGTACAGGTAGAGGGGCACCCCAAATTGGCAGGTGGATGTTCAGACTTCGAGAGTATTATTTAGAAGTACAATATATGCCAGGTATTAAAAATGTCACAGTAGATTGTCTCTCGTGCCTGCCTCTTGATACCAATGTAGTGATAGATGAAGAAGAGCAAGTTATGCTTGCTTTGGTGAGTAAAGTTACATGACGTGTGTAGCAACAAGATTGGAGGGAGAAGGTTCAAGAAGATGATATGAGACAAATTAAGTAATACATGATATACAGTTGGCCAAAGAAACAGAACTTGACAAATGAGGAGATGAGTTACAAGAATGTTGAAATGGAACTAGCTTGTCAGGATAGAATTTTAAGAAGGAGAGAGATGTTAGTAGTTCTTAAAGGTTTAAGGCAGGGAATAATGGAGATGCCACATGAGGGTCACAGTGGTATGAGTGCTATGAAGAGAAGATCATATGTGAAATATTGGTGCCTGGGTCATGACATACATTTTGAAGACATGGTGAGATCATGTATACCATGTGCGTGAAGAGAAAGATCTCACAGAGTGACCACATTTCTGTTAAAGCATGTAGAGAGAATGAATGGCCTGTGGAAGAAAATTGCTTTGGGCATAATTTAATAAAACAGGCATAACATTTTTGGGAGAGATGTTTGTCAAAGAAGGAGTTAGCTAGCAGTTTATTATCCCCAAGTTTGGTTTGATAGATTGGATTGTTTGAGAGAACCTGATGGGTTTCCCAGTGCTTGATAGGTTAGGATCAGATGTGGAGTCCTAATCAAATAAGTTGGTTTTCAGTTGCTTTCTAAAACTAAGAAGGTTGTTACTTGATCTAAGGATGAGAGGCAAAGTGTGCCAGAGCTTGGGGGCAATAAAGGCAAAAGAACACCCTCAACACCTGGCCTTTTTCACCCTAGAGATGCAGAGCTGGTGCAGGCTGGTTGATCGGAGTGCTCTGTCTGGATGATTTGGGGTGATCAATTGCTGGAGGATGCGAGGGGCCATCTTGTGTTTTGTGTGGTGGGTCATGCACAATACTTTGAATTGAATCTTCTTGCAATGGGGTGAGTGCTGAAGAGGCAGACTGAGTCTTGGGAATACCCATGAGGATCTGGGCTGTAGCATTTTGAACTACTTGTAGAATTTTATTGAATGAAGGTGGACTCTCTAAATGGTGGGAGTTCCCATAGTTGACAGAATAAATCAAGCCTTGAACCACCACTCGCCGAACAGAAATAGGTAGCCATCTAAGTGTATTTCTGAGAGCTCACAGTTGTCCAAAGCAGTTGGAGGTTTTCCTGGCCTGGGCACCCATAGTGAGTCTACAGTCAAGTATAACTTCCAGGTTCCTCACTTCTGCCTTGGGAGATGGATGGTCACCCAAGGAGGAAGGCCAGCTAATTACCATGACCTTCGTTTTGTTGTCATTGAGCTTCCAACAGCTCGCAGCCATCCAGTTAGCAACTTTCTGTAAGCATATATTAAGTTGCCTTCAGACCAGTGCTGTATTTGGAGTTAATGAAACAATGATCTGTTTGTCGACAGCATAGGACAAATTGGAAAAATTCTAGGAGAAGATAATATTTGATAGAGGATTGATGTACAAATTAAACAGCGCCTGGCTCAGGCAAGAGCCTTGAGGTTTGCCGCATTTCAAATGATGCGTGGTTGAGAAGAATGAAATTTCACTATCTTGGAAGCTGCTATTTTCTAGAAATTAGGAAAACCATTAAAGTGCTAGACCCGTGATGCCTGTCTCTTCAAATGTCTGCAGTAGGACTGGATATGAGACAGTCTCGAAGGCTGCACTCAGATCGAGAAGAATGACAGCAGCTGAGCCTCCCCTATCAAAGACCATTTTTAGCTCTTCTGTTGCCTTCAATAGTGTGGTTTCTGTGCTGCAGTTTGAGTGGGATGCAGAATGTCATAAACTTTCAAAAATTTTGAGAGATAATTATTTATTAGTTTGTCCATAATTTTTCCGATGCTGGGGAGAAGAAAAATAGGTCTAAAATTCTTAGCTAACTCTGGGTTCAGTGAAGTTGTTTTTAACAGGGGTCTGATAATTGCATGCTTCTATACATCAGGTACCTTGCCACTATTCAGAGCTTTTGGTAGAAAGAATTTAGCCAATGTGTTGTAGTGATCATCTGAAAGGGGGATGAACCCAAACTCTGAGGTTTCAGGAATGAGTTGACAATTTTATAAAGTTCCTTCAAGGAGTTGGAAGAACTGTCAATAATAATAATTTTCCAGCACCTTTTTGTATGTCAATTTGGATGTCTCATCATAGCTAATCCTCCATTTCCTTTCTTTTCTCTTACATTCTTTTTTTAGTAACACTAATTCTGCTGAGAAGCATGAGGTTTTTATTTGGCGTCCGAGCTTTTTGCTTTTTCTGAGGGGAATCAACTCAACTAGTGAGTTTTTACGCATCCATTAAAGACAGAAGATGATGTAGAGACACCATCGTGCTAGTTGGGTTTAGATTTAGGTAGGGATTTTTCCCAGCAAACAGAGCAAACCTAATCACAAGCTGAAAAACTCTTTTAGAAAACAATAAGACAGATTATATTATTAGGCAATAAAACAGTGAAGTATAGTTCAATATGGTGCCCACATACTGGAGTGGTGTAAGCTTGCAAGTTTATAAAAATCTTTTAACACACCTAGAGTTGGTCGATGCTTGCTTAACACCCTTAATTTAGTAACTCTCACTTAAAGAACATTTATATGTGCATAGCATTTTGTGGAATTAAATATACAGGCCCTACTTTTCAAAAAACCATGCTCTCACCCTACCCTATGAGCATTTGGGGCCTACTTTAAGAGTGACATGTAAGTATTAAAAAGGATGTTTTAGGCATTTGTTTTGCTAGGTCAAAATGTCAGTTTCAAATGCACACATAGGCTGTGGGCTCTGGCCTGGAAACATGTTTTACAGTGATACTTTAGCGGGTGGCCAATGAGTTCTACAGACCACCAACAGTATTTAATTTACAAGCCCTTGGTACATGTAGTACCAGGTACTAGGGGAGTAAAAGTAAATTAAATAACCCAATCAGGTGTAGGCCAATTTTACCATGCTTAGAACAGCGAGCACAAAGCACTTTTTCACAGATGAGTAGGAGGAAAGGGCACAGAATTCTAAAAGCCAACAAAAATGCGTTTAGCAAGGGACGGCAAAAGTCTAGGATGGCGTCCACGTCCATCGGAGCCCAGAAGAGGCTGAGCTGGGCCTAACCTCTTGTTTTTTTCCCCTCAGGATTTGAGATATTTGGTGGCATGTTGCAATTCGATGAAGAGTCTCTAATCCCTGCAGTAAGTTTGATTTTAATTCTGTGTCCTTGGCTTAAGTTTGTTACTTGTGAGGTTGTGACTGTTTATAAAATGGCCAAACTGAAGCAAACGGGTGATAGGGAGGGCACACCCAAGACTCTCCAGAACTCTACCCTTGATTGCTTTCTGACACAGGCCACCAGAGCCTTAGATAAGTAATTTTTAGTGGTTGAACTTCGTTTATCCGTGGAGGGTGGATCACTTACGGCCTTGAACTCAGATCATACACCCAAAGGGTGCCTGGGGAAATAGCATCTGGAAACCCGGTCAGAATACAGACAACAGCAGAACTATCCTCTTCGGCGAAGTCTTCAGCGAGGTCCCCATCCTATAATTCTGCATCCCCGACGACTGAATTACCAGCAAAAAGGAAGAGACAATTGAAACACCAGGAACCCTTGCTGGAAGCAAGTACCAGATAAAAATCCCAGGTGACATCACATGGGGGGACTAATAGCACCTTAACTGCATTAACAACAATGCCAAAATCTCATTCTATGCCAACAGGTTTATCCTTGTAAGACATAGCGACTTTAATAAATCGATTTGATAACATATTATCAAAAAATCTCTCATCGATTTTGGACATACTTGATAAACTTGAGGCTAATGTGGGAGATATTCAAATGTCTATTATTAACCTCACGGTTGTGGTAGTAAAAATTGAGTCCACAGGACCGGAATGCCCTGCTTCTGGTGGGGGGGGGGGCACAACAATTAGTAAGACAAATAACTGGGTAGGAAGACACTGTAGTAGACTCACACAATCTTCTTCTGTAGTTACCACTCAAAATAAAGTTGACGATTGTGGGAAGGATCCGACCTAAGATGTAGCCTTGAGACAAGTCGATCAACCAACTGGAGTGAGTACACTGGGAGTAGAGTAGGTCAAGGCCTAGAGCACATCATGTCTTACAAGATGCAAATGTTACTGTACCTATTAGGCAGCCAATTTCACAAATAGATGATACTTCTGACATGTATGATTCTCCGAATGAGATAAATCTGGATCTTCCAGCAGAATGTTGGCCTTATGTGGTCATTTTAACTAATGTCCCCGTGCTACAGGGAAATATTAAAGAAACCCCAAGCAAGCTGAAATATAAAGTTTGCCACTGGATAACTCATAACTCTGATTACACAAACTCCAGCTATGGCGACATTCTGTTTTGTTAGAAGAGTGAGTTGGATTGGCCCTCTACATAAGTCTACCCATGGTGACTGCATAGTGATTAACTGTACCTCCCCAGCCCTAGCAGAAAAACTGATTAGAGGCAGGAGGGAACATATTGGGTGGGGTCTTGACCAGGGGATTGGCATTATGCCACTGTTTTTTTATAGACACCTTAAGCCCAATGGTCCAGTTATTATAACAAATGCTCGTACAGCCCACAATCCCCAGAAGAGTAAGGAGCAATTCTCCCTTGCAATTATTAATAGATACCAAGCTCTCTCAGAGATGGACATCCCTGACTGATTAAAGCTGGGTATTTTCAAATCGATGAGACCCATGATATGGCTTTAACTAGCCAACCTAGGACAGGTACTACAAAAAACATCTTGAGAGAAACTGAGATCCGAAGCCCAACTGTCATGCATCTACCCAAGGCAGAGTGGGAGAAAATTCAATAGTAGGACACCAGTCTCAGGGAAGCATAAATGATGACCAGAACCTAAATATCATCTCATGGAATATTGCGGGTATAACATCTAAATTAAATAACCCGGAGTGGGGTGAGCTAGTGGACAGCAGTCATACATTTCTGCTTCAAGAAACCTGGAACACCGAGCTATTATATAGAGTGGGGTATACCACGTTTAGTATTGAAGCTAGACATTAAAAATCTGTCCACACACAACGAAATGAATGTTCGTGCGCTCTCAGTAATAAACAGGTAAATCAACGAGGTGAATAATCCAAGAGTTTAATCACACTACGCGTTTCGGCGACAAGCCTTGATCACATTAAAAATCTGGTAGACCTGCTGGAGGTCTGTTGATCTGGATTAAGACCACCTTGGGTTGCAAAATCAAGCAGCTAAATATAGGCTTACAGGAAATCCTTGGCTTAGGCCTGATATCACTCAAAAGGAACCTTCATGTTACAATAATTAACTTATATAATCGGTTTAGCAGCGACTACAAGGATTCAGACACTATCACAACACTGACAAACTTCCTTGAGAATTCAGATAAAGAGTATTATCTTATTGTAGCCGGTGACTTCAATATGACATATGAACCTGTAGATTTTGTGCAGGAATTAGTGCAGGAGGAAGAACAAGCTTGAAGTATTAGAAGGCTTGAGATACCAGCCCTGAAAAGAAGTACTAATGTTGGACAGCAAGTCCTGTCGTTCACCCTTGTATCTGGGGTTCGCGCTTGTGATGGGTGGACACCCTCAGATGCAGAAGCTAAATTTATATTTAAAAGGGCAGGATTGATTTTACTATGGTAGACCTTGATCTTTGGCCACAAATCAATGACATGATTATTTTAAACCGCAAGGATAGTGACCACAATGCATTGTTTCTGAGGCTATCTGGCATTTCTATTCTGCAGTCTCAGACCAATTTAGTGATGGCCCCTGTTATTAGTACCAACAAGAATAGGAGAATTAAATGACCGTAGGTAATTGCTGATGAGAAGCTGGTCCCTAATATTTACAAAAAGGTGGCTCAGACTCTTATGGTATTGGGTAATCCTACCCTAAATGATGACAGCATCATGGCTATTTTTCAACACTTATCAAATAGCATAAAGGCCAATTTTAGCAGACAGTGCAGCCCAAATGCAGTTATTCGTAATGCTGTGCCTTGGTATAATGAGGACTGCAGGTAAGCCAGAATTGACTTAACTGTGGCAGTGAAGAAAGGAATAAGGACTGACATAATAAATAGAAGAAGCGCCTATAAGAGAGTACTGGACAAGGCAAAAAGGACTTGGGAGGTAGAGAATTGGCGCAAATTAGTTGAGGCATCCAGATTGAAGGGCTGCCAGCTATTCTGGCATCTACTCTCTAAAGGGGCTAAACAGCCAGTCAGTGAAGCCGATTTTCACCTACAGCCTCATGTTTGGGAAGAGTATTTTCAACGACTATGCTCAGGAGAGGACCTCGAGTTTGAGGGTGAGGTAGCAGATATAGGTAGGGACTGTAACATAGAGCCTTTAGTTGAATATGTAATTAGCTTTTTGTTAGAATTGGGGGTCGCTAGTTGGCTGAGGTAGGTACCTTAGGCCAAATAGGGACCCTTGCTTCCACGTCAGGGAGAGGAAGGACACCTTCACTGATAGCCCCGCTCACCCATTTGGTAGCTTGGCACGAGCAGCCAGGCTTATATTCAAGGCAAATGTGTAAAGTATTTGCAACCATGCTCTCAGTAACCCAATGATGACAACACAAATGGACTCCACACGAGTTTCATAAAAAACGAGTATAAATGTATAAAAAAAAGATATATGATGAGACCACACGATATAAATCCAACATATGCGTATTTGTAATATTCCTCCTGGCCGGTTGTTAGGCCAGCCAGCCCTTGTAAGTTCTGGCGATATTAATGAGCAATTCTAAATGATCCACTGCAGTCCTAATGCAATGCTATGCAGTTCGTAATGCTAGAATGAGGCACTTTGCAATGTAAAAATAATGCAGTTCGATATACAACAATCAAGCCGTTCGTAATACCAAAACAATGCAATGCGTAACGCAACAATCAGGTAGTCCATTATGCAACCTAACGCAATGCGTAATGCAACAATCAGGTAGTTCGTAATGCAGAAATAATGCAAGGAGTAATATACTAATCAGGTAGTTTGTAATGCAGAAATAATGCAATGTGTAATACGGCAATCAGGTAGTTCGTAATGGCTTCACATACTTGAATTTTTAAGGGGACCAAACAATACATAGACAAATTAAACCATTTTCTTATTGAATATAACTAGTTCACACAAAGCCTATATCTAGGTTCATGAACCTATATATAGGTTGTGTGTGAACTAATTATATTCAATAAAAAAAATTCTTTAATTTGTCTATGTATTGTTTGATCAAATAGAAAGAAGTAAATCTATACTCCTTTGGTCCCCTTAAAAATTCATGTATTTGAAGCCATACAATTGATGTAAGTTCAGCAAAATCACTCTGCACTTTATATATATTCTTTGCACTGTACTTTATTTAGCAAACGTATTGATTTTCTGTAATCTAAAGAAATATATAATATGATTTACAGTATAGTACCATGGTAATTTTACTGTACTTTTCTTTGAAGCCCTAAAGTGGGTCAGTCACTAGTATCATATGTTGAACTATAAATCGTTATATGATACTATACTTTGGATGACAGAATTAGTACACTGACCCAAGATGTTTGTGTAATATGAACAGCATAATAGTTCTACAGCACAGGATTACAGTACTTTATCATACTTTTCTTTAACTTTCCAATGAGGGTTAGCCATTGGCATATTTTGTACTATGAACTGTTATATGAGATTATACCTCTGATGACTGAATTAATGCACTGGTCAAAGAGATTTATACTAACAACATAACATTTGTTGCTAAGTGTTGTTATAGGAACGTATTTACATAATTGCCTCTAAGTATCTACAAAGGAGGCCTATTTGTATTTATATGTTATATTCTTATTAATAGGAATTGCATTGAACCCAAAAAAATTACTTTCTTTTTGGCACACGCTTGGTACCTACTTGTATGTATTTTTATTTTTAGATCTATTGGTCTGATCTTAAGAGCAGTTTGTTTTTTATGTTGTGGGTCCTGAAGAAGGTGTTTTTAATTACAAGACACACCGAAACGCGTCGACAAGCAGACACAGTGAATTTGTTTTAATAATAATTTGTTTTTAATATGATGACATGTTTTGAGTTTCATGAAAAATGTATTGGATTAATGTTAACAATTGCATAAAGAATTATTGTAGTAGATATCTTCAAATGTTTGTCTATAAAATGTACACAATGATTTGTAATGTAAAGTGTTTTTAAACAGATACTATATTGAGAGAAAGAATCTTTTCATAAAGGTACAAATAATAAAATAACAAGAATATATATTCAGATTACGTGTTGCTAAATTTAAGAAAAAACTTTTTATATAAAAACTTATTTTCTTTTTCTTTGGTTCACTGTAGTATATATACATTCTCACTATAGGAGTAGTTAACAACACAAAAGGGAAATGATGTTTTGAATGGCTCAGAAAAATTCATGCCCCTCCCCTCCACTTGCCCTGACAATGATGCAATCTTGAACCAAGGGGCAAGTCATTTGTCATGTGTACTTTATATGTGGCCTAGGCTATTATTGGAGCTGGAGCAATATTATTGTGTAGCCAAACATATTCAGTATAGGTTTTTGTACAGCACACATACTGAAATTCAGTACTTCAGAATACTCTAAAATGCAATGGGCTGGGTAGGGTCCCCTTCCGGTCTAGTGAGAAAAATGAGTATACGCAAAATAAATTGTTAGAGAAGTCAAATTTTTCACTTGACTATTGCAAAGCAAAACATTTTTAACCTTAAGCAAGTTACAGAGTTTTCCAAACGACCTTTGCAAAGGTCGCAAAGACACACATTTTCACCATTGTCCATTGACATAACGAGTTTTCTGCACATGAGCTAATCTTCGGGTTTGCCCAATTCTCTTAACAATTAGGAACAGAATGGCTTTTCATGATGTTTTGCATTATGTCTTAAATACATGTGTTCTGTTACTGTCATTAGAGTAATTAAAACATTGCGCTATGCTAGAGTTTGCATAAACAATTTATGTGAATCAACAACTCTAACGGTGGTGACACCTGTGGTTATAATAATTACATGGCTTCATGTACGATTGAAAATGAATATATAAGCATCTCCAAACAATTTCCTAAGTTAATTTTTCAGCCATATTGAATCAAGGACGTTTTTTCCGGTCTTGTATCCCTGGTATAGTTATGCCTATGAGTGTCTAACTCTCACACATCTCCCATTTTTTCGGCGGGGAAGGATCAAAAAAACAAAATTTAACCTATCAGGATATGGGTCATGGATATAGAACATGCAGAAAACCGACCGCAACATCATCTGATTCATCTCCAAAGATTCCGAGGAGTTATACTATCCCAATGCAACCTAACCAGCAGAAAACATTTTAACTACAGTATTCAAATGGAATTTGTCTATGTTCAAATGCAGGTGATGTAAAAATCAAGGCACATTACTTAAGCAACAGTGAAATTATTTTTAAAAAAAAGAACATCTCCTTGCAATCCTTTATTCATGTCATCATCAACACCACTTGGCAAATGTGAGCACCTCTGTAAACGGAATACAATGTGATTGTTTAGAAGTTGATTAAAGCGGGGGCATGGTCTGAGCTGCCAACAAGACGGCCACACCCAGCTGAGGCTCCGCAACGCGAGTAGAGCAGTCCTGTTGTTTGGAGCATTCACAGGAGCTATCAATGGCCAGGAATCTGCTGCAGTAGCGGAGCGGACTCGGGGGCACAGGTAGCTGCAATTATTTTCTTATTTCCAGCTGTCTATCACCCTGTTTCCCCCGCGTCGCACTCCCCTCATAGTTGTCAGTCGCGCCTGCCATTTTGGTCACGGCGGGTTGCTGCCTTTCTCTCCCGCATTTTTGTAATTCCCGCGTCGCTGGAGGTGTGGCGCGGGTTTCTGGAATTACCTTCCGTGGCATTTAGGACTCCATTCCAACACCTTTACAATGCCTTTATGCAACTATTACAAAGCCCTTATGAAGCCTCCTTGAATCTTTTCTGAAGCCTCTATGTAGTATTTCTGACACACTTTTGAAGCTCTTAGGAGCTGTTTATGCAGCATTTTTGGAACCTTTATGCAGCGTTCCTTCTCATCCTGCCATTAATCATATCCTCTACTCTTTGTGGACTCTGCCTCTTTCCATTATTTTCGTCATGCTGAGGACCTACTTTTCTTGGTTCTTTTTTCTTCCTTATATCTGTGAGGATATTTTCTAACAAATGAACCTCGGGCAATAAGCACGTCCAAGTCCAAAATTTGGGGTAGAAGGCAGCTTTATTGGACAGGTAGGCAATACAATACATATTTGCATAAAGATCATAATACAAACATGTTCCAAACTAACACCCCCGCCCCTAA
Organism: Triturus cristatus; assembly: GCF_964204655.1. Taxonomy (NCBI): domain Eukaryota; kingdom Metazoa; phylum Chordata; class Amphibia; order Caudata; family Salamandridae; genus Triturus; species Triturus cristatus. The sequence goes on from NC_140580.1 coordinate 158,741,571, forward strand.
GCAATATCCCCGTAGCAACTATTACCCAACCTTGTTCGGCCTAATCCTCCTCCCCAAACCCCTATCTCCATCTCCTGCCGACCTCTTGCCTCCAACTTCTCTCCCTTGCTTCCCTCTGTCCGACGCTATTCATAATGCCCCCAACCCTTCCTGCCTGTCTTGATCTCCTCCAACTCTGCCACCAGGAAAAACCCTAACTCAGGCGTTTTTCCTGTCCCCCCCATTTACCGGGAATTTAAAGAAATGGACGTTTGCCATCAATTATAAATAAAATTTGAGAGCGCCACTGTCGCCAAACAGGTGAACGCTTTATTCAAATAGAAAGACAGTGCTACCTGAAAGCACGAAAATCATTCTGTCCTCAAACAGTTAATAACGAAGCAACAATAAATATATATCCAGAAAACTACCACCATAAACTAACCTAACAAAGTGTGTGTGAGGAGGGATGGGTGGAAGGAGTGGGAGGAGGGGGGGTGGAGAGGGAGGGGAGAAGGGAAAAAGATGTTAATTAATAAAATATTTGAAAAAACAGTTATGCTCTGAAAATTTCCACATTAGCGCTGTCGCTTCAACAGCATGAATTCAACACGATGTGTGTAAATCCAAAATCTTAGAAATCATTTCTTTTATATTTAAAATATAAATTTCATTTCTAATAAAAGACAAATGCACGCCATCATGCCTAAAAAACTGGTAATCTTCTTAGGTAATCTCATCATGAACTAACCAATGTATACGGTTAATGGAACAAAAACATTGCAGCTCTCGATTTACTTTCCTTCTCGCTCGTTCAATGGCAGTAAATCTGTCTGCCCCTCTCCAGATTCTGCGAGGCATCAGTGCGGTGAGTATGAGTTGTGTGTTAGGCCAAGTCTTTGAAAAAAGTTCCAAATCTGTTTTCATCTCTATCAGTAGCCCTAACCCAGACAATTGCACTAAACCATTTCCCCCCAGATGTAACATGACCACTTCTGGTTTGTTCTTAGCGGATAACTTACTCATTAACGGCATGAGTTGCCCCCATTTCATGCTGCTTTTTCCCCACCAAGATAACACCTCTTCTTCAGAAGAGAAACCCACATTTTTCCCGAAATACAGTTTTTCCGCTTGTTTGGCTGCCCACTTGATGAATGAGTGAGCAATAATCCGGACTTGGTGCTGTGACATTGCCAAACCTGCCACCAAACCTGAAAAGAGCAAAAAAAAAAAAATATCCCTACTATTAACTGTCATGGTCCAACTTCCTAATATAGCATAAACAACAATCTGAGGACCAACGCCCCAATTTTTTAACATCGTTAACAGGAAACCCCCATTTTGCTGCTTCTGAGGCTGCCCCTATGCGGAATGAATGTGTACCAAAATTGGTTGGATCCTTCCCAATTCTCTTTAATGACTTCTGCAATATTGATAACAATTGTGAGGCTTTTAGTTGAGATCCATCCCGATGCCTAAAAATAAAGATTGAAGTTGCACCTCCAACTGTTAGAAAATCTAACCATGCTTGTATAGGGCATAGAAGACTGCCTATAGCCTGCAGAATTACTTTTGAACCTTTGCCTGTTTGGTCAGTTTTTGAGTGTTCCAGAATTTTTTTTATATTTGAATGCACCAAAGATATGTTTTGTGTTTTCATGTCATCATTAATGGCAGTTCCCAACAATTCAGATACCCTGAAGGCACCAAAAAAGAGCCAAATCATGCACAATTTTAACAAATGAAATTCAAATTCGGAGAAACAAATCTCATGAAGATTTATTATTATCTTATATAACAGCTTTAGAGGTATTGTCTCTCTTTTGTATAGCCCTCTCTTTTTAGTCTTTGCCTAGTCTTGCAGTATTCTCCTGCCCATTTCCCCTGCCGATGGCTCATAACCCCAAAAGAACATTCCCGTAAAATGATATACCAGCTAGCTTACCGGCTATTGTCGTGGAAGAAATGTTCTTATTGACATTAAACATAATGAACTTAACTACATCCTCTCTGCGCTGTTGTAACCCAACTCTATCGTAAAATCTATACGTTGCACCTGAGTCTAGGAACTCCAGACAAGCTCTTCTGTAAGTCAGTTTGGTACTTTTTGCTAATGAATTTTCGATGAGTTGATGAGTATTCATCTCGCCAAATTCCATATCTCGCTGGCTATCTGAGTCTTCCGTATATCTGCTCCGGGCGCCAAACCACAGAATCTCTCTCACTGAAAACGAGATAGGGCATCTGCAATATTATTTGCTATTCCTGCAATATGTTTAACTTTGAATATAATGTTAAACTTTAAACAGCCTAGCATAAAAATTTGCAGTAACTTCAACATCTGCTTGTCTTTAGCCTTCTGACTGTTGACTAAGTCAACTACTGTCTTATTGTCTACATTGAATAGCACTGTTCTGTTAGCCAGTCTAGTTCCCCACACACTATCAATGGGAAAAATTCCAGGAAAGCTATACTTTTCTTTTCAACAGCCCACCTAGCCAGCCATTTTTCTGCACACCACTTTCCTTCCCAAAAAAGGCCGAAACCATTGGCACCAGAAGCATCAGAAAAAAGCTGCATCTGCCAAATGAAATTGTCGTCCAGTGACCAGAGTATTACACCATTAACATCGGACAAAAATGTGGACCAAACCTCAAAATCTGCTCGCATTTGTGCTGTAACCCTGATTCTATGGTGTGGAAGCTTCATACCCGACATAGAAAAACCCAGGCACCTGCAAAAAGACCTGCCTGCTCGTATGACTTTACAGGAAAAAATTAAGATGACCTAGTAAGCATTGGGCTTCCAATAATGTCAATTTCTCAACTGTACGTGCATGTTCCAAGAGCCTAGTTATTTCTATGATTTTCTTCTGAGGTAACCTGGCCTGCATCCTTTTTGGTATCTATTTCAATGCCAAGATATGTGAGACAACAACTGGGGCCTTCCGTTTTGTCCTCTGCTAAAGGCACACTGTAATAATCAAAGATGTCTCGTAGACAGGTGGCTTAGAACAGGTTAAAGGTTTATTCCATAAGTTACAAAGTCCAAGTAAGACACCAGAAAGGCCTCTGCTAAGATCCTATATGAGCCCCACCAGGAGCAGCCTCCCTGCTGCTCAGCCCATCTCTTCCAACTGCCAACTCCTCCAGTCCCACACACCAACATTCCAAGTGACATCACTCATGGCTGAGCAGCAAGGGACAGGACAGTAATGAGAAAGATGTACCACAACAACAATAGATTATAGCACATCTCCCTTCCTTAGAAAAAACAAGCAAAAGATATGCATTGAATCAAGATAGCACAAAATCAAAAAGGAAGAACAATAAGCAAATAATTATACATCAAATCAGGAAATAGTCGCTAGTCGCAAGAAAATAACAATAACAAAAGAATGATGAACACCATCCCCCTCCCCAGAGAAACAAACTAGATGGTACACACTAGAACATATAACATTGAAATAGGGAAACGCACCTCCCTATGAACTCCAACACAGTAATAGGGGAAAACACCTCCCTATAGGGGAAAACACCTCCCTTAGACACATATAACATTGAAATAGGGAAACGCACCTCCCTATGAACTCCAACACTGTAATAGGGGAAACACCTCCCTATAGGGGAAAACACCTCCCTTAGACACAAAGAACATTGAAATAGGGAAACGCACCTCCCTATGAACTCCAACACTGTAATAGGGGAAACACCTCCCTATAGGGGAAAACACCTCCCTTAGACCCAAAGAACATTGAAATAGGGAAACGCACCTCCCTATGAACTCCAACACTGTAATAGGGAAACAACATCACCCTATAGGGGAAAAACACCTCCCAAAGGTCTCCGAAATAGGGAAAATAAACCTCCCTATGATACGAAACACAGAAATAGGGGAAAACACCTCCCTAAAGGGGAAAACACCTCCCATAACCTCAGAAATAGGGGAACTACGTCACCCTATAGGGGAAAAACACCTCCCAAAGACTCTGTAATAGAGAACCTCCCCAATATACTCCATGACTCAAATCACAGTAATAGGGAAACATCTCCCCAAGATCCAGAACAGGCATTTACCGCTCCACAACCAGCACGTGACAGGATGTACACCACCCTGTGGAACATAACTGGGACACTCACCGCCCATACAACTCCCCCATGAGTGAATTCAATCACCAAACCAAAGCATGAAGGGTACACAGTGCAGTGAAGAAGGGTACACAGTGCAGTAGTAGAGGTTGCCCAATCACGGATAAGACCAAAACACTGTCAAGAGCACACACACACAAAAACAAGGGCATGCATAATAATAGAAGCAATGTGAAGAAGTAAACAAGAAATTCTTGACTCCGGTGAGCGATCTCTCACCCGAAGTCCTCACCCAAAGTGAAGTCCTTGTCCTTGTCTTCGTCCAAGATGCGCACTACCTTTCATAACCACCCAAACTGCAGGCAAGATCCAGTGTCCTCCGTGTGTTTCAAGACACATGACTAGGAAGTTCCCATTAAAAAAAACGTAGTTGACAGTTGACAAAGATCTGCAGCTTTAACAAAAGTGAACACCTCTTTCCCTACACATGCGCAAGTGCTCCAACAGAGCAGAGATCAGCTATGGAAACAAAGGTGTGCACCGCGCATGCACTCCATAATCGGACACTGAAGAAACGTGGTTGGCAAGGCTGGAATGCTGCTCGAAAATCCCTAACTGCACCGAGAAAACGATGCTCGATTGGCAAAACAGTAGCTTGTACAAAATGGTGGCACGCAATACAACAGTAAGCCGGGTGGTTGCCGGCACGTTCGTGCATTCAAACGTGTAGACGCAGGGCAGAAAACCAGTAAAGACGTGATCATCAGAAGCCGCGCGTGTACAGAACAGGTAAGCGCTCGTGCTCTATTTTCATTTAAATGAAAGAGGTCTGCGCGCTCGTAACGGCTACAATCCTGTCCAAGTTCAACTCAAATTAAACGGCATCAAAAACCGATCTTTACATCCCCAAAGACATCCAAGTTGCCAATGCTGCCAGCGCTCTGTGCTCAATCACATCAAAGTTCAGGCAAACACTCCTTGGGGCTCGACTTATGCCCCCGACAAAGGAGTGTCAGTAGAAAGACTCGCATTAAAGTTAGTCAGCCTCTCCACAGCAACGCTTGAAACAGGTCGCACAGTCCTCTTTTGTGTGCAAAAGATCCTCCCAGTATACTAAAACACACGCTGCTAGTGTAAAATCATTACAGCTTACAGCACAAGTCGCAGCTGCTAATTCCTTAGCGTGTGTGGTGCCGATTTCCTTTCACCTCAGCAGCCTCTCTCCAGGTTTAAAAGAAATAATAGTCTCTGTTTTTTTTTTTAATAGTTACAGATCACAGGGTTGCTGGTTTTGCCCAGCATGCATCGCAGGTGCCAATTTCCAAACACTCGTTACAACTGCGAACTCTTAAAGGACAGCAGGGCATGAAAAGGTATTCACAGCCATCCTCCCTCAACATGTAGGCTCTTTACATAAAGTTCCAAAATAAACTGGCACTCACATATTAGGGCGACCGATGGAGTGGTCACTGGTGGGGCTCTTGAGTGTCAGCTTCCACAAAACACGCAATTTCTCTTGAAGTTCCTTTAAGCTTCATAAAGCATAATCCAGCACACGCGTTAGTTCCTCCAAATCGTCGCCAGTGTAATAATCAAAGATGTCTCGTAGACAGGTGGCTTAGAACAGGTTAAAGGTTTATTCCATAAGTTACAAAGTCCAAGTAAGACACCAGAAAGGCCTCTGCTAAGATCCTATATGAGCCCCACCAGGAGCAGCCTCCCTGCTGCTCAGCCCATCTCTTCCAACTGCCAACTCCTCCAGTCCCACACACCAACATTCCAAGTGACATCACTCATGGCTGAGCAGCAAGGGACAGGACAGTAATGAGAAAGATGTACCACAACAACAATAGATTATAGCACACACCCATGTCCTGTGCAAATATTTTGAAATCTTGCAGCACCTTTCCACATTGTTGGGAGCTGGCCTTACCCATAAATAGAAAATCTTCAAGGTAGTGTGTGACTCCAGTATGCCCTGTACGAAAAGAAAAACACCACTGAAGAAAAGAGCTGAAAGATTCAAAAATCTGCATGATATAGCACAGCCCATGGGAAGAGACTTGTCTACAAACAAATTTCCATCAAAAAAGATTCCAAGCAATGAAAAATCAGAGGGGTGCACTGGCAATCATCTGAAAGCTGACTTAATATCACATTTGGCCAACTCAGAATTTTCCCCTGTGTTCCTTATCATTGCTAAAGCCGAATCTATTGATGCAAATTGTACCATGGAATCCTCTCTCGCAATAAAATCATTGACTGAATGACCTTGGGGCCATGATAGGTGCTGGATCATTCTAAAGTCTCCTTCAGTCTACTTAGGGACTACGCCTAGAGGTGAAACAATGAGATTATCTAGCGGCCAAAATCAAAAGGCCCAGCCATCCTTCCTTCCTGTACTTCTGTCAGTAGTTTTTTCTTAACTATATGTGGAAATGAATTTGCAGATTTTAGATTTTGCGCAAATCTGCGATATCGGGCCCTTAATAACTAGGCCTGGGCGGTAAATTCCGTTCCGTTCGCGGAATTTGCGGAATTTGGGTAATTTCGCGTTCTGCGGAGAACGCGAAATTGCCCAAAATTCCGCTTTCCGCGACTTCGCGAAATTTTTGCTTGCTGGCGTTCTCAAAATGCGTGTTCGCGAGATATTTCTCCCCGAGCACGCAAACAGCGATTGTGAACAGGAAAAAAGCATCGCGAACAAGCAATTCCGCGTGTTCGCGGAATTTCTGCGTGTTCGCGGAGATTTTTTACCGTTTCGCGGAGATTTGCGTAACGCGATTACGCAAATTCCGCCCACCCCTATTAATAACCCAATTTAAATCCTTCTTGAAAAACCCCATTCTAACAAAGCTGCTTCTTGTGTATTGGGGTAAAATTTTAACCTTTTACATAAAATGCCCACCTTGATTGGAGTAGAAGCCCTTGTTTCCAGACTGAAACGCAAAACTTCTTCCTCTGTTTGGAAAACCACTTCCCCAATTTGCTTGCTTCCTGAAATATTGGGTGACTGCATGCTTACCCCCGCACCTTGAGCATTTGTGTTTATATTTGCTGGGGTTTTTTGTACAATACCCTTTATTAAAATTCCAGCATGCTCCGGAGACAATTTTTTGTGGTCTGTTCCAATTGCCCGCCCACCCCCCCCCAAGGTGGGTCTGCTCTGAAAAGGCCGATAAGGAACCGCTAAGCCACTAGCCGTGTGCATGGATGGTGGGGGCCGCTGAGGGTACATCCATTGGACCCAAAGCTCGTTGTCGACCTCCCCCCACGTTTTTTCCGGCATTAAAACTAGTCTGGCCCTAAACGCCTCATCGTAGTGCAGCCAAGCATATCCCCCGAATTCTGTTGCTGCCTTCCGAACTGGGTCCAAATACTTGAACAGTGACACTGACCTATCAGGAAATTTTTCGCCGTAAACACTAGCGAAAATGAGAAAATCAGAAGTCCATGTGTCTATGTGGTACCCTTGGTCTCTTTGATAGTTCCCATGCCTCTTCCTTTGAGCCTTCTTTCACTTCTATTTCCCTGTGGAGTAGCTTGAATACATCAATAAAATCCCCTTTCCATATCTTATCCTTTGTAGCTTTGTTTAAATGTGCACCCAATGGCATAGAAAAACCCATATAAGGTAAACGTCTAAAATTTAATGTGGACTTTTCTTCGGACTCCGTTTTATGCATGGTATCTGAACTTATCTGACTTTTAACCTTGTCATCCGCTGTAACCACCTCTTCGACTCCCTGAGTATACTTATTTAGCATTACCGACTCATTATGTTCACCATCAGTACCCACGCCTTTATCCACCCGCAAACGTTTTTGCATAACATGCGGCGTAATACACTTAAACTCTGTCAGAAATATTTTGCAATCAGTAATTTTTCAGATTACATGGACACAATTAACTATAGGTGGCGTTACAGCCAGGCCTGCCGAGTTAGCTTCTGGGAGTACAGGGTTCAAGACAGACGCAGCACTTAATCAGAGCACCAATGTTAAGGTTGGGTGTATATATTATATGTGGGTAATCATGAGGGCTAGCCTCCTCGGTCGCAGGAAAAACGAATGCATTTTATTTTGTTTAATAAAGGCGGAAGTACACCAAGCATTAATAGCTTGTTATTCTCTTCCCTTACATGATCGTGGGAGGTGCACTGCGAAGACATCACGGCAGTATACACTCTAAACGGCGACTGGCAGGAATGTCAGGATAACCACAATAGCAGTACCGGCATGGATGGGAAGGAATGTTGTGCCCCCTGTGGTAATTGGTTTGTATATTAGAGGCAATTGGGCGCACAGGTAAATATAGCCTGGCTTGTGCAGAGTTATGCAGTCCCTCTCCTTGCACCATAATAAGGCGGAAACACTACAGGCATTCTGGCTAATTTAACTTAAGTTCATGTTCACATGGGCGGGGACAGGACTAGGGTGTAGGGTCTGCCCCTTTAAGTAACCAGTGATCAGACAATACTATGAAGGTAGATCCAGTGAAGTTTTGCCAACAGATTTAATATAACTTGCAGGGATGAGCGCCCTGGCAGCAACAACACCCTCTGTTTTGTTACTGGCATTTTTTGCAAAATGTTCGGTCACATTACTCCTACCAGTGCCAATGAGGGTTAATTTTCTCCAGAGTGAGTAGGTCCGGCCTAACTCGCCTGGGTCAGTTTGGTACCAGCCTCCATACCTATGCTTGCAGCTAAACACATGGTAGGGGTGTTAGCGCTGAGGCTCGTTCATGGGGTTCTCATGATCCTTCTAATAAGTCTACAGAGCTACAGAGCCAGTGTGCAATCCTTCTCGTGGTGATGGTCTCATGATGACCGCCTTCCTCCCAAAGTTGGGACTATCAGCCCCTGACCATGTTGAACAGAATATATTCCTTTTGTCAAGGGTGGTTAAGACAACTTTCAGTGCCACCCTGCTAGCCATAGTGGCAGGACCAACCAAATACGAATGCATAAGAAATGGTTGCTGTAGCGAAATGGTTGCTGCAGCTCGTCGGGGGATGCTGACACAATGTGCGCAGCTGAGTGGGCTGGAATAAATGAATCATAAATCCTTCAGTTACCGCTTGCCTTCAACAAGGGCAACATCATTTTTTTTATTGTTCGGTACTTCCTTTCAATAACAATTGATAAGTGCTTGGGTTAAATAGATGCAGTAAGCGCAGCGTGGTAGGGCCTGCTGGCACAATGTGCACAGTTGAGGGGGGGAGGAATAGTTAATTAAATAGACAACCCCTACAGCTTGCCTTCAACAAGGGCAACACAATTTTCGTATTGTTCGGCACTCATTTTGAATAACAATTGATAAGCACTTGGGTTAAATAGAAGCAATAAGTGTACGGGACTGAATGCGTGTCACCAGTTCAATGAAACGCACTAGTCGTTCCAGGCTCAAAAATAATTTAGCACAACATAAGCTGAGCCATTTACAGGAGGTCGTGTTTCAGTTGGAGTACAGGTTTAGCCTCTCTGGAGGCCGCTTGGTTCAGGTGGTCATAAGCCACGTGCCCTGAATAGCCAGTAATAAACTGTTCACCGGAGCGTGTTGGTGCCGGCTAGCACAATGTGCGCAGCTGGGTGGGTCGGTTAAGTCGCCTAAGTTCAAATGTAAGGCCACACGCCCTAGATTGCAAGTAATGAACTGTTGGCTTTGGAGCATTAAATCCTGTTGGCACAATGGTCGAGTCGGCCAAATACTAATTCAAAGGTACGGTCAAGCGCCCCAGATCGCAAGTCTTAACCTTGTTGCGGTAGCGCATTTGGGCCTGCTGGCATAATGTGCACAGCTCACAAATACAAGGCCAAGTGGAAGTTTAAATGTAATATCGTGCCTAATTTCCTTACTGCCGTTCACAGGTGGATGTCAATACGGTTTGTTGCTAGGAATAATGTTATATATATCCAAGTCCAATATTTTAACCTGGTAAAAGGCAATACGCCTTGGACCGCATTGTATGGATGGTGATAAGGTAACATCTTCACAGTTTCATCTCCCGGTGCACTAGAATTACACCTTATGCGGTACAATATCATAAGTACACCAGCAGTAATGCCCATGGGTGGGCAGCTTGCCCCGGGTTTTATCTGTATATTTACAAGATCCAACACTTATGGAGCAACCTCAGACAGCAGGGGGAAGCTGTAAATCAACAGAAATATCTTCAACGCATGGCTTTTCTTATAATAGTTTCCTATGGGGTAAAGAGCATTGGAGTTCGGCTCCAAGATGACATTCCATTTCCTGAGCTTTGCGGTCATGGTCAAGTTTACACAATACTTACCGGCACAGTTAATATAGTGGTCGGAATTAATATCGCAGGTCGTAGGGGTTTTCATAAACGGTGCCACGCTGGCCACAAATCAGCGCAACTACCTGCAGATAGGAAAAGGGTTTGTTCTGTTGGGTTCTGGTGCATCTGGTCAGCTGAAAGGGCGGGAAAACGTATCCAAACTATACTGAGCTATTTAGGCAGCACAGTCAGCGGTGGGGGGGAGGGCGAGTGCGCCAGGGACCTTCTCACCCTGTGGCAGAGCGCTGACAGATAACAGCAAAAGGGCATGCACGGCAATAGAGGATCAGTGACTGGATGGACCCCAGGAGGGGGTAGGATGGAAGTGTGCAAAGGGTAGGCGGGGAAGGGACTGACCTGCTGGTGTTCCTGGACTCTACTGCCCTAACACGCAATATATGGATTGGGTAATATTTTGGGGAGGTTGCCTGTGTTCAGGTACCCCGGAGGGCCGGTGCACTATGTGGTGCCCTGGATTTCAAATAATGAAGTGTTTGCAGCGCTTTGGGGCCTGCCGGCACAATGTGCACAGCTGACTGAGTTGGGCAAATTCAAGCTATGCGGTACCCTGAATTTCAAGTAATGAACTGTTGGCTGTAGCGCATTGGGGCCTGCCGGCACAATGTGCGCAGTTGAGTGGGTCGGCCGAGTCGGCCAAATTTAAGGGTAAGGCCATGCTGAAGTTCAAGTGTAATGTCTTGCCCTATTTCCTTCAGGCCTTTGATATGTGGATGTCGCAAAAATCTGAAGCTGTGAATAATGATATATCCAAATACAATGCTTTTCGCTCGTAATATACAACTGTTTGCTGTAGCACGTTAGGGCCTGCTGGCACAATGTGCGCAGCTGACTGGGTTGGCCGAGTCGGCCAAATTTTAATTCTAGGTTAAGGCCAAGCGGAAGTTCAAATGTAATATCATGCCTAATTGACTTTCTGCCTTTGACATGTTAATGTCGCTAAAGTCTGATGCTGTGAATTAATGATATTTATCCAAAGAGAATATTTTACTGTTGTAATGGTTTGTGGTGAGTCACCTGATTAGATATGAATAAAAGTCTACGCCTTGGACAATATAACCTGATTCCTAAAGTTATTGCGCCTGGTGGGGGCAGAAAAGGGGTCCGAAGTGGGGAGGAGGGAGTGTTATGTTGTGCGCGTGCTATCAGTAGGCACCCCCCCGCCTAGGGGAGGGGTGCCCTTAGTCGCGCCACGGAGCCGAGCCTCTTCTTCTGGGGGGCTGGTAGAAGGAATGAAATCATTGGGGGGTGTCTCCTATATGTAAAGGAAACTGTAAATGATCACGAAGTTATTTAAGGCGTTGTCCCAGGGATCCTCTTTGTCTCCTTGGATCCCTGGGAAGCCGCAGGAGCATTTGAAACCACCCACCCACCCGGCCGAAGAGCAAGGCGGAGCGCTGACAGATAACAGCAAAAGGGCATGCACGGCAATAGAGGATCAGCAACTGGATGGACCCCAGGAGGTGGTAGGATGGAAGTGTGCAAAGGGTAGGCGGGGAGGGGACTGACCTGCCGGTGGTCCTGGACTCTGCTGTCCTAACCCGCAACATATGGACTGAGTAATATTTTGGGAAGGTTGCCTGTGTTCAGGCACCCCGGAGGGCCGGTGCGCTATGCGGTGCCCTGGATTTCAAGTAATGAACTGTTGGCTGTAGCGCGTTGGGGCCTGCCGGCACAATGTGCGTAGCTGAGTGGGCCGGCCGAGTCGGCCAAATTTAAGGGTAAGGCCATGCTGAAGTTCAAGTGTAATGTCTTGCCCTATTTCCTTCAGGCCTTTGATATGTGGATGTCGCAAAATTCTGAAGCTGTAAATAATGATGTATCCAAGTACAATGATTTTCGCTAGTAATATGCAACTGTTTGCTGTAGCACATTGGGGCCGGCTGGCACAATGTGCGCAGCTGAGTGGGTTGGCCGAGTCGGACAAATTTGTATTCTAGTGTAAGGCCAAGCGGAAGTTCAAATGTAATGTCATTCCTAATTGACTTTCTGCCTTTCACATTTTAATGTCGCTAAAGTCTGATGCTGGGAATTAATGATATTTATCCAAATTGAATACTTTACTCTTGTAATTGTTTCTGGTGAGTCGCCTGAATTGATATGAATAAAAGTCTACGCCTTGGACAATATAACCTGATTCCTAAAGGTATTGCGCCCGGTGGGGGCAGAAAAGGGGTCAGAAGTGGGGAGCAGGGAGTGTTACGTTGTGCGCGTACTATACTACGACTGCCTCTTCCAAACGCCATAAGAAGGAACCTAATTCTCCTACTAAATCTCCACTTCCGATCACTATGGAGGACCTTATGGAAGAGCTTAAACTCATGAAGTCTTTTGTTATAGACACTAATGCCACTATTCAAAGGCTCGAAGAGAAATGGTCTAATTTGGAATCCAGTGTCTCTGAAGTGGAACAAAGGATCAGCGACACACAAGACGTGATCCCCCAAGTGGCAGCCATGTCTAAAGAGATTGCTCTCCTTAAAGCGCAGAGAGAGGCCTTGGAAAATCGTAATAGGCGCAACAACCTTCGTATTTATGGTATTGCTGAGGGAGAGGAGGGATTGTATATGCTTGCCTTTTTGAAAACTCACATTTCCAAGATTGTCGGTCTTAAGGACGGCACTCCTCTCAATTTGCAATGTGCTCATCGCATCAGTCCACCATCCGGAGGTTCCTCATTCACTTCATCAACCAATCGCCCTCATGGGATAATTGTTTTGTTTTTGGAGTATACTGAATTATTGATGGTCCTCTCTGCTGCTAAACTCAGAAAGGAGATGTTATGGTCTGGTCAAAAAATCTTTTTCTCCCAGGATGTGTCCTGCGCAACTGCTGCTCGTCACAAGGAATTCCTCTCTCAATGGCCTGCCCTTCGAGCAATGAACACCAGATACGGCTTCGTTCATCCTTGCTTCTTCAAGGTAACCTACAAGGACTGCTCTTACTCCTTTGATCGCCCTGAGGATCTGTGCCAGTTCATCTCTCGTCATAAGGGAGAGGCGATGGACTTTGAAGGACCCTGAACATTGTTGTCTCCTGTATTGTTTTGAACATGTTGCGTTCTTTTTTTTCTCGTTAACATTAACCCTGGGTGTAGTTCGCGAAGTAGCGCTACGCGAAGCTACGCAAAGTGCACTTCGCACTACGCGAGCTACGCGTAGCACTTCGCGAACTGCGTAGTACCCTGTTCGCACTGTGCAAGATGAAGTTTTCAATGATTGCACAGTGTAGACAAGCATCCGGCACTGTGCAATCATTGAAAACGGTATCTTGCACAGTGCGAGATGTAGTTTGCTGCTGCTCGAGTTGATTTTTACTCGAGCGGCAGCTTTCTCAACATGGACTGGTAGTTTCTCATCGCGAGCATACGCGACCACTCGCAATGAGAAACCTGACCTCCCCGCGTTGAGAATCTCGCCAGGAGGTTTATTTTCCATGCTCGCAATCACCAACTTGATATTGCTGATCGCGAACGAGGAAAAAGTCTCGCCGGGATGTCATTTTGCTTGCTTGCTGTCGCCAATTTGACGCTGAGGACTGCGAGCAAGCAAAAAATGACCGCTACACTACGCGTGTTTGCACTGTGCTACGTGCAATTCGCGTAGTGCAAAGTAGCGCAAACTTCGCAAACTACGCGAGTGTAGCGTAGTGCTTTGCCCAGGCTTAGTTAACATGTTTCAAAGATCCCATCTTCCTCTCGATGTTGTTGATTGTAGTTTATTGTTTCACTGTTGAGTGTTGTATCTTGTTCAATACTTAGCTTGTTGCATTATGTTCACCCTTCACAAGTGTTCATTTCTCACCACTCCTTTTGTTTCTCTCCTTTGTTTTTCTACACAGGTGTTCCCCCTCAGTACAGATTTATTCCCTTGATAATTCCTTCCCCTCACTTTCCTGTATCGCCTTCATTGTTTACAGTTGTCTCCATTGTTTAGTGAGTTTTCATTTTTCTTTTCATTGTCCTCTCTTCATAAGTTGCCCTTGTCAGCGTGTTGCTTTGTTTCCTATTTATATCAATTTGCGCTTCCTTCTCTCTATGTGTCAGTTCCTCTTCCTACGCTCTTTTATTATGATCCTTTTTCTCCTTTATCTCCTGACTTATTTGTTCCTCTCGTCTTCCGGTTTCTTTGCTGGCTCTGCCATATGTCTTCCCTTTTTGGTTCCCAGCCTCCATCTGTCTCTTCCTTCCTTGGATGTGTATTCCTTCATTTTTGATTGCGACCTTCTGGCCGCTTGTCAACTTCTCTTTCGCTATCTTCTTAACTTTTTTCTCCTTTTTCTTCTTTTCTTTCTTTTTTTCTTTCCTTCTCTGTCTCTCTCTTTTTCTCCCTTCTGCTCTGCATCTATTTCCATTCTTACTTCCTTCTTTGATATACTTTTTCAAATTTGCATATTGATTTTTTACTTGCCCTTCTTAAAATCAAAATATTCATGTGTTATTTGATCACATTCTATGTACTGATTATCTATCTGCTTTTCTCAATTTTAATATTGTTGGTGATATTTGTTGCTCTTTTCCCCTGTGATGATTGATAATGTGCGCATTGTTTCCTGGAATGTAAAAGGTTTACGAAACCCGGTCAAGAAACAAAGAGTCCTTATACACCTTTCTAAATTACAATGTACGATTGCTATGCTACAAGAAATGCACCTTCATGATACTGATGTTAACGCCCTTAAAAAACAATGAGTTGGTCATGTTTATAGTTCTCCTGCTAAAGATAGGAAGAATGGATTGGTCATTCTCTTTCATAAGTGTCTTTCTCTTACTATTGACAGCTCGGAAATGGACCCTGATGGTAGATGGCTTCTTCTTCACACTATCATTAATGGTTCCCGAGTTTCCTTTCTTAATATTTACTGCCTCACAGGCATTGACCCCCAGTTTTTGCAATCATTGTCACATATCCTTCACTCCTGTTCTGACTCTAATCTCATAGTGGGCGGGGATTGTAACCAGGTCTTAGACCCTTTTATTGATAGGAAATCCTCTTCTAGATATGTCCCTAACAAAAGGGAAAATACCTTCACTAATGCCATACTCTCAAGAGGCCTAGTTGATGCTTGGAGGATATCTCATCCTGACAGTTTGGAATTTTCATTTTATTCTCCCACCCACAACTCTACTTCCAGAATCGACTATATTTTTTAGGACCACACCTTCTTCCTAATTTACAACATGCTGAGAATGGTTCTATTCTCATTTCCGATCATGCCCCCGTATTTATAAATGTAGATCTTCCCTCCTTACCTTCTAAATCCCGTCGTTGGCGTTTCAATAATTATCTCCTTAAAGACCCTGTCTTCATCGCACGTTTTACAGATTTTTTGTCCGAATTGTTTTCTCTCAACACCAATCCTGACATCCCCTTTTCTACTGTTTGGGATGCATTTAAAGCGACCGCTAGAGGCTTCATTATTGATTATGTGGCCACTAAAAAGAAACAATGCCGTAAAGAATCTGCGACCATTTTATCTTCTATCAAAAAACTGGAACATGCATATTTTTCCTCCAAAGACGACACTATACTTAACAATCTGGTCCAAGCTAAATTAAATTTAAATAGGAAATCCACTGAGGAAGCCTTCGGGACGCTTCTTTAAATTAATTCCAAATTTTACGGCGGGCGCAATAGAGCCGGTAAATTATTGGCGAATTATCTCATGATTAAGTCCCAAAGTTCTCGAATAGTTAAAATTACCTATGCAACTGGTGTCTCTCACTTTACAGACGATGAGGTATTGCATTGCTTCACAGACTTCTACAAACTACTTTAGACTCCTGAATCTTCCCCATCCGATGCCGCCCTTGACTCTTTTTTTGACTCATTACCCCCTCGTACCTCCCCTTCTCCTGATTGTTCTATGTTGGATGCCGATATATCTCTTTCCGAGATTAAGGCTGCTCTTTCTCAGCAACCCAAAGACAAAACTCCCGGGCGGGATGGCTTCACTGCAGAATTCTACTCTTGTTTCTCTCAAATACTTTTACCCCACCTTCTGTCTCTTTTTCAATATTTTGTCTCTCACAATGAGGCTCGCGGTTCTTTTCCTGAAGCCATGATCTGTTTAATCCCTAAGAAAGATAAGGATCCCTCCCTCTGTGCCAACTACCGTCCTATTTCTTTGATTAACTTAGACTATAAAATGTTTGCTAAAATGCTGGCTTTAAGTATTAATCATGTACTTCCTGATCTGATTGGCTCCGAACAAACGGAATTCGTTAAGGGTAGGACTTTAGCTGACAATTCCAGAAACTTTCTTAATATTATCCATCTAGCTTCCAGGAGCTCTTTCCCTGTTGCTGCCATTACCCTTGACGCGGAGAAAGCTTTTGATCGAATATACTGGCTTTTTATGATGCGTGCCCTCAAATGGCATGGATTTGATCCTATTATTCTTTCCCTCATCAATCTATTATATTCCTCACCTACCACCTCTGTGTTTGTTAACGGATCTCAATCTTATTTTCCTTTACAGCGTGGCACTCGTCAGGGATGTCCACCTTCTCCTTTGCTTTTTATCCTGTCTCTCGAACCATTTCTTCATTCCTTACGTCTCTCACCTACGGTTCGCAGCTTCCTACATAAGACAATTGAAATTAAATATACGGCTCATGCTGACGATATTATGTTATATATTACCAACCCCTCTACCTCTTTGCCTGCCTTCATCGATCTACTTTCCTCTTATGCCTCCTTATCGGGCTACAAATTAAATTTTTCTAAATCCGAAGAACTCCCATTGAACGAATATTGCTTAAAAAGTATTATTGATGGGACCAATTTCAAATGGAACACTAATGGTATTCATTGCCTAGGTATAAAGTACTCTACTTCCATCGCTGCAACAGTTCATCCTAATTTAGAGGATCTTTTACTGAAAGTTAATACTTTGATAGGCAGACGGTCTCCCCTCTTTCTGTCATGTTGGGGTAGACTAGACACGATCAAAATGATACTGCTCCCCATTATTAATTTCTATTTATCCATGCTTCCGGTGAAAATCCCAATAACATTTTTCAAGACTCTCAATAGTACTTTGAGTAAGTTTCTTTGGAATGGCAAGAAAGCTCGCATTTCTTTGTCTGTCTTGTCTTCCCCTAAAGATCGGGGTGGTGTTCATTTTCCCAACTTCCGGCAATATCATTCTTCCTTTTTAATTCGTCAAATGTTACCCTATTTGTCCTCTGCAACAGATCTCCCCTCTTCTGTTTGGCACAGACTGGAAGAATCTCTGCTTCATCCTTTTCCTTTTTCTTCCCTGGCCCATTTTCTTCCCCTTCCTCCTCGCTCTTTCAATTATCCTACTATTTCACATTTTATTTCTACTTTTCATCCAATCCAGCGCAAATCCCATTCTCCTCTACAACTTTTTCTCGACTCACCTCTTTGGCACAATAAGTCTATTAAACTTTCGAATCATACTATTTTTTGGAAAACGTGGGTGTCCAAGGGAATTTTCCTGGTTAAACATCTCTTGCATGGTTCCTCTTTTTTCTCCTCTCAGGAACTTAATTCTACGTTCGGCCTACCTCTACCTTCACTCCACAGATATGATCAAGTAAATCGTTTTTGACCTCCCAGATTTCTTTACTCTCCAGTTCTTCCCCTTCCGATTCCGGCCCTACTGTTGCAACTTTGTCTATCACTCTTCCCCTCCGGGCATCTCATATTTACAAATACCTTCATTTCTCCTCCCCTGACCATCCCAAACGTAAAGTAGAACTTGCATGGGAATCCGATTTGCAACGTACTCTCTATATTCACACTTGGAAAACCATATGGGCACGCATTCATCACATTTCCTGTCCTGCTAGCACAACTCAGACCCCCTATTTTTTTTTATAACAGATTATTTTTAACCCCACTATCTCTTTCCAAATTTCGTCTGGACCTCTCCCCAAATTGCTGGTCCTGTACAAATACGCCTGGCTCATTTATGCATTCATTTTTTCTTTGCCCCCCTAATAATTTGTTTTGGATAAAGGTGTGTAAATCAATGTCCTCTATTTGCTCCATTACTTTCCCATGTGATGTTTACTTCATCTTTTTGGGTAGCAACTCTGTGCGCTGGTTTGGTTCTCGCAGGGTGGGTATTTTTGTGGATTTGTTAATCGCCATTGCCTTTCAGGTAATTATATCTAACTGGAAAGATGCTACCAAGGTCTCCTTCTCTGCATGGTGGAACCTTCTCTGCTATCATCACAGAATGGACAGATCTTTTGTTACCACTTCTCAGCAACTTTCTCGGAAAGAGGCCTTTTGGTCCCCCCCTCAGCGAGTATCGTTCTGCCTCTGCACTGCGCAACAAGAACAATTCCTTCATCTACCAACCACCATGAGTACCTTTTTGCTTTCTTTATATGATTTTTATACTCTACTGTAAATTCCTACTTTATATGCACCCATTGTATTGATTGTACTGTAATAACCTTACTTGTTTTCATTTGACAGGTTGTTGTTTCTTTTTCTCCTTCTTTCGTTTCTTTTCCTTTCTTTCTTTCTTTCTTTCTTTCTTTCTTTCTTTCTTTCTTTCTTTCTTTCTTTCTTTCTTTCTTTCTTTCTTTCTTTCTTTCTTTCTTTCTTTCTCTTTCTTTCTTCTTTCCTTTTCCTTTCTTTATTTTTCTCCCCCCCTTTTTTCCTATCATTTTTTTTCCTTTCTCTATTCTCTTATTCAAAATACTGTAAACTGCTATTTGTTTTAAGGTGCAACTTCTCATAACGCTTTCATTGTTTGGTTTTGTTTCCTTGACCTGCGTTGTTCTCATTCCTTTTTATCCCTCAATGATCTTTATTTTGCTCGTTTGTTTTCGTTCGCTTTTTCTACTATGATGGTTGCAGTATTGTTGTACTTTTGTTCTTAACTGTCTCAATAAAGCTTCTTAAACACACAAACAAAGAAGTTGCTTAAAGCTAGTGGAATGATTATAAGACTGTGTATTTCTTCCAAGAATGTCAGTAGCTGTTTTCATTCTTTTTAGAACTGAAAGAGCATACTTAAAATACAGATATTACCTGTAAGTTCATATGAGTCATCACCATGTTTCATCTGTGTAGCGTCCTCCCACAGCCTGGGTTCCCACCAATGACTACGCCGCACACTGAGCTTAGAATAACACATTTGTATTCGTCTGCATATAACTGAGAGCTCAATATTCTAAACCAGCCTTCCTTGCATTCCGCTCTAACACTTTCGTCACAGTTCTATAGAGTCCATCAGGAGCGAAAAGGGTTCAATCATGTCTTACTCTCAAGAGTCTACATCACCCCTCAGTTAAATTTAAAAGGTAAAAAAAATACTATATATACATATTCACTGAAAAAACCATAGGTTTTACAGACGTTATAGTTAGGAATTAGCATTTAAAAATCCTTAGAAATTCACTGAAAAAACCATAGGTTTCAGGGACGTTATAGTTAGTCGTTCATTTAACTCATAGAAAACCATAGAAATTCCCCTGTTATAGTTAGTTGAGCGAACTATAACTCGCGCACCCGCAATGCACTGCTGATGACGTCACATATTACATCATTCATGACATGGTCAGTGACATCACTGATGACATCTCAAATGACATCACTGATGACATCACTGATGACATCATCCACGTGAAAATCTGATGCACCTCATCAGACCCTAATGCAATAGTTGATACACCCACTCTAAAGTAGAGACTATAATTTTCAAAACCATGAACACACCAATACCAGTTAGTACATATCCACTCTTCCTAGGTCTACACACACATCTATTCATTCACCCATACAGTCATTCATACATACAGTCAGCCATCAATACAGCATTATCATATCCAGTCACATATCCATACAGACACTCACACACCGCCTCTCAATGATAGAGTTATTCACACATGTAGTCAGTAATGGAAATAATCAATCACAGTTTTATTTACTCACCTGTACAGTTACGCATATACCACCTCACTTATTTAAACATATACTAACACATACTTCAACTCTAATACAATAACTAATACAAGCACACACTGATCCATACAGGCTCTCTCGCAATCTCTCACATATAGTCATTTATACACTCCAACACTAATATATACCGCCTTTCACATATGCAGTTACTCGCACATGTACCATTGAGGCATCCATTCACTCACCAATACACTCATACACACACTCACCGAGCCATACAGCCCTTCACAGATATAGACTTGAACACATATACCCAGTGAATTATCCACTCACACTTCTATGCACAGAGTCACACCCCCCACCCATCCACACAGACACTCAGGTACCCATACAGATACCAATCAATAGCCATATAGCCATATAGATCCTCATTTAACTGCTAACCAACGCATGCAATCGCTTACACACCAACTGACAACCTATACTGTGTCAATGTCTGTATCAGTCGCTAACACATGCGTTAAGTAAGACACAATTAATCACTCACTTATACAGTCAGTTACACACCTACTTAATCATCTATCCTGACTCTTATACACCCATTCATTCTTCAATACACCTTGGCATATATATATATAAAGCATATTTGCATTTTATAGAAAGACATAGTCACTGGATGATGTCATCAGTGATGTCATTTGAGATGTCATCAGTGATGTCAATGACCATGTCATGAACGATGTAATATGTGACGTCATCAGCAGTGCATTGCGGGGGCGCGAGGTATAGTTAGCTCAACTAACAATAACAGGGGAATCTCAATGGTTTTCTATGAGTGAAATGTCCAACTAACTATAACGTCCCTGAAACCTATGGTTTTTTCAGTGAATTTCTAAGGTTTTTTAAATGCTAATTCCTAACTATAACGTCTGTAAAACCTATGGTTTTTTTCAGTGAATTTCAAAGGTTTTTTAAATGTTAATTTCATATTTTAATATTTATAAAACCTATATTTTTTCAATTTTTTTAAATAATATTTTCGAACTCTTTAAACCTTTTTTTAACTTTAAAAATGATGTAATGTTTTATATCTTCAAAAAAATAATCTATATAATTTTTTTTTTCTGAGAAAACTAGAGTTCCGTACCAGTAGTCTACCAAGCTCCATTGAGGGATAAAAAAGTAGATTTCCTGTATATAAGGGGTATCGGACCTATATAATGTTAGCATGATGCATCTATACATATACTCCCTGTTTGATATATATGCTTTTGCTTGGAGGAAATTCGTTTATTTCCTTCCTGTATATCTATTGCTAAAAGAGTAGGCCGAGAACCATACAGACGCCATTTTCTGATCATAGGCTCGAGCACGGGCCGTGATCACGTGTTGATCACGTGCAGCTGTCAGGCCCCAATTCATCTGAGTTACTGGTAGCAGCTGAAGGTAGGCTTTTTTACCCGACTGTTCTAAGACTCAAGGTCGCATCTGGCTTTGAGGGCGATAAGCGCATTCTTGGAGGCGCCGTGCCTACACTCCCAGGCACCAAGACGAAAGGGAGTCACCCCTCCTGACCTCCTGAGTAATAGATAATCAAGCCTTTGTACTGATCTGATGCGTGCCATATATGGTCCTTCCTTGGAGCTCGAGGGCCAACTGGTATTTTTCATTTTACAGTGTTTGTATGTGTTGAACCAAAAAGTATATAACCTCATGTTTGAATACGAGCCAGCAGTCTTCTCGGCGCACCTGATGGGTGAGGTTCGGAGAGGCTCCGCTATAGAGTATTTTGTTTAATAAACGATTGAACCTTCTTCCCTGCCAACTGACTGATTATTTGGTAATCGTATTGGGACTATTGGTAGGTATAGTCCTATAGTTTATTTTTATGGTACATCACCATCAGCACACAAATCCTATCCGCCATATTGAAATGATGCGCATTTCGTATCCGACGAGTTTGTGGCACCACGTCCCGCGTAAGAACATATACGTATGAGGTTGCGACGGGTACGCAATACCAAGCCGCGCATTACGTCAGGTACGTATGGGGTCACACTCGCTGCGCGTTGCGTATGCGACGACTGCATGCTGCCAGGCCCTGTGTTACATAATAGACGTATGGTGCCCCGCCGGGTAAGCCATTCCCTCATTTATTTTGTATGTCTTAAAACTATATCTACATAATTTTAAAGTGTATATGAAAGCAAGCGATTATCTAAAATATTTTAAACATTTGTATATTTCTAACTGTAATAAACTTATATTATGGTAATATTTTCTCAAACTCGCGTCAGGTGCGGCCTCCTTGCGCGCTCGCTGCGCGATTCCCATGTGACCTTAAAGAAAAGCATTTGATTGGTTCATAACATTTCCCATTGCAACAGTTGGAGGACCCCACCCATTTTTGCCATTCTCTCTACAGCGTTTGATGAGACAGCTTATTTGAAAACTTTTTGCTATGTACACATATCTGACAGTACACACAACATGCAACCATCATCTTCATCAATATTCATGCTCTGTAAAGCAGCCTTCCACCTGTGATAGCCATGCATCTAAAAGCTACATAACAGAACTTTTCCCCACTGCCAGAGGTAACATGGTTGCATATGCTGTCCACAGCACAATGTAATGTGGTACGGCCCAGGGGAAGTATCATGCATAGATAATGAACACACGGACACAGATAGAAAGTGGAAGTGGGCACGGGCACGTGCGCTCGACTCCTTGTTATTACCAGGGTCACATATCCAGTGACGTCTGTGCTGGATGCGGGTGCGGTGAGTGTAAACCAGCCCTCAGGGAATGGCTGCTGCTAGCATCAACTACAACAGTAATCATTGGATCACACACAGAGATTCAATAATAAAAGGGTCAATAGTTTGTGCTGCAGTAAGGTAGGGACAGTAGATGTAAAATAATACAGAAAAGATTCTATCGTAAAAGAACCATAACTTGTGGCGTGTTGAGATACAGGCAGTAGATTTGAAATAATACACAAAATGATTGTATCATAAAGGGTCCAGCAGTTCTAATGCACTCAGATAGCTACATCAAAAGCATTCAGCATGTGCACAGCCAGCGATGAAGTGTGCTGCGCGCGGGCTGTACTAGCAGCAATGTCTGTTGCCATCAACACTGCATCATCTGCAATAGCGACTCGATCTCAATTGTGAACACTGCTCTCTGCAGTGTAGACCAGAGAGAGCGGTCAGCAAAGACCCATGGCTACGTAAGGTGGACTTGAGCTACACAGTTTGTCTTACGCGAAGCAAGTAAAGGCGTGTGCGGAGCCTGCGATAACGCGTATGCATGGTGCCGACAGAGTGCACTGCAGCAATGTCTTTTCCTACAGGACTGCGTCATCTACAATACCGACTCGATCTGAATTGTGAACACTGCTGTCTGCAGTGTAAATTGAAGGCATTAGTCACACAGACATCCATTAATACTTTTTCTCACTTCCTCTTCCCAAAATACAACAACATAAATTACAGAAAAGTCTGCAATAAATAAATCAAAACAATTCGAATTGCGATTTCTACTGTCCACAGTGTAGACTATTCAGTGTTCCTTTGAACTTGCAAAATGAATTTCACCATTGTACTAAACATATAATTCATCTAAAAAATCTTCAAGCAAATATACTAAAAGAATATTCTTTATATTTCAAAACGTTGTAGTTAATTACCTACTGAATTCTGTAATTAAACAATCACAACTCAATCTGAATTGTGAGCCCTGCTGACCGCAGTGTAAGCCAGAGGAAGTAGTCATTAACATCTCACAGCCACATGCCGTTGGATTCGGATGCACGGAGTTGGTTGCACCTGGTCGGAACACAGAAATCATCACAGACTTTAACTTCTGACATCCTCAATCATATAATCAAGACCCTGTTTCACTGTTTGGACCTTCTGTACCGCGGTGTAGTCCTCCGACTACAGTCAACCAAGCCCAATAATCATGTGCAGCAGTTAACTGCGGAAGCACAGACACTGACTTATGCACCTCAACGGAAACAGTTCTGTGAAAAGCAAGCAGCAGTTAATATTGGACACCGTCCATTTTGGAATCAAGACACCGTTCCACTGTTAGGACCTAGAGTTGAATGCACCTGTTCGAAGGGAGTACCTTCATCTCCACTCTCAGATGCAGTTCTAACATTGTCCATTGTGGAATCAATACACCGTTCCACTATTGTGACCTAGAGTTGGTTGAACCTGGGCCAAGTGAGTACCTTTAGCTCCACTCTCAGATGCAGTTCTAACATCGTCCATTGTGGGATCATTGTGGGATCAAGACACCGTTCCACTATTGGTACCTGTTCGACTACTGTGTTAGTAGTATACAGAGCACTCCACGCTGCTGGGCCTCAAACTGAACACTGTGTGCCTGTGTCGTGGTAGCCAGCATTGATCTGAGGAACCTTCCGACCTCGCAGAACTCGCCCCAGGAGCTTCCGCCGGCACGTGGTGGGCCCTCTTTCACATAATGCGGTAGCGAAAGGTGAACTGTGGGGCATATGTGCATCGCAGCAGCCACAACGGTTTCTGAGTACCAGCAGGCTGAGAGCATCATTCACGCAGCCACTTTCACTCACGAGGTCAACCTCGTGGCGGTCTAAGCTGCGCAGACCTGGAAGACACGTTCGCCATTCCAGAAGAGAACCACATCCAGAGAAACGTGCCTTTTATTCATACCCCTACGCTAGCCTTGCGTACGCTGAGCCAGCCCACTACGCTTAAGATTGGGGGGGGAAGGGCACGTATGCGCTATGTTTTCGAAATCTTCCCTACTGACTGTACCATTATGGTTCCGTCCACTATCTATTTCACTCAATAGACCATCAGTGTATGTTCACATGTACATGTGTCTGCTCTGCATACTCAAGTCTGTCTGGCACATCCTTCAACACTTTGCATTGTATACTTTTATAATTGAGAATCACTTGCCACCTTTGCACATATTGTGTAACAGAGGTGCTATGCCATGTTTGCTTTGTGTACATGGCTAGCCTCGGTTCCCACAGTACGTAGTGTCATTGTGTGTGATAGGTGTACATGTTGTTTGTCATGGTGTATGCGATTATATAAGGTAGCGCGTTTATTCATGAGCAGTGGTTTCTCCCATTTACATATCGCTGTCTTTAAGAGCATACAGAAGTTTTTCTCACAGGTGCAAACTGTGACCACAATGGCAGTCATTCATTACTATGCAAGAATTTCCAACTGCACAACACTTCTAAGCTTTCAGCCCCCAATCTTGCCTGCTTTCTTGAAAGCTTATCCAACTCCCACAATCACATCAACATTCACACAGCTTTCTAACAGCAGTTTTCTGCTTATCTGCTTCTCAATAACTTGCACTCCTACGGAATGTGAGGTGGCATACCGTATGTCCTTACTGTTTCAAACCGAGTAACTTCCTGTAGCAATGTCTACTCCCACCCACACAAATTAACTCCCCATACTTCAACTTAGCCTTGAATCCCTACTTTGCAAACAGATTTCATTAAACCAACCTAACTAAAGCGCTTTTCTTCACAACAGAAGTGTCCCTCACTTCTGAAAAAGAAATGTATCGCCTGCTGATGGCACGAACATCCAGTAAAATACAGTCCCTTTTAAATTCGAACCTCCCATTACACTTTGTGAATTGTTACCCAATTTTCAACACATCTCACACTCAAGGTCTGGCACACTTTTTTAATACGGTATCCTCCGGCCTTCTCACAGCCTTTCAAACTGTTTTTCATATAATACCACACTTCATTTATTCGATCATCTCTGGAATAACAGGAACAGTGCCCAAAATTCTCGGGGCCCGATTCACAGAACTAACTTAAGACAAAATCCTAAACTTACTACTTTTGGTATTCACAGACGTTAGGATTTTGTCTTAGGTTTGTCTTAAGACAAACTTAAGACCGACTTAAGACAGACTTAAGAGAGACTTAAGACAAACTTAAGACAGACTTAAGACAGACTTAAGACAGACTTAAGACAGACTTAAGTTAGGATTTTGTCTTAAGTAAGTGCCTTACCTCTTGCACCAATGGATCCATTTATGGCACTTAAATAAAGACACTCTTTATATAACTTTCAGACTTCATCGCTTTATTACACACAGCCACTTTCTTAGACACACCTGATTTCACCATTGCTCTTCTGTGGCATTGCAACATTCTACATTATATTCTTCATGATTATTTCTTTATTCCTGCTTCCTAAAACACTGCATTCGAGTCTTCAGAAAATAGAGGTGAGTAGTGCGCTTCCCACTCCCTGTATCGTTTAAACGCATACTAACACTACTTACACAGATATGCTGAAGTGGCCAGTATCCTACAACACCCACAGACATCACTTTACAGCAATCAGCTCACGGCTTACGCTCACGGTTTCATCCCCGAGTCTTCAGACCAGTACCAGTGTGTAGTTTGCTTCCCTCTCCCGCTATACTCTAAACGCATACCAACACCACCTGCACAGCTATCCTACAGCGGCCATTATGCTACAGCGCCCAGACCACATCAGTTTACAACACTCAGATCACGGTTTAGGCGAACGCTTTCATCCCTGAGTGTACCGGCACCTCACCTCAGCACCATCTCACTCTGCACAAAACAGCACTTTCACACCGGTAGGGATAAATACTTCAGCACATCAGTTTAGAGCACTCAGCTCACAGTTTAGGTGCACGCTTTCATCCCTGAGTGTACCGGCACCTCACCTCAGCACCCTCTCACTCTCAGCAAAATAGCACTTTCACACCGGTAGGACTAAATACTTCGCTTCTCACTCCCTGTATAGCACACCCTAAACACCCCACAGACGTTACAGTGCTCCTACCCTCACCTTTCCTACTTTTTTCGCCCTTTTTGCCCCCTTACTCATTTCAACGGAATCACAAAATGGCGGCCAACTCTTCCTAGTTGCAACCGCTTGCACTGCTCACAGCCAATAAGCAGCAAGCTCGTGCTCGTAACGCCTCAGCCAATCAGATGGCAGAATTCCCAAATATCAATATCTGTAAATTTTT
The DNA here is from genome assembly GCF_964204655.1 of Triturus cristatus. Classification (NCBI taxonomy): domain Eukaryota; kingdom Metazoa; phylum Chordata; class Amphibia; order Caudata; family Salamandridae; genus Triturus; species Triturus cristatus. Next base: position 158,768,899 of record NC_140580.1, read on the forward strand.
ATATTTCTCCAAAACTATTGAACAGATTTACACCAAATAAACAAAAGCGTGCTTTCTAGACCAAAACCCTACTCCCTGCCAAATTTGGGGCAATTCAGTTCACCCGTTCGACCTGTAGCCTTGTCTAAAGTTTCCTATGGAAATTAACATGGAGAAAACACGTTTTGGGACCCCCATTTTTCTCAGCCCCCCCTTGACGAATCACCCCCAAACTTCCCACATAGTAGCTGATATGAACAAAGAATTAGTTTGGAAAATGTCATGAAGATTCATCAAACGACGCCAAAGATATAAGCAAAACAAAAAAATGTTCTTCCTATGGAAACTTGGTCCTAACTATAACTACATATATATATATATATATATATATATATATATATATATATATATATATATATATATATATATATATATATATATATATATATATATATATATATATATATAATTAAATCTCTTCAATCAATCTTTCTTGGTGGATTCATTGTTTGACCTGATCTTGTTCTTGGAAACTGGAAACTGTCACCAATAATGTCCAGGATCTGCGTAAACAGTGTTGAGTCACAGCTGTTTCAGACCCAGTTTCTTTTTCAACAGTTAGATTTGATGAACGAATAGTTAAGTGCCTCGAATGAGAAGAGTCTGTGGTAATAGACTTTCCAGGGCTCTGTGCAGTCACCAAGTGTCCCTTGGTAGACATCACTTGAAAAGGTTCTGCATCAAATGAAGCTCAGAATTTTTTCTCTGCGTCTGTTGTGCGAGCATTCAATAATCTTTCTTAAAGACAATGTTCTTCACTAATCTTTGGTGAGCATATGCTTTCATCTTTTGTTTGTTCACCAAGTCCTTATCATGAGCTGCTTTCTCATCTTTCTTCCTGATGTTGGTCCATTGAGGTAACTTGCTGTTCATTGTTCTCCCGAACATCAATGTCACAGGACTTTCACCTGTGGTTGAGTGGGGTATTGAATGATAAGCTCTCGAGGTAGAATTCAACACAGTCTCAAAGTTGAGCTTCTAAAGAGTAGCATGCTGCACTGTTTTCTTTAGCATACTCTTAAAATGCTCAGCAAGTCTGTTGAACTGTGGCCACTCATGCATACTCTTCTGATGCTTTATATTCAAATGCTCCAAGAAATTTTTAATCTCTTGACTGTTGAAAAGCACGCCATTGCCAGACTTCACTATGGCTGGAACACCCCATGTTGCAAAGATGCCATCTAGTCTTTCAATGACTCATTCTTGAGTAGTAGAGGAAAGATCTTCAATTAATGGAAATCATGAGTATTCGTCCATAATCACCAGCAGGTGATGTCTATTGACGAGTGGACCGAAAAATTCAATGGCTATTCTCTCCCATGCATACTTTGGAGCCGTTACATGTTCAAGATGCGGGGAGTAGTTTTTGTAGAAAGGCGGTTGCTATAGATGGCAAGTCTTTAATTCCTTTTCAACTCTGTCATTAAGATAAGGAAACCAGGCTCAGAATCAGAGAGCTCATTTTGTTGCAATGATTTCAAGATGTCCTTCATGGGCCGCTTCAATTGTTTTTTGTCACAGACTCTCCAGAATCAGGATTGTCTACCCTTGTAGTATAACTCTTTCCTGAGTTTTAGACAGATCATCCTTGACATTTTTGTATTTTTGATATTCACCATCACTGGTGAGTGGTCAAGTGTGTTGGTTCCATGACTGATGTGTTATTATATCCTTCAACTTTAACATGTCAGTATCATGGCTCATGCTATGAGGAACAAGGGTCGCTAAGCAGAGGTTAAGTATACAAAGTAAGACGTAAGGTTAGTACCACTCCGGGTGCAATTGTACAGGTAGGTAACATATGAAGGTAAAAAACGAAAAAGAACACTCTGATACTTCTGACCATATGTAATTTACATTTGGGTGCAGTTGTGTTGTGTTCCATAGAGTTGTAAATGTAATTCTATATGGTTTGGGTTTTGTCACTCTTAAAACCTTTGTCGTATTCATGTGACCAATAAAATGAAACATTATTTTTTGTTAATTCTCTCAATGGAGCACTTACCGTTGCAAAGTGTTGTATGTATCTGGAACAGTAACTGACACTTGTTCCTCATAGCATAATATTACCCTTGGTCCCTAGACATTTTGTGTTTCCCTTGTTTCTCCAAATCTATCATGGCTCATGGCAGTGATAATCTAGGCTAACTAAATGGCTCCAGCTGTGTTTAGTTTTACAATGAAGTTACCATAGGCCTTAGCCCTCTTGGATTGAGTACCGTGACCTTGTATAGGCAGTCTGGAAACATAGTCAGGGGGACTCTGATCCTTCCATGGATCGGAGTCGTGTTGACTATGGTATAATTATACTCTTGTAACCAAAGGTACCATTATACTCTTGTAACCATAGTCCCCATCGTTCAGTGCCAGGAGGCATTTTGGTTTTTGGATTGTCAAATATAGTTAACAAAGCTTGATGACCCGGTACCATTGCAAAAGGTATTCTGTACAGGACTACATGACATTTTCACAACCCCATACCACAGCTAAGCTTTCTTATTCAGGGTGGAAGTAAGCACGATCTGTTTGGGACAAACTTCTCCTTGCATATGCTACAATAGGCCTTCAAGTATTCGGGTGTCCACTGTGCCGTGCAAGGATATCGCCTAACCCAACTGGGCTAGCATCAACAACAACCTCTGTATGAAGCTTTGGATTGAAATATGCCATTTCAGTAGCATTCTCAATGGCTTGTTTGATTTTCTTAAACATTTTCATATATTCTTGTGACCAATGAAATGAAACATTCTTTTTCTTCAAGTCTCTCAAATGAGCACTTACAGTTGCAAAGTCTTGCATGTATCTGGAACAGTAACTGGCCAGGCCAAGAAATGAACGCACCATGGAAACATTGTGTGGGTATCAACATTTGACAGCGCTTGTACTTTAGTGGGATCTGGTGTCATATCCCCATAAGAAAAGATATGGCCAAAGAATTTTAGTTTTGTCTTATGGAACTCACGCTTGTCTGCATTCAAAGCCAAACCTGTTCCAGCAAGTAAATGCAATACTAGTACTGTACTGTGTAGCTCTAAAATCCAATATGTCATGGCTATAATTGAATGCATTCATGGCAGGCTGTATGATACGGCAAATGAACTCTTGAAACAGTTCTGCGGCGTATGACAGCAAAACAAAGGGCCAGATGTACGACGAGAATTAGCATGCACAAATGGGTTTGCGATCTGTTTGCGCATGTTAATTCTGATAGGGCCATGTACAAACACTATTGTGTGACCCGCCAATAATTTGCGATTTGGAAAATAGTGTTTTGCGACTCAATTTTAGGAAGGGGCGTTCCCTTCCTAATAGCGAGTCACAAGCAATGTACCAAAGTTTTGCGACTGCAATTGCGGTCACAAAACACTTGCAAATTACCACCCTCTTCAAGAAGGTGGTAATGCAGTCGCACATGGGAAGGGGTCCCCAGAGGACCCCTTCCCCTTTGTGATTGGCTCTGAAATAATTTTTAAGGGCAGGCAGTGGTCCAAGGGACCGCTACCTACCCTTAAAAGATGAAACAATGACGTTTCAGTTTAAAAAAAAAAATGCATCCCGGTTTCCTTTAAGGAAAACGGGCTGCATTTAAAAAAAGAAAAACTGCTTTATTAACAAGCAGTCCCAGACATGGAGGTCTGCTGAGCCCAGCAGGCCACCATCCCTGGGAGGGCAAGCCATTCCCAATGGGGTCGCGAATTGCAAGTGGCTCATTAATATTCATGAGCCCCGCATTTTGCGACCCCATTGGGAATCGTAATCAGTGTCTCTGACACTGTTGTACATTCCAAATTGCGACTCACAATTTGCGACCCGCAATTGAGCACAAATTGCGAGTTGCAATTTGGAATGGTCGTACATCTGGCCCTAGTCTTTTGAATTGAAAGAGACCAACATGGGTAGAAAAGGTTGTAATGTACCTGCAATCTTCTTCAAGTTCTATCTGATGATAACCTTTATTTAAATAAAGACGAGAGAAGACCTTTGCATCATTTAATTGTGTTATCATGTCATCAATGTGTGGACCTGGAAGTCGTTCTCTTTCAATTGCCTTGTTTGACTGATGCATGCCAACACATATGTGTACAGCTCGTTTACTGTCCATTTTAGGCACCAAAACTATGGGAGAAACCCATGGCATTGGTCCAGTTGAAAGCTCATTAATATCATGCTTAAGTAACGCTTCAAGTTCTTTTTCAACAGCTTCTTGCAAATGAAAAGCAATATGTCTATGTCTCTGAGCAACAGGAAGGAGGTCATCAATAATGTGTAAACTTTACTTTCATAGTCTTAAGCTTTCCCAAACCATGAAATAACAAAGTGAACTGACTTAATATTTCGTGGTGAGTCTTCATTTTGTAATTCACAGAAATCAGTACTGTAACTGAGTAGATAGGCACTTGATGTCGTGCCTTGACGCATATGGATGGAGATAATTAATTGTTCTCCTCAGGCATAATGTTTATCAATGCACCACTGTCGATAATTAAAGGTATCAAACAGCCATTTACTTTCATGGACAATGTTTGAATGACTTTGGTGCTTTGGCATGTCAAAACTTCTTTGACTGACATTTTTCTTCACAAGCGGCCAAACCAGCATGTGCATGCTTTTCTGAGGTAAGCATCAACATGACACAATTATTTTCATCACTTTCACGTGATACTGATACAGTGGAACTGTTTGGCAATGATTTAAATGACAATCAACTTCGTTCAGTGTCGATTTGTCTTCACGGATGTCGCCGCTTGGCCTTGTGGATGTGCCTTGAATTTTGCTTCTGGAACGTTCTCGTGGCAACTTCTTTGTACCTGTAGACATCACTTTGTGCCCTTCTGTCTTTTGGTTTGGCTTACTTTTCATACTTATGACGGATTCACTCTGGGCACCTCTGGCATCCATGTCAGCAGCGTGTCTATCAGTAAGCTCTTCAGCTCTGACAGCCATTAACAATCGCTCCAGACTAAGAGTTTGTCTCAGCATTCCTCTTCTGAATAAATCTGACAAGCATCCGTCAACAACTTTCAGATGCTGAGCTTCTTGATCATTAAATTAATTGAACTTACAATGTCTGATGAGTGTCTCAAGTCTCTCCACAAATTCAGCAATGGTTTCACCAGCTTTCTGGCATTTTTGGTTGAAGATGTATCATTCATAATCAAAATTCTGCATTGGATTAAACTTGGGATTCAACACTTATTTAATCTGACTATATGCAACTTCGTCATCAGTTTGTTGTATTTTCTCTATGTCTTTTTTTACACCCTCACCAGCAAGATTTGTGAGGTACTTGATAATCTTTTTGTTATAAGTCTCTTCAAATGCATCAACAAAGTAATCAAATTTCTCCCTGGTGGTGGTTTCAAGGAAGGAAGCGGCGGCATTGTAGCGATTTCCGGAGTGGCTGACATTAAAAGTGAAGCTCTCTCCAGCTCCCTCACCTGTTCATCTTGAACCTGTTCATCTGAGCCATCGCTGAGGGCTTGGAATGAGCTGGCCTCTGGATCTTCCTTGATGACTTTTGAAAAGACAACCTCTGTCATTGCCTCCATTGGGAAAGTAGCATTTCATTATTCCAAAATATCTGAGAGTTCTAATTGTTGTCCACTGTTATTTTCTTGTTCTGACTACCTTCACAGGTAGCCGGCTTGACAAGACTCACCAGCATCGAAGGCACAATCCCTGTGCTCTGCTTGGGTTGTGGCGCCTGGTGCTGGGGTCGTAATGGCTCACTTTACTCAGATTCTGGTGAGTAAAAAAGTGTTTTATCCTTTGGCATCTCTTTTCTCTCTCTTTATCTTCCCCACTTTCTGATTGTAACATTGTCTTGCAATGTGTGACTATCAATAGTTGCTCTTTCAAATCTTATTTGTATCTGCCTTTAGCATTAACACAATATTATGTATGACTGCATATTGCGTGGCAGCATGGTACATTTATGTACGATCTGACCAGCAGGTTCTCCGTCACTAATATGTAGATTTCTTTGCAATGCTTTAATTTCTTTACAGTGACTAGAGTTTGACTTTTATTCCACATGCGTTAAACATCAGTTCCGTACTTCGAGTGCAACACACGTGGCATGCACTAGCAGTTTGCTTGGACCATAGTAAACTCTCTGGGAGAGCAAAGTGGATCTTCGTGTCACTTACACCCTAGGTCGTCACCAGTTGTAGCGTCCTCCCCAGCCTGGGTAACCGCCAATGACTATGTCATACACAGAGCTTCGTATTACACATCTTTATTCATCTGCATGTAAGTGCGAACTCAAGTTTCTAAACCAGCCTTCATTGCATTCTTCTCTAATACTGACATCACAGTTCTTTGGAGTCCATCAGGAACCAAAAGGGTTCCTTCATTTCTAACTTGTAAGACACTACAATCTGATAAGGTCTAATAGGATTACTCATCTAAAATGCCTTTTCTCACCTAGTTTTATTTTGCTGGACAAGTTGTTAAAAAACATATTATGCCTGCATTTATTCTTTAAATATTACAAAGTAAACGTTCTAAATGAAGGTCAGTCGAAACTTTGGCGAAGTTGCATTTCTGGTGAGTTACGCTAATTCTATTTGTGAATAAATGACCATTAATAGTCAAAAGAACAATGAAAGATGCAACATCATATAGAATCTGCCAGCAGATAATCATCTTTCAAACTGTCTTCTATTTCTTTCTTTTTGAGATTGCATCCTGTCCCAAAATATATTATTCTCACCATATTCCTCGACACCCTGCAAGAAAACTAACCTGGTATATAGCAAGGGATTCATCTTTCTCCTGCATTTCCATTTGAATGATGCTCTCCTTATGGTCCTTTTCCTGCTTGCCTCCGTGCCTCTGAATGTACCCTAGTCTGTTACACTCCTGCCTTATTTCTGCTATGCATCAGTAAACTAACCATACCTCTCCTTACAAATCATAAGCTTCTGAATAACCATTCCTGCAACATCTAAACATTTTCTAGACTATCTATTCATCCCACTTTCATAAACCCCAAATTCTACTTCTGAAAAGTGTCTCATTGTAATCTTACAACATCTAACCTCCTCCACCCTATTTACTTATCCCATTTTTTCACTTGCATGAACTCTAATAAGCCTATCTAACTCCTGTTAACTGAATCCACCTCCTAAAAGTGGAGAAAATGCTTCAAACTGTTTCCTCTGAGCCCAAGACTAATCCAATAACCTAAAAATATTCAATAACAACTAATAACGATTGGGTTAACTGCTAACTAAGGGACAAGGAGTGAATGCTACCCACAATAAAGTGATTCAACACCATGTCAAGAGTAGTGAGCGCAGAAAACAGATTTAAAATAGAAGGCTTTATAATTATACCTAGAAGCTATTTTTATTTTCTGGTGGCCAATTTTCTAGTTTATTCCTTACAGAAAAGAAAATGCTGCACATTTTTAGATTCTTGGTGCTCTCTCAATATTAGATTTATAATAGTGCTAATAAAAATGATCTTACCTGAACTACTTCTATTTAAGGTCTCTGGTCGAAAAGGAGACAGGTTTTCCAGATCTGCAGAGTGCAGAACAGGTATTTGTTTAGTATACTAAAAAGGTATTCACAATTGTTAATTACTTCAATCATATCTCAAAAATGTATAGTACTTTTCTGCTTATTTCTCATATTGACACCTATGAAGGATATGATAAAGATTTCTTGAATTCTGTCTTTAGCACTTCTTTGTTGGGTCTTTCAGGATTTGCATATTCTCATGATCTTCAATGTCTTTTAAGTACAAAATAATAGCATTCTCCACAGTGTTGAACATGCGGAATGAAACAGGGAGACTGTGGGGTCAACTACAAGGATCCATTCTTTCTCTCACCGCTAGAACTCCCATTTCTATGCTGAGCAGGTAGAGGATGGTTAACAAAAGGCTGTGAGGACCTCTCCTCCTTCCTGATGTTCTCCTCTTACCTTCTACCCTCATGACGATGAAGAGTGCTTTATCAGAGGAAAAGGATATTTCAGAGGCTGAGTGGGAGGGAAGTGTCCTGGGTGTACTAAATTCTGATCCAAGCTTTCCTCTCAACTTTTCATTGTCTCACCTTTAAGAGTTACCCCATTGTGCTTTGTGTTTTAGTTGCCACAAATTAGAGTATTTCTGAGAATACAGCATTGCATATCAACTCCTCACAATCCACTTTCCTTTCTTCAACTTCTGATCATACCATTACTAGCTGGATAAGGAGTGATGATGGAACCTATCTACAGGAATACCAAAGATCTCCCCATTCTCTTTTCTGCAACTGGTAATGGCAGCAATGTGCAGGCATTGTGGATGGCATAACCCTCGCTGGGATTTCATGGGGTTTTCTGTGGCTCTATCTGTGTAAGAAGCACAACAGAATGAGCTTTTCTGAAAACATATAGCTAGTGGGGTGTTCCAAAGATTAAAATTTGTTATTGCTTTGGCTAAAATCCCACAAAATTGGTTTGGGTGCACGACAAAGCAAAGGAGAGAAACATGACAGAAGTTGAGGTTGGAGTCAGATATCGAAAAAACCTTATCCACATAGGACCTTATTCACAAAGGTATACTTAGACCTGCAGTTTAAGTTTGGTCCTGAAGTCTAAAAGCTCAATTCACAATGGCAAACTTAGACTTCAGGTCTAAACTTAGACTTCAGGTCTAAACTTACACTTCAGGCCTAAACTTAGACTTCAGGTCTAAGTTGACCTTTGTGAATTGGGTCCATAGTGTGTAAACAACCTCGCACTTAAAGGGTTTAGCTTTGCAATCACACTTCTGATTCTTGAATTCAGATTCTTATATCATTTAAATATACATTAAATATGAATGTCCCTAAAATAATAATTCGTTTTCCTACACAGAAAATATTTTAATGAAAGCAGCCCACATCCATTAAAAGGACCAGTGAAACAAAATGTTTCCCATTTGGGAAGATCTTGAACCGACCAGAAGAGAGGAGATCAGGCAGCAGTCCTATGGAACTCTGTCTGCTTCCATCAAGGTTGCCATCACGATTCCCAAAGGGGAAGATTTCGGCATCTGATCAATGTTTTACAACCGCAAATGCAGTCAGAAACCCCTAATACATTTCTCTTTGAATTTCAGATAGAAGTGGGCGCCCCTTTCATTCTTTGAGCTGTGCGCCCGAGTACTATATGCAATTTGGAAATGTCAGAAAAACCTTTTACAAGTAAGAAAGACTTTCCTGAGTAATGAAAGCGCTTTTTTTGAAAGGGAATATGTATTTTGTGGTCAGAAACCCTATAATTTAGCAAATCGCAAAGTTTGTGACTACAAAATAATGTTATACATTATGCTCTTAGTTCCTTCTGCATGGCAAGAGAAAGCAAACTCCCTTTCTTACAGTCACGGAGTAAGCATGGCCACCAAACGTGACTGTTGATCGTTGGCTCGTGGAGTAAAGTTGCTGGGGAATAGACACCTGAACTTGGATGCCATAAAATCTGGCATTTTAGAATAAACAGCTTTGTGATGGCCGGCTTTAGCGCTGGCGGCGCCCGGTGCAACCATCTTTTCTAGCGCCCACCCATATGACCGCCTCCTCAGATTCCCTCACTACCACTCGGCAAAAGTTTCCCTCATCTCTCCACAGCCCCTATCTCAAATACATTTCATTTGTTTTAAAGCGCTGGTAAAGGATAGCTTTACTAATCTACTCAGCTATCCACACAAAATGCAGATCTGTTCTTTGCAACAGGTGTATTAACCCTCTGAGTTACTTTATGGCGAGTTCAAAAATGCCACAGGAAAAAACTCTGATCCCTCTCTCTCTAGCAGGAACATTAATCACAAGAGGTATCATGACATTTTTATTGCTGCCTGAAAACTGGATGCATAAGGAAATCTGTAGCAGGTGCTTTTAAATCCTGCGGTATTGCTAAACACAGCTCACCCCCCTGAGATTAGTGCCCTGCCTACAGGTCAGCGCCCAGTGCAGCCGCACCAGTTGCACCGCCCTAAGGCCGGCCCAGACCATGGCTTTAAAAAGTACTCTACTGCATAGTGGTAAGTAATATATGACATGCAGTCGGGCATATGTCCTCATGTTGGAACTGGTAACATATCAATCATGCTGTAGCATTAGAAACCAGTCGAAGCTTTTACAGAGGACTGATAATTATAGTATTGTCATAGTTCAGCTGGGACTAAACCAGGACATTGTGGATTTGGATACAGAATTTCAGATCTCTAAATGTAGAATGAGCTCCAGTGCCTTAACCTATTGTAAACGGGCGCTAGATACTTTAGACACCTGGGTAGCGAGGGACAAATTGGCGTCTTTCTGCGTGCCTCAATTTTGGACTGCTTTGGTTGGATATGGTGAGTGGGATTTACTCTATGCCACATTGATGAACCCCAACGTGAGGCGCTATCTTCCAATATGAGAACTCATTTGAGGAAATGCACAAGCATCCACCAGCTCGTGAGGGAGAGAAATGCAGACAGAGCTGGTAAAGTACTGCCTTCAGCTGTAAAGTGGTGCAATGTCAGAACCCAAAGATCATCTGCCTGCCATCATCGCACATGTAGCCCCTGACCCCAGTTCCACTTAGCATTGAGGGTGGATTTATGTAAAGCTGACCTTTCTCTCTTTGTGGTGTAAAGTGGATATTACACAAGCCTAGTGTTGCAATATTCCCTTTAAGTGCTAAATATTTGCGTTCCTGAAGGACTTTTTTTATGAAATCACTATTAAAAATGTTAATGCACTCGATTGCAAATGAGTCATTGTTATCCCTGCGCGGGGAGGATGGCAGAAGAGTTGTTTAATATCAGTGCCCTTGTCAGCGGAGGTATAATTAATGTGTTCAGTGTCTATGTATATCCAACGTATAATTTATCCTTCTGGATCCAGCTGAGATATGTACACTGACGCCATACACCAATCTCTAATGAGAAGGTCCTGCCACTTGATCCATGCAATGTATTGTTTCCACCATCTGGCACGGTCCCTAGCAGTAAGAAAGCAGTAAGGGCCATATTTATTAAAAGATCACGCAGCACGGCACGTCACCTTGCTGTGCTGCGCTGCATGACAGGGAAAGGGCAGGAATGCGCTGTACTTAACATTGTTCAGTGCTGTACTGAACATTGTTCAGTGCATTCCTGTATTTTTCCTGCGCTTGTGCACAATTTGCTGCCTAGCGCCAATGCAGGCACCCTTGCACCATGGTAAAAGGGCAACTATGTTGTAGGCAGGATTGTTTTTGTACAGAAAGGGACAACTTCCTGCGCAAAAACAATCCTCAAAGGCATTTTCCTCTTTCTAAGTGTGCTGCACTAGGCAGCACACTTGGAAAGAGGGAACAAAAAGGAGAAATAAAGAAATTTCCCCTTGTTCGCCTCTCGGGGGAAGGCCCATTAGTCTGACAGGTCTACCACTCTTGGTAAATCTGAAAATTTGTCAGAATACATGGGTGATTGTGTGGGCACACCCACGCTCCACCCATGTAACGCCCTTGCCACGCAGTGTAACTCAAGGCAGCGACTTGCGGTGCCTTGAGTTTCACTAGGTTTACCAAGGCACGCTGGGTGACATTTCATGGCTTGATAAATCTCATTGTAGGGTTTGCGCCGCCCTGCATCAAATAGTATGGTGCAGGGCAACCCAAAACCTATAACAAATATGCCCCTAAATGTATATTTTTAACATTTCTAAAACGTGTGAGAATACTCGGGAAATACCACATCAAGAGGGGGACAAACGATCTATCACCACAAGGAGCCAGGATGGAAGGGCTTTTAAAATCTTTATATGCACCAAAAATAAAATATTGACTTTCTCAGACAAGATCTAAATCTGATTCCTAGAGAAGCCGGTTCCTACTGCATAGAAAGTGAATCCCACTTGGACTCCAGAGCTGTGGTCAAGCTTTTTAATCAAGTTTCTCCGGATCACAAACATATTTATTAGCCTTTGTGCCTCATTGCTGAGAGACTTAGGGGCAGATTTACAAGCCCCTTGCGCTGCCAGTACGTCACTTTTTGTGACGCACTGGCAGCGCATTACACTGCCCCATATTTACAAGGTCAGGAAAAGCCACCCTGCTTGGCTTTTCTTGTCCTTGTAAATATGGCCACTTTACACGCAGCACTTTGCATGAAAGGAGCGTTCCATGGGTGTTGCTCTGGGTGTTCCCACGCAACACCCATGGAACCAGACACATTTCCAGATTTACGAGGATTTATAAACCTGGAAATGCATCAGTATGCTCCGCCACTATAGGGGTGGCGTAGCAAGGAGCAACAAGGAGAAAGTTTTATTCCTCTTTCAATGCGTGCTGCATTCTACAGCATGCATTGAAAGAGGAATAAAACTTTCTCCTTGTTGCTCCTTGAAAGAGGAAAATGCCTGTAGTGATTGTTTGTGCAGTAAGGTGCACCTTCCTGCACAAAAACAATCTCCCCATGACGCAGGCATCCTTGCGCCATGGTGCAAGGGTGCCTGCGCCGGCGCATGGCAGCTGTTTGTGCGCCAGTCCAGGGGAGAGCACAGAAATGAGACATATCCTTGTAAATATGTCGCATTCCTGTGCTCTGAAAGTCCCGCAGTGTGGCGCAGCCAAAGGGCTTGCGGTTCCGCGCTGTGGCACCTTCTTGTAAATCTGCCCCAGAGTGGCCAGAATAGTTATGAAACCTGTGCACGTAAAACTGTCGGATGATGTGAACAATATAATAGTACCTCTGGCTCTTAGTAATGTCATTGTTTGGAATCTTCTTCTAGAGTACCTTGGAGTCGAAATTCCTTCAGTATGTTCTGTGACAATGGAGAATAATAAACCATAATGTTCAGAGCCTCCTGCGTTACTTTGCTTGTTTTGGAACACTGATATGTTCCGGCACCGTAGCACTATGCTAGATTTTTCACTGCTGTTAGTGAAATTTAGGTTAAATTAGATAAAATGTTATTTGCAAAATTACAACACAATTTGGGCTTTCTCCATGGCAAGAGCCACGTGGTCAGATACTATTAGCATGACTAACAATGGCTGTGCTTTGAGATGCTTTGTACAGCCTTTGCTTTCCCTGCTAGGTGTTTTGTGTGGTGTGAGATACCCCTCATTCAGATTTTGTGATGGAAGCTGCCTTAAAGGGGCTGGGGGTCCAACGACAAGTAGCCTTCACCCTGCCATGCAAAGTTAGAGATTTTGGATCAGTGACCTAAACTACTTGCAACCAAGAAAGGGTCTCATGTACCTACAACAGACACCTGCAAAGGATAGTGTGACAAAGGCCTCACAAAGCTAAACCCGCACTGACAAAATCAGTAGATCTGGCTTTTGTTGTCAAATAGCAAAATTTGAATGTGTTAAAGCACTGTTGCAACTTTTTTGTTTTAGGATCATTCAACATACATTTGAAGCACATAATTCAAACGTACACATAGTAGAAAAGTGAGAATATGCTTTGTGTGTGTGTCTTTTTCATGTGTTTGTTCCTGTCACAGTGCAGGGTGGCTTGCGCTTTAGAGGTGTGTGTTTTTAATGTGATGTAAAATATGTAGTCTAAGCAGCCACAACTTGATGTAGATGCTGTGGTTGCACTTGGGTCCTGTAGTAGACTTGGAGCCCCATGACAAAGAGCAATCTTCTCAGTTGTTTTCACATTGTCCAAAAACAAGTGTTTTAGGGGCTCATTATGATAGCGGAAGGACCGCCACCAACTGACCGGCGGTGGCGGTCCTTCCGCCATCACATAGAGATTTACCCACCGCCATATTAGGATGCGGCGGGTATCGTGGCGGACGCAAAGTCCGTCCGCTGCATTTCCGCTGGTGGCAATTGCACCGATTGCCTGGCGGACGGAAAAGAGCCACTAATATGGTGGCGGTGCCTAGCAGGCACTGTCTGCCATATTAGGATGTGTCCTGGTAGAGGCCTTTCCATGGCGGCGATGCCACCATGGAAAGGCTGGCGGGGATTGGGGGCCTGTTGCGGACCCCTCTGTTTGGGGGGAGGGTGTAGGTACACTGAGGGGTACCCATGGTACCCCTCCACATTTCCATGCACAAGGTGGCAGGCACCGCGTGGTGCCTGCCATGTTGTGCATGGAAATGCACATCGTGGCATCTTAAGATTGCAAACGGTGCTGCATCTAGTTTATGATCTCTGCTTGAAGAACAGGGTATCCCAGATATTATCATGTAAGCATGAATTTGTGCTTTTTCATGGTTTGATCTGGGCTGTGCCCACCGAGATGTACAAAGGGAGTGCACTGCAGTGCATAGGATGCAGCACATTTTATGTTTAGGATCCCTAAAAACCACTTATATTTGGTAGCTGAGTGTCTTTAGGAAGCCATACATTGTTGTGGACTGGTGTTTTTGGGTGCAGTATAGTGCTGCAGGTTAGTGTACTTGGAATTCATTGCAGTGACATGTGTTCCTTTCCTGACAATGCAAAGCATAGAACGTGTTACTGCTCCACTAAGATTCGGAGCAGTGGGTGGGTTTATTTTGTGACCCCTTTAGGAGACTCTGGATGCTTTCGATAAGCAGCAGCAAACTGCTTGAATGGAGGACTTGCATTAGAAATGGGGGTCTCTAGTTGGCAGAGGTATGCACCTTTGTCCAAGTAGGAACCCTTTCTTCTAGACAGGGTAAGGAAGTTGCACATTTTAGATAACCCCTGCTCACCCCCTTGGTAGCTTGGCACGAGCAGATAGGCCAATCTCAAAGGCAATGTGTAAAGTATTTGTACTCCAAACACACAGTAACACAGTGAAAACACCACAAATGGACACCACACCATTTAGAAAACTAAAGTATCTTTATCTAAACCAAACAAGACCAAAAACTAAAAAAATACAACATACATGTATCAAAATATCAACTTTAGAACCGTTATTAAAAAAAAGCACTTGTAGAAACAAATAGCTCCACCTGGGGCTATTATGACATTGTGGCAGGCATAAATCAGAAGTACGGTCCCGACTGCAAGGTGCATGTGAACAAAGGACAAGGGAACCCTGTAAGTCAGAAGGGACCAAGGGTAGCAGTATTTTATTAAAGAAAACAGTCCCTATTAAGGAAAATATGCAATCATAACCACAAAACTACAATTAGAGTTGTGCATGTTACTATCCAAATGGAAGAGATTGTATTTATTTACGCATTCAATAAACACGAAACAGCATCTAGTATCATGCAGTGAGCAGGAAGTGACGGGGTTATGGAAATCAACAGATTTCCTGACCTCAAGCATATAACTGCAGGTTGACTTTTTAATGATACATAACTATAGTAGTAACAATGAGAGAAACATCTTAAGCTCCACATTAATCATGAGTATGAGTTTGGAGTCAAGATGTGGTTGACGACGACGTTTCGATCCCCAATGGCAGGTATGGGACCATCATCAGGACAGGAGAATCAGAATGCCTGAGAGGTTGCTGTTGGTCCAGGTAGAGGACTGCTGGGTAGCGGGTGTGTAAGGGAAAGGTGTCCAGCCCGTAGCAGCACGGGAAATCAGTCTACGGTGGGGCAGATGAATTATCAAAGTAGGACAGGGTAGGGGGCCGGGTAGAACAATGTCTTGTTCGAGCGTTCTTTACGCGTTGCTCAGAATCGAGCGAAGGTAAGGGGAGATCCTCAGAGCACTTGAGGTTGAAGATGATCCGGGGGGGCATCAGCCAGAGGGCATGCTCACCACACAACCCACAGTGTTAGGAGTGATGATCATTTGCTGTTAAAAGTTGTACACAAATGTTATTTTCTTTTAGGCAAGAAGAATAGCAGTCTCTGTGTTCAAGCATGGCATCTATTTTTGGAACATGAAGAGGCATATTGTTGAAACTGGAACGTAATCTCTGTAACAAACACACTCTGTACTTGTCTGGGAGCCTCACTTTGCATTGCTCTTCTAGAGTTGCTTCGCAATTATCTTGTCACATTTTCTTTCCGTGAACATATTGTTGCCTAATCCTTACAAATAACTTAATAAATAGTTGCATAATTGGAGCGCAAGCCATAAACCTTGTATTCAGCAGGTACCCGGTAATGTGTGTAATCTGAGCAGAGCGCCTGCTGCTTGTCGGACTGCGCCTGCTCGCAGGGACCATGAGGGCCAAGAGGAGAGGATTCGTAGTGTGTTCTGTTGTTATGCTGAGGAATAAAAAAAAAGACATGAAATGATGTTGTCCACTTGTTTTTGCGGAATGAAGAACCATTCTGCTTTCTTGTTTTGTTCATGGCAGGAAACGACCCTCCTGTGCAGCGCAGGGTCGTGTTGCATAACTACTGTGCTCGCCAACACATCAAACACAGATTCGAAACAACATCTAAAAGATAAGCAGGCCCTCTGACGCAGGTCCATGTCGACAATTGGCAATATTGTATTTGGAACCTTGTTGCCCCTTTAATGGCACACTAGGCTATTTGAGGCAGACAACATTCGGGGTCAAAGCAACTTTTACCAATGTTGTTTTGTCACTCGTCTGTTCCATTTAATTACAACTGGGAGCCGTTCTAGAAGATTTCCTCCCATTTACATTTATAAATAAGAATCTTTATACCGAAAATAAAACACCAGCTGCAGCACCAGCTGAAACTGCTTCTGAATGTTGTCACAATAATACTGAGTAAAGGGGAAAACACACTGATGCCTCAAGCCGGATATGGCAAAAAGCGTGCCATGAAAGGACTTTTCTGTAGTCTGTATTACATTGTAGACTATTGCAAGTGCATTTCGATACAGCGTTTAAGCAGTTGATGTGCCAAAGTGCATTATCAGAGGAGTAGCACAGCACGCTAAACCATGGAGGGGAGCTTGGTTTGGAGGAGTGCTGCAATGGTGTATGAGAAATGACTACTGGAATACGTGGCTTGCTTCGCTACAACACTATACCATGAACTGGAACTGGGACCACTGGAATTATGAGAGAAGGGTGAGCCAAATTATGCTGCAGGGTTTACTAAGTTATTCGACTAGACAACAGTGGTGGCTGCCCCAAAATGAAAGTGGAAGGGTGGGGTAATCGGGAATTTAGGGCAAAAAATATATATTTAAAACAAATTTACCAGTCAATTAATCAGGGTTTCAGTCAAAGAGCCAGGTCCTGAGATCCTTCCTAAATTGGGTCAGCGATGAGGATTGTCTGAGGTAGAGAGGCACGGTGTTCCAGGTCTTGGCAGCAAGGTAGGAGAAGGATCTTCTCCAGTTTTAGTCTTGTGGATCTGAGGGACGGTGGCCAGAGAGGAGGTGTCTGGTGGATATGTGGAATGAGAGGTGGTGGTTCAGGTATGCCCTTCCTGAGTTGTGGAAGGCTTTGTAGGCATGTGAGAGGAGCTTGAAAGTGATTCTTTTGTTGACTGGGAGCCTGTTGAGTTCTCTGAGGCGTTCGGTGATATTGCTGTGGCCACCACAGTGCTTCTCTCCCGGCAATCACTGGGAAAGCATGGATTCCCCACCCAATCCAGAAGCTCCTGTCATGATATGTGAGCAGCACCAGGATTGGTCTGAGCGGCCAGTCTGCAGCACAGTGTCTGGGAGCCTGCAGCTTTTCTCTTACCTGGCTGTGCAACACAGCTGCGTTGGAGAAATAGAAGTATGCATGTCTCTTTGGCCGGCATAAGACCACCAGACAAACTGACATGCACACTTCTAAGTGCCCACCACTCCTCCCTGTCATGGCCAGCCCCACCCCGCAAGCACACCTAAGCCAGAGCCAGCCACAGAAAATAAAATAATCTTATTATTTTATTATCATTTTGTTTTTCTGTGACTTATTCTGACCAGTGGGTCGAAGCTCCTGGTTCATTACTGAGGAGTAGCCCCTGCTAGACAAGGCAAAATGGGGGACCTAATTTGGTAAACTTTGAAGCAGTATTACTTCACAGTTTTCTAATTTTTGCAAATGTTAACAATGTTCAGGCAGAGGTTTCACCTCATTATTATCAGTTTAATACATAAATACAGCAAGGTGCAACTGAAAGTCGACATGCCTCTGCATGACAAAATGGCTTGCCCCTGTGCGGAAACACGAATGGTAGCTTTTTTCGTAACTTTCAATCTAGAATAAGGGGAGAATATTTACAGAGTTCACACAGCGCAGTGGAGAATCTGAGGTGTTGAGCTGCGCTGCGTTACGTGAATGGGAGAAAGCAGAACAGCGCCATATCTACTAGACACAGTTCTATTTCCACCCTCAGCTAGCACACCTGCCACTACTATGTGCCGATGCAATGCGCAAGGGTGTCTGCATTGAATTCAGCATAGGTTTTGCGACAGAAGGAGTTTTCTTCTGTGTCTGCTTGCTGAAAACATGCAAAGAGGAAGCTGAATTTTTTTTCTTTGTTACGTTTGTGTTCTATGTAGATGGGGGTTTGCCTAAAAACCCATGGGTGGTGGCATGAAAACACCACTGATACTGCATACTAAATACTGATACTCCATAAAAAATAATGGGGACAGGGTCTAAAAATAGAACCCCATAGGAAATAATGATAAATTAAATTAATGTAGTTCAACTTTTTCATATAAATATATATATATATATAATCCAACGATAAATAGATATGCACTCTCAGGGATCCAAGTACTCCAACCATATATTTATTATTCAACCGCTACGCGTTTCGACACTCGTGGTGTCTTGATCACACGATAAAGCTGCTGTAAACCAACGTGCCTTAGTACATAAATTACAATGAACACAAAGGTAGGACTCACATAGTATGTCTTAAAACTTTCGTGGTAAACACGGTGGCCATTTTGTAACATTGGAGCAAACATATGATACAATGCAAATTATACATAGTGTTATGTACGTTTTGTGTCATGGATTTGATTTATACATCCAAATCATCAATTTATACTGAATATGCCTGGACTAGTGCCTATATTCTTCATAAAGTATCAGAAAAAAACGGTTTTGTGCGTATACTTATATCCAAATCATGGGTTCATACTGAATATACTTATTTAACATGGACTAGTTCCTGTGTTCCTCATAAAGTATCAGAAAAAAACGGTTTTGTGCGTATACATACTTATGTACTCAATGCTTGTCACATCAATGGCTAATTTCAATGTATAACAATATTCTTCTAACATGATCCCTGAATAGACGTTATATACACCGGACTAGTGCCATATTCAATTCTATTGCTATTGCCATATGCTATTTAAGTTACTCTGACCAAGGTACGCTGTACCAAAAAAATAATAAATTCCTAATCCTGAGTGATTTGCAAGGAGAGATACCTGGATTATCGTGAATAGTGGGCAAGTGCCTCATATTCTTAGGTCACCTCTGTATAGCAATAACTTATAACAACTGGGGATCTCGTTATTGAAGACTGCCACTTATATTCTTACAACACCAAGTGGTAATGCATTCTGTGAGACACTACTAACTTTGTGTACATGATAAAGAAAAGTGATAAATAAAAGGAAGAAAGGAAACAAAAAGTATAGAAATAACAACATTATTACATCCCATAATAAAACAAGTGCAATTGAGAAAAATCTCTTATCTTGTAATCAGTGCTGGTGACAGTTTTGGCGAGGAGAAGGGTAGGGAGCCTGTGATGTGAATTACAAGGTGATGGTTCCCTTCCTTTCCTCCTGTAATTTAAACAGATAAGAGAACATTAAAATCAATTCAATATATCCTTACAAACAGGTAAAAACAGTATTTTACATTGCTGAACAGATCATTAAATCTAAAGGGTATATTACAGAAAACTTAAAATGATAACATAGTAAGTCATATTTACTCAATCGTTGTGCAAATGTGTTGCTAGCTCCTCATCGAGGTTATGACCTCCAGGGAATCGGGTTTCTAATCCCAATATCCATTTGGATTCTTTCTTTCTAAGTGCTAGCTCCCTATTACCTCCTCTGCTTCCTAGGTTCACCTGTTCGATTGCAAAGAATTGGAGAGATGAGTTTTTAGACTGATGTTTTTCCTGAAAATATCGTGCAATTGGGTAGTGGATATCGATATTTGTAATTGCCCTGAGATGTTCTTGGATACGTTTCTTGACAATACAGGTAGTACTGCCTACGTATCTAAGTTTGCAGGGGCATTCCAGGACATAGATAACGTAACTTGTACTGCATGTGAGGAATTGTGTTATTACTCTCTTCTTTTGTGTTCCTGGTATTTGGAATTCTTTGCTGGATCTGCAGGCTTTGCAATGCCCACAAGGGTAAAAACCTTTCAAATTGTGAATATCAGCCTTATGGGAGTCGGTAATGTCACTTCTGACAAGCATGTCTTTAAGACTTTTGCCTCTCCTATAGGCTACCATCGGTCTTTCACTCATACTTGGGCCTATAATGGAATCAGTTTTGAGGATTTTCCAGTTATCTCTAAGAATTTTATGCACTTGTTTTGATTGGTGATTAAATGTTGTGATCACCCTGGTAGGTGCAGTGACATTGATTTCTTTACTGGTGTATTCTAGGGATTTAGCCCTATCAATGTTTGTGATCTTACTTAGAGCTTTTCGAAGTACCCATTCCGGATAACCACGTTCCTTGAATCTTTTCAGCATAGTTTTTTGTTTTGTGTTTGTGTCTGCCTGAAGAAGGTCATAAACAACTGAATGATGTAAATTTTTATTGTAAATGTAACACCAGTACTTACAATATGAGTATTACCACAACTTTGGCTGAATGGCAGGAATCAGGACTTATTACATGGCATGAATATCGCTTTTTAAAGAAGGATTACCCTAAGTTACCCATATTTTACCTACTTCCTAAAATCCACAAAGATCCAGTAGTGCCCCCAGGTAGGCCCATAGTATCGTCAGTAGGTAATGTAAATGAGAACATATCGAAATATGTAGACCATTTTCTCAAAGAATATGTCATTCACTTACCATCTCATATAGAGGATACCAAAGATTTCTTAAACAAAATCAAAGACATTATATGGGAGGAAGAATATGTTCTCATTACCCTGGACGTGAACTCCCTATATACAATCATTGATCAAGAACAGGGTATTGATGCATGTATGCATTTCCTGGGTAAAAGAGACATCTGCTACCTAGAACACACTAAAATGATAGCAGACATGATAAGAATGTGCCTCACGAACAATATTTTTATGTTCAATGGCGACCTCTACAGGCAGACACGCGGTACTGCAATGGGTACTTGCTTTGCGCCGAGCTTCGCAAACCTCTTCCTAGGTAAATGGGAGGAGGAAATTCGTGAGGACAGTGCTTTTCAATCAGATTTTGATCAAATAATACTCTGGTTGAGGTACATCGATGACCTCTTTCTGATATGGAGCGGCAGTGAAAAGGAGGCCGTAGATCTTGTTTCAAGACTGAATAGGAACTCATATAACATTACATAGACATGCAACATCAGTAAATCTAGTGTAGAATTCCTAGACACTCTAATAACGGTCAAAGACGGTTTATTGGCTTCTAGCTTACATCGCAAGGCCACTGCAGGAAACAGTCTTCTTCATGCTCTAAGTGGCCATCCTGATCCCCTGAAATGGAGTATCCCTTATGGAGAGCTACTTAGAGCACGAAGAAACTGCAGTACGGAGGAAACTTACAACATAGAACAAAAAACTATGCTGAAAAGATTCAAGGAACGTGGTTATCCGGAATGGGTACTTCGAAAAGCTCTAAGTAAGATCACAAACATTGATAGGGCTAAATCCCTAGAATACACCAGTAAAGAAATCAATGTCACTGCACCTACCAGGGTGATCACAACATTTAATCACCAATCAAAACAAGTGCATAAAATTCTTAGAGATAACTGGAAAATCCTCAAAACTGATTCCATTATAGGCCCAAATATGAGTGAAAGACCGATGGTAACCTATAGGAGAGGCAAAAGTCTTAAAGACATACTTGTCAGAAGTGACATTACCGACTCCCATAAGGCTGATATTCACAATTTGAAAGGTTTTTACCCTTGTGGGCATTGCAAAGCCTGCAGATCCAGCAAGATGGTAAAAGAATTCCACATACCAGGAACACAAAAGAAGAGAGTAATAACACAATTCCTCACATGCAGTACAAGTTACGTTATCTATGTCCTGGAATGCCCCTGCAAACTTAGATACGTAGGCAGTACTACCTGTATCGTCAAGAAACGTATCCAAGAACATTTCAGGGCAATTACAAATATCGATATCCACTACCCAATTGCACGACATTTTCAGGAAAAACATCAGTCTAAAAACTCATCTCTCCAATTCTTTGCAATCGAACAGGTGAACCTAGGAAGCAGAGGAGGTAATAGGGAGCTAGCACTTAGAAAGAAAGAATCCAAATGGATATTGGAATTAGAAACCCGATTCCCTGGAGGTCATAACCTCGATGAGGAGCTAGCAACACATTTGCACAACGATTGAGTAAATATGACT
The DNA here is from genome assembly GCF_964204655.1 of Triturus cristatus. NCBI lineage: Eukaryota > Metazoa > Chordata > Amphibia > Caudata > Salamandridae > Triturus > Triturus cristatus. The sequence continues at coordinate 158,791,297 of NC_140580.1, forward strand.
TACTATGTTATCATTTTAAGTTTTCTGTAATATACCCTTTAGATTTAATGATCTGTTCAGCAATGTAAAATACTGTTTTTACCTGTTTGTAAGGATATATTGAATTGATTTTAATGTTCTCTTATATGTTTAAATTACAGGAGGAAAGGAAGGGAACCATCACCTTGTAATTCACATCACAGGCTCCCTACCCTTCTCCTCGCCAAAACTGTCACCAGCACTGATTACAAGATAAGAGATTTTTCTCAATTGCACTTGTTTTATTATGGGATGTAATAATGTAGTTATTTCTATACTTTTTGTTTCCTTTCTTCCTTTTATTTATCACTTTTCGTTATCATGTACACAAAGTTAGTAGTGTCTCACAGAATGCATTACCACTTGGTGTTGTAAGAATATAAGTGGCAGTCTTCAATAACGAGATCCCCAGTTGTTATAAGTTATTGCTATACAGAGGTGACCTAAGAATATGAGGCACTTGCCCACTATTCACGATAATCCAGGTATCTCTCCTTGCAAATCACTCAGGATTAGGAATTTATTATTTTTTTGGTACAGCGTACCTTGGTCAGAGTAACTTAAATAGCATATGGCAATAGTGATAGAATTGAATATGGCACTAGTCCAGTGTATATAACGTCTATTCAGGGATCATGTTAGAAGAATATTGTTATACATTGAAATTAGCCATTGATGTGACAAGCAGTGAGTACATAAGTATGTATACGCACAAAACCGTTTTTTTCTGATACTTTATGAGGAACACAGGAACTAGTCCATGTTAAATAAGTATATTCAGTATGAACCGATGATTTGGATATAAGTATACGCACAAAACCAACCTTTTCTGATACTTTATGAAGAATATAGGCACTAGTCCAGGCATATTCAGTGTAAAACGATGATTTGGATATATAAATCAAAATCCATGACACAAAACGTACATAACACTATGTATAATTTGCATTGTATCATATGTTTGCTCCAATGTTACAAAATGGCAACCGTGTTTACCACGAAAGTTTTAAGACATACTATGTGAGTCCTACCTTTGTGTTCATTGTAATTTATATACTAAGGCACGTTGGTTTACAGCAGCTTTATTGTGTGATCAAGACACCACGAGTGTCGAAACGTGTAGCGGTTGAATAATAAATATATGGTTGGAGTACTTGGATCCCTGAGAGTGCGTATCTATTTATCGTTGGATTACATTGAAACATGCCGGTTTGGGTTACCCGGCACACCACGTGCCACCTGACAACGGGACAAAACTCAGCAAAATCCCGCCCTGGTATTGAATATATCTATATATATATATATATATATATATATATGGTGTTATATAGTTGAAAAAACTATTATTATTTTTTGACAACATATTTCAATAACCTTTCAATTTAAAAATGAAAGTAACTTTCATTAAAAAATAATTAAATTATTTGAAATTAATTCTATACATAACTTTATGTGATTTCTAGTCTACACACAAATTTAAACATTTTACTTTAGATAGGATGTATTTTTTGATAAATTCTAAAAAAAATGTTAATTTAATTGACTATATTAGTTAAGTATTTAATTAAAAATTAGGTTAATAATTCTGTACCATTTTTTATTTTGTTCTACACTGAAAGAAAAAAATATATAGAACATTCTAGCCATACTTCACGATAGGAATATCTCTGTCCCAGCTGTGCAGATCTCCTTATGGCTAAGTGTAGAGAACAAGTAAAAAAGTTTATTAAATTATTTTCGATAAGAAGCTGTTGCACTGCCAGTGGTTGTTATGTGTGGCGCTTGACTTACTCCAGCTCTGAGCTGCAGAACATTTACTACTGTTTTGGGTCCTTTTTGGCTGTAGTAACTTTGGAAGTGCAATTTGAGCTCAATAGCTTGGGAACTAGGCACAAGAGGGCCTATTTGGATGTTTTGATTAATTTGACTTTCAGGATTTCTAAGATTAGACGTCTTCTATTTTTTGTCTCCTTACAGCAACAAGTGAATTGAAGTTTGTAGTTCAGGTAGTACGGTTGCTTAGTTGGTTGGTGTACACCAGGGAGGGGGAGCGTCCCCTTGGGCAAGGGCTTTTGCTCCCTACAAACAATGTGGAAATATCAGTCTATCAGGGGGGTGCAGAAAGCACACTAGGCACCAGGGATTTTATTTATGAGTGCATATAGCAGTGGGGGCTGCCCAAAATGGGCATGCCAATGCCCCCAGCCCCCCCAAACAAGCCCCACAGTTGTTCTGCTCCCTGGGGGCAAATGGGGGTTATTATCCCCGATCTGCCTCCTGGGGGAGGCAGAAAGAACACTACACAAAAGGGAGTTTTTTCTAGAAAAAAGGGATGATGGCTGTCCATAAAGGGCAAGAACATTCCTCCACCCAAATATATTTGGAAAATGTCTTTCTGCACCCCGGGGGGGGGGGGGCATAAATCACGGTAGGCACCTGGATTTTTTATTTATGAACATTTAGGGGTGGTTGGCTGCCCAAAATGAGCATGCCAATGCCCCCTAAAAAATGTTTTGCCACAGTGTGTCTGCCCCCCCAGAGGCAGATGAGGGCAGGTTCATTTGCAATTCGCTGTTTCACCCAGAAGTCAGTGAAATGCTGTGTGACATTACGGATGGACAATGTGTCAGCAGTTTTGATATGTCAACAAACTGGGTGGACCCCACTCCAAAGGTCTAACAGACCTAGCGAAGGGTTTCTGGGAATACTGTTGGAAAAAAGGAATATCAGTTATAGCGGAACACATTCCTGGGTTGAGCAATGGTGTAGCAGACTGGTTCTCCAGGAATTTCAAGGACTCCAGAAACTGGAGACTAGACAGACAAATATTCTTGACTATCCAATCCAGATGGGGTCCCTTCAGGACGATCTATTTGCAGACCGGTTGAACACTCAACTGAAGGAATTCTTCAGTTGGAAACCGGATCCTCAGGCTCAGAAGGTTGGATGCCTTCTTCCAAGATTGGATGGGTCTGGCTCCCTATGCTTTCCCGCTTTTTGTAATGCTACCTCGCCTTCTCCTTCACGCTCGGCGTTACAGAGAGAGCATAGTTGTGAAAACTCCCCTTTGGAGAGCCCAAGCCTGGTTTCCAATCATCCTGGAAATTAGCATAGACTTCCCAATCTTAATCCCTTCGTTCCAAGAAATACTCTTGGGTCCAGAAGGGGACGTTCACCCCCTCGTAGATCAGGGTCTCCTGGTTCTGATGGCATGAAAGATTTCAAATCCCAGAGCTTTCGCCAAATGCTTTCAGACTCATTTCTGAGTCATGGGCATCTGGAACAAGGAAAGCATATCAACTGGCATGGAACATATGGGTTCGCTGGTGTTTTCAACAAGATTATGATCCTGTTTCAGTTGATTTAGTACATGCTTTTAACTATCTGTCTGAACTCTTTACTTCAGACCTGTCTTACAGAACCGTTAATGTCTATAGATCCGCTATGTCTGCAGGCCACTCCTTAGTTAATGGCCTCTCTGTCGGACAGAATTTACTAACCAAAAAGATAATGAGAATTATGAGAGTTCTTAACCCTCCAACCGCTAAATATTCCACCCTATGGGACGTTACACTTGTACTTTGTACCCTATCCTCCTGGGGAGAGAACTCCTCTCTCCCTTTAAAGTGCATCTTATTTAAACTTACTTTTTGTTATCTCTAGTATCCTTCAGAAGAACTTCTAATGCCAAAGCTTTAGATATTTCTAGCAGGTCCTTTCAACCAAAGGGTGTTTGTTTTTACCTCAAAAAGAGAATCAAAACTATGTCTTCTATCTTTTACCCCTTCTTTCCTCAGAATGAAAGACTCTGTGTGGTTAAATGTCTGAAAGAATACGAGAAAAGAACTCAAAGTCTGAGATTGAATGAGACTCAATTAATAATTTCCCACAGATCTCCTCATAACGGAGTTTCGTCACCAATCTTAGCAAGGTGGGGGAAGGAAGTTATGTATGAAAGCGGTGTAGACACCTCTATCTTTGGAGCACATTCTCTCAGAGGTGCATCAGCTTCCAAAGCCTACTTTCTCGGTGGGGGGCTGCAAGAAATACTTAGGGCAGCAGACTGGTCAAATGATAGTATGTTTAAGAATTGTTATTTTAGACCAATCTCTAATGTGATTGATAATGTTCTTAATGCACTTTGCATAATATGGCCTCCGTGTCATGCCATAAAATTTAGATTTTTCACAGCCTGCTGGGCAGAAAATCTGGATTTTATAAAGGACATGGAGGCTAATATTATCCCACCACTTTTTTTAATTGAAACCCACCCTGATGTTTTAAGAAGATATTACGGAAATCTATTTTTCTTCTTTCAGAATAAGAATTTCCTTCCCTCCGGACCACGAATTGGAAAGCTGTCCTCATTTGTACTCCTGATTTCTACATGTTGAACCTTTTTCTTCACAGTCTAACAAAGAAGGAAGATGGCTGGTCATGGGGGGACTTTTATCTCATTGGAATGTTCATTGAAGTTCTATGTTCTTCAATTGTTGCTGCTGAGCTGTGGCAATAAAGGAGAGTTGCATAATATTAGCCTCCGTTACCTTAATAAAATCCAGATCTTCTGCCCAGCAGGCTGTGAAAAATCTATATTTTCTGGGAGAGATTATGTAATAAATGAGTGAAACCATGCAATCACATGAAGGCTCACATCCTTGTCTATCAGTCTTTTAAGCAGAATGGCATGGTTGACAGTGTCAAATGTTGTTGATAGATCTAATAAGATCAGCACATTGACACTGCTGGCATCTGCTGCTCTCCCTAAGCATAGGACAGATATGGATGCATCGATCCATAAAACACACATAAATAATACAAAATAAAATCATCATAATCCATCTCTGTTCAAATACACTAAAAATATAAAATTGGAAATATAAAAGTACAAGACCCATGGCAGAATCAAATCGAAAAAAACAAGGCAGTAGATCAAAGAATGGCATAGAAGGCAATGATACCCATCCTAAGAACAGCCACTGCAGTAGCATACTAGATTGTAAATACCAATCCATACAACTCTTCATAGGACATCAATAATATTGCACAAAAAGTAGAGTGCTGCAGAGTTATAACACCAAAGTGCAGAAGCAATGAAATGCCACAGCTAAGATCCCACATTGGAGGGATGGCTAACATTGGACAATGATATATTCTTGAGAGTAATCCAAGCCGCAAATACATATTTAGCAACACTAATGTAAATCATTTCATTCATATCAATCCTCAGGATCCTCATTGCATTTGCATGCTCTCTTATTCCTAAAAAAATACAAATCATCTTGATCCTCTTTTTGCGAGTTGTAATATAAGCAGTGTAAAAGAAAAGGAAGTGGTATAAGGATTCAGACTCCTGTTGACATGCCAGTTATAAAGTGCTAGTACAATAATTATTCTCCCAGTGAATACAGAAGTTCTTAATCACAATATTCCATATTTAAACTTTAAACACAACTGTTTTGCTGGAGGGCATAGTATATTTTCAAGAAAGGATTCAAATGATGGAACAGCTTTGTGGTCTAGGAAACTAGTCATCAAGCTTCCCAGTTTACAATGATGTAATTCCTCCTCCCATAATATAACATTGAATCTCTCTTTAATCATAGACCTGGACAAAGAAGCCGCATAAGCAGGGGATTCCCCGAGAACTGTAAGATCAAGCCTGACCATCATTTCCATAAGTGGCAGCCTATAAGAGGCTAGTTCGTCATTCTACCACAATCTGTGCCAATGCAGCAATGGTCTAAATGTGTACACTGAGGAAATCGTATAAATGCCTCCATCAAGTAGGTGCTGTAAATGAGGGTCATGCAGGGGGATATGTATAAAAGACCTCACAAATTTAGTTTCTGCCACCGTAAGTCCCCTGTTCTTTGCTTATCCCCAAATGTTCTAAACTGTAAAGAGTAGACCCTTTACCTTTGACATTATAAATCTCCACTGCAGGGGCTAGGGGCCTTGCTTAGTGTTCTTTAACAATTTCAAAATAGCCCTGGATTCCTGCTGGAGGTGGAAAGTACTCTTATTGATCTGCAAGGACCATGATAACTAGTTAGACAACCTGACACCTAAATAATCGAAGTCTGAGACCCGCTTGAGCACTTCATTATGTGCCCTAATACAGCACTTCACAGATTTATGTGGGGAAAAAACCATACATTTAGTCTTATTAATATTCAATTCTAATTAAAGAGCGATCCACTAAGGCTTGTAAACCAACTGGGGTCTTACAGATAAGGAGTGTGTCATCAGCGAACAACAATGTGGATATTTTAAGAAACCCTACCTTTGGGTGCATCATTCCCTTCCCTGAGAAATCCAGGTATTGTACTAACCCATTTATATATGTCAAAAGAGTTGGGTCCAAAACGCAACCCTGGTGGACACTCCTTTAAATTTTAAAACAATTTCACAGCTCACCACTTTTTCCACACCGAACATAAACGTAGTTAGTCTCATGTAATCTCATTTCAATTGATAGAAGGTTGTCCAGTACCCCCATATTTCCCAGAACAGCCCAAAGCTTCTGACGAGGAACAGAATCAAAAGCGAATTTTAAATCTACAAATACCAGATGGCCCTTCTCCAACATCACCTTTTTCCAGTATAAGGTACAAAAACAGAAGATTTAATCCACTGTACTTATCTTAAGAAAACATGCTTGGAGGTCTGATAAATTTTTATTCTCTATGACCCTGTCAGTGAGTCTCCCCAAATGCTAGCAGCAAAAGACCTTTAGTAGCCCATCTACCAAAGTAATAGGCCTGTAGTTGCGGTGATCCTCCCGACTACCCTTCTTATAGATGGGAACGATGTCTGCATAATGTCAGGAATTAGGAAAAGGACCTCCCGTAGAATTGAGTTTGAAAGCATATTCAGGTTTGGGACCCATATTCTAGGTTCTAAAACAAAATATTGCACTGAATACTATCATATCCCGGTGCCTTCCCAGGAACTATACATATGGAGAATGGCCCCAGTGTAAAAATTACTGTGTTTTAAAGAATCAAGAAAATCATACACAGTTATACACAGAATAGTAGTATTCTTAATGAACAGTGTTATTTAATCACACTGAGCAACCTGTATTTTATAACATTTGTTAACACAATATTCAAAGCAGTGCCCCAGGAGGGAAGGGTGAGGGTGTAGTGGATGAAGTGAGGATAAGGTAGTGAATGGAATAGTGTACAATTCACAAACGTAGGGGCATATTAGCAAGAACATGCGATATTTATCGCAAAACGCGCTTATTGGCGCGTTTATTTTTATCGCTGCCTATCGCTGGATATTTTAGCGGAGAAAACATGCTATTAGCAGCGTTATCTCCACTGTGCTAAAATATCCAGCGATAGTGGCGAAATGCCTGAATATCGCAGGAAATCCAGTGATATTCACGCATTAACGCCATGGTGGACTTAGCCTGAAGATCCACCTCACATTGAGGAATACAGGTTAGTCAGGTTTCCAGCAGGCGTTAAATACCAGCGAAAATCGCGCTTAGCACGATTTTCTTTATCGCTTTGCCTGCTTTGCTAATAGGCGATAGCTGTGTTAGCGACTGCTTTCAGTCGCTAACAGTTTGGGTACGCCCACTTTGCATGTCATTAGCGATAAATATGGCTGACATGCAAAGCGGGCCCCAAACCAGGCGCTATCGCCTGAAAGCTGTCGCTAACTGCTGTTAGCGCCAGCTTACGCCACTTTAGCGGCAAAAAGTGCCGCAAAAGCGGCGATGTAGCCCTTGCTAATATGCCCCTCAGTTATTTCTCAGGAAGGGGCTCATACAAGAGCCAAGTAAATCACATTACATCCAGATATTTTATTAGCCATAGTTATAGATAAAGCCACAGTGATCAATCGCTGTTGGTCAGACTGGCTGGTGTGGTAGATATCGACGTTTCGACCCCTGGAAAGTGGTAGGTAAGTATGTCCCTTACGATGCAGTCTTCCTCAGGACAGGAGTGTGGGGAGGGGAGACTGGGGGCGAGATACCATCATTAGCCCAAATGATGGGACTGAGGAGAAAACAGGGCGCGTAGGCTCCAAATCGATGTTAGCGAGCAAAACACTCTATGGTGCTGTTTAAGGAAGGAAAGATCCAGTCAGGGTTCCCTGCCACCATGGCCAATGTATCATCTACCTGCTCCAAATGATGCTGAAATGGCACATACAATAGTTTATTCAATCTTTGTAAACAGAACTGACCATGAACTTTGATCACAAAACAGTTGGCAAGTTTTCAGATTTCACCTGCTTCAAAGCTCCCAAATGTTGGTTCTGTTCTACATTAGCCTAAGGCAACATTTTCAGAAACCATTTGGTCATAGTTATTTTATTCTGCATGATAGCACCTATATCATGTATGATCTTGTCTGTTATCCTATAATTATGACTCTCCAGGAATTGGTTCACACCTCTGAATGGTTTGCCTTTGTTGTTTGGAATAATGAACTCCAAAAAGGATGTCACCAAAAATACCTTTGTACAGTGAGTTCACGTTGCCCGAAAATCTGCATATTTTCATTCTCAATAAGTAAAATATAAATACATGTTTGGTAACAAACTCTGCAGTTTTGTACCAATATTATCATAAACTGAAAGCAGATTTCCTTTGTTTGGGCCATTTACCAAGGTAAGACTCGTTTCAAGTCGCTAAAGTAGATGTAATTTGTCAAATATTATACATGAATTCTGCACTGAAGTAGCTTAGCAATGTATTACATACCTATGCTGGTGAAGACAGTCAAAAACAAATAGTTGGGTGGAGTGACAAATGACTTCCACAGCATAAGTAAATACATAGCCCTTCAAACATTTCTAATGCACTTCAGTACAAAGCAAAATATATTCCACATTTCACACCTAAATTCCTCTAGGTATTTGACATTTGTTGTATCTAAGTGAAAATGTTTCACTAAATATGCTGGCTTTCACTATAGTAAAAAGTGTATAGAAAATCACAGAAATTATTACATACACTAATTCATATATAATACTTACTTCAAAGATTCACTTATAAATCACAATATGCAACATATTATTGATGCAGTTCAACAGTTGCCTAATGAGTTCTGAGTTAGGCCTGATTTCCCTTTTTCCTAATGGGATACTCCAACATATATGTGATGGAACATTCCATCTTGCAAACTCCTTTTAAGTTTGCCATTTATCACCATAATAGCTTTATCATCTGGTCATGACAAAGGACATTGAGAAATGGTTTAGGGTATGTATCACTCTGTCACCAATGCATACACATTCCTGTCTCTGATTCAACACAAATTGTATGACTATCACAATTATTCAGCAAAAACAAAGACTGGCCTATACACACATATTTGTAAGGGAGTAAGACATGCTAATCTGTCACTGTTAGCATGTATGAAGCAGTATATATGTTGCTAAACACAATTTGGATATGTTTTGATTCTAAAATGTAGCTGTTAATAACGATTTCACAAGTCATTTTGGATCACATGCTCACTCCTGGTTTTGTAGAATCTCAATTTACCAATGTGACGTTTGGTACATCCACTGTATCATACTTACATAGGGCCTACCTTAGGGGTCACCTATAAGTAATAAAAGGCGAGTTGAAGGCTTGCTACATAGTTTTAAATGTCAAGACGAAATGACAGTAGAACTGCTCACACAGGCACTGCAGTGGCAGGCCTGAGACAGGTTTGAAAGGCTACTTCTTTGGGTGACACAATCCGTGCAGCAGCCCACTAGTAGGATTTAACTTACATATGCCACCTTGTAAAGTGGTATACGGGATACCACTTTACAAGGGACTTATAAGTAAATTAAATCTGTCAAATATGTATACTCCAATTGCACACATGTTTAGGGAAGAAGCACATATACTTTGGCACTGATTATCAGTTAAAGCGCACAGAGTCCTAATGCCAACAAAAAGATATAGCAAAATGTGTAGGCAAAAAGCAAAAAGATTGGGGGAAGACCATCCTAAGGATGCCATGTCTATCACCACCATTACGCATTTTAGGTCACCTAATAAATGTTTGTAGGCAAGCATCACACACTGCATTAAATGATGCAAGGAGTGAAAACTGCTCAAACCCAGGTCATACCTTTCTAGCAATATACAGTTCTGCTGTAAAGTATGGCATGCATTTCATCAGGCTATTAAGATTGCTTCAGACACTTGAATGAAGCAACAGCAGCTCACTACGTGTATTTTTGAGTAAGAGGTAACTTGTCACTTAGGGCCTGATGTAGAGTTTGGCAGAAAAGACAGAGTACACTGTTTGTGAAACCCACAGTCCACCGGCCCTATTTAGAGTTTGCAGACTGTCAGCTCTCCATCAGTGGTTCCCCAGTGTAGAAGTAGTAATATATGTTCATTATAATAATGAAAGGATTTCAATAAAAGTTATAAACATCATGATCAATACAAATATTCTATGAACCTATATACAATTCAGAGTATAAGCATTACATTTAAATTGCAAAGTTGATGTTTTGTACGCCTGGTCTAATATTTTCATTGGCATGTTATTGCACTATTTTCCTTGACACTATCATGGTTTCAAGCAGCTTAAACGGTAGATCTTGTTTTGCATTAACAAAAAACACTGGCTGGTACCTTTCTTAAATACAAAGCGTTTGAGGCAGTGCACAGATGTCCGGAGACATATAATATACAATTAGTGCATGAAAACAGTTTGCGTACATCTAAATATGATTAAATCAGAGTATGAGACATGATTACAGATAAGCTTTATAATACTTGTCTAATAATATTGCTAGCACTGTTATTGCACAGTTGTCCTGAACACTCTCACTGTCTCCAGCCAACTCTACAGTCGATCCTATTTGACCTTCTAAAAAAATCTATGGGAGCCAACTTTACTTAAAGATTCATAATTCGGGATATAAAACAATCTGAGCCTTAGAAAGTCACCGCAATGGGAACTCCAAAGCCTGTTCCTGCACGGCATTGACAGGTGCATTCAATGCCGTGCAGGAACTGGAGGGCATGCACACAGGGGGGCACACCATGTGCCTCCCGTTGCACCCCATGGCCCTGAGGCAACAGGGGCCCTGGTGAGCCACCTTGGTTTCTTCGCCTCCACAGTTCTCATTGCGGCCTCACTGCCATGAAAACTGTGGCGGTTAGGAAACTTGTAATATGCTTGACAGTGCTGCAGCAGCCAGCATATTGCGGGCCTTAGACCCCTGCAAGACCATGAGAAGTCGCAGATCCCTGGCAGAATTAGTGGCCCCATGCCCAAATTGAAATAAGGCTGTCCGACCACTGGTGTGGCAGTAGCCGCACTGCCACCATGGGTCTGGCGGTCCATCGGACCACCAAACTCATAATCAGGCCCTAAGTAAGAGTAAGATTTCCACAGAGAAGATTCCGGGCCGGTAGATTTAACTGTGCCAGTGTCTCTAGGTCAGGTAGATTGTAAATGTCTATGTTAGAGGGTAAGATTTGCAACTCAAATTCCTTGCATGTAGTATTACTTGCTTCCTGATAGATTAAATTGATGCTTCTGTAATGGAGTGATATTAGAGGTTTTAGACTTAATTCTAACCTGATGACACAATGAGGGGTAGCTGTATGAAGATTAAGCAGCTTGCGTATGTTTATCAAGACTTGAAAGGGTCTTCTGATTCAGGACAGGGGATGCATATAGCAAGTATGAAATCAGTTTCATATTAAGGGGCATATTATCAAGGACGACGTTAAAATTATCGCCGGTTTAGCGGCAGAAAACTGCCGCTAAACCGGCGATAATGGGCTTGATAATATGATCTGGAGAATTCCAATAGAAGCCCATGTTCACACCAGAACATGGACTTCTATTGGAATTCTCATGGGCATATTATCAAGCCCATTATCGCCGCTTTAGCGGCAGTTTTCTGCTGCTAAACCGGCGATAATTTTTAACGCCGTCCTTGATAATATGCCCAAAAGTGCTTTCAATGATGGCCTGATTGCTTTCGCACCATACAGCATTGCAATTCTTAACACTGATTTAGTGATCATAGTTGACTTAAGCTTTTTAATGTTTAGATCAGTCGTACTCAAATTATGCCGATGAGCTGCTGTTAGTTGCTCGAGGTGCGATTTGTTCTATTGCTGCAAACCAAGCAATATCGTTTTGTGATTTTGGGATGGTTCTACAGTAATTTGATCTTGTTTAATGAGCAGGACTGCCCTGCTTAGAAAACAAGCTGAAATGACTGCAGAAACAAAGCCCATAATCGGAAACAAAAAACAATAATGTTACAAGGGTATATTTGTTTGTGCTCGTGGGTATTAGCTTTGTTTCTACATCAAGTTCAGCTTGTATTGTCAGCAGGACAGCCCTGCTCATAGATGAAACCTTATCTGGGCAGAGTGGAGGTGCAATAAAGAAGCATGGGATCTATGAACAGGGGTATCACAGGGCAGGGTTAGTGAGTGCTTGAAGGGGGTCAGCAGGTTGCTAAATAGAACAAAATGTTTTGTACATATTTTCTTGGTGTTTGGCTACAGGTAACCACATATAAAATGCAATGCACATACCTTTAATGAATAATTAATCCAAGGTAAACTAATATCTGGAAATGCCTTGTTTTGTTAGGAAAGAACAGTTTGATCACTACAGACTTCAGTGTAAATGAGGGGTCATTACTTGAATCCTGACTATTGCAATGTGTATATAGTGCTATTGGGTAGGTCCCATCCTACTACAGTAAGCACTGTGAATATATGTAACTTGTTTAAAAATGTATTACACACAGTATAACAAAGGCAACAAAACCTTTAAACATGTAAAGGATACACACAGTATGACATAAGCTGCTGTAAAATGTGCAAAAAGACAGAGATTTTTTTCTACTAATCTTTAGAAAAAGTGCATGTTTTTCTTTTGTCCACTGAAACCCCTACATGACCCAATCTCCTGCGACATGCGCTAGCATAGATGTGGCCCTCGGGCACTCCGTAGACTTTACATTTTGGCCCCCAAGAAAAGGTTTGTGAGTACCCATAGGCCAGATGGTTAGACTGTGAAATCTTTTTGTCAAATGTCACCCCATGATAATCAAATTGTTTCACTATTACGATCGCAGCGTCTCCTGGGAGCCACCCACCAAATTTAAATTGCTTTCCGAAGGTCATGATCTTCATTTTTGAAAATTGAGCTATTAATCTATTCTGCAGGTTAAATGTGTGCAAGTGGTTTGTTTGATGTTGTAGGCCTTTCTGCGTTTGTGACAGAATCACCAAGTCATCAATGTAGGCCATATATGCTATGTTTGTACTTCCCAGCTTAGGTGGAATGCCCTGATCTGACTCCAATGACTCGGTTAAATCGGCGATGTATAAGAAAATAATAAGGGGGCCAAAATACAACCTTGTTTGAGGCCGTTCTCAGTGAAAAATTCAGAAGGGTATTGTCGGTGGATAGCTTTACCTGCAGCCATGAATCAGTGTGCAGTTCGAAAAAAAAATGCAACATATAAGGATCGATTTTACACTTGATGAGTTTGGCCCATAACCTTTGCAGATTCACTTTATCAAAAGCGGTGAGGGAATCCACAAAACAGAGTCAGTGCTGTGATGTTGTCGACAGTTGAACAACTGGTACGAAATCCAGTTTGCATTAATTGTATTAACAGTTGTTCCTCAGCCCAATATTTCAACCTGTTTAGTAGGTGCTTAGCAAATAGCTTCCCTTCAAAATCTTGGAGTGCTATTAATTTGTAGCTGGTTGTATCTTGCTTAGGGACTCGTTTGTAGATTGGTTGAGCTACCACACCTTCCCAGGAGGATGGAGTTTTCCCAGACTTGATTGCATAAGAGAATAACTGTTCCCGAAATGCACTCTCGAAGGAGACATCTAATTTGACCACATCTATTGGAATGCCGTTTGGACCAGCCGCTTTAGACAAGTGAGAGCTTCTTATTCATTTGCATATTTCCTCCTTAGTATAATTTGATGTATCCCAAAGACTCTTGGAGGTTCAAATGAGACAGTGATAGCTGATTTATGTAGGATCTAATATGTGTTTCGCATTCACTGTTCAATATAAACAGATCATCTGGCCACTGATACGATCCTGAGCCATGAAAGACCAGAGTCCAAAACTTTCCTATATTTCGAGATGAGATGGCGTGTAGCAATTTAGCCCTAGCATTTTTATGGCTATCCGGTTTTATTTGTGTATTTTTTTCTTGAATGCCATCTTCAGATTTTTTATTCTTGCATAGCGATCTGAAAGGAGATCATTTTCGAGTGTGTCACAATGTGTTATGATAGACCCTTTTTGACTCGCTTAGTTGCTGGATGAATGAGAAATGTTTTGCCCTACAGTTGGGAACTTTGTCATCAGAGCAGCCAGTATGGAATATAATATACGTTGCCAGGTGTTCCTCCAGTCATCACTGATCCTGACTATAGAATGCTTGTACTCCACCCAAATTGGATGGTTTGTTTTTCAAAGTGCTGTTTCATCTGAGCTTCTTGCCATTGACTGCGATCAAATGGTTACAGTTCGCTGTTTTCCGGGTTTCCAGCTGATCTAGTTTGACGTTAACAACTGTCCTTTGAGTGTCATGGTCACTTTCAGACCTCTGAATAATAGTTTACTCTTTGCAGAGGTGATAGTGTAATAAACAAAGGTGAAATGAAAGACAGGAGATGCCATTGCACCCCGGAATGTAGGTGCAGTAGGCTGGTCATTGGCTGATCAACCATTAAGTGCTCAATATCCAGATTCTGACAAAAGGTTGTAGGTAAACCTGGTTTTGGAGTTGGGACACTTCTGTTTTCCATGTTGTATGAATTTTGGCTGAGGGACATTATAACTTAAGTCTGGGTCTAGGGCGGTGCGACCGGTGCCACCACACTGTGTGCTGACTCTTCAAGGGGGCGCCGTCCTTGGAAGTATTTTATAGCTTTAAAATCACCTGCCGCTGCATTGCTAGCCTACGGCAATTCTCATACAGCAATAAAAATGTCAAAATAACTACGGTGACTAATGTTTTTCCTGGCGAGAGAAGGAGTTTTGTCTAGTGGAAGATTTAACTCATTTTATGGTAGCACAGAGGGTTTATATGACTGCTGCCAAGAATGTGTACCATGCAGATCAGAAAGTGCATATATTTTAAATTAGTCAGTGCTTTTGTCAGAGAGATCCTTTTGTTACTGGCAGTGTAGATGTTAAAATCCTAACATGGAACAGTGAGCTAATAATTGTCAAAAAGCTGCATGCAAACTGCAAGATATAGATTAGAGCATTATAATTTTTCCTCTGTCTTTCATTATTCTAATGTTTCAAAAAGAGTTCATTTTGGTAAGAATAAAAAATCTCTATTATTAAATGTAACCCCAAACCATGGGGTTATGTTTTCAATTAGGAGTCTGTGCTTCTCCAGACCAAGCACTCAAACTAAAATGTCTACCAATATGGATGACATGTGACTCCTACACCTTGTAGTCTTCTGGCTTATGTAACATTTCCTATACGCTGATTTACACACCTATGATTGATTGTCTCTGTGTAGTGTGTGTGTGATGGAAAGTGCTCTGACACCCTACACTGGTATAGGAGGTGCTATATAACTAATTAAATACATGTGTGAGAGAGTGATTATTATTGAGACTTGAGGGGGCACTGTGAAAGGGTGGTACTGAGGGAGTCTATGGGGGGCGCCAACAAACATTGTCGCACAGGGTGCCACCAGTGCTAAAGCTGGCCCTGGTCTGGGTGGAGAATGGTTCGCTGGAGGGAAGAAAGTTTGTTTAAAGTCCCCTGTAATGATTAGAAATAGCTGCCCATACATTTCTATCGATAACTCCAGCACATCTAATATTTTGATGTTTATTTTTTATGAGATTAGGGGGAAGTAGATATTTATAAGTAACTTAGCAGCAGATTGGTTTTTGAGTAAGACTGCCAATATAGATTCCGAAGATGATTTCAGTTGTATACTTTTATGCAGAGTTTATTACTGATCAATGTTGCCAACCAACCACTCGATCTCCCAAGGTCATTCTTTCTTGCTTTGATTTCATACATGGTGTAGTTGGGGGTCATTAAGGTAGAGGGGCGCCATGTTTCTTGAAAACATATTATGCAATGATCTTGGATTAAGTTTGACAACTTTTCCCCGGAGTGATTTCATTGCCGGTAGTAGCCTGCGATATTCCAAAATATGATACAAAATGCATTGTACCGAGATTTCTGTGATATCTGTCCATTAGGTATACTGAGTATTAGTTAGGAACGGCGATTGAATAGTTGGTCATAAATTCGCTGGCCAGGAGATTAATTGCGCATTAGGTGTAGTTTCAATCTCTGTTATTTGTAGGTTTTCCAAACTCGTAATTGTCTCTGGGCCTTTATAATGCAGTAAAATTGTCGATGAGAGATTATGAGACATAGCCTGCCTATGTGAATTCCTAAGCACATATAGATATTTTGTCTTTTCAGGTTGTGAGACCATAATTCCCCCATATGCTATGGTCTCTCTTGGGGCCATTATCCTTTGGCCCACAGTTTGCATAAACCAAGAAGTTCTAGTAATTTCAAAGTCCGAGTTTGTTTTGTGACAGAAGATAAAGCAAATGGTTAACAGCAATTGAAAGTCAACATCTTTTAGGTCATCAAAAGAACTTAATAACTTTAGCATGCTCTGACGATTTAAGTGCGGGCAAGTACATTGTGGTTCCAACATTCAAGCGTGCCTCCTAGAGCAGAAGGAGCTTTGTGACAGGGGTCTCAAAATTGTGGAACACTCCTCCTCTGCATATTAGGTCTATGTCCAACCTCCTGTCCTTTTGTAAGGCACTGAAAACATGGTTTTTCACGTACTCATTCAATTTCTCTATTTCCGTAACGCAGCAGTGCTAGATGCCTCCGGGCATTTATAAAACTATTTAACACAACAGTTAACAATATGTCATGAGGACCTTCTGATTTATATGACGGTGTAAAGTCTATTACATACTTCTCTTGACTGACAGGCGGCTCATCGTGAGAAGTTGTTGTAACACTTTGGCTTGGACAGTTTGTTGCAGTCCTCTCTTGCTTAAGTAAGGTGCAAAGCTGTCTTGGAGATTTTGAAAGTCTTCTTGGTTCTGCAAGTCAGCGTGTTTTCCCGCTTGGGGGTATTGTGGGAATGATGCAGCTCCTGAAAAGTAGGTCATGTTAGGCTCCCCTGTTGTAACCACATTGGGGCTCAAGTGATTTACTTCAATCGAGGCACCAGTTCCCTCTTTTGTAGGAGACGGTAAATGATTTTTTGTGTGGTCTGCTAGATGGTTTTCACTTTTACTGGTAGAAGTTGTAGACAGTGAACAATATTGTCTAGCTACTCAAGGAGTTTTGATTTGAGGCAGTTGATGATTCACTCAGATTCTGATTGATCGAGGATAAAGCTTTAGAATACTCTTTCATCAGCATCAGGTCCCCAGGGATCTGTTTAAGAAATGCAACTGCTCATCTAGTAGTGAGGACTGATTCATTAAAACGTCTGACAATTGTGACAATTTATTACTAATTGCTCCCATTGAGGTCAACGTCGGCAAAGTTGGTGGGTGTATCTTCCTTTCCTGAGGATTTCACTTTATGCTTGCCCCCGATCGAGGATTGGCCCACCACAAGTCTTGGGTCTAAGTTGTTGAGATTTGAATCCTGACCATGTGAAATAGTATTGATTTGGTTACCTAAGTGTTCCAGTTCCTGCAATTGGTTGGATAATATTGAATTATTAAAAGTGTCAACTGACATTTCGCTTCATCAATTTCAAGGTCAGTTTCCATGTGCACACCTCCTGCTGTGCTGAACTCTTCACGATCATAGATCAAATCTGTTTCCAAGTTGAGTTCTATAGTAGCATTGATCATTAAATCTGTAGTTTCTTGATGTGCTTGAATTTCTTGATTTACTGCAGATGGAGACTCTAAGGGTGGACCAGAGGCGACATCAGAAGACAAAATAGTGGCTTATGGAACTTGTGAGTTTGCGATAGTTGCCAGAGATCGGCCAGATGGAGCAGAAATTGCCTCTAGCAACAGTGGTATCCTTATCTCCAAGTTAGCACTGGGAGGCATTCCAGAATAGAAACCTTTTCTCCTAAAGTAGTCTTGAATCAACTGCTGCTTTGTGTTTGCTAGCGCAGCTGATACAAGTAGTACTGATTTTGGAATTAATTTTAGAATTGGGAGGAGGCCTACCCAAACACCCTCGCTGGCTAAGCTGTCTTGATCTGAGTGGGTTGCATTTTTTCCCCAGTTGTGGCTGCAGTAAATGGTTCTGATAAGCCACTTGTAGGTTCCCTACATCGATCTTCCAGATTTTGCAGAGTGAGTTTTTATCCTCTAGCCACCGAACGGGCAGATAGTATGGTACTACTTTGGAGGGGGAGTACTATGTAGAAGGCAAGCCCCACCAGCACCTAGTCTAGCCTGATTCTACGCACCGCAGTTATATACCCTAAGATGCCATGACTAGTACACAGCTGCCTTGCCTCATAGCCACATCTGATTGTCTGCACTTCACTTCATGAAGCTCTCCAGCAAATTTCCTGAGACGTTTAGTTTTGGGAAGGTGGGTTGGTGTGAATTAGTGGCTGGCAGCAAAGGAAAGCCCCAGGCACGAGATAGCACAAGATACAACATTACAGCCATGGCTTGCTGTGGTTTCTGAGGCAGCTCCTTAATACTTCTGGGCTCAGGCCTCAAGCTCCCACACACGGTTCCCACAGTTTCCACAATGCTTCTTTTGCTTCTTTTTGAGGTGTATCCCACTAATTGCTGTTTACTTGTAGTTCTCTTTCTGACTTTGACTGAGGGTGCAGGATGACTGTGGCAATGCTGTGGGGATATAGAACACTGCCTTTGTCCGGCAGTTGTGGGGCAGCAAGCTGCACTGCAACCTCATACAGCTGCTTCCGCTGCCCATACCTCATACACCTGCTTTCTGTGCTCTCCTGTGCCAGTAAGAGTGCTGAAAAGCAGCTCTCAGCCCTCGACCCGCTGGTCCCTGCCCCCACCGACTCTCTGCTCCCGTGGCGTAACACAGGCCCCCACTGTGCGGGGGGCCCAGAGCTGCAGGGAGCCCCCTTAGCACTGTACTCTGGCCAGAGAGCTCCTGATTAAATCCGTAGCGGGCCCCTCCATGTACCTTGCGGGGGGGCCCCTTGAAGTTTTGTTACGCCACTGCTCTGTGTCATCTCCTCACTCTGTGTTCCAGGTCAGCCCAGCATTGGCCCAGCGTCTCAGCCCGACCGATCTAGGCTTGAGGGCACGGGAGGATGGAGGGCCGTGCAGTGAAAGTCCGTGCACATGCTTGCCTCCGAGCAGCCTCTACCGCCCCCCCAAGAAGAACAACAGGGAGAGGCGTCAGTGAAGTGTGGTAAGGCATGGGGCGGCGATCAGCAGCAACCGTGGGTAGTGGTGCGGCGTAGCTCCAATCAGCAGCTCCGACTCACCTCAGCGTTCCAGTGTTTCCAATGTCAACATTGCATGAGTCCTCAGTAGAGTTCCCCAGTGGATTTCTCTATTGAAAACTTACTTTGACGGCCTGATGGAGTAAGGTTATCTGACTGCATGCCCTCTTAGGAGCTGATGTCCTTTCTTATTATGTAATGCCTCTCATCACCAGGTAAAATGAACAGAAGAATAAAACTAGTGAACACCACACAAATGGGAAAAAATCTCCCTTGGTGTGAGGTTCATAAATTATGTGTTTTTGAAAAATTAATTCCCAAGACCTTGCCTGGAAAGCCCATATAATGTTCTAGTGTTAGAAATAGCCGGCCATAATCAATCTTGTCAAGGGTGGCCAATTAGTCTAGTAGCTCAATTGGGCAGGTATTGTCTTTGTCAAGAATATGGTGAATGTCACCAAACACTTTTAGGGTTGATGTTTCTTTGATAGAATAACCCAGTTCTGTAGTCTGCTAGTAAGCATTTCTTTCAGGTGACCCTATTTGTTGGGTTTGGTTGAGAACGATCTTTTCTCTGGCTTTTTCCAGACAAGGTAAGTGATCAAAACATGGTGGAAGTACTTTGGGAATTTCGGATTAAAAACCATGGAACTCGCTCAGCTCCTTCTTTAGAGCAACTACTTTCAATTAAGGAAAGTCATGACAAATCAAACCTTTTTCTGCAGCATTATATGACAATTAATTTTTGCCTGGTGAGAGATTAAAGAATGCTGTATTCAAGGACCTTCCCGAACATCTGGCTCAACTCTAACCACCACAAGTCTCCATTCCTATGTGACATGTCAGCACAATTCTGTATGAATGAGTAAATATTTAAAATAATTCAAATTTTCACACCACGTAAAGATTATGTGTTTTTAAAAATTTTTTATCACCCGTCATTCTGCCTCGCTGGCATGTGAAGAAGGTAATGCATGACACATTCAGCCAACTCTGGAGCATTGAACAAAGAGGGCATGATTCAAAAAGGGAAATCTATTTATGGACATCTCAGCACACAGAGATATCTACCTACAACTAAGCCAAATCTCTGCATTAATGGCATTCTCCAATTTGGGCTGGAAATCTTTACCTAGCAGTATAGTTTTGAGTCTCCATCACCTCAGATGTGGGGGTGAAACCTTCAACAACTTAAATTATGACAGTTGGTCGAATTTCTACTATAAGCTTCTTGTGGGAATTCTCTGCCCAAGTGGTGGGCATCTCCATCTTTGGGGCAAAGATCTCTGCTGCCAGACAGAGGAACGCTGGATGGAAGGGAATAGGGAAACATTATTCACTGGACCACAATCTCCCACGCCAGACCCATATTAACCCTGAAAACACATAAATAAAACCCACACCCTAAACCCTCCCCTGTTGCCCTAGTACTTCTTTACTAATAGGATGCCACACACCAGATCCAGATTCCAAGATGCAGTCAACCTGAATGACGTCGAAGAGGAACTTCACTGAGGCAAAAAGAGACCTGTCAGTTCCCTTTGTTGTTGTTGATCATTACAGGGGATTCCATGGAATGCCTTCATGAAGCCTCAGTGAAGCAGTTGAGGTGGTGCTGTGGCTTGTGTTTGCAGCCTCTCTCAATGCATTGTGGGTGAAGGTGTACAATCTAGAGAACTGCATGAAAACATGGCAGGATGAGAGGCGGTGGTTGAAATAGATGTTTTCTAGGATACAAGTAGTAAAATACTCTGCACCTCACGCAACCTCACCACCTCCCAATCCACAAGCACAACCTCAAACTCCAATGGACCGACTATTGAATAGCCACAGATGTAGATAGCCGCAATAGGGCCAAGGACAACAACCACCTATCAAATGAACACTTTTCTCCAAACCTCACTGACTCATACTCACAGTTGCAAAATTAGCTTTTTTATCCATCCAACCTAATCCATTTGAGGTGCAATTTAATTTTTTCATACTGTTGTAAATAAATATAATTTTTAGCTGCCATGCATCTGAGTGTTTTTATGTGTGTTTCAATAATTTAAAAAGGCTTAATGTGAAAAAACATTGCGGCATTATGCTCTACATACTCAGTATAGTTTCTCATTTTCCAGTACTGTAACACATACATACAGCAATATACTAATATATCCAAGCTGGGCAGGCGGGGGGGGGGGGGATTAAAAAACAAATGTTTTAAAGAAAACATCTCTATTTTTTAAAAATGTTTTGAATGGTAGAGTCCTTGGGTATAGTCAAAAGGCAAAAAAGGCGCCCTATTTCAGGGAGGATAAATCAACGAGGTGCAAACCTTTGCAAACTCCACCTTTCACACTGACAGGTGGCCTGGCAGGGGAACGCGGTCGATTCACCTACCCTCCTGGCTGGCACCAGATCCGGTGAATCGACCGTGTACCACGTTGGAATGGACACCGTGCTTCCAGGTGTCTACTATAACTGCCGTACACCGACTGAGGTGACATTCCCAACATAGGGAGGTTACTGAACCACACTACTGAGGATATGTACCGTAGTGCTTACATGTGGTATGTAGCTAATATCCCCACCACATAGTGTAGATAGATTCACTGTTCACACATTAGGTCCTGAAGAATTGCCACGGATTGAAATAACCATGAGGCAAGAAACATGTTGACCTTAAGAGATGAGCATATCTTTAACTGAACCTAGACATCAGGAAAGCTGCAACTCGTTTTGTTTTTGTTCTTGTTTTTATTGAAGTGGATAGCCAGCCAGAATATAAGTGTTATTTGGACTATCCTACCTATTTTAAATCACTTGTTCACTTCACTTTATCTGCACACCACGGGCCACACACCCCCACTTGATCATATGGCAAGGAACAAAAGATCTCCGATAAAGAGCCCCTTTACGGGTGCCCGTTGGGTATTGCAGCGCTGACCCAATGAGGAGCAGGTCCAGATGATGAAACATGACACCTAGCTTGCTGGGTGTGTGAGGACCCCAGTTCCGAAAGAGTGGGATCCCCTCCTAGTCCCTCTCCTACATCAGGTTCCACCTTCACTATCATTACCAATGACGGTGGTTGGTCCTCTGAGTTTTATTGGCTAGGTACCACTTTATGAGGAATAGCATACCACTAGCTAGCATAATTTCTGGATATGCAATGGTTGGTTATTAAGTGGCATTGTATATATATCATTTTATATTAACCATTTTGTGTGTCAAATTTTGCCACTATGGCTGAAGCACCAGTTTATGATGTCAGGTCAGTGTGACATAATATGAAGAAAATAGGTTAGAAGGGTTATGTACAAAGCACAAGAAGATGTTATTTCGTTTTTTAAATAAAGGCATATAACAATGGTACATTTAATAGTATATAATGATGTGAGATAAAACCCACTATTGCCCACAACATACCTCGAGAAACAGCTTCACCGCCGACAGCCAGAAGAATGTTCCGAACGCGGAAAAGGGACAAAAGAGTTAAAAAATTCCCCAACTTTTCCATTCAGTAAGAAGGAGGGGTCTCGTCAGGAGAGCACCAATCCCCGAGCTCACCAGGAAGAGAAAAGGACCGTGCCCCGGAACCAGTGTTGTCAGAACCAAAGGTCGAGAGGCGGGACCAGGAAGCACAGGAAGACGTCGAAGAAGACTGCAGTGGCACAGCCGGGAGAGAAGAAGCGGGACGGGAAGAACATCCCAAAACCGAAGAGGAGCTGGCCGAAGACCTGGTCGAGGAGTGGATTTAGGACTGGTGGGTCCCCCCAGGAGGAGCGCAACGGCCGCTGCAACTCTGGAGAGTTACGGC
Source organism: Triturus cristatus (assembly GCF_964204655.1). Classification (NCBI taxonomy): domain Eukaryota; kingdom Metazoa; phylum Chordata; class Amphibia; order Caudata; family Salamandridae; genus Triturus; species Triturus cristatus. The sequence continues at coordinate 158,814,537 of NC_140580.1, forward strand.
AGGGATGGTGAGTAACTGGAGAAAGTTCCGGAAAGTGGGGGGCAGGGCGGTGTACACACCTACAGAAGAGAAGGGAAGGAAGCAGAAAGTAGGTTGGGATAATTCACACGTTGGGTGCCACAATAGAACCCTGAGCACCACCAGGTTTAAGAGACCACCTAAGACTAAACTGCAAACTCATAACAAAAAAAAACAAGCTTAAACACAAAGGACAGAGTCCTAGGAAATTTGGCCAGTTTATGTGGGGTGTTTTTTTCTTCTTTTCTTTTTTTTCTTTTAATGGGTCTTTGGATGTTGTGTGATTACCGCCAATTGTGCTTTATCGTACTACCTACTATTCATTTGTGGTGCCTCCTGTTCTACTGTGTGAATGTGAGGTAAAATAACCACCCCCTTCTCAACACTGCCCAAAAATCACTCCTCTTTCCAGAGTGTGTGTAACTCATGCATAACACCTTCTTGTGTGTGGTGAAGAGCACTATCCTAAATCTGCAAGTAAATAAGTCGACGTACTCACCGTCATTATATACTTTTCTCCCAAGTATGCTGGGGTCCCCCGCCTGCAAGAGAGAACCTATGAAGAAGACAGAAGAGGAGAGAGTAAACAAGCTGAAGATTCTTGGAACTCAGAAAGAAAGAGAGAGAGAGAGAGAGACAGCAAGTTAAAAGAACACATATCCTGTAAAACCTTCAGGCAGTGAATAAAAGGCAAAATTACGGTACACATAAAGCATGGTGTTTTGTCATGCCGGCCACGACTGGTGCCATGATAGACGTTGGCCATCTGGGCCTTAATTTACTCTTGAGTAAGTTTACGCTCCGAGTAAGTTAAGATTGACAATTGTCGATTGCAGAGTGAGCAGAGCAAGTGGGAAGCGGGAAAGACTCCGAATCGCGGCTTCACTGAACCGCAGCACCACCGCTGATCCCGCTGATACCAGGTGCCTTTCTTTCTTTCTGCGGTGGCAGGCAGCCAAGTGGTGCTGAGTGAGCAAAGCAAGCGGGAAGACGCCAAACCGCGGCTCCCCTGCTGATCCCGCTGACACCGACTGCCTTTCTTTCTGCGGTGGGTTGGCATCCAGCCATTGACCGCGGACAGCGGCCAGCCGGGCAGCCAAGTGGGGCTGAGTGTGTTGAGTCTCAGCCCCCCACAGTGCTCTGGTCAGCCTCACCTAACCTTGTGCTGCTAAGACAACTCCAGAGAGCAGCAAGCGGTAACACGGAAGAGCTGCTGAGCAGAGTGTTGGAGCTGCGGGCTCGGACGCGAGACGGAGCAGCGCGCTTCATAACAGCCGAGGCATTGGGGCTTCGGCGGCATCGTGTGGAGTGGCCGGAGACCTGCAACCCATGGCCCCCGCGGACATCGCGGCTCCTGGGGCTCCTGCTGAGAAACGGAAAACGTCTGCATCTGTAAATAGTAAGTGCAAGGCTGTGGCTATGAGCAGCCCGTGACCCTGTGACTCCGTGAGCAGCCTGCCATTGTAACTGTATGTCACTGGGGGTGCCGGTGGTCAGCAAGGAGCTGGCAGCCAGCGAACATCCAGTGACTTGACCCCCACAACTCCACAGACAGCAATCCCGAATCCATTCAGTCAGTCTGCAGCAATCAAAGATAAAGGGGGGAGTAGTGGTCTGTGTGCTCGGTGGCTCTTGGGGAAAAGCCGCGGCACTAAGGAAAGACGTCCAGCGACAACTACAGTGAAAGTCCCCCATGCAAAAACAATACCTAAGTAAAACAAGACAAGGGTACATAGAGTGAAGTGAAGCGAGGATGGACTCAGTGTGAGCCCGGAGAGCCAGTGGAAGTGGCTCAACTAGGTTGGGTGCAGCTTGTTGTCCACCCATTGTGTCCTGCTCGCTATCACTCAAATCACCAGTGCCCTACTGTCTATACCTTGCCTGTACTTTGCCCGTATTTTTTGTCTACATCAGCTGGAATTTGGACTGCAACCCGTAGCTGTCTTGTATTTTGTCCTCTTTAAGAAAACTACACAAGACCCTATAGGTTTGCCTATAATCTCCCACCCTCCTATCACCAAAGTCCTCACCCTAGGGCGTCATTAACATGAGAAAGTGATTGATTGATTCACGGGGGCACAGCTTATCCGGTCACATTCCCCTCTTTTTCATCTCAAGTTCGTACTTCGCATATCAGGCACTTATTACTTCAGATTTATTTGAATTGTCGTTTCACTGTGTCACGTCACACTACGCTTTGTTGTAATAGTACCCTAGAGCTGAATTGTTCCCACTCGCTTGGCTTATATAAAGAAGGACTATCCATATAATGAGGAGGGAATTATGAGGTCAGGAAAGGAGCGATCACCTTTTCCCCCCATTAAGAGGAAAAAAAAACTACAATCCTCAGCAATCTTAAATAAAATTAAAATAAAACAAGCAGGGGAAAACCAATCTTTAGATTCAGCTATGGTACGTATATTTGAAAAACTAACAAAGTCGCCAGCAAAGTTTGATTTCATGAAGGATCCAATGGGAGCAATGCTAACACTACAAACTGATTCAAGCAGACTACAATTTAAAATCAATAGATGAACCAGGCAACCAATGGGGTTAAATAACTGACTTGGAGATGTTAACAATTCCCCTAACTACACACTTGCAACAAGAGGATCCCAGTTACGTGGGACTTTGGTCAGGAGATGCCCAACAACTATTAGTAACGGGGGTGCCACTACCAATTGAAGTACAAGTAATTGTAAAAAAAGTTAACAAAGCAGAAGATCCGACGAATATGGTGCAAATGAATAAAAATCAACAAGATAATTAAAAAAAAGGGGATGATAGACTGAAAACATCAAAGGATACTATTAACTTACATAATCTCCCTCAATCTGACATCAATTTGATTCCAAAGGGTACAGTACACAAGTTGGATCAGGAGAATCCCAAGCAGAATAATGAATCACAAAACAATATGGACGACTACACCATGAAATCAGATAACCTGCAGCATTGGAGTACACCTTATCAAAAGGATGAACGCAATAACAGGTTACAATTTATTGAATCAGGAAATAAGGAGAAAGAACAACAAGGCCTCGTATGTGGATCCAAAAGACCACACTGTAAATGCCAAAATTTTGGGAGCACATGCCCCGAGCAATTGGGACTCTGGGTCAATTTGGGACTTGTTCTTTAGAACCTCTCAATTAATACTAGAAGCCTTAACTTATCAGTCTAAAAAAATTGAGATACAAGTAGACATTCTCAGCTCCTTGGCATCTTCAGTGGCAGGAATTGATCAGAAGATAGCCACACTAAATATTATGGTAATAAGAGCACAAGCGCAACCAATATCTTCATATACAGATTGTAATTGTGCACCACTGATTAACAAACTGGCTACAATTCCTGAAGTTCTAAGTACAATAATTGAAGATCCAAGAGTAAAGTTATTCATCCCTGGAAACAAAATTTACCAAAGCGATCGCATAACTGAAAAAACGACGATGAGGAAAGCAGTAAGGATTTTATAGAAGAAATAAAAGAAGTTTAAAGAGAGGAAATTCCACTCTCTTCACAAATAATTCCATTAGAAGCATCACCTGAATACCAATTGTCAAAAAGATGGAGAAAAAAACAACGGAAAGCAAGGAACAAAGTTATAAAACCTACAAAATCTGTATCTCCTCCTGAGTTACAGATTACAAAAACAGGAAAAAGTCTAGAGAATTTAAAACAAGCAACTAACGCACTTCAGAAACCAGCGGATAAAGTTATAGAGGTAATAAAACCTTTCTAGCCCTTGTTTAATAAAAAAGTCCTGATGTTAGTACAGTAATAATAAATAAAACTATCAAAGATTCCGCAGATCATAAAAAACAGGTCGATTAAAAAAAAAAACAACAACAAATGGAAATCCCAGGTGCTGAGGGAACCAATAAGAAAGTGAAAAGTGAACTATTTCAATCAGAAAAGAAAAGTGTAATAATTGAGCAAACTACAACGACTTAAGACTACATAGGTACGCTAAAAAATCAGAAGGATAGCAAGTCAACACGAGAGTGTGAAAAAGAGAGAAGTAAAAACCACAATACGTCAAATGTTATATCTTATTTTAGCCAACCGTTAAAACAACCTTTTAGGACTCTGTCACCACTAAAACATATAAATTAACTACAAGAACAGGAGCTACCTAATTATTGTATTCCCCTACAAAAAGCCAATATTAAAAATGAAGGTCAAAAAGAGGGAGGCACACAATTAATTTTTAAGCCAGAATATAAATCCAGGGGTAATAATGATATCTTGAATCGTGGAAACATCTTAAAATTGTGTACAGCAATTCCGTCGCTAGAAAGAATTACAAGTACTGATGTTGAATCAATTGAATTCCTAGCAAATGAAAACATCAATCAAGAATCAACACTGGTATCCTGGATTTCATCCACCTCAGTAGACCTTATCATACAAGAATATGATCTTTTTCTAAGTCCCTTTATTTCCACAAAAAAAACCAAATAAACAACGGAAGGGATCGGACAATAACCAGACATACCCAATACTGAAAAACCCAATAGGTAAGATAATGGGGCAAACCACTAAATCTTTAATTGAGAATAAAAGAGAACCAACGGAGGAGTTACAGTTTGGGTGGTTAACTGCAGCACTACACGGAGTAAAGGTGGATTGACGACTCACAAATGATGGTCCCAATAAGGGGATAACAAGCTCAAGTAGTATGACTCGATTATGCTCCTGGAATATAAAAGGAATTCATTCAAAATTACAAAAGGAGCACCTTACCTCAACGTCTGACCATTTTCAAATTATCTGCCTACAAGAGACCTGGGCAACTGATCCTTTTAGTTTAGAAGGTTTTAAGGGATACTACATGCACGCAACGAAAACAAGTAAATACAGAAGATCTTGCGGGGGTTTGGCTACCTTTATCTCAACAGAACTAAAAATGGAAAGTGAGGAAGGGGTACAAAATATAACTGACTGTCTGATAGTCGAAACGTGTTATAAAGAAAAACGGATAAATAAATACCTCTTACTAATAAATGTATATATTCACCCTGATTGTAGTTCAAGAAGAATAATGGTTAGCAGCTTGACATCTATAATACAGCAGTATCTGGAAAAGGACACCCATCCAGAGGTCATCATCACAGGTGACTTTAATATGAATATGTTGTGGTCTTATGTCAGAGACGAAGAAGTTCAACAACAGAACTATTTATGGGCAATCCCTAATCTCCCATTTACACCGGATACTAAGGGAGAAAAGAAAGGGAAAATCAGTAAGAATTTTTTTAAAGATTTACAATCGCGAGGTCTAAGGGTGCTAAATGGTCGCTTTTTGCAAGACAGTTCACCTACCTGGACCTATCAAGCATTCGGTAACAAATCTCGAATAGACTACACAATAGCCTCGTTAGACTTATTTAATACAATTTCATCGTATTGGATTGGAGGAGCAAACGGGAGTGACCATAATCAACAAATAACAGAGTTAAATTTAAACTGTGTAAAGCATGGAGAATATATGACACTTCTGGGAGACATAACTACGGTAAACTACAAGAAACTTTACTGGTCAGAAACCTCCAAAGAATCAATTATAGCAATGTCGAAAGAGATGGTTGAAATTTGTTGTAAAGGAGATTTTTCCTATGCTGTTGAAAAATGGTCCCTCTTTACAAATAAATTAATTTCAGGCCAGATGCAAAAAGATGGTAAGAAAGAACAGAAGGGAAAAAAGTCTATGGCATTGGTTAAACTGTCCTCTGAATGTCATCTTTTGAAAAAGAGCATTATAGAAACTTAAGATTGGTTAAGAAACATCCAGGTAATCAAATCTAGAGAGACAAACTAAAGGAGCTAAATGCAGCTCAAAGAAAATTGACTTGGAATGGAAAAAATGCAAGCAAAACAAGTACTTTGGGCAAATACATTATATACCAGTGAAAAGAATAATGCAAGGGAATTCTGGACATTAATTAACAACTTGAATAGATCTAGTAGGTCGATTACATCTTCTGTTGTTCCTGAGTCAGAATGGGTTACATTTCTTGATTCGCACCTGAATAATAATCTAAGCATGGAGTTGAATCCCGGTATACTAAATTTGTGTAAAATAGTGGATAATAAGAACACTGACATATCTATAACTGAAAGTCAAGTAAGTAAACTCATTAAGAAACAGAGAAGTGATGGCGCTCCTGGCCCAAACGGGATTTCAGCTATCTTCTAAAAGGAGAATGCATTAATGTGGGCCACATACTTAACACTAGTAGTCAACCTAGCATTGCAAACATCTACCATTCCTGATTCCTGGAAGGGTTCTATAATCTCACCTATTTATAAAAGTGGTGAGTGTTTCCAACCAGCTAACTATAGATTAATAACGCTGCAAGATATAGAAGCTAAGCTCTTTGCATCAATTCTCCTGAAAGAACTAATAGATTGGTCAGCAGAAAAGCACTTAATCCCACCAAATCAATTGGGTTTTATACAAGGTCAAGGCATGGCAACTAATATCTTAATACTGGGAATATTAATAAAAAAATATAAAGTGAAAAAACAACCGCTATACCTATGTTTTGTGGATTTTAAATCAGCTTTTGATTGTGTAGATAGACATACTTTATGGAGGAAACTGGAAAATTATGGAATTAATCCTTGTCTTTTAAAAGCAATACAATTACTATACACTGAGACTTGGACCTGGGTTCGAATAGGTAATGGTTCACGGCTATCAAGAAGAATAGATACAACCCAGGGTCTAAAGCAAGAATGTGTTTTAGCACCATATTTATTTAATTTGTTTTTATCTGACCTTACTGCAGAACTGGACAATGAGTTGGCTCACTCACCGAAATTGGCCAATAAACAAATTTCAAATCTACTATATGGCGACGATGTTGTATTACTCAGCCAAACAAAGATAGGATTGCAAGGACTTATAAACAAAATATCAAGGTATTCAATTAAGAACAAGATGGTAATACATGAAACAAAAACAAAAGTAATGGAAGTTTGCAACAGGGTATTGAGCCGCAGTAAACATAAATGGTATTTACAAGATCGGCAGTTAGAACAAGTGAAATTCTATAAATACCTGGGCATACTGTTTGACGACAAGGGCTCATTTTCACAACATAAAACAGAGCTGACAAAAAGAAGTGATTGCTTGTTTATGGCCTTTCATTCACTACATAGCTCTTTGGGTGGGCAAACATATCGTCCATTACTAAAGGTTATAAATGCAAAATTATTGCCCAGCCTTACCCATGGAAGTGAGGTTCTTTGTGGTTCAGACTCTGCACTTTTGAATAAGGCTACAACAAAAGCATTTAAATATTTGTTTTGACTTCCAGTTAATGCATCGTCGGCCCAGATTCGACTGGAATTTGGTTTCTGTAACCAGCAAATCGCTAGGATGGGCCAGTATGTAAAGGTATGGAAACAAATTAAAACTAACATTTTTAATCCAATGAGCTGTCTACTTTGGCAAGAAATGCAACAGAACCGAACCTTTCATTTTTTTAAGTATCTCCAAATATCACTGGAAGAATTGTCAGCTCATGAGATTTGGGAAATGTCACTGACACCACTATCTTTAAAAAAAATAATTAATAGATTAACAAAACATCTATCTCTCCTAAAAGATAAAGAGTTATTTATTAAGCGAATGCATGCCTGGATGCTAGTTAATGAATATACGATCCTCAAAGTTCAGCCAGATCTAGAAATACCCTAGACAGTACAAACAAAGATTATATTCATGACAGCAAGATTTGCCAACCTGCCAGGATTATTGCATGCAAAGCCTTGGATGAGACCAACTAAGCCGATCCCCTGCAAACTATGCAATCAGTGGGAAGAAAATATTATACATCTGGTTTGCATATGCACATCATTGAAGGATGAAAGAAAGAGATATTTAAAGAACTGTTTTATTGAAAGAAATGTATGATCATGTAGACAAGCCTTGGTAGTTTGTTTTAAACCAGCGGACATATTAATGAATGCAAATTTTACTAAATTTCTGATTCTTTCAAAAAAGAAATTGGAAGTCAGAGATTTGAACATAGTAAGATCGGAAGTTGCTGATATATAGAGAATAACTTTACATTGCACATGCGAATTTGCACAAAAGTAATGAACTTCTAACTGATAAATATTCCTATTTTAAGATTTCCTTTGTTGACTTGTAATAAGGTTTAACTAAATTTGCATATACAATGGATTCCTTTTTTTTTGTTTTTTACTTGCTGTGGAAATTGTTTGACTAAGGGCTAAGATGGATTTTGGATTTATAGAAATGTTTTAATGGTCATGTAGTGATGATTTTCTAATTGTAAGATTTTAATTAATCATGCAATAAAGTGTTTATTTATTATTTATTATACACATAAAGCCTCCTGATTTGTATTTACGCCCATCCCTCCAACAAATACTTTTCCATTGTTCCTGTGTGCCATCAAAATATTAACATGTTTAACAAAATAAACTTTACAATAAAATCAACCTAAACACATTTGTTCAATAACTCATTTTATAACACAAGGTCTGCCTGGATGCTTTGAGAGCCTAATGTTCAGTGGTGTTAGTTTAGGGTGTCATGTGAGTGGTTGGGAGGTTAACCTCAGCGTTTCTTGCATTTTCAGACATGTCCATTGCCAGAGGCCCTCACAGTGCTTGCAAAACTGCTTGCATTTTCACATATGAATACCCACTGCAGTGCAGCATGCAGTGATGTCCTTTCATATTTGGAACCAAGGGATATTACTCTGGTAATGTTCTGTCAACCATATAGCTGAGGATAATTATGGAGGATGCACTCACAGATGTGTATTTCTTTTTTAGAAAAAATAGAGGCCAGCTCTTCTCATTTCTCAGTCATTGTGGGGGGAATATCTGCCAAAAGAAGTAGCAGGTTGAAAGTGGACTATTTTGTAGTGAATGCAGTGCTCAGGAATTTTTCTTCTGTTATGCAATTACTGTTTGTCTGGTAGAACCAAGATCTCCATCTGAGTATGGGGGTCCCGCCCCTAATGTGAAGACGTCTGCAGACATAATCGAACCAGAGAAATCAAGTTTGGACAAGAAATCAGCTACAGATATATCTAGATTTACAGGGGTAAATATGTCTGTACAAATAAAAGTATTTTGTATGTTACTGATCAATGTAGTTGTTATGTACAATGATTAAATTAATGAGTGAGAATGCGAAGGGTTAGTGTACACTTAAAACAATAAGAATTGCATATTTAGTCACGTTGGTAAATGTGGATAGTGTCAAGGTCCACCAATCAACATTTACAAAACATTGTCCTACTACTATTATGCAGCAAATAAGATAACAGTTCAGATGAAAAATGAGGTCACTTTGCAGTCCTATACTACCAGACCTTGACCTCTGTTCCATGTTCCATCACACGAACCTGGATGCATCTATAGTTCAGGGGTTAGGTCTACGTGTAAACCCCAATGCATAGTTATGTTGGGCAACACGAAGCATGCTAAAATAATCTTGGACAAACTTTTGAGCAGTACTGGAACCACCCCTTGTAATATGAAGTCATCTGAAGAACAATTTGAGGATGCCATCAGTGAGTTTAATGATGGATTGTGAATGTGTGTGAGACATGTTTTTGTGCCATTGTTCATGCTGTCTAGTTTGACAATCAGATGGGGGAGAAGATGGTGAGAGAGGGCATACCAGGTGTTACCTACAACAAAGACTGGTATACGTTTCCCAAATGTAGGTTGAATGTAAATGTTTCAAATTTTCTAAATATGCTTGCAATGGTAATTTTAGTTCTGTGTATAGTGTTAGGGTGAAGTTAAGGGTGGCTCTATTTTTACTGTCATTCTCTTGATATATATGCACCCCCACCATTAGTAATTAAATGTTCTGTACTAGCAACATGTCACCAAAATCCCCAGCAAAATTTGATGTGCAAGAGTTGACTGTTGGAAGATGTAGCTGTCATGTGTGCTCTCAGAATAGATAGCATATACATCGATGAAGCAGGCGATGTAATTGCAGACAGCTTTCACATTAAATAGGCACCACCAGTTTCGGTCACTGGAAAGGAATTTCATGTTGTGGTGCGGTTGAAGTTCCACGTGGGGACAATCAATACCTGAGGAAAGTGGGCAATGGCATAAACATTTCTTGCCACTTGTTGCTTTTCTGCAAGTGATCGTTGCTTGGCAATAAACATGTGCATTTGGGTGAGGTTGCATATAAGTTCCTTGCAAACAAAAAAGTATACCACCTGTATACTCTTATGAGGTGGTACACCATGCGCTCATATGCGGTGAAGGACGCAATTCCTTTTTGTTATATAACAATCCCACTCTCTAGTAGTGTCATGCTTCATCGTCGGGTTCACTCTGACTCCTAAAGGTCAGGGTGGGCTAGATCATCTTCCAGGGACCACTTAAGAGAAATAGGCCAGGGGGTTTTGAGATTAAAAATCCTCTGTTGACTCTAGGTATCCATTTATTCGCGGGGTCGCCGAGGATATTAAAATGTATTATAAAGGTAGGGTTGTGAGGAAGTAATGGTACTATGACCATAGTGCTGTGCCAACATGTTTCAGCCCGTAGTGAGTGGCCCAAGAGGGTCCTGGGATTTCTTCAGGGCAATGTGTATTCCCTCCCTGGATTGTAGTGAGGTGCTACCTCGTTTCAGATATAAAATGCAGAAAGCTGCACGTTGAGGACTGGTCTGATATACTTATCTTATATCCGGTACTCCAGAATGGCGTGTCCAACCCTATTATGGAAGATTTGTCATTTCTCAGAAGATTGCGGGTGGAGGGGTAGCCCTATAGTCTCACCTACCTGGGTCCACGTCTCCCGGTATTTCTCAGCTCACATAGAAGGAGGAAATCACCTGCATTGACTGATATTGTTCAGAAAGATGTCCCTTCCTGCGCAGAATCAATCATTCCTGCAGTGCAGGCAAAGTTGCAACATGGTGTGAGGGTTCCTGCATTGGCGCTAAGCTGCTTTTTTAGTGCCCGCACAGGGGTCAGTACAATGATGCACCATATGCTTGTACATACAGCACATTCCTGCAATTTTAAAATGACACATCACGGTACTGCAAAATTGCTTGCGGCACCATGCCATTGTAATGTAAACGAGGCCCCTAGTTTCTTGTTGCATGTTGTGTCACATTTATAGTGCATATTACCATGCCATTATGCAATCTGTTCTTGGAGGCAAAGCAAATGTTGCCATTAACTTTCCACTCTGACAAAATATAGAACACACTGCCCTGCAGCTTTCTATATTGCCTTCGAAATTAATAATTTAATTGAGCAATTTCAGCAATACGAGATACATTTTGACTATTTGATACATGTCTCAATGTTTGCACCTACACACTCACACTCATGCTCACACGCACATGATCACAGCCTTACACAAAAATTAGCCCTACACATATGCAGATACATTCCAAAAAAGACGAATACACACAGATATTCAAGTCAGTACACACCAGCTGACATTATTTATGATTAATTATTTAGTTGATTGTTTTATATATCACAGAGCACCAACAGTGTAGTGTGTGCATTACACAGAACTACATGATGTGAAGTCTACAGAGTACATCGCTTAGAACAAGAACAAGATGCACAGTCCATAGAAAACATCACTATAATAGCAAGAACTGAATACCATAGTACCAAGGAAATCATTATGTGCAACAGTTCTTTGGAGGGTGGGGGGTGGTAAAATATGCATGTGCAGATGGGTTGATGTAGCCTAACAGACATTGTCTGAACAGATTTTCACATGTTTTCGAAAAGACAATGGGGTGGATTTTACTTTTACGCCTTATGTTCCTTAAGTGTGAGGCAGGACCTGAGAAGGATTTTTTCCCCAAACATTTTTATTGAATTAAATAACAAATTGGCATTGTAAAACACACACTTTTTATCGTGATATTAGATAATGAGAATAACATATCATTAAAATCAGCAGTTCAGTACACGAATTGGTAATGTGATACCTGTCAATAGGTTTATGCAGGAAACATTGATAGGGAGGACGAGCAAACACGGGAGAGATTAAAAAGATTTTGTTTCCCCGGTGGTAGAGTGCTGTCAGTGCATAGATTCCATCCATTATCCTATCTCTCTGTGATGCTTATTTGGGCACTCTCTCACCTTGTATACCATCTGTGAAGAGTGCAACATTTTTCTATGCCACTGTGCCATTCTCTCAAAGTGGGAGGCCGGGGGTCCCAACAAAGGTACACTGGGCCAGCGTACCACCCTTGTCGCCCATTATGCCTGGCAAGGCCTTTTGAGTGACATGATGATGGGAAAGTCCAATGTCTCCGTCATTGCCGGATGAACTTGTCTCAAATATGGTTGAATAGCAGGGCATCCCAGACCATATGGAAGAGCGCCCCCAGGTGGATTGACTTCTCATGTAGAGGGAGGGACAAGGACGGTTGACTTCCGTGTAGTTGTTCCGGAGTGTAATATATGCTGTGAAGTCAGTATAACTGGAACCGTTGGTGCAAGATCTCCAATGTGCAGGGTGCCATTCTGGCGTCCCTCCAGTTATTGTCCAAAGGCCCCATGCCTTCATTTCATGCCTCTCTCAAGAGTAGGAAAGGATAAGGAGTGTGAGCTAGCAGTATGTGCTAAGTCTGTGAAATATGTTTCATCCTTAAGGGTTCTAGCGTCAACTTGACTTTTAAGGGACGGCTATAGTAATCGATGTCTGAGGGGGTCCAGTGTGTATCTGAGTTAGAGGTAGCAGAACAAATTAGTTGCATTTCGAATTCTGTTTGTTACTCTTTAAAGGAGCTCATACGGTGCCACTTCCAGACATGACCCAAACTGGAAATCCAGGAAAATGCTTAATTCTAGTCAGTATGGGGACTCGTCTCTATTCCCAAATATGCAATTGTTATTGATGGTCAACTGGGTCTCCCTGTAATAAAGTAGCATATCAGCCATGGCCAGTCGACCATCATATGTGAGTTACTTGCACTGGGCCATGGATATTTTCAGTTCCCACTTGTCTACGGTTGGAAAAAGGTAGGGAATTGTGAGTTGAGATGATCGAAAAAGGACAGTTGAATGTGCTGCAGGACGTTTTGGAGGGAGTACAGAAGCCTCGGGAGAAGGATCATTTTAATCAGTGCTGTTTGCCCCATGATAAACAGCGGAAGGTTTTTCCATTTATGTGAGGTAGTCAGTGGTTAGGGTTGTAAGCAGGGGTAAATACAGTGTCCATGTTGAGTGCGGGTCAAGCGCCTTAAATATACCTATGTATTAAAAACCGTTGGTCAAAATTGTTGAGCTGTGGTTGCCAGGGTGTCGCATTATTTGCTCCTGCTAAGGACACCAGACTAGATTTGTTCCAATTTACTTTCAGGCTGGTTGCCTCTTCAAAATGGGATAGTATTTGAGAAACTCGGGGGCCCACCAAATGAGGTGCTCAAATAAATATGAGCATGTCATCCACGTAGAGGTATGCGAGGTCTTCTGGCACATCGCTCCACTAAAGTCATCAAACGAGGGATTATCCTAGTGGCCAGGGTTTCCACGACTAACACAAATAAAAGGGGGGATGAGGCATCCCTGTCTTGTTTCACCTTGTTTGGGTAATGAGTCTGAGAAGTATCCCTTCACATCAACCTGTGCATATAAAGTTTTCACATATGGAAGGTCGACCCTACGTTCATACGGTGCAGGACTAGAAGGATGAAGGGCCACCCTATAGAATCAAATGCCTTTTCAAAATCCAGCATTAGTAAAGCATGGGGCCTGACAACTCTCAGCCCTTGCAAAGTATTAAATGTAGTTGTCAAATACAATGCCGGGTGTCCCGTCCTAGCATAAAGCAATTTTGATGTTGGAGGACCTGGTATGTTATGACTTTTATCAAGGGATTTGCAATAATCTTTGGAAAGATTTTAGTATCCACAATAATGCGTCAATTTGTGTGATATGAGCAGCAGAGTACTGGTGGGTTCCTAGGTTTAGGAAGGACTACAATCATGGTGCCCCGCATATCATGGGGTAGTTGCCTATCAGGAATGGTCTCTTGATCGAGATTTTCAACTGGGGACTGAGCATAGATTCAAACTTCTGAAAGAATGAAAACTTTTCTAGCTATGGTAAAAGAAAGTGTCAATTCTATTAAGGGCACGGAGGCGAGGATTATGCTTAAAGTCTTTACTACGCTTAATACAAATTTAGACTGCTGCCATTTTAACATTAGCTTATTGTAAAAACTATAATTCTCAAAAGTCTTTGGGGCATAACAAAAAAATAATCAATCACCGCCAGGCAGTCCCAACATAGTCCATTGTCGATATCCACGCTTCCTCTTTTCTTTATGCGTATCACACTACCATCTATGGCTCATGAATCCTGTTTGGAACAGTCATTTCCTATGAAGGTAAGAAAACCAAGAGAATATTTGAACTGATTCTCCCAAGAGAAGCAAATAGAATCACAGCAGTTCAAACTATGATTAGTCTTGTATTAGACATAATGAACACTATATCAGAAATGTGCCCTCATAACATGAGTAGAATCGATACTTACTTATAACTGGGAGGGAAAAGAACGAGGCACTTCTCGTCGGGTGGGATAATCCTCGCCTCCATGTACTTAATTGAATTGAAACTTATCCTTATGACAGATAGGAAACTGTTCATTCTATGTGAGGACTGGGGTCTGCGAACATGCTAGTTTAAAGCTTGCTTACTACTAAATAAGCTACATCCACCACTGGCTTGAAATAGAACCTCTTAAAAGTAGAGTTTGAGGACCAATTCGCTGCATTCATAAATGTCCTCAAGACGGGCACTCAAATGAAAGGTCTTGGAGGCCATTGTCCCCCTTGTAGAATGTGCCCCAAACGTTCCCACATTCATACCTCCCTTTTGCATGACCCAATGCAGCCAAAAGGTGATGGTGGGTGAGAATATTTCCCTATGTGGATTGCGGGGGTGCAATCAGGAGTTTTCTTTAACCCGGTGTGCGGAGTTCTTCTGTCATCTCATCGAATGCTTTCAAGCACTGTAAAACACACAGTTTAGGAGAATCAGGAAATTCCGGGTATGAAATGATGCAGGATTGAGACTTAGGGACTGATTTAGAGCTCCGTCACAACAGTGACAGATATCCTGTCTTCTGAAATATAAATCCCGTAGAATATAATGGGATTTATATTTTGGCAGATGGGATATCTGTCACCATTCTGATGGAGTAACAGTCCGCTGAGTTCTAAATCAGGGCCTTAGTTTGTCTGTTGGCCCTGAAAGAAACACAGTGTGGAGAGAATACTCTATGTGTAATGTCCAGAGCTCGAACATCTGAGACCCTACGACAAGTTATCAAGCATAGAAATATGGCTAATTTAGCCAAAAGTTATTTCCTCAAAAGGAGCCTATTAGGTTGCCAGGAGTGAAACAAATTAAAGACATGGATGACATCCCAGAGCGATGAGTAATGAGGTTCTGGCAGCAAGGAAAGGTGAATGCCTCTTTAAAACTCAGCACCTGCTCCACATTAAAACAAGCTTAAAAGACATGTCAACAAAACATACTAGCAAGTAAAGAAGTAAGAAGAAACTGCATTTTTAACATATTAATAAGAAAGATGCAAAAGTTAAATTATAATATATATTTGTACTGTTAAACTATTTACAGATACAATGACAGAAGAGGCCAAATTTATCCCTTCACAGAAAGAAAAACATTTGTTACATTATATGGGCTATACCTACAGCCAAGTAAGTGCATCAATAGAAGCTATAAATTAGAAATGCACTAAAAATTATTAAAATGCATGCTATGAGAGGAAAACTACAAAAGATCATTTTGTAATTAATGTAAAAGAGCACAACCACCCACCCAACTGGGACAAAAATAGAAGTTAAAGAAATCTTACAAGACATAAGAGAGACACGCACTAGCTCCCAGGAACTTACAAGTAAATCCTTCAAGGCATACTACCCAAAGTCCCCATACATGTAACAGGCCAACTACCACCTATCCCCACTTTAAAACGCTTAATTGCATACATTAAAAATGCCACCAGATATACTTTACCTGCCCCAGAACATACCAAGACATCCACATATCTGACCATTTAAAAATAACACATAACGAGGAACCCTTCCTTTTACATGACAATCCAAATAATGAAAAACATGTCCTAAATTTTAATTTCATAACCATTCACACATATATACACCATACATGGTGAATAACAAAACACCAATGTTGCTTTCCTATTACTAGCACACAAACAAAGCAGCACCTGCTACGAATTCCTAAATTATAAAACAACAAACAAATAACTACTACCTCCAAATGAGAATCATAGACTTTGAACAAGCCATTATTCAAACAATTCTAAAAAATATACCCCGCACAGCCATACAAGGCTGGTACTATCACTTTAAACAAACTGTATGGTGACACCTCCAAAAATCTACACTAAGGGCTGTATTACAAGTTTGGTGGTCCAACTGCTGGACCACCATTGCTGCAGTTGGGAGTATGCTATCAAGCCAGTCGCACCCGGACCGCCGTATCACGAGAAAACTGTCGGGCAGGCAATGTTGTGTTGGGGTGTCACAGAGGCGGCATACTTCACCTCATAGAGAGCCTGTAGCATATGCCCCTGCCATGATAGCGCTGCTTGCACGTCGGTGCACTATGTACCATGCAACATGGGCCATATTATGAGTACGGTGGTACTTGCTGTGGCTGTTAGACCACCACAACCTCGGTGATCCAACTGCCCGATCATGAGTTTCGTGGTCGGACTGCCACCAGCCTGACACAAAACCACCTCCAATGCAAGGACCCTGGTTCCGAACAGATTGGCAGTAAGGAAAGTGGTGGTCTGCGATGGCGGTGTCAAAGTCGGCAGCACCGTGCAGATTACGACCTGCCTCTCTGACGATCTTTTCAATGCAGGTATACTGCCATGAAAAGGTTGGTGGAAGGCAGAGAAAGGGCCCCAAACTGTATCCCAGTGTGATTTAGCCCATGGGGGAGCATGGGGGCACATGATGTGCCCCCTTTTGTTTGCACGACATGGTGAAAGGTACACAGTGCATGAACGTGAAAGCAGCGCTGCCAGGGCGGCGGCATATGCTACAGACAGGTTCTCTGTGAGCCAAACCATGCAGCCTTTGTGGCACAGCTCAAAAGAGAAAGGACAGGGGAACCCTACTCACTAACGGAACCAGGGTAATGGTTATATAAGGTGAAACAACGGTTCCTGTGGACTCATAAAAAATGATTCAAGCAATATAATTTGCACAATCGCAATAAAAAGAGCGTAGAATAAGGTCAGAGGGCAAGGAACCACCAACACATTTGTACAATTATGACTTGTTTTATAAACACAACAGACTTATTATATACATTGTTTAAATTTACAATAGAACAGATATTTGTGCACTGTGTCCCAAAGTGAAAAATTGAACCTAATCGTAAGTGACAGGGTGTATATTTATATACAAGGTTTCCATAAATCTTAAAAGGCGACCATTCTTGTATAATTTCTTTGTAAACAGCAACTGTATATAATAATACGCGCTGGGCAATGGTTTGCTCTTTCAGCTTGTCGACGGCGTTTTGACACTCTATCAGTATGGGGTCTCCTCAGGACTAGTGACGCAGGGACATCTATAATGAAATAATAAGAGCATAAGGCCCATGTACCGGCACAAATGCGAGAAATAAAAAAGGGGGGACATGGAGTGTGAATTACCTGGATTGCTTAATGCGCAGCATTGTGAACTAGTGATGTGCCACAAGTGAGGAGTGAAAACCCGGTCTTGATGATATAGTTGCAACCTCTGCCTAAGGTGCCTAGGTCCTAGATCTCTGGTGGCTCTAGAAGTCAAGATCAATAACTTGAACTCTATCCTCCAAATGAGGGGAGATGTGGTGGCGCAGGGGGGCCCACCTAATCAGTCTTGCCAAGGAATTCTGGATTATTTGTAGCCTGCGGGTCAAGTATGCAGGTAAACCCTAGATATAGGCTATTTGTGTAGTTCAGCTGTGAGGTCACCAAAGCATGGACCGTCGTCTTCCGGTTTTTCTCTGGCAAAAAGCATATACATTTCCTGATGGATCTCAGCTTCCAGAAGAATGTAGAGTAGATATGTTGTACCTGCGTGGTGAGTGATAGGTCCTTATCCAGCCTAATTCCCAGATTTCTAGCTGAATCTGTCGGGATTTGAGGAGGATTCAACTCTGAAGGCCGCCAAAGATTAGATGGAGGGGGTGATGCCTGACTAAAGAACAAGACTTCCATCCATCCTCCATTCAATTTCAGGCATTTCCTATTCGTCAATCCTGAGATGTTTTTCAAGCATTCTTTGAAATTGTGAAAAGCTGCCACCTAATGTTTTATTATCAAGGATACCAGCTGCGTACCATCTGCATAGGAGACTATCTTTACACCCCAAGATTCAATAAGAGTGGCCAATGGGGCAAGGTAAATGTTGAAAAGCAGCGGGCTCAGTGCCGAACCTTGCGTTACCCTTCACGTCAAAGGTTGGCTGGCAGCAAAGAAATAGGTCTGAAGTTGCTGAGCACGCCAGGATCCGCCTCAGGTTTCTTTAATAAAGGGAGCAGGAACTCTTGCTTCCATGTTTCAGGATGAATATCTGAATTCAAGGAGGAGTTCCAGATCTGATTTAGTATGGGATTTAGCCAGTCTGCCAACATACTAAAAAAACACAGGCAGGGCAGGGATCACCGGGGGAGCCTGATTTACATTTCAATAGCTCCGACAAGGACTCCTCAGTTGACAAAGGGGAGAGATTCTGACAGTGAGATTTGGCAATCAGAGGTTAACAGGTGAGTGTTGGGTTCCACATCTGATGGAAAAGAGCAATAGATATCAAGGATCTTTTACTCAAAACAGTCCGATAGGCTCGAGCAAATGCACAATAGGCTGAACACAGCTTATATTATACAAATTTATTGAAGGATTACAAAAATAGCAAAACTGCCAAGAACTAAGGGGCTCATTATGGTGGCGGAGGGACCACCACTGCCAGGCCGGCGGTGGCGGTCCCTCTGCCATCTGACTCCCATTTCCCCCGCCACATTAGGATGGCGGGGGGAATCGTTACACAAGCGTGGCTGGCGCAAAGAGCGCCCACCACGCTTCAGCCACAGGCAATCGTTGCGATTGCCTTGTGGAGCGGTTCAGACCAGGGATATAGGGGCGGTGCCTAGCAGGCACCGCCCGCCCGATCTCAATGCTGGCATCAACCAGCTTTCCCATGGTGGTGGAACCGCCAAGGAAAGGCTGATGAGGCTGGCTTCGGCGGGCCCGTTACAGGCCCCCTCTGTGGTGGGGGTGCCCGTTGTGCACTAGGGTGTACCCATGGTACCCCCTACGTTTCCATGCACAAGATGGCAGGCACCGCACGGTGCCTGCCACGTTGTGCATGGAATTGCACATCGTGGCATTTTAACATTGTGAACGGTGCTGCAGCCAGCAGCACTGGCCGCAATGTTAAAAGGCCAGGATGCGCCCGCCATACTGGTGGGTGCATCCTAATTGGGCTGGTGGTATGCCCATGGTATTCCCCCCCCCTGAATTTATCCCCATGGTGGGGTGGTCTATGGATGCCCAGTAGGGTCCCCTTTGTTCCACCACCAGTGGGACTGAACCAGTCCTGCTGAGCATCTTACATTGTGACGCAGATGCGCCACTGCCAGGGAATGACTGTTCCCTTGCGCAGCTAGTGGTCCTCCCCCACAACAACTTACAAAGTAAAAATGCAGCAGATGATGGCCTGCCTCCATGAGTCTGGCGTTCGGAAGACCCCCAGGCTCAAAATCAGGCCCTCACTGTTTTGTAGCAGCAGATCTTTCTCCTTCTCCACGTACAAAAAATAGTACACCACAAAAAAAATCTGAATGCAAGAAGCCCCCCAAAAATGCAAGCATATTAACATTCCAATTGAAATCCTTTGAAGCAATCCATAGCTTGTAGGTACCATAAACAAGACCCAAAAATTATTTAAAATATGGAATCACTCCAGGAAACAAAACAAAAAAAGGAAATATAAGTAAAAACCATTGGTTTATAAACCAAAACTGATTTCCTTAAAAAAAAAAAAACCATGAACTCCAATCTTCCATATAAATTGTTTAGAAACAAAATCCTGTAAAGGAAGCATTAAAGACCCACCAACATAGTGGATTACAGTCTCAAGTATACAAATGTGTAACACTTAGGGTCTCATCGCAGGTTTCACTTTCAACCGCCGCATCATGATGCAGGCAGTCAAAACTGAAACCGGCTGGTCATTCCGGCTGTACTCTGACGGGCTCAAGGAGCCTATCAGCCAGTGGGAGACCGGCATGTGATCCCAATGGATGGCATTTTGGCCACTGGGATTACGATGCTTGGTTTCTGACAGGCTTTCAATGCCGGGTGGGAGCTAATACCTGCACCCTGTGGCAGGCACCTTGAGGTTTCTGCTACGCGAGGCATGGATTAACAGAATCTCCCATTTCTCTATGGGAGCTTGTGCTACGGCCAGTTTACGGCAGCAGCACAGGCTTCCAAAGAGAAATGGGAGTAAGCGACCGCACCATGTGCGGTTGCATTGCGATTGCGGTGTCGGTCGGAGGCAACTCCCACTGACATCGCAACCAAGCCTTTAGTCATAAAAATATAAATAACATCACATAATTTAAAATAAAATATCATACATTAATATCAAATGTAAAAGAAATGCTAAATGAAAAAATAGTGCAAAACACTTTCAAAAACACATCTAAATATACCAAAAACTCACAAACAACACCATACCAAACTTTTAAACATGTATCCTAATTTCCTCCAAGCCTCACAACACACAAAAATCCTTTAAAGAGGACTTACCTGTTCCGACGAACAGCAGCACCTAACTGCGCCTTGATTCATGGAAAAATTACCCAAAATAACACCAATAGACTACAAAATAAAAGGTATTGGTAAAATAAAATGGCCACATAATGAAACTATAAAAAAGGACTATCTCCCCAAAGAAATCAATGTAAAGTATAGTAAAAATGTTTAATAAACATGAAAAAAGTTGTATATTTTTACACATAACAAACATGTCAAACAATGTTGTTAAATTTTTCAAGACATTGCAAAGTAAAAGCTGCAGAATAGTTACAATTTATGCAAGTATTAAATATATGCTAATAAAAAATATTTTAAAATAATGGAAAAAATGAATTTGAAAAAGGTGAATAAATGTTTTTAAAAATTGTAATTAAGTAACATAAAAATTGAAAATGTATATTATACAAATATATTAAAATATTGTATTTACTTCACTGTGTAATCACTTTGTAATTGCTTTTATTTTTACTTGAAAAATATATTTATTGAAATGTATAACTGTACAATAAATTTACAATTGTAAAAAAAAAAAACGAAAAATATGTGTGACATCTTGTTATTATAATAAATTAAACAAACATTTTATACACTGAAGGAGTGACATTTACTACCACCACTCCAACCTAAAACCAACTTGGGGAAGATTTTGGATGATAAAATGTACTATTCGCACTCAAATCTAAAACAACTTGGGGAAGGAGTAATATTCACTATTCTCAGTCCAATCTAAACCAACTTGGGAAGGTGCTGGACACTAAAGGAGTGACATTTTGGGGTCCATTAGGATATCGGGCAGTGGCACCACTGCGGTGCGGAAATATGCATTTTTCCGCCCGCGAGCAGCAGTCCTCACGCCCGCTATATTAGTATGGCCAAACATAGCCCATTTCCCGCCCGCTGCGGTGCGACACGCACCGCCATCAAAGTGCGCCCGCCACCGCGGCGGTGGGAGCCAATGGAGACTCTCTGCCGTGCGGAATGACGTCCGCCCTGCTCCACAAATTAGGATGACCCAAACAAGCAGATGCACCGCAGTGGAGAAACCGCCCAACCAGAGACGGAGGAAGCACGACAGCGGAGCGCGAAACTAGAGTCCCGGTCCACATCACCCGGTCACGACCGCCATGGACCCAGCTCTACATGTCTTTCCGGTGCTGTACCTGCTACATCACCAGGAACTCATGGACCGCTGCGGATGCTGCCGCAGGTACGCAATAACACAACACACAACACATGGGCTGACACAGGGTCCAAATCCACATCAGACACACTGGTGGGGACAGGGACACATCCACAAGAGCACCCACACATCACCCACCTGCCACCAAGTCACCCCTCTGCATCCTGGACACACAGCTACCGCCACCATGCAGAAATGTCCCGGTCACGTCACCGCAGCGGTTAACACAAGAAAATACATGCGCACAATGCAGAAGGCAGGGCCAGTGCCAGGCATGGGCAGGGCACAAAGACCACAGAGCCCCTCCCACCACACACTAGCACACCCCATGAAGGCACATGCCATGTGCCCCTCCTGTGCACACCATGCACAACAACAAGCCAGGTCAATGCACACCCTGCACCACACAACAAACAATCATGTAGACAGACACTGCAGGAGTGGCTGCACATGAACACACAACACACAGCACAGTAGCACAGGGCCAGGGAAACACACACACCACCACCACACCACACTCAGGGAAACTAAAATGAGGACAAGCACCAAATGAACACATACAAGGAACTAACATCCAAATGGACACATAGCCTGCTTAGTCACACATACATACCACAGACTGACACACAGACACATACACACCCCACATGCCAACAGCAATGGAGCACAAAGAACAGGAAAACTAAAGTGGGATGCACACAAATGGAAGGCCAAGGAGACACACAACAAGCATGTGTACATCACATGCAAGACAAGGAACAGAGAACAACACCCTCACACCATCAAAGCACATATGGCTGGTACAGGCAGTGAGGACAAACCACATACATCACAGTGCAACAGCACAGGGAGACAGCAAGGCAAATCATGTAGAGGTACAAGGATGAAAGGAAGGCCCTGAAGTCAAACTGTGAACAGCCACACATCTATACAACTACTTCACAGGAATACACCAGCAGTACGACACACAGTGACCATTGACACACGCCATGACTGACAAACACCAGTAGGAATCCACACACATACCCCCCTCACACCAGCAGCACACAACACCAGTGCTAAACACACTGAAGGCTGGCAATACTTGCCAGTCAACACACACACCCAAACAATCACACACCCCGGGGGTAGCCGCAAACATCAGACACACAAGGGATGCCACAACAAATGTCTGCACAAAAACAACACACAAACACATGACCCAACAGAAACACACACAGAACAACAAGAACAGACATGCCCTGTGCAGCTAAACTGGGGAAAGGCAATGGGAGCACAGACACAACAGGAGGGCGCAACATCATCACTCAGGAACAATGCACAGACAAAATAAAACAACACACACAAGAAGTGCACCATCACAGAAAAACACAGCCACATCAAACAAACAACAGATGCACAGGCACAACAATCACACAGCAAAAACAGCAGGACGTCAGGGGATGCACACCACGCAATGACAAGGCAACAGACACACACAGCACTGCATGCACAACAAACAGTGTGTGCACACCAGGCATACCAGCCAAACACAGACATCAGTGACTGAACAGCAACCCACACAACACCATACAGCACAGCACAAAGACAACAGCACACCCAGGAAGTGAAGCAATAACACAGACAACAGACATACATCCAACACAACACCAACAGATGCACATGTCCGGGACACAAAGGTGGAAACAACTTGACCGAAGGACTGGGAAGCACACACAGTTGGACTGCATATGAGCAACCATGACTGCCAAACAGCACCAGCACATCACATACAACCCATTGGGGAAATGCCCTGAGTGACACATTGACCCTGGACAAAGAACTGCACCACAAAGCACAGTGTCACAAATGAAGTGTTGGGGAGGCACACACACATGGAAACCAAGGGGACAGCTGACACCAAAGTGAAGTGTACTGCATGCCAGTAGGGGACATGGCAGGAGTGTACCATACACAAAGAGAGGGAGTGCAGACCCACAATGGGTAGGCATCTGAAGCACAGATAGGGGATGGCATGGCAACACACACAACATGCCACACTGGAGGCAAGAAGGCACCATCTGACAGCAAGGCATGAAAAAACACAACCACAATGGCAGTGTGGAACAGCAGGTCTGCACAGTCCCCACAAACAGCCACCAGACATATGGATGTGCAACAACACACAACACTGACTCGACAGTCACACACTGAATACTCACAAGTGACAAAAACAACAAGTAGGAGTCAGAGAGAACTTGAAGGACACACCAACACACTGCACAATGCACTACATACAATTCACACATGTGCATACAACCACATCCACAGGGTTGAACAATCAAAACAACAGGCATACAACTCCTGGTTGACGCATGTGTGTTGTTCACATTGCAGGGGCATGCACACATCAACACTCCCCAAAAGCTCACCCCCTCCACACCGCACACCACCTGACCATCCAAGAGCACACATGGAAAGTAAGCCATGGGACTAGGGTGACTGGCCATCACAAGATGACCACACACACCACTGGGCACACATAAAGAAAGAACACACATACATGATGACCCTGGACAGCCTGCCTGCAAAACTGTGTGCTGAAACCCACTCTGTGCTGGCAGTGTCCCCCAACCTGACATGTGTACAATATAGCCAACATGAACTAATCAAGTAAATGACAACTGCTGCACATTGTAAAATTACACCATTGCCCCCACGAGTATCTGGTGCAGGAAGAACTGAAGTCCCCATCACCCCAGAAAACTGATTAGTAAGTAAGACCAAACATTGACCATGTTAAAGTGGCACGCAGAGCATGTGGCACAGTAAACCATATACACACAGCAAAAGAACTTTATTCAGTAAGGGCACTGACAAAATAGACAACAGGAGCAACTGTCTTTATACACATATTGCACAGATAAGCACCATGACAAGAGAAGAGCAAGGCAAAAAATGCAGAGCATGTCCATCAGAAGCTGCACAGGCAGGGGGCACACAGCAGTGAACGACAAGGCCAGAGCAACACATACATCACATATCAACCTGGGGGGGTGTGGGGGGTGACCCACTGTGTCCAGGACTGCACAGCCCCAATGTCCCTGCCCTGTGAATAGATAACTATGTCATGGGTGTCAAATTGAGGGACATGATCTCACAACTACAAAATGCAGTTCACAAGGGCGGTTGTGTGCAATCTACAGTGCTGAGATGGCCCGTAGCTGGAGTGCAATGTGAAAAGACTGATGTCATACTCTGTAAGTGAAGTGATGTGTCTTTGTCTTTACAGACAGGGACTGTGCTGCTCAGCTGAGCTCACACTGAGATGGACTACAGGGGCACACAGAGCCATCCAGCCAAGCAATCACTGTCCTGACTACAGCATGAACAACCTTCTGTGTCACTGTATGGCTGACAACAAAACACAGGTCACTCATGCATACATGTGCAGGCAGGGTGACGTGTGGCATTGGATACATACACCCCCCCCTGGAGACAGCATGTCAGGCAGTGCATGACACTACCCCACACTCCCAGGCACATACTGCATCAGTCCAACTACATGTGTGGCCCCCCTGCCCTACCACTCCGCTGTTGACGACTTACCACGACATTTGGGGCATCATATAGCCGTGGGTACTGTGTGAGCACCTCGTCCACCAGGACCTCCAGCTCCTCGCTTGTGAAGGGACTGGCACGGGTCTTCACTGTCCTTGCCATCACTGTGGACATGAGACAACAGCAGAGGAATTGGGTGGTGAGGGGTCTCAGGCAGCAGTCCCTGGAGGCAGCAGCAGGGGAGGGGTCTCTGGCAGCAGTCCCTGGAGGCAGCAGCAGGTGAGGGGTGTCAGGCAGCAGTCCCTGGAGGCAGCAGCAGGTGAGGGGTCTCTGGCAGCAGGCTCTGGGAGCAGTGGAAATGTGAGGCTCAATTCCACACATATATTGCCCCCTGGGGTCATTTCACAGCTGCAGCAATTGGTGGTCCAGGTCTGCCTCTTTCAAATGCATCCAATGACCGCCCTTGCGGTGGCGGAGCCCGCCTACCGTGATCTTCAAAATTGCATCATGCCACTGCTATCGAGCTTCCCATTGACTCTAGGGCAAGCTCCATGGCGGGGAAACACCGCCGGGGCCAGGCGGTAGCTACCGCGATATGGGTGGCAGAGCATGCCCACGGCCATTTCCCCATGTCTCCATGCCTATCACTACCGTATTTGTGTGAATGGGGGTGCCAGGCGGTAGCTACCGTGATATGGGTGCCATACAATGGCGATGGCCATCTGTCCAACATCAACAGTGCCAACATGTTCAATGGCACATCATTGTGCACACGATGCCAATGTTCCATTTACTCCACTGATGGCTACACATGCCATGTTTATGTGTGTGATTTTGTAGATTGGCCTGTACTCACTCGCATGTCACTTATGGATTTGATGGTTGGGTGGGCAGGACAGTGTTGTTCTGGACTCTACAATGTGTACACAAGTCAATGTGTTGAGGTGCAGTGACAATCACAGCAATGCTCGTCTTAATGAATGATGATTCATTTTGCATTGCCTCTCATGTCTGCTCATGCACACATTTGTCATTCTTGCGCCGACGGTGGTCATTGTGTGGTGGATGTGTGCCAGGTTGTAAGGACCCATTAAGGCGTGACAGGTACAGCAGCTAGGTATGAGACCGTGGGTTTGATTTGTTGCACATATACTGGATGCTATACTCCCAGGCGTGCCCATGTGAAATGTGGCCATCTCCCTATGTGCATTCACATTGATCAAGGTGGTGTTTGAGGTACTTGTCTTGTGTAAGTTGACAGGTGTGCCCTTTGTGTAGCTGAAGGTGTCCCTACTTGTAAGCTGGCCTGTAACTCAATATTGATGGCAGTCATTGTTGTCGTTGTGTCATCCAGAACGTGATATGCTGTGCACATCGCATGATGTATTCCATTGACATGTGTCCACTATCTTCTCAAATAGGAGGAGGCCAAATTTGATTTGTCACTTGATGGTGCTGGAGGACATGGAGGATGTTGCGATCATACGGAAATGCCGTCTGGATAGAGCCACCCTGAAAACCCTTTGTGATCTGTTGGAGCCCCACCTGCAGCCTCGCCGGACATATCCAACAGCTTTCACCCCTACTGATAAGGGGAGGGCGGCCCTGCATTTTTTTGCTACTGGATCGTTCCAAGAGACAGTGGCCAGCGCAGGTGGGATGTCGCAACCGATGTTCAGCATGGTGCTGCGTGATGTACTTTCCGCCATGATGATGTACAAGGACAGATACATCCATTTCCCCAGGGGTGCTGAATTGCCAGCTGTGAAGGGAGACTTCTATCCCCTGGACACATCCCCAATGTTGTTGGTGCCATTGATTGCACCCATGTCGGGCTTGTGCCACCACAAGCCAGTGAGCAAATTTTCAGGAATCGCAAGCATTACCGTTCCATAAATGTGCAGGTGGTGTGCCTGGCAGATATGATCATCTCCCACGTGTGTGCCAAATTCCCAGGCTCGGCCCATGACTCCTACATCCTGCGGAACAGCATTGTGCTCCAGCTGATGCTAATCTGCTTCCCGGGGGTGCATGGATTGTGGGTGAGTACGCCTAATCGTATTGCGTGCTGGGTGTGTGGGCTGCTGCCCTAAGACTGAGCGACATTGCAATGTCTATTTGTGTTTTTCATACCTAGGCGACTCTGCATATCCCAACCGTCCGTTGTTGCTGAGCCCACTGAGGAATACCAGGACCCCAGCTGACGTCCGCTACAATGAGGCACATAGGAGGACACATTGTGTGGTGGGGCGTACTTTGGGTCTGCTCAAGTCACGTTTCCGCTGCCTGGACAAGACCAGAGGTGCACTGGCATACTCGCCCGGGAAGATGTGTCAGATTGTAGTGGCATGCTGCATGCTCCACAACCTAGCCATTCGCAAGGAGATTCCCCTGCTCCTGGTTGATGGGGAGGACCCAAGGCCCCAGCCTGCAAACCAACCCGTGTCCAGTGATGAGGACAGTGGAGAGGAGGAAGGTGTTGACCTGCGTGAACAGCTCATCACACACTACTTCACTTGAAGGTGGGTAACAATGTGCAACATACCCATTGTCTGCTGATATTGCTGTTGTCATGAAGGGGCATGTGAGAATTGTAACAGCAGCCAGTTGTAGACCCAGCGGTGTTTGGCAATGTTTCTGGGACAGGTCATTTGGGAACATCTACAGGACGTGTATGTTGACACTTGTTGCACATTGTGACGTGTACATGTTGGGTTATCCTGATGGTAGGGGTTGTGTGATGTCTGTGATGCAAAACCCAGACCAGTGAAAGTAGTTCTGTTGTGTTTCCCTAGGTGCCTTCAACTTCTCCTTGCCTACATGCAGCCCATGCTCCTGGTACATTGTGATCATGTTGAAGGATGTACATCCTGCAATAAAGACGGAGCAGACACGACGACATGTGTGCAAGGATATTTTATTTGCAATGGTGAGATGCGAGGGGGGGTGTACATTTCCATTGGGTTGTGGGGTGGAGCAGTGAGTTGACAGTTGTGGTAGATGAGATAATCGAGTAGTCACCACATTGGTGTGGTGACCCAGTCCAACAGACAGATGCCATTCACAAGGCAGTGTGGGGAAGGACTGTCCAAAAAGTCAATGCAGTGGCGGAGAGCGTTACCATCATGGTTGGCTCCCTGACTAGCGTCTGGCAGGTGCTTTGCCTCCAGATACTCCCAGGGTCTTCTTGGGACAGCCCCTTCATCGTTTGGCAGGGGGGGGGCCCTGCTGCAGGGCCGGTGGGGTCTGAGGACTCACCCCTCTCTGTGGGCGCAGGGGAGGATGGTGAACTGTCATCCTGTGGCCCACCAGAGGGAGGTGGAGGTGTTGTCTGTGGCACATGCCTGTCCCTCACTACCGCCACCTGCTGGCCCAAGAGGTCCACGATTTGTCCCATGTGGGTGTCGATGGACCTCATCAGCAGAATGAGCCTGTGCAACAGTTCGTCCGACTGGCCCGTTCATCCCTGGGCCTGTTCGTATGCACCCAGGACTCTGGTGATGTGTTCCTGGGATTGGGTCCCAGCCTCCTGGTGTCCGTGGGTGACCGTGCCCCTCCCACCTGCCCTGCTGCCACGGACCTGTTGCCTCACCACTGTGGGCACCCGCATCCTCTCCCTGCCCTCCTCCGTCGGTGGTGTGTTCTGGTCATCCACTGGACAGGGAGGGTGTTGCAGGCAGCACTGATGGTGGTGGTGGTGGTATTGGTGGTGGCCGCACAGGCTGTGACAGCAGGGGTCTGCTGTGAAGTTGTTGTTGCCGCAGATGTGGTGGGGGGGGACAATGGGGTCCTGGGACCTGTTGCTCCCTGGCACACCAGATGGGCTGGCTTCGAGCTCATCGTCCATGGAATCCTGGGGGTCAACATCCGAGAGTCCATGTACCGGGGGGGAGACTGGCTCTGCAGGTTGCTGGTGTTGTCCTCTGCAGTGAATTCTTGATCATCTGTGGGTCAGATGGAAAATGGTCATTGTAGTGCACCCGGCAAGCTTTGTGTTAGCTGTGTGTCATTCACTTTTTGTACACTGCACAATTGACAGATAATCACATTGTTTACTATGTGCACTGCTGTGCTTCCTGACATGATGCAGTGGTACATGCATTACTTGTCCATGGTGTGAGGTGTCAAGGCATACCATGCGACCCGTGCACAAATAAGGATTACAGGGACCTGTTGCCATCTAGGGCCTGGCATAACATGTGTTTAATTGAGAACTCATTGTTGATTTGTCTGACCTGGCAGATGTCACATCTAGCCATGGACTGGCCATTGTCATCTCCTGCATACCTTTGTCCTGTCATGTGCATATCTTGATTTGTACCACCACACATGCTTTCGTATTTTCCGAATGGCCCTTGTTGCACTTGCCCCATAGTGATGCACATGTAAATAGGTGCTGTGCATGATTGTGCCCTGACTTTCTTCTACTTGTGCATTGGTGTGTCACGCTTTGGAAGCTGTGACAGTTTCCTTAGCTTACCTGTGTGCACACTGTGCTTGGCAATGGGGCAGGTGTGCCTCTTTGTGCAATGAGAGGGCTGGTGTTGTCATATGGCACCATTTAGTTTGTGACGAATTGGTGGGTGCACGTACTGGCTACTTACATGTAATGTGCCCACATTTGGGTTTGTAATGTCACACATGTGTGTGTGCGTGGTGGCGGCTTACATCCTGCTCAGTGGGGTCACCGTCCAGAATCATATGTCTACCTACCTGTAAGTTTGTTTGGTGTACTGCAATGGCTTCAAACTGCTTCTGGGTGGGGGAGTGCTCCATCCTGCTCAGGTGTGGGACAGAAGGAATGTTGGGAGTAGTAGTGCAGGCCTCCCACACCCAGACACCCTCACTGTGAAGATGGTTACCTACCTGTTAGTTTGATGAGGGTAATGTGATGGATGCCACATGCTTCTGGGTGGGAGTGAGTGCTCCATCTTACTAGGCTGTGGGTCATGGGGCATGGTGGGAGGGGTGGTGCAGGCCTCCCACCCCAGACACCCACCCAGGGAAGATGGCTACCTACCTGTAAGTTTGATGAGGGTGATGTAATGGCTTCCAACTACTTCTGGGTGGGGGAGGGGTCCATCCTGCTGGGGGGCAGGGTGCATGGTAGGAGTAGTGGTGCAGGCCTCCCACCCACAAACACCCTCCCAGGGAAGATGGCTACCTACCTGTAAATTTGATGTGGGTTGTGTAATGGCTGACACGTTTCTGAGTGGGGTGGGGGAGGGATCCATCTTGCTAGGCTGTGGGCCAGGGGGCATGGTGGGAGTAGTGGTGCAGGCCTCCCACCCACAAACACCCTCCCAGGGAAGATGGCTACCTTCCTGTAAGTTTGATGTGGGTTGTGTAATGGCTGACACATGCTTCTGGGTGGGGTGGGTGGAGGGCTCCTTCTTGCTATCAGGAAGGCCAGACGGAATCTTCACGGAGGCAGAATGCAGCTGAATTCCCAATGCCCACCTCCCGGAGCTAGCTGCGTTGATTCAACTGCTCCAGGCAAGGGGAAAGGGGAAGTGGACAGAAAAGAGACACTCGTGCAGAACTGGCTCCCTCTTCGTCTTTCAGTAATTGCCCAGGAAGACCTAATGCACAGAAGGGAACAAAATTCCATTCAACATTCTAACTGGTATTATTTGACAATGTGCTTATTCCCTGGACCTTTACCCTACCAGTTCTTCTGCAGGAGCTATGTCTCTCTTTATTTCCCAGTTCGGATGATCACTGGTTTTGTTCTACAGGAAGATCTAATACACACATAAAAGAACTGGTTAAGTCTTATTCTTTTCTTCAATTCTAATATTCTTTTTACCCTTGTGCCTTCTTACCTATTCTCCTAGCCTTCCTTGCCTCTCTGGTTGACAGATAGACCGGAACTGAAGTTATAGTCTATAGCTGCTTGCGATAGGCGAAGAATACTGCTCACAGAGTCCTTCTTGCATTACTTGGTTACGCGCAAAAAGGGACAGGGTAGGGAAGACAGGAGGAAGGTAAGAGTAGGTAAGTCGCAAGGAAGGTTAGGGTAGAGGCAATAGCAGATGAAGCATTGTTTTCAGCTGACTGAAGTTCAGGTGCACTCAAGTCTCTCCGCTATCTGCTTACTTGTGTGGAGTTTCTCTTCAAAATACTGCAGCCGGTCTCCTTCACTCGACGGTAAGCCTACCGGAGTAAGGAGACCCTGGAATTACCTCAAATATCTTCGGATACGCTGGTGTCAAGTTTCTTCTCCCACTCTGAATTCTACTTCAACTTGACCAAGAATTATATCGGCTCAGACTAAATCAGAATTACACTCTCTCTAGTGTCTCCAAACTAAGTCTAGAGACCCGCAATGACCAAATACATGAAATTACTGAGGGAAACTTCGAGTCGAGGAGCGAGAACTAAAGCTACCTCACTCGTCTGTGACTAAATTGAAGTGCGCGGCAAAATGCGCTCCGTGAACACACGAAGTCTCCTCTCTCGCGAGACTTCCTAACTTCATTGGTTAGTAAGGAAAATTTAGCGGCCATCTTAGAATGGAGTCCATAGCCTTTAGACGCTAGTCCAGTAATTGCAGAGGGAAGGTTTCACCAACACCCGATGCTGTCCCACTGTCTTATGCTTTGTGATAATGACATTTAGATCCTTCCTGACAGTACCCCCTCTCAAAGACCGATCTCTCGGTCTTGGTTTCAAAGGATGCTGTGCATGAAATCGTTTTACCAGTCTAGGGGCATGTACATCATCTGCTGGTTCCCATGATCTCTCCTCAGGTCCAAACCCCTTCCAGTCGACTAGATAGAATAAGTTTCCTTTTGTCTCCTTTGAATCTAAAACTCCTTTTACTTCGTATTCTAAATGTTTGTCTATCATCAAAGGAGGGGGTGGTTTCTCTAATCTAAGATTAGGAGCTGTTTTCTTTAGGAGTGATACATGAAACACTGGATGGATGCCTAACTGGGTAGGTAATTTTAACCTAACAGTTACCGGACCCAGAACTTGCTCATTGATAAAGGGGCCTACGTAACGAGGCTGAAACTTCCTATTTCCCTTTAACCTAAGATGCCGTGAAGACAACCATACCGACTCCCCCACCTGATACTGCTGGGCCTTCCTCCGGTGTTTGTCTGCCTGTTTCTTGTAACCTGCCTTAGCCTTGTAGAGATTGGACTCTGCTGATTTGCGAGCCTGATTTAAGTTAGTTAACAAATTGCTGACTGTTGGAACCCCAAAATCACCCTGATTACTGAAAGGATTAGGGTGCTGTCCAAAATTTAAAAAGAATGGAGAATAGCCAGTAGAGACACTCTTGGCGTTATTATGTGCGAACTCAGCCATCCAAAGCAAATCTGACCAGTCACCCCCTTGATCTAAAAGAAACAGACGTAAATACTGTTCTAGCTCTTGATTCACCCTCTATGTCTGACCATCTGTCTCTGGGTGATAACTGGTGGAAAGCCTGACCTCCACTCCCATTCCCTTCATGAATGACTTCCAAAAGTGTGACACAAATTGGGGGCCTCGGTCTGAAATCACAATCTTGGGAACTCCATGAATCTTTACAATGTTCTGTCTGAATAGCCTGGCCAACTCTGGAGCTGAAGGGACCCCTTTGACAGGAATAAAATGGCTCATCTTGGTGAAGGTGTCTACAATTACTAATATTGTGTTATAACCCTTACTCAGTGGAAGATCTACAATCAAATCTAATGTGACTGTATGCCAAGGATGTGGTGGGGTGGGTAAGGGCCGTAACAATCCCTGTGGAGCTTGCCTACTAGCTTTTCCTCGGGCACAAACCTCACAAGTCTCCACAAATTTCTTAATCTGAGAAGTCATATTGGGCCACCAAAAGTACCGTTGAACAAGATCTATAGTTTTCAAGGCACCCTTGTGGCCTGCTAACGGCTGATCATGACAGTCTTTCAGCACTTGTTCTTGCATTTCCTTGGTAGGTAGGTACAGAGCTCCATCTTGGTACGGCAAGGAATCCACTACCTCTCGACCTTCCTGTTGACTAGCCCACTCAGCCATTTCCGTCACTGACATAATCTTCCCGATTCCTTCTTTATAGTTGATTCCAGACATTGCGCACACAATCTTTGATTCGGGAATAATTGGTTGCGGAGCCACAGAATGTTCAGTACCTTCGGTTTGGATCCGGGACAAGGCATCTGCCTTACCATTCTTAATTCCAGGGCGGTATGTAATCACAAAATCAAAATCAGCGAAATAAAGAGACCATCGCAATTGACGTGGAGTTAAGGTTCTTGCTGATTTAAGGAATTGAAGATTTTTATGATCGGTGAACACAGTAACTGTGTGCCGAGCCCCAAGCAAATGATGTCTCCATTCCACAAAAGCGTCCTTAACCGCCAGCAGTTCCTTTTCGGCGATGGTGTAATTTAATTCCGCTGCATTCAACTTCCGTGAATGGTAAGCCACAGGATGTAATTGCCCGGTGGACTTGTGCCGCTGGGACAAGATTCCCCCAATCGCTTGATCCGAAGCATCCGCTTCTAAAAAGAAAGGCTCTGTAGGGTCTGCATGAAGCAAGATGGGTGCCGAAGTGAAACTCTTCTTTAGAAACTCAAATGCTTGTTCTGCTTCTGCCGACCAATGAAACTTAACTCCCTTCTTGAGCAGTCTGGTAATTGGGATGATCTTCTGCGAGAATCCCTGGATGAATCGCCGATAAAAATTTGCGAATCCTAGGAATCTCTGAATCTCCTTAACATCCTTAGGTGATGGCCAATCTACCACTGCTTGTACCTTCTTTGCCTCCATTGTGATCCCTCCTGGAGATAACACAAATCCCATAAATTCCACAGTATGCACACTAAAGGCATATTTCTCCAATTTTACATAGAGTTGGTGTTTACGTAATCTTTTCAAAACTAACTTGACATGATCAGGGTGATCTCTGGGATCTGTGGAATATATCAAGATGTCATCCAAATAAATCACGGCTATCCGATCCACCAAATCTCCCATGATGTCATTGATGAAGTGCTGGAAGGCTGCCAGAGCATTACACAGGCCAAAGGGCATGACCTGATATTCAAATAGCCCGTATTTTGTTCTAAAAGCAGTCTTCCACTCGTGGCCTTCCTTCATTCGAATGAGATGGTAAGCCCCTCGGAGGTCCAGTTTTGTGAATACTTGGGCGTCCTTAATCTGATCTAGAAGGACCGAAATCAGAGGCAGGGGGTATCGGTTCTTTACTGTCACCCGGTTGATGGCACGATAATCGATGCAAGTCCTCAGTGACCCCTCCTTCTTTGGAATAAAAAAAAGCGGCGACGACACTGAGGACTGTGACGGCCTGATAAATCCGTTAGCCAAGTAACGATCTAGGTATTCCTTCAAGTAACTGTTCTCCGCTTCTGTTAGAGCGTAAACCCTACTGCAAGGTAGTGCTGCCCCAGGTTCGAGATCGATGGTACAATCGTAAGAACGATGTGGAGGGAGTTTCTCAGCCTCTTGTTCACTGAAGACATCTTCAAATTCTTTATACTCCGTTGGAATTTCTAAGGTGTTTCTGACCCCAATGGATTCTCCACTAAATGACAGCAAGGTGGCCACGGATGGTTCATGGGTGTCACAACCCAAAGAGAAGCAGTGTTCCGCACAAAAGGAGGAGTCCATATTGATGGTTCGATCCTCCCAATTGATGGTTGGATTATGTAGGGTTAGCCAAGGAAGTCCCAAAATTAACTGAAACTGAGGGGCATCGATCAAGTTGAACTGAATGACCTCATGATGACCATTAGACTGAATTAATTCCACCATTTCAGTGTGATAGGTGATCGGACCCGAAGAGAGGTTAGTACCATCTACAGCCCGGACTGATTCCTTCTGCTCCTTGCGCACCGCCTGGATTCCCATCTTCTTGGCAAAGTTTATGTCGCAAAAATTGCCAGTGGCACCTGAATCGATCATTATCGTCACTCCCTCAATCTCTTGGCTTCGAAATTTCACTTTCATTTGTAGGGTTAAATGTGGTGTCCGAGTCTGAAGGGTATTCGATATTTGATGAACCTTTGGAGTCTGATCTTCCAACTTCGCCATCTGAGCGACTCCGCCTACAGATGGTTTTGAGAGTTTCCTGAACTCGAAATCTTCGGCTTCTTCGGACACTCTCTTACAAAGTGTCCCGATCCCCCACAGTACATACATAACTTCTTCAGCCTCCTTTGCTCCTTCTCCTCCTTGCTTAGGGGTCCCCGGACAGATCCAATCTGCATAGGTTCATTTTCAACTGTTCCACCTGAAGACTTGCCTGCTTCTGTCTTTATTCGATCAAAGCGTGGAAAATTCCAGCGAAGATCCTTTGTCTTCTTTTCACCTCTTCTCTCGGAGCTTCGGAAATCGATTTCCAGAACCAAATCCACCAACTCAGAGAATTCCATAGGTCGTTTTGGAATCTGCGCCAGGGTATCTTTGATGTCATCACGTAATCCTCGATAAAAAAAAGGCAGATCTCTTCTCTTCCGGCCAATTTGTTTCTACCAAGAGTTTATTGAACTGAGTAAGGTAAGAGATCAGATCCCTGTTACCTTGGCGCAATTCTAAGAGCTCGTTGTCTGTAGCCTGAGAAACTCTGCGTCTGTCGAAAATCCTGAGGAATTCTGTCTTGAACTGTTCCAAATTATATAAAAAGGGATCATTACGGGTAACTAAAGGCATGGCCCAATTGGCAGCATCCCCACCCAAGTAAGACAAGATGAAGGCCACCCGTGATTGAGCATCTGGGAACAAATTTGCTCGACACATAAAATGCAAGGAACATTGGGTGAGAAAGAGCTGAGCTTTTTGTGGATCGCCACAATATCTTTCGGGAGGGGCAAGTGGAATGATGGGGGAAACTGAGTAAACAACCTGAGCTACTGTGCGCGTGTCTTGCTTGGACTGGGTTTCACTTGGAAAGGTTTGAGCGGGTGTAGCCCCTGAGGAGATCTCACTAACCTTCTGAGCTAATAATATTGTCTCCTGTCTGGAAGCCATTACTTCTTGCCTTAAATTCTTATTTTCTTCACTTAAGGTCCCTATTTCTCTTTGAATACCCTCCAACATCTCTCCTAAAGCCTTTAAACTGAAACCCTCCGCCATTCTGCCCAGGTGAAGGAACTACGTGGGCTCTTCAATCTATCAGGAAGGCCAGACGGAATCTTCACGGAGGCAGAATGCAGCTGAATTCCCAATGCCCACCTCCCGGAGCTAGCTGCGTTGATTCAACTGCTCCAGGCAGGGGGAAAGGGGAAGTGGACAGAAAAGAGACACTCGTGCAGAACTGGCTCCCTCTTCGTCTTTCAGTAATTGCCCAGGAAGACCTAATGCACAGAAGGGAACAAAATTCCATTCAACAGTCTAACTGGTATTATTTGACAATGTGCTTATTCCCTGGACCTTTACCCTACCAGTTCTTCTGCAGGAGCTATGCCTCTCTTTATTTCCCAGTTCGGATGATCACTGGTTTTGTTCTACTGAAGTTATAGTCTATAGCTGCTTGCGATAGGCGAAGAATACTGCTCACAGAGTCCTTCTTGCGTTACTTGGTTACGCGCAAAAAGGGACAGGGTAGGGAAGACAGGAGGAAGGTAAGAGTAGTGGTGGCCGCACAGGCTGTGACAGCAGGGGTCTGCTGTGAAGTTGTTGTTGCCGCAGATGTGGTGGGGGGGACAATGGGGTCCTGGGACCTGTTGCTCCCTGGCACACCAGATGGGCTGGCTTCGAGCTCATCGTCCATGGAATCCTGGGAGTCAACATCCGAGAGTCCATGTACCGGGTGGGAGACTGGCTCTGCAGGTTGCTGGTGTTGTCCTCTGCAGTGAATTCTTGATCACCTGTGGGTCAGATGGGAAATGGTCATTGTAGTGCACCCGGCAAGCTTTGTGTTAGCTGTGTGTCATTCACTTTTTGTACACTGCACAATTGACAGATAATCACATTGTTTACTATGTGCACTGCTGTGCTTCCTGACATGATGCAGTGGTACATGCATTACTTGTCCATGGTGTGAGGTGTCAAGGCATACCATGCGACCCGTGCACAAATAAGGATTACAGGGACCTGTTGCCATCTAGGGCCTGGCATAACATGTGTTTAATTGAGAACTCATTGTTGATTTGTCTGACCTGGCAGATGTCACATCTAGCCATGGACTGGCCATTGTCATCTCCTGCATACCTTTGTCCTGTCATGTGCATATACTCCCGGAGCTAGCTGCGTTGATTCAACTGCTCCAGGCAAGGGGAAAGGGGAAGTGGACAGAAAAGAGACACTCGTGCAGAACTGGCTCCCTCTTCGTCTTTCAGTAATTGCCCAGGAAGACCTAATGCACAGAAGGGAACAAAATTCCATTCAACATTCTAACTGGTATTATTTGACAATGTGCTTATTCCCTGGACCTTTACCCTACCAGTTCTTCTGCAGGAGCTATGCCTCTCTTTATTTCCCAGTTCGGATGATCACTGGTTTTGTTCTACAGGAAGATCTAATACACACATAAAAGAACTGGTTAAGTCTTATTCTTTTCTTCAATTCTAATATTCTTTTTACCCTTGTGCCTTCTTACCTATTCTCCTAGCCTTCCTTGCCTCTCTGGTTGACAGATAGACCGGAACTGAAGTTATAGTCTATAGCTGCTTGCGATAGGCGAAGAATACTGCTCACAGAGTCCTTCTTGCGTTACTTGGTTACGCGCAAAAAGGGACAGGGTAGGGAAGACAGGAGGAAGGTAAGAGTAGGTAAATCGCAAGGAAGGTTAGGGTAGAGGCAATAGCAGATGAAGCATTGTTTTCAGCTGACTGAAGTTCAGGTGCACTCAAGTCTCTCCGCTATCTGCTTACTTGTGTGGAGTTTCTCTTCAAAATACTGCAGCCGGTCTCCTTCACTCGACGGTAAGCCTACCGGAGTAAGGAGACCCTGGAATTACCTCAAATATCTTCGGATACGCTGGTGTCAAGTTTCTTCTCCCACTCTGAATTCTACTTCAACTTGACCAAGAATTATATCGGCTCAGACTAAATCAGATTTACACTCTCTCTAGTGTCTCCAAACTAAGTCTAGAGACCCGCAATGACCAAATACATGAAATTACTGAGGGAAACTTCGAGTCGAGGAGCGAGAACTAAAGCTACCTCACTCGTCTGTGACTAAATTGAAGTGCGCGGCAAAACGCGCTCCGTGAACACACGAAGTCTCCTCTCTCGCGAGACTTCCTAACTTCATTGGTTAGTAAGGAAAATTTAGCGGCCATCTTAGAATGGAGTCCATAGCCTTTAGACGCTAGTCCAGTAATTGCAGAGGGAAGGTTTCACCAACACCCGATGCTGTCCCACTGTCTTATGCTTTGTGATAATGACATTTAGATCCTTCCTGGCACTTGCTGATGCAGTGGGACAAGGGGGCCTGGTGCGAGCTGTAGTGCTGTCTGCCTATAGACATGCCCCCATGGTAATGTTGGTAGCTACGTTTGGGGTGAATGGGAGTGGGTGAATGTTGGATCTGTGAGCCATGTGTTTGGGAGTGTGTGGTGCAGATGGATGGAATTTGTCCTAGGTGGTGTAGCTTTGTAGTTGTGCAAGACAGTACATAGCAGAGTGGTGGTAGTCATTTGTTTGTACTTACCAGCCTCCACTCCCCCGGCTACTCCAGTGAGACTCTCTGGATGCAGTATGGGAAGCACCTTCTCCTCCCATGGTGTGAATGGTTTTTGTGTAATGGGAGGGCCACCGCCAGTCCTCTGAGCCAGCTCACAATTCTTGCTCCTCCTCTCCTTGACCACCCTCTTCAGATCATGCCACCGCTTCATGATCTCCTTTTTAGATCTTGGGGTGGTCCCTTCTGCATTGACCCTTAGGACTATCCTTGCCCACATTTGTGTACTAGTGGCTATTGGTGTCTGTTGGACCAGGCTACCAAAAAAGCTGTGGTTCCACTCTGACTATCTCATCTACCATGACTGTCAACTCACTCTCTGTGAATTTGGGCATTTTCTGTGTGGCCACGGTGTGTGGTGTGCAAAGTGGTTGTGGGTGCAGGAGTGTGAGTGGTGGTTGTGGTTGTGATATGTATGGTGTGTGTTGTGCAGGGGTTAGTGGTGCAGGTGTGCAAGTGGTGGTGGTGCTGTGTGTGGTGTGGCTGGTGATGTTGTGTCCTTTGCCTCTCCTGTCAGCTGGGTTGTGTGTCACTTCTCTCATGGAGTATTGCAAAGGACTGTGGTCAGGGAATGGGCTGGTTTTATACTCAGCTATGTGGGTGTGTCCAATTGGGGTATTGCTGTCAGGTGTGTTGTCCTGGGATTAGTATGTTTCTTTTTGCCATGTGGTTGTGTCATTGGGGTGTGTTTTGTGTATTTGGGGGGCAAGGCTAGTTTTCTGTGTGTACTTTCTGGCCTTCTTGTGGGTTTTTTGGTTTGACCGCCATATTTTTTACGGCTCGCCCGCAGCGGTGACTGTGCTTCAGCTCTTCCGCTGGCTCTCCCATTCATCCCATTGTGCGACCGCGTTGGTTGGAGACAGCGGTACGTACCGCGGGACCATCAGGAATATCCTAATTTCCCGTGCAGTGTCTCCGCTATACTTGCGGTGGGTTGTTGTTTTTCCGCTGCAACTCCGACCGCCGCGGACGGATTTTGGCCATCTCCACCCGCTACGGGCGTTTTTTCTTGGCCCCGTTCTGCCGCGGTCAGTGTTTTTTGGCACAGGATCCTAATTTGGCCGCCGGTTTTCCCACGGTGCTGGCGGGCGGTTGTTTTCCGCTTCCATGGCGGTCGGGGTGGTTTTCCGGCTGCCATCCTAATAGGCACCTTAATATTCTCACTCAATCCTAAACCAACTTGAAGAAGATGTTGGACACTAAAGGGGTAACATATACTATTCATACTCCAATCTAAACCAACTTGGAGAAGATGTTGGACACTAAAGGGTAGCATTTACTATTTTCACTCCAATCTATACTAAGCTGAGAAAAGGATTTCAACACTAAATCTCTCAAATATTATAAATCCAGTTCTAATGAAAACATTTCTTGTAAAATATTATAAAATACAAATGTAATACTACGTATTCTAACATTTCAGTAAATTACAAAATTAACAAACATAATATATTAAAGCACTTAAATTGAAGTACTAACTTTTATATAAAAAATTTACCTTGCAAATTAAATTTTTACATTATAAATTTTAATACAAATATCAATA
Source organism: Triturus cristatus (assembly GCF_964204655.1). Taxonomy (NCBI): domain Eukaryota; kingdom Metazoa; phylum Chordata; class Amphibia; order Caudata; family Salamandridae; genus Triturus; species Triturus cristatus. The sequence continues at coordinate 158,855,353 of NC_140580.1, forward strand.
TTTTTATAAATATTTCCTAAAGTCATACACTTTAAAAAACACAATTACATAGATTTAAAATAACAAAATGAGCAATAATAAAATCTGTATTAAAAAGTCATATGTATAGATTTATAATTTATTATTTATAATTTTTTTAATTAAATGTTTTATATTTTTGAAATAATATTATTATAATTACATACAAAATAATGTGCATTTTTTAATTTAAACATCCAAACAAATCCAAATATACTACTTAATAGTAGTAGTAGTAGTAGTAGTACTTTATTCGACATTAACAAGAAATGTCATAAAAGTTCATCACAATGTATATAAAAACAATTTAAAACATACCATACTACAGCAAACGACTTCAATTCATATAAAGTTAAAAAGAATAAAAAGAGTCATATATACTCAAATTATATTCACATGACCTCTAGCATTACTATTGTGAGCAGAAAAGGTTGCAAATTCCAGTGGGTGGATGGTATTCTTAAGGATGTTGCACCTTAAGCAACCTACGTCTTAACCTCCAGGCCCAACCCAGGTACTTGGCAGTCCCACAGATTACACTTGGGACAGATGTATCATATGTCAAAATGCGCAATGCTGCCCTTGCAGACCTTATACCCAGATTTTTACAGACGGGTTTAAGCCACCTTAGTCTGGGTTGCCTGTACGCCTGGCAGGCAAACATAAAGTGGCCAATGGACTCTGTGGGCGAAGCACAACCAGGGCAACCTGTTGGGTGCGTATTTACCTTGTTCCAACTAGATTGGAAATCGTAAAGAGGAAGGGTGCCATACCGGAGCTTGAGGTATAATGATCTGTCATGCGGTGATTCAATAAAATCCAGAAAAAGCTCCAGTTTGGGAGCTGGTTTCATATCTAAAAAGCGCACAGTGAGGACACCATCCTGGCTTCTTAAGTTTTCGGCCATAACACAATCCCAATAGATTTTTTTTAACGTTAGTTTGGGGGGAGGGGCCTGGGTCACCCAGGCTTCTTCCAAACCAATCTTCTGCAGTTGTTTTTTCAGGTTTATTACCCAAGGGATCTTGTGGTCTGCGCCCAGGTTTAATAACTCATCTAGGGCTGAGGCATAGTGGTGTAGTTCAGGGGACCTTCTAATCCTCGACCAGAATAAAATAGGTCGCAGCCTAGCCACATCGCTGATGTTAAATCTGCCACAGTCGCTACGGAGTGGAGCTAGTGGGGTAGACAGGGGAAGAGAGACTAGGTCTCTAAAGAACTTGTTCTCAGATCTAATTAACTCTGTCAAGTTTTCAAAGCCCCACAGTTCCGCCCCGTAGAGGGCTGATGACAGTGCCTTCCCCTCGTAAACCTTAACGGCCGCCGCTATTGGCCTGCTATGTGAGAGCCTCTGATGTTTCGATATTGCCCCTGTAGCTCTTTTATGGGCAAGGAGCATTTTAGAAAGATGGGGGGCCCATTTGAGCTTGTTATTGACCCTCACTCCGAGGTAATCAAAAGCGTCCACTAACTCAAGTGTGGTGCCGTTGAGGTGGATGTTATTCCTAAAATTTTTTGAGGGAGAAAGCGCCATCAGCTTAGTTTTTGATGTATTTATTTTCAGCCCCCTGGTGTCACAAAACTGGGAAAAACGAGACAGCAGTGTTTGTAAGCCCATAGGGCTTTTCGAAATCAAGAGAGTATCATCAGCAAAGAGCAGGGTAGATATTTTTTCCCCGCACAGGGTTGGAGCGTCGACCCTGTCGCCTCTCAAATGGTCTGCCACATCATTTATATAGCGAGAGAACAGGGTCGGGGCCAAAACACAACCCTGTCGCACTCCTTTCTCGACTGAGATACTCTCTGTAAGTTGTCCCTGGAGACCCCACCTGACTTTAGCGAAATTGTCTGCGTGGAGGCGTTTAAGGAGGTTCAGGGTTAGGGGAGGGATTCCCAGATCAAGTAATACCTGCCACAGCTGTGATCGTGGGACCAGGTCGAAGGCTGTTTTTAAATCAATAAACGCCAAATAAAGGCTGCCTTTTTCGATGGCCACAGATTTCCAATAGATGGTGCAAAATCTGAAGACCTGGTCAATGGTGCCTACTCCCTCCCTGAAACCCGCCTGCAGGTGACTCAAGATATCCTCCTCGGCTATCCAGACCTTAATCCTGGTTAAGAGGACTCTGCCAACCACTTTTTGAATTACATCGATTAGACTAATCGGTCTGTAGTTGGCAGGGTCCCCTCTATCGCCTTTCTTATATATGGCCACCACCTCCGCCCCCTTCCAGGAGTCCGGAATTGGACATCCTAGTGCTAAACTTTTAAGAAATCGCAGGATAAATTCGGCCCAGAGATCTTTTTCGTGGAGCAGTAAGTCACCTGGGAGACCATCAGGGCCAGCTGCTTTACCCGGGGCAATCGTGTTTATTGCAGAAATAACCTCAGTCAGAGCAAAATCGGGCTCCTGCTCAGAGGCTTCCAAGTACTCTGATTCAGGCTCCAACTCCCCGCGGCCCACTCTATCACAAGATGAGTAGAGGTTTGAAAAGTGTAAATGCCATTGGGATCCCGTTATGTGGCTTGGTATTGGATCAGCCCCGCCCCTCATACCAGTGTTTACGAGATTCCAAAAGAGGGATGAGTCTTTTAGTAGGGCTGCGGCCTTTAAGTCTTGCCAGTGGGATTCATCCCACAAGCGCTTTGCCAACCTTATGGTGTTATAGTACATTTTCCGGGCGTTAATAATGAGTGGTTGGTCCTTGGATTTAATGGCTAAGGATAGCGACTGTCTCATGACCCTACAGTCTTGTGAGAACCAAGGGTTTTCTGATTTTGGAGGGTGCTGCTTTGAATCCCCCTTCACCTGTGCCACAAAAAAATTTCCAACCCTTCCTATCGTTTGTTGATAGGTTTCTAGGAAGTCGTCAGTAGGGAGGGTCTTCGAGTGGCAACTGGTGAGTAGGTCCATTGCTGCAATACCATCTTTGACGAGGAATCTGATTTTACCCAGATCCATCTCACGCTTTGCTACCCTGGGCCACTTGAGTCGTCTATTGCAATTTGTTAGGGCGACCTCTCTAGCCCCAGACCTCTGTTCAATCGGGTACTCAATAGCAATAGTGGCCAGGCCCCTCCTGAGTTGTAAAGACAGAGGATTATGGTCGCTCTCAGGCCTATCAACCACTGTCATGTCAACCAAATCTGGCCAGATGTCAATGCTCAGAAGGATGTAATCAATACGTGAAGGGGCTCTAGTTCTCGTAAATGTGGGGGCACCTAGGCCATCTGAGTGTGTACGCCCATTTGTAGCCCTCAAGTTGAACTCTAAGGGAAGAGCATTTATTTGCACAGCTCTTTTAGTCCAGTACTTCAATGGTTGAAGGGTTAGTTGGGGTATACCCTGTTTAGAATCAATGTCACCAGTGCCCAGGATGTCATCGCTGCTCAGGGGCTCAAAAGTACAGTTTAGATCCCCGGCAACTATGACACCCGCCTTGGGGGAAATTGAAGAGAGTTCAGACTCAAGAGCTGAAACAATTGGACTTGCTTGCCCCCCGGGAGTGCCCCTAGCATAAATATTGAATATTTCAAGGGGGAGCTAATGGGCTGCCCCTTTGGTGGAAATATGCAGGAGGTCCTGGGATGTATTTGGGTGCTATTTGACTGTCCAGTTCAAACTAATGCTGATCCAAATTAAAAGACCCCCGGAGGGTCGACCTCGTGTGGACCTAATCGCAGGAACAAAAAAGGAAGAAAACCCTGATCTATGCAGAGGAACTAGACTCCAGGTTTCCTGGAAGAGGATAACATCGAATTTGTCGATGAAATCACTCCAAACAGGGTCTATAAGGTTCCTCCTTAAGCCTGCAATATTCCATGATAGTAGCTTGATATCACCCATGGAAGATGGCGTAGAAGGGGCCCCTATGGCTGCGGGTATGGTGATTTGGGGGTTCGTCCCTATCGCCAAGCTAGCGGTAGCCTTTCCTTGAGCATTTGAGGGCGGATAGAACGATGGAATGCTGTTCGAGGGTGGGCCCATGGCAAGATGCAGTGAGGACGTACATGATGGGGGATCTATAATTGTGTTAGGTAGTCAATCAACTTGTCTTAGGCCAGAGTCCTCACCCTCTCTTTGGAAATTCCAAAGAGGAAGCTTACGGATCTGAATGGAAGAATAAGCTGGTGGTGAGGTTCTATACTCAAGCAAAAGTAGGTTTTCAGGTAAGACAGGATCCCTAAACATAATCTCTATACAATCAGTGTCAGCATCCACACGAGAAAGCCTCCTTACCCTTACAATATCCTCTCTGATGATAGATCTACATCCTCTTACGTGTCTCAACCAGTGTATAACTTTATTGTGCAGGGATTCGCTGCCCTCAGAAGCATAGCCAGGTTTCAATTTAGGTGCATGAGTCATGAAAACAGGGAAACCCCTGCACCCGAGATGGTGAATTGGCGAAGGAGATAGGAAGTGAGATGTAGAGTTATCTCGACTAGATAAAGGAAGACTGAGAGGACGTCTAGAGAGTGCAACTCCAGTGGTTGTACTTGATGGTACAGGGCCTCTCGGTGGATATAGGTGTAGCTTAGACTGATCATTTTCTCTAGAGGTGTTCCCCTTAGTATGCGGGCCCGTATTTGCATTACCAACATTAATTTTTGAGGGAAGTGTCTTTGATGGATCGGACTTCTTCGTAGACAAGATTGTCCCAGGAACAAGTGAAGAGACCGAGGGGGTGGACGGGGGGGCCTTATGTCTAATAAGACTCTCCACCCTATTACTAAGTTCAGCCACCAACTCCTCCAGTCTCACTACTCTGCCATATAATACTGAATAATGATCGGCAGCAGAGCTAATAGAAATCGAAGAGTCTGTTATAAGTCCGGCTGCCTGGCTAGATGGATGAGACAGGTCAGGGTCAAGGAGTGCGAACCTGTTGTTACATAATAGGGCTTGTAGAGCAATATCCGGGTTTGCAGGGAGTACTTCCGAAGTGTTCTGAGTAGAGGTAGTCGTGGAGGTATCGGATGCGGGGTCAGACCTTTGCTGTTTTGTTGAGCAATGAGCAAGAAACATAGTTGGTATAGTGGCATTTGTCTTAGGGGCAACTTTAGCTGCCTGATTCTCCCCTTGCTCATCAAGCAGCGTGTCCTCGCAGTCATGCACTATCTCCTCTATTCTGGTCAGGACACAGTTAATGGCGGCGTGACTGTTCTTCTTGGATGTTTTCACTTTTTTACCGGCACTCGTCTGCCCTCCTTCAGCGGCTTTCCTTTTGCCCATAGCTTTCTCCCAACAGTGATAATGCAAGACAAGCTGAGTAACAACGACCAAGTGAATAGCAGGAAGCAATATCGCAATCTACAGCAACAAACCAATTACAAGGCCGAGTTTTAGGCAGGTCAATTTGACGTAGCACAGTACCTTATCGTTGGATTGTGGTGATGGGGAAGATGGCACTGAAGCCGGGAAGGGGGGGTGGCCCAGCCCGGCCTCCTCCGTCCTCTGACGGCCTCAGACGGCCCGCCCTTTGCCCGGGCTTCGCCCGGCGCGTCCCGCGCGCGTCCTCGCGGGACGAGCAACCGCCCGCAGATTTAAGCGCCTCCAGGCGCGGTAAATGTCACCAGCGGGAACGTCACAAGGGTGCCAGGGAATGCTGGGAAGTGTAGTCCGGCCGACGGAGCCAAGCCCGGCCGCTCGTCGGTGTGAAGGGGGTAGCAGGTGGAGAGTGCGCTCAGCGGAGCACCAGCCCGGCCGCACACAAGAGCCCCTAGCAACAGCACACAAGGTCCTCGCCACCGCCCGCAGATTTAAGCGCCTCCAGGCACGGTAAATGTCACCAGCGGGAACGTCACAAGGGTGCCAGGGAATGCTGGGAAGTGTAGTCCGGCCAACGGAGCCAAGCCCGGCCTCTCGTCGGTGTGAAGGGGGGTAGCAGGTGGAGAGTGCGCTCAGCGGAGCACCAGCCCGGCCGCACACAAGAGCCCCCAGCAACAGCACACCTTACTTAATGCAATTCATTTGTAAAAAGATATATTTTCAGAAAAATTTAAACAAAATCCATTAAGATATATAATATTTATTATAAAAATGTAAAGTACTTAAATGAGTATTAAATAAATTAATGTTATTAAATGTAAAACATCAATTTACATATTACTGAAATAACTAATATATTATTAACTTAGGCAGCTCTCCTACTATTTGGAGTCCAACAATCTCCTTCACCCTAGTCAGTCTGGGTTTTAGCCTAATTTGAGTACCGAGTCTGCTCTTCTGGAGGTGACAGAATACATCAAATGCACTCTAGATAAAGGGGGTAATGCTTTGCTGATATTGTTAGATCTTTAAACAGCCTTTGACACAGTACCACATTCTATGCTTCTCCGCTAATTAGAGACCATAGGTTTAAATGACTTAACACTGAGATGCCTGGAATCCTTTCTGGCGAGCAGAGGTCAAGAGGTGTGGATTCCCCCTTTTTCAGCTGGCACCAAGGCTTTGGCAGTTGGAGTTGTTCAATCCCTTCTGCGGGGTCTTCCTCAGGACCGATAGAATGGGCAACCTATATTAAGACACCGTAGTGTACAAGTTGACACTTATTTACTCAGCTGAGCTGCGGGGCAAGGAGTAAATAAGAGTTGACTTGATTAAATCTATCTATGATACTCACTGATTATCTCATCAAGAAAAAAACTTAAATTGCGGGATTGCCTTTAATGATGATGAAGCTTTGATTGTAGACATCACTGGTGTCCCTCTCTGTTCGTTCTTGGAGCTACTTAGCCCACGCCTTCCACTATCTTACACTGTACATCCTATGGTGTCTTTATATAGGTTGCCCATTCTATCGGTCCTGAGGAATCCTAGGCCTGGGCAGTGAACTTCACTCAGTTCACGGAGTTTTAGGAGTTTTCTGCACTCCGCAGACCTCGCGGAGTGCAGGAAACTCCGCTTTACGATGTGCAGCAGAGTTTTATCACCGCTCGCGATTGCGAACAGTAAGTTCGCAGGCGCGAGCTGCCGCTTCGGTAGAATTTCTACCCGAGCGGCAGAAATACCAGCACAAACTGCAGTTTGCTCTGCATTTCGACACTCGCTGAACTTTGCAGAGTTTTTTTGTAACTTTGCGAAGTTCCGCATAGCAAAACTCTGCTAACTACGCCCAGGCCTGTGCAAGAGCCCGCAGAAGGGATTGAGCAACTTCGTCCACATGGGGTTGACGTTTTTCATGCTAAATCCACCTGTACTGTGTACATCTGAGCCTAGTGGTGGATAAGCTCATTACTGACTTACGCTTCCACTACTTGTTGGCCTCATTACTCATTTTTCATGTACTTTGCTAAACAGGTCATGTAACATTGTAAATATTGTATAGGACTTATCCCTTATGTTCTTTCCTCACTATTCCTTCACTTCACGCGCACACACTTGAGCACTTTATGTCACATTATCACTATGGAGCAACCTTTGCTATATCATGTACTGTAATTGGAATGATACATGTCTACATAAACTGTGTATCGATAACCAAGTTCAACCTGGTCATTTTGAGTTATTGCGTTGGGGTCTTGTAAATATATATTTTTTTTCAATCCTCATCATTATTGGAAGTTGGAATTCTGTTTCATGTATCATTGTAATATGGCAGGCAGATATCATGGGTCCGTTGGCGATGGTACCGCCACTGATGGGCTGTCGGTGGCAGTCCTACTGCCATCATAATCGGCCCCTTAGTTTGACAACCAGCTTTCTTTTCAACCTCAAGTGTGGGGACCTTTTCTGAGGTTTTGAGGTAAGTATTTGGTAGTGGGAGCTGAGGTTCTGGGGGTAGACTCAGGGGTCCCCCAGGGTCAAGGATGCCCTCTAGTTACACCCTGAGCGGCACTAGGGCGACCGGGGGCAGAATCCTGAGGCCCAATGTTATCCAATGGGGAATAGGGGGCCTCCGGTTGGTGGCTGCTGACAAGCAGGCCACTTGGTTGTGGGAGCAAAGCTCCTGGACTTTAGCTCAGGGCAAATGGGGAAACAAAGTAGCACCAAAGGTGCACCGTCAGCGGCACTAAGGCGGCTGGGTGCAGGGTGCTGTTTCGTCTTTGTGCACCCTGTTGTTTGCAATGGGGAAAGTCCAGGTCTTCAGGCTTGGAGAGGAAGCCCTTCCGGATGCGCCCACCACTTCGAGAGGTAAGTTGGGAAGTTAGGGGTTGGTTAGGCACCGTAGGTTTGGCCACCCAAGGCCATGGGGCGTCAGGTGCAGGGGTGCCTTTTGGGGACGGATCTTCTTAACAGCTCCTGGTCGTTGTTGGGGGGACCTTTGGATTTGGATTAGCTGCAGGCATCAGCTGGAGGCGTGAGGCAGGTCAGGGGTCGCCGGATCTTGGGTTAGGATCGCCTGGGGGACCTCCTTGTGGTGTTTGCCCACTCGAGCTTGGGCAGTGGACGGCGGGTGCAGAGTGGGGCGCATCCGCAGTGTCTGGCCGGAACCAGAGGTTGCAGATGAACAAATCTGGAGTTCATGGGAGACACAGTCTTTGAGGTTGAAGGAAGGCAGGTCCTCTGAGGTTTTCGAGGTTGCTGGCTCCAGGACACACCGGTATTTTGCAGGAGCAGGTTTTAGGTTGAGACAGGCCGGTAGGGCTGGGGTTAAGTCAGTGGGTGTCTTCCTCTTGTTAGCTGCTGCACGGCTGTTCGGTCTTTCTTCTTCTTCTCCTTGTAGTTTCTTCTTGTCTGCGGAAGCAAGGTTCAGGGGTGCCCCTAAATACTAGATTTAGGGGTGTTATAGGTAGGTAAGAGGTAGGGACCAATGGGTCCCTTCCCTGGGGTGGGTATACTCCCTATTCTGCCACCCTCCAGTTGGAGGAGGACAAGAGCCTGTCCCTGGTTAGCTGAGTCCCCCATCTGTAAGATGGCAGGGGCTGAGAGATGTGGTTCACCTCGCCTCCCCCACCTGAGGGGTGGAGTTGGCAGAGGTGGGCACACCTCTCTTCCTCACTTGTTTTTCCTGCCAGTTCTCACACCTAAAGTGGGGGTCAGAACCAGTGGGGACCAGTTGCTGAAAGCAGCAAGTGGCCTGGGCAAGCTCACAAAGGTGGCAAGCCTTTGAAGCTTCCCCTTCGTGAACCCTGCCCATCCTGGGGGAGTAGGCTTGGCACCTCGTCCCAGGATGTGCTTTGTTTCAGGCCCCCGAGAGCAACAGACTCTCGATCTAGGGGTCCAGGAACATGTCTGGGGGTGGCAGCTGAAAGCAGCCACTCAGTCTGGACACTAGTGGTAGGTTAGTTTTCAGGGGGAATCTCTAAGATGCCCTCTGAGTGCATTTTTCATTAAAACCCACACTGGCACCAGTGTGGGTTTAATGTGCTGAGAAGTTTGATACCAAACTTCTCAGTTTTCAGTGTAGCCATTATGGTGCTGTGGAGTTCGTAATGACAAACTCCCAGCACCATATACTCTTAATGGCAGCACTGCACTTACAACGTCTAAGAATGGACTTAGACACTGTAGGGGTACAGGGCTCATGCACCTGTACCCTAACCACTGTTAAAGTGCACCCAGCTAGAGGGGTGACTGATCTATGCCAGGGCAGTGGGTTGTAGGCATGGCACACAGGGATGTGTGCCATTTCGACTCTTCACTTTGCTCTGGACCAAAACACACAGCCTGCAAAGGCAGTGTGTGAGTTTAATGGTACAGGACCTCTAAGGGTGGCACAATAAGTGCAGCAGCCCTTAGAGGCCTTCTCTGGTCGCAGTGCCCTGGGTACCTGTGGTACCATTTACCAGGGGCTGACCTGTGGCCATAGATGCCAATTGGGTTTTAGGCTTCAATGCAGTTTTAGAGAGAGAACACAGGCCCTAGGTACCTGATTAGCAGGAGCCCAGGGCACACTCAGTCAAAGCACATCAGCAATTCAGCAAAATGTGGGGGCAACCATGCAGAAAGAGGGCACTTTCTCACAAACACCCATTGAGGAACTTAGATTTTCTATGACTAAAATATGGCAGTGTCATATGTCCTGTATCCAGTTTGTATTGGGAGGGACAGCTCCAATAAAATGTTAGCAAATAGGGATCAAATTACAATATGCATGACACTTAGGGCCACATGTATCAAGTTTTCTTCCAGTTGCAAACAGGCTGATTCACAGAATCAGCTCGCTGTAACCGCAAAAAAAGCATTTTGGTGTGTATCAAACCTAAAGTGTGATTAGGTAGCTTGTTACTGAGTCGCAAAAAAGTGTTCGGGAAATGTATGAAACCTAAACTGAGATTCAGTAGCACGTTACAGAATCACAATTTTGGTTTGCAACCAAATACCCATTCGGTATTTTGAAGAGGCGTCACTTCCAAATGCCAAATTGGAATGGTATGTATTAATGTTTTGTGACCAAATTATGGTTGCAAAACATTAATAATTTAGAACTATATAAGTGTAGTGGTAATGCATTTGGAAATGGGAAGGGATCCCCTTTGGACCTCATCTATTTGTGAATGTAAAAAATGTGTTTGTTTGAGAGAAGACTGGTCCACGAGACCACTGCATATTCTTAACCAAGCAAAAGAAAAAAAAGAAACTTTTCTTTTTAAAACATCGCAGGTTGAGTAAAAAAAAAAGACTGCTTTATTTAAATGCAATCACAGACATAGTGGTCTGCTGACCTCAACAGTCCGCCATCCCTGTGATGGTGTTGATTCCTATAGGGGCATAAATTGCGACATACCTTATTAATATTCATGAGGTAGGTCGATTTGCGACCCGTTAGGAATTGCTAAATTACATACATTAGGAATAGCGATTTCTTATTTGCAATTCCCAGAAAATCGCAATTAGGTAATTGCTATTCCTAATATTGATACATCTGGTCCCACATGATTAATGAAATTTGGTCCTTTAGAGAACAGATATCTACTGTACAATGCATGGGTACTGTCTTCTGGGCATCCATGTCTGGATTTCTGTATGACTACAAAATACACACGTTTCCCCTAATCAGATGCATTGCATGTAAATATATTTTATGAATAATGTTTGTGCGAATACTGGATGGATCTTGGAGATCAGCAGTGAATACATATGCATTCCCTGATAGAGAAAATGATTCCACATGAAAGTACAATAAGGACTACATATTTACGAGGGATAGGACTCTACATAAAGTTGTTGTGGCTATGGCCAGATTATAAGATTTTATATTCAACACAAATAACGTAATAACATAAATCGTTATTGAGAAACCAGCCTAGTACCTGACAGTTCTCAATTGCAAGCATCTATCACAGTTTCCATTAGGTTGCCAATTCAAGGGCACACTACAGTTCTGAAAAGAATTTCAGTAGCGCAATTACTGTAAACAATGAGTGTGTTTGTGCAATTATCTTTCACTCAGTGGAATAAATTACCTTAATTGTAGGCTTCTTTGTAAAAACACAATTTATTTTCCACGAGGGTTCTTACATCGGGTTCTATGAGGGAGGAATGATTACGCTACTTCTGAATGTGCCAATCAACAAATTCAAAATAACACCAATGTTTCAACAGAACACACAAACTGGTAACAGGTGAAAACAAGGATCAATAAGAAAAACGAAAAAACTAACAGTGATGGGTGGAGGGCTTGAATTAATATCAGCCACTGGTAATTTCTGTGGACTGTATTCTAGTCCATTATCTTTATTATTCTGTTTTTTACTGTGCCTCTTCTGACTTGGACTAACTGTGTGCAGGTTCGCACCGGCTCCTCCAGGATTAGCCCCTGGTGATTACCCGTGTATTTTAAAAATGTATTTTGAAGCATTTCACCCATTATTTTTCGTACTGTGTATATTTAACTTATTCATCGCGCCTTCCTTTTGTGAACTTCTTTGCAATGGGGAAAACAGTTACTTCAGGGAATAGCTATGATAAGAATTTGCTGTGGTTTTCTGATATCACACGGTGCTTGGCAAAAATGTATCATACTTCCTTACTGTGCAATTGCTGTTTCTCCTACACTCACTCCTATATATCTGCAATGGTAACATATTAGGCTTATTGCAAGTCTGGCTGCTCCACGGACCACCAGACTTGCAGGTGCCCGATGGTGGTGGCCTTCCGACCGCCCTATTATGACCAGCGGGGAAAGGGCTGCTCTGGGACTACCTCTACTGCCACACAACCCTGGCGGTGATGCAGCGGCTTTGAGGTATATTATGCTTGGCGAGCTGCTGAGCCCCTGCCAAGCATAATACGAGTTTTCTCTCCACCGTACTTTTCAATGGCGGTGCAGCCGCAATGAAAATAGTGGTGGTGAGGAAACATTGGGTGCCTTACAGGGCCCCCTTGTGCCTCTGGGCCTTGTGGATGCACACAGGGGGGCACAATATGTGCCCTGCGATGTGCATTCCCCTCTTTACCTGCACAGCATGGACTGCAGCAGTCCATACCGTGCAGGTACTGATTTTGACATTGCCATTGCAGTGTCTATTGGCACCGCCGTGGGAACGCCATAGAACCACCTGCCAGACAGGAGGAAACTCCTAATCTGGCAGAAGGTTCAAACATGGGTTTGGCAGTGCTGGGCGGTTCACCACCTCCCTGCTCCCGCCAAGCCCAAACGCTGCCCACCCACCAGATTACAATATAAATCGTTTGATAGCAATGCACCACCAATTAAGCAGCTGCACCAAGAATGTGTAAGAAAGCAGCAATTCCTTTTATTAGATAGACAGCAAGTTAGGTCTTTTCAATCAAAGGAGCAGCCCGGCAGACAGTATGTGATGAGGGGAATCATCATCAAACTTACTGCCAGCTCTTGGAAAAGTTTCAACAAACCCTCTCCTCTGAAAAATGAGATTGAGGGAGCATTAGGACACAAAAGAGCTAAATAAAATGAGAAAGCTGACAGCTGTCACAGAGAACCATATCCAAAATTGTCCTAAAAGTTAAGATTCACATATACATTAAATACAGGCTTCTTACTTAAGTTGTGTGACATGTTTCAATCATGTCTGTGATACTCAAAATAAATAACCTCACATGTTCCCTTATTGCTAGGGAAATACATATTTCGTAGTAGCATTCAAAGTCCACCAAAACGTGTTTGCCCATGTGACAGGGCCTTTAGTTTCAAACACATCCCATGCAAATCTGAATGTCCTTTCTCAAAGACAACTCACATGTGGGGCAAACCGGCCTGCAGAAACATAATCAAAGTGTGCACCCAGTGGAGGTACCTAGCTCTCTTTTTCTGCCCCCCCCCTATTAATGCTTCTATGTACTTCAATAAATATACAGAACAGTGATGGATGGAATGCTTTAATTATTCTCAACCACTGGTAATCATTCTGGTCCGCATCCCAACCCATCATAATTTTGTACCCCATGCCGCCTCAGTTTGGACCCAGCTATATGCAAACCAGTCTTGACCCTGCTCCCATAGGAACAGTCCAGTCGGAACTACCAAGCTAGGTCCACCCTGAACCAGAGCACAAGCAACCCAGGACTGGTTACACCTTAGTTACATACTCGAAACCCAGATACAGCTTGGTTCCAGTGACACAGGGTGCACAGAACCCACGTCTGGCCAGACCCGTCTCACTTTGAGTGACACAATAAATATACAAAACAGTTTTGGATGGAATGCTTGAATTAATTTCAGCAACTGGTAATCACTTGGGCCGCATCCCAATTCATAGTTATTTTGCACACCATGGCACCTCCGTTTGGATCCAACAATATGTAAATCAGTCGCGACCCTGCCAGGTCTTCCCTGAACCTTAGCACAAGCAAGCCAGGACAGATTTGGCACTTGTTATTGGCTCGTCAGCCAGGTACAGCTTAGTTCCAGTGACACAGTGTGCACAGGACCCACGTCTGAGTATATCAATCCCACTTAGGGCAACACAATAAGTATGCAGAACAGTGACGGATGGAATTCTTGAAATAATCGAAGTGACTGGTAATCATCGGTCCGTATCCCAATCCATTATTATTTTGCACACTATACCATCTCAGTTTGGACACAGCTATATGCAAATCAGTATTAAACCCGCTCCAATAGGAACAGTCCATCCTGCATAACAATTGATTGGGATGTGACCCACAGTGATTACCAGTGTCTGAGATTAAATTAAGTATTCCAACGATCACTGTTTTTTATATGTATTGTGTTACCCTAAGTGGGACGGGTATGTCCAGACGTGGGTCCCATGCACACTGTGTATCTGGAACCAATCAGTATCCCGTTGATGAGTCCAAAGTTAGGGTGAAACCGGTCATGGGTTGCTTGTGTTGCAGTTCAGGGAGAACCTGGTTTGGAAGTACAGGCTGGACTGTTCCTATTGGGTCCAAATTGAGGTGGCATGGAGGGAAAAAATGATGGATTGGAAAAACGACCCACGTGATTACTAGTGGCTGTGATTAATTCAAGCATTCTATCCATCACCTTGTTGTTGTTGCTGTGTACTTCATGGCTGTGTTCTTCATCTAATCTCAATCGAGATAGAGAAGAGTGTAGAAGCTTCTCCCTGATAAATTTCTCTGATCCTTAATCCTGGATAAAATGGGTGATAGGGATTGCCCAGATGACAACCGGATGGGATCTGAACTAGTTGTTTTCTACTAGAGCAGGCAAAGTAAGATTTTTGAAGCTCCAAAATTATGCGCCATGAAGCAGAGCTAAAACTGTATTTTAGGACAATAGGCAATACTTTTTGTCAGAAACGTGCCACACAGCAGCACATTCACAAAGGGAAGACTTGCAAGCTTATTTGACCCCACATAGAAATTCATTGATAAGATACAAGCAGAATTAGCTCAAACCTGGTCAGCATGCCTCTCTTTGCTAATGTGATAATAATTACTGTATTTAAAAAAACACTTTAGCCCTCATTATGAGTGCCTTGTCTGGGACTGTGATAATAAATTGTAATAATTATTGACTATTACAAATACAGTAAATCTATAATCTCTATAAACCCAGAGATCAGTACCTGAACATTTCCTTTCAGGTTTTGTTTCTGTTTGAATATGTCTAATCATTTTCATTTTTTAAAGTATTTTCGTTTCTTTTGACTGTCATATTTCACAAAAGTGCCCATCTTTGTCCATGATAAAAACCAGCAAGATGAAAGTGTTTGTGGCTATGACAACAAGCCAGTAATATCTGTTAGTTGAGAGCCCGAAAATAAATCAAAATTTGATAATTATATCACAGCAAATTATCTTTTGTTGCATAGCTGGTTCCGACCACCATATCGTGAGACAATTGAGGAAGGTGTGAGAAGGATATGTTCCACACGCTACATGTTTTGTATTGAAATTGCATTTACATAGCGCTTAATATTCAAGTTTGTTTGTGGAACAGTGTTAGAAATGGGGGTCTTCAGATGGCAGTGTTATGCACCCTGTCCAAGTAGGGACCTTTACTTCTAGTCAGGGTAAAGAGATTACACAGCTAAGACAAGCCTTGCTCACCCCCTTGGGTAGCTTGGCAGTCAGGCCAACCTCATAGGCAATGTGTGAAGCAGTTGTGCACAATACACACAGTAATACAGTGAAAACACTGCAAATGGACACCACACCAGTTTAGAAAAGTTAAATATCTTCATCTTAATCAAACAAGATCAAAACAACAGATATCCAACATACACAACTCAAAATATGACTCTTTAAAGGTTTATGGCAAACACAAAAATATGATGGATAGATTGCTGAAACTTTTCAACTACTCACTTCCAGTCTAGAGATCTGGGTTTAATCCATCGTTCTTTTGCTCACTATGCCACCACAGTTTGGACCCAGTCATATCCAAATCGGTCCTGACCCTTCGCTTCCTGGGAACAGTCTAGCCTGAACTAACAGGGCAGGTCTTCCCTGGACCTGAAACAAGCATCCTGGGACCAGTTTTGGGGCATCACCCCTAATCAGCAAGGCTTGCTTGAATCCAGTGGCACAGTGAGCAAGGGACCCATGTCTGGGCCTACCCTTGGCAACTTGGGTGGCATGGTGAGCAAAAGAACATTGGATTTAAACCAGATCTCTTGACTTGAGGTAAATGTTTGATTTGTTCAGCATTCCAGCCATCATTTGCTTTTGCAGCATTTTTGTTGGTTTATGCAATTCTTTCCATTGAGCACTATGGATGTGTGATTTTTACACAAATTACCTCAAATGCATCAAAATCCACAAAGCAAAACAACCACAGAGGAGGGAAGCGTTGTAAAACACAGTGATGCATAAGTTACTGAGTCCTTGGGAGGCAATGCGTCTGTTCTGTTGGATGCTGGAGAACTGATGCATCTGATCCGGACTGTAAAGGGGGAAGGGATGCTTTGTTTCCAAGACAGTTATGGTCCATGGGTGATGCGTCAAAATATCTTGCCACACAGGTACGCTATGTTGCGCACCAGAGGTGATGCGTCGCTTTGCGAGGTTTCACATTGATTGCGTCGGTGCGGGAGACTGCCTGGTGAGGCTTTGCATCATCCGGCATTGGTTCTGAGAAGCTTTCAGCTGTGCAGCATGACTTGGTGAGGCTTCACTTCATCTGGCACTGGTTCCAAGAAGCTTTGCTAGGCTCGTATTGCTTTGCACTGGTTCTTACAGAGATCAGCTGCAGAACCCTCTCCTGAGGCTCTTTGACTGGGGGTGGCACCTCAGGCAATGGTAGGACTCACAGATGGCAGAGTCCAACACAGCACCAGCAGAGTTGCAGGAAGTCTTTTGTGTTCCTGAGACTTCTTAACAGGAGACAAGCACACGCAAGTCCTTGGAGAAACTTTACGAGCAGAATACAAAGCAAAGTCGAGTCCTTTTCAGTTCAGAGCTGCGTGCACAGACACTGCAGTGGCAGGGCTGACACATTTGAAAGGCTACTTGTGTGAGTGGCACAATCAGTGCTGCAGGATCTGGCACACTCAGTGCACTTTACTAGGGACTTAACAGTTAATAAAATATTCCAATCCTGGATAGCCATTCATAATCACAATTAATTGAAAGAACGTATGCACTTTAGCACTGATCAACATTGAAAATTTCCCAGAGTCCTATAGCCAACAAAAACAGGGTTAGAAAAATAGGAGGCAAAAAGCAAAAAGTTTGGGGATAAATGTGCATAAAGTGCCATATCCAACAAACATTAATGCGTTAGGTGTGATACTTAGTTGGGCCACAATGAAGGTGAAAAGCAAATTGACAATGCAATGAATGGATATATTATTAGATTGGAGAGATACAGTTGGAAACAAAGAGAGATTGAGGCAGACAGGCATGTAACAGAGTAGTCTATATACACAGAATGCACGCAAAAGGTAGAAGGGAAGGAGACCATCACTCAAAAGAAATAAAGTCGGAGAAAGTGAAAGTTAAATTTTTGTGCAGGGTTTTAGTAATATAGAGGGTGGAACTTTGAGACAGCATGCAATCTGTGGATGCAAATCTGTGGAAAGAAACAACAAACCTTTTCTACGAGACTTAACTCGCTTTATATTGTGCTCTATGTAAATGTGGCTTACAGCAACCTTTCAAGAGACACTTTAACTTTAAAAGATCTGTCAAACACTTGCCTTGCAATAAGAAGCAACCTCAGTGCTTGTTGAGACGCCTTTTGACAACACCATTGAGAAAATGAAGGTCTAATATTGTTTGAGGCATGTGAAGTAGTCTAGATCTTGTGCGTACCACACCACTGAATGCAATCAATACTTTCAAACCCATAAAGGACTCCTGTCAATACCTACTACAACAGTACATTCAAAACTTTGAAATACTGTTCAAATTCCTCCAAATCATTTTACACCATGCATGAACCACATATATAAACATGTTACGTTAACATGTTGCGGCAATCATCACTAGTAAATTCAGTGCATGTTCATCAGATTACCTAGTTGAGAAGAGCACCGATCATTACAGGCAAGTGCTGTCCCGCCTGAAGAGCACTGGATTCGAGAGAACAGACACTACAATCTGCAGAATGGTTGTGTCTGAGACCACCCTGACCCCCTAGTATCCCCCATGCCTTGTGGTGTAGCAACAATATTGTAACAAGCAATGCAATAGGTCTCGCATTTGAGAGAGTTTGAGCTATTGGCATTATAAATGACAATGCCTTTTATTTATGCAGACGCAATTATATACAAGCACACATGGGTTGAAATGAGTTGTGCAGGGGGACCAAGGTGTCTGCTGCTCATAGGTAATACAGCGTGGCCGGCCCCATGTGCAGTGCCTGCTACTGCTCAGATGTGAGCTGACCTTTGTGGCCTAGACAGATGTGAGCCACTCATCTCCTTTCAACCCCCTCAAAAGAGAACTAATATACAGTCCTGCGTGCCCCAATTCTATGGGAGCCCTACCTACCTCTCACATGGAAGAACCAGCACTGGTGCTTTTGTACTGCCCTGGACAGAAAACAATCCTCTGTGCCCTGAAAAAAATATACAAGAATGCATATACACATCTGCTGCTTAAGTTATCTTTCATTTTAACCATCGCTGCTTTAGTCTTGTTTTCACCTCACTTGGCTGGAGGATCCTCTGATTATTACCGACTGGAGTGCATTTCATGTTTAAATGTTGAGACTTATCACCTTGACAAGGGCATCCCTTAAATACAACTCCCTCCCCAAACACGAACTCATTTTTGTCGACAAGGTCACCCACTAGCAGTAATTACCACTAAGAAACCATCTGAGATTATATTTCCTTTGCTTAAAAAAATAAAAATAATAATAGCTGAAAAACAAAGTCTAATGACCTGAAAATCTTGCATTGATTGTAGTAGGGTGACAGTGCACGCCGTGCCCCACGCTGCATTTTCATCTATGACCTTTAACGAAGTTTGCAGAACAGAACATACTCACCAAAGGCTACAGAGAAAGCAAGCTACTCACTCCCAGTATTTTTTCAAACTTAACTGGCATAAGTTAGTGCAATTTTTTGAAGATGTGCACAAGCAGAAGCCAAATAACCCGGGCAATTGCTTTTTGACCCGCTTGCACAACCCCAAATAAATCGCTAAGTGTTAGAAGAATGAAAACTGCACTCACCAGAACATCTTGTGGAGCACGGGACCGAAAAGACTCGTGTTTGTCATCTGGCTGCTTTGATACTCTACAGAGCAGGAAACAGAAGAGCCCTGCAGCTTGTGCAAAGAACTGCCTGTCTTGGGCTCAACTCATTAAAGAAACATAACAAGAAGCGAGAAAGGGTCTACTTTTCTCTTGTACTCGCCATTTTCTTTGTGTCTGCTTTGATTTCCCCTCTGCCTAACAGCTGGTGTCTTCTACCTGACTCCCCAGTCCACGCTGCGCATGGCAGCTCGCAGGTTTCACTTTCTCGGCTCCTCATCTGACCCTTGTATTATCCCACCGAACACGCCCCCCCGAGCACAGCAGAGTAGCAGGGTGAAAACAACTTCTAAGTGAGTTGGACCCCGCACTTCACAGCCAAACCCAGTAACTAGGGAGAGAAGCGCTGACAGCTGCCTAGAGTGTTTGTAGCCACCTGACAGCCTCTCTGTCTAACTGCAGGATTCAAAACCATAGAGTATATAGTTCTTCTGGAGCTAGACATTACATTCTTAAAGGGGCAGTGCCACAGGAAGCCAATATAGAATTCCCGCCCCCTGTTTAATTTTCATTCCAACTGTAGCATCTAATTCTGAAGTGTATGCAACGTAAGTAGTCCAGTTTTTCACCGTCTTTGTTAAAATATTTTAAAGGTGTTTCCCAAAACAATGTACACAGAAACGATCAAACAGACTGCACAAAAAGTAACATACCATAAGTGCACATCGCCTGTCCAGGCGCAGAAGCCCGCTCACTTGAAGGCAGGGTGAAGTAACACGCGCGCCTCACTTGCAGAACAAACAGGAGCTGAAATCGTCTGAGAGGAAACGCACGTGTACATCGCCAGGCTGTCCGGGCGCATGCACAGCTTCTGTCCCCCTTACGAACACAAAACCGGCAACAATAGTTCTCGCCAAGATGAGCAGCGCATGCGCTGCGTCGCTAGGCGAGCCCTAAAAACGGGGACCATCAGTTGTTGCAGGTGTTCATTTAAAGGCAGTCTGGGTGCGGAGGATCTATCTATATGATTAGGAGGGGGTACAAGTTGATGGAGCTCACCTATAAAATGTATGCATTATTATATGACAAAAGGTTGCAGACATGAGTTCTAAAATGACACGCAGATTGTGGCGCAAGCAACATGAAAACATAGGGCCTGATCAGAATGCTTCAGTTTGGAGGTGCTTTCATGTGAAAACATGCTTAATTAGTTGAACAGCCATGTTTATATGTGATTAATCCATATGTAATCTCATTATAGAATGCACACTAATTTAGAAAATGTATTTGTACTTTAAAAATAGCATCATGTATTTTTGCAAGAGTAGAAATTTGCTGAATTGTGTTTCACAGTGTAGAAAACTATGTGATTTTAGTTTGCTTTAGTGGACTCAGTTTTCTGTATTTTTTTTTTTTTTCTTTTGCCCTCGGACACTCAGAATGGAATGCACTCCTCTTTGATAGCAACTTTCAATGAAAGGGTTCTGTTAAAAAATCCTGCCTCCAGTTTCCTTCGACCTTCACACTATGTTGCATATTTTTGTAGCCTGTTTAAACGTGGAGAGAAGAACGCACTTTTTTTTTTATAAATCACAAGACTGAAATTTGAACAGGAACAACCCTGATTAATGACGTATCCAGTCAGCCCATGGGGAGATGATGTGTCTTGAAGTTCTGAATGGACCAGCTATGAGGACTGAGCACGTGAGCTTTTACTTGAAATATGGCTTACAAGTGGGAGGAGTGCTTTTGCCTTGCCTTGGTCCTCTTTTTTTCATTTTTTCTGAGGGCCAGGCCCAGTTTCTGTGTTGGACACAGAGACAGGGAGGGGCTGCATTCTGTGGGGCTATGGTGCAGCTTGAGACAGAGACACAGACTAGCACAGCAAAGCAGAGGCAGAGGGAAAGAGCTTAAAGGAAAAGAACAGTTAGATTTTAGGTGCTAAACTGCATTTATTTCTCTTTATGGAATATTTTTGCCATTATTAATTATTGATTAACCTTGTAAGACTTACTCTTTTTCTTAGAAACTCTTTAAGAGTTTTTACTGACAATTTGCGCCACATTTCCCTTCCTATATGTGATGCTTATATGCAGACTGTAATATTTTTCCTATTTTTCAATTCTGTAACCTGATTGATATTTGACTAATGAATAAAGAGTCAGAGAACCTTAACTTTTGACTAAAAATACAACCCTTTAAAATAACTCACCACTCTCATTATTGCCTCTAATATTGTTTGCATTTAATTTTCATATATATGTAAAGTCTCCTGTTTGGTGAAACACGGTCATCAAAAGATCCATAATTTTCACCCTTTACAGCGGTAAACCATAGGTAATGAGGTTTTGAATAGGGAAATTACCAGGTAATTACCGCTGGATCAAAGTCATCAAAGGGTATCTTTAGAAATTTATTTATTTAAAACTTTTGAATAGCAATGGCTTGAGCCCTGAGGCCACCTTACAGCGCTAGCAAATTTATTGTTGTTCATTTTGTCTTACTAATCCGTTCCCAGCGTTTTGTTATAGGAGCTACTCTTCAAAACTGGCGGCGTTCACAGTGCAAACATAATAACATAAATAATATGCACTAATAGGCAATTGATGGGTTGATTTCTTTTTTACAGGCCTGGATTCTTTGGCATTTTGTTTTTTGTGACCTGAACCTTTGTGATAAGCTATTCCTGATTCAGAGCATGTCTTTATTGGATTGACCTTTGGCTTTCTGTACCACCCCTTGGAATTGGACAAATGCCCTACTTAAACTATTATTATCGAATCAATAGATACATCAAAACGAAGTGGAATTATTTGAAAAGGTCAAACTATTTAATTTAATGAAAAATCAGCCTGTCTTTTCAATACATAAAAGAAAAACACTTGCACATCTCCAGTTATTTATAGAAGGCATGCACATTTCTGTGCTCTACCGCATGTCTAACATTGGTCTTGCTCTGACTAGGACAATGATCCGTACATCACGAGGGGTAACTTTTATCTTCAAATGGCAGTGCCTGCTCTGTGATTTTTTTATGCCCTGCAGCTCTTGGTCGAGAAGCAAAAAAGATACGTTTTCAATAACAATATACACATCGCAGAGCCACTGTTTCCCATTAACATAAGTCACAGGCGAAAGCTGTCTCAATGCAAATTCTCAATAGGAAACCATTTTTGGTTGCATGACAGCAAAAATGTTCACATTGTACGACAGCAGTATGCTAAGAGTGAAACTAGACCCATTTTGGGGTGCAAAGCTACAAAGGACCTCCCCACCCCCTCGCAGAAGCACCTTCTACTAAGCTGTCACCAAGCTCTGGATGACATTGAAATGTACAAAGGTATACTCCAGGCTGCACAAAAACTATGCCGCATAACAGATATTTTAATGAAACTGTCAGAATTTTGTAATAATTAGGGGTGTGAGAAGCTGATTAGTATGTGTCATCTTGCAGCTTGGCATATTTTTTCAGTTTTCTCCACGCCTGCAAAGCAATTAGCTTGCATTTCTTGTTCCGAAATCAAAGCTTCAGTTGATGTTTGTGGCACCGAAAAACCATGGCCGCTGACTCGAAGGGCAATAAGTGGAGTGGGGCCATTTAACAGTGGCGGCTCGCCAAGGGAGTGCTGCAGGGTGGTGAGGCAGGGCGGGGGAGGAGCAGGGTGAGGGCTAGTGAACTGTGGCATGCGGTGCAACGGAGTTAAGTAAATAACACAATAGTGACCACACCGTCATCCGCTCCACACAACACGCATGCACAGACGTCACCCAAGGATTACACTGACACTTTCATTGTGGGTGAAGAACTGCTGCAGGTTTATTTCATACAACATAAGTATGACGATAAATGGGTTATCTTACGGGCGATCCAGGGCAAGCAGCCCCTCGCTGCTCCGCCCGCCTGGTGAGCCAGCACGCACGGTGGGTCGATGCCCGTCAGTGCGGCACATATTTATTTTCAGATCATCCACTGGGTCACGTGATCTGTCTCCTACTCCTGCCCCTTTTGACAGGGGCGGAGCGTGTTGTGGCACACCCCCGGTTGGTCAGGCCCCCCAACCGCCCGAAGGACTAACGGGGCGCCGTCGCGGTCTTCCCAGAACCCCCTTCGGTTCCTGGACCTTGGCTCGGGCACCCTTACTGTGCCGGACAGGGGTACCCTTACTGTACCGCCTGTCGCAGAGGTACCCTTACTGTACCCTTCTGCCTCCAGATCGCCCTGTAACTCCGCCTGCAACGCAAAAGAGAAACATTAAACCATTCCAATAACGCGCTGTCTCTGCCACGCAGGGTAAGCGGAAAGGGTGGGAATACGCGTGTCCAGGCAGGAGCGGCGCGCAGGAAGCAGAGGAGGAACTGAGAGGGAGGGACACCTAAGTAGGGGGGGGCTAGCCTCGCCTCCCTGTCGGCCCGCCTCCCACCGGCACACTCATTGGGCGCTCCCCTCCCTGGGCGCGGCCTCGCTCACGAGGCTGAACAAAGGGGGAGGGGGAAGGCTGCGACGGGCAGCCACTAGAAAGCTGCCCTGTTGATGTCCCACTGCGTGGGACGCGGGCAGCGGCATAGTGACCACACCGTCATCCGCTCCACACAACACGCATGCACAGACGTCACCCAAGGATTACACTGACACTTTCATTGTGGGTGAAGAACTGCTGCAGGTTTATTTCATACAACATAAGTATGACGATAAATGGGTTATCTTATGGGCGATCCAGGGCAAGCAGCCGCTCGCTGCTCCGCCCGCCTGGTGAGCCAGCACGCACGGTGGGTCGATGCCCGTCAGTGCGGCACATATTTATTTTCAGATCATCCACTGGGTCACGTGATCTGTCTCCTACTCCCGCCCCTTTTGACAGGGGCGGAGCGTGTTGTGGCACACCCCCGGTTGGTCAGGCCCCCCAACCGCCCGAAGGACTAACGGGGCGCCGTCGCGGTCTTCCCAGAACCCCCTTCGGATCCTGGACCTTGGCTCGGGCACCCTTACTGTGCCGGACAGGGGTACCCTTACTGTAGCGCCTGTCGCAGAGGTACCCTTACTGTACCCTTCTGCCTCCAGATCGCCCTGTAACTCCGCCACAGCTCTGGGGAGGCTACCGTCGCTGCCAGAGCCCCCCTTCCTCCCTTCGCTGTTATAGGTGCCCTGCCCCTGCGAGCCAACTTTTAGTGGGCTAAATCATGGGTCCTGTTCTGTAACCCGTAAATGACGGCATTAATTTGCAACATTACTCAGAAGCCCAGGGCAGACTAACAAAGGATGTCTTTTGGCCCCACTGCCGTTCAGCTTAGACGTCACTGGTGTTCCTAACTTTCGTAGCGATGCCACTGCAGATCTTCCTATCATAATTATGGGAAGATCTAGCACCTACATATGGAGCCAGAACTGAACCATAGCTGGAGTCGTCAATCCATCGATTCCCTTCATATCCTAGCACAAAGAAGGTTTTAATTTCCACTTTGTCTACAAAGGTGATGTGTAGATAGCGTCATGGTTCCTGAATTGCTGCTGCTGCTGCGGGGATTGCATGATTTCTCAGCAGGACAAAACATTTTAACGTAACTGCTAAATGGACGACTTTGATCATGACTCCGGATAAAGCCAATATGACTGACTGAGCTGCCGAAGAATACATCTCTCAGCTTGAGGACCCCAATTTTGTGAACGTTTCCCACCTCCCTGGCACCAAGGAAAGGCTGAGCGAGAAGAGCAACACCTAAATCTGTTTCTCAGGCTGGAAAATATGGCATGGGTAACAAGGCATAGGTGAAATAGGCGCTTAAGGACCTACAATCCTATTAAGATTTTTCAATTGGCCAAATTAGGTGCCTTCCTGGCTTGGAATTGTGTTCCCAACAGCTACAGCACAATAAGCAGGGTGAAGGTAACGTGTGAGTTAACCACTTTACCTACGTATATAAACACAAGCTGACTTCACGGGTATCTCAATTTTCTTCCTTTCTCATCTTATTATCCTATTGTTTACTACAAACTGACCCATATCTTAGAAACATCTCCTCGTTTTCGCCTTTCTACTTGCAAATTAAGTTACGTCAAATGTCAATGGAGAGCAGCACATCTCTGGTCATGCTCATTTCATTTCAGAAGGTGTTAAGCCCTTTCCATTACTAGAAAGTTTAATTGCAAAATTCAAGAGGTATGGTCGCTCTCTGCTCTCTCAATTATTACCACGTAGATGAGGGCATGCCATTCACTGGTGTCTGGTTGAAGTATGCACAGGTAATTGACACTCATTCTGGGGTGTCTGGTTGAAGTATGCACAGGTCATTGACACTCTCCCACGTGCAGTGCTGTGAAACGTTTGAAGTAGTTCATCAAATTCCGCCAGCCACCCCCTAGGTGGAGGCTTGCACTCCCAGACTTCTGCTAGTGTAAAAACCCCGGCCACACCTCCAGTTCAGTTAAATTTTGTAATTCACGACACTGACAACCCCAGGGGCCAAAAACTGGGCTGTGTAAATGCGGCCCAATATCACCATGAACAATTAGCTTGGAGTGGATGGGTGTTAACCTAGACTGGCTGAAGGTAAAACCTTTGACAATCACTCCTGGCAAGATGTGCCAACGCAGGTAGAATAAAGAGTTATCCAGCCCGCCTTACTTCCTTTACCAGTTCGACACAGGTCGAAGAAGCATGCCCCTTCCAGAAAGGTCATGGCCTTATCCCTGACGCTTATCCATACAGCATTCTACCGGAAATCTACAGCATTGCTTTGTAACGCTTTTTCTGGTTCCACAATTAATTGTGGTCGATATGCTCTCCCTTGGTTTGAACAAAATCTTAGCTAATCGTACGCCTGCCTAATTCCTGGGGCTGTCTGGCTTAATACTTAACGCCTGGAATTGCCCCACCAAATGTAGCCTTGCACTGAAACTTAACTTGGTTGTCTCAACTTTCCTTTTAGAACTAGAAACGCCCCCCGTGCTCCTTGTTCTTACTAAATGGACCCGCTCCTTGGTTTCCAGCACACAATGCACTTAAATGTCATCTGGCCCTGGTGCCTATCAAACAACAGTGACAGCCTCTGTCACCTTCATACAATCCATAAACGTGTAGTGTATAACAAGCGCCGCCATTTTGCACACGGCTAGGCAATGACTAGTACAACCAGACTAGACACTCTAATAAAAGGCGTAACAAACGTGTAGTGTATAACGACTCAGCAAAGTCCTTGCTGCGCAGTACACATACAACTATAATCAGACGTTCAACGTGGTGTTGAAAATGTCAAAATTAATCTCACTAACCTCCGCAAATCACTGTCTTAGCCCTTTATTTTTTTTTTTTTTTAAAACACTCGGGAATAAAACCAATACTAAAACAAACCCGGGCGCGAAAACAAAATTTGATAGACGTACAGGCATAGCTGGTTACCTTTTTGAAACAAACACTAACAAAGACAGTCAAATCGAGGTTTGTATTAAACCAATGAATTCCCTATCTAACGAGTATGAGCACAAATTGGCAGCACGCATGCGAAAAATCAAGCACCATCTAAACGCGGGCAATGCACTTTTAGTGGATTTTACCGTAGAAATCTGCTAACGTCAATATAAGTGTGTTAATAAAGGAAGAATTAACCAACTAACCACAATTTATAATCAGGGACACACAAATACTGCACAGGTCGATATACATTTTATGAATACTTGATGGTAACATATATATGCTTTAGCTATAAAGCAACGGAGCTTGAGACAGGCAGAAATAAAGGTTTTTTTTTTTTTGCTTAGCCTCACATCTGAGCACTCTTGCGCCATCCAAGAAATTTTACTGTATATCTACTGTCATCATAATCCCCACAGGGTAAAGTTTTGGTAATTTTAATGCTGCACCAGTGCTGTGTCATATATGCCACACCAGGGACACACTCATTTCTTATTAGGCACGGGGAGATGAAGTGATTATCCCAGAATCACTGCATATTGATAAGGCGCTGAGACTTCGGGCCTGGTTCTCTCCAGCATATAGTAATGGGCCATGCACTAGCTAGTCGTGCATGGAAAGCATAAGTTTCAGTAGGTAAAGTTTGAAGTCTGTTATTTTCTGCCCGATAAACAAGTTTCATTGGGTATCCCTAGAAAATTATTCTTAGTTGCCGGAAATAACTTTGGTTTGTGTCCTGCGCTATGCTGGTTATGATTAATGTAATTCAGCACGCCCCTAAAAGTGTTGTAGAACTCTCGCGGTAAACGGCGATGCCGGCCTTGGCGATGGTGGTGCCCTGTGCAAGAATGTTGTTGGCGCCCCCCCAATGCCGCCTCCACCACAGATTCCCTCACTAGCCCCCTTTAACAGTTGACCAAGTTTCCATAACCACACTCTCAGATGCATTTAATTAGCTATATAGCGGCACTCCTACCAGTGTAGGGTGTCCGCGACTTTGCATCTCACACAAAATCCGCCGAGCCCATCAATCATATGCATATGAATCAGTGTATAGGAAAGGTTACCTGAGCCAAAGGACTCAAAGTGTAGGAGACTCGTGTCATCCCCACTGGCAGGGTGTATGCAGCTCTAGGATGAGCGTTCGTAGCTCACTGTTGACTATTAGGGCTGTAAGATATACATTGCAAGTGACAAAAGGATGCCTCCTTTGAACACAGTAACCTGCTGACCTATTTACATCATACGCACTCTGAAATCTACTTGGCACACGTTCTTGCAGCGGGCATATTTAACCCTCTGTACTAACTACACCGAAGTCAAAACCTCCACTATACAAATTCTTGATCTTTCTCCAGGAAGATAACGAATCACACGTGTTATCCTGACATTTATGTGTGGCCTGGAATTGCCGCGGAAAGAAACGCAGCATCCGGTGCTTCAAAGCAGTATCTAGATCAACATTAAAGACACCGACATATCCCGCCTCTGCGTGTTAGGCAGCAAAAGGCAACCATTCCAGTACGTATAATCTTGAAGCACCAAAATGGGTATGTACGACAACAACCAGTGCAAACCGCTTATGGCTTATGGCCACGGGTCTGCCGGAGACGGTGTGCAGACAACTGGGCACAACAACCGAGACAAACTGCCCCCGTGTAGCGGCGACACGCACAAACAAGAAACCACACCTGTAAAGCCCGAACAATCACGCGTCAGGGCCTCCAGGCGCCAATTTGCCGCCGGCTCCGGAGAAAAGCGAGACCGATTGCATTGCAAATGCCAGCCCCTGTTAAGCAGGGGTAGATAAGCTGATTTGCAGAATCACAGGATGCTCAGCGTCATTCCCGAGACTCGAACCCATATAGCGCGAACTCGACCCGAAGGCAGCGGAGCGCTTCACACAAGCACCATATTTACATTACACCAGCAGGCACGGAGAGACCAAGCGACCCGCCCCAGAAACCCGGGAAGCGGAAGCGACCCCGAGACTCGGACTCCGGTACTCAGCCCCAAAGTCGGCCGGCTAGCCGCCGCGCCACATCCCCTCCCCGGCTCATCCACGGGTCCGATCATCATACATAAAACGCGTTTCTGCTGAACCGCCCCAGAGCGGGCCCTAAAAGGAGCAAGTGACACCCTTGATAAATCCCCCCGTAAACAAAGATTAGGAGGTAAGGGACATGGCAAACAACTAAGAGCCAGGGTATAGACACCAATTAAAATCGGTGGGGCACCGTGTCCGGATCGCGCGCGTTCTACCGCATAAAAAGCCCGCCCCCCGCTGCCCTTCTACTGCGTGGGCTGCCAGCACGCGCGCGAAGTTTGCCGCGTGGGGGGGGGGTGGTTGCGCCACATCGCGTGATGGTGCGTGTAGGTTTAGCAGGAAAGACTGTCCCCAATGCACTCTAGCGGGCTGTGAATGATGTGGCTGCTCTTGCCAGCTTCCGTGCTGCTACGTGGGACCTCTGAGCTGCTCGCGGTATGCCTCAGTAACCTGATCGTGATTGTGTGGTTTCTCTTTCCCAACCACGGCTCTAGCGCAGGCCCCTGGGAGCGGGAGGTTACATGTATTTACATGTGATCGGTGTGCCTGGCTCGCGTGAGCACGCACGCAACCTACCCCATCCTTCCGCATAACTGGGACCGGCTGACCAAACACGGGGGGGGCTACCTCCCCCTGTGATAACCCGTGCTCGTGCCCGCATCCCCCCGCGCGGGCCGCCGCCCGTCCGTTTGGTGACCTGTATCGATGTCGGGGGCAAGCGCCATTCAAATGTCATTTATTTAATGTAAATTATATCGCGCGGGTATTAGACCACTTTACCTGAGCACCGATGACACTCAGGCACGTTACCTGGGCATCGTATTCACCGTACAAAAGGGCGCAGTGCAAGCGCCTTCATTAGCATCGCATTTTCATTACCCAAGCCCCTGGAAGCCCCCGGGGCAGGTTGTTCGATTCTTTGTGCCCATTCATATAACATGTACTCGCCCCGAAGGTTGTTGGGACTCTTCTGACCCTGTGTTTAAAACCAATACAGGCACGGGGAGATTAAGTGATTTGCCCAGGACACAAGATGTGGCACGACCTCAAAGCTCGATTAAATACACGCGAACCGGGTATGAACCAGCGACCCGGGATATATATATATATATATATTTTTTTTTTTTAAATGAGCGAGCGCAAACTCGCCGCAAAGGTGTCGGAGCGTTGTACTTGAGCACCCGTTGCGCACAAACTGCCATTCATTAAGTGAGGCACACGGTCCGACACCCAGGTTGTGGCCACGGCCGCGAGGCTCAACCCCCCCGCCTGGCCGCACCCGCGTGGCCGACGGACCCCATTCGCACTGTGCCTCGAAGCCCTGCCGTCCCTCACACTTGGCGGTGGCGCACCCGACGGGTCAATACCAAGAAAGCCCCCCCCGGCACACTTCGGAGCCCGCGGGGGGGGGTTGGAGGGTGCGAGTGAACAGCTTGTGGCCCCGCCCGCACGAATCGTCCGGTGTCACACCGCAAGCCGCGGCAATGCTAACCCTTCCGGAGCCTAGCTCGATACGCGGGCTGGTGGAGGTGGGTGTACTGATTAACCGGGATAGCCGGCAAAGAAATCTAGATGAAAATCCACGACATTACACCTGTAACCTTGAGAGTAAGAGAACCGAGGATATTACTGCTCCCGCTCCCCCAACACGCGCCCGCAGGCGCTCGACTACACTGCAGTTAAGTGGGTCATGCTCTACCACTGCTTAAACCGGGATCGCCGGCGAAAGAAAGATAATCAAGCAGAATCAAGGGACATGGAACCTGTAACCTTACGAGTAAGAGTCCCAGGCCTTACCCATTACCACAGTGACTCTCGGCACCAAACGTGCCCTACACGCTGGACCTTCCGACGGAGAACCGAGGAGAATAATGCTCCCGGTCCCCCACGGGCGCCCGCAGGCGCTTAACTACACTGCTCATCGCCGCCCAAATCAGCGCCGCACTACATACAAATTCGGCACCCGCTTTGATCTTGTGCCCCCTCCGCCCGTGTTCATCTAAGCCACAGGGCCCCGTCGGCCTGGTACTGCCCAGGGACGGGGCCGGGGCGGAGTGGAAGCAACAAGACTCACCGTTAAGGGGACAGCGACGACGACCGATGCGGCGTGAAACCCGGGACACAGCGACGAGCAGTCAGCGACCGTTGCTGTGTAAAAGGCGAAGCGGGCGATACGCGTGTCCAGGTAGGAGCGGCGCGCAGGAAGCAGAGGAGGAACTGAGAGGTAGGGACGCCTAAGTAGGGGGGGGCTAGCCTCGCCCCCCTGTCGGCCCGCCTCCCACCGGCACACTCATTGGGCGCTCCCCTCCCTGGGCGCGGCCTCGCTCACGAGGCTGAACAAAGGGGGAGGGGGAAGGCTGCGATGGGCGGCCACTAGAAAGCTGCCCTGCTGATGTCCCACTGCGTGGGACGCGGCAGCGGCATTCACATTGCATGCGTTGCAACGCCAACTCGGCGATGCAGCCGCGCAATGTAAATTGTTTTATTTATTTATTTACTTACTTAACTCCATGGCGCCGTATGCCAGAATTTACTAGCCCCCACCCTGCCCCTCCCCCGCCCCGCCTCACAGACCCACAGCACTCCCATGGCAAGCCACTACTGGGCCATTGTCAGCCATTCCCAATTATCTATCGTAGGACACTCCCAGCTTCCTCTGGAAAGCCTGCGGATTCCCATTCTCTTTGTGCTTGCCAGTCAGCATCCCCATTCAGGCACTCCAGAGCACCTTTTCACAGCTGACTTTGAGGAGTCATGGCCAACCATCATACAAAGCCCTACAGCATCTCTGTCTCCATCTTCCCTGTTCCCTGTCCCCTCCCTGCACCTTGCACCTACAGTTCAGCCTGGGGAGGGTCACAGCCTCAGTCAGTGTAATTTACTGCTGCCCACAGAGCACCCAACCAAGTCAAAATACTTCACCTGAAATCTCCAAGTGTGACGTTTTTGACATTACCTGACTTTGCTAAATATTACGGGCCTCATTTATGAAAAGTGACGCATCACTGCGTGAAAACAGTGATGCGTCACTTTTCACTGCGCCCTCCCTGCGACTCCAATGATGCGTCATATTTACAGTATGACGCATCATGTCGCAAGGAGTCACAGATACGTCAGTATTTCTGACGTATCTGTAGGCGCAAAAGTGACGCATTGCTGGAGTGTGTCACAAAAGTGACGCAACACCAGCAATGTGTCCTTTCACATGGGGCAAGCCCCATGTGAAAGGGCCTGCGTCAGTCTTACGCCTGCTGTGAGGCAGGCGCAAGATATTGACGCATTTGCACCCTAGAAGTGGCGCAGTGAAATCTCGTAGATTTCCCTTCGTCACTTACGTGGGAACGCCCACCCTGCATACATTATACCTGACGGAGGTATATTGTAGCGCAGAGGTTTACAAAGTGACGCATCTAGGTAGATGCGTCACTTTGTAAATATGGCGCATCATGTCGCATGTTTTACGCCACTGGTGCGTCACAAAAAGTGACGCACCGGAGGTGCAAAAGTGACGCAGGGGCTCATAAATGAGCCCCTACAAACCTTGCTAACACTCTTACTGACGAATATTGTATCTAAACACATTCCTCAATATGTGGTTCCTTCTCTTGCAAATACCCCCAGGTGTCAGAATGGATTCAGAAACTCTCACAAAGCTCTTGCACACCAGCAGGTGGCATCATCAGCTTCTGTCACTATTCCGTCCTGCATCAAGACATGATGACACCGAACCACACATAGGTGTCACAGATGCCTCTTGTAGGAAATTGGGTTATTAGATGTGGAGGAAGTGAGACCTGTGCAGGTTGTAGGTCCACAATTTCATCCTGATGGATACCAAGCACCCCATTGTAGCGCTTGACTCTCTCAGGGTAGCGAAGCAGAGCAGTCCAAAGCCTGCTTCGGGGAGGTGGTGTGGGCTAGCTATCACCATTTGCAGGCACACTATGATAACACTCAATAAATGATTGCCCAGCCAGGGCTTTTTCTTTAGAAAAGGAATAGGTACATTTCTCGCACACACTACTAGATACTACACATTAATTTACAAATATATACATAAGACAGCTCAAATATACCTTAGATTACACTCTAAAATCACATTTGCCCCCAAAGGATCATGACCCTCAGAATCACAGTGCCCCCCACCTATCCCAGACAACACATCACAACATAGGGGGATATCACTTTAGACAAACTGGCCTGTTGGCTTTATTAAAGGTTAACCAAACTACAAGAACAACAAACCACATATTAAAAACAACACAATTTTGAGTGTAAATGCAATAATGAATAATAACCATGTGTAAATTCAACTATGTCAATAAAGCATATCAACCTGGATCTGTAATCGTAATCGCTATCAGCATTATTACATCAATAACGCATTTCAAAATGAACCGAACATGTATCTGTGCTTAGTTTCTACATACTTTTAGGCCACATAAAAGTCAACTATAAAAACAGTCCCTAGAGGCCACTACATTCCTTTGCCTTCTTTATACAACTACTGAGCTACATAAATTGCATACAAAGGAGGAGCACATAGATTGCGCTGCACTTCCAGCTGTAGAAATAACGCTCCGTGAGAGCAGAGTGGAGCATCCTGCAGTGGCCGTTCCATTCCCCACAGACAAGAGTTAGGGAGCAGGGCGAGGCAACAGCAATGGGGGCAGGAGGGCACTCCCCTGTTCCCTGTTAGTGTGCTGGGGCCCAGAGTTGTGATCTTGGGACTCTTGCTTGCATTGGCCCCCGGGAAGATGGGAGCCAAAGGGGCAATCCATCCAGGGGAAGGGACCCTACGCAGGGCCTCTCCTCCAAACTAAGAAATTAAGGCTTTCCGACAAAACCCTGGCCCAACCCCACCCTGCGTGTAATTCCCCACCCGGCAGCAGAGGCCCACGCGCTCTATTTCAGAAAAGGTCAAAGGTCACCAACCTTTAAAATGCCATAACTGAGGCCCCCTTGGGATGATCTACATGATCTAGGGCTCAGTTTTCTCCTGGTAGCAAGCTCTGGAACCCAGGAGCAATTCCAGCTGGCCATGTGCCTAAAAAGCACTGTACCTTGAGGGAGAAGGTTTTACTGGGTCCCTGCACCAGCTTTCCTCCTCGTCTTTGTCTCTTTGTGCAGGAGCCCTAAACTGGTCCTCAGGGTAGTAAGAAGGCGTCCTCACTAGCCCTTGGATGGGCCCACTGGTGCTGGGGTCAACTGAGGAGCAGAGTCCTTAGTCCTTTTGGGCATCAGTGGGTTTGTCCTTCTAGTTCTCCATAGCTGTTGCAGTCTCTGGGTCTAGCAGCAAACGCACAAAAGCACCAACAGCCCTCTCTCCCTCTTGTGCAAGAAAAGGGTGTGGAATGTTCTAGAAGCTGGACACCCCTGACCAATCCCAGGGTCCTACATCACCACTACACCCCACCCCAACCATCCTTCACAACACGCTGGGACAGTTCAAGATGACGTCATCCAGGAGTCACTGGTCACATCTGCTGCAGGGGTCTCAGGTCCCAAGAAAAATCTTTTAATGCTGGTTTCAATTTATTTAAGTAATGAATTAAAAATTACCATTGGCAGCATTCCAAGTACATAGTTGTATCATGGAAGGAGTAAAATCATCTTAATTATCTGGACTTTTCCCACAAGGATAGGTGGAGTTGTGAGTACTTGGCCAAATTGTTCCATTTCTTAGCAAGGAATGGAGGCAAGTTGTCTTCTAGCCATCTTCGGCAGTCTATTTTCCGCACGCCAAGATATTTTGTGACCCAAGTCATAATATAGCTATGACTGCTAGCTTTGGAAGTCGAGCCTGAAATGGAAAGAGCATCACATTTTACCAAGTATTATTATGGGAATGTTTGAATTGAAGACTTTAAGGCCAGAATAGATAATTTAGTTCAGAGAGAATAAGTAAAATATATTTGATATATAAAAACAACTTGATCTGACCAATTGGGTTAGGAATGTCCTTTATACTTTTCAGTTTCCAGATCGCCGCAGATAGAGGTTTGAGCGCCAGCAGGAATAGAAGCAGAGATAGCTGAAATCCCTTTCTCATCTTGCTATCAATCACAATTGGCTACAATATTAACTCACCACGCAGGGGCAGCTCCTCTGTTGGACGGAGAAGTGTCACCCCACTTCAATCACTCCCAGAGAAGAAAAATAGAATGGTAATTCATTACCATTTTATTTTTCCCTCCCAGTCCTGAACAAAGTGTCAGGACGGGGCCGGGGCCGGGGCCGCTGCTGAGTGACAGCACCAGGGAGGTGGGTGGGCTGTTAAATGAACTGTTTAAAGTGCTCATGTCTTTTTGGCTGACTGTCTTGCGATGGCCAGGTATACATACGTACTATAAATGTCTCAACCCAGCTGCCTTAAGACAGCTAGGTTGAGAGAAAGTGCGGGCCTCCAGAGCGCTGTGGAGCGCCAGTGAGGCCGCTTCCTCCAATCAGGGTGCTGCTCTTATGGTATGAGAGCAGCGCCAGGATTGGTCAAAGGAGTTTCCTAGTGGCCAGGCTGCAGAGGAAGAAAGAAGAGGAAGGAAGAGGTCTGGTGCATGTCAGGTAATTGTTTAATGTTTATTTTTTATTTTTTATTTTCCCTTGCTCGCGCTCACCCGACCCCCCCCCCCTCCCGGTAGATGCCAGTCACCACTGCCTCCACAATTGATCAGAACAATCAGGGAGGTATCAAATCAATAGACTTTGAAGGTTAAAACAATTTTAAGGCTGCCCACCTCATAGTTGCGCAATAGATATCCCCATTCAACACAATTCAATGCATTCTCTGCATCCAACAATAGGGCTAAAACCTTTACTGATAGATCCATGCTTTGCTATAGAAGGTGGGCTAACTTTTGTAAGTGAGTCCTGGTTACGCTCCCCAGCACAATTCCCAAATGCCTTTTAATTTGCCAAATGTGTACCTTTCTTTGATGCAATCACACATTCAACAGCCCGCCTGATTCTTCTCCTTGTTCCTAGTGTCTGTGTTTACGCTATACCAGAGCTTGCTTTGCAGCTGAGGTAAAGAAGGAATTAAGTCAATAGAACCGGGCTGATTTTGGGTGTTGAGTGTATCTAGCAGCCAGGTCCTTGACCTTGGTTCCAGTCTAGCTTCTTCTGTCCTAGAACTATATCTGTCTATAGCATACCAAATCCAGTGTGTCCCTCTTCCTCACTGGCTGGAGGAATAGCACCTTATCTCAGGGACCCACTTTCCTCAGCAAAGAAGACACAACACAAGGACCCCCTCAGCTGAAACTCAGGACTCCTGTTTCTGGTCATTTCTGGCCAGAGTCTGCTCCATCCAGGCTGACAGGTCCTGTACTGCCCTGTGGACCTGCATGCCCTTGTCTGTAGGCAATTTATGGCAGGTCCTTCTGTTACCCTCAGCGTCCATGCACCAGACGATGGACAATCATGACCCTGCAGCTTTACTGCTACTGTACCTAAGTGCGGCTTTTGACTCTGTGTCCCATGGCCATCTTGTGGAGCAGTTATGGAGTTACGGTATCAGCCATAAAGCCCTAAAGTGGTTGGCATCTTTCCTGGAAAACCGCACTTTACAGGTCCTCCAGAAGCCTTTCTGCTCCAAGTGGTTGCTTTGCCTCAGGGAGTTCCACAGGGCTCTTCGCTGAGCCGCACCCTTTTTAATTTGTACATCGTCCCCTGTCAGACATCATTGTGCGTCTTTGAAATAATATCCTACGCCGACGACACTCAGCTGATCTTCAGCATGTCCCTGAACCTAGGTGCTGCTGCTGTAGATTTTAGGGCCTGCTTGTCTTAGGTATACCACTGGATGAACTTTACCTGCCTGAAATTAAATGCAGGTAAGACAGAAAGCCTGATCCTTGGCAAGCAGCTCTCAATCTGGTCCTCAGCCTGGTGGCCAAAATTCCTGGGTCCCTTTCCTCAGCCTAACCCCTCTGTTAAAAACTTGGGTGTGTGGTTTGACAATAAACTCACTTTTGAAAATCAAATCACAGCCTTAGCGGGCAAGTGTTTTGGCATTATTAGATCTCTCAGACGTTTTATCCACCTCCTACAATTCTCAGCCCAGAAAACTGTGATCCAGGCTTTAGTGGTCTATCAGATGGACTATTGTAAAGTCTTATACCTGGGAGCCTCTCTAGATAGCGTTAGGAGAATCCAGCAAGTGCAGAATTCGTCAGCCCATCTGCTGCTCAAACTCTCCAAGCATGTGATGAAGCTGGATTCTTGCCTACCTTATAATCTCCAAGAATCCTCCCTGGTCGCCAGGATCTTTTTATCTGCTAAATAGTGTAGAGGGGAGGAAATTCAATTCTCAGTACATAACCAACAGAATCAAATTTTAATTCCAAAAGACCAGTGACTCCGAATCTAGAATTTTAAGATTTTGTTACAACCAAGAATAAGTACACATACAAACACCTCAATACAAGGTGAAGAAAATAAATGGGCACTAGTACAAAGGAAAGTCTACGCAAGAGTCTCATACGACTCAAAATAAGAAGGACAATTAATTCCAAAAGCATAAGGAATGCAATAGTTAATCCAATGTCTACATTAAGAATCATTAGCCTAAAAGAAAAACAGTTAGTCTATCCCTACTCTATCTCTAAGGTGACATCCATACTTAGCATTTCCCTCCCAGGCAAGAGAGTAAAAAGGTGTCACAAGTGAAGACTTCCTTAGAAGTACATTCACTTAGTCAGAGCTCGTTCTAAGATGCTCCTTCTAGCTTCCCATCTAAACCTCAACTGCTCCACCCTCGGGGCACTGTCCCTAATACAAAATCCCAAATACATAGAACACGCCCTTCGGCACACCTCTTCAGCCAGGTCTTCTTCCAGTACTTTTCTAGTGAAACTTGTACTCCATCCAACAACAGTTAGCTTGACCTTGGGTCCCAGGCACCTTCTACGCTGAAAGTATAATCCGTAAATTCCAATGTACTCCCGTGTAGGCTTCTCGTACCATCCTAACTCCTAAAACAAAGACCCAGTCTCTCTAACGAGCTAAATGTCCTTGTACCTGCAACAGAAACATGGGAACGAAAAACTTTTCACTTCTCTAAGATTTTCCATTCTCCTGAAACCCAAAGCCTTTACCAAGGGAAATCATTTTCGGCCTGCAACGTTTAGCTAACATAAGAAATGAACAGGCCTTTCTCTGTGAACGTGTATGCGATCAGGCGTTTACACTGTTAAACACACTCCTAAATCACACTTTAAGCATTAGTTCATTACTCCTTTATACGTGAATAAGCAGACTACACGTGCAACTTTAATATGGTGCACGTTTAAACTAATACATTGCACTACGTAAAAATCACTCACTATGCATTATCTAAAAATACATTTGCCATGATCTACGACATTATTCTTCATGAAAAGCATGGTTACAATTCTAATCACCTCTATGTTAAACAATTCTAGTGATACAATTTCTATGTTGCACCTAAACTACTTCGATGAACATGTGGGTGCGGACTAACAGTGAATATGATGCACCCCTACAAATTTCAGAATAACGTGGCGCTCTATCGGTTCCCCCCTTTGATGACAAATGTCATCACACAATAAATTCCCTTGGAGAAAGAACCGACCTAAACAGTACTTGTCGCCATCCTCCCCCATCGGAATCTCTCCATATTCTTAATGTTCTGATATTGACTGTCCTGCAGTCTGGCCCCTCGCATTTCACTCACTCTGAGAGCTCTTTCAATTCTGTTTCCTCTGTACCATTTATAAGCTCTGATGAATCACCACAAACAGATCACACAAACCACAACAACAATGAGGGGATTTAACACAAACCCAAGGAACCCTTTTCCCAAATTCGCAAACCAATTTCCCACACGACCAAATCCTTTACCAATCTTTTCCCACACACCTTTTTCAGTCAAATCCTCAATCTCTTGATGAATCATGGTAATGTTGTCAATATATGTCTCCAGATCCTTGCTGTTGTCTGGAATATACGTACAGCATTCCTGAACTTTCAGTAATTTACAGACTCCGCCTCTTTTGCCAATAATATATCTAAAGCAAGGCGGTTCTGCAAAACCATCGTTCTTATCAATTACATCTCTCCATTCACCAGTATCAACGACCTTGCTGTATTCATCGACAACTCATCAACCACAGTCGCCAGCCTTCTGATCTTCACATCATTCAAAACCACACCCAAACTCGGTATCATTGCTCCAAAGATATCTCCAAACACCGTCCCTGCACTCGCAGCTCTTTTGGCTCTAGAATGGTGTCCAGTTTCCAAAAGCTCCAAATCTTCTGCATGATAGATTTTCGGAAAAATAATTCCCAAATAGCATGTACCATACCAATTCGCAGGCAACCTCACATAGGCATTCATTCCACACACGTAATAAACAGTTGGAATCACTTGCACCGAGCCTTGCAAAAAGTTCTTAGCAGAATCTTCCATGGTGAATATATGATCACACGTACTCTGTCCTACAGGAACCTTTTCATAATACGTCTGATAACGCCTCACACACAACTTCCCCTTCTGCTCCTGGTCCAATGCTACGGGTCCATAACTCCCCTTAGATCTATGTAATCTTTCCTCATCAGTCCAATCTACTGGACTATCCCCTGTATTTCGTGTTTCAGTTAGTTTTCTATATCTATCTTCTACTTGACCTATAAACTTTTTCTCCGTATCTGACAATGAACAAGTTAAATTATGCCGATGGGCATAAGCCGTATCCAGTTCCAAAGATAGTATGAAATACTTCCGGAGTCTATCCTCTGACTGATAATAATCATACTTATTCAAATGCTTGTAAGCTGGAACTTCAGGAAGTACTGCATCGTAATTGGAAAAGAAATACTCGAACTGACCTCTTTCATAGAATATACTAATCAACAAACTACAAGAAATTCCATACGTTAGTGGAAGATGATGGTACCTGATACCCTCATCTACGGAAGAAGGTAACTGCATGCACACATAACAGTCTTTCACATCCATCGCATCCATATATTCTTATAGCAGCTTTGCATATGCATTAAGCATAAAATCACTTCTAGACATATCTATGTGAAATCTACGACTCTCTTTGATTAGTATAGCTCTTTTAGCTCCTATAGTGACCTCCTTTTGGCTAGAAGTGGTAGGCATAGGTGTTCCCTGTACCTTCTCTTCCTGCTCATGTGAAACGATATATGAGGCTACAACTATTATGATTATAGAAACTATCACCAACCCTATAAGTGTACCTATCACTAATTTAGACCTACGGTGAGTATTTCCAGCATCCATGATTTTGCAAAGTTCTTGGTTTCAGCAGCAACAATTAAGAGTCTCTTTCTCCTCTGGGTGTCATTTGCTAAACAGTTTGAACGACGCTTCAAAAGCTGGAAATCTCCTTGCAACTTTCAGTTCCTTATTTACACAGTCCACAAAAAGACTTCACTAGCCCTCTTTCGTCGTCTTGACGGAAAGTCCCTAAATTTATTCTTCTTCCACTCGGGCCTAGGTTATCTTCTTTATAGACTTTTATGTACAAGAAAGTTCACCTTCAGTCCAAAATAAAATCCGCTCTCAAGATCTCTAAAACACGCTGCAAAAGTTCAAGACCAAGCACCACTAATTCCTGATGCGGTGGTACATAACCAAAGGTTGGAAAAACCAGCGTCTCCAGAATCAGTTCACGGATTTTGCTTAGAAGTGGTGGATTTGGAATAGTGAGAGTCAGTATTCCTTCAATCTCCACTCCTGGAACCAACAGCAACACATCCACCTTCAAGTTCGGGGAATCGCTGACCAGCGTCAAAGACTTCAGCCTCCCCGAGCTCAACACTCCTGGCATCAGTCACAGCGTATGTCCACTCTGGTGAGGCGTACCTTTGACACGGCACTTTTATTCTCCTGCACCTTCTCAGACTACCTCGAGCTTGTTCTCCATCACTCTGTTCAGATTCAGACGTTTCAGAAACTGGGGCAAGATCTCTTCCAGGTGCCAATCTCAGGTTCAGCCGTCTCTGACTCACAGGCCAAACCTCTTCTGCTTCTTTGGCACTTCTGCTCTCCCTTTGGGGACCCTGTGCACCACTTCCTTCTTCGACAGAATTTGACTCTACCCCACCCACAGCAATACTTTCTCTGTCCGAGTTAAATTCGGGGCTTTGATTGACACAACCCCTTTCAGCTCGATCTAGTGCACAACCAACTGCATCAGCAACCCTCACAGCTTGACTTGCCCTCTCAGATGGCACTGCCACCTCAGCTGGATTTTCATTCACAAGAGGTGCTGTATCTTCCAAGGGTGCTGGAACTCTGCGGGTATTGGAGGCATGCACCCAGTTCGTCAATCCTCCACACTTCACTGCCGTATTCATGACCAGTATTACCTGGTACGGGCAACGCCAACGAACATCCAGGCAACTCTTCCTCACGTGTTTGCGAACAAGCACCCAATCTCCCGGGCACAGGTCATGGCACAGGTCACTTGTGGCTGGAACAGTTGCTGCTTGCACCTGCTGGGACACAGAACGGACTACGTCAGCCAGTCCCTTACAGTAGTCGAGAATGAAGTCATCTGTGATGCTAATCAGAGCAGTAGCTGGTATTGCTGGTAATCGCATTGCCCTCCCCATCAGGATCTCGTGAGGTGACAACCCCGTTCTCCTATCAGGAACACTACGAAGGCTCATGAGGACCAAGAGCAGTGCATCAGGCCATTTCAAGGATGTCGAAGAAAACACTTTTGCCATCCGTGCTTTCAAAGTCCCATTAACTTGCTCCACAATCCCAGAAGCCTCTGGTCGATAACTGCAATGTAATCTCTGATCCACATTCAAGGCAGCACAGAGCAATTTCATGATTTCACTGTGGAAGTGTGTCCCTCTGCTCGACTCCAAAGAGGTCGGAAGTCCGAACCTAGGGATAAGTTCCCTCAACAACAGCTGAGCTACAGTGAGTGTGTCACGCCTATGAGTTGGGTAAGCCTCCACCCACCTTGAAAAGACACACACCACAACTAGGATGTACCTCAACCCATTACACTTTGGCATCTCAATAAAATCCAACTGCATTCTGTTGAAGGGCCCTCCTGACCTCCCAATGTGACTCAATGTTACAGCAGTTTTCTTTCCCGCATTCACTTGTTGACATGTAACACACCTCTGACATACAGCTTCAGCAACTGCGCGAAACTTCGGATTGTACCATGTCTGTCTGAACACTCGCACCATTGCATCTCTGCCAAGATGTACTGCACCATGCATCAATCTTGCCATTGGGTTCAACAAACTTTCCGGTACCACAGCTCGACCATCACTCGAAACCTACACATCCACATCTCCCTTCTCACATTCTGACCTTATCCAGTCATCTCGTTCTTGATCAGTAACCTCATCCTGCAATCGTTTTAGTTCCTCCCATGTATCGGCCATGGCTAACATCATGCTGAGCTCGGTTCTTTCTTGGCCTTCCCCAGTGTACCCTCCAGTAAATATGCATCCTTGTTCTGCACAAAAATGGGCAACCTCATCCGCGTAATTATTTCCCAGTGAAACAAAGTAATTTCCTTTGCAATGGGCAGAACATTTGACAACCGCAATTTCTTTGGGACATTGTAATGCTTTCAACAATTGTCTCACATATTCCCCATTTCTAATGGGCAAACCAGAAGATGTCATGAACCCTCTCTGTGACCATAACTGCCCGAAGTCATGAACTACACCAAACCCGTACTGACTATCAGTGTAAATCGTTATCTGGATCTGATCAGCAGCCAAACAGGCATGGGTCAAAGCAATGATTTTGGCTACCTGTGCGGAGTGTACTCCATCTAAACAAGCAGCTTCAACCACTCCTGTGATTGTACATACAGCAAACCCTGCTCTTAATTGACCAACATCATCTCTTAAACATGAACCGTCCACAAAGAAAATTTTATCAGGGTCAGGGAGCGGTTCATCAACAATGTCTGGTCTCGGTTTGGTGCATAGTTCAGTCACATCGAGACAATTGTGATCCTCACAATCTTCACCATCAGCATTTGGAATAGGCATCAATGTTGCGGGATTCAGAACAGAACACCTCTTCAAAGTCACATTCTCTGCAGCAAGTATAACTTGCTTATAGCGTGTTAATCTGTTGTTCGTGAGGTGCTGTGTTTTGGTCCTCGTCATCAACAGTTCAACAGAATGTGGCACATAAACTGTAAGTGGATATCCCATTAAAATACTCTCACATCTTTCAATGCTGACACCTGTTGCAGCAACGGATTTAAGACACCCGGGAAACGCAGAAGCTACTGGATCTAAAGTAGCTGAAAAGTAGGCAACTGGTCTACGGACACCTCCATGATTCTGAGTCAGAACTGACAATGCACAACCTTCTCTCTCGCAACGGACTAATGTGAAAGCCTTGTTGTAATCAGGCATTCCCAAAGCTGGAGCGCGACACAGGGCTTCTCTCAGCCTTAAAAGTGACATCAAACAATCATTGTCCCATGGTACCGGATCACTCACATCCTTGTGCGTCAGCCGTTGTAAAGGCTTCGCTTCAAATGAGAAGTTGGGAATCCATTGGCGACAGTAGCCAACCATCCCCAAGAACATTCTGACTTCTCTCTGGGTGGTAGGCACAGGCATGTTCATAATGGCCTCAATGCGATCTGGTGACACCTTTCTCTTGCCCTTCTCAATTCTGTGACCCAAATACTGCACTTCACTCAGGCTGTACTGCAATTTATTTGGGGACACCTTGTGTCCGTTCTCTGCCAAATGATTCAGTAAAGCAATGGTATCAATTCTACAAGCGTCTTCGGTTTCTGAAGCAATAAGCAAATCATCGATGTATTGCACCAGAACGGAGTTCTGCGGCAACACAAGACTCTCAAGATTCTTCTTCAAGATCTGATTAAAGATCGATGGACTCTCTGTGTACCCCTGGGGGATACGACACCATGTTAACACACGGTTTTCCAGCCAGAAAGCAAAAAGAAATTGGCTCTCCTCATGGAGTGGGATCAAGAAGAATGCTTGGCACAAATCGATCACTGTAAACCACTCAGCTTCACATGGAATTTGAAACAGTATCACAGATGGATTCAGTACCACCGGACAACATGGAACAACTATCGCGTTGACCTTTCGCAGGTCCTGCACGATCCTGAATTTCCCACTTGGTTTCTGTAGTCCCATAATATGTGAATTACATGGGCTACCCATGATCTCTTTCAGAATTCCCTGCTTGATCATAGACTCAATTACAGGTTTGATCCCTGCAGTAGTCTCAGGTGTCAAATTGTACTGGGGTGTCCTAGGGAATTCAGAATTTGGCTTGACCTGAATCTTCACTGGCACTTCACCCTTGATCAATCCAATCTCCTCTCCACTCAAGTCCCACACATCAAGTGACACAGAATCACTCTAGTCAAGTGGAAGTTCCTCCACTGTCAGTGCTGGGTACATTTCTATACACACGTGCTGATTTTCAACCTTGAAGGTCGCATCATCGTTCTTTGTCTGTACTTCAACTCCCTTCGGTGTACAATAAATGGTGCAATTCAATTTACACAACAGATCTCTTCCTAACAGGCAAACTGGGCTTGAGTCGCACACCACGAACTGGTGTCGATCCCGTAAAGTTCCTATTCTCACAGGAATTGGCTCTATCAATGGACTGGTTAATTTCGTATTTGCTACAACAACTACTTGGATTGACTGTCCCGAGAGGGGTAGGTTAGGGACTACTGCTGATCTTACAGTAGACCGGGTAGCACCAGTGTCAACCAAAAAGGTGGTAGGGTGACCATCAACATCTGCTTCTACAAATGGTCCCCTCTGGTCTACCTCCAAGACTGCTCCAAGCGTGCAGTCTTCCTCCCCTTTCAGGCACCATCATGCTACCAGGTCTGGGACGAACTCCTCATACCCTTCAAACAAGGGCATCTGTTGATAGGTCTGAACTCCCTGCTGAGCACTTTGAACTCTATGTGGCTGGGGATCTTGCACCTACGGACTAATAGTCCCCCTTTCACCAATCTTGATCTAGTCACTGTGGGAACTACCTCAGGTACAGGTACCTGAGCTATCTCTACTTCTTGTTGCAC
This sequence comes from Triturus cristatus, assembly GCF_964204655.1. Lineage (NCBI taxonomy): Eukaryota > Metazoa > Chordata > Amphibia > Caudata > Salamandridae > Triturus > Triturus cristatus. The sequence goes on from NC_140580.1 coordinate 158,899,900, forward strand.
CTGATTTATTGGGTTCAAGGGACACTTGTGTTTCCAATGTCCAACCTGGTGACAAAGATGGCACGCAGTGGTCTTCTTCAATGTCGCCACATCCATTCCTGTCTTGGGATCAACTGACTTAGGTTTTCCCTGGCCTTGGACATTCTGATTCCCTCCTTGGTTAATTCCCTGCTTCCTTCCTAACGTCCCTCCGCTAGGCTGAGCTTGAGCCTTTTGCATCTGGACAAGCATCAACTTATCCTTCAACCTTCTGTGCTTCGATTCTATCTCATCACTGCAGTACCTGGCATACTGCAAGATCTCATCCACCGGCTTATTCTGCCAGCAAATCAGATGCTGATGTATCATGAGACTAACCTCTGGTCTGAAACCCAACACGAACTTGGAAACAAACTGTCCCATGTCTTTTGTATCCAAGGCATCTAATCCACTGTACTGCTTGAAGGCCTGTAGGAGTCTTTCATAGTACTCATGCACTGTCTCTTTTGGTTCTTGGACTGTCAGATCTATCTTAACCCAATCAATATCCTGAGGTGAAATTTTCGACTTCAACCATGTAATCACTCACTCAAACTTCTTCATGACTATGGGTGATGGACCATTCGAAACAGGATCTCTTTCGAGCTCTGAGGTCGGCCATTCAATAATCGCCTGGAACCACAATGTCAAACAACGTGTTCAGATCGATCCATAACACCTTTGAAATCTTAACAAAATGGTCAACCTGCTTGTACCACTCGACGGGCTTCTCCTGCAAGCGAGGGAAATCGTTTATAAATGCAGCCAAATCACCCCTACTCCAAGGCACATGCACATACCCTCCATTCTGTACCTCTCGTAAAGGGAAATTTCCTACATCCACCATCCCCCCACCTGGAGGTAGCGTCTCTCCTATCGTCTTTTTAGAACTCTTCTTCTTGGACCACCTTTCTTCCCATTTGTCAAGCATGATCCATGCACGCATTGCTATAATCAAATCCTTGATGTGAGTCCTCAACCCCATGACCCTCTTCTCTTCCAGTTCTTGGTCGCTATACTGCAACCTATGGCTTCCCTGCAATGACTTCGTTTTGGACAAATCCCCCTCATACCTTTTAACCAATTCTGACAATTTCTTATGTGCAGTTCTTGCCTTGCGAGTCACATCCTTCGCCACAAAAAGTAACTCATCTTGTTCATACATATATATCCTTTCAAGTGTCAAATTTCCACTTATTATTTCATCTACTTCCGCTTTCAACCTTACTACATCTAACATTCTCCCTTTCAAGGCTCCCCCATTCCGTTCATCATACTCGCAGTCCTGTTCTCGAGGTCTAATCTCTTCCGTCATGCTCTTAGAAACGGAACGATTTCCTAAATTGCCTTGCTCCTCACTTTCTACAGTTCTCTCACTCTGATTCTGATTCCTCACAGGTGGTGCCCACATCCGCAAATCTGATCTTGACTCGACCAAAGACCTCGGTCTTACTGACCTCGCATCCACCTGTCCCCTATAGGAGTCTGCGGTGGCTGGCAATGGCGTACTCCATTCTATAGGTTTTGGAGTCTGCTCCATTCCACTCACTGATCCATTTCCCCCAACCACACTGCTCGATCCTACAGCTGACTGTGCTCGACTACTAACTCTTGATCTGGATCGTAAACTGAAACAATGGGTCCAATGGTAACCGGTACCTTTAAAGCATCTGGTAACCTCACACCTCTCCCAACCTCTGTGTTTGTCACAAACTGTTTTTTCATGTCCTCTGTTCATGTCGAGATTTTCCCTACTACTTTCCCCTCTGACTGAGTCTGTACTCCACTAGTCCCTTCTGCTTGAGCCGACTTCCCTTCATAGGAATCTGGATTGTATGGAGGTGGTCTCTCAGACAACAACCTCTCTACTAGCTTGTCATCTGTATCACTGTCATCATCATCTACGCTCTTTGCCTTTGCACTATCTGTCTTTTCTAGTAGCGGGCACAACCTGTCTCCCTCTATCGTTTCTACTCTCCACCTCTTCTCTTGCGCATCCCACCTCGCATCCTGGTATGCCTTAATTGACTTCTTCACCCTTTCTTGACTTCGATCTCTTTTCCTGTCATCCCATTCACACTCTGAAGTAATTATCTGTCCACGTAAACGACCGGACAATCACTTCTCTGACTGTCTCTGACAGTCTCTTGAAATTGTCGACCTCAACTGGCAACTGTCTGTCCACGAAACGACCGGACAATCGTCTCAACTGATAGGTTTCAATCACTCAATGTTCCACATAGAACAACCCACGACCAGCGTCGGTTACTCACACACTCACATATTCGCACGCCCTATCTCGGTCCGGGTAATCGATGACGTCTCACGATCCCATTTTGTTGGTCAACAAAATCTACCTCGGGTGTCTTCTACACCACAATCACTTAAGCTACTCGTTGAGCCTAAGATTTTCCCAGGCTGCGCGTGCTCACAGCCTGATCTCACAATCACTCAACACTCACTCCAACTCCGCAAGACATCACACAATCAAATCAACACCGCAATCTACAAAACATATCACCCTATTCATACTCACTCCTCCACGAACTGCTGCTGTCCTCCGCACCATTACTCTCCATCAACCTCCATCAACTGCCGTCGTCCGCTGCTCACCATCCGATGGGTTACCATCACTTGACTTCTATGAGCCTCTAAAATCTCTTATCTTGATCTAGATCTCCCCTCACTATCAGAGATAACCATCCTACTCTGCTACAAACTGATGAAGCCGGATTCTTGACTACCTTATAATCTCCAAGAATCCTCCCTAGTCGTCAGTATCTTTTTATCTGCTAAATAGTGTAGAGGGGAGGAAATTCAATTCTCAGTACATAATCAACAGCATCAAATTTTAATTCCAAAAGACCAGTGACTAATAACTGCACATACAAACACCTCAATACAAGGTGAAGAAAATGAATGGGCACTAGTACAAAGGAAAGTCTACGCAAGAGTCTTATACGACTCAAAATAAGAAGGACAATTAATTCCAAAAGCATAAGGAATTCAATAGTTAATCCAATGTCTACATCAGGAATCATTAGCCTAAAAGAAAAACAGTTAGTCTATCCCTACTCTATTTCTAAGGTGACATCCCTACTTAGCATTTCCCTCCCAGGCAAGAGAGTAAAAAGGTGTCAGAAGTGAAGACTTCCTTAGAAGTACATTCACTTAGTCAGAGCTCGTTCTGAGATGCTTCTTCTAGCTTCCCATCTAAACCTCAGCTGCTCCATCCTCGGGGCACTGTCCCTAATACAAAATCCCAAAAACATAGAACACACCCTTCGGCACACCTCTTCAGCCAGGTCTTCTTCCAGTACTTTTCCAATGAAACTTGTACTCCATCCAACGACAGTTAGCTTGACCTCGGGTCCCAGGCACCTTCTCCGATGAAAGTATCATCCGTAAATTCCAATGTACTCCCCTGTAGGCTTCTCGTACCATCCTAACTCCTAAAACAAAGACCCAGTCTCTTCAACGAGCTAAATGTCCTTGCACCTGCAACAGAAACATGGGAACGAAAAACTTTTCACTTCTCTAACATTTTCCATTCTCCTGAAACCCAAAGCCTTTACCAAGGGAAATCATTTTTGGCCTACAACGTTTAGCTAACATAAGAAATGAACAGGCCTTTCTCTTTGAACGTGTATGCGATCAGGCCTTTACACTGTTAAACACACTCCTAAATCACACTTTAAGCATTAGTTCATTACTCCTTTATACGTGAATAAGCAGACTACACGTCCAACTTTAATATGGTGCACGTTTAAACTAATACATTGCACTACGTAAAAATCACTCACTATGCATTAACTAAAAATACATTTGCCATGATCTACGACATTATTCTTCATGAAAAGCATGGTTACAATTCTAATCACCTCTATGTTAAACAATTCTAGTGATACAATTTCTATGTCGCACCTTAACTACTTCGATTAATATGTGGGTGCGGACTAACAGTGAATATGATGCACCCCTACAAATTTCAGAATAATGTGCTCTATCAAATGCATCTATGAGTAGGGCACTTCAGAATCTGCACTGGCTCCCGGTGAAAAAGTGCCTCTCTTTTAAGGCCCTTTGCTACTGCGATGGGATCCATAGGAAGGCTGGGCAGAGGTATCTCCACTCTCTTCTTGCTCCATATTCTCCCCGAAGTTACCTCAGGTCCTCAGAGGCACTACTTCTGCAAATGCCCAGAATCAAGAAAGCTCGCATTGGCGGTAGATTTTTTTGCTTTCTTGCCTCTAAACTCTGGAATTCCCTTCCGCTGCAGCTGAGGCAATCCCCATCAGAACCTCAGTTTCACGAAAAGCTCAAGTCTTGGCTTTTTTTAGGCCCCCTCTTCCATTTGTCTCCTCAGCTTCATTCTGACTGCTCAGCCTCAGCACTGGGACACTCCTTACAGGAGTAGCTATGCCCTCTATAAAATGTGTATTATTATTGTTATCATTATTATAGAGCAAGCGAAATGAGCAGCCGCGGCCGCTGCAGGTAAGATCGGTGGGGCCAGGTAAGGGGGGATTTCGAGAGATGACCACGAGGGAAAGTTAATTATTTATTTAATTTTCCCTCGTGGTTGTCTCTCGAAACTCCCCCTCACCTGGCCCCACCGCTCTGACCTGCAGCGGCTGTAAATGAGACATGTTGATGGCAGCCGCATAACGTTTATCTATAGGTCTGATACCTAATGCGTGGGCTTCTCTGCCATTCCTGCAACAGGGCCATTAAAGAGGTGCAGAAAGCAATACTTAGCTTATATTCCAGAGGGTTGGGTCCTGCAGAAGGCCATGTGTAGATGGATTATGAATCCACGAGAGGCAGTGCACAATGGATCTCTCCTAAAAAGCTACCCCTTCATCTGTGGCCAAGCCCTGCTCTCCCAGTTTCACTTTTTACTTTGCTTTGAAAATACAACATACAGGCATTATCTCTTAATAAAAACTAAACCACATCCCTTCACATTTATCATGCTTGCACGATAACTGTTCTCTGAGAAAGGAACAGGTGCATCTGGGTAGTAATATCATTGCAGTAATTTGCAATTTGACTACGCAATTCTGCAAACGATTATGTTCTAACAGCAATGACTGCTTTTAATCAAGAAAACAGATCTTCGTTGACAGCTGTTAATTTTTGTTTTGAACACTGCTGCATCATTTAGCAAGATAAAAAGGCACATTATGCATATTATTCAAGAGCAAATTGTTTACATATTTAATTAGCAGTTAATTTAATGGAGTATACAGTATAACTGATTTTTTTTTAATAAGTGCAGGAACCAAAAACATGGGCAACCTTTGAAGGACAGACTGAGCTAAATAATAACATTTTAATTTATAAATACCCAGTTTTTTATTATTGTATCCACATACAGAAGGAAAGTGAGCAAAATGACCTGGAGAAATTTAAAACATATTGGTATGTTTTCTTCAAAAGCAGAAATGTGTATGTTAGAATCCGGGTTCTCTGGTTGGCACAGGTAGGTACTTGTGACAAGCAGGGAACCTTTCCTCTAGTCAGGGTAAGGGGTTACACTCCTAAAATAACCCCTGCTCACCCTCTAGGTAGCTTGGCGCGAGCAGACAAGGCTTATCTCAGAGCGTTATAGGTTAAGCATTTGTGAACACATACAGTAACCTAGTGACAACACTACAAATGGACACCACACAGGTATTTATATTAAAAATAAGGATTCTTTATATAGGATTATCACAAGACCATTAAACGATTAAAAATACACAATACGGTTGCTTAGTTGGTAGAAGATTGCTTAGTTTCTCTTAAGTTCTTAAATGCGACACTTTAAGTCAATGTACCTTAGATGCGACACGCAGGGCAACGAAAGTGTTGCAGCGATGCAGATGCGTCGAAGTTCTTGCTGTAAAAGAAATAAAGACGGGATCTTCCAGATGCGTTGCGCTTCTCCGATGTTGCGAGAAGGCTCGACTCGATGCGTCAGCTACAGCGGCATCACCTTTGGCGAGATGCGACGACAGCGGCCTTGGCAGCGGCACTCTTCTCCGACGTTGCGAGACACGTCCGCTCGATGCGATGCTGCAGCGGCGACACCCCTTTCTGCGAGATGCGATGACAGCGGCTCCGACGGCGGCACGCTTCTCCGTGGATGCGAGGCGCTTTTCTGGATGCGGTGCAATGCGACAACTACGATGGCTGCGATGGCGACACGCTTCCTCCTCGATGCAAGACTCTCCTCTCGATGCGGTGCAATGCGACAGCTACGATGGCAGCGATGGCGACACGCTTCTTCGGCGTTGCGAGACACTTCCGGAATGATGCGACACGCTTCCGCTCGATGCGATGCTGCAGCGGCGACACTCTCTGCGAGATGCGACGGCAACAGCTACGACGGCGGCACGCTACTCTTCCTTGCATCGCGCTCCCAGGTCCTTGCGACACACAGTCCCTCAGAAGGCCCAACAACAGCAGCAGGCACTTCCAAAAGACTCTGCGGAGCTGGGGGTGAAGTCCACTGGTCCTGGGACTTCGTTCAGGGGGCAAGCTCAGTTCAAGCCCTTGGAGATCTTTTTCAAAGCACAAGTTGAAGCAAAGTCTTTAGTAGTCTTTCTCCTCTCCTTCAGCAGCAAGGCAACCACTGCAGGCCAATCCCCCAGGTCAGGGACAGTACTCCTCCTACAGCTTTCCCAGTTCCTTCTCCTCTGGCAGAGGTTCTTCTTGTTTCAGCAGGATCTGATCTAATTTCTTGGGAGCAGGGTCCCAATACATATACCCCTAATTCCTTTGTTCCTCTGGGGTAGAGGGGCCTTTGCCCAGTCCAAACCAGTTCTTGAGCACTCTGTTGACATGACTCGGCCTTTCTATTCAGGGTGCAGGGCAGAGACATCAGCCGCTCCGCAGGAGGTGGAGCCAGCATTGTGGTAGCAGAGCACAACCCTATTCAGAGCCCAGGTGTACTCCTCCCACCCATCTGACTGCCAATCTTCCTATTCACCACCAGGCTACCTAGCCCTGCCCCTCTGGGTTTCCCCAGCCCTGTCACTCACACAACCAGACAGGCAGATACACATCATAGCAGAGGCGGGCTGAAATGGTCCAGCAAGCAAATACCAACTTTCTAAAAGTGGTATTTGCAAACACAGAATATTAAAATAAACTTTACTAAAAGATGTATTTTATTATTCTGAGTTCAGGCATACTAAACTCGATTTTCTACCATGTTCCCTGGGTCTGTTAGGATCATAGGATGTAACAATTCTAACAGCCCATTCTGGCCTATGGAGAACAGGTAGCCTTACAATAGTGAAAAACGAAAATGGCTGTAATTCACTATTAGGACATGCCACACACATCAGGGCTTGTACTACCTTATGCTTACAATGCACCCTGCCCTTGGGCCTACCATAGGGGTGACTAATATGAAGTTAAGGGAAGGTTTAGGGACTGGGAAGTGGGTGCACTTGCCCAGTCAGCATGACAGTACCAGACTACACGCAGGTTCTGCAATGGCAGACCTTAGATACATTTTACCAGGCCGCTTCTGTGGGTGGCACAACCAGTGCTGCAAGCCCACCAGCAGCATTTGTATTTACAAGCCCTGGCACTCCTGGTGCACTTTACTGGGGTCTGACAGTAAACCAAATAAGCCAATCATGGAATCCAACTAACATATACATTTTAAATAGGGAGAGCATATGCACTTTAGCACTGAACAGCAGTGGTAAAGTGCCCAGAGTTATAGAACAGCCAACAACATGTGGAAATGTGGATTTTCCTGATCAGTTATGTCCCCTATCTTGGACCCCAACGGTTCTATATGCATGTTACAAGTACATGTATGTTCCCTCTAGTTCCAGTTTCTAAGACGCAAACATATGTGTGTCTACCGTCGACATGTTCTCTGTCAGATCCGCCATCGATGGGCTGGATATTCGATTCCTAAGTATGAAAGGCCACCGACTTTATATGGCTAAGTTACTCCATTTTTACAGTTCAGGCAAGTAGGCCCGATTCTGTCCTCAAAGCCTTTCCCTGCTCTCTGTCTTTGACAGCTTCAGCTTGAGCTCGCATCTGTATCCATGAACTTTGCCCTACTCCCTGTGCAGCTAACGGTGCCTGCCTCGGCCAGTTTTCGCCTGCCTGCCAAGAAGCTGTATTTCACCTTCGAATTATCTATTTTGCTCTTCAGCCGATGCATTCCTGTCTAGTGATTTAGGTAAACATTTCCTTTAGCTCACAAGCAAAGGACTCAGCCTTTCCGTCCTCCTGCAAGTGATTCATAGCCCTGCTGCCATGGAAAGTTTTCTGCCCCTCGCATCTCATATAGACACTTAGGCGTTTGTGCACGCACACAGTCAGTATAGACTAGATTCTGTCCGAGAGTCCTTCCTTGTGGATAACATAGTTCTTTAAACATAGGATGTTAGATATGATTTGGGATTAGGTTGACTTGACCCCCCAGACTTCTCGTCTCCACATGTAGAGCTAAATGTCAAGTCCCCTTCACCCCCTAGTTGCACGTCAATCACACGTCATGCTGCTGCGCGCGCATCTATGCCAAGTATTATCTTATAGATCCACCTATGTCTGATAATCCTAACCAATCATGTTTCTTTTATTCCTTATTACGCCTAGTTTCGATTACGTACCTGTTTTGTCACTTTTCTTATCAAATGTTACGCCTTCTACATTCGTTTCATTGTAATGTACTTATTATAAAAATGCATGTCTGTCAATAAATTATTGTACTTCACTTCCTGAACCCTCGTGGTGACGGAACCTGAAGGCCGCGACTCGAGTCGGCCATTTTTTGATGGAATAAAGCCCATTTAGAAACTCTTATACCACGGATTCTGCCTCTTGTTATTCTGAGCTATTTTATTTTATTTCAAGATCCCGTATGAAATTCAGTCCGGTAAAGAAGATTTTTGTTTACCACATAATGGCGCCCGAACAGGGACACTTTCTCATCTCACGCGCCGGCGGTGCGTTGCAGGCCCGGTCTCCTGCCACAGCTGGACGGACCATAAACGCGTACCAGCAGGATTTCCTGTAAGCTCCCTCCGGTCAAGCGGGGGCGACTGAGGCTGCGATCAACCCAGACGAGGCGGTGAGAAGTGCGAAGTATCCCGACCAGAGCCTAGCTGAGAGAGCAAGATCCGAGGTATACAGAGGCCCACCAGTTATTTCGAAATCCCGATGTCCAGAGGGTCCGCTGTCCGCAGTCATCGAGTCCTGTCCATTCTCTGAGGCCTTCCGTTTCAAGGAGCTACTCGGTGAGTACCATCGCCGGGGAGGCGTGTTGACGCGCACATAGGTTGTGCCGGTCAAGACGGATTTGGGTACACAAATCCGGTCTGCACTGTTTAGCAGTGTATATGTACTGTTTAGCAGTATATCAAGTATTCCGAAGTATGCAGTTATTGTCAAGAATTCAGCGTGGTGATTAGTTAGGCAGACTGTCATCATTGTCGGTCGTTGTTAAAATGTTTAATGTTTAATGTTTAAAGTGTCCAAATATTGTGGTATGAATGAGTGTTCATTGTTCACTGTTCATTATTGTGTTTTTCGTATTAAGTGAGTTCAAGAGTAAGTATCAGATCAGTTGTCAATATGCCGCTCTTCTCGAAGTTAAGACAGATTACTACCAGAAAAGGGGTGCTTGAAGAAGCAGTTCCTATTCCTCCTAGGGACACTCCAGGGCATTTTATGTACCATAAGCATGGCTTAGATGCCATATTGTTTCTTGATCTATGGGTAGACTATACCAAGGGATTGCCGGAAAGTCAAAGGTGGCCCGTAGCGGGAACCTGGGATGCAGAGTGCATCATGAAAGTGGAGGAAGAGTTATGGAAAAGAAAGGTCAGACAGTCACAGAAAGACGCTGTTGAGTTATGGCGTAAAGAATCTCATAGACGAACAGAAAAAGCACGTAGACAAGAAGAGAGGAGTAAAGAAAGTTCAAATAAAGCTCAAGAAAGTCTATTAATTGAGGAAGGTATCCGAGTGAAATCAGAACAAGTAAATAGACAAAGAAATGCTCTTATGAATGGTATGTATCCCCTTCTAGCCGAAGGACTACCTAAGGCTGCTCCAGAAATGCCAAAAGACTTGCCACCCCCATTATTTCCAATTAAGGTACATCCAAAAGGGCATCCCAGAACCGCAGAAGATGTTTTTCTTTCCTCATATCTAGACGACGCAGCTCCCGAATATGCTAACGCCGCACCACATAGACCGTCTGGTGTAGGGGTTCAACGTCAGGATCAGGTATCTGTCCCCGTGCAACAGCAAGTCCCGACGCAAGCGTCAGCAAGCACATCTGTTTCCGCATCTGTCTCCGCAGTCGATTCTACAGGGGTATCGACACCCATAGTTGCTGTGTCACGTTCAACGAACCCATTCACACCCGACGCCCCAGATGGGGCCACGGGAGGTGCTAGCGTTACCTTTACACCACCCAGAATAAATAAACTTGTTTTTCAGGAGTCAGCACATTCACGTACACCTAAATTCGTAAGTGAACGTACGCTTAAGGAACTCCTTGTAAATTGTAGATATGACCCAGTGGTTGGTAAAGAGGACGAAATGGTCCTGGCATCATTACGTATCAGGCGAGCCGCAGAGTATTTAGCAAGGTTACCAGGAATGACTACGCATCTAGATAACATATATCATTTTGTTCAAACAGGACGAGATCCAGGATGTATTAACAGAGCTATGGAATTCCAGAAAGTAGAAATACAGGGGGAACTGTTACGTTTCCTCATAAACTGTGTGATCAGAAATCAAGACCGCCCGGGGGTAGACCCGAATGCAATGCTTATTCTTACAAAATGGAGTCAGAATATATCAGAAGGGAGACACGATAAGCAAAATTGTATAATAGCCATGTGCCGAAAAATCCGTAAAGAAATAGAGCGTATTCATGAAGAGAGATTGGGAACAGACGAGTTTGAGCAAGATGAAATGTCCGAATCAGGGAATTCCGCAAGACAGTCAGAGACCATAGCTTATGTAGGCAGAGGAAGATCCTGTGAAAATACTAGATGTTTTTCTGATCCCATACACTCAGTATGCCCAAATAATAGCAGAACGTATCCGACGCCTATAATAAATCTGAAGTCTCCTGAACATTCGTTTCAAGCCGCAGATAAAATATTACGAGAACGAAGGGGTTACCACTTCCTCGATTCCATGGATGAGCAAGAGTTAGCCAGATCAGCCGTTCACTGGATTGACAGTCCTGAAAAATACGGTGATGAGACCGTAGCACACACGTTTTTTAATCTCAGTACAGATGAACAACGTTTAGCTGGAATCTATATGATTCAGCAACTCCTCATATTATATAAGAGCCAACATGCTGACCCTGGTCCTTTACCTGATATATTAACGGAACTACTCACAAACAGATGGAGAGGTTCTAGTAACAAGCTAATTAAAGAGATATTAGTGTCACGTAAGCAGTATGTCCTTTTTGTAAGTCCGGATTCTCTCTCGCTGCCCCGCAGAGAAAGAGCGCCGTACTATATGGATAGACAAAATCCCCTACGAGAAGTGCACCCAATAAAAGGCGAAGACAATGAGTTTCACCGTGTATTTGTTTACACACCCATATCAAAAATGGAATTATTGGAAATGAAGAAAGTAGTACCTAGTCATGACAAAGACCCAGCGGGTTTCCACCGAGAAATTAAAGACATGTTACTGATGGGAGAGTACACCTTTCCTGATATTATGACGATATTAAAGGTGCTTTTGCCTGCTGGCATTTATGAAAAACTGAAAGAAAAAGAGTGGGAAGTGGGTGACCAAAAGATAGACTGGACAGCATTAGCAGAGGAAGAAAGGGGCCGAACTGCAGGTTCAGGGCTCGGGGATAAAGTTAAACTGTTACCAGGTTTACTAGTACAGGTACTGCCACGTTTATTAACTACAAAAAAGGAAGATTGGGGTGCAATCACAGCCTGCAAACAAAAGCAAGATGAAGACACAAGCGATTATTATGCTCGATTTGAAAAATGTTTTGGTATAAATAGTGGTATAAAAGCAAGTAGTGACTCATATCCACATTTATTTGTGACAAAATTAGTGGAAAATGCATTGCCTCCAGTAAAGAATAGAATATTGAAATTCGAGAGTACCTGGCAAAGTAACACTCCGTCACAAATGCTACAAATGTTACAGTATCATCACAATAGAATTAGGGATGAACAAGAACACGAGCATAGACGCATGAAGGATACAAAAATGAAAATGCTAGTTTCTCAGACAGTACCAGCAGATGGTCACAAAAAGGGTGTGACACATTCTGGTGATTCTGCAGTTCCTGTAAAAGGAAGCTGCAATTACTGTAAACAACTGGGCCATTATGTACACGATTGTCCAGTCCTGAAACGTAATATAGCTACAGGTATTGCAAAGGAGAGACCACGATTAGTTAGACAAGATCAGAATGAACAAGGAGCTATGCAGCATGGACAGTCCATGCCAGTTCAACAACAGTCCATGCCAGCCTCACAGCAACCCATACAGTTTGTGCCAGCTGCACCGCCGTTGCCTGCTACTGCCACACAAACCACAACACGACAAATGTATCAGACTGCACAGTATGAATACCCTGAGTATCAGCGTTACGCATGAACAAGCCTAGAGAGGGAAGTTGACTTACCGCTTATCGAGATTCCTGTAGATCAAGAAGGACCTTATGTACATAGTGAATTATTAGGTCAAGATAGAAAATTCTTACTCGATACAGGGGCAAGTCGAACAACCATAAAACGTAGTGAAGTTCCAGGGGCACCCCTCTCAGGCTCTCAAAATATTTCCCTTGGTTTTTCAGGAAAACCTATTGTTAATGAAGTATCACAGCCTCTACCACTTACGATAGGACCTTTGACACGAACTACAGATTTATTGCTTACTAAATCATGCCCAGAAAATCTGTTAGGAATTAAAACTCTGAAAGCACTAGGAGCCATAATATGTTGTTCTCCGGAAGGAGTAAGGTTGTTTTTACGTGATTTTAAAGGTCACTATGTGTCTAGAGACATGGATCCCCGACTACAGACTTTACCAGTACATCTATGGGCACAAGGCCCTACGGATGTTGGCTGCATGAACATTACACCCTATCGAGTCACCCTGAAAGCAGGAGTGGTACTACCACGAATGCGACAATACAAGTTACCGCATGATGCTGTAGTGGCTTTGCTGAAAATCATTGATGAGCTGATTGTCCAGGGAGTAGTTGTAGAAACAGACTCCAATGTATGTAATTCACCGATAATTCCGATTCTTAAACGAACTGATCCTACTGCCCCACCAGTGTACCGATTGGTTATTGATTTGCGTGAACTAAACAAGTGCATTGTACCACAATTCCCTGTGGTCCCTGATATATCATCATTGTTGACAGCAATTGATTCCGAAGCAACATTCTTTACTGTAATAGATCTCAAGAATGCCTTTTTCAGCGTCCCAATAGATCCGGAAAGCCAATATTTGTTTGGATTCAGTTTAAATGGGCGCAGCTTTAAATTCTCACGCGCTCCCCAAGGATTCACAGAAAGCCCCAGCATCTACAGCCAAGCACTGAAGAGAGAACTTGACAGTATCCACATGCCAGTCAATACTGCACTGCTTCAATATGTCGATGATCTGCTGATCACAGCGAGAAGCGAGCCAGAATGTGAAAAAGCTTCTCTGACAGTTTTACATTTCCTAGCCGACAAGGGGCACAAGGTGTCTCCTTCTAAGCTGCAATTCTGTGTCCAGCGAGTTATTTATCTTGGTCACTCGCTGTCCAAGGAGGGAAGGCAGCTTACACCAGATCGCATCCAGTTAATTGCTAACATGTCAATACCCCAGACACAAAAGGAGGTGCGAGCTTTCATAGGCCTCACTTCATATTGTAGGCAGTGGATCCCTCAGTACGCTTTTCTAGCAAAACCACTCATTCAGTTAACCACACAGGAGGCAGCCACATCGACTGTTCTCCCTTGGACTCAGGAACATACACAAGCTTTTGAAAGCTTAAAGAAAGCTTTATGTCAAGCACCTGTTTTAGCAACACCATGTTATAGCAAACATTTTACACTCTTTGTTACAGAACGCGAAGGTACTGCCTTGTCAGTACTCACTCAGGATCAAGCAGGATCACGCAAGCCATGTGCTTATTTTTCCAGTACATTAGATCCCGTAGCTCAGGCTTTGCCTGCATGTCTGAAATCAGTGGCAGCGACAGCTTTAGCAATCAGACAAAGCGATGCCATAGTATTAGGACATCCATTGACAGTACAAGTACCACATGCAGTAGAGGTTCTTGTGAACCGAACACAAACACAACACTTGACCATAGCAAGACTTACCGGTTATGAATTGACATTGTTTCAACCACACATAGAGATCCGACGGTGTAATACATTGAATCCTGCTACACTATTACCTGTAATTGGAACAGACCCACTAGCTCATGATTGTGTTGAAATCATTGAAATAAAGACGAAACCTAGACAAGACTTGACAGACGTTCCGTTGTTAGATCCAGACCTGACGTTGTATGTAGACGGATCGTGCATGAGAACAAGTACAGGAGATTTAGTGGCCGCGTATGCAGTCACAACAGACACTGAAGTTATTGAGACAAATTGTATAGATACTTTGTCCGCCCAAGCAGCAGAACTTATTGCTCTAACACAAGCCTGTATTCAAGCCACAAATAAAAAAGTTAATGTATACACTGACTCACGTTATGCATTCGGAGTTGTACACGACTTCGGCGTGTTGTGGCGAGAGAGAGGTTATTTAACTTCCCATGGTGCCCACATTCAGCACGGACCCCTCATTCATGCTTTGTTAAACGCAATACATCTACCCACTGCTATATCGATTATGAAATGTAAAGCACACACGAAGGTTACTGATATCATTTCTCAAGGCAATGATTTAGCTGACAGAACAGCTAAACAGACTGCTCAGAATCACACATTAGACATGACAAAGCCAATAGTTCAGACACCAACACAGTGTATGACAATTAAGGATCCCGCACTTGACGTAATTGATATACAGACACATGCCACAGCAGAAGAAATAAAGAAGTGGACTGAACTAGGAGGGATCCAGACAGATCAAGGATGGATGACGAAGGAGAAATCTGTATGGTTTCTCCCTGATTCCATGGTTCAAGCCATTATAGCTACAGTTCACAGTCCAGCACATTTAGGAGAGAAGGCTATGCTAGACAGCATTCAGCACATTTGGTTCAACAAACATTTACGAGCAGCAGCTAAACAAAAGGTTCGTACCTGTATGATATGTTGTCAGTTTAATCCAGGAAAGAGTGTTCCCGTAGAGCAGGGTGGATTTCAGCCTCCTGACCATCCTTTTGAAGTCCTCCAGATGGATTATATTCAGATGGAACGTTGTCGAGGATTCAAATATGTTCTCGTAGTTGTCTGCGCTCTCTCCCGTTGGACAGAGGCGTATCCCGTATCAGATTACACTGCCCCGACTACTGCCAAGCAGCTAGTTCGAGAATTCTTCCCACGGTACGGTTTACCACGTGTTGTATATTCAGATAACGGCCAGCCTTTCTCATCCGAATTAATGAAACATGTCTCACTTTTGTTGGGATATCAGTGGAAATTCCACTGTGTCCGACACCCCGAGGCAGCAGGTCTCGTGGAACGACATAATCAACTTTTAAAAATCAGACTGTCTAAAATATGTCAGGAGAAAGGTGTGGACTGGATAGTAGCTTTACCAGTTGCGCTATTTTACATGAGGATGGTAGCACACTCTCGAACAGGGTTATCCCCTTATGAGGTGATCTTTGGTAGACCACCGAATATGTGGGGGACGCCTATACCCCGTAAATTAACTGATGTTGATTGTAATATGCTGACAGATTACCTGGCTTCCTTGATGTCTGCACTACAATCTTGTCGTTCACAGGTAGTCGCAGCTTTTCCCGACAACACCGAGGTGAAACCTCATGATGTAATTCCCGGCGATTATGTTCTCGTCAGGAATTTTGATCGGAAAACCCAACTGGAGCCAAGGTGGAGGCGTCCTAAGTTGGTCCTGCTAACGACCAGAACAGCTGTGAAGATCGAAGGGAGAAAAGGCTGGGTGCATTCCAGCCATATAAAGAAATTTCATGGACTTCCTCCTGACACAAACAGTACTCCCCGTGTGTCTTCCCCCATTGACTCAAAGCTACCTTTGGCTGAGGCCAGTAGCACCGAACTTTACAAGCAGAAACTCAGGTCCAGATCTAAACTGTCGGACGATTTGATTGTTTAAGTCCTCTCCAAGGTGAAGCGGTTGAATCTGTCCCGACATGTATCCCTTAGGTCTGAATAATGTAGAGTCCAGAATCATAATGAAACGACATGCTTATTGTAAATTACTACGTAACCACTCTATTGTGACTTTATTAATTTTGTTTTTCTTGAGTTTTTTAGTTACTGCAAGTATATTGTTGCATATGTATTATCCTGTTTCTAAACGTGCTTTCAATATAACTGATGAACATTCTTTTAGTGAATTCCCCCCACATGAGTTGTCCTATAGACTTGCGCTGCGCAATAACACATTCATTAGTATGTTACATCATTCCCATCAGACTAGTAATGCCACCAATTGTTGGGTGTGTGGCCGACTCCCTCCCTATCAGAATAACAAAGGAGTTCTGCCTTTCTTTCCACATCCGTTCACACACAATGGCTCCTGTGGAGCATGGTTTAGTTTATTAAATTCCATAGACCCAGACACAGCAGTTTATCAACAACATTGGATATGGGGAAATCTGAATCTAGTTTTATTCGAAGTCTGTCACCCTAATAAGGAGGGTCACCCCAGTAGAACAGGAACTGATTTAGAAAATGAAGTGTATAAATTAGGTAATTTTACGCCTAATCTTATGATTTTGAATGTCAAATCCGAAGTTGAACTAATTCTGCCCACTATGTCAGTATTTCCAGTTAAGGGTGAATTATGTGTGAGAAAAGTTGGTTCCATACACATGGGCCATAGCCAATGCGTTACTACAGTAGAATATAGTGATCAAGGTAAATCTTCATTTAGAGCTTCTCGCCATTCTTACTTTATATGTGGTCAGACTGCATATATGCGTTTGCCTCTAGATTGGGATGGTACCTGTTACATAGCATTCCTTCTGCCACCTGTTTTTCTAGCTCCCCCTGATTATTATCGAAATGTTCATTTAGTACACAATAGAGAGCGAAGAGATCTCCCAGTTGTCGATTATACTGAGACGGCATGGGACAAGTATGCAGATTTCAATAAAGGTATCTTTCCCTATATAGGTACAATATCAAATAGTAAGCTGATACGTAGACTCACCAAGACTCTTGAAGCTGTAGTAAATGAGACTATAGCCGCCCTAGGCAATCTGACAGAGGAACAATCAGTGATGAGAATTGTTGTTCTCCAGAATCGTCTTGTCCTTGACGTCATCCTGGCCGATAGGGGCGGAGCTTGCAGGGTCATCGGATCCAGCTGCTGCATATTCATACCAGAAAATTCGCCATCTGTATATAAAGCTATAACACGCCTTCATAAGATTGTAAGCCAGATACACGAAAATCCAGGCACTTGGACGTGGTCCGGGTGGTTTTGGAGTGTGATATCAGCCTGGGGATGGAGAGTTCTATCCTTCCTAGGTATTGGCCTTCTTATGCTCTTCAGTTGTTGTTTATGCCTGCAATGTGGACCAGCGATTTGTGGTCTGTGTGCCACATCATGCATTCCATATCACAGTTCTCGTTCAAAATGCCGGAAGAAGAAGGAAGAAGAAATGATGCTCCATGAGCAAATCGATGGAATGATGAAGATTGATATCTCTTGAAGGGCAAGTAGGGGACAAGGAGGGAATGTGGAAATGTGGATTTTCCTGATCAGTTATGTCCCCTATCTTGGACCCCAACGGTTCTATATGCATGTTACAAGTACATGTATGTTCCCTCTAGTTCCAGTTTCTAAGACGCAAACATATGTGTGTCTACCGTCGACATGTTCTCTGTCAGATCCGCCATCGATGGGCTGGATATTCGATTCCTAAGTATGAAAGGCCACCGACTTTATATGGCTAAGTTACTCCATTTTTACAGTTCAGGCAAGTAGGCCCGATTCTGTCCTCAAAGCCTTTCCCTGCTCTCTGTCTTTGACAGCTTCAGCTTGAGCTCGCATCTGTATCCATGAACTTTGCCCTACTCCCTGTGCAGCTAACGGTGCCTGCCTCGGCCAGTTTTCGCCTGCCTGCCAAGAAGCTGTATTTCACCTTCGAATTATCTATTTTGCTCTTCAGCCGATGCATTCCTGTCTAGTGATTTAGGTAAACATTTCCTTTAGCTCACAAGCAAAGGACTCAGCCTTTCCGTCCTCCTGCAAGTGATTCATAGCCCTGCTGCCATGGAAAGTTTTCTGCCCCTCGCATCTCATATAGACACTTAGGCGTTTGTGCACGCACACAGTCAGTATAGACTAGATTCTGTCCGAGAGTCCTTCCTTGTGGATAACATAGTTCTTTAAACATAGGATGTTAGATATGATTTGGGATTAGGTTGACTTGACCCCCCAGACTTCTCGTCTCCACATGTAGAGCTAAATGTCAAGTCCCCTTCACCCCCTAGTTGCACGTCAATCACACGTCATGCTGCTGCGCGCGCATCTATGCCAAGTATTATCTTATAGATCCACCTATGTCTGATAATCCTAACCAATCATGTTTCTTTTATTCCTTATTACGCCTAGTTTCGATTACGTACCTGTTTTGTCACTTTTCTTATCAAATGTTACGCCTTCTACATTCGTTTCATTGTAATGTACTTATTATAAAAATGCATGTCTGTCAATAAATTATTGTACTTCACTTCCTGAACCCTCGTGGTGACGGAACCTGAAGGCCGCGACTCGAGTCGGCCATTTTTTGATGGAATAAAGCCCATTTAGAAACTCTTATACCACGGATTCTGCCTCTTGTTATTCTGAGCTATTTTATTTTATTTCAAGATCCCGTATGAAATTCAGTCCGGTAAAGAAGATTTTTGTTTACCACAAACAGGTCAGAGAAAATACAGGAGGAAGGCCAATATTTCAGGGATGACCCTGCAAAAAGGGCCAAGTCCAACAGTGTACCTCCTTAATAAATATTCCCACCACAATGATTTTCTTTGATAAATTAATTTGCCATAGTTGTGAAGAAAACGTAGTGTACTATTTGCAGTATTTTCTATAAGCATTACAGTCAAACATTCCTGATTTTCTTTAATAAATGAATTTGCCATAGTTGTGAAGAAAACGTATAGAGTCCTATTTGCAGTATTTTCTATAAGCAATACAGTCAAACATTCCTGATTTGTTTTACACCTATCAAAAGGTCAAAAAGTGATTCCTGGCAGGAAGAAATTCATCACATTTTTCAGATTTCATTGCCATGAAAGTAGAGAAATCTGCAACAATAAACCTATGCAGGGGTGGGAAGTAGGCATTTTAAAGCAAGGTTTGGAAGTTTGAGAACACTGCCAAACATGAAGACTTACTCCAGCTGAAGAATGGAGTAACTCCCTTTTCAGGATGGTAAATGGGGAAGGGATCACCCCCTTTTTAATGGGGTGTAGTAGAAGAGATTTCTCCTTTAGGAAAATGGTTTTCCTGTGGTGGAAAACAATATACGTTTGTACAGAAGTCTTCATCAACTGTATAGAACTCAGCACAGTAGAATATGAACCTGCACAATCCCTGTTGAATGCCTAGAAGCCTGCAACTCATGCAGCTTGCCAGGTGTACTACTGGTAATTCTAGTGAAAAAAAAGTTAAAATGCATTCCAGCAGAGATCTAAGGCCTGATTATCGGTTTGGCGGTGTGGGAGCGGGGCGGCAAGCCATCGCCCCGCTCCCACACCACCAAACTCGATTGCTGACCGCCCACCAGATTACAAGTTTCCTCCTCGTCTGTTGGGCGGTCCTTTGGTGGTCGTCCGGTGGTGCAGCACAAAGACTCATAAGTGAGCCTTAGTGCTGCAGCACCGAGGGAGCGCCAAGGCCCGTTCCCTCACGGCATGGTCTGTGAAGTATATGCTGTGCAGTAACAGGGGGTGCATGCATACAGGGGAGCACATTTTGTGCCCCCTTGCTTGCATCCCCATGGCCCTGAGGCAACAGGGGGCCCTGTAGGGCCCACTTAATTTCCTCACTGCAACAGTTTTCATAGCAGGCTCACCGCTATGAAACTTTGGCTATGACGAAACTCCGAATATGCTTGGCGGTGCCGCAGCGGCACCACCAGCATATTGCTGGGCCAGATGGCAATGCCACCGCCAAGGGTTCACGGATCCCTGGCAGTTGCAGAGGTCCCATGGAGTTTGGCAGACAGGGTGCTCTTTTGCAAATTAAATGGAGTACCCTGTCCACCAAATCCTTGGTCAGCCTGCCTCATTTTCAGGAAAAACCTGGTGGAGAAGATGAAAAAAGAATGAGCTCTACACTCTGGTTGAAGACTCCCAGGGTGTGAGGGTCATTTTTTTTTTTTTACACAAACTCTCACTTTGGGAGTTTGTTTCAGGAAAGCAAAAACTTTTGTAAGGCTTGATGCATGCTCGTACACTAACATTGTTGTATAATGAAAGGACCTCTGTAATGGCAGTTTCTTTCAATGTATAGAGATGACTTCTGGGCTGAAGAACATCTCTAAATTTGATAGACGGTAGCCCATCAGGGGGGTGAGTGCAATGCCATCCAAAACCCTAAAGATGGAGTAGCATTGATTAAACTATAAATTAGTCCCTCAATGAAGGTAATAATTGACTAGTAATTTTAAAATCAGCATTTTATAATGGAAATCTGAACTAATACATTGAATGAAAGTGGAAAAGTTTTATTTGACATGTAAATTGTTTCTCAAATTAATTAATAATATTTGGTAATTATATAAATGAGCTAATTAAATTTTTATAAATATTAAATAGATGTAAAGGTAGGAGAAATAAGTGTGTTGTTGTTCTATACTAGAGTTACAATGTAGTTTAGGTTTTTTTAATGGATGTTCTATATTTATTTATGGCTCATACCACATATATGTGCATATGAAATCGCAACGATCCCAAGGGTGCATTTCTTTCGTAATCTTGGTATCCCATTCCCTCAAACAGTGTGGTAAGCACTAAATGCAGGCCTCTCTCTGTACTCCTACTGTGCACGGCCTTCCCATGCACTACCTGTGTACTCCCCATGTGGAGATACTGCTTGGCAAGTCAACATTCAAATAAATGCAATCCAAATATTTGTTGGTTAGAAAGCTCTCATTGTGATTTTCAAATCAAACGTTTTTCAACAGTCAAACCTGTGCATCAATATCCAATCTGTCGAATGATCGGTCAGGTTTTGTTGATTGCATTTGGGCTGAGGCCCAAAATGAGGACTAATTATATGTCCTCTTGGAATTTCTAAAAACAATATCAGAAACATAAAAACAAAACAACTTGGCCAGCTGCATTTCGAGAAACAGTTGATATTAGGAGATGTGTAAAGAGAGCATCAAAATAGTAGTTAAATTTATGTTCACAGTTAAACACCAAAAATAAGCATTAGAAGCCTGGATAGTTAATAAAATCAGAATTGTATTCCTGTGGGTTTTGGCCTACTTTTCAAGAGCACTACTGTGAAGCTGCTATTGTTGTATTGTCCCAGATGTTCTCTTAGGCTTATACATGCACGAGTTCAGAAAAAACAAGTATACATTTCTGGGTGACAGACAAAGTGTACTGAATCCACTAAGAAAACGTGCTCCCTTCTGCAGCTGTTTTTCATGTAAATAGGCCAATTTACTGGTGCAAATTCACATTTTGCGAATATCAAAGATGGATTTACACTTGTAAAAGCAACTTTTTTGCTTCAGCGACTGAAACAGGGGAGAAAATAACTCTATAAATTAAGGGTGACTACACAAATGGTTTGCCCTATATACAAACCCTATTTTGTGACTTGCTATTAGGAATGGGGCATGCCAAGGGCATCCCTTCCCAATAGCGACTTGCACTTCAATGTACAATTGTTTTGCAACTGCAATTGCGGCCAATAGCGACTTGCACTTCATGTAGGTGGTAAGCCGCTCACAAACGGGGAGGGGTCCCCAGGTGACCCAGGGGGCCACTTGCCCTTTGTGAATGGATGAGAAAATATCTTTTAAGAGTGGTCCCAGCCTCTACTCTTAAAAAATGAAACAGAAACGTTTAATTTTTCTTTTTTAAATGCATCCCGTTTTCCTTTAAGGAAAATGGGCTGCATAAAAAACTGCTTTCTTCAAAAAACAGTCACAGACCCCAGCAGGCCACCATCGCTGGGAGTGCTAGTCATTCCGTATGGGGTCGCAAATTGAACCTGCCTCATGAATATTAATGAGGGATTCAATTTGCGACCCCATTAGGAATCACAAACAGTGTCTGAGGCACTGTTGTAAATTACATTTTGCGAGTTGCAAATTGTAAGGGTCGCACATCTGGCCCTAAGTCTTGTGTGAAAAATGTACTACAGCACATGAAACAGGAGGCCTGGAGTCAACATCTTTGAGGATGCGCTTAAACCTCAGAATGAGGATGTTTTATGTGTTGGAGCACATGACCTTGAGAGTCTGCGGGCCCGATTCACAGAACTAACTTAAGACAAAATCCTAAACTTACCACCATTTTCGTATTCACAGAAGGCACATACTCATTTTGGTATTCACAGAAGACACTTACTCACTTCAGTATTCACAGAAGATAGGAGTCCTAACTTTAGGACTCCTAAATGCCTTCGGTGAATACCGAAAGTCTTAAAATTAGGATTTTTCTCAGTTTAGGACTCCTAAAGTTAGGACTCCTAACTTTACTACTACTAAACTGAGAAAAATCCTAATTTTAAGGCTTTCGGTATTCACAGAAGTCATTTAGGAGTCCTAAAGTTAGGAGTCCTAACTATACTACTACTAAACTGAGAAAAAGCCTAATTTTAAGGCTTTTGGTATTCACAGAAGGCATTTAGGAGTCCTAAAGTTAGGAGTCCTAACTATACTACTACTAAACTGAGAAAAAACCTAATTTTAAGGCTTTCGGTATTCACAGAAGGCATTTAGGAGTCCTAAAGTTAGGAGTCCTAACTTTACTACTACTAAACTGAGAAAAATCCTAATTTTAAGACTTTCGGTATTCACAGAAGGCATTTAGGAGTCCTAAAGTTAGGACTCCTAACTTCTGTGAATACCGAAATGAGTAAGTGCCTTCTGTGAATACCAAAATGGTAGTAAGTTTAGGATTTTGTCTTAAGTTAGTTCTGTGAATCGGGCCCTCTTTCTCTAAACAGACTATTTACATTTGCCTGTTACGATTTTGTGAGAAGGGCAGTTCCCTGAAGCTCTCAGGCTCCGACTGAAGTGAGAATGCTCAGTGACTTAATGCGCCATTGGCAGATATGTGTAACCAGTCGGTTAAGGGTTTCAGTCAAAGTAGGATGGCTCCTCGCGCAATAAACAGACCACACCGTGTCTTAACCTCTTGAGTGCCCATGACGAGATGGTCTCGTCATGGGCCGCGGTTGCGCTGTGCCCATGACGAGACTATCTCGTCATGAACCCCGCCCGCTAATGAAAGGGCCGGCACAGGGCGGGGAAAGGGCGGGGCACTCAAGGGGTTAAGCCATTTATTAGTACCAGGCTGCACAACATTAAACAATAACCAAACATTACCTGAATAACAACTTCCCCACAACACTCTACAATCCTGCACTCCTTTCACCCACTCCACACTCCCCTTTTGTACCACTCCATGCCCCTTCCGTTCCTCACCATTCCACAAACCTCCTTGCATCCTCCCCGCTCTCATCGGCCATTTCACTCATGCCTCCATTACCCCCACCTCGTTCACTCTTCCCCCCCGAGGGATGGGTGTGCTCGCTAATGACTCCCCCCACCCCTCCAAAGTACCGCCAACCAGGTAGCCCCCTTTAGGGCGGATACCTGCCCCACCCCTAGGACGGGACAAAGCACCCACCTCTCCCCCGCTCACACATCCCTGCGACACCAAATTGTCTCATTCCAGAGCTTGCTGACCACATCTCTCATTTCCATCATGTAGTACGCATTCCCCATTCTGGAAAGATGCACTCCGTCATCCCTAAACAGTAGGGGTTCCTTCAGTCGCAGTCCCGGGTGACTGATCACCTCAATGTCTTTTTCCCCGCAAAAAACGCGCATTGCTCTGTTAAGTTTCCGCCTCGCCTTTTCAATGGCCCCATGTTTAACAGCGCCCCTCCAGATTCTCCTCGGAACAAATTCAGTCCAGGCAATGCAAGTCCCTGCCAGCCTGTGCTTCAGTACCTCCAAGTCTCTTTGCATCAGCTGTAAGAGCCCCAAACCCGACAGCCGAACCAAGTAATTCTCCCCCAAATGGATGATCAACAGATCCGGGCATCCCTTCTGTGGGACCATCGTCGCGAGCCAGGGCAGTAGTGCCCCCCATTGTATTCCCCCTTTTCCCCACCAGTGCACCTCGTGATGTTGTCCTTTGAGTCCCAGGTTACGGCCGTACACCGGTTGCTCCGCATACTTTGACGCCCAGTGCACAAAGGAATGCCCCACAATCCACGTGACCGTCTTGGCCCCAGGTCCTCCCACGCAACCTAACGGAGAAACATATGTTAGATACACACAGAAAAGAAGCCACCCCATCCTCTATCACCCCCATCTCTCTGCGACCATCCCTATCACTTACTCACATACCGCTCACAGCACTGTGACCTCCATCTCCCAATCTGCCGAATCCTAGCCCAGGACCACCCCAGCCGAGCTGCCGCCGTCGCCACCCCAATCCGAAACGAGTGAGTCCCAAAACCCGCCGGCTCCAAACCCAGCCACACCAATGCCATGCGCAGCACCGCCAACAACTGCCCCGCCGTCACCCGTGCCCCCGACCTGTGACAGAAAATCTCCCCTTGCACCACCTGTGCCGCACGCGCAAATGACCTCCATTCAGCCACCGGGCATACACCCCCACCACCATTCTCGTTCAACCACATCCACCTGCCTCGTCCCAACTGATCTGTCTTGGACCGACCCAGCCAAATGCCCAATCGCCCGGCATCCAATCTGATCTCCTCATACCTCCACCCCTCCCCCGCACGCGTGCCCAACAATTCCGAAACCCGAAACGCCCCAAAAAACATCCAAATCATACACAAGCGAAAAATCCGAACCTCAAACTCATCATAACAACAGAGCGGCAACGCCGCAACCAACCTCCCCAACACTTCAAATGTTATGGCCTCTCTCGGAACATTCCCCCCGCTCTCTCCCTGCCCCAACCCCGTAGCACCCTACTGACAATTACACTTTTAGTAGGATCAAAACCAAAAAACAAACAACAATAAAATGACACTCCTGCCAACTTCCCTGAAATGGTCGCAGCCGACAACCCCTTGTCCATGCAGTGAAATACAAACTGTAACACTCCTTGCTCCACTGTCGCCTCTTCCCCAGAGGCAGAGTCTCCGCTCCAGCCCATAAAGGCTCCAAACTCCACCCACGCCAGTCTGTAGGTCCGCCTGGTGGTAGCAGCAACAGAATTCTCAACTAGGCCTATCACCCTCACTCCCCCAGGGCCCAAACGCCATCCGGCAGCCCGGTCTTGCATAGATCCGCTCCAGGTGCCAATCGCCGGAACCGCTGCCACTGCAAATGAGACAAAGCATCCGCAATGTCATTATTCGCTCCCGGAACATGCTTGGCTCGAAAAACCACATTCAGACGCAAACACTTCAGCATGAAACTTCTCAACAATCGCAACACCCTCAGGTCCCTTGCCCTCTGCCGGTTGACCAACTCGACCACTGTCATGTTGTCCACATGGAACAACACCACCCTATTCTGAAACTCAGGACCCCACACTTCCAGAGCCACCAACAATGGAAAAAATTCCAAAAACGCAATGCTCCTCCCCTGCTTCAGCCAGTGATCCGGCCAGGTCTCCGCGCACCACCTCCCATCCCAGAAAATGCCAAAACCAGCTGCCCCAGCCGCATCAGAGTAAATTTGGATTTGCCAAACCGTATT
This sequence comes from Triturus cristatus, assembly GCF_964204655.1. Classification (NCBI taxonomy): domain Eukaryota; kingdom Metazoa; phylum Chordata; class Amphibia; order Caudata; family Salamandridae; genus Triturus; species Triturus cristatus. The sequence goes on from NC_140580.1 coordinate 158,926,010, forward strand.
CTCCTCCACAAAGTCCAAGGATACCCCATTTAAATCCATCAAGAACATCAGCCAGGTCCGCAGATCTGCCCTCACTCCCATGGAGATCCTGACCCTGTGGTGTGGAAGCACTGCCCCCGACATGGCCATGCCGAGCCGCCTGCAGAATGTCCGTCCCGCCCTGACCACCCTGCACGCAAAATTCAAAAACCCCAACAGCCGCTGTACCGCCCTCAACGAGATCCTCTTCTCACCAATCGCCCATTGAAGACACTCCTGAATTTCCGCTACCTTTGCGGCCGGGAGCCTCGCTGTCCACTGAATGGAATCCAGCTCAATGCCCAAGAATGTCAAAATGCAACACGGCCCACTTGACTTTTCAGGTGCCAGCGGGACCCCAAATTGCCGCGACAACTCCTGGAACCACGTCAGAGCCCTGCCACAGTCCCCTGAACGCGCCCTCCCGAGGAACAGGAAATCGTCCAGATAGTGCGTGACATCCCGATGCCCACTCAGCTGCGTAAATGCCCACTGCAAGAAAGTGCTAAACATTTCGAACAACGCGCACGAAATCGCACACCCCATAGGCAAGACTTTGTCTACGAAGATGGCCCCCCCGAACTGCATTCCTAGAAGCGCGAAATCCACGGGATGTATAGGCAGCAGGCGGAAAGCCGACTTCACATCGCATTTCGCCAATTCCGCCCCCGGCCCACACACCCGCACAAGGCGGATCGCGTCATCCACTGCCGCATAAAGCACCCGTGAATCCTCCTCCACGATGAAATCGTTCACAGACTGTCCCTCCGGCCATGACATGTGATGAATCATCCGAAACTCACCCTCCTCCTTCTTCGGCACCACCCCCAACGGGAAAATAATCAAGTCCTCCATCAGCCAGTCATAAAAGGGGCCTGCAATCCTCCCTTCCTCCACCTCTTTCAAGAGTTTGGCCGCCACCACCCACGGCAATTCCTTCGCTGATTTGAGGTTGTCGGCCCATCTCCCAGATCTGGGACCTTGATAACCGACCTGAAAACCTTCCGTAAAGCCCCACTGAATCTTCAAGGCGGCCTCCCTGTCCGGGTAAAGGGAAAGCCACGGGGACATCGCCTCCACCTTAACCGGTGTAGGGGCCCTTCAGTCCAGTCTGACCCCTGCCTTTGGAATTCCTCCATTGTTCGGAAGGGGTGGTGAGCGTAAAGCATTGCGTAAGGGCGTGCTTCCCCCCACACTTAGAACACTCGTGCTTGAACTTGCACGGATACCTGGAACAGTATCCCCGATTGTAGCTCCAACAGGCCCCAGTAGTGTACGTGCCGGGCTTGCTGGCCTGTCCTGCGCCCCCTGTACTGATTGCGTTCCCTCCCGCCCCACTGTGGGTGGGATGCGACTGAAACGACCGGTACGTGACCGGCAAACCACTAGCCGTGTGTGTCGATGCTGAGGAATTCGTTGACGCCATCCACTGCATCCATAATTCTTGGTCCACCTCACCCCAGTGCTTCTCCGGGTTCACGCTAACCCGCGCCCTGAACTCCTCATCATAACTCAGCCAGGCGAAACCCCCAAACTGCATTTGAGCCTTCCTAATTATGTCCATGTACTTCAATAATGCGATGGCCCTGTCGGGATGTTTCTCGCAGTATATGCTCGCATAAATGAGAAATGCCGAGGTCCAATTCTCCATATTAACCGGTACCCTCGGCCGCCTAGTCAGCTCCCACTCCTCCTCCTTGGAGCCCTCCTTGGCCTGCACTTCCCTGTGCAATAATTTAAACACGTCCACGTATTCGTGCTTCCAGATCTTACCCTTAATTTTCTCGGACAAATGCGACTCCAAGGGCATAGCTAAACCCATGTAGGGCAGCTTCTTCGGGTGCTTATCCCCTGACTTGTCCCCTTTGTCCCCAGTCCCTTCATCCTTCTCCGTCTGCACCCCCGCCGAAGTCACCGCCTTGCCACCGACCGGCTTGTCCCCGTGCGTGGGCCTGCCCTTCTGAGCCTCCCCAACCTCCCTCACTGAACCCTCTCCCACCCCAATTGATCTACATGCCTTCTTCCGTCCTCCCTTTGGGCCACCATCCCATACCGACCACCACGCCTTCTCACCTGCCAATGCCGGGTGCCGCTCACTGGACCGTCCTCCGGAGGTGGCCGCCCGTCGTGTCTCTGCCGTCTCCTTGTCCGCTGGTCTCTGGGGCACCTGTAACACACCAACTTCTCCGTTGTCCTTGCCCGTGCCCGACAGGTCACAGTCATCCCTCACCTCCCCGTCCTCAAGCTCTTCACTCTCCTCCTCATAATCCAACTCCACCTCAGCCTCCACACCCTCAGGCGCCCACAACACCTCTCTCACCACTCTCTTCACACCCTTGCCACTCACAGAGTCAGACACCCGCGACCCTTTCACACCCGCCGCCGTTGCCCGCTCCCGCGCCAGAGTTATGGCCGCCGCGGACCGCCCTACTGCTTCTTGATGGCGACATGGGGCCGTCTTGTGCCCCGCCGTACTCCCCCGAACTCTGCCAACAGCCGCCGACTTGGATCCCCCCCTACCCCTCAGGCCGCTCGAACCTGAGTGGGCCCCGGCACCATCGGGCCTCAAAGCCGTCCCGGCCGTCCCTACCTGCCCCCGCGACCCCCTGACACTCACCGCCACCCACGACCTCGCCCTCTCCGATCTCATCAACTCTCCTCCTCGGACGTGGGCGTCGGGGGCCCCTCGATCTCCTCCTCCCACACCGCCCCCACCCTCCGCACGCTCTGGTCCGCCCGCCTCGCCTCAGCCACCTGCGCCAAAATGCGCTGCTCCTGAAGCCTGTCTTCTCACGTCAATGCGCCCCAACCCGGGAGCGGGGGGGGGGCAGTAGCCAAGAAACCCCCCTCCAGGCGGCCAAAACCCAGACTGTGTGGGCACCACCTGAGATAAAATCCCCCTGGCCGGCCCCGTGTCAACCCCCCCCCTGCCGCCCCGCACCAGTCCCCGCCAAATCCGGTGTAGAGGCCCGAGACCCCCGAGACAGGTCAAGAGGCGCCTCATCCGCCGCCCCGTAACCCCCCCTGCCCCCCCGCGCCAACCTCCGCATTCGCAGCCCCCCCGGGAGCCACCAAACCCCCCCTCCCACAACTGCCACTGCCTCCTCGTGGCCACCCTCCCCAGCTGCCAGCACAGTACTACTGGGCCCCACTGCCCCTGGGCCCACCCCCCTCCCCTCCTCACCGGGCCGGCCGGCCTCACACAAGGCCTCTGGTAGCTGCACCTCCATGATCGGAGCAGAAGACACGCCCCCTTCTGCCCCCTGTGCCTGAAAAACTAGTGGGGGAAACTGAAGGTGCAGAGGGAGACTCCAACACCGGCCTCCGCACGCCGACCACGCGCGCCGTGAGCCCCGCCCCCTCCCGCGCATTCCTGACAGAGACGGTGGTGGCAGCGGCAGCGGCTCCTCCTGACACGCTATTACCGCCGCCGCCACCCACGTCGAAGCCGCCCGCGGGGCGCGTTCAAAACCCACCCACGCCTCCCCCAGCACACCGGGCCAGAGGAGATCCTCCCGCCCGGCACGCCCCAGAACCAGCAAGGCCCGCCTCACCTCCTCCGAGGACGCCATCCCGCCTCCTCCTCCGCCCACCGCTCCTCCTGCCACCGCTGTTCCCATACACCCGACGCTACTCCTGACCGCCGGACACGACAACCAACGGCCCAGGCCCTTGCCCTACACTACACAGCCTTCGCTCTACCCCTCCTTTGCTGAACCCTCCCAATGATGCCGAGCGCAGGAAGAGGAAGTCGCCTTCCTCCCCTGTGCTCTTATACCCACCCCCTAACTCCACCCCTTGACCCTGCCTGGTCCTACCCCTGCGCGAAAGACCCCGGGGGAAGACTAGTCTGCGACTCTGCTTCCCCCGGGGCCCGGCATTCTCAGAAGTATACTCGGCAAGGGATTGGCAAGATATCAGGAAGAACTGCGTAGCTGTTTTACATAAAACGCAGGTCGTGAGAAACTTTTCACTTTTTAACGGTGCGGCTCAATTTACCGCTGACATCTTCACATGTTCTATTAAGATTGGAATCACTTCTCTAAAGTCGGCTGAAATCGGAAATGAAAGCTCACAGCGTACCTTTTCTCTACACAATTATGAGGTCTGGAATTATCCAAATTGCCTCTTTTGAATCGGTTCATGTCTCTGGTACTTGGAATTTTCCCTTCAGTGCCTATGTCCTTTCATTCAGTGATTGATTACCTGCGCTCTTGGTTTCCCACAGGGGCAATGCTCGCTTCTGAATATCCTGGTACTGTAACTAAAGTTTCAAAAGAGGATAATCGCGAGCTCTCCCTTTTTCTAATATTTTTAAAATGTCTTGTGTTCCCTGCACTATTCAGTTATCAGTTCTATCTAAAAACGATATCAGGGCGACTTATTTTTTGTAACAGAATATAGAACGCTGTCAAATAAGCAAACACAACTTCAGCGAACTATGTGAACCAATGAACATTACTTTACTGGGTGTTGTTGAAGGAGAGCGGCTCGGGAGTACCTTAAAGATGCTGTTTCTATGTGTTGTTTATAACGGCTATGTCACTGGTGTCTATTTACCAAATTCAGAGGGATTAGAGGCTGAGTCAGCCATATCAGGCGTAAAACTTGTGACCTATAAGTAACGTTCTATACGTTTTGTGAGCTCTTAACATGCTTGTATTTATTTTTGAATAATGTATTTATTTTCACCAAACAGGAAGGCATGTACAATTCTGTCAAGAGTGAGTACAATTTCTTTTCATCCTATCAAGCAGCGTTGATGGACTGACTTTATGGGAAAAGGGCAGGTTTTAAAAGCCAGTGGCCTGAGGTGTCCTTAGCCAACTAAGACCCCCAATCAGCGTGGAGGGAAAAACACACACTTTATTAATAGTCATATAGGCTCTGTTTATGGGTCTGGCTGTCCGAGGACTGCTAGACTCTTGGGGTGCAATGGTGGCCGTCCAGGCACTCCGCACCAGCGGTCCAACCGCCCTCTTAGAAATGTTGTGGTCAGCGGCAGTTGTTCCATGGCAGTTCTGTGGCAGTCTGAGTGTTGCAATATGCTTGGTGGTGCCCTGAGGCACCCTTCACGCATATTACGACTTTCTTCACCACCAGCAGTCTGTTGGAGGTTCCTTTCTCCATGTAACTGCTGGGGGTGAGGAAAGAAAGGAGGACCTTAGGGCCCCCGCTTGCTCCTGTGCACGAGGTTGCATGCAGGGAGGCACATATTGTGCCCCCCTGTAGATTTACACCCTCAGTTCCTGCACGGCAAGGAATGCACAACATGGTGCATTGTTTCCCATGCAGGAACGTGCATTGGTGGTCCGAAGGCAGTGCTGTATAAGGCTCACAAACAGCACCACAGCAGGACCACCATGCCCCCTCTATCTCTAGGCCACAAAATTACTTTTAATCTGGTGGACAGACAGAGGTGAGTTTCAGTGGTCCTGGAGTGGAGCAGTGGCGTGCCGCATGCTCAGGACTGTCGAAACTCATAATCAGGCCCATAGTCATATACTTGATTTGCTGCTGTACAGAAATAATACACTTGAATGAACTGATTGGCCTCATATTAAATTCTGGGGTGAAGGAGTGAGGTGAGATGGGCTTTATCTCTGTGCTTGTTGAAATTGAACAAACATTTGCAAAGCCGATAGGCCTCGACTCTAAATTGCCGTGCAAATGGCTTTGCCAATGCTCTTTTGCAATTCCATGCACGCATGCAAGGGCAATTTAGAATGTTTTTTCTAATGAAGAAAACCTATGTCAAGATGGCAAAATGCATCACAATGCAGGTGCATGATTACGTTGTGACACATGCACCAAGACACGTGTGTGCATGCGTTGTGATGCTAGTGTTCATAGTTAATTTACCAATCTGACATGGCGGAAGCCCATGTTAGAGTGGTAAATTAACATAATTAAAAAAGGATAAAGTAAAGCATACAAAAGGTTGAGAGTGGCCAAGCAGGCCTTTACAACTGCTTCTTCCTGTTAAAAAGAAAAATTAAAACATTCATTTGGCAAGCAGGATGGGCAGCCAGCACCAGGGAGTTTGGAGAGGAGCAATAAAAAGAAAGCGAGTTGGAAGTCAACCAATCACTACACATTGAGACCAACATCATGCGCCTGGGTGGGTGGTATACATGAATAGGGAGTGAAGCCACTGAATCTGGAGTAGTAAAAGGAGGTTGATAACAAAGCCATCCACTCATTAGTTAGGGCCTAGCTCAAAGGCCATCCACCATTGCATAACCAACTAAGCATGCCCCAGGGCTGAACCCATCATTTACTGTTGTGCCTTCGGGGAAAGACAGTTGATGGTTGAGCCTGAACTGGACTATCTCCTTCTTAGGTAACACCCGCAGGGGCTAGATCACCAGCCTCTTGGGCAGACGGAAGGGCAAGGGGCCTTCAATCCTTCCCAGTATCCCATCCATTTCAATGTTTTGGGGTATCACCTCTGGGTGTTCCAGGGTAGATTTTAGGTTCTATACACAGCCTATGGGCAGGGGGGGCTTCAAATGGAATTATAAATCATTCCTTAAAACCCTTGACTAAAAGGGCTGGGTCTCTCTTGTTGTGGTATCTGTTAGCTAGCCTCCTGAGCTGGTGTGTTGGTGGGGGGGTCTGGCTAGCTAGAAACCACTACTTTTTACCTGCCCCTCCCCAGCCTCTGGGTGCCTGCTAGTGCTTCTTCTTTTCTTTCTTCTCCTACGCTGGTTGAGGCACCTGCATCCTGACACTGGTTGTCCCACCCAGCATCCAGAATATATGTGACAGAATTTGCACAACACCCCGATGTGCATTCGTTGGTTTAGTATTTCCAACAGATAGCCGCTGGCCTGCTGGGGTGTGGGGGTTTCCAGCAGTTGTGCGACTTAAGTCTATGGTACGACTTGTGCCTCCCCTTTTAGGGGGTTTTCAGAAAAGGACTGTTCGCCTTTCCGAGCCCATGTCTTGACCTCCTTTGCTACCAGCATTTGGTGGATGAACCATGGCACATCCTACTCATTCCATTCCATTTCAGAGTGTGTCTGCATTTTCAATCTAAAACCTTTATCGTACTCCAACCAGGCATCTACTGGGAATTGCCTATGTGACCCATGGATGTTGGCTTCATACAGGCCGAGGACCGCTGCACAGTGTGGACATTTTCTACAACAATGCATTACATAATTCTGAATGCATCCAACCAATTGTCAAAATGTCTTTCCTTTCTCTCCCTTCTCCTCTCCCTGCCGTCTTCCTCTTTTTTGTCTCACGCTGGTAAGTCCAACCCATCTAACTGTATTTCTAATAGTGAAAACATATCAATAAATTCTTCCCTCCATATCCTTACTTTTCTGCTAGCGGGATGAGGCTTGCCAACCCAGTCGCTCTAGTGATCATTGATGGCTGCCCTGGTGATGGCCTTTCAAATGAAATGCCACTGGAGCTTGTCCCACCTGTGCCAGGTTGCCTGCCCTGTTTGTGCCGCCCCAGGCCTCCAGGGGGGGACACTAGTTCCCAACGTGTGCCCTGCTATGTGGCCTGGTTGTTTAATGGTTCTGATCTGCTGACTTCCCAATACGACCGTCCTGACGCCCCTGCAACTGTTCTAGCCATGTGCACCCTGGATCCACAAGGTGCCATGAGAGCCCAGATACCACCTGTGGCTCCCGCATGTCCCCTATGCGCTGACCCTGTAATTGAACAACAAGAGGGGGATTGACTTTACACATTCATTGTACTATTGAGCCGATATGCTCACCACTTGCCACTTGTGCTGCTGGCTTCGCCGCTGGATTACGAGCGTCGCTGGTGTGGCTACAGGCAGCAGGCCCGTCCTGCACCCTTTCTTCACCTCTGCCCTCTTTGGTGATTTCACTGAAGGTCTCTGTCACTTCCTGGTCGCTAGCAGACTGTCGGTGCCCGTTGGTTGACCCCTATGTTGACCGCTTGGCCTTTCACCTGCGTCCTCATCCAGATTTGGCTGCATCCAATTTGTGCCATGTATCTCGGATGGTGCCCTAACCCATTGCAGCAGCTCTCCCAGTTCACTTGGTTGGTCACCTGTGCTCTGGTTCTCTGTGTTCCTTCTCTGTAGTGAACGGGCTGCCTGACTGTGAGGGCTTGTGCCCTGTACTTTTCTGCTGCAGGAGCTGGGTTGCATCACCCTGAAATCGGGCTGTCCCCAGCCTCTTGTGGAGTTCCCCAAAGCACTTCTGGCCTCCTTTCTGCTCTGCGAAGGCTTGCACTAAATGCCCTGTGCATCCTGCTGTGGCGGCCGGGTCGCGTCGTCCTAAAATTAGGCTGTCCCCAGTTCCTTGCGCAGGGTTCAGCGGGGTGCTGCTGCTCCACTTATGCACCAAATTCGCTAATTGATTATCAGAAATGCTTGGCAGCTTCACAAATGCAAACTTCAGCAAGTCAATTTCCGATTATGAGCCTGACATACTGCTCACTGCCGCTAAGCAAGCTCCAAATTGCAGTTTAATATGGATGCTGGTATTCTTTCCTGAGACCGTTGACTGTCCCACAGTCACTCGATGCGCTCTGTCTTCCGCAGCCAGCACACGCGCTGTGCCTTTAAACCCTCTAACTTCTTCTGCCATGGCCGAGCACTCCAGCAGAACGGTGGGGGTTTCTTGACTGGTTCACCCTTTTCCTGTGCCTGTCACCTGACCCCGGAATTGCACACGCCGACTCGCTGCTTCTGGGGCCAACCACACGAAACTGGCATCCTCCTCTGCAGCCTACCTTCTACCCGATACTCTGTGGCCACCTGACCGGGAATCGAGCACGCCAACTCTCTGCTCCTGGGGCCGGCCACACAACTCTGGCGTCCTCTGCTGGTGCTTGCCTCCTTTCCGATACACTGCGGCCTTGCTCCGTGAGGGGAGGGCGTGGCATCACTCGACCTCCAACCCTGAGTGCGTGCCACAGACTGCTCCTCCAAGCTGCCGCTGCCGGGCTGGGAGTGGTGTACTTGGCTAGACCCCCGCCGCTCACTAAATTCCACCCCGCAGGATCTCCCCTGCAGGACCGCTGAGGACCACTCACCTTCGAAAGGCTCCCTTCCTGTAACGCTGCAGTCTCTCGACAAGGCCTCTCCAGGTCCTGAAAATTGTCCTGCGCACCGCAACCAGCTCCAAAAAGTGAGCTGTGCTGGCGGAGTGGTGCCCTTATAATCCCTGCTGTACCTTCTGGTCGACAGCGGCATCCCCCCATTGGGGGTTTCAAAACCTCACCTGGACCCTCGATTGTCCTGGTATTTTCGCACCACTTTTAGTGAGCATTTTTCCTGGGAGTGGGGGTGGAGGCTAGCCCCGCTTTCATCTTTAGACGCGCTGCAGCGGCCCAAACCGTTTTTTTTAGTCCCCGGCGGTCCTTATGGTGCCAGTCCCTAAGGCCCCCCTTGGGGGCGGCTTCTGCAAAACCACTTGCTTGGCTTTGGCTTCATTTCTAACAACACTAAAGATGATATGTCTATGCAACAATACTTCTCAAAAGCACCAAGCAGCAGATTTATGTCTTTTAAGGTTTTAGAAATAGGATCTGCTTTGTGTGATAATTAAAGAATAGAAATCCTTTGAGATTTGGGAATCATATTTCAGCAAGCAACATCACTTAGATAAAATGAAAGGGGTGTACAGGCAAAAAGGCTTCACTCCTTAGCTAGAAATCTAACTGTTAAGCCACTTCTGGGGTAACATTGTACTGGTAAGCACTTGATCACGTGCAAGCTGTTCAGGGTGCTCGTCTATAGTTCATCCTAGTAGTCTTGTCCTTATGTTATGCATAGTATTAGAATCAAAATCAGTTTTTAATTTAATGGAAAAAATATAGAAAGACACCTTTAGGAAATTCTTAAACACATAAATTTGCTAATTGATGTGACCACTATTACTAGTTCAATATTTCCTCATGTTTATTTTCTTTCCTCCAGTTATTTATACCTTTGATTTAAAATAGAGGTTTGTTTTAATAAGTGCAGTATTTTTGCCTTTTCGCACTCAACATCAAACCACAATGCAGAGGTACAGGGATGCGGATGTTTTTAGCCCAGACGTGTTACTGACGCATATTCTTTTCTTGATAACTTCATTGCAAGCATGTAGAATATTTCCAGGATCTAAGGCCCTACTGATGATAACTAAGTAAATATGCAAATAGAACTATAAATATTTGAGATCAGTCCTTCAAGGTGTACTTGGTTCTACTTAATTCTGTGATAGTTGTTTAAGATTAAATAAAATTGATCAAATGTCTGTTATCATTGACTTGAATAATGGAGATCCGAAAATAGAATCAACAGGCCTTTGGAATAATGAATAAAGAAAGAATTGAATTGAATGGAATTGAATTGAATCAACAGGCCTTGATCATATTAGACTCACGTGTATTCCCATTTCTAGTATCTCTCAATATTCATGACACGTTATCATTATCATCGAACATCATATATGTCCTCAACATGGTGCCTATACAGGGTATCAGCAGTTGAATTCTCCTAGGCCAGCTTCTGTAGTCAAATCCAAGATTTGGTTGACAAGACCAGGCAATGCTTACCTGTGCCAAATCACAGCATATAAGTACCCCAGGGGGATATTCTCAAGAACGTGTGATAACAACTGCAAAATCAGCTTAACGCATCTCTTCACATCGCAGTCTATTGCGGGAAAATAACTCTGTGTTAATGTGATATTCCCAAGCCTGCGGCACCATGCGATAGTCTCACGATAATGCGTAAAATGTCTGCGATAAAGTCAATGCGACGCAGCAAAAATGCGAAACACGAACGCAAAAAAAGCTGCGATGAGGCCAATAGCGATACAAAACCCAGCAAAAACCAGCGACAGGCCTGCATTTCCCATGCATCATGCGGGAAAATGCACCATAAAAGCAAAGTCAAGAAATGGTGAGATGACAATGTATGAGCACAACCCCACATCCGTGACGTAGAACAAATGCCCATTGTCCCGCATCACATAGGCATCTCCTCACAGTCACAATGTACATTGATATGCAGTCTGCATGTAAACCGCACCAAGGCAGACACATGCATAGAACACACAGTGAACCCGCATCTCCCCTTCACATTGCAGAGGGACAAGCAACCCCTCCTGCACACAGACGTGTCATTGCCTTGATCAATCAATTATGACAGCGCGGACAAATGTTGGGGTAGTGACTCCCGCTTACGTACATGTTGCCCATGTTGTGGGACTTGAGTCACAGGGGGCATCCCTGCATCATGGTGGTACATAACTAACCCCAAAAGGAGCCCTGTTGTCACCTGTAGGTCACAAATGGCAGCCAAAATGGAATGACCTTGGACACGTGAAACGCCAAAGAATGGGATACCTTACAAACTGTGACACACAGGTCTGACAGTTCGAATATGTGACACCCCAAGCAGCCTCTCTGCACAGAGGTGACACACCCACCTTCCATGAACACATCATAAAATCGTTCTCAACACATGTTGCACTCACACTTGTCTGAGTGATGTGCCTGTACAGAGGAGTGACATGCACTTAGTGAATGTAATTTTGGAATGCATTTATTTGCACATGCTGTGCCTGTGGTTATTCTGTACTGTCCCATGATTGCCAAGGACAGTCACAATGTGATGTGCTCATCTGAAGAAATTTGCAATGATGGTGTCCCTGCGGGCTATACCTGCTGCGGCTGCAGTGGGGTGTGGTCCACCTGCCTTATTTTCATCATCATCGTCCGGTGCCTCTGGAACTGGTATCCATGGTGCCTTGCTGCGTACACATATGTTGTGCAACACACAACATGCAACGATCATCTTGCACACGATGTCTGGGCTATACAGGAGCCTTCCACCTGTGACGTCCAGGCACCTGAAACATGACTTCAACACGCCAAATGTGCATTCCACAATGCCCCTGGTGCGTTTGTGGGCCACATTGTACTGCCTCTGGGGCTGTGTGTTCGGGGCTCGGAGGGGTGTTATCCAAGCGCAGAGTGCATATCCTTGGTCACCTGAGACAGTGCAGAGAGCCAAAAGTCAACAGTTGGCTCTGCATGATGTGCTGGCAGGCTCACTGGTCCATTGGTGTGTGATATGTGTGACTTTGTGATTCCTGTATGACAATTACTGCTTGTTGCAAATGAGTGCCATCAATGTGTAGTACATAGCCACACTGCTGATCCTCCCTCCCCCGAGCCTATTCACTGGTGTGCGCAGCACGGTTGCACCACTTGCACCCCTACGGCACACCATTGTCATTACCGTCTGCGCATGTCCACAAGCCTGTCAACGACACAGTGATGTTGTGCGCTAAAGGTTTGCGGCCACGTGTGTGAAGGCCTATGGTAAGGACAGGGCGGACACAGATGTAGAGTACATGCCTGGCTGAACTTGCCCTGCGGTTGAGGGTAGATCTTTGGCTTATGCTGCGGAAATAGCGACACACAAAACAGTTGGCATACATGATCCCAGACCCCAGGCGGGCTTGCTCACCCTCATGTCCCCCTTGGCCGAGGTCGCACTCCGTGGGCATGCAACATAGCAACATTGCACAATGCGTGACGGGTGGTGCAGACACCACACCAGAGACACACGCATCAGTTATCTCTTTGTCAAGGCCTAAACTCATTCACGCCCAGAGCTATGTGTTGAATGACCACACCCCTACGCTGTACTGCTGTACACCGGTCCACTCACTTACGCTCACAGGGGGGTCCGACACAGCCACATGTCCCAGGTCTACACCACTGCCTGAGGTGACAAGGTTGCACTTGCTGTACACAGCACAATGTGATGTGGTATGGCCCGGGCCCTCATGCATACATAATGACCACACAGACACAATGAGATAATTTGTGGAACTGGCTACGGGCATGTGCGCCCGGCACCTTTTATTGCCAGGGTCACATGTCCAGTGATGCCTGTGAAGGATGGGTGTTGGGTAGTGTAAGCAACCCCTCAGGTGTTGGTTGGTGCTGGCAACAACTACAACAGTGATCAGAAAATCAGAAGGTCAAATCACAAACAGCAAGGGTCCATGACTAGAGCTGCACAGAGTTAGTGGCCCTGGATGCACTGCGGCCGGCACAGGCACACCCGCAAGGGACAGTGACTTTTGGTGCACTGAGATAGGGCCACGAGAGCTGAGCGGGTCCTCGTTGATGACCAAAGTGAATGTTGCGGAGTGTTACGGGGGACAGTGGAAGGTGTCCATCCAGGGCACGATGCAGAGGGTAGAAGCAAGCAGAAACAGGCATTAAGAAGGAGATGAATGCTGCAGTCTCCTTTTCCCCACCATGTCCGTATCAGCTACATGATGAAGACAACTCCCAGTCCATAGACTCAGACGCCAACAATGTTCAACGGGAGAGTGCCCATGACTCCCGTGGCACAGAGTCAGTGACACCAGAGCTGGAAGGGGATGCGGTCTGGGATGAGGCCTGTACAATGATATAAACTCTGTACTTAACAAATCAAGACTCAGTTCCAATTGTGTGTCCTACTCGACCGCAGTGTGTGCCGGAGGCAGCGGTCAGTGTGGGGCAACTGCTGTGCAGCCAGCTCCTCCTGGATCTCTAACACAAGGCGTTGGAATGGCATGTTGAGAAGATTCCTGGTTGACGGAGGTGGAGGCACCAGAGCAGAGTGGGTGTGCACCCTTCGACGATGCATGTCCTGCCTGGGACAGACTGTAATAGATTTGTCTGAGGCCTGCTGGACCGGTGTGTAGGCCTAAGGCAGAAGTCCGCAATGGCCCACAGACACGTGTGGTCAGAATGCTATGCACAGAGTTGGTGGCACCACATCGAAGGGAGTATAGGGATTTAAACGATGCCATGAATATGTATTCTGCCATCGTGTAATCAAGAATCAGTTCCAAATGTGTAACCTACTTGTCCGCTGTGTATGCTGGTGGAGTGCATCAGCGGGAAAGGAGTACTGCGGGCCTTGCTCGCGGAGGCCTTGATGGTCTGAGGAGGCTGCCAAGGTCGCAGACCTCAGGCTTGGAGCTAGCCTAGGCATGTGGTGGGCACTCTTGGAGACACGCCGGTGTCGGCAAGTGAACAATGAGGCCTGGATGCGCTGGGGCGGACAAGACTGGTTTGGGGAGCAGCGGCCCGGGCTGCGGCAGGCGCACAGGATTGCAGGAACCGCCACACAAAGCGGAGGTCTCGTGGCGGGGTGAGAGGCGCTGCCCTGACAGACACGTGGGCCATTCCCGAAGAGAACCACGCCCAGGGCTACGTGCTTTTTATTCACACCCCTACACTAGCCTGGCGTACGCTGGGTAAGCCCACTCCGCACACACTTACAGGGTGGACGTAACAAGCTACATTTCGTTGATCTTCCCCACTGGCTGGGGTGACATGGTTGCGTCAACTGTCCACAACACTACCAACACCAGCATTATATGTCGACATGGATATGTCTGTGGTCTACATACTGCAGTCTGTCGAGCGCATCCACGCCACAATTGGCAATGTGTGCATTCTCATTTATGGGTCACTTGCCTCCTTCGCAGATGCCTGGTTGCCACCTACCTCCACATTCCGCTGTTGTGTGGCTGATGTGCAATGCCATTGGTGGCTCATGTACATGGCTAGCCCAAGTTGCCACAGTAAGTTGTGATGTCATGTCTGGTGAGTGGGCATGTTGTTTGGCATGTTGTATGTGGGTTTGTAACATGTGTATTGCCAGAGTTGTGAGTTGCATGATTGTGGATTGGAGGTGTGTGGTGTGTCCATTTGGTACTTACCAAGGAGCACTGCATTTCTGTAGGAGCCATCCTGGAAGCGCTGGTTGATGATGGACTGTCGGAAGATGTATGAGTCATGCACACTGCCTGGGTAGTTGGCGACGACATTGATGAAGAGTCCCCGGTGGTCCACTATTGCCTGCACATTGATGGAATGCGTGTGTTTTCTGTTGCGGTAATTGTGTGCAGTGTCGGCAGGGGGCAGAAGTAGGACATGTGTGCAGTCAATTGCCCCCAACACGTGTGAGAATCCAGCTATGGTTTGGAAGCCTTGGTTGGTCTCCAGCTGTTCCTGCACAGTGTGGGGGGAGTATAGGTACTGGGGTACCAAGCTGAGGATGGCATCCAGGACAGGTTTGAGGAACTTGGATACGGCTGGCTGTGAGACTCCTCCGATTCTGGTGGTTGTTGGTTGGAAGGTCCCAGAGGCCAACAGGTGCAGCACAGCCAGCAGCTTTGTCTGCGGAGTGATGTTGGTTGTCCGCTGTGTTGGTACTGTCAGCCTGTGGGCAATGATGTTCAGGATGTGGAGAATGGTTGTCCTTTTGAGCCTGTAGTGGGCAATGACATACTCTGGTGTTAAGTCTGTGAGGCTGGTGCGTTTTCTGAAGGTCTGCTGTGAGGTTCTGTAGCGATCCGAACCCGTGAATTCGGTATCGTAGTATTGACACGATTTCGGTACCAATGAACCGCAAATGATCCATTACATGCATGACAGTGTTTTCGCTACGCAACTAGCATGAATTCACTGAGAAATAGGGCATTCTGTTGTAAAGTCATGGCATCCATTTTAGTTACGGCATCCATTTTGTTTCTTGCCCTCACATAGTCAATGAACGGGCGATGACCCCGGCAGAGTCACCTTGTTAAGGACACGTAAGCTCAAGCCCCGAGAAAGGCTGACGCTACATGACTAGGCAGAATCAAGCTGCCTCCCCTGCCTGAGGCCAGTCCTGCTATACTGGTTCTCGTGTCCGTTGTCCTGACTGAAAGGCCAAAGACGGTAGCCATGCCCGTTTATGATCCATAAACACCTCTTATCCTACTTTTCAATCCTTTGCACCTGGCTCTGCTCCTCTCCTTCTGGGCTTTTACAATAGGGAGGTTACGATTTTTATGATGGGGAGGATCGGACAAAGAATGGAAAACTGTCAAGGGAACCTGATCGAATACCGAAATCCTACGACTAATTATTGTTTGATGTCTATTTACTGTTTGTTTGGGATACCGGGTTGGGCATGAGAAATATTCGTGTAATGTTGCCTAAAGACATTTTTCATGTATTTAAAGAATAACCCACTTAATGCAATTCGAACAGTCTTGTAGATTCTGCCTCTGTGTGGTTCTTATGACTTCTGTGTCCCTGCAGTAAATAAACCTTGGTCTTTGACGCCACCATCGAGAAGCCCGTGTCTCTGTTTATTTGTGCACCGAGACAGGAGGAATTCAGGGGTCTTTGGGTGTTGTTTCCCTGACACCTCTGGACTCTTAAAAGTCCAGAACCTCAAATTGGCGCCCAATGTGGGGCGACGTCATCCGGTACCGGTCCAAAGCCTGAAAAGTTCGAGGATTTTCGTGTGAAGATTCCGGAGGGAGGTACCCCGCTTCATCGATCCCTGCATGTCGTAAAAGTGGCCCGACGATCTCTTCCACGAGGGTTCCCGTTCCCAGACGGCTACAGAGGACCGCTGCCCTGACTGTCGCCCTGTCTTGGACCCGAGGTGCAGACCTTAGTACGGCGAGACGTAGACGGGTTCTCCTTGGTGACGCCTTCCACATTTCAGATAAGTATTAAGTGGGCTACGCTCAGTTTGGTTGTTCCTTGTTGCTCTGGTTTAATTCGTAGATTATCACTGGTTGCTCTTGTTTAGATAATCTTTGTTTTGGTATTAGTTCATTTTGGTAGGCCTAAGTTCTTTGCGCATTTTTGGTTGGAATTTGTCTTTGTTTGTCATGACTACCAGTAGTAATTGTTTCTTGTCCTGGTTACGTTGCAACGGGGATTCCCGGTTGGAGGATTCGTGTTCGGTTCCTCCGATTGGAACTCCTACATATGAGCTCTATTGTAAACATGGTGTTGGTCCTATTACGTATAATGAAGTATGGGTCCGTTATACCAGAAAAGATGGTGTCCTTAGTTGGCCACCGCATGGTAGCTTCGAAACCGAAATTCTAGACAATCTAGAAATGAAGTTGTTTAAGAGAAAAGCCCGGCCGGCAATGTTTGATTCTTTTCGCGTATGGCGCAAAGAAGCCAAACAGAGAGAAATTAGGAAGACGAAGAAAGAACAGAAAGGAAAAGGGTTGACTTTAATGGAGTCTGCTAGGCAGCTGCATGTCAACGAGACTGAGAAAGCAATGGAGATGGCGAATAGAAAATATAATTTGGCAATTGATAAATGTTACCCTGTATTGCCATCTTGTCCTACTAAGCCGATGGAGGATCATGAGAAGGATCCTCTGTTGTCTTACCTGTTGAATTCACCTCCACCGTATGCACAAGGTATTACAGTACCACAGTTACTACCTGTTGTACAGCCAGCTGCTGGTCAGCCTGGAATAGTTGCTCCATTTCCTTTGATTCCAGCTCCTGTCCTTCCCGTGGTTAATGTTCCTTCGGCACCCCCTCTTCCTGGGTCGCCTGCTCCGCCTTTGCCTGTCATTACGCAAACTGCTTTACCTACTACTCCCACCCTTACTATTTCATCTGCTCCAGCTGCCCTGTCCCCGAACCCTGTGAACATTCTGACTCCGCTTTCCGTTCGTCGGAAAATAACCGACTCTGTAACTAATATCTTAACTCCTCTCTACAGGTCTTTAATTGGGACCCCCGTTTCTGACTCTATACAGAGATGTAGTCAGCTTCCTGGTCCTCAGGAACGAGACGTGTTAGATTCGACAGCTCTTAGGTGGATGTCGAAAGCTGTGAAGTATGATGCACAAAGAGTGTTAGATACTTTTATGCAATGGAATGAACCAACTCAACGTTATGTTTTTGACGTGATGTGTTCTCTTGTGCGTGAAGAATGGGAAGATGATGACTTAGATTCCGTCCCCTCTGATCTGATAAATGTTCAACAGAAGTTCGCCGCAGGAATGGTGATAGGTTCAGAAGTAAGAGGAGCGATAGAACTGATTTTAGCCCATAGGGATGATTCCCCTCTTCGAGCGACAAGAGACCCTGATGGTTCACCGATTAGTGCTAGGAAAAAACGAGGTCAATATCCGATGAGGGAAGTTCCGCCGATATGGCGTGATGCAGTTCAAGCTGATGGGGCTAATAATATTGTAGCTGCCCCGGCACATTTCCAGAGAGTGTGGATACACATCCCTTGGAAGCGGGCCGAAGTATTAGCAGTAAAACAAGCGTTACCAGACCCACGTAAAAATCCTGCTGGTTATTACAAAGAGTTAACGCAGACAGTTCAAGCGTGCATCATGAATTTGGCAGACATTGAAATGTTATTTGGTAATGTAGTGCCACAGCCTATATGGGCCAAGATTCGACAAGAGAACCACCCAGTCGCCTTAGGAGGTGATTGGCCAGTAATTGTAGCAGCAGATGCGCAACAAGTTGGCGGTGCTAAACCTGAACCTCTGATTGCTGCCTTGCCTGGCAGAATAATTAATCTGATGAAAACGCTGATGCCAGCGTTACGAGTCAATTGGGATAAACTATCGGCATGCAAACAAAAGAAAGACGAAAGCGTTTCTGACTTTTTCACTAGATTTGAAGAGACCTTCGTAGACTACAGTGGGCAAGATATGAGTACTGAAGGAGGCCAGAGATTGTTCGTCGACAAGTTCGTGTTTAATTTACTACCTGAGCTTAGTAACAAGTTAAAGGATTCTGAAAGTGCCTGGGCAGTGTCGACAACAGCACAGATACTTGCAACTGCTCAGTATTACGAGACTAGAGAGAAAGAAGAGAAGGAAAAGTCAGAAAAGAAAACAAAAGATTTAAAGACTAAAGTTCTTTTGCAACAGGCGTATCCGCCTCGTTCGAATCAGTCAGATTCACAGCAGCGACCCCAGTTTCAGCAACAGCCACAATTCCAGCAAGGGACGTCCCAAAGATTTAATTATGATTTTTCCCGACAACAGTTAGCATGGAATCAGTGTGCCTATTGTAAAAAGGAGGGTCATTATAAGAATGAGTGTCCGGTACTGCACGCACAGACTAGTGGTGTCCCAGCTCAGAGAGGTACTGTTGGATTTATGCAAGCTCCTAGAGGTAGAGGACGTGGTACTATGACACCACAGGCCGATCGCCAATCGAATTATTTCGATCAGCGAAATGTACAACCTGCGCAACTAGGTAGATCTCCACAGTATCATGTTGAAGATTATCATGATCATAATGAGGAGATTCAGAAAAGCGAGTACTAGGACAGCCACAGGCAAAGAGAGGGAGTAGTATCAGTTCCAGTTGATCAGAGTGGACCTTATGTCGCAGTAGTTACCTCAGGCGTGGTCGAACCGTTTCTGTTGGATACTGGTGCGGCAAAAAGTTCAATTATGCATGCGAAACTCCCTGGCGCACCTTTGTCTGGCTTAACGAACACTTCAGTAGGTTTCTCAGGCGCCCCTGTTCACAATCCTGTTTCTAATCCTTTGCCAATATCTGTGGGGCCATGCGAACTAGAAGCACCCCTTATCCTAACAACCGGTTGTAATGAGAATCTGCTTGGTTTAGATCTGTTGAAACGCCTGCATGCGACACTGTACTGTTCTCCTTCGGGAGTACAGCTCACATTAGGCAAAAGAGTTATCTCTCCAATGTATATGTCGATGGATAAGCTCCCACCGGAGCTGCGTTCTCTCCCTGATACTCTTTGGGCAACTGGTCCTAACGATGTAGGCCTCTTGGAAATTCCCCCTTATGTGGTAAGTCTGAAAGCGAATGTTAAATTCCCACGAATCCCACAGTATCGGATTTCGAATGAAGGGGAACGTGCACTCTTACTGATTGTGAAAGACTTAATACAGAAAGATGTGATTGAGGAAACTAGAGGAAATGTCTGCAATAGTCCTGTTTTACCGATTTTGAAACGCACTGACCCTTCCAAGCCTCCAATCTACAGATTTGTGATTGACCTCAGAGAGGTTAACAAAATCGTGATTCCACAGTTTCCTGTGGTCCCAGATATCACTGCATTATTGACGTTGATTCCTGCCTCAGCCTCATGGTTTACAGTTATCGACTTGAAAAATGCCTTTTTCAGCATTCCCATAGCCAAGGAAAGTAGAGACATTTTTGGTTTCTCCTTAGGAGGTCGCAGTTTCAGATTCAAGCGCGCTCCGCAAGGTTACTGTGAGAGCCCTTCAATTTACAGCCAAGCATTGAAGAGTCAATTAGATGCTCTTGTACTTCCTCCTGGTGTTGCTCTGATCCAATACGTAGACGATCTTTTACTAGCTGCTGATGACAAGGAAACTTGCAAAGCAGCTACAATTTCTCTATTGCGTCATTTGTCAGACTTACATCACAAGGTGTCACCTTCTAAACTGCAATATTGTTGCCAAGAAGTGACCTACTTAGGTCATCTTTTGTCAAAGGAGGGAAGAAGGTTGACCCCAGAGAGAATCAAAGCAATTTCGCAGATGACTGTACCAAGCACACAGAGAGAAGTGCGTGCGTTTTTGGGTATTACGTCATACTGCAGGCAATGGATCCCAAATTTTTCTCTCATGGCAAAACCATTGGTAGCCCTGACTGGAAAAGGTGTTCCGAGCCCTTTGCCATGGTCTGATGAATGTCAACAAAGTTTCTCCGACTTACGTGATGCGCTGTGTTCAGCTCCTGTGTTGGGTACTCCTGACTACAGTAAGCCGTTTACTTTATATGTCCATGAAAGAGAAGGTTGTGCGTTGAGTGTTTTAACGCAACAATTTGGTGACAAGCAGCGACCTTGCGCATATTTCTCATCCACATTAGATCCGGTAGCCAGAGCATTGCCAAGTTGTTTGAGAGCTACAGCAGCAGCTGCAGTGTCTATTCGACAGTCTGCTGGACTTGTCATGAACAACATGTTAGTAGTCATGGTTCCACATGCTGTGGATACACTCATGAATCGAACAAAAACTCAGCACCTCACCAGTGCTAGACTATCAGGCTATGAGCTGACGTTTTTGGCAAGTCACATTCAGATCAAGCGATGCAACATATTGAATCCAGCAACGCTGTTGCCGACTACTCAGGAGTCGAGTGATTCAGAGCCCCATGACTGTTGTTTTAGAACTGAGGGAGAGACAAAAGGTAGGATTGATTTGAAAGATACTCCGTTACTAGATCCAGACGGCACCTTATATGTCGATGGGTCGTGCTTTAAGTTACAGAATGGTGATGTGACGGCCGCGTATGCAGTTACGACTTTGAGTACGATTGTTGAGACCGCAAGAGTAAGTCAGAATTCTGCCCAAGCTGCAGAATTAATTGCACTAACAAGAGCGTGTGTTTTAGCTGAGGGAAAGAGAGTGAATGTGTTTACTGACAGCCAATACGCCTTCGGCGTATCACATAGCTTTGGACGTCTCTGGAGAGAAAGAGGTTTTCTCACGTCCCATGGGACTAAGATCCAACATGGACAGTTAGTCAGTGATCTATTGGAATCCCTGACCCTACCGAATGAAGTTGCAATTGTGAAGTGCAGTGCACATCGGAAGATTACGGATGATGTTGGCCGTGGGAATGCGTTTGCTGATGAGGTCGCCAAAGAGACGGCCAAGAACATGACGAGCCGAATGTATATTGCAACGTCTGCAAGATGGATTGCTGAATCAGGGATGTGTGAGAATACGATTGAAAGTGTGAAGGCAATCCAGAATGAAGCAACTGAAAATGAGAAGAATGAATGGAAGGAGAAAACGGGTAAAATGGATTCAAGTGGATGTTGGGTTGATTTGTCTGAGCAGCAACGTTGGATGTTACCTGATGCGTATGTACTTGTGGTAGTCACGATGGCGCATGGAGCGGCGCACATTAGTTCGAAAGGGATCTGTAAAATGTTAGCTCCAGTATGGAAGAACGTTGGAATTACTAAGTGTGCGGAAAGAGTGGTGAAAAACTGCATGATATGCCTGATGCATAATCCTGGCAAGGGAACCCCAACCCCAACTGGTCATTTTGCTCCCCCTTCTTGTCCCTTTGAAGTGATTCAGTTGGATTATATCCACATGGATAGGTGTAACAATCTTAAATACGTCCTAGTGGTAGTCTGTGCCTTTTCAAGATGGATTGAGGCATATCCGTTAAAGGATAACACTGCTATGTCCACTGCCAAAATCCTCCTCAAAGAGTACTTCCCCAGGTATGGTATGCCACGGATTGTTTGGTCGGACAATGGAAGTGAGTTTGTAGGGAAAGTTATGAAGAGTGTGTGTGCGGGTCTGGGTATTACCCAGAAATTCCACAGTGCGAATCACCCACAGTCAGCGGGTTTGGTTGAAGGGTACAATGGCACCCTGAAGCTGAAACTTGCTAAAATTCAAGCTTCCACTGGTCTCTCTTGGCCAGACGCACTGCCTTTAGCTCTACTGTCCACCAGAGCGACTGTACACTCTCGAGTAGGGCTTAGCCCATATGAGATTGTGTTCGGTCGTCCTGCTAATGTTTGGGGAGTCCCTAGGCCAAAGGAATTCAAACAGATTGAATACCCAATGTTGATTGATTATCTTTATGATCTGACTGCTAAATTAAGCCTTATTCATCAACAGGTATTCGAATCCTTGCCTAAACTGCCAGAGAGTCCAGGCCACACGTTGAAACCAGGCGACCAAGTTGTAGTTCGGAACTTCGAACGAACTCGGAACCTCCAGCCAAGATTCGTGGGTCCGTTCCAGGTACTCCTCACAACAAGAACTGCTGTACGCCTAGCTGGAAGGAAAAATTGGGTGCACGCTAGCCATACGAAGCGTGTCCCTCTCCCACTCCCCTATGACAATTGGGTTAGACAGGGATTTGGTGTATCCGAGACAGAACCTGTTCCTAGGCACATCCCTTTCAGTGATGCAGAGTACATTACGGACCACCCACGAACTGAAACACAGAACTTTGACACCTCAGCAGGAACCGCTCCTTTGAATCTTGGACCAAGTATTGTACAAAGTGAACATTTGCCACCTGTGGAGTCGAACATTTCCGCACCTGTAGACCAGCTATTTCAAGATCAGACAAGACCCGGAAAGTACAGATATAATCTACGTTCTCATGTTATGAACTAATGACATTGCACATTTACCTTTTCTGTTTTATAACTGTTTTGATCTTACTGCATTCCATTCAGTCAGGAAGTTTGCTCTAAATTTTTATCTTTTTGTTTTTATTGTTTCTCTCACCTTGCCATCTGGGTTACCGTAGGGTCGTAACGTGTGCCTTGTTTTAATTTGCAGGGAATCAGACACAAGGTCGGTTTCTTCTGTCTATCTTGGGAACTCCCAGGGTAAACAGAGGCAAGTTTTTAACAGGTACAAACCATCCGTTGCGAACGGTTATAGAAGATGGAGCTTCCTGAACTGAGACGGGTTAATGTCATAAATGTGCACAAGACAAAGCTATATGACATATTACATAGCAAATGTTTTCTAATGCAATGTACTCTGACACTTCTAATTGTTTTGATAACTTTGGTAGGCGGAATCATTTTTGGTATTCAGTTGATCTTTACACCTGTTACATCTACAGTATCTCCCCATGTTCCTGTTTCTCCGACTGTTGTTTCTCTCCATTCTTTCCATCCTTTTCCTGCCCACGAGCAAGCTTGACGCTCTGAGTTTATAAATAACACTTTCATTCAGCTCTTGCACCAACATCAACTAGTGGTTAACACAACAAACTGCTGGGTGTGTGGCTTGATACCACATACCATGGACAAGGGCATCCCTTATCTGGTCCTGCCCTTTAGTTATAATGGATCATTCTGGGCGTTTCAGACCATGTTCGCTCATGCCCTAGAGACCTATCATCCACGACCTCCGCGTTCCACTCGGTATAACTCTGCTAATAGAGCCTTGGTAAAAGGAATCACTGACATGGTTAGAGATGTCAATAACACTCCGTTCATTCCCAAGGATGAATTGCGAGTTTACATGGGTTGGAATGTTACAGAATATGGCATTACTCTGGGTGAGAACAAACGAAAAGCTCGACTCCGATCTGGGTCGTACCCCACGAAGGTCAGGTTTGTTTGCAAAGGAAATGGGAGGAATCCGAAAGCTCGACTAGGGAAGAGTGACTGTATCGAAACATATGTTTTCCCGTCACAGTCTTCCCCTGCATTCTTAGCTGCTAAGGGTACTTATTTTGTTTGCCAAGACAGAGCATACACATGGCTGCCTGCTGACTTCTCAGGCTCATGTTATATCGCTCAACTGCTACCTCCGACATACACTGCTGCACCGGACTATCACAAAACTAGAGTTGTGAGAGGTGTTTTCAGTAAAGAAGATACTGCTGGCCAAGAAGCAGGAGACTTCTTCAAAGGTTTCCTTCCGTTCTGGGGGCCTATGGCCAACAGTAGAAACTTACGTCAACTAACACGGGTAGTCGAATCCACTATCACCGAAACTGCGGGTGCCCTTAGTAACCTGACAGCTGAGCTTCAAGCGGATCGCCTCATGACGTTACAGAACCGTATGGTTCTTGATGTGTTACTTGCAGATCGAGGTGGAGTGTGTAAGATGATCCAATCGAGTTGCTGTGTTTTTATCCCAGATAATGCGCCAACGGTGTACAAGGCCATCTCTAAGTTACATAAGATTTCTGACTCTATTCATGTAGAGGAAGGTGACTGGTCATTAATGGGATGGTTCTGGAGCCTGTTGTCTGCGTGGGGATGGAAGGTTCTGATAGTCACTGGTGTTGCGTTGGTATTTTTATTTTCGTGCTGTCTCATTGTTCAGTGTGGTCCTGCCTTATGTAACCTTTGCATTTCAACATGCGTAAGAAGACCACCTGTTTTTAGAGATACGCCACGGGATAGAGTAATGCTTCAACAACATATCAGTGACCTGATGAACATAGAAATGGATTCTGACATAGAGTGAGTTATTGCCTATGTAAGGGCAAAAGGACGGTCTGAGGTTCTGTAGCGATCCGAACCCGTGAATTCGGTATCGTAGTACTGACACGATTTCGGTACCAATGAACCGCAAATGATCCATTACATGCATGACAGTGTTTTCGCTACTCAACTAGCATGAATTCACTGAGAAATAGGGCATTCTGTTGTAAAGTCATGGCATCCATTTTAGTTACGGCATCCATTTTGTTTCTTGCCCTCACATAGTCAATGAACGGGCGATGACCCCGGCAGAGTCACCTTGTTAAGGACACGTAAGCTCAAGCCCCGAGAAAGGCTGACGCTACATGACTAGGCAGAATCAAGCTGCCTCCCCTGCCTGAGGCCAGTCCTGCTATACTGGTTCTCGTGTCCGTTGTCCTGACTGAAAGGCCAAAGACGGTAGCCATGCCCGTTTATGATCCATAAACACGTCTTATCCTACTTTTCAATCCTTTGCACCTGGCTCTGCTCCTCTCCTTATGGGCTTTTACAATAGGGAGGTTACGATTTTTATGATGGGGAGGATCGGACAAAGAATGGAAAACTGTCAAGGGAACCTGATCGAATACCGAAATCCTACGACTAATTATTGTTTGATGTCTATTTGCTGTTTGTTTGGGATACCGGGTTGGGCATGAGAAATATTCGTGTAATGTTGCCTAAAGACATTTTTCGTGTATTTAAAGAATAACCCACTTAATGCAATTCGAACAGTCTCGTAGATTCTGCCTCTGTGTGGTTCCTATGACTTCTGTGTCCCTGCAGTAAATAAACCTTGGTCTTTGACGCCACCATCGGAAGCCCGTGTCTCTGTTTATTTGTGCACCGAGACAGGAGGAACTCAGGGGTCTTTGGGTGTTGTTTCCCTGACACCTCTGGACTCTTAAAAGTCCAGAACCTCAGCTGTCTTTGTCCTCGCTGCCTCAGTGGTGGTCTGGGGGGGGGTGGTTGGGGGACTGGAGGAGTGGCGGTCTGGGGGTGGTGGCGGTGAGTGTTGTGGCCCTGTTGGGGCTCAGAGCTGCATGATGAGTAGCTCCATGGCATCTGTTGTTCTTCACGTGTGGCTCTGGGCTGGGCTCCCTTTGATGTTGCAGGTCGTCTTCCGGCTTTGCACCAGGTCAGAGCAGTTGTTAATTTCCTGCTGCTAATGCGCCTTACCCCATGTTTTGTGATCTTATCGCCGATCTGGCTGGTCATTGAGAATGTTGAGGTGTGGTGTTGTGGCGGCTTTTTGCTCGGGAACGCCTACTCTGCATCTCAATAGCGATAGTTTCTGGTCTTATCCGTGGCGATGTTTTTTAAGGATGCTATTGTCGTAAAACTGGTGATATGGGCTGTTTGCACCAGCTTGTGAATGGGGCGATAAATTTTAGAGCGACTTTGGCTGCGATAAAGTGCAGATAACTCGGCAATAGGTCCTTGAGAATATACACCCAAATGTATTATGCATTGACAATCTTTAACAGCCTGCTAGGCATTCCTATTTTGCATTAAATTCATTTACACCAATTAATGTGGACATAAGCCTTTTCACGTTTCTTTTTTTCGAAGAGGAACTCTTCGATGGAAGGTGTTGCTACCCACAAAAAAGGTGTCATGGTCCTTACCCCTGGATTGTACAGGTTTTCAGCTGTAGTACTGCACTCGTCAAGAGATTTATTTAGAGGCTGCGTATTCACCCTCTTCAGAACTATAAAGAGACGTAGTTTACCCTTTGGCTGGAGAAAACCTCTGATGATTTTCAGGGTGGGAAATGCCTGTATTTTATTATGTGAATGCACACATGAAAATATTTGTTCACATACTTACAAGGCTAGCCACGCCCTATTCCACCCCCACTTCTCACATTGGTGGTAGAGAAATGCATAGTAGTAAAAACATTTATTCCTGCCTGGATATGTGTGTTAAATTCCTGACAGGCGTAACTGTAGGCACCCACGGACGTTAATATACATAGCACCACCATGGGCAACACTACCTCCCCCCACACATAGCATGCATGCCAATAAATAAACACACCACATATTTTTTTGTTTGGGAAAAAACTGCTGCAGGTTTATTACATACACCGTTATGTAATATGGTGGGTTATCTTACGGGCGATCCAAGGGCAGGCAACCTTCTGGGCCGCCTGATGAGCCAAGCAGCACTGGGGCGAACCCCATCTGTGCTGACTCTTCTGGTGATCATCTTCCCGGATCACGTGATGCATGGTCCCTTATTACTCACGCCCCTTTCAGGGCGGAGCGTAGCAAGGCAAGCCCCCAGTTGTTCAGGCCCACAAACACCCGAAGGACTAACGGGGCACCGACACGGTTTTCCAGGAACCTCCCATGAGGCTCCTGGTCTTTGGCTCCTGCACCCTCTATGGTGCCGCGCAGGGGTACCCTTCTGTACCCATTTGCTTCCACATCGCCTGTAACTCCACCACAGCTCTGGAGGCGGCTACCGTCGCCGCCAGCGCCCCCCATCAAAATAGCAATATTCTTGCCCGCTAACTCTCCTGTCTAGAGCCTCCTGCAAATCTAGATGAACGAGAACATCCCTACTGGTTATCGATGCCCCATCTATAACCCAATGGCCCTAGGCATTAGCTTGGATCAGCTAGTGTCTGGTGAAACAAAACGCCCAAAGCATGTGAAGTTGTGCCAAGCACTATTCACCGCACGCGGCAAAGTTCCACTGCGTCACATGACTCAGCCTGTCCCACTCTGGGCGGGACAGTTTCAGACACCCGCCCTCTTGCACCATATGTGGCTGGACACATGTGTCTCCCATCTCTGGGACAGCAGCTCACAGGTTGGAAGACCATTCCTACCCCCACTTGCCAGCTTAGGCTATACAGGCGAAGGGGGATATGCTTAACCCTGGCACAGTCCCTTTACTTTCTAAATCCATGCGCACAGGAATGTCCAAACAGGAGTATGAGACAATGAGCACGGCTGCCCTCCAGCACGTGCCCTGCATCCCTTATTCCTTATGGGACTATCGACACCCTCTGGTGAAGCACCCTAGGCCTACCCGCTCAGAAAATCTGTCTGATTCGATACAGGGCGCACTGTCTGTAAGCTAGTGCCTAACACTTGATGTGGTAGATGCCACACACTGACTCGGTCATGGGAACCTAGAGGAGCACACCATATTCCCCCGGGCGTGCCGCAGCACACTGTTAGCCGACAATTACCACCACCCACCTGCCGCCCTGGTAAAGCGCGGGTGGGTATGTCTTAACAGAAGCTACCCGATACCGGCCCTTGGCTGCAGGGGGATGCCCGCCCAGTGTGCATGGTACCTGATTCTATATGGGGCCCGCAAGTGTTCCCCATGAGGGTCATCGTAGTCAATTGCACAATGCAGTCTCAGTATTTAGCATTAGACTTTCCCACCAATGGGCTGGTAACCGGTGGGAAAGGCAAGCTGTTATTTTGCGGCTTCTGACCTTGACTCCGGATATATACTATAAAACCACAGTACCACAACACGCCAGTACCCTTGGCTTGAACAATGCTTGTTAGTTGTATAAGATAACTGAAGCCACAATACTGGCTTCCTTGCGTAGCATGTTGAAAATGCTTACGTTCTGAACTGGTGGGACTGTCACCCTAACGTTGAACATACATTAAATGTTTCCCTTCGATGAATAGCAAGCTCTACCGCAAATGGGACAATTACACTACTCAACTTCCGCAACAGCCAGACAGGTCACCTGCACGTGGGCCAGGTGCCGACAGCGGAAAGCGGGAGCCCTTTGGAAACGGAATACGGCACACCATCTCCATGTTGGAGACAAAATTGACCTTGCTGAACTGCGAACGAAGCCCATGCGGGTACCAAATAACTGTTCTTTGCAAAACAGAGCCTGTCCATAACTTTTGTCCCTGTTGGGACAAAGGATGAACTATGAGCTACATTTAAGGACTAAGACTGACACTTTATTGCGAGCAAAATCAACAGTGAAGAGGAGGGTGACATATCGATATCCGTAATAACCCCCATTAGACCAACGAGGAACTTTGAGACCACCAAGGTTTAGAGCTGCCATTGTGTGCATTGCCGGGCTTAGAGGCGTCTTGAGCGACGTACACGTTACATAACCCCTGGTGGCACAAGGACCTTGTCGGCCAAGCAGTGAAGTCTTCACTCAATGCAATAAAACAAAACCGATTGCTCCAGCGCACGGCCTCCACAGCGCCCCCCCAAAGCCAACGGGACACGCCGAAGTTTGTACCGAGCTCTGGGGACTTAAATCTCAGCACTTACTCCACCACGCGCGTGAGAAATGCTAAACAAGTACGTAATATGAACGGGTCATGCGCATCATGCTCCCCAACAAAGTCCAATAATAATAACATTGACTCCCTGTACTATACAGACCTGCACAACAGTACCTACATATAAACCGGTCCAACACGTGGTGCTCGATAACAATGTTCAAACTTAATCAATTGCCGCCGTGCATATTCACAAGTGTATAAACAAGTCAACTTCTTCCGAGAAGAGCATGTGAAATGCATGCTAGAGGCAGTGCATGAACATTCAGCTTATGGGATACCTTGAGGAAAATGACAGAATTTGAACCCTTGTCTTGTGGGAGCGTGCTCCACCAGAGGCACAAGGATTACCATTGAGCTTGCGTAAAACGGTACGTGCAAACGCGGTCCCAAAATCATCAGCCGACAAGACCTGCAAGAACAATCATCCTCCCCTTTGTACGTTAACACCCCAACTAGGTTGGATTGAATACCAGTTGGAATGTGTGTATAACATTAATAATTACTTGGTTTTAAGCCATCCCGGATGAGGTTGGCTTCGTGCTTAATAGAGACTTGCCTTCCCTGTAGAACAACTCATAATACTTCTTTATCGGCAATGCTAGCTCGGGAACAGTGAAGCAATGCCCTCGGGTGACCTGAACCGGTGGACTGCCGGCCCACTGGAGGCAGTGGTCTGTCCAGTTCTCCTCTGAATTCTCCACTATCGGGGGCTCCAGGTAAGCTCTGGTGTGAGAAAAGTCTATCTAATGTAACCAACCTACGCGTTAAACGTGAGTGACCGCCCCCCATTATGGTACGACCAAACCAAGGCTAAAGCAATAGGAGCATGCGGCCTTAAGCAACGGGTGTCTTTTTCTACTGAAAACATTAATTAGCCACGCAAAGAACCATGGACATCCCCTTAAATGTGAGTCATCAGATCATCAATGCAATCGTGTTGGATTTGAAACATGGCGACGTCCAAAACCACTGATTAAAATTTGCAAAAATAGTTCTATGAAAGAAAAGCGTGGAGCAATGCCCATTATTGGTATTAGTGAATGAAGACATTGTTCATTCATGTGCAGCCAAAGTGAGAAGCACTACCCTCCAGTGGCCTTCCCACTTTATGTCCCCTGGCTGTACAAATTGGTTTAACGCACCAATGATCAACACCAAACTGATATACTGTTTTGCCCCACCCAGGGCACCCTGTCCGGTTACTGCCAAGAATCACGCCCCACCCGCAAAGTGCAATCAACTCTGTGATGTCATAGTCGCTACCTCTGGCATATTCTCATAAATCACCATATATGACTGACCCCGCACTCATCCTATGCTTTGTGTGATCGTGGCCCACTTGAGTGTGAGCAGGGACCCACGATACATACTTGGCTTCATGGTCGACAATGCGCACGTAAACTACCCTGCTGCTCCTTGCCGCTGGGTGATCCTACCCAATGGAGCCCTTCAGAAAGACCCGGGAACATTATATCACCCTCAACACTTAAGCTTAAAGCTTTGCTTAGCATAGGTGCTTAAAGCGATGTGTAGACCATCCACCTGGTCCCGACCACAGCGGTGAAGAGTTCCAGAAGGACCTGGCCAATATAAAAGACACCAACAGAGCTGAGGGAGCCCTGAGCAAGCTTCAAGGATTGTTTAAGAGTGAAAACTAATCTGCAGGGCTACCCAGCTTGCTCAGGCAATGAATATGGCATTCAGACTGGCCACCGGCACACCGCGCATTGACTAGGTATTCCGCTCCCTGGAAAGCCTGATTGATCCGCCATTCATAGCATTAGTCTAACTCGCATTGAGAATTACATATCAATTATACAAATGTAACGTGTATGTGAATGCAAAGGTATTGAAACGCTATACATGAGCGCCAGTTACAGTACATATTCAGCACATCATTGCATCCCTATATGTACTACAAAAGGAGCACTACTGGCTGATCAGTGCTTCTATTTGCATAAGGTGAATTAAGTCGCAGTTATAGCTCAATTGCATAGCCAACCAAGAGCTGTCCGCCCCCATCCATAGCTGCCTAGGTTTCTATGTGTGACATTTCCATCATTTCAGTGCAACTGAGAGTGACATTCAAAAGACTATGAATTACACTTTCTTGCGAGCAAAATCCAACAATGATACGGTGAATATCCAACCTACCCATGCCAGCTATCCCCAGCACCTTTCAGAACAAGGTAGTCGACAGCACACTATGAGGGGGTATTCAGTGATGAAATGTGTTGTGGATTTCATCAACGCTATCGAAAAATTTATTTGAGTGTAATGTCTATTCAAGATAGCAAGATGGAGGGAAGGCTTGCCAGGTTGTAGCAGCAGACGGAAATTGTATTTCTGATCCTGCTATGAACCAACCACGTGGAAAACGTCCCCACAGGCAGGATGGGATCCCCGGGCAAGGAGGACGCCCGCCGAACAATAACACGATTATGCGGATGGGAGGCATTGCTAACCGTGGTGTGTAGGTTAAGAGCAGCACGATTGCGAAGGGCGATGCTCTCTCTCCCTTCCCCACTACTGCAGGGGTACAACACTGACACAGTTTCCCAAACTCACAACCACCTTGCACAGCCAGAAGAATACCCGTTAGCCAAACGAACCGTGAACCTTTCTACCAGGCACTGAGATTTTAAGGCTGCTTACTGTGAAACATTTCCGGGCTTAGAGTGTGCCTACGTGTGATTATACTTATATATTTTAACCCTGTGCGCTACCTTAAAATGAGTCAAAACTTCCACTACACAAATCTCTGGTCTCTTTCGAGGAAGATGATTATTCACCAGAGTTATCTTGACATTTTAATTGATGCCAGGAACGCGGCAGCAGGAACGCAGCAGCAGGTGTTTTAAAAATGATAATATATACTCGCAGAAAATGTCACCCCCAGCCCAAGTCCACGCCTGCTGCAGTGGCAACAATCGCACCGCCCTAGAGCTGGCCCTGATTGTGTGCAACCACAAGGGGTGAAATGCGGCAAAGGACTACGCTCCTCCGACCGTAGCTCACCTATTGACATAATTTGTATTCCTGCTAATCCAAGATTAAACTATATATATACCCTTCCTTATGTTGCCAACTTGGGACACATTACTTCGTCACTTCGTACATACAGACATGGAAATACTGCCAAAGATATCCCCACCTTAGTACCCGTTTACCGTACATAAATACTGGATACCGGAACAAAAGATTACCAGTTAACCTTTGAAAAGGGTCTTTCACATGCATGTAATGGTCATCATTGAACATCACAATTTTAATCTCATTAAGGAACAGGCTGCCTAGGTTGTATTTTTGTACCTACATTCCTATGATCTTTGCCTCCCCCTTTAGTGTTTTCCCTCACTACGCACCTTTGTATGGACCTCCACGTAAGTGAGACGCTCACCGACCCTTGCACACAATATAATGGTAGGCGGTGGGAAGTGTAGGGTTTCTGCTAACAGCCTGTAAAATGATATGCGAGCTCTTGAAAGAGAGCAGACCACTCCTGCCCTGTGCCCCAACCCCGCTGATCTTTAATCCCAGGGTCACGGTTGCATGTGCATTTCCTTTCTGTTGAAGATGTTCTGTGCTTCCTGGAACTCTGTTCGTGGGGGACAAACAGGCACCACAACAATTTGTGTGATATGGGAGATTTGGGAGCCCCACAATATGTCCTTGCGAGAAGTAGGGGAGGGGGCATTTAATGGGAAGCTTTGCTGAGATATGGTGCAGTAGCGCAATGTCTTGGTTTCTGGTATCTAGCCACCAGGCCTAACTCAAAGTCCCCTTCTCGACCTGCCATGTCACACAGTTGCTTCTTACTGCTGTACCTCGGTGAGGGTTCTCCGCTCACCTGGCCATTAACGTGCCTTGGCCATATTCTCTGAAAACACTGTACCGCACAGTGTTCTTTCAGGCCTAGTAATGGTAAAACGGTGCTGCAGCGCCACCCGGTGGCCTACCTAACTCGAGGCCCCAATGTTGTGCTTGACCCTTTTGGAGGAGAACGAACTTGTGAGTTGTTCCTCCTGCTAAGCTGATAAGTACTGAAGCACGGATATGGTGGAAAGAGGTGAATCCACCTGCTTGACGTCTTTCTTGCAACAATAAATGCCCTCGAACCGAGTCCAACCTATCGACGTGCCGAAGAACGATAACTCGCTGGGATAGATTTGCCCGCCCAGTACTCAGCTGCCCCTCCCTACATTAAAAAGTGATTCTACCTGCCCCCGCCCTGATGGCCACAGCCGGCCCAGGCTTTATTCATTATCATTATGATTATTTACCCTTATTAATGAAAAGGGGGGCCTGCATAGTGCCGATGACCGTACCCCCGGACTGTAAATGGGACAAACGAAAATTAGTCGGGAGGGCAGGGGCGCCTATTCTCCAAGGAGCATGGATGATGAAATATGGCGAGGCAAAGACATGCAAGCCTGTGCTGCCCACACAATCGCTTGCTTTTCCTCTCAAAAGTAATGCAGGTGCCTCGTGTAAAACCAACTGGAAAGTGCGCTGTTCTGCCTGGAATATGTGAAATGTATATAGCGTGATCCAGCCCGAAGGAGCTCCGGGTGCCTTGATGAGCCTCCCCGCTGTCCGCACAGATCTGTGCCAAGGGGACTGTGACTGTAGGCTGGTCTCGTCTTAGTAGTATTACCCATAACTAAATCCCGGGGCCTATTTAACTTGGGCTGCCTCTCAGTACCCCATGCCAGGTTCATGCGCTGTGCCTACGCCCATCACGAGAGGGGGTAGCCCCTCCCCTCTACTAAATCATGGGGCCTAGCTGCAGCGGGACTATGCCGCAGTACCGCCAGTATCATGCGCCATGCCTACGGCCTAACGGGAGGGGTGGGGGACCCACCTCTCAGCCCCCACCCCTCTTCCCAATGCCAGCAGGCCACAACAGTGTTGGGATGCCCAGGCCTGTAGCCCACACCCCTCCTCCAATGCTGGATGCCTGGCTCCACCTGTAGAAAGGCCCATCACCCTCACCTCCGCACAAAGTAACCGGGACGCTGCCCAGGTAATAACCATAATTGGCTGCGGTGCCCCACATATGGCCAGCAAACCCTCTGACCGAGCTTGTCTCCCCGCTCTGCCCGTAGCCCAAGGGGGGCGATCATGCAAAGGGGGACCAGGCCATGCCGGTGAAGGTAGACCCCGGTGACAAGGCCGTGAACTCGACCTCGTCGGGCCAACCGCCGTACCCCCCCTCTCGCTCACATTCCAGGTTATTGGCTGCTGTGCCCCCTTACGGCAAAAAACACCGCTACGCGAGCCAGCCTCCCCTGCTCTGCCTGAAGACAAAGGGGGGGTGGTGATGACAGGGAGGTAATGCCGTGCTGGTTAACAAGGCCGTGCTGATAAGGCAGCCCCCGACAGCAGCCCCTGCTCTCACAGACCCCACACGGGACCTGGGGCAGCCCGGCGGAGACGCCCGTGACACCCGGGTGCTGACCGAACCACCCCCCCTCTCAAGGCAGCCCGCAAACATGGCCGGACCGCCCTGCCCTGGACACAACCCCAAATGAGGATATCGGGCTGGGGGGAAGGCAATGGTATGCACTCACCAACCAGGATGTGCATGCAGCAGCTCCCGAGAGACGACCAAACAGCGAGGCGGGCAGCGGTCAGGAGACGGCGTGTCTGGCGCGCGAAAGAGGATGTCCGGGTGGTGGGGAGGCCTAAAAAGGTCCGGGCCAGGGAGGCGAAGCCGGACTCAATAGAGGCCCGGGCTAAACGCCGTCCGGAGGCAGGAGGCCCGCCCCCGTTGCCCACATTAGCATGCCGGCTAGTCCGGCGGGGGCTAGGATTGGCCCCCTGAAACATAGGGAAGCCCGCCCCAATCAGGGGACGACCGGTCAAGCGAAGGGGGGGATAAAAGGGGGCAGAAGGCCCCCAAGAATTCACAATCATCCCCCCACTCGGAGGAGAAAGAAGAATCGGCGAAACTGACCTGGACCTGCTGTGGGACGATCGGGAGGACAGCGGCCAGTTTCGTGCCTTTTTTGCAGCCAGATCGAAGTGCAGCAGTGGGATCAACAACCGGAGCCTTGCACAAGAAGGGAGGAGAAGATCGCAGATTACGCCGGTTGCCAGGACGAAACACTAACGCCACAACCAGGACGGCCTGGGTCCAACGGCGAGTGCTGCGGAAGACGATCAGAGGCTCCACGAAGTAAGCTGCGGGCCGACCGACTGAACCGCGGCGAGGGGGGCGCTGGTCCGTTGTTCACAATCCGGTCCATCCAGAGCGGCAGCAGCGTGTACGAGCCGCCATCCCGCCCGATCAACGATCATAGCCTGGAGGAGTACGGTGCCAGCTACCGGGCAGCAGATTCATCCTCGCAGTGTGGGGAGCGAAGGAAGAAGCGACGCGGACACCTGCACACACCTGGGTGCCGCAGCGGCGAAATGGGGGGCAGCGTGTGTAAGAGCCTCCATCCCGCCGTCCATCCAACAGGACAACGCTCCACAAGCCCGGGCGCTGCCACACAAAAAGCGCGGTAAGAGCTGACAAAGGGGCGGGGCGCTCCCAACTACGGTGGTGCGTGCGGCACAAGTGCTGCCCAAACAGACTCACTCACCGCAATAAAACTGCTGCGGGGGTTTCGCGGAGTGCTGCCTTGCTCCTCTCTGGGCCTGAAGTAAGCACCACTGCGGTGCATGCCAGTTTGTGCAAGCCACTCACTCCTTAAAGGCGCAGTAGCACGAAGAACAAAGGCGCTCCTTAAAGGCACAGGACCGTTGAAAAGCAGAGGCGCGTGAGACAGCGGGGAGCAGCGCTCTGGGCAGAGAAACGAATAGATAGCAACGAGCCTTAAAGACTGCTTGGATTAACAGTGCGTGGAAGCTTCCCTTTGCACCCAGAGCAACAGAGGTTGCACAGGACACAGTCGGCACCTGAGGAGATAACACAAATATGGCCAGCAAGAAGGGGGCAACCGGAAGAAAAAAGCAGCTCCCAGCCAGGTTCAGAGAACCACAGGAGGCACCAGCAGCACCAACAAAGCGAAGGAAAAGGCACAGCGAGGGTTCAGGCCCAGACCTGGACGAAGACCTTCAGGTCATGCTGGAACAAGCCAGGGCGCTGGTAGAGCTGAAAGGGCGCAGCTGGATGGAGCAACAGATCAAGGAGGGGGCAAAAAAGAGTAGCAAAAAACAGCAGCAATCATCACCAACACCACCGCCGACTAAGAAAACAGCAAAGGAGAGGCCTGCAGCCAAAACGGCGGCCCCAGCTACGAGCAGAGCGAAGCCAGTCAAGAAAAAGGCCAAAGGCAAAGTCGCAGCGGCGCCAGTGCAGGTGGCCAGCTCCGAGTCGGAAGTCAGCAGCGACGATGAGGGGTCTGTGGCCAGCTCGGCGGCCCTTCAAGAGAAACAAGGGGACAACGCTCATGGTAAGCATAACGCGCCTAACAGAGAGCGGAGGCGCACAAAGGGGTGGGGGGCCCATGACAAGCTGGGGCAGAACGTTAGCGTAACAACCCCAATAGGGGGAAACAATTTGGCAGTACAAGGGGCATGGCCCATGCACCCTACATGGCAAACAGGTATAGGACACGGGAGGTCAGACTTCCAATGGGAAGCCTGGTTAGAGGGACCCACACAACCACCACCATGGATGCCCTGGTGGCAATGGCCAGGGATGGGGGCCCAGTTCCAAGGACATGCACCATGGGGCACAGGGGGTCAGGGGCACAACACGGCAGCAGAGAAAACGTCAGAAGCTGGGGCGTCAGCGGGAAGGGCAACGAACAAGGCACCTAGCAAGGCGAGCCAGGCAGGGCAAAGCGTGACGGCAGACAGCGAGCCAGCCACACAAGAGAACACAGGGCCCCCTGCAGGCGAGATGCCAAACTCAACCAGAGCGGATGAGGGACAAGGCATTAATGGGAAGCCAGCGAGCGAGTACTTGCGCCCCTCCCCAAGTGATCCTCCCACAACAACCAAGATGCTGGGGCTGGCCAGTCTTATCCCACTCACGGTAAAGAAGAGGATTGGGAGGAAGGAGTTTGTAGACATTTTTTCACTGCTTGAGGTGAGACAGGTAGGCCTAGACCTCCCAACACAGGATAAGAAAGAAGAGGACAGGAGGGCCCCGAGGAAACCCAGGGTGGAGAGATCAATAGAGAACTGGCTAAAAGCGTTCAGGACACTGGCATGCGTTTTCATTGAGAAATTCCCACTGAGCGCTGCGGCACTAATCCTTTATGAGCAAAAAGTGCATGAGGCGCAGCAGCAGTATCAAGGGGAGGCATGGCTGCAATACGACAAAGGCTTTAGGGAAAAAATGCAAGTTTGGCATTCAATAGGATGGGACTGCCAAGACATGGAGAGCTATTCTAGACACATGGTGGCAGCCAGGGATGGAGTTAGCGCAAAGGAAAGAAATTTTCGCCCCGACAGGAGTAAGGGCAAGTTCGAGGGGCAAGGAAAAGATTTCAAAGGGAAAGGCCAGACAGGTAGCAAATCAAGCAGAGCATGCTGGAAATTTGACAAAGACGAGTGTAAGTGGGGAGCATCATGCAAGTTCAAACACGCTTGCGGGTCATGCGGGGGAAACCACCCTACCATACGTTGCAGGCAAGCCGCAGGGCCGGGGACAGAGAAACCAAAGACAGGCCCCAAGAAATGAAGTGGCGGCCCCAGTAGCCGGGGTCAGGGGGAGAGGGGGTGGAGGACAGACGCTACCAACACCCATAAAAACAGGCAGGCTACTCCAGTTGCTAGAAAACTACCACAGACCAACAGATCGTCATCTGCTAGCGGCGTGTTTTACACAAGGATTTCTAATCCCCTACAAGGGCCCCTGGAACGCACGAGAGAGCAAGAACCTAAAATCAGTCATAGACAACCCAGAGGTAGCATTACAAAAAGTGAGAAAGGAGGTATCACTAGACCGGGCGGCAGGCCCCTACCCCCATCCCCCTTTGAGGGACTTGATAGTATCACTGCTTGGGAATATTCAGGCTGATACACCATCTCTCATACCCTGAGGGGTGGTCGGTCAACGACTGGCAGGAACAGGGGGCATGCACGGTGGCCTACGCGTCAGTTGACGATGCTGTGGACCTCATTAGGCAGGAAGGCAAAGGGGCATTGATGGCCAAATCAGACATAGAATCAGCATTCAGACTGTTACCAGTACACCCAAACAGCTACCATCTCCTAGGTTTTAAGCTGGGGAGGGCTACTATTACGACAAGTGCCTGCCTATGGGGTGCGCAATATCATGCGCACACTTCGAAGCGTTCAGCAGTTTTCTAGAATGGGAACTGGGAAAACGCACACCGAGGGGGGGGGGCAGTACACTACCTAGAGGACTTCCTGTTCATTGGAAGAGCAGGGACGGAAGACTGCAGCAATCTCCTACACAAGTTCATAGCAATGACACAGGAGCTGGGCATCCCATTAGCCGAAGAGAAAACAGAGGGCACCACAACGAAGCTGAGGTTCTTGGGAATAGAGCTGGACTCAATGGCCGGTACATGCAGGTTGCCACCAGAAAAAGTTGCCAACCTACTGAGCGAGGTAAAGAGACTAGGACGGCAGAAGAAAGCCACCCTGGGGGAAGTACAACAGCTGCTAGCTAAAACTGAACTTTGCCACTCGAGTAATCCCCGCAGGGCGCACCTTCTCCAGGCGGTTAGCATGGCTAACAAGGGGCATGACACTGAAGCACCACAGGGTCCGCGTCACACAAGGGGTGAAGGAGGACCTGGGACAATGGGAGAGCTTTTTAACGGATTTTAACGGCACCCTGATATTTGCGGGAACCCTGGGTTCAGGCAAGCGAGCTAGAGCTCTACACCGACGCGGCAGGGGGGTATGGCTTTGGCGCAATACTAGGGACCGCATAGTCAGCAGGGAAGTGGCCGGCGGCATGGCACAATTCCGGGCTGACCTCAAACATATCATTGCTGGAGTTGTTCCCCATAGTATTAGCATTCCACATCTGTGCTCCACAGCTATCGAACAGACAAATCACGCTGTGGTCTGACAATCACACGGTTGTACAGGCGATTAACGCGGGAGCTGCGCGTTGCCCAGTGGTATCGACCCTGCTGCGGAAGATGGTGGGATGCCAATTAAAAGGCAACATCGCACTTCGGGCAAGACACATACCGGGAGTAGAGAATTTAGTTGCGGATGCCATTTCTCCATTCCAGTGGGAGAAATTCAGGCAGCTGGCGCCAGATGCAGACAGAACGATGACCCCAATGCCAGAGGAGACTTGGGCATGGGTGGATCCGGGTTAAGAATATTGCTGGACAATGCATTGGCCCTAAAGACGAGCACCCACTACAGTAAGTGCTGGGAAACATTCGAGGCCAGGACAGGGGTGAAGGGATGTCATGGGGTCATGCAGAGGGAGGTCCTAGAGTTCATTGAGGGGACATTCTTGGAGGGTAAGCTAAAGTAATGGGCCCAAGCACACCTAAGCGCAGTTGCGTATTTTACTAAACTGCCAGGAAAAGAAGACCCAACAAAAGCATTTGAATGTAGAATGGCCATGAAAGGATGGGGCAGGATCCAGGGGGCAAGAGAGAACAGAAGGTGCCCGATCCACTTCGACATACTGCATGGGATGCTCGGAGCACTGGCAGGGATCTGCTCTTCCAGACACGAATTAACCCTGTTCAGGGCAGCGTTCGCAGTGGCATTCTTTGGTGCATACAGGATCAGTGAACTAGTGGCCCCAGCAGTGGTAGACCCAGGAACGGCATGCATACACAGGGGAGATGTAAAAGTATAGAAGGTCTACATGGACATACGGCTACGTAGGTCCAAGACAGACCAGGCAGGCAAGGGAATATGGACTAGGTTACACTGCACCAAAGATGCGAATCACTGCCCGTGTGCCTGCTGAAGGAACACCTGGGGCACGGGCAGGGAACAACAGGGTCACTTTTCAAGCACAAGGACGGGTCATTTCTCAGCCGCTTTCAACTCATAGCGGTGATGCGAAGAACTTTAACAGCAATGGGACTCCCCGGGCACGAATATGGGTCACACTCATTTAGAATAGGGGCAGCAACCACGGCGGCAGGGCTAGGGCTGGACAATGGGGTGATCAAGGGGATAGGGAGCTGGGCGTCTGGCGCATTCAGGCGCTACTTAAGCTAAAAGTTGTACTAAGCCAGCCTTCTCCCCCCCCCCCCTCTTCAAGGTCCGAACTCCTCACCGAAGAAGGTGTGGATCATGGGTCACTCCTATGTTGTGTGGGCCCAACGATGGGCTGCAGCCAGACACAACTTCGGCGGAATCTGGCTGCAAAGGACGAGCATAGAATGGTTGGGTCGCTCGGGAATGAGATGGGAACACCTGCTACCCGCAGTGCAAGAAGCTCTGCAACAAGGTGACAGACCAGATGCAGTAGTGGTACATCTGGGTGGCAATGACTTGGCAGCAATGGGGCGGGGAGCACTCCTGGTAGAAATGCAGAAAGGCCTCATGGCAGTGGCTTGCCTACTACGCCCCGCGAAAGTGATTTTTTCAGAAATTATAGTGAGGAAAGCCTGGCGGGGAGCAAGGGACCCGGGGGCGGTCGAAAAATACAGAAGAAAACTTAACATTACCATGGCCAAGGTTTGCAGGGCCAATGGCTGGGGGTTCGTGAGGCATGGTTTTATAAACCTCAGATCATCGGGGTACCACCTGGACGACGGGGTACACCTCACGGGGGTGGGAATGGACATGTTCCTGCTAAATATCGTGGGGGTACTAGAACAGAGGGGCATCCAGTAACGGTAGGACGTAGCAAAGGGGCAGTAAGGGGGGAGCTCCCTCCGATCGAGAAACCGTAGGTAGCGTGGCGGAGCAAACCCAGTAAAATTAGCAATAAAGAGAAGAACTTACTAGACGGTAGATAGAAGGCTCTCACAGTGTCCTTGGGATGCCGCACGGCAGGGGCACTGAGGGAGCCAAAGGGCGACATACGGCCATAAAAGATTAGAAGTAATGCTCCCGCAGGACCCTTGGGATGCCTCACGGCAGGGGTTTCAGAGGGAGCAAGGACCCAGCCGCAAGAAAGTAGGGTAGAGGCTCAAGAAATGTCCTTGGGATGCCACCTGGCAGGGACCCCTGGGAGAAGGAAGGGTCCACGAAAGGTTTCAGGGCGAGCAGGACGGCACTTGCGGCCTGGACAGGTCCAAACGGACACCATCCACTTTGGTAGCAAGTTGAAGCCTAGACCCGAGAATCGGAAGCCAAAAAAGGGTCCCTCCCCTCCTGGGTCCGTGAGAAGGCTGGGTCCATAATGCAGAATGCTGAAGAATGAAATGTATGTAAAATCATGAACATGTGAAATGTATATATTGAGATTTGACGAATAAAAACTGCGACCTTTTCAGGCACCCAAGAACAACGTTGTCAGTGGTGATTTAAGGCGAAAGCGCGCAGTTGGTGTCAAAGGGCAGGGAGGGACCGGGGCTGAGAAACTCGCCACCTGGAAGGGGTTTAGACCTCCCCCAGTCCTCGCGCACTGGAAGTGACGCCACCTTTCGCGCCGCACAAGGCTGGGGGGGGGACTCCTCCCAGGGTCCCCGACCATAAGGGGGGTGTGGGGAGCCCCAGTGGCACTAGAGTGCTGTGCTGCCCTCTTTAGTGGCCCCCTGCGGGGGCCTCGAGCAGCTGCATTTCCGGCCAGAAATTCTTCGTGAATCAGGCGGATATTTGTATATGCCTCAAAACGTCCATTCGATCCTTGTTTTCTCATTACGGAAGGGTGTATTTTGTTTTGTTGTTTCTTAGCACATGCTGGCCTAAATAATCTGCTGCAATATCTAAAGTTCCATGTTTATATTCCTATTTACTTCACCTGCGTTAGGAAAGTTCCAATACAAAAACGCTGGGGATTGTCGTTAAAGAATTATGATGTGCTTGTTAAAAAGATGACACTTTTATTAAAAAGATGACACTTTTATATTCGAAACAATGATTACCACACCAGAAGGCTCCAAGAGATGATGGGCGAACAACATAACCGGAAGTGAGTTGCTTCATGGCGGCCTCTAATTGCAGCTGCGCTGTGCAGTGGAACAGCGAAGATTTGTAATAACGAAGTACTCACACGAGTGAGCTTGTAATTAAACCTTTCAGAACACGAAAACATTATTCACGACACCTACAGATCGCAATTAGAAACACAATCCGCATTGTGCACTTCCTTCTTCGTCACCCCTTAATTAGGACTGACAACATTGAACCTTTTGTTTCTGTGCCCACCTCAGGAAACCAACTGCATCAAGGGTGACGCTGAAGCTGCCCCCATTACACTCTGCATCTGCGCGCGCCTCACCTACGCCCGCAGCTCATCTAGCGTGTCAAGCTATGACGCCCACCTCCCTTTTCTACCAAATGATGTTTATTCGGGTTATTTAACACTGCGCGTCACTCGCATTCCAATGATACACTGGCTGGTCAGTAGTGTTACCAGTTCCTTTGACAACTTTAAATTCTCATCAAAATATTCAACAAAGTTACACTTATGATTCTTTTGATAATGTTTCTCTTTTTACGTATACCAATCTCGAAGTTACAATTTGGTCAGGAGCAAATATTTTCTAAGCTTATTTCTAATAGCAAAGTCCATGAAACAAAAAACTTTTACAGAAGAGTCAGTGAGGGGAACGGTGCCTTTGGGCAACGGCGTTGCTGATGCTTGGCTACTCAACATATATTTCTCCGTTGGCCAAAGTTTTGTTGCCTTGGGTGATGACTCGTACAGAGCCAGGAGTGATGCAAGTGTTTTGTGTGATTCGTCTTTATCCGTCGATACATCAAGGTACAGAGATGTACAGACAGTGAGGTCTCGATCCACCCCCAGGTTCTCCGCCTCCGGTCCTTTGAAGAAGCAGGCTGATAGACGCAGTCACGGAAGCTGGGATCGCACACCTCTCTCTGTACATGAGAAAATGTTTTCCTTAGTTGAAATTTTCATGGAAGGTTCAGTGAAATGATCAATCCAGGTTTGTTTCATTCAGCCGATGGCAGTAAAGAATATATAGCAGTCCCTCTAAGTCTCTTTTGTACCATCGACAGGGCTTGTAAAATGCTGCTGCCTGGCTCTTTAGGTGCTGAAAAAAGGACTATGGGGCATATTATCAAGACAGGCGATAACATTATCGCCGCTTTAGCGGTAGAACACTGCCGCTAAAACGGCGATAATGGGCTTGATAATATGCTCTATGGAATTCCAATTGAAGCTCAGGTTAGATGTCCTTCACATCTAACATGGGCTTCAATTGGAATTCCATTGAACCTATAATCAAGCCCATTATCGCCGTTTTAGCGGCAGTTTTCTGCCGCTAAAGCAGCGATAATTTTATCGCCTGTCTTGATAATATGCCCCTTAGGTCCAGATGTACGACCATTCTGTTTTGCGGGTTGCAAATTGAGAAATTTTGCGGCTCACAGTTTGCGACTTCCAAAACAGAATGTACTAACATGTCTCAGACACATTAGTGATTCTCAATGGGGTCGCACATGACCTGCCTCATCAAAATTCATGAGGTAGGTCGCAGTTTGCAACCCATTGGGAATGGGCTATAATCACAGGGATGGTGACCTGCAGGGAGCAGCAGACCACCATGTCTGTGTTTGCTTTTTAAATAAAGCAACGTTTTTATTCCAATGTAGCCCGTTTTCCTTATAGAAAGTCGGGAAGTGTTTAAAGAAAAAAAAGATTCAATTTTGAAGCGCAGACGGTGGTCCTTGGTACCACTGCCTGCTCTTAAAAAATATTTTCGCATCAACACAATGGGGAAGGGGTCCCCGTGGGACCCCTTCCCATTTGTGACTGGCTTACCACCAATCTGAAATTGGAGGTAACTGTGATTGTTTTGCATCCGCATTTGCGGTTGCATAACAAGCGTACATCCCCCTGCGACTCGCTATTAGGAAGGGACGCCCTTGGAATGCCCCTTCCTAATAGCGAATTGTGAACCGTATTTTGCGAGTTGGTAATATGTTACTCACTCGCAAAAGAGGGGTTGCACATGCTACAACTCTTTTTAGCGGTCGCAAACGGCCTGATTTTCTGACAGCTAAAAACAGATGTCCCTTAATGTGTACTGCACTTTAGTCCCTACAGGGACCTCTACGGGCTAATGAACCAATATTCTAATTGTTCTAAACATCACAAAGCCTACGATTTGCAAAATGTCAGCAATTGTGACGGCAAAGCCACATGTCACAATGCACTAAAGGCACAATGCCAGTCGAAAACGTCTTTCCAGCTTACAATGTTCGCTGTGCCACGCATTGTGCTTGGGAGGGTGGAGGAATAGTAAAAGGGGTCTCGCCCACCTTAAGAATCACAATGATGTGTATCAATTCTTTGTATCGGATATTGCGGTCACTAATCATTGATGTCAATCCTCCTCCATCCATGACTGAGGCCCAGTGACTCCTTCACATAAAATCCAGCGAGCCTCAGTATTGGAAATCGTTTTCGCTCTCCTTCAGAATGTGTGAGGTAATGGAGAAGTCCATGAAATAAGAAACTTTTACAACACGATGGAGAATAGCTACCTGCACACAGAAACATCAAGGACATCCTATACCTCAATCCACCTTTGGTAAAGAAGCTCTCTGTCTCTGGTA
This sequence comes from Triturus cristatus, assembly GCF_964204655.1. Lineage (NCBI taxonomy): Eukaryota > Metazoa > Chordata > Amphibia > Caudata > Salamandridae > Triturus > Triturus cristatus. The sequence goes on from NC_140580.1 coordinate 158,970,704, forward strand.
GGAAGAACGATTGTACATGCTAGAGCAACTTCCTAGGAATATTACCTGCACATGGCAAAGCAAAGCAACCAAAGCTCAATTGAAGCTGGAGAAGCCTGCACTGCAAAGTGACTGCACAGAGCTGTGCAACCATGCCCATGCTGCATGGGAGGCAGCCTGCATCCCTGGGACAGAGAAAGCCAACCGTGGACTGACTGTGACCTGTCTTGCGTAGCCGCAGGGCGGGCCCCCGGCTTGGATGGTGTACCTTCCGATCTTTTCCTTGAGAACAAAGCACCCTGGAGCAAGTACATTACCCTTATTGCGAACGCTGTGGCTGAAGGCGCTCCAGTACCTAAATCCTGGGGGGGGTGCTATTATAATCCCAATATATAAAAAGGGTGATAAAAGCCTCCCAGGGAACTACAGGCCCATCAGCCTAATTGACACAATTCAAAAAGTCATTGGGCGGATGGTACTGAATGAGGTACTTATTTGGATCGAAACAAATAAGGTCCTTTCTAGTCTCCAAGCGGGCTTTCGCAAATCCACCAGCACCGTGGACCAGGTGTTTCGCTTCAAGCAATTGCTCTGGAAGGTTGTTGAATTAGGCAAAGGCAGTCTCTACGTCACTTTTGTGGACTTAAGAGCTGCCTTTGACCTTGTCCTCCGAGAGCAGCTGTGGAGGGTTCTAGAAAAGCTCGGTTTACCCTTGGAACTTCTGACCCTAATCAGAAGACTGCATGAGCCTAATTTTGCAAAAATACAATGGGGTGGTCTGGGGGAAACAACCACCGAGTTTCCCGTTGAGCGGGGTGTGCGTCAAGGATGTGCCATGGCCCCACCACTTTTTTCTTTGTACATTAACGGAGTAGTTGATTATATGCTCCAGGCTAACACTGATGCTCCAAAATTGGCAGGTGCCCCCATACCAATACTAATGTTTGCCGACGACACTCTTATAGTGTCTAAAACCCCGAGCGGCATGCAAAGGGCTCTGTCAATTTTTGAAAACTTCTGCAAAGATCATGGCTTGGAGGTCAACGTGTCAAAGACCAAGCTTATGACTTTCAACCCACACACAAGCTACAGACCCGGTAAGCTTATAATGAACGGCCAAATTCTGGAGGAGGTAAAAGACTTCACATATCTGGGCATTCAAGTGTCCCATAATAACCGGTGGAACAGACATTTGGAACTGTCCATGTTGAAACTCACCCAGATCACGGGAACGCTGGTTAAAGAGTATAAAAAATCTCTCACCAAACCTGTCAAACCAGTGTTACAAGTTTATGAGGCAAAGGCCCTCAACTCAGTCCTGTATGGAGCAGAGCTTTGGGGCTTTGACACATTAACATCCCTCACTGTTGTTGAAAACAAATTTTTCCGTTCTATTATAGGCTTACCACAAAGTACGCCAATGGTCCCACTGCGTTATGATCTAGGCAGAAAGGCCATCAAAGATTTGGACAATCTCCGCCCAGTATTATACTAGAGGAGACTATGGACCTCACCGGAGCTCCAATCTTACGCAATGGGTATCCTGGACGTAATTCAGGTTGATAAGTTTCATAAAATTAAGTGGTTAAGGAACCTCCGAGAATCCCTAAAAGCTTTGGGGTTGGAAGGCTTATGGAACGACCCAGTCGTCGCTGAGTTTCCTGCCAAAAAGCTATTGAAAACACTTTATTGGGAACAGGTAAATTACAGGGTGTGGGGTGCTTCCACTTCCCCCACGATGACCAGCCGTTTTTTAGAGGCAAAGGTCACACCCCTTCTAGAGCCTTTTTGGGATCTGATTACATCTGATTACATCACCAAAAGATAGGAAACTCTATTTCCAACTTAGAGCAGGCTCCCTCCCTCTAAGGGCTCTAACTTGTGGGTGGCTTGGTGGAAGCACATGTACCTGCCCTGTTTGTGGCGCCAAAGAAGAAACCATTGGCCATTTCTTGTTCGTCTGCCCTGCATACGCTGCTCCCAGACGCCATTGGCTCTCTCCTCTATGTAAACTACTGGGCACAAGGAGTTCTGTTGTAGCTATCAGAATCCTACACACAAGCACCTTACCAGTTCATTCAATAGGCCTAGCCAAATACATGGGGTGGGCATGCTCTCTTAGACTAAAAACCCTTCGTTGCACTGAGAAGGCATTTAGGTAGGCCCTTAAATCTCCCTATCATTTGTTTGTCACCCCCGTTCTAATTACTGTTTTTACCATTGATGTGTATGGTTCATCATTTTGTCTGCTTTAAATGTTTAATACTTCTATTATCTACAATTTTGTATCTATTTATTGGAAAGATTTTATGTAATTTAGAGATTGTGACATTTTATAATAGTGTTATTGTATGTGTCTTGTATGAATTATTCTTTTTAATTCGAATAAAGACTATGATGATGATGACTGTGAACTGGCTTTGTAGTGATAGATATCTGACCCAAGGTGCCCGGAATCATTACAAACACAAATCACTTTAGACTTTGGTGAACTACAATCATCTTTCTTCGACATCAGATGAGCTACAATCAAGATCAAGAACTCTGACTATTTACAATAATCCCCTGCACCAGCATTTGAATGAATGAATGTATGAAGTACAGCCTATATAGCATACTGTTACTCACATCAGAGCATCCTGGCTCTAAGATACACAACAATGGGGGATATTCACAAGGACTGGCGATAACTATCACAAACCCCAGTTAGCGGCAACTTTGATATCGCCGCCTACCCCTGAAAACTATCGCCATGTTAGCAGCGTATTCACAAGCTGTCGCTACATGGCGATAGTATCAGGGAACGGCGGTGAAAACTGGCGGTATCATCAGCGCGAAGTCGATAAGAAAACCGGCGTTAGCGGGCAAAAACTACCGATAGGCCCATTATCTGCAAAAAATCTCACGTTAGTCAGCCCAACATGATTATATTTTGCCTCTAATGCAAAAAATAGCCTATCAGTCAACATCCAATAGGAAATAGGCATAAAATCCAAAACAATGCTGAATGGAGCTGCCTGGGCCAAGTACAGCACACATCAACAACGCCTGCAAGCCACCCAACATCCAGGATGACCAGGATGAGAGCCAGGATTCCTCGCCGGACCTGCATCTGGAGCCTGAAGTGGGATGTGGAGGCGCTGTGGAGTCGATGAACCATGGCGGTAGACATTGAAGCGCGACGATCGGTCGTACCTGGTGGTGAAGTCTGGCAGGTCGCATGGAGACACATTGCTGACCTGTGTGAGAGGACCCCCTTGCGCACCTTGGAGCTGTTAATAGTAGAGGTGCTCCTGTGCTCAACGTAGGGAGGTCTGCATCGCATACTATGATCCACCACTACACCAGTGTGCATGGAATGGAGGGGATTACCTATGGTGGGTGCTGCCTCTCTGCATCACAGGCCGGATGATGTTGGGCTGGCTGGATGCTGTGGAGGGTGAGGCCCCTGAGCTGCACCAAACACACAACCCCCTCGTCCACGATCCATCCAGTGTTCTTTCCAGCGTTCGCCACTTCTCAATGGCGGCCGTTGTGGGCCCATGCACAGCGGGCGTACCACTCATGTGCCAAAGGCACATACGTGGTTACGACGCATGCCATAACATCCCATTACATTCAAATGCATACTAATACTAGGCATATTGCCACAGTAGAGTAGGTGTTGCATAGCAGAGACATTGATATCACTATTCCCACGTCAGTGAGTGTAACCCAAAACTAACCTTTGCACCCCAAACCGAACCGTGAACGGCTGTTATCAACAGCTTGGTAATAGAGCGATAAAATTATCGCCGCATTAGTGGCAAAAAAGTGCCGCTAACGCGGCAATAAATCCTTGAGAATATACCCCAAAGTATCTTAATCATTGCACTAAAGGCCCAAAAAACGAACAAAAGGGAAACCAACAAGCCCCACCCTACTCAATTAGATTATTAGATTCAATTTCTCCCTGAACAACGAAAGTTGCCAGATTTTCAAAAGTTTCCCAAAATCTGTTTCCTTATTTGCCAGTCTCAAAGAAGGGGGGAGTGGATTACAGGCTTTAGAGTTTAACACCCTAGGAAGTTTACCACCTCTCATTTTAAGCCTGAAATTAGGTATGCGAAGCAGACTGGCATTAGACAATCTCAATTGTCTCTGTGTGCTGTAGTGCACAAAGCGATCTACAAGAGGTCACTAAGCCCCTGGGGTGCCCCATATTTCCGGGTAAGATTAAGCACCAATCTGACTTCCGCATTCTGGATGGTTAGAAGCTTGAGCAATAAGTACCTTGCAATGCCTAAATAAAGGTGGTTGCGATAGTCTAGCCTCACCGTGATGAGTGAGTGAGCTGCAGTTTTCCTTGCAGTTAGCAGGTGGATTAAAAAAAACTTTTTCAGGGGTTTAATCAATGTAAACCAGATGCCTGACACTACCACAATTCGTGATCAAAAAGATAGATCCCCATCAAACATAACTCCTAAGTTCCTAGCTGCCTTGACTGGACGCAGTGGAGTGGGCAGACCTGTCGGGCACTGTTTACGTGGGTCAAACTTATTATTCCTCCCAAATAAGATGATTTCCATCTGCTCCCTATTGCATTTAAACTGGTTATTTTCCATCCAGCAGATAACCCTGGGTAAAATAGTTTTTAAAATAAAGTTCGGAGGCAGAGAAATTCCATCTCCTCCCTATTGCATTTAAACTGGTTATTTTCCATCCAGCAGATAATCCTGGGTAAAACAGTTTTTAAAATAAAGTTCGGAGGCAGAGAAATTCTTATCAAGTGAGAGAATCAACTGAGTGTCATCTGGATAAGATGTCGAAATATCGAAGGATTCAATTAGAGCCACCAGAGGGCATAAATAGGCTTTAATAAGAGAGGATCCCTGTAGGACATCACATTTTAGTATCTTTTCTCTCGAGGTGAAGGCTCCAATAGAGACCATCTGTTTTCTGTGCGTGACAAAAGAGTGAAGCCAGGGCCTTTTGATTCAGTGGGGAGTTTTCTTCAGTAGACCTGTTACACCCTAACCACAGTCTGACGTGATGATTGTCTGGACCTCCCACAATCTCTTGCCTTGCATTCTGGTAAAGTGCTACTTTGCAACTCTAGGAGCTTCTTTGCCATTGTTAGGCTGTGCATTGGTCTAGCATGTGACATGCCTGCTTGTCCCCAAATCACAAGGTAGTAGATAGATTGTGAGGTCACTTGTACCATTTGTTCATCTCCCATGCACCAGCAGCTCAACTTGTGGTTAGAAGCCAGCCCAGCTCTCTTCATCACTGAAGATACTCACTGGGACTCTGAACAATCGACCCTCAGGCATTGCATTTTAAAGGACTCGATGTAGCATCTTCTAGATTCCTAGACATTCTTCACAAGAACTGAGGCATTTCTTTTTTTTTTGTCCTGATTTATCCACTAACAGGCACATGCATCAAAGCTATTTGCGATCGCAAACGGCGCGAATCGCAAAAATCGGCTGTTTGCGATCGCAAAAATAGCTTTTGCGATGCATGAAACAACTTGCCACTCGCAATTTAAGAAATCGCAAATTATTGTGATTTCTTAAATAGCGATTGCATTTAAGGAATCCCTAATTGAGATTCCTTAAATGCAATGCATTACAGTTTCCAAAATAGCGATTTCGCTATTAGCGTGAGCAAATTACCATGAGGCTGGACCTCATGGTAATTTGCGAAAACTTAGAAAAATGCACTTATTTGCATTTAACTAAGTTTCATGTTGCCCACACACATGCCCTTAGAGCATGTGTGTATGCAACATTTGTGCAGAGTTCACATACATGGGTGCAATAGGGTGTCATTTTGACACCCTTGCACCATGGAAATTGCGGGAGCAATTTGCGAGTACCTACTGGTACTCGCAAATTGCTCCCGCAATCTCTAATTCATTCCTATGGGCCTGGAGGCCCATAGGAATGAATGGGAAGACATTCCTTAATTGCGACTCGCAATTTGCTAGTCGCAATTAAGGAATTTGTGGGAATCGCTATTTCTTTAGCGATTCCTACATGCATAGGGTTTTGCTATTCCTTAATTGCGATTCCTTAATAATCGCTATTAAGGAATCGCAAAACCCTATGATGATGCATGTGCCTGAATATGCTTTGGGTTCAAGAAGCAAGTGTTCCTACCAACTCAAGTAGCGAAAGATAGCATATATCGCCTGGTCCACAATCTCGACCTCTTGGTTGGCATCTACCACTTAACCTTGATTCCACTATTAATCTGTTGCTTTTCTCCTCTTTCAGATAGAGGTGGCCCAGCTATTGAAGCAACCTCTAAAGCATATTCTTAATCATTGGACCAAGAATACAAAAAGGGGAACATAACAAGGAAAGCAAGAGGGAAATAGCAGGAGGCAACAAAATATCAAAGAAGGAGGGGCTGGAAATATACATTTTATATGTGATTTAGTTATGTTCCCATTAATATGCCGAACTCCACCCATTTATCCCAAATTTCCCAATAGTTAGTTTTTCTGTTCTGTTTACAAGATTGGTCTAGTGAGGATACCCTTTAATTGGAATAAATCCAATCCTCTTCCGTAGGGGAGCAGGGTAAAATCCATTTAATACAAAGTTCTCTACGAGCTAGCAAGATCAAAGTGAAGAAGAGTGCATTGTGCTATTTTGTTAGGGGGGAGTATCTAAGTCCCCTGGTATTATTCCAAAGATGATAGATAGTGTAGTTAATTTTATTTCTCCCCCCATAATGTCTGATACGGTCTTACCGACTTTCTGCCAAAATGAATGTATTGCCGGGCAGCTCCAAAACATATGAACATCATTTGCATTGTCTTCTCCACACTTTGGGCAGTTCTTGATCCCCCGGCTCCCCATTCTTGAAATTTTCTGTGGTGTCCAGTAAACTCTATGCCCTGTAAAGAGGTGATTCTTTTTTAACGGTGCGGAATTCACATAAGACCATAAAAGAGACATAGATACTCGACCTGTTTTTTCTAGATCTTCGTTCGGCAGGTCCTTCTTCCAGATCTCTGTGAATGAGGCCTGCATCTCTTCTCCACCTTGAACCAATAGCCAGTACCACTCTGACACATCTTTTGATTTTATTTGTCGTGAACATATCTTTGAAGCCAGGTCCGGTTTCCCCTCTAATTCTTTTCTTATTGATTTTACCCAGCTTAACAGTTGATAATACTAGAACTTCGAGACTGAATCCTCGTAGATCTTTGAAAGGTGAGGCCAGGAAATTAGTTCAGCACCAACTATTAGTTGGCCCCATACGCTAAGGCCGAATGCGCAAAAGGGAATAGCGAGGGCATCTCCCAAGCACACCGGTGTGCCTGGAGAGTCCCAGATAGGTGCGGCATCGTTATAGTACGGGATATTTAAAAGTCGTCTCACCTGATACCAAAGCTTCGTAGCTGCCCCCAGAATCTTTAATTTTACTTTCTTAAAGAATTTTGGGTGGCCAAATTTTAATAGGAAACACCCTGCTTGCTGATCAATAAACTCCTTTAAATAATCCCTAAATATAGGAATACATGTGCCCAGCCATTCATAGAGCAACATGACATTTTAAAATGTGATTTGTGAAGCTATTAACTGCATTTCCTGCAAACATAACAAGTTCAGAAATTGGGATACTGTAGAGTACCTGCCTTCAGGGATGTAAGATCCAATAATTCAGCAAGTGCAGTTTCAATAGGTTACAAGGGACTGGGGGGCACAGTGCCACCCCCACATCAACATCACTGTCTTTACTACTAAACAAGGGGATTGAGGCCAATTTTCCATTATTGCAATAGTGGCCATGGCATCCTAGCTTTGGCATTAGCTCCCATTTACTCCTGCAAGTTTGCTTATTCATTCATGCCTGTATGATTTGAGCTGCCTTTGCTTGATGAAATGCTTTAACATAGCACAAACAATATAAGGAATAAAGTCCCCCCTGCCATACATTATAAGGATATTGCAAGTTACAGAGGGGTTTCATAAACATAGAAAGCAATGATTCTGAAGGCCTTGTTCCTTTATGAGATTATGGAACTACGAGTTGAATTGAAATATCCTTATTATGTAAGGCAGTGGATACTTTAAACAATGTAATACATGGTCACACCATCACCTTTCCCACAAACCACCTAAATCTGTTATAAGTAGCTCTTTGATGTGAAAGAGAGAGCATATTTTCAAACATGAAAAATAAAAAATAAACCTTTACTGGAAAATTAAACACATCAAAAACCTGTTGGATATTTGTTACAAAAGCATATTAGGGAAAACGACCTGTACAACCCGGTTGTTACACCACTGCGGTATGTTTACATCTCAGGCGTTACAACGCAAGTCGTTACAATGACTTGCGCTGGATGACGCTCTAAGCTAAGGAATAGTATGATTTACTATTCCAACACCTCCCCTACTGTTACGTAGGCTGGAGTTGGAATAGTAAATCATTCCTAAGTCCAGCGCCCTCCAGCGCAAGTCGTTGTAACGACTTGTGTTGTAACTAACGCGATGTAAAATACGCATTGTGAATGTATGCGTTGTAACGTCATACATTGGCCATATTAGAATCAGTTCAATGCAAATCAGTCTTTTTTTAAAGAAATAAAAAGCTGCTGTAGCTCGGAACGCGTAGAAACATGCAAAAAGATTGTAATGCCAAAAATAAACGTGTTCTTTCTAGTTGTCACTAAAAGCTGGAAACACAGAGCAGAAAAAAGAAGGGAACATTTTATTTTCGTTGCTTCCAACAGCTGCTTTAATTATGCAGACATTGTAACCTTAGGGCTCAGCCTTAATAACTTATTATAGTTGACTTCTGAAGGCTTTTCTTTATAATCAGCCATTAGGGCCATTACAAGTCTCCGTTTGTTAGAAATGGGGTTTCTGGTTGGCAGAGGTATGCACCTTGTCCAAGCAGAAACCACATTCCTAGTTAGGGTAATTGTAGTACACACTGAAAGTTTACCTGTGTTCACCCTCTGGTAACTTGACACCGAGCAGTCAGTCTAAAAACTAAAAAGACAACGTGGAATGTATTTGTGCACACACATACAGTAACACAGTTAAGATAACACAAAGTACTCCACACCAGTTTAGAAACATAGCCAATATGTATCTGAGTAAAACTGGACCAAAATGACAAAAATCCAACATATAAAGCCAAGATAAGAATTTTGCAAGATTAAATCAAAATGCAGTGCTTAGAAATAAATAGCTCCTTGGGACGTAGCTTCGGCGCTGGCTAAGATGGCTGCCTGAATGTGAGGCTCTGCTGCACCGGGACTAACCGCTAGCTGCTGAAGTGAATTTTCGCATCTTCCTGCATCGGACGACAGCTTTACTGACGGCGGAACACCCCATGACCATGGTGAGCTGTTTGTAACTTCGAAGCGCGGCGCGCTTCTCTTCAACTTTTGTGCCGTTTTCCGTGCCTCAGAGCGCCCTCCATTTTGTCTACAACTGCCTCATTAATCTCTCTGCGTACAATGCCTACAGAGAAGATATTCTGCGGCTGCTTTATATATTTGATCGTTTTGGAAGGTTTTTCATGATGTTCCTGTATGGCTACATTCATACACAGTATCCTTTATCACCATTTTGATGGACTTTATTCTCCTGGCACATTCGCTATTGCGTTTTCAATGCAGAGGAGCTCCGCATTCTTTTCTAGCCGTCAGGTGCATTCTTTGCATAATTAGTATCTCAAGACTTTTCTCCTTGGATGTTACTTCTTCGTGATATGAAACCTTTCTCATCACTTATCTGCTGCTGGTTGCCCTTTTCATGAAAATTTAGGTCATTTTCATTGGTTATCATATCTTACGATTATTGAGGAATTCTTGCTACCACAGCTGCCTTTTCTCTCCACATACAACGCACACTGTTTTATTTGGTTAGCTCCTGTTTATGGGTAGACTATGCAAGCCACAATTTGTATTTGTTCCTAAAGGTCATACCCCAACAACACCTACACCTCCTCTATCAGTTGCAATTCCATCCCCTGCTGGAGAAATGGCTGGAGTGGCTTCTACTCGCACTCCCTCGTCGCAATCTACACTGCATAAACCTTCTCCACCTATTTCAGCTTCTAAAGGATTGAAGCAAGATCCTCCCTCTCCCAACAAGGCGCTATCTCCCATCTCTTTGGATCTGCTGTTGGAGGAAATCTGTGCCTTGCGTCCATTTGTGGAAGAAACAAACAGTAAAATGCAACTTCGGGAGGAAAAGTGGTCTTCAATGGAGGATAGAGTATCTACAATGGAGCAACAAATTTCGGTTGTCCAAGGTGACTCTCAAAGGCTTTCTTCTCTGGAGAAGGAGGTCCGTAGACTTCAACAACATACTGAAGATTCGGAAAACCGAAACAGGAGGAATAATTTACGTATTTATGGACTGCCTGAAGCTTTAGAAGGTGAAGATCCTGTCTCCTTTTTCTCCTTCTTCTTGCCAAAACTATTAGACATGCCTCCTTCAACGTCCCTCAATATTCAGAGAGCTCACAGGCTTGGTCCTTGTCCTCCGCTTTCTATATCTTCGGTCAGACCCAGGGAAGTCATCATTCTCTTTTTGAAATTTCCTGACTTAATCTCAGTCCTTTCTGCAGCTAGACCCAAACAACAAATTTCTTGGCTTGGTCAGATGGTCTTCCTATCTCAAGATGTCTCCAATGTTACAGCAGCCAGGCGGAAAGAGTTTCTTAATCTTTGACCAGCACTTCGCTCTCTTGGAGCTCGTTATGGCCTTTTTAATCCCTGTATCTTTAAGCTGACTTTCCAAAACCGGACTCTGTCCTTTGAAGATCCTGCGGAGCTTAAGAAATTTATCCATTCTCACACTACAAGCGACATGGATACTGCTGGTCCTTCTAATGGCTGACAAGTTATACTCATATTTGCATTACTTTCCATTTTTCAATACCGTTGATGTATGATTCAATAGCGTTTATATTTGCTCCTCCTTTTCCCTTTCCCATTTCTTACGTTTATTAGCATAGTAACTTTTTTGAATTTTCTCTAATACACAATATAGTCTTTACTAGTTGTTCTCATGGTTAATTAGTTGTGTACCTCCTGTTATTTCTCTACAATTTTTCATTATTGTTGATTTATGATCCACTTGTCCAGTCCATATTCGTTTTTTTTACATTTATTAGATTTGTCAGGCGTGTAAATTTCTTTAGTATTTATGTTGTTTGCTTTATTTCCTTCTTATATCCTCACAGGTTTCGTCTATTATTTTTAACTTGTTTGGTCCGTCTACATATTCCTATTTGTTCTGGCGTGGTCCAGACTTCCGGGTTCGGGCGTCTCATCTTTCCGTACGTCATCATTGCCCCAGTGTTATCTCGTTTTTGTCCCCATCAGGTATGTTTCTTCAGTCGTCCTATTTGGATATGTACTGTCTCTCCTTGTCCTTCTTTTCTTCTATTTGACTTCCCTTTTTCATTCCCCGGTTTTCTTTTCCCCTTTTCCACTTGTTTCTTGTTTCACTTTTTTACTATTGCATATTTTGTTCTGTATGTATCTTTAATGGTTTTACATTCAGAGTTATCTTCTGGAATGTGAAAGGTTTTATTAATCCAATTAAAAGACAAAGAATTCTTTCCCATCTTGCCTCTTATAACTCTGATTTGGTTCTCCTACAAGAGACCCATCTTACAGAAATTGAGGCGTTAAAATTAAAAAGAGGATGGGTGGGTACAGTTTTATTCTCTCCTTCTGCTAATAAGAAAAATGGTGTTATAATTTTATGCCATAAGAAATAGTTATACCACACGAAATTGACACAGAAGGAAGATGGTTGTTAGCTAAGTTGTTAATTAATAATGTTTCTTTAACTGTTTTTAATATATATGGACCTACACATCCTGATTGTTCCTTTTGGCCTCTGATTACGCAGAAATATATTCAATTTAAAGATGATCTCTTCATATTAGGAGGCGATTGCAATCAAGTTGTTGACCCATCTCTCAATCGTCAAACTCAAGTTCGCTTCGTTCCTCACAAGACTCATAAACATTTTCTCAACACTATCTCTCAAACACACCTTGTAGACTCTTGGAGACCTTTCCATCCCAACACTTATGACTTTTCCTTCTTCTCCCCTCCTCATGCCTCCATCTCCCGCCTGGATTATATCTTTCTCTCTCAATCCTTATCTCAAAATCTACTATCCTCCTCTATTGAACCTATAGTCATCTCTGACCATGCCCCAATTGTAACAGATCTTGATTTGCTCCCTCCGCATCCCAGGTCATCTCGTTGGCGCTTCAATAATTCCCTTCTTCTCGGCCATCTTTTCTCTTCTTCTTTTGGCACTTTTGCGAATTAATTTTTTGACCTTAACAGTGACCCCAATTCCTCCCCCCATATCATATGGGATACTTTTGAAGCTACTGCGAGAGGCTTTATTATAAACTTTGTCTAAAAAAAAAAAGAAATGTTTTCTTCAACAATGAAAAACTACCTTGGCACATATTAAGCTCTTAGAGCATAAATTCTACACTTTTTAGATGGATTCGGTCTCACCAGAATTGATATGTGCTAAACTACCTTTTAACAAAACTACTACTGATAATGCGTCCTCAATACTCCTTCGTAGTAGCGCTCATTACTATGGTGGTCGCAATAAAGCAGGAAAGCTCTTGGCGAATTATCTCAAAACACGTAAAGATCATACCCTAATTGATTCTATTTACTCTCCAAAACGGCTCTCTTGCATAAAGATCAAGAAAAACTCAATGAATTCAAACTTTTTTACCAAGATCTTTATACCCCAGAATTTCCTCCTTCCCCTTCTCTCATTCAAGTGTATCTTAATAAACTTCCACCTCCCTCTAATTCTCACCTTAATCTTTCTGATCTTTAAACAGATTTATCCCTTAATGAATTATCTACTGCCTTAAATATCTTAACTAAAGGGAAGACTCCCGGCCCAGAAGGTTTATCTGTTGAATTTTATTTACATTTTTCTAATTAGCTACTCCCTAAACTCTTAACACTCTTCAATTAATTTTTTCTAGCTGTTAAAACAGAAGGCACTTTTCAGGAAGCCACAATTTGCCTCGTACATAAAGAAGGTCGAGATCTCATGTCTTGTAAGAATTATCGTACGATCTCCCTGGTTAATGTTGATTATAAATGATTTGCTAAAACGCTTGCATTATGCCTAGATCCTCTTATGCCTCACTTAATTGGTAAGGAGCAATGTGGTTTTGTCAAGGGTAGGCTTACTTCCAATAATTCTCGTCTTTTTCTTAATATTTTAAATAAAATTGCTTCCCTTTCCACATCTTTAGCGCCCATTTCTGTTGATGCTGAAAAAGCTTTTGACAGAGTAGATTGGTTCTTCTTATTTGCTTCATTACAGTGGCACTGTTTTCGTCCCAAATTGATTTCACTTATCTCATTACTGTACTCTGCTCCCAGAGCCTCGGTATTAGTTAATGGCCGTGTTTCATCTCATTTTCCTCTTCAACGAGGAGTTCGCCAAGGTTGCCCTCTATCCCCTCTCCTCTTCATTTTAGCTCTATCCTCTATCCGCAATAATGATTCCATTTCTGGGTTTTCTTATGGTGACCAACAGATAAAACTTTCCGCTTATGTGGATGATATCCTTCTCTTTATTTCTGCATCCAAAACTTATATTCCTCCTTTATTATATGAATTTGCTTCCTTTTCCCTTGTTTCTGGTTATAAAATCAACTCAGACAAAGCAGAAATTCTCCCCCTCACAAAATGTTGTCTTCCCCACCTTTTTTCTTCCTCTGGCTTTGCCTGGAACAGTTAAAAAATTAAATGATTGATTGATTGATGTGGAACTTGTATAGCACTACTATCGCCCTACGGGCATCCTGGCGCTTAGACTGATGGTCCAATATCAAGGGTGACAGAGGACGAGATGGAGAACCTGCCTCGATTAAGCTTTGGGATATAGCCAGGTTTTGAGTCCCTTGTGAACTTGTCCTGTAGAGGGGCTGGGCCGAGTCCATGCACTGCTCTAAATGTCAGACACAAGGACTTAAAGACCCTTTCCTTAACCGGAAGCCAGTGTAAGTCCCTCAATGCTCTGGTGGCCGAAGAGCTGAGTCGCCTATCGAGCACTAATTTGGCTGCTGCTGACTGGATCCTTTGCAGTCCATGGAAGATATACTGCGGGGCCCCCAGATACAGGGAGTTGCAGTAGTCAAGCCTGCTTAATACCGTGCTGCGTACCACTGTAGCCCGTGACTCCCTAGGAAGCAGAGGTAGGAAACTCAGGGCAAAGCAAACATTGGCGGTCTTGCTGGCCTGGGATACCATCTGGAGGTCGTCATCAATGATCACCCCGAGATTATGTACCTTCCTGACCGGTGTAAGGGGTCCTTCCTCAGGAGAGAGACAGAATTCGGGAGGGAGGTGTTTGTGGATCCGGGATGGCGAGCAGAAGACCACCTCGGTTTTGCCACTATTAAACTGGAGAGAATTCCTTCTGAGCCAGTCCGTCGTCTGGTTCATGCATTGTTGAAATCGGTCCATGGATAGTGCGTCATCCCCTTCTAAGGAGAAGGCCAGCTGCGTGTCGTCAGCGTAGTTCACCAGGCTGACTCCAAAAGATTTGATTAACGGAAACAGGGGCCGCAGGTAGATGTTAAAAAGGATGGGACTAATTGCAGATCCCTGCGGCACTCCGTACGCAACTGGAGACCTGCTGGAGGAGAAAGGTGTCAAGGTGACTACCTGCTGTCTACCTTCTAGGTAGGATTGGAACCATTGCAGCGCTCTACTTTTGACACCTATCTGCCTTAGTCTCTCCACCAGGACTGGGTGGCTCACCGTATCGAAAGCTGCCGACATATCGAGAAGCACTAGAATCATGGCATTCCCGTTGTCGGCACGCATTCGAAGATGGTCCAGCATAGTAGTCAGAGCCGTTTCGGTTCCGTGGCCAGGACGGAAGCCAAACTGATCCCTGTCTAGCAGAAGGTTCTCCTCCAAGAACTGGGACAAAGTCCTGCTTACTGACTTTTCGAGGATTTTCACCTGATTTGGCAAAAGGGAGATGGGCCTGAAATTAGCTGGTACCAAAGGGTCCAGATTTGGTTTCTTAATCAGTGGGGTTACCACTGCTAATTTCCAGCAGTCTGGTACAGATCCAACCATCAGGGACTGGTTGCAAATCATCCTCAACCAAGGAAAGGTATTGCGCCCGTAAAGCTTCCATATTTTGTGGGGGAGAGGGTCTAGGGGAGAGCCAGAAGACACGCTTTCTATCAGACTGTCAAAAGCCGCCTGGGAGAGTGGTTGAAAGCTGTCTAGGGCCGCAGTCAGTTGTGAATCTCCATCGGCCAGGCTGGTTGTTTCCTCAGGATCATCCTGGGTGTTGTCCTGTAAAGTATTTACAATGTTAGAGATTTTCTCCTTAAAAAAGGAGGCAATTTCGTTGCACAGGGCTTGCGAGGGGGCTATTCTATTGTTCATACAGTCTGGGTTAGAGAGGTCTCGGACAATCTTGAAAAGGGCTTTAGTCCCGTTTGAGGCCTGTGTAATGGAGTTAGCATAGAAATCTGCCTTGAATCTCAAGATAACGGCTTTATATTGTAGTTGGATTTGTCTTAGAGCTTTTTTATCATCCTCGATGTAGTTTCTTCTCCATTTCCTCTCTGCTTGCCTGCGAGAGAGTCTAAGTTGATATAACTTCTCATTGTACCAGGGCGCTGATCTTTTCCTCACCTTCTTTAATGGCTTTATAGGGATAGTTTGATCAAGGAGCTTAATTATATGTCCAGTGAATGATCTGTAATTTTCATCCACGGACTTATTGGAAGAGAAAAGACTAGCGTCCAAAGATGTAATTAAGGGGCGACTTTAGCCAGTTTGGCCCATTCTCTATCCATCCTATAAGAGCACTGCTGGCGAGGCATATTCTTCCGACAGGGCAACACCATGCTCAGATGTATAAGGAAGTGGTCCGTCCAGTTCAAGGGCATTATATTTAATATCCTTGTTGTAGCTGGGTTAGCGAAAACCAGATCCAGGATATGCCCCTTCTGATGAGTAGGGCTGGCCACCAATTGATGGAGGTTCAGGTTAGAACAGGTGTGCAGGAGGTCCCTCAGTTGGCTACCGAGGCCTCCGTCCTCGCTGAGGTTAAAATCACCTAGAACAGCCATGTTTATGTATGTGGTTTTCCAATTTCCTCGCTTCTTCTATTAAATTAAATATGTCTGCAGTCTTATCCCCAATTGATCAATTACTTTCCTCTTGGAACTCCCTTATTCTTTCTTGGTGGGGCTGGTTAGATTCAATTAAAATGATGATTTCCCCTATTTTGATTTATACATATTCCATGCTCCCCATTCATATCCCTGCCTTTTTCTTTAAACGTATTGATTCTTGTCTCTCTATATGTCTCTGGAAGAATAAGAAAGCTAGGATCTCCTTATATTCTCTTCGCAAGACAAAGTCTAGTGGAGGTGTGAACTTTCCTGACTTTCGTCTCTATCATAAGTCATTTTCCCTTCGACAGGCCTCGAAATGGCTCCTCTCCGAAACCTCTCCCTTCACTCCCCTTTGGCTATCCATTGAACAAACCTATCACCCTTTTCTTTAAAGGAAGTTATGGCATTCTCTGCCAAAACCCCATACACCTCTATCCCCTTATTTAAACACACTTGCTCCCATTTGAAACCCTTGGTGCAACCTAATCCCATTTCTAGGGAATCCTTCTTAGAATCTCCAATTTGGCATAATTCCCTTATTCTCATTAACAACAGATCCATCTTTTGGAAAGCTTGGAGGTTAAAGGGCATTATTTGGGTCAAAAATATTTTTGATGGTCTTCCTCCATGTTCATTTCCCCAATTTCAAGCCTTAATCCATTGTCCCTGATCATTTTTACAGAAATTCAGTACTCTCATGGCAGTTATTCTTGATACTTACTATAAATTCTCTTCTTAAGATACTTTTCTCTTTACCCAAAGCCTCCCTATTTTACAAATACTTCTCAGCCCCAATCCAGAACGTACAAAATCCAAATTGGAACTCTCTTGGGAATCTTTCCTGGGATGCGAATGGACTATCATCTTCTGGGATAAACTTTGGTCCAGATCTCTAAAAATGTCTCGCTCTGGTTCTCTCACCCAATTTATATTTTTTATATGCCATAAACGTTATCTTACCCCTGCTTCTATAGCTCGCTTCTCTCACTCTACTGACTCTAACTGTTGGACCTGTGGTTCTTCTAATGCTAATCTTATGCATCTTCTCTTCCTTTGCCCTTCGGTTTCTAACTTTTGGGGAAAAAGTCTGGTCATATATTTCTCACCTGTTTAATATTTCCACTCTTATTCTATTCCTCTTCTTTTCTCTGGAAGTCTCTCCGATTCCTTAGATTTACCCTCCCATAGCCTTGGACTGTTCGACCACATGCTTGCTTTAGCTTTCCAACATATCTCTCTCAACTGGAAAACTCTTACAAAACTCTCAATACAACACTGGTGGAATAGTCTTTGCCATTTTCATCGACCTGACATTGCTTTCGCCTCCTCCAGTAGGCCAATGGTTAATAGAGATCTCTTTTGGTTACCCCTTACTAAATATTTAGATCAGCTTGTTTTAATGAATAATTCTCATTTAAATTCGGAAAACTTTAAACCCCCTTAAATGCTTGTTTTTTCTGTTCTTCACTTTGTTACCCTTGTTGGCTGATTGTACAGAATTAATTAATTAAGAAATTCATTCACATTCCTCTGTAATATGCACTATTCTATTATACCAATGTGTAAGAATTTTTCTCTTTCACCTCCCCTTCTCTCCCCCCTCCCCATCTTTCTTCCTTATTCCCTATAAAATTTAAAATAGCTTTCATTTTTCTTAAATAGTACTAGCCAATCCTTCTGTTATAATACTGTTTTGTTACATTCATTCTGTATTGCTGGTCTTTTGCATATCTTATTGATTTTCAAATAAAGCTTTTTTTAAACTTAAAAGAAATAAATAGCTCCAACTCGGGCCATCTGGTCGCGTTTGACCAGGGCAAATTCAAAAGTTTAGTTCGACCACGATGGATTGCAGGCCAGAAACAGGAGTCAAGCAGACTCGCTGACAATACCTTTGAGGCTTTGCAATTTGGGTACGATGCATTGAAATTCAGAGGTGGGGTGTTGCTGTCGCAGCTGATGCATCGGTGCCAAAGTTCTGAAAGGTTGTTGCTGCATCGATGTCAATAGCGTAGTCCCTCGGTTCTAGGGTGTTGGTGTCAAACTGTTGGGTCAAAGGCGATGCATCGAGTAGAAGCCCCGCCGGGCTGGGAATGCTGCCGTGTTAGTACAATGCGCCACAGGCATCGGTGAGGTGATGTCAACGATTGACGCAGCAGTGGTTCTTTGGGGGTGCTGTGGCAAAGTCTAGGCTGTGTTGAAAGTCAAGGCCATTACGTCAAGCACTCTGAGAGCAGTAACCATGGCTGCAGTGCAGGCAATGGATGCGTTGTCAAAGTCAGGGCTGTGTTGTAAGTTGAGGTTGATGCATCGCGCACTCATTGCTTTGGTGCACGCAGCAGCAATGCATCTGTTTCACAGGGATGTGCCGGTTTTGAAATTGCGCTTTGGAGTTGGTTTCTTGGGTTCCAGGACAAACACTTACTTCCAAGGGCCCAGAACTGGATTTGGCACCACTTAGTAGAGTAGGACTAGGAAAGCATTGAGGAGAGCTGTCTGGCCCACACACAGCTAGCGCAAAAGGTCAACAGACTCAGCACTGATGGCAGCAGGGGGGGCAGGGGCAGCGGTGCCTGGGGTGAAGGACACTCTTCCCTTTTTACTGGTGCAAACACGGGCAGCAACAGTGGAAGTAGCTGGGAGGGTGGGCACTGTACGCTGTGTGGTGGAAGAGGAGGCAGAGTCCCCGTTCCCTGTGCCCGCCAACATGGATGCATCACCGCTGGTGTCAGATGACGTTGAGGTTTGCGTCTCTTTCTGAGATTCCTCAAGCAGACTCCTGTCCCCCTCTGAGGTGCTGGTCACATCTGTGTCACTGTGCTCATGTGCAGCTGTTGTGCTTGATGCCTCACCACTGGTGTCCATCCCCTGTCCTTCCATGCCCACGGGTGATGCTGCATAAGAGAGAGAGATGTAGGGTCAGTTCATTGGCATCAACATAACAATCATATGCAAGCAAAGCGTCACTGTAGATGATTAAATATCAATGTTGAACACACCCTGTGCGATAACATTGTGCAACCTCAATTTTTACCTGGATATTTTCGTGTCAACAAGTAAACCAGGCATAAGTGGTCCATGTGATGACCATACAGCACAATATCCTGCCGGTGGCTCCGTTCAACCAGACACACAATTAGCTCTGAGCACACCTAGGGCCATGATGGGGGCAAAGATGTACCCCACAACATGTTGCCACTGTCATATCATGATGGAGCAAAAGGGGACAACACAGATACAGACTACAACATAACAGTCCACAATGGCCATGAGCTTATGCCATCCACCATGTTGTACTTTAGGGCACAACTACTGTTGTACATTGGCATCAGATGTCTAAGCCTCACAATTGCGAGGTCAGGCAATGCACGCATTGATGAAAGCACACTCAGATAATGCACTCTGCTGTTCCCTTCAATTGGATTTCCCAGACTACCCCAATGTAGACGATACCTGAAGCCCACAACTCAGAATGCAATGTCAATGCCCATTACTCAAATTACATTAGGAAGTACAGGTAGGGCAAATGCATGACAGCTGCACCCAACACAGAGGCCACTTACAAGCCACTGCATCACACTACCAACATCACATAGCCCAGCGCTGGCCAGGCTGTGAAATCATGCAGCCACTCACAGCCAAAGTCACCCTTCCAAGAATACTCACCCCTAGCTTGCTGCTGATGCTCCTTCAAATGTGCATACAGCTCAGGCTGTGTCACGGCCAAGATGCGGGCCATTAGTGGTGTCATGCTCCGCCTCGCCAACCTGACAGTCCGAGGGAGCAGCCCCAGCGTCATCTCCGCCACGTTCTTGCCCAGCCGGCAGATGTCATCCCACCTCTTGGTACAGTGTGTGCGCCGTCGGTTTGAGACACCCCGAGCCCGCACCTTGCTTGCGATGGAGCTCCACACAGCCTCACGCTGGTGTACTTTGAGCTGCAGGCATGGGAGACAAGAGGTGGGTAAATTTGTGATACAGTGTCATGTACCAATATCTCTCAGTACAGGAGCATGATACTGACTCATCCCAAATCCACAGATATGTCTAACAGAGACAAGAATGCACCTCACATGGAACATCAGCATGGGAGAATCACACGTAAATGCATTCAGGTGTGAGGGTGAACACAGTACCTGCCTATCTCATACACATCCAGGATGCCAGCACAGAAAGCCATGTATAGTCTGCCCACATATACTGTCGATTTTTAGTTTGAGCAAGACATACATTACATATCAGTATATGTTTGGGTGTAGACTCAATGTGTCCAACACTGTGCAGCCCTCAATGTCCTTGCCCTGTGAATGGGTCACTGTGTCATGGATGTCACATTGAGGGAAATGATCTCACAAACCCACACACTTCTCACAAGGCCTATCATGTGCAATCTACAGGGCTGAGATGGCTCATTGAGGGAGAGTCCCCAAAAAAACACACATGTAACACTCTGTACA
This sequence comes from Triturus cristatus, assembly GCF_964204655.1. NCBI lineage: Eukaryota > Metazoa > Chordata > Amphibia > Caudata > Salamandridae > Triturus > Triturus cristatus. The sequence continues at coordinate 158,991,321 of NC_140580.1, forward strand.
TTCAGTGATGTGTCCTTGTCAGAATGGGCGTGACTGTGCAGGCCAGGTGGGCTCACACTGAGAAGGACATCAGGGACCCACACAGCCATTCATACAAGCAATCACTGTCCTAACTCCTGCATTACCAACTTGCTGTGTCACTGTATGGCTGACAAGACAACACATGTTCCTCGAATCTTGATGTGCAGGCAGGGAAACTTGTGAAATAGGCTACACACCCCTTTCCCCTGGAGAAAGCATGCTAGGCAGTGCATGACAAAATCCCTCACTCTCAGGCACATACCGCAGCAGCTCAACTTCATGTGTTCCCCCTGCACTCCTACTCACACTGTTGAAGACTTACCACGACATTTGGGGCACCATATTGCCTTGGATACTGTGTGAGCACCTTGTCCACCAGGACCTCCAGCTCCTTGGTGGTGAAGGGACTAGCCCGGATCTTCTCAGCCCTCACCATCACTGTGGCCAGGAGACAGCAGCAGCAGCAGTTGGTGTTGAGGGGTGGCAGGCAGCAGTCCCTGGAGACAGCAGCAGCAGCAGTTGGTGTTGAGGGGTGGCAGGCAGCAGTCCCTGGAGACAGCAGCAGCGGCAGTTGGTGTTGAGGTGTGGCAGGCAGCAGGCTCTGTGATCTGTGGAACTGTGAGACTCTTCCCCACACATATATAGTCCCCAGGGCTAGTTTCAGTGGTTCTAAGCTGCTGCAATTGGTGTTCCAGGTCAGCCTTTTTCAAATGTATCTAATGACCGGCTCCGTGGTGGCAGAGCACGCATACAGCGATTTTCAAAATTGCATTAGGCTACCACTGGCTGTAAGGGCATGGTCCATGGCGGTGATACACCGCAGGGGCCAGGCGGGCGCTACCGCGGTTGTGCATCTTTCAATTGCATCCAATGACCGGCCCCGCGGTGGCGGAGCACACCTACCGCAATTTTTTTAATTGCATTAGTCTACCGCGATTGCGGTTCCCATTGGCTGTGAGGGCATGGGCCATGGCAGTGACACACCGCTGGGGCCAGTCGTTAGCTACCGCAAATTGGGTGCCATACATTGCTATGTGTCACCGTGATTTGGGTGGCGGAGCATGCCAACCGCCATTTGGCAATACTCGTATGCCTATCACTACCGCGATTGTGTTTTGGGAATTGGTGGTGACACACCACGGGGGCCAGGCGGTAGCGGAGCACACCTACCGCAATTTTTTTAATTGCATTAGTCTACCGCGATTGCGGTTCCCATTGGCTATGAGGGCATGGGCCATGGCAGTGACACACCGCTGGGGCCAGGCGGTAGCTGCCGTGATTTGTGTGCCATACATTGCTATGAGTGACTGTGATTTGGGTGGTAGAGCATGCCAACTGCCATTTGAGCATGTGTACATGCCTATCAGTACCGCAATAGTGTTTTGGGCATTGGTGGTGACACACCGCTGGGGCCAGGCGGTAGCTACCGTGATTTGTGTGCCATATATTGGTATGAGGGACTGTGACTTGGGTGGCAGAGCATGCCAACCACCATTTGAGCATGTGTATATGGCTGTCAGGAATGCAATAGTGTTTTGGGCATTGGTGGTGACACACCTCTGGGGCCAGGTGGTAGCTACTGCGATTTGTGTGCCATACATTGCTATGAGTGACCGTGATGTGGGTGGCGGAGCACTTTGACAGCACCTATGGACACATCATGCTGTGTCAATGGCCAATAGGCAGTTGCCAACAGTGCACAGTGGCCACATGATTAATGGCACATCATTGTGCACACAATGCCAATGTAACATTTACCCCACTACTGACTACACATGCCAGGTTTGTATATGTAATTTTGGACATTGGCATGTACTCCCTCACATGTCACTTGTGATATTGATGGGCCTGTACACAGAACAGTGTTGTGATGGACTCTCCAATGGGTACACATGTCAATGTGTTGAAGTGCTGAGTAAATCACAGTGATGTATGTCTCAATGAACAATGTGCAGAACTGACTGTCTACTTTTCTTGACTCATGCACACACTCGTTTACGCACAGCCTGTGGTCATTGTGTTGTTGATGTGTGCCATGTTCAACTTATGCTGTATGAAATATTCTCAGGCCTGCTCATGCTAGATGTGGCCATATCCCTTTGTGCATACTCACAGTCAGATGTTGTTTCGGAGGTACTTGCTGTGTGTAATGGGACAAGTGTACAAGTAGTGTAGGTGAAGGTGTCCCTGCATGTAAGCTGGTCTGTAACTCAAATGTGATGACAGTCATTTTTGGCGTTGTGTCAGTCAAAACGTAAGATGTTGTAAACATCTCATGGTGTATTGCATTGACATGTGTCCACTTTCATCTCAACTAGGAGGAGACCAAATCTGCATCGTCCCTTCACAGTGCTGGCTGAAATGGAGAATGAGGGGGTAATCCGGAAATTACGTCTGGATACAGCCACCCTACAAAACCTATTTGCTATGTTGGAGCCCCACCTGCAGCCTCACAGAACATATCCAACTGCTTTCACCCCAATGTCCAAGGTGATGGCGGCCCTGCATTTTTTTGCCACTGGATCATTCCAGCACACTGTGTCCAGCACAGGTGAGATGTCGCCACCTATGTTCAGCATGGTGCAGCGTGATGTCCTGTCCGCTATGATGATCTACAAGGACAGATATATCCATTTCCCCAGGTGGCGTGAATTGTCAGACTTGAAGGGAGATGTTTATGCCCTTGGACACATCCCCCATGTTGTTGGTGCCATTGATTGTGGTGCAGATTGGTGCTTCCGAATTCCCTCTACTTCCACGGATGGAGTGATTTCACCGTCACACACAGATACACATCACACGCTGGTGGGGCCCATAACACCAACATTCATCCTACCACTCTATCCGTGCCATGTATAAGGGAAACACTTTTCTATACCCAACCAATCTGCATGTACCCTGAGGTCAATGAGATCAACTAGTTGCTATAGATTTGGTGATACAATTAAACACTCTAAATATTCAATAAACCTAACAATAAAATAACCACCCGACACAGTAATTCAAACAGAATATTGTTTATCTAAATCAATTTGTAAGAAAAGCCAATTAAATGCAAGATCATTTTTTTCCATATTTACCTATTCTAGCTAAAAGTCATTTTCTAAGTCAGAACTGGTCCTCAGCAAATAGTTAAAGTTTTCTAGCCGTCATGTAGAGTCACCGTCCTCTCCGTCAGCGTCGGGACCTCTGATCATTGGTTCAAGAAGAAGTGGCGCTAGACCTCTCTAGTCTACTAATATTTATACCAAAATTTACATTCCAAATGTTGCAAACATAACTTTCAAAACATCCGATTGGCGGAAAATATGTCATCTTGGTACATTAAGCTACACCATTAAATTTTCTCATGTATTGATAGTTTCAAATTCTGAATAGAAATTAGAAGTCCATAGCTAATTTGTTACTTCTACGGATGTCTCCTCAGGATAAAATGTATCTCATCCATGGGACCATTATAAGTTCATCAGGTCAGATTTTAAAGTTGCAACATTTTCTTCACTTTCAGGGGCATCTGACATCACTCCCAGATTTGTCGTCATGTACATGGCTTTTCAGTTCAATCAGAGGACAAGGTCGCAGTCAGCGCAAAGCCTCTTTTCATATTTTGATCTACTCGAATGCAGGCTGCGGGTGGTGGCCATTTTACAGCAGGCCACAATGGTCAACTTAAGCGAAGAAAACACAAAAACATAATTACTACATGGAAATGATTATACCGTGTTATTCCCCTGCTAATACTCTTATGTGTAGGTATTTATCTAGCCATTTGCGACATCAAAAGCCATTAATGCATATTTATTATAAGCGCAAAACATAATAACATCACATAAGCAACATCTATACTGTCAATTCGCTTCACCAACTTAGTTCACTTATTATATTAGCCATGCAATTGCATTCCCACGTGTAATTCTTCTGTTAATAAGGTTGGTTAGACAAGACTCGACAAATCTTTAGTAATTACTAATTAATCAGTAGTATTTTTAATAATGACATACGAAAATGAAACAGGTATTTGGTTTTATATTAAAAACCCTGCTCCAGCAATCCCCCCTTTGGTGATATTTTATAACCACAAAAACCAAAACCCAAAAATCAATTTAATATCCCCTTTTTGAAGAAATTTGTTTGTTTTTTAAACTCTTGTTTCTTTATCATCTTCTCTTTTTGTTTCTGTATACATACTTTCCCTCAATTCTTCTAATTCTATTTCTTGTGGATCTCTTTCTGGTTTCTTTTGTCTCTTTTTAACATTTTCTCGTGTTATTTTCTTTTTATTTCTTCTGTATCTACAACACATACACCCTAATCTAAGAATTAATAATGCAACAATTACACACGTTAATGGAAATAATACCTTACCAAATATGGTACTACCTATTTTAGCTATAAAATTCTTAATAGCAATCATCTTATTAGCCATTTTAGTCCAGATACTTTCAGCTTCCAGTGGTACTAATTCTTCATGCAAATCAGTAATATTTTTGATATAGACCTTTAAATCTTTGCTTTCGTCAGGAATGTAAGTGCAACAATGTTGAACTTTCAGCATTCCACAGACTCCACCCTCTTTTGCCAATAGAATGTCAAGGGCAAGTCGATTTTGCATTGCCATAGCGCGTAAAGCAACCATTTCAGTATTTACTAAAAGAAAGCCTCCAGCGGTGCTTGTTGACAAGCGATCCACCACTGTTGACAGCTTCCGAATGCCATATGCATTCAATGAAATTCCCACTGCTGGTATTAAAGCTCCAAAAATATCTCCTACAATTTCTGTCCATGTTTCTCTTCTATAGCGTGTTAATGGATTAGTTTGTTCAACATTTTCTACTCTATCCATGTGAAAAATCTTTGGAAAGACCAGGCCAACATAACATGTGCCATACCAATAGTCAGGCAACCTGTAATAAGCCTTGTTCCCACAAATATAATACACTCCCGGAAAAACTGGATCTTCTCCACCTCTAAATCATCATCCGGTTGCAATAAAGTATGTATCATGGCACTCACTAGTCCCTATGAAATAATAATCATACTGAGATTTCTTCCTGGTAATACATAGTTTGCCTTTCTGTGGTGCATCTATAGCCATAGTTGGACTGGCTCCATTTTTCAAATCTTTTTCTTTCTCAATATCCCACACTCTTTCACTCATCTTATGTCCTTCTGCTTTCTTATGCATGTTCAACCTTCTTCTCTCAACCATGTCTAGGAGAGTTTTCTCTTCTTCCTTCAAACTGCAGGTTAAATTATTTCTAATAACATATTCTAATGTCAATTCTCTAGTTTCAATAAAAATCTCACCTAAAGTGTTAGCTTCTTTAGCAGGATTCAGTTCTTTATTCATAGGCAGTTGCCCAAGAATATTATCTACATTAGACATGTTATAATCTAATTTCCCTAATTGATAAAATATACTAATCAACACACTACATGAAATTCCATATGTAGCCGGAAGGTGATGATAAGTCACTCCTTCTGAAACAGAGGCAGGTAATTGCATACAGACGTAGCAATCCCTTACATCCATTGTCCTTACATATTCGTACAATAATTTTGAAAACACAATACTAGAAAAATCATTAATAGACCTACCCTTATGTACATATACATTGCTCATTCTAGTTGGAACTATCTTCTGTGAACTCTTCCCTATGTAAGTCATGTTCTCAGTATGTCCTTCTAAAGTGTCTATTCTAACTCTAAAAGAGATCAGTAGAGCAAGCACGCTCCAAAGTAGCATTAATAATCCTGTACAGCAGCAGCACATCTTGCACCATCTTTTCATGAAGGTACATCTACTTTGATTATTCTCAGTGTTAGCCATCTTGTTACTTTGATCGTGTCTTTTGACTTAGCCTCTTCTACTCCACTACCGAACTTTTAGGGCAGCAAGTACCCACCAGATTATTACAATCTATTAGATCTTAATTAACTTCTTCACTTTCTTCTTCAAGTGACTTCTTTGGATTTACTCAATTTGGGTTTTCATCATTCTCCACTCTTTCCTCATCATCATCAAACTGTATTAGGTCCTGAACATCCGTTTCTTCTCCAATGTCGGACAAGATAACTCTCAGGATTCCAACTGCTTCTTCTTCTTCAACCACTTTCAGTAAAGTCTCCTCTGGATTTCCTTGACTATCTGCCTCTTCTCCTTGTTCAGGCAGTGCCACATACGTCCATTCTGGTGACTTATTCTTCTGGTTTGGTTTTCTGATTCTTTTAGTTTCTTCAGATCTCTTCGTTTCCTCTCCTTTCGTTTGGTTTTGACTTGACACTTCGTTCACCTGTTCAGCTTTCGAAGAGTTAACTCGTGTCAGTCGATATCTCAGTCTCTTTATCTTATTGGGCCAAAGATCTCCTTTAGCATTTCTTTTTTGTTTTCCCTCTTTACTGTTTCTCTCTCCAATCCAAGTTCTCTTTCTCAGAACTCGACCTTCATGTATCTCATTCTCACTTTCATCAGATTCTGTCTCAGTTGCCTCTTGTTCATCAACAATTTTCCCTTCTTCAACAACTTTCTTTTCTCCAACAGTCTCTTTTCCCACCGATTGAGATTTCCCTACTTCTGTCCCTCCTCGGGTCTCCGACACGCAATCTTCTTGCTGTCTACTTGTCCCTTCACTTAGCTTGTTGTCCATGTTCCCTACACCTCCTCTGGGTTCTTCCGCAATCTGTCCCTCTCTTTCTTTTTCTGTCCCTTCCTCTTCAAGAATTATCTCGGGTGAAACTTTTCCAATTTTCTCATTTAATTCAGGTGTTACCTCTGTGGGAATGTTCTTTTCTTTTCTTTCTTTCTTTTTGTGTTCATCACTGTTAGTTGGGACTTCAGGCACTTCTTCAGAATCTGGACTCGTCTCTGAAGTTTGCAATGTTCTTTTCAGAATTCCTTCTGGTGGGACAAAAGTTTCTCTTGACTCACTTTCCCCCCTTTCAGGATTCTTTTTTCTTTTTACTGCCTCACTGTCTGCATCATCACTGGAATCTGATTCCTCAAAGTATTCTTTTCCAGTGCCGTCACTTGGATTTGGAACTCTCAGAGTGTGACTTGCATGTATCCAATTTTTCACTCTAGCACACTTCACAGCAGTCGTTGTGGTCAGAACGACTTGCCTTGGCCTTCCCCACCTTGGAACCAGGCAGCTTCTTCTTCTGTGGACTTTTATTCTTACCCAGTCCCCTGGGCTAAGATCATGGGCTGGTTTCCTTTCAAGTGTGGTGGCGTCTTCTCCAACCTGGTGAAACACAGAATGGACTGCGTCAGCCAGGCCTTTACAGTAATCCAAAATCATGTAATCAGTTATAGTCATCAGCTTGTTGACTGGTACAAACGCATGTCTCATAGCACGTCCCATGATGATTTCATGTGGACTCAAACCTGTTGTTCTGTCTGGAGTAGACCTAATTGTCATCAGGACTAGAGGCAAGACATCAGGCCATTTCATTCCTGTGGCCAGGCACATTTTGCCAATTCTGTTTTTGATGGTACCATTCATTTGTTCAACCACACCAGAAGCCTCTGGTCGGTAAGCACAATGTAGCTTCTGCTGTACACTTAATGCTTCACAGATTAAACCCATGATTTCATTATAAAAGTGTCCTCCTCTATCTGATTCAATTGTCACTGGGAACCCATACCTTGGGATGAATTCTCTTAACAGTAGCTTGGCCACTGTTATCCCATCATTTCTTCTTTTTGGAAATGCCTCCACCTAGAGAACAAACAGACTACCACCAGAACATACCTTAATCTATTGACTTGAGGCATTTCGATGAAGTCTACCTGCATTCTGGTGAAGGGTCCTCCCTCTCTGCCTATTGTACCTAGGCTCACCACTGTTTTCTTTCCAGGATTGAATTGCTGACATATCAGGCATCTCTGAGAGAGACTCTCTGCTATGAGCCTGAATTTTGCATTGTACCAGGTTTGCTTAAAGGCCCTTATCATAGCATCCCTCCCCAGGTGTCCCTGGCCATGATACATCTGTGCCATTGTTGACAACATGCTATTGGGCATGACTGGTCTTCCATCCCTATAGACCCACAAATGGTCTTTTTCCCGTGGTGCACAACCTGCTTTCACCCAATCTTTCATTTCCTCATCTCCTGCCTCATCCTGCAACTGGTTCACTTCCTCCCATGGTCCCACCACATTAGTAAACATTAAGGAACAAGAAGACATTTCCCTTTCCTTACTCCGGTTAATGGAGTGATTATTCCTTGCACAATACTGTGCTATGACATTGGCAAATTTGTTCCCAAGGGTGACGAAATCATCACCTTGACTATGAGCAGCACATTTTACAACTGCTAGTTCTTTAGGCAGCTGTATCGCCTCAAGCAATTTTCCAACCACTTCAGCATTCTTTATGGGAGTTCCACTTGAGGTCAGGAAACCTCTTTGTAGCCATAACTGGCCAAAATCATGGACAACTCCGAAGGGATGTATGATGTAACAACGCGTACCATTACAACGCGGTATGTTACATCGCGGTTTTAACAACGCAAGTCGTTACATCGACTTGCGTTGGAGGGCGCTGGACATAGGAATAGTGTGAATTACTATTCCAACTCCAGTCTACGTACAGTAGGGAAGGTGTTGGAAAGTAATTCACACTATTCCTTATCTTACAGCGCCATCCAGTGCAAGTCGGTGTAACGACTTGCATTGTTAAAACCACGATGTAACCATACCGCGTTGTAATGGTTGCGTGGTAAAGGATGATTCCCACTCCGAAGCCATACTGGCTGTCAGTCATTACAGTCACTCTTACATTCCTTCCAATCTTGCAAGCCTTCGTTAGTGCTACCAATTCTGCCACTTGAGCGGATTTAACTCCTTTCAAAGGTGATGCTTCCACAACTCCTGAAACTGTACACACAGCATATGCAGCACTCAGCATTCCTTCATCAGTTCTCAGACGAGATCCATCCACAAACAACACATGATCACTCTCAGGCAGTGGCAGATCTCTTATGTCTGGTCTTGGTTTTGTACAGTAATCAAGCACATCCAGGCAATCATGATCAACCTCATCTCTTACCCCCACACTTTCAGCATCTGGCAACAGCGTTGCTGGATTCACATTCATGCATCTCTCAAGACTCACATTTGATGCACCAAGAATGACTTTCTCATATTTAGTCAGCCGACTATGAGACATAAACTGTGTCCGGCTCCTTTTTAAAAGGATTGCCACATCATGAGGTACGAATACCCGTACAGGATATCCCATTATAATGCCCTCACTTTGTTCCAGACTTCTGCATGTAGCAGCTACTGCTTTCAGGCAACCTGGTAAACCCACAGCTACTGGGTCAAGTGTTGATGAGAAGTACGCAATTGGCCTCCTCAGACGTCCATGTTTCTGGATTAACACTGAAAGTGCACATCCATTCCTCTCACTACAGTACAGCTCAAATTCTTTTTCGTAATCTGGCATTCCTAGGGCAGGAGCTTCACATAGCCTGTTCTTTAATTCTTTGAATGCTGCCATTTCTTCTGGGTTTAATTCCAATGGGTCTTTCACCTCACTTTTAGTCAATTTAATCAGTGGCTTGGCAATTAAGGAAAAGTTACTTATCCACTGACGACAATAACCAACCATTCCCAGAAACATTCTTACTTCTCTTTGTGTCATTGGGGCTCTCATCCCTCTGATGATTTTGATCCTGTCAATGGTCACTTTCCTCAGGCCTTTCTCAATATTATGTCCCAGATACTGGACTTCTCTCTTGCAGAATTGCAATTTGGCTGGAGATACTTTTAATCCTCCATCTGCCAAGTGATTCAGTAAAGCAATGGTGTGTACTTCACAAGCTTCACGTGTTTTTGATGCCACAAGCAGGTCATCAATGTACTGGACCAAAACTGAATTTTCAGGCATTGTTAAACTCTCCAGAGATTTCTTCAGCAATTGATTAAATATCAAAGGGCTCTCTGTATACCCCTGTGGAATTCGGCACCATGCCAAAATTCGCTCTCCAAACCGAAATGCAAAAATCGGCTGGCTGTCATGATGTAACGGGATTGAAAAGAAAGCATGGCACAAATCAATTACTGTGTACCATTCTGCATCATGGGGAATCTGATACAAAATCACTGATGGATTTGGCACAATGGGACAGCATGACACAACAATCTTGTTGATTTTTCTCAAATCCTGTACTATTCTGAACTTCCCATTGGGTTTCTTCAGTCCCATTATAGGTGAATTACATGGGCTGCTCAATATTTCTCTTAACACCCCCTGCTGGATCATTTTCTCAATTATAGGTGTTATTCCTTCAATTATTTCAGGTGTCAGTCTGTATTGTGGGATGTTTGGGTAAACTATTCCATCCTTTACAGTAATTTTTACTACTGGATCTACATTTCTCATCAGGCCCACATCTTCTCCAGTAAAATCCCAAACTGCTGCTATTACTGTCTGTTTTAATTCTGGGGGTAATCCGTCCGGATTGAACACAGCATATGTTCCAATAGCCTCACATTCCTTGTTATCCATAGTCATTCTGTATAGAACATCCTCATCTGGTGTCTCAAAGTCTATTCCATCTGGGGTACAAAAAATAGTGCAATTCATCTTGCACAGCAAATCCCTGCCTAACAAGTTCACAGGACTGGTGTCACACACCACGAACCGGTGCATTTCTGAGAATTTCCCTATTCTAACCCTTACTGGTTCAGTAAGATGAGTTTTTATCTGTGTGTTGGACACACCAACCACTTGGATTGCTTCATCCGAGAGAGGAAGATTCTTTATATCGGCTGACCTGACAGTCGATCTCGTAGCTCCTGTGTCAACTAGAAAAGTAACACTTTCACCATTGATTTTTCCATCTACAAAAGGTCCTGCCTGGTCTATTTCTAGAGTTGCGCCAAGTATGCACTCTTCCTCCTCTCTTCGGCACCGTCAGAAGTCTCCCTCAGAATCACTTCCCACATTCCTTAGCCAATATTGTGACACAGTGCTTGCGCGTTTTGGCTTGTTTACCTGTTCTTCATTGTAGAACCCCGAATCCTGGCTGTACTTCTGGGATCCTCTGTTTTGTGGCAAGGGAGGTTTTGGCACCTGATTCTGCTGCTTAACAGCCTTCTGCTGTTGCTGCTGCTGACCACACCCCTCACTCTGCACCTGTGAATTCAATGATGGATTGTCATCGTTAGCAGACGGTGGATTCTTACACTCGGATTTCCAGTGCCCTAATTTTCCGCAGTTGTGGCAGAGAAACCTTTTCTTTGCTTCCTCAATATTGCCTTTCCCTTTTCCTGGGCCAAATCTGGGTTTATTTCCTGGATTATTTGCTTGTTCAACCAACTGTGCTTCCTGTCTTTGTGCAACTTTCACCTGTGCCCACATTGCCTTTTCTTTCAGTTTTCTTTGCTTTGCCTCAATCTCATCACTGAAGTATCTTGCATGTCTCAGGATCTCATCAATCTTTTTGCTCTGCCAGTCTACGGTATGCTGCCTTATCATTTCACTGATTTCAGGTCGCAAGCCATACACAAATCTATATACAAAATGGCTCAGATCCTTGTCACCCAAATGTTCATCTCCACTGAACTGTTTGAAACCTAGTATTAGTCTTTCATAGTAAGCATGGACTGATTCTTTCACTTCTTGATGTGTTTGATCTATCTTAACCCAGTCTGTTTCTTTGGGAGGTACCTTATGTTTCAGGAAAGCCATAACCTGCTCATACTTTTTCATTACCTCCGGGTCTGGAGCTCCTGTCTTGGGATCTCTCGGGTATTCTTTAGTGGGCCAGTCTATGACTATCTTACATTCTGCCCACAAGTCTGCTGGTACAATTATATCAAACAGACTATTCAGGTCAATCCACAGCACTTTTGACAATTTCACAAATCTGTCAACCTGTCTATACCACTCGACGGGCTTCTCTCTCAGTCGAGGGAAATCATTTGTAAATGACAAAATATCTTGTCTGGTCCATGGGACATGTACATACCCTCCTCCTGGAATCTCCCTCATGGGATAAGCTGCCACTGTTTTCTCTTTTTCTCTCATAGGGACTGTTGACTAAGTTCTATCTGCTGCATCTTCTCGTTTTTTATACAATCTATCTTTCCATTTCTCCACATCTCCCCATTTTCACAGCAAAGCAATCATCTCCTTAATCTGCCCTGCTCGGCCTGCATTATTCAGATTCTCGATGTCCTTATCTGTAAAATCCACTCGGTAAGGCTTTTGTAAAGCTTTTACCTTGTCCATGTCAATTCCCATTTCACTGGCTATTCCTTTCAACCTGTCATGTGTGTTCTTTGCTCTCCATGTGATGCTCTTGCACATAAATAGTAATTCACAATCCTGATGGTTTTTCAGCGTTTCTGTAGGAATTGTTCCTACTATTAGCTCCTCCAATTCTATACGTAGTCTAGCTACATCAATTGCCTGGGATTCCTTTTCTTTCCCCTGCAAAACTTTCAGCCAATCATTCAAATCTTCAGCAGTTATCCCCATAGATTTTCCTGCACCCACTGGTTCTGTCACTCTTTGTGGTTCTAAAATCGATCCTCCAGTCATTCTGTTCCCTTCCACACAACCGTAATTCAAAACCGAGTTAGTCTGCACATTCAACTCTCCTCCACATATGGTATATCTCCATTGATTTTCTCCTGATCTCCACTGATTTTCTCCCGATCTCATTTCTGTCTGTTCTGGAGGAACAACCAGTCTGTTACCTACATGTGGAACTATTAAACCACCTTCACCAGTCCTCTGCTTCTCAAAAATAGGCATAACCGGACCTATTGTTACAGGCACCGTAACTGCTTCAAGATTTTTAGTCAGTTCTCTGATTATCTCTGTCAATTCAAATGTAGTTCTTGCTAGTCTTTTCATCCTCCATTTCATTTTCCCTTTCTCTCTCTCTCTCCGCAAGAGAACTACTACTTTTCAACTCAGGGGTCGTAACTTCTGTCTTTATAATCCGCAGGGTGTCTCTCATTGGGGTAACTGGTGTTCCTACTTCTGGTTCTCGTCTATACGGGGGTGGTCTTTTGTAGAACATGTCATCTAAGACATCATCTTCAGACTTATTCGCCCCATACCTCCTTGTTTCTACATTACGTTCTTTCTCTGTACACTTTCTCCCTTCTGTTTCCCCTGTAGTTCTTACAGGATATAATCCCACAGTCATACTGGCATCTCGCCATCTTCTCATCCGATCATGATGAGTTTCACGATTATACTTTCGCCCAAACATGTACCGGTAGTTTCCTCCACTCCTCTGCTTTTCTCGCTCATGCATTTCATCTTCCCATTCAGTCAATGCCTCAAACTGCGTCGGCCTAGGCCGAGGCTCTAGATTCATCATCCTCTCCCGTAAGTTTCTCAATATGGCCAGATTAAATGAGCCATGTTCCGGGAAAGCTAAAACTCCATCTTCTTTGGTGTACTTTGCCCAATTGTCTAACCAAATACAGGTATGATACCCATATTTTGCAACCATGAAGGATGCGGGGTTCTTATCGGAGGAAGTAACTGTCCTTTCCTAGTCACAATATCCTTATCCTTGTCAAACCAGGTCTTAACCTTACTAAACAAGGATTTCTTTTTCTTTTCCTCAGCGTGGTAATACATTTTCTTGTTTTCCGCAACCCTTTAGTCTTTTCTACAACTGTACGATCTCCTGTCCAATTGCAGCGCGACTCACACTAACGCACCAATCCGGAGCGTTTACGTCACTGACTCAGTCCACGAATCTCAGCGCGACTCACACTAACGTACCAATCCTGGAGCGTCTACGTCACCCTGTATGTCTCCCAATCCTTGCGCGGCGTACACTAGCACTCCAATCGCCGTGCTTTCACTGTTCTAACCTACTGTCCAATCACAGCGCGGTCTTCCTGACATCAGCAGTCGCTGCAGCAGCTCCTGCTTCCGTCTCTTGTCTCTCGTCTACCCCTCCTTTACAAAACTACTCGGTAGACTTTGTTTCAACTTCTACGAGTCTGTTAGTTACAACATACAAACATCTCCATTGTCTGCTTCGCTAACCACAGAACAGCAAAAGACCTTTCCCATGAGAATTCCGCCTTTCCCGAGAGCAGCGCTTACCTCTGCCCTACTACGGAATCGTTACTTCCGTTGATAAAGTAGCACATCCCTCTACTCCATCCTTCTAGCAAGCACCAATTAACTGCTTTCTCTGGAATGCTCCTAAGAGTTTCACAATTAACCAGAATGCCTTCTCATTCACGCACTTTCACACCAGAAAATGTAGTACATTCACACAGAATCCTGTCTTTCCCGAGAACAGCGAACAGTCTTTCCTACTACAGAATTATATCACACGTTAACAAAGCAGCGCTTACCTCTGCTCTGTCCTTCTAACAAGCTCAGAGAATACCGAATACCTTTCTAGTGATAAGCGTTATTGGAATGCCATAAGGATCCCTGATACCTAAGACCAGAACTTCACAGGTAACCTTCGCTATCATATGCACTTCTCTCACAGAAAATAGGTCTCTAATGGCAACACACAACAATGCTACCTCATCGAACCCAGACAATGCGCAACTTCAATTGTCACCCGTTTTCCCCTGTCTACATACAGGGCCAACAATCCCGCCTCTTCCGAGAGCAGCGCTTCCCTCTGCTCTAATACGGAACTGTCACCGACTTCCTACGTCCCAGAAGCCGTACACACCACATAAAACTCAATACGACTTCAACATATAGTGTTAGTACATATATCAATATCAATCAATAATCAATAGGCTTATATACAAGCAAATTCACCAGATCAAGACAATAGTTAACCATCATTCTGCTACCAAGAAACTAGTGCAGATTGGTGCTTCCGAATTCCCTCTACTTCCACGGACGGAGTGATTTCACAGTCACACACACACATACACATCACACGCTGGTGGGGCCCATAACACCAACATTCATCCTACCACTCTATCCGTGCCATGGATAAGGGAAACACTTTTCTATACCCAACCAATCTGCATGTACCCTGAGGTCAATGAGATCAACTAGTTGCTATAGATTTGGTGATACAATTAAACACTCTAAATATTCAATTAACCTAACAATAAAATAATCACCTGACACAGTAATTCAAACAGAGTATTGTTTATCTAAATCAATTTGTAAGAAAATCCAATTAAATGCAAGATCATTTTTTTCCATATTTACCTATTCTGTTTAAAAGTCGTTTTCTAAGTCAGAACTGGTCCTCAGCAAATAGTTAAAGTTTTCTAGCCGTCATGTAGAGTCACCGTCCTCTCCATCAGTGTCGGGACTTCTGATCATTGGTTCAAGAAGAAGTGGCACTAGACCTCTCTAGTCTACTAATATTTATTCCAAAATGTACATTCCAAATGTTGCAAACATAACTTTCAAAACATCCGATTGGCGGAAAATATGTCATCTTGGTACATTAAGCTACACCATTAAATTTTCTCATGTATTGATAGTTTCAAATTCTGAATAGAAATTAGAAGTCCATAGCTAATTCGTTACTTCTACGGATGTCTCCTCAGGATAAAATGTATCTCATCCATGGGACCATTATAAGTTAATCAGGTCAGATTTTAAATTTGCAACATTTTCTTCACTTTCAGGGGCATCTGGCATCCCTCCCAGATTTGTCGTCATGTACATGGCTTTTCAGTTCAATCAAAGGACAGGGTCGCAGTCAGCGCAAAGCCTCTTTTCATATTTTCATCTACTCGAATGCAGGCTGCGGGTGGTGGCCATTTTACAGCAGGCCACAATGGTCAACTTAAGCGAAGAAAACACAAAAACATAATTACTACATGGAAATGATTATACAGTGTCATTCCCCTGCTAATACCCTTATGTGTATGTATTTATCTAGCCATTTGCGACATCAAAAGCCATTAATGCATATTTATTATAAGCGCAAAACATAATAACATCACATAAGCAACATCTATACTGTCAATTCGCTTCACCAACTTAGTTCACTTATTATTTTAGCCATGCAATTGCATTCCCACGTGTAATTCTTCTGTTAATAAGGTTGGTTAGACAAGACTCGACAAATCTTTAGTAATTACTAATTAATCAGTAGTATTTTTAATAATGACATACGAAAATGAAACAGGTATTTGGTTTTATATTAAAAACCCTGCTCCAGCAATTGCACCCATGTTGGGCTTGTTCCACCACAGGAACGTGAGCACATCTACGGGACTCGTAAAGAGTTCCACCTAATAAATGTGCAAGTGGTGTGTCAGGCGGATATGATCATCTCGCACAAATGTGCCAAATTTCCAGGCTTAGCCCATGACTCATACATCATGCGTAACAGCATTGTACCACAGCTGATGGCTAATCTGCTTCCTGAGTGTGCATGGATTGTGGGTGAGTATGCATAGTCAAATAGCGTGCTGTATGTGTGACATGCTGTCCTCTGCCACAGTAAAATTACAAGGTTTTTCTGTGTTTCTCACACCTAGGTGACTCTGCATATCCCAACTGTCCTTGGTTGCTGAGCCCACTGCGGAATCCCAGGACACCAGCTGAAGTCCGCTACAATGTTGGCCGTGGGAGGAAATGTTATGTGGTGAAGTGTACTTTTGGTCTCCTGAAGTCACAATTTTGATGCCTGTACAAGACCGGAGGTGCACTCATGTACTCATCCAGGAAGGTGTGTCAGATTGTAGTGGCATGCTGCATGCTCTGCAACCTGGCCATTCGCAAGGAGATCCCTCTGATCCTGGATGCTGATGAGCAGCCAAGGCCCCCGCCTGCAAACCACCCAGTGTCAGTGACGAGGATAGTGGAGAGGAGGAAGGTGATGACCTGCATGAACAGCTCATCAACCGCTACTTCACTTGAAGGTGAGTGATGATGTACAACAGACCCATTGTCTGATGATGTTGCTGTTGTTGTCAAGGTGTATGTGAGCTTTGTTGACTCAGTGGTGGCTGACAATGTTTCTGGGACAGGGTAGTTTGGAACATCTACAGGATGTGTATGTTGGCACTGTTGCTCATTGTGATGTGTGCATGATGGATTAGCTTGATGGTTAGTGTTGTGCGATGTCTGTGATGCCACACCCAGACTAGTGAATATTGTTCTGTTGTGTTTTGCTAGGTCCCTTCAGCCTCTCCTTGCCTACATACATTCTATACTCCTGGTACATTGTAATCATGGTGAAGACTGCACATCCTGGAAAAAACACGGAGCAGAAACAACAACATGTGTGTAAGGAGTATTCATTTACAATGGTGAAATGTGAGGGGGTGAACGTTTATATTGAGGTGATTAGTGAAGCAGTGAGTTGACAGTTATGGTAAATGAGATAATCGAGATGTGGTGACTCAGTCCAACAGACAGATGCCATTCACATGGCAGTGTGGGGAAGGACAGTCCAAAAAGTCAATGCAGTAGTGAAGAGGGTGGCTGTCATGGCTGGCTCCGTGACTGATGTTTGGCAGGTGCTTTGCCATGGGATACTCCCAGGGATATCTTGGGAGGCCCCTTCGTCGCTTGGCAGGGGTGGCCTCTGCTGTAGGGCCAGTGGGGTCTGAGGACTCACCCCTCTCTGTGGCCGCAGAGGAGGATGTTGAACTGTCATCCTGCGGCCCACCAGAGGGAGGTGGAGGTGTTGTTTGTGGCGCAGGTCTGTCCCTCAGTACCGCCACTAGCTAGCCCAAGAGGTCCACAATTTGGCCCATGCGGGTGTCCATGGACCTCAACAGCAGAAGGAGCTCACAGGAATCTTCTTCTGACCGGTTGTTCGTCCCTTGGCCCGTTCATAGGCCCCAAGGACTCTGTTTATGTTGCCAAGGCCTTCGGTACCAGGGTCTGGTTTTCTGTGACTGACCCTGTCCCTCCCACCTGCCCTGCTGCCACAGACGTGTTGCCTCACCACTGTGGGCCCCTGCATCCTCTCCCTGCCCTCCTCAGTTCGTGGTGTGGGGGGGTCATCCTCTGGGACAGGGAGAGTGTTGCAGGCAGCACTGGTGGTGGTGATGGTGGTGGAGGATGCACAGGCCGTAACAGCAGGGGTCTGCGGAGAGGTTGGTGTTGCTGCAGATGGGGGGGTGCACACAATGGGGTCCTGGGACCTGTTGTGCCCTGGCACACCAGATAGGCCGGCTCCGAGCTCCTGGTCCTCTGAATCCCGGGAGTCAACATCCGAGAGTCCATGTTCCAGGGGGTGAAAGACTGGCTCTGCAGGTTGCTGGTGTTGTCCTCTTCAGTCAGTTCTTGGTCACCTGAGGGTCAGATGGGAAATGGTCATTGTAGTGTGCCCCGCAAGCTTTGTGTCAGCTGTGTATTATTCACTGTTTGTACACCACACAGTTGACTAATCATCACATTGTTTGTATGCGCACTACTGTTCCTCCTGACATGATGTTGAGGTACATGCATTACTTGTCCATGGTGTGAGGTGTCACACAAAACATACCATGCGCATTACAGGGACATGTTGCCATCTAGGGGCTAGCCCAACAAAGAATTTCTGTGAAGCCTCTTTGATGATTACGCTGCCCTGGCAGACGTTACATCTGAGCATGAACTGGCCATTGTCATCTAATGCATACCTTTGTCATGTTGTGTGCATATCTGAATTTGTACCACCAACCATGCTTTCTTTGTTTTCATATGGTCCTTGCTGCTTTGGCCCCATGGCACTTACACATGGCATTCAGTGCTGTGCATGATTGTGCACAGACTTTCTTCTACATGTGAATTGGTGTGTCACACTTTGGTTGCTGTGACATTTTCATTTGCTGAGCTGTTTGCACACTGTGAGTGGCAATAGGATCTGTGTGTATTTTTGTGCGATGAGATGGCTGGTGTTGTCATATGGCACCATGCTTTTGGAGAGGAATGGCTGGGTGCATGTACTGGCTACTTACCTGTTATGTTTTCATATTTGGCTTGTATTTATGACACATCTGTGTGTGTATGTGTGGTAGAGGCTTCCATCCTGCTCATGGGTGGGCCACAAAAGCAAAGCTGTTAGTTTGAATTGGAAAGTGCAATGACTGACACATGCATCTAGGTGGGAGGGAGTTCTCCATCTTGATGAGCTGAGGAACAAAGGGGCATGGTGGGAGTAGTACTGCAGTCTTCCCACATCCAAACACCCCTCCCTGTTGAGATGGCTACCTACCTAGTAGTTTGATGTGAGCAATGCAATCTCTGACACATGCCTCGGGGTGGAGGGAGTGCTCCATCCTGCCCAGATGTGGGACAGGGGCCTGGTGGGAGTTTTTGTGCAGGCCTTCCACCCCCAAACATCCCTCCCTAGGAAAATGGCTACCTACCTGTAGGTTTATTTATAGTGATACAATGGCTTCCAACTGCTTCTGGGGGGGTGCTCCATCCTGCTCAAGTGTGGGACAGGGGGCCTGGTGGGAGTTGTAGTGCAGGACTCCCACACTCAAATAGCCCTCCCTGGGAAGATGGCTACCTACCTGTACGTTTGTTTGTAGTGATACAATGGCTTCCAACTACTTCTGGGGGGGGGAGTGCTCCATCCTGCTCAGGTATGGGACAGTGTGCCTGGTGGGAGTTGAAGTGCAAGACTCCCACTCTCAAACAGCCCTCCCTGGGAAGATGGCTACCTACCTGTGAGTTTGTTTGTAGTGATACAATGGCATCCAACTGCTTCTGGGGGGTGGTGTTCCATCCTGCTCAGGTGTGGGACAGGGGGCCTGGTGGGAGTTGTTGTGCAGGCCTCCCACCCCAAACAGCCCTCCCAGGGAAGATGGCTATCTATCTGTTGGGTGAGGGTGAACCTTACAATGGCTGCCAACTGCTTGCGGGTGGGTGTTGAGTGCTCCAGCCCGCTCAGGTGTGGGACAGGGGGCCTGGTGGCCTCCATCCTGCTCATGGGTGGGACGCGAAAGCATAATATGTCTACCTACCTGTTAGTTTGAATTGGACAGTGCAATGACTGACACATGCATCTAGGTGGGAGGGAGTTCTCCATCTTGATGAGCTGAGGCACAAGGGGGCATGGTGGGAGTAGTACTGCAGTCTTCCCACACCCAAACACCCCTCCCTGTTAAGATGGCTACCTACCTATTAGTTTGATGTGAGCAATGCAATCTCTGACACATGTCTCGGGTGGGGGGAGTGCTCCATCCTGCCCAGATGTGGGACAGGGGCCTGGTGGGAGTTTTTGTGCAGGCCTTCCACCCCCAAACATCCCTCCCTAGGAAGATGGCTACCTACCTGTAAGTTTGTTTATAGTGATACAATGGCTTCCAACTGCTTCTGGGGGTGTGTGCTCGATCCTGCTCAGGTGTGGGACAAGGTGCCTGGTGGGAGTTGTCGTGCAGGCCTCCCACCCCCAAACAGCCCTCCCAGGGAAGATGGCTACCTATCTGTTAGGTGAGTGGGAACCATACAATGGCTGACACATGCTTCTGGGTGGGGGGGAGTGCTACATCCTGCTCAGAGGTGTGACAGGGGCCTGGTGGGAGTTGTTGTGCAGGCCTCCCATCCCCAAACAGTCCTCCCAGGGAAGATGTCTACCTACCTGTAAGTTTGTTTGTTGTGATACAATGGCTTCCAACTGCTTCTGGGGGGGGAGTGCTCCATCCTGCTCAGGTGTGGGACAGGGGGCCTGGTGGGAGTTGTTGTGCAGGCCTCCCACCCCCAAACAGCCCTCCCAGGGAAGATGGCTACCTACCTGTAAGTTTGTTTGTAGTGATACAATGGCTTCCAACTGCTTCTGGGAGGGGGAGTGATCCATCCTGCTCAGGTGTGGGACAGGGTGCCTGGTGGGAGTTGTTGTTCAGGCCTCCCACCCCCAACAGCCCTCCCACGGAAGATGGCTACCTACCTGTAAGTTTGTTTGTAGTGATACAATGGCTTCCAACTGCTTCTGAGGGGGGGGGAGTGCTCCATCCTGCTCAGGTGTGGGACAGGGGGCCTGGTGGGAGTTGTTGTGCAGGCCTCCCACCCCCAAACAGCCCTCCCTGGGAAGATGGCTACCTACCTGTTAGTTGAGGGTGAACCTTACAATGGCTGCCAACTGCTTCTGGGTTGGTTTGAAGTGCTACATCCTGCTCAGGGGTGGAACAGGGGGCATGGTATGAGTTGTAGTGCTGTTTGCCTGGACACATACTACCCTGTAAATGTTGGCTACCTTTGGGGTGATTCAGATGGAGTGAATGTTACATCTGTGGGACATGTGTTGGATATTGTGGTGCATATGGATATACTTGGGCCTCTGAGATGTAGCTTTGTAGTTGTGCTGGACAGTAGATAGCTGTGTAATGGTCTACATGTGTTTCTACTTACCAGCCTGCACTCCCCCGGCTATTCCTGTGAGACTCTCTGGATGCAGTAGGGCAAGCACCTTCTCCTCCCATGCAGTGAATGTTTTGGGTGCAATGGGAGGGCCACCACCAGTCCTCTGAGCCAGCTCATGGTTCTTGTTCCTCTTTTCTTTCACAACCCTCTTCAAGCCATGCCACCGCTTCATGATTTCCTTTTTTGTTTGCGGGGTGGTCCCTACTGCATTGACCTTATCAACTATCCTTACCCACATTTGTGCTCTAGTGGCTAATAGTGTCTGTTGGACCAGGATACCAAACACTTGTGGTTCTACTCTGATGATCTCATCTACCATGACTGTCAACTCACTCTCTGTGAATTTGGGCATTTTCTGTGTTGCCATGGTGTGTGATGTGCAAAGGCGTTAGAGGAGCAGGGAGGTAAGTGGAGAGGGTGGTTGTGATGTGTATGGTGTGTGATATGCAAAGGGCTTAGAGGTGTAGGCGTGGAAGTGGTGGTGGTGCTGTGTGTGGTGTGAGTAGTGATGGTATGTTGATTTGCCTCTCCTTTGCGCTCTGGTGTTGGGCCCTTCAGTTGTGGAGTATTGCAAAGGATTCTAGTCAGGGAAGGGGCTGGTTTTATACTCAGCTTTGTGGGTGTGTCCAAATGGGGTATTGCTGTCAGGTGTGTTGTGTGGGTTGTCCTGGGATTTGTATTTTTGTAGTTGCCATGTGGTTGTGTCGTTGGGGTTTGTTATGTGTTTTGGGGGGCATGGCTAGTTTGCTATGTGCACTTTGTGGCCTTGTTGTGAGTTTTTTCTGTCGACCACCATATTTGTCACGGAGCGCCCACAGGGGTGGCTATGCTACAGCTCTTTCGCCGGCTCTCCCATTCATCACTGTTAGCGACCGCGGCGGTCGGAAACAGTTGTACGTACCGCGGTCACATTGGGGATATCTTAATTTGCCGTGTGGTGTCTCTGCTGTCATGGCGGCGGTTTGGTGATCTTCCGCCACAAATCTGACCACCACGGACGGATTTTAGCCTTCTCCGCCCGCTATGGGTGGTTTTTCGTTGCCTCGTTCCTCCGCGGTCTGATTTTTTGGGCGGTTGATCCTAATTGTATCGCCGGTTTTTCTGCGGTACCGGCGGGCGGTTTATTTCCGCTGCCATGGTGGTCGGGCTGGATTTCCGATCGCCATCCTAATGGGCCCCTAAGTGTCCTGATTTGTTTTGATCCTATTAAAATGTCTGTTTCCAGAGCACTTCAGAATTACAAATATAGGGTTTCATTTCTGCATTCCTAACTGCTGGATGAATACAGTTCTTTTACATGTATTTTGATTTTGTTGTGTATTGCAAAAAACAACATTCTACATTGTTACATAATTCACTTAAAAAATTCCTCTCACTTTGAAGTCAGAGAAAGAAGAGTAAACACCAATCCCCATGTTAAAAGAATAATGCATCCTGACATTTGACCTCTGTGTATAAATCACTGAAAATGTGGCAAGTTAAATACAGTATTTAAAGTAGTCTTTATTTATTGCTTTGACTTTCCCGACTCACCAAAAATCAGCTCATGACCACCTAGAGTTTGGCAAACACTACTCTAATGTATCAATTATGACTGCAGAGAAATCTGCATATAGGGCAGAAGTTGTGAATATTTTAATGTCATCTCTGCAAGTAATACTGCACAAATAATTGGCAAGTGCCGTCTGTTTTTTGTACCTGTAACTCTGACTCTGCTCTCTGCCCGGGGTGAATTTAGGCTTTTAATTAAAAAATTTAAATTCTAGATTTCATGCAAGGTGAAAAAGGTCTACTGCACAGTTGCCAGTATTAATGAGACATACTGAATTTCAAATTGGGGGTGATTCTTTTTGGATTTATTTCTCCATGAATATGCTGAGACCCTGGCGTAAGTCTCTGGATGGATGATTTAGAGGGATTTGTGCATGTTTTGCTACGATTAAATGAGAATGAATTCTGATAATAAAGGTTTTAGGCTCTGTCACAGAAAACCATTGGTGTGTGCAAGGTGAATAGAGAATAGGATTGCTGTTACAGAACAATTGGGACATTTTGAATGACTACACTTCTGTCAATATGTGCGGTTCTAGGTAGTGAGTAAAGCATTTTCATCTTCCTGTTTCCAGACAAGAATAGTCACGGACACAGGGGGTTTGCATTCCCATCCACAATATTTGAAGTGGCTTGAAAACAAAAAGCATTCAAACTAAATGTTTTTTTTCGCTTCAACATTAAGCTGAAGTAAGGCTCAACCTAATTTTAGAAATTTTATTGTTGCGACGGAAAATGCTTACATTGAACGACCTTCTCTTCCGTATGAGATCCTTTTAGAAACAATTATAAATTGGCCCAATGGTGATTGGAGACGGTGGAGATTTTTGGACTGGGTTTTTGCTTTTCCCCTGCTGAACCTGGCAGTTGAAAAGCAATAGCTATATAAACAATGGGCAAGCATGTGTGACTGGCTTCAGTTTCACCATATTCTCACATGCTCTGTGTGTGTCCGAGAGGTAGCACTGAGGGCACGCAGGCACTACCAGACGCAATAGTTTTTTTTAGAGTTCGGGATTGGGACTCGGCTTGTGCTATGCCCTGGTGTGAGCTAAGCCCAGCAATCAGGTCCCGTCTCTTCCTCACATTGGGAGAGTACGGGCAGTCTCTCATTAGAAAGTTCTGTCCATTTAAAGAATTATTTACAACTAATACTTAAGGGGTTCTTCAAGCAGTGTTGGGGAGGGTAATTTCTGATTTTGTTTGCATGCTGTCAGAGGGCACAGACAATCATGACTATTGTTTAATGTCCTGCGTGAAGGCCTTACATCATCTACAATGGGCACTCTGTCTATGTTTTAACTAAAGCTGTATGGAGAGTCATAACTTAATATGGATGAAGTATATGTTTGTTCTTGTAAACTCTATGTACATGAGTTTACAGGATTGAGAGTTGATCTATGATCCTCTAGGATTTGTCTAAGGTTGAAGTCTATGGTATAGGATTTGCAGATTTGTAGAACAGTTGATTTCTTTTTTTTCCACTTCAGTTATGACTGACAACTTACTTGGAAGATCGGGGCAAGGAAAGTGAAGAAACCGTTCATATGCATTTTGATAAATGACAGATCATGTGAATTTGCGTATTCATAATATTAAGTGCTTAGGCTTCCTTCTCCGTGACCCTTTTGCTGGGATTTTTCTGTTGACAGTTGCGGCAAGTTGTGCTTTGGCCTTTATAACTTTTTTCAGGAAAGATATCCAGGCCAAAATTGCACCATTTTCCCCACCTGTTGAGGATTTTAAAGGTACCCAGGCATTGTGGATTCCTTAGAGAAAAAATGGCAGCGAAAGAATGTGTGGGGCTTTTTTTATAAATATAGAATCAGTAGAAGATTTACTGTGCCAAGAACACCCTCTTCCAAGCTTTCATGAACAGAAAAAATTGTAAAAGAAATACATTTTTTCACTACATTTTTTTTTCTGTTAAGTAAGTGGTGGCCAATAGTTTCTATGGGGCATATTATCAAGACAGGCGATAAAACTGCAGAAAACTGCCGCTAAAACGGCGATAATGGGCTTGATAATATGCTCTATGGAATTCCAATTGAATCCCATGTTAGATGTGAAGGACATGTAGCATGGGCTTCAATTGGAATTCCATAGAGCATATTATCAAGCCCATAATCGCCGTTTTAGCGGCAGTTTTCTGCCGCTAAAGCGGCGGTAATTTTATTGCCTGTCTTGATAATATGCCCCTTCTTTTGCAAGTTCTACCTACTTGCAGTATATGCGGAATTGAGTTGTGAATCCCATGGGTGAAACTAGAAAGGTGTATATTTCTGAAAAGGAGACACAATTCAATAAGGGGTAATTGTGTAGGTCACTTACAGTTTTCCCAAAGAAGCTAGCAGTTGAAATCGAAAAATGAAGAAAGTACATAGGAAAATATAGTAATAGGTGACAAAATTTTCCACTGCAATTTGTTGTCCAGAAGACCAATCTACTAAGGTATTATAACTATGCAGTCACCAGATTCTTACAGACATAGAGATATACAGTGTTTTTTATAAACACACAATACTCAACAACAACAACAAAGCTGCAGATTATAATGATTTTTCATTGTCTCCAGTCCATGTATCAATTCATAGTATAAAATATAATGAATTGAAAATGTGAATGAAAGAAAGCTATGCATTTTTTTAAATATGCAGAAAAATCTGAATTTAGGAATATTGGTTGTTAATATGACTCTGAATCTTAGGATAGTAATATCATTTGATTCAGATGGTGTTCTGCAAAATGTGTTCATTCTTGAAAACTGGCTTATATTTGGGAAGCAACAATGGAAGAAAGTTCAACAGATAATTAAAAAGTTTTGCTATTCTGCATTTCCGCGCTTCACTGATAAAAATAATACTGCAACAGGAAAGGTCCTGAAATGCAGTATATAGACAACATGGACTTTCCTTGCAATTTAAATCTTTTTGGGGATGTGGGTAGCTACAGTGTTTGGGCCCCTTGTGACTGGCACCCTGGGAACCCTACCAACCTCAGACATTTCTTAAAACTACTTGTGTGGGTCTTCCTATCAACTGTAACATGAAAGACTCCAAATGTTCCATTCTCTATGGAGAGCGTCAACAGTCTGATGACCCAGTACTGGCACAATTTTCCCAACTACCATACCAGAGAGTAACCGGTCAAAATTGAGAACTTGTGAAGCCAATGTTGTGTCAATGTGATCATCATATGGTTGTGGTTTTGATCCATTAATACCACCAATGTTATACTCAACCACAATTGTGTGGTTCAGTTTTTTCCAGAAATGCATGGATGGTAGGACGTTTGTTATTGGCTTGAAGTGCCCATATTTGTGATAAATAAATATGGGGAAAATGGCATTGTTTAATCCATACCTTTCCATGCAGGGCATTCTAGGTAGGAAAATGTGCTTAGCTCTGTACAATCTCACCACCCTGTTTTCCCCTTGGTCTCTAGTTTTCAGAAATATAGAGAGTTGATGGGTTTCCCAAGGTGTCGACTGACCCCAGGATCAAAATAGAGCAGCCATTTCTCATGAAAAGAGAGAGATGGGAGGCACATTTTAGGCAGTTTTGGTGTTCACACAGCAGTCTGGGCAAGAAAATATCCAGGGATTTATGAAAGCCACACTGTCCCAAAAGCCTTTAGGTCCCATGTTTTCAGAATTGCCCAGGGTTGTTAGAGTTCACTGAATGCTAGCTGGCCTCTCAATCCAAATATAGCCGTCAACCCCTATAAAAGAGAGAGGTGATGGGCTGTTTTTAGGCATAGTTTTGATATTTGCATGGCATTTTGGGTAGGAAAATGTGCTGGAATCCATAGAAGCAATATCACCCTGGATTCTCAGCACATCTATAGTTTTCAAAAAGCCCAATGTTTACAGGGTTTCTAGGTGCTATCTGACCTAGAACCTAAGTTCTACAGCCATCCCACATGGCAAGCAAATGGAATTTGGGTTATATTTAGGTCTAGTTTTGACATATGTACTAGTGGGGAGTGAAATAAACCCCCATTTTGTCTACTGTGGGGGGGGGGGGGGCAGTAATACTGTTTGGTGCCCAGAGTTGGTGCCCAAAGACGAGATGGTCTGGCAGATGACCCCATTACTTTTTCAATTTTTTTCTCTGGTGGTCTTTCTGTACTCATAAGGTGGGCAGATTAGTGATTGATGGCCCAGTCTACCCTCCAAGAGTAAAAGAAAAACTGCCTGGGGCTCAAGGAAGTGGGGGGAGGCCATATGAGCACTAGAGCAGAAGCCCCATTAGACATCGAGGATTGTTTTTAAAATGTGGAATGGTGTGGGTCATTGGCCCGTCTTCGCATTAGGTCCAGATAACCTTTCTGCCACTCTGAGGACATACAATGTGGAGTTTGCTCACTCTCTGCTGACCCATATGTCGAAACTACAGCCAAAGTATCCAGATTAACTTTTACGTGCCATGGAAATTACTTTCGCGTTGTGGCCCTAGGCTCTGAGGGGAAGACGGGCAGAAAGAATTTATGGGCATCCAGGGGTCAAGATTGGGACAAGACACCAGGACATGCCAGCTCCTACCCCATCTTTAGGTAGTAATGCCGAAACCTACCAGGTTGTAGTTCTACCGTAGAAAAAGACTTTATCCATGTAATGGAAACAAATATTATAACAAATGTAGCAACAGATAATAGATTTGATATTTTTACTGTTCCCCAAACAAGGTGCAGAACTGGGTATGTGAAAGCAGGGCACTGGTAATACTGCAGCTTCATTAGTTGGTCTAACAAGGAAGACGGGTAGCACTAATGCAGTAGACAGAGGACTTCAGTGTATGATAAAAAAAAGGAACCTTAGGAATTAGAAATGGCTTTGCCATTTCAAAGATGGATCAATACTATCCAGCACCTGCGTAGCTCTCACAAAGAAGATGGACACACTGTCTATAAGAACAATAAAAGATGCTATGCAGAAAGGTACAGCCAAGTTGGAAAGAAAAACACAAGAAATGCCAGACTGCAAAGTTCAGGATAGAAAAATGGATGAAACCCTAGAGCGGCTTTATCAGGGAAGTGGGGGAAGTGGATGCGTTAATCCAGTCAATGAAGGCAAACAGCTACGGGTGTACCAAATGGTGGAAGAGAAGTTAACATTAAGTGCACAGTTCTGTAATTATGTCAGGTTTTTAGAGGAAAGATAAATGTAGCTCTAAATAAGTACTCTATCATAGTGCCAGCTAACAGGGGAGGGTTCCAGAAAGGTGGGACAGGAACACACTGGATGGGGAGGATGTGGGGAAAATGTTATAACATTTCCTTAGTCCTACAATCTTAGATAGCAGGACAATATGTATTTTACACATGGCTATAGAAAGAAAAATGAAGGTAAGTTTTATAACTTGAAACTTTAATGGTCTAAATATCAATCAATCAATCATGGGTTTGTTAAGCGCGACTACTCACCCTTAAGGGTCTCAAGGCGCAGGGGGGGAGGCGCAATGTCTTGTCCATCAAGGAGGAGGTCTATCGAAGAGCCATGTTTTGAGGTCCCTCGTGAAATTGGGGAGTGATGTCATCTGTCTGAGGTGGAGTGGGAGGGAGTTCCAGGCTCTGGACGTGAGGAAGGAGAAGGAGCGGCCTCCCTATCTGGGCTTCCTGGTGCGAGGGACCAGAGCGTAGGAGAGCTGGGCTGATCGTAGGGTCCTTTGAGGTGCATGGAATGTGAATCGGCTATCCAGGTATGCTGGTTCGGTGTTGTGGAGGGCTTTGTGTGCGTGGGTGAGAATCTTGAAGGTGATTCTTGCCTCGATGAGGAGCCAGTGGAGTATGCGCAGGTGCTGGGTGATGTGGCAGTGTCGTGGCAGGTTGAGGATTAGTCTGGCGGCGGCGTTCTGGATGTTTTGAAGTTTGCGGTGAGGTTTTTGTCAATTCCGGCATAGAGTGTGTTGCCGTAGTCAAGTCTGCTGGTGATGAGGGCGTGTGTGACGGTCTTTCTGTGTTCGAGGGGCATCCATTTGAAGGTCTTGCGTAGGAGGCGGAGGGTGTGGAAGCAGAAGGATGCGACGGAGTTGATCTGGCGGTCCATTTTGAGTTCGGAGTCCAGGATGATTCCGAGGTTGCGTGCGTGGTCCGTGGGGGTGGGTGGTATTCCGAGGGCGGGGGGGCCACCTTGCATCATTCCAGGCATCAGGGTGTGGGCCCATGATGAGTACTTCTGTTTTGTCGGTGTTGAGCTGTAGACAGCTGCTCTTCATCCATTTGGCGACTGCTTCCATGCCTTCTTGAAAGTTGTGCTTGGCTGCATTGGGTTCGTTGGATAGGGAGAGGATGAGTTGGGTGTCGTCTGTGTATGAAACAATGTTGAGTCCATGGGTTCTGACGATGGGGGCTTGCGGATCCATACAAAAATCAAACAACAAAATATGGTAGAATATGTAAAACTGTCAGAAACGCATGTGATCATTTTACAGGAGACACTTAAATAGTATGTAGTGTAAAAGCATATCTAAAAAAGAAAAGTGTGTGCAGAAGATAGTCCTTCCAGACTAGCACTGTTCATCTAAAGAAGTAGCCATCATAGTCATGATATACTACAATATAGATGTATTAAAAACAAAAGTAGATAGTGCTGGCTATCACCAAAAGATAATACATAGTATGAGTATGGTCTGCACTGCCTGTTATGGCCATAATATAAATGATCTAAATCCATGAAAGTGTCCACTGCCCAGCTTGTCAAACCAAACTGTGCTTATAGTCGTTGAAGGAGATTTCAACACCTTGTTAAACAGAGAGTTGTATAGGCCAATTAAGCTTCCTCATATTTTGACCCGCCAAGCTATCAGGGGGTGAGCACAGATTAAATTAAGGTTTGCTTGTTCCTTACCCTGACTATGATTTGGGTTACTGCTTGACCAGGCCTCACACCCAAGTTTACCATTAACCCAATTTCTAACAAGTTCTGTTTCCTGTCACGATTCCGACACTGTGCGAAATGTGTTAAATATCTGCTGAGCTTAAAACATGTACCTACAAGTACAAGTACTAGCAGACACCTTAAGATTTTTGCAATCAAACACGTGCAAATTGAACAAAACCACTATTGCCGTAGCCACCATACACCAGCAAATTACCTGACCACTTCTCGGTGCTCAGCACCCAGATGCATCGGCCAGAAATCTATGGCTGATATTATACAAGGAGCCTACCACAAGTGTCAAGTTACTACCACCTGCTTTTCACATTGTAAAATGCTCAGAAAAATCTTCACAGTCTTTCCCCTGCATGCTAGGAAAGCCATTACTCGCGCACTTACCATCTTGAGGGTGGACTACGGTAACTCACTGCACTTTGGCATCTCAATGATCTCACTATTTGATTTCCTCAAGAAGCCGAACACCAGCTTTTTGATTAGTTCCCCCGGCCCTAGGTTTGGCTAGGCTCAGCACCAGGATACCCTCCTGGGAGATAGTGTGCTCTACAAATCTGCATAACAATGATCCTGTGCCTAGCCCTCTTGAACTACAGGAGCAGCAGCCGTGCATCACCTTCTGAACTGGCGTCTCTAAAATGATGCATTACCGCCACTGCATGGAGCCTCTTGATGCATCTCATTCACTGCGTGGTTCGTCACCGACGCATGTCTTCGGCTACACCTTGCATCTTCTTTGACGCCGATACAAGCCCGAATAAAGGTGCTTTGGTTCAGCAGACCTAAGTGGGTCCCTGTATTTGGCCCATGCTCCCTTGTGGTTGACCTGAATTTTTGACTGTGCCCCGGTCCAGCGGGACCAGATAACCCATTTAGGCGCTTTTTGCTTCTAAACGCTATTTTACATTTATTCTTTAAAAATTCATATCTTGACTTCTACTTGTTGCATTTTTGTCATTTTTGTATTGTTTTATTTATAAAATTAAGCTCTATTTTGGAGTGGAGTCTTCTTGTGGTGTTTTCACTGTGTTACTGTTTGAGGTGTTACTTTACAAATTGCCTCTTAAGTTAAGCCTGACTGGTCTGTGCCAAGCTACCAGAAGGAGCGTGCAGGATAATTTAGAGTGTGTGGTGACTTAGCCCAACTAGGATTCTAGTTCCTGCTTGGAAGGGTACATACCTCTCCTAACAAAACACTCAATTTCTAACAGCAGCCTTTTTTTGTAGGGACAGGACACAGCCTATTCAGGTGTAAATGAGGCTAGGTCCAGCTCCGCCCTCTCATACTGCCAGGATGGCCCATCAAGTCACACCTAAGCTCCTATTTTGTGTGGCCATCTAGGGGAAAAGCCAAGCTGTCTCCCTCCCCAGATGTGTATCAGAGTCAAGCAGCAGGCACCTAATTGCAACAGTAAGAAAATCCCAAGCTTCTAAAAGACGTGGGTCCCGGGCTTCCTGTGCCACTGGATTCAAGCTATCCTGGCTGATGAGGAGTGAAGCCCTGAAACCGGTCCTAGAATGCTTGGTTCCGGTCCAGGAAGGACCTGGCTTGGCAGTTCAGGCTGGACTGTTCCCATGAGGCACAGGGTTAAGACTGATTTGCATATGGTCAGATCTAAACTGGGGTGGCATGGTGAGCAAAATAATTATGGATTTAACTGATATCTCTTGACTGGGGGTGAATGTTTGGATTTGTTCTGCATTCCGTCCATCAATTGTGTGTCTTTAACTTTCTAAAAGTGGCCTTTTCAGGATTGCAATTTAAAACCCAACTTCACCATAAGGTTGGATATTCAATTGTGATACCAGAGCCACCACACTTGAAAAGCCTATCTCTTCACAATTGGTAATTAAACCAAAATATTGTAATAAGGTAATCCCAATGTTATCATATGAGAGAGATAGACCTTGCAGTAGTGAACATTGAACTTGAGAGTTTTTCTCTACCAGGACACATAAAACTTAAAAGTTGATGTCCTGTCTTTTAAATTCATTGCGCCATGTCCTATGGGTTGTCCAGGGCCTACCTTTGGGGGGACTTGTATGTATAAAAAGGGAAGGTTTGGGTCTGGCAAGAGGTTAATCTTGCCAGATCGAAATGGCAGTGTAAACTGCACACAAGGTTCTGCAATGGCAGCCTGAGCCATGGGTAGAGGGCTAATTAATGGTTGGCACAATAAAAGCTGCAGCCCCACTAGTAGCATTTAATTTGCAGGCCCTGGGCATAAATAGTGCACTTTCCTAGGGACTTATAAGAAAATGCAGTGGCAGCTGGCCCAGGTAAGTGTGGTGAGGTGGGGCAGGGTGCGGCAGGGGGGGAAGCCAACAGACGACAGAATAGGTAATATTTATTTATTCATTTATACCTATTTTGTCTGTCATCTACCCCCCTCCCGCCTCACCGCATTTACCTGCGCTGGACGCCGCTGAGAAAATCACATATGCTAATTGGGGACAAGCCAATATTACCATGTTTATGGGAGAAAGCACAAACCCTTTTTCACTGGATAGCAGTGCTAAAGTGAACTTAGTCCTAAAGCCAGTCAAAACGAGGTCTGAAAGTAGTAGAGGGTAGGCAAAAAGTTGGTAGGAAGACCACCCTAAGGCTGTCCGGTCTAACAATATTTTTGTCGACCAAATATGTGGGAATCTGTTTTCCTGTGCCTTTCCTTCATGTTCACCTTTGGAGTTTCACACAAGTATTTCTACTGCTTGCAGCTGTTACCAGGCCCATTAGAATGTAAGGAACACTGTGTTGTCCTAACAGGTTGAAGTGACAGAATTGGTGAAAGTGGATGCACTTTATCTATTGAAAACCGAAAGATGAACTCTGGAACCTTAAGTGGATAAAGATTAGACTACCAGTTTACCAGTACACTTCCTGCTTCCAGTAAGTGCTGCATTCTTGAAGACATAGTTAGAGCTTGGATTTGCATTCAGGGGCATATTTATTAAAGACTTGCGTTGCCCTTGCACCAAACAATGGGGGCGCAAGAGTGACACAACTCTTAAGTTAGATTTATCCAGCCACACAAGGCCACTTGGTGGCCTGGCATGGCTTGATAAATCTAGAGTAACGCAACACAGTGCAAATTGCTGCTTTCTGTTACTCTGCCTCTGGGAGGCATTCCATCGGTCGAGGGTGGGTGTCTCGAGGCATCCACCCATGGATTTTAGTTTAATCCCAGATTTGCCAATACTGGTAGACCTGGGAATGTGTCAAAATAATACACCTCTCCAGGTGAGGCATAACGAGGAGATGTATCTTTATTTCTCCTAGTTTTTTCATCTTTCTATGTGTCCCGCATTTTGCAGTACATATAGAAAGAGGAAAATGCTTCTCAGGATTGTTTTTGTGCAGGAAGATGTCCCTTCCTCAACAAAAACAATCCTGCATGCAACTCAGGCACCCTTGCACCATGGTGTATAATGTTAGAATCAACACATTTTTGTCCTTTCCCCATCACACAGTGCAATAAGGTGACTTGCTGCACTGCACTGTGTGATTTGTTAATAAGTATGCCCCAATTTGCAGACAGTCTGGCACATTTGATGCCTTATTTTAATTACACCTTTGGTGGATGTGCAGCTTCTCAAAAGTTCATAACAGTCAAAAGTTTGTGTATTAAATAAAATGAAATAGTATTATTAGTTAATTGAATGCTGATGCAGTTTTAAATGGTTCTTAATTTAATGTCAGCAATATATGATGAGTAAAATAATTTAGTTTTCACTGTGTTACTGTTTGAGGTGTTACTTTACAAATTGCCTCTTAAGTTAAGCCTGACTGGTCTGTGCCAAGCTACCAGAAGGAGCGTGCAGGATAATTTAGAGTGTGTGGTGACTTAGCCTGACTAGGATTCTAGTTCCTGCTTGGAAGGGTACATACCTCTCCTAACAAAACACTCAATTTCTAACAACAGCCTTTTTTTGTAGGGACAGGACACAGCCTATTCAGGTGTAAATGAGGCTAGGTCCAGCTCCGCCCTCTCATACTGCCAGGATGGCCCATCAAGTCACACCTAAGCTCCTATTTTGTGTGGCCATCTAGGGGAAAAGCCAAGCTGTCTCCCTCCCCAAATGTGTATCAGAGTCAAGCAGCAGGCACCTAATTGCAACAGTAAGAAAATCCCAAGCTTCTAAAAGACGTGGGTCCCGGGCTTACTGTGCCACTGGATTCAAGCTATCCTGGCTGATGAGGGGTGAAGCCCTGAAACCGGTCCTAGAATGCTTGGTTCCGGTCCAGGAAGGACCTGGCTTGGCAGTTCAGGCTGGACTGTTCCCATGAGGCACAGGGTTAAGACTGATTTGCATATGGCCAGATCTAAACTGGGGTGGCATGGTTAGCAAAATAATTATGGATTTAACTCCGATCTCTTGACTGGGGGTGAATGTTTGGATTTGTTCTGCATTCCGTCCATCAATTGTGTGTCTTTAACTTTCTAAAAGTAGCCTTTTCAGGATTGCAATTTAAAACCCAACTTCACCATAAGGTTGGATATTCAATTGTGATACCAGAGCCACCACACTTGAAAAGCCTATCTCTTCACAATTGGTAATTAAACCAAAATATTGTAATAAGGTAATCCCAATGTTATCATATGAGAGAGATAGACCTTGCAGTAGTGAACATTGAACTTGAGAGTTTTTCTCTACCAGGACACATAAAACTTAAAAGTTGATGTCCTGTCTTTTAAATTCATTGCGCCATGTCCTATGGGTTGTCCAGGGCCTACCTTTGGGGGGACTTGTATGTATAAAAAGGGAAGGTTTGGGTCTGGCAAGAGGTTAATCTTGCCAGATCGAAATGGCAGTGTAAACTGCACACAAGGTTCTGCAATGGCAGCCTGCGCCATGGGTAGAGGGCTACTTAATGGTCGGCACAATAAAAGCTGCAGCCCCACTAGTAGCATTTAATTTGCAGGCCCTGGGCATATATAGTGCACTTTCCTAGGGACTTATAAGAAAATGCAGTGGCGGCTGGCCCAGGTAAATGTGGTGAGGTGGGGCAGGGTGCGGCAGGGGTGGAAACCAACAGACGACAGAATAGGTAATATTTATTTATTCATTTATACCTATTTTGTCTGTCATCTACCCCCCTCCCGCCTCACCGCATTTACCTGCGCTGGACGCCGCTGAGAAAATCACATATGCTAATTGGGGACAAGCCAATATTACCATGTTTATGGGAGAAAGCACAAACCCTTTTTCACTGGATAGCAGTGCTAAAGTGAACTTAGTCCTAAAGCCAGTCAAAACGAGATCTGAAAGTAGGAGAGGGTAGGCAAAAAGTTGGTAGGAAGACCACCCTAAGGCTGTCCGGTCTAACAATATTTATGTCGAACAAATATGTGGGAATCTGTTTTCCTGTGCCTTTCCTTCATGTTCACCTTTGGAGTTTCACACAAGTATTTCTACTGCTTGCAGCTGTTACCAGGCCCATTAGAATGTAAGGAACACTGTGTTGTCCTAACAGGTTGAAGTGACAGAATTGGTGAAAGTGGATGCATCTATTGAAAACCGAAAGATGAACTCTGGAACCTTAAGTGGATAAAGATTAGACTACCAGTTTACCAGTACACTTCCTGCTTCCAGTAAGTGCTGCATTCTTGAAGACATAGTTAGAGCTTGGATTCGCATTCAGGGGCATATTTATTAAAGACTTGTGTTGCCCTTGCACCAAACAATGGGGGCGCAAGAGTGACACAACTCTTAAGTTAGATTTATCCAGCCACACAAGGCCACCTGGTGGCCTGGCATGGCTTGATAAATCTGGAGTAACGCAACACAGTGCAAATTGCTGCTTTCTGTTACTCTGCCTCTGGGAGGCATTCCATTTGTTGAGGGTGGGTGTTCTCAGGCATCCACCCATGGATTTTAGTTTAATCCCAGATTTGCCAATACTGGTAGACCTGGGAATGTGTCAAAATAATACACCTCTCCAGGTGAGGCATAACGAGGAGATGTATCTTTATTTCTCCTAGTTTTTTCATCTTTCTATGTGTGCCGCATTTTACAGCACATATAGAAAGAGGAAAATGCTTCTCAGGATTGTTTTTGTGCAGGAAGATGTCCCTTCCTCAACAAAAACAATCCTGCATGCAACTCAGGCACCCTTGCACCATGGTGTATAATGTTAGATACAACACATTTTTGTCCTTTCCCCATCACACAGTGCAATAAGGTGACTTGCTGCACTGCACTGTGTGATTTGTTAATAAGTATGCCCCAATTTGCAGACAGTCTGGCACATTTGATGCCTTATTTTAATTACACCTTTGGTGGATGTGCAGCTTCTCAAAAGTTCAGAACAGTCAAAAGTTTGTGTATTAAATAAAATGAAACAGTATTATTAGTTAATTGAATGCTGATGCAGTTTTAAATGGTTCTTAATTTAATCTCAGCAATATATGATGAGTAAAATAATGTAGGTCTTGCTGCGGAGAATGTTCTCATTGAATCAGTTTCCACATGGACGTGATCTGAAGCCAAGGGCTCCAAATGCAATTATATATTAATGTCATATATATTTGCTTTAATTCCAGTCACCAGATAACATAAAGACCTGCTGTTATGTTCCCCAATGTACCCCAATCCAGGCCTAGGTAGCTACACAACCTTTTACCTACATTTATTCTACCTTGCTATGCATAACAGTTCTAGCACCGACCTTTTACCTAGTTATGAGCTGAATAAATGTTGATCAGTTTCTTGGAAACTAGCCTCATTTATTAAGCAGGAGGATTCTTAGTAAAATCCCTGCACATGACGTACGTAACAGCATGAATATATTCTGTGCAAAATGTCATGGTCATCTTCATCCTAGGGCGAAATTACTTTTTGCATAATAGCAGGTATTGTTCTAGGTTCATTTGCATAATCATACTTACAACAAATTGATTATGTAAGGAACCCCAAGACTATCTTTATGGTATCAAAGGCCCATACCAACACTAGATAGAGAGAGGAGAAGCTTCACACTGACGCTAGACCCTGAGGTCCCTGCACACAGAAGCTCCAGCACACAGTGGTCAGACATCCCTTGCGGGGTGTCAAACACGAGGCCAAGATGAGGTCCTTCATACTCTCACATCAGGTAATGGGAGTGGCTCTTTCCTAGGGGATTCTTGGCTTTACACCCTAGTGAATGCTAAGTATACTTAGGTACACTTAGGTAATGTTTGCATCTTAGGAGTGCCCTTGATTACTGTCATGTATCTATTTTTTTTGTTTGATCTGTTTTATTAGCTTTTTATTGCATACTTGTAGGCATTACAAACAAATTTGATTCACACCTGGACATAACCATATTAAAGGATGTTTCGCATATGACTATGCAGTTACAGAGTTACAAATACAATATGTATGACTTCTTGCAGTATTACGATTGAATCTTACAGTAGAGTGACGCTAGTTCAATAATTCATACTGTCGACTTTGACACTATGTCAATACATGTGTGCACAGCTTGGCTATATGTATATTCACATGTCTAGATCTGGAGCTTTAATTGTTACCTTGTAGCTGTTCTATACCCCCGTTGGCTATTTATCAAACAGCCATGCCATAACAGATGCAAACAATACCTAACAAAAGGCAAGAAATGGGATGGGCATAATTAATAGGGGGGATGCCCCCGCATCTACCTTGTTTCTCCTGTGATCTATGGCTGACAGTTACGTTGCTTCCATCCTATATTTGTCCTTATCATTTGTGACTGTTAAAGTACATGCCTGACCATGTATTGCGATGCCTTCAATGCAGTTGCATGCGTGTTTTGGGATTCTCTACATCAGGATCTTCAACAGGGTCCCCTGGGGTGAGTTCTATTTGTAGCGACGTTAATATTAAATTCCATGGGGCTGAGAATGGGTATTTGCATAATCCTAAGGTATCTTCCCTATGTAGGGCAGTTCCATCAGCTTTTGACCATATCAGTATGGATTGTGACCAGGCTTGTAAGGTCAGGGGGTCATCTGCTTGCCAATGCTTAGTAATAAGTCTCTTGGATGTCACCAATCCCAAATTCAAAAATCTGGTAGTGGCCTTCTGTTTCTTGACCCTTGCAAATATCCCTGTGATACAGGCATCTCACGTATCAGGAAGTTCCCTGCCAGTGCATACGGCCAATAGTTATATCACTCCCCTCCAATATTCATGGCGTTGGGGGCACCACCATAGCATATGCAAGAGGTCTGCGTCAGTTAACTCACAGTGCGGGCAGCAGGCATCTGTCTTATGGAAAAACCTGTTAATTTTGTCCGGGGACAGGTATGCCCGATGCACTATGTATTGTTGGATCAGACGGAGCCTGACATTTCTAGGGATCAATCTGGTACAGTCCA
Source organism: Triturus cristatus (assembly GCF_964204655.1). Taxonomy (NCBI): domain Eukaryota; kingdom Metazoa; phylum Chordata; class Amphibia; order Caudata; family Salamandridae; genus Triturus; species Triturus cristatus. The sequence goes on from NC_140580.1 coordinate 159,029,423, forward strand.
ACAACATCTTCCATTCTTTAGGTGTGTAATGGCGGGACAGATCCACCTCCCAACGGTTCTGCAGAGGTGTCAAATCAGCTGCTGAGTGTGTTCTGAAAGCATCTGCAAACCATTTAGCTAGGTGCAGTCCTGTGCCCAATGTAGGATCTGCTTCTTATGGTTACCCCCACTTTTTGCTGATGTAACACTGTTTTTTGACTTTAGTCTGGCTGGGGTCCTGCTATTCAGGACCCCAGCCTAGCTGCTTCCTCTCTAAATTGATTCCTAGTACCTTAGGTACACCACAGATTGGATTCTGGGATGCCTTTATAAATCCCTAGTATTTGGTATACTATGTATCCAGGGCATGGGTACCCCAAAGGCCTACCAGGGGCTGAAGCATGCATTATGCCACCCCTGGGAAGCCCTCCAAAATGACGCCACAAGTCTGCTACTGCAGCCTGGGTAAGGTGGTGCATGCACCCCTTACAGAGATATAGGTTCACTATATCTCACCTATCACTGCACATATAAACGTATCAGCCACCCCTATGGCAGGTCTTATCAATCCGGAAGGCAGGGTGCTTGGTTTTGTGTGAGTAATTCCCATGCGTGAGCAGAGCCCCTCTGCAGCCTTCGGAGTCTTTTCTCCGGGGTTGTCTGTGATGCATCCTGACCATATACTCTTAAGTGCAAACCAAATTGTAAATGCTCACTTTGGACTGGCTGCACGGAAACATGTTGTGTTTGGTGTCAAACACCTTGGAATCATACCCCCACACCAGTAACGGGTGTGGGAGTATGATCCACCCTTCTAGAGGGAAAGACATGACAGCACCGGTATACCCGGTACCAGCTTAAAAGAGCCCTGGCATCACAAAATGGATGCTGCAGCCACAGACACGGGTCTGGCCTCCTGCTGCTGACCGAAACTCTGGCAGGGGAGGCCTGGACCATAGGTTTCCTGTCACAGGGAGGTGTTACCACCTCCCAGACAGGCATTAGAGGATTAGGGCTGGTCGGAGCACTCCAGGAGTGCTTTGAAGTTCTGCACTAGGGGCACATTTGGTGTCCCTGTGCATAGTCCAGCTCAAACAAGTTGCAGGGGCTACTGGGGCTCTGGTGCGAAACTGGACAAAGGAAATGGGTGTAGTCTCCCTTCCTTCCAAACCCTCCCATAGGTGAGTCCACTGAGTTAGTCCAACCGCTTCCTTGGGTATCAAGAAGGAACCTCTGTAACCAGAACTTTAGATATTCCTGGACGAAACTCTGAAACTGAATCCTGGAACTTCGACAATCTGTTCAACGTCAGATGACTGAAGAATCTCCCTTGGAGTAAAGGAGTTACTCCCCTGCTTGGCAGGCACTAAAGACGCATCTGTCCGGTCTGCATCTCCAAAGCTCCCGCTGGACGCCGAAGACTTTGCAACACCAGAGGTGGATTTCCAGACTTCCCAGAGGCCGAACCAAGTCCCCAGCAAAGCTGAGATGCGTAGCCCTCTTGGGTAGCGTGGAACCGGAACCTCTGGACACCGTGCACATTTCCAAGTGCATCAGCTTCTCGACGTCCCTTGAGGCTGTGCATTGGGATACTTGTAGCCCAGACCCTTTGCAGAGAATCTACTGAAGATTGTCAGCCTACCCACTCCGAGTGACCCGTGGGCAGCCGTTTTGTGATTCCTCTTGAGGTCCCTTTGCGATCCCTGGTCCGTCGACTGGTGGGTCCCTGTGAAAGTAACTCTGACTTTCCTTGGACTTTCAGGAGTTACTCCAGACGTGCCCTCACTCCTCCTAGCTAGGGGAGTCCCTCGGACCTTGCTCTTTTCTTTCTTTCTCTTTTCTGCATGGGTTGCTGTTGCCAAGGCTTGGTGTGTCCAATCTGGGCCCCGACACTGCTGCACTCGACATCCTTTGTGGGACAGCTCGAATCCAGATCCTGGTTGTCCTCGACTCCTCCTGGTCCTCGTGGCTGAAGAGTCAAGCTTCACCTCTTTCACCTGAAACACCCAACATCGGTGAGCAGTCGTCTATTGTGCCCCAGGTCACTGGCAAGTGACCCAGACCCTGTCCCCTTCGCTTTCAGGTTCTTCATATCTCCGATCGAGGCTTGGATCTCTTCAGACACTTCGCATCCTCCCGGCCGCAGCACTTCTTCGCCAGCTTCCATTGAAAACGACGACGCGACCCGACACCATTTGACACCTATTCACCCGGCTTCCCTGGGTGAGGTAACTCGAGTACTCTGGTGCTCCCCTGGGTGTTGACCCTAGAACTGTCTAAGTCCAAGAGGGTTTGGTCCTATTCCATCTCTAAATGTCCTTAAACTTTAAAAATCTAACCGCGACTTTCCCCATAGAAGCTAACGGGAGCTCGCGGCCGTGTTCTCACACTGCACACGGCCCCCGTGGGTCCCCTGTGTCACTACCTTGGGTGGTTCCTTGGGGTCCCAGCGATTCTACAGGCTCTAGGCCTTGTGTCTAGTTAAGTTGTGGTTCTTATACCACTTTCTTAGTATATGGTTTGGCTCGCCCCTAGGGCCTAACGTGTATTTGTGCTACTTTACTGTAATATTTGAAGTGTAACTTATGTGCTTTTGCCTCTAGCCTCATAAAGAGACTAGAGGGGTGTGTTTAGGAATAAATACATATATTTTATATAAATACCTGGTGTGGTCTCCTTTCATTTAGCCACTCAAGAGATTATAGGCTGGTAAAACAAGCTGCTTTACATTCCTTCAAGACTTAGCATGAATTTGCTCTCCATAGCTACAACTAGGATAGCTTTCAATAAAGGTTGCCTGTAACCTATCATCAATAAGGGGTTGTTTGGAATGGTGCAAGGTGCCTACTATAACTAGTAGACAGCATATACCAGGCCAACTTCTCACATTGGTGTGCAGCGTGTGGGATTCCAACTTGCTATTGTTTTACCAGATAACCTCAAGTGAGTGACTAACTGAAAACCACTAAAGGTACCTAAGGTACATATAATACAAGCTTAAAGTACATTAAGTTCTACTGAACTTAGAGTTGTGTGTTAAGTGCTTAGCACACCCTTTCTACAACTCAAGAGAGTTTAGTAAGCCACACTAGAGTAGGTAGTGCATTCACCACACCTCACTAGTGATGTCTTCAAGGCCAGGAACCAGTGGGTCCCTGCCAGAAGCCAGTGGGCTGCTTCCCTCCAAGTATGAGTCTTGGAATTGAGAGCATTATGCAGTACTAGGAGACTGAAGACAGGCAAAAGTGCAAACAATCAACTCCTCATAGAGGTACTTCTGTTGGATGATCTCAGAAGACCTACAGGGTCTGAAGGGGTAGGCAGAGTGTGTGGGGCAGCTGATGAGAAAGGGCCTAGGGGTTCAGACACCCCTGACCTGACCTCTGGGGCTAGCCAGGAGGATGACAATGATCCTGACCTGGACAATGCAACTCCTGAAGATGAGGAAGATGGCCATGATGGCCCTCTCTTTACTCCTATTATCCAACATAGGGATTCTACCATGTATTATGTGAATATATATGCACCCATGTGTGTGCTGCTATTTTTATTTTTATTTGAAGTGTTTAGTCGTACGTGAAAAATGGTGCAAAAGGATCAGAGCTCCTTCTCTCAATTTGTGGGAAGGGCAATGTTTAAAAAAATTGTGTAAAATACCCCTCACACACTGAAACCTGATTCAGTATCATGCTTCATCATTGGGGTCTTCCCGCTCTTCTACGGGATGGGGCGTGCTACGACTTATGTAGACGCAGGAGCACTTTATTCAGTGATTGGTGAGTATGTGTAGTGCGTGGGATAGTGAAAACAAAATGTGAGATGGTTAAAAATTCTCTGGCTAGTGGAACGAAAATACTTTATCATCTTCCCTGGCTGAGAATAGTAAAAGTGGGGAGGTGTAGATGGTGTACTATAATGAGTCACCTCCTACAGGTCAACATGTTTCAGAAGCCATCCCCTTGGCTTTCTTCCACAGGACCAAAAAAACGATCCCTGTTACACCACAACGGGTGATAGAATAAATGTACATATGCCTGATAGTCACAAACACTGTCCTTTGTTCCCTGTTATGGGAGTAGAAAAATATACCACTTGTATATCTTAAGAACCTGAAAAAATATATTTTTTGGATAAATCATGGCTTTCATCATTTATCTTTATCTATTCACATCACCATCACGTGGAAAGATTTAAGCTTTTTTGTGATATATTTCTCTTGTGCAAATCTGTTGTAGGTAATGGTACCATTTGGTAAATATCCTCTATTCATAAATCATCTGAAAGAACACTCCTTGTGATTTCTAGTGCCCAGTATCACATTTATTCAACATTCTTTCATACATGTGTATCTCCTAGCAAGATACATCTTATGTTACAATACATTCATACATAAAGGAAGTATTTGTACACTCCTATTGTGCCCCAAAAGGTTACAGAATAATGTTCACAGCAAACGAGCATTCGCATTCATACTCCCATGACGAGCCTCTGTGCACTCGTCCTTTTCAACTGTGATCTCATGGTGTGTCTTTTTTTTAGAAAATGGTATTCATGCTCTCAAAAGGACGTGCTATAATAATACATACTTTAGAATTTAATCGTTATCACTCCATGAGCTCACACGAGCGGTGTAGGGAGCCTTCAAATAGACACTGTGGGTATTTTAAAAGAACAGAAGGAAAAACAAGGTTTTAACGCCAGGGTGGTTTTTAAGCAAACAAGCATGGTCTCTTTGGCTTTTTTTAGGACATGCCATTGTCCTACTTACATGCTGGAATGAGCGCGATCACCAAAGGAAGAACCTTCTCGTGGCTCGTCGGAACCTGACTGAGGTTTGCCAGAGCCCGGTCTTTTAAAGTGCAAGGAGGCATGCTTGATAGGAAACAGGTGTGGCTGGAAAACACTAGACCTTGAAATTTTAAAGATGGCCGCCAGTAAGTGGACCCAAAACAGGGTTCATTTTGATCCACTTTCTGATGAAACGATTAACACTGAGGGGCATATCTACAAGGCGGCGATATAAAATTATCGCAGCTTTTGCGGCCGTTTTCGCAAATTTTATCGCTATATCAGCAAGTTCACGCTATCGCGTGAAACCTTGCATTAGCGCCTGAATTCCTAACGCCCATCTTTGCATCTCTAATGAGATGCAAAGTGGGCATTCCTCCCCAGGATTACGGGAGAAATGTCGTTAAGCGACATTTCTCCTATTATCAAGCCTCACGCAAAGCAGCATAGCGACAAGAAAAGCAGCGATAACCTCTGTTATCGCTACTTTCCTTACGCCTGCTTTAAACTGACTTAGCCATGATATCCTATGGAAGGTGGATATCATGGCTAAGTATGTGAGGCTCTATCAGCAAGCTATCACCAAGCTTCGTGGCATTATCGCTGGGTTTCCAGCGATAATCTCACGTTTGGCAGTTAGCACTAGGATTTTTATCGCTTTTGAGATAAGCGTTGCTAATAGCACGCTATCTCAGCGGAAAAAATCCACGCTAGCCGGCGATAATTATCCTAGCGCCAAGTACACTTAGCGATAATTATCGACGGTTGTTGCTGATATGCCCCTGAATCGGTTGAAAAAACACTAGACCTTGGAATTTTTAAAGATGGCCGCCGGTAAATGGACCCAAAACAGGGTTCATTTTGATCCACTTCCTGTTGGAATGATTAACACTGAATCAGTTCAAAAAGCAAGCATATATTTGTTTGTTTTGAGGCTTATTTTTGAGGAATTTAAAAAGGCAGCCTAATGGAGGTTGAATTCAAAGGAATTATTAAACAAAAAAGAAAAACAAATTGTTGCGCTAGAGATGCACGGATGGAGTCATCGAAGACGTGCATTCATGTATGTGGGTTATTTGAAAAAACACGGAGGGGGAACCAAATTATGAAAAACTGGAAAACCTAATGGAAAAAAAGGGTAAAGAATAAATCCCAGCAGTAGAAGGCTAGAGGCTGGAAAAATATTAACTGGAAAATTTCTCCTGTGAAAGGATAAGGATTGAAAAGTAAAAATCATGTATATTTATAAAAGGAGTGTGTGTACACTCAGGTTTCAAAAATTATAGTTTCTCTAAAAAAGAAAGAAAAAGGTAGAAACCCAGTTTCCAAGGGCATAAACCTCCTATTTGTTCTGTATTAGTTTTGGGGGTGATTGTAGTACTGTATACTCCTTATGAGTCTGGCAACTTTTTGGTTGATCATTAGTTGCCAGGGGAATCCTGTGTTAGATTTTGTATACATCAGAGCTGGTTCCAAGGAATCTCATCGTTCAGGCCTTTCTCATGAGTCCTCGAACGGAACACCCACAGTTGTTCTTTTTCTAACAAATACCAGGAAGAGTTGGGAGTGTGCCTAGAAGGTCCAGAGCTCCTTCTCAGTAGTCTAACCATTCTGACACCTCCATAGGGACCTCTTTCTCCTCTCATAGGAGGGAAATCTCTCAGGAGAGGAGGAAGACACTGCTCCAGTATGAGGAAGCTCAGCTTAAAATCAGGAGAGAGCGGATAGCCATAGAAAGGGAGTCCCTAGAGCTCCATAGAGCTGGACAAAAGATGGGACTAGAGTCCCATGGTGGCAGCAACATCCCTATTGTTAGGGAGAGGTCTCATGACCATAGAAACCTAAACAAGATTGTCCATCCCTACCAGAGTAGGGATGACATCCACAAATGGATTACTGCACTGGAAAGGGCCTGTAAAGTTCAGAGGGTCCCCCAGGAGCAGTAGGCAGTAATCTTGTGGCTCTCCGTTGCAGAGAAAGGCAGAGATAAGCTCCTCACTGTAAGAGAAGATGATGCTGATGATTACCAAAGCTTGAAGAGTGCACTGATTGACGAGTTTGGCCTAACCACTGCGCAATATAGGTTAAAGTTCAGGGATACCCAAAAGGCGCAGAATCAAAATTGGGTGGGCTTTGTAGATTGTGCTACTAAGGCTCTGGAGGGCTGGTTGCTTGGCAGCAAGGTGTGTGATTTCAAAGGACTGTACAACTTAATTATGAGGGAGCAGATCCTTAATAATTGTCAAAAGTGGCTGTTGCATCAGTACCTGGTGGACTCTGATCTGACCTCTCCCCAAGAATTGGGAAAGAAGGCAGACAAATGGGTCAGAACCAGGATGAGGCAGAAGGCGCAGAACCAAGGTGGTGACCCAAAGAAGAAAGATTCTAAGAACTCTGACAAGAGTGGGGAGAAGGGTAAAGACCAGAAGTCTTCACAAGGTCCCCAAAAATCTTCTTCCGGGGAGAGTCCCAATCCAACAAAGCCAAAGGCCAAAAGAAACCATGGTGCAAGATATGTAAACAGAAAGCTCACTGGACTAGTGATTGCACCAAGTCCAAAGACTCAACTCCAGCCACCATTGCCCCTAAGGCAACTGTTCCCCCTAGTGCAGCTACAACTGGTGGGCTAATACTCAGAAAAAGGGTATAGTAGGGTTAACCCTGGGTTCTGAGATGGACTGTGGCTTAGTCAGAGTTCGAACTCAGGCTGTCCTGATCTGTGATGGAGGCATGGACATGGCCTCCTTTGTGAGTCCCAGTAACTTGGGCAAATACAGACAGCAGCCTTGGATTAATGGAAAAGAGGCGTTGGCATTCAGGGACACAGGAGCAAGTATCACAATGGTGACAAAATATCTTGTGGATCCTGGGCAGATTATACTTGGTGAAATGTACCAAGTGACCAATGCTAGCAATGTCAGGACACACCATTCCTTGGCAGTTGTTAATTTCTCCTGGGGAGTGGTAACTGGCCTCAAAAAGGTTGTGGTATGTGCAGACCTCCCTGTTGAATGCTTGCTTGGCAATGATCTAGAATCTTCAGCTTGGGCTGAAGTGGAGCTCAGGACACATGCAGAAATGCTAGGGATCCCTGCACATGTATTTGCAGTGACTAGGTCACAGGCCAAAATGTCTAAAACTGAACAGTCCCTTGATTCTGGAAGAATGGACCAGGTGCCTCCCAAGAGGAGGATCAGTAGGGTTAAGGCAGTGCCTTCCCCCCTGATTCAGAATACAGATCAGTCTCCTGAGGGAGATGATCTTGGACCTGAAGAAGGGACTGTCCCAGAGGAGCTTGACCCTGACCAGTTTGAGAGTTGGGGACAGGGGCCCTTCCAGGGCAGATCTGAGCCAGGAGCAGCAAAACTGCCCCTCAGAAAGCAAGCTGCTGATGAAGCTGCTGGGAATGCTAGTGGCACCCATAAAATTTATTGGAATGATGGACTCCTATATTCAGAGATTAGAGACCCCAAGCCTGGTGCTTCCAGGAGGTTGGTAATACCTTTGAAGTTTTGGGGCTTCCTATTGACACTAGCCCATGATATTCCCCTATCAGGACACCTGGGCCAAAACAAGACTTGGGACAGAATTGTTCCCCACTTTCATTGGCCCCACATGTCTGAAGACACCAAGGAGTTTTGTCGCTTCTGTGTAACCTGTCAAGCCAGTGGGAAGGCAGGTGGAACCACAAAAGCCCCCCCTGATACCACTACCTGTGGTGGGGGTTCCCTTTGAGAGGGTTGGGATTGACATAGTTGGTCCCATGGATCCTCAAACAGCATCTGGGCACAGACTTATCCTGGTGGTAGACCATGCCACTAGGTACGCAGTAGCCATACCCCTTAGGACCACTACAGCACCTGTGGTGGCAAGGGCCCTCTTGGGTATATTCTCAAGTGTGGGTTTTACTAAGGAGGTAGTATCTGACAGGGGTGCAAACTTCATGTCTAGTTACTTGACTGCAATGTGGAAGGAGTGTGGAGTGAATTACAAATTCACCACACCTTATCACCCACAATGCAATGGTTTAGTTGAAAGATTCAACAAAACCTTAAAGGGCATGATCAAAGGACTCCCAGAGAAGCTTAGGCGCATATTGGACATCCTTTTGCCCTGCCTTTTGTTTGCCTATATTGAGGTGCCTCAAAAGGGGGTTGGTTACAGCCCTTTTGAAATTTTGTTTGGCCATCCTGTTAGGGGTGCTTTGTGTCTGTTGAAGGAGGGATGAGAGTTACCTCTCAAACCCCCTAAAAGGACATAGTGCACTATGTACTTGGTCTCCGCTCCAGGATGGATGAGTATTTGAAAAAGGTAACTTAAAACCTTGAGGCTAGCCAGGAATTGCAAAAGGCCTGGCATGACCAAAAGGCTGTGCTGACTGTTTACCAGCCAGGGCAGAAGGTGTGGGTGTTGGAGCCAGTGGCCCCAGCAGCCCTCCAAGATAAATGGAGTGGCCCCCATACAATTGTTGAACAGAAGGGGGAGGTTACCTACTTGGTAGACCTTGGAACCACCAGGAGTCCCCATAGGGTACTACATGTCAACAGACTAAAACCATATGTTGACAGGGCAGACATGGGCTTGCTCATGGCTACTGATGTGGGGCAGAAGGAAGAGAGTGACCCACTTCCTGACCTGCTCTCTCAGAACCCTGATGATGGATCAGTAGATGGTGTAGTCTTGGCAGACAGCCTCACTGTCCAGCAGCAAACCGATTGCAGAAAAGTTCTCAGCCAGTTCAGACATATGTTTTCTCTGACTCCAAGTCAGACTACCTGGTGCACTCATGAAGTGGACACTGGGGACAGTTTGCCTGTGAAGAATAAGATCTACAGGCAACCTGATCATGTCAGGGACTGTATAAGGACAGAAGTCCAAAAGATGTTGGATTTGGGAGTCCTTGAACCCTCAGATAGCCCTTGGGCTAGTTCAGTAGCCCTTGTGCCTAAACCTCACACCAAAGATGGAAAGAGAGAGAGATGAGGTTTTGTGTGGATTACAGGGGACACAATGCAGTCACTAGGACTGATGCCCATCCCATCCCAAGTGCAGATTAGCTGATAGATACTTTGGTTCAGCCAAGTTTCTAAGTACATTTGACTTGACATCTGGCTACTGGCAGATCAGACTAGCTGATGATGCAAAGCCAAAGAAAGCATTTTCTACCCCTAGTGGGCACTATCAATTTGTGGTAATGCCCATTTGGTTTGAAGAATGCACCTGCCACTTTCCAAAGGTTGGTGAATCAAGTCCTTACAGGCCTGGAAGACTATAGTGCAGCATATCTAGATGATATTGCTGTCTTTAGCTCCACCTGGGAGGATCACCTGGTCCACCTAAGGAATGTTTTGGAGGCCCTGCAAAAAGCAGGCCTAACTATCAAGGCTACTAAGTGCCAGATAGGGCAGAGTCAGATTGTGTACCTAGGCCACCTTGTAGATGGAGGCCAGGTTTAACAATTGCAGAGCAAAATCCAGACCATATTGGACTGGGTTGCTCCTACTACCCAGACTCAGGTGAGAGCCTTCTCACGCCTCACTGGGTATTACAGAAGATTTGTAAAAGGTTATGGATCCATTGTGACTCCATTAAATGACCTTACTTCCAAGAAAATGCCCAAAAAGGTTCAGTGGGCAGCTAGCTGTCAAAAGGCATTTGATGACCTGAAGCAGGCCATGTGCACTGCTCCCATTCTGCAAAGTCCTGATTACTCCAAGAAGTTGATTTTGCAAACAGATGCATCTGAGTTGGGTGTAGGGGCTGTACTGTCACAGTTGAATGATGAAGGTCAGGATCAGCCAGCAGTTTTAATAAGCAGAGGGCTGACCCCAGAGAGAAACGTTGGTCAGCCATTGAGAGGGAGGCCTTTGCTGTGGTTTGAGCTCTGAAGCAGTTGAAGACATACTTGTTTCACTTCATTGTTCAGACAGACCATAAGCCCCTCTCATGGCTAAAACAGATGAAAGGTGAAAACCCCAAACTTTTAAGGTGGTCCATATCCCTAAAGGGGATGGACTATACAGTGGAACATAGACCTGGGAGTAACCATGCCAATGCAGATGGCTTCTCCAGATATTTCCACTTAGAACATGAAGACTCAACTGGTCAAGGTTAGTTTAATGTCCCTGCGTTTGGAAGGGGGTTGTTTAGGAGAGTGGAATCTGCTTCTTATGGTTACCCCCACGTTTTGCTGATGTAACACTGTTTTTCGATTTTAGTCTGGCTGGGGCCCTGCTATTCAGGACCCCAGCCTAGCTGCTTCCTCTCTAAATTGATTCCTAGTACCTTAGGTACACCACAAATTGGATTCGGGGGTGTCCTTATAAGTCCCTAGCATATGTAGGGACCCAGGGCATAGGTACTCCAGAGGCCTACCAGGGGCTGAAGCATGTATTATGCCACCCTGGAAAGCCCTCCAAAATGACACCACAGGTCCGTTACTGCAGTCTGGGTAAGGTGGTGCATGCACCCCTTACAGAGATATAGGTTCACTATATCTCACCTATCACTGCACATATAAACCTATCAGTCACCCCTATGGCAGGCCTTATCAATCCGGAAGGCAGGGTGCTTGGTTTTGTGTGAGAGGATGCCCATGCATGAGCAGAGCCCCTCTGCAGCCTTCAGAATCTCTTCTCTGGGGTTGTCTGTGATACAGCCTGACCATATACTCTTAAGTGTATTATAACCAAACGGTAAATGCTAACTTTGGACTGGCTGCACGGAAACATGTCGTGTTTGGTGTCAAACACCTTGAAATCATACTCCTACACCAGTAACTGGTGTGGGAGTATGAGCCCACCCTTCTAGAGGGAAAGACATGACAGCACCGGTATACCCGGTACCAGCTTAAAAGAGCCCTGGCATAACAATATGGATGATGCAGACACAGACACAGGTCTGGCCTCCTGATGCTGACCGAAACTCCGGCAGGGGAGGCCTGGACAATAGGTTTCCTGTCACAGGGAGGTGTTACCACCTCCCAGACAGGCCTTAGTGAATTAGGGCTGGGTGGGAGCACTCCAGGAGAGCTTTGAAGTCCTGCACTGGGGGCACATTTGGTGTCCCTGTGCATAGTCCAGCTCAAACCGGTTGCAGTGCCTACAAGCCCCTGCTCTGGTGCGAAACTGGACAAAGGAAATGGGTGTAGCCATCCCTCTTTCCAAACTCTCCCATAGGTGGGTCCCCTGAGTTAGTCCAACCCCTTCCTTGGGTATAAAGAAGGAAACTCTGTAACCAGAACTTTAGATTTCCGTGGACGAAACTCGGAAACTGAATCCTGGAACTTCGACAATCTGTTCAACGCCAGATGACTGAAGATTCTCCCTTGGAGTAAAGGAGTTACTCCCCTGCTTGGCAGGCACCAAAAACGCATCTCTCAGGTCTGCATCTCCGAAGCTCCCGCCGGACGCCAAAGACTTTGCAACACCAAAGGGGGATTTCCAAACTTCCAAGAGGCCGAGCCAAGTCCCCAGCAAAGCTGAGACCCATAGCCTTCGTGGGTATAGTGGAACTGGAACCCCTGGTCACCGTGCACATTTGCAAGTGCATCAGCTTCTCGACATCCCTTGAGGCTGTGCATTGGCTTACTTGTAGCCCAAACCCTGAGCAGAGAATACACCGAAGATTGTCAGCCTACCCCCTCCGAATCACGAAGTGGGCCACCATTTTGTGATTCCACTTGAGGTCCCTTTGTGATCCCTGGTCCGTCGACTGGTGGGTCCCTGTTAAGGTAACTCTGACTTTCCTTGGGCTTCTCTGGTTGCTCCAGACGTGCCCTCACTCCTCCTAGCTGGGGGAGTCCCTCAGACCTTGCTGGTCCGCACCGAAACATCTTTCTCCTTCCTGCGTGGGTTGCTGTTGCCAAGGCTTGGTGTGTCCAATCTGGGCCCTGACACTGCAGCACTTGACATCCTTTGTGGGTCTGCTTAAATCCAGCTCCTGTTTGCCCTTGACACCTCTTGGTCCTCGTGGCTGAAGTCAAGCTTCACCTTTTTCACCTGAAACACCCAACATCGGTGGGCATTCGTCTATCGTGCCCCTGGTCACTGGCAAGTGACCCAGACTCTGTCCCCTCTGCTTTCAGGTTCTTCACATCTCCGATCCATGTTTGGATCTCTTCGGACACTTCGCATCTTCCCGGCCACAGCACTTCTTCGCCAGCTTCCATTGAAAACGACGACGCGACCCAACACCATTTGACACCTATGCACCCGGCTTTCCTTGGTGAGGTAACTCGAGTACTCCGGTTCTCCCGTGGGTGTTGACCCTAGAACTGTCTAAATCCAAGAGGGCAGGTCCTTCGGGTTCTTGAGGCTGCAGGATACACTGGGATTTTGCTGGAGCAGGTTTGAGTTGGGGAGAGGCCGGTAGGGCTGGGGCCAAGTCAGTGGGCGTCCTCCTCCTCTCAGTTTCAGCACGGCTTCTCCGGTCCTTCTGCTCTTTTTCTTGTCTGAGGAGGCAAGATTCAGGGTTGCTCCTAAATACTAGATTTAGGGGCGTTACAGATAAGTAAAGGTTGGGACCAATGGGTCTCTTCCTTGGGGTTCTTACTCCCCCGTGTATTTGTGCTACTTTACTGTAATATTTGAAGTGTAACTTATGTGCTTTTGCCTCAAGCCTCATAAAGAGACTAGAGGGGTGTGTTTAGGAATAAATGCATATATTTTATATATATACCTGGTGTGGTCTCCTTTCATTTAGCCACTCAAGAGATTATAGACTGGTAAAACAAACTGCTTTATATTCCTTCAAGACTTAACCTGAAGGCTGCTCTCCATAGCTACCACTAGGATAGCTTTCAATAAAGGTTGTCTTCAACCTATCATCAATAAGGGGATGTTTTGACTGGTGCAAGGTGCCCACTATAACTAGTAGACAGCATATATCAGGTCAACTTCTCACACCCAATACATGTATATACTGCATTAATAAGTGCGTTTGAGGCTCTTGCATAATCACACGCCAGTGGCGCCTTAGGGTGCCTACCTATGAGGCGTGACTTAAAAACAGTCCTAGTGGGACACCCTCCTTGGTTGACAGTTCTGCAAATGTCCTTAGCTCCTCCTCATTGTACAGGTTCCCTAACGTGTGTATCCCTGCTGCGTGCCAGGCTTCGATTTCTGTAATTCTAACTCTGCCACTGCCTCTTGGCATTCCTAGGATCGGTATAGCTTAAGCATATGGCGTAATGTGTTTAGTTAGGTATAAGGCCCGTCGGTAACATTTCTGGGCCACCTGCACTAGCAGTGGGAGTGCCCTGTGAGGCCTGGTGCATGAATGGAAGATGTTCAGGAACGCATCTAAGGTATACGGGGGTCCATTCCCTGCTGTGTCTGCTGAGTGTGCCTCCGCGAGCCAGCTCACTACCCATTGCATCTGGGAAGTGAAATAGTAGTGTTCCAAATTTGGTAGAGCTAACACTCCATGGTCTAAGGGTAAATATAGTTTAGCTAATGCTACCCTGCAACGCGTTTTATTCCAGGCCAGGTCACAAACTGTGCCCTCCAACGATCGGAAGAAGAATGCCGGCAGGTAAAGAAGGAGGTTGGTGAAATAATACAGTAGACGTGGCAGCACCACTATTTTAATGAGCTCTACCCTACCTGCCGCTGATAGGCTGAAGGTTTCCAGAACTCTATCTGCAACAACAGCGCTGTGACTTCTCTAGTGAGTTTGCCTTCTAATATAATCTGATCCGTGTGGTATATTCTGACATACTGTCATGTATCTATATGCCTGCATATATTCACTGTCTTAGCACCATGGTAGAATTCTACCTTTTATTTACTCTGTTGGTGCTTGTAATCTTATACATCTGTTTCTGTCTAATGGTTGTCGCAGCACACATGTTTTATACTAGAATGACGCTGGTTCAATAAATGCTTATTAGAAATGTCGCCATTGTTTATTCTGTGTATTTCTCTAAAACTAAGGGGCCGATTAGGATGGTGGAAGGTCCGCCACTGAAAGCCGTGCGGTGGCGGGCCCTCCGCCATCGTACCTCGATTCCCCTCCTGCCAAATTAGGATGGCGGGGGAATCGGACCATGACTGTGGTGGGTGCAAAGATCTGCCACGTAGTGCAGGGAATTGCATGGCATGGCAATTTAACATTGCGGCGAGTGCTGCTGCCAGCAGCACCCGCTGCAATGTTAAATTGCCTGAATGCGACCGCCATGGTGGCGGTCGCATCCTTATGTGGGGTGTGAGACCACCGCCTTAGAGGAGGGCAGTCCCTGGCACTTCTAGGATGCCGGGCGGACTCAAGTCCGCCCACCATCGTAATCACCACCTAAGTGATCATGATTTACTGAGCAAAAAGTACTGTACTATTTCCACGATCCCAGAAGGGGTGCACAGGCAAAATCTCAAGTTTTAAATATCGACGTACACAAATATCGAGTTGGAAATATCATGATACAGAAATATCGACAGCAAGAATATCGTGGTCAAGAATATCAACCTTAACGTAAGAAATATAGTTTTTGAAAATATCGAAGTTAGTAATATCGTTTGCAAAAATATAGGTGTTGAAAAGAAAATATCGATTATAAAATTAATGTTATGTATTTTAGTATGTATTTAAAAGTATGTGATCTATTTTTTTGTATAAGTATTTCTTTTTTTTATATATCTATTACATCTTTAGTAGTAATTAGTTTTATGTTAATCACAATTTGTGTTTTTTTATTTCTGTAGCGGGTTGTGGGTTTATAGGGGAATAGGGTGGGAAGTAATTTAATTGTAATTAATTTATAGTTTTATTTGTGGGAATTATTTTATTATTATTTAATTGTTAATTGGTTAATTTTTGTCAATTAATTGATTGCTAATTAATTTTTTAGGAGTGGGCTGTGGGTTTATAGGGGAATAGGGTGGGAAGTAATTTAATTATAATCAAATTATTCGTATTTTTAATTTATTCATATTTATTTAATTTATATTTTATAATGTTAATTGTGGGAATTAATGCATTATTAATTATTCATTATTTGGTTGTTAATTATTATTAACGAATTGGTAATTATGTTAATTGTGTCATTTTGTAGGAGCGGGTTGTGGATTTATAGGGGAACAGGGTGGGAAATAATTTAATTTTAATACATTTATTAATTTGTATATATTAATATGTATTATTCATTATTTATCAATTGCTTGTTAATTAGTTTTAATTCATTAATTAGTTAATTGGTAATTAATTGTGTCATTTTTTAGGAATTGTTGGTGGGGTTAAAGGGGAATAGGGTGGGAAGTAATTTAGTTATAATTAATAAATAATGAATTGTTATTTAATGGTAATTAATTAATTAAAAATGAAATATGGCAATTGTGTAATTAATTTGAAATGTGAGTTGTGGGTATAGTGGTAAAGGGTGGGAAGTAAGTTATTTTAAATTAATTAATAGGTTGTTGTTAATTGATATATAATTTATTAATGTAAAATTAGTTATGGAAATTATATAATGATTTTTAGGTGAATGTTGTGGTATTTATTGTGGTAGAGGGTGGAAAGTATTTTAGGTTTAATTAATTAAAAATGATTTGCACATTAATATTCTGTAATTAATTGATAAATATTTATTATAATTGTTTATTTTCATTTTGTGTGTGGATTTTGGTTTTATAGGGGGTTAATTAATGATGTTTGTTTATTTGATAATTAATTATTTTAATTATGTAAATACATTTAAAAAAAAATTAGATGTGTGTTGTGAGTTGTGTGGAGTTATAGGGTAGGAAATAAAAAATATTAAACTTATGTCACAATTAATGATTATGTTTATAATTATTTCTAATAAATATAGTTATTTGTTTATACATTTATATTTTTTTTATAAAAATAGTATGTTTCTATCTTTTGTAATATTTTTTATATGTTTTCTTTTTTTGTTCTGAACATCTTTTGTATTGTAGTTGATATTTTGTTTGTCTTAAATTTTGAATTGACTTCAGTGGGAATATTAAATTTAACCCCTCCGCTATCCAACACTTTCCCTACTGTTGCACTCACTGGAGTGGGAATAGTAATTTGTTCCCTTCCGCTATCCAACACTTTCCCTACTGTTGCACTCACTGGAGTGGGAATAGTGATTTTTACCTCTCCGCTATCCAACACTTTCCCTACTGTTGCACTCCCTGGAGTGGGAATAGTAATTTTTACCCCTCCACTATCCATCACTTTCCCTACTGTTGCAGTAATTGGAGTGGCAATAGTAATTTTTACCCCTCCGCTATCCAACACTTTCCCTACTGTTGCATTAATTGGAGTGGGAATAGTGATTTTTACCCCTTCGGTATCGAGCACTTTCCCTCCTGTTGCACTAACTGGAGTCGGAATAGTAATTTTTACCCAACCACTATCCAACACTTTCTCTACTGTTGCACTCATTGGAGTGGGAATAGTAATTTTTACCTATCCGATATCCAACACTTTCCCTACTGTTGCATTCACTGGAGTGGGAATAGTAATTTTCTCCCCTCCGCTATCCGACACTTTCCCTACTGTTGCACTTACTGGAGTGGGAATAGTAATTTTTACCCCTACGCTATCCAATACTTTCCCTATTGTTGCACTCAATGGAGTGCAAAATGTAAGTATAAAAATTATTTCATATTTTAATGTTTTAATTTATAAAATAATGCTTTTTTTTAATATATGTTATGTTATGGGTGTACGTATATATATATATTTATTTGTTTGGAATTTTTATATATTTATAACTTAAAATTAATTACAATTATTGGTTTATTAATTGTTTTAAAGTAAATATATATATATTACATTTTATATATTTTTTATAAACAAAGCATCCTCGATTTGAAAGCGCACTCAAAACCAACTCCATTTATTGGCAAAGCAGCATTTCTTCACACAAAGTTCATTTTTTGCCTTACGCGTTTCGGGGCTTCAATCCCCTTGATCACAGGACTTGACATGTAATGGCCCAGTAACATTTCGTTTTTGAAAGGCACTCCTCAGCATGTGACCAATTAAGCCCTCCAATGGGCAACAGATGGATTAGAATGATGTTGCATGCTGGAATCGGAAGTCCGAAATTGTTTGCTTTTAATAAAGTTACTCAGTGCCTTTCAGTAATTATTCCCTTCGTAGGTTCTGTCCAATTACATATAATATTTGTCATTGTTAGGTCTCGCCTTGCCATCGCGTAAGCGATCGCAAAGCGAGACTATAGAATACGGGTTTGAAAAGTGCTCCCAAAAGGCGGATTGCATGGCTAGCACGCGCACAATCACGTGCATCGCGCCGCCATCTAATCCGCTTTTTGAGAGCACTTCAAAAGGGTCCGCTCCCCCGGCCCCAAGCGCGCGCGCGCCACGCTCCGCCGAGCTTTTCTTTTTTTTTTGTAACTTAAAGCGCGAGGCGCGCGTGCGGCCAATGCTTGTTCTCATTGACACTGCATGAGTTGAGCTGCTTGTGTGCTTGCTTATAATAACCATCACCTGTGTATGGAGTGGCGTGGCTAGACCTTTCTCTTCTGATCTTTATATACGAGGTGACTGACTCTCCCACCTACACGCGATTAGTTGATTCACCTTCTATTTTTGGGTGTCCGGGTCCCCCATACAGGTCCACTCACTTTCATTTGGTGGGTGTCATCCTATTTTCAACTTACATTAACCCGCCGAAATATTAACATGACTCCGTAGACTTCAATAAGAGCACCCCCTTTGCAAACCTGCGTCAACCACCAAAAAGTGTTTCTCTGTTTGCTTTTATGGGGCTTCTTCTTGAACATCGAGTTTCACCCTCATTACAGCTATCAGATTGACAGATAGGTCCCTCCCATCCTCCCTCTTTCCCATTTTAGCAGTCCGCTCCTACTCACAGAGACTAAACACGATCTGCGTGACTGTGCCTGGTCCCACGGCCGCCCCCTTCGCCATGGTCCGGCGCGCCGCCTGGAAGACGTACCCCGCTGCCGCATACAGCCCTGCGGCTCCCAACCATCGACAGCTCCAACATTTACTAAGGGACGACCTGCGAGGCTCGCTTTCAGTCGCAACCGGGCTAGCCATGGCGACCTTCATATATTGCCGACTTTTCACTCTTGATACATGAACGCGTCCATATTGGAACAGTTGACGTTGTATTCGTTAGCGTAACAGCAGCCATTTCAGAACGGGAACCTTTAATTTACCAACAAACTTGCGCCATGATGGATGGGTTTTCAATTCAATGCACGGGTGGCGAACACCTTAAAATAAATGGCGAATACATACATCGCACGAGCCAACTGGATTTTCGATAAACCATTGACAAATTACAATTCCCTCTGTATTTGGATCGTTGCCGTTTTACTGAGTCTTTGAGGTCCACTTTTCTCTTTTTCTCACCCCTTGTCCTTCTTCTCTTCCGTCCATATTTTAGTCACAAACCATGGCTGGGTAGTGTTGTCAATCTCTAACTTAGTCTTATACAACAGTCCACTCATTTTGTAAACAGGCTTTTTCAAAGTGCTGCCGTGGCCTAAAGCTACAGTGCACGTGAACGAGCACGCACGCCCTCCATTGCACGCGATCGTAATCGCGATTGCGATCACTTTCACTTTCGGCCGCGTTGCCAAAGCTTGTTGGATTTGTCAACCTGCCGTGTTTTGATATTGTCTTGTCTTGTCCTCGTTGTCTCCACTGAAGGCTGTCCCGCTAAGTGTCCACCTACTTCACAGGAACGATAACAGACTTATTCTATTCTAAATGTTTGCTTCCAAACAATATATTCCCACCTAAACATATCTACAAACATCACTGCATTACAAACTGCACACACAATACACACCATGCAAAGGCCCACAACGTTGAAATCTCTTGTCATCCTTTGCAGCAGCCTAGACTCCTTACAAAAAGATTTGTTTATCCCAACTCTGAAGCCACAAGTTGTAATATGCCTTTATAAAATGTTAGCTACACAGCGGAGCTTTATGGGAGACTGTCGCCTGCCTAAAATCAGGAAGCAGGCATACCGAACCGGCACCTCCTCACCAGTTCCCGTTAGCCAACAGCAACCCCCATGCCTGGCGTGCACACAGGACTACACTGCCAGGCTCAGGACTACCGACTGCCTGCCTTCCTGTCCACGCACTGTTACCCCATGGTGCTGCCACAGGACAGTGGCTACATTCCCTGCATCTGCTCCACAACACGTTGTTCCCACCATGGGGGTTTCCCACAGCCGGGATCAGTTAATAAATACAGGGACCCAAAGGCATGTGGCATCGCAGAATGGACGTGGTACAGGTAGGCTTTTATTTATTTATTTATTCATTTTCACTTTTGTATAGCGCAAACTTTACCCAAAGGTATCAGAGCGCTTTAAATCGGCACCAATTGCATTACAGTTAGACACAAGCTTAGCATGAAAGAGAGTAGGCATGCACAGTGGGGAAGAGGGGGGAGCGCCGGCGTTTATAAAGTATGTAAACCACAGTGCGTGTTTGGTGAATTACATAAGAGGAAACAAGTTTGCTCACACCGTAAAATGTATTGTTTATCACGTTTTAAAACAACAGCAATCTACAGAAAAGTACACTTGAGCCCATTTTTAGTGTGCCAGTCAGTGCTTAATTTGTGCCGGTTAGGTTTCCGGTGCTCAGCACCCCCACTTAATTGTGATAATAGCTGTCTGCTACATGGTGGCACTGTGTGTCTGATTCAGAGATGAGCACAACAACAATTGTTTATTAATTCAAAAGACATTATAAATTACTAATACCTTGCGTACCGGCTATTCTTGTAGCTTTGGGGCATGTAAGAGTCTGATTTGTCACACTTGTAGGAGTGTGATTGCTAGAAGTTGTGTTGTTACTATTATTGGCAGCACTGGCAGGGGTAGTGCGAGCTATGGTAGTCTCATTAAGAGAGCCCTGGCACATATTGTTTTGCAAATTAAGCACTGGTGCCAGTGGTAGCTTGATGCACAGCAGGGCATTCTATTTACTATTCAGCTATTTTGCATTGGAAAGGGGCACATTTCACAGAGTAAAAAATGGAAGGCCCTGCTTTGTGTCAAGGGGCAAACAGTGACAGATTTTGACTCCAGGCCCGACTACGAAAATAGCCAGACCAGGCTTTATATTAGCAATGTCTACTTAAAGCAAGTGCAAACAACGGGGAATGTGTTAATTTCTCCGAAAAATGACAGTGTATGTGTGCTACAGTGCACAGCACACATCCAATGTGTGGCAACCTTTTGAGTTTGTCTACGCATAGAATTTTGTGGTGGAAATTTGTGCCTCAAGTACAATGCTATGCTAGAAGCTTACACTCCCCTGTGCACCCTGGTGTGAAGCTACCTGCCTCACAGGGCAGCCCTGTTTGTGTGACAGTGCAGGGGATGAACTATATTTTTCTCCTTGCACAAATTCATTTGGATGCTGCACTGTGTGAAAAAAAAGAAAATTTGGGCCTTGTTTCCAATGATCACGAAAGTAAAAGTGTGTAGTTTCGGTTACAGTGCTAACATGTATGTAAAACTCTCTCCTCTCGTTCTACTATGACATATATACACTGACTGGCTGCATAACAATTACACTTGCCACATCCGTTACTACCCCTCTCTCATCTTCTTTCTTTCTCTCTCTCTCCATCTCACTCTCTCTTTCTCTCTGTTATTTTTGTCCTCTTTTCCTTTTCTTAAATATACTCTTTTTTGTCTTCTGTTTTCTCCCTTTCCACTCTTCCTTGGCTCTCTCTTTCATTTTGGTCTCCACAGCATTACTTATCTCACTGTCTTTCTGTGGCGCACACAGTGTTTTTATCTTCCCTTGTCCCTAAAGCAAAGACAAAACCATTGCTCAGTTTAACAAGCATTTGCAATGCAATAGGTCTCGCAATTATGTGAGTTTCAGCTATTGGCATTGTAAATAACAATCCCTTTTATGTATTTGTTTTAAAAACCAAAACATAAATAAAAGGCATTGTCATTTATAATGCCAATAGCTCAAACTCAAGTAAATGCGAGACCTATTGCATTGCAAATGCTTGTTCAATAACCCTCCAGTGGGTCTCATGCATGTGAAATGTTACCTTTCACGCCGGCTTGTTTTCCAAACAGGGAAACTCCGAACAGTTCAGTGTCTCCATGGCCCCCAGACATCAGGAGTGGTGCGTTTTCGCGGCTGGACTGCCGCCGTAAATTTTATAAACAAAGCATCCTCGATTTGAAAGCGCACTCAAAACCAACTCCATTTATTGGCAAAGCAGCATTTCTTCACACAAAGTTCATTTTTTGCCTTCGCGTTTCGGGGCTTCAATCCCCTTGATCACAGGCATTGACATGTAATGGCCCAGTAACATTTCGTTTTTGAAAGGCACTCCTCAGCATGTGACCAATTAAGCCCTCCAATGGGCAACAGATGGATTAGAATGATGTTGCATGCTGGAATCGGAAGTCCGAAATTGTTTGCTTTTAATAAAGTTACTCAGTGCCTTTCAGTAATTATTCCCTTCGTAGGTTCTGTCCAATTACATATAATATTTGTCATTTTTCAATAACCCTCCAGTGGGTCTCATGCATGTGAAAGGTTACCTTTCACGCCGGCTTGTTTTCCAAACAGGGAAACTCCGAACAGTTCAGTGTCTCCATGGCCCCCAGACATCAGGAGTGGTGCGTTTTCGCGGCTGGACTGCCGCCGTAAATTTTATAAACAAAGCATCCTCGATTTGAAAGCGCACTCAAAACCAACTCCATTTATTGGCAAAGCAGCATTTCTTCACACAAAGTTCATGTTTTGCCTTACGCGTTTCGGGGCTTCAATCCCCTTGATCACAGGCATTGACATGTAATGGCCCAGTAACATTTCGTTTTTGAAAGGCACTCCTCAGCATGTGACCAATTAAGCCCTCCAATGGGCAACAGATGGATTAGAATGATGTTGCATGCTGGAATCGGAAGTCCGAAATTGTTTGCTTTTAATAAAGTTACTCAGTGCCTTTCAGTAATTATTCCCTTCGTAGGTTCTTCGTACGGCGGCAGTCCAGCCGCGAAAACGCACCACTCCTGATGTCTGGGGGCCATGGAGACACTGAACTGTTCGGAGTTTCCCTGTTTGGAAAACAAGCTGGCGTGAAAGGTAACATTTCACATGCATGAGACCCACTGGAGGGTTATTGAAAAATGACAAATATTATGGTGCCGATCACGATCCGGCAAAAACCGGGTACGAACCGTCGGACGGAGCATATTCTCCGTCCGACGCGTACCCGGTCGTAAAAATATACAAATATGGAATTACGATTCGCACGGAAACACCATTTCCGTACGAATCGTACAAAACCCCGACCGACGAAAATAAACATACAAATGTGATCCGGGAAAGCGCCGACGTGACGTCGGGACGCACGCAGCCTGCCATTCATGAACCAGGAATCACGATTCGCACCGACGTCATCCCGCACGGTGAATATTTTCCGGCTGCCAAAAACTGCCGGGAAATCAGGACGACGCGAACAAGGAGTACCTGGACGCGACGGACAGACATGGACCCGAACCTACGTGTCATCCCGGCCCTCATAGCAGTCGACCTCCTCTACAGGTTCGGACGCAGACGTCGCAGAAGGTCAGAACAACAAAGGGAGGGGGGAAAGCGGGGGGGGGGGGCAGGACCAGGGGCAGGCCACCAAACCCCCACCAAAGTCACACAGCACACATGCCCTGGACATACCTGACCCCCAGGCCCTGGTCACTACGATGGGGTGGGGGCGTGTCCAGCAAAGCCAGCATCCGCCACAACGGAAGTGCTTGGCGACGCAAACCGGCAACACAACAATACAGGTACGTCCCGTACCCACGCCTTAAGAGCGTGGGTACGAGTCGTACCCCGCCCACACCTACGTCATCCCAACAATGGCGGGACGGCTGTACCCACGTGGCAAAGGCCTGGGTATGGCCCGCACAAGCATCACATAGCGTGGGGATGCATATGTACGGACCGTACCCCCACCCCCGTATGCATGGAGCGTACCCCCACCCCAACAGTGTAAGTACGACCCGTACCCTCACCCGCGGACGTATGGAGCGTACCCCCCACCCCAACAGTGTATGTACGACCCGTACCCTCACCCGCGTACGTATGGAGCGTACCCCCACCCCAACAGTGTAAGTACGACCCGTACCCCCACCCGCGTACGTATGGAGCGTACCCCCCACCCCAACTGCGTATGTGCGACCCGTACCCTCATCCGCGTATGCATGGAGCGTACCGCCACCCCAACAGTGTAAGTACGACCCGTACCCTCACCCGCGTATGCATGGAGCGTACCCCCACCCCAACAGTGTAAGTACGACCCGTACCCTCACCCGCGTATGCATGGAGCGTACCCCCACCCCAACAGTGTAAGTACGACACGTACCCCCACCCGCGTATGCATGGAGTGTACCCCCACCCCAACACTGTAAGTTCGACCCGTACCCCCACCCGCGTATGCATGGAGCGTACCCCCACCCCAACAGTGTAAGTACGACCCGTACCCTCACCCGCGTACGTATGGAGCGTACCCCCACCCCAACAGTGTAAGTACGACCCATACCCTCACCTGCGTACATATGGAGCGTACCACCACCCCAACAGTGTAAGTACGACCCGTACCCTCACCCGCGTACGTATGGATCGTACCCCCCACCCCAACAGTGTAAGTACGACCCGTACCCTCACCCGCGTACGTATGGAGCGTACCCCCCACCCCAACAGTGTAAGTACGACCCGTACCCTCACCCGCGGACGTATGAGCGTACCCCCACCCCAACAGTGTAAGTACGACACGTACCCCCACCAGCGTATGCATGGAGCGTACCCCCACCCCAACAGTGTAAGTATGACCCGTACCCTCACCCGCGTACGTATGGATCGTACCCCCCACCCCAACAGTGTAAGTACGACCCGTACCCTCACCCGCGTACGTATGGAGCGTACCCCCCACCCCAACAGTGTAAGTACGACCCGTACCCTCACCCGCGGACGTATGGAGCGTACCCCCACCCCAACAGTGTAAGTACGACAGGTACCCCCACCCGCGTATGCATGGAGCTTACCCCCACCCCAACAGTGTAAGTACGACCCGTACCCTCACCCGCGGACGTATGGAGCGTACCCCCACCCCAACCGTGTATGTACGACCCGTACCCCCACCTCGTATGCATGGAGCGAACCCACACCTGTGTATGTTCTAAGCGTACATATCATGAAATAGGAGGGGTGGGTGCAGAGTCCTCCCAGCAGTGCCCAGACACAGGAGGAGTGGGTGCAGAGTCCTCCCAGCAGTGCCCAGACACAGGAGGGGTGGGTGCAGAGTCCTCCCAGCAGTGCCCAGACACAGGAGGGGTGTGTGCAGAGTCCTCCCAGCAGTGCCCAGACACAGGAGGGGTGGGTGCAGAGTCCTCCCAGCAGTGCCCAGACACAGGAGGGGTGGGTGCCTATCACTCCCAGCAGTGCCCAGAGACAGGAGGGGTGGGTGCAGAGTCCTCCCAGCAGTGCCCAGACACAGGAGGGGTGGGTGCAGAGTCCTCCCAGCAGTGCCCAGACACAGGAGGGGTGGGTGCCTATCACTCCCAGCAGTGCCCAGAGACAGGAGGGGTGGGTGCAGAGTCCTCCCAGCAGTGCCCAGACACAGGAGGGGTGGGTGCCTATCACTCCCAGCATTGCCCAGACACAGGAGGGGTGGGTGCAGAGTCCTCCCAGCAGTGCCCAGAGACAGGAGGGGTGTGTGCAGAGTCCTCCCAGCAGTGCCCAGACACCGGAGGGGTGGGTGCAGAGTCCTCCACACAGTGCCCAGAGACAGGAGGGGTGTGTGCAGAGTCCTCCCAGCAGTGCCCAGACACAGGAGGGGTGGGTGCAGAGGCCCCCAGCATTGCCCATGGAAAAAAATAAGGGTGGAGTACCCACAGATCCAATTGCCACAATTGTCAGTCAGGTGCAAAAAGACCCTGCAGTACATGTAACACATGTGCGTGAGGCTGGGAGTACACACATGCATACAGCCTAAAAGGGAACATGTCCACATGAAGTCATGTCAACAGACTACATACACAAGTACAGTGATCACCAAGGATGCCACGAATGATGCAGGTGGAGACATCGCTCTGCATGCATGGCCAAAGTTGAAGGGGTCCGTCACACACCCAGCTAATGTAGACACAGCTCAGCGCTAAATATTGGGAACACCCTGCAGGGAAGATGTCAGGGTACACAGAGGAAGGAATACACCTTGGGACAAATTCACCGTGCAGTAACTGCTTACATGAACAGAGAAACCTAGCTAACACCTTGTGATGGCACACAGATACCAGGGTCCCCCCTATGACCAGCACACTACTACATTTCCCACACACCCAACACATGATCACCACCCAAAATCAAGTAGCAGCCCCACCAACAGCAACACCACAAAAGCAGTAGTGTTCTAAGGAAAAAAAAAGGCTTTATTCAGCATTTCCAAATAATGTGTGTGTGGATCAAGTTCAATATTTACAAAGCCCATAGGGCAGTCCATGAGTCACAGCTGGATGGGGGACACAGTGGGACACGTGTCCCCTAGCTTGCCTGCACAGTCAGACTCCTTCGTCTTCCACAGCGGGGAGGGCATCATGTGGGGGGGAAGGACCAGGCACCGCAGGGACATGAGGGCGAAGGGTAGGCATCGTGGGTGCAGGGATGGAGGACTCCACCACAGGGGGTGGGGCAGGGCCAAAGGCGGAGGCCAGGATGTCGCTGCACACCTTAGCAAGGTCCTCCAGCGTCTCCCCTGCACCCGAAGGAACCACAGGCCCCAAGGAGGGGGGGGGGGCGGAGGGATGGGTCGCAGCGCCACTGGGGGAGGGTGTGGACAGGGGGGGGGACTCAACCACCCTGACCGGGGACTCCCTTGACCGCTTGCGGGGTGGTGTCACAGTGGGGCTCAGGGACAGAGCGGCCATGAAGGAGTCCTTGCCGGATATGTGGCCAGGAGAGCTGAGGGGAGGGGATTTGGAGGGAGTGGATTTGATGGAATGCAGACTCCCACTCTGGCTGCGTGACTTACGTTTTCCCCCCGACCCAGTGGGTGTGCCTACTTCACCCTGTGTGTGCGTGCCAGGAGGTGTGCGTATGACCTTCCCTGCTGGTGTGGTGCCTGTGTCTGTTGTGGTGGGTGCATGCTGACGTCTGGGTGTACATGGGACAGGCATGGGAGTGGGAAGTGTGGATGGGGCAGGGGTAGGGGGTGGGACGTAGCACTGCAGGAGACCCACTGCTGCAGTCAGTGTCGAGTCTATGGACCTCAGCAAGTTGCGTTGATCAGCCTGCGATGAAAAAATGCCCTCCAAGTATGCCTCCATGTTGTGCAGCACTTGGCTGTGGCCATGGAGGACATTAAGGATCGCAGCCTGACCAACCTGCAACTGCCGCTGGATGTCCACAGACTCGGCATTGGCGGCAGCAGTGGAGACAGGGGCAGGGGGTGCGGTGCCTGGCAGGAAGGAGACATGTGGTGACCGGGCACGCTGGGAAGGGACATGAGCAAGTGGGAGGCGGCTGATGTCAATGGAGGGGGCGGGGTGCGATGTTGTGCCGCTGTCAGCTGCTGGTGCAGCCTCCGCCCACTCGGAGAGATCATCCTCGGACCCGTCAGCTTCATATTCTGTCGTGCCAGTGGACAGGTCCTCGGCCTCACTCTCCTCCGCCTCAGTACCACTCAATGTGCCAGCCACGATGTCAACGCTGGCACTGGTGCTCGGTCCCTCCGCTCCGTCTGTGCTCATGTCTCCCTCCGTGTCCCCCGACGATGCTGTGGGCAAGGTGAAGAGACAGCAATTAATCACACACCTGTATACATATGTCACATGAGTCCTATCTACATAGGTTACAGTGCATAGCCTGCAAAGAAATATCAGTAACATCTACAAAACAAGGTACAGATGTAGGGCATGCAACACACTGGTGGTTGACCCACCATGCCACTGAAAATCCATGGAGAGCATGACACAATAGCAAATGACATGAAATGGAGTTTGACATAGGAGCCAGGCCCTGGGGACAATCCAGCACTGCATCTGCACCACACAGCGGTGCCGAAAATAGGGATGAGGAGGGACCATATCCATGAACTTGAGGCACATGCTGCATAGGTAATACTGAAAACATGCCCACCATGACTGGCTCACTGCACCTTGAGTGTATGTCCAGACAAACATCACACACTGGCCAGACCTAGCAAGGAGAATTCTGGTTTTGACATGTAGGCTTGGCCCGCACCAACCACCCCCTACATGAGACAATTTGTTGAGACACAGGTGGCACTTACATCTCTTAGTCTGGGTGAAATACACAGGGGCTGCATAAATGCAAGATTCAAATACCCAAGGTGCGCCTGTCCAAATAATCATGTACAAATGGCCATCATCAGATGATTGTAACAAGACACACAGGCACTGGCCACTGTGAGTATGAACAAGGAAAATCAGGTCAGGCTGTACAGTGGACACTTGTACTACATTTCACGTCAATATACATGGTGCCAGGGGACAATGGCACAGAGCACAACCTATGCTGTAGACACTGAGAGTGTCCACGTTTTGTGATGACACACATGACACCTATGAAAATATGCCCCAGGGGACAGTAGTGGCCACACAACTCCATGGTCCTGAATGGGAATGACTGCAACACACGCCACCATCCCTGCACTATGCGTATCGCACACTCATGCACATCATGTCACAGGCCACAACATAGGACATGCGCGCTGTAAGGCATGACACTTGAGAGACTAACTCCCATGTCTGGACTCAGCATCAGTGCCAACTGACATGGAACCCACATGTACTGAACTGGAAAGGGCACAGGCAAGGTCCCCAAACCTGTTACACACCACCCCCACACATGATGCTACAGGCATAGTTCACGTTGAGAAAGCGCCAGCCTACATTACCTTGTGAAGGAGTGACTACACACAGACCAGGGAACACATTGCAAGGAGGGGAAGGAAGGCAGGAGAGCACAGCTATACTGTGGGTAACATGATCTGCACAGCACCTTTAAACCCTGGCAGTGTATCCATGCAACTGTGCACTTACAAATGCTGGTGACACACAACAAACACACATGTACCTACCCCCTTCCTGCTGCTGCTTCTCCTGTAAGTGCCTCTCCAAGTCTGGAAATACCACCGCCAGCACACGCTTGTGGATGTGGGTCAGACGGCGGCGCCCGCGGTTCTTATGGGTCTCAGGTGAGTCCCCCAGCAGGACCTGTGCGATCATCCGCGTCCAGCACCGGATATCCTGCCAGCGTTTCCTCACCAGGCCAGGCGCCGCTTGCGACCATCCGCACTCCTCACGGCACTGACGGCGGTCAGCCATATCTGCTTCCTAGCAGAGGCGCCTACCTGTGAGGATGAACAAGTGACACTACATCAATACACCAGGCACATGTCACAGAGAGACATATTAGAACAAATTTGCTGTTTACAACAAGGCATAGTATGCATCCAACGCATTGCACCTTTGTCATAGGGACATGATCCTCTGGGGAAGGGCAAAAGCAGTACGTGCCATTGAAAGTACACAGGTGGAATGAGGGCAACTACACAATCAATGATCCAGGCTCACACTGTGCATCACAAGCTACACCAGGATAATGTGCAGCACCTCTAAGCAGTCACATGCCACAGGCCACTGACGCTACCGCAGCAGAGTACACAGACACATACAGGCACAGGACATTCACCTGCCATTGCCAAATGCAGCGACAAACCTCACTCTGCACATGTGCCACTAGAGGGGGGGGCTCACAGGTGTGGGGCTGGCTCTGCACGTCAGACACACAGCACTGCTCCCTGCTCACATCACATGGGCAGGGTATATCCATCCCTCATGCAGCCCGGGTGCTACACTCCACATATGCACCCACCCACATGACAGGGGACTTACACACACACCGATGTCCAGGGTACGAACACATCATGTGGACACTCTCAGCACAGGTACACAGAACTCACACACATCTGTGGGTACAGTCACCTGTCACACTGGGTTGACCACATAATCACATGAGGACTGTAGATGCTACATTCTCAGGAGGACAAGACAGGCAGAATGTGGCATGCACCATGCACTGATTGTCACAGTAAACACAATGCTAGTGAGGACGGCAGACATGCACCACAGCATGCTCTGGCTGGGAGACATCAGGCATTCCCCCCCCGAGACCCCCCCTACAGTACATAGCATGTGTGTCACACCTGGACACAATGGCAGAAGTCACACTCACAAAAAAGGGACACAGTCTGTGCTAGTGAACTCTGCACTCACCTGATACCCTGGTCGTCCATACAGCAGGGGGTACTGTGGGAGGATCACATCCAGCAAAGCCAGGTTCTCCTCCAGGGTGAAAGGCTGTGACCTCTCCACAGACCTTGACATGGTTCCAGGGAATCAGTAGCAGCAGCTGGGTCGTCGAATACAAAGATGTGCAGGCAAGTGCTCCCTCATGGGACCTGGCTGCCTTATATTTGCCTTGCTGGCCTGTTTCATGCACAGGAGTACAGAGTGATTGGTCACTCACATTTGCATCCTATGTTTCCTCCAATCCCTTCAAACCTAGCACAGTCAGTGGGTTCTTATTGTGTTTTTTTCTTCAGCATGATGTCAACTCCAGAAGCACATTGCAACAAAGTAGATTCATTCAAACTGACTACTGCTGTGCACCTGCTTAAAAATATTCAAACTTTAAACTTGGTCTCCATGACAACCAGCATGCATGTAGGCCTTTATACTTGTCCCTCGTGTGTCCCCTATGTAATTTGGAGCTTCACACACAGGTACGGTGCGTCCCGGGGCCCTAGGGCACCCCAAATGCATATCAACGGCCCGTACAGGCGTGTGTACGGTCCGTCTCACTATGGGTGTTCTCGCGTATGCGTACTCATAGTGATAGTGAGCGTACAGGCGATTGTACGGTCCGTACCACTATGAGTACACATACGCGAGAACACCCATAGTGATAGTGAGCGTACAGGCGTGTGTACGGTCCGTCTCACTATGGGTGTTCTCGCGTATGCGTACTCATAGTGATAGTGAGCGTACAGGCGTGTGTACGGTCCGTACCACTATGAGTACGCATACGCGAGAACACCCATAGTGATAGTGAGCGTACAGGCGTGTGTACGGTCCGTCTCACTATGGGTGTTCTCGCGTATGCGTACTCATAGTGGTACGGACCGTACACACGCCTGTACGCTCACTATCACTATGGGTGTTCTCGCGTATGCATACTCATAGTGGTACGGACCGTACACACGCCTGTACGCTCACTATCACTATGGGTGTTCTCGCGTATGCATACTCATAGTGGTACGGACCGTACACACGCCTGTACGCTCACTATCACTATGGGTGTTCTCGCGTATGCGTACTCATAGTGGTACGGACCGTACACACGCTTGTACGCTCACTATCACTATGAGTACGCATAGGCGAGAACACCCATAGTGAGACGGACCGTACACACGCCTGTACGCTCACTATCACTATGGGTGTTCTCGCGTATGCGTACTCATAGTGGTACGGACCGTACACACGCCTGTACGCTCACTATCACTATGGGTGTTCTCGCGTATGCGTACTCATAGTGGTACGGACCGTACACACGCCTGTACGCTCACTATCACTATGAGTACGCATACGCGAGAACACCCATAGTGAGACAGACCGTACACACACCTGTACGCTCACAATCACTATGAGTACGCATAGGCGAGAACACCCATAGTGGGACGACCGTACACACGCCTGTACGCTCACTATCACTATGAGTACGCATAGGCGAGAACACCCATAGTGAGACGGACCGTACACGCATGCGTACGCTCACTATCACTATGGGTACACATACGGCAGCACTCCCATAGTGATAGGGAACGTACACAGGCCCTCTTAGCGAAAGTACGGTGCCTTTCATACATCACAGTGGTGACAGGCAGCACACAGGAAGGAATAGGGCTGACATACTTGTCCATGGATGGACATCAAGGCATTGTCTGGGCAGCACTACATGTGTGGGGCACAGGTGTGAAAGGTTGTGATGTGGCACATTACTCCTGAGTCGAGAAGGCACCAGATGTATGATGAGATGTGTACAGATGTTATGTGTGACGGTGCAATGTGTGCCAGGCATGCCCTTAACTCCTTTGACATGTGTGCATGTCGTACTGCACACTTGGGATGAGCGTCACTGGCATGGCACGGTCAACAACACTCGCAAGTGTCCCCTGATGCCCGCTACAGGGGTTACCACACCAGACATGTCATTACCCACGGTGCACGATGTGACTATGTCATGTATGTGTGGGGGGTTCCCATTAGGTTGATGTTGGAGCTCCCTCAAAAGCATCAGCTGTTGCAACCAACATGTGTCTGTGTGTAGATGGACATGGCACACTGTTCCGCACACCAGGCCACATGTGGTATCGGATGTGAGGTGCGTATGTATGCATGGGACATGGAGTAGCGTAACAAGGACATGTCTGCATCCTCTCTATGAATGTGTGGTGAGTCATCACATGTACACCTTCATGGCAAGGTGTGTGGGCTGTCCTAGTGTAATGTCATGTGACCTGTGGCTCTAGTGTTCCGCTACCAGTCTCTGCAATCGACATCCTACTTCTGCTGATGTGTGGATGTATGTCACTCCTGTGTTGCATCTGGCTGTTCACTTACACTGGGACATAGCTAATACCATGCCATGGCATGTGGAGGTTCACAATCTCCGTGTGTAGCTGGGTCTTGGTAGGAGTGTCACCTGCCAGCCATACGTGTCCAGGGCATGTGGTACATACCTGACTCCGTATGTCGCATATGTGTATTGACAGATTAACATGTGCTCAGCACCAAAAAATTGTTGTTGTAGTGCACTCACTCTTCCTTGTCACTTCCAAATTACTGCAGAGCGCCGCCTCTTCCCCGAGCCCTTCCGGACTTGGCTGACATGCGGGAGAATGACTGTATCCGGTGCTACCGCTTCCCCCAAACGTTGATTCTGGAGTTGACGGCGAGGCTGGCACCACAACTGCAACCGCTGCACAGGTATCCTACGGCACTGACACCCAAGCTGAAGGTAATGGCAGCCCTACATTTTCTTGCCACGGGTACCTTTCAAAATACCATAGCTCATGTTGGTGGCATGTCCCAGAGCATGTTCTGCCGTGTGCTGCATGATTTCTTAGAGGCCATGTTGCTTCACCTGGATGAGTTCATCCATTTCCCAACCCCTGAAATGTTGACTGGTGTCAAGCGTGGATTCTATGCCCTGGGAGGGATGCCCCATGTCATTGGGTCCATAGATGGGACACATGTGGCTTTGGTACCACCACAGGCACAGGAGGTAGCGTACAGGAATCGCAAGCACTACCACTCCATCAATGCCCTTGTGGTGTGTCTGTCCAACATGGTGATTTCACATGTCTGTGCTCGTTTTCCAGGATCAGCACACGATGCCTACATCATGAGGCGTAGCAGGGTGCCTGAAATGATGACGCAGCTGCGCAACGAACGAGCATGTGTTGTTGGTGGGTACACTCTGTCTGTCCTGTATTTTGCGTAGACTTCCAGCACGACCGCTTCTCCTGTCCTACTTATGTCCATGTGGTTTCCATGTAGGGGACGCTGGCTATCCCAACATGCCATGGCTGATCACACCTCTCCGCAACCCCATCACGCCGGCCCAGCTCCGCTACAACACCGCCCATGGCCGGACAAGACGAGTGATAGAGAGGACATTTGGCCTCCTGAAGAGCCGATTCAGATGCCTCCACAAGACCGGCGGCGCCCTCCCATATGCCCTGGCGAAGGTCTGCAAAATCTTCATGGTCTGCTGCATGCTGCACAACATGGCAGTTGAGAAAGCTGTGCCACTCATCCTGGATCAAGATGATCAGGACCATCCACCCGTGGAGGACGAAGGTCTTGGCAATGGGGCTAGTGATGTGGAGGATGTGGTTCTGCAAGAGGACATCCGGACTCGGCTCATACGCGACTTCTTTGCTTAGTGGTGAGTACCAGTGTCTGTGTGTGCACGCATTGGTCCCCGTGTGGCATGTGTTGCGATGTGTGTGTCCATCTGCATGTATAGCACTTGAGTCAGAGGTGTGTGTGGATGTGATAATTGTGACCTAGCATATTGTCATCCTTACATGTGTCGAGTACATGTACATGCAAGTGTCTGTGCTTTTTGTGGCTGACTTCTTGTGTGTCTCTCATTCCCAGGTACTTGCGCATGCCGTCTGCTGGTTGCATTGTTGTGGCACTGCTATTCCTCATGGACACGTCATCGTGTGCTGACTCAGCGTTACACGCATGGACAAGTTTGGAAGTCTCCTTAGGGTAAGGGATGCATCAGGGGTGTATTGGGTGTGGCAGTTGTTTACGATGTATGCACACTGCCCCTGTCGATGTTTGGTTCCTCTGCAGACATGTCGCATCACCATGGTACACATGACATGCAGCTGGGTACACCTGAATAGATGGTCAGACTTGTTGACAGTCATCAGTGATGGGATTGTGGAATGTGATGATGGCATCAATGTGTGTTACACTGCCCTCGGACACATACGGTTTGCATTGGCTTGACATGGTGTGGGACTTCCACATCAGCGGATCAATGGTGTATGGCAGTCTCTCTGTGAGCAGCAGGGGGTGTTTAGCTGTTAGCCGACACTTGTGTGCCAGTTCCATGGCTATCACGCATTTGTGCTGCTGAAGGGGGGTGCCAGTGTTGGACCCACATGTTACTCCACATGACCCGTTCATGTGTACTCCGAGTTGCCTCTGCAATCCCGAATACATGACTAATAAAGGTGTCCCTATGCCTCCAAGGTACCTCTTCTCAGTCAATGCTGGTGTGTTGCCACGGTGCATCCGGCATGTCTGGCATGGTTTTCCGTGATAGTGGCTATGTGTCTATGTGTCGAGTAGCAAGATGCAAGCTGTTTGTGTGGGATTAGACTGTGTATTGTGCATGATGTCCATGACTGTGTGGGTATTGTGACATGTGCCATCCCCATGCATCCAATGTTGGCCAGGCCACCATTCTCTGCATCCACCTGACTCAAGCTTGCAGGACATGGTTCTGCCACCTGTCCACACATACCTGGGTGCCCCCCAGGACACTCCACATGATCCCTGACCTCTGCGCATGGCTGTCGCTGTACTCAATGTGTCTGTCTGCACGGTTGTGCGGACACCCCCTCAGCTGGTTGGGCCCATCACGGGTGTGTATGGTGCTCCATGTCTGTCTTGCCTAATACAATGTGACCCATGTGTGTCCTGTGCCAGACTCAGGCCCCAGGGTGTGGATGGTTGAAGTCAAATGAGAACTCAGGCATGGTTAGACTTTACAAGACACATGTAAGGTAATAATGCAATCAGTAGGCATCTTCTCTTTATGGTGTGACTTTTTTTTTTGGTTGGGGTGGGGGGGGGGGGGGTTTGACATGAGGGGCTTTCCGGGTGTGTGGAATCCAAAGTTCACTAGGGGAGTTGGTGTCCTTGCCATTTGAAATCCTCAGAGTCCATGCCACAGTCTTTGTCAACATTGGTCAGACAGTGACCAGCAAGTCCATGTGGCAGAGAATGTCTTTTGCTGCTGTGCTGCTGTTGCTCCAGTGGGCCAGGTGCCAGGCCAGGTGTCCTGGGAGATGGTGCTGTTGCGCTACCCCTCACGGTCTTTTCCGTGGACGACCCGCCCTCCTGCGGGGACCCTCAGAAGCAGGCCGTGACGATGTTTGGGATGCTCCGTCGGATGTCTCCTCCTCCTCCTCCTGATCCCTCCCTGTGGGTGGTGATGTTCTACGCCCATGTTGTCGGCCATCCGACGGAGTGTACTGTGAATTCCCGTGAACACCGTCACGAGCTCAGCCTGTCTGTCCTCCATCCGCCGTTGGTGTTGCAGTAGACAGGCATGTTGCTCCGCATGTTGCTGGGCCTGCTGGGTCTTGATCTCCTCGAGGATGGACACAACCTGGGCCATGCCCGTGGGGTCCTGCCGGTATGTGTCCAGGATGTTTCGGACATGGGAATATACCGGTTCCCCAGCCAACAGGTCAGGCTCGCGCCTCCGCCGTCCTCCACTCCCACCACCCCTGCCCACGTGCACCTGGCCTGCCCTTGTGGGCACATCGGGTCTCCGGGACCCCTGAGGGGTGGCATTGGCGTTGTCGCCTGCCTCCTCCTGGGTGCCCGGGACACCGTGTCCCTCCTGGCCAGCCTGGCTGCATTGTGGTTGTGGGGCAGGGATCCTGGGTGTCTCCTGGGATGTGGCAGGAGTGGGGGTGGTGGTTGGCCCAGTTGTACCTGACGCAGGTGCTGCAGGTCGTTGGACACCAGAGGGGCCAGGTTGGTCAGGGTCGGGTTCGTCCACAGAGTGGTGAGAGTCGTCGCTGCCGGTGGCTCCGTCATCCTGCCGAGCTGGGTCCTGTGAGTCTTCCCCCCCAGTGTTGGGGGGTGATCCACGACATTGACCTGTGTGTGAGAGAGACAATGTTAATTTTGTTCCATGCAACATGCATGTTTCATTCGTTTCAAAGTTGGCACATTTCCTCTGGGAATTTGGATATGTCTTGCATTCCACTCACAGTGCACTTGTGCATGGGTATGTCCCTTGGCCAGAGCTTTTGCGACTTTACCTATGTGTGGCACAGTCTTACTTGCTGCGTCAATTGTGACTGCAGTCAGCAGTGGAGTGGGCAGGTGTGGCGAGCCATGCATTGGCGCCTTCCATGTTGCACTGTACGTGGGCACATGGAGTGGTTCCACACACTTAGATAATGCAGGTAGCTGGCGTTGTGCTCGTGCACAGGTTGTGACATGGCCCTGTGTTTTGCCATGGAGAAGAGGGGGGGTTCTGGCACTGGCCACCCTTGTCTACACGCACGCAGTCCACCTGCTGACGAGCAGACATTCCCACACCCCACAAGGCTGATTTGCTCTCCCTGTGTGTCCCTTTCTCGCTCCCTCTCTGTCCCCCTCTCCCTCCCTCTGTGTGTCAGCCTCCTCCCTCTGTCCGTCTCCCCGTGTCTCCCTCCCTCTCTCTCCCCCTCTCCCTCCCTCTGTGTGTCACCCTCTGTCACCTCAGCCCAGCTTCCTAGGCACACACTTTTAGCAGATCTTTGAATGGCCCTTGGCTTGTTGATGTGAGTTTGTTTCTGATCTCCAGACAGCCATTGGGTGTAGTGTCTGTGTGTGCGCTGCTGCTGTGGTGGTGTGTGCTGCCACTCTTTCACAGTGTTGGCTGTTCATTAGCTGCTGTCATGTGCAAAAAGTGCCTTCACCCCATGTGTTAATGCAAGGCGTGCGCCATTTGCTGGCAAGTCTTTCCTGTGTGGGGACACACTGTTTGTCTGGCTTTGACCTAGGCCATATGGGCAGAGGGCATTGTTGTCTGCTTCTGAGTTGCACTATGTGATTTTTGGGGCCCACACTCCCGCCATCCGGGTTACCGTGTCTTGTGTTGGTGTTTTCTGTGGCCTGTGACTTTGCATTGTCCAGCTGGGTGCATGGGGCATGGTGGCGCCAGTGGCATGTGCGTGTTCATGGAGTGTGGTTGAGTCATGCGATAGCTTGGGGTGGTTGCGTGCCTGTTTGTGAGTTTGGTTGTGGATGACGTTCCCCCCATGTGAGGTGAGTTGTTTGTGTGCTCACCCGGGTCTCGAAGTCCGTCTAATCCGTCCACTGCCACCACCGGCAGTATGGCCATCACCCTCTCCTCCCAGGGATGGTATTTTACGCGTCTGCGGGGCGGCCCTCCTCCAGTGACGTTGGCCTGGTTGTGTACGTCGGTCATTTTGGCTCTGACCCTCCTCCGCAGATCGTACCACCTGGCTTGGCATTCATGCCTGGTCCTTCTGGTGTCCGCAACAGCATTCACAGCATCGACAATCGTCTGCCACATGGCTGTTTTTCTGAAATGCTGGTCTGTCTGACCAATGTTCCAAAGAGGTGTGGTTCGACTCTGAGGATTTCATCGACAAGGACCTCCAACTCTCGGCTAGTGAACTTTGGATTCTTGTTAGTGGGCATGGTGAGGGGTGTCGGTGTGGATGGTGGGGGGGGTGTGTGTGTGGATGGTTGTGGGTGTGTGGGTGTGGTTGTGCAGGTGTGTGTGTGAATGTGATGAGGGGGTGTTTGTGAAGGTGTGTGTGTGAAGGTGTGCAAGTGTAAGGTGTAGTAAAGGTTCTAGTATGGTGCTGTAGGTTGTCTGTGGGGTCTGGCAGCAGTGAGTCTGTTGCAAAGGCTCATGGTTTGTGTGTGTGGGCCCTTTTTATTGGTCCATTGGTGGGTGTGGCTGTGTTTGAACTTTGGGTGGGTGTGTTATAAGGAGTGGTTGTGTTTTGGGCCTCTGTTTGGGATTTTGGCAGTTGCAGGTCAGTGAATGTGTTGTTTTTGTGCTTGTTGGACATATTTAGTGGCTTTGTGCCATTCGAATGGTGTATTCTTGTGTTGTTTTGCTTTGTCCTGGTTGTGTACGTGCGTTTTTAACGTGTGTACGGTGTGTACTTCGGGCATTTTGTTGTACAGTGCTGCCCTTGTGTCTGGCTTGGTACGACTCGTACATGCGCGATGTTGTGTGAAGGTGCTGGTGTTGGGGCCTGGGGTGCGCTCCGTACATAGAATGTTGGGGTGGGGGTACGCTCCATGCATACACGGGTGGGGGTACCTGTCGTACATACACGGTTGGGGGGGACCGGTCGTACATACACAGTTGGGGTGGGGGTACGCTCCATGCATACGCGGGTGGGGGTACGCATCGTACATACACGGTTGGGGTGGGGGTACGCTCCATGCATACGCGGTTGGGGGTACGCGTCGTACATACACGGTTGGGGTGGAGGTATGCACCATGCATACGCGGGTGGGGGTACACGTCGTACATCCACGGTTGGGGTGAGGGTACGGGTCGTACATACACGGTTGGGGTGGGGGTACGCTCCATGCATACGTGGGTGAGGGTACGGGTCGTACATACACGGTTGGGGTGAGGGTACAGGTTGTACATACACGGTTGGGGTGGGGGTACGCTCCATGCATACGCGGGTGAGGGTACGGGTCGTACATACGCGGTTGGGGTGGGGGGTATGCTCCATACGTACGCGGGTGGGGGTATGGGTCGTACTTACACTGTTGGGGTGGGGGTACGCTCCATACGTATGCGGGTGAGGGTACGGGTCGTACATACACGGTTGGGGTGGGGGTACGCTCCATACGTACGCGGGTGTGGGTACGGGTCGTACATACACGGTTGGGGTAGGGGTACGCTCCATACGTACGCGGGTGAGGGTACGGGTCATACATCCATGGTTGGGGTGGGGGTACGGTCTGTACATACACGGTTGGGGTGGGGGTACGCTCCATGCATACGCGGGTGAGGATACGGGTCTTACATACACGGTTGGGGTGGGGGTACGGTCCGTACATACACGGTTGGGGTGGGGGTACGCTCCATGCATACGTGGGTGAGGGTACGGGTCGTACATACACGGTTGGGGTGGGGGTACGGGTCGTACATACATGGGTGGGGATTCGACTCGTACATAGGAGGGCTGGGGGGGTGTTGGGCGCGTATGCGGGCACATGTCTCCATGGTTGCTATGGGAGTTCGGTGCGGACGGTGTTTTTTCCATACGGTTGTAACATCGGACGCACGGGATGGATCGTGATTCCGCGGTCGGACTTCACTTTTCACATTTGTACGGTAAATCGTCCGAGGACGTGTCGGACACATTTTCCGACCCGAGGACGTGTAGGGAATAATTCCCAATGCGGTTCGTATGGACTTTTTCCCATGCGAATCGTGATTGCCAGTTTGTACGGCACTTGTACGATTCGTACGGTAAAAAGACCGGATACGAGTCGTACGGGCAATTTTTTTACCGGATCGTGATCGGCACCTATATGTAATTGGACAGAACCTACAAAGGGAATAATTACTGAAAGGCACTGAGTAACTTTATTAAAAGCAAACAATTTCGGACTTCCGATTCCAGCATGCAACATCATTCTAATCCATCTGTTGCCCATTGGAGGGCTTAATTGGTCACATGCTGAGGAGTGCCTTTCAAAAACGAAATGTTACTGGGCCATTACATGTCAATGCCTGTGATCAAGGGGATTGAAGCCCCGAAACGCGTAAGGCAAAAAATGAACTTTGTGTGAAGAAATGCTGCTTTGCCAATAAATGGAGTTGGTTTTAAGTGCGCTTTCAAATCGAGGATGCTTTGTTTATAAAATATTACATTTTATATATATATAGGTTTAATTGTTTTAAATTAAAGGTATTTATTATATTTGTTAAAATGTACATTTCATCTAAATACATTTTTTTAGGTTAATTTTATTTATTTATTTAACATTATTTTTTACATATAAAAATTTGATATTTTGTATATCAATATTTTTTACATCAATATTATTTTTTCGATATCTTTAGACTTTACATTATAAAGTTAGGATGTTGATATTTTTGACATCAATATTTATGTGTTGATATTTGTGTATGGGGATATTTTGGTGAATGATATTCTGCCAGTGATCCTCCTGAAGGATCAAGTGTTGTCATGTTTGATAGTTGCCAGAAACGATTCGCTCCTTGGTAAGGTTAGGGGGCTTCCCTCCCTCTGTGTGTCAGCCTCCTCCCTCTGTCCGTCTCCCTGTGTCTCCCTCCCTCTCTCTCCCCCTCTCCCTCCCTCTGTGTGTCACCCTCTGTCACCTCAGCCCAGCTTCCTAGGCACACACTTTTAGCAGATCTTTGAATGGCCCTTGGCTTGTTGATGTGAGTTTGTTTCTGATCTCCAGACAGCCATTGGGTGTAGTGTCTGTGTGTGCGCTGCTGCTGTGGTGGTGTGTGCTGCCACTCTTTCACAGTGTTGGCTGTTCATTAGCTGCTGTCATGTGCAAAAAGTGCCTTCACCCCATGTGTTAATGCAAGGCGTGCGCCATTTGCTGGCAAGTCTTTCCTGTGTGGGGACACACTGTTTGTCTGGCTTTGACCTAGGCCATATGGGCAGAGGGCATTGTTGTCTGCTTCTGAGTTGCACTATGTGATTTTTGGGGCCCACACTCCCGCCATCCGGGTTACCGTGTCTTGTGTTGGTGTTTTCTGTGGCCTGTGACTTTGCATTGTCCAGCTGGGTGCATGGGCATGGTGGCGCCAGTGGCATGTGCGTGTTCATGGAGTGTGGTTGAGTCATGCGATAGCTTGGGGTGGTTGCGTGCCTGTTTGTGAGTTTGGTTGTGGATGACGTTCCCCCCATGTGAGGTGAGTTGTTTGTGTACTCACCCGGGTCTCGGAGTCCGTCTAATCCGTCCACTGCCACCACCGGCAGTATGGCCATCACCCTCTCCTCCCAGGGATGGTATTTTACGCGTCTGCGGGGCGGCCCTCCTCCAGTGACGTTGGCCTGGTTGTGTACGTCGGTCATTTTGGCTCTGACCCTCCTCCGCAGATCGTACCACCTGGCTTGGCATTCATGCCTGGTCCTTCTGGTGTCCGCAACAGCATTCACAGCATCGACAATCGTCTGCCACATGGCTGTTTTTCTGAAATGCTGGTCTGTCTGACCAATGTTCCAAAGAGGTGTGGTTCGACTCTGAGGATTTCATCGACAAGGACCTCCAACTCTCGGCTAGTGAACTTTGGATTCTTGTTAGTGGGCATGGTGAGGGGTGTCGGTGTGGATGGTGGGGGGGTGTGTGTGTGGATGGTTGTGGGTGTGTGGGTGTGGTTGTGCAGGTGTGTGTGTGAATGTGATGAGGGGGTGTTTGTGAAGGTGTGTGTGTGAAGGTGTGCAAGTGTAAGGTGTAGTAAAGGTTCTAGTATGGTGCTGTAGGTTGTCTGTGGGGTCTGGCAGCAGTGAGTCTGTTGCAAAGGCTCATGGTTTGTGTGTGTGGGCCCTTTTTATTGGTCCATTGGTGGGTGTGGCTGTGTTTGAACTTTGGGTGGGTGTGTTATAAGGAGTGGTTGTGTTTTGGGCCTCTGTTTGGGATTTTGGCAGTTGCAGGTCAGTGAATGTGTTGTTTTTGTGCTTGTTGGACATATTTAGTGGCTTTGTGCCATTCGAATGGTGTATTCTTGTGTTGTTTTGCTTTGTCCTGGTTGTGTACGTGCGTTTTTAACGTGTGTACGGTGTGTACTTCGGGCATTTTGTTGTACAGTGCTGTCCTTGTGTCTGGCTTGGTACGACTCGTACATGCGCGATGTTGTGTGAAGGTGCTGGTGTTGGGGCCTGGGGTGCGCTCCGTACATAGAATGTTGGGGTGGGGGTACGCTTCATGCATACACGGGTGGGGGTACCTGTCGTACATACACGGTTGGGGGGGACCGGTCGTACATACACGGTTGGGGTGGGGGTACGCTCCATGCATACGCGGGTGGGGGTACGCGTCGTACATACACGGTTGGGGTGGGGGTACGCTCCATGCATACGCGGTTGGGGGTACGCGTCGTACATACACGGTTGGGGTGGAGGTATGCACCATGCATACGCTGGTGGGGGTACACGTCGTACATCCACGGTTGGGGTGAGGGTACGGGTCGTACATACACGGTTGGGGTGGGGGTACGCTCCATGCATACGTGGGTGAGGGTACGGGTCGTACATACACGGTTGGGGTGAGGGTACAGGTTGTACATACACGGTTGGGGTGGGGGTACGCTCCATGCATACGCGGGTGAGGGTACGGGTCGTACATACGCGGTTGGGGTGGGGGGTATGCTCCATACGTACGCGGGTGGGGGTACGGGTCGTACTTACACTGTTGGGGTGGGGGTACGCTCCATACGTATGCGGGTGAGGGTACGGGTCGTACATACACGGTTGGGGTGGGGGTACGCTCCATACGTACGCGGGTGTGGGTACGGGTCGTACATACACGGTTGGGGTAGGGGTACGCTCCATACGTACGCGGGTGAGGGTACGGGTCATACATCCACGGTTGGGGTGGGGGTACGGTCTGTACATACACGGTTGGGGTGGGGGTACGCTCCATGCATACGCGGGTGAGGATACGGGTCTTACATACACGGTTGGGGTGGGGGTACGGTCCGTACATACACGGTTGGGGTGGGGGTACGCTCCATGCATACGCGGGTGAGGGTACGGGTCGTACATACACGGTTGGGGTGGGGGTACGGGTCGTACATACATGGGTGGGGATTCGACTCGTA
The DNA here is from genome assembly GCF_964204655.1 of Triturus cristatus. Classification (NCBI taxonomy): domain Eukaryota; kingdom Metazoa; phylum Chordata; class Amphibia; order Caudata; family Salamandridae; genus Triturus; species Triturus cristatus. The sequence continues at coordinate 159,072,396 of NC_140580.1, forward strand.
CATAGGAGGGCTGGGGGGGTGTTGGGCACGTATGCGGGCACATGTCTCCATGGTTGCTATGGGAGTTCGGTGCTGACGGTGTTTTTTCCATACGGTTGTAACATCGGACGCACGGGATGGATCGTGATTCCGCGGTCGGACTTCACTTTTCACATTTGTACGGTAAATCGTCCGAGGACGTGTCGGACACATTTTCCGACCCGAGGACGTGTAGGGAATAATTCCCAATGCGGTTCGTATGGACTTTTTCCCATGCGAATCGTGATTGCCAGTTTGTACGGCACTTGTACGATTCGTACGGTAAAAAGACCGGATACGAGTCGTACAGGCAATTTTTTTACCGGATCGTGATCGGCACCTATATGTAATTGGACAGAACCTACAAAGGGAATAATTACTGAAAGGCACTGAGTAACTTTATTAAAAGCAAACAATTTCGGACTTCCGATTCCAGCATGCAACATCATTCTAATCCATCTGTTGCCCATTGGAGGGCTTAATTGGTCACATGCTGAGGAGTGCCTTTCAAAAACGAAATGTTACTGGGCCATTACATGTCAATGCCTGTGATCAAGGGGATTGAAGCCCCGAAACGCGTAAGGCAAAAAATGAACTTTGTGTGAAGAAATGCTGCTTTGCCAATAAATGGAGTTGGTTTTAAGTGCGCTTTCAAATCGAGGATGCTTTGTTTATAAAATATTACATTTTATATATATATAGGTTTAATTGTTTTAAATTAAAGGTATTTATTATATTTGTTAAAATGTACATTTCATCTAAATACATTTTTTTAGGTTAATTTTATTTATTTATTTAACATTATTTTTTACATATAAAAATACGATATTTTGTATATCAATATTTTTTACATCAATATTATTTTTTCGATATCTTTAGACTTTACATTATAAAGTTAGGATGTTGATATTTTTGACATCAATATTTATGTGTTGATATTTGTGTATGGGGATATTTTGGTGAATGATATTCTGCCAGTGATCCTCCTGAAGGATCAAGTGTTGTCATGTTTGATAGTTGCCAGAAACGATTCGCTCCTTGGTACGGTTAGGGGGCTTATATGGTGGCACTTTGAGCTAGCTGATCTAAAGGCTGACATATCCTTTGGGGTGTCTGGAATCAATCTGTACACCAATTCCTTAGTTTATTTTATCTAAACGCGCAGATCCTATGTATTATTAGGAACTACATGACACAACTTTCTAATTCTTCTAGTTTTCTTGGAGAAAGGTTGCAACAAACAGTTTCAAAGTTAAAAAAAAATAATTTTCATAATTGCTCCTATGTTGAAATGGATTAAGGAGGTTCATGTCACTCATGTTTTGATATGCGTTTCTTGCCCTGAAGGAGACTACGCTATTGGACTCCCAAATAGACTATGTTATCAGAACCTTGATAGGTTTGTAGAGAAAATATGTACCTTTCAGTCTACTTACAGTAAGATATATGACGGTGCAGCCCATACATGTTTTCAACTGCGCTGTAAGTACAATCTGTGAAGCTGGCATACCAATAAACGTTTTCCTTTGCCCCGCACTCCTGCATTCAGGAGCAACCTTTTTAGAAGCTCCTAACCAATAATTACCCACCAGACTGCAGAATAGTCCTCCTCAGTGTCACCCTTCCTGTGAGCCCTGAGAGTGAAACCACTCTCCTCCCACTAGTCCCAAGTGGATGCCCACTTTCATCACATCAGATTGAGTAAGGTTTGTGGCAGTCAATCAATCAATCAATCAGGGTATTGTAGAGAACGCTACTCACCCGTGAGGGTCTCAAGGCGCGGGGGGGCAGCAGTACTGTTTAGATGAAGATTCAGGTCTTGAGTGCCCTCCTGAAGGTGTTCAGGGAGGGGACGCATCTGATGTTGATCGGGAGCTCGTTCCAGGTCTTGGCCGCGATGTGGGAGAAGGCAGTAGTTGTTGGGCTGCTAGAATGCTCCCATGGGAGTTTCCAACCAGTTTTCCTACATTAATAAAAGTCCAGAATCTCGGGCATATGGGAACCCCTTCATGTTTATTTTATTTTTTACAAATGCAGTGTTCACTTACATTACGTTCTACTGCCACTTACTATCCATTCACCAGAATGATATGAAGAACACTTCATTCTCAGGCTATATTAATTATAAAACATTGTGCCTCATTCATAAATGTTTGATTCAGGATGCCTCCAGCTGCCGCTGGCAAAGGCCTATGTTACAGACTCTAGGAGCAATCCTGAGGTCACTGAGAGAAAAGTGGCCAGGAGTCTGTAGCTCTAAGTGAGTGATCAGAAAGGAGAGAAGATGATGGGGTTGGAGTGCATGCTTCCTAATTACTTATGGTCCTTAACTTTTCATTCCGCATTTTGCTCATAACTCAGTCAACAAATGTTTTTCTTTTAAATGTCAACCCGACCTGGCGCTAAATTCCCTTTAAGTTAACACAATCATATCATAAAATAAAATATTAAATCACATGGTTTATTGAACATGGCTAGCCTTTATTTACATGCCACTGTCTACAATTTCTAAGCAGGAAATTGAAAGATCATAGAACCTCGTGCATAAGAGCAGTTCCTTGTACTCAGCATTAAAACTCTCCATAGTATCTGTTTTACCCATGACACGGACCCTAGTTTGCCAGTGAGTCAATGTAATCTCTTAGGGACGATCCCTTCTTTCACTTTTGCATGTTTCTGTGCCTGAGATACTTTCTCCAATGCGCTGCTTTCCCGGCCATATCAGCAGTTTCCGTTCCTTCCTAATTAATTAATGTATACTGCGCAAAGGCATTCGCTTACTGTTGTGATCTCTGTAGATAGACACCTGGAGCCAGTATGTATTCTTAAGCCATCTTTATTCAGTCTCCAGTTCAAGTTACATCTGTCTCTACTCCAGCCAGCCTAGTGTGGTACCAGCCCCACCAGGAGCAGCCTCCCTAGCTGCTCAGCCCATCTTCAACTGCCAACACTCATCCACTCAGACACCCAGGCATTCCATGCATCACAGGCACACCAACATTCTATGACCATCTCACGCTCTGGCTGAGCAGCTAGTGGCAGCAGGGCTGGACTAAAATGATAATCAATTAAGTAGGATATAACATTATCCCTTTTTCTTCAACGAAAACAAAACATGCAAGTAATAAAACATCAAGGAAGAACTATCCACAAGAAAAATGAATAATGGTACAAGTCCCACAGATGCAAACAAAAAATTAAAACATCGCAGTACAAAGAACCATTATACACAGAAAGAACGGATAAGATAAATACATTTGATAAGCAATATCTCCCATCCCTCCCTAAAAGAATAAAACATTTTGAAGCAACAATAACATTACCAGAAATACATTTGAAGCATTTTGCATTAAACACTATGACGTAATGCACTACAACGCAAAGGGTAAAAGACCCCACACAACCAAAGCCCCAATGTATAACTAAAAGTAGCTCTAAAGATAGCATACCCTACAACTACAATCCCAAGAGAAAGGGAAACAAACAAGTATATGGATCGTCACCCATAACAACTCCCATGAAGGGATGTACATTAGTACTGTGCACAACTAATAATGGACTAAACCATACCCCAACCCAATGTGAGGGTTAACCTAGGTACAAACTATTTATTGACTAAACCATAACCCAACCCAGTGTGAGGGTTAACCTAGGTACAAACTATTTATGGACTAAACCATAACCCAACCCAGTGTGAGGGTTAACCTAGGTACTCCAAACCCCATATAGAGGTTACATACCCCCATATGGGAGTAACACACAAAACTAAACACAGGGCAATTACCCAAAACCTTCCCTCGTGTATGGGAACAATGTGATGACCACCCACAGGAAAACAATCACTGTAAAATGAAGACCCATCCTCAAACTATACACCTGTGGCATCACAACTTTTTCCTCTTGTCACAAAACTAACAATTAAAGCCATTCCGTTAACTGTAAAACAGTAGAACATTGTGCCCCTCACCGGTGAGCGATATCTCACCCGAGTTGTGACAGGTCTGGACTTTCCCTGCAAAGAACTTCACCCTCAAACTAGAACGCTCCGACATACATGAAACGGAGGACTAATCTCTGAGGCAGTCCAGACAACGACATAATGACTTGTTACAGCAGAGCTTCTCGTACCTCTTGTCCTTTGTACTCAGAACATGCCAAAGTCACAACTGGAAGCCGCCACCCGTCTCATTAATTTCCCACACCTTACCTCCAGATACAATACCAAAGTAAGGCTCAACGGGGACTAACATAGCACATATGTAGACCGCTTGCATAAAGAAAAAAAAAACATCTGTTGTTACGAGTCTCCGGCGTCTACAGGGTGCTATTTGCCAAAAAAAACAACTCGACACGATGAAGAAGTAGAAGTCGTGCAGACACCGCGTTGTCTCTGACCCTCATGCCGACTTGCAGAAACTTTATTCTCACAGAAAAACGAACACCGTGGTTGGCAGAAGGAAGCTCTGTGGACGACAACATTACAAGAAACCGGAAGCTCCAATGGGAAGAGACAATAGCGACCGCCAACCTCAAAATGGCGGCACGCTGTCTACGTCGCTGCAGAGTGGCTCACGGTAGGTGTATGCACCAAATCGCTCCTGTGGAATAGCCCAACGTCACAGAGAGGCTCACGCAGAAGAACGCAGCGCGGAGGAACCATCAGAGGCACCACAGGTAAGCGTCCACGCGCTGATTGTAGCGCGCTCCTCAGCTTTTGAATTTTCCAAGATAGCTGACAAACTGACACTAGTGAAACGCTGCCAGTAACGATAAAAACATGTGAAAGGCTCACCATTCGGGCAATTGCCTCCATACCCTGCCGCATAACATGTAGAACTCGACTTCAGCTCTGAAGATGCCAACAATAGTAGAGCGTCGAGTATGAACCACAGAGTCGTGTGTAAACACGATGATCTCCCAAACTATGCAAATCCTGGGCTTGTGTGGGTCTCCGCTCCAATGAAGACCAAAATAAACGTGCAGTCACCCAGAGTGCCACATACACCGAGTAAGCACCTCGCCTCTAGGGCAAACATCCAGAGATCCCTAGCTTCATCAAACAGGCTGCTGCACATTAGCACGTAGTTTCAAGTAGTCAAAGTCACTTAGATTGAAGTACACTTCACTTGACAAAATTGCGTGTCCTGTCAAACATCTTACCTTCACCATATGTGGAACTACTGCCCCCATGACACCTTTTCAAATAGAGTCACTGTGGTGTTCGAGGCACTATAAATCGTTGTAACTGTCAATAAAGCACCTTTTTACAAAATATTCTCCATCTGTGCAACCACTGCACACTTTGCGTTCTTACATCTCCATGATGAAAGATCCTAAATTTACTTTTTCTTCTTTCTGTGGCTGGAACACCCTATATGGCTGTAGTTTGACTACTCCTCCAACTCACTGTAGTCCTTTTGTGGCTGGTGTTGTGGCTGGAACACCAGATGCGGCTGTAGCTTAACTACTCCTCCAACTCACTGTAGTTCTTTAGGTGTTAGTAGTATTCCCAGGCTGTAATGTCCTTTTGATGACACTTCTCTTTGGGCTGTCCAATGGAAAGGACACTGGTGGGGCTGGCGCTGGCTTTCCTGGGAATTCTTTCTTTGTAGATGTAGTTACTTTAAGGATCTCTTAGTTTCTCCTTTATTTCCTTTAAAGTTCCTTTGTTTCAGTGGTTCACCAAGAGTCTCTAGGGTTCAAAGTCCGCTCGTCGCCAAAATAAATGTTGTGATCTCTGTAGATAGACACCTGGAGCCAGGAGGTATTCTTAAGCCATCTTTATTCAGTCTCCAGTTCAAGTTACATCTGTCTCTACTCCAGCCAGCCTAGTGTGGTACCAGCCCCACCAGGAGCAGCCTCCCTAGCTGCTCAGCCCATCTTCAACTGCCAACACTCATCCACTCAGACACCCAGGCATTCCATGCATCACAGGCACACCAACATTCTATGACCATCTCTTGCTCTGGCTGAGCAGCTAGTGGCAGCAGGGCTGGACTAAAATGATAATCAATTAAGTAGGATATAACACTTACCTTAAGGAGGGTTTGACTCTGCAGTCAAATTGTGTTGACATTGCCTGTATTTTGGGTGCTCTTTAATGATTCTGAGCATCAGCACTTCACTAAACTTGCTTTTTCTGCTCTAGGGTGCCACTGTGGCCATTGACATGCAGCTGTATTCTGCACTGCTCGTCTCTATCACTAGAGGCGCACACAGGAAACTGATGCTAGAGTCTTGGATCCAGCATCTATCTTAAAGGTGGTAGGCAAATATTATGCATAAGCACAACGTACGGATGGTATGTCAGGACCAGTAGCAGTCCTGGGAAGATAGCTCATAAAATTGTGCTGTTGTGGCAGTCAATAACAGGGTATGCCATTAGACCTTTAATTAAAGTGGCCCACACAGCAAAGGTGCCAAGAGCCAGAATGGAAGCAAGGAAAATGCCCTCTGTCGTAGCCCCTGGTTGGGCAGCCGAAGCACGCCATAATGGAATTGGAGCGGGCCCCTCCAGCTCCTGGGCCCTAATGTCACTGAACCTGCTGTACAAATGGCTGCTACGCTCCTGGCGGTCCGGCCATTTCGGTGGGAGGGGTTACAGAAATTACCAGCTCGACTGGAAGCATAAATTACGGGAGAACTTTGCACATCAGGGCAATTGTCCGTGGAGAGTTTCCCTGCTGCAAACAAGCGAGTCCACAGTTCAAATACCGGGGAAAGTGAACCTGATATATGTACGTTATTGCAGAAAATCTCATGATACATGTTATTCCCCATAGGCCCATACACTTAAAATGACCCGGGCTACCCAGTAACAGTAACTCTAGGGGCGAGGTAATTGGAATAATATCTTGCCACTTTTAATGAGGGTGCTAGAGAGATCATGGATGTTTGGGGTTGGACAGATTCCTGATCTGCTAAAAGTATGCAGTCGAAACTTAGAAAAAGAAATAAAAGGGTGGCTCTGTCTGCAACAAAACAATTCAAACAGTGCTGAAATCACTGTGCGTGATTCATAAGATGATGAAGGGGTAATTACAGGAGAAGCAGAGCTTTTGTGAGGTGTGTATTGACAGTTGTGTATTACTGCAGATCATGCACGTTAATAGACGTATCTGTGAGGGAATAACGACAAATGGTATTCAAACACCAAGAGAGAATCAATAATAAAGCACTGCCTGCAAAAGTCAGGATGCTATAACGGAGCTCGGTAACAGCTGCATCTACAAGGACGTCTTCAATAGCTGGATCTGTGGGGTACCAAGAACAGCTACATCCCTTGGGACCGCGGAAATGGCTGCCTCCAGCAGACAATGCACAGGGGGACGTGGAGTACTCTTCGGCTTGTTTGTTCGAAAGTTTCGCTAAGTACAGCTAATGCCGCAACATGGCAAGAATGATATTTCAAATGCTATTTCACAGGGTGACGGAATCTTTTCTTGAGAAATACATTGCACTACGAGAAAATTGCATTGCATTATCCCCTTCGCCGTAAGCTTGTCGGAGCCATCGCGCTGTGTGAACCCGCAGCAAAGATGAAACTGATAATTTGTTTTTCATTTTTAAGAAAAGTTAGCTTGAACAGCTTTATCGAATATCCAGCTATAATGCGTTTTTCCATCACTCTATTCTGTTTCTATAGCAACAAGCCTGGTAAGTAATGCAATTCCCTGTAAAGACTGTCATAAATCCTTCTGCTCATTACTGTCAGCATGTAGCTGGGAATTAGAAAAGCTAGTGAAGAAAGACCAACTTTTAACTAACAAAGGGTTTCAGATATGTAACTCTGTTATCTGAAGCTCTCCGACCACACTTCTGGGAAGACTTGATATGCCTTAGTGGACTTCTGAAGACAGACCTCTTTTCAACCAATAGAATTCAGCGGCATACACAGTTTTCATAACGAGCAAAACTATAATACTATGGGGCATATCAACAACGAGCGGCGATAATTATCGCTAAGCGCACTTAGCGCTAGGATAATTATCGCCGCCTAGCATGGATTTTTATCGCTGAAATAGCGTGCTATTAGCAACGCTTATCTCAATAGCGATAAAAATCCTCACGCTTAGTGGCTAACGTGAGATTATCGCTGGAAACCCAGCGATAATCTCACATTAGCTTGTTGATAGGGACAGGCAAACTTAGCCATGATATCCTCCTTCCATAGGATATCATGGCTAAGTGAGAAAAATACCAGACGTAAAAAAGCAGCGTTAACCGCGGTTAGCGCTGCTTTTTTTGTCTCTAGCAGGGTTAGCGATATTCTTGATAATAGGAGAAATGTCGCTTAGCGAAATTTCTCCTATTATTTTACTCTGGAACGCCCCCTGGCCTTTACATCTCATTGGAGATGCAAGGGGAAGCGTAGAGTAAAAGGGTGCTAACATGCCAATTTGCATGTTAGCACCCTGTTGTTGATAGGGTGCTAGTTTTATCTCTGCTTTTTTGGCTTTTAAAGCCAAAAAAGCAGAGATAAAGCCCTTGTTGATATGCCCCAGTATAATTACAATATTACAATCGGTTTCTATTGTTAGAAATGCAGTATAGTTCTGCAATCAGTGGTCCCGTGTGTTTATAAGAAATACATTACTACATTTTGGACTTGGTCCTTTTTGCATGGGCTCCCACATATTTTTACCTTCTGTTGTTTAACCGGTTTTTGTTGGCTTTAGGACTCTGTGCACTTTACCTCTGCTATCCAGGGAAAAGTGCTTGTGCTCGCTCCTTCAAACTTGGTAAAATAAACTTACACCTCATTGGTACATTACATTTCTTGTAAGTCCCTGGTGAATAGCATTACATATACCCAGGGCCTGTAAATTAAATGTTACTAGTGGACCTGTAGCACTCATTCTGCAACTCACCAAAGTAGCCTTTTAAAACGTGTTTCAGGCTTGCCACTGCAGCCCATAGTGCAGTTTTGAATTGCCATTTCAATCTAGCAAAATAAACCATTTGCCAGGTCTAAACCTTCCTTTCTTATACTTATAAGTAACCTCTAAGGAAGTCTCTAAAAGCTCATAGGGCTGGGTGCCTGATACAGTCATGGGTGATAAGTTGAGCCATACAAATCGAGTTAACATAACATGAAATAACAGCATAACACGTAGGGCAGGATAACCATGTTATGCGGACTGCAACCGGCCAACCGCCGGTTGCTGTTTGACCGACATCTACCATTGCGGTCTGCCTGCCGTATTAAGATTCGGCAGGCAGAGGCATCGGGCGGAATGGACCATCGCTGCACTTTCAATGGGCTCAAGGAGCCTGTTGGAACTTCGGAAACCCACATAATCCCATAATGCTGGCAGAGGCAGCCTTGGATCCGCCATTGAGATTATGATGTCACTTTCCGACAGCCTTACCATGTAGGCCTTTCCGACATGGAATGGCTGTTGGAAACTGACTTTGAGAGCCCCTAGAAGGGCCCCGTCCCTCCCCCATCTCTGTAATGAGGCCTGTGCCCCCCTAAACATCGCTTCACTGTGTTGCACGCACTGTGAGATGCCTGCCACATGGTGCCACACAGTGCGGGATGTTTAAAAATATCCATTTTACAATGGCAGCTTGTGCTGCGGAACTTTTCCGTCCACCGTACAAGCTGCCATTGTAAAATGAATGTTTTCAACCGCCCTTAGGGTGGTCGCATTCAAATTGTGCTGTCGGAACCACCGACCTATGGTCAGCAGCTCCAGCCCACAACGGTGTGCCCGACATAGTAATGATACCCCATGTATTTAAAACGTAGGACATGTGTTTACGTTTTATGTGTCCTGGTAGTGAAAAACTCCTAAAGATGTTATTCACTCATGTAAGGCCTATCGCTCCCATTGACTAACACTGGGTTACCTTATATATTATATGTAATATGTGAAAACTGTAGATTGGAAGCAGATAGAGATTTAGGGCCAGATATACGACCATTGTGATTGTCTCAAATCACAGTGCAGAACAGTGTCACATAATATGCATGCCTCATGAATATTAATGAGACACTCTCAATTTGCGACAGCATTGGGAATGGCAGGCCCTCCCAGGTATGGTGGCCTGCTGGGCTCAGCAGACCTCCATTCCTGGGACTGCTTTTAAATAAAGCAGTTTTTATTTTACAAATGCAGCCTGTTTTCCTTAAAGGAAAATGGGATGCATTTAAAAAAAAAAAAAGGAATTCAACTTTTTCGTTTCATTTTTTTAACGGCAGGTAGTGGTCCCCGGGACCACTGCCTGCCCCTAAAAAATATTTTCCCCTGCATTCACAAAGGGGAAGGGGTCCCCTGGGGACCCCATCTCTTTTGTGAGTGCTTTACCACCATTCTGAGAAGGGTGGTAAACTGAGACTGTTTTGCGACCACAATTGCGGTCGCAAAACAGTCATACATAGGGCTCAGACTCACTATTAAGAAGGGACGCCCTCAGAATGCCCCTTCTAATAGCGAGTCGCTAATCCTATTTAGCGAGTCGCAAATGAATTGCGAGTCGCTAAATAGGGTTAGTACATGGCCCTTTCGTATTTTGCATGGGCAAAGGAGATGCAAACTCGTTTGCGCCTGCAAAATAGGGTCGTACATCTGGACCTTAGTGTCATAGGTGTTAAAATTAGTAATAACGATTCCCAAATATAGTTTTTTTGTGAATGCCTGTTTGGTAACGCTTATAAATAAAGTCATTTTTCCTTTTTTTGTAATGTATTTTCCAAAAAAGAAAAATGGGATGCGTTTAAAAAAATACTGTAACATTTCATTTTCATTTTTCAAGAGTAGGCAATGGTCCCTGGGACACCTGCACACTCTTAAAAAATATATTTTTAAACATTCTCAATTGAGAAGGCATCTCTAGGGTACCCCCTCCCATTTGCATATGGGCTATCACCAACATTGAGTTGGTGGTAAGGTATGAATGGTTTGCAACCACATGGTCACAAAACATTAGTACTTACTATTTAAACTCCCTATTTTAAAGTGATACCCTGAACACAACCATTCCAAATACCGAATCTCTAACACAAATTGCGACTAGGTAGCACGCTACTGAATTGCAATTTGTGCTTTGAACATTTGAAAAAGTTACTGTTCCAAACAACTCGATTTTTGGAATCGGGCCCTATCTGGTTGCAAGATTGCTATCTACATCTGGCCCATGGTGTTTACACTCAAATTAATTGTAATTTAAAATCCTCTTTAATGGTAACATAACATTATGGGGTCTATTAGGATGGCGGGCGGATCGCCCCCGCTGGGCCGGTGGTATCCACCGCTGCCCTGGCAGGGGCGATCTGCCCACCATCCTGCCATGATTGACCCCCCCGCCACATTCGGATGGCTGGGGGGTCAGCGGCGGAGGGGAAGACCGTCCGCTGCTTTTCCGCCAGTCGACTCGTCGACCGGGTGGAAAACTGACACAATGGGGCCGATTCCGATAGCCGGTCGGACAGCTGTCCGTAGCCTTACCATGCGACTGACACGTACCCGGAGCCGGTCGGTCCTGTAGAGTAAGTACGATGCGCATAACTGCCAAAAACCTGACCGACACCTAGGCTGTAACTCCTAACGCTGAACCGAGTATCCCGGAAGCAGTATCCATAGCAGTTTCCGGCATGACAAGTACGATGTGTACTTCCTACGCGCCAGACAGCTCGCCACAAACGGGACATCACAGCATCCGGAAAACAAGCATATCAGCTACGATTCGCGCCACAACTCAATACGCGACTACGAGACGGACCAGCTTGCAGCGGGTACGAGACGGAGCAACAAGCAGTGTGTATGACACGAACACATCATGAATCCCATCACGCAGGTCATACCAGTACTCTACATCTATGACCGGCTCAGGAACTGACGGCGCAGGCGGAAAGTCAGACACCTACCACATAAACAAACGACACGTACCCGCAAAATGGCACACACACACAGGGGATCCACATCCTGGCCCCTAACAATAGCCCACCATAGGGGTTGTATGGCCAGCACCACTAACACCCCCACCCTTAGGGCTTATGTTGCCCATCCCCCCTGCCACCCCCACCCATAGGGCTTATGTTACCAATCACTACTGCCACCCCCAGCCATAGGGCGTATGTTGCCCATCACTACTGCCACCCCCACTCACAGGGGACCTGTTGCCCATCACCCCTGCCACACCCACCCATAGGGCTTATGTTGCCCATCACTACTGCCACCCCCAGCCACAGGGCTTATGTTGCCCATCACTACTGCCACCCCCAGCCATAGGGCTGATGTTGCCCATCACCCCTGCCGGCCCACTAACAGGGGACCTGTTGCCCATCACCCCAGCCACCCCCACCCATAGGGCTTATGTTGCCCATCACTAGTGACACCCCCAGCCATAGGGCTTATGTCGCCCATCACTACTGCCACCCCCAGCCATAGGGCTTATGTTGCCCATCACCCCTGCCACCCACACGCATAGGGGACCTGTTGCCCATCATTACTGCCACCCCCAGGGCTGATGTTGCCCATCACCCCTGCCGGCCCACTCACAGGGGGACCTGTTGCCCATCACCCCTGCCACCCTCACCCATAGGGCTTATGTTGCCCATCACTAGTGACACCCCCAGCCATAGGGCTTATGTCGCCCATCACTACTGCCACCCCCAGCCATAGGGCTTATGTTGCCCATCACCCCAGCCACCCCCACTCACAGGGGACCTGTTGCCCATCACCCCTGCCACCCCCACCCATAGGGCTTATGTTGCCCATCACTACAGCCACCCCCAGCCATAGGGCTAATGTTGCCCATCACTACTGCCACTCCCAGCCATAGCGCCTATGTTGCCCATCACCCCTGCCACCCCCACCCATAGGGCTTATGTTACCCATCACTACTGCCATCCCCAGCCATAGGGCTTATGTTGCCCATCACTACTGCCACCCCCACTCACAGGGGACTTGTTGCCCATCACCCCTGCCACCCCCACCCATAGGGCTTATGTTGCCCATCACTACTGCCACCCCCAGCCATAGGGCTGATGTTGCCCATCACCCCTGCCGGCCCACTCATAGGGGACCTGTTGCCCATCACCCCAGCCACCCCCACCCATAGGGCTTATGTTGCCCATCACTAGTGACACCCCCAGCCATAGGGCTTATGTCGCCCATCACTACTACCACCCCCAGCCATAGGGCTTATGTTGCCCATCACCCCTGCCACCCACACGCATAGGGGACCTGTTGCCCATCACTACTGCCACCCCCAGGGCTGATGTTGCCCATCACCCCTGCCGGCCCACTCACAGGGGGACCTGTTGCCCATCACCCCTGCCACCCCCACCCATAGGGCTTATGTTGCCCATCACTAGTGACACCTCCAGCCATAGGGCTTATGTCGCCCATCACTACTGCCACCCCCAGCCATAGGGCTTATGTTGCCCATCACCCCAGCCACCCCCACTCACAGGGGACCTGTTGCTCATCACCCCTGCCACCCCCACCCATAGGGCTTATGTTGCCCATCACTACAGCCACCCCCAGCCATAGGGCTTATGTTGCCCATCACTACTGCCACCCCCAGCCATAGGGCCTATGTTGCCCATCACCCCTGCCACGCACACCCATAGGGGACCTGTTGCCCATCAATACTGCCACCCCCAGCCATAGGGCTTATGTTGCCCATCACCCCTGCCACCTCCACTCACAGGGGACCTGTTGCCCATCACCCCTGCCACCACCACCCATAGGGCTTATGTTGCCCATCACCCCTGCCACCCCCACCCATAGGGTTTATGTTGCCCATCATCACCCCTGCCACCTCCACCCATGGGGCTTATGTTGCCCATCACTACTGCCACCCCAAGCCATAGGATGGGTGATGCGCAACACATCCAGCATACTCCAACATCAGGTATGTCAGCAAAATACATCCCCACTAACATCATGTCAACAGTGTGTAGTCTGTGACAAATGCCCACAACAGTGATTATGGCTACGAACATACAATGTAAGTAACAGCACATGTGTGACCAACACATGAGCGTGACATACACAAGGCAAGCATCACCATAGCACTGTGGCAATGTAAAAATAACACCCCCTCACTGTGTAGAACAGAAGTTAAGTGTGGGCTTCCAAAATGCAGCAGATGTTGAGCATTGTGGTGATGGGGACTAAACCCCCCCTCATCACAGTGACCAAAAGGTAAGTGTCATCATGGTCAAAGCTGCAAATAACAAACAGCATGTATGATCCCTGCTTCCAACACATTAAACACTTCTGGGGCAAACTAATGGTTGTGTCCCATACACACAGAGTTGTGGTGAGGCTAACAGTGCTGTGAAAACATAACACACTCTCGGCCCTGTGCAGACAAGCACCACACATGGGGGCTGACAATGCATACAGTGTACAATAACACAAGAGCAGAAGTGACCATCACCAAGCATGCACACATCTCGAAAATAGACACACCAATCAAAACAACATGTGTAGACTGTAGGTGTCAGCTCACAAACTCACATTCCATGCCAGCAATGGCACCTAACAACCAGGATGAATGTGCACAATGATGTGATATGACTCACAGGGACAGCAGACAAAATCACAGAAACAGCATCCAGACAAAGGCCCACAACAGCAATACCAATGCACTGGTGCAGATGCACAAACAGGCAAACTCACACTGCACATCTGACACAGCATGTGCGTGTGTCTGGCACAGTATCCCCAGGCAACTACACAACACATGAGGGGGGCAGAACTACAGTGACACAGATGTGGACACAGTGCCATACAAAAGTAAACCATCATTGTGATACGCTCAATGGGCAATCAGGCATTGGGAGATGAAAGGGAGCACAATAGACACATGTGACACAAGCTGGAATGAACACCAACCAACACAGCAAGAGACTGACACACAAAAGCACTACCCCCAGGGACCAGACATTGGGGTGACACAATCATGCATGACACCTCCACTGTGATGACAAAGGCAGATGTTGTACAAACTGGGAAACCCAGACATGTGTCCTGTGCCACAAACGTACATCACACATACACAAACACAAATCACTCAGCATGGCCCCTCATCCATGGACAAACAGGAGCTAGGGGACCATCCATGCAAACATTCACATCAGTCCACCCTCAACACTATACACCCTGAACTGCAACAATGTGTATCTGTGATGCGCACATGCAACCATGACAAACACAGGAATGTTGGGAGGAACTAAGGTGCACAGACACATCACACAAGGACAGTTTACAACCCTGGGGAATGACAGACATACTGCACAGAATGCGGTACATGGCCATGACCTCAAAGCTCACATAACCTTCAGAATCCCTGTTGCAGTCCCAGGACAATGCAGAAGCCAAGGAGAACCACAAGGCACACATGCTGACACCTGCCAGCATCTCAGCCATGAACCCGACAAGTGGGAGCAGTCACACACATATACAAATGTCTCAATCACTGAAAACTACCACCTAGGAACAACTACATGATTTAGCAAATAAACAGGTGCCTTGAGGAACCCTGACTGTGTCCCATCTGTGTCTGACAACATCATCACCACTCAGAACTGACAAATCCCAATGAGGATACACCAATTAACAGTAGTGTGTCATGCACCCACACATCTGGTAGCCCATTGGAAAAGTAGTGAGATGAGCCCAGTACCACTCAGCAAGCATCAACAACAGGAACATTTGAAGGGAACACTGTCTGTGTATGAACAGGGATGTGGACACACACACATGCTCATACAACACACACCATGGGCCCAGGCCATGTCACTGGACAACACACTTACTTGAGGGGACCCAACTCCTGTGGAAGCCCAGCTGTGCCAAACATATTCACCGCAAATCTCACTCATGTCAGCAGAACACTTGGTCAGTCAGCCATCAGTTACCACACAATGAAGGCTCTGGTCACAACAGCCTGGGTACGTGAGTCTCCCCTAAGTCATCTGCACATACCCAAAACATATGTCTAGCAAGTTGCACAGAGTACCCAGTTGCTCCTATAACAATGATGCCCACACCTGTAGGACCAGTGTTGATGAGCACAAAGTCTGTGGAAGTGACAAATTGGACAATGGGAAGCACATCATATGTGCATGGGTGCAAGCCAGAGACGTGACCATGCAAATGAAATGCTCACAGAGAGATGTCCACAAATATTTGATCCTGACACACCTAGGTAGCTGCAAAGGGTTACCCACCAGAATAGGATACATATCTCATGGACCACAGGGAGTACCTCACAGCAACACAACAGTATTCAACATTGTAAACAAAGCATCACAGGTGTAAGGGCATGTTAAACATCATCAACATAATGTACAGCTAAATCTAGTTCACAGGGATAAAGAAAAAAGCTTTATTCAGCATATTAAAAGTTAAACGTATGTTCAAACAAAAGGCCAATGGCCAGTCCATGTCCAAATGCCAAGGAGTGAAGTAGAGTGACAACTGTCACACCTTACCTGCCTGCACTGCTAAGGACCGGGGTCATCCCCTCAGAGGGGCATACATGGGGGCAGGCCAGGCACCGCAGGGACAGGATCAGGGCGCAGCAGAAGGAGGCAGTGAAGAGGTGGTGGATGCAGGCGAGACACTTGCAACTGCAGTGGAGCTGACTGAAGTGGTGGGTGTTGTCACAACTGTGGAGCACAAGTCAGATGGTGTGAGTGCCGGCACAACTCCAATGGGCAGGTCAGATGGAGTGGATTGGCTCACCACTGCAGTGCCCAAGTCAGACGGAGTGGTTGTGGACTCCAATGCAGTGCCTACTTCCATGGGAGTGGAATGGGGTGCAGGTGAGGTCAGCAGTGCAGGGGGACACGGTCCCCACATCAGTGGCACTAACCGTCTGACCAGGTGTGGATGAGCAAGTGCTAGGGGGGATGGCCTTAGCATTTTGGCGATGGTGTATCTGTGGGTGGGGGAACCTGGGGCAGGGAGTGGCGGGGGAACCTCTGGATTGGTGGCCTGGGAAATGGAGGACGGAGAATTTGCCTTGGAGATGCGTGGTGGCGGGGGGTCTTGCTCTTCTGGCGCCGGGGGGACTTGCGGGTGGGGGTCTCTGTCTGACTGCGCCTGGGGGAGGGTGTCCGGGTGTGAGGGCACTCCCCTCTGTGTGTGGGGACTTCCTCTTCCCCTTGTAATCAGGATCTGCTGGGTCGGTCGGGAAG
Organism: Triturus cristatus; assembly: GCF_964204655.1. Taxonomy (NCBI): domain Eukaryota; kingdom Metazoa; phylum Chordata; class Amphibia; order Caudata; family Salamandridae; genus Triturus; species Triturus cristatus. The sequence continues at coordinate 159,089,578 of NC_140580.1, forward strand.
GGCCAAGGTCACAGAGGAAGGGCTTCTGGGGAGATGGGGTTTCAGTTGAGGTAAGGGAAGGAGACTGGGAGGGAGAGGTCTCGGAGGACTGCGGAGTGGTTGTGGATGACTGTGTGTGAGTGTCTGCAAACCAGCCCCTGTGAGTGTGGTATCAGTCCCCTGCGCTTGCTTGTGTGCACGTCTAGACCTTGGTTTGGGGGTTTCTGTGCTTGGGACAGGTAGGGTGCTAGGAATCGTGGGTGGTGCAGGGGTAGGAGGGGTGCGGGACTGTTGGAGGAGGGACACTGCTGCCGTCAGGAATGAGGTCACGGACTGATTGGTCCTCTGTAGGGCAGACATGCCCGAGGAAATGCCCTCCATGAATGACACCAGTTGTGTCAACAGACCTGTGTGTGCATGGAGGACATTCAGCATCGACGTCTGCCCTACATGGATCTGTCTAAGTAAGTCCACAGACTCCTCACTCAGGGCAGCAGGGGACACAGGGGCAGGGGGTGTGGTGCCTGTCACAAAGGAGACACGCTCACGAACACGGGAGCCCACAGGGACCTCTGGGATGGGAGCCGATGGGAGGGTGGTGGTGGTGGTGGTGGCGGGGACAGCCTAACTAGCTGGGGTTTGGTGGCTGCTGACACCCGCCTCCACAAGGGAGTGATCCTCAGAGCTGCTGTGGCCCTCAGCTGGGGGTGATGGTGCTGATGACTCCTCTGTGTGGCTCCACTCGCCCTCTGTGCCACTGGGTCCACCAGACTCCTCTCCTTCTGTCCCTTTAAGGCTCTGTGGCTCTTCCTGGTCCGTGGAGCTGTCCCCTCCTGTGGCCATGGATGTATCGGGATAGGAATAGGAAGTAAGAGAACAACGTCAGTCACCTGCACCGACTGCACACACCACAGTGAGTACATCACAAGGCAAGCCCTGGCATCATCAGCTGAACACAGCTCAACGGGCCAACACTGTTTAGAATAAGACAATTGTCATTCTCAACATCAACCATGGCACACAAATCCCTCCTTGACTTTCACACATATGTCCGTTGCATGTTGGATGCCAACACCCCAATGTGCCAACATGCACCACCCACACATTAGTTGTACATGCAAGTGAACATGTAGGAGTATGTCACTATACAAACAGCACATCTCTTGCTACTGACTCAGTGCAGGTGTCTGGATGAAGGGATGGGCAGAGACTCATTTCACATGCTTGTGATGCATGCCAGCAACACACACTATGATGTACCCATGTCCTGATGTGCAATGCCACAATGGGGTGCATGGTGCACACTTGAACACAATGCAGGATCACTCATAGCAAGTTCAATGCCATGACACTGGGATACCCTGAAAGTCAACACTGTCTCCTGTCACAGGGGCAGGGCATCAAGACAACAATATGCACTGACTCACAATCCTAGCTCAGTGGTAAAGCTAACTCTGCAGATGACCGGCACAATTGCCTATCCCATGCAAACAACATATCCAGGACCCAGAAGACCCCACATCATGCAAATCATACATATGAGTCTCTGCAAACACAAATCCCTGTACATTAACACATCACAGTCTGCTATGCATGTAACCCAGCTGCATGAAGGACAAAGTTGCATACACCATTGTGCGCTGTCAGATGATCACACACCTATATGTCACACAGGTCTTGTCTCTCACAGTCACATCTCATATGTCATGCTGACCCTCTGAATCATGGACACCCCAGTTGTACATAACAACAAGCCACACCCTAATGACACAGAGGCAGACACCTGAGGGCACATGTCAATAAGCACAACCTGCAATTTCATACACAGGAGTGGGATTACAGCGTGTTTCAAAATGCCCTTGAGGAGGCATGACTGGCCAGGTCTACGTGAAACAGTTTTTGGCCCTGGAAATTAGTCAGGTGACATACTTGATATACATACTCCTGAGGCCCTAAAATTGGAGTCCCCTGCTGCATGGGTTTGTTTGGAATACCCCAGCCACATGTTGCGAGTCAGACCTTCAATTGGTACATATCTCAAGGGCACACACAGATCACGTGTCAGATCTCAGGCATTGTGTAAACAATTGACCCACCCATGAAACACACAACAGAGTCACTGGAACAGATGCTGACCGGTAGCTGAAGCATAGCTGACTGCAGGGACACAGTGCCCTAGTGACATAAGCAACAGACTGTAGGGGCCACATCTGTGGAACAGATGAGGAGGGTGCATCACACAATTGAGGGACCTGAGTATTGGACTACAAAACCTACGTAATGTGGAAGTGTGACCAGGCCAAAAGACTGCTATTAGCATGTCAGACATAGTACACAGATTAGGCATGGACCTACCCCCTTCCTGCTGCTGTCTGGCCTTCAGCTGCCTATCCAGGTCCGGGAAGACCACTGTCAGTAACTGGAGCATGTGGGGAGTCATGGTCCGGTGTCTGCCCCTCCTGCATGGAGGTGACAGCTTCAGCTGGACTCTAGCTATCCTCCAGGTCCAGCACCAAAGGTCCTGCCACCTCTTCTGGCAGTTGCGGATCCGGTGCTTGTAGACCCCCACAGAACGAACAGCCTGGGCGATGGTCAGCCATATCTCCTGCTTCTGGTGGGCATCAACCTATGAGGATGACAAAGTGAAAAGTACATTAACACACATGCCCCAGATTTGTGCAGCACACATTTGGATATACATGTCATCATCACAAAGGGAAATGAATTACACTGGTAGTGCAACCATGGGGAAGGAAAAATCGCCTGCATGTCTGACATGTTAACAATGCCTGGATAGTTGAAGCTTGCAATAATGCACTTTAGCAGCAGGAAACCTATTCATTACATGTACCTACACACTTTGGGGGATGAAAGTAGTCAGTGAGAATGCTTGTCACTGGTGTACACACTGCTAGTACTGCTAGTCAGACAACATGCATAATTAGGAAGTCAGTGGACTGCACACTCACCTGCTCCCCTGGTTTCCCATAGAGCTTGCTGTAGTGTGGAAGGAGCCCGTCCAGCAATGCCTGGTTCTCCTCCTCAGTGAAGGCTGGGGCCCTCTCCAGAGTACGTGCCATAGCAGGAGCCAGAGGATGCAGAGACAGCAGCAGTGGTAGCAGGGATGTGGTCCAGTAGCATGTAGTGCAGGCAAGTGAGCTCCCTGGGAGCCAGCCAGCCTTATATCTGTGCTGCAGAGGCAGAATCTGTGCCATGTGTCCCAAGTGATAGGTCCAACACGGTTGCATTCTATGAATCTTGTCAATCCATTTAAAAGTACAACTCGAACACGCCTTCCGCATCGTTCAAATCTTCACCTTCATGGAACACTTGAAATTTCAACATTGTTGTAGGCATCCAACTGAATTTCCAGTGCACAACTCGTACAACTTTTGATTCCGCATCCGTCTCCATGACAGTCCGGATCCAATGGGTGTGCCTGGCTCGTTCAACTGACTGTACAACGCGTATTTTGAATATACACATGCACCCGTCTACATACGATTCAATGGCCAAGGCGTACGCCTGTCTCGGACCATGCTTGTCCGACACGTATGCATGATAGTCACCCGCATCGAACCTCATTGCATTCAAAGACAAAGCATACGCACGGCTCAGACATTACCCGTGCAATGCGTATGCATTGTCACCCTCGTCGGTCCTCATTGCATTCAATGACAAAGCGTACGCACGGCTCGGTTACACCCGTGCAATGAGTACGCATTGTCACCCGCGTCGGTCCTCATTGCATTCAATGACAAAGCATACGCACGGCTCGGACATGACCCGTGCAATGCGTACGCAGTGTCACCCACGTCAGACCTCATTAGTGTGACTATTATATGGATGCAACACACATATACTGGCCAGGGACACCTGTGCACACCTACCACACTACAGCATTGGCCACACAGTGTCCCATGGCATGTAAGGCTGCATTCCCTGGGTGTTTGGGGGGGCCACATCTGTCTTTTTGGCTTGCACTTTGTGCAGCCACTCCCAGGCTGTGCACGTGTACATGGGGGCAGAATCCTTTGTGTGTTGTGCACATTACCACTGTGATGTGCAATTGGACAGTAATGGGCATGAGTCACGGACACAGTGTCATGTTGGATATGTTTAGGACAGGTCACATACACCCTGAGTCCTGGGGGTGATGGCATGTACGTCACAGTGAGACCTGTAGCCACAATTCTGATGTGCACCCACAGTCTGTGTGCATGTTGTTTCTCAGATGTGTCTGATCAAATGTGCCCAATGGGTGACAGTCTCCACATCCATGTGGTATATGCATCAACCTTGATGGGGTGTGTGTCTAAGAGACGTACATGTAGGGCCGGCAGCAACAACAGTGGCCACTACCTGTGGGACTTACGCTTGCCTTGTGGTGTGTACGTGCTACGCCATGTCCATTGCTGTGTTGATGTGGCAATACAGGGACCCTGGGTTTCTGCATGGCAAAGATCTGTGATGCCTGGGAGACATGAGGCCATAATTGTCACTGGAGTGTTTGTTTGGAACATTGCAGCAGCACATAGGTTGGGTGACAAAGCCAGATGATTGGCCATTGCACTACATGGGACTCATGTGGACAGGTGGAATTGAGATTTGAGGTGGTGTTCTTGTAGGTGACATATGTGTCCCTGACCAACAGCAAACACCTCAGTACATTGTGTAATGTCATGAACTAGCATGTGATATTGATCGTGGTCATGGCCACATGGGTGGATGAACTGACAATCTTCCTTTGTGCATCTCTGTACTGCAGGGCACCAGCTGTCCATCGGCCATTCCCAGACCTTGCAACCATGCAGGAACGCAACTGCATCAGACGGTACCGCTTCACCAGGCCACTAATTGCGGAGTTGGCGGAGCAGTTGGCGCCACATCTGCTACCTGGCCGGACATACCCTATAGCACTGACCCCAGAGGCGAAGGTGATGGCAGCCCTGCACTTCTTTGCTACTGGTACCTTCCAGTACACTGTAGCTACTGCTGGTGGGATGTCGCAAACGATGTTTAGTCGGGTGCTACGCGATGTCTTGGAAGGGATGTTGCAATTCCTCGACCTGTATATCAAGTTCCCGAGCCCAGCTGAACTCCCTAATATAAAGGATACCTTTTATACACTGTGGAGGATGCCGAACGTCATTGGATATATTGATGGGACACATATTGCCCTGATACCACCACAGGCACATGAGCAGGCATACCGTAACAGGGAGCACTACCATTCGATCAGTGCTCTGGTGGTCTGTCTTGCTGACATGTCTATCACACATGTGTGTGCACAGTTCCCTGGTTCTGCGTACGATGCCTACATTATGAGGAGTAGTCGCATTGCAACGCTGATGCCATAGATGCCAGCTCAGCATGCCTGGCTTGTCAGTGTGTACTGACTGTTTCTCATTGTGTGTGTTTGTCAATGTTGTATTCCGCACTCCTACAAAACTCAGCTACTTGTTCATTTTTGTGTGTGTAGGTGACTCCGGATACCCCAACATGCCGTGGTTGCTAACACCCCTTAGGAACCCTGTGACACCAGCCGAGCTGCGCTACAATGAGTCACATGTTCGGAGCAGGAGGGTGATTGAGCGGACATTCGGCCTCCTGAAAAGCCGCTTTCGCTGCCTGGACAAGACCGGAGGGGCCCTCCCATATGAGCCTGCAAAGGTGTGCAAAATAATCCTTGTCTGCTGTATGCTACACAACATGGCGGTGCGGAAGGAGGTGCCTCTCCTCTAGGATGACGATGACGATGACCAACGTCCAGCACCTGTGGTTAATCCCGGCCTGGGCCAAGATGCCAGTGATGATGAAGATGATGGTGACGTCCGCTCACAGCTCATCAACAACTTCTTCACCTGAATGTGAGTTTCCAGGGTTGTTATGTGAATGTATGGAGGTAGCCTGGAATTTGTTGTGCCAGATCTGTTGCTGTCTGAGTGTGTCTGTGTGCCACTTGACTGGATGCGTGCTGTGATGTGTCCATTCAGGTGATGTGTACTCCACAATAGGGTAGTACTGCTAACTAGTGTTTGTGTAGGTGTCTTGCAACATGTGTATTGCATTTCTCTCCTGTTCTTCTCTGCTTTTGACTGTATCTTGTCTGTCTTTCCCAGGGTACTTTGCCTGTTGAGTGGTCAACACTGACCCCCAACACCCAGAAGCCAACACCAGTTTGGAAGTTGACAATTCCCATCAACTGATGTACCACACATCCCTGGGCTTCCATTCTCCAACACTTGAGTGTGTCCACTGTTACGTAGAATTACCGTGCAACTATTGTGGAATAAACGTGTTGCTGATGTGTAATGAACCTGTGCTACGCTTTGTTATGTGCGTTGTCTGTCTTCTCACATCTGAGTGACATCTGCTTACCTCACCTGTGGACTTGTTACCACTGACTGGGGTTGGTGTTGTGTCTGTGCATGCCAATGCGTTTCAGGTCAACATCATTGTGTGTGATGAGTAACATGGCCATGGTGAGTATGTTTGTGTTGCCATAGTGGTGCGTCTCCCTCACATGTGTCACATTCCCATGAATCACCTTACGTTGGTCACATTGTTGCAGTATTTGGCATTCACTGTGTTGTGTAGCAGATCGACATCTCCCTGAACATGACAAGTTGGAATCACAACAGAGGCAAGTATGGTGTACTGGTGAGTTTATTTACAAACATGTGTGAGGGAAGTGCACAGGATGGTGGGTGCTGTACATTGGTTTGGGAATCCAAAGTTCACATTGGAGTTGGAAGTGCTGGTAGATGAAATGTCCAGAGTAAAGTCCACAGTCATCTGCTACATTGGCCCATCATGAACCCTCCATGTCATGTGGGTGAGTTGTGTGCGATTGGACAAGGTGAACAGGTTGCGCATAAAGGACATTGTCCAGAACAGGTTTAGAGGCCCTGGGGATGTGCTGGGACATCTGACTCTCAAATGTCCTTCTTCGGACGACCCCTCTTCTTCCGGGGGGGCGATCCTCATGTGCAGGCCTCTGCAGTGCAGGGGACTCTCCGCTAGAGTCCTCCTCCCTCCCTGTGGCTCTGGCAGATGGTGTTGCGACAGATGGTGTGGGCACACAGGGGGGTGTGGACAGGTTGGTGTTGATCTGGTGGAGGTATTGGAGTATGTCCTGATGCACCGCAGTAATGTCATCCCACTTGGCCTCCATGCGGGCATGGTGGGCGACCTGCTCGTGTAGCATGTCCTTGAGGATCCCCACTACCTGGCCAAATCCTCCGGTGCTATCCTGGTACGCATCTAAGATGCGTGCCAGGTGGGGGTCATCATGCAGTCCAGACCCCTCTGCAAGGCGCGCCCTGTGCCTCCCACCCCCTTTTGTACCGCTTTGTTCGCCATCAGTTGGCAGGGTATGCTCAGACGTGAGTCCCTTGCTCACTTTGCCACTGGATTCAAGCAAGCCTGGCTGAAGACGGCTGAAATGCCAGAAACCGGTCCTAGGAAGCTTGTTTCCGGTCCAGGGAAGGCATGGCTTGGCAGTTCGGGCTGGACTGTTCCCATGAGACACAGGGTCAGACTGATTTGCATATGGCCATGTCTGAACTGTGGTGGCAGAGTGGGCTAAAGAACGGTGATGGATCAAACCCTGATCTGTTGACTGGGTGTGAGTGTTTGATTGGTTCTGATGCTCCGTCCATCACCACCCCCTTTTGTACCGCTTTGTTCGCCATAAGTTGGCAGGGTATGCTCAGACGTGAGTCCCTTGCTCACTTTGCCATTGGATTCAAGCAAGCCTGGCTGAAGACGGCTGAAATGCCAGAAACCGGTCCTAGGAAGCTTGTTTCCGGTCCAGGGAAGGCATGGCTTGGCAGTTCGGGCTGGACTGTTCCCATGAGGCACAGGGTCAGACTGATTTGCATATGGCCATGTCTGAACTGGGGTGGCAGAGTGGGCTAAAGAACGGTGATGGATCAAACCCAGATCTGTTGACTGGGTGTGAGTGTTTGATTGGTTCTGATGCTCCGTCCATCACCACCCCCTTTTGTCCCACCCCTCCCAGCACCCCTCTCCACACGGGCAGGACCAGCGGTGGGACGCACAGGTGACACTGGGACCCCTTGGGTGCTGTTGCTGGTGGTGTTTGCTGTAGCTTCCGGAGGGTTCTGTGTCCCTTTGTGGGGGTGTAGATTGGCCTTGGTCTGTCCGTGTTGGCGGGGGTGCCCTGTCGGTGTCCAGATGCTGGAGGCGTAGGTACAGGGGGTGCAGATGTTGATGCTGCTGATGCTGCATGATGGCTCACACCGGAGGGGCCTGGTTGGTCATCGTCATCTGAAGAGGACAGTGAGAGAGTCAGACCAGAGAGCTCAGTGTCCACCAGAGAGCTCAGTGTCCGCCAGAGTCTGGGACTGGGTATCCTCATCATTTGGTGCTGGGTGCCCAGCACCACCTGTGTTTGGAAGAGACACACAATGTGATTTATGTTTCTACATGTATCGTTGGTTCACAAACATGACTTTTTCTACTTTTCGAACAGATGCCTGCCTGTACACTGCTTTTTCCCAGCTTGTCACGGACAGAGTTTGATATTGTTGTTGGCCATTTCCCAGCATGGCCTTTTGCTCCCCACAACAGAGCCCAGTGTCAGACATCTTGTCAGTCCCTTCCCACTCCCTGTGAGGCGAGTATGGTTCAGTTTGATCTTGCTGGGCCATGTGGGTGGGTGTAGGTTGTCTGTGACTGCGAGTCCCATCATACTCTTGGCTACACCCCCCTTCCCAGCATGCACATACTTCCTCCCTCTTGACTCTGCTTCCCTGTGAGGGGGTGTGACAGCAATGGCAAGATGGCTGACTGTGAAATCCTGGTATTTGTTTGGCTACAAGTCCAAAGTGAGCCCCTGTGCTTCACACAGCATCACCCAGTACAGGGTATCTTTTGCTGATATTTCAATGAGGTGTGTGTCAATGCATTGCACCCGGTGAGTTGTGTGGAGTTTGTGTTGAGGGGGATGTGTCTCCCCATGCTGATAAGTATGGTCAGGGCTGTCAGTCCTCCTTTCCATCATGAAACGTGCTTCCATTGTAGGGTGTGCAAGTTGTCTTTTAGGATGTCAGTCAGTGGTGTCCTGCTTCTGATTTGCACCCAACCCCGAGCAGGGCATTGTGCTCCCCACAGCAGGACCCAGTGTCAGCCATTTTGTCAGTCATTTTCCACTCCCTGTGATGTGGGCTTGTTTCAGAGAGGTCTTGATGGGCCAATCAGGAGGGGGAGCATTATCTGCGACTACAGGCCCCATCATGCTTTTGGCTACGCTCACTTCAGTGTGGAGTGGTGTGGCTCACTGGTTAGAGGTGGCAGACCCGGAAGCAGAGGTCGGCCCGGGAGCAAGGTTCGATTCCCGACGCGGCAGGGTCTTGGGCCAAGGTCAGCGGGCTCGATAATTCTCGCCTCAGTGCCTACTCTAACCATGGATCCCACTCAGCAACTCTGGGCAATAGCTTGCTTAATCTCCACTTACGGCCCCATCAGCGCCGGGGATGCTTGTCTTCACCTTGGAGATGCCCAGTAGGGACCATCTCACAGGGAAAGTCAGGATGGGTTCCCCAGCGGTATACAGCGCCGGGACGCCCTGTTGTGGGGCAGCTGTGCGCTTTACAAGTATACAACATTTACCTGCATCCCCACTATTCATTCCTGACAGTCAGCTGCACTGTGAGGTGGTGTGTTTGTGGTGGCAAACTGTCTGGCAGTGTTTATTTAGCTTTGTGCCACTGCCTTGCTCTATTTGTTTGTAGGTTGGTGCATGTCATGACACAGTTCCCAGTCACTCTGAGATGGCAGGTATTGTGTTTGTCTGACTGGCATACACATCTTGGGCTGATTATCTATTGGTTAGTGTAGCTTTGCTTGCGGTGCATGGTTTCACTGTCCCCTTGCCACACAATCTTGGGTATGTTGTTTGTGTACTCACCAGGCTCTGGGATGTCTGTTAGGCCATGGACGCTCTCTGGTGGTAGGATGTCCCGCACCTTCTCCTCTCAGGTCCTGAAGTAGACTGGTTTGGCAGGAGGGCCACCGCCGGTGCTCTGACTCAGGGCGTGATCTTTTTCGATTAGTTTCTTGACCCTCCTGCGCACGTCATACCACCTGTTCTGGATATCATCCTTTGTGCGCCTTTCTGGTGCTTGGACGTTCACCTTGTCCACAATCCTCGCCCACATCTTGGTTTTCTGTGAGATGGGGGTCCTTTGGACCAATGTACCAAACAAATGTGTCTCTATTCTGATGATCTCGTCTACCAGCACTTCTAACTCACTATCTGTGAACTTTGGATTCTTCTTTGGGGGCATGGTGATGGGTGGTAGTGGTGAGGGATGAGTGTGTGTGAGGGTGCAAGTGAGGGTGGGTTGGTGTTGGTTTTGCTGGGTGTATGTGCTTTTGTATGAGGTGCTGATGGTGTGTGAGTTGTGTCGTTCACGCTGCCTATCTTCTGTGTTTGGTACGCGTCAGTCGTGGCGGTCTCTATTGCTTGTGTGCCGGGTTGTCTGTGCGTGTCGGTCATGCGGCTTGGTCCCCGTGCAAGTTGGTCTGGTTTTACACGCATTGCATCGTACTGCGCAAATCGTACAGTGCGGATACCGGTCGGTCGGGTTCATTCCGGGTTCGTGTCGGTCGGTGATAATCGCGTCGGTTTTCCGGCCGGATCACTATTTTCCCTACAGCTCGGTCGTACAGCTTGTATTCCGTACGTGTCAGTTGTAATTCACACGCGTTGCATCGTACGGCGCTGGTCCGTGTCAGTCGGTATTCAGTCCGGGTCCGTGTCGGTTGGTTCGTTTTGCGGCCGGAATCGGCTCCAATATGGTGGCGGTGTCTGCAAGACACTGTCATCCATATTATGATGCCAGCGGCGACTTGCCTCTCCATGGCAGCATTGCCGCCATAGAGAGGCATGCAGCTTCTGCTATTCGGGGCCTGTTGTGGGACCTCAGAATGTTGGGGGGTTGGGGGGTGCACATGGGGGGTACCTATGGAACCCCCCTACATTGGCATGGACAAGGTGGCAGGCACCGCGCGGTGCCTGTCACCTTGTGCATGCCAATTCACAACGTGCATCCATAGCATTGTGGCGGGCGGTGCTGTGAGCACCGCCTGCCACTATGTTGTGGATGGGGGATGCCACCGCCACGGTGGCAGTGGCATCCTAATGGCCACAGCAGGACCGCCGCACTTCTAGCGGACGGTCCCGCATACAGTTACGGTGCCCGCCATCGTAATAGACCCCTAAATTACAATTCTGAAAATGCCCCTTTTAGAATGTTGGCATTTGCTTGCCCTAAGCCTTGGTGCCTTTTGCCAGAGTCCTGAGTCACAGGAATGTAGTGGCTCTGCTTTAGGGGTTTGTGTATTTCTTCCAGACAGTGATGCAAAGGGGATTAGGTGTGGGCAGGATGGGCCATTGGATGGTTGGGGGTGGAGCTGTACCCAGCACCATTTACTTTTCAAACAACTTTGCCTCCTATACATTTAAAGGAACCTGACACTATTCGTTGTCACCCCAGGTCTTCTTGGAGACTTGACAGGGAAAGGGATGTACTTTCTAGAACAAAAAGTGGTGGTAGTATAGGGAATCCCCCCACTAAATAGCCTGGCACCGGGTATAAATACTGGTCCTCCAGAGCCCCCCTTCAATACACTCCTGGACCTGGGAACTTTACAGAAGGAGGACTGCTTTGTTCCTTAGAGGACTGCACTGCTGCTTGAGGCATCCGTTGTTAACAAGAGGACTACCCCGCTGCTTGAAGACTGCTTTGGCCCCCAGAGGGCTGCCTTGCATCTTGAGACCTGCCCCAGTAACTGAGAAGGTAGACTAGAACTGTTTGCTCATCGCAGTCCACCTGGGTGACTCCAAGGGTCAGTTGACTAGCTTCCTGTCTGACCTTTAGGGGCAGAACAAGCTCCAGAGGCCTCCCTGCAACTGCTCAGCTGGCCTGCTGCTACTGGACCTGTCTGAGTACTGCTGGCCTCAGCTAGAGTGAGTCCCTGATCCCCAAAATGTGTCTCTCCAGGTCCCAGACATTGGCATTGGCATTGGAGTGTACTCCTCTGCAAGAAAAGTCAGAATTCTGAAGTACTTGGCTCTGCGCGAATGCAAATGAGCTCATTCACAGCAAGATTTTCCTGCACATGGTTTCTGCCAATGTAAAGCTCTGGTGTACCCGACACTTTGCATTACAGGGAATGGTACCACCAACCAGCAATGAGAGCTCTGTACTTCCCACTACAGCAACGACAGCCCACGGTGACCGACAATGAATGAATGAATGAATAAAACATTTATAAAGTGCATGGCTACCAAAGGCCTCCCAGCGCTAAAGACAATGCCCAAAACTGCATGAATAGAAGGGATCAGGAAAACAAGAGGGTTTTGAGATGCTTGCAGAAGAGAAAATTAATAACCTCAAGACGAATAACATCAGGCAACTGATTCCAGCCTTTTGCAGTGATGACAGAAAAAAGACGAAGCTCCAGTGATGGCCTTCTACAATTCCTGACCAGATGTTTGTGCTACATTGATCACCATCTGCAACACCCGGCTTGCTATCATGCTATGCAATGGCCAATCACCGCACTTTATCTCCTCCTCACAGTCTCCTTCATCTCAAATGGAACTCTTCGTGTCAGACTTTGAGAAGGTATCTTCACCGGGACTAACAAGCTACTTGTATTTGTCCTCGCTCCATTGCAGTTCGTGTGAACTTGGGACTTTCCCTCGGTCTAGCACTAGATGATTGTGGGAGGCTCTTTGTTTTTTCAAGTGCTATACTTACCTAAAACTTTGAAATTGAATATCTCTGGTTCTACCGACTGGAATGTCAGTTCATATAATAAAATGCACTGTATTTTTCTAAATTGTTTTGGGATTATTCTTGTGTTGTGGTTTCATTTTATTGCTGCTGGTGTGCTTCATATATATGTTGCACTTTGCCTCTAAGTTAAGCCTTACTACATTGTGCCAAGCTACTGGAGGGTTAAACATAGGTTAATTTACTGTCTTCTATGGTTCACCCTGACAAGAATTGTGGTTATTAACTGGGTGACCATCAATTCAGACCGCTGTGGTGACGTGGAAAGAAGAATGGCGGTCAAATGCAACCACACAACAAGGCTGCCAAGTGTGGCTGATTGTTTTCCGCTGCCTCCAAAAACATTTGACACACCCCAATGTCACACCACCATGGCATAAAAAAATGCAAATCCCAGGTCAACACAGAAAACACACCTGACATGAATACCCAATTTGGACACACCCACATAGCTCAGTATAAACCCAACCCCTTCATTGGCCAGCATCATTTGCACAACTCCAGAAGTGAAGGGACAAACACCACAGCAGAAAGAAGAGGCAAATCATCACACATCACACCATCACAACCACCCACACCAACCACACCAACACACACCTCACATATCTCCACCACCACCTTCCCACCTGCACTTGTCACCCATTTGCATATCACACACCTTGGCACAGAAAAAAATGAATGCCAAAATTCACAGACAATGAGTTGTCAGCCATGGTAGATGAGATAATCAGAGTAGAACCACATTTGTTTGGAAGCGTGGTCCAACAGACACCAGTAGTCAGAAAAAATCAAATGTGGGAAAAAATGGTCAACAAAGTCAATGCAGTAGGGACCACCCTGCGCACACTGCATGACATCAAGAAGAGTTGGCATGACCTCAAGACCAGGGTGAAATGCCGTGCCAACAGGAAGCATGAGGCGGCTCAGAGGACTGGCGGTGGCCCTCCCATTCCACCACTAACATTCACTAAATGGGAGGAGAAGGTGCTTGCCATACTGCATCCAGAGAGTTTCATAGGAATTCCCGGGGCAGTGGAGGCTGGTAAGTACCAACAAATGTCTCTCAACACACTGCCATGTACTGTCTTGCACAACTAGAAAGCTACACTTCCTAGACCTAAATGCACTTACGTGCAACACACTCTTCCCAACACATGTCTCACATATCTAACATTTTCTTCCTCTGAATCACCTCAAAGGTAGCTAGCAATATTTCCATGGGGGCATGTGTACAGGCAGCCTGCACTGCAACTCCCACCAGGCACCCTTGTCCCACAGCTGAGCAGGATGGAACACTCCCCTCACCCAAGAGTCATGTGTAACCTATTCCCTTACTCTGTTCCACTTCACAGGGAGCTAGCCATCTTAACAGGGAGGGGAGTTTGTGGATAGGCAGACAGCACTACAACTCCCACCAGGCACCCTTGTCCCACAGCTGAGTAAGAGGGAACACTCCCCCCATCCAGAACCATGTGGCAGACATTTCATAGCTCTCCTCAGGCGTACAGGTAAGTAGCCATCTTAACAGGGAGTGGGGTTTGTGGATAGGCAGCCAGCACTACAACTCCCACCAGGCACCCTTGTCTCACCCCTAAGCAGGATGGAACACTCCCCCCCAAGAGCCATGTGGCAGACATTTCATAGCTCTCCTCAAACTTACAGGTAGGTAGCCATCTTAACAGGGAGGGTGTTTGTGGAGAGGCAGCTAGCACTACAACTCCCATCAAGCACCCTTCTCCCACAGCTGAGCAAGATGGAACACAAACCATGTGGCAGCCATTTCCCTCCACTGTGTTACCAAACAGGTAGGCAGTCAGTGCATGCACCCTGTCATCCTTCTCAAAATGCATGGAGCCATATGACCACAACATCCCTCACATGTCAGACAACTCTGCATAGATCCAAATGTTACATCCAGTGTGCAGACATCTAAGTGCATGAAACTGTCACAGAAATTACACTTTGACTCACCAAGTCACACATGAAGCAGATTCAGGGCCCAATCATGCACAGCACAGAATGCAATGTGTAAGGGCCATGGTGTCAGAGCATGAAGGCACATATGAACACAAAACAGGCATGGTCAATCTATAAAACAAACAAAAGTACATAATATGAAAGAACATTTAAAATATTCAATTGTCTAGTTTTTGCATAGCTGTAACAGATTCTTTTAAGAGTAAACAAAAACCATGCCTTAACAAACGTTGATGTGCACCAAGTAGTTAGATGATGACATGTCCTAGTAAACACACTATCTGTATGTGTCACATGGTTGCAATTTACATGTCACACAGCTATACCAAGTGATTGCAATGTAAAATGTCTGGCGTATTAAATGTAACATCCAAAAGTCTGACACCAAGCTTGTGGAGTGCACTTAACTTACTATAGAACCCCAAGCAACTGCTGCTGAAAAAACCAACAACTAGCAGAGCCAGTCTCCCCCCCCCCCCCCCCAGAACGTGAACTCTCTGGTGCGCTGATTCTCTACGTTTCTTGGATGAGGAGTAACAACCTGGCCCCTCAGGACTGCCAGGGTGCGACAACCACAGTGCTGACCCCTGCTACAATGACTTGTGCTGCAGCCACCTCCACCATCACCACTGTTGCCGCTACAATGACTTGTGCTGCAGCCACCTCCACCATCACCACTGTTGCCTGCAATACTGTCCCTGTCTCAGTGGTTAGCAACACCACCACACAATCCAAGGATGCCAGAGAGAGTGTGCGGTTGCGTCGACTCCCAATGCCACAGGTCCATGTCAGCAGGGCAGGTGGGAGGGCAACTGGGGGACAATCACAGGAGGACACTGAAACAGAAGCCCTGGCCACTATTGCAAGAGTCCTTGGTGCATACCAACAAAACCAGGGACAGATTGGCCAGGTTGTTGAAGAAGTGCATAAGCCCTGCCTGCTGCTGAGGTCCATGGACACACGTATAGGCCAACTTGTGGAACTCATAGGCCAGCTTGTGGGTGTTCTTAGGGACAGACATTCTGCTCAAATTATGGCTCAACCCCCCTCCAGTGGCCAGCCTGCTGATATGCCCACCACCTCAGTTGTGGCCACAGAGAGGGGTGAGCTGCAAGACAATGACTCCACAGACACCTCTGAGTCTGTAGCAGAGACCGCCCTGCCAAACACAAGAGGGGACATCCGAGAAACACCAAAGCACCAACCAAAGCCAAGTCACTGAGCCAGCCATGATGGTACTTGTTTTGCCCTGGACATTGACTTTGTTGTTTATCTTATCCCACATTGCCATGTTGATGGCGGGAGTTTGTTGGACTGTGTGATTATATTAATGTGGGGACTACTCTATTTATCTCCTTTACCATCACTGAGAACTCATATACTCACTTTGCACAAATTTCCTAACAACTACTTTAATTTTGACCAAACCTAATTGAAAATAAATACTATTTACACACGTATGCTGTTTTGTCAGTTCCATTTTTATCACAGAATGTACAATGTCAACTCTGATTCCAATGTACCAAAAGCTCTGATTGTGACAAGGTATTGATGGGGTGAAGGAACCTAGAAAGACACAAGAGCATGACATTTAGTTGCCAGGTGATGCCATTACAGCCAAAACAGACCACTAGTCAACACCGTACAAGTCCCATCACACATAACAATGACCATCAACATAGACATGAGGTGTATGGAAAACAATGCACTGTGCCACACACATCAGCCATTAGCAGTGAGCCAACAACAGCCAGCAGAAAAAAACTCATCTATGCCTTGTCACTACCAGCAAAGCCAACAGACAATGTCACTGTTGTGCAATGTTACTTACACTCAAGGGAAGTAGTTGTCGATGTGCTTTTGACGCAGGTGACCACTTTCCTCTTCTCCACTATCATCATCACTGGGTATATGTGGATTTGCAGCGCGGGGCATCTGCTGCTCATTATCGTCCAGGATCAGGGGGATCTCTTTGCGCAAGGCCAGGTTGTGGAGCATGCAGCATGCAACTATGATCTGACACACCTTTTGGGGAGAGTAGAGTAGTGCACCACCGCTCTTGTCCAGACACCGAAATCTAGACTTCAGAAGCCCAAAAGCACACTCCACTACACGACGTGTCCTCCTGCTTCATTGTTGCGTCTCCCCCCGGGGTCCTTTAATTCTTCAGTGGGCTCAGCAATAAAGGCTTGTTGGGATACGCAGAGTCACCTAGGTGTGAGATACACAGACCAATTTTGTAACACAAACAGTTGACGAGAACAGCATGTCATACATACAGCACACCACTTGACTCAGCGTACTCACCAACAAGCCACGCACGCTCCTGATTCAGATTTTCCATCAATTGTGGGATGATGCTGTTACGCAGTATGTAGAAGTCATGAGCCAAACCCGTAAATTTGGCACATACATGGGAGATAATCATATCTGCTTGTTATGGTACATGTGCTCACGTGCCTGTGGTGGAACTAGTGTGCAGTCAATGGCTCCAACAACATTAGGTATGTGTCCAAGGTCATAAAAATCACCCTTCACATCTGCCAATTCATGTCTACTTGGAAAGTGGATGTAGCGGTCCTTGTAGGTACACAATGCGGGCATGAAATCACGCAGCACCATGCTGAACATAGCTTGAGACATCCCACCGGCAATGGCCACCATGTACTGAAACGAACAAGTGGCAAGGAAATGCAGGGCGGCCATCATCTTAACTGTTGGCGTCAAAGCTGACGGATAGGTTCTGTTAGGCCTCAGATGGGGTTCCAACTGAGCACATAGCTCTTGATGGGTAAGGCGATTCAGATGGAATTTCCTTATGATGTCCTCATCCTCTGTGTTCGCCAGCCCTGGGAAAGGCCGATCCACATTTGGTCATCTCCTACATATAATGAAAGAGGACACATGTAAATTCAATTCACAGATGAGATGTGACAAACATCTTACATAATGACTAACACACCACCAACATTGAAAGCACTGTCATAACAGCTCAATACACAAGTCACATGCACAGACTGATTTCATGTAGTTATACATGTGGTCAGGATGTACATACTAACTACTTCCAAATCAGATTCAGACTATATGAATGGTAAATGGTACACTCCTACATCTTGTGTCACCAGTCCTGGGTGTAGCTGATAGCACATGTGACAAACAGCAACACTGCTGACTTCTACGTAGCTGCTGTATCTGCAACACCTTCTTGCTTTAGTCTCACTAAGCACAACATTGTTACACAATGAGCACAGTGTGTTTAAGCTGGTCAACTATCAAGATATATACAGCACTGTACACAGTGATATAGGCTAATTATGTGGTCAGCCCATCGTGACTGTGGGTTGAGTAGCCATTTTACACATTGACATGTTCACAAATATGAGACTCCTTTACACATCAAATCTGTATACATGCACACAAATATCATATTTGACATGTGAGGAAGCACATACCAATGCATGTACTCATGTGTACTGACATGACATGTGTGACCATCATTGAGTTAAATGTCACACTCATTTCACTTTACAACCAGGTGCAAGAATACAGTGTAAATGTATAGTGATCAGTGATAAAAATTGCCAAGTAGCAATGCAATAGCACAATGTGTCCATAGGTGCGGCAGGTGTGCTCCGCCACTGCGGTCACGGTCATTAGATACAATTGAAAGATGCTGGATTGCGGTAGGCATCACCTGGCCCCCAGGGTATCACATCGCCTATGCCAATGCCATTGCAGCCAATGGGAACCGCCATTGCGGTAGTGCAATACAATTTTGAAACTCGCGGTAGGCGTGCAACGCCACTGCGGTCACAAGCATTGGATACAATTGAAAGATGCAAACCAAGTACACCAGCAGAGTACCACTGGAACAACCTTAGGGGCCTATAAATATCTGTGAGAGAGCCACACATGTCACTTGCATTCAGACACTGCTGCTGCCATTCATCACCACCAACTGCTAATGTACGTGTACTCTGGGCTCAGTGATAGCTCGAACAGAGAACATAAGGGCCTGTGCCTTCACCACAGAGGAGCTGTAGGTCCTGGTGGACGAGGTCCTTGCACAGTATGGGAGGCTATATGGTGCTCCAGAGGTACTGGTAAGTGTCTGAGTGTCTGAGTAAAGGTTTGAGAATGCTCAGAAATAAGGGCGGGTGCAGTGCTCCGCTCCGCCCACTTCGCGCTTCGCAAAGTAGGCGTAGCAGGGGCAGACTACGCACACCCCGCGGCGGAGCAGAGTTGCCCGCCGCCCGCCTCCCTCCTGCCCTCATTTTACAATTACTTATAAACATTACATAAAGAAAATTACTTACCTGAGCTGCCGCGTCCCGGAGCTCCATCTTGCTGCTTCCTCGATAGCTTCTTCCTCACGAATGCACATGCACGGGCACCCGTGCATGCGCATTTCACCCGAGAAATGCGCATTCGTGAGGAAGAAGCTATCCAGGAAGCAGCAAGATGGAGCCCCAGGACACGGCAGCTCAGGTAAGTAATTTTCTTTATGTATTGTTTATAAGTAATTGTAAAATGAGGGCGGGAGGGAGGTGGGTGGCGCGTAGTGGGGCTATGCGAAGTGTGCGGCTGGGCGTAGGTTTGCCCCCACTCCATAATGCTTCACGTAGCCTCACTACGCCCACTACGCCAGGGCTGCTCAGAATGCTCACATGATATTACTGTACAGTAGTATGTGCCTGTGAGTGAAAGCCAATGTTCATGCATCAATATTTTGCCAACAGCATGGTTCATACATTACCTAGTACTTATTGCACTTGAGTATGTGGGGACGATGGCAACATAGACACTTGTGCAGCTCTTATTAAGCCAAAAAACACACATGTTGTTCTGAGACTGGGCAATGTAAATGTGTGAGACATTGCCTGGGATGACGACTTCACGTCAGTGGTGTGTGTAGCCTTATTTCGACAGATCCCTGACTACATTTAAGGATGGGAATGACATGCTGTTGTTTAGCAGTTATACAGTAACACTGCTGATTTGAGACTAACCTTGGGCGTAGTTCGCGTAGTAGTGCTACGTGTAGCTATGCGAAGTGCACTTCGCACTACGTGAGATATGCGTAGCACTACGCGAACTGCGTAGTGCGCTGTTCGCGATGATTGCACAGTGCCGGATGCTTGACTGCACTGTGCAATCATTGAAAACAGCATCTTGCACAGTGCGAGCTGTCGTTTTCTGCCGCTCAAGTAGATTTTTACTCGAGCGGCAGCTTTCTCAACGCGGACTGGTAGTTTCTCAGCGCGAGCGGTCGCGAGCATACTCGATCACTCGCAATGAGAAACCTGACCTCCCCGCGTTGAGAATCGCGCTGGGAGGTTTATTTTCCACGCTTGCGATCGACAACTTGATGTTGCCACTGATGACGCGAATGAGGGAAAAAAAGTCTCGCCAGGATGTCATTTTGCTCGCTCGCGGTCGCCAACTTGACGTTGAGGACCACGAGCGAGCAAAAAATGCCAACTACGCTACGCTAAGCGATTTTGCACTGTGCTACGTGCAATTCGCGTAGCGCGAAATAGCACAAACTACGCAAGCTTTGCGAGCGTAGCGTAGTTGTCCACCCAGGGTTATTTGAGACACTCGAATTCAGAACACACATTCCATGTGCCATGTGATGTCATAGTCCATTAAGTGTTCATATGCTCATTTGTGACATTTCAAATGTAGATTGGCCAGAGGGTACTGAATAATGTGCTTACAGCTTTCAAATTGACCCCATGGAGATGTGCCCATTCTGCACAGGAGTACAATGCCTGAGTTTATCACTATTGATGGTAATTCACCTATGATCCATCTGCTAAATGTGAGGTGGACATGTCATCCTTCAATTGATTCCATGATATGTTGAGTCTCGCCTGTGTATGCACTGTTTATTCATCCTCATTGTACATGCATGTGATTTCTGTCATGGACCACGTTTATCTTCAGTGTAAGGCTCTCTGACCTGCACAGTAACTGCTCAATTTTACAAGGGCCCAACACTAAAAGGACTCAGTAAAACATATGTGTTGTCCACCACCCTATTTCTTAATGAGCTATCATAGGCCTGAGGAGTACACAAGACAGGACTACACCTTGTGAGAAGAGTGTGAGAATGTAAGATCAGGGACCTAAATGTGACCACCATGACATATGTAGCTATGCAATGGTCAAGGATATTAAGAGGTGTGTGTGTAGGACACAGTGAGTCTGACCACTACACACCATTTCCAGTGTATTGTATGTCATGCTCACTCACATACTGCGTAATTACAACAATATCTCAGAAGGAATTATTGAATTATTTGTAGTCGTATGTACAAGACATTACAAACACACAGAGAGAAAAAAGAGGCTGCAAAATATTTTGATTAATGCGCCCGTGGGCGTCATATATTAAGGGAAGATTAACGAAAGAGTCAACAGATTATAACAGCACTTTTCGGTCCAAGTACCAAAACAACCCTAAGGGAAAAAGTGTACAATGTGCTCGTGACATAAGTGTGATGGCGCAAGTGACAACGTGAAGAAAACCATAGCAAGGGGCGCAACACAGTATATACAAAATATGTACAAATTCAAGGTTCCAAGCAACAATTTCAATTGTTCATTTGAAAGTTCTCAAGGAGTTATTTTTGGGAACCAAAAGATCAAAGAGCGCCAAATGGATTTGGAGCTGATGGGCACAGGTCGACGACGTTTCGATCCTTAATAATTTCGGATCATCCTCAGGACCAGGGTCGTAAATTTCAGGGAGTGCTGTGTAAAATAAAGGTCAGTATCAGAGCGGAGGTGAACCGGACATTGGGAAAAGAAGGAAACAAGGGAATCTAGACTAGAGCCTACCTGTGGCCCGGGGTAGGGGGACTCTGTCAAGGAGGGTTCCGGGTAGAATGATAAGAAGGTCGCGACCTGTGCCCATCAGCTCCAAATCCATTTGGCGCTCTTTGATCTTTTGGTTCCCGAAAATAACTCCTTGAGAACTTTCAAATGAACAATTGAAATTGTTGCTTGGAACCTTGAATTTGTACATATTTTGTATATACTGTGTTGCGCCCCTTGCTATGGTTTTCTTCACGTTGTCACTTGCGCCGTCACACTTATGTCACGAGCACATTGTACACTTTTTCCCTTAGGGTTGTTTTGGTACTTGGACCGAAAAGTGCTGTTATAATCTGTTGACTCTTTCGTTAATCTTCCCTTAATATATGACGCCCACGGGCGCATTAATCAAAATATTTTGCAGCCTCTTTTTTCTCTCTGTGTGTTTGTAATGTCTTGTACATACGACTACAAATAATTCAATAATTCCTGCTGAGATATTGTTGCAATTACATTGTTATTACCCTGATCTCAGTTTGGTCTACGGGTTACACTCCTGTGGTTTTGTCTACACTCACATACTGCATCACAGAGGAGGCCCATTTTTACATTGGTTTCTGTGCTGGCCCTCTGCATGTATATGAGATGGGCATGTAGTGTGTCCATCATCATAGATGTATACATTGCTATGATATGGGTTGATCCAAGTGTATTATGTGACATGCTGTATGGGCTTTGCTCTCCATTGATGTATTAGTGTGCTATGTATTTTCATGCTCCTGTACTGTCACACAGTGGTACACAACACAGTGTCACAGAAACTTCCTCTTCTTGTCTCCCATGCCTGTAGCTTAAGGTCCATCAGTGTAAAGCCATATGGAGGGCCATTGCCCGCAATGTGCAGTCTCTGGGTGTCTCAAACCAACGTCATACACACTGCCACAAGAGGTGGGATGACATCTGCTGCCTGAGCAAAAACATTGCTGAGATGATGCTGGGGGTGGTCCCTCGAAGTAGCAGGTTGGCGCGCAGTAGCATGACACCACTGATGGCTCGCATCCTGGCAGTGACACAGCCAGAGCTGGATGGATGCTTGAGGGTCCATCAGCAGCAAGTTGGTGGTGAGTATTGTGTAAAGTGTGACTTTGCGTATGAGTGACTGCATGAATCCCAGCCCTGATCAAGTGCGGACCTCTGTGATGTCTCTAGTGTGATGCAATGGCTTCTAAGTGGCCTCAGTGTTGAGTGCAGCGGTTCTGCATTCGTACATTTTGTTTCCCCTGTGTTAAAACCCATGAACGTTGTTATATAAAATCATCTTGCCATGTTTTCATCTCACATTTTGTGAATGTTGTCTGAACTGAGACCTTCCTACACAGGATAATTAATTGTGTGAAGTGTGTAGCCCAGTACACTTGTCGTGCTTCTGTGTGCTGTGTGGCTCCCACAATAGTGTGCTCATGTGATGATGTGTAAGTGGCTACAGACATGCACAGATGTAGACTCAGGGAGCAGTGAGTTGGTAGAGGTCACATCTGTCCCATGGGTCCTTTTTCACAATGGTAGGGATGACAGCACCATTGCAAAACATATTAGCCTGATATCAGCAGCATGGCATGACATGATGTAATTTCCTGCCACAGTGACAACAAGTGCACACATGTGCTGATAGGGTAGATGGTAATGATTGCAGTGATGCAGTGGCTGATTTGCATTTGCCATTTGTACACATCGCAACTTGACTGGGATGGTTAGACTCCGTGATTTAAATGCAATGTAGCTGAACCTGGCTATTGTGAAATATTTTGGCACTATAGCTTAACCCCTTCGATGCTCATGACGGAGCGGTTCCGTCATGAGCATCGGTTGAGCTGTGCTCATGACGGAACCGCTCCGTCATGAGCACAGCCCCTGGGGGAAGCGCTGGCGCTCCCCCCCTGGGGCATCGATCGTGCCCCCACAGAAGGGGATGGCAGCGGAAGAGTTTCCGCTACCACCCCCGAGCCCCCCCACGCTTCCTGATGACGTCAGCGCGCACAGCGCGCGCCGGCGTCATCAGGAAGCGTTGGACGCGCTGGAATTCATTTCTTCCAGCGCGTCCAACGGGGAGGGTGAGTGTTTGATTGCGGGGGGGGGGGTGGAATTCCAGGGCCTTGAGGCATCGGGGGAGAGGAAAGAGTATTTCCTCTCCCCTGATGTCTCAATGCTGGGCATTCCTGTCCCACGATCGCGCACAGCGTCGCGATCGTGGGACAGGAATGCCCCCACTAGACCCCAGGGATGTCATTTTTGGCCATTTTGGAAGTGACCCCTTGGGCAAGGGTCGCTTCCCTGGGGGAGAATTTGTGGACAGACTTGTCTGCCCCCCTGGGGGCAGATCGGTCCACTTTCGGTCCGTTTCTGCCCCCAGGGGGGGCAGAAAAGCCCACTAGACACCAGGGAATTTCGTAATATTGTTATGGGAAGCGACCCCTTGGGCAAGGGTCGCTTCCCTGGGGGAGAATTTGTGCACAGACTTTTCTGCCCCCCCTGGGGGCAGATCAGTCCACTTTCGGTCCGTTTCTGCCCCAGGGGGGGCAGAAAAGCCCACTAGACACCAGGGAATTTCGTAATATTGTTATGGGAAGCGACCCCTTGGGCAAGGGTCGCTTCCCTGGGGGATAATTACTGCACAGACTTTTCTGCCCCCCCTGGGGGCAGATCGGTCCACTTTCGGTCCTTTTCTGCCCCCAGGGGGGGCAGAAAAGCCCACTAGACACCAGGGAATTTCGTTATATTGATATGGGAAGCGACCCCTTGGGCAAGGGTCGCTTCCCTGGGGGATAATTATTGCACAGACTTTTCTGCTCCCCCTGGGGGCAGATCGGTTCACTTTCGGTCCGTTTCTGCCCCCAGGGGGGGCAGAAAATCCCACTAGACACCAGGGATGTCGTTTTTTTTTATATGGGAAGCGACCCCTTGGGCAAGGGTCGCTTCCCAGGGGGAAACATTTATGCTCAGACTTTTCTGCCCCCCCTGGGGGCAGATCGGTCCACTTTCGCTCCGTGTCTGGCCCCAGGGGGGGGCAGAAAAGCCCACTAGACACCAGGGAATTAGTGTAAATAAAAATGGAAGTGACCCCTTTGGCAAGTGTCGCTTTCAGGGGGCAATTTTTATAATATGTATTTGGCCCACCCGCCCCAGGACAGAGTAGCCTTTTTTTTTCCTGCTGTTTTCTGCCGCACCTGGAACATAACCCGATTGACCATTTGGGTAGTAACATAGCATGTTGTAATGTTTGTTTTATTTTTTGTGAATTGCAATAGTAATGTTTTTTTTTTTTACTTTTTTGTTCTAGGTGAAGGCTTTTGCTCTTTTCAGTTTGCCGTGTTGTTACTGGCGATTCTGCTGTTTGTGTAGTTTGGTAAGAGACTCTTTTTTGTACAATGTAAATGTGTTTGATTTCTCTGCATGAATTTTTTTTGCAAATGGTGTAATAATAGCAGTATGTTTGTTTTTTGAGTGTCAAAAACTTTTTGCATTGGTGCTCGATGTGTAATTTGTTGTCTTGTGAGTAATTTTTTTTTTTTCTTCTTGTTAATGTTAATGTTATTGTTAATGTTAAGGGAGATTTGTTAAGCGCACTGTCACCATGAGTTTCCTGGCGCTGATAGGCCACCGAGATTGTGCAGGAGGGACTTAGCGGGGGTGTGAAAAGAGCAGAGTTTTCAAGGATTTCTTTCTAGTTTGATATCGTTGGTTTTTGCTGTGTCACTGCAGAGTTGGTTTCTGGTGAGTGCAGCTGTCTCTTGTAATTGGATTGTATAGTTTTTGAGTACATTGATCTTTGTGATAAAGGTACACATTTCTTTACTTACTTGGTTTGCACATTGTTGGTTGTTGTTGACTTGTTTGTGCAGTCTTCTATCTTAGTAAGTATAATGGCTAGCCGCAGGATTACTGCTCAGCAGGTTGTTGGTTTGCTGTTTGAGTCTTCCTCTGAAATTGGTTCAGAGACTGACTCTGCATCTGAGGGAGAGGAGGCAGGGGACGATTCTGGCAGTGAGTTGTCTCTCCGTATGGAGTCATCGGATGATGAAGATACTCTTAGTGCGGATGAAGTGCCTGTGTTAGAGGAGGAGACTGATGTACCGATAGTGCGGCAAGAGGCTTCTGGGCTGCAGTCTGCAGCTGCAAGGCTTCCCGTTGGTGTAGTGCGGCAAGAGGCATCTGGGATGCAGGCTGGGGCTGCAAGGCTTCCCTTTGAAAGTGATGACCTCTGGGTTGCCCCTGGCATGGTGCATCCATTAAAGATAATGGGGTAACCCAGTAACCCTCATTAGCTGCAGAGCGTGAGACGGATACAGACGTCCTTGCGGAGAAATCCATTAAGTGGCGATCGTTTTGACGGCACCACCATTCTCCAGTTGAATCTTTCACTGTGAAGAATCCCTGATTAATTCAGATGACGGCTGAGAACTCTAATGAGAGACAAGGAAATTAAAATCCCATATTACCCTGACTCCAGGCAGCCAGCCCTACTTTTTGTCCTGAGGAAGACCCGTTCTAGATGCACACAACCCAGCACTATTATATAGGGTCGAAACGTCGACGTGCTCTGTCCAAATCGTCCACGCACTTCCACAATCAGAATTGGGAAATCATGTCCAATTGTGGTCAATGCTCTTGATTTGTGGACTCTATCTGTATCTTTATTTTTGTTATTGTTGTGATTTGTGTATATGGCAAATGTGATTTGATGTTAATGAGTCTATGTAAGCACTGAATGTTCTATGTTGTATTTGTATTATGGTTGGTCAGACCTGTAAATGCACAGCTTTTTGAAAAATTTCCGGACACTGATTATAAAGTAAAAATTAATTTAATTTCTGAATTCTTTTGTTCATGTGTGTATACTCCCCCCTTTTTTGCTCCATGAATGAATGTTTACTGAATGAGATTTAGCATTTATTGCATGTGTAACTAAGCTTACCAATTCCCAACAGAACCAATTTTTGCCTTTATCACCTGGCATGGTGCAGCCGGCATTGCCAGAGTTTACTGGTGTTCCAGGGTCTAGAGTGAATACTGAGAACTTTTTGCCGGTCAATTTTTTTCAGTTGTTTATGGACGATGTGTTTTTTGCAGAGATTGTTGAGCAGACTAATTTGTATGCCGAACAGTTTTTGAGGGACAACAGTGCCAGTCTTAAGCCACACTCTAGAGCTACCCGGTGGACTCCCACAAATGTTGAAGAGATGAAGAAGTTCTTGTGTTTAACTTTTTTGATGGGCTTGCTAAGGAAGCCATCAATGTCTTCATATTGGTCTAGCAGTCCCTTGATGGCAACGTCTATTTTTCCGGCAGTCATGACTCGTGACAGGTATTTGCTTCTGCTTCGGAGGATGCATTTTGTTGATAATGGTTTAGCGTTGCCACAAGATCACCCTGACTGTGACCGTCTTTTTAAGATTAGGCCTGTCCTTGATCACTTTGTTGATCGATTTTCTGAGATTTATGCCCCTGGGAAAGAAATTGCAGTGGATGAGTCTTTGGTGTTGTTCAAGGGCCGCTTGGTTTTTAGGCAATACATTCCTAGTAAGAGGGCACGCTATGGAATAAAGCTGTATATGCTGTGTGACAGTAGGACTGGATATGTCTCTAATTTCAGGGTGTACACCGGTAAGGAATCTAGGTTTAACCTCCCTGGTTGTCCGTCCACTTTTGGAGTGACTGAGAAAATTGTTTGGGAACTTGGAAGAGGATTTTTTAACAAAGGCCACCATTTATATGTAGATAACTTCTACACTGGTGTGCGGTTGTTCAGGGAATTGGCCAAAGTGGACACTCTTGCTTGTGGCACAATCCGCTCTAACCGTAAAGGTTTCCCGAAAGAACTTGTTTGTCAAAAGCTAGTGCGGGGACAGTGCAGTGCGTTGCGTTGCCAGGAGCTTCTTGCTGTGAAGTTTACAGACAGGAGAGATGTCTACATGCTGACTACCATCCATGATGAAAGCACTGCACCTGTGACTGTTTGGGGTCAGGTTGCTGAAACGCGCAAACCTGTGTGCATTTTAGACTATAATAGGCACATGGGTGGTGTTGACAGAGTAGATCAGAGGTTAGAACCTTACACTGCTCTTCGTAAGGCTTACATTTGGTACAAGAAGTTGGCTATCCATCTTTTCCACTTGGCAATGTTTAATGCTTTTGTTGTGTTCCAGGATTCTTGCCCTGAGTCAAAGAGGACTTTTGCTAAGTTTCAGGAGTCTGTAATAGGCAGCCTTGTTGTAGTGGAACAGGCAAGTGTTCCTAGAGTTGGAGTGGTGGAGGATGTTGCTAGATTGAAAGAACGCCACTTTCCAGATCACATTCCTCCCACACCCGCAAAAGATTTTCCCAGTAGGAGATGTAGAGTCTGTTGGCGAAGAGGTTCGCGGAAGGAGAGTCGTATGTACTGCCCCGACTGTCCTTCTCATCCTGCACTGTGTCTCCCTGCTTGTTTCAGAGCGTACCACACGCGAAAGAATTTTTGGGAGCATTCATGAGTTGTAAAGTGAACTGCCTGGTCTGTATTCTTTGGATAATTTGATTCTGTTTCAAGGTTGGTGTTAGTGCAATGTATTTAGTTGCTGATTTTCTGTTAGAAGATTTGTATCTATTTGCAATTTGTTTGCGTTTTAATTTTTTTCTAAAAAAATCCTAAATGTGATGGCGGTGTGTGTAGGCTTGCGCTTGGCTGTTGGTGTGTGTGGACTGGCACTTGGTTGGTGGTGTGCGTGGAATGGTGCTAGGCTGGCGGTGTGCATGGACTGGCGGTGTGCGTGGACTGGTGCGTGGCTGGTGGTGTGCGTGGACTGGAGCTTGGCTGGCGGTGTGCGTGGAATGGTGCTTGGCTGGCGGTGTGCGTGGACTGGTACCTGGCTGGCGGTGTGCGTGGACTGGTGGTGTGTGCGGACTGGTGTTTGGCTGGTGGTGTCCGTGGACTGGAGCTTGGCTGGTGGTGTGCATGGACTGGAGCTTGGCTGGCGGTGTGCGTGGAATGGTGCTTGGCTGGCGGTGTGCGTGGACTGGTATTTGGCTGGCGGTGTGCATGGACTGGTGGTGTGTGCGGACTGGTGCTTGGCTGGTGGTGTCCGTGGACTGGAGCTTGGCTGGCGGTGTGGGTGGATTGGCGATTGGCTGCCAGTGTGCCTGGACTGGCGATTGGCTGGCAGTGTGCCTGGACTGGCGATTGGCTGGCGGTGTGCCTGGACTGGCGCTTGGCTAGCGGTGTGCGTGGACTGGCGCTTGGCTAGCGGTGTGTGTGGACTGGTGCTCGGCTGGCTGTGTGTGAGTAGTGACTTTCTGCTGGTCACTACACACACTGCTAGCTGAGTGCCACTCCACGCAATCCATCAGCCTGTGTAGTTGCTGTGTCTGGATTGTGGGCGTGTGAAAGTGATGGGCCCTTGAATGGCGCTGTGTGCTGGTGTGAGTTTTGTTATGTGATGGGCCCGCGGCTGGCGGTGTGAATGGTTTTGTATGTCTCACACGTATGAAAGGTGTATGAATGGCCTGTAAAGAGGTTGGTGCCTTGTCGTGGCTTTACAGCTCACGAGCTGTGAGTCAATGGTTCAGTTTCTCGCCCTTTCAATTATTGCCAGTGCATTTCATTTCTGTGAAATCACTTGCTAATACAATTGTATCTATTGAACCATCACTCACCCTCGTGCCAAATCCAACCAGTATGTGTGTGTGCTTGCGGATTAGATGGCTGTGCAGTAATATTTGTCTTTCTGAAGCAGGGTGTACCTTGTCCCTTTTTGGTGAATTATGAAATGTGTTGCTTTTGTGCCTGGTGGTGCGAATGGTCTTGTTTGTATCACGTATGAAAGGTGTGTGAATGGTCTGTAAAGTGGTTGGTGCCTTGACGTGGCTTTACAGCTCACGAGCTGCGAGTCATTGGTTTGGTTTTTTGTGAATTTAATTATTGACAGTGCATTTCATTTTTGTGAAATCTCTTGTTAATAAAATTTAATACACTGAACCATGACTCGCCCTCGTGCCAAATCCAATCAGTATGTGTGTGTGTTTGAGGAATAGATGGTTGTGCAGGAATCTTTGGGGCATATTTATAACAACTGACGCATCCCTGCATATCAGCAGGGATGCGCCAGTTATTTTGCGCCCCAGCTCCGCCACCATGGATGCGCCGCATTTATAATGCGGCGCACCATGGGGCAAAAACGGCACAGATGCGTCACGCATCTGTGCCGTAAAAGTGGCGCATTGCTGGAGTTGCGTCGCAAGCGCGACGCAGCTCCAGCAATGCTCTGGGGGGCCCTATCTGCACAATGCTGCGTCAATCCTTACGCCTGCTTCAAGCAGGCGCAGGGTTTTGACGCAGCATGGGCTCAAAAGTGACTGAGTGAAATCTTGTAGATTTCACTCAGCCACTTTTAGGAGGCGTTCCTGCGCCGGAACGCCCCCACCTGCCCTGGAACGCCTACATGTGGCGCAGGGCTTTACAACATGACGCATCTCCCAGATGCGTCACGTTGTAAGTACCCCGCACCATGGCGCAGGATTTGCGCCGCTGCTGCATCACAAAAGTGACGCAACGGCGGCGTAAATGAGGCGCAAGTCAAACATAAATCTGCCCCCTAGTCTTTAGTTTCTCTGCCAAGGTACACTTTCCATGCAAGAATAACCCACCAACTGTAGATATTGTCGAAAACCCATGGGAGTTCATGGTGATGTCTCTCTTGTGAATTCAAAACATTTTTTTATCCCCAATGTCCTGTAAACCTCAAAATGTCTGCCACATTTTCTTTGCAATATTATTCCAAAATTCTCACGCTGTAGGAACACTAGTTAATCTGGTTTTGCTAGGGGGGTCACTTTGGTTTTTGGCCCGGTGCTCGGCGGCCATCTAGGGAAACCTACCAAACCCACACATTTCTGAAAACTAGACACCCGGCGGCTTCCAGGGAGGTATGGCTTGCATGGATCCCCCAACGTTTCCTTACCCAGACTCCCCTGCAAACCTCAATTTTTGCTGAAAAAATAACTTTTTTCACATATTTTGGGGTGGGAAAGTTGTGGCATCACCGGGCTCACACAAATTTACAACCAACCAGCGTTCCCCCAGGTCTCCCGGTAAAAATGGTGGCTCACTTGTGTGGGAGGCCCAAGTACCCGCGGCAGGCAAGGGCCCAAAACATAGTGAGGCGACATCAAAATGGCCTATCGCAAAACCACCTGGTTTTGCAAGGGGGGTCACTTTGGTTTTTGACCCGGTGCTCGGCGGCCATCTAGGGAAACCTACCAAACCCACGCATTTCTGAAAACTAGACACCTGGCGGCTTCCAGGGAGGTATGGCTTGCGTGGATCGCCCAACGTTTCCTTACCCAGAATCCCCTGCAAACCTCAATTTTTGCTGAAAAAATCACTTTTTCACACATTTTGGGGTGGGAAAGTTGTGGCATCACCGGGCTCACACAAATTTACCACCACCCAGCGTTCCCCCAGGTCTCCCGGTAAAAATGGTGCCTCACTTGTGTGGGAGGTCCAAGTACCCGTGGCAGGCAAGGGCCCAAAACCTAGTGAGGCGACATCAAAATGGCCTATCGCAAAACCACCTGGTTTTGCAAGGGGGGTCACTTTGGTTTTTGACCCGGTGCTCAGCGGCCATCTAGGGAAACCTACCAAACCCATGCATTTCTGAAAACTAGACACCCTGCGGCTTCCAGGGAGCTATGGCTTGCCTGGATCCCCCAACGTTTCCTTACCCAGAATCCCCTGCAAAACTACATTTTAGCTGAAAAAATCACTTTTTTCTCACATTTTGGGGTGGGAAAGTTGTGGCATCACCGGGCTCACACAAATTTACCACCACCCAGCATTCCCCCAGGTCTCCCGGTAAAAATGGTGCCTCACTTGTGTGGGAGGCCCAAGTACCCGCGGCAGGCAAGGGCCCAAAACCTAGTGAGGCGACATCAAAATGGCCTATCGCAAAACCACCTGGTTTTGCAAGGGGGGTCAATTTGGTTTTTGACCCGGTGCTCGGCGGCCATCTAGGGAAACCTACCAAACCCATGCATTTCTGAAAACTAGACACCCGGTGGCTTCCAGTGAGGTATGGCTTGCGTGGATCCCCCAACGTTTCCTTACCCAGAATCCCCTGCAAACCTCAATTTTTGCTGAAAAAATCACTTTTTTCACACATTTTGGGGTGGGAAAGTTGTGGCATCACCGGGCTCACACAAATTTACCACCACCCAGCGTTCCCCCAGGTCTCCCGGTAAAAATGGTGCCTCACTTGTGTGGGAGGCCCAAGTACCCGCGGCAGGCAAGGGCCCAAAACCTAGTGAGGCGACATCAAAATGGCCTATCGCAAAACCACCTGGTTTTGCAAGGGGGGTCCCTTTGGTTTTTGACCCGGTGCTCGGCGGCCATCTAGGGAAACCTACCAAACCCACGCATTTCTGAAAACTAGACACCCAGCGGCTTCCAGGGAGGTATGGCTTGCGTGGATCCCCCAACGTTTCCTTACACAGAATCCCCTGCAAACCTCAATTTTTGCTGAAACAATCCCTTTTTTCACACATTTTGGGGTGGGAAAGTTGTGGCATCACCGGGCTCACACAAATTTACCACCACCCAGCGTTCCCCCAGGTCTTCCGGTAAAAATGGTGCCTCACTTGTGTGGGAGGCCCAAGTACCCGCGGCAGGCAAGGGCCCAAAACCTAGTGAGGCGACATCAAAATGGCCTATCGCAAAACCACCTGGTTTTGCAAGGGGGGTCACTTTGGTTTTTGACCCGGTGCTCGGCGGCCATCTAGGGAAACCTACCAAACCCACGCATATATGAAAACTAGACACCCGGCGGCTTCCAGGGAGGTATGGCTTGCGTGGATCCCCCAACATTTCCTTACCCAGAATCCCCTGCAAACCTACATTTTAGCTGAAAAAATCCCTTTTTTCACACATTTTGGGGTGGGGAAGTTGTGGCATCACCGGGCTCACACAAATTTACCACCACCCAGCGTTTCCCCAGGTCTCCCGGTAAAAATGGTGCCTCACTTGTGTGGGAGGCCCAAGTACCCGCGGCAGGCAAGGACCCAAAACGTAGTGAGGCAACATTTGGGATAGGCCATTTTGATGTCGCCTCACTACGTTTTGGGCCCTTGCCTGCCGCAGGTACTTGGGCCTCCCACACAAGTGAGGCACCATTTTTACCGGGAGACATGAGGGAACACTGGGTGGTGGTAAATTTGTGTGAGCCCGGTGATGCCACAACTTTCCCTCCCCAAAATGTGTGAAAAAAGTGATTTTTTCAGCTAAAATGTAGGTTTGCAGGGGATTCTGGGTAAGGAAACGTTGGGGGATCCACGCAAGCCATACCTCCCTGGAAGCCGCCGGGTGTCTAGTTTTCAGAAATGCGTGGGTTCGGTAGGTTTCCCTAGATGGCCGCCGAGCACCGGGTCAAAAACCAAAGTGACCCCCCTTGCAAAACCAGGTGGTTTTGCGATACGCCATTTTGATGTCGCCTCACTAGGTTTTGGGCCCTTGCCTGCCGCGGGTACTTGGGCCTCCCACACAAGTGAGGCTCCATTGTTACCGGGAGACCTGGGGGAACGCTGGGTGGTGGTAAATTTGTGTGAGCCCGGTGATGCCACAACTTTCCCACCCCAAAATGTGTGAAAAAAGTGATTTTTTCAGCTAAAATGTAGGTTTGCAGGGGATTCTGGGTAAGGAAACATTGGGGGATCCACGCAAACCATACCTCCCTGGAAGCCGCCGGGTGTCTAGTTTTCAGAAATGTGTGGGTTTGGTAGGTTTCCCTAGATGGCCGCCGAGCACAGGGTCAAAAACCAAAGTGACCCCCCTTGCAAAACCAGGTGGTTTTGCGATAGGCCATTTTGATGTCGCCTCACTAGGTTTTGGGCCCTTGCCTGCCACGGGTACTTGGGCCTCCCACACAAGTGAGGCACCATTTTTACCGGGAGACCTGGGGGAACGCTGGGTGGTGGTAAATTTTTGTGAGCCCGGTGATGCCACAACTTTCCCACCCCAAAATGTGTGAATAAAGTGATTTTTTAAGCTAAAATATAGGTTTGCAGGGGATTCTGGGTAAGGAAACGTTGGGGGATCCACGCAAGCCATACCTCCCTGGAAGCCGCCGGGTGTCTAGTTTTCAGAAATGCATGGGTTTGGTAGGTTTCCCTAGATGGCCGCCGAGCACCGGGTCAAAAACCAAAGTGACCCCCCTTGCAAAACCAGGTGGTTTTGCGATAGGCCATTTTGATGTCGCCTCACTACATTTTGGGCCCTTGCCTGCCGCGGGTACTTGGGCCTCCCACACAAGTGAGGCACCATTTTTACCGGGAGACCTGGGGGAACGCTGGGTGGTGGTAAATTTGTGTGAGCCCGGTGATGCCACAACTTTCCCACCCCAAAATGTGTGAAAAAAGTGATTTTTTCAGCTAAAATGTAGGTTTGCAGGGGATTCTCCGTAAGGAAACGTTGGGGGATCCACGCAAGCCATACCTCCCTGGATGCCGCCGGGTGTCTAGTTTTCAGAAATGCGTGGGTTTGGTAGGTTTCCCTAGATGGCCGCCGAGCACCGGGTCAAAAACCAAAGTGACCCCCCTTGCAAAACCAGCTGGTTTTGCGATAGGCCATTTTGATGTCGCCTCACTACGTTTTGGGCCCTTGCCTGCCGCGGGAACTTGGGCCTCCCACACAAGTGAGGCACCATTTTTACCGGGAGACCTGGGGGAACGCTGGGTGGTGGTAAATTTGTGTGAGCCCGGTGATGCCACAACTCTCCCACCCCAAAATGTGTGAAAAAAGTGAATTTTTCAACAAAAATTGAGGTTTGCAGGGGATTCTGGGTAAGGAAACGTTGGGGGATCCACGCAAGCCATACCTCCCTGGAAGCCGCCCGGTGTCTAGTTTTCAGAAATGCGTGGGTTTGGTAGGTTTCCCTAGATGGCCGCCGAGCACCGGGTCAAACACCAAAGTGACCCCCCTTGCAAAACCAGGTGGTTTTGCGATAGGCCATTTTGATGTCGCCTCACTAGATTTTGGGCCCTTCCCTGCCGCGGGTACTTGGGCCTTCCACACAAGTGAGGCACCATTTTTACCGGGAGACCTGGGGGAACGCTGGGTGGTGGTAAATTTGTGTGAGCCCGGTGATGCCACAACTTTCCCACCCCAAAATGTGTGAAAAAAGTGATTTTTTCAGCAAAAATTGAGTTTTCCGGGGATTCTGGGTAAGGAAACGTTGGGGGATCCACGCAAGCCATACCTCCCTGGAAGCTGCCGGGTGTCTAGTTTTCAGAAATGTGTGGGTTTGGTAGGTTTCCCTAGGTGCCGGCAGGGCTAGGGTTCAAAAACTACAGCTAGTCACTTTGCCAAAAAAGGGTCATTTTTCACTGCAAAATTGAGGTGTGACCACGTTGCGTTTTGCGCCGTTTCCTGTCGCGGGCACTAGGCCGACCCTCACAAGTGAGGTACCATTTTTTTCGTAGGACTTTGGGGAACGCGGGGTGGGTGGAAATTTGTGGATCCACGCAGATTCCAGAACTTTCCATCCCAGAAATGTGGGGAAAATGTGTTTTTTTTGTCATTTTTTTACGTTTGCAAGGGATTCTGGGTAACAGACCATGGTGGGAGGCAGTCAAGTCACCCCACCCTGGATTCCCCTGGGTGTGTAGTTTTCAAAAATGTATAGGTTTGCTAGGTTTCTCTAGGTGCCGGCAGGGCTAGGGTTCAAAAACTACAGCTAGTCACTTTGCCAAAAAAGGGTCATTTTTCACTGCAAAATTGAGGTGTGACCACGTTGCGTTTTGCGCCGTTTCCTGTTGCGGGCACTAGGCCGACCCGCACAAGTGAGGTACCATTTTTTTCGTAGGACTTTGGGGAACGCGGGGTGGGTGAAAATTTGTGGATCCACGCAGATTCCAGAACTTTCCATCCCAGAAATGTGGGGAAAATGTGTTTTTTTTGTCATTGTTTTACGTTTGCAAGGGATTCTGGGTAACAGACCATGGTGGGAGGCAGTCAAGTCACCCCATCCTGGATTCCCCTGGGTGTCTAGTTTTCAAAAATGTATAGGTTTGCTAGGTTTCCCTAGGTGCCGGCAGGGCTAGGGTTCAAAAACTACAGCTAGTCACTTTGCCAAAAAAGGGTCATTTTTCACTGCAAAATTGAGGTGTGACCACGTTGCGTTTTGCGCCGTTTCCTGTCGTGGGCACTAGGCCGACCCGCACAAGTGAGGTACCATTTTTCTTGTAGGACTTTGGGGAACGCGGGGTGGGTGGAAATTTGTGGATCCACGCAGATTCCAGAACTTTCCATCCCAGAAATGTGGGGAAAATGTGTTTTTTTGTCATTTTTTTATGTTTGCAAGGGATTCTGGGTAACAGACCATGGTAGGAGGCAGTCAAGTCACCCCATCCTGGATTCCCCTGGGTGTCTAGTTTTCAAAAATGTATAGGTTTTCTAGGTTTCCCTAGGTGCCGGCAGGGCTAGGGTTAAAAAACTACAGCTAGTCACTTTGCCAAAAAAGGGTCATTTTTCACTGCAAAATTGAGGTGTGACCACGTTGCGTTTTGCGCCATTTCCTGTCGCGGGCACTAGGCCGACCCGCACAAGCGAGGTACCATTTTTTTCGTAGGACTTTGGGGAACACGGGGTGGGTGGAAATTTGTGGATCCACGCAGATTCCAGAACTTTCCATCCCAGAAATGTGGGGAAAATGTGGTTTTTTTGTCATTTTTTTACGTTTGCAAGGGATTCTGGGTAACAGACCATGGTGGGAGGCAGTCAAGTCACCCCATCCTGGATTCCCCTGGGTGTCTAGTTTTCAAAAATGTATAGGTTTGCTAGGTTTCCCTAGGTGCCGGCAGGGCTAGGGTTCAAAAACTACAGCTAGTCACTTTGCCAAAAAAGGGTCATTTTTCACTGCAAAATTGAGGTGTGACCACGTTGCGTTTTGCGCCGTTTCCTGTCGCGGGCACTAGGCCGACCCGCACAAGTGAGGTACCATTTTTCTCGTAGGACTTTGGGGAATGCGGGGTGGGTGGAAATTTGTGGATCCACGCAGATTCCAGAACTTTCCATCCCAGAAATGTGGGGAAAATGTGTTTTTTTTGTCATTTTTTTACGTTTGCAAGGGATTCTGGGTAACAGACCATGGTGGGAGGCAGTCAAGTCACCCCACCCTGGATTCCCCTGGGTGTGTAGTTTTCAAAAATGTATAGGTTTGCTAGGTTTCCCTAGGTGCCGGCAGGGCTAGGGTTCAAAAACTACAGCTAGTCACTTTGCCAAAAAAGGGTCATTTTTCACTGCAAAATTGAGGTGTGACCACGTTGCGTTTTGTGCCGTTTCCTGTTGCGGCACTAGGCCGACCCGCACAAGTGAGGTACCATTTTTTTAGTAGGACTTTGGGGAACGCGGGGTGGGTGGAAATTTGTGGATCCACGCAGATTCCAGAACTTTCCATCCCAGAAATGTGGGGAAAATTTGTTTTTTTGTCATTGTTTTACGTTTGCAAGGGATTCTGGGTAACAGACCATGGTGGGAGGCAGTCAAGTCACCCCATCCTGGATTCCCCTGGGTGTCTAGTTTTCAAAAATGTATAGGTTTGCTAGGTTTCCCTAGGTGCCGGCAGGGCTAGGGTTCAAAAACTACAGCTAGTCACTTTGCCAAAAAGGGGTCATTTTTCACTGCAAAATTGAGGTGTGACCACGTTGCGTTTTGCACCGTTTCCTGTCGCGGGCACTAGGCCGACCCTCACAAGTGAGGTACCATTTTTCTCGTAGGACTTTGGGGAACGCGGGGTGGGTGGAAATTTGTGGATCCATGCAGATTCCAGAACTTTCCATCCCAGAAATGTGGGGAAAATGTGTTTTTTTGTCATTTTTTTACGTTTGCAAGGGATTCTGGGTAACAGACCATGGTGGGAGGCAGTCAAGTCACCCCATCCTGGATTCCCCTCGGTGTCTAGTTTACAAAAATGTATAGGTTTGCTAGGTTTCCCTAGGTGCCGGCAGGGCTAGGGTTCAAAAACTACAGCTAGACTCTTCGCAAAAAAAGTGTAAATTTTCAGTGTGAAAATGTGGTG
The DNA here is from genome assembly GCF_964204655.1 of Triturus cristatus. Taxonomy (NCBI): domain Eukaryota; kingdom Metazoa; phylum Chordata; class Amphibia; order Caudata; family Salamandridae; genus Triturus; species Triturus cristatus. The sequence continues at coordinate 159,127,289 of NC_140580.1, forward strand.
CGTTCACCTTAGGTTTTGAGCCACTTCCTGTCGTGGGCATTATGCTTACCCACACAAGTGTGGTACCATTTTTATCGGGAGACTTAGGGTAGTTCAGATTTGTAAAGCAACTGGTATTACCTATTGATTTTTGATGCATTTCTCCCTTCCAAATGAAAGACATTGAGTAAAAAAAAAGTAATTTTGAAAAATGACCAATAATTGTCATGCAAGTATGAGTATTCCCAATTTCGAAAATGTGCAAATATGCACTGTTTCTAAACTCTGTAATTTGTTCCCATTTCAGAAATACATAGGTGTCTTTCATACCGATTTTTCCATGTATACATTTTCCCACAATAATTGCTATATTCCCGGAACAAAAAAAAAAAAACATTACAAAATGCTGCTCAGTTTTTTACTCTGGGTTCGTTGGGCTCTTGGTAAACCTACAAGTCCTATATATCCCCACAACCAGGAAGGTCCACCGGATGTAACGGTACATTGCTTTCAAAGAGATGTCATAATTCGAAGAAGTTACAGGTGAAAATGTTGACTCAAAAGGCTGCTTTTTTCAACAAATTTTTAATTTTTCCTATATTTACCTGTTAGTTTCTATAAAGAAACCTTGATGGATCTACACAAATGACCCCTTGCTGAATTCAGAATTTTGTCTACTTTTCAAAAATGTATAGCTTTCCAGGATCCATTATTGCTTTTCTACCCATTTTTACCATTATCTGGAAGGAGGTTCAAAGCACAAAAAATAGCAAAAATAGGGTATGTCCCAGAAAAATGTCAAAACTGTGTAAAAAATGTTGGATTTCTAACAAAAAACTGTCATTCCCTAAAAGCTGGAGAAATTGGGATTTCAGCCCCACAAACCCTTTTTTGATATCATTTGCAGAGAAAAACCCAGACGCTTTCATTTGCAGCCACTTTTCCCCATTTTTCACAAAAAAAACAACATTTTGCTGTATTTTGACTAATTTCTGGGAACCCTCTAGGAAAATCCACAAACCCTGGGTACCTTTAGAATCCCCATGATGTTGGAAGAAAAGGACGCAAATTTGGCGTGGATACCTAATGTGGTCAAAAAGTTACAGGGGCCTAAGCGCGCACTACCCCAAATAGCCCAAAAAAGGCTTAGCACAGGAGGGGAAAAGGCCTAGCAGCGAAGGGGTTAACATGGTTGGATGTGATCAGTGGATATGGCAAATTGTGATGTGAGTAATTTATTGTACAGTAATTTGAAAGATGATAAGGCACAAAGGTTACTCAGAGTGTCAGTCCTCAGTACGTGTGCATTGTGGAGGGGTGTCCATGTGCATCAGTGCCTGGTGAAGTTGTGGCTAATGCTTTTAATCAGTGAGTGACTTTTTGGCACATTGATGTGGCATCAATGTCATCAGTCAGCACAACGTAGGGATGTCATATGCCAGACCCTAGGTATTCTCACACATTAGCTGTCCTAATGGAGTTCACCAACTTCCTCATCAACAGAAGACAATATCCTGCCTTGGATCTATGAGGGCTTGTCAGGCACTTGTGGAGATGTTGGCATGTGACATGTCACAACCTATGAAGTCCTTTAATTAATTTCCCATTCTCAGGCTTTTGTACATTGTGTATGTGACTACATTGTTACATGAGGCTAATTTGCACTTCATTAACAAATTAGATGTGGCCTTGTGACATATGCTGCAGTGTGAGTTTCAGAGACATCAACTGGCAGTGAACAGCAGTGAGCATCATGTTAATGTGCATTTAGAGATGTGTGCTGTGCACATCAAAAAATTGTAACATCTACACAGCTGACACTAATGGACAGCTGCCGTTGTGCTTCAAAGCCCAACATGGTGGATTTCAGGAGGTGATGTCCCTTGCAAAAGGACATATTTGACTTTGTATCTGTGGTGTTCCATGAAATATACTTCATATATGACTGAGACAACATGTTTGGATGTATAGCTATCTCACCTACAGGCAAGTAGGTGTGCCTACAGACAATTGTATGTGTGGTTACAGGTAGGCACAGGCCCAGCAATTTTGCTGTCAGCGCAACATGGAGCATGACTATCAACTAAGCATGTTTCCATGCATCAGCTGATGATTGCATAAATGTGGCATATGCTGAAAGTACATGGAGTAGTTAAACATGGGAGTTTCATTTGCAAGATTAGTGTTTGTATTGCATATGATGTTTGTGAGTATGGGGCTATACTGAATCTATGTCTCTGTCTCTTGCAGCATCTACCGAGGGCAGGGAAGGACAGCCGCACCTTTGGTCAACAAGAGAGTAAGAAATACTCCGTCCAAACCATGGTTCTCTGTTGAGCTCAAAGAGCTAAAGCAATCATGTAAAAAGTTAGAGCGAAACTTGAGACAGGTCTACTACCCTTTGGCAACAATAACATTAAGGAAAACCCAGAAAGACTATTATGCCGTTATTAAGAAGGCTAAAGGCAATTTTTACGCAGAGCGCATCGCTCAGTCAAAAAATAATTCAAAAGAAGTATTTTCCATCGTCCAGAACCTTCTGAAGCCTTGCACGGAACGTATTGCCTTTCCTGCCTCTAACGCTCTGTGTGAAAAACTGTCTGGCTTCTTTATAGACAAGATCCAATCGATCCAGGACAGCTTCGGGCCAAGTAGTCAAGTGCAGGCGAAACACCCCTCTCTGACTGTCCCGGCCTCGGAATCTGTCCGCACTTCCCTGACAGCTTTCTTGCCTATTCCCCTGTTGGATTCATTGGTTATTCTCAAATCCCTTAAATTAGGTTCTCCAGCTGATCCTTGCTTAGCTAGGCATTTAGCAGCTGTGGTGGAGGTGGGTAGCCCTGAAGTGAACAATATCATCAATTGATCGCTTCAAACCGCTGCGGTCCCACCGGAATGAAAACAGGCGAAACTACTCCCCCCGCTAAAAAAGCCCTCTTTAAACCCTGCTATGATAACAAGTTACCGACCTATCTCACTTCTCCCGGCTGTGGCGAAGGTGTGTGAGAAGGCAGCCCGCAAACAACTCTCCAAGTTTGTTGAGTCTGCTGGCGCCCTCCACCCAGCCCAGTTGGGATTCTGGGCCACATACAGTACTGAGACTGCCCTGGTTGAGATGTCGAAGGCTATCAGAGAATGCCTGGATTCAGGCGGCAGAGTGTCCCTGATCTTATTGGACCTCTCTGCCGCCTTCAATACGGGGCCTCACCACCAACTTTTGGCCCGTCTTTCTAACATCGGAATCTCAGGTTCGGGGTGGAATTGGATTGAATCTTTTCTTGAGAATAGAACCCAGCAGGTTTGGCTGCCTCCATTTTCTTCAGCACCAAGAAAAGTTACCACGGGAGTTCCTCAAGGGTCTACTTTGAGCCCCCTTCTTTTCAACATTTATATCACGCTGCTAATCTATCTGACGGAGGAGCTGGGTGCTAAGATCATAGCTTACGCTGATGATACCCAACTCCTCTTTACGTGGAAGGAAAAAGATCTGTCCCCTGACTCAGCCAAAAACTGTCTTGCAGCAGTCTTTAAATGACCTCGCGGAGGCTCAGCTTAAATGCAATGAGGACAAGTCTGAGGTACTCCTCTATGGGTCCTTCCCTCCGCACTTCAGGGTGGACCTTTGGCCTGCGGGTTACCCTATGCCTAACTCAACGGGGAGCCCAGTGAAGAATCTGGGGGTCTGGTTCAGTGAGGACCTCAGATTTTCCTCACAGATAAAAAAGCTTGCCGGAGTATGCTTCGGCACATTCAAATTTCTGCCATTACTGCCCAGACCAGCGAAGGAAATGGTGACTCGTACACTCATCGATTATGCCAATGGGCTATATATTGGTCTTCCCGGTTATCAGCTGACAGACCATTCAGAATGCGGCAGCAAGAGTGCTGTTCGGCATTTCTGGCAGGTCTAGTACAATGCAACATCTCCGGGATTGCATAGGCTCCCGGTGGGGCAGCGTGTTCTGCTTAAGGCCGTCACTCTTGCCCATGGTGCCTTATATAAAGCTGGGCCCTCCTATCTGAGGAGGCGTTTCAACTTCTATGTGCCTAAAAGACACATGTGCTCCACAGCACGATGCCTCGCCGTCATCCCGCGCTACTGCCTTGCTAGAACAGGGAGTAGCTCCATTTCATTCAGGGCAGCCAAAGCCTGGAATGCTCTCCCTTACGACCTGAGAAACACCCAGGACTTCAGGCAGTTTAAAAAAACAGTTAAAAACCTTGCTTTTTAATTAACATCCTGCCGCGTTCCAAGCCCCTCTGTCTTCTTCTAATTGACCCCCATGCCGGGACACTCTTGAGTATCCGTGCGCGCCAAAAATGTCGTATAACATAACATAACTGTGACCAACTGGACCGCAGTGTAGGCCGGAGGCAGTGGTCAGCAGTGGCCCACAGCCACGTGTCTTTGGTTGGTGAGGCACAGAGTTAGTGACACCAGGGCAGTTGTCGGTAGTGTTCGATCACCTCCGTATTGATAATACTGTTCCCTCCGGACTGCAAGGCGTCATCCTCTTACGCCTCTCCGTGCGTGCATTGACATGAATTCTACCTTTTGAATAACTGATGTTCAGTTCCAAATCTGTCATCCACTCATGCGCAGCGTAGGCCGAAGGCAGTAGTCCGCGTAGGTCCACAGACACGTGTGGTTGTGATGCCATGCACAGACTTGTTGGCACCACATCGAAGGGGGTATAGTGACTTGTCCTCTGCCTTAAATGGTGTTCACTGCAATGGTGTAATCAAGATTCAGTTCCAAATATGTGACCTACCTGACCGTGGTGTAGGTGATGCAGCACGGAGAGCAAAATCCCTCCCTACTGCCACGGACCAACGGATCTCACACACGCGCACTATCCATACATTCGCTGGTGGGGCCCATAACACCAACATACACTTACCATTAGTCCGTGCGAGAGGCGATTATCCTCCTAAGTGCTGAATAATGAGGGAGGAAGATACCACTTTTCCCTAATAAGCAACACACATACAAACCCTTCTAATACTCATTAGGCCCTAGACTCCACATTTGGTATTATCCTCCCAAAACCGGGATGGATCTGTTAGTTGAAGGTTTTAGTGAAACCCTAATTCCCTAATTAACCTTTACATTCATACATTTCAATGAATAAACAACCCAACTCATTTCTGTTGTTATTCAAATTCAATTTTATATTAATATTGCTAATTAAATCATGCATTCGATCAAGTTGCCATTCATATTTACCTATTCTGGCTAAAGTCGTCCTCTATGTCAAATCTGGCAGTCTCGCAAATCTATGCCCATCAATTTAGCCGGTTAAGTTCATCAGGAATTTGGGCATTAATTCAGTCCGTCAGAGATTTGGGCTAACAGCTGTCCTGCAGTGTCACCGTCCTCTCCGTCAGCATATCATCAGGAAATCGATGGAGCGACCCATGACCTCCCTATTCTATGTGTTTTTATAATACTTTCAATAACAAAATGTAACAAAATTTAGTTTTAAATTGTTCTGATTGGGTGATCAGGGGTCAACCTCTCTGTTCCCATAAGGTTTAGTCCATGATGTCAGCATACATGCTGGTTCCGGTTCTTTAATAAAGTCTTTTGTCTGTAGCGTTGGCATCATTCCCAGTGGCCTTGATAAGTACATCTTGCCTGGGGTCAGGACGGGGCCATTGTTGCTCATCTTAGCGCAGGCTCACTTCACCCAAGCCTTGTTCAGCGTTGGCAGTCGGGTTAGGCACCAAAATCAGCCAACTTTCGGCAGGTCAAAATGGTCAACTTAAGCAAAGAAACACAAAAACTTAATTAATACATAGAAATGACGAATTAAATGTTATTCCCTCGCTAATACCCATATGTGTGTGTATTTATCTAGCCAAAAGCAACACTCATTGCGGGTTATACCTACAAAATAAAGCAAGAATCACAATTACATTACTAAAGCAACATATATCATGCAACATTCTATTTATCTATCATTAGTATGCGTACGGATTTTAATTCACGTAATTAATTAGGCCATGCAGATGCAAATCCCACGTGTATTTCGGTCATTAATAAGGTTGGTTAGTTATTTTCACATCACTCCAAACCATTAGTACGATTATAATTCATTAATTAATCTAATTAATAAGATGACATGCAAAATGGGGTGGGTATACAAAATTTTGCATAACCCGCTCCAGCAATCCCCCCTTTGGTGATTTTATCACCACACCACCCAAAAATGTTGTCCTGTCTTTACGGAATCTTTAAAATGTTTACTTGCTCTTAATCATAATTCAGTTTCACCCCGGTCTTCTCTTTTTACTGATTCATACATACTCTCCTTCCACTCCTCCAATTCTATTTCTTAAATTTCTCTTTCTTGTTTCTTATCTTTTCTTTTTGAATTTTCTCTTTTTATTCTTTTCTTATTTTTCTTGTTTCTACAGCACATACAACATAATCTTATCATTAAAACTATGCAGATTACACATGTTAATGGAAATAATATTTTACCTATAAGTGTACTACCTATTTTTACTAAGAAATTCTTAATAGCAGCTATTTTCTTTCTAATTCTATCCCAAACACTTTCAACCTCCAGTGGTGCAAGTTCATCATGCAATTCAGTAATATTCTTAATATAAGTTTTCAGATCTTTGCTTTCGTCAGGAATGTAAGTACAACAATGTTGAACCTTCAGCATTCCACAGACTCCACCCTCTTTTGCCAATAAAATATCAAGGGCAAGTCGATTTTGCATTACCAAAGCACGCATGGCAACCATTTCAGTATTAACCAATAAAAATCCTCCAGCGGTGCTTGTTGACAAGCGATCCACTACTGTTGACAATTTTCTAATTTTGTTTGGTATCAATGCCTGAAAAATATCACCTACAATTTCTGCCCAAGATTCTCTCTTGGTTCTAGCTAAATGATTACTTAAGCTATGTACACCATCTTCTCCTCTATCCATGTGAAAGATTTTTGGAAAGACCAGGCCTACGTAACATGTGCCATACCAATGGTCTGGCAAACGATAATATGCCCTGTTCCCACAAATAAAATATAATCCAGGAAAGACTGGATCTCTTCCACCTTTGAATCCCCATCCACCCATGATTCGATAAGTATCATGGCACTCACTATTACCTAGAAAATAATTATCAAACACCGTTTGATTCCTTCAAATGCAAAATTTCCCTTTCTGAGGTCAATCTAAAGCTATAGTTGGACTAGCTTCTCCTTTCAAATGTTTTTCTTTCTCTATATCCCCGATTGTTTTCTCCACTTTCCCTTCTGCTGCTTTCTTTTGCATTTTCAATCTCCTTTCCTCAACCATGTCTAGGAATGTCTTTTCCTCCTTCTTCAAACTGCATGTTAAATTGTTTCTAAAAATATACTCTAATGTTAGTTCATTAGTTTCCAAAAAGAATTCACCTAATACCTTAGCAGGTTTTACTTTGTTCAACTTATTATAAGAAGGCACTTGCGCAAAAATGTTATCTACATCTGAAAAATAATATTCTAATTTCCCTGTCTCATAAAACAAACTAGCTATTACACTGCATGTTATACCATACGTTGCTGGAAGGTGATGATATGTAACTCCCTCAGAAACGGATGCAGGTAACTGCATACATACGTAGCAGTCCCGTACGTCCATTGTCTTTACATATTCATACAATAATTTTGAAAACACATTATTAGAAATATCTGTTATTGACCTGTCTTTATGCAAATAATTTTTATCTATTCTAATTGGAACTACCTTAGGAATTTTCGCTATATTAGTTTTGTTCTCACTATGTCCTTCTAAAGTGCCTATAGTGGCTTTAAAAGAAATGACAAGAGCAAGGATGCTCCATAAAAGCATTAATAATCCTGTACAACAACAACAACACATTTTACACCATCTTTTCATGAATGTACATCTACCTTTACTACTTTCTATGTTAGCCATCTTGTTAAAATGGACCGTGTCTTTTGACTTAGCCTCTTTTACTTCACAACTAGTTTTCTAACCTAAGGTTCTAACACCTATTTGGTTCTACCAGTCACTATTTTTAATTCAATATCTTGTTTTCTTCATCAATAATTTTCTTAACTTATTCAGTTTGGCATCTCATCGTTCTTCACTCCCCTCTCGTCTTTCAAATATGGATTTTCCTGAACTTCAGTTTCTTCTTCTCCAATGTCGGACAAGAGAACTCTCAGGATTTCTGATTCAATTTCATCCTCAACCACTTTCAGTACAGTCTCCTCTGGATTTCCTTGACTATCTGCCTCTTCTCCCTTTTCAGGCAGAGCCACGTACGTCCATTCTGGTGACTTATACTTCTGGTTAGGTTTCCTTGTTCTTCTACTCTCTTTGTCTTCAGTTAACTCGTCTTCTTTTGATTTCTCTTGACTTGTAACTTCATTCACCTGTTCAGCTCTTGGTGAATTCACTCGTGTCAGTCTGTATCTCAGTTTTCTTATTTTATTTGGCCAAACATCATCTCTTGCAACTCTTTTTACTTTACTTCCTTTGTTATTCTTTTCATTCCTCCAAGCTCTCTTTCTTAGAACTCGACCTTCAGGTATTTAGTTTTCACTCTCTTCAGACTCTGTCTCAACTTCCTTTGTCTTTTCAGCAACTTCCTTTTCCACCACTTGTTTTGTTTTCCCTACTTCTGTCCCTCCTCGGGTCTCCGGCACGCAATCTTCCTGCTGACTACTTGTCCCTTCACCTAACTGGATGTTGCAGTTCCCTACATCTCCTCTGGGGTCTTCCGCAATCTGTCCCTCTCTCTCTGTACCTGACCCTTGTTCACTTAGATTTGTAACTTCAGGTGGAATTTCTCTCAGTCTCTCATCTGGTACTTCCTTTTCACGTATTTCTTTTGTTGCATCTCAGTACTCTTTCCTCTTTTCTTCCTGTGTTCCTTCTTGGAACCTTGCGCTTCTTGCTCTTTTCCAGAATCGCTGGATTCGGAAATCTGCAATCTTCTTCTCAGAGCGACACTTCTGGGGACTAAAGCTGATCTTTGTTCTGTTTCCCCCCTTTCAGAGTTTCCTTGTGTCAACTGATTCAGTGCTTGATTCTGATTCATCAAAGTATTCTTTTCCTGTGCTGTCCACTGGATTTGGAATTCTAATGTATGACTGGCATGGATCCAGTTTTTCAGTCCAGCACACTTCACAGCTGTGGTTGTGGTCAAAATGACTTGTCGTGGTTTTCCCCACCATGAAACCAGACAATTTCTTCTTCTGTTGACTTTTATCCTTACCCAATCACCTGGGCTCAGATCATGGGCTTGCTTCTTTTCAAGTGTGGTGGCATCTGGTCCAACCTGATGAAACACAGAATGAACTGTGTCAGCCAGGCCTTTACAGTATTCCAACACCATGTCATCAGAAATTGTCATCAGCTTGTTGACTGGTATAAACGCATGTCTCATTGCACGTCCCATAATTATTTCATGAGGACTCAATCCTGTGGTTCTGTCTGGAATGGCCCTAATTGTCATGAGAACAAGAGGTAAGACGTCAAGCCCTTTCATACCTATAGCCAAACACATTTTCCCTATTCTATTTTTGATAGTACCATTCATCTGTTCAACCACACCAGAAGCCTCTGGTCGGTAGGCACAGTGTAGTTTTTGTTGTACATTCAATGCTTCACAAATTAATCCTACAATCTCATTCTGGAAGTGTCCTCCTCGGTCTGACCCAATTGTCACTGGGAACCCGAACCTGGGGATGAATTCTCTCAACAGTAGCTTGGCCACTGTTAACCCATCATTTCTTCTTGTTGGGAATGCTTCCACCCACCTGGAGAATAGGCAGACCACTACCAAAACATACCTCAATCTGTTACAGGGAGGCCTCTCAATGAAATCTACTTGCATTCTGGTGAAAGGCCCTCCTTCTCGACCTATTGTTCCCAGACTCACTACTGTCTTCCTGCCTGGATTGTACTGCTGACATATTAAGCATCTCTGACAAAGACTCTCTGCCACAAGTCTGAATTTTGCATTGTACCAGGTCTGTTTAAATGACCTGATCATAGCATCCCGTCCAATATGTCCCTGGGCATGATACATCCATGCCATGGTAGACATCATGCTATCAGGCATAACTGGTCTTCCATCTCGATAGACCCACACATGATCCTTTCCCCTTGGGGCACATCCTGCTTTTACCCACTGTCTCATTTCCTCATCTCCTGCCTCATCCTGCAATTGTTTTACAACTTCCCAAGTTCCCACAATGTTAGTGAACATCAATGAGCAAGAAGACATTTCTCTTTCCTTAGCCCGATTGACCATAGTTGGCCAAAGTCGTGGACGACTCCAAAGCCATACTGGCTGTAAGTTATCACAGTCACTCTCACACTCTTTCCAATCTTGCATGCTCTAGTCAAAGCCACAAGTTCAGCTACCTGGGCTGATCTCACTCCTTTCAAATATGAGGCTTCAATTACTGCTGCAACTGTGCATACTGCATACGCTGCACTCAGCACTCCTTCATCTGTTCTCAAACATGAACCTTCAACGAACATCACAAAATCACTTTCTGGCAAAGGTACATCTTTTATGTCTGGTCGTGGTTTGGTACAGAAATCAAGTACATCCAGAAAATCATGATCAACTTCATCTCTTACCTCCACAATCTCATTATCAGGCAACAATGTTGCTGGATTCACATTCACACATCTTGCAAGACTCACATTTGTTGCACCTAATATGACCTTCTCATACTTAGTCAGCCGACTGTGGGTCATATACTGAGTACGACTCCTTGTCAACAGAATTGCTACATCATGGGGTACAAACACTTTCAATGGATAACCCATCACAATTCCTTCACTCTGCTCCAAACTTCGACATGTTGCAGCCACTGCTTTCAGACATCCAGGTAAACCTACAGCTACTGGATCTAGTATTGATGAAAAATATGCAATTGGCCTTCTCAATTTCCCATGTTTCTGGGTCAACACAGAAAGTGCACATCCATTTCTCTCACTGCAATACAACTCAAATTCTTTCTCATAGTCAGGCATGCCTAATGCAGGTGTTTCACACAAACCATCTCTCAATTGTCTAAATGCTGCCAATTCTTCTCTGCTTAATTCAAGGGGATCTTTTACATCACTTCTCGTTAATCGCACCAAAGGTTTTTCAATCAAGGAGAAGTTCCCTATCCACTGACGGCAGTACCCTACCATTCCCAAAAACATTCTCACTTCTCTTTGAGTCATGCGAGCTCTCATTCCTTGTATTATTCTGATTCTGTCTATGGTTATTTTTCTTAGTTCTTTCTCAATGTTGTGTCCCAGATACTGCACTTCCTTCTTGTAAAACTGTAGTTTTGCAGGTGACACTTTAAGTCCTCCATCTGCCAAATGATTCAGTAAGGCTATTGTATCTACCTCACAGGCTTCACGTGTTTTTGACGCCACCAAAAGGTCGTCAGTATACTGCACTAATACAGAATTTTCTGGCATTTCTAGACTCTCCTAAGATCTCTTTAACAACTGATTGAATATTGAGGGGCTCTCTGTATACCCCTGTGGGATTCGGCACCATGCCAAAATACGCTCGCCAAACCGAAATGCAAAAAGTTGCTGACTGTCATGGTGCAATGGGATGGAAAAGAAAGCATGACACAGATCAATTACTGTGTACCATTCTGCATCATGGGGAATCTGATACAAAATCACTGATGGATTTGGTACAATGGGGCAACATGATACCACAATTTTGTTCACCTTTCTCAAATCTTGCACTATCCTAAATTTCCCATTAGGCTTTTTCAGTCCCATTATTGGTGAATTACATGGACTACTCATTATTTCTCTCAAGATTCCTTGTCTGATCATTTTCTCTATTATAGGAGTTACACCTTCAATTATTTCAGGTGTCAATCTGTACTGTGGAACATTTGGATACGTTACTCCTTCTTTTACAGTTATTTTAACTGGATCTACATTTCTCATCAACCCTACATCTTCTCCAGTGAAATCCCAAACTTCTGCTTTTACAGAGTTTCTCAGTTCTTTTGGTAATTCATCAGGGTTGAATACGGCATATGTTTCAGTAACTTAACTTTCTCTGTTAGCTAGGGTCATCTTATACAATACATCATCATCTGGCGTTTCAAAAGCTATTCCATCCAGAGTACAAAATATAGTGCAATTCATTTTGCACAACAGGTCCCTACCTAATAAATTCTGAGGACTGGTGTCACACACCACAAAGCGGTGCATTTCTGAAAATTTCCCTATGCTAACCTTCACTGGTTCTGTAAGATAGGTCTTAATTTGCCTGTTGGACACACCAACTACTTGGATCGTTTCATCCGAGAGAGGAAGATTCTTTACATCAGCTGATCTAACAGTTGATCGAGTAGCACCAGTATCCACTAGGAAAGTAATATTTTCATCATTAACCCTCCCATCTACAAAGGTCCTGTCTGGTCTACTTCTAGGGTTGCGCCAAGTACGCACTCTTCTTCCTCCCTTCGGCACCGTCAATAGCTCTCTTCTGTGTCACTCTCATCACGTTGCAGCCAATACTGTGAGACAGCGCTAGCGCGCGGCAATTTATTTACCTGTTCTTCATTGTAGAATCCCGATTCACTACTATACTTCTGTGTGTTTCTGCTCTGTGGAAAAGGCGGCTTTGGCACCTGATTCTGTGGGGGAACAACTTGCTGCTGTTGCTACAGTTGACCACTCACCTCATGCTGCACCTGTGGGTTCAATGATGGATTTTTATTGTTAGTGCTCGGAGGAAACTTACACTCGGATTTCCAATGCCCTATCCTGCCGCAATTATGACACGGAAATTTCTTTTTAGCTTCAATGTTCCCTTTGTACTTCCCATTATTAAATTTTGGCTTGGTCCCTGCTTGTTCCACCAATTGTGCTTCCTGTCTCTCCGCTACCTTTACCTGTGCCCACAGTGCCTTTTCCTTTAACTTTCGCTGTTTTGCTTCAATTTCATCACTGAAATATTTAGCATGTCTCAATACTTCATCTATTTTCTTGTTTTGCCAATGTACCGTATGCTGTTTAATCATATCACCAATTTCTGGTCGTAGACCATATACAAATCTGTACACAAAATGGCTCAGATCCTTTTCACTCAGATTCTCATCTCCGCTAAACTGCTTAAAAGCTTGTATTAGCCTCTCATAGTACGCATGTACTGACTCTTTACTTTCCTGGTGTGTTCGATCAATTTTTACCCAGTCTGTTTCTTTGGGGGGCACTTTATTTTTCAGAAATACCATAACCTGCTCATACTTCTTCATTACCTCAGGGTCTGGTGCTCCTGTTTTAGGATCCCTTGGATATTCCTTGGTTGGCCAGTTTATCATCAGTTTACATTCTGACCATAGGTCTGCTGGTACTATTATGTCAAACAGACTATTCAAATCAATCCATAGTACTTTAGACAATTTTACAAATCTGTCTACCTGTCTGTACCACTCGACGGGCTTTTCGCGAAGTCGAGGGAAGTCATTCGTAAATGACAAGATATCCTGTCTTGTCCATGGAACATGTACATATCCTCCTCCTGGAATCTCTCTCATAGGGCACTCTGTTATTACCTTCTCCTTTTCTCTTACAGGAAAGGCTGAAAATGTCTTATCTGAGGCATCATCGCGTTTTCTATACCACCTACTTCTCCATTTATCCACGTCTCCCCATTTTCTCAGTAAAATGATTATGTCCTTAATTTAACCTATTCGTTCTGTGGTGTTCATGTTTTCAATGTCCTTTTCAGTGAATTCTACTCGATAAGGTTTCTGCAAAGCTTTTACCTTTTCCATATCAATACCCATTTCATTTGCTACTTCTTCTAACCTTTCATGCAAGTTTTTCGCTCGCCAGGTTGCACTTTTACATAGGAATAACAATTCTTCATCCTGATAGGTTTTCAATTTTTCTGTCGGGATAGTTCCTACGATTAACTCTTCCAATACCATTCGTAACTTGGCCACATCAATTGATTGGGATTCTTTGTCTTTCCTCTGCAAGCTTCTTAACCATTCACTTAACTCGTCTGTTGATGGTCCTACTGGTTTTTCTACACTTCCGTGTCCAAAATCATTTTGTGTTCCTGACACTGTCTCAATCATTGCCATACGTCTTTCTGCACAATTCTGATCTACAAATGGATTATTTGTGAAATTCGGTTCCATTACACTCATAGTTTGCCTCCATGGATTCTCGTTCTGTCTCACTCTTGGTTGTTCTACAGGGTTACTATTTCTGTAAGGGACTGTCAAACAATGCTCACTGTCCTTCTGTTTTTCAAAAATAGGCATTACTGGACCTATCGTTACTGGAGCAGTTACTGCTTCTAGATTTTTGGTCACTTCTCTTATTTTCTCAGTTAATTCCAGGGTTGTTTTTGCTAATTCTACGGAATTTTCTCCATCTGTTCTTCCTTCTGATCTCTTTTCTACTTCCCCAGTACCACTGTTTTTACTCAAGCTTTGGGATTCTGGTTCCGATTTTATAATTCGCACTGTTTCTCTCATTGGGGCACTTGGAGTTAACATTTCTGGTTCTAATCTATACGGTGGTGGATTTTTATAGAACATATCATCAAGAACATCATCCTCAGACTCATTCGTTCCATACCCTCTCGACTCCAAATTATGCCTCTTTTCTACACACTTTGGACCTTCATTCTCTCCTACAGTTCTTACAGGGAACACACCCTCAGTCATGCTCTCATTTCGCCATCTTTTCATTTGGTCACTATGCGTTTCGTGTCCGTATGGCCTTCCAAACCAGTACATATATCCTCTACCACTTCTGTTTCTTTCTCGTTCATGCATTTCGTCTTCCCATTCGGTCAAAGCCTCAAACTGTGTCGGTCTAGGTCTTGGCTCTAAATTCGTCATTCTTTCCCTTAAGTTTCTTAAAACAGCCAAATTAAATGAACCATGCTCTGGAAAAGCTAGTACTCCGTCGTCCTTGGTGTATCTCACCCAATTATCCAACCAAATACAAGTATGATACCCATATTTTGCAATCATAAAGGATGCAGGGGTTTTCGGTGGAGGAAGTAACTGTCCTTCCCTAGTCTTAACTGGTTTGTCTTTCTTAAACCACTTCTTAATTCTCCCTAACCAGGTCTTTTTTTCTCCTTTTCTGGAGGGTCGTAATACATTTTCTTGTCTTTCGCACAACGCTAGTCCCTCTTTACAACTGTACCGCTAATCTATCCAATCACAGCGCGACTTCACACTAACGCACCTATTCAGAGCGTCCATGTCACTGTCACAGTCCTCGAATCCTAGCGCGACTCACACTAATGCACCAATAAGGAGCGTCTACGTCACCCTGTTTCCTCTCCAATCCTAGCGCGGCGTACACTAATGCACCAATCCGGGGCGTTTCACAGTTCTGACCGTCTGTCCAATCCCAGCGCGGTCGTTCTGACGACTGCAGCGCTGCGGCAGCTCCTGCTTCTGTCTACCCCTCCTTTACAAATCCGCTCAGTGAGTTTTTGTTTCAATTTTCTACACTTCTGTTAGTAACAACATAGAAACATCTCCATTGTCCGCTTCGCTAACCAAAGAACAGCAAAAAGACCTTTCTCACGAGAATTCCGTCTTTCCCGAGAGCAGCGCTTACCTCTGCCCTACTACGGAATCATTACTTCCGTTGATAAAGTAGCACATCCCTCTACTTCACCCTTCTAACAAGCATTAGCTAATTGTTTCTCTAGCATTTAAGACACATAGTTGGAGACCCAATGCTCCTGAGAAATAAACCCAGAGTTTCGCAATCAACCCAAATGCCTTTTCATTCACACTCGTTCACACCAGGAAATGTAGTACATTCGCACAGAATCCTGTCTTTCCCGAGAACAGCAAACAGTTTGTCCTTCTACAGAATTATGACATACATTAACAAAGCAGCGCTTACCTCTCCTTTGTCCTTCTAACAAGCTCAGAGAGTACCTATTACCTTTCCAGTGATAAGCATTATCGGAATGCCAGTTGGATCCCTGGTACCTAAGACCAGAACTTCACAGGTAACCTTCGCTATCATACACACTTCTTTCACACAGAAAACGTCTCTAATGGCAACACACGACGATGTCACCGAATCGAACCCAGACAATGCGCCGTGCAACTTCAATTGTCACACGTTTCCCCTGTGTATCTACAGGGCAACAACAATTCCGTCTTTCCCGAGAGCAGCGCTTACCTCTGCTCTACTACGGAACCGTTACTAACTTCCGACTTCCTACATCCCAGGAGCCAACAACATTAAACTGGACACAACTCAACATAGAGTGTTAGTACATAAATTAATACCAATCAATAACCAAAATCAATAAGCAATGTACAAGCAATAATCACTAAACCAAACAATAACAAACCATCATTCTGCTACCAGAAAAACTGATGCAGCGCGGAGTGCAAAATCCCTCCCTACTGCCACGGACCAACGGATCTCACACACGCACACTATCCATACATTCGCTGGTGGGGCCCATAACACCAACATACACTTACCATTAGTCCGTGCAAGAGGCGATTATCCTCCTAAGCACTGAATAATGAGGGAGGCAGATACCACTTTTCCCTAATGAGCAACACACCTACAAACCCTTCTAATACTCATTAGGCCCTAGACTCCACATTTGGTATTATCCTCCCAAAACCGGGATGGATCTGTTAGTTGAAGGTTTTAGTGAAACCCTAGTTAACCTTTACATTCATACATTTCAATGAATAAACAACCCAACTCATTTCTGTTGTTATTCAAATTCAATTTTATATTAATATTGCAAATTAAATCATGCATTCGATCAAGTTGCCATTCATATTTACCTATTCTGGCTAAAGTCGTCCTCTATGTCAAATCTGGCAGTCTCGCAAATCTATGCCCATCAATTTAGCAGGTTAAGTTCATCAGGAATTTGGGCATTAATTCAGTCCGTCAGAGATTTGGGCGAACAGCTGTCCTGCAGTGTCACCGTCCTCTCCGTCAGCATATCATCAGGAAATCGATGGAGCGACCCACGACCTCTCTATTCTATGGGTTTTTATAATAATTTCAATAACAAAATGTAACAAAATTTAGTTTTAAATTGTTCTGATTGGCTGATCAGGGGTCAACCTCTCTGTTCCCATAAGGTTTAGTCCATGATATCAGCATACTTGCTGGTTCCGGTTCTTTAATAAAGTCTTTTGTCTGTAGCGTTGGCATCATTCCCAGTGGCCTTGATAAGTACATCTTGCCTGGGGTCAGGACGGGGCCATTGTTGCTCATCTTAGCGCAGGCGCACTTCACCCAAGCCTTGTTCAGCGTTAGCAGTCGGGTTAGGCACCAAAATCAGCCATCTTTCGGCAGGTCAAAATGGTCAACTTAAGCAAAGAAACACAAAAACTTAATTAATACATAGAAATGACTAATTAAATGTTATTCCCTCGCTAATACCCATATGTGTGTGTATTTATCAAGCCAAAAGCAACACTCATTGCGGGTTATACTTACAAAATAAAGCACAAATCACAATTACATTACTAAATCAACATATATCATGCAACATTCTATTTATCTATCATTAGTATGCGTACGGATTTTAATTAACGTAATTAATTAGGCCATGCAGATGCAAATCCCACGTGTATTTCGGTCATTAATAAGGTTGGTTAGTTATTTTCACATCACTCCAAACCATGAGTATGATTATAATTAATTAATTAATCTAATTAATAAGATGACATGCAAAATGGGGTGGATATACAAAATTTTGCATAACCCGCTCCAGCATAGGCCTGTGGCAGCGGTCAGCACAACCCATTCAATGAGTGTCGTCGGCATAGGTTGGATGGCTCCACCGGCCTGTGTAGTTCAGGTTCAGTGGCACCACGTGTTCGGACACCTCCGTGTATGTGACCCGGGTTTCGTCCGGACTGTGCCGCATCTTCCTCTTACTCCTCTCCGTGCGACCACTGGTGTGGACTCTGCCATTCGTGATTCGTGTCCCGGTGCAGGATGTGGGACCCACTGGTCCACAGGGTCGTCTTTGTCCCTCATCCACGTTTCGGTGGCTGGCGTTAAACAGGGTTAGTGGCACCACGTGTTGCCGGCTGGTGTTGAACAGGGTTAGTGGAACCACGTGTCACAAGAAGCCCATATGGAACTATGCCTCACTGATCGGGTGGGGCCTGGTGCTGTTGCCTCTGGCCCGGGTTTGGGGTCACTGGCATTCATGACTCAGGACACAGTTTCACATATGGGACCTACTGAGCCGACGAATAGGCCTGATGCGGCAGTAGAGTATGTCAACGAAAAAGGAGTAAAGCGGGCCTGTGTTGTGGAGGCCGTGATGGTCTGAGGAGGCTGCCAAGGTCACGGGACTTGGGCCAGGAGCTTGAGCTGGAATGGGGTGGGCCCTCCTTGACACACGCTGGTGTCGGAAGGTGATCAGTGACGCCTGGCTGCGCTGGGGCGGGCCTGACGTGTTCGCAGTCCAGCGTGCCGGGGTCCAGCAGGCGCACAGCATCGCAGGTAATTCGGCTCAAGAGGATGGCGTCGGCCTCATGGCGGGGTGAGAGGCACCGCACTGGCAGAGATGATGGGCTTTCCGGAAGAGGACCACACCCAGGGCTACGTGCTTCTTATTCACACCCCTACGCTGGTGTGGCGTACGCCAGGCCATCCCACTCCGGTCAAGCTTAGGGGGGGGCGTAACAGCCAAGATTTCTGCGAGGTCCCCAACTGGCTGTGGTGACATGGCTGCAGCCACTGTCCACTACACTCCATACACCAGAGGTGTATGTCGCCATGGATATGGGTGTGTGCTGCATACTGCGGTCTGTTCGGCACATCTCTGCCACGCTTGCCATTGTGCACTTTCCCAATCATGGTACTGCTGCATCCTTCACACATGCCTGTTTGCCACCTCTCCCCACATTAGGCTGTTGTGTGGCTGAGGTGCCATGCCGTTGATGGCTCATGATCACGGCTTGGCCAGATAACCATTGTGAGTTGTTCTGTTGTGTCTGGTGGGTCGGCATGTTGTTGTGCATGTTGGTTGTGATTTTGTGACATGTGCATTGCCAGAGTTGTGATTTGCATGGTTGTGGAGTTGAGGTGAGTGGGGTGTTCATTTGGAACTTGCCAAGGGGGCTGTGCATTTTCCTTGTTGCCATCCTGGGTACGGTGGTTGATGATGGACGGTCAGAGGACGAAGGAATCATGCACACTGGCTGCGTATTGGTCCAGCCAAGCCAGCAGCTTGGTGTGGGGTGGGATTTTGGTTGTTCGCTGTGTTGGTGCCGTCGGCTTGTTGGGTGATGATGGTCGGGATGCATGGGATGGTTGTCTCTTTCATCCTGTGGTAGATGGTGACATTGTCAGAGATTGGGCCTGTGCAGCTGGTTCGCTTCCTGGGGGTCCGCTGTCTTTGTCTGCGCTGCATCTGTGGTGGTCTGGGGGGGGGATGTTCCGGGTGTGGGTTGTGGTCCTGGGGTGGTGTCGGTGGGAGTTGTGGCCCTCTTGGGTGTCCGGACCGCATGATTGGTGGCTCCATGGCATATGTTGCCCTTCCGATGTGGTCCTGGGCTGTGCTCCCTTTTGTTGTGCAGGCTGCTGTCCGACTTTACATCAGGTCAGAGCAGGTGTAGATTTCCTGGTGCTAACGCGCCTTATCGCCTGCTTTGTGTTTTTATCGCAGTTCTGTCTGGTCGTTGAGGATGTTGAGGTGTGATGTTGTCGCAGCTTTTGACATGGCAACGCTCACTCTGCATCTCATTAGCGATAGTTGTGGGGGGCCTCTGTGGTGATGTTTTTGCGGCTGCTATTGCGGGGAAACTGGTGCTGTGGGCTGTTAACACCAGCTTGTGAATGGGGCGATAACTTTATCGCAACTTTGGCTGCTTGAGTCGGCGACAGTTCCTTGTGAATATGCCCCTAAATGTTATGCATAGAATTACAATTAAATTTAAGGTTACAATTTGCAAATCCCTCCTACGGGTGTCTAACATGGATTACTATAGTGACACGTTTTCTACCTCTTGGGTCGGTCAGAGGGGTTAGCTTCGTCTATGTTTAGTCAGGTAGTAACTAACTATAAGTGAAAGTTAAAATAGTGAATATTGTATTTATATGTTTACTCCATGTGGTATACTAAATATCACCAACCCTATGAACAAATACTTTACATTGTCAGCCGCATTAGGGAAATTTGTCATGATTTGTTCTCAGAGCACTTAGGTTGGATACCACGGGCCTCATTTACAAAAAATGACGCATTGGCACCGATGCATCAGTTTTTTCGTGCACTCTGGATGCACTGTATTTACAATAAAGGGCTTCATGGCTCAAGAATTAACAGATGCATCAGAAATTCTGACACATTTTTTGGCGCAAGAGTGACGCCTTGCTGGAGTTGGTCATAAAACTGACGCAACTCCAGAAATGCATTAAAACACATAGGCAAGTCTTATAGTAAAAGTCCTGCGTCAATCCTTATGCCTGGGCAGAGCAGGAGTAAGGATTTTGACAAAGTGAAGACATAGAGTGACACAGTGAAATATTGTGAATTTCTCTGCACCAGTTCTGCGTGGATTTTTTGCATGGGAATGCATACCTGCATACATTATAAATGGCGCCGGTATAAAGTGGCCAGTGGCGGCTCGCAGAGGGAGTGCTGTGGGGTAGTGGGGCAGGGTGGGTGGGTAGTGGAGTCAGACATATGACGGCCAGGAGTAAAGTAAGTAAATAAATAAATAAAACTATTTACCTTGCGCTCGAGGCGATGCAGCGCGAGCTCAAGGTAAATAGTTTTATTTATTTATTTATTTACTTACTTTACTCTTGGTTGTCGTGTGTCTGACTCCACTACCCCCACACCCTGCCCCTCCCTTCCGTGGCCCTGCCTCACCGCGCGCAGCACTCCCTCTGCGAGCCGTCACTGAATGTGACGCAAGTCTCTACAGACTGACGCATTCGACTCAATGCGTCAATTTGTAGATATGGCGCAGTGTGGTGCACTGATTGCGGCGTCGCTGTGTTAAAAAAACAGACGCAGCGGAAGGGGCCTGGTAAATAGGCCCCCTCTTATTTAAATGTGATGTGTTGGAACTGGAAGTCTAATCTGTGTACTCACACAGCCAGAAAAAGCATGGTGCAGATGCTTTTGCTACCCATTAAGAACGCTGGAGCTTCTCTCGATGAGGCTTTTTTCCTCCATGTCCTTATCAATTATATCTAACCTGCCTATAGGCTGTCCACACTTGCAACCAATAGCAGCCTCGCGCTGTGCCCATTCTGAGTCAGGGGCACAGTCTGGCGTTCCTCCTAGTCTCTGAATCTTTTATAGATGTATTTTTTCAAACCTCAATTCATGCTTTGCAGCCCCTCGGCCCTCGTGACTCTGTTTCTACATGGAGGCTTTGATTTTTCGCTTTAAAATGCACTTAGTCTACCGAGCGGCACTTTGAGCTGATAGGTTTTATTTTTGTAGACGGAGCCAAAGATAAGAGGAGCTGTTCAGAAAACTCCAAAAAAGTATTATTCTGGATGCATTCAGCATCAAAGGGGAAAAACATAGCAGTGTGTGTGTCCCCAGAAAGCAGCCATTTCTAGCCAAAGGCAAAAACCTCTTCTGATAAAAAGGATGAATTTCTCGCGCCCTTTCAAGAGACTTGCAAGAGACACGATCGACAAAGTCCAAGTCTTTGTAAATATTTATTTATTTATTCCACATTTCAATTTCCCACATTTCATGTTTGTACTTGTTAGGAATTTTGACACGATTTAGGTGCGAGATTTATTTTGCTTCTGTTTTATATTCAGTAATAGCCGCGTTTATCACGGTGAGATACAGATCTGGGCTTGAAATGCCAATGTCTTTTAATGGCGCTTGTGCTTCACTTCTGTACTGGAACGAAGTCATTATTGGTACAGATGAGAACGCATAAAAAAACTACATTTATTCTCTAGCCAACACATTTATGTTATTTACTTGCAAAGTCCTTTCACGGAATTGCTGCCAGTTTGAGTGAGCCTTGTTTACTTAATTGTTATTCAGATTTTTCTCATGCTCTTCAGAATTATGTTATATTTACATATACAATGAGGGAACACAACAATCAGCTGAACTCTTGCGCTGTGCCAGGTTTTGAAGGGCTGCCTCCTCCCCCGCCCCTGATCGTTCTTTTGTTAGGAACAAAGTGCACTTAGAACAAGAGGAACACGCATGTAAGCTGTGCTGTTAGAATTCAGGTGCACACAAACTCAACAGTTCATTTCTTAGGTACTAGTTTATGTATCCAAAATGTTTTACTGGAAAATCAGCTATCATTTGTATGAGCCAGGAATTTTGTCACAAACGGGATTGTGCTGAAACAATGCTATTAATGGATAATATTATCCCAAGCAGCGCCCTGGCGCAGGAATCACTTCTGTTTAGGTGGCTGTCCACATGTGATCAGAGAGAAGAAGTCAGTAGCGGCTCCTGGAGGGAGTGCTGCGGGGCGGTGGACCCGGGCGGGGGAGGAGCAGAGTGGGGGTAGTAAACTACGGCATACGGCCGAATGGAGGTAAGTAAACAAAAAATAAAATAAAACGAATTTCATTGTGCGCGCCGCATTGCCAAATCCGATGCAGCGCTCGCAACAAAATTCATTTTATTTATTTGTTTACTTACCTCCATTCGGCCGTGTGCCGTAGCTTACTACCGCCCACCCTGCTCCTCCCCTGCCCTGCCCCACCGCCCCGCAGCACTCCCTCCAGGAGGCGCTACTAGTGAAGATGCCTTCATGCAGAATCTAAAAATGGTCTGATCCACTGCACTGCCTCATGCTGTGCCCTATGATGTATGCTGTGTTCGGAAGAAGCAAAGTGAGAATAATATTTGATCAGACTACTGGATATAAAATGCTGAGCTGAAGGTCTATCTATCTATCTATCTATCTATCTATCTATCTATCTATCTATCTATCTATCTATCTATCTATCTATCTATCTATCTATCTATCTATCTATCTATCTATCTATCTATCTATCTATCTATCTATCTATCTATCTATCTATCTATCTATCTCTCTCTCTCTCTATCTATCTATCTATCTATCTATCTCTCTCTCTCTCTCTCTATCTATCTATCTATCTATCTATCTATCTATCTATCTATCTATCTATCTATCTATCTATCTATCTATATATCTATCTATCTATCTATCTATCTATCTATCTATCTATCTATCTGTCTGTCTGTCTGTCTGTCTGTCTGTCTGTCTGTCTGTCTATCTATCTATCTATCTATCTGTCTGTCTGTCTGTCTGTCTGTCTGTCTGTCTGTCTGTCTGTCTGTCTGTCTGTCTGTCTATCACCTACTGGTGGTCGCCAGTAGGTAGTTATAGTTAGGACCATTTTCCATAGGAAAAGCATTTTTTGACTTGCCTATATCTTTGGTGTCGTTTGACGAATCTACACTAAATTTTCCGCAAAAGTGTCATAGTGAGTCTTGCTGTGAATGGAAAGTTTCTTGGTGATCCATCAAGAGGGAACTGAGAAAAAGGGGGTATCATAAAAAGTGTGTTTCCTATGTAAATTCCCATAGCAGCTACAACCTGAACAGCTGGACGGAATTACACCACATTTGTCATAAAGGTAGATTTGGATCTCAGATCACGCTTTCCCTTATCCAGCTTAAATCCGTTCAGTAGTTGCTGAGAAATTTAAGGAAATCCAAATTAGGATATCTACGATTGCGGCTAATTTGCAAATAAAAATGAGCAGGGAAATGCAGAGCTCTGACTGGCTGCCAACACTTCAACCAGGACGTGTTGGCAGCCATTTTGGGACATGGCTTAAGCTGAGTCTCACAAAAAAATGGAAAAAAGGAAAGAGTGGAAGGTAGGAATCCCCTGACCACCATGCCTTGGACTTGGGGTCACAGAGGGACCCGGCAAAAAAACACAAGAATAAGCTTCCTTGCTTGTTTTCAATAGAGCCCCTGTGTAGGCCAGGTCCCGGGGGCATTTAAAAAAAAAAAAAGGAGAGGCCACACAGGGTCACCCACTTTAGGGTCTTGGAGCCCCAGAGACCATCACCTCCGAAGGGCTTTATTTGTAAAAATGTAGAGGGGCACATGGGCTCCCTCCTGAGGTTGTATAAGCCCCAGGGACCATCACCTTCCTGGAGCTAAACAAACAACTATGGGGGTGTCCCTTGGACCTCCCTGAGGCCAGGGACCACCAACTCCATGGGGCTAAAAAAACATTTATGGGGGCCACACAGACCTCCCAAACCCTGGGGACCACCATCTCCTGGGGTCTAAACAAACATTGATGGGGGGCTGCGTGGACCCCATGGACCCCAGGTACCACCACCTCCCTGGGCTTAATAATACAATGGGGGGGCCGCAGACCCCCTGGATTCTGAGGACCACCACATCCTCTGGGCCAAATATTTTTTGAATAATGGGAGAGAGGCCTTGCGGACCTCTTCCCGGCCACATAGGGCCCCGGGGCAGCCCATAAACAAGAAAGGAAGTTGGCAGTGCAGCCGCCCTCCTGGAGTCATACATGGCCCAGGGCACTGCCACCCCCTGGGGCTGGCTCCTGCTATGTCCCAGAGTGCCCACCCTGGGACATAGCTGCTTGCTTTTGTTTGGCGGGAGCTTTGACAGCTCCTGCAAAGCAAAAGCAAACACTCCAGTTTCAGCTGTCAAAGTGCTCCCACCCTCTGGAAGCCGATGTACAAAAAATGACATTTAGTGCCATACACATGTGAGCTTTCATAACAATTAATCCACTGTTATACATCCAATTCCAATGAGCAGGCCATTCCATCAATACAGTCAGCTGTCCCCACATCAAGAATTGCTCCCAATAGAGTCTTGAAAAAAAAGAGCTGTCTTCAAAATCAAAATTATAAAGAGCAGCAATTGTAAATCCTTTGCTGGTAAAGTGACTTGGAAGTGGTCTGCTGTCGGATTCACAAGACTTTACAGCATGAGCTGCTTAAAAGTTCCTGTTCCGTACTATGTCATTATAGCTTATTGATACACCAATCGTATTTACTGAAGTGATTAGCTCTCTACTTTTGCACTTGTCATAGATTGTGCGGACAGTCGTCATGTGTAGCAGAGTTTTTCCTTCTGCCGTGATGTAATTCATAAAACATGATTTGGAATAGGCAGTACATTTGCAAAGCATAAGCCTGTTGGTTCATGGGATTGTCTTCCACTTTTTCACTTATATTTTCAAAGCCATCATCAATGTTGTCAACTTCTGTTCCGAACTCAAGAATTTTAGTTTGTAATAGTTTTGCCTTGCTGATATTAAACAAGGATGTAAAAATCTTTAAGACAACTTCAGCCATTCTTGTTGACTTCCATGATTTACGGACCTCTGGGACATCACAAAAGTTGTCAATAAGTCCAAAATCAAAATCTTTCAGGATGTTTGTTAAAATGTTTTCTGAGGCTTTTACTGCATCTTATGATCTTATTTTGGCCTCCAGAACTTCAGGAGTCAAATCAGCTGAGAACACCATACGTGGCTCATTCTTTTTGTTAGACTGACAAAAACAAATTCTGTCATTGTGCATTCTCACCTGAAAAATAATTAATTTCATTATTATAGATAAATACAGTTTCATCATTGTTGACTTTATTTGCTTTTTCAAAGAGTGCAAACTTAACTGAAGGCTGTCGGTTCATTATACAAAATATTTTCGAATGTATGCACGCATGCAGTTTGGGTGGGCATACAAATCCGCTGCAAATACATTCACCTCGCTGTTTAGATCAGTTAATCGACTGAAAACTTAATCTTGGAAGAAACTAGTTGTAGATAAAACATGTTTGCCCTCTGAGACTCATGTGCTCTGTACTTTGTTCTGTCCTCAATCACTTTGGCCCTTGTTCTGGCTAAACCACAGATAATACATTGAAGATCCTCTGCTGTCTGATCAGTTGATGGAAGTGGACGAGGGGTAGCCATGGACCTCCTAAAGGGATGGGCACTGGGTTTGGTTGTTGTCGCTTTCTCAAAAGACTCAGGGCCAGATGTAGGTGGCCAAATAGTGAGCGCTGAAATTCTGCGAATTTCAGCGTTTGCGATCACTAATTGGCTGCGAGCAATGTAGGTGAGTTTAAACTTACTAGCAAAATAAGGAATCGCAAAATTGTGATTCCTTATTTTGCTCTTGCATTTAAGAAATCGCAAATTGTGATTCCTTAAATGCAATGTAAGTAGCACAAAAGAAAGTGCACTATAGCCTTAAGGAATCGTTAATTACCACCAACTTGAAGTTGGTGGTAATTAGCGATTTCCTTTAAAAAAACACTTTTTTGCTTTTTTTAAAGTGCCCTTGTGGCACACTTGCACATTTCAGGGGTGCAACAGGGTGTCCTTTTGACACCCTGGCACCCTTGAAATAGCACCCGCTATTTGCCGTTCTTTATTAGCGAATCACAAATAGTGAATATCTTCCCATTCATTCCTATGGGCCTCCTAGCCCATAGGAATGAATGGGTGGATATTCCTTATTAGCGAATCTCAATTTGCTATTCGTTATTAAGGAATATTAAGGAATCGCTAATATTTTAGCGATTCCTACCTACATACCTACAGTCCTTCATAGCGAATCGGTAAAATTCGCTATTAAGGATTAAGGACCTTGCAAAAGGTATCGGGCGCTTGCCATACAGTCTTTCCTGGCCGTTTCAGGGGTAAGAGGCGCTGCCCGGCCTGTGGCTGGACACCAGGTACTGTCCCGACTATCCAACTGAATACGGGAGTGGGCAATGTGAAGCATATTTGCATGCTTTTAAATACCAGATCTGAGACATGGCTTGGGGATTTGTCCAATCCTGATATCGCCATAGCAATTCCTCCTGATTATAATATTTTAGGCAAGATAGGCTGGAGGGGAGGGGTGGTGGTGTGGCACTTGTAGTGAATAAACTTGCCGCCTGTTCCATTATCCCTATGGATGCTATCACAGGCTCGGAATCTCTCGCCTTTTCTATCGTACTGGCCGCCCACCAAGCTCTTAAAGGGCTGCTGGTTTATAGACCCCCTGGACCGGCTGGCTCCTTCTTCGAGGAGCTGCAGTCAGCTATCGCGTTGCTGGCCTTAAGAGCGGAGCATTGTGTGTTGGCTGGAGATTTTAACTTTCATATGGATGAGGGAGAGGACCCTGAGGTGATTAAATTGATCGATATTACGGCCCCTCTAGGCCTGGTCCCTCACCTCTCCGGCCCAACACACGATAGGGGCCATACCCTGGATCAGGTTTTCTCGACGCTCCCCTTAGAGGGGTTAGAACTTTTACCGGTGCTTTGGTCTGATCATAGATTGGCCAAATTTTATGTGCCAGGCTTGGAGAAACCCTCTAGTACCGTTTTTAGACAGCAGGGACTAGGAGTGAGGGCGTTCCATCGGGTGACCCCAGAGATGCTAGCTCAGGCTTCTCTTGATCATCCTTGCCCCTTTTCGGGCGATTTGGAACGGGACCTCGAGTCTCTGCAGGCATGGCTGATGGACAGGCTAGATGATCTCGCCCCTGTGAGGACACCCCGAGCAACATCAAAGCGGGTTTCTGCCCCTTGGTTTACGGAAGCACTGTCAGCTTCTCGCCGGCAGTGCAAGGTGGCTGAGAGGGCATGGCGCTCACATTATGACCCGGTGGCCAGGCTGCTGTATAGGACCACGATTAAAGCATACCATCGTGATATCCTCCTTGAGAAAAAGGGTTATTTTGCCAGGAGAATAGAGGCTGCCTCCAATTCCTGCAAGGAGATTTTCACCATTGTAAGGGAGTTCACGACTCCACGGTCTAATGTAACCCAGGCCGCGCCTACTGAGTCGTGGGTTTCTGCTCTTGCCAACTTCTTTACAGCTAAGATAAAGTTGATTCAGGACTCCTTTCCCTCAAGGATGGTGGAAGCGTGCCTCAGTTTTGCGGATGAGCCAGTTCCATCGGCTCCTGAGGAGTTCATCTTGGCCGATTTTCCGCCTATTTCAGCTGCATCGTCATTGGCATTGATGGTCAATCTTAAATCTGGGTCGCCTCTTGACCCATGCCCTGCCAAATTTGATGGCGGCGGTTGTAAATCCCTTGGCAAATCCCCTCTTGAATCTCTCTTTGTGTGAGGGGGTGGTCCCGCAGGCTTGGAAGCAGGCGATGGTGATCCCCCTCCTCAAGAAGCCTGGCCTAGACCCTGAGGCGTTGGCCAATTATAGGCCAATCTCTCTTCTTCCTGCGCTGGCTAAAATTGTGGAGAAGCACGTGCACACCGTGCTCTCTGGATTTTTGGAAACCAACGATCTGCTTCATCCTACTCAATCTGGCTTCCGCCCCAATTTAAGCACCGAGACGGCGCTTTGGAGGTGTCTGAAGCCATTAAGGAGGCACTGGATTCAGGAGGTAAAGCTATGCTTGTCATGCTTGATTTGTCGGCGGCCTTTGACACCGTCCCCCACGAGGGTCTCCTCGTCAGACTTCATGAGATCGGTCTGAGGGGGACGGTGCTCAGCTGGTTTAGATCATTCTTAGGGGACCGTCGACAAACGGTCTGGGTCTCCCCAAGCTCTGCCGTGATGCCGCCTTTGGGAGTCGGAGTCCCTCAGGGCTCTGTGTTGAGTCCGACTCTTTTTAACATCTTTATGACTCCATTGGCCGCTCTGGCGGAGTCCTTGGGGGCCTAGATCGTATCCTATGCCGATGATACTCAGCTCCTCTTTACGTGTGAGAGAGTATTCGTGAGTGCCTTGGGGCTGTTTTCAAATGGTTCCAGCTGAACAGCCTCAAATGCAATTCAGATAAGTCTGAGGTACTCTTTTTTGGTTGTACCTCGGATCCAGATTGGCAGGAATGGTGGCCGACTAATATGTTTCCTCCTGCACATTCCTCCCAGCAGGCAACAAATGTGGGAATTAAGATCGACAATGGTCTGACGCTGAGATCTCAGATCGTCGGTCTTACGGGTACATGCTTTGGCCTCCTGAAGATGCTCCGGAAGAGCACAGGAGGATCACTGTGCAGGCCTTAATTGGCTCCAGATTGGACTATTCTAATGTCCTATATCTGGGTCTTCCGGAGTATCTGTTACAGCGCCTTCAGGTGGTCCAGAACTCGGCTGCTTGGGCTATCTTCGGCCTTCATAGGCGAGCCAGAGTGTCTGGCCTTCTGCAGTCGCTGCACTGGGTGCCTATCCGGAAGCGGATAGTTTTCAAGGCGTTGATGCTGGCTCATAAGGCTCTCTATGCCTCGGGCGCGAAATATCTGCAAAGGAGGCTTACTTTTTATCGCCCGGCTCGATCTTTGCGATGCGAATCTCTCTTCCTTGCAGTGGTCCCTCGAGTAAAGAGGGCCCGCGTAGGGGGTCGTTCCTTCAAGCTGAAGGCATCGCAGCTTTGGAATGCTTTGCCATTGTCTGTACGTAGCACGTCTAATTTGCTGACTTTTAGGAAGGGCCTTAAAACTTGGCTCTTTGCCTCTTAGCATGCTTTCTTCCTTAGTTTTGCTGTCTTTCTTTTGTTTTTCTGTGTTATGATTTTATGTTTTCAAGCTGCCAATAAAAAGCGCCGGGACACTCCAATGGAGTAGCCGTGCGCTATAGAAATCCAAAATAACATAACATAACATTCGCAAATTTGATTTTACCTACATCTGGCCCTTAGACTCTTCTGCTATTTTTTGATGAATTTCTTCCAGGCTTTTTTCCATTGTATATGACTTGTAGGACTTGTTGTTACAATGATAAAATATTTGATCCTTTTTACCTATCAGTTTTAATTCATTGTGAACTTCGTCTTGCCATATTTCTGCAGCTCTCTTCTGTCCAGCCTCAGTTGATGTTAGCTTTTCTTTTGGATTAGTTTGTCATAAAACACATTTTTCTTTATTGAAGGAGTCCTCAGATTTTGTAGTTTGACAACACTCTGTCAGGAGGTAAAGAACCTCTGCTGCCACCTGCTTTGCTCATGTTTACGGATTTGAATCAACAGAATACCTGAAACAAAAACAATATCAAAATAAAATACCAATATGATGGCTAAAACACATCATTATATTTTGTAAAATGTCAGAAGGCTCTGAGGACTTATTTTCTGTCTTTTCAAGAATACTTAACCACCAAAACCTATGTTTTGACACCAAAATAAAGTACTTAGGTCTCATTGTTCCTGAAATATTACATCATCACTGCAACACATCCGTCATTTTTTAAAATTTCATTCAGAACAATTCAGCCCGAATAAGCAATGTCTACCAAGCTAAATTACTTCTCTAATGATACAAAAACACAAATCGAAAATGAAAATCTCTGGAAAACAATTTCTTTCAGAGGTATATCAAGGGGCCAGGACTATTAAAAGATGTGGACCTGTGAGGGGCGAACCCAGTTTGTGTAGGTGAAATAATCTGGCCCCATGGCAATCGCATTAGCCAGGATTTTGGTATTGAAGTTAGGTAGCGAGAGAGGAAGATAAGATGTACAGAGATGTGGGTACTCACTTTCTCCTCATCTTTTTAATCTCTATATCTGCCTTTTGATTCACTCTCTCAAAAACAGGAATGTAAACATTTTTAATTTCCCTGATGATATGCAACTACTCTTTACAATCAATGATACCCCTAACTGTAGATCATATTTTCAGGAAACCATGCTGTTCATCTGGGATTGGATGAACAGCAAACATCTGAAGCTCAACTCTGATAAAACGGAGATAGATCTCATCAAAAATAGGCCCAATCTCTGGAACCTCACCTTCTGGCCTATTGAGATGGGCTTCCCCGCTAAGAAATCAGTAAAAAGCCTAGGCTTTATAATTGATAAGGAAGTATCTCTAAAACAGCAGATTGGCGCTGTCACCTCCTATAGCTTCTTCCAACTCCGGCGGATTAAGAAAATCAAGAACTTTCTCACTACAGGTGCCTTGTTATAAGTCGTACTGGCTTTAGTTATGTCAAGAATGGACCATGCCAACTTCCTTTATCTTAGCTTCCCTAAATATCTTATGCATAGGCTTCAGTTGATTAAAAACCGGACGATTCAACAACTAACTTCTCAAGCTTTGTCACATCTCTAAAGTCACAAAAAAGTTCCATTGGCTCCCAGTTGCACAGAGATCTGCATTCAAAGTGTGTTTCTCCATTTTTAAGGTGCTCCATATTAACAGTCCAGCCTTCATTAAATTTCAGATCATCAAATACTTCCCTACTAGAGACCTGAGATCCACTCATCTTTACTACTTAGCCATCCCCCAATTTAAGAAGAACAGGACAGGTGGTATCAGGTTCTCAGTCACTGCTCCCCAAGCTTGGAACCTGCTGACTAGGGAACATAGTACCACTTCCAACTATGCAAAAGCCAGACAAATATTTAAGACCTGGCTCTTTAAGCAAGCCTGCCAATAAATAGCTTAGCCGTGCTGACTCAGTTACTTGCCAAGAGCCAAGAGACCGTTTGGTGATAATACGATCTACAATCTGCTTTAACACAACATAAAATGTGGGTCTTTACCAGGCTTCAGCAATAAGGTGACAATTGCGTCTCACAATGAGGGTCTGGAATGACATGTCCAGTAAATGCAGAGAAAGAAGATGTTTAAATGTCTTTAAAAAACGACCATTGAGACCGTCTTGTCCTGGTGCTTTGGAACCATCTAATGAGTCAATTGCCTGGATTATCTCCCCACTGGAGATAGGTTCGCTCAAGAATTGTCACTGTGCATTAGTTATCCTACCATTGTAATTTCCACTCGGTAATCCGTCCACGTCAATTTTGGAAGAGTATAAATGCTTATAAAAACTAAGCATTTCGTGGGTGATATATCATCATTAGCAGTGACCAGGCCATCCTTGTCCAGGCGCAGGTCAGATATATATTCTAGGCCATGGTTCGGACGCTGCAAGCGTGACAGCATGCAGCCCGGTCATTCACCCTCACCACAATGGCAAGCCTAGCGTATTTTCCCACATATGCAGTCTTTCTTTTAGCTATGGAACGGAAATAATTCACCAGTGCAAAGTGGCTGTGTAGCTAAGTCTCGCAAGGTTGTTGTGAGTCTGCCCTATCAATATTACTTAATTCAGCCTTAATGCGAGCCAGTCCCCTTCTGATATCTCTGAGGACTCCAGCATGTTTGGAAATAGAGACTCTTCATATATATGCCTTAAAGGCATCCCAAAATGTAGCCTGAATGCATGAATGAGCCAATGTTAAGTTCAAAATATTTGAGTATGGCGTCACAGAGGTCAGAGCAGAATACATAATCCAGGAGAGCAGGTCTAGGGAAGCACCACTGTCTCTCCAGAACCACCCATACAGTATTTTCAACACCATTCTCACAGGGGAATAGTCCAACAGTGTGCATGGGAGATGCCACCGACTGGTATTCATGGATATGAACTAATAGTCTATGCAGTTCCATACTACATGGGATGCCAAGTAGAATGTGTAAGCAGCAGTGTTGAGGTGTTTGAGGCACTATGCGTCTCTGAGAGTAAGTGTCGCTAAAATCTTGTAGAACTCTCAAAGCGTACATTGAGCTGCCTGTATGGACACTGGCGGAGTTCACCAATAGGGCATGGACCATGTTGAGATCCCCTCCCAGTACAACAGTGTCAACATCGAGGTGACTCATCAGGGATGAGATTACCTGAAAGAAGGCAGGGGCATCTATATCTGGGGCATATACGTTAGTGTGGAGGAGGCGCTGTCCCAACAGAGTGCCCACAATAACAACATATTGCCTGTCTTTGTCAATAAAATTGCCATGGAGGCTAAAGAGGAGACTTTTATGAATGAGTGTGCAAACTCCATGTGAGTACGAGCTGTAACAAGTGAAGTATCTATATGGAATGTAAGTCAACTAAAAAACATTCTTCATGCCTGACCAAATATACTTTTACTAGCAAAATGGGGGTGTTAATTCACACCGGAGTGACGGCGCCTGCCAAATAACGTACTGTAGCCAAAAAATATAATTATTGTGGTGCAACAGGTGAGGGAAAAATCCCTAAAACCCTCCGAGATGGGACCCAAGAGTCCTAAGTCAGAAAAGTCAAATCCTGTGCACACGCTTTCGTGTAGAGTGAAAGTTCATCAAAAGTAGATAAGAAAGCAAGTAAAGTCTCTTGACGTATTTTCTTAATTTTTATTCAAGAGAACAACACAAAGTCCAGCCAATGCATGTTTTGTCATTAGGGTATTAACCCTTCATTTCTTCAGGGCTGCATCACTTTAGACTAGGCCTAGGCGTAGTTCGCGAAGTAGCACTTCGCGAAGCTATGCAAAGTGAAGTTCGCACTACGCGAGCTACGCGTAGCACTTCGCGAACTGCGTAGTACCGTGTTCGCACTGTGCCAGATGTCGTTTTCAATGATTGCACAGTGCGGACAAGCAACCGGCACTGTGCAATCATTGAAAATGGCATCTTGCACAGTGCGAGCTGTAGTTTTCTGCTGCTCGAGTAGATTTTTACTCGAGCTTCAGCTTTCTCAACGCGAACTGGTAGTTTCTCATCGCGAGCGGTCGCGAGCATACGCGACCACTCGCAATGAGAAACCTGACCTCCTCGCGTTGGGAATCTCTCCGGGAGGTTTATTTTCCATGTTCGCGATCGCCAACTTGAAGTTGCTGATCGCGAACAAGGAAAAAGTCTCGCCGGGATGTCATTTTGCTTGCTCGCGGTCGCCAACTTGACGTTGAGGACCGCGAGCAAGCAAAAAATAACCGCAGCACTACGCAACACTATGCTACGCGTGTTCGCACTGTGCTACGTGCAGTTCGCGTAGTGCGAAGTAGCGCGAACTTCGCAAACTACGCGAGCGTAGCGTAGTGCTTCGCCCAGGCTTACTTTAGACAAGGAATTCAATGCCTATTCACTGGTTTATTTCCGACCCGGCTGGTCATTTAAAATTCCAATATAACAATCCAATTTATTCTGTTCCATCAATCTTTAAAATAAAAATTCCCAAAATTGTATCTTTCGTAATTCAAACTTGTGCTGATGTGTGTTAGGAAAAGAAATTATCAGGAAGCCCGATGTGAGGCACGAGATCTGAGCGAGTACGCTATCGTCTCCAACACTGCCGGGAACGCGTTCTGAACCGGAGGCTCAACGCTGGTGGCCCGGAAAGGACTTGAGCTGATTTCCACTTGTCATTAGGCTATAATATTCCCTTCTTTCCTTGATGATTGAGCTTGCTATGTTTTATGATCTGTTGCTCTTTTCCTAGATGAATTGCACTTGCTTTATCATATTGTTTCAGCACATTTTGTGTGCTTTAATGGTTTGTATTAACTGAATAAAGTTATAATGACGATGACTGTGGTGGATCATTAAAGACGTAGATTCCATTGAGTCAGACTGTATCCTGTTGTTAGACATCGAGGCCCTTGGGGATGAAATGCAAGAAGTCAAAAGTCATATAAATTAGGGCATAGCCAGAGGAAGAGGTGCAAACAGCAGGATGAGAGTGAGTCAGTAGGTTAGAGATGAGGATAGTGCCAAAGGGTTTATTCAGCAGTAGTTGAGTAAGGATATTTCTTACAGCTGAATCTTCATTTTTAGGTTAGGATTGCTAAAGACAATATGGAAGGTGTCAGGAGGTAGTGAGTCCAGGATAGTGGCAATGTCATCATAAAACATTCAACAGCTGCCACTGGGGGGGAGGGGTGATGCAAACAAGAAAAAAGTTTAATTTCCATCATGAGAGAGTGGTGATTCCAATGTGATTCAAGAAGGAGGCTAAGTGTCTGGGTGCAGGGTAGAGATGGAGGCGGAGACTTCTTGCAGATGATGGTGACTTTGCCTCCAGAGTGTGCAGTTCAGAGTCCGTAAGTTTTTTTTTTGTCCTCATTCGCCATCAGATAAATTTGAGCTTGTTCAATTTACTCCTGCGGCCTCCCTTTCAACTGGCACCAACTGGAGAGCTCCATATCTAGATGGGTATGCTTTACACAGGGCTTCTCTACAAATTGGTTCTGTATCTCTCGGGGCGCCTCACAGAAGCCAGAGAGTAAGTAGTAAGTTGGTGTAAAGGCTTAATCATTGGACTGGTATGAACTATTTATAATTTATTGATCTAAGTTGTCCAGCCATCTTTTGCATGGGGCCCAAAAATCTTTCTTGTTTTTGTTACCTATATCTGATCTAGCTCTGTATAACTTTATTGTATATCTAATAGAAGTCACCCAATCTAAAAGAGTTGGAGTATTAACTTTGACGCATTTTTTGCAAATTTCTCTTCATGCAATTAGAATCATATATAAACATTATCTGATTTCCCCCTTTGACATAGACTCATAATGTGAGAACAGCCCAAAAAAAAAAAAAGTTTATGCTTACCTGCGTAGTTATACCAAAAATACTTTCCATACCTCTATTTATCTCCGCCAAAAATTGACTTAGCTTTGGGCAAGTTAGAAACATATGAATGTCATCCGCTTTGATCTGTAGGCACCTTGGGCACTTTGGTGCTGGACCTTTAGAGAATTTTGAAAGTTTTAGAGGAGTCCAATAGACCCTGTGAATACAAAAAATATGATTTATTTTTAAATTTGCAGGTTGCACTGTTGTGTGTAGAATGTCATGAGATACTTGCATAATTCTTCGAAGTTGCAGCCAGGCAAGTTATCTCCCCATAATTCCGTTGGTAATTTTAGTTCGCCGTCTTCCAGGTCCAAAAGTAGCCAATATAGAGTCGCCACCTCTTTTTTCTGTACAGGATTCTTAAATAGTGTAGATTCCAATTCATTGGGTGTGCCCACTTCCATCCCAACAGACTGGTGCCAACTATGTATTTGCCAGTATTTAAATTTAGATAGTTCTTTGACCACCAATGAGTTCATCTCCTCCCAAGATAGTAAAACTCCTTTCGGGGCTAACTGTCCCCATCGTTGAATTCCTGCTTTAATTAAAGGAGTTGAAAGAACATCTTTAGTCCATCCTGGTGCGCCTGGTGTATTCCATATGGGGGCGAGAGTGCTGAAGTAACTAATTTCTAAAATTTTCTTGATTTTGGCCCAAGTGGTTGCTAAGCTGTATAATATTTTTAGGCGGACTTCTTTGTAAAATCTTGGATCTCCAAATTTGTATAGGCAACCTTGGTTCCCGTTCTCCACATCCAGAAGCATCTCTTTGAAAATTACAATGTCGGAGCCATCTGGTATGTTCATTAGCATTTTTCCTGCTTTTAGAGAGAATACTCTTGCATATAAAACTAGATCTGGGAGACACAGCCCTCCTTTGTTCTTTTTCCTTCGTAGCTTCTTCCACGTAATTCGAATTCCTTTCGAGGCCCAAATAAAGGTGTTATTTTTGCCTGCAAAGTCTTCAAGGTTTTCTCGTTAAATGCTAGCGGAATATTTTGTAATAGAAAGATTATTTTTGGCAGCAATATCATTTTTATTAGGTTTATTCTCCCTATCAAAGTCAAAGGAAGGTATGTCCATTCAGTTATGGAGTTTAGTATTTCTTTTCCAACTTCGCCTCTCTCTCTGCCTTCCTTGCTTCTTTTCCCATTTTGGAAACTCCAGAGGCGGATCAGGGTCCCAGCTCTTTGTCTCCGGCAAGATGCAGCACGGGCCCAGAGAAGTCCTGATCTCTTATAAGCCTGGGCTTAGTGGGCGTAGTGGGGCTACGTGGAGCAGCGCATAGTGTGCCCAAATCTACGCACACTTGCGCGCTCCGCGTAGCCCCACTACGCGCCGCCCGCCTCCCGCCCACCCTCCTTTTAAAATAATGTCATGTATGATAAAATAATTAAATATAAAGACTTACCTGCAGCGCGGCGTCTCCGGGGCTCCCTCTTCCTCGTTCACAACCTCTTGTCACAAATGCGCATGTGATCCGGAGCGGGCAATGCAGGTATGCAGATATTACAGCCTTAAGAGGGAAAACGGGTTTACTACAGACGAAAATCTTAAAAGTTGTATATGACCATGAGTATCTTAATACTGTAGCCCCCTTGACACTGAATATTGATATTTAGTGTTTAATTAGCGCATTCCGTCTTTCCTCTTCTGCGGGAGCCTCCGCGACCCGCTTCTCGCCGGTCGCAATGTTCTCCGAGAGTCCATTAGTTTTTTTGTGCATGTGAGTGAGCATGTGTGTGTATGTTTGTGAGAGTGTGCGTGTGTGTGTGTGCGTGTGTGTGTGCGTGCACATGTGTGTGCCATTGTTGTGTGAGAGGCAGTGAATGCAACCATATCTTTAGGGTCAATCTAGGTTTTGGTGATGGTATTGAAGGGTCTTAAAATGAGCATGTGACATATGACCTCACCCCACGTTACTGTAGTTGGTCTTGCCCTCTGAACACGTACCACAAATGGTTTACAATGTCATATGTTATTTATTTTACTACAGGTATAGCTTTTTAAGGGCTCAACCCGCTGATGAATGGAATTAAGAGGACTACATGATGACTAGCTCTTCCACGGGTATCAAGAAGAGGTGGGAGTATGGGTCGGAAAGACCTTAGTAAACTCCATAGAGAGAAGCCGAAATGTCTCCAGTGACTGCAAAGTCTTTGAGGTTAGGTTTTTACAATAATCGGCTAGTTGGAGGTATCCGGCTGGCAGCTATAACTAAATGTAAATGAGACAAATCACATAGGGTTCCAGGTAATACGTTTAGCCGAGATCAGCAGCTCCCTGCCCATATCCTAGACGAAAAACGTGAGTCTCTTAGTGTCACCTGAACTTTAGGAAGTGAGGAGGATCGTTCCATACAGAAACGCCAAGTATATGGAGTGTTCTTACAGGATTCAATAGCCAATAGGTTTACAGAGAGTGAATTCAGACGCCTTTAGGATCACAGGGCTGAGAGAGTGTCAGATAGTCACCTGCGCCGCCACGACCAGCCAGACACTTGCATTTTCTGAGCAGAAGCCAGTGGAACGCTTATTTGGACAGGGGTCACCTTGACCTCCAATGAGTTTTGCTGCATGGTTTTACGCTCTTGGCGGTTGTGAAGAGGTTTCTGGGGCGTAATTCAGATGCAATGATAAGGGCCAGGATTGGAAAAATACAATCACTTGTGCAATCGGAGGAAAAGAAGGACATTCTGTATCCGACACATTTGATCAGCAGCCAGCCCCACACTGCGTTTCAAACGTGTGTGAGCACAGACGCCGCGAGCATTCAGCAGGTGCATCTGAAAATACTGCAGGATTCAGAGGTTTTGCAACACCCGCTCTCTCCTAGTGCACTGGCGTATTTTTTATTTGGAATTGGAGAGTGTGCTGCAAGAACTCTGATATATATTTCCTTTTTTTTTTTTAAAGAAAAGTGTTACTTTTCAGGGTAATCTCGGTTAAACAGCGGCAAAACATGGTGCATATGTTGCCAGTGGATGACTGCATATGACTATTAGGTTTTGTGAAGGAAATACGTAAAAGAGACACACAAAAATAACGGTTGTCCTGTTGAGGGGCTACCTAATCTGTATGGAGCTGAACAAAACCAACCATTCGCCCAAACATAGAGTCTGGTTAGAATAGAATCCCTAAACCAGATTATGAACCAAAAAGCGGTTAGAAATCTCTTTTCAGCAATGCCAGGTTGCATAACACGTGCCTGCACCATAAGTGATTCTGTGTAAATTGCAGCTGTTGAAAATTGTCTTTTCAGAATAGCTAAGTAGACGTTTTCGTATTTTGCATTCTCAGTAGTGACAGCAATTTCGATTACAGATGTCATATATAACATATACGTTGAAGACATAATGATAGAATATAAAAGTTAATGTCTTCGTTGCGTTTTGCAATCTTCATTAGCCAAGCCTTCTGAACACCGGTCTAAATAAAATTGTTGAACATTTATTCGATGCCAAAAAATATGCAAATCATATATTGCAGATTGCTGCTCAAAAAGTCTGTTAATAATACATCTGTCAACCATAATGCACTTCCACCAAAACGCATGTTCATATTTGCCTCAGCAATGAAGCATTGTGTTAACTTGCCCATTTCTGTGCAATACCCTGTCAGATTTAGCTTCATTCTATTGTCATTAGCAAGTCCTCTGGGCACCGTAGGCGTCATAGGCAGGTAACAATTGCTGGCAGGCCTTTGAAAGAAACGACATAAGAGGAAACTACTACCAGAGCCCATTTAGAACAAAGCAAGGTATTTGAAGCAACACCTGCCTGGTTCTACTGTTGTTAAGTTTGCCTCAACCCTTGGTGATGATAGAGCGTCATGTGATTCTGAGATTTGTAGGGGTGCATTATATCCACCGTTAGTCAGCACCCGCATATTAATCAATGTATGTTGAAAAGCTTTAGAAATGTATTATTAGAACTCATTTAACATAGGGGTGATTAGAAATGTAATAATGCTCTTGTGAAGATCAACGTTGCAAGTTATCGTGAAATGTATTTAGCAAATGCATAATAATTAGTTTTCGCGTAATGCAATGTATTAGTTTAAACATGTGCCATGTTAAAGTTACACGTGTAGGCTACTTATTCATGCATATAAGAATCATGAACTAATGCTTAGAGTGTGATTCAATATGAGTGTTTAATTTTGTAAAGGCCTGATCGCATATACATTAGGAGAAAAGGGCCTGTTCATTTCCTTATGTTAGCTAATGTTGTAGGCCGAAAATGATTCCCTTGGCACAGGGTTTGGGCTGCAGGGAAATGTAAAATCTTAAAGACGTGAAATGGTTTCTCGTTCTCATGTTTCTGTTGCAGGTGCAAGGACATTTAGCTCGTTAGAGAGACTAAGGTGCTGATTCCGATCCTGGAGAAATTTTCCCCGTACGAATCGTATCCGGATTTTTTTCCGTACAAATCGTACAAGCACCGTACAAACTGGCAAGTACGATTTGTATGGGAAAAAATACATACGAATCGCATTGGGAAAATTCCCCGACACGTCCTCGGGTCGGGAAAAGTGTCCGACACGTCCCCGGACGATTTTCCGTACGAATCGTAAAACTGAAGTCCGAGCGCGCAAGGTGGTCCGTCCCGTGCGTCCGATTGTACAACCGTATGGAAAAAACACCGTACGGAGAGAACTTCTATAGCAACCATGGAGACATGTGCCCGCATACGCGCCGTCCCCCCCCAGCCCCCGTATGTACGCGCCGCCCCCCACCTGTGTATGTACACCCGTGTATGTACACCCGTGAATGTACACCCGTGTATGTACACCTGTGAATGTACACCCGTGTATGTACATCCGTGTATGTACACCAGTGTATGTACGAGACGTACCCCCACCCGTGAATGTACACCCGTGTATGTGCACCCGTGTATGTACACCCGTGTATGTACGAGACGTACCCCCACCGTGAATGTACACCCGTGTATGTACACCCATGTATGTACACCCGTGTATGTACAAGACGTACCCCCACCCGTGAATGTACACCCGTGTATGTACACCCGCAAATGTACACCCGTGTATGTACACCCGTGTATGTACACCCGTGTATGTACGAGACGTACCCCCACCCGTGAATGTACACCCGTGAATGTACACCCGTGTATGTACGAGACGTACCCCCACCCGTGTATGTACACCCTTGTATGTACACCCGTGTATGTACACCCGTGTATGTACGAGACGTACCCCCACCCGTGTATGTACACCCGTGAATGTACACCCGTGTATGTACGAGACGTACCCCCGCCCGTGAATGTACACCCGTGAATGTACACCCGTGTATGTACCCCGTGTATGTACGAGACGTACCTCCACCCGTGAATGTACACCCGTGAATGTACACCCGTGTATGTACGAGACGTACCCCCACCCATGTATGTACACCCGTGTATGTACACCCGTGTATGTACGAGACGTACCCCCACCCGTGAATGTACACCCGTGAATGTACACCCGTGTATGTACGAGAAGTACCCCCACCCGTGTATGTACACCCGTGTACACCCGTGTATGTACACCCGTGTATGTACGAGACGTACCCCCATCCGTGAATATACACCCGTGTAAGTACACCCGTGTATGTACGAGACGTACCCCCACCCGTGTATGTACACCCATGTATGTACACCCGTGTATGTACGAGACGTACCCCCACCCGTGAATGTACACCCGTGAATGTACTCCCGTGTATGTACGAGACGTACCCCCACCGTGTATGTACACCCGTGTATGTACACCCGTGTATGTATGAGATGTACCCCCACCCGTGTATGTACACCCGTGAATGTACACCCGTGTATGTACGAGATGTACCCCCACCCGTGAATGTACACCCGTGAATGTACACCCGTGTATGAACCCCGTGTATGTACGAGAAGTACCCCCACCCGTGAATGTACACCCGTGAATGTACACCCGTGTATGTACGAGACGTATCCCCACCCGTGTATGTACACCCGTGTATGTACACCCGTGTATGTACGAGACGTACCCCCACCCGTGTATGTACACCCGTGTATGTACGAGACGTACCCCCACCCGTGAATGTACACCCGTGAATGTACACCCGTGTATGTACGAGACGTACCCCCACCCGTGAATGTAAACCCATGAATGTACACCCGTGTATGTACGAGACGTACCCCCACCCGTGAATGTACACCCGTGTATGTACACCCGTGTATGTACACCCGTGTATGTTCGAGACGTACCCCCACCCGTGAATGTACACCCATGTATGTACACCCGTGTATGTACACCCGTGTATGTACGAGACGTACCCCCACCTGTGAATGTACACCCGTGTATGTACACCCGTGCTGGGGGTCCGCACCGTACATACACGGGTGGGGGTACGTCTCGTACATACACGGGTGTACATACACGGGTGTACATTCACGGGTGGGGGTACGTCTCGTACATACACGGGTGTACATACACGGGTGTACATACACAGGTGGGGGTACGTCTCGTACATACACGGGTGTACATACACGGGTGTACATTCACGGGTGGGGGTATGTCTCGTACATACACAGGTGTACATACACGGGTGTACACGGGTGTACATACACAGGTGGGGGTACGTCTCGTACATACACGGGTGTACATTCACGGGTGTACATACACGGGTGGGGGTACGTCTCGTACACACACGGGTGTACATACACGGGTGTACATACACGGGTGGGGGTACGTCTCGTACATACACGGGTGTACATTCACGGGTGTACATACACGGGTGGGGGTACGTCTCGTACATACACGGGTGTACATACACGGGTGTACATACACGGGAGTACATACACGGGTGGGGGTACGTCTCGTACATACACGGGGGGCTGGGGGGGACGGCGCATACATACGGGGGCTGGGGGGGGGGCAGCGTGTACCGGGCCCCCTATATCGCTCGCATCGCGGCGTACTTACCTTTTCCGGCACTTTTTGGGTGCCGTAAAAATATTGCCGTCCGGATTGCTGTCGGTACGAATCGTACTTGCTGGTACGTAAAAACATGCCTAACTCCGTCCGGACGTCACGTCCACGGTGTCCCGGATCACATTCGTATGTATTTTACTGTCGGTCGGTGTTTCCGTACGAATCGTACTTGCAAGTTTGTAGGGTTTTTTTCCCGGGTACGAGTCGGACGGAGAAAACGCTCCGACCGACGGTTCGTACCCGGTTTTTCCAGGATCGGAATCGGCACCTAGGTCTTTGTTTTAGGAGTTAGGATGCTGTGAGAAGCCAACAGCGGAGTGCACTGGAATGTGGAGATGATACTTTCAGCGGAGAAGGTGCCTGGGACCCAAGGTCAAGCTAACCATCGTTGGATGCCAGACGAGAACTGCAGGAAAATTACTGGGAGAAGACCTGGCTGAAGAGGTGTGCCGAAGGGCGTGGTCTACGAATTTGGGGTTTTGTATTAGGGACAGTGCCCCGTGGGTTGACCAGATGAGGTTGAGACGGGAAGCTAGAAAGAGCATCTTAGATCGAGTTCTGATTAAGTGAATGTACTTCTTAGGAAGTCTTTACTTCTGACACCTTTTATTCTCTTGCCTGGGATGGAGTGTTAAGTAGGGATGTCACCTTAGACTTAGTGTAAGGATAGATTAACATTTTTCCTTCCTTGACTAATGATTCCTAATTTAGATATAGGATTAACTATCGCTTTCTTGATGATTTTGGAATCAGTGATTCTTTTTGTTTTGAGTCGAATGAGAATCCTGCATAGGCTTGCTTTTGTGTTAGTGCCTATTTACCTTCTACACCTTGTACTGAGGTGTTTGTATGTTCAACTATTTTTGGTCGTAATAAAATCTTAAAATATTAGATTCGGAGTCAGTGGTCCTTTCCGAATGAAATCTAATTTTGGTAAATATATTTTGATAATTGTATTCATCCCCTCTACGCTATTTGGCAGATAGAAAGATCCTGGCGACCTGAGAGGATTCTTGGAGATAACCAGGTAGGCAAGAATCCGGTCCTATCAGTGATCTTTGGAAATTTGAAAATAAGAAAACAAAAGGGATGACTGGCTCTTCTACCTTGGAAAATGAATGCCAACCTCGTCTTCTTCACCCTTACGCCACGTACCTTCCAGGCTCCCAGCAGGAACAGGATGTGAGCAAAATCTGGCACCACCTGCTACCATTCACCCTTGCAGGGATGCATTGGTAATGGAAATTATCTCTAGGGGGAAATATCATCGAATAAATTCAAGATTAGGCATAAGGGAGGGATCTACAGGTGGGTCTTTTATTTCACTGATTTAAGAAAATTATTGTTTTGTCAGTAGAGAGGGGTAAGGAATCAAAAGGTTCAATTTAGATGTTCAGTCAAACAGATTCCAAGTTTATCAACCGATTAAAACATTTTCGATATCCAAGTCATTTTTCCAGGAAGTGAGAAGCAATTGAATTGAAAATACTCTACAGCCTCGATCTTGACTGTAGTAGAGGCCTGCTTGTATGTCAGGATATCATTGGCAAAAATATTGTCTGTCATAAATACTGAATTATCAACATCGTTCACAGAAATATCTTGTGTATAGATTTTATATTATTAACTCCAATGGGGAAATATTTTTGTAAATGATACATAAGATACA
Organism: Triturus cristatus; assembly: GCF_964204655.1. Classification (NCBI taxonomy): domain Eukaryota; kingdom Metazoa; phylum Chordata; class Amphibia; order Caudata; family Salamandridae; genus Triturus; species Triturus cristatus. The sequence goes on from NC_140580.1 coordinate 159,171,245, forward strand.
TTTTTCTGTGTTTGACGATATTTTGTCTATGGTACTTTGGTACTACAAAGGCTAGGATTCAAAAGATGTTTCACTGCCCTGTATGAAGATTACTCTTGAGCAACTGGAATTCTTTCTTGCCAGAATTTCTTTCGGTTAACTGTCGAGTCACAGTGAAACATTTTGTCTTGAGTCTCATGTGCCTTTCTATCTTCCATCAATTAATGTCTGTTTCTGTTTATTTTTCATCTATGCATTTCATGTTTTCATTGTTTTAGTTCTAGAGATTACTAGCTATTTTGCTTGTGGGAAGTTTATTTAAAAACTCGATATACATTTCAAAATGTGCTAAGCTCTGACTGCAAGCTCTTTGTTACAATGGGCAGATGTAATTGAGTGCTGACAGGGGATATATTTTTTGTGGTTCCATTTACCCGTGAAGGTTTTCTGAGGTTATGGTGGCTTTATTCACTACAGGGAACAGCAAATTGAAAAAAAGATGGCATAATGGACAATTGCCATATTTAATTTTCCTGGAAGTTCTTAGCAAAGTGCACTACCTGTGACCGGGTCCTGTAAATGAAATGCTACTAGTGGGTCTACAGCACTGATTGTGCCACCCACTTATGTAGCCCTTTAAACATGTCCCAGGCCTGCCACTGCGAAGCCTGGGTGTGCAGTTTACAATGTTATGTCAACTTGGCATTTAAAATATCTTGCCACATCTTAAACTCCCCTTTTATTACATATCAGTAATCCCTAAGGTAGGCCCAATGTAGCCTATGGGCTAGGGTACTGTGTAATCAAAAGGTAGGACATGTACTTTTAATGTTTCATGTCCTGGTAGTGAATAACACCCAAATTCATTTTTTACTACTGTGAGGCCTACCCCTCTCATGGGATAACGCCGGGGATTCCTTATTACACTTAATAAGCTGTATTTCCTAATTGAGAGGGAGTAGATCTGACATGTTTAATGCCTTTGGAATGAATAAAATAAATCCTCTTTGCAGGTAAAGTCAATTGTATCATTACTAATTTAAAAATGGCACTTCAGGAAAGATGGTACTTTTCTGCCCTTAGCCCTGTGTGCTTGCACCCTGTCTCCAATACATGTATTGGAAATATGCTGCTTTTCTGCTCTTAGCCCTTTGTGCCTGCAGCCTGTCTCCAATACATGTCTTGGTTGGGTAAAAGCTGGACTTTGTGCAATCTCTCTAGACAGGTACACACAAAAGGAACTTGGGTGTGCCTTGATGGTTCTTGCTGGGAGGATGGAAGGGAGAAGCTGGGCACAGCCTCACACTTACACCTGAATAGGCTGTGTCCTGTCCCGACAAAAAAGACTGCGTAACCCCCCTGTAGTGAGTCTGGAACCAGATTAGAAAGGGAGGGCTCTTTCTTTGAAATGTCATCCCACTTCAAACGCACTGCTGGGTAAAAGAACTGTGCTTCTGACCCTACCACTTCAGAACACTTCTGGACCCATGGATACTCTGCCAGGAAGAAGAACTGCTGTGCTGCTGAATGACTGCCACTCCGCAGGACTGCTGCTCTTGAAGAACTGCTTTCTTGCTGTGCTAACCTGCTGCCCTCTTTGGCTGGGTGAGAAGGACTGGAACTACATCACTTGAACCCAGAACCTAAGTGACCTCCTGATCAAAGTCTCCAGGACATAAAATACTTCCAACTCGCCTGCTACAGCACCTGGACTCTGCCAAAGGTGAGACTTGCCATGCCGAGTGTGCCAATCCAGTCCTGGGTCCTTGGAAGTGGGTATAAAGTGCTGCTCCAGTAAAAATCCATGCAGTCTGACATAGATGTTCCGGTATCAAATCTCAATATCAGATAGGTGTTGAGGATACTCAAATAGTTATCAGTCCCAGTGTTTCAGCCTAAGCTTATACTGCTTCCTCCAGGACTATCATACCATTGAATGTATCAGAGAGGCTATTGTGTGGATCTGTACATAAACATGTAATTATACATATTATGGAGTCAATGAAGCACATCAGAAGTGTGAAGAACAGAAGTGTGAAGAAAACTTTTTTATATAGGCTTAGCCCTCCTCTCCTAAGAGCGTTCAAGCCCACAATGTGCATCTGTCAAGGATGATTACACTTTTCCATTTGATAAGTGATCACTTTGGGCAGTTGGTTCTCCAGCTGCATTTTGCCCCGATCATTCACTGGACCAATACATCTTTGCTTAGTAGAGAGGCATTTGTTGTTACGGCGTAGGTGTTTAGTGAAGTATCCACTTAGAAATGTGTATCTGAATAGCTTTTCTAAAAAAAGCAATGGCTCGGTTTACTGTACTATTTATATGTTTAATTATTACAGAAAACCTTCTTTTGTTGTTGAATGCTAATATTTTGAATTGCTAACCAAAATACACGATGAATGAGATTTGCATCCAAATGTGGTAATGACCAACAGAGTCTCAGTACCTTACATATTTCAATATAAACATGTTCATTTAGCTTTAGCAATTTTTAATCAGTCATTTATTTGATCTATGGATATTTTTGATAACATCTTAAGATGTCCTATGTTTTATATGTACAAACAGCAAATTAAGTTTGTATATTCAATTTAATCAGTGATTGAACTGTAAATATTTTAATGGAAATTCCATGAATCTGAGATTTTGGGTGCTACAAACACTACTTTATGTGGTGGTATTAAGTTTCAGTCAGCCAGGGCTCTTATTCTTTGCATTTGTCACCCTGAGTGGAATGGGTATGCCCAGACATGGGTCCCGTGCTCCCCATGCCACAGAGTCAAGCTATCCTGGCTGATGAGGGGTGAAACCCCGAAACCGGTCCTAGGATGCTTGTTTCCAGTCCAGGGAGAACCTGGCCTGGCAGTTCGTGCTGGACTTTTCCCATTGGGCGCAGGGTAAAGACTTATTTGCACATGGCTGGGTTCAAACTGGAATGGCATGGGGAGCAAAAAAACGATGGATTCAGGCCCATATCTCTGTACTGGGGTGAATGTATGACATTGTTCTGCATTCTGTCCATCAATTGTTGTTTTTGCTCCAGCCATGGCTCTTAGCCTTGTCCAGGGGGAGAAATGTGTGTTAAAAAAGGAAGGGGAGAAATTTGTGTTAAAAAAGGAGACGAAGAGAGGACCTTTATCACTATGATTTTCAAGTTTGCCCAGCTGTGAGCTTTTGGCCCTAAATCCTAATGCTATAAGGGAACCACTAAAGAGATGTGCGTGGCTTTGTGGAGCCCTTGCATTCTGAAATGTCTTGCCATCTACTTCTCAGGGATTTCTATTTCCAGAAAAAGTCAAAGAGCCTAATTTAGCCATTGATACAAAGTCCACTAGATCACTTGATTGGCAGAATCTCTCACCTCCTCCCCTCTGAGGAGAGCGCCCATCTGCATGGCAGCAGTTATTTGGCTGATAGATCAACGGGAGTGACTAATTCACATTTGGAAAAACTGTAGGATGGTCAGCCATATTTCCTTGACACTCTCAACTTTCTATGTTCTTCTCCAGAAAGACACTCCCAAAGCAGCAATTTCTTTCTACAATACAAAAAATAAATGTTCTTAATGTGCAGGGCATTTCCTCTCTGTGCATCATGGGCTTGCATGGTGGTCCTAAGCTGGAAAGATCAGTTGTGGAAGCCAGTCCGAAAATGCTCTTGGTATCTTTCACTGCGTTGAGCTAGCTCTGTGACAGGTGGGCCACCTTCTCAATGGTTCCTGACATTGGAGCCAGCTGTGGCTCTGCATTAAAAACAACTTGTTCTCTCACCTCTAAATGAGGAAGGGAAACACAGGTTTAGTGGAGTGAGAGCCTCACTGCTTTGGGCAGTGTCAGAACCCTACCGATTTACACTGTGTCTCCCTTTTCACCAAACCCCCAAAATGCAGCAAAATGCAGCAAAATGCAGCAAGATGCTTCCAGTGATGAAGTAACTTAGGCAGTTACAGTTTCCAGTTGGTCCTTCTTATTGCTTATGGTGGTAAAACTGAAGGCATCAGCAGGACCTCAACTTCATGTAGCTGGCATGATTTGGTGTTGCTTTACTTAGAATATTTTTTCCTTTATACTAAATTAATGTAGAAATTATATGGTTTGATTTATTGACTTTAATGATGATCGATGCATCCTTAAACCCATTGCACATTATTTTCTCTGTGAAAAATCATGTAGTCTTGTGTAAGAGATATGGGAGGGAGTAATCCCAAACTCCCTCCTTTAAACCTGCCTTACCTAATAAGCAGCTCAAAATGCTAACTAAAGATAGGTGTTTTGTTTTAGAGTATTAGAAAAATATATAAGCCTCATATCCAGAAGCTACTACAAATCGATTTCCTAATTTGAACATCCTTTCATATTACTTACTAAACAAAACTGTTTGTATTGCAATATAACCTATCAATTTATGGGTTCAGACAGAAAGGTAGAATAATTAAAACCAAAGAAGTGAAAATCTATAAACATTTACAGGGACAACTGGATTACACATTTTTCAAAACAATTGCTGTATTCCATGTCCTGGACTCTGCGCAATGAAGAAATACTCGGCCATGGCTAAGTTAGCATGCAGTAAGTTGAGTGCTTGAATTTAAGCATGCAAGAAATCTGCCGATGTTCTTAGTTAAGTGCTGAAATATCGAATGTAATTATAAAATGGCGACAAAGGCTGTTTTAAAAAAATATATATATTTAAACTTAACCCCTGAAAAGTATCTCTTTAATTGAAATAATTCCATCCTAAGCACTCACTTCCACAGGGGCATATCAGCAAGGGCCGGCGATAATTATCGCTCAGCGCTCTTAGCGTGAAGATAATTATCGCTGACCAACTCTGAATTTTTTCACGGAGATAGCGTGCTATCAGCAACGCTTATCTCCAAAGTGATAAAATTCAGAGCGCAAGCTGCCAATTGTGAGATTATCGCTGGAAATACAGCGATAATCCCACAAGGTTTGGCGATAGCTTGCTGATAGGGATAGACATACTTAGCCATGATATCCACCTTACATAGGACATCATGGCTAGGTCAGAAAAATACCAGACGTAAAAAAGCAGCGTCAACCGCGGTTAGCGCTGCTTTTTTTTATCGCTAACAGGGTTAGCGATATCCTTGATAATAGGAGAAATGTCGCTTAGCGACATTTCTCCTATTATTTTACTCTGGAACGCCCCCTTTGCATCTCATTAGAGATGCAAGGGGAAGCGTAGAGTAAAAGGATGCTAACATGCGAATTTGCGTGTTAGCACCATGTTGCTGATAGGGTGCTAGTTTTTGCTCTGCTTTTTTGGCTTTTAAAGCCAAAAAAGCCGAGATAAAGCCCTTGTTGATATGCCCCTTAATTTCTCATCCAATATACACACACATATCAGACTTTTGTATGTTACACTCCAAGTGCCACCTCCACACTCTTAAAGAAAACATAAAGGCACTTTTGCGCTGCTGGAGTATTACTTTTTTGACGTTTCGGTGGTGCAATGTGCCACTTGCACATTTATAAGGACACTTAAAGCCACCTTACGTGGCTTTTCACTGCCTCGTAAATATGTATCCCTTTCGCGAAGAAAACTGCATGAAAGAGGCATTCCAAGGATGCTGCTGGTGGCATTCCCAACATCCATGGCTTTTTGACACTGCCCCTCATTTACGAGAAATAATAAGTCTGAGGCAGTGCCAAAGGGGGGCACAACCAGGAGAAATATCTTTATTTCCCCTTGTTTTTCCTTTTTCTATGTGTGCTGCATTCTGCAGCAAACATAGAAGGCGGAAAAAGACTCTTGTGATTGTTTTTGTGCAGGAAGATTTCCCTTCCTGCACAAAAATAATCATCCCCACAACGCAGGCACCCTTGCACCATGCCTGCGTTGGAGTACAGCAGCCCATTCTGCGCTGGCACAGGTTAAAAGGACAGGAATGTGCTGTATCAAATAGATACGGCGCATTCCTGCTCTTTTCTTTTGCCTGCTGTGCTGCCCTACGGCAAAATACCCATAAATGAGACCCAAAGAGTGTTTTTGTCAGACCAATTCAGCTTCTGGTTGCTTTTGGCCAACTCCTTCTCTGTCACTGCTTTTTTAAAGTGTCTTTCACATTTTCAGTCTAATAGAAAATCATGTAGGTTCACATTTGTTATTGATTTTTAATTGATTTTCCAAGCCACAGATTTTACATTGCAGGGAAGCTGCACTTTCAGAGTGCCGTCTGCTTCCACTTGCCCAGGGTTGGGGTAGCAGTAAAGAGACAGTGTTGTCTTTGGTGGTTCCTGAGCAGCTCTTCACTTTCCTGCTGGCATGTGCCAGATGTGCCTGTGCAGTAGTGACTAGCGCGGAATTTGCGAAATTAACTTTCGCAAATTATCGCGAAAATGTTTAAAATTATCGCAAACAAGCGGAAATAACGCGAAGATGCAGAAGTTTTTTTCCGGCATGTTCGCGAGATTTTCTGCATGGTTGCGGGTCGCCAACTTACCCATTTGGTTGCTTGCGGGCACCGCCATCTTGTTTTGAGTTGTCTCGCGGTGCATGATCGCGAGAAGAAAGAAGTGATCGCGCGACGCATGACGTCACTGCGGGCGCGAACTGTCGCGAGACAGCGCAAATGGCTAAAAACAATACAACATCTCATGGAGAACGCGACCGGATCAAGAAAACTTGTCGGCGAACACAGGGATTCAGGTAAGGCGATCGCGCGCGCGCGAGAATGTATTATTTTACAGCGCGAGCAAGAAACAAATTATCGCCAAGCTGCCGAAACCGGAATTTTTGACATTTTCGCGCTCTCCGCGGAACGCGAAAATGTCAAATTATCGCAATTTCCACGAACGGAACGAAATTTTCGCCCAGACCTAGTAGTGACCAGTCATTCCCTGTTTTTGTTTTTTCAGGTCTGTCGTTAGTCAAGACCTTTTGCTTTCTACGAATACATACACAGACCTACATACATACATAGGCTTTGAGTCAGCCCTCTTCATCAACTTGTCTTTTGTAGTGTCATTCACATTTTGCTGCTACCGAGTACAGCTTACAGTATGGAGCTATTGGTCATCCCACTTTAGCAACTGGGTTCCCTCATTGTGTGTGTTGGCATTTAGCTTGTGCTCAATGTGCTCATGTGCCCAAAATGTAGTTCTCTTCATTTTCAAGGTCCAAGGGTAATGTTTTTTAATCGAAAATGAATGTTTTCCCATTCAATTTTTTTGTATTATTTTATTTTACAAGAGTCAAGCACCCCTCAAACACTGCCACCAGGCCCTGCTCTCGCTGCCATCTATCATGAAAATAAGGAGTAAAGCTTGAATCATGCCTATGCATCACAAAGAAACTTACTCCGTTCTGTAAAATCTGTAGTTTGCTTTCCTTCAAACAACAAAAAGTTTCTTTGCAAAATAGTTTCTCTAACTGGTTAATTTGATATCAAATGGACTTTTGTTTTAGCAATATTTTCACTGTAACCTCAGCATTTAAACATGCTCTCTCGCGGGTGTTTCAGATCTAAACGACTGCAGAGATGCATTAACCACCCTTCTTGTCCTAGTCCTCACACAGTTGAGGGTTTCCATTTCCCAGGCAGGTCTTTATGTAAGTTATACAGAAAAAAAATGGACACAAGTCCTCTTTCTATGATCGCTATTATACCTGTGAAATACTTGTCAATTCCCCAGTTGGTTCTTGTCTTCACAGGTCCAGAGGTGATCCAGTGGTAATTTTTAGTTTAAATAATTTCTTAAGTGCTCCTACTGGGCGGCTGCCGCGTGTGATCCTGCTGGGCAGCTGTCATGTGTCAATGTTCCACACTGTGCGCACCCCGCTGATGGGCGAGGCTTGGGCGGTGAAGGTGTTAGCACATGGGAACGGGCTGGAGGTGCTGCCCTCTCGGTCGGGTGCTACCAGGTAGGGTCGGGGGATTGGCAGTTAATTTTGCCTAGAGACACAATCTCATGAGATGAGAGCTGCTCTCCAAGCAACATATAAAAAGAGGAAGGTCCGAATGCATCAGAAGTCACTACACCACGTTCATAGGCGCTATAATGGAGTCGAAAAAAGCATCCACTAAGCACAATCATCCCGAGGCTCCTGTAGAGTAAGAAGTCCTCCAAATTTTTAGGGGAGAAATAGAATCTTAGATAAACCAGACTGTTGATGCTGAAGTAAATGGACCTGCTGCTAAAAGGGTCAGAGCTCATGTGCCTAAAATTTCATATTTCTTGAAAATGTCAGCACGGTTACGCCAGGAATGGCCCGTGCAGTTAAGAGCAGTGGGGATGGTGAAGGAATTGACAGGAGATGACTAGGTAAAATAAAAAAAATAAAAAAATAAAACCACTTAACCTGTGATTACTGTGTCGACTTACCGACCAGCCCGAATCACCGCTCTTACCTGTCCAGGCGGCTCCAGGGTTACTCTACAAGCCCTAATTCCTTTGATTTTAAATGGTGGCTTCTTGTCAACCTTGGATCTGCAGGGCACCTATTTCCATGTACCCATCCATCTATGCAGTCAGAAGTATCAGAGCACTCACATTTGGCCTTTGTAGGTCACCTAGAGTGTTCAAAACGGTATTAGCATGAGCATCCAATGCATCACAACTTGATGGCATTTCTATTTTTCCCTATCTTCATGATTGTCTTTTATGTGCTGCCTCATTCTCTAAGGGGCAGCAAGTCAGGGAGATGGTTTGCAGTTTTCTTCAATATTTGGGCCTAATCATCAACTGGAAGAAGTCACACTTGGTACCTCCACAGCAAGAAACTTTTTGGGGAGCAGAGGGGAAAGCATTTCCCTTACAGAAGAGACTCACATCCCTCCAATCAAACTTGAGTCAACTTTTGGAACAACGACAGGTGTCTGCTTGGACTTGGCTGAGAGTTCAAGGGTTCATGGCAGTGACCACAGCAGTAGTCCCCTGGGATTGTCTCCGCATAAAACCTACTGTCCATCACCTCCTGAGTTACTGGGATCAGACAACCCAGGATTTTGAGTGCATGATTTCAGTCATACCCTAGATAGTGGCAGATCTGCCGTTGTGGATAGTCGACTCCAACCTAGTGAAGTGAGTTATTTTTAATCTGACTCCCTCACACATGGTAACAACTGAAGCCAGTTTTTAGCGATGGGGTGCTGTATTTCAACATTCGGAAATAAGAGTTCAGTGGTCAGACAAAGAAAGGAACTTCTCAACCAATTGGAGGGAGCTGGCAGCAAATTGGCAGGCGATCAAGGCATTTCAGGCTCAATTGGAAGTGGCAAATTTGGTGATAAGAATGGACAACCAAGTGGCAAGATGCTATGTGACTTGTCAAGGGGGGCAAGGAGGTGGACTCTTAGCACTTTATCAAAGGAGATTTTATATTGGATGGAACAGCATCTGCTGGCACTGAGGGCTTTATATATTTAAGGGAGAGCAAATTTCCAGCAAATATGTAAGTTGTTCGGTTACTCCAGTATGGATCTCTTTGTATCAACAGAGAATGTAATGATACCACAATTCTGTGCAGAGACATGGCGTCTGCAGTGGATGTCCTAGATTCTCTGGCCCCACACATTGTTGTACACCTTTCCTCAAATTCCCCTCATCTCAAGGGTGGTACAGAATATTTGGGAGGAGAGGCTGATGGTCATAGTAATAGTTCCATACTGGCCGAGGCGACCATGGTTCTCCCTTCTAATGCATATAGCTCTAGAGAATCCCTTCCACCTCCCTTTTGATCCGCCACCACTTCAATTTATCAACCTTCCACTAGAAGTGTTCAGAAGATTACATATGACGGCCCGGAAGTTGAGAGGGAGGGGATAGAACAGTTTGATTGTTCAAAACAGATAGCCTTAGTTTTCCAGTAATATAGTAGTCCATTCATTTTGAATTACTATAAGAAGCACTGGGGATTCTTTCAAACATTGTGCAGAGACGGCCAGCAGTTGCTTACTTGATAAATCCTTTTCAAATCCTTGAGAGACGTGTCCTTTAAAGGTATTTCTCCAACCACCCTAGATATGAAATGGGCAGAGATCAGGGTGTTTAGGGGCATTCAGCAAATTTCTCAAAGAGTTCCCTCTTGGTTAGCCATTTTCTCAAGCGTTTTAGATTACAGAGACCTACCCAACACACTGCAGCTCCTACCTGAGATTTGCTAGCAGTGTTGAAGGGTTCCAAGATCCGTTATTTGAACTCTAGAGAAGGCTTCATTTTAGTGGTTATCTTAAAAAATGGCCTTTCTACTAGTGATCACTTATGCTAGGTTGTTAAATGAGGTGTCCACATAAGTGGTCTCCTATGTATACCTGAGGTCTCTTCCTGATAGAGTGGTTCTCAGACCAGATTCCAAATTTACCCCAAAGGTTTATTCTAGGTATTGTTGTTTTCAAGAGTTAGTCCTTCCAGCTGATGCAATCGTCTTCTGGTTCTGACATTCCCTCCTGCCTGGATGTGAGAACATGTTTATTACCATTACTTAGAGAGAACAAAGCTTTTCATAGTCTTCAATTATTTATTGTTTCTTTTGGAGCAGCCAACACAGGGTAAAAGGTCTCTGGTCCAACCTTGAGTAGGTGGGGGAAAGAGGCTATAACACAAGAGACGTTCAACAAATACTGAGCCCCACACAATTTGCAATTTCGATCAACAAGTTCTGTCTCTGCCTCATTGGCAAAGGTGGGCTGTGCATCCTTGTCAGAGATCTGGAGGGTGGCTACCTAGTTGACTCTGCAGATATTGAAAGAATTACTTACTGGTAATATTCATTACTCTGAATCACAGTCCTCCTCATCCTAGTCAATTCAACATTCTCTCCCTTGTTTCGACCTCCTTGAAGAATAACTTTGGCTTGAGAAAAGGAGGAGGTGGGAGGGGAAGTATGTCAAGGGCTATAATAGAATTGATAGAAAGAGGACTAGTGTAATTTTCTTTTTTTATCGCTTACATGAAGAACTGTCTGGTAGGTGAGGACTTTTCAACTGTCTGAGGACTGGACCGGGGAGGACTGTGATTAAGATTAATAAAGATCACCGCCAGTAAGTAATTGTCTCATTTGCTTAGTATTTTGTTATGTCAGCAGCTTTGGTATTTGGTTTGTTGTTCTGTGTACGCTAGCTGCTTTGATACAGGTAAGCATAGTGTCCTTTTTCTACTCCTGTCCTTAGGAATCTAATCCAAATTAAAGGAAATATTGAGAACATGTGGACACAATGTTCATCTTCCAGGGGATTGACACACTATACAATTAATATATTAATATCTGAATCAGTGAATGAATAAGGTGATCAGTGGAACACCAACTGCTAGCTATAGAAACAAGAAATACATGTTGTCTATGTGGTTATTGACAGACATGACACTTTGTGAAAGAGTAAATTGTATGAATAACAAGCACTGGCAAAACAAGTGGCTTTGCTCCAAAGCCAGTGCTTGCCAATGCTGATTAGGTCTGGCTCTTGGGACAGCTTTCACCAGATGATTGCCTTTGAAAACATCATGCATAATGTTCATCCACACACCACCCTTTTGACAATGACCTTCATTCATTGGTCTGTTGAACTGTCATTCATATTTTGCTTCTGTCCAATACAGCATTCTGCATGGTGAAAATGAGTCAGCACTCTCTACCCACTGGCGCCCATCACTTTGAGTGACTACACAAAGCCTGTGCACATTGTTCACATATGCATACAAATAGTTCCTTTCTTTTCAGTGACAAATCTGGTTCATAGTGTTTTTTTATATTAGGTTTAAATAACAGCCCTTTTTTGCCTCCACCAGGATGACAGTGTCTTATTGTAGCTGCCTGCAATTTCACAAATAATAATATTAATGACAGGTTTGGCAAAACCAAAAAAGGCTTGTGATTTAATAAACTTCACTACTAAAATATCCACATTAGTGCATGTTTCTAATTGTTTTTTATTTATTTTTTATTGCAAACATATAACAGCCATATCGATATGAATATCTTGTCAAGATGCCCTAAAAAACAAGCTTGCCACCATCGCTACTTGAAGGGACGACACCATCCGAGAGCCTGTGTGAGCCTAGGAGCAGAGGTCAGCACCACCATAGCCCTCTTTAGCGCGACTAAACACTGCTTTGCAGGACTCCTTAAACTCCGCTTGCCGCCATCGCTGATTGGGGCACCAAAACATCCAGGAGGCTGTGCGAGCCCCGGAGGAGGGGCCAGCTAAGCCATAGCGCTCTTTAGCGCAACTGGATACCGCAGCACAGGATGCACATGGGACGCACCTGAGATGTGCATGGGTGATGACTGGGCAAAGACCAGGCCCGTCTTAACCCGCCATCTCCTGACATCAGCTGTGCTGGGTCACCCCTCTTGCTTCTCTGCCTGGATTGTGAAAGGCACCAGCTTACGCTTATTGTTTTCTTGTTTTTCTGTATTGGCCTGACCAGTTTTCTTTTCTATAGTTTTGAAGCATGGGGAAAAGAAAGGCCGCCCCATATTAAATTCAGTCCTCCCCCACAGCACCAAGAATTACTACTATTGAGGGATTCCTGGCACGGGATTGGGGGTTGTATCTAAAGAAATTGAACTGGTGGAGCAGTGCCTCTCTTGGACTGAGGATGGTCTTCCTCCCCTTGCCTCCAGTCTGGCTCTGGGTCACCTTCCTTCACATCCTGCTGCATCAGCTGTGAACCCTGTCCAGCTGAGTCCAAGCACAATGCCTGACCTGCCAACTTGGGTCCCCCTAGCAGTAAAGTGCTGGTGTCCAGCGATACTAGACAGTCACAGTGCCCAAACCCTGTGAACAAATGCAGGAGATTGGCCGCCATGCTGAAACAGACTCTAGTCTCAGTAGCTGTGAGTCACAAAGGACTTACTTCAGCCAGACCCTAACTTAGCGGACACTGTGGTCAACTCACTCAAGTTGAAATTCACTGCTATTTTGTGTACCAAACTTGATCTGATCCTTTTAAGGCTACCGACCATTCAGCTAAACTGGCCATAATTATGGACTACAAGGGAGCAAGGGTGGGTGGTCATAGTGCTCCTAGTCAGGGAAAACATAGAAGTTCTGACTGCCCAGATTCTGCTAATGGGCATCCTGAAAAATCTGTAGTCGGGGATCATGACGTCTACTCTGCCCCCAATGTGTTTTTCTAGCCCACAGTTTCTGAGGGCCTCTTATGCAGGAATGAGACCTCTGTTCCATCAGGCAGTACCCAACCATTGAGACCTTTAACATGGTAGGCTCTATAAAGGGAGGGGATGGGAAGGTGCTCCTACCCTAAATTTACCACCAGCTTCTAACCTGTATGTGATTCTTATGGTTAATGTTCCTGTACCGCCAATGGGGTCCACTGAATCAACCACTGAGCTTAAAAATAAGGTCACCCACTGGCTTAGCTCAAAGACTGATTCATCGACTTGGACCGCAGGTTACATTTTTAAGGTTTGGAGAGTGGGATGGGTGGGCCCCAACTCTAAATGCACCAGTTGTGACTGTGTAGTAGTTAAATTCAGATTGCCAAGGATTGTTGATGATCTGACTTCTTTGGCTAAAAGGGTTATTCAGGTCCAGCCTGATCCAACAACTGCCCCTTTCATATTTCTATAGTAACCCGGTCCAACTATTGAGATGCCCTGTTGCACAACCCAGAGGGAGTTCAAACTTGGGAGTTACCACTTTTTATCATTTTAGGTTCCAGTCCACCCTGTCAGAGATGGACTGACTTTTCGACCTGGGAACAGTATTTGCAAGTGTGAAGCCCCCATGTTGAATTCCATCCAGCCTTATACAGTGGGATTCCTAATGTGACTGTTACCCATGCAGCGCCTACTGTCTGTTATCTTGTTCAGACCAGCTTCAATGGAACCAATTCCTTAAACCAAGCAGATGCCTGGATTAATGCTAAACTGGGATTTCAGATGTGGCTGGATTTGGTTAGCCATTTGATATAGTCTTACGGTAGGAGACATGGGCCATGGAGGATTTTTTTTGTGACAGCTATGTTAGCTATACCCAGTATGCTTTGCAGTCTACCTGCAGGTGGGTCAGTTCTGGTTTATTAACCTGGCTTAAGGTCACCTCAGGTTGCTCCATAATTGTATTGATACAGGCAGCAGACTCATCCAGACGTTTTACCTAAAATGGGCACCAAATTTTGGGCTATCTGTTTTGAATTTGTATAATGATGATTTCTCTGTTAAGACAAAAAGGAATTTCACAACTCTTTTATTGACTCACTAAGTACCAGCCCTTATGTACAGGAGGAATTTGTAACTTGTTAGTTGCTGGCGATTTTAAATATAAGTTGGGGTTTGTTCAGATTTAACTGAATCTTATCCCTCTGACTTATTTCATAATTTTCCCGCTCAAGGCCAAGATGCTAAGGGTGCTCTGTTATTTCTCATGCTTGCCAGTTCCAATCTGTGTAATGCCTTAGATTTCTTAGGTTCTGATTCCGCTAATGCAATTTCTTTCACTGGTATAGGCCAGTGCTCCACTATAGATTCTGGGGTTCTTTAAAAACCCATTGCACCACCAGTGCATCAATTTTATTGAGGCAACTCCAGGGCAAAGGGCTTTCCTCTATTTACAAGGCCATGTAAAGTCAACCTGTGTGACCTTTAATGGCCTTGTGAATGTGTTTCGCTTTCACGCAAAAGTCTGCGAGAAGGGGGTGTTCCCATGCAACATCCATCGAACTTGAAGCATTCCCAGATTTACAATATTTTGTAAAATTGGGAAAACGTCAGAATCCTGCACCTTCCCAGGGGAGGCTTATGGAGGAGAAATCCTGTTATTTATCCTCATTTTTTCCTCTTTCTATGCATGCTGGATTCTGCAGCACACATAGAAACGGGAAAATGGCTTTAAAGATTGTTTTTGTGAAGGAAGGTATTCCTTCCAGCACAAAAACAATCCTACCCTCAGCACAGGCACCCTTGCAAAATGACGCAAGGGTGTGTGCACTGGCGCACTGCTGCTGTTTGTGCGCTGGTGCAGGGGAGAAAGGAGAGGAATGCACTGTATTGTGTAGATACATCACATTCCTGCCCTTTTATTTTGATGTACTGCAGCACAGCAGGAAGGCTTGCTGCACTGCAATGCATCAAAATATTGTAAATGAGGCGCTTTGTTTATATTTCCAATAGCTTCTTCAACAGAATTGTTGATGGTGGTGTCATCCCTAATACTTTCAGTGACCATAATGCACTGCATCTCTCTTTTAACCATTTTATGAAGGGTTCTAGGAAGGATATAAAGGAAACTCTGGTGGGTAATTCTCTGACTAAGGTCAAAGATAATTTAAGTAGATTGGTATGGAGGCATGCAGATATCTCTTCAGTATTTGCCAACTAGGTAGCAGGTGATTTGAGTTATGTTAAAGCTGGATTCTTGTTTCTACCCAATTATCTACAAGAACCCACTCTGGTCGCCAGGATCTTTTTACTTGCTTAATAGCGTAGAGGGAAGAAACACAATTATCAGAACGTATTTACCGCAACTTGACATTACTCGTAAAGGATGACTCAAAGTCTGGGAAGTTGACCTTTTATTATCAGCAAAAACATCTGAATATAAAGGCACCTCAATACAAGGCACAAAAGATAAATGGGAACTAACACAAATGCTACTCTATGAAGTATCCGCATTCGACTAAAGATAAAAAGGATTACGGCTTCTAAAAGCATCAGGTACAAAATGGCTATCGTGATTTCAAAGTCATGAATTAAAGCATTTCTGTCCTTACTCTATTCTAAAGTGACATCCCTACATAACATTCCCTTTCAGGTAAGCTAAGCGCAAAAAGGTGTCAGCAGTGAAACTTCCTGAGAAGTCTTCACTTAATGAGAGCTCGATCTATGGTGCTCCTTCTAGCCTCCCTCCTAAGTCTCGTCTGCCCAACCCACGGGGCACTGTCCCTAATACGAAACCCCAAAAACTTGGTACACGCCCTTCAGCACACCCCTTCAAGCAGGTCTTCCTTCTGTGATTTTCCATCCAGACTTTTTCATCTTTCTTTGTTCACATATTCGACCTTGGGTCCCAGGCTCCTTCCGTACCAGGAGTTGCGATTTCACATTCCAATTCACTCCCCTCCGGTCTACTCCTTCTGTCTCGATTCCTTAAACAAAGACTTATTCTAACTTAACGAGCTAAATGTCCTTGCACCTGCAATAAAACAGGGAATGGAAAAACCCACACATCATGAAGTTCTACATTTCACTGCAATTTAAGCTTTACTAAAAGCCCTGTCAGCCTAATAAGCAAAGCTAAAATAAGGAACGAAGAGGCCTTCTCCTTTACATAGACGATTAGGCCTTGCAAAATAAAACGCATTACAATTATTATTTCAGCATACTTACACATGAGCAACCTACATTCTAACTTTTTAACATGATCTACAATTGCTTAATACATCGCATCATTGCAGAACTTAAACATTAAAACGTAATACAAATACATTTCATAATAACTGATGGCCACTATTTCTTTCGAGGCCTGATAACATTTCTACATCTCTATGTCGACGAATATATTTCTATGATGATTCTAAACACTCTTGAATATATATACGGGTGCTGACTAACAGTGAATATGGTGCACCCCTACAAATCTTAACACTAGTGACGCTCTCTCAGTTACATCCGCTGGATGTTGATAAATATTCGATAATATACTCTTTTGCAACTCTGGGATGTGCCATAAAACCAATACTCATGAAAAATTTCAAGGTACGCGACCCTAACATGACCTCCTGGTTTGATAAAGCCTGTAGGTCATTTTGTAGGAAGATGCACTTGTCCCTAAAAAAAATTCCAAAGAATTAGATGGAAATTGCCAGTTGCAGAAGGGAATACACACGAGCTTTGTTGGCTAGGAAAGCTGACGTGAGAAATTTGCACTGAGAGGCTTTGGTCCAGGCCTGCACCTTAAAAGAAGTTAAGGTTTTTTGGAATTTAGTTAACAACCTGTATTTGGCAGATGGCCCCTGGGCTGCACTGAACTCTAGCATTTCTCCAGAGGTTTGGGTGAATCATTTCCAGATTAATATGCCTAGAAAGATAATGATTTTAGCGGGCTGGTTCCTGTTACATTTTGATTACCTATTGCAATTGGTTTTCTGTTAGATGCGGTTAACTCATCCATCCAGTGCAGTCCTGCCAATAAAGCCCCTGGCCATGATGGTGTCTCAATGGACCTGTATAAGTGTAATGTTCATTTGTGGGCTCCCCTGTTGACAAACCTTGTCAATGCTGCCTGTGTAGTTGGGCTTCCTGAGTCTTGGAGGTTCACTACTATTGTTCCAGGTTTTTTTTAAAAAGGGGACAGATGGGATCCAGCCTGCTACAGCCCCATTTCACTCATTAATTCATCAGTTAAGATCATAGGGCAAGCCATCTTAGAGAGGCTGGAACATTAGATAGAGGGAAGTCGGGTCCTATTAGAGGTTCAGTTTGTCTTTCGGCATGGCCTGGGGACTATCGAGAAATGTGTTACCCTGCATCTTATAATCTGTAAATACAGATTGGTTAAGTGCATTGCCATCCATTTAGGTTTCGTAGACTTTTGAAGTGCTTTCGACAGTGTCAATAGATTCAAGTAGTGGGAACTCCTGGCCTCTATGGGGGTAGAGAAGGGCCTTGTTCATTTCCTTTGTGAACTGCATTTTAGTCTCAGGGCCTTGGTGAGATACGGAAAATATGGAGACTGTTTGCAGTCTTTTAGCTTCCAATGTAGGGTATGGCAAGGGTGTGTTTTAGCGCTGATACTTTTCCTCTTGTACATTAATAAGCTGGAGTCCGTTCTGATAGGTCTAGGTGCAGATGTTCCCTGAGTCAATAAAAATTGGTGCCGGCGCTCCTCTACGCGGATAACACCATTTTAGTAGCCAGAACTTCTAACAGTCTTAAGGCTCTCATCAATGACTTTATTTGTTTTATGGAGAGCCTTAATTTGAAAACGAACAGATTAAAAACTAGGCATGGGTGGAGTTCATGGAGTTCTACTCCAAGGAACACTGGGAAGTGCTGGAAAATCTCTGCCACATTCTGTGGAGTTCTGCCAGTGGCAGAGTCTGTTAAGTCTCTCTGCTCGCACTGATTTTTAGCACCTCCTTTGCTGAAAAATCAACGTGAACGGCACTACTCATCATGTCAGAGGGTGCTCCTGCTTGTTGCTGCTTGAGTAGACATTCAACTTGAGCTGCAGATTCCTCAACGCGAGCAGCAGATTTCTCAACATGTGTGGTCGAGACCTACAGCGATCTCCTGAGTTGAGAAATCTTGCTGGGAGGAGGTCTAGTGCACAATTTTTTCTCACAAGCGTTCCCCAACTTTGGCTTCGATTACGATCCGGTAAAAACCGGGTACGAACCGTTGGTCGGAGCGTATTCTCCGTCCGACTCTTACCCGGTTGTAAAACATTACAAACATGGAATTACGATTCGCACGGAAACACCATTTCCGTACGAATCGTAAAAAACACCGACCGACGAAAACATGCATACGAATGTGATCCGGGAATGCTGCGACGTGACGTCGGGACGCTTCCAGGCAGCGTTTCACGACCCAGGAAGTACGATTCGAACCGACAGCAGTCCGGACGGCAATATTTTCACGGCACCCAAAAAGTGCCGGAAGGCGAAGTACGGCGCGAAACGACCAGAGTAGGTGGCCCGGTAAGCGCCGTACCCCCCCAGCCCCCGTACGTTTGAGTCGACCCCCCCAGCCCCCGTACGTTCGAGTCGACCCCCCCCAGCCCCCGTACATTTGAGTCGACCCCCCCAGCCCCCGTACGTTCGAGGGCTGGGGGTACGCACCGTACATACACGGGTGGGGGTACGACTCGAACGTACACGGGTGTACATACACGGGGGTACGACACGTACAGTTCGACACGTACTCGGGTGTACATACACGGGGGGTTCGACACGTACAGTTCGACACGTACTCGGGTGTACATACACGGGGGGTTCGACACGTACAGTTCCACACGTACTCGGGTGTACATACACTGGGGGTTCGACACGTACAGTTCGACACGTACTCGGGTGTACATACATGGGGGGGTTCGACACGTACAGTTCGACACGTACTCGGGTGTACATACACGGGGGGTTCGACACATACTGTTCAACATGTACTCGGGCGTACATACACGGGGGGTCGACTCGAACGTACGGGGGCTGGGGGGGTCGACTCGAACGTACAGGGGCTGGGGGGGGTTCGGCGCGTACATACGGGGGCTGGGGGGGTTCGGCGCGTACATACGGGGGCTGGGGGGGGTTCGGCACGTACCGGGCACCTGTTTGGACGTCTCCATTGTTTGCTATAGGAGTTCGGTGCGGACGGTCTTTTAACCATACGGTTGTAAAATCGGACGCCCGGGACGGATCGTATTTGCACGGTCGGACTTCGCTTTTCACGTTTGTACGGTAAATCGTCCGAGGACGTGTCGGACACTTTTTCCTACCCGTGGACGTGTGGGGAATTATTCCCAATGCGACTCGTATGGGCTTTTTACCATGCGAATCGTGATTGCCAGTTTGTACAGCACTTATACGATTCGTACGGTAAAAAGACCGGATACGAGTCGTACGGGAATTTTTTTTACCGGATCGTAATCGGCACCTTTATGTTGGCAAGCCGCTCGAGAGAAAAAACTCTGCTTCGCGTCACTTTGCAGAGTTATGTGGAACTCTGCTCGGAGTGGGCAAAACTCTGCGAACTCCACCGGTGGAACAGAATTTTTCACTCACCTCTATTGAAAAATTATGTGATGGTCTTTGGTCCCAAGTCCGCTAAGACTCACCCACTCTCTATTAGGGATGTGCAGATTGAAAGAGCCCATTCTTTTTCCTACAATCACAAAAGACATGGGTTTTTGCATATATGATCTGCACATCCACGAATACAGTAAAACACACAAATGTACATATATATTTCGAATCGCATATAGAGGTGCTGTCACGGTGTCAACAATACCCACCCATCAGGGTATAAACAACCATGGGACGAATCCCAAGGCAACGTACAAAGTCAAAATACACCTGAGCACACCCAAGTAGAGTCACTATAATCCAAAGGTTTTAGTCAGAACCTCAGCAACATGAATAGTAGTTTGGAGTGTCCTTTGTTTTCCCTTTTTTTTGTAATTGGATATAAAGAAGTTTCCCAATCAGGTCCTGTTGCAGATTATTTTATTCAACAAACAACAGCGCAGAGCAGCAGCAGCCGACGCGCGTTTCGCCCACCGGGCTTTTTCAAGGCTAGTAAATCATACCAACGTCCCCTGAATTGATTAAAATCATGCGCTGTGAATCCGTCACTATCTGGATTAATTCCTGTTAGATCCGTGTCCACTTTAATGTTCTTGTCGAGTTTCTAAAAGGCAGCCTGGGACACGTAGTAATCGAGCTGCATCACATGTTGTGATTAAGGTACCCCTTCAGGTGCGGGAACCAAAATAAAGGACCTTGATAAGCCCTGAATGTCGCAGCAGTGTCCTAACGAAGACGCGTGGCAACTCGGCGTGTCTATACTATCTTGGTATTACTTTTGACGAAAATCTTAGCTGGACTTCTTGCATGGCAAACAGGTGCATCAGGTTTTAGTGGGCCATTGGGTCAGTCTTTAAAGTTTCAGCGTGTTTGGGGAGTAAGCCCATCCATCCTCTAATAGAAATCTACAAACGTAGGTGTGTTCCAATTTTGATTTACGACACCAGGATCTGGGATACTTCTAACACAACAAGACAACTTCAGGTGGGAGAGAACAGGGTTTTTTTGCAAGTTTTTGGGGGACCCGGACAGCAGTAATACCTTTAAGATGCATGAGGAGCTCGGCTTAGACTATGTCGAAGATCGCATAAAATTAGCTCCCCTATTACTTTGGTGCTCTATTTGGTACAAATTGCAGGCCTCCCTCAGTAGGTATATAATGGAGGATTGTTTGGCATGTGCGACTCGCCTTCCTATACCTTGGCTTAAGTACCTACAGCTGAACTTTCCAAATCTTGGTAGACCTATTCTATTCACTGATCCATCTTCTATTAAGAAGGTGGATAGGTGGTGAGTGAAGACGCATTTCCTCTCAAACCATGCTAGGGAAAGGGAGACGATTAGTTCTGAATCCCCGAGAAATTACGTGCTGATCCAAACTTGTCCTGGAACAGAACCATATCTTGAGTGGGTCAATAATGCATGGGAAAAATCAGTACAGTGCTTCCTCTGTCTGTCGCTGCCCCTGTGGTGAGTCCTCTGACCAAACTAGTCTGCACTTTCTGGGGCAGATTTATGAGCCCCTTGCGCCACTTTTGCGTCACTTTTCCCATGTTAAAAGTGACGCAAAAGTGGCGCAAGGGGCTCATAAATCTGCCCCTCTGTTTTTTTGTAGATTTTACAGAGAACTGTCTATGGGCTTGCCTATTTCAGCTGTTGGGAAATCCAAATTTAATAACTTCTGAGCTGCCCTATTTTATCTCCAGTCATTGTGTTCAGAAGATCTCTGCTCTAGAGTGGTCCTATTTTTAAAATTCGCCGTCAAATTACGCAATTCCATGATAATCCGATATTTGTTTTATCTGATTTTCATATTTTGGTCCTTTACTGAATAAAATATGTATTTATAATCTCGGATTCATTGTTTTTTTACGGATATGTCTATTGGTTTGTACATGCTTTGTGACCATTCTTTCTGTTCGAAATAAAGATTTAAGGAATGATAGCCATATGTAGGTGGCTGCTTAATTTTTTCCTTTTATTTTGATGCACATGCTTGCACTGATAAAAAAATAAGTAGATACCCGTCACACCAGATTGCAAAGGCTATACGTGTTGGCTTTGAGAATGCCTGTTTGTCTGGGCAAGTGAGAAGCTGCACAGTTTTGCAGCTATGAGAGCTGTCCAGGGTCCTGAACTCAGCAAGCAGATTTGAAAAGTACTCGCAGATGTCAGGCAGACCTCATTTTCTCAAGCTAGCTGAGAAATCGCCGCAGATGCTGCAGACTTCCTTTTCGCAGCTCAACTGGGCATCTCACATAGATGCTTGAAGTAGGGTTGCTCGCGGAGGGGTCACAATTGGAATGACACGTTAAGATGCCTTTACATATTGTTTTTATCTTGACACATTCATGGTGTGTTTGAAGACATAGGTCTAATGTCAACCTATGTCTTCTGACAGATTGCTGTTTTTTACTTATTCCATGGAGACTGATGTTTGGTTTTCTATCTCTAACTGGAAAGTTAGAGCATTTTGTAAGGGGAACTATCTGGCCATCTTCCTGTGGTACTGGGAGTATGAACGGAAAGGCTGTAGTTTATCAGTTTTCGCTAACAAATAAAATGTAAATACATGTAAATGAACTGTACAAATATTCTAGGCTATAGCAAGAGTTAGGAAAGAAAAACGAAGCACATTTTTTATGACTACGAATTGTGGTTACTACAAAGATTGTAATACTATCAAGACAAATTAACACGCTTTACTTGGTTATGTGCAAATGATAAATATTTACTGAAATCCGATTTTCACTCATTATTATAGTGTGCTTTGGTTTCATCAGTACAATTGCATGCTAGTGCACATTTTATGGCCGTTTCAATGGAGAATGTACTATCCTTAAATGTACTGTTTGGAGCTTTATGCTCTAATATGCACTACCAGCTACACTTATTCTTTGTGTGATGCTTGCTTTTTTCACAATCCCTATGACTTCAGTGATGTAACATTGAGGGCAGCAACCCCACTCTGAAAATTGTTCAAGCACCACTGAGAACCCAGCCTTTACCAAGGGGGAATGATCATTTTGCAGGGTAGCATTATTTGTCGGTGTTGATCGTTGACACTATTCCAACAGAAGCAGGAGGTGAGCACTTTCACTTTGGGGATGCATGCATATTCAGGTTTCATGTTGTGAGAGCACACTGACACCATGCCAGCCATTGTTTCGCTCTCCTCTGCCTTTAACTGAGTTGTATGGCTAGCATTTATTTTCAAAGATGTAGTGCATTAGTGAATGGGTACTAAGGATTGTGGAGGGAGGAAGCAAATCTGAACTTGTACCAAGGATTACTGAATGAAGGTGCAAATCCAATGATACATTAAAGTTGAATGAATGATTTTGAAAATGTTAACATTCATTGAGGATTACATAGGTGGTGCAAATATGAATATGCATTAAGGATTATTGAATGATAGAGCAAATACGAACATATGGGAGGAGCACAGTGGCCTTAGCGCTATATAGCCCACTGCTATTTCCCGTGGCGTGGGATGCCGATTTGGTACGAAGGGGCCAAGGCCTACCAGGCCCACATGGCATTGGTGCTGGAAGGGCAGGAGGAGGAGGCACAGTAGCCCCAGCTCTATATAGAGTGTTAATATTTCCTGTGGTGCAGGATGCTGAGTTGAAGCGGGGGGGAGGGGGGCAAGGATTACCCGGCCCATATGGCATTGCTGCAGGAGGAGGAGCACAGGAGCCCTCTCGCTATATAGCGCTTAATTTTTTTCCACGGTGCAGGATGCCAAGTTGGTGCAAAGGGGCCAAGGACTACCAGGCCCATACGACATTGCTGCAGGAGGGGCAGGAGGAGCAGGAGGAGGTGGACAGTCGACCTAGTGCTATATATCATGTTGATACTTCCCACAGCCCCCCACCCACTTTAAGTTACTTTTTTGAGGTCGCTTCCAAGCAGCATACGAGAGTCCGTGGCATGCAGCTATTGGTACGTGCAAGGTTGTTGGGTTGTCTAATTTGTCACACAGAGTACCAACGATTCAATGTTTTTGGGAATGGGTGGTTGAGGTGTTTTCAAATGAAATTTCTCTAAATGAGCATAGACATTCAATTGAGCAGAGACCTGTAGCATGTGATGACAACCAAGCAGTTTAAGAAGCTCATGAAGAAGAGCCTGTTGCCAGTAGCACTGGAGGTGTAAACAGAACCACATCAATTTCTAACATCTCCCCAAGTAAGGCAGACATTTTGTTAACCCTCACAAGGCCAGCTAAATGAAAGAAAAGATCTGCTGCCTTTTCACACCACGGAATGCTGCAGGAGAAACCCCCAATCAGAAGCTTCTGCTACTTGAGCAATGCTGTAGCAAGTTCTCTTTGATCCATCAAGCCCAATTGTAGCCCTTTTTCAATCGACTGGGTCTAATAGAACTCCGGCTAGAGGTCCTTAAGGCCACCCTGGCTGCAGGGAAAGAACCTTACTGAACACTGTGTGCATGCACAGACCGCCAAGCAGTCATGGGAGTAATGAAGGCCCCCGCCCAGAACTCTGCTCCTAGTACTGGCATGGACAACCGACTCTTTGGATTTCCCCGTAAGGAAACCCGGTTCAATCACTCCCCTGGGAGATATTGTAATTTGGATATTATTGCAATTCACCGCACCCAAACTGAGAGAAATGATTCAGAGGTGAGAGATCTGCAAGCGAACTTCTTATCATCGTTCAACCAGAGCATGTATGAACTCTCAAATACTACTGTCATCAATCTTTCGCCATCTGCCAGTCCATCTGTGGTGGTGCTGGCAGCTGTCCCTTCTTTGAGACATTAGCAAACAGAATCTGATAACAACTTTGCATAAATTCACCCATTGGCTGTGCAATAACAGAGGATTTAGCACAGCTAATTGTAATATGATCTTACTGGTGAGAAGGGTTGACTGGCTGGGGCCTTCAAGGCAAGATATTGTGGGGGACTACATTGTGGTAAACTTCTAGCAGCTGATTTATGCATGAAATGTTTTATCCTACCAAGGGAGGTTCGAATCCCAGCAGAGTAAGATTGTTTCACTAACACCCCTTGGGTTCTTTTACAAGCCATCTGTGATGCGTTTAAGTCAGCTGCCCCTGTCAGAAGCCTCAGTGGTGTCCTACCTTTCCACAGGGACAGTCAGTGAGTGTGACCCTCAGGAATAGATTTGAATTTTATCAGACCCTGCATAAATCCTACCCTTCAGTGGCAGTGCACTGCTGGGAAGATTAGCAGCAACCTGCCCCATGCTATCGTTCTAGGGAACCAGCAACAAGGTCTATTTTTCCACTATCTACCTCGGACTCTTTAATTGGAATATTGCAGTAATACATTCTAAATGTAACTGTGCCAGCCTGATTGGAAACCCTTAATTATTGACTTTGACATCACACTGTTTCAAGAGGCAGGGGCCTCCACATCTTTGGCTTTCAATGGTTATGAATGTTTTTGTGTACTGGCCACGCCGTCGAATCACATTCGTTCTTCAATGGTGGACCTGTCCATATGGATTAATTTGCCCCTGAAAGTTAGAGTTCATATCATAGAAACAGATAGCAGTGATTTCCAAGCAGAGCCTGTTAAGGGAGAGTCTAGGTGTTTTTGTATTTGATTAACTTTTACAATAAGTATTTTAGGAACATGCCAAACTCTAAATTCTCTAAGCTGTATAGTTTCATGGAATCCTTTAAGGATAGACTCAGTGCACTGGGCCAAGTGTTTTATTTGATTATTGTAGGGGATTATAACGCTAAACTGGGAGATTGCATAATGGTCGAGACCAGTGTGGCTTTGCAACCCCCAATGGATAATAAAGACCTGAGAGGGATAGAAATCGGGATTACCTAGCGGCTCACGATCTGTGTAACATACAGGGGTATGTGGGAAGCAGCGTAAATCCCACACTCACATTTCGAGGAAGAGACTGCACCTCTGTAATTGACTACATCTTTTTATCCAGAGTTTTGATCAGCTATTTAGAGCATGACATGACTTTAGTATCTACATATGGTGATCACAACCCACTTGTGGCAAATCTGATCCTACTGATAACTAAGGCACAAAGGGGCATATTATCAAGCCAGGCGATAAAATTATCACCGCTTTAGCGGCGGAAAACTGCAGCTAAAACGGCGATAATGGGCTTGATAATATGCTCTATGGAATTCCAATTGAAACCCATGTTAAATGTGAAGGACGTCTAATTTTATCGCCTGGCTTGATAATATACCCCATAGTCCCTTGGTTGCAGTCCCCCATCCTCAACCAATTTCTGGTGGGTTCAGGCTTGTATGGAGGCTTCAACATCCCTCCTAGTTTTTAGAACTTCTAATAGAGGAGAACCGGGAGTCCTTATTATGCTGCCTCGAGGATGAGGGAGGGAGTGAGGGGCATATTATCAAGCACGGCGTTAAAATTATCGCCGCTTTACCGGCAGAAACTGCCGCTAAAGCAGCGATAATGGGCTTGATAATATGCCGCAGAGAATTCCAATACAATCCCATGTTGACACCAGAACATGGGCTTCTATGGGAATTCTCAAGGGCATAATATCAAGCCCATTATCGCCCCTTTAGCGGCAGTTTTCTGCCGCTAAAGCGGCGATAATTTTAACGCCGTTTCTTGATAATATGCCCCTAAGTTCTTTCATTTGAAAATCTGTGTAACTGTATTAAAAACAACGCCCTAATAAAACCAGCATCGAAACAATTTGATAAACCTAGGTGGTTCAATAACGCATGTTCCACAGCAACTAGGCAACTAAGGAAAGCTCTCTGAGCTAAACCAAGAGATCCTACGCAAGTAGCTGTATCTCGCAGGATTTATAAAACAGCTGTTGAAAGGATGGGCATAGAGATTAATATCAAGAACTGGGACAATTCAGTCCCTGCAGCCTCCACAAAAAATATCAAATTTTGTTGGGCTACTGTAACCTCTATCAGGACGGTAATTAGTCCCGCTTCTCTGGTTAGCAGTCATATGTCGAGCTTAGCGTGGGTTGGTCACTTTTCCCATATTTACTCTTTGCCTTTTTCTGTTACACCTATTCAGCAGCTACTAGTTTGCCTATAAACAGCAGTTACATTTATCCTTCTCTTTAAGCGAGGACATGGAGGCGATACAGCAGAACCCTGATGGGAATGCACCATGGCCAAATGGAGTCCCTGTAGACTTTCTCAAATGAAATTCTGATTTATGGTTGCCAGTGCTGACCAGCGTTTTTAATAGTTTGGATCATTCCAACAGGAAAGGTCCTGGTCCTCTCTCTTTACCATTCTACTTTTTTAAAAGATGACTGAACAGACCTAAGATGATCCAAGATCTCCCTTATTGAGATCTCTAATAAAATCCTTGGTAGGGTCATTTACAACAAGATTTGTGATTGGGCCTCTGAAAACTGCACAGACCGCAGAACAGAGTTTAAACCTGAATTTAATAATTGGCAAGTATACCATTACAAAGCAGTCCTCTGTATCTTGCATTCATATATCTCTCAATAACCTCTGACTGTGTTAATCGTACCAAGCTTTGGACGATCCTTGTAGACATGGGGCTGGACGAGGCTCTTGTGAACTTTCTATCAGTCCCACATGAGAACATGGGTGCAACAGTCGGCTAACAAATGAATCTGCAATATCCCGGGGCGTCAGGCAGGGTTGTGTCCTGGCTCCCCTTCTATTCATTCTTTACATCCATAAGCTTAGCTCATTCCTTCGTAGCATTAGTCCAGATGCTCCTAGGATTGGTGGCATCCCTCTTCCAACTTTACTATATACTGATGGTGCGGTCCTTATGGCCCGAACCTCTAGAGCTTTTTGTATTTACTCACAAATGTATCTAAATAATATATTATGGCATGTGGCCCCAAACGTTTAGATGTTCCCACTCTTGTAGTGGGCGACAAGCACTTAGAAAGGACCAATAGCTTTTCTGATTCGGTAAGCACATTCGATTCCTCAGCTTCCTTGGCCCCTAATTTTCTGCACCGTAGGATGAAGCTCTCTCGAGCAGCGGGCGCCCTTTTTAATATATCTAGACCACCTGGTGGGGGTTCATTCGTCCAGTGAGTACAAATCTAGAAGATGCAGTGGGCTCCGGCTGCAAGTTATGGAGCAGGAATATTGGGTATAGCTAGCTAGCTATGCAGCTATTCAGGTGGACGAAAAACACTTCCGAGGGGGCTCTTGTCTTTCCGGCGACTCCTTCACATTATATTTGTTTCCAGGAATTAAGACTCAGTTACATCAAGGACTGCATTAAGGGGCATATTGGCAAGGGCCGGCGATATAATTATTATCGCTTTAGCGTCCATTTTCGGGCGACAAGCAGCGATAATTACATCGCAATATCATCAAGGACACGCTAGCGCGTGTTTCTTTGATGTAGAGCCAGTTTTTTTCACAGCCTCGCCTCGCATCGCTAATGAGATGCAAAGAAGGCGTGGCTGTGAAAACAACACATGAAAGGTTTCGCGAAGGCAGCTTCGCGATATTAACAAGGAGGTGCAGCGATAAAAAAAATCGCGCTACCTCGGCCTTAACGCTGGAATTTAACGTCTGTTAAATTCCAGACTAAGGCATACTAATAATGGTAGGTGGATTATGCTGATACGACCACAGGGTCGTATCAGCAATGTTATCGCTGTTTTCCATGGAACAACGCTGGTGTTCCATGGTAAACACTGCTATCGCTGAAATATTATCGCCATAGTGCTATGTATTGGTAATATAGCGTTATCATGGCGATCATTTTCAGCGATAGCCGGCGATAATATTTCTACTGCTATGTGGAGCCAGCAATAATTATCGCTGGCCCTTGTTAATATGCCCCTAAATTATTTCGTGTTATGTTATGGACTTCTATCTGGAGTACAGTCTGACCCAGCTTGTTATTAAAGACTGTCTATCCTGCGACAAGGGTTTCAGCACTCCCTGGCTTGTGTATGTCAGGAACACTCTTTACATACTGGGGCAGTCGGCTCTTTTTGAAGACCCTATGTCAAGCCGAAGGGCCAACATAAATTTAATAAAAGTCAAATATTTAGAACTCGCTCACTTTGGAATGAAAAATTACGGAACTTGAAAAACCACCTGGCCTTGCCTTTAGGTATTTAAAGTCTTCCTGGGGACTGGCACAATATTTATTTACATCTCAAGGGCACTGGGAAAGGTTGTTGCTGCTCTGCCTTACTTTTTTTCCCGTTCAGGTTTTCAAAGAATGTTCAGCAGGCCCTTCCTGGGGTGATGATGATTTCCCTCAGTCCCCGCTGCATCTCTTGTAAATTTTACCCGCTTTATACTAAACTAATTTAATTCTGTTGAAAAGAAAGTATAACAACCAGCAGCACAGAGTAGCTTTTAGTTATCTTCACCCGTTGTCATATGTCGATTGTTGTCACCGTGCGGGTCCTTTTTGAAGTTAGCTGTTCGCTCAAGAAGTAATAAGCATTTACATTGAAACCCAAATGGGGGATATTCCCAAGAACGTGTGATAACTACCGCAAAATCAGCTTAACGCAACTCTTCCCATCGCAGTCTATCGCGGTAAAATAACTCCATGGTAACGTGGTATTCCCAAGCAGGTGGCACCATGCGATAGTCCAACGATAACTCGTCAAATGACCGCGTTAAAAGTAATGCGGCACCACAAAAACGTGAAACACGAACGTGAAAATAGTAGCGATGAGGCCAATCACGATGCAAAAATCAGCGATAACCAGCGATAGGCCTGCAAAATCCATAAAAGCAGAGTACAAAAACAGTGAGATGAAAATGTACGAGCACAACCCCACATTCGCGATGTAGAACAAATGACCATAGTCCCACATCACATAGGCATCTCCTCACAGTCACAATGTACATTGACATGCAGTCAGCATGTAAACTGCGCCAATGCAGACACATGCATGGAATACACTGTGAAACCGCATCTCCACTTCACATTGCAGAGGGACAAGAAACCCATCCTGCACACAGACGTGTCATGCCCTTGATCAATCAATTATGACAGCGTGGACGAATGTAGGGGCAGTGACTCCCGCTTACGTATACGTTGCCCATGTTGTGGGACTTGAGTCACAGGGGGCATCCCTGCATCATGGTGGTACATAACTGACACCAAAAGGAGCCCTGTTGTCACCTGTAGGTAACAAATGGCATCCAAAATGGAATGATCTTGGACACATGTGAAATGCCGAAGAGTGGGATACCCTACTAACTGTGACACATAGAACTGGCAGTTCGAATACGTGACACCCCAATTAGCCTCTCTGCACAGAGGTGACACACCCACCATTCATGAACTAATCATAACATCGTTAGCAATACATGTCGCACTCGTACTTGTCTGAGTGATGGGCCTGTACAGATGAGTGTCATGCACTTATAGAATGTCATTTTGTAATGTATTTATTTGCACATGCTGTGCCTGTGGTTTTTTTGTACTGTCCCATGATTGCCAAGGACTGTCACAATGTGACATGCTCATCTGAAGAAATTTGCAGTGATGTTGTCCCTGTGGGCTATTCCTGCTGTGGCTGCAGTGGGGTGTGGTTCACCTGCCTCATCTTCATCATCATCGTCCGGTGCTTCTGAAACTGGTATCCATGGTGCTTTGCTGCGTACACATATATTGTGCAACACACAACATGCAATGATCATCTTGCACACAATGTCTGGGCTGTACAGGAGCCTTCCACCTGTGAAGTCCAGGCACCTGAAACGTGACTTCAACACGCCAAATGTGCATTCCACGATGCCCCTTGTGCGTTTGTGGACTTCATTGTACTGCCTCTGTGCCTGTGTGTTCGGGGCTCGGAGGGGTGTTGTCATCCAAGCATAGAGTGAATATCCTTGGTCACCTGTGACAGTGCAGAGAGACATGAGTCAATAGTTGGTTCTACATGATGTGGTGGCAGGCTCACTGGTTCATTGGTGTGGGATATGTATGACATGTACTGCTGGGTGCAAATGAGCGGCATCAATGTGTATTACGTACCCTCACTGCTGCTCCTCTCTCCTCCCTCCCCCGAGCCTATTCACTAGTATGTGCAGCGCGGTTGCATCACTTGCACCCCTACGGCACACCATTGCCATGCCTGTCTGCGCATGTCCACAAGCCTGACAATAGCACAGTAATGTTGTGCGTTGAAGGTGTGCGGCCACGTGTGTGTAGGCCTATGGTAAGGACAGGGCAGACACAGATGTAGGGTTCATGCCTGGCTGAACTCGCCATGCGGTTGAGGGTAGACCTTTGACTTATGCTGCGGAAATAGCGACATACACAACAGTTGGCATATATAATCCCGGACCCCGATCGGGCTTGCACACCCTCATGTACCCCGAGGCCGAGGCCGCACTCCGTGGGCATGCTACATAGAAACATTGTAGATTGTGTGACGGGTGGCAAAGAGACTACACCATAGACACACGCATTAGTTACCTCTTTGTCAAGCCCTAAACTCAACCACGCCCAGAGCTACGTGTCGAATGACCACACCCCTACGCCGTACTGCCGTACGCCGGTCCACTCACGTACGCTCACAGGGGCGTCCGACATAGCCACATGTCCCGGGTCTCCCCCACTGTCTGAGGTGACAAGGTTGCACCAACTGTACACAGCACAATGTAATGTGGTATGGCCCAGGGCTCTCATGTATACATAATGACCACACTGACACACTCAGATAGTTTGTGGAATTGGCTACGGGCACGTGCGCCCAGCCCCTTTTATTGCCAGGGTCACACGTCCAGTGACACCTGTGCTGGATAGGTGTTGGGTACTGTAAGTCACCCCTCAGGGGTTGGGTGGTGCTGGCAACAACTGCAACAGTGATTAGACAAACAGAAGTTCAAAGTACAACCAGCAAGGGTCCATGACTTGAGCTGCACAGAGTTAGTGGCCCAGGATGCACTGCGGCCGACACAAGCACACCCGCAAGGGACGGTGACTTGCGGTGCAGTGAGATAGGGCCACGAGAGCTGAGCGGGTCTTCGTTGATGTCCAAGGAGAATGTTACGGAGTGCTACGGAGGACACTGGAAGGGTTCCATCCAGGGCATTATACAGAGGGCAGAAGCAAGTAGAAACAGGCATTATGGAGGAGTTGAGTGCTACAGTCTCCTTTTTCCCACCATGTCAGTATCAGCTACATGATGAAGACAACCCCCAAGCCATAGACTCAGACGCCAACAAAGTTCAATGGGAGAGTGTCCATGACTCCAGTGGCACAGAGTCAGTGGCACCGGAACTGGAAGGGGAGGCAGTCTGCGATGAGGCCTGTACAATATGAACTCTGCAATGAACAAATCAAGACTCTGTTCCTATTGTGTGTCCTACTTGACCACAGTGTGTGCCGGAGGCAGCGGTCAGCGTGGGGCAACCGCTGTGCAGACAGCTCCTCCTGGATCTCTAACACACGTCGTTGAAATGGCATGTGGAGAAGATTCCTGGTTGACGGAGGTGGAGGCACCAGAGCTGAGCGGGTGTGCACCCTGTGACGATGCCGTGTCCTGCCTGGGACGGACTGGATTGGATTTGTCTGAAGCCTACTGGACCGGTGTGTAGGCCTACGGCAGAAGTCCGCAAGGGCACACAGACACGTGTGGTTGGAATGCTATGCACAGAGTTGGTGGCACCACATCGAAGGGAGTATAGAGATTTAAATGATGCCATACATATGTACTCTGCCATTGTGTAATCAAGACTCAGTTCCAAATGTGTAACCTACTTGCCCGCTGTGTATCCTAGTGGAGTGCATCAATGAGAAAAGAGTACTGCGGGCCTTTCTTGCGGAGGCCGCGATGGTCTGAGGAGGCACGTGGTGCACACTCTTGGAGACCCGCCGGTGTCCGTAGGTGAGCAGTGAGGCCTGGATGTGCAGGGGCAGACGAGACTGGTTCGGGGACCAGTGGTCCGGGCTGCGGCAGGCGCACAGGATCACAGGCACCGCCGCACACGGTGTTGGCCTCATGGCGGGGTGAGAGGCGCCGCCCTGGCAGACACGTTGGCCATTCTGGAAGAAAACCATGCCCAGGGCTATGTACTTTTTATTCACACCCCTACGTTAGCCTGGCTTACGCCTGGCAAGCTCGCTCCACAAACGCTTACAGGGGGGATGTAAAAAGCTACATTTCCGTGATCTTCCCCACTGACTGGGGTGACATGGTTGCGTCCACTGTCCACAACACTACCAACACCAGCATTATATGTCAACATGGATATGTCTGTGGTCTGCATACTGCAATCTGTCCAGCACATCCACGCCACACTTTCCAATGTGTGCATTCTCATTCATGGGTCACTTGCCTCCTTCGCACTTGCCTGGTTGCCACCTACCTCTACATTCCGCTGGTGTGTGGCTGATGTGCCATGACATTGGTGGCTCATGTACATGGCTAGCCCAGGTTGCCACAGTAAGTTGTTCTGTCGTGTCTGGTGGGTGAGCATGTTGTTTAGCATGTCGTATGTGGTTTTGTAATGTGTGCATTGCTGGAGTTGAATTATTGTGGATTTGAGTTGTGTGGTGTGTTCATTTGGTACTTACCAAAGAGGATTGCATTTCCGTAGGTGCCATCCTGGAAGCGCCGGTTGATGGTGGACTGTCAGAAAATGTATGAGTCATTCACACTGTCTGGGTAGTTGGCGACGACATTGGTGAAGAGTTCCCGGTGGTCCACTATTGCCTACACATTGATGGAATGTGTGTTTTCTGTTGCGGTAATTGTGTACAGTGTCGGCAGGGGGCACAAGTAGGATATGTGTGAAGGCAATTTCCCCCAACACGTGCGGGAATCCAGCTATGGTGTAGAATCCTTGGTTGGTCTCCAGCTGTGCCTGCGGAGTGTTGGCGAAGTATAGGTACTGGGGTACCAAGCTGATGATGGCATCCAGGACAGGTTTGAGGAACTTGGATAGGGCTGGCTGTGAGACTCCTCCCTCTCTGGCAGTTGTTGGTTGGAATGTCCCAGAGGCCATCTGGTGCAGCACAGCCAGCAGCTTTGTCTGTGGAGGGATGTTGGTTGTCTGCTGTGTTGATACCGTCAGCCTGTGGTCAATGATGTTCAGGATGCAGAGGATGGTTGTCCTTTTGAGCCTGTAGTGGGCAATGACATACTCTGGTGTTAAGTCTGTGAGGCTGGTGCGTTTCCTGAAGGTCCGCTGTCTTTGTCTGCGCTGCCTCTGTGGTGGTCCGTGGGGACCGTGGGGGGGTGGCGTTCCTGGGGGGGGTTGGCGGTGGGTGTTGTGGCCCTGTTGGGGCTCCAAGCTGCATGATGAGTAGCACCATGGCATCTGTTGTTCTTCAGGTGTGGCTCTGGGCTGGGCTCCCTTTATGCTGCAGGTTGTCGTCCGGCTTTGCACCAGGTCAGAGCAGGTGTTCATTTCCTGCTGCTAACGCGCCTTATCGCCTGTTTTGGGATCTTATCGGCGATGTGGCTGGTCGTTGAGAATGTTAAGGTGTGGTGTTGTTGCGGATTTTTGCTCGGGAACGCCTACTCTGCATCTCATTAGCGATAGTTGCTGTGGTCATCTGTGGCGATGTTTTTTGCGGCTGCTATCACAGGTTATCGGCTGTTTGCACCAGCTTGTGAATGGGGCGATACATTTATTGCGACTTTGGCTGCGATAAAGTGCCGATAACTCGGGGATAGATCCTTGAGAATATGTGTCCCTATGTGTTAAAGCATTAACACGTTTACGACTGTATTCTTTTAACTATTAAATATTTTTGTGGCATGTATTAACAGGATTTTTCTTGCCGGTTCACTATATTTTACTGTATGTTAAGGAGGATGGTTTTAATTATTTTATGTCCTCATATGGGTTGTTATCAGCATCCGAATAAAGACATTTTGATTTGATTTGAACATGTGCTAAGATTACTGAGCACTGGGGCAAATCAGAACACGCTTTGAGGATTAACAACTAGCATTGAAAATGGTATAATACTTTTCTCTTCTGCAGAAGATGTTGCTTGGGGCCTCATGTAGGAAGCCAAATACCGGTCGGTAACGGACGATTTTCGGTAATTATACCGTTACCGACCGGTATTTTGGCTTTTGAGATGTAGGGGGAGAATTTCATGATTCGGTATTTACCGAATCGGTAAAATTACCGAATCGGTAATATTACCGATTCGGTAAATACCGAATCATGAAATGAGTTGTAGGGGGAGTGTGTGGTGGGTGTGGGGATTAGTTATTTACCACCAACTAAAGGTTGGTGGTAAATGACGAATAGGTGAAAAAAAGCATTTTTGTGCACGTTTAAGTGTGCAATGTGGCAGACATACATGCCCTTAGGGCATGTATGTGCGCCACATGTGCACACATGGCGGAATCAGGGGTGCAACAGGGTGTCACTGTGACACCCTGCCACCCTTGCATGTGCTCCCCCATTACCGAATCGGTATTTACCGATTCGGTAATGAGGCATACCTTCCCATCAATGGGAAGGTATGCCTCATTACCGAATCGGTAAATACCGAATCAGTAATTACCGAATTTTTCCGATCCGGTAATATTTACCGACTCATTACCTACATTGCATTTACCACTTCATAAATACCGAATCGGTATGATTCGGTATTTATGAAGTGGTAAATGCCAGCCCACCTACATAAGGCCCTTGGTGTTTTGAGCTTTATATTCAGACTCAGATGTTCCCCACAATATACGTACTAGCTGGTAATTCAAAATATTGGGCTTCCAGCATTTGCTGGCAGTTCATTCTCCATCTTGAAAACTGTCAGCATGTATTTTCTGTATGCATAAAAGTCACACATAAAATATAAAAAGACTACTTCTAAATAAGTTCTGTTCGACATATTTCTGCATTACCTTTCAAACACCTAATACTCGAGGGATCACCATTTTAATATTGAAATCTATCTCCAGCTCTGTAGTTCATAGAGAGTGGGGTGCACTGTAAGCAGTGGCTTCAGATC
Source organism: Triturus cristatus (assembly GCF_964204655.1). Classification (NCBI taxonomy): domain Eukaryota; kingdom Metazoa; phylum Chordata; class Amphibia; order Caudata; family Salamandridae; genus Triturus; species Triturus cristatus. The sequence continues at coordinate 159,206,884 of NC_140580.1, forward strand.
TCTGCACAAGGTACCCATCCCTAACAAATAGGCGATGGCTCGTATGCAAATGGATAGGTTACAATAGGTTACAATCCTTACAAATTCAGCACACAGCCTTTTAGCATAAGTTACTGATTTAGCATCTCATTTAAGAGCAGGAATGTGCTGTATCTCTGTGATACAGCGCATTCCTGACATTTTCCCCAGTGCCGGCACACAATGGGCTGATATGTACCAAAGGAAGGGACACTTGCATCATGGTGCAAGGGTGCCTGCGTTGTGGAGCTGATTGATTTTGTACAGGAAGGGACATCTTCCTGCACAAAATCAATCAATTCAGGCAATTTTCTTTTTCTGTGTCTCCTGCAGAATGCTGCACATGTAGAAAAAGGAAAGCACAAGGAGAAATGAAAACACTTCTCCTCGTTGTGCCTCCCTAACACCACCCCTGGGGTGGCGTTAGGTTCTGACGCATTCCCAGGTTTACAATTTCTCGTAAATCAGGGAATGTGTCTGGTTCCATGGATGTTGCATGGTAACATCGACAGCAACACCCATGAAATGCCACTTTCAATCAGTTTTCTGCATGAAAGGGGCACATATGTATAAGGATATGAAAAGCACGTGAAGTGGCTTTACGTGGCCTTATAAATATGTTGAATGCACATTGCACCACCGAAATGTCTAAAAAGCGATGTCCTGGCAGCGCAAAAGTGGTAGTAGGGCCTCGAAAATGAGGCCCTTTGTCCTTGTTCAAGTCAAAGGACTGAGAACCCAACTTCCAGAGGGTCCTAAATAAGTGTTGTAGCAGAACCACTGTGCTTCAGTCACAAGAGCTTTTGAATCACGTCAAAACTCCAGCTTGGTCCTAGCAGTTATCACTACAGAAATAAAAGCTCTTGTGTATTTAAATATATGAAGGGGCGAAAAAAGCATAAAAGATGGTCAGTCTTCCACAATCCATGCCTTGTTCTTTCAAGTTTACACTGATCTATATCATCCACAGTGGCAGTTGCTTCCTCCTGAGACCATGTAGTATCGAGAAAAGGTGTTCACAACCGGTTATTATACCAACCTTTGTTATGTTATGTTATGTTATGTTATATGTTCTTATATAGCGCACAGCTGCCCCAGCAAAGGGGCGTCCCGGCGCAAAACACAGGAGATGCTAACTCAATCTCTTGTAACTATAGAATGAGACACTGCAAGCAAACAGAGTCCAAGAATCAAAGGGAGATATGTACAATGAAGTGGCGGAGCGTGTCGTTAACCTCCTGACCTTAACGACACACTCCGCCACTTCTGAAACACAAGGCTGCACCATATTTACAAGAATGTGGTGCAGCCTTGTGATTCCCCCTGCCATTGCGCTAAGTTTACCAACTTAGGGCCAACGCAGGCACCCTTGCACCAGGGTGTGAGGGGATTGGTTATGTGTAGGGAGGTGTCCCCTCCTGCACATAAACAATCCTAAAATGCAATTTTTCTAATTGTGTGCTGCTTCATGCAGCACACATGAATAAGTTACAAAATGGCATTGTTTGAAAAGGTTTGTTTATCTACAGGAAGGGACACCTCCCTGTACATAAACAAACCGTGGTATTTAGCTTTTTCCATGTGTGCTACACAAGGCAGCACACATGGAAAAAGCAAAAAAGAGAAGAAATAATGCATTTCTCGTCGTCTACCCAATTTAAGACCAGAATTTTCCTGGTCTTAATTTTGGCGCTGCCTCCTATGTACACCACCCATGTACCTAGGGGGCAGCGTCAAGTACAATGGGTGTTGCGGTGGAACGCCCACCACAACACCCATTGCACGCCCCTTTCATGCTAAACATAGCGTGAAAGGGTGCTCTATGTACAAGGCAGCGTTAAGCCACGTTAAGTGGTTTAACTCTGCCTTGTACATAAGGCAAGGCTCCTATCGCCACCGGAACGTCACTAAAAGTGACGTTCCTGTTGCAAAAAGGGCTTGTACATATGCCCCAAACTAATTGGCAATCAAGAGTTCCCCACGCAATTCTACAAAAAAACAAGTGGAGAGTCTCAGACCATCCAATTTTGGTGAAAACTATAGGCTAAACCATAGATCCAGGAGGTCTGAGGGAGGAGTCCATTGCCAACTTACCCATTCAATGTGTAGGAAAATATTGTTCAAGGTTTAGCTAATCGGATCAGCTCTTTTTTACCCAGCATGCTTGTGGCTCAACAATATGGCTTTGTTATCAGCTGCAGGACTATCCCTGACCATGTAGAGGAGACCTCTGTGCCATGCATTTTCGTGGACATAGAGAATATCTTTGACAAGAGATGTTGAGATTTCCTGTGGACGGTATGTTTAGTGGGGTACGCGACGGCTTTATCATCAGCATTCTTTTCTTCATATATGCAACTCTAACTTCTTGAATTAAAGATACCTATCAGCTGCCTGGTCTGCACCACAACATTCATTCCTTGTGCAGACCATATTGCAGTCCTCACCATCGAAAGGTGGGGACTGCAATATGGTCTGCACTGCAATTTTCAGCCACGGCTGGTGCAGGTAGGAGCGGGACGGCGGAGGGTATGGGGGATGTCGACAGATGACGAAATAGGGGAAGAAAAAAAACACTTACATTGCGTTTGCCACATCACCGACTCGTGGCAGGTGCAAGGTAAGTGGTTTATTTATTTTGTTATTTTATTTTCCCTATTCAGTCATCTGTTGACTCCCCCTCCCACCCTGCCCTGCCTCGACTCACAGCTCTTACCTGCACCAGCTGCGCCACTCTTCCTGCTTTTGCAAGATTGACAGAGGAATTTAGGGGCATATTTACATGGCCTTTAACTCAGCTTTTTTGGTTCTTCTGACACAAAAGGCTCCACATTGACCCCGCAGCCACATTGGAACCACCACCTATGCAAAGCTTTCCTGAGATAGGCCCTTGTGTCTCTCATCAACAACTTATCTTCGATGCCAGACTTTGCATCGCAAGTAGGGGTGGGCGGAACTCGTGGAGTTTTAACTCCACGGAATTCAGAGGAGCTACCTCCAATCTCTGCGAGAGTTTTTCAGAGCCCCACGAGTGATGGAGTTCCAGTCTATAGCACTGCTTGCACTGATTTTTAGCGCTGGGATCTTGGTTTGTGCTGTAAAATCAGCGCAAACAGCACCATTCAGCGTGCCAGAGGGCGCTGCTTCTTTCTGTCGCTCAAGTAAAGTTACTACTCATGTCGAAGCTTTCTCTACGCGTGTGGCAACTTTCTTAACGGGAGCAGTAGCAACCCGCCACAACTGCACATGTTGTGAAATCTTGTTGGAAGGTGGTCTAGCGCTTGTATTTTCCTCACTCACGCTTGCCAACTTGACTTTGGAGAGCCACGTGCAAGAAAAACTCTAACACACAGTGGTTGGCGGAGCTTTTGACAAATTCGTGGTCAAAACACAGTGAACTCCACATGGGGAGCAGAGTTTACCACCCACCCCTAGTCGCAGGCCCTCGTCGACGGGATCCACAACTCTCTGCAAACCAGGGTTTAAGGTACTCTTGTTCAGCTGGCCAAACTGCTTTGCTATAGCCGGCCGCACTCTATCCCAGTTGGCCTGAAGTTGTGACTATGTTCCAGACCGATGCAAGCAGATATCCATAAGTTGGCACTTTGTGCTTTTTGGTGGTATTTTCACAGAAACCCTATAACCTGCTTATCTCCAATTCTACTATTGGACTTTTGTTGTTTTGGTCTTGTTTTATTTATTAAAAATCTATATATTTTTCTTATCTGGTGTGGGAACCTTTTGTGGTGTGTTTTTACTGTGTTATTGAAGTGTTGCACAAATGCTTTACACATTGCCTGAGTCAAGCCTCCCTGATCTGTACCAAGCTACCCGAGGGTTTAGCACAGTTTAATTTAGGGGTTGCTTTTTGTTAGATTCGAGGGTCTCTAGTTGGCAGAGGTAGGTACCTTTGACTAAATAGGGACCCTTGTGTCTAGTCAGGGTAAGGGGGTACACTCCTAAAATAACCCCTGCTCACCCCCTTGGTAGCTTGGCATGAGCAGACAGGCTTATCTCAGAAGCAGTGTGTAAAGCATTTGTGAACACACACAGTAACCCAGTGAGAACACTACAGATGGACGCCACACCAGTTGTATATTAAAAATAAGTATTCTTTATATAGATTTAACACAAGACCACAAATGACCAAAATCCACAATAGTGTACTTAAAATGGTAGAATTAGCTTAGTTCTCTTTAAATGTTAAAATGCGACACTTTGAGTTCAATGTACCTTTGGATGCATAACGCTATTCAATGAAAGTGTTGCCGGGAAGGTGATGAGCCTGTTCCTTACACGCAGGAACGGTGATGCGTCCGTTTCTTACTGCGCTTGTGTAGTGCTGCGACCCGCAACGCCGTGATGCGATAAAGATCGGGTGCAATGAAACAAAGATGGTGTCTTCTTCTTTATGAGACACGATGCGTGCACGCCCGACGGTCGTTCGGCACCTCAACGATTCTTCTGAGCCACAACAGTCCCTGCGACACGCTTTTCCGGTGATGCGAGACACTTCGGCGATGCGACAGCTGCAGTGGTGACACCCTTCTTCAGTGATGCGACGACAGCGGCTGCGGCGGCAACACGCTTCTCCGGTGATGCGAGACGTTTCAGCGATGCAATGCGACAGCTGCAGTGGTGACACCCTTCTTCAGTGATGCGTCGACATGCTTCTCCGGTGATGTAAGACGCTTTTGCGATGCGAAGCGACAGCTGCAGTGGCGACACCCTTCTCCAGTGATGCGACTACAGCCGCTGCGGCGGCAACATGCTTCTTCGGTGATGCGAGATGCTTCTGCGATGCAAAGCGACACCTGCAGCGGCAACACCCTTCTTCAGTGATGCAACGACAGCGGCTGCGGCGGCGACATGGTTCTTTTTCGTGAGTCGCTCTTCCAGCTCCTTGCGACACGCAGTCCCTCAGAAAGCCCAACACAACTGCAGGCACTCCTCACGAACTCTTGGGGAGCTGGTGGGTGAAGTCTGTTGTCCCTGAGAATTCAGCAGGAGGCAAGCTCTTTCTCAAGCCCTTGGAGACCCTTCACAAGTTGATGAAAGTTCACACAAAGTTCCTCTCTCCTCTATTTGCCAGTTTAGGCAACCACTGCAGGCCAATCCCCCAAGCAGCACTTCAGCTTAGGGATAGTCTCTCCTCAGTCTCTCTGGTTCCTCTCCTCAGAAAAGGTTTCTTCTTTTTTCCCAAAAGTGATCTAAAGTTTTGGGGTCTGGGTCCCCCCTTTTGTCCTCATTTTCTCTTTGTTCTCTGAAGGCAGAGAGGCCTTTGCCTAGTCCAAACTAGTTCAGGTCAGTCCTGGAGCACTTTGTTGACAAAACTCCTTCTTTCCTTTCACAGTACAGGCCTGGGACATCAGACACACCACAGGAGGTGGAGCCAGCATTGTGGAGGGAAGGCACAGCCCTATTCAGGTCCGAGGTGCAACTCCTCCCACCCATCTACATGCATATTTCTCTATTCAGCCCTGGGCTGACTCGCCCTGTCTCCCGGAATCCCCCAGCCCCTGTCACTCAAACTCCAGACAAGGAATACACAACCTAGCAGAAGCAGGCTTGGATGGTTAGACAAGAAAATACCTACTTTCTAAAAGTGGCATTTTCAAACACAGAATATTAAAACCAACTTCACTAAAAGATGAATTTTATCAATCTGAGTTCAGGCATACTAAACTCGAATTTCTACCTAGTTCCCTGAGTCATTTAGGATTATAAAATGTAATAATCAAACTGCCCATTCTGGCCTATGGGGAACAGGTAGCCTTGCAATAGTGAACAACGAAAATAGCTGTAATTCACTATTAGGACATGCCACACACACCAGGGCATGTCCTTCCTTATACTTACAATGCACCCTACCCTTGGGCCTAACATAGGGGTGTTTGATATGAGGGAAAGAGAAGGTTTAGGGACCAGCAAGTGGGTGCACTTGCCCAGTCAGCATGGCAGTACTAGACTGCACACAGGCTCTGCAATGGCAGACCTGAGACACACTTTTACAGGCTGCTTCTGTGGGTGGCACAACCAGTGCTGAAAGCCCACCAGCAGCATTTGGTTTACAAGCCCTGGGCACACTCAGTGCACTGTACTAGGGTCTGACACGTAAACCAAACCATCCAATCATGGAATCACTAATTCATACCTCAATTTACCATAGGGAGAGCATATGCGCTTTAGCACTGATTAGCAGTGGTAAGGTGCCCAGAGTCATAAAACCAACAAAAACATGTCAAAAATACAGGAGGAAGGCAAAAAGTTCAGGGATGACCCTACAAAAAGGACCAAGTCCAACACTTTTGATTACACCCTGAAATGGATTGTGGTATCTGCTTGAGTACAGTTTCACTCCCCTAAACCTGTAACCCAAACTCGTACAACGATTACAGTGCACATGCCACTTTGTGGCCCCAAATTCATCATCATTTGAAGCACATTGCATGGTAATTGCTGCTCACTACTGTTCTTTAGGGGCGTTCGTAAAAGCAATGCTTTTGTTTGCAAATCTGCAATGCAGTTGTGATACCCAGCAGGATGTGTCTTTCGTCCTGCGCTGTTTTTCCCTCATATGTCATTTACTGTGACCTGCTTCCTTCAGTGAAACGAGTCCAAGGGTACAGCGTATTTCTAAGAGAGAGAATACTCCTGGGACTTTGACAGAGAATTATGTCTTCATTTCGATGGGAGTCATTCAGAGGACACCTCAATAAATAGCCCGGGCTGGCACAACCTCAGTTGGTTTTAAAGAAGGGGGTGAGTACCAGAGCAGATTGCCCGTTCATTCTGGAGGTAATTGCCCATATTATCAACAGCTTCCTTCTGGTTCTCCTTTAATGTCGATGTAGCAGAACTAATGATAATGTGTGTTTGTTATTGGCAAAGTTATATTGCTGCCGAAGAAAATTGTTATGAGACAAAGGCACAGTAATCTGAGGGGTACAGAGCCTTTCAAATGGCAGCTTCAGGGCTAATGGACTTCAGAGTTTGTGTACTCAGTTTTCGACATGATTCTTTGCAGTTATGTTTAGATTAAGGTGCTCTGATTGCAATGGTCTTTCATGGTGATTGACCGCATTCTTCACTTTGTAATTACATTACAGTCAGTATGGTCTGTGTCCCCTGACATTTAGTGGCTGCTCTTATCCAGCAGGGGTTTGTTGTAGCACGGTGACAGGCTCAAAGAAGTCAGCATTTATATCACACTTCACACCACGTTGCTGGGTGACGAAGCACATCATGAGATGGGTAGGACACTACACCATGGAGGAGTGTGTGGATGGTAGTGTTATATTTGTGGTGATCCTGGGTGTGAAGAGTTTGGTGATTGTGCCCGGGCGAGCATTGTGATGTTCTTATCTACTCTTGGAGCACAGCGTCTACTAGTGTGATGGGGAGTAGCTGTGAGAGATAGGCCTGCACAATATCACTGTAATTAGCTGAAAGTTATCCTTTACTCTGCAGGTCGTGCGTTCTGCTTCATGAATTCATGTAAGCTTTCACTTTATATCATGTGCTGACTGCAGCAGGTTAGTCTAACTCAGTTAAGTTTTGCGAGTGTGGGAGGAGGGTAAGTGGAGAAAAGAGGCAGGGATCCACCTGCATGGTCTGTGATAGAAGCAGCCGCAGCCTGTGCAGGTAAGAGTGGAGGGTCGGTAGAGCCTGGTTGGTGGCGGGGGGGGCGATTCCACAGACGACCACGAGGGAAATTTAAATAAATAATACATTTTCCATAGTCGTCATCTGTTTAAATCCCCCATCACCCGGCCCACCACTCTTAACTGCACGGGCCGCGGCTGGATGTAAGTAGTGTAGTTGAAGAGGAGCACCAGGCTAAACATATAGGCAGATGCACAGCCCGAACGAAGTCACTTATGCCTGATCCAAAAGGACTTAGAAGGATGCTTTTATACATTTTTTGATACTGCGCTTTTGTGGGTGGTATTAAGAATCCTCGGAAAAAAAACTTGAGGATGTTTCAAAACCATTTAATTTGTAGGGTGCATATATCCAAAGAACAGAACACGCTCAATAGGTATTGCAGTCCCCATCCACCTAGCCCATCTTTCAATACACAAGCAAGCCAGTATTTTGTCAGTCTGAAAGTGATGCGTTTGTGTGTAGCATTCTCACACCAGGGATGTAACGCAGGCCCTGGCAGCCCTTGTGGGGCAGGGGGGCACCCAACCCTTCAGGTGCCCGCATACCCTTCAGACCATAATGGGGGAGGAGTGTCGCCCCACTGGTCAGAGTCAGTCACAGAAAAATAAAATGATATTAAAACAATAATATCATTTTGTTTTTCTGTTATAGGGTCTGGTAGACGGTGCATGCGTGCGGGGTGGGGCTGAGTCACGACAGGCAGGAGTTGTGGGTACTTCGAAGTGCACATGTAATTTGGCCGGCCGTCTTAGACCATTAAAACAGACAAGTGCACTTCTATTTCTCCAATCCACGTGTGTTCACAGCAGGGTTGGAGAAAAGCCACAGGCTCCCAGGCAGTGTCTGAGCAGTAGACAAGGCCGCTCAGACCAATCCTGGCGCTAGAGCAGTAGCTGGATTGGGTGGGGAGCCTGTGCCTTCCCATAGACTGCTGGGAGTGAAGCACAGAGACGCCTGTCCGCATCGTGGCAGTGAGAGGTACGTTTTTAAAAAAAATATTGGGCCTCATTTATGAAAGTGACGCATCACTGCGTGAAAACAGTGATGCGTCACTTTTCACTGCGCCCTCCCTGCGACTCCAATGATGTGTCATATTTACAGTATGACGCATCATGTCACAAGGAGTCACAGATACGTCAGTATTTCTGACGTATCTGTAGGCGCAAAAGTGACGCATTGCTGGAGTGTGTCCCAAAAGTGACGCAACTCCAGCAATGTATCCTTTCACATGGGGTAAGCCCCATGTGAAAGGGCCTGCGTCAGTCTTGCGCCTGCTGTGAGGCAGGCGCAAGATATTGACCCATTTGCACCCTAGAAGTGGCGCAGTGAAATCTCGTAGATTTCACTGCGTCACTTCTACGATGCTTACTTACGTGGGAACGCCCACCCTGCATACATTATACCTGACGCAGGTATAATGTAGCACAGGGGTTTACAAAGTGACGCATCTAGGTAGATGCGTCACTTTGTAAATATGGCGCATCATGGCGCCTGTTTTACGCCACTGGTGCGTCACAAAAAGTGACGCACCGGTGGCGCAAAAGTGACGCAGGGGCTCATAAATGAGCCCCATTATTTTTACCCTCAATTCTCTATCCCATCCTGCGCCCAACCCCCAATTTCCTCGTGTGGCGGCCGCCACTGCTCAGACAGCCCCCAGTCAGCCCAGGGTCAATACATATCTGTGAGATATGGGTTGATTTAGAGGCCCCTCTCCACATTCTGCAGGTTGACCTCATCATTTTGTGTTATGTCACTTTACCACACAGAAAACCATAACAGCTCAATAGTTGAAAGTAAACTAAACCCCGGTTTACATTGTCTGTATTTTTGTAGTTAAGAAAAGATCGAGTTACTTTTGAGAAAATGTTTTAGTTTAGAAGTGGTTTCCCGTCACTTGTGTAAATGTAAGGATATTCCAGAGTATTTAGGCTGCGTAGTTTCCCCCTACCTGTATGTAAATTATTTGTTCTTATGAAAACAGATGCCCAGAGTGGAACAGCTGATGCTAAACGTGGGTACAAGCTTTTGCAGAAAACAGCAAAATCTAGTCGTTCTCTTGATCTACACTCACGGTTGAATTAGTTCTGCTTACTTTTGGTTTACGCTAGAGACACACTGAACTGCTGCAGTTATGACCATCCCGAATCGATTTGTGTCTCAAATACAACAAACAAAATAAAAATGATTTTGATTTGAAATAGTGTATATGGCAGAGCCACATTAATAGTATTTCTGTGAAGGTGCTTGGTAATACTTCCCTTCTTTGATCGTGAAGATACGTGTCCACAGCACAGCGTTGCTCTAGCATCTCAGTCAAGCGATTCTCTGGATGCGTGTCCTACTTCCAAGTGATGCCTAGTTCATCATAATTCTCAGACGCATCCAGTCCACAATCAAGAGACTTCAGGCTGGGCGAAGGGCCAAAGGAGAGAAATTCTGAAATTATCACAAACAGCAACACTGAATGACTTGGCCGAGATCTCATTTTTGAAAGTATTTAGGTAAATGTTGAGGGAAATAGCTTTAGATTAAGGATTTCAATCGGACCTTAGCCATAAACCTTTTTTTTGGCACTTCACAAATAAAATTGGAGAAGATCCAAATGTTAGAGTTGACTTTGCAGATGGTGTTTATTTGGAACATTGAGCAAATAGATACATTTGCCGAAATCTGTCCCTTTAAGATATTATGGGTTGAGTGTTGGAAATTTAAAGAAATATTTAGTGATCAAAATGTTTAAGAATGTAGATCATAGGATATAAGCCGAACAACATAGGTATGAAATTGGTAGCTGGTACTAGTGCATTGAATAGAATTTGTTTAATCTATAAAGTTATTTTTGGGACACCTCTCCCGATATCCTACAACTATGAAAAAAATGGGGTCAGGAGATTGTGATCACTGTGTATACAATACAAATTTTAGTATATCCAAATGGGTATACAAAGGTATAGAGGCAAATAACAAGAGATTTTCTAGCAATAAACACAATCAGTGTTGCTATTAATAACATAAATACGATGCAAGAGGCCTTTGTTCTGTTTTTTTGTCTTGTACTTCTTTTATTCTTTCTTTGCAACAAGACATGGACAATTCTGCACAGCCAACGCGTTTCGCCCACAATCGGGCTTCTTCATGGCGTAGTAGGACTGGCTAGTTCTCACAAATGACAGGCATCTTCTTGCAGTGACGGCCCGTGTAGGGCGTTTTACCGGGGTGGTGACGTGGCGCAGAGGAGGGGCAGGGTGGGGGGTTGCAAAATGCGCCATACGGCCGAGTTCAGGTGAGTTACGAAAAAAATTAATAAAACAAATTTCGTTACGCGCGCCGCATCGCCAAATGCGATGCAGCGCACGCAACGAAACTCGTTTTATTAATTTTTTTCGTAACTTACCTGAAATTGGCCGTTTGCCGCATTTTGCAACCCCCCACCCTGCCCCTCCTCTGCGCCACGTCACCGCCCCGGTAAAACGCCCTACACGGGCCGTCACTGTCTTCTTGTAGTGTAATGTTGCACATTGGTCTGGTCAAAATCCTAATTCATTGTACATGTTATGTACAATAGCTCGAATCAATTGTCCAAATGTTAAATGTACCTTTGTCGAACCTCAAATCTAAGACCGTGTACGGCCATGACAAACACGTGGAGTTGGCCTGTTTCCTGATTCAAGGAAAAATGGTCACTGATTCTGGTTTAGATTTAAGAGTACCACTAGTACGACTAGTGCCATAAATATTTCTTTGGTTTTTGTGTCGAGCTCCAAATAAAATGAACATTTATACCCATTGGAGGGTGAGTATTGAAGATGTGGCTGGACTATTATTCTATTACTATATATGCTGGGGGAACATCAGAAAAAGTAAGCCGAAAAATAAGAAATGTTGGGATGAAATATCTTAGTTGTACATGATGACAGACTGTGTCTGAAAAAAGATAAGATTGTGCTAACGTTGAATAAATTGTTAAGTAAACCACATTGGAAATTGGGAAACAAATTGGTCTCAGGTAGGATTGATGTGGACAAACTGTGTATTCTAAGAAATCAGATGAATAAGTCAAAACTGTGTAGGGATACATGGATTCATGAAATGATTATCCTAGGAGGTATTGGGATAATGCCTTTTCAGATAGATGGGAAATCTAGTATATTTAACAAAGCTGGGCTTAATTCCATGAACCATATAGGGTTATCTAATTCAAATTACTTGGGGGGGGAGGGGCGGTTATTTACAGTTACACGAAAGAGGGGCATCTGCCAAAAATCTACTGAACTCTAAATGACCCCTTTAGTCATCTTAAAAGTGGTAATCTTCTTGGTATGCAAGTTTAAATGGATGCTTAGAATTAAGTGGTGCATTTACTCATACATAATAATGTCTGTTTATGTTTTTATTATTGTTAATTTACTTTATTACACTTAATATATTTGTCCACTGGATTATTGCCTTATTTATTTATTTAGTTATTTAATGATTGTATCCTTTGATGGGTCGGTATACATTATGCACTTTTGTTTATTGTATTATATTCTATATTTTAGAAATTAAAATGTAACGGCAAAAACAAAATCTATATTGCAAAGACATTGTTCTGATTGGAAGGATTAGATTTAGGGACTTTCCAATTGATTCTACATCCTACTGACTTGCGGCAGTAACATCACATTGAACTTCACTTCATAATATCAATGAAAAATATAGCAAGGGGGTTTCCAGAGGACAGAAATAAAAATAGATGTTCATCCATTTTAACTTTTATATTTTGACAGGTACTAAAATAACCTTGATATATTTTGGTTTTAGGTATCCCCTTTTTAAAGCATATATGTTCATTTACCTAGATGTATGTTTTAAAATACAAGTGCACACTTGCCAATGCTGTTAACATATTTGATTTATTGCTTTGTGGTAATTCAGCTTGCTTGAATATATTGTTTAGTGTTTATTTTAGAACGGACTGATATGTGATTTGCATTAATTCTAAACAATCAACAATGTTTTATAGAGTTTGAGATTTTGATTTTTCAGTCATTTATTTTTAACAGCAAACAATACTATCATATCGTAGCAGTATTTTTGTTACTAGGCTTATTGACAAATACTGTTGTCTCAAACTTGTTTATTTTTTATAAAACCTGCTATTGATATTGTGCACAGCAGGATATGATATTAATTTTGATAAACCTTGAAAATATATTCCCAACTTCCCAGTGTTTTTCATTGTGTCTATTCATTTTGTAAGAAGCATTGGGTTCTATTACTATTCATGTGAGTCTCACAGGACTGATCAATACCTAATATGCACCTTACTTCTGTAATGCTCAGTGGTTCCGGGAGATTGCTGTCCATCGCGCTCTCTGTAGGTCTTGTCGAAATATTTGATTACAGCAGAGTAGTTGTCGTAGTTTGGCTTTTTGGGGATAAATTCTAACACAAGATATAATGCTGGGGCAGTTTTTTAATGCAAGCAATCTTTTAGGTAGATTTATTTTCCCATGCAAACCAATCGAGTCATTTTTGAGTGCAAAACTTCAAATCTGAACATGAACAGCAGTGTTTAGAATGTTAGCAGCAGTTCCATTAATGTGGGTGAGCAACAAACATTTTGAGTGGATTTTTTACCTGAGTGGAACGTTTGGGTAATTTTTTAGCACCACACTACAAATCCGAATGCAAGTGGCAGTGTTTTGACCATGAGCAACCGTAAATAAAATCAAAATTACATTTTTTAGTTAAATTAATAGCCGAACAGACCATTTGGAGTGTGAACTGCATGTTATATAATTATGTGCAATTACGCTGGCTATGTTATTGCGCTTTTTCTATAGCTGATAGCAGGAAGGGAACACAAAGGACAGATGGGGCAAACAACACAGTGGCGGGAGAGAGAGCAGGTGGGGTAAGCAACATGTGGTGCAAGTAACAGGGGATTGCAAGTGAGAGGATAGGTGGGGCAAGCAACAAGGAGGTGCAAGATAGAGTGGCAGCAAGCAATACAGGACAGGAAGGGCAAGCAGCATAGTGACAGGAGGACAGGTTGGGGGAAAGCAACATGGTGTAGCAGGCCAGATGGGGGCAAGCAACACAGAGTGGGAGGATAGGAGTGCGAGTGGGAGAAAGCTACAAAGAGAGGGAGGATCGGAGGGTAGGTGGCGGCAAGAATCCTGGGAATGGGAGGGTAGAAGAGTAGTTGAAGCAAACAATGTGAGGGGGTGAAGCAGGAAGAGGCAATCAAAAAGACGAGGAATAGCTGGAGGATGAGGGGGAAGTATACAATGGAGCTGTAGAAAAAGGCACACTCTGGTAGAATAACTCCTAAACAAATGAGCAGTGGAAGGACACAAGGAAAGCTCCAGGAGAAGGACAAGCCCATGAAGACAAAGGACGTTTGTGGCAGCTGACCAATAAGAAGCAAGCAGATGAGAGTGACAATAAAGGCAAGCAATAGTAAGCAATGAGCAGACGCTAACCCACTGTTAGAAAACAAAAGGCATTGAAGAGTCAGCATATGTGCTGTCTATGCGAGACTTAAAAATGGGTTGCTCCTTTCAATGCCTATTGATCCCATGAAAAAGAGATTAATTATAATTTATCTGTGTTTGGGACCATCATAGTAATTCTGTTCAGCACAACCACGCCCCAGGTTAAACTCCTTTCTTTTTGTCTAGACCTAAAATTATGTTTTCCCAGATGGCTTCTGTCATGCAGCTCTCTAGTCTGAGTTAACATTTACCTGAAAATGAAATAGATTTCTGGTGTGGTGCTCTTTAACACAGTGCTTAATTTCTAGAAGAATAAGTGTCAGGGTCCAAAGTTGTATACAGAGGCTCAAAGCCTGTTCCATCGAAAGTCGGGGTCTGAAAATCAATGCTGCATATTCGTGATTCCGCCTCATGTTTCTTTAATCCAACACCAGATGCTCCCAGCCTCTCATCACTGCTTTCTCCCTTTGTCACTTTCTTTGTGCCTTTTTCTTACTTATGTGTTTTTCTCTCTCTTGGTCTGATCAAAGTTTGTTGAGGAAAAATAAGTGCCAGTCCCCAAAAATGAGTGCAGCTGGGCTCCAACTGCAGCCAGAAGCTCAGATTAAGTACTGCTTAATTCACAGAGCTATTACCTTTACGTCAAAGCCTCTTAACATATCGAGTGAAAGTTTAGTTGGGCAAAGCCAAATTGCTTTTATTACTACAATGTCCATGTGGATGGACTGAGCAATTTCCTTCTTGGTCAGTGACTTGGAATAAATAGTATTCCTTGGTCGCTCCAGTGACCTCTACTTGTGCCAAGAAATGGTGCATTTATTTCTGTTTATTACACTACTCTCTCCTTTCTGCCTAGCAATTCTGCCTAGCAAATTTGAAAACTCCAAACTAGCCCCATAAAGCACCTACAATACAATTTTGTGGACTCAGCTCGTCTTTTAACATTTATTTGGAAAAATGTCTAATAAACCCTCACAATTATTGTGTCCTCATATGTAATTATGGGCTTACACTTAGAGTTGCATCACATAAAATACTTTATTTAGTGTTGCATGTGACTATATTTTCTAACTTCTAGACTTTCCAAATATATTCCTATTGGACATTGGCTTAATGGTTGAGGGGGGTGAAACCCTACTCAAGCAACAACCAAAATCTCTGCCAAATTAACCTTTGCTTAACCCTCTGGTAGCTTGGCACACAACAGTCAGGCTTAACTTAGAGGTGATGTATAAGATTTCATGCAGCACTTCAAATATAATAAAATGAAAACACAGAACAAGAAAAATCCCACACAATTTAGAAAAATAGAGTAAAATGTAATACATTATTTGATACCAAAATTACAATACAATCAGTCGAATGGCGATATGCAATGTAAAATATTTAGGTAAAAACAGTGCCTGGAAGCACAAAGAGCCAACTACAGTTATCTGGTCATGCTGGACCGGAAAAAATTCACAAGTGTGCCAGATACAAGCTCTAAATTAGGTCAGCTGAACAAAAGTACCTTAAATCCTAGTTTGAGGAGTGTTGCGAGACCCGCATCGAGGATGTGGCGTGCAGCAGTGATTCTGAGGAGCTGCAAGGCAGCAGTGGGGAGTCCTGCATCATCATGGAGGATGCTGTCCATGAAGGGGCTTGCACTGCAAAGTCCTGTGTCAAAGATGCACTGTGCATCGGCGGTTCCTAAGAGCTGTCGGGCTGCGATGCCAAGTCCTGTGTCGCCAATGGCACCACTTGCAGGGGAAGGGCTCATAGCAGACAGAGCCCAGATGTTGGGTTCAAGATGGTTGGAGTCTTTTCTGTCCCTAAGGCTCTGATCAGGAGGACAGCCAACTTGCCCATGGAGTCACTCTCGTGGTCCTGGGTTCAAGACTCAGGTGGCAAGGCAGCAGGGCAACAGAGATGCAGTCCTTCTGGCAGAGCAGTACAGCAGGTCTTCTGGGTCCACCACAGGTCCAATGGTGTACTGAAGGGTTGGGTTTAAGGGTCCACTACTTATACTAGGTTCCCCCTTTGAAGTATGAGATGGTTCTGGAGATTTTCACCCCCCAGAGGTGCTTGGAATTTCCTGATTCACTGTCCTGGCCCCAGCTTGTCTGGGGTCACAATAGACTAGTGTCAACCCCTTTGTGAGTGTGCCCAGAAAAACCCTTTGTGACATGCAAGTGTGGTAGATGACAGCTCCTCCCTCTCATCAAGTCAGAGTTGGATCATAATGCCAACACCTATGCTTCTTCATCTAATGGTCTGGGAACAATATACAAAGAACAACTGCTAGCCATGTGGTCCAGGAGACAGGCTGCAGGCACCAAATGATGGTTTTAAATTCCAATTCTTTAAATACCAACCTCAACATTCCAACTTATTCCCAATTGAAAGTTAGCTCTTATTAATTATAGTAAGTTAACTCAAGGTTATTCTACAGGAGAGGTAGTCCTTACAGTGGTGAAACAAGAATTTGAGAGTGTTCCACTACCAGGATATGCAGAAGTTAAAAGTGCATGTTCGACATTTTAAATGCACACACTCTGCCTTTTGGGCTGTTTAGGGCTTACACTAGGGGTGACATATATGTAATAAAAGAAAGTTTTAGGCCTGACAAAACGTTTATTTTGACAGGTCAAAATGACAGTTTTAAACAGCACACACAGGCTGCAATGGCAGGCCTGAGATATGATTTAAAGGCTACTTAGGTGGGTGGCACATCTAGTGGTGCAGGCCAACTACTAGCATTTCATTTGCAGACCCTGGGTACAGGTAGTACCACTTTACTACAAAGTTAAAAGTAAATTAAATATGCCAATTGGATGTACCCCAATTTTACCATGTATAAAGGAGAGAGCGCAAACAGTTTAGCACTAATCAAATCACAACACCAACGACGGACCTCTAAACCACACTTAACACTTAGGGGCATATGTACAAGCCCATATCCCCATGGGAACGTCACTTTTTATGACGTTCCTGTGGCTATAGGGGCCTTGCCTTATGTACAAGGCAGCGTTAAGCCACTTAATTTGGCTTAACGCTGAATTGTACATTAGGCACCCTTTCACGCTATGTTTAGCGTGAAAGGGGTGTGCAGTGTTGTGGTAGGTGTTCCACCGCAACACCCATTGTATTTGACGCTGCCCCATCTGCACATGGGTAGCATACGTAGGAGGCAGCGCTAAAATTAAGACCAGGAAAATCCTGGTCTTAAGTTGGCGAAAAAAGGAGAAATGCATTATTTCTCCTAGTTTTTGCTTTTTCCATGTGTGCTGCCTTGTGCAGCACACATGGAAAAAGCAAAATGCCATGGTTTGTTTATGTACAGGAAGGTGTCCCTTCCTGCACATAAACAAACCTTTTAAAAAATGCCATTGTGTAACTTTCATGTGTGCTGCATGAAGCAGCACACATGAAAGTTACAAAATGGCATTTTAGGATTGTTTATATGCAGGAAGGGACACCTTCCAACACATAACCAATCATCCCCTGCACACAGACACCCTCGCACTCTGGTGCAAGGGTGCCTGCGTTGGCGCTAAGTTGTTAAACTTAGCGCCATCGCAGGGGGAAACGCAACTTCATTGTACATATCCCCCTTAGTTTAAAAAAATCATGGGTTGGTGCACATCCGCTCCAATATCAGCCTTTTTGTGATATTACTGCATGGCAGAGTAAGATTCAAAAACAATAAAGATTATAAAAGCCCTGATGAAGATCAATGTATACTGAACGAAACGTGTTGGCTGTATGTTCTGGTTGGTGGACCATATACATTTTTTAAAAAAGTGAATGGAAATAATAAGGCCCCTTTGTCTAAAGAATGCAGTTGAAGATGTATTGATTATCCTTGTGGATGCACCGCTCCGTCTCTGTTTTTGAACAGTTTAGCACTAATTAGTAGTGTTACAGTGTGAAGTGTCCTTAATGCCAACAAAAGCAGGTACCGAAAACAGGGGGGTAAAGGCAAAATGGTTGAGAATGACCATGTAGAAAGGGCCAAGTCCAAAACATCCATAATACCTTTAATATGTCTGATGCCTTCTTACATACTGATTATTTGTCTCATTACCATATTAGCCACTAACTTTAATTATTCTTTCTTGTTCCTTTCCATACCACACAGTTTGGCATTTATCCAAATGTTTACCTCCAAATGTTTACTTCAGAGTCATTAATAATTCCCCAGAGGGTATACTATTAATGAGGTTAGCTGGACAACTTTCGGCATGTAATATACTGTTTCCAGCAGTACTTTTTCGAAACAGTTTACGAAAATCGGCTGGAAAGTAAACTGCTTCGAAAAAGTACTGCTGGAAACAGTATATATAACACGAACGGTGTTATTTCATAAATCTGAATCATGCGTATTAAAATGTGTTATTGGCCCACTTGGGCAGAATTGATGAATAATAGAAAGAGCATGTGATGTTACAGAAAACAGTATTGCAAATAGAGATTTCCCTTTTGTATGAATCAAAGCTCCTACAGTGAGATTGTATACATAATACAGTGAACCAAAGAAAGATAATGAACCAAAGAAAAATAATATCTATATTCCTATTAAAGCATCACGAAGTCAAGATATACTATTATTTTAATTTATTATGCCTGTATCAAAATTTAGATAATATTGTATTCATTAAAAACACTAAACATTGCACATCCTAATTTCCATTTATATAAAAAGCAGACTTTTATTCATAATATCAATAATATCTTTTGCAATAATTCTATTTGACAATTGTCGTTAATGATCAAAGAATTTAGCAGCAACTCAAAACATATCACAATAACAATAATAAAACATAATTGGTTAAAAACAAATTGACTGTGTCCTCTTGTCGACGCGTTTCGGTGTAATTTGTAATTAATAGCATCTTCTTCAGGACTAACACCATAAAAACATAGACTGCTCACTACATCGAATTAATAGATATAAAATATATGGCTCCTTTATCTTATACTTTTAACAACCAGAGGGGTATCAATTTCCTTTGTCCCGTAATAGAGCGTATATTTTCACTATATTTCCTTGACTGCTGTAGATAAAATTCAATATTGGAATTGATGAGGGGTACTGGTTTCATTCACCCCAAAAGGCTCAAATTTATTTCGATTATTATTTTTTGAAAGATATTGGCAACCTTTTCTTAATTAATTAGAAAGGTGACTTCCGGCGTATTATTTCACTTGTTGAAAACTTCTGCCTTCATATAGTTGTTCAGAAGTCAATTCCGTATACGACGCATAGCGTCTCAGCTACCGGGATTAGGTGCATCAAAGACTTTGAAATAAATTTGAGCCTTTGGGGTGAAAATATACGCTCTATTACGGGACGAAGGAAATTGATACCCCTTTGGTTGTTAAAAGTATAAGAAAAAGGAGCCATATATTTTATATCTATTAATTCGATGTAGTGAGCAGTCTATGTTTTCATGGTGTTGGTCCTGAAGAAGGTGTTAATAATTACAAATTACACCGAAACGCGTCTACAAGAGGACACAGTCAATTTGTTTTTAACCAATTATGTTTTATTATTGTTATTGTGATATGTTTTGAGTTGCTGCTAAATTCTTTGATCATTAACGACAATTGTCAAATAGAATTATTGCAAAAGATATTATTGATATTATGAATAAAAGTCTGCTTTTTATGTAAATGGAAATTAGGATGTGCAATGTTTAGTGTTTTTAATGAATACAATATTGTCTAAATTTTAATACAGGCATAATAAATTAAAATAATAGTATATCTTGACTTCGTGATGCTTTAATAGGAATATAGATATTATTTTTCTTTGGTTCATTATCTTTCTTTGGTTCACTGTATAATGCACACAATCTCACTGTAGGATCTATGATTAATACAAAAGGGAAATCTCTATTTGCAATACTACTTATACCCGGTCCCTTTTGGTATAGCCTGGGAAACTCTCTTCTTTTTTGTATAGATGTTACAGAAAACAGAACATTAAGTGATGAAAATATTTGGGCCCACTGGTGCTGAATTGTCACAAATACAGAAATATATGTTCTTATATATTGATTTCTTTTGTAGAACAGAAGAATCATGTATATAAAGTTGGTTCTGTTGTTTTAATTTAAAACATGAACTCTAATTTCATTTGAAAAAACGCATTAATTTATACAAACTAGCCGTTATAAAATGGATGTTGTTTTGACTATACATTTAAGGCAATTAAGTAGTCCTTTGCTACTGTTTACCACATTATTTGCACTATATCACATGGGAAAAGCAAATGTCAGATTGACCCGTGAGAAAGGAACGGCTGTTGCGATACGTGTCGGGCAGTGTTTGCCATATGCTTTGGATTGAATAAATCACGTTAAAAAGGACTTTGGGCTCGGCGCAATCTTTTCTACATTAAGGATTGGTGTTTGTGTATATATATATATCTATATATATCTATATATATTATCTACTGGCGGTCGCCAGTAGATAGTTATAGTTAGGACCGTGTTTCCATGGGAAATCCGCAACATTCTATTTGGAATAACTTTGGCGCCGGTTGACGAATCCTTGCGAAATTTTCAAAACTAATGGGGCGCTACGCTCCGCTCCTACCCTGAAAGTCTCGGGGGGATTCGTCAAGCGGGGGCTGAGAAAAAAGGGGGGTCCCAAAACGCGTTTTCCCCATGCATTTTCCCGTAGGACCTTTAGTCCGAGCTACAGCCCGAACGGCTGAACAGAATTACTTGAAATTTGGCAGAGAGGTAGTCCTCAGGTCAAGGATGTGCCTTTTGTAGGTCTGGTGTAAATCTGTTTAGTAGGTCCTGAGAAAATAGCATTTAAATCAATATATATATCTGTAAGCGTGCTCCGTGCGCTTACCGTAAGCTTACCGTACGCGTACGGTGCCGTGCGCGAGCTCAATTCTGATTGGTGGTTACATGACTGTAAACATTCGAATCGGTCGAAATCAGGAAGTGTCGGCCGCCATTTTCTGTCTCTCGCACTGAGAAACAAAGGTGGGGAATGTGAAAAGGGGGCAACGAAGAGAGTTGCAGACCCCCGTGTTTTTGTCAGGGGGTCCAAGAAGGACCCAAAAGTACTGAAAATACATTTAATAATTTTTAAAAAAAATCGCGGCGTGCGCGTACGGTAAGCTTACCGTACGCGCACGGCAAAAAAAAAAAAAAAAAAAAAATAAAGAAGTAACAATCACATTTATTAAATAAATTAAAGGACCCACAAGGGAGAAAAAAACAAATGTTACTGTGTAAAAAAAGGCGAGGCGCGCACGGCATGGACTGTGCAACGTGGGCGCTCGGTGCGTGAAGCGCACCGAGCGCCCACAGCGCGCGCACGGTACGCGAAACGCACCGTGCGCGCAGGGTGTGCGCACAGTGAAAAACCAGAAAAAAAATAAATAAATAAATACATAACTTAGCATTTAAAAAACCGTACAAATTCACTGAAAAAACCATAGGTTTCACACACGTTATAGTTAGGAATTATCATTTACAAAACCTTGCAAATTCACTTAAAAAACCATAGGTTTCACACATGTTATAGTTAGCTGTACATTTCACTCGTAAAAAACCAATGAAATTCCACGTTATAGTTAGATCAGGTAACTATAACTTGCGCGACCGCAATCCACAATGTGTAATTTCAGATGTCATCATTGATGTCATGAGTGATGTCACTGACCATGTCATGAGTGATGTAATATGTGACGTCCTCAGCAGTTTATTGTGGGCGCGCAAGTTATAGTTACCTGATCTAACTATAACGTGGAATTTCATTGGTTTTTTACGAGTGAAATGTACAGCTAACTATAACATGTGTGAAACCTATGGTTTTTTAAGTGAATATATATATATATATCTACCTGATCGTGTTCTTGGAAACTGGAAACTGTCACCAATAATGTCCAGGATCTGTATAAACAGTGTAGAATCACAGCTGTTTAACATTCAAAGTGTGTGGGTTTCACAAGTTGACCAACAAGCTCAGCCTTCTTCTTCTTCCCCGACTCCTACTCATGCACCCCCCCTGTTCTTCCATCCAATGGGGCACCCCTCTCCTCTCGAGTTATCATCGGAGCTACTTGAAGGTACTAAGCAAGTAGCTTTGGAAACAGTGAATGCTTCTGCAACAGGATCTGCAACAGGATCAGCAAAAGGATCCGCAACAGAATCTGGGCCTAGTTTTCAGTGCAATATAAAAAGTATGCTCAATCTAATTGTTGAGGAGATCAGGGAAATTAAAGCTAACCAAGCAACTGAAATTGCAACTGAAATTGCAGCATTACATGCACGATTATCAAAAATTGAAGAGGTAGTGGGGGCTATGCCATCTCGACTTCAGGAAGCCGAATCCAGAATCTCTCAGTTAGAGAATCAGATGTCCTCAATCCACCAGCAGGTCTTAGATGATAAAAAAACTAAAGAACGTTCTGGAATTAAAACTCAAAGACCTAGAAAATCATGCACGTAGGACAAATCTTCGGTTGGTTGGTCTTCCGGAGGGATGTGAAGGATCTCAACCAGTTCAATGGGTGGAGCCCTTCATAAAAAAGACAGTTCTTCCTGAATTCTCTGGGGACCTTACGATCACCCGTGCCCACAGAGTTCCAGCCCAGCCCTTTCCTAATTCTAAACTTCCTAGAACCATGCTATTGAATTTTTCAGATTATCGCATAAAGGAGCAAATCTTGACCATTCCAATTCAAAAGAAGCAATTTTCATCATCTGAGGTCCCCCTCTGCCGTATTTTTTCAGATATGAGTGCTGCAGCGGCACGCCATCGAAAGGAGTTTGTTAAGCTCCTCTATCTATTTAAGGGACAGGGAGTGCAAGCAGCTATTGCCCAACAGTCAAAACTGTGAGTCCTGGTTCATGGAAATGTCCATATGTTTTCAAATCTGGATGAAGCACAGGAGCTTCTGCAGCGAATCACGAAGGACAAGTAAAGGGAACAAACAGCTGTCTATGCTGCTATAAGTCGCTCTTTCTTTATCTTATTGTTTTTCTCTTTTTTTTTTGCTACTCTTTTCTTTATTCTTTTCCAGGGCGGGAGGGTGATGTAGCACATAAGGGTGCAATACCAGGGCACCCTCTATGAAGGGCCCTCAAGGTGGGCCAGCAGAGGGTAAGGCGGGCAATTCCCCTACTGCTAATTGACAGGTTCACAGGGTTACAGGGGGGGTCGGGTTGGGGTCAGTGCACACAGGAAGGGTGGTGGCGTAGAAAAATTTAATGAGCAGAGTAGTTTAAATATAAATTGCAATATAACAGATACAGGAAAAGCAAATAAGCTGAATTATTTGAAATTGTATATTCGAAATAAGGGTATGTTTATCAATGAGTTTTATTTCAACAAAAACGTGAAAAATGGGTACTAATGTTCGTATTATATCGATTAATGTAAACGGTATCGTGAATAAGCGAAGGTATGGTGGCCTGATAAGATGGTTGGCAGCATTCTTCTCCCAAGTCTTGCTCTTACAGGAGACACACCTTAAATCCAATCAACCTAATCTGTTTATCCCAAAGAATTTCTCAAAGGCCTAGTTTGCCTCAGCCCAGGCAGCAATACAAGGGGTCGCTATCTACTTTGGATGAGGATTAAATTGGGAAGCTATTCAGATTGATAGAGATCCATATGGTAGATGGATTTGGATTGTGGTAAGGGCGAATGGCAATCTGCTGAATTTGGTGAATTATTATGCACCTGTCGTAGATGATTATACGGCGCTTAAAAGTATTAATGATAAAGCTAGAACAGCGCTAGGTCCAATTATTCTAGGAGGAGATTTTAATTTTATATAGGATCTGCAATTAGACACATCTAATAAAGCAAAAAGGCAGATGAAACCTGGGACCAAGAATTTGATAGATGTTATTAAACAGGATCATCAATTGGTTGATCCTTGGAGAAGGGCTCATGGTGTAGCTAAACAGTTCACTTATTACGCTACCCAATTCAGGTCAGCTTCACGTATTGATTTTTTTTTAGTGTCACGCTCTCTATGCTGCTTAAATACTGAGATTATGGCCAATCCTTTCTCAGACCATTCTTTAGTTTAATTGGAACTTGACTTAGGGTTGGGGGTTAGAGAAAAAATCAATCAGGTGGCAGATGGATCGACTCCTCTTAACCAATCAACAGTGGATTGGGAATATGCTAGAATGGATCAGGGATTTTTTTTAGATTAATAGAGGAACTGCAAGTCTTTTCTCAGTTTGGGGGGCTTTTAAGCGGCAATATGAGGACAAATGATAGCTTTCATGGCAGGCCAAACTAGAGAACGTAAAGTTCGAATTGGAGAACTTCAGAAAGCAGTGGATATGGCTTTAATTAATAAAAAGAGAAGCTCTTCTGAGAGGGGTCAGGGTGCTGGAAAGGAACTTAATAGGGCCAAACAGGAATTGAGGGAATTTTTTATCATGGGAGAGATATGTAGTACATAAGCATATCAGCAGAGAACCTATGAAGAAAGTCAGATGGTAGGGAAATTATTGGCATGGTCAACTAGAGCTAAACAAGAGGCAACGGTAATCGATGAACTGCTAACTTCTGGGACACAAAATTTTGTTTCTGGACAAGATAATATCTCACATTTTTTTTTAGATTACTATAAAGATCTCTACTCAACTGACTATCAGATACCTAAACAAGCTATCCAGTCTTATTTTGATGATTTAGTCCTTCATCAACTTTCTATAGGAAAAAAAGAGGCTTTAATGACCGAAATTTCGATAGAAGAAATCTCCTTGGCTCTGCCTCGATGCCTGGAGGTAAGGCTTGCGGAAATGATGGTCTTCTGACCGAATTATACAAAGCCTTCTCGGCAGAACTACTTCTTTTTCTGCTTGAGCTTTTCCATTCTGTCAGAGCAGGAGGAGAAATCCCAGTGTCTTTTAAGGAATCATCAATAGTCAGTTTTGTAAAAAAAGGAAAGAATCCCAGGGAAGTTGGCTCTTATAGGCCAATTAGTCTTTTAAATGTAGACTACAAAATTCTGATGAAAATCTGGGCATACCGATTTACTTCTTTGGCTCAACATGCAATTCATGTCGACCAATCGTGCTTTATAGCAGGCCGGTTAATGTCGTCAAATATGTTTTTTCTTATTCAAGCTATTAATTATTTTAACACCCATCAAACCCCTGCAATAATATTAATGGTTGATGCTGAAAAGGCATTCGACCTAGTGAACTGGGGAGCATTGTTCTATGGCCTTGAAAAGTTTGGCTTTCCAGGGTAAATTATTAATATGCTTTGAAATATATATCAAGGAGCTCAGGCCCAGATCAGGATTAACTCTAAATCAATAGGTCTAATTGATATAAAACGTGGGACTCGGTTACAAGTGTGTGTATACATCTGTGTGTGTATGTGTGAGATCCTGACTGCCTATAGTTGATCCATGTACACATGTGTCGATATGTGTATTGTTCTGTGCGCATGGGTGGTGGGACATATGCTAATCCTTGTGTCCATGGATGTTTGCAGGTAAATTGGTCTGTGTTTGCAGGAGTGCTTGCATATTTTTGAGTGCATTTGTTCTATGTGCATGCACTATAAAGAAGCTAAGGGCTATATGTACAAAACTGTTTAGTAGGTCACAAATACCCTGATTCGTATAATCGAACCACTTGCGACCACAAAAAGATTTTCTAAATGTACAAAAGCCAAATTGTGATTCATTAACTTGCAACTGCATCACAATTTAGGTTTGCAATTCAGTATTTGGAAGGAGCTTGTTTGGAGTGTCCCTTCCAAATAATTATTTGGAGTGGTATGTATTAAAGTTTTGCAGCCAAATTACAATCTGAAAACATTAATTTTTTACAGACTACTGGAAGGTAGTGGCAACCATTCGAAAATTGGAAGGGATCCCATGGGACCCCATCCCCTTTGAGAACCTAAAAAATTAAACTTGAAAGTTTCATTTTTCTATTGAAGCGCATCCCATTTTTCCATTTAGGAATAAAAGGCTGCATTTTAAAGAAAAAAGGTTTGCCTTATTAAAAAACAATCACAGACATGGTAGTCTGTTGACACCATCAGGACACCATGACTCTGATTTCTGTGATTCCTAATAGGTCGCAAACTGCGGCTTACCTCATCAATATTCGTGAGGGGTAGGTCGATTTGCGATACACTAGGAATTGCTAATTGAAACTCAGCAAGTTTCATACATTAAGAATAGTAGTTTACTAAGTGTAATTCAAAGAAATATCAATTTGAAATCCCTTTTACCAAATTTTGAACATGTGGCCCTAAGTCTTGTGGCTTTGTTTATTCTTGATTTGTATCCAAACAGTAACATTTATGAATGAAGGCTAGATGGTTTAAAAACACAGAATCGAATAATGCATCAATAAATGTTTTGGTATTAGCTTGGGATAACAAGAAATAAAAAAGATGGCATGTTGCGCTACAGGAAAAATAAAATAGACTCCATTCTCGATATCAGAACAATTTGTACTGTAACGTTTTGTAGTGGAAAATATTACTAGAGACATTCTAGTACCTACCCTATTGCATTTTAGGCTTTATTTAATGGAGTGCACACCAACGTGGTTGCCAAATAAGTTGTGTACCGATAACATTGCGATCTTTCTTTATTGCTCTTGCTATCTGAAATGTCATGTGGGGCACCTTCAACCAGTTCTGGCTTTTTAGTCAACACAACTTCGGATTCTGTGAACTGTAGTATTCCTGTTACTACTTTGTATATAGGTCTCAAATCTAAGCATACAAAGTGTGGCAGGCCACAGATGTCACTCGTGCAATGTGGAACATTGATATGCCTGCACCATCCTACATCACCTAGGTCCCCTTGTGGTCTCCTTGTCTCCAACAGTAATAAGACTCCTATGCCACGAACTGTAAATCTTTCGGGGCTCCCTTGTCTTCTGCCGGCGGCGGCGATAATTTTAACGCCGTTCTTGATAATATGCCCCCTAGTACTGCCCTGAGATGCATCAATATGTTCTCCACTGTTGGAAATCTCTCAATGCCTCCATTGTGATTCCTGCCTGTACATCATCCTCTGTTCCTCTATTTTCCTCTGTTAATTTTGTTTTGTCTGTTTTATGAATGCTCATTTGTCTGGGTGTGCGCATGTGTGTGTGATGTGCATCTGTTATACACCTGTATTGAAGCCCAACCAAGAGGTTTTGCCAAAGAATGTTTAAGTGATTGAGATTTTCAAGAAAGACATACACATACACCAACCTACAAACGCAGGCTGGTGGCTTGGTAAACTAAGGATCATGGGGGATTGAAGAGGGGGTGTAGGGAGGTGTGAGAGGGAGAGAAGGGAAACAAACTCAGTGGCAAGTATCTGGTTCCAATGTTGCTGGTTCACGATCAGCGCCATGGTCCTCCTCCTGGCCAGGCCGTCGCTGCTCTGGAGCTTGGTGGACCGTTAGCATAGGTGCACTGGGAGAGCTGGGGGAGAGTGAGGCTTAGCACACAGAGGTAAGCTGGGCAAGTGAGTTCTTTGAATTCCTGTGATAGGAACAATATGCATGGGCCCCACATACTATCAAATATATGTTGTGTATGCTCTAATGCTGCGGTTTTCTTTTTCATGCCCATTAGATCCCACAGCCGGTGGAGCCAATCCACATGGTCGGGAACTTTGTCTGAACTCCATTGTGCTATTATAGTGTGTATAGCCTCACACTGGGCCAAAGTGATTGCTCTCCACCTGAGTGATCTCAATGGATATAGCAGATTATTATGGAGACCAAGTAAAATGTAGGCTGGTAGCAGGGAAAGGGTAGCATTGAACATGTCACCTGTCTCCTGCAATGCTGTGTAGCAGTACCGCTTTAGCTTTGGACAACGCCACAGAAGGTGTGTCAGCGTGCTCTAGTCGCCACACCCATGGCAGCATAGGTTTGATGCTGAGGCCAGGCACTTAGGTGCACAGAACCAGTAGTGGGTAAGTTTCAGCAACTTCTCCTTGCCAGATGCCCTTAACACTGAAGTCTTGGCCCTGTGGTAGATGCATGACCTCTCATCCACAGAGAGGGTATACTCTAGCTATGCTACTCACAAACAGAAGGGACACGAGTGGGACGGGTACGCCCAGACGTGGGTCCCGTGCTCTCCATGCCCCTGGAGTCAAGCTATCCTGGCTGATGAGGGCTGAAAGTCCGAAACCGGTCCTAGGATGCTTATTTCCAGTCCAGGGAAGACCTGGCCTGGCAGTTCGGGCTGGACTGTTCCTATTAGACGCAGGGTCAATACTGATTTGCATATGGCTGGGTCCCAACTGGAATGGCATGGTGAGCAAAAACACGATGGATTTAGGCCCAGATCCCTGTACTGGGGTGAATGTATGACATTGTTCTGCATTCTGTCCATCAACTGTTCTTTTTGCATTTGTCACCACGGGTGGGACGGGTATGCCCAGATGTGGGTCCTGTGCTCTCCATGGCACTGGAGTCAAGCTATCATGGCTGATGAGGGTTGAAAGCCCGAAACCGGTCCTAGGATGCTTATTTCCAGTCCAGGGAGGACCTGGCCTGGCAGTTCAGGCTGGACTGTTCCTATTAGGCACAGGGTCAAGAATGATTTGCATATGGCTGGGTCCCAACTGAAATGGCCTGGTGAGCAAAAAAACGATGGATTTAGGCCCAAATCTCTGAACTGGGGTCAATGTATGACATTTTTCTGCATTCTGTCCATCAACTGTTCTTTTTGCATTTGTCACCATGAGTGGGACGGGTATGCCCAGATGCAGGTCCCGTGCTCTCCATGCCACTGGAGTCAAGCTCCTAACTGATGAGGGCTGAAAGCCCGAAACTGGTCCTAGGATTCTTGTTTCCAGTCCAGGGAGGACCTGGCCTGGCAGTTCGGGCTAGACTGTTCCTATTAGGTGCAGGGTCAAGGCTGATTTGCATATGGCTGGGTCCCAACTGGAATGGCATGGTGAGCAAAAACACGATGGATTTAGGCCCAGATCTCTGTACTGGGGTGAATTTATGACATTGTTCTGAATTCTGTCCATCAACTGTTCTTTTTGCATTTGTCACCACGAGTGGGACGGGTATGCCCAGACGTGGGTCCCATGCTCTCCATGCCACTGGAATCAAACTATCCTGGCAGATGAGGACTGAAAGCCCGAAACCGGTCCTAGGATGCTTGTTTCCAGTCCAGGGAGGACCTGGCCTGGTAGTTCAGGCTGGACTGTTCCTATTAGGCACAGGGTCAAGAATGATCTGCATATGGCTGGGTCCCAACTGGAATGGCATGGTAAGCAAAAAAACGATGGATTTAGGCCCAGATCTCTGTACTGGGGTGAATGAATGACATTGTTCTGCATTCTGTCCATCAACTGTTCTTTTTGCATTTGTCACCACGAGTGGGACAGGTATGCCCAGACGTGGGTCCCGTGCTCTCCATTCTACTGGAGTCAAGCTATCCTGGCTGATGAGGGCTGAAAGCCTGAAACCGGTCCTAGGATGCTTGTTTCCAGTCCAGGGTGGACCTGGCCTGGCAGTTCGGACTGAACTGTTCCTATTAGGCGCAGGGTCAAGACTGATTTGCATATGGCTGGGTCCCAACTGGAATGGCATGGTGAGCAAAACAACGATGGATTTAGGCCCAGATCTCTGTACTGGGGTGAATGTATGACATTGTTCTGCATTCTGTCTATCAACTGTTCTTTTTGCATTTGTCACCACGAGTGGGACAGGTTTGCTCAGTCATGGGTCCCATGCTCTCCATGCCACTGGAGTCAAGCTATCCTGGCTGATGAGGCGTGAAAGCCCGAAACCGGTCCTAAGATGCTTGTTTCCAGTCCAGGAAGGGCCTGGCGCGGCAGTTCAGGCTGGACTGTTCCTATTAGGCGCAGGGTCAAGACTGATTTGCATATGGCTGGGTCCCAACTGGAATGGCATGGTGAGCAAAAAAACGATGGATTTAGGCCCAGATCTCTGTACTGGGGTGAATGTATGACAACGTTCTGCATTCTGTCCATCGACTGTTCTTTTTGCATGGGACAAGAGATTACACCCTCTCTCTTTCTCCCCAGAGATCTATTTTACTCACAAAATGAGAAGGACACAAACATAAGACTAAATCAGACTAGCATAGAAAGGGAGACAGAAACTGAAAATAAGAAAAATAAAATAGGCCCACTCTGTTCCTGGCCATATCAACCTATGTTGATAAACAACGAAGCGACCCACTTTGGGAAAACCCTCTGGATTTATAAAATTGCCCTCAACCACTAGACAGCGGCATGCTTCATCACAGGGAAGCTGACACACCCTGGCGCAAGCTAATGTTCAGGGTGGAGTGATATTGTATTTGAAATAAAATTATTTCAAACTAGGGATCCCAAGTGCATAAAACAAAATAGGGTAAAACTGTCTAAGTGGGTACCGGCCTGTATTTTATTAGGGGTCTAATTTGGCAGGATTAAACATACACACACACATAGGCAATGTCTGGTCCATACGAGGACTCCCGAAAGATTTTCTAATGCAGGCGGGTAGATTATCTATTCAGGAAGCAGCAAAATCAAGTGAAATACATCTTTGAGTAGGAATTCTACCCAAGAGGATTGTTCAGGTAGTTTTGTTTTCAATGAAATGTATTTCTTTTATTTTACTTTATTTTTTTAACAGGAAGGAAGCCTCCAAATTCCTCTATCTGTCCAGAAGTCTCCTTCCACTGCATTGTCCATTCTTTGGTCACTTTTCGTTTGGATTTGGGAAGGAAAGGATCACTCTCTTTGTTCACAATCCCTGCTGCATAGGTCATTAATATGTAAGGCATTTTTGTGTGAAATCAAGTAAGTTATAGAAATCTGAATAAGTTTGTTGTTTGATGGGGGACATGCACCAATATTTTTTACCTTTTTGTTTTTCTTAAATTTTGTAATATGATTGTGGGTGGCCTGGAGTTGCAATAGGGGCTTATTTATCATTCACCTTTATAGATTTGTCTAAGGAAAAATGTTTTCTCATTTTTTAGAGGTTTGGGAGCCTGGTTTTAAAGTAGATTCTCTGCATTTTCTAGTGCGTTGTTTGTGAATTCTACTCATGTCTCTCTCGGGGTCTTTGTCAGCGCATGGGTAATGCCCAGCCAGCACTAGACAGTGGGTGTATTTACTAAAAAAGCCTTTCTGTGCTATGTTTTTAAAACATCTATTAATTTGTGGATTAAATGCAAAATGTGGGGTTTTTTGTATTTGACGTTTTTCTGCAAAATGTGAAAGTGTATTTTGGTGAGGTAATTTTTTATGCCTTGCGATATTTGTGGTTGGGGAATTCTTAAAGTTAACTTAATTTTCATTTTTGACATTACTGAATTAATTGTATTGTTTTCTTCTTTGTTTGGCATGCCTCCTTTCTTTGCTGGCCAAGTGGCAATTTTTGTGTTGTCAATGTGTGTTTCTGTGTGTGTGTTTGCCATAGGTCACCATTTTACCTTTGTTCTATGCCTACATTGTTCTTCATTTCACGTGGCAGAGCAACCATTTTGTGTAGCCACATAGGCCTCCATGCATTCTTTTTTCGTCCATGGCTTCACCGTTGGTGGTCACGATGCAGGGTGACCATTATCTGCAGCCAGTATGCTTTCCTTTTGTAATAGGCCTTCATGTGTCCTTTGTTGTCAATTCCGTCACTCTTGGTGGATATGTGGTAGCGCAGAGCGGCCATTTTGTGTAGCCACTGTGCGTTTGCCATAGGCCTCCATGTGTTTTTTGTTGACCATAGCAAAACCAAAGGGGATGATGGATGGAGTGTTGAACATTGCAAGCACTCACCCCCAGTCAACTGATCTGGGTTTAATCCATCATCATTGTTTAGCTCACTCCGCCACCCCAGTTCAGACATGGCCATATGCAAATCAGTCTGACCCTGTGCCTCATGGGAACAGTCCAGCCCGAACTGCCAAGCCATGTCTTCCCTGGACCAGAATCAAGCATCCTAGGACCGGTTTCTGGCTATCAGCCGTCATCAGCCAGGATAGTTTGACTCCAGTGGCGTAGTGAGCACGGGTCCCACGTCTGGGAATACCCATCCCACTTAGGGGGAAAAGCGTTACAACAAACAAATGATGGACGGAATGCTGACAATGCAGACATTCTCCCCCAGTCAAGAGATCTGGGTTAAATCCATCGTTCTTTTGCCCACTACGCCACCCCAGTTCAGACATGGCCATATGCAAATCAGTCTTGACCCTGTGCCTCATGGGAACAGTCCAGCCCGAACTGCCAAGCCATGTCTTCCCTGGACCAGAATCAAGCATCCTAGGACCGGTTTCTGGCTATCAGCCGTCATCAGCCAGGATAGCTTGACTCCAGTGGCGTAGTGAGCACGGGTCCCACGTCTGGGAATACCCATCCCACTTAGGGCGAAAAGCGTTACAACAAACAAATGATGGACGGAATGCTGACAATGCAGACATTCTCCCCCAGTCAAGAGATCTGGGTTAAATCCATCGTTCTTTTGCCCACTACGCCACCCCAGTTCAGACATGGACATATGCAAATCAGTCTTGACCCTGTGCCTCATGGGAACAGTCCAGCCCGAACTGCCAAGCCATGTCTTCCCTGGACAGGAAACAAGCATCAGCCAGGCTAACTTGAATCCAGTGGCAAAGTGAGCAAGGGACCCACGTCTGGGCATACCCTGCCAACTTAGCGCGAACAAAGCAAAACCAAAGGGGATGATGGACGGAGTGTTGACCATGCCTTCTTTCTTGCACTTGTGAGCATGTGGCTAGTGGATATTTTGCGTAGTCTGTATGCATTTTCCATAGTCCTCCATCATGTGTTCTTTTTTGTCCATGCCTTCGCCCTTGATGGTCATGATGCAGGGTGGCCATTTTGTGTAGCTCTGTGCTTTCCTTTTGCTATAGGCTGGCATGTGTCCGTTGTTGTCAATTCCTTCATTCTTGGTGGTCATGTGGTAGTGCAGCCATTTTCTGTAGCCAGTGTGCTATCCTCTTGCCATAGGACCCTGTGTGTACTTTGCTTTCCATGCCTTTGCCCTTAGTGGCTATGTGGAAGGGCTAGCCATTTTTGTAGCCATTATCCTTGGTTTATGCCATAGCTCTGCATGTGTTCTTTGTTGTCCATACCTTTGCCGTTGGTGGCCATGTGGCAGGGCATCCATCATAGGCCATAAGTGCACTGCACGCAGGCAATCATTTTTGAATGATTTTTCCATTTTTCCATAAACCCACTGCCTTCCATAGGCGTCTCATCATAGGCCATAAGAGCACTGAACACAGGCATATTTTTTTTAAAGAATATTCAATTTTCTCCTGCACCACTTACCTACCATAGATGTCTCATAGGACATACGCACACACCAGCAATAATTTGTTAAGACTTTTTCCATTTTCCCCAGTATTCTCTGCCTGCCGCAGGAGTCTCATAGGCTGTAGAGGCACATAAAGTAGCCTTTTCAATCTTTATGTTGTTGAATTATTATGTTTCTTCATGATTTGGAATGGCTATACTATTGTTAATTATTTATGATGACATAATTAAATTATATTGTTTGTAGATTCAAATTGCAAATGTCAGGTTTCACTGAATTTGTATCTTGTTTGCTTTTAGGTGCACAAGAGACATCACACACAGTGCTGTCAGACAGAGGGCTGGCAATAACAGCACTTGAGTCCTCCTTTGCTTCTGCTGTTCTGCTAAGTGGCAACTGCCACAGCCAAGAACATGAAGATGGCCCAAATGAATGGTGTTCCTGTCAAGAAAGTGGCTAGTGAGGAGGGGAAGGAGAAGATTGCCACGACTGGCCTGCACCCTCTAATTGTTTCAGATAACGTGGTGCAGAAGGTGCATCACTAGCACCACCCCAACATTAGCCCAAGCCTATGCCTCTCAGCAATGCAGCACCTGCAGTCATGGTGACGGGAAATGAGTCTGAATTGGATTTGTCTCAGCCACAAAGTTCCTAAATTGTCGTAGGAGTGTGGAGAACAGGAGTTGCAGCCAGCAACAGTTCTTCCTGAAGTTCAACTTTCTGCTGAGCAAGATGTTGCTCTTCAATCATTGGTTTCAGAATCTCCGGCAAGAAAAGAAAGACTGCACCTCCATCTTCTCCAAGCCCCCCTTCTGACAATCTGGACATGGATTTGAGCCCGGTCGAGTCTGAGACCCGCCTCAAGGGACAAGGGAAAGGAAAGTTCCTGAAAGACTCAGTATTACGGAAAGTGACAGTAATGATTGTTAGTATGGAGGGCTCAAAGGACACCGAGATGACACCTTACATTCAACCTGATCAGAGGTATGTGGTTCAATTACCACCACTTCCTTCCATATTTGTAAGACCCCCACCAACACCTGCACCCACCACTAACACAATCAAAGTACGCCCTTCAGAAAGATAAACAATACATCCACCTACCACCAGTTCTTCAGGCATTGGCATTGGCACACTAAAAAAGTTCTCCTCCGCAGTTCAAAACGTATTTTTGATTACTAAGCAGGAGGATAACATTGTAATATGCTCCATTTGCTACCTGAATGTAAGCCAGGTTCACAGTATGGTACTGGAGACCAAACATTTAATCTGTGAAAAGATCAGGCAACCCAGTGGAAGGAGTATTTTAAAAAGAAAGTTGGTGTTGGTGATAAGTGAGGGGAAGCAGCTCAGCTCAGTTCACAATTATAGAAGAAGATGGTCATGAGGATGAAAGGATGACGGCATTACACAAAACAGTCCTGCTGCAATGAGTGTCCTCTGTAGTGTGTCAGTATCACCCACATCATCAAACTCTAAATGGTGCAATACTCAAATGCAGACACCTTTGCTTACAGGGATTCCTGCAAGACACACATTGAGAATACCACCTCCTGGTTTTCTCCAGAAGTCGCCTGTGTCAGTGGCACCAAAACACACAAAAATGCCAGATACTATTAAAGGCATGTTTAGTCAGTCAGGGCCCTAGGAATGCAACCACCCAATGGCACATATTTGCAATGGGAAGTTGGCTAAAACATTAGCGCTGAACTTTGGTGAGGTTTTTAGAATTTATAGTGGCCATTTGCCCATTTGCCCAAAAAAGAAGGTTTCCAGTTGGACCTATTTTGCCAGAGTTGCTGTTCCAGCACTCCATTAAGATGTGCTGCAATTGGTTGGCCAAGTGCAAGTGGCCAGTTGTAAAGCAACTGATTACTTGTGTATCTCTGCACACTGGATCTCTTTTGGGGGGTAAAGCAAAAGCTATTTGCAGGTCTCTACTCCGATGGAAGATTTAAGAGCATTTGGCGTCATGCAACAGTAGTTTTGTTTGTCATCGAGGAATCCCATACAGCTGTAAACAACTTGGAAGAGTTTAACAGCAAAGTGTTTGAATAGCTTTCACCCAGAAGTCTCAAAATGTTACTTGTTGCCATAGCCAGAAGCAAAAATATAGTCAAGGCCATGGCAGATGGTGGCTATTTCAGGGTCCTGTGTGTGGTGCATTGCATCAACCTGATTCTGCGGGACATAGACAGCAACATACTGGAATCTGCACTCATTTCAGACATTCTTTTGAAGCCCAGAAGCAGTTGAGGATCATTCAACGTGCAAATAGAGTTCTGGTTAAAGCCCTCAAACAGGGTTGGCAACACGTTGGAACTCATACTACTACATGCTGCAACGTCTGTTTGAGCAATACAGACTGATCACTGACTGTGCCCTTAACAGGGGAGGATTGCAACTGGAAACAGCATGACATTGGAGGTGGAAAAATGGGAACTGAGCAAGTGTCTGACACAAATGCTACTTACTTTTTAGGTTTTCACATGGGAAGTCAGCTAGGATGACAGAACAGTGAGCCAAGCAATCCTGTTGTTGCATCTGCTACAGGACCAGTTAAAAAAGTGGCCCAAAGGTTCGCTTGGTGTGAATGAAGAAGCATGTGAGTTGGTTCTGAGCGGAATCCTTCACTTGGCTGTTAATCTAAGACTGCTAAATGAGATTGTTTACTCCAAAGAGTACATAAGTGCCACAAAACTTGACCCATGGTCCAAAAAATACTGCCCACATTCATTCCTTTCCGAGATGGTGATGTTTCGCTTTACAAGACCTGGATTGTTGATCAAGTGAGAGACATGGTAGAAGAATGGCTGGAGGTTAGGGGCCCAAACAGAAGCTCTGCCATGCAGCGTTCAACCTACAGAGAGGGCAGTGCTGTATAAGCATGGGGTTGGCTGTCTGCAGGAAGGTTGACTCTTCACGTCACGTAAACTTAACTTACTTGTGGTCATGCTGCTTGAAAAAAGTAATATTAGAATTTTAAGAAAACAAAAATATTGCTCACCGAGCCCCTTAACCTCGAAACCTATCAGGTCAAACAGGTCCTGCTCTTGGTCTAAAATGCCCATCCAGCAGTGCGTCAGCTGCAGCTGGATGTGCAGGACGCAGGTGGTGCGGCGCATACAGCTCTGAATGTCGCTCCCAAACACCCTACCCTTCCACAGGGCGTAGCCTTTACCATGCCTACCTCCTGCTCCCAACATGCGAGAGAGGAGGAATTTCACCCAGATGATGAGTCCGGCCTTGTCAAAAATAGGGTGGGGCTGCACCCTCACCTGTCTGTGCCACCCAAAGGGGATGCGGGTAGTGGACACTGCATCGCTGCATGCTTCTGCCATACCACTAGTGACTGGACTGAAGTCAGGACTGGAAGGGGAAGAAGGGAATCAGGAGAACAGAGAGGACAGGTCAGGAAAGTAGGAAATCAAAGTTTAAAAAGTCACTAAAACACACACAGAAATTTAAATAACATACTGGGAAAGCCAGGAAGTATAAAAAGAAGGTAAAGAAAAGATGGGATTGAGAAATTGGTGATTAGATGGGGTGGTTTGCGTTGGATGGAAATAAACAAGAAGTACAGGAGAAAGCTAGGCAGAAGCAGGCTATATAAAAAAAATGCCTGGGTGCTTGCGCACCCCGTGGGGCTGTTCGCACTGATTTTTCAGCACGGGATGGGCTACCGGTGCTAAATCGCAGTGCAGTGGCAGAACTCCACAATATCTCACAGAGGGGCAAATTATCAAGGCAGGCGATAAAATTATCGCCGCTTTAGCGGCAGAAAATTGCCGCTAAAACGGCGATAATGGGCTTGATAATATGCTCTATATAATTCCAATTGAAGCTCAGGTTAGATGTCCTTCACATCTAACATGGGCTTCAATTGGAATTCCATACAGCATATTATCAAGCCCATTATCGTCGTTTTAGCGGCCGTTTTCGGCCGCTAAAGTGGTGATAATTTTATCGCCAGTCTTGATAATATGCCCCAGAGTTTTTATATAAATCCGTGGAATTTCGCAGTGTGAAATTCCACGAGTCCCTCCCACCCCTAGTGTCTATCTGTATAATCCCAGTTTCGGCTTTTAATTATAAAGCTGCTGTCGGAAAGTGAGCAAAAAAGGATGACATGATCATTGAATAACACCTCGTCCATACAAAACCTATCTCAGTAATTCGTATTTGCGTGATCACTCAGGAAGCACGTCAACGTCATACTGGCCTCACGTATGTGTAGATACTGTAGTGTTTGCCTGAGTTGGACCCAACCACTGTTACGGGGGTCCAAGGCGATAGGTAATGAGTCCCCCCCCCCCTGAGCGTGCGAACAGTGGGCATACCCTACGTCGACACGGAGGGCATGTCGGAAGAGGAATAAAGAGCCCGGAGCGCTGGGCGTGGGCAGGCTTTGAGCTGACCACTAACCGAGTACACGTGTGGTGTGAGATAATTTATAGGCCCTAGGCCGCAACTCTACACTGGCGACGAGGTGGTCTAGCCACCCCATCGCGTGCACCGCCGCCTCACGCTCTTGCCCAAGGAGCGGATCGACTCCCCTACTCCTGCGGTCGTGCACCTGCCCACGTGTGGCCCCAGCCGTCTCCAGGCTGTGCACACCCTGTCCGGACTTGCTGCCTGCCTCCCCCGCCTGGCCGAGTTTATTACAGCCCCTCCGGCCCCCAGCGACTGCCTCCTGCCTGCCCAGGAAGCTTCTGGCCTAGCGGAGCCTGCACCCCCGGAACAACGCGACCGGCCTGCCATTCCTCACGCATTTCACGTGCAACGCGAGGTCCGGACCTGCCATTTCTCACGCATCTCGCGTGAGATACAAATTCGTCCGTTTGGAGGCCTCTGGTCGCTCCCCTTCCTTCCCTGGATGCCCCTGGGCATCGAGGCAGCCCTAGGGACCCGCGCACGATGCCCGGAAGACTGAGGTACCTCCCCCAGAGGTGTGAAGGTGAGGCCCTCCCTGCTGCTGCGCTCATCCTCAATGGCCATGGCCAACGTACCCCCCCTGGAGCCGTTCGCAGTCACTGGCACCCCCCCATCACAAGCCGCACGGTGGAAGAAGTGGGTGGAACGGCTGGAGAACTACTTCATGGCGGCAGAAATCGCGGCCGAGCGGCGCCATGCCATGCTTTTACACCTAGGAGGAGAAGCTATCCACGACATTTCGAAAGACGTAACCGAGGCTGGCCCGCCCAGAACATATGCCACGTTGCGTGACGCCATCACGACGTACTTTGAACCTTTCGCTAGCACGGACTATGAAAGATTCCTACTCCGCCAAGCCCGCCAACTCCCAGAGGAGTCGGTAGACGTCTTTTACGCACGGTTGAAGAAGCTAACCAGCATGTGCACCCTCCCCGATGTGGACGACGAAATCCGCGCCCAGTTCATCCAGGGCTGTGCATCTTCGAAACTGCCCGAGAGAGTGTTGGAGGCGGACAACCTGCCCATGCGCGACATCCTCGTACTAGGGCGGTCAAAGGAGTTATCTAAGGCTAGAGCCGCGCACATGGAGCCAAAGCCGGCGATCGCAGTCAAAACAGAGCCAGTGTGCGCCCTCAAGACTGACGCCACCGAGAACCACATGAAGCAACCCCGGCGGAGAAACCCAAGACTGGCTCAGCCCCCCCCGGCCGCGCCTGTGCGTGGTGCGGAGGCGCGACACCCCACAGAGGAGCATGCCCGGCACAAGGAAAAGTCTGCAGCGCGTGTGGGAAAGCCAACCTCTTCGCAAGTGTATGTCTGTCGACACCCAAGAAGAAACAGAGTGGCCCACCCAGAAGGGTAAGACAGTTAGAGCCGCTACCCAGCACATCTACCAGCAGAGACATGGACGATGATGAAGCGGATGCAGCCTCCGTCCATGTCGTGCGGGTGCTTCACACCCTGGCAGCTACACCGTCCACAGAACCCATGTGCACGATCAACGTGCGAGACCAAGCAGTGGCGGCCTTGATCGACACTGGCTCGTCAATCAACCTGATGGCCTGCCAGCGTGTACCAAATACTAGAAAATGCCCCGGCACTCCAACCCACGAGGGTACAAATATACGCCTACGGCACCAGTCGCCCGCTACGCCTCTGCGGAATGTTCTGGATGGACCTGTCCCACGACGCCTGCAAACCAAGATCTATGTGTCGCAAGAAGGATCGGGATTCCTGCTTGGTTGCCGAACGGCCCAAGATCTCGGGCTGATCCATTTCGCACTCACCGTCCAAGCCCGCAGCCTTGACCATCTAGTCCTAAAACACACGTCACTGTTCAAAGGGATCGGCTGTTTGAAGGGACCCGCCATCCACGTCCACATAGACAAATCGGTCGCCCCGGTAACCCTCCGTCACCGATGCATTGCGTTCCACCTACGACCCAAGGTGGAAGCGGAGCTGCGGGTACTCAAGCGAGCTGGAATCATCGAAAGAGTCAGCAGGCCCACTCCGTGGGTGTCACCCATCGTGGTGGCCAAGAAACCGAAACAGCCAGACAGATCTGCGTGGACAT
Source organism: Triturus cristatus (assembly GCF_964204655.1). NCBI lineage: Eukaryota > Metazoa > Chordata > Amphibia > Caudata > Salamandridae > Triturus > Triturus cristatus. Next base: position 159,246,834 of record NC_140580.1, read on the forward strand.
GCGCATCCCCAACCTCGCTATCAAGCGAGAGCGCCACCTGACACCAACCATAGACGACATAGTCGGAGAGCTGTCTGGCTCAAAGTGTTTCTCAAAGATGGACCTGAGGTCTGGGTACCATCAGATTCCCCTACACCCTGATTCATGCCCGATTACCACTTTCTCCACACATGCGGGCCTCTGGCGGTACACCCGGCTCAACTTTGGGATATCGAGTGCGGCGGAGGTGTTTCAAAATATCATCCAGAACGTCCTGCAAGTGCTGGACGGCGTCTTAAATGTCAGTGACGACATTTTGGTCCACGCACCAACCTTGGACGAACACATCCAACGCCTCCAGGCAGTGTTTACCCGGCTTCAAGAGCGAGGGTTGACCCTCCATCGAAAAAAATGCGACTTCCTACGTAAGGACATTAGCTTCTTTGGCTACAGGTTTTCCGACCAAGGAATAGGCCCGGACCCAGAAAAGGTCAAGGACATCCACGCGGCTCCCGCCCCCACGTCGGTGACAGCCGTTCGCAGCTTCCTCGGGATGGTCACCTACTGCGGGAGGTTCATCAAGGACCTGTCTGACCTCACCGGCCCCCTCCGTGACCTCACAAAAGCGGCTGCCACCTGGGAGTGGGGTCCGGAACAGCAAGAGTCATTCCAGAAGACCAAGGCGGCACTAACAGCAGACACAACCCTAGCCTACTTCGATACCCGAAACGAATCACAACTGGTGGTGGACGCCAGCCCGACGGGCCTAGAGGCAGTGCTAACCCTGCAACAGGCATGCGGAGAATGGGCCCCCATTGCATATGCAAGCAGAACCCTAACTCCAACGGAACAGCGATACTCGCAGATTGAAAGAGAGGCCATCGCCATCCTGTGGGGGTGCCGGCACTTCCACATTTACCTGTATGGGCACCCTTTTGTGGTAATCACAGATCACAAACCTCTCGTCACGCTGTTCCACGGTTCCTCCTCACGTCCTCCACCTCGGATCGAAAAATGGGTGCTCCAGCTCCAGGAATTCCAGCTCACCGTGGAGTATCGACCGGGCACCCGAAATCCAGCCGACTTCTTGTCGAGACACGCCCGCCCGGCCACTGACTTGGAAGCTGCAGAAGCCGCGGCCACGGAGGAGTATGTCAGGATGATCGTAGAAAGGTCACGGCCTCTGCCAATCTCCCTAGAGGAAGTGGCGCGAGCCACCAAAGATGACGACTGCCTACAGATCGCTATCCAGGCCGTCACGTCAGGCAACTGTAAGCCACTCCAAAGCCCATCATCATTCCGCACACCTGGTGCCCAAGCAACGCTAAAGGCGCTCCATCAAGTCCGGAACGAACTGTCCGTATCTCAGGAAGGATGCCTCCTGAGAGGCCCCCGCCTGGTGCTACCTGACTGTCTCACCCAAGAGGCAGCCCTCCTGGCGCATGGCGCGCACCATGGCATTGTAAAGTCAAAGAACTCCCTTCGGAGCAAACTCTGGTTCCCAGGCCTCGATAAACTAGTGGAAATGATCGTCCAGCGATGTCCGGTGTGTTTAGCGACCAGCCTACCCAACCCTCCGGCACCAGTGATCACTGAGGAAGGACCAACGTCTCCATGGGTGCGAGCCAGCGCAGATTTCGGCAGTCTCCCCGGAGGGAAGTACATGTTGGTGGTGGTGGATGACTTCTCACGATACCCCGAGGTGGAGATCCTGTCCTCGATGCCGCCTCCGAGGTAGTTCCCAAGCTGGAAAAGATAATTGTCACCCATGGCCTCATTGGGGAACTGCGCACGGACAATGGTCCACCCTTTAACGGCGCTGAGTTAGCGGATTACCTGCAATCCCACCATATCAAGCACCGACGCATAACCCCGAGGTGGCCTCAAGCTAACGGGGAAGTCGAGAGGCTAATGAGAACCCTTAACAAGACCATTCAGATCACACTGGCGGACGGCCAGGGCATAGAGCTAGCCCTCTATCAATTCCTACGCGAATACAGGCTGACGCCCCACTGCACCACAGGGGTTCCTCCAAGCCGCCTCTGTTTTGGCCGAACAGTCACAGACACCATCCCACATCATCCCATCTGGGCGTCATCACCAACCCCACCTAACCGGTCCATGGAACACAGAACAAAAACCAATCGCGAAGCATCCCGGAAGAGGAGAGCCGTTGACAGCTCACTCCAAATGGGAGACCGAGTGCTTGTGAAAGACCACCTCCCAGGTGGAAAATTCCGCCTGCCCTTCGAGCTAGACCCTTGGACGGTCACGAACATCAACGGAACGCTGATCACAGCGGTCAGGAATGGGGAAGAGGTCACAAGAAATGTATCATTTTTCAAGAAAGTCCCAGATGGAGGGGAAGAAGAGTTTCCTGAGCTAGGAGGCTAACGCCCAGCGTCGCCCCAGCCCCTCGAGAAGCCACGGAAGAAGAGACAGCCACGGAAGAAGAGACTCCACGTAGAACAGAAAACACAGGGAGCGCTTCGGCCACGCCAACCCATGGAGATCTGGAGTCGCAAGGAACACAGAGCCGCCCAGGCGTGGCGGATACAGACTGTTCTGAGGACATGTTTCAAACCCCTCCAGAAGGGCGCAGCCAGAGCAAGTACCATCTACGCCCCTGTCCGCAGCCATCCCAGAGGTACAGAGATTTTGTGGCCCACTGTCGACTGCCGATGTGAAAGTGAGCTGCACCTCCAACAAGACCAAGTAACACTGTTCTTTTTTTTTTTGTTTGTTCTGAAAAAACCGCAGAGACTGCGTTTGAGACTTTAAATATACTCTGTCGTTAAGCCTCATGTTTGTAAGGTTTTTGCATTTGTGGGTAAAGGAGGAATGTAGTGTTTGCCTGAGTTGGACCCAACCACTGTTACGGGGGTCCCAGGCGATAGGTAATGAGTCCCCCCCCCGGAGCGTGCGCACAGTGGGCGTGCCCTACGTCGACACGGAGGGCACGTTGGAAGAGGAATAAAGAGCCCGGAGCGCTGGGCGTGGGCAGGCTTTGAGCTGACCACTAACCGAGCACACGTGTGGTGTGAGATAATTTATAGGCCCTAGGCCGCAACTCTACAGATACCACACTCCCTATGTGAAAGACCCAAAGCACAAGGTTACCAGGCCTCTGTTGGCATCTGTCTGTTTCTTGGAAAAGCCTGCCGTCTGAGACAAGAACATGACTTTAGCGGATACAAGTGATGCAGAATCCGAGGCCCGCAGCTAATTTAAATATCATAGTTGCACGTTTTGTGTAAAGCTCTTGGGTTTTCGAATACCTGCGATGCTGCAGCAGAGTTTTCATATGTTTACTTAGAAACTACTCTCGGTGCCAACGGTTTAAAAAGTGAAGTCAAACTTTGAGCGAATCCACAGCTTTCCCTCCTTGAACTGGTGTCGCCACGGATGCTTCCTTTGTGTCAGACATGAATTTCAAATGCTGCTGCGGGTCACATTCTACTCTGACATTGTGCCATTCAATTAGCTGCTCAGTTCTGATGGCATTTGACTGTAGGGACAAGGAAGGCACTTGCCAATTAGCAGGACGGCCCCATTAGTTAGGTATGGTGGTGATTGCTTCAAAAATAAGAATGCGACATGCCTCACTGTTTAGCGTGAGTGCACATGCCACAGCCTTCATGTGGCTCCCTCATTAGAATTCAACATCGCAGACCTCTCCTCTGCCCTCACCCTCCAAAGCAAAATCAATAAAACATGAAGAGGCTACTTAATAAGCACTGTATATGATTTCCTTCCTGATCACATACTTCTAACACATTCATATGGACTTGGAACAGAGCGCTGGCTGGACCCTGTGCCCTCTGATTTGCATAATACACCCCTCTGCCCTTTGACTTTTGATCTTGCGACATGAATGTTCATTAAAGTTAAAACGATGGGGAAAGCCTGAAGGTCCACAACTGTTAATCTATCTATCTATCTATCTATCTATCTATCTATCTATCTATCTATCTATCTATCTATCTATCTATCTATCTATCTATCTATCTATCTATCTATCTATCTATCTATCTATCTATCTATCTATCTATCTATCTATCTATCTATCTATCTATCTATCTATCTATCTATCTATCTATCTACAGAAGTGTCAAAGTGTGTTGTTAAGCCAAGAAGGGTAAAGACATGCCTCGTCACTTTAGAAATGCAGGGCTGTACCATATTTACTAGAATCCGGTGCAGGCCTGCATTTTCCCCTGCGTTGACGCTAATTTTAGCTGCCTAGCACCAACGCAGGCACCCTTGCACCATAGTGCAAGGGTGCCTGTGTTGAGGGGAAGTTTGTTTATGTGCCGGAAGGTCACCCTTCCTGCACATAAACAATCTTTAAATGCCGTTTTGTAACACCTATGTGTGCTGCATATTGCAGCACACATAGAAGTTGTAAAACAGCTTTTTTTTTACAATGATTGTTTATGTGCAGGAAGGGGGACCTTCTGGCACATAAAAAATCATAGGCAATTTGCTGTTTCTATGTGTGCTGCACAAGGCAGCACACATGGAAACAGCAAAAACGAGGAGAAATAAAGCATTTCTCCTCGTTTCGCCTGTTTAAGACCAGGTTTTCCCTGATCTTAATTTGGCGCTGCCTCCTATTTACGCTGCCCTTGTAAATAAGAGGCAGTCTCAAAATCAACGGGTGCCAACACCACTTGCTTTCTCCTTTCACACTAAATATGGCGTGAAAGGGTGCCATATTTACAAGCCAGTGTAAAGCCATGTTAATTGGCTTAACACTGCCTTGTAAATAAAGGTGAGGCCCCTATTGCCACAACAACGTCACTTTCTGTGACGTTGTGGTGGCGATAGGGGCTTGTAAATATGCCTCTATTTGTGCTCCCTAGTAAAGGGCTGATGTCACACAGAGGCACAAAAGATGACCCGGAAACCCTTTGACAGATTTCCAGCTCATGTTTAGTGGCCCTACAAAGCTGATTTCCTTACAGGGTGTGAAACCTCCCTAGGAAATTGGCGGCATGTTTAGAAGCTTTTGTTTTTGGACTTTTTTTAATCAAGGGGTTGAGAGTGGGTAGAAGTGCTTCAGGCGGTGCTCGGCACAAAACCCCACCCCTCCAAAGTCCTGCCCTTCATCGCACATGTTGAATTCTATCTCTCTCTCTCTCTCTCTCTCTCTCTCTCTCTCTCTCTCTCTCTCTCTATCTATCTATCTATCTATCTATCTATCCATCCATTCCATCTACCTGTCTGTCTATCAAACTATCAAGCTATCTATCTGGCTGTCTGTACCCTAATATTCTCAAATAAAAAGGAGACACAGTCGCGTTGTGGTGGAATATGGCTTCAAGCTCTACCTCTAGGACAGGGTGTATTGAGAGCGAGAAGACTGCCACATAGCCGGGCACACCTCTAACAACACATTGAGATAAAAAATAAATCACACCAGCCTTGTTTTTCACAATGCATTTCCTCAGCCTCCTCTATCTCTGTTCAGTCTGCTGTCTGTCCCGCTCCTAAGCTATCCTAATCCTCTGCAGTTTGTCATTCTTCCTGGAACCTTCTCTTCTAATCCCACATCCACTTGAGCTCTTATTTTCTTTCTTTGTAGCCCTCCATTTCTTATTGCCTTTTTATTACACCACCCTTCCATTTCTTAGTATGCTCTAACACTCGGGGGCATATTTACTAAGAACTGACGAAGCGTGGCGTTAGTCACCTTGGTTTAATGCCGCACTCCGCTACTTTCAAGATGCGGGGCTGCACCGTATTTACAAGGATATGGTGCAGCCCTGTGTTTCCGCCTGCACTGGTGATAATTTTAGCTGCCTAGCACCAACTTAGTTACCCTTGCACCGTAATGCAAGGGTGCCTGCGTTGTAGAGGAAGTGCCATTTTGAAACTTCTATGTGTGCTGCCTAATTCAGCGCACATAGAAGTTGCAAAACATTTGTTTTTCATTGATTATTTATGTGCAGGAAGGGTCACCTTCTTGCACATCAACATTGAATGGCCTTTCTATGTTTGCTGGACAATGCAGCACACATAGAAACAGCAAAAGCGAGGCGAAATAAACATTTGTCCTCGTGCTCCTATTTAAGACCAGGTTTTCCCTGGTCTTAATTTTTGGCACTGCCCCATATCTACACTGCCCTTGTAAATATGTGGCAGCATCAAAATCAATGGGTGTTGCTGTGGAGCGCCCATCACAACACCCATTGCCTGCCCCTTTCACGCTAAGAATGGAGTGAAAGGGGGACTTATTTACAAGGCAGCGTTAAGCTATGTTAAGTGGCTTAATGCTGCCTTAAGTAAATAATGCGAAGCCTATATCGCCACACAAACGTCAATGAAAGTGACGTTCCTGGGCCAATAGGGGCTTGGAAATATGCCCCTCTGTATCGCCACCCATCTCTCGATATTGAGCCCAATTAGACTCTCACTCTCAGTCATCTTAGCCCTCTCTCCGCACCACAGGAGATTCTGATGCATGGTAAACATTTGCCGGTGGCTAGCCACAGCTGTTTGTCAGAGACCAACTGAGACAATTTTCAAAAGGCTAAAATATACAACAGGAGAGGGCCATTACATGATGCAAGATGAAAGTGGCTATCTGAATCAGTTGTGTGATGGTCATTGTACATTGTGGACAAAACACCAGTCTTTGTCACAAGTAAGGACTGGTACATGGTGTGTCATTTCATCAGACAGCATGACCACCTTTGTGAGCAGCTGTGGTTGAAAAATTAGTCTTAACCACGTAAGTGCAAAGCATGTGCCTGTAGTTTCTTGCCACATCAGAATGCTCAGAATCATTGGGGCAAAAAAACACAGATCACAAACTCTTCTCAGGGGACACAAGAGGATGCACAAACCAACAACATAATTTCAAGGGCTGTTGGAGGACTGCTCTAACCGGTGGCATCTGGCACGGTTCACTGATATAATATATATGACATAAATATTGATGTTCGAAATATCGAAAAAAAATATATATACTACATAAATATCGACTCCCATACCTAAACAGGTAAGTACAAAAATATTGAATCAAAAATATTGATGTAAAAAATATAGATGTTAAAAACAGAGATTTAATTATATATACAATATAATACTATATATTGAATATATTAGATATTATGCTTAATTTTTATTTTAGTTTTTTGTTTGGAACTAAGTATATTAAGTAACATTGCCGGCAATATCAGTTCTGACAATTTGTATCCTTAAGGTGAAATTGACGACAACTGAGTTCCTCCCTGTTGGACAGACACACGTTTGAAGTCTATTGCAGGTGGCAGGGACTTTGTTGTAAGTTTAACCTTTAATCCTTTCCTTTCCCCATTGGCAGAGTATTGTCATATACTCATATGAGGAGAAGGAACAAAACCTTGACATTTATCAATCCCTCATGAAACTTTATTGGAAAAATGGTGCACTGGTGGAGTGATATGTGTTATGAATATAATAACTAAGCGTGGGTGGACAACTCCGTTCCGCCAACGGAATTTGCAGAGATTTGCCCTTCCGCCTTCCGCGATAATAGGGGGAGAAACAGGGCAAATCTCCGCACACTCGAGGCATAACGGAAGTTGGCCGCCCGCCTCCCGCCCATCTTAAATACATTACAAAAGCAATTGTTAAGTAACCTTACCTTATCGGCGGCATCCCCGGACTTCGATTCTTCTCCAGCGCGTCTTCTTCTGGGAACTGCGCATGCGCGGGAGCCCGCACATGCGCATTCCTCAGCAGGAATGTGCATGTGCGGGCTCCCGCGCATGCGCAGTTCCCAGAAGAAGACGTGCTGGAGAAGAATCGAAGCCCGGGGACGCCGCCGATAAGGTAAGGTTACTTAACAATTGCTTTTGTAATGTATTTAAGACTGCGGGCGGGAGGCGGGCGGGAGGCGGGATGTGCGTAAGGGAACTATGCAGAGAGTGCGGAGATTGGTTTCATCTCCGTGCCTCTCCGCGTAGGTCCCTTACGCACATTACGCCCACCCTTAATAATAACACCATATGATTTCCATTTGTGATGTTAACATAGTCTCTTGCTTTCTATTTGCCTTACTAACAGGGCACTGTGGTTGAGATGCCCCTGATTCCCTCATACAATCCCTGTGAAGCATTGTTCAGGCATTTATGGGGTAGGTAGAAAACAGCATGGGATTCAGAAACAGGGGTTCCATAAAGATATTGGTGACCATTGAGGTGTAAAATTAGTTGTTGGATTTACATATATATATATATATATATATATATATTACCTACTGGCGGTCACCAGTAGGTAGTTATAGTTAGGACCAAGTTTCCATAGGAAGAGCATTTTTTGTTTTGCTTATAACTTTGGCGTTGTTTGATAAATCTTCATGACATTTTCCAAACTAATTCTTTGTTCATATGAGCTCCTATATAGAAAGTGTGAGGGTGATTCGTCAAGGGGGGCTGAGAAAAAAGGGGGTTCCAAAACGTGTTTTCTCCATGCAAATTCCATAGGAAACTCTAGACAAGGCTACAGGTCGAACGAGTGAACGGTATTACCCCAAATTTGGCAGGGAGAAGGGTCTTGGTCTAGAAAGCATGCTTTTGTTTATTTGGTGTAAATCCGCAGTAGTTTTGGAGAGATATCAAAATTTGCAGATATCGATATTTGGGAATTCTACCATCTGATTGGCTGAAGCATTACGAGCACGAGCTTGCTGCTTAATAGCTGCGAGCTGTTGCAACTAGGAAGTGTTAGCAGCCATTTTGTGATTCTGTTGAAATGAGTAAGGGGAAAAAGGGCAAAAAGAGTAGGAAACACGAGGATAGGAGCACTGTAACCTCTGTGGGGGAGTGCGAAGTGAAGTAGTCACTCCTACCGGTCTGAAAGAGCGTTGTTGCTCAGAGTGACATGGTGCTGAGATGAGATGCTGCTACACTCGGGTATGAAACCGAGAGCCTAAACCGTGAGCTCATTGCTGTAAAGAGATGTGCTCTGATCTTTGTAGCATACCTGTGTAAGTAGTGTTAGTAGGCGTTTATACCATACAGGGAGTGGGAAGCGAACTACTGACCTCTACCGTGCGTTTATACTATACCGGAAGTGGGAAGCGAAGTACTCACGTCTAACGGTGTGAAGATTCGGGGATCAAACTGAGCTGATTGCTGTAAAGTGATGTGCTCTGGGCGCTGTAGCATACTGGCCGCTGTAGTATAACTGTGTAAGTAGTGTTAGCATGTGTTTATACTATACAGGGAGTGGGAAGCAAACTACTCACTCCTGCTGGTCTGAAGACTCGGGGATTAAACCGTGAGCTCATTGCTGTAAAGTAATGTGCTCTGGGCGCTGTAGCATACCTGTGGAAGTAGTGTTAGTTTGCATTTATACAATACAGGGAGTGGGAAGCGAACAACTCACCCCTACCGGTCTCAAGACTCGTGGATGAAACCATGACCTCATTGCTGTAAATTCATGTGCTCTGTGTAGTATTCCAATGTAAGTAATAGTAGAATGTTAGTATGTAATGCTTCTAGAATGTAAGTATGTAATGTTAGAATGTAGGACTGTCATGAGGGGAATCTTGGGGAGTTTGTACACGGTGCTAGAGAAGACGGTTGCCTTGCTGTCTGCTCCTGTTGGTGGCTGTTTAAGCTGTCTTCTTTTCCTGCAATAAATCTACTTATCGGATCCACTGCTGTCTTCCTCTTCACTACATAAATTTGGCAACGTGCGGGAGAAGGTAAAAAGAAGGCAGCATTCACCAATATTTTGAGCTTCCTTGCGTTCTGCTGAAGACCCGTTTTCTTGGTGAAGCTGTTTCTACTCATCCCAGGGTCATTGGCTAATCGAACTATGTCATGCGACCTCTGGTAGGATTTACATTTTTGGATTTTGGGCTTCCTCTGCCTCTTCACTACACTCTGGTCGCTGTACAACACGTGTGCAAGTAGTGTTAGTATGCGTTTATACTAATTCTGTAGTTATGCAGTAACCAATGCACCATGGCCCTATGGAGCGCCACCTCCCAGGGGCAGCTCATACTATGTCCAGGGGTGTGCATACGCAGGACATTTATGTTTGCTATTACAGGGCGGGAGCATGGCTTCCACCCTGTGATAGCAAATCCTTGTTTGCCGCGTTGAAGCAAGAGGAGGAAAACCTCGTATCGCTTCAATAAAGCGGATCTGGATGGTAAAAATGGAGAAAAAAAATGAAGCGGGGTCTCACCCGTTCATTTAAATGAGCCCCCTGGTGGGTAATGGTCTGGGGCCTATCCTATTATTATATTGCGGGGTCTCTGCAGCACTGGGGACCTTAATCTCACATCTAAATTAGGCGCGGGAGGGCACAGAGACGTTTTGCAGCATAGGGGATCAACACCTCCCTGCATATTGTTTAGTAATTGTTCGGGGGGCTTCGAGGCCAAATCAAGTCCAGGGATCGCCACCCTCCGGGACTTCACTTAAATATGCAGGGTGGGCATCGACACTCCCTGAAGCCTTGGTGGCCCTAGGCAATGCCTTATTGGATCTGTAATCACACGGGCAGTACTCATGGTGTTATAAAGTGATACACTCATAGAACCCTTGCAGTTGTAGAATTACCTAGGCTTCATTTATGTAATAGTCTGTTGGTTTATATTTGGTAGGTGCACCGCAAAATTAAAAATGTTTTCTCTCATAACCTCCTATCAACTGCCGATTTTCACAATAAACTACAGACAAGTGTTGTCAGAAAAAGAACACCCATACACTCACTTATTTATTGGTAAAAAAACATAACTTTTATTAAAACAACCCAAATAAATGGAAACGCAACTTTATTAAAAAAAACAACAGTAAAACATGAAATAAGTCGGTGGGACTCCTCCGGAAGCAGCGTACAAAACCTGCAAGTAAAAAAAGAAACATAAGTATGTGTGCAATGTCCAAGAGAAAAAGAAAGGTAGTCAGAATGAAAGGAAAAAAGTGAGAATGGGACAGAGAGCGAGTGGGTGGGAGGGAGAAGGGGAGGGAGAGTCAAAAGAACAGAGGGAGGAAGAGACAGAGCGTCGGCCTACTGCACCCAGCCCTCACTGTTCACCTCCCGTCACCCGTGTGTCTGGGACCCGCGAGAAAGAGTGCGGCCCAGCAAGTCTTTAAAATGAAACAGAGATATGAATGAGGCCAGAGATTACATTATTATCTACAGCAACATCGCTTGCCTGTACCTAAGCACCCAGGCTGCTGCACCCCAGCCCCTTCCCCCGCACTATGCTCAATTGCAGCTCCTGCGCACTGAGGCTTCACTGCTCACCTGCCACAACCGGTATGTCCAATGACGAGCCGGTGCGCGCTCCAACTCCGGGGTGCCGCTCTCAGGGTGGCACAGCAGGTCTCCGGTGGTGGAAGGTGTCTTGATACCACGATGGAAGGCGTCAGGATGCCCAGGGCCTCATCACGGGCTGAGCATCCGCTCCGCCGATTATGGTGCAACTAACTCAGTGTCTGAAAAGGGAGAAATAATATAATGCTGGAAACGTCTTGAGGTAAAAGAAGGTTTATTTCAAGCTTAATAGAGAATACCAGTTGAGTGCATCCTTCCTTCTTGAAGTATGATCTACACTGTTAGTTGTAATCGTGGTTCAAAGAGGATTTGGAGTGCACGAGAATACACAAGGTTAAATAATAATATGTTATGCCAACGTTCACATACAAAGGAACAAAGTGCATGCTAGAAGCATAATGTGCGCGTGCAAAGCAGTGGCGGAAGCCTGTGTGCATGTACACTTAGGGGCCGATTCCGATCCTGGAGAAACCGGGTACGAACCGTCGGTCGGAGCGTTTTCTCCGTCCGACTCGTACCCGGTAAAAACACCATACAAACATGCAAGTACGATTCGTACGGAAACACCATTTCCGTACGATTCGTACAAAACACCGACCGACACAAAAACACATACAAATGTGATCCGGGACGGCCGCGTACGCGACATGCGGACGGAGTCAGGCAGCTGTTTACGTACCAGCAAGTACGATTCGTACCGACAGCACTCTGGACGGCTATATTTTTACGGCACACAAAAAGTGCCAGAAAAGCTAAGTACGCCGCGAAGCGTGAGGAAAAGGGGGCCCGGTACATGCCGAACACCCCCCCAGACCCCCCGTATGTCCGCGACGTACCCCCAGCCCCCCCGTATGTCCGCGACATACCCGCACCCAACCCGTCTATGTACGGTGCGAACCCACACCCCCGCATGTACGGTGCGGACCCCCACCCCACCCCCGTATGTCCGGTGCGGACCCCCACCCCACCCCCGTATGTACGGTGCGAACCCTCACCCCCGCATGTACGGTGCGGACCCCCAGCGCGTAGCACTGGGGGTCTGCACCGTACATACGGGGTTGGGGGTTCGCACCGTACATACGGGGGTGGGGGTTCGCACCGTACATACGGGGGTGGGGGTTCGCACCGTACATATGGGGGTGGGGGTTCGCACCGTACATACGGGGGTGGGGGTTCGCACCGTACATACGGGGGTGGGGGTCCACACCGGACATACACAGGTGGGGGTTCGCACCGTACATATGGGGTGGGGTGGGGGTCCGCACCAGACATACACGGGTGGAGTGCGGGTACGTCGCGGACATACACGGGTGGGGTGCGGGTACGTCACGGACATACGGGGGGCTGGGGGTACGGCACGGACATGGGGGCTGGGGGTACAGCGCGGACATGGGGGGGCTGGGGGTACGGCACGGACATGGGGGGGCTGGGGGTACGGCACGGACATAGGGGGGCTGGGGGTACGGCACGGACATGCGGGGGTGTTCGGCGCGTATGCGCGCACATGTTTGGATGTCTCCATGGTTGCTATGGAGGTTCGCTCCGTACGGTGTTTTTACCGTACGGTTGTGGATTCGGACGGACGGGACGGATGGTACTTGCGCGTTCGGACGTCGGTTTACCGAGTCGTACGTAAAACCGTCCGGGGACGTGTCGGACACTTTTTCCGACCCAAGGACGTGTCGGGGTATTTTCCCAATGCGATTCGTATGGTGTTTTTTACATACGAATCGTACTTGCCAGTTTGTACGGGACTTGTACGATTCGTACGTAAAAAAATCCAGATACGATTCGTACGGGGAATATTTCTCCAGGATTGGAATCGGCCCCTTAGTAATCAGCTCACTACAGTGCCCCAAAAGCCAATGCCACGTGTCTGTAGGGCAGCGCTGCCCGCTGGCTCAGGCCTACAGTACGGTCCAGCAGGTCCTTAAAATGAGACAGAGATGTGACTGAATGAGGTCAGAGATCACATCAATATGCACGGCAACATCGCTTGTTTGCACCTGCACACCCAGGCTGATGCACCTCACCCCTCCCACCGCACAGCGCTCAATTGCAGCCCCTGTGCTCCCAGGTCCCACTGCTTACCTGCTGTCATTGGTGAGTGTCCAAACACGATGGCCAGCAGGGTTCACAATTCAGATCTAGTTTTGTTTGCCAGGATGGTGTACACCTCATGGATCCCTTTTTTTTATTGCGCATTGTGATATGCGAAGTGGATGCAGCCATATCACCGGAGGCAGTGTGGAAGAACTGGGACATGTGGCGTTGTCGTTATCCTATTTATACGTACGCAAAGTGGGCTGGGCTTGTGTAGGCCAGGCCAGCGTAGGGGTGTGAATAATTATTCCGGGGTCCTGGGAGTTGTTCAGTTCCTGCCTGGGCAAGAAGTGTACTTATGTGTGTGTCCCTGTTGCAGTTTTGACGTCGCACAATCCGCAATTTACATTAATGTAGCATGTACCGTGAGGGCAGCAACTATCGCTAATGAGATGCTGTCCGAAAACATTGAATGAACAACATCACATGTCGTTGTCAAGCTTCTGGATATGCGCAGACACGCATGTCAATGATGTGCGGTATTATTGAAAGTATTGCTATTGCTAAGCACACACATGTGAATGTGCTCGGATGGAGGGAGGATCAGCAGTGAGGCTACATCATACACAGTGGTAACGCTCATTACAGTCAAGCAATGCATGTCAAACGTGAATCTGAAAGTCTCACATATGACACACTACTATACTGGTAAAGCCTGACAACAGAGCATACTGCAACACAAATCTACACATTACTCTTTACTGTTTGTCACATGTGATCTAGGATGTGCACTCTGCCCGTGGCTGATGGTACCCCTTCGAGCCACCAATACCCAGGCCGAAAGGCAGCACAATAATGCGCACATACACACACACCAGTGGCATCGTGTAACACACATTTGTTTTTTGATCTAACGTTTCAGATGCATGGCCATCACACGTGGAAGGCTACTGTACAGAGCATGAATATTGATCAAGATGATCATTGCATGTTGTGTGTACTATAAGATAGGTGTGCACAGCAAAAAACTTTTCATAAAAGCTCACTAAGCAGAAGAGGTGTCTCTCATCAAACGCTGTAGAGAGAATGACTAAAACGGGTGGGGTCCTCCAACTGTTACAATGGGAAATGTTATGAACCAATCAAGTGCTTTTTTTAAGGTCACATGGCAATCGCGCACCGAGCGCGCAAGGAGGCCGCACTCAACAGGATTTTGAGAAAATATATTTACCCTAATATAAGTTTATTACAGTTAGAAATATATAAATGTTTAAAATATTTTAGATTATCGCTTGCTCTCATATACACTTTAAACTTATTTAGATATAGTTTTGAGACATAAAAAAAAAATGACGGAATGGCGTACCCGGCGCGATATCATACGTCTATGATGAAACACTGGGCCTGGCAGTGTGCACTCGTCACATACGGAAAGCGCAGCCGGTGCTACTCCATACGTATATGAAGTAATGCACGGCTTGGTACCGCACACCCGTCACATACCAAACTAGCAGCTGGCTCTACCTTATACGTATATGATGTTAGGCGGGATGCGGTGCTACGAAGCCGTCAAATATGAAATGCGCATCCTTTACGAGTTTAGCAATATGGTGGATAGGATTCGCGTGCTGATGGAGCTTGGTACACTACCTTTACGGGAGTCCAGTTTTCTCAAAAGAAAAAAAAAAAGATATACATACTTTTTTTTTGAAGATATAAAAAATTACATAATATTTCAAATTTAAAAAAAAAGGATAACAGAGTTCCAGAAAAAATATAGGTTTTATAAATATTAAAATATGAAATTAACATTTAAAAAACCTTCGTAACTCACAGAAAAAACCATTGGTTTTACAGATGTTATAGTTAGGAATTAGCATTTAAAAAACCTTAGAAATTCACTGAAAAAACCATAGGTTTCAGGAACGTTGTAGTTAGTTGGACATATGACTCATATAAAACCAGAGAAATTCGCCCGTTATAGTTAGTTGAGCTAACTATAACTTGCGCGCACTCAATGCACTGGTGACGACGTCACATATTACGTCACTCATGACATGGTCAGTGACATCACTGATGACATCACTGATGACATCTCAAATAACATCACTGATTACATCACTGATGATATCATCCGTGTGATAATCTGATGCACATACTGATGTCCTAATATAAACTTTGATACACGCACTCTAAAATACAGACTACTATTTTTGAAACCATAGACACAACAATGCCAGATACTACATACCACCCACTATTTCCTAGGTCTACACATACATCCAGTCACTTATACATGCAGTTACTCATCAATACAGTAGTATAATATGCACTCATACACCTATATATACAGTCACACTCCGCCACTATTCATAGAGTTACTCACACACCTAGTCAGTCATGCAAAGAATCTATCACACACCCATTTACTCATGTATACAGTTATACACACCAACTCCTTTATTTACACACACTCCACATGACTTATTTATGCAGATACTAACACATACTTACTGTCTTATACAATCACTGATACAAGCAGACACTCATGTATACACCCACTCTTCAAATAACTTACTCTCAGAAGGTTAAAGGTGATGTAGAGGTCCAGCAGGGATGCAGCCCTAGGTGTTGAAACAGAAGTAACTTAGGAGAGGGTACGATGGTGA
The DNA here is from genome assembly GCF_964204655.1 of Triturus cristatus. Lineage (NCBI taxonomy): Eukaryota > Metazoa > Chordata > Amphibia > Caudata > Salamandridae > Triturus > Triturus cristatus. Next base: position 159,262,811 of record NC_140580.1, read on the forward strand.
GTGGCACCGGAGTGGAGCAGGACTTGCAGTGGAACAGGATTGGTACAGGAACAACAGTGGAGTGTTGTGCATGTTATGGTGATAGAGATAAAATGGCGGAGTGCAGGGAGCAGTGTGGGTCAGGGTGTTGTGTTGCTCTCTTTTCTGCTTAGTGGGAGTAAATCTGGTAAGCATTTAGAGCTAGTGGTAATTCAATGGACTCAGTCTGGCCCCATCCTTTATCCTTAGGCCTCTGGTTGGGGGCCAAAGGGGTACCCAAGGGACCCCCTGTAAAACCATACACTGTGTGGCAGGCACTATGGGATCCCTGCAACAGGGTGTAAGGATTTCCTCAGACAGCCCTTTTCCCCATAGAAGCTTGTGTTGTCGGTCGGAACACAGGCTCCCATAGCAGTCAACGGAAGTCCTTCCGAACAGTTTTCGGAAGCATCATAATCGGTTGGAAATTAATACGACAAGGAGTCGGGCAGGACGTTTCCGCCGGACATCGTAATGAGGCCCCTAGTTACAAAGAGGAATGGGTATATGGCTTAGGAACAGTGATGATAAAAAAAGGTGAAAGTTGGTAGCTGACAAGCTGTGACTTTAATGAAGCAGGTTCTAACACTGAGAAAAGTGGTGCTTTCGAACCCCTGGCCCAGATTTTTTAAGGTTTTGTGTCACCTTTTGCCACAAAAAGGGGCACAGGTCAACGTAACCCCTAGAATAAGATTTATCAAGCCACGCTAGGGCACCTTGCATTGCACCTGCATGGCTTTGTAAATCTGAAGTAACGCAAGACAGCGTAAGTCTTTGCCTTGAATTAATCTGTATGGTGGGGCGTTAGATGGGTGGAGCAGGGGTGTGATTCTTTAGAATTGTATACTTTCCCACCAGAGGTACAATGAGAGAAACATCTGTATTTTTTATTATTGGCTCTTCTCTCTGGACTGTTTTGCACGGCGCATGGTGCTTGCGTTTGTGCTAGGCTGCAGATTTGGCTCCAGTGCACGCAGAGGACAATTGAGCCATATCTTGACAGAAATGCCGCATTCCTGCCTTCTCCCTTTCATGCAACACAGCACAGCAAGGTTACTTGTTGCGTTTTGCTGCTTTTGAAAAAATGTTTGATCTGGCCCTTGGCGTTTTGGAGTATGCTGGGATATGAGACTTACAAATGGGGTCTCACCCACTGTAAGCTCTTGAAACACTGAATTTGAGCTGTAGTCTCCAGTGCTCACCTGTTAAAGAAAGATAATTTACAGGGCAGTGGGTAAGAGGCTCTGCGGATCTTGGGACAGATTTACAAGCCCCTTGCGCCTCTTTTACGCCGCCGTTGCGTCACTTTTGTGATGCAGCGGCGGCACAAAGCCAGCGCCATGGTGCGGGGTACTTACAACTTGACGCATCAGGGAGATGCGTCACGTTGTAAAGCCCTGCGCCACATGTAGGCGTTCCAGCGCGGGGGGGGGGGGCGTTCCGGCGCAGGAACGCCTCCTAAAAGTGGCTGAGTGAAATCTACAAGATTTCACTCAGCCAATTTTACGGCCATGCTGCGTCAAAACCCTGCGCCTGCTTGAAGCAGGCGTAAGGATTGACGCAGCATTTTAAAGATAGGGAACCCCGAGCCTTGCTGGAGCTGCGTCGCGCTTGCGATGCAACTCCAGCAATGCGCCGCCTTTACGGCAGCAGATGCGTCACACATCTGTCCATTTTTGCCCCATGGTGCGCCGCATTGTAAATGCGTAAAGTGAGGTTGCCAACAAGGGATTTTCTTTATGATCACTCAGTTCAATTTCTTTCTAGTTAGATTTGAAAATGTACTTTAACCAATTGTACACGTAACATAAATGTTGTCAGAAAACTATTTGCAGATAAAAGGTGCACACACGGGATTTGTTTTTTGTGAATAAATCACAAGTCTTTTTATATAAGTCAAAGTCAAAAGAAAAAAGGGGAAGGGGAATTACAAAAGGAACAATCAATTCCAAGCAATATAACATGAAAGATGGGTTGATTTAAATCCACATTTCATCAGATAACATCTATTTCCAAGTGATTTAAACAGAGACTAATTTCATACATGAAAAGAAATCAGCTGTTGTTGTCTGATAATAAGGAATTAGATGATGGTGTCGACGTTTCGGTCTTGGTGGCAGAAGTCCGTTAGACCATCTTCAGGACAGTTAACAATTGCACAAAAGACCCTTTGTGGGTTCAGAGAAACACACGTAGCTTGTTTTTGTATGTTCTTATCGAGGCGTATTGGTTGAGTCTATCGCCTAATTACTGACAAACTTTCTCCTGCACGGAGATTCATACATGGGAAATCCTCGTTATTTCAAATTTCCTGTTCCACAACTTTGTAAATTTGAATTGTTGAATGGGCTCGAAAAAATCCGCCACTGTCAGGAACGCATTGTAAATGCGGCGCATCCATGGTTGCGGAGCCGTGACGCACAATAACTGGCACATCCCTGCTGATATGCAGGGATGCGCCAATTATTGTAAATCTGCCCCTCATGTATAAACATGCTCAAACATGCATGAGCACACAGGTGCATCCTGCGGGAGGAAAACTGCCATCAGAGCGTAGGTAGCACTGTTACAGTTGGTGACCATACTTTATTAACATGATTTTGATTGGAGACCTACATGAAATGCACAACCCATTTTGGATATCGTGTGACGTTTAATTTTGTTCATTGCCTGCAATGCGTATAAATTGTGTTTTAGTGTTCCTTCTCACCTGATTAGTTGGTGCGTAGACCAAGCGCACTCAGCCCGAGGATATCAGCACACCACCGCTATATCAAGATGAAAGTTCTCTTCAATATGACATAGAACATGAACATGAAACTTTTAAAACACTACTGTAGCGAACGCAAGGCAATCAAGTCAGACAAAAATCAATTGACAGAACAGTAAAGGTAAGTTTTACATTAGTGAGAAGGGAATGCTACAAGGCGCGGGTAGGTAAAGAGAGGGTGTTAGGAGAGGAAGTGGGCATGTGGAGTGTGGGTGCATTAAGCAGGTATCAAACAAGAGATAAACATGTTGGGTGATTGCCACTGAAAAAAGTATAGTGAAAGCAGGAAAGTTTCAGTGTTTATGGTTCAGATGTAGGTTAAAAAGCATGGGGGCATATTTCCAAGCACGGCGTGAGAATTCCATTAGAAGCCCATGTTGACACCAGAACATGGGCTTCTATTGGAATTCTCAAGGGCATATTATCAAGCCCATTATCTCCGCTTTAGCGGCAGTTTTCTGCCGTGAAAGCGGCGATAATTCTAACGCCGTTTCTTGCTAATATGCCCCAAGGTTTGTCGGGGCATATCAGCAAGACAATTATCGCTGCTTTAGCAGCTGTTTTCGGCTGGAAAGCGGCGATAATTGTATCGCCCTATTAGCAATGTCACGCTAAGCCGTGAATCCTTGCCTCAGCGCTCTTTACCTTAACGCCCAGCTTTGCATTTCTAATGAGATGCAAAGTGGGCGTTCCTCCCCAGAATAACGGGAGAAATGTCGCTAAGGGACATTTCTCCTATTATCAAGCCTCACGCTAACCAGCAGAGCGATAAGAAAAGTAGCACTAACCTCGGTTAGCGCTACTTTCCTTACGCCTGCTTTTCATCTGACTTTGCCATGATATCCTATGGAAGGTGGATATCATGGCTAAGTCTGTCCCTGCCCTATCAGCAAGCATTCGCCAAACGTTGTGCGATTATCGCTGGATTTCCAGTGATAATCGCACATTTGGCAGTTTGCACCTTGATTTTTATCGCTGTTGAGATGAGCGTTGCTGATAGCACGCTATCTCAGCGATACAAATCAGTGCTAGCCGGCGATAATTATCCTCGCGCTAAGCGCGCTGAGAGATAATTATCTCTGGTTCTTGCTGATATGCCCATTAGTCTTTTATGAAAAGTTATTAAAGAGTCTGATTGTCTTATCCAGACTGGCTAAAAGATTCAAATTGTAGTAGCAGCACTGGAGAAGGCCCCAGGGTTAATGCTTGATTTGTTCTGATTATCTTCCAGTCCACATACTAATTAGACTTATCAGGTACTTAGTGCCTTCAGATATTTCAATAAGTGATGGTAATCAGGTTTGTTAAGAAATAGTATTTTGTAGGTAATCTATTCTATTTTCAATTGTATTTTGGCTTGGGGGTGGGGCCAATTGTTCTGTGCCGGGACCCCAAACATGAGGTCCATTTGGGTATATCTGAATTCCTTTCATAGTTAATCATGTGAAATATTTCCAATGCAGCCTTAATGAGAATAATTCTTTGAGGTTGGAAAGTTACATGCTCTGCTCCCCCACCTGGCAGATAAAAACCGCTCAACAGAATAGACCTATCAGAGCAGAATCTACCTGTGAATTGACTTTGATGGTGTTTCCACATGGGGGGAAGAGAGGAGAGGAAGAATTCTGGTTCCAGGCACCACATGAGATTTCTTTTATGTTTCTGAGAGAAGAAACCTGGGGGCATATCAACAACAACCGGCGATAATTATCGCTCAGCGCTCTTAGCGTGAGGATAGTTATCGCCGGCTAGCGTGAATGTTTATCGCTGAGATAGCGTGCTATTAGCAACGCTTATCTCAATAGCGATAAAAATCTACACGCTAACAGGCTAACGTGAGATTATCGCTGGAAACCCAGCGATAATCACACGTTACCTTGTTGATAGGGACAGGCAAACTTAACCATGATATCCTCCTTCCATAGGCTATCATGGCTAAGTCTGAAAATTAGCAGACGTAAAAAAGCAGCGTTAACCGCGGTTAGCGCTGCTTTTTTTGTCTCTAACAGGGTTAGCGACATTCTTGATAATAGGAGAAATGTCGCTTAGCGACATTTCTCCTATTATTTTACTCTGGAACGCCCCCTTTGCATCTCATTAGAGATGCAAGGGGAAGCGTAGAGTAAAAGGGTGCTAACATGCAAATTTGCGTGTTAGCACCCTGTTGTTGATAGGGTGCTAGTTTTATCTCTGCTTTTTTGGCTTTTAAAGCCAAAAAAGCAGAGATAAAGCCCTTGTTGATATGCCCCTTAGAGTGGGTGCGCCAAGGTTGGCTTAGAGGCAGTGATTTGCTACAATTTTGAAACTTTCCCAGAGAACAGCAGAGGTGTGGGACATCTAGTAGACTCTGCAGTGTGAGTGAAATTAGGTTTGGGTGAATAATGTGGCGCCACCAGGTTGCGTGGATACTTCACCAATTAAAAGAAACTCGACCTCATCTTTTAAACTTTTACACAACTTCACAATACTGAGAAGAGGATTGTGAAGTCAGAAGAAGGATCAGCTTAAGCTGATGCAACCCTGATACGAGATAGAGACTCCTGCTTGTACTCAGTGCTTGTTTAGATTTTCTCCTGAGCAACTTGCACTAACTCGAAGACACCTTCCTGGGGCCGGTGGAGGGTAAACTTGCTGGGCTCATGAAGAAAGACAGGCTTATGGTATTCTTTAGACTAATTCTGGTGTGGCTGCTCTTGTTCAATACACAAGCACCCTGCATGTGGTGAAAGGCCTTGAGCCTACAGAGAGTGCTTTGCAGAACAATTGGGGTGTGGCTCCCAGGAAGATACCAGTGGAGGAGACCACCATGGCAAGGCAGAGGGTTGGTACAGGTTCCTACAGCCAAGTTGAAACTGAAGAAGAGAATTAAGTATATCTGCCATCTATAGAAACAAATCAGGAATCCTCATACAGAGGATTTGAGGGCTGCCCTATGGGCTGACAGAAATATCTTGGTTTTGAAAAGAGCGACTCTGAAACCAGTTGCCTTGTGGTTGATGGTAAGGAAGGTCCTCAGAGACTACTACACATGCAACAAAAAGAGGAAATGTTTGTCTTGTGTGAATAGTACTTGAAACTTCTATGCACCATGCGTGACTGCAGCAGACTGACTACAAACATGCCACAGACTTTGGTCTTAGGCAGCGTTCGGTTGGGGCTGAAGCACTCAGCCTTGGATTTGTTTTAATTCTTCTATCTGTGACAGGCAGGGTATGAGATGGACTGCTTCCAAAACTGTGATGGGTAGGGTTTTTTACACTGTCTCATCTGCTATCAGGACTCTCTCTGCCTGTGATGGCAAGGGTCCTTAGAATTGTGCTGTCCAATATCAGCGCTGTGTCTGTGATGTGCAAGTTCTGAGAAGGAATCTTCTACTAACAAGTCTCGGTCTATGATTGACAGACTCTGCATTGGACTGTCTTCTGTTGCCATGACTCTGTCGGTGATGGGCATGATCTGAGATGAACCATCTTTTGTTGTCAGGGCCCTGTCCGTGACGGTCATGGTTCTTAGAACTGTGTTATCCACTACTAAGGACCTGATTCACAGCCTCCACAATATGGGCGGAGGCCCACACTCGTCGGGGAGTCTATGCATTCAAGCTGAATCTCCGCAATGAGTGTGGAAAATCCCCCATGACAGCGGGGCCTCCACCACAAGTGCGGAGGCCCTTTGTGAATCAGGCTTCCAGTCTCTGTCTAAGATGGACTGTCTTAATTAGCGATGGCTCTGACTATGAAGTACTTGGTCTTTGAGTTGTGTTTTGTGCTATCAGGACTCTGTGATGGACTCGGTTCTCTGAGCTGTGGTCTGCTGCCGGGACTCTGTCTGTAATGGGAAGGCCCTGTGATGGACTGTCTTCCTTGGCTAGATCTCTGACTGTGATCGGCAGGGTTTCGTGAACATTGTCATATGTTGCCAAGACCCTATCTGTGATAGGCAGGGTCTGAGATGGATTCTTCTATTGCCCGAACTCTATTTCTTTTGGGAAGGGACTGGAATGGGCTATCTTCCGTTGTCAAGAATCTGTATGTGGGGGGAAGGGATCTTAAAACTGTGTCATCTACTGCCAGGACTCAGGGCCTGATTTAGATCTTGGCAATATTACCACTGTCCTGCTGCGGCAGCATCCCAAGTACCCCATCGAGCTGACAGGGGTCCATCTGAGATATTTAGATGTTGCGACAATAGACAGGAGACCACCACTGCGGCAGTCTTCTCTGCTGACTAACAGTACTCTCTCTCCCCCCAGCGGGTTTCACCGAGCTCGTTTAGATGTTCCCATTGTGCTGGCGGTGTCCTGGTGGCAGAGTCCTGATGGAGTGAGGCCGTGGTTGTGAAGACTCCAAAAAATAGACAGCAGGACTCGAACCGCGAAGATCTAAATCAAGCTCTCTGTCTGACAGGCAACGTACAAGATGGATTTCTCAACTGCCAGGACTCTGTCCTTGATGAGCAAGGTCAGAGATAACCTTTGATCCACTGCCAGGACTCTGTCTGTGATGAGCAAGGTCTTAGATGGACCGTCTTCTGTTACCAGGACTCTGTTGATCATTTGCAGAGTGGTTAGAACTATGTCATCCTCTGCTAGCACTCAGTCTGTGATGGACAGGGTCTCTGGTGGACCGCCTTCTGATGAAAGGGCTGTCTGTGATGGGAAAGGACTTTGAACTGTGTATTTCTTTGCCATGATTCTGTTTGTGCTGGGCATGTTCTGCCAGTGACTGTTTACAGTTACCAGGACTGTGCTTGCAACTGGCAGATTTCTTTGAACTTCCTCATTTATCGCCAGGAATTTCTTGGTGATGAACAGGGTATGAGAAGGATTTTAGGCCTAATTTCGAGTTCCGCAGCTGGGCTACTCATCACAAACCTAACCGATATCCTATCTGCCATATTACGAGTGCATTATATCCAATGGCATTTGTAATATGGCGGACTGGATATCCGTCACGTTTGTGATTGAGGAACCGATCCGCCGAACTCTAAATCAGACCCTTTGTTTTGGTTAAGTACTTGGTACTTTGTTGCAAATTTTCCATGGGCTGTCTTCTGATGGAGATTCCAGTGTGACTTAGCAAGTGGTCTTCAACATGGAATTATACTACTTCTAAAAAGGATCTACTAGAAATTACTAGAAATTATTTGAATTTATGATGCACAGCAAGTATTTTGTGTTATACACTCTGAGGTCTTTAAATATTAGTTAATCTACAGCATTCTACAATGCTACAGAATAGAAACAATTTAAAAATTTTCCACAATGGCCAAAGTATCTTAGATCAATTACTTCAAATCCCGCCCTGCAACAGTGTCCTAGCCCGGTGACTGTATCTTTCAAGCTATTACAATGACCTACAAGTAAAGGGAAACTCTAAGGCAAACATCTACACAGGTGTAAGTTAACTACTTGGTTTATGTGAATATATAGTAAGTACGGGGCCCATGCATCAGTTCCATCTACAGTCTAGGAACTGGTTTAGGATGGTCCCTTTTCAAATTGTATTGTCTAGTTGCAGTGCATGCACAGCTCTAATACAAGGGAATGGCCCTCACGGCACTTACTGATGATTCTGGTTCCAAGCATTAGTTTTCCAAAACATTGGCACAGTGAAGTATGGGCACTGTACACTTGACTGTGATCAGCCATCCTCGCCTGGGATTGCCTGGGACAACAAAATATACTGGCTCATCTCCTATAGCTGGCTATCCACCAAATGGCTGTGATGAGGAAGGAATGATCAGCAATCCTCTGCTAAAAGGTCCTCGTTAAATGTCCTAGTAGCCTGAGTCCATCCTCCCTCAATTCAGTGTCTAGTTCTTCCATCAGATTTAGGAATGCAGGCAATACACCTTCACTGTCTGGGAAAGCTGCATTCCATCCTCAGTCTTATGTCATGTTAAACCATGAGCTATCCAAAGGGTGGCCCTAGTGGTCCCATGAGTCTTGCTACCATCCACACATTACATACACTCACTCAACATGCTGATGTGATGTCAGTGCAAGAGTGCAGGTTTCACATCTAGGCAGAACTGTACCTGGGTGGGCCAGTTTACTCCTCCCTACCTCTCTAGCGTTGATGACTGGTAGATGGAGATATACTTGAGGCTGATCTCTGTAATGATATCCATTGATTTTTGATGATTGAGGCAATGGAGGACCATCAGCATAATATTAACATGAGAAAATTCTTGCTGTCTAGTTCTAGTAAGCACACATATCCAGGTCTGTAGGTTCTTGATTAGAGCACATCATAAGGAAGATTGGGAGGGGCGATGAGGAGGAACTCACAACACTCCCTTGTTGTGAACACTAGCCTCCTTATCTGAGGCGTTACAACAAACAAATGATGGACGGAATGCTGACAATGCAGACATTCTCCCCCAGTCAAGAGATCTGGGTTAAATCCATCGTTCTTTTGCCCACTACGCCACCCCAGTTCAGACATGGCCATATGCAAATCAGTCTTGACCCTGTGCCTCATGGGAACAGTCCAGCCTGAACTGCCAAGCCATGTCTTCCCTGGACCAGAATCAAGCATCCTAGGACCGGTTTCTGGCTATCAGCCGTCATCAGCCAGGATAGCTTGACTCCAGTGGCGTAGTGAGCACGGGTCCCACGTCTGGGAATACCCATCCCACTTAGGGCGAAAAGCGTTACAACAAACAAATGATGGACAGAATGCTGACAATGCAGACATTCTCCCCCAGTCAAGAGATCTGGGTTAAATCCATCGTTCTTTTGCCCACTACGCCACCCCAGTTCAGACATGGCCATATGCAAATCAGTCTTGACCCTGTGCCTCATGGGAACAGTCCAGCCCGAACTGCCAAGCCATGTCTTCCCTGGACCAGAACCAAGCATCCTAGGACTGGTTTCTGGCTATCAGCCGTCATCAGCCAGGATAGCTTGACTCCAGTGGCGTAGTGAGCACGGGTCCCACGTCTGGGAATACCCATCCCACTTAGGGCGAAAAGCGTTACAACAAACAAATGATGGACGGAATGCTGACAATGCAGACATTCTCCCCCAGTCAAGAGATCTGGGTTAAATCCATCGTTCTTTTGCCCACTATGCCACCCCAGTTCAGACATGGCCATATGCAAATCAGTCTTGACCCAGTGCCTCATGGGAACAGTCCAGCCCGAACTGCCAAGCCATGTCTTCCCTGGACCAGAATCAAGCATCCTAGGACCGGTTTCTGGCTATCAGCCGTCATCAGCCAGGATAGCTTGACTCCAGTGGCGTAGTGAGCACGGGTCCCACGTCTGGGAATACCCATCCCACTTAGGGCGAAAAGCGTTACAACAAACAAATGATGGACGGAATGCTGACAATGCAGACATTCTCCCCCAGTCAAGAGATCTGGGTTAAATCCATCGTTCTTTTGCCCACTACGCCACCCCAGTTCAGACATGGCCATATGCAAATCAGTCTTGACCCTGTGCCTCATGGGAACAGTCCAGCCCGAACTGCCAAGCCATGTCTTCCCTGGACCAGAATCAAGCATCCTAGGACCGGTTTCTGGCTATCAGCCGTCATCAGCCAGGATAGTTTGACTCCAGTGGCGTAGTGAGCACGGGTCCCACGTCTGGGAATACCCATCCCACTTAGGGGGAAAAGCGTTACAACAAACAAATGATGGACGGAATGCTGACAATGCAGACATTCTCCCCCAGTCAAGAGATCTGGGTTAAATCCATCGTTCTTTTGCCCACTACGCCACCCCAGTTCAGACATGGCCATATGCAAATCAGTCTTGACCCTGTGCCTCATGGGAACAGTCCAGCCCGAACTGCCAAGCCATGTCTTCCCTGGACCAGAATCAAGCATCCTAGGACCGGTTTCTGGCTATCAGCCGTCATCAGCCAGGATAGCTTGACTCCAGTGGCGTAGTGAGCACGGGTCCCACGTCTGGGAATACCCATCCCACTTAGGGCGAAAAGCGTTACAACAAACAAATGATGGACGGAATGCTGACAATGCAGACATTCTCCCCCAGTCAAGAGATCTGGGTTAAATCCATCGTTCTTTTGCCCACTACGCCACCCCAGTTCAGACATGGACATATGCAAATCAGTCTTGACCCTGTGCCTCATGGGAACAGTCCAGCCCGAACTGCCAAGCCATGTCTTCCCTGGACCAGAATCAAGCATCCTAGGACCGGTTTCTGGCTATCAGCCGTCATCAGCCAGGATAGCTTGACTCCAGTGACGTAGTGAGCACGGGTCCCACGTCTGGGAATACCCATCCCACTTAGGGCGAAAAGCGTTACAACAAACAAATGATGGACGGCATGCTGACAATGCAGACATTCTCCCCCAGTCAAGAGATCTTGGTTAAATCCATCGTTCTTTTGCCCACTACGCCACCCCAGTTCAGACATGGCCATATGCAAATCAGTCTTGACCCTGTGCCTCATGGGAACAGTCCAGCCCGAACTGTCAAGCCATGTCTTCCCTGTACCAGAATCAAGCATCCTAGGACCGGTTTCTGGCTATCAGCCGTCATCAGCCAGGATAGCTTGACTCCAGTGGCGTAGTGAGCACGGGTCCCACGTCTGGGAATACCCATCCCACTTAGGGCGAAAAGCGTTACAACAAACAAATGATGGACGGAATGCTGACAATGCAGACATTCTCCCCCAGTCAAGAGATCTGGGTTAAATCCATCGTTTTTTTGCCCACTACGCCACCCCAGTTCAGACATGGCCATATGCAAATCAGTCTTTACCCTGTGCCTCATGGGAACAGTCCAGCCTGAACTGCCAAGCCATGTCTTCCTTAGACAGGAAACAAGCATCCTGGTTCCCGGTTTCGGGCTAACAGCCCTCATCAGCCAGGCTAGCTTGAATCCAGTGGCAAAGTGAGCAAGGGATCCACGTCTGGATATACCCTGCCAACTTAGGGTGAACAAAGCAAACACAAGGAGATGATGGACGGCGCGTTGAAACTTTTTGGACACTCAGCCCCAGTCACAGATCTGGGTTGAATCTATCATCGCTATTTAGCTCACTTCGCCACCCCAGTTCAGACACATCTATAAGTAAATCAGTCTTGACCCTGTGCCTCATGGGAACAGTACAGCCCGAACTGCCAAGCCATGTCTTACCTGTACCAGAAACAAGCATCCTGGGACCGGTTTTGGGCTAACAGCCTTCATCAGCCAGGCTAGCTTGAATCCAGCGGCAAAGTGAGCAAGGGAACCATGTCTGGGCATAACCTGCCACCTTAGGGTGAATAAAGCAAACACGAGGAGATGATGGACGGAGCTCTGAAACTTTTTAGACACTCACCCCCAATCACAGATCTGGGTTGAATCCATCATCGTTCTTTAGCTCAGTTCGCCACCCCAGTTCAGACATAGCTAATGCAAACCATTCCTGACCCTGTGCCTCATGGGAAAAGTCCAGCCGAACTGCCAAGCCATGTTTTCCCTGGACCAGAAACAAGCATCCTGGGACCGGTTTCGGGCTAACGCCCTCATCAGCCAGGCTAGCTTGAAAACAGTGGCAAAGTGAGCAAGGGACCCACGTCTGGGCATACCCTGCCAACTTAGGGCAAACAAAGCAAACACAAGGAGACGATGGACGGAGTGCTGAAACTTTTCAGACACTCACTCCCAGTCACAGATCTGGGTTGAATCCATCATCGCTCTTTAGCTCACTTCGCCACCTCAGTTCAGACACAGCTATATGCAAATCAGTCTTGACCCTGTGCCTCATGGGAACAGTCCAGCCCGAACTTCCAAGCCATGTCTTCCCTGAATCGGAAACAAGCATCCTGGGCTAACAACCCTCACCAGCCAGGCTAGCTTGAAACCAGTGGCATTATTGTGTATCTTGTTCTTCAGAAGCAGTATCCGCTCTCTTAAACAGATCTGTATACACTGAATGTCATATCCTTGCAGCAGAACAGCCCTTGTTTAAGCCGCCGTGAGCAGATGACTGTACATTCAGACCTTTCTTTCAGCATTTCGCAATTTTGCAACTTGCTAGTTGAGTGCAAAATTATTAAAGGCCTGCAATGCCCACAATTTTCAATCAATAAGCTGCAATAAACATAAACGGTCTCTCCTTGAAGTTGTTTTGCTTTCTTTGTTTCTAGAGGTGGGCGGCAAACTCCGCTGCACTGGCGGAGTTTGTGGAGCTTTGTCACTCGAAGTTCGGCGAAAAAAATCGGCCTACGTCCGGAGGTGCAGAGTTTACTGGCGCGCTTGCCAATCCCCCCTATTTTGGGGGGATCTTTCTCATCAAGCCAGTAAAAATGATGGGATAGTCCAGATTGAAAAGGTGACACAGTCATTTTAGCCCATGAATAAAGTAGGACGACAGGCTGGTCAGAACCGGTTTGTCCAGTATCTTTGTGACTCTGATTTTCTCAGTGCCAGGATAGAGCCCCTCCCCTCTCGTCTAGGTGATCGGAGGCACCAGTTGCACACACTGATATAGATGACATTTGGTATCTACTCAGCAAGGACTCCCCTAAACATTAAAGGAGCTGTGTTTGGACTAAGAGGCTAGGGTGTAGATGAGTGGGCCCTAAGAAGTGATTAGCCTACATGCCATAATGGCCCTTTATGCATCAGCAACCCTGGCATAGCTGGGCATCGGTGCACACATATCTGTTGCACTTACTTTTCTGGCGTAAGCCCCGACCCGAACAAACAGAACATTCAAGATTGTGTAGACATTATATTTTCATGCAAACTTGGTGCTCCAGAGGCTGTGCCACATTTACACCTGGCATTATATCAAAATGATGCCAGGCTGCCATGACACCAGCTGCAGTGAGCCCCTGATTATGGATGCCCACTGAACACAGTTCCTGGGGGCAGCGTGTCTTTATCAAATGCGTAAATGATTCATAAAAATCTTGTGCCCCATGCGAGGCTGGAAGAGTTCTCTGAATGATGACATTTAGGGACATATTTACAATGAAGTGGCAGAGCGTGGCGTTAGCCTCCTTGGCTTAACGTCACGCTCTGCTACTTATGAAATGCAAGGCTGCACCATATTTACAAGTATATGGTGCATCCCAGCATTTCCTCCTGCACTGGTGTTAAATTTAGCAGCCTAGCGCTAACTCAGGCACCCTTGCCCCTTTAGTACTAGGGTTTCTGCATTGAGGAGAAAATATTCTTTGTGTGCAGAAAGGTGTCCCTTCCTGCACATAAACTATCTTTAAATGACGTTTTGTCACTTCTATGCGTGCTGCTTAATGCAGCACACATGGAAACAGCAAAAACAAGGAGAAATAAATAATTTCAAAATGTCTTTTTTTTCAAAGATTGTTTATGTGCAGGAAGGGTCACCTTCCTGCACATAAACAATCAATGGGCTTTTGCTGTTTCTATGCATGCTGCACAATGCAGCACACATGGAAACAGCAAAAACAAGAAGAAATAAATAATTTCTCCACTTTTCGCCGGTTTACACCAGGTTTTCCTAGTCTTAATATTGGCACTGACTCCTATTTACGCTGCCCTTGTAAATAGGATGCAGCATCAAAATCAATGGATGTTGCTGTGGAACCCCCACCGCAACACCCATTTCCCTCCCCTTTCATGCTAAGTTCAGCATGAAAGGGTGCCTCATTTACAAGGCAGCGTTAAGCCACATTAAGTGGGTTAACGCTGCCTGGTAAATAAGGTAAAGCACATATCACCACAGGAACGACTCTACAAGTGGCGTTCCTGTGGCAATAGGGGATTGTAAATATGCCCCTTTGTATCTTTAAGAAAGCCCCCAATCTGAAAGCAGCTAACCTCACTTGGGCCATGTTGCAGCCGAGCATCTAGCAGTGGCCACTCTCCCGAGGCCATACTGATTTGCAATAATACCACTTGTTACATTAATGACTTTACCTATGGCCATACCTCTCATGACCTATGACCACCTCCTTCTTCCACCACAAGATCAGGACACTCTATGACAACGTCTATGACCAAGACCAAGGCACTGACCCAACACCATCCGCGCCACCCAGCTGACCCTCCTCATCTGGACTCCTGTCACCACAGAAGACACCGCAAAGACTATGAGGAGCCTTCACTCCGGAGCACCCACTAACCCCTGCCCGCCACAAATTTCCATAGAGCCGCCTCCGCCATCTCACCAGAACTAAGACAGACAATGAACTGCACCCTCAAAATTGACATGTTCCCCGATGACTGGAAACACGCCGAAGTCAAACCCCTCCTCAAGAACCCCTACGCAGACCCAACGGAACACAAGAACTACAGGCCCATCTCTCTTCTTCCCTTTGCCACTAAAGTCACTGAGAAAATCGTCAACACCCAGCTAACGCACTTCATAGAATCCAACAACATCCTCGACTTATCTCAATCCAGATTCCGCAGCAACCACAGTACTGAGACCGCCATCCTAGCCACCACGGACGACATCCACTCCCTCCTCGATCAAGGCCACACTGCAGCCATCATCCCACTAGACCTCTCAGCAGCCTTCAACACCATCTTCCACCACACACTAGCCACCAGACTCCACGACGCTGGCATACAGGGAACTGCCTTAGACTGGATCCGCTCCTTCCCCTACAGCAGAACACAAAGAATAAGACTCCCGCCTTTCCTCTCCGAACCCACAGAGATCAGATGCAGAGTACCCCAAGGATCCTCCCTCAGCCCCATGTTCTTCAATATCTACATGGCCCTGCTAGCAACCATCGTCAGAAAACATGGACTCAGCATACCATCCTACACCCACGACACCCAGCTCAACATCTCCCTCACCAAGGAACACGACATCACCAGGCACAGTTTCCAGGATAGAATGAAGGACGTTGCATCCTAGATGAGCAGCAGCTGCCTGAAGCTCAACTCAGAGAAAATAGAAGTCCTCATCCTCGGATCCAACCCCACCACTTGGGACAACACCTGGTGGCCCCCGCCCTGGGAAACCTTCCCACCCCCATGGACCACACCCACAACCTCAGCATCATACTTAACTCCTCTCTCACCATGAACCAACAGATAACGCTGTATCCTCCACATGCTTCAACACCCTCCCCATACTCCGCAAGACCATCAAATGGATCCCCCCAAATCTTGTAAGTCTGTCACCCAAGCACTCATCACCAGCAGGCTGGACTAGGAGAACACTCTAGATGCTGGAATCAACAAATCTCTCCTTCACAAAACTTCAGACCATCCAGAATGCCGCAGCCAGACTTGTCCTCAGCATCCCACAACATGACCACATCCCTCAGCACCTCCGAGACTTCTGAAGGAAGTGACCCAATTAGAATTGCCCAGGTCACTCATGACCACCTTTCAGCCTTCCATACCAAATGAAGAGTTGGTCAGACAGTAGAAAACACCAAACAATATCTGTTTATTTTGAGTACACTCAGAGCGGAGCCCAATCTATCCTATCGCTTAGGAGTGCTGCAGAGGGATTGACATCAGCAAGCAAAAAGTTACATTACATAAATTCGGAACCACCGGAGGCACGCCCACAATGGAGTTTTCCAAGCAAATATAGTAAAACAGTGAAGTACAAAAAATTGAGTTTCGATTCTGGGGCCGGGCACACACTATCTAGCAGTCAAGGTCATTCTGCCTGTGCCCGCCACTAGACACGTGGGAGAAGGCTTCTATCTAAAGGGATAGGTATGCGTTAATAAGAACAGTGTATTCATTAGTGAGGTGAATTCCGACTTCGGGGAAATGAAACCTAACTGAGGCCTCTTCTCAGAAATGACGAAGGATAAGTTTTGATTATAACCCAAAATGGCACCGGCATATAAAATGGCGCAGTAAATGCTAACACATTGAATATGCAAGGTTTTCTATTCAAACAGGCCCTCTTTTTAGCATGAGCTAACCATTTTATAACAGTTTACATTTTGCAGAACAATAGAACGAAAATCATGAGTAAACCTAACTATGAGCAATCCATATACTCAGAGTCAGGGACAGAAACAGTCAGGAGGGAAGTAGTCTCAAAAATGCCCTCATCAATATGCATAAGGTCATCTATGTCCTTCTGTACCATAATTGCAGCATTAGTATCATGAATGGATGTTTTCTTCAGAAGGAGAAGAGTGGTGCAATAGGAACAGCAAAATGGGAGACACTGAATGAGAATACAGCAAAGTGTCAGCACCACAACCAGATACATTATTTTCTCGAAAATCCAACCCCAATTTCCAAACAATGACCAACTCCAATTCCCACTCTCCATTCCTTTGACATTCTCTAAAATATCTAATATATGCTTAGTGATATTTTGCTCCATATTCTTGATCCCGACTACACACTGATCCCCCACTACAGCGCACACACCACCACTCTTTGCAAAGATGAAGTCAACTGCATACCTAGTCTGCTCGGAATAGATCAGCATACTTTCCAATTGAGTGGTGATGTCACACAAAGCTGCTATGGTGGAGTTAGATAATATCTACAATTTACATCCAAAATATTCTCTAGCTTTCTCACCTCTAGTCATAGCAGTACCACCAAACATAATTATGGAGGAGAGAATGTATCCAAAAGTGATACCATTACTATAGTTATTGACTTCGAGATCTGTCACTCCTTCTCAAAATTCCTTGGTCAATGTCCTTTTAACCCATCTTACATTAGGCTTCGCATGTTTGCAGGGTACACCCAAGGGCAGCACCATTCCAAGTGCCACATCATTTGTACCATTATAAATATTAGAGTATGTCACATTAGACAGAAAGAAAAATCCTGGGTTTGCATGAATCGGTCAAATATAATCCACAACAGAATATCGGGAATTCCGCCCTAAGGTATCGAGGTCCTTTGGAATTGCGCAATACTATCGCTGAACAATTAAAATACAATTCAGTCTCAGTGAAATTGATAATTGGGCAACAAGCAGGGTAGTAGCTAGCTTCTCGGGGAACTGGTAACTCCTTATACTGGTAACCCACCAGAGTTACATTCTGTTTTTTTCCATAAAGAGGTTGTCACAATAAGTATTGTTGTCACACTCTGGATAACTCATGCCTCAAGGCTTTTTACAATATAGACAAGGACCTGGATAGCCAAACCCAAATACTCCTTGACCTTCTGCAAAGTCAAGAGAGCGAGTATAGGTATAGTTGAAAATTGACAATGGATACGCTGTCCATAAACTAGTTACAGATTCTGTAGGGAAACAAGATGAACCTCCTCCCAAAAATATTTTATGTGTGTCTAAAAACACATTATTTGGTGTCATTCTTTTCTGTTGAACCCGAGGGGTAACATTAACCTTAGTACATGATGTCACATCCTTATTATGTTCCAATACCCAATACCCATAACAACCCACCCAAAGATAACAGCAACAGGACCACAAGAACAGCACATATGAACTTTTTCTTTGTAGATCAAAATACATGTGTAACAACAGGGGAAAACAATGGCTGCTCTTCCTCAGCAACCATTCTGCCAAAGGGATGCATGATGAATGCTAAACTAGGGGATGAAATACAAGCAAGAGAAGTATACGAGTTCCCAGTGGCCATCAGAGCCTCACTGGTACAGGCTCCTATTGTTCATCAAAACGTTGGCGCTCTTAAGCACCGGCGGTGGAGCATGCTCTATCCTAAGTTCGTGTTCCCACATCAACCAGGATAATATATCCCCAAGGGGACACTTTTGATCTATCCTATCCAATGTTCAAACAGTGCACGAATCTCCCACCACCCTAAACTAGCTCCGTTGGTACTATAGCAAAGTATACCCTAACTTACACAGTCCATCCCTAACTAATCTGACTTCTCCTTTGATGCACTATTTCCCAGCTGAGGGCACAAATTGCACCTAGTGACTCCAGGCACAGAAGGATCAACAAAAAGAGGCTGCTGGATAGCTCGTATTTTCGGAGGAACTGCTGCATTCAGCACTTCATCATTTTCCTCATCTGTACGTGTCCAGGTCGGCTTGGCATCACTGAAGTGGGCAAACCAAGGCACCACCTCACATTAGGAGTCCCCAATGCCATCCTTCACCCATTTATCATAAGGCAAAGGTAGGGGTATTCTGCGACAGTGTGTCGCATGAAACCAGTTCTTGTGGCCAGCAACCTTTACTGCAGTGCGCATAGCTAGTAGGACCTGTGCAGGTCCCTTCCAGCGCGGCTCCAAACTTTTCTTCCCCTGAAAAGTTCTTATAAGAATGTAGTCCCCAGGCTGAATATTGTGTCCAGGCCCCTCAGGTGTAGCTGGCAGGGTTTCCCGGACCCGTTGGTGAATAGAACGCAAACTTTCAGTTAACTGGCAAAGATAGTCAATCAATAATGGATACTCAATATCTGAAAATCGCTGAGGGCGCAAGATGCCCCAGACATTCGCCGGGCATCTGAACACGACCTCATACAGAGACAATCCTGTCCTAGAATGTGCTGCAGTTCTAGTTGACAAAAGAGCTAATGGTAAAGCATCTGGCCATTTTAACCCTGTTGTCTCTTGTATTTTTGACAATTTGAGTTTGAGAGTACCATTGTACTTCTCAAACCAACCCACTGACTGTGGATGATTGGCAGCATGAAACGTTTGCTTTATGTGCAGACTATCACAAATCATTTGGATCACTTTTGAATTAAAATGACTTCCGTTATCACTCCAAATCAAACGGGGCAAGCCAAAACAAGGAAAGAACTCCTTCAGGAGTACCTTTGCAGTCGTAACAGCTGTATTGTCTTTAGTGGGATAAGCCTCAACCCATTTACTAAATGCACAAATGACCAACAACACATACTTCAAATTATTACACCTTTCTAATTCTATAGAGTCCATCTGGAGGACCTCAAAAGGGAAAGTAGGTGTTGCAAAATTACTAGGCGGTGTGGGGGTACCCTTCCCCAGATTGTGCATCATGCACACCATACAATACTTCACTAAATGTTCAGCCATTTTCGAAATGTTGTCATTTTGCCATACGGGGTGGAACAACTTGCAAATACCCTTAGCACTGATATGGGCTGGGCCATGGGCCGTGGTAATGACAGGAAGAACATATGCATCAGGCAACATCCATCTCTGTTTTCCTGACTTATCAATTCAACATCCCTCTTCATTTAATTGTGCTGTACTTTCCTGCCACACTACTAACTCCTCTACTGTGGCTTCGCTTTGTATCTCCTTCACATTTTCAAGTGTGTCCTCCTAAATAGTAACTTCAGGCACCCACCTAGCCAGGCCAACTACAAACAGTCTTTTCATTTTAGTCCGGGACGTTTCTTTAGCTGTCTGACCGCAAAAGAATTTCCCTGTCCTACATTGTCAGTGACTTTCCGATGGGCGCTACACTTCACTATTGCCAATTTCCTAGGGAGTGTCAAAGCAGACAAAAGCATCAATATGAGGTGCCCATGCTGGATCTTGGTGCCGTGGGAAGTAAGAAACCCCCTCTCTGCCCAGAGTCACCCAAAACTGTGCACAACTCCGAAGGCATACTGGCTGTCAGTATAAATGTTGACAACCAGTCCCTCACTTAATTCACAAGCTCGTATAAGGCCAACAAGCTTAGCATCTTGAGCCAACTGATAGGGGACTTGTGATGTCTCTACTACAGTATGCAATGTAGTAATCGCATAAGCAGCCGTGGTAGTGCCATCTGGTAATTTAAAACAAGAGCTATCGACATATAGTTCCCCTTGTGGGCCACATAAGGGAACATGAGTAAAGTCTAACCATCCTTTCGCCTCTTCTTCCATCAGGAAGATACAATCATGTTTGTTGACTTCATTACTCTCGGAAGGGAGGGGCAGTAATGTGGCTGGATTCAGAGTGGTACATCTTTTGATCGTAAATCGTAATATGCTTGGCAAACAATGTTAATTCATAGCCAGTCAGACGTGCACTGGTAAGGTGCTGTGTCTTTGTCTTATTCAAAAGTGTATCCACAGCATGGGGTACCATGACTGTGAGGTCAGTATCCAGTCCTAGTCCAGCCGATTGTCTATTCGAGCTGGCCACAGCTGCAACCGCTTTTAGACAACTCAGGAGGGCTCTCGCGACTGGATCAAGAACAGCAGAGAAATAAGTACACAGCCGTTGCTTAACTCCAAATGTTTGTGATAAAACAGAAAGTGCTCAACCAGCCATCTCATGGACGTACAACACAAACGCTTTATTATAGTCTGAGGTGCCAAGTACTAGAGCCGAGCAAAGCGCAGTTTTCAATTGCTCAAAAATCTGCTGACAGTCAGGCATCCAAGGCAAGGGCTCATGCATTTCCTTAGTCGTTAGTGCAAGCAAGGGTTTGTTTAGTAGGGAGTAATTGGGTATCCACTGGCGACAGTAGGAAGTAATAGCTATAAAAGCATTCACACCTTCTTGAGTTTGCGGAACAGGTATTTTGACAATGATACTGATGCGCTCAGGAATCAATCTCCTACCCTCCTTCGACAGTAGGTGACCTAAGTAGGTGACCTCCTGTTGACAATACTGAAATTTAGAAAGGCAGACTTTATGTCCATGTTTAGCTAAATCGAGCAACAACTGTACAGTGCTGCCTTTACAACCTTGTTCGGTATCAGAAGCAATAAGGAGATCATCAACATACTGCACCAATACATTACCTGCAGGAAGTGAAAGGGCATCCAACTGACTCTTTAAAGCCTGACTGTAAATACTTGGACTCTCTGTATAGTCCTGAGGAGCCCGACAGAATCTAAAGCTTCTTCCAGCTAAGGTGAGCCCAAACAGATAACTGCTATCTGGATGAATAGGATTACTGAAGAACGCATTTTTCAAATCAAAGACAGAAAAGAATTTAGCAGTGGAAGTAATCATTGTCAAGAGTGTAGTAATGTCTGGTACCACTGGAAATTGAGGATTTACTATTTTATTACCTTCGTGCAAATCAATCACAAAACGATAAACAGCTTCATGATCATCAGGGGCCCTGAGGATGTCCGTTTAAGGATCGGAAGAATGGGGCTATTACAAATGTTAGCAGACGTCTCCTCAACCACTCCCTTCTTGATCAAGTCCTGAAAAATTTGCAATGAAGCTCGCTCTCCAGTCTGTGGTATTTTATACTGAGGGATACGAGGTAAAGCAGCATTATCTTTAACTTGGATCAAAACCGGCGGTAAGTGCAACAATCCCACATCTGTATCACCCGTCACCCACAAAGTGGATGGTATATCAGCAAATTCAGCAGGAAGAGGGAGAGACAGGCACTGCCTAGTACTTACATTTGGGCCTATCTTCATATAAACACCTTCCGGGGAATAATAAATAGTAGCATGCAATTTCTTCAACAAGTCTAAACACATTAAATTCTCACCACAATTAGATGTCAACAGAAACGGGGACTCCACAGTAAAAGGACTAACAGTCAGTGCAAGGGGTCGTGAAATGGGGCTCACTACCTGTACACCTGAAAAACCTACAGAGAAATTATTATGGCCAGACAGAGCCGCCCCAGGGACCATGTTTCGAGAAACAGAACTTTTCGTCACATCTGTGTCCACCAAAAATTCCTTAGTCGAAACTTGCAGTTCCGCTGTTACATAAGGACCACGCTGGTATACAGGTATCTGAACTGGTCCCTCACTCTGTCCCTGGCTGTCCTAGCTGCAAGACATTCCTGTCACTTTTTCCATATCATTGTCATCATGGTAGTACTGCCCATCGCGGGGGTCATCAAAGTGACTATCATCATAACAACCACGTTAGGCTGCAGCATTTTGAGCCCTATCAGCGCCACCAGCTCCACGACCCCATCCACGAGAACCTCGACCTTGAGGGACCGCCACCTTCTGTAAAAGCACAGGACACTTGGTACGACAGTGACCCTCTTCCATACAATAAGCACACTGATTCGGCCCCAGAGGTGTTGTGTTCGGCTGCCTACTAGTACGTGGAAGTTGTCGGCAGGACCATCACGTCCTCTGCCATTCCCTCTAAAAGCCTGCTGCAGCAGCACCTTTGTCTTTAAATCCTTATGCTTCCTCTCTGTCCTTTCTTTTTCCTCAATATCCACAAGCTCACAATACTGTGCCATATTCAAAATAACAGAAGGGGAAGAAGTGGGCCAGGTACTCTCAGAAGCCTGCAATTGAGTCGCAATTTCAGGAAGCAAATTAAAGTTAGAACTATTAACAAACAACCGAACACCTCCCTTAAAAGACAAATCCTGCCCACCATAGTCCAAAAATGTATCTTCAAACCGAGTGAAAAAAATCAGACACACTCTCATCTTTGTTCTGTCTACAAGCTGACAATTTATCCCAATCCACTTTTCTCGCCAGAATCGGAGAATGCACATATGTAATAATGCGGCCTGGCAACGCTAACATTTCTGCTCGAGCTCATCACCTGGTTTCCCCTCCTGGTCCCATGCTTTAATTTGATCCCAAGTACCACCCAACTCAGGAACATGGTCTTGGGTATGGACCTGTCTCCAAATATCAACCGGAACAAGAAGACCAAAAAACATTTCAATATCAGCAAGAGTCATTACCATGGAGGAAGCAGCTTCAGTCAATTCTTTATAATAAGCAGTAGGATTTTTTCTAGGATCAGGCAAATGAGTCTTAAGGGACAAAACTTCACTTCTTTTCCATGGAGTATAAACCTTTTGTTCTTGAAACCTGGCCGCCACTGTCGCTCGAGTAACATTACCACATTGGTCTGTTAACTACGGTATCTCGGGTGATATATAGGATGAACCTCTCTCATGGGAAACTGGGACACAGCAGTAGGACTCTTATCATGTAGCCTGACCCTATAGGCGACCAATGTAGTAATGTTACTAAAAACTTGACCTGTGTCTAAACCTGTGGTATACACACAATCTTTAATATAAAATAAAATTAGAGGGGCGTAGTCCCCAAAATGTTGCTGCCAAAGACCAAATAATGTAGATGACATATGTTGAAGAGCGTGCTGCTATACAAAGGGCTCATAATCTTTCATCACACTCCAAACATCCTCAACACCGTAAATGGGATTATGACACCACTGCGTGGCCTGATTAGCCACAACCCTCTTCTCTTCATTTCCCACTGCAGACCGTACAAAAGGGCCCATTCGCTCATGAAATTTCAATAAGTCTCTATCCTCTAAACCACGAGCTGGTGTCTCAGTGCTTACAAATATCAGGGGATGGAGAACCAAAGATGAAGAAGTAACAGGAGTGACAGGCACAATTGTCGCGGCAGTTGCATCGCAAGAGAAAGAGCTGGAGACAAGGATGCTGAGACAATAGGTTTAGCAGGAGTACTAACGATCACCGTTGCCACAGACGGCAAAGAAACAGAAGAAAGAGGAGGAGGAGCTGAAGCCACAGCTGTTGAAACGACAGCAGTAGACACAGGAACAGGGAGAATGGCTGTAACAGATGGCTGTGATGGCACAGGGACAGTAGGATATATCCTCTGTGGACCATATGGGGGCAGGGGTAGAGTATCTAACAATTTTTCCACAAAAGCATTTGTTTCCTCCCATTTTACTAACTACAGGCATTTTCAAAAGAAAACAAGTCCACTATTTATGCCTGGCAAAGCAATTGTAAATGCTTTTATCTCAAAAACGGTCTTCAGACCATCCCAAATGCAAATCAAAATGGTACCATATCCACAAAGAACCAAACCAAACTCACCTAATATTCACAGGTCAACACAAACTAATTCTCCTCTGCTCACTCTTCAGACCAAACAGTCAGATCCAAGGGTTTCGCTGTTTAGGACTCCCGTCGGGAGATAGGGCAGCTGTGAGCAAGAAATGCTCCTCGTACAGGGATCCCTTACCCGTCAGTCCGACCCAAAGACAGCCTCAACCTCCCCCTCGCCCACAGAAGGGAATGGGTCACTCACCCAAAGGAGTCCCTGTTCGGGCACCAACTGAAGGTCACACGGGTCACTCACGACCACCTCTCAGCCTTCCATACCAAATGAAGAGTCAGTCAGACAGTAGAGAATACAAACCAATATATGTTTATTTTGAGTACACTCAGAGCGGAGCCCAATCTGCCCAGTCGCTTAGGACTGCTGCAGAGGGACTGACATCAGCAAGCATAAAGCTACATTACATTCGGAACCAACGAAGGCACGCCCACAATGGAATTTTCCAAGCAAATAGAGTAAAACAGTTAAGTACAAAAAATTAAGTTTTGGTTCTGCGGCCGGGCACACACTATCTAGCAGTCAAGGTCATTCTGCCCGTGCCTGCCACTAGACTAGTGAGAGAAGGCTTCTATCTTAAGGGATAGGTATGCGTTAATAAGAACAGTGTATTCATTAGTGAGGTGAATTTTGGCTTCAGGGAAAGAAAAGCAAACTGAGGCCTCTTCTCAGAAATGACAAAGGATAAGTTTGGATTATAAACCAATATGGTGCCGGCATATAAAATGGGGCAGCGAATGCTAACTGTAATCCCGTGCTGTTCTGTAGCGGGGATTCTAACATGGCGCCCGTCGTGAACAACCAGGAAAGGGAGGTGAGCGTTCTAGACGCCGCACCCAGCGTGGCGTACGCCTGTACTGAGGAGCAGGATGGGGCTAAAGAGGATGCCGAGAAGAGAGAAAGGGAGCTCATCGTCCAAGGGAAAGGACCAGAACCCAAAGGACCACGATGGACTGCCGAGGAGAGCGAAGGAGCCCAGACAAGCAAAGAAGACCCAACGCGACCACCGGAACCGACAAGAGGCAATACATTTGAGTCCACCTGGTCCGGAGAAGAGGAGGGCGGTGAGACTCCTGCTGCCATGACCCAGGAGGGCCGTGGCTCCAGGCAAGTGCCTTTCATTTCTTACCTCACTGTGGGGTGGTGGAAACTGGGTGTATAATCACACCACAGGTAGAGTGCACTAAAAACCCCTCACTCCCAGCCCCAAAGACCCTACACTACCACTTTCCCCGGTGCAGGTGACGGTGTATGAACCCCCCTGTCCTTAGTTACAGGACTGACTATTGTTTTGTTTCTCTTCCCGAGGGCTGTACAACCCCAGTTCCCTTTCTCCAGCGGACTTGGCTGAGACCACCGGGGAAACCTACCACGACAACACCCAGGCCCCAGCAGCAAACCCGGACTCTTTGTACAGTGACTAAACCCCCCCTCCCCCCAGGAAGCCTCCTGCATTTCTTCCCTTTTTTTGTTGTTTCTCCTTTCATTGTTTTTTTTGTCTGGCCTTCCGGATATACTGGTATTCGCATATCTAATAAACCCCTTCCGTCCCACATGCCTGTCTATGTGTTCTGCATCACAAGATGACCACAGTGGTGTCAGAAAGGGGATCTAGTCATTAAAGACAGTCATGAAACAACCCATCACCATGGAAGCCATGGTCACCCAGCTGGCAGAAGGACAGAGGCACCTACAACTGATCATAGAACGACAAAAGCAAGAAGCAAAGAAAGAAAGAGAGGCGTTCCAAAACGCCCTAAAGGAACAAGCCACCCACTTGACCACTTATCAGCAGATACAAGACTCAGCCATTCTACGCCTCACTGATGCAATTTCCGCAGCCCGGGTCCATCCAAATGTTTCTTGATCAGTGTTACAAAAATATCAGGAAGGGGATGATCCTGACTTCTTCTTTGTTAATTTTGAGAGGGTAGCCACCAAGCCACTTGGCCCCTGAACGATGGAGCTAATACATAGCCCCGCTTTTATCCGGTGAACTACAGGCCGCATACCAAGCGGTCAACCCTTCCGGTCTTACACCATACCCTGAAATTAAGAAAACCATCCTAGAGAGGTTAGGACACGACACTGAGTATTATAGGGCAAAGTTTCATACGGAAATGTGAGTCGCCGGAGACAATCCTAGGGCTTTGTATTATCGGATTAGGGCCCTAGGGGAGAGGTGGTTACAACCCACCCTGTCATCTATGGAAGAGGTTACGGAGAGAATATATCTAGAGCAGTACCTAGAAGCCCTCCACACCAACACACGTACCTGGGTAAAACAGCACCCACACTTAACCGTGCAGACAGCGGTCGAACTAGCATGTGCCTACCATAGGTCACCAGACTTTAAGGCCCGCGCTAGCCGTGTCCCCTGACTCCCCCTAGAATAGCTCCCAGACATAATGAAGGCCGACTGTCAGGACTGACAAAGCCATCTACGAACCCCTTTCCTGTTCCAGTAGGGACCCAGTGTTTCAAATGCTCAGAGTGGGGTCACATCGCCAGGAATTGCCCAATAAAATGAGAGGGGGTGGAACCCATGGAGGTCGGGGTCACTCAGGGAAGGGTATTAGTCACTGGAGATAAGCCAACCCAGTACAGAAAAAGCATTTGTCTCAATGGACACCTTGTTAGTGCATTGTTAGATACAGGGTGCCACCACTCTGTAGTGGCCCAAGAGCTGGTCCCAAGTAACCAAATCTCAGCCGAGACACAATTACAGTTATATTGTGTTCATGGGGACGTACGCCCATATCCTGTAGCAGACGTCCTGATAGAAATAGAGGGGGACCCCTAGGTACAAAGGGTCAGGGTGGTGCATATTCTTCCAGATAAAGTACTTCTTGGAACAGACTTACCACGGTTTGATGAGTATTTGGCAAGCATAACAGGGAAAGGCAGCGAAATCGAGTGGTTATGGGAAGCCCCCTACTCCACTGTTAACATAACACCGACTGAGACAAAAAACCCAAAGGCAAGGTCATAAAAGAGGAGGGACCATGCAGCATATGCGTCAACCCTGTCCTCCCCCATCACTTGTCTTCTTTCTTCCTCAGAGAATAACAGTTGGCCGGCCTGAAGCTTTAGAACAGCACAACGGGATGACAGGACCCTGAAAAATGCGTGGGATCAGGCACAAGAGGAGGACCCCCCACAAGATAGGCCCATATTTTTGTGGGAGAAACGGTCTCTTGTATAGAGTAAGTGGGGATCACAGCCATAGGAAGACGCAACTCCTTGTACCCATGGCGTTTCATCAATAAGCTTTGCATCTGGCTCATAGCCAGACGGGGGGACACTACAGACAGGAACATACCCTACGATATATACTAGAGAAATTCTATTGGCCAGGGATATACAAGGAAGTAGCCCAGTTTTGTTCCTTCTGCAGCAGGTGTCAGTTGGTTAACCCCTCTACTGATAAACAGGCACCCTTACGCCTTTTACCCATCATTGATATCCCATTCAGGCGGGTGGGAATGGATCTTGTGGGGAAACAACCTTTACAACGCAACTATTACATCGCACTACACTTACAATGCAGGCATTACAACGGAACATCCTTTACAACGCATGACACTACAACGCATACCATTACAACGCAGACACTACATCGCATGTCACTACAACACAGGCATTACAACGCATACCATTACAATGCATACCATTGGAGTTAGAATATTAATTTTTAACCCCTACACTATCCAACACTTACCCTACTGTTGCACCCCCTGGAGTTAGAATAGTAATTTTTACCCCTATACCATCCAACACTTACCCTACTGTTGCACCCCCTGGAGTTAGAATAGTAATTTTTACCCCTATACTATCCAACACTTACCCTACTGTTGCACCCCCTGGAGTTAGAATAGTAATTTTTACCCCTATACTATCCAACACTTACCCTACTGTTGCACCCCCTGGAGTTAGAATAGTAATTTTTACCCCTATACTATCCAACACTTACCCTACTGTTGCACCCCCTGGAGTTAGAATAGTAATTTTTACCCCTATACTATCCAACACCTACCCAACTGTTGCACCCCCTGGAGTTAGAATAGTAATTTTTACCCCTATACTATCCAACACTTACCCTACTGTTGCATCCCCTGGAGTAAGAATAGTAATTTTTACCCCTATACTATCCAACACTTACCCTACTGTTGCACCCCCTGGAGTAAGAATAGTAATTTTTACCCCTACACTATCCAATACTTACCTTAAATGCAATGTAACATTATGCGTTGTAATGGTATGCGTTGTAAAGGTAGTATGCGATGTAATGGAATGCGTTGTAAAGGTATTTTTTTTAAATGCGTTGTAGTGTCATGCGATGTAATGGAATGCGTTGTAGTGGATGTTGCGTTGTAAAAATTGCATTGTAAGTGCATGCGTTTTAAAAGTATGCGTTGTAACGTCATACATCCCCCGCTATCCTGAGGCATTACCATTAAGAACCATGACCACTCTTTCCGTTGCCCAGGCTATAGTCTCTTTCTTTTCAATGGTTGGGTTTCCCTCAGAGCTCTTAACTGATCAAGGAACCCCCTTCATGTCACGGTTAATGAAAGAAATCTGCTCTCTTCTTGGGGTCCATCAGATACGAGCGGCGGTGTATCACCCCCAGACACATGGGTTAGTAGAGAGATATAACCGAACAATAAAAACCCTCTTGAGGAAGTGCATTGCTGAAACAGGGAAGGACTGGGACCGCACACTTCCTCTGGTGTTATTTGCAGTTAGAACCCATGAGCAGAAATCCACGGGATATAGCCCTTTTGAACTTATATTCGGGCAGCGCCCTCGCACTCTACTAGAGATGGCCACTGAACAGTGGACTGAGGAGGAGAACGAGGGAAGACCTTTGCTATCATATTCAGCATCGTTGAAGGCAACACTAGCTACTTTGTGGGAGGAGGTACACCAGAACCTAGAAAGGGCACAACAAAAGCAGAAAACACATTACGACAAAAACTCCTGACTCAGAGTGCTGGCGGTAGGGGATAGAGTACTGATTCTCCTACCCTCCTCTGACAAAAAACTCCTAGCGACCTGGCAAGGACCATACACCATACTAGAACAAGTAACCCCCATTTCATATAGAGTAGCTGTCCCTCATACCGAACGTCATGGACAGGTATACCATATAAATCTGTTGAAGAAATGGGAGGACCCAACACCTCACACCCGGTAGCTTCCATTAACCATGTTACCCACACCAGTCGCTTAGAGATACCTCTTCAATCGTCTTGTAGACACTGCCTTGAAAGGCCCAACACAGGGGGAACACTTAACCCAGTCCAGAAACAACGGCTGTACACACTGTTTGATGGCTTCCCGGGACTATGTTCCAGCAATCCAGGTCGTACTTCCTTGGTACACCATGACATCCAAACAGAAGCAGGAAAACGAATAAAACTACAGCCTTATTGCATTCCCGAGGCTAGGTGACAAGCGGTTTGAGGTTCTGTAGAGACTCCCGCCAATTAAATGCCCATTACAAGTTTGACAGCTATCCTATGCCCAGGGTTGACGAGCTGGTAGAAAGACTGGGAGGGGCCCGGGTAATGTCAACCATTGACCTAACAAAAGGATACTGGCAGATACCCCTTAGTCAGACAGCCAGAAAGAAAACAGCCTTTTCTACTCCCTTGGGTCTGTACCAGTTTAACGTTATTATGCCCTTTGGCCTGCATGGGTCCCCCGCTACCTTTCAAAGATTGATGGACGTCATCTTACAAGACCATAAGGAATATACGGTGGCCTATCTCGACGACATTGTGGTATACAGTCCGAGTTGGGAAACCCACCTACAACATTTGAAACATGTTTTTCACTGGCTACACAGGTCAGGAATAACACTAAACCCCCAAAAGACCACCCTGTGAACTGAACACATAGAATACTTGGGATACACCATACATGCAGGAACACTTAAACCACAACATAACAAACTAGAAGCAATACAAGGGATCCTGAGACCAACCACAAAGAAAGACGTACGGGCCTTCCTGGGGCTGGTAGGGTTTTAGAGACGGGTTATCCCTAACTTTTCCACTATTGCTTGTCCACTCACTGACTTATCATCACTTCGACATCCGAATAAAAACATAGAATGGACCACCAGTCAGGAGGACAGTTTCACTGCTTTAAAGAACCAGTTGTGTCAAGCACCTGTATTAATGTGTCCTGATTTTCACAAACCATTCATCATGCAAACGGACGCCTCTGATCGAGGCTTGGGGTTGTTTTATCACAACCTGATCAGAATGGGGACCTCGGACCCATTCTATACCTCAGCAGAAAACTGTTTCCCCGTGAGACACATTATGCCACCATGGAGAAAGAGTGCTTAGCCATCAAGTGGGCCATGGAAGCCTTACAGTACTACCTGCGAGGGAGAACCTTGTTTTTGGTCACAGACCAAGCCCCTCTCACCTGGCTAGCCACACATAAAGATACGAATCCCAAAGTTCTCCATTGGTTTTTGTCCTTACAGCCTTTTTAACCTTTGGCACACATTTGCATTTGTGACTCTTAGACTAGTTTCTTTGAAGCACTGGACTTGCTGACCTGGAACACTTTGTGAGCACACTATTATACTGCATTGACATTGAACATGGCCCTAACGTGCTTGCCACAAATGTGTTTTATTTATTACATCCATGTGGTGACGCAGCTATCTGTGAAATACAAACAATGACAGGCCAATCACCATATCTTGGCCTCAGTGTCTTCTTTGAAGTCTCCAAATTGGCAAGTGCAGGATAAGCGTCACTTCTGTTCCTTTCTGTGGAGCACGGAACAAGCACAGATTGATTAAATTTAATCAGTACCCATCTGCTGCTCCCATCGTGACTGAAGTGCTATTTTGTTTCCACCCTCGCAGTCCTCCTGCCTCAATCCTAATCCCCTGCACATCTCTTGTTTTGTTTTCCCTATACACTCTCCTTCCACTGTTCATTGTTGCTGCACACTCCCCCCGTGTTGCTCCCCTCCTGCTTTATTTCAGGGGACTGCTGTGCAACATGGCTTTTAACAAATGAAAACGATATGACACAGTCAATGATGACTGTCATAGTATATGTTTTCTTTACTTCAAGCCATGTTGCACAGCAGCTCACCCTGTAGTGCAACATGTCTTTGAAACATTGACAAAGCTGATAGATATTGCATAGGCAAGAATTAGGTGAAGCCTATTAGTTTTGACAATGCTTGTTACTTCAGCAGACTTTAAATAACAGATAAGTATATCAAGGTCTTTACATTTACTTATAAGTATTTCATTTAATGTATATCCAAATCTCATTATAAAATTTAAGTATTAGTAAAATAATAACTTGAGTTATTTAATAAATTATCTATTGGTTGTTAGACAACATTTAATATTAGTTAATAATAGGTATGATTGAATGTTACAGTTTTAAATGTAGGTATATGTTTTCTAAAAATTAAATGTACTTTTTCATTTAAATTTAAATTTTGGGCTTTCAGGGATGTAAGAGAACTTTAGGTTACATGAATGAATAGTTTTAAGGGTGGTTTGGTGTATGTAGGAATCAGGGAGGGACTGTTGGTATTTAGTTGTTGTGTTGGAAATGGCCCTTTCTGCAGGGTCACCCCCAAACCGTTTTGCCTTCCTCCTCCTCTTTTTCTGACCACATTTTTGTTGGCTTTTAGGACTCTGGGTTCTTTACTCATGCTAATCAGTGCTAAAGTGCATGTGCTCTATACTTGAAACATGGTAACACTGGCTTTTCCACAATTGTTATATTTAATCTAATCCCTAGTAAAGAGCACTACATTTGCCTAGGTCCTTTAAATTAAATGCTACTGGTGGGCATGCAGCACTGATTGTGCTATCCACTTAAATAGCACTTTAAACATGTCTCAGGCCTGCAAAGCCTATGTGTGCAGCTTTAAACTGCTATATCGACCTGGCAATTTTACCTACTTGCGAGGCCCAAACCTTCCTTTTAACTACATAAAGGTCACCCCTAAGGTAGGCCCTGGAGAGACCATTGGCAGTGTGCAGTGTATTTAAAATGTTGGACATATACTTTAAAATTTGACATATCCTGTTAGTGAAATACTTTTAAATTCGTTTTTCACTTCTGCAAGGCCAATCGCTCCTAGAATACAGTATTGATACGCCCTTATTGCATTTTGTAAGTGTAATTTCCAATTGGAAAGAGATGGGACCCCCAAATGTGGTGTCTCTGGACTCACAATTTAAAAACACAACTGGTGGTGAAGTTGTTTTTTAAGTTACAGTTCTGAAAATGACACTTTTAGAAAGTTGGCATTTTCTTACTTAAACCATTTGGTGCCTTCAGTCTGTCTCTGGAATACCCGTCTGGGGTGGGTGACCGCTGGCTTCCTGCATTCCTTCTGAAATCCACACACACAAAGGAAGGGTAAGTGTGATTGAGCATCCGTCTGCATGTGAATGGGTCATCCTGAGTAGAATGGAAGGGAGTTGCTGACACTTTACCCCTTAAAGGGCTGTGTCCAGTCCCCACACAAAGGGTTGCATTCCCCCTGTAGTGAGTCTCAAGTCAGGGCAGGAACAGCAGCGTCTTGTGCATTTTAAAGGCATCTCTTTGAAGCCTCCCTACTTCAAAGGCCCAATTGGCTACAAGAACTGGACTTCTGTCACCACCAAATTAGAACACTCCTGAAACTGAGGACATTCTGTGCTTTAGGAGGGACTGCCACTATGCTATTCTGCTTTGCTATGTTGGCCTGCTGCTCTTTGCCTGGGAGTGAGAAGGACAGGACCTGTTCTCTAAATCATATAAACTAAGTATCTCCAAGGACTTGTTGGCTTGCCTCCTGTTGCTGAAGTCTCAGGGATATGAAAGACTTTACTTTTCATATTCAACTCAGTACCTGGACTTTACTTGCTGTAACTCTTGTTCTGCATGGTGGTGCAAATCTAGTCCAGGGCCCTTGGAAGTGAGTTTAAAGTGCTGCATCTGGCAAAAACCTGCCCATCGATGCTGCTGCGCTTATCGGAACTGATGCATTGCTTGCTGCGAGCTCAGGATCGATGCATCACCGCTGCTGCA
Organism: Triturus cristatus; assembly: GCF_964204655.1. NCBI lineage: Eukaryota > Metazoa > Chordata > Amphibia > Caudata > Salamandridae > Triturus > Triturus cristatus. Next base: position 159,296,293 of record NC_140580.1, read on the forward strand.
GGAGCTGGGACCGGCGCATTGCACTCAGAACCATTGCATTGCCTCCAAAATCATGGCTTCAACACCAATGTATCACTGCCACTGCATAGAAAAGGTCAACACATCACCCCTCCATCGTGGATGAAACCAGTTCATTGCATTTGGAACTGCTGCCCTCCAGAATCAGCAGTTTCTCCATGGAACTGGTGCATTGCAACTACTTGTTGGAGAAATCCAGCGCAAACTCTCAATTGTGTGGGGATCTTCAACACAGCACTGGACTGCACTCAGCATTTCATGCTGCAACAAGGATTAAGGGCCAGATGTATCAAGCTAAATTGAGTTTGAAAACACTGAAATTCGAAGAATTTCAGTGTTTGCAATCGCAATTCAGCTGTGTGCTATGTAGGAAGGCAAATACCTACTCACAAAATAAGAAATCGCAAAAATTGTGATTCTTTTTTTTGCGCAACCATTTACAGAATCGCAATTTGCGATTCCCTAAATGCTATGCTAGTAGGCATCGCAAATTGCGATATTGCCTTAAGGAATCGCAAATTACCACCAACTTCAAGTTGGTGGGAACTTGCGATTTCCTTTAAAAAAGCACTTTTTGCTTATTTCGAAGTGCCATGTGGCACACATACATGCCCTTAGGGCATGTGTGTGTGCAACATGTGCACACATGCACATTTCAGGGGTGCAACAGGGTGTCCTTTTGGAAACCTTGCACCCTTGAAATAGTGTGTGCAATTTGTGAGTACCTATTGGGTACTCGCAAATTGCGACGCAATTCCCATTCATTCCTATGGGCCTCTTGGTCCATAGGAATGAATGGGAAGCCATTCCTTAATTGCAACTCGCAATTTGCGAGTCACAATTAAGGAATGCAAGGGAATTGCAAAATAATTGCTATTTTCTAATTACATCTCGTTTTGCGATTCTCAAATAGTGATTCTCTTAAAAATCGCTATTTGAGAATCGCAGAAACATTCCTTGATACATATGCCCCTAAAATACTTTTGCTCAGTGGGCCCTGTGCGGGTCCTGGAGCCAACCTGCGTTCTATCGCAGGCAGCTTAAACTCTGGACCATTTTAACCTCTTAAGTGCTATTTGTTTCTAAGAGCTGTTTTGACACTTATTCTTTAAAAAATCATATCCTGACCTCTACTTATTGGATGTTCGTCGTTTTGGTCTTTTTTTGTTCAGAATATAATAATATATTCTTTTAAACTGGTGTGGATAATTTTTGTGGTATTTGCACTTTGTTACTGTGCTTTGTGTGCACAAATACTCTACACATTACCTCTCAAGTTAAGCCTGACTGTTCTGTGCCAAGCTACCAGAGGGTGAGCACAATAAATGTAGGGTGTATCTGCCTTAACCTGACTAGGATTGTGGTCCCTACTCAGACAGGGTGCACAACTTTGCCAACTAGAGACCCAATTTTTGACAAGCAGGAAGACATTTCTAGGGTCGAGGAATTGCTAGTGTGCAGAGCTGGTAAGATATTTTTTGTGTCAGAGAATGGGGATCAAGAAGTTCCATAAATTGTTTTTTTAATTGAGGATGGTAAAGACCTTCTCTAGCAACAACCACTATCCCTGTCTGGCAGAACCTCAAAGTCAGTAAATTAACCTGTGCTTATCCCTCTGGTAGATTGTCACAAAAGCAGACAGCTTAACTTAAAGGCAAAGTGTAATGTGTTTATACAGCAAACAAACATTAATAAAGTGAAAACACTACACAAGAAAATCCTACATCTATTTTGAAACATAGAAAAAAGATGAATACATAAAATGACACCAAAACAAATGTAATCCAATCAGTAGAAACAGAGTTATGAATTTCTAAACTTTCAAATGAAAAATAGCGCCTGAAGGATCTAAGCGTCAACTGAATGTATATGGTCGCTCAAGAACAGGGAACGTCAGAATTTAAGGCCGTCTGTGATGAAGGGCAGTTCAGCTGCACAAGGTGGATTGGGCCTGGTCTTAGATTACCTTTGGACTTGGAAAAAATGTAGAAGAAAAGTTCCTGAGAAGGTAAGGTTTAGCAGGGCAAGGCAGTCGGCGGTGTCCGAGGAGGAGGTGTCATCATAGGGGGGCCGCTGGAAGGAGTTTTAATGAAGATTTCTATGTTTGGACTTTGTAACTTTTTTAGAAGTTGAACATTTCCACCAGAACGAAGCTGCAGGCTGTAGCTCTTGGAGCCATTCTGGTAATCCTGTGTTTAAGCAGCAAGGCAGGCCTCAAGCATCAGGGTAATCCTCTGAGGGTACAAGGCAAGCTTCAAGCATCAGGTTAGTCCTCTGGTAGCAGCAGGGCACTCCAGTGACATGCAAAGCAGGCCTCAAGCAGCAGGGCAGTCATCTGAAGTACAAGCCAGTCCTTCTGGGGGGTCCTTTGAAGGTCCAGGAGTGTACTGAAAAGTTAGTCTAGGGGTGCAATGCTAATACACATCTGGGTCCAGAAAGTTCCTTCCATCCCCTGCTCAGGCTCCAAGAACTCTAGGGTGACAAAATAATTATGTCAATTTCCTTTGAGAGTGCACTGGAGGCAACACATTGAAATGTAATTAAGGTAGGGAATATCTCTGCCCCGCCCATCCTGGCAGGATGGCGCATCCTGTCAACAGCCAGCTCCCCTTTGCTTCACTATCTGGGAGGGATACACAAAGGCCAACGGCCAACTATTGACAATCATGTGACTCACTACACGGACTGCAGGCAACAAATGGTTAGGACAAGAAATGCCATGTTTTTAAAAAGTGGCATTTTCAAAATTGTGACTTAAAATTCAACTTTACCATTAAAGAAGATTTTAAAGGAGAATTATTTTGAGGCCAACCATGACATTTCTACCTGTTTCTAATTACAAATTAGCACCTATTAAAGGTAATAAGGTAACCCAATGTTATCCCATGGAAGAGGAAAGCCTTACAGTAGTGAAAAACAATTTTTTTTTTTTTTACTACCTGGACATGTAAAACTTAAAAACACATGTCCTACCTTTGAAATACAAGGCAGTCTGCCTTAGGGGCTGTTTAGGACCTGCCATAGGGATGCCTTATATGTATTAAAAAGGGAGATTTCGGCCTGGCAAAAGGTTCATTTTGCCATGTCAAATTGACAGGTTAAAACTGCACACAGGGTGCAATGGCAGGCCAGAAACATGTTTTAGATGGCTACTTTAGCGGATGGCAGAATAAGTGCTGCAGGCCCATGAGTTTCATTTAATTTATAGTCCTTGGGCACATATAGTTTCACTTTACTAGGGACTTATAAGTAAATTAAATATGCCAATTGGGTGTACGGCAATTTACCAGGCTTAAAGGAGAGAGCACAAGCACTTTAGCACTGGTTAGCAGTGGTAAAGTACACAGAGTCCTACTACCAATAAAACATTATCCAGAGAGTATGAGGAGAGTAGGCAAAAGGTTTGTGGGAAGACAACACCTGGGATGTCAGGTTTAACAGGACGTTTTTAGAGCTCAGGGATGGGTCGCCCATGGGGATGGAAAGGAGTTTTAGGGTTGTTGGACCTGTCAGCCCTAGGGTGGTCTCCCCTTCTATTTTTGTATCGTGCCTCATTTTTTCCACCCTCATTTTTATGTTGGACTAGGTCTCCGGGCGCCTTTTCATTGCCAGGCAGTGTTAAGGTGCAGGTGCTCCCTTCTCCCAAGATGGCTGCCACAGACCCCTGCTACTGCAGGGTGGTCGTTTTTCATAGTAGCACCCTAGCTGCCAGGAGCTGGCTGGGACCCACAACAATGTTGCGATACCAGCCCGCCTTTTTGTCCCATAGTTAGAGTGGGGAAGCTCCTGGAAGAAGCTGGAACCTTCTAGAAGGGAGGTGGGGTTTTACTTTTGCCGCCTTGGCTAGAGGTCACCTGACCTAGGGCTACTTAAGAGTGGGAGGGAAACTTTTGTGGTGAGTTGGCCATTGGAGTGAAGCAGAGCTGGAAGAATCCACCAGGAGTGTAGGCGGTAGGGCCGAGCCAGGGACTTATGCCTCTGAGAGTGACAGGATTTAGATACTGCCTCTTAAGTGAGTGAGGTGCCCTGTGAATCCCACTGATCTTGCCCAGTAGTAGGAGGACCCAGAGACTCTCTGCCAGCCTGACTAGGAAGGACCTAGTCGCCCTCTCCATTCCTACCCCTGTAACAGAACCCCTTAAGGGCGCCAGATACATCTGCGCCAAAAGACTTCATCTGTCAACTGAGAACTGAAACCTAACTTTAAGAACTGAGACTGCATGACAAGAGCGAGCTGTAAGCCTTGAATGCCAGAGCTGAGACTGCGTGTCCAAGCTAACCTATTGAACTAATTGCTAAACCGATTGCCAAGCCACCGGGGATCGACCAGGTACTAGCGCTGTGACCCCCGCGCTCCCTGCCCTGGTCTGGGACCCCCGGCAGCGTGCTCCGCTGAGCACTTTACCCCATCCTTAATTTGAGCCCCCCCCCTGCGACGACGAAGCCAGCGCGCTCACCGCCGCGGCCTGGAGGCCTGGAGAAGTGCCCTGCTGTGTCGCGAGGCCCAGGCGAAGCCCGGAGCCCCGTCGCTGCCGTCGCAGCCGTGTGAGGAGGTGCGCAAGGTCGGGGCCGAGTTCCCCCAACGTCGTGAGGACGGACGCCTGCTGACGCCGAGACGGAGGTAAGCCCGGAGGCCGAGATCCCCCCTGGTGCGCCCCCTGCTGGTCTGGAAGCCACACCGCACTTGGCCCGGGTTGTCCCCTCCGTGGGAGTCCCCTCCCCTGCCTGCGCGACGGAGAGACCCTGCCGAGGGATCCTGTCCGTGTCCCCCCTTTGGTAATACTGAGCGCGGTGCTCTGTGACCTGCACCGGAGCATAGGGACCCGCTCCTCAAGTCCGGTCACCCTCCCCGCTGGAAGCCGCCCAAAGAACTGACTGACATTACCCTCGTGTGGCGCTTCACGCCACTGACCCTGCTTCCCCAGCCGGAGAGACCGGGACTGCGAGTAGCGCACTGTGTTATATGCTCTGCTCGAAAGTAGATTACATGCCAAGGAATGCGAGTAGCGCACTGTGTTATATGCTCTGCTCGAAAGTAAATTACATGCCAAGGAATGCGAGTAGCGCACTGTGTTATATGCTCTGCTCGAAAGTAAATTACATGCCAAGGAATGCGAGTAGCGCACTGTGTTATATGCTCTGCTCGAAATTAATTACCTGCCAAGGAATGCGAGTAGCGCACTGTGTTATATGCTCTGCTCGAAATTAATTACCTGCCCAGGAACGCGAGTAGTGCACTGTGTTTCTGCTCGAAGGTAATGATATGCAACTGATTACGAGTAACGCGTTGTGATAACTGTTCTACGCGAACGTTTCCATATGCAACTGATTGCGCGTAGCGCTGTGTTTTATATGCCTTGCTTCACAGTACTAGGGGCCAGTGGTCACGAGGAGCGCTCAGTTCGACGGGCGCCATGTTGATGACCCCAATGTTCCCCCTTACAAGTAGTGCGCTGTGTTAGATGGCCTGTTCAGGGAAAGACTTTACATAAGCGCGCACAGCCCTAGAATCTCCCGCATTTAACCATCGGGCGTGGGTACATGAATGAGGTTAGGCACTGCATAGATATCGCCAAGAGTGTCGCATGTACTGAACGATGGTATTATGATTCATGTATTACCTTGTTACTTCCTGAACTGCAACTGACCAGCTATACTTGGATAAACTTGAAGTATTTGCATAATTTAAACGGTGTGGCGTCCCTTATTGTGCGTGACTCTAGTCCATGAGAAGCGTGTGGTGTATGGTTGCTTAACACATAGCCCTCTGATTGCCTGACCGGCTCGCGCCACGTTACCGCCCTTAGGGCCTGGTGAACCCGGGTTCCTACATTGGTGGCGAGCGGTGGGATCCTTGGGACTTGTGACCATACAGCACCCTTCCGTGAGGCGAAGGGCGCCACAATTAAACGCCTGTTGTGTTCCAAAGCTCTAAAAACATTGATTGCTGCATTGTTAGTTCCACTGTCCAGGTTGAGAGTTCAAGAAGCCTGGTGAGCCAGTAACTGTTGCCTATACCCTAGGAATTTTCTCCTTAGTGTCTAGGTCCCCACCTGCCAGAATGCAATCCCGGTTAGCTGACCTCGAGGGGTACACAGTGAAGCAACTAAGGGAGTTCGCGCAGGAGTTGGGGGTGCCCGGGATGCGGAAGGCCAAAGCGCCGGAACTCCGTACCGCCATTAGGGCATGGGTAGAAGCCCACCCAGAAGGGAGAGGGGATGAGGGACAGGGGGTGCCAGATGCACCTCAGGAGGAGAGCGCCCAAGAAGTTCTAGACATTGTAAACATAGAGGAGTCTGAAAATGTGCCCCCAGGGAGACGTTCTGGGGCCAGTAGTAGGACAGGGTCTAGTAGGAGCGCGTCTCCAAAGGAGTATGAGGACAGAAGGGAAGAGAGGCAGTTAAGATGGGAGCTAGCCAAACTGGAACAGGAAAGAGAAAGGGAAAGGGAGAATAAGAAATGGGCAATGGAGGAGAAGAAGCTGGCGCACGAGCTTCAGTTAAAAGAGCTGGAGCTACGCGCCCTCCAATTGAACGCGTCTAACAAAGACAATGGTGGCAGCATACCCAGGGAACCTCAAGAACCAAAATTCTACCTACCCAAAGAAGTCATAGCCAATTATACACTAGGAGATGACATCATGAAGTGGTTGGAGGCATACGAGGTAGCCTTAACGGCCCATGGGGTACCCGAGAGTAACTGGGGAGGTGGTCTCTACCGGTATATACCTCCCACTGTTAGGGACACCCTGTTATATTTGGCCAAGGCGGATCAGGTTAAGTACGCCCCCATGAAAGAGGCCTTGTTAAAGAAGTTTGGCCTGAACCCCGAGAAGTATAGGCAGAAGTTTCGTGGCAGCCATAAGCTGTCCACCCAGACATGGGTAGATTTTTTTGATTATGCGAGGAAGGCACTAGATGGTTGGGTGCGTGGCAGCGAGGTACAGGACTACCAAGGGTTGTACGATCTTTTTTTAAGGGAGCACCTCTTGGATAAGAGCTTTCCGGAGCTGCGCCAACATCTGGTGGACCGCAAGCTGAAGGATCCTCGAGAGCTTGCGGAGGAGGCAGATATTTGGGTGAGCACCCGGGTGTCTCACAAGGGCCCCGGGGGAGATGGCTCGAAAGGCGGACAGGGTTTCCCCCAGAAGAAAGAGGGGGGAGATAAAAAGGTGGAGTTCTCGAAAGGTCCCCAAAATAAGTTTGGGAAGGGAGTAGGAACCCCACCCCCGTCCAATTCCACAAGACCCACTTACCCTGACAGGAGTCAGCAGCCAAGTATTGTGCGGTGCTACGAGTGTGGGGAGATTGGACACTATAGAGGAGATCCCAAGTGTCGCAAGCGACCACCAGCCCCATTGGGCGGGAAAAGTCCCGGGGTGAGTAGTATAGCGCTTGGGGTGGAGCTGCCCTTAGATAGGGAAGGGGAGTGGACAGGCCTGACGCTGGTTTCACTCGGGGATAGAGAGGTGGTCCCCGTAGTGTCCCTGCCCCCGAACACTGCTAAATATCAGCAGAGGGTGAGAATTAATGGGGAGGAGGTGGAAGCTCTGAGGGACACAGGGGCCAGCCTGACCACTGTCGTGCGGCGGCTGGTGTCCCCAGACCAAGTAGTCCCCGAGGAGTTCCATCCAGCCGTATTGGTTGACGGCATTTTAAATCACTATCCAGTGGCTTGTGTTCCATTCGAGTGGGGAGGAGTCAAAGGCCTACTGCGAGTTGCTGTGAGCCCTGCCTTGCCTGTGGGGTGTTTGCTAGGGAATGACCTGGAGCACACCAAATGGAAGGACGTCGAGTTTCACGCTCACACTGAGATGCTGGGATTACCAGGGTGGACTTGCGTGAGCACGCGGTCCATGACTGCCCGGCATGGAACTCACCCGGAGTTGGAGCCTGGAATCATGGCCCAACCCAAACCCAAACGTGGGAAGAAGAAGGTGGTAGAGGACATACCCCGTGAGTCGGATGGGGAGGCCGCAGAGGTGCCCCTGGAGTCCGCGGAGGTAGATGTCGTTCCTGTGGAGGACTTGCCGACCCTTGCTGACTGGCAAGTGGAAGGAGGGCCTACCCGGGAGGAGTTTTGTCAAGCACAAAGGACGTGCCCCATTCTTGAGGGTATGCGGCGGCAGGCCGAAGCTCAAGTGGCTAGTCAGGAACTGGGAGGTTATCATGTGTATTGGGAGGATAGTCTCCTATACAGTGAGCCCAGGGTGCCGGTACATGGATCTTCGAGGGCCATAGTGGTCCCCCAGTGTTACCGGGCCTTCCTGCTGGAGTTAGCGCACGAGATCCCCTTAGCTGGACACCTGCGCCAGGACAAAACCTTTGCACGGTTAGTCCCCCATTTTTATTGGCCCAGGATGAGGATTGCCTCAGACGCCTTTTGCAAGACCTGCAAGTCTTGTCAGGCTAGTGGCAAGACCGGGACAAAGTTGAAAGTCCTGTTGGAACCGCTCCCCGTGGTCGGGACCCCTTTTGAGAGGGTCGGTATCGATATTGTTGGGCCATTGGACCCTCCGACCGCAGCGGGACACCGGTTCATCTTGGTTTTGGTGGACCACGCCACAAGGTACCCAGAGGCTATTCCTCTGAGGACCATCACTGCACCGGTGGTGGCGCGGGCACTGTTGGGAATTTTTACCCGAGTGGGATTCCCGAAGGTCGTGGTGTCGGACAGGGGCACCAATTTCATGTCGGCCTACATGCAGGCCATGTGGAAGGAGTGTGGAGTGACCTACCGGTTCTCCACCCCTTACCACCCCCAGACTAACGGACTTGTAGAGCGCTTCAATAAGACATTGAAGGGGATGATCTGAAGCCTTCCCGAAGGCTTGAGGCGTAAGTGGGACGTCCTCCTCCCCTGCTTGTTATTCTCCTATCGGGAGGTACCGCAGAAGGGAGTCGGGTTCAGCCCGTTTGAATTGCTCTATGGCCATCCCGTTAGGGGTCCCCTCAGCTTAGTGAAAGAGGGGTGGGAGAAGACTTCTCAGAAGCTTCCCCGTGACATTGTCAGCTACATGCTGGCGTTCCGCAGCCAGATGGCCAAGCTGTGGAAGGCAGCCACAGAGAACCTGGAGGCTAGCCAGACCGTGATGAAGGAGTGGTATGACCGCAACGCTCGGACGGTCGAGTTGGACGTTGGACAGAAGGTGTGGGTTATGGAACCTGGGGAGCTTTGTGCCCTCCAGGACCGGTGGACTGGCCCGTTCGACATTGTGGAGCGGGGAGGCCAGACCACATACATTGTGGATGTAAAAACCCCCCGTCAGCCCCTCAGGGTGCTCCACGTCAACCACCTGAAGCCGCACCATGAGCGATCGGAGCTTGCTCTCCTTATGGTGACGGATGGGAGCGAAGAGGAAGAGAGTGAAGCTCTTCCTGACCTTCTTGCGGTACAAGAGAAGGATGGTTCGGTGGAAGGTGTAGTCCTCTCCCCATCCTTGACCCCAGAGCAACAGAGGGACTGTCGCCATGTACTGGGACAGTTCGCCTCGTTGTTCTCCCTCACGCCTGGAATCACTCATTGGTGTACCCATGATGTGGACACAGGGGATAGCCCCCCGGTAAAGAACAAGTCTTACCGGCTTTCTGACCGAGTGAAGGATAGCATCCAGCGTGAGGTGGCAAAGATGCTGGAGCTGGGGGTGCTAGAACCTTCCAGCAGCCCGTGGGCTAGTCCAGTGGTGTTGGTGCCGAAAGCGGCCCCATCGGGTACGACGCCAGAACTCCGGTTCTGTGTGGACTACCGGGGGTTGAACTCTGTCACGAAGACAGATGCTCACCCCATCCCACGTGCAGATGAGATGGTGGACCGGCTGGGAGCAGCCCGGTACCTCAGCACCATTGACCTGACGTCCGGATATTGGCAGATTGCCATGGCCGACGGAGCACGGGAGAAGACAGCGTTCTCCACCCCAGAGGGCCACTACCAATTTCGAGTGATGCCCTTTGGGCTCAAAAATGCTCCGGCCGCATTCCAGCGGTTAGTGAATCAGGTACTATCTGGCCTGGAGTCCTTCTCAGCAGCCTACTTGGATGACATAGCTGTCTTCAGTAGCAGCTGGGAGGACCATCTGCAACACCTCCAGGAGGTATTGCAGGCGCTGCAACGCGCTGGTTTAACCATTAAAGCCAGCAAGTGCCAGATTGGACAGGGATCTGTCGTGTACCTGGGACACCTGGTGGGCGGAGGTAAGGTGCAACCCCTCCAGGCCAAAATTGAAACCATCTTGGCTTGGGAGCCCCCCAAGACCCAAACCGAGGTCCGAGCTTTCCTCGGCCTCACTGGGTATTACCGCCGGTTCGTCAAGGGATATGGTACCATCGTGACCCCCTTGACGGAGTTAACCTCAAAGAAACAACCTCGAAAGGTCATATGGACAGCTGTATGCCAAGAAGCCTTTGATACGCTGAAAAATGCGATGTGTACAGCTCCAGTACTAGCAACACCCGATTTCAGCAAGGAATTTATTGTACAGACCGACGCCTCAGAGCACGGCATAGGTGCGGTGCTCTCGCAACTCAACACCGAGGGCCAGGACCAACCTGTGGCCTTCATATCTCGAAGACTCCTCCCTCGGGAACGGCGATGGAGCACAATTGAGAGAGAAGCCTTCGCGGTGGTATGGGCTCTGAAGAAGTTGAGGCCATACCTCTTTGGCACTCACTTCCTTATCCAGACCGACCACCGCCCCCTTCGCTGGCTCATGCAGATGAGAGGCGAAAACCCCAAGTTGTTGAGGTGGTCCATTTCCCTACAGGGGATGGACTTTCGGGTGGAACATCGGCCCGGAGTTGACCACGCCAATGCTGACGGTCTCTCCAGGTTTTTCCGCCTTAGTGAAGAGAACTCCCTAGAGGTTGGGTAGCTCTCCCCTCTTTCGGCTGGGGGGGACGCATGTTGGACCTGTCAGCCCTAGGGTGGTCTCCCCTTCTATTTTTGTATCGTGCCTCATTTTTTCCACCCTCATTTTTATGTTGGACTAGGTCTCCGGGCGCCTTTTCATTGCCAGGCAATGTTAAGGTGCAGGTGCTCCCTTCTCCCAAGATGGCTGCCACAGACCCCTGCTACTGCAGGGTGGTCGTTTTTCATAGTAGCACCCTAGCTGCCAGGAGCTGGCTGGGACCCACAACAATGTTGCGATACCAGCCCGCCTTTTTGTCCCATAGTTAGAGTGGGGAAACTCCTGGAAGAAGCTGAAACCTTCTAGAAGGGAGGTGGGGTTTTACTTTTGCCGCCTTGGCTAGAGGTCACCTGACCTAGGGCTACTTAAGAGTGGGAGGGAAACTTTTGTGGTGAGTTGGCCATTGGGGTGAAGCAGAGCTGGAAGAATCCACCAGGAGTGTAGGCGGTAGGGCCTAGCCAGGGACTTATGCCTCTGAGAGTGACAGGATTTAGATACTGCCTCTTAAGTGAGTGAGGTGCCCTGTGAATCCAACTGATCTTGCCCAGTAGTAGGAGGACCCAGAGACTCTCTGCCAGCCTGACTAGGAAGGACCTAGTCGCCCTCTCCATTCCTACCCCTGTAACAGAACCCCTTAAGGGCGCCAGATACATCTGCGCCAAAAGACTTCATCTGTCAACTGAGAACTGAAACCTAACTTTAAGAACTGAGACTGCATGACAAGAGCGAGCTGTAAGCCTTGAATGCCAGAGCTGAGACTGCGTGTCCAAGCTAACCTATTGAACTAATTGCTAAACCGATTGCCAAGCCACCGGGGATCGACCAGGTACTAGCGCTGTGACCCCCGCGCTCCCTGCCCTGGTCTGGGACCCCCGGCAGCGTGCTCCGCTGAGCACTTTACCCCATCCTTAATTTGAGCCCCCCCCCTGCGACGACGAAGCCAGCGCGCTCACCGCCGCGGCCTGGAGGCCTGGAGAAGTGCCCTGCTGTGTCGCGAGGCCCAGGCGAAGCCCGGGGCCCCGTCGCTGCCGTCGCAGCCGTGTGAGGAGGTGCGCAAGGTCGGGCCGAGTTCCCCCAACGTCGTGAGGACGGACGCCTGCTGACGCCGAGACGGAGGTAAGCCCGGAGGCCGAGATCCCCCCTGGTGCGCCCCCTGCTGGTCTGGAAGCCACACCGCACTTGGCCCGGGTTGTCCCCTCCGTGGGAGTCCCCTCCCCTGCCTGCGCGACGGAGAGACCCCGCCGAGGGATCCTGTCCGTGACCCCCCTTTGGTAATAATGAGCGCGGTGCTCTGTGACCTGCACCGGAGCATAGGGACCCGCTCCTCAAGTCCGGTCACCCTCCCCGCTGGAAGCCGCCCAAAGAACTGACTGACATTACCCTCGTGTGGCGCTTCACGCCACCGACCCTGCTTCCCCAGCCGGAGAGACCGGGACTGCGAGTAGCACACTGTGTGATATGCTCTGCTCGAAAGTAGATTACATGCCAAGAAATGCGAGTAGCGCACTGTGTTATATGCTCTGCTCGAAAGTAAATTACATGCCAAGGAATGCGAGTAGCGCACTGTGTTATATGCTCTGCTCGAAAGTAAATTACATGCCAAGGAATGCGAGTAGCGCACTGTGTTATATGCTCTGCTCGAAATTAATTACCTGCCAAGGAATGCGAGTAGCGCACTGTGTTATATGCTCTGCTCGAAATTAATTACCTGCCCAGGAACGCGAGTAGCGCACTGTGTTATATGCTCTGCATGAAGGTAATGATATGCAACTGATTACGAGTAACGCGTTGTGATAACTGTTCTACGCGAACGTTTCCATATGCAACTGATTGCGCGTAGCGCTGTGTTTTATATGCCTTGCTTCACAGTACTAGGGGCCAGTGGTCACGAGGAGCGCTCAGTTCGACGGGCGCCATGTTGATGACCCCAATGTTCCCCCTTACAAGTAGTGCGCTGTGTTAGACGGCCTGTTCAGGGAAAGACTTTACATAAGCGCGCACAGCGCTAGAATCTCCCGCATTTAACCATCGGGCGTGGGTACATGAATGAGGTTAGGCACTGCATAGATATCGCCAAGAGTGTTGCATGTACTGAACGATGGTATTATGATTCATGTATTACCTTGTTACTTCCTGAACTGCAACTGACCAGCTATACTTGGATAAACTTGAAGTATTTGCATAATTTAAACGGTGTGGCGTCCCTTATTGTGCGTGACTCTAGTCCATGAGAAGCGTGTGGTGTATGGTTGCTTAACACATAGCCCTCTGATTGCCTGACCGGCTCGCGCCATGTTACCGCCCTTAGGGCCTGGTGAACCCGGGTTCCTACAAGGGTTAAGGGCTGGGTAGTGTATAGGGGTAGTAAAGAGTTTTGACAGCTCAGTTTTGGGTAGTGTATATCACTTATAGTAAAGGGTAATTAGAGTGAAGAGATCAATAGTTTATAGTATTAAAAGGAAAAGTAATTAAAAATCATATTAGTTTATTAATATTATTATTAAAATGTGCAAATAACTTAGTTTTAAATAATTAGAATATGTGTTTTACAAATGCAAAATAGCCTAATAACCCAACGTAGTGGGCAATAGTAGCCAATAAAGGTCTGCTCAGGTCTGGCCTTTAACAATGGAGTGGGCTATCAATGGAGTGGGCCTATATTAGCTGTATAGCCCGTATGGAGGGCTATAAGGGTATGAGAACATTCCGCCCCTAGAGGGTAGAATGTTCTAACTAGTAAAACAAAGGCCTCACAGAGCCCAAAGGTATTGAAATCCCCTCGGGCTCCATGAGGCTTTTGTTCACAGTAACTAAGGGAAATAGAATGCTGATGCCCCGGGCATCCACCAGCCATTAGAAGCCTCTGAGCACGCCATTATCTTCAATGAAGCGCTCAACATTCCAAAGTTCTTATTGGGATTATAAAGGTTAAAAATTATATACTCACTCACTATCTTACCTGTGTAAAGAATACTGTAACAACTTGTGATGTAAAGGTACTTCTCATGTAAAGACCTGCGAATTCACAACTTTACTTGTCGAGTGACTTATTAAGATGCCTGTTTTAAAACTTTGGGGGCGATTACGATGGCGGGCGGACTCGAGTCTGCCTTCCATCGTTACGGTGACTAAGACCACCCGCCTGTAAGGCTGTGGCCCCGCACGTTGTACTACGATGCGACTGCCACCATAGTGGTCTCATCCAGGGCGTTTCACATTGTGATGGGCGCTGCTGGCTGCAGCACACGCTGCAATGGTAAGCAGCCATGTTGTGCATTTCCCTGCACTACGTGGCAGGTGCCACGCAGTGCCTGCCACTTAGTGCAGGGAAATAACCACCCCAACACAAGGGGGGCCCGCAACAGGACCCCAAATCCAATCCCCACCAGCCTTTCCATGCCTGTTTCACCACCATTGAAAGGCTGGATTCAGCCAGAATTGTAATTTGGTGGACGGTGCCTTCTAGGCACCACCACCATTTAAACCATGCTGACCGCTATGCCAGGCAATCGGTATGAATGCCTGATGCGGAACCGTGGCGGGCGGTCTTTGCGACCACCACGGTACTAGGACAATTCTCCCAATGATTGTAATTTGGCACAACTATCTCAAGAGAGTTGGTTGTGAGAGCTCGTGTGCACACACTAAGAAAAACAACGTATGCTTTTATGTAGGAGGATGCCCCTCTCCATTACCCTAAGCATGGTCCAGCTACCCATGGGCAAAGGGGTATAAATGTGGCAGGTGCATAGGCCATAGTAGCATAACAACTGCCAAGCAGTTAGGCACTGACAGCAGATCTGGCGGAGATGGCCCAGACCTTTTCATATGCTACCTTCTGGTACAATGAGGTTGTTGGATTTCAGTGAAATATGCTCTTGCAGTAAACTGCATTTTTTTTAAAGTCTTTAACAATGTTGCTGTCTGTATATCATTTCTAAGTCACATAAGCTGCCTCTTATTAGCAATAGATATTAGCAGCTGAGAGCACTCATAACAGAGCTGAGAGCTTCTTAGCCATCCTCTCTCTCCTTCAGTGGCGGCTCCTCCGCCAAGGAAGAGGAGCGTCGCCCCATTGCTTTTCAGCAGTGTAAAAAGGAAAAAGAAAATGATAATATCAGAACGTTATTATCATTTTATTTTTCTTTGCTGAGGCAGTTTTGCGGGGCTGGACTGGGCCACTCTGATCACAGAGCAGGGGGAGGAGGGGTGGGCTCTCTGTAAGTGGGCATGATGGTTTGACCGACCGTCTTTGGCTGGCCAAACAGTCATGAGCACTTACCATGGCTGTATTGCACAGCCTGGGTGGAGAACATGCACATGCTCTCAGTCCCTGACTAACCACGGTGCTCAGACCAATCACGATGTTGAGGACAGCAATATCGTGATTGGCTTAGGGGAGTCTGTGTGCTTCCTGCTTCCGTTCTAGCCTGACTCATCTGGAAGAGCCGGGGAGAGACGACAGGGGAGAGACGCGGTGAAGAGTTAAGTGTATTTTTATTTTCTCCACATACCCCCTCGACCTGCCACACCAGATCCATGCCAGCCACCACTGCTCTACTTCACATCCTCCATGTGCTACATTCCAGAAACGAACACACCGGGATTAGTAACTGCACTATTATCACTAAACGTAAAACACAAGACAAAGAAAAAAGAAATGACTTTCAATAAAATTGCATGCAGCTAAAATACTGCAAAATGTACATTTTAGTACTGCAACATTTCTTAATCTATTCCGCAATATTCTGAGGTGAGTTTACATTCATTAGGTGACCCTCTACACAGCACAAAAACTATGCAGCTGACAACTTATAATCATGCACTTTTTTAGAGAATGAAAGAAGAAAGTTTTATGGGCACATTGTATAGTCCATGCGAGACAGCACTGTGCAGATCTGTTTCGCAAGCGTTGACTAAATCTCATTGTCTAAGCTTAATTTTGCAAGGAGTTCATTAGCTGGCATTTTTAGGAGGACAGTTAAGTAGTCCAGCTTTTGTGTCCATTTCCTTCTGTTTTTTTTTTTAACTAAACAGAAGTAAGAACATCCACAAACACAACCACAGTTATGAGACAACAAATATTCATGCTTTGTAAAACTGCAAATGTAAAGATATTGGGGGATATTCTCAAGAATGTGTGATAACTACTGCAAAAGTAGCTTAACGCAACTCTTCACATCGCAGTCCATCGCGGGAAAATAACTCTGTGTTAACGTGGTATTACCAACACGGCGGTACCATACGATAGACCCATGACAACGTGTCAAATGTCCGCATTAAAAGCGTTGCGACGCTGCAAAAATGAGAAACACAAACGTGAAAATAGTAGCAATAAAGCCAATCGCGATACAAAAAACAGCGAAAACCAGACACAGGCATGCAAATCCCACACGTCATGCGGGAAAATGCACTATAAAAGCAACAAAAAACAAAAAGGGAGAAAAAAAAATGCGTAACACTATGGATGCACCCGGACTTAGTGCAGAGGCCAACGTGAACCCCACAAGCCTCACAGACCACCAGCAAGGAACCTCGGGGTCTGAGAAGGCCAAGGAGAAGAGGAAGAGGAAGACGGGGTGCAGTCCACAGGAAAACCAAATTGGCGTCACGGAGGTAACAGAACACTACCATCAACTGAATGCCAATGTGACAAACATGAATGCAGTCGGAGTGTCGAGGAGGTCAATGGAGGAGGCCAAGAGGCGCTGGCATGATGTGAAAAGCCAAACCAAGCACAAACCCGCTGCCAAAAGGAAGGCAGCAACGGCAACAGGAGGTGGGAGTCCTGCACCACAGGAGGAGCTGAAGGAATTGGAGGCCACAGTCATCAGTGTGGAGACGGTGCAAGGAGCCGGGAGAACAGACACAGCATGTTAGGACCTGACACAACATCAACAGGGTGAGCAACAACCAGGGACTGGGGGCACGGTGGAGATGGGCACAGTGGCACACATGCACAACAATGTGTAGCACACTGCACACCCACAATGACCCTGGATCATGTCCCTTATCCCCGTGGCACACAGTAGCACAAACACATATCAATGACAGCACACCTCATGACAATATGGTACAAAGTGCAGCACCGACACTGCAGAACAGAGGACACAACTGGGTCTGCCCATGCACAGAAACAGGCCAATCACATCTAACATAGCAGGAAACTGTGAGATTGAAATGTACGTCTCCAAGCTCACCTACGTCATGTAGTCCAAATGTCCACTGTCCCGCCTCAAATTTCTGCACCTCACAAACAGTCATAATTTACATTGGCATACAGTCTGCATGTAAACAAGAACAATGCGCCAACATACAAGTCAACACAATGTCAACATGCATCTCTCCTTTACATTGCAGAGGGACAAACAACACATCCAGCAGAGCAGACCAGACAACTCATCAGTGATGCTGGAGAGGACCACCACACCTCCGACACGGACACACAATAACAGCTCAGGGACCTTTTAGGAAACCCACCCCCAGGAGCAGGGGAGTCAAGCTACATAGAGGAGAACCCAGCCCCTGCACAGACCACACAGTAGGAAGCACCCACCACCACGGCTGGCTCCCAACACTCCACCGTGGCACACATTGCATTTTAATGCCAGGTGTCAGAATGCCAAACGGAGATGGCTGAACAGGTGCGGGTGGGGTCAGAGCCCATGGAAGCTGCACTGGACCACATATGTGGGTGTCTAAGTCCCATCAGGCACCACCTACACCCACAAAGGAGACCCACACTGCGACAGTGACACATGCATTTGTACATGTTCTGTAATGAACCATGCCCAGAGCCCTGGAATCATCAGTCACACACCCACGCCGGACCCCCGTACGATGGCCCTGTCCACTCCTCTAACGTATTGAGTGGGTGACGTCAAAGCTACATGTCCAAGGTCTTACCCGCTGCCAGCGGGGACATGGTTACGTCTGCTGTACACAGCACAATGTAAAGTTGTAGTGCTCGGGGCCCTCATGCATACATTATGACCACACAGACACACGCAGATAGTTAGTGGGACTGGCTACGGGCACATGTACAGTGATGCCTGTGCTGGATGTGTGTGGGGTGAGTGTAAGCCAGCCCGCAAGGAGTGTGAGGTTCCGTGGGAATCTGACTGACATTTTGGGTATGTTCGAATATGGACGAGTTTGGTATCTACGAACCGCAAATGACGAGTTTAATGGGTGTACGCGTTTTCGCTACGCTACTATGTACGGGTCGTCTCATTCCTGGGCATGCCCATCTGAACCCTTGGGTTCCATTATAGATACGGCATCCATTTTGTCTCTTGCCCTCAAGTAGCCAGCGAACGGACACTGTCCGCTTCGTGACCCTGGGATTCCCAAGCTTTCGTGGAGGACACATGTTCCTTTGAAGGTGTCTTTATGATGAGGGGGATGACACGGCAAGGGCAGATGGCTCCGCTCGAGGCTCATCTTGCCGTGCTAGTTTATTGTTTCAGTCGTGCATACAATAGGCACGGGTTCTTTGATCCTGCAATCAAGTTTCCGATATTGCTCTCTACACTGTTTTCTAAACTGTTGTGCATCCTTGTTTTTCTTTTTCCCTTTTCATCTGTTCCTTCCTCTAATTCGTTACGGTCAGAATGGAATGTGCTTAATGTAGGGATAATGTGCTTTTACAGTTGGGAACCGGCAATGTTGCTGTAATTATGTTTCGGGTTTCTGAAAACATGAATGCGACCTTTTTGAAGTTTATTGTGGGAACTGAGTTGTAACCTTTTGTTCGCCATGCTGTTCAATGACGAAAATGTGTATCAATGGAGCGATCCACTTTTGCAATTTGAAGCAGTCTCTCAGAACCTACACGCTGTGTACTTCTTGCGATTTCTGTATCCCTGCAGTAAATAAATGCTGATCTTTGACGCCCCAGGAAGTGTCCCGTGTCTCTGTGTTTTGTACGCCGGAACAGGTAACCCACGAAGGTTTAGAATAGCCCAGTCCTTCAGTTGGCGCCCAACGTTGGGCGACATCAGCGGTACCGGTCCAAAGCCCGACGATCGTGAGGAACTTCGTGTGAAATCTCCGAGGGAAGGTGCACCCCGCTTCATCGATCCAGTTGTCGAAATAAGTGGCCCGAAGACTTTTCCCGCAAAGATTCCCGCCTCCTGACGGCTGCGACGGACTGATGCCCTGACTGTCGACCTGTTTTGGCGCCTGGCATAGTCCTTTGTACGGCGAGACGATAGACGGGCCTTCCTGGTGACGCCATTGCTCTTTCAGTTAAGTATTTGTGGGTCGCTCCTAGAGTAGACCTGGTTGTTTGCATGGTTCCATTGCATTTGTGGTTCTTAGTTGTTGGTTCTTAGTTGTTGGGTTTTATTTGACAATTGCAATTGCCAAAAACCGAGGGTCTTGCATTTTTTTTGCGAGGACATCGTAATTCGATAGCCCTTGAAGTTTGTAAACTCGGTTAGTGTGCACGATGCCAGGCCGTAGTACTTTGTTTGGTTTCCTTAAATGTTGCAGCACGGATTCCCGACTGGAGGATTCATGTCCGATACCTCCAGTTGGAACTCCAATTTATGAGCTCTATAGTCGCCACGGAGTAGGTCCTATCGTATATAATGAATATTGGATTCGTTATACTAAAAAGGATGGTGTTCTTAGTTGGCCACCACATGGTAGTTTCGAAACTGCAATATTGGATAATCTTGAAACTAAATTGTTTAAAAAGAAGGCTAGGCCGGCCATGTTTGATTCCTTTCGGTTATGGCGTACAGAGGCCAAGCAGAAAGAAATCAAACAGTCTAAGAAAAATAAGAGAGAAGGTGTTATTGCGGTAATGCGAAATGCAGAACAGTATCAGCGAGACAAGGATGAGAAGGAGCAGGACGTTTTTGCTAGACTGCATCATATGGCGGTGGATAAATGTTACCCGGTTTTACCGTCTACTCCTGATAAGACGGGAGAAGAAGTGGTCGAGGATCCATTATTGTCTTATCTATTGAAATCACCACCTCCCTATGCACCAGATACTGTGGGTCCTGTGATCCCTCCTGTTCCTCAACCTGTTGTCTTGGCGGCTGCTGGACAGCCTGTCGTTCCTCCTGTTCTTCCGAATCCCCTTGTGCCGCAAATTGTTCATCCTCCGCTACCAGCTCTTTTCCCTATTGCTCCTTCGCCTGTACCTCTTCAGCCTATTGTTCCTACTACTCCTGCTATCTCAACTACTTCTACTATTTCTACGGTTACCCCTAATGTTGTTGCTCCTGTACTCCCTTCTTCTTCCCCTTCTGTTTGTAGTCGTATATTTAATGCTGTCGCTAATCTCTATTCTCCACTTTTTGGGCCGATATTTGGGTCCGATCTTTCTGATGTCTCTCAGAGGCGCAGTCAAATTCCTGACGGTAGAGAACGCGAGTCGTTAGTGAAACTGGCGCGTAAATGGATTAGTCATCCTGCGAAGTACACTTCGCGTATAGTTTTCGAGACGTTTTCTCAGTTTAATGAGCCCACACAAAGATTTGTGTACGAGGAAATGTGTAAATCTTTGAGAGAAGAGTGGGATAATGATGCGGTAGACAATGTACCGCCCGAGATCACTGAACTTCAGAATCAATTTTCGAGTGGTATGATTGTGGGTAATAATGTTCGACGTGCTTTAGAGCGTCTGTTATCTTTTCGATCTATGGTATCACCTCGAGCATTGTTTGAGGGTGAAGCTGAGGAGCGGACGGCACAATCTGGTCAGTACCCTATGCGGGAAGTTCCCCCAGTGTGGATGCCAGGTGATCCTGCTGCTAACCCTGCTATTCTACCACACTTTCAAAGAGTTTGGATACACCTCCCCTGGAAGCGATCGGAAGTTTTGCAGGTGAAGCAAACTTTGCCTGACCCCCGCAAAAATCCGGCAGGTTATTATAAGGAGTTATCCCAATTAGTGGATGCTACTATTATGAACCTTGCCGATATCGACATGTTGTTCGGTAATGTAGTACCTCAACCGATTTGGGCGAAAATCCGCCAAGAGAATCACGCAGCTGAGTTAGGCGGTGATTGGGCTGCTCTTGCGGCGGCTGACGCACGGCAAGTTGGTGGGGCTAAACCTGAACAGCTCATTGAGAATCTGCCCCAGAGGATAATTACACTTATGAAGACGCTTATGCCAGCAATAAGGGTTAACTGGGACAAACTGTCTGCGTGCAAACAAAAGAAGGACGAGAGTGTCTCCGATTTCTTTACGAGATTTGAGGAGGCATTCATCGATCACAGTGGTCAGGATATGAGCACTGAGGGAGGTCAGCGACTGTTTGTTGATAAATTCGTATCGAATCTGCTACCTGAACTAAGCAACAAATTGAAGAATTCTGAAAGTTTGTGGGCTGTTTCTACCACTGCTCAAATTTTAGCTACGGCCCAATACTACGAAAATAGAGAGAAAGAAGAAAGCGAACGTGCAGATAAGAAAACGAAGGATCTTAAAACTAAGGTCTTATTGCAGCAGGCGTATCCCCCGCGCGCGATTCCAAATGACTCGCAACAGCAAAATCGATTACAGTCACAGTTTCCTAGGTCACAGCCGCGTACTGACTCCTCTACCCCACGAACTATGCCGGGGTATAATCAATGCGCGTATTGTAGGGGTGAGGGCCATCTGAAGTTTAATTGTCCAGTCTTGCGTGACCGCAACAATGGTGTTTCGGCTCGAGGAGGTCGTAGTGGTCCTCAACAAGCCTCGCGTGGTAGAGGTCGCGGTGTTACTCAGAATCAGAATGAGCGTTTTTTCCACTTCAGCAGACTCGCAAAATTGCTTTGATCGGCGCGATTTTTCGGCTGGTAGATCTGCACAGTATCATGTGGACGACTATTATGTCGAGCATGATGTTGCTGCTGACGGTAATTATTAGGACAGCCATAGACAAAGAAAGGGAGTGGTATCGGTCCCGGTTGATCAGAGAGGGCCTTATGTCGCAGTTGCCACATTGGGCGTAGTTGAACCTTTTCTGTTGGATACTGGTGCAGCGAAAAGCTCCATCATGCATTCGAAACTCCCTGGCGCGCCTTTGTCTGGCTTAATGAATGTTTCTGTTGGATTCTCTGGCGCCCCCGTTAGCAATCCAGTTTCTTGCCCGTTGCCCCTTTCAATTGGGTCTTGTGAGTTAGAAGCTCCTTTGCTTTTGACTACTGGTTGTGGTGAGAATCTTTTGGGCCTGGATTTGTTGAAACGGTTATATGCGACTTTGTATTGTTCTCCTGCGGGAGTGGAGCTTACGTTGGGTCGGAAAGTGATCTCTCCTATGTATTTGTCGACTGATAAGCTCCCACCGGAATTGAGTTCTCTTCCTAAGTCTTTGTGGGCGACAGGTCCCAACGATGTGGGCCTGTTGGATATACCACCTTATGTTGTTCAACTGAAATCAAATGTGCGCTTACCACGCATTCCCCAGTATCGTATCTCTCTTGATGGAGAACGAGCACTATTAGCGATCATTTACGATTTGATCGATAAAGATGTCATCGAAGAAACTCGGGGTAACGTGTGTAATAGTCCCGTGTTACCTATTTTGAAACGAACTGATCCATCCAAGCCTCCTGTGTATCGTTTTGTTATTGATTTGAGGGAGGTAAACAAAATTGTAATTCCACAGTTTCCCGTGGTGCCTGACATTACAGCTTTGCTTCTGCATCATGGTTCTCGCTAATCGATCTGAAGAATGCTTTCTTTAGCATTCCGATTGCTGAGGAAAGCAGAGATCTATTCGGTTTCTCATTAGGTGGTCGCAGTTTCAGGTTTAAACGCGCACCTCAGGGCTACTGTGAGAGTCCATCGATCTATAGCCAAGCGCTTAAGAGCCAACTTGATGCGTTTGTGCTACCGGCTGGTGCGGCCTTGATTCAGTACATGGTGATCTGTTGGTAGCTGCTGACACTGAACAGATTTGCAAAACTGCTACAGTATCACTGTTACAGCATCTATGTGACTTACATCACAAGGTGTCACCTTCTAAATTGCAATATTGTTGTCAAGAAGTAACCTATCTAGGTCACTTATTGTCAAAGGAGGGAAGAAGGTTGACCCCAGAAAGAATTGCAGCAATCGCTCGAATGACTGTGCCAACAACTCAGAGAGATGTGCGTGCCTTTCTAGGTATCACGTCATACTGCAGACAGTGGATCCCGAACTTTTCGCTGTTAGCGAAGCCATTGATAGCTCTCACGTGCAAGGATGTTTCGACTCCTTTGCCATGGACGGAAGAATGTCAGAAAAGTTTTTCTGAACTGCGTGACGCGTTGTGTTCGGCTCCTGTGTTATGTACTCCTGATTACAGTAAGCCATTTACACTATACGTTCACGAGAGAGAAGGTTGTGCGTTGAGTGTATTGACGCAACAATTTGGTGGTAAGCAGCGTCCATGTGCATATTTTTCCTCGACCTTAGACCCGGTAGCTAGAGCATTGCCGAGTTGCTTGAGAGCGACAGCGGCAGCTGCGGTGTCTATTCGACAATCCGCAGGTCTGGTTATGGATAATATGCTCACAGTGATGGTTCCGCATGCAGTTGACACTCTCCTGAATCATACAAAAACTCAACATCTGACGAGTGCAAGGTTGTCCGGTTACGAGTTGACACTTTTGGCAAGTCATATACAGATCAAGCGTTGTAATGTGCTGAATCCGGTGACATTGTTGCCGACTAATGTGGAATCAAATGATGTACCACCACATGATTGTTATTTACGAACTGAGGAAGAAACGAAGGGTCGTGTGGACCTGAAAAACACTCCATTGATAGACCCCGATGGCACTTTGTATGTTGATGGTTCATGTTTTAAGTTGCCGAATGGTAATGTGACGACTGCGTATGCTGTAGTGACGTTGAGTACGGTTGTGGAAACTGCGAGATTAAGTCAGAATTCAGCGCAAGCGGCAGAGTTGATTGCGTTGACGAGAGCGTGTGTTTTGTCTAGAGGAAAGCGAGTGAATGTGTTTACTGACAGTCAATACGCGTTTGGTGTTGCACATAGCTTTGGCCGATTGTGGAGAGAGAGAGAGGATTCATGACATCGCATGGTACGAAGATCCAACACGGACAGCTTGTGAATGATCTTTTGGATGCACTTACATTGCCTAAACAGGTGGCAATCATTAAATGTAGTGCGCATCGAAAGGTTACGGATGATGTTGGTCGTGGTAATGCATTTGCGGATGAGATTGCTAAGGAAACGGCTAAGAATCTTGCGTCCCGAATGTATGTTACGAGTCCAGTGAGGTGGCCTATGGAGACTGGTATGTGTGAAGACACCGTTGAGAGCGTGAAAGCAATTCAGAATGAGGCCACTGAAACTGAAAAGACCAAGTGGAAGGAAAGTACGGGAAAGTTAGACACCCATGGATGTTGGGTTGACTTGTCGGAATGTCAGAGGTGGATGTTACCGGATGCATATGTGCTAGCCGTTGTGACTATGGCTCACGGCTTGTCACATATTAGCGCGAAAGGTATATGTAAGTTATTGTCTCCGGTATGGAAGAATGATGGTATCGCCAAATGCGCTGAGAGAGTGGTTAAGAATTGTATGATATGTTTGATGTATAATCCTGGCAAGGGCACCCCCGCTCCACCTGGCCATTTTGCCCCTCCTACGTGTCCCTTTGAGGTTATCCAACTGGACTTCATCCATATGGAGAGATGCAATAATCTGAAGTACGTTTTAGTTGTGGTTTGTGCGTTCTCCAGATGGATAGAGGCCTATCCTCTTAAGGATAATACTGCCCTGTCCACAGCGAAAATCCTACTGAAGGAATACTTTCCTCGGTATGGAATGCCACGGATTGTGTGGTCAGACAACGGAAGTGAGTTTTTGGGAAGTGTGATGCAGAGTGTGTGTAAGGGCCTTGGAATTCTACAGAAATTCCATAGCGCCAATCATCCTCAGGCAGCGGGTTTGGTTGAAGGGTACAATGGTACTCTGAAACTGAAACTTGCAAAGATACAAGCTACGACTGGTTTGTCATGGCCTGATGCTTTGCCTCTGGCTCTCTTATCAACCAGGGCGACTGTGCACTCTCGAGTAGGGCTTAGCCCATATGAGATTGTGTTCGGCCGCCCTGCAAACATTTGGGGAGTCCCGAGGCCTAAGGCCTTTGATAGTCTTGAGTATCCAATGTTAATTGATTATCTTCATGATCTGACTGCTAAACTGAGGTTAATTCATCAACAGGTTTTTGAAGCTTTACCGGCACAGACAGAGGGTCCTGGACATCGGCTCCAACCGGGTGACTGGGTTGTTACCCGCAATTTTGGCAGAAAACGCAATCTGGAGCCAAGATTTGTGGGTCCCTTTCAAGTATTGCTGGCTACAAGGACTGCAGTTCGGTTGGAAGGCAGAAAGAACTGGGTGCATGCCACCCATACTAAAAAGGTTCCGATCCCTTCACCAGCAGATAATTGGGTGAGAACTGGTATTGCGACAGCGGAAACCGAGACCCCTCTATGTTACGTGCCGTTTAGCGATGCTCAACCCGTAGTAGACAATTCATTGCAGCCAGACACATCTGTTGAGTCGTCAGTCCTGGAGAACTCAAGGTCTGAATTGTCATCTGATCGACTGAACATTGTTTCACCAGCTGAACAATTATTTGAAGAGCAGACTCGACCTGGAAGAAGTCGATATTTTCTTCGTTCACATGACAAAGACTGATAAAATTTTTCTATATTTTCCTTTACTGTTGCCACGAACATTAAGAACAATTGCATCCTTTGCTGATTTTTGAGTTTTCTTTCTACGTGTACTTTTTACAGCTAAGAGATTTTTATTAAGTTGGATGTTTGTCTAGGAAAACCTATCATACCGTAACCGTAGGGCCGTGTGGGTACTTCCTTCTGTTTAGCAGGTTCCTGATACTAGGTCAGTTACCTTTTGTCGATTTCTGGGAACTCCTGGGAATTGATAATCGCTCCTCAGAACGAAGTGCGTCAAGGACGTCACGGACGGTTTTTAGAGGATGGCGTTCTCTAAGCTGTTGGAAGTAGAAAGGATGTCGGCGCACAGATCACAATTGCATAAAATTGTACGAACGAAATGTTTTTTGTTTCAGGTATTTCTTCTGTTTCTGACTGTTTCTATGTTATTGGTGAGTGGAGTATATTTTGGAATACAGTTGTTATTACCTTCCATTTCACCTACTTTTTCTCCTAAACTAGGTTCCATTACTACTGTTTCTCCACATTCCTTTCATCCTCTGCCCCAACATGAACAGGTTAGGCGTGCAGAATTCATGAATAACTCCTTCGTTCAACTCCTACATCAGCATCAGTTGGTGATGAATACTACCAACTGTTGGGTGTGTGGGTTAATGCCACATACCATGGATAGGGGTATTCCGTATTTGGTTCTTCCTTACAGTTCCCAGGGGTCAGCTAGAGCATTCCAAACTATGTTCCGTAGTGCACTGGATTCCTACCCCAGTCGAGAGCCACGTTCTGCAAACTTTGGTCCTGGTCCGTACCACAAGCCTTTGGTGATAGCGATTGCTGATCTAGATAGAGATATTTTTGATGCATCGCTTATTCCAGATGAAGAGGTACAAGCATATAAAGATTTGAGTGAGGCTGAGTATAGTACGTCAGTGGGTGATAGACAGCTCAAGAGCTCGTCTCCAATATGGATCGTACCCCACCTCGGTAATTTCTGCTTGAAAGGTCTTGGTCGAAATCCGAGAGCCCAGCTTGGTGAGAGTGCTTGTACTGACACGTACGTTCTACCGATGCTCTCTTCCCCTGTTTTCCTGACTGCCAAGGGTACCTATTTCGTATGTTATGAGCGTGCATATACATGGTTGCCCCGTGACTTCTCGGGAACCTGTTATATTGCGAATCTTTTGCCACCGACTTTTACGGTTGCCTCAGACTATCACAAAACTAGAGTTGTGAAAGGCGTTATTAGCGAAGAGGACACCGCTGGTCAAGAAGCAGGAGATTTCTTTAAGGGTTTCTTGCCGTTTTGGGGACCTATGGTTAATAGTAGGAACCTGAGACAGTTGACCCGTGTGGTAGAATTGACTGCTAACATAACTGCGAGTGCTCTTGGTAATTTAACAGCGGAACTTCAGGCGGATAGACTTATGACGTTGCAGAACCGTATGGTTCTAGACGTTGTTCTTGCAGACAGAGGTGGTGTGTGCAAAGTGATTCATTCGAGCTGTTGCATTTTCATTCCTGACAACGCTCCAACCGTTTACCAAGCCATCTCGAAGTTGCATAAGATCTCCGAGTCCTTACACGTGGACGAAGTTAATTGGACGCTTCTAGGATTGTTTTGGGACCTGATATCAACCTGGGGTTGGAAGATTCTGATGATCGTAGGGGTTGTTGTAACGTTTCTGTTCACGTGTTGTCTTTGCGTGCAGTGTGGTCCGGCCTTATGTGGCCTCTGTGCTACAACGTGTATAAGACGGCCATCAGTTACCAAATAGACGTTGATGAATAGAATGATGTTCCAGCAGCAACTGAACGATTTGATGAATATCGAAATCGATTCTGATCTCGACTAGTGCTTGCCTACATGAGGGCAAAAGGAGCGTCTGAGGTTCCGTGGGAATCTGACTGACATTTTGGGTATGTTCGAATATGGACGAGTTTGGTATCTACGAACCGCAAATGACGAGTTTAATGGGTGTACGCGTTTTCGCTACGCTACTATGTATGGGTCGTCTCATTCCTGGGCATGCCCATCTGAACCCTTGGGTTCCATTTTAGATACGGCGTCCATTTTGTCTCTTGCCCTCAAGTAGCCAGCGAACGGACACTGTCCGCTTCGTGACCCTGGGATTCCCAAGCTTTCGTGGAGGACACATGTTCCTTTGAAGGTGTCTTTATGATGAGGGGGATGACACGGCAAGGGCAGATGGCTCCGCTCGAGGCTCATCTTGCCGTGCTAGTTTATTGTTTCAGTCGTGCATACATTAGGCACAGGTTCTTTGATCCTGCAATCAAGTTTCCGATATTGCTCTCTACACTGTTTTCTAAACTGTTGTGCATCCTTGTTTTTCTTTTTCCCTTTTCATCTGTTCCTTCCTCTAATTCGTTACGGTCAGAATGGAATGTGCTTAATGTAGGGATAATGTGCTTTTACAGTTGGGAACCGGCAATGTTGCTGTAATTATGTTTCGGGTTTCTGAAAACATGAATGCGACCTTTTTGAAGTTTATTGTGGGAACTGAGTTGTAACCTTTTGTTCGCCATGCTGTTCAATGACGAAAATGTGTATAAAAGGAGCGATCCACTTTTGCAATTTGAAGCAGTCTCTCAGAACCTACACGTTGTGTACTTCTTGCGATTTCTGTATCCCTGCAGTAAATAAATGCTGATCTTTGACGCCCCAGGAAGTGTCCCGTGTCTCTGTGTTTTGTACGCCGGAACAGGTAACCCACGAAGGTTTCAGGTGTTGTCCCCTGGCACCGCTGGGCCTTAGAATAGCCCAGTCCTTCAAGTGGTTGGTGCTGGCAACAACTACAACAGTGAACATTATTAAAACGGAAACAGAAAACACCAGTAATACAGGGACCACTGCAGAGCATCATGGTGGTAGCCGGAGCAAGTACAGAGGTCACCTAATGAGCAAACAGAAGTGTTCATGAGCTGTGGTACACTGAGTCAGTGGCACCTGTAGTGCTGAGCAGGGTATCAGGCAGATGATGGCATACACGGCAGGTGTGAGCAACTCTGATAGTCTGGCAGTGAGACACTTTCGACTCTTGCAGTTAGCATTTGGAGGTAGTCCTGGCGGTGATGGCAGTAGGTGTTGTTGCCCTCTTGGGGCTCCAGGATGCATGGTCAGTGGCTCCATGGCATCTGTTGTACTTCATGTGTGGCTCTGTGCTGGGCTCCCTTTGATGGTGCAGGTTGTTGTCCGACTTTACACCAGGTCAGAGCAGGTGTTAATTTCCTGATGCTAACGCGCCTTATTGCCTGTTTTGTGATCTTATCGCCGATGTGGCTGGTCATTGAGAATGTTGAGGTGTGGTGTTGTGGTTTTTTGCCCGGGAACACCTACTCTGCATCTCATTAGCAATAGTTGCGGGGGTCATCTGTAGCGATGTTTTTTGCGGATGCTTTTGCAGGTAAACTGGTGTTATCGGCTGTTAGCACCAGCTTGTGAATGGGGCGATACATGTATCGCGACTTTGGCTGCGTTAAAGTGCCGATAACTCGGCGTTAGCTCCTTGAGAATATGCCCTATTGTGTATTTTAAACCAGGTATTTAATTTCCGATTTTTGCACATAGTCCTTATGAAATGACAACGCAATGATTTAGACAAAACAATTTATAAGTGTTGTGTCTTTTTAAGCCCTCAGTAAGATCAGTTTATTAGCATTATTTTTACTGCACACAAAAATAGGTTGATTCACACATAGAGAGCTTGGTTTGACCCTGAAAAATATTCAGTTACCATATCATTTATGTTTATCTGCTATGAAAATCTAAAGTCAAACCAAGAATGTCAACGTAAAAGTAGGAATGTGAACACACGTAGGGGCAAATATACAAGCCCCTTACGCCAGATTTGCGCCACCGTTGCGTCACTTTTGTGACGCAGCGGCGGCGCAAAGCCAGCACCATGCTGCGGGCTATTTACAACGTGACGCATCTAGGGAGATGCGTCACGTTGTAAAGCCCTGCGCCACATGTGGGCGTTCCTTCACAGGGAGGGGCGTTCCGGCGCAGGAACGCCTCCGAAAAGTGGCTGAGTGAAATCTACAAGATTTCACTCAGTCACTTTTCTGGCCATGCTGCGTCAAAACCCTGCGCCTGCTTGAAGCAGGCGTAAGGATTGACGCAGCATGTTAGGGATAGGGGCACCCCGAGCCGTGCTGGAGCTGCATCGCGCTTGCGACGCAACTCCAGCAGTGCGCCGCCTTTCCGCGGGGGGGATGCGACACACATCTGACAATCTGTGTGCCACGGTGCGCCGCATTGTAAATGCGGCGCATCAGTGGTGGCGCACGGGTGGGCAGATGCGTCGCAACTCTTCTGGCGCAACACTGCTGATTAGCAGAGATGCGCCAGAAGTAATAAATCTGCCCCAAAGTTTGTTAGTGTTTTCAGCAAGTGTTTCTGTGGGATAATACAGTGTCTAAGTGCTTCACTATGATAAAAGTAGACAGAATTTTAAAGGTCAGATTGTTCTGCATTGTGGAGAAATGGTGGCTTTTCCAGCACACATCTTCTGTTTTATCCAGATCTAATCTGTAGAAAGGGAGGTGCATCTAATGCAAATGACCGGCTTGAAGGTTCACAGCTCAAGCGAGAGTATGGAAGGGAAGAAGAGAAGGGAGCAAGAAAGGCTATGGTGAAAGGTGAAGATAATAAAGAGTTTATATCACATCCAGATCAACCAACAGAGGGCCAGATGTACGACTCTTTCATTTAGCGATTCGCAATTTGCAACACATTGCGAGTCGCAAATTGCGAGACGCTAAATGAAATGTTCAACAGTGTGTTTACATTGTTTTGCCATTTCCAATGGGGTCGCAAATTGCAAGGCTCCTTAATATGAATGAGCCTCTCACAATTTGCGAGCCCATTGTGAATGCTAGCCTTCCCAGGGATGGTGGCCTCCTGGGCTCAGCAGACCACCATGTCTGGGACTGCTTTTTAATTTGGCAGCTTTTTAAAAAAAAATGCAGCCCATTTTCCTTAAAGGAAAACGGGATGCATTTAAACAAATAAAAAGAAACGTTTAAGGGCAGGCAGTGGTCCCTGGGACCACTGCCTGACCTTAAAAAATTATTTTGCATGCATTGGCAAAGGGGAAGGGGTTCCCCGGGGAACCCTTTCCATTTGCAAATGCATTACTACCTACTTGATGTAGGTGGTAATTGCGAGTGCTTTGCGACCACAATTGCGGTTGCAAAACATTAGTACATTGTTTTTAGACTTGCTATTTGGAAGGGAACGTCCCTTCCAAATAGCGAGTCGCAAAACCTGTTTAGCAAGTCGCAAAAATATTGTGACTCGCTAAATAGGCTATGTGCATGGCCCAATATGTTTTTGCAAGCACAAACGGGTTCGCAAACCCGTTTGCGTATGCAAAAATGGGTCGTACATCTGGGCCAAAATACCCTGCCAATCCTGTAGAAGGCATCAATACGGAGCCTCCAAGCCCCCACAGTGTCTGAAATTGATTACGAGGAAGTCACATTATCAAGAACCAGTAGCGTTAAAATGTACTCCATGGAGAACCAATGGAGCACAGCCCTCTCAAAGAGAACAAAAAAGAGACAAAAAAAGGCAAAAAATAAAGTGGCGGAAGATGGATTCCTGATCCAACACGTAAATGGATGAGGGACGTCTGGTAGTAAACAAACTAGCGTATACACCATGTTCAAGGAAAGGGTGTTAGAGAAAAGGGTGGCTGAACCCCCAACGGCTATTTGATTCCTGGGAACTCCACCACCAGCACACTCCTTACTGGAACATGGAATGAGCTATCCCATTTTTCAAAGTGCCCCAGCACCCTCTCTGGTGCCTAGCCCTCATCTAGAGACAATACTACCAGCAATCTAAAAATTGTGGCCCTCCGGGTGTGCAGTTGGGTCCCAGTGTAGTTAAACAGATGAAGTAAGATTCACAAGATGAAAAGGTGGCCTTCCAAGACAGGCTCAGTGGGGCTGTCCCCAAAAAGATAAGTTCACCCAGATCAGCAACAGTTGCCCATTTAGCAAACCCTCAGGTGATTCCAGCCCAACAAAGCTGGTGTTTACAGCATAATTTCCGTCAAAGGGGAATCATGATATTTCGAACCGCTCAAATTTACTATGACTGTTCCAGGCAATTCCAACGTTGTCAAGTATCACCTTGAGCATTGAGTTTAAAGTAATTCCAGAGTATAATTTAGGCAGAGACTCAACAATGCTAACACTCAAATCACCTCCATAGCCAGAAATAATTCTGGCCTACAAGTTGACCTTTGATGAATGGGGCATTAATATGTTAAAAAATTGCCACCTGAAGTATCCATTCCAAGTGAAAATTCTAAATGATCTGCCAAACCTCAAAGCTAGCCCATTGAGTTTCCTAAGGGTGCCCTGGTACTTACCATTCAACCAGTTTCAGGGTAACAGGTGCATAGCCCGATCCAATTAAAATATAAGGGGCCCAACCAAGAGAATCGCCATGGAACTGCCAGAGGGAAAGTACAAAATTGAAACTGATTGGAGTTGGCTAGCGTCCACCTTGTCCAGCAATACCCAGAACTACTCCTAGTACTAGCAACCATGCTTCAAAAAGACATCAATATCTGAAGATACTGTCAACGTTCCTCTGCTGGGTTGCCGAGAATATTAAAATCTTCATCTGCAAACTTACTCCTAATGAATGCTTACTCTGCCTCCAAGAAACATGGTCCACAGGTAGATAACCATGCCTGGCTTCCGTCAGAAACATCTAGCTGCAAAAAAAACAACATCTTTGGGAGGCCATCGGTGGTCTATCTATATATCTCTATATTGTCTTGAACTAAACACTAAAGAAATACTAGTCCCAGATGAAATGCTATGGTTGATTATGCTGGATTAATTTAAAGCAAATAACTCCCGAATAAGTATGCTGCTGATCAATCTCTGCTTTAAGTGCTATACCTCTGAATGAGCGGAAAGACTGACTCACCTATTTGAAAACTGGACATAGTGATATGTGACTATGCCAACTATGACATCATAATCTGCAGGGACTTTAACCTGTGACATTTGGAAGCAAGTTTGACTGGATGCTGACCAGCAAACTCTCCTACTGAATTGCTTCAAACCTTTCTATATAAACATTGTCTCAAGTCTATTCAACATATAGTAGGAAAATCACCAGCACAACCAATATTTTCTAAAACGCTCTCGATAATAAGTACCATCGATTATGTCTTCTCCTCAGCCAAAATCAATGAGCTCTTAATGAGCTTCGAAATCCTTCCATCACAAGAGAGTGACCATCTCCTACTTCGTACAGTGCTGAACCTCAGCTCATCCACTGTCTACTGTCCAATTAGGAGTCTGTTATCAAGGACATTCTTCTAACCATAGACTCCACGCTAAATTTCAGCCGGTTCACTGATTAAAAATCTCTCTCTTAAAAAATACCCAATACTGGAAAGCAAGAGGAAAATCCGCAGGTTGAGGAAACTAAAGCAAAAAATACAGAATTTGCAAATTAAGGTTGAGCAGCATCTAAGGCTGTGGGACCTAATAAAACAACACAACCTACTTGTTTTGTCTATAAAAAGTCAACAGGGACAAAGAGTGACTTCATATATACTCACTTTAGAGCAAACGCAGTCAGTCCAACCTATGGAGATATATAAAAAACAAAGGGGCATATTTTCAAGAAACGGCGTTAAAATTATCGCCGCTTTAGCAGCAGAAAACTGCTGTTAAAGCTGCGATAATGGGCTTGATAATATGCCCTGGAGAATTCCCATAGAAGCCCATGTTCTGGTGTCAACATGGGCTTCTATTGGAATTCTCCAGTGCATATTATCAAGCCCATTATCGCCGCTTTAGCGGCAGTTTACTGCCGTTAAAGCGGCGATAATTTCAATGCCGTGCTTGATAATATGCCCCAAAATGCGTCAGTAAACCTCGAGAAATAACACAATTGATGAACCCTTGTGGCCAGAACATGTAAAAAAGCTGTATGCAGCAGAAAATCAAGTGCTCCAAAAAAAAGCATGTGTCCCAGACGATTCTTTGGACAAGGAACTTATGCTGATGAAGAAGAAATTTCAAAGAATCCTGTGCAAAATGAGAGCGACAAATGCACTTGCTCTCAGCTCAAGTCTTAAAGGATGACATCGATCTGTGGTCTGCAGTCCTCCTCCTATACCATAAATGCTCACTGACCAGTCAAGTACCAGAAAGCTGGAAGGGCTCAATTTTGCACCCAGTATACAAGAATGGAGACAGGCAGAATCCAGCCATCTATTGCCTTTTTGACCTTCAAAATATTGAAGCCAAAGCATAAGCCTCTGCCCTTTTAAAATATCTGGAGCACTGGGTGGTGACTAAAGAGCTTGTGTGAGTCTGCCAAGCTGGCTTTAGGCGTAACTCTTCAATCTCGGACAACATAGTCGAACTCTACTACCTAATTCACCAAGTGACCAGTCAAAGGTCATCCTCCCTTCAGGCATGCTTGGTCGAGTACTCGGCCACCTTTGACTCAGTGGACAGAGGCAATTTATGAAGGAAACTTCAACTCTGGGGCATCCTGAACAACCTGCTCAACGCAATAATATACTTGTACTCTTTAGCATTGGTGAGGGTCAAGCTGCCCCAGACGGTTATAACAAGGGAAAATACCCATGGAAAACGATTGAAGCAAGGCTGTGTCCTTTCTCTCTTCTTATTCAACCTTTTATACCTTGCACATGTCAGCAGCACTAAAACATGCAAACCTAATCCCGCCAAAAATAGGAGATGTTATTGTACTGTTGAGCCACTCCAAAATCTGGGGTCAGAAAGCCCTAAATGCCCTTCATAAGTATAATGAAATGAAGCCAACAAAATGAGGGCAAACAAGTCAAAAACAAAAGTTACAACCTTTGCTAAGTCAACTAAGACCTCAAACTCCTGCATTGAAAATGGGCCCATTAAAAAAAACTGGGATGAAATTTATAAATATCTGGGCGTGTGGCTCTCCCCAAATGGTTTAATCAGAATCCACTTGTGACACCTCAGAGAAAAGGCAAAATTATTCATCCCTAGACTCTGCTAGCTTAACACAGTGCTAGAGAGACCCTTTCCAGTTCCAGTATGAAGGGTATTGAGGGCCACCCTCCTACCTGGGAGCGCTTATAGCCATGAAGCATTTCCGGGGAATCTTGCAATAATAACAGCTCAATCTTAAAGCATAAAAGAAGGTCTTCAGGCTACCCCAATACATAAGGGGTTGCCTGATTAGACTTAAATTCGGCTGGGAGGGCCAAGAATGGGCAATACGGGCACTTTTTAAAATACTACTATAGTTGCATTACGGCTGCGACCAAAACATTGAAATTTGTTCTTCAGCACATATTTAAAACAATGAGTAGCCCTTGGTCCGTTTATCTAAATAAGTCATTTGATACCCTCCAAATAGATCTGTCGGTACTGAACAAGCTATGGATCTCACACACAGCATTTATGATTATTCTGAAAAAGCAGACAAATGCACTTGAGAGGTTAAGCGAAACAGACACATTGAAGAATACACGAATATTAGAAGCACTGGCATTTTCGTACAATCATCTACTCTGTTTGATGCCGCAACCATGCCATAACGGCTCAATTGGGAAAGCCTGCCTCAAGCAAATCATGGTTGCATGGATGATGGGACTGCAAATTAAAGAAACAAAACCAAATTGCCCTGCCCTTTCTAAGATCCTGAAGTGCAGGCTGTGTGGCTATAAAACAGAGTCCTTTGACCACATATTGTGCAGTTGCCCGAAGCTCCTCTCTTCAAGGTGCACCCTGTTAAAGCTACTTTTCCTACACCACAGCATAAAACCTGCAATGAAGCTAGGAATTTTGTACTCTCGAGTATGCAATCAACCAAATTGACAAAATTTGGTAAATATGTCAGATGGTACAGGGCCTTCTAAAAGACCATGACAAGAATGGACAAACTTAAATTTGGAAACTAAATCTTAACTCATGAAGTCCTAATTGGTGTGCAGCCTTGAGTGCTTACCATGTGCAAGTTCATGGACACTATTCTAATACTTTCTTGCACCCGCGTAACGTCATGCACACCACTAGAGCACGGCCACCAGTGTTGTGTTTCCGTGCCACGGATGTCACTATTTAAAATCTTGCTGCTATGGACTGAAGTCTTCCTTCAGAAACTATGCACTTTACAATTGCCTCTTCTTCTGTAATGCATTAATGTTGGCTGTTACTCTTGATTTTTTCACATTATTCCTATATTCTTGCTTCTTGTTTTTAGTGTTTATGCTTTATAGCTATCACTAACTATGGTGCTATTCGTTATGATCTTAAAATATCCCACTCTTTAAGAAATGCTTAACTTACAGCCATTTTCACAACTGCTGAGTACGACTGGGTTTGCTGCTAATCCTCAGACAGAGCACTTGGCCATTAGAATTCGTGGAAATCTGGAAATTAAAGCTCCAATAAAAGGGATGGCGAAACTAAAACTTTTTGCAGACGATATCATTCTATATTTGAGGACCGATGATCTGGATCAGGCTTTAAAAGAATTTAGCCAATTCGAATTAATAGGGGGATACAAAATAAATTAAAATAAAACTGAGATTTTAACATTGAATGTTGATTGTAATTTTTGACCCCCAAATCTAAAATACCAAGCGTTAAAAGCAGATCCCATACGATATTAGGGCATTTATGTTTCTAATCACTATGAATAGTTATTCAGTTTAAATTATTCTGCAATGCGGAATAAAATTAAAGCCCTGTTCGACAAGTGGTCTCTTTTACCACTAACTCTTATAGGCCGTGTAGAGCTCATAAAAATGCCTATTCTTCCCCTATTAATATTCCTTTTTATAAATGTACCCTTGAAGATCAATTCCAACTATTTTAAAGAGATGGAGTCACTGTTCAGGGAATTTGTCTGGTGTAGGAAGGCTTCCAGGGTTAAGCTAGCTATACTGCAGCTGGAAACTAATCAGGGTGGGCTAGCACTACCAAAAATACAAATTTATTATGAGACAGCGATCCTGGATCTCACAGCACGGTTGCTGGAATGAAATGGCTTATTATATAACTTTTTTTGACAGAATGGTTCAGGAGTCAGGCTCGCAAACCCAGATATTTTTTAAAACATCCAAACTACCGAAAAAGACCTGATACAAGACGTTACTAGACTTCTTCCACAGATTTCAATCCTTTTTTAAACAAGCCGGCTCTACAGGATTTAACTATTTCAAGCTAGAGGAATGAAAAATTCTCGATCTTCAAGTACACTCCAGTCAGCTTAAAAGATGGAAGGACTGTGGTCTTGAGGAATTGGGTCACTTCTTAATTAATGAGAAAGTAATCTCATGGCAAGAGGTCCAAAATAGATATGGCAACCAAAATAAGCCTGGGTTTTTAAGTATCTGCAGTTCGTAAATTTTATAAGTAGGTACAATCTATTGTCAAGCAGTGCTCCATCAAAGCAGGTTAATGCTCTATATAGAGCCAAATTAAAGGGTGTTGGACATTGGCATTCTCAGTTGAGAAAGTATAATGAACCCTCCCTTATAGAAGAATGCCTGGAAAAAGTAACCCAGGAAACGAATTGTTCTTTCTCTTGCCAGGAATGGCAGTCTATAGCCCAGCTAGAAAGCAAGGCACTAAGAGCGGCCAACTTTAAGAGGATGGCTTTTTTATCTCGGTGGATGGCATACTACACCCCTAAAACTCTTAACACATTTTTTACGTGCCCAAAGCTCGAACTCTTCTGGGCCAAGATCTTCTCGGCAATAAGCCAGGCAACAAAGAAGAGGCTTGACCCCGAGGCAGAGGTAGCTCTCTTTGGCATTTCTAGAGCAAGGTCTGACTTGACTAAGGCCGAAGAGACCTACACAGCGATATGCTCTTTAGTTGCCCGCTCTCTAATTCTTCAAAATTGGAGGTCTGAAGATGTACCTTCCTATTCTAAATGGTTAAATAAAATGCAACGAACCATGAGGTTTGAAGAAGCTTATGCCAAGAGGGTTGGCGCAACAAGAACATTTAAAACTCTTTGGAAGTTTTATGAAAAATGTGAAACAATGGTAGTGTGGTAAATAATTTAATTACCGGGACTTAATTTGATACAGAAAAATAATAAAAATAGCTCAGTAAAATAAGAGGCAAAATCCGTGATATTAGAGGTTCGGAATGGGCTTTATTCCAATGGACGATTCGAATCGTTGACTCCAGGTTCCATCACCACGGAGGTTCAGGAAGTGAAGTACATACTTTATTGATAAGTAATCACTTTTATACAATAGGCATTACAGTAAAGCAAATGCAGGAGGCGTAACAATTGATAGTAGAGATAAAACATACATGCGTAGCAAAAGTGGGCGTAACTAAAGAACGTCATCAGGTATGATGTCATA
Source organism: Triturus cristatus (assembly GCF_964204655.1). Taxonomy (NCBI): domain Eukaryota; kingdom Metazoa; phylum Chordata; class Amphibia; order Caudata; family Salamandridae; genus Triturus; species Triturus cristatus. Next base: position 159,334,280 of record NC_140580.1, read on the forward strand.
ATAGGGTGGTTCCATGAAAGAATTTCGCAATGTCAGCAGAAATACTTGGCAGAAATGCGCGCGCAGCAGCATGACGTATGATTGACGTGCGACTAGGGGGTGAAGGGGATTTGACATTTAACTCTACATGTGGCGACAGATGTCTGGAGGGTCGAGTCAACCTAATCCCAAATCATATCTAACATCCTATGTTTAAAGAACTATGTTATCCAAAAGAGAGGTCTCTTAGAGTAGAATCTTATTCTATACTGACTATACTGACTGTGAGTGCGTGTACAAGCGTCTAAGTGTCTACACAATATGCGGGGGCAGAAGTCTTCCATAATAATAAGGCTATGAATTACTTGCATAAAGACAGAGAAGCCGGGCCTCTGCTCGGTAGCTGGAAGAATGTTTACTTAAACTACCAGACAGGAATGCATTGGGCAGGGAGCGGAGCAGATAATTTCGAAGGTGAAATACAGTTTTTGGCAGGCTACAAGCTGATGTCAGGCACCGTTAGCTGCGCAGAGAATGAGGACAAAGTTCATGGATGCAGATGCAGGCTCAGACTGGAGCTCTCAGAGGCAGAAGGCAGGAAAAGCTTGATGGCAGAATCAGGGCCTACTTGTCTGGACTGTAAAATGGCATAAGTGAACCATATAAAGCCGGTGGCCTTTCATACTTAGGAATGGAATATCCGGCCCATTCATGGCGGATCTGCAAGAGGACATGTTGACGGTGGACGCACAAGTGTTTGCGTCTTCATAACTGGAACTGGAGGGAACATACATGTACTTGTGATTTATACATGAAACCGTTGGGGTCCAAGATAGGGGACATAACTGATCATAAAAATCCATATTTCCACATTCCCTCCTTGTCCCCTACTTGCCCGTCAAGAGATATCAATCTTCATCAATCCATTGATCTGTTCATATAGCATCATTTGTTCTTCTTTTTTCTTCTGGGACGAACGAAATCTTGGTGGTGGAATACACGATGTGGCACACAGACCACAGATCGCTGGTCCACATTGTAGACATAGACAGCAACTGAATAGTATGAGAAAGCCAATACCTAGGAAGGATAGGACCTTCCATCCAAAGGTAGATAATACACTCCAAAACCAACCGGACCAAGTCCAGGTGCCTGGATTCTGATGTATCTGGCTTACAATCTTATGAAGGCGAGTTATGGCTTTATATACAGATGGCGAATTTTCTGGTATGAAAATGCAACAACTTGATCCGATGACCCTACAAGCTCCGCCCCTATCGGCCAGGATGACGTCAAGGACAAGACGATTTTGAAGCACAACAATCCGCATAGCAGACTGCTCTTCTGTTAAATTGCCTAAGGCGGAAATAGTTTCGTTCACTACTGCTTCAAGGGTTCTAGTTAATCTACGTATCAGCTTACTATTAGTAACGGTACCTATATAGGGAAAGAGACCTTTATTGAAATCTGTGTATTTTTCCCATGCTGTTTCAGTATAATCGACTATTAGGAGATCTCTCCTTTCTCTATTGTGTACTAAATGAGTATTTCTGTGATAATCAGGAGGAGCTAGAAAAACAGGTGGTAAAAGGAATCCGATGTAGCAGGTACCATCCCAATCTAGAGGCAGACGTATATATGCCGTCCGACCACATATAAAATAGGAATGGCGGGAAGCTCTAAATGTCGACTTGCCTTGATCACTAAATTCTATTACAGTGGTGCATCTACTATGGCCCATATGTATGGAACCATTCTTTCTTACACATAATTCACCTTTTACTGGAAATACTGACATGGCGGGCAAAATTGGAGTAGCTTCGGATTCGACATTTAGGATCATAAGATTAAGCGTAAAATTACCTAAACCATACACCTCGTTTTCTAGATCAGTTCCTGTTCTTTTGTGAAGTCCCTCCTTGTTAGGGTAGCAGACCTTAAGTAAAGCTAAGTTCAAATTTCCCCATACCCAGTTGTCTTGATAAACTGCAGAATTCGAATCTAGGGAATTGATTAAACTAAACCATGCTCCACAGGAGCCGTTGTGTGTGAACGGGTATGGAAAGAGAGGTAAAATTCCTTTATAATTCTGATAGGGAGGGAGTCGGCCACATATCCAACAATTTGTAGCATTGCTAACCTGATGGGAATGATGTAACATACTAATAAACGTGTTATTGCGCAGCGCAAATCTATAGGACAACTCATGCAGAGGTAATTCACTAAAAGAATGTTCAGCAGTAACATTATAAACATGTCTAGAAATAGGATAATATATGTGCAACAATATACTTGCAGTAATTATTAAAAGGCTTAAGAAAAACAGAATTAATAACGTCACTGTGCAATGACTACGCAGTGATTTACAGTACGCATGTCGTTTCAGCTTTATCCTTTTGTTTCTTTCTCTGTACAGGTCTAAGGGATACATGTCAGAGACAAATTCGACCGCTTCACCTTGGAGAGGACTTAAACAATCAAATTGCCTGACTGGTTAGACCTGAGTTTTAGTTTATATAGTTCACGACTATTCAATTCAACCAAAGGAAGTTTAGAGTCACTCGGGGAAGACACGCAAGGTGTGTCGTTTACATCTGATGGTAGTCCATGAAATTTCTTGATATGACTTGAATGTATCCAGCCTTTTCGACCTTCGATCTTCACGGCTGTCCTCGTCGTTAGTAGTACGAGCTGAGGCGACCTCCACCTAGGATCCAGCTGAGACTTCCGATCAAAGTTCCTCACTAAGACCAAATCTCCTGGAATTACGTCATGGGGTTTCACCTCAGTGTTGTCGGGAAAAGCTGCAGCTACCTGTGAACGACAAGATTGTAGTGCAGACATCAAGGAAGCCAAGTAATCAGTCAGCATATTACAGTCAATATCAGTTATTTTGCGTGGTATAGGCGTCCCCCACATATTTGGTGGTCTACCGAAGATCACCTCATAAGGGGATAGCCCTGTTCGAGAGTGTGCTACCATTCTCATGTAAAAGAGTGCAACGGGTAAAGCTACTACCCAGTCGACACCTTTCTCTCTACAAATTTTGGACAATCTAATTTTCAGGGTCTGATTATGTCTTTCCACGAGACCTGCTGCCTCGGGGTGTCGGACACAGTGAAACTTCCACTGATAACCTAACAAAAGTGAAACGTGTTTCATTAGTTCGGATGAGAACGGCTGGCCGTTATCTGAGTAGACAACACGTGGTAAACCGTACCGTGGGAAGAATTCTCGAACTAACTGTTTGGCAGTAGTCGGGGCAGTGTAATCTGAAACCGGGTATGCCTCTGTCCAACGGGAAAGAGCACAGACAACTACGAGAACATATTTGAATCCTCGACATCGTTCCATCTGGATATAATCCATCTGGAGGACTTCAAAAGGGTGATCAGGAGGCTGAAATCCACCCTGTTCTACGGGAATGCTTTTTCCTGGGTTAAACTGACAACAGATCATACAGGTACGAACTTTTTGTTTAGCTGCTGCTCGTAAATGTTTGTTGAACCAAATGTGTTGGATGCTGTCTAGCATAGCTTTTTCTCCTAGATGTGCTGGACTATGTACAGTGTTAATAACGACTTGGACCATTGAATCAGGAAGGAACCACACAGATTTTTCCTTCGTCATCCATCCTTGATCCGTTTGGATCCCTCCTAATTCAGTCCATTTCTTTATTTCGTCTGGAGTAGCATGTGTCTGTATGTCAATTACGTCAAGAGCGGGATCCTTAACCATCATACAATGCGTTGGCGTCGGGACTATTGTCTTTGTCATGTCGGACGTTTGAGTTTGAGCAGTCTGTTTAGCTGTTCTGTCAGCTAGATCATTGCCTTGAGAAATGATATCAGTAACTTTCGTATGAGCTTTACATTTCATAATTGATATTGCAGTGGGTAGATGTATTGCATCTAATAAGGCATGAATGAGGGGTCCGTGCTGAATGTGGGCACCGTGAGAAGTTAAATAACCTCTCTCTCGCCACAGCACGCCGAAGTCATGTACAACTCCGAATGCATAACGTGAATCAGTGTATATGTTGACTTTTTTATTTGTGGCTTGAATACAGGCTTGTGTCAGAGCTATGAGCTCTGCTGCTTGAGCGGACAAGGTATTTATACAATTTGTTTCAATGATTTCAGTGTCTGTTGTGACTGCATAAGCGGCCACTAACTCTCCTGTACCTGTTCTCATACATGAACCATCTACATACAACGTCAGGTCTGGGTCTGACAATGGGACGTCTGTCAAATCTTGTCTGGGTTTCGTCGTGATAGTGATAACTTCAATACAATCATGTGCAAGTGGGTCTGTTCCCTTTACAGGTAACAGTGTGGCAGGATTCAATGTACTACAACGTCTGATTTCTATATGTGGCTGAAACAATGTTAATTCGTAACCAGTGAGTCGTGCTATAGTCAAGTGTTGTGTTTGTGTGCGGTTCAAAAGAACCTCTACTGCATGTGGTACTTGTACTGTCAATGGATGTCCTAATACTATGGCATCGCTTTGTCTGATTGCTAAAGCTGTCGCTGCCACTGATTTCAGGCACGCAGGCAAAGCCTGAGCTACGGGATCTAATGTACTAGAAAAATAAGCACATGGTTTGTGTGATCCTGCTTGTTCCTGTGAGAGTACTGACAAGGCAGTACCTTCGCGTTCTGTAACAAAGAGTGTAAACTGTTTATTGTAACATGGTGTTGCTAAAACCGGTGCTTGACATAAAGCTTTCTTTAAACTTTCAAAAACGTGTGTATGTTCCTGAGTCCAAGGGAGGACAGTCGATGTGGCTGCCTCCTGTGTTGTCAATTGAATGAGTGGTTTTGCTAGAAATGCATACTGAGGGATCCACTGCCTACAATATGAAGTGAGGCCTATGAACGCCCGCACCTCCTTTTGTGTCTTGGGTATTGGCATGTTAGCTATTAGTTGAATGCGGTCGGGTGTAAGCTGCCTTCCCTCCTTGGACAGCGAGTGTCCAAGATAAACAACTCGCTGGACACAGAATTGCAGCTTGGAAGGGGACACCTTGTGCCCCTTTTCGGCTAGACATTGTAAAACTGTCAGTGATGCTTTCTCACATTCAGGTTCGCTTCTAGCGGTGATCAGCAGATCATCGACATATTGAAGCAGGGCAGTGTTGACTGGCATGTGGATACTGTCGAGTTCTCGTTTCAGTGCTTGGCTATAGATGCTGGGGCTTTCTGTAAATCCTTGAGGTGCGCGTGTGAATTTAAAGCTACGTCCATTTAAACTAAATCCGAACAAGTATTGGCTTTCCGGATCTATTGGGACGCTGAAAAAGGCATTCTTGAGATCAATTACAGTAAAGAATGTTGCTCCGGAATCAATAGCTGTCAGTAATGACGAGATATCTGGGACCACAGGGAATTGTGGCACAATGCATTTGTTCAATTCGCGCAGATCAATAACCAATCGATACACTGGCGGGGCCTTTGGATCTGTTCTTTTAAGAATCGGAATTATCGGGGAGTTACATACATTGGAGTCTGTTTCCACAACCACTCCTTGGGCAATGAGCTCGTCAATGATTTGTAGTAAAGCCACTACAGCATCTGGTGGTAACTTGTATTGTCGCATTCGTGGTAGTACCACTCCTGCCTTTAGCGTAACTCGGTATGGTGTAATATTCATGCAACCAACATCAGTAGGGCCTTGTGCCCATAAATGTGTAGGTAAAGTCTGCAGTCGGGGATCCATGTCTCGAGACACATAGTGACCTTTGAAATCACGTAAAAACAATCTTACTCCTTCCGGAGAACAACATATTATAGCTCCTAGAGCTTTCAGTGTTTTTATACCTAACAAGTTTTCTGGACATGATTTAGTAAGCAATAAATCTGTAGTTCGGGTCAAAGGTCCTATCGTAAGTGGAAGAGGCTGTGATACTTCATTAACAATAGGTTTTCCTGAGAAACCAAGGGAAATATTCTGTGAGCCTGAGAGGGGTGCCCCTGGAACTTCACTACGTTTTATAGTTGTTCGACTTGCCCCTGTATCAAGTAAAAATTTTCTATCTTGGCCTAATAGTTCACTATGTACATAAGGTCCTTCTTGGTCTACAGGGACCTCGATAAGGGGTAAGTCAACTTCCCTCTCTAGGCTGGTTCATGCGTATCGTTGATAATCAGGATAGTCATACTGTGCGGTCTGGTACAGCTGTCGTGTCGTGGTTTGTGTGGCAGCAACAGGCAGCGCTGGTGCAGCTGGCACAAACTGTATAGACTGTTGTGGAGCTGGCATGGACTGTGCATGCTGCGGTGCTCCTTGTTCATTCTGATCCTGTCTAGGTGGCCGTGGTCTTTCTTGTGTTTTACCTGTGGCGATATTACGCTTCAGGACTGGGCAATCGTGTATGTAATGACCTGGTTGTTTACAATAGTTGCATGTCCCTTTTACAGGTCCTGCTGAATCACCGGACTGTGTCGTACCCTTTTTATGACCTTCAGCTGGAACTGTCTGGGAGACTAGCATTTTCATTTTTGTGTCTTTCATGCGTCTCTGTTCATGTTCTTGTTCCTCTCTAATTCTATTGTAATGGTACTGTAACATTTGTAACATTTGTGATGGGGTATTACCTTGCCAGGTACTCTCGAATTTTAATACTCTATTCTTCACTTGAGGCAAGGAATTTTCAACTAATTTTGTCACAAACAGATGTGGGTATGACTCGCTACTTGCTTTTATGCCACTATTTATACCAAAACATTTTTCGAATCGGGCATAGAAATCACTAGTGTCTTCATCTTGCTTTTGTTTACAGGCTGAGATTGCACCCCAGTCTTCCTTTTTCGTGGTTAATAAACGTGGCAGTACCTGTACTAGTAAACCTGGTAGTGCTTTAGTTTTATCCCCAAGCCCCGAACCTGGACCTCGGGCCTTTTCTTCATTTTCTAATGCTGTCCAGTCTATCTTTTGGTCTCCCACCTCCCACTCTTTTTCCTTGAGTTTTTCATAAATGCCAGCAGGCATTAATACCTTTAATATTGTCATAATATCGGGATAGGTATATTCTCCCATGAGTAACATGTCTTTAATTTCTCGGTGAAAACCCGCTGGGTCTTTGTCATGACTGGGTACCACTTTCTTCATTTCTAACAATTCTATTTTCGATATGGGCGTATATACAAATACACGCTTAAACTGATTGTCCTCGCCCTTTATTGGGTGTACTTCTCGTAAGGGATTCTGTCTGTCCATGTAATACGTCGTTCTTTCCTTGATGGGCAGTGAGACATGTTCTGGGCATACAAAAAGAATGTACTGCTTTCTTGATTCTAGTATATCTCTAATTAACTTAGTACCTGAACCTCTCCATCTATTCGTGAGTAATTCAGTCAATATATCAGGTAAAAGACCAGGATCGGAATGTTGGTTTTTATAAAGTATAAGAAGTTGTTGAATCATATAAATCCCAGCTAAGCGCTGTTCATCTGGGGTGAGGTTCAAAAATGTGTGTGCTACTGTATCATCACCATATTTTCCGGGACTGTCAACCCAATGAACGGCTGACCTGGCTAATTCTTGTTCATCCATGGAATCGAGTAAATGATAACCCCTTCGTTCTCGGAGTAATTTGTCAGCGGCTTGGAACGACTGCTCGGGGGAGCTTATATTTATTATAGGTGTTTGGAAATTCCTGTTATTATCTGGACATATCGGACGTATCGGGTCAGTGAAACATCTAGTACTATTACAAGATCTTCCTCTACCTACATAGGCTACGGTTTCTGACCGTCCTGTGGGCAGTCCTGATCCTTCCTCCTCCTCGTTTTGTTCAAACTGGTCTACCGCTAATCTCTCTTCGTGTAGGCGTTCTATTTCTTTACGGATCTTTCGGCACATGGCTATTATACATTTTTGCCTGTCATGTCTCCCCTCTGATATATTCTGGCTCCATCTGGTAAGAGTTTGCATTATTTCCGGATCTACCCCCGGTCGGTCTTGATTTCTGATCACACAGTTTATGAGGAAACGTAACAGTTCCCCCTGTATCTCCACTTTCTGGTATTCCATAGCTCTGTTAATACATTCAGAATCTCGCCCTGTTTGGACAAAATGATATATATTGTCTAGATGCATAGTCATTCCTGGTAGCTTTCCTAAATACACCGCAGCTCGTCTGATACGTAATGATGCCAGGATCATTTCGTCCTCTTTTCCGGGCACCGGGTCATATCTACAATCTACAAGAAGTTCCTTAAGCGTGCGGGAATTTATGAGTTTGGGGGTACGTGGATGTGCTGATTCTTGAAAAGTAAGTTTATTTATTCTGGGTGGCGTAGAAAAAATGTTGGTAGCACCTCCGGTAGCCCCGTCTGGGGTATCGGGTGTGAAAGGATTCGTTGAACGCGATACAGCAACTATAGGTGTGGACACGGCTGTCGAAGCAGCTGTAGGAACAGATGTGGAAACAGATGTGCTTGTCGGAACTTGTGTCAGGATTTGATGCTGTAGGGATACAGATACAGGATCTTGGCGTTGAACCTCCCCGGCAGACGGTCTATGTGGGGCGGAGTTAGCATACTCGGGAGCTGCGTCATCTAAATATGAGGAAAGGAAAACATCTTCTGCTGTTCTAGGATGCCCCTTAGGATGCATTTTTATTGGGAACAATGGGGGTGGCAAGTCTTTTGGTATCTCCGGAGTAGCCTTAGGTAATCCCTCGGCCAGAAGGGGATACATACCATTCATAAGGGCATTTCTTTGTCTGTCTACTTGTTCTGATTTCACTCGTGTACCTTCTTCAATTAATATATTTTCTCGGATTTTATTTGAATTTTCCTTACTCCTCTCTTCCTGTCTACGTGCTTTTTCTGTACGTCTATACGATTCTTTACGCCATAATTCAATGGCGTCTTTCTGTGACTGTCTGGCTTTCCTTTTCCATAATTCTTCCTCTACTTTCACGATGCAATCTGCATCCCAGGTCCCAGCTGCGGGCCACCTCTGACTTTCTGGTAATTCCTTAGTGTAGTCTACCCATAGATCAAGAAATAATATGGCGTCTAGGCCATGTTTATGATACATGAAGTACCCTGGAGTGTCCCTAGGAGGAATGGGAACAGCTTCTTCGAGTACCCCTTTTCTAGTTGTGATCTGTCTTAGTTTCGAAAAGAGCGGCATATTGAGAACTGATCTGATACTTGATTTTGAACAAACTTAATACAATAAACACAATAATGAACAGTCATTCACACCACAATATGCAGGACGTATTAACACATTTAACATTTAACGTTTAAATGAGCAACAATGATGATGATGATCTAAGAAAACTTAATCACAAAACATAATCCTCGGCATTAACTGAATTATTCTGAATTTATATACTTGATATACTAGATATACTGCTAAACAGTACAGATACACTGCTAAAACAGTGCAGACCGGATTTGTGTACCCAAACCCGTCTGGACCGGCACAACTTATGTGCACGCCAGAACGCCTCCCCAGTAATGGTACTCACCGGGTAGCTCGGAACGGAAGGCCTCGGAACGGAACTGAACTGAACTGGACTGGACTCGACTCGAAAACTTCGGAAACTTCGGAACATCGGAAACCTCGGAACTTCGGAACTTGGTGGGCCTCTGTATACCTCGGATCTTGCTCTCTCAGCTAGGCTCTGGTCGGGATACTTCGCACTTCTCACCGCCTCGTCTGGGTGTTGATCGCAGCCTCAGTCGCCCCCGCTTGACCGGAGGGAGATACAGGAAATCCTGCTGGTACGCGTTGTTGTCCGTCCAGCTGTGGCAGGAGACCGGGCCTGCAACGCACCGCCGGCGCGTGAGATGAGAAAGTGTCCCTATTCGGGCGCCATTCATGTGGTAAATAATTTAATTACCGGGACTTAATTTGATACAGAAAAATAATAAAAATAGCTCAGTAAAATAAGAGGCAAAATCCGTGATATTAGAGGTTCGGAATGGGCTTTATTCCAATGGACGATTCGAATCGTTGACTCCAGGTTCCATCACCACGGAGGTTCAGGAAGTGAAGTACATACTTTATTGATAAGTAATCACTTTTATACAATAGGCATTACAGTAAAGCAAATGCAGGAGGCGTAACAATTGATAGTAGAGATAAAACATACATGCGTAGCAAAAGTGGGCGTAACTAAAGAACGTCATCAGGTATGATGTCATAATAGGGTGGTTCCATGAAAGAATTTCGCAATGTCAGCAGAAATACTTGGCAGAAATGCGCGCGCAGCAGCATGACGTATGATTGACGTGCGACTAGGGGGTGAAGGGGATTTGACATTTAACTCTACATGTGGCGACAGATGTCTGGAGGGTCGAGTCAACCTAATCCCAAATCATATCTAACATCCTATGTTTAAAGAACTATGTTATCCAAAAGAGAGGTCTCTTAGAGTAGAATCTTATTCTATACTGACTATACTGACTGTGAGTGCGTGTACAAGCGTCTAAGTGTCTACACAATATGCGGGGGCAGAAGTCTTCCATAATAATAAGGCTATGAATTACTTGCATAAAGACAGAGAAGCCGGGCCTCTGCTCGGTAGCTGGAAGAATGTTTACTTAAACTACCAGACAGGAATGCATTGGGCAGGGAGCGGAGCAGATAATTTCGAAGGTGAAATACAGTTTTTGGCAGGCTACAAGCTGATGTCAGGCACCGTTAGCTGCGCAGAGAATGAGGACAAAGTTCATGGATGCAGATGCAGGCTCAGACTGGAGCTCTCAGAGGCAGAAGGCAGGAAAAGCTTGATGGCAGAATCAGGTCCTACTTGTCTGGACTGTAAAATGGCATAAGTGAACCATATAAAGCCGGTGGCCTTTCATACTTAGGAATGGAATATCCGGCCCATTCATGGCGGATCTGCAAGAGGACATGTTGACGGTGGACGCACAAGTGTTTGCGTCTTCATAACTGGAACTGGAGGGAACATACATGTACTTGTGATTTATACATGAAACCGTTGGGGTCCAAGATAGGGGACATAACTGATCATAAAAATCCATATTTCCACAGTAGAAATATACATTTTTGGAGACATATATATTGAATTGTTGGGGAGCACTTTAGCACATTGCACTTTGTACTGGCATATACTCAGGGAAAGACACAACGGCACTTTAATTACAGTTCCTTTAATAGACATAATGTTTTTATTACATGGATCGGGTCTTATATATGGCAATCTCTTTTTAATAGTGCTCTATAATCAAGGGTATAAGAGATTGTGAGTTTAATTAATTTGGCATCTATAATGATTATAGGTAAAAGTTAGGGTATTTGAATAATGTCAGCAAATTTACCATGTGTCACTTTAATATACAGCACTCAGGCACTTTACAAATCCAAGCAGTAAGATCAAGTTTTGCAAATATTGTAAGACCTAGCCAGACTTCTGCTGCCTTGTTAATTATTCGGTGTTTTGGTTTCGGTAATTAATACATATTGATTCCATTGGAAAAATGAACAAGAATGTTTTGACTGTAAAATGTTGGTTTTAATTTTTGATGATCATTGGTTTCACAATGTATGCATTGCCCTTATGCTCTGCTCAGTAAAAATGTTTTTTTTTAAATAATCCTCATACAGAAGAAAAATCTTATTCTGATGTAGTTTACATGCTTTTTTATGTGTTTGTGTAATTTATAGATCGCTGACCCTACACATATATTTTAAGATTTTTGTTGATCATACAATAAAGTTTATTGACTGACTGACCACATGTTCTTACACATCCAATTTTTTACCCCCCAATGCACGTCAATATCTTATGTCTGCATTTTCTTTTAACTGTGTATTGCAGAAGTATAGGTTAACATTGGGAATGCATACATGCAGTGTATATTGCTTGCTACAGACAAACAGGAAAAGCAAAACAAAGGATCAAGAGGTCATCCTAAATTAAGTTGTTATAGTTTAACATATTAAACACATATTATGTTCAACAGGCTAATCTGTTTTTGAGTTGGACTAGTGACTGGGCTCGGTATTTCAATGGGGTGAGATATAATATATATATACACACCACAGCAAAACATCAATTTCTTTCAGGATGGCAACAATTGCATTTCTCAGAAGGAAGCAGCCTCCTTGAGACAGTAAGTGCCTTGGCTTCTTTAATCTCATTTCTAGTGCCGAGGCAAATTATTTTAATGCAGTCAATGGGAGCAGCAACATGAAAGTGAATACTACAAAACACATGAGGAAGTGACTGCAGTTCTCAATTGTAGTAGTAACCCCTTACCTGCACTGCAAAAAACATGTGCTTCAAATGATAGGAAACACATATTATACACATTCAAATACATAATAATACAATGGCAATGGAGTACATGTGCCTGTGGAGTAGTTTATTCTGTTAAAAAGTAACATTCACACGAAAAATTGGATTTCCTCTTGTAACAACTGGCATCTCATACAGTTAGCAAACTCAATGCTAGAAGTTAAACCAGAAACTCACGGTAGGTAAGTCTAGCAGATCTCATCCCATGAGCTAATTGTTCTGGCCATTTGGGATGCTATATGACACTTGGGGTTACAAGATCTTCTGAAAATGATATGGTTCTACTCTCTGTTCATTTCTCTGTGAAACCATGTTCAGTGTATACAGTACTTCCTCAGTACGGCTATCTCATGTATTCACTGATATTACTCATTGGCCTGCTACACTCTTTGCCTCATTTACAGTTACTCTGACACAAACATGATAGATATCCAAGCCACCATTTTATAAGTGTAATATATATCCTATGGCACTTGGAATAATGCAGACAGGATATCCATTACGTTTGTGATAAAGTAACCCTCCGCCATATTCTAAATCAGATCCTCTGTCTTTTTGACTTGCAAATGGGTCAAAGGTGGCATAGGTGGTGCTATTGATTCTGCTTCCTTCAGCTACCAATGCTGAGGGATCTAGAACATTGAAGGTGCTTTTTTCTGGGGCCATGAGCTCTAAGAGGACCCTACCTTGCCCTCTTTGTAGTTGAATGCTTCATGTGCTCAAGCAGACAGGACAGCTAAAATATACCTTTTTTGTAAGCAGCCTCTGACTGATAACCTCACTTCCATCCTTGACCTTCTCATAAATAGATTTAAGAGGGCATTTTTAGACTGGGGTACGTCATAAATCACAGCCAAGAAGGCCAATGGTCCTGGTATTTTTTCGGATATTGAGCATTTCCATAAAGATGCTTTGTATGACAGAATCTGGACCAAGGCAATGGACCCAAATCATAAATATTTAGATAAATCAAAGACAAATAACAGACAATGTGAAAAGTCTAGGCAAAGGAATTACTGTTGGTTCTGATACATTCATTAAAATGTTACCTGAAGCTTTTTTGAACTGAGCAAACCAATCTCCTGGAAGTGATGTGAGCTACCACCCTTCTCTGCTATGTGTTACTTCTCCTGGAGGTTTGTGAGGCACTTCTCAAGTAGCATTTCATTTGCAAAGGAAAAAAGAAATAATTTGGCACCACATCGATGTAAAGATATCAAAACAACTGACCACAAAAAAGGACATTTCTAAGTAACTTTTGGCCACTCCCATAGCAGTTTGTGTATGATCCTGTCAAATTTGTTGTTGACAATGCCCTTTAAATATCCACAGTATAAGCACAGACAGCCATTACTCAATATCAGTATAAAGATTTGTTTAGACTACAAACCTCCTCCCAGTCTGTATCCTGCATGCTAATCTATTCCATTCAATTTATTCCAGAAAACCAGGTTTCATAAACATAAACATCTCCATGACTCCATTAAGACATCCATAAGATCCTCTGCCAAGAATCAAAAATTGAAGGTGTTGCTAGTGAAACTCAACAATGATGAAATATCCTCAGTTGGAGATACTGAGGTGAAGTCTTTAGGAATATGGCTCTAACCTTTCCAAGGCTTATCCTGCAGGGAAATCTGCTTGCAAGGCTTGATCCACATTACAAGTCATCAAAACTTTAAAACACTGTTTTCAGATCATTGGTGGAACAGTTGGTGGTTTCAAGAATTGACTATGGGAACACTGTATTGGCTGGTGTGTCTTCCTCCCACCTATGCTCAACAACAGAAGTAGTCCACTCCCTAGCAAGAGAGATTTCTGGATTAAAAAGAAATCGCCCACATGTTTCCTGTCCTTCCACATGAGGGCAGAATAAAATGTTTTCATGGATTACCTCCAGGGCACTATAACCGAACAATCCTGCATATCTACTCGCTAGCATCAACACAAACTTCTGGTACTAAGATTCTAAGTAGCTCACAAATGTCATCCAGTAAATCATGACATTTACTACGCTGAAGGTACCTTCAGAATCAATCTCTAGTGCGGCAACCAGAATATGGAGCCGCTTACCATCTGAAATCCAAACAGCTGTATCCATTCCTATGTTTATGAATAAACCTTTCCACTTCAAACAATGTTGAGTCTAAGACTGGTGGCCTATCACCACTGATGTATCTTCAACTGAAGACAGTGTTGTAACTACCTCCTCTCCTAAGTCACACATACGCATAAACTACCACTCACCCCCACTCACTTTATAATATTGCAATATCACTCACAATGGAGTTAAATGTTATATCTCATTCTGTGCAATGTTGATACTTATACATTTTACCACGTGTGTACAGCATCTTGGTACCCTTTCATAGAGTGCACTTTAAAAAATGCTTAACAAGTAAATAACCTAAAATGTGTTATATTAAAATACACAATATGAACTATCCACAATATGAACAATGCAAACAAAAATGGAAATTTAAAATAATGTACATGGTAAAGCACATATAATTCAAGTTAATTTATTATATCATGTACCATAAAATCTGCACTTCTTCATTTAAAAGAACAGGAAGTTGTTCTATGACAGTGATACTCAAAGTACGGCCCGGGTGTCGCATGTCGACCTCCAGACCTTTAGATGCGGCCCCCTGTTCATTAGCAGTACTGGGCTGCTGTTTACTCGAATCAGCCCTAACATTAAAAACAAATGTTAAATAAAGGAGCAAACATTTGTTTTCAGGTTAGTTGCAGTTATAGGAAGAAAGTAACTAAGGTTTCCTGCAACAATTAATTTAAAGATATCTTGCAACAAACTTATGAAAATATGATAAAGCTTCTTTAAAATTCCAAAAGTGTATTCCAATAACATAAAGCCTACCTTATTACCCCAGATTATATCTGTGCCTTGAGTAGTGTTTTTTTAAAGAGATTTTTCAAACATAATTTTAAGAAACATTCATGCTTCCTTCCACCCAAACTTTCAAAATTGCAATAGTGAACTAAGAGGCAAGTTACTTGTTATGTGCACCTGGGCTATTATACATGGACAATATTATAGTTTATTAAATCATACACTGGAGAAGGTTTCATACAGCGCACATCCAAAAGTCATGAAGTCCTGTATTTCAAGGTCCCCTTATATGTGATTATGAAGAAAAAATAGGAAAGTTAAATAAAACAAGTGCCTAGAACCACACTAGGGGCCATATGTAGGTAACATACTATTTACCGATTCATAAATACCGAATTTTACCGATTCGGTATTTATGAATCGGTAAATAGTATGTAGGTAAATAATCGGTAATTATTACCGATTCGGTAAATATCGGTATTTATGAATCGGTATTTACCAAATCGGTAATAATGCATTCCTTCCCATTCATTCCTATGGGCCTGGAGGCCCATAGGAATGAATGGGAAGCCAGTTACTATTACCGATTCGGTAAATACCGAATCGGTAATAGGGGAGGCATTTTCATGGGTGGCAGGGTGTCACATTGACACCCTGTTGCACCCCTGATTCGTGCATGTGTGCACATGTGGCGCACATACATGCCCTAAGGGCATGTATGTCTGCCACATGGCACTTTACAAATAGCACAAAAATGCTTTTTGAAAGGTATTCGTCATTTACCATCAACTTGTAGTTGGTGGTAAATAACGAATCCAGACACCAATAATGCACACACTTGAGTGCCACCTACATAGCATTTCTGGATTCGGTAATTTACCGAATCGGTATTTTACCGATTTCTTAAAATTCCGATTCGGTAAATACCGAATCCAGAAATCAGCCACCTACATCTCAAGTGCCTCAATACCGGTCGGTAACGGGATATTTACCGATTTTCGGCCGTTACCGACCGGTATTGAGGTACCTACATGAGGCCCAAAGTGAGGAAACCGGGATTGATACCAGGTTTTCTGGTTTCACATTATGCAATTCAGCCACTAGATGGGCATGCTTCACTTCCCCTACACTCACCTTACAGTGCCCAACACCATCACCGTCCGCACCCCCCTAGCCCACCACCCCCACCCCGCTGCCTTCCTGCTGGTATTTATGCAGCCCTCGGTCACACCACAGACCAAGCTTTTAGGCCTTTGGGAGCAATTTTGTGAGGTCAAATGTTCTATGATAAAGTGCAAGCCGTAAGTTAAGCAAAATGAATGTCATTGTATTAAAGTACATCCAATTTAGAATAATCTAGAGAAAAACAAAGGGGATGTTGACAAATTAACAGACTCATTGTCATCTCAAACGTTTACTTCATAATCAAGAAACTTCATCATTTGGAAACATTTTCTTATGTATCATCTAATCACTACAAATAAAATGTACCATGGAAAATTGAATTGTTTGATGTTTCTTGATTTTACAAAGTATTCAAGCATCTTTTCATGGCCACAGGCAAAGGCTTTTAAATGTCAGTGTTAACTAATATTGTTTGTGACAGCAATAACAAGGGTTGCTCATTTTCTGCTTGGTTTTACATTCACAGAAAGCAAAAGTCACTTTATAGAAAAGACTTGTAAAGGAATATTCTTAACCTACATTTCATATAACTTGACAAAGTTAAATACCTCAATAAACCTGGCCCAAGAAAGGTTTTATAATTGTCATTGATTGTCTCACACCTGTAAATAATCCCTATACCTAACCTGCAGCATTCACACTGCTGTACCAGCCAGCTTGTTTGCTTCTGCTACAATGTGGTTTAAGCTTAAATTAAGAAGGATCTTATGTCCATTGGCCAATCCATGACAGACTCAAGACATGTTCACAGGATAGGAGTTACTGAAGTCTTAGCTGGTAGACCTGTGCAGCAGTATTTGCCCTCAATCTAATTTAATACTGAGGTAACATTAGAACTGCATGCTTGCTGATCAAATTCATTCTAAACTTAAGTATCAATACTTTTAATGGTGTGGTATTCGGTAATCAGCATAGTCTCCAAAAGAAATTAATTTTCTGTATAATCAGTTCATTTACTCCACGATTGGGGTTGTCATGGAATACCCCACAGTTCTGCTCCAAAATATACAGTTATTTGTTGATTGGGCTGAAGTAGGCTGAAAGATACCCCCACCTATTTATCATTTTAACACATCAACTGATAAACTTGGGACCACATGCATCAAACTTAGGAATTGTGTTTCGTAAATTGCGATTTTTAAGAAATCGCAATTTATGAATCACAATTCCTTATGCATGTAGGAATTACCCAAAAAATTGTTATTCCTAAACATTCCTTATTTGCGACTCACAAATTGCAAATCGCAAATAAGGAATGGCTTCCCATTCATTCCTATGGGCCTAGAGGCCCATAGGAATCAATGGAAATTGCATGCACAATTTTCGAGTACCAAATAGGTACTCGGAAATTGCGCATGCAATGTCAAGGGTGCAAGGGTGCCAAAAGAACATCCTGATGCACCCCTGAAAGTGCAATAAAAAACAAGTTGCACACACACTTGCCCCAAGGGCATGTTTATGTGCAACATAGAACTTTGAAAAATTCACTTTTGAGCATTTTTCAAAGTTTTCGTAAATTACCATCAACTTTAAGTTGATAGGAATTTGTGTTTCTTAAAAGCGAAATCGCAATTTTTTTTGTTGCATTGCATTTAGGGAATCGCAATTTGTAATTCCCTAAATGCAATCACAATTTAAGTAATCGAAAATTTTGCGATTACTTAAATAGCGATTTTTGCATTTGGGATGATGCATCCCAAACGCAAAAATTGCGGTTGCAAAGGGGCAGATTCTGTGAATGTGCCCCTTTGCAACCGCAAAAAACAATGATACATGTGCCTCTAAGACATTATTCGAGAGCTAGTAGCTTTGCAGGTTACAGTTTGCTTATCTCCAACCTTTTAATTTAGACTGGAAACATCTGTTGGTCCTTGATAGTAGGCTTGTGCTGTTTAAATCAGTTTATCACTTAGGGGGGACATTTACTAAGATTTTGTGTAGTGTTTGTGTCACAAAAGTGATGCAAAACGGTGCAAAATCTTTTTTTCCTAATTAACTTTCCAGCGCTGGGAATTACATAAAAGTAATGCAAAGCAGCGCATTGCGCTGCTTCGCATTACTTTGCACCAAGGGTGCGTACCAAGGGTGGTGCATGGGCATTCCTGTACAACCACCCAAGGTTTCACACACTAAACCCAATTTACTAAAAACTGTCGATTGGGTTTAGTGTGAGAAAACTGTGCCCTTTTCAACTAGGCGCAAGGAAGAAAAAAGGTTTTTTATTTCTCCTTCCTTTTCTGACTTTGCATGCGTGCTGCACTGTGCAGAACGTATGCAAAGTGGGAAAAGCCTTGCATGGTGCCTAGCATAGTATTTTGTATAGGAATGGGTACCCTTCCTGTACAATACCTATGGTACACTCATGCACACACCCTAGCGCTACGGCGCTAAGGTGTGTGAATGGCACACAGCTGCTAAAATCAGCGCTGGCGCAAGGGAAAGGGGAGTAGGGAGCCATATCTTTAAAAATATGACGCTCTCCTGCTCCCTTCCTGTCGCGCCCCCGCAGCACAGCCTCGCAGTGGAGATTTTGCTAATCTTCCCCTTAGTCTCCTAGGTCTTATTAAAGGACTCAGGGGCAGATTTACAAGCCCCTTGCGACAACTTTACGCCGCCGTTGCGTCACTTCTGTGACGCAGCGGCATCGTAAACAATGCGCCACGTTGCGACATATTTACAACGTGACACATCTAGGGAGTGCATCACGTTGTAAAGCCCTGCGCTACATTAGACCTGCGTCAGGTATAATATATGCAGGATGGGCGTTCCGACGTGAGAAAGCCTCGTAAAAGTGAAGCAGTGAAATCTATAAGATTTCACTGAGTCTGCGGAGAGGAAGGGTCCTTTTTTCATATCCTGTGGGAGTGCCAAAGAATCAAAAAATTATAGGAAGTTGTAGTGGCTTGTATGGCAAGGGTTGTAGGAATGGAATTAACGTTGGCCCAGAAGTGTTGTATTTTGAATGTATGGGGAGACTCAGACCTGGGACAGGCAGAGCGGACTTGGGTCACACTAGGGCTGATGGTAATGAAGTGCAACATTGTTCATAAATGGGGATCGGGTGAATTGCCAACTCCAAGGGAATGGTCACAAGACATGGATTGGTGTATGGTGGCCGAGAAAGCAGTGTATATTAGCAGGGGCTGTACCAGGAAATGGGGGAAAATCTGGGATAAGTGGAATAAGCACAGAGGGTACCCCTGCACATCTCCCCTGGATGAGACAACCCAACCCGAGCTTGGCCCCTCCAATAGAGGAGAGAACTAACGAGATGGAAAATGATGCTTCTTAATATTATAAGGTACATGTTAAAATTAAAATTGGCCGTACTGTATAAGACTGGAATGAGGAAGAATGCATAATATGGTATTGTCCTGTTGCTTAATTTCAACAATAAAAAGATGGTTTACAATAAAATAAAAAATAAAAAAGATTGTACTGAGTCACTTTTACCACGCCACTGTGCCAAAACCTATACGCCTGCTTGAAGCAGGTGTAAGGAGTGACGCAGCATGTTAGGAATAGGCATACCTAACCTTTGCCGGAGTTGCGTCTTGCTTGTGACATGACTCCAGCAATGCGCTGCCTATACGCCAAATGATGCGTCACGCATCTGTCTATCTTTGCTCCATGGTGCACTGCATTGTAAATGCAACGCATCCATGGTGGCGCAAGGGAATTTTTATGGGACGCAAATGAACTGACGCGTCTCTGCTAATATGCAGAGATGCGCCAGTTCTTGGAAACCTGCCCCTCACTCTATTATCACTGATGAAAACTGTCTGCGAGTTCTGCCATTTGCAAGGCCTCAGCGCGGGCAAATGTAAACCAGACCAGATCAACAGATCCAACAACTTTTGGTTACTTGTAGTTGAAGAATAAAGTTAAATGTTTTACTTTTACAGAATCAGAACTTCTGAGGCCACTGTTAGCCAGAAATGTTTGAAACTTTAGATGGGTTTAGCATCAACCTTTTAAAGCTGGTTCACATTGCATTTAAAATAAATCAGTAAATATAACTCGCAGCTATATCGTGCAGGCCCTTTGTGCTTTGAAAATACATTTTAAAGACTAAAGTATATTCCTAGCACAAACCTCATAAGACGAATGCTCTACTACAAAATAAAACCCTCTCTCTGAAATACCTGTGATAGTGCGAACTGCCTAAGGGCCGTTTCCTTTTTCTGGGAACACAGGGCACTGCTGTCTGAACCAATGAAGCTCTCAGCAGCCGTGAGTGTTCGTTGAAATATCCAGCACCTTAGCATACCCGAGCTCTGCTATGCAGGAATTCTCGTGCATTCCATCTATACAGCACTAAGGGCCTCATGTAGGTAGCGAAATACCGGTCGGTAACGGCCGATTTTCGGTAAATATGCCGTTACCGACCGGTATTCAGACAAGTGAGATGTAGGAGTCCAAAAACCACTTTTCGGTAAATATGAGGCGGTAAATACCGATTCATAGTTACCGAATTCTAAAATACCGATTCATATTTACCGAATACATAATTAACGAATCGGTAAATATGAAGTGGTAAATATGAAGTGGTAAAAATTTAAAATGACATGTAGGAGCAGTCGGTAATTAAGAAATCCAGGAAAATCGGTAAATAAGAGTCGGTAATTAACACGGATGGAAAGCAGGTGGTAACCATCAACAATGCACATAAGCAATCCCAAAATGCAACAGCGTGGACAACATGGCCGCCATGTACGTCATTGCAAGGCGCCTACGTCTACAGGCAGCAGGACTGAGGGTGTGGCGACGGGAGGAACAAATCTACAGACAGCGCATCACACTATTCCAGCTGACTGATGCAGAGATACATGAGAGGTACAGGCTACACCCCGAAACCATCATGGACCTGATAAGGGACCTGCACCCACTCCTGGACCAGCCAACAAGAAGGGCGCACGCCATACCACCACATGTGCAGGTGCTCTGCAGCCTACATCTACTGGCATCCGGCAGTTATCAGGTGGTGACAGCTGCGGTGGGTGGTGTATCCCAGAGTTGCCTGTCCCGTTTCTTCAGGAAGTTCCTGGATGCCATGATGCAGAGAATGCACCACTACATAAGCTTCCCAAACACACAGGCTGCACTGCAGAAAACAAAAACAGACTTTTATCACATGGCACAGTTCCCCCATGTCATCGGCTGTATTGATGGTACACACATCCCAATCTGTCCACCAGCTGCTACAGAGCACATCTACAGGAACAGGAAGTCCACCCACTCCATCAATGTGCAGGTGATCTGTGATGCAGGGAACATCATCACAGATATTGTTGCAAAGTTTCCTGGGAGCACCCACGACTCTTACATCTTCCAGAATAGTGGGATCTACACACGACTGAGTGCCGGCGAATTCGGAGAGGGATACCTGCTGGGTAAGTAACAGTGACGCCCCTTGAAACCTGCAAATCAGAGTGTATAGAGGCATGTAACTGATGGTTCCCTTTTACTCATCCAGGCGACAGTGCATATGCATGCCGGTCATTCATCCTCACTCCCTACCTACACCCAGCAACCCAGAGTGAGAGACGATACAACGTGGCCCACAAATCTACACGCAATGTGGTGGAGCGCACGTTTGGACTACTGAAGAGCAGGTTCCGCTGCCTCCACAAGAGCGGAGGCGCACGCCAGTACAAACCCATCACCTGCTGCAAGATAATTGCCACTTGTGCAATGCTGCACAACCTTGCCACGAAAAAAGGTACAGATGTGGAACTAACATATTTTGAGGACAACGAGGATGAGTCAGGCCAGCCAGAGGGCAGCGCAGCTAGAGTGCCAACTGCAGTCGATGGGAGAGAGAGACGGGCAGAGATCACATGCAACTATTTCTGAGTAAGTGAGGGGACACAGCGAGTTGTGAGAAGTCATGACGTAGTTTAATGTGGCACCACGCCATGAACACATGAACAGGCCAATCTGGCAATATGCCATCTATACAATGAGTATGTCCAGGGTTACGTCACCCAATGGCAAGTGGATAAGCAGGGCCACATCAATGTTTGCGCATACGCGCTGCAGTGGTGTATTGCACGGCCTGTGCATCCTCACTAGAGCCAACCCCAAGCCGCCTGCTGCTCCTGCGTGCTTCGGGGACGGGGGGTGTGATGCTGCTGCTGGTGTCGATGCTCTCCGCAGCATCCCCTGCAGCAGTTGTCGACGCCTGACTACTCAATAGCACCCCTAGTGCACTTGTCACCTGCACCATCCCCCGAGACAGGTCGCTGCAGCACTGTGTTAGGCCCTCCTGCATCGTCACAGAGCGCCGGCAAAGTAGGGAAGTCGCAGTTGCCAGACGGTTGAGTGCCCTGCTGGTAGTGTCCCTTCGCTGGCGTTCCCGGCGCCGTGCTTCGATGTCAGCATCTAATTTGCTGCACAACTGCTGGATTGACTGGGACATGTCCCGAATGCCCGCAGCCATGCCGCCAATGTTTGTGTCCATGTTGACTAAGCTTGTCCTCATCACCCGCATGTGCCTCTGGACTGACATAACTGCCTTTGATTGCAGGCGCTGTTGCTTCAACATTTGGCCCTCGAGCCCCAAGAAGACACCATGGCCGTCAGTGGGTGCTGGTGGACTCTGGACACGCGACCTGCGGCGCCCTCTTGCTCCCGTCTGTGCTGCCTGTGAGGTGTGGGGCACAGTGGGATGGCTCCCTTCCTGGGGCCCGGTGCGGTCTTCTGGGCCCATGCTGTCGTCTGACGAGGTGTCTAAGGCTCGTAGCCTGGCTGCTGGACGCCTCCTCATTCTCACACCTGCAAGCGGAGATGTGGCCGGTGAATCGAACATGAGTGGCGATGCTGGCTCTGGTGGTGGTGATGCTGGCTCTCGGTGAGGTGATGCTGGCTCTGTGTGCGGCGAGGCTGGCTGCGTAGGTGGTGCGGCTGCAAGTGGGCCTGCTCCCTGGTCTGAACTCGTGCTGGCTAGAGGTGATTTTTGTGGGCGGTGTGCCGTCTCCCCTGCAGCATGCCCTGTACTGCATGATGTCACATCTGTGGACAGAAAAACAACATTGGCTCAGTGTCCCCGAAGGGCTGCATTGCAAGCGTCACAATAAATCATTTCACATTCCAATCTGTCCTCTGTCTCCTTGTGCCTCGAGTGCGTGACATGCCTTGTTGCCCTGTGACATTTACGTCATGGTTAGTGTTGCCCTGACTACATCTCCCGGAATGCATTGCCTGTCTGCACTGACACGTGTGGACTGCAGTGTGATTCTCGTTTCACAATGGGGGATGTGGGATAGGGGTAGGGGAGGCTACATTGCTGTGCTTTCGTCTTACCTTGGTGTGTTGCGGCTCTGGCAGAGCTGTCGGCGTCCCCAAGACCCATGACGCTCTCTTGCTCGAGTGTAGCCGCCACCAGCTCCTCCAGTTCGGTGAGGGCAGGTGCCCTGTTGGTTCCACCTCCGGTCTGGCTGGCCTCCTTCTGGATGTCGCCCATCTTCCTCTTGGTCACAATCCTCAGGTCATACCAGCGCTTTTTGAGGACCTCAATGTCCCTGTGGGTCACTCCCACAGCATTGACCTGCGCCTGGATGGCCAGCCATATGTTGCGCTTTTCGGCCTCAGGCACTTGCAGGGATTGCCTCCCAAACAGCTTCTGGTGCTGCTTCACCACCTCCTCCACCAGCACCTGGAGTTCCTTGGGGCTGAATTTGAGCTTCCTCCTCCTTTCCCCTCCGTCTTTCTGTGTTCTCTGGCTGGACATGCTGTTCGTTTCCCGCTCGCACATGCAACTGCTCCCTGCCTCTCCTCTGCACTCCAGGCCTCTCCAGGGTCGGCTAATTATGTACACCTGCCTGGGTGTGGCCACTTCGGCTAATTGTGTACACCTGCCTGGGTGTGGGCAGTTCCTGGTTGGGTGGGCTGTCGTTGCACAGGATTAGCTGTTTCGTCAAGTCATGTGATGTTATTTACCGAATCCGTACGTACCGATTCGGTATTTCCCGAATCGGTAGATACCACCTCGGTATTTTCCGATTCGGTAGATACCACCTCGGTATTTTCCGAATCGGTAATTATCACCTCGGTATTTACCGAATCGGTGAATTCCGATTCGTATTTACCGAATGTTACCGAATCGGTAACTGTTACCGAATTTTTACCTACATATAACTTACCGATTCTAATTTACCGATTCGGTACGGCTCGGTATTTAAGAACCGGTAAAATTTATTTACCTACATGAGGCCCTAAATGAGGTAAATGTACTGACAAAGTCCTAAGAATGACACCTGTATGTCAATATTTGTCATAGGAACCTTTGAACATGCAGCTCATTGAGAGCTTTGTCATCCAGGTAACTGTCTTGCAAATAAATCGTTTTCATTCTTTTAACAGAATAGGGACGAGTTTGGTGTGTTTTATGGAAAAAAATCTGATTGAAACAAACATTAAACTAAAAATAAGAGATTAAACGGAAGTCGAAAAGGTTTCACCACAAAACAAAGGAACCATATCTCAAAGAAGAGTTATAAAAGAGAAAAAATACAAATCTAAAATGTCTCATTTCAAAAACAAAGGGAACCCATGGGTGACATACACACAGCTACCCAGGGGGTTTCCCGGCGCTACGCATAGGCAGGAATGTCTTAACAGAGTATTAGAATAACCAGGGGGCATATGTATCAAACGATTTTTTAATCGCAAACGCTGCGATTCGCAAAATAACAGCGTTTGCGATTAAAAAATCGGTAATCGGGATGTATGAGCCAAATCCCATCGCAAAATTAAGGAATTGCTAATTTAGCAATTTCTTAATTGTGCGTAAGCATTTAAGAAATCGCAAATTGCGATTTCTTAAATGATATGTAAAAAGCACCCAAATTGTGCGAATTATCCTTAAGAAATCGCAAATTACCTAATTTGCGATATCCTTTCAAAATGCACTTTTTTTAATTTTACAAAGTGCCACGTGGCGCTCATACATGCCCTTAGGGCATGTATGTGCGCCATATGCACACACACGCTCATTTCAGGGGTGCATCAGGGTGTCATCATGACACCCTTGCACCTTTGAAATTATTCTCAAATTGCGATTAGCAAATTGCGATTCGCTATTTGAGAATTACTTCCCATTCATTCCTATGGGTCTCCTGGCCCATAGAAATGAATGGGCAGGTATTCCTTAATTGCGATTTCGCAATTTTCTAATCGCAATTGAGGAATTTTAAGAAATCGCCAAAAGTTTGCAATTTTTTTAATACATCCCGTTTTGCAATTCTCAAATAGCGATTCTTTAAAAATCGCTATTTGAGAATCGCAAATGGTGATGTTGATACATATGCCCCCAGGTCTTTAGGCTCCTACGAAACAACAGCAAAGACGTACAGTGTCTTAAGCATTCTGGGAAGGCATTTCAAAGCTTATGGCCTAAATATCCAAAGGTATGGCCTCCTATACGCGCCAGGCGGATTCTGGGCACAAGGCAGAGAGCCTTATTCCTGGATCTAAATGTGGGTGTGATGGGGAGTCACCAGATCCTGGATGCAGCAAGGGCCTGGTCCAGCCCTGGTTTTAAAAATAAAACAGAGAGTTTTAAAATGAACTTTCTTTTCATTTGGAAGCTAGTGCAGTTCCCAGAGGAGAGGCAAAGTCGGGGCATACTGGGGAGCCGTTACAGAAGTCTTGCAGGTGAATTTTGTATAACCTGCAGGTGACGAATAGAGGACATATTAATTCACAATAGAGAATGTTACCATAGTAAACAGTTGAGAGGAGCAAGGCTTGAATCAGAGTTCTTTGTGCCGAGTGAAGAATCATTCAAATGATCTTCCTCACCCACTTCGTCACAGCAAAACAGATGGAGGCCACTTTGGCCACTTGGGGTTGCATAGAGAGTTACTCATCCAGCTAGAACCCCAAGCTTTTTACTTTGGGATTTAGTTTTGGGAGAGTCCCCAGGGACTCAGGCCAGTGTTGTGGACCCCAGAGCTGTGGATTCCTACTGAATACCATAAACTCGGTCTTATCACCGTTGAGTTTAAGCGAGTTGCTATCCATCCAGGAAGCAACTCGCCTTAGACCAAGGTTAAGAGCATCTGGGTCATGCCCCTGTAGGGACGACAACGAGAAGATAATTCGTGTGTCGTCCACATATAAAAACAGTGTCAGGCTGCCACTCTCCACTACATCCACAAGAGGCTACATCCACGAGATGGTAAACATACAGGTTTAACAACATGGGGCTCAGCACAGAGCCCTGGGGTATTCCAGAGGTCAAGGAACAGATCCCTGACCATGCATCTGACAAAAAAACGTAAAAGTACCTTCCTTTCAGGAAGGAGGTCAGCCAACCTAGGGCTGTTCCATCAAGGCCTAGTGTTTCCAGTCTATTTACCAAGATGGAGTAGGACACAGCATTGAAGGCTGCACTGAGGTCGAACAGAAGAAGCGCGGCTCTACCGCCATCATCTAGGAGTTGTTTTAGGTGTTCAATAACTCCGAGGAGAGCCGATTCTGTACTGTGCTGAGCCATAAAACCCGACTGAGAGGAGTGAAGGAATTGCTGGACTTCTACAAAGGTGGTAAGCCATGAGTTGACATGCTTTTACAGACTTTTTGGAAAAGACAGGCAGTAAGGAGATGGATCTAAAATCAGCCCAATTGGTTACCACGAGCGCAAGGTAAGTGTTTTTCTTTTTTAAATTTAACTTTACCTCGTCATCGTCTCTTGACTGCCCCCCATGCCACAACTCTTACCTGCACAGGCCCCGACAGCCAAGCTGTCACTTTCAGTTGACAGAGATGGGGCAAGGATAGGACTGGGAAATGAAGCGGGATGTGATCACTGGTAACAGAACAAACCTGGCATAGGACAATTGAAGCAACAGAAGGAGCCAAAGGAGATGAGTCCAAAAAGGGTCAATCAAGATCACCAACACCCTCTCCTCCCAAATGTTCTGCAGCAACCTGAGGAAGGGGGGACAAACCACCTCTGAACAAAATCTCAGAAAGGGGGCATTGTGGGGAGAAGCAAAGAGGTCGATCCATGAATCCCCGAACTTGAGATAAATGACCCTGAAAAGGAGCACAGACAGATGATACAAGACCTAGGAAGGCAGGTTGGGAATCAAAGTGTCCGCATGTAAATCGCTATAAGATGAGCCTCCCTCCATGAGCAAATAAGCGATGGGAGATGATTTGGATGAGTGCTCCGTGTACCTACCTGGAGATTCAAATATCAATGAGCCACCTGATTGTCAGTGCAAAACAGCAGATTCGCTACCAGCTACTGGTTCTAAAACACCTGAACCACCTCCCAAATCTCAGTCAACTGCTGTCAGTTGGAGAAATGAGCGCTGTCCCTCAGATCCACTGACCGCTTGCTTCCAAAGATCCCAGTGTGCCCCACTAACCCCTCAGACTGGCATCTGCCATTAACAAAAGAGGAGGTGGGAGCTGGAAGCTGATCTTGCTGTCACTACCCTCAACTCCTGAAACAGGACAGATGTGAGAGGAAACTGAGTCATAAACTGCAAGCGAGGGAGCACAATGGGTCAACAGATGATTGATGAGAGACTTTAGGTGAACACGAGCCCAAGGAACTACTTCTGTGGTCATCAACCCCTGGACCCTCCACCAAGTCCACACTGGAGATCACTGCTTAGACAAGAGGGCAAACAGAAGACATTCCAGAGTCCCTTTTCGAGTAGTAGGAAGAAAAAACACCCCATCTGAGTGTCGAATACAGCGCAGATAAACTGCAGCTGCTGAACAGGGACTACCTGTGATTTCTCCAGGTTCAGTTTTAAGCCCAATTGTCGAAACAGAGCAATTGTTGCCTCCACCGCCAGCCGAGCCTTAGAGGGAGAGGAAGCACAGATCAAACAGTCATCAAGATAAGGATACACAGAGAAGACCCGAACCTACAAAACACCCACAGCCGGAGCCATACCTTGGTAAACATCTGAAGAGCAGTTGACAGCCCGAAAGGTAACACCCAAACTGGAAATGGGCCCTGTTCATCACAAAAATTTCAGAAATTTTTGGCTGTCTTGATGGACAAAGACATGAAAATAGGCGTCCTCTACATCTAAATCGTTCCACCTTCACTGACCAGTTCATAGCCTTCAGATCCAATATCGGGCAGAAAGAACCACCTGATTTGCAATCTGAAACAGAATGGTGTAGAAGCCTAGCCCCTCCTTGGCTGCTGGCGCCCTGATGATTGTGCCCTTTGTCAGCAGCTTCTCAATTCCTGACAACATAGTAGTCCATTTCAGAATGCCTTTTGACAATGGAGTATCCTGAAATTGACCCACTGGAGGACCAGCAGATGAAATCCAATAACCCTGGCTGATGATTGGCAAAACCCACTGATCAGAAATCTGTTGAAACCAATGATCCAGGTACTCCTAGCTCCTACTCCATCATAGTCATTACTGACTGGTTCCCTGAGACCTCTTGGTGAAAACGGCTCTCCAACCTCGAGAAGAGGACACAACTGACTGAAAATTTCATTTGTGAAAGAGAGGCTTTTTCTCCTGTTTGGATTGAAAATGGTTTAACATCTTCTCCTCAGCAGAGCTTTCACCATAGTGCTCAACTTATTCCCAAATAGCTTAGCACCTTTAAATTGCAGTTTATGAATCAGTGCCTATTGCACAACCTCCAGTCCCCATGGTTTGTCGATGCTGATGAGGAAAAAATTCACAAGGTATCAAAAGAGACGTCAGAAAGGAGCTGGGCCAACAACCTCATATAAGCCAGGACAGGCGTTCGATCCCCTTGATCTTGAAGGCAGCCAAACAGTCTCACAACATCCTTAATGATGATCTGTGAGGCGTAGGCAGAGTAAGTACTGGCCGTGATCCCAAATTTTAAAGCTGGTTAAGAGCACTTCAAAGCTGCCTCCACCTTTTCTTCACTGGATCTAAAAGGGTTGCCTCCTCAGAGGACAATGAAGCTGAAGAGGCCACAGAGGACAAGATGAAAGCAACCTATGTGATCTGAGGAAACTGGTCATCAAACTGCTCCAGAAGATACAGCTTGCTCAAAAACGTGGACTACCCTGCTTATCCAATCCTTCCACTTCTTAGAAAGGATCCCTCTGATACTGTCATGCAAGGGCAAATCATCTACAACAGAGGCACTGTGTAGTGAATAAAACCCATCATCCACTAGACTCATAAATGTAATTCCAATCACACCCCGAATGTGTGCCAGCATATCAGAGAAAGCTTTTCCCTGCACATTTTTGCCCTTAGGGTAATCATCCATCTCATCATCACCATCCCCTTTTTGCTTTTTGTATGAGGCCCAGTCAATGCAGCCTGCATCACATTATTAGTTAATTCCAGCAAATCAGCCCTGGAATTTTGCTGCATATCGTCCTCCTCTAATTTCTGCACATGCTTCCGTTTGGAAGCAGATTTCCTAGTCGTAGCTTCAGACTCCACAAGCTCTGTGCCACCAAAAGAAAGAGACAACCAGCAAAGCAGGAAGTAAGTTGTGCCCAGCAACAACCTCCTATTTTTACCTGTCTCCATGCAACCTAGTCTCATAAACCACAAGACTTTTGGAGCATAAGAGACAGGCTTGCTGTCCCCCTGCAGCCCAGTACAACATTGACACAAACACTGGTGCCAGGACCATCCCAGCACTTGACTGGCCAGACCCCAGAAAATGAGCCCCAATCCTGTCAAGCACATTCTCAGGGAGAGTGGCCGAAAGCGGACCAAAGTATGCATTACACACACGACCTACCGCCAGGAAAAACAATGCGGTAAGGCAGCTTGTAACTCACATAGGGCCATATGTAGGTAGCCTAACATTTACCACTTCATAAATACCGAATTTTACCGATTCAGTATTTATGAAGTGGTAAATGATACGTAGGTAATCCATCGGTAATATTTACCGATTCGGAATGGGTCGGTAATTTAGAATCAGTATTTACCGATTCGGTAATGGTAACTGGCTTCCCATTGATTCCTATGGGCCAGGAGGTGCATAGGAATCAATGGGAAGCCAGTTACCATTACCGAATCGGTAAATACCGATTCGGTAATGGGGGGAGCACAATCAAGGGTGGCAGGCTGTCACAGTGACACCCTGTTGCACCCCTGATTCCTGCATGTGTGCACATGTGGCACACATACATGCCCTAAGGGCATGTATGTCTGCCACATTGCACACTTCAAAGTGCAAAAAAATGCTTTTTTACAGCTACAACTTTTAGTTGGTGGTAAATAACGAATCCCAACAACAACCACACACTCCCCCTACATATCATTTCAGGATTCAGTATTTACCGAATAGGTAAAATTACCGATTCGGTAATTTTACCGATTCGGTAAATTACCGTATCCTGAAATGTGCCCCCTACATACCAAAAGCCTGAATACCGGTTGGTAATGGGCTATTTACCGAAAATCGGCCGTTACCGACCGGTATTGGGCTTCCTACATATGGCCCATAGTCACTAAAACATACATGAATAGAAAAAGAAGCATTCAACTATATGTAACTTACTACATTCCCAAAGCATGTTTCACTCGCCTGTCGAAAGTCAGTAAAATGATTGAGACAGGTGGGAGGGGTTTATATAAAAACATAAAAAACAGACTGTCATGTTAGGAGCCTGTCAGGAGGTGGGACCTCTTCAATATGGTACTGACTGGGACAAGGATGTCCTATGAAGGAGTAATGACTGAGCTGTGCTAATTAGCTGTAGTAAAAGTTGTATGTCCTGTGTACATCACATATGCTGGAAACTAGCCATGCAATACCATGTAAAACAGGACCTAGCAATGATGAGATAACTTATCATCATGGAAACTGATTTCATGTGCTGATAGGATGTAAAGGCAAATGTTTATTTGGTGAGTTTACTGGTCATAAAGACAACTGTTCATAATGAGCTTGCTAAGTATTTAGGAAACTGATTGCCGAGTTCTTGCAAACTCAGAAAATGAAAGCTGACCATGATGTGCTAAGATGAAATAATAGAAATTTTACGACATACTATTCGAGTATAATACAGAATTGGTACTGATTCGGCAAATATGCATAATAGAAACTATCAAGGTATACGCAAACTGGGCACTGTGCAAACAGGTGCCTAGCTGCCAAGTTGTCAGACTGCTATGTGTGACATTTTCATATTTTCAGTGTAATTATGAGTGACATTTCAATGACTATGAGTGACACTTTCCAGGGAGAAAATTCAAGCAATAAAGATGAGGGAAACATATAAATGATATCTGTTAGACCTGGCATCATTGGCGTGGGTTTCCCCTGTATTTTTTGCCTTTGCCTCCTGTTATTTTTGCTGTACTTCGTTTTGCTGGTCTAGATGCTTTGGGCACTTTGCCACTGCTGTTCAGTGCCAAAGTGCAAGTGCTCCCTTTGTAAAATATTGCTATGAATTGGTGTTTCCATGATTGGCATATTTGATTTACTAGTCAGTCCCTAGTACAGTGTACTGTGTGTGCCCAGAGCCTGTAAATCAAATGCTACTAGTAGGATTACAGCACTGATTCTACCACCTACACAAGCAACCTTGCAACAAGGTCTCAGGCCTGCCATTGCAGAGCCTGAGTGCAGTCTGGTACTGCCATGTTGACCTGGCAAGTGCACCCACATGCCAGGCCTTAACCTCTAATTTTCTTACATGTTAGTCACCCCTAAGGTAAGCCCTAGGTACCCCTGTGGGCAGGGTGTAGTGTATGTGAAAGGTAGGACATGCCAGGTGTGTGTGGCATGTCCTGATAGTGAAATACTGCCAATTTTGGTTTTCAAAATTGTACGGCTACCTGTTCCTATAGGATAGAATGGGGAGTTTGATTAAAAAATCTCATAACCATAACAACCCCTGGGAACAAGGTAGGAAAATTAAGTTTAATTTGCCTGAACTCAGAATGGTAAAATGCATCGTTCAGTGAGGGGGATTTTTATATTCTGAGTTTGAAAAAAACATTTTTAGAAAGTTAGTCATCCAGTGTGCCTCTGCTAGGATGCGTATTGACTATCTGGCTTTGGAGTGACGTGGGCTGGGGATGTGCAGTGGCTCCAGAGAGTCTGGATGAGTCAGGGCTAGGCTGAATTGACCTGGGCTGCATTTAGGGTAGAGGATGGAGATTTTCTTTCATCTGAATGGGCTTGGTCTGCCTTCCACAATGCTGTCTTCCCTTCCTACAAGGAAGCTGCACCAGGGAGGACAGAACTGTTTTTAACTGAGCACAGGGCTTCTCTGCCCCCAGAGAACAAAGGATTTTGCTGTATAAAAAGAGGGCCACAGACATTTAGACCAATTCTGGGAATCAAGAGGAACATTTGCCAAGCAGAAGAGCTAGAGAAACTGAGGAGGAAGACTGTCCCTGTGCTGTTTACTGTCGGGGTTGGCCTATAGTAGATACTTTCTGCCAAGGAAAGGGAAAAGGGCTTTGCTGTTTGGTGTGTCACCTGCTTGAGGAAGATCTCCAAGGGCTTGAAACTGATCTTGCCTCCTGTTCTGAAGTCTCAGGGACACAAAGACTTTACCACCAGCTCCCCTGAACTTCCTTGCTGGGAGTTCTGACCTGCTAAGAGGTGCCTGCTGTTGTGTTGGCCCTCTGGAGCTTGTTTGCCACTGCGAACTGGAAAAGCAATGCAACTTTGAGAAGCACGATTCATCCGTACCTGTTTACGACACATCGCTGAAGAAATCATCGCAGCACCTGCCCACAGCTCAAGTAATTGCCGCATGCTGCATTGAGTGCACCGCTCTCCGAAGTCCGAGATCACCGCACCGATTCCAACGCAAGCCCTACTGTGCCGCTGCAAGAATTTACACATCGTTCCTGATCATTGCATCGCATCGAGGCGCCAAGTCTGTCGCATCATTGGGGACGCAGTGAGAAACTGACGCATCACCTCCCCATGCAGTAAGAAACCAACGCATCACCTCCTCTCTGGTAAGGAACCAACGCATTATCTCCCCTGCGCAGCCATAAGGAACCAACCCATTACCTCTCCCGGAGCAAGGAACCAACGCATCACCTTCCCTGAGTGTAAGGAACCAATGAATGATGTTACAACGCAAACATTTACAACACATGCCTTTACAACACAGTTTTTACATCGCAACATCCGTTACAATGCATGTTTTTACAACGCATGCCATCACAATGCATTTTTAGGAACTATATTTACAACGCATTCCATTACAACGCATACCATTACAATGGCTATTACTTTTAGGGCCACAGTAGAGTAAGTGTTGGATAGTGTAGTGGTAAAAATTACTATTCCCACTCCAGTGAGTGCAACAGTAGGGTAAGTGTTGGATAGTACAGGGGTACAAATTACTATTCCCACTCCAGTGAGTGCAACAGTAGGGTAAGTGTTGGATAGTGTAGGGGTAAAAATTACTTTTCCCCCTTACTTACCTTATAACGCGTTGTAATGGCATGCGTTGTAGTGACATGCGTTGTAAAGACATGCGTTGTAGTGACATGCAATGTAATGGCTGTGTTGTAATGGCATGCGATGTAAAGGATGTTGCGTTGTAAAGGTAGTGCGTTCTAATGACTGCGTTGTAAAGGTTGTTACCCTTAAGGAACCGACACAACACCTTCCCTGCAGCCCTTTTTGTTTGTGTGTTTAACTCATCCATGGGACTTTGAGTGAAAAGTGTTGCATCTGCAATTTGCTTTGAACTGAACTATTTCTACCATTTGAATGTCATATTTTCATTACTGTATAGTGAATTTTTGTCATTTTGGTCTTGTTCATTTAGATAAAGATGACTTATTTTTCTAAACTGGTGTGGTGTCCCTTTGTAGTGTTTTCACTGTCTTACTGTATGTGTTCACAAATGCTTTACACACTGCTTCTGAGATAAGACTGTCAGCTCGTGCCAAGCTACTAAGGGGTGAGCAAAGGGTTATTTTAGAAGTGTATCCCCCTATCCCTGACTAAGAAGAAGGGTCCCTACTTGGACAAAGGTACCGACCTCTACCAAATAGAGCCCCCCATTTCTAACAAAATCAGAAATGATACCCATTTGAGCAACGAGAAACTAAGAAGTCACTGAACTAAAGTGCACTTATGGCCGAAGGCTGACAATTGAGCAGAGCAGAGTCAGGCTGTGTTACTGCACAGTTATCAGACTATACTACAGGCCGGGGTGCAGGCAGCTCAGAATGATTGAGGCATTAAAGTTATTTATTAATAGCAGCCCTAGTTAGCTGAACTACTAAAACACAGATGCCTTAGGCAGCCTTTGTCCACAATGGGCCCCCTGGATCATCTCTGCTGCCAGCACTCAATCAGTCAAGTCTGGATGCTGAGTATTAGTGAGGACCAGGGCCTCTCTGCCCCACATGGGACCTGGCCTACAACAGAAGGCAGTGAGACCCCAACATGTAAAACATGTACCTCAGCTGTAATGTTTCCAAGCTCCAACAGTAGTGTGGACTTGTTGCTGTCATCTGTGCTCCAGTTTTACATTTTCAGTGGTGCAGTGTGGAAGTCGGACTCACTGTGCAGGCATCACTCTGACCCAGGTTCTTCGGAGGAGTGGTGCAGGAAGCTGTGCTCCTGCAGATGCATTGAGCTGAGACCGTGACTGCAAGCCAGTCAGTCGGCCTGTGCCTTTTGTAGAGGACCGTGGCACAGTGCTACCAGCATGGAGGACAGAAGGTGAGTTGATAGTGATCAATGGCAAGCGCAAATTTAACACTCATATGGCACTCTCTGCCTGCACTTACTTGCTAGGAGAGCTATGGCATTCTGGTTTACGGACCGACCGCCTGCCACCTCAGAGGCTGACCAAAATGACACACTCCTTTGGCATGGCAAACATACGCTGCCCCCGGCATCAGACTCACTCAGGTGCAACTCAGAGCTGCACAGTGGGTTCCAGCCACCGCCGAGGTCTGTGGGGTTGGGACCGGCAGTCTGGGGCCATCGCACAGTGGCATTAATCCCGATTTCAAGTATTGATATATTGTAAGAAGCCAGTGTGAGCTAGCAGCTGCTAGCTCAGCCATCCCCCAAGCATGCCGGGTGCAGTGTGCATGCCATGGCATGCTGCCACTCCAGCTTTAGTTTAGTCATAGAAGTACTCTGAAGGCTTGACAGAAGAGGCAGGCGCTCTGCCTTATGCGTGACTGCATTTCAGTGCGGTGATGTGGACCACCACACTGAAATGCGTTAGTCTAATGCCTGATGCGTGGTACTTATCAGGGCTGCAGGTGGTGTGCTGCAAACATACATTATGTGCAAATTGGAATAGAATGTCAATTTGTTGTAAAAGTAAGAAACATATAAAAATGATTTAACATAAATATACGGTTACAATTTTAAAAGCAATCACTAACGTGTCAAATGAAAATACTGAAAAATGTAATATTTTGCATGAGTTTTTAAATACAACCACATGAAAAATTGAAATTCAGCAGTAATACAATCGTCTCAAGAAGATTTTTGGCTTTTTTTAGCATCACTGAAGAGATTTGGTCTTGTGGGTTTCTTGTTTATTTTGCATCTCAGAGACCTTAATTCTAATCCGAGGATCAGCACTTCATCCAAAAAGCCTGTGATTCTTGGCAAATCACTTCATCTCCCTGTACCTCAAATCGAAGAAACTGTTCTTTGTAAGGACCTCCGGTGCTCCTTGGAGCTAGGTTTGTGCTGCATCAAATATCTAAAATAAAATAAGATAGAATTATAGTACAGAAAGACAGTCAGACTTACTGCAGCTTTAGTGCTGATGGCAAAGTGCTCACTGACATATGCGTGTAACTCTGTGAGGACCACAATCTGTATATTACAAATGTGTTTTTATATAGCGCTGCATACTGAAAATTTGCACAGCATCCTTAGAGTAAGAATTTATAGTTTCTTACCTATTAAAGAGTAAGATCAACATTTACACTTCAGATAAATATTTACGAGTGAAAACTGCATATAACAAGCTGCAAGCTTCTCCCAATCTCCCAAACCCTGATTAAGCAACAACCACAATCATTGTCAAGGTAAACCACAAAAAGTCCCTAAATTAACCTGTGCTTAATCCTCTGGTAACTTGGCACAAAAGGAGTCAGGCTTAGCATTGAGGCAATCTGTAAAGTGTTTATGCAGCACACAAACAGTAATAAAGTGAAAACACTGCACAAGGAAAATCCCACACTGATTTTGAAAAATAAAGCAAATTTTAATACATTTTTGACACCAAAGCAACAGCAATCCAATTAGTAGTACTGAAGAAGCAAATAGCGCCACCTGCAGTTATCTGGTATCTGGTTGCTGTGAACCAGGTCCAAGTCACAAGTTCAAGCTGACTGCAATGGAGCGTGTGCCTGATGCAGAACTGAACTCAGTCTGCTGACACTTTAAAGCCTGTGCATAGAGATGCAGAGTCTTCGTGTTAAAAGTGCAGGTGGGCATCGAGGAGTTATCGATCAGGAGCTGTGAGACTAGGTCCGGCATCAAGATGCAACAGTGTCGTTGATGAAGCTATCGACTGAGCTGCAATGCAAGGCCTTGTGATGTCGTTAAGGAAGCAGTTGGTGGGTGCTTGTGAGTACTTGCGCTGCGATGCATTGCCACCAAGGATGAGTTGCCTCACGCTGAGCCAGGGCTGTACTGTTTTGCATTGTGCTGCTTTGAGATGTGTGAAGTTGCTCAGACATTGAAGAAGCTTGTTATGCCCCTGTAGCTTTGTACAGGGGTCCAGATGACTGACCCTTGGAGGTTCCTGTGAGTCCTGGTTCCACAAAGGCAGGCTGGATTCTGCAGGGCAGCTCACAGCAGCAGAAGAGCACTGGTGCAGCAACAGCAAGACTTTGGCAGAAAAGTAGTCCTTGGTCAGTAAGGCAGAGCTTGGGCAGCAGGTCAGACATCACAGCTGGACAGGTTTTCTTCCTGGAAGAGTCTACAGGTCCAGAAGTGATATGAAGAGTTGGGTCTGGGTTCCCCTATTTATACCTGGTGCCCACTTTGAAGTGGGAGAAGCTTTTAGACTCCTTCCCCTATAGAGGTGCCTAAAGTTTCCTTCCTCCTGGTCTTGGTCCTAGATTGTCTGGGGTCACAATAGGCTAGTGTGAAATACTTTGTGAGTGTGCTGGATAAGTCCCTATGAGGTGCAAGTGTAGTAAGTGAGAGCTTTGCCCCTCAACCTGCAAGAGATGGCCCATCCAGCGTTGCCACCTCAACCTGCAAGAGATGGCCTATCCTGCCAACACTCAGACCCTCTATTGTAAAGCTGTCTGTTATGAATGCACAACGGCCAACCTCCAATTACACCTAGTCATGTGACCCAGGAAGAGGCTGCAGCCACTAAATTGTTAGGACAAAATAATGTAAACTTCCTAAAAGTGGATTTTTCAAAATTGTGACTTAAAATCTGACTTTATCATTAAATAGGGATTTAAATTACAATTCCCCAGACACCAAACATGACTTCCTGACCTGCTCCAAGTCGAACGTTATCCCTTATTAAATGTAATATTGAACCCAAGATTATCCTCTGGGCAAGGTAGGCCTTGCAGTAGTGAAAAACGATTTTAGGAGTTTTTCACTACCAGGACATGCAAAACTTAAAAGTACATGTCTCACTTTTTAAATCGACTGCACCCTGCCCTCTGGGTTGTTTAGACCCTACCCATGGAGTGACCTATTTGAGCTAGCAAAAGCTTTATTCTGCCAGGTCGAAATAGATGTTTAAACTGCTCACACAGGCTGCAATGGCCAGCCTGCGACATTTTTAAAAGGCTACTTAAGTAGGCAGAACCCTCAGTGCTGCAGGTCCACTAGCCTTCATACAAAAATGTTCTTGGAGGAATTGTTTACACAACATTCAATATTTAGTTGGTCATAAAGATGATCCTTTTGTATACCATCACATAATCACTCAGATAATCAAACACAGGTGTACTATCATGAGAAAAAGTGTATTATTGTAATGTGACTCAATCAATATTTCTTCGTATACATTAATAATATATGCAGTACAAGAGCATTATATTCACCAACATACACAGCAGTACATCAATAGATTGACATAACACTGGCGCCACCACACTATCCCTTAAAAATAATAATATTATGCACTTCTTGCAGGGATCTATAGAAGTGCAGAATCCTCTTAACAAAGTAAGTTTATAAATCCATAGCCCCAGTAGGTAAATCATTATCTTTAACTGATCAGATTGGACTGAACACCACAAGGTGTAATCAATGGTGCTAAAGAGGAAAGATTGGCAACATTTCAGTCTCAAGTGCCAAGAAGGTCCGCAAGACCATCCTCAGGTCTCAGTGTTGAGAAAAGATCAATCCTGCAGGTACTGACATAAACCACATGAACATACCAATAAGACTCAGAAATATAAACAATCAAAACAATACACCCAAAACAACTGTGCATTGCTTGCCCACAATCTAAACACCTCAGTGTGACCACACACAAAACCAACACCAGGTGTTGAGGAGCCCATGCCAGTGCACAGTGGTCTTTGCTGTAGTGCTCGTAGCAGTACTTTATATATGGCATTCAGGTGTGCTATTATTACCCACCCTACAACGGATTGCATCTACTAGTGTGTAGGGTGAAACAATGTGTGGACTTCTAAGTAAATGGCATAAGACCTTTAGATATGCAAGCACATTCAGAGTAAACCTACAGAAGCTGTTGCAAATGTTTTATACTTTCAAGGCCTACTCATCTCCTATCTGCTCCACACACAACTGTTCGCCCAGTGTTGCAAAGGCTCCCTTTCTCTAAAATGAACTGCATGTTTACTATTCAGTCATCCCACACAGTTACTATCTTAGAACAGCAACTACCCAGTCCTCTCCATTCTGACATCCTTGCCCTTCATGCAACAGAAACTGCACTTTCAATATTTTCCAGCAATGAACATCAGTAACACCTTTGATCTATGCTTCCTCTGCTAGACCTATCCACTGCCTTTGACACAGTTGACCACCTCACACTTTCCATCCTCCCCGGAGTCACCGCTCATCTTGGAAACGCCTGCAAATCACTCTCTACTCAGTCTCATTTGGCTGGGACTCCAAAGTATCTCTACTCTCCTCAGTTCTCTTGCGTGCCCCCCATATTTCTGTCCTTGGCCATGCACTTCTCACACTACGCTACATCGCTGGGGGGATATTGCAGCCTCTTTTGAACTCTGACAATATGCACGATTTGATTACACTCACAAGTCACACTGCCAAATGTCTCATCAATGTATGATGCTCAGCCAAATAGGTCACTGCAGAGGTATATTCCTAGGCCCATTACAGAACCTATTTGCTCCACTGTATAAAGAATAGTTCCTCCAAACATACTCCCATGTCTTCGGATCACCACCAAACTGGCTAGCTCCCCGCCAGGCGGGCAACTAGAGCCAAATTTCGGGGGGGGCTGATAAAGATTTCGGGGGAGGCTAAGTCTTCCAGCCATAGGCAGAGTGGCTGTAAGAAGGGGTGACAACACAACAAAAGCCTCATTAATGAGTAAATGGTCTTTTAAAGACCTGTGAAGTACTCGGTGCGGCTGCAATTAGACGGACGCCAGCCCGCGAGGCTGTCTCAGCCGGGCTGACACACATGACGGGGGGGGGGGCTGAAGCCCGGTGAGCCCAATGGGTGTTGCGCGCCTGCTCCCCGCTAAGAATTGAGCCATTTACAAGCTGCTGACACTTGCATTTAAAGCATCAAAAAACAGTGCTTCGAACTACTTTTCTCTCATTATATTTCACTACCCTCCAACCCAGAACCGCAAAATGGATAGTCTTAATCTTATAGTTGAAATCAAGCAATCCTGCGCTGCCTCTAAAATCGATCATTCTGCCTGGAACTCTATACCATCAGACATTATCGGAACCAAGGGGCATATTAACAAGGCGGCCTTATGAAATTATCGCCGCTTTTGCGTCCGTTTTCGGGCGAAAAGTGGCGATAATTTCATCGCC
This sequence comes from Triturus cristatus, assembly GCF_964204655.1. Classification (NCBI taxonomy): domain Eukaryota; kingdom Metazoa; phylum Chordata; class Amphibia; order Caudata; family Salamandridae; genus Triturus; species Triturus cristatus. The sequence continues at coordinate 159,374,517 of NC_140580.1, forward strand.
TTACCAGCAAAGACACGCTATCGCGTGTCTTGCTGACTAAGCGCCTGTTTGCAGCACGCCTCCGATCGCATCGCTAATGAGATGCAAAGGAGGTGTGCCTGACAAGACTCCCTTGGGAAAATATCGCGAAGGCAGCTTCGCGCTATTAACAAGGGAGGGTAGCGATTTTTAAAATCGCGTTAAGTATGCCTTAACGCAGGAATTTAACGTCTGTTAAATTCCTATCATCTAGGATATCGCCATGGAAAACGGCGATATCCCAAATATCTCTGCAATTTTTATCGCCTCGGCGATGCGCGTTGTTAATAACGCGCAAACCCGGCGATAAATTCCAGAGATAGCCGGTGATAAATATGCAAGCGCTAAGCGCGCTTTGCGATATTTATCGCCGGCCCTTGTTAATATGCCCACAAGAACTTGAAAGAGAGGAGAGAGTACTCCACCGTTCACTTCACACTGCGGTAAATATATGAATTTCACACATATACGCCTAATTGCAATAGACAGTCATAAAACGTGCCAGATTACCCTCACTTATCATAGTCACCCACTTTGGGGTACTCAGACTGTACCTGCATGTACTGTAGGGATTAATATGAATCATCGTGTCCTGAATCATCGTGTCCTCTAATGGTCTGTGTACAGTTTATTGCTACTGCTGTGAAATGTTTCTTATTTAAATGATATTGATGCTCATAAATAACATACATATTTTGTGAGGGTTTATTTTAGACCTGACATCCTTGGCGTGATAGTCAGACAAACGTTTTGCCTTCTGCCCTTCGGTTTCGCTGAATTCGTTTTTTTTGGCTTTAGGCCTCTGAGCACTTTACCACTTCTGATTGGTGCTAAGGTGCTTGTGATCTCTCCCTAAGACATGGTACAATTACCATCTACTGAATGGTATGTTTAATTTCCTTGTAAATCCTTGGTAATGGTACTGCATGTACCAAGGGCCTGAAAATTAAATGCCACACGTGGGCCTGAATTTCTGGCTGAACAATGGTCCTCTGTGGCACTTTTTCAGAAAATTTAGACCACTATGCATCTATTAGCAGTCTCATGAATTAATCAAATCATTCAATAAGCATCATTAACACACAATGTAGATATGCTTTCTAAAATGTTCATTGTTTATATGCATACATTTTTTTTTATATGAGGAAGATGCAGTTATCATGGCAAGGACTCCAAAGGGTCTCAAAAGCTTTTGCTGTAATCTGTGGGATTCATGGAGGGCCTTAAGTTGGAGCCTAATTTTCTAAAACCTTTGTCATGCCCAGCAGCCCTTAAAATGTGAAGTCCTCACACTTTTTTATTAAAGGGAATAACATCAACACGATCTCTAGTTTTTCCTATTTGTGGACCCTATTTGACTCCAGCTGTACATGGGGTCCCTGCCTCCTCGCTAGGAAGCATCGTTTTGCAGGTGCTTTGGGCTCACTTTTTCTCTGGCGTCAAATCTTGGGAGGGGGGGGGGGGGGGTCAATTGCACCTCTTTCAGAAATTACAAGCGCAATTCTCCCCCAATCATGACTTTTGGTGCCGAGATTTACAGTAAAATTGCGCTTGCCACCTTCCTCAGAGCTGCTCCAGCTTTATGGTACATGAGGAACTGGGCCTAGGTTATGTGGAGGATTTGATTAAACTTGCTCCAGTATTATTATGGCTATCCATCTGGGGCAGTGAGTTCCTTATACTAAAGAAGGACATCATTACGGACTGTCTTTCGTGTGATTATGGCCATCTTATCCTTTGGCTTCAGTATGCAAAGTCCACCCTGATTAGTCTTGGTAGGGCCGCCCTGTCCTTTTTAACCCTGAGACTCAAACAGCTGATGAAAAATCCTTCATTTTTAAAGTCTAAATGAGTCGAGCAGGAGGAGGTTGAAATGACTATACCTAGAGTGAATTATTACTTGTTGATACAAACCATACCTGGGAGCGTTCCCTATTACCAAGGATTAGACTTGGGGTCATCAGATCTCAACTGGAGTTTTCTTTGGGTTTATTTGATCAGTTTGTCTGTGCCGGTGTGATGAGAACTCACCGCCGACCTTACTTCATTTTACGTTTCTCTGCATTTTTGATTTATAAAATTGCTTTTCTATTTAAGAAGCAGGAGTTCTCTAAATGCTGGTCAGTATTGTTGTTCGTCTGTATGCTTCCCTCAGTTGAACCTTGTAAACATGTTGTAACATTTTTTAAATCTGCTGTTCGTTTCAGAATAGCCTTCTCTTTTCAAGCTGTTTTGTTGTTTTTATCTCTAGTGGCTTTTCAACTGATTTGATTGGATTTTATTGTCTGTATTTGCACCAGTATATATTGCTTTTCCTCTTTTATGATTGCTTTTAATGATTGAATAAATATGATTTGAATTTAAATTATTCATATATTCATTATATCATCATGTAGGTACAGAACATGCAATAGTTTCAAAGTGACAGTAGTGCAGCCGATGCAGTGTATGAATGTGCGCAAAGTGACTATATACAATTAAAAACAACAACTCCTTATCGTAATCCCTGATCTTTATATCAATTTGTTGCAATACTATTATAATTCCCAGTCATTCTCAGTACATAATCCAAACTAAATCCCATGAGAATTTTTAGTCAAAATTCGACCCAAAGGTATTTTATTTACAAGGTCTCATCAGAACAAGTCATCAAAAATTGTAACTGGCTGCATGAGAAATTAAGAGGCCTGTGAGAACAAAGGCTTGATGTCTGGATTTAGAGTGTTCAGCTATCCCACTAATTTGATAAGTTGGTCGTCATATGCATGCCCAACGACAAACACGTCATCAATATACCTCTTCAAATAAATAATTCTTTGTAAGATTTATTTGTATTCATAACTATGTTTTTCTCAAATTCAGCAATATAGAGATTTGCTATGTCTGGAGCAAAACATGCCCCCATCGCGACTCCCTTTGTTTGTACATAAAACTAATTTTTAAACATAATTTTTGAATACAATTGTGAGTAGTTCTATAATGAAATCAATGGGGACTGAAGTCCTGTTCACACCATTATTGAGCACTCTGTCAATCGTAGTAATTGCCAGATCCTGACGGATATTAGTGTAAAGGGATTCTACACTAAGCGGCAATAGAATTTCACTCTGTTCTTCAAAAGGTATCTCCTCAATCATAATAATAAAATCATGCTATATTTTACTTATGATTCAATTTTGGGAATCTCAACTTTTATGAAGTGATATATGAATTTGCATATGCGTACCACATCTGATGCACATCTGGAAACAATGCGCCTGCAGCACTCATTATGCCACCCACTAAAGCAGCCGTTTAAAACATGTCTTACACCTGCCACTGCAACCTGTAGTGGAGTTTTAAGTTGCCATTTTAAAATGGCAAAATAAACCTTTTGACAGGCCTAAACCTTCTTTTTTAGGACTTAAAAGACACTGTTAAGGTGGCCTTGAAAGGGTCATAGTGAAGGGTGTATTGGATTTCAATTGTAGGACATGTGTACTTTTACACGCCCTAGCAGTAAAAACTCATACGGTAATTTTTCACTTTTGTAACGCCTATCTCTCCCATTGACAAACACTGAGTAACCTTACATTTAATAAGTGCTAACTTTGGATTGTGAGCAGATAGTAGTGTGCTGTTTACTCTCAATTGAATTGTAATTTAAGATCTTCTTCAATGTTAAGTTTAGATTTTAGATCACAATTCGGAAAATCACACATTTAGAAAGTTGGCATATTTTGGCCCCAACCATTTGTGCTTCTGCCAGTGTCCTGGGTCACATGATTGTGAAATGAGCTGCTGGTGGGATCTGAGTATTCCTACCAGTGACAAAAATTGGGCTTAGGTGTGGACAAGATGAGCAGTCCTGACATGATGATTAGGGAGGAGCTGTACCCAGTCCCACTTACACTTTGATGGGTTTTGCCTCCTCCACACCCAAAGGAACCTGGCAAAAGGCCTGCCCTGCCTGTTGTTATCCCAGACAGTTTGGAGTCTTGACTGAGGAAGGGGAAGAATCTTTCTAGAACCAGATGTGGGGTAAGATATACAGTCCCCCTCCCCACGCAAAGGCTAGCACCAAGTATACATATTGGACCTCCAGAGCACTTCTGGCCCTGCTGCTTGAAGCGCTGCTTTGGTGCCAGAGAAGGAAGGCCTGACTTGCTTGCCTTAACCCCTGGCTAAACAGAGTGACTCCAAGATTCTGTTGGCTGGCCTCCTGTGTGAGCTACAGGGACACAACAATCTTCAGAGGCCTCCCTGCAACTGCCCTGCTGACCTGCTACAAATAGACATGTCTGGACTTGCAACTGGACCTGCTGACCTCTGCTGGAGTGAGTCACTGATCTTCAAGAGGTACCCCCAAGTCCTGGACCCTTGGTTAGCATCAGAGTGTACTCTTCCTCAGAGTAGGCTGAAAATCCTTATGTTTGGGGTACGTGTGACCGGGAACCAGCCTGTTTGCGCCAAGACACTGCTGCCCGCGGCGACCTCCAACACGAAGCTCCAGTGAAACTTGACCTTGGTTCCAATGACAGTCCGTGCTGACCGGCAAGGCGAGACCTGCACTGACCTGCACTTTCTGCTACAGCCACAACAGCGAAAAGCTACAGCAATGACCGTTCACAATGCGTTACTGGCTCTTTGGGTGACAAAGTCGTAAGGAACAAATGCAAACATCCGCCCCCAGTCACAGATCTTGGTTTAATCCACCCCTCCATCATTTGTGTGTCTTTTGCTTTCTCACCATAGGTGTGCTGGGTAAGCCCAGATATGGTTCCTGGGCTCACTGTGTCACTGGCATCACTGTGTCACAAGCTAGCCTGGCTGATAAGGGATGTTACCCCGAAACCAGTCCCAGGATGCTTGTTTGTGGTCCAGGGAGGACCTGGCTTGGCAGTTTGGACTGGACTGCTCTCATGAGGAGCAGAGTCAAGATTGATATGTATATGGCTGGGTTTTAACTGGGATGGCATGGGGAGCAAAAGAACAGTGGATTTAACCCAGATCTCTTGCCTGGGGTTGAATGTTTGATCTGTTCTGCATTCCGTCCATCATTGGTGTGTCTTTTGCTTTCTCGCCCTTAGTGCGCTTGGTATTCCCAGACATGAATCTCAGCTCACTGTGCCACTGGATTCAAGCTAGCCAGTCTGATGAGAGGTTATACCCTGAAACTGATCCCAGAATGCTTGTTTCTGGTCCAGGAAGGGCCTGGATTGGCGGTTCGGGCTGGACTGTTCCCATGAGGAGCATATGGCTTGGCCTAAACTAGGCCGGGTCAGAGTTCGCATAGTCGCGCTATGAGAAACTCAGTGAAGTGGTAACAAATCCGCCGCGCTATGCGGAGTTCTACACTTGGGTGGAGTTCATTGTCACTCCCGTTCGTGTGATGTTTACGTCATACATCAACGCAAAGTGTGTTCTTGCATGGAAATCTTGCACGAACTGCACCACGTGGTTCGCATCACTCTGTTTATGGTGCTGGGACCTACTTTTCAGCCTTTTTTAATCTGTTTAATCCTTCCATAATAAACCTTTTTTACCCTCATTTTTATTTATTATCTTACTTTTTGTCTTTGTGAATGTGTATGTAAAGCTTTTTAAATTTTTTATGCTTTTGCGTGTTTTGTACTTTTTAATTGTTTTGCTTTACTTGCTCATTTTTACCTTCCTTCCTTCTTTTTCCAGTTTCTTTCTTTCCTCTCTTCCCCCCAGTACCATGACAGAGCAGGGTGCCAAAAAAGCAAGCGCAGCAGCCGCTTTTCGTGCGGAAGGCAGCACCTGGAAGGGGTGTAGCCTGTGCCTTATTTTCAGAATTGAAGGTGGCAGCGCTGGTCTTTTATATCCAGAACCACCCTCCATCCTTTCTGGCAACTCGTGGCTGGCCTGGGTCCGGGTACGGACTCCGGGAGCACCAGCAGTATTGGGCTAGAGTGCGCCAGGCAGTGAACCACTGCTGGGGGATCCGGCGCACCCAGCAACAGCTAATGCCCTGGAGGTCTGACGCCCTGGACCGAGACCAGGACCTGCTGGACCTGCTAGGGTTTGAGGTTGTGGAGTTCAGGTTGTAATTATTAATATTATTACTTGTGTTCTATGCTAATATTTTTTTCCCAAATAGCAAGAATGTTGCCCACATGCAGATAAGTTAAGTTTACAAATATTATGTGATCTTCATTCTACACAGGTGCTCGACGCTACATAATGGTACTTGTTGGCGTTCGCTTGGGCTGATTATTTAAGAAGTGAGGCAGAGACTCCTTTGTCATGTCACGAAGATAGTGGCAATTAGCATTTGTGATTTAGCGCATCCTCTCACTTCTTAGAGCCTTTATATTTTGTAGCTCGTACAGTGTCAAGCAATTACCCAGTGATGTGTTTGCATGCGCCAATCTACGCAGTGAAAGAAAAATGCTGACTTAGTTAATTGTCCCTTCAAAGGGTCTGAGAGATTGCGAATTTGCGATTGAGATGAGAAGCAAACATCATTCGCTGCAATTTATAAGAAATTCCAAAATCGAGTTTAGTAAATTTGGAATAGAGTTAGGAAATTTCGAATAGGACAGCCCGCAACACTTCTAGTCGATCTGATTTAGAAAAGTTCAAAGTTTGTTGTGATTGCCTTTTCCTGCCAAAAATATTTTGGGATATACTACTTATTTACCACCAACATTTTTCTGTCTTTATGTCGTACATCAGCATCTAGGGGTAAGAAGAGGGCTGAGGCGGGTGAGGGAGCTGGATGTGCCTCCCAAAGTACCTCACCCGATGGCTCTGCTGGCCCCAGTATGTCCTCCTGTTGTTATCATGAATATATATTTACCTAGCTTTTAGAGCACCTTATTTTGAACTACTTTTTTTCAAATCCACTTAACTCTATTTGTTTCTAAATTCCTGTTATCCATGCATTATCCTATTTACTTATTTACTTATTTTCTATATTTCAAGTTTCTATACTTTTCTTCAAACTGTGTCTGTAGCTTCCTTTCTTCTGCTTTATCAGTCACATTTCCCTCTTCCCTTGTATATTTCTGTGAACTGCCTAATGGTGGTACTGTAAGACTCAGAGAACCCATTTGGTCACATACTACTTCTCTGCCGTGATGATTCCATGTCCAAGTAAGGTATTCTACTCATGTTTGTTAAAATGAGAAGGCTGTCTTTTACTTTCTCATGCTTAATCATTAAGACAAGGAAGAGGCCATAGTCACGTTGAAAACCCAGTCCCTAAAGTTGGGTGCATTGGCAGCAGTTGGTGATGATCGTGCACCATGGCTGGAAGGAAGTATGAGGAGAATGGCACCATTGCATTTGCTAACTAAGACCATCTTTCCAGTTGTCCACCCTTTTATTCCTTTTCAAAAACTCAGATTCATCAATAGCTTTGACACTTCATTACAAAAAGTTATTGTTGGTCTTGAGGCTTTTAACCCCTTCGCTGCTAGGCCTTTTTCCCTCCTGTGCTAAGCCTTTTTTGGGCTATTTGGGGTAGTGCGCGCTTAGGCCCCTGTAACTTTTTGACCACATTAGGTATCCACGCCAAATTTGCGTCCTTGTCTTCCAACATCATGCGGATTCTAAAACTACCCAGGGTTTGTGGATTCTCCTAGAGGGTTCCCAGAAATTAGTCAAAATACAGCAAAATTTTGTTTTTTTTGTGAAAAATGGGGAAAAGTGGCTGCAAATGAAAGCGTCTGGGTTTTTCTCTGCAAATGATGTCAAAAAAGGTTTTGTGGGGCTGAAATCACCATTTCTCCAGCTTTTAGGGAATGACAGACTTTTGTCAGAAATCCAACTTTTTTTACACAGTTTTGACATTTTTCTGGGACATACCCTATTTTTGCAATTGGGCTTTCAACCTCCTTCCAGATAATGGTAGAAATGGGTAGAAAAGCAACAATGAATCTTGGAAAGCTATACATTTTTGAAAAGTAGACAACATTCTGAATTCAGCAAGGGGTCATTTGTGTAGATCCATCAAGGTTTCTTTATAGAAACTAACAGTTAAATATAGGAAAAATTAAAAATTATTTGAAAAAGCAGCCTTTTGTGTCAACGTTTTCACCTGTAACTTCTTCTAATTATGACATCTCTTAGAAAGCAATGTACCGTTACATCCGCTGGACCTTCCTGGTTGTGGGGATATATAGGACTTGTAGGTTCACCAAGAGCCCAACGAACCCAGAGTAAAAGACTGAGCAGCATTTTGTAATGGTTTTTTTTTTTAGTTCCGGGTATATAGCAATTATAGTGTGAAAATGTACACATGGAAAAATTGGTATGAAAGACACCTATGCATTTCTGAAATGGGAACAAATTACAGAGTTTAGAAACAGTTCATATTTGCACATTTTCGAAATTGGGAATACTCATACTTGCATGACAATTATTGGTCATTTTTCAAAATGCCTTTTTTTTTACACAATGTCTTTCATTTGGAAGGGAGAAATGCATCAAAAATCAATAGGTAATAACAGTTGCTTTACAAATCTGAACTACCCTAAGTCTCCCGATAAAAATGGTACCTCACTTATGTGGGTAGGCATAGTGCCCACGACAGGAAGTGGCTCAAAACCTAAGGTGAACACACCACATTTTCACACTGAAAATTTACACATTTTTTGCGAAGAGTCTAGCTGTAGTTTTTGAACCCTAGCTCTGCCGGCACCTAGGGAAACCTAGTAAACCTATACATTTTTGAAAACTAGACACCCAGGGGAATCCAGGATGGGGTGACTTGCGTGCCTCCCACCATGGTCTGTTACCCAGAATCCCTTGCAAACATAAAAAATTGACAAAAAAAACACATTTTCCACACATTTCTGTGATGGAAAGTTCTGGAATCTGCGTGGATCCACAAATTTCCACCCACCCCGCGTTCCCCAAAGTCCTACGAGAAAAATGGTACCTCACTGGTGCGGGTCGGCGTAGTACCCGCGACAGGAAACGGCGCAAAACGCAACGTGGTCACACCTCAATTTTGCAGTGAAAAATGACCCTTTTTTGGCAAAGTGACTAGCTGTAGTTTTTGAACCCTAGCCCTGCCGGCACCTAGGGAAACCTAGCAAACCTATACATTTTTGAAAACTAGACACCCAGGGGAATCCAGGATGGGGTGTCTTGAGTGCCTCCCACCATGGTCTGTTACCCCGAATCCCTTGCAAACGTAAAAAATTGACAATAAAAACACATTTTCCCCACATTTCTGTGATGGAAAGTTCTGGAATATACGTGGATCCACAAATTTCCACCCACCCCGCGTTCCCCAAAGTCCTACGAGAAAAATGGTACCTCACTTGTGCGGGTCGGCCTAGTGCCCGCGACAGGAAACGGCGCAAAACGCAACATGGTCACACCTTAATTTTGCACTGCAAAATGACCCTTTTTTGGCAAAGTGATTAGCTGTAGTTTTTGAACCCTAGCCCTGCCGGCACTTAGGGAAACCTAGCAAACCTATACATTTTTGAAAACTAGACACCCAGGGGAATCCAGGATGGGGTGACTTGAGTGCCTCCCACCATGGTCTGTTACCCAGAATCCCTTGCAAACGTAAAAAATTGACAAAACAAAACACATTTTCCCCACATTTCTGTGATGGAAAGTTCCGGAATCTGCGTGGATCCACAAATTTCCACCCACCCCACGTTCCCCAAAGTCCTACGTGAAAAATGGTACCTCACTTGTGCGGTCGGGCCTATTGCCCGCGACAGGAAACGGCGCAAAACGCAACGTGGTCACACCTCAATTTTGCAGTGAAAAATGACCCTTTTTTGGCAAAGTGACTAGCTGTAGTTTTTGAACCCTAGTCCTGCCGGCACCTAGGGAAACCTAGCAAACCTATACATTTTTAAAAACTAGACACCCAGGGGAATCCAGGATGGGGTGACTTGAGTGCCTCCCACCATGGTCTGTTACCCAGAATCCCTTGCAAACGTAAAAAATTGACAAAAAAACACATTTTCCCCACATTTCTGTGATGGAAAGTTCTGGAATCTGCGTGGATCCACAAATTTCCACCCACCCGCGTTCCCCAAAGTCCTACGGGAACAATGGTACCTCACTTGCGCAGGTCGGTCTAGTGCCCGCGACAGGAAACGGCGCAAAACGCAACGTGGTCACACCTCAATTTTGCAGTGAAAAATGACCCTTTTTTGGCAAAGTGACTAGCTGTAGTTTTTGAACCCTAGTTCTGCCGGCACATAGGGAAACCTACCAAACCCACACATTTCTGAAAACTAGACACCCGGCGGCTTCCAGGGAGGTATGGCTTGCATGGATCCCCCAACGTTTCCTTACCCAGAATCCCCTGCAAACCTCCATTTTAGCTGAAAAAATCACTTTTTTCACACATTTTGGTGTGGGAAGGTTGTGGCATCACCGGGCTCACACAAATTTACCACCACCCAGCGTTCCCCTAGCTCTCCCGGTAAAAATGGTGCCTCACTTGTGTGGGAGGCCCAAGTACCCGCGGCAGGCAAAGGCCCAAAACGTAGTGAGGCGACATCAAAATGGCCTATCGCAAAACCACATGGTTTTGCAAGGGGGGTCTCTTGGGTTTTTGGCCCGGTGCTCGGCGGCCATCTAGGGAAACCTACCAAACCAATGCATTTCTGAAAACTAGACACCCGGCGGCTTCCAGGGAGGTATGGCTTGCATGGATCCCCCAACGTTTCCTTACCCAGAATCCCCTGCAAACCTTAATTTTAGCTGAAAAAATCACTTTTTTCACACATTTTGGTGTGGGAAAGTTGTGACATCACCGGGCTCACACAGATTTACCACCACCCAGCGTTCCCCCAGGTCTCCCGGTAAAAATGGTGCCTCACTTGTATGGGAGGCCCAAGTACCCACGCCAGGCAAGGGCCCAAAACGTTGTGAGGCGACATCAAAATGGCCTATCGCAAAACCACCTGGTTTTGCAAGGGGGGGTCACATGGGTTTTTGGCCCGTTGCTCGGCGGCTATCTAGGGAAACCTACCAAACCCATGCATTTCTGAAAACTAGACACCCGGCGGCTTCCATGGAGGTATGGCTTGTGTGGATCCCCCAACATTTCCTTACCCAGAATCCCCTGCAAACCTCAATTTTAGCTGAAAAAATCACTTTTTTCACACATTTTGGTGTGGGAAAGTTGTGGCATCACCAGGCTCACACAAATTTACCACCACCCAGCGTTCCCCCAGCTCTCCCGGTAAAAATGGTGCCTCAATTGTGTGGGAGGCCCAAGTACCCGCGGCAGGCAAGGGCCCAAAACGTAGTGAGGCGACATCAAAATGGCCTATCGCAAAACCACCTGGTTTTGCAAGGGGGGTCACTTGGATTTTTGGCCCGGTGCTCGCCGGCCATCTAGGGAAACCTACCAAACCCATGCATTTCTGAAAACTAGACACCCGGCGGCTTCTAGGGAGGTATGGCTTGCGTGCATCCCCCAATGTTTCCTTACCCTGAATCCCGTGCAAACCTCAATTTTAGCTGAAAAAATCACTTTTTTTCACACATTTTGGTGTGGGAAAGTTGTGGCATCACCAGGCTCACACAAATTAACCACCACCCAGCGTTCCCCCAGGTCTCCCGGTAAAAATGGTGCCTCACTTGTGTGGGAGGCCCAAGTACCCGCGGCAGGCAAGGGCCCAAAACGTTGTGAGGCGACATCAAAATGGCATATCGCAAAACCACCTGGTTTTGCAAGGGGGGTCACTTGGGTTTTTGGCCCAGTGCTCGGCGGCCATCTAGGGAAACCTACCAAACCCATGCATTTCTGAAAACTAGACACCCGGCGACTTCCAGGGAGGTATGGCTTGCGTGGATCCCCCAAAGTTTCCTTACCCAGAATCCCCTGCAAACCTCAATTTTAGCTGAAGAAATTACTTTTTTCGCACATTTTGGTGTGGGAAAGTTGTGGCATCACCGGGCTCACACAAATTTACCATGACCCAGAGTTCCCGCAGCTCTCCCGGTAAAAATGGTGCCTCACTTGTGTGGGAGGCCCAAGTACCCGCGGCAGGCAAGGGCCCAAAACGTTGTGAGGCGAAATCCACATTGCCTATCAAAAAAATGTTTGGGCCCTTGCCTGCCGCGGGTACTTGGGCCTCCCACACAAGTGAGGCACCATTTTTACCGGGAGACCTGGGGGAACGCTGGGTGGTGGTAAATTTGTGTGAGCCCGGTGATGCCACAACTTTCCCACACCAAAATGTGTGAAAAAAGTGATTTTTCCAGCTAATATTGAGGTTTGCAGGGGATTCTGGATAAGGAAACGTTGGGGGATCCACGCAAGCCATACTTCCCTGGAAGCCGCCGGGTGTCTAGTTTTCAGAAATGCATGGGTTTGGTAGGTTTCCCTAGATGGCCGCCGAGCACCGGGCCAAAAACCCAAGTGACCCCCTTGCAAAACCAGGTGGTTTTGCGATAGGCCATTTTGATGTCGCCTCACTACGTTTTGGGCCCTTGCCTGCCGCGGGTACTTGGGCCTCCCACACAAGTGAGGCACCATTTTTACTGGGAGACCTGGGGGAACGCTGGGTGGTGGTAAATTTGTGTGAGCCCGGTGATGCCACAACTTTCCCACACCAAAATGTGTGAAAAAAGTGATTTTTCCAGCTAATATTGAGGTTTGCAGGGGATTCTGGATAAGGAAACGTTGGGGGATCCACGCAAGCCATACCTCCCTGGAAGCCGCTGGGTGTCTAGTTTTCAGAAATGCATGGGTTTGGTAGGTTTCCCTAGATGGCCGCCGAGCACCGGGCCAAAAACCCAAGTGACCCCCTTGCAAAACCAGGTGGTTTTGCGATAGGCCATTTTGATGTCGCCTCACTAAGTTTTGGGCCCTTGCCTGTCGCGGGTACTTGCGCCTCCCACACAAGTAAGGCACCATTTTTACCGGGAGACCTGGGGGAACGCTGGGTGGTGGTAAATTTGTATGAGCCCGGTGATGCCACAACTTTCCCACACCAAAATGTGTGAAAAAAGTGATTTTCCCAGCTAAAATTGAGGTTTGCAGGGGATTCTGGGTAAGGAAACGTTGGGGGATCCACGCAAGCCATACCTCCCTGGAAGCCGCGGGGTGTCTAGTTTTCAGAAATGCGTGGGTTTGGTAGGTTTACCTAGATGGCCGCCGAGCACCGGGCCAAAAACCCAAGTGACCCCCCTTGCAAAACCAGGTGGTTTTGCAATAGGCCATTTTGATGTCGCCTCACTACGTTTTGGGCCCTTTCCTGCCGCGGGTACTTGGGCCTCCCACACAAGTGAGGCACCATTTTTACCGGGAGACCTGGGGGAATGCTGGGTGGTGGTAAATTTGTGTGAGCCCGGTGATGCCACAACTTTCCCACACCAAAATGTGTGAAAAAAGTGATTTTCCCAGCTAAAATTGAGGTTTGCAGGGGATTCTGGGTAAGGAAACTTTGGGGGATCCACGCAAGCCATACCTCCCTGGAAGCCGCCGGGTGTCTAGTTTTCAGAAATGCATGGGTTTGGTAGGTTTCCCTAGATGGCTGCCGAGCACCGGGCCAAAAACCCAAGTGACCCCCCTTGCAAAACCAGGTGGTTTTGCGATCGGCCATTTTGTTGTCGCCTCTACGTTTTGGGCCCTTGCCTGACGCAGGTACTTGGGCCTCCCACACAAGTGAGGCACCATTTTTACCGGGAGACCTGGGGGAACGCTGGGTGGTGGTAAATTTGTGTGAGCCCGGTGATGCCACAACTTTCCAACACAAAAATATGTGAAAAAGTGTTTTTTAAGCTAAAATTGAGGTTTGCAGGGGATTCTGGGTAAGGAAACGTTGGGGGATCCACCCAAGCCATACCTCCCTGGAAGCCCCGGGGTGTCTAGGTTTCAGAAATGTGTGGGTGTGGTAGGTTTCCCTATGTGATGGCTGCGCTAGGGCCCTAAATCCACAGGTAGGCATATTGCTAAAAACAACTCTGTGCCTAGTTGACTTTCTGCCACCCGGGGGGGGCATCGGGGGAGAGGGGAATGCCCCGATATGCCCCCAAGGGGGGCTGAAACACTGTGGCTATTTTTTGGGGGGTGGTGGCATTGGTATGCCCATTCTGGGAAGCCCCCACCCCCACGCATAAAAAAAGCCAACGTAATTGTTGGCGTCCAGTGAGCTTTTTGCCCCCCAAGGGGGGCAGATTGAGGGCTACTGCCCCTATCTTCCCCCGGTGGGGGGCAGAAAGTCCACTAGATGCCAGGGACTTTTTTGGGCAAATTTTAATTAGGGTGGGGGCTGTTCAAAACGGACATGCCAATGCCCCCACCCTAATTAAAATTTGCCTAAAAAAATCCCTGGCGTCTAGTGGGCTTTTTGCCCCCCGAAGGGGCAGATTGGGGACTACTGCCCCATATGTCCCCCAGGGGGGCAGGAAGGCTGTCATTTTTGCGGGGAGGGGGTGGGGGCATGGGCATGGCTGTTTTGGGCAACCCCCACCCTAATTTAAATTTTCCCCAAAAAACTCCCTGGCGTCTAGTGGGCTTTTTGCCCCCCCCCGGTGGGGCAGATTGGCGGCTAATGCCCCCATCTGCCCCCCAGGGGAGGCAGAAAGTCCACTAGGCGCCAGAGAGTTTTATGGGTAAATTTTAATTAGGGTGTGGGTTGCCCAAAACGGGCTTGCCAATGCCCCCACCCTAATTAAAATTTTCCCCGAAAATTCTCTGGCGTCTAGTAGGCTTTTTGCCCCCCGGGAGGCAGATTGGGGGCTACTGCCCCATCTGTCCCCCACAGGGGGCATGAAGGCTGTAAATTTTGCAGGGAGGGGGTCGGGCATGGGCATGTCAGTTTTGGCCAACCCCCAAGCTAATTAAAATTTGCCCAAAAATAATCCCTGGCATCTAGTGGGCTTTTTACCCCTCCAACAGGGCAGATTGGGGGTTGGTGCCCCCATCTGCCCCCCAGAGGAGGCAGAAAGTCCACTAGACGCCAGGGAGTTTTTGGGGCAAATTTTAATTAGGGTGGGGGCTGCCCAAAACAGGTATGCAAATGCCCCCACCCTAATTAAAATTTGCTTAAAAAATCCCTGGCGTCTAATGGGCTTTTTGCCCCCCGGAGGGGCAGATTGGGGGCTACTGTCCCATCTACCCCCCAGGGGGGCAGGAAGGCTGTAATTTTTGTGGGGGTGTGGGCATGGACATGCCCTTTTTTGACCCCCCAACCTAATACAAATTTGCCCCAAAAAAATCCCTGGCGTCTAGTGGGCTTTTTGCCCCCCCGGTGGGCAGATTGGCGACTAAAGCCCCCATATGCCCCCAGGGGGAGCAGAAAGTCCATTAGATGCCAGGGAGGTTTTTGGGCAAATTGTTATTAGGTTGGGGCTGCCCAAAACGGGCATGCCAATGTCCCCACCCTAATTAAAATTTGCCTAAAAAATCCCTGGCGTCTAGTGGGCTTTTTGCCCCCCTGGTGGGGCAGATTGGGGGATACTGCCCCATCTGCCCCACAGGGGAGCAGGAAGGCTGTTATTTTTGTGGGGGAGGGGGGTGGGGGCATGGGCATGCCCGTTTTGGGAGCCCCCACCCTAATTCAAATTTGCCCCAAAAAAACTCCCTGGCATCTGTTGGGTTTCTTTGCCCCCCGGCGGGGCAGATTGGGGGCTAATGCCCCCATCTGCCCGCCAGGGGGGGCAGAAAGTCCACAAGACACCAGGGAGTTTTTTGGGCAAATTTTAATTAGGGTGGGGGCTGCCCAAAACGGGCATGCCAATGCCCCCACCCTAATTAAAATTTGGCTAAAAAATCCCTGGAGTCTACTGGGCTTTTTGCCCCCCGAGGGGGCAGATTTGGGGCTAATGCCCCCATCTACCCCCCAGGGGGGCAGAAAGGCTGTCATTTTTGCGGAGGGTGGGTGGGGGCATGGGCATGCCCACATTGGGCAGCCCCCACCACAAATTATAAGAAAAAATTAATCCCTGGCGTATAGCGGGCTTTCTGCCCCCCGGGGGGGCAGATTAGGGGCTACTGCCCCCAACTGCCCCCCAGGGGGGCAGAAAGGCTGTACATTATGCGGGATGGGGGCATGGACATGCCCTTCATGGGCAGCCCCCACCCTAAAATATGATGTGCGCAAACTAAATATCCCTGGTGTCTAGTGGGCTTTTTGCCCCCCCGGGGGGGCAGATTGGGGGCTACTGCCCCCATCTGCCCCCCAGGGGGGGCAAAAAGACTAAATGACACTAAAAATATTTGGGTGGAGCAAAAGCCCTTGCCTAAGGGGCCGCTCCCCCCTCCCTGGTGTCTAGTGGGTGGATCCCTGCTTGGGGATCGCCGTCCTGGGGCGATCCCCAAGCAGGGATCCACTGGGGAGGGGTACCATTGGAAAGGGGAGATTCTCCCCTTTCCAATGATACCTCTCCCGTCTTTCTACGTGCCCGGGGGGCTGAGATAGCCCCCTGAGCACATACAAAGTGAAACTGAAATGAGCCTAAAGGCTCATTTCAGTTTTGTTTTCTGTGCAATGAAGACAGCGCAACCTGCGCGCTGATCTTCATTGCACAGAAACCAGGGAGGGGGCCTCGGGAGCTGGGGAAGCTCTTCCCCAGCTCCCAAGGTCAAAGGCATGAAATAGAAATCCCTCTGCTGTCTGCAGCAGAGGGATTTCGTGCCCCTGGCCTCATGACGGAATGGTTCCGTCATGAGCACAGGGGCACCGATGCTCAGGACGGAACCATTCCGTCATGAGCATCGAAAGGGTTAAAAAATTGCCACCAACAAAATGCTGACCTGATATTTTTGATAGAAGATACTGTAACTGAATTGTAGTGATATGTGTGGTTGTATTCTGCTATAAAAATTAAGAGAGCCATATCTGTCATCTAAAAAATGAGTAATGTTAAAAAATACTTTTGATGAAAAAATAAAATTTTCATTTAGTATTTAAAAGCATTTTTTTCACCTTAATAATAAATAAGAAGTCCAACTAGGTTTTTTTTAGGAGTGGTACATGTGATCATTTACTTTGGTTCCGACAAAAATCCTTAGGGGATAGACTTGAAACATGTAGACCAGGAGATAAACACACATAATAGTGTGAGGCTCCATTTCCCCCTTTTTAATAGTACCAGCTACAGAATAAAATTTAGACTCCATGTAGCCAGGTATCTTTTACGCACTTGTTTGACCCTCCCACTCCCATCCCCTCATACTCAACACCCTACAAAGTGTTCTCACGTCTCCGTCAGTCAAAGCATGCCCCGTCCTGCAGCAGGAGGGAAGAACCCGATGATGAAGTATGCCATAATGGGTCATTTTGGCGGGTGAGGGTTATTTTAAGAAAACTCATTGTTTTCCTTAAATCAGTTTCAAGACCATAGATAGGACTGTTACTCCAATTACCAGTGGACTTCTTTTGGTTATTTACATAAGACAGGAGGCTGAGTCCACAGTGAACCTGACCTCTCTCTCCCCCCTTTTGTTTGTTTCGTGATTTTATAATACCTCACTTGGCATATATCATTCATAATATTCATTTACCTTGTAGTCAGGGTGAAATTGAAAGGCATTTAAGAGAGCATGGCCATGATAGGAATTAGATAATTGTCTAGTAAAGCTGTCCCACTACTGCAGAGAGTAGCAAAGTAACACCAGTATAACTAGTGCACCAGCTGAGCTCCATTAATTTAGCTCAACAAGAGAGAGAAGAATACTTGTGTACTCCATTGTGCACAATGTCTAAAACTCTAATCACATCAAAACCGAATGGCCCGAGGACACCAGCAAATGTACTGCTACTGTGTCACTACATCATTTCATGTATTTTGCTAAGACCATTGTTTGCAAATTTGTCTTTTTTCTTTCTTGTTATAGCAACTTCTGCTGAGCCTAACAGGCAGGAGATAGTGCTCAGATGCGACAGTGGAAACTGGAGGCAATCAGGACAGAATACCAGTGGCTGGTGGTCCTGGAGGAGGAGGAGGCAGCAGCAGCTGCAGCAGATGCCCCAGGTCCCACCTTAATCCCATTGCCTCCAGTCCACCAGCACCGCAGTCTGATGGCAACCGTCGGCCGCCATTCCATCACTGCTACCCCCCCCCCCCGCTATTTCCACGCATTTCAGCGCTGCATAATGCAGAGGCTGGTGCACATGGAAGCAAGCAGAAACAAATGAAGGGGCACATGAAGAAGCTCCTAGCCCGTCGTTTGTGCCCTCTTCTGCCCCTTTTTTAATCCTTTTTTGTTGGGGAGAGAGTTGGAATGTGGGAGTTGGGACAATTTGAATTTTTTATGGACTATTTTATTTTGGGACTTCTTCAGTTACTTTGGACACAACTTTCTTTAGGACATTGGTTGGGGTTGGGGAGAGGGGTGAGCCAGTTGTGGGTTTAGTTTATATTTATATTAGTTTATATTGTTAGTGGAATAAATATTTAATTGTTTTACATTATGATTTAAATATTTTTCGCGGTGTTACTGTTTTACTTTACACTGCTGCCTTTGCCGCAACCGGTTTTTAAAATCTTTTTGATAGTGTATAACAACAAATTAGCTATGCGGTCTTATTGTTGATGGTGTTCTTGTTGTTGGTTTTGGCTGCAGTGAGTCAACAGCACTGCCATCAGGCTCTCAACTTGAAGACTGTCCGCAGAACTTTTGCCCTGGAGGAGTGTTCCCAGCCTTTCATTTTTTAGCTCACTGGCTTGCTCTGCTATCCATGTTTTGTATTGTGCAACACCCCGTCTGAAAAACCAATGAAAGTGGACAGCAATGGTTTGTATCATGGATCAAAAATTGTGGCACAGATGTAATGTTTGGATGGCACAATGATGCTGTGCACCCTTACATTAATAGATAAGCGAAGGACTAAGCACTCCACCGACTTATATGCATCTTTTTTTTCCTCCACACTAGTGCACATTGCGAACACGTCCTTTAGCTGTTCCTGAAGCATGTGCAACAATGGGATAGCTTGGCCTATGGCACTGTCCTCCTTCCTCTCTTTGCATGACATATTCATTGATCGGTCGGTACTGCTCAAACAGACGTGTAATAAGTCAAGTTCCAACGTGTTGGCAACTCCTGTATGAGTGCTTTAACTGGCACTCTATTATCACACTGAATGACCCTCAGCCGTTTCCGGGCATTAAATGAATGGCTGAAATGAGCGCAAATTCTTCTACAGGTGGACAGTAATTTTCTCACTTGGTCTTCCTTTTTGAGAAAGCCCTATACAATGATGTTGATGCAGTACGCCAAACACAGGACCCTGAAATGGCCACGATCGGTCATAGTCTTAACAATATTACTGCCACTGACGTGGCAACAAATGCAATGTTAAGCCCTCTTTGTCGCAGCCATTTTAAGATCTTGTTGTTAAAGTCTTCCAAAATGTTTGCAGCAGGATGGGATTTCTCCATGGGAACATGGCTTCTGTTGCATGCTTCCGAGCGCCATTGAAAATCTCAACAATGTCAACACCTGCTGATATCTTTTCTCTAACCCCCCAAAAAGAGATCCAGTGTGCAGTGATGCACATGTAATCAGTGGCTTAGAAACTGGTCCACATGTCTGTCATCAGGTGGATAGTGTGAGAAGCACTCTGCTGCAAAGCTTGACCAAACAATTCCAGCACATTGTGATGTAGCTCTGGAACAGCAACTCTGGCAAAAGAGGACCAGCTGGGAACCTTCCATTTTGGGAAGATGGCTGCCACAAATCCAAGAAAACGCACCCCTTCTACAAAAGAAAAAGGGAGGAGTTCCAGCACTAATATTTCAGCAAGGATTGCATTGTAAAAAAGTGCCATTTGGTGGTTGCTTTCGCACTGCCGCTCATGCCTAAACATGCCAGGAATATTAGATTGGATTTTTTTCTTTTTTGGCACCACTGATGCAGTTGACTTCTTAAGAGCAGATGTTGTTAGGCTCAATGTGCGTTTCAGGAGGGCAGTCACTTTACTGAGTCTTGTGCCATTGCGATTTTGCTGAAGTGGGCAGTACTACTGCACTGCTGGGGACAGGGCTGCTTTGCATAATGAAAATGTCTTCCTCTTCTTCACCTTCTTCTGTGATCAGACTCCTTGCTCAGCCTTTCATCCCCTTCACCAACAACACTTGCAGTTTTTTGGTTGATATGGTGCACTTCCCACTAGATCATATGGTGCTTTCTCAAATGGGTTGTTGGACCCCCAGTATCATAGATTGTACCAACCTTAACCCCACTAACTCTTTCTCCACAAATGGAGTATTATGCAATGTTCACCTCTGCTAAAGACTTCCCTTTTCCCTCCTTCTTGCTAGCCAGCTTACTGTTACTTTCCATTTGTTGCTGTTATCACTCTTCTGATATTAAGCGCCAGGAAACCCTTGGTGTCAGTGCACTATATAAACATAATTTAACATAACATAACACCTCCTTCTTGCTAACCGTAAAGTCCCAAACTGGGGAGGTCAACTTTCTGACACTGGTGCCACTGCCAATGTCGGATTAACTGGTGGTAGATGGGTGCTTTTATGATTGACTCTTTTCTGTACCTACTTCTACTGAGTTGGTTGTGGATGTAGGTCGCTGCTTAGACTTTGCAAATATGGCAGCTGGCGGTGGTGGTATCTGTGGTGCCACATCCCTCGCAGCAAGTTGGGATTGGGTAACGTCGGTCTCACTGGGGCTGGGCTAACATCCATGATGACTATCTCATCATCATCCTCTTCTACATCTGCATCCATAACTTTAAGACTTTCAAGATCTTCCTTTTCCCTAGCCTCTTGTAGCATGTCTCACTCTCAGACTGAGGTGGGATCCAAGTGGTATCTAGATCATCAGAAGTGAGATTTGGAGAAGCAGATCATGCTCTAACCCTCCTTTTTATTGCTGGAGATCTGGAGGACAATGGATCTTCTGAAACATTGGCTTCATTTACTTCCTTAGCATGAAGCTCAATCTCCTGAGCTGCTCCTCCTTGGGGAAGAATTACTATTGGTGGTTGCGGCTGTTGTACACTTCTCTGAGTTTACTGCAAGACTTGGTACTATTATGCAATAGAGATAAGTCAATGTCAATGTAACTGCTTGTCTGCGTTGCAGTGATTAAACTGGTTGCCTCTGTGACAGACATGGGATTGGGCCTAGGTAGGGGTGGGTCCACTAATGTGAGGGTACTGTTCCCAGCATGCTCCCCGAAGACTGGTGCAGCAGGCACAGTTTTTTTCCCCAAAAAAAGGGCTGGGTCGACATAACAGTGGTGGTAAACTCCTTCTTCTTCTCACTGGCCACTTTCTTGGTCATCTTGAAGCTGTCAGTTAGCAGTGGTACTTAGCTACACAAGTTGAAGAGATGTCTGTGATGTGTGGTCATGTGTCAGGTCATGCACAGGCCTTCTGTCTGACAGTACTGTGAGTGATGGTGTCTCTTTTGCAACTAAAAGCATAGAGCAAGAAGAACATCAGTGAAACGTGGCACTGTTGCAGTTTAATTAGTAGTTCAAACAAACAATATAATTTAGTGTGGTCACTTGTTACTTCAGTTATTATAAATAATTACAATACAGCATATCCATTATTAAAAAGGGAAAAATGTGAACTTCCATGGTGTACACTCAGAAAGGAAAAGAAAGAGCAACAACAAGAGCATGCAGATGTAACTATTTGCTTTATGTGCATCACGTGGGATGTGGCACTCAGGGAGGTGCAGCTGACAAATGACAATGGAATAATCCTTAGACAATGAATGCTGTGGTGCACCTGTAGCAGACATGGGGTTGATTCATTGATGCCAGATGTTATAAAACGGGTTAAAATACATCTTAAATACATACATTAAAAAAAAAAAACATTCAAACATAAAAATATAAACATTAAAATAAAAATAATACTTTTTTTAAAACGCAAATTGCTCCCAAAAATAATATATTATAAATAAGTGAATTTTTCCTCAAAGATAGAATAATAATGTATTAAACTACTATCTCATTGCTCAACCATCCATGCAAGTATAAGGAAAAGGGCCAGATGCACAAAATGGCTGCTTGCCATTGCCACATCGTCATCATCAACAATAACAGTACTGAGCACGAAGGCATGGGAACAAAGAGAAGACATGCAGGCCTATGGCACAAGAACACTGGCTGGCTACACAAAATGACCGCCACTCACATGGTCACAACA
This sequence comes from Triturus cristatus, assembly GCF_964204655.1. Lineage (NCBI taxonomy): Eukaryota > Metazoa > Chordata > Amphibia > Caudata > Salamandridae > Triturus > Triturus cristatus. The sequence goes on from NC_140580.1 coordinate 159,396,608, forward strand.
ACAAGCAAGAAGTCATGGGGAACAAACTAAGAAGAATACATGCAGGCCTATGGGGAAAGCTCACTGGCTAGCTAGACAAAATGGCCGGCAGCCACATGTTCACAACAACCAGGAAGAAGGCATGGCCATAAACAAAGAACACATGCAGGCCTATGGCAAAAGCACACTGAATGCCTATGCAAAATGTCCGCCAGTCACATGGTCAGAATAACAACAACCAGCAAGAAGGGGTGGCCACAACAAAGAAGACATGCAGGCCTATGGGAAAAGCGCACTAGCTGGCTAAACAAAATGCAGCCAGTCACATGGTCACAACAACAAGCAGGAGGTCTGTAAAACAATGATCACATGCAGTCCTATGGCAAAAGCACACTGGCTGCCTACACAAAATGGCTGCCAACCACATGGTCAAACAGCAGGCAAGGAGGCATGGTCGCAACAACAAAAAAAGCAGGCCTATTGCAAAAGTACACTGGTTGCCTACACAAAATGGCTGTCAGCCACATGGTCACAACAACAAGCAGGAGACCTGGAAAACAAAGGACACATGCCGGCCAACGAACACTGACTGTACAAAATGGCCCCTGGCCATATATGGAACAAAGACAAATGGTGGCCTGTGGCAAACACACCTACACACTGGCCAGACAAAGTAGGCATGGTTGGTAGCACCATTAATTTGGCAATGCCAAAAACAAAAATTAACAGGGCCAAAAATGTTTACAACAACACACATTCTCCAAGGGCATTACCTCACCTAAACACTGCAGGAAAGCAAAAAGCGAAACAGCACAAAAAAATCCACATTTTGTATTTTAATCTAATGCCATCCATGGTATAAATGATGTTTCAATTCAGCAGGCACCACAGAAACAGTTGTTTCATGCACCCATGACTAGCACTGGGCCTAGTGGCTGGAAGGCCCATTGGCAGACTAGGCCACATAATGAATTAAATCAATATTGTGAATTTGTTTTAAAAAGAAAATGGAGAAAATGTAGTGAACTGTGCAACATTCTTCTTTTATAAAAGAAGAAAAATTACTTTAAAAGAATAGCTAGGCCCGTACTGAAACTACAGGGAAACCACCACAATACATTTTAAAAATTGATTTAATGTACAAAAATCCAGGTGCATGGACCGAATAAAACAAACAACACCAGTTTTTCAACTTACAGGTGATATCTGAAACACAAAGTCCTTAAATCCAACGGCATATGCAACAGGCACAAAGAGTGATCCTACCAGCTCCAAATCCAAATGAAAAGTTAACAGGATATGGACAAAGGACTAGGAGGAGCCTCCTGGACCGGAGCGGGAAGTTGGAGACTCTGGGGCACTTCCTTCTAGTTTAAAAAAGACTTCTCACACAAAAAAAACGCCAAAGATCAATTAGTGGAGGTTTTTTACTCCAAAATGTCATTTCAGTAAGATTTTGATGCTTCTCGAGAAGAGAATTTTCCCCAGATTGCAGCCGCCGTAGATCCTGCATGTTTGGGATCGCGTACATCATAAAACATCCGTCAGAAGTTACTAGCATGCCCAAATGACGTATATCGACCGCAAACTCACACAGGACCATGTGGCCAGCTAGTAAATCTTGTGGCGCTCCCAAATGGCTCTGAAAAACTCATGGGCAATCGCGAGCACCCGGCAAGTCGCTCCAGCTCGCGTGAAAGGATATTTTGCGCGTACTGTTGCAGAGTGCAGAGTTTATCAGTAACACTGCATTCTGTGCAGAAAACTGAGTTTCCGAATTCCACAGCTCCGCAAGCGGAGCTGAGCTTTTTGCCTAGACCTAGCCTAAACTGGGGTGGCATGTTGAGCAAAAGAACGATGGATTTAACCTAGATCTCTTGACTGGGGGTGAATGTTTGATTTGTTATGCATTCTCTCCATCATTTGTGTGTCTTTTGTTTTCTCGCCCTAAGTGTGGCTGGTATGCCCAGATAGAGGTCCCAGGCTCCCTGTGCCACTGGATTCAAACTAGCCTGGTTGATGAGGGGTGATATCCGAAACCGGTCCCAGGATGTTTGTTTTTTGTCCAAGGAGGACCTGGCTTGGCAGTTCGGGCTGGACTGTTCCCATGAGTTCCAGGGTCAAGAATGATTTCCATATGGCTGTGTCTAAACTGGGGTGGCATGGTGAGCAAAAGAACGATGGATTTAACCCATATCTTTTGACTGGATGTGAATGTTTGATTTGTTTTGCATTCCGTCCATCATTTGTGTGTCTTTTGATCCTTGTTCTGCACTGGTAATGATTTTCAGGAGGATGAGTGGGTATGCAGCGTGCGAATCACTGGCTTTAGCAATGCTTGATTATTTTTCTTTGTTTTGCGTGTAGGGCTAAACGCGCTCAGAAAACGGCATATTCTTTTTGCGTTCATAATAGTTTTCAGGAGAATGCGTGGGGAAGCAGCTAAATATGAATTTGTGTGTTGAGTTATTCTTACAGACCAAAACCAAGGGGTGCAGTTCCTCTGGGGGGGGAAAAGAGGGGGGGGAAGAGCGGTTAGTCTCTATATAATGCCCTCACACACCTAGCAAGGTGTCATGCTTCATCATAGGGCTGTGCTCCTCGTCGGGCCGGCGCTGCAATGCCCGACGGGCTCCCGCGAAGGGGCTCTTTATCGGAGTTCTTTTTAAGAGACAGCCGTATGGGTGCGTGGGGGTCAGTGCAACAAGTGTAGTGAGTGGTGGTGTAGTGAGTTAAAATAGGTGTGGTATTACCAGGCAATGTGTCAATTTATTCTGATGGTATACCAGCCTAAGTAAAAATATAAGTGATCCCAAAGGGATTATGATGGTCCCTAGGGAACTCAAACGGTCAACATGTTTCTTGCTCTATGCCCAAAGGGTCGGTGGCAATTCATCAGGACCATTGTGAGAAAGTGCTCAAAGAAAATTGTGAAAACTCTACTACATAATTCGTGATGCAGAAATTATCAATACATCACCATGCAATCCAATGGGGTCCCTAAAGGAAGTGGACCCGTTGTTGCAGTACCTGGAAGAAAAAGGGAGAAGGGGGGGGAGAGAAGGGGGAAGGACAACACAGATGCATGAAACATGATTCACAAAAATTCGGGGCTCCTGGAGGGAACCGTGCGTATGTTGTGGCCGCCAATGGAGGTGCTCACACAGTGACCCAACCAGAGTCATCTCTATATACAAGTGTTTAAATGAACAGTGGAAAGTGCAGCTGCCTGGCGAAATTGAGAGGTGGAACACGTTGTAAAGTGCTGGCACAAAGAGTTGCCAGGTGGTGGGCATGCCTGGCGAAATTGAGAGGTGGAACACGTTGTAAAGTGCTGGCACAAAGAGTTGCCAGGTGGTGGGCATGCTTTGCGCAACTGCAAACGTGTGCCTTCGTGCACACGGAAAACAAATTAGTGCCAAGAGCAACTGGTGCGGTACACATGCTCCTAAGTGGAGGAGTAGGGCGGGGTATTTTCGTCAGGTGGACCGCCTTACAAAATTGAACACTCGTACTCATGTTGGGAAGTTTACGAGGTGACTATAGGCTGTGCAGAAAGTGCGTCGCGAAATAGATGCTGGGGGCTGCACATGCTCCACCGCGAGGGGGTCAAGCGTGGAAATATGTGTCTAGGGGAATGCCCATCAAGGTGATATTAGCGCTGATGTGGGGGACAATAATCACGTCAAAAAAACTATTACGAAAGAAGATTGCCACTTGCTCGTGCGTCTATCAAACTTTACGAGAGGTACAGAATGGACTCACCCCTATTTGGGAGTTAACTTTCCGTACGGGTTCGCCTGGCGGCCAGGGAGCGCCTGCCCTTAAAAAATTATAAACAAGGAAAGTAAGTCGTACCTGGAGATTCGAAGATAGCTGTAGAAGGACCCAGGAATGGAGGCATACTTACAAAGTGTCGGCGCGTTCGCTGCCGGATACCTACTGCGGCTCAGGCTTCCGTGACGCACAGCCGTGCGTGTGTGGTTAATAACGGAAGTGAGCAGACGTGGCTGCAGTGCACAACTAGTCCGCGATTAACGGCCGCCATGTTGGGAGTGAAAAAGTAACTTTATTGTTCATAGTGGGGGGAAAATGGACAGCTGGCCCAGTACGGCCGCCATGTTGGGAGTGAAAAAGTAACTTTATTGTTCATAGTGGGGGGAATGGACAGCTGGCCCAGTAAGGAATTCAAGCGTGATAGGGAAAAGGTATATGGGGGAAATGAGTGATTATTGTATACAAGTGGTTAAGTATCCCCTGGGCAGACATCGAGATAGATTCTGTCGCTACAATGGTGGCAAAAAAGTAATTATTAAAGGGGATTTTTGTGTATTCTTTGCATAAGAAGCTGACAGGTCAAAAAAGGGAGGTTGGTTGGAACCGAATTACAGGCCGCCTGGCCCACCATACATGGTTTCAGAAAACCCAAAAATCGCTGTTGTTTGTCGCAATAATTAGCAAAACCCAAGTCAACGCCTTGAGTGGATATGTCCAATATAGAACTCTTGACACCAGAAGGTCATGTGTTGTTGAGAGTGGCCCACGGTATATCATCGTTGAGGCCGTTGGTATGGCTCGAGATTCTAAAAATCCACTGTTGTTCTTTGCGGAAGAGGGCTTCCTTGCTGATCGTTGGAAAGGCTTGAAGGACTGTCCATGAAAGGTCATTGGCGGTATGATTAGCTTCCAAGAAATGTGTGCACATTTTCGTGCTGATCTTTTTGCATCTGATGTTACTTCGATGTTCAGAGATCCTGATCTTTATTGGACGTGTTGTCATACCAATGTACATTAGCGCACAAGGGCACTGGATTAGATAAATGCAGTTGCGAGTGTTACAATTGATGTGGGTTCTTTGTTGCCAATTCAGAGTTTCCGAGAGGGTTACAGATTTACTTGTTTTTGTTAGATTACATGCGGTGCATTGTCCGCATGGGTAGTGTCCTGTCACCGGCGGAAGTCCCCACAGTCTTGGCTCAGCTCGAGGCGCTGGTTTTGGTCTGGTGCTGATGAGCATTGTTTTCAAATTGTTAGTTTTTTTGAAAGCAAAACGTGGTTTTGGGGCTTGCCAGCCTCCTACCGATAGAAGTTTCCAATGCCTTTTGATTATTTTTTGGAAGGTGTTAGATTCTGGAGTGAAGGTGCTAACACAAGTGATTAAGTCATCTTTCGTTCTTTCTGTGGATGCCAACAAGGCCTCCCTGTTGGTATTGCGCGCCCTTTTGTAGGCCATTTGCGTTAAATTTGCCGGATATTCTCTGCGGGCTAGGTGGTCAGTGAGTTCATGTGCCTGCAATTTGAAATCCTCCAGTGCACTACAATTACGACGTAATCTGAGGTATTGCCCGTAAGGCAGGTTCTGTCGTAAAGCCTTGGGGTGAAAACTGCTAAAGAGTAGTGGACTATGGCTGTCAGTTGGCTTTTTATAAGTTTTGGTGGTCAACCCCGTAGTGCTTTTTTGAATAAGCAAATCCAAAAACGGCAGTTCAAGTATGGAGGAGCTAGCTGTGAAACGCAAGTAAGGGTTAAGGGAATTGACCCATGTTACAAAGGAAGGGATGGAGTTTGGATCCCCTTTCCAAAAAATCAGTATATCGTCAATATACCTCCGCCAAAGGGTGATGTTACCCTGGTAGATGTTATTCTCACAAAGGATGTGGTTGGCCTCAAAATGAGCCATGTAGAGGCATGCCAGGCTGGGAGCAAAGGTGCTCCCCATCGAAGTGCCCTGGACTTGATGGTACATCCGATCTTCGAATTGGAAATAGTTTTTGGTTAGGGCAATCTCTGCACACTCCATAATAAAGGAGACTGGGGTGGGTGAGTTCCATGTTTGTGCTCGTAGTACCTCTTCCACCACATCCAAGGTGGCCCTCTGCGGGATGTTGGTGTAGAGGGCCTCTACATCCAAAGTGACCAAAACATCCACTCTACTGCCCGTTTCGTTAGTTTGTTTGATGATATTGAGGACGTCCCTGGTATCTAGAAGAAAGGTTGGTGTTTTCTGTACCAGAGGGCGTAAAAAGTGGTCGCAGAACCGCGAGAGGGGTTCCAGTACCGAGTTGATGCCTGACACAATTGGCCTCCCGGGTGGGGGTAGGACACCTTTGTGGATTTTGGGTAATGTGTAAAAATAAGGTATCCTAGGATCCTTATTTGTCAGGAATTCTGACTCATTTTTTGAAATCCAGCCCTGTGCTAGGGCATTGGTCACTAATGTTCTGATAGTAATGACCAGTTTGTTAGTTGGATCTTCTTTGATTTGTTGGTAGTACCTTGTGTCACTTAGTTGTCTTAGGCATTCTGTTCTGTAATCAGGAGTGGACATAATCACTATGGCTCCCCCAGGACGTCCTCAATATCATCAAACAAACTAACGAAACGGGCAGTAGAGTGGATGTATTTCCAATTCGAAGATCGGATGTACCATCAAGTCCAGGGCACTTCGATGGGGAGCACCTTTGCTCCCAGCCTGGCATGCCTCTACATGGCTCATTTTGAGGCCAACCACATCCTTTGTGAGAATAACATCTACCAGGGTAACATCACCCTTTGGCGGAGGTATATTGACGATATACGATATACTGATTTTTTGGAAAGGGGATCCAAACTCCATCCCTTCCTTTGTAACATGGGTCAATTCCCTTAACCCTTACTTGCGTTTCACAGCTAGCTCCTCCATACTTGAACTGCCGTTTTTGGATTTGCTTATTCAAAAAAGCACTACGGGGTTGACCACCAAAACTTATAAAAAGCCAACTGACAGCCATAGTCCACTACTCTTTAGCAGTTTTCACCCCAAGGCTTTACGACAGAACCTGCCTTACGGGCAATACCTCAGATTACGTCGTAATTGTAGTGCACTGGAGGATTTCAAATTGCAGGCACATGAACTCACTGACCACCTAGCCCGCAGAGAATATCCGGCAAATTTAACGCAAATGGCCTACAAAAGGGCGCGCAATACCAACAGGGAGGCCTTGTTGGCATCCACAGAAAGAACGAAAGATGACTTAATCACTTGTGTTAGCACCTTCACTCCAGAATCTAACACCTTCCAAAAAATAATCAAAAGGCATTGGAAACTTCTATCGGTAGGAGGCTGGCAAGCCCCAAAACCACGTTTTGCTTTCAAAAAAACTAACAATTTGAAAACAATGCTCATCAGCACCAGACCAAAACCAGCGCCTCGAGCTGAGCCAAGACTGTGGGGACTTCCGCCGGTGACAGGACACTACCCATGCGGACAATGCACCGCATGTAATCTAACAAAAACAAGTAAATCTGTAACCCTCTCGGAAACTCTGAATTGGCAACAAAGAACCCACATCAATTGTAACACTCGCAACTGCATTTATCTAATCCAGTGCCCTTGTGCGCTAATGTACATTGGTATGACAACACGTCCAATAAAGATCAGGATCTCTGAACATCGAAGTAACATCAGATGCAAAAAGATCAGCACGAAAATGTGCACACATTTCTTGGAAGCTAATCATACCGCCAATGACCTTTCATGGACAGTCCTTCAAGCCTTTCCAACGATCAGCAAGGAAGCCCTCTTCCGCAAAGAACAACAGTGGATTTTTAGAATCTCGAGCCATACCAACGGCCTCAACGATGATATACCGTGGGCCACTCTCAACAACACATGACCTTCTGGTGTCAAGAGTTCTATATTGGACATATCCACTCAAGGCGTTGACTTGGGTTTTGCTAATTATTGCGACAAACAACAGCGATTTTTGGGTTTTCTGAAACCATGTATGGTGGGCCAGGCGGCCTGTAATTCGGTTCCAACCAACCTCCCTTTTTTGACCTGTCAGCTTCTTATGCAAAGAATACACAAAAATCCCCTTTAATAATTACTTTTTTGCCACCATTGTAGCGACAGAATCTATCTCGATGTCTGCCCAGGGGATACTTAACCACTTGTATACAATAATCACTCATTTCCCCCATATACCTTTTCCCTATCACGCTTGAATTCCTTACTGGGCCAGCTGTCCATTCCCCCCACTATGAACAATAAAGTTACTTTTTCACTCCCAACATGGCGGCCGTACTGGGCCAGCTGTCCATTTTCCCCCCACTATGAACAATAAAGTTACTTTTTCACTCCCAACATGGCGGCCGTTAATCGCGGACTAGTTGTGCACTGCAGCCACGTCTGCTCACTTCCGTTATTAACCACACACGCACGGCTGTGCGTCACGGAAGCCTGAGCCGCAGTAGGTATCCGGCAGCGAACGCGCCGACACTTTGTAAGTATGCCTCCATTCCTGGGTCCTTCTACAGCTATCTTCGAATCTCCAGGTACGACTTACTTTCCTTGTTTATAATTTTTTAAGGGCAGGCGCTCCCTGGCCGCCAGGCGAACCCGTACGGAAAGTTAACTCCCAAATAGGGGTGAGTCCATTCTGTACCTCTCGTAAAGTTTGATAGACGCACGAGCAAGTGGCAATCTTCTTTCGTAATAGTTTTTTTGACGTGATTATTGTCCCCCACATCAGCGCTAATATCACCTTGATGGGCATTCCCCTAGACACATATTTCCACGCTTGACCCCCTCGCGGTGGAGCATGTGCAGCCCCCAGCATCTATTTCGCGACGCACTTTCTGCACAGCCTATAGTCACCTCGTAAACTTCCCAACATGAGTACGAGTGTTCAATTTTGTAAGGCGGTCCACCTGACGAAAATACCCCGCCCTACTCCTCCACTTAGGAGCATGTGTACCGCACCAGTTGCTCTTGGCACTAATTTGTTTTCCGTGTGCACGAAGGCACACGTTTGCAGTTGCGCAAAGCATGCCCACCACCTGGCAACTCTTTGTGCCAGCACTTTACAACGTGTTCCACCTCTCAATTTCGCCAGGCATGCCCACCACCTGGCAACTCTTTGTGCCAGCACTTTACAACGTGTTCCACCTCTCAATTTCGCCAGGCAGCTGCACTTTCCACTGTTCATTTAAACACTTGTATATAGAGATGACTCTGGTTGGGTCACTGTGTGAGCACCTCCATTGGCGGCCACAACATACGCACGGTTCCCTCCAGGAGCCCCGAATTTTTGTGAATCATGTTTCATGCATCTGTGTTGTCCTTCCCCCTTCTCTCCCCCCCCTTCTCCCTTTTTCTTCCAGGTACTGCAACAACGGGTCCACTTCCTTTAGGGACCCCATTGGATTGCATGGTGATGTATTGATAATTTCTGCATCACGAATTATGTAGTAGAGTTTTCACAATTTTCTTTGAGCACTTTCTCACAATGGTCCTGATGAATTGCCACCGACCCTTTGGGCATAGAGCAAGAAACATGTTGACCGTTTGAGTTCCCTAGGGACCATCATAATCCCTTTGGGATCACTTATATTTTTACTTAGGCTGGTATACCATCAGAATAAATTGACACATTGCCTGGTAATACCACACCTATTTTAACTCACTACACCACCACTCACTACACTTGTTGCACTGACCCCCACGCACCCATACGGCTGTCTCTTAAAAAGAACTCCGATAAAGAGCCCCTTCGCGGGAGCCCGTCGGGCATTGCAGCGCCGGCCCGACGAGGAGCACAGCCCTATGATGAAGCATGACACCTTGCTAGGTGTGTGAGGGCATTATATAGAGACTAACCGCTCTTCCCCCCCCTCTTTTCCCCCCCCAGAGGAACTGCACCCCTTGGTTTTGGTCTATACTCCTCGGAGCATGGTGCAGGACCTCATTAAAAAAGCTCTTGGTTCCTCCTCCTTTTAGAAGAGTTATTCTTACAGCCATCCAGGAAACAGCGTTACATATCCGTTAAAAACATAATTAAATGCACCCTTATACAGAGAGCGCAGCTGAAACGAGTACTAGTAAAAAATGTAATTAGCACATCTAAATCAGCGGCACCCGTAAGAGGCTCTGTCATGCTACTGAATTGGACTAATGAACTAAATGACAATAATTTGCAATAAAAAGGCCAGACTCGAGACCTGGAATCCAGATAACAAAACCCTTTGGTGAGATCATAGACATCAGCAGCGATAAACAAAGGCTCTTCCACACATTAAACAAACTAAAGACACACTTATTCTTTTTAAAGCTCCCAAACTTTCCAGAACTGCCTAGTAATTGCTATCAAGTGTGTAACAAGGAAGAGTGCTGGCAAAAGAATTCTGCAGCGCCATACTTACAACACACCGCATGCTGATGACATAATTTAAATGCTGCTATTTTTACACAAGCCAAATTTGAATCGCACAGTATTGTTACTTTTTCAGAAATTACATGTTTTGTGCGAAAATCACTCGATTTTTCTTCAGGATATTGTGTCAACCTGTTTTCATTTGGGGCTATGATTTCATAGAATACGTTAAGTGACTTTAATTGATCCAACTCTACGTGTAATTCCAGGGTGTTTTTCACTGTTCTTCCCCTCTTACATCCACTTTGAATGAAATATTAGGGCGTTGGCGCCATGTGACTCAAAGCCACGCAAGCTGCACTTGATTCGGCTTTGGGTGCAAAAAACAATTTTTGTGTGTAATTTAAGCCAGACTGACATTTGCACCACATTGTGTCACTCAAGCGCGTGCTCTAAACATTAGTATATGCAAGAATTTGCCAGCTCCACATCATCAGGAAGCAGGAGAGTTCCAAGAAATGTTGTTTTTAGGAGAGCAGACAATGGGGTGGGAAAGTGCACTCTCTGCCTTAGGTACAACAAATGCAGGGGAGCTCAAGGATCAAAGGTTTGGTGCAGCACATTGCAGTTTAAGTTCAATTTTCATTACCTTATCCGAGATTTGAGCTGAAAAGTCCTCCTCACTGGGACAAGAGGTCATGAGTGCCAATATATGGTTTGTAGAGCGAGAAGCTTGTTGTTTGATGATTTCAAACAGTTTCTTCGGTCTGTTTTTTAGCGCTGTCAAGATGGGCCCTGAAGTGATATGATTTTGTCCTGCGAATGTGTTTGTTTTATGCGCTTCTCATCCTCCTTAACTGATTGAGGCTTGTAGTGGAGGGAGAGTGTTAGAGTCGGGGATCTCTGGTTGGCGCAAGGTTGCCCTTGTGTCAAGCAGGAACCCTCTCCTCCACGTCAGGGCGCAGGATAACCCCTCGCGAATGACCCTTGCTCACCCTCTAGGTGCGTGGCGTGAGCAGCCAAGGCGATTCCTCAGGCGTTGTTGGTTAAGCACTTACAATCGTACACCCGGTAAATACATTAATCGCCCCAGAAACGGACACCAGACTTGGATATATATAAAAATACGCGTCTTTATGTAAAAATAAGGTATATATATCTCAACAGACTTATCACAAGACCAATAACGTTTTCGCTATGCCACCAGGTTGTACAGCGGGCAAATGTTCGTTGTTCGTAGCTTCAAATGGATACTTGGTAGTCTCTTGCAAATGTTACTTGTAGTTTCCAGTACTCACAGAGATCGACTCCTGCGAACGGGGAAATAAGGCGGTGCGGGCCCCGAGCCCGATACTGGAACTTCTTTCCATGTGGAGAGTCGGCACAGGTCGGTGCGACTCTCAGCTTGGGAAGTGTTCTTGGGTCCTCAATCAGCAGGGGTGGGCACGTAGGCAGGCGCGGCCAGCGACCCTTTAGCACGGCGGTGCAGGAGGGTCTCCACAGCGGGGGCGGCGCGGCCTGAGATGTCCGGGGATAGCGAAGCGGGGTCACAGGGCACAGTCAGTGCAGCTGGATGACCCGGCGTAGATCACAGTCGTCGGACGGCTTCCGGCGGGAGGGGTGATAGCACGTTCAGCGCGCTCCAATGGCAGGCGGTGACAGGGGTGCAGGCGGCCTAGCCCGGGGACAGAGAGCGGCTCCGGACGGAGCGGGGCTCTCACGGGGTTGCGGCAGGCGAGCTCCTGAGTGTCACGGCCCTAGGAGGGGCGATGAGGGGCGCAGTCTCTTTTCCAGCGGGATGCACACACGGCTCGAATTGGAGGACGAGCAAGAAGCACAGAGAACCCACTGTTCCTGGGGTTCAGTTCAGGGGGCAAGCTCAGATCAAGCCCTTGGAGAATGTTCAAGCACAAAGTAGCAAGGTCTTTTCAGTAAGTCTCTTCCTCTCCTCTCTCAGCAAGGCAAGCAGCAGGCCAGCTCCTCCGGCGTCTTCTTCTCCTTCTAGTCGGGCAGAGGTTCTTTGTGGTAAACAGGATTCTGATTTCTTAGGAGCCAGGCTCCTACTTTTATACCATGATTCTTTTGTTCTTTAGCGCCAGGGGGCCTAGGCCTGGCTCAGTCCAGTTCTGGAGCACTTTGTTATGGTGACTCTGCTCTTTCCTTTCAGCAGCAGGGCAGAGACATCAGCCGCCCCACAGGGGGTGGCGCCGGCTTTGTGGTGGCAGAGCACAGGTCTATTCAAGAGTCAAGGTGTACTCCTCCCACCCATCCAGGTGTAATCTCTCTACCCACCACCTGGCAGCCAACCTGTCTCTGGGGATCCCCCCACCCTGCTCCTTACTGTTGCTAGGCAGAATACACACACACACAGCAGAGGCGGACTGAGATGGTCAGGTCAGTAAATACTAACTTTCTAAAAGTAGTATTTACAAACCCAGGATATTAAAATAAACTTGACTACAAGAAGTATTTTATTATTCTGAGTTCAGGCATACCAAACTTGACACTCTACCATGCTCTCTGAGTCCACTGGGGTCACAGCGTTGGCGTGATCCCAGCAGCCCATTCTGGCCTATGGAGAGCAGGTAGCCTTCAATAGTGAAAAACGACAAGGGCTGTAATTCACTACTAAGACATGCCACACACATCAGGGCATGTCCTACCTTATGCCTACAATGCACCCTGCCCTTGGGCCTACCAGAGGGGTGGCTAATATGTAGGTAAGGGAAGGTTTAGGGACTGGCAAGTGGGGACACTTGCGCAGTCAGTGCGACGGTCCCGGACCGCGCACAGGGTCTGCGGTGGCAGACCCTAGACACACTTTACACGGCCGCTTCCGTGGGTGGCGCAACCAGCGCTGCAAACCCACCAGCAGCATTGGCATTCACAAGCCCTGGCACCCCTGGTGCACTTTACTGGGGACTGACAGTGAATCCAATAAACCAATCAGGGACATCAATTACAGGTACACTTTACTTAGGGAGCACTTGCACTGCGGCACGGATTAGCCGTGGCGCAGTGCCCTGAGCGGACAACACCAGCAAAACAATCGAGGCACACCATCAAAAAGTGGAAGGGGAACTCACGCCAAGGTGCCAGGTCTAACACGTGTCCCCTCCAGCTGAAATGTGGGGAGAACTACCCTTGCCCAGGGGGTTCCTCGTCACTAAGGCGGAAATACCTGGACAGACCGTCAGCGTTGGCGTGATCTGTACCAGGACGGTGTTCCACCGTAAAGTCCATACCCTGTAGGGAGATGGACCACCTCAACAGCTTCGGGTTTTCACCCCTCATTTGCATCAACCATCTGAGGGGCCTGTGGTCCGTCTGAACCCGGAAGTGAGACCCAAACAAGTAGGGTCTTAGCTTCTTCAGCGCCCAGACCACAGCAAATGCTTCTCGCTCAATTGCACTCCACCTACTTTCCCGTGGAAGTAACCTCCTACTGATGAAGGCTACGGGTTGGTCCCAGCCCTCCTCAGTCATATGTGAAAGAACAGCCCCTACACCATGCTCTGAAGCGTCTGTCTGCACTAGGAATTCCTTGGAGAAGTCAGGGGCCAAGAGCACGGGCGCCGTGCACATGGCAGTCTTCAGGGTGTCGAAAGCTTTCTGACAGGTGTCAGTCCAAATCACGTTCCTGGGCTGCTTCTTCGAAGTCAGCTCTGTCAAGGGGGCAACGATCGTTCCATAGCCCTTGACAAACCTCCTGTAGTACCCAGTGAGCCCCAGGAAGGCCCTCACTGCGGTCTGCGTCTTGGGGGGTTCCCAAGCCAGGATGGTCTCAATTTTGGGTTGCAAGGGTGCCACCTTGCCACTCCCCACTTGGTGTCCCAAGTACACCACGGAACCCTGCCCGATCTGGCACTTGCTTGCCTTGATCGTGAGGCCTGCTCGGCGCAGCGCCATCAACACTTCCCAGAGGTGGCGCAGGTGTTCAGGCCAGGTGGCACTGAACACTGCGATGTCATCCAGGTAGGCGGCACTGAACGCATCCAGCCCAACCAGTACCTGGTTGACCAACCTCTGAAAGGTGGCAGGGGCATTCTTCATCCCAAATGGCATGACTCGGAACTGGAAGTGCCCATCTGGTGTAGAGAATGCTGACCTCTCTTTGGCCCCATCGGTCAAGGCGATCTGCCAGTACCCAGACGTTAAATCAAACGTACTGAGGAACCGGGCAGCTCCCAGCCGATCAATGAGCTCGTCAGCTCTGGGGATGGGGTGCGCGTCAGTCTTCGTGACTGAATTGAGTCCTCTGTAGTCCACACAGAACCGGAGTTCAGGTGTGGCTCCCGGCGCAGCATCTTTGGGGACCAAGACCACGGGGCTGGACCAAGGACTGCTGGAGGACTCAACCACCCCTAGCGCAAGCATTTTGGAGACCTCCTCCTTGATGCAAGCTCTGACCCTGTCAGTTACCCTGTAAGCCTTGTGCTTCACGGGTAAGCTGTCTCCTGTGTCCACATCATGGACGCACCAATCTGTGACACCAGGAACCAGGGAGAATCGGTCGGAAAATTGTCCCAGCAAGTGGCGGCAGTCTTCCTGTTGTTCGGGCGTCAGGGTGGGTGAGAGGTTAACTCCATCCACTGACCCATCTTTCTCAGAGGCCACTAAGAGGTCAGGAAGAGGCTCGGTCTCCTCTTCCATTCCATCATCAGTGGCCAGCAGCATGCCCACTTCGGTCCTCTCTAAGTGGGGCTTAAGGCGGTTAACATGTAGGACCCTCAGAGGGTTCCTGGGAGTCTGCATGCCCACCAAGTAGGTGATAGGACTTTTGCGCTCCACAACCTCAAATGGACCGGTCCACTTATCCTGAAGTGCACACGGCTCCACTGGGGCCAAGACCCACACCTTTTGTCCAGGTTGAAGCTCTACCAGAGTGGCATTCCGGTCGTACCACCGCTTCATCTCCTCCTGGCTGGCTTCCAGATTTGCCTCAGCAAGTTGCCTGAAACGCCGAGTCTGGTTTCGGAAGGCCAGCATGTAACTATATACATTCTGGGGAGGTTTCCTGGGAGATTGCTCCCAGCCTTCCTTTACCAAACTCAGAGGTCCTCTTACCGGGTGACCATACAGAAGCTCAAAGGGGCTGAACCCTAGAGACTTCTGCGGCACCTCTCGGTAAGCGAAGAGCAGGCATGGCAAGAGGACGTCCCACTTACGCCTCATTGGACCGTCCAGGCCCATGATCATGCCTTTGAGGGTTCGGTTGAATCTCTCAACCAACCCATTTCCTTGGGGATGGTAAGGAGTGGTGAACTTGTAAGTTACCCCACACTCCTTCCACAGGGATTTCATATATGTGGATATGAAATTGGTCCCCCTGTCGCTCACCACCTCTAGAGGGAATCCCACTCGGGAGAAAATTCCCATCAGTGCCCGTCCCACCACGGGGGCCGTCACTGTCCTCAGAGGGATGGCTTCAGGGTACCGGGTGGCATGGTCCACCAAGACCAGGATGAACCTGTTGCCCAGGGCTGTCTTGGGGTCCAGAGGCCCCACAATATCAATACCCACTCGTTGGAATGGCGTACCGACCACAGGGAAAGGTTGCAGAGGAGCCTTGTGCTTCCCTCCGCTCTTACCACTTGCCTGGCAAGTCTGACAGGTTCTGCAGTAGGAATCTGAATTCTTATGCATTTGGGGCCAGTAAAAGTGGGTGACAAGCCTGTCATAGGTCTTGTCCATCGCCAAATGTCCTGCTAACGGCACATCATGAGCCAGCCCCAGTAGGAAGGTTCTGAACTTCTGGGGTACCACCAGCACACGGGCTGACCCAGGTTCAGCAGCCTTAGGCTCGGAATACAGGAGGTCACTCTCCCAGTACACGTAGTGTGTTTTGGCCTGAACACCATTGGCCTGGTCTGCAGCCTGTTGCCGCATACCCACGAGAGAAGGGCATTCTTTCTGCTCCCTGCAGAATTCCTCCCTGGAGGGACCTCCTTCTTGCTGCCAATGGGTCAGCTCAGGCAGATCTCCCAGTTCGGCAATCTGTTCCCCGGTAGGCTCCAGAGCATCCCCCTCAGGGTCTACTTCCTCCTGGGCCGTGGGAACTTCGGGGGCCGGTTTCCCGCGCCTCCTGCGCCTTCTCCCTAAGGCCGGTTCCTGGACCTCTCCCTCAGGCTCCAGGACCCTCTCAACACCCCTACTGGCTGCCATGGACCGGGTGGTCACGCACGCCCAGTCGGGTAGACCCACCATCCTCAGATGCGTGGTCTTCTCCACCTTCTCCCAAGGGGAACTCTCCAGGTCGTTCCCTAGCAGACAGTCTACAGGCATGTCAGTTCTCACAGCGACTTGTAGAGTACCAGAGACCTCCCCCCACTCAAAGGGAACTTGAGCCATTGGACAACGGCTCTCTACGTTGTCAGCATTGACAACCCTACAGTAGGCATTGGGTACAATCTGCTCTTGAGACACCAGGTGTTGCCTCACCGAGGTCACGCTGGCTCCTGTATCTCTAAGAGCCTCAACCTTCTTTCCATTGATGGTCACCACCTGCCCATATTTCTTAGTGTTAGAGGGCAGGTAGGTTACAGGGACCATCTCACTGTCTCCTAGCGAGACTAGGGTCATCTGCCCGGGACCCCCACCCTCCTGGACTGCTACTTCCTCCCCAAAGTTAACACTAGCTACTTGCCGGGGTGGAGCACCAGTGGGTGCGGTCTTACCAAACAGGCGACACTTAGGATCAGAGGCAATGTGACCCGGGTCACCACACTTATAACAATTGAAGGGCCCCTTTGGAACAGGTCTACCTGTCGGGGCCCCGTTCTGCTGCGGGGGTGGGGGAGGCTGAGAACCCTTCTGCTGGTTCCCTTGGGAATTACTTTGGGGGCCTTTTTGGAACCCCTTCTGTTTACCCTTGTCCCCCCCACTCTTCTGCTGGGGACCCTGCCCACCTTTGGCGGAGTCTCCCACTTGACCCTTGTGGACCCTGGTGCTGAGCCAGCGGTCCGCCTCCTCAGCAAGCTTCCTCGGGTTGGACAGCTTGCTATCAATCAGGTGCTGGCGTAGCTCAGGAAAACATTGACTGGACAAGTGCTCCCATGCAATTAAATCAAGCAGCCCTTGATAATCACTCACTTTGCTACCCTTCACCCAACCATCCAGCGCTCTGCAGAAAAAGGTCACATATTCCACATACGTACTCTCAGGGATCTTCTTGGTCTCCCTGAACCTCTGTCTATATAGCTCAGGAGTTAACCCATACCTGGTCATTAAAGCTTCCTTCATATGGGGGTACGAGGTTTGGAGATCTAAGGGTAAATCTAACAGTGTGTCACGCCCTTCAGCAAGGAACCTTCCCCACAACCCCGCTCCCCAGTCTTTCTCAGGGACCCGGTGTGAGGACATGGCCACCTCGTAGGCCCTAAACCACTGCCCTATGTCATCCTTTCTGAAATACTCCTTTACTACATCTTTGGGGATGTACACCTTGGACTCTACCTGCGCTGGTGGAGTGCTGCCACCAGAAGGAGCGGTGTCCAAACTTTTCGCCTTCAGCTCCAACTCCTTCAATCTGATATCATGATCCATTTGGCGTTGTTGTGCCTCCAGGGCCAACTTCTGCTTTTCCATTTCCATTTGTCCGGCCAACTTTGCCATCTCCATTGCATGCGCCCTGTCGGCTGCCCTGTCTGCCAGCTCCTCTGGCGACCGGACTCTGCTGGGCTCCTCAAGGTTGTCGGGTGGAACGATGTCCCCCGCATTCCGTGGGTCTCGTGACTCCTTCCAGGCTCTCAGCGCCTTGGTGTACTGGGGCTTCCTCTTGCATCCAGCATGGGGGACTCTGAATTGTACACTGTAGCCTTTCAATTGCTCCATCGTGTAGCCTTCCAGTCTCTCCCAATCCACCTCATCGATTCCAGAAATCACAGAGAGTGCTCTCCCAGCGGAGTGTGAGCCAGGCATGGTTGCAGTAATGGCAGATGTCTCAACAAAGTTCAACAATTACAAACCTGTGGCTGCGTTATTTGGTCTGCTCTCACTATCTGGTGATTAATAATTCACTGTATGCAAATTACAAGTGCAAATCCGAAATCCCAGCCGCTGCCAACAATGTTAGAGTCGGGGATCTCTGGTTGGCGCAAGGTTGCCCTTGTGTCAAGCAGGAACCCTCTCCTCCACGTCAGGGCGCAGGATAACCCCTCGCGAATGACCCTTGCTCACCCTCTAGGTGCGTGGCGTGAGCAGCCAAGGCGATTCCTCAGGCGTTGTTGGTTAAGCACTTACAATCGTACACCCGGTAAATACATTAATCCCCCCAGAAACGGACACCAGACTTGGATATATATAAAAATAGGCGTCTTTATGTAAAAATAAGGTATATATATCTCAACAGACTTATCACAAGACCAATAACGTTTTCGCTATGCCACCAGGTTGTACAGCGGGCAAATGTTCGTTGTTCGTAGCTTCAAATGGATACTTGGTAGTCTCTTGCAAATGTTACTTGTAGTTTCCAGTACTCACAGAGATCGACTCCTGCGAACGGGGAAATAAGGCGGTGCGGGCCCCGAGCCCGATACTGGAACTTCTTTCGTGATGTGGAGAGTCGGCACAGGTCGGTGCGACTCTCAGCTTGGGAAGTGTTCTTGGGTCCTCAATCAGCAGGGGTGGGCACGTAGGCAGGCGCGGCCAGCGACCCTTTAGCACGGCGGTGCAGGAGGGTCTCCACAGCGGGGGCGGCGCGGCCTGAGATGTCCGGGGATAGCGAAGCGGGGTCACAGGGCACAGTCAGTGCAGCTGGATGACCCGGCGTAGATCACAGTCGTCGGACGGCTTCCGGCGGGAGGGGTGATAGCACGTTCAGCGCGCTCCAATGGCAGGCGGTGACAGGGGTGCAGGCGGCCTAGCCCGGGGACAGAGAGCGGCTCCGGACGGAGCGGGGCTCTCACGGGGTTGCGGCAGGCGAGCTCCTGAGTGTCACGGCCCTAGGAGGGGCGATGAGGGGCGCAGTCTCTTTTCCAGCGGGATGCACACACGGCTCGAATTGGAGGACGAGCAAGAAGCACAGAGAACCCACTGTTCCTGGGGTTCAGTTCAGGGGGCAAGCTCAGATCAAGCCCTTGGAGAATGTTCAAGCACAAAGTAGCAAGGTCTTTTCAGTAAGTCTCTTCCTCTCCTCTCTCAGCAAGGCAAGCAGCAGGCCAGCTCCTCCGGCGTCTTCTTCTCCTTCTAGTCGGGCAGAGGTTCTTTGTGGTAAACAGGATTCTGATTTCTTAGGAGCCAGGCTCCTACTTTTATACCATGATTCTTTTGTTCTTTAGCGCCAGGGGGCCTAGGCCTGGCTCAGTCCAGTTCTGGAGCACTTTGTTATGGTGACTCTGCTCTTTCCTTTCAGCAGCAGGGCAGAGACATCAGCCGCCCCACAGGGGGTGGCGCCGGCTTTGTGGTGGCAGAGCACAGGTCTATTCAAGAGTCAAGGTGTACTCCTCCCACCCATCCAGGTGTAATCTCTCTACCCACCACCTGGCAGCCAACCTGTCTCTGGGGATCCCCCCACCCTGCTCCTTACTGTTGCTAGGCAGAATACACACACACACAGCAGAGGCGGACTGAGATGGTCAGGTCAGTAAATACTAACTTTCTAAAAGTAGTATTTACAAACCCAGGATATTAAAATAAACTTGACTACAAGAAGTATTTTATTATTCTGAGTTCAGGCATACCAAACTTGACACTCTACCATGCTCTCTGAGTCCACTGGGGTCACAGCGTTGGCGTGATCCCAGCAGCCCATTCTGGCCTATGGAGAGCAGGTAGCCTTCAATAGTGAAAAACGACAAGGGCTGTAATTCACTACTAAGACATGCCACACACATCAGGGCATGTCCTACCTTATGCCTACAATGCACCCTGCCCTTGGGCCTACCAGAGGGGTGGCTAATATGTAGGTAAGGGAAGGTTTAGGGACTGGCAAGTGGGGACACTTGCGCAGTCAGTGCGACGGTCCCGGACCGCGCACAGGGTCTGCGGTGGCAGACCCTAGACACACTTTACACGGCCGCTTCCGTGGGTGGCGCAACCAGCGCTGCAAACCCACCAGCAGCATTGGCATTCACAAGCCCTGGCACCCCTGGTGCACTTTACTGGGGACTGACAGTGAATCCAATAAACCAATCAGGGACATCAATTACAGGTACACTTTACTTAGGGAGCACTTGCACTGCGGCACGGATTAGCCGTGGCGCAGTGCCCTGAGCGGACAACACCAGCAAAACAATCGAGGCACACCATCAAAAAGTGGAAGGGGAACTCACGCCAAGGTGCCAGGTCTAACAGAGAGTTTCCCCAACGTCTCGCAGGACAAAATCATATCAATACAGGGCCCATCTTGACAGCGCTAAAAAACAGACCCAAGAAACTGTTTGAAATCATCAAACAACAAGCTCCTTTGTGAGCAGAGCACACGTTGTCTGTCGTCACTTTGTTTTGTTATTGACATTCAGAATAGTAAGTAGAGTGTTTTCTGTGTTGTTTCGAGGAATGCACTTTCAGCAAGCAATGCAGCACCTGAACAGAGATCTACCTGGCAGATTTGCACTTGCTTCCTGTAAGGAATAGACCCATATTTAAAAATCTCTACCTGGCTAATGAATTTTATTGTGGGACAGGACCTAAATACATTTGAGGTTCTATTTGGCCATATGTTCCTAAAAGTTTTAAACATTCAGCAAACACTGGGTTACTGGTAGTTCTGTGCATCTGCTGCACTCAGTTTAAAGGCTGTGCCTTTTTCAGTCTTAGCCTCAAGTGAGAATGTGATGCCTTCATGTCTGAGACTGGAGAGCAAATTTATGCTCTTCAAGAAAAGGTGAAAACATGGCAGTACCGCTGCACTCTGGAGCTCCTCTACTGACTTCTATAAAAGCACCAGGACACCCTATATTCGACAGCAGAGCACTTTACAAGGTTACCTAACAGATAAAAACACATACTGCTTGCAAGAAAGGTTACCAAGTTGAGCTTGAGAAAGATGCATTATTTGTTGATTTACATCAGGTGTTTTATGGATAGGGCACTTAATGCCTTTTGGCAAGTCCATAATGGAAATGTATTTAGAGCTTCCACTTAACATCATGCAATTTCTTTGAGTGTGAGAAAAGAGGCAAGAGTGATGTGAGAGTAGTAGATTTACTTCTCATAATGTCTGCTATTTTCTATTGTATGCTATTTCTATTTCTATTGCAGTCACTACCTTTTCTCATATCAAATCGATGCTTCTCAACTGCAGATCAGCTGTGAAACACGCTGCTGACATCTCTGAAGTCATCATCTCTCAACAATTGCACCTCCTGATCCTTACCGAAACTTGGCTCAATGGCTCCTCCTCCCCAATGTTCGATATCTTGATCCCTCTTGATTACGATATTTTATCAGATGTGATAGACTGGTTAAAATGGGAGGGGGCATTGCCTGCATCCATCGCGCCAGCCTCACAGTGAAACAGGCTACAAAGGTGCGGATGTCCTCCTGTGAGCACCTAGTCTCTAAAATCTGGAACAATGGCACGGTTTTCTGTGTGCGCGACACAAAATATCATCCACCTGGTGACAAGCTGCTCTTCATAGAGCAAATTATGGAGTCCATCTCCTCATGCGCGGACCTTCACACTAGCCATATCTTCCTCAGCGATTTTAACCTTCACTGGAATGACACAAATGATCTCCTAGTATGCTCTTTTAAGGCTTTCCTCTCCGACCTCAACCTCATCCAGGCCTGCAGTGGGCCCACCCACAATAAAGGCGCTACCATGGACCTTTGCAATCTGTGAGACATCAACATCAATACTCTAACTACCATTAGAAAAAATCAGCTTCAGCCTCAACCCTAACATGTATAACTTGGATGACCTTATGGATCACTACATCAATTTCATGTCCAGTATATTTGACTCTATCGCTCGCAAGTAACTCAAAAGGATTCCGATCAAACAATCTAAACCCTGGTTTAATGGATACCTAAATGAGGAGCGTCGCAAACTTAGGCTTTTCAGCTCAAATCTCGGATAAGGTAAGGAAAATTGAACTTGAACTGCAATGTGCTGCACCAAACCTTTGATCCTTGAGCTCCCCTGCATTTGTTGTACCTAAGGCAGAGAGTGCACTTTCCCACCCCATTGTCTGCTCTCCTAAAAACAAAGTTTCTTGGAATTCTCCTGCTTCCTGATGATGTGGAGCTGGCAAATTCCCTGGCATCTTTAAAACCCTCTAATCACTTCAGCAATCCTCTTCCTGCTAAGCTTCTCAAAGATCTCAATTCAGCCGTTCTACCACTTTGGGACTGGACCATTCAAGAATCTCTATTACAGGGAAGTATTATTGACTGCCTCAAGATGGGGCAAGTCACTCTACCCCTAAGAAGCCAAATGCCAACTTAGCCGATTCCAATACTTTCCATCCGATCACTAGCATCATGACTTTAGCTAAATTACTGGCGAAATGCATCCACACACAGCTCTGCAACCATATAGAGAAATTTCAGCTCCTTGACCTTTACCAGTCAGGTTACAGAGAATGGCACAGTGCTGAAATAACACTAACTCATATCGTTGATGATGCCTTGAGATCCCTTGATCAAAATGTCCCGTCTTCTGATCGTTCTTGACTTGTCCACAGCATTTGACACTATTAGCCATGAAAACGTGATTGCTATTTTTCAACATTGGATGGGGTTATCAGGCTGTGTCTCAAATTGGTCTGCTTCTTTCTTGCATAACCGTACCCAAAGAATCAAAGTTAACCAATCTCTTGCTGCTAGTACCCCGGTCACTATTGGAGTACCTCAAGGTTCTGCACTTTTGCCCACACTCTTCAACCTTTTCATGGAAACTCTCTCCAATATTCTGAACTGCTCTAACATTCAATACCCTATGTATGCTGATGACACTCAACTGTATTTGAAGATCTCCTCTACTGATGACATAAAAACTCTAAATGATGCACTTCAGAAAACTTAACAATGGCTAACACATAATCATCTGTTGTTAAATACCCTTAAAACAGAATTCCTTCTGATTGCGCCCCGCAACCACTAAGCTCCTACCCAAGACTGGATCAAACAACTCTCTGCACTCAACTGCACCCCTCATGTTGTTGACTCTGCTAGATCTTTAGGTATCACCCTGGACAAATACCTGAATATGGAAGCTCACATCAGTGCCACTATTAGGGATGCCAATCATCAGCTCAACACCCTAAGGAAAATCAGCCATTCTTACCTCCTGAGGACAGCCAGTAAGCAGTCCAATCCCTAGTAATCTCATGTTTGGAATATGGTTTGGTGACCCTAGCTGGCCTTCCTAAATCTAGATTGGCTCCGCTTAGAGCCACTCTTAATGCTTCAGCTAGACTTATCACGGGCTCCGGAAAACATGACCATATCACACCAGACCTAATTCAGCTTAACTGGCTATCCATTGAAGCAAGAATCTGTTTCAAGATAGCTTGCCTGACGCACAATATTACTCATTACAACACCCCCGTCTGCCTAGCTAAAAAACTTGAGCTATCTGGAGCGGGTCTGAACTTAAGAAGCTCTAATACTCTAATTTTGAAACCATCTAAATCCAGTAAGAAAAGAACATAGGACCGTGCTTTCTCTGGTCTTGCTCCAAGAATTTTGAAAGCTCTTCCTCCCAAGATCAGATCCAACCCATCGACTACCTCAATAAAAAACACATGTCAAGTGGCTACTCCTGAATGACCATCTACAGCAATAGCCCTGATGCCATCCTCAATCCACTTCCATTGCCAGCTTGACAGTCTTTTTTACCTTTTGCTCAAATTTTTTTATGTTTCTCTTCACAGGTCTTTTTTGATGAACTGCTTGCTGTAACTTGTCTTCTGTATTTCTTGTGTTCTATTTTGTACTGTACTCATGTTTTGACCTCTTTTGTACAGCGCTATGATTACCTTTTTGGGCCATGTTTGCGCTTTATAAAACTTTTCAAATAAATAAATAAATAAATTGTATTTGAAACCTTGGAACGGTGCCATGTGACAATTGGAGTAGTAAATATCTGAGCATTTGATGGTGATGGAGTGAGTGAGTGGGTGAGTATTTTGTTGCTTTCCTACCAGTAACCTCCAATGTTCTTTGTTTCTTCCCCTTTGCTCCTGACAATTAATAGTGACAAAGGGGTGGACATTTCCTTTGATTTTTGGAGGCATAACTAGACAGGCTAAGGGTTATGTTAGGATAAACTTGCACCGTTAGAGACAGGCATTCTGCTTCAAAGAATCTTAGATCCATAGGAGGCAAAGTAGTTTATCCCCACACCTCGCCCCTGCATTGGAAGAATCAATTCAGAGTGACCTTTCCAATACTCCCTATTGGCTGTTACCACAGCAATTATATAAAAGGAACAAGCATTTGCAATGCAATAGGTCTCGCATTTGCGAGAGTTTGAGCTATTGGCATTGTAAATGACAATGTCTTTTCATTTACGTAACCATGTACGCATTGGAATTAAAATATTGGTTACACATCTTGTATCTTGCATTTACTAATGTTTAGAGCACGCGCTTGAGTGACACAATGTGGTGCAAATGTCAGTCTGGCTTAAATTACACACAAAAATTGTTTTTTGAACCCAAAGCCGAATCAAGTGCAGCTTGCGTGGCTTTGTGTCACATAGCGCCAACGCCCTAATATTTCATTCAAAGTGGATGTAAGAGGGGAAGAACAGTGAAAAACACCCTGGAATTACACGTAGAGCTGGATCAATTAAAGTCACTTAACGTATTCTATGAAATCATAGCCCCAAATAAAAACAGGTTGACACGATATCCTGAAGAAAAATCGAGTGATTTTCGCACAAAACATGTAATTTCTGAAAAAGTAACAATACTGTGCGATTCAGATTTGGTGTAAAAATAGCAGCATTTAAATTATGTCATCAGCATGCGGTGTGTTGTAAATATGGCGCTGCAGAATTCTTTTGCCAGCACTCTTCTTTGTTACACACTTGATAGCAATTACTAGGCAGTTCTGGAAAGTTTGGGAGCTTTAAAAAGAATAAGTGTGTCTTTAGTTTGTTTAATGTGTGGAAGAGCCTTTGTTTATCGCTGCTGATGTCTATGATCTCACCAAAGGGTTTTGTTATCTGGATTCCAGGTCTCGAGTCTGGCCTTTTTATTGCAAATTATTGTTATTTAGTTCATTAGTCCAATTCAGTAGCATGACAGAGCCTCTTACGGGTGCAGCTGATTTACATGTGCTAATGACATTTTTTACTAGTACTCGTTTCAGCTGCGCTCTCTGTATAAGGGTGCATTTAATTATGTTTTTAACGGATATGTAACGCTGTTTCCTGGATGGCTGTAAGAATAACTGAACACACAAATTCATATTTAGCTGTTTCCCCACGCATTCTCCCGAAAACTATTACGAGCGCAAAAAGAATATGCCGTTTTCTGAGCGCGTTTAGCCCTACACGCAAAACAAAGAAAAATAATCAAGCAATGCTAAAGCCAGCGATTCGCACGCTGCATACTCACTCATCCTCCTGAAAATCATTACCAGTGCAGAACAAGGAGAGAGGGGCGGGTGGTGGTGAGGGGTGATAACACCAAGGAAAGTGGCAAATAAACCAGGTGTCATATTGCACAGTGTGTACAAAACTTGGAAGGATTACATCTACTTTGACCAACGGTGCGTGAATATTTGAGGTTCACCTCCACTTGAATTTGGTGAGTGTACAGCAACTGTTCGTTTGAACTAACTGAGCTGTCTTATGGACATTTTTAGTTTAAGCGCTATAGAAAGGGTAGTTCGGGAGGGCGTGAGAACGTGGTATTTCTAGAAAATCAAAAGGAACTAGCCCCACGATCGAGGGGGATATGTGTATGTAGATATGAAGAAACAGAATAGTCTCTTCAGTCAAGGGAAACCATTTAGGTTTTTAAGAAAGGCCTCACCCACCAACCTAGTTGGTGGCATGCTTCATCATCGGCCCCCACTAGGGGTACCAAATGTACCCCAAGCGTGCTGCGACACCTGCAATTGCAGCGGAGCTGGTTTATTGTCAAGGTGAGTGTGCAGTGATGGTGTAGTGCGTGTATATTTAAAAGCTGTCCCTCTGGTCCCAAAAACCAATTAGAATTATTTAATAATGGGCCATGGGCAGCATTAAAAGGAGGCAGGGGATGGCTAAGGAGGTATCAATGGCTGCCACCATCCAGTGGGGTCAACATGTTTCAGCCAGTGCCTGGAAACTGGGGCTGGCTTTCATCAGGACCAAGAAAGTGGAAGGTGAGAGGACCGGTCTAACAGAGTGTGTATAGCCGTCTATGTGCGGCGCACGCTAAGGCGCCTTAACTGGCAGAGGGGGTATTCCTCTTATTTCCAATCCTGTGGGAGGGAAAAGACAAACATACACAAAACATACCACATATAATGTTAGACTCAAGCAATATCAAGTAACATGAGTGACACGGTATACCGCGGTGGAGGTGCAGAGCGGTACGACACATGAGGCAGCATCAAAAGCGTGCTATAAGTGGCGGTGCACGCTAAAAGTATGCGGTAATGTGTCAAGTGGCTCAAAGACACGGTAAAAACATGGTGAACAAAAAAACTAGAATGAACCTATGAATGCCTACACCAAAGATTAACGGGACAGGCTCCATGAGTCAGGAGTAGGGGTATTCTGTCACAGCTACCATCTGGACAGGGTAAAAAAAGCGAGAGAAAGGGACCAAAAGAGGGGGAAGTAAATAAACTTAACCGGCAAAGGAATCTAAGCCGGTCAGAGATTAGATCCCACTTACTTGTAGCTGACAGAGCTCATACCGCAAACCTGTGTGGCCTCTCTCCGACTCCGTGGTTGGAAATGAGCAGAGGAAGCTGAGGCTTAAATAGCACACCCACCAAGATAGCGCTCAGGTGTGGGGAGCAGCTGCAGGCAATTAACAGGCAGGTGTCTGTAAAAAAAGAAGGAAACAGAAGACAGACACACAGGGACCGGTAAAATACCGGGCAAAAAGAAAAGAAAGACTAAAAGGACTAATAAGACTAGCGCGTCACACAGAAGGTGTGTAACCGTGCATCGGCAGTGAAGTGCAGCTCACACATGCCAAGCAATGTGGCGAGTGTATTATGCGCATAAGCAGAGAGGCCAATAGCCGGGGGTAAATCGCGCACGTGACCGACAAAGGGGCATGTATGTGTGGTTCATGGGCAGTGCCTCCAGAGTGGGTAAGGAGTAGCGCAAAGTTACTTATGTCAACTGCAAATCACAGAAGAAGGCAAAAGTGAAACCAAATAAAAATAAAAATAAAATAAAAGCAAAAATAAAACAGAAGAAGCGCAAGTGTGGAGGGACGATCTCAATTATTCATGGTATTCCAAGGTATCTGGTCATTGAGACCTTCCACATGGGTGGACAGGTGGTATACCCAGCGTTGCTCCTTGTCAAGAAGAAACTTCGCAATGTTATCATGGGTAGGGTTAAATTGTTCAATCACAGTCCAGTACATGTCATTGGGGGTATGACTCCGTTCAGCGTAGTGGCTGGTCAATTTGCTCATTGTTTTTTTGCAGCTAATTGTGCTGCGGTGTTCCACAATCCTTAGCCTCACTTTTCGAGTAGTCATGCCAATGTACCTGAGGTTGCAGGGACATTGAATCAGGTATACCACATGTGTGGAGTTGCAGTTAGGGTGTTTTTGTTGGTACCACACCTTGCCTGGTTCCAAGTCCAGGTTTTTGGATGGTCTAGTCAGATGACAGATGCTGCAATCCCCACAAGGGGACTCATGGAGCCTGTCCCTTTAATCTTTGAATTCATGGGTTCATTCTAGTTTTTTTGTTCACCATGTTTTTACCGTGTCTTTGAGCCACTTGACACATTACCGCGTACTTTTAGCGTGCACCGCCACTTATAGCACGCTTTTGACGCTGCCTCACGTGTCGTATTGCTCTGCACCTCCACCGCGGTATACCATGTCACTCATGTTACTGGATATTGCTTGAGGCTAACATTATATGTGGTATGTTTTGTGTATGTTTGTCTTTTCCCTCCCACAGGATTGGAAATAAGAGGAATACCCCCTCTGCCAGTTAAGGCGCCTTAGCGTGCGCTGCACATAGACGGCTATACACACTCTGTTAGACCTGTCCTCTTACCTTCCACTTTCTTGGTCCTGATGAAAGCCAGCCCCAGTTTACAGGCACTGGCTGAAACATGTTGACCCCACTGGATGGTGGCAGCCATTGATACCTCCTTAGCCATCCCCTGCCTCCTTTTAATGCTGCCCATGGCCCATTATTAAATAATTCTAATTGGTTTTTGGGACCAGAGGGACAGCTTTTAAATATACACGCACTACACCATCACTGCACACTCACCTTGACAATAAACCAGCTCTGCTGCAATTGCAGGCGTCGCAGCACACTTGGGGTACATTCGGTACCCTTAGTGGGGGCCGATGATGAAGCATGCCACCAACTAGGTTGGTGGGTGAGGCCTTTCTTAAAAACCTAAATGGTTTCCCTTGACTAAAGAGACTATTCTGTTTCTTCATATCTACATACACATATCCCCCTCGATTGTGGGGCTAGTTCCTTTTGATTTTCTACATTTGTACTCAGGGGAATTGAACCAGCTTCCTTTTTTCCTCTCACTCTCTTTGATTTACATAAAACGTGGTTTTTCTGCCAGCTCAGAAGGAGCCAAGTGCCTGGAAGTTCCTCGCTCGCAGGCTGTGCTGTCAGCGCCTCTTAGGGTGCAGCTGATTTACATGTGCTAATGACATTTTTTACTAGTACTCGTTTCAGCTGCGCTCTCTGTATTAGGGTACATTTAATGATGTTTTTAACGGATATGTAACGCTATTTCCTGGATGGCTGTAAGAATAACAACACACAATTTCATATTTAGCTGCTTCCCCACGCATTCTCCCGAAAACTATTACGACCGCAAAAAGAAATGCCGTGTTGTAAGCGCGTTTAGCCCTACATGCCAAACAAGGAAAAAGAATCAAACATTGCTAAAGCCAGCGATTCACACGCTGCATACCCACTCATCCTCCCGAAAACCATTACGAATGTAGGAGAAGGAGCGAGGGGCGGGTGGTGGTGGGGGGTGACAACACAGAGGAAAGCGGCCATGCATATTAAACATAAGCACAAACCAGGCACCATGGCAAAAAAACAGCAAAGTAGTCCCGACATTAAAAGATATCGCCCTGCATCGTAAGTTAAATGTAGTTGGTCGATGCTGCTTCCTCCAGAAATGGAAGAAAACGGAAGTGACGTATCGGACCACTACCCAACAATGAGCGAGATAAGAAGGGCAATGCCAGATTTCACCAATGGCAAGCGACATAACAAAGAGAAATGCAATGGGTGGAGCTTCACTAGTAATACTAATTACTTGATGCCTCGGAGAGGCAGTGCATGCACTGCCTATGCAAGACCTAAAAAGGGCCTCATCCAATTACACAGGTATTGCAAAATAAATAAATCTCAGGAATGAAGATTATTGGTGGACATTGAAGTAATTGCCGCATTGTTATTCCTTCAAATGTAAACTATAGGTAAAGCCTAGAGACGACAAGGGGGAAGAACAGGCTCACTGTGTGCAGCTGGGAAGGGTGTGGGGAGGCATCGGGTGACAGGCTAAAAAAAAAAAAAAAAGTAAACTATATGCCGTCCTAGTTATTTATTATATCACGGGGCCTTTGTGAGGAGGGACAGGTTAGATGAGATCCACAGTACTTAAAGTTGGACAACACTGAACCACACCACATACATTACTCGGGGAGAACTCTGCAAGAGAGACCATCACGGTCCCCTTCTGCAACTCTCATTCGAAATGAATATCGAAGCAGCAGCAAATGTCAATAAACTACCGTGCATCAGAGCAAAACGTGTTTTTTCCCTTGGGGGACTGTGGGCGACTGCTGCCCTATCTGCCTCACTGCTCAAGCGTGATTTGGACATCCCCAGTGTCCAGGTTTCACTGCGTATCAGACTCGTACACGAGAGGGCTGTTGAAAAAAGAACCACTGGTGGGTCGCAGTCTCGTAGCTTGGGCCTAAATGGCGCATTTCCATTGAGGGGATCAATCAGGCGCGCGAATATTTCCAAAGGTAGAGGTAATTCTGGTTATAAATCTGCATTCACCTGTAATCAATCTTCATTTACTAAGCAGCCGCCTCCATTCCACGTCAGGTTCAATCAGCTCATGATCTTTACATCAGCGAAGCGTTTTTTTGTGGTTCAGTAAATCATTCATCCTGCCGATGCAGAGTGTAATCTATAGACCAATCCTCCGATGCACCGTCCTTTTCACACCAGTCTGCGCTCTGGGATTTAGGAAACAATAACACGTGCTGGGAAGTCTTTGTTAATGAGTATCTTTCACATTATCAAGCTACTACTCATTAGCATTAATTAGGGAAAATAGCCGCATCCTTCACCAGCAATTCATTACCATTTAAGCCAGTGTCGATCTCATCAGAGCAGAAATAAGCGCGCTAATTTACACCGACAGCTAAACTCCGCTGGGGCAGGCAGCTCCAGCCTCCTACGGCCATGTACAGCAGCGAGGCCTGATTGAAAAATAAAAAAGAAAATGATGAGATGATGTCAGGGCCGTGTATAAAGATTCGACTTCTACTGCAACTGGGGAGAGGATGTGGCATAACGCGCTGTTTACATGTCTGTTATGTTTTAATTGTATATATGTAAAAACACTGTTATTTCACTTTATATATAAAAATGATGTAGTATCATGTTTTACATTTAAAAAAATGCACAACAATAACAAAAATATCAATGTGATTTAAAAAAAAGAATTATATGGTTTAAACTAAATACTTAAATGAAAAAAGAACATGTTTTGAATAAAATCAATAACAAGAAATTATGTAGCACGTTTTGATTTGTATAATACAGGAAGCCCTTTGAGAGCTTGTAGAGCCACAATGAAATTACTATAGGTTGTGTGGGAGTTTTTTGCTCTATTTGTATTGGTTTTCCCCTTCTCCCAGAGCTAGAAGTATTATAGGGGCATATTATCAAGCATGGAGTTAAAATTATCGCCGCTTTAGCGGCAGAAAACTGCCGCTAAAGCGGCGATAATGGGCTTGATAATATGCACTTGAGAATTCCAATAGAAGCCCATATTGTCACCAAAACATGGGCTTCTATGGAAATTCTCAAGGGCATATTATCAAGCCCATTATCGCCACTTTAGCGGCAGTTTTCTGCCGCTAAAACGGCGATACTTTTAAACTCTGTTTCTTGATAATATGCACCATAGGGAGTACCTCATTGTATATAACGGCCACGGCTAACCATGTTCGAGTCTCTGAGTCAGCTCAACCGCCTGTGATTTCGGGTAAATTACTTAGGGGCATATCAACAACAACGAGCGCACTTAGCGCTCGGATAATTATCGCCGGCTAGCGCCGATTTTTATCGCTGAGATAGCGTGCTATTAGCAACGCTTATCTCATCAGCGATAAAAATCCTAGCGCTAACTGGCTAACGTGAGATTATCGCTGGAAACCCAGATGTGCGGGTTCTAGGTGGGGTGGGATTTTGGTGTATAATATAAGGAGTCAGGAGAGAGGTGGGAACAACCTTTTCCTGACTCCTTACTGCACTACTGATAAGTTTATTTGGACAGTTTTTAAGAAAAGGAGGCCGCCAGGTATGCCCTGCGCCTGTGCACATTGATTACGAACCTACTCGGGCGTGCTGTCCTGGACGGGAGCTTGGTCGGGATGTACCACCCGACCCGTACGACGTTAGGTGGCGTGGTGGCCTGTTTCCTTCCACGGGAAAAGCAAGAGGTAAGCAGGCGCGGCGCGGCAGAAGCATGTCTCCTGTGTGGCGACTGTGAAATGAACTCCAGGGAGTCTGAAGAACCCACCCGCAGTACTCAGGCAGGTCGAACCGGGGCGCGGCCCCCTTTTTTGCAACACGCGCCTGCAGGGAGGAGGCCTAACAGGGAGAATGGCCGCTTAAGGAAGCTGTGTGCCCAGGGTGCAGTTGGGCTGTCTCTTACAGGATATGTCTCTAGTTTTGACAGATTAGGCCATGCTGGGGGCCAAGGGTCCGAGGTAGAGCTTGGTAAAGGCTAAGGGTGGGCGTAGTTCGCGAAGTAGCACTTTGCGAAGCTACGCAAAGTGAAGTTCGCACTACGCGAGCTACGCGTAGCACTTCGCGAACTGCGAAGTAACATGTTCGCACTGTGCAAGATGTTGTTTTCAATGATTGCACAGTGCGGACAAACAACCGGCACTGTGCAATCATTGAAAATGGCATCTTGCACAGTGCGAGCTGTAGTTTTCTGCTGCTCGAGTAGATTTTTCCTCGAGCTGCAGCTTTCTCAACGCGAACTGGTAGTTTCTCATCGCGAGCGGTCGCGAGCATACGCGACCCCTCGCAATGAGAAACCTGACCTTCTCGCGTTGGGAATCTCGCCGGGAGGTTTATTTTCCATGCTCGCGATCGCGAACAAGGAAAAAGTCTCGCCAGGATGTCATTTTGCTTGCTCGCGGTCGCCAACTTGACGTTGAGGACCGCGAGCAAGCAAAAAATGACCGCAGCACTACGCAACACTACGCTACGCGTGTTCGCACTGTGCTACGTGCAGTTCGCGTAGTGCGAAGTAGCGCGAACTTCGCAAACTACGCGAGCGTAGCGTAGTGCTTCGCCCAGGCCTAGTAAAGGCCTGCCAGGTAAACGTAGGGAGAATGGGAAACAACTTCCAGGGGACACAAGTTGGGAGAGGTATGGGGGCAGTGGCACTCATAATACAGGTGCATAATGAGGGGGAGAGACTGGCGGGGCTGTGCCCTTCCAAGTCTTTCAGTGAGGCTGCACACAGGCAGGAGGGCCTTGGGAGGTCCTAGTGCCAGATGGCAGGGAGTTGACATAATAGCGAGCAGTGAAGAGGAGAGGTGGGACATAGCAGAAACAGAAGAGCTAAGGCAGCGCCTGTATACGGACAGGGAGGCGGCAGCTGAGCAGGGACACCAGGTGAAGTGGGTGAGAGGCATGGCAGGTCCTGGGGAGCCTTGGTCCCCACTGGTAAGCCGTGCTAAGGGGGTGGTGGCGATGGCTGTGAGTGCCTGAGTGCCAAGAGGGGTTCGCGACCACGAGAGCTCATATGAGTGGAGGGCCCGGTAGTGCGGGGACCCATCTGGTTGGTGCAGGCAGGCGGTCGACAGAGTAACATGGCCAGCTGGTGAGGCTGGCAGATAGTTGACGTCACCAACAGGGTGCTCAACGACCCCCGAACGATGGTCTGAAGACATAGGGGGGTCTCCGGCGGCCCTCACAACACAGCAGGGTCGTTCTCTTAACACTTATGTTGAATCGTCCACACTGGTGAACTGGGCTGTGCCTGGTGTGAAGGGTGGTGAACTGCCAGGTTGGGCCATTTATGTCATGAATGTGGGTGAGGATGAGCTGGATTATGAGGAAATGATTATTGGAAGGATGGCAATTAATTGCTTGATGACAGTGTGATGAGTCTGCCAGTGGTGAGTAAATGTAAGGGGAGTATTGAAACGGCCCCGTCATTGGTGTTTGTTCAGAAGTCAAGTGTGGACGATGGAGGCACCACCGGGAAACAGATTCGTGGTGGACACCACAAGGACAGACTGAAAGCGGGAGCTTTGCCTTCAGGTGAAAAGGAGTGGTGGTCACTGCGGCATGCACAGAGTGGTGGGACTGGTGCAAGGGTTTGTGGAGCATTGGGTGGGTGATGGGGTGATCAAAGGAGCAGAATTGAAACAAAAGGGAATAGATGTTTGGAAGGAAAAACAAGAATGGGACTGGAGTTTAAGCTCACTGTGGGACTGTGATATTCCTATAGAGATCATGCAGTGAGAGTTTTATCTCTGTACCTGCCCAGTATTTGGTCAGGTAGGTAAATGCAAATCTACATATCATTTTGGGAATGGGGTTGTTGATTCATGCCACTTGCCTTACTCGTTCCTGTATGTCTCTAACTGGCAAAGGTTAATTTCCAGAGGGCGCCTACGGTTTTCCCATCATGCTTGACCTCCGCAACAGAGAGTTTACTATTGCGAGATTGATAACTTTACGTTACGGCAATATCTTTATCAAGGGGATCACTTGGTGAGACTGCCATCTCTCTCCTTCCATGTAAGACGCTGAGTCTATATGTGCTTCCCCCTGGTAATAAGGGTCTCACTCTTAGCAGGAGCATCCATGAGTCACTATGTGTTGCTGCAGGTCTTTTTTGCCTGTACAGGACACATAGGTCCTTTCGCCTGTCTGAGTTGCAGGTTTGGTCCCATACCTTTCTTTGTTTACACGTATATCAATATAGAGGATTCCTCACAGTTTGTACCCTTCCTTTGTCTGAAATAGATGCTTCTTATGTATGGGACATGTATTCTTTATGTTTTTTTACATGCTCCATGCTGTTTTAGTATATTGTTTTGACAGGCTATATTGAATACGCTAGTGGCTCACGTCAGAGGCGCAACTAGAGCCAAATTTCGGGGGGGGGGGGTTAAGAAGAAATTTCGGGGGGGGGGGCTAATTGTCAGCAACAAGCAGAGTGGAGATGCAGGGGCTCTAAGAAGGGATGAAAAAACAACAAAGCCACATTAAACAAGCAAATGGTCTTTTGAACACCTGTGAAGTACTCAGGTGTGGCTGTGTGGGTGCCCGGGAAGCTGTCTCAGCCCCGGCTGCCACACATGATGGGGGGGGGAGGTGAAGCCATTTGAGCCCAATGGGCATTGCGCGCCTGGCTAACATGCATCTATTTACTTATATTGTCCTAGCCCTTTCCTTATGACGATGTACAGTCTATGGCTTCAGGTACGCATGAAATTGCACATGTGGACAAGAGCACAAACAGGAAGTCTCAAACTTAGATGCACGTACTTGTTAAAACTAGAAGCCCGCCGACAGGGTTCTCTTAGAAGTAAAACTCTCAAACCACAAACCTCTACATAGGTATGGTGACTGTGTTTTTCTTGCTCATTTAGGCTCTTGAATTAAAACAGTCGTATCCAGTAAACAAGGCTCCAGCCAGGGCACAATGTTTCCTGCATAAAGCTTCCGGACTGTAATAATACCACTGGCAAGATCGAAGGTTTTCTAAGGAAAATAATATAATATCATAAAGTTATGCACTTAAGTATTATTCTTTTGAGATATTTGACTTTTGCAGTCTCTCTTATGTTTACAGCTTTCACTCATTGGATATCTTGCTAAAGAGATCCTTAAATTGAACTCTTGCCTCAGGCTTGATGTATTGACTTCACCTTTAAATCTCAGTGAGCCTTTAGAGGCACTTCAAAGAAAGCAGCAGAGAATTTAACCATCAGTTGGTGGCACTAGTAGGGGGACCACATGAGGCATTCTTACGTTCTTATCATTTTATGACCTCACGGCTGTACACTTTGAAGGAAAGGGATATAAGATAGAGCACTCTTGGTAGGCTTTGAAGCCGAATAATATTGGGAAGTTAGTCACTTGCCTGTCTTTTTACGCATAATCCTTTCCATGTCTCTCATGGAAAACTCTTTCCACTTCTACTATTGGTGGGGGTTCTAATTTGTATTGGATAAACCTATGAGACGTATTAAAAGTATAAGAAATGGTTAACTTTTGGGCAGTCCATATGAAGTGTCATGTTTATTTGTTTACAGATACCCCCCTCCCCAGCTCACCCACAAACAGACAAAACAGACAAATGGGTGGTCCTGATAAAGGTGAATGTAAAGTAGATATTCCACTAAAACGTGCGTTGACCTGGTTGTTTTGAAATCCCAACCCACAACATGATGTTTGGGGATATGTTTTGAAGTGTTCTCTCTGTGATTATCATCGGTGGATGTAATTGTGGTTGGGTAGGCCATGTCTGGGATGAGAGTGTGATAGTGTGTTGTTGCGGATGAGGTTAGAATGGTTTTGTCTGGTTGGCTATACGGGGCATACTATATGTTTTAACTAAGCCTGGGTGGAGTTTTCGGAGTTCCGGTATGTGGAACACCGCAAAGTGATCAAAATACTCTGCCACACTATGCAGAGTTTCACAAGCGGCAGAGTGTGCTTCGTCATGCCTGTTCGCGTTGGTTTTCAGCGCCAGGTGTTTGTCCTGCACTGGAAAATCAACGCAAATGGCACCATGCACAGCGGAATAGGGCGCTGCTTCTTTTCTGCAGCTCAAGTAGATTTTCTACTTGAATGGCAACTTTCTCAACGCGAACTGAAGGTTTCTCAACGTGAGCGGTCGCGAGAACCCGCTATCACCAGCGACTGCCCGCATTGAGAAATCTCACCAGGAGGTGGATTTTTTTTGCTTGAGTTCCCACAATTGACGTTGATGAGGGTGAGCGAGGAAAAATCTTCCTAGGAGGTGGATTTTCCTTGCTCGCAATCGCCAGCTTGATGATGGGGAGCGTGAGCGAGGAAAAAAACTCTGGTCCGATTACTTTTTTGGAACTCCGCGTGCCCCGCCGAGTGCAGAAAACCACGCAAACTCCACGAACGGAGCCGAGTTCACCTCCCAGGCTTATTTTTAACACACATATATTGTTTTCAAATGTGTTTCATCATGAAAGGACAAACATTTGATGTATTACAATGTGGAAGAATTGTATATTTGTATTAATGAATTATTTGTGGTTTCACAAATATGTTTTTTAACTTTGTATAACCAGAAAATCTCATTGAAAAAATATGAAAACATTTTAAAAATGTTATAAAATGATAAATATCAGTATTTCTAAGTTCATGACTTAATAGTTTTAGTTATGGTCAGCCCATACAGCTCAAGTAAGCCTATAGAGAAAGAATACAGATAGAGCTGGAGTTTCCTTCTATTTGTTTTTATTTTTCCCCTAGCTCCTTGACTTACAAATTAATCAGCATCACAAGAATGGTAAAGAAAATGAAAAAATCAACCATTGTGCTGTAACATGGATTATATGCTTGCATGTGAGTACTGTTATATTTTGTGCTCTTAACTAATGCTGCCTATCCGAGTGTAGGGTGGGTGAATCTTCCGGAATCCCTATAGGGTGATCTAACTCCCCCGTTTCCTGTGGGTGTCATCAGGGAGATTGTCTTGGTAGAGATCTGGGCATCATCCTTCGCAAGAGGTAAACAGGAATCATCTGGGCTGGAATTCCAGCATGGAGGGACTTCAACAGTATCAGCGAAATGCTCCTCTGTCTAAGAAAGGAGTGATGTTGATTACATAATAAACTTCTCTCATGAAATCATGGCAAAGCCCCAGTCAGGTTGCTATTGTTGATTCTTTTGTGACAGCTCTATCTCTGAGATGAAAATAATAAACTGCATTTTGCGCAGTGAATTTAGCCCTTCTACAGATTTATCAAGGCACTCAATGATATGACTAGAAAGAAGTATAAATGTACGTAAATCCATTTCACAGAATACTGTCCCGCACCGGCACACAAGCAAATGTCTGCCAAATTTCAGCGTATAAGACTCTCTATGCCAGAGTTCCAGTCTGGCTGTTAATTTTGATTCTACTTATGCAGAGCTGTCGCCGAACAAACAACAACATTTTGTGCAGTTTACTTAGTCCTTCTACAGAATGTTCAAGGGCCTGATAATATGCCTATGAAGAAGTGTAAGTGTAAGTAAACCTATTTCTGAGAACATTATCCAACATGAGTGCACTAGCAAATGTGTGTTAAAAGTCATTGTTTAAAAAGGATTTTAACCTTAAACATGAACATATAAAATGTTGATGTTCAGTGCCCAGGGACTATGTAACCACATGGCACCCACTCCTTGTTTGTAAGGAGAGTAAAAAGCTTCATAAAATGTGTGCTAAAACATATGTCACTAAAGCTAAAATGTCTTTAAAGGACCATACTCTGTAGTATTAAATTCAGAATAAAAGCCAAAATGCATTCTAAAAAATGACTTTAGCCCCTTCGCTGCCAGGCCTTTTACCCCTCCTGTGCCAAGCCTTTTTTTGGCTATTTGGGGTAGTGCGCGCTTAGGCCCCTGTAACTTTTTGACCACATTAGGTATCCACGCCAAATTTGCGTCCTTTTCTTCCAACATCATGGGGATTTTAAAGGTACTCAGGGTTTGTGGATTTCCCTGGAGGGGTCACAGAAATGAGCCAAAATACAGCAAAATGTTGTTTTTTTTCGGAAAAATTGGAAAAACGGGCTGCAAATGAAAGCATCTGGGTTATTCCCTGCAAATGTTATCAAAAAATGGTTTGTGGGGTTGAAATCACCATTTTCCCAGCTTTTCGGGGATACCAGACTTTTGTCAGAAACCCAACATTTTTTACACAGTTTTGGCATTTTTCTGGGGCATAGCCTATTTTTTCTGCTTTTGACCTCCTTCCAGTTAATGGCAGAAATGGGTACAAAAGCAATAATGGATCCTGGAAAGCTATACATTTTCGAGAAGAAGACAAAATTCTGAATTCAGCAAGGGGTCATTTGTGTAGATCCATCAAGGTTTTTTTATAGAAACAAACAGTTAAATATAGGATAAATTGAAAATTAGTTGAAAAAAAACAGTCTTTTGTGTCAACGTTTTCACCTGTAACTTCTTCTAATTATGACAGCTCTTTGAAAGCAATATACCGTTGCATCCGCTGGACATTACTGGTTGTGGGGATATATAGTACTTGTAGGTTCACCAAGAACCCGACGAGCCCAGAGCCAAAAACTGAGCAGCAACTTGCAATGGTTTTTTATTATGTACCGGGTATATAGTAATTATTCTGTAAAAATGTGTACATGGAAAATTCGGTGTGAAAGACACCTATGTATTTCTGAAATGGGAACAAAATATAGAGTTTAGAAACAGTAGATATTTGCACATTTCTGAAATTGGGAATACTCATACTAGCATGAGAATTATCAGTCATTTTTTAGGATTACTTATTTTTTACACAATGTCTTTCATTTGGAAGGCAGAAATGCATCGAAAGTCAATAGATAATAACAGTTCCTTTACAAATCTGAATTACCCTAAGTCTCCCGATAAAAATGGTACCTCACTTG
The DNA here is from genome assembly GCF_964204655.1 of Triturus cristatus. Lineage (NCBI taxonomy): Eukaryota > Metazoa > Chordata > Amphibia > Caudata > Salamandridae > Triturus > Triturus cristatus. The sequence goes on from NC_140580.1 coordinate 159,435,744, forward strand.
TGTGGGTAGGCATAGTGCCCGCGACAGGAAACGGCGCAAAACGCAACGTGGTCACAACTCAATATCGCAGTGAAAATGTACCCTTTTTTGGCAAAGTGCCTACCTCTAGTTTTTTAACCCTAGCTCTGCGTGCACCATGGGAAACCTAGCAAACCTATACATTTTTGAAAACTAGACACCCAGGGGAATCCAGAATGTGGTGACTTGACTGCCTCCCACCAGGGTCTGTTACCCAGAATCCCTTGCAAACCTAAAACATTGTCCAAAAAAACAATTTTTTCCCCATTTTCTGTCGTGAAAAGTTCCGGAATCTGCGTGGATCCACAAATTTCCACCCACCCCGCGTTCCCCAAAGTCTTACAAGAAAAACGGTACCTCACTTGTGTGGGTCAGCCTAGTGCCCGCGACAGGAAACGGCGCAAAACGCAATGTGGTCACACCTCAATTTCGCAGTGAAAAATGACCCTTTTTTGGCAAAATGTCTAGCTGTAGTTTTTGAACCCTAGCTCTGCGGGCACCTTGGGAAACCTAGCAAACCTATACATTTTTGAAAACTAGACACCCAGGGGAATCCAAGATTGGGTGACTTGACTGCCTCCCACCAGGGTCGGTTACCCAGAATCCCTTGCAAACCTAAACAATTGTCAAAAAAAACACATTTTCCCCACATTTCTGTGGTGGAAAGTTCTGGAATCTGCGTGGATCCACAAATTTCCACCCACCCCACGTTCCCCAAAGACTTACGAGAAAAACGATACCTCACTTGTGTGGGTCGGCCTAGTGCCCACGACAGGAAAAGGCGCAAAACACAACGTGGTCACATCTCAATTTCGCAGTGAAAAATTACCCTTTTTTGGCAAAATGACTAGGTATAGTTTTTGAACCCTAGCACTGCGGGCACCTTGGGAAACCTAGCAAACCTATACATTTTTTAAAACTAGACACCCAGGGGAATCCAGGATGGGGTGACTTGACTGCGTCCCACCAGGGTCTGTTACCCAGAATTCCTTGCAAACCTAAAAAATTGTCAAAAAAACACATTTTTCCCACATTTCTGTAGTGGAAAGTTCCGGAATCTGCGTGGATCCACAAATTTCCACCCACCCCGCGTTCCCCAAAGTCTTACGAGAAAAACGGTACCTCACTTTTGTGGGTTGGCCTAGTGCCCGCAACAGGAAACGGCGCAAAAAGTAGTGAGGTAACATCAAAATTGCCTATCTCAAAACCACCTGGTTTTGCAAGGGGGGTCACTTGGGTTTTTGGCCCGGTGCTCGGCGGCCATCTAGGGAAACCTACCAAACCCATACATTTCTGAAAACTAGACACCTGGGGGCTTCCAGGGAGGTATGGCTTGCGTGGATCCCCCAACGTTTCCTTACCCAGAATCCCCTGCAAACCTCAATTTTAGCTGAAAAAATCACTTTTTTTAACACATTTTTGTGTGGGAAAGTTGTGGTATCACCGGGCTCACTCAAATTTCCCACCTCCCAGCGTTCCCCTGGGTCTCCCGGTAAAAATGGTGCCTCACTTGTGTGAGAGGCCCAAGTACCCGCGACAGGCAAGAGCCCAAAACGTAGTGAGGTGACATCAAAATTGCCTATCTCAAAACCACCTGGTTTTGCAAGGGGGGTCACCTGGGTTTTTGGCCCAGTGCTCGGCGGCCATCTAGGGAAACCTACCAAACCCATACATTTCTGAAAACTAGACACCTGAGGGCTTCCAGGGAGGTATGGCTTGCATGGATCCCCCAACGTTTCCTTACCCAGAATCCCCTGCAAACCTCAATTTTAGCTGAAAAAATCACTTTTTTCACACATTTTTGTGTGGGAAAGTTGTGGCATCACCGGGCTCACTCAAATTTCCCACCTCCCAGCGTTCCCCTGGGTCTCCCGGTAAAAATGGTGCCTCACTTGTGTGGGAGGCCCAAGTACCCGCGACAGGCAAGGGCCCAAAACGTAGTGATGCGACATCAAAATTGCCTATCTCAAAACCACCTGGTTTTGCAAGGGGGGTCACCTGGGTTTTTGGCCCGCTGCTCGGCGGCCATCTAGGGAAACCTACCAAACCCATACATTTCTGAAAACTAGACACCCGGGGGCTTGCAGGGAGGTATGGCTTGCGTGGATCCCCCAACGTTTCCTTACCCAGAATCCCCTGCAAACCTCAATTTTAGCTGAAAAAATCACTTTTTTCACACATTTTTGTGTCGGAAAGTTGTGGCATCACCGGGCTCACTCAAATTTCCCACCTCCCAGCATTCCCCTGGGTCTCCCTGTAAAAATGGTGCCTCACTTGTGTGGGAGGCCCAAGTACCCGCGACAGGCAAGGGCCCAAAACATAGTGATGCAACATCAAAATTGCCTATCTCAAAATCACCTGGTTTTGCAAGGGGGGTCACCTGGGTTTTTGGCCCGGTGCTCGGCGGCCATCTAGGGAAACCTACCAAACCCATACATTTCTGAAAACTAGATACCCGGGGGCTTCCAGGGAGATATGGCTTGTGTGGATCCCCCAACGTTTCCTTACCCAGAATCCCCTGCAAACCTAATTTTAGCTGAAACAAATCACCTTTTTCACACATTTTTGTGTGGGAAAGTTGTGGCATCAATGGGCTCACTCAAATTTCCCACCTCCCAGCGTTCCCCTGGGTCTTCCGGTAAAAATGGTGCCTCACTTGTGTGGGAGGCCCAAGTACCCGCGACAGGCAAGGGCCCAAAACGTAGTGATGCGACATCAAAATTGCCTATCACAAAACCACCTGGTTTTGCAAGGGGGGTCACCTGGGTTTTTGGCCCGCTGCTCGGCGGCCATCTAGGGAAACCTACCAAACCCATACATTTCTGAAAACTGGATACCCGGGGGCTTCCAGGGAGATATGGCTTGTGTGGATCCCCCAACGTTTCCTTACCCAGAATCCCCTGCAAACCTAATTTTAGCTGAAACAAATCACCTTTTTCACACATTTTTGTGTGGGAAAGTTGTGGCATCAATGGGCTCACTCAAATTTCCCACCTCCCAGCGTTCCCCTGGGTCTCCCGGTAAAAATGGTGCCTCACTTGTGTGGGAGGCCCAAGTACCCGCGACAGGCAAGGGCCCAAAACGTAGTGATGCGACATCAAAATTGCCTATCACAAAACCACCTGGTTTTGCAAGGGGGGTCACCTGGGTTTTTGGCCCGCTGCTCGGCGGCCATCTAGGGAAACCTACCAAACCCATACATTTCTGAAAACTAGACACCCGGGGGCTTCCAGGGAGGTATGGCTTGCGTGGATCCCCCAACGTTTCCTTACCCAGAATCCCCTGCAAACCTCAATTTTAGCTGAAAAAATCACTTTTTTCACACATCACCGGGCTCACTCAAATTTCCCACCTCCCAGCGTTCCCCTGGGTCTCCCGGTAAAAATGGTGCCTCACTTGTGTGGGAGGCCCAAGTTCCCGCGACAGGCAAGGGCCCAAACATTTTTTGGGATAGGCAATGTTGATGTCGCATCACTACGTTTTGGGCCCTTGCCTGTCGCGGGTACTTGGGCCTCCCACACAAGTGAGGCACCATTTTTACCGGGAGACCCAGGGGAACGCTGGGAGGTGGGAAATTTGAGTGAGCCCGGTGATGCCACAACTTTCCCACACAAAAATGTGTGAAAAAAGTGATTTTTTCAGCTAAAATTAAGGTTTGCAGGGGATTCTGGGTAAGGAAACATTGGGGGATCCACGCAAGCCATACCTCCCTGCAAGCCCCCGGGTGTCTAGTTTTCAGAAATGTATGGGTTTGGTAGGTTTCCCTAGATGGCCGCCGAGCACCGGGCCAAAAACCCAGGTGACCCCCCTTGCAAAACCAGGTGGTTTTGAGATAGGCAATTTTGATGTCACCTCACTACGTTTTGGGCCCTTGCCTGTCGCGGGTACTTGGGCCTCCCACACAAGTGAGGCACCATTTTTACCGGGAGACCCAGGGGAACGCTGGGAGGTGGGAAATTTGAGTGAGCCCGGTGATGCCACAACTTTCCCACACAAAAATGTGTGAAAAAAGTGATTTTTTCAGCTAAAATTGAGGTTTGCAGGGGATTCTGGGTAAGGAAACTTTGGGGGATACACGCAAGCCATACCTCCCTGCAAGCCCCCGGGTGTCTAGTTTTCAGAAATGTATGGGTTTGGTAGGTTTCCCTAGATGGCCGCCGAGCACCGGGCCAAAAACCCAGGTGACCCCCTTGCAAAACCAGGTGGTTTTGAGATAGGCAATTTTGATGTCACCTCACTACGTTTTGGGCCCTTGCCTGTCGCAGGTACTTGGGCCTCCCACACAAGTGAGGCACCATTTTTACCGGGAGGCCCAGGGGAATGCTGGGAGGTGGGAAATTTGAGATGGACTTCAGTATGGATTGTGGTGGACAGGCCTTCAAGATTAACCCACAATTGACACCACTAGGGTACACCTGCTTGTGCTAAGACATCAAGCCTTCTAAGTTCTAGTGGGGCCTTCTACGGTCTAGCATGGGAATGTGCTCCCTCAGTACAGTGGTGTGGAGGACTGGTCATGAATGCGGAACCCGGTTCCCCTGTTCCAAATTCCACAGCTCTGGCCATAGTGCCACATCCCCACTGAACACCATACTTGCCCACTGAAACTCGCACTGCCTTCAGCTGTAACCTAATTGTGCCCGCTATAAACACTTGGATGTGGCTCAATTCAAATTATGCACTTGATAAGAGTAATATGCTGCCTAAAATAAAAAAAGCAACCACTCATAGGGAATGCAAAGCATGTGAAATGTAAGCAGAAACAACATGGTTACCTAAACGATCTCTCACTAACTATTCAGAAATCAGCGAGTGGTTTCACCTGAAAAGTTATGGACATGACTAGAGGGCCCTGAAGGGAACCGTTTCACTGTCCATTGCTTACATCCGTACACAACGTAAGTAGTATGGTATAAAAATACCACATCCATAAACACAGAGCCATGGTACACATTGTGTTTTCCAATCCACCCATCAACCAGGTATTGCAGTACCTCCAGGAATGGTACACTCTCCCAACCTGGAAACAACAATGCTCTTCAAAGAAAGACGAGAAAATGAAAGTAGCACTTCACTGGCAAACTCTGTAAAGTGATGCTGGTGTATTTGGATGTAAAAAAAAACAATCTAGCCACTTTGCAACCCCTCTGTCTTGCTATTAGTTAGGTATCATATAAGAAATTCTATTTCTCTACATGCTGCTGCACTTCGAATTTGAAAAATTAAAAAGAAGGGCATTATTCGGCATTTTTGGATCCATTTCACAGGGAAGCAACTAGAAAGACGAGTGTTTTTAAAATTTGGATCCATTTCACAGGGAAGCAACAACAGGCACACACGAACGAAGCCGAGCCTCGTGGCATGCCTGGGCATACCAAAGTGCCCCCACCCTAACCCAAACCCACCGATGCAAAAATCATGCTGCTGCACTTTGGATTTGAAAAATTAAAAAGAAGGGCATTTCTCGGCATTTTGGATCCATTTCACAGGGAAGCAACTAGAAAGACGAGCGTTTTTCAAATTTGAATCCATTTCACAGGGAAGCAACAACAGGCACACACGAACGAAGCCAAGCCTCTGGCATGCCTGGGCATACCAAAGTGCCCCCACCCTAACCCAAACCCACCGATGCAAAAAAAAAACCTCCCCAGCCCCAAAACTCACCTTTACTCTCCGACGCGCAGGAAGCAAATGGCTTCCTGAGCCTTGGAGAGCAAATGGGAAACCTCCAATGACGTCAGCGCGGCTCGCGCGCTGACGTCATTGATGATGCGGGGGGGCGGGGGGAGGCAGGGGAAGGTCTTCCCCTGCTTTCCCAGTAAAAAAAAAAAAGATCGACCACTCACGGGGGTAGTGCCAGCGCTTCCCCCGTGGGTGGGTGCGATGACGAGCTGGACTCGTCATGGGCACAGCGCGACTGTGCTCCATGACGAGTCCAGCTCGTCTTGGGCACAGAAGGGGTTAAAAGCACTTAGCACAGCAAATGGGGAACCTTTCAGATAACAGGACAACAGGACAAGTTTGCTTTAGACTCTCTACAGACTCCAGGAAGTATGACTTCCCTGCAAGCGAGAGAATGTCCTAAAGTGTTCTCGCCGTCTGTACTGCTAGGAAAAACTCAGTACCTCCATTTCTACACTTGTAAGTGAAAGGTAGGACCTATGCCTCATGTACAAATCTCTCCCCTAGCGCTTCATATCTGCCTACTTGATAGTGTTGTAAGCAGTTCTTGAAGTGAAAGGTTGAAATTGGGAAAGAAATAAACCCATGAATTATCGAATCAGCTGATGGTGTCTGCTACCGTGAATGGTAATTTTACTAGCTTTTCTATATGTAACATTGTGTGTGTTGTATCTTTTAGTGCCATGGTTTTATGTTCTTTTGTCAAATTGTATGGTAAAAATAGACTTGTCGCGTTTAAATGCTTCCATGGAACACAATCCTTTCGCAAAGTCTGCAAAGTCCAATTCAAAAGCATGATAGATTTAAGCCGTGTTTTTCCATGTTGTACAAGGCACTCTGTATGATGTCAATAGCAGATGACACAATGTTATTTAGAGAATATATCCTAGTGGACAATGTTGTCATACCATTGTCAACTACAGCCAGAGCTTTTTCCAAATTTGCTTGTCACGTTGATGTATCTGTTCAGCAGCTTCTTGCTGTAAAACCATCCATACCTAATTGTATATTGCATGCAAAAAACACTTTTGATGTGTCTTTCTAGGACCTAGCAAAATATCCTGTAAATTCATGTCATCAGACAAGTGTTTTTTAACCTAATCTAACGTTGACTGTTTTAGCCAGTCTAGGGACAACTTTCCAATTCTATATGTTTTCACCACAGCTGAGTGTTACGTCTCCACATAGCGTGGGTCTGGCCTGTTTGTCCTAAAACTCCTCATGTTATTGAGGAAATGTGCATTACATTCATTAGTATCAAATGATTACACCAGATGACCCTCCAAATTGGAATGTGAGGATTTGTGTGTACCATTCGTACCATTCTTAAGCATGTTGTTGAATACTTTCCCGGTGTAATTAATGAGGTGCTGCCAATTCTTGAAATTTGCAAACGTGGGAATACTTGGTGTGTTCATATCCTTTATCTTAGCTAAACCAAAACTGGATATTTGCTGTACAGTCTTGTTCAGGAAATTCATTTGTCGTGGTATAAAGCATGCTCTAAACAGAGCCTCATTGCCCTGAATTTGCCAGCCTTTAGTTCCCCAAACAGATTTTAAATCAACATTATCCTTCTTAAAGTCATACCCTTTTATTGACAATATGGAAATAACGGAGGCCGAATAAATTAGCACTGTGTTAGTTAGCATATTTTTCTTTGCAGTGGAAGGGACTAACTTAAAGTAATAAGACTCTGATTCAGCAGATTTGTGACTAGAAAATTATGCAAACGTCTGTGTAAATGTCTTGGAGCTACCCCATGGTAGTGTAGGGCAGTGTTCCCATTGTGTGTAATTAAATACTGCACATGGAGTGCTTGCCTTGTGTAAGAAATTGTGTGCTTAATGATGAAAACAGAACATTTCCTCATAATTCGATATGCCACTATACTGATGTAGGTGTCACAATCAGTGCTGCAGGCCCACTAGTAGCTTTTAATTTACAGGCCCTGGACACATAGAGTGCACTGTTCTAGGGTCTTATCAGTCAACCATCAGTCAACCAAATATGACAGTCATGGAGAAACCAAATGCAATCACTTTTTAGACACAGAGCACATGTACTTAAGCACTGGTCAGCCGTGAAAAAGAGTCCTAAAGCCAACAAAAATGAAGATCAGCACAGTCAAAATAGGAGGTCAGAAGGCAAAAAGTCAGGGGAAACCATGCCAAAAGATGGTAGGTCTAAAAGCGAGGAATAGTGCACAGTCACACCCAATGATTCCATCTTGTCTTGGTAAGCCCTAGAGACAAACACTGGTCCCTGGTCAGAATGGAATGCGGCTACTGCATATGTGCCTATACAGACTGGCAAATCTTTTATAACAGTTTGAGCATCAGCCGATCGCTGTGGCCAAACCCATAAGAATTGAGAGTGGGCATCCACTTCTAACACTGTGTATTTAAAAGACCCATCAGAGTGTGGGAGCCTCCAGTGGTCCAAATAAACGCAAGTCAGAGGCTTGTTTGAGATCAAGAGAGGTATCTGTGGTGAGCATGCTGTGGGGAAACCTTTATTTTCTTACAAATGTCAAATTTAACAACATAGTCCTTTGTCTGTTTGTAGAGACCTGGCCACCAGTAGTGTTGTTGCAATAGTGAAATTGTAGCCACCACCCCTGCATGAGCAGATACTAAACCCTCATGTGCTACTAGTATTAATTGTAGCCTGCGGTCAAAATTTGGAGTTACTCTATCCCCCACTCCGAGACAATGAGCAAACTGAATATTTTGTTCACTTAACTGGTAGGAGTATTTTGCTGGAAAACCTTTTGGTAAGGGGTGCCACAGCATGGAGCTGTGGGAACCTTCATATTGTCTCCATCTATCCTCATAATAGAATGAGTCACTGCAATTATGGCAGCAGTTTGCACTGTTACCTTGGCGGCTTTATCCGTAAATTCCCTGCAACGTGTATTCATGCATGTCGGTGGCTCAACATGCGAGTAACATCATCCTATGGCAAACTTGTTTTAAATTTTGACACTGGGCCCTTAGAGCCTTTTCAGCCTCTCTGAAACCATTCTGGCTCCAATAGTGTAAATACTCCTTATAAGGCTGGACACAGTAATACAAATCATACACTATAAATGTGGGGAACTCAGGATCAGTATTCTCAAGTGCCAGATTTTGAGCTTTCGATTCAGCCAGCTGTTCAGTGCAATCACCTTGGAACTGTGTGATTGTTTTAAGAGGTTGGAATTCTTTATTCCTCATTTTACCTCTTACTGCTGTGCAAGCGGTAGAGTATTGGCATTTTGTTTCAAATGCAGGCTGGGCAGAACCGTCAGTATGATTGATGAAGTGATACTGGCCTGGATGCATTATCTCACTGGGCAGAGGATATTATTGTTCATATTGTAGGTATATTTGAATTTGTAGTGTAGAGCCAAAGGCAAAATCTACATCTGTTGATGTAAGTAGGAGATTGGTTTATTGTATCTAGGATTGCATTCGGAACAATGGCTTTTGTAGCAGCCTGGAAGCACGGTTATCACAATTTGTATTTTTTCTAAGCCAATGATCCTTCTTTCACTACAGCTGTCTGTGCAGCATTCATTATTTTTTCTGTTGGTGCAAAATGCATTTCCGCATTGGAATATACATGTGCGTTCCTCGGGATTATGAGCTGGGAAAACTAAGATGGACAAATTGGCATAAAGAAGAATGACTATTCCCTGCTTGCAACATGATTCCGGTTGCTAAATACAAATTAACATTGCATTGATAGTTCTCCACATAAAGCGAAAGTTTGTGCTGGAATTTCTTTTAACAACCATTAAGGAACGAGAAGCTAAGACTTCTGATGGATCAGGACTGAGCCACAAGATGCTTGGAGGCCAACGACCGGCGAAAGCTCCTGCCACAATCCTGGAGGAGCGTGGCTTACACAGGTATATGCCGGTATTCAGGTCATAACGGGGAGCAGGGAGGGAGCACCAGACGAGGCCCAATGAGCAGGCCCTACTACATTGAAGGGCCCCGTAGCACACGCTACCAGATTCACTCTCACTTGTGACCCCTATAGAAAAATAAGAGCATAAAAATGACACGTGTTGACGGTTAGCTGACCTGTGCTGATCTTCCTCCACACCCTTCCCTACAAAGGGGCCAATTCTGATTCCGGCCGCAAAACGAATCGACCGACACGGACCAGGACCGAATACCGACCGACACGGACCAGCGCTGTACGACCCGTGCAGTACGATGCAACGCGAGTGAATTACAACTGACACGTACGGAATACAAGCCGTACGACCGAGCCGGAGGGAAAATAGTGATCCGGCCGGAAAACCGACGCGATTTTCACCGACCGACATGAACCCGGAATGAACCCGACCGACCCGTACCCGCGATGTACGATTAGCGCAGTACGATGTATTGTGTGTAAAACCAGACCGACTCGCACGGAGACTAAGCCGCACGACCAACACGCACAGACAACCCGGCACACAAGCAATAGAGACCACCGCAAACGACACGTACCAAACACAGAAGACAGGCAGTGTGAACGAGGCGGAGAAGCCCGCATGAGACAACAGCAGCATCCATTTCCGTCACATGAACGTCTCCTTCATGCCTACAAAACACAAAGGAAAAAAGACAAATAAAGGACCAAACAAGCAATGACTAAGCCAATAAATACCCACCATTTTTTTTTTGAAAACGACACACCCACAACTCCAGCTATATAAAGGACTACAATCACTGCCATCACCCTTGCAAACAGGGGACACAGCCAGCAGCAAACACCAGTACACAGCAACCACAGACACACTCACAACTCACCCATCACACAACTCATACACCATCAGCACCTCATACAAAAGCACACACACATACACACAGCAAAAACAACACCGAACCAACATCACTTGCACCCTCACACACACATCCCCCACCACCACCACCCATCACCATGCCTCCAAAGAAGAATCCAAAGTTCACAGATAGTGAGTTAGAAGTGCTGGTAGACGAGATCATCAGAGTAGAGCCACATTTGTTTGGTACATTGGTTCAAAGGACCCCCATCTCACAGAAAACCAAGATGTGGGCGAGAATTGTGGACAAGGTGAACGCACAAGCACCAACGTTGTGCACAAAGGACGATATCCAGAACCGGTGGTATGACGTGCACAGGAGGGTCAAGAAACTCATCGAGAAAGACCAGTCTACTTCAGGACCTGGGAGGAGAAGGTGCGGGACATCCTACCACCAGAGAGCGTCCATGGCCTAACAGACATCCCAGAGCCTGGTGAGTACACAAACAACATACCCAAGATTGTGTGGCAAGGGGACAGCGAAACCATGCACCGCAAGCAAAGCTACACTAACCGACAGATAATCAACCCAAGATGTGTATGCCAGTCAAACAAACACAATACCTGCCATCTCATAGTGACTGGGGACTGTGTCATGACATGCACCAACCTACAAACAAATAGAGCAAGCCAGTGGCACTAAGCCAAATACACCCAGCCAGACAGTTTGACACCACAAACACACCACCTCACAGTGCAGCTGACTGTCAGCGAGGAATAGTGGGGATGCAGGTGAAGTGAGTGTAGTCAAAAGCATGATGGGGCCTGTAGTCACAGATAATTACCCCCCTCCTTATTGGCCCATCAAGACCCCTCTGAAACATGCCCACATCACAGGGAGTGGAAAATGACTGACAAGATGGCTGACACTGGGTCCTGCTGTGGGGAGCACAAGTCCCTGCTAGGGCTTGTGCGCAAATCAGAAGCAGGACACCACTGACTGACATCCTGAAAGACAACTTGCACGCCCTACAATGGAAGCACGTTTCATGATGGGAAGGAGGACTGACAGCCCTGACCATAGTACTCAGCATGGGGAGACACCCCCCGACACAAACTCCACACAGCTCACCGGGTACAATGCATTGACACACACCTCATTGAAATATCAGCAAAAGATACCCCGTACTGGGTGCTGCTGTGTGAAGCACAGGGGCTCACTTAGGCCTTGTAGCCAAACAAACACCAGGATTTCACAGTCAGCCATTTTGCCATTGCTGTCACACCCCCTCACAGGGAAGCAGAGTCAAGAGGGAGGAAGCATGGGCATGCTGAGAAGGGGGGTGTAGCCAATAGTCTGATGGGAGTCACAGTCACAGACAACCTACACCCACCCACATGGCCCAGCAAGATCAAACTGAACCATACTCGCCTCACAGGGAGTGGGAAGGGACTGACAAGATGTCTGACACTGGGCTCTGTTGTGGGGAGCACAAGGCCATGCTGGGACTTGTAGCCAAACAAACACCAGGATTTCACAGTCAGCCATCTTGCCATTGCTGTCACACCCCCTCACAAGGAAGCAGAGTCAAGAGGGAGGAAGCATGGGCATGCTGGGAAGGGGGGTGTAGCCAAGAGTATGATGGGAGTTGCAGTCACAGACAACCTACACCCACCCACATGGCCCAGCAAGATCAAACTGAACCATACTCGCCTCACAGGGAGTGGGAAGGGACTGACAAGATATCTGACACTGGGCTCTGTTGTGGGGAGCACAAGGCCATGCTGGGACTTGTAGCCAATCCAACACCAGGATTTCACAGTCAGCCATCTTGCCATTGCTGTCACACCCCCTCACAGGGAAGCAGAGTCAAGAGGGAGGAAGCATGGGCATGCTGGGAAGGGGGGTGTAGCCAAGAGTATGATGGGAGTCGCAGTCACAGACAACCTACACCCACCCACATGGCCCAGCAAGATCAAACTGAACCATACTCGCCCCACAGGGAGTGGGAAGGGACTGACAAGATGTCTGACACTGGGCCCTGTTGTGGGGAGCACAAGGCCATGCTGGCAAATGGCCAACAATATCAAACTCTGTCTGTGACAAGCTGGGAAAAAGCAGTGTACAGGCAGGCATCTGTTTGAAAAGTAGAAAATGTCATGTTTGTTAACCAACGATGCATGTAGAAACATAAATCACATTGTGTGTCTCTTCCAAACACAGGTCGTGATGGGCACCCAGCACCAAATGACGAGGATACCCAGTCCCAGACTCTGGTGGACACTGCGCTCTCTGGTCTGACTCTCTCACTGTCCTCTTCGGATGACGATGACCAACCTGGCCCCTCCGGTGTGAGCCATCATGCAGCACCAGCAGCAGCAACATCTGCCCCCCCTGTTCCCATGCCTCCAGCATCTGGACACCAACAGGGCACCCCCACCAACACGGACAGACCAAGGACAATCAACACCCACAGCACAGGGACACAGGACCCCTCAGAAGCTACAGCCAACACCAACAGCAACACCACCTAAGGGGTCCCAGTGTCACCTGTGCGTACCGCCGCTGGTCCTGCCCGTGTGGAGAGGGGTGCTGGGAGGGGTGGGAGGCACAGGGCACGCCTTGCAGAGGGGTCTGGACTGCATGATGACCCCCAACTGGCACGCATCTTAGATGCGTACCAGGATAGCACCAGAGGATTTGGCCAGGTAGTGGGGATCCTCAAGGACATGCAACACGAGCAGGTTGCCCACCATGCCCGCATAGAGGCCAAATGGGATGACATCACTGCGGTGCATCGGGACATACTACAATGCCTCCGCCAGATCAACACAAACCTGTCCACACCCCCCCTGTGTGCCCACAACATCTGTCACAACACCATCTGCCAGCGCCACAGGGAGGGTGGATGACTCTGGCGGAGAGTCCCCTGCACCGCAAAGGCCTGCACATGAGGATCACCCCCCCCCGGAAGAAGAGGGGTCGTCCGAAGAAGGACATGTGAGAGGCACATGTCCCAGCACATCCCCCATGGCCTCCAAACCTGTTCTGGACAATGTTCTTTGTGTGCAACCCGTTCACCTTGTCCAATCGCACACAACTCGCCCACATTACATGGAGGGTTCATGTTGGGCCAATGTAGCAGACGGCTGTGGACTTTACTCTGGACATTTCATCTACCGGCACTTCCAACTCCAATGTGAACTTTGGATTCCCAAACCACTGTACAGCACCCACCATCCTGTGCACTTCACCCACACATGTTTGTAAATAAACTCACCAGTACACCATTCTTGCCTCTGTTGTGATTCCAACTTGTCATGTTCAGGGACATGTCGATCTGCTACACAACACAGTGCATGGCAAATACTGCAACAATGTGACCAACGTAAGGTGAGTCATGGGGATGTGACACATGTGAGGGAGACACACCACTATGGCAACACAAAACATACTCACCATGGCCATGTTACTCATCACACACAATGATGTTGACCTGAAACACATTGGCATGCACAGACACAACACCAAGCACAGTCAGTGGTAACAAGTCCACAGGTGAGGTAAGCAGATGTCTCTCAGATGTGGGAAGACAGACAACGCACATAAAAAAGCATAGCACAGGTTCATTACACATCAGCAACATGTTTATTCCATGCTAGTTGTTCGGTAATTCTACGTAACAGTGGACACACTCACAATGTGTTGCAGAATGGAAGTCCAGGGATGTGTGGTACATCCGTTGATGGGAATTGTCATCTTCCACACTGGTGTTGGCTTCTGGGTGTTGGGGGTCAGTGTTGACCACACAACAGGCAAAGGACCCTGGGAAGGACAGACTAGATACAGTCAAAAGCACAGAAGAACAGGAGAGAAATGCAATACACATGCACAAAACATGTTGCAAAACACCTACACAAACACTAGTTAGCAGTACTACCCTATTGTGGAGTACACACCACCTGAATGGATACATCACAGCACGCATCCATTCAAGTGGCACACAGACACACTTAGACAGCAACAGAGCTGGCTCAACACATTCCAGGCTACCTCCATACATTCACATAACAACACTGGAAACTCATATTCAGGTGAAGAAGTTGTTGGTGAGCTGGGAGCGGACGTCACCATCATCTTCATCATCACTGGCATCTTGGCCCAGGCTGGGATCCTCCACTGGTGCTGGACGTTGGTCGTCATCATCGTCATCCTGGATGAGAGGCACCTCCTTCCTCACCGCCATGTTGTGTAGCATGCAGCAGACCTGTATTATCTTGCACACCTTTGCAGGCTCATATGGGAGGGCCCCTCCAGTCTTGTCCAGGCAGCGAAAGCGGCTTTTCAGGAGGCCGAATGTCCGCTCAATCACCATCTTGCTCCGACCATGTGCCTCATTGTAGCGCAGCTCGGCTGGTGTCACAGGGTTCCTGAGGGGTGTCAGCAACCACGGCATGTTAGGGTATCCAGAGTCACCTACACACACAAAAATGAACAAGTAGCTGGGTTTTGTAGGAGTGCGGAATACAACATTGACAAACACACACAATGAGAAACAGTCAGTACACACCGACAAGCCAGGCACGCTGAGCTGGCTTCTGTGACATCAGCGTTGCAATGCGACTACTCCTCATAATGTAGGCATCGTGCGCCAAACCAGGGAACCGTGCACACACATGTGTGATCAACATGTCAGCAAGACAGACCACCAGAGCATTGATCGAATGGTAGTGCTTCCTGTTCCGGTATGCCTGCTTATGTGCCTGTGGTGGTATCAGGGCAACATGTGTCCCGTCAATGGATCCAATGACGTTTGGCATCCTCCCCAGTGTATAAAAGGCATCCTTAATTTCAGAGAGTTCATCTTGGCTCGGGAACTTGATATACAGGTCGAGGAATTTCAACATCCCCTCCAAGACATCGCGTAGCACCCGACTAAACATCGTTTGCGACATACCACCAGCAGTAGCCACAGTGTACTGGAAGGTACCGGTAGCAAAGAAGTGCAGGGCTGCCATCACCTTCACCTCTGGGGTCAGTGCTGTAGGATATGTCCGGCCAGGTAGCAGATGTGGCGCCAACTGCTCCGCCAACTCCTCAATCAGTGGCCTGGTGAAGCGGTACCGTCTGATGCTGTTGCGTTCCTGCATGGTTGCAAGGTCTGGGAACGGACGATAGACAGCTGGTGCCCTGCAGTAAAGAGATGCACAAAGGAAGATTGTCAGTACATCCCCCATGTTGCCATGACCACGATCACTATCACATGCTAGTTCATGACATTACACAATGTACTGAGGTGTGTGCTGTTGGTCATGGACACATATGTCACCTACGAGACCACCACCTCACATCTCAATTCCACATGTCCACATGAGTGCCATGTAGTGCAATGGGCTAATCATCTGGCTGTGTCACCCAACCTATGTGCTGCTGCAACATTAAAAAAACACACCCCAGTGACAAATGAGAACTCATGTCTCCCAGGCATCACAGATCTTTGCCATGCAGAAACCCAGGCTCGCTGTATTGCCACATCAACACAGCAATGGACATGGCGTAGCACGTACACACCACAAGGCAAGCGTAAGTCCCACAGGTAGTGGCCACTGTTGTTCCTGCCGGCCCTACATGTACGTCTCTTAGACACACACCCCATCAAGGTTGATGCATATACCACATGGATGTGGAGGCTGTCACCCATTGGTAACATGTGATCAGACACAACTGAGACACAACATGCACACAGACTGTGGGTGCACATCAGTATTTGGGCTACAGGTCTCACTGTGATGTACATGCCATCACCCCTAGGACTCAGGGTGTATGTGACATGTCTTAAACATATCCAACCTGACACTGTGGCCTTCAATCATGCCATTACTGTCCAATTGCATGTCACAGTGGTAATGTGCACAACACACAAAGGACTTTGCCCCCATGTACAAGATAACAGCCTGGGAGTGGCTGCACAAAGTGCCAGACAAAAAAAACAGCTGTGGCCCCCTCAAACACCCAGGGAATGCAGCCTTACATGCCATGGGACACTGTGTGGCCAATGCTATAGTGTGGCAGGTGTGCGCAGGTGTCCATGGCCAGTATATGTGTGTTGCATCCGTATAATAGTCACAATAATGAGGTCCGACGCGGGTTACAATGCGTACGCATTGCACGGTTCATGACCGAGCCGTGCGTATGCTTTGTCATTGAATCCAATGAGGTCCATCGCGGGTGACAATGCGTACGCATTGCACAGTTCATGACCGAGCCATGCGTACGCTTTGTCATTGAATTCAATGATATCCGACGTGGGTGACAATGCGTACGCATTGCACGGTTCATGACCGAGCCGTGTGTAAGCTTTGTCATTGAATCCAATGAGGTCCGACGCGGGTGACTATCATGCATACGCGTCGGACAGGCATGGTCCGAGACAGGCGTACGCCTTGGCCATTGAATCGTATGAAGACGGGTGCATGTGTATGTTCAAAATACGCGTTGTACAGTCAGTTGAATGAGCCGGGCGCACCCATTGGCTCAGGACTGTCATGGAGACGGATGCGGATTCAAAACTTGTACGAGTTGTGCACTGCAAATTCAGTTGGATGCCTACAACAATGTTGCAATTTCAAGTGTTCCATGAAGGTGAAGATTTGAACGATGCGGAAGGCGTGTATGAGTCGTACTTTTGAATGGATTGGCCAGATTCATAGACTGCAACCGTGTTGGACCTATCACTTGGGGCACATGGCACAGAGTCTGCCTCTGCAGCACATATATAAGGCTGGCTGGCCCCCAGGGAGCTCACTTGCCTGCACTACATGCTACTGGACCACATCCCTGCTACCACTGCTGCTGTCTATGCATCCTCTGGCTCCTGCTATGGCACGTACTCTAGAGAGGGCCCCAGCCTTCACTGAGGAGGAGAACCAGGCCCTGCTGGACAGGCTCCTTCCAGAGTACAGAAAGCTCTATGTGAGTGTGCTGTCCACTGCCTTCCTAATTATGCATGTTGTCTGACTAGCAGTACTAGCAGTGTGTACACCAGTGGCAAGCATTCTCACTGAATACTTTCATCCACCAAAGTGTATAGGTACATGTAATGAATAGTTTTCCTGCTGCTAAAGTGCATTATTGCAAGCTTAAAGTATCCAGGCATTGTTAACATGTCAGACATGCATGTGAGTTTTCATTCCCCATGGTTGCACTACCTGTGTAATTTATTTCCCTTTGTGATGATGACATGTATATCCAATTGAGTGCTGCACAAATCTGGGGCATGTGTGTTAATGTACTTTTCACTTTGTCATCCTCACAGGTTGATGCCCACCAGAAGCAGGAGATCTGGCTGACCATCGCCTGCGCTGTTAGTTCTGTGGGGATCTACAAGCGCCGCATCCGCAACTGCCAGAAGAGGTGGCAGGACCTTCAGGCTGGACCCGGAGGACAGCTAGAGTCCAGCAGGAGGGGTGGACACCAGACCCTGACTCCCCACATGCTCCGGATACTGGCAGTGGTCTTCCTGGACCTGGATAGGCAGCTGAATGCCAGATAGCAGCAGGAAGGGGGGTATGTCCATGCCTGATCTGTGTACTATGTCTGACATGCAAATAGCAGTCTTTTGTCCTGGTCAGACTTTCACATTACGTAGGTCTTGTAGTCCCAAAATCAGGTCCCTCATTTGTGTAATGCACCCTCCTCATCTGTTCCACAGGTGTGGCCCCTAGAGTCTGTTGCTTGCGTCACTAGGGCACTGTGTCCCTGCAGTCAGCTATGATTCAGGTACCAGTCAGCATCAGTTCCTGTGACTCTGTTGTGTGTTTCATGGGTGGGTCAATTGTTTACACAATGCCTGAGATCTGACATGTGAACTGTGTGTGCCCTTGAGATGTGTACCAATTGCTGGTCTGACTCACAACATGTTTCTGGGGTATTCCAAACAACCGCTGACTATGAACTGGAATGTAGACGACAATTAAGTGACCGGGACTACTATACTCCAGTCACTCATAACCCCACACAGCGACTCTTGACCACTATCACAGCTCTGGTTTTCTCAGCTGAGAGCCAAGGCTGGATAAGTAAGAAAGAAGCCACTTTCTTGATCAAAAAGAACCCTCGGACCCCATACTTCTATATCCTCCCTAAAATTCATAAAGGGATCTCTCCTGTACCTGGCAGGCCAATAGTGTCGGGAATTGACTCAATCCTCGAACCCCTCTCGCAATTTTGCGATTATTTCTTCCAACCATTTGTCAAAAAAACTCAATCCTACATACAAGACACCTCAGACTTGCTTCGACTCCTAATAGGGTTACCCACCACGGATGAGATCACACTTCTGGTAACCCTAGATGTACAGGCTTTATACACCAATATACCCCAGAGGGCTACACTTGACGTGGTGGAAAGTGTACTTAATCATGAACCCTGGGATCACAACACCTCTATTAGCTTCGTTATGGATTGCGCCACATTAGCCCTAACAGAAAATGTTTTCGAATTCAAAGGCCAAATCTACCAACAAACACAAGGCACTTGTATGGGTAGTACGTTTGCACCGAGTCTAGCATGTCTGTACATGTCTGATTTTGAGACTCGCCACATTTTCCATAATTCAAACCCATTCAATGCCGACATATACCTTTGGAAGAGGTTCATAGATGACATTCTGATACTATGGAAAGGAGAGATGTCAGTCTGTATTGAATTCTGTGACTGGATCAACACCCTTGACCCACATCTTAAGTTCACCCACACTGTTTCTGAAAATAACATCCCTTTCCTAGACCTCAACATTAACCTACACAGATGTACACTCTCTACATCTTTATACAAGAAACCGACATATCGCAACAGCTTGTTACTCTACTCCAGTTACCATCCACGGAGTTTGAAAGATAACCTCCCTGTCGGACAATTTCTGAGGGTGAGACGTAATTGCAGTAATCTATCTGATTACAGGTCGGAAGCAAATAAACTGGCTAACCACCTGAGAGCCCGTGAATACCCAGAGAAACATATTGCTTTAGCAAATAAAAGAGCTCGCAATAATCATCGAGAGGCACTGTTGGAACCTAAAACACAAAACCTTACAGGTGTTCTCACGTGTGTCATCTCATTTACTCCAGTTTCCAATGAGATTACTAAAGCAATAAAAAAATACTGGAACATCTTGAATACGGGCACAATGAACCTTGAAGTTCCTAGGTTCTCGTTCAAACGTACAAAAAACTTGAGGGATACACTGATTCACACCCGCCCACGTGCACAAGGGAATCCCAACCAAAGACAACTATGGGACCTGCCGCCTGTCACTGGGCATCACCCATGTGGATCTTGTTCAGTGTGCCCCTTAACTGCAACACACAAGACAGTTCAGCTTAACAATAGCTTTAAGTGGGAGCTACGTCGCCATACCAATTGTAACACATCCAACTGCATTTACCTAATCGAATGCCCCTGCAAATTACAATATATTGGTATGACAACCCGCCCAGTAAAAACACGCATTACTGAACACCGCAGCAACTTCCGTTGCAAAAGAACCAATACCAGAATGTGCATGCATTTCCAAGAAAAGGGACACATTCCAGACTCATTTACATGGCTAGTTCTAGAATCTTTTTCCAACATTACTAAAGATGCCCTTTTGGTGGAAGAACAAAGGTGGGTGTACAGATTGGGTTCCCACACCACAGGCCTTAACGAAGCCATCCCATGGTCCTCCTTGAAACCTCCATGAGTTAATCTCACATCGGTACAGCGATCAATAATGGTATACCACACCTCAATATGACCATGTTATACTTGAATTTCTTAAAACAGCGCCATATGCCCCTTTTTCCCCCCAGATCTCTCTTCCAACGAGATCTATTGATATGGGCTCAGGGACATCCCAAACCCCCCCCGCCCGTTCTTCTCTCCCCTACAAGAGCTTATCTATACTCTGACTATCGAACTATGAAACAATGCCTATGGGTTAATGAATATGCAGCTTCCACCTCCACTGGTGTTGTTGCAACCGTACCCAGTAACTTATAGCCTGGTGTCTAGATTAATTCGTCAAACATTCAATACCGGTCATTTATTGACACATGTTGAGTCGCGTTACCGCGAGTAAGCCCCTCACCTAAGATGGCGGCCACTACGAGCCTTTAGCGCTAAACCACACATGGATTATGGCCCTGATCCCAACTTCCGCCCAACAACAGGACAACATCCTATTTGAACTCCCGCGATACACGACACTTCACCTCCCAGTCCTGGTAGAGCGGGGTAGGTCGACCGGAGACACGGACTCGGCGTGTCAGTAAGTACACGAATGCTCTTATATATCTCCATGACGAGGTGTTAACTTATAGAAGAGCTACACTGAAACGTTATTTTCAATGACAACTTGTAAATAGGCTATACTGATGCGTTATTTTGCATGTGGTGAAAGTAAGAGAAGGGGGTTGTAAATACACGAATGCTCTTATATCTCTCCATGACGAGGTTTTTAAACTTGTAGAAGAGCTATACTGAAACGTTATTTTCCATGACAACCTGTAGAAAGGCTATAGTGATGCGTTATGTTATATGTGTCATAAGTAAGAGAAGGGGTCTACATAACCCTGGAGTTTTGTTTTTGTTTTTGATCATGCCATTCTACTAGCTCTCTCCTAATATACAATTACAGAACGCGAGGAACTCCTTGCGTTGCCTACCAGGAACTGCAGTGTACTATCCTATGAAATTGATATGGTAAGTGCGCACAGCACGTTTTGTTATTTGTTTTTAAAGACAGTTTTAAATTATACGACACGTTGTGGAGTGATCACATCACGTGGCTTGTGTGTTTTTTGTTCTTACCACCACTATTAGAGTGCACCTTCACTGCAGCTGCACAAACTTAGCCCACGAGACGCACCTTGTAAACGCAATAAACTGTGCTCATGCATCCTTTAATCACCCTGGTCTTCCTCTCCTTCCTCTCCACAGGTAGACCGAGTTGCAGGTAAAAAAACCTATAGGAATGCTGACTGTAAATTGGATGTACAGCTTATATGTAGATAGAATACACTAGGTCCTGAAGAATCGCTAGAGTAATCCTCAGTTAGGGCGAGAAACATGTTGACCCCAGACGAGGCGGTGTTTATAACCTAGTACATTATTCTACGTTACTAACACTTTACCTCATATTTTTTAACTAGGTAAGGAGGCTCCTTAATAAATTGATTGAGACAGCACTCCCTTCCTATTTTAATTCTCCACTAATTTATCTTCATCTACATTACAATAGAGCCCCTCACTCCCACCTCACCTAACGGCTGTTTGGATAAAAGATCTCCATCAGAGCGCTCCCTAACAAGGAGCCTGTCGGGTATTGCACCAGCCGACTCGACGTAGGAGCAGCCCGATGATGAAGCATTACATCTTGATGGGTGCGTGAGGCACGACATCCTGATGGTTGTGTGAGGGCTCCCATATCCAACCCTGTGGCATCTCCATCGATTGTATGCACACCGCATGGTCCGTCTCACTCGCTTAAGGAACAGCTTTGAAACTTCTTTTGGTTGTATTCCAAACAAAACCATGCAGTCCGGGGCAAAATACTGTTTCACTTAGTCCTGCCCAGTCATGCCCCCTCAAGGGCATTCAGAAACACTCTGTAATCCCAATCCTGTGTATGAAATTGCAGGTTGTGCTTAGTGACATGTGCCCTCAGGTGTCTGCCTCTGTGTCATTAGGGTGTGGCTTGTTGCTACGTACAACTGGGGTGTCCATGATTCAGAGGGTCAGCATGACATCTGCAATGTGACTGTGGGAGACAAGACCTGTGTGACATATAGGTGTGTGATCATCTGACAGCGCACAATGGTGTATGCAACTGTGTCCCTCATGCAGCTGGGTTACATGCATGGCAGACTGTGATGTGTTAATGTACAAGGATTTGTATTTGCTGAGATTCATATGAATGATTTGCATGATGTGGGGTCTTCTGGGACCTGGATATGTTGTTTACATGGGATGGGCAAGTGCGCCGGTCATCTGCAGAGTCAACTTTACCCCTGAGCTAGGATTGTGAGTCAGTGCATATTGTTGTTGTCTGGATGCCCTGCCCCTGTGACGGGAGACAGTGTTGACTGACTTTCAGGGAATCCCAGTGCCATGGCATAGAACTTGCTATGAGTGAGCCTGCGTTGTGTTCAGGTGTGCACCATGCACCCCATTGTGGCCTTGCCCATCAGCACATGAGTACATCATAGAGTGTGTTGCTGGCATGCATCCCAAGCATGTGAAATGAGTCTCTGCCCATCCCTTCATCCGGACACCTGTACTGAGTCAGTCACAAGAGATGTGCTGTGTGTATAGTGACATACTCCTACATGTTCACTTGCATGTACAACTAATGTGTGGGTGGTGCATGTTGGCACATTGGTGTGTTAGCATCCAACATGCAACGGACATATGTGTGAAAGTCAAGGAGGGATATGTGTGCCATGGTTGATGTTGAGAATGACAATTGTCTTATCCTAAACCGTGTTGGCACTTTGAGCTGTGTTCAGATGATGATGCCAGGGCTTGCCCTGTGATGTGATGTACTCACTGTGGTGTGTGCAGTCGGTGCAGGTGACTGATGTAGTTCTGTTACTTCCTATTCCTATCCAGATACATCCACGGCCACAGGAGGGGACAGCTCCACAGACCAGGAGGAGCCACAGAGCCTTACAGGGACAAAAGGAGAGGAGTCAGGTGGACCCAGTGGCACGGAGGGCGAGTTGAGCCACACAGAGGAGTCGTCAGCACAATCCCCCCCCCAGCTGAAGGCCACAGCAGCTCTGAGGATGACTCCCCTGTGGATGCGGGTGTCAGCAGCCACCAAACACCAGCTAGTGAGGCTGTCTCCGCCACCGCCACCACCACCACCACCACCGCCCTCCCATCGGCTCCCATCCCAGAGATCCCTGTGGGCTCCCGTGTGCGTGAGCATGTCTCCTTTGTGCCAGGCACCGCACCCCCTGCCCCTGTGTCCCCTGTTGCCCTGAGTGAGGAGTCTGTGGACTTACTTTGACAGATCCATGTAGGGCAGACGTCGATGCTGAAGTTCCTCCATGCAGACACAGGTCTGTTGACACAACTGGTGTCATTCATGGAGGGCATTTCCTCGGGCATGTCTGCCCTACAGAGGACTGAACAGTCCGTGGCCTCCTCCCTGACGGCAGCAGTGTCCCTGCTCCAACAGTCCCACACCCCCTCCTACCCCTGCACCACCCACGATTCCTAGCACCCTACCTGTCCCAAGCACAGAAACCCCCAAACCAAGGTCTAGACGTGCTCACAAGCAAGCGCAGGGGACTGATTCCACACTCACAGGGGCTGGTTTGCTGACACACACACAGTCATCCACAACCACTCCACAGTCCTCCAAGACCTCTCCCTCCCAGTCCCCTTCCCTTGCCTCACCTGCAACCCCATCCCCCCAGAAGCTCTTCCTCTGTGACCTTGGCCTCTTCCCCACGACCCAGCAGATCCTAATTACAAGGGGAAGAGGAAGTCCGCACACACAGAAGGGAGTGCCCCTCACACCCAGACACCCTCCCCCAGGTGCAGTCAGACCGAGACGCCCACCCGCAAGTCCCCCTGGCGTAAGAAGAGCAAGACCCCCCTGCCACCACGCAGCTCCAAGGCAAAGTCTCCATCCTCCATCCCCCAGGCCACCACTCCAGAGGTTCCCCCGCCACTCCCTGCCCCGGGTTCACCCACACACAGATACACCATCCCCAAAATGCTAAGGCCATCCCCCCAGCACTTGCTCCTCCACACCTGGTCAGACAGTTGGTGTCACTGATGTGGGGACCGTGTCCCCCCTGCCCTGCTGACCTCACCTGTCCCCCATTCCGCTCCCATGGATGTAGGCATTGCTTTGGAGTCCATGACCACCCCGTCTGACTTGGGCACTGCAGTGGTGAGCCAATCCACTCCATCTGACCTGCCCACTGGAGTTGTGCCGGCACCCACCCCATCTGACTTGTGCCCCACAGTTGTGACAGCACCCACCACTTCAGTCATCTCCACTGCATTTGCAAGTGTCTCGCCTGCATCCCCCACCTCTTCACTGCCTCCTTCTGCTGTGCCCTGATCCTGTCCCTGCGGTGCCTGGCCTGCCCCCATGTATGCCCCTCCGAGGGGATGACCCCAGTCCCTAGCAGTGCAGGCAAGCAAGGTGTGACAGTTGTCACTCTAGTTCACTCCTTGGCATTTTGACATGGACTGGCCATTGGCCTTTTGGTTGCACAGACGTTTAGAATTTCATATACTGAATTTGTCACTCTAGTTCACTCCTTGCCATTTGGACATGGACTGGCCCTTGGCCTTTTGTTGGAACAGACGTTTCACTTTTCATATGCTGAATAAAGCTTTTTTCTTTGTCCCTGTGAACTTGATTTAGCTGTACATCATGTTGATGTTGTTTTACATGCCCTTGCACCTGTAATGCTTGGTTTACAATGTTGCATACTGATGTGTTGATGTGAGGTACACCCTGTGGTCATGAGATATGTATCCTAATCTGGTGGGTATCCATGTCATCCTTTGCAGCTACCTGGGTGTGTCTGGATCAACTATTTGTGTACATCTCTCTGTGAGCATTTCATTGGCATGGTCACATCTGTGGCTTGCACTCCTGCACATATGATGTACGTCCCATTGTCCAAATTGTCACTTCCACATACTTCGTGCTCATCACTACTTGCCCTACAGGTATGGGCATCATTGTAATAGGAGCAACTGGGTCCTCTGTGCAACTTGCTAGACAAATGTTTGGGGTATGTGCAGATGACTTAGGGGAGACTCCTGTACCCAGGCTGTTGTGACCAGAGCCTTCATTGTGTGGTAACTGATGGCTGACTGACCAAGTGTTCTGCAGACATGAGTGGGACTTGCGGTGAATATGTTTGGCACAGCTGGGCTCCCACAGGAGTTGTGTCCCCTCAAGTTAGTGTGTTGTCCAGTGACATGGCCTGGGCCCATGGTGTGTGTTGTATGTGCATGTGTGTGTGTCCACATCCCTGTTCATACACAGACAGTGTTCCCTTGATATGTTCCTGTTTTTGATGCTTGCTGAGTGGTACTGGGTGCATCCCACTACTTTTCCAATGGGCTACCAGATGTGTGGGTGCATGACACACTACTGTTAATTGGTGTATCATCATTGGGATTTGTCAGTTCTGAGTGGTGAAGATGTTGTCAGACACAGATGGGACACAGTCAGGGTTCCTCAAGGCACTTGTTTGTTCGCAATATCATGTACTTGTCCCTAGGTGGTAGTTTTCAGTGATTGAGACATTTGTATGTGTGTGTGATTGCTCCCACTTGTCGGGTTCACGGCTGCGATGCTGACAGGTGTCAGCATGGGTGCCTTGTGTTTCTCCTTGGCACCTGCATAGTCCTGGGACTGTGGCAGGGATTCTGAAGGTTACATGACCTTTGAGGTCATGGCCATGTACCGCATACTGTGCAGTGTGTTTGTCATTCCCCGGGGTTGTAAACAGTCCTTGTGTGATGTGTGTGTGCACCTTAGTTCCTGCCAACATTCCTGTGTTTGTCATGGGTGCATGTGCAATGTCACCTGTCCATGTGGACTTCACAGATACACATTGTTGCAGTTCAGGTGTGTGGTGTTGAGGGTGGACTGATGTGAGTGTTTGTATGGATGGTCCCCTAGCTCCCGTTTGTCCATGGATGAGAGGCCATGCTGAGTGATTTGTGTTTGTGTATGTGTGATGTACGTTTGTGGCACAGGACACATGTCTGGGTTTCCCAGTTTGTACGACATCTGCCTTTGTCATCACAGTGGAGGTGTCATGCATGCTTGTGTCACCCACTGTCTGGTCCCTGGGGGTAGTGCTGTTGTGTGTCAGTCTCTTGCTGTGTTAGTTGGTGTTCATTCCAGCTTGTGTCACATGTGTCTGTTGTGCTTCCTCTCATCTCCCAACACCTGATTGCCCACTGAGGGTGTCCCAATGATGGTTTACTTTTGTATGGCACTGTACACACATCTGTATCACTGTGGTTCAGCCCCCCTCATGTGTTGTGTAGTTGCCTGGGGATACTCTGACAAACACACCCACACACATGTTGTGTCCGATGTGCAGTGTGAGTTTGCCTGTTTGTGCATCTGCACCAGTGCATTGGTATTGCTGTTGTGGGCCTTGGTCTGGATGTTGTTTCTGTGATTTTGCATGCTGTCCCTGTGAGTCATTGCACATCATTGTGCACATTCATCCTGGTTGTTGGGTGCCATTGCTGGCATGGAATGTGAGTTTGTGAGCTGACACCTACAGTCTACACATGTTGTTTTGATTGGTGTGTCTATTTTCGAGATGTGTGCATGCTTGGTGATGCTCACTTCTGCTGTTGTGTCATTGTACGCTGTGTGCATTGTCAGCCCCCATGTGTGGTGCATGTCTGCACATGGCCGAGAGTGTTATGTTTTCACTGCACTGTTAGCCTGACCACATCTCTGTGTGTATGGGACACAACCACTAGTTTGCCCCAGAAGTGTTTGATGTGTTGGGAGCAGGGATCATACATGCTGTTTGTTATTTGCAGCTTTGACCATGATGACACTTACCTTTTAGTCACTGTGATGAGGGGGGTTTGGTCCCCATCACCACAATGCTCCACATCTGCTGCATTTTGTGAGCCCCCACTTTGCTCTACACAGTGAGGGGGTGTTCTTTTTACATTGCCACAGTGCTATGGTGATGCTTGCCTTGTGTATGTGACACTCATGTGTTGGTCACACATGTGCTGTTACTTACATTGTATGCTCATAGCCATAATCACTGTTGTGGGCATTTGTCACAGACTACACACTGTTGTCATGATGTCATGGGGGATATATTTTGCGGACATACCTGATGTTTGCGTATGCTGGATGTGTTGCGCATCACCCATCCTCTGGGTGTGGGTGGCAGGGGTGATGGGCAACATAGTCCCTATGGGTGGGGGTGGCAGTAGTGATGGGCAACAGGTCCCCTGTGAGTGGGGTGGCAGAGGTGATGGGCAACATAAGCCCTGTGAGTGGGGGTGGCAGGGGTGATGGTCAACATAAGCCCTGTGAGTGGGGGTGGCAGGGGTGTTGGGCAACAGGTCCCCTGTGAGTGGGGGTGGCAGGGGTGATGGGCAACAGGTCCCCTGTGAGTGGGGGTGGCAGGGGTGATGGGCAACAGGTCCCCTGTGAGTGGGGGTGGCAGGGGTGATGGGCAACAGGTCCCCTATGGGTGTGGGTGGCAGGGGTGATGGGCAACATAAGCCCTGTGAGTGGGGGTGGCAGGGGTGATGGGCAACAGTTCCCCTGTGAGTGGGGGTGGCAGGGGTGATGGGCAACATGAGCACTATGGGTGTGGGTGGCAGGGGTGATGGGCAACATAAGCACTATGGGTGTGGGTGGCAGGGGTGATGGGCAACATAGTCCCTATGGGTGGGGGTGGCAGTAGTGATGGGCAACAGGTCCCCTGTGAGTGGGGGTGGCAGGGGTGATGGGCAACATAAGCTCTGTGAGTGGGGGTGGCAGGGGTGATGGGCAGCATAAGCCCTGTGAGTGGGGGTGGTAGGGGTGATGGGCAACAGGTCCCCTGTGAGTGGGGGTGGCAGGGGTGATGGGTAACATAATCCCTATGGGTGGGGGTGGCAGTAGTGATGGGCAACTGGCCCCCTATGGGTGGGGTTGTTAGTGGTGCTGGCCATGCAACCCCTATGGTGAGCTGTTGTTAGTGGCCAGGATGTGGATCCCCTGTGTGTGTGTGCCATTTTGCGTGTATGTGTCGTTTGTTGGTGTTGTAGGTGTCTGACTTACCGTCTGCGCCGTCGGCGTCGGTCCCTGATCCGGTCATAGATGTAGAGTTCTGGTATGACCTGCGCGATGGGATTCATGATGTGTTCGTGTTGTACACGCAGCTTGTTGCTCCGTCTCGTGCCCGCTACAAAGTGGTCCGTCTTGTAGCCGTGTATTGATTTGTGGTGCGAATCGTAGCTGATATGCTTGTTTTCCGGATGCTGTGACGTGCCGTACATGACGAAATGTCCGGCGTGTAGGAAGTACGCATCGTACTTGTCATGCCGGAAACTGCTATGGATACTGCGTCGGGCGACTCGGTTCCTCTTTAGGAGTTACGGCTCGGACGGAGAATGGGGCTTGATTCACAGCCTACGTGTCGGTCGTGTTTTTGGCAGTTATGTGCATCGTACTTACTCTACAGGACGGACCGGCTCCGGGTACGTGTCGGTCGCACGGTAAGGCTACGGACAGCTGTCCGACCGGCCATCGCAATCGGCCCCAAAGTGTTAAGTGTGAAGGAAACCCTCACCCGTGCCACTTCTTTTGTTTGAGGGAGAAACACTGTTGGTACTTCAG
Source organism: Triturus cristatus (assembly GCF_964204655.1). Classification (NCBI taxonomy): domain Eukaryota; kingdom Metazoa; phylum Chordata; class Amphibia; order Caudata; family Salamandridae; genus Triturus; species Triturus cristatus. The sequence continues at coordinate 159,464,607 of NC_140580.1, forward strand.
CTCAGGAGACACCAGAAGAATGCAAAGGTAGAAAAGACAAGAAACCTTATTACTGTTGTCTCAGAATGAATATGCCTGGAGGAAAATATTAAAGAAAAAATAAAACAAGTATACTTGAGTTAGACTATTAGGGTCCCTCCAACTGCTGCCTTCCTGCTCACCTGCTGCCTCCGGATATTTGCCGCAGAATTGACTGGGGAGGGACTCAGTTCCCCGCCTACCGTGTGCTCAAGGGATGGGGTCAGATGCGCTAAAGGAACATCAGCAGTCCCACAGCTTGGGTCCCTCCAACTGCTGCCGTCCTACTCACGTTGTGCTTCTGGACATTTTCTGCAGAATCGACTGGGGTGTAGCTCGGTCCCCCAGCCTACTGCACGCGCAAGGGGCAGGGTCAGGTGCGTTAAAGGCGCACCAGCATACATGCAGCACGAGACACGCCAAGGCAATATGCTCGGGCGAAGACCGGTCCTTTCTACACCCATCATCGCCCAGAAGAGGCAGGCCAGGCCCACCCTCTTTAGTTTTGCTATTTGGATACTGGCCATTAAATGGAGACCATCGGATGCATCTAATCGTTCTATAAGTGAGTGGACACATGTGGACACTTAGGACTGCAGTGGAACTATCAGAGATAGGCTTATAACAGCCCCTAGAGTTACTTTTAGTAACTGATTTTACAAAAGTTTCGGTTTAATTTTCTGTTCACGAACTGTAAGTTACATTTTATTTATTTTATGAAAGTGCAAGATTTGGAAAGCAGAAAAATACAGAAAATGATACTGCCCATACGAGAAAGCTGGCAAAAAATCAAATCAAGACTAGAAGCTATAAATGTTTTGATAGAAGAGGTAAAAGGCATATTAGCTGAGTGCCCAGAGAGGAATGAGAGATTAGAAGCAAAACCCAAGATAACGCAATATTTTAAGGGAAACAACAAGAAAAATGTCCCTGCTGCTGTTCATTCCGGCCCACAAACTGATGTGGAAGCTCAATTGAAGATCACCCACCCATCATCTATTGCAGTAATAGATCAAACTATTTCAAGTCCAGAACCAAAAGAAATAGTAAACAAGGCTACCATCTACTGCACTAATTGGTATGCCTCCTTGATGCTTTCAATGGAGGGAAATCTAATTGCTAAAGATCAGAATCCTCCAACTGACAAGGTTATAGATATAGAAGGTGCCCTAGTGCAGATAAGCACCCTAGAACAAGATTTTAAAGCCCTGACAGGGGCTGTCCAATCTCTTGTCTCCATGATTAAGAGCTATCAACAATAGGGTTATTAAGAAAACATGATCTCCTGCCAGGAGGGGAAAAAGTAGGTACACTACTTAATGGTGGCTGCCGTGCGGCTGTGCGCCTGGTGCGCATAAGGCAAGCCAAATTCAAGTCCATCTGCGCGCATCCACGACTTGACCACACCCAGCGCCAGGGACCCTGGCCCTCTGACCCACCACCACTATGACGCCAGCATCCTCCACAATCTCAACACCGGATTCAACAACAACTCTCCGTTCTCAACGCCAACCAAGACCCATGGCCCGCTCTCCTGCCTTCACTGCTGCCTCACCTTCACCCACCTCCATACCCCGGCTCCCATAACCCAACCTACTGACCCTCACCACACCCAAGCCTCTCAAGCCTCTCAAGTGCATCCTCCTCAACTTACAATCCCTCCACAAACACACTACAGAGATCAAGGACCTCCTCAACACCATCTCGCCTGACATCACCTTCCTGATAGAAACCTGTCCGACCTCCAACTAAGCTCCAGACATTGCCAACACCATCCCTGATGGCTACAAAATCATCCGCAAGGACCATCCCATCCAGCAAGGAGGAGGCATCGCCATCGTCCACAAAAGCTCCCTCCGCCTGACCACCCACTCAGACGAACCAACGACCCACGTGGAAAACCTCCACTTCCAGATCAGACCTACCCGAAAACCACCCTCAGTGGCACCCTCATCTACAGACCACCCTGTCCCTGCACCTCTTTTACCGACGCCATTGATGACCTCATCGCGCCCCAGGCCCTTGCATCCATCCACAACATCTTACACAGAGACCTCAGCTTCCAGTTGGACAACCAAAACGATCCCAACACCTCCTCCTTCCTTGGGAACAGCACCAACGTAGGACTTAAACAGCTAGTCACCTATCCCACGCACACAGAAGGACACACACTCTACCCTGTCTTCACCGCTGGAAACAGCATCTCCTACAGCCACACCACCAAGCTCCTCTGGACCAACCACTACTGCATCCACTTCTCTTTCAGCAAACACACCACATACCCGGCCCGCATGCCCACGTTTATCCCACAGAAGCTGGAACAGAGTCACAGATGATCAACTCACCACCTTCCTCACTGACACAGCACCACCAACATCATTAGACATCAACACCACAGCATGCAACCTCCACCAATGGATCGCAAACTGTGCCAACACCCTTGCCCCCCTCAAGAAAGCCACTGGCAAACAATACATCAAGAAAGAAAGCTGGTTCACACCTGTGCTTCAAGAGTCAAGACGCACCTCTATACGGCTTGAGAAGACATGGAGGAACAACAAAACCCCGGAAGCCCACGCCATCTTCAAAGCAGCCACCACCACACACACCACCTCATCAGAGCCACAAGGAAGAAGGCCCTCCAAGACATAATCACCAACAACGCACACAGTAGCTAAGAACTCTTCAGCATCATCAAGGAGTTCTGCAAACCCAACAGCAGAGCCACAGACGTTCCACCCTCCCAAGACCTCTGCAACAGACTTGGCACCTTTTTCTATCACAAGATTGAGACTATATACGACAAGTTCGACACACAGGACCAACCCACCACACCAGCACAATCGTCGCTGACTCCCCCGATCGACTCTGCACAGCTGGTCCCCACTCACCACAGATGACACCATAACAACCATGAAAAGCTGTTGCAGAGATTCTGTGTACTCACAGAACTATGGGATTATGGGACATTTGTGGGCAGGGAATGAGTTATCCTACCACCTTAGTACCCATGAGCCCGGGACTGACTAGCTTAGTGTCTCACTTGCCCTCCTACTCAATCACAGAGGAACAAGTGACCAGACACCCCAGAACACAACACTCCTGACTCTCTCAGGAATCGTGGTTTCAAGACACATCCTATCCCTATCCCTCTCGCTATTGTACTCGTGCACAATAAGATCTGACAGAGACACAAAAAAGTTTAAAATATTTATTTTAACTAACGTGCTCTAGTATGCAGTATACGTGCCACAACCAGTAGAAAAATACGGTCAGCATAGCAAGTAGTCCGTAAATCATAAAAGGAGCTGTCAATATATACGACAGAGTAGCCTAACCTCCCTCCCCTTGTATAAAAGCAAGATGATTATATATTCGAAGATATCTGTGTGTTATCAGCAGACCCCGTACCTCAGTCTATAGATGGTAGATTTACATAACAGGTGCAGTCACGCTCTTCTCCCTGGAAAGGTCCATCTCCAAGTGTGTGTATTACCTATCCGTGTATCCTCATATGACCAAAGTATGTGTTCCCAAATGACAGCTTTATGTGCATGTTTTGTCTAGGTGCCAGGGCCTGACCAGAGCAGAATAATATTTGACCTTATTCACAATGTTAAGACTAAATCCCAGGAACGAGCAAAATGTAAAAATAGCGGCATGTTCTATGTGAAAGTTTCAGTGTGGCACAAGCAAAATAAATTTGAGTAGTAACGTGCGCAAAGCAGCTGACAATCAGCAACGTGCTCATGCTAACATAGGGAATATGACAATGCCCAAAGGGCCATGTGACAATACATCCACTACGGAGCACCTTAAGACCCCTACCCCAAAGCCGCCACAATGACATCCAGGCCTTGACCATGACGAAACCGTGGCCCTCGCCCTACTGGACCTCTTGGTGGCCTTCAACACCTTTTCTCATCGCACAATAGCCACAAGACTCCATGATGCATGCAATCAACATCATCTCCTACGCTGGCGACACCCAGCTGATTCTCTTCTTCACCAAAGAACCCACTGTCACCAGGAACAACTTTGACAAAAGAATGAAAGCCATTGCTGCCTAGAGGAAGGACAACTGCCTGAAGCTCACCCGGACAAGACAAAAGTCCTCATCCTGGGAGCATCCCCCTCCGCTTGGAATGACTCCTGGTGGTCCTCTGCTCTAGGAAGTCCCTCTACCCCCATGAACCACTCAAGAAACCTTGGCATCGTACTAGACTGCTCGCTTACAATGTACCGCCAGATAAATACTGTCTCCCAGGCCTGCTTCAACACACTCTGCCTGCTTTGAAAGACCTTCAGATGGATCCCACCAAATCCAGGTGGACAGTCACCCATGCCCTCATTAGCAGCAGACTCGACTATGGCAACACACTCTATGCTTGCGTCACCTAGAAACTCCTCCAGAATATCCAGAACACCACAACAAGACTAACCCTCAACATCTGCCATCACATCCACTTCGCTCAACACCTCTGCGAACTCCACTGGCTCCCAGTCGTCAAAAGAAAAACCTTCAAAATCCTCACCTATGCATAAAAGGCCCTTCACAACGCTAGACCCACATACCTGAATCACCTCCTCTCATTCCACGTTCCCAACAGACACCTCCGCCCAGCTTTTCCTAGCTAACAACCCACAAATCAGCAAGACCAGAACCGGAGGAATGTCCTTCTTCCTCACCACAGTGTGGAGAAGCAGGCAGCAGTGCTTTTGGCAGGATGCCATTGGAAGATGTGCTCATCAAGTTCTGCCAGGGGGCCTGCTATCCTATTCCTCATACTGGGTGATGCTCCTGCAGCTACTCGAGTCGGCTGCCACCAGTGCTGGCAAAAGAGGGGAGCAGCGCACTCCTAAGTAGGAAAGAGCCATGCACAGAAACCCCATTGAGCCCCGTATTCATGCCGCCTCACAGAGCGTCTGCCACCAACAAACCTCGCAGCTCTGCCTGACTTGCGGTGCATTGTAGAGAGACAACGGCCTGGTGAGAAGCACTCTTCCTGCCGGAAGCCCTCTGGAGTGTGGCTGGACTGGCCATAGCAGGCACCGGGCGTTTTCCCCAGTAGGCCGCTAGGGTGGGGGCCAGTTTTGGGCCCCTGGGAGCCGTTTTTGTTACTGGGGGTCGGCAATATCGCCACCCTGTATCAAAATCGCCGAAACCGGCCCACGCAAACTGCTCAGCTTCACTCCCCCTCACCCCCAGGGGGAGGGCGGGCGGCTGAGCAGTTTGCCAGGGCCGGTTTCTGTTCCCAGTCCAGCCCCCACCAGCAAGGTAGATGTTCGGGGCTAGAGTTCAATGGGGCAAAACCCCAGCACCGGTATCTCCATCGCCCGCAGCATCACTGTGAAGCTGCTTCCTAAAACAGAGGAGTGCCACAGCAGCCAACACTCACTTTTGCACCTGAGCCTCCAATGCCAATGTGGCCCACAGCGTAAGTGAGGCTGCCACGGCCGGCGAAGAGTGGCTGCAGCACCACCTAGGGATCACTTGGCTGCACCGCAGCTGGCAACAGCAACCTGTGTATGAAGCAGCCCCGCCGAGGCTAAGTTTGGAAAGTGACAAGCCGCCCTGCCACCCAGCATTAATAAACAGTCTGAATTGCCCATGCAACCTGTCCCCAGACCACAAACAATGACTAGGTGAGAGGCCACACTGCAATACACTGACCGCAGTGGCTGAATCAGCAGAAAGAGAGAGTTCCGTCCGGGACGCTCCCAACTCATGCCTCCACCCAGAAGGGCTGACACTAAAAGATTGTCACTGAACATACAACTAACAGAAAATTTGAACTGTAGCCATACTGCCCCCCTGCACAGTCTCACCAGGGGTGGGCAGTGACCTGCACAGCTCCTCATCTCCCATGCTGCAATGGATACCATAGCTGTACAAGAGAACCAAGACTGGGTGAGGGAGAACTGCACATCTCCTAGTGGCCAACTGCCGCCACCGCAATGCCCTGGGCAGAGGGGAGAAACTGACTGCTATCTCTCCCTGAAGGTGGAGGAGAGCATTGTGTGCCACCTGGTGGAAAGTAGCCACCGCCACGCAAGGAGAAAAATGCAGGCACACGGGTAGGCAGCTGAGGGCACCCTTAAAGAGACAATGCCAGTTACAGAGGAGCCTGGCTGCCTGCCAGGCGCCTGCAAAAGAGGCACTGCTGTTGATGCCAGAAAGAGGAAGATTGGCACTACTCCTCACAATAAGACAAGTATGGAGCTGTCTGCCACTTGCCTCACACACATTCACAGTGCTACCTGTGCTCCCCAGAGACAAGAAGGGAGTAATGGCCCAGAGTGGCCCAAATGCAGGAAGGAGATTGCACATACCCTAACTGCAGTAGCAACGCCCCGCAGTGGGCCAGAGATTGTTTAGGGGGTGCCCTCACACTTCCGTAAGACTGTGTCACACATTGGGTCATTACAGGCACAGGGACAGTTGCACACACCCTGGTGGCAAGCTAGCACCACCACCACAAATGTAAGGAGACCCTCATCTCCGATGGTGATTCCCAGTTGCATCCTGAGTACCTTGTCCAGGAGAAGAAAGGTATGAAAGAGGCTGCATATTAGATCCATAAAAGAAAACCTACCTCCACTACCATCTGCAAAACGGCTGACACACCTGAGAGGAGTTTCCCAGTCCTACAGATAAGACAGGACCTGCGGGTGGTCCAAGACGGGAGAAAATGCACAGTCTTCCGGACAGGACAGGAGTGGCAGGAGGTCCATGTGATGAGAATCAATGACATGTGGCCTGAAGCCACCTCGCAGAAGATGAAAATGAGAATATGTGTGAGGCATAGCAGGAAGCCACATTCACCTCAAGAACTGAAGAAGGGTGTGTGACCAGACCTGTCACACAGAAAGGCCTAATGACGAGAGATGCGCTAGAGCGAAAGATCAAAGGGTGAATAGAATGAGGACTCGTGCCACTACCGGAGAGTGCACCTACAGACACGAGCCAGCCCGATGTGGTGAGACATCCCTGATGACAGCTCAGAGTGAGGACCAAATGAAGGCTGCCAACAAACGCAAACCACGTCTCTGCCCCAGGCTTCCAAGTGCGACCATCTGTTCACATTCATCAGCTTCTTGGTGAGAGATGGCATCCCTTCTAATGACCACACATGCTGGAGGGAGAAAAACAGCACCAACAAACACAACAAGCTACATGGGCAGGAGGCCCCAACAGTCACCCTCATTTCCTACAAGTCCTTATCTTCAGTCCTGCAGGTCGTCTAATGGCAACCACAACATCATTGCCACGATTGTGTGGTTGGAGCATCTCACCACCAGGATAGAACCTCACACCTGAAAACCATCCAGAGCCCAGGGAGGCACGCCTGGCACCATGGGTGACCAATTGTTCAGTGACAATCTGCTTGCCCCACCCACACCTGGGTCCTGTTGGCATGAACACCCTGCCATGTGGCATCCTCCCTTACAGTTGCACAGGTGAGTTGGCTGTGATTTCTGTCTGCGATGTTGCAGAAACTCACATGCAGCCCTGCAGAGTACACGCAGTCCTGTCATGACCTATCAGAAAGGGCCTCAAGGGACTCCCCTTAAGAGAGATGGTCTGGCAGCTGCTCCACAGACAGGATACCAAGAGGCACCGGGGCCTCAGAGGAAGATGTCCCAAACATCGTTGACACCATCCCAGTCCTGCAAGGTTGTCCTCCACGGAGTCAGGACACTTCAAGAGAAAACTCTGAAGATGATTTCAATGATGCTCCTGATGCACCAAGTTGGAACTGTTGACACCTACTGCATCACCGTGAGAGCACGTAGGACCCATCAACAGTGTATGAGTGGACATTGACCCAACTGACATGGGGTCAGAGGATCCGGACTCCATCTACACAGTGTTTGTGCCCAGAGGTATCTGATTAAACCATGGACATGTTCAGAGATGCCCGGGTGCCCCCAGCTGCACCTGTCTACTGCCATCCTGCGGACTGCCTCTCGAGGCTGAGAGACTCAGTAGTGTCTAGTGTTTTTTGTTTTATTCCCACAAGTTAGACACGTTTTTATTTCAATAACGTTTGGGAGGAATGTAGTGTCCTGCTGGACACACGTGTGTTCTAGCACGTTCTAGTTTACCTGCAACTCCCTGAGGGCTGGCCTTTACTCCAACCCCACACCCATCCAACACAGGTTTCACAAGTGGCTTGCCAGTAAAAGGGCCCGAGCACACGTGTTCGCGGCTAGTTCAGTGTCTGTGTCATTATTTGTATAGCAAGTGGGCCTTGGACCCACAACATTTCACAGCCTAAGGCACTTGGGTCTATGGGATTGCCGGACTGATGACCACACTGACCTAAGAGCTGTGAGATCGTCAGCCCAGCATGCCTCTGTTGGCTGACACATATTTCAACACCAGATGTTAACGAAAGAAGAGGCAAGAAATAAAATGCAGAAAAATAGGGAAGGCGGAGCCCTGGCACTCACAGGGGAAGCTGTCCCTGAATAGTGGATACCACAGGACTCGTAAAGAAGCCTTATGTTGGTACTCTGTTAACTGTTAGTACATACAAGTTCTTTTTTACTACTGTAGGTGTATGTATTTTTGGGCACAGTAATCTTAACATTAACATTTCCCACTCCATGAAACCCTTTGTACGGAGTTGCCTGTTCAGATGGTAGGCGCCATTTTGGCATGCCTTTTACTCATTTTGAAGTACAGATACTGGGGTGGGTGTTGCGAGCTGCTAATGGCCTCCACTCACAGGCGAGGAGGATCGATCTATTTGGAACACTACGCTCCAGATGCTCTAATGCCTGTTTGAACAAAACAAAGCTTTCAATGACTTTGTCACGCAGAAGAAAGCTGATGCATCTGCCAAAAATTGTGTCTTTAATGTCTCAGTAGCAAGAGTCAGCATGCTGCTTCAGCAGAAGTATGTGACGCAGGCAGACAGTAGGGATGATGCTTCTGTGAGGAATGCCACCTCTATGAGCCAGATGCTGAAGGTCAAGAGGCATGTGTCGGAAAATACAATCATTGATAAGAATAATCATGAAGCTCTTGGTTTTGTGGGAAACTCACTGCTGCATCTGGAGACAAGTTTCAGTCTGAGCATGGAGATTGTGGACACAGAGAAATAAACCTACGCCACTACATTGGACCCCATTACAGAAGGGCAGTGTTTACTTTTCTGCTATCTGCAGAGAAGGCAGTAAGCACAGCTGGAGAATCCACAAAAGAGAATCTGCATAAAGAAATACCAGGCCGCGACCGGACAAAGAGCAACTGTATATATAATTCCCCCAGCATCCCCTAACATTGAAGGTGGTGGTGGCACAAGCAGCATAAACACTGTAACCACAACAGCATACACCACTAGACCATTCAGCTTGTACTTTGCATCTACCCTCTTGTGTATCCCTTCTTGCACATCCAGTGGCATTTACCTTAACGTGTGTGAATGCCAGTAATCAGGTGTGGGCACTCCCATTTGCTCTTCATTGAAGCTGTCTGTACAAATGCAGGAGAAAGGGGACTCACTCTCTATAACCAGCTGAGGCTAAATCGACCTCAGCCCTTATCTTAATCTCATTATATATCACTTTACATATGATGCAATTTCATTCACAACTTGGCCCCGGAGTGAATAAAGTTCATATTGCTTCTTCTTTGCATTTCTCTGTTACAGAACAGTATTTAAATTACATATTTGATGTGGTCAAGATGTCATCATATTTGTTTTTACTCTACGCAGCCAGTCATCAATAAAACTCTCTCGGTCCTGCCTTGCTATATAGCGTTCTCTTTATTCTAGTTCCTACATATTTATGTATGTAAAGGATTATACATTGGTACCCAGCCTAATAGTGTTGGTAACATAAGACTTTTATTAACAAGCCAGGCGATAAAATTATCGCCGCTAAAACGGCGATAATGGGCTTGATAATATGCTCTATGGAATTCCAATTGAAGCCCATGTTAGACGTCATTCACATTTAACATTGGATTCAATTGGAATTCCATAGAGCATATTATCAAGCCCATTATCGCCGTTTTAGCGGCAGTTTTCTGCCGCTAAAGCGGCGATAATTTTATCGCCTGGCTTGTTAATATGCCCCCAAATGAGTAAATACCAAAATATTTGTGTCTGTTAATACGCAGCCGTTTTCACAAACTTTAGGTAAATTCAATGTTAGTGTTCCCTTGTTCAAATTTTTCTTCAACAGACTTTAACTTATACCGAGGTTATCTTCTTTGCAGTGTCATAAATCAATATATGGCTGCTAAATGAAGGCAAAGAATCAATGACTCTCTGACAAGCCCTACTGAAAAGGATCAAGCCCGTCACTTCTCACCCGTGGTGACCAAAATTCCTAAAATAAATATTTAAATATTCATGCTGTTGTCATTCCCACATACCTTCTGTCAGTAAACTAAGCTTCATGTATTTTTTTAAGCTCTGAGCAAACTTATAGTCTACAAATCAGATTTAAATAGTGTGTTAGCTTAAGGATTTAAAGATATCCGTAAATAGATATAAATATCTATCTCCCAGGAAGTGACCTGTCGGATATTTGTTCATGTTCGATGCACTGCAAAAGGTATAGCTTCACTAACAATCAGTTATGTTTCTAACTGATACATTTTCTAAAAGTAAAATGACTCGCATATCTATCTATCTATCTATCTATCTATCTATCTATCTATCTATCTATCTATCTATCTATCTATCTATCTATCTATCTATCTATCTATCTATCTATCTATCTATCTATCTATCTATCTATCTATCTATCTATCTATCTATCTATCTATCTATCAATCTATCAATCTATCGACCTCTCTATATCTCCCCTCAAGGGCAGCTGGGCACTTTGTAGATTACACTTATAACATAAAACTATGCAATTAACTCACAGGATGAAAGCATGGAGGTAATTAGGAAGGTAAACTCTGAAGAGGTGAAGTACTCGGAATTTTAAGCCCAGCGGTGCAGGGGAACACACCCTATGACTTCGGGTTCTTCCTGTTTCAGACCTACAGAAACACAGAGTCTTCTGGGTGAAGTCAGAGATCAGTTTATTGGCTGCAGACCAATTACAGGTATCCAAGAAGTACAACAGCGTGTATGTTCTTAGTAGACTGCTTAAAGTTACAGAAACGGGCTTCTCCTTAAATACAAAATATCCTGCTTCAGGCACACATTCCTTGTTTTATGGCATGGTCATTCATATGTATACATTTCAAACGAAAAGGCAGAGTCATGATGACCATCCGACATTCCAGTTAAGCCAGCCCGCAATTATTTACCCAGCAAGGCTCAGATCCCACATCAGATATCGATAGGCCCCAATAAACATGAGCATCTCCTGTTTGGAAAACAAGCCATAAAGCAGGAACAGTCAGGTGCGAAAGAGATTAGCTGGAGGCTCGTGTGGGATGAAAAGGCTTTATGGTGTGTCAAGCCCTGATGCTAATCACAGGTGGCCGAAGGACGGGGAGCTCGTGAGACCGGACTAACCTGGGGCAGCGGAGCCAAGCTGCCCAGGTCACAGAGAAGTGAAGGGAAGGCACATGTGCCCTAAGAGGCCCGTATTTGCTTCATGATATGTAGCCTATGTGAGGGCAACCATAAGATGGCCTCTGCTCTAAGATGGAACCCACGTAGTGATGTATAATAACGTATACACAGTGCATTCATAGCTAAAACGTTACACAAAGCACTTGTACATACCGCATTGCCCATTCGCGGTTCGCTAATACCGGGATAGACAGGGGTAGGGCCCTGCCTCCTACGCGGTCCCAAATTGCAAAGTACGACAGACCCTCCTTTTGCCCTTACATAGGCAATAACTACACTTATTTCAATCCGAGTCTAGGTCAATATTCACAAAGTCATGGAGATGTTGCTGTAGCATCATCCTATTACTTAGCTCGTCCCTCGATACAGGTTTCCTTACACATAATGTAGCACAGAGGCCACATATCGCAGGAGCACACTGTATGCACAGACAGAACAGGAAAAGGATGGCTAAGATCATTCCAATGACCATCAGAACTTTCCAACCTCAGGCAGATATCAGTTCCCAGAACCACCCCACCAGTGACCAATCTCCTTTATCCACGTGTATGGACTCAGATATCTTATGCAGTTTGGAGATGGCTTGATAAACTGTTGGAGCGTTGTCTGGTATGAAAATGCAACAACTAGATTGGATAACCTTACATACCCCACCGCGGTCTGCAAGTATAACGTCTAGAACCATGCGGTTCTGCAAAGTCATGAGGCGATCCGCTTGGAGCTCAGCTGTCAAATTACCAAGGGCACCAGCCGTAACATTAACAGTGGATTCAACCACACGAGTCAGTTGTCTCAGGTTCCTACTATTAACCATAGGTCCCCAAAATGGCAGGAAACCCAAAAAGAAATCTCCCGCTTCCTGACCGGCAGTATCCTCCTTAATAATCACGCCTCTCACAACTCTGGTCTTGTGATAGTCAGAGGCGGCAGTAAATGTTGGCGGTAGCAGATTTGCAATATAACATGTGCCCGAGAAATCAGGGGGCAACCATGTATATGCTCGGTCATTGCAGATAAAATATGTACCCTTGGCAGCCAAAAACGCAGGGGAAAACTGTGACGGAAAAGTGTACGTTTCAGTACAGTCACTTCTCCCCAGTTGAGCTCTAGGATTCTGTCCATTACCTTGCAAACAGAACCGACCTATGTAGGGTACGACCCAGATTGGGGATGAGATTTTTCGATGTCTTTCACCCAGACTAATACTATACCCTGTCGCGTTCCACCCTACATAAGCTCTCAATTCCTCCTTAGGAATAGATGAGTATGCGTCGATATCTCTGCTCATATCGGCAACTCCTTTCATTAAAGCTTTATTATTGGTGCTAGGTCTGATGGAACGCAGCTGTCGCGGGGAGTACGCATCTAGAGCAAAGAGAAACATGGTCTGGAATGCCCATGACGATCCATTGTAACTAAACGGCAGCACTAGATAAAGAATACCCTTATTAATGGTATGTGGCATTAAACCACACACCCAGCAATTGGTTGTATTCATGACTAGTTGGTGCTGGTGCAGGAGCTGAATAAACGAGTTGTTTACAAATTCTGATTGTCTAGCTTGTTCGTGTTCAGGCAGAGGGTGAAAAGAGTGTGAGGAGACAGTAGGAGGAGGTATAGGCTGTACAGTGGGTGCAATGGGCTCTTGAGAGGAGAAGAATACAAATCCTACAGTAAACACTACCATACTACATAATATAAACAGACATAAAAATACAAAACGTTTGCTCTTCATTATTTTACATATTCTTGCTTTAAAGTTCATTTCCTCAGCGAGTCTCTCCATCTAGAAAAACTCCATCCTCTAATCGTGCCGCTCGCGGCGGGTGAGTATCTTCTGCTAAGGAGTACGCCTGTCAGTCCAGGGAACGCCCTAGACCAACCAGAACCGTTGACCTAACGTCTTCGGCCTGTACCCCAAAGTCTTGGCACCGCGACCCTGCGGCTGAACCCGGATGGTGGTTCGAAAAACAAAAATCAAGAAAGTTCTTCAGATGGGAGAGCTATGGTTATCAAAAAATAAAAAGGTAAAAGAAAAAGAATATTTATTTGTCCATAGGCCTTGGTCTTAGATTATAATGAAAACGGCCAGGTACTGTCTGATCTTGAAACAAGAGTTCAGGCTCTGTGGTGTCCAATCGAATTGACGGTGGCACAGCTTCTTGCAAAATATCGTCACTCTGTTGTGCTGAAGTTGTGCCTTTTATGCGTGCATCACTGAACGGCACAAAACGAGGTACAGTGTCTGTTTCAGAGTCTGCGATACCCTCCTGGACCCACTGGTCATACGGCAGAGGCAAAGGGATTCTTTTAACGTGGGCGCCGTGGATCCAGTTCTTCTTCCCCATTACTCGAACAGCTGATCTTGTAGACAGAAGTACGAGATAAGGGCCGATCCAACGAGGCTCATCGTTGCTCTTGCGCTGGAAATTTTTCACCAGAACCCACGTGCCAGGGTCGATAGGGTGTCCTGGAGCTTCAGAGGCCTGGGGAAGAGTATCGTGCACCTGTTGGTGTAAAACACGCAATTTAACCGTCATTTCGTACAAGTAATCAAGCAGTACTGGATGTTCGATTTCACTGAATTTCGCCGGTCTTGGCACACCCCATACATTGGCCGGGCGGCCAAAAATAACCTCATATGGGCTAAGTCCCACTCGTGAGTGTACGGTCATTCTGGTGGACAGGAGTGCTAGAGGCAGAGCGTCAGGCCATTTAAGACCTGAGCTCGCCTGGATTTTGGCCAGCTTGAGTTTTAGAGCACCATTGTAGCGCTCTACTAATCCAGCTGATTGGGGGTGATTTGCAGCGTGGAACTTCTGCTTTATCCCCAACCCCTCACACACATTCTTCATCACTTGACCCACAAACTCACTCCCATTATCACTCCACACCATTCTTGGCATTCCAAACCTAGGGAAAAATTCCTTCACAAGGGCTTTGGCTGTAGACAGAGCAGTGTTGTCTTTTAGGGGATAGGCTTCTATCCACTTTGAAAAAGCGCAGACAACCACCAACACATATTTCAGGTTGTTGCACCTTTCCATGTGGATAAAATCTAGCTGCAAAACTTCAAATGGATATGATGGAGGCGCAAAATGACCAGCCGGAGTTAGGGTTCCCCTACCAGGGTTGTATTTCAAGCATACCATACAATTCTTGACCACATCCTCTGCACACTTGGGAATTCCAGCATTCTGCCATACTGGAGCCAACAACTTACAAATTCCTTTCATACTGATATGTGCCATTCCATGTGCCATAGTAACCACTGGAAGCACATATGCATCAGGTAACAACCATCGCCTATGTTCTGACAAATCAATCCAACAACCATTCTCATCCAACTTACCGGTACTTTCTCTCCACTTGCTCAACTCTTTCTCTGTGGCTTCAGCTTGAAGGGACTTTACACTCTCTATTGTGTTTTCACACATCCCAACATCACCAACCCATCTTGCAGGGCCTGCAACATACATTCGAGTCTTTACATCTTTTGCTGTTTCTTTCGCGACTTCATCAGCAAACGCATTACCACGACCAACATCATCAGTGATTTTCTTGTGCGCACTGCATTTCATAATCGCAACTTGCAACGGTAGGGTCAGCGACTCAAGGAGATCATTCACCAACTTGCCATTCTGAATCTTAGCTCCATGCGAAGTCAGGAACCCACGTTCTTTCCACAATCGCCCAAAACTATGAGCCACGCCAAAGGCGTACTGGCTATCCGTATATATGTTCACTTTCATTCCTTCAGACAACAGGCATGCTCTTGTAAGGGCAATCAATTCTGCTGCTTGAGCTGAATTTTGTGGCACACGTGCAGTTTCCACAATCGTGTGCAAAGAGTAGTGATGGCATATGCAGCAGTCGTATCACCATTTGGAAGCTTGAAACACGAACCATCCACCCATAAAGTACCATCACACTCAGTGAGGGGAGTATCTTTAAGATCTACTCTCCCTTTCGTCTCTTCTTCTGTTTTGAACAGACAATCATGTTGCTCAATCTCATCTAGGTCTGCTGGAATTGGTAATAGTGTAGCTGGATTCAACGTGTTGCATCTCTTTATGTGTATATGGTTTGCTAACAGTGTCAGCTCATATCCAGATAATCGCGCACTAGTTAAGTGTTGTGTCTTGGTCCTGTTTAACAATGTGTCCACAGCATGTGGAACCATAACAATCAATGTATTATCCATTACTAGGCCAGCAGACTGTCGAATAGACATAGTTGCGGCGGCTGTGGCTCTCAGACAACTTGGCAATGCCCTTGCTACCGGGTCCAAGGTTGACGAAAAATACGCGCATGGACGCGGTCTGTCGCCAAAAGGCTGTGTTAACACTGATAATGCGCAACCATCTTTCTCATGAACATACAATGTAAAAGGCTTGCTGTAGTCAGGGGTACCCAACACAGGAGCTGAACATAATGCATTACGCAATTTCCAAAAACGTTTCTGACACTCTTCAGACCATGGAATAGGATTCGGTGTGTCTTTGCATGTTAATGCTAACAAAGGTTTTGCCAACAAGGAAAAATTGGGAATCCAATGCCTACAGTATGAAGTAATGCCCAAGAAAGCACGCACTTCTCTCTGTGTTCTTGGCACACTCAACTGTGCAATGGCTTGAATTCTTTCTGGGGTCAGTTTCCTTCCCTCCTTCGATAAGAGATGACCTAAGTAGGTCACTTCTTGTCGACAATATTGCAGCTTTGAGAGAGACACTTTGTGATGAAAGGCAGACAAATGACGCAACAATGACAAGGTAGCTTTTTTGCAAATCTTTTCAGTATCCGCTGCGATTAGTAAATCGTCAACGTACTGAATGAGGATAGCGCCACTTGGTAAAACAAGTGCATCAAGCTGCGCTTTTAAAGCCTGACTGTATATTGATGGACTTTCACAGTAGCCCTGTGGAGCGCGTTTAAAGCGGAAGCTACGCCCTCCTAAACTGAAGCCAAAAATGTCTCTGCTTTCCTCTGCAATTGGGATGCTAAAGAAGGCATTCTTCAGATCGATCACTGAGAACCATGCAGCGGATGCTGGAATCATAGTTAACAAGGCAGTTATATCAGGGACAACTGGAAACTGTGGTACAACAATCTTATTAACCTCTCTAAGATCAATCACAAATCTGTAAACAGGTGGCTGTGAAGGGTCCGTTCGTTTTAAGACAGGTAAAACAGGACTATTGCAAACGTTGCCTCTTGTCTCTTCAATTACACCCTTTTTAATCAAATCACTGACAATTGCTAACAATGCTTTCTGACCTTCATTGGAGATCTTGTACTGGGGAATGCGTGGCAATCTGACATTGGCTTTTAAAGTGACCACATATGGCGGTATTTCCTAAAGACCCACATCATTGGGACCAGTAGCCCAAAGGACATCCGGAAGGGATGACAATTCAGGTGGCATTGCATTTTTAGACAAATACATCGGGGAAATCACTTTCTTGCCTAATATAAGTTGTTCTCCTGAGGGAGAACAATATAGTGTTGCATGCAATCTTTTTAGCAAATCTAAGCCTAGCAAATTTTCACCACAACCTGTCGTTAGGATGAGGGGTGCTTTTAGCTCACAAGGTCCAACAGAAAGTGACATAGGACTAGAAATCGGGTTCCTAACTGGGGCGCCAGAAAAACCTACTCTTTCTCTGTGGCTTCAGCTTGAAGGGACTTTACACTCTCTATTGTGTTTTCACACATCCCAACATCACCAACCCATCTTGCAGGGCCTGCAACATACATTCGAGTCTTTACATCTTTTGCTGTTTCTTTCGCGACTTCATCAACAATTATTCTGTCCTCCACGTGGCGGATAAGCCTGCTGTAAGAGGACCTTTGTTTTCAGTTCTTTCGTTTTCTTATCTGTTCTATCCTTCTCATCTTTATCTCTATTTTCATAATACTGTGCAGTAGCCAGTATTTGCGCTGAAGAGGAAACAGCCCAAGAACTTTCTGAATCTTTTAATTTCTTACACAACTCGGAAAGTAGATTCTGCACAAATTTGTCAACAAATAACCGTTGGCCACCTTCAGTGCTCATGTCTTGACCACTGTGGTCGATAAACGTTTCTTCAAACCTGGTGAAGAAATCGGACACTGTCTCATCTTTCTTCTGCTTACATGCGGATAGTTTATCCCAATTTACGTGCATCGCGGGCATTATAGTCTTCATGTATGTGATAATTCTACCAGGGACTTCTGCTACCAAAGGGTCAGGCTTCGCGCCAACAACTTGTCCAGCATCTGCAGCAATGATATTAGCCCATGTGTTACTCAATTCTGCAGCGTGATCTACATTACGAATGGATCCCCATAAAGGCTGTGGAACAACATTCCCAAACAACATGTCTATGTCAGCCAGATTCATTACACATGATTCTGCAGTTTGTGATAACTCCTTATAATAACCAGTAGGGTTTTTACAGGGGTCAGGCAATGTCTGTTTAAGCGCTAACACCTCAGATCGCTTCCATGGGACATGCACCCAAACACGCTGAAAATATGGCTGAACAGGTGGGTTAGCAGCTAAATCACCAGGTCTCCAAACTGGAGGAACCTCACGCATTGGATATTGGCGTGCTTTTACCTTCTTCCCCACAGGGAAATCCTGCTCAAACAACGATTACTGACAATCACCATTTCTGAAGGACAGTAAAATTGCAACTGCTTTATCTACATTGGGGCCCACAATTGTACCTTTTTCAAAATCAAATCGCACTCGACACAATTCCTGTGGGTTTGGGTTTGCACCATTATCCTCCAATTCCTCACAGAGGAATTCACACATTTTGTCAAAGACATACCTCTGTGTTGGGGCATCCCATTGGTGAAAAACGGTAACAACTGATTCCACATCATAGAGTGAAGGGAAACCGATCCACCTACGCGCCAAATGATCTAACACCTCTTTCTCGTCGGGACCAGGCAGCTGACTGCGCAATTGCTTACGCTGTAAGCCAGGAGTCGCACTAGATGATCCAAAGAGAGGCGACATTAAACTAGTAACTACATTAGCTAGTCGTTGTCGTGCTGAAGGAGAAGTTGAGGCAAAAACAGGGGGATAAACAGAGGGAAGAAAAGTGGATTCAGATACAGGTACCTGGGTAGTGTAAGAAGGAGTGCCAGGGGAAGCCGCTGGCGTGCTAGGCAAAGTCGCAGGAAGCGCGGGGGTAACAGGTAACAAAACTGGCGGCCCTTGAGAGGGCTGCACTGCAGGGATAGGAGCCAGCTGAAGAAGAGCTGGCGGCTGCGGGAAGGCTTGCGGCATATTTACTGGAGGCTGCACATTTACAAGCTGTGGAGGTGCTGTGGCATTTTGCGCATATGGGGGTGGCGAACTTAACAAATGGGACATTAGGGAATCTTTTTCTTTCTCTTTTGTTTCAGGTTGCACAAGGGGTGACAAAACAGGATAACATTTATCGATCCCTAGTTTGCGCTGTCTATGTAACTGTTCATTCATTTGTTCCTCCTCATTATCTTTAAATTGCACAGCTGCTTGCATCACTGACATACCTCTTTCTCTCTTATTTCTCTTCGCTAGCTTAATTTCCTTCTGTTTGGCTTCCTTTCGCCATAGGCGGAAAGAATCAAACATCGCCGGCCGGGCTTTCTTTTTAAACAATTTCACTTCCAAATTATCTAAGATATCTGTATCGTAGCTACCATTTTGGGGCCATTTTAAAACACTGTCCTTTCTGGTGTATCGGATCCATACTTCATTATATGCAATGGGGCCCACGCCATGTTTTACATAAAGCTCATAAGTTGGAGTTCCAATTGGAGGAACCGGACATGAATCCTCTAACTGGAAATCCCTTCCACAACCCAAACAAAATAATCTTCCAAATATACTAGCACCAGGCATCTTTGCTCACTAGTCTAGTTCCAAACTTCAAAGGATTATCGATTACGATAGTCTCGTGAATACACAAGTCCTCTGGCTTTGGGGTTTGCAAACTCCAAATCAAAATAATCCCGAAGGATACCAAATTCAAACTGGGAGACGCTCCACTTATACTTAACTGAATATCGATGATCAATGGCGTCACCAGAAGACTCTCTCGATTGTTTCGCTCTAACAAAATTGTCAAGGGTCCAAAACAGGGCGATTAATCAGGGCAGCAGTCCTTCGTAGCCGTCGGGACGCGGAGAACCTCGCAGAAAAGACTTTCGGACCACGTCGACATGCAGGGGTCAATGAAGTGGCGGCCTTCCTCCAGAATTTCCACACGAAGCTCCTCACGAACCTCTGGCTTGGACCGGTACCGCTGAAATCGCCCCGCGTTGGGCGCCAACTGAAGTACTGGAAATTTTAAGCCCAGCGGTGCAGGGGAACACACCCTATGATTTCGGGTTCTTCCTGTTTCAGACCTACAGAAACACAGAGTCTTCTGGGTGAAGTCAGAGATCAGTTTATTAGCTGCAGACCAATTACAGGTATCCAAGAAGTACAACAGCGTGTATGTTCTTAGGAGACTGCTTAAAGTTACAGAAACGGGCTTCTCCTTAAATACAAAATATCCTGCTTCAGGCACACATTCCTTGTTTTATGGCATGGTCATTCATATGTATACATTTCAAACGAAAAGGCAGAGTCATGATGACCATCCCACATTCCAGTTAAGCCAGCCCGCAATTATTTACCCAGCAAGGCTCAGATCCCACATCAGATATCGATAGGCCCCAATAAACATGAGCATCTCCTGTTTGGAAAACAAGCCATAAAGCAGGAACAGTCAGGTGCGAAAGAGATTAGCTGGAGGCTCGTGTGGGATGAAAAGGCTTTATGGTGTGTCAAGCCCTGATGCTAATCACAGGTGGCCGAAGGACGGGGAGCTCGTGAGACCGGACTGACCTGGGGCAGTGGAGCCAAGCTGCCCAGGTCACAGAGAAGTCAAGGGAAGGCACATGTGCTCTAAGAGGCCCGTATTTGCTTCATGATATGTAGCCTATGTGAGAGCAACCATAAGATGGCCACTGCTCTAAGATGGAACCCACGTAGTGATGTATAATAACATATACACAGTGCATTCATAGCTAAAACATTACACAAAGCACTTGTACATACCGCATTGACCATTCGCGGTTCGCTAATACCGGGATAGACAGGGGTAGGGCCCTGCCTCCTACGCGGTCCCAAATTGCAAAGTACGACAGAGGGGTACACTTCAGTTCTTTCAGAATGTAAGGGGATCTGGATTTAGTCTAATAACATTAGAGTTGCAGAATCTGGGAGCCATGCATGAGAAAGCTTGTTGTGATGTTTTACTTCTTACAACATTAGGGATTTCCTAAATACGAGTATTTTTCGTATCTGGTGTATCTTTGGCTAGCTGTAAATTTAAGTTTGGTATTCATGTACAGCAATAGCCTTTTGTTCTACACACAACCCCGAACCTCACCTGCCTTCAAGAGGGAGCCAGTGAGGATTTCCTAAGACAGCAGTAATGTGGTCATGTCTATTTTTTCTCGAAGTTTTATATAGCGCGGATTTGGCCAGATATGAGGTATCAGAGCGGGTAAACAGACTAAGGTGCCGATTACGATCCTGTAAAAACCGGGTACGAACCGTCGGACGGAGCATATTCCCCGTCCGACGCGTACACGGTCGGAACAAGATACAAACATGGAAGTACGATTCGCACGGAAATACTATTTCCGTACGATTCGTACAAAACAACGACCGACGAAAATATACATACAAATGTGATCCGGGAAAGCGCCGACGTGACGTCGGGACGCACGCAGCCTGCCATTCACGAACCAGGAAGTACAATTCGCACCGACGTCATCCCGCACGGAGAATAGGCAGCCAAAAACTGCCGGGAAATCAGGACGACGCGAACAAGGAGTACCTGCACGCGACGGACAGACATGGACCCGAACCTACGTGTCATCCCGGCCCTCATAGCAGTCGACCTCCTCTACCGGTTATGACGCAGACACCGCAGAAGGTCAGAACACAAAGGGAGGGAGGAAAGGGGGGGGCAGGAGCAGGGGCAGGCCACAAAACCCCCACCCAAGTCACACAGCACACATATCCTGGACATACCTGACCCCCAGGCCCTGGTCACTACGAGGGGGTGGGGGCGTGTCCAGCAAAGCCAGCGTCCGCCACAACGGAAGTGGTTGACGACACGAACCGGTAACACAACAATACAGGTACGTCCCGTACCCACGCCTTAAGAGCGTGGGTACGAGTCGTACCACGCCCACATCTACGTCACCCCAACAATGGCGGAACGGCTGTACCCACGTGGCAAAGGCTTGGGTACGGCCCGCACAAGCATTCCACAGCGTGGGTACGGATATGTACGGACCGTACCCCCACCCCCGTATGCATGGAGCATACCCCCATGCCAACAGTGTACATACGGACCGTACCCCCACCCCGTATGCATGGAGCATACCCCCATGCCAACAGTGTACGTACGGACTGTACCCCCACCCTTATGCATGGACCGTACCCCCCATGCCAACAGTGTACATACGGACCGTACCCCCACCCCATATGCATGGAGCGTACCCCCCATGCCAACAGTGTACGTACGGACCGTACCCCCACCCCGTATGCATGGAGCGTACCCCCACCCCAACCGTGTATGTACGACCCGTACCCTCACCCGCGTACGTATGGAGCATACCCCCACCCCAACCGTGTATGTACGACCCGTACCCTCACCCGCGTACGTATGGAGCGTACCCCCCATGCCAACAGTGTATGTACGGACTGTACCCCCACCCCGTAGGCATGGAGCATACCCCCCATGCCAACAGTGTACGTACGGACCGTACCCCCACCCCGTATGCATGGAGCATACCCCCCATGCCAACAGTGTACATACGGACCGTACCCCCACCCCGTATGCATGGAGCGTACCCCCATGCCAACAGTGTACGTACGGACCGTACCCCCACCCCGTATGCATGGAGCGTACCCCCACCCCAACGGTGTATGTACGACCCGTACCCTCACCCGCGTACGTATGGAGCGTACCCCCATGCCAATAGTGTACGTACGGACCGTACCCCCACCCCGTATGCATGGAGCGTACCCCCACCCCAACCGTGTATGTACGACCCGTACCCTCACCCGCGTACATATGGAGCATACCCCCCATGCCAACAGTGTACGTACGGACCATACCCCCACCCCGTATGCATGGAGCGTACCCCCATGCCAACAGTGTACGTACGGACTGTACCCCCACCCCGTATGCATGGAGCGTACCCCCCATGCCAACAGTGTATGTACGGACCGTACCCCCACCCCATATGCATGGAGCGTACCCCCATGCCAACAGTGTACGTATGGACCATACCCCCACCCCGTATGCATGGAGCGTACCCCCATGCCAACAGTGTACTTACAGACCGTACCCCCACCCCGTATGCATGGAGCGTACCCCCACCCCAACCGTGTATGTACGACCCGTACCCTCACCCGCGTACGTACGGAGCGTACCCCCATGCCAACAGTGTATGTACGGCCCGTACCCCCTCCCCGTATGCATGGAGCGTACCCCAACCCAACCGTGTATGTACGACCCGTACCCTCACCCACGTACGTATGGAGCGTACCCCCACCCCAACAGTGTATGTACGACCCGTACCCTCACCCACGTATGCATGGAGCGTACCCCCACCCCAACCGTGTATGTACGACCCGTACCCTCACCCGCGTACGCATGGAGCGTACCCCCACCCCAACCGTGTATGTACGACCCGTACCCTCACCCGCGTATGTATGGAGCGTACCCCCACCCCAACAGTGTATGTACGACCCATACCCTCGCACGCGTATGTATGGAGCGTACCCCCACCCCAACCGTGTATGTACGACCCGTACCCTCACCTGCGTATGTATGGAGCGTACCCCCACCCCAACAGTGTACGTACGGACCGTACCCCCACCCGCGTATGCATGGAGCGAACCCACACCCGTGTATGTTCTAAGTGTACATATCCTGAAATAGGAGGGTTGGGTGCAGAGTCCTCCCAGCAGTGCCCAGACACAGGAGGGGTGTGTGCAGAGTCCTCCCAGCAGTGCCCAGACACAGGAGGGGTGGGTGCCTAACACTCACAGCAGTGCCCAGACACAGGAGGGGTGGGTGCCTAACACTCACAGCAGTGCCCAGACACAGGAGGGGTGTGTGCAGAGTCCTCCCAGCAGTGCCCAGTCATAAGAGGGGTGTGTGCAGAGTCCTCCCAGCAGTGCCCAGACACAGGAGTGGTGTGTGCAGAGTCCTGCCAGCAGTGCCCAGACACAGGAGGGGTGGGTGCCTAACACTCACAGCAGTGCCCAGTCATAAGAGGGGTGTGTGCAGAGTCCTCCCAGCAGTGCCCAGACACAGGAGGGGTGGGTGCCTAACACTCACAGCAGTGCCCCTGCAAAGAAAAGGGTGGAGTACCCACAGATCCAATGCCCACAAAAGTCAGTCAGGTGCACAAAGATCCTGCAGTACATGTACCACATGTGTGCGAGGCTGGGAGTATACACATGCATAGCGCCGAAAAGAAAACATGTCCACATGAAGTCATGACAACAGTCTACATACACAAGTACAGTGACCACCAAGGACGCCACGAATGATGCAGGTGGAGACATCGCTCAGCATGCATGGCCCAAGTCTAACGAGTCCGTCACACACCCAGCCAATGTAGACACAGCTCAGCACCACATATTGGAATGACCCTGCAGGGAAGATGTCAGGTTACACAGAGGAAGGAACACACCTTGGGACGATGTCACCATGCAGTAACTGCTTACATGAACAAAGTTATGTAGCCAACAGCTTGTGATGGCACACAGATACCAGGATCCACCCTATGATCAGCACAAGACTACAATTCCCACACACCCAACACATTATCACCACCCAAAATAATGGAGCAGGTCCACCAACAGCAATACCAGACAGACAGTAGTGTACTAAGGAAAAATAAATTGCTTTATTCAGCATCCAAAAATCTGTTTGTCCCTTGAAAGTTCAAAATGTACAATGCCCATAGGGCAATCCAAAGTTCAAATCCAGGTGGGGGACACAGTGGGACACGTGTCCCCTAGCTTGCCTGCACAGTCAGACTCCTTCGTCTTCCAGAGGGGGGGGGGCATCATGTGGGGGGAAAGGACCAGGCACCGCAGGGACATGAGGGCGAAGGGTAGGTGTCGTGGGTGCATGGACGGAGGACTCCACCACAGGGGGTGGGGCAGCGCCAAAGGCGGAGGCCAGGATGGCGCTGCACACCTTAGCAAGGTCCTCCAGCGAATCCCCTGCACCTGAAGGAACTACAGGCCCCAAGGAGGGGGGGGGTCAGAGGGATGGGTTGCAGCGCCACTGGGGGAGGGTGTGGATAGGGGGGGGGGGACTCAACCACCCTGACCGGGGACTCCTTTGACCGCTTGCGGGGTGGTGTCACTGTGGGGCTCAGGGACAGAGCAGCCATGAAGGAGTCTTTGCTGGATTTGTGGCCAGGAGAGCTGAGGGCAGGGGATTTGGAGGGAGTGGATTTGGTGGAATGCGGACTCCCACTCTGGCTGCGTGTCTTACGTTTGCCCCCTGACCCAGTGGGTGTGCCTACTTCACCCTGTGTGTGCGTGCCAGGAGGTGTGCGTTTGACCTTCCCTGCTGGTGTGGTGCCTGTGTCTGTTGTGGTGGGTGCATGCTGACGTCTGGGTGTACGTGGGACAGGCATGGGAGTGGGAAGTGTGGATGGGTCAGGGGTAGGGGGTTGGACGAAGCGCTGCAGGAGACCCACTGCTGCAGTCAGTGTCGAGTCAATGGACCTCAGCAAGTTGCGTTGGTCAGCCTGCGATGAGAAAATGCCCTCCAAGTATGCCTCCATGTTGTTCAGCACTTGGCTGTGGCCATGGAGGACATTAAGCATCGCAGCCTGACCAACCTGCAACTGCCGCTGGATGTCCACAGACTCGGCGTTGGCGGCAGCAGTGGAGACAGGGGCAGGGGGTGCGGTGCCTGGCAGGAAGGAGACATGTGGTGACTGGGCACGCTGGGAAGGGACACGAGCAAGTGGGAGGCGGCTGATGGCAATGGAGGGGGCGGGGAGAGATGTTGTGCCGCTGTCAGCTGCTGGTGCAGCCTCCGCCCACTCGGAGAGCTCATCCTCGGACCCGTCAGCTTCATATTCTGTGGTGGCACTGGACAGGTCCTCGGCCTCACTCCCCTCCACCTCAGTTCCACTCGATGTGCCAGCCAAGATGTCACCGCTGGCACTGGTGCTCGGTCCCTCCGCTCCGTCTGTGCTGATGTCTCCCTCCGTGTCCCCCGACGATGCTGTGGGCAAGGTGAAGAGACAGCAATTAATCATACACCTGTATACATATGTCACATGAGTCCAATCTACATAGGTTACAGTGCATAGCCTGAAAATCAAGATGAGTAACATCTACAAAACAAGGTACAGATGTAGGCCCTGCAACACACAGTTGGTTGACCCACCATGTCACTGAAAAACTATGGAGAGCATGACACAATAGCAAATGACATGAAATGGATTATGACAGAGGAGCCAGGCTCTGGGGACAATCCAGCACTGCATCTGCACCACACAGCATTGCCGAAAATAGGGATGAGCATGGACCATATCCATGAACTTTAGGCACATGCTGCATAGGTAATACTGAAAACATGCCCACCATGACTGGCTCACTGCACCTTGAGTGTATGTCCAGACAAACATCACACACTGGCCAGACCTAGCAAGGAGATATCAGGTTTTGACATGTAGGCTTTGCCCCCACCAACCACCCCCTACATGAGACAATTTGTTGAGACACAGGAAGCACTTACATCTCTTAGTCTGGGTGAAATACACATGGGCTGGATAAATGCAAGATTGGACACAAAATACCCAAGGTGCGCCTGTCCAAATAATCATGTACAAATGGTCATCATCAGATGATTGTAACAAGACACACAGGCACTGGCCACCGTGAGTATGAACAAGGAAAATCAGGTCAGGCTGTACAGTGGACACTTGTACTACATTTTACGTCAATATACATGGTGCCAGGGGACAATGGCACAGAGCACAACCTATGCTGTAGACACTGAGAGTGTCCACATTTTGTGATGACACACATGACACCTAGGACAATATGCCCCAGGGGACAGTAGTGGCCACACAACTCCATGGTCCTGAATGGGAATGACTGCAACACACGCCACCATCCCTGCACTATGCGTATCGCACACTCATGCACATCATGTCACAGGCCACAACATAGGACATGCGTGCTGTAAGGCATGACACTTGAGAGACTAACTCCCATGTCTGGACTCAGTATCAGTGCCAACTGACATGGAACCCACAAGTACTGAACTGGACAGGGCACAGGCAAGGTCCCAAAACCTGTTACACACCACCCCCACACATGATGCTACAGGCATTGTTCACATGGATAAAGTGCCAGCCTAAATAACCTTGTGAAGGAGTGACTACACACAGACCAGGGAACACATTGCAAGGAGGAGTGGGGAGGCAAGAGAGCACCGCTATACTGTGGGTAACAGGATCTGCACAGCACCTTTAAACCCTGGCAGTGTATCCATGCAACTGTGCACTTACAAATGCTGGTGACACACAACAAACACACATGTACCTACCCCCTTCCTGCTGCTGCTTCTCCTGTAAGCGCCTGTCCAAGTCTGGAAAGACCACCGCCAGCACACGCTTGTGGATGTGGGTCAGACAGCGGCGCCCGCGGTTCCTATGGGTCTCAGGTGAGTCCCCCAGCAGGACCCGTGCGATCCTCCGCGTCCAGCACCGGATATCCTGCCAGCGTTTTCTCACCTGGGCCAGGCGCCGCTTGCGACCCTCCATCCTCCTCACGGCACTGACGGCGTTCATCCAGATCTGCTTCTTGGCAGAGGCGCCTACCTGTGAGGATGAACAAGTGACACTACATCAATACACCTGGCACATGTCACAGAGACACATATTAGAACAAATTTGCTGTTTACAACAAGGCATAGTATGCATCCAACGCATTGCACCTTTGTCATAGGGACATGATCCTCTGGGGAAGGGCAAAAGCAGTACGTGCCATTGAAAGTACACAGGTGGAATGAGGGCAACGACACAATCAATGATCCAGGCTCACACTGTGCATCACAAGCTACACCAGGATTTTGTGCAGCACCTCAAAGCAGTCACATGCCACAGGCCACTGACACTACCTCAGCAGAGTACACAGACACACACAGGCACAGGACATTCACCTGCCATTGCCAAATGCAGCGACAAACCTCACTCTGCACATGTGCCACTAGACGGGGGGGCTCACAGGTGTGGGGCTGGCTCTGCACGTCAGACACACAGCACTGCTCCCTGCTCACATCAGATGGGCAGGGTATATCCATCCCTCATGCAGCCCGGGTGCTACACTCCACATATGCACCCACCCACATGACAGGTGACTTACACACACACTGATGTCCAGGGTACGAACACATCATGTGGACACTCTCAGCACAGGTACACAGAACTAACACACATCTGTGGGTACAGTCACCTGTCACACTGGGCTGACCACATAATCACATGAGGACTGTAGAGGCTACATTCCCAGGAGGATAAGACAGGCAGAATGTGGCATGCACCATGCGGTGATTGTCACAGTAAACACAATGCAAGTGAGGACGGCAGACATGCACCACAGCATGCTCTGCCTGGGAGACATCAGGCATTACCCCCCTACAGTACATTGCATGTGTGTCACACCTGGACACAATGCCAGAAGTCACAGTCACAAAAAAGGGACACAGTCTGTGCTAGTGGACTCTGCACTCACCTGATACCCTGGTCGCCCATACAGCAGGGGGTACTGTGGGAGGATCACATCCAGCAATGCCAGGTTCTCCTCCAGGGTGAAAGGCTGTGCCCTCTCCACAGACCTTGACATGGTTCCAGGGAATCAGGAGCAGCAGCTGGGTCGTAGAATCCAAAGATGTGCAGGCAAGTGCTCTCTCATGCCTTATATCTGCCTTGCTGGTGTTGTGTCCAAATAATTATTCCAAGGGCCACACTTACCACTGGCCCGCAATATTAAGTCGAATAAGGAGCAGTTGGCAACGTGGAAGGTTCAAGCGTTTATTGGCCACCACAGAACTCTATATAGAGGAGCCTCGTCGATCCTCACCCATCAGGTGCGCCGAGAAAGACTGCTGGCTCCTTGACAGTAACACACTTTTATACATTATCAGTTCAGCATACAAAACCTTATACGTGGAAAAGTACCAGTTAGTCCCGGCGCCCCTAATGAGCTCATGCCTATATCCAGTTTCGGTTACACATACAAAGGGTTACTATCTTTACAGAGAAGGTCGACGGGGTGACTCCCTTCTCGTCCCAGGTCTAAAGGAATTTGCCTGATACTCCCTTTTAGCAGATGTGACCTTGCTTCTCAGCAATTCAGCCTGTCTCCTAACAAATGTATGAAAGGGGAAGCAGATGGTGGGCGGAAGAGACCATGTGATTCCTAAACGAGAGAGTCACAATCCAAAATGGAGGCTGTTCTGTTCTCGGCCCTTTCTGTCGTACTAAGCATAACGGGAATCTCGAACCCTTGAATACACTATAACTAATCATACTATCATTAGATATACTGCGCTAATCATACCATATCAACTTGAACACCTCACTGGCCTGTGTCATGCACAGGAGTACAGAGTGATTGGTCACTCACATTTGCATCCTATGTTTCCTCCAATCCCTTCAAACCTAGCACAGTCAGTGGGTTTTTATTGTTTTTTTTCTTGAGCATGATGTCAACTCCAGAACCACATTGCAACAAAGTAGATTCATTCAAACTGACTTTTGCTGTGCACCTGCAGAAAAAAATTCATACTTTAAACTTGGTCTCCATGACAACCAGCATGCATGTAGGCCTTTATACTTGTCCCTCATGTGTCCCCTATGTAATTTGGAGATTCACACACAGGTACGGTGCGTTCCGGGGCCCTAGGGCACCCCAAATGCATAGCAACGGCCCGTACAGGCGTGTGTACGGACCGTATCACTATGGGTACGCATACGCGAGCACACCCATAGTGATAGTGAGCGTACGTGCGTGTGTACGGTCCTTATCACTATGGGTGTGCTCGCGTATGCGTACCCATAGTGATAGTGAGCGTACAGACGTGTGTACGGTCCGTATCACTATGGGTACACATACGCGAGCACACCCATAGTGATACGGACCGTACACACACCTGTACGCTCACTATCACTATGGGTACGCATACACGAGCACACCCATAGTGATACGGACCGTATACACGCGCGTACGCTCACTATCACTATGGGTACGCATACGCGAGCACACCCATAGTGATACGGACCGTACACACGCCTGTACGCTCACTATCACTATGGGTGTGCTGGCGTATGCGTACCCATAGTGATACGGACCGTACACGCGCGCATATGCTCACTATCACTATGGGTGTGCTGGCGTATGCGTACCCATAGTGATACGGACCGTACACGCGCGCGTACGCTCACTATCACTATGGGTAGGCCTACGGCAGCACTCCCATTGTGATAGGGAACGTACACAGGCCCTCCGAGCGAATGTACGGTGCCTTTCACACATCACAGTGGTGACAGGCAGCACACAGGAAGGAATAGAGCTGACATACTTGTCCATGGATGGACATCAAGGCATTGTCTGGGCAGTACTACATGTGTGGGGCACAGGTGTGAAAGGCTGTGATGTGGCACATTACTCCTGAGTCGAGAAGGCAATAGATGTATGATGAGATGTGTACAGATGTTATGTGTGACGGTGCAATATGTGCCAGGCATGCCCTTAACTCCTTTGACATGTGTGCATGTCGTACTGCACACTTGGGATGAGCGTCACTGGCATGGCACAGTCAACAACACACGCAAGTGTCCCCTGATGCCCGCTACAGGGGTTACCACATCAGACATGTGACTACCCACGGTGCACGATGTGTCTATGTCATGTATGTGTGGTGTGTTCCCATTAGCTTGATGTTGGTGTTCCCTCAAAAGCATCAGCTGTTGCAGCAACCAACATGTGTCTGTGTGTAGATGGACATGGCACACTGTTACGCACACCAGGCCACATGTGGTATCGGATGTGAGGTGTGTATGTATGCATGGGACACTAAGGTGCCGATTACGATCCTAGAAACACCGGGTACGAACCGTCGGTCGGAGCGTTTTCTCCGTCCGACATGTACCCGGTTGTAAAACTTTACAAACGTGGAAGTACGATTCGCACGGAAACCCCATTTCCGTACGAATCGTAAAAAACACCGTCCGACGAAAATATACATACAAATGTGATCCGGGAATGCCCCGACGTGACGTCGGGACGCTGTCAGGCAGCGTTTCACGACCCAGGAAGTACAATTCGAACCGACAGCAGTCCGGACGGCAATATTTTTATGGCACCCAAAAAGTGCCGGAAAAGCGAAGTACGCTGCAAAATGACGAGAATAGGGGGCCCGGTACGCGCCGTACCCCCCCCAGCCCCCGTGAGTACGCGCCGTACCCCCCCCAGCCCCCGTGAGTACGCGCCGAACCCCCGTGTATGTACACCCCTGTACGTGTCGAACCCCCCGTGTATGTACACCCCTGTACGTGTCGAACCCCCGTGTATGTACACCCTTGTACGTTCGAGTCGTACCCTCACCGTGTATGTACGGTGCGTACCCCCGGCAGTACTACATGTGTGGGGCACAGGTGTGAAAGGCTGTGATGTGGCACATTACTCCTGAGTCGAGAAGGCAATAGATGTATGATGAGATGTGTACAGATGTTATGTGTGACGGTGCAATATGTGCCAGGCATGCCCTTAACTCCTTTGACATGTGTACGGTGCGAAGCGCTGGGGGTACACACCGTACATACACGGGTGGGGGTACGACTCGAACGTACAGGGGTGTACATACACGGGGGGTTCGACACGTACAGGGGTGTACATACACAGGGGGTTCGACACGTACAGGGGTGTACATACACGGGGGGTTCGACACGTACAGGGGTGTACATACACGGGGGGTTCGACATGTACAGAGGTGTACATACACGGGGGGTTCGGCGCATACTCACGGGGGCTGGGGGGGTACGGCGCGTACTCACGGGGGCTGGGGGGGTACGGCGCGTACTCACGGGGGCTGGGGGGGGGTCGGCGCGTATGTGGGCACATGTCTCCATGGTTGCAATGGGAGTTCGGTGCGGACGGTGTTTTTACCATACGGTTGTGACATCGGATGCACGGGATGGATCGTACTTGCGCGGTCGGACTTCACTTTTCACGTTTGTACGGTAAATCGTCCGGGGAGGTGTCGGACACCTTTTCCGACCCGAGGACGTGTTGGGAATTATTCCCAATGCGACTCGTATGGAGTTTTTCCCATGCGAATCGTAATTGCCAGTTTGTACAGCACTTGTACGATTCGTACGGTAAAAAGACCGGATACGAGTTGTACGGGGAATTTTTTTGCAGGATCGTAATCGGCACCAAAGTAGCGTAACAAGGACCTGTCTGCATCCTCTCAATGTATGTGTGGTGAGTCATTACATGTACACCTTAATGGCAAGGTTTGTGGGCTGTCCTAGTGTAATGTCATGTGACCTGTGGCTCTAGTGTTCCGCTACCTGTCTCTGCAATCGACATCCTACTTCTGCTGATGTGTTGATGTATGTCACTCCTGTGTTGCGTCTGGCTGTTCACTTACACTGGGACACAGCTAATCCCTTGCCATGGCATGTGGAGGTTCACAATCTCTGTGTGTAGCTGGGTCTTGGTAGGAGTGTCACCTGGCAGCCATACGTGTCCAGGGCATGTGGCACATACCTGACTCCGTATGTAGCATATGTGTATTGACAGATTAACATGTGCTCAGTACAAATAAATTGTTGTTGTAGTGCACTCACTCTTCCTTGTCACTTCCAAATTACTGCAGAGCGCCACCTCTTCCCCGACCAATTCCGGACTTGGCTGACATGCGGGAGAATGACTGTATACGCTGCTACCGCTTCCCCCAACCATTGATTGAGCAGTTGACGGCAAGGCTGGCACCACACCTGCAACCGCTGCACAGGTATCCTACAGCACTGACACCCAAGCTGAAGGTAATGGCAGCCCTACATTTTCTTGCCACGGGTACCTTTCAATATACCATAGCTCATGTTGGTGGCATGTCCCAGAGCATGTTCAGCCGTGTGCTGCATGATTTCTTAGAGGCCATGTTGCTTCACCTGGATGAGTTCATCCATTTCCCAACTCCTGAACTGTTGACCGGGGTCAAGCGTTGATTATATGCCCTGGGAGGGATGCCCTATGTCATTGGGTCCATAGATGGGACACATGTGGCTTTGGTACCACCACAGGCACAGGAGGTAGCGTACAGGAATCGCAAACACTACCACTCCATCAATGCCCTTGTGGTGTGTCTGTCCAACATGGTGATTTCACATGTCTGTGCTCGTTTTCCAGGATCAGCACACGATGCCTACATCATGAGGCGTAGCAGGGTGCCTGAAATGATGACGCAGCTGCGCAACGAACGAGCATGTGTTGTTGGTGGGTACACTCTGTCTGTCCTGTATTTTGCGTAGACTTCCAGCACGACTGCTTCTCCTGTCCTAC
The DNA here is from genome assembly GCF_964204655.1 of Triturus cristatus. NCBI lineage: Eukaryota > Metazoa > Chordata > Amphibia > Caudata > Salamandridae > Triturus > Triturus cristatus. The sequence goes on from NC_140580.1 coordinate 159,497,847, forward strand.
TTATGTCCATGTGGTTTCCATGTAGGGGACGCTGGCTATCCCAACATGCCATGGCTGATCATACCTCACCGCAACACCAGCACGCCGGCCCAGCTCCGCTACAACACCGCCCATGGCCGGACAAGGCGAGTGATAGAGAGGACATTTGGCCTCCTGAAGAGCCGATTCAGATGCCTCCACAAGACCGGCGGCGCACTCCCATATGCCCCGGCGAAGGTCTGCAAAATCTTCATGGTCTGCTGCATGCTGCACAACATGGCAGTTGAGAAAGCTGTGCCACTCATCCTGGATCAAGAGATGATCAGGACCATTCACCCGTGGAGGACAAAGGGCTTGGCAATGGGGCTAGTGATGTGGAGGATGTGGTTCCACAAGAGGACATTCGGAGTCGGCTCATACGCGACTTCTTTGCTTAGTGGTGAGTACCAGTGTGCACGCATTGGTCCCCGTGTGGCATGTGTTGCGATGTGTGTGTCCATCTGCATGTATGCCACGTGAGTCAGAGGTGTGTGTGGATGTGTCACTCGAGTGATGGTGCCAGTGATGAGTGTATTTCCACAGTCATAATTGTGACCTAGCATGTTGTCATCCTTACATGTGTCGAGTACATGCACATGCAAGTGGCTGTGCTTTTTGTGGCTGACTTCTTGTGTGTCTCTCATCCCCAGGTACTTGCGCATGCCGTCTGCTGGTTGCATTGTTGTGGCACTGCTATTCCTCATGGACACGTCATCGTGTGCTGACTCAGCGTTACACGCACGGACAAGTTTGGAAGTCTTCTTAGGGTAAGGGATGCATCAGGGGTGTATTGGGTGTGGCAGTTGTTTACGATATGTGCACACTGCCCCTGTCGATGTTTGGTTCCTCTGCAGACATGTCGCATCACCATGGGACACATTACATGTAGCTGGGTACACCTGAATAGATGGTCAGACTTGTTGCCAGTCATCTGTGATGGGATAGTGGATTGTGATGATGGCATCAATGTGTGTAACACTGCCCTCGGACACATACGGTTTGCATTGGCTTGACATGGTGTGGGACTTCCACATCAGAGGATCAATGGTGTATGGCAGCCTCTCCGTGAGCAGCAGGGGGTGTTTAGCTGTTACCCGACACTTCTGTGCCAGTTCCATGGCTATCACGCATTTGTGCTGCAGAAGGGGGGTTCCAGTGTTGGACCCACATGTTACTCCACATGACCTGTGTATGTGTACTCCGAGTTGCCTCTGCATTCCCGAATACATGAATAATAAAGGTGTCCCTATGCCTCCAAGGTGCCTATTCTCTGTCAATGCTGGTGTGTTGCCATGGTGCATACGGCATGTCTGGCATGGTTTTCCGTGATAGTGGCTATGTGTCTATGTGTCGAGTAGCAAGATGCAAGCTGTTTGTGTGGGATTAGACTCTGTATTGTGCATGATGTCCATGACTGTGTGGGTATTGTGACATGTGCTATCCCCATGCATCCAACGTTGGCCAGGCCACCATTCTCTGCATCCACCTGACTCAAGCTTGCAGGACATGGTTCTGCCACCTGTCCACACATACCTGGGTGTCCCAGGACACTCCACATGATCCCTGACCTCTGCGCATGGCTGTCGCTGTACTCAATATGTCTGTCGGCACGGTTGTGCGGCCACCCCCTCAGCTGGTTGAGCCCATCACGGGTGTGTATGGTGCTCCATGTCTGTGTTGCCTAATACATTGTGACCCATGTGTGTCCTGTGCCAGACTCAGGCCCCAGGGTGTGGATGGTTGAAGTCATATGAGAACTCAGGCATGGTTAGACTTTACAAGACACATGTAAGGTAATAATGCAAAATGTAGGCATCATCTCTTTATCGTGTAACTTTTTATTTTTGTTGGGGTAGGTGGGGGGGGTATGACATGAGGGGCTTTCCCGGTGTGTGGAATCCAAAGTTCACTGGGGGAGTTGGTGTCCTTGCCATTGGAAATCCTCAGAGTCCATGCCACAGTCTTTGTCAACATTGGTCAGACAGTGACCAGCAAGTCCATGTGGCAGAGAATGTCTTTTGCTGATGTGCTGCTGTTGGTCCAGTGGGCCAGGTGCCAGGCCAGGTGTCCTGGGAGATGGTGCTGTTGCGCTGACCCTCACGGTCTTTTCCGTGGACAACCCGCCCTCCTGCGGGAACCCTCAGAAGCAGGCCGTGACGATGTTTGGGATGCTCCGTCGGATGTCTCCTCCTCCTCCTGATCCCTCTCTGTGGGTGGTGATGTTCTTGGCCTGGTGGCACAGGAAGGGTTGCCCATGTTGTCGGCCATCCGACGGAGTGTACGGTGAATTCCTGTGAACACCGTCACGAGCTCAGCCTGTCTGTCCTCCATCCGCCCTTGGTGTCTCATTAGACAGGCATGTTGCTCCGCATGTTGCTGGGCCTGCTGGGTCTTGATCTCCTCGAGGGTCCCCTTCATCTCGTTGAGGGTGGACACAACCTGGCCCATGCCCGTGGTGTCCTGCCGGTATGTGTCCAGGATGTTTCTGACATGGGAATATACCGGTTCCGCAGCCAACTGGTCGGGCTCGCGCCTCCACCGTCCTCCACTCCCACCACCCCTGCCCACTTGCACCTGGCCTGCCCTTGTGGGCACATCGGGTCTCCGGGACCCCTGAGGGGTGGCATTAGCGTTGTCGCCTGCCTCCTCCTGGGTGCCCGGTACACCGTGTCCCTCCTGGTCAGCCTGGCTGCATTGTGGTGGTGGGGCAGGGATCCTGGGTGTCTCCTGGGATGTGGCAGGAGTGGGGGTGGTGGTTGGCCCAGTTGTACCTGACGCAGGTGCTGCAGGTGGTTGGACACCAGAGGGACCAGGTTGGTTGGGGTCGTCCACAGAGTGGTGAGAGTCGTCGCTGCCGGTGGGTCCGTCATCCCGCAGAGCCGGGTCCTGTGAGTCTTCCCCCCCACGACGTTGACCTGTGTGTGAGAGAGACAATGTTAATTTTGTTCCATGCAACATCCATGTTTCATTCGTTTCTAAGTTGGCACATTTCCTCTGGGTATTTGGATATGTCTTTCATTCCACTCACAGTGCACTTGTGCATGGGTATGTCCCTTGGCCACAGCTTTTGAGACTTTACCTATGTGTGGCACAGTCTTACTTGCTGCATCAATTGTGACTGCAGTCAGCAGTGGAGTGAGCAGGTGTGGCGAGCCATGCATTGGCGCCTTCCGTGTTGCACTGTACGTGGGCACATGGAGTTGTTCCACACACTTATATAATGCAGGTAGCTGTCGTTGTGCTCGTGCACAGGTTGAGACATGGCCCAGTGTTTTGCCATGGAGAAGAGAGGGGGATTCAGGCACTGCCCACCCTTGTCTACATGCACGCAGTCCACCTGCTGACGGGCAGACATTCCCACACCCACCAAGGCTGAATTGGTCTCCCTGTGTGTCCCTTTCTCACTCCCTCTCTGTCCCCCTCTCCCTCCCTCCCTCCCTGTGTCAGCCTCCTCCCTCTGTCCGTCTCCCTGTGTCTCCCTCCCTCTCTCTCCCCCTCTCCCTCCCTCTGTGTATCACCCTCTGTCACCTCAGCCCAGCTTCCTAGGCACACACTTTTTGCAGATCTTTGAATGGCCCTTGGCTTGTTGATGTGAGTTTGTTTCTGATCTCCAGGCACCCATTGGGTGTAGTGTCTGTGTCTGCGCTGCTGCTGTGGTGGTGTGTGCTGCCACTCTTTCACAGTGTTGGCTGTTCATTAGCTGCTGTCATGTGCAAAAACGTGCCTTCACCCCCATGTCTTAATGCAAGGCGTCCACCATTTGCTGGCAAGTCTTTCCTGTGTGGGGACACACTGTTTGTCTGGCTGTGACCTAGGCCATATGGGCAGAGGGCATTGTTGTCTGCTTCTGAGTTGCACTATGTGATTTTTGGGGCCCACACTCCCGCCATCCGGCTTACCGTGTCTTGTGTTGGTGTTTTCTGTGGCCTGTGACTTGGCATTGTCCAGCTGGGTGCATGGGGCATGGTGGCGCTAGTGGCATGTGCGTGTTCATGGAGTGTGGTTGAGTCATGCGATAGCTTGGGGTGGTTGCGTGCCTGATTGTGAGTTTGGTTGTGGATGATGTTCCCCCCATGTGAGGTGAGTTGTTTGTGTACTCACCCGGCTCTCGGAGGCCATCTACTTCGTCCACTGCCACCACCGGCAGTATAGCCATCACCCTCTCCTCCCAGGGATGGTATTGTACGCGTCTGCGGGGCGGCCCTCCTCCAGTGATGTTGGCCTGGTTGTGGTCGTCGGTCATTTTGGCTCGGACCCTCCTCCGCAGATCGTACCACCTGGCTTGGCATTCATGCCTGGTCCTTCTGGTGGACGCAACAGCATTCACAGCATCGACAATCCTCTGCCACATGGCTGTTTTTTCGGAAATGCTGGTCTGTCTGACCAATGTTCCAAAGAGGTGTGGCTCGACTCTGAGGATTTCGTCGACAAGGACCTCCAACTCTTGGCTAGTGAACTTTGGATTCTTGTTAGTGGGCATGGTGAGGGGTGTGTGTGTGGATGGTTGTGGGGGGTGTGGGTGTGGATGGTTGTGGGTGTGTGGGTGTGGTTGTGCAGGTGTGTGTGTGTGAATGTGATGAGGGGGTGTTTGTGAAGGTGGGTGTGTGAAGGTGTGCAAGTGTAAGGTGTGGTAAAGGTTCAAGTATGGTGCTGTAGGTTGTCTGTGGGGTCTGGCAGCAGTGAGTCTGTTGCAAAGGCTCATGGTTTGTGTCTGTGGGCCCTTTGTATTGGTCCATTGGTGGGTGTGGCTGTGTTTGAACTTTGGGTGGGTGTGTTATAAGGAGTGGTTGTGTTTTGGGCCTCTGTTTGGGATTTTGGCAGTTGCAGGTCAGTGAATGTGTTGTATTTGTGCTTGTTGGACATGTTTTGTGGCTTTGTGCCATTCAAATAGTGTATTCTTGTGTTGTTTTCCTTTGTCCTGGTTGTGTATGTGTGTTTTTAGCGTGTGTACGGTGTGTACATCGGCAATTTTGTTGTACAGTGCTGTCCTTGTGTCTGGCTTGGTACGACTCATACATGTGCGATGTTGGGTGAAGGTGCTGGTGTTGGGGCCTGGGGTGTGCTCCGTACTTGTTGGGGTCGGGGTACGCTCCATACATACGCGGGTGTGGGTACGGGCCGTACATACATGGTTGGGGTGGGGGTACGGTCCGTACATACACGGTTGGGGTGGGGGTACGCTCCATACGTACACGGGTGAGGGTACGGGTCGTACATACACGGTTGGGGTGGGGGTACGCTCCATACATACGCAGGTGTGGGTACGGGCCGTACATACACGGTTGGGGTGGGGGTACGCTCCATACGTACGCGGGTGAGGGTACGGGTCGTACATACACGGATGGGGTGGGGGTACGCTCCATACATACGTGGGTGAGGGTACGGGTCGTACATACACGGTTGGGGTGGGGGTACGCTCCATACGTACGCGGGTGAGGGTACGGGTCGTACATACACGGTTGGGGTGGGGGTACGCTCCATACATACGCAGGTGTGGGTATGGGCCGTACATACACGGTTGGGGTGGGGGTACGCTCCATACATACGCGGGTGAGGGTACGGGTCGTACATACACGGTTGGGGTGGGGGTACGCTCCATACGTACGCGGGTGAGGGTACGGGTCGTACATACACTGTTGGGGTGGGGGTACGCTCCATACATACGCGGGTGAGGGTACGGGTCATACATACACGGTTGGGGTGGGGGTACGCTCCATACATACGCGGGTGAGGGTACGGGCCGTACATACACGGTTGGGGTGGGGGTACGGTCCGTACATACACTGTTGGGGTGGGGTACGCTCCATACATACGCGGGTGGGGGTACGGGCCATACGTACGGGGGTGTACATACACGGGTGGGGGTACGTCTCGTACATACACGGGTGTACACACACGGGTGTACATACATGGGTGTACATACACAGGTGGGGATTCGACTCGTTCATAGGAGGGCTGGGGGGAGTGTTGGGCGCGTATGCGGGCACATGTCTCCATGGTTGCTATGGGAGTTCGGTGCGGACGGTGTTTTTTCCATCCGGTTGTAACATCGGACGCACGGGATGGATCGTACTAGCGCGGTCGGACTTCGCTTTTCACATTTGTACGGTGAATCGTCCGAGGATGTGTCGGACACATTTTCCGACCCGAGGACGTGTGGGGAATTATTCCCAATGCGATTCGTATGGACTTTTTCCCATGCGAATCGTACTTGGCAGTTTGTACGGCACTTGTACGATTCGTACGGTAAAAAGACCGGATACGAGTCGTACGGGGAACTTTTTTTACAGGATCGTAATCGGCACCATAATATTGAGTCTTAATTATCGACCTACCAAAATATCGATGTTGAAATATCGTCATGCCATACAGTCAGAATATCGTCAACAAGAATATCGAGTTGAAGGTAAGTAATATCGTTTTTTAAAATATCGATGTTAAAAATATAGTTTTTTTAGTTAGTGTTATGTCTGTTAGTATTTAATTTAAATGTATGTGTTCTATATTTTTGTGTAAATAATGCCTTTGTATTTTAATATATGTGTTCAATTTTTATGTTATTAATTTTTTTGAACAACATTTTGGTGCCGATCACAATCCGGTAAAAACCGGGTACGAACCGTCGGACGGAGCATATTCTCCGTCCGACGCGTACCCGGTCGTCAAAATATACAAACATGGAATTACGATTCGCACGGGTACACCATTACCGTACGAATCGTAAAAAAGCCCGACCGAACAAAAAACACCTACCAATGCGATCCGGGAAAGCGCCGACCTGACGTCGGGACGCACGCAGCCAGCCATTCACGACCCAGGAATCACGATTCGCACCGACGTCACCCCGCACGGTGAATATTTTGCGGCAGCCAAAAACTGCCGGGAAATCAGGACGACGCGAACAAGGACCACCAGTACGCGACGGACAGACGACGACGCGAACAAGGAGGACCAGTACGTGACGGACAGACATGGACCCGAACCTACGAGTCATCCCTGCCCTCATAGCAGTCCACCTCCTCTACAGGTTACGACGCAGACGCCGCAGAAGGTCAGAATAACTAAGGGAGGGGGGAAAGTGGGGTGGGGTGGGGGTGGCACTACCAGGGCAGGCCACAAAACAACCACATGAGTGACACACTACACATGGCCTGGACATACCTGACTCCCATGCCCTGGTCACCACGAGGGGGTGGGGGCGTGTCCTGATAATCCAGCGACCGCCACAACGGAAGTCCGTCACCACGCGAACCGGCAACACAACCAGACAGGTACGTCCCGTACCCACGCCTGAAGAGCGTGGGTACGAGTCGGACCACGCCCACACACGTCACCCCAACAATGGCGGGACGGATCGCACCCACGTGGCAAAGGCCTGGGTACGGGCCGCACAAACATCACATAGCGTGGGGACGGATATGTACGGACCCTACCCCCACCCCGTATGCAAGGAGCGTACCCCCCACCCCAACAGTGAAAGTACGACCCGTACCCCCACCCGCGTATGCAAGGAGCGTACCCCCCTGCCCAACAGTGTAAGTACGACCCGTACCCCCACCCACGAATGCATGGAGCGTACCCCCCATGCCAACAGTGTAAGTACGACTCGAACCCCCACCCACGAATGCAAGGAGCGTACCCCCCACCCCAACAGTGTAAGTACGACCCGTACCCCCACCCGCGAATGCAAGGAGCGTACCCCCCTGCCCAACAGTGTAAGTACGACCCGTACCCCCACCCGCGAATGCAAGGAGCGTACCCCCCTGCCCAACAGTGTAAGTACGACCCGTACCCCCACCCGCGGACGTACGGAGCGTACCCCCAGCCCAACAGTGTAAGTACGACCCGTACCCCCACCCGCGGACGTACGGAGCGTACCCCCAGCCCAACAGTGTAAGTACGACCCGTACCCCCACCCGCGGACGTACGGAGCGTACCCCCAGCCCAACAGTGTAAGTACGACCCGTACACCCACCCGCGGACGTACGGAGCGTACCCCCAGCCCAACAGTGTCAGTAGACTCGTACCCTCACCTCTAATGCAGTGTGCGTAACCCCACCGTGTATGTGCCAAGCGCACATATCCAGAAATCGGAGGTGTGTGTGCAGAGTCCACCCAGCAGTGCCCTGAGACAGGAGGGGTGGGTGCAGAGTCCTCCCAGCAGTGCCCTGACACAGGAGGGGTGGGTGTGGAGTCCTCCCAGCAGTGCCCTGACACAGGAGGGGTGGGTGTGGAGTCCTCCCAGCAGTGCCCTGAGACAGGAGGTGTGGGTGTGGAGTCCTCCCAGCAGTGCCCTGACACAGGAGGGGTGGGTGCAGAGTCCTCCCAGCAGTGCCCAGACACAGGAGGGGTGGGTGTGGAGTCCTCCCAGCAGTGCCCTGAGACAGGAGGGGTGGGTGCAGAGTCCTCCCAGCAGTGCCCTGACACAGGAGGGGTGGGTGCAGAGTCCACCCAGCAGTGCCCTGAGACAGGAGGGGTGGGTGCAGAGTCCTCCCAGCAGTGCCCTGAGACTGGAGGGGTGTAACACATGTGTGTGAGGCCAGAATTATCCACATGCATACTGGCTACAAGGGAACATGTCCCCATGAACTCATGTCAACAGACTCCACACACAAGTACAGTGACCACCAAGGATGCCACGATTGTCGCAGGTGGAGACATGGCCCTGCATGCATGGCCAAAGTAGAAGGGCTCCGTCACACACACAGCTCATGTAGACACAGCTCTGCGCTAAACATTGGGAACACCCTGCAGGGAAGAAAGCTGGGTACACAGAGGAAGGAATACACCCTTGGACAAGTGCACCATGCAGTAACTGCCTACATGAACAAAGAAAGTTAGCCAACACCTTGTGATGGCACACAGATCACAGGGTCCCACCAATGAGCAGTACACTACTACATATCCCACACACCCAAACCCTTACACACCACCCAAAACCATGTAGCAGCCCCACCAACACCAATACCAGCATAGCAGTAGTGTGATAATGAAAACAAAATTAAGCTTTATTCAGCAGGAGCACAATGTCCGTGGATCGCAGGCAGTTCAATCTTCACAAAGCCCATAGGGCAGTCAATGATTCTCAGCTGGATGGGGGACACAGTGGGATGCGTGTCCCCTACCTTGCCTGCACAGTCAAATGGCATCGTCTTCCACACTGGTGAGGGCATCAGGGGGGGGGGAGCAACAGGCACCGCAGGGACATCAGGGCAAAGGGGCGGCGTTGTGGGTGCAGGGATGGAGGAGTCCACCACAGGGGGTGGGTCAGTGCCAAAGGCGGAGGCCAGGATGGCACTACACACCTTTGCAAGGTCATCCAGGGAGTCCCCTGCACCCGAAGGGACCTCAGGCCCCAAGGAGGGGGGGGGGTCAGAGGGATGGGTCGCAGCGCCACCGGGGGAGGGTGGAGACAGGGGGGGAGACTCAACCACCCTGACCGGGGACCTCCGTGACCGCTTGCGTGGTGGTGTAACTGTGGGGCTCAGGGACAGAGCGGCCATGAAGGAGTCCTTGGGGGAGATGTGGCCAGGAGAGCTGAGGGGAGGGGATTTGGAGGGAGTGGACTGGGTGGAATGCGGACTCCCACTATGGCTGCGTGTCACACGTTTGCCCCCCGACCCAGTGGGTGTGCCTACCTCACCCTGTGTGTGCGTGTCAGGAGGAGTGCGGTGGACCTTCCCTGCTGGTGTGGTGCCCGTGTCCGTTGATGTGGGTGCATGCCGACGTCTGGGTGTACGTGTGACAGGCATGGGAGTGGGAAGTGTGGATGGGGCAGGGGTAGGTGGGGGGAGGTCGCGCTGCAGGAGACCCACTGCTGCAGTCAGTGTGGAGTCGATGGACCTCAGCAAGTTGCGTTGGTCAGCCTGCGATGAATGAATGCCCTCCAAGAAAGCCTCGATGTTGGTGAGGGTTTTGCCGTGGGCATGGAGGACATTAAGGATCGCAGCCTGACCAACCTGCAGTTGCCGCTGGATGTCCACAGACTCTGCATTGGCGGCAGCAGTGGAGACAGGGGCAGGGGGCGCGGTGCCTGGCAGGAAGGAGACATGCTGTGACCGGGCACGCTGGGAAGGGACACGAGCAAGTGGGAGGCGGCTGGTGGAAACTGAGGGGGCGGTGCGAGGTGTTGTTCCGCTGTCAGCTGCTGGTGCAGCCTCCGCCCACTCGGAGACATCGTCCCCGGACCTGTCAGCTTCGTAGTCTGATGTGCCAGTCGACAGGTCCTCGGCCACACTCTCCTCCGCCTCTGTCCCACTCGATGTGCCAGACCCGATGTCACGGCTGGCACTGGTGCTCGGTCCCTCCGCCTGGTCTGTGTCCATGTCTCCCTCTGTGTCCCCCGACGATGCTGTGGGCAGGGTGGAGAGACAGAAATTATTCAGACACCTGTACACATCTGTCACATGAGTCCAATCTACATAGGTAACATTGCATGGCCTGAAAAGGAAGATCCCTAACATCTACTGAACAGGGTACCGATGTAGGGCATGCAACACATAGTTGGTTGAGCCACCATGCCACTGAAATACCATGGAGAGCATGAGACAATAGCTAAACACAGGAAAAGGAGTCTGACATAGCACCCAGGTCCTGGGGACAATCCAGCACTGCATCTGCACCACACAGCGTTTGCGAAAATACCGATGACCAGGGACAATATCCATGAACTTGAGACACATGCTGCATAGGTAATGCTGAAAACATGCACAACATGACTCGGTCACTGCACATTGCGTGTGTGTCCAGGCACATCACACACTGCCCAGACCCAGCAAGTGGTAATCAGGATTTAACACATAGGCATTGCCCGCCCCAACAAGACCCTACACGAGGCAAATTGTGGAGACACAGGTGGCACCAACATCTCATGGTCTGGGTGATACACACAGGGGCAGGCAAAAAGCAAGATTGGACGCCAAACAGCCAAGGTGCGCCTGTACAAATAATGAGGTACCAGTGCCCATCCTCAGATGAGTATAACAAGACACACAGGCACTGGCAACTGTGAGTATGAAGAAGGACAATCAGGTCAGGCTGCACAGTGGACACCTGTACAAATTAGCACGTCTATATACATGGTGACAGGGGACAATGGCACAGAGCACAACTTACGCTGTAGACACTGACAGTGGCCACGTTCATGATGACACATACACCACTGAGGAAAAGGTGCCCCAGGGGACAGTAGTGGGCACGCAACTACATGCTACTGAATGGTAATGACAGCAACACACGTCACCATCCCTGCACTATGTGTATCGCACAGTCATGCACATCATGTCACAGGCCACTACATAGGACATGCGCGCTGTAAGGCATGACACATGAGAGACCAACTCCCATGTCTGGAGTCAGCATCAGTGCCAACTGACATGGAACCCACATGCAGTGAACTTGACAGTGCACAGGCAAGGTCCCACAACCTGTTACACACCACCCCCACACATGATGCTACAGACATTGTTCCCGTGGACAAAGCGCCAGCCTACATTACCCTGGGAAGGAGTGACTACACACAGACCAGGGAACACATTGCAAGGAGGGGAAGGGTGGCAGGGGCACAGCGCTATACTGGGGCAAACAGGATCTGCACAGCACCTTTAAACCCTGCCAGTGGATTCATGCTACTGTGCCCTTACAAATGCCGGTGACACACAACAAACACACATGTACCTACCCCCTTCCGGCTGCTGCATCGCCTGTAAGCGCCTCTCCAGGTCTGGAAAGACCACCGGCAGCACACGCCTGTGGAGGTGGCTCAGACGGCGGCGGCCGCGGTTCTTGTGGCTCTCAGGTGAGTCCCCCAGCAGGAGCCGTGCAATCCTCCGCGTCCAGCACCGGATATCCTGCCAGCGTTTCCTCACCTGGGCCAGGCGCCGCCTCCGACCATCCACACCCCTCACGGCACTGACGGCGGTCAGCCAGATCTGCTCCTTGGCAGTGGCGCCTACCTGTGAGGAGGAACAAGTGACACCACATCAATACACCAGCCACATGTCACAGAGAGACATATGGGTACAAATTAGCTGGTAACAACAAGGCATGTCATGCAGCCAACGCATTGCACCTTTGTCATAGGGACATCATCCCCTGGTGAGGGAAAAAGCAGTACGTGCCACAGTGGGTACACAGGTGGAATGATGGCAATGTCACAATCAATGATCTAGGCTCACACTGTGCATCACACCCACCCCTCCTGGCTCAGGGCACTGCTGTGAGGACTCCACACCCACCCCTCCTGTCTCAGGGCACTGCTGGGAGGACTCTGCACCCACCCCTCCTGTCTCAGGGCACTGCTGGGAGGACTCTGCACACACCCCTCCTGTCTCAGGGCACTGCTGTGAGTGATAGGCCCCCACCCCTCCTGTCTCAGGGCACTGCTGGGAGGACTCCACACCCACCCCTCCTGTCTCAGGGCACTGCTGTGAGGACTCCACACCCACCCCTCCTGTCTCAGGGCACTGCTGGGAGGACTCTGCACCCACCCCTCCTGTCTCAGGGCACTGCTGGGAGGACTCTGCACCCACCCCTCCTGTCTCAGGGCACTGCTGGGAGGACTCTGCACACACCCCTCCTGTCTCTGGGCACTGCTGGGAGGACTCTGCACACACCCCTCCTGTCTCAGGGCACTGCTGGGAGGACTCTGCACCCACCCCTCCTGTCTCAGGGCACTGCTGGGAGGACTCTGCACACACCCCTCCTGTCTCAGGGCACTGCTGTGAGGACTCCACACCCACCCCTCCTGTCTCAGGGCACTGCTGGGAGGACTCTGCACCCACCCCTCCTGTCTCAGGGCACTGCTGGGAGTGATGGGCACCCACCCCTCCTGTCTCAGGGCACTGCTGGGAGGACTCTGCACACACCCCTCCTGTCTCAGGGCACTGCTGTGAGTGATAGGCCCCCACCCCTCCTGTCTCAGGGCACTGCTGAGAGGACTCTGCACCCACCCCTCCTGTCTCTGGGCACTGCTGGGAGGACTCTGCACACACCCCTCCTGTCTCAGGGCACTGCTGGGAGGACTCTGCACCCACCCCTCCTGTCTCTGGGCACTGCTGGGAGGACTCTGCACACACCCCTCCTGTCTCAGGGCACTGCTGGGAGGACTCTGCACCCACCCCTCCTGTCTCAGGGCACTGCTGGGAGGACTCTGCACACACCCCTCCTGTCTCAGGGCACTGCTGTGTGTGATAGGCCCCCACCCCTCCTGTCTCAGGGCACTGCTGGGAGACATCAGGCACCCCCCCCCCTGGGACCCCCCCGACAGTACATGGCATGTGTGTTACACCTGGACGCAATGGCAGAAGTCACAGTCACCACATAGGGACAGTCTGTGGCAGTGGCCTATGCACTCACCTGATAACCTGGTCGCCCATACAGCATGGAGTACTGTGGGAGGATCACATCCAGCAGAGCCATGTTCTCCTCCAGGGTGAATGGCTGTGTCCTCTCCACAGCCCTTGACATGGTTCCAGGGAATCAGTAGCAGCAGCTGGGTCGACGAATGCAAAGATGTGCAGGCAAGTGCTCCCTCATGGGACCTGGCTGCCTTATATGTGCCCTTCTGCCCAGTCTCATGCACAGGAGTACAGAGAGATTGGTCACTCACATTTGCATCCTATGTTTCCACCAATCCCTTCAAACCTAGCAGTCTGTGGGTTCTCTATCGGTTTCATTCTCCTGCATGATGTCAGCCCCACAAACACATTGCAACAAAGTAGACAAATCCCAACTGACTTCTGCTGTGCACCTTCCAGAACAATTTCCAATTTTGAACTTGGTCTCCATGACAACCAGCATGCATGTATGCCTTAATACTTGTCCCCCATGTAATTTGGAGCATCACACACAGGTACGGTGCGTGTGGGGGCCCTAGGGCACCCCAAATGCATGGCAATGGCCCGTACATGCATGCCTACGCTCTCCATCACTTTTGGTCTGCACGCGTATGCGTACTCGTAGTGGTACGGACCGAACACTCGCATCTACGCTCACTATCACTACGGGTACGCATACGCGTGCAGACCCATAGTGATAGTGAGCGTAGATGCGAGTGTACGGTCCGTACCACTACGGGTACGCATACGCGTGCAGACCCATAGTGATAGTGAGCGTAGATGCGAGTGTACGGTCCGTACCACTACGGGTACGCATACGCGTGCAGACCCATAGTGATAGTGAGCGTAGATGCGAGTGTACGGTCCGTACCACTACGGGTACGCATACGCGTGCAGACCCATAGTGATAGTGAGCGTAGATGCGAGTGTACGGTCCGTACCACTACGGGTACGCATACGCGTGCAGACCCATAGTGGTACGGACCGTACACTCGCATCTACGCTCACTATCACTATGGGTCTGCACGCGTATGCGTACCCGTAGTGGTACGGACCGTACACTCGCATCTACGCTCACTATCACTATGGGTCTGCACGCGTATGCGTACCCGTAGTGGTACGGACCGTACACTCGCATCTACGCTCACTATCGCTATGGGTCTGCACGCGTATGCGTACCCGTAGTGGTACGGACCGTACACTCGCATCTACGCTCACTATCACTATGGGTCTGCACGCGTATGCGTACCCGTGGTGGTACGGACCGTACACTCGCATCTACGCTCACTATCACTATGGGTCTGCACGCGTATGCGTACCCTAGTGGTACGGACCGTACACTCGCATCTACGCTCACTATCACTATGGGTCTGCACGCGTATGCGTACCCGTAGTGGTACGGACCGTACACTCGCATCTACGCTCGCCATCACGATGGGTACACATACGGCAGCACTCCCACAGTGATTTGGGAACATGCACAGGCCCTCTCAGCAGCAGTACGGCGGATTTTACACATCACTGTGGTGATAGGCGACACACATGTCGGAATAGGGCGGACATACTTGTCCATGGATGGACATACTTGTCCAGGAATGGACACCAAGGCATCGTCTGTGCATTACCACATGTGTTGGGCACAGGTGTCACAGGCTGTGACGTGGAACATGCCTCCTGAGTGGAGAAGGCACCAGATGTATGATGAGATGTGTACATGTGTACTGTGTGAGGGTGCAATGTGTGCCAGGCATGCCCTTGACTCCTTTGACATGTGTGCATGTGGGACTGCGCACTTGGGGTGAGCGTCACTGGCATGGCACGGACACCAACACACGGAAGTGTCCCATGATGCCCGGTACAGGGGTCATGACACATGACTCATCACTACCCACAGTGCACAATGTGACTATGCCATATATGTGTCCGGGATTTACATCGGGTTGATGTTGTAGCACCCTCAAAAGCTGCAGCCGTTGCAGCAACCAACATGTGGCTGTGTGTAGATTGTCATTGCACACTGTTCCCAACACCATGCCACATGTGTTACCGGATGTGAGGTGCACATGTATGCAAGGGACACGGAGTAGCGTGACAAGGCCATGTCAGCAAACTCACAAGGAATGTGTGGGGAGTCATGACATGTGCACCTTCATGGCAAGGTGTGTGGGCTGGACTAGTGTAATGTCATGTGACCTGTGGCTCAAGTGTTCCGCTGCCAGTCTCTGCAATCAGCATCACACTTCTGCTGATGTGTGGGTGTATGTCACTCCTGTCTTCTGTCGGGCAGTGCACTTGCACTGGGACACAGCTATTCCCATGGCGTGGCATGGGGAGGTTCTCAATCACCGTGTGTAGCTGGGTCTTGGAAGGAGTGTCACCTTGCATCCATACGTGTCCTGGGCATGTAGCACATGCCTGACTCCCTATGTGGCATGTGTGTATTGCCAGATTTACATGTGCTCAGTAGACATGAGTTGTTCTCGTAGTGCACTCACTCTTCCTTGTCACTTCCAACTGCAGAGCGCCTCCTGTTGCCCGAAGAATTCCAGACTTGGCCACCATGCAGGAGAATGACAGGATCCGGCTCTACCGCTTCACCCAACCGTTGATTCTGGAGCTGACGGCGAGACTGGCACCACACCTGCAACCGCAGCACAGGTATCCTACGGCACTGACACCCCAGCTGAAGGTAATGGCTGCCCTACATTTCCTTGCCACGGGTACCTTCCAATATACCATAGCTCATGTTGGTGGCATGTCCCAGAGCATGTTCAGCGGTGTGCTGCATGATTTCTTGGAGGCCATGTTGATTCACCTGGATGACTTCATCAAGTTCCCAACCCCTGAACAGATGACTGAGGTCAAGCGTGGTTTCTATGCCCTGGGAGGGATGCCCCATGTCATTGGGTCCATAGATGGGACACATGTAGGTTTGGTACCACCACACGCACGGGAGGTGGCGTACCGCAATCGGAAGCACTACCACTCCATCAATGCCCTTGTGGTGTGTCTGTCCAACATGGTGATTTCACATGTCTGTGCTCGTTTTCCAGGATCAGCACACGATGCCTACATCATGAGGCGTAGCGAGATGCCTGATATGATGATGCAGCTGCGCAACGAACGTGCATGTGTTGTTGGTGGGTACAGTCGGTCTGTCCTGTATTCTGTTTGGCCGAGCAGCACTACCGCTTCGCCAGTTCTAACGATATCCATGTGCTTTCCATTTAGGGGACGCTGGCTATCCCAACATGCCTTGGCTGCTGACACCTCTCCGCAACCCCATCACGCCGGCCCAGCTCCGCTACAACACCGCCCATGGCCGGACAAGGCGAGTGATAGAGAGGACGTTTGGCATGCTGAAGAGCCGATTCCGGTGCCTACACAAGACCGGCGGCGCACTCCCATATGCCCCGGCGAAGGTCTGCAAGATCTTCATGGTCTGCTGCATGCTGCACAACATGGCAGTTGAAAGAGCTGTGCCCCTCATCCTGGATCAAGATGACGAGGACCATCCACCCGTGGAGGACGAAGGGCTTGGCAATGGGGCTAGTGATGTGGAGGATGTGGAGCCGCAAGAGGACATCCGGACTCGGCTCATACGCGACTTCTTTGCTTAGTGGTGAGTACCAGGGTCTGAGTGTGCACGCATTGGTCCCCGTGTGGCATGCGTTGTGATGTGTGTCTCCACCTGCATGTATGGCACGTGGGTCAGAGGTGTGTGTGGGTGTGTCACTGGAGTGATGGTGGCAGTGATGGTAGTATTTCCCCAGGCATAATTGTGACCTAGCATGTTGTCATACATACATGTGTCGAGTAAATGCACATGCAAGTGGCTGTGCTTCTTGTGGCTGACTTCTTGTGTGTCTCTCTTCCCCAGGTACCTGCGCATGCCGTTTGCTGGTTGCATTGTTGTGGCACTGCTATTCCTCATGGACATGGCATCGTGGGCTGACTCAGCGTTACAGGCACGGACACGTTTGGAAGTCTCCATGGGGTAAGGGATGCATCTGGGGTGTATTGGGTGTGGCAGTTGTTCACGATGTGTGCACACTGCCCCGGTCGGGGTTTGGGTCCTCTGCAGACATGTGGCATCCCCATGGGACACGACATGCAGCTGGGTACACCTGAATAGATGGGCTGCCTGGTTGTCAGTCATCAGTGATGGGATGGTGGATTGTGATGAAGGCATCAATGTGTGTGACACTGCCCTCGGACACATACGGTTAACATTGTCTTGACATGGCGTGGGACTTCCACATCAGCGGATGTATGGTGTATGGCAGTCTCTCCGTGAGCAGCTGTGGGTATTTAGCTATTATCCGACACTTGTGTGCCAGTTCCATGGCTATCACGCATTTGTGCTGCAGAAGGGGGGTGCCAGTGTTGGAGCCACATGTTACTCCACATGATGTGTTCATGTGTACTTCAAGTTGCCTCTGCAATCCCAAACACATGACTATTAAAGGTGTCCCTATGCCTCCAAGGTGCCTCTTCTCAGTCAATGCTGGTGTGTTGGCACGGTGCATCCTGCATGTCTGGCATGGTATTCCCTGATTGTGGCTATGTGTCAATGTGTCGAGTGGCAAGATGCAAGCTGTGTGTGTGTGCTGAGACTGTGTAATGGGCATGATGTCCATGACTGTGTGGGTATTGTGACATGTGCCATCCCCATGCATCCAACGTTGTCCATGACCCCATTCTCTGCATCCACCGGACTCAAGCTTGCAGGACATGGTTCTGCCACCTGTCTACACGTACCTGGGTGCCCCCCAGGACACGGGCCAGGATCCCTGACCTCTGCGCATGACTGTTGCTGTACTCAATGTGTCTGTCAGCACGGTTGTTCGGCCACCCCCTCAGCTGGTTCTGACCATCACGGGTGTGTATGGTGCTCCATGTCTGTCTTGCCTAGAAAACTGTGACCCATGTGTCCTGTGCCAGACTCAGGCCACAGGGTGTGGATGGTTGAAGTGAACAGATGACTCAGGCATGTTTAGACTGTACAAGACACATGTTAGGTAATAATGCTACCAGCAGGCATCTACTCTTAATAGTGTGATTTATTATTGGGGGGGGGGGGCCAAGTGAGGGCCTTTCCGGGATTAGGGAATCCAAAGTTCAGTAGGGGAGTTGGTGTCCTTGCCATTGGAAATCCTCAGAGTCCATGCCACAGTCTTTGTCAACATTGGTCAGCCAGTGACCAGCAGGGCCATGTGGCAGAGAATGTCTCTTGATGCTGTGATGCTGTTGCTCCAGTGGGCCAGGTGCCAGGCCAGGTGTCCTGGGAGATGGTGATGTAGCAGCCACCCTCACGGTCCTTTCCGTGGACGACCCGGCTTCCTGCGGGGAACCTCAGCAGCAGGCCGTGACGACGTCTGGGATGCTCCGTCGGATGTTTCCTCCTCCTCCTCATGATCCCTCCCTGTGGGTGGTGATGTTCTCCGCCTTCTGGCACAGGGAGGGTCGGCCATGGTGTCGGCCATCCGACGGAGTTCAGCGTGAATCCCCTGGGACGCCGTCACTTGCTGAGCCTGTCTGTCCTCCATCCTCCGTTGGTGTAGCTGTAGACAGGCTATTAGCTCCGCATGTTGCTGGGCCTGCTGGACCTTGATCCCCTCGAGGACGGACACAACCTGGGCCATGCCCGTGGTGTCCTGCCGGTATGAGTCCAGGATGTTACGGACATGGGAAAATACCGGATCCCCAGCCAACTGGTCAGGCTCGCGCCTCCGCCGCTCTCCACTCCCACCACCCCTGCCCACTTGCGTCTGGCCTGCACTTGTGGGCACATGGGGTCTCCGGGACCCCTGAGGGGTGGCATTGGCGTTGTCGCCTGCCTCCTCCTGGGTGCCCGGGACACCGTGTCCCTCCTGGCGAGCCTGGCTGCATTGTGGTGTTGGGGCAGGGATCCTGGGTGTCTCCTGGGATGTGGCAGGAGTGGGGGTGGTGGTTGGCACGGTTGTACCTGACGCAGGTGCTGCAGGTGGTTGGACACCAGAGGGGCCAGGTCGGTCGGGGTCGTCCGCAGAGTGGTGAGAGTGGTCGCTGCCGGTGGGATCGGTCTCCTGCAGATCCGGGTCCTGTGAGTGTTCCCCCCCAGTGTTGGGGGGTGCAGCACGACGTTGACCTGTGTGTGAGAGAGACAATGTTAATTTTGATCCATGCAACATCCATGTTTCATCCGTTACAAAGTTGGCACATTTCCTCTTGGAATTTGGATCTGTCTTGCATTCCACTCACAGTGCACTTGTGCATGTGTGTGTCCCTTGGGCACCAATTTGGCCCCTTTAACTATGTGTGGCACAGTCTTACTTGCTGCGTCAAGTGTGACTGCAGTCAGCAGTGGAGTGTGCATGTGTGCCGAGCTATGCGTTTGCGCCTTCCTTGTAGCACTGTACATGTGCACATGGAGTGGATCCACACACTCATATGATGCAGGTGGCTGTCCTTGTGCTCGTGTACAGGTTGTAACATGGCCCTGCGTTTTGCCATGATGAAGAGGGGGGGTTCTGGCACTGGGCACCCTTGTCTACATGCACGCAGTCCACCTGCGGATGAGCAGACATTCCCACACACCAAAGGACTGATTTGCTCTCCCTGTGTCTCCCTCCTTCTCTGTCCCCCTCTCCCTCCCTCTCTGTCCCCCTCTCCCTCCCTCCGTGTTTCAGCCTCCTCCCTCTGTCCGTCTCCCTCCCTCTCAGTCCCCCTCTCCCTCCCTCTCTGTCCCCCTCTCCCTCCCTCTCTGTCCCCCTCTCCCTCCCTCTGTGTCCCCCTCTCCCTCCCTCCGTGTGTCAGCCTCCTCCCTCTGTCCGTCTCCCTCCCTCTCAGTCCCCCTCTCCCTCCCTCCCTGTCCCCCTCTCCCACCCTCTGTGTCCCCCTCTCCCTCCCTCCGTGTGTCAGCCTCCTCCCTCTGTCCGTCTCCCTCCCTCTCAGTCCCCCTCTCCCTCCCTCTCTGTCCCCCTCTCCCTCCCTCTGTGTCCCCCTCTCCCTCCCTCCGTGTGTCAGCCTCCTCCCTCTGTCCGTCTCCCTCCCTCTCAGTCCCCCTCTCCCTCCCTCCCTGTCCCCCTCTCCCACCCTCTGTGTCCCCCTCTCCCTCCCTCCGTGTGTCAGCCTCCTCCCTCTGTCCGTCTCCCTCCCTCTCAGTCCCCCTCTCCCTCCCTCTCTGTCCCCCTCTCCCTCCCTCTGTGTCCCCCTCTCCCTCCCTCCGTGTGTCAGCCTCCTCCCTCTGTCCGTCTCCCTCCCTCTCAGTCCCCCTCTCCCTCCCTCCCTGTCCCCCTCTCCCACCCTCTGTGTCCCCCTCTCCCTCCCTCCGTGTGTCAGCCTCCTCCCTCTGTCCGTCTCCCTCCCTCTCTGTCCCCCTCTCCCTCCCTCTGTGTCCCCCTCTCCCTCCCTCCGTGTGTCAGCCTCCTCCCTCTGTCCGTCTCCCTCCCTCTCAGTCCCCCTCTCCCTCCCTCCCTGTCCCCCTCTCCCACCCTCTGTGTCCCCCTCTCCCTCCCTCCGTGTGTCAGCCTCCTCCCTCTGTCCGTCTCCCTCCCTCTCAGTCCCCCTCTCCCTCCCTCTCTGTCCCCCTCTCCCTCCCTCTGTGTCCCCCTCTCCCTCCCTCCGTGTGTCACCCTCTGTCACCTTGGCCCAGCTCCCTGGGCACACACTGTTAGCAGATCTTTGAGTGGCCCTTGGCCTGTTGATGTGAGTTTGTTTCTGATCTCCAGGCACCCATTTTGTCTGCTGTGTGTCTGTGCGCTGCTGCTGTGGTGGTGTGTGCTGCCACTCTTTCACACTGTTGGCTGTTCATTAGCTGCTGGCATGTGCAAAACAGTGCCTTCACCCCCATGTGTTGATGCAAGGCGTCCGCCATTTGCTGGCAAGTCATTCCTGTGTTGGGACACAGTGTTTGTCTGGCTGTGACCTAGGCCATATGGGCAGAGGGCATTGTTGTCTGCTTTGGAGTCGCACTATGTGATTCTTGGTGCCCAGCCTCCCGCCATCCGGGTTACCGTGTCATGTGTTGTTGTCTTCTGTGGCCTGTGACTTGCCATTGTCCAGCTGGGTGCATGGGGCATGGTGGCAGCAGTGGCATGTGCCTGCTCATGGAGTGTGGTTGAGTAATGCGATGGCTTGTGGTGGTTGCGTGCCTGTTATTAATTTTGGTTGTGGTTGCAGTTCCCCCCATGTGAGGTGCGTTGTTTGTGTACTCACCCGGGTCTCGGAGTCCTTCTACTCCTTCAACTGCCTCCACCGGCAGTATGGCCATCACCCTCTCCTCCCAGGGATGGTACTGTACGGCTCTGCGGGAGGGCCCTCCTCCGGTGGCGTTGGCCTGGTCGTGTTCCTCCTGCCTCTTGGCTCTGACCCTCCTCCGCAGATCGTACCACCTGTTCTGGCAATCCTGCTTGGTCCTCCTGGTGTCCGCAACAGCATTCACAGCATCGACGATGGTCTGCCACATGGCTGTTTTGGCTGCCTGGCTGGTGCTTCTGACCAATGTTCCAAAGATCTGTGGCTCGACTCTGAGGATTTGATCAACAAGGACCTCCAACTCTCGGTGACTGAACTTTGGATTCTTGGTAGTGGGCATGGTGAGGGGTGTGGGTGGGGATGGTGTGGGTGTGGGGGGGGTGTGGATGTTGGGGGGGGGTGTGGATGGTTGTGTGTGTGTGTGAATGTGATGAGAGGGTGTTTGTGAGGGTGGTCGTTTGAAGGTGTGCAAGTGTAAGGTGTGGTGTAGCTTGTAGTCTGGTTCTGTGGTGTCTGGCAGCAGTGAGTCTGTTGGAAAGGCTCATGGTTTGTGTGTGTGGGCCCTTTTTATTGGTCCATGGGTGGGTGTGGCAGTTTTTGAATTTTGGGTGGGTGTGTTATAAGGAGTGGTGGTGTATTGGGCCTCTGTTTGTTTTTGGCAGTTGCAGGTCAGTGATTGTGTTATTTAAGTGGTTGTTGGCCATGTTTAGTGGCTGTGTGCCTTTCGACTGGTGTATTCTTGTGTTGTTTTATTTTGTCCTGGTTGTGTACGTGCGTTTTGAGCGTGTGTACGGTGTGTACATGGGCCATTTGGTTGTACGATTTTGTCCTTGTGTGTGGCTTTGTAAGACTCGTACATGCGGTTGTGATGTTGGGGCATGGGGTGCGCTCCGTACTTAGGAGGTTGTGTTGGGGGTGCGCCAGGAACGTACTGGGGTGGGGGTACGACTGGAACGTACTGGGGTGTAGGTACACGGGGGGTACGACACGTACAGGGGTGGGGGGGTGTACATTGACGGTGGTACGACACGTACTGGGGTGGGGGGGTGTACATTGACGGTGGTACGACACGTACTGGGGTGGGGGTACGACTGGAACGTACTGGGGTGTAGGTACACGGGGGGTACGACACGTACAGGGGTGGGGGGTGTACATTGACGGTGGTACGACACGTACTGGGGTGGGGGTACGACTGGAACGTACTGGGGTGTAGGTACACGGGGGGTATGACACGTACTGGGGTGGGGGTACGACTGGAATGTACTGGGGTGTACATAGACGGTGGTACGACACGTACAGGGGTGGGGGGGGTGTACATTGACGGTGGTACGACACGTACTGGGGTGGGGGTGCGACTGGAACGTACTGGGGTGTAGGTACACGGGGGGTATGACACGTACTGGGGTGGGGGTACGACTGGAATGTACTGGGGTGTACATAGACGGTGGTACGACACGTACAGGGGTGGGGGGGTGTACATTGACGGTGGTACGACACGTCCTGGGGTGGGGGTACGACTGGAACGTACTTGGGTGTAGGTACACGGGGGGTACGACACGTCCTGGGGTGGGGGTACGACTCGAACGTACTTGGGTGTAGGTACACGGGGGGTACGACACGTCCAGGGGTGGGGGTACGACTGGAACGTACTTGGGTGTAGGTACACGGGGGGGTACGACACGTCCTGGGGTGGGGGTACGACTCGAACGTACTTGGGTGTAGGTACACGGGGGGTACGACACGTACAGGGGTGGGGGGGTGTACATTGACGGTGGTACGACACGTCCTGGGGTGGGGGTACGACTGGAACGTACTTGGGTGTAGGTACACGGGGGGTACGACACGTCCAGGGGTGGGGGTACGACTGGAACGTACTGGGGTGGGGGTACACGGGGGTACGACACGTACAGGGGTGGGGGGGTGTACATTGACGGGGGTATGACACGTACTGGGGTGGGGGTTCGACTGGAACGTACTGGGGTGTACCTAGACGGGTGGGGGTATACATACACGGGGGGTACGTGTCGGACGTACGGGGGCTGGGGGGAGTGTTGGGCGCGTATGCGGGCACATGTCTCCATGGTTGCTATGGGTGTTCGGTGCGGACGGTGTTTTTTCCATACGGTTGTACGCTCGGACGCACGGGATGGATCGTGATTCCTCGGTCGGACTTGGCTTTTCACGTTTGTAAGGTAAATCGTCCGAGGACGTGTCGGACACATTTTCCGACCCGAGGACGTGTGGGGAATGATTCCCAGTGCGGTTCGTTTGGACTTTTTACCATGCGAATCGTGATTGCCAGTTCGTACGGCACTTGTACGATTCGTACGGTAAAAAGACCCGATACGAGTCGCACGGGGGAATTTTTTACCGGATTGTGATCGGCACCTTTGTGTTTTAGTTCCATAGCAGGTTGTGGGTTTATAGGAGAATAGGGTGGGAAGTAATTTAATTATAATACATTTATTAATAATTTTTCGAAGTTAATAATTATTTCTTAATTAAATTTTGTGTTTTATTTCCGTAGCGGGTGAGGGTTTATAGGGGAATAGTGTGGGAAATAATTAAATTATTACTAATTAATTAATAATATGATTAATTAATATTTATCTATTTAATAATTTCTATTGTTAATGGTGGTAATTAATTTAATATTAACGATGTATTAATTGGGTATTAACAATTATTAATTAATTGTTAGATATGTTAATTGTCTCAATTTTTTAGTAGTGGGTTGTGGTTTTATAGGGGAGTGGGGTGGGAAGTAATGTAGTTATAAATAATTAATGTATGTTTTTTTATTAATTAATATTTATGTTTTTAATATTTTATATTGTTAAATGTGGTTATTAATTTATTATTAATTATTCATTATTTGGATATTAATAATTATTAATAAATTCATAATTATGTTAATTGTGTCTTTTTTTAAAGAGTGTGTTGTGTGTTGATAGGGGTGTAGGGTAGGAAGTAATTTAATATTAATACAAGTTTTTTTTTCTATAATATTTATTTTAAGTTATTTTATAGTGTTAATTGTGTAAACTAATTTATTAGTGATTGTTTTTAATTTGCTTGTTAATTGTTATTAGTTAATTTATTGTCAATTAATTTTGTTAATTTTGTCATGTTTTACAATATTGGTTTAGTCGTTTATGGGGGAATATGGTGGGAGGTAAATTATGTTTGAATAATTAATTATTTGTTTATTAATGTTAAATATTTTGCTGGAGTGGGAATAGTAAATTATTCCCCTCCGCTATCCAACACTTTCCCTATAGTTGCACTCGCTGGAGTGAGAATAGTAATTTTTACCCCCCCCTCCCTCCCCCCGCTATTTAGCACTTTCCCTACTGTTGCACTTACTGGAGTGGGAATAGTAATTTTTACCCCTCCGCTATCCAACACTTTCCCTACTGTTACACTTGCTGGAGTGGGAATATTAATGTTTACCTCCCCGCTATCCAACACTTTCCCTACTGTTGCATTCACTGGAATGGGAATAGTAATTTTTACCTATCCGCTATCCAACACTTTCCCTACTGTTGCACTCGCTGGAGTGGGAATAGTAATTTTTAGCCACCCTCTATCCAAACTTTCCCTACTGCTGCACTCCCTGGAGTGGGACTAGTAATGTTTACCCTCCCACTATCCAACACTTTCCCTATTGTAGCACTCAGTGGAGTGGGAATTGTAATTTGTACCCCCCGCTATCCAACAGTTTCCCTACTGTTGCACTCACTGGAGTGGGAATAGTAATTTGTACCCCTCCGCTATCCAACACTTTCCCTACTGTTGCACTTGCTGGAGTGGGAATATACATTTTTACCTCCCCGCTTTCCAACACTTTCCCCTACTGTTGCACTCACTGGAGTGGGAATAGCAATTTTTACCCACCCGCTATCTAACACTTTCCCTACTGTTGCACTCGCTGGAGTGGGAATAGTAATTTCTACCCCTCCGCTATCCAACCGTTTCCCTACTTTTTTACTAAATTATTATTTAAAATGTAATTAATATGTTATATAATAAAATTATGATATATATATTTTTATTCATAATATTTATGTTATGGGTGTTTGTGTATATATATTTAATTGTATTTTTTTATATATTTCTAATATGTTAAAAATAAATACATATATATTAAATTGTAAATATGTATATAAAATTTAATATTTGAAATTTTGTACATTTACAAATAAATGAAAATCATTAATTTTTAAGTTAATAGTATATTTCTCTTTATTTTACAATATTTTTTAATATTAAAACAAAAATGACATATTTAACTTCGGTATTTTAAACAAAAATATATTTTGTTCGATATTTTTGTACTTGCCATGTTGTAGATAGGATGTCGATATTCTGGAATTCGACATTCTTGACACGATATTCTGGTAGGTCGATATTGCTGTTGTCGTTATTATGTCAGTGATCCATCAGAGCACTTTACATGAGCACCAGTTGCATTACATCACATGAGGACATTCATTTTTGTTAGGCATGCGGAGATTAAGTGATTTGCCCAGAATCACAGGATGTTGAGCGTCGTTGTGTAGACTCGAACGGGGTTCACCAGATTTGAAATAGACCGCTCTAACCGTTAGGTTATATCCTCTCCCCTCTGTCTATCGCTCTTGTGATCAAATGGGAATCAAGTAGCAGCTCTGAGCATAGTCTTCAAAGGTGCAAAAGTGAATTTGGGAAGGACTGATGGGAATACATTTCCTCAATCAAGATACAGGGGGGCAAGTGCTTGCACTGCAGATCTGAAGTCTGTGTGAGGTATGGCTGGTTTAGGTTTCCTGAGAAGACGTAGAGGGTACGGGCCAGATTAGTCAGTTTGGTAACATGAAGATTTAGAGTAATGTTTTGGTTGATGATAAAGTCGAGAGACTTTGCAGTTGGAGCCATGGTTGAGAAAACGTTGATATGGTGAAAGGCGCCAGGCCATTTTATGACTGGTGAATACAAAACAAGCTGGGGTGGTAGAAGAAATTGTTTGTGTTATGTCTGGAAATGAAGTTAAGTTATGTTGTTATCTTATGTTATTCTTGATAAATTCATGCTCTTCCCCCCCCCCCCCCCCCTCCCCCGTGCTGTCTTTTTTTGGCTATTTGGGGTAGTTCTCGCCTAGGCCCCTGTAACTTTTTGACCACATAAGGTATCCACGCCAAATTTGCGTCGGTTTCATCCAACATCATGGGAATTCTAAAGGTACCCAGGCTTTGTGGATTCCCCTGGAGGGGACTAGAAAATTAGCCAAAATACAGCTAAATTTTGCGTTTTTTGCGAAAAATGGCAAAAAAGGGCTACAGATGAAAGCGTCTGGTTTTTTTCCCTGCAAATGGTATCAACAAAGGGGTTGTGGTGCTGAAATCACCATCTTCCCAGCTTTCATGGACAAAGAGGCTTTTGTCAGAAAGCCCAAATTCAGTTAAACAGTTTTGGCATTTTTCTGAGACATGGCCTATTTTTGCTATTTTTTGTGCTTTCAACCTCCTTCCAGTTAATGGTAGAAATGGGAATGAAAGCAATATTGGATCCTGGAAAGCCATATATTTTTAAAAAGTACAACAAATTCTGAATTCAGCAAGGGGTCATTTGTGTAGATTTTTCAAGTTTTTTTATAGAAACTAACAGTTGAATATAGGAGAAATTAAAAATTATTTGAAAAAACAGCCATTTGTGTCAATGTTTTCACCTGTAACTTGTTTTAATTATGACAGCTATTTGAAAGCAATATACTGTTACATCCGCAGGACCTTTCTGGTTCTGGGGATATATAGGACTTGCAGCGTCTTGCAATGATTTTATATTGTGTACCGGGAATATAGCAATTAATTTGAGAAAATATATACATGGAAAAATCGGTATGAAAAACACTTATGTATTTCTGAAATTGGAGCAAAATATAGAGTTTAGAAACAGTAGATATTTGCACATTTCCGAAATTGTGAGTACCCATACTAGCATGAGAATTATAGGTCATTTTTCAAAATGACTTCTTTTTTACACATTGTCTTTCATTTGGAAGGCAGAAATGCATCAAAAGTCAATAGGTAATAACAGTTGCTCTACAATTCTGTGTTACCCTAAGTCTCCAGATAAAAATGGTACCTCACTTGTGTGGGTAGGCCTAGTGCCCACAACAGAAAACGGCCCAAAACGCAACGTGTACACACCACATTTTCACAGTGAAAACTGACCCTTTTTTGCAAAGTGCCTAGCTGTAGATTTTTAACCCTAGCTCTGCCGGCACCTAGGGAAACCTAGCAAACCTATACATTTTTTAAAAGTAGACACCCAGGGGAATCCAGGATGGGGTGACTTGACTGGCTCTCACCAGGTTCTGTTACCGAGAATCCCTTGCAAACCTAAAAATGTGTTAAAAAACACTTTTTCCACACATTTCTGTGGTGGAAAGTTCTGAAATCTGTGTGGATCCACAAAATTAGACCCGCCCCACGTTCCCCAAAGTCTACCAATAAAAATGGTACCTCACTTGTGTGGGTAGGCCTAGTGCCCATGACAGAAAACGGCCCAAAACGCAACGTGGACACACCACATTTTCACAGTGAAAACTGACCGTTTTTTGCAAAGTGCCTAGCTGTAGATTTTGATCCCTAGCTCTGCCGGCACCTAGGGAAACCTAGCAAACCTATACAATTTTGAAAACTAGAAACCCAGGGAAATCCAGGATGGGGTGACTTGTTTGGCTCTCACTAGGTTCTGTTACGCAGAATCCCTTGCAAACCTCAAAATTTGTAGAACAAAAACACATTTTCCTCACATTTCTGTGGTGGAAAGTTCTGGAATCTGCGTGGATCTACAAAATTCCACCACCCCGCATTCCCCAAAGTCTTTTGAGAAAAATGGTACTTCACTTGTGTGGGTAGGCCAAGTGCCCACGACAGGAAGCGCCCCAAAACGCAATGTGGACACAACACATTTTCACAGTGAAAACTGACCCTTTTTGTGCAAAGTGCCTAGCTGTAGATTTTGAACCCTAGCTCTGCCAGCACCTAGGGAAACCTAGCCAACCTATGCATTTTTTAAAACTAGACACCCAGGGGAATCCAGGATGGGGTGACTTGTCTGGTTCTCACCAGGTTCTGTTGCCCAGAATCCTTTGCACACCTCAACATTTGTCCAAAAAAACACCTTTCCCTCATATTTCTGTGGTGGAAAGTTCTGTAATCTGTGTGAATCCACAAAATTTCACCCACCCTGCATTCCCCAAAGTCTTCAGAGAAAAATGGTACCTCACCTGTGTAAGTGGGTCAAGTACCCGCGACAGGCAAGGGCCCAAAATCCATTAAGGCAACTTCAAAATTACCTATCATAAAACAACCTGGTTTTGCAAGGGGCAGTACCATGAGTTTTTGGCCCAGGGCTCGGTGGCCATCTAGGGAAACCTACCAAACCCACACATTTCTGAAAACTAGACACCCTGTGGAGTCCAGCAAAGTACGGATTGCATGGGACCCCTACATTTCCCTACCGAGAATTCCCTGCAAATCTGAAATTTAGATGAAAAAATCACTTTTCTCAAATTTCTGTGTGGGAAAGTTCTGGAATCTGCGTGGATCCACAAATTTCCTTCTACACAGCATTCTCCCAGGTCTCCCGATAAAAATGGTTCCTTACTCGCGTGGGTGGGTCAAGTACCCGCAACAGGCAAGGGCCCAAAACCTATTGAGGCATCCTCAAAATTACCTATCACAAAACATCATGGTTTTGCAAGGGGGATCCCATGAGTTTCTGGCCCGGGCTCGGTGGCCACCTAGGGAAACCTACCAAACTCACACATTTCTGAAAACTAGACACCCAGAGAAGTCCAGCAAGATATGGCTTGCATGGGTCCCCCAACATTTCCCTACCCAGAATCCCCTGCAAACCTCACATTTTGTTGAAAAAATCTATTTTATCTTACATTTCTGAGTGGGAAAGTTGTAGGATCACTGGGCTGACAGAAATTTCTTACCACCCAGTGTTCCCCCAGGTCTCCCGATAAAAATGGTACCTCACTTGTGTGGGTAGGCATAGTCGCTGTAACAGGAAATGGCCCAAATCGTACTGTGGAGACTTCAAAATTACCTATATCAAAACTACCTGGTTTTGGGGGGGGTGGGCACCTGGGGTTTTGGCCCCGGGCTCGCCGCCATCTAGGGAAACCTACCAAACCCACAAATATCTGAAAACTATACACCCTGGGGAGTTACGAGGTATGGCTTGCGTGGATCTCCCAAGATTTCCCTACCCAGAATCCCCTGCAAACCTCAAACCTAGCTGAAAAAGCAAATTTTCCACATATTTTTGAGTGGAATCACCGTGGCGGCACAAATGTCCTACCCCACAGCGTTCTCCTTAATGTCCAGAGTAAAATGATACCTCACTTGTTTGGGTGTCCAATGCAGAATTGGCTAAAAACGTATTTTAAAACAAATGTAGCGCTTAGAATTCTCAGGTGCTATATCCTTCTTCCCTATGTTTTAGGCTCTTCCTGGTCACAGGCCCTTGCCCCACCCACACAAGTGATGTATCATTTTACTCGGGAGACTGAGGGGAATGCTGTGGGGTAGGACATTTATGCCGACATGGTGATTCCACCCCAAAATAGAAAATGTTTTGCCCGGCGGCGGCCATCCGTCCGCCATCCTAATAGACCCCTATATCTCTGGGAATACAACAGCCACGTAAAATGTACCATACCATTTATTCGGAAGCCAAACACATGCATTTTTCCCACAGACAAAGTATACACTTGGCACCACTTAAGCGGTTTCTTGAAAAATGTGTTTGAAGAAGCATCAATCAGAAATGTGCGTTCGCATGCAATCGTCCCACAAAAATTGTGTCAGAACGTGCCTGTCAAATACAAAGCTTGACTCATTGTTCCCAATCTAGAATTATAGGACCATAACTTCCCTTTGCCTTGTGAGCTAAATCCTCCTTGGTCCACTCAAAAGTTTCCTCCTTACTATTAAGCTTAACTGTTAATCCTCTATGTCTATCTTCTACTTGATCTACAAATTTCTTCTCTATGTCTGTTAGTGTGCAAGTTAGATGTGTCTATGCGCATAAGCAGTATCTAGTATGACTGTGGGTACAAAATACTTTCTCATTCTTTCTCCTTGCTTGTAATAATTATAATTGTTCAGGTGTTTGCAAACTGGAACTTCTGAAAAGCACCAAAATCATAATTTAAGAAATATTACTTGTTGTGACCCTTTCCATAAAACATACTAAGAAGCAGACTGAAACTAATAGCATACGTCAAGGGCAGGTGATGATATCTTATACTCATACAACAGTTTTGCATACAAATTCAATGTATAATCACCTTTAGACACATTTACATGTAGCAAGCGACTAGTTTGCTCTATTAGGCCTCTATCAGACCCTAATGTACCCTCTTTTGAGGCAGTAGTGGTAGGTGTGGATGTCCCATGTACCCCCACTCCCTGTACATCAGCTTTATGTGCACTTCTAATGGACTCAGTAACGACTATAGTGATCACTATGATTACTCCTACAATAAGTGTACCAATAATACATTTATGTTTACGGTTCGAATTTCCAGACTCCATTTCAAATTGGCTCAGAATGTAGCTGTAGGAGAATCAACTTAAAGTGTCTTTCTTTCACCTCTTATTTATATTATACAACAAAGTCTTTGAACCACTTCTTTGGGGTCCTGGAAAATTCTTTTACCACTCTCTGGCACAATATTAACACAGCTAGGAAGACTTCCCTAGCCCTCTTTCTTCTTCTAAAGGAAAAATCCCTATGTTTATTCTTCCACTTAGGCCTAGGTTATCTTCTTTTGAGCAACTTTTCCTTTAGAGTTCATTTGACATCCCTTATGAGGTCAATTTTGTTGATGGCTCTCTGTACCAATTCAGCTTGGAATGCAGCAATCTCCTGAGGCGATGGTTGATGTCCAAAGCTTGTGAATTCGATGTCTTCCAAAATCAGGGTCCGTAAGCCACTAAAACTAGGTGGATAAGGCACAGTCAATGACAAAATTGCATTAGCCTCTAATCCAGGAACTCTCAGGGAGATCTTGACAATCAGTATAGAAGTCTCAGACCTCACTCTCCCCGGCATTTATAGCTAGATAAGTTCAACCAGTAGAGGATTATCTCTAGCATGGCACCCTTGCTCTCCTCGATCTCCTCACGCTGCCTTGAGCTTGTTCTGTCTTACCCTGATCAGATTCAGATGATTCAGTTATTGGTGCAAGATCGTCCTCAGATACAAGTCTTAGGTTTCGTCTTTTCTGTCTCACCAGCCATGATTCATTTGTAACCCCTTTATTCCTTGACAGTACATGACCAATATCCACACCAGTCTCTTCTGCTGAGTCAAGTTGTATACTACTCGCAACATTACCATCCCCCTCAGAGTCTATACCTGGGCCTTGTGTAGCTTGAGCCCCCTCAGCTCGACTGGGTGGATATCCAGCATCTTCAGGAGCCCCCGCAGCTTGGCTTCCCCTCTCCAATGATCTTGAAACTACAGCTGGAATTGCTTCTGGGAGAGGAGTTGTTTCTTCCAAGGGCCCTACGTCTCATCAGGTGTGTGAGACATGAATCCAGTTCAGCAGGCCTCCACACTTCACAGCAGTATTCCTACCCAATATCACCTGGTACGGTCCACGCCACCGTGAGTCAAGGCAGTTCTTCCTTATGTGCTTTCAGACTAACACCCAATCTCTGGGACTTAGGTGTGACAGAGGTCTTTCGATGTCGGTGCAGTCGAAGCTTCAACCTGGTGAGAGACAGAACAAATTACATCAGCCAATCTTTAGAAATAATCAAGAACCAACTCATCTGTGATGTTTATTAGTGCTGTGGACAGAAATGAAGGTAAGCTCATTGCTCACTTGCCTTTAGCACCTCATTAATATTCTCCACGATGCCTGATGCCTCTGGCTGGTAGCTACAATGTAGTCTCTGTTCCACTTTTAAAGCAGTACACAATTTTGCTGTGGAATTGCATTCCTCTATCTGACTCCAATGTAGTTGGAAATCCTACGCACGGAATAAGCTTTCTTAACAATAATTTTGCTCTTTGAGGCTATCACACCTTCTAGTCAGATAAGCTGCAACCCACCATGAAAAGATGCACACAACAACCAGAATGTATCTCAATCCATTACACACAGACATTTCAACAAAGTCCAACTGAATCCAATTGAAAGGACCCCCCGATCTCCCTATGTGTCTCAAGGCAACCACAGTTTTCTTTCCAGCATTCAATGTTGACATGTGACACACTGATGACGCACTGCGTCAGCAAACACACGGAATCTTGGGTTTATCGAAGTCTGTCTGAACAATGGACTCAGCAAACAGTCCAGTAGCACTACTCTACCATCAGTTAAAACCCAAATGTCATCTTCCCCCTTTTCACAACCCTCTCTGATCCAACTGGCTTGCTCTTGATCTGTTGCTCCCAATTGTAACCGCCTGACTTCATCCCAAGTAACTGCAATAGCTAGCATCATTCTGAGTTCTGTCTTCCCTGTGCTCTCACCAACATATTTCCCATTAAGAATACATACCTGTGTGGCACAAAAACAAGCAACTTCATCTGCATAGTGGTTCCCACAGTGACAAAATCGTCCCCACTTCCATGAGCGGCACACTTTACAACTGCCACTCCCTTTGGTAGTTGCAAGGCTTTCAACAATTGTCTCACATATTCCCCGTTCCTTACGGGAGATCCTGATGACGTTAAGAACCCTCTATACGACCATAGCTGTCCAAAGTCATGAACTACACTGAAAGTGTACTGGCTATCGGGATTATTATTATTAGGAGCTTATAAAGTGCACTTATACCCAAGGGTGTCCTGGCGTTGCACACTGACTCCCCGGAGAACGAGGGGCTCAATCCCTAAATAACCAATAGATGGTGACGCGGATCTGCTCAGAGACAAGGTATGACCGGGTCAAGGCAATAATCTTGGCTACTTGTGCGGAGTATACTCTTTGCAAACATGCAGCTTTCACAACTCCAGAAATGGTACAGACAACAAATGCTGCTCTCAGATTACCTTCATTGTCCCTTAAACATGAGCCATAACCAAAAAGGACTTAGTCAGGATCAGACAATGACTCATCCACAATGTCAGGTCTTGGTTTGGTGCAAAGCTCAGTAACATCTAGACAGTCATGGTCTTCATAATCTTACTCATCATAAATTGGAACAAGGTAACAGAATTTAACACAGAACAGCAATTCAAGGTGACATTCTCTTTTGCAAGTAGAATTTGCTCATACTTTATCAACCTGTTATTAGTCAGATGCTCAGTTTTGGTTCCCGTCATCAGGAGTTTGATTGAGTGTGGAATGTATAGAGTAAGTAGATGACCCATCACGATACCTTCACATCTTTCAATGTTGACACCTGTTGCAGCAACAGATTTGAGACATCCGGGCAATGCTGAAGCTACATGATCTAATGTAGCTGAGAAGTAGGCCACTGGTCTACAGACATCCCCATGTGTCTGAGTGAGTGTAGAAAGATTACACGATTTATTGTAATCAGGCATTCCTAAAGCTGGAGCACGACAAAGGCACTCTCACAGCTCCAAGAAAACAATCAAGCAGTCGTTATCCCAGGGTACAGGATCACTCACATCTTTGTGAGTTAGCATCTGTAAAGGCTCTGCCATCAAGGCGAAGTTCAGGATCCACTGTCGGCAGTAGCCAATCATTCCCAAAAACATCCTGACCTCTTTCTGTGTTGTAGGCAGATTCATTTTCATGATCACCTCCACTCGCTCTGGTGACACCTTTCTCTTGCCTTTCTCGATACGATGACACAAATACTGAACTTCTGGCAAACAGTACTAAAGCTTGTTTGGTGATACCCTGTGTCCATTGTCAGCAAAGTGATTCAGCAAGATCATCCCTGCAGACACTTGTGTCTCAGATGCAATTAAGAGATCATCAAAATACTGAACTACAACTGAATTCTGAGGCAAAATCAAACTGTCAAGGTTCTTTTTCAAAACTAGATTGATTAAAGATGGATGGGCTTTCAGTATACCCTTGGCTGATATGACACCACGGTTCTCCAGACGGAAAGCAAATAAACATTGACTTTTCTCATGCAATGGGATAGAGAAGAATGCGTGACACAAATCAATTATGATGAATCTAGCAGCTTTGCAAGGGATCTGAAACAGGATCACAGAAGGATTCGGTACTACAGAACAACATGGATTCACAATGGCATTGATTTTCCTAAGATCCTTAACTATTCAATACTTTCCGCTTGGCTTCTGCAATCCCATGATGGGTAAATTGCATAGACGTCCTATGATCTCCCTCAGTATGCCCTGCACAATCATGGAATCAATCACAGATGTGATTCCTGCTACCGTTTCTTGGGCCAGGTTGTACTGGGGCGTTCTGTGAAATTCTGCATTGGCCTTGATCTGTATGTGGACTGGCTCGACTCCTCGAATCAGTCCTATCTCTTCACCTGTGAAGTCCCACACCATTGGAGAGACAGTGGGGCATATTCTCAAGAACGTGTGATAACCTTCGCAAAATTATCTTAACGCAACTCTTCACATCGCAGACTATTGCGACAAAATAACACCGTGCTAACGTTGTATTCCCAACCCGGCGGCACCATGCGATAATAGCAGGACAACGCGCCAAATGACCGCCTAAAAATTAGTGCTGAAAAACTGCGAACATGAACTCGAAAAAAGTTGCGATGCTCCAAATCGTGATACATAAATCAGCGACAACCAGCGACAAGCCTGCAATTCCCATGCATCATGCGGGAAAATGCACTATAAAAGCAACAACAAAAAACACACCGAAACCAAAGCAAACCGCGTAGCACGATGGATTCACCCGGACCAAGTGCAGAGGACAACCCGAACCCCACAAGCATTGCAGAGGACCAGCCAGGAACCCTGTGTTCGGGGAAGGGCAAGGAGAAGAGGAAGAGGAAGACGGGGT
This sequence comes from Triturus cristatus, assembly GCF_964204655.1. Taxonomy (NCBI): domain Eukaryota; kingdom Metazoa; phylum Chordata; class Amphibia; order Caudata; family Salamandridae; genus Triturus; species Triturus cristatus. The sequence goes on from NC_140580.1 coordinate 159,533,436, forward strand.
TCAGTTCGCAGGAAGACCGGATCATTGTCGCGGAGGTGATAAAACACTACCAACAACTGTTCATCCCCTCCACAGCGTCATTGGCAACACAAACGGAAACATAGCAGTCCATCGTCAACAACGTGAATGCAGTTGGAGTGTCGAGGAGTTCAATGGAGGAGGTCAAGAGGCGCTGGCATGATGTACAAAGCCAAACCAAACCAAAACTCGCTGCCAACAGGAAGGCAGCAAAGGCGAATGGAGGTGGGAGTCCTGTGCCACAGGAGGAGCTGGATGAGCTGGAGGAAATGGTGGCCACAGTCATTAGTGTGGAGACGGTGGCAGGAATTGGGGGTCTGGACACAGCTTGATATGACCTGACCCAACATCAACAGGGTGAGTAACGACCAGGGACTGGGGGGACGCAGGGAGATGGGCACAATGACACACATACACAATCATGTGTAGCACACTGCACACGCACAATGAATATGGAACATGTCCCTGATACCCTTGGCACACTGCAGCACACATAGAAACACCAAGTAGGCCCCCTCCACAATGTGCACAAATGGCCCCCCCTCCATATCACCAATGCCACAACCTACCCATGCACATGTGCTGAATCCAGAAAAGCAGCGGCTCCGTGAGCCACACTGACAATGCAAGTGACACTGCATGACTGATAGCATGGCTGCAGTCAAAATACATGACATGGTGCACGAGTCAACATTGAGGTGGCTGAGTGTGGACCACATCCGTAAAGGAGCAGGTCACACTCTGACACATCCACGTGCACCTACAACCCATGACGTCCAAGACACATCTGCAGACAAACAATGCACAAGAGTACAAAATCTGTCCAAGAGCACAAATGACCCAAGTCGCAAACATTCCAGCACCCGAAAAGCACACAAGTCAAAGGCACATCACCTCAAAGGGAAAAGGGGCCGTTAAATCAGAGCTGCAGGGGCGACTCTCCCACAATGCAGCACACACATATAATAATAATAATAAGGGAATTTTATAAAGCGCATGGTTACGCTCAAAGCGTGTCCCCGCGCTAAAACAGAAAGACTCCCACCAGACTCAGCCATTGGGACTATAGCAATCACAGCTCATCAACATTGACGACAATGTGGTACAAACACTTACACCACAGGACAGAGGACACATCTGGTGCCGCTTGTGCGTAGAAACTGGCCAATCAAGTCTGGCATTGCATGACACTGTGAGATGATAATATACGAGTACAACCACACATCTGTCATGTAGTTGAAATGTCCACTGTCTCCCATCAAATAGCCAGATTCACCAAAACAATCACAATGTACATTGTCATGCAGTCTGTATGTAAACATCTACAATGCATCAACATACATGGGACACAATGTTAACCTGCATCTCCCCTTTACATTTCAGAGGGACAATCAACACCTCCTGCAGAGCAGACCACACATCCCTTCAGTGATGATGAAGAGGACACCCTGCACATTTGCTTAGACACCCTCCAACAGCTAATGGACAGCCTCCGCACCCCACCTGTAGGAGCAGGGCAGCCCAGCTACATCGAGGTGACCCGACCCCCTGCACAGATCACACAGCAGGAAGCACACACGACCACGGCTGCCTCCCAGGACCCCCACGACAAACAAATGGAATTCCAACACCGTGTGTTAGGGTGCCAGGAGGTGATGGCTGATCAGCTGTGGGTGGCCTCGTGGCAGCCAAACTCAATGCCATACGTGGGTGTCTGAGTCCGATCAGGGACCACTTACAGTCCCTAACGGACACCCACTGTCCACCCATTGCTCTTCAAAAATCCTTGGCTGACATCGCTGGGGCCATTACTCGGATACAAGAAATGTCTAATCAGACAGGCTCCAGCGATGACAGCACAGAGTTGGCACAGATGCAGAGGACAATGGAGACCATGGAGCCGATGCAGGCTGGAGTCATGGCTGCCACAGCTGAACACCAGCGAGATGTGGCTGGGATCTTTCATGCCTTGCAGTTCCTCATCTTGCCATTGCTGCCACTGAGCCTGTCCCAGATTACTGCTGCAGGAATTTCGACACACACATCTCCACCCCCTGATGTGTCAGTGGCACACAGTGATGCAGCCATAACACCACCACACACACCGAACACAGAGGACATATCAGAGGAGTAAGATGTGGTGGGTAATAACTGTGTGAGGAAGGAGGTAGTAGCATCCATCCCCGCCATATGGCCTGTCCCTGCCTGGTTCAGCCCTATACATCATGCCCTGGAACAACACCTCCCACTGTCCCCGGAAACACTCTGCGACATTCATCTGGACCGCCATAGCTGCTCTGGTTAACAATGGCACAGCAATCCAGCTGCGGACTGAACTCTTCCTCTTCAGATTAACTTTTCATTCCCCCAAGGACTCTAGCTGGCCCACCACTGGGCAACCATGTAATGTGGGCTTGGCATGGCCATGTACTGCTCCAGCTCTGACATTCCCCAGAATGTGAATAAAACATTCCAAATCACACAGATGTGTCATGTCTATGTTCACTCAAGTATAAAAGTATGGTTGAATGTAGGGACATTGATTGCACTAAAAGGTCCACCCTGGTAAATGACATCAGTGCGCATGTTTGACCCTGATCCACATGGCCAATTAGATGACTGTGAAGGTGTGAACTAGCTGTGGCCTCATTGCACATGAACAACAATCACGCAACCCCCCAGCGTAGGCCCACGTCCATGTATTAAATAGGGCTGTGTGTAGAAATGTCAAAATTGGTAGCAGGCCTGAAGTGGTTTCCCCATCACATGTGACAACAGAACGTCTCTTCACATACCTACTCACACACATCTGTGTGGACACAGTCTGTTTTGATGGATAACATTGATCTATATGGCAAGAATTTGGACACCATACTCACATTGCTGAAGACACGTAAGTGCACAGGTCTCCCAGCAACTATCCCAACCACAATGCCTGGCTCACAGAGGTGGAGCTGTCAATAGAGACCCAACCCCATTGTACAGGTGTCAGTCAGTCCCTCCCTGTGTACGGACAATGCTCATTGAGGCACACGATTTGTCATCCTAATCAACACTCATCACAGTTGAACATTAGTGAAGTTGCATAGACTTTTTTAGCATGTGCGTGTCAGTATGGGCAAGGCAAGGGGCACAACATGCAGACCAATGCTTAAGATACTAACAGGCAGCATAGGAACATGTCGAGGTGCAAGAAATGGGGAGGCAAAAATGAACACAAATCATTACGGATGGCAACACGCTCAGCCCACCTTGCCTTGCTGGACGAATCATGTGATGTTTGGCGTCTACTCATTGCCCCGTGTCAGGGGACATGACTCACAGCCCATGGGATCTGCATAGTGCTGTACCAACGGACTGCACCGACTGTTTGCTCTGCTGACAGTGAGCAGATGAAAGGGTCCTACAAGGTCACATGTTGTACTACATTGCCATGTGTGTACTCTCCCCCCAGCAGTATGTCCAAATTGGGAACGTTGCCAAACGACGCTGTGCAGCTCCGCCCATGGGATGGCATCACCTTGCACAAGTGTGTGTACACACGCGTAGGTCCACACACATGCATTCTGAGTCCAGGCGAAGGCAGACATGTCCACTGTTGTGGTGGGATATGTGACCATTCCACCAAGATGCAACAAGGTGTGGGGACCTGTGCTGTGGGTGACTATCAGTTGTGGCTGCAGGAAAGTAGTTACCTGTCCATGAATGCGAGCGCAGTTTCATGGGCAATCTGTTCCAAGAGTACGTCATTGTCGAGTTCAATGAACACGAGGGAGAGCCAATCCATTAACTGGTCCGGGCAGCTGTGCTCTGTCCACTCTGTTTCACTAATCCTCAACGCAGCCCAATAGGGGAGCGCCTCTATGTGGTCACTGCACATGAGGAGTTGTGCAATCTCCCATGCCCAACTGCCAGCACATACGCCAAAGATCAAGGCATCCCATGCACGGGTATCCCGGTTACACTCCTGTTCATGGGCCAACAGGGGGCGGACACAAAAGTCATAATCCAGTTTAGCTACCGTTGTGTTTGATAGGCAGACCTCCATGGGCCACTCGAATGTGCATGATCGACAGTGGAACCAGGGCTGGACGCAGGTGACATATGCAAGACAGGAACTCAGACGGTAACTGATGCGCAAGACTGCCAGTGGCAGTGATCCCAACAGATGCAGCATTCGTGCACGGTACAGTTCCACGTGACAGGGGTTGTGCATGTGCCCGGGATTGCCTGTCATTGCATTTGTTGGTCTCGTAGCACAGGCACTCGTCTGACCGGCGACAGTTATGTGGATGATATGCCACAGCTCTAAGCAATGATTCATATTAGTGTGCAATGTTTGGACACATGTTTTTTTTTCTTATGTGTCAAGGGCATCCCATGCAGGTGTACCTCAAGCAGGGACAAGTGTGTGTGGGGTGCAAACAAGTTGTTCTTTCATTAGCGCAGTTTGTGGTGTGGGAGTCATCAAGATCTGGTATGGTATCACTCGCAGGGGGTGCCAGCCGCATTCAAAGCCAAGGTCGTAGGTTCAGATGTTCTTCTGCCTTGTGTATTGAGACAAACAAGCTTTCATACCTAATATTAGTCTGACTACTGCTTGCATTTTTGAAATGTGATGTGGCCTTCATATTGCAATTGATGCCAGGCCTTTGACTTAGGGTGCACCAATAGCGATACACACGTAACAGTTGGCATGTATGAGCCAAGAGCCCGATTGGCCTTGCACTCCTTGTATAATCCCTCTCTCCCTATCTCTCTCTTTCTCTCTAACTCTGTCTCGCTCTCTCTTTCGCTCTCTCTCTCTGTCCTTTGCTGAGCGCATGACACACCTTCTCATGCAGGATTTTGTCTTGCAGGCTGTGAGTTACAAATTGTCATGAGAAGACCCGCCATGACTCTTCAGAATAGTTGTTTTGTGTTTATTCTGAATGAAACAAATTATTTGGAAATCCTAAAATGAATGTATGATTCTCCTTTTTCTGACCACACATGTATATTAGGTGTTGAAATTGTGCGACATCAGGCTATTTGTTTTGTTCATGATTTCGTAACGTTGGTGTGACATATCTTTGTCCGGGGGGTTGGAGGGTGCCCAGAGTAGGGCCCCAGGGTGGGGTTCTGGGGGTCGTGGCGGTGGGTGTTGTTGCCCTCTTGGGGCTCTGAGATGCATGGCCAGTGTCTCCATGGCATCTGTTGTTCTTAAGGTGTGGCTGTCGGCTGGGCTCCCTTTTCTGGTGCAGGTTGTCATCCGACTTTGCACCAGGTCAGAGCAGGTGTTAATTTCCTGCTGCTAACGCACCTTACCGCCTGTTTTGAGATCTTATCGCTGATCTGGTTGGTCGTTGTGAATGTTGCGGAGTGGTGTTGTCGCGGCTTTTTGCACGGGAACGCCTACTCTGCATCTCATTAGCGATAGTTGCCGGGGTCATCTGTGGCAATATTTTTTTAGGCTGCTATTGCAGGTAAACTGGTGATATGGGCTGTTAGCACTAGCTTGTGAATGGGACGATACATTTATAGCAACTTTTGCTGCGATAAAGTGACGATAACTCGGTGATAGATCCTTGAGAATATGCCCTGTGTCTCTTCAATCCAGCAGCATGTCTTCCACTGTCAGTAAAGGAAACATGTCTATGCAATGGTTCAGATTCGCTAGCTTGAAAGCGATGTCATCATCATTAGTCTGCAGTTTAATTCCCTTTAGCATACAATAGATAGTACAGTTCAATTTGAACAAAAGATCACGCCCTAATAAACAGACTGGACTGGACTCACACACTACCAACTGGTGATGATCCTGAAAGGTTCAAATTTTCACCAGCACCTCTTCTGTCAAAGAGTGTGTCATTCTTTAGTTATCAACTCTTCGACTTGGATTGACTTTCCTGAGACGGGTAGATTTGGGACTACTGCAGATCTCACAGTAGAATGGGAAGCACCTGTATCAATGAAGAATGTAATGGGATGATCACCTACTTCTGCCTCCACTCTGATCTACCTCTAAGACTGCTCCAAGACTAAAGTCTTCCTCCTCCCTCAGGCACCGTCATTGGGACGGGTCCTGCTCAAATCCATCTAGCGCTTCTTTAAAGGGCATCTGATGATATGTTTGATTTTTCTGAGAAATTCTCGGTGGTTGTGGCACTTGCACCAGTTGATTTTGATTTCCCCCGTTGTAGGATCTTGGTCATGTCAAGGTATTTACCACATCTGGCACTTGCACTAGGTCTCCCTTCTGCATCTGATTCGCTGGATTCAAACGACACTCGCACTTCCAATGCCCGATCTTTTGACCAAAATGACAAGCAGTGGTCTTTTTCAGTGTGGCAATATCTATTCCTGTTTTAGGATCTATAGGAACACCTTTCCCTCTTACCTGTCCAGCTGCATCCATTGTGCTCTGAATACCTCCTTGGTCATTCCCCTTATTTCAACCTATGGTTCCCCCATTTGCATGTGCCTGATCTACCCTTCATGTGTTCCGCATTTGAACCAGCAATAACTTGCTTGGAATCCACCTCATCACTGCAATACCTGGCATACCGTTGAATTTCATCCACAGACTTATTTTGCCAGCAGATCAAATGTTACTGGATCATGATGCTAATCTCTGGTCTTAATTCTGTTACAAATTTTGAGACAAACCAGCCCATGTCTTTTTGGTCGAGTGTATCTAACCCACTATATTTCTAGAAGGCTTTCTAAAGCGTTTCGTAATAGGCATGTACTGACTCTTTAGGCTCCCATGTTGTTCGATCTATTTTAATTGATGTCTTGCGGGGCTATTTTGGACTGCAACCACGTGATTACCTGTTTGTACTTTTTCATGACCAAGAGCGAAGGACCATGAGTTACAGGAACCCTCTCTGGCTCAGCAGCTGGTCAATCAATAGCGATTTTACATGCCGACCATAGATCACTATCAACCACAATTTCAAACAGCATATTCAGGTCAATCCGCAAAACTTTTGAGATCGTAATAAAGTGATTAACCCTGGGTGTAATACTACGCTACACTCACAGAGCATGCGTATTTTGCACTACTACGCACTACATGAATTGCACATAGCACAGTGCAAAAACACATAGCGTAGCGGGCATTCTTTGCTTTGCTCGCAGTCCTCAACGTCAAGTTGGCGACCATGAGAGAGCAAAATCAACATCCCAGCGAGACTTTTTCCTCGTTCGCGATCAGCAACATCAAGTTGCTGATCGCGAGCGTGGAAAATACACCTCCCGGCGAGATTCTCAACGCGGGGAGGTCAGGTTTCTCATTGCGAGTGGTTGCGTATGCTCACGACTGCTCGCGATGAGAAACTACCAGTTCGAGTTGAGAAAGCTGCCACTCGAGTACAAATCTACTCGAGTGGCAGAAAACGACCGCTTGCACTGCGCAAGATGCCGTTTCCAATGATTGCACAGTGCTTACAAGCATCCGGCACTGTGCAATCAGTGCGAACAGCATTTCCCTACCGCACTACGCAGTTTGCGTAGCTACGCGTAGCGTGCGTAGTGCAAAGTGCACTTTGCATAGCTGCGCGTAGCGCTACTACGCAAACTACGCCCAGGGTTAAAAGTGATCGACTTGCTTGTACCATTCAGCAGGAGGAAGCATTTCCCCTGAAACTCTCCTAACACTTTTCTTTTTCAACCATCTTTCCTCCCACTTATCAAGCAAACTCCAAGCCTGTATTCTTATTATCAGTTCCCCGATTGTGTGCTTTTAATACTTTTACTCTCTTCTCCTCTAGCTCCTGATCACTGTAGTCAAGCCTTTCATTTCCCTGCAGCATTTTCTTTCAAGACAGGTCTACGTCATATCTCTGTGCCAGTTCTGACAACTTCTCATGTTCTCATCTTGCCTTGCGGGTGATGTCCTTCGCTACAAATAGCAGTTTATTTGGCTAATAGGTCTCTATTCTTTCCATGGGCTAATTCTCACTGATTATTTCATCTACCTTAGCCTTCAATCTCACCACATCTATGCAGTCTAGCCCCTCAAACTGTGTTGGTCTAGCCAAAGGCCGCAGCACAAACATCACACCTCTCAACTGAAGCAACACCTCTAATCGAAATGAACCATAGCGTGTAATTGAAAATTCCCCCTCTTTCTCAGTGATGTTATTTCAATTTTGAAGCCAAATTAAAGTATGGAGTCCTACTTTTGTCCAATAAACAAAAAGAAGGAGCATAGAGCTACACTCTAGATAACCCAAATTCAAGGTTTCATTAATCTATTGCAAATTAAATTTTTTGCCTCCTTGACAGGGAAACAATTTGGTTTTTTAGAAGAACCCTCACCCACCAACCTAGTTGGTGGCATGTTTAATCATCAGGTTGCCACCCAGAAGGCAGAGTGCCTCCCGGGTCCTATTTTTGTTGCCATATAATGTGCTGGAGTATCCTTGGGTGCGCTTCTTCGCCCACTCAAGTGACAACTACCTGATCACCCCTGAAACATCACATAATTTAATCACAAGTTATTAAACTTTTTCTCGATGGACGAGATTTTCTTAACCACAACTCCCTGATGATTACCGACCAATCCCAGCGCAACGTTACACCAGCCGATCTATCGCAGTATGGTACACTCTGACATCACCTTTACTCCTTGCAGCAGCTCACCCTCCATAACAATTTCTCTGTACACATTCACTCACACAATCATCTTAAACTCCAGAATTGTCTGCCATCCACAAGATCAATAGAATTCAGTCATCCAAGAACATTCACACGGCAACCCCCAACCTACACTGGTCATCCGAATCAGTATAGTTCACCTCTGTACACAAGGTTTACCAAACAATTCCCATATGTCCCATTCACACAAAGTTCCCTGTCTTAGGTTGAACTGTCGATGACCTCTCATGACAACTCTTCAAATCTTCGGTCAGAGAATCACAATGACTCAGTGCCTTCTACACCATTCAATATATCCCAGGAACTTAAGCCACTTTGAGACCGGAAACTCAAATCTCCATCCTTGGACCACGTCCGGCCTGAAACCACATTCTCCCGACTCTCACACAAACTCCACCAGACATCACACAATTGCTCCATTCCCGCAATCTATCACACAACTCATCCCTAATGATACTCACTCCTCCATTCGCCACTGTTCTCGTCGCACCAACAAGCTCCGTCGACCTTCGCCAAAGTCCGTCACTCTCTGTTCTCGATCATTGGGCTCTATTTTGGGGCTCTGGATTCTAGGTATCTTTTCTGGAATTTTCTAGATTCTCCTCTTGCTTCATGTGAGAACCTTTCTGCACTGCTACCAACTAAAGGAGCCGGGACTGTATGTTCTAAATCTGCTCTAGAACCCCCAGTCGACTGTACTTTTTCTCAGCATGAAGCGTCGAGGGAGAGAAATCATTAACAATGTCAATCAATTCAAATTCAGTTATTCTACACCGATAATAATAACCACAGGCTACTAAATAAAGTAGGTTGATTTAGTACAAGACCTGGCTCTTCAAGCAGTAGCAGCACCCCCCTCCCCCCCCATCTCCTCAGCGCCTTTGGACCCTCACGGGTAAGTAGCGCGCTTTACAAGTACTCTGATTGATTGATTACAAAGCCAAGAATAACAGACATACATTCTTCGGGGCAGGATAGATTAAGGTGTCTTCCTTAGAAGTCTCTCCACTTCTTTGGGCCCGGTAGCATGAAGCTACTGAGACAGAACTCGTTCTAAGATGCTCTCTCTCCAAAGGCAGAGAAGAAGTGGGCCCTCTCCCTACTTGCAACTCCGATATCACAGGTGTCTTCCCATGATTCCTTTCAGGTTAAGCCATCCGATTAGGCGACATTCTCATAGGTATTTTTCCACAGGACGGTGATGCTCCCGAACAGTATCAAGATGACCTTGACTCCCAGGCCTTCTCCTGTGAGAAAATACAACAGTTCTCCTTATCAGCATTAACTCCCAATGCATCCTCTTTTCTCCGTGCCTAACTCCTAAAACAAAGACAATACTCTAACTAACAAGGGTGCTTCTTCCACCTGCAACACAAACGTGAGAAAAAACAGAATCCAACGTGCACATGAAATTCAACTTTTAATTCTAATGGTAGAGCTTCCGATGAAAAGGAATTTCAGGCCTAAAAGATCCAGCTAACATAAGAGAAATGAACATGCGCTTCACTAAATTGTATAGAAATTAAGATTTATTCAGTTACTAATTCCATCTGCATATAAAACAACACAATTAATAAGCACATTCAATAAATACATGATTGTCAGCTGCACAACACAAGCGTTTCAGTTAATGTTATCTGCTTTTGATTTTCCACAATAAGTCTTCAGGTATTCTACATCTTGGCCTAAACACATCATATTTATGCTATTACATTACAAGATCCTAACACTTAGGTTAACACGACAAAAGATTATATGTGGGTGCGTTCTACAAGAGCTATTATAATGCACCCATACTATTGAAAATGGATTTTGCGCTACATCAAGACCTAGATGGTTTCTGTGGTTCACGTTGACAAAGGACTGTAAATTGTCTGCGATCATTGTACTGCTGTCATGACACACCCCAGGCAACTCTGGAAAATGTCTTTGAAAGGGAAGAATGAAAAAAAGTCAGTGACATTTGCAATGCATAAAATAGTGCAAAGAAGCGACTACTGTAAAACGGTGGCCCTGTATTGGATTAACCTTTGGGTCAAAGGCTTCCAGTGACAGCGAAAGCAGAGGTACCTTCATCAGATACCCGGATGTTTCCACACCACTAAATGACGTGGTGGAACTTAAATTGCAGCAGTGCTCCTATCCTGCCAAACTGCCCCATCGATAATGAATCATTAAACAACTCTTGAACAAATGTTATGTTATATATTCCGTTTGTTTATAGATAATCAGTTTAGTGATTAAGCCAGCACTTTAGAGGAATGTGCCTCGTATACCACGTTTAAGTGCCTTGAAATAAAGAAAGACAAGAGGAGTTTCCTGATCATAACCACACCCACCCCCACCCCCAAGAGCTTTCAGAGTCAGAAAAGAAGGAAAGTAAACCATAATGATAATGTGAAACACTTCAATTTCTTTGGCACTCACTTCCAGGAAAAGTTGTCTAGAAGGAGCAAGTGATAGTCACGCATGGTGCGCAGGATTCATTATTAGCTCACAATTTGGAGGCAAGACTACTTCTCTCTTTTTAGAATGATAGAGGGAGCAATGACATAGTCCTTTTGTACCTCTGAGCTATGGGGTATAGATCATGAGGCTGATTTTTAGAAGAAAGAAAATAAATTGCCATAGAGTGTGCAGTCCGTCTATGGGAATTGCTTTGATATGGAAAGCTAGCGCAATGGTTGTCAAACTGCAACAGCAACAGGGAGGACTCCTCATGGTAACCGTAGATAAAGACATTTAATTTGCGGCTCACATGACATTTTAGATAACTGACCATACTTTTTAAATACAATCTCTGTGAAGCGAATAAATCTGCACGATTAGCAACATCTTTTCTGCACAAACTCACTCCAGTTGGCAACATTAAACGCAGTGGCGGATGGTGACATTTGAAAGTGGTGAGGCGTAAACTTTCTGTCGGAGTGCACCGTGGCGAGCGAGCGCAGCGAGCGAGCTCGACCACCTTAGAAGGGGTTCGGAGGGGTTTTTCCCCCCCGAGAAAATTTTGAAAAAAAAGGGGGTAAAGGGTGCATTTTCAAGCAAATTTGAGAAGCACAGAGACTAGAGCTACAAACACACATAGAGCCCACTGCAGAGGGTATGTTCTTAGGTGAAGTCCTGCTGAAACTAAAATGCATTAACATTATAATCTCAGTTTCGCCACTTAACAAAGAGAGTCATCCCCAGAAAATGAGTTCCCATCCTGTTTCTTCATTACATTTTCAGACAAAATTAGGAACATTCATAGACCATCCACACATGCATTAAGCACATTGTAAAAACAAAAAAAAGAATCACGTACAATAAAGCACAAATACACACACACAGTCGCACATACAGACATACATACCATAACACACACATACAGACATACACAGGCACATCTTGAGACTCAACATAATGAAGAACATGACAAAGAGACAGAGGGAGCAAAAATGTTTTGTGCTGATGGAGAGTTAATGTACTCACATCATGCCAGGAAATGGGAAGGCAAGAAACCAGAACACCAGCCAAATGCTTCGACAAGAACGTTGGCCACAGCAATAACACTAATCGACCTATCAATGATTAAAAGACAACTGCAAACAACAGCAGAACCACCAGACACCGGTGATATGACAGCTCTTAGGAAGGAAACTCCATGACTGTGCAGTCCTGTCTCCAGTTGTTCAGCATCTATTTAAATTCTGCTTCAGTTCTAAAGATAGTAAGTGACAACAAAGGAACCTGGCATATACTAGTATCCAAGCGAAAGAAGCATTGTCCAAGTCATAGTCAGTATACCAGAAGCTTATAAAATATTAAAATATTTTTTATCCTCGACTTCTAGTGCTAAGACCATAGCAGTAGGAACAAAATATCAGCAAGTGAAACATGTCGCTTCTACTGGCCACTTCACTCAGTGCTTTATCCATAAAACGAAGTGTTTGACTAATGACACCAGATGTTTTAATAAAGCACACATTTGCCTCAGGCTCACACATTTTGCTATCACCCCACTTGGTGGTGCTCATTTTATCTGTAAGCATCAACGAATAGGTGAAAAGCACCAAACATTAAAACAGATAGTACGTTAACCCAAAACCTGTTACAGAAGCCTTTTCTGCGTAAACTAATGATTAACTCGAATGGGAAATATGTAAAAATAAAAATGAAACTGTCTATCTTTGCTTGCCGTGGTTCTGTTTACATTTTTCTAACATCTGCTTACATGTTCAGCACTCTCGCCATAAAAATAGTCTGTGCCCTGGCCTTCCTGGTCAGCAATGTGTGCTGCTTAAGTTCCCATGAAATGAGGTAAGGCTGGTACTCTTGCTTACAGACCAAAAAGAGTATTTATGCTGAAGTTGTGCACAATCAAGAAATCCTTTATCAACTAAAATGATATACATTAGTGAAGGGTCTATATACAATCTACTGAATCTAGGGTACCTAGAATGGGAAGAAATATATAGTGATAAACACAGAAATCTACACATATAGAAGTGCACATAGGTAGTTAACAACAAGGCTGTGTTGTGTTATCCACTGTAGGGCTGCGAGTGTCACCATAGACAAGGAGACCAAAACAAGTAGATGCAACAACGGGGACTGATCATGGAAATTGCCACCACGGTGGACAATCTACTTAAATTATTGAAAATAGAAAGCTGGTATTGTCTCAAAGTTTAAACTACAATAACTATAGCATGGGCTCTTTACAGAGTGACAACATTGCTGATTACTACCTTTCACATGCACACATTCCGATATCGGGAAGTAACGCATACGTTGTAATTTACCATCATGTCCTGCAGAACAAAAAGACAAGCATTTTTTTCGAAAATTACCTCAGACTATGCAGATGAAAATGTCAAATTCTTTGAACAATATGCGCATAATGCCACATCATATCCTAATACAAAGTGCGCAATCGGATGAACCTCTTTTCACAAGTGAATAACAATGTAATTCTGCTTAAGATAATAAGGCACGTAACGTTACAACTGTTCACTTCAAGGCTCTCCCGAAGGCGCCGCTAGATCACTAAACAGAAGGGATTTTGAAGCAATCAAGTGAACCGGCCTCTGACATTTAATGAAGAATTAAGGCCGGGAAAGTCAATATTCTTCTGTTGAGAAAAAAAACACACTTTAGCACAAAAATCACTCACAATGACACACATCACATTAACTTTCGCCCAGAAAAGGATCCCGTTTGAAGCCAGCCCTCAATACTTCTGCTCCACTATGACTCTGACCACAAATGCTGGAGGCTTGGCATGACTCAGCAATACCATGTCTGCTCGCTCGTGTTCCGAGAAGCGGTCTGCAGCATGTAAACCCAGACTGATGACAAAGGCCTCTGAACTGAAAGGGTGGTATATAAACCAGAAAGGGAGCAAGATGTGACGCATATCTATCACCACGCATATATTCATGTTTTGGCAGAATACACTTGGTGAGAATATTTCCCGAACCCTGTGTTCAGATTTCAAAACCATGCCCCAGTGACAGTTCTAAAACATGGCACAGAGTTCCTGCTTCTGGATTTCAGAGAGCGGAGTCTCTGCCAGCTCTGATAAGACTCAAGGCCGCTTCATGGCAGAGGCTCCGGCCAGAAGTCTGTGATGTACGTTTCTGACTTCTGTTTTATGTGTCTGCCCTTGTTTCGCTGCTGTGCGTGTCCTTTCACACAGTTTAAAACGGAATCAAAAGTAGCATTTCCTGCCGTTGTGAAGGCTTTCGCATGAGGAAGTCCAGGCCAGCAGGTAAGGGACTTGAAACTTCATTTGAAAAACTTCAGTTAAAAGATAAAGCGAGGGGCCGGGGCAGTAAGGTTGTCGTGGTGTGGGAGTTTGATGAGAAAAAGAACACTTGTAAACGCAAATAAAAGCCTGCTTCCAGACATCTGTGTTGCTGTGTTGTGTCTGACAAAGTGTAACTTTATGAAAATGCGCACACGGACGGCTCTGAGCTATATATATATCAGACAGTCGCGGCCCGCGGGCGGCATGACAGGAAGCTGGTGGGGGATCGCGGGGTGGTGCACGGGGGGGGGAGGGGTTTACAAAATATTACAAAACAACTTGCTTGCACACTGCCCCTACACTGTACAAGTGAAATGATTTTTACTGGGACACATCCGCATCTCTGTCTGTCCAGTTTCTCCCCTCTAATATTATCAGGTAAACCGCGTCACCCCTTTTAAGAAATGCAAACATCAATACAAACGTATTTGTGATCAAACGGTGATTATTATAGTGAACAGAAGGGGCCAGTCTTTGAGTCTCGACTCAGGAGACCTGTAGTTCGAACCCTGTACAGTGCTGGCCGCTCAGTCCAATCGTCCTTAGTGCGTCTGTAGATGTGTTTTCTGTCGGTCTAATTGTTACCAATTGAAAACTGTTCTGGTGTCCTGCAGGGAGCACAGTGCACGTCTTTGCGGAATGATAGTGATGAATGCGGTAGTCCCGACTCCCGAGCTTGGACAGATGAATGATTCGAATAACAGGAGTGAAGGCTCTTGTACATAAAATATTACTTGTTGTTGGTCAGTGCGCTTTAATGCATGGTCCTGTAAAGTTACAATGGGACTGTGACATACACACACAGTCACACACGGTGCGGGGCACTAGGTTTTGTACACACGGAGCGGGTGGGGGCTCCACACAAAGGAACCCTGGAGGCTGTTGGTATTAAGGGCGTGAGTGCTGACCTCCAGTACAAGGGGAGTAGCTGCTTCGCTGCCATGCTGTACAAACTCTGAAGAAACACACTACATATGCATGATGTGGCAGACTTTGATCCCAAGTAGAAGAACAACTTCAAGAGAGTGCTCCTAACCCCTCTTCGCATGTTAATCCCGTACGTCACATGGTCATGGAAGACTCGAGATATTCAGGTATTCGGCTTTTTTTCCCCTTGATTTGCGCCCTCGGGTCTGAGTAGGTCTTATTTGTACCGAAGCACAGCACACAGAAGGGGTCTTTGCACCCTGGGTGTGTGCGCTAGACGCTAGTCACAGTACTCGGCAGGGCTGCCTTTGCGTGGGTCAGTCCCAGAGCCTGGCATCGCATGGGCACAGATCTCTGCTGAATACATCAGCAATGCCACCGCAGGGCTTCAGTGCATCTGTTACATTCACAGCATCAGGCGCTTAAAAATCTCAATAAATCCGGCGGTGTTACTATGCATGTCCACATTTGTTTGGCTTTTATGATACCTTTAAAAGTCTCCTTGGCAGAGAGAGTCAAAGTGCTCTGTGGCATCCAAGGCCTTTAAACGGCACATCTGTCTTGAGCTAATGGTCACATCACGCAGTGATTACACGCACGGCGGCAGACAGCGCTTATGTACACAGTCGCGGCTCGCGGGGGGGGTCGCGCACGGGGGAAATGAAGTATTAAACAAAAAACTAAACTTACCTTACAGCCGTTTCACGCCACCTCTCAGACCTCTGCTCCCCTTGGCGCCTTCACGAACGGCACTGGAGGGGCCTGCCAACCCCTCTCAGCCAATCCTGGCGCTGCCAGCAGCTCCAGGATTGGCTGACGGCACAGCTTATGCTACGCCCACCGCCTGCCCATTAGGAGACCGAGGGGCTCCTAATGGGCATGCGCAAGCCAGTGCAAATACAAGTGCGCATGACTGGGCATGGGTGAAAATTCGCTCACCTTCCCCACTCATGCGCACTTGTGCTGCTGCCTGTTGTCCCTGGTCTGACAATCATGTCAGTCAACATGACGCCGGACCGCCCACCCCCTACAGACTCTGGAGGGGGTGGGCGGTCCGACGTCATGCTGACTGACATGATTGTCAGTTGGTTCTCCCTCGGCGTCTTTGAACTTAAGTGTTTACTTAAGACAAGTTTAGAAATGCCGAGGGAGCTACGGGCGGAAGATACAGGCGGGGGGGGGCAACGCCCCAACGCCCCCATTGGAAGCACCGCCACTGATTAAATGTGAATGTTTACAACAATATTCAGGACACAGCAGTGACTGTATCAGATCCTCTGTGGGTGCGTCACTGGATGTGTAAGCAACTATGTCGCCACATAACTGGCTTTCTTAGGAACTCTGTGGATCTGTAAATGTGAATGTAAGTGGCTGCATAGATTGCTTACTGGCTGCCTTAGTGAGTGTTGGGGTATGCAACTCTGTGTGCAACTGGCTTTGTTACTGCTGGATGCATAAGTGCTATGTTGGTATGTGAGTGAATGTGTAACTGACTCTGTCGCTGTCTGACTGGGTATGTTAGTGGCTCTACGCGTTTGTACAAAGGTATGTAAATCGCAGTATGGGTGGAGACTGGATGGTTAACTGGGGGTATGGGTCTCTAAGTGTGCATGTAACTCACTGACACCTCAAGGTTCAAATCTTAACTTTTGAACACATGGCACCCTGCCCTATGGCCTACCTTCAGTCTACATTAGGGGTGACTTATATGTAGTAGATGGGGAGTTTAAGGCTTTGCAAGGTGTTTTAAATGCCATGTCAACATGGCAGTGAAGCAACACACACAGGTTCTGCAGTATCAGGCCTGAGACATTTTTAAAGGTCTAGTTGTCTGGATGTGTGACTAGGAGTGTTAGTGCCAGAGTACATATCTAAATAAGTGTAGCAGTCCCTCTATGAGTGTGTCACTGGATATGTAAGCAACTATGTCAGCATATGACTGCCTCTCTTAATAAGTCTATGAGTCTGTAAATGTGTATGTAAGTGGCTGTATGGATTGCTTAATGCTGTGTTAGTGACTCTACAGGTGTGTGAGTGGATGTGCCAGTTTCTATATAAGTGTGTAAATATTTGGGTAAGTTTATTTATGGGTGAGCAAATCAGTATATGAATGGTCTTGTGGGTGTGTGACTGAGCGTGCCTATCTTTCTATATGAGTAGTGGGTACATAACTGCTTTTATGGGAGTGTAGCTCAGTATGTAATTGACTGACTGACTGTAAAAGTGGGTGAAAATTACATACTATTAAATTACATACTGTAACCAAACACTCATATCTAATTTCAAAAGCATTAATTCATACTAGCCTAATAACATAACTATATTTTCAGTATACCAATTCTTATTCCTCTTTTCCTGACCACTCTATTTTTAGTTACTGTTCTCATCTAAGCTACCCTCTATTTTGCCTTCTAGTATAGTGTATTGAAGTTACACGTCTTCTTTCATCTTATATACTTTTTTATACTACAACCTAATTAACATACCTGTAAAAGCTTTTTGATGTTCAACATTAATTTTAATTTCTGTTAACATCTGTTTTCATTGGAAATCTCAAATTAAAACTGTGGGAATCCTCCTCCTCTCTTAGTGCAAAAAGCAGCTAAAAAGGCTACCAATCACCATGTGCTCTTACTTATACTCTTGTAGTTAACACAGACTTCCTTTCGTCTTTTACTTTCACTATACCACTTATAAATGGTCAGCATTTTTTAATCCTTTCCATGTTTCCTGGAAAGAAGCCCAATTGTTATATTTCGAATCAGTGGATCCACTGCAAAGCTCCACATGGCCCCCTCAGTAACTTTGCGGTGGATCCGCGAATCCACATGGAAACCCGTAGAAGCGTTTAACGATGTACGATTAATAGTTTGCATTTATGTTTTACCATGTAAAACTACTTAATTAAAAGCCAAATACTCTCTAATTACCAACTTTCAAACTGGGGTGCCCCTGGGGGCCTGAATTGATTAGAGGGTTGAGCCCAGGCACTGGCCTAAGTGAACATCATAATGAAAATAGTGCAGTCTTTTTAGAGTTAAGAAGAGAGCTTCAGCAAGCCACGCTGTAGTGAGCCATCACAACATCTTTCGTCACGGATTTCCTGCTTGGGAGTATGTGTCAAAAGGGGCGCTCAAATTAATCCTAAAGGTCCGTACACTTATTTTATGATAAGCTATTACTCCGAGGATACTTTTACAGTTTTGCCAGACCAGGCTGAATGTAGCATGTTGATAATGGCAGACTTCTTCCCGATGTCCCGGATTCATATACTTTTAATAGACCCGGGAATTGTTCAACAATTGATTATATTTTGGTGAATGTTGAATTCTGGGGCTATTTGGGAGCTTTCTCTGTCATCCCTAGGGCCGACAGTGACCATAATCTACTGTCACTAGAACTGGTAAACAATATCGGGGGTCGTAGAGTTCCTAGGGGTCCAGTAACATCAAGAAGTGTGAATTTAGTTTTAGATGCAGGTGGTAGACGCATCAGGTGGGCAAAGATTGCAACTGAGGAGGCTAAGTTGGCGGAATTATACCGCCACGTTGTCTGCTCTTTGGCGGGAGTTTCCCACCTTTTGAGTCTCAATGGAGATATTTTCCAGCATTATCTCCTGGACCTGCAGCATATTCACAATAAACTCCTCGGTTGTCTGGCTGGTTACTTTTATAGTTCCACCACACAGAGGCCAAGGACAACCAAGAATGACCACTGGTATAATAAAAGTTGTAGGTTGGCCAAGAGTGCTTTGATTAGGGAAGTAAAAGTGGGTACCCAGTCAAGCATGAGAGCTGCGAGGGTTTACTACAAAAATCTGACAAAAGAGGCAAAATCCGAGTGGGAGGATTCAAGGTGGTTAAGCATGAAGCTAGCCTTAGAAGCTCGTGATTTCAGGGTATTTTGGAATCTTGTTCCAGCTGGTTCGGTAGAAAGTCCCTCTGCAATCATTCCTAATCTTAGCGAGGAGGTTTGGCTTGAGCATTTCAAACCCCTCTATTCGCTTAGCAATCCCGATAGTCGATCAGACTTAGTAACCCAGCCAAATGATATTGTTATGGCTTACCCGGAACATGTGGATTTGGAGAGTCGATCCTGCACCCTTTCGGATATCAAGTTGGCTCTTAGTACCCTATCATTGGGGAAAGCCCCGGGCCTCGATAGGATCCCAGGTGACTTATATCAAAGCGAACAAAAAATCTGGGCTCCTTATATTTGGGTTTACTTTAATGCTATCCTGCAGGGCCTTGAGATTCCCCACACCTGGTTAGGAGCTGAAATTATACCTATCCACAAAAAATCCTCCCCCTTGGACCCGGCCAATTATCGCCCCATAAGCCTGATTGATGTTCTACAGAAACTGTTTGCCCGCATGCTTTTAACAAGGTTACAGACTTGGATGGAGGAACATCAAATCTTAACCTCTCTTCAAGCGGGCTTTCGAGCAAAAGTCTCCACCACTGATCAACTGTTCAGGCTACAGTTGGTCTATTGGAAGACGGTTTCCATGGGTGCTGGCAATTTGTATTTGATTTTCGTGGACCTTCGGTCCGCGTTTGACATGGTCCAAAGGGAGAAGCTATGGGCTTTATTATTGGAGATGGGCGCCCCCCCTTATCTGTGCCATTTATTTAAACAAATGCATGATGGAACCTATGCAAGGGTGAGATATGGGAGATGTGGGGAAATCTCGGGTCCATTTCCGGTCGAAAAGGGTGTGAGGCAGGGATGTGTTCTGGCTCCAACACTATTTTCCCTTTTTATTAATGGGCTGATTGAGCATTTATTGTGCGCTACTAATCTGGATTCCCCAAGGTTAGCGGGGCATAAGATACCTGCCCTAATGTTCACAGATGACACGCTTTTACTGTCAAAATCATTTATGGGCATCCAGCGTTCACTAGAGGCATTTTGCTCCTTTTGTAAAATAAGGGATCTGGAATTGAATTTTTTCTTAAACCAAATTTATGGTCTTCAGCCCTAGCTCAGCCAATTGTCCTCATCCCCAGATGGAAGGCATAGAGCTGGACCGTGTATCTACATTTGACTACTTGGGGGTAACCCTTAATGATAAAATGAAATGGGGGTCTCATCTGGCGAAGGCCAATTTGAAGTTAACACAATCTGTGGGGGGTATTTTGAAGGTCTTTCATAACACCTCTTCTAAGCCCTTGGGCCCCCCTATGGAAATCTATAAATCCCAAGCAAGAGGGGGTGCGCTTTACGGCGCAGAGCTTTGGGGCCACTGTAGTATTGCCCCTCTAACCTTAACCGAGAACAGTTTTATTAGGCGGCTTTTGAAATTACCAATGAGTACCCCCTTAATCCCCCTGAGATGGGATTTAGGTTTAGTTCCTATTGAAGAGATCACCCTGAACCGTCCACTCCTGTATTGGAGACGACTCTGGTCAACACCCGAGCTTGCGAGCTATAGGCAGGATCTTGGTGATATCCTGTCAAGAGGGAATTTGGGGAAAATACCATGGCTGATGCATGTTAAGAACCTCTGTTATGTCTTAGGTAAGGGGGACTTGTGGTTGGCACCTGAAGAGTCTTGCCGTTTGCTGACTAAGAAATCACTGATTGTGGCTCTTCAGCAGTATCGAAAGGAAATTTTATTAAATTCCTCCTTGGGTAGGCTTACCAACACCTTCTTGGACATTAAGACTAGTCCCCATTTTGAAATTTTCTTGGATGTTATCCAGCCCCCACTGGCCAAGAAATTATACATTCAGTTCAGACACGGCTCTTTACCACTGAGGGTTTTAACCCATAGGTGGACTAGTGTGCCCTGTCCTACGAGTTCTTGTCCAGAATGTATTGATACCTGCGAGACAGAGTTGTATGTTGTGCTCTTTTGCCCTCTATACACCAAGGCAAGAGCAAAATGGATTATTCAACTCTGTAAGTCCAGGGGCCTTAGGGACTATCAGGAGGTGTTCAGAATTCTTAAATATGACACTACCCCTATAATAGTGTTTGCGACGGCTAGATTCCTCCTTTCCATGTGGTATTCAAGGTGTAAAAAATTACAAAATGAGAGGTTATAAACTGTTACTACAGATGATTTTAGTGCTGTAGCGAAAGCATGTTTAGATATGAGATTGCTTAGTGATTGGATCTTGTTCTATCTCGTCCCTTCTAATAATGCTTTCAATTGTGTTTTAAATGTTTACTCAATTTGTAAAACAGGTCCTTATTTCTGATGGACTATACCATATGTAAATGCTCACTGTGAGGAAGGAGAGCAGGGATGTTTTAAAGATGTTGCTGCACTATCAAGGATGCTAAATCCCACATGTGAATCATGGTATGGTGAGGATGCAGCGCAAAATAAGAAAGTGACTAGAAAAGTGATGAGAATAAAACTCCCTAGTAGGAGCAAAACAAAACTATGTATTAACTTGCTCACACTGGTAGGATTAAAAAGCAGTGCATAAAGCAGTATGGATTTAAACTGCTTTGTATCAATAAATGGTCTACATGTTTCAGCCTGGTTAATCTAAGAGAGTATCAAGGCTTTCATCAGGACCAGAAAAGACTAATGCTGCTGCTACAACAAAGTGAAAAAAACGTGATAGTAATCCAGTAATCCTATTTTTTCTTTTTTGGACTTTACTGGATATACCCAAAATGTTGGATATGTGGCCGCACCTCAACCTGGCGACAGCTCAGGGAAGGGGGCCCGCTCTCTCGGTCGGTACCCTGTCGTGGTACATGAGCTGCGACCGTAGGGTGTGGGTATTCGTCCTAGAAGGGATTTCTCACATATGGAGATTTTGTGAGACACCAGCTCATCACTTCGCAGGCTTCCTTGTGCTAGCACAGACCCTAGGATTTTTTGTGTCATATAGTCATAAATATGTTTGTCATTCTACTGCACATTCAAATGTTTGAGGTCTACAGACCTAGGGAGACCAAGGTCTTTTTCAGAAGACTGCATGTGCTGCTCCTTTACTAAGGAATTGAATGGGCACTTTGTTTTGGAACACTCTTTGCCCCTTATCCCTAGAAAGTGGTTAAATTAGGACATGAGCAAACATCACAAATGCAACCTCTGGATTCCGGAGTTGTATGCTTCTCGCCAGGGCATAATTCTTAAGAAGCGAGGGGAGTAACCAGGTTAGGCAGTATTCAAGTGACAACATGGCATGTGACATCACAGCGCGTGACATCATGGTGCATGATATCACATGTTGCTTCTCAGGATGTAACATCACAGGAAGTGGCATCACCACCCATGACCTCACAGTAAGTGACATCACAAGAAGTGAGATCAGATCTTAAGACCTCACACATATGTTTAGCAGTACCATCATGAGTACATTTAAGCACATTATGAGATTTAACAAATTACATTTTGCGTCAGGGTTGTGCCAAAAATCTGGACCTCAACTTATGAACTGTGCCACAAAGAAATTGGCAACTAGGAGAAACATGGCATTACATCTATTCTGCTCAATGGTTTGAAAGTCTGCATTTTAAAATATCTTATGGAATTAAGGCAACTGCTGTAGAGACTTTTGTGTGGTCAGAAAATCTCAGGGAACAATAATAATGGAAAGATAACTCCTGAGGTTAATACATTTGCTGGAGAGTGCTCTGTTTTATCTAGTTCGGGTTTTGAATCAAAGTAGCATAGAGGGATGTCTTTGGCAAAGCACATCATGTAATATGCCAATGGCAGATTTTTATTTCATGAAGATGGGTAAGTGGGTTACTGCTTGCAACACTAAGGGCCAGATGTACGACCTATTGTTGCATGCGCAAAAGGGTTAGCGACCCGTTTGCGCATGCAAAACCTAATAGGGCTGTGGTAAATAAAATTCCTTTACCTGGACTTAATTTGATACAGAAACATAATAAAATAGCTCAGTAAAATGAGAGGCAGAATCCGTGGTATTAGAGGTTCGGAATGGGCTTTATTCCAATAATCGATTATAATCGGTTGCTCCAAGTTCCATCACCACGGAGGTTCAGGAAGTGAAGTACATACTTTATTGACAAGAAGTAACTTTTATAGTACATACATTACAATGAAGCGAATGCAGTAGGCGTAACAATTGATAAGGAAAATGACGAGTTACACACGTAACCGAAAAATGGGTGTAATAAGGAGTAAAAAGGAACATAATTGGTTATGATGTCACATATAGGTGGATCTATAAGATAATACTTGGCATAGATGCGCGCGCAGCAGCATGACGTGTAATTGACGTGTAACTAGGGGGTGAAGGGGACTTGACATTTAGCTCTACATGTGGAGACAAAAAGTCTGGGGGGTCAAGTCAACCTAATCCCAAATCATATCTAACATCCTATGTTTAAAGAACTATGTTATCCACAAAAGAAGGACTCTCGGACAGAATCTATTCTATACTGACTGTGCGTGCGTGTACGAGCGTCTAAGTGTCTACACTGAATGCGAGGGGGTAGGAATATTCCATGGTAACAGGGCTATGAATTACTTGCATGAGGACAGAGAAGCCGAGCCTTTGCTCAGTAACTGGAAGAATGTTTACTTAAGCTGCTAGACAGGAATGCATCGGCTAAGGAGTGAAGCAGATAATTCGAAGGTGAAATACAGTTCTTGGCAGAGAATAGGCTGATGTCAGGCTTCGTGAGCCGCGCAGAGAATGAGACAAAGTTCATGGTCACAGATGCAGGCTCAGACTCGAGGTTTCAGAGGCAGAAAGCAAGAGGAGTTTGATGACAGAATCAGGGCCTACTTGCCTGGACTGTAAAATGGCATAAGTGAACCATATAAAGCCGGTGGCCTTTCATATTTAGAAATGGAATATCCGGCCTATTCATGGCGGATCTGACAGAGGACATGTTGACGGTGGACGCACATGTATTTGCGTCTTCATAACTGGAACTGGAGGGAACATACATGTACTTGTGACATGCACATAGAACCGTTGGGGTCCAAGATAGGGGACATAACTGACCAGAAAAATCCATATTTCCACATTCCCTCCTTGTCCCCTACTTGCCCGTTAAGAGATATCAATCTTCATCAATCCATTGATCTGTTCATATAGCATCATTTGTTCTTCTTTCTTCTTCCGTGACGAATGAAATCTTGGTGGTGGAATACACGATGTGGCACACAGACCACAAATCGCTGGTCCACATTGTAGACATAGACAGCAACTGAATAGTATGAGAAGGCCAATACCTAGGAAGGATAGAACTCTCCATCCCCAGGCTGATACCACACTCCAAAACCAACTGGACCAAGTCCAAGTGCCTGGGTTCTGGTGTATCTGGTTTACAATCTTATGAAGGCGAGTGATGGCTTTATATACAGATGGCGAATTTTCTGGTATGAATACGCAGCAGCTTGATCCGATGACCCTACAAGCTCCGCCCCTATCAGCCAGGATGACGTCAAGGACAAGACGATTTTGAAGCACAACAATCCGCATAGCAGACTGCTCTTCTGTTAAATTGCCTAAGGCGGAAATAGTCTCATTCACTACTGCTTCAAGGGTTCTAGTTAATCTACGTATCAGCTTACTATTAGTAACAGTACCTATATAGGGAAAGATGCCTTTATTAAAATCTACATACTTGTCCCATGCCGTCTCAGTGTAATCGACAATGGGGAGATCTCTCCGCTCTCTGTTGTGTACTAAATGAATATTTCTATAATAATCAGGAGGAGCTAGGAAAACAGGTGGCAAAAGGAATGCAATGTAGCAGGTACCATCCCAATCTAGAGGTAGACGCATATATGCAGTCTGACCACATATAAAGTAGGAGTGGCGATAAGCTCTAAATGAAGATTTGCCTTGATCACTGAATTCTACTATAATAGTACATTTACTATGGCCCATATGTATGGAACCAACCTTTCTTACACACAATTCACCCTTCGCTGGGAATACTGACATGGTGGGTAAGACTAGTTCAACTTCGGATACGACATTTAGAATCATGAGATTAGGTGTAAAATTACCTAATCCATATACTTCATTTTCTAGATCAGTTCCTGTTCTTTTGGGGCGACCCTCCTTGTCAGGGTAGCAGACCTTGAGTAAAACTAGGTTCAGGTTTCCCCATACCCAATGATCTTGGTAAACTGCTGTGTCTGAGTCTATGGAATTGATTAAACTGAACCATGCTCCACAGGAGCCATTATGTGTAAATGGGTGTGGAAAGAATGGCAGGACTCCTTCATAATTCTGATAGGGAGGGAGCCGACCACACACCCAGCAATTAGTAGCATTACTAGTCTGATGGGAATGATGTAACATACTAATGAAAGTGTTATTGCGCAGCGCAAGTCTATAAGACAATTCATGCGGAGGTAAGTCACTAAAAGAATGTTCAGCAGTAACATTATAAACATGTCTAGAAATAGGGTAATATAGGTGCAACAATATACTTGCAGTAATTATTAAAAGACTCAAGAAAAACAAAATTAATAATGTCACTATGCAGTGGCTACGCAGTGATTTACAATACGCCTGTCGTTTCAACATTTTCCGGGTGTTTTCTCTACTCAGGTCCAAGGGATACATGTCAGAGACAATTCAACCGCTTCACCTTGGAGAGGACTTAAACAATCAAATTGCTCGACTGGTTGGGCCTAAGCTTTACTTTATAGAGTTCAGTTTTAGTCTTTTCAACCAAAGGAAGTTTTGAATCAGTCTGTGAGGGAGTGCAGGGCACAATGTCTATATCCAAGGATAGTCCATGAAATTTCTTGATATGACTTGAATGAATCCAGCCCTTGCGGCCCTCGATCTTCACGGCTGTCCTTGTAGTGAGCAGAACCAACTTGGGTGTCTTCCACCTGGGCTCCAGCTGAGTCTTTCGGTCGAAATTTCTCACAAATACGAGATCACCCGGAACTACGTCATGGGGTTTCACCTCAGTGTTGTCGGGAAAGGCTGCAGCAATCTGTGAACGACAAGATTGTAGTGCAGACATCAAGGAAGCCAGGTAATCTGTCAGCATATTACAGTCAATATCAGTTATTTTGCGTGGTATAGGCGTCCCCCACATATTTGGTGGTCTGCCGAAGATCACCTCATACGGGGATAGCCCTGTTCGAGAGTGTGCTACCATTCTCATGTAAAAGAGTGCAACTGGTAACGCTACTACCCAGTCGACACCTTTCTCTCTGCATATTTTGGACAATCTGATTTTCAGTATCTGGTTATGTCTTTCTACGAGACCTGCTGCCTCGGGGTGTCGGACACAGTGGAATTTCCACTGATATCCTAACAGAAGTGAAACGTGTTTCATTAATTCGGATGAGAACGGCTGGCCGTTATCTGAGTGAACAACACGTGGTAAACCGTATCGTGGGAAGAATTCTCGAACCAACTGTTTGGCAGTAGTCGGGGCAGTGTAATCTGAAACCGGGTATGCCTCTGTCCAACGGGACAGAGCGCAGACAACTACGAGAACATATTTGAATCCTCGACATCGTTCCATCTGGATATAATCCATCTGGAGGGCTTCAAAAGGGTGATTAGGAGGATGAAATCCACCCTGTTCTACGGGAACGCTTTTTCCTGGGTTAAACTGACAACAGATCATACAGGTACGGACCTTTTGTTTGGCTGCTGCTCGTAAATGTTTATTGAACCAAATGTGTTGAATGCTGTCTAGCATAGCTTTTTCTCCTAGATGTGCTGGACTATGTATAGTGTTAATTATAACTTGGACCATTGAATCAGGAAGGAACCACACAGACTTTTCCTTCATCATCCATCCTTGGTCCGTTTGAATCCCTCCTAATTCAGTCCATTTCTTTATTTCGTCTGGTGTAGCATGTGACTGTATGTCAATTACGTCAAGAGTAGGGTCTTTAACTGTCATACAATGTGTCGGTATCGGGACTATTGTCTTTGTCATGTCGGGGGTTTGAGTTTGAGCAGTCTGTTTAGCTGTTCTGTCGGCTAGATCATTGCCTTGGGAAATGATATCAGTAACCTTCGTATGAGCCTTACATTTCATAATTGATATTGCAGTGGGTAGATGTATTGCATCTAATAAGGCATGAATGAGGGGTCCGTGCTGAATGTGGGCACCGTGGGAAGTTAAATAACCTCTCTCTCGCCACAGCACGCCGAAGTCATGTACAACTCCGAATGCATAACGTGAATCAGTGTATATGTTGACTTTTTTATTCGTGGCTTGAATACAGGCTTGTGTCAGAGCGATAAGCTCTGCGGCTTGAGCTGACAAAGTATTTATACGATTAGTTTCAATGACTTCAGTATCTGTTGTGACTGCGTAAGCGGCCACTAACTCTCCTGTACTTGTTCTCATACATGAACCATCTACATACAATGTCAGGTCTGGATCTGACAATGGGACATCGGTTAAATCTTGTCTGGGTTTTGTCGTTATTGTAATAACTTCAATACAGTCATGAGCTAGTGGGTCTGTTCCGGTTACTGGCAAAAGTGTGGCAGGATTCAATGTGTTACAGCGTCTGATTTCTATATGTGGCTGAAACAATGTAAGTTCGTACCCTGTAAGTCGCGCTATAGTCAAGTGTTGTGTTTGCGTCCTATTTACAAGAACCTCTACTGCGTGTGGTACTTGAACTGTCAATGGATGTCCTAACACTATGGCATCGCTTTGTCTGATTGCTAAAGCTGTCGCTGTTGAGAAGTACTTATTTATCCACCCTCAGAAGTAATTAATAGAGAGACGACATAGTTGTAGCAACGGAGTAGTTTATTCGCCGTCCTTACTCCACCCGTGCATCTTATCAATGCCCTACAACTGATTCTAACGTTTTTCTCACCAACCCTCCATTCTTGAATCAATACAACCCCGCGTGATCTCCACGAGCACAAACAACACGCTCGTGAAGGTCACGCTACATCAACAATACAATTCATACATATACAACACATCTTCCCCCTTTTTTTTTTTTTTTTTTTTTTTTTTTTAACACATAACATAGTCCTTGAATCTCCCTGGGTAATGATGTTCACGTTTCCCCCTTGATTCACCACCCCATTTTGAACAGTGGGGATGCTGTTCATTGTGATCTTCAGTTGAACTTGGACTCACTTCAACACTTTTTCCTAAATGAGCAATCCCTTTAAACAATGAAATCCTGTTCAAATTCCAAACACTTCCTCCCTCAACACGTACAGCATTACTTAACACTTCTATTACCCTTTTAGGATCCGACCAGCACTGTGAACCTTTGGGAACACATTCCTTCCTCTTCACCCGAACAAGATCACCAACACTAATCCTTACTTTGCTACAAGTGCCTCTTTTCTTGTCCATTATAGATTTCATTTTCCCCTTCTGCTCACTAACTATTCTAACGTTTTTCTCACCAACCCTCCATTCTTGAATCAATACAACCCCGCGTGATCTCCACGAGCACAAACAACACGCTCGTGAAGGTCACGCTACATCAACAATACAATTCATACATATACAACAGTCGCTGCTACTGATTTCAGGCATGCAGGCAAAGCCTGAGCTACGGGATCTAGTGTACTAGAAAAATAAGCACATGGTTTGTGTGCTCCTGCTTGTTCCTATGTGAGTACTGACAAGGCAGTACCTTCGCGTTCTGTAACAAAGAGTGTAAACTGTTTTCTGTAACATGGCGTTGCTAAAACAGGTGCTTGACATAAAGCTTTCTTTAGGCTTTCAAAAGCTTGTGTATGTTCCTGAGTCCAAGGGAGAACAGTCGATGTGGCTGCCTCCTGTGTGGTTAACTGAATGAGTGGGTTTGCTAGAAATGCATACTGAGGGATCCACTGCCTGCAATATGAAGTGAGGCCTATGAAAGCCCGCACCTCCTTTTGTGTCTTGGGTATTGGCATGTTAGCTATTAACTGAATACGGTCGGGTGTAAGCTGCCTTCCCTCCTTGGACAGCGAGTGTCCAAGATAAACAACTCGCTGGACACAGAATTGCAGCTTAGAAGGGGATACTTTGTGCCCCTTTTCGGCCAGAAATTGTAAAACTGTCAGTGATGCTTTCTCACATTCGGGTTCGCTTCTCGCGGTGATCAGCAGATCATCGACGTATTGGAGCAGAGCAGTGTTAACTGGCATGTGGATACTATCTAGTTCTCGTTTCAGTGCTTGGCTATAGATGCTGGGGCTTTCTGTAAATCCTTGAGGTGCGCGTGAGAATTTAAAGCTACGCCCATTTAAACTAAATCCGAACAAATATTGGCTTTCCGGATCTATTGGGACGCTGAAAAAGGCATTCTTGAGATCAATTACAGTAAAGAATGTTGCTTCGGAATCAATAGCTGTCAGTAGTGACGAGATATCTGGGACCACAGGAAATTGTGGCACAATGCATTTGTTTAACTCGCGCAGATCAATAACCAATCGATATACTGGCGGGGCCGTTGGATCTGTTCGTTTAAGAATCGGAATTATCGGTGAATTACATACATTGGAGTCTGTTTCCACAACTACTCCTTGGGCAATGAGCTCGTCAATGATTTGTAGTAAAGCCACTACAGCATCTGGTGGTAACTTGAATTGTCGCATTCGTGGTAGCACCACTCCTGCCTTTAATGTGACTCGATATGGTGTAATATTCATGCAACCAACATCAGTAGGGCCTTGTGCCCATAGATGTGTAGGTAAAGTCTGCAGTCGGGGATCCATGTCTCTAGACACATAGTGACCTTTAAAATCACGTAAAAACAACCTTACACCCTCCGGAGAACAACATATTATGGCTCCTAGAGCTTTCAGGGTTTTTATTCCTAACAAGTTTTCTGGACATGATTTTGTAAGCAATAAATCTGTAGTTCGGGTCAGAGGTCCTATCGTAAGTGGAAGAGGCTGTGATACTTCATTAACAATAGGTTTTCCTGAAAAACCAAGGGAAATATTCTGAGAGCCTGAGAGGGGTGCCCCTGGAACTTCACTACGTTTTATAGTTGTTCGACTTGCCCCTGTATCGAGTAAAAATTTTCTATCTTGGCCTAATAATTCACTATGTACATAAGGTCCTTCTTGATCTACAGGAATCTCGATAAGGGGTAAGTCAACTTCCCTCTCTAGGCTAGTTCATGCGTAACGCTGATACTCAGGATATTCATACTGTGCGGTCTGATACATTTGTCGTGTTGTTGTCTGTGTGGCAGCAACAGGCAACGGTGGTGCAGCTGGCACAAACTGTATTGGCTGTTGTGCGGCTGGCATGGCCTGGGCATGCTGCAGAGCTCCTTGTTCATTCTGATCTTGTCTGAGTGGCCGTGATCTTTCTTGTGTTTTACCTATGGCGATATTATGTTTTAAAACTGGACAGTCGTGTACGTAATGACCTGGCTTTTTACAATAATTGCATGTCCCTTTTACAGGTCCTGCTGAATCGGAATGTGTCATACCCTTTTTATGTCCTTCAGCTGGAACTGTCTGGGAAACTAGCATTTTCATTTTCGTGTCTTTCATGCGTCTGTGTTCATGTTCTTGTTCCTCTCTAATTCTATTGTGATGGTACTGTAACATTTGTAACATTTGTGATGGAGTGTTACCTTGCCAGGTACTCTCGAATTTTAATACTCTATTCTTTACTGGGGGCAGGGCATTTTCTACTAATTTTGTTACAAACAGATGCAGGTATGATTCGCTACTTGCTTTTATGCCACTATTTATACCAAAACATTTTTCAAATCGGGCATAGTAATCACTAGTGTCTTCATCTTGCTTCTGCTTACAGGCTGAAATTGTACCCCAATCTTCCTTTTTCGTAGTTAACAAACGTGGCAGTACCTGTACTAATAAACCTGGTAATGCTTTAGTTTTATCCCCAAGTCCTGCTCCTGCAGTTCGGGCCTTTTCTTCCGCTTCTAACACTGACCATTCTATCTTTTGGTCTCCTACCTCCCACTCTTTTTCCTTGAGTTTCTCATAAATACCAGCAGGCATCAACACCTTTAATATTGTCATAATGTCGGGATAGGTATACTCTCCCATGAGTAACATGTCTTTAATTTCTCGGTGAAAACCCGCTGGATCTTTGTCATGACTGGGTACCACTTTCTTCATTTGTAACAATTCTATTTTCGATATGGGCGTATATACAAATACGCGCTTAAACTCGTTGTCCTCGTCTTTTATTGGGTGCACTTCTCGTAAGGGATTCTGTCTATCCATGTGATACGTGGTTCTTTCCTTGACGGGCAATGAGACATGTTCTGCGCATACAAAAAGAATATACTGCTTTCTTGATTCTAGAATTTCTTTAATTAATTTAGTACTTGCACCTCTCCATTTTTTCGTAAGCAATTCAGTCAATATGTCAGGCAAGGGACCAGGGTCCGAACGCTGACTCCGATATAATATAATGAGTTGTTGAATCATATAAATCCCAGCTAACCTCTGTTCATCTGGGGTGAGATTAAAAAATGTGCGTACTACTGTATCATCACTATATTTTCCGGGACTGTCCACCCAATGGACAGCTGCCCTGGCTAAATCTTGTTCATCCATAGAATCGAGAAAATGATAACCCCTTCGTTCTCGGAGTAGTTTGTCGGCGGTTTGGAACGAATGCTCGTTAGACCTTATATTAATTATAGGTATTTGGAAATTCCTGTTATTATCTGGACATATCGGACGTATCGAGTCAGTAAGACATCTATTACTATTACAAGATCTTCCTCTACCTACATAGGCTATGGTGTCCGACTGTCCCGCGGGCAGTCCTGACCCCTCTTCCTCGCTTTGTTCGAACTCGTTTGCCTCTAATCTTTCTTCGTGTAGGCGTTCTATTTCTTTACGGATCTTTCGGCACATGGCTATTATACAATTTTGCTTATCATATCTCCCTTCTGATATATTCTGGCTCCATCTTGTAAGAATTTGCATTGCTTCCGGGTCTACCCCCGGTCGGTCTTGATTTCTGATCACACAGTTTATGAGGAAACGTAACAGTTCCCCCTGTATCTCTACTTTCTGGTATTCCATAGCTCTGTTAATACATTCTGGATCTCGCCCTGTTTGGACAAAATGATATATTTTATCTAGATGCGCAGTCATTCCTGGTAACTTCCCTAAATATACTGCGGCTCGTCTGATACGCAATGATGCAAGGGTCATTTCGTCCTCTTTACCGGGCACAGGGTCATATCTGCAATCTATAAGAAGTTCCTTCAGCGTACGGGCACTTATGAGTTTGGGTGTACGTGAATGTGCTGACTCTTGAAAAGTAAGTTTATTTATTCTGGGTGGCGTAGAAAAAATATTGGTAGCACCTCCCGTGGCCCCATCTGGGGTGTCGGGTGTGAAAGGATTCGTTGAACGTGACACAGCAACTACAGGTGTGGACACAGCTATAGAAGTAGCTGTAGGGACGGATGCAGAAACAGATGTGCTTGCCGGAACTTGTGACTCGATTTGTTGCTGTAGGGATACGGGTACTGGATCTTGGCGTTGGACCTCCCTGGTATGCGGTCTATGTGGGGCGGAATTAGCATACTCGGGAGCTGCGTCATCTAAATATGAGGAAAGAAAAACATCTTCTGCGGTTCTAGGATGCCCCTTAGGATGTACCTTGATTGGGAATAATGGAGGTGGCAAGTCTTTCGGTACCTCTGGAGTAGCCTTAGGTAATCCTTCGGCCAGAAGGGGATACATACCATTCATAAGGGCATTTCTTTGCCTATCTACTTGTTCTGATTTCACTCGGATACCTTCCTCAATTAATAGATTCTCTCGAACTTTGTTTGAACTCTCTTTACTCTTCTCTTCCTGTCTACGTGCTTTTTCTGTACGTCTATGAGATTCTTTACGCCATAACTCGACGGCGTCTTTCTGTGACTGTCTGACTTTCCTTTTCCATAACTCTTCCTCGACTTTCATGATGCACTCTGCATCCCAGGTTCCCGCTGCGGGCCACCTCTGACTTTCTGGTAATCCCTTGGTGTAGTCTACCCATAAATCAAGAAATAATATAGCGTCTAAGCCATGTTTGTGATACATGAAGTGCCCTGGAGTATCCCTAGGAGGAATAGGGACGGCTTCTTCGAGAACCCCTTTTCTAGTAGTGATCTGTCTTAATTTCGAAAAGAGCGGCATATTGACAACTGATCCGATACTTAATCTTGAACACACTTAATACAAAAACACAATAATGAACAACCATTCATACCACAATATGCAGGACGTTTTTAAACACATTAAACATTAAACATTAAACCTTTAACTGAAACAACAATGATGATCGTCTGCATAACTAATCACCAAGCTTAATTCTTGACAATAACTAGATACTTCGGAATACTTGATATACTGCTAAACAGTACAGATACACTGCTAAAACAGTGCAGACCGGATTTGTGTACCCAAACCCGTCTTGACCGGCACAACCTATGTGCACGTCAGAAATGCCTCCCCAGTAATGGTACTCACCGGGTAGCTTCGGAAACGGAAGGCCTCGGTAACTTGAACTTGAACCGGACTGGACTCGACTCGTCGGACACTGGACTTGACTTCGAACTGGTGGGTCTCTGTATACCTCGGATCTTGCTCTCTCAGCTAGGCTCTGGTCGGGATACTTCGCACTTCTCACCGCCTCGTCTGGGTGTTGATCGCAGTCTCAGTCGCCCCCGCTTGACCGGAGGGAGATACAGGAAATCCTGCTGGTACGCGTTATTGTCCGTCCAGCTGTGGCAGGAGACCGGGCCTGCAACTCACCGCCGGCGCGTGAGATGAGAAAGTGTCCCTGTTCGGGCGCCATCATGTGGTAAATAAAATTCCTTTACCTGGACTTAATTTGATACAGAAACATAATAAAATAGCTCAGTAAAATGAGAGGCAGAATCCGTGGTATTAGAGGTTCGGAATGGGCTTTATTCCAATAATCGATTATAATCGGTTGCTCCAAGTTCCATCACCACGGAGGTTCAGGAAGTGAAGTACATACTTTATTGACAAGAAGTAACTTTTATAGTACATACATTACAATGAAGCGAATGCAGTAGGCGTAACAATTGATAAGGAAAATGACGAGTTACACACGTAACCGAAAAATGGGTGTAATAAGGAGTAAAAAGGAACATAATTGGTTATGATGTCACATATAGGTGGATCTATAAGATAATACTTGGCATAGATGCGCGCGCAGCAGCATGACGTGTAATTGACGTGTAACTAGGGGGTGAAGGGGACTTGACATTTAGCTCTACATGTGGAGACAAAAAGTCTGGGGGGTCAAGTCAACCTAATCCCAAATCATATCTAACATCCTATGTTTAAAGAACTATGTTATCCACAAAAGAAGGACTCTCGGACAGAATCTATTCTATACTGACTGTGCGTGCGTGTACGAGCGTCTAAGTGTCTACACTGAATGCGAGGGGGTAGGAATATTCCATGGTAACAGGGCTATGAATTACTTGCATGAGGACAGAGAAGCCGAGCCTTTGCTCAGTAACTGGAAGAATGTTTACTTAAGCTGCTAGACAGGAATGCATCGGCTAAGGAGTGAAGCAGATAATTCGAAGGTGAAATACAGTTCTTGGCAGAGAATAGGCTGATGTCAGGCTCCGTGAGCCGCGCAGAGAATGAGACAAAGTTCATGGTCACAGATGCAGGCTCAGACTCGAGGTTTCAGAGGCAGAAAGCAAGAGGAGTTTGATGACAGAATCAGGGCCTACTTGCCTGGACTGTAAAATGGCATAAGTGAACCATATAAAGCCGGTGGCCTTTCATATTTAGAAATGGAATATCCGGCCTATTCATGGCGGATCTGACAGAGGACATGTTGACGGTGGACGCACATGTATTTGCGTCTTCATAACTGGAACTGGAGGGAACATACATGTACTTGTGACATGCACATAGAACCGTTGGGGTCCAAGATAGGGGACATAACTGACCAGAAAAATCCATATTTCCACAGGGCCATGTACAAACCCTATTTAGCGAGTCACAATTTATTTTCGAATTGCTTAATAGGATTTGCGACTCACAATTAGGAAGAGACATTCCAAGGGCGTCCCTTCCTAATTGCGACTCGCTACCCTATGTAAGAATGTTTTGGGACAGCAATTGCGGTAGCATAGAGGGATGTCTTTGGCAAAGCACATCATGTAATATGCCAATGGCAGATTTTTATTTCATGAAGATGGGTAAGTGGGTTACTGCTTTCAACACTAAGGGTCAGATGTACGACCTATTGTTGCATGCGCAAACGGGTTAGCGACCCGTTTGCGCATGCAAAACCTAATAGGGCCATGTACAAACCCTATTTAGCGAGTCACAATTTATTTGCGAATTGCTTAATAGGATTTGTGACTCACAATTAGGAAGAGGCGTTCCAAGGGCGTCCCTTTCTAATTGAGACTCGCTACCCTATGTAAGAATGTTTTGGGACAGCAATTGCGGTAGCAAAACACTCACAATTTACCGCTCTCTTCAAGAGGATGGTAATGCACTCGCAAATAGGAAGGGGTCCCCAGGGGACCCCATCTCCTTTACAAATGCAGTGGAAAATATTTTTTAGGGGCAGGCAGTGGTCCCAGGGACCGCTTTCAGCCCTTAAGAAATTAAACGAAAATGTTAAAAAAATTTTTTTAAATGAATCCCGTTTTCCTTTAAGGAAAACGGGCTGCATTGAAAAAAAACTGCTTTATTTAAAAGCAGTCCCAGACATGGAGGTCTGCTGAGCCCAGCAGGCCACCATACCTGAGAGGGCCAGCCATTCCCAATGGGGTCGCAAATTGCGAGTGCCTCATTAATATTCATGAGGGATGCAATTTGCAACTTTTAATCACACATGACAGAGAAGCAAATCCTAAAGAATAAGGCAAAGTACTAGCCCTAGTAGGTGGGAAAATCTATAGAGATTTAAATACTGCCCTCACACACCCGAGAGTGTCATGCTTCATCATAGGGCCGCATCATACACCCAGGTGCAGACCAACACCTTGGGTGGAGCGCAAATTTTTTAAGAGAAAGAAATGATATATGATGAAGTCGAGTGGTGAGGGTACAGTGTAAAAGACAAATAGACAGAATCAACACAGCAATGAGGTTCTGACAGTACTGAAACGAATAGTCTCCTAAAGGAAGGGACCAAAGAAAAGTGCAGAGGAAAGCAAAGTATAAAACTGTCTCGAGGTTAACCCTCAATTTTATTCCTGTTAACCTCGGGCAGGGTTAAAATAAATGATATGGGGTATCAAGGGCAGGTAACGACCCCGTAATCCCCACTGCTAAAACCAACATGATTCTGCCAGTATTCTCTGTGCCCAACCGGGTCACTCTGGCATTCGCCAGGGCTCCGATCGTCGGAGGACGGTTGTGGGGCCACAAGAGAGAGTGTCTCTTTGGAGTAAGTGTGACAATAAGAGCACCTTCCCCCGCCGTTCCGGGTTCAGAATTGTAACTGTAAACTCTTATGTATAAAACCTCTTGGAAATCTCATTATAGAGGAACGCCGGGGCAATACCCCGAGTATCAAGGTAATACATACCCAAATAGTGGGTGAGACCAGACAACAAGGGACCTATACCCTGACGAATGCCAGAGTGACCCGGTTGGGCACAGAGAATACTGGCAGAATCATGTTGGTTTTAGCAGTGGGGATTACGGGGTCGTTACCTGCCCTTGATACCCCATATCATTTATTTTAACCCTGCCCGAGGTTAACAGGAATAAAATTGAGGGTTAACCTCGAGACAGTTTTATACTTTGCTTTCCTCTGCACTTTTCTTTGGTCCCTTCCTTTAGGAGACTATTCGTTTCAGTACTGTCAGAACCTCATTGCTGTGTTGATTCTGTCTATTTGTCTTTTACACTGTACCCTCACCACTCGACTTCATCATATATCATTTCTTTCTCTTAAAAAATTTGCGCTCCACCCAAGGTGTTGGTCTGCACCTGGGTGTATGATGCGGCCCTATGATGAAGCATGACACTCTCGGGTGTGTGAGGGCAGTATTTAAATCTCTATAGATTTTCCCACCTACTAGGGCTAGTACTTTGCCTTATTCTTTAGGATTTGCTTCTCTGTCATGTGTGATTAAAAGTTTCTGAGGGAGTCAGAGATAGCCTCGCCCCCTTTCTTTCCCTCGTCTCTCCTACGTTGTGTTTTGAGTTATGCAATTTGCAACCCCATTGGGAATCGCAAACAGTGTCTGAGACACTATTGACCATTGTGATTTGCGACTCGTAAATTGCAACTTGCAATTTCTCGCATTTTGCGAGTCGCAAATCACAATGGTCGTCAATCTGGCCTTAAGATCATTTTGTTACTTGCAGCTCATAAATTGTAATCCTTCTAATAAAGCACACTATGCTATAAAAGACATGTGACCTCTACACCTTGTAACCCTCAGTTTTTGGAACACATCCTGGACATTGATTTACATGCTTACATGATTAATTGTTAATGTATCATGTGTACATATTATGTAAAGCGCTCTGACACCCTGCCTCTGGATGAGTAGCATTATAAAAGAAATAATTTTCGAAATAGTGATATTTAAATTATTTGTGTAAATAGTGTGACAAACCAGCTTATCTGACATTCTTATAGTGCATGTGTATCTCTTATGTACAGGGACTGCATACAATCAAAATCATGACTCTCTTAAGTACTTTTAAAGTGCTAAGCTGTGGGCCTTTGTTTCCCTTCCTTTGTATTCAGGTGTGAGGCTCACAATAGATCCAAGCCAGGATGTTCCAACAAAAGGAAGCATGATGGCCCTCTAACTTCTGCCTTTGTTATGGACCCAGATGGAATCTGATGAGCCCCCTCCCTGCCTGCACTTTGCTGCTCTGAAGGAAAGAAGACCATGTGCAAGCTCTGCTGGATGTGGCCTAGGAATATATTAACATATATTAAAAGATTAGGATTGGAGCCAGTTTATGGGAATGCTAGTTTTGATTCAATGTAAACTGAATTTAGTGGGATTTGTTCTAGCTTGAGGATCCTAATTAAAAGTAGTTTAATGTAATTTTGCGTTCGGGTTACAATATGGGTTAAACTATTTTATTTCATCATTTAATTTGATAAATGAAGTATTAATGTAAATGTAAGAGTAGTTTTGTTGCTAGGGCAAAGTATTTGTAGGTGAGGTGTACCATAAGGGACCAAGGGCCATATGTATCAAGCCTTTTTCCCATTTGCAAACGGGCAGATGCACAGAATCGGCCCGTTTACAAATTGAAAAAAGCCTTTTGGGATGTATCATCCCAAAAGGCCATCGCAAAATAGAGAATTGCAAAATTTGTGATTCTTTATTTTGCTAATGCAATTAAGGAATTGCAAATTGTGATTCCTTAAATGCAATTCTGGAAGCGCCAGCAAATTGCTATTTGGGCTTATGGAATTGCAAATTACCACCAACTTCAAGTTGGTGGTAATTTGCGATTTCCTTTTAAAAAGCACTTTTTAGATTTTTTTAAAGTGCCATATGTTGCACATACATGCCCTTAGGGCATGTATGTGCGCAAAATTTTCACACATGCATATTTCAGGGGTGCAACAGGGTGTCCTTTTGACACCCTTGCAACCTTGGAAATGCATTCTCAATTTACGATTCTCTAATTGGTAATCGCAAATTGAGAATGTCTTCCCATTCATTCCTATGGGCCACCTATCCCATAGGAATGAATGGGAAGATATTCCTTATTTGCGAATCTTAATTTGCAATTTGCAAATAAGGAATATGTAGGATTCTCAAAATTTTTAGCAAATCCTACATACATTGCATTTTGCATTCTCTAATTGCGATTTGCTAAAAATTGGAATTTGAGAATCGCAAAACTCTTTTTTGATACATATGACCCTAAGAGCCACATGCATCAAAGAATGGAATTGCGATTACTAAATAGCGATTTTTAGGGAATCGCTATTTAGGAATCGCAATTCCTTATGCATGTAGGAATGGCAAAAAAAAATTGTGATTTCTACAAATTCCTTAATAGCAACTCGCAATTTGCGACTCGCTATTAAGGAATGCCTTTCCATTCACTCCTATGGGCCTAGAGGGAAGTCATTTGCAATTTGCTAGTACCAAGTAGGTACTCACAAATTGCGAATGCTATTTGAAGGTACTAGGGGGCCAAAAGGCCAACCTACTGCACCCCCAAAATTGGCATATGTGCACATGTGGCGCACAAATGTGCCCCAAGGGCATATGTGTGTGCCACAAGGCACTTAGAAAATGCAATTTTATGCATTTTTCTAAGAAATTGCAAATTACCATCAACTTAAAGTTGATGGTAATTTGCAATTGCGAAAACGCAATTTGCAAATTCATGATGCATCGCATTTAGGGAATCGCATATTGCGATTCCCTAACTGAATTCGCAATTAAGGAAATCGCAAAAAATTATGATTTCCTTAATTGCGAATGCCTTTGGGCTTGAAGCATCAGAAAGAGCATTTTACCAGTTGCAAACGGGCCGATTCTGCGAATCGTCCCGTTTGCGACCGGTAAAACGCTTGATGCATGTGCCCCTAACATTCAACTCTGAACCACCAAAAGCACCAGTGTTTGAAGTGTGCCACACCAGGAGTGAGTGACCTCCTGGGAAAACCCTTGGCACTTACCTTTTTTTAAAGAAATTAAGCTCTGTGTCCGAGGCTTCTTGTGGCCTAGTATGGGCCTAAATTGTGTCGATATTCACGGTAGCAAAGGATGCCCTGAGTCATCTAATTTAGAAGTCACTAGGCGTATCTCATTCTATGCCACAGTAAATAATGTGCATTGATGTGTTTGCATGCACGCTGGATGGCAAGGCCTTCTGCAGTCATGGTTACTTTTCAGCATTGTGCTCTTTAGTGTTGTTAAGATTGCATTATTGTAGGTGAATCATGAGGGGCAACCATAAATGTTCCTCAGATGGGAGCTCGATCTTCTAGGAATGTATGTTTAATGGAAGGGGCATTCACATACTCTCTACCGCATGTTTGCACTTTTTGATGTACGATTTCATTTTGCACTGCAGGTAAGATATACTTTTTTGTAAGTATGATCAAGACGTGAATGGCATGTGTATGCTTCCACATAGCTAACATAGTATCATGTTGAAAGTATTAGTACAAGTGTTCAGATAGTTTGCATTTTTTATTCCATACACTTTTTTTATTTTGTGGTATTTAGTTATGTTAATCAATTTATGGACGCCGACTTACAGCTTGTAGTAAGATGTGCTCCCCGCTGCTGAAAGGCATATATTAAATATAATTAAACTACCTTCAAAGACAAGAAAAAATCATTGCAGTAACACTTTTTTCTGAGATGTCAGCACTTATGAATTATTTTTAGAATAATGCTTTCGCATGTCTCCTTACTGCCATTCGCATGCACCTACTTTTAATCACAAGGAACAACAGGAACTTTGACATGCCCAATTTTCCAAGAAAATGGGCGCTAAAACATTTCTAAGTAATTTTATTCCTGAATAAGACAAATATTTCTGAAATAGAGGAATGAATGTGATTTTTCTATTAAAAGTTGGAGCATCTCAATGTACAAAATGAAGTCTGATTTACACCATTTGAATTATTTGGCAAATCCCGTCTGATTGCAAACCCTCCATGTAGGTGGAGAGTTATTAAATAGCAATCATTGGACCATGGGTAGTATACTCAGGTTAAAATAATGCTCTCAAGTACGAATGGCAGAGATAGTTCACCTCCCCCGAGAGTTACCAATACTGAAAGTACCAATAATTCCAGAGGGCCACAGTTACCAAGTGTATTGTTAATAGAGTCTAGTTTACCCACTAATATGACATTTCTACCCAGAGTTTCAAAAAGAGATATTGCCAGCCAAAATTTTTATTTGAACTGGAACAGATTTATGGTGTTCCTGCGGATCTTATTATTCAATAGGTCTGGTAGCTGCTGTTACTAGCCCCTTCAGAATTAAGAGGCCACTCGTAATCAGGGTCTTAGTGATTTATTTCCATCATATTCTAAGCTACAGATTTGAGGAAGAATACTTGTTTTTGAAGAATTTTCTTTTCCACTCGTTAGAAATTTGAAGGAGAAAAAACATTATCCATGTGCCAAAAAGTGGTTATAGTACGTTAAATTATAGTAAGGATTTAAATAAAGCACCATATACCAGTTTTCTGCCCTCTAGTTTGCTTATTCTGTCCTGGATTGACAGTGCAGCTGTCGCCAGATAACTATGTGAGAGTCACTAGTTATCTGGCGACATTTCGCCGGCAAATGTCTTCTTGAGGACCTTGGCCACGTGCACGAAGGCAAGCGATTCAATTATCTCCACCACAGGGTACTTTGAGTATGCGTCCATTAGGATGATGG
The DNA here is from genome assembly GCF_964204655.1 of Triturus cristatus. NCBI lineage: Eukaryota > Metazoa > Chordata > Amphibia > Caudata > Salamandridae > Triturus > Triturus cristatus. The sequence goes on from NC_140580.1 coordinate 159,575,077, forward strand.
GTGTCCGCCCATCTGGGAAGCTTCCGAAGTCCATGCTGAGTTTACTCCAGGGGGTGGTGCAGGAGTCTTCCATAATTACTGCCGCTGGTCTTACTGGTGTGCCCCTTTATCTTCTGCTAGTTCCTCCTGGCCGGGGAACCATATTTTCTCCTGCATTCTCGCCTTCATCTTTGTGATGCCCTGGTGTCTTCCGAGGGCTAACTCCGTCACCTGGTGTCTCAGTGCCTTAGGGACTACAATGTAAGATCCACGCAGGAGTATTCTGTCTGGGTTGGTGCTGAATTCATCTTGCTCTCTCCACATCATCGCCAGGTCCTCTTTCTCTGCTCCTGGCCAATTATTGTGGCCCTCTAGGACGTCTTGCCAGGCCCCATTTAGAACCGCTGTTCACACCCACATGATGCCAGGATCTGCTTCTGCCACCTCTTTAATATTTTCCAACCGCAAGGCTTGGGGTCTGGCAGCTGTCGAGATCATCTTGACGTAATCCTCCACGTCTTCATTGTTGTCTTGATTCCCGGGTTTTTCAGGATGGTGTGACAGGAAGGTGGCGGGATTCTTTGATCTGGGACAGTAGATTACTTCCATTTTGTAGAGTTGTAACTGAATGGCCCACCTCTCAATCCTCGAGGGTGTGTGAGGGGCCAACCCTCGGAAGAGTGGGACCAGTGGCTGGTGTTCAGTGATAACCTTGAAAGGCTGGCCACTTAGGTATAGGTGGAAGTGTCCGCAGGCCCACTTTTCGCAAGGGCCTTTCGCTCAATTTGGACATACCGTGTCTCCGTTGGTGTTACTGCTTTGCTGGCGAACACCATTGCGGCCCAGCGACCTGGTTTTTGTTCTTGGGTGAGGATAGCTCCCAGCCCAACGAGGCTGGCGTCAATGGGAGTTTTTCGCTACCCTGGGTCGAAGTAGACCAGTGTTGTCAAGAAGGGTATCTTTGACATTTTGTAGCACGGCTTCTTCCAGGCACCCCCACTTTCATTTTGCATTCACCTTCGTGAGGGATCTCAGGGGTTTAGCATTTGTGACCAGGTCTGAGATGAACCTCCAGCAGTAAGGGGCCATTCCTAGGACGCTCCTTACTTCCTGGACTGTGGAGGGTGCCGGCACAAGCTTAATGGCAATAGATTTTCGTGGGTTTACTTCGGTCCTGTGTTGGGTAGCTGTTTGAATAATTTGTATATTTCTTCCCCTGCTTGGTGGGGGAGTAATGATCCTTTGACAGCGCTGTCTGTCTCCCTTGAGGCAACGAAATAGTTCTCCAGTCACCCAAGCCATATTTTCCATCTCGGGGATGCTGTTGCAGGAGCAGCAAGTTAACTAAATGGGGGTAACACCCCCGTGAGGGCATGTTGTGTAGGGTTCAGCTGCTGGGGCTGATCTTCGTCCCCCATGCTGTGGGTGTTTCTTAACTCTGGGTTGGTGGTCTGGGTGTTAAGAGTCTTTGACGGGCTGTGTCACTGCCCTGATGTTTGAATATACAAGTGGGGGGGGGGGCTGATTGTATTCTGGCTCCCACTATTAGTTAACTGTAAGCAGCTAGCACAAATCCTTGAATATTATGATTAAGAAGAAGACATTTATTTTTTATTTTTCTACTGTCCACTCCGTACTTGATTTAGCCACTGCTTGTTGGTGTGGCTGTGCTGCGCTTCAATCCAGCAGGGTGCTTGGGTAAACCTGGCATAGGCTGGATTCTTTGTGGCTGCCTCTAATCCTCCTTCACTCACTCTCCGGGCTTTCTGGGGATCTTGTGTACTGCAGAGAGAGATAGGTGGGGCTAGGAGTGGCTCGGCCCTGCAGGAGCTCTTTTAGGCAGTGGAGGCTGTGCGGCTTCCGCGCTCAACCTCCATGACAGCTGGATAGAGGGAGGGGAGGCTGCAATGGAGGCTTTTTTTTGTTTGTTTGTTTTTTTTGCATCTTTTATATAGCTCGAACTCGACCCGAAGGTATTGGAGCGCTGTACACGAGCACCGTATTTACATTACCTATTCAGGCACGGGGAGATTAAGTGATTTGCCCAGAATCACAGGATGTGGACGCGACCTCGAGGCTCGAACCCTGGTTTCCTGCACCAAAGTCGGCAGTTTAAGCCGACAGAAGGCAGCACCAGAATTGAGCTTTCTGCCGCGCCTATTGCGGAGACATTGCCTGTGAGTAATGGAGCAGGGTGTTCAGGCTTGGCCGCACCCTCATCGTCAGTGTGTGCCGGCCTATAAGGTCTTAGACCTGGACACACGAGGCAGACACACTGATTGCTCGTGTCTGAGTGTGACCCCGAGCGGTCCACTCCCTTTTATTCATTTCCCTCTGACCACGCCTGGTCAGAGGATGTGGTGCAACTACATCTGGTGGGGGCCCAGCTAGCAGGACCACTAACCTACTACACGACCTTCAAAATAACATTGGGAGGTATTCTAGTCACTGTCAGTGTTCGGAGTCGGTATGAAAATATATTCGCTGTATCTGTGTCGGTATTTTACTGGCCCTCTTGTCAGTGTGATTGGTAGGTTCTACTGTATTCATTCCCTCACTTTCTGTAAATTCCTGGGACTGCTCCCTGTAGGTTGTTTGTGATCCCAGTTCATATTTGTATACCAAAGGAAGCATTGGTCTTGTGTCCTTTCACCCACATGGTGGTGTGATCAGTGGGTCATGATTGCGGATTATGGGGTGGATTGTGGTAGTGTGTGTGTGCATGCCTGCATGTGTGTGTGTGTGGGCATGCATGTGCGCATGCATGTCATTGTTACCTTGGTACATATTTCTAAAGTATTAGGTCACTAAGCAGTAGCAGTTTTTGCACAACATTGCCATGCGCTCTGTCCTTTTTTTCTACTGCTTTGTGTGCATCAAGAAGGGAAAGCACAAACTGCTTTCATTCGTATTCTCTTATATATTAATGGGATTTTTGATTTTCATTTAATACTGCTTATAGCAAAAACCCCACTGAAGTCAAGGGTAAAATGATGCTTGTACCTGATGGTGGAAAAACAAGGTTTGACCCTCGATAATGTTACCTGCACAAATCACTGTAATGTATTTCTTGGCAATATACTTACCTGTGTTCATTTATCCCTCCTAAAATGGTAAATGCATTCAACAGAACATGCAGTACACGTGCTGTACATAATACAAAGGTAAAGTGACTTCTGCAAGAACACAGAAGTTCCGGCACTCAGGTGTGTGGCCATTTTTTTAAAAAGAAACTATTCATTCAAGGGAAATCTACATGCCCTAGTAAGAAATCGATTGCCCCCTCCCCCTCCCCAATTCTAAATATCAATTATACGGCAGTCACATTAACATTAATAGATTTTTAGTTAATTTAAATACAACTCACAATGCTGTTTAACAATGCTAAAGTGAAAGGTATTTTTACTTGGGCAAATGGCGTTGTCCTCATTTCTAAAGCAAGTACTCTGAAACAATAAAAGCTCTTAAGTGAGAAACTTTAGGTACCATTTGCATGAGCAGGTACTGCTAGAAGACAGCTTCAGTAAGGTTTTAAGGAGGAGGATCTTAAAGTTACAAATGTGCTTTTGCAGTACGAAGGTCCAAAACAACAAAGGAAGCTTTGGAAGCTGAGCATCCATCAATCAGATAGAGATTAGAATTTCTATTCTAGGCAAGACTATCAGAACTTTTCTTTAAATACTTCCTTACCACTACCAACTTTCTCGTATGTGGATTGTGCACTGGTTAAGACGTCCTAGATAATCTCAAACTATTTCCACCCCTCTCTCTGTACCCTATTAGCTTGTCACAGCGCAGCCCTGTAATTCCTGTTGTGATACGTGGCCTTCCCAATAACCAATGGACACTCCCTCCAACATTCAAGTCCATTTTGATGTTACCACCTTTGAATGAACAAGGTCTCCATAGTTCTGAGTGTTTTCACCTTTAACCTATTTCTCTGTTGCGTGCGATAGGTAACATTATGAAACTCTAAACTCAGACAATTTTGATGTCATTTGGTAGATATGCTGTTTTCACCTTTTTTAATCCCAATGCAGCTCTTGATTTGTCTTTATCTGGTGTAGACGTCCTATGTTTAATGGCAGCTGTGCCCAGGCCCTATTATTTCTAGATCTGCAGGTCTTTGTGACTCCTTGTGGAAAGATTTGCAGGAGTTTCAGTGCAGAGAAGTGTTACTGGGCTCAGTTAGGATGAGTCAACGCCATGTAACATTGAGGTCACAGGACTTTACCCTATTATACTCCAAACTGATCAACAAGGACACCCTTTAGCAGTTGACTCTCAGGGTAGTGAAGCCGAGCAGTTCAAGGCTTACTAAAGGAGGTGGTGTGGGGTTAGAGTCATCAATCAACAAGTATTGAATAGCACTTAAAAAACATAGTTGTAAATCCATAACTTTGGGTTAAGAGAAGAAAAGTACTTTTGGTATTAGTAACACAATTACAACTATACTGGCATCATTCACAGTGGGCAAATCTAAGGGGTACCAATGGGAGCAGTTTCCTCAAACAATGCAGAGACATGTTAACAATAACTAAACTTTGGCCCAATATCCTAGGGGAGAGAAATATCTTGGGTGCTTGAGGGGTTGTTAGCTGGTAAAAATAAGTTTGCCCGATGTATGGTCTAACTGGGGCAGGACAAACCTACCAGTGTCACTGTCAGTCGGGGAAATCCTCCCTGGTGGAGGGTTCCCAATATTGCCCATAACAGAGAAGTTAGTGTTGCTGCCACACTGTTTGTGTGTTTATGACTTAGCCTTCCACTGAGTCAAAGATGGCAGCATCCACAACCAAAGAAGCTTGGTAACCACCCCATGTCATAGTGGTGATGCCTTCCCCAAGGTGCAATCTCTTTGTGGTGCTGTGCATCTATCCATGCAACCTGTGCTATCACGTATGTGCTTCGAGGCACAAGGGATGATTTTCTTCTGAACTAGCTTGAAAAACTCCCTACCCAACATCTTCAGACTTAGGTGTCAGTATAACTGTTTCTACCGAGGATATGTTCAGTACTCTAGGCCTTGCTGATGGCACACTGGTGCAGATATTTTTCATTATCTCAGTGACAGACTCGAGTCATTTGCCTGCACAGCCCCTCATCTTTACAGCAGCAACCTTCTCAAGCAAGGGCACTTCTAGCTTCCCATCAGTTGGTCTGCTCTGTCTTTGTGCAGGATCCCGGTAGTCTTTCCTGGCAGACTTATTGAGTTTCCCTAGATTACTGATCCCAAGCCTATCAAGGGAAGTCAGTGGTAGCTATCCCAACCCTGGCACACTAAGGATTTTCCCTGTGTCCACTGTGTGGGACCCCCGGCTTCTGGTCTGTAAATCTTTACACACTGATTACAAGTTTCTGTCCTGCCTTTATGGCCAATTTTCAGAAAGGTTTTGTGCATGGCTTTTGGTAAAAGTCTGTGCAGGGAGGTGGGGTGAAGCTCAGAGCCTCTGCTCAGGAGAAACCCAAAACAAGGCATTAAAGATATGCTGGCTGTCCTACTAAGCTAGCTGTCAACAGTGAGGGGTCACCTTCCCAAATATTAAAGTCCAGTAAATGGCAGGGGAAGCTGTATGACTTCAAATGGACCGACTATCTCTTCTCCTAAACACTTTCTGGACTGGAATGTTTGGACAGGTCTCAATCCACATCAGATGTATTAGTTCTCTTTCTCTCACTTCTTCTTCAGTACCAGTGTATTTAGGTACATCCAAAAAGGAAGCCAATGTGGTGATGACCATATTCACTACACACACTCCATACACACTGGTTACTTACATAGGCATTCAAATCTGCCCCTCTCCTATTGCACACCGAAGAGCAAAGGGCCAGATTGTAGGATACAGGGAGACACATTGAGAAAAAGGGCAAGTGAAGGCGGTACTCCTTTTCCCTAGCAGGGAACTGGTAGAAAGGAGATACCTCCTTAGTGAATTTGGTATCACTGTAACCACTGTCAGTTCTCTACAGCCCAGTGAGGGAACAGCAGCAAGGAGAGTGAACGTGGCATGATCCTCCGTCTTCAGAGCATCACTCTGGCTCTCATTCCTTGTTACACAGAAAGGCCTTCGAACACATGCATGACCATTTCCCGCACTGAGATGAGATCAAACATATTGGCTTAGCTATGGTGGACTAATGGTGCACACTCTACCAAGCCAGGCGGGGGTGGGGGGATGCAGGCAGAGAGACCTTTCTTCAATCCAACACTTTTGAACCTGCCATAGTTCGTCATCCTCTCTAAGGAAGTGTAGTTTATTGAACACATACTTCACATTATCACTGAAGGATCAGAATAAGAATTGTTCTGTTCTTCAAGTTCGTAAGGCAGTGTGTTGAACACTTTCAGATCTTGCTGAACATTAGGTTTACATTACGTTTGCAAAATACAGTTTTCGAATCAGACACAAAAATGTGTTATGCTACGCATTTATCCTGGCAAAAGAATTGGATTAAAATCAACAAGTTCTACAGGTCCTTAGCAAATAACAGATATATCTACGCATACATGCATACATATTTACACACATTAAGAATCCTGCAGAAAGACACATCTGCTCCATTTACTCGCTCAGAAACATTGTAGATGTCTCCAGCATGCAGACATACATACAGACAAAACCACATACATTTCAGGCGCATAGACTCTCTGGAGGCTCACAGATACAATCTCTCTCACACACTGCGGACACGTATCTTGCAGACACACACACGTGCATATAATCACATGCCCTGCAGAAAGAGAGGGACACACCCTAGAGACATGCAGATTCTTCAGACACATATACAGACCCTGCAGACACACTCTAACGATGCATAAATACTCTGTACACTTCCTGTTGGAAATGCATACATCCAGCCAAACACTTTTCACCAATGGTACGAGCTGCTGGCTGGATATGTGGATAACACAAACCAGATGCTGTGACTGACAGTCAAGCTTAGAATGCACTGGCTTGCAGGAAGTGGACTATTTATTTGGCGAAGATGGAGGTGGTAACGTTTTCCACAGTGTATAAGGATTGTTGACAGCACATAGGGTTTTGCACTTCATCCTCTCGTATTCTCTTACAGCCAGTTAGGCAATTTCAAGGCTCTTTTGGTGCATTTATGACTTTGCACATTCAGTCATAATTTGACCTCCTGGTTTTGGATTTCGGGGACGTCCAGTGTAGACGATGACACAGATAGTTGATGCATAACTTGGATAGAGTTTTCTCTTCTATGGTATACCCAGTTGTTGGTGCCGAGAAATATTCAGATGTTCCAGTGTAGTGTCAGCTGTAGAATGATATCCTTGACCACTATGTTGACTTGGGAAATGTAGGACACTTCTACATTGGTGATCACTCCCAAGCCCCATACTTTTAGTGTGGTACATATTGGCTCACCAAAACATGAATCCCATTTGAAAGAGGGTTGAATGGGCTACTGTTCTACACGGTGTTAGGACTATTCGTAAACTGGAAGGTACATTTCATCCAGTGGGAAATGTGGTCTACACAGGCAATGAGCTGTTCTCACATAGACACTAAAGATCGGGCAGAATAAGGTACTCAGTAGTACTCCGCAAGCCACAATACATGATGAGGATTCTGTTAACTCCAGTCAAACTAGTTAACTGTTTTAACATAAGGGTCATATCAATTTTAAGGCTGGCCTGATGCAAAGTGACCCCTTACTGTGTAGTTTCCCCTTGTATTTCATTTTTTTTACCCACCTGCTTGTAATTTTGAACTCTAACCCTTGCACACTGCTATCCAGGGCCCAGTTTATGTGCTATGACCAAGAAAATAAAGTCACAGAAAGGCATTTAAGAACACTTGACTCATTTAATTTCACTGTGCGTTGAATGTATATGATGTCAAATTTACTCCAATAGCATGTCATATGTGGACTGAAGCATGGTATTGTTCCTTCCAATATGCTGACTCTTAAAACATGACACTGGCCTCCACTGATGCCTTGTCTCGTGCAGCCTGCAAACACTCATATTTTACAGACAGACCTGCAAAAATAAACTCTTTAGAGACTGGAAAACCCACTTATTAGCACAAAATGAGTCACCCCTAAAACTACCTTATTGTCCATAAGGTAGGAAGCATTGTGCCTAAAAGTAGTATGTGCCTACATTTATGTAAGCATGTACCTACAGTGAACAAATCACCAAAAGCTATTTTCACTCTATTGGGTTTGGCTGCTCCCATAGCAAATTCTGGTAAACCAGATCAAATCACTATTTCTACATTATCCAGTATAAAGCAGCAACATCCAGTTAAGGGGTTACCTCAGATTTTTCAACTAGTTAAGAAAAAGTAACCTTCAGGAATGTCATGCTTTTTTACCTGGGTTATTGTAGGCTATTTAGCCTTAGTCTGTAGCTGCTGGCCAGCCCTGACCTCACCTAATGTAAATTCTGCCCAACCTTAGTATTAGCTTACTTATACGCTTTTTCTCTTGATATCAACATTGATTGTGAAGTTCTTTTGTATCATGTGTGAGTTTTTCTATTGCCTATACACTGCTTGAATACTTTACACATTGCCTTTGATTTAAGCCTGAATGGTTGTTAGCAGGGATTGGACACAGGTCTATTTTATGAAATTTGTGTGACATCTAGCAGGTGATAACTTTCTCCTCTGAGATGGACACTTGCCAACCCAAAATAATAAGCCACTTTCCTACCGTACCCCTTCAATCTGGCCAAATATTTGAGTCTGCTTTGAAGTAAAGTTGATGATCACATAGAGGTGAAGGAGAATGAGAGATACGTCTCTGTTGTCCTCCAAACACAGAATGTGTTCCTATCTGTCTCCAAGCAGACAGGAGCACAGAGTGATGGTTGTGCAGGAAGTGGGTTATTTGCAAACACTTTTGAAGGAGTCTTGTAGCCCCCTTATCCTTCTTGGCTAGATAAGTTGACTATTGTTCTTTTAGTAGAGACCATATTTCTACCATTACAATTTTCTTAAACAGATTTATAACAATGCCATATTTCAGAAAAATGCATATGATTAATGGAGAAATATATCATTTATCATAGATGTGATTTCCAGCTTGTCTGTGCAGAAGTCTGCAAGAAGAGTTGATTCTCTTTTATTTGAGCCATACTAGACCTTTCCTCCTTGTTCATTAGATAAAATGATTTCAAAGTAGCTGAAGGTACGGGCGCGATAGTGGGATGTTGCTGCCATTTTATTTATCAAAAGACGTTATAAGCTATTTGCAATGTTGGAACTTTACATATGGGTGCCTTTACTGGCAGTCAAGGCATCTCTGGTAGATGTTAAAACTTCTCCCATGGTTGGGTGTGTACAGTGCTAATGCCTTTGGCTATTGCCTTTTTGGCAATTGTAATAGCTTTTTGGTATCCTGGGTTCCTCTTGGAAGGAAACCTATGGGTGCTCTTAGACATACTCTGAGCTTAGCACTATATCACACACGGGGTTACCTCAATGTTAGACTAATTAGTCCCAAGATTACAAAGGATGTATGTCATCACTATGTTAGAAAAATACAGATAGCTCCTTCTTTAAATTATTCCTATTAGTGGGATGCCTCAACTAATAAAGCTAAGTAAAATTTCTACTGATGCTCACCAGATCCGAACATATCTTATTTTCTCTAAGCAGATACCCCCCATTCAGTTAACTACCTTCCACTGTGATCTGATGAGACTCAGAATCTCTTACCACAGATAATAGAAGTCCATTTACAGGGGCCTTTTGCAGCAACCTTCATGTGCTAGCTGGTAATTTTGGCCATGTGTCAAGTATGGCTTGAACTCTTCCAAAGCAAACTAAGATGCATCCTAATTTCTCAGGGATATGTTCCAGCATCCTCAGATCATACGAGGGTACTAGCTATCTTGGGTTCCAAGCTATAAGGCTATATTAAAATATTAGAATGTTGAGAGCTCCACTGAAGAAGATTAAATGGTTCAGGGATAATAATAAATAAAACAAATACAAATTGCGGTTTGACAACGAGGGTCTGAGGGTAAATGTTTTGTAAAGACCACACAGGGTTAGTTCCCCCAAAAAACTGAATCAAAAACCAAGTAAAACCCTGGGGCGTGTCAAAAAGTTTTAGAAAGTGTGAAAAACTGCTACATCAATAATGGATCAAATGATTCCAAGTATAAGAAAGAAACACCACCTAAATACGTGAATGGGCATATCCTTTTAAAGGACGAAATCCCTCACTCACCAGAGGTGACATGCTTCATCATTGGGATTCTCCATCCCAGAGGAAACCCCTAGTTCCTCTGGGGGCTACAACTCCCTCACTGTGAGGGAGGAGCTCAAGGATGTTTTGATGGTAAGAATACTGGGATGTACTAAATACACAATGGCGAGCTGATGGTATGAGTGAGAGCGCAGCGCAAAAGAAAATATTTTTGATATTTATAGTTTTAAGTGTGAGTGAGATTAAAACTAGCTCAAGAGCGTGAAGTACAGCTTTGTTCGTAGTACGTGCTTGGCTAGAGTTAAAATAATAATGCACCGGCAGTCAACAGATATTTAGACCGTGGTGATGGTGAAGTTTGTCAACATGTTTCAGCCATGGAGCCTCTGATCAGGCACGGCTTTCATCAGGACAAAAAATAAGCTACTGCATGCAAAAGAACCCAAGTAAAGGATACTCAAGGTCCACGTTCTTATAATAAGTGCATCAATGGTGAAGACAACCTGAAAAAAAAACCAAAACAACATGAAAATAAGAGCTGTTTCAAAAAATCAGTCTCGTATTGAAGACATAAGGATAAAGGATGAGACTTACCCGTGAATATAGGGTAAGTCAGCCCACCTCTCACTGGCAACTGCTCAGGAAAAGTGCACCGCTCTATAAAAAGTAAGGTGATCAGTGTTTTAGTAGAAATCAGATCTCTATCCTGACAGGGTAGTGCTATTCAAATCTTAACCCTACAGAAGAGTCTGTCAAAGATGTAAGTATAACATAATGTAAAGGCAGGAACTTAAGGTAAAAAATACCAGGATTTGCAGACAACCTTAGATTGCTTGTCAGAAAAATCAATGTTTAAAACATAAACCATGTAGCAGAGAAAAACAACACTGATGGTAATACCAGATCCTCAGAGAACCATTAATTAGATCAAAAAGGAAATAAAGACAAGCTAGTAGTACCCTGTTTCTCTCCCTGTATATCTGGAGACCTGTGACAAGTACAGCGGCCTGATTCTAAAAGCGGATACACGATTCAAAAGAATTATAACAAGGAACCAACTACAAACGACCTACCTGTCCGTCGGTACACCGGTGCCTCAATGAGCCTGAAGTCGGAGGTGCCGAGAACAATAAGGTACAACCGGAAAATTTCTGATAAGATATAGTGCTTCATTTGCTGTAATCCAGCCATTCGTACTGGCCTCATTCACTAGAATTTTGATTTCCAATAGAAGATGGGAGCTTTGTACAATAGAAGGTTTGTGCCTTAAGTAGATTCATGTACCGGTTATGGCCCTCGGTTGTTGCTGGCTTACGTGTTTTTACTGGTTTGTACAAGGACACACGGGTAACGCGCTTGATAACACCTTTGAAGGTTAACTTCTCGAGCGCAGTGTTCTTTTACACATGCGCGGTTGGGCTACCAGGTTCAGGCTTACACGCATGCCTGGAAGAGTAGTGATGTCTCACGCGCATGCACAGTTCAATATGCTTCTGCCGCATCTTGTTACGGATTTTTTCACCTAAGCTAGTGATTGGATCAAAGTACACGGGACTGCCTTCTTAAAGCAGATTATTTCCTGTTCTTGGCACCTCTGGCTTCAGGCTCATTGAGGCGCCGGTGTACCGACGGACAGGTAGGTCATTTGTAGTTGGTTCCTCGTTATAATTCTTTTGAATCGTGTATCCGCTTTTAGAATCAGGCGGCTGTACTTGTCACAGGTCTCCAGATATACAGGGAGAGAAACAGGGTACTACTAGCTTGTCTTTATTTCCTTTTTGACCTAATTAATGGTTCTCTGAGGATCTGGTATTACCATCAGTGTTGTTTTTCTCTGCTACATGGTTTATGTTTTAAACATTGATTTTTCTGACAAGCAATCTAAGGTTGTCTGCAAATCCTGGTATTTTTTACCTTAAGTTCCTGCCTTTACATTATGTTATACTTACATCTTTGACAGACTCTTCTGTAGGGTTAAGATTTGAATAGCACTACCCTGTCAGGATAGAGATCTGATTTCTACTAAAACACTGATCACCTTACTTTTTATAGAGCGGTGCACTTTTCCTGAGCAGTTGCCAGTGAGAGGTGGGCTGACTTACCCTATATTCACGGGTAAGTCTCATCCTTTATCCTTATGTCTTCAATACGAGACTGATTTTTTGAAACAGCTCTTATTTTCATGTTGTTTTGGTTTTTTTTTCAGGTTGTCTTCACCATTGATGCACTTATTATAAGAACGTGGACCTTGAGTATCCTTTACTTGGGTTCTTTTGCATGCAGTAGCTTATTTTTTGTCCTGATGAAAGCCGTGCCTGATCAGAGGCTCCATGGCTGAAACATGTTGACAAACTTCACCATCACCACGGTCTAAATATCTGTTGACTGCCGGTGCATTATTATTTTAACTCTAGCCAAGCACGTACTATGAACAAAGCTGTACTTCACGCTCTTGAGCTAGTTTTAATCTCACTCACACTTAAAACTATAAATATCAAAAATATTTTCTTTTGCGCTGCGCTCTCACTCATACCATCAGCTCGCCATTGTGGATTTAGTACATCCCAGTATTCTTACCATCAAAACATCCTTGAGCTCCTCCCTCACAGTGAGGGAGTTGTAGCCCCCAGAGGAACTAGGGGTTTCCTCTGGGATGGAGAATCCCAATGATGAAGCATGTCACCTCTGGTGAGTGAGGGATTTCGTCCTTTAAAAGGATATGCCCATTCACGTATTTAGGTGGTGTTTCTTTCTTATACTTGGAATCATTTGATCCATTATTGATGTAGCAGTTTTTCACACTTTCTAAAACTTTTTGACAGACCCCAGGGTTGCACTTGGTCAGGGATAATAACGCCTGGTATAAGCCTCTTGCTCCAATGTTCCAACATTGGTTTTTCTGTTTCTCCTTTTTGACTTTAGAACATTCAAATTTCGTCCAAATTGGATGTGATCGAGAAGTTGGAATTGTTAATATAGCAATGTCAGAACATAGTATAACCTTCAAGCCTATTGCTAAGGGCAATACTGGTTTTGAATGTCCTCTCCCTTGTCATATATAACTCCGGTTCAGGGCATTTAACAATCAGTATAGCCCTCAGCAGCAGACTCTAAGACTATAATATGTTCTCTCATTGCTATATTAACAATTCCCACTGGTTTAGCTAATCCAATTTGGACATTCACTTATTATATACGTATGCCTCCCAGGCTGGTTGGTGTGTGTCAAGAAACTATCAAATACCACCGTGGTGTCTCAGCTAAATTTCACTCAGTCACTTTTTTCAAGTGTGCATCTACAACCATCTCGTTTGGCTAAACTCCAAACTGACATCAACACCATAAATTAATGATCGCCTCATCACAACAGTCACCCCTTCCCTCCAAGACCCATGCCAACACATTCCCCTTACACCCCTACACACAACTCTCCTCCCTGCTGACATATACCACCTCTGGCAATATGTGAGCATTAATGCACCTGGAAAAGGAAATACCATGTGGAAATCAGCCTACTAAAACCGGGTCTGCACAGTTATTATTCATAAATATACAAATTCCATAAGAAAATTCCAGCTGGTGTCGATGATTCCATCTGCTTGGAATTTCCTGATGGATTTCCAAATTATTCGTAAGTGGGCCTTCATTGTGACTAAATTCTTGCAAGTCAGAGACTGACTCTTTTGGAGACTTTAACTCCAATTTTGCTCCAGCTAATTGCTGCATTTGTTGGCAAGAACATTTTCTTCACTACAGGTGTCCTTTAAATGAGCCTTCCTCAAGTTGTTCTGACAGTTTAAACCTTTTTTGAGGGATGCTTACACTTCGGAGAACCTAAAACATTTAAACAGAAAACCAACCGGCAGAGACTTCGGTTTGAATGCAAGGCTGGAATATCCTCATTTGGCTTTCAACAGTGCCTGTTTCGGGGCGGGGGCGGCAGAGCTCGCCAGGGCTGAAGATTGCCACCATTTAGGCAAGCTCCTAAGGCCTCAAATCAATGCTTTATTATCCTGGTGCTTTAAATTCCTGGGGGTCTGCTGCAGCTGTCTTTATTAGTGACAGATTGAGTAGGGGGCAAAAAAAATGGCATCCAGGCTCCGCATTGGACTTAAGATAGTGGCTCGTCGCTGATCGTGAGGCCGGGCTGAGGAGCTGGCATTGTGGCCTGCCGGCTGCTGAGGAGTGTGATCCAGCGCGAGACAAGGGGAAAAAGAGAAAGGGCAACATTTTACAACTTCTCCTCCCTGCGTCGCAGACCCGACGTCACACTAGCTCATTCACACATGCATTCATTGGTGGGGCCCATAACACCAACACTCGCACGTCTCCACTCACGAGTCTGCACACAGGAGGGATGATAGTCTCGCACTGGAGATGTGGGGGGCTACCTTATTACTTATAGGGAAGAAAAGTTATTTTACAGAATATACATTAGCATTCACCACCTATAGATTCCTAATCCTAAACATCAAGGCACTCCACCACTTGGTCGAGGGACCAATTAGTTGGATTGGTTGATGGTGATTTAGAACCAGCTAAAACACATTTAAGACTCAGAATCCTCCACTTTCTTCATTGAAAAATCCCAAACTTGTAATTTCTGTTAATCAAATATTTGTTTATCTAAATATTGTTTACAATTAATATTAGCATTTTTGCTCGATCAAAAGTTTAGAATTTTGTTCAATTAATACAAATCGCATGACATTATATTTACCTATTCTTGCTATCTTGAATTTTCTCTAATTCATTTGGCTCTGCATAACCGAATGTAGCTGTTAATTGTCCAAATAAAGCAGGCCAAAGCTCAGAGTCCAAAAGTTCTTTGCTCAGCACGTTACAGTCCCAAAGATCTCAAAAGGACCAGAAATCGTGCAAGCATCTGTCATCGCCTGTGGGGTGATAGGGGTGTGCAGTCATCCAAAACCGCAGAATGCCAGCCCCTCCCTATTCTACTCCCCTTTTTATAATAAAATTTGGGATAACATGAAACATTTTTAGGCAAAGTATGAAAATGATTGGCTGATTGGAAACGTCCGATATTACATCAGTGGATGTTCTCATGGATTTTGCTGGTTCATTTCCTCTGTCCATGTTGCCCTTATGCAACAATGTAGAAGGTTTGCTTGTATGTCCCAATTGTTCATTTAGACCAGATTTTAGTGACTGAGGTTTGGCAGTCTTCCATGTTCCTATCCTTGACCAGGAACACTGTGACTTGGGGTCACTTGGAGGTTTACGGAGTCATCCGAGTCTGCGCAGTAGGCATCGCGCTCACGAGACGGTGGCCACTTCTGAACTACATTTCGGCCGCCATATTTTGGTAGGCCCAAATGCCAAACTAAGCGAAACAAACACAAAAGAATAAATAATACAAAGAAATGAAGATTCTAATGTTAAACCCTCACTAATCCCTTTTTGTGTCAGTATTTTCCTAGCTTTTAGCGATTTAAAGCAATAATACTCACCTTTACGATCCAAAACGGGAACGCAAACGTCACATAAGCAACAGAAATCATGCGATATCCTATTACCACATGTACTACTATTAATATGCGGTGCATATATAAAGGACCCCCTGCTAAGACTAAAAGTCTCCTAGGGCAAGGCAAATAGCAAGTATGAATCTAACCACCCTAGGCAGTCTAGATATTACAGCTATATAGTGATGACAACTGTAACTTATTCAAAAGGCAACTCAGTGTACACAATATTTATAAAAACATGTTTGATTTTTATTATATGTAAATAACACAAAACATATTTATTATATATGTATCTTCATTAGAAAAATTGATGTATGTATAATCTCAAATTATAAAACAAAAATACAATACTTTACACAAAAAATATATATGCATAACAGATCAATATACAATGTGACAGACATAATTACACATAAACAAAGACCAAAAATACAATACTTTACACAAAAAATATATATGCATAACTGATCAATATACAATGTGACAGACATAATTACACATAAACAAAGACCAAAACGATGGCTTTAATCAAGATCTTCTCAACGCGCGTTTCGACGCTAGGAAGGGTCTTCATCAGGAGAGCCACAGACTCTTTTCCCTTAGTATAAAAATAATTAACAAAAATAAACAACTATTAAAAACACAATTAAAAACACTGAGTGCCCTCAATAGTATTCATCCAATAACAATTTTGTGTTGTCATAAATGACCCAAGAATAGAATAATAATCCAGTGTGAAAAAGGAGGAACGAGAAAAAGGTGAGTACAAGGGAAAAGGGTGTGTGCAGGATAAAAACTCGTGCTTAAATCACAGGGAGGATACAAATTAGTGTTGAAAACACCACAGTACAAAAAATCGAAACAGAAAAAGGAAGAAAGAAAGAAAGAAAACGGATACAAAGCCCGATTCAAGACCAGAGATAAACTATGATATATGGAATCTCTTACTTTGTAGATTGTCGTCGATGTATATATATAGCCTATAAAGACCAATTATGGATATAAAAACTACCTGTATATAGAAAAAGAAACACAAAACAGAAATCGAAAAAACTTTAGTGTTTGTATAAAGATCACTCATAAAAGAGTAAATATATTACAGTCAAAAGGAAAAAAATGGCCTGCAAAATATGGGCTACGGTTGCTCACGTTAATGATGAAGTGAAACAATCAGTAGGAGAATGCCACTGGATCCAGAAAAGGCACTTTGAATCAGTAAAAACTTAGGAAAATGCTAAACAAAAATAGAAAATGAATAAACGAAAATGGGCTAAGAAAAATAATGAAAGAGCATAAATGTTATATCAGCACAACTCACAAGGAGTTTACATGTAGCAAAAAATATATAAGAGAAAGGATACCTGAAACAGGATTCCAACAGGTGGAAAAGCACAGTTCGAGAAAATATGTAGGCACCAATATCCACTTTACTAATAATGTGCGTACATATTTTAGTTATTAGAATTATTTTGCCATGCAAATAGCAATAAGTCCCACTTGTAATTGGTGTTTACAAAATTTGCAAAAGGTTGATAAGTATACCACAGCACACCGTTAGTCAAATTATAATATAAGTAGGTTATATAATTAGTATTTTCATGCAAATAGAGGAGATATACAAAATGTTGCTTTACCTGCTCCATCAATCCCCCCTTTGGTGATTTTTAACATCACCACACTACCTTAAATTTTTTGTACAATTTGTAAATAGAAATAAATTCAGTTCTCTAAAAATGTTGTTAGCTCAAATGACTGTTTTCCCCTGTCTCTTCTTCTATTGTCTTTTTATACATATTCCCTTTCCACTCTTCTAATTCTACCTCTTCAAATTCTCTTTCTTTTCTTTCTTTCTCTCTTTTCTTTACAGTTTTCTTTACAGTTTCTCTTTTTATGTTATTTTGTATTTTCTTTCTTTTGCTACATAAACATCCTAATCTCAGAATTAATACTAGAATTATCACTCATGTTACTGGAAATAACATCTTACCAATAAAGGTACTACCTAGTTTTAGTAAAAAGTCTTTAATAGTAGAAAACCTTTTTCCAATCTTTTCCCAAATACCTTCAATCTCCAGTGGAACAATCTCCTCATGCAAATCAGTTATATTCTTTATGTACGTCTTTAAATCTTGACTTTCGTCAGGAATATAAGTACAACAATGTTGAACCTTCAGCATTCTACAGACTCCACCCTCTTTTGCCAAAATTATATCAAGGGCAAGTCGATTTTGCATCACCATGGCTCGCATGGCAACCATTTCAGTATTTACTAATAAAAATCCTCCAGCAGTGCTTGTTGACAAGCAATCCACTACTGTTGATAGTTTTCTAATTTTATGTGCATTTAGAGATATTCCAACTGCTGGTATCAATGCTCCAAAAATGTCTCCTACAATTTCTGACCAAGATTCTCTTCTCCTATGTGTTGGGAATGAATGCTGGCTACCTGGGCTCCCTGGTGATCGGGCCTCTGCTTAATCACTGTTGGAAGTGTGCTGGGCCTGGCCAGGCCTGGTATCGTGTGTCCTGAGATGGCAGAGGACAGGGGCAGTGCAGGGGCCGGCGGAGTGGCCGGCCCGAGCATTACAGAGGGGCCTGTTGATGGCATCCAGGCCCTGTCCTGAAGACCTATCTGGGTGAAACACCTACCGAAGGACATCGGGGGCCTTTCGTGAGAAAAGTGGGGGCCCTGAGAGGACATCTCCTACACTCTGCGGTAGGCTGAGAGCGGCCGGCCGTGAAAAGACAGCGCGATATGCCTGGCAGCCGGGCCTGGTGTCCCAACCCGAGTGAGATGCCGGTGTTAACAGAAGTGGGCCCTGCTGGAGACATTGGCAGAGCACTGAGGGACTAGGAGGGCTGCCGGCCCGGGGCATGACATTGAGACCTAATGGAGGCCTACGTGTCCTGTGGCTTGGCCCAAAGCTAGCTCTGCTGCATTCATCGAGGAGCCCCGCGAGGACAAAAGAGGGGACTCGAGTTGATGTTTAACTTCACTGCGTTCAGGAAAAGGGCTCTGAGTGGCCCAGCAGTGGGGCCTTGCTGTGTGAGAGAGGACAGCCTTCTGGAGGTACAACAGCGAGGTCCCTGGCCCCGGCAGCTGCCCCTTGCCTTAAGAACCAGTGACAGTCTGGGGATACCTACTCTTCCTCGCCATACGAGTGAGTGCATGGCGCCTCGGGATGGAACTTTGCCAGTGCAGAGTATTGTTCTGTGCTGCATGTTCATCCAGACATACTCATGTATCAAGGTCCACTATTGTGCATTGGAGCATTGTGGGATGCGTTAATTCCCAACCAGGCACTAGAGCCCTACATTAACAGTGTGAGGGGTTTTGTGGTGGGGCCCGGTGGTTGTGGAGCCCCTTAAGTACTAATATGAGATGGCATAACCCCTTGTATTACACCCCGTCAGACAATCTTCTTGGCACATTGCATGTCCCCTGCTGAAATTGGCCTTGCGGTGAAAGTGAGTTGTTGAACTCTGTTTTGGAGGCTCCTGTGCCGGTGTGAGACTCACCTACTGGACTGTCAATTGCTGTGCTCCAGAGATTTGAGCGATCTTGGTGCGGATCCTGGGGGACGACCTTACAACATGGGTAAAACTGACACATACCAACCTGCAGAAGACCCCCAAGGCTGGGATGATGGTGTGACCACATCTGAGCCCAGACAAGAAGACACTGATCCAGAGGTGGCCAGTGTATAGCAGAAGATCCTCGCCGCCATGCAAAACAGTCTTACCACAATTGAAGATAAGATAGATGCACTGTAATTTCTGATGGATCACAAATCAGAGCATCTGGATAAACATGCCAACTGTATCGACATGATCGAGAGACATGTATTACAAATGGAAGACGAACAGGTCACCACCTCAACAGCTCAGAAAAAGATTTGCAGAGTAGTTCTCATGCTGCAGACAAAGGCAGAGGACCTTAAAGCAAGATTGCACCATAATAACCTCAGAATTGTGGGGTAATGAAATCCACAAATGTAGCAACAGGGAAAGATTTGTGGAGCAACTTCTCTTTGATCTGTTGGGGTGCAAAACTTTTTCACAAATCTCTGTTGTTGAATGGGCCCATTTCTCTATTCCCCGGCTTGGGGCAAAACCTCATCCAATCATTGCAAGACTTCTGAATTACAGGGACCGAGATGAGGCATGCCACAAGGCAAAGAAGTTTAAAGTGCTTAATAAAGAGGGCTCAGAGCTCTCAATGTACCCAGATTTCATGTAGCAGGTTCAGGAGGCTCGGAGGCAATTGATCATGGCTAAACGCAAACTACAGGCACTGCAAATAGGGTTCAGCAAGCTATAGCCTGCATGTTTGCGGGCAATGATGGTTGGGAAGTCAATTATCTTTGGGGACCCCAAACAACTGCAGCAGTTCCTTGAGAGCCGTGAGACGGCGGGGTGAGGTGAGGCTGTTCAAGATCAGAGGACGGATATGCTGGGGTATCCCAAGATTTGGAGGAACAGGATTAGCATCTCCTGGATAAGATGTAGTATTTTTTTACCCTATTTTTAGATCTCTGATCCTCTAACTTGTCTAGCAAGCATTCAACCTTGGTCTGGCAACAATGGGGTGCATTGCAGTAGCTCTATCGGTGTTACACCCCTTGGGGACTAGCTGTACATTGCTCATGTGGGGTGAGCAAACAAATGTATAGTGGTGCAACCCCTGTAGCGGGTATGGTTTGATGTGGCCCATGGTTTGTACCCTCTGAGGCTCTGTTGTTTGATTGCTTTTGTGGAAGAGGGGCAGTGAGGGTTGCTGGGGTACTCAGTCATGCAATTACTGTACACTTGCTGAAGCACACATTATTCTTGTTAGATGATCCTCTGTGACTTTGTGTAATGGAGGGAGACCTACCAAGCGACATCAGTACCCATGTGTGCACCAACTTGTTTTGTTTGGGCTTTTGTTGAATGGGCAATGGGTTGGATCCAGGGGCGGACATGTTTTGCTGTGTCTATTGCTGGGGTTCACAGTATGGGTGGCAAGTGAGTTTTGTTTACAAACCGTGCATGGGCATTGGTTGCGAGCTGAAAGTCCTTGGTCAGATGAGTTGATTTGGCGTGCTGAGTTACATGCTGATGTGAAACGAGGGAAGCTAGGAACCCTTCACTATTGAAGTTCCTCACCTGGAATGTCAGGGGGTCTGAACGAT
The DNA here is from genome assembly GCF_964204655.1 of Triturus cristatus. Lineage (NCBI taxonomy): Eukaryota > Metazoa > Chordata > Amphibia > Caudata > Salamandridae > Triturus > Triturus cristatus. Next base: position 159,595,907 of record NC_140580.1, read on the forward strand.
GGGAGGAAGATACATAAGGTGGTGGTATACTTACAGAGGCATAACATTGATGTGTCTATATTGCAGGAAAACACCTAGTACCGGGGGCAGTGTACTCAAGCAGTGTCGTATGCAGAGAGTCTGGTGTGCGACCGGCTTTACTACACATGCCCAGGGCGTGGCCGATATGCAGAAGTGTGCTGTCATAAAGATGATTAGGTGAAACTGTTGGTGGGGGTGTATGGTCCTAATTATGATGACATGTAATTTTATCACATGCTGCCTTAGACTGTGGCCTGTGCCTTCAGCAAGTTTGTGGAGCAGTGCGGCTTGCTGGATGTTTGGCGACATAAGTATCCCACAGGATGGGGTACACACACTATCACACTGTTCATGACATACACATGCTCCTAGATTTCTGGTTAGTGTTGTGGAGTCTGGCACCGGGCGTACAATGCTGCTAACACTTACTGTGCACTTTATCAGACAACTTACCGGTCCTGGTGGAGCTGGAATTGCATGACCCATGCCCACCTATGTTTTTACAGCAGTTTCCCTGTATTAACTTTTGGATACAGTGTTCAGGGATGAGCTGGTGCAGGCTATAGTCAAATACTTCTGATATAATATTGGCTATGTTGAGAAATTCAGAATGGTCTGAGACTCTTTTAAGGTTTCTATAAGGGGGTCACTATGTCGAAACATGCTGGGGTGCAACGATTGTTTTGCGACCAACCGTTGCAGTTAGAGTCAGAGATTGCTGACTTAGGGCAAGCGCACAGGGAATCAGCAGAACAGAATTTGTTGGGTGACATATGCGTCAAATTGGAGGAAAATCACGATGTAGTGCAAAGCGAAGTTAAGCATTTAGAAAATTTGCAAGGGCGTATGGTGAAGGTACACATCAGGGTGCAATGCTTGCTGCACTCCAGCGACCTAGGCGTGAGGATGATACCATCTTGGCAGTGTAGGATAAGAACACTTCGTATCTATGCACACTGGAACAAGTTTCGGAGCAATTCCGCCATTCTTATGCAGAACTTTACATGTCATGGCTCTCCCATGACTAGAGTGTCACATCGGATGATCTTGCACATTTCACCCTGAAGTGGTTGACATCGGCATATAGAGAGCACCTTATGTCTCCATTATGTCCTGTGAAGATAGTTGCAGCTTTGAAAGATATGCCGAGAGGGAAAGCATCTGGGACAGACTGGTTGGATGTAGCTTTTTATAAGGCCTATTAGGACAAGCTTGCCCCGCATATGGTCACTCTTTATGAGGAGATGGTGAAGGAGGGTTGTATCTCACGTGTGATGCATCAAGCCCTGCTGGTCACCCCGTTAAAGCTTGGAAAATCAGCGCATTGCTAGTCATCTTAAAGTCTAGTGTCATTACTAAATGTTGATACAAAAATGTTTGTGAAACTTCTAGCAAATTTGTTGGCGCCATTGCTCCCAGGTGTGGTGGGCCCAGAACTAGGCCTGGGTGGTAAACTTCACTCCGTTCACGGAGTTTGCGGAGTTTTCTGCACTCCGCACTCTGCAGAGCTTGCGGAGTGCAGAAAACTCCGCTTCGCGATGGAGTTTTTTCCCCTCTCGCAATCACGAACGGTAAGTTCGCGAGCGCGAGCTGCCGCTCTGGTAGAATTTCTACCCAAGCAGCAGGAATACCAGCACAAACTGCAGTTCGCACTGCACTCCGCCACTCGCAGAACTTCGCGGAGTTTATTTGTAACTTCGCAGAGTTCCGCATAGCAAAACTCCGCGAACTACGCCAAGGCCTACCCAGAACAAGCTGATTTTATCTCTTGTCAATCCCTGACATACAATCCTAGAAAACTATTTGGCATGATCTCCCATATCAGCCTTGATGTGTGTGCCACAGCGGTCCTTTTGGATGCTGAAAAAGTTTGATCATGTGGAGGGGGATTTATGCTGGTGGTGCTGTGACCCATTGGAATCGGGAATGTCTTCTTGCAGCTGATTTGGGTACTCTACACATTGCCAATGGCACGTATTTGGGTTAATGGTATAGTTAAAGGCCACATTGACATCATGAGGAGCACTAGTCAAGGCTACCCCTTGTCTCCTTTGTTATATGGTCTGGTGGCTGGGAGGTTGCCCTGGCACTTCGAGAATATCATGCTCATAGGGGGCTTTTATTTCCGCTCTATAATTTGATCATATCTGCATACACAAACGATACTCTCCTATATGTGCATAATCTTGAGCATAATCTTACCCCAGTACTCCGTGAAGTAGTGCTGTTTGGTGGGCACATTAATTGAGATAAGTTCCAGATATTTCTGCTTACTGTGAACACAACACCAGTGCAAATAGAGTACTCTTTGCAGTGGACCATGGAATTGGTGTGATATTTAGGGACAATGTCGACACACCCACACGGCAGTTGTGACGTTAGATAACTAGAGCACAGCAGTGCAGAAACTCGCTGAGGCAATCGATCATTGGATTGTCACTCAGTGAGGGTATAGCTATACTGAAGATGATTGTGTTGCCCCGTTTTCTATTTTTATTTGTGAACATTCCTATTCTATTTCCTTGTGCACCTTTTGGCAACTTAGGGGCTCTCCTGGTTTGCCTGCCCTGGGCTGGTAAAGAGCCACGGGATCGCTGGGACATGCTGACTCTACCTTAAGACATGGGAGGGTTAAATGCTCCGGACTTGGAGGCATACTACAGGGCTGTGCTGTGCATGTATGCTCACTAATGGATTCACGATCCGATGGCGCCGCCGCATTTGTGGCGCGAGCGTGATGCCGGCTCTCTTATCGATACCCTGTAAGTCGTTTGCGTACCCAGTGTGACACTACAATGTTTTTGATCTGTTGCACACAACGGCATGCTCCTCGCAGTGGCTTATTGAGTACCAGGCTGGATCACTGCTTTACTCACCGCATGTGCCGCTGGACTGCTATGTGTGGTTCCCCCTGGGGCGGGAACGGGGGCTGTGAGCAGATTACAGGGGATGGGCTAGAGGTCAAGGAGAGGTTTCTTCCACAATGGGATTATGTGCAGCTAAGAGCAGGCCAGCATGCAAAGTGATAGGCCTACGGTAATGGCTCAATTTCTTTATTACAGAGCACACCACACAATGCGCGAGCTTCTCGGGGTGGACCTGCTGGAGCCCTCTGAGTTACCAGCGCTGATACACATGTTGGAAAGGGATACGCCAAGCTGTATTATTTCGAAAATCTATACGTTTTCGCAAGAGGTGCAGGAACCGGAAATCATGAAGGTCAGGCTGGACTGGCAGAGGGAGAGCAATAGGCAGTGGTCCTACTATCAATCAGTCGTGACGTCAATTTCTTTGAATAGTCGGTATCATCCACTGCGTTTCAAATATCTTAACGGAGTGTATTTTACACTGGCTCGTCCCTTCTGGTTTGGTCTACGTGACAACTGTTGTTGTCCCTGATGCCGTGTAGAGGAGGTTGTGTTTGCCCACATTGCTTGGTTTTGCCCGGGAGTATAGCAGTTCAGGGAGGCGGTGTTGGCAGAGCCTGGGAAGATTACTGGCGCGCGTATGGATTTCGGCCCCCTTGTTGGCGCTGCTGGGAAATGAGAGGGATGTCCCGAAGTTATCCAAGTGGCTCGTGCCCATTGGACTGTTACTGGCGAGGTGTAGAATATCGCTTGCCTAGGCTAGGGAGTCACTTCCAACACTGAAGGGCTGGATTGTGATATGAAGTATTATAATACACAGTCGGATGTTTATTGCGAGTTGATGCCTATCTACAGCCGCCCGGCAGATATATGGGGCCCTATCAGGCATTCTTGGCTCGGTCTAGTGAGCAGACGGCTGTTGGAGTGAATGAGGGAGGGCGAATGGAGTCGTAGATGGATTCCTAGTTTGGGAAGGAGAATATTGGAGCTGCTCAGTCTGCACCTCTTCTCTGGGCTGCGTGGCCCTCAATGGAGCAGAGTGTGTGGGTGAATCGACCGCTCAGCTCTGCGGAAGGAGAGCAAATGTATTCAATTGTTTCGGGCGGGGCGCTATATGCGGGGGATGTTATGGAAAATGTTTCTGTCCCATTTGTATTGCTATGCTACTTAGTAACATGTTTGCAATCCTGACAATTTGTTTTTGTCGTTCGTTCATCTGTACTGTATGTTTCTCCTCGGTCTGCGCCATGCCTGTGAATGTTATACCATTCTCTTCTCTGTGGTTGGTTAAGAATCTAAATAAAACTTAAAAACAAAAAAAACAGATCCTGTTTCTGTATTTCCATTACATCAAGATTCATCTGGGATTATGAAGACTTTGTCAAACATGATGTCATTCACTCCTGCTCGAGTGGAATGAGCTTCAGAAGACTTGTAAAGTGCAAAGATCACTGTTTCCACTTGAACCAAGATTAATCAAGTACTGAATGGTTTCTCTTTCAACTCAGCCTAACTTGTGATCATCTAGCTGTGGTTAAACTAGTGCTTTTCTAGTGGGTTTCTATAAGGGGGTCACTATGTCGAAACATGCTGGGGTGCAACGATTGTTTTGCGACCAACCGTTGCAGTTAGAGTCAGAGATTGCTGACTTAGGGCAAGCGCACAGGGAATCAGCAGAACAGAATTTGTTGGGTGACATATGCGTCAAATTGGAGGAAAATCACGATGTAGTGCAAAGCGAAGTTAAGCATTTAGAAAATTTGCAAGGGCGTATGGTGAAGGTACACATCAGGGTGCAATGCTTGCTGCACTCCAGCGACCTAGGCGTGAGGATGATACCATCTTAGCAGTGTAGGATAAGAACACTTCGTATCTATGCACACTGGAACAAGTTTCGGAGCAATTCCTTCATTCTTATGCAGAACTTTACATGTCAGGGCTCTCCCATGACTAGAGTGTCACGTCGGATGATCTTGCACATTTCACCCTGAAGTGGTTGACATCGGCATATAGAGTGCACCTTATGTCTCCATTATGTCCTGTGAAGATAGTTGCTGCTTTGAAAGATATGCCGAGAGGGAAAGCATCTGGCACAGACTGGTTGGATGTAGCTTTTTATAAGGCCTATTAGGACAAGCTTGCCCCGCATATGGTCACTCTTTATGAGGAGATGGTGAAGGAGGGTTGTATGTCACGTGTGATGCATCAAGCCCTGATGGTCACCCCGTTAAAGCTGGGAAAATCAGCGCATTGCTAGTTATCTTAAAGACTAGTGTCATTATTACTAAATGTTGATACAAAAATGTTTGTGAAACTTCTAGCAAATTTGTTGGCGCCATTGCTCCCAGGTGTGGTGGGCCCAGAACTAGGCCTGGGTGGTAAACTTCACTCCGTTCACGGAGTTTGCAGAGTTTTCTGCACTCCGCACTCTGCAGAGCTTGCGGAGTGCAGAAAACTCCACTTCGCGATGGAGTTTTTTCCCCTCTCGCATTCACGAACGGTAAGTTCGCGAGCGCGAGCTGCCGCTCTGGTAGAATTTCTACCCAAGCAGCAGGAATACCAGCACAAACTGCAGTTCGCACTGCACTCCGCCACTCGCGGACCTTCGCGGAGTTTATTTGTAACTTTGCAGAGTTCCGCATAGCAAAACTCCGCGAACTACGCCAAGGCCTACCCAGAGCAAGCTGATTTTATCTCTTGCCAATCCCTGACATACAATCCTAGAAAACTATTTGGCATGATCTCCCATTTCAGCCTTGATGTGTGTGCCACAACGGTCCTTTTAGATGCTGAAAAAGTTGGATCATGTGGAGGGGGATTTACGCTAGTGGTGCTGTGACCCATTGGAATCGTGAATGTCTTCTTGCAGCTGATTTGGGTGCTCTACACATTGCCAATGGCACGTATTTGGGTTAACGGTATAGTTACATGCCACATTGACATCATGAGGATCACCAGTCAAGGCTACCCCTTGTCACCTTTGTTATATGGTCTGGTGGCTGGGAGGTTGCCCTGGCACTTCGAGAATATCATGCTCATAGGGGGCTTTGATTTCCGCTCTATAATTTGATCATATCTGCATACACAGACGATACTCTCCTATATGTGCATAATCTTGAGCATAATCTTACCCCAGTACTCCGTGAAGTAGTGCTGTTTGGTGGGCACATTAATTGAGATCAGTTCCGGATATTTCTGCTTACTGTGAACACAACACCAGTGCAAATAGAGTACTCTTTGCACTGGACCATGGAATTGGTGTGATATTTAGGGATACTGTCGACACACCGACACGGCAGTTGTTACATAACTATAGCAAAGCAGTGCAGAAACTCGCTGAGGCAATCGATCATTGGATAAGGCTCCCTTGTCACTCAGTGAGGGTATAGCTATACTGAAGATGATTGTGTTGCCCCGTTTTCTATTTTTATTTGTGAACATTATTATTCTATTGCCTTTTGCACCTTTTGGCAACTTAGGGGCTCTCCTGGTTTGCCGGCCCTGGGCTGGTAAACAGCCACGGGATCGCTGGGACATGCTGACTCTACCTTAAGACATGGGAGGGTTAAATGCTCCAGACTTGGAGGCATACTACAGAGCTGAGCTGTGCATGTATGCTCACTAATAGATTCACGATCCGATGGCGCCGCCGCATTTGTGGCGCGAGCGTGATGCCGGCTCTCTTATCGATATCCTGTATGTCGTTTGTGTACCCAGTGTGACACTACAATGTTGTTGGTCTGTTGAACACAACGGCATGCTCCTGGCAGTGGCTTATTGAGCACCAGGCTGGATCACTGCTTTACTCACCGCATGTGCCGCTGGACTGCTGTGTGTGGTTCCCCCTGAGGCGGGAACGGGGGCGGCGAGTACATTACAGGGGATGGGCTAGAGGTCAAGGAGAGGTTTCTTCCACGATGGGGTTGTGTACAGCTAAGGGCAGGCCAGAATGCAAAGTGATAGGCCGATGGTCATGGCTCAATTTCTTTATTACAGAGCACACCACACAATGCGCGAGCTTCTCGGGGTGGACCTGCTGGAGCCCTCTGAGTTACCAGCGCTGATACACATGTTGGAAAGGGATACGCCAAGCTGTATTATTTCGAAAATCTATGCGTTTGCGCAAGAGGTGCAGGAACCGGAAATCATGAAGGTCAGGCTGGACTGGCAGAGGGATAGCACTAAGCAGTGGGCCTACTATCAATCAGTCGTGAAGTCAATTTCTTTGAATAGTCGGTATCATCCACTGCGTTTCGAATATCTTAACGGAGTGTATTTTACACTGGCTCGTCCCTTCTGGTTTGGTCTATGTGACAACTGTTGTTGTCCCTGATGCAGTGTAGAGGAGGTTGTGTTTGCCCACATTGCTTGGTTTTGCCCGGGAGTATAGCAGTTCAGGGAGGCGGTGTTGGCAGAGCCTGGGAAGATTACTGGCGCGCGTATGGATTTCGGCCCCCTTGTTGGCGCTGCTGGGAAATGAGAGGGATGTCCCGAAGTTATCCAAGTGGCTCGTGCCCATTGGACTGTTACTGGCGAGGTGTAGAATATCGCTTGCCTAGGCTAGGGAGTCACTTCCAACACTGAAGGGCTGGATTGTGATATGAAGTATTATAATACACAGTCGGATGTTTATTGCGAGTTGATGCCTATCTACAGCCGCCCGGCAGATATATGGGGCCCTATCAGGCATTCTTGGCTCGGTCTAGTGAGCAGACGGCTTTTGGAGTGAATGAGGGAGGGCGAATGGAGTCGTAGATGGATTCCTAGTTTGGGAAGGAGAATATTGGAGCTGCTCAGTCTGCACCTCTTCTCTGGGCTGCGTGGCCCTCAATGGAGCAGAGTGTGTGGGTGAATCGACCGCTCAGCTCTGCGGAAGGAGAGCAAATGTATTCAATTGTTTCGGGCGGGGCGCTATATGCGGGGGATGTTATGGAAAATGTTTCTGTCCCATTTGTATTGCTATGCTACTTAGTAACATGTTTGCAATCCTGACAATTTGTTTTTGTCGTTCGTTCATCTGTACTGTATGTTTCTCCTCGGTCTGCGCCATGCCTGTGAATGTTATACCATTCTCTTCTCTGTGGTTGGTTAAGAATCTAAATAAAACTTAAAAACAAAAAAAACAGATCCTGTTTCTGTATTTCCATTACATCAAGATTCATCTGGGATTATGAAGACTTTGTCAAACATGATGTCATTCACTCCTGCTTGAGTGGAATGAGCTTCAGAAGACTTGTAAAGTGCAAAGATCACTGTTTCCACTTGAACCAAGATTAATCAAGTACTGAATGGTTTCTCTTTCAACTCAGCCTAACTTGTGATCATCTAGCTGTGGTTAAACCAGTGCTTAATTTGTACCTGTGGTTTCCGGTGTTGGGCATCAGCACTTAATTGGCAACACCTGTGCTTGTGACAGTCTGCCACAAGATGGCACTGTCTGGCTAATTTAGAGATGACCACAACAGCACTCAATTTATCAAGTTAATATTCACTAAAAATGACTAACTGGCACATGCATCAAGCTAGGATTTTGCGAGTCCATAATTGCGAATATTAAGAATTCGCAATTAACGACTCGCAAAATCCTATGCATGAAGGAATCGCTATAATAATAGCGATTCATACACATTCCTTATTTGGGACTCGCAAATTGCGACTCGCAAATAAGGAATAACTTTCCATTCATTCCTACGGCCTACAGGCCCATAGGAATGAATGGGAAATTGCAAGCGCAATTTTCGAGTACAAACAGGTACTCGCAAATTGCGCATGCAATTTCAGGGTGCAAGGGTGTCAAGGACACCCTGTTGCACCCCTGGAATTGACCTGTGCACATATGTTGCGCACACACATGCCCTAAGGGCATATGTGTGCGCAACATGAAACTTTGAAAAATGCACAAAAGTACTTTTTTCAAAGGTTTTGCAAATTACCATGAAGTTCAACTTCATGATAATTTGCGCACCCTATTAGCGAAATCGCTAATTTTTTTACTTTAATTCATTGCATTTAAGGAATCTCAATTTGCAATTTAAGTAATCGCAATTTAGAGATTACTTAAATTGCAATTTTTGCATTTGGGATGATGCATCCCAAATGCAAAAATACCGGTCGCAAAGGGGCAGATTCTGAGAATCTGCCCGTTTGCGACCGTTTTTTCTTTTGCTGCATGTGCCTGTAAGACCTGCCGCCCAAGCCATCTTTATTGCTTTGGGGGCCTGGAATAGTCCGAATTATCATGCTTGTATAGGTGTGTGATGGTTAGTAGTGTGTTGTTACTATCATTGCAGGGGCAATGTGTGATGCAAGCTACAGTGGCCTCCTGACAAGAGCCCTGGCATTTCTTTTTTTTTTTTTTTGACAAATTAAGCATTTGTTAACAGATCACACTCACACATAGGGTCTCAGGGATGGGGTTTTTCACCTCTTGCAGCTCCCTTCTGTATGGTGGGTAACAGTGGCAATAGGATCATTAATCAATGCCATGCATTCATTGTGAGTGGCATTAAAACATATTTGCTTTTTTATGAGCAAAACTGGCACACTTTTTTCACTCGAGAGAGGAGTACCACAATGCTGCATTCTCTCACCAAGGGGCATATCAACAACAACCGGCGATAATTATCGCTCAGCGCTCTTAGCGTGAGGATAATTATCGCCGGCTAGCGTGAATTTTTATCGCTGAGATAGCGTGCTATTAGCAACGCTTATCTCAATAGAGATAAAAATCTACACGCTAACAGGCTAACGTGTGATTATCGCTGGAAACCCAGCGATAATCACACGTTACCTTGTTGATAGGGACAGGAAAACTTAGCCATGATATCCTCCTTCCATAGGATATCATGGCTAAGTCTGAAAATTAGCAGACGTAAAAAAGCAGCGTTAACCGCGGTTAGCGCTGCTTTTTTTGTCTCTAACAGGGTTAGCGATATTCTTGATAATAGGAGAAATGTCGCTTAGCGACATTTCTCCTATTATTTTACTCTGGAACGCCCCCTTTGCATCTCATTAGAGATGCAAGGGGAAGCGTAGAGTAAAAGGGTGCTAACATGCAAATTTGCGTGTTAGCACCCTGTTGTTGATAGGGTGCTAGTTTTATCTCTGCTTTTTTGGCTTTTAAAGCCAAAAAAGCAGAGATAAATCCCTTGTTGATATGCCCCTAAGTTGGCGCCGAGATCAGGCATGGACTAGCAGACAGCATGCATCTCATACAAAGATGGGCCTGTTGGACATGTAATACCAGCAAAGAGTGCGCACCAAGGCATAAACTCTATTTTTCAAAACGTTAAATACAATCATCGGTTGACTGAAGCGTGTTTTGTTGTATAAAAAAGGCAGATGCATAGATTATCGAAGTAATCCATAGACAATAAACCTTAATGCATCAGAAATGGGGGAATTTGCCCAGTACGCATTTCCTGAGATTACTAATGGGCAAATGTTATGTGTGTGACTGGTGTTTACTTTAAAAATTGCATTTGTTCAACTGTTACCAGCGTTCCGTTCTAGAATCTCTCTGGGAACTGTTTTTGCCCATGGACTAGCAGAGTGCAGTTTTCCTATACTGTGTTACTGCCAGTAAATGTACTTTTAGTATAACCCCGTGTTATGGGTTTTTACAGGAAGGCCAAGGGCATGTTTTAATCTTTCCATTGAGAAGCAGCGATTCAGGATGGTTGTAGGAGCAGAGGCATTTTAAAGATGGGGGGGTTGAATAATGAAATGCCTTAAATATACACCAGGCTGCTACCTTTGCATTAACAGCGCCCCCTTTCCACTTAGGTTTAGGATTCAAGGGCGCACATTTATTTACTTCCACAGTTGAAAAGGATGACGCAAATTATACTTTATCAGACCTTACCCTGCTGTAATCAATCTAAACATGATTAATAGTTCACAACCCAAGAAAGACTTTAAGACAAAAATGTATAGTAATCCAGTCTATTTGATGAAACTACATGGCTTGAAATAAGGTGAATGGACGTTTACAAAGAAGCACTGTGCTCGGCATGCACCCTGCAGCTTAGTTAAAAATCCTGACATTACAGCCACATCAAATTGATGAGCTAGGCTCTTACCCCCACAGCTTTTGTCAAAGTAACAGGAACAAATTAAGCAATAAACTAGACCAGCCACAGCGAGTGCTATTTGGCTGCATGATTCAACATGCCTTGGAGGATGCTCTCAGAAATGAGGATGCTAAGCATGGCTTTTGGAGATAGTGCATGCTTAAGTGTTTGAAATTGTTTTTCTTCGAATTGATGGCAAGGAATATGTTCCATTGCTCTGCTTCTTTGTTAATTATTTCACATTGTAATGAAATAATGGATAAAATTTCAGCTGGAGATTTCCCGAAGTCTCCTGTTGTTAAATTGGCACCAAGTTGATGGACCTAGATTACGGAATTAAATTCTTTCTTGGAACTTGTAAAACACCCTTGTCGCCAAAAGAGACATTAGAAAGCACATTGCAATAATGCACCCTAGGATCGCCTTTCTTGAGCTTAAATATTTGGTAATTTGTTCTGTCATACTCAATTTGATGGCCTTGACCTCTAAGCACAGTACTTAAAACAAAAATGTGCGTGGGTTTTCATGGAACAGTCAATACATTATTGTACCACGTTTTGTAGATAGTCGTGTGATAAAGTATGGGGGAGATTTACAAAAACTGGCGCATCCCTGCAGATTAGCAGGGATGTGCCAGTTATTTTGCGTGACATTAGGAACCTCTTGCGCCAACATGGATGTGCCGCATTTACAATGTGGTGTACCGTGGCGCACGGAGAGACAGATGCATGACGCATCTGTCACCGTATCCGTGACGCAGTTCTGGAGTCATGTCGCAAGTGCGACGTAACTCCAGCACTGCTCAGGGGCATCCTATACTTGCAATGCTGCGTCACTCCTTACGCCTGCTACAATCAGGCATAAGGTTTTGCCGCAGCATGGACGTAAATGTGACTCAGTGAAATCTTGTAGATTTCACTGCATCACTTTCACGGGGCTTCCTTGCGACGGAACGCCCACCCTGCATACATTATACCTGACGCAAGTATTATGTAGGGCAGGGCTTTACAACGTGACGCATCTCACTAGATACGTCACGTTGTAAATCTGTCGCATAGTGGCGCATGGTTTACGACGCCGCTGCGTCACAGAAGTGGCGCAACCGTGTCGTAAAGATGACACAAGGGGTTTGTAAATGTGCCCTATTTTTTTAGGTGACGGGCAAACTACTGGAATCGTTTGCTTTCAGACATTTTGGTTCATCGCAGTATAAGTGTTTGTAAAAGTGTAGTATATTTGTAAGAACATAACTGTGTTTTAGCATGTAGTAATCCAATCTTCTAATTCGGTAAAGCCTTTCCGAATAGGAAAGTAGATTTAATATCTTATTTGAATCACAAGTAGGAGTGGGCATGAAAGAGTTATCCCCACCTGTTTGCAGTGAAATGTGTCAATGATTTGTGACTGCAGTTGTGGTTTCAAACCATTTAAATATTATAGACTCCTCAAAGGAGGTGGTAACCGATTTGCAAAGAGGAATGTGTCGGACAACTTCCTCTTTGGGAATTGTGCTGATCTGCCTCGGGTGAAGCAGGCACTGGTCCAAGGAATGCTGCCTGTTCTCCTTGATGTCTTCCCAACATGATTTTTCTGTGTAAAGCAGCAATAGTTCCTTTAAGGAATCCAAGCTACATAAAAAAACTATCCAGTTTGGAAATACAAATACGAGTATGGTGATCTTCTATTCCTTTCAGGTCATCATTACTGAGTTTGTATCCAATCACAGGAAGTCACACAATGCAACTTGCCTAATTAATAATCATTATGCATGTCCTTCTATGACCACATGGAAATGGAGCTTTTGTGACTCAACCTTTTAGTTCAGAGGTTGCATTGCACAATTAAAAACTGGTCACAAAAATATGATTGTCAATTTGCAACCCCTGTTTTTTACCCAGTCTTTACATATATCTAGCCCTATATCACAAAATAAATGCCTGCAGCAGAAACACTTACAAAATAGTCCATGTCCACCAACATAATCTAATGACAGCCTTTACACCAGAGCTATTTTCGTGTCCTTCATCTGGGTGCCTTTTTTTGTCTTCTTTAACCCTAACTTCTTAGCTCCTGTTCCTTCTTTGGCTAGATTAAGCTACTTGCCACTCTCTCAAATGGACAAGTCAAGAATACAATTTCTGAGATTCTGTGATACAGGCAGTTTTTAAAAGTGGCCTAGCTAAATGAGCTTTTGTAAATGAAGAACCATTTTGTTACTATTACATTTAATGAACTATTTGTTTGTGAAGTGATCGGCCACAGGTCTTTAAAATAACATACATTAAATAAAACAAATGCAGATAAACACACTATTTGATATAACATCTACTTGATGTTGCACAAGGTTAATGACAATATGCCTGTCTATAGCGGAAGTTGCTCTTGGTTCTATCCCTCTGTCATACCTCATAATCATGCTGTCTGCTATTTTGTATTTTCCTCAACACTGAGGTGCCGATTCCGATCTGTTAAAAAAAATTACCGTACGACTTGTATCCGTATTTTTTTTACGTACGAATCGTACAAGTCCCGTACAAACGGCGAAGTACGATTCGTACGTGAAAAATACATACGAATGACCTCGGGAAAAGTCTGCGAGACGTCCCCGGACAGTTTTACGTATGAGTCGTAAAACTGAAGTCCGAGCGCACAAGTACGATCCGTACCGGCGTCCCGAATACACAAGCGTATGGAAAATGTCCCGTACGGAGCAAACTTTGTATGACCCCTACCCCGGGTACACTTGTGCCCGGGGTACGAGTCGTACGCCCCCCCCAGCCTCCCACCCCTCCCGCGTACGTCCGCATCGTACCCCCAGCCCCCCGTATGTACGCACCGTACCCCCAGCTCCCCCCGTATGTATGCGCCGTACCCCCACCCCCGTATGTACGCGCCGTACCCCCAGCGCGTAGTGTTGGGGGTACGGCGCGTACATACGAGGGTAGGGGTACGGCGTGTACATACGGGAGGACTGGGGTACGGCACGTACATACGGGGGTGGGGGCACGGCGTGTACATACGGGGGGATGGGGGTACGGTGCGTACATATGGGGGTATGGAGGTATGGCGCATACATATGGGGGTGGGGGTACGGCGCGTACATGAGGGGGGGCTGGGGGTATGGTGCGTACATACGGGGGTGGGGGTACGGCGCATACATACGGGGGGGCTGGGGGCACGGCGCGTACCGGGCCCCCTTTTCCTCATGCATCGCAGCGTACTTAGATTTTCCGGCACTTTTTGGCTCCCGTAAAAATATAGCCGTGCGGAGTGCTGTGGGTATGAATCATACTTGCTGGTCCGTAAAACGCTGCCTGACTCCGTGCGGACGTCGCGTACTCACTGTCGAGGAGCGGAATTGTATGTATTTTTTAGCCGCACGGTATTTTTTACGATTCGTACGGAAATGGTATTTCTGTACGAATCGTACTTGCTGGTTTGTGCAGTGGAATTCCCGGGTACGAGTCGGACGGAGAAAACGCTCCGTACGACCATTTGTAGCCGGGTTTTACAGGATCGGAATCGGCACCTGAGTGTCATTGCTTCTAGACATGTCAAATGAATTTCTGTGTAATCGAAACAATATTTAACCAATATGTTTTCAGTACTCCTCAGAGTGCCTCCAATTCCTTTATATCATAGAAATTCTATAATCCCTTAGAATTGTCCAAACATTGTGCTCTCACATCCTGTCTTATCATTGCCCTGAATTGATCCCTCTAGGTAACAATAACATTTCTCTTCTAAAAAATGTTGATAGCTAGTCGTGGCAATGGCTACATTACAGTAACCTTGCTCTAAATTGTATCAGTCCTCATGTTATCCTTCTAGATGGCCTTCTTTTCTCCCACCCCACACTCACCTTCTGATCATACTTAACCCACAATCATCACACATAAATTGAGTGTAACATTTGGGACAATGCATTGGTTTTTGTAGCAACTGGAAGCTGAGATTCACTCAGTTTTTGGTTGGAGTTTTCCCTTTCCCTTTCTTTATTTCTCATGGTTACTGTTGAAAGAAAAGTAATGAACGTTATTGTCTTTTTTCCCTCTACATTGTTTGCACTGGGGGTTCCCTGGTCAATCACATCTTATGGAAACATTCTTGACACTCAATATCTGGGTTCTCACCAATATACTATGTTTCCTGCTGTGTTCCACCTCAGAGTTTACATTGTGTATGTGTATTAAGAGATAATCACATGATGCACTAATGTCTGAGTCTACCACACTATCTCTCTTCCTGTGTAACATGCTATTGGACATCCATATGCTTCTTGTGCTGCAAAATTAAGAAAAACTGGTTATGAATAGTAAAGAGATGTTGACCACGAACCTTATTTTCAATAAACAGATTCAAACAAAATAAATCAGTCCTCATGTTATATATGGTAGTAGGCAGAGTATTCCTCTTAGATAATAATGCACTGTTATTGCTTTAAAACCGTTTTAAACTTTGAAGCTTGACCCCAAGTTGGGGAATAATATTAATTGCCAATGCTATCTTACTGGTTATTTCTTGACCCAAACAACATGAGCTGATGTTCTTTGGAGACTGGAAGATGAAGACCAAGCCAAGATTCCTGCTTCTTGATGACAATCAGATAATTCACAATGGATGATTCAGAGGTTCCCTTGGGAACATGCAGAGAGTTGATATTCCCTGAAGGAGCAAAAGAGACAGAGTCCTGCAGTGGTATAATATATTTTCCAGGCACAGATGTTGGAAAGGAATGTACACTAATTTGAAACCTGTGTTTTCTGGGGATCGCACGTTCTTTGCTTCTGGGTGGAATAAACAGACCCTTAGCTCTCCTGTGCTTTTAGGATGTGTGGTCTCCCTATGGATTACTCCTCCTCCACTCCTTACCTAAGTATTCATGTGGCTGAGAATTTGCTATTCTTTACTGTACACTATTTACAACTAGTTCACTTAGACTAATTATCTTGTGAAATATTCAATGCATACAAATTACATTCCCCTTCTGCCTCCATAAAATCATAATGTACATTTATGCTCAGACATTTGATAGGAAAGTTTTTCCTTCCAAAACCCCTGCTCACCATTTTACCTGTTGTCTTTATCCTATAGACTATCCACTTTACTTTGCATACCTCACCTTCCCTTTTCTACTACTCTCCCTCAACGTAACAACTAACCAATTTCCTAACCTCACCGCAGCATTCCTAACCCTTCTTTCCCCATCTTCCTCTATACATAGTTCATCACTTTGTCACCTTCTTCTAAGGTAACTATCTTTCCTTCCACAAGCCCTTAGTCAACCTCTCTCCCTTTCCATATACCTATATAACACCTTCCTCTGCTCCTATAATCTTTTCACTGCCACTGACACAGATATCCTCCCCTTACCCTCTTATATCTCAACCTGCTTTCCTAATAGCTCCCTGTCTCTGTTTCCACTTAGGCTCCTATTCTACTTATGACACCCTACTGACTTTCCTCATCCCACATTGCTTAACCCATCTGTCCCTAATGTGTTACCATCTTAGACCCCTAACAATCATTCTTCGAATCCCTGTGTTTCTCTCACCCATACCATCACCCTTACTTTTCCTAAGCATCTGTATACTTCTGCATCCTTAACTGAACATATCCAATGTATCACATTCCTTACTACCACCTCTTACCATTTGCCTAACCCCTCTAACAATTCTGCTACATTCAGACCATCCCCTGACTTCTATCTCCTATCTCCTTCCTCATATTAAGCTGCCTGCAAACTCATTACAGAGCACATATGATTATTCACTTTAGCTCTTTAGCCTACAACAAATCTTTATTCCATACCAGCTTTACCATACACTCAACAGCTCTATTCCTGATATGACAAAAAATGGTGAGACTTCTGGATCATAATCCATCTGATTATGCCAGCTTGCATTGCCTTCTCTTTCTCCACATCCCTGTCCTGTCCTCATCATGGATGCTCTTTCTCTTCACACCATTTACTGCATCTCAACTGCTTCTCTTTAGTAACCATGATTTACACACCTCTTCTTCTAGTTCTGCTAAGCAGGTCAACGCCGTCTCCGCATCCTGCTTCAACACCCTCCGAATGCTCCGCAGTATCTTCAAGTGGACCCCTCCGAAATGAGAAAAACCGTCACCTAGGCCCTCGTCACCAGCAGGCTGAACTACGGAAATGCCCTCTATGCAGGAACAACAACCAAGCTCCTGAGATGGCTGAAACGCATCCAGAACACCTCGGCACGACTGATCCTCGACATCCCCCGACGCAGCCACATCACCCCCCACTTGAGAGACCTACACTCTCTCCCCGTCAACAGGAGGATAACCTTCAAACACCTCACCCACGCACACAAAGCCCTACACAACGCCTGACCAACATACCCCAACAGATGACTCAGCTTCTACACCCCCACCCGCAGCCTCCGCTCAGCCAGCCTCGCCCTCGCCACAGTTCCCCGCATCCGTAAAATGACCGCCGGCGGCAGATCCTTCTCCCACCTCGCCGCCAAGACCTGGAACACCCTCCCCGCCAACCTACGACAGACCCAAGACCTACTGGCCTTCAGAAGACTTCTCAAGACCTGGCTCGTTGTTCAGTAGCAGCTCCCCCCCAGCGCCTTGAGACCCTCCCGGGTCTGTAGTGCGCTTTACAAATTCCTTGATTGATTGATTGATTGTTTGAAGGCCTCCACCACCTCCAGGTGCTTGACAGCGAGGCTTCCACTTCCTCCTTTTTTCCTATACCCCCTCCCCACTTACTCCTTAAAGCTCTTTTTCTACTAAACATGCTTTGACCTATCCATCTGCCACTTCTGGGCTCTGTCTAATCATCAATGTATGAGCAATGAACAAAACTCCTTGAACATCTGCTACCTCATTTGGACTCAACTCCTGACAGAAACATGGCTCAGTGATAACACACCTCTGATCTGCCCTGATGGTATTCTATCTGAATACCCCGTGCTCACCTAAAACCACCCCAAGACAGGAAAAAGCTGAGCAATTCTTAGCAAATGCACTGTACAGAGCACAAAAGTATCACCCATAAACTGCACATGAAAATTAGTGGTACTAATATAATTGGCAATCATTTTTAGCGATGTAAGATTAATTATGTTAAACAAATTATAATGTAAGCAAGTAATAGATTAGTAATAATTAAATTACCTGATTTTTTTAATTGTTGGCTAAATATTTATTTTGCTATTTTATTATTAATTGATAACATTTAAGTTGCATAAAATAATACTCATTCTAAGAATAAATGCAATGACTACTCATAATTATCTATTTCTTGTACATCCTATTTCTGATTATATATATATTATTATTATAGCATAGTTATTATATTATGATATATGTTATTTTATATTGTATTATAGTAAATATTAGTTTTAATGAAATGCAGAATGGATATATGGTTTATATGGTTTTGCACAGCAGTTGGTCTGAGATGTTTGAACAATCACAAGAGAGGTATTAATAAAAAAGGGGAGGTAAGGCTACAATCTATCCAAGAAATAAGGAATATATGCAATTACATTTTGGTTGTCTGGAGGGGTAAGATATACTACGTATTTTAATGAGTATAAGGATTGCTTCTCTTAATGTGTGTGGGCTGAACGACCAGGTGAAAAGACAGCGTGTCGCAGCTGCCCTGAGATTAATGCGGTTGGATTTTGTTTGCTTACAGGAGACACATGTAGAAGGGATACGGGGTCACTTAATGGAACAACTTGGTTTCTCCCTGCTTGCATGTTCAAGACAGGGTACTAGGACCAGAGGGGTTGGTATTTTGTCTAAAAGAAGGGATGTTAAGGTTATTAGGAAGAAGGAAGATCAATGGGGAAGATGGGCCTTGATGGAATGTGTAATTAATGATCAAACAGTTACTATTGGGTCAGTATATGGATCTACCGAGGATGACCCGGGTGTTTTTGAATTTTTAGATTCAGAACTGGCTCTATGGCCAGAACCAGTTATTTTGGGGGGGGATTTTAATATAAATGGGGTTGGGGGCTTGGGTACGGAGGATGGACAGCGATATCGAGGTAGGAAGAAAAAAGTATGCCGAGCAATACTTAACTTGGCGTACCACAATTCCTTAACTGATGCATGGAGACGCTTGAACCCATTAGACGATGGAATAACTTACTATTCTGCCCCTCATAAGGTGTGCGTTAGATTGGATTATTTTTTTATATCAAATTCTTTAATTTCTAAAAGCCAGATTGAGAAGTTTCCTCGATTGGTTTCTGATCATAATCCATTTGTGTTAACACTAAAATCGATAGGAAGCGATAGGCAGGAGCGGACATGGACTTTTGAGAGGAGGTTGCTTAAGGATGATGATTATGTTAATCATATGAATAACTGGATAACTAGTTTTTGGGAAATTAATCGTGGTAGCACCTCCTCAGGTGTGATCTGGGACGCTTTTAAGGCTGGTATACGGGGGAGACTTTAAGCTATAGTTTGTATAAACAAAAACAAGAGGAGGTTAGAGTTAACAAAATGGTTAAAGCAGTTATGGAGGCAGAGCAGGAGCTGATACTTGTAGTCCAGGCCGGCGACTCTCCGGACCCGGTGCTTCTCAAAATTTTGTGTATTAAAGCAGATATAAATGAGGGTTTTGCTATAAAGGCAGCCGCGATCTACTTTGCCACTAGGGAGCAATGCCATGAGTTGAGTGAGCGGGTGGGGCATATTCTCGCAATTCGCACAAGGCAAAGGGTGGCGTCGGGAGAGATTAAAGAAATATCTGATGGTAAAGGAGGTAAAGTCACGGAAGTTAGAGAAGTCTTCAGACAGTTTTATGTTAAATTATATAGCGAGGATCAGTTAGGAGATCCCTCAGATATCCAGCGGTATTTGGGGGGGTTACTCCTCCCCAGCTCTCTGATGAAGATAGGGAGGCATTATATGCATCCTTGAACTCTGAGGAAATCCTCGTGGCACTTAATAGTCTCCCCTCAGGTAAGGTCCTGACTTAATCCCCATCGAATTTTATAAAAACATTTCAAAACGTATTACGTTCTGACCTTGTTGATACAATCTTACTGGCACAGTCATGAAAATCTGTTCCAGTATCTTGGGCAGGCGCCGATATTGTGGTGATCCCGAAAAAGGGTAAGTCACCCCTGGAACCGGGTTCGTATAGACCTATTACTCTTATGAAATCGGATGCTAAAAATGTTTCTAAGGTAATGGCTCTTAGGCTGTGTAAAATAATAGGTCAATTGGTTATCCCTACACAGCATGGGTTTATCCCAGGGAGGGGAACCACACAGCGTGTTCGTAAGGTAATCACTTTATTTGATGCCACGGAAGTCTCAGGAGATCCTATGGCGGTTATGTTCCTGGATGCAGAAAAGGCATTTGACCGGGTCTCCTGGGACTACCTCTGGGCTGCTCTATCATGGTGTGGTATTGAAGTAGGGTTTATTAGGGCAATCCAGGCACTTTACCGATCTCCCACAGCCCAGCTTAGAATCAATGGAGGGCATACATCGGCAGTGCAGATTAAACAAGGCACCCGTCAAGGGTGCATGTGCTCGCCATTGCTATTTGCGGTTTACATTGATCCGCTGATTCGTAAATTGGAAATAAATGACCAAATTATTACAATTAAGATTCAGGGCCAACTGTTTAAAACTCTAGATTATGCGGAGGACATCGCGATAGTGACTCCTTCCCCAACTAAGGCAATCGTTGAAGTAGAAACACAGGCTGAGGTATTCGGTCGGATATCGGGATATGCATTAAATGGCCCCAAGACACAGATCGTTAAGAATAGCCAGGTGGTCTGTAACGATGTGCGGGGTAGTCAAATCGGCTGGGTATCTCGGTATTGTTATATCAGCAGATTTAGATAAGATAGTAGAGCATAATATTGAGCCTATAATGGTTAAAAGCAAGAAAGATCTAGATAGGATACATAACCTTCATCTCTCTCTTGTTGGGCGCTCTAACGTAGTTAAAATGATTATTTTGCCCAAATTCCTCTATCTATTTAGGACAATCCCATTGATATTTGAAAATAAATGGTTTGTGGCAATTGAACGTTTGATTAACAGGTTCATATGGGCACAAGGGAAAACCAGGAGAGCCCTCCGATTTATAACTCTTCCTAGGGATAGGGGAGGATGGGCGGTTCCCGATTTTAAGTTATATTACTGGGCAGCAGCCTTCCAGTACATGAGTGGGCTTATGGGAGGAGACACCTCAGATCCGCAGGTTAAGATAGGATCAAATGATATATACGCAATACTTATTGGCGAAGATGCAGGAGACTGCTTCCTGAAATATACAGACCCCGGATACTATAAAAGAACCAGATTTAAGACACTTATAGCAGGTTTTAAAATTTGGGCATCATTCTGTAAAAAACTGGGGCTAGGTAGATTTAACGCCTATACTCGGATCGAAGGGAATTTGTCTCTTCCATGAGAAATATTTGCAGATACTGTTATGGGTGATTGGGGGCGGCGGGGGATTCGGAAATTGGGAGACCTCATGGGAGCTCAAGGCATCTTACAGTTTACTGAAATTCAAGGGAAATATGGTATTATTAGGAATAATTTTTTTAAGTTTTTGCAAGTCCGGAGTTATCTGACAAATAAACAGAGTGGCACTGCCGGGTTTTGTAAAAATAGGATATTGGATGTCATTGAGGGTGGGGCAGAATGTTCTATAAGGAAAATTTATGCTGAACTGTCTGTCTTAAAAAGTGATGATCTGGCAAAATATGGAAGGAAATGATAGGATTGCTCAATGGGGGGGAACAACAGGAATTACGTGCCCCCGGTGCGACAGCGGTGAGTCTGATATTATTCATATTTTTGCGTTATGTCCACAACTTAACTCGCTACATAGGGCTATTGAATCTTTCATAGATAGAAATTTAGGAATCACTCTTGCCCTCACGCCAGCATGGATTCTCCTTGGGGTAGGTCGGGGAAATGAGCAGGTTAGTTCGTCTTACTTCTAGTTCATGGCTATGTCAGTTTTGAGAATCTGTATGGCAACAGCATGGCTGGATAAGGTAGCCCCAACATTCCATCAATGGTTGGCTAGACTGTTGTCAGTATATAGTTTAGAAAAAGGGATGTACGACAGGAAGTGAAAAAAGGGTAGAATTCTAGGAAAACGTATATGGGAACCTATTAGGAGGTGGAAGGAGAATTTTTGAAAATAAGTTTTGGGAAAAAGAAAAATTTAAACTTATGTATATTTTCATTTTGTGGTATAATGGATTCTTTACATGTTTTTAGTTCTATTTGCCTCTCGGATAAGGGAATGTGCTATGTGTAAAATTACTGTAATTTTTTGTTTGGATATTTGAAAAACTCAATAAAATAAAATAAAAAAATAAATAAAAAGAAAAAGAAATGCAGAATGGAAGGCATATCAAAAGTGAAATATATTTTATCTAAAAGAGGCAATGCACTTCTCAATTACAATGGATACATATTCTGCAAAAAGCAATATTAGAACTAAGAGCACACAGGAGCTGCATTTGCTACTACTCAACACACTGCAGAGGAATAACAGTAACAATGGGAGATAACATAACAGAGCACAACCATCGTGCATCAGCCATCGAAACTGATGCAAGAGAGAAACCATAACATGTCAAGAGTTTAGTAACTTCGTTGTGTAAGCCCTCCGGTTCTGTACTAGGAGTTGGTTCTACAAGCATTCCAGAACATGCCACAGGCATAATTCCTGCAACCAACAATTTTGAAAGACTTATATCTAGTAAAAAGACAGGAGAGTATTATGCAACCTATTTCCATGACTTTTGCAGATATTAATGTTCTTGAAAAATTAATAACAACTTATAAAACCAAACTTTTCCTTCCTTATGAAATTGAATACAATTTTTTTCAACTCACACAAGCTTACTAACCATACAAAAAATAATATGTGTTTAATTGGTGGACCATCCATTCTTTATATACAAGACATGCCAAAATAATGGCTAGCACTGTTCTACTAATCAGCTGCTTGATTCCAGATAAACAATGTCAACCGCGCAATGCAGTTTTTCATGTAATTAAAGAAGAAGCAAACAACAAATAGCCACATAATTATTGATTTAGGATTACAAATGAATAATCTAATCAATACATTTTATCATTCAAGGATTTTTTTTTTCATAAGCAATATGGAGTAAAAAAATGTAAAACTACCCTTGCAGGAGATTACATGACTGACAGCATCTTACAATTTGAAATTAAGAAAATTAACAGCATTAGCTTTCAACCAAACTAAGGGCCACATTAAGATGTTGGTTGGAAAGGCTCCTAGCGGCATTCTGTTTGTCCAAATCTGTGTTGGAACCCATGTTTCTGACCAACTCGGAAACATTTCCGACTGACCAATTCCGATGCAAGGTAAACGATCTGTCTTTCCGGCTTGGTTCTGATCAGCATTCGGAGAAACCGGGTCTGTCAGAGCCGACTCGTACAGTTCTACGGACCGTGTTTCCAATTGAGTGATTACGATGTCGGGTTTGGACATTCTTTCCGACTCACTTTGCCTGACACGGATCAGCTGTCGGGATCCGACTTTGGGGGCCAGTAGCAGGCCTTCCATAATCCGGAGACCTCCATTTGAGGCCCCTGGGGGTACCCATGGTTTCCCTCTTTTGAACCATGCACGGTGTGGCAGGCACCATGGTGTGCCCATTATCACAATAGGAGCTATAGGGGGAAACAAGGCCAGGCCGCCCCCCAATCAGCACATCATAAACATAAACTGGCCTGACCAAGCAAATACACCTAGTACAACTTTGAAACTAAAGGGGTTTCCAATACTTTTCAACTCCCTCAAAAGTGTGTTCCCTTTCACTAGTCACTGTATCGTGGTGTATTAAATTGCAAAGCCAATGTCATAAACCATCATAAAACCTGTCCCACCCACAAATAACAGGAAAAAAGTGTGGGAAATGAGAGAAAGCACCTCACGGTCATAACACCAAGGGGGTTGCTGGCTGGTACTCACCGGCATACCCGCTTATCATCATAGGTTACTTTCTCTACATACAGCAAAAGAAAAGTGTGTGTATTATCATGAGAATCTCCAACCCAATGAAGTAGAAAAACACAGTGCAACCCAAGTGTAAATGAACTGTCAGTGCATAACGTCTTTACAAGTACCCAATGGACCCCTGTGAGTGTATCAATATGTCGTTCTCACCATTCAAAACCGGTAAGGCTTGCTGGCTCGACGCAACTTTATTAAGTGCTGCAAGCTTTCCCAATTAAAAATGGTTTTAATCAAACCATAATCAATTTTCTTACGCCAACATGTTTCGTTGCAAACCAATTGTGCAACTTCTTCAGGGCTGCTGGGGTTCCAAATACAAACCTTCACATGAGATTCACATCAAACAGATTGGTTGCGGAGACTCCTCATGCCTGCAACTGGGCTGGGGGCACGGCGCGTACCGGGCCCCCTTTTCCTCATGCATCGCAGTGTACTTAGATTTTCCGGCACTTTTTGGCTCCCGTAAAAATATAGCCGTGCGGAGTGCTGTGGGTATGAATCATACTTGCTGGTCCGTAAAACGCTGCCTGACTCCGTGCGGACGTCGCGTACTCACTGTCGAGGAGCGGAATTGTATGTATTTTTTAGCCGCACGGTATTTTTTACGATTCGTACGGAAATGGTATTTCTGAACGAATCGTACTTGCTGGTTTGTGCAGTGGAATTCCCGGGTACGAGTCGGACGGAGAAAACGCTCCGTACGACCATTTGTAGCCGGGTTTTACAGGATCGGAATCGGCACCTGAGTGTCATTGCTTCTAGACATGTCAAATGAATTTCTGTGTAATCGAAACAATATTTAACCAATATGTTTTCAGTACTCCTCAGAGTGCCTCCAATTCCTTTATATCATAGAAATTCTATAATCCCTTAGAATTGTCCAAACATTGTGCTCTCACATCCTGTCTTATCATTGCCCTGAATTGATCCCTCTAGGTAACAATAACATTTCTCTTCTAAAAAATGTTGATAGCTAGTCGTGGCAATGGCTACATTACAGTAACCTTGCTCTAAATTGTATCAGTCCTCATGTTATCCTTCTAGATGGCCTTCTTTTCTCCCACCCCACACTCACCTTCTGATCATACTTAACCCACAATCATCACACATAAATTGAGTGTAACATTTGGGACAATGCATTGGTTTTTGTAGCAACTGGAAGCTGAGATTCACTCAGTTTTTGGTTGGAGTTTTCCCTTTCCCTTTCTTTATTTCTCATGGTTACTGTTGAAAGAAAAGTAATGAACGTTATTGTCTTTTTTCCCTCTACATTGTTTGCACTGGGGGTTCCCTGGTCAATCACATCTTATGGAAACATTCTTGACACTCAATATCTGGGTTCTCACCAATATACTATGTTTCCTGCTGTGTTCCACCTCAGAGTTTACATTGTGTATGTGTATTAAGAGATAATCACATGATGCACTAATGTCTGAGTCTACCACACTATCTCTCTTCCTGTGTAACATGCTATTGGACATCCATATGCTTCTTGTGCTGCAAAATTAAGAAAAACTGGTTATGAATAGTAAAGAGATGTTGACCACGAACCTTATTTTCAATAAACAGATTCAAACAAAATAAATCAGTCCTCATGTTATATATGGTAGTAGGCAGAGTATTCCTCTTAGATAATAATGCACTGTTATTGCTTTAAAACCGTTTTAAACTTTGAAGCTTGACCCCAAGTTGGGGAATAATATTAATTGCCAATGCTATCTTACTGGTTATTTCTTGACCCAAACAACATGAGCTGATGTTCTTTGGAGACTGGAAGATGAAGACCAAGCCAAGATTCCTGCTTCTTGATGACAATCAGATAATTCACAATGGATGATTCAGAGGTTCCCTTGGGAACATGCAGAGAGTTGATATTCCCTGAAGGAGCAAAAGAGACAGAGTCCTGCAGTGGTATAATATATTTTCCAGGCACAGATGTTGGAAAGGAATGTACACTAATTTGAAACCTGTGTTTTCTGGGGATCGCACGTTCTTTGCTTCTGGGTGGAATAAACAGACCCTTAGCTCTCCTGTGCTTTTAGGATGTGTGGTCTCCCTATGGATTACTCCTCCTCCACTCCTTACCTAAGTATTCATGTGGCTGAGAATTTGCTATTCTTTACTGTACACTATTTACAACTAGTTCACTTAGACTAATTATCTTGTGAAATATTCAATGCATACAAATTACATTCCCCTTCTGCCTCCATAAAATCATAATGTACATTTATGCTCAGACATTTGATAGGAAAGTTTTTCCTTCCAAAACCCCTGCTCACCATTTTACCTGTTGTCTTTATCCTATAGACTATCCACTTTACTTTGCATACCTCACCTTCCCTTTTCTACTACTCTCCCTCAACGTAACAACTAACCAATTTTCTAACCTCACCGCAGCATTCCTAACCCTTCTTTCCCCATCTTCCTCTATACATAGTTCATCACTTTGTCACCTTCTTCTAAGGTAACTATCTTTCCTTCCACAAGCCCTTAGTCAACCTCTCTCCCTTTCCATATACCTATATAACACCTTCCTCTGCTCCTATAATCTTTTCACTGCCACTGACACAGATATCCTCCCCTTACCCTCTTATATCTCAACCTGCTTTCCTAATAGCTCCCTGTCTCTGTTTCCACTTAGGCTCCTATTCTACTTATGACACCCTACTGACTTTCCTCATCCCACATTGCTTAACCCATCTGTCCCTAATGTGTTACCATCTTAGACCCCTAACAATCATTCTTCGAATCCCTGTGTTTCTCTCACCCATCCCATCACCCTTACTTTTCCTAAGCATCTGTATACTTCTGCATCCTTAACTGAACATATCCAATGTATCACATTCCTTACTACCACCTCTTACCATTTGCCTAACCCCTCTAACAATTCTGCTACATTCAGACCATCCCCTGACTTCTATCTCCTATCTCCTTCCTCATATTAAGCTGCCTGCAAACTCATTACAGAGCACATATGATTATTCACTTTAGCTCTTTAGCCTACAACAAATCTTTATTCCATACCAGCTTTACCATACACTCAACAGCTCTATTCCTGATATGACAAAAAATGGTGAGACTTCTGGATCATAATCCATCTGATTATGCCAGCTTGCATTGCCTTCTCTTTCTCCACATCCCTGTCCTTTCCTCATCATGGATGCTCTTTCTCTTCACACCATTTACTGCATCTCAACTGCTTCTCTTTAGTAACCATGATTTACACACCTCTTCTTCTAGTTCTGCTAAGCAGGTCAACGCCGTCTCCGCATCCTGCTTCAACACCCTCCGAATGCTCCGCAGTATCTTCAAGTGGACCCCTCCGAAATGAGAAAAACCGTCACCTAGGCCCTCGTCACCAGCAGGCTGAACTACGGAAATGCCCTCTATGCAGGAACAACAACCAAGCTCCTGAGATGGCTGAAACGCATCCAGAACACCTCGGCACGACTGATCCTCGACATCCCCCGACGCAGCCACATCACCCCCCACTTGAGAGACCTACACTCTCTCCCCGTCAACAGGAGGATAACCTTCAAACACCTCACCCACGCACACAAAGCCCTACACAACGCCTGACCAACATACCTCAACAGATGACTCAGCTTCTACACCCCCACCCGCAGCCTCCGCTCAGCCAGCCTCGCCCTCGCCACAGTTCCCCGCATCCGTAAAATGACCGCCGGCGGCAGATCCTTCTCCCACCTCGCCGCCAAGACCTGGAACACCCTCCCCGCCAACCTACGACAGACCCAAGACCTACTGGCCTTCAGAAGACTTCTCAAGACCTGGCTCGTTGTTCAGTAGCAGCTCCCCCCCAGCGCCTTGAGACCCTCCCGGGTCTGTAGTGCGCTTTACAAATTCCTTGATTGATTGATTGATTGTTTGAAGGCCTCCACCACCTCCAGGTGCTTGACAGCGAGGCTTCCACTTCCTCCTTTTTTCCTATACCCCCTCCCCACTTACTCCTTAAAGCTCTTTTTCTACTAAACATGCTTTGACCTATCCATCTGCCACTTCTGGGCTCTGTCTAATCATCAATGTATGAGCAATGAACAAAACTCCTTGAACATCTGCTACCTCATTTGGACTCAACTCCTGACAGAAACATGGCTCAGTGATAACACACCTCTGATCTGCCCTGATGGTATTCTATCTGAATACCCCGTGCTCACCTAAAACCACCCCAAGACAGGAAAAAGCTGAGCAATTCTTAGCAAATGCACTGTACAGAGCACAAAAGTATCACCCATAAACTGCACATGAAAATTAGTGGTACTAATATAATTGGCAATCATTTTTAGCGATGTAAGATTAATTATGTTAAACAAATTATAATGTAAGCAAGTAATAGATTAGTAATAATTAAATTACCTGATTTTTTTAATTGTTGGCTAAATATTTATTTTGCTATTTTATTATTAATTGATAACATTTAAGTTGCATAAAATAATACTCATTCTAAGAATAAATGCAATGACTACTCATAATTATCTATTTCTTGTACATCCTATTTCTGATTATATATATATTATTATTATAGCATAGTTATTATATTATGATATATGTTATTTTATATTGTATTATAGTAAATATTAGTTTTAATGAAATGCAGAATGGATATATGGTTTATATGGTTTTGCACAGCAGTTGGTCTGAGATGTTTGAACAATCACAAGAGAGGTATTAATAAAAAAGGGGAGGTAAGGCTACAATCTATCCAAGAAATAAGGAATATATGCAATTACATTTTGGTTGTCTGGAGGGGTAAGATATACTACGTATTTTAATGAGTATAAGGATTGCTTCTCTTAATGTGTGTGGGCTGAACGACCAGGTGAAAAGACAGCGTGTCGCAGCTGCCCTGAGATTAATGCGGTTGGATTTTGTTTGCTTACAGGAGACACATGTAGAAGGGATACGGGGTCACTTAATGGAACAACTTGGTTTCTCCCTGCTTGCATGTTCAAGACAGGGTACTAGGACCAGAGGGGTTGGTATTTTGTCTAAAAGAAGGGATGTTAAGGTTATTAGGAAGAAGGAAGATCAATGGGGAAGATGGGCCTTGATGGAATGTGTAATTAATGATCAAACAGTTACTATTGGGTCAGTATATGGATCTACCGAGGATGACCCGGGTGTTTTTGAATTTTTAGATTCAGAACTGGCTCTATGGCCAGAACCAGTTATTTTGGGGGGGGATTTTAATATAAATGGGGTTGGGGGCTTGGGTACGGAGGATGGACAGCGATATCGAGGTAGGAAGAAAAAAGTATGCCGAGCAATACTTAACTTGGCGTACCACAATTCCTTAACTGATGCATGGAGACGCTTGAACCCATTAGACGATGGAATAACTTACTATTCTGCCCCTCATAAGGTGTGCGTTAGATTGGATTATTTTTTTATATCAAATTCTTTAATTTCTAAAAGCCAGATTGAGAAGTTTCCTCGATTGGTTTCTGATCATAATCCATTTGTGTTAACACTAAAATCGATAGGAAGCGATAGGCAGGAGCGGACATGGACTTTTGAGAGGAGGTTGCTTAAGGATGATGATTATGTTAATCATATGAATAACTGGATAACTAGTTTTTGGGAAATTAATCGTGGTAGCACCTCCTCAGGTGTGATCTGGGACGCTTTTAAGGCTGGTATACGGGGGAGACTTTAAGCTATAGTTTGTATAAACAAAAACAAGAGGAGGTTAGAGTTAACAAAATGGTTAAAGCAGTTATGGAGGCAGAGCAGGAGCTGATACTTGTAGTCCAGGCCGGCGACTCTCCGGACCCGGTGCTTCTCAAAATTTTGTGTATTAAAGCAGATATAAATGAGGGTTTTGCTATAAAGGCAGCCGCGATCTACTTTGCCACTAGGGAGCAATGCCATGAGTTGAGTGAGCGGGTGGGGCATATTCTCGCAATTCGCACAAGGCAAAGGGTGGCGTCGGGAGAGATTAAAGAAATATCTGATGGTAAAGGAGGTAAAGTCACGGAAGTTAGAGAAGTCTTCAGACAGTTTTATGTTAAATTATATAGCGAGGATCAGTTAGGAGATCCCTCAGATATCCAGCGGTATTTGGGGGGGTTACTCCTCCCCAGCTCTCTGATGAAGATAGGGAGGCATTATATGCATCCTTGAACTCTGAGGAAATCCTCGTGGCACTTAATAGTCTCCCCTCAGGTAAGGTCCTGACTTAATCCCCATCGAATTTTATAAAAACATTTCAAAACGTATTACGTTCTGACCTTGTTGATACAATCTTACTGGCACAGTCATGAAAATCTGTTCCAGTATCTTGGGCAGGCGCCGATATTGTGGTGATCCCGAAAAAGGGTAAGTCACCCCTGGAACCGGGTTCGTATAGACCTATTACTCTTATGAAATCGGATGCTAAAAATGTTTCTAAGGTAATGGCTCTTAGGCTGTGTAAAATAATAGGTCAATTGGTTATCCCTACACAGCATGGGTTTATCCCAGGGAGGGGAACCACACAGCGTGTTCGTAAGGTAATCACTTTATTTGATGCCACGGAAGTCTCAGGAGATCCTATGGCGGTTATGTTCCTGGATGCAGAAAAGGCATTTGACCGGGTCTCCTGGGACTACCTCTGGGCTGCTCTATCATGGTGTGGTATTGAAGTAGGGTTTATTAGGGCAATCCAGGCACTTTACCGATCTCCCACAGCCCAGCTTAGAATCAATGGAGGGCATACATCGGCAGTGCAGATTAAACAAGGCACCCGTCAAGGGTGCATGTGCTCGCCATTGCTATTTGCGGTTTACATTGATCCGCTGATTCGTAAATTGGAAATAAATGACCAAATTATTACAATTAAGATTCAGGGCCAACTGTTTAAAACTCTAGATTATGCGGAGGACATCGCGATAGTGACTCCTTCCCCAACTAAGGCAATCGTTGAAGTAGAAACACAGGCTGAGGTATTCGGTCGGATATCGGGATATGCATTAAATGGCCCCAAGACACAGATCGTTAAGAATAGCCAGGTGGTCTGTAACGATGTGCGGGGTAGTCAAATCGGCTGGGTATCTCGGTATTGTTATATCAGCAGATTTAGATAAGATAGTAGAGCATAATATTGAGCCTATAATGGTTAAAAGCAAGAAAGATCTAGATAGGATACATAACCTTCATCTCTCTCTTGTTGGGCGCTCTAACGTAGTTAAAATGATTATTTTGCCCAAATTCCTCTATCTATTTAGGACAATCCCATTGATATTTGAAAATAAATGGTTTGTGGCAATTGAACGTTTGATTAACAGGTTCATATGGGCACAAGGGAAAACCAGGAGAGCCCTCCGATTTATAACTCTTCCTAGGGATAGGGGAGGATGGGCGGTTCCCGATTTTAAGTTATATTACTGGGCAGCAGCCTTCCAGTACATGAGTGGGCTTATGGGAGGAGACACCTCAGATCCGCAGGTTAAGATAGGATCAAATGATATATACGCAATACTTATTGGCGAAGATGCAGGAGACTGCTTCCTGAAATATACAGACCCCGGATACTATAAAAGAACCAGATTTAAGACACTTATAGCAGGTTTTAAAATTTGGGCATCATTCTGTAAAAAACTGGGGCTAGGTAGATTTAACGCCTATACTCGGATCGAAGGGAATTTGTCTCTTCCATGAGAAATATTTGCAGATACTGTTATGGGTGATTGGGGGCGGCGGGGGATTCGGAAATTGGGAGACCTCATGGGAGCTCAAGGCATCTTACAGTTTACTGAAATTCAAGGGAAATATGGTATTATTAGGAATAATTTTTTTAAGTTTTTGCAAGTCCGGAGTTATCTGACAAATAAACAGAGTGGCACTGCCGGGTTTTGTAAAAATAGGATATTGGATGTCATTGAGGGTGGGGCAGAATGTTCTATAAGGAAAATTTATGCTGAACTGTCTGTCTTAAAAAGTGATGATCTGGCAAAATATGGAAGGAAATGATAGGATTGCTCAATGGGGGGGAACAACAGGAATTACGTGCCCCCGGTGCGACAGCGGTGAGTCTGATATTATTCATATTTTTGCGTTATGTCCACAACTTAACTCGCTACATAGGGCTATTGAATCTTTCATAGATAGAAATTTAGGAATCACTCTTGCCCTCACGCCAGCATGGATTCTCCTTGGGGTAGGTCGGGGAAATGAGCAGGTTAGTTCGTCTTACTTCTAGTTCATGGCTATGTCAGTTTTGAGAATCTGTATGGCAACAGCATGGCTGGATAAGGTAGCCCCAACATTCCATCAATGGTTGGCTAGACTGTTGTCAGTATATAGTTTAGAAAAAGGGATGTACGACAGGAAGTGAAAAAAGGGTAGAATTCTAGGAAAACGTATATGGGAACCTATTAGGAGGTGGAAGGAGAATTTTTGAAAATAAGTTTTGGGAAAAAGAAAAATTTAAACTTATGTATATTTTCATTTTGTGGTATAATGGATTCTTTACATGTTTTTAGTTCTATTTGCCTCTCGGATAAGGGAATGTGCTATGTGTAAAATTACTGTAATTTTTTGTTTGGATATTTGAAAAACTCAATAAAATAAAATAAAAAAATAAATAAAAAGAAAAAGAAATGCAGAATGGAAGGCATATCAAAAGTGAAATATATTTTATCTAAAAGAGGCAATGCACTTCTCAATTACAATGGATACATATTCTGCAAAAAGCAATATTAGAACTAAGAGCACACAGGAGCTGCATTTGCTACTACTCAACACACTGCAGAGGAATAACAGTAACAATGGGAGATAACATAACAGAGCACAACCATCGTGCATCAGCCATCGAAACTGATGCAAGAGAGAAACAATAACATGTCAAGAGTTTAGTAACTTCGTTGTGTAAGCCCTCCGGTTCTGTACTAGGAGTTGGTTCTACAAGCATTCCAGAACATGCCACAGGCATAATTCCTGCAACCAACAATTTTGAAAGACTTATATCTAGTAAAAAGACAGGAGAGTATTATGCAACCTATTTCCATGACTTTTGCAGATATTAATGTTCTTGAAAAATTAATAACAACTTATAAAACCAAACTTTTCCTTCCTTATGAAATTGAATACAATTTTTTTCAACTCACACAAGCTTACTAACCATACAAAAAATAATATGTGTTTAATTGGTGGACCATCCATTCTTTATATACAAGACATGCCAAAATAATGGCTAGCACTGTTCTACTAATCAGCTGCTTGATTCCAGATAAACAATGTCAACCGCGCAATGCAGTTTTTCATGTAATTAAAGAAGAAGCAAACAACAAATAGCCACATAATTATTGATTTAGGATTACAAATGAATAATCTAATCAATACATTTTATCATTCAAGGATTTTTTTTTTCATAAGCAATATGGAGTAAAAAAATGTAAAACTACCCTTGCAGGAGATTACATGACTGACAGCATCTTACAATTTGAAATTAAGAAAATTAACAGCATTAGCTTTCAACCAAACTAAGGGCCACATTAAGATGTTGGTTGGAAAGGCTCCTAGCGGCATTCTGTTTGTCCAAATCTGTGTTGGAACCCATGTTTCTGACCAACTCGGAAACATTTCCGACTGACCAATTCCGATGCAAGGTAAACGATCTGTCTTTCCGGCTTGGTTCTGATCAGCATTCGGAGAAACCGGGTCTGTCAGAGCCGACTCGTACAGTTCTACGGACCGTGTTTCCAATTGAGTGATTACGATGTCGGGTTTGGACATTCTTTCCGACTCACTTTGCCTGACACGGATCAGCTGTCGGGATCCGACTTTGGGGGCCAGTAGCAGGCCTTCCATAATCCGGAGACCTCCATTTGAGGCCCCTGGGGGTACCCATGGTTTCCCTCTTTTGAACCATGCACGGTGTGGCAGGCACCATGGTGTGCCCATTATCACAATAGGAGCTATAGGGGGAAACAAGGCCAGGCCGCCCCCCAATCAGCACATCATAAACATAAACTGGCCTGACCAAGCAAATACACCTAGTACAACTTTGAAACTAAAGGGGTTTCCAATACTTTTCAACTCCCTCAAAAGTGTGTTCCCTTTCACTAGTCACTGTATCGTGGTGTATTAAATTGCAAAGCCAATGTCATAAACCATCATAAAACCTGTCCCACCCACAAATAACAGGAAAAAAGTGTGGGAAATGAGAGAAAGCACCTCACGGTCATAACACCAAGGGGGTTGCTGGCTGGTACTCACCGGCATACCCGCTTATCATCATAGGTTACTT
Organism: Triturus cristatus; assembly: GCF_964204655.1. Lineage (NCBI taxonomy): Eukaryota > Metazoa > Chordata > Amphibia > Caudata > Salamandridae > Triturus > Triturus cristatus. The sequence goes on from NC_140580.1 coordinate 159,630,160, forward strand.
TCTCTACATACAGCAAAAGAAAAGTGTGTGTATTATCATGAGAATCTCCAACCCAATGAAGTAGAAAAACACAGTGCAACCCAAGTGTAAATGAACTGTCAGTGCATAACGTCTTTACAAGTACCCAATGGACCCCTGTGAGTGTATCAATATGTCGTTCTCACCATTCAAAACCGGTAAGGCTTGCTGGCTCGACGCAACTTTATTAAGTGCTGCAAGCTTTCCCAATTAAAAATGGTTTTAATCAAACCATAATCAATTTTCTTACGCCAACATGTTTCGTTGCAAACCAATTGTGCAACTTCTTCAGGGCTGCTGGGGTTCCAAATACAAACCTTCACATGAGATTCACATCAAACAGATTGGTTGCGGAGACTCCTCATGCCTGCAACTGTCTTATGGTGAAACACGCGTCAGCCAATCACGTGTCCACGGGGTGACTGCCCAAAGTCTAGTCCCCCCTGCCGCGTCCCACCGGCGTCTGTAGTGTCCGTCCTTTACCACACTTTTTTCCTGTTATTTGTGAGTGGGACAGGTTTTATGAGGGTTTATGACATTGGCTTTGAAATTTAATACACCACGACACAGTGACTAGTGAGAGGGGAACACACTTTTGAGGGAGTTGAAAAGTATTGGAAACCCCTTTAGTGTTGAAGTTGTACTAGGTGTGTTTGCTTGGTCAGGCCAGTTTATGTTTATGACCATGGTGTGCCCGCCACAGGGTAAAAGGTTTTCTGCAACCATCCCTTTCTTTAATGGGAGCCTGTGTTATTGGTCAGTCAGACTCCCCAAATCTGAGTCGGTCGGAAATAATTCCGACAAGGCCGGTCAGAATGCTTTTTGACCAACATCGAAATGAGGCCCTAAATGTGTTGATGGCTATTACACAGACATTATACAGTCTCAATAAAACAGATTGGCTCCACTTTTAAACTTTTTGAAGAAATGAGTATTGGAAATATAACCAGGTTGGCCACAAGACCACGACTACATTTTTTTTATAGATTTCGAACTGTTACACAAGCTGATTAGATGATGAGGCAAAAACTAATAATTCTCTCAGGGCTGACATAGCGCTATAGCCAGTAGCATTGGTAAATCACATCCTGATTTTGCTTAAAGAGACGAATTTCCCAAAAATTAGACCTGCTCAATGTTTTGTTGGCAGTCTACAAACACACATTTCCAAAGAAATGAATGATAAACTACAATTTAAACTTGAACAGTTTGGGAACATTTTCCACACACAATTATCTTAAAAAAATTGCATTTATTTTAAATTATTACTTTTTATTTAACTATGCCTGAATTCTAATTAACAATCACTAATCAACCTTGCTCACCTGTCCTTTTGTCCCATAAGATATATGGTAAAAAAAAAGATGTTTCTTTAGAATTCTTTCATGCGTGCCTAATTAGGTGACAGGAATTCTTGCCGGCATAAATAGAGACGCGCGAGCGAATTATTTCTCAGTCGCTACGCGCGTAGACTGAAAGCTTGCTGGTAACAACTAAGAAGCGCCCCCTCTCATAAAAACACGTTAAGGGGCAAAGACAAGCGAAAGCGAACTCGCATTACTCGCTTAGCTAAATAATCTAAAATGCAATAAAAGATAACGGACACTGGCTAGTCCATTAAATAATCTAAAATTTGCCTTCTCAATTGGCTAGAGAACATTAAAACGAATTGAGTTATAATCTTGTCAAATAAATTACAAACAATATATAGAAAGGTTCCTGATTGACAGTGGAGGCAATATTAGGAACAATGAACATATCAGTCCCCAATTAATATACAACTCTAGAATTATCCAGTGAGTATTATTAGAGAAAGGGTAAATATCAATACTACAGAACATTGAAAGGAATTATGTTTACTCACCTTGTTTTCTCACTTTCCACAGAGCAGTGAATAAGTAGCGTTCCTGTGAGGATAGAAAAAGAATAGAGTTAAGACTTCTCTACAGACACATTCGACACAATAGAGAAGTAGAAGAGGGGCAAGTGCAAACACACTTCCTGGTAAGATAAGTTATCTATACATACTGAATGCAAGTAAGTTAAAAAGGTTAAGTTATCTAACCCAGGTTTGGTTTGCAGCTGACACTACAAGAGAGGAAGGAAGTTCATGCTGAACTGCAGTGTTTTGGAGCTGTCTCTTCTCTGTCCCATCCCCTTTCCCCCCTCGGTACTTACCTACGAAGGTGGAACTAAAGAAACCAAGTGGGGAAGGTTCCGAGAAGGGCATTGGGAACTTACGTCATTCTACTCCTGTGTAGTTCGCAAAATAAGGACCTTCTTGACAGAGTGAAGTGCCCACGTTGGTACAAGCACCCGAGTAGAATGGCGGAAGGGTTAGATTTCAAGAAATTAGGCGAGATTTTAAGTGCTATACAAAGGGATCTAGAGGCAGTCAGGGAGGAAAATAAGATATTAAGGCAAGAGATAATAACGTTTAAAACGGAAACACCAGTTCAGGGAGCCAGTCAGACTTCTACATTATTCACTACACAGAATCCTGGCACTAGCACTCCATCCTTTGCTCCTTCTCAAGTCATCCACTCCTTGTCCCCAGTAATTCCTCTTGCCCCACCAGAAAGATTCAATGGGGACCCACAAAAGGCACAATTTTTTTTGACCCAGTGTTCACTGCACTTTATGTGTCGACCAACAATTTTTCCAGATGCCCAATCTCGTGTGGCGTTCATCCTGTCCTACCTTAGTGGGGACGCCGTTGCTTGGTCAATGCCACTTGTGTCTAAAGATGACCCAATTTTATACAGTTTAAACAATTTCAAGAAAGAATTTCTCTGCATTTTTGATCAAAGAACAGCATCGCAGGCATCGGACAATGAACTGTTGGAATTAAAACAAGGGAACGAGAACTTGTGGCCTATCTAGCCCAATTTAACACATTAATAGTAGAAACTAATTGGCCAGAAGATAAAAGAGCAGCAGTATTTTACAGGGGACTGCGAGAAGAACTGAAGGATGCTCTATCCCAAATTCCGAATCGACCTACTGATATATCTGCCCTGGTGGATTTAACTCTTGAGATTGACTATCGACAAAATGAGCGAAAGGGAGAACGTAGACGGGAGTTTCGATCTAGTGTTCCACGTTTAGATCGAGTTAAAACAGAGTCAACCCGAACAGAGAGTTCTACGGGAGTGGAACCCATGCAGATTGGAGTAATCTGTGGTCCTCTCTCTAAGGAAGAAAAAGAAAAACGGAGGTTAAACAAATTGTGTTTGTATTGCGGAGGAAGTGGACATTTCGTCAAGAATTGTCTAAAAAGACCAAAACTACCAATCAAGGAGAAGGAAAACTAGAGGCACCACGGGTAGGCGGAGTTGGACCCGTGGTTGCGAAGATACAAATAACTCCAACAAGTCACCAAGTGGCTAACACTTTACAAGTCTCTTCACCTCATCTAGTAATGACTGTGACATTGAAATTTCGAGATACAATTTTGACTGGAGTAAATGTCATGGTTGATTCTGGGGCAACGGGTAATTTCTGTGACCATAAATTTGCTGTTCGGAAAGGATTATTAGCAATTAACAAAGAGAAAAGTGAGAAGGTCCGAGCTGTGGATGGTACTGAACTGACTTCTGGACCCATAACAAGTCACACGGGGATGGTACACATGACTACCATTGAGGGACACCAAGAGACCTTACAGTTTAATTTAATAAACGCCCCTCAATTCCAGTTAATTTTAGGTCTACCATGGCTGACAGAACATAACCCGTTGATAGATTGGGGAGCTCTAACTATTCAACTAAATTCAGAATATTGTACACAACATTGTTTTGGAGATGTGACAAATCCTACTGAGGCTAGTGCGGTCACCCAGCTATGCACCAATGGAGGAACAATATGTGTTATTTAAACACCTGAAATACCAGAACCTTACCAGGAGTTCGTGGATGTCTTTGATGAAATCAAGGCTGAAACATTACCTCCTCATCGGTCTTATGACTGCAAGATCGACCTCGAACCTGGAGCCAACTTACCGTGTAGCAGAGTATATGCCTTGACCGAAAAGGAAAATCTCCACTTGAAGGAATATTTAACCAAGAATTTGGCAAATGGTTTTATTCGACCGTCCCAGTCACCTGTCTCTTCCCCCCTTTTCTTCGTACCAAAGAGGGGGGGATCTCAGGACTTGCATAGACTTTAGGGCAATCAACAAAATTACCATAAAAAATCGATACCCATTACCCCTTATCTCAGTATTGATCGACCAGGTAAAAGAAGCAAAGATTTACACTCACCTAGATTTACGTGGAGCTTATCATTTAATCAGGCTTCGAGAAGGTGACGAGTGGAAAACTGCGTTCAGAACCAAATTCGGGCTCTACAAGTACCTGGTAATGCCGTATGGTCTGTGCAATGCGCCTGTGGCCTTTCAATACTTTATCAACGATGTTCTAAGTGATTTCATTGATCGTTGCGCTATAGTCTACATCGATGACATTTTAATTTATTCGAACACGACTGAAGAACATTATGACCAGGTCAGAGCTGTCTTACAACGCTTACGAGAAAACTCCCTATATGTCAAATTGGAGAAGTGTCTCTTTAACACCGACACAGTGGAAATTCTTGGTTTCGTATTGTCGCCTAATGGAGTTCAAATGGATGAACAGAAGGTGAAAGCAATAAGGGATTGGAAATCTCCTGCTAGTGTCAAAGAACTCCAAAGTTTTATTGGATTCTCCAATTTTTACAGGCGATTCATTCATGGATTCTCTTCTAAGATACTCCCTTTGACTTGTCTTCTGAAAAAAGGTGTTTCTTTCCACTGGTCAGATGAGGCGGAAGAGGCATTTCGATTGATGAAAACCAGTTTCACTACCGCACCTGTTCTACTTCATGCAGACCCCTCTGAACCCTTCTATTTGGAGACGGATGCTTCAGACCAAGCCATTGGAGGAATACTTTCTCAACGACACAAAGACACCGGGCAGTTGCATCCTGTAGCCTATCGTTCACGCAAACTCAATCCTGCGTGCAATTATACTATTACGGAGAAAGAACTTCTGGCCATTAAAGACGCCTTCAAGGACTGGAGGCATTACCTAATGGGGGCTAAACATACTGTAACGGTGTTTACAGATCATCGCAATCTGAAATTTTTGCGCTCCGCTCGTACAGTCACACCACGTCAGTTGCGGTGGTTCCTGTACTTTGCGGATTTTGACTTTGTTATCACCTTCCGTCCCGGCTCCAAGAATGGAAAGGCTGATGTCCTCTCAAGATTGGATACAGAAAATCAAACCTCTGTCATTGAAAATCAACCAATCATATCGGATGACAAATTTATTGGAGCGATATCTTTGGAACCCTTTGAACATCATGTCCGCAATTTGATTTCAGATCCGGATATGCAGACATGGGTTTCGGAAGATCCGCTACGTTCCATTCACAATGGCCTACCCTATCATAGCTCTGCTCTGTATCTACCCTCCAATGCCTTCCAGTTAAAAGCAATGCAGGAAAGTCATGACAATCCACTGGCTGGTCATAAGGGCATCTTAAAAACTGAAGACTTACTTAGACAAAATTTTTGGTGGCCATGTATGTGCCGTGATATTCGTCAATATGTTTTGAGCTGTGACCTATGTGCACGGGGAAAACCAGACAGGCAGGCCCCAAAAGGACTCTTGCAACCCATGCCAACCCCCCCCATATCCCTGGCACACGGTCTCGTTAGATTTGATTGTGGATCTCCCTTCTTCCCATGGGTATGACACTATCTTTGTTGTTGTTGACACCTTTAGTAAAATGGCACACTTTGTACCCTTTAAGGGTGTTCCCACTTCTAAACAACTAGCACAACTTTTCAATCAACACATAATTCGCCTTCATGGGATACCTAAAATACTCATTTCAGACAGGGGCTCCCAGTTCCTATCACGTTTTTGGAAAGCCTACATCAAAGGCCTTAACATCGACCATCGTTACTCTACTAGTTTCCATCCAGAAACTGATGGTCAGACTGGACGCATTAATCAAGAATTAGAACAACACCTTAGGTTATACTTGTTAGACGAGGAAGGTGATTGACCTGACCATTTATGGACTGTAGAGTATGCCCACAATAATGCCCTTAATGTCTCTACTGGTTGCTCGCCTTTCTTTATAAACTCAGGCAGACATCCCAATTCCCATGCTAATTTTGACTCTGTGCATGTTCCAGCTATTTAAGACATCGCACAACAGTTAACTAACATCCATCATTCTGTGACTCACAATTTGACCACAGCAAAGGCTTGTTACAAACACTTCGCTGACTTAAAACGTAAAAAGGCACCTGAACTTCATGTAGGAGATTTAGTCTGGTTATGTACAAAGAATCTTAGACTTAAGGGTCCACGTAAATTCCAGCCTCGTTTAGTGGGTCCTTATCCAATTGAGAAGGTGATAAATCCTGTTACCTATCGATTATCTCTTTCTGGTTCCACTAAGATTCACCCGGTCTTTCATGTCTCCCTACTAAAACCAACTCATCCCAGGTTACGTAGGTCCTCTCCTCCTGATCCTGTAATCCTGCATGGAGAGACTGAATATGAAGTTAAACGGATTTTAGATTCAAAACTTATCCGTGATAAACTTTTTTATCTCATTGACTGGAAGGGTTTTGGACCTGATGAACGTTCCTGGGCAAAAAAGCACTGATGTTCATGCTCCCCGATTAATTATAGCCTTTCATGCTCAATTTCCTACCAAACCCAGACTGGAGGAAACCCCGTTGGGAGGGGGTACTGTCAGGAATCACAGAAGGTTTCTTCCTCCTTGTGCTTCCGTGGCCTCTATTCTTTCATTACAAACAGAGGAAGCAGTTAATTCCTTGAGTTGGGGTGCTTGTTGGCATCGTAGGAATTCCAACATGGCCGCCAACTTGCTGCAGCAGCATACTGCTGTTTAGCAGTCTAGTCTTGTAATGAATGACAGTTGGTGAGGTGTGCTCTAACATTCCATGGTGCACTTCACCGAAGATTTTTCAGGAGCAGCACCTGTTTTTGCTTCATGAATGCTAGTCAGGGTAGTGGCGACATTCGCGGGGTTAGCTTCGCCGGTAAAACAAACTAAGGTTAGTGTGAAATGTCAAGTATAATTGAGCATTGTATTCAAGACTTGTAAAGAGATAATTAGAATTCAGTTAACCTTCAATCAGCAGAAATAATTTTATGGAATAGAAACTACTATTAATACAAATCCTTCAGCAGAATTGTAGACTGTATTTTTTGAAAGAAAGAAACTTCGTAAAGGTCTAAAGAGAAAAACGCGGGAGACTTCTCCTGTTACGCCGCGTTAATTAATTTCACCACTGGTGTTTAAACAGAATAATTCAAGAACAAGTTGGCACAGATTTTTCGTGCCGTTGTTCTGAGAAGGTTAAGAGAGAAACGTGTGAGAATTCTTTAATGCGCGCCTAATTAGGTGACAGGAATCCTTGCCGGCATAAATAGAGACGCGCAAGCGAACTATTTCTCACTCGCTACGCGCGTAGACTGAAAGCTTGCTGGTAACAACTAAGAAGCGCCCCCTCTCATAAAAACATGTTAAGGGGCAAAGACAAGCGAAAGCGAACTCGCATTACTCGCTTCGCTAAATAATCTAGAATGCAATAAAAGATAACGGACACTGGCTAGTCCATTAAATAATCTAAAAGTTGCCTTCTCAATTGGCTAGAGAACATTAAAACGAATTGAGTTATAATCTTGTCACAGAAAATACAAACAATATATCGAAAGGTTCCTGATTGACAGTGGAGGCAATATTAGGAACAATGAACATATCAGACCCCAATTAATATACAACTCTAGAATTATCCAGTGAGTATTATTAGAGAAAGGGTAAACATCAATACTACAGAACATTGAAAGGAATTATGTTTACTCACCTTGTTTTCTCACTTTCCACAGAGCAGTGAATAAGTAGCATTCCTGTGAGGATAGAAAAAGAATAGAGTTAAGACTTCTCTACAGACACATTCGACACAATAGAGAAGTAGAAGAGGGGCAAGCCCAAACACACTTCCTGGTAAGATAAGTTATCTATACATACTGAATGCAAGTAAGTTAAAAAGGTTAAGTTATCTAACCCAGGTTTGGTTTGCAGCTGATACTACAGAGAGGAAGGAAGTTCATGCTGAACTGCAGTGTTTTGGAGCTGTCTCTTCTCTGTCCCGTCCCCTTTCCCCCCTCGGTACTTACCTATGAAGGTGGAACTAAAGAAACCAAGTAGGGAAGGTTCCGAGAAGGGCATTGGGAACTTACGTCATTCTACTCCTGTGTGGTTCGCAAAATAAGGACCGTCCTGACAGCATGACAGGTTTTAAACATACATCTTCTTTTGGGATGAAGCCCTGAATGCAAAAAATATAAAGAACATGAAAGAAAATGGCCACCATAAGAAGAAAAAAAAAAAGGTGCAATTTTTTACAAATTTACATTGAAAGCTATGGAAAAGCTCAAGA